>NC_050096.1:113205045-118205045 GCF_902167145.1 Zea mays
GATTGCTCGCATCTTTTTCTTGTTCGTTCTTCGATTGCGCACAGAAAACGATCTTCGTGATCAGGCCGATCTCGCATCATCAAGGTCGGTAACCACAGGGAGTTGGTTCAGCGATTGCATTGGCGTCTCGGGCTTTCTCGTCGTAGTCGGATCGCAAGGGTCATCTTTCGCCAAATCGGAATTATCTCTACTCGCCGAAAGATCGGGAACCTCAGCTATATCAGGAGCAGGATGCCGGCTGGGAGGCGTCTTTTTCGCAGTTCGCCAAAGATCACGGCGGCCACGTCACCTTGGAGAAAGCCTCCGAGGTGTTCGACGATTGGCGCACAAGCATGGAGGGCACTGTGGACGATCTACGTTTGGAGATGGGCCACATCGCCAAGCACTGGGAGCGTAGACTGGTTGATCAGCCAACCGACATGGCCGGTGTGCTCGCCCCATCTCCTGTGGCTGTCGAGCACTCACTTGCCAGAGTTCCAGCCAACCTGCCCAACGGGCACCGCATTGAAATGCTTCACCGGAAGGGTGGATTCGGGTCGACCCTTGTTCATCCCCCGATCAAGGGTACGTTTACTCCAGTGCCCCTGTTCATTTGCCACGTGTTCCCGAAATTTGTTCTTCGGGATTTATGGGACATCATGGAGATCAATCGCTGTGGGGCAATATGGGGGGGGGATCTGGTCATGGTCATCTGCCTAAATTACATTTTCCCTCGTTCGACGGGGAACATCCAAAGCTGTGCATTAGGTGGGCTCACAGTTATTTTGATATGTATTCAGTAGAACCTCATCTGTGGATTCGTGTGTCGTCCATGCACTTTACTGGTCTGGCAGCATGTTGGTTCTCCGCTCAAGATGATCAATGTAGTTTGCTGCCATAGTCAAATTTCTGTCAGTCATTGTTAGCCCGGTTTGATAAAGATGAACATGAATCCTTCATCCGACAATTGTTTAGGATTCGACAAACTAATACTATAGCAGAATATGCCGACCAGTTCTCAGCCTTAGTGGATAACTTAGCTGCCTATGGTCGCTCTGTCGATCCTTTATATTTTGTCCAGCGATTTGTGGATGGGTTGCGTGAAGATATTCGTGCTGCCGTGTTTGTTCAGTGTCCATCTTCGTTGGATACTGCTGCTGTTCTAGCATTGTTGCAGGAGGTCTCGACTACAACGCGAAGATCTGATGGCCATCACATCGATATGTCTTAGGCTTGGAAGCTTTTTTGGAAAGGGACCCATTCCTTTACCATTGCCTCCTCGTGTGGATAAACCAGTTGATCAGTTGTTGACATCAAGAGGGGTGAACTACAACGACCTCGTGCCATGGATGATAAAATGGCTGCCTTGCGTGCTTATCGTCGAGCTCGAGGCCTGTGTCAACGTTGTGCGGAGAAATGGTCTCGTGACCACCAGTGCCCAGCAACGGTTCAGCTGCATGCTTTACAAGAAGTTTGGGATTTATATCCAATGGGTGATGATGAATCTGCAGTTGTACCTGATCAGACCAATGATACCGAGGAGCAGTTGTTTGTCGCAGTGTCAGTTGTAGCTGTTCGAGGTAGTGAATCTTTACATACTATAAATTTTCATGGTCTAATTCAAGGCAAAGAGGCCCTAGTGTTGGTGGATTTGGGAAGCTCACATTCCTTTGTGAGTTCTGCCCTGGCATCTAGTCTGACAGGCGTCGTCAACATGCCCAATTCTGTGATGGTGCAAGTAGCTGATGGAAGTTGTCTGCCATGTTCTAGTCAGTTGTTTCAGAGTCTTACATATTGCTGCGTACGATATGATTCTCGGCATGGATTGGTTGGCGATGCATAGTCCGATGAAGATGCATTGGGGCCAGAAATGGATGCTTATTCCTTACCGTGGGTCTTCAGTATTGTTGCATGGATGTTCAGCTGAATTGCTACCAGGATTTGTAGTTGAGGTAACTATGGTCGAGTCAGTACCTAATTCTTTCGTTGAGTTAGGATTGCCAGAACCCTTGGTGACACTACTGTCTGAATTTGCCTCACTGTTTGATCCTCCCATTGGTCTTCCACCTTCGCGGGACTGTGACCATGTCATTCCATTGGTGAAGGGTGCATCACCTTTTCATGTTCGGCCTTATTGTTATCCTCCATTGATAAAATACGAAATTGAGCACCAAGTGGATGCCATGCTGCAGTCGGGTATCATCCAACCCAGCTCGAGCCCATTTTCGTCATCAGTATTACTGGTTGAGAAAAAAGATAGCTCGTGGAGGTTTTGTGTGGATTTTAGGCACTTGAATGCGTTGACAGTCAAGACTACATTTCCTGTACCTGTGATAGAGGAACTCTTGGATGAGTTGGGACATGCTGCATGGTTCACCAGTTTGGACCTGACCGCCAGTTACCACCAAATTCGTCTTCATCCATCCGATACTTACAAGACAACATTTCAAACCCACTCTGACCACTATGAATTCCGCGTCATGGCTTTCGGCTTGGCAGGGGCACCGACAACTTTCCAACAGGCTATGAATGCAATATTATCATCTTTGTTGAGGCGTTGTGTGCTTGTATTTTTGGATGATATATTGGTTTACAGTTCTTCCTTTGAGGATCACCTACGCCATGTGCGTCTGGTTTTGGAATTATTGCAGCATGACCAGTGGCAACTTAAGCTCTCGAAGTGTTCTTTTGCTAAGCAACAACTTTCTTACCCGGGACACGTTATTTTAGCTAATGGTGTCTCGACTGACCCTGGTAAAATTTAGGCTGTAATGCAGTGGACAACTCTGACTAATTTGAAAGAGTTACAAAGTTTTTTTTGGGTTTGGCGGGTTATTATCGCCGTTTTGTCAAGAATTTTGGTCTGCTAGCGAAACCATTATCTTCATTACTCAAAAAAGGGGTGATATTCATTTAGACGTTGGATCATGAGGTAGTTTTTCAGGCTCTGAAGCAGGCATTGGTTTCGGCTCCGGTCTTAGGGACTTTACTCAACCATTTTGCTTGGAGACCGATGCAAGTAATTGTGGCATTGGAGCAGTATCGTTGCAGTCTGGCCACACTATTGCATATTTAAGTAAGGCATTAGGTCCAAGGTCTCAAGGATTATCCACTTACTAGAAGGAATATTTGGCTATTATCACTGCCGTGGACCACTGGCGTCACTACTTGCAGCTGTGGGAGTTTCACATTTATACAGATCATCGTAGTCTTGCGCAGCTGGATGAGCACAGGCTACACACCCCATGGCAGAAGAAGATGTTCACAAGATTGTTGGGGCTGCAGTACCGCATTATTTTCAAGAAGGGAGTGGATATCAGTGCGGCTGATGCGCTGTCCCGACACCAAGCTGTGACTTCTTCGTGCTTAGCTATATCTTCTTGCACTCCCAAGTGGATATCTGATGTAGCAGCATCATATGAACAGGATTCTGAAGCATCTGCTCTTATTGCAAAGCTCGCCATTGATTCAATAGTAGTGCAACATTTTACCTGGTAGGATGGCCTTCTTCGCTACAAACACCGCATCTGGGTGGGTCAGTCACCTGACTTGCATACTCGTTTGATTGCAGCCATGCATTCGTCTACAATTGGAGGTCATTCGGGAATTCCGGTAACATACGCTCGTGTGAAGCAACTGTTTGCCTAGAAGGGTTTAAAAGCTGATGTTAAGACGTTTGTCACAAACTGTCTGACCTGTCAGCAAGCCAAGGCAGATCGTGCTCGTTTACCGGGCTTGTTACAACCATTGCCTGTTCCCACATCGTTATGGCAAATGATTACTATGGATTTCATTGAAGCTCTTCCTTGTTCCCAGTCATATACCTGCATCATGGTCTTTGTGGATGC
Organism: Zea mays; assembly: GCF_902167145.1. NCBI lineage: Eukaryota > Viridiplantae > Streptophyta > Magnoliopsida > Poales > Poaceae > Zea > Zea mays. The sequence continues at coordinate 113,208,873 of NC_050096.1, forward strand.
CTTCACCAAGTATACTCATTTTCTGCCCCTGTTCATTTGCCACGTGTTCCCGAAATTTGTTCTTCGGGATTTATGGGACATCATGGAGATCAATCGCTGTGGGGCAATATGGGGGGGGATCTGGTCATGGTCATCTGCCTAAATTACATTTTCCCTCGTTCGACGGGGAACATCCAAAGCTGTGCATTAGGTGGGCTCACAGTTATTTTGATATGTATTCAGTAGAACCTCATCTGTGGATTCGTGTGTCGTCCATGCACTTTACTGGTCTGGCAGCATGTTGGTTCTCCGCTCAAGATGATCAATGTAGTTTGCTGCCATAGTCAAATTTCTGTCAGTCATTGTTAGCCCGGTTTGATAAAGATGAACATGAATCCTTCATCCGACAATTGTTTAGGATTCGACAAACTAATACTATAGCAGAATATGCCGACCAGTTCTCAGCCTTAGTGGATAACTTAGCTGCCTATGGTCGCTCTGTCGATCCTTTATATTTTGTCCAGCGATTTGTGGATGGGTTGCGTGAAGATATTCGTGCTGCCGTGTTTGTTCAGTGTCCATCTTCGTTGGATACTGCTGCTGTTCTAGCATTGTTGCAGGAGGTCTCGACTACAACGCGAAGATCTGATGGCCATCACATCGATATGTCTTAGGCTTGGAAGCTTTTTTGGAAAGGGACCCATTCCTTTACCATTGCCTCCTCGTGTGGATAAACCAGTTGATCAGTTGTTGACATCAAGAGGGGTGAACTACAACGACCTCGTGCCATGGATGATAAAATGGCTGCCTTGCGTGCTTATCGTCGAGCTCGAGGCCTGTGTCAACGTTGTGCGGAGAAATGGTCTCGTGACCACCAGTGCCCAGCAACGGTTCAGCTGCATGCTTTACAAGAAGTTTGGGATTTATATCCAATGGGTGATGATGAATCTGCAGTTGTACCTGATCAGACCAATGATACCGAGGAGCAGTTGTTTGTCGCAGTGTCAGTTGTAGCTGTTCGAGGTAGTGAATCTTTACATACTATAAATTTTCATGGTCTAATTCAAGGCAAAGAGGCCCTAGTGTTGGTGGATTTGGGAAGCTCACATTCCTTTGTGAGTTCTGCCCTGGCATCTAGTCTGACAGGCGTCGTCAACATGCCCAATTCTGTGATGGTGCAAGTAGCTGATGGAAGTTGTCTGCCATGTTCTAGTCAGTTGTTTCAGAGTCTTACATATTGCTGCGTACGATATGATTCTCGGCATGGATTGGTTGGCGATGCATAGTCCGATGAAGATGCATTGGGGCCAGAAATGGATGCTTATTCCTTACCGTGGGTCTTCAGTATTGTTGCATGGATGTTCAGCTGAATTGCTACCAGGATTTGTAGTTGAGGTAACTATGGTCGAGTCAGTACCTAATTCTTTCGTTGAGTTAGGATTGCCAGAACCCTTGGTGACACTACTGTCTGAATTTGCCTCACTGTTTGATCCTCCCATTGGTCTTCCACCTTCGCGGGACTGTGACCATGTCATTCCATTGGTGAAGGGTGCATCACCTTTTCATGTTCGGCCTTATTGTTATCCTCCATTGATAAAATACGAAATTGAGCACCAAGTGGATGCCATGCTGCAGTCGGGTATCATCCAACCCAGCTCGAGCCCATTTTCGTCATCAGTATTACTGGTTGAGAAAAAAGATAGCTCGTGGAGGTTTTGTGTGGATTTTAGGCACTTGAATGCGTTGACAGTCAAGACTACATTTCCTGTACCTGTGATAGAGGAACTCTTGGATGAGTTGGGACATGCTGCATGGTTCACCAGTTTGGACCTGACCGCCAGTTACCACCAAATTCGTCTTCATCCATCCGATACTTACAAGACAACATTTCAAACCCACTCTGACCACTATGAATTCCGCGTCATGGCTTTCGGCTTGGCAGGGGCACCGACAACTTTCCAACAGGCTATGAATGCAATATTATCATCTTTGTTGAGGCGTTGTGTGCTTGTATTTTTGGATGATATATTGGTTTACAGTTCTTCCTTTGAGGATCACCTACGCCATGTGCGTCTGGTTTTGGAATTATTGCAGCATGACCAGTGGCAACTTAAGCTCTCGAAGTGTTCTTTTGCTAAGCAACAACTTTCTTACCCGGGACACGTTATTTTAGCTAATGGTGTCTCGACTGACCCTGGTAAAATTTAGGCTGTAATGCAGTGGACAACTCTGACTAATTTGAAAGAGTTACAAAGTTTTTTTTGGGTTTGGCGGGTTATTATCGCCGTTTTGTCAAGAATTTTGGTCTGCTAGCGAAACCATTATCTTCATTACTCAAAAAAGGGGTGATATTCATTTAGACGTTGGATCATGAGGTAGTTTTTCAGGCTCTGAAGCAGGCATTGGTTTCGGCTCCGGTCTTAGGGACTTTACTCAACCATTTTGCTTGGAGACCGATGCAAGTAATTGTGGCATTGGAGCAGTATCGTTGCAGTCTGGCCACACTATTGCATATTTAAGTAAGGCATTAGGTCCAAGGTCTCAAGGATTATCCACTTACTAGAAGGAATATTTGGCTATTATCACTGCCGTGGACCACTGGCGTCACTACTTGCAGCTGTGGGAGTTTCACATTTATACAGATCATCGTAGTCTTGCGCAGCTGGATGAGCACAGGCTACACACCCCATGGCAGAAGAAGATGTTCACAAGATTGTTGGGGCTGCAGTACCGCATTATTTTCAAGAAGGGAGTGGATATCAGTGCGGCTGATGCGCTGTCCCGACACCAAGCTGTGACTTCTTCGTGCTTAGCTATATCTTCTTGCACTCCCAAGTGGATATCTGATGTAGCAGCATCATATGAACAGGATTCTGAAGCATCTGCTCTTATTGCAAAGCTCGCCATTGATTCAATAGTAGTGCAACATTTTACCTGGTAGGATGGCCTTCTTCGCTACAAACACCGCATCTGGGTGGGTCAGTCACCTGACTTGCATACTCGTTTGATTGCAGCCATGCATTCGTCTACAATTGGAGGTCATTCGGGAATTCCGGTAACATACGCTCGTGTGAAGCAACTGTTTGCCTAGAAGGGTTTAAAAGCTGATGTTAAGACGTTTGTCACAAACTGTCTGACCTGTCAGCAAGCCAAGGCAGATCGTGCTCGTTTACCGGGCTTGTTACAACCATTGCCTGTTCCCACATCGTTATGGCAAATGATTACTATGGATTTCATTGAAGCTCTTCCTTGTTCCCAGTCATATACCTGCATCATGGTCTTTGTGGATGCCTTCACCAAGTATACTCATTTTCTGCCCCTGAAACACCAATGAGCAATATCTGGCCTGGTGACAGTAAGATAAACTAAGCTGCCAACAAGATGTCTATATCAAGATGGATCCTCCAAAGGTGTCCCATCAGTCGGACGAAGAGATAAGTGAAGATCCATAGGCGTGGCAACAGTGTGAGTATCACTAAGACCAGAACGATCAAGGAGGTCTTGTATGTACTTGGACTGAGAAAGATAAATACCATTTTGAGTCTGCAAAACGCCAAAACCTCAATGCCCAAGAAATAACTGAGTGCCCCCAAGTCAGACATTTGAATTTCCTTACTCAGATACGCCTTCACATGAGCAATATGGTCTGGATCATCTCCTGTAATCAACATGTCATCAACATATAATAATAGCAACGTGCGTCCTCATGAAGAAACATGAATGAACAATGCAGGATCATGATCACTAGAATAGAAACCACAAGCCTTGATGGCAGAAACAAATCTCTCAAACCAAGCACGAGGAGCTTGTTTAAGACCATACAAGGCTCGACGGAGACGACATACATGCCCTGAGGGAACCTCTATCCCAGGAGGTGGATGCATATAGACTTCCTCATGTAGATCACCATGAAGGAAAGCATTTTTGACATCCATCTGAGAGATAGTCCAAGAAGATGAGGCTGCAACAACAAGTAAAGCTCAGACAGTAGTCAGATGGGCCACAGGTGCAAAAGTCTCATCATAGTCAATACCCTGAGTCTGTTGAAAACCTCTGGCCACAAGACGAGCTTTATATTGCTCAATAAACCCATCAGATTTGGTTTTAACCTTGAGGGCCCATTTGCACGTGATAGGTACAACACCAGCAGGTAAAGGAACAACATCCCATGTACATGTGCGATGAAGGACATTCAATTCATCAGTCATAGCAAGGTACCACTCAGGTATACCAGAAGCCTTTTTATAAGATGATGGTTTAGCAATGACTGCACCAGCACGGGGAAACCCATAACGTTCTGGAGCTGCAATAGTGCCACGGTCGCGAAGATGATACCCCTGAGTAAAAACAACATGAGAGTCATCATTGTTAGTACAATTATCAGCAACAGGATCATCATCAGGACTAGCCGTGGGAGTAGAGCGAGGACGACAAATGTAAGTCTAAGTGACATGTGGTTTGGAAGTGTAAGACTGAGGTGGTGTGGAAGTGGAAGGTGGTGTGATGGGAATAAGAACATCTGGGGTAGAAACAGTAGATGGTGGTGGTACTGATGAAGTTTCAGAAATGGGAGGAAGGCTCATGAAGGAGGTAGACTCTGTGAAATAAAAAGAAGAATGAGTGGAAGAGTTGTAAAAGAAGGGTCGGTTTTCATTAAAGCTCACATCTCGAGAAATACACATGCGACGAGAAGATGGATCATAACACCGATAACCTTTATGTTCAGGGCTGTATCCAAGAAAAACACACTCAACAGATTGAGCAGTCAATTTAGTTCGTTCAAGAGGAGATAACAGTACATAACACGTACATCCAAAAACTCGAAGGTGGTCATATCATGGAGGAGTTCCGAAAAGAACTTCACCAGGTGTTTTGCCAGAGAGTTTGGATGACGGTTGTCTATTGATGAGATAAACCACAGTAGAAACTGCTTCACCCCAAAAATGTGAAGGGACAAAAGAAGATATCAACAAAGTGTGAGCAGTTTCTATAATGTGACGGTGTTTGCGTTCAGCCACACCGTTCTGTGCATGAGCACCAGGGCAAGAACGTTGAGCAAGAGTACCCTCTGAAGTAAAAAACTGTCGGAAATTATTAGATAAATATTCATCACCAGAATCAGAACGAAAGGTTTTAATATGAGTAGAAAGTTGAGTGTGAATCATGTGAGCAAAGGATTTATAAATAGAAATCAGCTCAGAGCGGCATTTCATAAAATAAATCTAAGTGTAGCGAGAATGATCATCAATAAAAATGACATAGTATCTATATCCACCTTTTGACACAAAAGGTGCAGGACCCCAAACATCAGAGTGAACCAAATCAAAGGGTTTAACAGAATGAGAATCACTAGTAAAATATGTAAGTTGTATTTGTTTTCCAAGATGACAACCCTTACAATGAAAATCAGACTCAACCGAAGTATGACCTAAGCAACCTGACTTTATTAGAGTAGACAATCGAGATCCACACAAATGACTTAGACGATGATGCCACTGGGCAAAAGACGCAACAGAAGTAAGGGTAGCTGAAAGCACATGCGCTGGAGATGTAGCCAAGGAAGGAAGCCGCAAAGAGTCCAAGATGTAGAGGCGAGGAGCAGCTCTACGACGATGGCCAGTCCCAATCACTTCCCCTGTGCGAAGGTCCTGTACAAAACAAGATGAGTCATCAAATCCGACAAAGCAATTATGATCCGTAATTTGACCTACTAAAAGAAGGTCCATAGATAGCTCATGAACAAAGAAAATATTTGGTACTGTAAAGTGTGGATGACAAAGAGAACCCTTATGAGTAATGTGACATACAGTACCATCAGCTGTCTGCACGGAAGCACCATCTGTGACAGGTGTAGTAGATGCCAACTTTGACTGATCAGATGTGACATGAAAGGAGGCTCCTGAATCAAGTACCCAGGCCGACTCTGAAGTACAAGCGGACGAAGTGGCAGCAACAACAACTGAGCCTCTAGGAGGTGGTCCTGTACCACGACCACGAGCAGCACGTCGTGCACGGAAATCAGTCAACTTCTCGGGGAACTTGACAAAGCAAAGCTCAGATCGATGATTGGTCTTGGCACAATGATCACAAGGCTTAAAAGCACTCTTAGGCTTCTGGCAGCAGCCAACACACTGTGAGTATTACCACCAGTAGAAGACAGAGAATTAAGACGAGTCTCTTCAGCAAGTAAATCAGACAACGCCTTAGCCATTGTGAGTGTCAGAACCCTGAAGTAAACGAGCACGAAGAGAATCAAACTCGACCCGAACGCCCATAATAAATCTGTAAGTGAAGAACTTCTCAATAAACTTATGAGCCGGACACGGGTCAGCAGTACAAGTAGGCACCATAGATGTCAAAGCACTCATCAGGCGATCAAAGGCTGAGTAGTACTAATCAATACTCATATCATTTTGCTCAATAACATGTGTCTACTGCATGAGAGTGTGTAATATAGCACCACTATCCTGAACAAAACGCTCCTTCAAATGAGATCAGATGGCTTTAGCAGTTTTAAATTTAGACAAACTCATAATCATAGACGGTTTGACGTTGTTCACCATAGCAGCCATCACTTTACCATCATTAAGCTGCCATGTTTTGATATCAGCAGCATTGCGACGATCATCAGCAAGAACGGGTGCCACATCAGTCAAATGGAAGAGTAATTTGTCCCCGAAGTGCAGTCTCAACACAGAAAAGCCCACTCCGGATAATTTTGACCATCAAGAGTGATATTGACCACAATAACATTTGTCGCCATATTGAATTCAATGAAAATCAGGGAGAACAACAACCCACTGTAGGAGACCTGAAACCAAACGAAGAGCCACCAGAAGACCCGCAACGACCAGAGGAGCCGCAACTGACAGTAGCCCGACTTGGACGAGTTGACGGAGGTCCTAGGCGCGGAAGCCGAGCTGGACAGCGGCTGCCGCTCTGATGCAGTCAACCAAGGTCACCGCGGCTCCCGCAATGGCGGCAGCCGGCGCAGTGTGCGAAGTCCGACGGGAGCAGCGACGGCGCAGATCCGCGGCCCTGCCCGCAACGGCGGCGGCCGGCGCAGATTTTGACGGAGATCCGCGATGGCGCAGGGCGCAGCACTTGTCCCTGCGCGAAGTTCGGCGGATGGAGGCTCTGCCCGCAACGTTGGCGGACAGCGCAGAAGCCGATGGTTGGAGCAGGAGAACGTCTGCGGGTGGGGGAAAGCTGCGACGGCGGCAGAGGAGGGAAGGGTGAAGGCCGCGACCGCGGCTGAGGATGGGCCGCGACGGCGGCCAGAAGAGCGGGCGCTACGACGACCCGTGAAGAGACCGCGACGGCGGCCCGGAGGGCTGGCCGCGATGGCAGCACAGCAACGGCGCGACGGCGCCAAAAAAATGGATCAGGGCCAGGTTTAGACGTAAACCCTAACCCTAACCTGCTTTGATACCATGTTACTAACCTTGATTATGCGAGACAATAACCCCCTCGCGTACTGTAGCATATATATAGGCAGAAGAGAATATATGGGCTTTTTGGGCCTTAACATCTTCGTCTATGGCGCCTTACTTCTACGCTATCGTCACCCTGGCACCTCCTAGCGTGCTGCAGGTAGGGATGTAATCGGATCGAATACGAACGGATATCACTGAAATCATATTTGTTTTCATATTTTTATTCGGATTCGAATTCGAATACGGATAGCTTCGGATACGAATACGAATACGGATGTTCTCGGATACAAATACGGATAGGTGTGTGTCGAATACGGAACTAGTCGGACACGGATATTGTCGGTAACGAATTTTTTGTCGGATATCGTGTAAGACATCATTCCACACATTTCATGGTTGTAATCATGTATCCACTCCTTGAGTCAAAACATTTTTTAGTATTATATGTGTACATATGTCACGTTTTTTTGTAAAAATCATGAATTTTTAGCCTGTGCGTGTTATTAATTTATTTTGTATAAAATCATCAAAATGCAAATAAGTGACCAAAACTAATAAACATTCTATAAGAATATAACCTCAAGTCTCCACATGAAAATGATAAGTGAACTTGGATAATTAGAGTGATTTCACGTGTAATTCACACAACAAGTGAAAGTGAAATGAAAGAAACACTATCATATTGTGGATTTTATGGTCCAAATATTATGGAGGATTATATGTGGACATATGGTATGCCTCCATAAATTTTCATGAATTTTTTAGGCTATTTGTGTATTATTAATTTCTTTCTACAAAAAAAATAACAAAATGCACACAACTATCCGGATAAGATATCCGAGAAGATTTATTCGAGAAAGTATCCGGATATTCGATATCCGACGGATATCAGACATATTGTATTCGAATTCGATATCCGAACAAAATATCCGTATTCGTATCCGTTATCCGAAAAAAGTCCGAATATCCGAAAATTCCATCCGAACCAGTGTTCACCATCTTCGAATCCGGATCCGGACGGATATTTTCCGAACCATATTACATCCCTAGCTGCAGGCCTTCCTGCGTGCTGCGCCTGCGCCCGCGACTTGTGCGACTTATCTTCTTCGGTGTCCTCGACAGCTACATCGACCACAGCTACCTAACGCACGACACATCGAAAACGGCTCGACGTTCTTGCACTCGGCAATCTCAACATAATCCGCACAAGGGGCTATCATCTGCATGGGCTACTCCAGTCGCAGCATTCGCACCTACGTTCCGACTGGGGGATATCTCCATTATTCTCGAGTTAACACTACGACTATGGGGGGATGTTAGAGTATATTAGGCATGTTAGAGTATATTAGGCAACTCTTGATATGGTTGGTTTATGATTGATTGTAATCCTGGGATAACCTTCCTTATATCTAGGATAACCTTCCTTATCTCTATGATAGGCTTCGTACCCTCCAAGTTATGTACTCCTATATATTCTCCCTAGAGACTCAATACAATACATCCCACACATTATACGCATTCTCTACTTCATTCTCAAACTTCAACCATATGTGCAATCATCTGTAGCACCTCTTGCACATCACAAGTTAGCTTAAGTTCTTTGGTCCCTTCAAGGTGTTGCAGGTGTGGGCTCAGTGGCTTATAAGCTTCAGCTGCCTCTGTCTTCTTGAGTACACCCTGTCTTTCATGTTTCTCAGATGAAGAAAGCTGTAGGTGTGGGGTTGACTACTTCGCCATCCTTGTCAACTGATGATTACATGGTCTGTGTGCCGAAGAGGTTGTTGCAACGCGGAACCGTCATGTGTAGGGTGAATATGTAAGTAGAGGGACTCTAACTCTCATCAAGAGGATGACACTATAAGTTGGGGCAATTTTCTGTTTATTTCCTCAAACACTACACAATGCCATACCCATCTAAGGGTTGGAGACACATATTTATAGCCCTAGAGGCTGCACTACCACACTACCACACCTTCTCACACACACTACACAACAGGATTGTCCTCTAGATGCTAAAGAGACTACAGAGGACAGTCAAAAGCGAATGTTGTCCTCTAGATGCTAAAGGTACTACAAAGGACAGTCAAAAAGCCACTGTTGTCCTCTAGATGCTAAAGTGACTACATAGGACAGTCAAAAAGCGACTGCTGTCCTCTAGATGCTAAAGAGACTACAGAGGACAGTCAAAAGCGACTGCTGTCCTCTAGATGCTCAAGACTTAGGGTGTGTTTGGTTTGACTTTTGGCTTTGGCTTTTGCCCCCCTAAAAGCCAAAAGCCAACCAAAGGGCTGGATCCAGGAAGCAGCTTTTTCTAAAAGCTGACTTTCTCGCAGTGCAAATCTGAAAGCACCCCTGGACCTGCTTTTAGTGGCTTTCGGATGGAACTATGAAAACATATATCGAAGAATTTTTAACGACTTTTAGTGATTTTCACTAAACAATTTTTAGCTTTTTAACAGCTTACAGCCTACAGCAGCTTTTTCCACAGCTCACAGCCCACAGCAACTTTTTTCACAGCCACAGCCCAACCAAACAGACCCTTATTCCATCAGACTCCCCCTAAGTCTTGGGCGTCGTCTTGTGGGAAAGTTGGGCCATCCCGGACCTGGAGCAAAGCTCAAGAAACTTGATCTTCCCAAGGGGCTTGGTGAGCAGGTCTGCAAGCTGATCCTTGGTGCTGATGTAGCGCGCCTTAATGCTCCCTTCTGCCAAGCAGTCTCGGATGAAATGGTATCTCAGCCGGATGTGCTTGCTCCGTTCATGGAACACGGGGTTCTTGGCCAATGCAAGAGCGGACTGGCTGTCCACCCTGAGTTCCACCGCTCCAGTGTCTCTCCCGAGGAGATCACCGAGCAGTCGAGCCAGCCAGAGCGCCTGAGTCGAAGCAGTGGACGCTGCTATGTACTCGGCCTCGCAGCTGGACATGGCCACCACCTGCTGCTTGACCGACTGTCAGCTAATGAGGCACTTGCCGAGGAAGAAGAGGATCCCGCTTGTGCTCTTGCTAGTGTCGATGTCACCGGCGTGGTCGCTGTCGCTGTACCCGACAAGGTGTGCCTCCCCAGGGCACCTCGGGTAGTAGAGATCGTGGTCGAGAGTCCCCGCAACATAGCAGATGATCCTCTTCACAGCCTACTCATGCTCCGTCGTCGGTCGCTGCAAGAACCGACTAACGTAGCCGACGGAGTATGCCAAGTCAGGCCGTGTGTGGACGAGGTAGCGAAGGCTCCCCACAAGACGCCGGTACTGTGTAGCATCCACCTCCTCCATCGTGCTGTCGCGACTCAGTTTCAGCCTCTCCTCCATCAGAGTGAGAGCTGGGTTGCAGTCGGTGAGCCCAGCCAGCTCAACAATGCGCTTGGCGTAGGCGGTCTGGCGAAGTGTGATCCCGGAGTCTCCCTGGTGCACCTCAATCCCCAGGTAGAAGGAGAGATGCCCCAGGTCACTCATTTGGAAGGTGGCTTTCATCTCTTCCTTGAACGCTGCCACCTCTGCACCCTTGGCGCCGATGATCACCAAGTTGTCGACGTAGACACCCACCAGCAGGGCATTTTCTCCATTGCCCCGCCGATAGATGGCCGCCTCGTGCGGGCTTGGCATGAAGCCCATCCTCTTAAGCGTGGAATCCAGCTTGGCATTCCATGCCCTTGGTGCCTGTCGCAAGCCGTAGAGGGCCTTGCGCAGGCGCAACACCTTGCCCTCCTTGCTAGGGATTGCAAAACCTGGCGGCTGGTGTACATAGACCTCCTCCTTTAAGTCGCCGTTAAGAAACGCCGACTTAACATCCATGTGATGAACATGCCAGCCCTCCTGGGCTGCCAGCGCGAGGAGTCGCACGGATTCCATCCGTGCCATAGGGGCGAAGGCATCGTCGAAGTCGATCCCCTCCTGGTGCAAGAAACCGCGTGCCATCAAGCGAGCCTTATGCTTGACGATGGTGCCGGCTTCATCCCTCTTCAGTTTGAACACCCACTTAAGGGTGATCGCGCGATGACCATGAGGGAGATCAGCGAGCTCCCAACTGCGGTTCGTCTCAACCGCGTCCATCTCCGACTGCATCGCGGCACGCCAAGCCGCGTGTTTCTCGGCCTCCGCAAAAGACCGAGGCTCACCATCGTCGCATGCAAGATGCAACTCTCCTGCCAGAATGCGAGACGCAGGGCCCGACACCGACGGGTCGATGAGAAGGCCCTCCACCCTTCGATACCGCAACGGCTCGCCGTCGTAGCACGCGTCGATGCGCTCCTCAACGCGGGAATGTAGTACACTCCGGTGAGCAGCCTGTGCTCACCAGACGTGGCGGTGAAGACGACTGAGCCGGCGCCCTTGATCTCTACGCCGGAGGCGTCCCCAAACTTGATGGAGCCTCGGACGCTAGAGTCAAGCTCGGTGAAGAACTCCCGTCGGCCGGTCATGTGATGAGTGGCGCCGGTGTCGAGGCACCATCCTTCGATCATGTCCTTGTTGGAGCCGTCGCCGAGGAAAGCGCGTGCTTTCGACTCATCAAGGTGGAGTAGTGCCGCTGCGGCCGGTGCCGCTGGAGATGGCTCGATGCTTGCATGTGCCAGGAGCAGGGCCTCCTCCTCCGCCTCCGCCTGTGCGACGTTGGCCTGGCCACGCCGTGGCTATCGACAGTCCCTGGCCCAGTGGCCAAGCTTGCCGCAGTTGTGACAGCCGTCGTCTCGTGCCGGCTTCTTGTTGCCGACGGCGCCGCCTTGGGCACCTCCACAGGCACCACCCTCAACATGTCCTCGCGCCCCGGCCTGGGCGCCTCCACGCGCCTTGCGTGGCTTGCCGCGTTTGCGGCCTCGTGTCGAGGACTCCCCCTTCTTCTTGTCACCCTGGCAGGCCTCCCACTGCTCCCGAGTGAGATGTAGCTTCCTGCCGATAGTGATAAGCCCAGAGGGAGCCTGTGGTTCATCGCCGTCGACCACCTTGAGACGACCTATCGCCTCTTCGATTGTCATCGTGGAGAGGTCTAGCAGAGACTATCGAGCGAGCAATCTGCTTGTACTTCTCGGGGATGCAACGAAAGAGCTTCTCAACAGCTCTCTCCTCATCGTAGGTGTCGTCGCCGAACTGCACCATCTTCTGCAACAGAGTGTTGAGGCGGAGAGCAAAATCATCAACATCCTCACCTGGCTTGAAGGCCAGGTTCTCCCACTCCTTGCGAAGTGCCTGCAGTGTGGTCTTGCGGGCACGGTCGCTGCCGATGCGGGCCGCAGCGATGACGTCCCAGGCCTCCTTGGCAGTCCGTTTCTGGGAAAGCGAAAACTGCATCTCGGACGAGACTGCAGCAATGAGGGCATCCAGCGCCCGCCGATCCTCGTGGTAGTCGACGTCGCCGTACCGAACTGCTTCCCACATGTGGCGAACCTGGAGTCGTACCCTCATCACCGCGGCCCACTCGACGTAGTTGGTCTTCGTGAGGGTAGGCCACCCATCGCCGGGACCAATGTCCCTGACAATGGCCTGGGCCATGCGGCGACCATGGTACTGATCCGGGGAGGGAGAGTCGCGCCGCCTGTAGAGGCCACGATCTCCGTCGACTCGGTCGCTGCCGCCGGGAGCACCGCCGACGCGTTTACGCCCGTCTGGGCTGCCGCCTCGTGCGCCCTCGCCCGGAGCGCCGTCAGCGCGTCGGTGCCTATCTGGGCTGCCGCCACGCGCGCCTCCATGGGGATGCGCGGCTGCCCACTGTGCCGCCTGCTCTCGCGCTGCTTCCCTCGCCAGCCTGAGCTCTTCGTCGGTGTTGTCGTCGACAGAAGCAGAGCTGCCAGTTCTACTGCCGCGCAGAACCTCGAGCTCTGCTGCCGCCGCACGTGCAGCATCCGTCGCCTCCGCTGCTTCTACTTCCGCTCTCGCTGCTGCCAGTTCCGCTGCCGCCAGCCGTGCTGCCCTCGCCGCTGCCGCTGCAGCCGCTGCTGCTGCTCGCTCGCGTTCTTGTGCCGCGACGACCTCGGCTTCCTGCTGGCGCCGCGCACTCGAAGTGACCGAGCGTAGGGACATGGTGGGCTAGTGAGGGGTCGTTGCGTGTGGAAAAGGCTGTCTCAGACGAAAGGCTGCTCGTCTGAGCAGGAGAGGAAGGAACAGTTGGAGCTCTTGCTGCCGACTGAGTGTGGGGAGAGGCGCTGGAAGGAGATGAGCACGAGATGTTTAGGCTGCAGGATAGTTTGGCTCCGATACCAATTGTAAGTAGAGGGACTCTAACTCTCATCAAGAGGATGACACTATGAGTTGGGGCAATTTTCTGTTTATTTCCTCAAACACTACACAATGCCATACCCATCTAAGGGTTGGAGGCACATATTTATAGCCCTAGAGGCTGCACTACCACACTACTACACCTTATCACACACACTACACAACAGGATTGTCCTCTAGATGCTAAAGAGACTACAGAGGACAGTCAAAAGCGACTGTTGTCCTCTAGATGCTTGTCATGGACCTTCGGTCCATGGGGATAGCTGTCTTCTCCGGCGAGGTTATACCCCTCTGCCGCAGGCTTGGTTCTAGGGTAGCAGCTCTAGGCGCTTGAGAGGGTCATTGCAAAGGAGAGAGATTGGTTTGATAATGATCTTGCTTGATTTATTCCCTGCTGCCATGCGGCTTATAAATAGCCCTATGGCTAACCAACTTCTCCTACAAACTCTCAACTAACTCCTACTTTCTTGTACTTATCTGCTGCTAACCAACTCTCCACAATTCTCTCATCTCAATCTTATTCTCTAGCCTTATCCCAACTCATCTCAATCTTATTCTCTAGCCTTATCCCAGCCTGGTTGTTGCCTCTCGCTCCCTATGATGCCCATGACACAGCAAGGTGCTTCTCCCCACGAAGGGACTGTACCTGGCGGCGTGCCAGGAACCCTCGCGCTGCCGCCTGAAGCCGCACCGCTGCTTGGAGTTCCTTCTCTGTCTTCTCCTTGTAGCGGTGGAACATCACAACGAACTGATCGCACTTCTCTGCGAGACGGCCAAAACTCTCTTCGAGCCGAGTGAATGCATCTGGAGTTGGAGAGGGCGGGTGGGAGGGCGTTGCGGCGGCTGGTGGTGGTGAGGGATGGGCGGCTGGTGGTGGTGAGGATAACCTGGCTTTGATACCAGGTATCATGGACCTTCAGTCCATGGGGATAGCTGTCTTCTCCGGCGAGGTTATACCCCTCTGCCGCAGGCTTGGTTCTAGGGTAGCAGCCCTAGGTGCTTGATAAGGTCATTGCAAGGGAGAGAGATTGGTTTGGTATTGATCTTGCTTGATTTATTCCCTGCTGCCATGCGGCTTATAAATAGCCCTATGGCTAATTAACTTCTCCTACAAACTCTCAACTAACTCCTACTTTCTTGGACTTATCTGCTGCTAACCAACTCTCCACAATTCTCTCATCTCAATCTTATTCTCTAGCCTTATCCCAGCTCATCTCAATCTTATTCTCTAGCCTTATCCCAGCCTGGCTGTTGCCTCTCGCTCCCTATGATGCCCATGACAATGCTAAAGGGACTACAGAGGACAGTCAAAAAGCGACTGTTGTCCTCTAGATGGTAAAGGGACTACAGAGGACAGTCAAAAAGCGACTGCTGTCCTCTAGATGCTAAAGAGACTACAGAGGACAGTCAAAAGCGACTGCTGTCCTCTAGATGCTCAAGACTTATTCCATCAGAATCCATGTCCGCAAGTGTTGGTACATTGGTCTTTCATGCCGGAGGAGTTGGCTACATGGGAAGATGTTGAAGATTTACGTCGTCAGTTTCCTAATGCAGCTGTTTGGGGGCAATCAGCGGGAGGGGGGATCGTGCCGGAGGGGCTAGTCGCAGACGGGCCGAGGCGTACAGGAAAGCTAAGGAAGAGAAGCGTGAAGACGTTTGGGCCGGTTTGGGTTAATGGGCTGAGCGAGTGCGCGTGAGAGCGATATGTACGCTGGGGAGGGTAGCGAATAATCAGAACTCATCTTCCTCTCCAAGACATTGTGCTCTCTGCTTCCTGCCTTCTTCCTCCTTACTCTGAATCTACTCTGAGTATTGTATCCAGTATATGTGTGAGTGTAACATCCTCTTCCCACCAAATGTCCAAATCAAACAAGATGACCATCATGCATCACAGCAAGCACTGCAATTCTGTTGAGCAAACCCAATCATACAATGTATTTGTGCATCTCTCTTATGTGCACATTTTCAATATGTGGAATCCATAAGAGCCAAAAAGGAACAAGTTGCACACCGATGTATCTAATTATGAATTCAGGACACCCACCCCTTGTATGCCAAAGAAGAAAGTAATCATAGCTTACAATACAGTGAATAGGGTCTTTCTAAAATTTTTGGTGCAAGGCAAATTCTTCTTGAACAGTTTTCAATACAAAATTAGCAACATAGTCTAAATACAAGAGCAAAACACTGAATCAGGTTGTGTTTGGTTAGGAAGAAATATGTTCAGAGGCAAACAATCTTGCTGAAACATCAACACATTTCACTATTTTTAAGAGGAACTATGGAAGGAGATTGCCGGCATGAACATTACACTGAAATATGCCAAGTTCAATCCTTTTAACTATCACTACCTACCATTATTTGAACAAATAGCCTATGTTGGTATTAATTTTTTTACCTTTTAGGTGAGCCGTTTGCAAAGTGAAGGATATTATGGAGGCGTCCGGCTGCTGATGGCTATCTGTAAAGTTTTCTACAACTATTGTGTTCAAAATAACATCAGTTTAAAAGCTGAAAATTTCACCTTATCATACGATACTAATATTCCTCGGCAGGTAACTAGTCAGAATCCACTCCATTTGTTTCACCCTTTTACTCGCATCACATATTGGCAGCTGTAGATTAATCCTTGCTATAGCATTTTCTTGATATGCTGATGGGTTGGAGATTGAATGGATATTATCTTGATTCTTTTGTTCTGTAGTCTGGGCTGTCTGGTTCGAGCGCGATTGTTTGTGCTGCTCTAAGCTGCCTTCTTGACTTCTATAATGTCAGACATCTAATAAAAGTTGAAATGAGACCTAATCTGATTCTCAATGCTGAGAAAGAGCTTGGGATTGTTGCTGGACTTCAGGACCGAGTGGCACAGGTTTATGGTGGACTAGTTTATATGGTATGTGATAAAAGCATTCATTATTGGCAGTATAGTTCTTGCAAACATACTTCTAGATAGTGTGAACTAATACAAGCATGTAATAGTTGCATAAGTATTGCTAGCTAGTTTGAACTCTGTTTGCTAACGTTTTTGTTTGTATCACTCAGGATTTTAGCCAGGGTCATATGGACAAGCTGGGTCATGGCATATACATGCCATTGGATGTCAATCTGCTTCCTCCTCTATACCTCATCTATGCCGATAACCCCAGTGACTCTGGCAAGGTTCTCGCCGAATTAAATCTATATATAAACTGCAATCCAATCTTTAATCTTGTCACATGGCACGGAATAATATTGAGAGATGTTTGAGTCCTGCTAATTAACAGCTATCTATGGTTCTTTAACGTAGGTCCACAGCACTGTTAGACAAAGATGGCTGTCAGGTGATGATTTTATAACATCACGTATGAAGGAAGTAGCGCAGCTAGCGCTCGATGGCCACAAGGCTTTGCTGCAGAAGGATTATACTGAGCTAGCGAGATTTATGAATAAGAATTTTGATCTGCGAAGGTAAGATCAATGTGCCTGCCCCAACACATGCATGGAATGGCAAGGTAGCACAATATTCATACGTGGTTATCGGTTATGTGGTTGTAGGGAGATGTTTGGAGATGATGTACTTGGTGCATTGAACATAAAGATGGTGGATGTGGCACGCAGCGTGGGCGCAGCGTCCAAGTTCACTGGCAGCGGAGGCGCAGTGGTGGCGCTGTGCCCAGATGGGGATTCGCAGGTGGAGCGTCTCCGCAAGGGATGCCAGGAGGCCGGCTTTGTAGTACAGCAAGTGAAAGTTGCCCCCTCGGTGCTGACGGACGAGGAGCTGTCAAGTTTATTATTAGCTTCCTAGTTGAACGATAAGAAAGGTGAACAAGACAACAAAACAGTTGTGCGACGTTCCTTCATTTGTGGTGTTTTGATGTGTGCGATGATGTGTCTGTTTAGTTGATATTCAATATAAGAGACGGTTTGGAACTTCAGATAATAGTTAGCCAGCTAACAGTGATTGGAACGTTCTCCTAAAGCTAGTTAGGTCCCATTTGGTTTTAGTACCTGGTTTTAGTCCCCTTTAGTCTTTATTTTGTCAAACGGAAGGACTAAACTAGATTAGGGACTAATTAGTTTTAGTCTCTAGTCCCTCACATGGGTGCTAAAATGGGCTAAAGGACAACATTTACTCTAATTACCCTTGCCTAGAAAACTGGTGTCAAACAAGAAAAGGAGTATTTTGGTCTTTATGTGTTGTAGTTAATGTATTTAGAATCTATTTAGTCTCTATAACCAAGTAGGGTAGAGACTACACTTTAGTCCTAAGATTAATGGAACCAAACATGCCCTTAATCAGCTATTAAATTTTGGAACATACTAGTTTCTCATAGTACAACGTGTCACAAGTACAACTAACATGAATTCGTAAAACAGAATTAGTAAAACAAAATATGGGTTCATACAAATTCTAGAAAAGTAATACAAATTGAAGTAAGGCCCAAACACATATTAGGGTTGGTTATGATTTGCAATCCTATAGGAAAAATTCTCATTTAGGGCTCCTTTAGATCGAAGGATTATTTTTTGAATCATGTATTTTTCCTGTGTTTTTAAACTAATTTCTGTAAAATTCCTATACTATTGTTGTAAAATTTTGCGCTCTAAAGAAGCCTTAGTCCTTGGATGCTATGCAGGAATTTGAGTAGAGTGATAAGAGCTATAGGATATTTTCCAAGAGGTTGGACTTCTTGTTATTTTCCTACAAAACTTGTATGGAGGAAAGCAATCCATAGGAATTTCAAAGGAATTGATGGGATTGAATACTCTGTTCCAAAGTCTCACGTAGTAAATTTTCCTTTATGGCTCGTTTGTTTCCTTGGAAATGAAACTCATTCCACGAATAACATTCTAGATATTAGATTCCTATAGCCCGTTTGGATGCCTAGAAATGAAACCTTTTCCAAGAAATAAATTCCAAGAAATGAATTATATAGAATTCAATCGACTAGAAAGTGATTGAATTCCATTATTTTTGTTTGGTTGTACAATCAATTGAATTCCTAGAATTAAATTCTAGATGTTGTTTGGATACTTTGCACACGGAATTTGAATACAAACAAGGATCTCTTGACTTTGCATATGCTTAAAAATGAGCATGAACAATTTACAACTATCATCATAAGAAACTATTAAGTTCACAAATAACAGTTTCACAAAGTCATCAAGTTCACACATAAAAGTTCTACAAAGACATCAAATCTTCACATAGCAGTTTCACAAAACCATCAAGTCCGCACACAAACAGTTTCACATAGCCATCAAGTTCACACACAAAAGTTTCACAAAGACAAGTTCACACAATCAGTTCAACACAGAGATCTAAGTTCACATATAAGCTGTTTCACTTCCTTAGCTGCATCATAAGCCACCTCTTCCTCCTTTCCATTGTGAGTGCCATCATCGACTCAAACTTGCGTGCATTAGAGGTGAGGATGTCATAAAGCTCAAGTTCTGTGTCTTCATCAAGTCTCTCAACCTCTTGTAATGCGGCGAGAACTTCGGCGGAAGAGGGTAGCTTCGGACCGTCATCTTTCAATGCAGATGTAAGCATGTCAAACTTATCACACCACATAGAGTTAAATGAATCATCTGATCATTTGTTGGAGGTAGCTAGATGAAACTTGAGGCGACAGATCCCAAAACAACGAGCTGTTTTAACACTCCTGCAAATAACTCAATGGCAAATAGGCTATTAGATGAAACTGCAAAAAACTTTATAATAACAGAAAACAAAATAATATTCTTCTATAAGTGAGAACAAAAACAAAAAATAATATTCCACTTGGTGGCAGATTTTACATTTTGTTTGGATGCACTAGAACCAATTTTAGCTAGCTTGTATAATTAGCTCTTGTATCCAAAGTTCCAAACAGGCCATTTGTTCGTCATCATTTTTTTTCCTAATAAAAATGCTACCTCTCGCAAGCAGCATCCTATATATCTATTATCTCAAGCACCAAAAAGATCAGGAAAAAAACACGGACGTAAGGTAAGATGGCGTGCTGTTCTTTGTTTACTCGGCTGGCAACTGTCAGTAATTAAGATGTAATTTATATGCAATTAGGATGGTATTGAAGAACTATTAGGCCGAGTAAATGTTGAGCAGTGAGCACCGAAAATGGTCAAGTCGTCGGAGTCTTTCTGCGACAGTGTCCGTGTGTGTCTGCACTGCAGCGGGAGCGTTGCTCAAGTTCAACACACAACCTATGCCCCCAACTGCATTGCAGTTTTCTGAAGGCTCAGCCACCCAGGAACCAGAAGTTGGTGGCCCCCTCTACTGGTTCTTATCCAAACAAAACCACGCCCAGGAACCACGAAGCCACGCGCCCGCCGGCGGCTCACCTTTCCCGCCCCTTCACCTTCCCCTTCCCCTTCCCTTCCTTCGTTCGGTGAAACTACGGGAGACCCTCGCGGCTTCCCCACCTCGACCTCCATGCCAGATTTTCCAGCGACCCCTAGAACTAGGGTTCCAGCGACCCAATGACGGACGGCAGCGAAGAGTACAACACATGGGGAAGAGAGCGAGGAAGACGCGAGATGGAAGAGGGCGAGGTAGATGACTCACTTGAGCTGCTTTTTTCGATGAGGGCGAGGAAGACGGGGGAGACCGGAGATGGATGAGGGCGGCCGTCCTGGGTGGAGATGGTGTGGGCATCGAAGCCTTTCTAGCCTTTTCTGACGGTGGAGGGTCTTAATTGAGAGGAGGCCACATTTGTAGGGATTGGAATTAGGTTGAAATGGTCAATTCAATTCCACGGACAGCCAAACAGATCAATTGTTGGAAAATGATTCAATTCAGACCAATTCTTGGGAGCCAAACAGCCCGTAAAAGTAATTCCTTAGAATTTGATTCAATTCATTTTTTTGTTTGGATGCTAATGGAATTATTTCCATGAATCAAATTCAATATCCTGTTTGGGTAGTTATATATGGAATTTACATATTTGGAGGGAAGTAAGCACATCAACTTGTACACAGTACCTGTTAACTTGTACACAACAAAATACACATGTTCCTTGCTGCGCGCATGTGCCTTGATGAGTCATATACATGTGCAATAGATTAGAGGCTAGTTTTACCCCTACAATTTATCAAGCAGCATGCATCACGAGAATACTAATAATAAAGCAGATTTGTCTCAAATGTCTACATATCATTGGAACACATTACTTGCTACTCAACGTGACGTTCAATTCACCCAACATATACTAAGACAACAACATCAAACACACCCAACAACAGTTCAATTAACCCAACCACAACTCGGTTCACTTTTTAAGTTGCTTCAGCAACCATCTCTTCCTCAGAATCACTGGAAGTGCCAATAAGGACTCGTACTTGCGCGCATCACCTGTTAAGATATCAAAGAAGTCTAAAAATGTGTCTTCATCTAACCCGTCTATCTCCTCCAATGTGCTAAAAATTTCTTTTGATGTTGGACCTTTTGGTGCTTCATCCCTAATAGCTTCAGTGAACTTGTCTAATTTCTCCACCATCACTGAGGTGAAGGAATCCCTGGACCGTTGCCTCTTCAAGCTTCCTGAGGTTGTTGATGAAGTAAGCTCTTTACCGGTTCCCTCTTCCTTACTCATATCTCTCGCACCATCAGCTGCGGTCTTTGCCGCTTCACGGGTTGCATGATCTTTTCCAAACACCAAGTTGATCGAGTCCCAATATAATACTATCTTGTGTCTGTACCCATTAGCTTCTTTATTTTTCTGCAGAAAACAATTTCAGGTGAGCTCTAGATGATACCATACAAAATTTAGAATAGCAGCAAGCAGCAACAAACAAAAGCAACAAGCACCCATTTTTACTGTAGCAGTAATACAACAAACTTATTAAAGGGCACATGCAAATTTCAGATTTGACCATGTAGCTCAAAAATAGAAAACCATTGATGATAGTGTAATAACAGAAAAACAAAAAACTGAAACTTACCGCCACATAAGCCTCCCATACAGAATCACTATCGACGAATATCTTGTTCTTGTTCCAATCCCAACCAAAGCCACTTGTTTCTAGCATACCATTGATGATAGTGTGGTGCTTGTCAAATGTCTTGTTCCTTGACATGATGTTGTCTTTTGTGATTTCCACATTGCACTTTTCTCGGACATTCTTGATAGCAACCGTGTAGACATGAGACTTCCACCCATTTTGGCATCTGTCACCCTTATTGTAGTAACCGTGCATACCATTGATGATAGTGTGGTGCTTGTCAAATGTGTTAAGAAGTGCCTTGTCCATATCATCATTCCAAGAAATGTAGCCCCTGCCCGAGCCTGACTTCTTACCCTTCTCCATATCCTACGAATAAAAAAATTACAAAGGTTAGTAGAGTTATTGAGGAGCAACACAATATTTGCAAAAAAAGAAATATTTAAAAAATTATCATACATTGTCCATGTCTCTCTTGGTAATCATCAAACATTTGGTTAGCTTTGGTGTCCCTAAAGTTACTCCATTGATTTGATGATTGCACATTGGTAATCATACTCACTTCACTTTGAACATCATGAGATTCAACAGATATTACTTGATCAACTTGGCCTAAAAGTAAATCATCCATATCTCTTTGCATATCCCTTACACAGTTATGCAATATGCAACAAGCATTGGTGATCCTAATCTAATTTTGTAAGTCAAAATATGAGTTTTTCCTTAATATAGCCCACCTCATCTTCAATAGCCCAAACATTCTCTCTATCACATTTCTAGTTGTTGAATGGCACAAATTGAACAATTCCTTGGCATTGGATGGGTTATTCCCTTGGGCAGCCCACTCATTCAAGTGGTAGCGAGTGGATCAATATGGAGCAAGAAAGCCTGGTCCATTGGTGTATCCAGCATCTACTAGATAATATTTACCACTTGGAATAGAAAATGCATCGTCCCGAGACATGGTATCATGTAGCACACGTGAATCTGAAGCTGACCCTTCCCATCCAGCTAGAACATAAACAAACTTCATGTGTCGATCACAAACACCCAAAACATGTGGTGATTTGTTGCTTCCTATTCCTATACCCCCCTTGATCAGCCAAAGGTACAAAAACATCAACGTGTGTACAATCTAGTGCTCCAAGGCAATCTTCAAACCATCTCCACTTAGAATCTTCAGGTTGTACAACTAAAGGGTTAGGAAGCTTGATAAATTCATGACATAATGATAGAACACCTCTCAACACCTCATTGAAATAGCGGCTAATTGGTTCAAGTGACCACCCGTATGAGCTACGAATCATCCTCATCTTAGTGCCATAACCCACTACAAGCAAAACGATAGCAACCTTTTCTTCTACCGACACATTCAAGGTGTCACACATACCGCACCTCTCACGTAAGATGGTGCATAGGTTCAAAAAGGATCTCTTAGTTAGACGCAAACTGTCATAGCAATAAACATTTGATCCTTGATATAGTTTCCTTAGCATTTGTTTCCGACCAGCTACATCTCTCTCTATCATCTCAGAGGGATCCATAAGATGTCTAGGTCTTTTCCGAAAATAATAGTCCACAATCATACCCATGATAGTTGCAACAAATAATGATGCTACTCTCTACCTCTTCTTCCTACGCCTCTCTCTCTCATTTCCCCCAAATTTGTCTAACCAATTCTAAGTTGTTGTGAGGCATCTATAGCAGATAAACCATATATCATAAGCACGCTTGAACAAACATGCATATACAGTTTGTAAGATTGAATGCACAACTGTTTGAAAAAAGAAACGTGGAGAAACTCAAGGCTCAATAATTGAAAGGGAAATGTGCCCTTGGGCAATTTCTATTATGTTTTGGTGATTAAGTGACCAACACATTTAAATAAGCTCTCATGTGCTAAATAAAGAGAGAAGTGATAATCAAAGCAAAGATATGTTTCTAGACTTAGTACATTGGTTTTTGTGTACTAATATATTTGTCTAAGTGCTAGAAACAGAGAAAAGAAGAAGAGAAAAGAGATGCAAAAGACTTGGCTTGGTACAGCCAAGACTCAGCTCAGTTTGGCACACCGGACTGTCCAGTGGTGCACCGGACAGTGTCCGGTGCGCCAGGCTGAACACCAGTGAACATGCCGCTCTCGGGAAAATTTGGTGGCGTACGACTATAATTGACCGGACTGTCCGGTGAGCCAATGGCTGCCAGCGCAACAGTCGGTCGCGCAATCCACGGGGGCCCGCGCCAACTGTCGGCAGGGGGCACCGGTCTGTCCGGTGTGCACCGGACAGTGTCCGGTGCACCAACCAGCCCGGAGTTGCAACGGTCGGCTGCGCCAGAATAGGAAGGAGATCGCGCACCGGACATGAACAGTGGCTGTCCGGTGGTGCACCGGACTGTCCGTTGCGCCACCCGACAGAAGGCAAGAATTGCCTTCCTTGTTGGCCTCCAACAACTCCTAGCTGCCTTGGGGCTATAAAAGAGACCCCTAGGCGCATGGAGGAGCTATCCAAGCATTCACTAAGCAATTCTAAGTCTCCACACTCCGTCTCCACGCACTTGATCGATCGTGTTAGTGATTTGAGCTCCGTTCTAGCTGTGAACTCTCTGTGCTTCATTTGAGCTCAAGTCTTGGCTTGTGTGCGCGTGTGTGCTGCGGATTTGTGTGTGTTGCTCACAACCTTACTCTTGCGTTTTCTTTGTGATCAATCTTGTAAGGGCGAGAGGCTCCAAATTGTGGAGATTCCTCGCAAACAGGAAAAGATATAAGGAAGAATACCGTGGTGTTCAAGTTGATCATTGGATCACTTGAAAGGGGTTGAGTGCAACCCTCGTCCATTGGGACGCCACAACATGGAGGTAGGCAAGTGTTACACTTGGTCGAACCACGGGATAAACCATTGTGTCTCTTGTGTTGTTTTTCTTTGTGATTATTGTGATTCGCAAGAGCTCGCTCTATAGCCACTTGGTTCTATTTGCACTAACATCTCTATAACCAAGTTTTATGGCTATTAGTTGTTGAATTTTACAGGATCACCTATTCACCCCCTCTAGGTGCTCTCAATTGGTATCAAAGTCGTTCTCTTCACGTAAGGGACTAATCACCCGAAGAGATGGATCCTAAGGGAAAGGGGATGGTGGTCAACGACAAGGAAAATGAGTCTTTCCTCAATGAGCCTAGAGATGACAAGCCAACCGACTCAGGCTCGAGTCATAAGAAAAGAGATGGAAAGAAGAATAGGCGCATCAAGAAGATCGTTACTACGACAGCGATGAATCTTCCTCTTCACCAAGAGACGACGACGACGAGAAAAAGAAAACAATTAATTCAAATTATTCATTTGATTATTCTCGTATTCCTTTTAATTCCAATGCTCATTTGCTTTCAATTCCTCTTGGTAAACCTCACACTTTGATGGAGAGGACTACTCTTTTTGGAGTCACAAAATGCGTAGTCATCTATTCTCTCTCCATCCTAGTATTTGGGAGATAGTTGAACAGGGAATGCAATTTGATAGTACTGATAACCCCATGTTTATTAACGAGCAAATTCATAAAAATGCACAAGCTACCACTGTTTTGCTAGCATCTTTGTGCAGGGATGAGTACAACAAGGTGAGCGACTTGGACAACGCCAAGCAAATCTAGGACACCCTCAAAATATCACATGAGGGAAACGACGCCACCATGATCACCAAAATGGAGTTGGTGGAAGGCGAGCTGGGAAGGTTCGCCATGATCAGGGGAGAGGAGCCAACACAGGCGTACAACAGGCTCAAGACCCTGGTCAACAAGATTAGGAGCTATGGGAGCACGAGATGGACGGACCACGATGTCGTCCGACTTATGCTTAGGTCTTTTACTGTTATCGACCCTCATCTTGTGAACCTCATCCGTAAAAATCCCAGGTACAAAAAGATGATGCCCGAGGAGATACTCAGAATGTTTGTGAGCAGGCGCATGATGGTGAAAGAAGCCCGATATGTAGACGGCACGCTTAATGGTCCATTACTCGTCTACGAGCCTCAACCCGTCGCTCTCAAAGCAACAAGCAGCAGGGAGGCGCTACCAAGCAAGGTGGCACAAGTTGAGGCGGCCGGGCTAAACGAAGATGAGATGGCTCTCATCATCAAGCGCTTCAAGACCGCATAAAAGGGACGCAAGGAGTACCCCAACAAGAATAAAGCAAAGGGAAAGCGCTCCTGCTTCAAATGTGGTAAGACAGGTCATTTTATTGCTCAATGTCCCGATAATGAAAATGACTAGGGGGAAGAAAGACATGGGAAGAAGAAGAAGAAGAAAAGCTATAGGAAGGCTAAAGGCGAGGTGCATCTTGGCAAGGAATGGGACTCGGACTGCTCGTCATCCGACTCCGATGATGAAGGACTGGTAGCCTTGGCCTTCAACAAATCTTCTCTCTTCCCCAACGAACGCCACACTTGCCTCATGCCAAAGGAGAAAAAGGTAAGCGTTCGAGAAACCCCTAAGTATTCTACTTCTAGTGATGAGGATTCTAGTGATGATGAAGTAGATTATACTAGCTTGTTCAAAGGATTAGATAGAGCTAAAGTAGAAAATATTATTGAATTGATTGATGCCTTAAATGAAAAAGATAAACTGCTAGAGAGGCAAGAGGACATTTTGTATGAGGAACATGACAAATTTGTTAGTGTTCAAAAGTCTCTTGCCTTAGAGATTAAAAGGAATGAATTACTATCTTCTGAGTTATCTACTTGCAATGAATCTATCTCTAGTTTAAAAACTTTGAATGATGATTTAAGTGCTAAGCTAGAAGTAGCTAATAAATCAAGTTCATGTGTAATTTGCAATAGATGCAAGGATTTTAATATCAATGCTTTTGATGAACATCTTGCTTCTATTGCTAAATTAAATGATGAGGTGGCAAGTCTTAATGCTCAACTTAAGACTTGCAAGGTTGATTTTGATAAACTAAAATTTGCTAGGGATGCCTACACTATTGGTAGACACCCCTCAATTAAGGATGGACTTGGCTTTCGAAAGGAAGCCAAGAACTTAACAAGCCAAAGGGCTCCCATTTCCAACAAGGAAGGGAAGGCCCCTATGGCTAGTAGCGTTCAAAAGAAGCATGCTTTCATGTATAATAGGAAAATTGTTAGTCATAATAGGAGATATGATTATGATGCTTATGATTCACATGCTATGTTCGCTTCAAGTTCTAATGGTAGATCTAGGAGAAATTTTGTGTCTCATGCTCCTAGGAAAATGTGTAATAAACATACTACTGTCTTTCATGCTTGCAACACTAAGTTTGTACTTTCATGTAAAAATGAAAAAGTGGTTGCTAAAAAATTGGGACCCAAATGCAAAGGAGACAAGGCTTGCATTTGGGTACCAAAAGCTATTGTAACTAACCTTGTAGGACCCAACAAGAGTTGGGTACCTAAAACCCAAGCGTAAATTGTCTTGCAGGTTTATGCATCCGGGGGCTCAAGCTAGATTATCGACAGCGGATGTACAAACCACATGACAGGAGAGAAGAAGATGTTTACCTCCTACGTCAAGAACAAGGATTCCCAGGATACGATTATCTTTGGAGATGGGAACCAAGGCAAGGTCAAAGGCTTGGGCAAGATAGCCATCACAAATGAGCACTCTATTTCTAATGTATTTTTAGTAGAGTCACTAGGCTATAATGTCCTGTCTGTTAGTCAATTGTGCCACATGGGCTACAATTGTTTGTTTACAAATGTTGATGTATCTGTCTTTAGAAGGAGTGATGGTTCATTAGCGTTTAAGGGTGTACTAGATGGCAAACTCTACTTAGTTGATTTTTTGAAAGAGGAGGCTGATCTAGATACATGCTTAATAGCTAAGACTAGCATGGGCTGGCTGTGGCGTCGTCGTCTAGCACATGTTGGGATGAAGAACCTTCATAAACTTCTAAAGGGAGAACATGTGTTAGGACTAACCAATGTATGCTTCGAAAAAGATAGACCTTGTGCAGCTTGTTAAGCAGGAAAACAGGTGGGAAGCACTCATCACAAAAAGAATGTGATGACTACATCAAGACCACTGGAGCTACTACATATGGACCTTTTCGGACCCGTTGCCTACCTTAGCATCGGGGGAAGTAAGTATGGTCTTGTTATTGTTGATGATTTTTCCCGCTTCACTTGGGTGTTCTTTTTGTAGGATAAATCAGAAACCCAAGGGACCCTAAAGCGCTTTCTAAAGAGGGCTCAAAACAAGTTTGAGCTCAAGGTGAAAAAGATAAGAAGCGACAACGGGTCCGAATTCAAGAATCTGCAAGTGGAGAAGTATCTTGAGGAGGAAGGCACCAAGCACGAGTTCTCTGCTCCCTACACACCACAGCAAAATGGTGTGGTATAGAGGAAGAACAGGACGCTTATCGATATGGCGAGGACAATGCTTGGAGAGTTCAAGACGCCTGAGCGGTTTTGGTCGGAAGCTGTGAACACAGCTTGCCATGCCATAAACCGGCTCTATCTTCATCACCTCCTCAAGAAGACCTCATATGAACTTCTTACCGGTAACAAACCCAACGTCTCATACTTTCGTGTTTTTGGGAGCAAATGTTACATTCTAGTGAAGAAAGGTCGAAATTCTAAATTTGCTCCCAAAGCTATAGAAGGGTTTTTACTAGGGTATGACTCAAATACAAAGGCATATAGAGTCTTCAACAAATCATCGGGTTTGGTTGAAGTCTCTAGCGACGTTGTATTTGATGAGACTAATGGCTCTCTAAGAGAGCAAGTTGATCTTGATGATGTAGATGAAGATGATGTTCCAACGACCGCAATACGTACCATGGCGATTGGAGATGTGCGACCACAGGAACAACAAGAGCAAGATCAACCTTCTTCTTCAACATTGGTGCATCCCCCAACTCAAGACGATGGACAGGTTCCTCAAGAAGAGACATGTGATCAAGGGGGAGCACAAGAAGAACCAGCTATGGAGGAAGAAGCACCAGAGGCCCCTCCAACTCAAGTCCGAGCGACGATCCAACGAAATCACCCCGTTGACCAGATTCTGGGTGACATAAGCAAGGGAGTAACTACTCCCTCAAGATTAGCTAATTTTTGTGAGCATTACTCATTTGTCTCTTCTATTGAGCCTTTCAGGGTAGAAGAGGCCTTGCAAGATCCGGACTGGGTGTTGGCCATGTAGGAAGAGCTCAACAACTTCAAGCGAAATGAAGTGTGGAGTCTGGTGCCACGTCCAAAGCAAAACGTTGTGGGAACCAAGTGGGTATTCCACAATAAGCAAGACGAGCACAGGGTGGTGACAAGAAACAAGGCTCGACTTGTGGCAAAAGGTTATGCCCAAGTCGCAGGTTTGGATTTTGAGGAGACTTTTGCTCCTGTGGCTAGGCTAGAGTCTATTCGCATTCTATTAGCCTATGCCGCTCACCATTCTTTCAGGTTGTTTCAAATGGATGTGAAGAGCGCTTTCCTCAACGGACCAATCAAGGAGGAGGTATACGTGGAACAACCCCCTGGCTTTGAGGATGACAGGTATCCCGACCACGTGTTTAAGCTCTCTAAGGCGCTCTATGGACTTAAGCAAGCCCCAAGAGCATGGTATGAATGCCTTAGAGATTTCTTAATTGCTAATGCTTTCAAGGTTGGGAAAGCCGATCCCACTCTTTTCACTAAGACTTGTGACGGTGACCTTTTTGTGTGCCAAATTTATGTCGATGACATAATATTTGGTTCTACTAATCAAAAGTCTTATGAGGAGTTTAGCAGGGTGATGACACAGAAATTTGAGATGTCGATGATGGGCGAGTTGACATACTTTCTTGGGTTCCAAGTGAGACAACTCAAGGATGGTACCTTCCTCTCTCAAACGAAGTACACTCAAGATCTTCTCAAGAGGTTTGGGATGAAGGACACCAAGCCCGCAAAGACGCCAATGGGAACCGACGGACATGTAGACCTCAACAAAGGAGGTAAGTCCATTGATCAAAAGGCATACCGGTCTATGATAGGTTCCTTGCTTTATTTATGTGCTAGTAGACTGGATATTATGCCTAGCGTATGCATGTGTGCTATATTTCAATCCGACCCAAGGGAATGTCACCTTGTGGCCATTAAGCGGATTCTTAGATATTTAGTTGCTACGCGTTGCTTCGGGATCTGGTATCCAAAGGGGTCTACCTTTGACTTGATTGGATACTCAGACTTCGATTATGCTGGATGCAAGGTTGATAGGAAGAGTACATCAGGGACGTGCCAATTCCTAGGAAGGTCCCTGGTGTCTTGGAGTTCTAAGAAACAAACCTCCGTTGCCCTATCCACCGCTGAGGCCGAGTATGTTGCCGCAGGACAGTGTTGCGCGCAACTACTTTGGATGAGGCAAACCCTCCGGGACTTTGGCTAAAATCTGAGCAAAGTCCCACTCCTATGTGACAATGAGAGTGCAATCCGCATGGCAGATAATCCTGTTGAACACAGCCGCACTAAGCACATAGACATCTGGCATCACTTTTTGAGAGACCACCAGCAAAAGGGAGATATCGAAGTGTTCTATATTTGCACCGAGAACCAGCTAGCCGATATCTTTACCAAGCCTTTAGATGAGAAAACCTTTTGTAGGCTGCGTAGTGAGCTAAATGTCTTAGATTCGCGTAACTTGGATTGATTTATAGCATACATGTGTTTTATGCCCTTGATCATGTTACTTTATGCATTTATGAGATTTGTTGTTTATTTATGGTGCTCAAGTTGTGCAAGGGATCCCCGGACCTCACAAGTCCATGTGTGAGTAATGCACATATTTAGGGGGAGAAGTGCTACAACTTGACCCTTTGAGACTAACCTTTGTGTGTAAGTGTACTTAATGTAGTCTCAAGGGTGAATTGAAAGGGAAAGGTGAACTTGGACCATGCAAAGACTTCCACTGCACTCCGGTATTAGTGTACTCACCTCCAAGTTCATTCTTAAGCTCCTATTGCCTTTTTGCTCTTAATTGACATTTTTGGTGAGGCAATGGGGTTAAAGGGCCAAGAAGGATCCCGTTTTGGTGCTTAATGCCAAAGGGGGAGAAATTAAGGCCAAAGCAAATGGATCAGCTACCACTTGAGAATTTTGAAAATAGTAGAGTTAGAATTTTTTGATTTGTCCAAAATACTCTTATTGCAAAATTTGGTCTCTTGTGGAGAGAATATATGATTATGGGAAAAGGGGGAGTTTTTGGCACTCGATCAATTTTTTAATTGGAATATCTCTCTTTGTGCCTAAACATGTGTGTTTGACTTAGAGATAGGAAAATGATTTTGATTTGCAAAAACAAACTAAGTGGTGGCAAAGATTGATCCAAATGTGCCAAATTAGAGTAAAAAACAATTTGGTCTTAAATTTAAATCGATGTTGCATTGCTTTTTGATGTGTTGGCATAAATCACCAAAAAGGGGGAGATTGAATGGGAAATGTGCCCTTGGGCAATTTCTATTATGTTTTGGTGATTAAGTGACCAACACATTTAAATAAGCTCTCATGTGCTAAATAAAGAGAGAAGTGATAATCAAAGCAAAGATATGTTTCTAGACTTAGCACATTGGTTTTTGTGTACTAATATATTTGTCTAAGTGCTAGAAACAGAGAAAAGAAGAAGAGAAAAGAGATGCAAAAGACTTGGCTTGGTATAGCCAAGACTCAGCTCAGTCTGGCACACCGGACTGTCCGGTGGTGCACAGGACAGTGTCCGGTGCGCTAGGCTGAACACCTGTGAACATGCCGCTCTCAGGAAAATTTGGCGGCGTACGACTATAATTCACCGGACTGTCCGGTGAGCCAACGGCCGCTAGCGCAACGGTCGGCCGCGCAATCCGCAGGCGACGCGTGGCCCGCGCCAACGGTCGGCAGGGGGCACCGGACTGTCCGGTGTGCACCGGACAGTGTCCGGTGCGCCAACCAGCCCGGAGTTGCAATGGTCGACTGTGCCAGAATAGGAAGGAGATCGCGCATCGTACATGAACAGTGGTTGTCCGGTGGTGCACCGGACTGTCCGGTGCGCCACCTGACAGAAGGCAAGAATTGCCTTCCTTGTTGGCCTCCAACGGCTCCTAGCTGCCTTGGGGCTATAAAAGAGACCCCTAGGCGCATGGAAGAGCTATCCAAGCATTCACTAAGCAATTCTAAGTCTCCACACTCCGTCTCCACGCACTTGATCGATCATGTTAGTGATTTGAGCTCCGTTCTAGCTGTGAACTCTCTGTGCTTCATTTGAGCTCAAGTCTTGGCTTGTGTGCGCGTGTGTGCTGTGGATTTGTGTGTGTTGCTCACAACCTTACCCTTGTGTTTTCTTTGTGATCAATATTGTAAGGGCGAGAGGCTCCAAATTATGAAGATTCCTCGCAAACGGGAAAAGATATAAGAAAGAATACCGTGGTGTTCAAGTTGATCATTGGATAACTTGAAAGGGGTTGAGTGCAACCCTCGTCCATTGGGACGCCACAACGTGGAGGTAGGCAAGTGTTACACTTGGCCGGACCACGAGATAAACCACTGTGTCTCTTGTGTTGTTTTTCTTTGTGATTATTGTGATTCACAAGAGCTCGCTCTATAGCCACTTGGTTCTATTTGCACTAACATCTCTATAACCAAGTTTTGTGGCTTTTAGTTGTTGAATTTTACAGGATTACCTATTCACCCCCCTCTAGGTGCTCTCAATAATGTACTGGCAAAGAAATGTGGAATATGAAAAAAATTACTAGTAACAAAAGGCAAAAACTTTTGAAGTAAACAGTTGTCTATGAGAGTAGATTATGCTGGCGGTAGGGCACTCTAGCCCAATTATTTGGGTTCAGAACTCCAGAACATGTTTCTACGAAGTCATGCCGTGTTTCTACGAAGATGCAGAATTCATTGGACCAAAAGCAAAAGCTTCGGCGTTCCGGTAGTCAGTAAGCTCTACTCGTATACCATGATGGCTAGCGCGACTCATTTATTGACTCATCAGGTGCTGAAGAGCTGACTGAAGCAAATCGTTTTATAAGAACAAGTATTGTTCCACTGAAGAACAATAGATACTGTTCCACTGAAGCAAATCTTTTTTTCCACCGGAGAAGGACGCAGGCTTGTTGCGGTTGGCAGTCACTATATAGCCGCTACCAGCAAGTCTCACTTGAGAAGGACATGACAGGGGAAATGTAGGGTTCTAGGCCTATGGTATGTGAATTGGGATGGCCGGATGGAACCCTAGTGACCCACATGCTCTTACCTATTTTTGGATCGGAGAAGAAGGGAAGTATTAGAAGCGGGCCGACTCACCGTCCTGGCCACCGAGGCACTAAACGGCCTCGACGAACTGCCGGTGCAACTCCTCCGTCCACCGCAGGCGGGCGTGCGGCGCTCGGTGCAGGTGGGCGTGTGGCGCTCCTCCATCCAACACAGACGAGTCCGAGGAGGAGGAGGAGGAGGAGGCGCGGGCGTGTAGCGCAGTGCTCGGGTGGAGATGGCGCTCGGGTTGAAGAGAGGAATCTGTTTCCTCGTTTTAGGGTAGGAAAGTTTTGCAGGCTTCTGATTCCAGCCCAAGAAAAATGGATGGAAAGTTAGTTTCCAATTCTATAACTTGCCAAATAGGTCAGCCCAAGAATTAAATTCCAATTCAACCCAATTCCAATCAAACAAACGGGCCCTTAGGAATTAATCCTTCAAAAATCCTTCATATTTCCTTTGTTTCAAAGGGGCCATAAATTGGAAAAATAAATAGGAACCTCAGTGTTCATCCTTCACTTACCGGAAAGGGGCTATGTTTCTGGCTCTTGCATATCGTAGCAAATGGGCGAACGCATGGGCGAAGAAATGGTTCTACATGAAGAATGATTTGAAACAAAGAGAAGATATTAAGAATATAATCTGGACTCCTATCCATCCGAGCTTAAGTTCAAAAGGCCAACTTGTTATATACATTTCGAAGCTCAAGCTTCTATCGTTGTTTTTAATGTCGTGTGCACTCACATTGGGACGAGGGACCTTGTTGAAGAACATCTAGCATTCAATACATGACCACTGAGGCTGAGTGGGATATACCCAAGATGACTGAGAAGGATGCTTTGGAAGCGAAGCCTGGTCTAATTAGGTTTCATTATAAGTATAAGTTTGAAGTTGAGTTCAGAGAGCCTTGCAATGAATGGTGTCACACCCAGATTTAAGGGCAAACCCGGGCACGTCTCAAATGTGTGCTAAATAAATACATAAATCAATGTCACATCTATATTATATAGTAGAAGATCTATACAAAATAGCTAAATAAATACATCATATGATGACAATGATCCTCCGCAATCATAGTTGACTGGGAGATGACGTCGTAGACCTCTTCGAACTCATCGTAGCATCCTTCATGATCCTCATCTTGTGGTACCTATTCTTGATCTGGTGTGATTATAGCAAGAGTGAGCTCACATATGTTCATCGCTCAGCAAGTGTGGGGAATAATGTGCATGAGCTCACTTATGGTGGGGGCTCATATGAAGTGTATGTCTTACCAAGAATAATGGTTAAGGCTGAGCATTGCTTTTAATAAGTTGGTCAAAATTTTAATTAGCAATTACTAAGTATAAGTGTATACCAACCCAATTAAATAATTGATCACAATTAATAATAAATCCCACAATACAATGCAAATGATAGATTACGTTTAATTCTATAAGTTACTCATGACTGTGAGCACGGATGATATACTAGTTTTACACTCTGCAGAGGTTGCACATCTTTACCCACAAGTCGTGTTTACCCATTTGCCAAGGGGTCTAGAATTCTCATTCATCTCTACCGAGGAGACGAGGCAGGGTAGCATTATGAGGCCTAGTTCCACTAGCATGAGAGAACTCGGTACGGATTCTGCGCCAAAGGGGCAATATAGGAATCCCTCGCCTGAAAATCTATCACAGACATATCGACCCAAGAACCTCTCTATACTGGTAGTTTCTCCACCCCGCTTGCCCCTTTCAGGAAAGGATCCCTAAACCCTATAATTTGTGTTCCCGTAGTCGAGTTAGCACAATTCAGAGATGATTTGCATGCTCTTCTTTATTCTTGGAATATATTAGAATGTTGTCAATGAACACTACCACAAACCTGTCCAGTTTGGGCATAAACACCGAGTTCATCAAGTAGCTGAAGTGTGCGAGAGCATTAGTACGTCCAATGGACATAAGTAAATACTCATACAACCCATATCTAGTTGTGAAGACCATCTTTGGAATATCTTCTGGTCGAACTCGAATCTGCTGGTAACCCAGACGGAGATCGATCTTTGAAAATACCTTTGCCCCAACAAGCTGATCAAACAAGAGATCTATTTGTGGCAAAGGGTATTTGTTCTTAATAGTCACTTCATTTAAGGGTCTGTAGTCAACACACATCCTCAGGTTTGATCCTTCTTTTTCACAAAGATTGCAGGACAACCCCATGGAGAGGAACTAGGTCGAATAAAATCCTTTTCTAGCAAATCTTGCAATTGAGTCTTTAACTCTGCAAGCTCGTTTGGTGCTTTCTATATGACCTCCGAGAGACGGGAGCTATACCAGGCTTCAGTTCAATGGAAAACTCCACATCACATTTAGGTGGCAAACCTGGTAACTCTTCTTGAAATACATCGGGAAATTCTCTCACCACCGAAATGTTGTTTAGTTCTTCGACTATTGCACCATAGGCTCTTCTTGCAATCTTCTCTAGAGAGGGCAACTAGAGCATCAACTTGCCTTCTCCTAACACCATATTCAACTAGACGGTTCGTTTCTTTGTGTCAAAAGTAGCTTCGTGCTGGGCTAGCCAATTCATGCCTAAGATCACATCTATGCCTTGGCCCTTCAATACTATCATTTTGGTAGGGTAGTTATGCCCATCCAATTCTACCGGCACATGAAATGCAACTTCCTTATTGCCCAACTTACCCCTAGGGGATTTTACAATAACACCCATACTTGCTTCTTGAATTGGAATGTTATTATTTATGGCAAAAGTCTCACTGAGAAATGTGTGAGATGCACTAGTATCAAAAAGTACTTTAGCAGGATGATGGGCAACAAGGAGTGTACCCATAAGCACGGGGTGCCCTTGTGGAGTCACATAAACTTGCGTATAGAATACCCTTCCAGTCTTTCTATTACCCCTTTCCTTTGCACTGTTGGTAGAAACATTCCTATTCTGGTTCTGAGAGCTGTTCCCTGATGGTTTTTGAAAGTTGGAGTTACTTTGTCACAAATAGGGACAATATTTAATAAAGTGCCCCGCCTTACCACAATTGTAACAAGGATATTTTGAACTAGTGGGAGCAGGCAAGTGAGGGACTTGGTTATTTACTGGTGGAAGCTGGCTTGGTATATTGGTGGGGCAGATGTAAATGGGAGTTTTGACAAGATAGGCAGCTGGGCGATAACAAGCATTTGTAGGACCAACAGTTCTGATTACCACCTTCTGGCATTTAGCCGATCCCTAGGAAAACCCTGAACCCAAACCTTTCCACGCTCGCTTCACATTCTGATGCATGCACACTTTATTTTCCACGGCGATAGCTAGACTTACTGCTCGATTGAAGGTAAGATCATAACAAGTGGCCATATTCTTTTGTAGCTTTGAATTGAGACCTCTCATGAAGCAATCTCTCTTCTTGATATCAGTGCTGACATGATCTATAGCATACCAAGAGAGGTGATTAAACTTCCCAATATATTGCATAACAATATCTGCCCCTTGTCTAAGCCTCAGAAACTCTTCAAGTTTCTTTTGTAGAATTCCATTAGGGATATAGTGAGCTCTTAAAGCTTCTTTGAATTCATTCCATGTGATTTGGTGCTCTAGGGGCTATATGGCAACAAAATTTGACCACCAGGTACTAGCAGCCGCACGAAGTTGTTGCGCTGCAGACAATGACTTCTACACTTTAGTGCAATGAATAAACCCAAATTTTTGTTCATTCACCTGCAACCATTCATTATCTTCAAGAGGCTCCTCGGCCTTTGCAAGCACTAGTGGACGAGTCTCCATGAATTCCATATATGTAGCATTCCTTTGCTGATTCTAGTGGGCATGAACCCCACCCTGGTTGTTTTGATTGTTGGCAAGCTCTCGCAATACCCTGGAAATATCCACAGTGGCATTCACCAGGGCAACAATGGCGTCTGCCAGCGTAGGGGGAACCGGTGGCGGTGGCGGATCTGGATTAGCTTCCACAACACCATGCGATGTTTCGGCCCCATCCAAACCTCGAGTATGCATAGGCATCTAAGGCAAAACAGAGCTCATGAATATACATCCATAACCTTGAAATATATTACATAAAACAGTTATATGTGGTATTATTCATTACAATACCAAAATCGGCATAGTTTACAACACTATGCTTATAATAGAGGTTACGGCACTAGAACACATGCCAACACTAACCCTTCGTATCTGTAGCTATCTCGAAAACATCACTACCACCTGGGGACTCACCACCACCCGACACAAGCATAGGGGTTGCTTCTATGTCTAAGTCCGCGTTGGACTCACCTCCATCAGCTAACACAACACCACCCTCCGCCTCTACGGCTCCTGGTGCATCATTTTGGTGTAGCTGGTGGACTTCCTCATGTAGCTCATGGGCATAATCCTCTAGATCATTATAAGCTATCACCAAGTCTTGGAAGCGGCCCATCAAGTGGTTTTCACGGGAAAAGGATGCCACCCTTGACCGAAGTGTTGCTGCCAAGCGCTCCTTCTGCTTAGCCACCTCCTTTTAAAGTTGTTTCTTCTCTGCCACCAGCTCAAGAATATGAGCTGCGTCTAGACATCGTTCGTTAAAAGAAACATCCAGGCGCTGCTGTAGCTTCTCCACCTGCGACGGAGGCGTACGGTTGATGCTGCCCACCTCAACCGTACAAGGCGTTCTAAGGGCACTTTTTAATCACTTATAATGTACTTATTATTGAAAAAGTACTAAAAATGACTCTAACAGAAACTACACAATGGATTGGACTCCACAAAATTGATTTTACAATTTCAGCATTTTTATACATTTTCTGGTGAATTTTACAAGTTGCCAGCAAAAGGAAAAGGAAAAATCCGGTACAACGCTAGGCCGAAACCCTGGGCTCGGCCCACAAGCAAAGGGAAAGCGGCCCCGAGCCGGCCGCCTGCTCGTGCCGCACATTTTACATAGAGGCCCTCACCTAACCGATTAATTAATTAAGAGCCCCGAACTCTATTCCTTTCCCTCAATGACATGAGCACCGAAACCCCTGGATTTCTCCTCTTTCACACCTCGAGGTCCACAACTGTCACACCCGGGTTTTAGGGGCGAAACTCGAGCGCGAAATCAAATGTGTGCTAGGATCAAGTCTCACACATATGATGACTCATGGTATAGAAACAAATGTCACATCATTAATACATAACGAAGTTATGTACAAAATAGATAAATAATTACATCATATGAAGACAACGATCCAGCAACCAAAGTTGACTGGGAGACGACGGCCTAGACCACTCACGAACTCATCACAACATCCTTCATGTGCCTCATCATGTGGTACCTGATCTTGACTTGGGGGATGTGAGTACAGCAAGGGTGAGCTCACATACGTTCATCGCTCAACAAGTTGTGGGGAATAATGTGCATGAGCTCACTTACAGTAGGGCTCATGTGAAGTGTAAGGCTTACCAAAGAAGATGGCTAAAGCTGAGCATTACTTTTAGAGTTGGTCAAAATTTTATTAGCAGTTACTATGTATAAGTAGATACCAACCCAAATAAGTAAGAGATCAATTAATAATAACACCCGCGATGCAATGCATATGGCAGAATAAGTTTAGTTCTATAAATTAATCATGCGAGAGTCCTGAGTTGCTCTTGACCGTGAGCACGACTGATATACCAGTTTTAGAATCTGTAGAGGTTGCGCCCTTTACCCACAAGTCGTGTATCCCGTCTAGCCAGGGTTTTCAAGGCCCATAGACACTTCCGAGGTGAATGGCTAGGGATCCACAATGAGGCCTTTACAAAGTTCCACTATGTAATGCCCAAAAATTGGTAGAAGAAAAATAATAATAATAAAATAAATAAATATATTTATAATAAGAATATTAGATTAAGAATATTACACCTTTGGAAATTATTAGGGCCTTTCTTTTATAATCAATTAAGAATATTAAAATAGTCATGTGACCAATAAATAAATAAAATTTACCTTGCATCTCATGCTGGAGTTTTATTTGCTTGAGCATTTCAAATTGTGTGTGTGCAAATTTCAAACCAAAATTCGGAATATAAATTTAGGAGATGGAAAAGGAAGAAAATAGAAAGCTAGAAAATAAAAGGAAAAAATGATCTACTATTAACATTTGGCTCCTTTCCCTGTCCTCGGCCCAGCCAAACCCCTGGGCGTCGGCCTAGTGTGTTACCCGCCTGGCCCATGACTGAGTACGCCAAGGTATTTCACTTACGTGTGGGTCCCATGTGGCAGAAGCTTCTTCTAGAACGGTCGTTGGAATACTTCGATTCTACTGTTGCCTACCTCCCGAGCTTCATGCGTGCAACAAACTCCCTAGTAAAGTGGAGTTCAGCTCCTCGATCCGCGCCTAGTCAGACTACATCCGTTCTTGGGGATAAAATCGGCTCCCTTGCAACCCCCGAGAGAATCCAGGACCTCTTGGTCCTGAATATCAGAATAGGACGAACGAACCGGCCTCCCCCCGTCCCTTCGCAGCGGCAATCATCGTGGCGCCTAGGGCACTGACGACTTGATGCGAGATGTGGATCGGCTGCAATGGGCAATCCCAACAATCCTCCTACTCATGGCCAAATCTGTAGCCGGGGAGCTTGCCTGACCCTGCCGGTTGTGTCCGTAACGTGGTGTGGCGGGGAGGTTGAGTAGAGTGCCCTGAATTGCTCAATGGAGCTCTCTTCCTCTGCCGTGAAACCATGCGGGGCCATAGGCATGGGTCCCAGTGCCGTCATCTCGGGTAAGAACCTTTGGCATCCATTAGTTTTCGCGTCCGCATGGGGTATCTTCATCCAGATTAGGATTTTAGACTGGGCGCGACGATAGGCCGCTCCGGCGAGGTCTAGGCCTCGCCCGCCATGTGTGGGGAGCGGGAGGAGGATGATAGCGCGTCGGCCGTCCGATCAGTGGCTGACGGATGGAATTAGATCGTGTCCAGTGGTGATCCGGTGCGTCTAATTGGGATCGTGCGGTTGTGATGAGTATGAGTAATGCCCCCTTCGACCAGATTGAATCTGAATCGTTGGATGCGAATCGGGCGGCCAGGGCTGTGTACCGGTTCTAGATTTAATCTGGTGCGTCGGATCCTGATCGAGCAGCTTGGGGTGCGTGCGCGTTCTGCTGCCGACCATAATTGCTAAAGGGCCCCTGAAGATCATGCGAATTAACCCGCGGTCCACTGCTGTAAACAAGTAATTGTACTTAAGTCCTGGTTTTTACAGATTTGACCCTGAGAAATTTCAGAATAATACCGCAGCCCATATAGTGAATAAAATGAGATAGAAAATAGTTTCTAGTATTAAAAATAATGCCAAGAACTTGTATAATTCATGGTTAATTCATTTTAGCTCCAAATTAATTCATTCTAGAGACATTAATTTTGTTTTAATATTGTCTACCACTTAGTACCTCTATTTAGCAATGAAACTGGAATTAAAATTATTCATCTGAATTAATCTATACCATGAACTCAATAACTCCAAAAATTCGTAATTAGAGAACCTTAACTCCCATTTGATCCACTCGAATTGCGTTAGATTCATAGTAATATCATATGTACAGTATGATACTAACATTTATCACACCTCTTACTTTTATTATTAGAAATTGGTCTAGCCTCTGTTTAATAGATTAACTCCTCTAATCAAAGTTAACCTATCCATAATTATAGTTTGATTAAAATTTGATCTCTAGTTAAGTTATAATCTAGATTAAAGTTGAGTTAACTATTTATAGAATATGTTCTCATATGATGTATACTAATCAATTTATTATATGAATTAATATTCAAATCACATAGATCTTCCGTAAATCATAACTCGGTAACCGTAGCTTTGAATTTAGTGGTTCTCGAATCCACGATCTCGTTACGACGCGTAGATTATTATGCAGTTTGTTCTTATGTTTGGTGTGATGTTAATTTTGTCTATGTTTGTTTGTATTGCTACGGCTAGCAATGAGGTCACGAGGATCTGAAGAATCATCCTGGTACCTGGAATATCAATCCCAATCAAGTTGTGCCCTATATCACTTCTTTTTCCCCAATCATGTTCTTATTAATCATAACGATCTGCATAGGTTAATTTTGATGGGACGCCATAGGTTACCCTAGTTTGACTATCTTTATACCTTATTTACCTCAAATTTTTTGGGTAGTACCTGCTATTGCATTATGTGGTTTTGGGTATAGAGATACACATTATTCATGATTATACTTTTATTATCATTTGTTATTTACTGTTCATGATAAGATCATTATGTTAATTGGAACATGGAGAACCACCCGGGAAAACAGTGCTACCACAAGGGTGGTATGGGACGCCCTTGGCTGACTAATTAGGAAAGCTAGTGGAGGACTACCTTACCCGAAAGGGCAAGGGCAGTAGGGGAGTGGTCAGTGTAGGGAGGCCCTTGGGTTGATTTTGCTGCGATGGTGGTCAGGCGAGGGGTCCATGCATTGGAGCTTCCTAGAAACTGTAGCGGGTTTTCTGAAGTTAGTGGAACTTTGTAAAGGCCTCATAGTGTTACCCTGCCTCTCCTCCTCGGTAGATGTGTATGGGAAGTCATGATCCCTTGGCAGATGGGTTACATGACTCGTGGGTAAAGATATGCAACCTCTGCAGAGTGTAAAACTGGTATACTAGCCGTGCTCACGGTCATGAGCAACTCAGACATTCACATGATTAATTTATGGAACTAAATTCAATTTGTCATATGCATTGCATCACAGGTATTGTTATCACTTTTGTTCTACTACTTAATTGGGTTGGTATTTACTTATACTTAGTAATTGCTAATAAAATTTTGACCAACTTTAAAAGCAATGCTCAGCATCAAGCATCCTCTTTGGTATGCTTTACACTTCACTTGAGCTCACACCTTTGGCGAGTTCATGCACATTATTCCCCACAACTTATTGAGCGATGAACGTATGTGAGCTCACTCTTGCTGTCTCACACCCCCACAGGTCAAGAATAGGTACCGCAGGATGAGGCGTTTGGAGGATGCTGTGACGAGTTCGTGAGAGGTCTAGGACGTCATCTCCCAGTCAACTCTGGGTTGTGGATCGTTGTCTCCTTATGTTGTATTTATTTATTTATTTTGTACAGAACTCCTATTATATAGTAAAGATGTGACATTTGTTTCTGTACCACTATTCATTATATGTGTGAGACTTGGCCCAGCACACCTGGTGTTTATTTCGTGCCCGGGTTTTGGACCCCTAAAACCCGGGTGTGACAGAAGTGGTATTAGAGGGATGTTGACTGTAGGACAAAACCTAGATAAAACTGGACAACCATTGTCTACTTATCTTTGCTACTTTGATTCTTTTCTAAACTTTTCTTAATCTTTTCTCATCTATTTCCACTCTAATCTGATTATTCTTATCTCTTCCTTCTAAAGACAAATGTGGATTTCACATTTTGAAATCCTGTACCTAAAGTGACCTTTAGGAATAGGAGACCTATTCATAGGAACAAAAACAAAACTATTTTTTATAAGTATCTATATGCTTGAATGCTTGTTCTTATGATATTGGTCTGATTTAGA
Source organism: Zea mays (assembly GCF_902167145.1). NCBI lineage: Eukaryota > Viridiplantae > Streptophyta > Magnoliopsida > Poales > Poaceae > Zea > Zea mays. Next base: position 113,251,181 of record NC_050096.1, read on the forward strand.
TCTTTGATTGAGTGTGATGAGTTGTGGAGTACTGTCCACAATTACATATGCATATACATATTGGCATAAATATAAATAAATAAAATTCATAAGATAACTAAACAACGTGGATTATCCTCCATTAAAGTGTATCTATTTTAGATAGAATCCTTTAAGTTGAGAAAAAAATTCTATCTTATCCTAATAAGTTCATCTTATGTTAAAAAAGTTATCTTATCCTCAAAAATTGTTTATAAGATAAACTAGACCAACTAAGAATACCTCCACTAAAATATATCAAGCTTAATAGATCCATCTTATCTTAAAAGATTCTCTCTGACCTTAATAGCTTCAACTTATCTTGAAAGATTCATATGTCCCTACCTACAAGCCATCTTAACTATATGTCCCCAACTTGGGTGACGATTCCAAGGCCGAAGATCGAAGATGATCGACCTCATCAAATCAAGGAAGGATAGGATTTAAGACAAATCTTCAAAGGAATCGGGATCCACAAGTCTTGGATGGAGTCTTTCCTTACCCTACTAGTCCTGCCCTAACCTATCCATTTCTTATATCCTACATAATAAGTAGCTGGATACCTATGCTTTGCAAATTGCCCACTATTGACTATAAAAAAATGAGACTCTGGATTTTGAACCAATCATTGAAAAAAACACTAAATTACAAACCAATCCTTCTGTATCCCTTTTCTTACAAATCTCGAGGATGAGATTTCTGTTAAGGGGGTAGGATTTGTAATGCCCAAAAATTGGTAGAAGAGAAAAATATAATAATAAAATAAATAAATATATATATATTTATAATAAGAATTTAGATTTTGTTTTACCTTTGGAAATTATTAGGGCCTTTCTTTTATAATCAATTAAGAATATTAAAATAGTCATGTGACCAATAAATAAATAAAATTTACCTTGCATCTCATGCTGGAGTTTTATTTGCTTGAGCATTTCAAATTGTGTGTGTGCAAATTTCAAACCAAAATTCGGAATATAAATTTAGGAGATGGAAAAGGAAGAAAATAGAAAGCTAGAAAATAAAGGAAAAAATGCTCTACTATTAACATTGGGCCCCTTTCCCTGTCCTCGGCCCAGCCAAACCCCTGGGCGTCGGCCCAGTGTGTTACCCGCCTGGCCCTTGACTGAGTGCGCCAAGGTATTTCACTTACATATGGGTCTCATGTGGTAGAAGCTTCTTCCAGAACGGTCGTTGGAGTACTCCGATTCTCCTGTTGCCTACCTCCCGAGCTTTGCGCGTGCAACAAACTCCCTAGTATAGTGGAGTTCAGCTCCTCGATCTACGCCTAGTCGGACTCCATCCGTTCTTGGGGATAAAATCGCCCCCCTTGCAACCCCCCATTTCCCCCGTCCCTCCTCGACGACTATCATCGCAGTGCCTGGGGCACTAATGACTTGATGTGAGATGTGGATCGGGACGCCATGGGTAATCCCAATAATCCCTCCTACTCATGGACAAATCTATAGCTAGGGGGCTTGCCTGACCCTGGCGGTTGTGTCCGTAACGCGGTGTGGCGGGGAGGTTGATCGGAGTGCCCTGAATTGCTCAATGGAGCTCTCTTCCTCCGCTGTGAAACCATGCGGGGCCACATGCATGGGTCCTAGTGTCGTCATCTCGGGTAAGAACCTTTGGCGTCCATTAGTTTTCACGTCCGTGTGGGGTATCTTCATCTAGATGGGGATTTTAGGCTTGGGCGCGTCGATAGGCCGCTCCGGCGAGGTCTAGGCCTCAGGTCTGTGCCGCCGCCGTGTGTGGGGAGCGGGAGGAGGATGATAGCGCGTCGGTCGTGCGATCTGTGGCTGACGGATGGAATTAGATCGTGTCCAGTGGTGATCCAGTGCGTGCGATTGGGATCGTGCGACTGTGATGAGTATGTGTAATGCCCCCTTCGACCAGATTGAATCTGAATCGTTGGATGCAAATCAGGCGGCCAGGGCTGTGTACCGGTTCAAGATTTAGTCTGGTGCGTCAGATCCTAATCGAGCGGCTCGGGGTGCGTGCGCGTTTTGCTGCCGACCATAATTGCTAAAGGGCCCCTGAAGATCATGCGAATTAACCCTCGGTCCACTACTGCAAACAAGTAATTGCACTTAAGTCCTGGTTTTTACAGATTTGACCCTGGGAAATTTCAGAATAATACCGCAGCCCATATAGTGAATAAAATGAGACAGAACATAGTTTCTAGTATAAAAATAATGCCAAGAAATTGTATAATTCATAGTTAATTCATTTTAGCTCCAAATTAATTCATTCCAGAGACATTAATTTTGTTTTAATATTGTCTACCACTTAGTACATTTGTTTAGCAATGAAACATGAATTAAAATTATTCATCTGAATTAATCTATACCATGTACTCAATAACTCCAAAAATTCATAACTAGAGAACCTTAACTCCGATTTGATCCGCTCGAATTGCGTTAGATTCATTATAATATCATCTGTACAGTATGATACTAACATTTATCACACCTCTTACTTTTATTACTAGAAATTGGTCTAGCCTCTGTTTTATGGATTAACTCCTCTAATCAAAGTTAACCTATCCATAATTATAGTTTGATTAAAATAGATCTCTAGTTAAGTTATAATCTAGATTAAAGTTGAGTTAACTATTTATAGAATATGCTCTCATATGATGTATACTAATCAATTTATTATATGATTTAATATTCAAATCACATAGATCTTCCGTAAATCATAACTCGGTAACTGTAGCTCCGAATTTAGTGGTTCTTGAATCCACGATCTCGTTACGACACGTAGATTATTATGCAGTTTGTTCTTATGTTTGGTGTGATGTTAATTTTGTCTATACCATGTTTGTTTGTATTGCTACGGCTAGAAGTGAGGTCACGAGGATGTGAAGAATCATCCTGGTACCTGGAATCTCAAGTCCCAAGCAAGTTGTGCCGTTGATCACTTCTTTTTCCCTATCATATTCTTATTAATCGTAATGATCTGCATAGGTTAATTTTGATGGGACCCAATAGGTTACCCTAGTTTGACTATCTTTATACCTTGTTTACAACTGAATTTTTGGGTAGTACCTGCTATTGCTTTATGTGGTTTTGGGTATAGAGATACACATTATTCATGATTATACTTTTATTATCAGTTGTTATTTACTGTTCATGATAAGATCATTATGTTAATTGGAACATGGAGAACCACCCGGGAAAACAGTGCTACCACAAGGGTGGTATGGGACGCCCTTGGCTGACTAATTAGGAAAGCTAGTGGAGGACTACCTTACCTGAAAGGGGCAAGGGCAGTAGGGGAGTGGTCAGTTTTGGGAGGCCCTTGGGTTGATTTTGCTGCGATGGCGGTCAGGTGAGGGGTCCCTGCATTGGAGCTTCCTATAAAATGTAGCGGGTTTTCTGAAGCTAGTGGAACTTTGTAAAGGCCTCATAGTGTTACCCTGCCTCGCCTCCTCAGTAGAGGTGTATGGGAAGTCGTGATCCCTTGGTAGATGGGTAACATGACTTGTGGGTAAAGATGTGCAACCTCTGTAGGGTGTAAAACTGGTATACTAGTCGTGCTCATGGTCATGAGAAGCTCGGACACTCACATGATTAACTTATGGAACTAAATTCAATTTGTCATATGCATTGCATCGCAGGTGTTGTTATCACTTTTGTTCTACTACTTAATTGGGTTGGTATTTACTTATACTTAGTAATTGCTAATAAAATTTTGACCAACTTTAAAAGCAATGCTCAGCATCAACCATCCTCTTTGGTAAGCCTTACACTTCACATGAGCTCCCACCTTTTGCGAGTCCATGCACATTATTCACCACAACTTGGTGAGTGATGAACGTATGTGAGCTCACTCTTGCTGTCTCATACACCCAGGTCAAGAACTGGTACAGCAGGATGAGACGTATGGAGGATGCTGTGACGAGTTCGTGAGAGGTCTAGGACGTTATCTCCCGGTCAACTTTGGGTTGCTGGATCGTTGTCTCCTTATGATGTATTTATTTATTTATTTATTTTGTACAGAACTCCTATTATATAGTAAAGATGTGACATTCGTTTCTGTACCACTATTTATCATATGTGTGAGACTTGGTCCCAGCACATCTGGTGTTTATTTCGCGCCCGGGTTTTGGACCCCTAAAACCTGGGTGTGACACACTAGCTTCAGGAAACCCGCTACAGTTCTGAGAAGGGCAATATAGGAATCCCTCGTCCGAAAAGCCATCGCAGCATGATCGACCCGAGAACCTGCCTATACGCAACTCCTCTACCACCCTTGCCCATTTCAGGTAAGGTAGTCGTCCACTAGCTTTCTTAATTAGTCAGCCAAGGGCGTCCCATTCCACCGTTGTGGCAGCACGGATATCTTAAGTTAGGCTCCATGTTCCAATTAACACAATTATCTTGTCATGGGCAATAAGTAAAACAACAACATAATTGGAACATGATCATATTTCAAATGTAATGATAATCCCAAAACCAGGTAGAGCAATAGCACATACTACCCAAAAGTTCAGTGGTAAACAAGGTGTGGAATAAACAAATCTAGGGAAACCTATTAGGTCCCATCAAATTAAATTGAGCATGTCACAGTGATTAACCAGAACATTATTAGGTAGAGAAGGGTGATCAAGGGCACAACTTGCCTTAGACTCGAGATTCCCAGGTACCAACTTGGTCTTCAAGTGACTCGTAAACTCACTGCTTCTCATTGCAATACAAACAAACATGGTCTAGGAAAAATTAACATCACACCAAACATAAGAACAAACTACATAATAATGTTCTACGCATCGTAACGAGATCGTAGGTTCAAGAAACACTAAATTCGGAGTTACGATTTAAGAGTTATGATTTTCCGAAGGTTTAGGTGTTTACTATAAAACAAATGAGGTACAAAGTTTTAACCATAGGTTTCATAGTAATACAAGGTTACCAGGTGATAAACAATATTAATACAAAATTAATGCAACTGCAATGGATTAATTTGGAGTTAAAATCAATTATTTATGAATTAAACAAGTTTCTGGAATTATTTTTATACTAGAAACCATTTTTCCTTATTAATTTACTTAATTTATCCACCCCAAGATTGCACGCATAATTTCTGTAAAGCATGGGGTCTACTTTGTAAATTCTGGGATTCCATTGTAATTATTTCTTAACAGCTAAGGACGGTGGGTTGATATGTAGAAACACGAGGGTTTCATACGCAAAACTGCGCGGTGAAGCGGTATCTGTGATCCCTTGCCATCCGATCTGATTTCAAGAGCCCAGATTTGATATGGAATTTTAATGAATTAGTGTTTCATATGGGCCGCTAGATCAGTATCCAATGGCCCAAACCGAACCATTATGCGGCCCATGATCTCGACCGTCCAACCTAAAGTCTACGACCCCGACCAAAATGAGCTGGAAAGGCACCATCTTCTAATCTCCACCATCGATGATTGATCGGACAGCACTTGGTTCTTCTTCTACGTTTGGTCAGCACTAGGCAGCGGCGTAGACCCCCACGGCGGCGGCCGCGTACTCGGCATAGAGGGGTGATCGCCGGAGTTTCACCGTGTAGCCAACCGGTGACTAGGGCCCATCTACGACCCAATCTACACGCTACGAGGACCAAGGTGAAGCAAGGGGAGCATTCAGGCCAGTATCCGTGCGGTGACAAGGTCTGGGCATGGTGCAATGGCCCGGCGGCGGCATACTCCACCCCGGCGAGAAATTGCGTCGACAACAAGGGTCTCCACAGCACGCCAAGGCTCCTTGGAGGTTGCGACACAGGCCGGCGACCCGTCTGAGCCACCCACTAGGCCCAATCGAGGACGATTCCTGAGTTCGGCGGTGGGGTTACGAGGCGGCTGGTGGGAGGTGACTCGGCCTCGGTAACGACGATGTCCCGACCAGGAGGGGGGTTCAGGGCTCCGCGCTTTATAGCCCTAAGTCTGAATCGTGTGCCTAGACGAAGGCGGTTGTAACTGTAACACCCCTGGTGTTACTAGAACTAAAACTTTGGCATGACATCATTGCATTGGCATTTCATTATGTATGTGTTGGGGACTTGTTCTCAAGTGCTATGAGTTAAGAACAAGGCAACACAGAGAATGTTAAACGATAAAGTCCTTCGTCCTCTGAAGCATTATTTCCCTTAGGATATAACGATCTTCAGACGAAGGTCATGAAGGACGAACCTTCATCATCACAGTATACATTAATGAAAGACGAAGCATATGAAACATAAAAGATAGCATGAATAATCATATAACATCATCAATTTAGCTTTTTTATATCATCATAGAAAAATAGAGACAATATCGAATTACAAATGTACCTTCGGCTTGGAAGGAGATGAAAATACAAGTGTGACGCAAAAGCAAATGCCAAGTCAGCGTGAACAGTACGGGAGTACTGTTCATCTATTTATAGACGTGGGACGCAGCCCATGTAAAATTACATTCATGTCCACTACATTTGCTAATGACTTATGAGGATCTGTCAAAGCCTAAGTAGTCTTTTCATCTTTAAGTCGGTTCCCCTTTCTGCCACTATGCCGAAGCTCCCCTGCGCATAGCTTCGGCTATGCACCATCCCTCGTACGGCTTGGTGATCAGCCCGTCCTTCATCTCAATCTTCCTTCGTCTAGCTTAAGCTTCGTCCTGATCGTACTTCATGTTCACAATCTGGGTCCGAAGATATCTGTTCATACATTTCACTTGGAAGATATTGTCAAATCATGTTTTTGAGGACCTTCGGAGGACGAAGGCCCCCAACAGTAGCCCCTCGCAATATTAATTTATTAATGATAAATTTAGATTGCGATATGGACGAAGGCCTTAAGCCGAAGGTCCGAAAAAACACCTTCCCTTTGCTAGAATAGCAACATTCACTGACAAGTGGGTCTTTCAACTTTCAACGCACTGGGCGTATAAATAAGATCATACCACAAACTCATTTTGGTACGCACACTTGCCAACTGCCCCTGCTTACTCAATTTTATCTCTTGCGCGCAAAAATTTACTGAGCTTTTAGTTTTGAAGCTTCGGCATTGAAAACAGTTTTTAGCATTTCCGAAGATGTCTGAAGACAAAAAGGCCGGTCCTGAGATGAAGCTGAGTCTCTCTGAAGAGAAGAACCTGGGGTTCCTTATAGCGATGGCGGAGACCAATACGGAAAAAATTACCAAGGAGATACTGGAAGGCTTGTCTGAAGATACTGGTGACAGCGACAGTTACGATGTAGAAAGTGGTGGGGAAGAGTCCGAAGATCGGCCATGGCGGCCAAGTCACGCGGTTTTCGGGAAAACCTCCATTAAGCAGAGTCATATTGATAATATGAGGGGCCGATATTTTCAAGATATATCTATTGTGAGAGCTGATGCTGGAGAAAAAACTTCTCCCACCCCCGAAGAAGATGAAGTCGTAATCTTCCGAAGCTTTCTCAAGGCTGGGCTTCGATTCCCCCTGAGCAACTTTGTTGTTGAAGTTCTGAAAACATTTCAAATCTACCTTCATCAAATTACTCCCGAAGCTATCATAAGAATGGGGATGTTTGTCTGGGCTGCGAAAAGCCAAGGTTTAGAACCAAATGCCAAAAGCTTTTGCAACATTCATGAGTTGTTATATGAGACGAAGCCCTGGGGGAAAGAACAATATCACAACAACTTTGGGTGTTACAGCTTCGTTGCCCGCTCCGGGTCAAGCTGCCCTGTGCCGACCTTTCGGAAGAGATGGCCCGGAGCCTGGATGACTGAATGGTTCTATGTAAAGAATGACCTAACAACGCAAGAAGATGTCAAGAGTATCATTATGCGCCCCATCTGGCAACGCTTAGGACTTCGAAGGCCGAAGGTTAAAATGGATGAAGCAGCCGAGGAATGCCAAAGAGCCTTCGGCGTAGTCTGCTCATTTATTGGGACAAGGGACTTGATTCAAGAACACATTGCCTTCAGGGTGTGGCCACTTGCAGGAAAGTGGGAAATGCCGAAGGAGACCATCAAGGAGTCCGACGAAGGCGGACTGGTCAGACTAAAATACACATTCAAATACGGGGATAAATTTGTTGAACCTGATGACGACTGGTTGAAAAGCATTGAAACATTAAGTGACGAACTGCTTGGGGCATATTCGAAGGCCGAGAACACTGCATTATCAGCAGCCTTCGGAGGCCGAAAGAAGAAGAGACTCAACCGGGTATTTGACGCAGTCGGGTTTGTCTACCCTGACTATCACTATCCGGTGTTGGGTCGCAAAAGAAAGAATACTTCTTCTGCAACAGAAACTACCACAAGTGCCACTAATGAGCCAGCGCCGCAAAGGAAAAAGATGAAGGTGCTCACCCATCGAGCGCGCTTTATTGAGCCGGCCACAGTGCCAGAATTCATTGGTGAAGTTTCCTTGGCCTCTGAAACTACAGAACCAGCTCCAGTGCCAAAGATAGAAGAGAAATCTGAAGCGCCTTTAGCAGAGAAGGCGGAAAAATCGAGAATTGAAGGACAAAAAATATTGGAAATCTTAAGTCCTTCAGCGAATGCTGAAACAAGAAAAATCCAAAAGGGCCCATTGGTGACCCCAAAAAGGAAAAGAATGGTGAACGTACTAGATGTCTTGGAGACAATTATGTCTTCAAGCACAACTCCAAAGAAGACTGTTGAACTTGCTGAAGCATCTACTGAAACTTCGAAGCAACAAGCTGAAGCTGAAGCTGAAGCTGAAGCTGGGCCTTCAGAGCCCACCAAGGAACAATCTTTGGAAACCGAAAAAACATCAGAACCAGTTTTGGTTGAGAAGATTGACACTGCCGTCCCCGAAGCTCCTGCCAGCACATGCGATTATATCATACGACATGCTTCGGGGAAAAAATTATCTGAAGAAGAGACTTATGAAGCCAATCACTATGCCAAAGAGTTAAAATATCCAAAGGGAGCAGTGGTGTTCAATGGGACAAATGAGGATGATTTCCTATACTGCCTCCCTGATAACAAAGAATTATCTGTCTGCCGAGAGATGGCTAGAAGTATGGGGTTCCCGAAGCTCGAAGCTGGATTATGTGCTATGACGAAGGAGGATCTCGCGGACAGTCTTGCGTATAACAGCCTAAAGGTATGGGAATTAGATGTTTTGAAAAAAAAATTTTACAATACGTAATTCATTCTTTTATTCTTATACCAAGTCTTTATATATAGGGGTTAATCCTAAGCAACGCATTAAGAGCACAAAAGAGTGCCGAAGATGAGAGCTATGAAATTGCGTTCAACAACCTTCGGTCAGAAGTTATTAAACTGAGAAACGAAGCTCTGGAAAAGGATAAAATTTTGCTTACATTGGTAGACAAGATAAAAAAGGACGAAGCTGCCTCAAAGATCCAGGCCGAAGCCCAAAAACGTGAGATTAAAGATCTTCAGAAACAGCTAGCTAGAGCTAAAGAGGAATGTGCGCTTGAAGAAACAAAACGAGAGCTTAGTGATCAGTTGGTTAATCATTTAGAGTTAAGTACTCAGGAGCTTCGTGCATCCCAGAGGAAATGCTATGTTAAATCTATAGAATGCGTCAAAAAGATAAAATCCAGCTTCGCCAGTGTTGGCGCATTTTCTAGTGAAGAAAGTTTCTCCAGAGGCAATCCCGAAGGTCCATTGGAATGGATTAGTCATGAAGCAGAAGCTTTCGAGGAAATCCTGAGCAGCCGCGGTGATATCTGCGCATTTTCGGGCGCTAGAGGAGTTGCTACTGTTCTAGAGAAGAAAGGTTGTGATCATATTAAGCTGCTTGCGCAATCCGAAACCACTTTATCCGCTGAAGATATTAAAGACCCCTCGACCGAAGCTAGCCAAGTTGGTGGAAAATTTTTCACCGACGTCTGGGATAATGGTGGCCGAGAAATAGCAGGAGAAATTATTCAAAGAAGTGAAAAGGGCATTCACGATGCTAAAGAAGTGGCTAAGGCTGCTGAAAAGAGCGCAGAGCCCGAAGGTCAATTAGGTATTAATTAATAATTTGTATCGTGTTGTAATTTTTATTTCAAACTTTGTTCGCGGTTTGTAATAGTAATGCAAAAATATTCTCTTCCCTCAGAACCTGCTGGATCGTTTGTTGACCCTCACACAAAAGGGGATGACGAAATTAAACAAACGGCCGAAACTATCATGGATAAAGTTGTTGAACAGCTTCTAAATGAGGCTGCCGAAGTAGTATTAAGAGAAGACTAGGTGTTATTAGGAAAAACAGTTGAAGTGTGATTTATGTAATATTTGGTACATTTGAATGTAATATACAAGTCTCTGTTCATTATTCAATTCTTTACGATGCATGAAACTTTACATACGTACCGCTTTTGAGCCTTCGGCGAAAAAAACACCTTCCCTTCTTTTCATGCTTCGTGAAGAAAAATTTTTATGTATCACAACGTCCATAGTGCTCAGATGAAGAATATCCAAGCTTCGTGAAAACATTCTCCGAAGCTATACTCCGAAGATGAAGATTGTGTCTCCTTGTGACTTAACACGATTTTCACTCTTTCAAAGCATACTTCCGAAGATCAATATTGTGTCCCCTTCTTGTGCCATATGCAACATGATGTATGATGCTTATGCTATGCAAAATGATGTAATGATGTTATGTTACGTAGATGACATTTGTTCCGAAAGATACACACATATCCCCACACAATATTTTTGTATCAGCGCTGATTCTTCGCTGCAAGCTCTGCATTCCCTTAGGAACGTCTTTGGAGCTTCTTCGCCTTTTACTTAGGCGGTATAAGCTCTGCATTCCCTTAGGAACGTCTTTGGAGCTTCTTCGCCTTTTACTTAGGCGGTATAAGCTCTGCATTCCCTTAGGAACGTCTTTGGAGCTTCTTCGCCTTTTACTTAGGCGGTATCAGCGTTGACTTTTCGCTGTATGCTCTGCATTCCCTTAGGAACGTCTTTGGAGCAAAAAACTTACACTGCGCTCCCTTTGGAACGACTTTTTGTAACTTCAGCAACTTACTCTGCGTTCCTTAGAACGACTTTTTGTTACTTCGAAGGATTTTTAATAATTCGAAGGTCCTCCGCAAACTTTCAAGCTTCAGCAACTTAAGCCTTCGGAGAAAATAGATTTCCCTTATGACCAACCACAAAACCATTACATGAAAATCGAAATGTTCTTTATTATACAGAAAATAGGACTAAATGGAAAAGACTGCTATCAAGGTAGGATACTTGTCAATAAATGTGCTTTGACTCCGGCACGGTGCTGTTGACTGTACGAGCTTCGGACTGCTCTCTGAAGTCCCTTTGGTGTGGAGCATATTGGCTCCCTTCTGGCTGTTGGCCTTGTTGCAGCGGTGGTGGAGGTGGAGGTTGTTGCCAGGAAGCTTGAGGTTGACTTGCCGAAGCAACAGAAACTGCAGGGTGGTTACCTACGTATTCTGGGATGTAAGGCACATGGTACGAAGCAGTATGCATGACCTGCTTCGGCTGAGCTTGTTGTGCTGCAGCTTCGGCTATCTCCTTTTGCTTTTGGATGGTAACATGGCACATCCTGGTGGTATGGCCCTTGTTTTCACCGCAAAACAAGCAAAATATTCTCCTTGGTTGATCTCCAAATCTTCCGCCAAAGCCCCTGGCGCCTCTTCCTCTTGGAGCTGGTGGCCGGAAGAAGCTTTGTTGTTGCCCCGAAGCCTGTGAGGAGGGCTGCGGCCTGTGCTGCTGACTCCCCTTATCATCACTTTGAGTAGAGTTATGGATGGACCTGACATGCCTCGGATAGAATCTTCCTCCGAAGCCCCTGGTCATCTCAGAAAATCTGAAAGCCTCCTCCCTTCTTTGGCGAAAATCATTGTCGGCACGAATGTACTCGTCCATCTTTTGGAGCAGCTTCTCCAGAGTCTGAGGAGGCTTCCTAGCAAAATATTGAGCTGCAGGTCCAGGACGAAGCCCCTTGATCATGGCCTCGATGACAATTTCATTGGGCACCGTTGGTGCCTGCGCCCTCAAACGCAAGAACCTTCTGACATACGCCTGAAGGTATTCTTCATGATCCTAAGTGCACTGAAACAAGGCTTGAGCAGTGACCGGCTTCGTCTGAAACCCTTGAAAGCTGGTTAACAACATATCCTTCAGCTTCTGCCATGAAGTGATTGTTCCTGGTCGAAGGGAGGAATACCAGGTCTGAGCAACACTCCTGACAGCCATAACAAAAGATTTTGCCATGACTGCAGCATTGCCACCATACGAAGACACTGTTGCTTCGTAGCTCATCAAGAACTGCTTCGGGTCTGAATGGCCGTCGAAGATGGGAAGTTGGGGTGGCTTATAGGACGGGGGCCAAGGTGTAGCCTGCAGTTCAGCGGACAGAGGAGAAGCATCATCGAAAACAAAATTTCCCTGATGGAAATTGTCATACCAGTCATCTTCGTTGACGAAGCCCTCCTGATGAAGATCTTTCTGCTGAGGCCTTCGGGTCTGCTCATCGTGAGAAAGATGGCGAACTTCCTCAAAGGCTTCGTCTATCTGTCTTTGCAACTCAGCTAGTCGGGCCATCTTCTCCTTCTTCCTTTGCACCTGTTGATGTAGCATCTCCATATCCCTGATTTCTTGGTCTAGCTCATCCTCCTGATGCGTCGGGCTGACGGCCTTCCTCTTCTGGCTTCAGGCCTCCCGAAGAGAGACAGTTTCCTGGTTAGGGTCCAGCGGTTGCAGAGCTGCAGCCCCAGTCGCTGAAGCTTTCTTCGGTGCCATAGCGAGGGTCTATGGCTTCCGAAGGTGTTCAAAAAACTCGAAGTGGAAGTGAGTTCACCGGAGGTGGGCGCCAATGTTGGGGACTTGTTCTCAAGTGCTATGAGTTAAGAACAAGGCAACACAGAGAATGTTAAACGATAAAGTCCTTCGTCCTCTGAAGCATTATTTCCCTTAGGATATAACGATCTTCAGACGAAGGTCATGAAGGACGAACCTTCATCATCACAGTATACATTAATGAAAGACGAAGCATATGAAACATAAAAGATAGCATGAATAATCATATAACATCATCAATTTAGCTTTTTTATATCATCATAGAAAAATAGAGACAATATCGAATTACAAATGTACCTTCGGCTTGGAAGGAGATGAAAATACAAGTGTGACGCAAAAGCAAATGCCAAGTCAGCGTGAACAGTACGGGAGTACTGTTCATCTATTTATAGACGTGGGACGCAGCCCATGTAAAATTACATTCATGTCCACTACATTTGCTAATGACTTATGAGGATCTGTCAAAGCCTAAGTAGTCTTTTCATCTTTAAGTCGGTTCCCCTTTCTGCCACTATGCCGAAGCTCCCCTGCGCATAGCTTCGGCTATGCACCATCCCTCGTACGGCTTGGTGATCAGCCCGTCCTTCATCTCAATCTTCCTTCGTCTAGCTTAAGCTTCGTCCTGATCGTACTTCATGTTCACAATCTGGGTCCGAAGATATCTGTTCATACATTTCACTTGGAAGATATTGTCAAATCATGTTTTTGAGGACCTTCGGAGGACGAAGGCCCCCAACAGTATGTTACACCTAGAGTGCATTCACTAGGCTAAAAATTTCAAAACAAACATCTGATGTGATGATTGGACTTGATCCAAGGGGTCTTTAACCCTAGGATTGGGTATTTTCTAGAAACATTGGAATGTGTGAGATGAGAACTAGAGTATGATCCCAAGGGTTAGTATAGATGGTCAAGAAAGACTAAACTTAGAGACATCAAGTGCCACTTAAACCCTAGAACACTCAAAACCCTAATTGAAACCCTAAAAATCCCGATTAGTGCCCTATAAGGTGATTTCAATTTCCATTCACTTTTGGACAAAAGTATATGTATCAAAATGATAGAGTAACAAAAGTTAAGCAACTTTCATGTTTGGGAATTTCCAAGTTTTGTGGACCAATTTGGGGTAAATTGCAAAAAGGTCAAAGAGTATCCATATGCCTAACTCTGAAAATAGTGTTATCAGGCCAGGTTCAAGCCTTAATATCTCCCGATCTATGGGAATTTTGTCATAAGTCACTACAACAAATTTGTAGAATTACTATAGTAGTCCAAGTTTGATTAAAGGATTGAGCCCTAGATCTGTACAGAAATTTGAGCAAAATGCCCTAGAAATCGGGCTGTCAGTCGGGCCTTACACTGAACAGAGACTGTCAGTGGTTTATGGTCAACTTTGGGGCCGGATTACGCTTGATCTAGTGGGTAGCGGATCAACAACCTTATAGCGAAGTTGACGCTGGTATGTAGGACAACAACTTTGATACAGTCGGATTAGCAACTCATCACATAGAAATTGAAGGAAACCGTCCCTAAAGTTGCTCTGCCAGGCACACCGAGTGAGTTCTGCATAGTACAGTAAACTGAAGAAGATCGCGGGTGCTGGGAACCTAGCCGTCGGCGATCTCCGCATGAGGATTCATGCCGGCCTCTGTGATTCGTGCTTGGTTCGGGAAGGATATTATCGTGGGAGTGAAAATATCAGAAGGGGGTTGGATTGAGCCTGCCTTGTCGTACCCACTTGCCAGGCGACATGGTCGTGCGGTCATTGTCATGGTGACCGCCGTTTACCTTGGTCACTCCATGCCATCGATCGTGTTACCACGTTGCAATTGGTCGCAAGTGAGAGCCAGTTACCACCCCAAAACCTCGCTTAATCATGCGCCACGGTAGCCGTACTCCGGTGACTCACCCACTCACCACCGTAAGCTCAACCTTGCCCAAATTCGTGGCACCGGTGGTCGATTCCTAAAATTGATGCCTCACCCTGCTCCGCTATCTCGTTACGAATGTAACGCCCTGAATTTGGGGGTAGAATTTTTTCTTCTTTTCTCTCACCAAATTCGGGGGTTACTCTCTTTTCTCTTTCCTGCTTCGCTCCCTCTTCCCAATTTCAAACCAGTATAGTGACAGGTGTCCGTGTCATATATAAACCAAAACCTAAGTGTCATGGGTCTTGCATCATGCCGAAGCACACTTATTTGTCTGATGTTGCGTGTTCGTCTCGTTCCGTTTCGGATTTCGATTCGTGATTTAATTTCGTTTAGTGGTTGTGCATGTCATGGGTTTCGATCCGCGAAGTGGCTCGGCCCAACCCAACCCAACCCAACCCAGCCCGGCCCAGCTCGGCCCGGCCCTGCGCGCCCCTGGCGCCCCCCCCCCCATGTGCCCCCTCCTCTCTCTCTCTCATTTGGATTTCCCGCGTAGCAACCTCCCTCTCCCTCTTCCACCTCTCTCTCCCCGTGGTGCCCTAGGGATTGGAGACGGCGATCACCGGAATTTGGACCCCGAGGTGAGCTCCCCTCCCCTCCCCTTCTCCTCTCTCTCCCTCTCCCTCCCCTTCTCCCCCTGCGCGCGCCCTCTCTTTTCCCTGCGCGCGCGCCCCTGCCCTCCCCGTTCACCGGCGGCGCGGCCCCGCCTCCCCTGCCCGCGGTGGCGGCCCCGTCCCCTCTCCTGGCCTGCGGCGGCGCGGCCCCGTCCCCTGCTCGCCGGCGCACGACCCCGCCCACCCCCTGCACGCGCGGCGGTGCCCCGCCCCCCCTGCTCGCGCGCGTCGGCGGTCCCGCCTCCCCTGCTCGTGCGCGTCGGCGGTCCCGCCTCCCCTGCTCGCCCGGCTTGGCCCCGGCGCGGCCCCCGGCGGCTCGGCCACCGGCGCAACCCCGGCGCGGCCCCCGGCACAGCCCGGCGTGGTCCTCTGCCCCGACGGCCCCGACACGACTCGCACGACCTCGTTCATCCACTAACGCGTTCCCGCGTGCGCAAACCCGCGCGCGGTGATTATTTTTGGTTTGTAGTTAATGTCAAGCTCCGTTAGTTAGCGTGCTGCGTCGCGCGCTTCGTCGCGCGACGGATTTGTCTAATTTCATATTCTATTTATGTGTTGCGTCGTGCGCTTCGTCGCGCGACGATCCATTTTAATTTCAGGTTGTTTAATGTGTAACGTCGCGCGTGTATTCACGCGACGTTTCGCTTTAGACTAAGTTTAGTTGACGTATGTCGTCGTGCGTTTCGTCGCGCGAAACTTAACATCTCTTTATAATTAATGCAAAGTGTCTCGTTGTGCGCTCGGTCGCGCGACGAGTCGTGGATTTATTAATTCGATTTGGAGTGCTATGCCGCGCGTCTCGCCGTGCGACAATCTTTTTATTTATCTTCATCTGCTTATAATGGTTAGACATGAAACATGACTTTACTTTATGCTAAACGTAGTATCCAAATTGATTCCCTTCTATATAGCAAGTGGTTTAATCTATAATAATGTAACATGATCGTTTCTCGACCGTCTCTTTTTCTCTTTCTCTCTTAACCTTAATTGCGAGCCCGCGTGGAACGTCTGTTTACTTACTGCATTCTATTGTATGGTGTACTGTTCGTTTGTATTAAATGTGTGGATGTATGTATGTTTGCGCTCGCATAGAGAACGATCCGGTTGAAGAGCTCCAAGAACTCGCAGGAGAAGCCCCTGAGCAGCAGTCGGTTGGTGGAGGCAAGTGTCCCTTGACCTATCTCTGTCCTATTCATTCTTTAAGTCACCTCCCGCATTACACATTTATGCCTAAGGATTGACTAGTGTCACACCCGGATTTTAGGGGTCCAAAGCCCGGGCGCGAACATAATCACCAGGTGTGCTGGGACCAAGTCTCACACATATGATGAATCATGGCACAAGATCGAATGTCACATCTTTACTATATAACAGGAATTCTATATAAAATAATTACATTATAAGGAGACAACGGTCCAGCAACCCAAAGTTGACTGGGAGACGACGGCCTAGACCTCTCATGAACTCTTCACAGCATCCTCCATGCGCCTCATCCTGCGGTACCTGTTCTTGACCTGTGTGGGGGGGGGGGGGGGTGTGAGACAGCAAGAGTGAGCTCACATACGTTCATCGCTCAACAAGTTGTGGGGAATAATGTGCATGAACTCGCCAAAGGTGGGAGCTCACGTGAAGTGTAAGGCTTACCAAAGAGGATGGTTAGAGCTGAGCATTGCTTTTAAAGTTAGTCAAAATTTTATTAGCAATTACTAAGTATAAGTAAATACCAACCCAATTAAGTAGCAGAACAAAAGTAACAACCTCACCTGCAATGCAATGCATATGACAAATTGAGTTTAGGTTTCATAATTTAATCATCAGAGAGTCCTGAGCTGCTCATGACCGTGAGCTCGGCTAGTATACCAGTTTTACACTCTACAGAGGTGGTACCCTTTACCCACAAGTCATGTTACCCTTCTGCCAAGGGATCGCGACTTCCCATACACCTCTACCGAGGAGGCGAGGCAGGGTAACACTACGAGGCCTTTACAAAGTTCCACTAGCTTCAGAAAACCCGCTACAGTTTATAGGAAGCTCCAATGCAGGGTTCTTGCCTGACCGCCATCGCAGCAAAATCAACCAAGGACCTCCCTACACTGACCACTCCCCTACTGCCCTTGCCCCTTTCGGGTAAGGTAGTCCTCCACTAGCTTTCCTAATTAATCAGCCAAGGGCGTCCATAAACCCTTGTGGTGGCACGTGTTTCTCAAGTTAAGCTCTATGTTCCAATTAACATTAATGATCTTGACATGAACATAAATAGAATAACAAAATAACTGGAACATAGATATGATAAATAATTATCCCAAATCCATGTAAAGCAATAGCAAACTACCCAAGTGATTCAGGGGTAAACAAGGTAATGAGATAAACAATATAGGGTAACCTATTGGGTCCCATCAAAATTAACCTATGCATGAATAAATGATATTAAAGAATATTATTGGGTAAAAAGAAGTGATCAAGGGCACAACTTGCCTGAGACTTGAGATTCCAGGTACCAACTTGCTCTTCAGGTGACACGTGTCCTCACTGCTAAACGTAGCAATACAGACAAACATGGTACATACAAAATTAACATCACACCAAACATAAGAATAAACCACGTAATAATAATCTACGCTGCGTAACGAGATCGTAGGAACAAGAATCACTAAATTCGGAGTTATAGCTATTTAGTTATGAATTTCTGAAGTTATTTAGTGCTTAGAATAGATTAATCCAAATGAACAATTTTAATTCAATTTTCATGGCTAAACAGTGTTACTAGTTGATAAACAATATTAAAACAAAATTAATGACTCTGGAATGACTCAATTTGAAATTAAAATGGATTTAATATGAATTATACAACTTTCTAAAATTGTTTTGTATTAAAAATCGATTTCTATAATTATTTTCTGATTTTTCCAACCGCGCACCAAATTCTGGAAAATGCAGGGGCTAATCCATAGTTTTTCCAAAGACTCAGTTCTCCACCAGAGTGGATTGCGGGTTGTTTCTATAATATTACAGGGGCTCATATGAAAGACAGCCAACCGAAGGGGTATGAGTGGATTCTGGCCGCTGGATCATCAACCGGTGGCGTGGATTAGATCAGGCCTCGGAACGAACCGGTACGGAACGCTGTCCGTCAGATCGAGGATCGACGGTCGCGTTTTAATGAAGAAAAACGCAATATGCGCCGAAGGATCAAAGATCCACGGCGCACACTCACCTACGCGTAAGGGTTACATTAGGATCTGATCTGCACCGCACATAAACGATCCAACAGCCACGATCTATCCAACGCCAACAATGCCCGTGGTTCGCCAGCCACGGCCAGGCGGACAACCGCCCAGCCAATCGCGCCCGGCACCTCTGACCGCGGAGTGGAAAAATAGACGGAGCCTAGCAGCAGGGCCCTGTCTGGAGAAGCTCTGTGTTGCAAGGCACACGACCGAGGAAGCAGCTGGCGCGCGGCCACCGGTTAGTACATCGTCCGGGACGAAGGCGGCGCTGGTCCGGACCAAGGATCTGTACGGCCAGCACGAGCTGCTGGACTAGGCGGTGGCGGGCTGGAGCAGTACATAGACCTGGTGCTGCGCTGCGTCGAGGAGGCCGGCGCCGACCAGCCGTCGATGGGCGAGGTGGTCGGAGGGATCGAGCAGGTACTGAAGATGGCCGGCGGCCCAGGACAAGTAGCTACTGTTTCTTTGGTGCTCGAGGGTTCCTGCGATGGCCACAATATATAGTCCCGGGATCAAGCAAGGGGTCCGAGATGCAAGGGACCGGTAGAGAGAATCCTACCGAAGTATAGCGATCAAATCCAAACAGAATTCAGTCGGGAGAAGAGATCCTATCGCTCGGACTGTAACAGCTAGGAGGAAGGATGAGCTGACACGCAAGCCCCATATGTAAGCGACACAAAAGAAGTAATTGGATAATGTACCATCGCGTAGCGTGCGGCTAGAAAAAAAACAAATGTAGGAGAGAGGGTGTGGGTTGGTTCTTAGTGGCTGGACATGCTAGCATAGGGAATAGACCATATGGGCATAGAGACCGATCGTCATTCCACCTTTTTTCTTTTCTTTTAGTTTTCTATTTTCTATTTCCTTTACATATAATACTCCATTTAAATTCTTAATTCAAATATAGTTTTGATCTTCAAATTAAATGCACAATCAGAATTTCAGCATGATGCAAAATTATATTTTGTTTCTTTATTTATCTAAAATTTGGATATTACAATTCCTAAAAAATATACTTTTAGATATGCAATTCATACACACAAAATAGTTATTTTAATAAAAATTTTCTAGTGTATAATTTTTGTTAAGAGATGCATTAACTTAAATCCTTAGAGAATACTTACATATATAAAGCATAACTTAATTAGTACCATATTTTTTTATTTTCTTAATAGAAATCATATTTAGTTTCGGAGAAGTAATTTTAAATTTAATAAGATTCTTATTAAAATATATTTTAATTCAAAACCTTTGAATAATTTTCCTAAATCCCAAAATGGATTTTTAGGGTGTTACAAATCCTACCCCCCTAAAATTAATCTCGTCCTCGAGATTAGTAAGGAAAGGAATGCAACAAGTTTGATCTAAAATTTAGTTTCCCATATGGTTTAGGGACCACAAGTTTTGTTCCAAGTTCTTAAATGCTAATTAGTAGATGATTAGGGAAATATGGACAGAGTATGCCTAGCCATCCTACTAGGTTAGGTGAGGTACGGTTATGGCAAGTATAGGTCGTGGCAAGGATGAGTATAATAAGGAAAGACTTCATCTTGGGTGGTGAATCTTGAATTATCTCGAGATTTGATTTGACTCGTATTCTTCCATGTCGAGGTTGATCTCCTTCTCCTTGGGTCTGATTTAGGGGCCATTGGTCATGGTGTTAGATGCCATTATCTGAGCCGGGATAACAATTGCGGGTACATGGAGTAGATAGGTTAAACAAAGTTTTACTTTGCTTTTGGAATATATGAACTAGGCAACCTGTGATGTAGGTTAGGTCATTGTTCACAGACGAGTTGGTGGAAGACATTAATTTAGGTTAAGATATGTTTATAGAGACAATGTCTAACCTATATCACCAAATTAACTAACCTTTTAATAACCCACTTTATATTGGATCATATTAGAGTAGATGGGATCTAGATTAGATCGGTATACTAGATTAGACTAGATAAGATCTAATTAATTTGGATTAGATCCTGGTTGTTAAACTAGGATGGATAAGTATGCTTATTAGGATAAGATGGATCCATAAAGATAAGGTAGAATCTTTTAAGATAAGATGGATCTATTAAGCTAGATATTTTTATGAAAGATAATCTAGGTTGCGTAGTTATCTTATGAATTTTATTTATTTATATTTATGCATATATGTATATGCAGATGTAATTGTGGACATTACTCCACAACCCATCACACTCAATCAAAGATCCAAATCAGACAAGTATCATAAGAACAAGCATTCAAGCATATCAATATTTACTTAAATAGTTTTGATTTTTTTCCTACGAGTAGGTCTCCTATTCCTAAAGGTCACTTTAGGTACAAGATTTCAAAGTGTGAAATCCACATTTGTCTTTAGAAGGAAAAAGGTAAGAATAATCAGAGTACAACGGAAATAGATAAGAATAGATTAAGAAAAGTATAGAAAAAAATCAGAGTAGCAAAGGTAAGTAAGTATTGGTTGTCCAGTTCTATCTAGGTTTCGTCCTACAGTCAACATTCCTCTGATACCACTTCTGTCACACCCGGATTTTAGGGGTCCAAAGACCGGGCGCGAACATAATCACCAGGTGTGCTGGGACCAAGTCTCACACATATGATGAATCATGGCACAGGATCGAAATGTCACATCTTTACTATATAACAGGAATTCTATATAAAATAATTACATTATAAGGAGACAACGGTCCAGCAACCCAAAGTTGACTGGGAGACGACGGCCTAGACCTCTCACGAACTCTTCACAGCATCCTCCATGCGCCTCATCCTGCGGTACCTGTTCTTGACCTGTGGGGGGGGGTGTGAGACAGCAAGAGTGAGCTCACATACGTTCATCGCTCAACAAGTTGTGGAGAATAATGTGCATGAACTCGCTAAAGGTGGGAGCTCACGTGAAGTGTAAGGCTTACCAAAGAGGATGGTTAGAGCTGAGCATTGCTTTTAAAGTTAGTCAAAATTTTATTAGCAATTACTAAGTATAAGTAAATACCAACCCAATTAAGTAGCAGAACAAAAGTAACAACCTCACCTGCGATGCAATGCATATGACAAATTGAGTTTAGGTTTCATAATTTAATCATTAGAGAGTCCTGAGCTGCTCATGACCGTGAGCTCGGCTAGTATACCAGTTTTACACTCTACAGAGGTGGTACCCTTTACCCACAAGTCATGTTACCCGTCTGCCAAGGGATCGCGACTTCCCATACACCTCTACCGAGGAGGCGAGGCAGGGTAACACTACGAGGCCTTTACAAAGTTCCACTAGCTTCAGAAAACCCGCTACAGTTTATAGGAAGCTCCAATGCAGGGTTCTTGCCTGACCGCCATCGCAGCAAAATCAACCAAGGACCTCCCTACACTGACCACTCCCCTACTGCCCTTGCCCCTTTCGGGTAAGGTAGTCCTCCACTAGCTTTCCTAATTAATCAGCCAAGGGCGTCCATAAACCCTTGTGGTGGCACGTGTTTCTCAAGTTAAGCTCTATGTTCCAATTAACATTAATGATCTTGACATGAACATAAATAGAATAACAAAATAACTGGAACATAGATATGATAAATAATTATCACAAATCCATGTAAAGCAATAGCAAACTACCCAAGTGATTCAGGGGTAAACAAGGTAATGAGATAAACAATCTAGGGTAACCTATTGGGTCCCATCAAAATTAACCTATGCATGAATAAATGATATTAAAGAACATTATTGGGTAAAAAGAAGTGATCAAGGGCACAACTTGCCTGAGACTTGAGATTCCAGGTACCAACTTGCTCTTCAGGTGACACGTGTCCTCACTGCTAAACGTAGCAATACAGACAAACATGGTACATACAAAATTAACATCACACCAAACATAAGAATAAACCACATAATAATAATCTACGCTGCGTAAAGAGATCGTAGGAACAAGAATCACTAAATTCGGAGTTATAACTATTTAGTTATGAATTTCTGAAGTTACTAGGTAAATACCCGTGCGTTGCAACGGGAAAAAAATAGTGCAATAATAACATATGTATAAAGCCTGGACGAGTAAAAATATGATTTAGAAAAAGGTCTAGAACAAGATGGAGCCTACTCCTGGCCACATCTCCTGATTTGGGGTGCTCGGCAACCTTTCACCCAAAGAACAAGATGGAGCATTAGACACCCACCAAGAATTCAGAATGTAAACAACGAACTAAAGCACTGGAGGCATTACTTGAAGATGTGGAGGAGCTGCTGTAACTCGGAATCGCCAGGGAAAAGTGGCTGATTAGTAACCAACTCAGCTGCCATTTACAACCAAATTAGAAATCGTATATGTCGGTTTGAATTCTGAAGCAGTTTGCTTTGACAAGAATATGTGCTCATTGAAATGGTACCAAATATGCAGCCCACGTACCAAATGTCAACTGTCGTGGAGTAGTGTGTGGCGCCAAGAAGAACCTCGGGCGCTCTGTACCACAGCGTCAGAATCTGCACAAACAATTCAGACTCCACTATTTAATCAGACGCAAGATGCACGACTGATGATGAAGACCAGTGGCAGTGGGAAGCAGACCTCGTGCGTGTACTTCTTTACAGGGACCGTGATGGCACGGCTGAGTCCGAGGTCAGCGATCTTGAGCGCCATGGTCTTGCGGTCCATGAGCAGGTTGTGCGGTTTTAGATCACGGTGGAGCACCCCGCGGCCGTGAACAAAACCCACGCCCTTGCACAGCTGGAGTAGTAGCTTGAACACAGAGATACTTCAAGTACTGCTTCAGGGTAGCCATATTAACACACTAAGCGAAGAATAAGGTGACAATGAAAACCATATTTTCATATGAATGAACTGTCATTACTGGTCACACAATGCACAAAAAAAGAAAAGGCCATAAACTCCCATTATAATATCTGAATTAGTTGAAAATAGCATCCAATGTTGGACCAGCCATATGGTGATTGTAATGTAGCATATTTTTTTTTATTGAAACAAACCTTTTTCTGATGTATCTCAGCCTCCTTTTCATCCAGAAACTGTTGAGGTACCCCACTGGCATTCTGCTGCGCACTGAGGAGAAGGCTCCAGAGCTCCTTCATGAACTTCACTGTGTTCTTTTCCATGAACCCTGTCAGCTGGATCTGAATCTTCTTTCCATCCGCTTCCTGCCATTAACAAACCAAAAACATAAACACACCTCATTGCCATAAGCTACCATCTTTGATACAAGTTTGCTGTCCATATCGGGTTTCTCATTATAAATAGATACAAGTTTCTATTTATTGGACCAGTTACTGTAATGGTACAATTTATTCAATGTTGTAGGCATGGAAACCCGGTATGGCTGCTGTGTCGCAATCAACAAGGCCCTATCATCATCCCATCTTCTGCATGAAGCAAGTCTTTCTGAACTCGTTCGGAAGGTAGACTCTGTCAGAGCCAGTCAGTATCTGTCACTTTTGTTGCTCGAGTCTAAATCGTTAACCAGCAATACAAAATGTTCTCGGTGCAGTTGAATGATGCGGTGAAACGGGGCCCTTACCTTTCCGATAGGAAGCGTGTGGAGGCACGGCCGGTGGTTGATACTGCAGAGAGGTTTTAAGCTGCTCTCGAGTATTCACCTAAAGTAAACGATCAGTCTCACAGCGTAGCTAGGAGGTAACTGGGCGTGTCCTGCATCTCATGCGGTTGGCTTATGAGTAACAGACATAGATATGATGTACCTGGACGATGGGGAGGACAATGTGTACCTAAACTTACAAAGCAAAGATGTTGTTTCTTCTATTTTGCTTTGTGTATGTCTTATGCAGCCCATACCTGCGAAAGAAAATCATCTGTTGCAGGAACGTGCCAAATTTTGATGAAATTGCAGATGCAGCCAGCACTAATTTCTCATGTATTGAATGCTCAATCGAATCAAGTAATTTCTCTGTATTATATCTAAACCTAAACTGTTCCTAGATTTGCAAGAACTAAGTGAACAAACTAAAAAACATCAGCCTCTGGGCACACTGTATTCTGTACAACGTAGTTGCCCACAACTGAACTTTACACCGCGGCAACACAACAAACAGACAGAGTTGAGGCGTGGACGATGGCAATGGAGGCCTCAAAGCGTCAGTGTCCTTCAGGGTCCTCTTGCACTGCGATGAGCAACGAGTACTTGACCTTGAGGGCGACCTTGCCGCCTTCCATGCAGAGCTTGGCGCCGGTGACGACCCAGTAGCCCGGCAGGTCGTCGGGGCCCCTGCTCACCTCGGTGGTGTCGATGTGCGTGGCCATCTTCTGAACCGGGAGTGGCACCGGCGGGCCCTTGGAGAATATGGCGGAGTTGACCTCCACCTTCTCCTCCACCGCCGGCGGCGCCAGCACCAGGCCACCGGACAGCGCGGCGCTGATGCGCGCCGACAGCGACCCGGACCTGCGCGGCGCGACCAGGGCCCCGCCCCACTCGGAGCGGTGGATCTTCATGTCCGCGACGCCGGAGAAGCCGAGGCGCAGGAAGAGCACCTTCATGAACCGAGAGGATGGAATCGTCTGCCGTCCATGAATGGCAGTGGATGCTCCGAGAGAATGGCGAGAAGAGATATGGGAATTGATGGGGCGGGCGCGGTAATGGCGAGAAGAGATCTGGGACCTTCCATTGACGGTGACCGAGAAAGAGTTGAACGCCCGCGGGATTTGAGGGCGCGGCGGATGCATGATTTGGGGAGAGGAGGATGAGGAGGTGGACCTTCCATCCGCGCGATTTGGTGGCGCAACCTTCCATCCGTGGGCGTTGCGGCGGATGCACGATTTGGCGCAACCTTCCAGCTGTGCTCGTCTGCGTCCTCCTTGTGCGCAACCTTCCATCCGTGTGCGCAACCTTCCATCCGCGAGGACGGCGGCGGGGAATGCGGGCGCTGGGAGGGGAATCGAGCGGGCGGAGCTGGCGTGGCGGATTTGCGGGACCGGGGGCACGACGGATTTACGCGCGGCAGCAGCCGATGCGTGGAGAGGCAGAACAAAGGCCATGCGCACGCCTACACACGAAACATATAGAGTAGTAGAGATTAATCCAAATGAACAATTTTAATTCAATTTTCATGGCTAAATAGTGTTACTAGTTGATAAACAATATTAAAACAAAATTAATGACTCTGGAATGACTCAATTTGAAATTAAAATGGATTTAATATGAATTATACAACTTTCTAAAATTGTTTTGTATTAAAAATCGATTTCTATAATTATTTTCTGATTTTTCCAACCGCGCATCAAATTCTGGAAAATGCAGGGGCTAATCCATAGTTTTTCCAAAGACTCAGTTCTCCACCAGAGCGGATTGCGGGTTGTTTCTATAATATTACAGGGGCTCATATGAAAGACAGCCAACCGAAGGGGTATGAGTGGATTCTGGCCGCTGGATCATCAACCGGTGGCGTGGATTAGATCAGGCCTCGGAACGAACCGGTACGGAACGCTGTCCGTCAGATCGAGGATCGACGGTCGCGTTTTAATGAAGAAAAACGCAATCTGTGCCGAAGGATCAAAGATCCACGGCGCACACTCACCTACACGTAAGGGTTACATTAGGATCTGATCTGCACCGCACATAAGCGATCCAACAGCCACGATCTATCCAACGCCAACAATGCTCGTGGTTCGCCAGCCACGGCCAGGCGGACAGCCGCCCAGCCAATCGCGCCCGGCACCTCTGACCGCGGAGCGGAAAAATAGACGGAGCCTAGCGGCAGGGCCCTGTCTGAAGAAGCTCTGTGTTGCAAGGCACACGGCCGAGGAAGCAGCTGGCACGCGGTCACCAGCCAGTACATCGTCCGGGACGAAGGCGGCGCTGGACCGGACCAAGGATCTGTACGGCCAGCACGAGCTGCTGGACTAGGAGGTGGCGGGCTGGAGCAGTACATAGACCTGGTGCTGCGCTGCGTCGAGGAGGCCGGCGCCGACCAGCCGTCGATGGGCGAGGTGGTCGGAGGGATCGAGCAGGTACTGAAGATGGCCGGTGGCCCAGGACAAGTAGCTACTGTTTCTTTGGTGCTCGAGGGTTCCTGCGATGGCCACAATTTATAGTCCCGGGATCAAGCAAGGGGTCCTAGATGCAAGGGACCGGTAGAGAGAATCCTACCGAAGTATAGCGATCAAATCCAAACAGAATTCAGTCGGGAGAAGAGATCCTATCGCTCGGACCGTAACAGCTGGGAGGAAGGATGAGCTGACACGCAAGCCCCACATGTAAGCGACACAAAAGAAGTAATTGGATAATGTACCATCGCGTAGCGTGCGGCTAGAAAAAAAACAAATGTAGGAGAGAGGGTGTGGGTTGGTTCTTAGTGGCTGGACATGCTAGCATAGGGAATAGACCATATGGGCATAGAGACCGATCGTCATTCCACCTTTTTTCTTTTAGTTTTCTATTTTCTATTTCCTTTACATATAATACTCCATTTAAATTCTTAATTCAAATATAGTTTTGATCTCCAAATTAAATGCACAATCAGAATTTCAGCATGATGCAAAATTATATTTTGTTTCTTTATTTATCTAAAATTTGGATATTACAATTCCTAAAAAATATACTTTTAGATATGCAATTCATACACACAAAATAGTTATTTTAATAAAAATTTTCTAGTGTATAATTTTTGTTAAGAGATGCATTAACTTAAATCCTTAGAGATCATATTTTTTTATTTTCTTAATAGAAATCATATTTAGTTTCGGAGAAGTAATTTTAAATTTAATAAGATTCTTATTAAAATATATTTTAATTCAAAACCTTTGAATAATTTTCCTAAATCCCAAAATGGATTTTTAGGGTGTTACAACTAGCTTTGTTATCTATATCCTTGTCTACCTATTTGGGTTGGATTATTATTGTTTAGCTTTATGCTATTGCTCAACTCTAATCAATGAACATGATGAGATTATCTATGATACGCTGTTTTCCCTTCTCTTATTATGATGTTGTACCTGTGGCCTTTAAGGTGGCTCGAGCGGTTTCTCGAGTGCCTCTCCGTAAGGACCTGTTCTATGGATGACAGCCCGAGAAAACAGTGCAACCATGAGGGTGGAATGGGATGCCCTTAGCTGAATAATTAGAGGACCTGGGGTGTAGTTCGCTTAGCCGTTGTGCCGTCAATGGGACTCGGTGTATGCGGCTCGCTCTGCCAAGCTTGGGTTCGCCCCCTTGGGGAGGAGTGCGGTGCATTTAGGAAACCTAACGGGCGGCTACAGCCCCGGGAAATCTTTGTAAAGGCTACATAGTGATGCCCTGTTGGGTCACCTTGGTAGTGATCAATGGAGAGTCATGATCTCCGGGCAGAAAGGGAATCACGGCTTGTGGGTAAAGTGCACAACCTCTGCAGAGTGTTTGAAAACTGATATATCAGCCGTGCTCACGGTTATGAGCGACCAAGGGAGCTCCAGTGATTAGTGGTACTTGATCAGAGACACTTTGGTTTACAGGTGGCAATGAGATTGATGGTTCTGGTTATGACTATGGTGCTGGTAAGTGGTATTCTTTCCGTTTGGAAAGGGTACATCGGGCTAATAACTTGGGTTAATGCTAAAACCTGGCTTTCTATTAGTAAATAATAATCTGACCAACTAAAAGCAACTGCTTGACTTACCCCCACATAAAGATAGTCCACTACAGCCAAACAGGATACTTGCTGAGTATGTTGATGTGTACTCACCCTTGCTCTACACACCAAACCCCCCCATCCCCAGGTTGTCAGCATTGCAACCACTACTCAGGCGAAGATGAAGCTGTGGAAGGAGACTTCCAGGAGTTCCAAGACTACGACGAGTTCTAGGCGTGGGTTAGCGGCAACCCCCAGTCGGCTGCCTGTGAAGGCCGCGTTTATCTACGTTTCTTTTCCGCACTTTGATTTATTGTAAAGACTATGTGGATGTCTCAGACATATGACGTAATCGACTATTATTTCCCCTTTTAATACTATTTGAGCACTGTGTGATGATGTCCATGTTATGTGATTGCTGTGTACGTGAATTGCTGATCCTGGCACGTACATGGTTCGCATTCGGTTTGCCTTCTAAAACCGGGTGTGACATAAGTGGTATCAAAGCCGTGTTGACTGTAGGACCGCTAACCTAGAGTAGAATGGTCGTTCTAAGGACTATAGACCTCTGTCCCTGCCTTGACTTTGATATCCCTTCAAAAGTTGGTCATATCGACCAAAACCTATGTTCTACTACATATTATACCTTGCTGAAAATTGTGTTTTATTCTAATCCTTCATTTACTTATGGTTCATTATTTGCTGGTCATATTAATTCTGTTCTCACTCTTTTGCTTGCGGTGTCTTTTGTAGATGGCTCGACTTAGACACACTGCACGAAAGTCTGTCATCCCCTTCTTACCCTCCCGTCTTGCTGAGCGTCCGCTTCGCCGTCCCGTGGCCGGGCAATCCAGCCACTTGGAGAGGCTGCACCACCGCCTGCATGAGGAGCAGGAACGTCGACGACAGGAGCAGGAGCAGCAGGGCTCTTCTTTCTCGCTCCAGCAGGAGATAGAGTCCGTGAGGAGCTGCTCCCCTGTGCTTCCTCTGGAGGCGCCCCCTGCACCACCACTGGGCACCCCAGCCTCTGGAGTAGCTGCTGGAGGAGACCCAGACGACGGAGGTGGCGACGACAGCTCGAGCCACGACACCGACTTCTCTGCTGACCATGAGCCAGAAGGATGGGTTGCTCGACCCATCACTCGCGACGCTGCTCGCGGGTGTCACTTCCACGACGCGCTCGACACCCTGCTACATCGGGCACTAAACCGGCGTACTTGGTCCATCGAGTATCGTTGTGTGGTCTACCAGCATAGTCGCGGGGTCTACCCGGACCGCTGGGAGGCGACCTGCTTGGTGCGCCGTCTGGAGAACAGTCTCCAGGGTGCTGAGGTCTGCTAAGAGCACTATTCTATCTCTGAGTGGGACTCAGCTGAGGCGGCCATGCAAGATGCTGCACGGCGTGCGCTTTCGCACTACTGCTCGGTTCTCGGTGGGGTAGCCGACGGTCTCAACCTGAAGTATTACCCCCGCCGTCCATCTAGCAACACAGGAGGCGTGATTGTTTCACCTGTCGGTGAGGACAATCCTAGGTTGAGCAGCACAGTCAACCTAGCCGCCGTGCTAAACACGGAGCTGGACCATGCACTAGACGAGCTGAGTAGGGCTCGTGTTGAGATCGCCCTGCTGTGGGCTGAGCGCGCGGAACGTCGTCACCTGGATGATGGTTCCCCCGCTCCCATCGGGACTCAGCACCCGTACCGCTGACCTCGGCGTGGACACCAGTCTTATGGCAACCCCGACTGCAAGACCAAGATAAATCTAGAACCATAGATCGTTAGAGTTGGATCTTGTAATTAATACAAAATATATACGTAGAAGCTACAGTCTTAGCGTTAGTCTCGCTCTCAGTTAGTCTTAGTTAGACAGGATAGTTTGCTATATCCTGTGCATTTATGTTTGTCATGATGAACTATGTTTGGTTTGGATCTTTGTAATGCCTGTCACCAGAGTGTGGGTATCCCCTGCATTTTGGTTTACCTATTATGTTAAAAGGAATTAGTTATCTAGTTGGGAAACCTTTTATTCCACTTCCCTCTTTATCTGAGAAGCTATGTTGGTCTGTGTTGGAGATCAGTGAAGATGCTCATCTGTTCAGGGTTGTGGAGAATTCTATACCCTTTTCTTATGCTGCAAGATTTGCAAGATCAGTTCTGATGTGTGGTTGCATTCTGCAGATGTCAGAGAACAGGCGCAGAGGAGGAAGGCGTGCTCAGTAGGAGCAAGCCGCTCAGCAAGAAGAGGTACCCCAGCAACAGCAGCTGCCGCCCCCGCCCCCGATGTCGATCGAGCAGATGTTTCTGATGCAGACTCAGGCAGTTCAAGCCATCGGTCAGACTCTGGCCGCCATTCAGTAGCAGCAGCAGCAGGCACCACCTCAGCCTCAGATGCCTCAGATGCCCAGGGACAAGCGTGCCGAATTCATGAGAGGTCATCCACCAACGTTTGCTCACTCTTCTAACCCTATGGATGCTGAAGACTGGCTGCGCACTGTGGAGCGGGAGTTGCATACCGCTCAGTGCGATGACAGGGAGAAAGTCCTGTATGGTCCCCGTATGTTGAGAGGAGCAGCTCAGTCATGGTGGGAGTCTTATCTCGCCACCCATGCCAACCCCGACACCATCACCTGGGAAGAGTTCAGAGGTAGCTTTCGTCAGTTCCATGTTCCCGCAGGACTGATGACAGTGAAGAAGGAGGAGTTCCTGGCCCTCAAGCAAGGGTCATCGTCTATCAGTGAGTATCGAGATAGGTTTCTGCAGCTATCTCGCTATGCTCCTGAAGATGTCAACACCGACGCCAAGAGACAGTACCGTTTCCTGAGAGGCTTGGTCGACCCTCTGCAGTACCAACTGATGAATCATACCTTCCCGACATTCCAACACCTGATTGACAGAGCAATCATGACAGAGAGGAAGCGTAAGGAGATGGAGGATCGTAAGCGCAAGATCAGTGGACCCCAGCCTGGGAGCAGCAATCGTCCTCATTTCTCAGGCAATCAACCTCAGCAGTTCAGGCAGAACCAGCGTCCACCTTAGCAGCATCAGCAGTTCCAAAGGCAGTATCCTCAGCACCAGTATCAGAACCGTCAGAGCAATCAGTCAGGAGGTCAGTTTCAGAGGCAGATCAGCAGGCACTTCGTCTTCCTGCCCCAGCAGCCCAGCAGAACAGTCAAGCAGCACCAGCTCAGGTCGGAAACAGAGCATGTTTCCACTGTGGAGAGCAAGGCCACTGGGTGATGCAATGTCCGAAGAAGGCAGCCCAGCAGCAATCAGGCCCCAATGCCCCGGCAAAGCAGAATGTGTCTCAGCCTGGAGCAGACAACCGCTCTCAGCCACGCTACAATCATGGAAGACTGAACCACTTGGAGGCTGAAGCAGTTCAAGAGACCCCCAGCATGATAGTAGGTATGTTCCCAGTCGACTCCCATATTACAGAAGTGTTATTTGATACTGGAGCAATGCATTCTTTCATTACTGCATCATGGGTAGAAGCACATAATCTTCCAATTACTACCATGTCAACCCCCATTCAAATTGACTCAGCCGGTGGTAGAATTCGAGTCGATAGCATATGTTTTAATGTATGTGTGGAAATAAGGGAGATAGTGTTTCCCGCTAACCTCATAGTAATGGGTACTCAGGGAATAGATGTCATCCTAGGGATGAATTGGCTAGATAAGTATCAGGCAGTTATCAGTTGTGATAAGAGGACAATCAAGTTGGTGTCCCCACTAGGAGAGGAAGTGGTGACCGAGTTAGTCCCGCCTGAGCCGAAGAAAGGAAGTTGTTATCAGATGGCTATCGATAGCAGTGAAGCAGACCCAATTGAGAGTATCAAGATTGTGTCTGAGTTTCCAGATGTGTTTCCCAAGGACTTACCGGGTATGCCACCAGAGCGGAAAGTTGAGTTTGCCATAGAACTTCTTCCTGGAACCGCCCCCATCTTTAAGAGAGCTTATAGAATATCCGGACCAGAGTTGGTTGAGCTTAAGAAGCAGATTGATGAGCTGTCAGAGAAAGGTTACATTCGGCCAAGCACCTCGCCTTGGGCCGCCCCTGTCCTATTTGTGGAAAAGAAAGATGGCACCAAAAGGATGTGTATCGATTATCGAGCTTTGAATGAAGTCACGATTAAGAACAAGTATCCTTTGCCCAGATGTTGGGACCATGCTTCATCGCCGAAGGTCCTGCAGAAAGAGACAGCTTCGGCTGAAGCTATCCGCATGAGATGACTGAAGGTTCCTCTTCATGAAGCTTCGGAATTACAAACCGACTTAAAAGTAGAATGACCTTTTAGTCCATAAATGTTTGAGTCGCTGTTGTAATCCCTTATGAGGGGCATAATTGTAATTCCTCACAGGCTGTGTCCCGTGTCTATAAATAGTGAACAGTATTCCTTTACTGTTCACGCATTCCTGTAATAGCGATCGCACCATTCGGGAATCAATCTTTTGTCAAGGCAAAGGTATAATTGTACCCAATGCTTAAATGTATTAAATCGATATAATATGAAAGTAATGTTATTCGTTTATAATTTATTCACCTTTGACGCTTCGTATTTTATATTATTTTATTCAATCTATTAGGATTCAAGTACGAAGATTTAACCTTCGTAATCATATTGTCTTAAACCTTCGTCCAAGGCTCATTAATCCTTAAGGGAATAATGCTTCATTGGACGAAGGGCATTAACATTTAACATTTTATGTTGCCTTGTTCTTAATTCAAAGCATTTGAGAACAAGTCCCCAACATTGGCGCCCACCTCCGGTGAACTCACTTCCATTTTCCTGAGACAATGGCTTTGTTCAAAAACCAAGCTGGAGCTGCTTCGGCTCCGAAGCTGATTCTCCCGATAACAGGCGGATCATGCTCAGAGCCGGCTAACAAGAAACAGAAGAAGGAGGCACAGAGAAGAGTACAACATGTTGGAGTGCAGGGACCCTTCATCAAGTCAAGATGGTCCCACATTCCAATCACCTTCTCCCAAGAGGATCTTCAGCTCAAGGATTTTCCTCATAATGATGCTATGGTTATTTCTTGCGTTATCAAAGGGTTTCTGGTCCACAATGTCTTGGTTGATACAGGCAGTGCAGCTGATATTATATTTGCTAAGGCCTTCAGACAAATGCAAGAGCCAGAAGATAAGATTCATGATGCTACACACCCTCTCTGTGGCTTCGGAGGAAGACAGATTGTAGCACTGGGCAAGATCACCATGCCAGTGACCTTCGGATTCATCAACAACACCAGAACTGAGAAAGTTGTGTTTGACATTGTTGACATGGAATACCCTTACAATGCAATTATTGGTCGTGGCACCCTCAATGCTTTCGAAGCAATTCTTCATCCTGCTTACCTTTGCATGAAGATACCTTCAGATCAAGGACCCATTGCTATTCATGGAAGTCAGGAAGCTGCCAGAAGGGCCGAGGGAAACTGGACTGACTCAAAAGCAATCCATAATATAGATGGAGCTGAAGCTTGTGAACAGTACAAATTCAAAAGGGAGAAAGCAGCTTCGGCAGATCAGCCGAAGCCCATGCTCTTATGTGAGGACATAGCAGAGAAGAAGGTGCTGTTGGGCTCCCAATTATCCGAAGAACAGGAGAAAACCTTGATAAGGTTTTTGTTCAACAACAAGGATGTTTTTGCATGGTCAGCCAATGATCTTTGCGGAGTTAACAGGGATGTTATTGAACACTCGCTCAATGTTGACCCGTCCTTCAGACCCAGAAAGCAGAGGCTTCGGAAAATGTCTGAAGACAAGGCCGAAGGAGCTCGGAATGAAGTCAAAAGACTCCTCAATGCAGGAGTTATCAGAGAAGTAAAGTACCCAGAATGGCTAGCTAACACTGTTATGGTAAAAAAGGCCAATGTCAAATGGCGAATGTGTATCGATTTTACGGATCTCAACAAGGCCTGTCCGAAGGACGAATTCCCATTGCCAAGGATAGACTCCTTAGTTGATGCAGCAGCTTCGTCAGAGCTTATGAGTCTTCTAGATTGTTATTCAGGCTATCATCAAATTTGGATGAAGAAGGAGGATGAGCCGAAGACTAGTTTCATAACCCCTAGTGGAACATATTGTTACCTTCGGATGCCTGAGGGGCTCAAGAACGCTGGAGGAAGTTTCAGCAGAATGACTGCGAAGGTTCTTCAGTCTCAGATAGGCAGGAATGTGCTAACTTATGTTGATGATATCATTGTAAAAAGCACGGAACAAGAAAATCACATTGCTGATTTGCAGGAGACCTTCGCCAGTTTTAGACAAGCTGGTCTAAAGCTGAATCCAGAAAAATGTGTCTTTGGAGTAAAGAAGGGGAAATTTCTTGGATGCTTGGTTTCAACAAAGGGAATTGAAGCTAATCCAAGTAAAATTGAAGCTATACTTTGAATGGAGCCACCAAATACAAAAAAGGGGGCCCAAAGACTGACAGGGAGGCTGGCATCTCTCAATAGATTCATATCCAGATCAGCTGAGAGAAATTTACCATTCTTCGAAGTGCTGAAATCAGCCGAAGTCTTTCAACGGGGACCAAGCCAAAAAAAAGCCTTCGAGGAACTGAAGCAATATTTGATAGATTTAACAACATTAATGTTGGAGCGAAGGCAGAAACGCCACCCTTCGCTCGAAGTCTCCGCTGCATAGCCGCTGCTCAGACAGAGACAAAGCAGGCAGGGACACCCTTCGCTTGATCGGCACCAGACGAAGACCGGCGACGAAGGCATCCCACAGTGCGGCCTCGTCCAGCTCAGAGGCCCACGTGCGATCCGGCCCATTGTAACGGGCCCTGCGTGGCCGCCGCGTGTTACGGGCCTAATTTGTAAAGGCATCCCTGTAATTACAGTCTGTAACCCCGCTTTATGGGAATATTCAGGGGATAACCTAGGTAGCTGAGGGCACATGCGTCCTTAACACAAGGCGCTGGGCGTTCAGGTACCTATAAATACCCCCGCACAGTGCCCGGAGAGGCCTGGTTAACAAAGCTATTGCCTCCTAGCTCGTAACCCTGTTGTCTCCACTGTTCACCCTTGTTGGCCTCCTTGCGTTTGAGAGCAAGTTCCAACATTTGGCGCCCACCATTCGTGCTATGACAAAACCACCCGCGATGGCACCCAAGAGAGCTAACCCGAAGGCTGACGAGGCTGCGAAGGCAGCACTGCTAGCCGCAAGAAAGGGCAAGGCCCTCGCCCTCACCCAATCCACCCACCAAGAGCCCACTGAAGACAATGTCCCCCACACCTGCGAAGACGACACCTTCCACACCTACGGGCCCGAAGGACAATCGCAGCCACCCCCAGGCTTCGCCCCACTGGAAGGCACGGACCTCACCGAGGACGGTGAGGCCCTCGGAGTCTCAACAGAAGAACAGCTACAGCTGCGCGCCCTGCGCCTCAAGAACCGTAATCTCCAGAGGCAGAAAGAAATACTGGAAGCCAAGCGCCAGCGTGTGTCCGCACTAGCCAAAGTGCGGCAAATGATACGCGACGAGGAGCAGAAGGCCCAAGACCTCGAGCGCGAGATCGCGCTGATGCAGCGCGAAGGCCACCTCGGCCTGCACCAAGAGCCACCCCTCCAGCAGCGCGCACAACCGGAAGAAACGCGCGAAGGCCACCTCGGCCTGCAGCATGGGCCACCCCTGCAACACTGAGCATAGCCGGAGAACCCGCGTTTCCCCTAGCGTGACTACACCTTCCAGCACGCCGTGCCATTCCAAGGGGTCAACTACCTCGACGAGCGAAGTCCCCTGGCGCCACACCTGCATGTGACGCCTTGGCCAGCTAACTTCCGAGCAGGGACCTATCCCAAGTACAACGGCAGCACCGACCCGGCGCAATACATAATGAGTTATCAGGTCGCCGTTGCATCCGCCGGAGGGGACGACGCCACAATGGCGAAGTCTTTCATCATCGCCCTAGAGGGCCCAGCACTCACCTGGTTCATCAGGTTGCCTCCGCTGTCCATTGATTCATGGAGAAGTCTCAGGGACAAGTTCCTGCTCAACTTCCAAGGGTACCGCCCAGACACTGACGCCTTGGCCGAGCTCTCGCTTTGCAAGCAGCTGGAAAAGGAGAATCTGCGGGAGTATTACCGCAAATTCTTAACACTCAAGTCACAGCTGCCCTCCGTCGATGATCAGATCGCTATCCACTACGCCATCAGTGGCCTTCGTGCCGGCGTCCTCTACAGTCATTGTATCAGAGATCCACCCAAGAACCTCCAGGAGCTATATTAGCTCTTTGAAAAATATGCCAAATCCGAAGAGCTCCACCAGCGCAAGGTTGAGTCACAGCGGAAGCCCAAAGATGCCCCGCAGTCCAGCCGCACATGGACGAGGACTCCGCAGCCAGACTCCGGTCGAGACGGCCGCAGTCAGCAGCAAGTGCACAACATCGCCAACCAGCATCCCGCTGCTGACCCCCCTCGCCGCCAGGAATATCCCCCCAAGGCCGCGGAAATGGAACTCGTGGCAGGGGCCGAGGGCGCGCACAGCCGCCGCGCCGATTCTACTGCCTTTTTCACGGCGAAGACTGCGCCCACCAAACCAAAGACTGCCCCAAAACGAAGGCCACCAGAGACAGAATGGCACGGGCACAGCCAGCCGACAACCCCAGAATTGTCGCGCACAATTACCAGCAACCCCCTCCACCATATATCCACGCCCCCGCTCCGCATCCACCGCACCACGCTTACCAACACCATCAGGAAGTACAAATCGTACCTCCTCCACCCCCACCTCCACACCAGCAACATCAAAACATCCCCCATGCCCCAAAGCAGGAAGACTTCACCGATCAACCATATCACGGAGTCATTCACATGATAACAGGGGGGTCAAGCACTGACTTCGACACCAAGCGGCAGAAGCGGGACCACTACCGCAGCATCAACCATGTCGCCGTCACTGGCCCAGTCGTGCAGACAAAGTGGTCCCACATACCGCTAACCTTCGACGCACGAGACGTCGACCTGCGCAGCGCCCCCCACATCGACGCCATGGTCATCAATTGCAGCGTGGCAGGCTGGGACTTACACAAAGTCCTAGTCGACAACGGCAGTTAGGCGGACATCATCTTCCTCCACGCCTTCGACCGCATGGGTATAAGCCACAGCCTGCTCAAGCCTTCGGACAACCCGTTGTATGGCTTCGGCGGCAAGGGCACCTTTCCCGTTGGCAAGATAGAGTTGCCCCTCTCCTTCGGTGTAGCACCCAATGCCCGAAGTGAGCAAGTAACCTTTGATATCGTGGACATGGTATATCCATACAACGCCATCATGGGCCGGGGCTCCATCAATAAGTTCGAAGCTGCCATCCACGGGCTGTACCTATGTATGAAGATACCAGGACCGCTAGGCGCTATTACGGTCTACGACAACCAGCAGACGGCGCGCAACATAGAGCGGGACTTCGTGCCTGGTCAGAGGAACGTGCACTGTCTCACGACCCAGCGCGAGGTCCCTGCGCCCGCCAGCCCAACCGATAAACAGCACGACAAGGCACAGCTGCAGAGCCAAGACGGGACCAAGACTGTCCCCCTCGATCAGGCCATGCCCAAGCAGACAGTCACTATCAGCGAAGACCTTACCTCACATGAAGAAGAGAAGCTTCTCTGCTGCCTGGCCAAGAATAAAGATGTCTTCGCCTGGTCCGCCCTCGACCTGGTCGGAGTCAGCCGATCCATAATTGAGCACGGTTTGGGAATTGACCCTTCGGTGCGACCAAAAAAGCAAAGGCTTCGCAAAATGTCCGACGAAAAGACAGAGGCCGCCAAGGCGGAGGTGCACCGCCTCCTAGAGGCTAAATTCATCGAGCCAGTGGCTTACCCCACATGGCTCTCCAATGTTGTAATGGTGCAGAAAAAAAAGCGGGAAATGGCGAATGTGCATAGACTTCACCAGTCTCAATAAGGCCTGCCCAAAGGACAATTTCCCGTTGCCACGGATCGACAAAATAGTCGATAGCGCGGCCGGATGCGAGGTCATGTCACTCCTCGACTGCTTCTCCGGCTATCACCAGATATACATGAAGGAGGAAGACAAGGCCAGCACCAGCTTTATAACACCCTTCAGCACTTATTGCTTCATCAGAATGCCGGAGGGACTCAAGAATGCCGGGTCCACCTTCTCCAGACTCACCAAAACAGTACTCGAAGAGCAGGTTGGCAGAAATATATTTACATATGTGGACGACATCGTCGTCGCCAGCAAGAATAAGGAGGACCATCTCGCCGACCTCGCCGAGACTTTCGCGAACATGCGAGACGCACGACTCCGCCTAAACCCGGAAAAGTGCGTCTTCGGTGTTCGCCAGGGCAAGATATTGGGCTACCTGGTATCACATCGCGGCATTGAGGCCAACCCAACCAAGATCCAGGCCATCATAAACATGACGCCTCTGCAGTCCGCCAGGGACGTCCAGCGTCTGATAGGCAGATTGGCCGCTCTCAACAGGTTCATCTCCAGGTCCGCCGAGCGAAGTCTCCCCTTCCTCAAAACACTCCGCGGTGCAAAAGACTTCACCTGGGGACCGGAGCAGGCAGCGGCCTTCGCCTCACTGAAACAGTATCTGTCGGAGCTGGCAATCCTCACGAGCCCCGACTCCTCGCTCCCCCTATTGCTCTATGTCGTGGCTTCGCCGCACGCGGTCAGCGCGGCACTAGTGCAAGAGCAGACGGTCGAGGGTGCGGTCAGACAGTGCCCTGTTTACTATGTCTCCAAAGTACTGACACCGTCCAAGTGCAACATGACAGAGCTGGAGAAGATCGCCTACGCAGTCGTTATGTCTTCGCGCAAGCTGCGCCATTACTTTGAAGCATTCAAGGTCGGAGTCACCTCAGACAGGGGACTCGGCGAACTATTCAGAAACCCGGAGGCATCAGTGAGGATTGCCAAGTGGGCAGCCGAACTATCTGGCTACCACATCAGCTTCGAGCCCAGGACAGCCATCAAGTCACAGGTCCTGGCAGACTTCGTCGTCGACTGGACTGGGCCAATAACGCAGCCAGACCCGTCCACAGAGAAGGTTTGGACTATCCATTGCGACGGCGCATGGTGCCATGCGGGGGCAGGCGTCGCTGCAGTCGTCACCTCACCAGCCGGAGTCAAACACAGATATGCAGCACGCCTCAGCTTCGCTCTGGAATCCGACAGATGCACAAACAATATAGCAGAGTATGAAGCGGTTATCCTCGGCCTCCGCAAGTTAAGGGCCCTCGGAGTCACCACATGTATCATCAAAACAGACTCCAAGATAGTTGCCGGCCAGGTCGAGAAAGACTATGCAGCAAAAGACCCCGCGCTCATGCAATACCTCGCGGCCATCCGAAGTCTCGAGAGACAGTTCAAGGGATTCACCTTGCAGCATGTGGATAGGGCCAAGAACGAGGAGGCCGATGCATTGGCCAAGGCTGCCGCCAGGGGCGAACCCTTGCCCTCCGACGTGTTCTTTCACACCATCGGCACGCCAGCCGTCCGGAGCCCCGAGGGGCTCCAAATAACTAATGATAGCGAGGGCCACCGCATAGTCAACCTAATCATGACCGAAGACTGGCGGGCACCAATAACCCTGTTCCTACAGGGGTACTATCATCCAACCGATGTCAGTGAAGCCAAGCGTCTCAGACATCGAAGCCGGGACTTCGCACTGATTGAGGGCCAACTCTACAAGAAAGGGGTCAGTCAGCCAATGCTTAAGTGCGTCACCAAAACCGAAGGCATGCAGATCCTACGTGAAGTCCACAGTGGCACGTGCGGCTCGCACGCAGGGCCGAGGGCCCTAGCTGCCAAGGTGATCCGCCAAGGGTTTTACTGGCCCGCAATGATCTGCGCCGCAAATCGGGTCACAAGGTCCTGCGAAGCCTGCCAGAAGTTTTCTCCTCGGTCAGGCAGCCCCTCGCAGTATACAAAGCTGATCGCCCATACATGGCCTCTCCAGCGCTGGGGCCTAGACATTGTCGGGCCCCTGCCCACCGCTCAGGGGAACCTCAAGTTCGCCTTCGTAGCCGTCGAATACTTCACCAAATGGATCGAAGCGAGGGCTGTTTCTACAATAACATCAAAGACTGCCCAAAAATTCTTCTGGCAAAACATTGTTTGCCGCTTCGGAGTACCGTCCGAGCTAACAGTTGACAACGGCAAGCAGTTTGACAGCCAAGATTTCAAGGATTTTTGTTTCTCCATCGGCACCAAGCTTGCCTTCGCTTCAGTCTATCACCCGCAGTCCAACGGGGTCGTGGAGCGCGCCAATGGGAAGATCTTCACAGCTGTCAAGAAGATGCTCCTCGATGAAAAAAAAGGCAGATGGACCGATTTGTTACCGGAGGCAGTCTGGGCGCTAAACACAACTGAGTGCAGGGCGACTGGGTTCACTCCTTTCCGCCTTCTATACAGGTCGGAGGCCATGACCCCGCAAGAAATAAAGCATGGGTCCCCGCGTACAGCTCCGTCAGCCGTCCCCGACGTGGATGAGCCAACTTCAAAAGATCTCATTGACGGAGACCGGGTCTTCGCCCTACAGGCCCTAAACAAATACCAAGCCCAGACCAAAGCATGG
This sequence comes from Zea mays, assembly GCF_902167145.1. Lineage (NCBI taxonomy): Eukaryota > Viridiplantae > Streptophyta > Magnoliopsida > Poales > Poaceae > Zea > Zea mays. Next base: position 113,291,825 of record NC_050096.1, read on the forward strand.
CGCGACCATGCAGTCATCCCGAGGGAGTTCAGCGAAGGGGACCTCGTACTCGTCCGAACAGCTCGGACGGAGTCCAGGGGCAAGCTGGAGCCCAAGTGGGAGGGCCCCTTTATAGTCAAGACAAAAGCTTCCCCCAGCGCCTACAGGCTCACAACGCCGAACGACGAGGACCTGGAGCACTCCTGGAACATCGACAACCTTCGCAAATTTTTTGTTTGACTCATCGGGGCTGATTCTGCCCTTGTAATTCGCCAAAAACAATCTTGTACCGGCCCGCACTCTTTTCCTCCCGGGGGGTGAGGTTTTTAACGAGGCGGAGCCATGTAATATATGTGTGAAAAATCCCCCGCAAAAACATGCGTCGAAAAAAGACCGCGACGACGGTCTTCGACATTCGACCAATTCGAGGTCACCGCGAGGCTAAGCGCTAGCCACCCTCGCGTGCGACAAATCCGCGCAGAAGTCGCCTAAGGGTGCAGCCGGACTAGCACAACAAGTGCGAAAAAACACGAAGTCTATCGCGAAGACTATCCGCGCAGAAGTCACCTAAGGGTGCAGCCGGACTAGCACAACAAGTGCGAAAAAACACGAAGTCTATCGCGAAGACTATCCGCGCAGAAGTCGCCTAAGGGTGCAGCCGGACTAGCACAACAAGTGCGAAAAAACACGAAGTCTATCGCGAAGACTATCCGCGCAGAAGTCGCCTAAGGGTGCAGCCGGACTAGCACAACAAGTGCGAAAAAACCCGAAGTCTATCGCGAAGACTATCCGCACAGAAGTCGCCTAAGGGTGCAGCCGGACTAGCACAACAAGTGCGAAAAAACCCGAAGTCTACCGCGAAGACTATCCACGCAGAAGCCGCTTAAAGGCGCAGCCGAACTAGTACAACAAAAGCAGAAACGACAGCATCAAACCGTCCGCGCTAAGACCGACTATAACCACACCAGCACAGCATAACAAAACATACCAGACAAAGTATACAACGCCTCCGCAGGCACAGGCAAGCGAGGGCACACAACTTCATCGTACAAGCCTTTACACATATACACGCGAGGGCGCCACACTCTACATCGGCTCAACCTTAGGAATAATTCCCATCTCCCTATAATTAAATAACATTATCCTAAGCTCCTCACCGCAAAAAGACTTCGCAGTTCCCCTTCCCCTGTACTCGCGGCGGCCGGCAAAGACAACAGTTCCTGCCGACCAGCCCTACTCACACGAAGCCGAGACCTTTCCTCCGTGCTAACTCTACACTTTGCAACCGCCCTTCGCCGTCGGCGCCCGGTGCTAGGACCTGGCACATCTTGCGCGTCCGCAGCGTGCGGCGAGGTCTCCGCCGCAGCCACATCCAAAGCCGCGAAATAGTCCAAATCCTCCTCCAACGACTCCTCAGTCCACTCAACCGAGCTCCCAGAATCAGCAACATCAAAAAACTCAGAAAATTCAGATCCAGATCCACCACATTCATTACCACCTTCCGCGGTCGAAGCCGCCAAAAATTTAGCAGTAGCGGTTGCGTGCGCAGGCCCAAAATCTTGAACCTGCGCAGCAACCAAAATTCAGTAACATATCCAAAATTCCCCAACCCTATTACACCCACTACGCCACCTGCGAAGGCCCTGGCGCTGCGGAAGCCTCCGCCATTGGCTCCGCCGCTGCTTTCGCTGTTGTTTCCGCCGCCACCGCCGCGGGATCTTCAGCACTCGGCGCAGCAGCCGCGGGGGCATCCGGTTCGCCTTCGGCCACCTTCGGGGGCAGGTCTTCGCCGGCCGCTGCGGATGTGGGGGCATCCGGTGCGTCTTCCGCGGTCTCCGGGGTTGGCTCCAGGGCGACCCCGGACACGGCCTCCGCAGGGGTCGGCTCCGGGCCAGGCAGCGCGCTGTTCAACGCCCCGAGGTCGTCCACCCGCTCGCCACGCAACGCCTAAGCCAAAACACGCAAAATTCAGCAAACACACGCGCCCCCCACATCCAACAAACGCCAAACAAACAAAAATGTTACCTGAGCCATCGCCGTCTCCGCCCGCTCCCTGACCACCTCGCGACCGTGCGGACCCCACATCCGGTCGTAGAGGGCCCCGGCAGAATCCTTCACCACGAGGTCTTCAACCTTATAGACATCACGATCAAAATCTTCATCCGCCTGGTCGAAGACCTCGAAGTGCCGGCACCCTTCGCGGGAGAGCGCGTTCTTCGCCCCCTCGCAGGTGACCAGGGAGGCGTACGACATAAACCCCCCCACGACGGCGGGGAGTTCCAGCAGCTCCTCCTGCACCCATTGCAGACAACGAAGCCCGGGCTCTCGGTCCGGCACCTCGAAGTCACCGGTCCGCGCACCCAGCTCACGATATGTATCCATAAGCTGCGTGCGCGTCCGTTCGGCCTCCGCACGCATCGCGGCCTCGGCCCCCTTCGCGCGGCTCTCCAGGGTGGTTAGCCGCTCCTGCAGATGTTCGGCGAGCTCCTTGGCAAGATTGCCCTCCGCCCGCGCCAGCTTGGCCTCCGCCTGCGCAGCCTGCTCCTTGGCGATGGCCTTGTTGGCCTCCCTCCTCTCCGCCGCCAGTTGGCGCCGGAGGTCAGCCTTCTCTCTCTCCAGTGCGGCCACCTTGTTCGTCAGTTTACGGCACTTGCTGTCGGAGGCTGATTTCTCACGGACAGCGTCAGCATGTTGCGTCCGAAGTCTCTCGACTTCGGCAGACACAGCTGCCGTGAGGGCCCCCGACGCAGTACGGCTGGCGAAGTCAGCCACCTGCAGAGCACACGTAAGGCCGTTGCCCTAAAAAAAAGGAGAAGGGAGGGGGGGGAAAGAGTATAGCTCAGCGGACCTGACTCAGCGCCTCCATCACCTCCTTCAGCCGGCGGGTCGCTGCGCCCGCCTCGTCCCGGACAACCGCGAGGGCCGACACCTCGCCTCCGGAGCCAAGAGCCTCGCCCCTCGCCTTCGGCACTATGGCAGCCGTCGCGATCGCCGCGGCAGGCGCAACTGTAGCAAGCTGGCCCTCGTCCGACCCTGCAACGCACCAGCGAATTTAAAAAAAAAACCAGTGACTTACCACCAAGATAGTCCTCCACACAAATGTCGGTGGCGAAGTCGGCGACACGCTTGCCTGCCGACGGCAACGCTCGGGCCGCCTTCGCGGCCTCCGCCACACTGCTGAGTGGCGGCACAACCTTCGCCGGTTTGGAGCCTTCGGCGCCCGCCGCTGCCTCTGGCGCCTTGCTAGATGCAGGGACGCCTCACTTCGCCGCCAGCGGCGGCTTGCCTCCGCCGGGGGCCGCAGCCTTCGCCGACCCCCGCTTTTTCCTCTTTGGCCTGGCTTCAACAATCCTGATAGCCGCCTGCCGCTTTTGTGCAGCCCCCTGGCGATCCTGGTCCATCACTGCCGACACAACAGCAGCAATATTCCGCCCGTAAGGAAAAACTCTCCATTTGCGAACCATGCGAGATGTAAAAACGTCCCCGCTGGCCGCGCGGGGGATAGGAACATTCCTAGGCCAGCAACCCCCGGTAACCTTCAGCATCCGAGCCGAAGACTCCCGGAGCTCGGGCGAAGACATCCTTTCCCCCGGGGCCGCGCACGTCCTCATCAACTCTCTAGCAAAGCCATCGGTAACCCCAAGTCCTCCCATGGCAGTACCTAGTTTCCTCTTCTTAGAGGATGGTGCGGTCGCCGGCGCAGGGTCGTCTTTAGTCTCCGCCACCGGTTTCTTCCCTCGGCGGTCCGCATCGTCTTGACCAGGATAGCCGTCATATGGCAGTTGGTTCAATTCGAAGACCCTGTTCAGACGGTCATTCGACCCACGGATCTCCCAGCTGCGCTGGCCCTCTGTCCTCGGCACATAACGTCCAACAAGCCGCATCGCCCCATCCTCCGCCTCACGCACAAAGGCGGCCGGGTCGCGGTTTCGCAGATTCAGTGCGAAGGCAGGACTCCGCACCACCCTTCCACCGCGAAAAGGCATCTGGCGAGGGCACACTTCGCCCAACGCCCAGCCATGTGCCAAGGGCCACACCCCGTACGCCACGAACTCTTCAACTAAATCGCGCCCACTGCTCTGGCCGGCGGCACACCGAAGGGCCCCTTCGTCCACATCCTCCTCTGCCACTTCAAAGGGCGGGTACGCTGAGTAAAAATGAGAGCACATCTCGGACACGGGGAGTCCCTCATGGCCTTCGACGGTACCCTCAGCAACGTAAAACCAAAATTCATTCCAGTTGCCCCACTTATTGCGGGCGCATGGAACCAACTCCACTACTTGCATTGTGGTCTTGCTGGTCTTCGGCGTGAAAGTGCATGACCCAAACTGAGCAACTTCGTCCCCAATCATCCTCTTCTGCCAGTGTAAACAATAATGCTTCGCAAAAACTTCGACCGATGGCTGTCCGCCGTACGAAGTCGTCGCCCAGACATACTTCGACAGGGCCACCACGGCATTCGGCATCAGCTGATGTATCTGAACGTTGAACCTGCGCAGGACTTCGCCGAAGAACCGGTGTGCAGGCAAGCGGAGACCGGCGGCGAAGAACGCCTCGAAAACAACCAACTCGCCCTCCGGCTCGGGGACTTCCTCCGTCCCCGGGGCACGAGCAACTCCGCCGCCGAAGTAGCCCAACCGCTGCATATCCTCCACGCGGGCCGACGACATGCACGACACGCTGAAATCGATAGAATCGCCGGCGCGCAAATCCGCCATCAAACTACTCAGCGTCTCCTCCGACGAGGCGGCGGCCGGCAGCGAGGAATCGGCCGGCGGTGTAGCAGCAGCGGAAGAAGAGGAAGATGGCATCGCTACGTACCGTCGGCGGCGGCGGGCAGTCTGCTTCACTCGCGCCAGATCTCCGGCGAACAAGAGCACGGCGGGCAGACGAGCAGCAAGACGGCGGGCGGCTAGGGTTTTCGCGGAGCGCAGAAAGTAAAGTTCAAAAGCGCCGGCCCCCGCCTCCTTTTATAGGCAGGGCGCGGCTCTTCGGGAAACCCGTAATCCAACAGAGCGCGGCGCTTCGGGAAACCCGCAATCCAACAGTACGCGGTCAATCAACGGTCACATCAAAAACCCCCGCGGAACCACTTCGAGCGAGGGCAGCGTCTCCGCCATCTAGCGACGTCTTCGGCACCAGGTGACTTTGTCGAACTGGTCCCTCGGAGGGCAAATGTTGGAGCGAAGGCAGAAACGCCACCCTTCGCTCGAAGTCTCCACTGCATAGCCGCTGCTCAGACAGAGACAAAGCAGGCAGGGACACCCTTCGCTTGATCGGCACCAGACGAAGACCGGCGACGAAGGCATCCCACAGTGCGGCCTCGTCCAGCTCAGAGGCCCACGTGCGATCCGGCCCATTGTAACGGGCCCTGCGTGGCCGCCGCGTGTTACGGGCCTAATTTGTAAAGGCATCCCTGTAATTACAGTCTGTAACCCCGCTTTATGGGAATATTCAGGGGATAATCTAGGTAGCTGAGGGCACATGCGTCCTTAACACAAGGCGCTGGGCGTTCAGGTACCTATAAATACCCCCGCACAGTGCCCGTGAGAGGCCTGGTTAACAAAGCTATTGCCTCCTAGCTCGTAACCCTGTTGTCTCCACTGTTCACCCTTGTTGGCCTCCTTGCGTTTGAGAGCAAGTTCCAACAATTAACTCCACCAACACCAGGGGCTCCTTTGTTATTATATGTGGCAGCTTCGCACTCAGCGGTAAGTGCAGCACTTGTCCAGGAGAAGCTTGATGGCCAAGTCAAGAAGCAGGTCCTAGTATATTTTGTATCTGAGGTTCTTAGTTTATCGAAGAAAAACTATACAGAATTGGAGAAGGTGTTATATGCTGTTTTGATGGCATCCAGGAAGCTTCGACATTACTTTCAAGCATACAATATTGTTGTTCCTTCTTCGCAACCGTTGAAGGATATTATGAGAAATAGAGAAGCTACTGGACGGATTGGAAAATGGGCTGCAGAGCTCAATGAATTTTGCATTGATTATGTGCATAGATCTTCGATCCAGTCTCAAGCGTTGGCAGATTTCATTGCTGACTGGACGCCAGGGGCTCAGGATGAAGAAACAAATAAAGATGCCGAAGTATGGATAGTGTTTTGCGATGGGTCTTGGGGAACCTTCGGAGCGGGAGCAGCCGCTGTGTTGGTCTCACCATCCAAAGTTAAAACTTGTTATGCGGCAAGACTCGATTTTAGTTGTACAAACAATATTACTGAGTACGAAGTCCTGCTTTTGGGCCTTCGGAAGTTAAAAGCAATGGGAATCAGAAGGGCCATTCTTAAAACTGATTCCCAGGTTGTTTCGGGTCATATCGACAAGAGTTGTAAGGCTAAAGATCCGAAGCTTGAAAAATATCTAGACACGGTCCGAAGGATTGAAGCTTCCTTCGAAGGATTTTCTGTCAAAAATATCCCTCGAGGACAAAATGAGCATGCTGATTTGCTAGCTAAGTCAGCAGCACAGGGGCTGCCCTTACCTTCGGATGTGTTCTTCAAAACAATAAAAGCACCTTCAGTGGAACTTCTTGAAAGAGTAGTCCTCAATATATCTCCTGTTTATAGTGAAGACTAGAGAACTGAGATCATCTCTTACCTTCAGGGTAACTTCCTTTCAGATGACGAAACTTATAACAGGAGGATAGAGGCAAGAGCTCGTCCATATGTCATGATAGAAGGGGAGTTGTACAAGCATGAAGTTTGTGCTCCATTACTCAAGTGTTTATCTAGAGCCGAAGGCATAGAATTAATGAAAGAAATACATGCAGGCCTGTGTGGATCTCACATTGGATCTAGGCCGTTACTTGGAAAAGTTTTCCGTCAAGGGTTTTATTGGCCGAAGGCAGCTTCGGATGCAGCAGAATTAGTTCAAAAGTGCGAAGGTTGTCAGAAATGTGCAAGAGATCAAAAACAACCTTCGTCTCTAACTCAGCTGATACAACCCATCTGGCCATTGCAAAGGTGGGGCCTTGACTTGTTAGGTCCGTTACCACCGGCCCAAGGAAACTTAAGATATGTTGTAGTGGCTGTGGAATATTTTTCTAAATGGATTGAGGCAAAGCCTTTAGCCACAATAACTTCGGCCACCATTCAAAAGTTTTTCTGGCAGAATATTGTTTGTCGTTTCGGAGTACCAAAGGCCATCACTGTAGATAATGGAACACAGTTCGACTCTGAAGCTTTCAGAGAATTCTGTGATCAAATTGGCACGAAGATCCATTTTGCATCAGTCAGGCATCCGGAGTCAAATGGACTTGTTGAAAGAGCCAATGGCATCATAATGACAGGAATAATGAAGTTAATCTTCAATCAACCCAGGGGAAAGTGGCCAGAGCAATTAATCAAAGTGGTATGGAGCCACAACACAACAACATCAAGGTCAACAGGCTTTACTCCATTCAAATTATTGTTTGGTGACGAAGCGATAACTCCGGAGGAAGCTAAAACTGGATCAATAAGAGTAGTAGCTTCGGCAGAATCAGATTCTGAAGCTGATCATTCTGTGGAAAAAGATGCTATAGAAGGGATCAGGCTTCAAGCTGTGGAGAACATCAATAAATATCAAGCTGAAACAATCAAATGGCGTGATAGAAAGGTTCGGCTAAAGAACATTGAGCCAGGACATTTGGTGCTTCGGAGAGTGGCTAACCCAGATACAGTGGGCAAGTTGCAGTTGAAATGGGAGGGACCTTTTTTGGTAGTATCTTCGACAAGACCCGGTTCATACAGATTGAAGGATATGGATGGAAACGACATTCCTAGATCTTGGAACGCGGATGAGCTTCGGCGATATTATGTATAACTTGATGTAATTTTTTATATTTTTTATTTTTTCTTTCATGGCACCATTTTCCTTTCTGAAGGGGGAGAAAGGTTTTTAATGGGGCCATCACATGTAATTTCCTTTTTTAGCTCTATAAGAGCAAAATCCCCCAAAGATGTAAATGTAAAAACTGAGAACGCACCATCGAGTGCCGAAAAGAAACAGGGAAGAAGCTCGAAAGCCGTCCCTAAGGGGATGCGGAGCACGACGAAGTTACTAAAGAAGTCGCTCCAAAGGGGGCGCAGTGTAAGTTTTCTGCTCAAAAGTCGTTCCAAAGGGAATGCAGAGCTTACAGCGAAAAGTCAACGTTGATGCCGCCGAAAGTAAAAGGCGAAGAAGCTCCTAAGGGAGGCTTACAGCGAAAAGTCAACGCTGATTCCGCTGAAGTAAAAGGCGAAGAAGCTCCTAAGGGAGGCTTACAGCGAAAAGTCAGCGCTGATATGTGATTGTTTCTAAGGAAATAACAGTTGTGATTATGGCTTCGGATATGTGTTTGGACATTCATTTGCACACCACATTACATCATAACATTTGCATTCATAAACATTCATCCAGGCATATGTAGGATAACCATCATCATAGCATAAGTGGTTGCTTCGGCAAAAAGAAAAAAAAACTGTCTTTTGTACTTCGTCGTGTACGAAAAGAAGAGCTTCGGCAAAAAGGAAAAGCTGCTTTTTATGCTTCGCTGTGTACGAAAAGAAGGGAAGATGTTTTTTTCGCCTTCGGCTCAAAAAGGTAATTTCGTCCACATCAAAGCACCTCATACATTAATGGAAGGGTAAGAGCATATTACAAGGTATGAACAAAATTCATTAAGAACTGTTTAGACATATTTACAAAAGTTATTTCAAAAGTTTCTTGAGTTTTTCTACAGTCTACTCCTACTGATCTTCATGGGGCCTCAGCTTTGGCGTCATACTCTTTAAGCATCGGTCTCGGCTTTGTCATCCTACATGAATTAAGTTGTTGTGAGTCAAAACCAAGTTTGAAGGAAAAGGTAAGCACAAGGTATGATTTCTTACTGGTTCAAGATGACTCCGAGCTTCGTCTCCAGCTTTTTCTCGCCCGCCTTTTGTCCATATCATCTTTACAAATCTATTAGAAATGCTTCGGGCGAGGTCAGGAATATCATCTAAAATTGATGGTGATAGAGTGAAATTGGGCCTATTAACAATTTTTCCATGGTCGCAGCCAGCTTTCAGAAAAGCTGCAGCAGTGCCCCGAGAAGCTACCCAGGCACAGAAGTCACTGTGCCCGGCTATAACTTCGTCAAGCTCATCAATTTCACCCTCGATATGTTCGAAGGTCTTTGGTAAATCTTCAGTTGACGGGGTGAACTTCCCACTGCTAGCCCCGACCGAGTGGAAGATTTTTCTCAGTCGTTGAATACATTTATTGCTAAACTCCAAACATTTGTCTTGAAGGCTTGCCAATAATTTTTTCAAATCTGAATTTTGTTGGACTTCGGCTTCAAGTTTCGCATTAAGTTCTTGCTTTTCTTGTTCAAACTGTTCAGATTGGCAGAGAAGCTTCGTATTCAATTCTGTTATTTTAGCCTCGGCTTCTGCCAATAAGCCTTCAGTTGCCTGAAGCTCGAAGTTCTTCTTTTCAATAGTAGCTGATTGCTCTTTTATTTTGCTCTCTAAATTTTCAATTATAACCTCGTGTTTTTTGTCTTCCAGATCCTGCTGCATTTTCAAAGCCTTACTCAACAGCATACTCTGCACATAAACAACCTTCGTTAGAAATGTCTTCATTATTAAAAACAATAAAAGTCAAGGGAAAAGTAGTTCACCTTGAAATTGGAATAAAATAAACTACCAACGATATGTTGTCGTCGGTAGCGACTAATATCCGTTTCCAGCTTCGGAAAACCGATACTCTTTGATAGAGTACCGATAATCTTAGCTCCAGTTTGATCCCGGATACAGTCTAATTTTTCATCGTCAATACCCCCGAAGAGGAGTGCTCCTGGTTTATATCCGCAAGATTTGGCATATTCTTTAAGCTCTTCTATTTCGGTTTTTGACAGTTCTTGTCCAACTAAATTTTGAAACATGAAGGCTTCGTCCTCTGAGGTTTCGTCAGCGATTTCCTTTTCTTTCCCAGACATTGCGGCCATGGTCTCCTCGACGGCAGTCGTAGCTTCTTCTGTGGCTATGTTTAGCAGTATTTTGTCGATATGTTCGATTGTGGTTTCCAAGTTCAAATCTTCGGTTGAAGTAGCTTCGGTAGCCGCAATCTCCGAAGGTGCGACTTCAATATTTGTTGTCTCCTCAGCCGCTGGTATCTCCCGAGCTGAGGCTCTCGGTGGTGTCTTGTCAATGACTTCTGTCACTTTGATGATCCTTTGTCTCTTTGTTTTAGTTGTTTTCTTCGTTTTTTCGGGCTCCTTTTCCTTCTGAAAAAACTTCGTCAGTTGAGGCCCTAATGGACTTAGCTTCACAGGCAGGGATTCAGTCATTACCTTCAAAATATCTTCCACGTCAGTGGCAGAGCGTGATGCGGGAGTCTCTTCTTTGTTGGATACTTTTCGCTTCGGAGATGATACTTTTCTCTTCTTTGGAATATTCTTCTCTTTTGGTAGTTCTTTCTCATCTTCATTTAAAGCTTCGGCTACCCTTTTCCTTTTCCGGCCTTCGACACCTTTATTCAGTTGTTCGTAGTCAGGGTATTCAAAACCCAAGGCGTCCAGTACTCGATTCAGTCTTCGCTTCGGACGGGTACCGAAGGCCGCAGTCATCAACTGATCTTCTTTTTTGGAGTAATTACCGAGTATTTCATTGCACATTATTTCGATTGTGTCCAGCCACTCTTGGCAAGGTGTTTTAAAGTATTTCTTAAACTTGTAATAGTAAGGTAACCGCACAAGTTCCCCTTCTTTCTTCTCCCTCTCTAGCTTCGGCATTTCCCATTCTTTTAAAGTAGGAAAAACCCTGAAGGCCAAGAACTCTTGAACCAGGTCTCTTGTGCCGATATGCTCTGAAATAATTTTAAACTCAGCCAGTGCAGCCCAAGTGGGACCTTCTAATGACATTTGGCATCGCGGTCTTGTTTCTCCGAAGATCAATTCAAGAGGGCTTTGTACCAGCTTCTCTTTGTCTTCGTCAACCTTCACATAAAACCATTCCGACTTCCAGCCTGCTGGCCATTTGCTTCGGTAGCTGATTACAGGAAACTTTGTGGTTTTCCGATAAGCAAAATTATAGCAACCAAAGTTATCATGCAATCCATCTTTTCTAGCCTTCGTCTGGTAGTGCAGCTCATGAACTCGACAAAAGCTGTCGGCAAACGGCTCCACCGCTTGGCTTCGGAGGGCCCAGATATAAACACTAAGCCTAACGATAGCGTTAGGAGTCAGCTGATGAAAGTAGATCCGAAACTTCTTCAATACATCTGCAATAATCCCATGGAGGGGGAATCTCAACCCAGCCTTTAGAAAGCTCTTGAAAATGACTATTTCATCCTTCTCCGGCTTCGGGGTAGTTTCTTCCCCCCCGAAGCGAAGTAGCTTCTTCTGACTCTCACTGAAATAACCCGACTTCACCATCTTGGAGAGATCAACCTTAGAGACAGTCAACTTTCCGAAGTCCAAGTGGCTGGGCTTACTAGGCATGGCAATATGGTAATCATCTTCGGAATCAGTTTCCTCAATGTTTCCTTCTTCCGCTTCGGCAGTTGCCTGTTCTGTTTCAGCAGTGGGGATTTCTTCCGAGATTACCAGTCCGGATCGTTGCATCGCTTCGGAGATGGGAACAGTCTCCGGTCCTTCAGCTTCGCCTCCCTCACGCTCAACCCTAGCGGTAGAACGCACTCTAGCCATTTAATTCTAGATTTTTTGGGAACTAAATACTTTTCTTCCGAAGCTTTTTTCTTCTGACGAAGTAGGCTTCGAGCTGGAGCTTCGTTTGATTTCGAGAGTCAAGCTTCAGCTATGGTTAAAAATTTTGGCAGCAAAACAGTGCAAATAGCAATGAATGTTGTGGTAACTTCACACCTACCCGTCTGTTTATATAGTGATGCAGGTAAGAAGGTGAATCGCCAGGATTTATACACCAGGCGAACAGCTGCTTGCACCCGCTGCGCGGTGGACCGCAGAGACCAAATAGTAACTCTGCAAGGTGGGACCGCTACGCGCTCGGAAACTGAATTGTTTTTCGACAACGAGCTCAGGGAAGGTGTTTTTTCGGACCTTCGGCTTCCCGAAGCCTAAGATACTTTTTTCACGGATCAAGCTCGTTACGAAAAACGATCTAGCACCGCGAAGGGGCTACTGTTGGGACCATGCTTCGTCGCCGAAGGTCCTGCAGAAAGAGACGGCTTCGGCTGAAGCTATCCGCATGAGATGACCGAAGGTTCCTCTTCATGAAGCTTCGGAATTACAAACCGACTTAAAAGTAGAATGACCTTTTAGTCCATAAATGTTTGAGTCGCTGTTGTAATCCCTTATGAGGGGCATAATTGTAATTCCTCACAGGCTGTGTCCCGTGTCTATAAATAGTGAACAGTATTCCTTTACTGTTCACGCATTCCTGTAATAGCGATCGCACCATTCGGGAATCGATCTTTTGTCAAGGCAAAGGTATAATTGTACCCAATGCTTAAATGTATTAAATCGATATAATATGAAAGTAATGTTATTCGTTTATAATTTATTCACCTTTGACGCTTCATATTTTATATTATTTTATTCAATCTATTAGGATTCAAGTACGAAGATTTAACCTTCGTAATCATATTGTCTTAAACCTTCGTCCAAGGCTCATTAATCCATAAGGGAATAATGCTTCATTGGACGAAGGGCATTAACATTTAACATTTTATGTTGCCTTGTTCTTAATTCAAAGCATTTGAGAACAAGTCCCCAACACCAGAATAGAAGACCTGTTCGACCAGTTGAGAGGAGCCAGTGTGTTCTCCAAGATCGATCTGAGGTCAGGTTATCATCAGCTCAGGATTCGACCTTCGGACATTCCGAAGACGACATTCATTACCAAGTATGGTTTGTATGAGTTCACTGTGATGTCTTTTGGTTTGACCAATGCGCCAGCCTTCTTCATGAACTTGATGAACAGTGTATTCATGGACTATCTAGATAAGTTTGTGGTGGTATTCATTGATGACATTTTGATTTATTCTCAAAGCGAAGAAGAGCATGCGAATCATTTGAAGATGATATTGCAGAGATTGCGAGAGCACCAGTTGTATGCAAAGTTAAGCAAGTGCGAGTTCTGGATCAGTGAAGTCCTGTTCTTGGGTCACATAATCAACAAAGAAGGATTGGCTGTGGATCCGAAGAAAGTGGCAGACATTCTGAACTGGAAAGCGCCAACAGATGCCCGAGGAATCAAGAGCTTCATTGGAATGGCCGGATATTATCGGCGATTCATTGAAGGGTTTTCGAAGATTGCGAAACCAATGACAGCGTTGCTAGGCAACAAGGTTGAGTTCAAGTGGACCCAGAAATGTCAAGAGGCCTTTGAAGCGCTGAAAGAGAAGTTGACTACAGCGCCTGTCCTAGTCTTGCCTGATGTGCACAAGCCCTTCTCGATGTATTGCGATGCTTGTTACATATGTTTGGGATGTGTGTTGATGCAAGAGGGAAGAGTTGTGGCTTACTCGTCCCGACAGCTGAAGGTTCATGAGAAGAATTACCCAATCCATGACCTAGAGTTGGCAGCAGTGGTTCATGCACTGAAGACATGGAGGCACTATCTGTATGGACAGAAATGTGATGTTTACACAAACCACAAGAGTCTGAAGTACATATTTACTCAGTTAGAGTTGAATATGAGACAGCGAAGATGGTTAGAGTTGATCAAAGACTATGAGTTAGAGATTCACTACCATCCAGGCAAAGCGAACGTAGTGGCAGATGCTTTGAGCAGGAAGAGTCAGATCAATCTGATGGTCGCTCGTCCGATGCCTTATGAGTTGGCCAAAGAGTTTGATAGGTTGAGTCTCGGATTTCTAAATAATTCACGAGGAGTCACAGTTGAGTTGGAACCTACCCTGGAGCGGGAAATCAAAGAAGCACAGAAGAACGATGAGAAGATCAGTGAGATCCGGCGACTGATTCTAGATGGCAGAGGCTAAGACTTTCGGGAAGACGCAGAAGGTGTGATATGGTTCAAAGACCGCTTGTGTGTTCCCAATGTCCAGTCTATTCGGGAATTGATCCTCAAGGAAGCTCATGAGACATCCTATTCGATTCACCCTGGCAGTGAGAAGATGTATCAAGATCTGAAGAAGAAATTCTGGTGGTACGGAATGAAGAGGGAAATCGCAGAGCATGTGGCTATGTGTGATAGTTGTCGAAGGATTAAGGCAGAGCACCAGAGACCAGCTGGATTGTTGCAACCGTTGCAAATCCCTCAGTGGAAATGGGATGAAATCAGTATGGACTTCATAGTCGGATTGCCTCGCACTCGAGCCGGCTACGATTCCATTTGGGTAGTAGTGGACCGTTTGACCAAGTCAACCCACTTCATACCTGTCAAGACCAACTACAGCAGTGCAGTATTGGCAGAGCTGTACATGTCTCGGATCGTTTGTCTTCATGGTGTGCCAAAGAAGATAGTGTCAGACAGAGGAACGCAGTTCACCTCTCATTTCTGGCAGCAGTTGCATGAAGCCTTGGGCACGCATCTGAATTTCAGTTTAGCTTATCATCCGCAGACAGATGGCCAGACCGAAAGGACCAATCAAATTCTTGAAGACATGTTGAGAGCCTGTGCGTTGCAAGATCAGTCCGGATGGGATAAGAGATTGCCCTATGCAGAATTTTCCTATAACAACAGTTACCAGGCCAGTTTGAAGATGTCACCATTTCAGGCGCTCTATGGAAGGAGTTGTAGGACTCCGTTGCAATGGGATCAGCCTGGAGAAAAGCAGGTGTTTGGGCCAGACATTTTGCTTGAAGCCGAAGAGAACATCAAGAGGGTCCAAGAGAATCTGAAGATAGCGCAATCAAGGCAGCGAAGCTATGCAGACACAAGAAGAAGAGAGCTGAGTTTCGAAGTCGGAGACTTTGTCTATCTAAAAGTGTCACCGATCAGAGGAGTCAAAAGGTTCGGAGTCAAAGGCAAGCTAGCACCCCGCTACATCGGTCCGTATCAAATCCTCGCAAGGCGTGGAGAAGTGGCCTATCAGCTCAGCCTACTAGAAAATTTGTCTGCTGTGCATGATGTCTTTCATGTGTCTCAGTTGAAGAAGTGTCTGCGAGTGCCAGAAGAGTAGTTGCCAGTTGAAGGTCTTGAAGTCCAGGAGGACTTAACCTACGTTGAGAAGCCAACGCAAATCCTTGAGACCGCAGACAGAGTCACCCGAAGGAAGACCATCAGAATGTGCAAAGTCAGATGGAATCACCACTCCGAAGAAGAGGCAACCTGGGAGCATGAAGATGATCTGATGACTAAATACCCTGAGCTCTTTGCTAGCCAACCCTGAATCTCGAGGGCGAGATTCTTTTAAGGGGGATAGGTTTGTAACGCCCTGAATTTGGGGGTAGATTTTTTTCTTCTTTTCTCTCACCAAATTCGGGGGTTACTCTCTTTTCTCTTTCCTGCTTCGCTCCCTCTTCCCAATTTCAAACCAGTATAGTGACAGGTGTCCGTGTCATGTATAAACCAAAACCTAAGTGTCATGGGTGTTGCATCATGCCGAAGCACATTTCTTTGTCTGATGTTGCGTGTTCGTCTCGTTCCGTTTTGGATTTCGATTCGCGATTTAATTCGTTTAGTGGTCGTGCACGTCGTGGGTTTCGATCCGCGAAGTGGCTCGACCCAACCCAACCCAACCCAGCCCGGCCTAGCCCGGCCCGGCCCTGCGCGCCCCTGGCGCCCACACCCCCCCATGCGCCCCCTCCTCTCTCTCTCTCTCATTTGGATTTCCCGTGCAGCAACCTCCCTCTCCCTCTTCCACCTCTCTCTCCCCGTGGTGCCCTAGGGATTGGAGACGGCGATCACCGGAATTTGGACCCCGAGGTGAGCTCCCCTCCCCTTCTCCTCTCTCTCCCTCTCCCTCCCCTTCTCCCCCTGCGCGCGCCCTCTCTTTTCCCTGCGCGCGCACCTGCCCTCCCCGTTCACCGGCGGTGCGGCCCCACCTCCCCTGCCCCGGCGGCGGCCCCGCCCCCTCTCCCGGCCTGCGGCGGCGCGGCCCCGTCCCCTGCTCGCCGGCGCGCGACCCCGCCCGCCCCCTGCGAGCGCGGTGGCGCCCCGCCCTCCCTGCTCGCGCGCGGCGGCGGTCCCGCCTCCCCTGCTCTCCCGGCGCGGCCCCGGCGCGGCCCCGGCACGGCCTCCGGCACCCGGCGCGGCCCCCGGCGGCTCGGCCACCAGCGCAACCCCCGGCGCGGCCCCCGGCACGACCCGGTGTGGTCCTCTGCCCCGGCGGCCCCGACACGACTCGCACGACCTCATTCATCCACTAACGCGTTCCCGCGTGCGCAAACCCGCGCGCGGTGATTATTTTTGGTTTGTAGTTAATGTCAAGCTCCGTTAGTTAGCGTGCTGCGTCGCGCGCTTCGTCGCGCGACAGATTTGTCTAATTTCATATTCTATTTATGTGTTGCGTCGTGCGCTTCGTCGCGCGACGATCCATTTTAATTTTAGGTTGTTTAATGTGTAACGTCGCGCGTGTATTTACGCGACGTTCCGCTTTAGACTCAGTTTAGTTGACATATGCCGTCGTGCGTTTCGTCGCGCGAAGCTTAACGTCTCTTTATAATTAATGCAAAGTGTCTCGCTGTGCGCTCGGTCGCGCGACGAGTCGTGGATTTATTAATTCGATTTAGAGTGCTATGTCGCGCGTCTCGCCGCACGACAATCTTTTTATTTGTCTTCATCTGCTTATAATGGTTAGACATGAAACATGACTTTACTTTATGCTAAACGTAGTATCCAAATTGATTCCCTTCTATATAGCAAGTGGTTTAATCTATAATAATGTAATGTGATCGTTTCTCGACCGTCTCTTTTTCTCTTTCTCTCTTAACCTTAATTGCGAGCCTGCGTGGAACGTCTGTTTACTTACTGCATTCTATTGTATGGTGTACTGTTTGTTTGTATTAAATGTGTGGATGTATGTATGTTTGCGCTCGCATAGAGAACGATCCGGTTGAAGAGCTCGAAGAACTCACAGGAGAAGCCCCTGAGCAGCAGTCGGTTGGTGGAGGCAAGTGTCCCTTGACCTATCTCTGTCCTATTCATTCTTTAATTCACCTCCCGCATTACACATTTATGCCTAAGGATTGACTAGCTTTGTTATCTATATCCTTGTCTACCTATTTGGGTTGGATTATTATTGTTTAGCTTTATGCTATTGCTCAACTCTAATCAATGAACATGATGAGATTATCTATGATACGCTGTTTTCCCTTCTCTTATTATGATGTTGTATTTGTGGCCTTTAAGGGGGCTCGAGCGGTTTCTCGAGTGCCTCTCCGTAAGGACCTGTTCTATGGATGACCGCCCGGGAAAACAGTGCAACCATGAGGGTGGAATGGGATGCCCTTAGCTGAATAATTAGAGGACCTGGGGTGTAGTTCGCTTAGCCGTTGTGCCGTCAATGGGGCTCGGTGTATGCGGCTCGCTCTGCCAAGCTTGGGTTCGCCCCCTTGGGGAGGAGTGCGGTGCATTTAGGAAACCTAACGGGCGGCTACAGCCCCGGGAAATCTTTGTAAAGGCTACGTAGTGATGCCCTGCTGGGTCACCTTGGTAGTGATCAATGGAGAGTCATGATCTCCGGGCAGAAAGGGAATCACGGCTTGTGGGTAAAGTGCACAACCTCTGCAGAGTGTTTGAAAACTGATATATCAGCCGTGCTCACGGTTATGAGCGGCCAAGGGAGCTCCAGTGATTAGTGGTACTTGATCAGAGACACTTTGGTTTACAGGTGGCAATGAGATTGATGGTTCTGGTTATGACTATGGTGCTGGTAAGTGGTATTCTTTCCGTTTGGAAAGGGTACATCGGGCTAATAACTTTGGTTAATGCTAAAACCTGGCTTTCTATTAGTAAATAATAATCTCACCAACTAAAAGCAACTGCTTGACTTACCCCCACATAAAGCTAGTCCACTACAGCCAAACATGATACTTGCTGAGTATGTTGATGTGTACTCACCCTTGCTCTACATACCAAACCCCCCCATCCCCAGGTTGTCAGCATTGCAACCACTGCTCAGGCGAAGATGAAGCTGTGGAAGGAGACTTCCAGGAGTTCCAAGACTACGACGAGTTCTAGGCGTGGGTTAGCGGCAACCCCCAGTCGGTTGCCTGTGAAGGCCGCGTTTATCTACGTTTCTTTTCCGCACTTTGATTTATTGTAAAGACTATATGGATGTCTCAGACATGATGTAATCGACTATTATTTCCCCTTTTAATACTATTTGAGCACTGTGTGATGATGTCCATGTTATGTAATTGCTGTGTACGTGAATTGCTGATCCTGGCACGTACATGGTTCGCATTCGGTTTGCCTTCTAAAACCGGGTGTGACAACGAAACCAGCGCACCACTCCTCCCTCCCGATCATCCACCATCACTTGTGAATTTCCGTCCCCCTAAATCGGCTAAGAACACCGCCGGGTGACCTCGAGTCGTGGCCAGCCATCCTCAGGTCTGTTCATGTCCCTCTGGTCCATGTTTCTACATCCTTTGGTGCTAGTGAAGCCCTCGGTCTCGGTCAATTGAGCGCTACCGCACCATAGCTTAGAGAACGTTGTGTTATTGTCCGTGAATGTCGTCGTGGACATAGCTCACGTTGACTGGCCATTCCTAGTAGTCTCCGTCCAAGTTTGCGTGAGCACCTTAACCCAAGTAGGTCACTAAGTCGTTCCGCATCCTTGGATTAAACTCGATCGGCTCAGGTACACCGGTGAAGGCACGCCGGTGATCCGGTTCCGCCGCTATCGCAGGCAGCTATGAGTTAATGACGCCCTGGCCGAATTGACACATGACTGCGTCCAGGTTGCATCCGTGAGGGTGTCCGCGTGCTCGACACCACCGGAGCACGTCATCGCCGACAGTAATTCGTGCCTCCAGCCATGTGCTCGACGCGGTGCGGTCGAGGACCTAGAACCGTGAAGGAATAGAAGTAGGAGGACCTATGTGAAATTGTCAGTGATACAAGTAACCAGTGTCATGGGCTTTGTATTAGATGTTTGAATGACCAGGGACCTTTGCACAAAACCACCTACGCGGGCGCGGCGCATTCCGCCCGTCTGTGGGTCGGTCGGGCTAAATTGAGCCCATTACTATTCATGTTTTATCCTTTTCTTTTTACTATCAGCTTGGGAAATTTGTAGAAAATAGTAGAAAATTGGTAAAATCATGACAAAATTTTTGCTAGACTCCTAAAATCACATACTTTTTAATAAAAAGAATTCCAAAATTTTTATCCCAAACCTAGAGTTGTGTAGCATTTAAAGATGCTTAAACCAAGCCTTTTAGAATTTTAGAGATAGTTTAGTAATTCCAAAAATCATAAAACTTTTTAATTAAGCTTAATATGATGATTAGAGCCCCTGAGTGAAGTTTGAAATAATTTGAACACTATTTGATCATAAACCCACGAACTAGCCTCATAGGGTTAATTACTTAATACTAATCCTAAAGGAATATCTAATTAGAAAACCTTAGTGATTAGTTTATACTATGAAGGAAAGTTGTATTCAAGATGCAACTTATTATGTATTTTTATTTTTATTCCGTGACTACATATTCATGACATCGCATAAGCATTCATGTACATATATTATCATGTATAGAAAACGAGGAAGAAACCATAGTGGAAGAAGATGTTGTCTCCCAGACTGAGAATCCTCTAGCATAGAACAACTTTTACTTCGACATCTGCGGTGTGGAACCCAAACCTCCTGCAACACAAAGCAATCCTTGTTGTTTAAAATATTTATCGCCTTATATGATGCATTAGGTGATAGGAGTTGTGTGCTAAACAATTGATGCATTCCCTTCCTTGGAAAACTGATTACCATTCCTTGATACCCTTTTATGAAAAGGATTTTTATGATGCTTAGCCTTGCTTTAGAAAAACAAAATATTTTGTTTTAAAACAAAAGGTGATGCTTCACACTGGACGAGATTTTTTACAAAGAAATGACTTATGATGGTGGATCCATCATGACCACGATGGGTTTAACATCTGAAAAGTGTACATCTGTCAGGTACCAAACTTTGGGTTTTAAATGATAAAGATGAGACCGAGCGGGTGTCTTGCATGAGAAGGAAGTCTCGGTGTAGTGTCTCTATCTGAGTCGCTTAAGGACCGAGCCGATGTAGGCCCGCTGACCGAGGACCTTTTAACTGGTCATATGCCTCGTCATGGGTATGCTTTGCCTTGGCCGGACCAATACCAGAAAGGCTACCACGCAATGGGAGTGGAGAGATGGCGAAAGTAGCGTGTACCCTCTGTGGCAAGAGGCTGGACAGTGGAGTATCAGTGCTCTCGGTTGGCGTGAACCCATTCTGGTCTTGAGAAACCCGGGTGCGAGTTGACATATGCAACGATTAAGTGCTACATATGTCGTGTGGTTGGAGATCCCAAGTTGGGTATTAATTGATTCGGATCACCGTTACTTCTCGGACATGAAGACTTGGTCACTGACTTACACGTAGCATCAAGTGAACTGAAGAGATGATAAAAGATGGCTAGTATAGGCCAAGTGCTTGATCTAGAATAGAAAGAAATCTAGATGCAGGTAACTACTTAACCTGACAAGTAAAACGAATTCTTAAGGATCCACTCATAGTAAGCTTTTCTGCAAAAAGAGTCTTTGAATCTTGATAAGCTTTACCTTGATTCCTAACGGCCAGCATATCCTTGAGAGTCTTTTTCCTTTAACGGGTAAGACTTGCGAAAGTACACTCCATACTCAGGGTTTCCAAACCCATGTTGTTGTAGGTGATGAAACGACAGAGTTCTGCTATTTCTGTTCCAAGGTGGTTCCCAAACAGGAGGATGAAAACTAAGTTTTATTTGGGGAAGTAGTTTTGCCTTCCTGTGATGTAATAATAAGTTTACGGACTCAAGTATCCAGAAATGTAATAACCACTCTTACTATATTTTTCTTATGAATGTAAATTATGTTATTGTAATCCTTTCCGCTTACTCCTTACTCCGATGATGTGTAATGTCTGCGTGATGGGTTAAGCGCTCTTGGGCGATGTGATGGAGATACAGATAACTGAACTTGTCGAGTCATTACGTACACCTGCATGACTGTCTGAGGTCCTTAGGACAAGGACATCTGTAGGTGGGCCTAATACCTTAGAAGGTTCCGTGACAGCTGATATCGGAGCAAAGCCCATGTCTTCGGACATTACTTAGTGCTTCAAAAGATTTTAAAATACGTATCTCAGAATATTCTTTCATTCTTATCTTGATCCTTTCTTGTAGCAACTTATCTTTTGAAGTCGGGTAATAGAGTGCTAAATAATAGTCTATGCGTAGGAGGTATGGGATCAACAAGAGGTTGATTCCATAATCGTAGGTTATGCATGCATCATATTTAAACAATACTAAGTAATTTTCCCCTCTTATAGAGGTATGGACGTACCAAGACTACTCAGAGGAAGGCGACCGGACCTCAAGGCGTGCCTCAGCACTAGTTGGCTCCTCGACATGAGGGGAGCATTAGCGGAAGTAATGATCCCATAGGGGATCTAGAGGTCAGAGTTGAAAGACTAACGACGAAACTGCGCCATGGAAGCAGGGAGTGTGCGTGTGATAGCCGTCGTATTGCTGAGTTGTCAGCAGAGGTTGACCATTTGCAGCAGGAGATTGTGGAGTGATACAGGGCTATAGACTGGGCTGTAAATTCATGATATATAGCCTGGGATTGCGAGGCAAATGCCCGAGCTCGGATGGAGGAGCTAAGCGTAGCCTTGGCAAATCTACAAGCATACAATAACACTCTTCACGAGGAAGTGCACGTGTTGTATGACCAGTTGCATCCGAACGTGCCACCAGAGGTTGCAGCAATGGGAGCTGGAACATTAGGAGCAGCTGGCGGAGGAACTTATGGGGAGTTGAATCTCTTTGGAGCCCCTCCTTTCATGAACCTCGCAAATAAAGCTACAGTGGAACGAGAGCAGCCAAGGACGCAGATAACTAGAGTAGTATAGTAGTAGGTTGTTTCCTTATGTAATTTAGATAAGGAAAGCTGAGTTGTACAAATTGAGTATGTATAATTAATACCAGTTTGGAATAATGTAACAAAGGTGGTGTACTCATGGCATGTAATAATCAAATATGTTTTCTTCTTCAGATGCCATCCAGAACTCGTGCTTAAGATGGGACGCGAACTTCCTGTGGTGGGGAGGAAACTCTGGACCCGTTGCCTATACCTCCCACGCTGGCAGAGGCTATCGTTGCCTTAAGCAATACCACTGCTGATAATACTCGCTTCCTTCGGGAAATGGCTGGGAATCAGTATCATCAGCAGGGAGGCAGAGGTCAACCCCAAGGCCTCAAAGACACCACATACCTAGAATTTTCAGAAACTCGTACACCTCTTTTTGTTAAAGCGGAAGAACCTTTGGAGGTGGACGAATGGATTCGGGTTATGGAGCAAAAATTCGGATTGATTCTGTGTATAGAGACCCAAAAGCCCCTGTTCGCTGCCCAGCAACTGAGAGGTCCCACTAGGACCAAGTGGGCAAACTTTATAGCTGTTCAACCTGAAGGACACCTTGTCACGTGAGCAGAGTTCAAGCAAGCATTCAGGGAACACTAAATTCTAGATGGTGTTTTACAGATGAAACTTAAAGAGTTTGTGCGCCTAAAGCAAGGAGGAGATTTGGTGATGCAATACCTCGCCAAATTCAACCATCTCTCCTAGTATGCTATAGAGCAAGTTGACATAGACCTGAAGAAGAAGAATTGCTTTATGAGATGTCTAAATGATCGACTATAGGGAAAGATGGCCACTTGCCTGGACCTCACTTATAGTAAAGCTGTGAGCACAGCGCTTTCGGTGGAAGCCAAGAATTTGATGCAGGGAAATGCACTCGACGAGGAAACAAGTTATGGGCGTGAAGGGGGTGAAGGATCCTCTCAAGGATCTGAGAAGCGGTCGAGGTTGGTGATTCATCCTTTGAACCCAAATCACTCTTTTCCTCGTCCACCCTCTATCCCTTCAAGCAACCAATTTTTATCCGTCCCACTCCTACCCATGCTATAAACAATCAACCGAGTGCCCCTGGTACTCGTTTCCCTGCCTTACCCAGTTCATCTAGTAGATGCTTCAACTGCGGGAAGTCTGGACACTTCATTAAGGACTGTCCCTATCCAAAACAAAATAAATTCAATTCCCAATAGACTTCTGGGAGCCCATTTCAAGGCAAGGTAAATGTGGCCAGCACTAAAGCGGGAAAAAATACAAGGAAAACTGGTCGAGTCTACTACACCCAAGTGGCTACCACCCCAGAAGCAGAGCCTATGATGATGGGTACGTTTTTCGTTGCCAACCATCCCGCCATCATCCTTTTTATTCTGGTGCATCACATACTTTCCTGAGCAAGACTTTTATTGAGAAGCATTGCATACCTACTGTTGAATCAAAGGAGGGTTTTGTTATCCAATCACTTGGGGGTCAAATCTTTACTAAGGAAGTAGTCTTCCACGTACCCGTGAGTTTAGCTGGATATGTATTCCCTACCAACATGATAGTTATAAAGGGGAAAGATGTAGATGTAATTCTACGCATGAATTGGTTAGCCTAGAATAAGGCTGTTATCAATGCTGATGAAAGGACTATTCAGCTAAGTCATGGACAAGAAGAAGTCAAGTTGTCCATCCCTGCATATATCCCAGTTACGGTATCTGGACAAGTTTTTGAAGCCGTGGTGCAAGAAATACAAGACATTTCAGTTGTGTGTGAGTTTTCGGATGTATTTCCTGAAGATTTACCTGGACTACCTCCAGAGAGGGATGTGGAGTTTGTGATTGAACTGAAACCCGGTACAACTCCTATTTCTAGAAGATCGTACCATATGCCTCCTAATGAGTTGGCAGAACTCAAGACACAATTACAAGACTTATTGGAGAAAGGATTTATTAGACCGAGTTCAACGCCATGGGGATGTCCAGCCATCTTTGTCAAGAAGAAGGATCAAACCCTACGAATATGTGTGGACTACAGACCCCTTAATGAAGTGACCATTAAAAATAAGTATCCTCTTCCCCGGATCAATCTTTTATTTGATCAACCCACTGGAGCCCGGGTATTTTCTAAAATTGATCTCAGATCGGGCTAGCATCAGATCAAAATTTGACCCGAGGATATACCCAAGGCAACTTTCACCACTCGGTATGGGTTATTCGAGTATTTGGTTATGTCTTTTGGCTTAACAAATGCTCCAGCCCATTTTACATACT
The DNA here is from genome assembly GCF_902167145.1 of Zea mays. Lineage (NCBI taxonomy): Eukaryota > Viridiplantae > Streptophyta > Magnoliopsida > Poales > Poaceae > Zea > Zea mays. The sequence continues at coordinate 113,316,033 of NC_050096.1, forward strand.
TAATGAATTCGGCATTCATGCCTGACTTAGACAAGTTTGTGGTGGTCCTTATTGATGACATTTTGATCTATTCCAAGAATAAGGAATTGCATGCAGAACATTTGCGGATTGTTCTAACGTGCTTAAGAGAACATCAACTTTATGCGAAATTCAGCAAGTGCATGTTCTGGTTGGAGGGAATCCAATTTTTAGGACATGTTTTATCTGCTAAAGGGATTGTGGTTGATCCCAACAAGGTTAAGGATATTCTGGAATGGAGATCTCCTACCTCGGTGCATCAAGTTAGAAGTTTCCTTGGACTGGCTGGTTATTACCGCAGGTTTATCCCAGGTTTCTCCAAGATCGTTAAACCTATTACTGAGCTACTGAAGAATGATGTTAAGTTTGACTGGTCTCCCAAGTGCAATGAGGCCTTTGAACAATTGAAAGTATTGCTCACCACTACACCGGTTTTTGGCTCAATTGGACATTGAGAAACCGTTTGATGTATATTGTGACGCATCAGGCATTGGGCTTGGGTGTGTTTTGATGCAAGAAGGACGAGTAATAGCGTATGCTTCAAGGCAGCTACGCCGACATGAGGAACATTACCCAACACATGATTTGGAACTGGCCGCAGTAGTTCATGCCCTTAAAACTTGGCATCATTATCTACTGGGAAATGTATGTCATATGTATACTGATCACAAGAGTTTAAAGTACATTTTCAACCAGTCGAAATTAAACATGAGACAAAGAAGGTGGCTCGAGCTGATTAAGGACTATGACCTAGAAATTCATTATCAACCAGGAAAGGCTAATGTGGTTGCTGATGCGTTAAGTCATAAAGCCTTTTGCCATTGCCTCACTGCAAAATTGCCTGACACCACCTTATGTCAGGAAATGGAATGATTAAATCTGGGGATAGTGCAACAAGGAACCTTGATGCATTTGAAGCTTGAGTCAGTTATGAAACAAAAGATTATTGATGCTCAAAGGACTGATAAGGGCATGAAACATATCCACGAGAAAATGGAGGCCGACAAAGCTAATTGCTTTAGGAAAGATAATCAAGGAGTGATATGGTTTAAAAACCGTATAGTGGTGCCTAAGGATGCTGAACTCCGTCAACAAATCTTAAGCCCATCTTAGTCGGTATTCTATTCATCCTGGAAGTACTAAGATGTACCCAGATTTAAAGCAGCATTACTGGTGGACTAAAATGAAGATTGAAATCGCTCGTTATGTGGCAAAATGTGACACTTGTAGAAGAGTCAAGACAGTGCATATGAAAACTACTGGACCTTTACAATCATTGCCTATCCCAACATGGAAACGGGAGGATATAAGTATGGATTTTTTGTGGGATTACCCAAGACATCTAAAGGATATGACTCTATTTGGGTTATAGTGGACCGGCTTACAAAAATAGCTCATTTTCTTCCGGTCAAGACTGATCACCGAGTCATTGTTTATGCTCAGTTATACATTGCTCGTATTCTCAACTTGCATGGAGTTCCAAAGACGATAGTGTCAGACCGAGGACCGCAATTTGTATTCAAGTTTTGGGAAGAGCTGCACAAATCTTTGGCCACAATATTGCTCCACAGTTCGGCCTATCATCCTCAAATGAGCGGACAAACAGAAAGGGTAAACCGAATAATAGAAGATATGCTACGAGCCTATGTCTTGGAGTGTAACACCCCTGGTGTTACTACTACTAAAACTTGAGCATAACATCATAAGCATTGGCATATCATGTGATTGTTACACTTAGAATGCAGTCACTAGGCAAAAAGTTCAAACAAGTTGTATTGATGTGACATGTTATAAGTGAAACCCTAGGGTATAGTGCTTAACCCTAGATTGGGCTTAATAGAGCAAACAAGGCCTAATCAGAGAAAACTTCAAAACTCAATTGAAATAGTCATAAAATGTCACCATGAATAGACTCAAATGGCATCCAAACCCTAGAAGTATCAAAAACCCTAAATAGACCCCTGAGAAACCCTGGACTAAAACCCTAGGGGGTTGTATGCAAAATATGCAAATTTTTGGACCTAAGTGCAAAAACCATGAAATTAGGGCATCTTAACTCATGTGGTTCACAAGTATGTGGATTTGCAACCTAAACCCTGAGATTTGGACCTATTTGCAAAAAGCCACATTTGAGCTCTATTGAGTTAAGTCTGAAATTCAGTGGAATTGGCTCAACTTTGGGGCCCTATATCTTCCAAATTATAAAGTTTTTGACCTAGGTCACCACACCAAGTTTGTAGAGATATAAAAGGGGAACAATTTTTCTATAGAGATCAAGTCCTGGTACTGTCAAAAGTTTTGAGAAAATTGGACCCAAAGATGGGCTGTCAGACTGTCTTAGGTCTAAAATCAGACTGACAGTGTGATTGAGCCATCTTTGGACTGGAATTCAACAATGATCTAGTGAGAGTTTGGCTATGGTTGCTATAGCAAGGTTGTAGCTGGATCATTAGACAACAACTTTGCTACTGGCCGATCAACAAGTTGCCATGAAAAATCAGGAGAAAATCAATGCCAAACTTGGTCTGTCAGGCTGACTAAAGAACAATTCGATGGTATAGTAACCGGATAGGATCAGGTTCAGATCCCATCGCCGCCGACGAGCTGTGCGCTCGGATTCATGCTTGCCATTGGCGATTCACGCTCGGATGAGTTGGATAGCACTTGGGGTAAGTAAATATCACGCCGTGGATATGCTCCGGCCACTAATTTACTCCGACCACCGTACCTGAGCTAGTCACGGTTGCTTCCGATGGGTTCGCCGGAGATAGCCACCTCGCGGCCTTGCGCCACGTGCCCGGGCATCTTACCACGTCACAGTCGATCGTGTTAAGCCTATCCGATGATCGTCGGGGAGCTTGCCACGGTAAATGACACTGATCCCGAGCGCCAGTAACCCCGGTCATCTCCGGCCGCCGCGCGTCTCAATCCAAATTCACCGGTCACCGCTCAAGCCTGCTATAAATTACCAACCCCGCCTGCTCCGCTATGTAATTATGCAACTAGTGAAGCAAACCGTGCCTTGAATCATCCACTAGAGCTCACTAATTTCTCATTTCCCCCAAACCTGCTCTCCATCGCCGTGGTATAGCCCTCGCCGTGGCCAGCGCATCTCAGGTTCGTTCATGCCCTCTGAGTCCTCGTTTCAGTGTTCTTGGATGCTTCTGATACTCGCTGACCCACCCAATTGAGCTAGAGTCCCTAGGATCGTCGGGAACACGATTGAATGTCCGTGATGCCCACTGTCACTGTGGACAGAGCAGGTTAGATCGTCGTTCGTGAAATTAGTTGAGGGGAAACGTTGGTTAGGGATTGAATTCGGTCTCTGCCAAAGTAGAACGTCAGTCCTCAAGTATTCTAGCCGGTACAAGCTCGCCGGAGCTTGTCCCTGCGCCGTTCACCGTCGTGGACTTCGGTCTGTAAAGAAATAGAAGCGCAGGGATGTGTTTGTAACATGTTAGTGAGACATAGAAATAGTGTCGTGCCCCTTTTCCAGTTATTCAAATCGAGAAGGGCGTTTTTGCAAAACCAGCAGCGCGGGCGCGCACGGGCGCGCTTCTGTCTATTGCTGGGCTGACTTGGGCCGGTTTCGGTCCAGAACTGTTCATTATTTTTCTTTTTCCTTTTCTACCAGAGCTAAAGAAATTCTAGAAAATTACAGGAAAATGCTGAAAATACCAAACCAATTTTGCTAGGCTTCTAATTTCCTATAGTATTTAATTAAAATAGTTTCATGATTTTTAGTTCCAATAGGGAATTTTGGGACATTTAAAACCGCCAAAAACCATGCTTCTAGATTTTTAGGGAATAAATAATAAATCCAAAATTCACTAAACTTTTAGGGTAAACTTTAAATAATATTTAGAAGCCTTGGGTAAAGTTTGGTATGATTTGGACCATGTTTGGTACTTAGAACCCAAAACCCTAGTCCCCCTGCCCTATGAACTTCACTATTGACTCCGAAAACCCTAGTTTCTTGGAGATCCGTGAAGGAAAGTTATATTCAAGACATTAGATAATAAACTTTTATTATCTTTGCAACTTCATGAGCATTACATGAGCATTCATTATTATATTTGGTTATATTTAGAAAACGAGGAGGAAGTAGAAGCCGAAGAAGCAAGGACTTCACCACCACCACCTGAAGAACCTCAGGCAGGCAACTGCTTTTATTTTGATATCTGCGGAGCAGAGCCTGATTAACCGGTAACACAAGGCAAGCCTCGGTGCATTTGCCACCTCCTTGTTCCTTTTTAAAATCTTCCTCACTTGCTTGATGCATTAGGTGATAGGAGTTGTGTGCTAAACCAATTTCTGCATTTCCTTCCTTGGATTTGATTACTTCTCCTTAAATCCCTGTTTGACAAAAGGTTTTTATTATTCTTAGCTTTGCTCTAGAAAAACAAAATGTTTTGCTTTTACAAAAGATGATGCTTCAAAGTGGGTGGGATGTTTTCGAAAATAAAACTTGATGGTGGATCCATCATGGCCATGATGGGTTCAACATTCAAAAAGATGTACCTCTGCCAGGTACCAAACTTTGGGTTGAAAAGATAAAGCCGAGGCCGGGCGGGTGACTTGCACTAGAAGAGAGTCTCGATGTAGTGTCTCCGTCTGAGTCGATTAAGGACTGTGTCGATGTAGGCTTGATGATCGAGGACCCTTTAAGTGGTCACATGCCTCATCATGGGTAAGGTTTGCCTTGGGTAGACTAATACCAGAATAAGATAACACGTAATGGGAGTGGAGAGATGGCGAGAGTAGCGTGTACCCTCCGTGGCAAGAGGCTAGACGATGTTGCATATGTGCTCTCGGTTGGCGTGAACCTGATCTGGTCTGAAGAACCCCGGTGGCGAGTTGACATATGAAAGGGTTAAGTGCTACATATGTCGTGTGATTGGAGATCCTCAGCTGAGTATAATCGATTCAGATCACCGTAACTTCGCGGATATGAAGACTTGGTCACTGCCCTACACGTAGCATTCCTGTAAATAAGAAGGGTTGTTAAGAAATTGGCTAGTATAGGTCAAGTGATTGAATTAGGGTAGAAAGAACCCTAGCTACAAGTAATTTTACTTAACATGACAAATAAAACTGGATTTTTAAGGATCCACTGTTAATAAGCATTTCTGCAAACAGAGTCTTTGATTCTTGATAAGCCATACCTTGATTCCCAAAGACCAGCATATCCTTGTGAGTCTTTTATTTGACGGGTAAGACTTGCGAAAGTACACTTCGTACTCAGGGCTTTGTCCCATGTTGTTTTAGGTGAAGAAGCAGCAAACTTTTGTTGCTTCTGTTCCAAGGTGGTACCAATAGAAGAGAATCAAGACTAAAGCTGCGGGAGGAAAGGTCCTCCGTTAAGAAAAACTTTTTACTGCTTATTCGGGAGTGGTTTTTGCCTCCCATGTTATGTAATAATAATACTCAGCACTCCTATATTTTGTTCTGGTCTGTAGCTATATAACTCTGTCTTACTTTTCAATAAAGTATGATATTGTAACTGCTTCCACATTTTCGTACCTCTGATGTATTGTAATGTCTGTGTGACGGGTGAAATACTCTTGGGAAGGTAAGGAATTCAGATACCGAACTTATCAAGTGATCAGGTGCACCTGCAGGGTTGTCTAAAGTCCGTGGGACAAGGACAACTGTAGGTGGGCCTAATGACTTGGGAGGTTCTGTCACAGCTGGTATCGGAGCGAAGCCCATCTCTGCAGATATTATGAGACATTTTCAAAAAGAATTTTCAAAGACTTATCTAGAAAATTTCTTTCCTTCTTATCTAACCATCTTCTGAAGTACTTATTTTAAAGACCAGATAGTAGAGTGCAATGTATAGAAGGTGTGAATCAACTAAGGTTGATTCTGTAGTTATACATGCATCATGCTAGAAACTATGCTAATAAGATTTTCCCCTCATGGAGATATGCCGCCGTGCACAAGAAAAACCGCACGCAAGTCTACCGAACCTATTGGCGTACCCCGCCATCAACTAGCTCCAAGGCATGAAGATAGTTGTAGTGGTAGCAATGATCCAATTGGGGATCTGGAAGCTCAAGTTGAACAGCTTCGATCAGAGCTCCGTCATAGGAACGATATATGGGTCGAGGATGGTGAGAGAATAAACAAATTGAGAACTGACATCCGCCACCTGCAAGACCAACTTGCTGAACGAGATCTAGCGCTCGATTGGGCTGTTAACTCTCGTTCACTTGCTTGGGCCAAGGAAGACAAAGCTCGAGCCCACATGGAGGAGCTTAGCACAGCCGTGGACAACTTGCAGGTTTACTATAATACACTACATGAGGAAGTTCATGTATTGTATTCACAACTGCACCCTAACGTACCTGCGGATCCTGTCGGGATGGAAGCCGGACCTTCTGGAGTAGCGGGAGAAGCACTTGGTGGTGAACTGGACCTTTTTAGGCCTCCTCCCTCTATGAAGCTGGTTGATGAATGGTCTCCTACGCCCAACAGTGAAGCTACCCAAAGCGATAAGAAGCTAGAGTAGTGTAGTATAGAAGTAGTAATAATGTGTAATAGGTAATGTAATCCTGTTGTAAATTCGAGTCTGTATCATTACCCTTTTAAGTAATGTAAAATGGATGGTTTGCTTTGGCATATTATATTTTTCCAAATGTTCTTTGCCTCAGATGTCGCACAAGACTCGTGCACAGGATGGGGCAGGGACCTCCCGTGGGAGGGAAGCAACTCCTAATCCACCCCCAGTACCTCCAACATTAGCTGAGGCCATCGCTGCCTTAGTTAATGCCACGGCCGACAACACCCGCTTTCTGTGGGAAATGGCGGGACAACAAATGCAGCAGCAAGGCGGGCGAGCGTATCCGCAAGGACCCCACGAAACATCATATTTGGATTTCTCAGAAACACGTCCCCCATTATTTGTCAAGGCGGAAGATCCTCTGGAAGCAGATGAGTGGATCTGAGTTATCGAACAAAAGTTCGGGCTTCTCCGATGCACGGAGAATCAAAAGCCCTTATTTGCGGCACAACAGTTGTGAGGCCCTGCCAGCACATGGTGGGGAAATTATGTAGCCGTTCAGCCAGCCGGCCATCAAATTACATGGGACGAGTTCAAATTGGCTTTCCGGGAGCACTATATTCCTGAAGGGGTGCTCCATATGAAGCAGGAGGAATTTATGAAGCTCAAACAAGGTGGGGATACTGTCACTCAGTATCTCAACAAATTCAACCACTTGTCCCAATATGCCATCGATCAGGTCAATACTGATCTAAAGAAGAGAAATTGCTTCATGAGAGGCCTTAATGACCGAATGCAACGGAAGATGGCCACCTGCATTGATCTTTCTTACGGAAGGGCTGTCAGCCCGGCGCTGGCAGTTGAAGCCAAATATGCAGGCCTAGGAAAATCAAAGGGCTATGGAGGCGACAGGCCCAATCAGGGGCCTGAGAAAAGACAAAGGATGGTAATCCGACCTTTTAACCAGAATCGTTCTTTGCCACGTCCACCCTCCTACCCCTTCAAACAACTGGTTTTTATCCGTCCTGCCACTACCCCCACCTCAACAAATCAGCCGAGTGCCCGTGGTACTCGTTTCCCCGCCCTCCCAAGCTCTTCAACAGGTTGCTATAATTGTGGAAAGTCCGGACATTTTATCAAGGACTATCCATACCCGAAGCAGAACAAATCAAATAATCAACAGAGTTTAGGGAGTTCCGCTCAAGGCAAGGGAAATGCGGCGAACAATACCGCGGGCAAATATATGAGGAAAACGGGGTGGATTTATTATACTCAAGTGGCCACGACACCGGAAGGCGAACCGGTTATGATGGGTACGTTTCTCGTGGCCAATCACCCTGCAGTTATTCTTTTTGATTCTGGCGCTTCACATACATTCATAAGCAAGAAGTTTGTGGAGCAACATTGCATTCCATACAATGAATCAAGGGAAGGGTTTATAATTCATTCGCCTGGGGGACAAATATTTACTAAAGAAGTGGCTTACCATGTGCCCGTAACATTGGCTGAACGTGACTTTCCTACAAACATGATTGTTCTAAAAGGCCAAGATATAGATGTAATTTTGGGCATGAATTGGTTAGCCCAGCATAAAGCAATCCTCAACACTGATTTGAGAACCATCAGGTTGAGTTATGGCCAAGAAGAGGTTCTTTTGTCCATCCCCGTAGCTATTCCAGCTAAACCGTGTGGCAGAGTATATGAAGCCATCATACCGAAGATCCAAGATATTCCAGTAGTATGTGAATTCCTGGACGTCTTCTCAGAAGATCTGCCCGGATTGCCTCCAGAAAGAGATGTAGAATTTGTGCTTGAGTTGAAGCCCGGTACGGCTCCTATTTCTAGAAGGTCGTACCGAATGCCTCCGAATGATTTGGCAGAACTCAAGACTCAATTACAAGATCTACTTGAAAAAGGATTCATCAGACCAAGTTCATCACCTTGGGGTTGTCCAGCCATCTTTGTCAAGAAGGATCAAACACTTCGGATGTGCGTGGATTATAGACCCCTTAATGAGGTCACCATCAAGAATAAGTACCCTCTTCCCCGGATTGACATCTTATTTGATCAACTTACCGGAGCCTGGGTATTTTCCAAGATTGACCTCAGGTCGGGTTATCATCAGATCTGTATCCGACCCGAAGATATAACAAAGACCGCATTTACTACGCGGTATGGATTATTTGAATATCTGGTTATGTCTTTCGAACTAACAAATGCTCCTGCCCACTTCACATATCTGACGAACTCGGTATTTATGCCCGAGTTAGACAAATTTTTGGTGGTATTCATTGACGATATCTTAATATACTCCAAGAATGAAGAGGAGCACGCTCGACATTTGCGGATCGTATTAACGTGCTTAAGGGAACACCAATTATATGCTAAGTTCAGTAAGTGCGTGTTCTAGCTGGAGGAGATCCAATTTCTAGGACATGTATTATCTGCCAAGGGGATTGCGGTGGATCCCAGCAAAGTCAAGGATATTTTGGAGTGGAAACCCCCAACCACTGTACATCAAGTCCGAAGTTTCCTTGGACTGGCTGGTTACTACCGTCGATTCATTCCAAATTTTTCTAAGTTTGTGAAACCAATCACAAGTTTATTGAAGAATGATACTAAATTTAATTGGTCTTCAAAATGTAATGAAGCCTTTGAGCAGCTGAAAGTATTATTGACCACTGCTCCGGTATTGGCTCAACCGGACATTGAAAAGCCCTTTGATGTGTATTGTGACGCATCAGGCAGTGGTCTCGGCTGTGTTCTAATGCAAGAAGGCCGAGTGATAGCTTATGCTTCAAGGCAGTTACGCCGGCATGAAGAACATTATCCAACTCATGACCTGGAGTTAGCTGCGGTGGTTCATGCCCTAAAAATATGGCGTCATTATCTGCTGGGGAATGTCTGTCACATTTATACAGATCATAAAAGTTTGAAGTACATCTTTACCCAGTTAGAGCTTAATATGATACAAAGGAGATGGCTCGAGCTGATAAAGGATTATGAATTAGAGATTCACTATCAACCAGGCAAAGCTAATGTAGTGGCAGATGCGTTAAGTCGTAAGGCTTTCTGTCATTGTCTTACCATGAAGACTTCTGACATTATGTTATGCCAGGAAATGGAAAAGCTAAACCTAGGAATGATTCAGCATGGAACTTCAAATCACTTGAAGCTTGAGTCAGTCATCCTGCAAAGAATAATTGACGCACAAAGAAATGACGAGGGAATGAAACACATTCATGAGAAAATAGAGGTCGATAAAGCCAACTACTTCAGAAGAGATGATCAAGGTGTTGTATGGTTTAACCACCGCATTGTTGTGCCTAAGAAAGATGAGATCCGCTAGCAAATTTTGGATGAAGCACATCTTAGTCTCTATTCTATTCATCCCAGAAGCACTAAGATGTATCATGATCTAAAACAACATTATTGGTGGACAAAGATGAAGATTGAAATTGCACACTATGTGGCAAGATGTGACACTTGTAGACGTGTCAAGGACATACATATGAAAGCTGCTGGTCCATTACAATCTTTACCTATCCCAACATGGAAATGGGAGGATATAAGCATGGACTTTATTGTGGGATTGCCTAGGACAGCAAAAGGATTCGACTCTATTTGGGTTATCATTGATCGACTTACGAATATCGCCCATTTTCTCCCAGTCAAAGTAAAATATCCAGTAATCGCATATGCGGAACTGTATATTGCTCGTATCCTCAGTTTGCACGGTGTTCCGAAGACAATAGTGTCGGACCGTGGACCTCAATTCGTATCCAAATTCTGGGAAGAACTTCACAAATCCTTGGGTACCAAGTTGCTTCACAGTTCGGCCTATCATCCCCAAACCAGTGGGCAAACGGAGAGAGTAAATCAGATACTTGAAGATATGTTGCGAGCATGTGTTCTGGAATTCCCACAGAAATGGGATGATTGTTTACCATTAGCGGAGTTCTCATACAATAATAGCTATCAAGAGAGCATCAAAATGGCACCCTTTGAAGCCTTGTATGGACGACGATGTCGTACTCCGTTAAACTAGTCTGAACTAGGTGAAAGAAGTTTCTTCAGGCCAGATATGGTAAAGGAAACAGAAGAGAAAATTCAACGAATAATTTATAACTTGAAGGAAGCTCAAGCTCGTCAAAAGAATTACGCAGACAAATGTCGGATACCCTTGTACTTTCTAGTTGGAGATTATGTCTACCTGAAAGTTTCACCAATGAAGGGTGTATCACGTTTCGAGGTAAAAGGGAAGCTTGCACCCCGGTATATTGGTCCTTTTCCTGTTCTTGAACAATGTGGACCAGTAGCATACCGACTTCAGTTACCCGAAACCTTGTCTGTAGTGCATAATGTGTTCCACGTGTCTCAATTGAAGAAGTGTCTTCGGATTCCCGATCGAACCATTGAAGTAACAGATGTTGCCTTAGAACCAGACTTGACATATGCAGAACATCCTATTCGAGTCTTGGATCAAAAGGACAGAATTACCCGAAGGAAAACTCTCAAGTTTTACGAAGCTACTTGGGAAACTCAAGCCTTTTTAGATAAGAATTTCCCAGGCTTTTTAGCTTCGTGTAAATTGTAAAATGTGTACATTTGTTGTAATAGAGGAATGAACCCCAAACCACCCCTGCCTTGTACCAAAAATAAGGAAATAAAGATGTGTCGTGTTTCCTTTTATGGGGGGAAGGATGTAACACCCCTGGTGTTACTGCCACTAAAACTTGAGCATAACATCATAAGCATTGGCATATCATGTGATTGTTACACTTAGAATGCATTTTGTTACACTTAGAATGCATTCACTAGGCAAAAAGTTCAAACAAGTTGTATTGATGTGACATCTTATAAGTGAAACCCTAGGGTACAGTGCTTAACCCTAGATTGGGCTTAATAGAGCAAACAAGGCCTAATAAGGGAAAACTTCAAAACCCAATTGAAATAGTCATAAAATGTCACCATTAATAGACTCAAATGGCATCCAAACCCTAGAAGTATCAAAAACCCTAAATAGACCCTTGAGAAACCCTGGACTAAAACCCTAGGGGTTGTATGCAAAATATGCACATTTTTGGACCTAAGTGCAAAAACCATGAAATTAGGGCATCTTAACTCATGTGGTTCACAAGTATGTGGATTTGCAACCAAAACCTTGAGATTTTGACCTATTTGCAAAAAGCCACATTTGAGCTCTATTGAGTTAAGTCTGAAATTCACTGGAATTGGCTCAACTTTGGGGCCCTATATCTTCCAAATTATAAAGTTTTTGCCCTAGGTCACCACACCAAGTTTGTAGAGCTATAAAAGGGAAAAAATTTTGCTATAGAGATCAAGTCCTGGTACTATGAAAAATTTTGAGAAAATTGGACCCAAAGATGGGCTGTCATACTATCTTAGGTCTAAAATCAGACTGACAGTGTGATTGAGCCATATTTGAACTAGAATTCAACCATGATCTATTGAGAGTTTGGCTGTGGTTGCTATAGCAAGGTTGTAGCTGGATCATTAGACAACAACTTTGCTACTGGCCGATCAACAAGTTGCCATGAAAAATCAGGAGAAAATTGATGCTAAACTTGGTCTGCCAAGCTGACTGAAGAACAATTTGATGGTACAGTAACCGGATAGGATCAGGTTCAGATCCCATCACTGCCGACGAGCTGTGCGCTCAGATTCGTGCTCGCCGTTGGCGATTCATGCTCGGATTAGTTGGATAGCACTTGGGGTAAGTAAATATCACGTCATGGATATGCTCCGACCACTAATTTACTCCAACCACCGTACCCGAGCTAGTCACGTTTGCTTCGAATGGGTTCGCCAGAGATAGCCACCTCGCGGCCTTGCGCCACGTGCCCGGGCATCTTACCACGTCGCAGTCGATCATGTTAAGCCTATCCGGTGATCGCCGGGGAGCTTGCCACGGTAAATGCCACCGATCCCGAGCGCCAGTAACCTTTGTCATCTTCGACCGCTGTGTCTCAATCCAAATTCACCGGTCACCGCTCAAGCCTGCTATAAATTACCAACCCCACCTGCTCCGCTATGTAATTGTGCAACCAGTGAAGCAAACCGTGCCTTGAATCATCCACTAGAGCTCACTAATTTCTCATTTCCCCCAAACCTGCTCTCTGCCGCCATGGTATAGCCCTCGCCGTGGCCAGTGCATCTCAGGTCCGTTCAAGCCCTCTGAGGCCTCGTTTCAGTGTTCTTGGATGCTTCTGATACACGCTGACCCACACAATTGAGCTAGAGACCCTAGGATCGCCAGGAACACGATTGAATATCCGCGATGCCCGCTGTCACTGTGGACAGAGCAGGTTAGATCGTCGTTCATGAAATTAGTTGAGGGGAAACGTTGGTTAGGGATTGAATTCGGTCTCTGTCAAAGTAGAACGCCAGTCCTTAAGTATTCTAGCCGGTACAAGCTCGCCGGAGCTCGGCCCTGCGCCGTTCACCGTCGTGGACTTCGGTCCGTAAAGAAATAGAAGCGCGGGGATGTTTTTGTAATATGTCAGTGAGACATAGGAATAGTGTTGTGCCCCTTTTCTAGTTATTCAAATCGAGAAGGGCGTTTTTGCAAAACCAGCAGCGCGGGCGCGCTTCTGCCTGTTGCTGCGCTAACTTGGGCCGGTTTCGGTCCAGAACTGTTCATTATTTTTCTTTTTTCCTTTTCTACCAGAGCTAAAGAAATTCTAGAAAATTACAGAAAAATGCTAAAAATACCAAACCAATTTTGCTAGGCTTCTAATTTCTTATAGTATTTAATTAAAATAGTTTCATTATTTTTAATTCCAATAGGAAATTTTGGGACATTTAAAACCGCCAAAAACCATGCTTCTGGATTTTTAGGGAATAAATAATAAATCCAAAATTCACTAAACTTTTAGGGTAAACTTTAAATAATATTGAGAAGCCTTGGGTAAAGTTTGGTATGATTTGGACCATGTTTGGTACTTAGAACCCAAAACCCTAGTCCCCCTACCCTATGAACTTCACTATTGACTCCGAAAACCCTAGTTTCTCGGAGATCCGTGAAGGAAAGTTATATTCAAGACATTAGATGATAAACTTTTATTATCTTTGCATCTTCATGAGCATTACATGAGCATTCATTATTATATTTGGCTATATTTAGAAAACGAGGAGGAAGTAGAAGCCGAAGAAGCAAGGACTTCACCACCACCACCTGAAGAACCTCAGGAAGGCAACTGCTTTTATTTTGATATCTATGGAGCAGAGCCTGATTCACCTGTAACACAAGGCAAGCCCCGGAGCATTTGCCACCTCCTTGTTCCTTTTAAAATCTTCCTCACTTGCTTGATGCATTAGGTGATAGGAGTTGTGTGCTAAACCAATTCCTGCATTCCTTCCTTGGATTTGATTACTTCTCCTTAAATCCCTGTTTTACAAAAGGTTTTTCTTATGCTTAGCTTTGCTTTAGAAAAACAAAATGTTTTGCTTTTACAAAAGATGATGCTTCAAAGTGGGTGGGATGTTTTCGAAAATAAAACTTGATGGTGGATCCATCATGGCCATGATGGGTTCAACATTGGAAAAGATGTACCTCTGCCAGGTACCAAACTTTGGGTTGAAAAGATAAAGCTGAGACCAGGCAGGTGACTTGCACGAGAAGAGAGTCTCGATGTAGTGTCTCCGTCTGAGTCGATTAAGGACTATGTCGATGTAGGCTTGATGATCGAGGACCCTTTAACTGGTCACATGCCTCATCATGGGTAAGCTTTGTCTCGAGCAGACTAATACCAGAATAAGATAACACGCAATGGGAGTGGAGAGATGGCGAGAGTAGCGTGTACCCTCCATGGCAAGAGGCTGGACGATGGTGTATCTGTGCTCTCGGTTGGCGTGAACCTGATCTAGTCTTAAGAACCCTAGTGGCGAGTTGACATATGCAAGGGTTAAGTGCAACATATGTCGTGTGATTGGAGATCCTCAGCTAAGTATAATTGATTCGGATCACCGTAAATTCGCCCTACACGTAGCATTCCAGTAAATAAGAAGGGTTGTTAATAAATTGGCTAGTATAGGTCAAGTGATTGAATTAGGGTAGAAAGAACCCTAGTTGCAGGTAATTTTACTTAACCTGACAAATAAAACTGGATTTTAAGGATCCACTATTAGTAAGCATTTCTGCAAATAGAGTCTTTGATTCTTGATAAGCCATACCTTGATTCCCAAAGACCAGCATATCCTTGAGAGTCTTTTATTTGACGGGTAAGACTTGCGAAAGTACACTTCGTACTCAGGGCTTTGTCCCATGTTGTTTTAGGTGAAGAAGCAACAAACTTTTGTTGCTTCTGTTCCAAGGTGGTACCAAAAGAAGAGAATCAAGACTAAAGCTGCGGGAGGAAAGGTCCTCCATTAAGAAAAACTTTTTACTGCTTATTCGGGAGGGGTTTTTGCCTCCCATGTTATGTAATAATAATACTCAGCACTCCTATATTTTGTTCTGGTCTGTAGCTATATAACTCTGTCTTACTTTTCAATAAAGTAAGTTATTGTAACTGCTTCCGCATTTTTGTACCTCCGATGTATTGTAATGTCTGCGTGATGGGTGAAATGCTCTTGGGAAGGTAAGGAATTCAGATACCGAACTTATCAAGTGATCAGGTGCACCTGCAGGGTTGTCTGAAGTCCGTGGGACAAGGACAACTGTAGGTGGGCCTAATGACTTGGGAGGTTCTATCACATGGAGTTTCCACAAAAGTGGGATGATTGTCTACCGCTGGCAGAATTCTATTATAATAACAGTTACCAAGAGAGTATTAAAATGGCACCGTTTGAAGCTCTGTATGGACAGCGATGCAGAACACCCTTGAATTGGTCAGAACCAGGAGAACAGTGGTTTTATTGGCCTGATTTGGTTAAAGAAATAGAAGAAAAGATCTAACGCATAAGACATAACTTGAGAGAAGCTCAAGCCCGACAGAAAAATTATGCGGATAAACGACGTCGACCATTGATTTTTTAAGTCGGGGATCATGTGTACTTGAAAGTATCACCGATGAAGGGTGTTAGTCGATTTGGGGTCAAAGGAAAGTTAGCACCCCGATACATTGGCCCGTTCCCTATTCTTGAACGATGTGGGCAGGTTGCGTACAGACTTCGGTTGCCAGGATCACTGTCTGCTGTGCATAATGTGTTCCACATATCTCAATTAAAGAAGTGTCTTCGGATTCCTGATCAAACTATGGATGTGGCTGATTTTAATTTGGAACCAGACTTAACCTATTCAGAACATCCCATCCGAGTTTTGGATCAGAAAGACCGAATTACTCGAAGAAGGACTGTCAAGTTTTACAAAGTACAATGGAACCAACACACAGAAGAAGAAGCTACATGGGAGTATGAGGATTTCTTAGAAAAACATTTTCCCAAGTTTTTAGCCTCCTGTAACCTTTAAGGTTTATGTACTTTGCTGTAAAGTTAGAACAAACCCCCACACCCACTCCTGCTCTGTAAGAGAAAATAGGAAATAAAGTTGTGACGCGTTTTCTTTTCCATTACTTACCCTAGAGCCTTAAATCTCGAGATGAGATTCTTTTATGGGGGGAAGGATGTAACACCCCTGGTGTTACTAGAACTAAATATTTGGCACGACATCATATGCATTGGCATTCCATTATGTATGTTGCACCTAGAGTGCATTCACTAGGCTAAAAATTTCAAAACAAACATGTGATGTGATGATTGGACTTGATCCAAGGGGTCTTTGACCCTAGGATAGGGTATTTTCTAGAAGCATTGGAATGTGTGAGATGACAACAAGAGTATGATCCCAAGGGTTAGTAGAGATGTTCAAGAAAGACTAAACTTAGAGACTTTAAGTGCCACTTAAACCCAAGAACACTCAAAACCCTAATTGAAACCCTAAAAACTCTGATTAGTGCCCTATAAGGTGATTTCAATTTCTTTTCACTTTTGGAGAAAACTGTATGTATCAAAATGATAGAGTAACAAAACTTAATCAACTTTCATGTTTGGGAATTTCCAAGTTTTGTGGAGCAATTTGGGGTAAATTGCAAAAATGCCAAAGTGTGTTTCCATATGCCAAACTCTGAAACCAGTGTTATCAGGCCAAGTTTAAGCCTTAATATCTCTTGATCTATGCGACTTTTGTCATGGGTCTCTACAACAAATTTGTAGAGTTACTATAGTAGTCCAAGTTTGATTAAAGGATTGAGCCCTACAACTGTACAGAAATTTGAGCAAAATGCACTAGAACTCGGGCTCTCAGTCGGGCCTTACACTGAACAGAGACTGTTAGTGGTTTCTATTCAACTTTGGGGCCGGATTGTGGCAGAACCGCCCGAATTATTCCAGCTTAAGTGCCCAAGTCGCACCCTTAAGGGTAGCAATACACTTAAACAGGAATAACCCGTCAGTCCCTCGGATCTAGTCCGATAAAGCCACTTATCCTGGATCGAAAACCACTAGCTCACTCGAAGGTGAGGCACAGAGAAATACAATAAAACATAATACAAATTTAATAAGTATCATTAGTGATTACATTATCGGAGTTTCAGAAATGATAACCATAAATTTTAATGCAGCGGAAATAACTAACGGAGAAAATCGAGTAACATGGCGAAGCCTAGCCACGCTACTACTCCTGGTCCTCTCCTGCGGGAGCAATAACCCACTCGATCATCTATCTCGGTGGCAGGGATGAAGGCCAAGTCACACCAGAAACAAATCATCCTAAGGAGTACCTGCAAAAATTGTGCCACAAGCAAGGCTGAGTATACTAATACTCAGCTAGACTTACCCGGTGTGAGGAGTCTACTCCTCTACCTCTAGACATGCAGTTGTTTGGCTGAGGGGTTTGGTTTGCCAAAAGCACTAGCTGAGTCTAAAATCAAGTTTTAGCTTTTCAAGTTTTAGTATGATCCTTTTATACTAGATGATTACCTAGCTACTCATACATGATATCAAACATTTTTAAGCAATCAACATTTTTGCCAGTCAACTCATTTCCACTTATTACTCAATGTAGCAGCATGGATCAAGCAGTCTCATTAGCTGCGAGAAGCAGATGATTCGAATCGAGTTTTTAAACCTTGCAAGGTAAACCTAAACACACGACGTGGCGAGGCAATAGATTAGGGCTCACCGCCTTGGCGTACAATGCCTCACTGACCCCGACTGCCGTCATGCAGTGACCGCACTTGTACCCACCATAACCGGAATGGGAGACCACGTCTCAGGTCGCATGAGGGGTAAAGTCTGCGGGCAAGTTCACTCAGGTACTAGGCTTACCGATTTACCATATTTCTCGGTATGTGTTTAGTACGTTCAAACGCTTGACACAGGTATCCGCACGTTAATCCTTATTCCAATTTTTCCATCTCGTAGACAACCAATCCCCATGGATTGTTGTCCACAGACTAGTATCATGATGATATGAAAGTGGGTACAACCAATTCCTGATCTCGCGCGAGTGCTAGAAAAATCACTCGTCTTCTACCGAGATCCTAATTAAATAAAGCAGCTACTCGACCTAGCATACTAGTATCCATCTCAAAAGGATTCCTGAGATCATGCAACTAGGGTTTCAAACAACTCCTACACCTAAGTGCACATTTAATCCTACAATCATTAAGTATAGTAAAATAGCATAAATAATAGGTTATGCATAAACCGGGGCTTGCCTTAATTTAACACTTAGAGAGTGTTTGCTGGGGAGGTACTCGCTTGGCGAGCATCCACTGGTTAAGTCCATCCTTCCTTGGGTCGTCCACCGACTGCATCTTGTGGTTGGCACCACATCACTAGCTCGATCATCATCTCTCGGTCCTATATGAGGTGCAAGATGCATATGTATGAATATAATGAAAGTAGCACAAAAATAGCACAAGATATACAAAGACACAGTGGCGAACTAAACATTAAAGTGGAAGACACCGTAGATAACTACATGTTAGCTTTAGTTATCTACACGTCGTCGGCATTCAACATTAACACCATTAAAAAGATGACAACATTTTATTTATTTACGCAACATGACCACGACATCACAAGTACACGCATTTACTACGCTCACCTTAATCGTTCATTTGTTCTTCTATTGACCGTACAAGAGCAACCAATACAACGTAAGTTTAAATAGGACCTAGGCATTCATGTCTATGAACTCCTATATCACAATCAACTAGAGAAGAAACATATAAAACAGGACACTTAGGCAATATTAAGCTTAGTCATGGCAAGTTTACATTTATTTATGTGCTAACCAAACATTTTTAGCCAAACGGGTGAACTAACAATCAAATGAGCACTAGTAGAATTTTTGGACAGCAATACAACAGTTGCTTGTTTTAATCATAACTCTTCAATTGTTAGTCCAAAAATATCAAACTAGAACTTTCTGGAAAGCTTAAAAAGTGCTCTACAACTTTGGTATTGTCATCACAACCTGATTAAACACTTAGCAAGGTCGAATTGTCCAAACACAGCAGCTCTGTCCAGATTTGGACAGATTCAGACTTGCAGCTTCAAAAATTCACAACAAAAGATTCAGACATCGAAACAAAGTGATCCTAGACTTTCTGGAAAGCTAATTAAATGTTCTACAAATTATTTATAAACATCCCTGGCTGGTTTAGCATGTATCAAGGGTAAAATATACTATGAAGGCTGTGCTGTCCAAAACTGGACAGATTCAGTCTTCACACTTCAAACACATGTAACTTAATCTTCAGACCACCAAAAATAGTGATCCAAGACTTTTTGGAAATCTTGGGAAAAGTACTACATAACTTTTATAATCACCAAGAAGTGATTCCAGGTTTATTCAGATCAAACATTACAGTTTTTGAAATCTGTTCTGACAGAGGACAGAACACAGCAACCAGTTTGAAAAATTCATAACTCTTAAACTATCAGTCCTATGGTTATGAAATTTTAACACAAGCAAGATCATTGAAGCCTCTACAACTGTCTTATAATCGACAAGGACTGATTCTAAAATTAACTTAAGCAAACAATGCAGCTTCTGAAATCTGTACAGAATTTGGACAGATTCAGTTACTGAATTTGTAAAAAGCATAACTCCTAAACTGTCAGACCTATGACTGTCAAATTTTAACACCAGCAAGATAATAAAGTTGTCCACAACTTTCTTGTGACCACCAATCACTGATTTCAACATTAACTTAAGCAACTATTGCAATTTCTGAAATCTGTTCAGAAATTCGACAGATTCAGGTGCTGGGCTTGTGAAAAGCACAACTCCTAAACGATCAGATTTATGGCTGTCAAATTTTAGTACAAGAAAGATAATCATGTTATCTACAACTTTTCTATAGCGCATATCTAGAGAAAACACAATTTAGTTCATCAAACATACAACACACCGAAAACAGTACGTGCAGCCCAAAACAGCAATCGATACATTTCAGCTTCTATACAATTCAAGAATTGCCGCGTTCTAGAGACTTGAATTATTATAACACTTTGACATTTGTTAGAATTAAAATAACCAAATGAGAACTAACAAGTGGACTTACTAGTTTTTATCCGTGTCATTATGAGCACTAGAAGTACCATATTTAATTAGCAACGCATTCTCCCCGATAATCGATATCGAAGTGTTGTTCACACAATAATTTACATTTTAACTTAGACATCATATGAACACTACTACTTTTTACTCGCGACCGTAACCATACATATGTAGACTACAACAAGCAATTCACCGTGATTACGAGCTTAACCACGCCATCTAACAATTCGGTTAACTAGAGCAACGACATCGCCGCTAAATAACATACACGTCAACTTGCCTTTTATTGCCGCAATCCGAGACATAACATATACTACAACATTTTTATAAACCCACAGATTCACAAGTATATTCGCACACCGACCAACTCATATGAATCGTAAACCACAAATCTCCAAATCGCAATCACCACGCATTTACTTCCCAAATCATGAACGCTTACATGTTTATCCTACGAACCGGGTATTTCAATAATTAGCCTAAAACAACTAACTCCATTACATCCTTGTATCACAAACCTACTTGACTTACGTGAAGTGTCTACTCGAAATTGTGAGTACAATCATACACTATATGCGAAGCCTAATTTAACGAGCGCATAATACGCATCGTCATGACTCGACCTATAAATATAGAGAAAGTGATGACTACTCTGGCATGTCACCACCTCTATAAATTTAAGCCAAGACAATTTCTACCATCGACTAAGAGTCGTAAGCATTAAATACATTACTACTTTACATGCACAAATAAACTTCAACTTAACACAACTGACACTGATGGAATTTTTACTAAACTCATCATACGCATAACCATGTCTCGCATACAACCATATTATGGCGTGCACTCGAGACACTTCACTCAATGTGGCGCGACCACTAATATAAATGAACTCCGACACTCATGTCTTAACGATACATCCTCCACGCAAACTAGCATTCTCTAAACTACTCGCCACATCAATAAATATATCCCCTCTAAAATTACGAATCCCATCACATTGCTTAAAACAAATACACTTTTCACATAAACACATATCGATGCATTTCCCAAAACAAAATCCACATTTTGTAACTTAGTTTTCGCATCAAACAACGCATCGCATATTTTCCTATCAAAATAAAAATACCCGAGTTCTTTTCTATTTCATTTTCTTCCCTACACGCGTCCATTCATACAATTATACTTTCACACACATATAACCACATGCACATCATCGACCAAAACATAATTAGACAACTACAAATCGCGCACATCAATTAACCTCTTGTTCTCCAATCGCAAACGTGATCCTACCAACGTGTATAGCCAAAACATATTACACACATCCACATATATGCATGCACTGCCCGACATCAATCAAAGCATACGTATTATAAACTATAAATCAATCAACCTGAACGAGTCGTGACTAGGCGTGTGGGCTGTCCACATGGCTCGGCATTTCGTCGAACGGCCAAGGCGCGAAGCGCGGCATCAACCACTAGCTGCGATTAGACACACACAACAGTTCAATATTTTTCCGAGCACAAAAATATGATAATAGCAAGGGAAGCGGGGTGTTTCTCACCACGGGTTTCGACGGCGGCGCGCAGGCGCTGCGCAAATCGGGTCAATGCAAGCGATACGGACGAGATCTCATGGCTGCTGCTGGGGAATGCCCGTGTGCTATGGAGGTCGGCTGGTTTCCATGGGAGGTGGAGCGCAGAGCTGCTGCGTAGTGGGGCAAAGGGGAGCAAGGGCTAGCGGCCATGGACAGGGAGGCAGCGCCATGAGGAGACTCGAGCTCGAGCCATGGGGAAGGGAAGGGAGCTCGCTGGGGCATCTCCTGCGCCATGGGAGGAAGCAGGACGCCATGGCTGGGGGTGCGTGGAGCAGGGAGCCTGTTGGTGGCCTTGCTGCCGTGAAGCAGGGAAGAAGAAAGGCAAAGGAAGAAGAAGGGGGAGGGGATGAGGAGCCGGACTGTTCTCCTGCAGGGAGCGAGCGCCAGGGAGGGCGCCATGGGAGGAAGCGTGCTGGCTTCCAGCCTACACGCAGGGGAGAAATTGGAGAGGGCAAAGGGTGTTGTCCCTGCTGCAGCCGTGGGGAGCCAGGGAGGAAGAAGGGCAGAGGACGCCATGGACAGAAGCTCGACGGCCATGGGAGGAGAGGAGGAGCCGAGCTCCCTGCGCGCTGCCACGGGGAAGAAGAGCTCCCTGCCCTAGCGTGCGTGAAGAAGTCTGGCGACTGGGAAAATGGCAGAGCAGGAAGAAGGTTGTGGTGGCTGGGAAAAATTGAGGGGTGGGAATGCAAAATAGCCCAATTTGCAAGGGAGAGAGGTCCTATTTATAGAAGGGGCACTAGGGTTAGGGTTTTCTCATGGGCCAAATGGGCCGGGCTGGAATGGGCTTAGCCCAAAACACGTACTCGGGCCACGCTAATTTATTTTCCCGAATAAAAATGCTCCCATGGAATTTGTTTCAACAGAGAACAGAGCAAAATACAGTTCGGACGAACGGACGATTGAGCGATTAACTCGACCGAGAGTCTGATTTGATTTCGCTCGGCAATAATTTCCTACACATGATTCGAAAATAAATAGTCTCGGGATATGACTGGCTTTCGGATTTAGGATTGAAAGAGACAAATCGCGACATTTAAAATCATCGCCGATGTTGATTTTTTTGAATTCGGATCGAACACATAGGTATTAAGCTGAGTCGAGTAAGATTTGATTAGAGGACGACATACTGAGTATTCCTTTTGAGAGTACAGATTCGGATTAAAATAGTCGAACATCGATCGAAGTTCGAGGAATTGGATTTGGGCTCAGATCAGATAACAGTCGTCGAGAGTTTGATTTAATGAGCTTCAGATGAGATTTATAATTCGAGAATGATCTTCGAGTTTGCATTCGTGCTGAGGATAAAAGTTTTAATAGGCTCCAAAATTGGCCTTCTGTGAGACTGAGTAACTCCGACTTCGGTGAAACGTGAATGAATAATCTGGATAATCAGGGACATACGCGAGCGAGAAATAGAAATTTTTACTGAGCATCCGAGGTAAGGATAAATCTCGCGACGTAACACGAAACTGACACTTGGGGTGTCACAGTCTTCCCCCTTAAAAAGAATCTCGTCCCGAGATTCGAATGAGGATATTTAAGGGTGGAGAAGCATGTAACTCCCAAGCTGGAGATATATGCAAATTTATGAGATGGGATCTGACAAGATACTGAAGATAGATTTGGGTAGAATATCGCGGCATGCTGAGACAAAATGCAGCGATCACTCTGAGAGAATGTTTACAAAAGGTAGCACATCAGTATAGTCCCGTAATGGATCACGACTATTAACCGTGATACCAGCGCGTGCCGAGTAGCTCAACCATGTGTGCGCGCCCACAGGAGGCTCTCGGTTTTGTCGCGGCACCATCAGTTGCTAGCCATAATACCATTACCAAACGCAACCAATAAGAAATCCACATAGCACAGACAGATGGAGCCCATGAGAGTATGGCTCAGAAAATAAGAATGTGATCGGAGTTGAAGCAGAGATTGTTGGCAAAAGAGCATCACATGAGATTTTTTTTCAACTCAGAGAATTATTTTATGATCATCACGGGGATTATCAGCCAAAGATCGAGAGGATATTTAATATGAGAAGGGACTAACCAAGAGATCGAGATTGATAAGCTTTTAGAGACATGAGAGATCCAAAGATAACAACAGCATCCATTACTCCACATGGATATGCCGTTTAGAGATAAGTTGATAAAACAAGCGTCATGATCCTCGGAGAAGGGGTATGAGAATGACCAGAAATGAGAGATTTAGGCAAGATCAACATCCGATACTTGAGAACGGGTCATAGCAGATAACCAGATAACGAGGCAGAATCATTAAGGGATCTAGAGATTCGGATGATAAAGCAAACATGATTCACAAGAAAAAGGATTATTAGATCTAGGCGAAAGGAGAGGTAGGCAAACAGGATCAGCTAGGATGATCGACAGAAATGCTATGAAGTTTTAGGGGCAAGGATTTATGGAAAGAAACATGGCCTCGATAGGGTTTGCGCAACTAGACACCAACAATAATTTTTTTGACGCAACAAGTGCACAAGGAAGTTTTAGTCGATTTAGGGGTCAAGCTATGGGTGTCTACAAGTTGTGTAGGTGCAACTTCACGGTAAAACACACAAGGGTTAGAAAACACCAACACAAGAATGAATTTGTTTTAGAGGTTTCACTTGCTAAACTCAAGGTTGTTTGGGTAGGGGTCTTTTTATGAACAGAACAAGCAAAATTTTTTTGTTGCAAAAAGGGTTGAACAATTACAATACCACGTAGCTAGCAAGACAAGAGAAACATATAGCACGACCTAACAAGACTTACCAATCTGACACGAGGTAAGGCATTTCTTAGAGTTCGCAAGGTGGCAATACATCACATTATTCACAAGTTCTTATTATGGGAATAAAGGTGAGAGAAGCATGTTGATGCACAAGAGACAATTATAATGCGACAATCATGATGCATGCTCATTCTAGTCGTCTTCTCAGACCTAACTAATTTTTCGGATGCTTCTACATCATCCTTATTAATAATAGTAGTAGCCTTTATGGCCTAAATAACTAGCCACCTAGCTACCCATCTATTCCTAGGGCTTCACGTCCTAGGTCTATCCTTATCGTCCTGACATCTATCCAACATTGGTTTCTAAGCAAGTTTTACTTTTAAAAAGTTGATATTCATGACTTATTGACTTCTCTGTAATGGTATTCGCTCCGATACCAGCTGTGGTGGAACCGCCCGAATTATTCCAGCTTAAGTGCCCAAGTCGCACCCTTAAGGGTAGCAATACACTTAAACAGGAATAACCCGTCAGTCCCTCGGATCTAGTCCAATAAAGCCACTTATCCAGGATCGAATACCACTAGCTCACTCGAAGGTGAGATACAGAGAAATACAATAAAACATACTACCACAAATTTAATAAGTATCATTAGTGATTACATTATAGGAGTTTCAGAAATGATAACCATAAATTTTAATGCAGCGGAAATAACTAACGGAGAAAATCGAGTAACATGGCGAAGCCTGGCCACGCTACTACTCCTGGTTCTCTCCTGCGGGAGCAATAACCCACTCGATCATCTATCTCGGTGGCAGGGATGAAGGCCAAGTCACACCAGCAACAAATCATCCTAAGGAGTACCTGCAAAAATTGTGCCACAAGCAAGGCTGAGTATACTAATACTCAGCTAGACTTACCCGGTGTGAGGAGTCTACTCCTCTACCTCTAGACATGCAGTTGTTTGGCTGAGGGGTTTGGTTTGCCAAAAGCACTAGCTGAGTCTAAAATCAAGTTTTAGCTTTTCAAGTTTTAGTATGATCCTTTTAAACTAGATGATTACCTAGCTACTCATACATGATATCAAACATTTTTAAGCAATCAACATTTTTGCCAGTCAACTCATATCCACTTATTACTCAATGTAGCAGCATGGATCAAGCAGTCTCATTAGCTGCGAGAAGCAGACGATTCGAATCGAGTTTTTAAACCTTGCAAGGTAAACCTAAACACACGACGTGGCGAGGCACTCCGTCCCCACACACATCAACCGTCCCCATCGATTCACTTTGACATTTGTTAGAGTTAAAATAACCAAATGAGAACTAACAAGTGGACTTACTAATTTTTATCCGTGTCATTATAAGCACTAGAAGTACCATATTTAATTAGCAACGCATTCTCCCCGATAATCGATATCGAAGTGTTGTTCACACAATAATTTGCATTTTAACTTAGACATCATATGAACACTACTACTTTTTACCCGCGACCGTAACCATACATATGTAGACTACAACAAGCAATTCACCGTGATTACGAGCTTAACCACGCCATCTAACAATTCGGTTAACTAGAGCAACGACATCGCCGCTAAATAACATACACGTCAACTTGCCTTTTATTGCCGCAATCCGAGACATAACATATACTACAACATTTTTATAAACCCACAGATTCACAAGTATATTCACACACCGACCAACTCATATGAATCGTAAACCACAAATCTCCAAATCGCAATCACCACGCATTTACTTCCCAAATCATGAACGCTTACATGTTTATCCTACGAACCAGGTATTTCAATAATTAGCCTAAAACAACTAACTCCATTACATCCTTGTATCACAAACCTACTTGACTTACGTGAAGTGTCTACTCGAAATTGTGAGTACAATCATACACTATATGCGAAGCCTAATTTAACGAGCGTATAATACGCATCGTCATGACTCGACCTATAAATATAGAGAAAGCGATGACTACTCTGGCATGTCACCACCTCTCTATTTAAGCCAAGACAATTTCTACCATCGACTAAGAGTCATAAGCATTAAATACCTTACTACTTTACATGCACAAATAAACTTCAACTTAACACAACTGACACCGATGGAATTTTTACTAAACTCATCATACGCATAACCATGTCTCGCATACAACCATATTATGGCATGCACTCGAGACACTTCACTCAATGTGGCGCGACCACTAATATAAATGAACTCCGACACTCATGTCTTAACGATACATCCTCCACGCAAACTAGCATTCTCTAAACTACTCGCCACATCAATAAATATATCCCCTCTAAAATTACGAATCCCATCACATTGCTTAAAACAAATACACTTTTCACATAAACACATATTGATGCATTTCCCAAAACAAAATCCACATTTTGTAACTTAGTTTTCGCATCAAACAACGCATCGCATATTTTCCTATCAAAATAAAAATAACCGAGTTCTTTTCTATTTCATTTTCTTCCCTACACGCGTCCATTCATACAATTATACTTTCACACACATATAACCACATGCACATCATCGACCAAAACATAATTAGACAACTACAAATCGCGCACATCAATTAACCTCTTGTTCTCCAATCGCAAACGTGATCCTACCAACGTGTATAGCCAAAACATATTACACACATCCACATATATACATGCACTGCCCGACATCAATCAAAGCATACGTATTATAAACTATAAATCAATCAACCTGAACGAGTCGTGACTAGGCGTGTGGGCTGTCCACATGGCTCGGCATTTCGTCGAACGACCAAGGCGCGAAGCGCGGCATCGACCACTAGCTGCGATTAGACACACGCAACAGTTCAATATTTTTCCGAGCACAAAAATATGATAATAGCAAGGGCAGCGGGGTGTTTCTCACCACGGGTTTCGGGTCAATGCAAGCGATACGGACGGGATCTCATGGCTGCTGCTGGGGAATGCCCGTGTGCTATGGAGGTCGGCTGGTTTCCATGGGAGGTGGAGCACAGAGCTGCTGCGCAGTGGGGCAAAGGGGAGCAAGGGCTAGCGGCCATGGATAGGGAGGCATCGACATGAGGAAACTCGAGCTCGAGCCATGGGGAAGGGAAGGGAGCTCGCTGGGGCATCTCCTGCGCCATGGGAGGAAGCAGGATGCCATGGCTGGGGGCACGTGGAGCAAGGAGCCTGCTGGTGGCCTTGCTGCTGTGAAGCAGGGAAGAAGAAAGGCAAAGGAAGAAGAAGGGGGAGGGGATGAGGAGCCGGACTGTTCTCCTACAGGGAGCGAGCGCTAGGGAGGGCGCCATGGGAGGAAGCTTGCTGGCTTCCAGCCTACACGCAGGGGAGAAATTGGAGAGGGCAAAGGGTGTTGTCCCTGCTGCAGCCGTGGGGAGCCAGGGAGGAAGAAGGGCAGAGGACGCCATGGACAGAAGCTCGACGGCCATGGGAGTAGAGGAGGAGCCGAGCTCCCTGCGCGCTGCCACGGGGAAGAAGAGCTCCCTGCCCTGGCGTGCGTGAAGAAGTCTGGCGGCTGGGAAAATGGCAGAGGAGGAAGAAGGTTGTGGCGGCTGGGAAAAATTGAGGGGTGGGAATGCAAAATAGCCCAATTTGCAAGGGAGAGAGGTCCTATTTATAGAAGGGGCACTAGGGTTAGGGTTTTCTCATGGGCCAAATGGGCCGGGCTGGAATGGGCTTAGCCCAAAACACGTACTCGGGCCGCGCTAATTTATTTTCCCGAATAAAAATGCTCCCGCGGAATTTGTTTCAACAGAGAACAGAGCGAAATACAGTTCGGACGAACGGACGATTGAGTGATTAACTCGGCTGAGAGTCTAATTTGATTTCGCTCAGCAATAATTTCCTACGCATGATTCGAAAATAAATAGTCTCGGGATATGACCGGCTTTCGGATTTAGGATTCAAAGAGACAAATCGCGACATTTAAAATCATCGCCGATGTTGATTTTTTTTGAATTCGGATCGAACACATAGGTATTAAGCTGAGTCGAGTAAGATTTGATTAGAGGACGACATACTGAGTATTCCTTTTGAGAGTACGGATTTGGATTAAAATAGTCGAACATCGATCGAAGTTCGAGGAATTGGATTCGGGCTCAGATCAGATAACAGTCGTCGAGAGTTTGATTTAATGAGCTTCACATGAGATTTATAATTCGAGAATGATCTTCGAGTTTGCATTCGTGCTGAGGATAAAAGTTTTAACAGGCTCCAAAATTGGCCTTCTGTGAGAATGAGTAACTCCGACTTCGGTGAAACGTGAATGAATAATCTGGATAATCAGGGACATACGCGAGCGAGAAATAGAATTTTTTACTGAGCATCCGAGATAAGGATAAATCTCGCGACGTAACACAAAACTGACACCTGGGGTGTCACACGGATTACGCTTGATCTAGTGGGTAGCTGATCAACAACCTTATAACTAAGTTGAAGCTGGTATGTAGGACAACAACTTTGATATAGTCGGATTAGCAACTCATCACATAGAAATTATAGGAAAACGTCCCTGAGGTTGCTCTGTTAGGCACACCGAGTGAGGTCTGCATAGTATAGTAAACTGAAGAAGATCACGGGTGCACGGAACCTGGCTACCGGCGATATCCGCACGAGGATTCACACTGGCCGCTGTGATTTGTTCTTGGTTCGGGAAGGATATTACCGTGGGAGTGAAAAGATCAGAAGGGGGTTGGATTGAGCCTGCTTCGCCATACCCACTTGCCCCGCGATGTGGTCATGCGGCTGTCGTCATGGTGGCCACAGTTTACCTCGGTCATGCCACGCCATCGACCGTGTTACCACGTTGCAATTGGTCGCAAGTGATAGTCAGTTACCACCCCAAAACCTTGCTCAATCGTGCGCCATGGTAGCCGTACTCCGATGACTCACCCACTCACCGCCGTAAGCTCAACCTTGCCCAAATTCGTGGCACCAGTGGTCAATTCCTATAAATTAACGCCTCACTCTGCTCCGCTATCTCGTTACGAACCCAGCGCACCACTCCTCCCTCTCGATCATCCACCATAGCTCGCGAATTTCCGTTTTCACCCAAATCGGCCAAGAACACCATCGGGTGACCTCGCGTCATGGCCAGCCGTCCTCAGGTCCATTCATGTCCCTCTGGTCCATGTTTATACATCCTCTGATGCTAGTGAAGCCCTCGGTCTCGGTCGAATGAGCGCTACCACACCATAGCTTAGAGAACGTTGCGTTATTGTCTGGGAATGCTGTCGTGGACATAGCTCACGTCGACCGGCCATTCCCGGTAGTCTCCGTCCAAGTTTGCGTGAGCACCTTAACCCTAGTAGGTCACTAAGTCGTTCTGCATCCTTGGATTAAACTCGACCGACTCAGGTACACCTATAAAGGCACGTCAGTGATTCGGTTCCGCCACTATCGCGGGTAGCTATGAGTTAATGGCGCCATAGCCGAATTGAGCACGTGAATGCGTTCGGGTTGCATTAGTGAGGGTGTCCACGTGCTCAACACCACCAGAGCACGTCACCGCCGATAGGAATTCGCGCCTCCGGCTATGTGCTCGACGCGGCACCATTAAGGACCTAGAAGCGTGAAGGAATAGAAGTAGGAGGACCTATGTGAAATTGTCAGTGATACAAGTAAACAGTGTCGTGGGCTGTGTATTAGATGTTTAAATGTCCAGGGACCTTTGCGCAAAACCACCTGTGTGGGCGCGGGCACGTTCCGCCTGTGCGTGGGCTGGTCGGGCTGAATTGAGCCCATTACTATTCATGTTTTATCCTTTTCTTTTTACTGTCAGCTTGGGAAATTTGTGGAAAATAGTAGAAAATTGGTAAAATCATGAGACCAATTTTGCTAGACTCCTAAAATCACATAGTATTTAATAAAAATAATTCCAAGATTTTTATCCCAAACTTGGAGTTGTGTAGCATTTAAAGATGCTTAAACCAAGCCTTTATAATTTTAGAGATAGTTTAGTAATTCAAAAAAATCATAAAACTTTTTAAGTAAGGTTAATATGATGATTAGAGCCCCTGAGTGAAGATTGAAATAATTTGAACACTGTTTGATCAGAAACCCACTAACTAGCCTCATAGGGTTAATTACTTAACACTAATCCTAAAGGAATATCTAATTAGAAAACCTTAGTGATTAGTTTATACTATGAAGGAAAGTTGTATTCAAGATGCAACTTATTATGTATTTTTATTTTTATTCTGTAACTATATATTCATGACATCGCATAAGCATTCATGTACATATATTATCATGTATAGAAAACGAGGAAAAACCTGTAGTAGAAGAGGAGGTTGTCTCCCAGACTGAGAATCCTCCAGCAGAGAACAACTTTTACTTCGACATCTGTGGTGTGGAACCCGAACCTCCTGCAACATAAGGCAAGCCCCGGTGCATTATCCTTTTTCCTTGTTGTTTAAAATCTTTATCGCCTTATATGATGCATTAGGTGATAGGAGTTGTGTGCTAAACAATTGATGCATTCCCTTTCTTGGAAATCTGATTACCATTCCTTGATACCCTTTTATGAAAAGGAGTTTTATGATGCTTAGCCTTGCTTTAGAAAAACAAAATATTTTGTTTTTAAAAACAAAAGGTGATGCTTCACACTTGACGGGAATTTTTACAAAGAAATGACTTATGATGGTGGATCCATCACGGCCGTGATGGGTTCAAAATATAAAAAGTGTACCTCTGTTAGGTACCAAACTTTGGGTTTTAAATGATAAAGACGAGACCAGGCGGGTGACTTGCATGAGAAGGAAGTCTCGGTGTAATGTCTTCGTCTGATCCGCTTAAGGACCGAGCCGATGTAGGGCTGCTGACCGAGGACCTTTTAACTGGCCATATGACTCATCATGGGTAAGCTTTGCCTCGGCCAGACCAATACCAGAAAGGCTACCACACAATGGGAGTGGAGAGATGGCTAGAGTAGCGTGTACCCTCCGTGGCAAGAGGATTGACGGTGGAGTATCTATGCTCTCGGTTGGCATGAACCCATTCTAGTCTTGAGAAACCCAGGTGCGAGTTGGCATATGCAAGGGTTAAATGCTACATATGTCATGTGGTTGGAGATCCCCAGCCGGGTATTAATCGATTCGGATCATCGTTACTTCTCGGACATGAATACTTGGTCACTAACTTACACGTAGCATCAAGTGAACTCAAGAGATGACAAAAGATGGCTAGTTTAGGCCAAGTGCTTGATCTAGAATAGAAAGAAATCTAGATGCAGGGTAAAACGGATTCTTAAGGATCCACTCATAGTAAGCTTTTCTGCAAAAAGAATCTTTGAATCTTGATAAGCTTTACCTTGATTTCTAACATCCAGCATATCCTTGAGAGTATTTTTCCTTTGACGGGTAAGACTTGTGAAAATACACTTCGTACACAGGGTTTCCAAACCCATGTTGTTGTAGGTGATGAAACAATCGAGTTATGCTATTTCTGTTCCAAGGTGGTTCCCAAGCAGGAGGATAAAAACTAAGTTTTTTTTAGGGAAGGTGTTTTGCCTTCCTGTGATGTAATAATAAGTTCACGCACTCAAGTGCCCGTATATGTAATAACCACTCTTTCCATATTTTTCTTATGAATGTAAATTATGTTATTGTAATCCTTTCCGCTTACTACTTACTTCGACGATGTGTAATGTCTGCGTGATGGGTTAAGCACTCTTGGGCGATGTGATGGAGATACAGATAACTAAACTTGCCGAGTCATTACGTACACCTGCATGACTATCTGAGGTCCTTACAACAAGGACATATGTAGGTGGGCCTAATACCTTGGAAGGTTCCATGACAGTAATGACCCACGAGTTCCGCGGCAAGCCAACGGCGATGGCCATGGCTCTGTTTCCATGGGAGAGAACCAACTGACAATGTGGGTCCCACACGTCAACCAGTCAGCAAGCAACACACACGCGCCTGAGCCGAGGGCACAGGAAACATCACAGCGCAATTTCTTTTCTTTTTGATTTTCTTTTCTTTTACTCATTTTTGGTTATATTTTCTCATTTATAATTGAATTCAAATTTAAGTCATGATTCCTTTATTCAAATAAAATGCATCACATAAAAATATCAGCATGGATGCACCTTTAATTTGCTTAACTTGGTCTCTTTATTTACAGATGTAAAAGAGAAAAGAGGATAATTAATCACATAGGTTCCAAAATTCCCCAAGACATTAACATATAACTATATTTATTTATTTATATCATTATTTTTCTCCGATACAAATTTTGGGCTTTACAAATCCTACCCCCCTTAAAAATAATCGCGTCCTCAAGATTACGAAGAAAAGGGATATAGAAGGTTTTGTTTGTATTTCGCTTCTAGTTTTCAATTGGTACCAAATCATAAAGTTTTTTTTTCTTTAAGACTAACTAGTAGGTGAATAGGATAGCATCGGTACCTTATAACCGTGTGTTAGCTATTGGTAAGAAAGTTGGGGTAAGAAAGATCAAGACAAGTATAAGGAAGAAATATTTTGGCAAGGGAAGACTCCATCATGGATAGTGGATCTTGACTCATCTGGTGATCTAGCTTGGTCATTTAAGACTTGAGTTGGTTCTTATCCTTCCTTGATGAGGTTGATCATCTTCGGTCTTCAATCTTGGAGTTACCATCTGAGTTTATGGATATGTAGATGGATGTGGGTAGGATAGGTTTTATGAGATACTTCAAAATCTCGGATGCTTTTAATTTATGTCGATCTATACGGATTATGCATGTAGGTCAAGTAGTGGTATACGACCGAGTTAGTATAAGACATCAATTTGGGTTGAAACATACTTATATGAGTAAGGTCTAATGTATTTCACACTATTAACTTGTTAAGTGACTGGCCTTAGATTAGCTCAACTTAAGGTTAGACTAGGTTAGGTTAGATTAACCTGTTAGACTAGATCAGATCTAAAATATATTGATATGACTAGTTTAGTCTAGATAAGATCTAATTAATTTAGATTAGATCATGGTGGTTACACTAGGAAGAGATAAGCAAAGTGGTTAGGATAAGATGATTCTATAAGGTCATGATTGAATCTTTTAAGATAAGATGGATCCATTAAGATAAGATGAATCTATTAAGATAAAGTGATCTATTAAGTGATGTCAAATTCTTAATTGATTAATCTTTATTCATTTTTAATGTGGATAATCTAAGTTTTATTAGCTATCTGGACATCATATTTTTATACCTAAATATATAGATGCAGATGCAATTGCTGACACTACTCCACAACTATAATTACACTCACTCAAAGAACTAAATCAAACAGGTACCATAAGAACAAGCATTCAAGCGTATAGATACAAAAATAGTTTTGTTTTTATTCCTAAGGTTTGGTCTCCTATTCCTAAAGGTCACTTTAGGTACAGGATTTCAAAGTGTGAAATCTACTTTTGTCTTTAGAAGTGAAAATGTAAGAATAATCAGAGTAAAGCAGAATAGATGAGAAAAGATTAAGAAAAGCTTAGAAAGAATCATAGTAGAAAAGGTAAGTAGGTAAGGGTTGTCCAGTTCTATCTAGGTTCACCCTACAGTCAACATTCCTTTGATACCACTTCTGTCACACCTGGGTTTTAGGGGCCAAACCCGGGCGCGAAATCAAATGTGTGCTAGGATCAAGTCTCACACATATGATGACTCATGGTATAGAAACGAATGTCACTTCATTAATAAATAACGGAGTTTTGTACAAAATAGATAAATAATTACATCATATGAAGACAATGATCCAACAACCAGAGTTGACTGGGAGACGATGACCTATACAACTCACGAACTCATCACAGCATCCTTCACGCGCCTCATCCTGTGGTACCTGATCTTGACCTGGGGGATGTGAGTACAACAAGGGTGAGCTCACATATGTTCATCGCTCAACAAGTTGTGCGGAATAATGTGCATGAGCTCACTTACTGTGGGGTTCATGTGAAGTGTAAGGCTTACCAAAGAAGATGGCTAAAGCTGAGCATTGCTTTTAGAGTTGGTCAAAATTTTATTAGCAGTTACTAAGTATAAGTAGATACCAACCCAAATAAGAGATCAATTAATAGTAACACCCACGATGCAATGCATATGGCAGATTAAGTTTAGTTTCATAAATTAATCATGCGAGAGTCCTGAGTTGCTCTTGACCGTGAGCACGACTGATATACCAGTTTTATACTCTGCAGAGGTTGCACCCTTTACCCACAAGTCGTGTATCCTGTCTAGCCATGGTTTGCAAGGCACTTAGACACTTCCGAGGTGAATGGCTAGGGATCCACTACGAGGCCTTTACAAAGTTCCACTAGCTTCAGAAAACCCGCTACGGTTTCTGAGAAGGGCAATATACGAATCCCTCAACCGAAAAGTCATCGCAGCATTATCGACCCGAGGACCTCGCTATACGCAGCTCCTCTACCGCCCTTGCCCCTTTCGGGTAAGGTAGTCCTCCACTAGCTTTCCTAATTAGCGAGCCAAGGGCGTCCCATTCCACCCTTGTGGTAGCACAGATATCTCAAGTTAAGCTCCATGTTCCAATTAACACAATTATCTTGTCATGAACAATAATTAAAACAACAACATAATTGGAACATGATCATATTTCAAATGTAATATTAATCCCAAATCTAGGTAGAGCAATAGCACATACTACCCAAAAGTTCAGTGGTAAACAAGGTGTGAAATAAACAAATCTAGGGAAACCTATTAGGTCCCATCAAATTAACCCGAGCATGTCACAGTGATTATCTGGAACATTATTAGGTACAGAAGAGTGATCAAGGGCACAATTTGCCTTAGACTCGAGATTCCCAGGTACTAACTTGGTCTTCAAATGACTCGTAAACTCGCTGCTACTCGTAGCAATACAAACAAGTATGGTATTGGCAAAATTAACATCACACCAAACATAAGAACAAACTGCATAATAATGTTCTATGCATCGTAACGAGATCGTAGGTTTGAGAACCACTAAATTCGGAGTTATGGTTTAAGAGTTATGATTTTCCGAAGGTTTAGGTGTTTGCTACAAAACAAATGAGGTACAAGGTTTTAACCATAGGTTTCATAGTAATACAAGTTTACTACATGATAAACAATATTAATACAAAATTATTGCAACTGGAATGGATTAATTTGGAGTTAAAATAAATTATTTATGAATTAAACAAGTTTCTGGAATTATTTTTATACTAGAAACCATTTTTCCTTATTATTTTACTTAATTTATCCACCCCCTCGATTGCGCGTATAATTTCTATAAAGCTTGGGGTCTACTTTGTAAATTCTGGGGCTCCATTGTAATTATTTCTTAACAACTATGGACGATGGGTTGATATGTAGAAACACGAGGGTTTCATATGCAAAACAGCGCGGCCTACAGTATCTGTGATCCCTGGCCATCCGATCTAATTTCGAGAGCCCAGATTTGATCTAGCCTTTTAATGAATCAATGTCTCATATGGGCTGCTAGATCGGTATCCAATGGCCTAAACTGAACCAGTATGTGGCCCATGATCTCGACCGTCTAACCTAAAGTCTACGACCCCAATCAAAATGAGCTGGAAAGGCACCATCTTCTAATCTCCACCATCGATGATTGATCGGACATCACCTGGTTCTTCTTCTATGTTTGGTCAGCACCAGGCGACGGCGCAGACCCCCCACGGCGGCGCCCGCGTATTCGGCAGAGAGGGGTGATTGCCGAAGTATCACCGCACAGCCAACCGGTGACAAGGGCCCATCTGCGACCCGATCTACACGTTAGGAGGACCAAGGTGAAGCAAGTGGAGCATTCAGACCTCTATCCGTGCGGTGACGAGGTCTGGGCACGGTGCAATGGGGCGGCGGTGGCATACTCCACCCCGGCGAGAAATTGCATCGACAACAAGGGTCTCTGCAGCACGCCGAGGCTCCCTGAAGGTTGCGACACAGACCGGCGACCCATCTGAGCCACCCACCAGGACCAATCGATGGTGATTCCTGAGTTCGGCGGCGGGGTTACTGAAAGTCGCCTAGAGGGGGGTGAATAGGCAAAACCTGCAAAATTATAAACTTTGAACACGCACTACACCAAGGGTTAGGGTTAGAAATAAATAATCTTGAATTCATAGTGCGGAAGATAGTTCCACTTGCTATGTGTTTCTCAATCAATGCGGATAACTTTGGGAGCAAACTCAAAACAATATGAGCAAGGGAACTTTTAGAGAGAGAGGAGAGGGGAGAAACAAATCGAGTGATGAAGATCAACACAAACGAACACGGTGATTTGTTTCCCAAGGTTCGGTTCCAAGGAACCTACTCCCTGTTGAGGAGGCCACAAAGGTCGGGTCTATTCCAACCCTTTCTTTCTCTCAATCGGTCACTTAGACCGGTCGAGTGCTTCTTCTTAATCACACGAGTCACTAAGACCCTGCGAGGATCACCACACAATTAGGTGTCTCTCGCTTGCTTTACAAAACACTTGAGAAGTTTAGAGTGAGAAGAAGAAAGCAATCCAAGCAATAAGAGCAACAAAAGAAACACAAATCACCCGCTCTCATGTCACTATGCACTTGATTTGATTTTGGATCTTGGAGAGGATTTTATGCTTTGATTGTGTCTTGGAGTGTATGCTTTTGCTCTAGTATTGAATGTGAAGGTTGGAAGGCTTGGATGACTATAACACCCTGAATTTGGGGGTATAAAATTTCTTTCTTATTATCATTCAAATTCAGGTATTACTCTTCTCTCTCACACTCTAGTTTCTATCTCTCTCTAGTTCCTCTCTCTTTCTTTCTCTTTTGGTTAGAGTTAGCTTGATTAGGAGAGATTAATTATTTATTTTTTTGCTTAAACATTGTGAGTCATGACATGTTGCACCATGCTGAGCTTAAATATTCTTTGAATTGTTGCACATGTTTGAATTAGTTTGAATTTGAAACTTGGTTTGAATTTGAATTGAAAATCCTAGAGAAAAAGAAATGGAAAAGCAAATATAAATTACAGGAAAAATGAAAAAGCCAAAGTAGCCTAGCCGACCCAGGTCGGCCCAGCCAGGCCGCGCGCCCGCGCCGCCTGACAGGTGGGTTCCACCTGTCAGCGGTGGTTCCCTTCCTCGCACGCTCTCTCTCTCCCTCTCTCTGCCTAGTGGGGCCGGGCTATCGGCGCCAGTTGCCTCCGCCCGCTCGCCCTCTGCCCCTCTGCCTCGCGGGCCCGCCTCGTCAGTGCGCCGAACTGTAACCCCCGCGCGCCCGCTCTCTCTCTCTCGATGCGCCGTGGGACCGCCCTGTCAGCTCCGCCTTCCTCGCGCCCACCGTGGACCAGCACGCGCGCACTCACGCACGCACGCTGAGATCCCCGGCCATGTCGCTCGCCCACGCACCCTAGCTCCTTTTTGAGCACTGCCCGTGCCCGCACTCGCTCCCCCGTCCCAATTTGCACAGCCCTGCCCTCTCTCGCGCTCTACCCACGCTGCTCGACCTCACCGGAGACCCGCGCCCGCCGTGCCAGTCGTGGAGTTCGCCGGAAACTACGCCAGGCCACCCCAAGCTCCGCCCCGCGGTGAGACACCCATTCCCATGCTCGGGTTTCCCAATTGTGCTTCGTTGTTGGTCAATTCAGCTTCGCCGGAGGTTGGCCGTGGTGGTCCGCCGCACCCGCGCAGTGACCGACCAAATTGGCCCAGTCAAGTGCCCCTGCACCGGCCCTTGGCGTTACCCTTGCCCTGCTGAAGTTAGTCCAGGCCTTAGCGCGCCTCAGACCCCCTCCCCGAAGCCGGAATCCCTCACCGGAGTTACCCCGACCCGCCCGGAGTCCTCCTTCAGCCATTCTCCCATTTGTGACCCCGGTCTCGTGGCCATAACCCTAACAGTGAGTTCGCTGCGCCTTCCCCTTCGTTTTTGGCCAGCTCCGGCGACCTCGGAGCCGCCATAGCTCGCACCCGCCCCAACTCCGGCGACCTCACCACCGCGAGAAGTGGCGCCGCTGTAGCCGTTAACACCTCCCTGGCTTTGATCTCCCCCATCCGATCTCTATCGCACGACCCAGATCACGGGATACTGCTTCGCGCACGCGTGCCCTACGTCCGGACCTACCTATCAGCGCATGTGCCCTGGGCCCAACTGGTCAGTCCGCCCCTTCTCGGTCGCTGACACCGCTGGCCCGCCTGTCAGCGCTCGCTCGCCTGCGCGCGCGTGCCTTCGCCCGCTGATCTAATCTCGACCGTCGGTTTTAGATCTGACGGTTGAGTGGATCTCGTACCCCTTCGCATGGTTATTTTGCGTAAGAAACCCTCGGATTGTTGGGAATCAACCCGCCATCCCTGGTTTTCGCGCGCAGGCCCCTGTGATCTTGCAGATTGAACCCTGGGCTTTTAAATAATTACATAATTAGACCTATTTTCATATTTTAAATTCCCAAACTTGTTTATTTCATATCTTTTGCATATGAACTCCAAATTTAGTGATTCAAATTGCAAAATATTCATAGGAATATGCTCTATGCAAATAAATTAGTTCCATTTACTACCTGCACACTCTAATTTTGATGGTAAACTTTGAACTAGTATATGTGTGGATTTATTCATTTAATATAATAAATAAAAGGGAAACCCTAGAGATTAAAGTATACTTAATCTTGTAGGATTAATAGTGTGTATTAAATGATTTTATCTCTGCTTTAATTTTTATGCCTCATTAAAGGTAATTAAATTAGAGTATGTAATCATGGACAGTACTTAGGGAATAATTAACTACTAAATGAGAATTAGTTCACCCTATAATTTGATTTCCCATTTGGGTCTATGCTTTTCTTTTGAGATGTGTTCCCATGTTTGTATATGATTGATGTGTTGTTTATTTGTCATTTACCAAATGTATTGAATGCATGATTGCTTTATTTAGACAACGAGCAGTCTGTGGTTCTTGAGTGTGTTGCTAAAGGTCTTCCTAAGCAACAACTTGGTGAAGGCAAGTGTCCTCAGACCTATCATGTCCTCCTTTACTTTATAATTCACTGTCCCGCACTACATTATTGAAAACTTAAGGATTGACTAGTCTGTATTTACGTTACCCTTGTTTACCTTTTGGGTTATCATGATTAGCTTTATGCTATTGTTTTACTTTAATCAATGAACATGATGTGAATATTATGATACAATAATGTTATCCCGATGATGTTCCTGTGTAGGCTTATCCTCTACATTTTGTATTTCCGCACTTTGATATTAATGTTGAAGACTATGGCTATGTATTAGACTTTGTGGATGTCTTGGACATCTTGATGTAAACAAAGTACCTTTCCGCTATTTACTTTGAGCATTGTGTGATGACGTCCAACTATGTAATCGCTGTGTACGTGAGTTCTGATCCTGGCACGTACATGGTTCGCATTCGGTTTTCCTTCCAAAACCGGGTATGACATAAGTGGTATCAAAGCCTTGATGACTGTAGGACCGCTAACCTAGACTACAATGGTCGCCCTAAGGACTATAGAACCCTACTCTTACCTTGACCGAAGTGTCATTTCAAAAGTTGGTCATCTTGACCAACTCTATGTTATTTACTTATCTCAAAAGTTTTGTCTCACTTTTCTTTCTGTTTACTTTCTGGTCTTATAGTTCTACTCTCACTCTTGTGCTTACGATATCTTTTGTAGATGGCTCGTATTAGGTGCACTACACGTAAGTCTATGATCCCCTTTTTGCCTTCTCTCCTAGAGGAGCGTCCACTGCGTCGCACGGTGCCAGGTCAGTCCAGTCACCTGGAGAGATTGTATTATCACCTGCACGAGGAGCAGGAGCGTCGACGCCAGGAGAAGGAGCAAAAGGACTCTTCCTCCTCGCCTCAGCAGGAGATGGAGTCTAGGAGGCCGCCTTCCCTTGCACCTCAGCCAGAGATGCCCCCTGCATCACCTCAGGGATTCCCGGCTGCTGGAGGAGACCCTGACGGAGACAGAGATGACGATGACGCCGGTGGCAGTTCGGGCCACGGCACTAAGCTCTCAGAGGAGCCGGAGCCAGAGGGGTGGATCGCTAGACCCATCACTCGCGACGTCTCTCGCGGGTGTCACTTCCACGACGCTCTCGACACCTTGTTGCGTCGGGCTTTCGACCGACACACTTGGTCTATCAGTACCGTTGTGTAGTCTACCAGCATAGTCGCGGGTTATATTCGGACCAGTGGGAGGCTACTTGTTTGGTGCGCCATCCGGACGATGATCTCCGGGGTGCATAGGCCTTCTCGGAGCACTATTCTATTGCTGAGAGGGATACTGCCGAGGCAGCCATGCAAGATGCAGCACGACGTGCACTTTCTTAGTATTGCTCGTTGTTCAGTGGGGTAGCTGACGACCTTGACCTGAAATACTACCCTCGTCGTTCGACCGGAAGTGCTGGAGGTGTGATTGTCTCGCCAGTTGGTGAGGGCAATCCCAGGCTAAATAGCATGGTCAACCTGGTCGCCGTGCTCAACACCGAGCTGGACCACGCCCTTGATGAGTTGGGCAAGGTTCAAGCGGAGGTTGCGGAATTACGTGCTGAGTGCGCAGCACGCCACTATCTGGATGGTGGTTCTCCCGCCCCTATTGGGATTCAGCACCCTTACCGCTCACCGCCCCGTGGTCGCTTCTAATATGGTACCCCTGACTGTAGGACCCAGATAGATTTGGATCCATAGATCGACGGAGTCGGAGTCTGTAATAATGATTAATTCAGTATCTTAGTCTTAGTCAGTCTTAGTTAGAGTTAGTCTGCTTATCATATGTTTGATGCTTGTCGTGATGAACATGTAATGAAGTTGGCTCTTTGTAATGATTGTCATCAAGGTGTGGGTATCCCCTGCAACTTGGTGTAGTTATTAATAAAGTCAGTTATTTAGTTGGGTAATTCCTTTATTTCCACTTTCCTCTTTATCTGAGAAGTCTGTCAGAGAAGATGATCGTTTGTTCAGTGCTATGAAGTTTCTGTATATCTTTTCTTATGCTGAAAGACTGCAGAGTCAGATCTGATGTGTGTGTGCTTTCTACAGATGTCTGAGAACAGGCGTCGAGGTGCAAGGCGTGCTCTACCAGAACAGCAGGCACCCTAGGAAGATGCAACTCAGCAGCAGTTGCCACCGCCACCTCCGATGACAGTTGAGCAGATGTTCATGATGCAAACTCAGGTCGTCCAAGCAATTGGTCAGACATTAGCAGCAATGTAGCAGGTGTAGCAGCAGCCACCCCCACCTCAGCCTCCAGTGCAAGTCCAGATGCCACAGGAGCCAAGAGACAAGCAGGCAGAATTCATGAGGGGCCATCCCCTGTCTTTGCCCACTCTGCTAATCCCATGGACGCTGAAGATTGGTTGGTACTATGGAGCGCGAGTTGCACACTGCCTAGTGCAATGATCGCAAGAAGGTTCTATATGGTCCCCGCTAGCTAAGGGGAGCAGCACAGTCCTGGTGGGAGTCTTACCTCGCCACTCACGCCGACCATGAAGCCATCACCTAGGAGGAGTTCAGGGATAACTTCTATCGCTACCATGTGCCAGAGGGACTGATGATAGTGAGGAAGGAGGAGTTTCTCGCCCTGAAGCAAGGTCCCCTATCCGTCAGTAAGTACAGGGACAAGTTTCTGCATCTGTCACGTTACGCCCAGAAGATGTCAACACAGATGCTAAGAGGTAGTACCATTTCCTGAGAGGATTGGTTGATCCCCCCCCCCCACTACCAGCTGATGAACCACACTTTCCCTACCTTCCAACATTTGATCGACAGGGAAATCATGACTGAATGGAAGCGTCGGGAGATGGAGGACAGGAAACGCAAGATCGGTGGATCTTAGGTTCGGAGTAGCAGTTGTCACCGCTACTCAGGCAACCCACCCTAGAAATTCAAGCAAGGTCACCCTCAAGGTCTTTAGCATCAGCGTCAGTACAAGAGGCAGTTTCCTCAGCAGCAGCAGTACCGTCAGAGC
The DNA here is from genome assembly GCF_902167145.1 of Zea mays. Classification (NCBI taxonomy): domain Eukaryota; kingdom Viridiplantae; phylum Streptophyta; class Magnoliopsida; order Poales; family Poaceae; genus Zea; species Zea mays. The sequence continues at coordinate 113,358,366 of NC_050096.1, forward strand.
ACCCAACCTGGAGGAAATCATTACCAGCGTCAGAACAACCAGGCAGCTCGCCTTCCTACCCTAGCAACCAACCAGAATAGCCAAGCAGCTCCAGCGCAAGTAGGAGGTCATGCATGCTTCTACTATGGAGAACAAAACCACTGGGCGAAGAACTGTCCAAAGAAAGCATCTCAGCAGTCGCCAGTAGTCAATGCCCTAGCAAGACAAGGAGCGCCCCATCAAGCACCAGGAGGCTGTGGACAGGCCTACAACCGTGGAAAGGTGAACCACCTAGAGGCCAAAGCAATTCAGGATGCTCAGGACGTGGCAGTAGGTATGTTTCTCGTCGAATCCTATCCAACAAAAGTATTTTTTGATACTGGTGCCACACATTCTTTTGTTTCTTCATCTTGGTACAAGCACATAACATCCCCATAGAACCAATGATCCCACCTTCAAGAGTTAATTCAGTTGGGGGAAAGTTCAGTCCGATAGAATTTGTCCGAATCTAAGGATTGAAATAAGGGGGATATGCTTCCCCGCTAACCTAGTAGTAATGTGAACTCAAGGGTTAGATGTCATCCTAGGGATGAATTGGCTACACAGAAACCAAGCCACTATCAGTTGTTACAAGAGAACAGTTAAGTTGGTGTCCCCATCAGGAAAAGAAGTAGTAACCAAGCTATACTTGCCTGAACTAGAAGGAGTCTGTCACCATTTACCAGTAGACAACAAAGAGTCCAATCCGATTGAGGCAATTAGGATTTGGTTAGAATTCCCCGATGTTTTCCTTCAAGAGTTACCAGGCATGCCACCTGAAAGGAAAGTTGAATTTGCCATAGAGCATATCCCAGGCACTGCCCCTATTTCCAAGAGAGCCTATCGAGTGTCCGAACCAGAATTGGTGGAACTCAAGAAGCAAATGGATGAGTTGTTGGAGAAAGGTTACATCAGACCAAGTACCTCACCTTGTGCAACCCCAGTGCTACTTGTGGAGAAGAAGGATGGTACGAAGAGGATGTACATCGATTATAGAGCTTTGAATGAAGTCACTGTCAAGAACAAATACCCCTGCCTCGAATCGAGGACCTATTTGATCAGTTCAGAGGAGCCAGTGTGTTCTCAAAGATAGATCTGAGGTCAGGTTACCATCAGCTCAGAATCCGACCTTTAGATATACCGAAGACAACATTCATCACCAAGTATGGACTATATGAGTTCATGGTTATGTCATTCGGTTTGACGAATGTGCTAGCTTACTTCATGTACATGATGAATAGTGTGTTCATGGACTACCTCGACAAGTTTGTAGTGGTGTTCATTGATGACACTCTTATATATTCCCAGAATGAGAAAGAGCATGAGGAACATTTGAGGAATGTACTTCAGAGGCTACGAGATTTCCAGTTGTACGCCAAACTTAGCAAGTGCGAGTTCTGGATCAGCAAAGTTCTGTTCTTGGGTCATATTATAAACTGAGATGGACTAGCTGTGGATCCAAAGAAGGTAGCAGCGATTCTGGACTAGAAAGCACCAAAAGATGTCCAAGGAATCAAGAGTTTCATTGGAATGGCCGGTTACTATCGGCATTTCATTGAAGGTTTCTCCAATATTGCCAGACCAATGATAGCCCTGCTAGAAAAGAAGGTTGAGTTCAAGTGGACCCCAGCGTGCCAAGAATCATTTGAGATGTTGAAGCAGAAGTTGACAACAACACCGGTATTGGTTCTGCCAGATGTTCACAAGCCATTCTCAGTATATTGTGATGCTTCGTACACCGGACTGGGATGTGTGTTAATGCAGGAAGGGAAAGTAGTGGCATACTCGTCCCGACAATTGAAAGTTCATGAGAAGAATTACCCCACTCATGATCTGGAGCTAGCAGCAGTGGTTCATGCACTAAAGACCTGGAGACATTATCTTTATGGGCAGAAGTGTGATATCTACATAGATCACAAGAGCCTCAAGTACATATTCACTCAGTCAGAGTTAAACATGAGGCAACAAAGATGGCTAGAATTGATCAAAGATTATGAGCTGGAAATCCATTATCACCTAGGCAAAGCAAATGTGGATGCAGACGCTCTGAGCAGAAAGAGTCAAGTTAATATGTTGGCTGTTCACCCGATGCCGTTCGAGCTAGCGAAGGAATTCGACAGGCTAAGTCTCGGATTCCTGAACAACACTCAAGGAGTGACAGTCAAGCTAGAACCCACCCTAGAGCAAGATATTAGGAAGGGCCAAAAGGATGCTGAGAAGATCAACGAGATCCGACAGCTGATCATAGATGGGAAAGGTCCAGATTTCCGTGAAGATGCCGAAGGAGTGGTATGGTTCAAGGATAGGCTGTGCGTTCCCGACATCAAATTGATCCAGGAACTAATTCTCAAGGAAGCCCATGAGACAACATATTCTATACACCCTGGTAGCGAGAAAATGCACCAAGACCTGAAGAAGAGATTCTGGTGGTACGGTATGAAAAGAGAGATAGTAGAATATGTGATACACCCAGCCCAGGTGGCGTTGGCCGAGGCCCAACAAATTAGGGTTGTCCGGAGCCCAACAGTTCATCAAGCACACCCAACTCAGGGAAAGGCCCAATCGCCCCAAAAGACTAGTCCAATGGGGGAAGGGTGGCTCTCCCTTTTAAAGTGGCTTCCTCCTCCCAAGTTAAGCGAGGTGGGATAATTCTGAGGCTCACACGGTCACCGTCCGACTACAATTGGGCCAACTGGGCCAATTGCGTCTTTGCCAACGGGTAATAGTGGAGGATGTTCTCATCATTCCCACATTCTTAAAATGGGCCCTAACTCTGATACCAGATGATACACCCAGCCTAGGTGGGGTTGGCCGAGGCCCAACAAATTAGGGTTGCCCGGAGCCCAATAGTTCATCAAGCACACCCAACTCAGGGAAAGGCCCAATCGCCCCAAAATACTAGTCCAATGGAGGAAGGGTGGCTCTCCCTTTTAAAGTGGCTTCCTCCTCCCAAGTTTAGCGAGGTGGGATAATTCTGAGGCTCACACGGTCACCGTCCGACTACAATTGGGCCAATTGCGTCTTTGTCAACGGGTAATAGTGGAGGATGTCCTCATCAATATGTGGCCAGATGCGACAGTTGTCAGAAGATCAAGGCAGAACATCCGAGGCCCGCAGGTTTGTTGCAGCCGTTGCAGATTCCTCAGTGGAAATGGAATGAGATTGGGATGGACTTTATAGTCGGTCTGCCCTGCACTCGAGCTGGTTATGACTCGATCTGGGTAGTAGTGGACCATTTAACAAAGGCGGCCCATTTCATACAAGTCAAGACCACCTATAACAGTGCGGTGTTGGCAGAATTATACATGTCTCGAATTGTGTGCTTGCATGGCATTCCAAAGAAGATAGTCTTGGACAGAGGCACCCAATTTACTTCTCAATTTTGGCAGCAGTTGCATTAAGCTTTAGGCACACACTTGAAGTTCAGTTCAACTTATCACTCGCAGACAGATGGTCAGACTGAGAGAACCAACTAGATTCTTGAGGATATGTTGAGAGCTTGTGCTTGGCAAGACAAGTTAGGTTCGGACAAGAGGCTACCGTATGCAAAATTCTCCTACAACAATAGCTATCAGGCCAGCCTGAAGATGTCACCATTCCAAGCACTGTATGGGAGGAATTGCAGAACTCCATTGCATTGGGACCAACCCGACGAAAGGCAGGTGTTCGGTCCATATATTTTGCTCGGAGCTAAAGAGAATATCAGGATGGTCCGGGAGAATCTGAAGGCAGCATAGTCCAGACAGTGAAGCTATGCTGACACCAGAAGAAGAGAACTCAGTTTTGAAGTGGGAGACTATGTCTACTTGAAAGTGTCACCCATCAGAGGAACCAAAAGGTTTGGAGTCAAAGGCAAGCTAGCACCTCGATATATCGGGTCGTATCAGATTCAAGCAAGACGTGGAGAAGTGGCTTATCAGCTCAGCTTACCAGAGAATCTGTCCGCCATGCACGATGTGTTCCACGTGTCTCAGTTAAAGAAATGCTTGCGAGTACCAGAAGAGCAGTTGCCAATAGAAGACCTTGAAGTTCAAGAAGATCTGACGTATATTGAGAAGCCAACTCAAATTCTGGAGACAGTAGATCGGGTCACTTGGAGGAGCACTATCCAGATGTGCAAACTCAAATGGGGCCATCACTCAGAAGAAGAAGTAACATGGGAAAGAGAAGATGATCTGAGAGCCAAGTACCCTGAACTCTTTGCTAGCCAGCCCTGAATCTCGAGGGCGAGATTCTTTTAAGGGGGTAGGTCTGTAACACCCTAAATTTGGGGGTATAAATTTCTTTCTTATTATCATTCAAATTCAGGTGTTACTCTTCTCTCTCTCACTCTAGTTTCTATCTCTCTCTAGTTCCTCTCTCTCTATCTTTCTCTTTTGGTTAGAGTTAGCTTAATTAGCAGAGATTAATTATTTATTTTTTTGCCAAAACATTGTGAGTCATGACATGTTGCACCATGCTAAGCTTAAATATTCTTTGAATTATTGCACATGTTTGAATTAGTTTGAATTTGAAACTTGGTTTGAATTTGAATTGAAAACCCTAGAGAAAAAGAAATGGAAAAGCAAATAGAAATTCCAGAAAAAATGAAAAAGCCAAAACAGCCCAGCCGGCCCAGCTCGGCCCAGCTAGGCCACGCGCTCGCGCGCCCTCGCCGCTTGACATGTGGGTTCCTCCTGTCAGCGGCGGTCCACTTCCCCACGTCCTCTCTCTCTCTCTCTCTCCCTCTCTCTGCCTAGTGGGGCCGGGCTGTCGGCGCCAGTTGCCTCCGCCCGTGCGCCCCTCTCCTCCTCTGCCTCGCGGGCTCGCCTCGTCAGTGCGCCCAACCATTACCCCCGCGCGCCCACTCTCTCTCTCTCGCTGCGTCGTAGGACCGCTCTGTCAGCTCCACCTTCCCCACGCCCGTCGTGGACCAGCACGCGCGCACTCACGCACGCACGCTGAGATCCCCAGCCATGTCGCCCACCCACGCGCTCCAGCTCCTTTTTTAGCACCGCCCGCGCCAGCACTCGCTCCCCCGTCCCAATTCGTGCAGCCTCACCCTCTCTCGCGATCTGCCCACACCGCTCGACCTCACCGGAGACCCGCGCCCGCCGTGCCAGTCATCCAGTCTGCCGGATGCCGCGCCAGGCCACCCTGAGGTGAGACACTTGTTCCCATGCTCGATTTTCCCAATTGTGCTTCGCTATTGGCCAATTTCGGCCTCACTGAAGGTTGGCCATGGCGGTCCACTGCACCCGCGCGGTGGCCGGCAAAATTGGCCTGGTCCAGTGCCCCCCGCGCCGGCCCCTGGCGTTCCCGTCGCCCTGCTGAAGTTAGTGCAGGTCTTAGCGCGCCTCAGACCCCCTCCCTGCGGCCGGAATCCCTCACTGAAGTTACCCCGACCCGCCCGGAGTCCTCCTTCAGCTATTCTCCCCTCTTTGACCCCAGTCTCGTGGCCACAACCCTACCAGTGAGTTCGCCGTGCCTTCCCTTCGTTTTTGGCCAGCTCCGGCGACCCCGGAGCCGCCATAGCTAGCACCCGCCCCAACTCCGGTGACCTCACCGCCGCGAGAAGAAGTGGCGCCGCCGCAGCCGTTAACCCCTCCCTAGCTTTGATCTCCCTCGTCCGATCTCTATCGCACGGCCCAGATCACGGGATACCGCTTTGCACACGCGCGCCCCGCGTCCGGACCCGCCTGTCAGCGCCTGTGCCCTGGCGCTGGGCCCAACCAGTCAGTCTGCCCCCTTCTCGGTCGCTGACACCGCTGGCCCGCCTGTCAGCGCTCGCTCGCCTGCTCGCTCGCCCTCGCCCGTTGATCTAATCTCGGCCGTCAGTTTTAGATTTGACGGTTGAGTGGATCACGTACCCCTTCGCGTGGTTATTTTGCGTAAGAAACCCTCGGTTTGTTGGGAATTAACCCGTCATCCCTGGTTTTCGCACGTAGGCCCCTGTGATCTTGCAGATTGAACCCTGGGCTTTTAAATAATTACAGAATTAGACCTATTTTCATATTTTAAATTCCCAAACTTGTTTATTTCATATATTTTGCATTTGAACTCCAAATTTAGTGATTCAAATTGCATAATATTCATAGGAATATTCTCTATTTAAATAAATTAGTTCCAGTTACTATCTGCACACTCTAATTTTGATGGTTAACTATGAACTAGTATATGTGTGGATTTATTCATTTAATAAAATAAATAAAAGGGAAACCCTAGAGATTAAAGTATACTTAATATTGTAGGATTAATAGTGTGTATACATGAATTTATCTCTAGTTTAATTTTTATGCCTCATTAAAGTAATTAAATTAGATTATGTAATCATGGACAATACTTAGGGAATAATTAACTACTAAATGAGAATTAGTTCACCCTATAATTTGATTTCTCTTTTGGGTCTATGCTTTTCTTTTGAGATGTGTTCCCATGTTTGTATATGATTGATGTGTTGTTTATTTGTCATTTACCAAATGTATTGAATGCATGATCGCTTTATTTAGACAACGAGCAGTCTGTGGTTCCTGAGTGTGTTGCTGAAGATCTTCCTGAGCAACAACCTGGTGAAGGCAAGTGTCCTCAGACCTATCATGTCCTACTTTACTTTATAATTCACTGTCTCGCACTACATTATTGAAAACTTAAGGATTGACTAGTTTGTATTTACCTTACCCTTGTTTACCTTTTGGGTTATCATGATTAGCTTTATGCTATTGCTTTACTTTAATCAATGAACATGATGTGACTATTATGATACGATGATGTTCCTGTGATAGTTTAGGGGACTCAGGCTGTTTCCTGAGTACCTCTCTGTAAGGACCTGTTTGGGGAGTGACAACCCAGGATAACAGTGCAACCATGAGGGTGGAATGGGATGCCCTTAGCTGATTAATTAGAGGAACCATAGGAGTAGTTGGCTTCACCGTAGGGCCGTCAATGGGGTGCAGGCACAGTACTTGCTCTGTCGAGGCTGGTTGCAGAGGTTCTCGATTTGGTTTTGTTAGTCACCCTTCCTTTGGGGAGATGTATTGTGTTTATCAAATTGGAGAAACCTAACGGGCGACTATGACCTCTGGGAAATCTTTGTAAAGGCTACATAGTGAGACCCTGCTAGGTCACCTTGGTAGTGATCAATGGGGAGGCTAGAACCCCGAGCAGAAAGGGAATCATGACTTGTGGGTAAAGTGTGCGACTTCTGCAGAGTGTTAGAAACTGGTATATCAACCGTGCTCACGGTTAAGAGCGGCCTTGGGATCCTCTTTGATTAGAAGAACTTTGGTTACTTTTATGATGATGGTTAACAATGATAGTTATAATTTTGATCTCTGGTATTTCCTCTTGGCGGGAGTGCTTCTAGGTAATCATTGGGTTTATTACTAAAATTTGGCTCTACTTATAGTAATAAAACTTGACCAACTAAAAGCAATTGCTTAACCTTAGCTCCACATACAGCGAGTCCACTTTAGCCAAATGGGACATTTGCTGAGTACGTTGATGTGTACTCACCCTTGCTTTACAAACCACCCCACCCTAGGTTGTCCCCACTGTACTCAGTGCACAGGAGGAGATGTCGGCAACATGGAGGACTTTGAGGAGTTTCAGGACTATGATGAGTTCTAGTTTATCTTAGTGGCAAACCCCAGTCAGCTGCCTGTGTAGGCTTATCCTCTACGTTTCGTGTTTCCGCACGTTGATATTAATGTTGAAGACTATGGCTATGTATTAGACTCTGTGGATGTATTGGACATCTTGATGTAAATAAAGTACCTTTCCGCTATTTACTTTGAGCATTGTGTGATGATGTCCAACTATGTAATCGATGTGTATGTGAGTTCTGATCCTGCTACATACATGGTTCGCATTTGGTTTGCCTTCAAAAACCGGGTGTGACAATGAATTAAATGGAGGTGGTTGGGGGTATCTATAGCCTCCAACCACTTCCTAATTGTTAGATGACTTTGCTGTTGATGGGCACACCGGACACTCCGGTGGCGCACCGGACACTGCACTGTTCACTGTCCGGTGCGTGCCACGTCAGCCAACCGTTAGGGTAGGAGCTGTTGACTGTAGAAGTCCTTTGTTCGCTTGCGGCATTGGACAGTCTGGTGCGTTCTGACTTTGCAGACTTGCTCTGACTTCTGACGGTCAGACTGTACTACAGTTGACCGTGGGCGAAGTTGACCGTTGCTCCATTGGCTCACAGGACAGTCCGGTGGTGCACCGGACAGTCCGGTGAATTTTAGTGCAGTGGCTCTGAGAAAACCCGAGAGTGGCCTGTTCAAGAGGCGCTTCGGCCTGGGCACCGGACAGTGTCCAGTGCGCCACTGGCTGCACCAAAACTTGTATGCTCCAAACTTTGTAGAATTCCCCAACTCATTTTTGTGGTATTTAATGTGAACTTTATGCACCTGATAAAAACATTCACTATGCAAACTAGTTAGTCCATATGGTTTGTGATGGAGGTCAAACACCAAAATCGATTATAGGAAATGTTGAGGCCATTTCCCTTTCAATCTCCCCCTTTTTGGTGATTGATGCCAACACAAACCAAAGCAAATATAAAGTGAGAAATGTAACTAGTTTGTAATTTGATAGATGTGCATAAGTTACTTTGAATTGAACCAATTGAAAGTATTTCTAAGTATATATGGTTGCTTTGATCTAGTTTAACATTTTGGACCAAGTTTGCACCACTTAGCTTGTTTTTGCAAATCTTTCGAAAAAGTCTTTTCAAATTCTTTTGCAAATAGCCAATGGTATAAGAATATGATTTCGAAAAATTCTCCCCCTGTTTCAAATGCTTTTCCTTTGGCTAAATAAAAGCTCCCTCTGAATACATTCTCCCCTTAGCGGACAAGAGGGTTTTTGTAGTTTCAATATTTTCTTCCCATTTTTGAAACAATTTTTAGAAAATAGGGTGGCGGTGCGGTCCTTTTGCTTTGGGCCTAATAATTTCTCCCCTTTGGCATTAAGCATCAAAAACGAAGAAACCTTAGAGGCCTATTACTCTCTCCTAAAAATATATGAATGAAAGTTCAAGAGTAGGGCAAAGGATAAATGATACAGATAGAGTCATAGTGGAAGCCTTGCCTTTGATGAATACTTTCCCTTTCAATCTAAGATTAATCATTAATATACTCATGGAAGCACATTAGTCTTAGCCTTGGCACAAGAAGAATTAGAAATATGCATTTGTACCAAATGAAAGAGACATGATCAAAGGTATATAAATGAGCTATGTGTGCAAGATTTCAATCAAAGTTCCGAAAATCTAAGATGTTTAGCTCATTCCTAAGCTTGCTAAAAGTCTTTTCATCTAGGGGCTTGGTAAATATATCGGCGAATTGGTTGTGGGTGCTAACATAAGCAATTTCGATACCCCCCTTTTGTTGGTGATCTCTCAAAAAGTGATACCGGATGTCTATGTGCTTAGTGCGGTTGTGTTCAACAGGATTATCCGCCATGCAGATTGCACTCCCATTATCACATAGGAGAGGGACTTCGCTCAACTTGTAGCCATAGTCCCTAAGGGTTTGCCTCATCCAGAGTAATTGCGGAACAACAATGTTCTGCAGCAATATACTCGGCTTTGGCGGTGGATAGAGCTACTGAGTATTGTTTCTTTGAAGCCCAAGACACCAGGGATCTTCCCAGAAACTGACAAGTCCCTGATGTGCTCTTCCTGTCAAATTTGCATATGGCATAATCGGCATCGAAATACCAAATTAGATCAAAGGTAGATCCCTTGGGGTACCATAGCCCAAACTTAGGAGTGTAAACTAAATATCTCATGATTCTTTTCACGGCCCTAAGGTGAACTTCTTTAGGATTTGCTTGGAACCTTGCACACATGCATATGGAAAGCATAATATCCGGTCGTGATGTACATAAATGGAGTAAAGAACCTATCATCAACCGGTATACCTTTTGGTCCACGGATTTACCTCATGTGTCGAGGTCGAGATGCCCATTTGTTCTCATGGGAGTCTTGATGGGTTTGGCATTCTTCATTCCAAACTTCTTGAGTATAACTTGAATCTACTTAGTTTGGCAGATGAAGGTGCCTTCTTGGAGTTGCTTGATTTTTGTATCATAATCCTACTAAACTCTTCACAAGATGACTTGTTAGTAGACCCAAATATAATATCATCAACATAAATTTGGCATATAAACAAGTCTTTATCAATTGTTTTGGTGAAGAGAGTAGGGTCAGCTTTTCCAACTTTGAAGCCATTAGTGATAAGAAAGTCTCTTAGGCATTCATACCATGCTCTTGGGGCTTGCTTGAGCCCATAAAACGCCTTTGAGAGATTATAAACATGTGTAGGATACTCACTATCTTCAAAGCTGGGAGGTTGCTCAACATACACCTCTTCCTTGATAGGGCCATTAAGGAAGGCACTCTTCACGTCCATTTGATGTAACTTAAAGCCATGGTAAGTAGCATAGGAAAGTAATATACAAATTGATTCAAGCCTAGATATGGGTGCATAGGTTTCATCAAAATCCAAACCTTCGACTTGTGAATATCCTTTGGCAACAAGTCGAGCTTTGTTCCTAGTCACCACACCAAGCTCATCTTGTTTGTTGTGGAATACCCATTTGGTACCTACAATGTAACACCCCTGGTGTTACTATAACTAAAACTTGAGCATGGCATCATGAGCATTGGCATTGCATATGTTTGACACACCTAGAGTGCATTCACTAGGCAAAAATTTCAAACAAGTTGTATTGTTTTAAGTGTTTTGCAACTAGAACCCTAGTTAAGGAACTTAACCCTAAATGGGGATTATAGGGGTAAAACTTTACCCAAGTTAAGAAAACCTAAATACTTTAGGGTAAAAGTCATAAAATGACCCTAAAAATAAACTTGAATCACTTTTGTACCCCTGAGATACCAGAAACCCTAATTGGAACCCTGGAAAACCCTAAACCAAACCCTAGGGGCTTATATGCAAAATTAGTCCACTTTTGGGCTAAAGTGCAAAAACCAAGTCAAATAGGTTCCTTAAGTCCCTTGGTTCACAAAAATGTGGACTTGAAAGCAAAACCCAAAGATTTGGACTTAAATGCAAAATGGACCTCATTTGAGTTTTGCTCTAAGTCTGAAAATCAGTGTTAAAGGCTCCACTTTGGGGTTTTGTAATTTACAAAGCATAGGGTTTTTGCCCTAGGTCACCACATCAAAGTTGAAGACCAATTATAGGAGAACAACTTTGCTAAAGAGTGCAAGCATAGTTGTTATGAGAAATTTAGAGAAAAACCCCATCAAAGTTCGACTGTCAGGTTGTTTTGAACTGAAATTCTGTTTAGCAGTGAACTGACATCAACTTCTAGCTCAGATTCAAGCATGATCCAGTGCTCAAATATGTTCAAGTCCTATAGTCGAATTGTAGATGGTATATTGCTCTACACTTTTGCTGCAGAGCTCGACATGTGTTGACATTAGAAATTAAGAGATAATGATGCTCCAAGTTCGGCTGACAGACTGTCTGAATGGGATCGCCATGGTACAGTACTGAAGAAGATCACAGGTTCACCCCCCTGCCCATCGCCGGTGACCGTCGCCGTCGATTACCGCTCGCCGTGATTCGTGCACCATGGACATCAGATAAGCATTCCCTAGTAAAAATCTTCACCGCCGTGAGCTGGCCACCACTCCGACGACCCCCCCCTTTTCTCTCTGCTTTGCGGCTGGCACGATAAGCTCGCCGGAGAACCGCCGCTTCCCGGCATCACGCCGCGTGGCCTAGCTTTCTACCGTGTCGCTGTGAATCCCTTGGGCCATCCCATCATCGCCGGGGAGCTTGCCACGCCGTTGGCCACGTAACTGCGCGTGCCAGGCTTCTTCCCCGTCTCCGGCCGCCAACGCATCGCGGTCAAATTGAGAGCCACCGCCCTGGAAGTCTATAAATTGAGGGCGGGGACAGTTGCACCACATAATTGTGAAGCTGTAGCAACCACTCCCACCCTCGATCGTCCACCAGCCCGCCCGAATTGCGCATTCTCCCCAATTCGGTTCAAGAACACCGTGAAGAGCAACCTCACCGCGGCCAGCTCTTTCTAGGTCCGTCCATCCCTAACTCTCTCTTGTTTGAGCACTCTGGCCACCCTGCGATGCTTACTGAACCTCTAATTCGAACCAAGAGACTACCACTCGCCGGGAACACGATGATCTTGCCACGCTGCTCGCGGTCACCGTGGCCAGTGAGTTTTAGTGTCCAATTGGTGAAATTAAGTTAGGGGAAACATCAATTAAGGTACGAATTCGGTGTTAGTCGACGGAGAGCGCTAGTCATAGCCCCTATCGGCCGGTCTACGCGCTCGCCGGAGTTTCTCCGTGCGCTGCCGTCGTCGAGGACGTGTCGGATGAAGAAATAGATATTGGAGGGCTTTTCTGCAAAGCGTCAGTGACTTGCTTAAACAGTAAGCGACCCTGTTCTGGTTTAGTCAAAACGTCGAGGGCCTCTGCGCAAAATCTCCCTCGCGGGCGCGGGCGCGTTCCGTTTTCTCTGAGGCTTGGGCCGTCTGGGCCAGAATCGGCCCAGTTCTGTTTATCCCTTTTCCTTTTTCTTTTTCAGGAAAACTTTAGAAATGTGTAGAAAAATGTAGAAAAATGCTAAAATTGTGAAACTAATTTTCCTAGGTTTGTTATTTTCTATAGTATTTAACAAAAATAAGTTGGTGATTTTTAGTGGAAGTAAGAAATTTTAGGGTATTTAAAGTAGTTAAAAGTCTTGATTATAGATTTTTAGAAAATAATTGATAAGTCCTAAAATGCTCAAAATTTTTATATGAGTGTTATATACTATTTAGAGACTTTGGGTAGAGTTTGAATTGATTTGGACCTTTTTTGATCACCAAACCCCAAAACACCCCCCCTGCCCTATGAACTCCTTTACCGACTCCGGAAACCCTAAGTTCCCGGAACTCCGTGAAGGCAAGTTGTATTCAAGACATAAATAATAAGTTTATGTTGTCTTTGCATCCTCATGAGCATCCCATGGCATCCATTCTTATACTTATGTATGGTTATGAGTAGAACGTGAAGAAGAGGTAGAAGTCCCCGAAGAGCAAGTGCAACCACCTTTGGACACTCAGGCCAGGAATAGTTTCTACTTCGACATTTGTGGATCCGAGCCTGAATCACCTGCAAACGAAGGCAAGCCCCGGTGCATTTGCCACCTTCCTTGATGTTTTTAAAATCTTTCTCACTTGCTTGCTGCATTAGGTAATAGGAGTTGATTGAGTAAACAATTCCTGCATTGCCTTCCTTGATTTTGATTACCCTCCTTGAAACCCTGTTTTTACAAAAAGGTTTTTCTATGCTTAGTATTGCTTTAGAAAAACAAAAGGATTTGTTTTACAAAAGATGATTGGCAAAGTGGGAGGGTTGTTTTCAAAAATAAAACTTGATGGTGGATCCATCATGGCCATGATGGGTCCAACATCGGAAAAGATGTACCTCTGCCAGGTACCAAGTTTTGGGTTAAATAATTAAGCTGAGACCGGGCGGGTGACTTGCACGAGAAAGAGAGTCTCGGTGTAGTGTCTCCGTCTGAGTCAATTAAGGACCGTCTCGATGTAGGCCTGCTGACCGAGGACCCTTTAACTGGTCACATGCCTCGTCATGGGTAAGCCTTGCCTCGGGCAGACTAAGGCCGGAATAAGATACCACGAAATGGGAGTGGAGCGGTGGCGAGAGTAGCGTGTACCCTCCGTGGCAAGAGGCTGGACGGTGGTGTATCTGTGCTCTCGGTTTGCGTGAACCTGATCCGGTCTTAAGAACCCCGGTGGCGGGTTGACATATGCAAGGGTTAAGTGCTACATATGTCGTGTGATCGGAGATCCTCAGCTGAGTATAATCGATTCGGATCGCCGTACCTCCGCGGTTATGGAGACTTGGCCACTGACTTACACGTAGCATTCCACTAAAGATGATGGGCTCTTGTTAAGAAATTGGCTAGTGCAGGACCAGTGATTGAACTAGGGTAGAAAGAACTCTAGTACAGGTAATTTTACTTAACTTGACAAATTAAAACTGGATTTTTAAGGATCCACTTTAGTAAGCATTTCTGCAAAACAGAGTCTTTGAATATTGAAAAGCCTTACCTTGACTCCCACATAACCAGCATACCCTTGAGAGTCTTTTCTTTAGTCGGGTAAGACTTGCTGAGTATTCCATACTCAGGGTTTATCCCTTTGTTGTTTTTAGGTGAGGAAGTAGCAGACTTTTGCTACTTCTGTGCCAAGGTGGTTCCAAAAGAAGAAAATCAAGACTGAGGTGCGGGAGGACTCGGTCCTCCGTTTAGGATCTTTTGCTTTTAGCTTCTTGGGAGGAGTTTTTGCCTCCCTGGTTTGTATAATATTACTCCTATGCACTCACTTTTAGGCTGGTCTGTAATAATATAACTCAAGCTTACTTTTGAAATAAATGTAAAGTTTATGTAATTCGCTTCCGCATTTCTTTATCTCCGATGTTCTGTAATGTCTACAAGATGGGTGAGACGTTCCTGGTAAGGTAAGGAAAGATACCGAACTTGTCAAGTAGTTCAGGGGCACCTACAGGGTTGTCTGATGTCTGTGTGACAAGGACAACTGTAGGTGGGCCTAATTACTTGGGAGGTTCCGTCACAGCTGGTATCGGAGCGTAGCCCTTCTTTGCAGATATTATGAGGCATCTTCAAAAGGATTTTTAAGAGTCTTACCTAAAAATTCTTTTCTCTTCTTACCTAAGTATTCTGAAGAAGTCTATCTTAAAGACCAGATAGGAAGAGTGCAACATATAGAAGGTTGAATCGACTAAGGTTGATTCTGTAATTATACATGCATCATGCTAAGAATCTTACTAATAACATTTTCCCCCTTAGAAAAGATGCCGCCACGTACCAGGCTAACGGCACGCAAGTCCACGGGACCAATTGGGGTGCCTCGGCATCAATTGGCTCCCCGACATGAAAGTAGCAGCAGTGGAAGCAACGACCCGATCGGAGACCTTGAAGCTCGTGTGAGTCGACTTCAAGCAGCACTTCAACATAGGACTGATGCTTGGGTCGCTGACGGTGATAGAATCAACGAACTACGAAGGGACATCCGACATCTGCAGGATCAACTCGCTGATCGAGACTTAGCTCTTGACTGGGCCGTGCAGTCTCGTTTGCTAATGTGTGCTAAGGAAGCAAGGGCTCAGGCCCGAGTTAAAGAACTTAGCTCGACTGTTGATAACCTGCAGGTTTACTGCAACACTTTGCACGAGGAAGTCCATATATTATACTCACAACTACACCCAAGTGAGCCTGCACCACCTGCTGAGGCAGAAGCTGGACCATCTTACGTTGCGGGACGTGCGCTGGGTGGGGAGTTAGACCTTTTTGAGCCTCCTCCTTCCTTGAGGTTGGTAGATGTCTGGACTCCCACACCTGACGATGAAGCCGCCAAGACTGATGGCAGGCAGGAATAAGGGTGTAATAGAAGTAGAGTAGTGTATTGTAGGGTATTGTAGGGTGTACTGTTGTATAATGGGTATTGTATCCTGTTAATAGGTTCAACTTTTGTAAAATGGGTAATGTATCCT
Organism: Zea mays; assembly: GCF_902167145.1. Classification (NCBI taxonomy): domain Eukaryota; kingdom Viridiplantae; phylum Streptophyta; class Magnoliopsida; order Poales; family Poaceae; genus Zea; species Zea mays. Next base: position 113,373,946 of record NC_050096.1, read on the forward strand.
GCTGTATAATATTGAGTCTGTATCATTACTCTTCATAGTAATGTAAAACGGAAGGTTTCCTTGGGCATATTATGTTTATTCAAATGTTTTTGCCTCAGATGCCGACCAGGACTCGTGCACAGGATGCAGCCGGAACATCCGGGGGTCGGGACGTTACCCCGAATCCGCCTCCCGTTCCACCCACGCTTGCCGAGGCAATTGCTGCCTTGGTGAACGCCACAGCCGACAACACCCGCTTCCTGAGGGAGATGGCGGGTCAGCAACAGCTTCAGCAACAAGCAGGAAGAGGATTCCAACAAGGTCCCCGTGAGACCACTTATCTGGATTTCTCTGAGACTCGTCCGCCTCTCTTCATCAAAGCAGAAGACCCGCTCGAGGCCGACGAATGGATACGGGTCATAGAGCAGAAGTTTGGCCTTCTACGCTGTTCGGAAGTACAAAAGCCACTATTTGCAGCACAGCAACTCCGAGGACCTGCCAGTACTTGGTGGGGGAATTTTGTGGCCATCCAGCCGGACAACCATCAAATTACATGGAATGAGTTCAAAGCAGCATTCCGCGAGCATTACATTCCTGAGGGAGTGCTGCACATGAAACAAGAAGAGTTTATGAAACTGAAGCAAGGGGGAGATACTGTTAATCAGTATCTCAACAAGTTCAACCACCTGTCACAGTACGCAATTGATCAGGTGAATACGGATTTGAAAAAGAAGAATTGTTTTATGAGAGGACTGAACGACCGGATGCAGCGAAAAATGGCTGCATGTATTGATCTTACTTATGGAAAGGCTGTCAGCACAGCCTTATCTGTGGAGGCCAAATATGCAAATTCTGGAAAGACTAAGGGATTCGGTGGTGAGCGGCCAAATCAGGGCCAGGCGAAGAAGCCACGGTTTGTGATTCGACCCTCAAACCAAAATCGCCCTTTTTCTCGTCCACCTTCATTTCCCTTCAAGCAGCCTATTATTATCCGCCCCAACAATGCCCCCACTACCCCAAAACAGCCGGGTGCCCCAGGCACTCGATTCCCTGCGCTGCCAAGTTCTTCAACTGGATGTTTTAACTGTGGCAAATCTGGGCATTTTATTAAAGATTGTCCCTATCCAAGGCAAAATCAGGCTAATAATCAGCAAGGATCGGGAAATTCAGCTCCAGGCAAGGGAAGTACTTCGGGCAAGAATACCAAGAAAACGGGGCGAGTATATTATACGCAAGTGGCTACCACACCGGAGGGAGAACCAGTGATGATGGGTACGTTCCCTGTGGCCAGTCACCCTGCAATAATTCTTTTTGATTCTGGTGCTTCACATACATTTATTAGCAAGAAGTTTGTGGAACAACATCATATTGCATACCATGAATCAAAGGAGGGATTTAAAATTCATTCACCTGGGGGACATATTTTTACTAAAGAAGTGGCCTATGGAGTGCCCGTAATAATGGCCGGACGGAACTTTCCTGCTAACATGATTGTTCTAAAGGGCCAGGATATAGATGTAATTTTGGGAATGAATTGGTTAACCCAATACAAGGCAATCCTCAACACTGAATTCAGAACCGTCAGGTTGAGTTATAACAAAGAAGAGATTCTCTTGACTCTCCCCGCAACCAATCCGGCCAAAACTTCTGGTAGAGTCTATGAAGCCATTGTACCGGAGATCAAGAACATTCCGGTAGTATGTGAGTTTCCAGATGTATTTCCGGAAGATTTGCCTGGACTGCCCCCTGAAAGAGATGTAGAATTTGTGATTGAGCTAAAGCCCGGTACGGCTCCGATTTCCCGAAGATCGTACCGTATGCCCCCTAATGAATTGGCAGAATTGAAGATTCAATTACAAGACCTGCTGAATAAGGGATTTATCCGGCCAAGCTCGTCCCCGTGGGGTTGTCCCGCCATCTTTGTGAAGAAGAAGGATCAAACCTTGCGCATGTGCGTGGACTATCGGCCCCTGAATGAGGTCACCATCAAGAATAAGTACCCTCTTCCAAGAATCGACATCTTATTTGATCAACTAACTGGGGCGAGGGTATTTTCTAAAATTGATCTCAGGTCGGGCTATCATCAGATCCGTATTCGGCCCGAGGATATACCGAAGACCGCATTCACTACGCGGTATGGATTGTTTGAATACTTGGTGATGTCTTTCGGGCTCACAAATGCTCCTGCCCATTTCACTTACTTAATGAACTCAGTGTTCATGCCTGAATTGGACAAGTTCGTGGTAGTCTTCATCGACGATATCTTGATATATTCCAAGAATGAAGAGGACCATGCTCAGCATTTATGGATTGTATTGACGCGCCTAAGGGAACATCAGCTATATGCCAAGTTCAGCAAGTGCGCGTTCTGGCTGGAAGAAATTCAATTTTTGGGGCACGTGTTATCAGCTAAAGGAATTGCGGTAGATCCTAGCAAGGTCAAGGATATTCTGGAGTGGAAACCCCCAACAACTGTTCACCAAGTCCGGAGTTTTCTTGGACTAGCTGGGTATTATCGCAGATTCATACCAGATTTCTCTAAGCTTGTGAAGCCAATCACAAGTTTGTTGAAAAATGACATCAAGTTCAATTGGTCTTCTAAGTGCAATGAAGCCTTTGAGCAACTGAAGACACTATTGACCACTGCTCCGGTATTAGCTCAACCGGACATCACTAAACCTTTTGACGTATATTGTGATGCATCTGGCAGTGGGCTCGGCTGTGTACTGATGCAAGAGGGCCGAGTGATTGCGTATGCTTCAAGGCAGTTGCGCCGACATGAGGAGCACTATCCAACTCATGATCTGGAGTTAGCTGCTGTGGTTCATGCCCTAAAGATTTGGCGTCACTATCTACTGGGAAATATCTGTCACATATATACAGATCATAAAAGTTTGAAGTACATCTTCACCCAGTCAGAGTTAAATATGAGGCAAAGACGATGGCTTGAGCTCATCAAAGACTATGAACTGGAGATCCATTATCACCCAGGCAAGGCCAATGTGGTGGCAGATGCATTGAGTCGTAAGACTTCCTGCCACTGTCTTATGGCAAAGATCTTCGAGAACACTTTATGTCAAGAAATGGAAAAGCTAAACCTGGGGATCATTCAACAAGGAACTCTAAATCAGTTAAGGCTTGAGTCAATCATTTTGCAAAGAATAATTGATGCTCAAAAGCATAATCTAGGTATGAAGCACATACGAGAAAAGATAAGGGCTAGAACAACCAAGTGTTTCAAAGAAGACGATCAAGGTGTGATATGGTTTAAAAACCGCATAGTTGTGCCAAAGAACGAAGAGCTCCGCCAGCAAATTCTGGATGAGGCACATCTTAGTCGTTATTCTATTCATCCCGGAAGCACTAAGATGTATCAAGACTTAAAGCAACATTACTGGTGGACAAAAATGAAGATTGAAATTGCACGCTATGTGGCTAAATGCGACACCTGCAGACGTGTCAAGGCCATACACATGAAAACTGCCGGTCCATTGCAGTCATTATCAATACCAACATGGAAATGGGAAGACATAAGCATGGACTTCATTGTGGGATTGCCCAGGACCGCAAAAGGATATGACTCTATCTGGGTGATTGTTGATCGACTTACAAAGATTGCTCACTTTCTGCCGGTCAAGACAAATTCCCCGGTTACTGTCTACGCCCAATTGTACATTGCTCGTATTCTTAGTCTGCATGGTGTTCCGAAGACCATTGTGTCGGATCGTGGACCCCAATTTGTAGCCAAGTTTTGGGAAGCACTTCACAACTCCTTGGGTACTAAATTACTCCACAGTTCGGCTTATCATCCTCAAACCAGTGGGCAGACTGAGAGGGTGAACCAAATACTTGAAGATATGCTGCGGGCATGTGTCCTGGATTTCTCACCAAAATGGGATGAATGTTTGCCCCTAGCAGAGTTTTCATACAATAATAGTTATCAAGAAAGTATTAAGATGGCACCCTTTGAAGCTTTATATGGACGACGGTGTCGGACTCCGCTAAATTGGTCTGAACCTGGAGAAAGATACTTCTTTAGACCTGATATGGTGAAAGAGGTTGAAGAAAAGGTTCAGAGAATTATCCATAATATAAAGAAAGCTCAAGCACGGCAAAAGAGTTATGCAGACAAACGGCGAATGCCCTTATATTTCCTGGAAGGAGACTATGTCTACTTGAAGGTCTCACCAATGAAGGGTGTATCGCGTTTCGGAGTTAAAGGAAAACTTGCACCACGATATATTGGTCCTTTCCTTATTCTAGAAAGATATGGGCCAGTGGCGTATCGACTTCAGCTCCCCGAAACATTGTCTGCTGTGCACAATGTGTTCCACGTGTCACAATTAAAGAAATGTCTTCGGGTTCCTGATCGAACCGTTGAAGTGACTGATGTTGTCCTGGAACCAGACTTAACATACTCGGAACATCCTCTTCGAGTTCTGGATCAAAAGGACAGGGTCACCCGAAGAAAGACTCTCAAGTTCTACAAGATACAGTGGAACCAACATTCGGAAGATGAGGCTACATGGGAAACCCAAGACTTCTTGAATAAGAATTTCCCAGGCTTTCTAGCCTCATGTAAATTGTAAAGCCTGTATAGCTGTTGTAATAAAGAAGTAACCCCCACATCACCCCTGCCTTGTACCAAAATTAAGGAAATAAAAATATTCCGCGTTTCCTTTTCCATTACTTACCCTAGGACTTTTAATCTCGGGACGAGATTCTTTTATGGGGGGAAGGATGTAACACCCCTGGTGTTACTATAACTAAAACTTGAGCATGGCATCATGAGCATTGGCATTGCATATGTTTGACACACCTAGAGTGCATTCACTAGGCAAAAATTTCAAACAAGTTGTATTGTTTTAAGTGTTTTGCAACTAGAACCCTAGTTAAGGAACTTAACCCTAAATGGGGATTATAGGGGTAAAACTTTACCCAAGTTAAGAAAACCTAAATACTTTAGGGTAAAAGTCATAAAATGACCCTAAAAATAAACTTGAATCACTTTTGTACCCCTGAGATACCAGAAACCCTAATTGGAACCCTGGAAAACCCTAAACCAAACCCTAGGGGCTTATATGCAAAATTAGTCCACTTTTGGGCTAAAGTGCAAAAACCAAGTCAAATAGGTTCCTTAAGTCCCTTGGTTCACAAAAATGTGGACTTGAAAGCAAAACCCAAAGATTTGGACTTAAATGCAAAATGGACCTCATTTGAGTTTTGCTCTAAGTCTGAAAATCAGTGTTAAAGGCTCCACTTTGGGGTTTTGTAATTTACAAAGCATAGGGTTTTTGCCCTAGGTCACCACATCAAAGTTGAAGACCAATTATAGGAGAACAACTTTGCTAAAGAGTGCAAGCATAGTTGTTATGAGAAATTTAGAGAAAAACCCCATCAAAGTTCGACTGTCAGGTTGTTTTGAACTGAAATTCTGTTTAGCAGTGAACTGACATCAACTTCTAGCTCAGATTCAAGCATGATCCAGTGCTCAAATATGTTCAAGTCCTATAGTCGAATTGTAGATGGTATATTGCTCTACACTTTTGCTGCAGAGCTCGACATGTGTTGACATTAGAAATTAAGAGATAATGATGCTCCAAGTTCGGCTGACAGACTGTCTGAATGGGATCGCCATGGTACAGTACTGAAGAAGATCACAGGTTCACCCCCCCTGCCCATCGCCGGTGACCGTCGCCGTCGATTACCGCTCGCCGTGATTCGTGCACCATGGACATCAGATAAGCATTCCCCAGTAAAAATCTTCACCGCCGTGAGCTGGCCACCACTCCGACGACCCCCCCCCCCTTTTCTCTCTGCTTTGCGGCTGGCACGATAAGCTCGCCGGAGAACCGCCGCTTCCCGGCATCGCGCCGCGTGGCCTAGCTTTCTACCGTGTCGCCGTGAATCCCTTGGGCCATCCCATCATCGCCGGGGAGCTTGCCACGCCGTTGGCCACGTAACTGCGCGTGCCAGGCTTCTTCCCCGTCTCCGGCCGCCAACGCATCGCGGTCAAATTGAGAGCCACCGCCCTGGAAGTCTATAAATTGAGGGCGGGGACAGTTGCACCACATAATTGTGAAGCTGTAGCAACCACTCCCACCCTCGATCGTCCACCAGCCCGCCCGAATTGCGCATTCTCCCCAATTCGGTTCAAGAACACCGTGAAGAGCAACCTCACCGCGGCCAGCTCTTTCTAGGTCCGTCCATCCCTAACTCTCTCTTGTTTGAGCACTCTGGCCACCCTGCGATGCTTACTGAACCTCTAATTCGAACCAAGAGACTACCACTCGCCGGGAACACGATGATCTTGCCACGCTGCTCGCGGTCACCGTGGCCAGTGAGTTTTAGTGTCCAATTGGTGAAATTAAGTTAGGGGAAACATCAATTAAGGTACGAATTCGGTGTTAGTCGACGGAGAGCGCTAGTCATAGCCCCTATCGGCCGGTCTACGCGCTCGCCGGAGTTTCTCCGTGCGCTGCCGTCGTCGAGGACGTGTCGGATGAAGAAATAGATATTGGAGGGCTTTTCTGCAAAGCGTCAGTGACTTGCTTAAACAGTAAGCGACCCTGTTCTGGTTTAGTCAAAACGTCGAGGGCCTCTGCGCAAAATCTCCCTCGCGGGCGCGGGCGCGTTCCGTTTTCTCTGAGGCTTGGGCCGTCTGGGCCAGAATCGGCCCAGTTCTGTTTATCCCTTTTCCTTTTTCTTTTTCAGGAAAACTTTAGAAATGTGTAGAAAAATGTAGAAAAATGCTAAAATTGTGAAACTAATTTTCCTAGGTTTGTTATTTTCTATAGTATTTAACAAAAATAAGTTGGTGATTTTTAGTGGAAGTAAGAAATTTTAGGGTATTTAAAGTAGTTAAAAGTCTTGATTATAGATTTTTAGAAAATAATTGATAAGTCCTAAAATGCTCAAAATTTTTATATGAGTGTTATATACTATTTAGAGACTTTGGGTAGAGTTTGAATTGATTTGGACCTTGTTTGATCACCAAACCCCAAAACACCCCCCCTGCCCTATGAACTCCTTTACCGACTCCGGAAACCCTAAGTTCCCGGAACTCCGTGAAGGCAAGTTGTATTCAAGACATAAATAATAAGTTTATGTTGTCTTTGCATCCTCATGAGCATCCCATGGCATCCATTCTTATACTTATGTATGGTTATGAGTAGAACGTGAAGAAGAGGTAGAAGTCCCCGAAGAGCAAGTGCAACCACCTTTGGACACTCAGGCCAGGAATAGTTTCTACTTCGACATTTGTGGATCCGAGCCTGAATCACCTGCAAACGAAGGCAAGCCCCGGTGCATTTGCCACCTTCCTTGATGTTTTTAAAATCTTTCTCACTTGCTTGCTGCATTAGGTAATAGGAGTTGATTGAGTAAACAATTCCTGCATTGCCTTCCTTGATTTTGATTACCCTCCTTGAAACCCTGTTTTTACAAAAAGGTTTTTCTATGCTTAGTATTGCTTTAGAAAAACAAAAGGATTTGTTTTACAAAAGATGATTGGCAAAGTGGGAGGGTTGTTTTCAAAAATAAAACTTGATGGTGGATCCATCATGGCCATGATGGGTCCAACATCGGAAAAGATGTACCTCTGCCAGGTACCAAGTTTTGGGTTAAATAATTAAGCTGAGACCGGGCGGGTGACTTGCACGAGAAAGAGAGTCTCGGTGTAGTGTCTCCGTCTGAGTCAATTAAGGACCGTCTCGATGTAGGCCTGCTGACCGAGGACCCTTTAACTGGTCACATGCCTCGTCATGGGTAAGCCTTGCCTCGGGCAGACTAAGGCCGGAATAAGATACCACGAAATGGGAGTGGAGCGGTGGCGAGAGTAGCGTGTACCCTCCGTGGCAAGAGGCTGGACGGTGGTGTATCTGTGCTCTCGGTTTGCGTGAACCTGATCCGGTCTTAAGAACCCCGGTGGCGGGTTGACATATGCAAGGGTTAAGTGCTACATATGTCGTGTGATCGGAGATCCTCAGCTGAGTATAATCGATTCGGATCGCCGTACCTCCGCGGTTATGGAGACTTGGCCACTGACTTACACGTAGCATTCCACTAAAGATGATGGGCTCTTGTTAAGAAATTGGCTAGTGCAGGACCAGTGATTGAACTAGGGTAGAAAGAACTCTAGTACAGGTAATTTTACTTAACTTGACAAATTAAAACTGGATTTTTAAGGATCCACTTTAGTAAGCATTTCTGCAAAACAGAGTCTTTGAATATTGAAAAGCCTTACCTTGACTCCCACATAACCAGCATACCCTTGAGAGTCTTTTCTTTAGTCGGGTAAGACTTGCTGAGTATTCCATACTCAGGGTTTATCCCTTTGTTGTTTTTAGGTGAGGAAGTAGCAGACTTTTGCTACTTCTGTGCCAAGGTGGTTCCAAAAGAAGAAAATCAAGACTGAGGTGCGGGAGGACTCGGTCCTCCGTTTAGGATCTTTTGCTTTTAGCTTCTTGGGAGGAGTTTTTGCCTCCCTGGTTTGTATAATATTACTCCTATGCACTCACTTTTAGTCTGGTCTGTAATAATATAACTCAAGCTTACTTTTGAAATAAATGTAAAGTTTATGTAATTCGCTTCCGCATTTCTTTATCTCCGATGTTCTGTAATGTCTACAAGATGGGTGAGACGTTCCTGGTAAGGTAAGGAAAGATACCGAACTTGTCAAGTAGTTCAGGGGCACCTACAGGGTTGTCTGATGTCTGTGTGACAAGGACAACTGTAGGTGGGCCTAATTACTTGGGAGGTTCCGTCACATACAACATTTTGGTTAGGACATGGAACTAAATGCCATACCTCATTTCATGTGAAGTTGTTGAGCTCCTCTTCCATTGCTGCCACCTAGTTTGGATCATCTTCCTTGTTTTGATCATCTTCATCTCCCCCTTGATCAATGTCCTCCTCTTGAGGTGGCTCATCGTCTTGATCTTGATCCTCGTCCTCTTGAGCCATTTCTCATCTTGAGTTCGTGGAGATGCTTGTATGGAAGATGATGGTTGATCTTGTGCTTGTGAAGGCTCTTCAGATTCTTTTAGACACACATCCCCAATGGACATGTTCCTTAGCGTGACGCACAGAGCGTCTTCATCATCTAGTTCATCAAGATCAACTTGCTTCACTTGGGAGCCATTAGTCTCATCAAACACAATGTCACAAGAAACTTCAACTAATCCAGTAGACTTGTTGAAGACTTTATATGCCCTTGTGTTTGAGTCATAACCAAGTAAAAAGCCTTCTACTGCTTTAGGAGCAAATTTAGAATTTCTACCTCTATTAATAAGAATAAAGCATTTGCTCCCAAAAACTCTATAATAAGAAACATTGGGCTTTTTACCTGTGAGGAGTTCATACGATGTTTTCTTGAGGATTCGATTAAGGTAGAGTCTATTGATGGAGTACACTATAGGAATTCTAAAGATTCCCGTCAGCCAGGGTAATTCCCGCTGGCGACGGCAAAAGCCGACGAGAATAGGGTAATTCTCGTCGACTACCTAGCAGCCGACGAGCATTATATTAATTCCCGTCGGCCAATGCACAAGCCGATGGTGATTATATTAACTCCCATCAGCCAAGTCACAAGCCAACGGGGATTATATTAACTCCCTTCGACCAATGCACAAGCCGACGGGGATTAACCATCCCTGTCGGCCCCGTATTCTGGCCGATGGGGATTAAACTTTTATGAGCCAGACCGCACACGCGCGGGCTCATTTCTTCTCCGTGCACTGCTTCTCAAACCGCCGAGCTCGACGCCACCGTCCACAAGCGCTGCCGTCCGAGCTCCACCGCCCCTAGCCCCTACCCGAGCGCCGCCCCCACCCGAGTACAAGACTATGTAGCAAGCGGTGTTAATTGCCTCCGCCCAAAACCGATCCGGTGTCTTGTACTCATCAAGCATGGTCCTTGCCATGTCCAATAGAGTTCTATTCTTTCTCTTCACAAACCGTTTTGTTGAGGTGTGTAGGGAGAGGAGAACTCATGCTTGATGCTCTCCTCCTCAAGAAATCCTTCAATTTGAGAGTTCTTGAACTCTGTTCCATTGTCGCTTCTAATCTTTTTTATTCTTAAACTAAACTCATTTTGAGCCCATCTTAAGAATCTCTTTAAGGTCTCTTGGGTTTGAGATTTTTCCTGCAAAAAGAATACCCAAGTGAAGTGAGAATAATCATCCACAATAACAAGACAATACTTACTTCCACTGATGCTTATGTAAGCGATCAAGCCGAATATATCCATGTGGAGTAGCTCAAGCAGCCTCTCGATCATCATGATGTTCTTATGTAAGCGATCAAGCCGAATATATCCCTGTTTGACATGCGCTACAAATCATGTCCTTCTCAAAATGAACATTGGTTGGTCCTATAATATGTTCCCCCTTTAGAAGCTTGTGAAGATTCTTCATCCCAACATGAGCAAGTCAGTGATGCCAAATGTGGCAGAACCGCCTGAATTATTCCAGCTTAAGTGCCCACGTCACGCCTTAGAGGCCGCAACACACTTAAATCGGAATAACCCGTCAGTGCCTCAGATCTGGTCTGATAAAGCCACTTATCCAGGATCAAATACCACTAACTCACTGGATGGTGAGTCACAGAGAAAATACAATAAAACAAGAAACCTCAAATTAAAGTACTGGAGTGATTACATAAATCGTAGTTTTTCATGTAACTGAAACGAGTTCATAATTTAAATTGCAGCGGATAGTCGGTAACGTCGAATAGTGAGGAATCGGGCAAGGCCTAGCCCACTACTCCTCCTGCTCCTCTCCTGCTGGAACATCATCCCACTCTACTGTCCAACCCGGTGGTAGGGTGGTAGGCCAAGTCACACCATCAACCATATCCTGAAGCGTACCTGCAAAAATTTATGCCACAAGCAAGGCTGAGTATACTAATACTCAGCTAGACTTACCCGGTGTGAGGAATCTACTCCTCTACCTCTAGACCATGCATATGTTTGGCTGAGGGGTTTGGTTTGCCAAAAGCACTAGCTGAGTCTAAAATAACTTTTAGCTTTTCCAGTTCTAGCATAGTTAAATTAGCTAGATTCGTTCCTTTCTAAACATTCATGGTAACAATCATTTAGTGCAATCAACATGTTATCTCAAGTAAAACCTCATTTTGCTTCTTACTCAATGCAGTACAAGGGGTCAAGCAGTCTCATTAGCTGCGAGAAGCAGACGATTCGAATTGAGTTTTTAAACCTTGCAAGGTAAACCTAAACACACGACATGTAGGGGCATTCCGTCCCCACACACGTCAACCGTCCCCATCAATTCCCCGTTCGCGGCCAGGGCTCACCACCTTGGCGTACAATGCTCCAGTGACCCCGTTTGCCGCCGTGCAGTGACCGCACTTGTACCCACCGTAGCTAGCATGGGATACCCAGTCTCAGGACAAGTGAGGGGGAAAGTCCGTGCCCGGCTTCACTCAGGTACTAGGTTTACCGGTTACCATATTTCCCGACATGTGTTTAGTACATTCAAACGCTTAACTCAGGTATCCACACATTAATCCTTAGTTCCTTTTTCCCGTCTCATGGACAAGGCATCCTCCCTGGATCCAAGTCCATGGACCATCATAGATCACGTTATCAAGATGAATACAATCAATTCCTAACCTCGCGCGAGTGCTCGAAAAATCACTCAACTTCTACCGATATCCTAATTAGCAAGTAGCTACTCGACCTAGCATGCTAGTATCCATCTCAAAAAGGAATCCTAAATTAATGCAACTAAGGGTTTCAAGCAACTCCTACACTTAAGTGCACATTACAAGCCTACAAACATTAAGTGTAGTAAAATAGCATATATATAAACTTGTTATGCATAAAACCGGGGCTTGCCTTCAAATGCTGGGGCTGTGGGGAGATCCTCGGTGGCAGGCTCGGGAGCTGGCTCCTGGTCTTCCTCGTGGACAGCTCCTTGCTCGGGAATGAGCACGTACTCTCCATCAACGAGGTTGCAATCTAATGAATGCAATGAGTAAGATATATGTATGACATGATATGCAATTTAGCAATTATACTTGGATGGTGAATGATTAAATTAATAAGGTAAAGCTTAATCTTACTACTGGAAATTTTGGTGGTACACTTAGCCATTTAGGTCAAGTTTGGTTAGGTTGAGTGGTCAGATTATTTTAGTGTTCCACTAATTTTCCTTTTTATGTTTTTGTGAAAGTTTATTATAATTCCTAGCTGAAATCATTGGGGTGAGATTCATTATTCTTCCCAATTTCTCTCTTCTTTCACTTTCTCTTATGTTTTAAGGTGGGTTTGAACTACAAGCTAGTTTTATAAATTTCCGAAAATCCTCCAAAAGTTACTATGGCTTCTCACTGGTGTACAACTCTCTGCATCAAAAATTGGGGCTTAAAAAGTTAAGGGTTCTCTCTGTACCAAATTATCAAATCTTAGGGCAGAGGAGGTGCGTTGAACTACAACTCTCCTCTAACAGTAGATTATTCTCTAAGGCTTATTTTTGCTGGCATTTAGGTGTAATAACATGAGTTTGTACCAAATTTTAGCCACTAATACTTATTGGTCATTTTACTGTGATTTCCTAAAGTTTTTGGCCAAAGGGGTGCTTTCTACTACCACTATACTTGAAAAATGTCAAACAACATATTCCTAATTTTTCCTATTTTTTTCTTTGTGCAAGCGCAATCATTCTAGAATTTGGCAATTTTTTGCTTAAGGGAAGAGGGGTTAGAAATTCTTGGATTATATGGTCTTTTTCATGGGGTAGGGGGTAATGGGTGTTATCTTGTATTTTTGAATAGGTTTTGTATTTTTCTCTGGTGGTATACTTCATCAATAATTTGGTAAAAATTCATTTGCCTACTGTTGCACAATTTTAGACTTTCTTATGATTTAATTAGAACATGGGCCAAAACCATATTTGAATTGTTTAGCTCAATTATTGTGAGGGGTTGGGGTGTTTATTATTTTTGTAGTGGTGTCCTAGTAGTTAGGAGTCTACTGAATTTTTCTTACCATTTTTGAAATGGTTCTTACATTTTTAATCATTGTTTTCCTTGGTTCTTTATTGCCTAATAAATTTTTTAACCCTGAATTAGTCTTGGACTAGGGTTCTCTCTGTTTTTCCTAGGTTCCTCATCACTTAAGTATATTAGGAAAAATATGCTCCTTCTCTGTTTATTATTTTCCACTACCTTTCTTAATTTTCTAAGTTTTGGACAGATGTAGTTTTTAATAGCAAAACTTGAGTTAATCTTGTATACTGGGGTGCTCAGTATTTTTAAACAGTGTCTAAGTTGGGTGTGCATCTCTACAAATTTTCTTAAGCCTAGCTGAGAGCACCTAGAGGGGGGGTGAATAGGTGATCCTGTGAAACTTAAACTTATAGCCACAAAAACTTGTTAAGTGTTAGCACAATAATCGCCAAGTGGCTAGAGATGAGTCTCAACAAATCACAATACCACAAAAGATCAACATAGAGAAGACACAGTGGTTTATCCTGTGGTTCGGCCAAGTACAAAACTTGCCTACTCCACGTTGTGGCGTCCCAACAGACGAGAGTTGCACTCAACTCCTCTCAAGTGATCCAATGATCAACTTGAATACCACAGTGTTATGCTTTTCCTTTCAATATCCCGTTTGCGAGGAATCTCCACAACTTGGAGTCTCTCGTCCTTACACTTGAGATTCACAAAGAAATACGCAGTAAGGGAGGGAAGCAACACACACAAATCCACAGCAAAATGCGCACACACACGGCCAAGAATCGAGCTCAAAAGACTATCTCAAAGTTCTCACTAGAACGGAGCTCGAATCACTGAGAATGACAAACGAATGCGCAAAGACTAAGTGTGGATGATCAAGGATGCTCTAAGGTTGCTTGGTGTACTCCTCCATGCGCCTAGGGGTCCCTTTTATAGCCCCAAGGCAGCTAGGAGCCGTTGAGAGCAATTCTGGAAGGCTGATCTTGCCTTCTGTCATCGGGCGCACCGGACAGTCCGGTGCACACCGGACACTGTCCGGTGCCCGATCTCCTTCCTTAAATGGCGCAGCCGACCATTGCAGATCTGGGTGCTGTTGGCGCACCGGACAGTCCGGTGCACACCGGACAGTCCGGTGCCCCCTTCTAGTCGTTGGCTCGGCCACGTGTCCCGCGCAGATCGCGCGGCCGACCGTTGGCCCGGCCGACCGTTGGCTCACCGGACAGTCCGGTGAATTATAGCCGTACGTCGTCGGCGAATTCCCGAGAGCGGCCACTTCGCTCGAGGCAGCCTGGCGCACCGGACACTGTCCGGTGCACCACCGGACAGTCCGGTGCTCCAGATCGAACAGCCTTTTGGCTGTACACAGCCAACTTTTCTTTGACTCGGTTTCTCCTGTTTCAAGCACTTAGACACAATACATTAGTCTTCAAAACAATGTACTAAGGCTTAGAAACATACCTTTACTCTTGATTTTCACTTTGTCCATCCATGGGTATAGATTCACATTTAAGCACTTGTGTTAGCACTCAATCACCAAAATACTTAGAAATGGCCCAAGGGCACATTTCCCTTTCAATCTCCCCCTTTTTGGTGATTTATGCCAACACAACATAAAGTAACTAGAACAAGTGCAATATCACTTCAAATAAAAACTCAAATTTATTTTGATTCAATTTGGCATATATGGATCATCCTTTGCCACCACTTGGTTTGTTTTTGCAAATCAAACTCAAAATCCTATCTCTAAGTCAAATCCACTTGTAGAGACATAAAGAGAGGTTTTCCAAAGAAAATTGATTCAAGATTCCAAAAACTCCCCCTTTTTCCCATAATCAACACTTCTCCCCACAAGAGGCCAACTTTTGACAAAAGGGACAATGCAAGAGTTTTGACAAACCAAAAGCTCTATCCTACTGTTTTCAAAGTTTCTCAAGTGGTAGCTGATCCATTTATTGCTTTGGCCTTTATTTTCTACTGTTTTCAAAGTTTCTCAAGTGGTAGCTGATCCATTTATTGCTTTGGCCTTTATTTTCTCCCCCTTTGGCATCAAGCACCAAAACGGGATCAATCTTGGCCCCAGAACCCCATTGCCTCACCAAAATCTTCAATAAGAATACAAAGACAATAAGAGTACATGAGATGAACTTGGAATAAGTTACCCTCTCATCGGAGTGCAGTGGAAGTCTTTCATGGTCCAAGTCCACCTTTTCCCTTTTAATTCTCCTTTGAGACTAAAACAAGCAAACTCAAGCATACGGTTAGTCTCAAAGGGTCAAGTTGTAACACATCTCCCCCTAAAACTGTGCATCACTTAGCAACGGACTTGTGAGGTCCAGGGAGTGTTTGTACAACTTGAGCACCACAATAAGCAACAAAATGCAGAATGAACATGATCAAAGGCATAAACACATGCATGCTACAATTCAATCCATGTTCCGCGAATCTAAGACATTAACCTCACTACGCAACCTGCAAAAGGTCTTCTCATCTAGAGGCTTGGTAAAGATATCGGCTAGCTGGTTCTCGGTGCTAACATGAAACACTTCGATATCTCCCTTTTGCTGGTGGTCTCTCAAAAAGTGATGCCGGATGTCTATGTGCTTTGTGCGGCTGTGTTCAACAGGATTTTCCGCCATGCGGATAGCACTCTCATTATCACATAGGAGTGGGATTTTGCTCAGATTGTAGCCAAAGTCCCGGAGGGTTTGCCTCATCCAAAGTAGTTGCGCGCAACACTGTCCTGCGGCAACATACTCGGCCTCAGCGGTGGATAGGGCAACGGAGGTTTGTTTCTTAGAGTTCCACGACACCAGGGACCTTCCTAAGAATTGGCACGTCCCTGATGTACTCTTCCTATCGACCTTACATCCAGCATAGTCGGAATCTGAGTATCCAACCAAGTCAAAGGTAGACCCCTTTGGATACCAGAGCCCGAAACAAGGCGTAG
This sequence comes from Zea mays, assembly GCF_902167145.1. Taxonomy (NCBI): domain Eukaryota; kingdom Viridiplantae; phylum Streptophyta; class Magnoliopsida; order Poales; family Poaceae; genus Zea; species Zea mays. The sequence continues at coordinate 113,389,849 of NC_050096.1, forward strand.
CAACTAAATATCTTAGAATTCGTTTCACCGCCACTAAGTGACACTCCTTAGGATCGGATTGAAATCTAGCACACATGCATACGCTAAGCATAATATCCGGTCTACTAGCACATAAATAAAGTAAAGACCCTATCATTGACCGGTATGCTTTTTGATCAACGGACTTACCTCCTTTGTTGAGGTCGGTGTGTCCGTCGGTTCCCATCGGAGTCTTTGCGGGCTTGGCATCCTTCATCCCAAACCGCTTTAGCAGATCTTGCGTGTACTTCGTTTGGGAGATGAAAGTGCCGTCCTTGAGTTGCTTCACTTGGAACCCAAGGAAGTAGTTCAACTCGCCCATCATCGACATCTCGAATTTCTGCGTCATCACCCTGCTAAACTCTTCACAAGACTTTTGGTTAGTAGAACCAAATATTATGTCATCGACATAAATTTGGCACACAAACAAATCACCATCACATGTCTTAGTAAAGAGAGTTGGATCGGCTTTCCCAACCATGAAAGCATTAACAATTAGAAAGTCTCTAAGGCATTCATACCATGCTCTTGGGGCTTGCTTAAGTCCATAGAGCGCCTTAGAGAGCTTACACACGTGGTCGGGGTACCGTTCATCCTCGAAGCCAGGGGGTTGCTCCACGTACACCTCCTCCTTGATCGGCCCGTTGAGGAAAGCGCTCTTCACATCCATTTGGTACAACCTGAAAGAATGGTGAGCGGCATATGCTAGCAAGATACGAATTGATTCTAGCCTTGCCACAGGAGCAAACGTCTCCTCAAAGTCCAAACCTGCGACTTGGGCATAACCTTTTGCCACAAGTCGAGCCTTGTTCCTCGTCACCACCCCGTGCTCGTCCTGTTTGTTGCGGAACACCCACTTGGTTCCCACAACATTTTGCTTGGGACGAGGCACCAGTGTCCAAACTTCATTGCGCTTGAAGTTGTTGAGTTCCTCCTGCATGGCTAACACCCAGTCCGGATCTAGCAAGGCCTCTTCTACCCTGAAAGGCTCAATAGAAGAGACAAAGGAGTAATGCTCACAAAAATTAACTAATCGAGATCGAGTAGTTACTCCCTTGCTAATATCACCCAGAATTTGGTCGACGGGATGATTCCTTTGAATCATCGCTCGAACTTGGGTTGGAGGTGCCGGTTGTGCTTCTTCCTCCATCACATGATCATCTTGTGCTCCCCCTTGATCACACGCCTCCTGTTGATGAACCTGTTCATCGTCTTGAGTTGGGGGAAGCACTGTTGTTGAGGAAGAAGGTTGATCTCGTTCATCTTGTTCCTGTGGCCGCACTTCTCCAATCGCCATGGTTCGTATAGCGGCCATCGGAACATCTTCTTCATCCTGTTGATGGCGTGGCAAGCCGTGTTCACAGCTTCCGACCAAAAGCACTCGGGGGTCTTGAACTCTCCAAGCATCGTCCTTGCCATATCGATTAGCGTCCTGTTCTTCCTCTCTACCACACCATTTTGCTGTGGTGTGTAGGGAGCGGAGAACTCGTGCTTGATCCCTTCCTCCTCAAGGAACTCCTCCACTTGAAGGTTCTTGAACTCGGACCCGTTGTCGCTCCTTATCTTCTTCACCTTGAGCTCAAACTCATTTTGAGCTCTCCTGAGGAAGCGCTTGAGGGTCCCTTGGGTTTCAGATTTATTCTGCAAAAAGAATACCCAAGTGAAGCGGGAAAAATCATCAACAATAACTAGACCATACTTACTTCCTCCTATGCTCAGATAGGCGACGGGTCCGAAGAGGTCCATATGTAGTAGCTCCAGGGGTCTTGAAGTGGTCATCACATTCTTGCTGTGATGCGCTCCTCCCACTTGTTTACCTGCTTGACAAGCTGCACAAGGTCTATCTTTTTCGAAATGAACATTGGTTAGACCTATCACGTGTTCTCCCTTTAGAAGCTTGTGGAGATTCTTCATCCCCACATGTGCTAAGCGGCGATGCCACAGCCAGCCCATGCAAGTCTTAGCCATTAAGCATGCATCTAGACCGGCCTCTTCTTTTGCAAAATCAACTAAGTAAAGCTTGCCGTCTAGAATACCCTTAAAAGCTAGTGAACCATCACATCTTCTAAAGACAGACACATCTATATTTGTAAACAAACAGTTATATCCCATATTGCATAATTGACTAATAGATAACAGATTATATCCAAGAGACTCAACTAAAAACACATTAGAGATCGAGTGCTCATTAGATATTGCAATTTTACCTAACCCTTTTACCTTGCCTTGATTCCCATCACCGAATATTATTGAATCTTGGGAATCCTTATTCTTGACGTAGGAGGTGAACATCTTCTTCTCCCCCGTCATATGGTTTGTGCATCCGCTGTCAATAATCCAGCTTGAACCCCCGGATGCATAAACCTGCAAGGCAAATTTAGGCTTGGGACTTAGGTACCCAACTCTTGTTGGGTCCTACAAGGTTAGTGCAAATATCCTTAGGGACCCAAATGCAAGTTTTGTCTCCCTTGCATTTTGCCCCTAACTTCCTGGCAACAATTTTCCTATCCTTTCTACAAATAGCAAAGGAAGCATTTAAAGCACAATAAATTGTAGAGGGTTCATTCACTACTTTCCTAGGAGTATGAATAATATTCTTTCTAGGCACATGATGAATAGCATTTCTCCTAGACATATTTCTACCATGCATATAGGAAGAACTAGAAGCAAACATAGCATGAGAAAAATCATCGTAAGCATTATAACTCCTATAAGCATTTCTAGTTTGTCTCCTATCATGATACAAAAAGGCATGGTTCTTTTTAGCACTAGTAGCCATAGGGGCCTTCCCTTTCTCCTTAGCGGGAATGGGAGCCTTATGGCTTGTTAAGTTCTTGGCTTCCCTCTTGAAGCCAAGTCCATCCTTAATTGAGGGGTGTCTACCGATCGTGTAGGCATCCCTTGCAAATTTTAGTTTATCAAATTCATTCTTGCTAGTCTTAAGTTGGGCATTAAGACTAGCCAATTCCTCAGTTAATTTGGAAATTGAAACTAAATGATCACTACAACCATCAACATCGAAATCTTTACACCTAGTGCAAAGCTCAACATGTTCTATAAAAGAATTAGATTTACTAGCTACTTCTAGTTTAGCATTTAAGTCATCATTAACACTCTTTAAAGTAGCAATGGTTTCATGACAAGAAGATAATTCACTAGAGAGCATTTCATTCCTCTTAATTTCTAGAGCAAGAGATTTCTGAGCTTCTACAAATTTATCATGTTCTTCATACAACAAATCCTCTTGCTTTTCTAAAAGTATATTCCTATCATTCAAGGCATCAATCAATTCATTAATTTTGTCTACCTTGGTTCTATCTAATCCCTTGAATAAGCATGAGTAATCTATCTCATCATCGTCACTAGACTCATCCTCACTTGAAGAAGCATAAGTACTAGTATTATGAGTGCTTACTTTCTTCTCCCTTGCCATGAGGCAAGTGTGACGCTCGTTGGGGAAGAGGGATGACTTGTTGAAGGCGGTGGTGGCGAGTCCTTCATTGTCGGAGTCGGATGAAGAGCAGTCCGAATCCCACTCCTTGCCCAGATGAGCCTCGCCCTTTGCCTTCTTATAGTTCTTCTTTTTCTCCCTCTTGTTCCCTTGATCCTGATCACTATCATTGTCGGGACAGTTAGCAATAAAATGACCAAGCTTACCGCATTTGAAGCATGAGCGCTTCCCCTTGGCTTTGGTCTTGCTTGGCTGTCCCTTGCGACCTTTAAGCACCGTCTTGAATCTTTTGATGATGAGAGCCATCTCTTCATCATTAAGTCCGGCCGCCTCAAACTGTGCCACCTTGCTAGGTAGCGCCTCCTTGCTTCGTGTTGCTTTGAGAGCAAGGGGTTGCGGCTCGTTGATCGGACCATTCAAGGCGTCGTCCACGTACCTTGCCTCCTTAATCATCATTCGCCCACTAACGAATTTCCCAAGAACTTCTTCGGGTGACATCTTGGTGTACCTGGGATTTTCACGTATATTGTTCACCAAATGAGGATCAAGAACGGTAAATGACCTTAGCATTAGGCGGACGACGTCGTGGTCCGTCCATCGCGTGCTCCTGTAGCTCCTTATTTTGTTGATAAGGGTCTTGAGCCGGTTGTATGTTTGCGTCGGCTCTTCCCCCCCTTATCATCGCGAACCGTCCAAGTTCGCCTTCCACCAACTCCATTTTGGTGAGCAAGGTGACGTCGTTTCCCTCATGAGAGATCTTGAGGGTGTCCCAGATCTGCTTGGCATTGTCCAAGCCGTTCACCTTGTGATACTCGTCCCTGCACAAAGAGGCTAGCAACACAATAGTGGCTTGTGCATTTCTATGAATCTGTTCATTAATAAACATAGGGCTATCCGAGCTATCAAATTTCATTCCACTTTCCACAATCTCCCAAATGCTTGGATGGAGAAAAAATAGGTGAGTACGCATTTTGTGGCTCCAAAATCCGTAATCCTCTCCATCAAAGTGAGGGGGCTTGCCAAGTGGAATGGGAAGCAATTGAGCATTTGAACTATGCGGGATGCGCGAATAATCGAAAGAAAAGTTTGAGTTAACCGTCTTTCGTTTATCATAGTCGTCGTCGTCCTTTTGGGAGGAGGAAGATTTGTCGCTGTCGTAGTAGACAATTTCCTTGATGCGCCTTGCCTTCTTCTTTCTCCCGTCTTTTCTTTTGTGGCCCGAGCCTGAGTCGGTGAGCTTGTCATCATTGGGCTCGTTGACGAAGGACTCCTTTTCCTTGTCGTTGATCACCATCCCCTTGCCTTTAGGATCCATCTCTTCGGGCGGTTAGTCCCTTTCTTGAAGAGAACGGCTCCGATACCAATTGAGAGCACCTAGAGGGGGGGTGAATAGGTGATCCTGTGAAACTTAAACTTATAGCCACAAAAACTTGTTAAGTGTTAGCACAATAATCGCCAAGTGGCTAGAGATGAGTCTCAACAAATCACAATACCACAAAAGATCAACACAGAGAAGACACAGTGGTTTATCCCGTGGTTCGGCCAAGTACAAAACTTGCCTACTCCACGTTGTGGCGTCCCAACGGACGAGAGTTGCACTCAACTCCTCTCAAGTGATCCAATGATCAACTTGAATACCACAGTGTTATGCTTTTCCTTTCAATATCCCGTTTGCGAGGAATCTCCACAACTTGGAGTCTCTCGCCCTTACACTTGAGATTCACAAAGAAATACGCAGTAAGGGAGGGAAGCAACACACACAAATCCACAGCAAAATGCGCACACACACGGCCAAGAATCGAGCTCAAAAGACTATCTCAAAGTTCTCACTAGAACGGAGCTCGAATCACTGAGAATGACAAACGAATGCGCAAAGACTGAGTGTGGATGATCAAGGATGCTCTAAGGTTGCTTGGTGTACTCCTCCATGCGCCTAGGGGTCCCTTTTATAGCCCCAAGGCAGCTAGGAGCCGTTGAGAGCAATTCTGGAAGGCTGATCTTGCCTTCTGTCATCGGGCGCACCGGACAGTCCGGTGCACACCGGACACTGTCCGGTGCCCGATCTCCTTCCTTAAATGGCGCAGCCGACCGTTGCAGATCTGGGTGCTGTTGGCGCACCGGACAGTGCGGTGCACACCGGACAGTCCGGTGCCCCCTTCTAGCCGTTGGCTCGGCCACGTGTCCCGCGCAGATCGCGCGGCCGACCGTTGGCCCGGCCGACCGTTGGCTCACCGGACAGTCCGGTGCACACCGGACAGTCCGGTGAATTATAGCCGTACGCCGTCGGCGAATTCCCGAGAGCGGCCACTTCGCTCGAGGTAGCCTGGCGCACCGGACACTGTCCGGTGCACCACCGGACACTGTCCGGTGCACCACCGGACACTCCGGTGCTCCAGATCGAACAACCTTTTGGCTGTACACAGCCAACTTTTCTTTGACTCGGTTTCTCCTGTTTCAAGCACTTAGACACAATACATTAGTCTTCAAAACAATGTACTAAGGCTTAGAAACATACCTTTACTCTTGATTTTCACTTTGTCCATCCATGGGTATAGATTCACATTTAAGCACTTGTGTTGGCACTCAATCACCAAAATACTTAGAAATGGCCCAAGGGCACATTTCCCTTTCACTAGCACAGGAGTATTTCTATTTTTCTTCATATTAATAAGGTTTGGGAAGTTTCCTTATTTAATTCAAAACTCTTAAAATTAATACAAAAAACATGGGGTTTACTATTTTTGCCTGATAGTTTCTATTATTTTGAATCCAGCAAAATTGGTTTGACTAATTTTGGATAACTATTCTTCAAGTTATGAATTTCCTAATTTCTCTGTTCATTAAAAAGAATAATCAGAAATGGTTAAATGGAAACTAGCTTTGCATCGGGGTCCCTGGCGAATGTTTTTAAGTTTCCTTATAGACTAGTCCTCGGGTCACTATTCAAGTATGCCACTGACAGTTCAGAAACCTCCCTAGGATTTTGCTAAACCTAACCCGAGGTCCTTCTCCCAATTAAACAGTACCCGCGGCGGAGGAAAGGGCGGAGGGGCTTACCGGTGGCGAGATTGCTCCAGTGAGGTGGTCGAGGGCGTAGGGGAGGTTGTGACGGTCACGCCGATGTGTGGATCGTCTCCGGGGATGGTCGGAGTAGGCCTGTCCACGTGCTGTCACACCCGGATTTAAAGGACAAAGCCGGGTGCATCTCATACATGCGCCAAAGAAGACAACTTATATAATAACAGTATAGAGATAAATGTCACAATATAATCAGAGTACTTATTACATAGCGGAAGTCTTACAAAATAAAAGATAAATATAAAAGGATCAAACTAAAGTCCATCATTGGTGCCAGAAAGTCAACTGGGAGACGCCACCTAGATCGAATCAAACTCCTCGATACGTGGCTTCACTTGAACCACCTGTTCTCCTCCTGTGGAGAGGTGTGAGACAGCAAGAGTGAGCTCACACATGATCATAGCTCAACAAGTTGTGGGGAACCAGTGTGCATGAACTCACCAAAGATGGGAGTTCATGTGAAGTGTAAGGCTAATCAATAAAATAAAGGCTGAAGTTGAGCATTGCTTTTATAAGTTGGTCAAAATTTTAATAGCAATTACTAAGCGTAAGTAAATACTAAACCATAATAATAATAAGTAAAAGTAATAATAAAATAATCCCAATGCAATGAAATAACAAATTGAATTTAATTCCATAAATTAATCATGTGAGTGTCCGAGTTGCTCATGACCGTGAGCACAGCTAGTATACCAGTTTTATACTCTGCAGAGGTTGCGCATCTTTACCCACAAGTCATGTTACCCATTTGCCACGAAGTTGATCAGACCCCATACACTTCTACCGAGGAAGCGAGGCAGGGTACCAGTAGAGGCCTTTACAAGTTCCTCTAGCTTCAGAAAACCCGCTACAGTTTATAGGAAGCTCTAGTGTAGGAATCCCTCGCCTGACCGCCATCGCAGCAAAATCAACCCAAGGACCTCCCTACACTGACCACTCCCCTACTGCCCTTGCCCTTTCGGGTAAGGTAGTCATCCACTAGCTTTCCTAGTTAATCAGCCAAGGGCGTCCCATTAAACCCTTGTGGTAGCACTGTTTTCCCAGGTGGTTCTCCATGTTTCCATTAACATAATGATCTTATCATAAAAAGTAAATAATAAACAGATAATAAAAAGTGTAATCATGAGTAATAAATATCTCTATACCCAAAACCACATAAAGCAATAGCATCTACTACCCAAAAATTTAGTAGTAAAACCAGTGGTGAAACAAGGTATAAAGATAGTCAGAATCTAGGGTAACCTATTGGGTCCCATCAAAATTAACCTATGCATATCATTATGATTAATAAGAACATGACTGGGTAAAAAGGAAGTGATCAAGGGCACAACTTGCCTGGGACTCGAGATTTCAGGTACCAGGATGATCTTCAGATTCTCGGGACCATACAACTATTCGTAGCAATACAAACAAACATGGTATAGGCAAAATTAACATCACACCAAACATAAGCACAAACTGTATAATAATATTCTACGCGATGCTACGAGATCGTAGTTCGAGAACGACTAAAATCGGAGTTACGATTTTCCAAAGTTTTATGTGTTTAAATTATGAAATATATTTTATCAATATAAGACATGTGAGAGAATATATAACTATCTTCGTTCAACTTTAAACTAAGTTATTACTTGCTTACAGCTTACCTTTTAGTCACATCATGACTATAGGATCAGAATATTATATTACTACTAGAAAAGCTAGTCCAATAAGCATAGGTTAAATAATTATCTATTTATAAAAATAGATGATATGATAAAAATAACGTTGTTACTACATAGACAAACTTAATTTGAGACTAACGCAATTTGAACGGGTCCTTTCGGAGCTAAAATAGACAAGTTATGATTTTCGGGAAGTTTAAGTGTGGGGGTAAAAAAGAAATTAAGCGCATAATTTTATACTAGATTCCATGACAAAATAAAGTTACTAGATTAAAAAGAATATTAATATGAGACTAATGCAACTGGAATGAATCAAAAAGGAGTTAAAATAAATTATTTATGAATTACGCAAGTTTCTAGAATTATTTTTATATTAGAAATCCTTTTGTATATTTAATTACTTAATTTACCTCCTCTCTGGATTGCGCGCAAAGATTCTAGAAAACTTGGGGTTGAATCTATAAATACTAGGACTAATCTGTAAGCTTCTTTGTACTACGGTGGTCTGCGGGTTAAATGCAGAAAAGAGTAGGGGTTCTTTTGCATGATTCCCTGGGCCAAGGGGTATTGGATGACAACAGCCGTCGGATCTGATATGGAAGGCTCAGATTATATCTACCCTCGACGCGAACCGGTACGCTATACAGGCCCTACGATCACAGATCAACGTCCGGGATTTAAAACAGCCCCAAACCAACCGTGTCCGCACACACACCAATCTACGGTCGAGATCGGGCCGAGCCGAACCGGTACAAGCCTCTAATCCTAGCCACCCATATCAAGATCAATGGCACAAAGGCCTTCTTCCCCAACGCATTGTGCATCAACAGCGCGCCCCCAGAAATCACGCAGACCCCGACGGCGGCCTGAAGCGCCACCAGCCGTCCCACCCCTGCTTGCCCCAACCACCGCGTCCTAGCTAGAGTCGATACAACGATGGTGCTGCGCCTCGTTTCGCCGAGCTGGCTAACAATTTCTACCTCGGTCCATGCATGCAGCGGTGAGGAAAGGATGAAAGACGAGTCCGAGGTGGTTTCTTACCGATGAGCTTGACCAGCCGCAAACCCGCATACGATGAACCCACACACACACCGCCCTCATGGATTCTCCCAAAAGCCGATGGCAGACGCCGAGGAGCCCAGACGACGACGATCGATTCGAGCTCAGGTCTACCTGGCATGGGCGTGCGATCTCACAGATCCCGTCGGCGCTGCGAAATTATTTTGCGCGGTTGGGTTAGAGGAGTAGGGGAGAGGGTTTTCCCCTCCATATATCCAGGAGCCCAAGGAAGTCCTCGTGTAGATCCTGCATGCCTGGCCGGTGGTTACGGCGGTGGTTGTGAGGTGGGCGAGCCGCCGTGAGAGAAGATCCCGGAGCTGAGGGGCCACATGTGAACGAGAGAGATGGTGCCTCATTTAATAGAAGCAACAGGCACAACGCAGAGCCCGCAAGCCAAAGGCTATGGCCGTCCGAGTGCACACCAAGTTGGGCTGCTAAGTGGGCCCCTCAGTGCAAGAAGAGCCAAGCGCCCATTCAGGGCTTGTTCGGTTAGGCCAATCCAGAAGGGGATTGGAGGGGTTTAAATCCCCTCCTATTCAAAAATGACTAGGAGGGGATTTAAACCTCTCCAATCCCCCTTTGGATTGGTGTAACCGAACACGCCCTCAAGTGGTCGAGCAACGTGAGGAGTTGAGCTGGCCACTCGAAAGGAAGAGAAAAAAAAGAACTGGGTCGAGGGGAAATGAAACAGCACAACGTGGGTTCCTTTATTTATTTATTTTTCTATTTTCTTTCCTGCTATTTTTTATTTCAAATTTGAATCTAAACTAAACTTGTTTCAAATATAATCTTGAGTTTGATGCACAAACAAAGAAATTACAGCATGATGCATGAGTTCATGTGTTTATTTGGCATTTATTTAAAAAGGAAATATGCCTCCATAACAAGTCACATAGTCAGAATGACTCCTTATTATTTCTCAAAGACTAGAGTCTAGCGACTATATTCTAGGGTTCACACGTGCGCAGGCGGTGGAGCTCGTCAGCGGCGAGGGCTCCAGCCTATCCAGGGCCGTAGAGTTCAATTAAACCGGTCAGTGAGCTTCACTAGGTGCTAGGGAAGGCATGGACGCGAGGAATTTGAGAATGGCTCACCGGATAGCTCGGCCTACGCGCGGTGGCGGGCGACCGAAGTCCGGTGACGATGATCTCACTATTCCGGTGAGGCAGGGTCTTGATCCTTGCTTGGAGAAGCTTCACGGCTCCACGGGGAAGCTGTCCAAGGGCTCGGTTTAGGCTGAGAGTCTCCGAAAATGACTGGCCGTGGTGGCCGGTGCTCGGGTGGCTCGGGTGGGTGGCGCAGAGCTCACCGGAGCTAAGGGTGTTGTCTGGCCAGCGAAGGTGAGTGCGGAGTGAGGTGAGGCGCGTCTGGGGGTGGTATTAAAGGCGCGGGCGAGCACGACCGAGGGGTGGCTCTGACACGTGCTCAAGGTGTGCGCGGGCGAGCGCCAGTGCGCGCTCTCGCGCCTGGGCACGACATCGAGCATGAGGCAGCGTAGAGAGAGGTCAAGTTCAAGCGCGGATTGGCCCCAAATCTTCACGATTATGGCCATGATCCCATTGAGAGATCTCTTCCCCTAACATTCCTTTGTCGTTTGTGTGTGGAGGCTTATGGGTTTTGTTGACTGGATCAAAAGATATGGAGGGATGAAGTTTGGTTTGTCTCATTGCTGAACTCCGAGAGGAAATCCCAGATTTGATGTGTCTAGGGCACGAATCTCGATGCCATCTTCACACACGTTGTAGAGGGGTTAGTTTAGAACAAATTTGTCAATGGGGACTTAAGGATTTGAGATAGGGATCAAGGTGAACGTGCTCAAGCTCTAGGTGAGTGCTGAAATTCAGCAATCTGAATTTCAGATTTTCCCTCGAGAGCTTCCACTTGGATGGCCTTTTTGGGGATTTTAATCAATCATTTTGGCCAAACTTTTATAACAATTATTTTGGCTTAATTAGTGTATTTCAACTTTTATAATTGGCCTAAGCCATGATTCCATGTTTTTCATGGTCTTTTTACCAATTTATTTCTTTTTACTTAAATGGCCCATTTAAGGTTATCCTAGGGTTTAGACATTTTTTCCACTTTGAGTGCATGATATGATTAAGGCATGATTCTTAAGGCAAAAAGACTTAGTTGAATTTGTGTTCCCAAGTTTTTGGTGTCTTTTGCTCATTTTGATTAACACGAGATAATGGTTCTTGAGTTAGCACTGAGAAGAACTCTGGGAAATTTCTGGGGTTTTACAGCCTTCCCCCCTTAAAGGAATCTCGTCCCGAGATTCGGGTCGGAGTCCTTCGGGGTGAAGTGAAGGTTAAGGCTTGCTTGAATTTGGTGGTTTGTTCATTAAGGTTCTTCTTAGTAAACTGTTCTTCGAATGTCATCTTCTTTGCAACTTCAGAAGGAAGTCCTCTTAGTTTTAGTCTTACAACTAACTGCTTTTATGTTAAGATCATTTTTCTTATATTTAGATTCAAAGGGTAGGGGGAGGGGTTGGGCATGGTTACGTACCAATTACCCTAGGTAGACAATTGGGGAAATTTGAACTTAGAAATTCCTTAGTCTCCCAAGTAGCCTCTTCTTCTGAGTGATTACTCCATTGGATCTTATACATTTTGATCAATTTAGCCCGAGTTGATCTTTCTTTGCAATGCAGAACCTTGGATGGATACTCTTGGTATGATAGATCTGGCTCTATCTCCACTTCTGGTTCTGGTATGATCTCGGTCGGCAATAGAACACATTTCTTCAGTTGGGATACATGGAATACATTGTGGACGACAGACATTTTTGGAGGTAACTTCAATTTGTATGCCACGAGTCCACATGCTTCTACGATCCCATAAGGTTCAATGTAGCGAGGGGCTAACTTGCCTTTGATCCCAAACCTTTGCACTCCTTTGGTGGGGGATACTTTCAGATATACGAAATCTCCCACTTCAAACTGGAGGGGTTTTCTTCCCTTATCATGGTAACTCTTTTACCTGGCCTGAGCAGCTCCTAGATTTTTCCTGATTAGTTTGACTTTCCTTTCAGCTTCAGTCACTAAGTCAGGTCCAAAAATTTCTCTTTCTCCAGGCTAAGACCAATTGAGGGGTGTTTGACACCTTCTTCCATATAGGGCTTCAAAAGGTGCCATCCTTAGGCTGGATTGATAACTATTTGTCGGGGACCATAATTAGGGGTACCCCCAAGAATCCTAATCTCAGCTGGTAACCCCCATCAGCACAAAGCTGCAAAGGCCTGATGGGCGCGATTCCGGTCAAGGCTCCGTCCACTCAAGGGACACGATCTCGTCTCGCCCGAGCCCAGTCTCGGGCAGGAACAGTAGACCAAGGCAGATTCACGCCTTGCCCGAGGATCTCCTCAAGCAACGGGCGCACCTTCGACTTGCCCGAGGCCCAGCTCGGGCAGGCTTCACGGAGAAGCAACCTTGGCCAGATCGCCACGCCAACCGAACGTATCGCAGGAGCAATCAATGCAAGGATCGCCTGACACCTTATCCTGACGCACGCTCCTCAGTCGACAAGGCCGCAGTGACCGCAGTCACTTCACCGCTCCACTGACTGACCTGACAGGAAAACAGCGCCGCCTGCCCTGCTCCGACTGTTGTGCCACTCGCCAGAGTGAGGCCGACAGCAGCTAAGTCCAGCCTCGGGCGCCATAGGAAGCTCCGCCTCGCCCGACCCCAGGGCTCGGCCCCCGTCTCGGCCTCGGAAGACGGTCTCCGCCTCGCCCGACCCCAGGGCTCGGACTCAACCTCGACCTCGGAAGACGGACTCCGCCTCGCCCGACCCCAGGGCTCGGACTCAACCTCGACCTCGGAAGACGGACTCTGCCTCGCCCGACCCCAGGGCTCGGACTCAGCCTCGACCTCGGAAGACGGACTCCGCCTCGCCTGACCCCAGGGCTCGGACTCAGCCTCGACCTCGGAAGACGGACTCCACCTCGCCCGACCCCAGGGCTCGGGCTCAGCCTCGACCTCGGAAGATGGACTCCACCTCGCCCGACCCCAGGGCTTAGACTCAACCTCGACTCCGGAAGACGGTCTCCGCCTCGCCCGACCCCAGGGCTTGGACTCAGCCTCGACTCCGGAAGACGGTCTCCGCCTCGCCCGACCCCAGGGCTCGGACTCAGTCGACCTCGGAGGAGTCACCGCCTCGCCCGACCTCGGGCTCGGACCGACCACGTCACAGGGGGGGCCATCATTACCCTACCCCTAGCTAGCTCAGGCTACGGGGAACAAGACCGGCGTCCCATCCGGCTCGCCCCGGTAAAACAAGTAATGATGGCACCCCACGTGCTCCATGACGACGGTGGTTCTCAGCCCCTCACGTCAGCAAGGATCCGACAGCCCCGACAGCTGTGCTTCCACAGGGCTCAAGCGCTCCTCCGACGGCCACGACATCACATGAACAGGGCAGCAACACCTCTCCGACAGCCACGACGGCATGTACATAGGGCTCTGGCTCCCCTTTGCTAGACACGTTAGCACATTGCTACACCCCCCATTGTACACTTGGGCCCTCTCCTTACATCTATAAAAGGAAGGTCCAGGGCTCTCGTATGAGAAGGTGGCCGCGCGGGAGAACGGGCCGACGCACAAGGCTCTCGCTCTCTCTCTCTCCCTCGCGAACGCTTGTAACCCCCTACTGCAAGCGCATCCGCCCTGGGCGCAGGACAACACGAGGTCGCGGTTTCCCCTTACTGTTTCCCCCCTTGTGTTCCGTCTCGCGCCAACCCATCTGGGCTGGGACACGCAGCGATAATTTACTCGTCGATCCAGGGACCCCCCGGGGTCGAAACACCGATAGTTGGCGCGCCAGGTAGGGGCCTGCTGCGTGTTGACGAACAGCTTCCCGTCAAGCTCCAGATGGGTAGTCTCCAGCAACCTCTCCAACCCGGGACGGTGCTCCGTTTCGAGAGCCTTGAGTTCATGTCCCTCAACGGCAGCTGCGACATGATACTCCTTCCTCCGCCGCGCGACAGCGACAATGGCGGCCGTCAGCCCGCCCGCCGGCGGCGGAATCGACGACGTCTTCCCCGCGTGACAGAAGAGCAACATCCGGGTCTGTCCCGTCACCTTCCCTGCCGACGGAGGAGGAGGCGGGGCGGGCATGGCCAAGCAGGAGGCGCCACCTTGTCAGCTGTCGAGCGAGTCGACGACGCCGGCGCCCCAGCGGGGGACACGTCGGGCATTGACCTCGCGTCTGAGACGAAGACGAGCGTCATTTCCCCGCAACACGCCAACCCCAAGCAGACGGACGACGCCAACACGCTCGCGAAGGACTTGCTGGGCGTTAGCCTCGTACCTGAGATAACGGTGCAGTCTGTCCCCGACGCGACTTCGTCACCATCCGTCGATCAAGAGGTACCGTCTGTTTCCCATCCTGTGCCTTTTAGATTCAGCTTCGACCCACCAAGCGACCCTGCTTCGGTGGATAATTTCATAAAGGCATATCCGAACCTTCCGGGGTATCATATGCGGTCAACCTAGGACCGACTGACGGCTGTCTCGACCTACAGGCCCCCGGGTTCCGAGGAAGATGACGAGCCCGACTATGGTTGGGATTTCTCCGAGCTCGGTAACCCTAATGCCATGCGGGACTTCATGACCGCATGTGACTACTGCCTCTCCGATTGCTCCGATAGTAGCCACAGCCTCAGCGACAAGGACTGTGGCCCAAGTCGCGAATGTTTCCACGTCGATCTAGGGGGTCTCAACGAAGGCAACCATCTTGGTATGCCGGAGGACGGCGATCCCCCTAGGCCTGCGCCTCGCGTTGACATCCTTCGGGAGCTAGCTGTGGTCCCAGTCCCTGCAGGGGGTCAAGACGCACAGCTCGAGCAAATCCGCGAGATGCAGGCCAGGTTCGACGAGGAAGCAGGACAACTTGTGCCGCTCCGGCAGAATATCGGGCAGGAGTGGGCAGGTCGAGCGCCGACCGGAGAAGCGCGTCATCTGGCCCAGGACGTCCAGCGCCGCATCGCCGACGATGCCAGGGCAAGGCTGCCCCCGGCTTCCAGTGGGGTCGGCCAGAACCTGGCTGCAGCAGGAATACTACTCCGAGCGATGCCGGAACCATCCACTACCGAGGAGCGGCGTATCCAGGGAGAGCTCAAGAACCTCCTAGAGGATGCCGCGGTCCGACGGGCCGAAAGCTCTGCCTCCCGAAGGCAGGGGTACCCCCGGAGCATCGTGCCGCGACTTCCCGATTCTTGCGGGAAGCCTCGGTCCACACTGGGCGCACGCGGGACACAGCGCCTGCAACCCCGGGACGCCTCAGCAACGAGCACCACCGCCACGATCGTCGAGCCCACCTCCACGAGCACCACCCCTGGCTGCTGCATCTGCCACCTGCGCAGATCTCCAACTGGGACGACCTGGTCAAAGCCTTCGCCGGCAACTTGCAGGGCACATACGTGCGCCCTAGAAACTCCTGGGATCTCCGAAGCTACCGCCAGCAGCCGGGAGAATCCCTCTGGGACTACTGAGAGCACCTAGAGGGGTGGGGGTGAATAGGTGATCCTGTAGAACTTCAAAAACTTAAGCCACAAAACTTGGTTAATTGTTAGCACAGTAATTTGCCAAGTGGCTAGAGAAGGATCTCAACACAATAACCAAGAGATATCAATCACAGAGATGGCACAGTGGTTATCCCGTGGTTCGGCCAAGACCAACGCTTGCCTACTCCACGTTGTGGCGTCCCAACGGACGAGGGTTGCAATCAACCCCTCTCAAGCGGTCCAAAGACCAACTTGAATACCACGGTGTTGCTTTGCTTTTCTTAATCCTGCTTGCGAGGAATCTCCACAGCTTGGAGCCTCTCGCCCTTACAAAAGATGTTCACAAAGAATCACGGAGCAAGGGAGGGATTAGCAACTCACACAAGACACAAAGATCACAGCGAATACGCACACACAAAACCCAGACTTGAGCTCAAGAGACTAGCACACTAGAACGGAGCTCAAATCACTAGAATGTCGAACAAGTGCGCAAGAATGAAGTGTGAGTGATCAATAATGCTCAAAGGATGCTTGGTGTACTCCTCCATGCGCCTAGGGGTCCCTTTTATAGCCCCAAGGCAGCTAGGAGCCGTTGAGCACAAATCTGGAAAGCCATTCTTGCCTTCTGTCGTCGGGGGCACCGGACAGTCCGGTGCACACCGGACACTGTCCGGTGCCCGATTTCCTTCCTTAAATAGCGAAGCCGACCGTTGGCAGACCTGAAGCCGTTGGCGCACCGGACATGTCCGGTGCACACCGGACAGTCCGGTGCCATCGTCTAGCCGTTGGCTCGGCCACGTGTCCCGCGCAGATTGCGCGGCCGACCGTTGGCCCGGCCGACCGTTGGCTCACCGGACAGTCCGGTGCACACCGGACAGTCCGGTGAATTTTAGCCGTACGTCGCCGGTGAATTCCCGAGAGCGGCCACTTCGCTCGAGCTAGCCTGGCGCACCGGACACTGTCCGGTGCACCACCGGACACTGTCCGGTGCACCACCGGATAGTCCGGTGCTCTCAGACTCAGCAGATTCTTGGCTGCTCGAGCTAAGACATTTTAAATTTGATTTTTCCTGTTTCCAGCACTTAGACACAATACATTAGTCCATAAAACAATGTACTAAGTCTGAGAAACATACCTTTATCCTTGATTTGTACTTTATCCACCTTTTTACACTTAGGCACTTGTGTTGGACACTAAATCACCAAAACACTTAGAAATGGCCCAAGGGCACATTTCCCTTTCAATCTCCCCCTTTTTGGTGATTTATGCCAACACAACATAAAGCAAGTAGAACAAGTACAAAATCAAAATCAAATAAGAACTCAAAATTGTTTTGATTCAATTTAGACATATATGGATCACTTTATGCCACCACTTGGTTTGTTTTTGCAAATCAAACTCAAATTTCTATCTCTAAGTCAAACACACATGTTAAGACATAAAGAGAGTCATTCCAATTCAAAAACTCCCCCTTTTTCCCATAATTAATACTTCTCCCCACAAGAAGCCAACTTTTGACAAGAGAGACAACAAAAGAGTTTTGACAAACCAAAAGTTCTATTCTACTATTTTCAAAATCTCTCAAGTGGTAGCTGATCCATTTATCGCTTTGGCCTTTATTTTCTCCCCCTTTGGCATCAAGCACCAAAACGGCATCACTCTTGGCCCTTTAACCCCATTGCCTCACCAAAATCTTCAAATAAGAACATAAAGGCAATAAGAGTATAAAGATGAACTTGGAAAAGTTACTCTTTTCATCGGAGTGCAGTGGAAGTCTTGCATGGTCCAAGTCCACCTTTTCCCTTTCAATTCTCCTTGGAGACTAAAACAACCAAACTCAAGTACATGGTTAGTCTCAAAGGGTCAAGTTGTAGCACAGCTCCCCCTAAATATGTGCATCACTTGCAAACAGGACTTGTGAGGTCCAGGGAGTGTTTGTACAACTTGAGCACCACATTAAGCAACAAAATGCAGAATGAACATGATCAAAGGCATAAACATATATATGCTACATTTCAATCCAAGTTCCGCGAATCTAAGATATTGAGCTCACTACGCAGCCTGCAAAAGGTCTTCTCATCTAGAGGCTTGGTAAAGATATCGGCTAGCTGGTTCTCGGTGCTAACATGAAACACTTCGATATCCCCCTTTTGCTGGTGGTCTCTCAAAAAGTGATGCCGGATGTCAATGTGCTTTGTGCGGCTGTGCTCAACAGGATTTTCCGCTATTCGGATAGCACTCTCATTGTCACATAGGAGTGGGACTTTGCTCAGATTGTAGCCAAAGTCCCTGAGGGTTTGCCTCATCCAAAGTAGTTGCGCACAACACTGTCCTGCAGCAACGTACTCGGCCTCAACGGTGGATAGGGCAACGGAGGTTTTTTTCTTAGAGTTCCATGACACCAGGGATCTTCCTAAGAATTGGCACGTCCCCGATGTACTCTTCCTATCGACCTTACATCCAGCATAGTCGGAATCCGAGTACCCAATCAAGTCAAAGTTAGACCCCTTTGGATACCAGATCTCAAAGCAAGGCGTAGCGACTAAATATCTAAGAATTCGCTTCACAGCCACTAAGTGACACTCCTTAGGACCAGATTGAAATCTAGCACACATGTATACGCTAAGCATAATTTCCGGTCTACTAGCACATAAATAAAGCAAAGAACCTATCATGGACCGGTATGCTTTTTGATCAACAGACTTACCTCCTTTGTTGAGGTCGGTGTGTCCGTCGGTTCCCATCGCCGTTTTTGCGGGCTTGGCATCCTTCATCCCAAACCTCTTTAGCAAATCTTGCGTGTACTTCGTTTGGGAGATGAAGGTGCCGTCCTTGATTTGCTTCACTTGGAACCCAAGGAAGTAGTTCAACTCGCCCATCATCGACATCTCGAATTTCTGCGTCATCACCCTGCTAAACTCTTCACAAGACTTTTGGTTAGTAGAACCAAATATTATGTCGTCGACATAAATTTGGCACACAAAAAGATCACCATCGCAAGTCTTAGTAAAAAGGGTTGGATCGGCTTTCCCAACCTTGAAAGCATTAGCAATTAAAAAGTCTCTAAGGCATTCATACCATGCTCTTGGGGCTTGCTTAAGTCCATAGAGCGCCTTAGAGAGCTTACACACATGGTCGGGGTACCGTTCATCCTCGAAGCCAGGGGGTTGCTCCACGTACACCTCTTCCTTGATCGGCCCGTTAAGGAAAGCGCTCTTCACATCCATTTGGTACAACCTGAAAGAATGGTGAGCGGCATATGCTAGCAAGATGCGAATTGACTCTAGCCTGGCCACAGGAGCAAAAGTCTCCTCAAAGTCCAAACCTGCGACTTGGGCATAACCTTTTGCCACAAGCCGAGCCTTGTTCCTTGTCACCACCCCGTGCTCGTCCTGTTTGTTGTGGAACACCCACTTGGTTCCCACGACATTTTGCTTGGGACGAGGCACCAGTGTCCAAACTTCATTGCGCTTGAAGTTGTTGAGTTCCTCCTGCATGGCCAACACCCAGTCCGGATCTAGCAAGGCCTCTTCTACCCTGAAAGGCTCAATAGAAGAGACAAAAGAGTAATGCTCACAAAAATTAACTAATCTCGAGCGAGTAGTTACTCCCTTGCTAATATCACCCAAAATTTGGTCGACGGGATGATCCCTTTGGATCGTCGCTCGAACTTGGGTTGGAGGTGCCTGAGGTGCTTCTTCCTCTTCAACTTGAACATCATGTGCTCCCCCTTGATCATGCGCCTCCACTTGAGGTACATGTTCGTCATCTTGGGTTGGGGGATGCACCATAGTTGAGGAAGACGGTTGATCTTGCTCCAAATGTTCCTGAGGCCGTACATCTCCAATCGCCATGGTGTGTATTGCGGCCGTTGGAACGTCTTCTTCATCTACATCATCAAGATCAACAACTTGCTCTCTTGGAGAGCCATTAGTCTCATTGAATACAATGTCGCTAGAGACTTCAACCAAACCCGATGATTTGTTGAAGACCCTATACGCCTTTGTATTTGAATCATAACCTAATAAAAACCCTTCTACGGCTTTGGGAGCAAATTTGGAATTCCTACCCTTCTTCACTAGAATGTAGCATTTACTCCCAAAAACACGAAAGTACGATACATTGGGTTTGTTACCAGTCAGCAGCTCATATGAAGTCTTCTTGAGGAGGCGGTGAAGGTAGACCCTGTTGATGGCGTGGCAAGCCGTGTTCACAGCTTCCGACCAAAAGCACTCGGGGGTCTTGAATTCTCCAAGCATAGTCCTCGCCATATCTATGAGCGTCCTGTTCTTCCTCTCTACCACACCATTTTGCTGAGGTGTGTAGGGAGCGGAGAACTCGTGCTTGATCCCTTCCTCCTCAAGGAACTCCTCCACTTGAAGGTTCTTGAATTCGGACCCGTTGTCGCTCCTTATCTTCTTCACCTTGAGCTCAAACTCATTTTGAGCTTTCCTTAGGAAGCGCTTGAGGGTCCCTTGGGTTTCAGACTTATCCTGCAAAAAGAACACCCAAGTGAAGCGGGAAAAGTCATCAACAATAACTAGACCATACTTACTTCCTCCTATGCTCAGATAGGCGACGGGTCCGAAGAGGTCCATATGCAGCAGCTCCAGAGGTCTTGACGTGGTCATCACATTCTTGCTGTGATGTGCTCCTCCCACTTGTTTACCTGCTTGACAAGCTGCACAAGGTCTATCTTTTTCGAAATGAACATTGGTTAGACCTATCACGTGTTCTCCCTTTAGAAGTTTGTGGAGGTTCTTCATCCCCACATGTGCTAGGCGGCGATGCCACAACCAGCCCATGCAAGTCTTAGCCATTAAGCATGCATCTAGACCGGCCTCTTCTTTTGCAAAATCAACTAAGTAAAGTTTGTCGTCTAGTACACCCTTAAAAGCTAGTGAACCATCACATCTTCTAAAGACAGACACATCTACATTTGTAAATAGACAGTTATATCCCATATTGCATAATTGACTAACAGATAGCAAATTATATCCAAGAGACTCTACTAAAAACACATTAGAGATAGAGTGCTCATTTGAGATTGCAATTTTACCTAACCCTTTTACCTTGCCTTGATTCCCATCACCGAATATTATTGAATCTTGGGAATCTTTATTCTTGACGTAGGAGGTGAACATCTTCTTCTCCCCCGTCATATGGTTTGTGCATCCGCTGTCGATAATCCAGCTTGAACCCCCGGATGCATAAACCTGCAAGGCAAATTTAGGCTTGGGTCTTAGGTACCCAACTCATGTTGGGTCCTGCAAGGTTAGCACAAATATCCTTAGGGACCCAAATGCAAGTTTTGTCTCCCTTGCATCTTGCCCCTAATTTTCTAGCAACTATCTTCCTATCCTTTCTACAAATAGCAAACGAAGCATTTAAAGCATGATATATTGTAGAAGGTTCATTAACTTTCCTAGGAACATTAACAACATTTCTCCTAGGCATATTATGAACATCATTTCTCCTACCAACATTTCTATCATGCACATAAGAAGAACTAGAAGCAAACATGGCATGAGAATCAAAGGCATTATATGCATTACAACTTCTATAACCATTTCTAGATTGTCTCCTATCATAGTACATAAAGGCATGGTTCTTTTGCACACTACTAGCCATAGGGGCCTTCCCTTTCTCCTTGGCGGAGATGGGAGCCTTATGGCTTGTCAAGTTCTTGGTTTCCCTCTTGTAGCCAAGTCCATCCTTAATTGAGGGATGTCTACCAATCATGTAGGCATCCCATGCAAATTTTAGCTTGTCAAATTCATTCTTGCTAGTTTTAAGTTGGGCATTAAGACTAGCTAATTCCTCATTTAATTTGGAAATTGAAACTAAATGATTACTACAAGCATCAATGTCAAAATCTTTACACCTATTACAAGTTTCAACAATTTCTACACACGAATTAGATTTATTAGCTACTTCTAGTTTAGCATGTAAATCATCATTAAAACTTTTTAACGTAGCAATAGTTTCATGACAAGAAGATAATTCACTAGAGAGCATTTCATTCCTCTTAATTTCTAGAGCAAGAGATTTCTGTGCTTCTACAAATTTATCATGTTCTTCATACAACAAATCCTCTTGTTTTTCTAAAAGCATATTCTTGTCATTCAAGGCATCAATTAATTCATTAATTTTGTCTACCTTGGTTCTATCTAATCCCTTGAATAAGCATGAGTAATCTATCTCATCATCATCACTAGACTCATCCTCACTTGAAGAAGCATAAGTACTAGTATGAGTGCTTACTTTCTTCTCTCTTGCCATGAGGCAAGTGTGACGCTCGTTGGGGAAGAGGGATGACTTGTTGAAGGCGGTGGCGGCGAGTCCTTCATTGTCAGAGTCGGAGGAGGAACAATCTGAATCCCACTCCTTTCCGATATGTGCCTCGCCCTTGGCCTTCTTGTAATGCTTCTTCTTCTCCCTCTTGTTCCCTTGGTCCTGATCACTATCATTGTCGGGACAGTTAGCGATAAAATGACCAAGCTTACCGCATTTGAAGCATGAGCACTTCCCCTTGGCTTTGGTCTTGCTTGGCTGCCCCTTGCGACCTTTAAGCGCCATCTTGAAGCGCTTAATGATGAGGGCCATTTCCTCATCATTGAGCCCGGCCGCCTCAACTTGCGCCACCTTGCTTGGTAGCGCCTCCTTGCTCCTTGTTGCCTTGAGAGCAATGGGTTGAGGCTCATGAATAGGACCGTTCAACGCGTCGTCCACGTATCTTGCCTCCTTGATCATCATTCGTCCGCTTACGAACTTCCCAAGAACTTCTTCGGGCGACATCTTGGTGTACCTGGGATGTTCACGTATATTGTTCACCAAATGAGGATCAAGAACGGTAAATGACCTTAGCATTAGGCGGACGACGTCGTGGTCCGTCCATCGCGTGCTCCCGTAGCTCCTTATTTTGTTGATAAGGGTCTTGAGCCGGTTGTATGTTTGGGTTGGCTCCTCGCCCCTTATCATCGCGAACTGTCCAAGCTCGCCCTCCACCAACTCCATTTTGGTGAGCAAGGTGACGTCGTTCCCCTCATGAGAGATCTTGAGGGTGTCCCAGATCTGCTTGGCATTGTCCAAGCCGCTCACCTTGTGATACTCGTCCCTGCACAAAGAGGCTAGCAACACAGTAGTAGCTTGTGCATTTTTATGAATCTGTTCATTAATAAACACAGGGCTATCCGAGCTATCAAATTTCATTCCACTTTCCACAATCTCCCAAATGCTTGGATGGAGAGAAAACAGGTGAGTACGCATTTTGTGGCTCCAAAATCCGTAGTCCTCTCCATCAAAGTGAGGGGGCTTGCCAAGTGGAATGGGGAGCAATTGAGCATTTGAGCTATGCGGGATGCGCGAATAATCGAAAGAAAAGTTTGAGTTAACCGTCTTTCGTCTATCGTAGTCGTCGTCGTCCTTTTGGGAGGAGGAAGATTCGTCGTTGTCGTAGTAGACAATTTCCTTGATGCGCCTTGTCTTCTTCTTCCTCCCGTCTTTTCTTTTGTGGCCCGAGCCTGAGTCGGTGGGCCTGTCATCATTGGGCTCGTTGACGAAGGACTCCTTCTCCTTGTCGTTGATCACCATCCCCTTGCCTTTAGGATCCATCTCTTCGGGCGGTTAGTCCCTTTCTTGAAGAGAACAGCTCCGATACCAATTGAGAGCACCTAGAGGGGGGTGAATAGGTGATCCTGTAGAACTTCAAAAACTTAAGCCACAAAACTTGGTTAATTGTTAGCACAGTAATTTGCCAAGTGGCTAGAGAAGGATCTCAACACAATAACCAAGAGATATCAATCACAGAGATGACACAGTGGTTATCCCGTGGTTCGGCCAAGACCAACGCTTGCCTACTCCACGTTGTGGCGTCCCAACGGACGAGGGTTGCAATCAACCCCTCTCAAGCGGTCCAAAGACCAACTTGAATACCACGGTGTTGCTTTGCTTTTCTTAATCCCGCTTGCGAGGAATCTCCACAGCTTGGAGCCTCTCGCCCTTACAAAAGATGTTCACAAAGAATCACGGAGCAAGGGAGGGATTACCAACTCACACAAGACATAAAGATCACAGCGAATACGCAAACACAAAACCCAGACTTGAGCTCAAGAGACTAGCACACTAGAACGGAGCTCAAATCACTAGAATGTCGAACAAGTGCGCAAGAATGAAGTGTGAGTGATCAATAATGCTCAAAGGATGCTTGGTGTACTCCTCCATGCGCCTAGGGGTCCCTTTTATAGCCCCAAGGCAGCTAGGAGCCGTTGAGCACAAATCTGGAAAGCCATTCTTGCCTTCTGTCGTCGGGGGCACCGGACAGTCCGGTGCACACCGGACACTGTCCGGTGCCCGATTTCCTTCCTTAAATAGCGAAGCCGACCGTTGGCAGACCTGAAGCCGTTGGCGCACCGGACATGTCCGGTGCACACCGGACAGTCCGGTGCCATCTTCTAGCCGTTGGCTCGGCCACGTGTCCCGCGCAGATTGCGCGGCCGACCGTTGGCCCGGCCGACCGTTGGCTCACCGGACAGTCCGGTGCACACCGGACAGTCCGGTGAATTTTAGTCATACGTCGCCGGTGAATTCCCGAGAGGGGCCACTTCGCTCGAGCCAGCCTGGCGCACCGGACACTGTCCGGTGCACCACCGGACAGTCCGGTGCTCTCAAACTCAGCAGATTCTTGGCTGCTCGAGCCAAGACATTTTAAATTTGATTTTTACTGTTTCCAGCACTTAGACACAATACATTAGTCCATAAAACAATGTACTAAGTCTGAGAAACATACCTTTATCCTTGATTTGTACTTTATCCACCTTTTTACACTTAGGCACTTGTGTTGGACACTAAATCACCAAAACACTTAGAAATGGCCCAAGGGCACATTTCCCTTTCAACTACATCCGACGATTTTCGAAGCAGCGCACCGAGCTGCCCAACATCACCGACTCGGATGTCATCGACGCGTTTCTCGGTGGCACCACTTGCCGCGACCTAGTGAGCAAGCTGGATCGCAAGACTCCCACCAGGGCGAGCGAGCTGATGGACATCGCCACCAAGTTCGCCTCTGGTCAGGAGGCGGTCGAGGCCATCTTCCGAAAGGACAAGCAGCCTCAGGGCGCTAGCCGGAAGACGTCCCCGAGGCATCCGCTCAGCGCGGCACCAAGAAGAAGGGCAAGAAGAAGTCGCAAGCGAAACACGACGCCGCCGACGCAGACCTTGTCGCCGCTGCCGAGCACAGGAACCCTCGGAAGCCTCCCGGAGGCGCCAACCTGTTCGACAAGATGCTCAAGGAGTCGTGCCCCTATCATCAGGGTCCCGTCAAGCACACCCTTGAGGAGTGTGTCATGCTTCGGCGCTACTTCCACAAGGCCGGGCCACCGGCGGAAGGTGGCAGGGCCCACTATAACGATAAGGAGGGCCACAAGGCAGAAGAGTTCCCCGAGGTCCGTGACTGCTTCATGATCTACGGTGGGCAAGTGGCGAACGCCTCGGCTCGGCATCACAAGCAAGAGCGCCGGGAGGTCTGCTCGGTGAAGGTGGCGGCGCCAGTCTACCTAGACTGGTCCGACAAGCCCATCACCTTCGACCAGGGCAACCACCCCGACCGCGTGCCGAGCCCAGGAAAGTACCCGCTCGTTGTCGATCCTGTCATCTACGTCAGGCTTACCAAGGTCCTCATGGACGGAGGCAACAGCCTCAACATCATCTACGCCGAGACCCTCGGGCTCCTGCAGATCGATCTGTCCTCGGTCCGGGCCGGCGCGACATCCTTTCACGGGATCATCACCAGGAAACGCGTCCAACCCCTTGGGCAACTCGATCTGCCCATCTGCTTTGGGACTCCCTTCAACTTTCGAAAGGAAACCCTCACGTTCGAGGTGGTCGGGTTCCGAGGAACCTACCACACAGTGCTGGGGAGACCATGCTACGCCAAGTTCATGGTCGTCCCCAACTACACCTACCTCAAGCTCAAGATGTCGGGCCCCAACGGGGTCATCACTGTCGGCTCCACGTACCGACACGCGTACGAATGCGATGTGGAGTGCGTGGAGTACGCCGAGGCCCTCGCCGAATCCGAGGCCCTCATTGTCGACCTGGAGAACCTCTCGAAGGAGGTGCCAGATGCGAAGCGCCACGCCGGCAACTTCGAGCCAGCTGAGACGGTTAAGTCCGTCCCTCTCGACCCCAGCAACGACGCCTCCAAGCAAGTCTGGATCGGCTCCGAGCTCGACCCCAAATAGGAAGCAGTGCTCGTCGACTTTCTCCGTGCGAACGCCGAGGTTTTTGCGTGGAGTCCCTCGGACATGCCTGACATACCGAGGGATGTCGCCGAGCACTCGCTGGATATCCGAGCTGGAGCCCGACCCATGAAGCAGCCTCTGCGCCGATTCGACGAAGAAAAGCGCAGAGCCATAGGCGAGGAGATCCACAAGCTGATGGCTACAGGGTTCATCAAAGAAGGTATTCCATCCCGAATGGATAGCCAACCCTGTGCTTGTGAGAAAGAAAGGCGGGAGATGGCGGATGTGTGTAGACTACACTGGTCTAAACAAAGCATGTCTGAAAGTTCCCTACCCTCTTCCTCGCATCGATCAAATCGTGGATTCCACTGCTGGGTGCGAAACCCTATCTTTCCTCGATGCCTAGTCAGGGTATCACCAAATCAGGATGAAAGAGTCCGACCAGCTCGTGACTTCTTTCATCACACCTTTTGGCATGTACTGCTACATTACTATGCCATTTGGTTTGAGGAATGCGGGTGCGACATACCAAAGGTGCATGAACCACGTGTTCGGAGAGCACATTGGTCGAACGGTCGAGGGTTACATCGATGACATCGTAGTCAAGACGAGGAAAGCCTCCGACCTTGAAAGGGAATTAGGCTTACACCTATTTCCTAAATGATTTTGGTGGTTGAATTGCCCAACACAAATAATCGGACTAACTAGTTTGCTCTAGTGTATAAGTTATACAGGTGCTAAAGGTTCACACTTGGCTAATAAAAAGATCAAGTATTGGGTTCAACAAAGGAGCAAAGGGATAACCGAAGTGTGCCCTGGTCTGGCGCACCGGACTGTCCGGTGTGCCACCGGACAGTGTCCGATGCACCAGGGGACTTCACGCTGAACTCCTCACCTTCGGGAAAATCCAGAGGCGCTCCGCTATAATTCACCGGACTGTCCGGTGTACACCGGACAGTGTCCGGTGCCCCAGGGAAGAGCAGCTCTGGAACTCGCCAGCCTCGGGAAATTGCTCCGCTATAATTCACCGGACTGTCCGGTGTACACCGGACTGTCCGGTGAACCAGCAGAGCAACGGCTACTTCGCGCCAACTGTCACCTGCAGGCGCATTTAATGCGCGCCAGAAGCGTGCAGAAGTCAGGCACGCGCAAGACGGTGCACCGGACAATCTACAGTACTTGTCCGGTGTACACCGGACAGCCAGGCGGGCCCAGAAGTCAGAAGCTCCAACGATCGAATCCCAACGACCTGGTGACGTGGCTAGCGCACCGGACATGTCCGGTGCGCACCGGACTGTCCGATGCACCATATGACAGTCAGCCACCACCAAACGGCTAGTTTGGTGGTTGGGGCTATAAATACCCCCAACCACCCACATTCAAGTCATCCAAGTTTTCCCACTTCAACTACTTACAAGAGCTCTAGCATTCAATTCTAGACACACACAAGTGATCAAATCCTCTCCAAACTCCACACAACGCCCTAGTGATTAGAGAGAGAGATTTTCTTGTGTTCTTTCGAGCTCTTGCGCTTGGATTGCTTTCTTTTTTCTTTGATTCTTCATTGCGATCGAACTCACTTGTAACTGAGGCAAGAGACACCAATCTTGTGGTGGTCCTTGTGGGAACTTTGTGTTCCAAGTGATTGAGAAGAAAAGCTCACTCGCTCCGAGGGACCGTTTGAGAGAGGGAAAGGGTTGAAAGAGACCCGGTCTTTGTGACCACCTCAACGGGGAGTAGGTTTGCGAGAACCGAACCTCGGTAAAACAAATCCACGTGTCTCACTCCTTATTCGCTTGCGATTTGTTTTGCACCCTCTCCCGCGGACTCGATTATATTTCTAACGCTAACTCGGCTTGTAGTTGTGATTATTTTTGAGAATTTCAGTTTTGCCCTATTCACCCCCCTCTAGGCGACTTTCAATTGGTATCAAAGCCCGGTGCTTCATTAGAGCCTAACCGCTCAAAGTGATGTCGGGAGATCACACCAAGAAGGAGATGGAGACCGGCGAAAAGTGTAACACTCTAAATTCATCGGTTAAAAAGCAACCTAGTTTATATTATTAATTCTCAATAGGAATAAAAATATTTATGATTTCAAATAAGAAAAATGTGATACAAATAAATCGAATAAATTTTTAATAGATAAATTTTTGCCAAGTGTTTGATGCATTCATTATCGATGCATAATTTCTTTGTTTGATAATGAATTGCAACACCTTTATTTTAATTTATCCTCTTTGTGAAGCCCAATTTATTTAAATAATAGAAATTAGCTAAAGCTTATTTATAATGTTTTTTATTAAAATATTGTTATTAGATTTATTATATATTTTTTAAAAGTATTTAAATATAGTTATTTACGAATAACCTAATCTAAAGAAAAGAAAAGAGATTGAATTTTTGAAATAAAAAAAAAAGAAAAACATTTTTTTGGAAAGGAACGGTCGCTCATGTGCTAGCCGATCAGCCCAACTTCCACAGGCACCTGCACGTTCTCCTCCCTCCCATTTTCATTTCTATGCATGTGGACCCATATTCTTTTCTCTTCCCTTCTCTATGACATGTGGGGCCCACATGTAAGCTCTCTCTTCCTCCCTAAATCAGGAAACGCACGCACGCAGCCGCCGACGCCGCGCAGCTGCGCCCAAGCCCGCGCCAGGATGCCGCTACGACGCCTCAACCGCCCAGCCGTGCCTCGCGCCCAACAGGAAACCGTCGCCCCTTCCTCTCCCAGTCGTTTCCCCTTCTCTCTCTCCCTCCATTCAAAACCTCCATTGATGGCCATCAATGGAGTTGATGCCGGTTGTTTCTTCTCCCTCCCCGGCGCCCTCTCCCCTTCCCTCTCCTCCTCTATAAATTGGACAGCCGCGCCCAAGAGCTCTCCCTCCCCAAACTCGCCATCTCTCTCGTTCTCCTTGCTCTCACCATAGGCCACGCTCGTGCCGTACCCAGCTCACCGACGGCCGTCGACTCAACCGCGCAGCACCCCGGCTGGACCATCCACCGCCTTGCCGTGCTCGGACCGCCCGTGGAACTCGCCGGACCGTCCGCCTGCACCACGCCCTCGCCACGCTCGTGCCCTGCTCGTCATAACGACGCCTAGCTGTTCGCGAATTTCCCTCATTGGAAGCCTCGCCGTTCGTTGCCGCATAGTTCCTCAACTCTCTACGTCCGTGTCCCATTGCTGTCACGTCCGACGACGCTGTCGTTGCTGTGAACAAAGGTAGAAAAATGTTATATTTCTAATCTACTTCCTAGAAGCTATGGTTAATAATGTATTAATTCTTGCGACATTGATTTATGTGTATTTGATATGCAAATAAAATGAATAGTATTTAGATAGCTATGTATTAGTGTGCTGATTAGTTGAATTGATAGTTGCAACGATTTATATGTTTTTGTAAAATAATTTGTATTTGTTATAATGTGTAGTTTTCAAATTAGAAATTAAAACGAATTACAACTTTTATGTTTTTGTAAACAAAAATAAGAGATAGTTATTTATCATGATATTTGTACACAAAATGTAAATATTTACTAGCTACCCTTATAGTCTACCTTTATTTATGTGTAGGTTCCTGTTACAGTTTTTATAAAATATAAATTTAGAATCCAAATAAAATAGAAATGGTTTCGTTAGTTTCACAATTATATGATAAGTATTTTTAGTTAGTGTTTCTAACTGTTCAAATGTTGTGTAATTTAAATTCGATTTGTTATTGATATAATAAATTTATGTGTAGTTTTCTAATTATGAAGTTAAAACAATTGTAGTTCACCTTTTCTTAATCAAATGTACGAGATGAATAATTATATAATTACCTATTTATGATTTAGATACAAGTATTTCATATTTACATATGTGTATGCCAGATAGGGATTTCTAATAATATTAATATAGCTTGATTAAGTGCCCACATAACTAAAATAAATCGATTAAATATTATTGAACAAATTTTCCTTTTTAATGAATTAGATCCTTTGTTTCTAAATTAGAACTAAAGATAATTAATAGATTAATTATCCTTTGTCATAATTTATTAATCAAACCCATCATCAATTTGCTCATAACTAGTTATATAGGCTTGATTAATCATACCATCACATTTAGTCCACGTTATATATATCACTTAGTTTTTCCTAAAGAATAAACTAATGAAATTTGTGTTTATGTTCTTTAATAATAATTA
Source organism: Zea mays (assembly GCF_902167145.1). Taxonomy (NCBI): domain Eukaryota; kingdom Viridiplantae; phylum Streptophyta; class Magnoliopsida; order Poales; family Poaceae; genus Zea; species Zea mays. The sequence continues at coordinate 113,420,059 of NC_050096.1, forward strand.
AAATGTTTGTTTATATATTGTTTTGTATATAGCTTTCTTAATAAAGAATATAGGACATGTACTTTCTAATAAAAATAAAATATAGTTGTTTGTTCATTGTCTTTTTTTATAAAAGTTCATTTAAGACATATATCATAGCTTTCCATAAATATGTGTTTAATAATAATGATCTTTTCACATAAAACCTATTTAGACTTATATCTTAATTTGGCATAAGTGAAGGTCTAACAATGAATTATAATACGTTCCATAATGCTTCTAAGATTAATAACATGTTTCGTAGCCCATTAACCTTAGATATAACTTATATGTGTTCTAAAAGGTTAAAAAGGTTTAATATCGCTATTACGTGTTTTATCATCTTATTAACCTTTTATCTTAGACGTATCATGTATGACGTTTTATAAAAGATTAAAATTGATGAACCCAATATTTGTATATTTTAATTAAGATATTTTTAAGCTCATGTCTTGTTTAATAAATTATAGATCACACATTTTTGAAAGGAATACCTTCTTATTATAACCATTACTTGCGACGTTTTTGAAAAGCGAACGCTCTTTTCGTTAGGCTTTCTTTTAGCGTTACGTATGGTGAATGTTGTATGTTATTGAATGGTGTTTGTTCTTCTTGTTTGTTTGTGTGATATTCAGTGGTTGATCTAGTAGTTAAGAATCAAGATCTATTCCTATACGCGGAAGAACCTCAAGTTTTCTATAAGCAAGGCAAGTGGACTTCTCCCTCTGCATACTCTGCTTGATCCCAAACAATACATTTAATAAAGTTTATTCTTCGATGAATATATGCATAATTTGATGGGTTACCTATTTAGATACCCCTAACCTTTTCAACCTTACTCCTTGTTTAACCTGGGATTATGATTTAATCAAGTAGCTATGCTATTGCTACAACTTAACTTTATGCAGTCACTCCCGCTTATGATATTAATGTTCCAAAATTGCTAAGTTTACATTATTGTTGTTAACCCGATGGTTAAACAAGATTATTGCATGTTAATTGGAACATGGAGTGACCACCCGGGAAAACAGTGCTACCATGAGGACTATCATGGCTCTGGTCTTGGCTAAATAACTAGGGAAGTCTTATGTTGGGTGCTGGTCGTGGTCGACAGGAACGAGGGCATATGGCAAGCTCTTATAGTTCCGGCTCAGGCAGATTGGATACGGGCATAGTTCCCAAAGCTTTACCCTGTAGTCTGGACTATAAGTTGGTTACGGTAGGTGTGCCTTATGCATTTTGACCATTTCCAGCATTTGTGTAATGAGGACTCTAGGGAGAAGCCTCGTAGTGAGACCCTGGCCATTCACCTCGGAAGTGAATATGGGTCTAGCTAACCCGGGCTAGAAGGGAATCGCGACTCATGGGTAAAGATGCGCCACCTCTGCAGAGTGTAAAACTGATATATCAGTCGTGCTCACGGTTATGAGCAGCCTGGACTCCTCACATGATAATTGAACTTGAAGATGGAAATAAATCGAGATCCGATGATCTGCCAATGGTTTTGCTTAAGTGGTTTCACTTAAGTGTTTTTGATATAATCTTGTATCTTTGTTTAATGGGAATACTTGGGATTCACACTTATTAGTAAGACAGATGTTGTTAATAAAATGTTGACCAACTAAAATGCTTACTGCTCAACCTCAGCCTCACCTTGTTAGACTTGCATTAGTTTTTCCCCCACTTGCTGAGCCCCGACCATAAGTGAGCTCACCCTTGCTTAATTTTGATCAGAAGCTTGCAGATGAAGATATGATGCTGAACCCAATGGATGCTAGTCTAGTGATACCCCCGATCATCTTCCTGTGGATGGATGTCCTTGTTTCGCTGTACTTTGATGAATCAAGATTAAGACATTATGTCTGTTTGAAGTGTAATATGTTAATATAATCGTTATTTACGCTTTTATGCATTGTTCTTTTGATATATTACACTTGTGACGTCAACATATGTGTGGAAATAGATCTTGGCACACATATGCTATGCACCCGGCTCTACCCCTTAGAAACGAGTGTGACACAAGTGGTATCAAAGCAATGTGACCGTAGGTCGCTAGATTAGTTAGAAATGGAAAGCCCAGTCAGTCGTTCAAAACTTGACTTAATTGTGTCCATAAAAACTTACTTTATACAAAAACTCGTCTCTTTATCTTCAACCCTTCTTATCTGATTCTTCCTCTATCAGAAGGTTCTAATGAGAAGCATTGCAAGATGATCAAGCTAGGATTGCGGAACTTGAAGCGAAGATTGCCAGAAGAAACCCGTTCGAAGCTATCGACGATGCCCTATTCTCTGTCTTATCCTCACTCCGCAAGAAGTTTTGTTAAGGATCCTTTGGATCTATCTAGACTTCTTGGTTAGGTTGATAGGATAGTTCTATAGTGTTAAGTTTTCGACTAGATCGGTAAGGACGATATTATATTATATTACAAGTGGTTTTCTAATCCCTAATATTGCTATAAAACCCTTGACTTCTTATACTTTTGTTTCCTTGCCATTGTATTGCCATCCTTAGGCAATATCTACCTTGATATATTAAACTTTTGCCTCTCTACTTTTCTCCTTGATAATGCTTTCTCCCTATTGAATTCTTATACTTTTGTTTTCTTGCCATTGTATTGTCATCATTGGACAATATCTACCTCGAGATATTGAACCCTTTGTCTCTCTACTTGATAATGCCCTTGTATTTTGTATCCTTAAAAAAAGGGAAAAAAACTTTCTCATATCCTTGGTTGTATAATTTATCCTCGCTTCACCAGTTAGTGGTTATCTTATTTCATTATTGGTCATTAACAATAATGTTTTGGTCTTGTCTAACTCCTTGATAATTCTTACCTGACTCCTTGACTTTATAATATCTTTCTTATTCTAAACATTGTCTCACCTTTTGTTTTGGTTGAATGAGTAGAATTGGATTGTGTTGTGCTGGTATGCTTGAATTCATTGTCCTTTGTGTTCACGTTTGATTTGCTTCTTTGAAATGATTGTTGGTGTATTGTGTGACTTTTGTCCACAATGACATCAGTTAGCTAGGCAAAACCTTAGATAGATGGGTTTTCTCTACTCTCTATAATCTGTCTTTGCTCAACCCTTTCGTCCCTTCCATTCTTCCATACCCATACAGATATCAAACCTTGGAATGTCAACTACATGTGACGTCACTAAATGCAAAGAATGTGGTGTGTTGACAAGTCAAAACGTCACTAGAAATGAAACAACTGATGAACAAAAGGATGCACACCAACAGAAAAAGGACCCTGGAACATGTTGTTGTTGTGAGTACTATGGAATTCCTTGTCACCAAATCAATGCAGACGAAAGTGAAACTACAAAACAGAAGAATTAGATTTTATTTTCTAGCATAAACAGTCAAATGTCTCCCCAAGAACAACTAATAGCAGATTCTCTCATATCTAATGCACTGTCAGTTGATGAATTGCAAAGTATTCCAAAAAGGAAACATCACAAGGATGCCAAGCCCCAAGAAGAAACAGAAGAGTGTTACATTGATGGATGGACTATTACTTGCACACAGTTTCAGCCTCGTCGTCGCATCAGATCCAAGAAACAAAAAGGGAAACATGGAAAAAGTCAAGAAATAACTTCAAGAAAAGCTTGCTATCAATGTGGACGTGAAGGTCATTACTTCCGTAACTGTCCTGAGAAGAGTTCACTACAGATCACCTCCGAGATGAAGCTATCTCAGTCTTCAGACATGGAATATGAACAAAAATGCACAGAAACTTCTACCAACACAGTAAAGACAACTCCACCATGTAACTTATCAAGTCGTGCTTGCTTTGGCTGTGGTGATACCGGCCATCTTGTTAATGGTTGTCCTAAGAAGGATGTGGAGATCAATAAGGTCCAAAAGAAAAGACAACGCCCTCAAACCCATGCATCAACAAAGAATAAACAACGGAAAGAGTCCACAGGAAGGATAAGTTATGCAGTGACAGGAACCATTCCATATGATGATGTAGTAATTTTTGGAACACTAGTCATTCACACAACCATCGCCACCGTGTTGTATGATCCTCGTACAACACATTCTCTTATCAGTGCCCAGTTTGCAACAAAGTATGGTATCTTCAAGTGTCCCTTGAGATCAAGAAAGACCATCAGTACATCCGAAGGAAAAATGTTAGTGAACTACATATGTCCGAAAGTAAGTGTTAAAATCAACGGGATAGATTTTCCAGCTGATCTCCTAGTGATAGAATCAATGGGAAATGATGTGATTCTTGGAAAGAATTGGTTACAAAGAACTAAAGCAGTAATCCAACATACTGAGAGAACCATATGTTTGGAAACTCCATCTGGAGAAACAATAGTAGTTGAAGACAATCGACCTCCAGCTCAGATTGGTACATCTATCAAGGAAGAATAATATATCGTTTAACTAGAAGAAGGAGTATGTCACAGAGAAGAAAAAAACGTCAAAGTGTTGCCCCTTTCAAGATAGTGCTAAGTAATATATGAATAAATTTGGAGAATCTTTCACATCTATTGTGTTTTGCCTCTTTATAAAGAGAATAAAGTGTGGTGTCATCTGCTATATGCAATCAATGTGATGCTCTATTCTAGTTGCCCTAAAGTCTCGCTCAAGTTTTTCTATCAAATTGTGCTCGAAGAAATACTGTTGGATCAGAAAGATGATTTGAATATCAAGCTTTGAAATCTATAAGGTTCAAAAGATCTATGTTAAGGATTATAACACTTGTACTCTCTCAAAATATGATGAAGCTAGTAGAAATCTGAAACCATCCTTGTTCCTTGACTAATCTTATCTTGGAAATCAAAAAGTTGTGTTCGCTCTTTATCTTAATGTCATACAAGCCTCTTATGCAATCTGTCTCACTAACTCTTTTATCCTCTGACTAGATGATGAACCCCAATGGAAATGAAGTAAATGGTGCCAACGACAATATTCCTACCTTAACAACTAGGAACGAGAAAAATGAGTCACAGAGATATTTGATGAATGGAATGAAGAACAACAAAAGAAATAGAAAAATGTTTGGATACATGATTAGTCCACCTCAACCACAAGCAAAAGCCACGAAACACATGGATACACAAACAGAAGAATCAAGTCAGGCTCAGCTATATGAGATACAGACACCCAATCAACCCTCACCTCCTGTTGGTCAAGCAAAGTTGACTCGCAAAGAACTCAAAGCAAGAGGTGCTTGCTACTACTGCAAAAACGAAGGACATCTTATTCGCGAATGCCCCAAGAAGCGTCTAGACCGACTAGAGAAGAAAACTGCCAAACATGACCTAAGCAATAAATCAGAAGACCTACCATTTTATAAGTATGATGATGAAGGACGCTTGATTAGTATACATTTCGGAGCAGAGAAGTAAGGAAGTTACTTATGTTTGGAGGAGTTCAATGAGAACTAAGAACCTACAAATAAACCATGTATCTCCCTTGCTTTCGTGCTAGCCTTTCTTAATCTCGAGGACGAGATTCTTTTTAAGAGGGGTAGATTTTGTAACACTCTAAATTCATCGGTTAAAAAGCAACCTAGTTTATATTATTAATTCTCAATAGGAATAAAAATATTTATGATTTCAAATAAGAAAAATGTGATACAAATAAATCGAATAAATTTTTAATAGATAAATTTTTGCCAAGTGTTTGATGCATTCATTATCGATGCACAATTTCTTTGTTTGATAATGAATTGCAACACCTTTATTTTAATTTATCCTCTTTGTGAAGCCCAATTTATTTAAATAATAGAAATTAGCTAAAGCTTATTTATAATGTTTTTTTAAAAATATTGTTATTAGATTTATTATATATTTTCTAAAAATATTTAAATATAGTTATTTACGAATAACCTAATCTAAAGAAAAGAAAAGAGATTGAATTTTTGAAATAAAAAAAAAAAGAAAAACATTTTTTTGGAAAGGAACGGTCGCTCATGTGCTAGCCGATCAGCCCAACTTCCACAGGCACCTGCACGTTCTCCTCCCTCCCATTTTCATTTCTATGCATGTGGACCCATATTCTTTTCTCTTCCCTTCTCTATGACATGTGGGGCCCACATGTAAGCTCTCTCTTCCTCCCTAAATCAGGAAACGCACGCACGCAGCCGCCGACGCCGCGCAGCTGCACCCAAGCCCGCGCCAGGATGCCGCTACGACGCCTCAACCGCCCAGCCGTGCCTCGCGCCCAACAGGAAACCGTCGCCCCTTCCTCTCCCAGTCGTTTCCCCTTCTCTCTCTCCCTCCATTCAAAACCTCCATTGATGGCCATCAATGGAGTTGATGTCGGCTGTTTCTTCTCCCTCCCCGGCGCCCTCTCCCCTTCCCTCTCCTCCTCTATAAATTGGACAGCCGCGCCAAAGAGCTCTCCCTCCCCAAACTCGCCATCTCTCTCGTTCTCCTTGCTCTCACCATAGGCCACACTCGTGCCGTACCCAGCTCACCGACGGCCGTCGACGCAACCGCGCAGCACCCCGGCTGGACCATCCACCGCCTTGCCGTGCTCGGACCACCCGTGGAACTCGCCGGACCGTCCGCCTGTACCACGCCCTCGCCACGCTCGTGCCCTGCTCGTCGTAACGACGCCTAGCTGTTCGCGAATTTCCCTCATTGGAAGCCTCGCCGTTCGTTGCCGCATAGTTCCTCAACTCTCTACGTCCGCGTCCCATTGCTGTCACGTCCGACGACGCTGTCCTTGCTGCGAACAAAGGTAGAAAAATGTTATATTTCTAATCTACTTCCTAGAAGCTATGGTTAATAATGTATTAATTCTTGCGACATTGATTTATGTGTATTTGATATGCAAATAAAATGAATAGTATTTAGATAGCTATGTATTAGTGTGCTGATTAGTTGAATTGATAGTTGCAACGATTTATATATTTTTGTAAAATAATTTGTATTTGTTATAATGTGTAGTTTTCAAATTAGAAATTAAAACGAATTACAACTTTTATGTTTTTGTAAACAAAAATAAGAGATAGTTATTTATCATGATATTTGTACACAAAAATGTAAATATTTACTAGCTACCCTTATAGTCTACCTTTATTTATGTGTAGGTTCCTGTTACAGTTTTTATAAAATATAAATTTAGAATCCAAATAAAATAGAAATGGTTTCGTTAGTTTCACAATTATATGATAAGTATTTTTAGTTAGTGTTTCTAACTGTTCAAATGTTGTGTAATTTAAATTCGATTTGTTATTGATATAATAAATTTATGTGTAGTTTTCTAATTATGAAGTTAAAACAATTGTAGTTCACCTTTTCTTAATCAAATGTACGAGATGAATAATTATATAATTACCTATTTATGATTTAGATACAAGTATTTCATATTTACATATGTGTATGCCAGATAGGGATTTCTAATAATATTAATATAGCTTGATTAAGTGCCCACATAACTAAAATAAATCGATTAAATATTATTGAAAAATTTTTCCTTTTTAATGAATTAGATCCTTTGTTTCTAAATTAGAACTAAAGATAATTAATAGATTAATTATCCTTTGTCATAATTTATTAATCAAACCCATCATCAATTTGCTCATAACTAGTTATATAGGCTTGATTAATCATACCATCACATTTAGTCCACGTTATATATCACTTAGTTTTTTCTAAAGAATAAACTAATGAAATTTGTGTTTATGTTCTTTAATAATAATTAAAATGTTTGTTTATATATTGTTTTGTATATAGCTTTCTTAATAAAGAATATAGGACATGTACTTTCTAATAAAAATAAAATATAGTTGTTTGTTCATTGTCTTTTTTTATAAAAGTTCATTTAAGACATATATCATAGCTTTCCATAAATATGTGTTTAATAATAATGATCTTTTCACATAAAACCTATTTAGACTTATATCTTAATTTGGCATAAGTGAAGGTCTAACAATGAATTATAATACGTTCCATAATGCTTCTAAGATTAATAACATGTTTCGTAGCCCATTAACCTTAGATATAACTTATATGTGTTCTAAAAGGTTAAAAAGGTTTAATATCGCTATTACGTGTTTTATCATCTTATTAACCTTTTATCTTAGACGTATCATGTATGACGTTTTATAAAAGATTAAAATTGATGAACCCAATATTTGTATATTTTAATTAAGATATTTTTAAGCTCATGTCTTGTTTTATAAATTATAGATCACACATTTTTGAAAGGAATACCTTCTTATTATAACCATTACTTGCGACGTTTTTGAAAAGCGAACGCTCTTTTCGTTAGGCTTTCTTTTAGCGTTACGTATGGTGAATGTTGTATGTTATTGAATGGTGTTTGTTCTTCTTGTTTGTTTGTGTGATATTCAGTGGTTGATCTAGTAGTTAAGAATCAAGATCTATTCCTATACGCGGAAGAACCTCAAGTTTTCTATAAGCAAGGCAAGTGGACTTCTCCCTCTGCATACTCTGTTTGATCCCAAACCATACATTTAATAAAGTTTATTCTTCGATGAATATATGCATAATTTGATGGGTTACCTATTTAGATACCCCTAACCTTTTCAACCTTACTCCTTGTTTAACCTGGGATTATGATTTAATCAAGTAGCTATGCTATTGCTACAACTTAACTTTATGCAGTCACTCCCGCTTATGATATTAATGTTCCAAAATTGGTAAGTTTACATTATTGTTGTTAACCCGATGGTTAAACAAGATTATTGCATGTTAATTGGAACATGGAGTGACCACCCGGGAAAACAGTGCTACCATGAGGACTATCATGGCTCTGGTCTTGGCTAAATAACTAGGGAAGTCTTATGTTGGGCGCTGGTCGTGGTCGACCGGAACGAGGGCATATGGCAAGCTCTTATAGTTCCGGCTCAGGCAGATTGGATACGGGCATAGTTCCCAAAGCTTTACCCTATAGTCTGGACTATAAGTTGGTTACGGTAGGTGTGCCTTATGCAGTTTGACCATTTCCAGCATTTGTGTAATGAGGACTCTAGGGAGAAGCCTCGTAGTGAGACCCTGGCCATTCACCTCGGAAGTGAATACGGGTCTAGCTAACCCGGGCTAGAAGGGAATCGCGACTCATGGGTAAAGATGCGCCACCTCTGCAGAGTGTAAAACTGATATATCAGTCGTGCTCACGGTTATGAGCAGCCTGGACTCCTCACATGATAATTGAACTTGAAGATGGAAATAAATCGAGATCCGATGATCTGCCAATGGTTTTGCTTAAGTGGTTTCACTTAAGTGTTTTTGATATAATCTTGTATCTTTGTTTAATGGGAATACTTGGGATTCACACTTATTAGTAAGACAGATGTTGTTAATAAAATGTTGACCAACTAAAATGCTTACTGCTCAACCTCAGCCTCACCTTGTTAGACTTGCATTAGTTTTTCCCCCACTTGTTGAGCCCTGACCATAAGTGAGCTCACCCTTGCTTAATTTTGATCAGAAGCTTGCAGATGAAGATATGATGCTGAACCCAATGGATGCTAGTCTAGTGATACCCCCGATCATCTTCCTGTGGATGGATGTCCTTGTTTCGCTGTACTTTGATGAATCAAGATTAAGACATTATGTCTGTTTGAAGTGTAATATGTTAATATAATCATTATTTACGCTTTTATGCATTGTTCTTTTGATATATTACACTTGTGACGTCAACATATGTGTGGAAATAGATCTTGGCACACATATGCTATGCACCCGGCTCTGCCCCTTAGAAACGGGTGTGACAAAAAGCCCACTACAAGCAACGAGAAAGCCCTATCGGGAGAGTCCCACAACAAGGAGAAGAGAAAGGAAAAGAAGAAGGAGATGAAGACTTCTTCTCACAAGTCGCATCGGAGTGGCGATAAAATAAAGAAGATGAGGAAAGTGGTCTACTACGAGACTGACACTTCATCACCTTCTACCTCCGGCTCCGACGCGCCCTCCATAACTTCTAAGCGCCATGAGCGCAAGAAGTTTAGTAAGATTCCCTTACATTATCCTTGCACTTCTAGACATGCTCCTCTACTTTCCGTTCCATTAGGCAAACCGCCAACCTTTGACGGTGAAGATTATGCTAGGTGGAGTGATTTAATGAAATTTCATCTAACCTCATTCCACAAAAGTATATGGAGTGTTGTTGAGTTTGGAGCACAGGTACCATCCGTAGGGGATGAGGATTATGATGAGGACGAGGTGGCCGAAATCGAGCACTTCAACTCCCAAGCCACAACCATACTCCTTGCCTCTCTAAGTAGGGAGGAGTACAACAAGGTGCAAGGACTAAAAAGCGCCAAGGAAGTTTGGGACGTGCTCAAGACGGCGCACGAGGGTGATGAACTCACCAAGATCACCAAGCGGGAAACGATCGAGGGGGAGCTCGGTCGCTTCCGTCTTCGCCAAGGGGAGGAGCCACAAGATATGTACAACCGGCTCAAAACCTTGGTTAACCAAGTGCGCAACCTTGGGAGCAAGAAATGGGATGACCACGAGGTGGTTAAGGTTATTCTAAGATCACTTATTTTCCTTAACCCTACTCAAGTACAATTAATTCGTGGTAATCCTAGATACACACTAATGACTCCCGAGGAAGTAATCGGGAATTTTGTGAGCTTTGAATTTATGATTAAGGGCTCACGAAAGATCAACGAGCTTGATGGCCCCTCCACGTCCGAAGCACAACCGGTCGCATTTAAGGCGACGGAGGAGAAGGAGGAGGAGTCAACACCAAGTAGACAACCAATCGACACCTCCAAGCTCGACAATGAGGAAATGACGCTCGTCATCAAGAGCTTCCGCCAAATCCTCAAACAAAGGAGGGGGAAGGACTACAAACCTCGCTCCAAGAAAGTGTGTTACAAATGTGGTAAGCCCGGTCATTTTATTGCAAAATGTCCTATATCTAATGACAGTGACAGGGGCGACGACAAGAAGGGGAGAAGAAAGGAGAAGAAGAGATACTACAAGAAGAGGGGCGGCGATGCCCATGTTTGTCAGGAGTGGGACTCCGACGAAAGCTCTAGCGACTCCTCCAACGACGAGGACGCCGCCAACATCGCCGTCACCAAGGGACTTCTCTTCCCAAACGTCGGCCACAAGTGCCTCATGGCAAAAGACGGCAAAAAGAAGAAGGTTAAATCTAAATCCTCCACTAGATATGAATCCTCTAGTGATGAAAATGCTAGTGATGAGGAAGATAACTTTCGCACTCTTTTTGCCAACTTAAACATGCAACAAAAGGAGAAATTAAATGAATTAATTAGTGCCATCTATGAGAAGGATGACCTCTTGGACTCCCAAGAGGACTTCCTAATCAAGGAAAACAAAACGCATGTTAAGGTCAAAAATGCTTATGCTATAGAACTTGAAAAATGTGAAAAATTATCTAATGAGCTAAGCACTTGCCATGAGACTATAGACAATCTTAGGAATGAGAATTCTAATTTACTAGCTAAGGTTGATTCTATTACTTGTAATGTTTCAATTCCCAATCTTAGAAATGACAATGATGATTTGCTTGCTAAGATTGAAGAATTAAACATGTCTCCTGCTAGCCTTAGGAATGAAAATGAAAAATTGCTTGCTAAGGCTAAAGATTTTGATGTTTGCAATGCTACTATTTCCGATCTTAGAGACAAAAATGATATATTGCGTTCTAAGATTATTGAACTTAATTCTTGCAAACCCTCTACATCTACCGTTGAGCATACTACCATTTGTACTAGATGTAGAGATGTTAACATTGATGCTATACATGATCACATGGCTTTAATTAAACAACAAAATGATCATATAGCAAAATTAGATGCTAAAATTGCCGAGCATAACTTAGAAAACGAAAAATTTAAATTTGCTAGAAGTATGCTCTATAGTGGGAGACGCCCTGGCATCAAGGATGGCATTGGCTTCCAACAGGGAGGCAATGTCAAACTTAATGCTCCTCCTAAGAAATTGTCCAACTTTGTTAAGGGCAAGGCTCCCATGCCTCAGGATAACGAGGGTTACATTTTATACCCTGCCGGTTATCCCGAGGACAAAATTAGGAGAATTCATTCTAGGAAGTCTCACTCTGGCCCTAACCATGCTTTCATGTATAAGGGTGAGACATCTAGCTCTAGGCAATCAACCCGTGCTAAGTTGCCTAAAAAGAAAACTCCTAGTGCATCAAATGAACATAGCTTTTCATTCAAAACTCTTGATGCATCATATATTTTGACTAACAAATCCGGCAAGGTAGTTGCCAAATATGTTGGGGGCAAGCACAAGGGGTCAAAGACTTGTGTTTGGGTACCCAAAGTTCTCGTTTCTAATGCCAAAGGACCCAAAACCATTTGGGTACCTAAAGTCAAGAACTAAACATGTTTTGTAGGTTTATGCATCCGGGGGCTCAAGCTAGGTAATCGACAGCGGGTGCACAAACCACATGACAGGGGAGAAGAAGATGTTCTCCTTCTACGAGAAAAACCAAGATCCCCAACGAGCTATCACATTCGGGGATGGAAATCAAGGTTTGGTCAAAGGGTTGGGTAAAATAGCTATATCTCCTAACCATTCCATTTCCAATGTTTTTCTTGTAGATTCATTAGATTACAATTTGCTTTCTGTATCTCAATTATGCAAAATGGGCTACAACTGTTTATTCACTGATGTAGGTGTCACTGTCTTTAGAAAAAGTGATGATTCAATAGCATTTAAGGGAGTGTTAGAGGGTCAGCTATACTTAGTGAATTTTGATAGAGCTGAACTCGACACTTGCTTAATTGCTAAGACTAACATGGGCTGGCTCTGGCATCGCCGACTAGCACATGTTGGGATGAAGAATCTTCATAAGCTTCTAAAGGGAGAGCAGATTTTAGGATTAACCAATGTTCATTTTGAGAAAGACAGGGTTTGTAGCGCATGCCAAGCAGGAAAGCAAGTTGGTGCCCATCATCCACACAAGAACATCATGACGACCGACAGGCCACTGGAGCTCCTACACATGGACTTATTCGGCCCGATCGCTTACATAAGCATCGGCGGGAGTAAGTACTATCTAGTTATTGTGGATGATTATTCTCGCTTCACTTGGGTGTTCTTTTTGCAGGAAAAATCTCATACCCAAGAAACATTAAAGGGATTCTTGAGACGGGCTCAAAATGAGTTCGGCTTAAGGATCAAGAAAATTAGAAGCGACAACGGGACGGAGTTCAAGAACTCACAAATTGAAGGCTTCCTTGAGGAGGAGGGCATCAAGCATGAGTTCTCTTCTCCCTACACCCCACAACAAAATGGTGTAGTGGAGAGGAAGAATAGAACTCTATTGGACATGGCAAGAACCATGCTTGATGAGTACAAGACTTCGGATCGGTTTTGGGCCGAGGCGGTCAACACCGCCTGCTACGCCATCAACCGGTTGTATCTACACCGAATCCTCAAGAAGACATCATATGAACTCCTAACCGGTAAAAAGCCCAATATTTCATATTTTAGAGTCTTTGGTAGCAAATGCTTTATACTGGTTAAAAGAGGTAGAAAATCTAAATTTGCTCCTAAGACTGTAGAAGGCTTTTTACTCGGATATGATTCAAACACAAGGGCATATAGAGTCTTTAACAAGTCCTCTGGACAAGTTGAAGTTTCTTGTGACGTTGTGTTTGATGAAACTAACGACTCTCAAGTAGAGCAAGTTGATCTTGATGAGATAGGTATTGAAGAGGCTCCATGCATCGCGCTAAGGAACATGTCCATTGGGGATGTGTGCCTTAAGGAATCCGAAGAGCCTCCAAATGCACAAGATCAACCATCCTCCTCCACGCAAGCATCTCCACCAACTCAAAATGAGGATGAGGCTCAAGTTGATGAAGGAGAAGATCAAGCAAATGAGCCACCTCAAGATGACGGCAATGATCAAGGGGGAGATGCAAATGATCAAGACAAGGGGGATGAAGAACCAAGGCCGCCACACCAAAGAGTTCACCAAGCAATCCAACGAGATCACCCCGTTGACACCATCCTCGGCGACATTCATAAGGGGGTAACCACTAGATCTTGTGTTGCACATTTTTGTGAGCATTACTCCTTTGTTTCCTCTATTGAGCCACACAGGATAGAGGAAGCACTTCAAGATTCGGATTGGGTGGTGGAGATGCAAGAGGAGCTCAACAACTTCACTAGGAATGAGGTATGGCATTTAGTTCCACGTCCTAACCAAAATGTTGTAGGAACCAAATGGGTTTTCCGCAACAAGCAAGATGAGCATGGTGTGGTGACAAGGAACAAAGCTCGACTTGTGGCCAAGGGATACTCCCAAGTCGAAGGTTTAGATTTTAGTGAAACCTATGCACCCGTAGCTAGGCTTGAGTCAATTCGCATATTATTGGCCTATGCTACTTACCATGGCTTTAAGCTTTACCAAATGGACGTGAAGAGTGCCTTCCTCAATGGACCAATCAAGGAAGAGGTCTATGTTGAGCAACCTCCCGGCTTTGAAGATAGTGAATACCCTAACCATGTGTATAAACTCTCTAAGGCGCTTTATGGGCTCAAGCAAGCCCCACGAGCATGGTATGAATGCCTTAGGGATTTTCTTATCACTAATGGATTCAAAGTCGGAAAAGCCGATCCTACTTTATTCACTAAAACTCTCGAAAATGACTTGTTCGTATGCCAAATTTATGTTGATGATATTATATTTGGGTCTACTAACGAGTCTACATGTGAAGAATTTAGTAGGATCATGACACAAAAATTCGAGATGTCTATGATGGGGGAGTTGAAGTATTTCTTAGGATTTCAAGTGAAGCAACTCCAAGAGGGCACCTTCCTAAGCCAAACGAAGTATACTCAAGACATTCTAAGCAAGTTTGGAATGAAGGATGCTAAACCCATCAAGACACCCATGGGAACCAATGGGCATCTCGACCTCGACGAGGGAGGTAAATCCGTCGATCAAAAGGTATACCGGTCGATGATAGGTTCTTTGCTATATTTATGTGCATCTCGACCGGATATTATGCTTTCTGTATGCATGTGTGCAAGATTCCAAGCCGACCCTAAGGAAGCTCACCTTACGGCCGTAAAATGAATCTTGAGATATTTGGTTTATACTCCTAAGTTTGGGCTTTGGTATCCTAGGGGATCCACTTTTGATTTAATTGGTTATTCGGATGCCGATTGGGCGGGGTGTAAAATCAATAGAAAGAGCACATCGGGGACTTGTCAGTTCTTGGGAAGATCCTTGGTGTCTTGGGCTTCAAAGAAGCAAAATTCTGTAGCTCTTTCTACCGCCGAAGCTGAGTATATTGCTGCAGGCCATTGTTGCACGCAACTACTATGGATGAGGCAAACCCTTAGGGACTACGGTTACAAATTAACCAAAGTCCCTCTTCTATGTGATAATGAGAGTGCAATCCGCATGGCGGATAATCTCGTTGAGCATAGCCGCACTAAACACATAGCCATTCGGTATCACTTTTTAAGGGATCACCAACAAAAGGGAGATATCGAGATTTCTTACATTAATACTAAAGATCAATTAGCCGATATCTTTACCAAGCCACTTGATGAACAAACCTTTAACAAACTTAGGCATGAGCTAAATATTCTTGATTCTAGGAACTTCTTTTGTTGATTTGCACACATAGCTCATTTATATACCTTTAATCATGTCTCTTTCATATGCTATGACTAATGTGTTTTCAAGTCTATTTCAAACCAAGTCATAGGTGTATTGAAAGGAAATTGGAGTCTTCGGCGAAGACAAAGGCTTCCACTCCGTAACTCATCCTTCGCCATCGCTCCGAGCAACTCTCCATCTTTGGAAGAGAGATCACTCTTCTACTTTGGTATATTCTTCACTCACTTACTTATGACCAAAGGGGGAGAGAGTAATTCCAAGGGCTCTAATGACTCCGTTTTTGGCGATTCATGCCAAAGGGGGAGAAAGTATTAGCCCAAAGCAAAAGGACCGCACCACCACCTAATTTTTTTAAAAAAAGAGAGTTTTTCAATTGGTATGATTCTCAATTGATAAATTTAAAATTGGCATCTTATTGTGTTCAAAAGGGGGAGAAAGTAGCTTTTCAAAATTGATATATCAAAACCCTCTTGAACACTAAGAGGAGAATTTTATTTAGGGGGAGTTTTGTTTAGTCAAAGGAAAAGCATTTGAAACAGGGGAGAAAATTTCAAATCTTGAAAATGCTTCGCAAAAATCTTATTCATTTACCTTTGACTATTTGCAAAAGAACTTTGAAGAGGATTTACAAAAGAATTTGCAAAAACAAAACATGTGGTGCAAGCGTGGTCCAAAATGTCAAAAATTGAAGAAACAATCCATGCATATCTTATAAGTATTTATACTGGCTCAATTCCAAGCAACCTTTGCACTTACATTATACAAACTAGTTCAATTATGCACTTCTATATTTGCTTTGGTTTGTGTTGGCATCAATCACCAAAAAGGGGGAGATTGAAAGGGAATTAGGCTTACACCTATTTCCTAAATGATTTTGGTGGTTGAATTGCCCAACACAAATAATCGGACTAACTAGTTTTCTCTAGTGTATAAGTTATACAGGTGCTAAAGGTTCACACTTAGCCAATAAAAAGATCAAGTATTGGGTTCAACAAAGGAGCAAAGGGATAACCGAAGTGTGCCCTGGTCTGGCGCACCGGACTGTCCGGTGTGCCACCGGACAGTGTCCGGTGCACCACCGGACAATGTCCGGTGCACCAGGGGACTTCACGCTGAACTCCTCACCTTCGGGAAAATCCAGAGGCGCTCCGCTATAATTCACCGGACTGTCCGGTGTACACCGGACAGTGTCCGGTGCCCCGCGGAAGAGCGGCTCTAGAACTCGCCAGCCTCGGGAAATTGCTCCGCTATAATTCACCGGACTGTCCGGTGTACACCGGACTATCTGGTGAACCAGCAGAGCAACGGCTACTTCGAGCCAACGGTCACCTGCAGGCGCATTTAATGCACGCCAGAAGCGCGCAGAAGTCAGGCACGCGCAAGACGGTGCACCGGACAATCTACAGTACTTGTCCGGTGTACACCGGATAGCCAGGCGGGCCCAGAAGTCAGAAGCTCCAACGGTCGAATCCCAACGGCCTGGTGACGTGGCTGGCGCACCGGACATGTCCGGTGTGCACCGGACTGTCCGGTGCACCATACGACAGTCAGCCACCACCAAACGACTAGTTTGGTGGTTGGGGCTATAAATACCCCCAACCACCCACATTCAAGTCATCCAAGTTTTCCCACTTCAACTACTTACAAGAGCTCTAGCATTCAATTCTAGACACACCCAAGTGATCAAATCCTCTCCAAACTCCACACAACGCCCTAGTGATTAGAGAGAGAGATTTGCTTGTGTTCTTTCGAGCTCTTGCGCTTGGATTGCTTTCTTCTTTCTTTGATTCTTCATTGCGATCAAACTCACTTGTAATTGAGGCAAGAGACACCAATCTTGTGGTGGTCCTTGTGGGAACTTTGTGTTCCAAGTGATTGAGAAGAAAAGCTC
Organism: Zea mays; assembly: GCF_902167145.1. Classification (NCBI taxonomy): domain Eukaryota; kingdom Viridiplantae; phylum Streptophyta; class Magnoliopsida; order Poales; family Poaceae; genus Zea; species Zea mays. The sequence goes on from NC_050096.1 coordinate 113,437,553, forward strand.
ACTCGGTCCGAGGGACCGTTTGAGAGAGGGAAAGGGTTGAAAGAGACCCGGTCTTTGTGACCACCTCAACGGGGAGTAGGTTTGCGAGAACCGAACCTCGGTAAAACAAATCCACATGTCTCACTCCTTATTCGCTTGTGATTTGTTTTGCACCCTCTCCCGCGGACTCGATTATATTTCTAATGCTAACCCGGCTTGTAGTTGTGATTATTTTTGAGATTTTCAGTTTCGCCCTATTCACCCCCCCTCTAGGCGACTTTCAGACCTCCTCTCCGACCTTGAAACGACATTCAAGTGTCTCAAGGCGAAAGGCGTAAAACTCAATCCCGAGAAGTGTGTCTTCGGAGTCCCCCGAGGCATGCTCCTGGGGTTCATCGTCTCCGAGCGGGGCATCGAGGCCAACCCGGAGAAAATCGCGGCCATCACCAACATGGGGCCCATCAAGGACTTGAAAGGAGTACAGAGGGTCATGGGATGCCTTGCGGCTCTGAGCCGTTTCATCTCGCGCCTCGGCGAAAGAGGCCTACCTCTGTACCGCCTCTTAAGGAAGACCGAGCGCTTCACTTGGACCCCCGAGGCCGAGGAAGCCCTCGGGAACCTAAAGGCGCTCCTCACAAGCGCGCCCATCTTGGTGCCCCCCGCTGCCGGAGAAGCCCTCTTGATCTACGTCGCTGCTACCACTTAGGTGGTCAGCGCTGCGATCATGGTCGAGAGACGAGAAGAGGGGCACGCATTGCCCGTCTAGAGGCCGGTCTACTTCATCAGTGAGGTACTGTCCGAGACCAAAATCCGCTACCCGCAAATTCAGAAGCTACTGTACGCGGTAATTCTGACGAGGCGAAAGTTGCGACACTACTTCAAGTCTCATTCGGTGACTGTGGTGTCATCCTTCCCCCTGGGAGAGATCATCCGGTGCCGAGAGGCCTCGGGTAGGATTGCAAAGTGGGCAGTGGAGATCATGGGCGAGACAATCTCATTCGCTCCTCGGAAGGCCATCAAGTCCCAAGTTTTGGCGGACTTTGTGGCTGAATGGATCGACACCCAGCTTCCAGCAGCTCCGATCCAACCGGAACTCTGGACCATGTTTTTCGACGGGTCGTTGATGAAAACAGGAGCGGGCGTAGGCCTGCTCTTCATCTCGCCCCTCGGGAAGCACCTCCGCTACGTGCTGCGCCTCCATTTCCCGGCGTCCAACAATGTGGCCGAGTACGAGGCTCTGGTTAACGGGTTACGCATCGCCATCGAGCTAGGGGTCCGGCGCCTCGACGCTCGTGGCGACTCGCAGCATGTCATCGACCAAGTCATGAAGAACTCCCATTGCCGTGACCCGAAGATGGAAGCCTACTGCGATGAGGTTCGGCGCCTGGAGGACAAGTTCTACGGGCTCGAGCTCAACCACATCGCCCGACGATACAACGAGACTGCGGACGAGCTGGTTAAGATAGCCTCGGGGCGGACGATGGTTCCTCCCGACGTCTTCTCCTGAGACCTACACCAACCCTCCGTCAAGACCGACAACACGCCCGAGCCTGAGAAGGCCTCGGCTCAACCCAAGGCACCCTCAGCCCCCGAGGGTGAGGCACTGCGCGTCGAGGAAGAGCGGAATGGGGTCCCACCTAATCGAAACTGGCAGACCCCATACCTGCAATATCTCCACCGAGGAGAGCTACCCCTCGACAGAGCCGAAGCTCGGCGACTGGCGCGACGCGCCAAGTCATTCGTCTTGCTGGGTGACGGAAAGGAGCTCTACCACCGCAGCCCCTCAGGCATCCTCCAGCGATGCATATCCATCGCCGAAGGTCAGGAGTTATTACAAGAAATACACTCGGGGGCTTGCGGTCATCACGCAGCGCCTCGAGCCCTTGTTAGAAACGCCTTCCGACAGGGTTTCTACTGGCCAACCGCGGTGGCCGACGCCACTAGGATTGTACGCAACTGCCAAGGGTGTCAATTCTACGCAAGGCAGACGCACCTGCCCGCTCAGGCCTTGCAAACAATACCCATCACCTGGCCATTTGTTGTGTGGGGTCTGGACCTCGTCGGTCCCTTGCAGAAGGCACCCGGGGGCTACACGCACCTGCTGGTCGCCATCGACAAGTTCTCCAAGTGGATCGAGGTCAGACCCCTAAACAGCATCAGGTCCGAACAGGCGGTGGCGTTCTTCACCAACATCATCCATCGCTTTGGAGTCCCAAACTCCATCATCACCGACAATGGCACCCAGTTCACCGGCAGGAAGTTCCTGGACTTCGGCGAGGACCACCACATCCGGGTGGACTGGGCCGCCGTAGCTCACCCCATGACGAATGGACAGGTAGAGCGTGCCAACGGCATGATTCTGCAAGGACTCAAGCCACGGATCTACAATGACCTCAACAAGTTCGACAGGCGATGGATGAAGGAACTCCCCTCGGTGGTCTGGAGTCTGAGAACGATGCCAAGCCGAGCCACGGGCTTCACGCTGTTTTTTCTAGTCTATGGGGCCAAGGCTATCTTGCCCACAGACTTAGAATACGGATCCCCGAGGATGAGGGCGTACGACGACCGAAGCAACCGGACCAACCGAGAAGACTCACTGGACCAGCTGGAAGAGGCTCGGGACATGGCCTTACTACACTCGGCACAGTATCAACAGTCCCTGCGACGCTACCACGCCCGAGGGGTTCGGTCCCGAGACCTCCAGGTGGGCGACTTGGTGCTTCGGCTATGTAACGCCCTGAATTTGGGGGTAGAATTTTTCTTCTTTTCCCTCACCAAATTCGGGCGTTACCCTTTCCTTTTCCCTTTTCTCCTCGCTAAACCTTGATCTTTTCCAAAGTTATAGCGGGTTTCAGCTTGAGATCCCATGTAAAGCAAAACCCTAAAATATTTTATTTTGTTTGATGCACCATGTCGAACCATGCATTCTTTTTGATTGTTTGAAAATGTGAATGCATTCATCTAGAGAAAAATAGATTTTAGAAAAAGGAAAACCATTTTTCTTCTCTCTTTCCCCCTCTCCTCCCATTTCGGCCCAGCCGCCCCCCCCCCCTCGCGCCCGGCCCAGCTGGCCAGCGGCCCAGCCGGCCTCTCCCCCTATCCCTTCCCGCCGTGGGCCCCGCGCTGGCCAGCCGGCCCAGCCGGTTTGCGGCCCAGCCGTGGCCCCCCTCGCCCCCCCACGCGCGCCCCGCTTTGGGACCAAGCCGGCCCAGCCACCCCTCCCCTCCCCCCAAATTTCTCTCCCCTTCCCTGCGGGCCCCACCCATCATTCTCCCCCCAAATCCCTCCCTCTCCCCTGCCTCGTCGTCCCCTTGCACGCCCGAACCGCCGCCGCCGATCTCGCCGCGGTGAGGCCCCCTCCCCCCTCCCCTCTTCTCCCTCCCCTCCCTCCCCCTTCCCCGCCCGCCGGCGTCCTCCCGCAGCGCGGCCGTGCCCGCAACCGCCCCCGCGAGCCCCACCCCTTCCCGGCCTCGGCCCCGCCCGGCGAGCTGCGCCCTCCCCACGCGCGCGCTCGGCCCCGGCGAGCCGCCCCCGCGCCACCTCGGCGAGCCCCACCCCTCCCCGGCCTCGGCCCCGCCCGGCGAGCCGCGCCCTCCCCCCGCGTGTGCTCGGCCCCGGCGAGCCACCCCCGCGCCCGCTCCCGGCGAGCCGCCCCGCGCCCCCCCGGCGAGCCCCCTCCCTGCGCCCGACGAGCCCCACGCCGCCCCGGCGAGCTCCACGCCCGGCTCGGCCCCGCCCCGCCTCCGGCGAGCCCCTCCCGGCCCCGCGCCCGCGGCTCCCCGCCCGCGTCCGGCGCCGGTGGCTCGGCCCCTGCCCGTCGCGCCCTCGCCGAGCCCGCTCATCGCACGCCCCCGCTCTCCGGCCGTGCCCCGACGGCTACGCCCTCGTCGCGCGCCCCAGCGGCCGTGCCTGGCCCCGTGTCCAGGCCCCAGCAATTCGCGTCCCACGTGCCTCATGGTTCGCGTGCCTTTGACACGCATAACGTGCTTTCGCGCGTGCGACCGTATTTGCACTGCGCTTAATCTCGTTTTATTCTATTTTAAATTGGTTAGTCGACGTGCTGCGTCGTGCGCTTCGTCGCACGACGATTCTTTTAATTTATAAATATTAAGGTGTTGTGTCGCGTGCTTCGTCGCGCGACAATCTATTTTAATTTCAGATTGTTTAAGGTGCGATGTCGCGCGTCCAGACGCGCGACGCTCCACTTTAAACCCAACCCTGTTGGCGTATGCCGTCGTGCGCTTCGTCGCGCGATGCTTACCGTCTCTTTAAAATTAGTGCAAGTGTCTCGTTGTGCGCTCTGTCGCGTGGCGAGTCGTTTACCTCTTAATTTAATCTAAATGCCGTGTTGTACGTCTCGATGTGCGACCCCTCCCTTTCATTCACCTTCAATTGTTTACAATGATTAGACATGAAACATGACTTTACCTTATGCTAAACATAGTGTCTACATTAACGCCTTTCAATTGAGCGAGTGGTTTAATTCATGATCATGTAACGTGATCGTTTCTCGACTGTCTTTTTCTCTTTCTCTCTTAGCCTTAATTGCGAACCCGTGTGGAACGTCTGTTTACTTACTGCACTCTATTGTATGGTGTACTGTTCTTTTGTATTAAATATGTGGATGTATGTATGTTTGCGCTCGCATAGAGAACGATCTGGTTGAGGAGCCCGAAGAACTCGCAGGAGAAGCCCCTGAGCAGCAGTCGGTTGGTGGAGGCAAGTGTCCCTTGACCTATCTCTGTCCTATTCATTCTTTAATTCACCTCCCGCACTACACATTTATACCTAAGGATTGACTAGCTTTGTTATCTATGTCCTTGTTTACCTATCTGGGTTGGATTATTATTGCTTAGTCTTATGCTATTGCTCAACTCTAATCAATGAACATGATGAGATTATCTATGATACGCTGTTTTCCCTTTTGATTACGATGATGGAACTTGTGGTCCTTAAGGGGACTCGAGCGGTTTCTCGAGTGCCTCTCCGTAAGGACCTGTTCTTTGGATGACCGCCCGGGAAAACAGTGCAACCATGAGGGTGGAATGGGGTGCCCTTAGCTGAATAATTAGAGGATCCGAGGTGTAGTTCGCTTCACCGTCGTGCCGTCAATGGGGCTCGGTGTATGCGGCTCGCTCTGCCAAGGTTGATTTGTCCCTTGGGGAGGAGTGCGGTACATTTAGGAAACCTAACGGGCGACTACAGCCCCGAGGAATCTTTGTAAAGGCTACGTAGTGAAACCCTGCTGGGTCACCTTGGTAGTGATCAATGGAGAGTCATGATCTCCGGGCAGAAAGGGAATCACAGCTTGTTGGTAAAGTGCACAACCTCTGCAGAGTGTTTGAAAACTGAAATATCAGCCGTGCTCGCGGTTATGAGCGGCCAAGGGAGCTCAAGTGATTAGTGGTACTTGATCAGAGACATTTTGGTTTACAGGTGGCAATGAGGTTGATGGTTCTGGTTATGACTATGGTGCTGGTAAGTGGTATTCTTTCCGTTTGGAAAGACTACATCGGGCTAACAACTTGGGTCAATGTTAAAACCTGGCTTTCTACTAGTAAATAATAATCTGACCAACTAAAAGCAACTGCTTGACTTATCCCCACATAAAGCTAGTCCACTACAGCCAAACAGGATACTTGCTGAGTATGTTCATGTGTACTCACCCTTGCTCTACACACCAAACCCCCCCCATCCCCAGGTTGTCAGCATTGCAACCACTGCTCAGGAGAAGATGAAGCCGTGGAAGGAGACTTCCAGGAGTTCTAAGACTATGGCGAGTTCTAGGCGTGGGTTAGCGGCAACCCCCAGTCGGCTGCCTGTGAAGGCCGCGTTTATCTACGTTTCTTTTCCGCACTTTGATTTATTGTAAAGACTATATGGATGTCTTGGACATCATGATGTAATCGACTATTTCCCTTTTTAATACTATTTGAGCAATGTGTGATGATGCCCATGTTATGTAACTGTTGTGTACGTGAATTGCTGATCCTGGCACGTACATGGTTCGCATTCGGTTTGCCTTCTAAAACCGGGTGTGACATAGGTGGTATCAAAGCCGTGCTGACTGTAGGACCGCTAACCTAGAGTAGAATGGTCGTTCTAAGGACTAAAGACCTCTTTCCCTGCCTTGACTGTGATATCCCTTCAAAAGTTGGTCATACCGACCAAACCTATGTTCTACTATATATTATACCTTGCTGAAAATTATGTTTTATTCTAATCCTTCATTTACTTATGGTTCATTATTTGCTGGTCATATTAAGTCTGTTCTCACTCTTTTGCTTGCGGTGTCTTTTGTAGATGGCTCGTCTTAGGCACACTGCACGAAAGTCCGTCATCCCCTTCTTACCTTCCCGCCTTGCTGAGCGTCCGCTTCGCCGTCCCGTGGCCGGTCAATCCAGTCACTTGGAGAGGCTGCACCACCACCTGCATGAGGAGCAGGAACGTCGACGACAGGAGCAGCAGGGCTCTTCTTTCTCACTCCAACAGGAGATAAATTCCGTGAGGAGCTGCTCCCCCGTGCTTCCTCTGGAGGCACCCCCTGCACCACCACTGGGTGCCCCAGCCTCTGGAGTAGCTGATGGAGGAGACCCAGACGACGGAGGTGGCGACGACAGCTCGAGCCACGACACCGATTTCTCTGCTGACCAGGAGCCGGAAGGATGGGTTGCTTGACCCATCACTCGCGACGCTGCTCGCGGGTGTCACTTCCATGATGCGCTCGACACCCTGCTACGTCGGGCACTTAACCGGCGTACTTGGTCCATCGAGTATCACTGTGTGGTCTACCAGCATAGTCGCGGGGTTTACCCGGACCGCTGGGAGGCGACCTGCTTGGTGCGCCGTCCGGAGAACAGTCTCCAGGGTGCGGAGGCCTGCTCAGAGCACTATTCTATCTCTGAGCGGGACTCAGCTGTGGTGGCCATGCAAGATGCTGCACGGCGTGCGCTTTCGCCCTACTGCTTGGTTCTCGGTGGGGTGGCTGACAGTCTCAACCTGAAGTATTACCCCCACCGTCCATCTGGCAGCACAGGAGGCGTGATTGTCTCACCTGTTGGTGAGGACAATCCTAGGTTGAGCAGCATAGTCAACCTAGCCGCCGTGCTAAACACGGAGCTGGACCATGCGCTAGACGAGCTGAGTAGGGCTCGTGCTGAGATCGCCCTGCTGCGAGCTGAGCGCGCGGAGCGTCGTCACCTGGACGGTGGTTCCCCCGCTCCCGTCGAGACCCAGCACCCGTACCGCTCACCTCGGCGTGGGCGCCAGTCTTATGGCAATCCCGACTGCAAGACCAACATAAATCTAGAACCATAGATCGTTAGAGTTGGATCTTGTAATTAATACAAAATATATACGTAGAAGCTAGAGTCTTAGCGTTAGTCTCGCTCTTAGTTAGTCTTAGTTAGCCAGGGTAGTTTGCTATATCCTGTGCATTTATGTTTGTCATGATGAACTATGTTTGATTTGGATCTTTGTAATGACTGTCACCAGAGTGCGGGTACCCCCTGCATTTTTGGTTTACCTGTTATGTTAATGGAGTTAGTTATCTAGCTGGGAAGCCTTTTATTCCACTTTCCTCTTTATATGAGAAGTTGTGTTGGAGATCAGTGAAGATGCTCGTCCGTTCAGTGTTGTGGAGAATTCTATACCCTTTTCTTATGCTGCAAGATTTGCAAGATTGGTTCTGATGTATGGTTGCATTCTGTAGATGTCAGAGAACAGGCGCAGAGGAGGAAGGCGTGCTCAGCAGGAGCAAGCCGCTCAACAGGAAGAGGTACCCCAGCAACAGCAACTACCGCCCCCGCCCCCGATGTCCATCGAACAGATGTTTCTGATGCAGACTCAGGCAGTCCAAGCCATCGATCAGACTCTGGCCGCCATTCAGCAGCAACAGCAGCAGGCACCACCTCAGCCTCAGATGCCTCAGATGCCTAGGGACAAGCGTGCTGAATTCATGAGAGGTCATCCACCAACGTTCACCCACTCTTCTGACCCCATGGATGCTGAAGACTGGCTGCGCACTGTGGAGCGGGAGTTGCATACCGCTTAGTGCGATGACAGGGAGAAAGTCTTGTATGGTTCTCGTCTGTTGAGAGGAGCAGCTCAGTCATGGTGGGAGTCTTATCTCGTCACCCATGCCAACCCCGACACCATCACCTGGGAAGAGTTCAGAGGTAGCTTTCGTCAGTACCATGTTCCTGCAGGTCTGATGACAGTGAAGAAGGAGGAGTTCCTGGCCCTCAAGCAAGGGTCATCGTCTGTCAGTGAGTACCGGGATAGGTTTCTGCAGTTGTCTCGCTATGCTCCCGAAGATGTCAACACCGACGCCAAGCGACAGTACCGTTTCCTGAGAGGCTTGGTTGATCCTCTGCAGTATCAGCTGATGAATCATACCTTCCCGACATTCCAGCACTTGATTGACAGGGCAATCATGACAGAGAGGAAGCGTAAGGAGATGGAGGATCGCAAGCGCAAGATCAGTGGACCCCAGCCTAGAAGCAGCAATCGTCCTCGTTTCTCAGGCAATCAACCTCAGCAGTTCAGGCAGAATCAGCGTCCACCTCAGCAGCACCAGTTCCAAAGGTAGTATCCTCAGCACTAGTATCAAAACCGTCAGAGCAATCAGTCAGGAGGAGGTCAGTTCCAGAGGCAGAATCAGCAGGCACCTCGTCTTCCTGCCCCAGCAACCCAGCAGAACAGTCAGGCAGCACCAGCTCAGGTTGGAAACAGAGCATGTTTCCACTGTGGAGAGCAAGGCCACTGGGTGATGCAATGTCCGAAGAAGGTAGCCCAGCAGCAGTCAGGCCCCAATGCCCCAGCAAAGCAGAATGTGTCTCAGCCTAGAGCAGGCAACCGCTCTCAGCCGCGTTATAACCATGGAAGACTGAATCACTTGGAGGCTGAAGCAGTTCAGGAGACCCCCGGCATGATAGTAGGTATGTTCCCAGTCAACTCCCATATTGCAGAAGTGTTATTTGATACTGGAGCAACGCATTCTTTCATTACTGCATCATGGGTAGAAGCACATAATCTTCTGATAACTACCATGTCAACCCCCATTCAAATTGACTCAGCCGGTGGTAGAATTCGAGCCGATAGCATTTGTTTGAATGTAAGTGTGGAAATAAGGGAGATAGCGTTTCCCGCTAACCTTATAGTAATGGGTACTCAGGGAATAGATGTCATCCTAGGGATGAATTGGCTAGATAAGTATCAGGCAGTTATCAGTTATGATAAGAGGATAATCAAGTTGGTGTCCGCACTAGGAAAGGAAGTGGTGACCGGGTTAGACCCGCCTGAGCCGAGGAAAGGAAGTTGTTATCAGATGGCTGTCGATAGCAGTGAATCAGACCCAATTGAGAGGATCAAGATTGTGTCTGAGTTTCCAGATGTGTTTCCAAAGGATTTACCAGGTATGCCACCAGAGCGGAAAGTTGAGTTTGCCATAGAGCTTCTTCCTGGAACCACCCCCATCTTTAAGAGAGCTTACCGAATCTCTGGACAAAAGTTGGTTGAACTTAAGAAGTAGATCGATGAGATGTCGGAGAAAGGTTACATCCGGCCAAGCACCTCGCCTTGGGCCGCCCCTGTCCTATTTGTGGAAAAGAAAGATGGCACCAAAAGGATGTGTATCGACTATCGAGCTCTCAATGAAATCACGATCAAGAACAAGTACCCTTTGCCCAGTATAGAAGATCTGTTCGACCAGTTGAGAGGAGCCAGTGTGTTCTCCAAGATTGATCTGAGGTCAGGTTATCATCAGCTCAGGATCCGACCTTCGTACATTCCGAAGACAACATTCATTACCAAGTATGGTTTGTATGAGTTCACTATGATGTCTTTTGGTTTAACCAATGCACCAGCCTTCTTCATGAATCTGATGAACAACGTATTCATGGATTATCTTGACAAGTTTGTGGTGGTATTCATTGATGACATTCTGATATACTCTCAAAGCAAAGAAGAGCATGCAAGTCATTTGAGGATGTTATTGCAGAGATTGCGAGAGCACCAGTTGTATGCAAAATTGAGCAAGTGTGAGTTCTGGATCAGTGAAGTCCTGTTCTTGGGTCACATAATCAACAAAGAAGGATTGGCTGTGGATCCGAAGAAAGTGGCAGACATTCTGAACTGGAAAGCGCCAACAGATGCCCGAGGAATCAAGAGTTTCATTGGAATGCCCAGATATTAACGGCGATTCATTGAAGGGTTTTCGAAGATTGCAAAACCAATGACAGCGTTGCTAGGCAACAAAGTTGAGTTTAAGTGGACCCGGAAATGTCAAGAGGCCTTTGAAGCGCTGAAAGAAAAGTTGACTACATCGCCTGTCTTAGTATATTGCCTGATGTGCACAAGCCCTTCTCGGTGTATTGCGATGCTTGTTACACTGGTTTGGGATGCGTGTTGATGCAAGAGGGAAGAGTTGTGGCTTACTCGTCCCAACAGCTGAAGGTTCATGAGAAGAATTACCCAATCCATGACCTAGAGTTGGCAGCAGTGGTTCACGCACTGAAGACATGGAGGCACTACCTGTATGGACAGAAATGTGATGTTTACACAGACCACAAGAGTCTGAAGTACATATTCACTCAGTCAGAGTTGAATATGAGACAACGAAGATGGTTAGAGTTGATCAAAGACTATGAGTTGGAGATTCACTACCATCCAGGTAAAGCGAACGTAGTGGCAGATGCTTTGAGCAGAAAGAGTCAAGTCAATCTGATGGTCGCTCGTCCGATGCCTTATGAGTTGGCCAAAGAGTTTGACAGGTTGAGTCTCGGATTTCTGAACAACATGCGAGGAGTCACAGTTGAGTTGGAACCTACCCTGGAGCGGGAAATCAAAGAAGCACAGAAGAACGATGAGAAGATCAGTGAGATCCGACGACTGATTCTAGACGGCAGAGGTAAAGATTTTTGAGAAGATGCAGAAGGTGTGATATGGTTCAAAGACCGTTTGTGCGTTCCTAATGTCTAGTTTATTCGGGAGTTGATCCTCAAGGAAGCTCATGAGACAGCTTATTCGATTCACCCCGGAAGTGAGAAGATGTATCAGGATCTGAAGAAGAAATTCTGGTGGTACGGAATGAAGAGGGAAATCGCAGAGCATGTGGCTATGTGCGATAGTTGTCGAAGGATCAAGGCAGAGCACCAGAGACCAGCTGGATTGTTGCAGCCGTTGCAAATCCCTCAGTGGAAATGGGATGAAATCGGTATGGATTTCAAAGTCGGATTGCCTCGCACTCGAGCCAGCTACGATTCTATTTGGGTAGTGGTGGACCGCTTGACCAAGTCAGCCCACTTCATACCTGTCAAGACCAACTACAGCAGTGCAGTATTGGCAGAGCTGTATATGTCTCGGATCGTCTGTCTTCACGGTGTGCCAAAGAAGATAGTGTCAGACCGAGGAACGTAGTTCACCTCTCATTTCTCGCAGCAATTGCATGAAGCCTTGGGCACACATCTGAATTTCAGTTCAGCGTATCATCCGCAGACAGATGGTCAGACTGAAAGGACCAATCAAATTCTTGAAGACATGTTGAGAGCCTGTGCGTTGCAAGATCAGTCCGGATGGGACAAGAGATTGCCTTATGCAGAGTTTTCGTATAACAACAGTTACCAGGCCAGTTTGAAGATGTCACCATTTCAGGCGCTTTATGGAAGGAGTTGTAGAACTCCGTTGCAATGGGATCAGCCTGGAGAAAAGCAAGTGTTCGGGCCAGACATTCTGCTTGAAGCCGAAGAGAACATCAAGATGGTCCGAGAGAATATGAAGATAGTGCAATCAAGGCAGTGAAGTTATGCAGACACAAGGAGAAGAGAGCTGAGTTTCGAAGTCAGAGACTTTGTGTGGCAGAACCGCCCGAATTATTCCAGCTTAAGTGCCTAAGTCACGCCCCAGGGGTCGTAACACACTTAAATCGGAATAACCCGTCAGTCCCTCAGATCTAGTCTGATAGAGCCACTTAACCAGGATCAAATTCCACAATCTCACTCGAAGGTGAGTCACAGAAGAAATACAATAAAACAGGAAACCTCAAATTAAGCACTGAGTTATTACATAAATCGGAGTTTTTGAGTAGCAAATAAAGTTCACAAAATAAAGTGCAGCGGATAATCGATGTCGTCGGTACTGAGGAAATGGGCAAGGCCTAGCCCACTACTCCTCATGCTCCTCTCCTGCCGGAGCAACATCCCACTCGACCGTCCAACCCGGTGGCAGGGTGGTAGGCCAAGTCACACCATCAACCATTTCCTGCATGGTACCTGCAAAAATGGTGCCACAAGCAAGGCTGAGTATACTAATACTCAGCTAGACTTAACCGGTGTGAGGAGTCTACTCCTCTACCTCTAGACTATGCAGCTGTTTGGCTGAGGGGTTTGGTTTGCCAAAAGCACTAGCTGTTTCTAAAATCAATTTTTAGCTTTTCAAGTTCTATCATCATTAACTTAGCTAGGTTTGCTCCTTCTAAGCATACATGGTAACAATCGATTAGTTCAATCAACAAGTTATCTCATATAATCCACATTTCACTTCTTACTCGATGCAGTACAAGGAATCAAGCAGTCTCATTAGCTGCGAGAAGCAGACGATTCGAATCGAGTTTTATCCCTGCAAGGTAAACCTAAACACACGGCATGTCGGGGTACTCCGACCCCACACATGACAACCGTCCCCATCGATTCCTCGTTCGCGTCCAGGCCTCACCGCCTTGGCATACAATGCTCCACTGACCCCGGCTGCCGCCGTGCAGTGACCGCACTTGTACCCACCATAGCTAGCATGGGAGACCCAGTCTCAGGTCGCATGAGGGATAAAGTCCGCGCCCGGCTTCACTCAGGTACTAGGTTTACCGGTTACCATTTTTCCCGGCATGTGCTTAGTACGTTCAAAAGCTTGACTCAGGTATCCACACATTAATCCTTAATCCATTTTTCCCGTCTCATGGACAAGGCATCCTCCCTGGATCCAAGTCCATAGACTAACATAGATCCCGTTATCAAGATGAATACAATCAATTCCTGACCTCGCGCGAGTGCTAGAAAAATCACTCGACTTCTACCGAGATCCTGATTAGCAAGCAGCTACTCGACCTAGCATACTAGTATTCATCTCAAAAAGGAATCCTAAGTTCATGCAACTAGAGGTTTCAAGCAACTCCTACACTTAAGTGCACATTACAATCCTACAAGCATTAAGTGTAGTAAAATAGCATAATTAACAGGTTATGCTTAAAACCGGGGCTTGCCTTCAATTGCTGGGGCTGCGGGGAGATCCTCAATAGCAGCCTCTGAAGCCTGCTCCTGGTCCTCCTCTTGGACAGGTCCTTGCTCGGGGATGAGCACGTACTCTCCGTCGGCAAGATTACAATCTAATGAATGCAATGCGTAAGATATATGCATGATATGATATGTGCTTTTAGAAATTACAACTTTAAAGGTGTATGATCTTTTGAGGTTAAACAAGTTAACTTTACTTATGTAAAACCCTTAGTGGTATACTTGGTAAATTGGGTTAAACTTAGCTAAGGTAAGTGGTAGGTTTATTTTTGGGGTTCCACTGAAATCTTTTTAAGTCTTAGGGATAAATGATAAGTACTCAAGTTAGATTTATTGAGGTGAGGTTTATTTCTTCTTCCCTTTTCTTTCATTCTCTTAAGGTTTTGGAGTAGGTTTGAACTACAAGTTGCTATTATAAAATTCTAAAAATTCTGCACAAATTACAGTGGCTTGTTACTGGTGTGTGTTTCTCTGTCTCAAAATTTGGGGATCAGAAAGTGAATAGTTTTCTCTGGATAAAATTATCAAATTTTAGGGCAGAAGGGGTGCTTTGAACTACAACTATTATTTAACAGTGGGTAATTCTCTAAAACTTATTTTTGCTGGCTTTTAGGTGTTATAACATGACTTGATACAAATTTCTAGTCATTACTACCTTTTAATTATTTTTCTATGTTTTTCTCAAGTTTCTAGCCAAATGGGTGCTTTCTACTATCACTATATCTGAAACACATTAAACAACAAAGTTCTTATTTTTCATAGTTAGTATTTTGTGCAAGAGCAATCATTCTGAAGTTTGGCCTCTATTTGCTTAAGGGAAGAGGTGGTATGCATTATTTGAATTAAGTGGCCTTTCTTTTAAATTATTAGCAATAGGTATGAGTTTGCTTCTTTTTCATGGGTTTGCATTTTTCTCTGGTAGTTCATCACATTATGATCTTAGCAAAATTTTGGTTGCCCATTATTGCATCATTAGGGGTTATTCAAGAATTATTTGGAAAATGTCTTATTATCACTTTGTATTTATTTTCCTTACTTAAAAAGTTGGGCTGAGGTGTTCTGTATTTTTGTAGTGGGGCTCTGGTGGTTGTAAGTCCACTGGATTTTTATTAAGCATTTTGGTTATAGTTTTGCCTCTCTAATAATTGATTTTCAGTCCATATAAGGCTAAATAAATCATTTTAATTCAAAACTGGTCCAAATTAATAGGCTCTGTATTTTTCCTAGGTTCTCTGTTACATAAGTAAACTAGGAAAAATAATCTTAATCACTGTTCATTAATTTCTAATGCCTTTCTGATTTTTCCTATGTTTTGGGCAAAATAGCTTTAAATGAATAAGCACATCATAATTTCTAATGCTGGGGTTCCTACTATTTTTAAACAGTGTCTAAATGAGGTTTGATCATCTACAAATTTTCTTAAGTTCAGCACAGAAGAAAAACTAATTTTCCTTAATTAAACAAGGTTTAGTGGGTTTCTGTTTTAATTTCTAAACTCTAAAACTTTGAACAGAAAGTATAGGGTCTACTATTTTTAAATGATAGATTATAATATACAGAAGCTAGTAAAATTGGTTTGACAACTTTCTATTAAGATTTCATCAAGTTATGGATTTTCTAAGTTCTCTGGTCATTTTAAAAGAATAACAGAATTGGTTTAAATGGAAATCCACTTTGCACTGGGGTCCCTGGCGGGTTTTCTAAGTTTTCTTCGCGAATCAGCCCTTAGGCTACTATTCACATGAGTCACTGACATTACAGAAAACCCCTCGGGTTCTACAAATCCTAACCCGAGGTCCTTCTTCTACCTTAAACAGTAACCGCGGCGGAAGAAAGGGCGGAGGGGCTTACCTGCGGCGAGATTGCTCCGGTGAAGTGGTCGAGGACGAAGGGGAGGTCTCGGGGATCACAACGGTGTGCGGAACACCGTCGGAGATGGCCGGAGTCGGTCGGTCCACGCGCGCAAGCGGGGATGCTCGTCGGCGGCGAGGAGACCGGCCTGGTCACGACGCGATAGTTCAATCAAATGGGTCAGGGAGGTCCACGGGATGCCAGAGAAGATATGAGCGCAAGGAATTGGGCGGGGACTCACTGGATAGCTCGGTCCACGCGTGGCGGCGGAAGACCGATGTCCGGTGAGGTCGATCTCGGGCCTCCGGTGAAGTCCGGCCGGGTCCGAGGGCTTGGCAAGCTTCACGGGCTACTGGCGGAGCTAGCCGAAGCACTGGCTTGGCTTGAGGGTGGCTGGAGTGGGCTGGCCACGGTGGCCGAAGCTCTGGCGGCAATGGCGGGCGGAATTAAGCTCGCCAGAGCTAAGGAAAGGTGGCTGGCCGATGAGGGTGAGTGCGGGGCGAAGAGAGGTGCGCCCGGGGAGGCTTTATAGGCGCGGGCGGGCACGGCCGAGGGCGTGGGCGCGCGGCGGACTTGACCGGACGCCGGGGTGAGCGCGCGCGGGGGTTGGGCGAGCTCTGGCGTGCCGACCAGGGTCGAACACGTGTGCCCGTGCGTTCTGCCCAAGTTCTGGCGCGTGTGGTCGCTCATCCGAGCCTGCTCTCGCCTTGGTCAGTGCACAAAACCTCTTCTCCTCCCTACAAGCTACCATTCTTGTGTGGGGGTCATAGGATTTTGCCTACTGGTTGCAGAGATATGGAGCTAGGAAATCTGGTCTGTCTCCCTGCCCAAACCCGAGGCAAATCCAAGGTTTTGTCGTGTCTAGGGCTCGCGTCCCAACGCCATCTTCTGGCACACGACAGAGGGGTTAGTTAGACACAATTTTGTTAATGGGGCCATTAGGATTCGAGTTAGGGATCAAGGTGAACATCCCTGATCTTTGGCTCAAGGTCTGAATTTCAGAATTCTGAAATTCAGAATTCCCATTAAGTCCCCACATGAGAAGCTTGATTTGGGGTTTTATTTGAGGTATTTTGGCTAAGTTTCCTCAACATTTCTTGTTGCCCATTAAATATACTTTAATTTTTATAATTGGCTCAATTCATAATTTTAAACTTTCCATACCCTTTTTCTTATTTTCTTGAATTTTTCTCATGGGGCTCACTTAGGGTCTTTAATTAGGGTTGCACATTCTTATCTTTTAAAAGTCTCAATTGTTTTGATCATGACACTTTTAAGTATATACTTGGTGAATTCTTTATTACTTGAGTTATTTTGATGCTCATGCTTACTTTGATTCACATGAAATAATGATTCTTGGTTTGGCATTTGAGAGAAACCCTAGGTGACACTGGGGTGTCACAGCCTTCCCCCCTTAAAGGAATCTCGTCCCGAGATTCGGGCCAGAGTCCTTCCAGGGTGAAGCGAAGGGTGAGACTTATAGGAAATGGGTGATTATAGTTATTATTAGGGTAAAACTGCTCTTCGAATGTCATTCTCTTTGCAACTTCAGAAGGAAGTCCTTTTAAGTTTTACTTTATAGTTTCTTCATTCTGAATTAAGATCATATTTTCGAAAATTATATTCGAAGGGCAGGAGGAGGGGTTGGGGGTGATTACGTACCAGCTTCCTTAGGTAGGCAATCGGGGAAGTTAGATCTTAGGAATTCCTCGGTTTCCCAAGTAGCTTCCTCCTCTGAGTGATTGCTCCACTGGACCTTGAACATCTTGATCGATTTAGCCCGAGTTGATCTTTCTTTACAATCCAGAATCTTGGAGGGGTACTCTTGGTACGATAGATCTGGCTCTATCTCCAATTCTGGCTCTGCTATGATCTCGGTCGGCAATCGAACACACTTTTTCAGCTGAGATACATGGAATACATTGTGAATGGCAGACATCTTTGAAGGTAACTTCAGCTTGTATGCCACGGGTCCACATGCTTCGATGATCTCATAAGGTCCAATGTAACGAGGGCTTAGCTTGCCTTTGATCCCAAACCTCTGCACTCCCTTGGTGGGTGATACCTTGAGGTATACAAAACTTCCCACCTCGAACTGGAGAGGTTTCCTTCTTTTATCATGATAGCTCTTCTACCTGGCCTGAGCAGCTTCTAGATTCTTCCTGATTAGCTTGACTTTCCTTTCGGCTTCAGTCACTAAATCAGGTCTAAAAACTTCTCTTTCACCAGGTTGAGACCAATTGAGTGGTGTCCTGCACCTTCTTCCATAGAGAGCTTCAAAAGGTGCCATCCTTAGGCTGGATTGATAACTATTGTTATAAGCAAACTCTGCCAAGGAGAGGTGCTTATCCCAGTTCTTGCCACAATCGATCGCACAAGCTCTCAGCATATCCTCCAGAATTTGGTTTACCCTTTCCGTCTGACCATCAGTCTGTGGGTGGTAAGCCGAACTCCTGATTAGCTTGGTTCCCAAAGACTCTTGCAATTGTTCCCAAAATCTGGCAACAAATTGGGCTCCTCGGTCAGAAACAATGGTCCATGGTAATCCGTGCAAACACACGATCCGGTCAATATACAATTCTGCATATTTCTGAGCCTTATCAGTGGTGTGCACAGGAAGAAAATGTGCCACTTTCGTCAATCGGTCCACAATAACCCAAATTGAATCATGATGACGAGAGGTGTTGGGCAGACCCACAATGAAATCCATGCTGATGTCATCCCACTTCCACGAAGGTACGGACAGTGGTTGCAAGGCGCCAGCTGACTTCAAGTGGCTTGCCTTTATCCTCTGACAGGTGTCACACTCTGATACATACTGGGCTATCTCCCTCTTCATTCTGGTCCACCAGTACAAAAGCTTCAAATCATGGTACATCTTGGTGCTTCCCGGATGCATAGAGAATTTGGAGAGATGAGCCTCATCCAAAATTTTCCTCTTGAGCTCCTGGTCTTTAGGAATTACCAATCTGCTTTTGAACCATAACACACCCTTTTCATCCTGGCAGAAACAATTATACTTCTCAACCTTCTGATGGAGATTCTTCTTGATAATCTGCACTCCCTTGTCACTGAGCTGGGCCATGATAATCTGGTCTTGCAAAGCTGGCTCAACAGAAATGTGAGACAAAGAACCAGAAGGAATCACTTCAATTTGCATCTTGCTCAACTCATCACACAAGGTGTTAATGCGAGAATCCATCAGAATACAATTGCATTGCAACTTCCGACTCAAGGCATCTGCTACCACATTAGCTTTTCCTGGGTGATAATGTACCTCCAGGTCATAATCCTTGATCAGCTCTAGCCATCTTCTCTGCCTCATGTTGAGATCAACCTGAGTAAAAATGTACTTAAGGCTCTTATGATCAGTGAAGATGTTGCAGTGGGTTCCCATTAGATAGTGCCTCCACATCTTCAATGCATGAACCACTGCTGCTAACTCGAGGTCATGAGTGGGATAGTTTTGCTCATGAGGCCTGAGTGCTCTTGAGGCATAAGCAATGACTCGGTTGTCTTGCATCAAGACACAACCTAGTCCGGTGCCAGAGGCATCACAATATACATCAAAAGGCTTGCTGCTGTCGGTTGCGCCAATACTGGTGCTATGGTCAGATGCTGCCTTAATGCATGAAAGGCATCTTCGCACTTCTGACTCCACACAAACTTGACTTCTTTCTTCAGCAACTCAGTAATAGGCTTCGCAATTCGAGAGAAGTCCGGAATAAATCTTCAGTAATAACCAGCTAATCCCAGAAAACTCCGAATCTGGCGAACAGTTGTTGGTGGCCTCCAGTTCATCACCTCTTGCACTTTATCAGGATCAACAGCTATTCCAGCCTGAGAGATAGTGTGACCCAAGAATTTGATTTCCTTTAGCCAAAAATCACACTTGGATAACTTGGCATAAAGGTGGTGCTCTCGCAGACGTTGAAGCACTACATGCAAATGCCCGGCATGTTCTTCTTCGTTCTTTGAGTACACCAGAATATCATCGATGAAAACCACCACGAACTTGTCCAATTCCGGCATAAAAACAGAATTCATCAGATACATGAAATATGCTGGTGCATTTGTCAGCCCGAATGACATCACCAAAAATTCATATAGCCCATATCTGGTTGAGAATGCCGTCTTCGGAATATCACTTGCTCGTATTTTGA
This sequence comes from Zea mays, assembly GCF_902167145.1. NCBI lineage: Eukaryota > Viridiplantae > Streptophyta > Magnoliopsida > Poales > Poaceae > Zea > Zea mays. The sequence continues at coordinate 113,456,829 of NC_050096.1, forward strand.
TCTGATGGTAGCCAGAGCGAAGGTCTATCTTGGAAAACACCTTGGCCCCGACCAACTGGTCAAAAAGAACATCACTACGAGGCAAAGGATACTTGTTCTTGATAGTTACCGCATTAAGAGGGCGGTAATCTATACATAGCCTCAAGCTTTCATCCTTCTTCTTCACAAACAGTGCTGGACATCCCCAAGGCGAAGTGCTTGGGCGAATAAAACCCTTATCCAGCAAATCTTGCAATTGCTTCTTCAACTCTGCCAACTCAGCGGGTGGCATTCGGTAGGGCCTCTTGGAAATTGGGGTCGTTCCTGGTTGCAACTCGATGGCGAATTCAATATCCCGGTCCGGTGGCATTCCCGGCAATTTATCAGGAAAGACATCTGCATACTCACAGACCACTGGGATCTTCTTCAGGGGTAACTCCGTCATAGAGAAAGCACATGACTGAGAAGAACCCTGACTAGGCAGAATCAAAGTGAAATTCCCGCAGAACGGAGAATTAACTTCCACGGTACGACTGGCTATATCAAGCACAACTTGGTGCAAGGTCATCCAATTTGCCCCTAGAATAATGTCCATATTTTCCAATCCCAACACAAGAAGAGTGGTTTTGATAATGTGGCTTCCCAGTTGAATAGGCACACTTTGGTTTAATTGATTAGTTGCAATTTTACCCCCAGGTGTGACTATTATGAATGACCCTTTTGAGTGAGAGAATGGCAGTTTGCATTTAGCACTGAACTTTTGGCTAATGAAACTATGAGATGCACCAGAATCAAACAGAATTAAAGCAGGTTGATTATAAACTGAAAAGGTACCGGTCATGATAGGAGCTCCTTCTGGTACTTCCTCTAGAGCAGTGAAGTTGAGCTTCCCTTGCCTGACTTGCACCTTCTGCTATCTTCCCTTGTCTTGATTTGGTGCTGGCATCTGCCTCTGCTGGTTCCTGGGACAATTCTTGGCATAGTGGCCCACATTGCCACAAGTGAAACACTTGTTCCCATTGCCCTGGCGGAGCTGCTGCTGCTGCGGAGGCTGATTGTTCCTTGGGGCGGGAGCTGGGTAGCAGTTGGGTGCCGGCTGCTGCTGCTGCTGAGGTGGCCTGATCACCTATCTGCCTGCCTGCTGCTGAAAACCCCTGCTCTGATTGTGAGAAACAATCCGGAACCTCTGAGCCTGAGCGGATGGTGCTGCCATTGGTGCCTTTCTCTTCTTCTCTGCCCGGTGAGCAACAATGCAATCCTCCTGGGAGATGGCCATGTTGACCAACTCATTGAAGCTATCAGCCCGGACAGTGTTGAGTCTTTCCCGCAGCTTGGTATTGAGACCCCTGCGGAAGCGATCCCTCTTCTTTTCATCAGAATCAGCATGATACCCTGCATACTGGCATAAGTCGTTGAAGGCTTGCGCATACTGCAGTACCGTGCGGGTTCCTTGATTAAGGGCTAGGAATTCATTCAACTTCCGATCAAGAATGCCAGCTGGGATGTGGTGTCCTCTGAAGGCAGTCTTGAATTCCTCCCAAGATACTTCAAAATCAGCGGGGAGCATAGCACGGAAGTGATCCCACCAAGTCTGAGCAGGGCCGCGAAGCTGCTGTGCGGCGAAGCGAGCCTTGCCCTCATCAGGGCAGTCTCCCGTGAGGAGGGGAAACTTGGACTCGACGACGCGAAGCCATACGTCGGCGTCCAACGGATCCTCTGCCTTGGGGAACAAGGGCGGCTGCGTGCTCAGAAACTCCTGGTATGTTGCCATAGCCGGAGGTCGCTGATACTGGCCTCCACCATGCTGCTGTTGGTGGGGCTGGCGCTGCAAGAGCTGTCGCAGAATCTCATTCTGCTGGGCCATCAGCTCCTGCACTGTGGGAGCTGGGGGAGGTGGCGGGGGAGCTTGCTCGTTCTGCCCGCGACGCTGCCTATCTGCCATCTGAAAACAGAGATTGTCGCCATTGTTATCCCAACTCACAGTTTCGAACGGCAAGATATCATCTCATATGGAAGGAAAATGCCATAATCATAATATTGGGTTCGAAATGAAGGTAACATGGTGACAATTATCCCACAGATTTCAAAAGTTACAGGGTTACATCAATCAGGGGAAAGTACCCATAAGCCTAGTCCAAAATGTGATACTACTAAGCTCGCATAGGTTTCTATCCGCCTAAAAATGTCAAAGCGACTGCTTAACCCTGAGCGGTGGAAACGACATTGGATACGGGTGAAGGAGGCATCGCGGAGGTAGTCCCATTAGCACCAGGGGCTGGTCCTAGCTCCTCGGGAGCCTCTTCTCCCTCGCTTCCTGCTTCATTGGCCTCCATCTCCAGGTGGTGCATGTCCAAGTGGTCATTTGCTTCCTCGAGTTCCCTCTGCACATCGTGAAGCTGGTTCTCCAAGACATCAATAGTGTTGTCTCGGATCTCCACTTGCTGCTCCAGGGTGGTGATACGCTGGCTCAGCCTTTCCACCTGCAGATCCTTCTCCACCAACTCTATGGATAGGTCGACCACAAAAGCTTCCCGACTGTCGAGAGTGAGCTTGGCAGCCTGAGCGGTGTTAGCAAGAAGTGTCATAACATCGCTCTGAAGGGCCTGAAGGCGGTACAGCGCACTCATGCACTGGACAGTGACCCTCCCAACCAAGTCAGGATACATTGCCCACACATCCTTCACATGGCTCACGCGGTTACACCACATGGGATCATCCTTCTTCTCAGCAGGGAAGAGTCCCAAAGGGTGCATCACCATCTCCAGGGGATGGTAGCCACAAAAAGTCGTCAGAGTCTTCATGACTGCTGCCTCAACGGTGTCGTCCGTCCTGAGTCCAATCGTCTTAGAGTCAAGAGAACACCAACCCGGCTGAAGGGGATGAGCCTCCAAAGTCAGCCAGACCCGACAACGAGGTACCCGATGCTCCTCATACAACTGCACCGTGTACAAAGGGGGCGTAGGGTAACCGGCGGAGTTAAGCACTTCCCACAAGATGGAGGGAAAGCCATCGCGAGAAAGGAAGTCAGAACTGAAACGAGAGTCTCCTCCACTGGCGGGGGTGGGTGAATTCATCTGCGGAAGGGAATCAAAGATAAAGATTATGGTGGAAGGAAAAAGAAAAAGAGAGCCCGAATGGTTCCAAAGAAAGGGGGTTAGCTCAAATTTTTAATTCTTCTTGGTGTTTTATAATGCATGCATGCTGGAAGAAACGTTGCCTCTCAAGAGAAAGATAGGGTGCCTTTTTAGGGCATCCTGAAAATATAAGTATTGGCCCACGGGGCCTAATTAATTAGCCACCTATATTCCCCTCTATGCCTAAGGCCTTTCGTCTTAGGTCTAGCGGTCTAGTCCTGACGATCCGTAACAGTTTCTAGGCAAGTTTTAGGTTTTGAAAATTGGTATTCATGGTTTATTGTCCTTCTCTGTGGTGGAATTTGCTCCGATACCAGCTGTGGCAGAACCGCCTGAATTATTCCAGCTTAAGTGCCTAAGTCACGCCCCAGGGGTCGTAACACACTTAAATCGGAATAACCCGTCAGTCCCTCAGATCTAGTCTGATAGAGCCACTTAACCAGGATCAAATTCCACAATCTCACTCGAAGGTGAGTCACAGAAGAAATACAATAAAACAGGAAACCTCAAATTAAGCACTGAGTTATTACATAAATCGGAGTTTTTGAGTAGCAAATAAAGTTCACAAAATAAAGTGCAGCGGATAATCGATGTCGTCGGTACTGAGGAAATGGGCAAGGCCTAGCCCACTACTCCTCATGCTCCTCTCCTGCCGGAGCAACATCCCACTCGACCGTCCAACCCGGTGGCAGGGTGGTAGGCCAAGTCACACCATCAACCATTTCCTGCATGGTACCTGCAAAAATGGTGCCACAAGCAAGGCTGAGTATACTAATACTCAACTAGACTTAACCGGTGTGAGGAGTCTGCTCCTCTACCTCTAGACTATGCAGCTGTTTGGCTGAGGGGTTTGGTTTGCCAAAAGCACTAGCTGTTTCTAAAATCAATTTTTAGCTTTTCAAGTTCTATCATCATTAACTTAGCTAGGTTTGCTCCTTCTAAGCATACATGGTAACAAGCGATTAGTTCAATCAACAAGTTATCTCATATAATCCACATTTCACTTCTTACTCGATGCAGTACAAGGAATCAAGCAGTCTCATTAGCTACGAGAAGCAGACGATTCGAATCGAGTTTTATCCCTGCAAGGTAAACCTAAACACACGGCATGTCGGGGTACTCCGACCCCACACATGACAACCGTCCCCATCGATTCCTCGTTCGCGTCCAGGCCTCACCGCCTTGGCATACAATGCTCCACTGACCCCGGCTGCCGCCGTGCAGTGACCGCACTTGTACCCACCATAGCTAGCATGGGAGACCCAGTCTCAGGTCGCATGAGGGATAAAGTCCGCGCCCGGCTTCACTCAGGTACTAGGTTTACCGGTTACCATTTTTCCCGGCATGTGCTTAGTACGTTCAAAAGCTTGACTCAGGTATCCACACATTAATCCTTAATCCATTTTTCCCGTCTCATGGACAAGGCATCCTCCCTGGATCCAAGTCCATAGACTAACATAGATCCCATTATCAAGATGAATACAATCAATTCCTGACCTCGCGCGAGTGCTAGAAAAATCACTCGACTTCTACCGAGATCCTGATTAGCAAGCAGCTACTCGACCTAGCATACTAGTATTCATCTCAAAAAGGAATCCTAAGTTCATGCAACTAGAGGTTTCAAGCAACTCCTACACTTAAGTGCACATTGCAATCCTACAAGCATTAAGTGTAGTAAAATAGCATAATTAACAGGTTATGCTTAAAACCGGGGCTTGCCTTCAATTGCTGGGGCTGCGGGGAGATCCTCAATAGCAGCCTCTGAAGCCTGCTCCTGGTCCTCCTCTTGGACAGGTCCTTGCTCGGGGATGAGCACGTACTCTCCGTCGGCAAGATTACAATCTAATGAATGCAATGCGTAAGATATATGCATGATATGATATGTGCTTTTAGAAATTACAACTTTAAAGGTGTATGATCTTTTGAGGTTAAACAAGTTAACTTTACTTATGTAAAACCCTTAGTGGTATACTTGGTAAATTGGGTTAAACTTAGCTAAGGTAAGTGGTAGGTTTATTTTTGGGGTTCCACTGAATTCTTTTTAAGTCTTAGGGATAAATGATAAGTACTCAAGTTAGATTTATTGAGGTGAGGTTTATTTCTTCTTCCCTTTTCTTTCATTCTCTTAAGGTTTTGGAGTAGGTTTGAACTACAAGTTGCTATTATAAAATTCTAAAAATTCTGCAAAAATTACAGTGGCTTGTTACTGGTGTGTGTTTCTCTGTCTCAAAATTTGGGGATCAGAAAGTGAATAGTTTTCTCTGGATAAAATTATCAAATTTTAGGGCAGAAGGGGTGCTTTGAACTACAACTATTATTTAACAGTGGGTAATTCTCTAAAACTTATTTTTGCTGGCTTTTAGGTGTTATAACATGACTTGATACAAATTTCTAGTCATTACTACCTTTTAATTATTTTTCTATGTTTTTCTCAAGTTTCTAGCCAAATGGGTGCTTTCTACTATCACTATATTTGAAACACATTAAACAACAGAGTTCTTATTTTTCATAGTTAGTATTTTGTGCAAGAGCAATCATTCTGAAGTTTGGCCTCTATTTGCTTAAGGGAAGGGGTGGTATGCATTATTTGAATTAAGTGGCCTTTCTTTTAAATTATTAGCAATAGGTATGAGTTTGCTTCGTTTTCATGGGTTTGCATTTTTCTCTGGTAGTTCATCACATTATGATCTTAGCAAAATTTTGGTTGCCCATTATTGCATCATTAGGGGTTATTCAAGAATTATTTGGAAAATACCTTATTATCACTTTGTATTTATTTTCCTTACTTAAAAAGTTGGGCTGAGGTGCTCTGTATTTTTGTAGTGGGGCTCTGGTGGTTGTAAGTCCACTGGATTTTTATTAAGCATTTTGGTTATAGTTTTGCCTCTCTAATAATTGATTTTCAGTCCATATAAGGCTAAATAAATCATTTTAATTCAAAACTGGTCCAAATTAATAGGCTTTGTATTTTTCCTAGGTTCTCTGTTACATAAGTAAACTAGGAAAAATAATCTTAATCACTGTTGATTAATTTCTAATGTCTTTCTGATTTTTCCTATGTTTTGGGCAAAATAGCTTTAAATGAATAAGCACATCGTAATTTCTAATGCTGGGGTTCCTACTATTTTTAAACAGTGTCTAAATGAGGTTTGATTATCTACAAATTTTCTTAAGTTCAGCACAGAAGAAAAACTAATTTTCCTTAATTAAACAAGGTTTAGTGGGTTTCTGTTTTAATTTCTAAACTCTAAAACTTTGAACAGAAAGTATAGGGTCTACTATTTTTAAATGATAGATTATAATATACAGGAGCTAGTAAAATTAATTTGACAACTTTCTATTAAGATTTCATCAAGTTATGGATTTTCTAAGTTCTCTGGTCATTTTAAAAGAATAACAGAATTGGTTTAAATGGAAATCCACTTTGCACTGGGGTCCCTGGCGGGTTTTCTAAGTTTTCTTCGCGAATCAGCCCTTAGGCTACTATTCACATGAGTCACTGACATTACAGAAAACCCCTCGGGTTCTACAAATCCTAACCCGAGGTCCTTCTTCTACCTTAAACAGTAACCGCGGCGGAAGAAAGGGCGGAGGGGCTTACCGGCGGCGAGATTGCTCCGGTGAAGTGGTCGAGGACGAAGGGGAGGTCTCGGGGATCACAACGGTGTGCGGAACACCGTCGGAGATGGTCGGAGTCGGTCGGTCCACGCGCGCAGGCGGGGATGCTCGTCGGCGGCGAGGAGACCGGCCTGGTCACGGCGCGATAGTTCAATCAAATGGGTCAGGGAGGTCCACGGGATGCCAGAGAAGATATGAGCGCAAGGAATTGGGTGGGGACTCACTGGATAGCTCAGTCCACGCGCGGCGGCGGAAGACCGAAGTCCGGTGAGGTCGATCTCGGGCCTCCGGTGAAGTCCGGCCGGGTCCGAGGGCTTGGCAAGCTTCACGGGCTACTGGCGGAGCTAGCCGAAGCACTGGCTTGGCTTGAGGGTGGCTGGAGTGGGCTGGCCACGGTGGCCGAAGCTCTGGCGGCAATGGCGGGCGGAATTAAGCTCGCCGGAGCTAAGGAAAGGTGGCTGGCCGGTGAGGGTGAGTGCGGGGCGAAGAGAGGTGCACCCGGGGAGGCTTTATAGGCGCAGGCGGGCACGGCCGAGGGCGTGGGCGCGCGGTGGACTTGACCGGACGCCGGGGTGAGCGCGCGCGCGGGTTGGGCGAGCTCTGGCGTGCCGACCAGGGTCGAACACGTGTGCCCGTGCGTTCTTCCCAAGTTCTGGCGCGTGTGGTCGCTCATCCGAGCCTGCTCTCGCCTTGGTCAGTGCACAAAACCTCTTCTCCTCCCTACAAGCTACCATTCTTGTGTGGGGGTCATAGGATTTTGCCTACTGGTTGCAGAGATATGGAGCCAGGAAATCTGGTCTGTCTCCCTGCCCAAACCCGAGGCAAATCCAAGGTTTTGTCATGTCTAGGGCTCGCGTCCCAATGCCATCTTCTAGCACACGACAGAGGGGTTAGTTAGACACAATTTTGTTAATGGGGCCATTAGGATTCGAGTTAGGGATCAAGGTGAACATCCCTGATCTTTGGCTCAAGGTCTGAATTTCAGAATTCTGAAATTCAGAATTCCCATTAAGTCCCCACATGAGAAGCTTGATTTGGGGTTTTATTTGAGGTATTTTGGCTAAGTTTCCTCAACATTTCTTGTTGCCCATTAAATATACTTTAATTTTTATAATTGGCTCAATTCATAATTTTAAACTTTCCATACCCTTTTTCTTATTTTCTTGAATTTTTCTCATGGGGCTCACTTAGGGTCTTTACTTAGGGTTGCACATTCTTATCTTTTAAAAGTCTCAATTGTTTTGATCATGACACTTTTAAGTATATACTTGGTGAATTCTTTATTACTTGAGTTATTTTGATGCTCATGCTTACTTTGATTCACATGAAATAATGATTCTTGGTTTGGCATTTGAGAGAAACCCTAGGTGACACTGGGGTGTCACACTTTGTCTATCTGAAAGTGTCACCGATCAGAGGAGTCAGAAGGTTCGGAGTCAAAGGCAAGCTAGCACCCCGCTACATCGGTCCGTATCAAATTCTCGCAAGGCGTGGAGAAGTGGCCTATCAGCTCAGTCTGCCAGAAAATTTGTCTGTTGTGCATGATGTCTTTCATGTGTCTCAGTTGAAGAAGTGCTTGCGTGTGCCGGAAGAGCAGTTGCCAGTGGAAGGTCTTGAAGTCCAAGAGGACTTGACCTACACAGAGAAACCAGCGCAAATCCTTGAGATTGCAGACAGAGTCACCCGAAGGAAGACTATCAGAATGTGCAAAGTCAGATGGAATCACTACTCTGAGGAAGAAGCAACCTGGGAGCGTGAAGATGATCTGATGGCTAAATACCCTGAGCTCTTTGCTATCCAACCCTGAATCTCGAGGGCGAGATTCTTTTAAGGGGGATAGGTTTGTAACGCCCTGAATTTGGGGGTAGAATTTTTTCTTCTTTTCCCTCACCAAATTCGGGCGTTACCCTTTCCTTTTCCCTTTTCTCCTCGCTAAACCTTGATCTTTTCCAAAGTTATAGCGGGTTTCGGCTTGAGATCCCATGTAAAGCAAAACCCTAAAATATTTTATTTTGTTTGATGCACCATGCCGAACCATGCATTCTTTTTGATTGTTTGAAAATGTGAATGCATTCATCTAGAGAAAAATAGATTTTAGAAAAAGGAAAACTTTTTTTTCTTCTCTCTTTCCCCCTCTCCTCCCATTTCGGCCCAGCCGCCCCCCTCGCGCCCGGCCCAGCTGGCCAGCCCGCCCAGCCGTCCTCTCCCCCCCCCCTCTCCCTTCCCGCCGTGCGCCCCGCGCTGGCCAGCCGGCCCAGCCGGTTTGCGGCCAAGACGCGGCCCCCCTCGCCCCCCGTGCGCGCCCCGCTTTGGGCCCAAGCCGGCCTAGCCGCCCCTCCCCTCCCCCCAAATTTCTCTCCCCTTCCGTGCGGGCCCCGCCCGTCATTCTCTCCCCCCAAATCCCTCCCTCTCCCCTGCCCCGCCGTCCCCCTGCACGCCCGAACCGCCGCCGCCGCCGCCACCGATCTCGCCGCTGTGAGGCCCCCCCTCCCCCCTCCCCTCTTCTCCCTCCCCTCCCTCCCCCTTCCCCGCCCGCCGGCGTCCTCCCGCGGCACGGCCGCGGCCGCGCCCGCCCCGGCGAGCCCCACCCCTCCCCGGCCTCGGCCCCGCCCGGCGAGCCGCGCCCTCCCCCCGCGCGCGCTTGGCCCCGGCGAGCCGCCCCACGCCCGCCCCGGCGAGCCCCACCCCTCCCCGGCCTCGGCCCCGCCCGGCGAGCCGCGCCCTCCCCCCGCGCGCGCTCGGCCCCGGCGAGCCGCCCCCGCGCCGTCCCCGCGCCCGCCCCGGCGAGCCGCCCCGCGCCCCCCCGGCGAGCCCCCTCCCCGCGCCCGACGAGCCCCGCGCCGCCCCGGCGAGCTCCACGCCCGGCTCGGCCCCGCCCCGCCCCGCCCCACCCCCGGCGAGCCCCTCCCGGCCCCACGCTCGCGGCTCCCCGCCCGCATCCGGCGTCGGTGGCTCGGCCCCTGCCCGTCGCGCCCTCGCCTCGCCGAGCCCGCCCGTCGCAAGCCCCCGCTCTCCGGCCGTGCCCCGACGGCTACGCCCTCGTCGCGCGCCCCAGCGGCCGTGCCTGGCCCCGTGTCCAGGCCCCGGCGATTCGCGTCCCGCGTGCCTCATGGTTCGCGTGCCTTCGGCACGCGTAACGTGCTTTCGCGCGTGCGACCGTATTTGCACTGTGCTTAATCTCGTTTTATTCTATTTTAAATTGGTTAGTCGACGTGCTGCGTCGTGCGCTTCGTCGCGCGACGATTCTTTTAATTTATAAATATTAAGGTGTTGTGTCGCGTGCTTCGTCGCGCGACAATCTATTTTAATTACAGATTGTTTAAGGTGCGATGTCGTGCGTCCAGACGCGCGACGCTCCACTTTAAACCCAACCCTGTTGGCGTATGCCGTCGTGCGCTTCGTCGCGCGATGCTTACCGTCTCTTTAAAATTAGTGCAAGTGTCTCGTTGTGCGCTCTGTCGCGTGGCGAGTCGTTTACCTCTTAATTTAATCTAAATGTCGTGTTGTACGTCTCGACGTGCGACCCCTCCCTTTCATTCACCTTCAATTGTTTACAATGATTAGACATGAAACATGACTTTACCTTATGCTAAACATAGTGTCTACATTAACGCCTTTCAATTGAGCGAGTGGTTTAATTCATGATAATGTAACGTGATCGTTTCTCGACTGTCTTTTTCTCTTTCTCTCTTAGCCTTAATTGCGAACCCGCGTGGAACGTCTGTTTACTTACTGCACTCTATTGTATGGTGTACTGTTCTTTTGTATTAAATATGTGGATGTATGTATGTTTGCGCTCGCATAGAGAACGATCTGGTTGAGGAGCCCGAAGAACTCGCAGGAGAAGCCCCTGAGCAGCAGTCGGTTGGTGGAGGCAAGTGTCCCTTGACCTATCTCTGTCCTATTCATTCTTTAATTCACCTCCCGCACTACACATTTATACCTAAGGATTGACTAGCTTTGTTATCTATGTCCTTGATTACCTATCTGGGTTGGATTATTATTGCTTAGTCTTATGCTATTGCTCAACTCTAATCAATGAACATGATGAGATTATCTATGATACTCTGTTTTCCCTTTTGATTACGATGATGGAACTTGTGGTCCTTAAGGGGACTCGAGCGGTTTCTCGAGTGCCTCTCCGTAAGGACCTGTTCTTTGGATGACCGCCCGGGAAAACAGTGCAACCATGAGGGTGGAATGGGGTGCCCTTAGCCGAATAATTACAGGATCCGGGGTGTAGTTCGCTTCGCCGTCGTGCCGTCAATGGGGCTCGGTGTATGCGGCTCGCTCTACCAAGGTTGATTTGTCCCTTGGGGAGGAGTGCGGTACATTTAGGAAACCTAACGGGCGACTACAGCCCTGGGGAATCTTTGTAAAGGCTACGTAGTGAAACCCTGCTGGGCAACCTTGGTAGTGATCAATGGAGAGTCATGATCTCCGGGCAGAAAGGGAATCACGACTTGTGGGTAAAGTGCGCAACCTCTGCAGAGTGTTTGAAAACTGATATATCAGCCGTGCTCGCGGTTATGAGCGGCCAAGGGAGCTCCAGTGATTAGTGGTACTTGATCAGACATTTTGGTTTACAGGTGGCAATGAGGTTGATGGTTCTGGTTATGATTATGGTGCTGGTAAGTGGTATTCTTTCCGTTTGGAAAGAGTACATCGGGCTAACAACTTGGGTCAATGTTAAAACCAAGCTTTCTACTAGTAAATAATAATCTGACCAACTAAAAGCAACTGCTTGACTTATCCCCACATAAAGCTAGTCCACTACAGCCAAACAGGATACTTGCTGAGTATGTTGATGTGTACTCACCCTTGCTCTACACACCAAACCCCCCCATCTGAGAGCACCTAGAGGGGGGGTGAATAGGTGATCCTGTAAACTTCAAAACTTAAGCCACAAAACTTTGATTAAGTGTTAGCACAGTTAATGCCAAGTGGCTAGAGAGAAGATCTTGCACAATAGGATAATCACATGGAGTTCAACACAGAGAAGACACAGTGATTTATCCCGTGGTTCGGCCAAGTACAAAACTTGCCTACTCCACGTTGTGGCGTCCCAACGGACGAGAGTTGCACTCAACTCCTCTCAAGTGATCCAATGATCAACTTGAATACCACAGTGTTATGCTTTTCCTTTCAATTTCCCGTTTGCGAGGAATCTCCACAACTTGGAGTCTCTCGCCCTTACACTTGAGATTCAACAAGAAATACGGAGTAAGGGAGGGAAGCAACACACACAAATCCACAGCAAAATGCGCACACACACGGCCAAGAATCGAGCTCAAAAGACTATCTCAAAGTTCTCACTAGAACGGAGCTCGAATCACTTAGAATGACGAACGAATGCGCAAAGACTGAGTGTGGATGATCAAGAATGCTCTAAGGTTGCTTGGTGTCCTCCTCCATGCGCCTAGGGGTCCCTTTTATAGCCCCAAGGCAGCTAGGAGCCGTTGAGAGCAAATCTGGAAGGCTGATCTTGCCTTCTGTCGTCGGGCGCACCGGACAGTCCGGTGCACACCGGACACTGTCCGGTGCCCGATTTCCTTCCTTAAACAGCGCAGTCGACCGTTACTGATCTGGGAGCCGTTGGCGCACCGGACATGTCCGGTGCACACCGGACAGTCCGGTGCCCCCTTCCGACCGTTGGCTTGGCCACGTGTCGCGCGCAGAATCCGCGGCCGACCGTTGGCCCTAGCCGACCGTTGGCTCACCGGACAGTCCGGTGCACACCGGACAGTCCGGTGAATTTTAGCCGTACGCCGTCGGCGAATTCCCGAGAGCGGCCTGTTCGGCCGAGGCAGCCTGGCGCACCGGACACTGTCCGGTGCACCACCGGACAGTCCGGTGCCCCAGACCGAAACAGCCCCTTGGCTGTACACAGCCACCTTTTTCCTTTTCTTTTTCTTCCTGTTTCCAATACTTAGACAAGTATATTAGTACACAAAACCAATGTACTAAGACTTAGAAACATACCTTTGCTCTTGATTTGCACTTTGTTCATCCATTGCATAAATTTACATTTTAAGCACTTGAGTTGGCACTCAATCACCAAAATACTTAGAAATGGCCCAAGGGCACATTTCCCTTTCAATCTCCCCCTTTTTGGTGATTTATGCCAACACAACATAAAGCAACTAGAACAAGTGCAAAACCACTTCAAATAACACTTAAATTTATTTTGATTCATGTTTGGGATATATGGATCATCCTTTGCCACCACTTGGTTTGTTTTTGAAATCAAACTCAAATCTCTATCTCTAAGTCAAACACACATGTTGAAGCATATAGAGAGTTATTCCAAAAGAGATTGATCAAAGATTTCAAAAACTCCCCCTATTTCCCATAATCACCACTTCTCCCCACAAGAAGCCAACTTTTGACAAGAGACACAATAAAAGAGTTTTGCTAAAACAAAAAGCTCTATTCTACTATTTTCAAAATCTCTCAAGTGGTAGCTGATCCATTTATCGCTTTGGCCTTTATTTTCTCCCCCTTTGGCATCAAGCACCAAAACGGGATCAATCTTGGCCCTTTAACCCCATTGCCTCACCAAAATCTTCAATTAAGAGTACAAAGGCAATAAGATTTCATGAGATGAACTTGGAATAGGTTACCCTCTCATCGGAGTGCAGTGGAAGTCTTTCATGGTCCAAGTCCACCTTTTCCCTTTCAATCCTCCTCCGAGACTAAATCATCAACTCAAGCACATGGTTAGTCTCAAAGGGTCAAGTTGTAACACATCTCCCCCTAAACATGTGCATCACTTTGCAACGGACTTGTGAGGTCCAGGGAGTGTTTGTACAACTTGAGCACCATAATTAGCAACAAAATGCAAAAAGGAACATGATCAAAAGCATAAATACATGTATGCTACAATTCAATCAAGGTTCCGCGAATCTAAGACATTTAGCTAACTACGCAACCTGCAAAAGGTCTTCTCATCTAGAGGCTTAGTGAAGATATCGGCTAGCTGATTCTCGGTGCTAACATGAAACACTTCGATATCTCCCTTTTGCTGGTGATCTCTCAAAAAGTGATGCCGGATGTCTATGTGCTTTGTGCGGCTGTGCTCAACAGGATTCTCCGCCATGCGGATAGCACTCTCATTGTCACATAGGAGTGGGACTTTGCTCAGATTGTAGCCAAAGTCCCGGAGGGTTTGCCTCATCCAAAGTAGTTGCGCGCAACACTGACCTGCGGCAACGTACTCGGCCTCAGCGGTGGATAGGGCAACGGAGGTTTGTTTCTTAGAGTTCCATGACACCAGGGACCTTCCTAAGAATTGGCACGTCCCCGATGTACTCTTCCTATCGACCTTACATCCAGCATAGTCGGAGTCTGAGTATCCAACTAAGTCAAAGGTAGACCCCTTTGGATACCAGAGCCCGAAGCAAGGCGTAGCAACCAAATATCTAAGAATTCGCTTTACCGCCACTAAGTGACACTCCTTAGGATCGGATTGAAATCTAGCACACATGCATACGCTAAGCATAATATCCGGTCTACTAGCACATAAGTAAAGCAAAGAACCTATCATTGACCGGTATGCTTTTTGATCAACAGACTTACCTCCTTTGTTGAGGTCGGTGTGTCCGTCGGTCCCCATCGGAGTCTTTGCGGGCTTGGCGTCCTTCATCCCAAACCGCTTTAGCAGATCTTGCGTGTACTTCGTTTGGGAGATGAAGGTGCCGTCCTTGAGTTGCTTCACTTGGAACCCAAGGAAGTAGTTCAACTCGCCCATCATCGACATCTCGAATTTCTGCGTCATCACCCTGCTAAACTCTTCACAAGACTTTTGGTTAGTAGAACCAAATATTATGTCATCGACATAAATTTGGCACACAAACAAATCACCATCACATGTCTTTGTAAAAAGAGTTGGATCAGCTTTCCCAACCTTGAAAGCATTAGCAATTAAAAAGTCTCTAAGGCATTCATACCATGCTCTTGGGGCTTGCTTAAGTCCACAGAGCGCCTTAGAGAGCTTACACACGTGGTCGGGGAACCGTTCATCCTCGAAGCCAGGGGGTTGCTCTACGTACACCTCCTCCTTGATTGGCCCGTTGAGGAAAGCGCTCTTCACATCCATTTGGTACAACCTGAAAGAATGGTGAGCGGCATATGCTAGCAAGATACGAATTGATTCTAGCCTAGCCACAGGAGCAAAAGTCTCCTCGAAATCCAAACCTGCGACTTGGGCATAACCTTTTGCCACAAGTCGAGCCTTGTTCCTCGTCACCACCCCGTGCTCGTCCTGTTTGTTGCGGAACACCCACTTGGTTCCCACAACATTTTGCTTCGGACGAGGCACCAGTGTCCAAACTTCATTGCGCTTGAAGTTGTTGAGCTCCTCCTGCATGGCCAACACCCAGTCCGGATCTAGCAAGGCCTCCTCTACCCTGAAAGGCTCAATAGAAGAGACAAAAGAGTAATGCTCACAAAAATTAACTAATCGAGATCGAGTAGTTACTCCCTTGCTAATGTCACCCAGAATTTGGTCGACGGGATGATCCCTTTGAATCATCGCTCGAACTTGGGTTGGAGGTGCTGGTTGCGCATCTTCCTCCATCACATGATCATCTTGTGCTCCCCCTTGATCACACGCCTCCTGTTGATGAACCTGTTCATCGTCTTGAGTTGGGGGTTGCACCATAGTTGAGGAAGATGGTTGATCTCGTTCATCTTGTTCCTGTGGCCGTACTTCTCCAATCGCCATGGTTCGTATAGCGGCCGTCGGAACATCTTCTTCATCTACATCATCACAATGAACAACTTGCTCTCTTGGAGAGCCATTAGTCTCATCAAATACAATGTCGCTAGAGACTTCAACCAAACCCGATGATTTGTTGAAGACTCTATACGCCTTTGTATTTGAGTCATAACCTAACAAAAACCCTTCTACAGCTTTGGGAGCAAATTTTGAATTTCTACCCTTCTTCACTAGAATGTAGCACTTGCTCCCAAATACACGAAAGTATGATACATTGGGTTTGTTACCGGTTAGAAGCTCATACGACGTCTTCTTGAGGAGGCGGTGAAGGTAGACCCTGTTGATGGCGTGGCAAGCCGTGTTCACGGCTTCCGACCAAAAACGCTCGGGGGTCTTGAACTCTCCAAGCATAGTCCTCGCCATGTCGATTAGCGTCCTGTTCTTCCTCTCTACCACACCATTTTGCTGTGGTGTGTAGGGAGCGGAGAACTCGTGCTTGATCCCTTCCTCCTCAAGGAACTCCTCCACTTGAAGGTTCTTGAACTCGGACCCGTTGTTGCTCCTTATCTTCTTCACCTTGAGCTCAAACTCATTTTGAGCTCTCCTGAGGAAGCGCTTGAGGGTCCCTTGGGTTTCAGACTTATCCTGCAAAAAGAACACCCAAGTGAAGCGGGAAAAGTCATCAACAATAACTAGACCATACTTACTTCCTCCTATGCTCAGATAGGCGACGGGTCCGAAGAGGTCCATGTGTAGCAGCTCCAGGGGTCTTGAGGTGGTCATCACATTCTTGCTGTGATGTGCTCCTCCCACTTGTTTACCTGCTTGACAAGCTGCACAAGGTCTATCCTTTTCGAATTGCACGTTAGTCAAACCTATCACGTGTTCTCCCTTTAGAAGCTTGTGAAGGTTCTTCATCCCCACATGTGCTAAGCGGCGATGCCACAGCCAGCCCATGCTAGTCTTAGCTATTAAGCATGCATCTAGACCGGCCTCTTCTTTTGCAAAATCAACTAAATAAAGTTTGCCGTCTAATACACCCTTAAAAGCTAGTGAACCATCACTTCTTCTAAAGACAGACACATCTACATTTGTAAATAGACAGTTATACCCCATGTTGCATAATTGACTAACAGATAGCAAATTATATCCCAAGGACTCAACTAAAAACACATTGGAAATTGAGTGCTCATTTGAGATTGCAATTTTACCTAATCCTTTTACCTTGCCTTGATTCCCATCACCGAATATAATTGAATCTTGGGAATCCTTATTCTTGACGTAGGAAGTGAACATCTTCTTCTCCCCCGTCATATGGTTTGTGCATCCGCTGTCGATAATCCAGCTTGAACCCCCGGATGCATAAACCTGCAAGGCAAATTTAGGCTTGGATCTTAGGTACCCAAATCATGTTGGGTCCTACAAGGTTAGCACAAATATCCTTAGGGACCCAAATGCAAGTTTTGTCTCCCTTGCATCTTGCCCCTAATTTTCTAGCAACTATCTTGCTATCCTTTCTACAAATAGCAAAGGAAGCATTTAAAGCACAATAAATTGTAGAAGGTTCATTTACTACTTTCCTAGGAGCATGAATAATATTCTTTCTAGGCACATGATGAATAGCATTTCTCCTAGTCACATTTCTACCATGCATATAGGAAGAACTAGAAGCAGTCATGGCATAAGAATCATAAGCATGTGAATTAAAAGCATCATAACTTCTAAAAGCATTTCTAGAATTTTTCCTATCATGATACAAGAAGGCATGGTTCTTTTTAGCACTAGTAGCCATAGGGGCCTTCCCTTTCTCCTTAGCGGGAATGGGAGCCTTATGGCTTGTCAAGTTCTTGACTTCCCTCTTGAAGCCAAGCCCATCCTTAATTGAGGGGTGTCTACCAATTGTGT
Source organism: Zea mays (assembly GCF_902167145.1). Taxonomy (NCBI): domain Eukaryota; kingdom Viridiplantae; phylum Streptophyta; class Magnoliopsida; order Poales; family Poaceae; genus Zea; species Zea mays. Next base: position 113,474,184 of record NC_050096.1, read on the forward strand.
AGGCATCCCTTGCAAATTTTAGTTTATCAAAATCACTCTTGCTAGTCTTAAGTTGGGCATTAAGACTAGCTACTTCCTCATTTAATTTAGAAATGCACTCTAGGTGTTCACTACAAGCATCAACATTAAAGTCTTTACACCTAGTGCAAATCACAACATGTTCTACACAAGATGTTAATTTACTAGATTTTTCTAGCTTAGCATTTAAATCATCATTTATGCTCTTTAAGCTAGAAATTGTCTCATGGCAAGAAGATAATTCACAAGACATCATTTCTTTTCTCTTAACTTCTAAAGCATGGGATTTTTGTGCTTCTACAAATTTGTCATGCTCTTCATATAAAAGGTCCTCTTGTTTTTCTAGTAATCTATTCTTGTCATTCAAGGCATCAATCAACTCATTAATCTTATCAATTTTAGATCTATCTAATCCCTTGAATAAGCATGAGTAATCTATCTCATCATCATCACTAGACTCATCCTCACTAGAAGAAGCATAAGTAGGGTTTTGAGTACATACCTTCTTCTCCCTTGCCATGAGGCAAGTGTGATGCTCGTTGGGGAAGAGGGATGACTTGTTGAAGGCGGTGGCGGCGAGTCCTTCATTGTCGGAGTCGGAGGAGCAATCCGAATCCCACTCCTTTCCAATATGTGCCTCGCCCTTGGCCTTCTTGTAATGCTTCTTCTTCTCCCTTTTGTTCCCCTTTTCCTGGTCACTTTCATTATCGGGACAGTTAGCAATGAAATGACCAATCTTACCACATTTGAAGCACGAGCGCTTCTCCTTTGTCTTGGTCTTGCTTGGCTGTCCCTTGCGACCTTTAAGCGCCGTCTTGAAACGCTTAACGATGAGGGCCATTTCCTCATTATTTAGCCCGACCGCCTCAACTTGTGCCACCTTACTTGGTAGCATCTCGTTGCTCCTTGTTGCCTTGAGAGCAATGGGTTGAGGCTCATGAATAGGACCGTTCAATGCGTCGTCCACGTATCTCGCCTCCTTGATCATCATTCGCCCGCTTACGAATTTCCCAAGAACTTCTTCGGGCGACATCTTGGTGTACCTAGGATTTTCACGAATATTGTTCACCAAATGAGGATCAAGAATGGTAAAGGACCTTAGCATTAGTCGAACGACGTCGTGGTCCGTCCATCGCGTGCTTCCATAGCTCCTTATTTTGTTGATAAGGGTCTTGAGCCGGTTGTATGTTTGAGTTGGCTCCTCGCCCCTTATCATTGCGAACCGTCCAAGCTCGCCCTCCACCAACTCCATCTTTGTGAGCAAGGTGACATCATTCCCCTCATGAGAGATCTTGAGGGTGTCCCAAATCTGCTTGGCATTGTCCAAGCCGCTCACCTTGTGATACTCGTCCCTGCACAAAGAGGCTAGCAACACAGTAGTAGCTTGTGCATTTTTATGAATTTGTTCATTAATAAACATGGGACTATCCGTACTATCAAAGTGCATTCCACTCTCTACAATCTCCCATATGCTAGGATGGAGAGAGAACAAGTGACTTCGCATTTTGTGACTCCAAAATCCGTAGTCTTCTCCATCAAAATGAGGAGGTTTACCAAGTGGAATGGATAATAAATGAGCATTAGTACTTTGAGGAATACGAGAGTAATCAAAAGAAAAGTTCGAATTAACCGTCTTTCTTTTGTTGTGGTCGTCGTCATCCTTTTGGGAGGAGGAAGATTCGTCGCTGGAGTAGTAGACAATTTCCTTAATGCGCCTTGTCTTCTTCTTCCTCCCGTCTTTTCTTTTGTGGCCCGAGCCTGAGTCAGTGGGCTTGTCATCATTGGGCTCGTTGACGAAGGACTCCTTTTCCTTGTCGTTGATCACCATCCCCTTGCCCTTGGGATCCATCTCTTCGGGCGATTAGTCCCTTTCTTGAAGAGAACGGTTCTGATACCAATTGAGAGCACCTAGAGGGGGGGGTGAATAGGTGATCCTGTAAACTTCAAAACTTAAGCCACAAAACTTTGATTAAGTGTTAGCACAGTTAATGCCAAGTGGCTAGAGAGAAGATCTTGCACAATAGGATAATCACACGGAGTTCAACACAGAGAAGACACAGTGATTTATCCCGTGGTTCGGCCAAGTACAAAACTTGCCTACTCCACGTTGTGGCGTCCCAACGGACGAGAGTTGCACTCAACTCCTCTCAAGTGATCCAATGATCAACTTGAATACCACAGTGTTATGCTTTTCCTTTCAATTTCCCGTTTGCGAGGAATCTCCACAACTTGGAGTCTCTCGCCCTTACACTTGAGATTCAACAAGAAATACGGAGTAAGGGAGGGAAGCAACACACACAAATCCACAGCAAAATGCGCACACACACGGCCAAGAATCGAGCTCAAAAGACTATCTCAAAGTTCTCACTAGAACGGAGCTCAAATCACTTAGAATGACAAACGAATGCGCAAAGACTGAGTGTGGATGATCAAGAATGCTCTAAGGTTGCTTGGTGTCCTCCTCCATGCGCCTAGGGGTCCCTTTTATAGCCCGAAGGCAGCTAGGAGCCGTTGAGAGCAAATCTGGAAGGCTGATCTTGCCTTCTGTCGTCGGGCGCACCGGACAGTCCGGTGCACACCGGACAGTCCGGTGCCCCCTTCCGACCGTTGGCTTGGCCACGTGTCGCGCGTAGAATCCGCGGCCGACCGTTGGCCCTAGCCGACCGTTGGCTCACCGGACAGTCCGGTGCACACCGGACAGTCCGGTGAATTTTAGCCGTACGCCGTCGGTGAATTCCCGAGAGCGGCCTGTTCGGCCGAGGCAGCCTGGCGCACCGAACACTGTCCGGTGCACCACCGGACAGTCCGGTGCCCCAGACCGAAACAGCCCCTTGGCTGTACACAGCCACCTTTTTCCTTTTCTTTTTCTTCCTGTTTCCAATACTTAGACAAGTATATTAGTACACAAAACCAATGTACTAAGACTTAGAAACATACCTTTGCTCTTGATTTGCACTTTGTTCATCCATTGCATAAATTTACATTTTAAGCACTTGAGTTGGCACTCAATCACCAAAATACTTAGAAATGGCCCAAGGGCACATTTCCCTTTCACCATCCCCAGGTTGTCAGCATTGCAACCACTGCTCAGGAGAAGATGAAGCTGTGGAAGGAGACTTCCAGGAGTTCCAAGACTACGACGAGTTCTAGGCGTGGGTTAGCGGCAACCCCCAGTCGGCTGCCTGTGAAGGCCGCGTTTATCTACGTTTCTTTTCCGCAGTTTGATTTATTGTAAAGACTATGTGGATGTCTTGGACATCATGATGTAATCGACTATTTCCCTTTTTAATATTATTTGAGCACTGTGTGATGATGTCCATGTTATGTAACTGCTGTGTACGTGAATTGCTGATCCTGGCACGTACATGGTTCGCATTCGGTTTGCCTTCTAAAACCGGGTGTGACAGGCTACGACAAGACGCCCGAGGGCGCCACAAGCTCACGCCTCCTTGGGAAGGGCCATTCATCATCGCCAAGATTTTGAAGCCCGAAACATACAAGCTGGCCAACAGTCAAGGCGAGGTCTACAGCAACGCCTGGAACATCCGACAGCTACGTCACTTCTACCCTTAAGATGTTTTCAAGTCGTTCATACACCTCGTTTACATACGCAAATAAAGTCTAACCGTCAAGGAAGGGTCAGCCTTGCCTCGGCAAAGCCCGACCCTCCCTCGCGGGCTAGAAGGGGGGAGCCCCCTCTGCGTCAGAATTTTCCTCGGAAAAAATCTTTCTGCCAGAACATCTTTCGTGCTTTTCGACTACTTCGATAGTGGGATCACGAAAACGACGGAGTACACGTAAGCAGGCAAGGCCGACCAAGGCGAGGGACTCCTACGCCTCCGGGATACGGATACCTCACTCATCACCTTCTGCGATAAGTAACTCACGCTCGGATAAGCGATTCCGCTGGCCAAACAAGTCTTAACGCTCGAAATCTTTTCTGCCAAAACGATTTTTCGTGCCTTCTCGACTATATCGATAACAGAATCCAACGGACGAGTAAGAGTATACGTAAGCGGCAAGGCCGACCGAGCCGAGGGACTCCTACGCCTCCGGGATACAGATACCTCACTCATCACCTTCCATGAAAGTAACTCTCGCTCGGATAAACAATTCTGTTACCGACGTACAAGTCCTGATACTCAAAACAAGGGGAAAAGAAACGCAGCTTTACAACACGACGACGGTATGTTTGGGCCTCGGCGGCTGCAAAAAAAACATACGCACACTACAGATAAACTGTTCCTGCAGGTTCAGACATCAATAGAGGGAGCAGCAGCACCCTCGGCATCGACTCCACCTTCGGCGGAATCCGACCCAGCCTCGGACGGCGACACGGTCGGAGGATCTCCACCTCGAAGGAAGATGTCAGCATCGCGCCTGAGCCATCGCTGCCAGGGTCTCCTCCAGGAACCTGGCCCAAGCAGACAGCTGGACCGGCCATCCTGAAGCCTCAGCCAGCTGTCCCCCGAGGACATCAGCCCGGCTCATGGCCTCGGCAGCCCGACTCCAGGGTTGGTCCCACTAGTGGACGACCTGGCCAGGTTCTAGCCGCCGCTGCTACACCTCCTCGGCCTGGGAAGTGTCACACCCGGGTTTTACGGGTCCAAAGCCCGGGCGCGAACATAAACACCAGGTGTGCTGGGACCAAGTCTCACACATATGATGCATAGTGGCACAGGATCGAATGTCACATCTTTACTATATAACAGGAGTTCTATACAAAATAATTAAATAATTACATCATATGAGGAAACGATCCAGCAACCCAAAGTTGACTGGGAGACGATGGCCTAGACCTCTCACGAACACATCGCAGCATCCTCCATGCGCCTCATCCTGTGGTACCTGTTCTTGACCTGTGGGGGGGTGTGAGACAGCAAGAGTGAGCTCACATACGTTCATCGCTCAACAAGTTGTGGGGAATAATGTGAATGAACTCGCCAAAGGTGGGAGCTCACGTGAAGTGTAAGGCTTACCAACGGAGATGGTTGAAGCTGAGCATTGCTTTTAAAGTTGGTCAAAATTTTATTAGCAATTACTAAGTATAAGTAAATACCAACCCAATTAAGTAGTAGAACAGAAGTAACAACATCACCTGCGATGCAATGCATATGACAAATTGAATTTAAGTTCCATAAATTAATCATGTGAGGGTCCGAGCTGCTCATGACCGTGAGCACGGCTAGTATACCAGTTTTACACTCTGCAGAGGTGGCGCATCTTTACCCACAAGTCATGTTACCCATCTGCCAAGGGATCGCGACTTCCCGTACACCTCTACCGAGGAGGCGAGGCAGGGTAACACTACGAGGCCTTTACAAAGTTCCACTAGCTTCAGAAAACCCGCTACAGTTTATAGGAAGCTCCAATGCAGGAATTCCCTTGCAGGACCGCCATCGCAGCAAAATCCTCCCGAGGGTCTCCCTACACTGACCACTCCCCTACTGCCCTTGCCCCTTTCGGGTAAGGTAGTCCTCCACTAGCTTTCCTAATTAATCAGCCAAGGGCGTCCCATTATACCCTTGTGGTAGCACTGTTTTCCCGGGTGGTCGCTCCATGTTCCAATTAACATAATGATCTTATCATGAACGATAAATAACAACGAATAACAAAAGTATAATCATGAGTAATGTATCTTCATACCCAAAACCACATAAAGCACTAGCAAGTACTACCCAAAAAGTTCAGTGGTAACAAGGTATAAAGATAATCAAACTAAGGTAACCTATTGGGTCCCATCAAAATTAACCTATGCAGATCATTATGATTAATTAGAACATGAGTAGGTAAAAAGAAGTGATCAAGGGCACAACTTGCCTGAGACTTGAGATCCAGGTACCAGGATGATCTTCAGATTCTCGTGACCTCACTGCTAGTCGTAGTAATACAAACATACATGGTATAGGCAAAATTAACATTACACCAAACATAAGAATAAACTGCATAATAATGATCTACACGTGCTACGAGATCGCGGGATTGAGAACTACTAAGATCGAAGTTACGATTAAGAAGTTATGGTTTATAAAAGATCTATGTGATTTAACTGTCACATTATATTATAATTTGGTTATTATAATTCATATGAGAGGTTATTCTATAAATAATTATCTCAACTTTAATCTAAGTTATGAATTGACCATAGATCATCTTCTAGTAGATTATAATGATAAGTAGATTAACAAGACTAACCCACATAAATTAAATAAAGATCTAATTAGAAAAGGATGAGATATGGTATAACAAATATTGTTACTGCATAGTAAATACTTATACAAAACTAACGCAACAGGAACGAGTCAAATCGGAATTAAAACGAGGAAGTTATAAATTTCCAAAGTTGATATGAGATTAATTAGGAGATAAATTTTATTATTGTTTTCATGTCAAAATAGTGACACTATTTGATAAACAACATTATAAAAAATTATAGGAACTAGAATGGATTAATTTTGATCTATTATGAATTTTATATGAATTTTACAAGTTTCTATAAGTATTCTTGAGTTAAAAATCAATTTCTATAATCAATTTTCCTAAATTCTCAATTCTCTGGACCGAGTGCATAAAAACAGATAAATACAGGGGGTTCCATGCAAGATTTCTTAGACTCAGTCCACAGCAACTATGGACGGCGGGTTGATTTGTGTTTTTGTCAGGGGCTCATTTATAAATCTACAGAGCCGAAGGGGTACGGTGAGATCTCGGCCGTTGGATTAGATACGGGCGCGCCAGATTAAATCATTATTCCTGCGAACCGGTATGGAATCGCATCCGTTGGATCCGAATCAAACGGTGAGGGTTTTATTACTCTAGATCTATCGCTGTCCGTCCGATCCAGATCGACGAACCAGATCGAAACGTGGTGAAAGGGTATGCGCGGACTAATCACAGCCGTCGAACACCAGATCTACGGCTGGCAACCTTCCCCTCTACCAACGACGGCCGGCCACGGATGAGCAGAGGCCCGCGGCGGCGCGCCATGGCCTACCAACGCCCCAAGCGGCCCCCGGTGCGAGAGCTTCAAATGAACGGGTGCTACCTAAGCATAAAGTTAAGGCAAATTACATGGATGGATTTTCACCTACCGTGGATTTGTGAAGGAGCATGGCCACGCCGTGATGCGGCCCTGTGGCCAAATCCAAAGACGACAAGCAATACCGGGCTCCCCCGCCATGGATTTCGCTGATTGAGGTCACGAGCAATCTCCAGGCGACCCAAGGAGGAGTTTAGGATGGTTGTAGAGGCTGGGGAGACAACGAATCGCACGACCATGGTGTGCGGTGAACCATCGACAGAGCTTCTTACACCGATTAGCGCAGACAAGAGCTTCACACGTCCCAAATCATGCACAGATACGTCATCAACGAATTCCATGGATGGAAGAACAGAGGGCGAGTTCGCTGTGGCCGGAGGAGCATGAGGGGATGCGGCCATGGCCCAGGAGCGTCGGATGCACACCAACGAGATCCCATGCCGGCGACATGGAGAGGGTGCAGAGAGGGGGCGCACCGAGCGGAGGGGATGGTGGCGGCATGGGCATGGTCGAGCAGAGAGCGGAAGCAGGGATGCGACGGGGGAGCTTGGCCATTGGAGGGAGCTCGCCATGGGGAACAGGGAGAGCGGCCGCGCAGCCCTGGCAAGGAGCCACCCGTCGCGGGATGACAGCGCCTGCGCAACCATGGGAGTTGTTGCAAGGGGGATCGGCCTCGGTTTTTATACCCCGAATCGGATCACAACAACCCAATGATCTCGCAACAAACTGGGTTGGTGCCTGCGGTATTCGCGATGAAATCGCGGCTGTTGCGTGCGATTTGGGAAAGAAAGCTCTGACAAGCCGGTCCCACAAATCGGTGAGCCATCCGGCCAATAGCAATGAAGCCCCGCGCAGGGGCCCCACACGTCAGGGACAGATACCCGCCTGGAGGGCGCAGTGGCCGCGGACTGCGTTGGGCCGCCCCACGCATTTGGCCCAGTACGGGGAGGGGGTTTCTTTTCTATATTCTCTTTTTTTTTTCTTTCCTATTTTCTTTTGCATTTACAAAATCAAGTTCAAGTCCAAGTTTAAACTTAAAATGAAATGCAGAGGCAAAAATTCCAGCATGAGATGCATCAATATTTATTCGTCTATTTATTTATCTATTAATCCTATTTAAGAAATGCTTCCACATAACCTGTTCATGCACACAAAATAGTGGTTCAAGAAAATGTCTTCTTAGGGTGTAGCATTTTTTTAGAGATGTTTTAACTTAAATATATAATCGAACAAATACTTGAATAGAAATCATTCTAGTTGATGTTTATTCCAGGAAATGTAGCTTTCACAAAAGAAAAACCTTATTAGAAGGTATTTTAAATTCAAACTCTTTGAAGAATTTTAACGAATTCGACTAACACAATTTTGAGGTGTTACAAATCCTACCCCCCTTAACAAAAATCTCGTCCTCGAGATTTGTAAGGACAGGGATTTAAAAAGCTTTATTTATAGTTTAGCCTTTAACTTTTAGTTAGTTTAAGAATTAAGAAGTTTCATGTTATTTAGATAGTGGTTATAAAAGCATGGGTATGCACATCCACTCTATTGTGTATGGTAAAAGATGTCTTTAAAGCAAAGAGAGGTTTGGTTAAGAAAGGGTAGGGTGAGGAAAGACTCTATCCAAGATTATGGATCTTGATTCCTTTTGAAGATCTGGCTTGAATCTTTTCCTTCCTCGATTTGATGAGGTCGATCATCTTCGATCTTCGTTCTTGAAGTCTTTATCCGAATTAGGGACATGTAGTTAGGATAACTTGTGGGTAAGGACAGATGGTTAACAGGTTGGTGGCATAAGATAAGTGTATTATGGCAACATCTAGGATGGGATGGATGGTCACCATGAGTATGCTGGTAGGTTATTTGTTCATGGGTGATTTGGTCTGATGTACTAATTTAAGTTAAAACATGGCCAGTGGGTCTAATCTATTTCACTAGTATTAACTATTCCTGTTAAGTGACTTCCAATAGGCTTGATCATAATAAATTAGGTAAGATTGGGTACGACTAGATTAGACTAGTTTAAAGTTAGATAGATCTACCAGGGTAGGATATATATTACTAGGATATGTTAGAATCTTTTGAGGTCAGTTAGATCTATTAGGATGAGATAAAATCTTTTCAAGATAGGATGATTCTATTAAGGCAATAGAGTATCTTTTAAGATAAGGTAGATCTATTAAACTGGATATATTTTAATTAGGATAAGTTAGGATTTTTTTTGAGACGAGATGGATCTATGAGTGTAGGATAGAATCTTTTAAGATGAGATAGATATTGTTAGGCTACCTACCTTAATGAGGGATAATCCAGTTTGTCTAGTTATTTTTATAAGCAATTTTTTTTTCTATAAGTATATGCAGATGTAATTGTGGACATTACTCCACAACCCATCACACTCAATCAAAGATCCAAATCAAACAAATATCATAAGAACAATCATTCGAGCATACAAATATTTAGAAAAATTAGTTTTGATTTTGTCCCTAAGATGAGGTCTCCTATTCCTAAAAGTCACTTTAAGCACAGGATTTCAAAGTGTGAAATCCAAGTTTGTCTTTAGAAGGAAAAAGGTAAGGATAATCAGAGTAAAGCGGAAATAGATGAGAAAAGATTAAGAGAAGTTTAGATAAGAATCAGAGTAGTAGAGGTAAGTAAATATTGGTTGTCCAGTTCTAACTAGGTTTCGTCCTACAGTCAACATTCCTCTGATACCACTTCTGTCACACCCGGGTTTTACGGGTCCAAAGCCCGGGCGCGAACATAAACACCAGGTGTGCTGGGACCAAGTCTCACACATATGATGCATAGTGGCACAGGATCGAATGTCACATCTTTACTATATAACAGGAGTTCTATACAAAATAATTAAATAATTACATCATATGAGGAAACGATCCAGCAACCCAAAGTTGACTGGGAGACGATGGCCTAGACCTCTCACGAACACATCGCAGCATCCTCCATGCGCCTCATCCTGTGGTACCTGTTCTTGACCTATGGGGGGGTGTGAGACAGCAAGAGTGAGCTCACATACGTTCATCGCTCAACAAGTTGTGGGGAATAATGTGAATGAACTCGCCAAAGGTGGGAGCTCACGTGAAGTGTAAGGCTTACCAACGGAGATGGTTGAAGCTGAGCATTGCTTTTAAAGTTGGTCAAAATTTTATTAGCAATTACTAAGTATAAGTAAATACCAACCCAATTAAGTAGTAGAACAGAAGTAACAACATCACCTGCGATGCAATGCATATGACAAATTGAATTTAAGTTCCATAAATTAATCATGTGAGGGTCCGAGCTGCTCATGACCGTGAGCACGGCTAGTATACCAGTTTTACACTCTGCAGAGGTGGCGCATCTTTACCCACAAGTCATGTTACCCATCTGCCAAGGGATCGCGACTTCCCGTACACCTCTACCGAGGAGGCGAGGCAGGGTAACACTACGAGGCCTTTACAAAGTTCCACTAGCTTCAGAAAACCCGCTACAGTTTATAGGAAGCTCCAATGCAGGAATTCCCTTGTAGGACCGCCATCGCAGCAAAATCCTCCCGAGGGTCTCCCTACACTGACCACTCCACTACTGCCCTTGCCCCTTTCGGGTAAGGTAGTCCTCCACTAGCTTTCCTAATTAATCAGCCAAGGGCGTCCCATTATACCCTTGTGGTAGCACTGTTTTCCCGGGTGGTCGCTCCATGTTCCAATTAACATAATGATCTTATCATGAACGATAAATAACAACGGATAACAAAAGTATAATCATGAGTAATGTATCTTCATACCCAAAACCACATAAAGCACTAGCAAGTACTACCCAAAAAGTTCAGTGGTAACAAGGTATAAAGATAATCAAACTAAGGTAACCTATTGGGTCCCATCAAAATTAACCTATGCAGATCATTATGATTAATTAGAACATGAGTAGGTAAAAAGAAGTGATCAAGGGCACAACTTGCCTGAGACTTGAGATTCCAGGTACCAGGATGATCTTCAGATTCTCGTGACCTCACTGCTAGTCGTAGTAATACAAACATACATGGTATAGGCAAAATTAACATTACACCAAACATAAGAATAAACTGCATAATAATGATCTACACGTGCTACGAGATCGCGGGATTGAGAACTACTAAGATCGAAGTTACGATTAAGAAGTTATGGTTTATAAAAGATCTATGTGATTTAACTGTCACATTATATTATAATTTGGTTATTATAATTCATATGAGAGGTTATTCTATAAATAATTATCTCAACTTTAATCTAAGTTATGAATTGACCATAGATCATCTTCTAGTAGATTATAATGATAAGTAGATTAACAAGACTAACCCACATAAATTAAATAAAGATCTAATTAGAAAAGGATGAGATATGGTATAACAAATATTGTTACTGCATAGTAAATACTTATACAAAACTAACGCAACAGGAACGAGTCAAATCGGAATTAAAACGAGGAAGTTATAAATTTCCAAAGTTGATATGAGATTAATTAGGAGATAAATTTTATTATTGTTTTCATGTCAAAATAGTGACACTATTTGATAAACAACATTATAAAAAATTATAGGAACTAGAATGGATTAATTTTGATCTATTATGAATTTTATATGAATTTTACAAGTTTCTATAAGTATTCTTGAGTTAAAAATCAATTTCTATAATCAATTTTCCTAAATTCTCAATTCTCTGGACCGAGTGCATAAAAACAGATAAATACAGGGGGTTCTATGCAAGATTTCTTAGACTCAGTCCACAGCAACTATGGACGGCGGGTTGATTTGTGTTTTTGTCAGGGGCTCATTTATAAATCTACAGAGCCGAAGGGGTACGGTGAGATCTCGGCCGTTGGATTAGATACGGGCGCGCCAGATTAAATCATTATTCCTGCGAACCGGTACGGAATCGCATCCGTTGGATCCGAATCAAACGGTGAGGGTTTTATTACTCTAGATCTATCGCTGTCCGTCCGATCCAGATCGACGAACCAGATCGAAACGTGGTGAAAGGGTATGCGCGGACTAATCACAGCCGTCGAACACCAGATCTACGGCTGGCAACCTTCCCCTCTACCAACGACGGCCGGCCACGGATGAGCAGAGGCCCGCGGCGGCGCGCCATGGCCTACCAACGCCCCAAGCGGCCCCCGGTGCGAGAGCTTCAAATGAACGGGTGCTACCTAAGCATAAAGTTAAGGCAAATTACATGGATGGATTTTCACCTACCGTGGATTTGTGAAGGAGCATGGCCACGCCGTGATGCGGCCCTGTGGCCAAATCCAAAGACGACGAGCAATACCGGGCTCCCCCGCCATGGATTTCGCTGATTGAGGTCACGAGCAATCTCCAGGTGACCCAAGGAGGAGTTTAGGATGGTTGTAGAGGCTGGGGAGACAACGAATCGCACGACCATGGTGTGCGGTGAACCATCGACAGAGCTTCTTACACCGATTAGCGCAGACAAGAGCTTCACACGTCCCAAATCATGCACAGATACGTCATCAACGAATTCCATGGATGGAAGAACAGAGGGCGAGTTCGCTGTGGCCGGAGGAGCATGAGGGGATGCGGCCATGGCCCAGGAGCGTCGGATGCACACCAACGAGATCCCATGCCGGCGACATGGAGAGGGTGCAGAGAGGGGGCGCACCGAGCGGAGGGGATGGTGGCGGCATGGGCACGGTCGAGCAGAGAGCGGAAGCAGGGATGCGACGGGGGAGCTTGGCCATTGGAGGGAGCTCGCCATGGGGAACAGGGAGAGCGGCCGCGCAGCCCTGGCAAGGAGCCACCCGTCGCGGGATGACAGCGCCTGCGCAACCATGGGAGTTGTTGCAAGGGGGATCGGCCTCGGTTTTTATACCCCGAATCGGATCACAACAACCCAATGATCTCGCAACAAACTGGGTTGGTGCCTGCGGTATTCGCGATGAAATCGCGGCTGTTGCGTGCGATTTGGGAAAGAAAGCTCTGACAAGCCGGTCCCACAAATCGGTGAGCCATCCGGCCAATAGCAATGAAGCCCCGCGCAGGGGCCCCACACGTCAGGGACGGATACCCGCCTGGAGGGCGCAGTGGCCGCGGACTGCGTTGGGCCGCCCCACGCATTTGGCCCAGTACGGGGAGGGGGTTTCTTTTCTATATTCTCTTTTTTTTCTTTCCTATTTTCTTTTGCATTTACAAAATCAAGTTCAAGTCCAAGTTTAAACTTTAAAATGAAATGCAGAGGCAAAAATTCCAGCATGAGATGCATCAATATTTATTCGTCTATTTATTTATCTATTAATCCTATTTAAGAAATGCTTCCACATAACCTGTTCATGCACACAAAATAGTGGTTCAAGAAAATGTCTTCTTAGGGTGTAGCATTTTTTTAGAGATGTTTTAACTTAAATATATAATCAAACAAATACTTGAATAGAAATCATTCTAGTTGATGTTTATTCCAGGAAATGTAGCTTTCACAAAAGAAAAACCTTATTAGAAGGTATTTTAAATTCAAACTCTTTGAAGAATTTTAACGAATTCGACTAACACAATTTTGAGGTGTTACAAATCACCTGCTCCTGGGCCGACGAAGTCTTCTTTTCGAGCCAACTCCGCCTCTGTCCATGCTGACATCGCTGCCTCCGGCGCCGGCTCATCGCAGAGCGGCCGAGGGTTTCTTTAACTGGGCAAGAGAAGCCTCGGGCGGCAAGGCCGACCGAGCCGAGGGACTCCTACACCTCCAGGATACGGATACCTCACTCGTCACCTTCCGCACGAGGCAACTCACACTTGGTTAAGTGGTTCCGCTAGCCGACAGGCGAGTCCTAGTGCTCGAAATGAGGAAAAAACACGACTTTACGCCCAATTACATAGCCGACAGCCACAATGAACAGACACCGGCACTCAAGGTGCCATTACAAACGGAACACCGGTTCCACTCCCGCAGGTACGAACAACCCCCCACATTGGAGGGCCTGCGGGACGACAAAATCCCAGGTGGCACGCCGCCGCCCACTCCGGCAGCAGCGACAACGACCTCCGCTCCGGGCGGCCAAACAGCAGCAGCGATGACCTCAGGGCAGACGCTGCTGCGATAAGGCCCACGTCCCCACTCGTGGGGCGAGGACAAGCCATCAAAGCCAAAGAGCCAGAGGCCTGGAGCGCGGATGGCGGCGGCGATCTCGTCGGTGACGAGGACTTCTTCAGCCGCCACCACCTCAGCACCGACGACGGCAGCCGCCTGCCCACTGGCAGATCCCCACTCAAGTCCTCCCAGACAGGCGAGCACCGACCTCCGCGTGAAGGCGTCGTGCCGGAGCAAGGGCATGACAGCCCAAGAACACGAACGCCGCCCTAGCAGCGCGTGACGTCTTGGGCGGTCCCCTGATGCGCGCAGTGCAACAGTCGCCCGTATGTCGGGCAGATAGCCGCACTCCGCCCAGCGGTGGGAGGTGGCACCAGAAGTCGTGCCAGAGCCAGCTGAGCCAACGAACCAGGCATGCTGGAGCCGACGACGCTTGCGGCCGCTCGGCCCCGCGTTGTCAAAGTCCGCCCCTTCCGCTAGGCCGGTGAGCGCCTTCTCCCTTGAATGCTGAAGGAGAAGGTGGCCCACGAACCTGTGCGGGAGGTAGAGCTCCGGCTCATCTCGCCCTCCGCCCCAACAAGGATGATGAATATCCTTGAAGCTGAGGGCGGGGCAGAGGCCGCAGCCCAGCTTGCTTCTCCCCACCATCAAACTAGTGGTCACCGTCTTGGGTGACCATCGGCAAGGGGATGCAGCCGGGCTGCCTGATGAAAATCCTTGAGGCCGAGCGATGGCTGAAAGGTACCAACTTCTGCGAAGTTGCATTCCTCTAACAACGACAGCAAGACGAAAGCAGCGCAGGCGCTCCCCATCCGGGGGCTCGGAAGGTGGAAGGACGCGATGCATGAGGGGAGTGCGAAGGCATGGCTGCCATCCAAGGGGGTCGCCCCCTTTTTAAAGGCGACTCTCCCCACTTGCGTCCTCAGCCGTCGCGGACTGAGTCTTCACCAACACGCTCCAAGGTCCTCCCCTGCGACACGGGGGCTGGGTCCCACGCGTCATGCAAGCTGGCCTAGGACAGAAGAAGCCAAACCGCCGCGCGCGGAGCGCATAACTGCCCAGCGGTTACGAGTGTTCCTCCACTTTCGCCTAGACCAGCGGGTGAAAGGGCAGACCGCCATGCAGGTGGCATGCAACTGCACCAAGGGGGCGCACCCTTTCGACTTCGACGCATCCAGCATGGAGGCCTAGGCCCACACGTCATGTAACCGGCGCGCCGGTTACTACGTGCGAAAAACTGCACCGCTACTTGCGCCAGTACCACGCCTTCTCGACTGCGGAACCGGTGCCGCGACTCGAGGCAACCCCGCGCATGGTCCAACAGTGCCAACCAGGCGCATCGGCCATGGGTCAGTCCGCCGCGGGAGAAGGCGCGACGGTCGATATGGCCAAAAGTGGGCCAGCAGTGATGGCGGCGGCAGGCGGGCGGAAGCAGCAGTCAAGTTGTCTGCAGGCTCACGTCCCCTGCTGGGACAGCGAGAGAACCCTCTCCCACGGCGTGAAGACGACGCGCCCGTGTTCCGTTCCTCGAACGGCTTGCGCACGCACAACGGCTGCCTCGCCAACCACTCGTCCCGTCGCATTAACTCTGCGGCAGGGCACGCGACACCTTTGGCAGGCGAATCGGGCGACGCTTCACCTCCGCCATAATGACCGCGTCAAAAAAGGTACGCCACGTCGTTCAATTTCATATCCTTTTCCTCTTCCCCTTTCTGTCTCTTGCTACAGGGACCGGGAAAGGGGATACTCCGAAAGGGATATTTCTCCGCGAAGGAAGCGGGCCCCGAGCCCTCCTACTGATCAGAGGTTCGAAGGCTGGCCCCTCGGAAGGGTTCGACAGCCGCCTCAGAGCACTCGGGCTCCGTGCCCACTACTGGTCAGGGGTTCGAAGGCTGGCCCCTCGGAAGGGTCCGACAGCCGCCTCAGGCCACTCGGGCTCCGCGCCCACTACTGATCAGGTGTTCGTAGGCTTGCCCCCGAAGGGTTCGACAGCCGCCACAGAGCACGCAGAGCGAGGGATGACTCTGGGTACGTCCGATACATGGTCGAGGCTCGGGCTACGCTCCCGAGGTACCCTAGGACATTTCCGAGACCAGCAGGAGTGATTCTGTAACGGAATCCCATCAGAGGGAGGCATCGAGCCCTTGGACCCTATCAAACGGGACCGGGTCCGGCAAATCACCTGCGGGTACTTTTGGAGCGCGCCTCTGGGCCACTAGCCGACCCTTATCGAACGGGGCACGGGCGTCCACTTGGATCACCCGTTAGCAACTCACTGGAGACACCATGTTTGGCGCCCTCCGAGGGCAACATGGCGCTCTCCCCCCTCCTCCTTGCGGAAAGGCGACGAAGGGGCGTATGATAAAAGCCGAGTCAGTCCTTGACCGTCCTCTCGCTCTGTGCAGAGGCTCGGGGGCTGCTCTCGCAAACCCAGCTCCGGCCAAACCGTTGACAGCGTCAACATACCAGCCCGAGAACTTGGAACCTGACTATGCACCCAGGCAACGACCAGTTCGCATGAGGGAACAACCAGACCGGTCGAGGCATCACGAAATGCGCTAAGACCTCGGAGGAGTCAAACCACTCCTTCGAGGCCTTGGGGGCTACACCCGGCGAGTGCGCTCGCGCGCACCCACTAGAACAAAATGCAACCGAGAAAGGCTGGTCCCCTTGCAAAAAAGTGCGACAAAAGCCTCCAAGCGAGTACTAACACTCCCTTCGAGGCTCGGGGGCTACTGTCGTGGACCATAATTAGGGGTACCCCCAAGACTCCTAATCTCAGCTGGTAACCCCCATCAGCACAAAGCTGCAAAGGCCTGATGGGCGTGATTCCGGTCAAGGCTCCATCCACTCAAGGGACACGATCTCGTCTCGCCCGAGCCCAGTCTCAGGCAGGAACAGTAGACCAAGGCAGATTCACGCCTCGCCCGAGGGTCTCCTCAAGCAACGGGCGCACCTTCGACTCGCCCGAGGCCCAGCTCGGGCAGGCTTCGCGGAGAAGCAACCTTGGCCAAATCGCCACGCCAACCGACCGTATCGCAGGAGTAATCAATGCAAGGATCGCCTGACACCTTATCCTGACGCACGCTCCTCAGTCGACAAGGCCGCAGTGACCGCAGTCACTTCGCCGCTCCACTGACTGACCTGACAGGAAAACAGCGCCGCCTGCCCTGCTCCGACTGTTGTGCCACTCGCCAGAGTAAGGCCGACAGCAGCTAAGTCTAGCCTCAGGCGCCATAGAAAGCTCCGCCTTGCCCGACCCCAGGACTCGGCCCCCGTCTCGGCCTCGGAAGATGGTCTTCGCCTCGCCCGACCCCAGGCTCGGACTCAACCTCGACCTCGGAAGACGGACTCCGCCTCGCCCGACCCCAGGGCTC
The DNA here is from genome assembly GCF_902167145.1 of Zea mays. Lineage (NCBI taxonomy): Eukaryota > Viridiplantae > Streptophyta > Magnoliopsida > Poales > Poaceae > Zea > Zea mays. The sequence goes on from NC_050096.1 coordinate 113,491,688, forward strand.
GGACTCAACCTAGACCTCGGAAGATGGACTCTGCCTCGCCCAACCCCAGGGCTCGGACTCAGCCTCGACCTCGGAAGACGGACTCCGCCTCGCCCGACCCCAGGGCTCGGACTCAGCCTCGACCTCGGAAGACGGACTCCGCCTCGCCCAACCCAGGGCTCAGGCTCAGCCTCGACCTCGGAAGACGGACTCCGCCTCACCCGACCCCAGGGCTCGGACTCAGCCTCGACTCCAGAAGACGGTCTCTGCCTCACTCGACCCCAGGGCTCGGACTCAGCCTCGACTTCCGGAAGACGGTCTCCGCCTCGCCCGACCCCAGGGCTCGGACTCAGCCTCGACCTCGGAGGAGTCACCGCCTCGCCCGACCTCGGGCTCGGACCGACCATGTCACAGGGGGGCCATCATTACCCTACCCCTAGCTAGCTCAGGCTACGGGGAACAAGACCGGCGTCCCATCTGGCTCGCCCCGGTAAAACAAGTAATGATGGCACCCCGCGTGCTCCACGACGATGACGGTTCTCAGCCCCTTACGTCAGCAAGGATCCGACAGCCCCGACAGCTGTGCTTCCACAGGGCTCAAGCGCTCCTCCAACGGCTACGACATCACATGAACAGGGCAGCAACACCTCTCCGACAGCCACGACGGCATGTACATAGGGCTCTGGCTCCCCTTTGCTAGACACGTTAGCACATTGCTACACCCCCCATTGTACACCTGGGCCCTCTCCTTACATCTATAAAAGGAAGGTCCAGGGCTCTCGTACGAGAAGGTGGCCGCGCGGGAGAACGGGCCGATGCACAAGGCTCTCGCTCTCTCTCTCTCCCTCGCGAACGCTTGTAACCCCCTACTGCAAGCGCATCCGCCCTGGGCATAGGACAACACGAGGCCGCAGTTTCCCCTTACTGTTTTCCCCCCTTGTGTTCTGTCTCGCGCCGACCCATCTGGGCTAGGACACGCAGCGACAATTTACTCGTCGGTCCAGGGACCCCCCCCCCCGGGGTCGAAACACCGACACTATTGTTATAAGCAAACTCTGCCAAAGAGAGGTACTTATCCCAGTTCTTGTCGCAATCGATCGCACAAGCCCTTAGCATATCTTCAAGAATTTGATTTACCCTTTCGGTCTGACCATCAGTCTGTGGGTGATAAGCTGAACTCCTTATTAGCTTGGTTCCCAAAGACTCTTGCAGTGGTTCCCAAAATCTGGCAACGAATTTGGCTCCTCGGTCAGAGACAATGGTCCGGGGTAACCCGTGCAAACACACGATTCGGTCAATGTACAACTCTGCATACTTCTAAGCCTTATCGGTGGTGTGCACTGGAAGAAAATGTGCCACTTTGGTCAATCGGTCCACGATGACCCAAATTGAATCATGATGTCGAGAGGTATTGGGCATACCCACAATAAAATACATGCTGATGTCATCCCATTTCCATGAAGGTATTAATAGGGGTTGCAAGGCACCAGCTGATTTCAAGTGGCTTGCTTTTATCCTCTAACATGTGTCACATTCTGATACATATTGGGCTATCTCCCTCTTCATTCTGGTCCACCAATACGAGGGCTTCAGATCATGGTACATTTTGGTGCTTCCTGGATGCATGGAGAATTTGGAGAGATGAGTGTCATCCAAGATTTTCTTCTTGAGATCCTTAGTTTTAGGAACCACCAATCTGCTTCCAAACCACAATATACCATTCCCATCTTGGCGGAAATACTTATACTTCTTTGTCTTCTGATGGAGGTTCTCCTTAATGATTTGCACTCTCTTATCACTGAGTTGGGCCATGATTATCTGGTCTCGCAAAGTTGGCTCAACGGAAATGTGAGACAAAGCACCAAAAGGAATCACTTCAATCTGCATTTTGCTCAACTCATCACACAGGGTGTTGATGCGAGAATCCATCATAACATAGTTGCATTGTGATTTCTGACTCAAGGCATCAGCTACCACATTAGCTTTCCTCGGGTGGTAGTGTACCTCCAGGTCGTAGTCCTTGATCAGCTCTAGCCATCTTCTCTGCCTCATGTTGAGATCAGCTTGAGTAAAGATATACTTGAGGCTCTTATGACCTGTGAAGATGTTGCAGTGGGTTCCCATCAATTAGTGTCTCCACATCTTCAATGCATGAACCATGGCTGCTAACTCCAAGTCATGAGTGGGGTAATTTTGCTCGTGAGGCCTGAGTGCCCTGGATGCATAGGCAATGACCCGGTTGTCTTGCATCAAAACACAACCCAGTCCAGTGCTAGAGGCATCACAGTACACATCAAATGGCTTGATGTTGTCGGGTTGCGCTAACACCGGTGTTGTGGCCAGATGCTGCCTCAAGGTGTGGAAAGCATCTTCGCACTTCTGACCCCAAAAAAACTTGGCTCCTTTCTTCAACAATTCAGTCATGGGCTTTGCAATTCGAGAGAAATATGGGATGAATCTTCGATAATAACCAGCCATTCCCAGAAAACTTCGAATCTGATGGACAGTTGTTGGCAGCTTCCAGTTCATCACCTCTTGCACCTTATTCGGATCAACAGCTATGCCCGCTTGAGAGATAGTGTGACCCAAGAATTTGATTTCCTTTAGCCAAAAATCACATTTAGATAGTTTGGCTTAAAGACGGTGCTCTCGCAGACGTTGGAGCACTACATGCAAATGACTGGCATGCTCTTCTTCACTCTTTGAGTACACCAATATATCATCGATAAAAACCACCACGAACTTGTCTAGTTCAGGCATGAAGATAGAATTCATCAGATACATGAAGTATGCTGGCGCATTAGTCAGCCCAAACGACATCACCAAATAATCATACAGTCCATATCTGGTTGAGAAGGCAGTCTTCGGAATATCACTTGCTCGTATCTTGACCTGATGATAGCCGGAGCAAAGGTCTATCTTGGAAAACACTTTACCTCCGTCCAACTGATCGAAAAGAACATCAATACGAGGCAAAGGATACTTGTTCTTGATAGTCACCGCATTAAATGGGCGGTAATCTATACATAGTCTCAAGCTTTCATCCTTCTTCTTCACAAACAAGGCTGACAAGGCGAAGTACTTGGGCAGATGAAACCCTTGTCTAACAACTATTGCAATTGCTTCTTCAATTCTGCCAATTCAGCGGGTGGCATCCGGTAAGGCCTCTTGGAAATAGGTGTCGTTCCCGGTTGAAACTCGATGGCGAATTCAATATCCTGGTCTGGTGGCATTCCTAGCAATTCATCAGGAAAAACATGTGCATACTCACAGACCACTGGAATCTTCTTCAAGGGCAACTCTATCATAGCAAATGCACATGATCGAGCAGAATCTTGGCTGGGTAGATACAATGCAAGGTCTCCGAAGGTAGGAGAATAGATTTCTAGAGCTCTGGCAGCTACATCCAACACCACTCGGTGTTGATTCATCCAGTCAGCTCCGAGAATGATGTCCATACCCTCTAATCCCAAAATCAGGAGTGTGGTTTTGAAGATCTTACTTCCCAGTGAGATAGGCACATTTCGATTTAATTGGTTTGTTGCAATTTTGTCCCCAGGCGTTGCTATCATGAAAGACCCTTTTGTATGATAGAAAGGCAGTTGACATTTAGCACTGAACTTCTGGCAAATGAAGCTATGAGATGCACCAGAATCAAACAGAATTAATGCAGGTTGATTAAAAACTGAAAACATACCAGTCATGATGGGGGCTCCTTCAGGTAACTCCTCCAGAGTAGTGAAGTTGAGCTTCCCTTGCCTGACTTGCACCTTCTGCTTCCTTCCTCTGTCTTGATTTGGTGTTGGCATCTGCCTCTGCTGATTCCTTAGGCAATTCTTGGCATAATGGCTCACATTGCCACAAGTGAAGCACTTGTTCCCATTTCCCTGGCAGAACTGCTGCTGCTGGGGTTGATTGTTCCTTGGAGCGGGAGCTGGAAAGCGGTTGGGTGCTTGCTGCTGCTGAGGTGGCCTGATCACCCATCTGCCTACCTACTGCTGGAATCCTCTGCTCTGATTGTTGGAAACAATCCTGAACCTTTAGGGTGGAGCGAAGGGTCCTAACATTGGTGCCTTCCTCTTCTTCTCTGCCCGGTGAGCTACAATACAGTCTTCCTATGATATGGCCAGGTTGACCAACTCATTGAAGCTATCAGCCCGGACAGTGTTGAGACGCTCACGCAACTTGGTGTTGAGACCCCTGCGGAAGCGGTCTCTCTTCTTTTCATCAGAGTCAGCATGATACCCCGCGTACTGGCACAGGTCGTTGAAGGCCTGGGCATACTGCAACATAGTGCGGGTCCCTTGATTGAGTGCTAGGAACTCATTCAACTTGCAGTCAAGAATCCCAGCTGGAATGTGGTGTCCCCTGAAGGCAGTCTTGAACTCCTCCCATGAAACTTCATGATTAGCAGGTAGCATGGCGCGGAAATGGTCCCACCATGTCCGAGCAGGTCCATGAAGCTGATGCGCGGCGAAGAGAGCCTTGGTGTCATCAGGGCAGTCTCCCGTGAGGAGGGGAAACTTGGACTCCACGACACGTAGCCACACGTCAGCGTCCAATGGATCCTCTGCCTTGGTGAACAAAGGCAGATGCGTGCTCAGGAACTCCTGGTAGGTCACTGCGACTAGCCTCCACCATGCTGCTAAGGGTGGGGCTGGCGCTGCAAGAGCTATCGCAGAATTTTGTTCTGCTGAGCCATCAGCTTCTGCACCGTGGGAGCTGGAGAAGGTGGCGGGGGAACTTGCTCGTTCTGCCCGCAACGCTGCCTAGCTGCCATATGAAAATAGAGATTGTCGCCACTGTTATCCCAATTCATAATTCTGAACAATATGCTTTATATCATACAGAAAGAAAATGTCATAACATAACATCAATTTGAACGAGGATAACATGGTTACAATCACTTCATTGCTCGCAAAAGTTCTCATGGGTTACATCAATTTAGGGGAAAGTACCCGTAAGCCTAGTCCAAAATCTGACGTCAACTAAACTCGCGTGGGTTTCTATCCTCCTAAAGCATCAAAATGACCCATCAACCCTGAGTAGCAGAAGCGACACTAGATATGGGTGAAGGGGGCATCTCGAAGGCAGTCGCATTGGTACCAGGGGCTGGTCCTAACTCCTCGGGAGCCTCCTCTCCCTCGCTTCCGGCCTCGTTGGCCTCCATCTCTAGGTGGTGCATGTCCAAGTGGTCGTTAGCTTCCTCAAGCTCCTGCTGCACATCGTGGAGCTGGTTTTCCAGGACATCAATGGTGTTGTCCCGGATCTCCACCTGCTGCTCTAGGTTGGCGATGCGCTGGCTCAACCATTCCACCTGTAGGTCCTTTTCCACCAACTCTGAGGACAGGTCGATCACGAAGTCCTCTCGGCTGTCGAGGGTGAGCTTAGTGGTCTGAGCAAGGTTAGCAAGATGTGCCATAGCGTCGCTCAGCAGGGCCTGTAGGTGGTACAGTGCGCTCATGCACTGAACAGTGATCCTCCCAACTAAGTCGGGATACATAGCCCACACATCCTTCACATGGCTCACACGGTTGCACCACATGGGGTCATCCCTCTTCTCAGCGGGGAAGAGTCCCAAGGGGTGCATCACCATCTCTAGGGGATGGTAGCCATAGAAAGTCGTTAGGGTCTTCAAAGTTGCCGCCTCGGTGGTGTCGTCCGTCCTGAATCCAATAGTCTCGGAGTCAAGGGAACGCCAACCCGGCTGAAGGGGGTGAGCCTCCAGAGTCAGCCAGACTCGGCAATGTGGCACCTGATGCTCCTCGTATAGCTGCGCCGTGTACAAAGGGGGCGTAGGGTAACCGGCAGAGTTGAGCACCTCCCACAAGATGGAAGGAAAACCCTCGTGAGAAAGGCAATCGAAACTGAAACGAGTGTCTCCTCCATTGGCGGGGGTGGGTGAAGTCATATGTGGAAGAGGATCAGATGTAAAGGTTATGGTAGAAGGAAGAAAAATAAGAGAGCCTGGGTTGTTAAAAGGAAGTGGGTTAGATCAAACTTTTACTCCTTTAATTTCTAATCCTTTCAGTTTTATAATGCATGCATGCTGAAAAGAACGTCTCCTCACCAAATCAGAAGGGTGATTTTGGGGCATCCCTAAAATCCTAAGACTGGTCCATAGGGCCTACTTAATTAGCCACTTATTTTCCCACTATTCCTAAGGCCTTTCGTCCTAGGTCTAGCGTTCTAGTCCCGATGATTCCAATACTAGTTTCTAAGCAAGTTTTATTTTTTTGAAAAGTTGGTATTCACGATTTATTGCTTTTCTCTGTGGTGGTATTTGCTCCGATACCAGCTATGGCGGAACCGCCCAAATTAGTCCAGCTTAAGTGCCCACGTCACGCCTTAGAGGCCGCAACACACTTAAATCGGAATAACCCGTCAGTCCCTCAGATCTGGTCTGATAAAGCCACTTAACCAGGATCAAATACCACTTACTCACTCAATGGTGAGTCACAGAGAAAATACAATAAAACAGGAAACCTCAAATTAAAGTACTAGAGTTATTACATAAATCGGAGTTTTTCAAGTAACTGAAACGAGTTCATAATTTAAATTGCAACGGATAGTCGGTAACGTCGAATAGTGAGGAATCGGGCAACGCCTAGCCCACTACTCCTGCTCCTCTCCTGCTGGAACAGCATCCCACTCGACCGTCCAACCCGGTGGCAGGGTGGTAGGCCAAGTCACACCATCAACCATATCCTGAAGCGTACATGCAAAAATTTATGCCACAAGCAAGGCTGAATATACTAATACTCAATTAGACTTACTCGGTGTGAGGAATCTACTCCTCTACCTCTAGACCATGCAGCTGTTTGGCTGAGGGGTTTGGTTTGCCAAGAGCACTAGCTGAGTCTAAATAACTTTTAGCTTTTCCAGTTCTAGCATAGTTATATTAGCTAGGTTCGTTCCTTTCTAAGCATTCATGGTAACAATCATTTAGTGCAATCAACATGTTATCTCAAGTAAAACCTCATTTTGCTTCTTACTCAATGTAGTACAAGGGGTCAAGCAGTCTCATTAGCTGCGAGAAGCAGATGATTTGAATCGAGTTTTTAAACCTTGCAAGGTAAACCTAAACACATGACATGTAGGGGCATTCCGTCCCCACACACGTCAACCGTCCCCATCGATTCCCCGTTCGCGGCCAGGGCTCACCGCCTTGGCGTACAATGCTCCACTGACCCCGGCTATCGCCGTGCAGTGACCGCACTTGTACCCACCATAGCTAGCATGGGAGACCCAGTCTCAGGACAAGTGAGGGGGAAAGTCCACGCCCGGCTTCACTCAGGTACTAGGTTTACTGGTTACCATATTTCCCGACATGTGTTTAGTACGTTCAAACGCTTGACTCAGGTATCCACACATTAATCCTTAGTTCCTTTTTCCCGTCTCATGGACAAGGCATCCACCTTGGATCCAAGTCCATGGACCATCATAGATCACGTTATCAAGATGAATACAATCAATTCCTGACCTCGCGCGAGTGCTCGAAAAATCACTCGACTTCTACCGAGATCCTAATTAGCAAGCATCTACTTGACCTAGCATGCTAGTATCCATCTCAAAAAGGAATCCTGAGTTAATGCAACTAAGGGTTTCAAGCAACTCCTACACTTAAGTGCACATTACAAGCCTACAAACATTAAGTGTAGTAAAATAGCATATATATAAACTGGTTATGCATAAAACCGGGGCTTGCCTTCAAATGCTGGGGCTGCGGGGAGATCCTCGGTGGTAGGCTCGGGAGCTGGCTCCTGGTCTTCGTCGTGGACAACTCCTTGCTCGGGAATGAACACGTACTCTCCGTCAGCGAGGTTGCAATCTAATGAATGCAATGAGTAAGATATATGTATGGCATGATATGCAATTTAGCAATTATACTTGGATGGTGAATGCTTAAATTAATAAGGTAAAGCTTAATCTTACTACTGGAAATTTTGGTGGTACACTTAGCCATTTAGGTAAAGTTTGGTTAGGTTGAATGGTCAGATTATTTTAGTGTTCCATTGATTTTCCTTTTTATATTTTAGTGAAAGTTTATTATAATTCCTAGCTGAATTCATTGGGTGAGATTCATTATTCTTCCCAATTTCTCTCTTCTTTCCCTTTCTCTTATGTTTTAAGGTGGGTTTGAACTACAAGCTAATTTTATAAATTTCCAAAACTTCTGCAAAAATACAGTGGCTTCTCACTAGTGTACAACTCTCTGCCTTAAAAATTGGGGCTTAAAAAGTTAAGGGTTCTCTCTGTACCAAATTATCAAATCTTAGGGCAGAGTGGTGCTTTGAACTACAACTCTTCTCTAACAGTAGATTATTCCCTAAGGCTTATTTTTGCTGGCATTTAGGTGTAATAACATGACTTTGTACCAAATTTTAGCCACTAATACTTATTGGTCTTTTTATTGTGATTTCCTAAAATTTTTGGCCAAAGGGGTGCTTTCTACTACCACTATACTCGAAAAATGTCAAACAACAGATTCCTAATTTTTCCTATTTTCTTCTATGTGCAAGAGCAATCATTCTAGAATTTGGCAACTTTTTGCTTAAGGGAAGAGGGGGTAGAAATTCTTGGATTATATGGTCTTTTCCATGGGGTAGGGGTAATGGGCGTTATCTTGTATTTTTGAATAGGTTTTGTATTTTTCTCTGGTGGTCTACTTCATCAATAATTTGGTAAAAATTCATTTGCCTACTGTTGCACAATTTTAGACTTTCTTATGGTTTAATTAGATCATGGGTCAAAACCATATTTGAATTGTTTAGCTCACTTATTGGGAGGGGTTGGGGTGTTTATTATTTTTGTAGTGGCGTCCTAGTAGTTAGGAGTCTACTGAATTTTTCTTACCATTTTTGAAATGGTTCTTATATTTTTAATCATGGTTTTCCTTGGTTCCTTATTGCCTAAGAAATTATTTAACCCTGGATTAGTCATGGACTAGGGTTCTCTGTATTTTTCCTAGGTTCCTCATCACTTATGTATATTAGAAAAAAATATGCTCCTTCTCTGTTTACTATTTTTCACTACCTTTCTTAATTTTCTAAGTTTTGGACAGATGTAGTTTTTAATAGCAAAACTTGAGTCAATCTTGTATAATGGGGTGCTCATTATTTTTAAACAGTGTCTAAGTTGGGTGTGCATCTCTACAAATTTCCTTAAGCCTAGCACAGGAGTATTTCTATTTTTCTTCATATTAATAAGGTTTGGGCAGTTTCCTTATTTAATTCAAAACTCTAAAACTTAATACAGAAAACATGGGGTTTACTATTTTTCCCTGATAGTTTCTATTATTTTGAATCCAGCAAAATTGGTTTGACTAATTTTGGATAAATATTCTTCAAGCTATGAATTTCCTAATTTCTCTGTTCATTAAAAAGAATAATCAGAAATGGTTAAATGGATACTATCTTTGCATCAGGGTCCCTAGCGAATGTTTTTAAGTTTCTTTACAGACTAGTCCTCGGGTCACTATTCAAGTTTGCCACTGACAGTTCAGAAAACCCCCTAGGGTTTTGCTAAACCTAACCCGAGGTCCTTCTCCCAATTAAACAGTACCCGCGGCGGAGGAAAGGGCGGAGGGGCTTACCGGCGGCGAGATTGCTCCAGTGAGGTGGCCGAGGGTGTAGGGGAGGTCGTGACGGTCACGCCGATGTGCGGATCGTCTCCGGGGATGGTCGGAGTAGGCCGGTCCACGTGCGCAGGCCGGGGAGCTCGTCGGTGGTGAGGGTTCCGGCCTATCCAGGGTGGTAGAGTTCAATTAAACCGGTTAGTGAGCTTCACTAGGTGCTAGGGAAGGCATGGGCGCGAGGAATTTGAGAATGGCTCACCGGATAGCTCAGCCTACGCGCGGTGGCGGGCGACCGAAGTCCGGTGACGATGATCTCGCTGTTCTGATGAGGCAGGGCCTCGATCCTTGCTTGGAGAAGCTTCACGGCTCCACGGGGAAGCTGTCCAAGGGCTCGGTTGAGGCTGAGGGTCTCTGGAAATGGCTGGCCGCGGTGGCCGGTGCTCGAGTGGCTCGGGCAGGTGGCGCAGAGCTCGCCAGAGCTAAGGGTGATGTCTGGCCAGCGAAGGTGAGTGCGGAGTGAGGTGAGGCGCGTCTGGGGGTGGTCTTAAAGGCACAGGCGCGCATGGCCGTGGGGTGGCTCTGACACGCGCTCAAGGTGTGCGCGGGCAAGCGCTAGTGCGCGCTCTGGCGCCTGGGCACGGCGTCGAGCACGAGGCAGCGCAGAGAGAGGTCAAGTTCAAGCGCGGATTGGCCCCAAATCTTCACGATTATGGCCATGATCCCGTTGAGAGATCTCTTCCCCTGACATTCCTTTGTCGTTTGTGTGTTGAGGCTTATGGGTTTTGCTGACTGGATCAAAAGATATGGAGGGATGAAGTTTGGTTTGTCTCACTGCTAAACTCCGAGAGGAAATCCCAGATTTGGCGTGTCTAGGGCACGAATCTTGATGCCATCTTCACACACGTTGCAGAGGGGTTAGTTTAGAACATATTTGTCAATGGTGACTTAAGGATTTGAGCTAGGGATCATGGTGAACATGCTCGCTCAAACTCAAGGTGAGGGCTGAAATTCAGCAATCTGAATTTCAGATTTTCCCTAGAGAGCTTCCACTTGGATGGCCTTTTTGGGGATTTCAATCAATCATTTTGGCAAAACTTTTATAACAATTATTGTGGCTTAATTAGTGTATTTCAACTTTTATAATTGGCCTAAGCCATGATTCCATGTTTTCCATGGTCTTTTTACCAATTTCTTTCTTTTTATTTAAATGGCCCATTTAAGGTTATCCTAGGGTTTAGACATTTTTTTCCACTTTGAGTGCATGATATGATTAAGGCATGATTCTTAAGACAAAAAGACTTAGTTGAATTTGTGTTCCCAAGTTTTTGGTGTCTTTTGCTCATTTTGATTAACATGAGATAATGGTTCTTGAGTTAGCACTGAGAAGAACTCTGGGAAATTTCTGGGTGTTACACCAGAGCCAGCCCATATTAGTCTTAGCAATTAAGCAAGTGTCTAGTTCATCTTTGTTATCATAAAAATCAACTAAATATAGTTTACCATCTAACACTCCCTTAAAAGCTACTGAATCATCACTTATTCTAAAGACAGTAACACCAACATCAGTAAAAAGATAGTTGTAATCCATTTTGCATAATTGAGAAACAGAAAGCAAGTTGTAATCTAAAGAATCTAAAAGAATGGTCAGGAGATATAGCAATTTTACCCAAACCTTTGACCAAACCTTGGTTTTCATCCCCGAATGTGATTGCTCTTTGGGGATCATCATTTTTCTCATATGAGGAGAACATCCTTTTCTCCCCTGTCATGTGGTTTGTGCACCCGCTATCGATTATCCAACTTGTCCCGCTGGATGCATAAACCTACAAAACAAATTTAGGCCTTGTTCTTACGTACCCAAACGGTATTGCGTCCTTTCACATTAGAAACAAGCACCTTGGGTACCCAAACACAAGTCTTGGGACTCTTGTGTTTGCCCCCAACATATTTGGCAACGACCTTGCCTGATTTGGTAGTTAGCGCAAAAGATGCATCAAAAGTTTTGAATGAAATGATATGTTCATTGGATGCATCAACAATCTTCTTTTTAGGCATTTTAATATGAGTTGAATGCCTAGAGCTAGAAGCCTCATTACTATACATATAAGCATGATGAGAAATAGTATGAGATTTCCTAGCATGAATTCTCCTAATTTTGTGCTCAGGATAGTTTTTAGGATACAAAATGTAACCTTCTCTATCCTGAATCATGGGAGCCTTACCCTGAATGTGTAGGATGTGTTTGAAATTCCTTATGTTATCACTAGTATGCTAGGTGGCTATGTCTCATGCCATATAAGAAGGTCGAGCCCACAAACACTTAGTCACCCACACAGCAGTACACAATCAACACCTACAACAGTGGGTTCAAAGAACCCTGAGTACGAAGTTACTTTCACAAGTCTTACCCGACTACAGAAAAACACTCTAAGGATATGCTGGCCTTTGGGAAACAAGGTTGGGTTTAGCAAGAATAAAAGACTCTTTTGCACAAAATCTTGCTAAAGTTGGTCCTTAAGAGCCAAAACCAGTCGCACAACACAAGAACTCAATCACAAGATCACAAACACAAGAGTTACAAGAAATGGCTCAAAGATAGTGCTCGGATCGACTGTGTGGTGGCAGAAGCAGTATAGCTCTTGGTATGCTTGTGTGCTGAAGAGGTGTGCCATGGGATCCTTTTATAGCCCTAAAAGGCCCCATAGCAATTGCCCATTCTTTCTAAAAAGATGATGAAATCTAGCCTTCCACGGGGGCCCTGGACCGGTCTAGTGCACCACCGAACCGAGTCAGTGTGCACTAACTCCGAGATCTGACAGGCACCTTTCATCTAAGGGGAGCACCGGACCGGGTCCGTGCACCTCTGGACATGGACACATGTTTCCTCCTCATGAGGTAGTCATTGGCGTCCGAAGCTAGCTATTATTGGGCGGTCTGGTGCGCCATCAGACCATGCACAGTACAGGTCCAGTGAATTTTATAATAAAATTCTTGAGACCTCACTGTTTAGTCGTACGAGTGGTCCAGTGCACACGGACTTGGTCTGGTGCACTAGGTCGCCAAAGCTCCAAGTCCTAGGACCCTTGTGGACTTGGTCCAGTGCGCCACCAAACCAGTCTGGTGAGGCCCAGAACAACCCAACTTAGGCTCTTTTGAGCCTATCTTCTGCTATTCTTGGGAGCTTCCCTACGACTTATACAAACATTATTAGTACATAATCCAATTTACTAAGTGTAGATAACTCACCTTTTGCTTGGTCTTTTACCAGGATTTGCATTTTGACTCAAACTAAGTTCTAAAAGCACTTTTCTCATTGAATAGAGTTAGAGCTTAAACAAAAGTGTTAAACACATAGTATTAGGCATATGTGACTTTTCTAAGTACTCAAACCTCATGGTTTTACTAATTTACTAAAATTTGCACTTTTGAGCGTCCATTTCTACTCTTTAGGACTTAGTGATTTCAAATTGCCTTCAAGTGAACCTGTGCTCATACTCATATCAAACTAGTTATTCCATGTTGGTGTGTTGGACACTTAATCACCAAAAAAGGTAGAAATGGCTATCTAGCATATTTCTCTTTCAATATGACAACTATAGAAACTGTCACATTTCTACCATATGGAGAGACACTGTGTGAGCACTGAAAGGGAATTAGGCTTACACCTATTTTCCTAATTGATTTTGGTGGTTGAATTGCCCAACACAAATAATTGGACTAACTAGTTTGCTCTAGTCTATAAGTTATACAGGTGCCCAAGGTTCACACTTAGCCAATAAAAAGACCAAGAAATGGGTTCAACCAAAAGAGCAAGGGACAACCGAAGGCTGCCCTGGTCTGGCGCACCGGACTGTCCGGTGTGCCACCGGACAGTGTCCGGTGCACCAGGGAACTCCAAGCTAAACTTCGCATCTTCGGGAATTTTCAGAGGCGCTTCACTATAATTCACCGGACTGTCCGGTGCCCCAGAGGAGAGCGACTCTGAACTCGCCAGCTTCGGATTTCCGCTCCGCTATAATTCACCGGACATGTCCGGTGCACACCGGACTGTCCGGTGAGCCAGCGGAGCAACGACTACTTCGCGCCAACGATCGACTTCAACGCATTAAATGTGTGCCAGCGCGCAGAGGAGCAGGGCACGCGCGGGTGGCACACCGGACAGTCTACAGGACTTGTCCGGTGCACCACCGGACAGCCAGGCGGGCCCACACGTCAGATCTCCAACGGTCGGAACCCAACGGCCAGGTGACGTGGCTGGCGCACCGGACAGTGTCCGGTGGCGCACCAGACTGTCCGGTGCGCCATGCGACAGCAGCCTCCACCAAACGGCTAGTTTGGTAGTTGGGGTTATAAATACCCCCAACCACCCCACATTCAAGTCATCCAAGTTTTGCAACTTCCAACCACTTACAAGAGCTCTAGCATTCAATTCTAGACACACCCAAGTGATCAAATCCTCTCCCAATTCCACAAAAGCTTTAGTGTTAAGTGAGAGAGATTTGTTGTGTTCTTTTGAGCTCTTGCGCTTGGATTGCTTTCTTTCTCATTCTTTCTTGAGATCAAACTCACATGTAATTGAGGCAAGAGACACCAATCGTGTGGTGATCCTTGTGGGAACTTTGTGTTCCAAGTGATTGAGAAGAAAAGCTCACTCGGTCCGAGGGACCGTTTGAGAGAGGGAAAGGGTTGAAAGAGACCCGGTCTTTGTGACCACCTCAACGGGGAGTAGGTTTGCAAGAACCGAACCTCGGTAAAACAAATCTGCGTGTCACACTCTTCATTCGCTTGCGATTTGTTTTGTGCCCTCTCTCTCGGACTCGTTTCTATTTCTAACGCTAACCCGACTTGTAGTTGTGATTAATTTTGTAAATTTCAGTTTTGCCCTATTCACCCCCCCTCTAGGCGACTTTCAATTGGTATCAGAGCCCGGTGCTTCATTAGTGCTTAACCGCTCGAAGTGATGTCGGGAGATCACGCCAAGAAGGAGATGGAGACCGGCGAAAAGCCTACTACAAGCCACGGGAAGGCTACATCGGAAGAGTCCCGCAACAAAGGGAAGGGGAAGGAGAAGAAAGCCTCTTCCCACAAGTCACATCGGAGTGGCAACAAGAAAAAGAAGATGAGGAAGGTGGTCTACTACTAGACCGATACTTCATCACCTTCCACCTCCGGCTCCGACGCGCCCTCCATAACTTCTAAGCGCCATGAGCGCAAGAAGTTTAGTAAGATCCCCTTACACTATCCTCGCACTTCTAGGCATACTCCATTACTTTCTGTTCCATTAGGCAAACCGCCAACCTTTGACGTGAAGATTATGCTAGGTGGAGTGATTTGATGAAATTTCACCTAACCTCACTCCACAAAAGTATATGGAATGTTGTTGAGTTTGGAGCATAGGTACCATCCGTAGGGGATAAGGATTATGATGAGGACGAGGTGGCCCAAATCGAGCACTTCAACTCCCAAGCCACAACTATACTCTCGCCTCTTTAAGTCGAGAGGAGTATAACAAGGTGCAAGGATTAAAGAGCGCCAAGGAAGTTTGGGACGTGCTCAAGACCGCGCACGAAGGAGATGAGCTAACCAAGATCACCAAGCGGGAGACGATCGAGGGGGAGCTCGGTCGCTTCCGTCTTCGCCAAGGGGAGGAGCCACAAGACATGTACAACCGGCTCAAAACCTTGGTAAACCAAGTGCGCAACCTCGGGAGCAAAAAATGGGATGACCACGAGGTGGTTAAGGTTATTCTAAGATCACTTATTTTCCTTAACCCTACTCAAGTTCAATTAATTCGTGGCAATCCTAGATATACACTAATGACTCCCGAGGAAGTAATCGGGAATTTTGTGAGCTTTGAGTTTATGATCAAAGGCTCAAGGAAGATCAACGAGCTTGACAGTCCCTCCACATCCGAAGCTCAACCGGTCGCATTCAAAGCGACGGAGGAGAAGAAGGAGGAGTCTACACCGAGTAGAACACCCATCGACGCCTCCAAGCTCGACAACAAGGAAATGGCGCTTGTCATCAAAAGCTTTCGCCAAATCATCAAGCAAAGGAGGGGGAAAGATTACAAGCCCCGCTCCAAGAAGGTTTGTTACAAGTGTGGTAAGCCCGGTCACTTTATAGCAAAATGTCCTATTTCTAGTGACAGTGACAGGGGCGACGACAAGAAGGGGAGAAGAAAGGAGAAGAAGAAGTACTACAAGAAGAAGGGCGGTGATGCCCATGTTTGCCGGGAGTGGGACTCCAACGAGAGCTCCACCGACTCCTCCTCCGACGAGGACGCCGCAAACATCGCCGTCACCAAGGGACTTCTCTTCCCCAACGTCGGCCACAAGTGCCTCATGGCAAAGGACGGCAAAAAGAAAAAGATTAAATCCAAATCCTCCACTAGATATGAGTCTTCTAGCGATGATAATGCTAGTGATGAGGAAGATAATTTGCGTACTCTCTTTGCCAACCTAAACATGCAACAAAAGGAAAAATTAAATGAGTTGATTAGTGCTATTCATGAGAAGGATGATCTCTTGGACACTCAAGAGGACTTCCTGATTAAAGAAAACAAAAAACATGTTAAGGTGAAAAATGCTTATGCTCTAGAAGTAGAGAAATGCGAAAAACTATCTAGTGAGCTAAGCACTTGCCATGAGACTATAGACAACCTTAGAAATGAGAATGCTAATTTGTTAGCTAAGGTTGATTCAAATGTTTGTGATATTCCCAATCTTAGAAATGATAATGATGATTTACTTGCTAAGATTGAGGAATTAAATGTTACTCTTGCTAGCCTTAGGACTGAGAATGAGAAATTAATTGTTAAGGCTAAAGATTTTGATGTTTGCAATGCTTCCATTTCCGACCTTAGAAGTAAAAATGATATATTACATGCTAAGGTTGTAGAATTAAAATCTTGCAAACCCTCTACATCTACCGTTGAACATACTTCTATTTGCACTAGATGTAGAGATGTTGATATTGATGCTATTCATGATCAAATGGTATTAATTAAGCAACAAAATGATCATATAGCAAAATTAGATGCTAAAATTGCCGAGCATGAACTTGAAAATGAAAAATTTAAATTTGCTCGTAGTATGCTTTATAGTGGGAGATGCCCTGGCATCAAGGATGGCATTGGCTTCCAAAAGGGGGACAATGTCAAACTTAATGCTCCTCCTAAGAAATTGTCCAATTTTGTTAAGGGCAAGTCTCCCATGCCTCAGGATAACGAGGGTTACATTTTATACCCTGCCGGTTATCCCGAGAGCAAAATTAGGAGAATTCAATCTAGGAAGTCTCACTCTGGCCCTAACCATGCTTTTATGTATAAGGGTGAGACATCTAGTTCTAGGCAACCAACCCGTGCTAAGTTGCCTAAGAAGAAAACTACTAGTGCATCAAATGATCATGAAATTTCATTCAAAACTTTTGATGCATCATATGTTTTAACTAACAAATCCGGCAAGGTAGTTGCCAAGTATGTTGGGGGCAAGCACAAGGGGTCAAAGACTTGTGTTTGGGTACCCAAAATTCTTGTGTCTAATGCCAAAGGACCCAAAACCATTTGGGTACCTAAACTCAAGAACTAAACTTGTTTTGTAGGTTTATGCATCCGGGGGCTCAAGTTGGATCATCGATAGCGGGTGCACAAACCACATGACAGGGGAGAAGAAGATGTTCTCCTCCTACAAGAAAAACCAAGATCCCCAACAAGCTAACACATTCGGGGATGGAAACCAAGGTTTGGTCAAAGGATTGGGTAAAATTGCTATATCACCTGACCATTCCATTTCCAATGTTTTTCTTGTAGATTCCTTAGATTACAATTTGCTTTCCGTTTCGCAATTATGTCAAATGGGCTACAACTGTCTTTTTACTTATGTAGGTGTCACTGTCTTTAGAAGAAGTGATGATTCAATAGCATTTAAGGGAGTGTTAGAGGGTCAGCTATACTTGGTAGATTTTGATAGAGCTGAACTCGACACTTGCTTAATTGCTAAGACTAACATGGGTTGGCTCTGGCACCGCTGACTAGCCCATGTTGGGATGAAGAATCTTCATAAGCTTCTAAAGGGAGAGCACATTTTAGGATTAACAAATGTTCATTTTGAGAAATACAGGATTTGTAGCGCATGCCAAGCAGGGAAGCAAGTTGGTGCTCATCATCCACAAAAGAACATCATGACGACTGACAGGCCACTGGAGCTCCTACACATGGATCTATTCGGCCCGATTGCTTACATAAGCATCGGCGGGAGTAAGTACTGTCTAGTTATTGTGGATTATTATTCTCGCTTCACTTGGGTATTCTTTTTGCAGGAAAAATCTCATACCCAAGAGACTTTAAAAGGATTCTTGAGACGGGCTCAAAATGAGTTCGGATTAAGGATCAAGAAAATTAGAAGCGACAACGGGATGGAGTTCAAGAACTCACAAATCGAAGGCTTCCTTGAGGAGGAGGGCATCAAGCATGAGTTCTCTTCTCCCTACACGCCACAACAAAATGGTGTAGTGGAGAGGAAGAATAGAACTCTATTGGACATGGCAAGAACCATGCTTGATGAGTACAAGACTTCAGATCGGTTTTGGGCCGAGGCGGTCAACACCGCCTGTTACGCCATCAACCGGTTGTATCTACACCGAATCCTCAAGAATACATCATACGAACTCCTAACCGAGCAAGTTGATCTTGATGAGATAGGTCATGAAGAGGCTCCGTGCATCGCGCTAAGAAACATGTCCATTGGGGATGTGTGTCCTAAGGAATCCGAAGAGCCTCCAAATGCACAAGATCAACCATCCTCCTCAACGCAAGCATCTCCACCAACTCAAAGTGAGGATGAGGCTCAAGTTGATAAAGGAGAAGATCAAGCAAATGAGCCACCTCAAGATGACGGCAATGATCAAGGGGGAGATGCAAATGATCAAGACAAGGAGGATGAAGAACCAAGGCCGCCACACCCAAGAGTCCACCAAGCAATCCAACGAGATCACCCCGTCGACACCATCCTCGGTGACATTCATAAGGGGGTAACCACTAGATCTCGTGTTGCACATTTTTGTGAGCATTACTCTTTTGTTTCCTCTATTGAGCCACATAGGGTAGAGGAAGCACTACAAGATTCGGATTGGGTGGTGGCGATGCAAGAGGAGCTCAACAACTTCACGAGAAATGAAGTATGGCATTTGGTTCCACGTCCTAATCAAAATGTTGTAGGAACCAAGTGGGTTTTCCGCAACAAGCAAGATGAGCATGGTGTGGTGACAAGGAACAAAGCCCGACTTGTGGCCAAGGGATACTAGCAAGTCGAAGGTTTGGATTTCGGTGAAACCTATGCACCCGTAGCTAGGCTTGAGTCAATTCGTATATTATTGGCCTATGCTACTTACCATGGCTTCAGGCTTTATCAAATGGACGTGAAGAGTGCCTTCCTCAATGGACCAATCAAGGAAGAGGTCTACGTTGAGCAACCTCCCGGCTTTGAAGATAGTGAGTACCCTAACCATGTCTATAAACTCTCTAAGGCGATTTATGGGCTCAAGCAAGCCCCAAGAGCATGGTATGAATGCCTAAGAGATTTTCTTATCACTAATGGCTTCAAAGTCGGAAAAGCCGATCCTACACTCTTCACTAAAACTCTTGAAAATGACTTGTTTGTATGCCAAATTTATGTTGATGATATTATATTTGGGTCTACTAACGAGTCTACATGTGAAGAATTTAGTAGGATCATGACACAGAAATTCGAGATGTCTATGATGGGGGAGTTGAAGTACTTCTTAGGATTTCAAGTGAAGCAACTCCAAGAAGGCACCTTCCTAAGCCAAACGAAGTATACTCAAGATATTCTAAGCAAGTTTGGGATGAAGGATGCCAAACCCATCAAGACACCCATGGGAACCAATGGGCATCTCGACCTCGACGAGGGAGGTAAATCCGTCGATCAAAAGGTATACCGGTCGATGATAGGCTCCTTACTCTATTTATGTGCATCTCGACCGGATATTATGCTTTCTGTATGCATGTGTGCAAGATTCCAAGCCGACCCTAAGGAAGCTCACCTTGCGACCGTAAAACGAATCTTGAGATATTTAGTTTATACTCCTAAGTTTGGGCTTTGGTATCCTAGGGGATCCACATTTGATTTGATTGGTTATTCGGATGCCGATTGGGCAGGGTGTAAGATTAATAGAAAGAGCACATCGGGGACTTGCCAGTTCTTGGGAAGATCCTTGGTGTCTTGGGCTTCAAAGAAGCAAAATTCCGTAGCCCTTTCTACCGCCGAAGCCGAGTACATTGCCGCAGGCCATTGTTGCGCGCAATTGCTTTGGATGAGGCAAATCCTAAGGGACTATGGTTACAAATTAACCAAAGTTCCTCTTCTATGTGATAATGAGAGTGCAATCCACATGGCGGATAATCCCGTTGAGCATAGCCGCACTAAACACATAGCCATTCGGTATCATTCTTAAGGGATCACCAACAAAAGGGAGATATCGAGATTGCATACATTAATACTAAAGATCAATTAGCCGATATCTTTACCAAGCCACTTGATGAAAAAACTTTTAACAAACTTAGGCATGAGCTAAATATTCTTGATTCTAGGAACTTCTTTTGTTGATTTGCACACATAGTACATTCATATACTTTTGATCATGTCTCTTTTATATATGCTATGACTAATGTGTTTTCAAGTGAATTTCAAACCAAGTCATAGGCGTATTGAAAGGGAATTGGAGTCTTCGGCGAAGACAAAAGGCTTCCACTCCGTAACTCATCATTCGCCGTCGCTCCGGGCAACTCTCCGTCTTTGGTATAATCTTCACTCATATTTTATTTGCCAAAGGGGAGAAAGTAGTTAGCAAAGGGCTCTAATGATTCCGTTTTTGGCGATTTATGCCAAAGGGGGAGAGAGCATGAGCCCAAAGCAAAAGGACCGCACCACCACCTAATTTTAAAAAGAGTGTTTCAATTGGTATGATTTTTCAAATTGATATCTCGTTGTGTTCAAAAAGGGGAGAGAGTAGTATTTTCAAAATCAATATCTCAAAACCCTAAGAGGAGGAATTTATCAAGGGGGAGTTTTGTTTAGTCAAAGGAAAAGCATTTGAAACAGGGGGAGAAAATTTCAAATATTGAAAATGCTTCGCAAAATCTTATTCATTTACCTTTGACTATTTGCAAAAGAACTTTGAAAAGGATTTACAAAAGTATTTGCAAAAACAAAACATGTGGTGCAAGTGTGGTCCAAAATGTTGAAATTAAAGAAACAATCCATGCATATCTTATAAGTATTTATATTGGCTCAATTCCAAGTAACCTTTGCACGTACATTTTGCAAACTAGTTCAATTATGCACTTCTATACTTGCTTTGGTTTGTGTTGGCATCAATCACCAAAAAGGGGGAGATTGAAAGGGAATTAGGCTTACACCTATTTTCCTAATTGATTTTGGTGGTTGAATTGCCCAACACAAATAATTGGACTAACTAGTTTGCTCTAGTCTATAAGTTATACAGGTGCCCAAGGTTCACACTTAGCCAATAAAAAGACCAAGAAATGGGTTCAACCAAAAGAGCAAGGGACAACCGAAGGCTGTCTGGTCTGGCGCACCGGACTGTCCGGTGCACCACCGGACAGTGTCCGGTGCACCAGGGAACACCAAGCTAAACTTCGCATCTTCGGGAATTTTCAGAGGCGCTTCGCTATAATTCACCGGATTGTCCGGTGCACCACCGGACAGTGTCCGGTGCCCCAGAGGAGAGCGACTCTGAACTCGCCAGCTTCGGATTTCCGCTCCGCTATAATTCACCGGACATGTCCGGTGCACACCGGACTGTCCGGTGAGCCAGCGGAGCAACGGCTACTTCGCGCCAACGGTCGACTGCAACGCATTAAATGCGCGCCAGCGCGCGCAGAGGAGCAGGGCACGCGCGGGTGGCACACCGGACAGTCTACAGGACTTGTCCGGTGCACCACCGGACAGCCAGGCGGGCCCACACGTCAGATCTCCAAGGGTCAGAACCCAACGGCCAGGTGACGTGGCTGGCGCACCGGACAGTGTCCGGTGGCGCACCGGACTGTCCGGTGCGCCATGCGACAGCAGCCTCCATCAAACGGCTAGTTTGGTGGTTGGGGTTATAAATACCCCCAACCACCCCACATTCAAGTCATCCAAGTTTTCCAACTTCCAACCACTTACAAGAGCTCTAGCATTCAATTCTAGACACACCCAAGTGATCAAATCCTCTCCCAATTCCACAAAAGCTTTAGTGTTAAGTGAGAGAGATTTGTTGTGTTCTTTTGAGCTCTTGTGCTTGGATTGCTTTCTTTCTCATTCTTTCTTGAGATCAAACTCACTTGTAATTGAGGCAAGAGACACCAATCGTGTGGTGATCCTTGTGGGAACTTTGTGTTCCAAGTGATTGAGAAGAAAAGCTCACTCGGTCCGAGGGACCGTTTGAGAGAGGGAAAGGGTTGAAAGAGACCCGGTCTTTGTGACCACCTCAACGGGAAGTAGGTTTGCAAGAACCGAACCTCAGTAAAACAAATCCGCGTGTCACACTCTTCATTCGCTTGTGATTTGTTTTGCGCCCTCTCTCTCGGACTCGTTTCTATTTCTAACGCTAACCCGGCTTGTAGTTGTGATTAATTTTGTAAATTTCAGTTTCGCCCTATTCACCCCCCCCCCTCTAGGCGACTTTCAAGCACACTTATGGACACGTTGATATGGCAACCCACATTTATAACATAATCCCTTGGCTTCACGATAAGCATAAAGGGTGACCAGTTTATCATGAGCTAGAGCAGTACATGTAGGAGGTGATGTCTTGGAATCAGTCCCTTCGAGAGGAAGTGAGGGGATGTCTTGGAGAAACCATGTTGAGAATACTTGAAGTCACGACGACGACCACCATTGTCCACCTCCTACTGCAGCTGAGCAAGGCCATAAGCAGTATCTAGATCTCTTAGTCGTTAACTAAAATGATAGATTTAACATCATCTTTGAGGCCATCAATAAATTTAGTGGTGTAATACAATGGATCATCATGAGATTGATAGGCTTTTAATTGGTCAACAAGCTAAGAAAAGTTTTCTACATAATCCAAAATAGTGTAGTGTTGTCGGATATGCAACTGATGTCGAAGGATTCGTGTTGGTCCTTCCCAAGGCCCTCATGAATGAGGAATCCAAACTCATGCCAAGGCATTGTAGGGAGTTTATGTTTAATGGACTGGACCCAATGGGCAATAGGGTTGGAAAACTTCGTAGTAGCTACCAGAATCCCCACGACTAGGTCAACCCCATACATGGTGAAATAACTTTCACAACGAGATTGCGACAACTTAGGGTGTTCACCATCAAAGGAAGGGAAGCTGGGGCAACTGCCCGAGTTGGTTGGCAAAATACGACCAATGGACAACATCTAGTACTACAATGGTGTGTATGGAGGTGCTAGATTCTTAGGAGGACGCACACCGAATGAAAATTCTATAGCCATAGGATGAGGGGGTTGAGGAACATACCATTGCCCGAGACATGATGATGGGTAAAAATTGACCCAAAGCCACGCTCCCGAAATGGTTTGTCAAAGCGGTGCCCGTGGGGGTCGTCGGCGTGCACTGTGGAGGCAGATGGGTGCCCCACCTCCGAATGATGTTGACTGAGGATGCGGGCCTAGATGGGGGTGTCCTTTAGGGCAGTCTGTTCTAGGAGGTGAGACATCTTGGATATCTCAGCGCGCATGCTGGAGATGGAGTCGGTGACATCGTCAACAAACGCATTGGTCCGGGTCCGCCAATTGTCGAACATAGATTGGACATTATCTAAGGGCAGCGACTAATATGCAAGCAGGTACTATATGCAAATGTGCAAGCAGACTTTTTAGTCCGTTAGATCTGCATCCAACGATAGATACAATTGTGGTTTGTCAGGAGGTTTTTTATAAAGCTATATCAGATGGTGGTGGAAGAGTTTAAGTGCTAAATATGACATTCTGTTGAATCTATATCTAACGGATCAAAATATCTGTTTGCCTGCTTGCACCTATTACCTGCTTGTATATTAGTCGTTGCCTTATATAAGACAGCCACACTAGTGGCCATGTCGGTGGTGGCGCCGCCAAAGTAAGTCCACGTCGGTGCCTCCAGCGTAGAGATCTGCGCTGTGATGTGCTCGTCGATGGCGTGACACAGATCCTTAGATCATCTAGCTTAAAGACGCTCGATGGTGTTGGTGGCCACCAATTTCTCGAGAGCACTCCATCTCTGATCCTGTGTTTCTAGCATGTCGCACATCCCGATATTCTTGATTGGGTTTCAATTTGCTTTGCTTGAGCCACGAGTGTGGTGGAAACGCTTGGATTGGATATGCCAGCCATCCTCGCCGATCAAATGAATTGAATAGGCACTGCGAAAGCCAAGACCGATAGTCCAATACCAGTTTTCACAGTAGCAAACTCGCATTGACTGCGGGGATCTGGAAGGAATGCTTGGCGAAGAAGAGGAGGGAGGAAGACGGTAGTGTCGTGTTAATTGTTGTTCTAGAGCTATTTTCAGTTCTGAACTAGTAATTCACCAACAGCTTCATGGGCCACTCACACAACCCATCCCGGGCCCTTGTAACTGGTCTTCGACCGTTGTCCCACCAGCCTGCACAACAGCCAGCAATGTCACCCTCCTCCTGTGTAGGAGTGGATATCAAGCCAGCTTGGCTTGGCTCGTTATGGCTCAGGTTATTATGGCTCGTTATTATAACGAGCCTAGCTCGAACGAGCTAAATATTTAACTCGGCTCGTTAGGTAGCTCGAGCCAGCTCGTTAGGCTCGAGAGCCATACGACTAAAATACAAATATCTATGTACATAAATATATATAATAAAAAATCATATTTTAAGTGTTTAACACTATAAACCCAAAACCTTTATAATATTATTATTATATTGTCGTCCTACCTTCTAACTTTCAATATTAAATTGAATAACCAAATATATATTAATTTACATATTTACAACCATTTTATTATAATAAGATAGCAACAAGTATTATTATAAAGCAATTCATCATCCATTTCACAAATATGTAACATTTCATTGCACAACACTAACATCATATGCTGCAAGAAAAAAAGTTCACAAAACCATAACCAATAATCAAATATTAAATATGTAATGTAGATATGTAGTCATGCAAGAATGCAAATATTTAAGCACATGGCACATCCACACATGTCCATATCACAAATCATAACTACGAAAAGACAAGACCATGAGGGATGAGATGACACCAACGACTAGACAAACTTGTGTTGTGGCTTGGCTCATTTGGCTCGCGAGCTAGCTCACGAGCTAACCTGAGCTGGCTCATTAGAGAACCGAGCTAGAATGCTAGATTGACTCGCTACAAAATTAAAACGGGCCGAGTCAAGTCGAGCTACTAACGAGCCGAATCAAGCGAGTTATCGAGCCACGAGTATTTCGTCCAGCCCTACTCCTGTGTATGCGTATCAGGGCTGCTGACATGCTCTCCGTCATCGTCACCTGAGCTTTTTGGAACCGTGATATCGCCAACACTGGGCTTCTGAAAATAGGTATCCCAAACAGCGCAATTGAAATTTTAGTATTATAATCCGTTGAAATTCGGAATTGTAGTATCTGAGTCAGATTAAACCCAGGTGTTACGGCAATCCGTTTCTTACAACGGCTCCTCTCCCCAGCGCTCCTCTCCCTGACGAGCGCATTGCTCTCCCACCGCTGCCGAGCCGGCGCCCGTGCAGGAGCGGCGGCGCTCGTCTACACGGCCTCGTCGTCGAGCTCCTCCTCTCCTCGAGCGCTCCTCCTGAAGCTAAATCTGTTAGCTTCGTCGAGCTCCTTGCTCTCCCCGACATGGAAATGGGCAGTTGCTAGCATGTAGAGTCTGAAATTCCAAACCTTATATCCTTGCTCTCCCGACGAAGCTAGTGAAAATGGGCAGTTGCTAGCATGCTAGCATGCAGATGTGCTAGTCTGTTGGTCTCACTGATTTTCAGGTATGGCAGTTGTGCTAGTCTGCTAGTGAAAATGCAAATGCACATGTGCTAGTCTGCTTGTGAAAATGCAGATGAAAATGCAAATGGCAGTTGTGCTAGTTTGCTACAGCTGCAGATGTGCTAGTGAAAATGCAGTTGGCGATATCAGTGTTTTCAGAAGCCCAGTTTGGTATGGCTGCCAGATTTTCGGACAGCTGCCAGTTCTAGCACATCTGCGATTTCAGTTTGGTATGGCTGCTTCAGTCCAATTCAGTTGGCTTCAATTATTTTTAGTTAGCTTCAGTTAGTCCTAGTCTAATCGTGTTAGCTTCAGTTCAGTTATCTTTAGTTTTTCCCTAGTCCTAGTTCAGTTAGCTTCAGTTAGTCCCTGGTCAGTAATTTCGGAAGTAGCAAGTTTCTGAAAATGCAGTTCCTGTATGTTTCTGAAAACCGAGCAGACAGAACCGAGCAGTCCAATTCTGAAAATGCAGTTCCTGTATTCCTCGTTCCTACATTTCAAACACACCTTGAGAGTAGGGTCCATGTTCTACATGGTAGCATTTCTTCTCTTTTTGAAGATAGATTACACGTTTAACACTTTCCTGAATACATCATAACTTAATTCAGGTAAATTACTGCTATGTAGTAATTATTTGATTTTGTCTTTACTCTTCAAGGACCGAGCAACTGAAATCTTCAAGAAAATTATTAAGTTGCTAGCTTATAAACTCATAAAAATTGCAGAGGCGTTTCTGTTCAACTCTTGGAATGACCAATCAAGCTGTTAACGCAGCCAAGGAGGCAGTTCAGCGCTCAGAGGACCTTGATATAAGGTTTGGAATTTCAGACTCTACATGCTAGCAACTACCCATTTCCATGTCGGGGAGAGCAAGGAGCTCGACGAAGCTAACAGATTTAGCTTCAGGAGGAGCGCTCAAGGAGAGGAGGAGCTCGACGACGAGGCCGTGCAGACGAGCGTCGCCGCTTGTCGGGTACCGTAATTAGGGGTACCCCCAACACTCCTAAACACGGCTGGTAACCACCCTCAGCACAAACCGCAAAGACTGATGGGCACGGTTCAGGTCAAGGCTTCGTCTACCAAGGGACGCAATCTCGCCTCGCCCGAGCCCAGCCTCGGGTGGGAACAGTAGTCCCGGACGAATTCACGCCTCGCCCGAGGGCCTCCTCAGGCGGTGGGCGCACCCTCGGCTCGCCCAAAGCCCAGCTCGGGCAGGCTTCGTTGTGAAGCAACCTTGGCCAAATCGCCTCACCAACCAACCGTATCGCAGGCGCATTCAATGCGAAGATCGCCTCGCACCTTATCCTGACACGCGCGCCGCAGTCGGCAAGGTCGAAGTGACCGCAGTCACTTCACCCTTTCACTGACCGATCTGACAGGAAAACAGCGTCGCTCGCCCTGCTCCGACTGTTTTGCCAACCACCCAGGCAAGGCTGAAAACAGCCAAGTTCAGCCTCGGGCGCAACAGGAAGCTCCGCCTCGCCCGACCTTAGGCCTCGGCCTCGGGGGGAGGTCTCCGCCTCGCCCGACCCGAGGACTCGGCCTCGGGAGGAATTGCGTCCTCGCCCGACCCCAGGACTCGGCCTCAGCCTCGGCCTCGGGAGGAATCGCGTCCTCGCCCGACCCCGGCCTCGGCCTCGGGAGAAGTCTCCGCCTCGCCCGACCTTGGGCTCGGACCGACCACGCCACAGGTGATACATCATTACCCTACCCCTAACTAGCTCAGGCTACGAGGGAACAAGACCGTCGTCCCATCTGGCTCGTCCCGGTAATAGGTAATGATGGCTCCCCGTGTGCGTCCATGACGTCGGTGGTTCTCAGCCCCCTACGGAAGCAAGGAGACGTCAGCAGGATCCCAGCCGCACCGCCAGCTGTGCTTCTACAGGGCTCAGGCACTTCTCCGACGGCCACGTTATCGCGTATGCAGGGCTCAAGCACTTCTCCGACAACCACGTTGACATGTACACAGGGCTCAAGCACTTCTCTGTCAGACACGTTAGCGCCTAGCTACACCCCCCATTGTGCATCTGGACCCTCTCCTTGCATCTATAAAAGGGAGGTCCAGGGCCTTCTTGCGGAAGGTCGCGCGAGGGGACGAGCAAACGAACAGACTCTCTCTCTCTCTCTCTCTCGCGACGCTTGTAACCCCTACTACGAGCACCCCCGGTGCGAGATAATACAAACCGCATTTCCCCTTGTGTTCCATCTTGCGCCAACCCATCTGGGCAGGGGCACGCAGTGATAAATTCACTGGTCGGCTCGGTTGAGGGTCCCCCGGGGTCCGAAACGCCGACAATTGGCGCGCCAGGTAGGGGCATGCTGCGTGTTAACGAACACCTTCCCGTTGAGTTCCAGATGGGTAGTCTTCAGCAACCTCTTCAGCCCAGGACGGTGCTCCACTTCGGGAGTCTCGAGTTCATGTCCCTCGACGACAGCTACGACATGGTACTCCTCCCCCCGCAGCGCGACAGCAACAACGACGGTCGTCAGCTCGCCCGGTGGCGGTGAACTCGACGACGTCCTCCCCCCGTGGCGGAAGACCAGCATCCGGATTTGCCCCGCCACCCTCCTTGTCGCAGGAGGAGGAGACGGGGCAACCGTGGCCAGGCAAGAGGCGGCACCTCCTCGGCTGTCGGTCCAGAGCGAGTCGACGACGCCGGCACCCCAGCGGGGGACATGTCGGGCGTTGTCCTCGCACCTGAGACAACGACAGATGTCGTTTCCCCGCAACGTGCCAACCCCAAGCAGACTGATGACGCCAGCACACTCGCAAAGGACTTGCTGGGCATTAGCCTCGTACCTAAGACGACGGTTGTTGGGGACTTGTTCTCAAATGCTATGAATTAAGAACAAGGCAACACAAGATGTTAAATATTAATGCCCTTCGTCCGCTGAAGCATTATCTCCCAAAGGATTTAATGAACTTCGGACGAAGGCCACGAGTAAAATATCACGAAGGTTACACCTTCGTGATTAAACTTACAAAATAATACAAAGTAATATTAAATGTGAAACATTAAAGATAAATATATCAGAAATAAATGACATCATTCGCTTATCTTATTATATGAATCTAAAATGTTAAAACATAATATTTGGGTACATTTATACCTTTGCCTTGACAAACAATAATTCCCGAGTGATGCGTTTGCGATCACAAGAATGTGTGAACAGTAATGGAATAATGTTCACTATTTATAGGCACAGGACACAGCCTGTGAGGAATTACAATCATGCCCCTCATAAAAGTTTACAACAATGACTCAGACCCTTATGGACTAAAAGGTCATTCTATCTTTAAGTCGGTTCGACCCTCCATCTTCGGATATGCTATAATACCGAAGCTTCATGAATGGTACCTTCGGCATCACGTACGAGCAGCTTCAGCCGAAGCTGTTTTCTTTCCGCAGGACCTTCGGCGACGAAGCATGGTCCCAACAGTAGCCCCTTCGCGGTGCTAGATCGTTTTTCGTAACGAGCTTGATCCGTGAAAAAAGTCTCTTAGGCTTCAGGAAGCCGAAGGTCCGAAAAACACCTTCCCTGAGCTCGTTGTCGAGAAACGATACAGTTTCCGAGCGCGGAACGGTCCCACCATGCAGGTTCACTTTTTGGTTTTTGCGGCCCACCGTGCAGTGGGTGCGAGCGACTGTTTTCCCGGTGTAAAAATCCTTATGATTCACCTTCTTACCTGCAGCACTATATAAACAGACAGGTAGGTGTGAAGTTACCACAGCATTCATTGCTATTGCACTGTTTTGCTGCCAAAAATTTAACCATAGCCGAAGCTTGACTTTTGCATTCGAACGAAGCTCCACTTTGGATTCGGCTTCGTCACAAGAAGAGCTTCGGAGAAAAGGTTATTAATTTCCAAGGAATTTTCAAGAAATTTAAAATCAAATGGCCAGAGTACGCTCCACTGCTAGAGTTGAGCGTGATGGAGATGAGGCCGAAGCTGCTGAAACTGTTCCGATTTCTGAAGCGATGAGGCGCTCCGGGCTAGTTACAGCAGAGGACACAGCTACAGCAGAGGACACACCTGCTGCCGAAGCAACACAAGCTGATGTTGAAGAAGTTGGTTCTGAGGATGAGCTCAGCTGCGGGGTACCAACTAAACCTAGTCATTTGGACTTTGGGAAGTCCACCATCTCTGAAGCTGACCTTCCAAAAATGGTGAAGCTGGGCTACTTCAGCAAAGCAAAAAAGGAGCTGGTTCGTTTTGGCGGAGAAGAAACTACTCCGAAGCCGGAAAAGAATGAGGTAGTAGTGTTCAAAAGCTTCTTTAAAGCAGGATTAAGATTTCCTTTGAATGGGATGATTGCTGACGTTTTGAAGAAATTTGGGGTTTACCTTCATCAGCTGACCCCTAATGCCATTGTTAGATTAAGTGTTTATATTTGGGCCCTTCGTAGTCAAGGAGTGGAACCGTTCGGCGAAGGTTTCTGCCGAGTCCATGAACTACATTATCAGACTAAAGCCAGAGGAGATGGTCTCCATGAGAATTTTGGATGTTACAACTTTGCTTATCGCAAGACTACGAAGTTTCCAGTGATAAGCTACCGAAGCAAATGGCCAGCCGGATGGAAATCTGAGTGGTTTTATGTTAAAGTTGATAAAGATGAAGATAAATTGGTCCAGAGTCCAATAGAGCTAAGCTTCGGAGAAACGAGGCCCCGATGCAACATGATAAGAGGAAGCCCGAGCCAAATTGCTATGGCTGAATTTCGCGTGATTTCAGATCACATTGGCACTAGAGACTTGGTGCAGGAATTTCTGGCTTTTAAAGTGTTCCCAACAATGAGGGATTGGGAGATGCCGAAGCTGGAGGGAGAAAAGAAAAAAGGAGAACTTATTTGATTGCCTTATTATTACAAGTTTAAGAAACACTTTAAAAAACCCTGCCAGGAGTGGTTGGACACAATTGAGATTATGTGCAACGATATACTCAGAAATTATTCTAAGAAAGAAGATCAGTTGATGACAGCAGCCTTCGGCAGTCGCCCCAAACGAACATTGAATCGGGTGCTAGATGCCTTGAATTTTGGATATCCTGATTATGAGCAACTGGGCGGAGATGCCGAAGGCCCGAAGAGAAAAAGAATTGTCAGCGCCCTTGACAAGGAAAGCACCAAATTGGCCAAAAAGGAGCAAGAAATTTCCAAAAAACTGAGCTCAGAGCCGAAGGTAGCTGCTCCAAGAAAAAGAAAAGTTGTATCTCCAAAACCTGCATCTCCAGAACCAAAGACATTGGTCCGAGAGGAGGAAACTCCTGCGACACCTTCTGCTGCCGAAGTAGAAGAGATTCTGAAGGTAATGACTGAACCTTTGCCTATCAAGCTAAGTCTGCTGGCGCCAGAACTGACGAAGTTTTTTCAGAAGGACAAAGAAGCTTTGGCAGCAGAAAATCCTGCAAAGCAGAAAAAGCGAAGAATTATCCAAGTGGCAGATGTGATTCATCAGACACCGCCACCGATATCGGTGTCAAAAATTGTCATTGCCGAGACCGCCGGAGCCAATACCGCCGCAGCCGAAGCTACCGGAGCCGAAACCACTGAAGCTGAAACCGCCGAAGCCGAAGCTACCGGAGCCGAAGCCGGGACCACCGAAGATTCTAACCTGGAAACCACACTTGATGTTATTGATAATATACTTCTGAAATGGCTGAAGAAGAAGCTGCTGTGGCTGCGGTGAACACGGCTACTGAAAAAGGAAAAGAGCAGGTTGAAGACATTTTGGAGGAAGGAAATTTTAACTTTCAAGATTTACTTGGACAAGAGTTAACAGGCGCTGAAAAAGAAGAGCTGAAGAAATATGCCATATCTTGTGGATATAAACCAGGGTCTCTGCTATTTGGTGGGGTCAACGAAGGAAAGCTAAGATGCCTTCGGAATCGCACCGAGGCCAAAATTGTTAGGACCTTCTCCAAAAGCGTTGGCCTGCCGAAGGTAGAAGCGGACCTTTGCAGGTACCAACGACAACATATCGCCGGTAGCTTGCTCTATGCTAATTTTAAGGTAAAAAATATTATTATTACTTTATTATTATTATTATTATTATTTAGGTCGTTTTCTGACGAAGGTTGTTTTGGCAGAGTATACTACTAAGTAAAGTGCTAAAAATGCAACAAGATCTCGAAGAGGAGAAAAACAAAGCTATCATCAAAGATTTAGAAGACAAAGTTGAGAATTACGAAGCTGCTCTGAAGAAGAAGGACTTCGTCATTCAAGACCTTGAAATCATAGCTAAAGAACACGAAGCTGCCTTAGAAAAGAAAGACTTCGTTATTCATTCTATGGAAGGCTCACTGGCCGAGGTCCAGGCCGAAAATGACAGGTTAAACAATGAATTACTCAAAAAGTCCGAAAAATCTGAGCAGGAAAAGAACAACCTCGAAACAAGTCTCAAGGCTGAGATCAAAAAGAATTCAAATCTGCAAAAGTCATTAAAGGAGCTTCAGGAGAAATGCCTAAATTTCGGTAGCCGATGCGTGCAACGGCTGAAGGATGTGTTTCACTCTATCGGAGCCAGCTCTGAAAAATTTACACCTTCAGCTGAAAACCTGCCCAGCACCTTTGAATACATTGAAGGCGAGGTTGATGCACTTGACGAAGTTATTGCTGGGCATGCTGACTTCTGCGCCCTGGTAGCTTCTCGAGGCACAGCTACCGCTTTCCTGAAGGCTGGCTGCACGCACGGAAAAATTGTAAATAGACCAAACTTCAGCTTGTCAGCAGCAAATTTGGTTGATATCCCAAGCCTAGCCCGAAGCATCGGAAACAGATTTATGACCCAGATTTGGGTAAATGGCGGGCGAAAAATGGCTGGTGACGAAGCTCGGAGCCACCTTAAGCCGGTGAGAAACTTATATCTGTTACTTTTTCCTTCTCTTTGAAATTTGCACCTTTCTTATTTTGCTTTTTAATATGTGCAGGATGACGAAGCTGAAGAATGACGGGCTGAAGCTTAGCGGTTGCTATAAAAGACTTTCCTACAAAAAATTCTGGAGAAATCTTTGTAATATAATTGTGGAAAAAAACTTATGTAAATTTGTACATACCTTGTAATATATCTTGTCTCCTTTATCCGTGTACAATCTGCTTTGCTGTGAACGAAACTTCACTTTTGAGCCGAAGGCAAAAAACACCTTCCCTTCTTTTCGTACACAACGAAGCATGAAAATTTCCTCTTTCTTCGAAGTTTTTTCTCATAGCCGAAGCATCTGTCTTTTGTGGTATGATGATGATGATTCTATATATGTCTAAATGAATGTTTATGAATGCAAATG
The DNA here is from genome assembly GCF_902167145.1 of Zea mays. Taxonomy (NCBI): domain Eukaryota; kingdom Viridiplantae; phylum Streptophyta; class Magnoliopsida; order Poales; family Poaceae; genus Zea; species Zea mays. The sequence goes on from NC_050096.1 coordinate 113,524,553, forward strand.
TGATGATGTAATGTGTCGTGCAAATGAATATCAGAATATATTCCAAACCATATTCATAGCCTTCATTCCCTTGGGAATAACTCAAATCTTTTTGCCGTTTATTTTTCGGCTTCACCGTTTACTTTTCGGTGTATCAGCGCTGACTTTTCGCTGTAAGCCTCCCTTAGGAGCTTCTTCGCCTTTTACTTTCAGCGGAATCAGCGTTTATTTTTCGTTGTAAGCCTCCCTTAGGAGCTTCTTCGCCTTTTACTTTCTTCAGAATCAGCGTTTATTTTTCGCTGTAAGCTCTGCATTCCCTTAGGAACGACTTTTGAGCTTCTCCCTGTTTTCTTTTCTTTTTTCCTTTGCATTTACATTTACATTTTTTGGGGGATATCACTCTTATAGAATTGAAATAAGGAAAAGAAAAATTACATGTTGTGGCCCCATTAAAAACCTTTCTCCCCCTTTGGAAAGGAAAAGGGTGCCACAAAAAAGAATAGAAAAAATTACATCAAGCTAAACATAATATCTCCGAAGCTCATCCGCATTCCACGATCTAGAAATATCGTTGCCGTCCATATCCTTCAATCTGTATGAACCGGGTCTTGACGAAGATACTACCAGAAAAGGTCCTTCCCATTTCAGCTGTAATTTGCCTACTATCTCAGGGTTGGCCACTCTTCGAAGCACCAAGTGTCCTGGTTCAATGTTCTTTGGCTTAACCTTTCTATCACGCCACTTTATTGTTTCAGCTTGATATTTGTTGATGTTTTCCACAGCTTGAAGCCTGATCCCCTCTATAGCATCTTTTTCCACAGAGTAATCAGCTTCAGCTTCGCCTTCTGTCGAAGCTACTATTCTTATTGATCCTGCTTTGGCCTCTTCCGGAGTTATTGCTTTGTCACCAAACAATAGTTTGAATGGTGTAAAGCCTGTTGATCTTGATACTGTTGTATTGTGGCTCCACACCACTTTGATCAATTCATCTGGCCACTTTCCCCTGGGCTGATTGAAGATTAACTTCATTATTCCTGTCATTATGACGCCATTAGCTCTTTCAACAAGTCCATTTGACTCCGGATGTCGAACTGATGCGAAATGAATCTTTGTGCCAATTTGATCGCAAAATTCTCTGAAAGCTTCGGAATCAAACTGTGTCCCATTATCCACAGTAATGGCCTTCGGCACTCCGAAGCGATAAACAATATTTTGCCAGAAAAACTTTTGGATAGTGACCGAAGTTATTGTGGCTAAAGGCTTTGCCTCAATCCACTTAGAAAAATATTCCACTGCCACTACAACATATCTTAAGTTGCCTTGTGCTGGTGGTAATGGACCTAACAAATCAAGGCCCCACCTTTGCAACGGCCAAGTGGGTTGTATTAACTGAGTTAAAGATGAAGGTTGTTTTTGATCTCTTGCACATTTCTGACAACCTTCGCACTTTTGGACTAATTCCGCTGCATCCGAAGCTGCCTTTGGCCAATAAAATCCTTGACGAAAAACTTTTCCAAGCAAAGGCCTAGATCCAATGTGAGATCCACATAGGCCTGCATGTATTTCCTTCATCAATTCTATACCTTCGGCTCTGGATAAACACTTGAGTAACGGAGAACAGACCCCACGCTTGTATAGTTCCCCTTCTATTATAACATATGGTCGGGCTCTTGCCTCTATCCTCCTGTTATAAGCTTCATCATCTGAAAGAAAGTTACCCTGGAGAAAAGAGATGATCTCAGTTCTCCAGTCCTCACTATAAATAGGGGATATGTTGAGGACTGCTCTTTCAAGAAGCTCAACCGAAGGTGCTTTTATTGTTTCGAAAAATACTTCCGAAGGTAATGGCATCCCCTGTGCTGCTGACTTATGAAGCGTCCCAATCCTCTAGGACTCAAATGTGATACAATTACTAGTCCCAGGAGGCTAGTAAACACATTTATACATCAGATGATTACAGATCTGCTTAAAAGACAAACCTATAAAGGTGGCGAACAACTTTAAGAGTTGGTCCACAACTCGGGACATATCATCAGAGTGGGGCTGAAGCAGCCCGATATACGCAGTGAAGCAAATCAGCGGTCCAACAGCCACAGGCAAGGTTGGGAACAGTCATAACTCTTACCCGATCACCTTTTTCTGAAAAACAACAAATAAGCAAGGGTGAGTACAAACGTACTCAGCAGCCCACCTTCACCCACGGAATGGGGAAATCAGATATAATGCATGGAATATGTGGAGCTCAGGATATTTGCAGAAACAACAATATTTTATGCAGGGTTGTTTTTGAAAAACATTTTGTATTTTGCAAGGCGCATCCTCTCCAAAAGGAGCAGGAAGTTTTTCAGTATTATAATAAAATCCCCTGGACTAAACCATCCAGGTATCTCAGCAGTTTCCCACTGGTTTTCCTTTTCAAAAACAGCTACTGGACTTCCCGTCCACCATAGCTCACGGCTCAACCGCCGGACCTTTTAAAAACCATTTATCTCAAACGCACCCTTTTTCGAAAACAAAACATTAATTGCCATACCATACCAGACTCGTCCATTCTAGTGGACACGGACTATTCGAATAGGTTTGAACTCTGCGCAGAGGTGTACACTTTACCCACTAGTCCGGCTCTGCGATCCCATAGCTAGTGAGACCCGAATCCGAATCTCTTTCTTTCCTCGCACGTCCTAACCTTAACGGTTATACCGGAAGGAGTCAGGCCACCACCATGTCCAAACCGGACAAAACATTCCCCCTCCTTATCCTCCCGGTGCTCCCCAGCCTTCATAACCCTGGGGTTGGACCGTACGAGTTCAGATTGAGTGACTGCCCACACAGTCTCGAGTGGTTGTACTTATCATGAGTACAGGTAGTGAAAGATGACAAACCGGTCCTTATACGAGGGGACAATCCTTCTACTCACGCCTAAACCAGCTGAGCCATCACCTTAGGCCCTCCCCTAAACCAGGGAGTCCCTGATTATCCCACTCACAAGGTGATAAGGGTGAAAACCCTTCATCATACACATTTTGAAAAGCATTTTCTTTTGAAAACTCACACCCTTTCTCAAATCATTTGTAACAAATATATCAGGGATTGATTGCGGCAAGCGGCTGGGTGGCCATAATAACTTGTCTCAAAATCATATCATGCATAAAATAACAGGCTGAGGGTTGTGGTTGAAAATTCATAGGTAATTTATGCATCAAAGGGATCCAGTGAGCTTGCCATGCTTATCCGGTGAAGGGGGAAGAAGAGCTCGCGGAACAGGCTTCTGGCTCCTGGCGTAGACTTGTAGATCTGGCCTCCACGAGACAGTACGAACGCTCCGATAACTATGCAACATGAACAAGCAAACATACAAACAAGCAAGTATACCAACAAATATTTAGTATAGTGGTCAGAATAGAGATATATGGATGGGTAGAGTCTTGAGTAGAATCTGTGTCTTGTGGTGTTGAGATACTACTAGTGGTGGAGCGGAGGTGCTTACCAGGAGGGTGGACTGGAGGCGAAGCGACACTATGCGTGTAGCCGGTAGAGCGGAGTAACTGAGTGGGTGGGCGTTTGCCTTGGCTGAGGGTGTTGAGTGTGTGTGGAGAGGGAGAGGGTAGCTGGGTGTATTTATAGCTGGGTGTATGTGGTGTAGCACAGTGAAGTTCACTGTTGGTGAGAATAGTGACGAATGAATCGTCTGACTTAGTCCGAACAGAGAGATTATAGGCAGAATATGGGATAAGAGTATTTTAGGAGTTTTTTGGATTATGAACCATGCTTATGGGATGACATGGTTGGATAGGGAATAATTCGATAAGAATTTAGAAACGAGAATAATTGGAATCTGAGTTTGGAAGCCTGGTTCGAAGGAATCTCAAGTTAAGCGTGCTCAACTTAGAGAAACCTAGGATGGGTGACCAGATGGGAAGTTCCCACTGGAAGGAAAATCACAGTCACCGGAGTTTGTATAACTGGGATATGGGTCTGGCTGGTCTTAGGTGGACTGGACAGCATGATGGATGAGTAGTTGAAATTTGGGGTGATCGGATGATCGATGAATAGTAACGGTGAATAGTAACGGTAAATATTAACGGTAAATAGTAACGGTAAAAAGTAACGGTAAATAGTAACGGTAAAAAGTAACGGTAAAAAGTAACGGTAAAAAGTAACGGTAAAAAGTAACGGTAAAAAGTAACGGTAAATAGTAACGGTAAAAAGTAACGGTAAAAAGTAACGGTAAATAGTAATGGTAAATAGTAAAAAGTAACGGTAAAAAGTAACGGTAAAAAGTAACGGTAAATAGTAACGGTAAATAGTAATGGTAAAAAGTAACAGTGAATAGTAACGGTAAATAGTGATGGTGAATAGTTCGTATGAACGAACGATGGATAGGAACTATGAACGAACGATAAACGATCGAATGATCGAACGAACGAACGATCGAAATTTCGGCAACATAACGGCAGGAAAAAGATTATTTGGACGAACGAACGGACGAACGATCGAACGATCGGATGAACGGACGAACGAACCATGAACGATCGGACGAACGATCAAACGATCGGACGAACGAACGATCGGAATTTCGGCAGCATAACGGCAGGAAAATGATTATTTGGACGAACGAACGGACGAACGATCGGACGATCGGACGAACGAACCATGAACGATCGGACGAACGATCGAACGATCGGACGAACGAACGAACAAACTAAGAACAGGGGGACGAACGATCGAAGAACGACCGAACGATCCTTGTGCTAGTGTGTGCTTGTGTGGAACATGGAGTGGGTGTGTGTGGGGGGGGAGAGAGTTGCCATGAGATGGCTTGGGGTGGGATGAGAGGAGGCCCTTGCCCCTCTATTTATAGCCATGGTGGGGGGATTAGGGGGAGGGATGAGGGGATTAGTGGGAGGATGAGAGGATTAGTGGGAGATTAGCATGGATTTGTCTTATATGAGTGTAATTAGCTTGTAGAGCTCACCGTATGACACCGGAGGCATACGTATACGTATGAGCATGAGAAAAGTTATGGGGAAAATATTTGTAGGGACTTGAAAAATGATTCTGAAGGTATTTCTCAGGAAGAAAATACTTGGACATATATCGGTGGAATATTTGGGCAGTATTTCTGAAAGAGTTTGATGGTGATCACTGGGGAAATATTTTGAGGAGGATTTTAGAGAGAATATAGACCACTATATTTTATTTGCTGATATCAACTTGCAAACAAACATTTTGAAATGAAATTTGAAATTCATTTTGAATTTAGAGCGAGTTTGAGAAAATTTCAAGATTTGAATTTTTGGGATGCTACAAATCTACCCCACTTAAAAGGAATCTCGTCCTCGAGATTCGGCTTAGAAGGGTTATGGGTATAGCTTTACTTCAGCTACATATCTTCACTTTGCAGACTCTTCGAGGAGATGGAACTTCAACAAAATCTGACCTTTGAGGAGCATCTGGTTGTCGATTGCAAATGCTGATTCTGGCTACTCAAAGATCATCTTCAGGCTTCAGCTTTCGCTTGGCAGCTAGCTTATTGAGTAAGCATTGATGCCAACACGCAAACCTTTCTCTTACGAACTTCCACATGGATTCCTTCCTTGATTGGTCTTCTGGTGCTTCATCAACAAAACATGGGTGACCACTTCTCATCCAGAAACTCATAAGCTTCGACGATCTGGTCCTTCCACAAGCTTGCTACGGGCCTTCTTCTTTTTCTCCATAGCAGGAACCTTACTGGAACACTACCCCACTTAAAAAGGATGAGGGTAGATCTCTTGGATTTTTGGGGATTTGAACTCCTTGAAGTGCCTCATAACAAGGGTGTTACGGGGCCTTCTTCTGCTGTTGCTGCTTGAGCAGGCTGCGGAGAAATGACTGTCACAGGGTTGATTCTGGGAGAACCTTCTTCTTATCTTCTCTTCACTATCTTCTTTTCACTGACCCTTTCTTTCTCTTTGCTCTTCCCACTGGAGGATTCTATCAAATAGTATTACCATCATATAGAGGAGGAAACCAAAGATGTTGAACCATGTACAACAGTCTTCAACCCAAGAATCACCAAGCATTGTGATCTTAGGGGCGAGGGAGTGGGAAATGGGGTTGCTTGCGATTTGGCAGAGGGGGTTTTATCTGGAGTGTGCTTTGCTTTGAGTGAGATGGGAGTTGAGGGAGCTGGTGGGGGGGTTTATAGGTGAGCGGCATGCGAGGTGGTGCTCTGGTGCGGAGTGGTGATGATGGAGCAGGTGACACAAGGCAACAAGTGCGATGGGGGGATGGTGTTGCTGGCGGTGATGGTGGCGGTGGGTGTGCTGCAAAGGGGGCATGGGCGGCGGTAGTGCACTGCAAAGGGGCGTGGGGTGGTAGTAGTGCGCATGGAGGTGGCCACGCGTGCGGGGGGCACGAGTGAGTGGTGGGGTCAATGACCCTGATGTTTGTGGTCTCTGGTTCCAAGAATCTTTGCCTCTCTGTATGGTAATAACTCCTTCTGTCCTCTTTTCCTGTTTACTTTGACTCAGGGGCAGTGTTTTGATTCTCATGGTCGGTCCTTTTGACTGAGCGGCTGGACTGGTTGCTTTTGTAGCTTGTTCCAGGCTTCAAGGGTAAGCTTCCCGGTATCTTCTTGGGTAAGGTGCTTTTCTCTTGAGATGGGTCAAGACGAGAATGGAAGCATAAGGTAAGGATTAGCTCTAATTTGTGATCTATGTTTTTAGAGAAAACCTTTCTTAAAAAGAAAGAAAACACATAAGTTCAGCAATGATAAGCACAAACAAATCAAATGTTTTGAATAAGGGAAGGATAGAGTTTTTCCAAAGCACGGACTACTCAGATTCGGGGGCTAAGCATAACTACTATTGCTTGGCTCCTGAATTGAGAACTATGCTAAATGCGACTTATGAGCACTAACGTTAAAGCATCACATATACACTCAAAAGGGGAGAAAACATCAAGCAAAATTCATTTTGAAATGCCCTAGGGGGCCACACAATTAGAGTTTTGCAAAATACGAGTCTACACGATTACCTCTCATACATGCAGGGCTCTAGCCAAAGTGAAGAAAAACTTCACTACCCAATGCATGCAGAGGACTGGGCATACTAACTTCAGACCAAGCAATTCTCTTCTGGCAAGGCTTGCACACAACTTCAATCTGAGACATCTCCTGGATGGGTCAAGAGGGAGCTGATGTTGATGACTTCTTCTGGCGGCGACTGAGATGGCAGCACGGGGTCGAACTCTTCTTCAAGCTGGACTGGCTCTTGTAGCTCCTCAGAGGGCGGCGGTGCTGGCGGGGTGCTTGCAGCTTCTTCTTTGATCTCACGGGACAGTGCTGGAATCTTCTTCATGGTGAGGGGCTCAAACAACTCTGGCGGGGGATCTTGGGCGGATTCGGGGTGCTCTTGCTTATTCATAGCCTGAGGAAAGACTGGAATTCCTTCCAAGACTATGGCTCCTTCCGGTAGTTCCCAAGCCTTCTTCTCTCCTCTGATAGAGACCGGGTGACCTTCAAGAATCGGGGGGTCTTCAGCTCTGATGGGTTGAACATGGTTGGATGAAGCGGGCTCTTGGATCCGCAGGGCTCTACATTGGTTATGGGTTACCAAGTAGGCCTCCATCAACTTCTGGACGTGCTCATCCTTGGCTTGCTTCAGGGCTTCAACAACAATGGCTTCACGACTTTCCAAGGCAGCTACACGGGCTTGAGCTGAGGTGAGATCCACATGGAGCTTACGGTTGAGCTTCTCTGCATCTTCTGCTCGAGCAATCATCTGACGGTGGTGCCGATCCAAGAAATCATATTGTGCATCCAGGGTGAGCAGGTATGCAGTGAGGTACGCGACTGTGGGGTCGTCCTCAAGCAGCTGCTGCTCTTCCAATGCACGCATCCTGGCCATCCAAACTGGACGATTTCTCTGAAAGGGCGGAAAGAATCTGAGCGATGTGTCGGCCACTTCTTCTTCATAGATCTGACACAGGGCCCTCAATGCCTTGCGAGCGATGACTTGGCAGGTGTCTCTGAATCTGTGCCCAGCATCAGTGACACTCCATTCCACATGGTGCGGACTGGATCCAATGTACACTGTCATGACACATTTCTCTGTGCCATGCTCGACGAATTCACGACCATCATACTCTGGCTGGCTCCTGATTCCGAGGCGAACTGTGCATGCTCTCAGCAACTTGGGGAAACCATCTTCATTCTGGCAAAAGCTGGTTTGGCAGCGGACCTCCATCTGACTTCTGAGAGAAGGAAAGGGGGAAGCATTTTTGAAATGAAGGGATGAGAGCAAGAATTTTTTAAGAAAATAGTTTGGACTCAAAAACTATTGATCAGGCTAAGGGTTACGTCCTGCGGCCAACCTAACAGCTCTGATACCACCTGAAGCGTCCCAATCCTCTGGGACTCAAATGTGATACAATTACTAGTCCCAGGAGGCTAGTAAACACATTTATACATCAGATGATTACAGATCTGCTTAAAAGACAAACCTATAAAGGTGGCGAACAACTTTAAGAGTTGGTCCACAACTCGGGACATATCATCAGGGTGGGGCTGAAGCAGCCCGATATACGCAGTGAAGCAAATCAGCGGTCCAACAGCCACAGGCAAGGTTGGGAACAGTCGTAACTCTTACCCGATCACCTTTTTCTGAAAAACAACAAATAAGCAAGGGTGAGTACAAACGTACTCAGCAGCCCACCTTCACCCACGGAATGGGGAAATCAGATATAATGCATGGAATATGTGGAGCTCAGGATATTTGCAGAAACAGCAATATTTTATGCAGGGTTGTTTTTGAAAAACATTTTGTATTTTGCAAGGCGCATCCTCTCCAAAAGGAGCAGGAAGTTTTTCAGTATTATAATAAAATCCCCTGGACTAAACCATCCAGGTATCTCAGCAGTTTCCCACTGGTTTTCCTTTTCAAAAACAGCTACTGGACTTCCCGTCCACCATAGCTCACGGCTCAACCGCCGGACCTTTTAAAAACCATTTATCTCAAACGCACCCTTTTTCGAAAACAAAACATTAATTGCCATACCATACCAGACTCGTCCATTCCAGTGGACACGGACTATTCGAATAGGTTTGAACTCTGCGCAGAGGTGTACACTTTACCCACTAGTCGGGCTCTGCGATCCCATAGCTAGTGAGACCCGAATCCGAATCTCTTTCTTTCCTCGCACGTCCTAACCTTAACGGTTATACCGGAAGGAGTCAGGCCACCACCATGTCCAAACCGGACAAAACATTCCCCCTCCTTATCCTCCCGGTGCTCCCCAGCCTTCATAACCCTGGGGTTGGACCGTACGAGTTCAGATTGAGTGACTGCCCACACAGTCTCGAGTGGTTGTACTTATCATGAGTACAGGTAGTGAAAGATGACAAACCGGTCCTTATACGAGGGGACAATCCTTCTACTCACGCCTAAACCAGCTGAGCCATCACCTTAGGCCCTCCCCTAAACCAGGGAGTCCCTGATTATCCCACTCACAAGGTGATAAGGGTGAAAACCCTTCATCATACACATTTTGAAAAGCATTTTCTTTTGAAAACTCACACCCTTTCTCAAATCATTTGTAACAAATATATCAGGGATTGATTGCGGCAAGCGGCTGGGTGGCCATAATAACTTGTCTCAAAATCATATCATGCATAAAATAACAGGCTGAGGGTTGTGATTGAAAAATCATAGGTAATTTATGCATCAAAGGGATCCAGTGAGCTTGCCATGCTTATCCGGTGAAGGGGGAAGAAGAGCTCGCGGAACAGGCTTCTGGCTCCTGGCGTAGACTTGTAGATCTGGCCTCCACGAGACAGTACGAACGCTCCGATAACTATGCAACATGAACAAGCAAACATACAAACAAGCAAGTATACCAACAAATATTTAGTATAGTGGTCAGAATAGAGATATATGGATGGGTAGAGTCTTGAGTAGAATCTGTGTCTTGTGGTGTTGAGATACTACTAGTGGTGGAGCGGAGGTGCTTACCAGGAGGGTGGACTGGAGGCGAAGTGACACTATGCGTGTAGCCGGTAGAGCGGAGTAACTGAGTGGGTGGGCGTTTGCCTTGGCTGAGGGTGTTGAGTGTGTGTGGAGAGGGAGAGGGTAGCTGGGTGTATTTATAGCTGGGTGTATGTGGTGTAGCACAGTGAAGTTCACTGTTGGTGAGAATAGTGATAAATGAATCGTCTGACTTAGTCCGAACAGAGAGATTATAGGCAGAATATGGGATAAGAGTATTTTAGGAGTTTTTTGGATTATGAACCATGCTTATGGGATGACATGGTTGGATAGGGAATAATTCGATAAGAATTTAGAAACGAGAATTATTGGAATCTGAGTTTGGAAGCCTGGTTCGAAGGAATCTCAAGTTAAGCGTGCTCAACTTAGAGAAACCTAGGATGGCTGACCAGATGGGAAGTTCCCACTGGAAGGAAAATCACAGTCACCGGAGTTTGTATAACTGGGATATGGGTCTGGCTGGTCTTAGGTGGACTGGACAGCATGATGGATGAGTAGTTGAAATTTGGGGTGATCGGATGATCGATGAATAGTAACGGTGAATAGTAACGGTAAATAGTAACGGTAAAAAGTAACGGTAAATAGTAACGGTAAAAAGTAACGGTAAATAGTAACGGTAAAAAGTAACGGTAAAAAGTAACGGTAAATAGTAACAGTAAAAAGTAACGGTAAAAAGTAACGGTAAAAAGTAACGGTAAATAGTAACGGTAAAAAGTAACGGTAAAAAGTAACGGTAAATAGTAATGGTAAAAAGTAACGGTAAAAAGTAACGGTAAAAAGTAACGGTAAAAAGTAACGGTAAATAGTAACGGTAAATAGTAACGGTAAAAAGTAACGGTGAATAGTAACGGTAAATAGTGATGGTGAATAGTTCGCATGAACGAACGATGGATAGGAACTATGAACGAACGATAAACGATCGAATGATCGAACGAACGAACGATCGAAATTTTGGCAGCATAACGGCAGGAAAAAGATTATTTGGACGAACGAACGGACGAACGATCGAACGATCGGATGAACGGACGAACGAACCATGAACGATCGGACGAACGATCAAACGATCGGACAAACGAACGATCGGAATTTCGGCAGCATAACGGCAGGAAAAAGATTATTTGGACGAACGAACGGACGAACGATCGAACGATTGGACAAACGGACGAACGAACCATGAACGATCGGACGAACGATCGAACGATCGGACGAACGATCGAACAAACTAAGAACAGGGGGACGAACGATCGAAGAACGACCGAACGATCCTTGTGCTAGTGTGTGCTTGTGTGGAACATGGAGTGGGTGTGTGTGTGGGGGGGAGAGAGTTGCCATGAGATGGCTTGGGGTGGGATGAGAGGAGGCCCTTGCCCCTCTATTTATAGCCATGGTGGGGGATTAGGGGGAGGGATGAGGGGATTAGTGGGAGGATGAGAGGATTAGTGGGAGATTAGCATGGATTTGTCTTATATGAGTGTAATTAGCTTGTAGAGCTCACCGTATGACACCGGAGGCATACGTATACGTATGAGCATGAGAAAAGTTATGGGGAAAATATTTGTAGGGACTTGAAAAATGATTCTGAAGGTATTTCTCAAGAAGAAAATACTTGGACATATATCGGTGGAATATTTGGGCAGTATTTCTGAAAGAGTTTGAGGGTGATCACTGGGGAAATATTTTGAGGAGGATTTTAGAGAGAATATAGACCACTATATTTTATTTGCTGATATCAACTTGCAAACAAACATTTTGAAATGAAATTTGAAATTCATTTTGAATTTAGAGCGAGTTTGAGAAAATTTCAAGATTTGAATTTTTGGGATGCTACAACTTAGCTAATAAATCAGCATATTCATTGTCTCCACGAGGAATATTTTTAACAGAAAACCCCTCGAAGGAAGCCGCAATCCTTCGGACCGTGTCTAAATATTTTTCAAGCTTCGGATCTCTTGCTTTATAACTTTTGTCAATATGACCAGAAATAACCTGGGAATCAGTTTTAAGAACCGCCCTTCTGATTCCCATTGCCTTTAGCTTCCGAAGACCAAGTAGTAAAGCTTCGTACTCAGCAATGTTATTTGTGCAACTGAAATCAAGTCTTGTTGCATAACAAGTTTTAACTTTGGAAGTTGCAACCAACACAACAGCTGCTCCTGCTCCGAAGGTTCCCCAAGATCCATCGCAAAATACTGTCCAAACTTCAGCATCTTTATTCGTTTCTTCTTCCTGAGCCCCTGGCGTCCAGTCAGCAATGAAGTCTGCTAATGCTTGAGATTGAATCGAAGATCTATGCACATAATCAATACAGAATTCATTGAGCTCCGCAGCCCATTTTCAAACCCTTCTAGTAGCTTCTCTATTTCTCATAATATCCTTCAACGGTTGTGAAGAAGGAACAACTATATTGTATGCCTGAAAATAGTGCCGAAGCTTCCTGGAGGCCATTAAAACAGCATACAACACCTTCTCCAACACTGTATAATTTTTCTTTGATAAACTAAGAACTTCGGATACAAAGTATATTGGGGCTTGCTTTTAGACTTGGCCTTCAAGCTTCTCCTGGACGAGTGCTGCACAAACCGCTGAGTGCGAAGCTGCCACATATAACAACAGAGGAGCCCCTGGCGTTGGTGGAGTTAGTGTTGTTAGGTCTATCAAATATTGCTTCAGCTCTTCGAAGGCTCTCTGCTGAATTGGTCCCCATTGAAAAACTTCGGCTGACTTCAGTACTTCAAAAAATGGTAAATTTCTCTCTGCTGATCTAGATATAAATCTGTTGAGAGATGCCAGTCTTCCTCTCAATCTTTGAGCCCCCTTCTTTGTACTTGGTGGTTCCATTCGAAGGATAGCTTCAATTTTATTTGGATTAGCTTCAATCCCTTTTGTTGAAACTAGACAACCAAGAAATTTCCCATTCTTCACTCCGAAGACACATTTTTCTGGATTCAACTTTAAACCAGCCTATCTAAAATTAGCGAAGGTCTCCTGCAGATCAGCAATGTGATTATCTTGCTTCGTGCTTTTTACAATGATATCATCAACATAAGTTAGCATATTTCTGCCTATCTGAGAATGAAGAACCTTCGTTGTCATTCTACTGAAGCTTCCTCCAGCATTCTTGAGCCCCTCAGGCATCCGAAGGCAACAATATGTTCCACTAGGGGTTATAAAGCTGGTTTTTGGCTCATCCTCTTTCTTCATCCAGATTTGATGATAGCCTGAATAACAATCCAGCAGACTCATAAGCTCTGATGAAGCTGCTGCATCAACTAGAGAATCTATCCTGGGCAATGGAAACTCGTCCTTCGGACAGGCCTTGTTGAGGTCAGTAAAATCGATACACATTCTCCATTTGCCATTGGCCTTTTTTTACCATAACAGTGTTAGCCAGCCATTCTGGGTATTTTACCTCTCTGATAACTCCGGCACTGAGGAGCCTTTTCACTTCATTCCGAGCACCTTCGGCCTTGTCATCAGACATCTTCCGAAGCCTCTGCTTTCTGGGTCTAAAGGATGGGTCAACATTGAGCGAATGTTCAATAACATCCCTGTTAACTCCGCAAAGATCATTAGCTGACCATGCAAAAACATCTTTGTTGTTGAACAGAAACCTTATCAAGGTTTTCTCCTGTTCTTCAGACAATTGGGATCCCAATAGCACCTTCTGCTCTGCTATGTCCTCACACAAAAGCATGGGCTTCGGCTGATCGGCCGAAGCAGCTTTCTCCCTTCTAAACTTGTACTGCTCACAAGCTTCAGCTCCATCTATGTTATGGATTGCTTTTGAGTCTGTCCAGTTTCCTTCGGCCCTTCTGGCAGCTTCCTGACTTCCATGAATGGCAATAGGTCCTTGATCCGAAGGTATCTTCATGCAACGGTATGCTGGATGAAGAATTGCTTCGAAGGCATTGAGAGTACCACGACCAATGATTGCATTGTAAGGGTATTCCATGTCAACAATATTGAACACAACTTGTTCTGTCCTTGTGTTGTTGATAAATCCGAAGGTTACTGGCATTGTGATTTTTCCAAGTGCTACAATCTGTCTTCCTCCGAAGCCACAAAGGGGATGTGTGGCATCATGGATCTTGTCTTCGGGCTCTTGCATCTGTCTGAAGGCCTTAGCAAATATGATATCAGCTGCACTGCCTGTATCAACCAAAACATTATGGACAAGAAATCCTTTGATCACACAAGAGATAATCATAGCATCATTGTGTGGGTAATCCTTGAGCTGAAGATCCTCTTGAGAGAAGGTAATTGGAATGTGAGACCATCTTGACTTGATGAAGGGTCCTTGTACCCCTACATGTTGTACTCTTCTCTGCGCCTCCTCCTTCTGTTTCTTGTTAGCCGGCTCTGAGCATGAACCGCCTGTTATCGGGAGAATCAGCTTCGGAGCCGAAGCAGTTCCAGCTTGGTTCTTGAACGAAGCCATTGTCTCAGGAGAGTGGAAGTGAGTTCACCGAAGGTGGGCGCCAATGTTGGGGACTTGTTCTCAAATGCTATGAATTAAGAACAAGGCAACACAAGATGTTAAATATTAATGCCCTTCGTCCGCTGAAGCATTATCTCCCCAAGGATTTAATGAACTTCGGACGAAGGCCACGAGTAAAATATCACGAAGGTTACACCTTCGTGATTAAACTTACAAAATAATACAAAGTAATATTAAATGTGAAACATTAAAGATAAATATATCAGAAATAAATGACATCATTCGCTTATCTTATTATATGAATCTAAAATGTTAAAACATAATATTTGGGTATATTTATACCTTTGCCTTGAAAACAATAATTCCCGAGTGATGCGTTTGCGATCACAAGAATGTGTGAACAGTAATGGAATATTGTTCACTATTTATAGGCACAAGACACAGCCTGTGAGGAATTACAATCATGCCCCTCATAAAAGTTTACAACAATGACTCAGACCCTTATGGACTAAAAGGTCATTCTATCTTTAAGTCAGTTCGACCCTCCATCTTCGGATATGCTATAATACCGAAGCTTCATGAATGGTACCTTCGGCATCACGTACGAGCAGCTTCAGCCGAAGCTGTTTTCTTTCCGCAGGACCTTCGACGACGAAGCATGGTCCCAACAACGGTGCAGTCCGTCCCCGACGCGACTTCGCCACCGTCCATCGACCAAGAGGTACTGTCCATTTTCCACCTTATCCCCTTTAGATTCAGCTTGGATCCCCCAAGCGACCCCGCTTCGGTGAGCGCCTTCGTAAAGGCATATCCTAACCTTCCGGGGTACCATATGTGGTCATCCTGGGACCGACTGACGGCCGTCTCAACCTATAGGCCCCCGGGTTCGAGGAAGAAGACGACCCCGACTCCGGTTGGGATTTCTCCGGACTCAGTGATCCCAGTGTCGTGCGAGACTTCATGTCCACATGTGACTACTGCCTCTCCGGTTGCTCTAACGATGGCCACAGCCTTGACGACGAAGGTTGTGGCCCAAGTCGCGAATGTTTCCACGTCGATCTAGGGGATCGCGACGAAGGCAACCACCTCGGTATGCCGGAGGATGACGATCCCCCTGTGCCTGCTTCTCGCATTGACATCCCGCGGGAGCTAGATGTGGTCTCAGTCCCTGCGGGGGGTCAGGACACACAGCTCGAGCAAATCCGCGAGATGCAGGCCAAGCTCGACGAGGAAGCAGGCCAACTTGTGCAGCTCCAGCAAAACATCAAGCAAGAGTGGGCAGGCCGAGCACTCGCCGGAGAAGCAGGTCATCAGGCCCGGGACGTCCAACGCCGTATCGTTGACGATGCCAGGGCAAGGCTGCCCCCGGCCTCCAGCGGGGTCGGCCAGAATCTAGCTGCAGCAACAATGCTACACTGAGCAATGCCGGAGCCATCCACCACCGAGGGGCGGTGTATCCAGGGAGAACTCAAGAATCTCCTGGAGGATGCTACGGTCCGACGGGCCGAAAACTCTGCCTCCCAAAGGCAAGGGTGTCCCTCGGAGCATCGCGCAGCGACTTCCCAACTCATGCGGGAGGCCTCGGTCCGCACCGGGCGCACGCGGGACGGGACGCCTGCAGCCCCAGATCGTCTCAGCAACGAGCACCACCGCCGCGACCGTCGAGCCCGCCTCGAAGAGAAGGTGCGCCGAGGCTACCACCCCAGGCACGGAGGACGCTACTACAGTGAGGAGGATCGGAGTCCCTCGCCCAAACCACTAGGTCCGCGAGCCTTCAGCCAGGCCATACGACGGGCGTCGTTCCCGGCTCGGTTCCGGGCCCCGACTACCATCACCAAGTACTCGGGGGAGACAAGGCCGGAGTTGTGGCTTGCAGACTATCGGCTGGCATGCCAACTGGGAGGGACGAACGACGACAACCTCATCATCCGCAACCTCCCCCTGTTCCTCTCCGACGCTGCCCGGGCCTGGCTGGAGCATCTGCCTCCTGCGCAGATCTCCAACTGGGACGACCTGGTCAAGGCCTTCGCGGGAAACTTCCAAGGTACGTACGTGCGCCCTGGGAACTCCTGGGATCTCCGAAGCTGTCGCCAGCAGCCAGGAGAATCCCCGTGAGAGTACATCTGATGGTTTTCAAAGCAGCGCACCGAGCTGCCCAACATCACCGACTCGGACGTCATCGGGGCGTTCCTTGCCGGCACCGCCTGCCGAGACCTAGTGAGCAAACTGGGGCGCAACACTCCCACCAAGGTGAGCGAATTGATGGACATCGCCACCAAGTTCGCCTCTGGTCAGGAGGCGGTCGAGGCCATCTTCCGGAAGGACAAGCAGCCTCAGGAGAGGCATAAAGAAGACGTCCCCGAGGCGTCCACCCAGCGTGGCACGAAGAAGAAGGCCAAGAAGAAGTCGCAAGCGAAGCGCGACGCCGCTGACGCAGATCTTGTCGCTGCTGCCGAGCACAGGAACCCTCGGAAGCCTCCCGGAGGGACCAACCTGTTCGACAAGATGCTCAAGGAGTTGTGCCCCTATCACCAGGGTCCCGTCAAGCACACCCTTGAAGAATGTGTCATGCTCCGGCGCTACTTCCATAAGGTCGGGCCCCCGGCGGAAGGTGGCAAGGACCAAGACAACAACAAGAAGGAGGGTGACAAGGCAGAGGAGTTTCCCGAGGTCCACGGCTGCTTCATGATCTACGGTGGGCAAGTGGCGAACGCCTCGGCTCGGCACCGCAAGCAGGAGCCCCGGGAGGTCTGCTCGGTGAAGGTGGCGGCGCCAGTCTACCTAGACTGGTCCAACAAGCCCATCACCTACGACCAAGGCGACCACCCCGACCGCGTGCCAAGCCCAGGAAGGTACCCACTCGTTGTCGACCCTGTCATCGGCAACGCTAGGCTCACCAAGGTCCTCATGGACGAAGGCAGTAGCCTCAACATCATCTACGTCGAGACCCTCGGGCTCTTGGGGATCGATCTGTCCACGATCTGGGCCGGTGCGGCGCCCTTTCACGGGATCATCCCCGGAAAGCGTGTCCTGCCCCTTGGACAACTCGATTTGCCCGTCTGCTTCGGAACTCCCTCCAACTTCCGAAGGGAAACCCTCACGTTCGAGGTGGTTGGGTTCCGAGGGACCTACCACGCGGTGCTGGGGAGACCGTGCTACGCCAAGTTCATGGTCGTCCCCAACTACACGTACCTCAAGCTCAAGATGCTAGGCCCCAACGGGGTTATCACCATCGGATCCACGTACTGACACGCGTACGAATGCGACGTGGAGTGAGTGGAGTACACTGAGGCCCTCGCCGAGTCCGAGGCCCTCATCGCCGACCTAGAATGCCTCTTCAAGGAGGTGCTTGATGCGAAGCGCCACGCCAGCAACTTCGAACCGGCTGAGGCGGTTAAGTCCGTCGCCCTCGACCCCAGCAATGACGCCTGCAAGCAAGTCCGGATCGGCTCCAAGCTCGACCCAAAATAGGGAGCAGTGCTCGTCGACTTTCTCCGCGCAAACGCCGAAACTTTTGCGTGGAGTCCCTCGGACATGCCCGGCATACCGAGGGATGTCGTCGAGCACTCACTAGATATCCGAGCCGACGCCTGACCCGTGAAGCAGCACCTGCGCCGCTTTGATGAAGAGAAGCGCAGGGCCATAGGCGAGGAGGTCCACAAGCTGATGGCTGCAGGGTTCATCAAAGAGGTTCCCTACCCTCTGCCTCGCATCGATCAAATTGTGGACTCCACTGCTGGATGCGAGACCCTGTCATTCCTCGACGCCTATTCAGGTTATCACCAAATCAAGATGAAAGAGTCCGACCAGCTCGCAACTTCTTTCATCACACCTTTTGGCAAGTATTGTTATACTACTATGCCATTTGGCTTGAGGAATGCAGGTGAAACATGCCAAAGGTGCATGAACCACGTGTTCGGGAGCACATCGGCCGAACGGTCGAGGCTTACGTCGATGACATCGTTGTCAAGACGAGGAAAGCCTCCGACCTCCTCTCCGACCTTGAGACGACATTCAAGTGTCTGAGAGCGAAAGGCGTGAAACTCAATCCCGAGAAGTGTGTCTTCGGAGTCCCCCGAGGCATGCTCATGGGGTTCATCGTCTCCGAGCGAGGCATAGAGGCCAACCCGAAGAAAATCGCGGCCATCACCAACATGGGGCCTGTCAAAGATTTGAAAGGAGTACAAAGGGTCATGGGATGCCTTGCGGCTCTGAGCCGCTTCATCTCGCGCCTCGGCGAGAAAGGATTACCCTTGTACCGCCTCTTAAGGAAGGCCGAGCGCTTCACTTGGACCCCCAAGGCTGAGGAAGCCCTCGGAAACTTAAAGGCACTCCTTACTAATGCGCCCATCTTGGTGCCCCCCGCTGCGGGAGAAGCCCTCTTGATCTACGTAGCCGCAACCACTCAGGTGGTCAGCGCCGCGATCGTAATGGAGAGACGAGAAGAAGGGCATGCACTGCTCGTCCAGAGGCCGGTCTACTTCATCAGTGAGGTGCTATCCGAGACCAAGATTCGCTACCCACAAATTCAGAAGCTACTGTACGCAGTAATTCTGACGCGGCGAAAGTTGCGACACTACTTCGAGTCTCATCCGGTGACTGTGGTGTCATCCTTCCCCCTGGGGGAGATCATCCAGTGCCGAGAGGCCTCGGGTAGGATAGCAAAGTGGGCAGTGGAACTCATGGGCGAGACAATTTCATTCGCTCCTTGGATGGCCATAAAATCTCAAGCCTTGGCGGACTTCCTGGCTGAATGGGTCGACACCCAATTGCCGACAGCTCCAATCCAAGCCGAACTTTGGACCATGTACTTAGATGGGTCGTTGATGAAAACAGGAGTAGGTGTTGGCTTGCTCTTCATCTCACCCCTTGGGAAACATGTGCGCTACGTGATTCGCCTCCATTTCTCGGCGTCAAACAACGTGGCCGAGTACGAGGCTTTGGTTAACGGGCTGCGCATCGCCGTCGAGCTAGGGGTTCGGTGCCTCGACGCTCGGGGCGACTCGCAGCTCGTCATCGACCAAGTCATGAAGAACTCCCACTGCCACGATAAAAAAATGGAGGCCTATAGCGATGAAGTTCGGCGCTTGGAGGATAAGTTCCACGGGCTGGAACTCAACCATATTGCTCGACGGTACAACGAGACTGCGGATGAGCTGGCTAAAATAGCCTCGGGGCGGACGACGGTTCCCCCGAACGTCTTTTCTAGGGATATACATCAACCATCCGTCAAACTCGACGACGTGCCCGAGCCCGACGAGACCTCGGCCCAGCCCGAGGTACCCTCAGCCGCCGAGGGTGAGGCCCTGCGCATCGAGGGGGAGCGGAATGGGGTCACGCCAAACCCGAACTGGCAGACCCCGTACCTGGAATATCTCTCCGAGGAGAGCTACCCCTCGACAAGGTCGAAGCTCGGTGACTGGCTCGGTGCGTCAAGTCGTTCGTTTTACTGGGTGATGAAAAGGAGCTCTACCACCGCAGCCCCTCGGGCATTCTCCAACGATGCATATCCATCGCCGAAGGACAAGAGCTGTTGCAAGAGATACACTTGGGGGCTTGCGGTCACCATGCAGCACCTCGAGCCCTTGTCGGAAACGCTTTCCGACAAGGTTTCTACTGGCCGACGCCACTAGGATTGTACGCTCCTGCCAAGGGTGTCAATTCTACGCGAGACAGACGCACCTGCCCGCTCAGGCCCTGCAGACGATACCCATCACCTGGTCGTTCGCTGTGTGGGGTCTGGACCTCGTCGGTCCCTTGCAGAAGGCACCCGGGGGCTTCTCGCACCTGCCGGTCGCCATCGACAAATTCTCCAAGTGGATCGAGGTACGACCCTTAACTAGCATCAGGTCCGAGCAGGCAGTGGCGTTCTTCACAAACATCATCCATCGCTTTGGGGTCCCGAACTCCATCATCACCGACAATGGCACGCAGTTCACTAGGAAGAAGTTCCTGGACTTCTGCGAGGACCACCACATCCGTGTGGATTGGGCCGTCGTAGCTCACCCCATGACGAATGGGCAGGTGGAGCGTGCCAACGGTATGATTTTGCAGGGACTAAAACCGAGGATCTACAACGACCTCAACAAGGTTGGCAAGCGATGGATGAAAGAGCTACCCTCGGTGGTCTGGAGTCTGAGGACGACGCCGAGCCGGTCCACGGGTTTCTCGCCGTTCTTTCTAGTCTATGGGGCCGAGGCTATCTTACCCACGGACTTAGAATATGGTTCCCCGAGGACAAAGGCGTACGACGACCGAAGCAACCAGACCAGCCGAGAAGATTCATTGGACCAGCTGGAAGAGGCTCTAGACGTGGCCTTACTACACTCGGCGCGGTATCAGCAGTCCCTGCGACGCTACCACGCCCGAAGGGTTCGGCCTCGAGGCTTCCAGGTGGGAGACTTGGTACTTCCGCTCCGACAAGACGCCCGAGGGCGCCACAAGCTTACTCCTCCCTGGGAAGGGCCGTTCATCATCGCCAAGATTTTGAAGCCCGGAACATACAAGCTGGCCAACGATCAAGGCGAGGTCTACCGCAACGCTTGGAACATCCAACAGCTACGTTTCTTCTACCCTTAAAATGTTTCAAGTCGTTCATGAACCTCGTTTTCTTTACATACGCAAATAAAGTCTAACCGTCAAGGAAGGATCGGCCTTGCCTCGGCAAAGCCCGACCCTCCCTCGGGGGCTAGAAGGGGGGAACCCCCTCTGCGTCAAAATTTTCCTCGGAAAAGTCTTTTGCCAGAATGTCTTTCGTGCTTTTCGACTGCTTCGATGACAGGGTCCTAAAAACGACGAGAGTACACGTAAGCGGCAAGGCCGACCGAGCCGAGGGACTCCTACGCCTCCGGGATACGGATACCACACTCATCACCTTCCGCGAAAAGTAACTCACGCTCGGATAAGCGATTCTACTACCGAACAAGTCCTAACGCTCGAAAACTTTTCTGCCAGAACGACTTTCGTACCGTTTCGACTGCTTCGATAGCAGAACCCTAAAAACAACGAGAGTACACGTAAGCGGCAAGGCCGACCGAGACGAGGGACTCCTACGCCTCCGGGATACGGATACCTCACTCATCACCTTCCATGAAAAGTAACTCACGCTCGGACGAGGGATTCTGCTACCAAACAAGTCCTAACACACGAAACGAGAGGAAAGAAAACACAGCTTTATAATCTGGCGTTAAAATGTTTAGGCCTCAGCGGCCGCGAAAAACATACGCATGCTTCAGACAAACTGTCCCTGCAGGTTCAGACATCGGCAGGGGGAGGAGCAGCACCCTCGACGTCATTTCCACCCTCGGCGGAATCTGGCCCGGCATCAGACGGCGACATGGGCGGAAGGATCTCCACCTCGAAGGAGGACGCCGACACCGCGCTTGGGCCCTCACGGCCAGGTTCTCCGCAAGGGTTCCGGCCCGAGCGGACACCTCGGCTGGCCGCTCCGTAGCCTCAGCCAGCTGTCCCCCGAGGACCTCAGCCCAGCTCACGGCCTCGGCAGCGTGACTCCGGGGTTGGTCCCGCTCGCGGATGACCTGGCCAAGCTCCAGCCGCCGCTACTGCACCTCCTCGGCCTGGGAAGCCACATGCTTCCGGGCCGACGAAGCCTCTCTTTGACCCGACTCCGCCTCTGTCCATGCTGACATCGCTGCCTCCGGCTTCAGCTCCTCGCAGAGCAGCCGAAGGTTCTAAAACTGAGCAAGAGAAGCCTTGAGCGGCAAGGCCGACCGAGCCGAGGGACTCCTACGCCTCCGGGATACGAATACCTCACTCGTCACCTTCCGCGCAAGGCAACTCACGCTCGGTTAAGTGGTTCAGCTAACCGACAGGCGAGTCCTAGTGCTCGAAATGAGGAAGAAACACGACATCACGCTCAAATGCCCGAATGTTCAGGCCTCAGCAGCCGCAAAGAACAAACACCCATACTCAGGGTACCATTACAAACGGGACTCCGGTTCCACTCCCGCGGGTATGAACAACCTCCACACCAGAGGGCCTGCGGGATAACAAACTCCAGGTGGCTCGCCGGCGACCGCTCCACCGGCAGCGACAACGATCTCCGCCTCGGGCGGCTAAACAGCAGCAGCGATGACCTCAGGGCAAACGCTGCTGTGAAAAGGCCCTCGCCCACGTCCCCACACGAGGGGCGAGGACAAGCCATCAAAGCCAAAGAGCCAGAGGTCCGACCGCAGGTGGCGGCGACGGTCTCTTCGGCGGATACAACCTCCTCTGGCTGCCACCACCTCAGCACTGACGATAGTGGCCACCTGCGCGCTAGCGCCACGCCGACGCATGGCGGCCGCCCCAGCCTGCACCGGTAGATCCCCACTCAAGTCCTCGCAGACGGGCCGGCGCCAGCCTCCGCACGGAGGCGTCGTGTCGGAGTGAGGACAAGACAATCCAAGGACACGAACGCCGCCCGCACGGCGTACGACGTCTTGGACGATCCCCTGGTGCGCACGGCGCAACAGTCGCCCGTGCGGTGGACGGACGACCACGCCCAGACCAAGCGGCAGGAGGCAGCATCGGAGGCCGCGCCAGAGCAAGCTGAGCCAGCGAGCCAGACACGCTGCAGCTGACGACGCTTGCGGCCGACCTGTCCCGCGTTGTCGAAGTTCGCCCCCTCCGTAAGGCCGGTGAGCGCCCTCTCCCCTGAATGCTGAAGGAAGAGGCGGCTTGCCGGCCCATGCAGGAGGTAGAACCTCGGCTCGGCTCACCCTCCGCCACAGCAAGGATGATGAACATCCTTGAAGCTAAAGGCGGGGCAGAGGCTGCAGCCCGGCTTGCTTCTCCCCACCACGAGGCCTATGGTCATCATCCTGGGTGACTGCCGGCGGGGGACCGCAACCGGGCTGCCAGATGAAAATCCTTGAAGCCGAGTGATGTCTGAAGAGCGCCAACCCCCACGGGGTCGCACTCCTCAAACAGCAGCAAAAAAAGGCAACGCAGGCGCACCCCATCTAGGGGCTCGGAAGGTGGAAGGGCGCAATGCATGAGGGGAGTGCGGAGGCATGTCTGCTGCCCGGGGGATCGCTCCCTTTTTAAAGGCGGCTCTCCCCACTCGCATCCCCAAGCATCGCAGGCAAAGTCTCCACCGACATGCTCCAGGGTTCTCACCCTCCGGCGCGGGGGCTGGGTCCCAGTCCCACACGTCATGCGGGCTGACCAGAAACGGAAGAAGCCAAACCGCTGCACGCGAAGCAGGTAACCGCCCCGCGGTTATAAGCGTTCCCCCATCCTCACCAAAACCAGCGGTCGAAAGGGCGGATCGCCACGCATGAAGCATGCAACCGCATCGCGGTTGTGCACCCTTTCGGCTCCGTCGCATCCGGTGGACCAGCATGGAGGCCCGGGCCCACACGTCATGCAACCGGCGCGACGGTTACTGCGTGCAAGGAAACCGCACCGCCACTCGCGCTAATGCCACGTCTTCTCGACTGCGGAAACAGTGTCGCGACTCGAGGCAACCCTGCGCGTGACCCAACAGTGCCAATGGAGTGCAATGATCACGGGTCAGTCAGCCGCGGGGAGAGGCACGATAGTCGACATGGCCAAAAGCGGGCCGGCAGTAATTGCAGCAGCAGACGGGCGGAAGCAGCGGTCAAATTGCCTGCAGGCTCGCGTCCCCTCCTGAAGCGGCAGGAGAGCCCTCTCCCACGGCATAAAGACGACACGCCCATGTTCCGTTCCTCGAACGGCTCACGCACGCGCAACAGACGCCCCGCGAATCGCCCGTCCCGTCGCATTAACTCCTTGGCAGGGCAAGCGACATCTCCGGCAGGAGAAGCGGGCGCCGTTTCACCTCCGCCATGATGACCGCGTCAAAAAAGGTGTGCCACACTATTTAAATCCATATCCTTTTCCTCTTCCTCTTTCTCTCTCTCGCTACAGGGACCAGGAAAGGGGATATTTCGAAAAGGATCCTTCTCAGCGAAGGAAACGGGCCCCCGAGCCCTCCTACTGATCAGGGGTTCGAAGGCTGGCCCCTCGGAAGGGTTCGACAGCCGCCCTAGAGCACTCATGCTCTGAGCCCATTACTGATAAGGGGTTCGAAGGCTGGCCCCTCGGAAGGGTTCGATAGCCGCCCCAGAGCATACGGGCTCCGCGCCCTTTACTGATCATGGGTTCGAAGGCTGGCCCCTCGGAAGGGTTCGACAGCCGCCCTAGAGCACGCAGAGTGAGGGATGACCCTGGGTACGTCCGTTACATGGCCGAGGCTCAGGCTACGCTCCCGAGATACCATAGGACATTTCCGAGACCAGCGGGAACGATTTTGTAATGGAATCCCATCGGAGGGAGGCATCGAGCCCTCGGACCCTATCGAATGGGACCGGGTCCGGCAAATCACCTGCAGTTACTTTTGGAGCGCGTCTCTGGGCCACTAGCCAACCCTTATCGAACGGGGCACGGGCGTCCACTCGGATCACCCGTTAGCAACTCACTGGAAACACCATGTTCGGCGCCCCCCGAGGGCAACATGGCGCTTTCCCCCTTCCTCCTTGCGGAAAGGCGATGAAGGGGTGTATAACAAAAGTCGAGACGGTCCTTGATCGTCCTCTCGCTCTGTGCAGAGGCTCGGGGGCTGCTCTCGCACCAGGCTACGGCCAAACTGTTGACGGCGTCAACAAACCAGCCTAAAAACTCGGAACCTAACCATGCACCCGGGCTACGGCCAGGCCGCATGAGGGAACAACAAAGCCGGCCGAGGCATCACGAAAAGCATTAAGACCTTAGAGGAGTCAAACCACTCCTTCGAGGCCTCGGGGGCTACACCCGACGGGTGCGCTCGCGTGCACCCACCGGAATAAAGTATAACCGAGAAAGGCCGGCCCCCTCACAAAAAAATGCGGCAAAGCCTCCAAGCGAGTACCAACACTCCCTTCGAGGCTCGGGGGCTACTGTCGGGTACCGTAATTAGGGGTACCCCCAACACTCCTAAACACGGCTGGTAACCACCCTCAGCACAATCCGCAAAAGACTGATGGGCACGGTTCAGGTCAAGGCCTCGTCTACCAAGGGATGCAATCTCGCCTCGCCCGAGCCCAGCCTCGGGCGGGAACAGTAGTCCCGGACGAATTCACGCCTCGCCCGAGGGCCTCCTCAGGCGGTGGGTGCACCCTCGGCTCGCCCAAAGCCCAGGTCGGGCAGGCTTCGTTGTGAAGCAACCTTGGCCAAATCGCCTCACCAACCGACCGTATCGCAGGCGCATTCAATGCGAAGATCTCCTGGCACCTTATCCTGACACGCGCGCCGCAGTCGGCAAGGTCGAAGTGACCGCAATCACTTCACCCTTTCACTGACCGATCTAACAGGAAAACACCGCCGCTCGCCCTGCTCCGATTGCTGTGCCAACCACCCGGGCAAGGCTGACAACAACCAAGTTCAGCCTCGGGCGCAACAGGAAGCTCCGCCTCGCCCGTCCTTAGGCCTCGACCTCGGGGGGAGGTCTCCGCCTCGCCTGACCCCAGGACTCGGCCTCAGCCTCGGCCTCGGGAGGAATCGCGTCCTCGCCCGACCCCAGGACTCGGCCTCAGCCTCAGCCTTGGGAGGAATCGCGTCCTCGCCCGACCCCGGCCTCGGCCTCGGGAGAAGTCTCCGCCTCGCCCGCCCTTGGGCTCGGACCGACCGCGCCACAGGGGATACATCATTACCCTACCCCTAGCTAGCTCAGGCTATGAGGGAACAAGATCGGCGTCCCATCTGGCTCGTCCCGGTAACAGGTAATGATGGCTCCCCGCGTGCGTCCATGACGTTGGTGGTTCTCAGCCCCCTACGGAAGCAAGGAGACGTCAGTAGGATCCCAGCCGCACCTCCAGCTGTGCTTCTACAGGGCTCAGGCACTTCTCCGACGGCCACGTTATCGCGTACGCAGGGCTCAAGCACTTCTCCGACAACCATGTTGGCATGTACACAGGGCTCAGACACTTCTCTGCCAGACACGTTAGCGCCTAGCTACACCCCCCATTGTGCATCTGGACCATCTCCTTGCATCTATAAAAGGGAGGTCCAGGGCCTTCCTGCGGAAGGTCGCGCGGGGGGGGGGGGGGGGACGAGCAAACGAACATGCTCTCTCTCTCTCTCTCTTGCGACGCTTGTAACCCCTACTACGAGCACCCCTGGTGTGAGATAATACAAGCCGCATTTCCCCTTGTGTTCCATCTTGCGCCAACCCATCTGGGCAGGGGCACGCAGCGATAAATTCACTGGTCGGCTCGGTTGAGGGTTCCCTGGGGTCCGAAACGCCGACACCGCTCCTGCACGGGCGCCGACTCGGCAGCGGTGGGAGAGCAACGCGCTCGTCAGGGAGAGGAGCGCTGGGGGAGAGGATCCGTTGTAAGAAACGGATTGCCGTAATACCTGGGCTTAATCTGACTCAGATACTACAATTCCGAATTTCAACGAATTATAATACTAAAATTCCAATTGCACTGTTCGGAATACCTATTTTCAGAAGCCCAATGTTGGCGATATCACGGTTCCAAAAAGCTCTCGTCACCTTGCCTCTCTCGCCTTTAATCCCTTCCGCTAGTGAGTTTTTTGCTATTATAAGACTCATTTTAAGACGCTTCTTTGTATTGGTATTTTTAATCTAAACTTCTCTATAATAGTATTTATAAGTGCTATTATTCTCTGAAATAGTATTATAACCATTTTATTATTATTTCTTAATCCTTTCTTTTCTCTCACCTCCTAATCTGACTTTATTGCCCCCATAGATAACGTTTCTTCCAGACTTCCTCGCCTTGCTTCTTTCTGCCTGCCGCAGGCGTCGAGCTCCGGTTTCAGGAGAAGCTGGTGGGCGGCTCGGCGCTGGACACCACCGGCGTGCCACTCCTTGACGAGACGCTCGACGAGGCCAAGGGTTCGGACGCTGTTCTCCTCGGCACCATTGGAGGGTGAGTGGATTTGTTATTGTCATTTCAGGAGCAGACACAGAGCCCACAGTATTGGCACTGCAGCGAATTGCATCCTTTTAGTTGGAATTGCTCTCTAGTGTCTGCGCTATTAGTACTTAGATGACGTTTCATGCTTGTAGCTATAAGTGGGATACCAATGAGAAGCACCTCAAGCCTGAGACCGGGCTGCTGCAGCTACGTGCCGGACTCGGGGTCTTTGCCAATCTGCGACCAGCTGTAGTTTTGCCGCAGGTATGAGCATGCCGGAGTATTAGTTTCAGTACAAATTCTGTAAGATGTGGTCACTTTGTCCATAGAAGTAAAAAGTCCATGCAAGCTTGAAGCCGATATTTGAGATGGATATTCTGATATCATTTGTTTAATTGTTCATGATTATAATTAATTAATTATGGAGGTGCACTCTGATGCAAGTTTTAAATTTTAATTAAAAGGACTGTCTTTCTAGCTAATGTTACTTGACTGTCTTTCTTATAGCTTCTTTTTCCCCCCTTTGAACTCATGCTCTTTGTAGTTGGTAGACGCATCCACTCTGAAGAGAGAGGTAGCTGAAGGTGTTGACATCATGGTTGTCAGGGAGCTTACTGGAGGTGACTCTAACTGAATTTTGATAAAACACGGATAGTCATGGTTTTAGTTTCAATACCAATACAATGTTTGATCGTTTATTCTAATGAAACTCTAGGCTGCAAAGAGTAATTGGTAATTTCTTGTGCCAGGCATCTACTTCGGCAAACCCAGGGGTTTTGGAACAAATGACAAGGGAGATGATATTGGCTTCAACACAGAAGTTTATTCAGCCACTTTTTACTCACAACTTCACTCCGAAACAAACTGTAAGATCATGTCTCATAAACCATGGCTTACAGTCTTGAAAATAATTCTGAAACTAACAACATATGAACATGATAAAAAGAATGGCAAGCGTACTGAAAACTGGAGTCGTCTTTATTACTGCACTAACATATTTATTACCGCACTAACATATTTCTCTAAGTGTCTTTAAAAATACAATTTCATAACTTTCTCTTCGTCTTTCTTGGAGTCATCTTTCTTGGAGTTGTTGTCGAAGTCTCCAAAGCTTGCGAAGAAGCCTCCTGTGATGTCCCCTCTCCCATCAAAATTCCAAGACGTCTACATATGTAACCATATATTTATCAAAATTCACTTGTTTTCAACATAATGCATGCATGGTGACAATTATGAAATATGTACCTTCTTGTCATTATTCTAGGACTCTCTTGCATTAGTTGTTCTCTTGTAGTTTTCGGTCTCTCAGGCGTAGACTCTTTAGGAAACCATCCTTTGGTACTATTTTTCCTTGGCCTTCTTGGCCTAACGAAAACAAATATGAGAATGTAAACAAATATGTGAATGAAAGAAACATGGAATGAATTAGACAATTTAAATCTTGCCTTTTCTTTGTTCCGTTGAGTGGGCACTTGTAACTAGTTTTCCTGTGTCCTAATTCTCCACAATTGGGACACCGCACTTTTCCTCTAATCATTTTTTGTCTTCTCATTCTCATTTTCAGCAACCCTTTTAGTGCATTTAGACCCACCACTTCCACCTTCGAGGCAACTTTTGATCCTATTTTTTTGTTGCCTTCCTACTCCCCTTTTACTAAGTGGTGCACCAACCTCAAACGCCAACTCCACCTTGGGCCACTTTTCCTTGCTTGGGAGTTGTTCTATTTGTCTAGCATATGCCTTCCTAAACTTCTCCACAGAATAGTAATCATGAACAAAGTCCTCCATCCTCACATTTCTAATTTGTCGGGCTGTTATCAATGATAAAGCATGCTGGCAAGGCTTGCCAGTGTGTTGCCACTCGCAACAGGAGCACTCATGCAAATATGCTTTAACCACAAACCTATGGTTGCAATTATCCCACACCTCAGCAGCATAGTTATCACCTTTGATAACGGTTAAATGGAATTGATGGCTCTACTCTTGGATATGAATCAGTAGATGGAATCGGCGGTGGTACCAATGGCATTTCAAACCTATTCATGCCAATAACAAATAGTAGATAAGTTACAAATTGTTAGTTTATTCCTAATGGATCTAAAATTAGCACAATATAACAAATGTGTACCTTCTGTTTTCCTCATCGATGGTCCCGAATGATTTATCTCCATCCATAGGCACCGTCACTATGACTATCCCAACAAGTCTTGAGTATTCTTTCACCTAAGTATCATCATTCATCAAGGAAGAAAATATATAATATATCCTTCGCTTAATCTGAAATAACAAGATTAAATTGCTACCGAACAGATTAATCCGACGAACAGGAAACAAACAACCATGGAGCTATGGAGGCGAATAGGAAACAAACATGT
The DNA here is from genome assembly GCF_902167145.1 of Zea mays. Taxonomy (NCBI): domain Eukaryota; kingdom Viridiplantae; phylum Streptophyta; class Magnoliopsida; order Poales; family Poaceae; genus Zea; species Zea mays. The sequence continues at coordinate 113,554,259 of NC_050096.1, forward strand.
ATGGTATTGCTATGGAGTCGAAGAGGGAGCTGAACCTGCTATGGCGGCGAGGATGGAGGCGACCCTTCTGTTTGTGCGACGAGGGAGGTAACTGACAAACCTGCTATGGCGACGACGAGGGAGGGAACCGACAATCTTCTATGGCGGCGAGAAGGGAGTCGACCGGCGATCTTCTATGGCGGCGAGAAGGGAGGCGATCGGCGACCCGGGTATGGCAGCCAGGAGAACGGCGAGAGGAGGGAGGCCCACGACTAGAGGAGAGAGGCCAGCGACGAGGAGACGCGCGGCGAGGCGATGTGAGGCGCGAGGAGATGTGCGGCGAAGGCTACGGAGACAGACAAAGTAACGTTACCTGCTACGGAGGCAATAAAGTCACGTATAGGGGCAATAAAGTCAGATTAGGAGGTGAGAGAAAAGAAAGAATTAAGAAATAATAATAAAATGATTACAATACTATTTCAGAGAATAATAGCACTTATAAATACTATTATGGAGAAGTTTAGATTAAAAGTATCATTAGAGAGAAGCGTCTTAAAATAAGTATTATAATAGAAAAAAAACTCTCCGCCAGTACACCCGCATCACCCTCTCCCTCGACTTCGCCACCTCCACGGCTCCACCGCTTCCGCGCCTCCCCCTCTGTTGTCCGCCTCCTCCACACCTACGACCTTTTCACATCCCGCCCCCTCACCCAGGCCGGTAGGCCGCATTCAATCACCTCTGCCAGGCACCCCTCCCAGCCGGCTAGCCTAAGGCTGAGTCCAGTGCACAGCCTCCCTCTCGCCCCTGCCACGTCAGCTCTCGTCTCCACTCTCGCCTGTGCTGCTCCAGTGCACAGGCTGCAGCAGGCTACAGCCTCAGGCTATAGCCACATCAGCTTTTCTATTTCAGAATTAAGTAATTCACGCGGATTTATTTCAACGCTCAGAAAACACACAACATAATATTTTTATTGAATTAAAAATTACAAATTGCGTAATAATTAAAATAAAATTACATGACGATTTAAAAATACATAATAATTAATAGAAAATTACATAAATCTAATGATTATTATGTCCCCATACATGTTCAACCAAATCATTTAGTAGTTGTGTATACATCGATGTATCCGTCATCTCGTTGTCCATTTGAATCCTAGCTGCTAGGCTCGGGGTTGCATTGTAGTAGATCGACGGGCCGACTGTAGAATCAACTGTCTCATATGTCTCGTCTAAATCGGCATCACGCTCGTCATCGATGATCATATTGTGCAAAATGACACATGCACGCATGATCAAACCAAGAGTACGTTGAGAGTAAGAACGTCCAGGAACTGCTATAATGTTGAACCGAGATTTCAACACTCCAAAAGCGCACTCAACATCTTTGCGCCATGCTGCTTGAGCATTTGTGAATAACTGATGTTTCTCACTTTGTGGAAGCGGAATACCCTTGATGAACACCGGCCAGGAAGGGTAGATGCCGTCGGCAAGATAGTATCCCATATTGTGTTCATGTCCATTAACCATGAAGTTCACTATGGGTGCTTGACCTTGAAGGACATCCTTGAATAATGGCGACTGATTCAGTACGTTAATGTCATTGTTGGACCCGGCCACCCCAAAAAAAGCATGCCAGATCCACCGATCATACGATGCAACAGCTTCTAAGATGATGGTGGGATGTTTGATATCCCCCCTTGTGAATTGACCGGCATGGGCGACCGGACAATTCCTCCACTGCCAATGCATACAATCGATACTTCCTAGCATGCCTGGAAAGCCACGCTCTTCTGCTTTTGCTAGTAGACGCTGAATATCCGCGACATTTGGTCGACGACAGAACTCCTCCTCATAACAATGAATGATACCCTCACAAAACTTCTCTAGACACTCTAATGCAGTTGATCTAGCTAGCTTTAAGTACTCATCTATCGAATCTGCAGCGGATCCATAGGCTAACAAGCGCAGAGCTGCGGTGCACTTTTGTAGGGGAGAGAGCCCGAGTCGACCCAGAGCATCTTCTCTTTGGGTGAAATACGGAGAGTATTCACCTAATCTAAGCATAATACTCAAAAAAAGTTGTCGCCTCATGCGATACCTGCGCCGAAAGTAATTTGGAGGATACACACAGTCATCGGCGAAGTAGTCTTGATGAAGCCGATCATAGGCAGACTCATGATCACGATTGATGTAGCGTCGACGACGCTTGGGCCTGCTCGACGACTCTTCATTGAGGTTGAGCATAGCCTCCTCCATGGCTGCTTGCAATGCATTGCAGATTGCCCCTTCGGCTCCTTCACTTGAGTTTGTGCTCGAGGAAGACATGACGTGAAGATGAGTAGAAAAGGCGAGTTTGGAAGAGAGAAATGAGATGAAATGGTGTGTGAAATGAGCTCCACCTGGGTAGGTATATATATAGAGGGATTGGGGATGAAATTTGTAATTTTTTGCATTTTTTTTTCGAATTTTTTGGACTCCAAACGGTCAAAAACGGCTAGTTGCAACGGCTAGCACACGTGGACCAATCAGATCGCGACACGTGGACTAGTCAGATCGCGCCACGTCGCTCTCGCCCGCGCTCTCGCTCCGCGCTCTCGCCCCGCCAGTGCCTCGCCTCCCTCTCGCCTCCCTCTCGCCCGCCTCTCGCCCGGGCGGGCGCTCCAGCGCGGGCGAGAGCAAGGCGATATCGCCCGCTCTCGCCGGGCGCCAGCGCCATCGCCCGGCGCCGGCCTCTCGCCCGCCTATCGCCCGCGCGCGGGCGGCAGCGGCCTCTTCTCGCCCGCGCTGCCGCCCGCACTGGCACCAGCCTAACACCTTGATCTCATGTCCACTGATTTCTCCTCCAACGGTAAGCTGCTCTTCGGCACCAAGCCCCTCATGCTCAAGCTTGCGTGGCAAAAGGGGCATTTCAAGATCGCCTACTCCCCACTCATTTCTACTGACGTCAATGCCAAGAGGAACCTCATAACTGAAGGCAAGTTCAATTTTATTCTATTTACTCCTACAAATAACCCAGCATTGTAAAACCATATGCCCTAGGATTTTAGTCGGAACTTCGATCATGATTCTTGGTCACCGATGGCCTAGATTCCTGTTGCGTGACGCAGCGAGTTTTTCCTGTAGCAAGGCAAGAGCACTAGTTGTGTCCATGTCCCTGGGCCGAGAGGGCGCACTTCCTAGTGCCACCACATTCTTCTTCGGATGCAAGGCTCAAGGATGAGTGTGCATCAGAAAGACGCGCTAGCCCAGGAATCATGTTTAGACTTCTATCAAGGAATTGGATTCTAGCAATGGATGTCCAACAATTTTGATCAGCCTATCAACTTCTACCCGAGTAATAACTTCGAATTTTTTCTCTTGATCTCGTTTGGAAGGTGCTCCTTGTGTTTGAACATCGAATCAGTCGGCTTTCTATTACAATCTTTTGTTGGGGATCCGACAGAGGATTTCAGAATTATACCTTTATCATATACAGTTTTTCGATTCTCAGTTTCTTGTAAATCAGTGGGTTTTGCTATATATGGCATCAAATATTTTGAGTGTAAATTCTTCAAGGCTTATATCCATATATGGAACTCTGGTGGCCCAATTTGGCCCAAAGACCTTCAATTGTTCAATGAGGAAGAGTTAAACTCATGCCATTTGGTTTCCAACAGACATCATTGATCCTTTTATTATGTTGATGTGGTTTGTCGAAATATTCTTACTAGGGCTAACTCAGTCCCTATGGATTCTTCAAAGTCTCATAGAAATGTTACAAAACATAATATTTGGCGAAGGGAGTCTGTCTTCATTCACATCTCTTTTGAGAAGATTCCCCCAAAAGTTATGTCAAATGCATCTCTCTTTGGCAAATTTCATAATTCTGTGAATTTAGCGAAGAACACGCAATTAACATTCATTGTGAGAGAACCAAGATCTCAAAATTCAAATTCTAGGCAATCAATAGGGTTCTCAACGAAGTCGATTCACGAGCAATAATGATTTGGTGGATTCCCTAGGGTTTCGTCTTTCGTGACAGAAAAAGAGGCTCATCGAGAAAAAATGGTGCGCTGTGTTACCCACACCCAACCGATGACCCACGAAGATTGGGGTATAGTCTTGATTAATCCTCTCCCAGAGCATGAAGTCAACTTTCAAATTTGTGAAGAAATGGTTCAGGAGTATGTGGTGGGTGTCAGAAATGTCTAGTTTAGAGCAACCCAACGAACTCACCTTGGTCAAGCTCTCGTTAGATTTAGATATATCTTTGATATAGATAATCTAGTAGCTCTGGGACCCCAACAACCTATGGGATTCACATTTACTGTTATAAAGCATAATGAGGCTTGGAATCAGAGGGCTCCAAACTTTAATCATGAATGTTGGATTATGCTACTGGGTTTTTCCCTGGATTTCTAGGCACACGATCACATCCAAAACGCCATCGATTCATTTGGAAGAGTCATCATGTGGGACCAGCAGATCCGTCTAATGTAACAAGGCTTCTAGAGATCCCACAGTTTATTGTGTTTTTTTGGTGGCTGAGGGATTCAATGGGGTATCATGGATAGTATAGTGTGAAATTATTCAGTAGGCCATGCTTGGAGCTTTACCTCAAGATGAGGACCCTGTCCCACCCTACCCTGTGGATGGCCAGCAACTTCTAGTGGATTACTTGGGTATGAGTAAACCGGTGGTCCACACTCACTTTGATCTTAACATGCCACCATCAGAAGGGGTACATATGGCTAATGAAAATATCGAGAATGAAGCAAACACAGGATGGGATGAATGGATTCTTCCCTAGGCTCCAGTGCAAGCTCATGATGAAAATGCTGCTGAAAACAACAAAGAACAATTTAGCTATCAACTGTCTAGCCTTGAAGATCTCCTCTCCTCTGATGACTCCATTGGGTTCCTTACTGGGCTCATTAATTCACCCCAACCTCAAATGCAACCAGATGAAATGCAGGAGCATATGGGAGCAGTGCTAGCTTTGCCTACTGCACCTCTAGAGAACATGGTGGAGGGAAACCAAGAACAAGATGCTGTGAATATGCAGATTGATGATAACATTCAAGTGCGCCTGAGAGACAGATCGATCTACACAATGTCGATCCAGCCTATGAAGGATACCTGGCTAGAAAGCGTCACAACATATCGGCCAAAGCAATGCCCATGACTAGGGCCGATGTCATGGTAAAAGTGCCACGAGTGTGAGCCAATTTCTTTATGGGCCTGCTCCTGAACTATGACTCCGTTGATTGGGCCAAGAAGTTTCTATCTTCAAATGCAGTCATGGCCCTCATGGAACAAAATATGGAAACAATACCAATATAGCTATCTAGCAAACGCCTCCCCCTGCTGCCTCAGAGGGATCATTGGAAAATCAGGCTCTCGAACCCACCAATGCAGAGAAAAGGCAGAAGAGAGACATTCTAGTGGACACAGAGGTTAGAAGGAGCATACAACTCAGAGAAAAATCCAAGGGTTTAAGAACTGCACAAGATCGCACAAATGTTGCTTGGCATGCTCAAACAACGCCCCAACAATCTCTTTGTAGGTCATAAAAATCTAGGAGAATAATTCTGCAAAAAAGCTCCCAAAGACTTACCTGAAGAAGTTTAGCTCTACCATTCAGAGACCTGCCTAGTCAAGCACCAGCAATAGTGATGATGAAGGTGCTAGCAGCCCAGATACAAGCAAGTCAAGAGGCGAATGCTAGGACCATTGGGATCCTAGCAAAAACTTATGGGCTCTCCACAATGGTGGATGATTCAGCATATGTTGTCTCATTATTTTGCCTCTTTTGATGTGGTTTATCTATGGCTACAAACCTAAAATACATTATGGTCCCGCCCCTGGGGGATGTGCGTGTCAAACACACCTTTTATAATCTGCAACTATTTGCGGATGGGTTGACACACATAAACTTATTCCAATGGACCTTCATGTCATTCTTAAACTCTTATATATTGTGATGAAGGTGGACATATGGATATATCATGTTATGTACTCAGTTTTGGAACCTTTCTATATTATTATGCAGCTGATACTCTGGACTTATCTAGTGGTTTATTATGTAATTGGTTATATGGTGATGAAGCTGGACTTCTGGATTTATCTCGCTAAATACTTAGTTCTGGAACATTCCTATATTGTTATGAAGTTAGTGCTCTGGACTGGGCCTGTGGTTTATTTTATAATTGGATATGCTATGCATATGCAAAAACATCCAACTATTACTCGATTTATTTATTGCTTACAACACTCAGTCAAATCATCGTGACTTCAAAATTTTGTCGCAAAACATTAGAGGCATCAACTCTGCTTTCAAATGGAATTCATTGAGAAACAAAACTATTGAGACTGGATGTGATATCATATGCATTCAAGAAACTAAACATGCCCAATTTGATGATGCTTACCTCCGAAACTTTTGCCCAACTCTCTTTGATAGTTACTGTATCTGCCCCTCTGAGGGAGCCTCTGGAGGCATCATCACTATCTGGTAAAGCTCGAAATTTGAAGCGTTAATGGTTCAACAAAACGCTTTTGCTCACACAGTTCACTTCTACTCCAGACTGTCCCACCAGAGCTGGTGGATCACAAACATATATGCACCATGTACAAATCAAGACAGGGGATTATTTCTTCAATGGTTTTCTAACATCATAATGCCACCAGATAGCCCGTGGATCATCTTGGGTGATTTCAATATGATTAGAAACCCAGAAAATTGTAACAAGCTAGGTGGTAACGTCCAGTGGATGCTCAATTTTAACATGGCCATAAGTTAGCTTGGAGTTCAGGAAATTCCACTTAAGGGACAGACATTCACCTGGTGTAATATGCAGCGTCACCCACTTCTTGAAGAATTGGACTGGTGCTTCACCTCTCAAACATGGTGATCGCAATTCCCTGGCACAATGGCCCAGACGCTGACAAGAGGTACCTCTCACCACATCCCCTGGGTGGTTGTAGTCAAAACAAATGTCCGTAGACCGCATGTTTTCAGGTTTGAAAACTATTGGCTGTAGCACGAGGAGTTTTAGACAACCTTTCAAAATGCATAAAACTTACTGATTCACTACCCTGACCCGGCCAAAAGACTAATGGAGAAATTCAAAAAAAAAAACTAGAAAGGCCATCAATGAATGGCACAGAAAACTGCCCAGCTTGAATTTGATGATCGACAACATAAAGTTAGTCACCCAATTCCTAGATCTTGTGGAAGAAAGTAGAGACCTGACAGTTCAGGAATGGAACTTCTAGGATATTCTTATGCAAAACCTACAAGAGTTGTTATCAAAACAAAAGGCATATTGGAAACAAATAGGGCAGATCAAATGGGCAACCTTAGGTGATGTTGGAACGAAATTCTTTCATGCAAGGCCAATAGTGAGGCACCTGTTGGAAACTGAACCCATAACCCTAAACAGGGTTGGGGGTAGTATTAATAGAGTAAGTAGATGGGCCAGGCCCATTACACTGAGGGTATGACGGTAAATACAAGGGGAATACCCCAAACCCTAGACGGGCAGTCTAACACCCCCCGCAGTCACAACTCTATCCTGTACAGATGTTGAGACTGGATCAAAAGTCTAAAAAGACACTCGACGGTAATCCCTTGGTGAAGATGTCGGCGAACTGCAGCGTGGTGGGGACGCTGAGAACCCGAACGTCACCGGCAGCGACACGCTCGCGGACGAAGTGCAGGTCGATCTCTACGTGCTTCGTGCGCTGATGCTGCACGGGGTTGGTGGAGAGGTAGACCGCACTGACGTTGTCGCAGTAGACGAGAGTGGCGCGCTGGAGGGGACTGTGGAGCTCATGGAGGAGCTGGCGCAGCCAGGAGGCCTCTGCCACACCGTTGGCCACGACACGGTACTCGGCCTCAGCGCTGGAGCGGGAGACGACGGGCTGCCGCTTGGCAGCCCAGGAGACGAGGTTGGCGCCCAGGAACACGGCGTAACCGGAGGTGGACCGGCGCGTGTCGGGACAGCCAGCCCAGTCAGCGTCGGTGTAGACCACGAGCTCCGACGTTGGGGATGGGCGGAGTAGGAGGCCGTAGTCGAGGGAGCCGCGGAGGTAGTGCAGAATCCGCTTGAGCGCAGTGAGATGGGGCTCCCGCGGAGTGTGCATATGCAGGCACACCTGCTGGACGGCGTAAGCGATGTCGGGCCTGGAGAACGTGAGGTACTGGAGCGCGCCGGTGAGGCTCCGGTATGACGTCGCGTCGGCGACCGGAGGCCCGTCGTCCGCAGAGAGCTTCGCCTGAGTGTCGACAGGCGTGGAGCAGGGCTTGCAGTCAGACATGCCAGCCCGCTCCAGGATGTCGATGGCGTACTGGCGCTGGTGGAGGAAGAGACCCTGAGGGCGGCGCTCGGCGGTGATGCCGAGGAAGTGGTGTAGGGGTCCCAGGTCCTTCATCGCGAACTCCCGCTGAAGGGCGACGATCGTGCGGTGAAGAAGGTCGGCGGTGGATGCCGTGAGCACAATGTCGTCGACGTAGAGCAGGAGGTAGACGGTGTCGTCGCCGCGCTGGTAGATGAACAGGGACGTGTCCGACTTGGCCTCGACGAAGCCGATGGAGGCCAGGTAGGAGGCGAAGCGACTGTACCATGCCCGTGGTGCCTGCTTAAGGCCGTACAGGGACCGATTCAGCCGGCAAACCAGATCCGGACGGTCAGCGTCGACGAAGCCAGTGGGCTGGCTGTAGTAGACAGTCTCCGTCAGAGTGCCATGGAGGAAGGCATTCTTGACGTCGAGCTGGTGGATCGCCCAGTCGCGGGAGAGGGCGAGGGAGAGGACGGCGCGAACAGTGGCGAACTTGACGACGGGGCTGAAGGTCTCGTCGTAGTCCACTCCGGGGCACTGGGTGAAGCCCCGAAGGACCCAACGGGCCTTGTAGCGGTCGAGGGAGCCGTCCGAGGTCAGCTTGTGGCGAAATAGCCACTTGCCGGTGACCACGTTGGTGCCTTGTGGACGCGGCACCAGGTCCCAGGTGTGGTTGGCCAAGAGGGCCGCGTACTCCTCCTCCATAGCACGACGCCAATGTGGGTCGGCGAGGGCAGTGCGAACGGAGGAGGGCACCGGGGAAGCGTCGGGTGGAGTGCTGGACGTAGTAGCTGCCAGGATCAGCCGGTCGACGGGGCGGAGAACGCCAGCGGCGCGCCGAGTCACCATCGGGTGGACGTGCCCGGGGTCGCGGTGGATGGCGACCGGGTGATATACGGACGACTCGGAGCGGACCGCCGGGACGTCGAGAGCGGCGGGTGTGGCCGGCTCGCGGCGGTGATAGACGACGGCGGGGTCGGCGAAACGGGCCGCGCTCGTCGACGGGTCCGAGGCGGGGGGCGCCGAGGTAGCGGCGTGGCCGCGGCGATGGTAGACGAGTGCGGGGTTGGCGAAGCGAGCCGGGGTCGACGGGGCCGCGCGTGGCGCAGGCGGGGTCGACGGGGTCGCGCATGGCGCAGGCGTGGTCGACGGGGCCGCGCGTGTCGTTGGCATAATCGACGGGGCCGCGCGTGGCGCAGGCGGGGTCGACAGGGCCGCGCGTGGCGCAGGTAGGATCGACGGGGCCGCGCGTGGCGCAGGCGGGGTCGACGGGGCCGCGCGTGGCTCGGAAGAGGTCGTAGTGGCCGCACGAGGAGCAGGTAACGGCGCAAGACGGGGAGCCGGTGGTGGGGGAGGAATCGGATCGGACTCGAGGAGGGAGTCAAGATCGGTGGGTGGGGTGGAGCCAGCAAGGGGAAACACATCTTCGTCGAAGATGACATAACGAGAGATGATGATGCGGTGGGAGGTGAGGTCCAGACACCGGTACCCCTTGTGGTCAGGGGAGTAGCCAAGGAATAGACAGCGGGTGGAGCGAGGAGAAAGCTTATGTGGAGCGGTAGCGGAAGTGTTAGGGTAGCAGGCACAGCCGAACACGCGAAGGTGGTCATAGGAAGGGGCTGTGCCGTATAGGGCGAAGTGGGGGGTAGGGTGGCGCACCGCATTCGAGGGAAGACAATTAAGGAGGTGGGTGGCAGTGTGCAGGGCCTCTGCCCAGTAGCTGGCAGGGAGAGACGCCTGGAAGAGGAGGCAGCGGAGCATATTAGTGGTGGTGCGGATCATGCGTTCGGCGCGGCCGTTCTGTGCAGAGGTGTAGGGGCACGAGAGACGCAACTGGACGCCATGAGTGAGGAAGAAAGAGCGAGAGGCGTTGTTATCGAACTCGCGGCCATTGTCACACTGCAGAGCACGGACCGGGCGACGGAACTGAGTGGAGACCCAGGTGAAGAAGTGTGTGAGGGTGGAGAATGTGTCCGACTTCAACCGAAGCGGGAAGGTCCAGAGAAAATGGGAAAAATCATCCAAAATCACCAAATAGTATTTATAACCAGAAAGACTGAGTACAGGGGAGGTCCAAAGATCACAGTGAACTAGGTCAAAAGCCTGCTCAGCCCGAGAGGAAGAGGTAGTAAATGGGAGACGAGTATGTCGGCCTAACTGACAAGCATGACAGAGACCCTCAAAATGTCCCCTACTACATGAAGGATCTAGACTACTGGTAATCTTGGTCATGACGTCGGGTCCAGGATGGCCGAGACGACGATGCCATGTGGTGGAGGAGGTGGTGGAGACCAGGACAGGGGGTGGAGACACGCCGGCGGTGGAGGGCTAGAACGTGTAGAGTGGCCCCGAGCTGTCACAGCGGGCGAGAAGGGTCCTGGTGGCCAGATCCTTCACAGAAAAACCAGAGGGGTCAAACTCAAGGGAACATGAGTTGTCAGTGGTGAATCGTCGAACAGAAAGAAGGTTGTGAGTGATGTGGGGAGCTACGAGAACATCGTTGAGGTAAAACGGCCCAGGGAGAACCGAGGCACCTACTGAGGTGACTGGCAGAGTGGAACCGTTTCCAACGACGATCGAGGATGGGTGAGAGGGGAGGGGGGGATGAGAGCGAGAGAGCGTGCCTGTCGTGGGAGTGGTGTGGTACGAGGCACCGGAGTCGATCACCCAGTAGGAAGGGGGTGGGGTCATCGCCATGGTGTTGAAGGCAGCAGCGAGGGAGGCGTTGTCCCAACCACCGGCCGGCGGGGACCAAGGCGACGAGGTGTGGGTCCCTGGGGGCAGGAGCGCGGGCGGAGCCTGGGGCACGATGGGTACACCGTAAGGAGGCGTGCCGTAGTGAGGTGCAGTCAGGAGGGCCGGCGCCGGAGGACGGGAGGCACTCGGTGCCTGGCCCGGCCACATGGCGATGGTCCCGGTCCAGGGGTTGTAGAATGACGGCCACGCGTGGCCGCCACCCCGGCCGGAGGGACCACCACGAGAGGAGCCGCCACCCCCACGGCCGCCCTTGCGGGAGCGACGACCCCCGTCGGTCGTGGAAGTCGGACGAGGGGCCGCTGAGACGGCGGGTGGAGGGCTGGTAGGAGCCCCGGTCGACGGAGGACGGGTGGCCTGGCCCCCTGAAGGCGGCAGACCGCTGGTAGGAGCGCTGTAGAGAGCCGAGGCAGGAGTGGGTGCCTCATTCGCCATGGTGAGCTCCTCAAGGAGAAGCTCGTTCCGCACGGCGTGGAAGGTGGGGAAGGGCACGCTCCGCTTGATGAGAGCCTTCAGGTGGCCGTAGCGGGGGCTGAGGCCACGCAGGAGGTTTAGCACCAGGGTACGATCGGCAACTGGCTCGCCGAGATCGCGGAGAGAGTCAGCCAGGCCCTTCATCTGGCGGCAGTATTCTCCCACGGAGAGGTCCCCCTGAGAGAACAGGTGGAACTGGGCGTCGAGGTGGAGCGCCCGCGCATCCCGATTCCCGAGGAACTGGTCCTCGAGAGCGAGCCACGCCTGGCGCGCAGTGTCCGCCTGGTCGCGGATGATGTCCTGGAGCTCAACGGTGATGGTGCCGTGGAGCCACGAGAGGACAACGCTGTCCATGAGGCACCAGGAGCGAGGCGGCGGAGCGTCGTGGTAGATGAGGACGTGGTCGTCGAGGACGAACCTCCGCAGCGTGAGAAGGACCTGTCCTCGCCAACGGGTGTAGTGGGGAGACGCCGGATCCAACACCACGGACACGAGAGCCCGGATGTTGTGCAGACCTGCGGCTTGAGCGTGGAGAGCAGCGATGAGGTCGGCGTCGAGGTCAGAGGCGAGGGGGTCCTCCGAGGGTTCCACAGAGGCGACCGGCGGGCGGCCGAGGAGGCGCTGCGTGGTGGCCATCTGGGTGGTCAGAGCGGCACCCAGGGCACACTCACGCTCAAGGGCGAAGGAGGCGGCGCGCTCGCGCTCCCGCGAGGCCGTCACAGCCACCTGGATCGTAGCGAGGGTGTCGCCGAGTGTGGAGTCGGTACCGGGGGGTGCCGCGAGTGCAGGAAACCCCGGTGGAGAGCCTCGACGGAGGGCCGGGGAAGAGACGTCGCGGAGTGGCCTGAGGCCGACGATGTAGGGAGCCTCGGCATCTGCGTGTGCGGCCAGGGAGCGGCCGGGGGTCTGGCCGGCAGCGGGGAGGCCCAGGTAGGGGTTGCCGGCGGCCAGGGGAGCGGGGGCCGCGCCCAAGCCCGTGGCCAGGGGCGGGTGCGCCAGGCCGCCGGTGGTGGTGTGCAGGCCAGAGGCGGGGGTGATGCGTGCGCGTCCGGGGGGAGCTCCGCCATGGCCAGAGGACGCGGCGGCGGCGCGGTCGGGAGGGCGCGGACGGGGCTGCTCGGCGTGGACGGACGCGAAGTCCAGCTCGGCGCGGAGCCGTACCTGGTAGCGGCCGCGCAGAGGCGGTGGGAAACAGCGGCGGTCGGCGGCTGGGGGCCGGCGGCCGTCGCAGGGGAGAGGAGGGAGAGGAGCCGGCGGCTGGGGGGCCGGCGGCGGCTGCAGGGGAGAGGAGGGAGGGGAGGTTAGGAGGCCCCTGGCGGCTGTGCAGGGGAGAGGATGCCCCTGGCGGCTGTAGGACAGGAAACAGGAAACCTAAACCTAGGCTGATGATACCATGTTGGAAACTGAACCCATAACCCTAAACAGGGTTGGGGGTAGTATTAATAGAGTAAGTAGATGGGCCAGGCCCATTACACTGAGGGTATGACGGTAAATACAAGGGGAATAACCAAAACCCTAGACGGGCAGTCTAACAGCACCAACACAATCTGATTACTGCTGTAAAAGATAAGGATGGAAATGAAGTCCATAGTCATCCAGATAAAGCTTTTGTACTGCTTGAAGCATATAAAGAAAGGTTGGACTCCTCCCAAGAAACATCAATGATTTTTGACCTATCAATGCTTCTTCAACCTACTGACAATCTCGTAGCTCTAGAAGAACCTTTCACGACACAGGAAATTGACTCGATTGTTAAAGGTCTCCCCTCAAATAAATCCCCAGGGCTGTCATACCTGGTAAGGATGGGAAGGCGTCTACCAGTGATGTTGGCGGGAAGGTGTGAGAGTAGTGTTGATTCAATGGAGTGTCTGGATCGTGGGCCGTGGGCCGGTTGAAGTTGTATCGAGTCTGATGGGTTGTAAGGCGTACTGGAGTCTGTAATGGGCTGGCCACATATATGCTGAACCAATGCCAGATGGCAGGAATATCGAATAACAGAAAGCAAAACCACTTCGTAACAAACTTATCTCGAGTTGCGTTGCGATTGCCGTGCCTCCGACGATCTCACGTCCCGGCGGTGGCTCGCCGGCGGCCACGGGGCGTCACAGGTGGTATCAAAGCCTTGGATTCTCGGAGTTTCCACGACGGCGCCGACCACCAAGCCGTCGGTGCAGACGCGACTGCTGCTGCAGACGATGGAAGCCACGGAGCAGAAGAGTGATGAGCGTTGGGATCGGATGATGCGGATCCTGGACCGCTTGGGCGACAAGGTGGAGGCCATGGAGATCGGGCAGCAGCGACTTCATCAACAGGCGGAGGCGATGGAGGCTGGGCAGTTCCGTCTTCAACAACAGACGGAAACTGTAGCGGCGGCTGCTCGGAAGGCGGAGGAGGAGCGGTCCATTCTTGCGCGGCAAGTGGATGAGACCGGGAAGACGGTGTCTCGGCTTCGCTTGGAACTGCTGGCGAAGGAGATGGAAGGTATGGAAACTGAATCTGAGAGGGAGGGACGTAATCATAGGCAGGAGGGAGGTGATGATCGGACGCATGGAGAGAGGGAGTACCATGACCGGCAAGGTGGAAGTAGGGAGCGTAGAGCTGCTAATCCACAAGGGGGAAACCGGGAGTATCGAGATCAGCAAGGTGGAAACAGAGAGTATCGTGCTTCCGATTTACCTAAGATGTCATTTCCCAAGTTCCAGGGAACTGAACCAGGCGTTTGGTTTGATAAGTGCATGGAGTATTTCAACGTCTACCAGGTGCCTGAGTTTATGTGGCCTTCATCTGCTTATTTACACATGGAGGGAAACGCAGCTAGGTGGGCGCAGGTGTACAAGAGGAGGCAGGGGCTAGGAAACTGGGCACAATTCACTCAAGCAGTGCAAGAGAAGTTTGGGGCAGAGGAGAATGCACAGACGATGAGGGGCTTACTGCACTTATCACAGAAATCTAGTTTGGAGGAGTACATTCATGCATTCGAAGAAGCTAGATATGCTACTATATTGCACAATCCTGAAATGGGAGAAACATTCTTTGTTTCTCAGTTTGTGAAGGGTTTGAAGGGGGAGTTGCAGGGACATGTTTTAGCTCAACTGCCTCGGACAGTAGATCGAGCTATTCTCCTGGCTCAGATTCAGCAAGAGGTTGTGGAAATGAATAGAGCAAAATTTCAGAAAAGTTTTCAGGGTAGTAAAGTGATGATGAATTGAGGAAAAGGGGACACCAGAGCAGGAGTGGGCTCTAGTGAGTTGGCTAAGGAGAGGCAGTTGAGGGATTTTCGAAGGTTGAATGGATTGTGTTTTGGGTGCGGAGAAAAGTATGAGCCAGGACACCAGGCCAAGTGTCCAAAAAGGGGTGGAACTCAATTACATAGTCTGACAATGGAGGATATGGGGTTAACATTGTCAGATGAGGTGCTGCAGCAGTTAGACAAGGAGGATAGGGAGATGGAGGAAGCAAGTAATCTGTCCTTAAATGCCATCAGTGGAACTGATAGAGAGGGGTGTATGAGGGTTCGAGCACTGATTCAAAATCAGGTGATGGGGATGCTGGTAGACTCGGGCAGTTCCACCAGTTTTGTCAGTCAGAGAATTGTGGACAAACTGACTTTGCAGACAGAGCCTGCTTCACCTGTCAGGGTTAAGGTGGCTAATGGGGAGTTCATGTTGAGCTCGAGGAGGGTGGCAGCATTAGAGTGGTGGGCTGATGGACATACCTATATCAGTGACATGAGAGTATTGGATTTAGAAGCTTATGACGCCATCTTGGGATATGATTGGTTGAAGGGTCATAGTCCCATGCAATGTGATTGGGATAACAAGGTTTTGGTGTTCAAGGATAGAGGTGTGGAGGTGCAATTGAAGGGAGATAGCATGGAGAACAAGGAGGTGCTGCAAGTGTCTGCTGCTCAGCTGCAGAGGTGGATGAAAGGGAATGAGGTATGGGTTCTGGTGCTGTTAGAGTCAATGCAGGAAGAAGAGGTTGAAAAGCATCAAGAACCATTGCAGCTCATACTCAAGGAGTTTGAGGATGTTTTTGCTGTGCCAACCGGGCTACCTCCTGCTAGAGTGTATGATCACCATATACCTCTGTTACCAGGTTCCATACCTGTGAATTCTAGACCCTACAGGTACTCACCATTCCACAAAACAGAGATAGAAAGACAGGTGACAGAATTACTGAATGCGGGTCTGATAGTACCTAGTGCCAGTCCTTTTGCATCCCCGGTATTACTAGTCCAGAAGAAAGATGGTAGCTGGAGGTTTTGCATTGACTACAGAAGGTTGAACTCTATGACTATCAAGAATCGATTTCCCATGCCCTTGGTAGATGAGATTCTGGATGAGTTGGCTGGCACCCAGTTTTTTACCAGTTTGGATATGACTGCCGGGTACCATCAGATTAGAATGGCAGAGGAGGATGAGTTTAAAACTGCGTTTAAGACTCATCATGGACATTACCAATTTCGAGTCATGCCTTTTGGTCTCACCAATGCCCCCGCAACGTTTCAGTGTGCCATGAATACTGTTTTGGATCCTTTTCTCAGAAAATTTGTTATGGTTTTCCTGGATGACATATTGATTTACAGTCCAACTTTGGAGGAACATTACAAACATCTCAGATTGGTTCTGTCCAAACTCAGGGAACATAAGTTTTTCTTGAAGCTTAAGAAGTGTGCTTTTGTGAAAAGAGAGCTGCAGTATCTAGGGCATGTGATATCCAGAGAAGGAGTGGCAACAGACCCTGCAAAAACAGCAGCTATGCTGGCTTGGCCTATACCACAGAATATAACTGAGTTGAGAGGGTTTCTGGGACTTACAGGATACTATAGAAAGTTTGTGAGTGGGTATGGAGTATTGGCAAGACCCCTTACTCAGTTACTTCAGAAGCAACATGGGTTCAAATGGACTGAAGAAGCTCAAACAGCATTTGAAGCCCTAAAGAAGGCTATGTCCTCAACTCCTGTTTTAGCTCTACCCAGATTTGACCTTCCTTTTGTGGTGGAGACAGATGCTTGCGAGACTGGAATGGGTGCAGTGCTCATGCAACAAGGGAAGCCAATCGCTTATATCAGCAAGGCCTTAGGTGTGAAGAACAGGCACTTGTCCATCTATGACAAGGAATTTTTGGCTTTGATTCTAGCTGTAGAGAAGTGGAGACCCTACCTTCAGAGAAGCCCATTTGTTATCAAAACAGATCACAAGTCACTCACATTTCTGGGTGAGCAGCAATTACAATCAGAACTGCAAAGGAAGGCTATGTCCAGGTTAATGGGCCTGCAGTTTCAGATTGTTTATAAAAAGGGAACAGAAAACTTAGTGGCCGATGCCCTTTCCAGAGTGGGGTCTATGATGGAGCTTGCTGTTATTTCTGAAGTCCAACCAGTGTGGATCCAGGAAATCTTGAATTCCTATGTAACAGATGCTGAGGCTCAGGATATGATTACTCAATTGTTGGTGCACAGCCCCAATGAGCAGGGATTCAGCATACATCAAGGCATTATTCGAAAAGATGACAAGATCTGGATAGGATCCAATTCTGCTCTTCGAACAAAGTTAATTGCAGCCCTCCATGACAGTGCTATGGGGGGGCACTCTGGCATCCATGCTACTTATCAAAGGGTTAAGAAGCTTTTCTGGTGGAGGGGCTTGAAAGTAGATGTCACTCAGTTTGTGCAACAATGTTTAGTCTGTCAACAGGCCAAGTCTGAAAGAAATCACCCAGCAGGGTTACTCCAGCCTCTTCCTATACCACATGGCATTTGGGCAGATGTTACTATGGATTTTATTGAAGGGCTGCCAAAGTCCGGGGGTTTTGACACCATTATGGTAGTAGTGGACAGATTCACTAAGTATGGGCATTTTCTTCCACTTAAACACCCATTCTCAGCTCAGGGGGTGGCACAATTGTTTTTGGACCAAGTGATTAAATTACATGGACCGCCTAAGTCTATTGTTTCCGACAGGGACAAGATCTTCATTAGTTCCTTCTGGAAACACTTATTTCAGCTCATGGATGTGAAGTTGCTGCTGTCAACTGCTTACCATCCGCAAACCGACGGCCAAAGCGAGAGAGTGAACCAATGTCTTGAGACCTATCTCAGATGTGCAGTCAATGCCCAGCCTTCTCACTGGAAATCCTGGTTGGCTTTGGCCGAATTTTGGTATAATACTAGTTATCACACTAGCCTGGGCTGTACTCCTTTCAAAGCATTATATGGCTATGATGCACCCATGCTGGCTTTACCCCCATCTGATGTTCCTGAGGCCGAACAGGTGGCAGACTGGTTGTCTGAAAGGATGGTTTTTTCTACTCTTCTCAGAGACCATTTGGCCAGAGCACAAAATAGGATGAAACAAATGGCTGATCGGGGCAGAATTTCAAGGGAGTTCCAGGTGGGAGAAATGGTTCTTTTGAAGCTACAGCCGTATGCTCAGAAAACGGTAGTAAATCGCCCCTGCCCGAAGTTGGCATTTAAATTTTTTGGTCCTTTCAAGGTGCTTGCTAAAATTGGGTCAGCTGCCTACAAATTGGAGTTACCTGATAGTGCTCAAGTCCATCCAGTATTTCATGTCTCTCAATTGAAGCCCTATCATCCATCTTACACCCCAGTCTTCACTACTTTGCCTCCCTTGGTGGATCTGACAAAGACTGACATTGTGCCTGAGGAGATCATTGATCGTCGTCTGGTACGCAAAGGTAATCAAGCGGTCCCTCAAGTTCTAATCCGGTGGTCTGGTGTTCCAGTGGAAGCAGCGACCTGGGAGGATTATTACGTGGTGAAGCATCGCTTTCCTGAAGCACTCGCTTGGGGTCAAGCGGATATTGGAGCCCGGGGAACTGTCATACCTGGTAAGGATGGGAAGGCGTCTACCAGTGATGTTGGCGGGAAGGTGTGAGAGTAGTGTTGATTCAATGGAGTGTCTGGATCGTGGGCCGTGGGCCGGTTGAAGTTGTATCGAGTCTGATGGGTTGTAAGGCGTACTGGAGTCTGTAATGGGCTGGCCACATATATGCTGAACCAATGCCAGATGGCAGGAATATCGAATAACAGAAAGCAAAACCACTTCGTAACAAACTTATCTCGAGTTGCGTTGCGATTGCCGTGCCTCCGACGATCTCACGTCCCGGCGGTGGCTCGCCGGCGGCCACGGGGCGTCACAAGGGCCTGATGGTTTCAATACAGACTTTGTGAAAAAATGCTGGCCAACAACCGCTCAAGATTTCTACGACTTATGCAACAGATTCTATAATGAAGAAATTTGCATGAGAAGTATAAATGGATCCTACATAACTCTAATCCCCAAAAAAGACGCACCTGTTACAGTGATGACTATCGACAAATTTCTCTACTAAACACCAGTGTAAAGCTGATTATGAAGCTCCTTGCTAAGAGGTTACAGAATGTTATCACCAAACTCATTCATAGAAATCAGTATGGTTTTATAAAGGAGACATCCATCCAAGACTGTTTGGCCTAGTCTTTCGAATACCTCTTCCTATGCAAGCAAATAAGGAAAGAGTTGGTGATCCTAAAGTTGGACATCAAGAAAGCTTTTGATAAACTGGAACACAAGGTGATTATAGACATACTGTGGCACAAAGGATTTGGGCCTAAATGGATAAACTGGACCAACATGATAATGAATTCTGGCACGTCGAAGATTCTATTGAATGGTGTCACTGGCAAACAATTTCACTGTAAAAGAGGAAGAGGAGTCAGACAAGGTGACCCTCTATCGCCCTTCCTCTTTGTTGTTGCAGCAGATCTACTTCAAACCATAATCAACAAGGTGAAGGACCAGGTCTCATCAGGTTGCCAATACAACAGAGATGTGGACAATACTTCCCGATCATTCAATATGCGGACGACACGATAATGATAACGGAAGCATGCCCTAGGCAATTATTTTTCCCAAAGGCAATGCTAAATTCCTTTGCAGAATCCACATGACTCAAGGTCAACTATTAGATGTCAAGTATGTACCTAATAAATGTTATAGAACAACAGATGCTACTGCTGGCAAATACATTTCAATGTCAGATTGGAACTCTACCTTTCACAAATCTGGGTCTCCCCATGGGCCTATGCAAGCCAAAACTTGATGCGTTCTTGCCCTTGATTCAGAAAATTGGAATAAGACTCCCATCAACTTCCAACTTCCTATCTCAAGCTGGCCTACTTCAAATGGTAAATGCAGTATTTTCGTCACTGCCCACATACTATATGTGCACCCTTAAGCTCCCTCAAGCAGTGATCAAGCAAATTGATAGATACAGAAGACACTTCTTGTGGAGAGGATCAGACATCAACGTGAAAAGGCCACCTCAGGCCGCATGGGACCTAGCATGTGAACCAAAAAACCTAGGTAGGCTAGGGATCATACACTTGGGCACTCAAAACAAAGCTCTACTAATGAAAAACCTACACAAAATTCTAAATAGACAAGACATTCCGTGGGTGAACATTGTTTGGTACAATCACTATAAGGACAGTGCTACACCATTGGACAAAAATGTGGGATCCTTTTGGTGGAGAGATGTCCTAAAGAACATGACCACTTACAAAGAGCTTGCCCAAGTAAATATGGGGGATGGCCGTACCATACAACTATAGAACGATAGGTGGGCCAACAAGATACAAGCAAAAGAATTCCCTGAGTTACTGTCGTGGTAAAACAGGCTATGATGTTGTCTCACCCACAAGAGATGTTCCACACCTCCATGTACAGTGAGGCTTATCAGCAATATCAAATATTCACCAGTGTGATACAAGGACAACACACCCACGGCCAATTGGACAGGTGGACATACGATGGATGGGCACTCAAATACTCTTCTCAACGATCATACAAACACATGGCCAGGAATGTATGGACCCACCCGATATACAACTGGATATAGAAATCAAAATGCCAGCCAAAACAAAAGGTATTCTTTTAGCTACTAATCAAAGACAGGCTCAACACCGGATCCTTACTCCGGAGAAGGGGCATGAACTTAGACTCATACATGTGAAAATTGCATACTACAAAGAGAGGAAACAGTCTCACATCTATTTCTAAAATGTAACTCAGCTCGAAGATGCTGGCAATTGATTGGTGTCATGCCACTGCGCATCTCCAACCTGCCCCTAGCAATCTAGATGATCAGAATGCACCTGCCCAGCCCTGGAAAATGGAAGCCATTACAACCATGTCATGGTGCATATGGAAATGCCAGCTGGATATTTGAAAATATACCCCCATAGTGGAAGCCTGCAAAGATATGTTTAGAAAAGAGATGTCTTTAATCTGCTATAGGGTTAAACCCGGGCTAGCGGAAGGTATAAGAAACTGGATACAACACTTGTAAAGCACACATATACAAACAGCTTGTACAGATCCACATTTTGAGCAATAAAAAATATTGTAGGGGCAATCCCTACAATAACGCATTTTTAAAAAAATAACCCAACATTGTTTTCCCTTTGTGATAACGCCTTGCTCTCTTGAGAAAATCACCCATTTTCAGACATTATATGGTACATAGAACATTTATACATCTACAATATAGTACATTCTATTTTCAGCTTTTGGTGGACTAGACTAAGGTTCTGGTTGGAAGCCCTAGAGGTAATATAGAACGGCTAACTATTAGCTAGTTAATTATTAGCCTAGGGCTATTTGGAAACTCTAGCTAATAGGTTGGTTGAATCTACTAGTTTTTTTAGTGTCCCTGAGTCTTTTTTGCTGCCATTGTAAAAAAAAAGAAATGGATTTCACACTCCAAATATATGACAAGTAACATGAATTCAGAAAAAAATAGACAGAGTGGCGACATATGTGACAAGTAGTGATGTTCGAGCGACTGCGGCCTTGTGCATATGAGGTCGAGCGAGCGTCGAGTGAAGATTGTGGGCTGCCTTGGAAGGATAAGGGGTCTTGCCAAGTTTTAGCTGACCCAACCAAGCTATTGAACAAATTGTTAGTTGCGGGTACAACTAAGCTGAGTGTTAGACTGTGTGTGTAAGTGTGTGGGGGCCGGCACCACTGTTGGGCTACCGGCCCATTAGGGTTAGGGTTGTGAGTCTATATATTGTACCCCATCTATTATCAATACATCAAGCAGTTCACTATTCTACATGGTATCAAAGGATCAGGGTTAGGGTTTCTTCTTCCTCCCACCCCACAGCCGCCACCTCCTCCTAGCCACCACCGGCTTCCGCGCCGCCGCCCCGGGAGGCTCATCCAAACCTCCCGAGGCGGTCCTTCTCCCCAGTAGTAGCCGCCGCCCCCTCCCCTCTCTCTCTCCAGCTGCCACCTTTCCCTTCCTCTTCCATCCCCAAATCGAGGCCAGCCAGGGGCACCACCGCCAACTCCTGCTATCCCCCACGTTGCTCGCCACCGCGGCCGCCTGCTGCACGGCGGGAGCGGATCGTGTCGGACACCGTCGCCGCCAAGCAGCACGCCAGCCCGTCCACGGCGACGGGCACGCTACGGCTCTTCTTCCACGACTGCTTCGTCAACGGCTGCGATGCCTTGGTGCTGGTCTCGCCGCTCTCCTCCTCCGGCGCCGCGCCGGAGCGCGCCGTGCAGATCAACCTCTCCCTACCCAGGGATGCCTTCGACGCCGTGGGCCGCGCCAAGGCGGCGCTGGAGGCCGCGTGCCCGGGCGTCGTGTCCTGCGCCGACGCGCTGGCGCTGGCGACGAGCGACCTCGTGGCAACCCTGGGCGGGCCCCGGTTCCTTGTCGCGCTGGGCCGCCGCGACTCCCGTCGCCTCCGACGCACGCCCAGCCCTTCCCGGCCGTCCTCCCCCATCTCCCCTGCTCGGCCGCTGCCGCCCATCCTCTACTCGGCGGCGCCGCCGCCCCTTCCCTGGCCGACCGCGCCTCTAGGACTCCGCACTGCCTCACGCCCTGGCCGGGGCTGCGACTGCCCGCGCGGTCGAGGGCTAGACCACGCCGCTACCGACCCGCGCCAGGCCTGCGCCGCCCTCCCCTGGCGGCCACTCCCCGCCACTGCCGGCCGTGCCCGACGGCATCTCCTCGGCGTACGCGCCCCCATCGCAACACCCTTTCCGGTGTCCGCGCCCCCACACGCAGATCTTCTTCTCGCGCGTGTTGCGCAGCCACTGCAATGCTGCCATCACCGGGCCTAGTGCAACCTCGACCCTTCGAGCTTCTCCCGTCACCGGTGCCGTCAACACCCCTTGGCAGGTCCGGCGCAGGCCCCTGCCCGGCTGGACCCACCCCACCGCCCTCCCTCCTTCGTCGCTTTCATTGGTTCCGTCGCTGTCGCGGCCTCCCGGCTTGATCCACCATCCCTTTGGCTAGATCGTTGTCTTCATGGTTGGATCCGTCGCTATCGTGGCTTTCCCGACCGGATCCGCCGATACCCCTTCTTTTCTGTCGTGGGCGTGACCACCCTGACCGGCAGACGCGTGCGCTGTCGTGGGCCTCCCTGGCGAGGCTCCTCGACAACCGATTGCGGAACGAAGCAAGAAGGCCCTGAGGTTGCTGCTGCTCTTTTGATATGTCGCCCTGCCGACCGTTGACGCTCAAACGTCGACCCCTCCTGAAGAATAGGCTTCTGCTGCGTGTCTCCCGACCGCGACCACCTCAACTTCGGCTATCTCGGCATCTAGGGGCTATCGTCTTTTTGGAGCACACACCGGTCTCTACTCCAGCCGCAACATTCGCACCATCACGACGCTGCGACTGCAGGGGGATTTCAACCCGTCAGCTCCTACTTTTGGCCTCTACTCCAGTCTCATCGTGTGTGGTGCCCTCGTTGCGACTGCGGGGGGATGTAGAGTGTGTGTGTAAGTGTGTGTGGGCCGGCACCACTGTTGGGCTGCCGACCCATTAGGGTTAGGGTTGTGAGTCAATACATCAAGCACTTTCACTATTCTACACTGAGGCTTTAGCTAGGTTGTTTAGAACCACTGCAACTAATTATAGTTTCTAACAATTATTTCTAGATGTTCCAAACAGGTCCTAAAGATAAAAATCTTATCTCAAGCGCTGCTCATACTGCTCAGACCAACCTATCAACTTATTTACTTGCATTCCTGTTGACCGAGCAAACTGCAGGCCAATTATTCATTCAAGCCCCTTGTTTCATTGACCATACATGGTTAGCTTGCACCATGCATAACTTACTCAGGGCTTGTTCATTTGTCCAAGAATGGACTTGGAATTGTTCCAGCTAATCAAAACTTATCTAATTTAGAGAAGAAATCCAGCTAGGAATTGTTCCAGGCCTCTATTCCGTGAAAACCGAACGGCACCTCATTGGGTTAGTTTTGTCTCACACAGTAAACCCTGTGTAAAGAGCATCCTATGTTGTTGGGAAATAACAGACTTTCGTTTTTTTAGATTCGACTACATGATTAACCTGGAACCAGCCATTCTGTTAACTTACTCTACATGATTGAAGTGTAATGTTATGTTATGCCATTTTCTCACTGCCAGGTCACTTGTTTTGAAGGCTATGAGGAAGAAACACTTCTACAAAAAAAAACAATACGAATTGACAGACTATTTCCAAATGAAGATTTGACTTCAACAAAATTCAAGCTTGCTGATTGGATTAGTTGGAATTCTGTATCATCTGAAGGCGGGGCAAATCAGCTGGAACCTTCTTCCATCTTTGAAGAACATCCTTGTTCACCCATATGTGGTGTAATCAAAGGGTCACATGAAAAACCTCACAATCCTGATGTGTCTGTCTTTGCTAAACTATCAGAATAATCTAGTCAACAAGAACTGATCCCATCCCAAACTCAAGAAGTGACACTGCAAGTTGACAGAACTGAAGTTCTAACAGATTGTGGCGAATCTATCTTGTCAGCATCTTTCAGTTATCAAGAAGGCCGAAAACTATGAAGTTTTTGTGAACTCGTTTGTACAACGTGGTGCAGGTTTTTCTGCTGACCCTAAAATTATCACCAAGCATGTTGTTGAATTCATGCAGGATGCAATGGAAGTAGTTACAATAGAATCATGCAGGGCAAAGCTCGTGGGTGACAACATTTCTTCAACCTCTGATACTAGTACCAAGCTAACATGTTCTTCTCTTCTCCATGGCACAGAGCTTTCTGGTACTAGTCTTGAGGATCAGGGTCCAAGTCACTCTAGTGAAAGCCTAGCTAATGATAAATCTTATATGAAATATCACTCTGACTGTACCTCTGGTGTGAATAAAAAGACCGTATTGGTCCATTAAATTCTTTCTGGTGCTGATGTTTGACCTGAGGACAAGGGTTCAGACAGGTCTAATGGAATGCAAGTTGATAATGAGGCTTGCAGAGGTACGTCAGAACCATCGAATTGCCCCCCCCCCCGCCCATGTGGGGTAGATGACAAGGCACCATTCAATCTTTCATTTTACTCGAGTAGGGATGAGTGCAGCAAAGTAGGGATGAAAAAAATAGTACAAACCGTGGAAAATGAAGCAGAATTCGTTGACACAAAAACAAGAACATCTTTTTAATTGGAACCTACATCACGAAAGGGCCTCTAGAGTAATGGTAAGGCTTCCGAGTATCCAGGTTCCGGGTTCAACCCCCCTCGGGAGCGAATTTCTGACTTCGTTAAAAAAATCCTCTCGCTATGCCCCTCCCGCTCTTGTGTTACGTCTTGCACATCACCCTCCGTCTGGGCTATTGCAAAGTGGGTGGTGACGTCCCGCTAGTGATGCGGGCTAAGGTTTGGGGATTTTCTCGACCAGAACCATGTTTCGATCTTTTCTTAATATAATACCACGAGGGCGATCTTTTGCTTCCTGACCTAGTTTATTGGAACCTATGTACCATGGGGAGGAGATCAGCTCAACTATTCATACAAGAAGCACTGGTGCAAAGCTGCAAAAATGATGAGCTCAAAGAATAGAATTCTAAGGATACAAATGCTTCTTTGCATAAAATTGTTGCTAAACGCATGATCTGCTTAAAATTTTCTTATCCAAGTGGAATGTTTGAGATGCCAACAATCAGACCAGGTAAGATGTGATGCCGTAACTACTATCTTGTTTTTTGAATTTGCAACACTGCTTAATCTTTCTACTCTTTAATATTCACATTTGTTTCAATTATTTATGGTGCATACTGTTAATTCTCTAGTTTCGTGAGATGATACAATGGGTTTTGTCATCTTTATTTTCTAAGGGAAAGGCATCAGAAGGACACTCTTTGTTCCTTGAGCCGTTTACATATTTTGGTTTAGACTAAAATGAACTTTCTTTTGGATAGGTTTATCATCTTGTTTCATGAAAAGGATTTTATTGTGCACAAAATGAAAAATAAGTTGATAATATATCTATCTTCTAAACAAGTCTAGATTATTATTGCTTTTGCAGAGAGTAAGGCCACAACATCCAGCTTATTTTCCTTTCTTGGACTTCCTTCGACCTTCGGTCCGCTTGTTTCAAGAAGAAAATATGCAAAGTAAGAGGATTGTTCAAACGCGTATAAGGTTTTATTCTACTTCGACAGAAGAATATCAATGATCATAATAGTTCGTTTGGATGTCGATATTGGAGAACATAATTGTGAATTGGAATTAAATTTTCTAAATTCTGTTGTTTGGTTGCACGCAGAATTGAGAATTGGAATCAGAGGCTCATTTTCCTGGAATTGGACTATAATTAGAAACTCACTCTCCTAATACCGAGTGTCACCCCTCTGTATTACATGGAATTAGACCGCGCAATTCCAAACTTCAATTCAATGACATCCAAACAATAGAATTAGAATTACATCTCATTTCAATAACATGACTGATTTGGTATTGAAACCAATTCAATTCCATGCCCTCCAATATCGACATCCAAATGGAGCATAACTTTTATTACGTAACAAGGGAAGGTTGAGAACTCTCATTTTAAAGTTTTGATCTCAAATACAAATCTGTTTACGAACCAGTTGTATTGTATATAACTACATATGGAAAATAGATCCATACCTAGGGGTGGTAATGGATCACGATCCAAATGTTTCTTCACAATATGTTAAGACCCTTAAATAATTTTAGTTAAAAAATGAATAGAAATAGAGTCTGATCCTAATTCGATTCGATACTTAAATTTTATATTGTAAAATTTAGAGTCCATTACCACCCCTATATATACTTGAAAGCTGGAAGATTTTCTTTTTTGGTTCGTCCTTATGTAACCTAGGTTTAACTTTGACCGGTGCCACTATAAATCTCAACATTCATGTTTTGTACAGTAAAACTCTTCTTTTGATTGAGACTTTCATGTTTGGTGACTTCAGTCAAATTGTCAGAGGGATAACCCTTGATTGACTGGGCCAACCCTAGGGGTGGCTATATAGGGTATATACATGGGCCACATGGGCTTAGCCTCATGGGCCTAATCCACATACTCTAACACCCCCCCGCAGTCTGAACTTCCGTCGCAGCGGAGTATACAGACTGGACTCGAAAAGAAGAAGTACATCACACACAACATGAAGTACATCACAACAGGAAGTACATCACACACAACAGGATCCCCCCACAGACTCAACTAGCCACTACTGATGTTGAGGCTGGAGCGAAACTCGACGAAGGTCGATGACGGAAGACCCTTGGTGAAGATGTCGGCAAACTGGGAGGTGGTCGGGACGTGGAGTACCCGAACAGCACCGGCGGCGACATAATCGCGAACGAAGTGTAGATCGATCTCTACATGTTTGGTCCGCTGGTGCTGCACTGGGTTGGTGGAGAGGTAGACCGCGCTGACGTTGTCGCAGTAGACCAGTGTGCTCCTGGAGAGGGGACTGTGAAGCTCAGCGAGGAGCTGCCGAAGCCAGGCAGCTTCGGCCACGCCGTTGGCCACGGCACGGTACTCCGCCTTGGCACTCGAGCGGGAAACGACCGGCTGGCGCTTCGACGACCAGGACACCAGGTTGCCGCCTAAGAAGACGGCGTAGCCAGAGGTGGAGCGCCGAGTGTCTGGGCACCCAGCCCAGTCAGCATCAGTGTAGACGACCAGCTCGTCGGAGGTAGACCGATGAAGAAGCAGCCCGTAGTCTATGGTGCCCCGAAGATAGAGGAGGAGGCGTTTGAGAGCCGCAAGGTGGGGCTCCCGGGGATCGTGCATATGGAGACAGACCTGCTGCACGGCGTAGGAGATGTCTGGCCTGGTGAAGGTGAGGTACTGAAGGGCACCTGCAAGACTCCTGTAGTCGGTGGGGTCCGCGACTGGGTCACCAGTGGTCTCAGAGAGCTTGGCCTGCGTGTCGACTGGGGTGGAGCAGGGCTTGCAGTCACTCATCTGGGCCCGCTCCAGAATGTCGAGAGTGTATTGTCGCTGGTGAAGGAGGAGTCCTGAGGGGCGAGGCTCAGCAGTAACCCCCAGGAAATGGTGAAGCACGCCCAGATCCTTGACCGGAAACTCCTGCTGAAGTGCGTCAATGAGGCGGCGAAGAAGTGACGGGCTGGAGGCGGTGAGGACGATGTCATCCACGTAGAGAAGCAAGTAGGCAGTCTCTGCGCCATGATGGTGGACGAACAGAGACGTGTCTGACTTGGCCTCCACGAAGCCCAGGGTCACCAGGAACGTGGCCAGTCTGGAGTGCCACGCCCGGGGGGCCTGCTTGAGGCCGTAGAGGGACCTGTTGAGCCGGCAGACCAGGTCAGGGCGAGAGGAGTCCACGAACCCCGCCGGCTGACAGCAGTAGACGGTCTCGGTGAGGGCGCCGTGCAGGAAGGCGTTCTTGACGTCGAGCTGGTGAACGGGCCAGGAGCGAGCGAGGGCCAATGAGAGCACCGTGCGGACGGTGGCCGGCTTCACAACCGGGCTGAAGGTCTCATCGTAGTCGACTCTGGGGCGCTGAGTGAAGCCCCGAAGGACCCAGCGAGCCTTGTACCGCTCCAGGGTACCATCGGCCCGCCGCTTGTGCGTCCAGATCCACTTGCCAGTGACGACGTTGGTGCCGGGCAGACGAGGGACCAGATCCCACGTCTGGTTGGCGACGAGCGCCGCATACTCCTCCTCCATCGCCTGACGCCAGTGGGGGTCCAGCAGAGCGGTGCGGACGGAGGAGGGTACCAGAGAAACCTGCGAGTCCCCGGGCGTGGTCGCCAGGACACGGGGCGGCAGGGTACCAGCCGCGTGCCGCGTCACCATCGGGTGGACGTGTCGCGGGTCGCGGTGAAGGAGCGGTGGGTGGTACACCGACGTCTCGACACGAGCCGCGGATGGCCGCGACGGAGGTGTAGGTGTCCCTGGCGGGGACGGTGCCACCGGCGATGCCGCCAGAGGAGAGGTCACCGTTGGGGACGGCGGTGGTGGTGGCGACGGTGGAGGTGCGAACCCCGGCGGCGGCAGCCGGCGCTGATAGACGCGCACCGGCTGGGCGAAGCGGGCCGGAGGGGTCGATACCGACGGCCCCGCAGGCGGTGCAGTCCCACCACCCTCGCTCGGCCCGGGGGCGATCGTAGACGGGACCCCGCGGAGAGGCGACACCAACGGACCCGGGCAAGGCACCGGGCCGGGAGGAGGACCAACAGGCGGTAAGTGAGTACCTGCAGAGAGAGGAAGAATAGGTGGCTCAACCACCGCGTCAGTCGAACGGAGAGTGAAGAGGTCAAGGTCAGGGTCGGAGGAGGGTGTTGTGGTGGTGGAGGAGTAGGGAAATACGGACTCATCAAACACCACATGGCGAGAGATGAGGACCCGACGAGAGGAGAGGTCAAAGCAGCGGTAGCCTTTGTGGTCTGGGGAGTACCCGAGAAACACACAGAGGGTGGATCGGGGTGCAAGCTTGTGAGGAGCAGTGGCGGCAGTGTTCGGGTAGCAAGCACACCCGAAAACACGGAGGTGGTCATAGCGCGG
Source organism: Zea mays (assembly GCF_902167145.1). NCBI lineage: Eukaryota > Viridiplantae > Streptophyta > Magnoliopsida > Poales > Poaceae > Zea > Zea mays. The sequence continues at coordinate 113,583,617 of NC_050096.1, forward strand.
AGGGGTACCGAAGAGTGCCTGGTGAGGAGTAGGGGCCGGGCACGCAGTGGAAGGGAGACGGTTGAGGAGGTAGGTGGAGGTGTGGAGGCCCTCGGCCCAGAAGCGTGTCGGAAGGTGCGCCTGGACGAGAAGAGTGCGGATGGTGTCGTTGGTCGTGCGGATCATGCGCTCAGCCTTGCCGTTCTGGGAGGTATACGGGCAAGACATCCGCAATTGCATCCCGTGGGAGAGAAAGAAGGCGCGGGAGGTAGAGTTATCGAACTCCCGACCATTGTCACACTGGACGGCCTTAATGGGGAGGCCGAACTGAGTGGACACCCAGACGAAGAAGTGGCGTAGGGCGGGGAAAGCTTCAGACTTGGCACGCAAAGGGAAAGTCCACACATAATGAGAAAAATCATCAAGCACCACAAGATAGTATTTGTAGCCTGACATACTGGTAATAGGTGAAGTCCACAAATCGCAGTGTACAAGATCAAATGCATGAGTAGCATGCGAGGAAGAAGAAGAAAAAGGAAGACGAACATGGCGACCTAACTGGCACGCATGACAAAGGTGCGCATCATGTGATCTAGTACATGAGATAGTGGCACTACGAGTAAGCTGCATCAAGGCTTCGCGTCCGGGGTGACCAAGGCGACGATGCCAGGTGGTAGGAGACGTAGTGGCAGCAAAAGCAGCAGCAGTGGCAGGTGACGAAGACGAAGAAGAGGTGGTGTGCGGAAGCCGAAGGGTGTAGAGGGGGCCGGTGCTGTCACATCTGAGGAGGGGGCGCCGAGTGGCCGAGTCCTTCACAGTAAGACCAGAAGAGTCAAACTCGACAGAACAAGAATTATCAGCAGTAAACCGACGAATAGAAAGAAGGTTGTGGACCAAAGAAGGAGCGACAAGAACATCTGGAATACGAAAAGAGCCGGGAGGGCCGGCAGCACCCACAGATGTGACAGGAAGACACGAGCCATTCGCAACCATGATGGACGAAGGGAGAGAGGAAGAAGGAGGGCGAACAGAGGTGAGGATACCAGGGTCGGGAGTGGTGTGGTAGGTAGCACCAGTGTCTGCAATCCACTCGGGACCCATCGGCGGAGTCAGAGTGGGAGTTTGGAAGGCAGCCAGGGCGGTCGCGTCCCACCCAACCAGCCCGGACGGAGGAGCAGCCGGCGGTGTGGGCCACGACGAAGCGGTAGGCGTCGAGGTCCAGGGCGACAGAGAGGCGAAGGCGAACCCCAGCGACGAGGTGAACCCTGGCTGCGCACCAGCGAACATGGCCGCCGGGGGACGAGCCTCACCAGCGAACATGGCCGCCGGGGGACGAGCCTCAGAACCTGGCCCCTGGAACGGCCACATGGAGATGCGTCCGGACCACGGGTGGTGGAAAGTGGGCCAAGGCGCACCCTGCTGGGGTCCCGGCGTCGGTGCGTTGCCACGAGCACCACCGCCGGAACCCCCCCCACCACCACCACCGCGGCCAGCACGGCGGCGGCGACCACCACCGCCCCCGCCAGCGCCACCGCGACCCCCGCCGCCCCTGCTCGGCCCGTGTGGATGAGGGCCAAGGGAAGAGTGGGACAGAGGAGGTGGACGGGTCGGGGTGATAGCCGCAAGGGCCGTCGAGGAGGACGAGGACCCCGGGCCGGAAAGCGATGCAGCCTGGGCACCCAGAGTGATCTCCTCCAGGGCAAGGTCGTCGCGGACCTGGAGGAAGGTAGGGAAGGGACGCTGGCGCATGACCAACGACCGGAGGTGGGTGTAGCGATCGCTGAGGCCACGGAGGACGTTGAGGACGAGCATGCGGTCCTCCACAGGACAACCCAGATCACCAAGTGAGTCCGCCATGGCCTTCATCTTGCGGCAGTACTCACCGACGCTGAGGTCCCCCTGGACGAAGGTGCGGAAGGTCGCGTCGAGGCGTAGAGCCCGAGCTTCGGCGTTGCCCAGGAACTGGCCCTCGATGGCTAGCCAGACAGCCCGAGCGTGAGGAAGGTTCCGGAGGAGGCTGTGGAGGTCGACTGAGATCGTCCCCACGATCCAGGTGAGTACGATGCTGTCGAGGCGAACCCACGAGGCGGTCGGCGCCACGCCGGTGAGGTCGCAGAGGACGTGGTCATCCAGGGCGTAGCGGCGAAGGGTAAGGAGGAGTAAGTCCCGCCAGCGTGCGTAGGACGGCGACTCTGGCTCGAGGACGACAGGAACCAGGAGACGAATGTTCTGGACACTCCCAGCTTGAAGGTGGAGCTGAGCCACAAGCGGGTCAGTCGGGTCATGCCAGAGCACCGTGGGGATGGTGCGGGGTCCGGCACCGACGGTCGGTGCGGTCGGGACGCCGTAGGCGCTGCCCACGGGTGCAGAGGAGGTGGCCCCGCCGTCGTGAGTCGCAGGTGAGGCGAGGAGCTGTTCTGTCGCGGCAATCTGAGCAGCGATAGCGTCGGCTGCCTCGCGCTCGCGCTCCCACACGAGGGCCGCGTCCCGCAGACGTGTCTGCCGCGCCGCGTGCTCCGCGCGGGCAGCGACGAGGGTGGCGACGGTGTATCCCTGATGGGCGACCAGTGGAGGAGGCGGCTGATCGACGACAGGGGGTGGATCGACGACCAGCGATGGGGGGATTGGCGGGGGAGGGTCCGCCGGATCTGCAACCCCCGCAGGAACCGCAGTCGCCACAGCAGTTAGGGTAGAGGCAGTACTCGCGGCAGGAATGCGCGGGCCAGGGGCGACAGCACGGGCCCAAGAAGAGAGGGGAGGGAAGACGGAAGGGGAAGGTGGCTGCTCAGCCATGGAGGGAGGGATGGCAGCGCAGCAGCGCGGAGCGGCGACGCCGGCGAGCAGAGGAGGTGGTGGCCGGAACGGGCAGGACCGAGCACGGGGCCCGCGGACCTGAGGAGGAGGCGACAGAGGTCGACGGCGCGGCGGCCAGGGCGCGCCTGGGCCCGGACGGCGGCGCAGCGGCCGAGGTGCGCCGGGGCGCGGGGAGAGGGGCCGCCTGCACGCGGGCCGCCAGAGGAGGGCGCGGCCGGCGGCAGAGGAGAGCGCGGCGCGGCGGCCTGGGGCGCGGGGGCGGGCGGCGGCGCGGGAGAAGGCCTCCTGGGTGCGGTCCGCCAGAGGGCGCGCGGCGCGGCGGAAGGCGCGCGTACGGCGGACAGGGCACGTACGGCGGCGCGGGGAAGAGACTGCCGCCTGGGCGCGGCGCCAGAGAAGAGCGGGCGCGGGTCCAGGGCAGCGGCGGCGCCTGGCGGCGGCTGGAGGAGCAGAGGAAAAACCTAGCCGCCGGCTGGGGTGAGAGAAAACCTAGCTGATACCATGTCAGAGGGATAACCCTTGATTGACTGGGCCAACCCTAGGGGTGGCTATATAGGGTATATACATGGGCCACATGGGCTTAGCCTCATGGGCCTAATCCACATACTCTAACACAAATTAACCTTGGTGAAATTAAGAGATGTGCTAATCTGATCAATGACTAACCAGAGTAGAGCAGTTCCACCTAGGTCACTACCTTTAATGCAAAAACTCATGAAATCTAGTGAATGTTGCAGTAGATATGTTTTGAGTTTGACCATTGACTGAATAATGCTATGATTTTGAAAATAAATAGAAATATAAGAAAAAAAAGTGTTGGTTTTACTATTTCACCAATGTGCAAAGTTGTGGTAACAATCTGATTTGTCTTTTTTCACGTTGCAGACTTAGTAATTCTTAATTAATTTGATTCTTATATGTAGTTTTACATTCTTACCTAGTATCATAGATTTTATTATAAATGGAATAGAAACATTCGGTTGTATGTTTATTCATGAAGTGTTCTATCATGCTAACGACAAAATTAGGAAAAAATTAATTTATTAGCTCAATCCTTTGGTCAGCCTACAATGGGTATATCTGGCACTTAGTTCTTCATTGCCTATGTAACGTGATTTTATATATTCTTGTTGAAATAGATTTGTTGGCATTTGTTGCTATATCTTTATTACAGAATCATTGACACTAATAAATTTGTATAAACACCAATGATGGTGTATGCATGTTTAACTAAAAGAAACCTTGAAAGAGTTTGCATATCAAGCCTTGAAACACATTTACATATAGCACCTCAATTGGAGCAGCTTCTTTTCCTAATGAAAATAAACCTGCACCTAGCCACCATGTATGACCATTATGTTAATATTGAGCTTTTTAGGCTTTGTAGCTGTCTGATGTAGCATCATGTTATTCCTACTCATGCTACTATTCTCTACACCTAGCAATACTGAAGTAGTAAAAGTATGATGTTTTTTACTGATTAGCTTGATAGACTGTATTGGAAGGAAAGACAAGCACAAATAAAGCACAGTAAGCTCCGCTTACATTGCAGTAGCAGTTGATGGCATTATTATTGGTGGCCAAACAACAATATCCTATTATAATGGTATAAGATTCCACTATAATTAGTTAACTATTACAACATAGCACGTGAACCATGATTCTAATGAATTTGAGGTTAAAAGTTTGAAATTTTGGGGGCAGGACCAAAATCCTTTTTCCATATCTCACATATCATTCCCACCTGAACGAGAGGTCTTATCAGCCTCATCTATGTGGTCTCCTCCAGCTAAAGCTTATAACATTTGAAATTACCAATTGGTTATTCTTAACTTCATTTCATATGAATAGTGATTTTCAATTTACATTACTACATCAGGCATCCTATTGGAGTTAAATGAACTTCTTTGTACTTGAATACCAATTATTTATATAACTGTATATCTATGTAGTCTGTCAATAAATTCTTTGTGCACTTGAACTAAACAATCATTGCATCACCACTCATGCTATATATAGTGGTGTGACTGTTCTTGCAGTTGACCTAGTAGAAGAAAGGGAAAATCTAGGAGAACTGCGTGTTATCCTATCACTCCCACTTGTTTCCATTATCTTATTACATGAATGATTCGTTGATGTACTGAGCTTGACAAAAGGCATTGTCTTGTGAAGTATACTTGTTTTTTTCACCTTTCTATGCAGTAAAGTGTCAATGGTTTAATGTGTGATTGCTTTGGTATCTTGAAATCGATGCAGGTTGCATGTAAAAGGAAGTCGTAAGAATTGTGGTGTGCACAAGCAATTTGGCTCATGGCAAAGGACAACAGGTCTATGGTGCCCTTTGACTTTATCTTGTCGGTTGGCTGAGTCCAGTTGAAGTCGTCAGGGCATACATACATACATGATTCTTGAGTGGGCTACTGTAGGGATTCACGAGAAGCTGTGGCCACGATAGAAGCAGGTGCTGCTGCGATCGGTGTAAGGACATTCAAATGATGTTACCAGCCAATTGCCAACTGAAACCAACGTCCTGGATCAATAGCAGGAATCTTGTGCCCAATAGTGTTGCTTGGAAACAAAACTGATGCTCCTCGGGCTCAAGCCTAGTGTAGGCTGCATTATTCAAAGGCGGTATCATATCATTTTTATTCCTCCCCCCACCAAAATTCTTGGGAGATGTCACTTCTGATTTTGGAAGCTCATCATATGAGTTAGTGCGGTGGACTTTGTAGAGACAAAGTATTTTGAAAGGATGCTTTGTCATCATTCGGTGAGCTTCCTTTGCAATGACATTTGCTTCTCGAGATCTGGATGTAAATGAACTAACTGCATGGAAAATCTTGGGAGATGTCACTTGTAGTCTTGGAAGCTCATTTTTAAGCACCAAATTTGTTGCGGGACGGTCTGGCCCTATAGGCCGGACGGTCCGCGGTCCGGATTGTCCGCAGTAGTGATGTGGACGGTCTGTGAGGTTTGTTAGCAAATTTCACGGGATTTGTTTCGTAACCAACTTGTAACGGATCTAGATTTCCCTTTTATATAGATGAAGGAGTACGACCGATTAACCCCTCATAATCGATCTAATCAAATCTATTTATCAAGTTACCTTATTTGCATTGTTCTTTGGTTTTATTAGGAGTAGGAGTAACCTAACCTTAGTCTAGCCCTGGTTTAGCCTTCCTCTACCTCAAATCTTTATATCTCTTCGGCTCTACATCGATTAGAGGCGTTTTGGGTGGCCGGTCGACACCAAGGCAACCCTAGGATCTCTCCTCCTGATGGGATCATTTCGGTGTCACACTCGGCTTTAGAAGGAAAACCGAATACGAACCATGTATGTGTCAGGATCAGCAATTCACGTACACAGCAGTTACATAATCGGACATCATCGCACAGTATTCAAATAATAACATAAAATATAAATAGTTGATTACATCATGATGTCCGAAACATCCACATAGTCATTAACATATATCAAAGTGTTAAAACGAAACGTAGCTAAACATAGCCTTCACAGGCAGCCGACTGGGGTTTGCCGCTAACCCACACCTACAACTCATCATACTCTTGAAACTCTTGAAAATCTTCCACCACGACTTATCTTCTTCTAAGCAGTGGTTGCAATGTAGACAACCTGCGGGGTTTGGTGTGTAAAGCAAGAGTGAGTACACATCAACATACTCAGCAGTTGTCTCGTCTGGCTGTAGTGGACTAGCTTTATGTAGGGTTAAGATGAAGCAGCTGCTTTTAGTTGGTCAGATAATTATTACTAGTAGAGAACCAGGTTTTAGTATTAAACCCAAGTTGTTAACCCAAAAGTACTCCTTCCAAACGGAAAGAATACCATAAACCATAATCATAATCATCAAAACCATCATTATCTTCATCATTATCATCTATAAACATAGTATCTCTAATCAGCGTGTCCCTAATCTATGGAGCTCCTAAGACCGCTCATAACCGTGAGCACGACTGATATATCAGTTTCATAACACTCTACAGAGGTTGCACACTTTACCCATGAGTCGTGATTCCTTTTTGCCTCAGGCCGATCAAACCCTTAAACACTACCAAGGTGAATAGGCAATGTTTCACTACGTAGCCTTTACAAAGATTCCCTGAGGCTGTTAGCCGCCCGTTAGTGAAAGGGAAATGTGCCCTTGGGCCATTTCTAAGTATTTTGGTGATTTAGTGTCCAACACAAGTGCCTAAGTGTTAAAAGGTGGACAAAGTACAAATCAAGTATAAAGGTATGTTTCTCAGACTTAGTACATTGTTTTAGAGACTAATGTATTGTGTCTAAGTGCTGGAAACAGGAGAAATCGAATTGGAGAAGAGATGGCCTTGTTCAGCCAAAGCCAGTTCTGTCTGGGTGCACCGGACAGTGTCCGGTGCGCCAGACTGGCTCAGGCGAACTTGCTGCTCTCGGGAAGAAATTAACGGCGTACGACTATAATTCATCAGACTGTCCGGTGTGCACCGGACTGTCCGGTGAGCCAACGGTCGGCCGCGCGATCCGCGCGGGACACGTGGCCGAGCCAACGGTCGGAAGGGGGCACCGGACTGTCCGGTGTGCACCGGACAGTGTCCGGTGCGCCAACGGCTCCAAGGCGCCAACGGTCGGCTTCGCCAAAGAAGGAAAGAAATCCGCACCGGACTGTCCGGTGCGCCAGACGACAGAAGGCAAGAATTGCCTTCCCAGATTGCTCTCAACGGCTCATAGCTGCCTTGGGGCTATAAAAGGGACCCCTATGCGCATGGAGGAGAAAACCAAGCATTCCTTGAGCAATCTTGATCACTCACACTCCACTCTTGCGCACTTGTTCGACATTCTAGTGATTTGAGCTCTGTTCTAGTGTGCTAGTCTTTTGAGCTTAAGTCTGGGTCTTGTGTGTGTGTATTTGCTGTGATCTTTGTGTCTTGTGTGAGTTGCTAATCCCTCCCTTACTCCGTGCTTCTTTGTGAACATCTTTGTAAGGGCGAGATACTCCAAGTTGTGGAGATTCCTCGCGGACGGGATTAAGAAAAGCAAAGCAAAACACTGTGGTATTCAAGTGGGTCTTTGGACCGCTTGAGAGGGGTTGATTGCAACCCTCGTCTGTTGGGACGCCACAACGTGGAGTAGGCAAGCGCTGGTCTTGGCCGAACCACGGGTGTTGGGGGCCTTCGGCTTCCGAAGGTCCTCAAAAACATAATTTAACAATGTTTCTGGAGTATAATGAATGAACAGGTATCTTCGGACTCGAATCGGTACCACAGTGGGAGAAGCCCAAAGAATACAAAGGTTGACACAGCGCCGAAGCTGTGAGCAGGAAAGCTTCGGCGTGATAGCAGAAAAGGAAACCGACTTAAAGATGAAAAGGCTATTCAGACCTCGGTGGATTACTATAGAATTACTACCAAATGTAAAGGGCAAGGGTGTAATTTTACATGGGCTGTGTCTCGTGCTTATAAATAGATGAACAATGCTCCTGTACTGTTTGGGCTGACTTGGCATTTGCTTTTGCGTCACGCTTGTACTTTTACCTTCTTTTAAGCCGAAGGTACATTTGTAATTTGATATCATTCCTATTCTTCCATAATAATAATATAAAAATGAGTTGATAATAATATATAATTGTTTACGTCATCCTTTATATTTCATATGTTTTCTTCTTCATTATTATGTGTTGTGTTTATGAAGGTACGTCCTTCATAACCTTCGTCCGAAAATCATTATATCTCCAAGGGAAATAATGCTTTGAAGGACGAAGGACTTTAACGTTTAACATTTTTTGTGTTGCCTTGTTCTTAACTCATAGCATTTGAGAACAAGTCCCCAACATTGGCGCCCACCTCCGGTGAACTCACTTCCACTCTTTGAGTTTTGAACACCTTCGGCAATCATAAACCTTCGCTATGGCGCCGAAGAAAGCTTCAGCAACTGGGGCTGCAGCTCTGCAACCACTGGACCCTAATCAGGACACTCTCTCCCTTCGGGAGGCCCGAAGCCAGAAGAGGAAGGCTGTCAGCCCGACACCGCCAGAGGATGAGCTAGACCAAGAAATCAGAGACATGGAGATGCTTCATCAACAGGTGCAGAGGAAGAAGGAAAAGATGGCCAGGCTAGCTGAACTGCAAAGGCAGATAGACGAAGCCTCTGAAGAAGTTTGTCATCTTACTCAGGATGAGCAGAACCGAAGGCCTCAGCATAAAGACCTTCATCAGGAGGGTTTCTTCAACGAAGATGACTGGTATGAGAATTTCTACCATGGAAATTTTGCTTTTGATGATGCTTCTCCTCTGTCCGCTGAGCTGCAGGCTACACCTTGGCCTCCGTCCTACAAGCCGCCTCAGCTTCCCATATTCGACGGCCATTCAGACCCGAAGCAGTTTTTGATGAGCTACGAAGCAACAGTATCTTCGTATGGTGGCAATACTGCAGTCATGGCAAAATCTTTTGTTATGGCTGTCAGGAGTGTTGCTCAAACCTGGTATTCCTCCCTTCGACCAGGAACGATCACTTCATGGCAAAAGCTGAAGGACATGTTGTTAACCAGTTTCCAAGGGTTTCAGACGAAGCCGGTCACTGCTCAAGCTCTATTCCAGTGCACCCAGGATCACAAAGAATACCTTCAGGCGTATGTCCGGAGGTTCTTGCGTTTGAGGGCACAGGCACCAACAGTGCCCAACGAAATGGTCATTGAGGCCATGATCAAGGGACTTCGGCCAGGACCTTCAGCTCAGTACTTTGCTAGGAAGCCTCCTCAAACTTTGGAGAAGCTGCTCCAGAAGATGGACGAGTATATTCGTGCCGACAATGATTTTCGTCAAAGAAGGGAGGAGACTTTCAGGTTTTCCGAAATGACCAGGGGCTTCGGAGGAAGATTTTATCCGAGGCACGTTAGGTCAATTCACAACTCTACTCAAAATGATGATAAGGGGAGTCAGCAGCAAAGGCCACAGTGCTCCTCATAGGCTTCGGGGCAACAGCAAAGCTCCTTCCGGCCGCCAGCTCCAAGAGGCAGAGGCGCCAGGGGCTTCGGCGGAAGATTTGGAGATCAACCAAGGAGAATATTTTGCTTGTTCTGTGGTGAAAACAAGGGCCATACCACCAGGATGTGCCATGTTACCATCCAGAAGCAAAGGGAGATAGCCGAAGCTGCAGCACAACAGGGTCAGCCGAAGCAGATCATGCACACTGCTTCGTATCATTCGCCTTATATCCCAGAATTTGTAGGCAACCACCCTGCAGTTTATGTTGCTTCGGCGAGTCAACCTCAAGCTTCCTGGCAACAGCCTCCGCCTCCACCACCGATGCAACAAGGTCAGCAGCCAGAAGGGGGCCAATATGCTCAACAACAAAGGGACTTCAAAGAACAGTCCGAAGCTCGCACAGTCAATAGCACTGTGCCAGAGTCGAAGCACATTTATTGACAAATATCCTACCTTGATAGTAGTCTTTTCCATTCAGTTTTATTTTCTGTGTAATAAAAGACATTTTTTTAAATCTCATGTAATAGTTTCATTGTTTGCCACAAGGAAAATATATCTTCCCCACAGGCTTAAGTTGTTGAAGCTTAAAGATTTGCGATAGCAAGGAGGACCTTCGAATCATCAAAAATTTATTTTAAAAGGCACGATATGAATTCTTCGAAGCAACAAAAAGTCGTTCTAAGGAACGCAGAGTAAGTTTGCTGAAGTTACAAAAAGCCGTTCCAAAGGGAGCGCAGCGTAAGTTTTCTGCTCAAAAGTCGTTCCAAAGGGAATGCAGAGCTTACAGCGAAAAATAAACGCTGATACCGCCTAAGTAAAAGGCGAAGCGCGAAAAGTCAACGCGAATACCGCCGAAAGTAAAAGGCGAAGAAGCTCCTAAGGGAGGCTTACAGCGAAAAATAAACGCTGATTCCGCTGAAGTAAAAGGCGAAGAAGCTCCTAAGGGAGGCTTACAGCGAAAAGTCAACGCTGATTTAAAAAGATTATGTGTTTTATTGCGAGGATGTGCGTGTATCTTCGGAATAAATACCATTTTACATAGCATAACATCATCACATCATTTCGCATAGCATAAGCATCATACATCATGCTGCATATGGCACAAGAAGGGGACACAATATCGATCTTCGGAAGAATGCTTTGAAAAAGGGAAAACATGCTAAGTCACAAGGAGATACAATATTGATCTTCGGAATGTAGCTTCGGAAAATATTTTCACGAAGCTTGGATATTCTTCATCAGAACACTATGGGTATTGTTGTGATAAATGAAAATTCTTCTTCACGAAGCATGAAAAGAAGGGAAGGTGTTTTTTTTTCGTCAAAGACTCAAAAACGGTACGTATGTAAAATTTCATGCATCGTAAAGAATTGAACCATAAAAAACAAGTATATTACATTCAGGGTTACAAGATATTACACATATTACATTTCAGAAGTTTTTACAATAGCACTTAGTCTTCCCTAAGTACAACTTCCGCAGCTTCGTTCAGGAGTTGATTAACAACTTGATCCATGATAGCTTCAGCCATCTTTTTAATTTCGTCGTCTTCTTTCGGGTGAGGGCCCGGAGACGCTTTAGTAGGATCTGAAGGAGGACAGGATATGGCTACATTGCTATTACAAATTGCGAACGAAGTTTAAAATCAAAAATTACAACACAATAAAAACCATTAGTTAATACCTATTTGCCCTTCGGGCTCTGCGCTTTTCTCAGCAGCCTCTGCTACTTTTCTAGCATTATGGATGCCCTTTTCGCTTTTTTGGATAATTTCTCGGGCCATTTCTCGACCACCATTGTCCCAGACATCGGTGAAAAATTTTCCACCAACCATGCTAGCTTCGGCTGAAGGATCTTTTGCATCTTCGAAGGACAAGGTAGCTTCGGATTGCGCTAAAATCTTTACATGCTCGCAGCCCTTTTTCTCCAAAATGGTGGCAATCCCCCTGGCACCCGAAAAAGCACATATGTCTCCGCGGCTATTTAAAATTTCCTCAAAGGCCTCAGCTTCGTGATTAATCCATTCGATGGGACCTTCAGGGTTGCCTCTTGTAAAGTTTTCTTCGCTTGAGAATGCGCCAACGCTGGCGAAGCTAGCTTTCATTTTTTAACACACTCCATAGATTTGTCATAGCATCTTTTCTTGGACGAACGAAGCTCTTCAACAGTTCCTTCTAAATGATTTGCCCATTGGTCGCTAAGTTCTCGCTTCGTTTCTTCAAGTATGCGTTCCTCTTTAGCTCTGGCTAGTTGTCTTCGAAGATCTTCAATTTCACGCTTTTGAGCCTCAGCTTGACCTTTAAAAGTAGCTTCGTCTTCTTTTATTTTATTTATCAATGAATGTAATATTTTATCTTTTTCGAGACCTTCGTTCCTTAGTTCAATTACTTCGGAACGAAGGTTGCTCAGGGCCATAACACACCCTTCGTCTTCGGCATCTTTTTGGGCCCTGAGGGCATTGCTAAGTATAAGGCCCTGCAAAGAAAAATGTGTGTGCGTCAATAAATTTAAGCAAACGAAAAATTTTGGTCTCAAGAAAAAATACAAAGACCTCATTTTTTTGCACCTTTAAGCTATTGTACGCCAAGCTGTCGGCCAGCTCGTTTTTTGACAACACTGAGAGCCCGTCTTCTAGTGTTGGGAATCCGAAGCTCTTGCTCATCTCCCGACAGACATAAATCTCCTTGCTGTCAGGGAGACAATACAAGAAGTCTTCTTCTCCGCTGCCGTTGAATATCAACGCCCCCTTTGGATATTTCAGTTTTTGGGCGTAAAACTGGGCCTCTTGCTTTTCTTTTTCAGACAACTTTTTCCCCGAAGCATGTCGAACAATATAATCAAGGACTTTGGGGGATGCTTCGGGGGCAACAGCACTGGTTTCTTCAACAAGAATTGGCTCCGTCATTTCTTTCTCCTCGGTTTCCAAGGATTTTACCTTCGTGGGCTCTGAAGGCCCAGCTTCAGTCTCAGTTTGTTGCTTTGGAGCTTTAGTATCAAAGATTTCAGTTTCCGCTTCGGAAGTTTCAACAGTCTTCTTCGGAGTCGTGCTTGAGGACTTAATTGTCTCCAGTACATCTAGCACATTGACTATTCTTTTTCTCTTCGGGGTCATTGCCGGGCCTTTTTGGTTTTTTATTGTCTCAACACTTGCTGAAGGACTTAAAATTTCCAATATTTTTGTTCCTTCAGTTCTCGGTTTTTCTGCTTTCTCTACTGAGGGTGCTTCAGCTTTTTCTTCGATCTTCGGCACTAAAGTTGGTTCTTTAATTTCGGTGGCCGAAGAGGTTTCACCGGCGAACTCAGGCACTTTAGCTGGTTCAATGTAGCGTGGCCGGTGTGTGAGAACCTTTACCCTTTGTCTCTTCGGCGCTGGCTCGCTGGGAGCGGCTGAAGCAGTTTTCTGTGCAGAAGTTGCGCTTTTTCTTTTTTGGCCCCGCGCTGGATAGTGGTAGTCGGGGTACACGAGCCCAATTGCGTCAAACACTCGGTTCAGTCTTTTCTTTTTCCGGCCTCCGAAGGCTGCTGACAATGCAGTATCTTCGGCCTTTGAATAAACCCCAAGTAGTTCATCACTTAAATTTTCAATGCTTTTTAGCCAGTCATCATCTGGCTCAACGAATTTATCTCCGAACTTGAAAGCATACTTCAGCCTGATAAGTCCACCTTCGTCAGCCTCCTTTATGGTCTCTTGCGACATTTCCCATTTTTCCGCAAGCGGCCATACTCTGAAGGCAATATGCTATTGGACCAAATCCCTCGTTCCAATAAAAGAGCAAATAACTCCGAAAGCTCTCTGGCATTCTTCGGCGGCTTCATTCATCTCAACCTTCGGCCTCCGTAGGCCGAAGCGTTGCCAAATAGGGCGCATAATTATACCTTTAATATCTTCCCGTGTTTTCAGGTCATTCTTCACATAAAACCATTCCGTCATCCAGTCGCCGGGCCATCTCTTCCGAAAGGTTGGCACGGGGCAGCTTGACCCAGACCGAGAGACGAAACTGTAGCAGCCAAAATTATTGTGATACTGCTCCTTACCCCAGGGTTTTATCTCGTATAACAATTCGTGTATGTTGCAGAAACTTTTCGCATCAGGTTCCAGACCTTGGCTTCTCATGGCCCACACGAAGATATTCAACCTTATGATTGCTTCGGGGGTAAGTTGGTGAAGATAGATTTCAAATATTTTCAGCACCTCTACGACAAAGCTGCTCAGGGGAAATCGTAGTCCAGCTTTCAAAAAGCTTCGGAATACTACGACTTCATTTTCCTCAGGGGTCGGACAAGTCTTCTCTCCTTCGTCGGCCCTCACAACGGACAAGTCCCGGAAATATATTCCCCTCATGTTGACAAGATGATTTTCTTTGATACTTGATTTGCCGAAAACCACATGGCTTGGTCGCCAAGGGCGATCTTCGGAGTCTTCACCACCACTATCCGCATCATAACTGTCGCTGTCATCAGTATCTTCAGATAAACCTTCTAAAATCTCTTTGGTGATCTTTTCTGTATTGGTTTTCGACATTGCTTCAAGAAACCCCAGGTTTTTCTCTTCAGAGAGACTCAGCTTCATCTCGATAGCAGCCTTTTTATCTTCAGACATCTTCGAAAATGCTAAAAAACTGTTTTCAAAGCCGAAGCTTAAAACTTAAAAAGCTAAGCAAGTGTTGGTGCGCAAGAGCTAAAAATCGAGTAACCAAGAGCAGATGGCAAGAAAGCGTACCAACTGAGCTCGTGGTATGCTCTTATTTATACGGCCGGTGCATTGAAAATTGGAAGACCCCGCTTGTCAGTGAATGTTGCTATTCTAGCAAAGGGAAGGTGTTTTTTCGGACCTTCGGCTTAAGGTCTTCGTCCATGTCGCAATCTAAATTTATCATCCTAACAAATTAATATTGCGAGGGGCTACTGTTGGGGGCCTTCGGCTTCCGAAGGTCCTCAAAAACATAATTTAACAATGTTTCTGGAGTATAATGAATGAACAGGTATCTTCGGACTCGAATCGGTACCACAGTGGGAGAAGCCCAAAGAATACGAAGGTTGACACAGCGCCGAAGCTGTGAGCAGGAAAGCTTCGGCGTGATAGCAGAAAAGGAAACCGACTTAAAGATGAAAAGGCTATTCAGACCTCGGTGGATTACTATAGAATTACTACCAAATGTAAAGGGCATGGGTGTAATTTTACATGGGCTGTGTCTCGTGCTTATAAATAGATGAACAGTGCTCCTGTACTGTTTGGGCTGACTTGGCATTTGCTTTTGCGTCACGCTTGTACTTTTACCTTCTTTTAAGCCGAAGGTACATTTGTAATTTGATATCATTCCTATTCTTCCATAATAATAATATAAAAATGAGTTGATAATAATATATAATTGTTTACGTCATCCTTTATATTTCATATGTTTTCTTCTTCATTATTATGTGTTGTGTTTATGAAGGTACGTCCTTCATAACCTTCGTCCGAAAATCATTATATCCCCAAGGGAAATAATGCTTTGAAGGACGAAGGACTTTAACGTTTAACATTTTTTGTGTTGCCTTGTTCTTAACTCATAGCATTTGAGAACAAGTCCCCAACAACGGGATAACCACCGTGCCATCTCTGTGATTGATATCTTTGTGGTTATTGTGTTTTGTTGAGACTCCTCTTTAGCCACTTGGCGATTATTGTGCTAACACTTAACCAAGTTTTTGTGGCTTAAGTTTCAAGTTTTACAGGATCACCTATTCACCCCCCCTCTAGGTGCTCTCAATTGGTATCAGAGCCGTTCTCTTCAAGAAAGGGACTAATCGCCCGAAGAGATGGATCCTAAGGGCAAGGGGATTGTGATCAATGATAAGGAGGAGTCCTTCGTCAACGAGCCGAAGGATGACAAGCCTACCGACTCGGGCTCGGGCCACAAACGAAAGGATGGGAAGAAGAAGAAGACAAGGCGCATCAAGGAGATCGTCTACTACGACGACAGCGACGAGTCCACTTCTTCCCAAAAGGACAACGACGACAACGACTATGAGAGAAGGAAACCGGTTAATTAGAACTTTTCTTTTGACTACTCTCGTATGCCGCAAAGTACAAATGCTCATTTGCTCTCCATTCCACTTGGCAAACCTCCTCACTTTGATGGAGAGGACTACGGATTTTGGAGCCACAAAATGCGTAGTCACCTATTCTCTCTCCATCCGAGCATATGGGAGATTGTGGAAAGTGGAATGAAATTTGATAGCTCGGATAGTCCTATGGTTATCAATGAACAGATTCATAGAAATGCACAAGCTACTACTGTGTTGTTAGCCTCCTTGTGCAGGGACGAGTATCATAAGGTGAGCGGCTTGGACAATGCCAAGCAGATCTGGGACACCCTCAGGATCTCACATGAGGGGAACGACGCCACCTTACTCACCAAAATGGAGTTGGTGGAGGGCGAGCTTGGAAGATTCGCAATGATCAGGAGAGAGGAGCCAACTCAAACATACAACCGGCTCAAGACCCTCATCAACAAGATAAGGAGCTACAGAAGCACACGATGGACTGACCACGACCTCGTTCGTCTAATGCTAAGGTTCTTTACTGTACTTGATCCACATTTGGTGAACAATATCCGTGAAAATCCTAGGTACACCAAGATGTCGCCCGAAGAAGTTCTTGGGAAATTTGTAAGCAGGCGAATGATGATCAAGGAGGCAAGATATGTCGACGACGCGTTGAACGGTCCAATCCATGAGCCTCAACCCATTGCTCTCAAGGCAACGAGGAGCAAGTTGGCGCTACCTAGCAAGGTGGCGCAAGTTGAGGCGGCCAGGCTCAATGATGAAGAGATGGCCCTCATCATCAAGCGCTTCAAGACGGCGCTAAAGGGTCGCAAGGGGCAGCCAAGCAAGACCAAGACAAAGGGGAAGCGCTCATGCTTCAAATGTGGTAAGGTTGGTCATTTTATTGCTAACTGTCCCGACAATGATAGTGACCAGGAAGAAGGGAACAAGAGGGAGAAGAAGAATTATAAGAAGGCAAAAGGCGAGGCACATCTTGGCAAGGAGTGGGACTCGGATTGTTCGTCGTCCGACTCTGACAACAAAGGACTCGCCGCCACTGCCTTCAACAAGTCACCCCTCTTCCCCAACGAGCATCATACTTGCCTCATGGCAAGGGAAAAGAAGGTAAGCGCTCGTAACACTAGTACTTATGTTTCTTCAAGTGAGGATGAGTCTAGTGATGATGATGAAATAGATTATTCATGTTTATTCAAGGGTCTAGATAGAACCAAGGTGGATAAAATAAATGAATTGATTGATGCTTTGAATGATAAGAATAGATTGCTAGAAAAGCAAGAGGATCTCTTATATGATGAACATGACAAGTTTGTAGAAGCTCAAAAATCCCTTGCTTTAGAAATGAAGAAGAATGAAATGCTTTCTTGTGAATTGTCTACATGCCATGACTCTATTTCTAGTTTAAAAAGCATAAACGATGACTTGACTGCTAAGTTAGAAATAGCTAATAAATCAACATATTGTGTAGAACATGTTGTGGTTTGCACTAGGTGTAAAGATTTTAATATTGATGCTTGTAGTGAACACCTAGTTTCAATTTCTAAATTGAATGATGAAGTAGCTAGTCTTAATGCCCAACTTAAGACTAGCAAAAGCGAATTTGATAAGTTAAAATTTGCAAGGGATGCCTACACGATTGGTAGACACCCCTCAATTAAGGATGGACTTGGTTTCAAGAGGGAAGCCAAGAACTTAACGAGCCATAAGGCTCCCATCCCCACCAAGGAGAAAGGGAAGGCCCCTATAGCTAGTAGTGCTAAAAGGAACCATGCTTTTATGTACCATGATAGAAGACAGTCTAATAAGAGTTGCAATGCTAATGATGCTTTTGACTCTCATGCCATGTTTGCTTCTAGTTCTTCCTATATGCATGGTAAAGATATGTCTAGGAGACATTTTGTTCATATGCCTAGGAGAAATGTTGTTAATGTTCCTAGGAAAGTTAATGAACCTTCTACAATATATCATGCTTTAAATGCTTCCTTTGCTATTTGTAGAAAGGATAGGAAGATAGTTGCTAGAAAATTAGGGGCAAAATGCAAGGGAGACAAAACTTGCATTTGGATCCCTAAGACAATTGTGACTAACCTTGTAGGACCCAACAAGAGTTGGGTACCTAAAACCCAAGCCTAAATTTGCCTTGCAGGTTTATGCATCCGGGGGTTCAAGCTGGATTATCGACAGCGGATGCACAAACCATATGACGGGGGAGAAGAAGATGTTCACCTCCTATGTAAAAAACAAGGATTCCCAAGATTCAATAATATTCGGTGATGGGAATCAAGGCAAGGTAAAAGGGTTAGGTAAAATTGCTATTTCATCCGAGCACTCTATATCTAATGTGTTTTTAGTTGAGTCTCTTGGATATAATTTGTTATCTGTTAGTCAATTATGCAATATGGGATATAATTGTCTATTCACAAATATAGATGTGTCTGTCTTTAGAAGAGTGATGGTTCATTAGCTTTTAAGGGTGTATTAGACGACAAACTTTATTTAGTTGATTTTGCAAAAGAGGAGGCCGGTCTAGATGCATGCTTAATTGCTAAGACTAGCATGGGCTGGCTGTGGCATCGCCGCTTAACACATGTGGGGATGAAGAACCTTCACAAGCTTCTAAAGGGAGAACACGTGATAGGTCTAACCAATGTTACTTTCGAAAAAGATAGACCTTGTGCAGCTTGTCAAGCAGGTAAACAAGTGGGAGGAGCGCATCACAGCAAGAATGTGATGACCACGTCAAGACCTTTGGAGATGCTTCACATGGACCTCTTCGGACCCGTCGCCTATCTAAGTATAGGAGGAAGTAAGTATGGTCTTGTTATAGTTGATGACTTTTCCCGTTTCACTTGGGTATTCTTTTTGCAGGATAAATCTGAAACCCAAGGGACCCTCAAGCGCTTCCTAAGGAGAGCTCAAAACGAGTTTGAGCTCAAGGTGAAAAAGATAAGGAGCGACAATGGGTCCGAGTTCAAGAACCTTCAAGTGGAGGAGTACCTTGAGGAGGAAGGGATCAAGCACGAGTTCTCCGCTCCCTACACACCACAACAAAATGGTGTGGTAGAGAGGAAGAACAGGACGCTTATAGACATGGCGAGGACGATGCTTGGAGAGTTCAAGACCCCCGAGCGCTTTTGGTCGAAAGCCGTGAACACGGCTTGCCACGCCATCAACAGGGTCTACCTTCATCGCCTTCTCAAGAAGACGTCGTATGAGCTACTAACCGGTAACAAACCCAATGTTTCGTATTTTCGAGTTTTTGGGAGTAAATGCTACATTCTAGTGAAGAAGGGTAGGAATTCCAAATTTGCTCCCAAAGCCATAGAAGGGTTTTTGTTAGGTTATGACTCAAATACAAAGGCGTATAGAGTCTTCAACAAATCATCGGGTTTGGTTGAAGTCTCTAGCGACGTTGTATTTGATGAGACTAATGGCTCTCCAAGAGAGCAAGTTGTTGATTTTGATGATGTAGATGAAGAAGAAGTTCCAACGACCGCAATACGCACCATGGCGATTGGAGATGTGCGGCCACAGGAACAAGATGAGCAAGATCAACCTTCTTCCTCAACAATGGTGCAACCCCCAACTCAAGAAGATGAACAGGAGTCGTGTGATCAAGGGGGAGCACAAGATGATCATGTAATGGAGGAAGAAGCACAACCGGCACCTCCAACCCAAGTTCGAGCAATGATTAAAAGGGATCATCCCGTCGACCAAATTTTGGGTGATATTAGCAAGGGAGTAACTACTCGATCTCAATTAGTTAATTTTTGTGAGCATTACTCCTTTGTCTCTTCTATTGAGCCTTTCAGGGTAGAAGAGGCCTTGTTAGATCCAGACTAGGTGTTGGCCATGCAGGAGGAGCTCAACAACTTCAAAAGAAATGAAGTTTGGACACTGGTGCCTCGTCCCAAGCAAAATGTTGTGGGAACCAAGTGGGTGTTTCGCAACAAACAAGACGAGCACGGGGTGGTGACAAGGAACAAGGCACGACTTGTGGCAAAAGGTTATGCCCAAGTCGCAGGTTTGGACTTTGAGGAGACTTTTGCTCCTGTGGCTAGGCTAGAGTCCATTCGTATCCTGCTAGCATATGCCGCTCACCATTCCTTCAGGTTGTTCCAAATGGATGTGAAGAGCGCTTTCCTCAACGGGCCAATCAAGGAGGAGGTGTACGTGGAGCAACCCCCTGGCTTCGAGGATGAACGGTACCCCGACCACGTGTGTAAGCTCTCTAAGGCGCCCTATGGTCTTAAGCAAGCCCCAAGAGCATGGTATGAATGCCTTAGAGACTTTTTAATTGCTAATGCTTTCAAGGTTGGGAAAGCCGATCCAACTCTTTTCACTAAGACTTGTGATGGTGATCTTTTTGTGTGCCAAATTTATGTTGATGACATAATATTTGGTTCTACTAACCAAAAGTCTTGTGAAGAGTTTAGCAGGGTGATGACTCAGAAATTCGAGATGTCGATGATGGGCGAGTTAAGCTACTTCCTTGGGTTCCAAGTGAGGCAACTCAAGGATGGAACCTTCATCTCCCAAACGAAGTACACACAAGATTTGATCAAGAGGTTCGGGATGAAGGACGGCAAGCCCGCAAAGACTCCGATGGGAACCGACGGACACACCGACCTCAACAAAGGAGATAAGTGTGTTGATCAAAAAGCATACCGGTCTATGATAGGGTCTTTACTTTATTTATGTGCTAGTAGACCGGATATTATGCTTAGTGTATGCATATGTGCTAGATTTCAATCCGATCCAAGGGAATGTCACTTAGTGGCTGTGAAGCGAATTCTTAGATATTTAGTCGCTACGCCTTGCTTCGGGATCTGGTATCCAAAGGGGTCTACCTTTGACTTGATTGGATACTCAGACTCCGACTATGCTGGATGTAAGGTCGATAGGAAGAGTACATCGGGGACGTGCCAATTCTTAGGAAGGTCCCTGGTGTCATGGAGTTCTAAGAAACAAACTTCCGTTGCCCTATCCACTGCTGAGGCCAAGTACGTTGCCGCAGGACAGTGTTGCGCGCAACTACTTTGGATGAGGCAAACCCTCAGGGACTTTGGCTACAATTTGAGCAAAGTCCCACTCCTATGTGATAATGAGAGTGCTATCCGCATGGCGGATAATCCTGTTGAACACAGCCGCACAAAGCACATTGACATCCGACATCACTTTTTGAGAGACCACCAGCAAAAGGGAGATATCGAAGTGTTTCATGTTAGCTCCGAGAACCAGCTAGCCGATATCTTTACCAAGCCTTTAGATGAGCAGACCTTTTGCAAGTTGCGTAGTGAGCTAAATGTCTTAGATTCGCGGAACTTGGATTGATTTATAGCATACATGTGTTTATGCCTTTGATCATGTTCCTTTTTGCATTGTGTTGTTTATTATGGTGCTCAAGTTGTACATGCACTCCCCGGACCTCACAAGTCCTTTGCAAGTGATGCACAAATTTAGGGGGAGATGTGCTACAACTTGACCCTTTGAGACTAACTGTGTGCTTGAGTTTGCCTGATTTAGTCTCGAAGGTGGATTGAAAGGGAAAAGGTGGACTTGGACCATGCAAGACTTCCACTGCACTCCGATGAAAGAGTAACTTTTTCCAAGTTCATCTTTGTACTCTTATTGCCTCTTTACTCTTAGTTGAAGATTTTGGTGAGGCAATGGGGTTAAAGGGCCAAAATTGATCCCGTTTTGGTGCTTGATGCCAAAGGGGGAGAAAATAAGGCCAAAGCAATAAATGGATCAGCTACCACTTGTGAATTTTGAAGATAGTAGAGTTAGAGTTTTTGTTGGTCAAAATACTCTTGTTTGCCTCTTATTGTCAAAAGTTGGTCTCTTGTGGGGAGAAGGCTTAATTATGGGAAAAAGGGGGAGTTTTTGAATCCTTGATCAATTTCTCGTGAAATATCTCTCTTTATGTTTCAACATGTGTGTTTGACTTAGAGATAGGAAATTGAGTTTGATTTGCAAAAACAAACCAAGTGGTGGCAAAGAATGATCCATATATGTCAAATTTGAATCAAAACAATTTTGAGCTCTTATTTGAAGTGATTTTGCACTCGTTCTACTTGCTTTATGTTGTGTTGGCATAAATCACCAAAAAGGGGGAGATTGAAAGGGAAATGTGCCCTTGGGCCATTTCTAAGTATTTTGGTGATTTAGTGTCCAACACAAGTGCCTAAGTGTTAAAAGGTGGACAAAGTACAAATCAAGTATAAAGGTATGTTTCTCAGACTTAGTACATTGTTTTAGAGACTAATGTATTGTGTCTAAGTGCTGGAAACAGGAGAAATCGAATTGGAGAAGAGATGGCCTTGTTCAGCCAAAGCCAGTTCTGTCTGGGTGCACCGAACTGTCCGGTGGTGCACCGGACAGTGTTCGGTGCGCCAGACTGGCTCAGGCGAACTTGCTTCTCTGAGGAAGAAATTAACGGCGTACGACTATAATTCATCGGACTGTCCGGTGTGCACCGGACTGTCCGGTGAGCCAACGGTCGGCCGCGCGATCTGCGCTGGACACGTGGCCGAGCCAACGGTCGGAAGGGGGCACCGGACTGTCCGGTGTGCACCGGACAGTGTCCGGTGCGCCAACGGCTCCAAGGCGCCAACGGTCGGCTTCGCCAAAGAAGGAAAGAAATCCGCACCGGACAGTGTCCGGTGGTGCACCGGACTGTCCGGTGCGCCAGGCGACAGAAGGCAAGAATTGCCTTCCCAGATTGCTCTCAACGGCTCCTAGCTGCCTTGGGGCTATAAAAGGGACCCCTATGCGCATGGAGGAGAAAACCAAGCATTCCTTGAGCAATCTTGATCACTCACACTCCACTCTTGCGCACTTGTTCGACATTCTAGTGATTTGAGCTTTGTTCTAGTGTGCTAGTCTTTTGAGCTTAAGTCTGGGTCTTGTGTGTGGGTATTTGCTGTGATCTTTGTGTCTTGTGTGAGTTGCTAATCCCTCCCTTACTCCGTGCTTCTTTGTGAACATCTTTGTAAGGGCGAGATACTCCAAATTGTGGAGATTCCTCGCAGACAGGATTAAGAAAAGCAAAGCAAAACACCGTGGTATTCAAGTGGGTCTTTGGACCGCTTGAGAGGGGTTGATTGCAACCCTCGTCTGTTGGGACGCCACAACGTGGAGTAGGCAAGCGCTGGTCTTGGCCGAACCACGGGATAACCACCGTGCCATCTCTGTGATTGATATCTTTGTGGTTATTGTGTTTTGTTGAGACTCCTCTTTAGCCACTTGGCGATTATTGTGCTAACACTTAACCAAGTTTTTGTGGCTTAAGTTTCAAGTTTTACAGGATCACCTATTCACCCCCCCTCTAGGTGCTCTCAATTGGTATCAGAGCCGTTCTCTTCAAGAAAGGGACTAATCGCCCGAAGAGATGGATCCTAAGGGCAAGGGGATTGTGATCAATGATAAGGAGGAGTCCTTCATCAACGAGCCAAAGGATGACAAGCCTACCGACTCGGGCTCGGGCCACAAACGAAAGGATGGGAAGAAGAAGAAGAAGACAAGGCGCATCAAGGAGATCGTCTACTACGACGACAGCGACGAGTCCACTTCTTCCCAAAAGGACAACGACGACAACGACTACGAGAGAAGGAAACCGGTTAATTCGAACTTTTCTTTTGACTACTCTCGTATGCCGCAAAGTACAAATGCTCATTTGCTCTCCATTCCACTTGGCAAACCTCCTCACTTTGATGGAGAGGACTACGGATTTTGGAGCCACAAAATGCGTAGTCACCTATTCTCTCTCCATCCGAGCATATGGGAGATTGTGGAAAGTGGAATGAAATTTGATAGCTCGGATATTCCTATGGTTATCAATGAACAGATTCATAGAAATGCACAAGCTACTACTGTGTTGTTAGCCTACTTATGCAGGGACGAGTATCATAAGGTGAGCGGCTTGGACAATGCCAAGCAGATCTGGGACACCCTTAGGATCTCACATGAGGGGAACGACGCCACCTTACTCACCAAAATGGAGTTGGTGGAGGGCGAGCTTGGAAGATTCGCAATGATCAGGAGAGAGGAGCCAACTCAAACATACAACCGGCTCAAGACCCTCATCAACAAGATAAGGAGCTACGGAAGCACACGATGGACTGACCACGACGTCGTTCGTCTAATGCTAAGGTCCTTTACTGTTCTTGATCCACATTTGGTGAACAATATCCGTGAAAATCCTAGGTACACCAAGATGTCGCCCGAAGAAGTTCTTGGGAAATTTGTAAGCAGGCGAATGATGATCAAGGAGGCAAGATATGTCGACGACGCGTTGAACGGTCCAATCCATGAGCCTCAACCCATTGCTCTCAAGGCAACGAGGAGCAAGGAGGCGCTACCTAGCAAGGTGGCGCAAGTTGAGGCGGCCGGGCTCAATGATGAAGAGATGGCCCTCATCATCAAGCGCTTCAAGACGACGCTAAAGGGTCGCAAGGGGCAGCCAAGCAAGACCAAGACAAAGGGGAAGCGCTCATGCTTCAAATGTGGTAAGGTTGGTCATTTTATTGCTAACTGTCCCGACAATGATAGTGACCAGGAAGAAGGGAACAAGAGGGAGAAGAAGAAGAATTATAAGAAGGCAAAAGGCGAGGCACATCTTGGCAAGGAGTGGGACTCGAATTGTTCGTCGTCCGACTCTGACAACAAAGGACTCGCCGCCACTGCCTTCAACAAGTCATCCCTCTTCCCCAATGAGCATCATACTTGCCTCATGGCAAGGGAAAAGAAGGTAAGCGCTCGTAACACTAGTACTTATGTTTCTTCAAGTGAGGATGAGTCTAGTGATGATGATGAAATAGATTATTCATGTTTATTCAAGGGTCTAGATAGAACCAAGGTGGATAAAATAAATGAATTGATTGATGCTTTGAATGATAAGAATAGATTGCTAGAAAAGCAAGAGGATCTCTTATATGATGAACATGACAAGTTTGTAGAAGCTCAAAAATCCCTTGCTTTAGAAATGAAGAAGAATGAAATGCTTTCTTGTGAATTGTCTACATGCCATGACTCTATTTCTAGTTTAAAAAGCATAAACGATGACTTGACTGCTAAGTTAGAAATAGCTAATAAATCAACATATTGTGTAGAACATGTTGTGGTTTGCACTAGGTGTAAAGATTTTAATATTGATGCTTGTAGTGAACACCTAGTTTCAATTTCTAAATTGAATGATGAAGTAGCTAGTCTTAATGCCCAACTTAAGACTAGCAAAAGCGAATTTGATAAGTTAAAATTTGCAAGGGATGCCTACACGATTGGTAGACACCCCTCAATTAAGGATGGACTTGGTTTCAAGAGGGAAGCCAAGAACTTAACGAGCCATAAGGCTCCCATCCCCACCAAGGAGAAAGGGAAGGCCCCTATAGCTAGTAGTGCTAAAAGGAACCATGCTTTTATGTACCATGATAGAAGACAGTCTAATAAGAGTTGTAATGCTAATGATGCTTTTGACTCTCATGCCATGTTTGCTTCTAGTTCTTCCTATATGCATGGTAAAGATATGTCTAGGAGACATTTTGTTCATATGCCTAGGAGAAATATTGTTAATGTTCCTAGGAAAGTTAATGAACCTTCTACAATATATCATGCTTTAAATGCTTCCTTTGCTATTTGTAGAAAGGATAGGAAGATAGTTGCTAGAAAATTAGGGGCAAAATGCAAGGGAGACAAAACTTGCATTTGGATCCCTAAGACAATTGTGACTAACCTTGTAGGACCCAACAAGAGTTGGGTACCTAAAACCCAAGCCTAAATTTGCCTTGCAGGTTTATGCATCCGGGGGTTCAAGCTGGATTATCGACAGCGGATGCACAAACCATATGACGGGGGAGAAGAAGATGTTCACCTCCTATGTAAAAAACAAGGATTCCCAAGATTCAATAATATTCGGTGATGGGAATCAAGGCAAGGTAAAAGGGTTAGGTAAAATTGCTATTTCATCCGAGCACTCTATATCTAATGTGTTTTTAGTTGAGTCTCTTGGATATAATTTGTTATCTGTTAGTCAATTATGCAATATGGGATATAATTGTCTATTCACAAATATAGATGTGTCTGTCTTTAGAAGAAGTGATGGTTCATTAGCTTTTAAGGGTGTATTAGATGACAAACTTTATTTAGTTGATTTTGCAAAAGAGGAGGCCGGTCTAGATGCATGCTTAATTGCTAAGACTAGCATGGGCTGGCTGTGGCATCGCCGCTTAGCACATGTGGGGATGAAGAATCTTCACAAGCTTCTAAAGGGAGAACACGTGATAGGTCTAACCAATGTTACTTTGGAAAAAGATAGACCTTGTGCAGCTTGTCAAGCAGGTAAACAAGTGGGAGGAGCGCATCACAGCAAGAATGTGATGACCACGTCAAGACCTTTGGAGATGCTTCACATGGACCTCTTCGGACCCGTCGCCTATCTAAGTATAGGAGGAAGTAAGTATGGTCTTGTTATAGTTGATGACTTTTCCCGCTTCACTTGGGTATTCTTTTTGCAGGATAAATCTGAAACCCAAGGGACCCTCAAGCGCTTCCTAAGGAGAGCTCAAAACGAGTTTGAGCTCAAGGTGAAAAAGATAAGGAGCGACAATGGGTCCGAGTTCAAGAACCTTCAAGTGGAGGAGTACCTTGAGGAGGAAGGGATCAAGCACGAGTTCTCCGCTCCCTACACACCACAACAAAATGGTGTGGTAGAGAGGAAGAACAGGACACTTATAGACATGGCGAGGACGATGCTTGGAGAGTTCAAGACCCCCGAGCGCTTTTGGTCGAAAGCCGTGAACACGGCTTGCCACGCCATCAACAAGGTCTACCTTCATTGCCTTCTCAAGAAGACGTCGTATGAGCTACTAACCGGTAACAAACCCAATGTTTCGTATTTTCGAGTTTTTGGGAGTAAATGCTACATTCTAGTGAAGAAGGGTAGGAATTCCAAATTTGCTCCCAAAGCCGTAGAAGGGTTTTTGTTAGGTTATGACTCAAATACAAAGGCGTATAGAGTCTTCAACAAATCATCGGGTTTGGTTGAAGTCTCTAGCGACGTTGTATTTGATGAGACTAATGGCTCTCCAAGAGAGCAAGTTGTTGATTTTGATGATGTAGATGAAGAAGAAGTTCCAACGACCGCAATACGCACCATGGCGATTGGAGATGTGCGGCCACAGGAACAAGATGAGCAAGATCAACCTTCTTCCTCAACAATGGTGCAACCCCCAACTCAAGATGATGAACAGGAGTCGTGTGATCAAGGGGGAGCACAAGATGATCATGTAATGGAGGAAGAAGCACAACCGGCACCTCCAACCCAAGTTCGAGCAATGATTAAAAGGGATCATCCCGTCGACCAAATTTTGGGTGATATTAGCAAGGGAGTAACTACTCGATCTCGATTAGTTAATTTTTGTGAGCATTACTCCTTTGTCTCTTCTATTGAGCCTTTCAGGGTAGAAGAGGCCTTGTTAGATCCGGACTGGGTGTTGGCCATGCAGGAGGAGCTCAACAACTTCAAAAGAAATGAAGTTTGGACACTGGTGCCTCGTCCCAAGCAAAATGTTGTGGGAACCAAGTGGGTGTTCCGCAACAAACAAGACGAGCACGGGGTGGTGACAAGGAACAAGGCACGACTTGTGGCAAAAGGTTATGCCCAAGTCGCAGGTTTGGACTTTGAGGAGACTTTTGCTCCTGTGGCTAGGCTAGAGTCCATTCGTATCCTGCTAGCATATGCCGCTCACCATTCCTTCAGATTGTTCCAAATGGATGTGAAGAGCGCTTTCCTCAACGGGCCAATCAAGGAGGAGGTATACGTGGAGCAACCCCCTGGCTTCGAGGATGAACGGTACCCCGACCACGTGTGTAAGCTCTCTAAGACGCTCTATGGACTTAAGCAAGCCCCAAGAGCATGGTATGAATGCCTTAGAGACTTTTTAATTGCTAATGCTTTCAAGGTTGGGAAAGCCGATCCAACTCTTTTCACTAAGACTTGTGATGGTGATCTTTTTGTGTGCCAAATTTATGTTGATGACATAATATTTGGTTCTACTAACCAAAAGTCTTGTGAAGAGTTTAGCAGGGTGATGACTCAGAAATTCGAGATGTCGATGATGGGCGAGTTAAGCTACTTCCTTGGGTTCCAAGTGAGGCAACTCAAGGATGGAACCTTCATCTCCCAAACGAAGTACACACAAGATTTGATCTAGAGGTTCGGGATGAAGGACGCCAAGCCCGCAAAGACTCCGATGGGAACCGACGGACACACCGACCTCAACAAAGGAGGTAAGTCTGTTGATCAAAAAGCATACCGGTCTATGATAGGGTCTTTACTTTATTTATGTGCTAGTAGACCGGATATTATGCTTAGTGTATGCATGTGTGCTAGATTTCAATCCGATCCAAGGGAATGTCACTTAGTGGCTGTGAAGCGAATTCTTAGATATTTAGTCGCTACGCCTTGCTTCGGGATCTGGTATCCAAAGGGGTCTACCTTTGACTTGATTGGATACTCAGACTCCGACTATGCTGGATGTAAGGTCGATAGGAAGAGTACATCGGGGACGTGCCAATTCTTAGGAAGGTCCCTGGTGTCATGGAGTTCTAAGAAACAAACTTCTATTGCCCTATCCACTGCTGAGGCCGAGTACGTTGCCGCAGGACAGTGTTGCGCGCAACTACTTTGGATGAGGCAAACCCTCAGGGACTTTGGCTACAATTTGAGCAAAGTCCCACTCCTATGTGATAATGAGAGTGCTATCCGCATGGCGGATAATCCTGTTGAACACAGCCGCACAAAGCACATTGACATCCGACATCACTTTTTGAGAGACCACCAGCAAAAGGGAGATATCGAAGTGTTTCATGTTAGCTCCGAGAACCAGCTAGCCGATATCTTTACCAAGCCTTTAGATGAGCAGACCTTTTGCAAGTTGCGTAGTGAGCTAAATGTCTTAGATTCGCGGAACTTGGATTGATTTATAGCATACATGTGTTTATGCCTTTGATCATGTTCCTTTTTGCATTGTGTTGTTTATTATGGTGCTCAAGTTGTACATGCACTCCCCGGACCTCACAAGTCCTTTGCAAGTGATGCACAAATTTAGGGGGAGATGTGCTACAACTTGACCCTTTGAGACTAACTGTGTGCTTGAGTTTGCCTGATTTAGTCTCGAAGGTGGATTGAAAGGGAAAAGGTGGACTTGGACCATGCAAGACTTCCACTGCACTCCGATGAAAGAGTAACTTTTTCCAAGTTCATCTTTGTACTCTTATTGCCTCTTTACTCTTAGTTGAAGATTTTGGTGAGGCAATGGGGTTAAAGGGCCAAAATTGATCCCGTTTTGGTGCTTGATGCCAAAGGGGGAGAAAATAAGGCCAAAGCAATAAATGGATCAGCTACCACTTGTGAATTTTGAAGATAGTAGAGTTAGAGTTTTTGTTGGTCAAAATACTCTTGTTTGCCTCTTATTGTCAAAAGTTGGTCTCTTGTGGGGAGAAGGCTTAATTATGGGAAAAGGGGGAGTTTTTGAATCCTTGATCAATTTCTCGTGAAATATCTCTCTTTATGTTTCAACATGTGTGTTTGACTTAGAGATAGGAAATTGAGTTTGATTTGCAAAAACAAACCAAGTGGTGGCAAAGAATGATCCATATATGTCAAATTTGAATCAAAACAATTTTGAGCTCTTATTTGAAGTGATTTTGCACTCGTTCTACTTGCTTTATGTTGTGTTGGCATAAATCACCAAAAAGGGGGGAGATTGAAAGGGAAATGTGCCCTTGGGCCATTTCTAAGTATTTTGGTGATTTAGTGTCCAACACAAGTGCCTAAGTGTTAAAAGGTGGACAAAGTACAAATCAAGTATAAAGGTATGTTTCTCAGACTTAGTACATTGTTTTAGAGACTAATGTATTGTGTCTAAGTGCTGGAAACAGGAGAAATCGAATTGGAGAAGAGATGACCTTGTTCAGCCAAAGCCAGTTCTGTCTGGGTGCACCGGACTGTCCGGTGGTGCACCGGACAGTGTCCGGTGCGCCAGACTGGCTCAGGCGAACTTTCTTCTCTCGGGAAGAAATTAACGGCGTACGACTATAATTCATCGGACTGTCCGGTGTGCACCGGACTGTCCGGTGAGGCAACGGTCGGCCGCGCGATCCGCGCGGGACACGTGGCCGAGCCAACAGTCGGAAGAGGGCACCGGACTGTCCGGTGTGCACCGGACAGTGTCCGGTGCGCCAACGGTCGGCTTCGCCAAAGAAGGAAAGAAATCCGCACCGGACAGTGTCCGGTGGTGCACCGGACTGTCCGGTGCGCCAGGCGACAGAAGGCAAGAATTGCCTTCCCAGATTGCTCTCAACGGCTCCTAGCTGCTTTGGGGCTATAAAAGGGACCCCTAGGCGCATGGAGGAGAAAACCAAGCATTCCTTGAGCAATCTTGATCACTCACACTCCACTCTTGCGCACTTGTTCGACATTCTAGTGATTTGAACTCTGTTCTAGTGTGCTAGTCTTTTGAGCTTAAGTCTGGGTCTTGTGTGTGCGTATTTGCTGTGATCTTTGTGTCTTGTGTGAGTTGCTAATCCCTCCCTTACTCCGTGCTTCTTTGTGAACATATTTGTAAGGGCGAGAGACTCCAAGTTGTGGAGATTCCTCGCGGACGGGATTAAGAAAAGCAAAGCAAAACACCGTGGTATTCAAGTGGGTCTTTGGACCGCTTGAGAGGGGTTGATTGCAACCCTCGTCCGTTGGGACGCCACAACGTGGAGTAGGCAAGCGCTGGTCTTGGCCGAACCACGGGATAACCACCGTGCCATCTCTGTGATTGATATCTTTGTGGTTATTGTGTTTTGTTGAGACTCCTCTTTAGCCACTTGGCGATTATTGTGCTAACACTTAACCAAGTTTTTGTGGCTTAAGTTTCAAGTTTTACAGGATCACCTATTCACCCCCCCTCTAGGTGCTCTCAGTTAGGTTTACTAAATGTACCGCACTCCTCCTCAAGGGGCAAATCACCCTCAGCAGAGCGAGCCGCATACACCGAGCCCCATTGACGGCACGACGGCGAAACAAACTACACCTCAGTTCCTCTAATTATTCAACTAAGGTCGTCTCATACCACCCTCATGGTTGTACTGTTTTCCTGGGTGATCATCCAACAAACCAGTCCTTACGGAGAGGCACTCAAACCACTCGAGCCCCCATAAATGTCACAATACCATCATCATAATCAAAAGGTAACCATCGTATCATCAATAATCTCATCATGTTCATTGGTTAGAGTAAAGCGCTAGCATAGAGCTAAACCAAAGATGATCCAACCCAAATAGGTGAACAAGGACAGGATAAACAAATCTAGTCAATCCTTAGATACAAATTGTGTTAATGCGGGGATGTGAATTATAGAATTTATATGATTTAAATAGGTCAAAGGATACATGCCTTCACCAACCAGCTACTGCTTAGGGTCTTCGCCTACAACTCCTTCGGACACCTCCAACGAACCGTTATCTATACGAGTTCAAACATACACTCCACAATCTTAACATAGAAAGAAACAATACACCACACAATATAATATTACAACTAACAGACGTGTGGCGTAGAACTCGCATCAACGACTATGCGAGAAAGAAATTACAACGGTCGAGGCTACGGTCGAGAGACAATTACGTTAAGCAGCTATGGATTAAAATACTTGTATAAACATACTTATATTAATTTAACAATCGTGCAATGCATAAATAAAATTATGCTACGCGCCTTAATTATTATACACAACTCTAGGTAAATTTAAAAGATCATCACGCGACGAAACGCGCAACACAATGCATAATTTAAACGGAATTATAACGGATCATCGTGCGACGAAGCACGCGACGCAACGCGACTTAAAATAAAATTAAAATGGGTTGTCGCACGATGAAGCGCGCGACAGCACACATGAATTAAACTGAAATTAAAACGAAACGTCGTGCAACCAAAGCGCGCGACACAACACTTAAACTAAACTGAAATTAAAATGAAACGTTGCACGACGAAGCACGCGAGAGCACATGTTAACTAAACTGAATTTGAAACGAAACGTCGCACAACGAAACGCGCGACACAACACACTACCTAAACTGAAATTAAAACAAATCGTCGCGTGACGAAGCGCGCGACACAACACACTAATTAAAATGAATCGCTGTGTGACGAAGCACATTAATTAAACTGAATTTAAATGTTACTGCACGCACGGGGTTAGGGCTGTGTGCGCCGGGGGCGGGGCTGTGCACGCTGAGGGGCCGCGCGCCAGGAGATGCGCGCACGGGCGAGCAGCGCGCCGGGGGCTGTGCGCAGGGAGAGGGAGGGAGAAGAGGGAGAGAAGAGAGGAGAAGGGAAGGGAAGCTCACCTCGAGGCTCGATGAATGGCAGCAACCACTCACCGGGATCCAACCTAGGGCAAGGAGAGGTGGAAGAGAAGGAAGTTGCTACGCAGGAAAGAAAGAATGAGAGGGAGGGGTGGCGCGCATAGGGGAGGGGAATGGGGCACCTGGGCGCGCGCCCAGGGCCGGGGTGGGCCATGCCGCGGGCTGGGCTAGGCTGCGGGCTAGGCCGACTGCCCTCTACTCGCTCTCGCCTACTTCTAATTAATATCAATCCGCGAAATGAAAACCAAAACTAGACGAACGCACGCCTATGCACAGCATCAGACAAAATAAATATGTTATGGCATGATGCAACAACCAAAGCGCCTCTAGGGCTTATTCCACTAGGCTTATGCTAATATAAAACAAAAATAATTCTCCATTTTTAGGAAAAAGAGAAGGAAAGCAGAGAAATGAGCGAGTAACACCTGAATTTGGTGGATATTAGAAAAGAAATTTTATTCCCCCAAATTTAGGGTGTTACATCCGGGGAGGTGAGATTTAGGTTGTTTGCGAAAAGGAAGACTGTCTGCCCACGGGCGGACTGTCTGAGCCTAATCGCGGACCGTCCGGCAAGCACGCACGGAAGGAGTCGCTCCTGCAGCGAGGTCGCGGACCATCCGACCCATGGTCGTGCACCATCCGCGCTTCCACATAGAGCACCATCATGTGGTTCATCCTAGTGTTTAGTACCAGATCGGCATCAACACACTTTTTGGCGACTCTGCCGGAGACGAGGGTGTCTAGATCTACTAAAATCGCCCCCAAATGGCCGGTTCTAAGAATCACAATGACGTCTCCACCACCAACATCATCAAGCCAACCATGAAGGCACTCACGGCTGATGACCAACATCCCTTTGATAACCTTGCGAGGTGCAAGAAAGAAGAGGTGCTGCAACAACTCGCTGATTTGTGCGAAAAGGCGGAGGAAAAATACCTATCATACTTCATGGTGGATCGCCACCAGAAGATCATCTATCGAGGGGAGATCGATATGGAATCTCTCCTACATTCGCCTCATGATCCTATTGTAAGTATTTTAGATCTATCTTTTAAGGCTCATGGAACAATGGTGAGACCAGTTAAAACAATATATAGATGAATCTGTTAAAGGATGGGGGCATTTGTATGAAAAATCTACTGCCCGTAGTTTTCCCTCACATGAACCTAATACAGAGCCACCCACACCTAACACATCGGTTGCAAATAGGTCATCTTGTACCCAGCCATTGTAAGGTATGCCGATGAATACAGTCATAGCGCCACCAGAGCCACCGTCGCCTAGCGCGCGGCTGGCTCTAGACACAATTGGACTGTCCGACATATTCTGTCAGACCGTCTGGTATATTCTGCTGGACCGTCCGAGCATACACAGGCACGTGCGTAGACCACCCAGGCAGTGCCATATATGATCGGACCATCCGGGTATACCCCCGAATCGTTCAGTCCCAGAACGTCTGGTCCCTTACACCGGACAGTTCGGGTACGCGTATGCAGAACCAAAGGCTACGCAATATGCATAGTTTTTGCACTCATCACAGTAGAACTATGCTACCTCACCAGCGATATATTATAACCATGCCATGCCACCTTGTTTGCACAGGGCCGAATATTCTTGGGCCACTAAAGAGCCCAAGAGATATAGGGTAGGAGGGGGTGATATTAATAGGACACCTAACACGCAGTTTGAACATCCCTGGGAGGAAAGCCGACAAAATAATGTTTAGCAACCTGAGGTTTTCACCCCCATACATAATGGATGGTCACCATACATGGTGGAAACAATTATGGATGAGGTAGCCAGGTTGGTTAGAGACAAGCTCGGTGTTAGTGTGTCAGGCATGGGACAGTCCTATTGGAAACCTTATAATCACCAATTTGACTTCGTGCCATATTTGCAAAGGACCATGATACCGGATTTCTTTTAACTTTCTAGTGAAGGCGGGGAAAGCATGCACAAGTACGTAAGCCAGTTCTTAGCGCACCTAGGAGAATTGGCTGATAGGAAGCCTACCGTGTCTGTTTATTCTCGTTGTCCCTTACTGGTACCACATTCGCATGGTACACAACCCTACTGCCTAACTATATCAACTCTTGGGAGGAATTAGAGCAGAAATTTTATGAACATTTCTTCTCAGGAGAGCATAAGTTAGAGTTAGCTGATTTAGCTTCAGTCTGAGGGGAACGGAGAATCGGTTAATGACTATATCCGGATGTTCCTGGAAACTAGAAACTGATGCTTCCAAATCTATGTCGCAGAAAAATAGCTAGCATGGCTGGCTTTAGATGGCACCCAATTATTTTCACTAGTACAGCTGCACCAGCAGTGTCCTGTGAAAGCCAAAATAAAGAGATGTCAAAATCGGCTAGCCATAATGTGCATCTAGTGGAGCACGATAGCACGGATGATGAATCCGCGGATGTATATAGCACCAAACTTGTTTGATCAACGCAAGTAAAACCTTCTGCATGCTATTCTTTATAGCCGGTTCAAAAGAACCGACAACAAGAAGTTAAATTCACCTTTAATATTGCCATGTGTCACATAATATTTGATGACTTATTAAAAAGTAGTTACATTAAAGTAACTCATATTATTCCTTCTCTAGATGAAATAAAGAGACATGATTATTGCAAGTGATACAATTCTTTTTCTCATGCCACCAATGATTGTAATGTTTTCCGTCGACAGATACAATCAGCCATAAATGAGGGCCAGTTGAGTTTCTAAGAGATGCAAATTGACAAACATCCATTTCCAATTAATATCATAGAACTGACAGATAAAAGGATCTTGGTTCAGCCGAATGTGGCCAACAAATATAAAAGTAAAAAATTTATCGTTGATAGTCCTCACACGTCAAAAATATCACAATGAGTGATTACTTAGAAGGCTCAGGACAAAAGGGCTAACAAGACTGGAGGCGCTGAGGGGCAAGCACGATCGGCCTACCAATTAAAGCTCCCTATCCTACGCATTGCGTACGGTTCGTACACACATGGACAGTTCAGCTCATCTGGTTAGACAATGATTAGAGGTCGAAGCATCCACATGCCTTCAAGCATCGACAACCAGAAACAGGTACGTCAAAGTAAAATTCATCTAAAACTTCTAGTTGGCCGGTTCAAGTCGTCCCTACTTTTGAAAAGGTCGTCCCTTGCGATCGACCAACAAAGTAACTCTGTCACCCGCAAAGGCAATACGGCGGAATAAAACGGCCCAAAGGGCGATGCAAGAAGGGTCACCTATTCATCGAATAATGCCATGGTACTTTCCACCAGCATATTCATCGTCGATATAGTTTCCTGTTCAAGCATGGGGTAGTATGGCGATGAACTCGTATTACATGTATCATTCTTTTGCTTATTCGAGCTCGGGGACACCACAATTTTGTACTTATTGATCCACTGATCAAGTAGTCATGCCTCAGAAATATGCAATCATCTTAAATGGTCTTTACTCATTAGAACTCAATTGAATAATCACCCTATTAGATTGAAAGCCAGTGCCTTACACTAGGCTTAGTTCTTACTTCGGGAATAAAATGACTTATGAGATTTATTGTTTCTCGAAGGGTACTGATAGTGCAGATGCTTTTGGTTCGTCAACCTCCACCAAAAGGTAGGGGGCATGTGTTGAGCACCAAATTTACCACCAGATGATCCGGTCCTGTAGGCCGAAGGATTCGCTGTCCAGACTATCCGTAGTGGCGGTGCGGACGATCCGCGGGTTAACAGAATTAGTTTGGGTTCCTAATTTCTTGTGATGTTTGTAAGCAAGTTTCACAGGATTTGTTTGGGAACCGACATGTAACGGGTCTAGATATCCCATTTATATAGATGAAGGGGTTTCACCGATTGAACCTCCACAATCGATCCAATCAAATCTATTTATCAAATATATCTTATTTTGCATTGTTCTTTCCTTTCATAGTAGTAGGAGTAACCTAGCCTTAGTCTAGCCCTAATTTAGTCTTCCTCTATCTCAAATCTTCACCTCTCTTCGTCTCTACGTCGACTAGAGGCGTCTTGGGTGGCCTGCCGACCTCAAGACAACCTTAGGATCCGTCCTCCCCGACGGGGTTCCTGCCGTTAGGTGAGATTCAGGTTCTTACCCACATGCGGACCGTTCAAGCCCCAGACGTGGATTGTCCGACAAGTAAGCAGGGAAGGAGCCACTCCTGCAGCAAAGTCACGGACCATCCAGCCTAGGACCACGGACCGTCTCCCATAAATAGCACCGTCAGGTCGTTCATCTCAGTGTTTGGTACCAGATCGAAGCCAACACTCAGCCATTGCGGTGGACTTTGTAGGGACATACTTTTCAAGGATGCTTTAATTTTGAGTTTAATTTCAGTCATCAATCGGCGCGTGAGCTTCGTTTGCATCACATTACTCTGATTAGGGAATGATGGGGGACGCTAGAATCATACATCATATATGGAGTGAACCTAGCGGTAGGTCATTTCCCTGAGTTGCGGTGTGGTCAACTGCAAGTTGAGCATGGCGTGTCTGTCCTGCAAGTTGAGCACAGGGCATATGAGATGGGAGTATATCATTTCACTACACATGCATTGTGGATTTTGGTGTGTCAGCTGCATTATTGATCCAATTCCTTGGTGCATAACATGGAGAATTCCTGCCTGCATTGTGGTTGTGCAGTGCACTCTTCAAATTCAGTAAAGCTGCTGCGCTTGTATGCGCCACCAGGCTTACTTTTTGTTAATTAGGTTGTGGCAGCTAGCCATGGATGCAGCACTAGCAGCACCTGTGTGCATGACTCCATCTCCTTCCTCCGCATGTGTTTGTTTTAACTTTTAAGTCTATAAAACCCAAGAGGGCCTGCGTGCCTCTCAGCTCAGCTGTCACCACATACTGACTACATGCATGTATCAGCAACACCGTCACTGCGCCAGTTCCTCTTGTTATTGCGTTGATGGTGAGGTCGAAGGTGGTGATGCCATCCTTTCCTCTCAGCTAGAAGCCTTGCTTGCCAATGGAGGAGCATTCCTGTCATCTACTTCGTCGCTACCGTTACCGCCGTTGAGCTACATGCCTCACTATTTTTCCCGGCAGGACCCTGCCATTGTTCCTTCACCCATGGCCAGCCAGCTGCACGCCATCACCCACTTGTCCCCATCGTCGTCGTCTGGCATGGCTTCAGCAACGTCCCCGTCGTTTCGCCGGGCGTTGAGCACGGGTGACCTCATCGTCCAGGAGGACCGGGACCGGGACGAGGAGCAGAGGGCGGTGGTGGCGGCGGCAACAAGGTACAGCGCGGAAGAGCGGCGGGAGCGCATTGACAAGTACCGGAGCAAGCGCAACCAACGCAACTTCCAAAAGAAGATCACGGTCTGCCTGCTGCACGCATATATCCATGCATATTGGCTTTTTAATTTGTTGGTTTCAGCTAGTTTTGCTTTCCTCTAACACATATACGCAAATGAATGCCGGCGCATTAGTATGCCTGCCGGAAGACGCTCGCAGACAGTCGTCCCCGGGTGAAGGGCCGCTTCGCGCGCAACGGCGGCGACTACACGGAGGCGGATGCAGTTGCAGACCACCATGTCCTAGGAGCAGCACATCAGTCGGAGTCAGAGTCAGAGTCGCCAGCAACAGCAGCCACGCCGGAGTGGTGGCCGGCAGTGCAGGAGGAGTTGCCTGCCGTTGCCGCTGCCGGCATCAACCTAGCAGAGTTCTGTGCCGACGACGACGAGATGCTGGCAGCCTACCTTGGAGTCTCCTCCATTAGTATAGCTGATCATCACTACAGCTGTCAGCCGTAGATATACAGACAGCTGCATGAGTAGAGGTGCTGCTCGCTTTAATTTTTACATATATATTATCTGCCTTTTTATTTATTCTTAAACATTGAATGGAGTAATGGACAACCAGAGAAGGAGAATAGGAGCCAATAATAATCTGTGTCGTGGCCATTTTGGCTTGATGCCAAAGTTCACCTCACACCCTTATGACACCGAAACATCTCCAAAAGGTCCAAAACCAAGAATACCGCTATTAAATGGTTGAATATCTTGAAGAAGTTACCGAAAAAAAATACGAAGTTATCAAAACAAATGGAATTAAATTTAGATACTAGAAAGTTCGATAAGGAACCAAACAAGAATATCACTGTTTAGAGTGGCAATGCTGCTCCTTTGACTAGCACTCTAGCTAGTGCCGGTGCGCGGTAGTGTCGGATAACCTATACGGCAGTGTCGCTCGAGCAAAATTGCTTCAATTGCGATAAAACTTTGTAGACACTGAAATAGAAAGAAGATTAGTGACGGGCACCCAGGAACTGGGTACCTAAAGTAAGCCCATGATCCTTAAATGGCCTATCTAAGACAACTAAGTCCCAGCCTAGCAACTCTGTGAGTCGGA
Organism: Zea mays; assembly: GCF_902167145.1. Classification (NCBI taxonomy): domain Eukaryota; kingdom Viridiplantae; phylum Streptophyta; class Magnoliopsida; order Poales; family Poaceae; genus Zea; species Zea mays. The sequence continues at coordinate 113,622,232 of NC_050096.1, forward strand.
GCGAACGACCAAGTCTCAGTCGAGCAACCCTGCAAGGCGGAGCAGACGATCAAGTCCTAGCCAAGCAACCATATGAGGCGGAGCTCCCGACCAAACCCATGCCGAGCAACTCAGCGAGGCGGAGGTACCGACCAGGTTGTGATTTGGTGCGCGACCGTGGGCCCCGACTCCTGGGCTCGCCTGTCACTCACCCAATGATCACTCACATACACCTGTCACTACAAGAAAAAAGGCAAGGAGTGTCGGCCAAAAACCCACACTCTTACTGAAATAAGCCAACATTCTTAGTATAAGAGTGTCGGTTGACCGACACTCTTAGCCGACACTCTAAAATGGAAGAGTGTCGGTTCCGCACGCAACCGACACTCTTATGTTAAGAGTGTCGGCCAGTGACGTGGCGGACACTCTTACTGTGCGCGGTCACCAGCCTCCCTAGGCACATATAAGAATGTGGGGGCCGACACTCTTACTGAATAAATTTTTTTAATACCCAGTTTTATTTTTCTCCCTCCCGGATGGGAAGCCTCCATAGCAGCACAATACAAGCACAATATTCAATATATCACAACACAAGCACCATATTCAATATATCATAACACAAGCACCATATTCCATATTCATACAAGTTCAAGTCCATAAGAAAGAAGTTCAAATCCATCTGAAACAAGTTCAAGTCCATACAAAACCCAATGCTAGTAAGTTCCACACAAGCATCCATATTAATTCATTCCGTCGGTGGGTCATTGGAGCCGCCACCACTTGTGTTCATCAATAAGTCCATAAACGTGCTCTGATCCGGAGGCGGACTAGCATGATGTGAGCCCAAAACCTTTAAAAGAAACAAACATTTGTTAGTTTACCGAGTAACTAATTAAACATATACATAGGCTGCAACATCGAATAACCTAATAAACATTTGTATAGCGGCACCTCATTCTCAATCTCTATGTGCCAAATTAAATAAGTTTGACATCTATCTTTTATAGCAATTGTTCGCATGTAGTAATCAAATTGCAATGGATGTAACTGGTTACAAGAATGAATAGACACAAGGTCACATGCATGTTTTCTAGTAACTACTTAAACAACGAAGGAAATAGAGATGCAAAGGATATCAACTTAACGTACTGATCCTGGTGAGTGTGAGGGCAATCCTGGTGAGTGTAACTGCCCACGAGGAGGAAATCCCCACGGCATCGGCGGTGGCATCTGTGTTTGCATCGATGGCCAAATGCCTGGCTGGCAAGGTGTCCACGACATCATTTGCCCTCCTATCAGACCCGATGGCATCATTTGCCCTCCTATCAGACCCAGCTGAAACATTATCTCCATGATCAGTAGTATAACCGGTCTTTGACGACATGTTACTGAAACTGCGGGCCTTCTGGTACTTACCCTTTTTCTGGTTTGGTTTTCTAGCATAAAATGTATCATCATTTATGTAATGTCCTATTGTAATGACCTCACGGAATGGAGCTCTTGGGAAGTGTGCACGTGCTACAATAGGTCCTGAAGCAGCCATGGTAGATGAACTAGTCGTAGCAGGAGTTGATCGTTGCATCCTTTTCATCTTCTGTGCTGCTTTCCTGGAGACAACATCCTGAAAATCACCACCATTGCTAGAATAACCGCTGCAGAGCAAGGCTTCTTAGCTACAGCCAGGACCGACTGCTAATAAACTGAAGCTTTGATGATGAACATTTGGTCTGTTTCCTTCACCACTCGTCGTCTTGCGCCTAAAACCTCGTGAATCTGTAGAATCTGATGCAGACAATGATGGCTCACTTCTCGCATCTGACAAGCTGCCAGCATAATCACCCATGGTGCTGTTCCATGCATTGCCACCAGTATAATAGTCGATGAACGACTAGCAGCAGTGGTGTATGAAGTAGTGCTCTCAAAGCTTTTGAAGTCATCATTGCTGCTAGAAGCAGATAGTTCCTTCTCGTTACTAGAAGATGCACTGTTTATAGCAGAAGTGATGACAAGTTTTGCTGTCACCCGACAGCTGGAGAAGGAAGAACTGTATTCCAGCAGTGGCACCCGAACGGCAACACGGCTGGACGAGGACACCGAGGTTTCGCTACCGGTCGCGTTAGCGCATGTGGAAGAAGGTTGTTGGGTGGGTGGCTCAGTCTGTGCAGATAGCCGCCCGACGTCTGGCTTGGCGAGGCCGCTTGGCTCGGTGAGGCACTGCGCCGCGCCCGGAGCTTGGAGCTCGGCGAGGCCGCCCGGCTCCGCGATGTCCGCTCGGCGTCCGGCTAGGTGAGGCCGCCTACCTCGGCGAGGCCGCCCGGCGCTTGGCTCGGCGAGGCTGCCCGACGCGCAGCTTGGCGAGTCCGATGGCGTGCCGCCGGGCAGGGAGACTGGGTAGGAGAGACGGCGGCGGACTCGCAAGCAGAGTAAAGGTGGAAGACACGTGGCGGTAGAAGACGCGCGGGCGGCTGTAGAATAGGATTGGGGATTAGGGTAAAATCCATAAGAGTGTTGGTGTGGAAAAAACCCACACTTTTAAATTAAAAGTGTCGGTTTCTGTAGGACCCCGACACTCTTAAATTAAGAATGTCGGTGCAGTAAAACCTACACTTTTACTTCGATTAAGAGTGTCGGCCCCGACACTCTTTAATTAACGGACACTCCTTCAATGTTTTTTGTAGTGTGTACTCGCCTAGTATGAAAACAAGGAATAAATTGGTGATCCACGTCAGCCACGACAGGCCGCGACGTCCCGAAACTCTGTCCAAACCAATGGCATGGCATACCCCAGTGGATGCCAAAAAGTCTCCATCAATGTAATAGTACACCACCGCATACGGTCTCTAGCATTTCCTGTCTCTGCCTTGTGGGACCAGTCAACCCCGATAATAAGGGACCTAAGCATCGGAGTCTCCACAATAACTCGGATACCGGGCAGGACGTAGCACACACCATACCAAGTTTACGCTTACGCACGCTGGAGGGTGTTCCAAGGTTCATGATGAAAGGCGGGGCCACACCGCAGACGACCCTGAAACATACCATGACTCTGCCCCATGGGACCCACTAAGCACCGCTAACAAGGACGTCAACATCGGACTTGCTACACAGACCCATATACCGGGTGAACAAGGCAATACACAATGCTGGGGGTACAGGTACGCACGACCCTAAGGATGACGTCCGAAGGACTATGTCAACCAAAGGCAACATATCATGCTCTTATCGATAGGGAACAAGTCTCCTCTGTAAGGTCCTACCCTTAAAATATAAAAGTGCAGGACCCCTCCTACATTCCATAGACACACCTACTGCAACACAGTCCTAAAAGCAATACTACGATCAACACTACACTGAACTAGGGCGAGAGCCTGAACCAGTATAAACCCCCTGGCCGAATCCCTAGATTCACCATTCAGAGTGAGTTCGCGCTAGCTTCTCCTCCCGAACACAAATTCTATTGTCCCCTAGTTTCTGAAACCACGACAGTTGGCCCGCTAGGTAGGGGATTCATTAGTGTGCCAAGCGACTTTATTCACTCTGATGGCTTAGTCATCCACCTTCACTATCGGAGAGATCTTCGCATCGAGGAGCCGCATCGACTTCTGTTCCCTTGACTTCTTCGCCACCGCAACCGGTGAGCTTCGCGTCGCCAACTCCGATGCGTCCTCCACGATGGGCGCAGGAGGACCTGCACGCTCCACCACCGCTAGGAGTAAGGCAGAGAAGCGACATCTCAAGGGCGTGCCCCCAGCCTTAAGCGACGCATTAACAGACTCGCTATAGCCATCAAGCAGAAGGCGGAAAAAGAGTCACCCTCATCATTCGTGGCCATCATCAGCCATCAGCCAACCTCTATTCTCATCCTGCTCGAGGACAAATCAGGCCACGACTTGATTGAGGAACCTGACACCGATGCCGACAAGGCAATGGGAAGGGCCTGTTTTGTGGCAACACCACCACGGAACATGAACGGTGGGGTGGACGTGGAACCTCCCAACCAAGAAGAGGAATATCAGCTTCAACCTCCAGTAGCAGCAACAGGAACTCAAGGCCTTCGTCCAAAAACTCAACTGGGTTTACGACGACATCGAGTGGAAGAGCCTTGAGGTCGAAAGTCCTCGGGCGAGAAAGGTCTATGATCAGCTCGTCGAGAGCAGCGATGGCGCACAATACTTCCTCAACCCTAGGCTGTTCATAGCTACAGTGGCCATGATGCTTCGGTCCATCCCCGAGCCAAATGAACCGGAGACAAGGGCAATGTACGGAACCTCTGCAACCTGGTAGAGAGGGTCACCATAAAGTAAGCACCCACCAGCATGGATACCTTTGGTACCCGCTCGACCTCATCCTGTAGCAAGGGGGCACAACCCTCCCAATCCACAAGGTCGCGCATTCCTCTGAAGAACTACCTTGGAGATATCCACAATGCCTGCCACATCCTCAACAACAGGTGACAGGAGCAAGAAGAAGCAGAGCACTCGCATGCGCCCGAGAGGAGGCGTGAGCGAAGTCCTAGCCCATCTGGGCCCATACCACTCGCCTTTGGACACACAATCTGGAAGCCGCAGTTTTCGATGATAGTGCACACGACAACAATCATCACCATGTATGACGGGACCACCAATCCCGTTGTATGGTTGGAAGACTACCGTCTTACCTGCCGCATGGCAGGGATTAGGGATGACCACCTGATCATCTAGTTTGTCCCCATCCACCTTGCGGAGGGGGCATAGCTTGGTTCGAGCATTTGCTGAGTGGAACCATCCACGACTAGGCCAACCTAAGGAAGGCTTTTGTGGGAAAATTCTAGGGTACTTACAACGCCCTAGGAGCTCTTAGGACCTCAAGTAGTGCACCTAGAAGAGCAGGGAAAGCCTCTGGGATTACATCTGAAGGTTCTCCCAAAAGTGAAACGAACTCCTCGATGCCACCGACACCGACGTAGTAAGTGCTTTCACCAATGACACCACCAACAAAGAACTTGTCCACGAACTCGGTCGTGGATGACCAAAGATGTCACATCTGGATTTGAGGGCAAACCCGGGCGTGTCTCAAATGTGTGCTAGGATCAGGTCTCATGCATATGATGACTCAGGGTACAAAAATCAATGTCACATCTTTGTTAAATAAAATGGGTTCTGTACAAAATAGTTAATTAAATGCATCATATGACGACAATGATCATCCGCAACCATAGTTGACTGGGAGACGACGGTCTAGACCTCTCCAAATTCATTGTAGCATCCTTCATCGCTTAGCAAGTTGTGGGGAATAATGTGCATGAACTCACTTACGGTGGGGGCTCATATGAAGTGTAAGGCTTATCAAGGAAGATGGTTAAAGCTGAGCATTACATTTAATAAGTTGGTCAAAATTGTATTAGCAGTTACTAAGTATAAGTGAATATCAACCCAATTAAATAGTTGATCACAATTAATAATAAATCACACAATGCAATACAAATGACGGATTAAGTTTAATTGCATAAATTACTCATGTGAGGATCCGAGCCAGTCTTGACCGTGAGCACGACTGATATACTAGTTTTGTACTCTATAGAGGTTGCACATCTTTACCCACAAGCCGTGTTTACCCATTTGCCAAGGAGTATATATTCCCATTCATCTCTATAGAGGAGACGAGACAGGGTGACACGACGAGGCCTTTCCAAAGTTCCACTAGCATTGGAGAACTCGCTACGGAATCAGGCAGGAGGGGTCGATATAGGAATCCCTCGCCTGAAAAGCTATCATAGACAAATCGACACAAAAACCTCCCTATACCGACAACTCTCCATACCCAGCTTGCCCCTTTTGGGAAAGGATTAACTCCTACTAGCTTTCCTAATTACTTGGTCAAGCCGTCAAGGGTGTCCCATTCCATCCTTGTGGTACCACTGTTTTCTTGGGTGATCGCTCCATGTCCCAATAACACAATAATCTTATCACAAACAATAATGAAGCCAACAATAATAATAAAGCATGATCATAGTTTCAGATATAATATTAATACCAAAACCAGATAGAGCAATAGCAAGTCTATCCAAATGATTCATCTGTTTGCAAGGTGTAGGGTAAACAACCTAGAGTAACCTATTAGGTCCCATCAAATTGACCTAAGCATGTCACGGTGATTAACAGAACATAAGGTTAAGGAAATTGATCAAGGGACAACTTGCATTTTTGTCTAGTTACTTCTCCAATTTGGTCTTCAGATTCCTCGAGACCTCGCTTCTAGTCGTAGCAATATATAGATAGACATGTAATAGGTAAAAATAATATTACGCCAAACATGGAATCAAACTGCGTAATAATATTCTATGTATCGCTATGAAACTGTAGGTTCAAGAACCACTAAAATCAGAGTTAAAACGTAGAAGATATTATTTTTGCAAGTTTCTAAATAATTTTGATATTATTTTTATACTAAAAATTACTTCCAAGGGCAAGTTCTTGATTCAATTTTATTTATTTTAATTAGAATAAGGATTGTGTGTTCTATTCTTAAATTTTATAGGATCTCTTTAGCTATTGTACCAGTCGAAGGGGTATCTTCCAACAGAAGTTGTCCTATTTAATTTGATCGGCCATGATTAAATCAAGCCTTATGTGAATCGGTACGCGATCACAATCGTAGGATGAGATATCTACGGTCCAGTTTTAAAATATCCCGATCTGATCTCGATCGTTCGTCCGCGATCAAATGGCTCCGGTAAAACTGGCACAGGGATATTCCTTATTCTGATCTTGGACGCCCATGCAAAGATCGACGGTTGCGCGTTGCTTCGCCACCATGATGCCTGCGCATGGCAGCGCCCAGGCGACGATGTTCTCCGTCGGCGTGCAGCCATTTGAGACATTGGTGCCCGATTTTAAGCGATGATGGGACCCAAGAATAGCGCATACCAAGGAGTTCAATGGGGAAGGTTCCTTACCAGCGATCGATGTAACACCCCTGGTGTTACTAGCACTAAAACTTGAGCATAACATCATGTGCATTGACATTTCATGTTGTTTGTTACACCTAGAATGCAGTCACTAGGTAAAATTTCAAAACAAGTTGTGATGATGTGACTTAAGGTGTACTTAATACTAGTTTAGGGTAGTTAACCCTAGAATTAGGGCCTATGGATGAAAGTGAAGCCAAGATGAGCAATGTCTCAAAAGTAATTAGAAATGTTCACAAGATATCAAGAGTGATGGGTTTGAGTGGCACAAAAACCCTAAAGTACTCAAAACCCTAAAAGAAACCCTAGAAAACCCTAATTGTACCCTAAGGGGTGGATTCAAATTCTATACACTTTTGGACCAAAGTGCAAATATCAAAGTGATAGAACATCAAAAACTTAGTAACTTTTACATTGGAGCATTTTCAAGTTATGTGGAGTAAATTGGGCTTATTTGCAAAAGATCCAAGAAATCCTAAGTGGCTAAGTCTGAATTTCAATGAAATCGAGCCAACTTTAGATTCCTGTATTTCTCAATTCATGAGGATTTTGCCCTGGGTTAATACATAAAAATTGTAGAGCTATGATAGGAGTACAACTTTGCTTAAGTGACTAAGCATTGGTGACAACAAAATTTGGAGATAAATGCACCTGAAGTCTGGATGTCAGTCAGTCCTAAGGCTGAATTTTGACTGACAATGAAGTCAGATGAACTTTGTGATCCATTTTGAGTAGGATCCAATGGCTGTTCGATTATGGATGCTATAACAAAAACAAAGATGGATTATAGGACAACAATTTCTTTGCAGACAGATGATCATGTTGTCACACAAAAATTGAAGAATATAGCTCTTCAGTTAGCTCTGTCAGACGCTCTGAATGGAGTTCCAATGGTACAGTGACCTGAAGATCTCAAGTGTAGTGCACCTTGCCGCCGGTGACCCCGCGCCCGGATTTGCGCCGGCGCTGTGATTCGTGCCTAGTAACGTGCAGATAACCACTCTGGGTGAAAAGATCTCATCGTGGATGTGGTCGGGGCACTGTGGTTGCTCAGACGCCGTACCCACTTGCCGGCGACGTGGTCGAGCGGCCATCGCCGAGGTGTACGCCGGTCATAGTGATTGCGCCACGCCGTGAACCTTTCACCATGTCGTTGCTAGCCATAATAACTCAGCAATGACCACCATAGCTCCTCAGCTAGTGACCGCAACGATAGCTCGCGTTAGTAAACTCTCCCTCTCTCCGGCCGCCAGCACGCCTTCTCCAAATTGGACGCCACCGCTGTTGGCTTCTATAAATTGAGTGATCAACCAGGTCCGCTAGGTTATTACGCACCCAGTGCACCAGCTCTCGCCCCTGATCGTCCAACATAGCATCCCAATTTCCTTTTTCCCCCAATTCTGTTTTCCGCACCACCGTGAACGCTTCACCGTGACCAGCTCTCTGCAGGTTAGTTCAAGATTCTCTGCTTGATGTTCTAGCCTCCCTTAAGTCCTTAGCTACTTGTAGACCCGTTTAATTAAACTAGACTGCCCTGAATCACCAAGAACACATCGGGTTGTTCTCGTTTTCGCCATCGTCATGGACAGAGGGATTCCAGGCTAGAATCGTGCAATTGGTAGAGGGATTAGGGTCGCCAGGATTGGAAATTGGGTGTCGAACAAAGGAGAAGCCTAGCCATTGCGTTTTCCGGCCAATACAAGTTCGTCGGAGGTGTGCTCGTCGCCGTTCACCGTCGTGGACTTGGCGCGGTAAAGAAATAGAACTCCGAGGGCCTAACTGTGAATGTCAGAGAGACAATGAATAGTGTGCAAGGGTTGTTAACCGGTTATTCAAACAGCCGAGGTCCTCTGTGCAAAGTTGACATCGAGGGCGCAGGCGCGCGCGCGTTTCCCTGTACATGGGCTGAGTTGGGCTGGTTTGAGCCCATTACTGTTTAATCTTTTTCCTTTTCTTTTTCTATCAGGCTTAGGAAATTTGTAGTAAATTCTAGAAAAATGATAAAATAATGGGATCAATTTTACTAGACTCCTAAATTCCTCTAGTATTTAATAAAAATAATTCCAAGATTTTTAGTCCCAACCATGAATTATTTAACATTTAAGAAGGCCTAAACCTAGTATTTTGGAGTTTTAGAAATTACTTGATTGCTCCAAAAATCAAAACTTTTTGGGCAAGCTTAATATGATAATTAGATCCCTTGGGTAAAGTTTGACATGTTTTGGACATTGTTTGCACCCAAACCCCAAAACCCTAGCTTTCTAAGATTAGAATTGCCTAACCCTACTAGGGTACTAACTCAAGAAATCCTAGTGATTCAAGTATACTATGAAGGAAAATTATATTGAAGACACAAACTAATGTGTTTCCATTGAATATTCATAGCATCACATGAGCATTAATGTAGATGTATTGTTATATATAGAAAACGAAGAAGAGGTGATTGAAGAGGAAGAGACTACACCACAAGCTGAAATTCCACCTGCCGGGAATAGTTTCTACTTTGATATTTGTGGAACAGATCCCGAATCTCCTACAACACAAGGCAAGCCCCGGTGCATTTACCCTTCCTTGCTGTTTTAAACTCTTTATCACATGAAATGATGCATTAGGTGATAGGTGTTGGGTGGTAAACAATTGCTGCATTTCCTTCCTTGGAATTTATTACCATTCCTTGATTACCTGTTTTATTAAAAAGTTTTATGATGCTTAGTTGTGCTTTAGAAAACAATAGGATTTGTTTTAAACAACGATGATGCTTCATATGGGATGGGTGGTTTTCAAAAGAAAAAACTTGATGGTGGATCCATCATGGCCGTGATGGATTCAACATCGGAAAAGATGTACCTCTGCCAGGTACCAAACTTTGGGTTTTAAATAATAAAGCTGAGACCAGGCGGGTGACTTGCACGAGAAGGGAGTCTCGGTGTAGTGTCTCCGTCTAAGTCGATTAAGGACCATGTCGATGTAGGCTTGATGATCGAGGACCTTTTAACTGGCCACATGCCTCGTCATGGGTAAGCTTTGCCTCGGTCGGACCAATACCAGAAAGGCCAACACACAATGGGAGTGGAGAGATGGCGAGAGTAGCGTGTACCCTGTATGGCAAGAGGCTGGACGGTGGTGTATCTGTGCTCTCGGTTGGCGTGAACCCGGTCTGGTCTTGAGAAACCCGGTGGCGAGTTGACATATGCAAGGGTTAAGTGCTACATATGTCGTGTGGTTGGAGATCCCCAGCTGGGTATTGATAGAGCTGGAGTGCCCGATCTTTCGGTGAGTGGATATAATTCCGATTTGGTGGAAGTAGACCCTCACGATCCGACTACGACGAGCGATCCCGAAGCGCCAATGCAATCGCTGAACCAACTTCCAATGGTTACCAACCTTGCTGATGCGAGATCGGCCTGATCACGAAGATCGTTTCCTGTGCGCAATCGAAGAATGAACAAGAAAAAGATGCGAGCAATCTTAATATCACTCGAGGTGGAGTTCTGAATCACAGAGGACATCACGTATTTGTGCGTGTTCTGGGGTAGCTAAAGCTAGATGTAAAACAAAACTCCAAGAACAAAGGAGGCGCAACTCCTATATAAATAGAGAGAGGGGGCGCAGCCCCTAGGGGTGGCCAACCCTAGGTCGTCCACTATGGGCCGCAGTTGGGCTGGTCGTCTATTCTTCTGGGCCCTCATTCTTCAGTAGCACGACGAAGTTAAGATCTCTTGCACGGGCCCGAGTGATTGGCCCAGCTAATGAAGGAAGTGGCGCTTGATGTGGAGGTGCTGCTGGTGTAGTCGTACTCATAGTGATGTCCTCATCATCCTCCCCTTCTTGAAGTGAAGTCGTCCTCGACGGCAACTCCTCATCCTCGACCATATATGGTTTCAAATCTGCAACATTAAAACTAGTGGAAACACCAAATTCCGCAGGCAGGTCAAGGATATAAGCATTATCATTAATCTTTGTTAGCACCTTAAAAGGACCAGCAACACGAGGCATTAATTTAGAACGACGCAAAGTAGGAAACCGATCCTTTCTCAAGTGCAACCAAACCATATCACCTTGCTCAAAAGTAACAACTTTTCTTCCTTTACTACCAGCAACCTGATTTTTTGTATTAGTAGAAGCAATGTTTTGTTGAGTTTGTTCATGGAGGTTAATCATTTGTTCAACATGTGCAACAACATCTATGTGTGGGGCGTCCGCAACATCAAGCGAAAACAAAGCAATAGGCGCCCTAGGAATGTAACCATAAACAATTTGAAAAGGGCACATCTTTGTAGAAGAATGTGTTGCATGATTATAAGCAAACTCAACATGAGGCAAGCAATCCTCCCAACGTTTCAAATTTTTGTCTAAAACAGCCCTAAGCATGGTAGACAAAGTTCGATTAACTACCTCAGTTTGACCATCAGTCTAAGGGTGACAAGTGGTGCTAAACAGCAATTTAGTTCCCAATTTATTCCACAGAGATCTCCAAAAATGACTAAGAAACTTAGCATCACGATCCGAGACTATTGTATTGGGAATACCATGCAAACGAATAATCTCTCTAAAAAACAATTCAGCAACATTGCTAGCATCATCGGTCTTATGACAAGGTATGAAATGAGCCATTTTGGAGAATCGATCAACAACCACAAAAATGCTATCCCTCCCCTTCTTAGTTCTAGGCAATCCCAAAACAAAATCCATCGAAATATCAATCCAAGGGGAAGTAGGAACAGGCAAAGGCATATACAAACCATGGTTGTTCAACCGTGACTTAGCTTTCTGACAAGTAGTGCAGCGTGCAACAAGGCACTCAACATCAGCGCGCATCCGAGGCCAAAATAAGTGGGCAGCCAACACCTCATGTGTCTTGTAGACGCCAAAGTGCCCCATGAGACCGCCTCCATGCGCTTCCTGTAACAACAAAAGACGAACCGAGCTAGCTGGAACACACAACTTGTTAGCGTGAAACAAGAACCCATCCTATATGTGAAATTTGCCCCATGGTTTCCCATTAATACTGTTAGAAAAATAGGCATTTTCCGTACCATTTTAATTCCATAAATTAACATTATAATGATGACATATAATAGATAATCAAACATAGAAAACATGATCTCAAAAATATCCATAACAATATGGATCATGAGAACACAAAGCATATGAAGCATGTAAATCATATAAATAAAATAAGTATATAAACATGGTTCATGGATTATTGCGGAACAACTAGAAATAAACAGATAACAATATAAACAGGATGACTGTAAAATTAAGACAGACAGACATAACATATTATAATACGATAGAACAAAGCTACATATGACATATATAATATGCAGAATATAAAACTGTAATGAACTGAATTGATCATACCCTCCCATGCGCTCTGAGGATCCTGATCCTTGTCCAACTTCTCTTGTCATCCGATCAAGATGAAGACGCCAAGAATCAGCGATGAAGACAACGACAGATGTTGGGCAGTCGCGAAGACGCTCCCCAAAAACCTAATTGCCGATCCCCCGTGCAAGGTCTCGAACGGCACCGGCTTCGGAGGCACCTGCCCTCTCGCTTCTCTGTGCGCGCAGATTCACGAGATGGAAATACCCTCACTCGGCTGCTGGACTGTGAGACTGAAAGTGTTTCTCACGTGTACCGAGTGACAGGGGTGCTCCTCTATTTAACCTCTCGCAGAGGGAAGTTGAAGGAGAAAGGTCGCCGAGTCACGCCAAGAGTCGGCCAGCTCTAGCCGAGTTATGCCATGAGTCGGCCACTGAAGGAGAAGGGTCACTCGGCTGGCTGACGAAGAGACAGGGTCACTCGGCATACGAAGAGACAGGGTCACTCGGCAGACGTACGCGGTTAGTGAGTGCTAAAAAATTAACACAACCACACCACGCCCGCTCGCCTGCCTGCCTGCCTGCCTCGCCTCGCCACGCCACGCCCGGCCCGGCCCGGCCGGCGGTGGCGGCGGCGGCGCGCGCGTGTGTGGCACGCCCTTGTCCATTTCTTGACTTCTCAAGTTAAGTGGAATAAATCCCACCATATAAGTCAAGGCAAAAGACCCTTGGACTTCCAATTTGGTACTATTGGTATTCTCCACCATTACACACCATAGAGTTTATTCAATAAATGGGCCAAGCCCATACAAGATCCAACAATCCCCACCAAACTCTAGGGTTTGTAATGATGAAGTATCAGAATCACAATCCTTTGATATACCAGTGTTTCGATGGAGACTGTTAAGTTGAACATCCATCTAGAATAAGAGTTTCACTCATTCACAACTGAACAATGGACTATGCCTTGAATTGACAGTTTTGTGCGAAATAAGATTCACTCAAATCCTTTGCTGATACTAGGCTGCAAAAGGGTATTCCCGCTGTTTAGAAGCATATAAGTCACACTTCAGTGCCTTTCATGAGTATTTAGGGATTACCCAAGTCCCATAGACTGTGACTAGCAGTCTAACTCATATAGGTGTATTCCTCAGAAGATGTTCTGTAGGACAACATCTCACCTTTATAAGACTCTTGGAATACATTAAGGTAAAAACCATCCTGCCTTACAGATAGGAAAGATGTGCATCAGAAATGAGTTAAAGAAGGGATCTTTCCTCACAATCTACTCCTAGCTTGTTTCTCCACTCTACTTCACGGGATCTCCGATCACATAGAGCAGGTTACCACTAGAGTAGATCTCACATGGGTCTCATACCCTTAGTGAATTGATCTGCCAGATTATTCGATGTGTGGACATAATCCACAGTTATAACTCCGGAGTTTTTCAACTTTCTGACAGATTTCAATCTCCTCTTAACATGCCTTGTAGACTTCATGTTATTCCTAGAACTGTTAACCTTTGTAATCACCGTTTGGTTGTCACAGTTCATAGAAATAGCCGGTATCGGTTTTTCAACTACCGGTAAGTCCAATAGGAAATCACGAAGCCACTCGGCCTCAGCCCCAGCAGTGTCTAATGCTGCGATTTCTGCTTCCATTGTAGACTTTGTTAAGATAGTCTGCTTGCAAGACTTCCAGGAAACAGCGCCACCTCCAAACAGAAACACATATCCGCTTGTGGCATAAAGCTCATCAGCATCAGATCCAGTTGGCATCACAATAGCCTTCCAGCACTTTTGGGTTTCCGGTATAATGAATACCGTATGTCATAGTACCTTTCAAATACCGCAACACTCTCTCAAGAGCACGCCAGTGATCATCTCCTGGTTTTGACACAAACCGACTTAGCTTACTCACAGCATAAGAGATGTCTGGCCTTGTTGCACTTGCAAGGTACATGAGCGAGCCAATGATCTGGGAGTATGTCAATTGATCCCTTGCTATTCTCCGATTCTTTCTCAATAGCACACTAGGATCATAAGGTGTTGGAGCAGGATCACAGTCACTAAAACCAAAGCGACTCAATACCTTTTCCACATAATGGGATTGTAACAAAGTTACCCCACCATCAGCTTCTCTAACAAGCTTGATGTTTAGAATGACATCAGCCTCTCCCAAATCTTTCATCTCGAAATTGCTCGATAGAAGATTTTTAACTTCCTCAATCACATTGAGATTTGATCCAAAGATCAAGATGTCATCAACATAAAGGCACAGCATAACAGACTCACCCCCACCATATCGATAGTATACACACGTGTCAGATTCATTTACAACAAAGCCAGCTGCTGTAAGAGTATTATCAAACTTTTCATGCCATTGCTTAGGTGCTTGTTTTAGGCCATACAATGATTTTATCAACCTGCACACCTTGTTCTCTTGACCATCCGCAATGAACCCTTCTGGCTGATCCACATAGATCTCCTCATCCAACTCTCCATTTAGGAAAGCTGTCTTTACATCCATCTGATGAATGATAAGACCATAAGAGGCTGCCACAGCTATTAATGTGCGAATTGTAGTCAATCGAGCCACTGGTGAGTAGGTGTCAAAGAAATCTTCACCCTCCTTTTGGGTATATCCTTTGGCCACAAGCCTTGCCTTGTACCTCTCGATTGTACCATCAGGCCTAAGCTTTTTCTTGAAGATCCATTTGCAACCTATAGGTTGACAACCATAAGGACGGTCAACGACCTCCCAAGTTCCATTAGACATAATAGATTCCATCTCACTCCTTACTGCTTCCTTCCATAAGTCAGCATCAGGAGAGGAATATGCCTCACTAATGGTAGTTGGTGTGTCTTCCACAAGGTACACTATAAAGTCATTACCAAAGGATTTTGCAACCCTCTATCTCTTGCTCTTTCGAGTGACTATAGTGTCATCCTCCTCAGGGATGTGCACGTGAGAATCCTCAGCATGATCTATAGGAATCGACAGTTCGTGCTCATGGGAAATTATAGTCTCATGACTTGTATCACTAGGTGTATTCTTCATGGGAAACTCATTCTCAAAAAATGTTGCGTCTCTTGATTCCATGATAGTATCAACATACATATCAGGCACATCAGATTTTATAATTAAGAACCTATACCCAGTGCTGTGAAAAGAGTACCCAAGGAATATACAGTCAACAGTTTTAGGCCCAAGTTTACGCTTTTTGTTGATTGGCACATTCACTTTAGCCAAGCAACCCCAAGTGCGCAAATATGAGAGATTTAATCTTCTCTTTTCCCATTCCTCGAATGGTGTGATCTCTTTGTTCTTTGTTGGAACTCTATTCAGGACATGACATGCTGTCAAAATCGCCTCACCCCACCATGCCTTGGATAATCCCGCTGTACTCAACATGGCATTCACCAAATCTATTAGAGTGCAGTTTTTCCTTTCAGCAATCCCATTGGATTGTGGTGAGAATGGCGGTGTCCTCTCATGAATAATACCATGTTCCACGCAGAACTCATCGAACACATTAGGGAAATATTCTCCACCTCGATCAGACCTTAACCGTTTTATTTTCCTCTCAAGTTGGTTCTCTACTTCAGCTTTATAGGCCTTAAAATAATTGAACGCTTCATCTTTTGTTTTTAAGAGATACACATAACAAAATCTAGTGGAGTCATCTATAAAAGTGAGAAAGTATCTTTTACCACCTTTGGTCAAAATTCCATTCATCTCGCACAGATCAGAATGAACAAGTTCTAGAGGTGCCAAACTCCTCGCCTCAGCAGCCTTGTGAGGCTTGCGGGGTTGTTTTGATTCAACACACACATGGCACTTAGACTTTTTGACCAAGTTAAATTTAGGAATTAAATTTATATTTGCTAACCGCATAAGACAGCCAAAGCTTGCATGACAAAAACGTGAATGCCATAAATCTGACTCATCAGAAAAATGAACAGAATTCACCAGTTTATTACACACATCATGCAGTGATAAGCGGAACAAGCCTCCGCAGTCATATCCTTTACCAACAAAAATACCATGTTTAGACACAACACATTTATTAGACTCAAGAACAACTTTGTATCCATCTCGACATAGCATAGACGCGCTAATGAGATTCTTCTTGATAGAGGGCACATGCTGCACGCTCTTCAATGGCACCGTCTTTCCCGAAGTAAACTTCAGAATGACCGTACCAACACCAAGAACATGAGCACGCGACCCATTTCCCATTAACAAGGCGCCAGACCTCCCGACCTGGTAGGAATTGAACATAGAGGCATCAGCACACACATGAATGTTTGCACCACTGTCCATCCACCACTCAAGTGAATTACAGACTGAAAGAACAAATGGTAAAGAATTACCATACCCAGATGTTCCACCTTCAGTTTCAGTGGTTACAACATTAGCTGATTTCTTGTCTTGAGTGAACTTGCGATCAGGGCACTCTCTTGCCCAATGTTGATCACTGCCACAGACAAAGCATCCTCCCTTTCCCTTGTTATTGTTGTTCTTCTTTTTAAACTGTGCTGTTTGAACAGGTTTATTTGCGTTCTCTGGTTTGTTTTGGTTTTTCTTCTTGTTAAACTTGCGGAAGTTTCTCTTCTGCACCACATTAGCAGTAGAGGTCTCAACAGCTTTCCCACTATCCTTTGTTCTAGCCCTTTCCTCAACATCAAGAGTACCAATGAGCTCTTCCACATTGAACTCTTGTCTCTTATGTTTGAGAGAGGTAGCAAAGTCCTTCCAAGAAGGTGGCAACTTGGCGATTATACCGCCAGCCACAAACTTGTCAGGCAAAGGATAAGGAAAAAGTTCGAGTTCCTTAGCTAGTGCCTGAAACTCATGAGCCTGTTCCACTACAGATCGGTTCTCAACCATCTTGTAGTCATACAGCTGCTCCATGAGATACAGCTCGCTACCAGCATCAGTAACTCCAAACTTTCCAACAAGAGCATCCCACAGCTCTTTCCCTGTGGGAAGGATGATATAGCTTTTCTGGAATTTTGTGTCAAGTGCGCTAATCACTGCACCTCGAAAGAGGTTGTCTTCAGCCTTAAACTTAGCCTCATCCTCAGGAGGTAAGTTGGCAGGCTTGCCCTTAGCGGCATGAAAACAAGACATTGCAGTTAGCCACAATTCCATCTTAGCCTTCCATATCAAGAAGTTTTTACAATCGAAAGGATCAGGCTTTAGCACAGCAGCAAAACCTCTGACAGAAAAATGCCTAACATTAGGTTTTTGGATTGTTAGAAAAATAGGCATTTTCCGTACCATTTTAATTCCATAAATTAACATTATAATGATGACATATAATAGATAATCAAACATAGAAAACATGATCTCAAAAATATCCATAACAATATGGATCATGAGAACACAAAGCATATGAAGCATGTAAATCATATAAATAAAATAAGTATATAAACATGGTTCATGGATTATTACGGAACAACTGGAAATAAATAGATAACAATATAAATAGGATGACTGTAAAATTAAGACAGACAGACATAACATATTATAATACGATAGAACAAAGCTACATATGACATATATAATATGCAGAATATAAAACTGTAATGAACTGAATTGATCATACCCTCCCATGCGCTCTGAGGATCGTGATCCTTGTCCAACTTCTCTTGTCATCCGATCGAGATGAAGACGCCAAGAATCAGCGATGAAGACAATGACAGATGTTGGGCAGTCGCGAAGACGCTCCCCAAAAACCTAATTGCCGATCCCCCGTGCAAGGTCTCGAACGGCACCGGCTTCGGAGGCACCTGCCCTCTCGCTTCTCTGTGCGCGCAGATTCACGAGATGGAAATACCCTCACTCGGCTGCTGGACTGTGAGACTGAAAGTGTTTCTCGCGTGTACCGAGTGACAGGGGTGCTCCTCTATTTAACCTCTCGCAGAGGGAAGTTGAAGGAGAAAGGTCGCCGAGTCACGCCAAGAGTCGGCCAGCTCTAGCCGAGTTATGCCATGAGTCGGCCACTGAAGGAGAAGGGTCACTCGGTTGGCTGACGAAGAGACAGGGTCACTCGGCATACGAAGAGACAGGGTCACTCGGCAGACGTACGCGGTTAGTGAGTGCTAAAAAATTAACACAACCACACCACGCCCGCTCGCCTGCCTGCCTGCCTCGCCTCGCCTCGCCACGCCACGCCACGCCACGCCCGGCCCGGCCCGGCCGGCGGCGGCGGCGGCAGCGCGCGCGCGCGTGTGGCACGCCCTTGTCCATTTCTTGACTTCTCAAGTTAAGTGGAATAAATCCCACCATATAAGTCAAGACAAAAGACCCTTGGACTTCCAATGTGGTACTATTGGTATTCTCCACCATTACACACCATAGAGTTTATTCAATAAATGGGCCAAGCCCATACAAGATCCAACAAATACAATGGCCGAAAGCATCTTTAAAATCAGCATCGTCAACATATTGATCTTTCACAGTGTGCACACCAAAGATTTTAAAATCTAACTATGACATCATGGTATAGCGACGAGACAAAGCATCAGCAATAACATTGTCCTTCCCGTTCTTGTGTTTAATAATGTAAGGAAAAGACTCAATGAATTCTACCCATTTAGCATGGCGACGGTTCAGATTTGTTTGGGTACGAATATGTTTTAAAGCCTCACGATCAGAATGAATTATGAACTCACGATGCCAAAGATAGTGCTGCCATGTATGCAAAGTGTGCACTAAAGCGTAAAGCTCCTTATCATAAGTAGAATATTTTAGACTAGCACCGCTTAATTTTTCACTAAAATAAGCACCTGGTTTTCCTTCTTGTAACAAAACAACACCTAGCCCAATACCGCTAGCATCGCATTCAAGCTCAAATACTTTATTAAAATCAGGCAATTGCAATAGGGGAGCTTGGGTTAACTTATCTTTCAAAGTGCTGAACGCTTCCTCCTGCAAATCACTCCAAGCAAACGGCACATCTTTCTTTGTAAGCTCATGTAGAGGCGCTGCAATGGAGCTAAAATCACGAACAAATCTGTGGTAGAAACCGGCAAGTCCAAGAAAGCTCCGAATTTGTGTGACCGTCGTCGGTGTAGGCCACTCCCGAATGGCAGCAATCTTGCTGCTATCCATCTCAATGCCCTGTGGAGTAACAACATAACCAAGAAACGAGACACGTCGTGTGCAAAAGATGCATTTTTCCATGTTAGCAAATAACTGGGCAGCACACAATGCATCAAAAACAACACTTAAATGTTCCAAATGCTCTTTCTTAGATTTGCTGTAAATAAGGATATCATCAAAATAAACAACCACAAACAATCCTATGAAGGGCCTCAGAACTTCATTCATCACTCGCATAAAAGTGCTGGGAGCATTAGTCAATCCAAACGACATAACCAACCATTCATATAAACCAAATTTCGTTTTAAAAGCCGTTTTCCATTCATCACCCAGTTTCATTCTAATCTGGTGGTAACCACTACGCAAATCAATCTTAGTGAAAATAATGGCACCACTAAGCTCATCTAGCATATCATCAAGGCGTGGTATAGGATATCGATAACGAATAGTGATGTTATTAATTGCACGACAGTCTACACACATACGCCATGACCCATCTTTCTTGGGAACAAGTAACACAGGAACAGAGCAAGGGCTAAGAGACTCATGAATGTATCCCTTGTCAAGCAACGCCTGTACCTGGCGCTGAATCTCCTTCGTCTCATCCGGATTTGTACGGTACGATGCGCGGTTTGGAAGCTGTGCGCTGGGGATGAGGTCGATCTGGTGCTCAATGCCACGAAGTGATGGGAGACCCGGCGGTAAGTCTTTTGGAAAGACATCAGCGTACTCCTGCAAAAGGTTAGGAACCATAGGGGGAATAGCCAAAGATGGTGCATCATCAAGTGAAATGAGGACACTAGAGCATACAAGTGCATAGCATGGCAAATGAGCACCGTGTAGATCATCAAAATCAGCATGTGTAGCAAGTAAAACAGGAGTCTTCAACTTGATTTCAGAAGGAACAGAGGGTGATGGATCAAGTTGTTTAGCAGTTATAGTAGCTCGGGCAAGATCATCTTTAACAATTTGTTCAGGTGTCATTGGATGTATAATTATTTTCTGACCCTTAAAAATGAAAGAATAATGATTCGAACGACCATGATGCAAGCTATTAGTATCATATTACCAAGGTCGACCAAGTAACAAAGAGCATGCTTCCATGGGAATAACATCACAATCAACAAAATCAGAATAAGCACCCATGGAGAAAGGAACACACACGGAACGCGTGATTTTTATTTTACCACCATCATTAAGCCATTGAATGTGATATGGGTTTGGATGCTTACGAGTGGGTAACGACAACTTTTCGACCAACATGGTACTCGCCAAATTGTTGCAACTGCCGCTGTCGATAATGATGCGAATTGACCGCTCCTGCACAACACCCTTTGTATGGAACAGAGTGTGTCGCTGATTCTTTTCGGGCAAAGCGACCTGTGTACTAAGAACACGCTGCACAACAAGACTTTCATACCTATCAGCGTCGCCCGGGTTGACATGTACCTCCGCCTGAGCTGCATGGTTAGTGGCAAGTAGTGCATGTTCAATTTCTTCAGAATCACTAGCGGAAGAGTACTCACCATCGTCACGAATGAGCAAAGTACGCTTGTTTGGGCAGTCTCGAATCACATGGCCAAATCCTCTACAGCGATGACACTGAATATCCCGTGTACGACCTGTGGGTGGGGCAGTGCTGGCTGGTTTGGTCGTCTTCTCGCGTGGAGTAGTGGTGGACGTGGATGGCGCAGGGGGAACTGGTGCTGAGGTGGATGTCGAGCTTCGTCCTGCAAAAGGGTTAGAATATGTCTTCGAGCGGCGTCCCTGCACTTCACGTTTAGCTTTGCAAGCATATTCAAATAAAGTAGTCATATCATAATATTCCTTATAATCAAGTATATCCTGGATTTCGCGGTTTAAACCACCACGAAAACGTGCCATAGCAGCGTCGTTGTCCTCCAATATCCCACAACGAATCGTACCTTTTTGTAACTCCTGGAAATAGTCCTCAACAGATTGAGAACCTTGCTGAAAACGCTGCATTTTATTAAGCAAATCACGAGCATAATACGAAGGCACAAATCGATGTCGCATCGCAGCTTTCAACTGATCCCAAGTGGTTGGAATGGCAGTGGGATGTTTCATTTTATACTCACGCCACCAAAATAAAGCAAAATCAGTAAATTCACTAATAGCAGCTTTAACCTGAGAATGTGCAGCAATATCATGGCATGAAAATTTTTGTTCAACCTCTAACTCCCAATCAAGATATGCAACAGGATCATATTTGCCATTAAAAGGTGGAATTTTAAATTTAATCTTAGAAAATAAGTCATTAGGGGGATGACAAACCACACGGCGTGCACGTCCGCAGCGTTCTCCATCGTCCTGCTCAGTGTCACCGCCGTAGTCCTGCTCCATTTTTGTGGTCAACGCATCAAGGCGTGCCAGGATGGTGTCGAGTGTGGTGCGAGTCGCCGTTTGAGCAAGGTCAAGCTGGTTGAAACGCTCGGTCGTCGAAGTGACTGTTGAATCAAGTCGTTCATGCATCGTCCTAATGTCAGCAGCAAGTCCATCAACTTGTCCCCTTACTTCCAGCAACTGGGCATCCACCGTGTCATGTGGTCCTGCCATAGTTAGCGCAAACACCAAAACACCAAAAGGAGAAAAACCGACGACAACAGGGAAATGGTGGTGACAACTCGCTCAATGAAATGCTGTTATCAAATTCTTATACGTTCTTACCAAGCCACAGTGGTGAACTGCAACCAACAGGTGGAACTGGTGAAAGATTGGATGAGCGATTGCCTGGAGAAATAGAAACCTTCTCGTCGTAGAAATATGTGGAGTTTTGGGTAGGCTGCACTCAAGTCAAGGATTAGCACGATCAAACAATAATGCAAAGTTGAATTATAGTGCAAAACACGAAACTATATTGCTGGCCACAAGTGCAAAGGACGGATGGAACTAGAAGAATGGCAGTACCGTAAATATTGTACTAGTGAGGCCAAAAAGGCACTAGTAGGAATCACAGGTGATTTTGTTTTTCTTTTTTTGAATGATTTTTTGATATTTTTCTCAGCACAAGGAGCAACAAACTAGGAGCTACACGAAATTTCACCTAAAACAGAGTTCAGATGTGGTCTACAGAAAATCAGGAAGTTCTGTGAAAAGCGTGCGAGAACTTTGATGAATTTTTTTCTTTATTTTCCTGAATTTTTTTGACAATTTTGTCGAACCCAAACAGACCAAAGGTCAGTTTGGCCGGCCTCAGAATGGTGTCAACAAGCTCCTGTAAAAATTTCAGATTTTTTGAACAACCGAGCAAAAAGTTATGCCCGGTTTAAGGAAGGTATGTTTAAAATGACCGAGATGAGACAACCGCTTTGTATCCGTTCTCCTTCGTTTTCTTTTTTTTTGTTTCTGTTTTTTTTACGTAACCGAAGGAGAAAAACAAGGAAGCGGCGTTGACTCGGTTTGTTTTTTTTTTCTGTTTTTTTTTTTGACGTAACCGAAGGAGAAAAATAAGGAAGCGGTGTTGCCTCGGTTTGTGGCGTTGACTCGGTTTGATGTAACCGAAGGAGAGAAACAAGGAAGATGGTTGCGGCGCGCTAGGGTTTGATGTAACTGAAGGAGAAAAACAAGGAAGATGGTTGCAGCGCAGTAGGGTTTGATGTAACCGAAGGAGAAAAACAAGGAAGAAAGAAGGATGGTGAGAAAAAAACACAATGCGACCAGCAACAAATGACGCGAAAGCACACAAATTCAACAATGCAGATTATTGAAAGAAGGTGCGAGGCTCAAAAGGTTGCTGGTATAAGGTCTAACCTGAATTTTTATGTGGTTTTGTGGACTGTAGGAAAAACACTCGATAAACTCACCGATCAACCTGGAAATCTGATACCACTTGATAGAACTGGAGTGCCCGATCTTTCGTTGAGTGGAGATAATTCCGATTTGGTGGAAGTAGACCCTCACGATCCGACTACGACGAGCGATCCCAAAACGCTAATGCAATCGCTGAACCAACTTCCAATGGTTACCGACCTTGCTGATGCGAGATCGGCCTGATCACGAAGATCGTTTCCTGTGCGCAATCGAAGAACGAACAAGAAAAAGATGCGAGCAATCTTAATATCACTCGAGGTGGAGTTCTGAATCACAGAGGACAACACGTATTTGTGCGTGTTCTGGGGTAGCTAAAGCTAGATGTAAAACAAAACTCCAAGAACAAAGGAGGCGCAGCTCCTATATAAATAGAGAGAGGGGGCGCAGCCCCTAGGGGCGGCCAACCCTAGGTCGTCCACTATGGGCCGCAGTTGGGCTGGTCGTCTATTCTTCTGGGCCCTCATTCTTCAGTAGCACGACGAAGTTAAGATCTCTGGCACGGGCCCGAGTGATTGGCCCAGCTAATGAAGGAAGTGGCGCTTGATGTGGAGGTGTTGCTGGTGTAGTCGTACTATAGTGATGTCCTCATCAGGTATTAATCGATTCAGATCGCCGTTACTTCTCGGACATGAAGACTTGGTCACTGACTTACATGTAGCAATCCAGTAAAGTAAAAAGGGGGTGACAAAAGACAGCTAGTGTAGGCCAAGTGATTGAACTAGGGTAGAAAGAACTCTAGCTACAAGTAATGACTTAACTTGACAATAAAACTGGATTTTTAAGGATCCACTGATAGTAAGCATTGCTGCAAACAGAGTCTTTGATTTTTGATTAGCCTTACCTTGACTCCCTCAAGCCAGCATATCCTTGAGAGTCTTTTTCTTTTGTCGGGTAACAGTTGCGAAAGTACACTCCGTACTCAGGGTTTTCGAACCCATGTTGTTGTAGGTGAGGAAACAACGAAGTTTTGCTGTTTCTGTTTAAAGGTGGTACCCAAGGAGGAGCCCCAGCAGTGAAGTTGGTCACGGAAGGATGTTTGCCTCCCACCTTGAAAACAATAAACTTTTGTGCGGGAGGGTGTTTTGCCTCCCTGGTTTGTAATAATACTTTATGCACTCTTAATACCCTGGTATTGTAATAATAATACTCTCTATATATATATATATTTTATGAATGTAAATTAAATTATTGTAATCTGCTTCCGCTTATCATTTCCTCCGATGTGATGTAATATATATGCGTGACAAGTGAAGCGCTCTTGGGCGAAATGATGAGGATACAGTTTCCGAACTTGTCGAGTGATTACGTGCATCTATAGGGTTGTCCAAGGTCCTTAGCACAAGTACAACTATAGGTGGGCCTAATACCTCGGGAGGTTCCATCACAATCGAGACGTGGACAACATCGACCAAGCTACGCAGAAGCTCGCAGCTACCTTCAACACCGGCGGGGAAATCTGAGCAGTCTGCCTCCACTACAGGAATCCTAATGATTCCCGTCAGCTAAACTAATTCCCATCATCCCTTGCCGAAGTCGACGTGAATAAGGTAAGTCCCACCGACTGTAAGACGGCTGACGGCAATAAATTTAATGCCTGTTGGCTGACGTACTAGATTCACTAGTACAGGTTGATGAGGTGTTTCAAGAAGAAGAGTTGCCAACTAGTTTTCATATTGATCCTGCACCGGCATTAGATTCACTAGTTGCAGCCGTTAACGTCTTAACTTTTCCCGAGAGACGGAGAAGACAACCTGTTAGGAGAAAAGTTACATGGCGACCTATGCATAGAAGAGAACAAATAGATCCTGATTTTGATGATATTTAACAAGTAAAGTTATTTTGTTCTTTCATTTGTTTCTAATTTTTAAGGATTATGTCATTTTTTATGCACTAATGAATAATTTCTTATTTTTGATGCAGGATGCCGCCAAAGTCAAAGAAGTCAGTGAAGGGGTTGTTCAAGGGCCTGGGCCTATTTCAGGGCAGTTCTTCGAGCAGCAGCAGACGTTGAGAGCTATTGAGCGCTGTACATGGAGATGGGGTAACATATCTAGTACAAATAAATTTGTTTATATATTTACCTGTATCTAAATCTTGAGTTGTATGTGCAAGGACGAGCAGCACACTAAGGAGCAGCACAATAAGGAGGAGCAACATAATGAGGATGAGCAGCACAATGAGGAGGTGCATCACAATGAGGAGGTGCGGCACGCGACATGTGACCAGGTCACGCAGCAGCACCAGCCATGGGACCAGTGGGACCACAAGAGAGAGCAGCAACAGGTGTGGGACCAGTGGGGCCAACCGGCCCAACTGGCTGACAACGCGATGGATGATGGCTCAGGAGGCTCTTCAGCGACACACACACGTCGCTCAAGAAAAAGCCACTCAGTAAAGCCTCGTCACGCGATAGAGCGAGAGGTTGATAGGATCTTAATCATGCCTCATGGAGATCGGTGAGTGTAATATATTAACTTGTCTCATATAACTATTATGTGTATTGTTAATGTTTTTGTGTAATGCAGGAATTGGGAGGATCTATCCTTTGAAGGCAAGGGACACCACACTCAGGTTAACCTTACGTTGGGTTCTCTTTGCCGCCTTCACTACCCTGGTATAGTGAAGGTGTCCGACGGAGATAGCGTCGATGAGGTGCTCGTCAGTACCTAGGACTAGTACAAGTTAAAAAAGGAACGAAACCACACCGACAGACAGAGACTTGTGTGTCATGACTTTTGGGTATGAATTCTTTATTGTTTTTGTTCTGTTTCTTAATATTGTAATTCTATGGGTTATACCATTGTATTTGTATTCTTTATGTTGTAGCTTCGATATCAGTTGCCTGATGGAGAGGATTACATGGGGCACGCTGAACGTGTGTTCCAAAACAATGCAAAGAAGCTAGTGAAGGATGCCATATACTATGCGAGAATTCAGGCTACAAACCTGTATTTTCAAAATCATTCGAAAGAAGCAGGCCCCTTGAATAAAAAGGAAGGGTCCTCAAAGATATATTTGATTGAGGATCAATATCGTGAGGTTAGTATTCAATTTGTTTTACCCTTTTTATTGATTGTTGTGATTGATATAATATGTAACATTCTGTGTGCAGGTGATGGTTCCATGGATGGCGCCCGTGCCTGATGCGTACTATGCTTGGTGTCGATATTGGGCTTCCGAAGGCTTCTAGAAAGCGTCAGCGCATCACAGGCAATGTCGAGGAACCAATCCTAACCACAAGTTTGGCGGTGACGACATGCTCCAAAAAGCTAAAAGAATGGTAAGTTTGATCTAGCTATGTCGATCACCAAATAGTACGATTGCTTATGGATGTTTTTTGTTTATATACGAAGCTACGTGTGGCCAAAAGCCTAGTGACATTGAGGTCTACCAGGAGGGCCACAAAGGACCAGACCCTACCAACCCTGACCAGCTCTGCAGCTAGACAACCACGGATCGGCTGGTGAGTTTTGGCCCAAAAGTACAAACGTTCAAAGTATAGAAATTCCTGCATTTGTAAGGTTGTGAATGATGTATAGGCAGCATATGGGGAGGAGATGGTTCGTCGCCATGGCCCTGACTTCGACTAGCGACACGAACCGGTGGATCCCTCGGTGGTCTATGCAAGTGGTGGTGGAAAAGCGCATGGACGGTAAGCTCTAACTTATGAAATTACATGATTGACACTAAATTGATTATGCAGTAATCACAATTTTTGAATCACTTATAAATACGCACTCTTCGACAGATTCATTGACTCATCGTCGGTGAGATCTTAGAGGATGGGCTCGTCTTCCCATAGCTCATGCTCTCGTCGACCGAACGTGCAGGAGTTGGAGATTATGAGGATGCGTGAGGAGATGAGACAACAACGAGAATTTATGGAGGCTTGCAATGCACATAACCAAGCGATGTATCAAGTGAGTATACATAATCCGAACTCTAAATTATTATATTTCAATACAACATTTTCAATAGTAACACATATGTTTAACAGTTAATGCAACAACAGGGCATGACATCAAATATTCCACCGCCACCACAATGGAGCCAGTTTACATCCACACCAGCTCCGGTACGTTAATCTTAGCCAATTCGGTTAATAAAACATTGTATAAACTAGCAATTCATTTAGTTAGCAAAACATGAACCGTATACTAAACTTGTTGAATATTCATTAAATAGGGATTGGGGACTCAACAGTTCAACACCCCTCTGACACATATACTTGCACCTGGAGATAGGGTACGTTTGATAACTCTCAATGATTTTATACACTTGTATACTTGTTGATATTTGCATTTAACGTTTGATATTTTCATTAAAAATGTTAATATTTGCTAACTTGCATAGGTTACGCCCGAAGCGGGTGGTAGTGGGTCTGATCCCACAGTAGGGACTGGATTTGTTGACTCCCTCTTCACGTTCCATCCTCCTGGTGGCGGAAGTGGTCAAAGCTCTAACAACCCAAGTGGGGGTTATCTCTAAATATGGTGTTATGTTGTATTTGTTTCTTAACTCATGCACACTGTTTTTCGTGAACTAAACACTTTAACTTATCTCGTTGTTCCTAATTGAAATGTTTGTGTAAACTATGTTGGTGATGTGAAGTTTGTGATGTGTGAATTGATTATCAATGTATGTGTTTGTAATGTGTCTGTTTTGTGTGATGATATATATGTTATGTGTGCAATTGTGGAGAAATAATGACCTAATTTGGTGCTGGTTTTGCAGCGGTATAGGTTAATCCCCATCGGCTATGGTCAAACCGACGGGGATTAACAATTAATGCCCGTCGGCCCAGAAACTCCCGTTGGCCCTACCTGGCCGACGGTAGTTACTAGGACGAAGTGCATTATTTGTTAATTCCCGTCGGCCCACCGTGGCCGACGGGAATTAACCCTAATTCCCGTCGGCTTGTAAGTGCCCGACGGGGATTACTTATTCCCGTCAGCGCCCAACAGGAATAAGCTTATCCCCGACATCTGATGCCTGTCGGCTTAGGGCCGACGGGAATTGACCATATACCGAAAGGAATTACTAATTCCCGTCGGTTTAGAGTTTATTCCCATCGGTTCTTAGCCGATGGAAATTAAGTGGATTCCTGTAGTGCTCCCAGACTTGCCAAGGGAGGGCACGATCTCCTTCTGTGCTCTGATGAAACTCTCGACCGATCCTGAAAGCCGGACGGCGACGGTAGTGGCTACCCTATCTCGTCTCTGGTCCCCGACGGCGATGGGAGCACTTGGTGCATTGGAACCCGTGATCACGGCGGTGAACGTTCTAACGGATTAAGGGAGATAGGGGCTTCCGGCTAGCTTATATACCCCACGAGGGAGGTCAGATAAGGGAAGAGAATACGAACGAATTCCCTCTCGACTTTCTTGCGTTCGATTCACTCAGTTCAGTTAAGACAAAGCTTCTGGATCCGGGGTCACACTTGTCTGCGTTACGGGCCGCATTAGGGTGTCGCAAAGAATAATAAAGAAGTGAGAATACATCGTGTGAAAGATGGGCCACGGCTTGGCCGAACTACGATCCAGGCGGGAGATGAGCAAGCTGGTTTCCATGGCCGCCCGGACTGCAAAACGGGAAAGGGTCGCGACGGGGAAAAGAGCAGGTGGGCCGATGCTAGAGTGAAGAAGAATGGGCTAGGGCGCATATTTGGCCAATCCGGCTGGTTCACATTTTTTTTCTTTTCTTTTCTTTTTTTCCTATTTCCATTTTTAGTTTCAAATTCCCAAACTCAAATCATGTTTTCCAAATTTCAAATTATATGTGCAATCCAAAGATCCAGCATGGGATGCATGATTAAATATTTATTTATTTGTTTACTTATTTAAATGAGCATGCCTAAATCACATACCGAAATAAACTCTACAATTATTCCTAAATATTAAATGAACTACCTAAACTTCTTAGGATTTTTATTTTAAGGGTTTACAAATCCTATCCCATTAAAAAAATCTCGTCCTCGAGATTAGGATAGAGATAAGAGAACTTTAATCATGTTGTTCATTTCCTTCTTCCTGGTTTTCTTCATTCTCTTTGTGCACAACTTTTGGGCCTTCTGGTTCTTCAGGAGCAGCTTCTGCTTCCACATGGTTAACTTGACCACGCGAGAAGTTTTGTTGTCCTTTATTGACCTATAAGGCCTAGATTTTACCTCCTAATGCTTGGTCTTGCTTCATCGGAGCTAGAGTAGTGTAGACAACCTTGTTAGGACAGTTATTGGCATAATGTCCAACCTATCCACACTTAAAGCATACCCTATTTGTCGAAGTGTTAGGAGCAACTAGTCCCACTACTATGCTTGTTTGATGAGACCTCGACTTCTAGGATTCTGTAGGTTGGACCTATTGATTTGGGTTCAGAGATGAATATTCCCCGAGATTGCCACGAATTGGAGAGTCTTGTTATGTCACACCCGGATTTAAGGGCAAATCTGGATGCATCTCAAATGTGTGCTAGGATCAAGTCTCACACATATGATGACTCATGGTACAGAAATGAATGTCACATCTTTACTGTATAATAGAAGTTCTGTATAAAATAGCTATATAATTACATCATATGAAGACGACGATCCAGCAACCATAGTTGACTGGGAGACGACGACCTAGACCTCTCACGAACTCATCGCGACCTCCTTCATGCTCCTCATCTTGCGGTACCTGTTCTTGACCTGGGGGTGTGAGTACAATAAAGGTGAGCTCACATACATTCATCGCTCAACAAGTTATGGAGAATAATGTGCATGAGCTCACTTACGATGGGGCTCATGTGAAGTGTAAGGCTTACCAAAGAAGAAGGTTAAAGTTGAGTATTACTTTAAAAGTTGGTCAAAGTTTTATTAGCAGTTACTAAGTATAAGTAGATACCAACCCAAATAAATAAGAGATCAAAATTAATAATAAAACCCACAATGCAATGCATATGACAGAATAAGTTTAATTCCATAAGTTAATCATGTGAGAGTCCTAGGTCGCTCTTGACCGTTAGCACGACTCATATACTAGTTTTACACTTTGTAAAGGTTGTGCATCTTTACCCACAAGTCGTGTTACCCATTTGCTAAGGGACCATGACTTTCCATTCATCTCTACCGAGGAGACAAGGCAGGGTAGCACTATGAGGCCTTTCCAAAGTTTCACTAGTTCGAGAAAACCCGCTACAGATTCAGGAAGAAGGAAGCATAGGAATCTCTCGTCCAGAAAGCATAACAGACAGTCCGACCCGAGAACCTCCCTATAATTTGCAGTAATGCCTTCCTACTTGCCGCTTTCAGGTAAGGTAATCTCTCCTTAGCTTTCCTAATTACCTGGCCAAGGGTGTCCCATTCCACCCTTGTGGTAACACTATTTTGTCAAGTTAAGCTCCATGTTCCAATTAATACAATAATCTTATCATGAACAATAATTAAACCAACAATATTAAAGGAACATGATCATAATTCAGATATCACCTTAATCCCAAAACCAAGTAGAGCAATAGCAAATCTACCCATTAGTTCATTTGTTTGCAAGGTGTGGGATAAACAATACTAGGGAAACCTATTAGATCCTATCAAATTAACTTGAGGATATCACTGTGATTATCAAAGAACAATATTAGGTAAAGAAGAGTGATCAAGGGCACAACTTCCCTTATACTTGAGATTCCAGGTCCTTCCCCAAGTTGGTCTTCGGGTTTCTCGTGACCTCACTGCTACTCGTAGCAATACATAAAGATAGACAAGGAGTACATAAACATAACAGTACACCAAATATGAGAAAACACGTGTGTAATCATGATCTACGCACTGCTACGAGAGCATAGGGTCAAGAACTACTAAAATCAGAGTTAAGGTTAAAAATATATGGTTTTCACAAGATCTATGTGATTAAATATGAAATTAGGTCATAATTTGATTATTTTAATTCATGTGAGAAACAAATAACTAACTTTAACTTTTAATAGGTTATTAGAAACCATATTTTATACTAATTATAATTATAGACAAGTAAACTTTGATTAAAAAGATTAATCTACTAAACATAGAAAAAACAAATAGCAAAAAGGAAAGTAAGTGATATGGTACAATTAGTGTTGGACTGCGTAGGTAATTTTATTATGAAGCTAAAGCAATTGGAACAGACTAAATCAATGTTGAATTAGTTATGAATTTTCTAACCTTTTGGAACTATTTCTATTCAAAAAATCATATTCTAGAATTTATTTTAATTAAATATGGAGTTCCTTGACGGTGGATATATATTGAGAAACATTAGGGTTTGTTGTATAAAAGTTAGGACCTAAATTAAGTTAATTATAACAACACTCGGACCGCGGGTTACTTTTGACAACCCCAGGGACTTATTTGCAAAGACGCTCGACTACTTAAATGGGACATAACCCTAGCCGTTGATCGCCTGATCTACGGTCTAGATAAGATCGTGCCTTTATGAACCAGTACCCTTTATCAACCTCCCGATCATGATCCGACCGCTCAGATTCACCATTCGAATAGTTACCCCGCACTCTAATCACAACCTCTCATCTAAATCCAACGGCCAGCGACTTTACTCAACACTGATCATCAATTGGCGCTATTCGTTCATATCCGATGGACGACGACATGTCCCCCCCACGGTCTACCCGCGGCGGCGCTCCCACACCAAGTGGTGGCGCCATGGCTGGCACGGTGTCGACACAACATCTGAGTGCTCAAACTCTTAATCAAAGGGTGATAAACTTTGGTCGGGGTCGGGCCTAGCTAATACAGGGGTAGAGACTTCACCTTGAACTTGGGCGGTGGTGGCTTTGCCAACGCGGCGGTGCGGTTCTGCAACAGAGTTGGACTCCGGCGAGCAATCGAGGCTGCCCCAGTGGTTGATCCTCCACGACACGGCCGAGGGAGCCCCCTAGTGGTGCTGTGAAGCCTTTCGACCACCCCCGTCGCCACGGACGTCACCACAGTTGAGGGACCACTACCGTGGGGGTTGGACCACCATGGCGCCCACTTCCTCCATCACTTCCCTACATCGGCGGTGGCGCAGAAATCTTAGCCCTCAATTCTATATGGCAACGAGGTTGATGTGGAAAGGGTGCCCGCAACAGATTTTATATGCACGGGGGGAGGGCAGAGTTGGCCGCATGGTCAAACCAACGCAACTCTCATGGTGTTCGTTCATGGCACGAGCGAGATGGAAGGAGATCCTGGTCGCTGGGTCTCACGTGTAAGCGATACAAAGGCGTAGACGCTGACCAAACGGACCCATCCAGCGGTGCACGGTATAGTTGCATGGGTGTGAAGAGTGGGGCTGACCGCCAGGTCCCACATGTTGGCACAAAGGTGCCAGACATGAGGTGAGGTGTGCGGTCGGCTATGGGCTAGGGTTAGTGGGCTAGGTAGAAGCGGCCCGCAAGGGAGTTTTCTTTCTTCTTTTTTTTATCCAGTTTTCTTTCCTATTTCCTATTTTAAATCTATTTATTATTTTCATTTTTTAAAATTTGGTTTAGAAATCCAGATGCAACAACAAAGATTCCCGCATGATGCATTGTGTATATATATGTATTTATTCCTACTCTTATTTCTAAAATGCTTCAACATATAACTTTAATAAGGAATAAACCACACAATTAGATAATTAAGAACACCTTTCTCATTACTTACTGAATAAATTAAGTAATGACAATATGTTGATTACCTATTCATAAATAACCATGAAATCTTTATTAGATAACGTTTAGGTGTAATTCTTTAGAGGATATTTCGAAGTATATGGTCCAGTGTAGTGAATACTTTAACTTATTAGAGGCTCTTTTCATTTATTACCTTGTTTCAAGACATAAGTATTTGAATCTTAAAACAAATTCCTAAATTACCTAAAATGTGATTTTATGGTGTTACAAATTCTACCCCTTAGAAATAATCTTGTCCTCAAGATTCGTAGAAAAGGGATGCAGACGGTTTAGTTTGCGGTTTTAGCTTTTAGTTTCCAATTGGTTCAAATATTTCATCTAGCCAACTAATTATGTAGGATAAAGGGTGGGTTGGTTAGGGCAAAGAAAGACTCCATCTTGGACGGAAGATCTTGATTCACTTCCTTGTTGAGGTTGATCTATTTCTTCTCGGGTTTTGGTGTTATAGTCCGGGTTAGGGATATGTAGTTAAGATAGATGTGTAGGTAAATTGGATTATTTAGTAGGTGGAGCAGATGGCTTAGTTTATGGATTTAGCTAAATGAGAGTAGGCAGAATTTGGTTTGTTGTTCTGCTTCTAGGTTGGACTGGATAGGTCATAGAACCCACTATGAGGGTTAGGTTATTATTCATGGCCGAGTTGGTCTAAGACACTATTTATTTAGGATCCCACCAGCTAGGTTAGTGTAAAGCCCAAAATTGGTATAAGGAAAAAATAATAAAATAATAAAATAAAGAAATAAATATATCTAGGATTGTGTTGCTAGAATTTTTGAAAACATGTGGAATTTATTAGGACCCTTCCTTTTCATAATCAATTAAGACTAAATTAGTTAACTAATAAATAGATAAAGAAAGGTTGATCTCTTGCTGATGATTTTGTGGTGATGCATTTTATTGAAAACATAAATTTGACCTCCAATTTTAAATGAAAACATAAAATAGAAAATGAGAAAGGGAATTTTAACGAAACCATTTATTCCTTCCACAAATAATTGACAAGGAAAAGAATAAATAATAATATTGTAAACAGTAGAGTTTATATTCACATGAGGATTAATCTTGACACTTGAAAAGTTGAAGTTCAAAACATGAGTTTGAATTTGAAATAAGAAATTGAAATTCTGAAAGAAATAGAAAAGAAAAAAAGAAACAATTCATATTGGCCCGCCACCCTGGTTTTTGGCCTGTTCCCTTGTCACACCTGGTTTGAAGGTAAACCGAATGCGAACCATGTACATGCCAGGATCAGAAATTCACGTACACAGCGATTACATAAATGACTCATGATAGCACAATGCTTCGAATAACAATAAAGAATAAGAAATAATACTATAGACTAGAGTCATTTACATAATATGAATCAAAGTGCACATAATAGAAACGTAGCCAACGTAAATAAACCCACCACAGACAGCCGACTGGGGGAGGTCGCTAGCCTAATCCTCGAACTCATCGAAGTCCTGGAACTCCTGGAGATCCGCCTCGACACTTTCTTCTTCTTCTTTACCTGAGCATAGATTGCACCAATGGCAACCTGGTGTTTTGTGAAGGCAAGGGTGAGTACACATCAACGTAATCAGCAAATGTCTCATTTGGCTGAGGTGGACTAGCTTTATGTGGGGTTAGGGTCAAAGCAGTTTCTTTTAGTTCATCATGTATTTATTATTAGTGGAAGGCAAGTTTTTTAGCAATAACCAACCCATGAATCATTTCCTCATTGAGGAACGTCATTATCATAATCGTAACCAAAACCATTAATAGAACCATTGTGTCTCAGATCATCTGTATCTCTAATCAAAGAGGATCCCAAGGCCGCTCTTAACCATGAGCACGGCTGAAATATCAGTTTCATTCCCCTGCAGAGGTTGCACACTTTACCCATGAGCCGTGATTCCCTTTCTGCCCAGGGTTTAAGCCTCCCCATTGATCACTTCCGAGGTGATCCGGTAGGGTTTCACTACGTAGCCTTTACAAAGATTCCCTAGAGGTCATATCCTCCCGTTAGGTTTCTCCAGTTTGATAAACGCAGTACTTCTCCCTATAGGAAGGGTGACTAACAAAACCAAATTGAAAGAACCTTGGCAACCAGCCTCGGTAGAACAAGTAGCGTGCCCAGACCCCATTGACGGCCCTGCGGCGAAGCCGACTACACCTCAAGTTCATGTAATTAATCATCCAAGGGTGTCCCATACCACCCTCATGGCTACACTATTTTCCTGGGTGGTCTCTCAACGAACAAGTCCTTATGGAGAGGTACTCAGGAAACAGCCTGAGTCCCGTAAAGTATCACAGATTCATCATCATAATCAAGATAACATCATCGTATCATAAATGTTCACATCATGTTCATTGATTAAAGTAAAGCAATAGCACGAAGCTAACCATAATAACCCAAAAGGTAATCAAGGACAAGGTAAATACAAAGCTAGTAAATCCTTAGGTTTCGAATAAGTAATCCGTGAAAGGATCACGATGCCCAAGAGGGGGGTCAATTGGGCTTTTCTAAAAATTCAACAACAATTAAACCCTAAGCATGAGCCCAACTTCACCCAACTACTAGCAATAAGTAAATACTACTAGAACAACAACAACCCTAAGTCATTACTTCAAATACTTGCTAATCAATTGAACAAAATGAAATACTCAAATTGAATGCGGAATGTAAAGCAAGGTTAAGAAGACTCCTCCATTTTTTCCAAGGTATAGTCCTCGTTGGAGCACCCGCGCAAGGGTATCGCTCCGCATTGGTCCTCGCAAGAACCATGTGCTCACTATGAGGTGATCCTTTGCCACTTCAGTTGACCAAGAGAAGCCTAATGCATGTGGTGTGTGCTCTAGGAGGCTCTCACTTGCACTAATGAGGTCCTAGCACGTGATTAAGATTTTCTAATCACCTCACTAGGTTTTGTGGTGCTTGCAATGCTCTATCAATGTGTGGTCTTTAATGTGGGCAGCAAGACACTCAATGAGGTAGGTGGAGGGGGTATAAATAGCCCCACCCACCAAACTAGTTGTTACCCGGCTGTTCAGTGCATGGGCACACCGGACAATCTGGTGCGCCACCGTTGCGCCAACGGTCAACTCCAACGGCTAGTTCTGACAGCTAGCCGTTGGGCTGATGGCGCACCGGACAGTGAACAGTACATGTCCGGTGTGGCCGCTAAAATTCATTTTCTCAACTCGTTGCTCTCGGGTTTTCTCGAGGGCAGGGGCGCTGCCCCAGGGCTTGTTGGCCCCACTGTCAGGGGGCGCACCGGATAGTCTGGTGCCCCTAAGATAGAAACCCTAACTTCTTTTTCGTTTGGTTTTTCTAAACCGTTTTCGTTCTAACTCATGAGTGTGTTATAGAATGACACCTAGCGCTAGATGTGAGTGTGAATATGCACCAACACAACACTAGAAATCTCTTGGTCAAACTACTCATCCACAACCCCTCTTTATAGTATGAATAAAATAAATATAGAAGACCTAATTCTATACCGAGTGTCCGCAACTCCTTCGACACTCAGAATATGAAGACCTTCATCTTTTGATTCGTTTTTTCAGCCGTTGCTTCAAGTTCTCATCTCAGGGATTGCTTTCACCGTTGTAGCACAACTTCTTGTAATGCGACCTAACTTACCATTTGCTCTGCAAAACACACATTAGTCACATATAATCTTATGTTGTCATTAATCACTAAAACCAACCAGGGGCCTAGATGCTTTCAATCTCCCCCCTTTTGGTGATTTATGACAACCATACAAGAGTGTGAGAGTAGTTTGTTTGTTTTTCTATCAATAGAAAAGATGGTTAGTTATACTCAAAAATTTTGACAGAAAAAGTCGTGTAATAGAATAGTAAGTATAGGTGCATACACAACGTAAGTTTCTTGTTCATATAAGAATGAAATGAAATCCATGAACAAGAACTGAACGACTGGTGATAACATCATAGGTGAAAACATAATACACACAGTCATTAACAAGCATCGAGAGCATATCATAGAGTTTGTGAGTTAAGCGTCATACAAAAGTGGAGCTAGTACAGAGAGAAATAAGCATATATATTATATCAAAATATCAAAAGGCACTCTCAACTATCTCCCTAACTCCCCCTAGCTCTCACAACTCATATCTCTCCCCCTTTGGTGTCAAACACCAAAAGGGTTACCCAAACCTACAGACCAAAAGAGGAAGGAGGAGGCAAGGGCGCATCAGGTCGCGGTCGAGGAAGAAGTGCAAACGCGAGCTGAGGATCGGAGTCAGTCTCAGATCTAGGATCTGCAGTAGAAGCTGGAGCTAGTACTGACTCTGACGTAGGCTGCGGTGCAGGATCCACCGGAGCTGGAGCAGTCATGAACACTGCCACGACAGTAGTGGTAACAACAAGCGCTGGTGGCACTGGCAGCTGAGCGCTGATGGGTCCAACGACCGGTGTCGAGAAATCCAATGAGACCGACCTGAGCGGAGAGATAGTAGGACAAAACAAGTGGAGTGGGGGTCCTGCCTGAAGAGCCGAAGGAAGGAGCAGACTACGCTGGTGGGAGCTGAACACCGGTGTGCTGAAGAATATGGGTCATGAATGTCCAGTGCTCTGCCCTGTCTGCTAAAAGCTACCGCTGAAGGGTGTCCTGGCGGTCCTGAATAGTCTGAAACATTGAGAGCATCCACTAGGACATCTGCTGCTGAATAGCTACCTGTTGGGCCTACTCTACTGCTAGATGAGCCTGCTACTGAGAGAGTGACTGAAGAATAGTGGCCATAGCAGGGTCAATAGCTGGAGGGGCAGCATGAGCAGCACTAGAACTACCAGCCTCATGATCATGTGAGCAAGGTGGCACAGGAGGCGGTGGAGGGATCCGCAGGTCCTCATCATCATCAGAAGAAGAATCGGTAATGGCACTCTGAGACTCGAACTGTCTGAAAGCCTCATCCTAAGCCCTGATATCTGACACTGGATCTGGAACTGGAACTAGGTCCTTAGGGGCTAGGCGATAGAAGCCAAACTGGAGGCGAGAGGCCTCGAGGGTGCCCAGGAACTGAGGAGGTCTGATGAGCTGCACAAAGATGTGACAGAGGTAGTGAGCATATGGCAGCTGACGACGAGCACGGAGACCATCCAACATTGTGTCCTCGATCTCACAGATAAGGAAATCAACCACGTCGAACTTTGAGTGAGAGATCGAGGCACCAAGTAGCCATAGTTGAATATGTGTGGTGGCCTCCCTGTATCCCATCCTAGGTAGCAAGGTCTGTCTCATCAGCTCATAAAGAAACTTCGCTGCTGGAGTGAAGTCGGCAGGGGAACATCGTGACCCATCGATGAATGGAGGTCTAAACAGAGCAGCGACGTGAGCTGTAGCTGGTGCAACTCTGCCATGAGGGCGACGGGGAGGATCCAATGTGCCGTAGCACAAGATGTGGAGCCTGGTCATCGACTCAGGAAATCCAAATAGTTGTCTGATCTGACTGGCATGCAGAGTGACATCCTCACGCTCAAAGCGAAACCTCATCCGCTAATGGTCAGGGTCAATCCAAACGGTGGCATAGAACACTTTGACCCACTCCTCAATATATCTGCCACTAGAGGTCAAAAGTGAAAGCAAACTTGGTAGATAAGAGAGGTGACCCTCTAACTCGGCACCGGCGGCTGATAGAAAAGCAGGAAGATCCAAGAGCCGGTGAAGAAGGACTCCTGAGTCCTGGTGCTGAAGAGCGGTGCAGCCGCTGGGTCCCTCTGGGCTGGCAACCAAGACTCCTCGCTACATGTCTGAACCGACGTACCCGGGTAGCAGTGGCACGCTGAAGGTCAAGCAGACGTGGATCAGCGACTAGCGGTCTCACCTAAGTCTCATCACGCTCCCTGAAGCGAGGTGGAGGAAAGGGCGGAGCGGAAGCGGGAGCAAGAGCGGGAGCAGTGGAAGCTGGAGTGGTGGAGGTGGTGGGCATAGCGAAAGTGGAGGAGGACTCTGGAGTGACCGGAGCTGGCGACGTGGGAGGTGGAGTGGAAACTATGGCGGAAAGAGTGGGGGAGTAGTGGAGCAAGGCCGAGACACGAGGCGACGAACTCGATATGTAATCTGATCAGATGAAATCTACATCTTGCCTCCCCTCTCAGCCTGGTCTGCTGCTGCTGCCGCTGCAAGTGTTGCACGAGTGGCTCTGTCCATACGTATATTCTTTCTTCGCTCCTGCTGCTCAAGATAGACTGTCTTCCATTTGACCTGCCTGAAGGGGCGAGGAGGGTCCTCGTCGTCTCCTCCCCCTGACGGTGTGACATTTTTCGTCCGCACCATCCTGACCTGACTACTGCAAGGTAGTGTGAAAAGATAAGCGAGAGTAGAGAGCAGCCGAGAAGATCTCAAATAAAGTGATAGCTACCTGGAAACTTTTCGAGAGAGAAAAGATCCAGGCAGAGCCGGAGACGAGCAAGCGAGCAGGCGAGATCACTGAAATGACAGAAGAGTTGAGCACGCATTAGTCACATAGTCATAAGTATATGAAATGTGAATAAATACATACACGGAGAGTTATGACACAAAAACTGAGTGATTTAGAGAAACAGAGGTCAAACGGCGCGAGAACGACGTTTGAACGATGAATTGTGCCATAGAGAGTTTGAAATTCGAAAAGAGTCATGGAATGACTTGGAATTGAGCCGATACTTCATGGATAGGTATATATGAGTGAATATGAGTGAAGTGTGTGCTTGGTTTGAAGTTTGGCGGAGAAAACGAATTTTTGGCACTTGGCTCAGAAACGATTGCTATAAATGAGAGGCAGTAGAATAACCAGGTGTCTGGGATATCGGATAGGTGTGAATTTTGGTGAGGGAGTTATTGGTAGTGGTCGGAGGGTGCTGGAAAAAAATGGGTCGATTTGAGCAATTTTGAGTGGTTTGGGCATTTCACTGAACACGTGGCGTGCAGGGTTTTGAGTTGAAGATGAAATGACTATTTGAGTGTATGAAACCCACCCTAGGGAGCTCAAGACCTGCAGGGGAACTCAATGTAGCACTAGGCACACACATGTACAAGGATTCACATATTTGGAGTGAATTTGAGTGATTTTCAAGCGGTGGGAGAGATAGTGCTTCACTGCAGAGTATAGAAGAACAGAGAGGGGGTAAGGCAGTGGCGGAGCTCACTAGTGAGAGGAGGAAGCCAAGTACGGGCACTGGCAGCACGCCGGAGCACGGCCAACGATGATCGCCGACGGTGAGAGGAAGAGTTGGAAATCGCCAGAGCCAGACAGAGCACAGGCAGCGCAGCTGGAAATGAAAGCCTGCCTCGGGCTCGGGCAGGGAAGAGTTTTTTTAAAAATGGGTTATGGGCACACCAGACAGTCTACAGTGCCTGTCTGGTGCACACCGGACAACACACAGTAGTTGTCCAGTGAACCACCGGACAGGGCAGCACAGGAGCAGATCTACGCTCGCCTAGCTGGTGCACCGGACATTGCACAGTGTAGTGTCTGGTGCACTCCGGACTGTCTGGTGAGCCCTGACAGAGGGAATTTTGAATTTTTCTATGAAATTTTGAACCAAACCAAATCCCAACTTATAAGCACACAAAAGAACACCTGTTGGGACCGGTATTGGTACCCTCATATATTCTCTCATATTTTTCAAAATATTTTGCCATAGGCTAGATAGTTTTTAGAGAAAATATGCAAATGGTGATATTTGCATTTTGGTTTCGCACTAGAGGTTTCATGAACGAATTGAGTTGTGAATATTCCCACTAAGTGCAGTACCACATGCATATCTCAAGGACCAACAATTGCATAGTAAATGAAATTTAAGTACAAAAAAGCTTAAACGCTAGGACTTGTCAAGTTTGAGCCCGAGTTAGGATTTTTCACTCGCTTTGTTGGCTGTTATCTTAACTACGTTAGACAAGCCCTAGATGCAATACAAGAAATTTAAACATGCAATGCAAGCTTCACATCACCATTTTATAATTAAGTAAAATTTCTAAGATTAAGAATATTTAGCTCATTCCTCAACATACAAAAGCGGGTTTTGTCTAATGGCTTTGTGAAAATATCCGCTAATTGATCTTCCGATCTCACTCCTTCTAAAATAATATCTCCTTTAGCAACATGATCTCTAAGGAAGTGATGACGAATATCAATGTGCTTGGTGCGAGAGTGTTGTACATGATTATTAGCAATTTTAACAGCACTCTCATTGTCACACAACAAAGGTACCTTTAATAGAACTACACCATAGTCTAGAAGAGTTTGTTTCATATAAGGAGTTTGTGTGAAACAAGCACCCGCGGCAATGTATTCCGCTTCGGCGGTTGACAAGGCAAAACTATTTTGCTTTCTAGAGGTCCATGAAACTAGTGATCTCCCAAGCAAATGGCATCTTTCGGATGTACTTTTTCTATCAATTTTGCAACCGGCATAATCCGAATCTGAATAGCCAATTAAATCAAAAGTAGCTCCTTTAGAATACTGTTGGGACCATGCTTCGTCGCCGAAGGTCCTGCAGGAAGAAACAGCTTCGGCTGAAGCTGTCTGTACGTGATGCCGAAGGGTGCCGTTCATGAAGCTTTGGAATTACAAACCGACTTAAAGATAGAATGACCTTTTAGTCCATAAGAGTCTGAGTCGTTGTTGTAAACTTTTATGAGGGGTATGATTGTAATTGCTCATAGGCTGTGTCCTGTGCCTATAAATAGTGAACAATATTCCTTTACTGTTCACGGATTTCTGTAATTGCAATCGCATCACTCGGAAATTATTCTTTGTCAAGGCAGAGGTATAAATGTACCAAAACATCATATTTGAATATCTTAAATTTATATGATATGTAAATCATGTTGTTTATTTCTAATTTACTTGTCTTTAATGCTTTATGTCTCATGTTATTTTGTATTATCTTTGAGAATTCAATTACGAAGATATAACCTTCGTAATTGTGTCATTATAACCTTCGTCCGAAGTTCATTAAATCCTTGAGGAAATAATGCTTCAGCGGACGAAGGACATTAATATTTAACATTTTATGTTGCCTTGTTCTTAATTCATAGCATTTGAGAACAAGTCCCCAACATTGGCGCCCACCTCCGGTGAACTCACTTCCACTTTTTTGAGTTGATGGCTTCGTTCAACGATCAAGCTGGAGCTGCTTCGGCTCCGAAGCTGGTACTCCCGATAACAGGCGGTTCAAGCTCAGAACCAGCCAATAAGAGGCAGAAGAAGGAAGCACAGAGAAGGGTACAACATGTCGGGGTGCAAGGACCCTTCATCAAGTCAAGATGGTCTCACATTCCAATCACCTTCTCTCAAGAGGATCTTCAACTCAAGGATTACCCACACAAAGATGCTATGGTTATCTCTTGTGTGATCAAAGGATTTCTGGTCCACAATGTTTTGGTTGATACAGGCAGCGCAGCTGATATCATATTTGCTAAGGCCTTCAGACAGATGCAAGAGCCCGAAGATAAAATTCTTGATGCCACACATCCCCTTTGCGGCTTCGGAGGAAGGCATATTGTAGCACTCGACAAAATCTCAATGCCAGTAACCTTCGGATTTATCAACAACACGAGGACTGAGCAAGTTGTGTTTGATATTGTTGACATGGAATACCCTTACAATGCAATCATTGGTCGTGGTACTCTCAATGCCTTCGAAGCAATTCTTCATCCAGCTTATCTTTGCATGAAGATACCTTCGGACCAAGGGCCCATTGCTATTCATGGAAGTCAGGAAGCTGCCAGAAGGGCCGAAGGAAGTTGGACAGACTCAAAAGCAATCCATAATATAGATGGAACTGAAGCTTGTGAGCAATACAAGTTCAGAAGGGAAAAGGCTGCTTCGGCTGATCAGCCGAAGCCCATGCTCTTATGTGAGGATAT
Organism: Zea mays; assembly: GCF_902167145.1. NCBI lineage: Eukaryota > Viridiplantae > Streptophyta > Magnoliopsida > Poales > Poaceae > Zea > Zea mays. The sequence goes on from NC_050096.1 coordinate 113,664,968, forward strand.
AGCAGAGCAGAAGGTGCTATTGGGATCTCAATTGTCCGAAGAGCAGGAGAGAAACTTGATAAGGTTTTTGTTCAACAATAAAGATGTTTTTGCTTGGTCAGCCAATGATCTTTGTGGAGTTAACAGGGATGTTATTGAGCACTCGCTCAATGTTGATCCATCCTTCAGACCCAGAAAGCAGAGGCTTCGGAAGATGTCTGATGACAAGGCCGAAGGTGCTCGGAATGAAGTGAAAAGACTCCTCAGTGTCGGAGTTATTAGAGAGGTAAAATACCCAGAATGGTTGGCTAACACTGTTATGGTAAAGAAGGCCAATGGTAAATGGAGAATGTGTATCGATTTTACTGATCTCAATAAGGCTTGTCCGAAGGACGAGTTTCCAATGCCAAGGATAGATTCCTTAGTCGATGCAGCAGCTTCATCAGAGCTTATGAGTTTGCTGGATTGATATTCAGGCTATCATCAAATCTGGATGAAGAAGGAGGATGAACCGAAAACCAGCTTCATAACTCCTAGTGGGACATATTGTTACCTTCGGATGCCTGAGGGGCTTAAGAATGCCGGAGGAAGTTTTAGCAGAATGACAGCGAAGGTCCTCCATTCTCAGATAGGCAGGAATGTGCTAACTTATGTTGATGATATCATTGTAAAAAGCACGAAGCAAGATAACCACATTGCTGATTTACAGGAGACCTTCGCTAATTTTAGATAGGCTGGGTTAAAGCTGAATCCAGAAAAATGTGTCTTCGGAGTAAAGAAGGGGAAATTTCTTGGTTGCCTAGTTTCAACAAAGGGAATTGAGGCTAATCCAAGCAAAATCGAAGCTATACTTCGAATGGAACCACCAAGTACAAAAAAGGGGGCTCAAAGATTGATAGGAAGGCTGGCATCTCTCAACAGATTCATATCAAGATCAGCAGAGAGAAACTTACCATTCTTCGAAGTGCTGAAGTCAGCCGAAGTCTTTCAATGGGGACCAATCCAGCAGAAAGTCTTCGAAGAGCTGAAGCAATATTTGATAGATCTAACAACATTAAGTCCACCAACGCCAGGGGCTCCTTTGTTATTATATGTGGCAGCTTCGCACTCAGCGGTAAGTGCAGCACTTGTCCAGGAGAAGCTTGAAGGCCAAGTCAAGAAACAGGCTCCAATATATTTCGTATCCGAAGTTCTTAGTTTATCAAAGAAAAATTATACAGAATTGGAGAAAGTACTTTATGTTGTTTTGATGGCCTCCAGGAAGCTTCGGCATTATTTTCAAGCTTATAACATAATTGTTCCTTCTTCACAACCTTTGAAGGATATTATGAGAAATCGAGAAGCTACTGGAAGGATTGGAAAATGGGCTGCAGAGCTCAATGAATTTTGTATTGATTATGTTCATAGATCTTGGATTCATTCTCAAGCGTTCGCAGACTTCATTGCTGACTGGACGCCAGGGGCTCAGGAGGAAGAAACGAATAAAGATGCCGAAACATGGACAGTGTTTTGCGATGGGTCTTGGGGAACCTTCGGAGCAGGAGCAGCTGCTGTGTTGGTTTCACCTTCTAAAGTTAAAACCTGTTATGCGGCAAAACTCAATTTCAGTTGCACAAATAATATTGCTGAGTACGAAGCTCTGCTCTTGGGTCTTCGGAAGTTAAAAGCAATGGGAATCAGAAGGGCTATTCTTAAAACTGATTCCCAAGTTATTTCTGGTCATGTTGACAAGAGCTATAAAGCAAGAGACCCGAAGCTTGAAAAATATCTAGATACAGTCCGAAGGATTGAGGCTTCCTTCGAAGGTTTCTCTGTCAAAAATATTCCTCGTGGAGAAAATGAATATGCTGATCTATTGGCCAAGTCAGCAGCTCAGGGGCTGCCTATACCTTCGGAAGTATTTTTCGAAACAATAAAAGCACCTTCGGTCGAGCTTCTTGAAAGAGCAATCCTTAACATATCCCCTGTTTATAGCGAAGATTGGAGAACTGAGATCATCTCTTTCCTTCAGGGTAATTTTCTTTCAGACGACGAAGCTTATAACAGGAGAATGGAAGCAAGAGCTCGACCATATGTCATAATAGAAGGGGAGTTATACAAGCGTGGGGTCTGTTCCCCATTGCTCAAGTGTTTATCCAGATCCGAAGGTATAGAATTAATGAAGGAAATACATGCAGGCCTGTGTGGATCTCACATTGGATCTAGGCCCTTGCTTGGTAAAGTTTTTCGCCAAGGTTTTTATTGGCCAAAGGCAGCTTCGGATGCAGCGGATCTGGTCCAAAAGTGCGAAGGTTGTCAGAAATGTGCAAAAGATCAAAAACAACCTTCGTCTTTAACCCAATTAATACAACCCACTTGGCTGTTGCAAAGGTGGGGCCTCGATTTACTAGGCCCATTACCACCAGCACAGGGGAACCTAAGATATGTAGTGGTGGCAGTGGAATATTTTTCCAAGTGGATTGAGGCAAAGCCCTTAGCCACAATAACTTCATTTACTATTCAAAAGTTTTTCTGGCAAAACATTGTTTGTCGCTTCGGAGTGCCGAAGGCTATTACTGTGGACAATGGGACACAGTTTGATTCTGAAGCCTTCAGAGAATTTTGTGATCAAATTGGCACGAAGATCCATTTTGCATCAGTCCGACACCCAGAGTCAAATGGACTTGTCGAAAGAGCTAATGGGATCATAATGACAGGAATAATGAAGTCAGTCTTCAATTAGCCCAGGGGAAAGTGGCCAGACGAGTTAATCAAAGTGGTGTGGAGCCATAACACAACCATGTCAAGGTCAACAGGCTTTACGCCCTTTAAACTATTGTTTGGTGACGAAGCAATAACCCCGGAGGAGGCCAAAGCAGGATCAATAAGAACAGTAGCTTCGGCAGAAGGCGAAGACGAAGCTGATTGCTCTATAGAAAAAGATGCTATAGAAGGGATCAGACTTCAAGCTATGGAAAACATCAATAAATATCAAGCTGAAACAATAAAATGGCGTGACAGAAAGGTTAAGCTGAAGAACATTGAACCAGGACACTTGGTACTTCGAAGGGTAGCCAACCCTAAGACAGTAGGCAAATTACAGCTGAAGTGGGAAGGCCCCTTTTTGGTAGTATCTTCGTCAAGACCCGGTTCCTACAGATTGAAGGATATGGACGGCAACGACATTCCTAGATCATGGAATGCGGATGAGCTTCGGCGATATTATGTTTAGTTCGATGTAATTTTTTATATTCTTTTTTGTGGCACCCTTTTCCTTTCCAAAGGGGGAGAAAGGTTTTTAATGGGGCCACAACATGTAATTTTCCTTATTTCAATTCTATGAGAGTGATATCGCCCAAAAAATGTAAATGTAAATGCAAAGGAAAAAAGAAAAGGAAACAGGGAGAAGCTCAAAAGTCGTTCCTAAGGGAATGCAGAGCTTACAACGAAAAATAAACGCTGATTCCGCCGAAAGTAAAACGCGAAGAAGCTCCTAAGGGAGGCTTACAGCGAAAAATAAACGCTGATTCCGCCGAAAGTAAAAGGCGAAGAAGCTCCTAAGGGAGGCTTACAGCGAAAAATAAACGCTGATTCCGCTGAAAGTAAAAGGTGAAGAAGCTCCCAAGTGAGGCTTACAGCGAAAAGTCAACGCTGACACACCGAAAAGTAAACGGTGAAGCCGAAAAGTAAACGGCAAAAAGATTTGAATCATTCCTAAGGGGATGAAGGGTTGTGCTTATGGTTTTTTGAACATGTGTCCCAATATTCATTTGCACAATACATTTCATCATGTCTTTGCATTCATAAACATTCATTTAGACATATATAGAATCATCATCATACTACACAAAAAAGACAGGTGCTTCAGCAATGAGGAAAAACTTCGAAGGAAAAATTTTTTATGCTTCGTTGTGTACGAAAAGAAGGGAAGGTGTTTTTCGCCTTCGGGTCAAAAGAGAAGTTTCGTCCACAGCAAAGCAGATTGTACACAGATAGCAGAAACAAAATATATTACAAGGTATGTACAAATTTACATGAGTTGTTCCATAACTAAATTACAAGAGTTTCTCCAGAATTTTTGCAGGAAAGTATATTGTAAGCAACTATCAAGCTTCAGGCTAGGCTTCGTCAAACTTCAGCTTTGTCATTCTTCAGCTTCGTCATCCTGCGCATATCAAACAGCAGAATAAGAAAAGTGCAAATTTCAAGGAGAAGGTAAAAGTAACAAACATAAGTTTCTTACCGGCTTAAGATGACTTCGAGCTTCATCACCTGCCATTTTTCGCCCGCCACTTACCCAGATCTGGGTCATGAATCTATTTCCAATGCTTCGGGCTAGGCTTGGAATATCTATCAGATCTGATGCTGACAAGCTGAAGTTTGGTCTGTTCACAATATTTCCATGCGTGCAGCCAGCCTTCAGAAAAGCAGTAGCTGTGCCCCAAGAAGCTACCAGGGCGCAGAAGTCGGCGTGCCCACCAATAACTTCGTCAAGGGCATCAACCTCGCCTTCAATATATTCTAATGTGCTGGGCAGATTTTCAGCTGAAGGTGTAAATTTTGCAGAGCTGGCTCCGACAGAATGAAACACATCCTTCAGCCGCTGCACGCATCGGCTGCCGAAGCTTAGGCATTTCTCTTGAAGTTCTTTAAAGGATTTCTGCAAATTTGAATTTTTATCCACCTCAGTTTTCAGGCTTGCTTCAAGATGTTTCTTTTCTTGCTCAAATTTTTCTGATTGTTGGAGCAATTCATTCTTTAAGCTGTTGTTCTCAGTTTGGACTTCAACCAAAGAACCCTCCATAGTCTGAATAACAAAATCTTTCTTTTCTAATGCACCCTCGTGCTCTTTAACCATGATTTCAAGGTCCTGGATGGTGAAGTCTTTCTTTTTCAGATTAGCTTCGTAATTTTCAACTTTTTCAGCCAAATCTTGAATGACAGCTTTGTTCTTCTCTTCTTCGAGATCTTGTTGCATTTTTAGAACCTTACTTAATAATATGCTCTGTCGAAACAATCTTCGTTAGAAAACGACCTAAAAGATAATAATAATAATAATAAAATAACAAAAATATTTGTTACCTTGAAGTTAGCATAAAGCAAGCTTCTGGCGATATGGTGTCGTTGGTATCGGCAGAGGTCCGCTTCTAGCTTCAGCAAGCCAATGTTTTTGCAGAGAGTTCTAACAATTTTAGCTTCGCTGCGGTTTCGAAGGCACCTCAGCTTTCCTTCGTTAACCCCACCGAACAGTGTAGCCCCTGGCTTATATCCACAGGCTATGGCACATTTTTTAAGCTCTGCTTTTTCAGCGTCTGTCAGTTCTTGCCCAAGTAAATCTTGAAATTCAAAATCTTCTTCCTCCAAAATGTCTTCAGCTTGTTTTTCCCCCTTTTCAGTAGCTGTGCTCACCGCGGCCACAGCAGATTCTTCTTCAGTCATTTTTAGAAGTATGTTATCAATAACTTCAAGTGTGTCTTCTAGGTTCGGATCTTCTGTGGCCCCGGTTTCAGCCCCGGCAACTTCGGCTGCGCCAGTTTCAGCTTCGAAGGTTTCCGCTCTGGTGGCTTCGGCTGCAGCGCCTTTAGCTTCGGAGGTTTCGGCAGTCTGGTCAATAGCAATTCTTGATGCCGGTGTCGGTGACGGTGTCCCATGAATTACATCTGCTATTTGAATAATCCTTCGTTTTTTCGGCAGTGCAGGACCTTCTTCTGCCGAAGCTGCCTTGTCCTTCTGAAAAAACTTCGTCAATTCCAGCGCCAGCGGACTTAGCTTGACAGGCAAGGGTTCAGTCATTACCTTCATAATCTCTTCTACTTCAACAGCAGAAGGCGTTGCAGGCGTACCTTCTTCTCGAACCAACGTTTTTAGTTCTGTAGATGCAGTTTTCCTCTTTCTTGCAGTGGCCACCTTCGGCTCAGGGTTCAACTCTTCAGGGCTAAGTTTTTCAGAATCTTCTCTTTTCTTTTTGGCTACCTTGGCGACCTCTTCGTCAGTAGCGCTGGCAATTCTTTTTCGCTTCGGGCCTCCAGCATCTCCGCCCAGTCGACCATAATCAGCATATTCAAATCCTATAGCATCAAGCACCCTGTTCAGCCTTCGTTTCGACCGAGTGCCGAAGGCTGCTGTCATCAGTTGGTCCTCTTTTTTGGAGTAATTTCCAAGAATTTCATTACTCATTACTTCGATTGTATCGAGCCATTCTTGGTAGGGTGCTTTAAAATATTTCTTAAACTTATAATAATAGGGCAGTCGGACAAGCTCCCCCTCTTTCTTTTCTCCTTTAAGCTTCGGCATAGTCCACTCCTTCATAGTTGGAAATACTCTGAAGGCTAGAAATTTCTGCACTAAATCTCTAGTGCCAATGTGTTCTGCAATAATTTTGAATTCAGCCAGTGCGGTCCAAGTTGGACCTTCTGCTGCCATATTGCATCGGGGTCTGGTTTCTCCGAAGATCAGTTCAAGAGGGCTCTGTACCAGCTTCTCTTTGTCATCGTCAACTTTGACATAAAACCATTCTGACTTCCAGCCTGCCGGCCATTTGCTTCGGTAGCTAATCACAGGAAATTTTGTGGTTTTCCGATAGGCAAAATTATAACAACCAAAATTTTCATGCAACCCATCCTTTCTGGCCTTAGTCTAGTAATGCAGCTCATGTACTCGACAGAAGCTGTCGGCAAACGGCTCCACCGCCTGGCTTCGGAGAGCCCAGATATAAACGCTAAGCCTGATAATGGCGTTAGGAGTCAGTTGGTGAAAATAGATCCCAAACTTTTGCAGCACATCAGAAATCATTCTATTTAAAGGAAATCTCAACCCAGCTTTTAGAAAACTCTTGAAAATAACTATTTCATCCTTTTCTGGCTTCGGGGTAGTTTCCTCTCCCCCGAAGCGAATCAGCTTCTTCTCATCTTCACTGAAATAGCCCGACTTCACCATTTTGGAAAAATCAGCCTTGGAGATAGTCGACTTTCCTAAGTCCAAATGGCTAGGCTTGCTCGGTACTGCGATATGGTAATCACCGTCAGAATCAGCTTCCTCAATAACTTCTTGTTCCGCTTCGGCAGCAACTTGTTCTGTTTCGGCAGTGGGGATTCTTTCCGAGGTCACCAATCCAGATCGCTGCATTGCTTCGAAGATAGGAACAGTCTCCGCACCTTCAGCTTCGTCTCCCTCACGCTCAACTCTAGCAGTAGAGCGCACTCTGGCCATTTAATTTTGAATTTCTTGAAAGATTTCTTGGGAATTAAATAACCATTTCTCCCGAAGCTTTTCTTCTGACGAAGTAGGCACCAAACTGGAGCTTCGTCTGAATGCGAGAGTCAAGCTTCGGCTATGGTTAAAATTTTTGGCAGCAAAACAGTGCAATAGCAATGAATGCTGTGATAACTTCACACCTATCTGTTTGTTTATATAGTGCTGCAGGTAAGAAGGTGAATCGTCAGGATTTTTACACCAGGCAAACAGCTGCTCGCACCCGCTGCGCGGTGGGCCGCAAAAACCAAAATAGTGAACCTGCATGGTGGGACCGCTACGCGCTCGGAAACTATATCGTTTCTCGACAACGAGCTCAGGGAAGGTGTTTTTCGGACCTTCGGCTTCCTGAAGCCTAAGAGACTTTTTTCACGGATCAAGCTCGTTACGAAAAACGATCTAGCACCGCGAAGGGGCTACTGTTGGGACCATGCTTCATCGCCGAAGGTCCTGCAGGAAGAAATAGCTTCAGCTGAAGCTGTCTGTACGTGATGCCGAAGGGTGCCGTTCATGAAGCTTCGAAATTACAAACCGACTTAAAGATAGAATGACCTTTTAGTCCATAAGAGTCTGAGTCGTTGTTGTAAACTTTTATGAGGGGTATGATTGTAATTGCTCACAGGCTGTGTCCTGTGCCTATAAATAGTGAACAGTATTCCTTTACTGTTCACGGATTTCTGTAATTGCAATCACATCACTCGGAAACTATTCTTTGTCAAGGCAGAGGTATAAATGTACCAAAACATCATATTTGAATATCTTAAATTTATATGATATGTAAATCATGTTGTTTATTTCTAATTTACTTGTCTTTAATGCTTTATGTCTCATGTTATTTTGTATTATCTTTGAGAATTCAATTACGAAGATATAACCTTCGTAATTGTGTCATTATAACCTTCGTCCGAAGTTCATTAAATCCTTGAGGAAATAATGCTTCAGCGGACGAAGGACATTAATATTTAACATTTTATGTTGCCTTGTTCTTAATTCATAGCATTTGAGAACAAGTCCCCAACAAATACCAAAGGCCAACACTTGGGGTGTGCTTGAGATACCTAAGAATTCTTTTAACATCGCGAAGATGAGATTTCTTAGGATTTGCTTGAAATCGAGCACACATACAAACACTAAACATGATACCGGGCCTAGATGTAGTAAGATACAATAAACTACCAATTATGGAATGGTAGAGAGTTTGATCAACCGGGTTACCTCCCTCATCTAGGTCAAGATGTCCATTAGTAGGCATGGTGTCTTGATTGGTTTGCACTTCTCCATATTGAATCTTTTCAACAAGTCTTTGGTGTACTTCTCTTGTGAGAGAAAGTTCCCATCTTTCATTTGCTTGACTTGAAAGCCGAGGAAGAAGGTTAGCTCACCAATCATTGACATCTCGAACTCCTTCGACATCAACTCACCAAATTCCTTGCGATGATAATCTATTGTCGAGCCAAAGATTATATCATCAACATAAACTTGACAAATGAAATTATCACCGTTATGTTTTTTTGTGAATAGAGTTGTGTCGACGGTCCCGATCTTGAAGCCCATCTTGATGAGGAAGTCGCGAAGACGCTCATACCAAGCCCTTGGAGCTTGCTTTAGCCCATATAGCACCTTGGACAACCTATAAGCATGATTAGGATATCTCTGGTCTTAAAACCTGGGTGGTTGCTCAACATATACTAGTTCATTTATGAAGCCATTTAAAAATGCACTTTTTACATCCAGTTGATAAAGCTTTATGTCATAGCAAGATGCATATTCAAGTAGGATAGAGATGGCTTCAAGTTGAGCAACCGGTGCAAAGGTATCTCTAAAATCTAAACCTTCAACTTGAGAGAACCCCTTTGCAACAAGCCTTGCCTTGTTCAGCACAATCACACCTTGATCATCTTGTTTTTTTTTCGGAAGACCCATTTTGTTCCAATGACCCTTGCATCTTCTCGAGGCTTCTCGAGGGTCCAAACTTGATTCCGGGTGAAGTTGTTTAATTCTTCATGCATGGCATTCACCCAGTCCAGATCCTATAGCGCCTCATCTATACATGTAGGCTCAACACAAGAAACAAAGGAGTGATGTTCAATAAATTAAGCATATCTTTGAGAACGAGTGATAACCACTTGTGAAGGACTCCCAATGATTAGATCTTGTGGATGTGCTTGAAGTAGTGATGAGTTCCTCTTGTCAACCACTTGGGAATAAGGTCTTGGAGCATCAACATCTTCAGCTTGTACCCTTGCTTGTTCAGGATAGACAAATGTATCTTTATTTGCATGCCTCTCATCTTTTTCATCATCATTTGGTACATTTGATGAAGAAGGTATGTCGATATTTTGCACCTCTTCTTCATATTCTTTTGGTTTTATGGCTCCAATTGGCATGTTCTTCATAGCTTCCCTAAGTGGTTCATCACCTACATCATCAAGATTTTCAAGTGCTCCTTGGGAGCCATTAGTCTCATCAAATTCCACACCATATGTTTCTTCCACCACGCCAGTGGCATGATTGAATACTTGATATGCTTTGAATTTTGATGAATAACCAAGTAAGAAACCAATATCACAACATCTTTGAAACTTCCCTAGGTGATGACGTTTCTTGTAGATGTAACATTTGCATCCAAACACCTAAAAGAAGGAGACGTCTGGCTTTTTCCCATTTAGCAGTTCATAAGGAGTCTTCTCAAGTAGCCGGTGAGGAAATAGCATGTTTGATGCGTAGCATGCAGTGTTGACAGCTTCAGCCCAAAACCTCTCCGGTGTGTTATACTCATCAATCATTGTTCTTGCAAGAGTGATCAAGGTCCTGTTCTTTCTTTCAACAACTCCATTTTGTTGAGGTGTGTATGTTGCAGAAACTTCATGCTTGATCCCAATTTCATCACAGTACTCATGAATGTTGGTGTTGTCAAATTCCTTTTCGTTGTCACTCTTTATCTTCTTGATTTTGCAGTCAAATTCATTTTGAACCTTCTTGGCAAACTTCTTGAATATTAATGCAACCTCAGACTTGTCATGAAGAAAGAACACCCAAGTATATCTTGAAAAGTCATCAACAATAACCAGACAATAGAGGTTGCCACCAGCACTAACATAAGTTGTTGTTCCAAATAGATCCATATGAAGTAACTCTAGTGGCCTTGATGTTGACATAAAAGCTTTTGTAGGATGAGTGTTAGCAACTTGCTTTCCAGCCTGACATGCACTACAAAGCTTATCCTTTTCAAATACAACATCCTTCAACCCTCTAACCATGTCTTTCTTTAGAACCTTCTTGAGTGTGCTCATTCCAACATGTGCAAGCCTTCTATGCCATAGCCATCCAAGAGATGCTTTGGTAAAGAGGCAAGTCCTTAAGTTTGCATCTTTAGAAGAGAAATCCACTAAATATAGGTTGTTATATATAAATCCTTTGAATACCATTGACTCATCATCCATTTTAGACACAACAACCTCTATAGGAGTAAATAAGAATTGAAGGCCAAGATCACAAAGTTGACCCACTGATAACAAGTTGAAGCTTAATGGTGCAACCAAGAAAACATTTGAAATTGAAAGATCATTTGGAATTGCCACCTTGCCAAGCCCTTGAACTTTTCCTTTTGAATTATCCCCAAAAGTGATTTTATCTTGTTCATCAACATTTTTATCAAGTGAGATGAACATCAGTGGGTTGCCAGTCATATGTTGAGTGCATCCACTGTCAATTACCTAATGGCTCCCATCGGTCTTGTAGTTCACCTACATCAAACAAATCAAGCTTCAATTTTGAGGGCCCTATTTTGCATAGGACCAGTAACTTTCTCAATCAAGGACTTTGCAACCCAAATTTGTCTAGGTCTACTTTTGCTTGGTGGACCTAGGAATGTTACTTTGACTTTCCCATTTGCTACTTTTCTTAGAACATAATGAGCATTGAAAGCAAATGGTCTTGAGTGCATTACCAAGGGAGTTGGTGGTGTGGCTTTGCAGTTGTGGGAAAAGTGTCCTTCTTTTCCTCACTCAAAGCACTTGATTGGCTTAGGAGTCTATTTTGCCTTGTATTGATTTGTTGCTTTCTTTTGCACAAAAGAATTGTATCCAATACCACTCTTATTATTTTTCATAACAGTGCTCATGAGTAACTCATTTTGAAGGTATTGGCCTTTGTTGAACTTTTGTACACTTGTGGCAAGATGTTCATTCTCAATCTTAAGTTTCTTGACTTCATCTCTAAGCCTTTCATTGTCCACTACCAACTCATTATTAATGTCATTGCTTTCTATACAACTTTTCCTCTAGTGCTTGCATCTGTCAAGTACCTCCTCAATTTCTGGTTCTCTAGTGTCATGACTTTAACTTTTTCAATCAATTCATCATGAAGACTAGATTGATCAACTTGGCTCAAAACATCGCATGAGGTTGCTACATCAATCTTAACAGCAGGGTTAATAGCCTCATGTGTATTACAAGATAAAAGATCATTTGTAATAAGAAGATTATCATAGTCAATTTTAATTTTTGTATAATCTTCCTTTACTTTGACAAGTCTATCTTTCAACTCCCTATTTGCTTCACTTAATGTTTCACATTTATCTTTGGCATCTTTTAGGGAGGTTTTGAGCTCATTTTTAGTGGATGACATAGTTTTATTTTCTTATTTCATTTCTTCACTAGTGTCGGTGGGAGAATTCCACCTGCCGGGTGGCGGAACGCACCCGCCCTAATCCTAAGATGAGGAGGGGCCTAAGCGGTTTGCCTGTCTGGAGAATTCGGGAAGAACACGAGAGGACACGTGGGATATATGGTTCAGGTCGCTGGGGCGTAATACCCTACCTCCACTGTGTGTAAGTTGTATTGAGAGTGAATTGAGTCTGTCGAGTCTGTCCCTGTAACGTTGTTTGCCTTCCCTTTTATAGTTTAAGGGAGGCACATACAAGGATGCTGAGCCCCGACATGCGGGCCCAGGCGCATAATGGAATAATTACATTATGTGAACAACTAATGCTGATAGAGTAACGCATGAGTAATTAGGGGGAGTCTTGATGTCCGCAATCCATGCTGCATTGATGAGCAGTTACCGTACGAGTAATGCGGGAGTAATGGTGAGTAACTGCGCGGCCCACGTATCGTGGACTGAGCACGCCGCCTATCAGTGGAATGGACAGGCGCACGTATTATCCGTCATGTAGGCGCGTGTAGCCTAGAGGCATCACGCCGGGTTCCGCCCATTGGCTTATGCCATGCGCAGTATGCCACGTGGCAGCGTTGGGGCTCCGCCTGAGCGGGGAGCAGGAGTGTATGCGGATAGGTCCGGAGCGCACTAGAGCAGGTCTGGACACGTGTCAGCTCCGGGCCCCCGCTTAGGCCTTAAGTAAGGTCTTGGGACCCCACTGTGGGCAGTCCGGATCCCATACGGGGGGGTCCGGATCCCATTCTAGGGGTCCGGTCCGTACACATGAGGGTCCTCGACCAACTTGGAGGTCCGGACTGTATATCCAGGGGTCCAACACTATCCCATGGGGGTCCAGACTCACTGTTGACGCCTTGGAGTATATCACTTTCTCTGGCCATGTGGCGGCCCCGAAGCCGCCCACGTGGTGGGGTCAGGCGCTGTTGCTGGCCCAGAGTAGTCGCCCGAGGCTGGGGCGAGTCATGGTCTGGTCCCATGTACATCTCCTTTACCACGCGACTAAAGATAGCCGTGTGGGTACTGCATCTTCATACAATAGTAAGGGGTACCCTAGTTTCATAGTATCGATAGTGGCCCCCGGGCCCACCTCAGGGGAAGATGCGAGCCTGCAGGTGGGGCCAAAGCTTGTACTTTGCCTCAACATGGCCTAATTGGTGATTGGCGCACCGTTTCCGTGCGTATGCTGACGTAGTCACCATCAATCCGCCTTCGGTCACGCCAACTGCCATATCTGTCCCCGCGGCTGACTTTCGTCGGGCCACGCGCGAGGCGCCTCGTTGCTGCTGCATTGGTTAAAATATTACCTTCTGTCTTCTGCAGCGGCACCAAGCAGGCGTACTACAAGCGCGCACGACGGTTCATTCTTTTCGCACCCGAAGTCCGGCACACAACCCGTATGACTTGTGGACCCAGGCCCCCGTGTCATAGACTGGGTTTGTCTTCTGCAGCGGCCCCAAGGAGGCGCACTACAGGCGCGTGAAGCGGTTTGCTCTACAGGCGCGCGCGGCGGTTCACTTCTTCCGCACCCGAAGTTCAGCGCACAATCCGTATGACTTGTGGACCCAAGCCCCCGTGTCATAGACTGGGTTGCCTTGGTGCGCATCGGGCGAGATTTTCTGCGGCGATTGAGGGGCGCAGAAGGGTTTCCCTAACAAGGACTCTGGTTTCCTTGAAAAAGGAACTCACCCTGCGTGTAGCAGTTACCTTTTTGCATTCTCTCCCAATCGCTTGCGCCCCTTTGCCTTTGTGCTCCTCTGCTCTCCGCTCGCGTGGCCACACATGCCATGGCTTCGCTTGGCCACCCTGAGCGTTTCCAGTCTGAGGGAGCACTCAACCTGGTGCGCGGCCTGCTCGGATGGAGCGCGCCGGGGCTCGCTAGAAGAATCTGCACCGGCGCCGCTCCCCTCGGCGATCTCGCCGCCGAGGAGTTCGTGTTGTTCGTCTGCTACATCTCCTGCGGGTTGGCGCTGCCGATCTCGCCCTTCTTCTTGCTGCTGCTGGAGGAGTTCGGACTTTAGCTTCAGCACCTCACGCCCCACTCCATCTTCTAGGCAGCTATCTTTGTCCACCTCTGCGAGATGTTCATAGGTGTGTCCCCCTGTACTTCCCTCTTTCACCACTTCTTTGTGCTTGTCAAGTCTGGGAAGACTAGGGACCACATTGGTGCCTTCTACTTCCAGACGAGGCCAGATCCGACCATCGTCTACATCCCCAGCCTTGGTGGAGCGAGGTGCGAGAACTGGCATAGAGACTGGGTGATCGCCAGCGCCGAGGCCAACGAGCGCCTCGTCTTGCCGAGCGATGGGCCGGGGCTCGACCGCAAGCTATGGAGGACCAAGCCGTCCCTAGCGCCAGAGTTCCTGCCCATACTGGACAGGATCAAGGCTTTGGCTATGAGTGGCCTGACGTCGATGCACGTGGTCGGTGACCTCCTGAAGCGCCGGATCGCGTCGCTGCAGGCGAGACCACGCCTGTGCTACTGGTTCACCGGCTCGAACGACATCGGCCGGATCTAGCATGGGCTGGGGACCGACCTGTCCTGGGACGAGCTGGAAGTCCTGGTGGGAGGGATTACTGGGGAAACCTTCGTCCCTGAGTCCCTGATCCTCCCCCAGGGCATCCATGCGCTCTGCGACGACCCAGGGTTGGGGACAGCGATCTTGGCCACACTGCCGACCCTCGACAAGAGCGGCATGGCGGTTCGCCAGACCGACGGCCGGGACCCCCTCCGCGGGATTCGGATCTCCGATGCACAGGCTGGAGGTCCCCAGCCCACCGATGCGGCCCGCAGTGCCGCTCCCGTCGTGGCCCCCAGCCCCTTGGACATGGGCAAGGGGGCTGCAAGCGGTACCTCCACCAGTGCCCCCACCCCAGGTATCTCCGGGGGGTCGGAGGAGGAGAGGCGATGCCGGCTGCGTCGTGCTGACGGGTCGCTCATTACGGAGCCTCCCCAGAAGCGCCAGAGGACCGCAGGCGGGGCCGAGGAGGCGAGCTCCCATGCCCACGGCGCAGAGGCGCGTCAATCCGCCGCCACCACCACCATCGGTTTCGCCGCCGCCACCACCACCGCTACCATCGGATCCGCCGCCACCACCACCATCTAGGGGTGATCTCCCCTAGGGGCACCAGCAGCAGCAACAGCAATAGCAGTAGCAGCAACAGCAAGGGAGGCAATCCCGCTTCTAGGGTCACTGGAAGGTGTAGGGCCCCAAGTAAGTGTAGCCCCTTTTTCTTTGAGCTTAATCGTCATGTCGACAAGTCTTAACCCATCATCTGTTTTTCAGGGCTTCTTCCCCCTCTGCTCCCAAGACCACGCCTCCCCCGCCGGATGCCAGGCCCACCGACGGGTCTGGCTCTCAGCAGCAGGCTCCCATGCTCCAGCCGGGGATCCGGCGGCAGCAGCGCTAGCGTCAAGCGGCGCTGCAACGGCGCCGACGTCGAGCGGCGTCGCAACGGCGGAGGAGGTCCCCGCTGGGGGATCCGCGCCCCCTCCAGACACTGGGGGTGACGCAGGAGGCGAGTCCAGCTCCAACCCTCCGCCTGCTCCGGAGGAGATAGAGGTGGTGTTTGGGTGACGCCTCCGGTCAGGTGCCGAGCAAGAAGCGGCGCCAGTCCCGCTCCCTCGCATGCTGTCCCGCGTCCACCAGGTTCTTAGTGACACTGGGGCGGCAATTTTGCGGGAGTGGGAGGCGCTAGAGGCTGAGCACCAACGCCTCAGCGACTGGCGCATACAGCTGGAGGAGCGCACCAAGTCGGCATCCCGACAGTTCCTCTCTGAGCGGTCCCAACTCGAGCGAGACCGCAAGGAGTACAAGAGGGACCTCTAGAAGGTGTGCGCCAGGGAGCTGGAGGCATCCCGGAGAGAGAAGAAGTTGGCCAGGAGGGAGGAGGCTGTGTCCCAGCGGGAGGCCTTCGCAACAGAGTTCCGGGCCAAGCTGAGTGCCCTAGACCAGACCCTGGAAGAGTAGCAGATCCAGTAGACCAAGGCTGTCGAGAGGCTGCAAAAGTTGCAGCAAAAGCTCGAGGGCAAGGCCAGTGACGCCGCCCTCGCCAAGGCAAAGGAGCAGTCCTTGGACAGGCGGAGATGGACTTCGCCAGGCGGGAGACGGATCTCACCTTCCGGGAAGAAATGCTCACCCGGCGGGGCGAGATGCTGGCCGAGCACGAGCTCGAGGCAGAGGAGAAGGAGAAGAAAATGGAAGAGCGGATCCGACAGTTCCAGGCGGCGCAGGTGGAACTGGGCCCCCAAGCGGTGGAGGCCACCAGGAAGGCCCTTGAAGACCTTTAGGCGGAGCATCGCGCCGGGGTCCAGCGCATCGCCGCATGGGCCAGCGAGGCAAGCACGGCACTGGTGCCGCTAGGGATGAGTCCCATCCCGGTGTCGGAGCTGCCGACATCTATCTCCAACGCGCTCCCGGTGCTGGACTCCACCGCCGACCGCCTCCAATGCCTGGACCAGATTCTTGGTGCCCGCCTGGAGGCCGAGGGCGGCAGGATCTACCGGGCGGTGATCGAATATATCTTGACGTGCTTCCGGAGTCACAATCTGGCCATATCCTTGGAGCCGGTGATCGCTGGTCCAGTGGCCGCCACTGAAGACGCCGCCTGGGAGGGCGTACAAGACGTCGTGGAACTGGTGGCCGAACGCTTCCAGCAGTATCCTGCTGACGACGAGTAGCCGAATCTGTAGAGAGAAGGCAAGGGTCCCGCTGGGGAGCGGCTTGTAATAATTTTTGGTTTTGTAAGATACTTTTGAGTACCATTAATCAAGCAGTATTAGTACTTATCTGTATGTTATCTGTCGTCGCTGTTGTGGCAGAACCGCCCGAATTATTCCAGCTTAAGTGCCTAAGTCACGCCTCAGGGGCCGTAACACACTTAAATCGGAATAACCCGTCAGTCCTTCAGATCTAGTCTGATAGAGCCACTTAACCAGGATCAAATTCCACAATCTCACTCGAAGGTGAGTCACAGAAGAAAATACAATAAAACAGGAAACCTCAAATTAAGTACGGAGTTATTACATAAATCAGAGTTTTTGCGTGGTAAATAAAGTTCACAAAATAAAGTGCAGCGGATAATCGATGTCGTCGGTATCGAGGAATCGGGCAAGGCCTAGCCCACTACTCCTCGTGCTCCTCTCCTGCCGGAGCAACGTCCCACTCGACCGTCCAACCCGGTGGCAGGGTGGTAGGCCAAGTCACACCATCAACCATTTCCTGAATGGTACCTGCAAAAATTGTGCCACAAGCAAGGCTGAGTATACTAATACTCAGCTAGACTTAACCGGTGTGAGGAGTCTACTCCTCTACCTCTAGACTATGCAGCTGTTTGGCTGAGGGGTTTGGTTTGCCAAAAGCACTAGCTGTTTGTAAAAGCAATTTTAGATTTTCAAATTCTATCATCATTAACTTAGCTAGATTTGCTCCTTCTAAGCATACATGGTAACAATCAATTACTTCAATCAACAAGTTATCTCATGTAACCACATTTCACTTCTTAATCGATGCAGTACAAGGAATCAAGAAGTCTCATTAGCTGCGAGAAGCAGACGATTCGAATCGAGTTTTTAACCTTGCAAGGTAAACCTAAACACACGGCATGTCAGGGTACTCCGACCCCACACATGACAACCGTCCCCATCGATTCCTCGTTCGCGTCCAGGCCTCACCGCCTTGGCATACAATGCTCCACTGACCCCGACTGCCGTCGTGCAGTAGCCGCACTTGTACCCACCATAGCTAGCATGGGAGACCCAGTCTCAGGTCGCATGAGGGATAAAGTCCGCGCCCGGCTTCACTCAGGTACTAGGTTTACCGGTTACCATTTTTCCTGGCATGTGCTTAGTACGTTCAAAAGCTTGACTCAGGTATCCACACATTAATCCTTAATTCCTTTTTCCCGTCTCATGGACTAGGCATCCTCCCTGGATCCAAGTCCATCGACTAACATATATCCCATTATCAAGATGAATACAATCAATTCCTGACCTCGCGCGAGTGCTAGAAAAATCACTCGACTTCTACCGAGATCCTGATTAGCAAGCAGCTACTCGACCTAGCATACTAGTATTCATCTCATTAAGGAATCCTAAGTTCATGCAACTAGAGGTTTCAAGCAACTCATACACTTAAGTGCACATTTCAATCCTACAAGCATTAAGTGTAGTAAAGTAGCATATAATAATATAGTTATGCATAAAACCGGGGCTTGCCTTCAATTGCTGGGGCTGCGGGGAGATCCTCAATAGTAGCCTCTGAAGCCTGCTCCTGGTCCTCCTCTTGGATAGGTCCTTGCTCGGGGATGAGCACGTACTCTCCGTCGGCAAGATTACAATTTAATGAATGCAATGCGTAAGATATATGCATGATATGACATGTGCTTTTAGAAATCACAAATTTAAAGGTGCATGATTTTTCTTGAGTTAAACAAGGTTAACCTTACTTATGCAAGACCCCTGGGTGGTATACTTGGTAAATTGGTTTAAACTTAGCTAAGGTAAGTAGATTAAAATTTTGGGGTTCCACTGAATTCCTTTTAAGTCTTAGTGAGAATTGGTAAGTACTCAAGTTAGACTTATTGGGGTGAGGTTTACTTCTCCTTTCCTTTTCTTTTATTCTCTTTAATGTTTTGGAGTAGGTTTGAACTACAAGTTGCTTTTATAAAATTCTAAAAATTCTGCAAAAATTACAGTGGCTGGGTACTGGTATATGTTTCTCTGTCTCAAAATTTTGGGATCAGAAAGTGAATAGTTTTCTCTGGACAAAATTATTAAATTCTAGGTCAGAAGGGGTGCTTTGAACTACAACTATTATTTAACAGTGGGCAATTCTCCAAAACTTATTTTTGCTGGCTTTTAGGTGCTATAACATGACTTGATACAAATTTCTAATCATTAATACCTTTTAATTATTTTTCTATGGTTTTCTCAAGTTTCTAGCCAAATTGGTGCTTTCTACTACCACTATATTTGAAAAACATCAAACAACAAAGTGCTTATTTTTCTTGGTTATTATTTTGTGCAAGAGCAATCATTCTGAAGTTTGGCCTCTTTTTGCTTAAGGGAAGTGGTGGTATGCATTATTTGAATTAAGTGGCCTTTCTCTTAAATCATTAGCAATTGGTATGAGTTTGCTTCCTTTTCATGGGTTTGCATTTTTTCTCTAGTAGTTTATCTCATCATGGACTTAGCTAATTTTTGGTTGCCCATTATCACATTAATAGGGGTTGTTCATGATTTATTTGGAAAATGCCTTATCAACACTCTGTATTTATTTTCCTTACTTAAAAAGTTGGGCTGGGGTGCTTTGTATTTTTGTAGTGGGGCTCTGGTGGTTGTAAGTCCACTGGATTTTTATTAATCATTTTGGTTATAGTTTTGCTACTCTAATAATTGATTCCCAGTCCAAATAAGGCTAAATAAATCATTTTAATTTAAAACTGGTCCAAATTAATGGTCCCTGTATTTTTCCTAGGTTCTCTGTTACATAAGTAAACTAGGAAAAATAATCTTAATCACTGTTCATTAATTTCTAATGCCTTTCTGATTTTCTCTAAGTTTTGGACAAAATAGTTTTAAATGAATAACTACACCATAATTTCTAATGCTGGGGTTCCTACTATTTTTAAACAGTGTCTAAATGAGGTTTGAACATCTATAAATTTTCTTAAGTTCAGCACAGAAGAAAAACTAATTTTCCTTAATTAAACAAGGTTTGGTGGGTTTCTGTTTTTAATTTTAAACTCTAAAAATTAGAACAGAAAGCATAGGGTTTATCATTTTTAGATGATAGCTCATAATTTTTAAGATCTAGCAAAATTAGTTTGACAACTTTTGATTAAGAATTCATCAAGTTATGGATTTTATAAGTTCTTTGGTTATTTAAAAAGATTAACAGAATTGATTAAATGGAAAACTACTTTGCACTGGGGTCCCTGGCGGGTGTTTTAAGTTTTCTTCGCGAATCAGTCCTTAAGCTACTATTCACATGAGTCACTAACGTTACAGAAAACCCCTCGGGTTCTACAAATCCTAACCCGAGGTCCTTCTTCTACCTTAAACAGTAACCGCGGCGGAAGAAAGGGCGGAGGGGCTTACCGGTGGCGAGATGGCTCCGGTGAAGTGGTCGAGGACGTAGGGGAGGTCTCGGGGATCACAACGGTGTGCGGGTCGCCGTCGGAGATGGCCGGAGTTGGTCGGTCCACGCGCGCAGGCGGGGATGCTCATCGGCGGCGAGGAGTCCGGCCTGGTCACGGCGAGATAGAGCAATTGGATGGGTCAGAGAGGTTCATGGGGTGCCAGTGAAGACATGAGCGCAAGGAATTGGGCGGAGACTCACTGGATAGCTCGGTCCACGCGCGGCGGCGGAAGACCGAAGTCCGGTGAGGTCGATCTCGGGCCTCCGTGAAGTCCGGCCGGGTCCGAGGGCTTGGCAAGCTTCACGGGCTACTGGCAGAGCTAGCCGAAGCACTGGCTTGCCCAGAGGATGGCTGGAGTGGGCTGGCCACGATGGCCGAAGCTCTGGCGGCAATGGCGGGCGGAATTGAGCTCGCCGGAGCTAAGGGAAAGTGGCTGGCCGGTGAGGGTGAGTGCGGGGCGAAGTGGGGCGCGCCTGGGAAGGCTTTATAGGCACGGCGCGGTGCACGGGCGGTCGTGGACCGGCGAGTGCGCGCGGGCGTGCACTGGGAGGCGCGGTGCGCGAACGGGCGTGAACCGGGGGTGTCAGCCACGGTCGAACACGTGTTCCCGTTGCCTCTGCCCCTGTTGAAGCGCCGATTGGGAGCAAATCTTCGCGAATTTGGGCAAGATCGCTGTGAAGGATTTGTTCACCTGACCAAGCTTTGTCTTTTGTGTATGGACGTCGCGCGGTTTTAGGCTACGGACAGGGAGTTGTAGCGTCACCAAGGTGCCAGTGTCAGAATGCCTGGTCCCGAGGTCAAACTGCGCCAAAACCATGTCAAATGAATTTGGTTTGAGTTCAAACTTTTCCAGGACGTGTTCAAGGGAATTTGGCACAACTTTGATATTTGGATCTCTTGGCTTTGAGTTTCAAAAAACAGAGAACGCAGATGATCTTTGGGAAGAGGTCTGAAATTCAGAAATTCAGAAATCTGAATTTCTCTAAGGGTTCAAAGTTCAAGGGCTGATTTGGGGATTTATTTTAGTTATTTTGGCTAAGCTTTCTCAACCTTTCTTGTTGCTCATTAAATATACTTTAATTTTTATAATTGGCTCAAGTCATAATTTTAAACTTTTCATTCCCTTTTTCTTATTCTCTTGCATTTTGCTTATAAGGCTCACTTAGGGTTTATATAGTGTTGCACATTCCTATCTTTTTAAAAGACTCAATTGTTTTGATCATGATACTTTTAAGTATATACTTGGTGAATTCTTTATTTCTTAAGTTAATTTGATGCTCATGCTTACTTTGATTCACATGAAATAATGGTTCTTGGGTTGGTATTTGAGAGAAACCCTAGGTGACACTGGGGTGTCACAGCCTTCCCCCCTTAAGGAATCTCGTCCCGAGATTCAGGCCAGAGTCCTCCAAGGGTGAAGCGAAGGGTGAGACTTATAGGAAATGGGTGAGTGTTTCTATTATTAGGGTAAAACTGCTCTTCGAATGTCATTCTCTTTGCAACTTCAGAAGGAAGTCCTTTTAAGTTTTACTTCATAGTTACTTCATTCTGAATTAAGATCATATTTTTGAAAATTAGATTCGAAGGGCAGGAGGAGGGGTTGGGGGTGATTACGTACCAGCTTCCTTAGGTAGGCAATCGGGGAAGTTGGATCTCAAGAATTCCTCGGTTTCCCAAGTAGCTTCCTCCTCTGAGTGATTACTCCACTGGACCTTGTATATCTTGATCGATTTAGCCCGAGTTGATCTTTCTTTGCAATCTAGAATCTTGGAGGGGTACTCTTGGTACGATAGATCTGTCTCTATCTCCAATTCTGGCTCTGCTATGATCTCGGTCGGCCATCGAACACACTTCTTCAGCTGAGATACATGGAAAACACTGTGAATGGCAGACATCTTTGAAGGTAACTTCAGCTTGTATGCCACGGGTCCACATGCTTCTATGATCTCATAAGGTCCAATGTAACGAGGGGCTAGCTTGCCTTTGATCCCAAACCTCTGCACTCCCTTGGTGGGTGATACCTTGAGGTATACAAAACTTCCCACCTCGAACTGGAGAGGTTTCCTTCTTTTATCATGATATCTCTTCTGCCTGGCCTGAGCAGCTTCTAGATTCTTCCTGATTAACTTGACCTTTCTTTCGGCTTCAGTCACTAAATCAGGTCCAAAAACTTCTCTTTCACCAGGTTGAGACCAATTGAGTGGTGTCCTGCACCTTCTTCCATAGAGAGCTTCAAAAGGTGCCATCTTTAGGCTGGATTGATAACTATTGTTATAAGCAAACTCTGCCAAGGAGAGGTGATTATCCCAGTTCTTGCCACAATCGATCGCACAAGCTCTCAGCATATCCTCCAGGATTTGGTTTACCCTTTCCGTCTGACCATCAGTCTATGGGTGGTAAGCTGAACTCCTGATTAGCTTGGTTCCCAAAGACTCTTGCAATTGTTCCCAAAATCTGGCAACAAATTGGGCTCCTCGGTTAGAAACAATGGTCCGAGGTAATCCGTGCAAACACACGATCCGGTCAATATACAATTCTGCATATTTCTGAGCCTTATCAGTGGTGTGCACAGGAAGAAAATGTGCCACTTTCGTCAATCGGTCCACAATAACCCAAATTGAATCATGATGACGAGAGGTGTTGGGCAGACCCACAATGAAATCCATGCTGATGTCATCCCACTTCCACGAAGGTACGGACAGTGGTTGCAAAGCTCCAACTGACTTCAAGTGGCTTGCCTTTATCCTCTGACAGGTGTCACATTCTGATACATACTGGGCTATCTCCCTCTTCATTCTGGTCCACCAGTATAAAAGCTTCAAATCATGGTACATCTTGGTGCTTCCCGGATGCATAGAGAATTTGGAGAGATGAGCCTCATCCAAAATTTTCCTCTTGAGGTCCTGGTCTTTAGGAATCACCAATCTGCTTTTGAACCATAACACACCCTTTTCATCCTGGCGGAAACAATTATACTTCTCAACGTTCTGATGGAGATTCTTCTTGATAATCTGCACTCCCTTGTCACTGAGCTGGGCCATGATAATCTGGTCTTGCAAAGCTAGCTCAACAGAAATGTGAGACAAAGAACCAGAAGGAATCACTTCAATTTGCATCTTGCTCAACTCATCACACAAGGTGTTAATGCGAGAATCCATCAGGATACAATTGCATTGCAACTTCCGACTCAAGGCATCTGCTACCACATTAGCTTTTCCTGGGTGATAATGTACCTCCAGGTCATAATCCTTGATCAGCTCTAGCCACCTTCTCTGCCTCATGTTGAGATCAGCCTGAGTAAAAATGTACTTAAGGCTCTTATGATCAGTGAAGATGTTGCAGTGGGTTCCCATTAGATAGTGCCTCCACATCTTTAATGCATGAACCACTGCTGCTAACTCGAGGTCATGAGTGGGATAATTTTGCTCATGAGGCCTGAGTGCTCTTGAGGCATAAGTAATGACTCGGTTGTCTTGCATCAAGACACAACCTAGCCCGGTGCCCGAGGCATCGCAATACACATCAAAAGGCTTGCTGCTGTCGGGTTGCGCCAATACTGGTGCTGTGGTCAGATGCTGCCTTAATGCATGGAAGGCATCTTCGCACTTCTGACTCCACACAAACTTGACTTCTTTCTTCAGCAACTCAGTAATAGGCTTCGCAATTCGAGAGAAGTTCGGAATAAATCTTCGGTAATAACCAGCTAATCCCAGAAAACTCCGAATCTGGCGAACAGTTGTTGGTGGCCTCTAGTTCATCACCTCTTGTACTTTATCAGGATCAACAGCTATTCCAGCCTGAGAGATAGTGTGACCCAAAAATTTGATTTCCTTTAGCCAAAAAATCACACTTGGATAACTTGGCATAAAGGTGGTGCTCTCACAGACGTTGAAGCACTACATGCAAATGCCCGGCATGTTCTTCTTCGTTCTTTGAGTACACCAGAATATCATCGATGAAAACCACCACGAACTTGTCCAATTCCGGCATAAAAACAGAATTCATCAGATACATGAAGTATGCTGGTGCATTTGTCAGCCCGAATGACATCACCAAGAATTCATATAGCCCATATCTAGTGGAGAATGCCGTCTTCGGAATATCACTTGCTCGTATCTTGATTTGATGGTAGCCAGAGCGAAGGTCTATCTTGGAAAATACCTTGGCCCCGACCAACTAGACAAAAAGAACATCAATACGAGGCAAAGGATACTTGTTCTTGATAGTTACCGCATTAAGAGGGCGGTAATCTATACACAGCCTCAAGCTTTCATCTTTCTTCTTCACAAATAGTGCTGGACATCCCCAAGGCAAAGTGCTTGGGCGAATAAAACCCTTATCCAGCAATTCTTGCAACTGCTTCTTCAACTCTGCCAACTCAGCGGGTGGCATTCGGTAGGGCCTCTTGGAAATTGGGGCCGTTCCCGGTTGCAACTCGATGGCGAATTCAATATCCCGGTCCGGTGGCATTCCTGGCAACTCATCAGGAAAGACATCTGCATACTCACAGACCACTGGGATCTTCTTCAGAGGTAACTCCGTCATAGAGAAAGCACATGACTGAGAAGAACCCTGACTAGGCAGAATTAAAGTGAAATTCCCGCAGAATGGAGAATTAACTTCCACGGTACGGCTGGCTACATCAAGCACAACTTGGTGCAAGGTCATCCAATTTGCTCCTAGAATAATGTCCACATTTTCCAATCCTAACACAAGAAGAGTGGTTTTGACAATGTGGCTTCCCAGTTGAATAGGCACACTTTGGTTTAATTGATTAGTTGAAATTTTTCCCCCAGGTGTGACTATCATGAATGACCCTTTTGAGTGAGAGAATGGCAGTTTGCATTTAGCACTGAACTTTTGGCTAATGAAACTATGAGATGCACTAGAATCAAACAGAATTAAAGCAGGTTGATTATAAACTGAAAAGGTACCGGTCATGATAGGAGCTCCTTCAGGTACTTCCTCCAGAGTAGTGAAGTTGAGCTTCCCTTGCCTGACTTGCACCCTCTGCTTTCTTCCCTTGTCTTGATTTGGTGCTGGCATCTGCCTCTGCTGGTTCCTGGGACAATTCTTGGCATAGTGGCCCACATTGCCACAAGTGAAACACTTGTTCCCATTGCCCTGGTGGAACTGCTGCTGCTGAGGTGGCCTGATCACCCATCTGCCTGCCTGCTGCTGAAAACCCCTGCTCTGATTGTGAGAAACAATCTGGAACATCTGAGCCTGAGCGGATGGTGCTGCCATTGGTGCCTTCCTCTTCTTCTCTGCCCGGCGAGCAACAATGCAATCCTCCTGGGAGATGGCCATGTTGACCAACTCATTGAAGCTATCAGCCCGGACAGTGTTGAGTCGTTCCCGCAGCTTGGTATTGAGACCCCTGCAGAAGCGATCCCTCTTCTTTTCATCAGAATCAGCATGATACCCTGCATACTGGCATAAGTCGTTGAAGGCTTGCGCATACTGCAGTACCGTGCGGGTTCCTTGATTAAGGGCCAGAAATTCATTCAACTTTCGATCCAGAATGCCAGCTGGGATGTGGTGTCCTCTGAAGGCAGTCTTGAATTCCTCCCAAGATACCTCACGATCAGCGGGGAGCATAGCACGGAAGTGATCCCACCAAGTCTGAGTAGGGCCGCGAAGCTGCTGTGCGGCGAAGCGAGCCTTGGCTTCATCAGGGCAGTCTCCCGTGAGGAGGGGAAACTTGGACTCGACGACGCGAAGCCACACGTCGGCGTCCAACGGATCCTCTGCCTTGGTGAACAAGGGCGGCTGCGTGCTCAGAAACTCCTGATAAGTTGCCATAGCCGGAGGTCGCTGATGCTGGCCTCCACCATGCTGCTAAGGGTGGGGCTGGTGCTGCAAGAGCTGTCGCAGAATCTCATTCTGCTGGGCCATCAGCTCCTGCACTGTGGGAGCTGGAGGAGGTGGCGGGGGAACCTGCTCATTCTGCCCGCGACGCTGCCTAGCTGCCATCTGAAAACAGAGATTGTCGCCATTGTTATCCCAACTCACAGTTTCGAATGACAAGATATCATCTCATATGGAAGGAAAAATGCCATAATCATAATATTAGGTTCGAAAGGAAGATAACATGGTAACAAAGATCCCACAGATTTCAAAAGTTTACAGGGTTACATCAATCAGGGGAAAGTACCCATAAGCCTAGTCCAAAATCTGACATTAACTAAGCTCGCATAGGTTTCTATCCGCCTAAAAGTGTCGAAGCGACTGCTTAACCCTGAGCGGTGGAAGCGACACTAGATACGGGTGAAGGAGGCATCGCGGAGGTAGTCCCATTGGCACCAGGGGCTGGTCCTAGCTCCTCGGGAGCCTCTTCTCCCTCGCTTCTTGCTTCATTGGCCTCCATCTCCAGGTGGTGCATGTCCAAGTGGTCATTTGCTTCTTCGAGTTCCCTCTGCACATCGTGAAGCTGGTTCTCCAAGACATCAATAGTGTTGTCTCGGATCTCCACCTGCTGCTCCAGGGTGGCAATGCGCTGGCTCAGCCTCTCCACCTGCAGATCCTTCTCCACCAACTCTGTGGATAGGTCGACCACAAAATCTTCCCGACTGTCGAGAGTGAGCTTGGCAGTCTGAGCGGTGTTAGCAAGAAGTGTCATAGCATCGCTCTGAAGGGCCTGAAGGCGGTACAGCGCACTCATGCACTGAACGGTGACCCTCCCAACCAAGTCAGGATACATCGCCCACACATCCTTTACATGGCTCACGCGGTTACACCACATGGGATCATCCTTCTTTTCAGCAGGGAAGAGTCCCAAGGGGTGCATCACCATCTCCAGGGGGTGGTAGCCACAGAAAGTCATCAGAGTCTTCATGGCTGCTGCCTCAACGATGTCGTCCGTCCTGAGTCCAATCGTCTCAGAGTCAAGAGAACGCCAACCCGGCTGAAGGGGATGAGCCTCCAAAGTCAACCAGACCCGACAACGAGCTACCCGATGCTCCTCATACAACTGCACCGTGTACAAAGGGGGCGTAGGGTAACCGGAGGAGTTAAGCACTTCCCACAAGATGGAAGGAAAGCCATCGCGAGAAAGGAAGTCATAACTGAAACGAGAGTCTCCTCCATTGGCGGGGGTGGGTGAATTCATCTGCGGAAGGGAATCAAAGGTAAAGATTATGGTGGAAGGAAAAAGAAAAAGAGAGCCCCGATGGTTTTAAAGAAAGGGGGTTAGCTCAAAATTTTAATTCCTTCTTGTGTTTTATAATGCATGCATGCTAGAAGAAACGCTGCCTCTCAAAAGAAAATAGGGTGCTTTTTAGGGCATCTTAAAATATAAGTATTGGCCCACAGGGCCTAATTAGTTAGCCACCTATTTCTCCCTCTATGCCTAAGGCCTTTCGTCCTAGGTCTAGCGGTCTAGTCCTGACGATCCATAGCAGTTTCTAGGCAAGTTTTAGATTTTGAAAATTGGTATTCATGGTTTATTGTCCTTCTCTGTGGTGGAATTTGCTCCGATACCAGCTGTGGCAGAACCGCCCGAATTATTCCAGCTTAAGTGCCTAAGTCACGCCTCAGGGGCCGTAACACACTTAAATCGGAATAACCCATCAGTCCCTCAGATCTAGTCTGATAGAGCCACTTAACCAGGATCAAATTCCACAATCTCACTCGAAGGTGAGTCACAGAAGAAAATACAATAAAACAGGAAACCTCAAATTAAGTATGGAGTTATTACATAAATCGGAGTTTTTGCGTGGTAAATAAAGTTCACAAAATAAAGTGCAGCGGATAATCGATGTCGTCGGTATCGAGGAATCGGGCAAGGCCTAGCCCACTACTCCTCGTGCTCCTCTCCTGCCGGAGCAACGTCCCACTCGACCGTCCAACCCGGTGGCAGGGTGGTAGGCCAAGTCACACCATCAACCATTTCCTGAATGGTACCTGCAAAAATTGTGCCACAAGCAAGGCTGAGTATACTAATACTCAGCTAGACTTAACCGGTGTGAGGAGTCTACTCCTCTACCTCTAGACTATGCAGCTGTTTGGCTGAGGGGTTTGGTTTGCCAAAAGCACTAGCTGTTTCTAAAAGCAATTTTAGATTTTCAAATTCTATCATCATTAACTTAGCTAGATTTGCTCCTTCTAAGCATACATGGTAACAATCAATTAGTTCAATCAACAAGTTATCTCATGTAACCACATTTCACTTCTTACTCGATGCAGTACAAGGAATCAAGAAGTCTCATTAGCTGCGAGAAGCAGACGATTCGAATCGAGTTTTTAACCTTGCAAGGTAAACCTAAACACACGGCATGTCAGGGTACTCCGACCCCACACATGACAAACGTCCCCATCGATTCCCCGTTCGCGTCTAGGCCTCACCGCCTTGGCATACAATGCTCCACTGACCCCGACTGCCGTCGTGCAGTAGCCGCACTTGTACCCACCATAGCTAGCATGGGAGACCCAGTCTCAGGTCGCATGAGGGATAAAGTCCGCGCCCGGCTTCACTCAGGTACTAGGTTTACCGGTTACTATTTTTCCCGGCATGTGCTTAGTACGTTCAAAAGCTTGACTCAGGTATCCACACATTAATCCTTAATTTCTTTTTCCCGTCTCATGGACTAGGCATCCTCCCTGGATCCAAGTCCATCGACTAACATATATCCCATTATCAAGATGAATACAATCAATTCCTGACCTCGCGCGAGTGCTAGAAAAATCACTCGACTTCTACCAAGATCCTGATTAGCAAGCAGCTACTCGACCTAGCATACTAGTATTCATCTCATAAAGGAATCCTAAGTTCATGCAACTAGAGGTTTCAAGCAACTCCTACACTTAAGTGCACATTTCAATCCTACAAGCATTAAGTGTAGTAAAGTAGCATATAATAATACGGTTATGCATAAAACCGGGGCTTGCCTTCAATTGCTGGGGCTGCGGGGAGATCCTCAATAGCAGCCTCTGAAGCCTGCTCCTGGTCCTCCTCTTGGACAGGTCCTTGCTCGGGGATGAGCACGTACTCTCCGTCGGCAAGATTACAATCTAATGAATGCAATGCGTAAGATATATGCATGATATGACATGTGCTTTTAGAAATCACAACTTTAAAGGTGCATGATTTTTCTTGAGTTAAACAAGGTTAACCTTACTTATGCAAGACCCCTGGGTGGTATACTTGGTAAATTGGTTTAAACTTAGCTAAGGTAAGTAGATTAAAATTTTGGGGTTCCACTGAATTCCTTTTAAGTCTTAGTGAGACATGGTAAGTACTCAAGTTAGACTTATTGGGGTGAGGTTTACTTCTCCTTTCCTTTTCTTTTATTCTCTTTAATGTTTTGGAGTAGGTTTGAACTACAAGTTTCTTTTATAAAATTCTAAAAATTCTGCAAAAATTACAGTGGCTGGGTACTGGTATATGTTTCTCTGTCTCAAAATTTGGGGATCAGAAAGTGAATAGTTTTCTCTGGACAAAATTATTAAATTCTAGGGCAGAAGGGGTGCTTTGAACTACAACTATTATTTAACAGTGGGCAATTCTCCAAAACTTATTTTTGCTGGCT
The DNA here is from genome assembly GCF_902167145.1 of Zea mays. Classification (NCBI taxonomy): domain Eukaryota; kingdom Viridiplantae; phylum Streptophyta; class Magnoliopsida; order Poales; family Poaceae; genus Zea; species Zea mays. The sequence continues at coordinate 113,694,523 of NC_050096.1, forward strand.
TTTACGTGCTATAACATGACTTGATACAAATTTCTAATCATTAACACCTTTTAACTATTTTTCTATGGTTTTCTCAAGTTTCTAGCCAAATGGGTGCTTTCTGCTACCACTATATTTGAAAAACATCAAACAACAGAGTGCTTATTTTTCTTGGTTATTATTTTGTGCAAGAGCAATCATTATGAAGTTTGGCCTCTTTTTGCTTAAGGGAAGTGGTGGTATGCATTATTTGAATTAAGTGGCCTTTCTCTTAAATCATTAGCAATTGGTATGAGTTTGCTTCCTTTTCATGGGTTTGCATTTTTCTCTGGTAGTTTATCTCATCATGGACTTAGCTAATTTTTGGTTGCCCATTATCACATTAATAGGGGTTGTTCATGATTTATTTGAAAAATGCCTTATCAACACTCTGTATTTATTTTCCTTACTTAAAAAGTTGGGCTGGGGTGCTCTGTATTTTTGTAGTGGGGCTCTGGTGGTTGTAAGTCCACTGGATTTTTATTAATCATTTTGGTTATAGTTTTGCTACTCTAATAATTGATTCTCAGTCCAAATAAGGCTAAATAAATCATTTTAATTTAAAACTGGTCCAAATTAATGGTCTCTGTATTTTTCCTAGGTTCTCTGTTACATAAGTAAACTAGGAAAAATAATCTTAATCACTGTTCATTAATTTCTAATGCCTTTCTGATTTTCTCTAAGTTTTGGACAAAATAGTTTTAAATGAATAACTACACCATAATTTCTAATGCTGGGGTTCCTACTATTTTTAAACAGTGTCTAAATGAGGTTTGAACATCTATAAATTTTCTTAAGTTCAGCACAGAAGAAAAACTAATTTTCCTTAATTAAACAAGGTTTATTGGGTTTCTGTTTTTAATTTTAAACTCTAAAATTTAGAACAGAAAGCATAGGGTTTATCATTTTTAGATGATAGCTCATAACTTTTAAGATCTAGCAAAATTATTTTGACAACTTTTGATTAAGAATTCATCAAGTTATGGATTTTATAAGTTCTCTGGTTATTTAAAAAGATTAACAGAATTGATTAAATGGAAAACTACTTTGCACTGGGGTCCCTGGCGGGTGTTTTAAGTTTTCTTCGCGAATCAGTCCTTAAGCTACTATTCACATGAGTCACTAACGTTACAGAAAACCCCTCGGGTTCTACAAATCCTAACCCGAGGTCCTTCTTCTACCTTAAACAGTAACCGCGGTGGAAGAAAGGGCGGAGGGGCTTACCGGCGGCGAGATGGCTCCGGTGAAGTGGTCGAGGACGTAGGGGAGGTCTCGGGGATCACAACGGTGTGCGGGTCGCCGTCGGAGATGGCCGGAGTTGGTCGGTCCACGCGCGCAGGCGGGGATGCTGGTCGGCGGCGAGGAGTCCGGCCTGGTCACGGCGAGATAGAGCAATTGGATGGGTCAGAGAGGTTCACGGGGTGTCAGAGAAGACATGAGCGCAAGGAATTGGGCGGAGACTCACTGGATAGCTCGGTCCACGCGCGGCGGCGGAAGACCGAATTCCGGTGAGGTCGATCTCGGGCCTCCGGTGAAGTCCGGCCAGGTCCGAGGGCTTGGCAAGCTTCACGGGCTACTGGCGGAGCTAGCCGAAGCACTGGCTTGCCCAGAGGATGGCTGGAGTGGGTTGGCCACGATGGCCGAAGCTCTGGCGGCAATGGCGGGCGGAATTGAGCTCGCCGGAGCTAAGGGAAAGTGGCTGGCCGGTGAGGGTGAGTGCGGGGCGAAGTGGGCGCGCCTGGGAAGGCTTTATAGGCACGGCGCGGTGCACGGGCGGTCGTGGACCCGCGAGTGCGCGCGGGCGTGCACTGGGAGGCGCGGTGCGCGAACGGGCGTGAACCGGGGGTGTCAGCCACGGTCGAACACGTGTTCCCATTGCCTCTGCCCCTGTTCAAGCGCCGATTGGGAGCAAATCTTCGCGAATTTGGGCAAGATCGCTGTGAAGGATTTGTTCACCTGACCAAGCTTTGTCTTTTGTGTATGGACGTCGTGCGGTTTTAGGCTAGGGATAGGGAGTTGTAGCGTCACCAAGGTGCCAGTGTCAGAATGCCTGGTCCCGAGGTCAAACTGCGCCAAAACCATGTCAAATGAATTTGGTTTGAGTTCAAACTTTTCCAGGACGTGTTCAAGGGAATTTGGCACAACTTTGATATTTGGATCTCCTGGCTTTGAGTTTCAAAAAACAGAGAACGCAGATGATCTTTGGGAAGAGGTCTCAAATTCAGAAATTCAGAAATCTGAATTTCTCTAAAGGTTCAAAGTTCAAGGGCTGATTTGGGGATTTATTTGAGTTATTTTGGCTAAGCTTTCTCAACCTTTCTTGTTGCTCATTAAATATACTTTAATTTTTATAATTGGCTCAAGTCATAATTTTAAACTTTTCATTCCTTTTTTCTTATTCTCTTGCATTTTGCTTATAAGGCTCACTTAGGGTTTATATAGGGTTGCACATTCCTATCTTTTTAAAAGACTCAATTGTTTTGATCATGATACTTTTAAGTATATACTTGGTAAATTCTTTATTTCTTAAGTTAATTTGATGCTCATGCTTACTTTGATTCACATGAAATAATGGTTCTTGGGTTGGTATTTGAGAGAAACCCTAGGTGACACTGGGGTGTCACAGCTGTGTATAGCGTTACCAACTTCTCTCTGGTACTCGGCCCCCCTGGGATGTAGGCTCGACGTGTCGAGGCTGAATACTAGTACACCAAAGAAAAAGTTGGTGGTCCGGTCCCTAGGGGGTAGTCTCTACAGTTTGAGACTACCTACCTCTGGACGGGGACCTAGACCTGCACACAGCTTCGGCCTTGAAATGTTAGTAGCACACCCATAGAACCCATCGTCTGGTATCTGCCATCCTTTGATTCATGCAACAGGACCTGCAGGGTTTAGGCTGGGAAGCCAAGCCTTATGTCCAGACCTACAGAATCATAGCCCCAAATACTAGGGTACCCGTTGCAGAGTGGTGGAGGTGCAGGCTTAGGGTACGGGACCAGGCTAAGCGGCTACACAGCTCTGGACCACTCCAAGAAACGAGCGCCCATTCTCTAGAACCGGACCCGCAGGTTACCAGACCCCCTATAACAGTAGAGGGGTCCTAAACTGCAAGCCTAGCTTACTCAATTTTGATGTCATCATACCAGCAAGGCTGGGAACTATATGGGTGGGTTAAATAAAAAATAATGTCTGAAAGCTGTAGCAGAATAAAACCATCACAAAAGCACATCTGGGAGGTAACATCTCTTCCTTATAACTTGATATACATGGGTGTAGACCAACAGGCTGGTTTACGAGGGCGGACCTCACCGGATTGACGTACACATATTCGCAACCCAGTTACAAAGGAAGAAAAACTCAATCCCCCAGTTTTGCTTCTATGGGTAGAACTTATGGAGATGCTCTATGTTCCAGGGATTGGGAAGAGGCACTCCTTCAGTTGTGGCAAGGCGGACACACCCGGGTCAGCATACTTCTGTCACCTTGAAGGGTCCTTCCCAACTAGGGGAGAGTTTGTGGAGCCCTTCTCGGTTCAGTACTCGCCTTAGGACTAGGTCCTCGACCCTGAGCTCCCTACTATGCACGAACCGCTGGTGGTAGCGCCTGAGCGCTTGGTTGTACCATGCATTGCGGATCGCCGCTTGCCATCTGCGCTCGTCGATGAAGTCCACGTCCTCACGCCGTAGCTGTTCCTGCATAGACTCATCGAAAGACTGGACCCATGGGGAGCCCATAAGGATTTCCGGGGGAAGACAGGCTTTGGCCCCGTAGACCAGGAAGAACGGGGTCTCCCCAGTAGCTCGGCTGGGTGTGGTCCGGTTCCCCCATAGTACCGACGAAAGTTCGTTGACCCAATTTGCACCATGCTTTTTTAAGCAGTCATAGGTGCGTGTCTTGAGTCCCCTGAGGATTTCTATGTTTGCCCTTTCAGCTTGGCCATTGCTCCTGGGATGAGCCACAGACGCAAAGCACAACTCGGTGCCAATGCCCTCGCAATACTCTTGGAAGAGCCGACATGTAAACTGGTTCCCGTTGTCCGTAATGATACGGCTTAGGACCCCAAATCTACAGACAATCGACCTGAGGAAAGCAACAGCAGCACCCTAGGTAATATTGATCACATGGGTGGCCTCTGGCCACTTTGTGAACTTGTCGATGGCGACGAAGAGGAAACGGTACCCGACGACGGCCCTGGGGAATGGTCCCAGGATATCCGCCCCCCATACGGCGAATGGCCAGGAGGGTGGAATCATCTGTAGAGCCTGAGCTGGTGTGTGTATCTGCTTTGCATGGAACTGACACGCCTTGCAGGACTTTACCATCTCAGCTGCATCCTAGAGAGCGGTTGACCAGTAGAAGCCATGCCGGAAGGCCTTACCAACCAGTGTGCGGGATGGTGAATGACTTCCGCACTCTCCTCCATGGATCTCCGTGAGTAGCTCATGGCCCTCCTCCTGGGTAATGCACCGCATGAGAATGTCGTTGGCGCCATGGCGATATAGATCCCCTTCTACCATCGTGTATCACTTAGCCAACCGCACTATGCGCTCTGCGGCCACATGGTCTCCAGGAAGGATGTTTTCTTTCAGGTAGTCCCGGATCTCAGAGATCCATGCATCGGGACCACTCTGAGACATTGGATGTGGCGCTAAGAGGTTGAAAGGACCCTCTGTAGCACACACAATCCTTGGTGGATCCTGCGGATGGAACACCACCGGGACCGCTAGCTTCAAGGTGCTAGTATCGCCCCCTTCACCCAGTTCGGCAGGCTGGGCAGTAGGTCTCAGCAGTTGTCTTTCGAAGATGCCCTCGAGCACGGGTGCCCAAGTCGATGCCCTCATGGAGAGTTCATCTGCCGCTGAGTTGTAAGCCCGAGGAACATGTTGCAGTTCCAGGGCATTGAAGTCCTTTTCCAGCTTCCTTACTTGGAGGAGATAAGTTGTGAGCCTGGGCTCGTTGCAGCTACATTCCCTGCAGACCTGCTTGATGATTAGCTGGGAGTCCCCCTTCACGAGGAGCTAGCGGATCCCTAGGGATAGGGCCACAAACAAGCCGAAGATTAGTGCTTCATACTCCGCCATGTTGTTGGTGGCCTTGAACTCGAGGTGCACCATGTACTTCACTTGATCTCCGCTTGGGTCGATGAGGACCACATCGGGACCGCCACTCTGCTGTCAGGCGGACCCGTCGAAGAAGAGGGTCCAGTGGGGCTCGGTGAAGACCGGAGCCCTGGGCTCCGCATGTGTGGGGTCCAAATCAGGATCTGGACCCGTAGGAGCGCTCGGGGGAGGGGTCCACTCCACGATGAAGTCCGCTAGGACCTGGCTCTTGACAGCGTGGCGGGCCTAGAACTCCAGTTGGAACTCAGCAAGCTCCGCGGCCCATTTGGCAATGTTGCCTGTGGCGTTAGAGTTGTGAAGAATGTCCTTTAACGGGTAGGAGGTCACCACCACAACCCTATGTCCCTGAAAATAGTGGCGCAATTTTCTGGATGCAACAAGTATAGCATAGATAAGCTTGTGCGTCTCAAGTTACCTGGCCTTTGCCTCATGGAGGACTTCGCTGACGTAGTAGACCGGATTCTGGATGGTTCGGATCCCTGTGATTGGTCCCGAGTCCTCATCCTCCTGGCCTTCCATCAACATCGTGGTGGTCGGACCACCACCTTCTCCTGGGGGAACCTATTGACTCCCCTGGGGTTGTTGTGCCACCCTCTTGGCGACCAGCACCATGCTCACCGCCTCGGAAGCCGCTGCAATGTACAAGTACAACGGCTCTGGAGCTACCAATATTGGCAGCGACATAAGGTGCTGCTTCAACTCTTGAAAGGCACGTTCTGCCTCTTTGGTCCAAGAGAATGGACCGGACTTCCGCAACAGCTTGAAGAAAGGCAGTGCCCTCTCAGCCAGTCTTGAGATGAAGCGACTAAGGGCGGCTAGGGACCCCACAAGCTTCTGGACATCCTTGATGCGGGCCGGAGGCCTCATTTCCTCAACTGCCTTTATCTTCTCTGGGTTTGCTTCAATGCCCCGGTGTGAAACCAGGAACCCTAACAACTTCCCTGCAGAGACACCAAAGATGCACTTGCCCGGATTCAGCTTTGTGCTAGTTGCACGCAGCCTGTCGAAGACCAGGGTTAAGTCTTCCACTAGGGTCGACCCTCTCTTAGTCTTGACCACGATGTCATCAACGTACACCTCTACTCTATCTCTAATCAGGTCTCCGAAAGTCCTACTCATCGCCCGTACAAATGTTGGTAAGGCGTTTTTCAGACCGTAAGGCATTACGACATAACATTAAAGCCCATCCATTGTTACAAAAGCGGTATGTTTCCTATCCTATCTAGACATCTGAATCTGATGGAAACCAGAGTAAGCATCTAGAAAAGACAGGAGGTCACACCCGGAGGTGGAATCCACGATTTGATCTATTCGTGGAAGTGGATATGGGTCCTTGGGACAGGCCTTATTGAGGCTGGTGTAGTCGATGCACATTCAAAGCTTCCCGTTCGCCTTAGGGACAATGACTGGGTTGGCCAGCCATACTGGGTGATGGACCTCTTCGATGAAGCTAGCGTCCAGCAGCTTCCGGACCTCCTTACAGATGAAGTCTTGCCGCTCAACAGACAGTCTCCGAGGCTTCTGACTCACCGGCTTGGCGTCAGGGTGGATCTTCAGATGGTGCTCGATCACCTCCCTAGGGATCCCAGGCATCTGTGACGGTTCCCATGCGAATACGTTGGCATTTGCCTGGAGGAAGGCGACGAGCACGAGTTCCTATTTTTCCTCCAGATCACACGCGATGCGAGTGGTCTGGGGGGGATCTGCACTGAGCTAGATGGTCTTGACGGGGACTCCATCTGCTCTAGATGGCTGCACCTTGGGCACCTTGGCAGGCGTCTTGGTACAGGAAGTTGAGGGGTCCCTCCCCACGTCACCCGAGCGAGCAACTCCTGCCGCTAGGGCGCGCAGCTTCTCGACAGCGGCGAGCGCAGCAGGGCGGTCGCCCCGCACGGTGACGACCCCAGTCGGGGATGGCATCTTGAGAACCAAATACCCGTAATGGGCAATGGCCATGAACCGGTATAGGGCCGGCCTGCCAATGATGCATTAAAATGGAGGTTAACCACCGCAACGTCGAACTGGACGTTCTCACTGCGGAAGTTCTCCTCGGTCCCGAATGTAACCGAGAGTGCGATGCTCCCGAGGGGATACACCGGATGAGGGCCCACTCTGGAGAATGGGCGAGAGGGTCCCAGTCGGGACCCTAGGATCTGCAACTGCTTGAACGTAGCATGGCTGATGACGTTGAGCCAAGCCCCACCGTCAATCAGGACATGATGCAGCCGCATGTTGGCGATGACAGGGGCGGTGATCAGCGGTAGTATACCGGCCCCTGCCATGTTCTCGGGGCAATCGGATGCCGTGAAGGAGATAGTGGTGCTCCGCCACCGCTGACGGGGAGCTGCCTTCGGGACCCCTGGGGTCGCCGAAAGGACCTCACGACATAGAGACTTCACGTTCCTACGGGAGGTGAGCTCCCGGCTTCTGCCATACATAACGTACAGCTTCTTGCGGCGGTCGTCGTCATCACCAGAGTCAGAATCTCCAGTGACGATGTCCTTTAGGACTTGCTTGGGGGTCTGATACCCGAGGTCCCGTTTGCCTGCGGCCAGGTCACCTTCGTCGACCTTCTCCTTGCCAGGCCGACGACGAGGTGGCGAGCCATCCCTGGAGGCCTGCTCACGTCGCTCGCTGATGCGCTTCGCGAGCTTCAGGATCTCCTGGCACTCCGAGGCACTATGGCGAGCGTTAGGGTGGACAGGGCACGACCCACTGTCACTTCCCAGTTGCCGGGGGCGCTTGCCACGCTCGTCCCGGCCCCCAGTCGCAGCTACGGCGACCGGAGCACCAGACTGCGGCCTACCGTGGTCGTGGTTCTTCTTCTTCTTGCCACCGCCCTGGGTGGTGGCACCTGAGCCACCCGTCCGGGTAACTCCGATTTGCGGCACCGAGTGCCATGCACGACCCTCAGCAGCTCTGGCACACTTGTCGGCCAGAGTGAAGAGCGTGGTGACGGTCTCCACGTCGTGCATCGCCAGCTTCTCCAACATCTTCTTATCCCGCACCCCCTGTCGAAAAGCAGTGATAATAGAGGCATCAGAGATGCGAGGTATAGTTCCCCGTACCTTGGTGAAATGGGAGATGAAAGCCCGGAGAGTCTCTCCGGGTTCCTGCCTTACCGCATGGAGATGAGCCTCAACGCCATGCTGTTGGTAAGCACTGGCGAAGTTTGATGTGAACCGTGCACAGAGCTCTTCCCAGGAGTAGACCGACCCCGGGGTGAGGTTCATGAGCCAGGTCCGGGCCGGCCCGGTCAAGGCTACATGGAAGTAGCTTGCCATCACGGTAGTGTTTCCACCAGCTGCCGTAATAGCGGTGACGTAGACCTGCAGTAATTCCGATGGGTTTGATGTCCCGTCGTACTTTTCCGGCTGGTGTGGCCGGAACTTGGGTAGCCAAGTCGCCGCGCGGAGATGATCCACAAGTGCGGCGCAGCCAACGCTAACCAATGGGACGTCCGTCTGGATTCGGGCATCCCTTGGAGTTTGTGGCGAAACTGGACCGAAGTCCTGGTCGAGGTTGCGACCCTCGAAGTTTTGCCGGCGCTCATGCGCCCTCTCCAGAGAGATCTGAGCATCCTCGCCCGCACGCTGGCGGTTGAGCTTTGCTCGTAGGTCATCATCTCTCTCCAGAGATATTCGGGCATCCTCGCCCGCACGCCTGCGGTTGAGCTCTGCCCGCAGGTCATTAGTCCGTGCACCCCTCACTGAGGGTGAGTGCACCGATGCCGACACCTCACTTTGACGCCAAAATGACCGAGGCCTGGGTCTGGCCGAGCTAGAATGTGCCATGCCGAGGAGACGGTCGACATCCTCATGCCACTGCCTCATGGCCCCCAGCGAGGCCGTGGAACTTGGGGGTTGTGCAGCAATTCCCTGGCTGCAGACAAGGCCCCAGGAGCAGCCCTTGATGCCCTGGACGTCTACACATGCGTGTGCTGCTGCGTAGCGTGCATAGCAGTAGCACCGGTGGCAGGGCGGTTGGAGCTCCGTGGCATGGAGGATGCTACCTCTTCCTCCATCGGGAAGTCCTCGAGAATGAAGTCACGGTGCTCGACAATTTGAACCATCGTGTCGAGCAAGAAGACAGGTGAAAAAAGCTAAAGCCAAGGCCCCCTACCTGGCGCGCCAAATGTCGGTGGGAGAATTCCACCGACCGGGTGGCGGAACGCACCCGCCCTAATCCTAAGACGAGGAGGGGCCTAAGCGGTTTGCCTGTCTGGAGAATTCGGAAAGAACACGAGAGGACATGTGGGATTACAGTGGTTCAGGCCACCGGGGCGTAATACCCTACCTCCACTATGTGTAAGCTGTATTGAGAGTGAATTGAGTCTGTCGAGTCCGTCCCTGTAATGCTATGTGTCTTCCCTTTTATAGTTTAAGGGAGGCACATACAAGGATGCTGAGCCCCGACATGCGGGCCCAGGAGCATAATGGAATAATTACATTATGTGAACAACTAATGCTGATAGAGTAACGCATGAGTAATCAGCGGGAGTCTTGATGTCTGCAATCCATGCTGCATTGATGGGCAGTTACCGTATGAGTAATGCAGGAGTAATGGTGAGTAACTATGTGGCCCACATATCGTGGACTGAGCATGCCGCTTGTCAGTGGAATGGACAGGCACATGTCTTATCCATCATGAAGGCGCGTGTAGCCTAGAGGCGTCACGCCGGGTTCCGCACGTTGGCTTATGTCGCGCGTAGTATGCCACGTGGTAGCATCGGGACTCCGCCTGAGCGGAGAGCAGGAGTGTATGCGGATAGGTCCGGAGCGCACCAGAGCAGGTCTGGACACGTGTCAGCTCTGGACCCCTGCCTGGGCCTTAAGTAAGGTCTTGGGACCCCACTGTGGGCGGTCCGCACCCCATACGGGAGGGGGGGTCCGGATCCCATTCTAGGGGTCTAGTCCATACACGTGGGGGTCCTGGACCAACTTGGAGGTCTGGACTGTATATCCAAGGGTCCGGCACTTTCCCATGGGGGTCCAGACTCACTGTTGACGCCTTGGAGTATATCACTTTCTCTGGCCACGTGGCTGCCCCGAAGCCGCCCACGTGGTGGGGTCAGGTTCTGTTGCTGGCCCAGAGTAGTCGCCCGAGGCTGGGGCGAGTCATGGTCTGGTCCCACGTACAGCTCCTTTACCACGCGACTAAAGATAGCCGCGTGGGTACTGCGTCTTCATACAGTAGTAAGGGGTACCCTAGTTTCAGGGTACAGATAACTAGCTTTTACAACTATGTCATACTTGGAAGTTAAAAACTCATTTTCATCTTTTAACTTGTCATATTTAGCTTTTGACTTCCTAACGATTTGAGTGTATTCTTTAAGTAGTCAGCTAATTCATCATAGGAAGGAGAAGCATACTTGTCATCACTATCACTATCACAATCATCAATAATATCATTATCAAGTTATACCTTTCGTTCACCTTTAGCCATGAGGCATAGGTGAGAAGTAGATGAGGGTGATGGTGGTGGTGAAGAGAAATCCCCAGCGATGGCGGCAACTTTTTCATCATTCTCTTCTTCAGTTGAAGAAGACCCGCTTGAGGATTCAATGTCAGTGAGCGAGTCACCAACAATATATGTTTTTCCATTTTTCTTTTTATGGAATGTTTTATGCTTGCCTTCCTCTTGAAGACTTTTTTTCTTTCTTCTCATCATCATCACTGTCATCATGTTTCTTTCCCTTGAACTTGTTCTTCTTGGGCTTGTTGCATTGATGAGCAAGATGACCGAGTTCTCCACAATTATAGCACTCCATCTCAGAATGGGCTTTCTTTTACTGGAGAAGAACTTCTTCTTTCTTGAATCAAACTTGATGCCTTCTCGATTAAGTTTATTCAACATTTTGGTGGTCTTTCTCACCATCAAGGCAATGTTTGCATCAAGATCATCATCACTTGAGGATTCTTCCTCAACTTGCATTTTGGCTTTCCCTTTCTTTTCTTGGCTAACTTTGAGAGCCAAGTCTTTTCTCTTGGAAGAAGACCCATCCTTGTCATTTATGTGCATATACATTTCATGACCATTGATCTTTCCCAATATTTGAGTTGGAGTACCAGTTGAAAGATCGATTAGATGTAGCATAGTGACAATGTGTCCATATTTGTCAATTGGAGGACACTGAGAATCTTCCTCACAACATCTGGTTGTGAAATTTGGGTGAACCCCAAGCCATTGACTTCCTCTATAAGAATGTTAAGGTGTGAGTACATATCATTAGCATTCTCATTTGCAAGCATTTAAAAAGAATTTAATTTTTTTATTGTAATGTGATATCTCTCCTCACGCTCACTTTTAGTTCCTTCATGTAGAGCACAAATATCCATCCACAAATCATGAGCATTTCTATGATTTCTCACTCTATTAAAACATCTTTGCAAAGGCCTCTAAAGAGAGTGTTTTTGGCCTTAGCATTCCACTTTTAATAATTAAACTCTTCACAAACAAGATTTGTGGGATCTCTTGGTTCAGGGAACCCTTCAGTGGAGGCTTTATAGACATCAATGTCTATAGCCTCTAAGTAAGCTTCCATACAAATTTTCCAATAAGGAAAATCGTCACCATCAAAAACAGGAGGAGGTCCATCCCCGTCGGACATCGCTACTCTAGCGGTTAAGCTAATCTAGGACCAACAAGGCTCTGATACCAATTGAAAGGATCACGATGCCCAATAGGGCGGGTGAATTGGGATTTTCTAAAAATTCAACAACAATTAAACCCTAAGCATGAGCCCAACTTCACCCAACTACTAGCAATAAGTAAATACTACTAGAACAACAACAACCCTAAGTCACTACTTCAAATACTTGCTAATCAATTGAACAAAATGAAATACTCAAATTGAATGCGGAACGTAAAACAAGGTTAAGAAGACTCCTCCAATTTTTTTGTTGAGGTATCGAGGAGTCGACACTCTTCCCTAGTCCTCGTTGGAGCACCCACGCAAGGGTATCGCTCCCCCTTGGTCCTCGCAAGAACCAAGTGCTCACTATGAGGTGATCCTTTGCCACTCTGGCGCGGTGGATCCCTCACGGCCGCTTACAATCTTGAGCCGGGTCACCAACAAATCCTCTGATGTGATCACCACGCTCCGAACGCCACCAAGTCGTCTAGGTGATGCCGATCACCAAGAGTAACAAGCCATAGACTTTCACTTGACCAAGAGAAGCCTAATGCATGTGGTGTGTGCTCTATGTGGCTCTCACTTGCACTAATGAGGTCCTAACACGGGATTAAAGTTTTCTAATCACCTCATTAGGCTTTGTGGTGCTTGCAATGCTCTAGCAATGTGTGGGCTTTAAGGTGGGTAGCAAGACACTCAATGAGGTAGGTGAAGGGGGTATAAATAGCCCCACCCGCCAAACTAGCCGTTACTTGGCTATTCTGCGCATGGGCGCACCGAACAGTCTGGTGCGCCAACGGTCGACTCCAATGACTAGTTTTGACAGCTACCTGTTGGGCTGATGGCGCACCGGACAGTCCGGTGTGGCCGCTAAAATTCATTTTCTCAAATCGTTACTCTCGGGTTTTCTCGGGGGCAGAGGCGCTGGCCCCGAGGCTTGCTGGCCCCACTATTAGGTGGCGCACCAGATAGTCCGGTGCACACCGGATAGTCTAGTGCCCCTAAGACAGAAACCCTAACTTCTTTTTCCTTTGCTTTTCTAAACCGTTGTCGTTCTAACTCGTGAGTGTGTTATAGAGTGACACATAGCGCTAGATGTGTGTGTGAATATGCACCAACACTACACTAGAAATCTCTTGGTCAAACTACTCATACACAACCCTATTTATAGCACGACTAAAATAAATATAGAAGACCTAATTCTATACCGAGTGTCTACAACTCCTTCGACACTCGGAATATGAAGACCTTCATCTTTTGATTCGTCTTTTCAACCGTTGCTTCAAGTTCTCATCTCAGGGATTGTTTTCACCGTTGTAGCACAACTTCCTGTAATGCGACCTAACTTACCATTTGGTCTGCAAAACACACGTTAGTCACATATAATCTTATATTGTCATTAATCACTAAAACCAGCCAGGGGCCTAGATGCTTTCAATGCGGGACAGTGAATTATAAGTGAATGGGACATAACGGGTCAGAGGACACATGCCTTCACCAAACATATGCTCAGGGTCTTCAACTTTGTAGAACTCGAAGAACCAGATCACTTGGTCGCCAACGCTTGATCTTCGATCCCAGACTTGATTTTAGTTCTAACGCTAACCCTGGCTTGTAGTGTGTGTTTAAAGTTGTAAATTTCATATTACGCCTATTCACCCTCCCCCTCGAGGTGAATTTCAGTAGATAAAGGGTTTGTCTAGATATATCTAGGTTACGTTCTACAATCAACATTGTTCTAATACCACTTCTATCAACCCGGATTTTAGGGCAAACCCGAGCACGTCTCAAATGTGTGCTAGGATCAAGTCTCACACATATGATGACTCATGGTATAGAAATCAATGTCACACAAGTAATAGGGGATCTGTATAAAATATTTAATTAAATTTATCATATGACGACAATGATCCTCCACAACCATAGTTGACTGGGAGATGACGACCTAGACCTCTCCAAACTCATCGTAGCATCCTTCATGCTCCTCATCTTGGTGGAACATGTTCATAACCTGGTGTGAGTATGGTGTAACACCTTGAATTTAGGGGTATAAAATTTCTTCTGTAAATGCCTACCAAATTCAGGTGTTACCTCTTGTCTCTCTCTCTCTCTCTATACTTGCTCTCTCCTCTTTTTGTTTAGAGTCAAGTTAATTAGGTTATGGATTAATTATTTATTTTGTCAAAACTAGGTGAGTCATGACTTGTTGCATCATGGTGAGCCTAAATTAGTCTATGTTTTTATGCACATGTTTGAATTGGTTTGAATTTGAAATTTAGTTTGAATTTGATTTGAAATCCATAGGGAAAATAAAAAGAAAAGGCATTAAAAAATCTAGGGAAAAAGAAAAGCCAAATTCATCCCACTCGGCCCAACTCAGCCCAGTCAGGCCGCACGCGCGCGCCAACGTTGCCTGACAGGTGGACCCCACCTGACAGGGACGGCCCACGTCCGCGCACGCGCACTATCTCTCCCTCCCGCTGCCCAGTGGGACCGGCCTGTCGGCGCCGATCCTTTCACGCACGCGCCCGCTCTCTCTCACTGCTCGGTGGGACCTCCCTATCACCGCTGATCGCCCGTTCAAATGCTCACCCTCGCTGGTCTGTGGACCCCACATCTCAGCCACTACCCCTTCCCTAACCTCCCGCCCACGCTCTTCGCCGTGGAGACACCCACGACCGCGCATTTCCCGGCCACGCCCCACACGCCCGAGCCCTTTTCTGGAGCCCCCACCCACTCACTCGCTCCCCTCACTCAGTTGCGCCCTCAGTCGAACACCCTCGCTCTCTCTCTATCGCTCTACGTGCGCCCGTGGAGCTCCGTCGTGATCTACCGTCCGTTCCGTGGCCGTCATCGAGCTTCTACCACGTCTGTTGCCTTAGTGAGTTCCGCCTCTTCGCCAACAACGGGGGACACCCTCTAGTTTGCCCCCAACCCCTCTGTTTCGCTCGATCCGCGCTCACCGGCCTTCAACCTGTGCAGTCGAAGCTCCGCCGTCGTCGACCCAAGGCCTCCCTGCGTCCCCGCCGTTGCTCAGGCGCTCAAGAGTTCCCTCTCGAGGTGAGTGACTCCCCTACTCCCTCAATTTCCCGTGTTCTTCTCTATCATCCACGCAATTGCTCGTCGGAGCAAGTCTGCGCCACCGCTAGGCCACCTCGCCGCAGACCGCCACTCTTCGGTGCCCCCGCGTTGGTGTTGTTCCCACGACCATGTCCGTCGTGCCATCCCAAACCTTCACGTGCCCTTCTGAGCGCCCCAGGACCCCCTCAGCGCGGCCGCGCTCGCGCCTCTTGCGATGTTTCGCCGCGGAGTCGAGCGGCGCCGCCGTTGGCAGCCGGGAAATCCGACCAAGGTTGGTCGTCTGATCTCAGATGTCCATCCTAAATCGAACGACCCTATTTTAAATAACTAGATCTAATCTTAACCGTCTGTTTTGGATCTGACCGCTCGGGTGTGCGTGCCCTCGCCCGCGCTCCTGCAGCTGGGCCTGGCCAGTCAGCCCTGGCTCAGGTCGCTAACTTCCCCTGCCACACCTGTCAGCGCTCGCCGTGCACCCGCGCGCCCGCTCAGATCTAATCCAGGCCATTGATCATGGATCTGACAGCTGATAGAACCCGATACCCCTTCGCGCGGTAGTTTTGCTAAAGAAGCCCTCGGTTTTCCGGAAACCAACCCGTCGTCCCTGGTTTTCGCGCACAGGCCCCTGTAATCTTGCAGAAAGAACCCTAGGCTTTTAATTAGTCACAGAATTAGGCTAATTTAGGGTTTTAAATTCTAAAACTTGTTTATTTCATATCTTTTGCATATGAACTCCAAATTGAGTGATTCAAAATTGCAAAATGTTCATGGGATTATTTTCTACCTGTTAAAATTATGATCATTCACTGTCTGCACATTCTAATTTTATGCCTAGACTATAGATTAGTTTTGGTAATAGTTTATTTATTAAATAAGAAAATAAAAAGGAAACACCCAATGGTAATTAGATGTTTAACTTTGTGAGATTAATAATATGTAAAGTATGAATCTATCCCTCATAATTTTTGTGTCTTATTAAAATAAGTGGAATCTAATTATGTAGTCTATGGAGATAGACAACACTTAGAGAATCACAATCTTCTAAGTGTGCTAGTTCACCCTAGAACCCAAGTTACCTCTTGAGTTCATATTGTTCTTTCAAGATGTGTTCACTTGTTTGTACATGTTGGTGTATTGTTCATTTGTCTTTATCCAAATGTATTGAATGCATGATCACTTTATTTAGACAACGAGCATCCTGTGGTTAATGAGTATGTTGTCGAAGATCTTCCTGAGCAACAACCAGGTGAAGGCAAGTGTCATCTGACCTATTATGTCCTACTTACTTTATAATTCACTGTCCCGCATTACTTTATTTGAAACCTAAGGATTGACTAGTCTGTATTTACCTTAGCCTTGTTTACCTTTTGGGTTATTATGGTTAGCATTGTGCTATTTCTTTACCTTAATCAACGAACACGATGTGAACATTTATGATACGATGATGTTATCCCGATGATGATTTTGTGATACTTTAGGGGATTTAGGTTGTTTCCTGAGTACCTCTCTATAAGGACCGGGGTGTAGTTGTCTTTGCTGGAGGGCCATCAATGGGGGTCGGGGCATAGTGCTCGCTCTGCTAAGGGTGGGTGCCGAGGTTCATTCGATTTGGTTTTGTTAGTCACCCACCTTAGGGAGGGGTACTGTGTTTGTACGACTGGCGAAACCTAATGATCAGCTATGCACCAGGGGAGTCTTTGTAAAGGCTTCGTAGTGAGACCCTACTAGGTCACCTTGGTAGTGATCAATGGGGAGTCATGATCTCTGGGCAGAACGGGAATCACGACTCGTGGGTAAAGTGTGCAACCTCTGGAGAGTGTTAGAAATTAGTATATCAGTCGTGCTCACGGCCTTGGGATCTTCTTTGATTAGAAGAACTTTGGATACTTTTATGATGATCATTAACATTGATGGTTATAATTCTGGTCTCTAATATTTCCTCTTGGAGGGAGTACTTTTGGGTAATAACTGGGTTTATTACTAAAACTTGGCTATATTATTAGTAATAAATACTTGACCAACTAAAAGCAACTGCTTAACCTTAACTCCACATACATCTAGTCCACTTTAGCCAAACGAGACATTTGCTGAGTACGTTGAAGTGTACTCACCCTTGCTTTAAAAACAACCCCACCCCAGGTTGTCCCCACTGTATTCAGTGCTCAGGAGGATATGCAGGCAACATGGACGACTTTGAGGAGTTCCAAGACTACAATGAGTTCTAGTTATGTTAGTGGCAAACCCCCAGTCAGCTGCCTGTGAAGGCCATATCTGCTACGTTGGCTTTTCCGCACTTTGATAATGTTAATTATTATGTTAAGTAATGACTCTATGGATGTCTTGTACATCTTGATGTAATAAAGTATTATTCGCTATTGTAACGCCCTGAATTTGGGGGTAGAATGTTTTCTTCTTTTTACTCACCAAATTCAGGCGTTACTCTCTTTTCTCTTCCTGTTTCGCTCCTTCTTCCCAATTTCAAAGCGGTGTAGCGACTGGTGTCCGTATTACATGTAAACAAAAACCTAAGTTGTCATGAGTGTTGCATCATGCCGAAGCATATTTCTTTTGTCTGATGTCGTGTTTAATCGCGTGTTCGTCTCGTCTCGTTTCGGATTTCGGTTCACGATTGGATTCCGATCTGTGGTTGTGCGTGTCGCGGGATTTTGACACGCGGTGCGGCCCAGCCTAGTTCGACCCAGCCCGGCCCGCTCTGGCCCGCGCGCCCCCGACGCCTTGCCCCTCACCCATGCGCGCACCCCCTCCCTTCTCTCCCTTTCTTTCATTTGATTTTCCCGCGCAACAACTTCCTCTCCTCCACCCCTCTCTCTCTCCTCGTGGTGCCCTAGGTTTTGGAGATGGTGATCGCTGGATTTAGACCCCGAGGTGAGCTCCCCTCCCCTCTCCCTCTCCCTCTCTCTTTTCCCCTCCCCTTCTTCTCCCCTGCGCGCGACCCCCACCTGTCCCCTCGCGCGCGCGGCCCCTGCGCGTGGCTCCCCTGGCGCGTGGCGCCCCCTCCCCCAGCACCCTGGCGTGACGCGGCCCCTCCCTCTGCTCCCCTCGCACGACGCGGCCCCGCCCGGCCCCTGGCCCCTCGAGCGCGGCTCCCTGGTGCCCCTGCGCGCGGCCCCTCGGCACCCGGCGTGGCCCCCGGCGCGTGGCCCCTGCCCCGGGCAGCGTGGTCCCCAGCGTGGCCCCTAGCCCCTGGCAGCGTGACCCCTCGCGGCTTGCCCGGCACGTTCCCGCGCGCGCAGCCCCAGCGTTCGCAGCGATCGAACCTCGATTTAATTAGTTTTTAAATTTAGTTTATTGAACGTGCTGCGTTGCGCGCTTCGTCGCACGGCGAATTAGTTTGATTTCAGATTCTATTGACGTGTTGCATCGCGCGCTTCGTCGCGCGACGATTCATCTTAATTTCAGATTATTTAATGTGTGGTGTCACGCGTCCAGTCGCGCGACATTTCATTTTAAATTCAGTTTAGATGGCGTATGCCATTGTGTGTTTCGTCGCGCGACGTTTAACGTCTCTTTATAATTAATGCAAGTGTCTCGTTGCCCGCTCCGTCGCACGACGAGTCGTTTATTTCTTAATTCAATTTATGTGTTGTGTCGCGCGTTTCGCCGCGCGACAATTCTTTTAATTTACCTTTATCTGTTCCTAATAATTAAACATAGAACATGACTTTACCCTATGCTAAACGCGATGGTTAAATTAATACCATTCTGTTTATACGAGTATTTTCATTTATAATCGTGTGATGTGATCGCTCGTTGGCCGTAGCCTCGACCGTTACTTTCCCTTTCTCGCTTAGTCGTAAGTGTGAGCCCTGCGTCGAACGTCTGTTTATTTATTACATTCTATTGTTTGGTGTATTGTTCTTTTGTATTAAATTTGTGGAATGTATGTTTGAAACTCGTATAGATAACGATCAGTTGGCGGAGTCCGAAGGAGTTGCAGGTGAAGACCCTGAGCAGCAGTCGGTTGGTGAAGGCAAGTGTCCCTTGACCCATCTATGTCTTACTCATTCTTATAATTCACTTCCCGCATTTACACAATTTATACCTAAGGCTTGACTAGCTTTTGTTTATCTTGTTCTTGTCTACCTATTTTGGTTGGGTTATTTTGGTTTAGTTATATGCTAGCGCTTCACATTAATCAATCAATATGATGAGATTATCTATGATACGTTGTTTTCCCTTTTGATTATGATGATGGTACTATGACATTTAAGGGGACTTGGGCTGTTTCTCGAGTGCCTCTCGTAAGGACTGGTTCGTTGGATGACCGCCTGGGAAAATAGTGCAACCATGAGGGTGGAGTGGGACGCCCTTAGCTGAATAATTAGAGGAACTGGGGTGTAGTTCGCTTCGCCGTCGTGCCGTTAATGGGGCTTGGTGTATGCGGCTCGCTCTGCCAAGGTTGGTTCACCCCTTGGGGAGGAGTGTGGTGCATTTAGGAAACCTAACGGGCGGCTATAGCCCCAGGAAACCTTTGTAAAGGCTATGTAGTGAAACCCTGCCTATTCACCTTGGTATTGTTTAAGGGTTTGATCAGCCCGAGGCAAGAGGGAATCACGGCTTGTGGGTAAAGTGCGCAACCTCTGTAGAGTGTTATGAAACTAATATATCAGTCGTGCTCGCAGTTATGAGCGGCCAAGGGAGCTCCATTGATTAGAGATACTTGATCAGACATGTTTGGTTTACAGGTGGTAATGAGGATGATGGTTATGATTATGCTTATGGTAATGGTAAGTGGTATTCTTTCTGTTTGGAAAGGTGAGAGCACCTATAGGGGGTGAATAGGTGATCCTGTAAAATTCAACACTAATAGCCACAAAACTTTGGTTATGAAAGTTAGAATGGTTAAGTGGCTTGAAACGAGCTCTTGTGAACACAGTCAATCAAAAAGAAAACAATCACAAGAGACACGCGATTTTATCCCGTGGTTCGGCCAAGTAACACTTGCCTACTTCCACGTTGTGGCGTCCCAATGGACGAGGGTTGCACTCAACCCCTTTCAAGTGATCCAAAGATCAACTTGAATACCACGACTTTTCTTCCTTATATCTTTTCCCGTTTGCGAGGAATCTCCACAAGTTGGAGCCTCTCGCCCTTACAACAAATATCACAATGAAAACACAAGAGTAAGGTTGGGGAGCAACACACACAAATCCACAGCACACACACGCACACAAGCCAAGACTTGAGCTCAAAATGAAACACAGAGAGTTCACAACTAGAACGGAGCTCAAATCACTAACACGATCGATCAAGTGCGCGGAGACGGAGTGTGGGAGTATTAGATTGCTTAGTGAATGCTTTTGTTGCCTCCTCCATACTCTTAGGGGTCCCTTTTATAGCCCCAAGGCAGCTAGGAGTCGTTGGAGGCCAACAAGGAAGGCAATTCTTGCCTTCTGTCGGGTGGCGCACCGGACAGTCCGGTGCACCACTGGATAGCCACTATTCATGTCCGTTGCGTGAGTGATCTCCTTCCTTTCCTGGCGTAGACGACCGTTGCAACTCTAGGCTGGTTGGCGCACAGGACAGTCCGGTGCCCGTGCCGACCGTTGGCGCGGGCCACGCGCCGCCCGCGGATTGCGCGGCCGACCGTCGCGCTGGCGGCCGTTGGCTCACCGGACAGTCCGGTGAATTATAGCCGTACGCTGCCAAACTTTCCCGAGAGTGGCCTGTTCGCCGGAGGCTGGCCCGCCGCACCGGACACTGTCCGGTGCACCACCGAACAGTCCGGTGTGCCAAGTCGAGCTGGACTTTGGGTGTACCAAGCCAAGTCTTGTGCATTTCTTTTCTTCTCTTCTTTTCTCTGTTTCTAGCACTTTAGACAATATATGTTAGTACTCAAAACAATGTACCAAGTCTAGAAACATACCTCATGTCTTGATTTGCACTTTTCTCTTCATTTAGCACATAAGAACTTAATTATATGTGTTGGGCACTTAATCACCAAAACAATATTGAAATGGCCCAAGGGCACATTTCCCTTTCAATCTCCCCCTTTTTGGTGATTTATGCCAACACATCAAAAAGCAATCAAAACATGTGCAACAACAATGCAAATGAGGACCAAATTGTATTTGACTCTAATTTGGCATATTTGGATCATTCTTTGCCACCACTTGGTTTGTTTTTGCAAATCAAATTCATTTTCCTATATCTAAGTCAAACTCACTTGTTTGGGCATAAAGAGAGATAATCCAAGAATGAAATTGATCAAGAGCCAAAAACTCCCCCTTTTTCCCCATACTCATAAATTTTCCCTCACAAGAGACCAAATTTTGCATAAAGAGTATTTTGAACAAATCAAAAATCCTAACTCTACAATTTTCAAAATCCTCAAGTGGTAGCTGATCCATTTGCTTTGGCCTTAATTTCTCCCCCTTTGGCATCAAGCACCAAAACGGGATCATTCTTGGCCCTTTAACCCCATTGCCTCACCAAAATTGTCAATTAAGAGCAAAAGGCAATAAGAGCATAAGAATGAACTTGGAGGTGAGTACACTAATACTAGAGTGCAGTGGAAGTCTTTGCATGGTCCAAGTTCACGTTTCCCTTTCAATTCACCTTTGAGACTACATCAAGTACACTTAACTACAAAGGTTAGTCTCAAAGGGTCAAGTTGTAGCACATCTCCCCCTAAATATGTGCATCATTCACACATGGACTTTTGAGGTCCGGGGATCCCTTGCACAACTTGAGCACCATAAATAAACAACAAATTGCATAAATGTATAAGTAATATGATCAAAGGCATAAAACACATGTATGCTATAGATCAATCCAAGTTACGAGAATCTAAGACATTTAGCTCAGTACACAGCCTGCAAAAATGTTTTCTCATCTAAAGGCTTGGTAAAGATATCGGCTAGCTGGTTCTCGTTGCTAATATGGAACACTCGATATCTCCCTTTTGCTGGTGGTCTCTCAAAAGTGATGTCGGATGTCTATGTGCTTAGTGCGGCTGTGTTCAACAGGATTTTCCGCCATGCAGATTGCACTCTCATTGTCACATAGGAGTGGGACTTTGCTCAGATTGTAGCCAAAGTCCCGGAGGGTTTGCCTCATCCAAAGTAGTTGCGCGCAACACTGTCCTGCGGCAACATACTCGGCCTCAGCGGTGGATAGGGCAACGGAGGTTTGTTTCTTTGAACTCCACGACACCAGGGACTGTGGCGGAACCGCCCGAATTATTCCAACTTAAGTGCCTAAGTCCCGCCTTAAAGGCTAGACCACACTTAAATAGGAATAAATCGTCAGTCCCTCGGATCTAGTCCGACGAGGCCACTTATCCAGGATCGAATACCACTAGCTCACACGAAGGTGAGGCACAGAGAAATACAATAAAACATAATACCACAAATTTAATAAGTATCATTAGTGATTACTTTATCGGAGTTTTAGAAATAATAACCATAAATTTTAATGCAGCGGAAATAACTAACGGAGAAGAACCGAGTAACATGGCGAAGCCTGGCCACACTACTCCTCCTGGTCCTCTCCTGCGGAAGCAGTAACCCACTTGACCGTCTATCCCGGTGGCAGGGATGGAGGCCAAGTCACACCAGCAACCAAAGCAAGGAGGTACCTGCAAAAATTGTGCCACAAGCAAGGCTGAGTATACTAATACTCAGCTAGACTTACCCGGTGTGAGGAGTCTACTCCTCTACCTCTAGACATGCAGCTGTTTGGCTGAGGGGTTTGGTTTGCCAAAAGCACTAGCTGAGTCTAAAATCATATTTTAGCTTTTCAAGTTTTAGTATGATCCCTTTTAACTAGATGTGTACCTAGCTATTCATACATGGTATCAAACATTTTTATCAAACAACATCTTTTGCCAGTCACCTCATTTCCACTTATTACTCAATGTAGCAGCATGGATCAAGCAGTCTCATTAGCTGCGAGAAGCAGACGATTCGAATCGAGTTTTTATCCTTGCAAGGTAAACCTAAACACACGACATGCAGGGGCACTCCGTCCCCACACACATCAACCGTCCCCATCGATTCCCCGTCAGCAGATCAGGGCTCACCGCCTTGGCGTACAATGCCCCACTGACCCCGACTGGCCGTCGTGCAGTGACCGCACTTGTACCCACCATAACCGGAATGGGAGACCTCGTCTCAGGTCGCGTGAGGGGATATGTCCACTGCCAGGTTCACTCAGGTACTAGGCTTACCGATTTACCATATTTCTCGGCATGTGCTTAGTACGTTCAAACGCTTGACTCACGGTACCACACCTTAATCCTTATTCCAATTTTTATCCCGTGGACAACAAATCCCCATGGATTGTTGCCCACAAACCAACATCAGTACGATATGAAAGTGGGTACAATCAATGTCCTGACCTCGCGCGAGTGCTAGAAGAATCACTCGACTTCTACCGAGATCCCTAATTAGTAAAGCAGCTACTCGACCTAGCATACTAGTATCCATTTCAAAAAGGAATCCTGAGTTCATGCAACTAGGGTTTCAGTCAACTCCTACACTTAAGTGCACAGCACAAGCCTACAAACATTAAGTGTAGTAAAATAGCATATATAAACGGTTATGCATAAAACCGGGGCTTGCCTTTAATTTAACACTTAGATAGTGTTTGCTGGGGGAGGTACTCGCTTGGCGAGCATCTACTGGTTATGTCCATCCTTCCTTGGGTCGTCCACCGACTGCATCTTGTGGGTGGCGCCACATCACTTGCACGATCGTCATCTCTCGGTCCTAAATGAGATGCAAGGTGCATATGTATGAATATAATGAAAGTAGCACAAGTCATATAAATACACGGTAGCGAACTAACACTTAATTGTAAGACACCATAAACAACCACACGCTAACATTAGTCATTTACATGTTATCGGCGTCCAACATTAACACCTCTAAAAAGACAACAACATTTTATTTATTTACGCAACACAACTACGACATCACAAGTACGCGCATTTTGTTTGTTTGGATACGGGTTTTCATTAGTTCTCCTATTGATCGCACACAAGCATCACCAATAACACAAATTCAATAGAGGACATAAGCGTCAATATCTATGGAACTCCTATATCGCAATCACTAGAGAAAGGAACATATAAAACAAGACACACATGTCATCTCTAGCTTAACCATGGCAAGTCTACATTACTTAAGAGCAAACCAAACATTTTTAGCGAGAAGGGTGAACTAAACAATCAAATGCGCATATGCAGATTTTCGGGACAGCAACACAGCAGTCACTTGTTTTAATCATAACTTTTCAAAGATTAATCCAAAAATAGCAAGCTAAGACTTTCTGGAAAGATTTAAAAGTGAACTACAACTTTGGTATTTTTACCTCAACATGATTCAACACTTAACAATGTTAAAACGTGCTAATACAACAGCGCTGTCCAGATTTGGACAGATTCAGACTTATGACTTTAAAAATTCATAACTGAAGATTCAGACATCCAAACAAATTGATCCTAGACTTTCTGGAAAGCTAATTAAATTGTCTACATATCATTTATAAACATCCCAAGGTGATTTAATATGCAATTTAGGATAAAAGATATTAGAAGGCCTTGCTGTCCAGAATTGGACAGATTCAGTCTTCAGACTTCAAACACATGTAACTTAATCTTCAGACCACCAAAAATAGTGATCCAAGACTTTTTGGAAAGCTTGGGAAAAGTACTACATAACTTTTATAATCACTAAGAAGTGATTCAATGTTTAACTAAATCAAACAGCACAGTTTTCGAAATCTGTTCTGACGGTGGACAGAACACAGCAAGCAGTTTGTAAAATTCATAACTCTTAAACTATCAGGTCTATAGTTATGAAATTTTAACACAAGTAAGATAAGAAAAGCCTCTACAACTTTCTTATAATGATCATGAACAGGTTGCAACATTAAATTGAGCAAACAATACAATTTCTGAAATCTGTACAGAATTTGGACAGATTCAGTTACTGAATTTGTAAAAAGCATAACTCCTAAACTGTCAGACCTATGGCTGTCAAATTTTAACACCAGCAAGATAATAAGGTTATCTACCACTTTTCTATAGCACATATCTACAGAAAACACAATTTAGTTCATCAAATATACAGCACAACTAAAACAGCGCGTGCAGCCCAAAACAGCAATCAACACATTTCAGCTCCTATATAATTCAAGAATCTCCGCGTTGTAGAGACTCGAATTATTCTAACGCTTTACCATTTGTTAGAGTTAAATTACTCAAATTAGGACCAACAAGTAGACTTACTAATTGTTATACAAGTTATTTTACGCGCTAGAACTATCATACACCATTAACCAAGGCATCCATCACAATCATCAAATCCGGCATATATGTACATCAAAACGCGTTTCATCCACTAGTTCGCGTTTGAGCTTAGACACAACATGAGCACTACTAATTTTTACCCACGACCATAACCATGCGCATCTAGACTACAACAAGCAAATCACCGTGTTTACAGACTTAACCCAAACCATCTAACAAGTTGGTTAACCAGTATAACACTTAGCAAAGTGTTTTAGATTTCGCAACTCAAAAACATAGGTGGGAGCAGGTTAATTAGTTTTTCTTAACCATTTTCTCAACTTAAACTGGACAACGCACCAGTCACTTAAAACACCATATTTTAGGAGACCTCACATGTCGAGCATCAATTTATAACATAAGTGACTCAACCTCTATCACGCTTAACAACTACCACATCACCCGATTTATCTATTTGGAACATCACCTGTCTAGCGTACTACTAGTACCCCGCATTTTGACTCGACTTGTAATTATAGAGGAAGCAACGGCTACCTTGGCATGCCATCACCCCTCTACTTAAGCCAAAACAATTTCTACCTATTCTAACCGAACTTTCGTGGCGAGCACAACTTATATTGCCCTGTCTCGCATACAACCATCACGAGCATCCTTCACACGATTATATAATAGCAACCTAAACGTCGTGCTACACAATACATACATCTTTCCTCGCCGCGAGTATAACCATATTACGGCATATACCCGCACACCTCAAATAAATATCCCACGCCACCACTACTATATCACACCACGTCACACACACATACGTATACTAATTCAATCCTCACATAACTTGTATTTCCAAATTAACTCATCACATAAATTTCCATCGATGCATTTCTCACAACATAACCGGCATTTTAAAAATTATCCTCACAGCAAACCACACATCAAATACATTCTTACCAAAACTTAAAAACATACGAGTTCTTGTTCTACTTCATTTTCTTCTATATACGTGTTCATTATACAATTATAATTTCACGCACATATTCACACACGCACATCAGCGACCAATTACGTAATTAAAACAAATCGTGAATCATTCAAGGCTAACAACCTGGTCGAAATCCGATCGGAGTTGCACATGCCTGCCATCAGATCGACTGGGCTCTTTGCCGACGAGCGACGAGCGAGGCGTGACGACGACACGGGCTGCGAGCACGGCATAGTTTATTACACGATTTGCTGGTGCGGCCATTCAATCGAACACGAAAAACACAGGACAGCTAGTAGCTCACCGAGGTTGTTGCTCGCTGCACAGATTGATGACTAGCGGAGCTCGGCGCCGACGTGCTGGGAAACGATGGCTGCTGGGACCGTGCAGATCGATGGGGCTCGCTGCATCCCTACCGAGGTCGAGCGTGGGGGAGACGTCGTGCGGTGAAGGGAGTGGCCGGCGCCGGAGATGGAGAAACTCGTCGACTCAGGGAGCTGGTCTGGAGATGGGACCTCGCTGGATTTATGGAGCAGGGAGCAAGGGAAACAGGGAGCTCGGCCATGGCGCTCATGGCAACAGCGACTACCATGGCCGGCCATCCAAAATGGAGGAGGCGAGTGCCAAGGGCAGGGGGCACGGGCGCCATGGGGAGCTGAGGAGGCCGGCTGCGAGCGTGGCACCATGGATAGAGAGCCGGGCGGCACTGGAGGGAAGGGAATGCTCGGCCCTGGACGAACTCCGAGCAATGGGGCCCAAGTAGGAGGGCGCCATGAGAGGGGAGGAAGCTCCCTGCGCGCGGCTGTGTGGGATGAGGAGCGCGGGCAGAGGAGGTCGGCTGAAGCAAAGGAAGGGCGCTGGTTGCTGTCGGAGGTGGAGGAAAAGGGGGTGTTGCAGGGAGATGGGAGCGGCTGGAGGAGAGGGACGCCACGGCTGCTGGCCGATCTCCCTGCTGGCCGCCGTGGGGAAGAAAGGCTCCATGGATATGAGCTGGAGACGCCTGCACCAAGGGGCTCGGCCAGCGCCCAAGCAGAGAGGTGGAGGCGCCATGTACAGGGAGCGTCGGCAGAGGAAGGAAGAAGACAGCGTGGGGGAGAAGGAGGCTGTTGGTGGCGGCTGGAAAAATGATAGGGGTGGGAGTGGAAAATGTCCAAGTGAGCACCCCTATATATAGAAGCAGCCCTAGGGTTAGGGTTCTTTAGTGGGCTTAGTGGGCCTAATGGGCTGGGCTGGATTTGGCCCAAAACGCGAAATCGAGCTGCGTTAAATTATTTTCCGGAATAAAAATGTTCCTGCGGATTCCGTTTCTACGGAGAACAGAGCGAATTTGGGTTTCGACGAACGGACGATTGAGCGATTAATTTGGCCGAGAGTTGGATTTGATTTCGCTCGGAAATAATTCCTCGCGCACTCTTTTAGAAATAAATGTTTCTCTTCTGATCGGCTTTGGATTTCTAGTCGGAGAAGGCGAATCATGGTATTTTAAAATCGCTGTCGATACGGGATTTTGAATTCGGTTCGGACATGAGATATTCGACCGAGTCGAGTAAGAAATAATTAGAGGACGACATACTGAGTATTCCGTTTGCGAGTACGGACTCGGATTAATTTTTGGACATAGATCGAACATCAAGAAATCGGAGTCGGACACAGCTCGATTAGCAGCTATCGAGCGTTTGATTAAATGAGCTTTAGACGAGTTTGATAAATTGAGATTGAGTATCGAGTTTTGCATCCGTGCCAAGAATTAAAAGTTTTAACACGCTCCAAAATTGGTTGTTTCTCGCGATCGAATAACTCTGAATTCGGTGAACTTCCAAGAGAAAGCCTGATAAACAGAGATAGGCACGATCGAGAAATAGAAATTTTCACTGAGCATCCGAGATTAGGATAAATCTCCCGACATAACACGAAACTGACACCTGGGGTGTCACAGCCTTCCCCCCTTAAAAAGAATCTCGTCCCGAGATTCGCATGAGGATATTTAAGGGTGGAGAAGCATGTAACTCCTAGGCTGGAGATAGATGCAAAATTATGAGATGGGATCTGATAGGATACGGAAGATAGATTTGGATAGAATATCGCGACATGTTGAGACAAAATGCAGCGATCATTCTGAGAGTGTCCACAAAAGATAGCACATCGATGTAGTTTTATAAGGGATCATAACTATTAACCGCAATACCAGCGCGTGCCGAGTAGCTCAACCATGTGTGCACCATAGTAGGCTCTCGGTCTCGTCGCGGCACCATCAGTTGTTAGCCATAATACCATTACCAAACGCAACCAATGAGAAATCCACATAGCACAGATAGATGGAGCCCATGAGAGTATGGCTCAGAAAATAAGAATGTGACCGGAGTTGAAGCAGAGATTGCTGACAAAAGAGCATCACATGAGAATTTTCTTTAACCCAGAGAACCATTTGATGATCAACATGGAGATTATCAGATCAGATATTAGCACGAGATTTGATATGAGGATGAACCGACCATGAGATCAAAATAGATTGTTGAGCTTTTAGAGACATGAGAGAACCAAGGACAACAATCAAATCCATTGAACCAAATGGATATGCCATTTAGAGATAAGTTGATAAAACAAGCGTCATGATCCTAGAGAAGGGGTATGAGAATGACCAGAATTGAGAGATTTAGGCAAATCAACATCCGATACTTGAGAACGGGTTATAGAAGATAACAAGATAACAGGGCAGAATCATTAAAGGATCCAGAGATTCGGATGATAAGGTCACAACATGATTCACAAGGAAAGAGATCACCAGATCCATGCGAAAGGAGGGGTAGACAACAGGATCAACTGGATGATCAACAGGAATGCTATGAAGTTTTAGGGGCAAGGATTTATGAAAAGAACATGGCCTTGATAGGGTTTGCGCAACTAGACACCAACAACAATTTTTTTTGACACCACAAGTGCACAAGGAGACTTGGGTTGGTCTAGCGATCAAGCTATGGAGGTTTACAAGCTGTGCAGGTGTAAAATTCAAGTGTAAAACACACAAGGGCTAAAAACACAAAAACAAGCACATGATAATATTTTTTAAGGTTTTACAAGGGAACCACTAGGTTGTTTGGAGAAGGAGGTCTTTTTATGGGCAAAACAGGCAACAATTTTTTTTTATTGGCAAAGAGGGTTGAACAATTATAATACCACCTAGCTAGCAAGACAAGAGAAACACATAGCACGACCTAACAAGACTTACCAATCTGACACGAGGAAGGCATTTCTTATAGTTCCTAACATATCAGTACATTACATTATTCACAATTTCTTATTATTGGAATAAAGGTGAGAGAAGCATGTCGGTGCACAAGAGACAATGATGCGACAATCATGATGCATGCTCATTCTAGTCGTCTTCTCAGACCTAACTAATTTTTGGGTGCTTCTACAGCATCCTTATTAATAGTAATAGTAGCCCTTATGGCCTAAATAACTAGCCACCTAGCTACCCATCTATTCCTAGGGCTTCACGTCCTAGGTCTATCCTTATCGTCCTGACAGCTATCCAACTTGGTTTCTAAGCAAGTTTTACTTTAGAAAAGGTTGGTAATCATGACTTATTGACTTCTCTGTAATGGTATTCGCTCTGATACCAGCTGTGGCGGAACCGCCCGAATTATTCCAACTTAAGTGCCTAAGTCCCGCCTTAAAGGCTAGACCACACTTAAATAGGAATAAATCGTCAGTCCCTCGGATCTAGTCCGACGAGGCCACTTATCCAGGATCGAATACCACTAGCTCACACGAAGGTGAGGCACAGAGAAATACAATAAAACATAATACCACAAATTTAATAAGTATCATTAGTGATTACTTTATCGGAGTTTTAGAAATAATAACCATAAATTTTAATGCAGCGGAAATAACTAACGGAGAAGAACCGAGTAACATGGCGAAGCCTGGCCACACTACTCCTCCTGGTCCTCTCCTGCGGAAGCAGTAACCCACTTGACCGTCTATCCCGGTGGCAGGGATGGAGGCCAAGTCACACCAGCAACCAAAGCAAGGAGGTACCTGCAAAAATTGTGCCACAAGCAAGGCTGAGTATACTAATACTCAGCTAGACTTACCCGGTGTGAGGAGTCTACTCCTCTACCTCTAGACATGCAGCTGTTTGGCTGAGGGGTTTGGTTTGCCAAAAGCACTAGCTGAGTCTAAAATCATATTTTAGCTTTTCAAGTTTTAGTATGATCCCTTTTAACTAGATGTGTACCTAGCTATTCATACATGGTATCAAACATTTTTATCAAACAACATCTTTTGCCAGTCACCTCATTTCCACTTATTACTCAATGTAGCAGCATGGATCAAGCAGTCTCATTAGCTGCGAGAAGCAGACGATTCGAATCGAGTTTTTATCCTTGCAAGGTAAACCTAAACACACGACATGCAGGGGCACTCCGTCCCCACACACATCAACCGTCCCCATCGATTCCCCGTCAGCAGATCAGGGCTCACCGCCTTGGCGTACAATGCCCCACTGACCCCGACTGGCCGTCGTGCAGTGACCGCACTTGTACCCACCATAACCGGAATGGGAGACCTCGTCTCAGGTCGCGTGAGGGGATATGTCCACTGCCAGGTTCACTCAGGTACTAGGCTTACCGATTTACCATATTTCTCGGCATGTGCTTAGTACGTTCAAACGCTTGACTCACGGTACCACACCTTAATCCTTATTCCAATTTTTATCCCGTGGACAACAAATCCCCATGGATTGTTGCCCACAAACCAACATCAGTACGATATGAAAGTGGGTACAATCAATGTCCTGACCTCGCGCGAGTGCTAGAAGAATCACTCGACTTCTACCGAGATCCCTAATTAGTAAAGCAGCTACTCGACCTAGCATACTAGTATCCATTTCAAAAAGGAATCCTGAGTTCATGCAACTAGGGTTTCAGTCAACTCCTACACTTAAGTGCACAGCACAAGCCTACAAACATTAAGTGTAGTAAAATAGCATATATAAACGGTTATGCATAAAACCAGGGCTTGCCTTTAATTTAACACTTAGATAGTGTTTGCTGGGGGAGGTACTCGCTTGGCGAGCATCCACTGGTTATGTCCATCCTTCCTTGGGTCGTCCACCGACTGCATCTTGTGGGTGGCGCCACATCACTTGCACGATCGTCATCTCTCGGTCCTAAATGAGATGCAAGGTGCATATGTATGAATATAATGAAAGTAGCACAAGTCATATAAATACACGGTAGCGAACTAACACTTAATTGTAAGACACCGTAAACAACCACACGCTAACATTAGTCATTTACATGTTATCGGCGTCCAACATTAACACCTCTAAAAAGACAACAACATTTTATTTATTTACGCAACACAACTACGACATCACAAGTACGCGCATTTTGTTTGTTTGGATACGGGTTTTCATTAGTTCTCCTATTGATCGCACTCAAGCATCACCAATAACACAAATTCAATAGAGGACATAAGCGTCAATATCTATGGAACTCCTATATCGCAATCACTAGAGAAAGGAACATATAAAACAAGACACACATGTCATCTCTAGCTTAACCATGGCAAGTCTACATTACTTAAGAGCAAACCAAACATTTTTAGCGAGAAGGGTGAACTAAACAATCAAATGCGCATATGCAGATTTTCGGGACAGCAACACAGCAGTCACTTGTTTTAATCATAACTTTTCAAAGATTAATCCAAAAATAGCAAGCTAAGACTTTCTGGAAAGATTTAAAAGTGAACTACAACTTTGGTATTTTTACCTCAACATGATTCAACACTTAACAATGTTAAAACGTGCTAATACAACAGCGCTGTCCAGATTTGGACAGATTCAGACTTATGACTTTAAAAATTCATAACTGAAGATTCAGACATCCAAACAAATTGATCCTAGACTTTCTGGAAAGCTAATTAAATTGTCTACATATCATTTATAAACATCCCAAGGTGATTTAATATGCAATTTAGGATAAAAGATATTAGAAGGCCTTGCTGTCCAGAATTGGACAGATTCAGTCTTCAGACTTCAAACACATGTAACTTAATCTTCAGACCACCAAAAATAGTGATCCAAGACTTTTTGGAAAGCTTGGGAAAAGTACTACATAACTTTTATAATCACTAAGAAGTGATTCAATGTTTAACTAAATCAAACAGCACAGTTTTCGAAATCTGTTCTGACGGTGGACAGAACACAGCAAGCAGTTTGTAAAATTCATAACTCTTAAACTATCAGGTCTATAGTTATGAAATTTTAACACAAGTAAGATAAGAAAAGCCTCTACAACTTTCTTATAATGATCATGAACAGGTTACAACATTAAATTGAGCAAACAATACAATTTCTGAAATCTGTACAGAATTTGGACAGATTCAGTTACTGAATTTGTAAAAAGCATAACTCCTAAACTGTCAGACCTATGGCTGTCAAATTTTAACACCAGCAAGATAATAAGGTTATATACCACTTTTCTATAGCACATATCTACAGAAAACACAATTTAGTTCATCAAATATACAGCACAACTAAAACAGCGCGTGCAGCCCAAAACAGCAATCAACACATTTCAGCTCCTATATAATTCAAGAATCTCCGCGTTGTAGAGACTCGAATTATTCTAACGCTTTACCATTTGATAGAGTTAAATTACTCAAATTAGGACCAACAAGTAGACTTACTAATTGTTATACAAGTTATTTTACGCGCTAGAACTATCATACACCATTAACCAAGGCATCCATCACAATCATCAAATCCGGCATATATGTACATCAAAACGCGTTTCATCCACTAGTTCGCGTTTGAGCTTAGACACAACATGAGCACTACTAATTTTTACCCACGACTATAACCATGAGCATCTAGACTACAACAAGCAAATCACCGTGTTTACAGACTTAACCCAAACCATCTAACAAGTTGGTTAACCAGTATAACACTTAGCAAAGTGTTTTAGATTTCGCAACTCAAAAACATAGGTGGGAGCAGGTTAATTAGTTTTTCTTAACCATTTTCTCAACTTAAACTGGACAACGCACCAGTCACTTAAAACACCATATTTTAGGAGACCTCACATGTCGAGCATCAATTTATAACATAAGTGACTCAACCTCTATCACGCTTGACAACTACCACATCACCCGATTTATCTATTTGGAACATCACCTGTCTAGCGTACTACTAGTACCCCGCATTTTGACTCGACTTGTAATTATAGAGGAAGCAACGGCTACCTTGGCATGCCATCACCCCTCTACTTAAGCCAAAACAATTTCTACCTATTCTAACCGAACTTTCGTGGCGAGCACAACTTATATTGCCCTGTCTCGCATACAACCATCACGAGCATCCTTCACACGATTATATAATAGCAACCTAAACGTCGTGCTACACAATACATACATCTTTCCTCGCCGCGAGTATAACCATATTACGGCATATACCCGCACACCTCAAATAAATATCCCACGCCACCACTACTATATCACACCACGGCACACACACATACGTATACTAATTCAATCCTCACATAACTTGTATTTCCAAATTAACTCATCACATAAATTTCCATCGATGCATTTCTCACAACATAACCGGCATTTTAAAAATTATCCTCACAGCAAACCACACATCAAATACATTCTTACCAAAACTTAAAAACATACGAGTTCTTGTTCTACTTCATTTTCTTCTATATACGTGTTCATTATACAATTATAATTTCACGCACATATTCACACACGCACATCAGCGACCAATTACGTAATTAAAACAAATCGCGAATCATTCAAGGCTAACAACCTGGTCGAAATCCGATCGGAGTTGCACATGCCTGCCATCAGATCGACTGGGCTCTTTGCCGACGAGCGACGAGCGAGGCGTGACGACGACACGGGCTGCGAGCACGGCATAGTTTATTACACGATTTGCTGGTGCGGCCATTCAATCGAACACGAAAAACACAGGACAGCTAGTAGCTCACCGAGGTTGTTGCTCGCTGCACAGATTGATGACTAGCGGAGCTCGGCGCCGACGTGCTGGGAAACGATGGCTGCTGGGACCGTGCAGATCGATGGGGCTCGCTGCATCCCTACCGAGGTCGAGCGTGGGGGAGACGTCGTGCGGTGAAGGGAGTGGCCGGCGCCGGAGATGGAGAAACTCGTCGACTCAGGGAGCTGGTCTGGAGATGGGACCTCGCTGGATTTATGGAGCAGGGAGCAAGGGAAACAGGGAGCTCGGCCATGGCGCTCATGGCAACAGCGACTACCATGGCCGGCCATCCAAAATGGAGGAGGCGAGTGCCTAGGGCAGGGGGCACGGGCGCCATGGGGAGCTGAGGAGGCCGGCTGCGAGCGTGGCACCATGGATAGAGAGCCGGGCGGCGCTGGAGGGAAGGGAATGCTCGGCCCTGGACGAACTCCGAGCAATGGGGCCCAAGTAGGAGGGCGCCATGAGAGGGGAGGAAGCTCCCTACGCGCGGCTGTGTGGGATGAGGAGCGCGGGCAGAGGAGGTCGGCTGAAGCAAAGGAAGGGCGCTGGTTGCTGTCGGAGGTGGAGGAAAAGGGGGTGTTGCAGGGAGATGGGAGCGGCTGGAGGAGAGGGACGCCACGGCTGCTGGCCGATCTCCCTGCTGGCCGCCGTGGGGAAGAAAGGCTCCATGGATATGAGCTGGAGACGCCTGCACCAAGGGGCTCGGCCAGCGCCCAAGCAGAGAGGTGGAGGCGCCATGTACAGGGAGCGTCGGCAGAGGAAGGAAGAAGACAGCGTGGGGGAGAAGGAGGCTGTTGGTGGCGGCTGGAAAAATGATAGGGGTGGGAGTGGAAAATGTCCAAGTGAGCACCCCTATATATAGAAGCAGCCCTAGGGTTAGGGTTCTTTAGTGGGCTTAGTGGGCCTAATGGGCTGGGCTGGATTTGGCCCAAAACGCGAAATCGAGCTACGTTAAATTATTTTCCGGAATAAAAATGTTCCTGCGGATTCCGTTTCTACGGAGAACAGAGCGAATTTGGGTTTCGACGAACGGACGATTGAGCGATTAATTTGGCCGAGAGTTGGATTTGATTTCGCTCGGAAATAATTCCTCGCGCACTCTTTTAGAAATAAATGTTTCTCTTCTGATCGGCTTTGGATTTCTAGTCGGAGAAGGCGAATCATGGTATTTTAAAATCGCTGTCGATACGGGATTTTGAATTCGGTTCGGACATGAGATATTCGACCGAGTCGAGTAAGAAATAATTAGAGGACGACATACTGAGTATTCCGTTTGCGAGTACGGACTCGGATTAATTTTTGGACATAGATCGAACATCAAGAAATCGGAGTCGGACACAGCTCGATTAGCAGCTATCGAGCGTTTGATTAAATGAGCTTTAGACGAGTTTGATAAATTGAGATTGAGTATCGAGTTTTGCATCCGTGCCAAGAATTAAAAGTTTTAACACGCTCCAAAATTGGTTGTTTCTCGCGATCGAATAACTCTGAATTCGGTGAACTTCCAAGAGAAAGCCTGATAAACAGAGATAGGCACGATCGAGAAATAGAAATTTTCACTGAGCATCCGAGATTAGGATAAATCTCCCGACATAACACGAAACTGACACCTAGGGTGTCACAGGGACCTTCCTAGGAGTTGGCACGTCCCTGATGTACTCTTCCTATCAACCTTGCATCTAGCATAATCGGAATCTGAATATCCAATCAAGTCAAAGGTAGACCCCTTTGGATACTAGATCCCGAAGCAAGGCGTAGAAACTAAATATCTAAGAATCCGATTAACGGCCACAAGGTGACATTCCCTTGGGTCGGATTGATATCTAGCACACATGCATACGCTAAGCATAATATCTGGTCTACTAGCACATAAATAAAGTAATGACCCTATAATAGACCGGTATGCCTTTTGATCAACGAACTTACCTCCTTTGTTGAGGTCGACATGTCCGTCGGTTCCCATAGGTGTCTTCGCGGGCTTGGCGTCCTTCATCCCAAACCGCTTGAGAAGATCTTGAGTGTACTTCGTTTGGGAGATGAAGGTGCCGTCCTTGAGTTGCTTCACTTGGAACCCAAGGAAGTAGTTCAACTCGCCCATCATCGACATCTCAAATTTTTGAGTCATCACCCTGCTAAACTCCTCACAAGACTTTTGATTAGTAGAACCAAATATTATGTCATCGACATAAATTTGGCACACAAAAAGGTCACCATTACAAGTCTTAGTGAAAAGAGTATGATCGGCTTTCCCAACCTTGAAAGCATTTGCAATTAAGAAATCTCTAAGGCATTCATACATGATCTTGGGGATTGCTTAAGTCCATAGAGCGCCTTAGAGAGCTTAAACACATGGTCGGGGTACCTGTCATCCTCAAAGCCAGGGGGTTGTTCCA
The DNA here is from genome assembly GCF_902167145.1 of Zea mays. Taxonomy (NCBI): domain Eukaryota; kingdom Viridiplantae; phylum Streptophyta; class Magnoliopsida; order Poales; family Poaceae; genus Zea; species Zea mays. The sequence continues at coordinate 113,731,029 of NC_050096.1, forward strand.
CGTACACCTCCTCCTTGATTGGCCTGTTGAGGAAAGCGCTCTTCACATCCATTTGAAACAACCTAAAAGAGTGGAGAGCGACATAGGCTAATATTATTGTAATAGACTCTAGCCTAGCCACAGGAGCAAAAGTTTCCTCGAAATCCAAACCTACGACTTGGGCATAACTTTTTGCCACAAGTCGAGCCTTGTTTCTTGTCACCACCCCGTGCTCATCTTGCTTATTGCGGAACACCCACTTGGTTCCCACAATGTTTTTCTTTGGACGTGGCACCAGGCTCCAAACTTCATTCCTCTTGAAGTTGTTGAGCTCTTCCTGCATGGCCAACACCCAGTCCGGATCTTGCAAGGCCTCTTCTACCTTGAAAGGCTCAATAGAAGAGACAAACGAGTAATGCTCACAAAAATTAGCTAATCTTGAGTGAGTAGTTACTCCCTTGATTATGTCACCCAGAATCTGATCAACGGGGTGATTCCTTTGAATCGTCGCTCGGACTTGAGTTGGAGGGGCCAGTGGTGCTTCTTCCTCCATAACTTGTTCTTCTTGTACTCCCCCTTGATCACACGCCTCTTCTTGAGGAACCTGTTTGTCATCTTGAGTAGGGGGATGCACCATTGTTGAGGAGGAAGGTTGATCTTGCTCTTGTTGTTCCTGTGGTCGCACATCTCCAATCGCCATGGTGTGTATTGCGGCCGTCGGAACACCATCTTCATCTATGTCATCAAGATCAACTTGCTCTCTTGGAGAGCCATTAGTCTCATCAAATACAACGTCGCTAGAGACTTCAACCAAACCCGATGATTTGTTGAAGACTCTATACACCTTTGTATTTGAGTCATACCCTAGTAAAAACCCTTCTACAGCTTTGGGAGCAAATTTGGAATGTCTACCTTTCTTCACCAAAATGTAGCATTTGCTCCCAAATACACGAAAGTAAGAGACATTGGGTTTGTTACCGGTAAGGAGTTCGTAGGAGGTATTTTTTAGGAGACGATGTAGATAGAGCCGGTTTATGGCGTGACAAGCTGTGTTCACAGCTTCCGACCAAAATTGCTCAGGCGTCTTGAATTCTCCAAGCATCGTCCTCGCCATGTCGATAAGCGTCATGTTCTTCCTCTCGACTACACCATTTTGTTGTGGTGTGTAGGGAGCGGAGAACTCATGCTTGACACCTTCCTCCTCAAGATACTCCTCAACTTGTAAGTTCTTGAACTCGGACCCGTTGTCGCTCCTAATCTTTTTACCTTGAGCTCAAATTCGTTTTGAGCCCTCCTTAGAAAGCGCTTTAGGGTCCCTTGGGTTTCTGATTTATCCTGCAAAAAGAACACCCAAGTGAAGGGGGAAAAGTCATCTACAATAAAAAGACCATACTTACTTCCCCCGATGCTAAGGTAGGCGACGGGTCCGAAGAGGTCCATGTGGAGAAGCTCCAGTGGTCTTAACGTCGTCATCACATTCTTGCTGTGATGAGTGCTTCCCACCTGTTTCCCTACCTGACAAGCTGCACAAGGTCTATCTTTTTCGAAGCAGACATTGGTTAGTCCTAACACATGTTCTCCCTTTAGAAGTTTATGAAGGTTCTTCATCCCAACATGTGCTAGATGGCGATGCCACAGCCAGCCCATGCTAGTCTTAGCTATTAAGCATGCATCTAGATCGGCCTCCTCTTTCGAAAAATCAACTAAGTAGAGTTTGCCGTCAAATACACCCTTAAATGCTAATGAACCATCACTCCTTCTAAAGACAAAAACATCAACATTTGTAAACAAACAATTGTAGCCCATGTGGCACAATTGACTTACAGATAGGAGGTTGTAACCAAGCGATGCAACTAAAAACACGTTTGAAATGGAGTGCTCGTTGGTGATGGCTATCTAGCCCAAGCCTTTGACCTTGCCTTTTTTCCCATCTCCAAAGATAATCGTATCCTAGGAATCCTTGTTCTTGACGTAGGAGGTGAACATCTTCTTCTCCCAATCATATGGTTTGTGCATCCGCTGTCGATAATCCAGCTTGAGCCCCCGGATGCATAAACCTGCAAGGCAATTTACACTTGGGTTTTAGGTACCCAACTCCTGTTGGGTCCTACAAGGTTAGTTACAATAGCCTTTGGAACCCAAATACAAGTCTTATCTCCCTTGCATTTGGATCCCAACTTCCTAGCAACTACTTTTTCATTCTTACAACAAATTGCAAAAGAAGTATTGCACGCATGGTAAATAGTAGAAGGTTCATTACATACTTTCCTAGGCCCATGATGCACAACATGATTTCTCCTAGGCTTACTTCTACCATGCATAAAAGTAGAACTAGAAGCAAACATAGCATGTGAATTAAACGCATCATAACTCCTATGAGCATTTTTAGAAAATTTTCTATCATAAATGTAAGCATGACATTTAGAGCTACTAGCCATAGGGGCCTTCCCTTTCTCCTTGTTGAGAACGGGAGCCTTTTGGCTTGTTAAGTTCTTGGCTTCCTTTCGAAAGCCAAGTCCATCCTTAATAGAGGGGTGTCTACCAATCGTGTAGGCATCCCTAGCAAATTTTAGCTTATCAAAATCAACCTTGCAAGTCTTAAGTTGAGCATTAAGACTTGCCACCTCATCATTTAATTTAGCAATGGACGCAAGATGTTCATCACAAGCATTGATATCAAAATCCTTGCATCTATTGCAAATTACAACATGTTCTACACATGAACTTGATTTATTAGCTACCTCTAGCTTAGCATTTAAATCATCATTCAAGGTCTTCAAACTAGAGATAGGTTCATTGCAAGTAGATAACTCAGAAGATAGTAATTCATTCCTTTTAATCTCTAAGGCAAGAGACTTTTGAACACTAACAAATTTGTCATGTTCCTCATACAAAATGTCCTCTTGCCTCTCTAGCAGTCTATCTTTTTCATTTAAAGCATCAATCAACTCATTAATCTTTTCTATTTTAGCTCTATCTAATCCTTTGAACAAGCTAGTGTAATCTACTTCATCATCACTAGAAGCAGAGTACTTGGGGGAATCTCGAACACTCACCTTCTTTTCCTTGGACATGAGGCAGGTGTGGCGTTCGTTGGGGAAGAGCGAAGATTTGTTGAAGGCCGAGGCTGACAGTCCTTCATTGTCGAAGTCGAAAGAAGAGTAGTCCGAATCCCATTCTTTGCCAAGGTGCACCTCGCCCTTCGCCTTCTTGTAGACTTTCTTCTTCTCCCTCTTCCCATTCTTTTCTTGTTCCTGGTCATCATCATTATCGGGACATTGTGCTATGAAATGACCGGTCTTACCGCATTTAAAGCAGGAGCGCTTTCCCCTTGCTTTGTTCTTGTTGGGGTACTCCTTGTGTCCTTTCAATGCGGTCTTGAAACGCTTGATGATAAACGCCATCTCATCTTCATTGAGACCCGCGGCCTCCACTTGTGCCACCTTGCTTGGTAGCGTCTCCCTGTTGCTTGTTGCCTTGAGGGCAACAGGTTGAGGCTCGTAGAGGGGTAGTGGTCCGTTTAGTGCATCGTCCACATATCGAGCCTCCTTCACCATCATACGCCCGCTCACGAACTTCCCAAGAATATCCTCGGGCATCATCTTGGTGTACCTGGGATTCTCACGAATAAGGTTGACAAGATGGGGGTCAATTACCGTAAATGACCTTAGCATTAGACGAACGATGTCGTGGTCCATCCATCTTGTACTTCCATAGCTTCTAATTTTGTTGACCAGGGTTGTCGGTACCTTGAGACAGGGGTACCCTCTTCTGTAGTATGAAGACGCTGCACCCGTACGACACCTCCAGGTCACACGGAGAGCAGCACCCGACCCCACCACATGGGCAGGTCTAGGGGCTCCATGTGGCAAGGAAAGATAATACTCCCCAGTGTGCATCGATGGGTCCGGACCTCCGCAGAGGGACACCGGACCCCTGTACGTATGAGTCCGGAGCTCCCAAGAGGGCATGTCGGGTCCCTCGGGTAAGCCCCAGGTCCCTCCGAGTAAGGTCCGGGCCTCGGCAAGGTCCCGAGACGAGGAGGACCCCGGCAAGAGTAGGGGTCCGGTGCCGACACGTGTCCAGGCCTTACCCTACACTTCCCGCTCTGGCGGAGACCCGCTGCTGTCGTGTGGCTTGTGGCTCGTGACATAATCTAATGGGCCGAGCCTGACGTAAGGCCCATACAGCCGTTCAGCCTCTGCATTTATTGCGGAGAGGACGTGCCGCCTGCCACCACGCTGACGGGTGACGTGCCCTCTCGGCATTTAATGCGCCCTGTCCAATCCGCTGGCAGACGGTGTTAGGGTCATCCAGCAGACAGCGCGCCTATCCAGTCTACTAGTGAACAGTGCGCCCGTGCCGAGCGGCGCACTGTACTCATCTTCCCTTCTACAAGAAGCTTCCCCTGCACGCCGGGGATATGGAGATCTCGGGCGACAGGACACAAGGGGATTGCCCCAGCAGCAAACATTTGTGGCTCCAAGCGCTATATTCTTTATGTCCCTGGGCCCACATGTTGGGGCCCAGAACCTTTGTGCATGCCCCCCTTCAGCTATAAAAGGGGAGGCATGCGACGTTACACACAAGCTCAATCTTTTAGATCCAGTCTAAGGTCACAACCAATACATCACAAAGTGGAGTAGGGTGTTACGCTCTGGCGGCTCGAACCACTCTAAATCCTTGTGTGTTCTTGAGTTCTTCCGGTTTTCCCAACTAACAAGCAAAACGCCTAAGCCCCTCCTCATCTTAGGATTTAGAGCGGGTGCACTCCGCCACCCGGCCCGAGATTTGCTCTCCGACATTTGGCGCGTCAGGTAGGGGGCTAGGCTTTAGGTTTTTGCTTGTTTCCTATTCAACACTATGGTCCATATCACCGAGCATCATGGCGAGACCTCTGAAAACTTCCCCATGGAGGAAGAGGCTGCATCTTCTATGCCACAGAGCTCTGGCCACCTGACGCTTGGTGCTACAACCGTGTGCCCCGCACGGCGGTGCACACCAGTGCGGGTGTCCCGAACTCCGTCAGGGGATGCCCCCGCCGGAGCGCTCTTTGTGGCCAGAGAGTTGTTGCGCCACTTACCAAGCCCCACGGCCTCGCCAGGGGCTATGAGGCAGTGGCGCGATGACGTGGATCGCCTCCTTAGCATGGTTCGCACTGGCTCGATCAGGCCTAAGCCTCGGTCGACCTGGCGCCAGCACGAAGCATCTGCCTCGGAGCGCTCACCCTCGGAGAGGACTGCCCCAACCGGAGATCTGTGAACGAAGCTCAACCGCAGACGCGCAGAAGGAGACGCGCAAGTTCCTCCAGAGGGACCAGGAGATCTGCGGGAATGAAGTCAACCGCAGACGTGCGGACAAAGATGCTTGTACCTCTTTGGAGAAGACGCGTGAGTGCTGTGGCAACCTCGGGCAAGATTCCGCTGCAGTCGCGCCACGGGCCCTAGGGGATGCTCGATTCCAGACCAGCATCCCGTTGGCTCGAGTAGGCTGCGCCGCCCTAGCGGACCACCTTCGTGCGGCAACATGGCCGCCCAAGTTTCGGCCACATCTGCTGGAAAAATACGACGGTACGACAAACCCGTCAGAATTCCTGCAGGTTTATGTCACTGCCATTACGACAGCAGGCGGAGGCACCGACGTAATGGCAACCTACTTCCATGTAGCCCTATCTGGGCCAGCCCGGACTTGGCACATGAACCAAGCCCCAGGATCCATCTACTCCTGGGAAGAGCTCTATGCGCAGTTCATGGCAAACTTCGCTAGCGCTTACCAGCGACACGGAGTGGAGGCACACCTCCACGCAGTAAGACAGGAGCCCGAGGAGACCCTCCGAGCGTTCATTTCCCGCTTCACCAAAGTACGTGGGACAATCCCCCGTATCTCGGATGCTTCCATCATCACTGCTTTCCGCCAGGGGTACGTGATGGGAAGATGCTGGAGAAGTTGGCCACACATGATGTGGATGATGTCACCACACTCTTTGCCCTAGCTGACAAATGCGCCAGAGCCGCCGAGGGCCGTGCTTGGCACTCGGTACCACAGGCCGAAGTTACCAAGGTGGGCAGCTCGGATGTCGTCACCCAGGGCGGAGGCAGGAAGAAAAAGAGAAACAAGAACCACGGCCACGAAAAGCCGCGGTTCGCTATTTCAGTTGCTGCTGCCGCTGCCGGGAGCCAAGGCGAGCGCAGCAAGCGCCCATGGCCCCATGGAAGCAACGGTGACACATGCCCAGTGCACCCCAACAGCCGCCACCATGCCGCCGACTGCCGTGAGATTATCAAACTTGCAAGGCGCGTCAGCGAGCGGCGCGAGCAGTCCTTCAAGGACGGCTCGCCGCTCCACCGCCGGCCAAGCCAGAAGGGAGCTGACAGAAAGGCCACGGCTGCGGAAGGACAAGACCTCGGCTACTAGTCTCCCGAGGGGTGCCTAAAGGACGTTTTCACCAGAGATTCTGACTCCAGCGACGATGGCGACCATTGCAAGAAGTTGTATGTAATGTACGGCGGAAGCTGGGAGCTCACCTCCCGCAGGAGTGTCAAGTCCCTACGCCGGGAAGTTCTTTCGGCGGTCCCAGGGGTCCTCAATACTACTCCACACCAACGGTGGAGGGGCACCACCATATGCTTCAGGGCATCTGACTGCCCCGCCAACATGGCGGGGGCCAACGTGCTGCCGCTCATCACCACCCCTGTTGTCGCCAACATGCGGCTACATCACGTGTTGATCGACGGAGGGGCCGGCCTCAATGTCATCAGCCATGCAACATTCAGGCAGCTGCAGGTTCCGAGGTCGTGGCTGGGGCCCTCTCGCCCATTCTCTGGGGTGGGCCCATAGCCCGTATATCCCCTCGGGAGCATAACGCTCCCGGTTACATTTTGGACGGAAGAGAACTTCCGTACAGAAAACGTCTAGTTCGACGTCGCGGAGGTCAACCTCCCTTTTAACGCAATCATTGGGAGGCCGGCCGTGTACCGGTTCATGGCCATTGCCCATTACGGTTACTTGGTCCTCAAGATGCCATCCCCCGCTGGGATCCTCACCGTGTGAGGCGACGCACCGCCGCAATAGCAGCCGTCGAAAAGCTACACACCCTGGCGGCCGAGATCGCTCGGTCGGACGATGGAGGAGGAGGCCCTAGTACCAGGGCGCCCTCTAAGGCGCCGAAAGTGCAGCCGTCCGGGGCAGATGGCGGACCCGCGAAGACCATCCAGGTCGGCGCGGACCCCTCCCAGACCACCCGAATCGCAGGGAACATGGGAGAAAAATAGGAACTCGCGCTCGTCACCTTCCTCCAAGCAAATGCCGACGTCTTCGCTTGGGAGTCGTCGCAGATGCCTGGGATCCCCAGGGAGGTGATCGAGCGTCAGCTAAAGGTTTACCCGAACGCCAAGCTGGTGAGCCAGAAGCCACGGAGACAGTCCGTGGAAAGATAGGACTTCATCCGTGAAGAGGTCCGGAAGCTGTTGCATGCTGGCTTTATTGAAGAGGTTCATCACCCTGTGTGGCTGGCCAACCCAGTCGTCGTGTCGAAGGCAAACGGGAAGCTTCGGATGTGCATCGACTACACCAGCCTCAATAAGGCATGCCCCAAGGACCTGTATCCACTGCCGCGTATAGATCAGATTGTGGACTCTACCACGGGGTGCGACCTCTTGTCCTTCTTGGACGCTTACTCTAGTTTCCATCAAATCTGGATGGCTAAGGAGGATAGGAGGCACACCGCTTTTGTGATAGTAGATGGACTATACTGTTATGTTGTAATGCCCTACGGTCTGAGGAACGCCTTGCCAACATTTGTTCGGGCGATGAGTAAGACCTTCGGGGACCTGATCCGGGATAAGGTGGAAATTTACGTCAATGACATCGTGGTCAAGACTAGGGAAGGGTCGGCTATAGTGGAAGACCTGACCCTAGTTTTCGGCAAGCTACGGGCAACCCGCACCAAGCTGAACCCAGAGAAATGCATGTTCGGTGTCTCCGCAGGGAAGTTGCTAGGGTTCCTGGTTTCATACCGGGGCATTGAAGCTAACCCAGAGAAAATCAAGGCTATTGAGGTAATGAGGCCTCCCACCCGTATTAAGGACATCCAGAAGCTTACAGGGTCGCTAGCAGCCCATAGCCGCTTCATTTCGAGGTTGGCTGAGAGGGTGCTGCCTTACTTCAAGCTCCTACAGAAATCAGGCCCATTTGCCTGGACCGAAGAGGCGGAACAAGCTTTCAAAGAATTGAAGCAGCACCTAGCTTCCCTGCCAATCTTGGCTGCTCCAGAGCCAGGGGAGCCGCTATACCTATACATTGCGGCGGCTGCAGAAGCAATAAGCATGGTGTTAGTCGCCGAAAGGGAGGCACAAGAAAGACAAGAACCTGGAAACCTAGGACCAACTACAGAGACCCAGACTATCCAGAAGCCGGTCTACTACGTCAGCGAGGTCCTCCATGAAGCAAAGGCCAGGTACCTCGAGATGCACAAACTCCTCTACACCGTGTTGGTCACATCCAGGAAGTTGCGTAACTATTTCCAAGCACACAAGGTTGTGGTGATGACCTCCTTTCCGTTAAGGGCCATTCTCTACAACCCAAACGCCACTGGCAACATCACCAAGTGGGCGGCAGAGCTCGCCGAGTTCCAGCTGGACTTCCAACCCCGCCACGCCATCATAAGTCAAGTCCTGACCGACTTCATCGTAGAGTGCACTCCACCCCCGTGCGCCCCTGGGGGCCCGGACCCTGCTCCGGACCCCACACCGGCGGAGCGCAGGGGTCCGATCTTCACCGAACCCCACTGGACGCTTTTCTTCGACGGATCCGCCCGCCAACAGAGTGCTGGCGCAGGAGTGGTCCTCGCTGACCTAGGCGGAAACCAGCTGCAGTGTGTGGTGCGTCTTGAATTCAAGGCCACCAACAACATGGCGGAGTATGAGGCGCTGATCTTCGGCCTATCCGCAGGCCTGTCCCTGGGGGTCCACCAACTCCTCGTAAAGGGAGACTCTCAGCTTATCATCAAGAAGGTCCGCGGAGAATGTAGCTACAATGAGCCTAGACTCGCAGCTTACCTCCTCCATGTGAGGAAGCTGGAGAAGGATTTCACGACTCTGGAACTTCAACACGTTCCCCGAGCCAACAACTCAGCGGCAGATGACCTCTCCCAGAGGGCATCAACTCGGGCACCCGTGCCCAAGGGCGCCTTCGAAAGACGGCTGCTGAGACCCACCGCCCAGCTGGCCGGACTGGGCGAAGGGGCCAAGACCGGCACCTCGAAGCCGACGGTCCCGATGGCGTCCTAGAACCCACCAAAGGCTGTGTGCGCTCTGGGGCACTCCGCTGACCCTTTAGCGCCACAGTCGACAACTCAGAGCGGTCTCGATGCATGGATCTCTGAGATCCGGGACTACCTGAAGGAAAATATCCTTCCTGAAGACCATGTCTCCGCCGAGCGCATAGTGCGGTTGGCTAAGCGATACACGGTGGTAGAAGGGGGTCTCTACCGCCATGGCGCCAACGACATTCTCATGCGGTGCATCACGCAGGAAGAGGGTCGTGAGTTACTCACGGAGATCCATGGAGGGGAGTGTGGAAGTAGTTCTTCATCCCGCACGCTGGTCGGTAAGGCCTTCCGGCATTGTTTTTATTGGCTGACTGCCCTCCAGGATGTGGCCGAGCTAGTAAAGTCCTGTGAAGCATGCCAGTACCACGCAAAGCAGATACACACACCAGCTCAGGCTCTGCAAATGATTCTGCCCTCCTGGCCGTTCGCCGTATGGGGGGTGGATATCCTGGGACCGTTTCCCAGGGCTGTCGGCGGGTACCGGTACCTCTTTGTCGCCATTGACAAGTTCACAAAGTGGCCAGAGGTCACCCCTGTGGTCAGCATCACCTAGAGCGCTACTGTCGCTTTCCTCAAGTCGATCGTCTGCAGATTCGGGGTCCCAAGTCGTATCATTACGGACAATGGGACCCAGTTTACAAGCCGGGTCTTCCAGGAGTACTATGAAGGCATCGGCACCCGGCTCTGCTACGCATCCGTGGCCCATCCTAGGAGCAACGGATAGGTGGAGAGAGCAAATGCAGAGATCCTCATGGGACTCAAGACGCGTACCTATGACTTCTTAAAGAAGCATGGCGCAAATTGGGTCAGTGAGCTGCCCTCCGTGCTATGGGGGAACCGAACCACACCCAGCCGAGCCACCGGGGAGACCCCATTCTTCCTGGTCTATGGGGCCGAAGCCTGTCTTCCCCCAGAAATCATTATGGGCTCCCCACGGGCCCAGTCGTTTGATGAGTCTGCGCAGGAACAGCTACGACGCGAGGATGTCGACTTCATCGACGAGCACAGGTGGCGAGTAGCAGTCCAAAATGCACGGTACAACCAGGCGCTCAGGCGCTACCACCAACGGTTCATGCATAGTAGGAAATTTGAAGTCGGGGACCTAGTTCTAAGGCAAGTTCTAAACCGAGAAGGGCTCCACAAGCTCTCTCCTAGCTGGGAAGGACCCTTCAAGGTGACAGAAATATGCCGCCCCGGGTGTGTCCGCCTCGCCACAGATAATGGAGTACCACTCCCCAACCCCTGGAATATAGATCATCTCCGTAAGTTTTTCCCATAAAAACAGAATTGGGGGTTCGGTCTCTTTCCCTGTAACTAAGAAGCGCATTTATATGCGTCAGCCAGAGAGGTCCGCCCTCAATACACCCGGTCTGTTGGCCTACACTCGTGTATATCCAGTTATAAGAAAGGGGTTCGACCCATAGAACTGTTTTTATGTTGGTTTTATTCCTAAATTTACAACCATTATTACTATCTCACCACCCATGCAGTCTCCCTCCCTGGCTGGAATAGCGACATCCGAATTGAGTAACTAGACCCGGCAACCAGGCGATGGGGTGGTTTGGGGCCGTAAGGTCGCCTGGTATGGTCAAGTACCGCAAGCCTACACGCCCCACCGCCCTGCAGCTGGTCCTGTTGCGTGAATCAAAGGATAAGAAATACCAGCTAGCGGACCACATGGGTGCGCTGCGAAAAATGCCTAGCCTAGACCGTGTGCAGGTAGGGTCCCAGTTGGGATTGCCCCTTGGGGGTCATGACACCAGTTCCACCTTAAGAATCCTGGCATCCAGCCGTGACATGTCGAGGCCATATCCTAGGGGGGCTAAGTACCATGGGAGAAGTTGGCAACAATGCACACAACAAAGAAAAAGTGGCATGCAGATAAGTTGTAATGTCACCGATAAGTAGTACCTAAAGAGTATCCTACAAAATCAAAGACATATTGCAACTCGCTCCCCAGTGGAACCCTCGTTTTTCTCCACGCAGGCCTGGCTACTCATCATCAGCAGGATCCCGCTGGAAGCGCCTGACCACCGCGTCCACAACATCCTGTACGCCCTCCTGGGCAGCATCTTCAGTGTCGGCCACTGGACCCGCAATGACTGGCCCCAAGGAGATAGCCGGGTCGTGGCTCCGGAAGCATGTCAAGACGTACTCGATTGCCGACCGGCAGAGTCTGCTACCCTCGGCCTCCAAGCGGGCGCCAAGAATCTGATCCAAACGTCAGAGGCGGTCAGCAGCGGAATCCAGTATCGGGAGCGCATCAGAGATGGACGTCGGACGCACCAATGCCGGGATGGGACTCATCCCCAACGGCACTAACGCTGTACTTGCCTCGCCAGCCCAGGCGGCGATGCGCTGGGCCTCGGCACGTTGCTCTGTCTGGAGGTCGTCAAGTGTCTTCCTCATCACCTCCATCGCCTGGGGGTCCGAGGCCGTCTGCGTCGCCTGTACAGCCTGCGCTGCCTGGAACTGGCGGACCTGCTCCTCCAGTGTCTGCACCCTCCCCTCCAAACGCTTCCCTTTCTCCTCTGCCTTGAGCTCAAGCTCATCCAGCAGCTTGTTCCACCTTGCCCACATCTCCTCCCTGAAGATGAGGTCCTCCTCCTGCCAAGTGAGGTCAGTTGCCTGTTTCGCCAAGGAAGCTTCCCTCGCCTTGAGGTTTTCCTCAGTGCGAGCAATGTCATTGGCCTTGTCGGCAAGTTCCTGCTGCAGCTTTGCCTCGGCCGCAGCCTGCTTGTCCCGCTGTTTCTCCAGCACTGTATTATAAGCTTTCAGCTTATCATGGAGCGCTGTGACGGCCTCCTCCTTTTGGTCTAAGTGTTCCTTCTTCTTCACCAAGCTTCTCTCCTTCCGGGTCACCTCCTCCTCTCAGTCAGACACCTTCTGGATGTCCTCCTTGAAGTCCTCACGCTCCTGCTCAAGCTCGACCCGCTCCGAGGCGAATTGGCAGGACGTCGCCTTAGTGCGCCTCTCCAGTTGGGAGAACCAGTCGCCAAGGCGCTGGTGCTCGGTCTCGAGCGCCTCCCACTCTCGCAAGATAGCCGCCTCGGTTTCCTGGAGGGTCTGGTGAGCGCGAGTCAGCACATGAGGGAGGGGAGTCAGCGTTGCTCCAGGTTCGATGCCAGACCGGAGTGGTCGCCTAAGAATAACCTCCGGACCCTTCGAAGTTGGCAAAGGGACAGAGCTGGACGCGCCCCCCACGCCTACCACCGACGGTGCATCCGACGGTATCGCCGACGTTGGGTCTGCAACAGTCGTTGGCGACGCTACCACTTCTGGACCCCCAGCTGGAACTTGGGAACCCGAAGGTGTTGCCTCGACGGTGACAGGCGGATCCTGGGGGCCCAATGGCGCCACCTCAGCACCAGCGTCATCCTGCATGGTGGGGGCAAACGCAACGGGAACCTCTTCGACCGCTGCCGATGGTGGGCTTGGCGCTGACGCTGATGAGACTGCGGTAGCCATTGACGGATCACCGACGACGTTTGTCACACCCGGTTTTAGAAGGCAAACCGAATGCGAACCATGTACGTGCCAGGATCAGTTATTCACGTACACAGCAGTTACATAATATGGACATCATCACACAATGCTCAAAATAGTATTAATAAGGGAAATAGTCGATTACATCATACGTCTGAGACGTCCATATAGGTCTTACAATAAATCAAAGTGCGGAAAAGAAACGTAGATAACGCGGCCTTCACAGGCAGCCGACTGGGGGTTGCCGCTAACCCACACCTAGAACTCGTCGTAATCTTGGAACTCCTGGAAGTCTCCTTCCACAGCTTCATCTTCGCCTGAGCAGTGGTTGCAATGCTGACAACCTGGGGGGGGGGTTTGGTGTGCAGAGCAAGGGTGAGTACACATCAACATACTCAGCAAGTATCCTGTTTGGCTGTAGTGGACTAGCTTTATGTGGGGATAAGTCAAGCAGTTGCTTTTAGTTGGTCAGATTATTATTTACTAGTAGAAAGCCAAGTTTTAGCATTAACCCAAGTTATTAACCCGATGTACCCTTTCCAAACGGAAAGAATACCACTTACCAGCACCATAGTCATAACCAAAACCATCAATCTCATAACCACCTGTACCACAATGTCTCTGATCAAGTACCACTAATCACTGGAGCTCCCTTGGCCGCTCATAACCGCGAGCACGGCTGATATATCAGTTTTCAAACACTCTGCAGAGGTTGTGCACTTTACCCACAAGCCGTGATTCCCATTCTGCCCGGAGAGAGCTACTCCCCATTGACCACTACCTAGGTGGCCTAGCAGGGCATCACTATGTAGCCTTTACAAAGATTCCCCGGGGCTGTAGCCACCCGTTAGGTTTCCTAAATGCACCGCACTCCTCCCCAAGGGGCAAACCCAAACTTGGCAGAGCGAGCCGCATACACCGAGCCCCATTGACGGCACGACGGCTAAGTGAACTACACCCCGGATCCTCTAATTATTCAGCTAAGGGCATCCCATTCCACCCTCATGGTTGCACTGTTTTCCCGGGCGGTCATCCATAGAACAGGTCCTTACGGAGAGGCACTCGAGAAACCGCTCGAGCCCCCTTGAAGGTCACAAGTACAACATCATAATAAGAGAAGGGAAAACAGCGTATCATAGATAACCACATCATGTTCATTGATTAGAGTTGAGCAATAGCATAAAGCTAAACAGTAATAATCCAACCCAAATAGGTAATCAAGGACAGGGATAACAAAAGCTAGTCAATCCTTAGGTATAAAGGTGTAATGCGGGAGGTGAATTAAATAATGAATAGGACAGAGATAGGTCAAAGGACACTTGCCTCCACCAAACGACTGCTGCTCAGGGGCTTCTCCTGCGGGTTCCTCGGGCTCTTCAACTGGATCGTTCTCTATGCGAGCGCAAACATACATACATCCACATATTTAATACAAAAGAACAGTACACCATACAATAGAATGCAATAAGTAAACAGACGTTCTCCGCAGGCTCGCGAGTACGGTTAAGAGAGAAAGAGGAAAAGACAGTCGAGAAACGATAACGTTACATGATTATAGATTTAGCCACTCGCTTAATGGAAGGAATTTAAGGTAGACACTATGTTTAGCATAAAGTAAAGTCATGTTTCATGTCTAATTATTATAAGCAGGTGGAGATAAATAAAAGGATGGTCGCGCGGCGAGACGCGCGACAAAGCTCTCTAAAACAAATTAAGAAGTTAACGAATCGTCGCGCGACCGAGCACGCAACAAAACACTTCGCCTTAGTTACGAGGAGACGTTAAGCGTCGCGCGACGAAGCGCACGACGGCATACGTCGACTAAACTGAGTCCAAAGTGGAACGTCGCGTGAATACACACGCGGCGCTACACCTTAAACAACCTGAAACAAAATGGATCGTCGCGCGACGAAGCGCACGACGCAGCACAAGATAGAATCTGAATTTAGACAAATCCGTCGTGCGGCGAAGCGCGCGACGCAACACGCTAATTAACGAATAATCATCGCGAACGCGGGCGAGCGAAAATACGGTCGGGCGAGACCGGGACGGGGAAACGAGCGGGCGAGCTGGGGCCAGGGCGGTTGAACCGGCCAGGGGGGCGGTTGAACCGGCCGGAGCCGAGCGGGCGAGCCGAGGGCGAGCCGGGGCGGGGCCGGGGAGGGGCAGGGGGCGAGGCCGAGCGCCGCCGGGGCCGGGGTCGGGCAGGGGGCGGGCGGGATCGCCGCCGGGGAGGGAGGGGGAGGGGAGCCGCGCCGAGGGCCGAGGGCCGAGCGGCCGAGCGCCGCCGGGGAGGCCGAGCGGGCGGGCGCCGCCGGGGAGGGGCAGGGGGCGGGCGGGATCGCCGCCGGGGAGGGAGGGGGAGGGGAGCCGCGCCGAGGGCCGAGCGACCGAGCGCCGCCGGGGAGGCCGAGCGGGCGGGCGCCGCCGGGGAGGGGCAGGGGGCGGGCGGGATCGCCGCCGGGGAGGGAGGGGGAGGGGAGCCGCGCCGAGGGCCGAGGGCCGAGCGGCCGAGCGCCGCCGGGGAGGCCGAGCGGGCGGGCGCCGCCGGGGAGGGGCAGGGTCGGGGGCCGAGCGGGGGCCGGGGCACCACCGCGCCGAGGGGCGGGCAGGGGGCCGCGCGGGGCCGGGCGAGGGCGGGCGGGAGGCGCCGCCGACGAGGGGCGGGGACGGGGTCGGGCGCCGCCGCGCGGAGCGGGGCGGGGACGGGGTCGGGCGCCGCCGCGCGGGGTCGGGCAGGGGCGGGGGGGCGGGCGCCGCCGCGCGGGCCGGGGCGGGGACGGGGGGCGCCGCGCCGCCGGCGAGCAGGGGCGGGCAGGGGCGCGCGCGAGCAGGGGAGAGGGAGGGCGCGCGTGGGGAAGAAGAGGAGGGGGAGGGAGAGAGAGAAGAGAAAGGGAGGGGAGCTCACCTCGGGGTCCAAAATCCGGTGATCGCCGTCTCCAAACCCTAGGGCACCACGGGGAGAGAGAGGTGGGAGAGGGAGAGGGAAGTTGTTGCGCGGGAGATCCAAATGAGGGAGAGGGAGAGGATGGGGGGCGCAGGGGGGGGTTGGGCGCCAGGGGCGCGCAGGCCGAGGCGGGCCGGGCCGGCTGGGCTGGGCTAGGTTGGGCCGGGCCACCTCGCGGATCGAAAACCCACGACGAGCGCGACCACTAAACGGAATTAAATCGCGAACCGAAATCCGGAACGGAACGAGACGAACATTCAACATCAGACAAAGAAATGTGCTTCGGCATGATGCAACACCCATGACACTTAGGTTTTGGTTTATACATAACACGGACACCTGCCGCTATACTGGTTTGAAATTGGGAAGAAGGGGCAAACGGGGAAAGAGAAAAGAGAGTAACGCCCGAATTTGGTGAGAGAAAAGAAGAAAAAATTCTACCCCCAAATTCAGGGCGTTACAAACCTATCCCCCTTAAAAGAATCTCGCCCTCGAGATTCAGGGTTGGCTAGCAAAGAGCTCAGGGTATTTAGCCGTCAGATCATCTTCACGCTCCCAGGTTGCTTCTTCCTCAGAGTGATGATCCCATCTGACTTTGCACATTCTGATGGTCTTCCTTCGGGTGACTCTGTCTGCAATCTCAAGGATTTGAGCTGGCTTCTCAACATAGGTCAAATCCTCCTGGACCTCAAGACCTTCCACTGGCAACTGCTCTTCTGGCACACGCAAGCACTTTTTCAACTGAGACACATGAAAGACATCATGCACAGCAGACAAATTCTCGGGCAAACTGAGCTGATAGGCCACTTCTCCTCGTCTTGCAAGAATCCGATACGGACCAATGTAGCGGGGTGCTAGCTTGCCTTTCACTCCGAATCTTCTGACTCCTCTGATCGGTGACACTTTCAGATAGACAAAGTCTCCGACTTCGAAACTCAGCTCTCTTCTTCTTGTGTCTGCATAGCTTCGCTGCCTCGATTGCGCTATCTTCAGATTCTCTCGAACCATCTTGATGTTCTCTTCGGCTTCAAGCAAAATGTCTGGCCCAAACACTTGCTTTTCTCCAGGCTGATCCCATTGCAACGGAGTTCTACAACTCCTTCCATAGAGCGCCTGAAATGGTGACATCTTCAAACTGGCCTGGTAACTGTTGTTATAGGAAAACTCTGCATAAGGCAATCGCTTATCCCATCCGGACTGATCTTGCAACGCACAGGCTCTCAACATATCTTCAAGAATTTGATTGGTCCTTTCGGTCTGGCCATCTGTCTGCGGGTGATAAGCTGAACTGAAATTCAGATGCGTGCCCAAGGCTTCATGCAACTGCTGCCAGAAATGAGAGGTGAACTGCGTTCCTCTGTCTGACACTATCTTCTTTGGCACACCATGAAGACAAACGATCCGAGACATATACAATTCTGCCAATACTGCACTGCTATAGTTGGTCTTGATAGGTATGAAGTGGGCTGACTTGGTCAAGCGGTCCACTACTACCCAAATGGAATCGTAGCCGGCTCGAGTGCGAGGCAATCCGACTATGAAATCCATACCGATTTCATCCCATTTCCACTGAGGGATCTGCAACGGTTGCAACAATCCAGCGGGTCTCTGGTGCTCTGCCTTAATTCTTCGACAACTATCACACATAGCCACATGCTCTGCGATTTCTCTCTTCATTCCATACCACCAGAATTTCTTCTTCAGATCCTGATACATCTTCTCACTGCCAGGGTGAATCGAATAAGCTGTCTCATGAGCTTCCTTAAGAATCAACTCCCGAATAGACTGGACATTGGGAACACACAAGCGGTCTTTGAACCATATCACGCTTTCTGCATCTTCTCGAAAATCTTTGCCTTTGCCATCCAGAATCAGTCGCCGAATCTCACTGATCTTTTCATCATTCTTCTGCGCTTCTTTGATTTCGCGCTCCAAGGTAGGTTCCAACTCAACTGTGACTCCTCGCGAATTGTTCAGAAACCCGAGACTCAACCTGTCGAACTCCTTGGCCAACTCATAAGGCATCGGGCGAGCGACCATCAGATTGACTTGACTCTTTCTGCTCAAAGCATCTGCCACTACGTTTGCTTTGCCTGGATGGTAATGAATCTCCAACTCATAGTCTTTGATCAACTCTAACCATCTTCGCTGCCTCATGTTCAACTCTGACTGAGTGAATATGTACTTCAGACTCTTGTGATCTGTGTAAACATCGCATTTCTGTCCATACAAATAGTGCCTCCATGTCTTCAGTGCGTGAACCACTGCTGCCAACTCTAGATCATGGATTGGGTAATTCTTCTCATGAACCTTCAGCTGTCGGGACGAGTAAGCCACAACTCTTCCCTCTTGCATCAATACGCATCCCAAACCTGTGTAACAAGCATCACAATACACCGAGAAGGGCTTGTGCACATCAGGCAAGACTAGGACAAGCGCTGTAGTCAACTTCTCTTTCAGCGCTTCAAAGGCCTCTTGGCATTTCTGGGTCCACTTGAACTCAACCTTGTTGCCTAGCAACGCTGTCATTGGTTTCGCAATCTTCGAAAACCCTTCAATGAATCGCCGATAATATCCGGCCATTCCAATGAAGCTCTTGATTCCTCTAGCATCTGTTGGCGTTTTCCAGTTCAAAATGTCTGCCACTTTCTTCGGATCCACAGCCAATCCTTCTTTGTTGATTATGTGACCCAAGAACAGGACTTCGCTGATCCAGAACTCACACTTGCTCAACTTTGCATACAACTGGTGCTCTCGCAATCTCTGCAATACCATCCTCAAATGATCTGCATGCTCTTCTTCGCTATGAGAATAAACCAGAATGTCATCAATGAATACCACCACAAACTTATCAAGGTAATCCATGAATACACTGTTCATCAGATTCATGAAGAACGCTGGCGCATTGGTCAAACCAAAAGACATTACTGTGAACTCATACAACCCATACTTGGAAATGAATGCCGTCTTCGGAATGTCCGAAGGGCGGATCCTGAGCTGATGATAACCTGACCTCAGATCAATCTTGGAGAACACACTGGCTCCTCTCAACTGGTCGAACAGATCTTCTATTCTGGGCAAGGGATACTTGTTCTTGATCGTGACTTCATTCAAAGCTCGATAATCGATGCACATCCTTTTGGTGCCATCTTTCTTCTCCACAAATAGGACAGGGGCGGCCCAAGGCGAGGTGCTTGGCCGAATGTAACCTTTCTCTGACAGCTCATCAATCTGCTTCTTAAGTTCAACCAACTCTGGTCCAGATATTCTGTAAGCTCTCTTGAAGATAGGGGCGGTTCCAGGAAGAAGCTCTATAGCAAACTCAACTTTCCGCTCTGGTGGCATACCCGGCAAGTCCTTTGGAAACACATCCAGGAACTCGGACACAACCTTGATACTCTCAATTGGGTCTGCTTCACTGCTATCAACAGCTAGCTGATAACAACTTCCTTTCTTTGGCTCAGGCGGGGCTAACTCGGTCACCACTTCCTCTCCTAGTGGGGACACCAACTTGATTGTCCTTTTATCACAGCTGATAACTGCCTGATACTTATCTAGCCAATTCATCCCTAGGATGACATCTATTCCCTGAGTACCCATTACTATAAGGTTGGCGGGAAACACTATCCCCCTTATTTTCACACTTATATTCAAACAAATGCTATCGGCTCGAATTCTACCACCGGCTGAGTCAATTTGAATGGGGGTTGACATGGTAGTAATTGGAAGATTATGTGCTTCTACCCATGATGCAGTAATGAAAGAATGCGTTGCTCCAGTATCAAATAACACTTCTGCAATATGGGAGTCGACTGGGAACATACCTACTATCATGCCGGGGGTCTCCTGAACTGCTTCAGCTTCCAAGTGGTTCAGCCTTCCATGATTGTAGCGCGGCTGAGGGCGATTGCCTGCTCCAGACTGAGGCACATTCTGCTTTGCTGGGGCATTGGGGCCTGACTGCTGCTGGGCTGCCTTCTTCGGACATTGCATCACCCAATGGCCTTGCTCTCCACAGTGGAAACACGCCCTGTTTCCAACCTGAGCTGGTGCTGCCTGACTGTTCTGCTGATTTGCTGGGGCAGGAAGACGAGGTGCTTGCTGATTCTGCTTCTGAAACTGACCTCCTGACTGATTGCTCTGACGGTTCTGGTACTGATTTTGAGGATACTGCCTTTGGAACTGCTGATGCTGCTGAGGTGGACGCTGGTTCTGCCTGAACTGCTGAGGTTGATTGCCTGAGAAACGAGGACGGCTGCTGCTTCCAGGCTGGGGTCCACTGATCTTGCGCTTACGATCTTCCATCTCCTTGCGCTTTCTCTCTGTCATGATCGCTCTATCAATCAGGTGCTGGAATGTCGGAAAGGTGTGATTCATCAGTTGGTACTGCAGGGGGTCAACCAAGCCTCTCAGGAAACGGTACTGCCGCTTGGCGTCGGTGTTGACATCTTCAGGAGCATAGCGAGACAATTGCAGAAACCTGTCTCGGTACTCACTGACAGACAATGGCCCTTGCTTGAGGGCCAGGAACTCCTCCTTCTTCACTGTCATCAGACCTGCAGGCACATGGTATTGACGAAAGCTACTCCTGAATTCTTCCCAAGTGATGGTGTCGGGGTTGGCATGGGTGGCGAGGTAAGACTCCCACCATGATTGGGCTGCTCCTCTCAACAGACGGGGACCATACAAGACTTTCTCCCTGTCATCGCACTGAGCGGTATGCAACTCTCGCTCCACAGTGCGCAGCCAATCTTCAGCATCCATGGGGTCAGAAGAATGAGCGAACGTTGGTGGATGACCTCTCATGAATTCAGCACGCTTGTCTCTGGGCATCTGAGGCATCTGAGGCTGAGGTGGTGCCTGCTGCTGCTGCTGCTGCTGCTGAATGGCGGCCAGAGTCTGACCGATGGCTTGAACTGCTTGAGTCTGCATCAGAAACATCTGCTCGATGGACATCGGGGGCGGGGGCGGCAGCTGCTGCTGCTGGGGCGCCTCATCTTGCTGACCGGCTCGCTCCTGCTGAGCACGCCTTCCTCCTCTGCGCCTGTTCTCTGACATCTACAGAATGCAACCACACATCAGAACTGATCTGGCAAATCTTGCAGCATAAGGAAAGAGAATAGAATTCTTCAACAGCACTGAATAGATGAGCATCTTCACTGATCTCCAACACAGACCACACAGCTTCTCAGATAAAGAGGAAAGAGGAATAAAAGGTTTCCCAACCATATAACTAACTTTATTAACATAGTAGGTGAACCAAAATGTAGGGGATACCCACACTCTGGTGACAATCATTACAAAGATCCAAACCAATCATCTCATCATGACAAACATAAATGCACAGGATATAGCAAACTACCCTGTCTAACTAAGACTAACTAAGACCGAGACTAACGCTAAGACTGAAGCTTCTATGCATATATATTTCGTATTAATTACAAGATCCAACTCTAACGATCTATGGTTCTAGAGTTATCTTGGTCTTGCAGTCGGGATTGCCATAAGACTGGTGTCCACGCTGAGGTGAGCGGTACAGGTGCTGAGTCCCGACGGGAGCGGGGGAACCACCATCCAAAAAACGACGTTCCGCGCGCTCAGCCCGCAACAGGGCGATCTCAGCACGAGCCCTACTCAGCTCGTCTAATGCATGGTCCAGCTCCGTGTTTAGCACGGCGGCTAGGTTGACTGTGCTGCTCAACCTAGGATTGCCCTCACCGACAGGTGAGACAATCACGCCTCCTGTGCTGCCGGATGGACGGCGGGGGTAATACTTCAGGTCAAGACCATCAGCTGCCCCACCGAAAACCGAGCAGTAGTGCGAAAGCGCACGCCGTGCAGCATCTTGCATGGCTGCCTCAGCTGAGTCCCGTTCAGAGATAGAATAGTGCTCTGAGCAGACCTCAGCACCCTGGAGACTGTTCTCCGGGCAGCGCACCAAGCAAGTCGCCTCCCAGCGGTCCGGGTAGACCCCGCGACTGTGCTGGTAGACCACACAGCGATACTCGACGGACCAAGTATGTCGGTCAAATGCCCGACGTAGCAGGGTGTCGAGCGCATCGTGGAAGTGACACCCGCGAGCAGCGTCGCGAGTGATGGGTCGAGCAACCCATCCTTCCGGCTCAAGGTTAGCAGAGAAGTTGGTGTCGTGGCTTGAGCTGTCGTCGCCTCCTCCGTCGTCTGGGTCTCCTCCAGCAGCTACTCCAGAAGCTGGGACGCCCAGTGGTGGTGCAGGGGGCGGCTCCAGAGGAAGCACAGGGGAGCAGCTCCTCACAGACTCTATCTCCTGGTGGAGCGAGAAAGAAGAGCTCTGCTGCTCCTGTCGTCGACGTTCTTGCTCCTCACGCAGGCGGTGGTGTAGTCTCTCCAAGTGGCTGGACTGTCCGGCCACGGGACGGCGAAGCGGACGCTCAGCAAGGCGGGAGGGTAAGAAGGGGATGACTGACTTTCGTGCAGTGTGTCTAAGTCGAGCCATCTACAAAAGACATCGCAAGCAAAAGGGTGAGAACAGAATTAATAGGACCAGCAAATAATGAATCATGAGTGAATGAAGGATTAGAATAAAACATGATTTTCAGCAAGGTATAATGTATAGTAGAACATAGGTTTGGTCGGTATGACCAACTTTTGAAGGGATATCAAAGTCAAGGCAGAGACAGAGGTCTATAGTCCTTAGAACGGCCATTCTACTCTAGGTTAGCGGTCCTACAGTCAGCACGGCTTTGATACCACTTATGTCACACCCGGTTTTAGAAGGCAAACCGAATGCGAACCATGTACGTGCCAGGATCAGTTATTCACGTACACAGCAGTTACATAATATGGACATCATCACACAATGCTCAAAATAGTATTAATAAGGGAAATAGTCGATTACATCATACGTCTGAGACGTCCATATAGGTCTTACAATAAATCAAAGTGCGGAAAAGAAACGTAGATAACGCGGCCTTCACAGGCAGCCGACTGGGGGTTGCCGCTAACCCACACCTAGAACTCGTCGTAATCTTGGAACTCCTGGAAGTCTCCTTCCACAGCTTCATCTTCGCCTGAGCAGTGGTTGCAATGCTGACAACCTGGGGGGGGGGGGGGGGGGGTTTGGTGTGTAGAGCAAGGGTGAGTACACATCAACATACTCAGCAAGTATCCTGTTTGGCTGTAGTGGACTAGCTTTATGTGGGGATAAGTCAAGCAGTTGCTTTTAGTTGGTCAGATTATTATTTACTAGTAGAAAGCCAAGTTTTAGCATTAACCCAAGTTATTAACCCGATGTACCCTTTCCAAACGGAAAGAATACCACTTACCAGCACCATAGTCATAACCAAAACCATCAATCTCATAACCACCTGTACCACAATGTCTCTGATCAAGTACCACTAATCACTGGAGCTCCCTTGGCCGCTCATAACCGCGAGCACGGCTGATATATCAGTTTTCAAACACTCTGCAGAGGTTGTGCACTTTACCCACAAGCCGTGATTCCCATTCTGCCCGGAGAGAGCTACTCCCCATTGACCACTACCTAGGTGGCCTAGCAGGGCATCACTACGTAGCCTTTACAAAGATTCCCCGGGGCTGTAGCCACCCGTTAGGTTTCCTAAATGCACCGCACTCCTCCCCAAGGGGCGAACCCAAACTTGGCAGAGCGAGCCGCATACACCGAGCCCCATTGACGGCACGACGGCTAAGTGAACTACACCCCGGATCCTCTAATTATTCAGCTAAGGGCATTCCATTCCACCCTCATGGTTGCACTGTTTTCCCGGGCGGTCATCCATAGAACAGGTCCTTACGGAGAGGCACTCGAGAAACCGCTCGAGCCCCCTTGAAGGTCACAAGTACAACATCATAATAAGAGAAGGGAAAACAGCGTATCATAGATAACCACATCATGTTCATTGATTAGAGTTGAGCAATAGCATAAAGCTAAACAGTAATAATCCAACCCAAATAGGTAATCAAGGACAGGGATAACAAAAGCTAGTCAATCCTTAGGTATAAAGATGTAATGCGGGAGGTGAATTAAATAATGAATAGGACAGAGATAGGTCAAAGGACACTTGCCTCCACCAAACGACTGCTGCTCAGGGGCTTCTCCTGCGGGTTCCTCGGGCTCTTCAACTGGATCGTTCTCTATGCGAGCGCAAACATACATACATCCACATATTTAATACAAAAGAACAGTACACCATACAATAGAATGCAATAAGTAAACAGACGTTCTCCGCAGGCTCGCGAGTACGGTTAAGAGAGAAAGAGGAAAAGACAGTCGAGAAACGATAACGTTACATGATTATAGATTTAGCCACTCGCTTAATGGAAGGAATTTAAGGTAGACACTATGTTTAGCATAAAGTAAAGTCATGTTTCATGTCTAATTATTATAAGCAGGTGGAGATAAATAAAAGGATGGTCGCGCGGCGAGACGCGCGACAAAGCTCTCTAAAACAAATTAAGAAGTTAACGAATCGTCGCGCGACCGAGCACGCAACAAAACACTTCGCCTTAGTTACGAGGAGACGTTAAGCGTCGCGCGACGAAGCGCACGACGGCATACGTCGACTAAACTGAGTCCAAAGTGGAACGTCGCGTGAATACACACGCGGCGCTACACCTTAAACAACCTGAAACAAAATGGATCGTCGCGCGACGAAGCGCACGACGCAGCACAAGATAGAATCTGAATTTAGACAAATCCGTCGCGCGGCGAAGCGCGCGACGCAACACGCTAATTAACGAATAATCATCGCGAACGCGGGCGAGCGAAAATACGGTCGGGCGAGACCGGGACGGGGAAACGAGCGGGCGAGCTGGGGCCAGGGCGGTTGAACCGGCCAGGGGGGCGGTTGAACCGGCCGGAGCCGAGCGGGCGAGCCGAGGGCGAGCCGGGGCAGGGCCGGGGAGGGGCAGGGGGCGAGGCCGAGCGCCGCCGGGGCTGGGGTCGGGCAGGGGGCGGGCGGGATCGCCGCCGGGGAGGGAGGGGGAGGGGAGCCGCGCCGAGGGCCGAGGGCCGAGCGGCCGAGCGCCGCCGGGGAGGCCGAGCGGGCGGGCGCCGCCGGGGAGGGGCAGGGGGCGGGCGGGATCGCCGCCGGGGAGGGAGGGGGAGGGGAGCCGCGCCGAGGGCCGAGGGCCGAGCGGCCGAGCGCCGCCGGGGAGGCCGAGCGGGCGGGCGCCGCCGGGGAGGGGCAGGGGGCGGGCGGGATCGCCGCCGGGGAGGGAGGGGGAGGGGAGCCGCGCCGAGGGCCGAGGGCCGAGCGGCCGAGCGCCGCCGGGGAGGCCGAGCGGGCGGGCGCCGCCGGGGAGGGGCAGGGTCGGGGGCCGAGCGGGGGCCGGGGCACCACCGCGCCGAGGGGCGGGCAGGGGGCCGCGCGGGGCCGGGCGAGGGCGGGCGGGAGGCGCCGCCGACGAGGGGCGGGGACGGGGTCGGGCGCCGCCGCGCGGGGCGGGGCGGGGCGGGGACGGGGTCGGGCGCCGCCGCGCGGGGTCGGGCAGGGGCGGGGGGCGGGCGCCGCCGCGCGGGCCGGGGCGGGGACGGGGGGCGCCGCGCCGCCGGCGAGCAGGGGCGGGCAGGGGCGCGCGCGAGCAGGGGAGAGGGAGGGCGCGCGTGGGGAAGAAGAGGAGGGGGAGGGAGAGAGAGAAGAGAAAGGGAGGGGAGCTCACCTCGGGGTCCAAAATCCGGTGATCGCCGTCTCCAAACCCTAGGGCACCACGGGGAGAGAGAGGTGGGAGAGGGAGAGGGAAGTTGTTGCGTGGGAGATCCAAATGAGGGAGAGGGAGAGGATGGGGGGCGCAGGGGGGGTTGGGCGCCAGGGGCGCGCAGGCCGAGGCGGGCCGGGCCGGCTGGGCTGGGCTAGGTTGGGCCGGGCCACCTCGCGGATCGAAAACCCACGATGAGCGCGACCACTAAACGGAATTAAATCGCGAACCGAAATCCGGAACGGAACGAGACGAACATTCAACATCAGACAAAGAAATGTGCTTCGGCATGATGCAACACCCATGACACTTAGGTTTTGGTTTATACATAACACGGACACCTGCCGCTATACTGGTTTGAAATTGGGAAGAAGGGGCAAACGGGGAAAGAGAAAAGAGAGTAACGCCCGAATTTGGTGAGAGAAAAGAAGAAAAAATTCTACCCCCAAATTCAGGGCGTTACAACGTTCCCAGCAGATGTATGTTGATGGGAACTGGACCCACCGGCGGGCATGGCGGCCGACGGGGGAGGAGCATCCATGGTAGCCGCTGACGGATCGCCGGCGATGTTCCCAGCAGGTGTATGCCGATGGGAACCAGACCCACCGGTGGGCATGGCGACCGGCGGGGAAGGAGCGTCCACGGATGCCGAAGAAGAGGAGGCCCTGACAGGCAAAGGGCGGATCAAGACCTGTCGACATAAAAGCTACGCTCGAGCAAACATTGGAAGAGCCTAAGCTTACTTGGACCGTGAATCTTCCAGTGGCCTTGGAAGCGGGGCGCCCGTTGTCGTTGCTGCTGCTACTGCCGCCCCTGCTGCTGTTGCTGCCGCTGCCCCCGTGGTGATGGCGGTCGGTCCGACACAGGCGGCGGCGGTGGTGGTATCTGATCTGAAGATGGTGGCGGCAGAGGGCTCGCGCCCCTCTGCCTGTCCTGGACCCGAGGTTCGGCCTCCTTAGTCCCACCAGCTGTCTTCTGATGCTTCTGGGGAGAGCCCGAATCTCGAGGTAGATCCAAAACAAAGGACCCATCAGCGTGACGCAGTCGGTGTCGCCTTACTTCCTCCGACCTCCCGGCGGCGTCCGGAGTGGAGGAGCTACTTGCGGGCCCCTTACCCTTCTCCGAGGGATTGGGGACTGCAGGAGGAACT
The DNA here is from genome assembly GCF_902167145.1 of Zea mays. NCBI lineage: Eukaryota > Viridiplantae > Streptophyta > Magnoliopsida > Poales > Poaceae > Zea > Zea mays. The sequence goes on from NC_050096.1 coordinate 113,757,615, forward strand.
CTGGGGGCCACATCAACTGGCTGGGAGCCTCCGACCGGTGCATCGGGAATGTGGATCCCCCGGTGGGGGTCCCGACCACCGGTCTGGCGGACCACCACACCACTCTCATTAAGGGTCAGCAGTCGGGCCAGCACCGCTGACCGCAACCCTGGATTGTCGCAGAGAGGCGAAATGCCCTCGGGAGGTATCAAGGATTCGGGGATAAAAGCCTCACCAGTGATCCCCTCACCAAAATTTCCAACTGCTCCCAGGTCAGATCAGTCCCGGTCCCGCGCTGGATCCTACCAATGTCGCTGGGGCCGGTAAACTAGCAACACAGACGCGGCCTCCCCTGCAGCGGCATGACTCGGCGCTTCAGGAAATCCTCGAGTAAGTGCATCGAGGTCAGGCCACCAACCGCCAGTTCCCTAATCCTGTCCAAGACGGGCTCGAACTCAGGCACGAGGCATGGTTTTACCCTCCATTGCTTCCGCTCGAGTCTAGGCCCGTCACTCGGAAGGGCTAGGCGGTCGCTGACCTCAGCACTAGCGATCACCCAGTCACTTCGCCAGTTCTCCCACCTCGCACCACCAAGGGAGGCGATGTAGGTCATTGTTGGATCTGGCCTTGACTGAAAGTAGTAGGCCCCGAGGTGGTCTTTGCCCTTCCCAGACCTCACCAGCACAAAAAACTGGTGGAAAAGGGAAGTGCAAGCCGCCACTCCCACAAACATCTCACAGAAATGGACAAAGATGGCCACCTGGAGGATGGAGTTGGGTGTGAGGAGGTGCTAGAGTTGAAGCCCGAACTCCTCCAGCAGCAGCAGGAAGAACGGCGAGATCGGCAGCGCCAACCCGCAGAAGAGATAGGAAACGAAGAGCACAAACTCCCCAGCAGCAAGATCACCGAGAGGAGTAGTGTCGGCCCGAATCCTCTTGGCAAACACAGGCATGCCCCATCCAAGTAGGCGGCGCACCGAATCGAGTGCCTTCTCGGTCTGGTAATGATCGGGACGAACCAGCATGGCCATGGCGACCACGACGGCGAAAGACGGGGGAGCACGAACGCGGAGAGGCGTGGAAGGCTTGGAGGCGAAAGGGCAGAGCAGTTGGGGAAAATGCGAAAGCGAAACCACTGCGCGCGGAAAACCCCTTTTCAAGAAAATACTCCCCGCGCACCCTGGAGAAATCCGCTTGGCGCACACATAGCACCCGAACAACTCAGTCACTGACAGGGGGGCCTGGGCCCACGAGTCTCGTGGCTGAGGCGCTGGCCTCCATGCGCAGGAGAGGCAAACCGCCGCGCACGCTCCAACGTCGCCTCGGGGCCACCGCCGGAGGATATTCTTAACAAAGGCGGGGCCAACAGGGCGCCCCACGCATGCGGGGAATGACCAAACCGCCATGTGTGGGGGCCACGCACCGATCGACCGCGAAAACCGGCACAACTGTTGGTGTGACCAGTAGCAAGCTGACAGCATGTGCACGCTGGGTTAGTACGGCGCGTGCTAAGAAGATGCCCCGGTCACGTTGTTCTTACGCAGAATACATGTTTGGGCCCCACATGCAGGCTCGCACCCTCCCCTGAGGTGGGCTCGGGGGCCACTGTCGGTACCTTGAGACAGGGGTACCATCTTCTGCAGTATGAAGACGCTTCACCCGTACGACACCTCCAGGTCACACGGAGAGCAGCACCCGACCCCACCACATGGGCAGGTCTAGGGGCTCCACGTGGCAAGGAAAGATAATACTCCCCAGGGTGCATCGATGGGTCCGGACCTCCGCAGAGGGACACCGGACCCCTGTACGTATGAGTCCGGAGCTCCCAAGAGGGCATGCCAGGTCCCTCGGGTAAGCTCCAGGTCCCTCCGAGTAAGGTTCGGGCCTCGGCAAGATCCCGATACGAGGAGGACCCCGGCAAGAGTAGGGGTCCAGTGCCGGCACGTGTCCAGACCATGCCCTACGCTTCCCGCTCAAGCAGAGACCCGCTGCTGCCATGTGGCTTATGGCTCGTGACATAAGCCAATGGACTGAGCCTGACGTAAGGCCCATACAATCATGCAGCCTCTGCATTTATTGCGAAGAGGACGCGCCGCCTGCCACCATGCTGATGGGCGATGTGCCCTCTTGGCATTTAATGCACCCTGTCCAATCCGCTGGCAGACGGTGTCAGGGTCATCCAGCAGACGGCGCGCCTGTCTAGTCTACTGGCGAACAGTGCGCCCGTGCCGAGCGGTGCACTGTACTCATCTTCCCTTCTACAAGAAGCTTCCCCTGCACGCCGGGGATACGGATATCTCGAGCGACAGGACACAAGGAGATTGCCCCAGCAGCAAACATTTGTGGCTCCAAGCGTTATATTCTTTATGTCCCTGGGCCCACATGTCGGGGCCCAGAACCTTTGTGCATGCCCCCCTTCAGCTATAAAAGGGGATGCATGCGATGTTACACACAAGCTCAATCTTTTAGATCCAGTCTAAGCTCACAACCAATACATCACATAGTGGAGTAGGGTGTTACGCTCCGGCGGCCCGAACCACTCTTAATCCTTGTGTGTTCTTGAGTTCTTCCGGTTTTCCCAACTAACAAGCAAAATGCCTAAGCCCCTCCTCATCTTAGGATTTAGGGCGGGTGCACTCCGCCACCCGGCCGGAGATTTGCTCTCCGACAAGGGTCTTGAGCCTGTTGTATGTTTGTGTTGGCTCCTCTCCCCTGATCATCGTGAACCTTCCCAGCTCGCCTTCCACCAACTCCATCTTGGTGATCATGGTGGCATTATTACCCTCATGCGAGATCTTGAGGGTATTCCAGATTTTCTTGGCGTTGTCCAAGCCACTCACCTTGTTGTATTCATCCCTGCATAAAGATGCTAGCAAAACAGTGGTAGCTTGTGCATTCTTATGAATTTGCTCATTAATGAACACAGGATTATCGGTACTGTCGAAATGCATTCCATTTTCAACTATCTCCCAAATACTAGGATGGAGAGAAAATAAGTGACTACGCATTTTGTGACTCCAAAAAGAGTAGTCCTCTCCATCAAAGTGTGGAGGTTTACCAAGAGGAAATGAAAGCAAATGAGCATTGGAATTTAAAGGAATACGGGAATAATCAAATGAATAATTTTGATTAACCGTTTTCTTCTTTGAAGAGGAGTCGTCGTCGTTGTCGTGTGGTGAAGAAGACGAGGCATCACTGTCGTAGTAGATGATCTTCTTGATGCGCCTCTTCTTCTTTCCATCTCTTTTCTTATGACTCGAGCCTGAGTCAGTTGGCTTGTCGTCTCTAGACTCGTTGAGGAAGGACTCCTTCTCCTTGTCATTGATCACCATCCCCTTTCCCTTAGGATTCATCTCTTCGGGCGATTAGTCCCTTAGATGAAGAGAGCGGCTCCAATACCAATTGAGAGCACCTAGAGGGGTTGAATAGGTGATCCTGTAAAATTCAACACTGCCACAAAACTTTGGTTATAAAAGTTAGAATGGTTAAGTGGCTTGAAACGAGCTTTTGTGAACACAGTCAATCAAAGAGAAAACAATCACAAGAGACACGCGATTTTATCCCGTGGTTTGGCCAAGTAACACTTGCCTACTTCCATGTTGTTGCGTCCCAATGGGCGAGGATTGCACTCAACCCCTTTCAAGTGATCCAAAGATCAACTTGAATACCATGGCTTTTCTTCCTTATATCTTTTCCCGTTTGCAAGGAATCTCCACAAGTTGGAGCCTCTCGCCCTTACAACAAATATCACAATGAAAACACAAGAGTAAGGTTGGGGAGCAACACACACAAATCCGCAGCACACACACGCACACAAGCCAAGACTTGAGCTCAAAATGAAACACAGAGAGTTCACAACTAGAATGGAGCTCAAATCACTAACACGATCGATCAAGTGCGCAGAGATGGAGTGTGGGAGTATTAGATTGCTTAGTGAATGCTTTTGTTGCCTCCTCCATATGCCTAGGGGTCCCTTTTATAGCCCCAAGGCAGCTAGGAGTCGTTGGAGGCCAACAATAAAGGCAATTCTTGCCTTCTGTCGGGTGGCGCACCGAACAGTCCGGTGCACCACCGGACAACCACTGTTCATGTCTGGTGCGTGATCTCCTTCCTTTTCTGGCGCAGACGACCGTTGCAACTCTGGGCTAGTTGGCGCACCAGACACTGTTCGGTGCACACCGGACAGTCCGGTGCCCCCTGCCGACCGTTGGCGCGGGCCACGCGCCGCCCACGGATTGCGCAGCCGACCGTTGCGCTGACGGCCGTTGGCTCACCGGACAGTCCGGTGCAACACCGGACAGTCCGGTGAATTATAGCCGTACGCCGCCAAACTTTCCCGATAGTGGCATGTTCGCCGAAGGCTGGCCTGGCGCACCGGACACTGTCCGGTGCACTACCGGACAGTCCGGTGTGCCAAGCCGAGCTGGACTTTGGTTGTACCAAGCCAAGTCTTGTGCATTTCTTTTCTTCTCTTCTTTTCTCTGTTTCTAGCACTTTAGACAATATATGTTAGTACTCAAAACAATGTACCAAGTCTAGAAACATACCTCATGTCTTGATTTGCACTTTTCTCTTCATTTAGCACATAAGAACTTAATTATATGTGTTGGGCACTTAATCACCAAAACAATATAGAAATGGCCCAAGGGCACATTTCCCTTTCAAAAGGGTACATTTGGGTTAATAACTTGGGTTAATGCTAAAACCTGGCTTTCTACTAGTAATAATAACCTGACCAACTAAAAGCAACTGCTTGACTAAGCTCCACATAAAGCTAGTCCACTACAGCCAAACGGGACATATTGCTGAGTATGTTGATGTGTACTCACCCTTGCTTTACACACCAACCCCCCCCCCCAGGTTGTCAGCGTTGCAACCACTACTCAGGAGAAGATGAAGACGTGGATGAGGACTTCCAGTTGTTCCAAGAGTACGACGAGTTCTAGGCGTGGGTTAGCGGCAAACCCCAAGTCGACCGCCTATGAAGGTCGTGTATATCTACGTTTCTTTTCCGCACTTTGATTATTGTTAAAGACTATGTGGATGTCTCGGACATCATGATGTAATCGACTATTATACCCTCTTTTATGTCATTATTTTAGCACTGTGTGATGATGTCCAGTTATGTAACTGTTGTATATGTGAATTGCTGATCCTGACACGTACATGGTTCGCATTCGGTTTGCCTTCTAAAACCGGGTGTAACATAGGTGGTATCACAGCCATGCTGACTGTATGACCGCTAACCTAGAGTAGAATGGTCACTCTGAGGATTATGGACCCCAATTATCACCTTGACTTTGGTATCCCTTCAAAAGTTGGTCATATCGACCAAACCTATGTTATACTATATATTATACCTTGCTAAAAAAATTGTTTCGTTCTAAATCCTAATTTTTCATGGTTTACTTGCTGGTCATATTAGTTATGTTCTCACTCTTATGCTTACGGTGTCTTTTGTAGATGGCTCATCTTAGACACACTGCACGGAAGTCAGTCATTCCTTTCCTACCTTCTCGTCTCACGGAGCGCCCGCTTCGTCGTCCAGTGACTGGTCAGTCTAGCCATTTGGAGAGGTTGCACCACCACCTGCATGAGGAGCAGGAGCGTCGACGACAGGAGTTGGAGCAGCAGGGCTCTTCTTTCTTGCTTCAGCAGGAGATAGAGTATGTGAGGTGCTGCTCCTCTATGCTCCCGCTGGAGGCGCCCCCTGCACCACCACTGAGCGCCCCAGTCGCTGGAGTAGCTGCTAGAGGAGACCCAGACGACGGAGGCGGAGACAGCAGCATGAGCCACAGCATCGACCTTTCAACCGACCAGGAGCCAGAAGGATGGGTTGCTCGACCCATCACTCGCGACGCTGCTCGCGGGTGTCACTTCCACGATGCGCTCGACACCCTGCTGCGCCAGGCACTTGACCGGCACACTTGGTCTATCGAGTATCGCTGTGTTGTCTTCCAGCACAGTCGCGGGGTTTACCCGGACCACTGGGAGGTGACCTGCTTGGTGCGCCGTCCAGAGAACAGTCTCCAGGGTGCGGAGATCTGCTCAGAGCACTATTCTATTTCTGAGCGGGACTTAGCTGAGGCGACCATGCAAGATGTCGCATGGCGTGCGCTTTCGCACTACTGCTCAGTGCTAAGTGGGGTAGCTGATGGTATTAACCTGAAGTATTACCCCCGCCGTCCATCTGGCAACACAGGAGGCATGATTGTCTCACCTTTCGATGAGGACAATCCTAGGTTGAGTAGCACAGTCAACCTAGCCGTCGTGCTAAACACAAAGCTAGACTATGCATTAGATGAGCTGAGTAGGGCTCGTGCTGAGACGCCCAGCTGCGGGCTGAGCGCGCGGAGCATCGTCACCTGGAGGATGGCTCCCTCGCTCCCGTCGGGACTCAGCACCCGTACCGCTCACCTCAGCGTGGACACCATGCTTATGGTAACCCCGACTGCGGGACCAAGATAAATTTAGAACAATAGATCGTCAGCGTCAGATCTTGTAATTAATGCTTAAAAAATATATAGAAGTTATAGTCTTAGTTTTAGTCTCACTCTTAGTTAGTCTTAGTTAGACAAGGTAGTTTTCTTATCCTGTGCCTTTTATGTTTGTCATGATGAATTATGATGGATTTGGATCTTTGTAATGACTGCCGCCAGGGTGTGGGTATCCCCTGCACTTTGGTTTACCTATTAAATGTTAATAAAATAGTTATCAAGTTGGGAAGCCCTTTTATTCCACTCTCCTCTTTATCTGAGAAGCTGTGTTTGCCTGTGTTGGAAATCAGTGAAGATGTTCATCTGTTCAGAATTATGGAAGGAGTTGTAGAAATCCGTTGCAATGGGATCAGCCTGGAGAAAAGCAAGTGTTTGGGCCAGACATTTTGCTCGAAGCTGAAGAGAACATCAAGATGGTTTGGGAGAACCTAAAGATAGCGCAGTCAAGGCAGCGAAGTTATGCAGACACAAGGAGAGAGCTGAGTTTTGAAATCGGAGATTTTGTCTACCTAAAGGTATCGCCGATCAGAGGAGTCAGAAGATTCGGAGTCAAGGGCAAGCTAGCACCCTGTTATGTTGGTCTGTATTAGATTCTCGCAAAGCGTGGAGAAGTGGCCTATCAGCTCAGTCTGCTAGAAGGTTTGTCCGCAGTGCATGATGTCTTTCATGTGTCTTAGTTGAAGAAGTGTCTGTGTGTGCCAAAAGAACAGTTGCTAGTGGAAGGTCTGGAGGTCCAGGAGGACTTGACCTACATAGAAAAGCCAGCGCAGATTCTTGAGACTGCAGACAGAGTCACCCGGAGGAAAACTATCAGAATGTGCAAAGTCAGATGGAGTCACCACTCTGAGGAAGAAGCAACCTGGGAGAGTGAGGACGATCTGATGGCTAAATATCCTGAACTTTTTGCTAGCCAACCTTGAATCTCGAGGGCAAGATTCTTTTAAGGGGGATAGGTTTGTAACGCTCTGAATTTGGGGGTAGAGTTTTTTCTTCTTTTTACTCACCAAATTCAGGCGTTACTCTCTTTTCTCTTCCCGTTTCGCTCCTTCTTCCCAATTTCAAAGCGGTGTAGCGACTGGTGAACGTATTACGTGTAAACAAAAACCTAAGTTGTCATGAGTGTTGCATCATGCCGAAGCATATTTCTTTTGTCTGATGTCGTGTTTAATCGCGTGTTCGTCTTGTCTCGTTTCGGATTTCGGTTCGCGATTGGATTCTGATATCTGGTTGTGCGTGCCGCGGGATTTTGACCCGCGGTGCGGCCCAGCCCAGCCCAACCCAGCCCGGCTCGCTCTGCCCCGCGTGCCCCCGACGCCCTGCCCCTCCCCCATGCGCGCGCCCCCCTCCCTTCTCTCCCTTTCTTTCATTTGATTTTCCCACGCAACAACTTCCTCTCCTCCACCTCTCTCTCTCCCCCCGTGGTGCCCTAGGTTTTGGAGACGGTGATCGCCGGATTTGGACCCCAAGGTGAGCTCCCCTCTCCCTCTCCCTCCCCCTCTCTCTCTTCCCCTCCCCTTCTTCTCCCCTGTGCGCGACCCCCACCCGCCCCCTCGCGCGCACGGCTCCCCTGGCGCGTGGCGGCCCCTTCCCCGGCTCCCCTAGCGCACGGCACGGCCCCCTCCCCCGGCCCCCTGGCACGTGGTGGCGGCCCCTCCCCCAGCCCCCTGGCGTAGCGCGCGGCCCCTCCCCCGGCCCCCTCGCGTGGAGGCGCCCCCTCCCCCGCCCCTTCGCACGGAGGCAGCCCCTCCCCCCAGCTCCCCTGGCGCGGTGGCGGCCCCCTTCCCCGGCCCCCTCGCGTGGCGGCGCCCCCTCCCCCAACCCCCTAGCGCGGCACGGCCCCTCCCCCTGCTCCCCTCGCGCGGCGTGGCCCCGCCCGGCCCTAGCCCCTCAGGCGTGGCTCCCTGGTGCCCCTGCGCGCAGCCCCTCGGCCCCGGCGCGCGGCCCCTACCCCCGAGTAGCGTGGTCCCCGGCGCGGCCCCTGACAGCGCGGCCCCTCGCGGTTTGCCCAGCGCGTTCCCGCGCGCGCAGCCCCTTACGCGCGCGGCGATCGAACCTCGGTTTAATTAGTTTTTAAAATTTAGTTTAATGAACGTGCTGCGTCGCGCGCTTCGTCGCACGGCGAATTAGTTTAATTTTAGATTCTATTAACGTGTTGCGTTGCGCGCTTCGTCGCGCGCTTCGTCACGCGACGATTCATCTTAATTTCAGATTATTTAATGCATGGCGTCGCACGTCCAGTCGCGTGACGTTTCGTTTTAAATTCAGTTTAGATGGCGTATGCCGTTGTGCATTTCGTCGCGCGACGCTTAACGTCTCTTTATAATTAATTCAAGTGTCTCGTTGCGCACTCCGTCGCGCGACGAGTCGTTTATTTCTTAATTCAATTTATGTGTTGTGTCGCGCGTTTCGCCGCGTGACAATCCTTTTAATTTACCTTTAACTGTTCCTAATAATTAAACATGGAATATGACTTTACCCTATGCTAAACGCGATGGTTAAATTAATACCATTCTGTTTAGACGAGTATTTTCATTTATAATCGTGTGATGTGATCGCTCGTCGGTCGTAGCCTCGACCGTTACTTTCCCTTTCTCGCTTAGTCGTAAGTGTGAGCCCTGCGTCGAACGTCTGTTTATTTATTACATTCTATTATTTGGTGTACTGTTCTTTTGTATTAAATTTATGGAATGTATGTTTGAAACTCGTATAGATAACGGTCAGTTGGCAGAGTCCGAAGGAGTTGCAGGTGAAGACCCTGAGCAGCAGTCGGTTGGTGAAGGCAAGTGTCCCTTGACCCATCTATGTCCTACTCATTCTTATAATTCACTTCCCGCATTTACACAATTTATACATAAGGCTTGACTAGCTTTTGTTTATCTTGTCCTTGTCTACCTATTTTGGTTGGGTTATTTTGGTTTAGCTATATGCTAGCGCTTCATATTAATCAATGAACATGATGAGATTATCTATGATACGATGTTTTCCCTTTTGATTGTGATGATGGTACTGTGACATTTAAGGGGACTCGAGCTGTTTCTCAAGTGCCTCTCCGTAAGGACTGGTTCGTTGGATGACCGCTCAGGAAAACAGTGCAACCATGAGGGTGGAGTGGGACGCCCTTAGCTGAATAATTAGAGAAACTGGGGTGTAGTTCGCTTCGTCGTCGTGCCGTTAATGGGGCTCGGTGTATGCGGCTCGCTCTGCCAAGGTTGTTTCGCCCCATGGGGAGGAGTGCGGTGCATTTAGGAAACCCGGGCAGCTACAGCCCTAGGAAATCTTTGTAAAGGCTACGTAGTGAAACCCTACCTATTCACCTTGGTAGTGTTTAAGGGTTTGATCGGCCCGAGGAAAGAGGGAATCACGGCTTGTGGGTAAAGTGTGCAACCTCTGCAGAGTGTTATGAAACTGATATATCAGTCGTGCTCGCGGTTATGAGCGGCCAAGGGAGCTCCATTGATTAGAGATACTTGATCAGAGATATTTGGTTTATAGGTGGTGATGAGGATGATGGTTATGATTATGCTTATGGTAATGGTAAGTGGTATTCTTTCCGTTTGGAAAGGGTACATTTGGGTTAATAGCTTGGGTTAATGCTAAAACCTGGCTTTCTACTAGTAATAATAAACTGACCAACTAAAAGCAACTGCTTGACTAAGCTCCACATAAAGCTAGTCCACTACGGCCAAACGGAACATATTGCTGAGTATGTTGATGTGTACTCACCCTTGCTTTACACACCAAACCCCCCCAGGTTGTCAGCGTTGCAACCACTGCTCAGGAGAAGATGAAGACATGGAGGAGGACTTCCAGTTGTTCCAAGAGTACGACGAGTTCTAGGCGTGGGTTAGCGGCAAACCCCTAGTCGGCTGCCTGTGAAGGCCGTGTGTATCTACGTTTCTTTTCCGCACTTTGATTATTGTTAAAGACTATGTGGATGTCTCGGACATCATGATGTAATCGAATATTATACCCTCTTTTATGTCATTATTTTAGCACTGTGTGATGATGTCCAGTTATGTAACTGCTGTGTACGTGAATTGCTGATCCTGGCACTACATGGTTCGCATTCGGTTTGCCTTCTAAAATCGGGTGTGACAGCTATTTATTTTGAGCAATATGTGATGATGTTCAATTATGTAATCACTTTGTACGTGAGTTTCTGATACTAGCACGTACATGGTTCGCATTCGGTTTACCTTCTAAAATCGGGTGTGACATACGGCAAGAGTGAGCTCACATACGTTCATCGCTTAGCAAGTTGTGGGAAATAATGTGCATGAGCTCACTTATGGTGAGGGCTCATGTGAAGTGTAAGGCTTACCAAGGAAGATAGTGAAAGTTGAGCATTGCTTTTAATAAGTTGGTTAAAATTTTATTAGCAGTTACTAAGTATAAGTGAATACCAACCAAATTAAATAGCTTATCACAATTAATAATAAATTCGACAATGCAATGCAAATGACAGATTAAGTTTAATTCCATAAATTATTCATGTGAGGGTCTGAGCCGCTCTTGACCATGAGCATGACTGATATACCAGTTTTACACTCTGCAGAGGTTGCACATCTTTACCCACAAGCTGTGTTTACCCATTTGCAAAGGGGTCTAGAATTCTCACTTATCTCTAAAGAGGAGACGAGGCTGGGTGACACTACAAGGCCTTTCCAAAGTTCCACTAGCATGAAGGATGGTGGGTTCTATTCTTAAATTCTATATGGTCTCTTTAGCTATTGTGTCGACTGAAGGGGTATCCTCCAACCGAAGTTGTCTAATATAATTTGATCAACCACGATTAAATCCAGCCTTATGTGAACATGTACACGATCACGATGGTAGGATGAGATGATGAGGACATCAGTCCCATACAAACAATGCATGGACCGACAACACGAGCACGTGCACGAAAGTTGAATCTCCAGGTTTGTTCTAACCTAGTCGATTGTGTTTTAGAGCTTACGCTTGGTGCCTATCACATCCGATTTTAAGGGCAAAATCGAATGCATAGCATATATGTGTCAGGATATATTTCCACACATATGTTGATGTCATAAGTGTACTATATCAAAAGAATAATGCATAAAAGCATAAATAAAGATTATATTAACATATTACACTTCAAATAGACATAATGTCTTAACCTTTATTCATCAAAGTTTAGCGAACCATGGATATCCTTTCACTGGAAGATGACAGGGGGTATCACTAGACTAGCATCCATCAAGTTCACCATCATATCTTCATCTGCAAACTTCTGATCAAAATTAAGCAAGGGGTGAGCTCACTTATTGTGGGGGCTCAGCAAGTGGGGTGAAATGCCTTTGTCGATGCCTCAGGTTGCACGCTAGCTAGGGGTACTTCGTCTTGGAGTGGCACCTTAGTAATCTCCTCATCATCCTTCTCCTCCTCCTACAATTAAAATTAAAATTCCATCACAAAGAGAATTGTAATACATTTAATTAAAACAACGAAAAATGTAACAACTAATACAAAATGTAACAACTAATACCTCTGTAGATATGGGCGACTGTACTGGAGGTGGTTCAGGCTTCGGCTCATCAGTGACTTCCTTAGTAGAAATCGCAGGTGCAGGTAGCACCGCTACACTATCTTCATAATAAGATTTTGATTGCCTTGCCAAAATTTTCACCTTTCTCTGCTTCGGCGCAGTCGAAGGCGATTTCAGAGAACTTTTTCTTGTTTGACATTTACCCGGAATAGGGAAGGAATAGTCTAGGCAAACAAAACTAATAACATCAAAAACTCGATTCAGCCTCCTTTTTCCTAGGCAGCAAAGGTAGTGGTCAAAGCTTCATCCTCCTTTTTTGAGTAATTCACAGCAACTCATCGCTTATTGCTTCGACAACATCCAGTCAATCACCATCTGGCTCTCTAAATTGGTTCCTATGTTGATAAGTATACTTCAAATGCACCAAACCTCCTTTCCTAGCCACCTGGTCAGACATATCACCTTTTTCCACCTTCGGCATTTCCCACTCATTCATAAGAGACCATACCTTAAAGCTATATGTTCTTGAACCAAATCTCTAGTGCAAATATAGATACAAACATCATTAAACGCCACCAAGCAAGCTTGAGCTTCGTTAGTCTCTAAGACAACTGATCTCTTTATGCCGAAGCGGGTATAATCGGCCTCTGGATAATCCCCTCAACATCCTCTTACTTAAATCATTCTTCACATAAAACCATTGTTTCATCCAGGAGCCAGGCCATTTCTCTCGATATGTCGGAACATGACATTGAGCGTCTGAACGGTATACGAAAGTGTAACAACCGAATTTATTATGATATTGTTCTTTCTCAGTCGCCTTTGTTTGATAAAGGAGTTCGTGAATGTTGCAAAAACAATCAATGTTTGGCTCCATACCTTGGCTCCTCACTGCCTAGATGAAAACTTCAACCCTAATCAAAGCTTCAGGCGAAAGTTAATTAAGGTATATGTCAAACCTTTTCAAGATTTCTACCAGCATCTTGTGAAGAGGAAATCAGAGTCCAGCTTTCATAAAGCTTCGGTATACAACCACTTCATCCTTTTCAGGATGTGGAACAATTCTCCACCTGGCCTCATAATAGAAACATCATGAAAATATTTACCCTTCATCGCCTCAATATGCTCGGCCTTCACGGTAGATTTACCGAAGATAACATGACTTGGTTTTCGTGGCCGCCCTTCGGCTTCGTTAGTGTTCACTTTAAAATCAAATCTTCACTGTCTTCAGAATCAACTGATAATCCAGCTAGTATCTCATCTGCAATCCTTGTAACATTGGCTTTCTCCATAGCCTCTTGAAATTTAGCAATAGTAGCTTCTTCACTCTTGTTATCACTAGCCATTACACGGGAGCAGAAAGAAACTGAAGTTGTACGGGGAAAGCTATGAAAATCAATCTTCGTAGTTGTGACAAACACGCGAACTATTTGACTAAAAACAAGCGAATAGTGCGAATAATGTGCACAGGCTTTGAATCCCTTTTATACACAACAACCACGATAAACACGGGAAAAGAAAATTTAAAATAATTTTAAATCCACCGCTATAAGGGGGGCCCGCATTTCATAATTTTTACGAAGAGCTTGTCATCTTTTTGTTAACGAAGCTTAGGGAAGGTTTTCAGACCTTCGACACAAGGTCTTTGTTTGTTTCGTGGTCTAAGCTTGTTACAAAGATACAAACTAATACCGCGAGAGGCTACTGTTGGAAGGCCTTGTATTTCCGAAGATCCGTAAAACACCAAAACAATAATTGTTTCATGGTGCTTCTTCAAGCATTACATGCACTCCTGCCCGAAGTACCTTTGGATGTGTGAGAATATAGAACTGTGTGCGAGAAATGAAAAAAGGGCCACTGCATCCTTTATTGCTTTTGATATTTATACAAGAGAAGGAGACACTAAAGGAGTGGCCAAAAGCCACGTCCGTACATGGGGATCGTGCAGGGGCACGTCCCTTGGAGAACGCCAGTTAAAAAGCAGTCAGCAACTGCTTACTTTTCATAACACTCCCCCTTAAGCAGTTGTCCATTATGTATATCCTCCCTTGAAACCTGTAAGAAAAAGGTGGTTTGCAATAATATACTGTGTAACACTCCAGAAAAACCCAGTGGGAAAAATTTGGAGAAAAACAATAGTATATGATATGTCTTTGGTGTCTCTATCGAAAAACCCTGATGGGAAAAATCAAGAGACTGACATATGCTTGTGTTGACATTGCCTCATTAAAAACCTAACATGAGAAAACATGATAGTAAAACTCATAGGAAAAGAGTACAATGTGATGCAAGTATTAGGTTGATCAAAGAGATACCCCCCCTGATGCAAGCAAATCTCTAAGTCGACGCATACCAATACCCTTAACACATATCCAAAATGTGGAATAAGGTAGCGACTTAGTGAATAAGTCTGCGAGATTGTCACAAGACTTAGTTTGCATGATCTTAATCTCACCACTCTGTTGAAGTTGATGAGGGTAGAATAACTTGGGGAGATATGTTTGGTAACATTGCTCTTGATATAACCTTGTTGCATCTGAGTAACACAAGTTGCATTATCTTCATAGATAATGGTGGGTGATTCAATGGAATGAATCCCACATGATGATTGAATGTGATTAATCACTCTTCGAAGCCAGACACATTCACGTGAGGCTTCATACAAGGCAATAATCTCTGAATGATTAGTGGATGTTGTTACTAGAGTTTGCTTGGATGACTTCCAAGAAATAGCAGTTCCACCACTTAGAAATACAAACCCAGTTTGAGACCTTCCATTGTGGGGGTCTGAAAGATAACCAGCATCTGTGTACCCTACGAGGCTAGGATCTTGATTTCTTCCGTAGAATAGACTGAGATCTGTCGTTCCATGGAGGTATCGAAGAATATTTTTGATTCCAGTCCAATGGCGTTTGGTAGGGCATGCACTATATCTAGCAAGTAAATTTACCGCAAAAGCAATATCAGGTCTTGTATTGTTTGCTAGATACATAAGTGCTCCAATTGCACTAAGATATGGGTACTCAGGACCCAAAGTTTCTTCTCCTTCGTCTCGTGGTCGAAAGGGATCCTTATCCCTTTCTAGGGTACGGACGATCATAGGAGTCTTAGACGGATATGCTTTATCCATATTGAATTTACTCAATACTTTCTGCGCATAAGTAGACTGATGAATGAGAATGCCCGTGGGAAGGTGCTCAAGTTGCAAACCCAAGCAAAATTTGGTTTTACCCAAATCCTTCATCTCAAATTCCGTCTTTAAAAGATTGCGTGCCTCATCAATATCACGTTTATGGCCGATGATGTTCAAGTCATCCACATATACTGATATGATGCAGAAACCTGTAGAAGATTTCTTTATAAAGACACATGGGCAATCATCACTGTTAGAATAACCCTTATTCATAAGGAATTCCTTTAGTTGGTTGTACCACATTCTCCCTGACTGTTTTAAGCCATATAGAGATTTGGCGAGTTTGACACAAAACATGTTACGATTTTTGCCATTATTCGGTACAGGTATTCCATCAAGAACTTTCATGTATATGTCCGAATCTAGTGACCCATAAAGATATGCGGTCATGACGTCCATCAACTGCAAAAGTAGACGTTTTTGTACTGGCAATGAAATTAAATACCGGAAGGTTATTCCATTCATAACAGGAGAATATGTCTCATTGTAGTCAATTCCTGGTCTCTGGGTAAACCCTTAAGCAACTAATCTCGCTTTATATCTCACAACCTCATTGTTCTCATTCTGTTTCCGGGTGAAAACCCATTTGAATCCAACAGGATGGATTCTGGGAGGTGTAGGTATCACAGAGGTGAATACCTTTCTTTTTGCTAGTGAGGATAATTCAGAGTTAATTGCTTCCTTCCATTTGATCCAGGCCGAGCGTTGTTGACACTCTGCCATGGATTTAGGGTCTGGGTCAGATAGAAGGTTACCAGCTATGATTCATGAGAAACATGAATTTACGACCGTATTTTTACGATCATACAATTCTCCAGAACTAGTATAATTAATGGAAATCTCCTGTACCCCATGAAAGTCTTCTTGATTTACAGGAAGAGTAGATATAGGGTGTTCCGATGTACCAGCAACATTTGAATTGTGCACATGAGTGCTGGTTTGTGGATGTACAGTATCCACTTGGTGTCCATCAACTGGTGGTTGACTTTCGTTTACTGATTTGGAGGATCGAATGTTCCTCTCTTTCCTTTGATGCTTAGTAGAAGCATTATCCTGCTTAGCAGCCCTCACCCTCTTCGGTTGAGAAGATGGTTGAATGGTTTTTCGTGGTACCTCCACTCGACTGGGCGCATTAACAGCAGGATTCAAGGATTTTGTGACACCATTATAGTCAGTAAACGCATCAGGCAGATTATTAGCAAAATGTTGCAATTCTATAATTTTATGAACTTGAAGTTCAGATTCCTAGGTTCGAGGATCTGAGGATAGGATGGATTTATCATCCCAATTGATTTCCTGGCATTCATTAGGATACTTGAATTCTCCCCCTAATGTCGGGAAATTGTCCTCGTTAAAGATGCAATCAGCGAAACGAGCTGTGTACAAATCCCCTGTAAGGGGCTCTAGGTATTTGATGATCGATGGGGATTAATATCCCACATAGATATCCAATTTCCTATGAGGTCCCATAGATGTTCGCTGAGGCGGTGATACAGGGGTGTAGACCGCACATCCAAATTTCCGTAGATGGGATATATTTGGAGGATTTCCTCGTACCAGGTGCAACGGAGATGTGGTATGATATGCAGTTGGGCGAAGTTGAATAAGATCAGCAGCATGTAAAACTGCATGACCCCAACAGGATGTAGGTAAATTGCATTCATGAAGTAAAGGTCTTGCGATAAGTTTGATCCTCTTAATAAGAGATTCAGCTAAACCATTTTGAGTATGTACATAAGGCACAGAATGTTCAATGTGTATTCCTTGGGCCATACAATAATCATTGAATGCTCTAGAAGAGAATTCAGCCGCATTATCTAGGCAGATTTTCTAGATTTGATGTTTAGGATAATGTGCTTTCAATCGAATGACTTGCGTCATGATTTTAGCAAAAGCATGGTTACGTGTAGATAGAAGGCACACGTGTGACCATCGTGTAGATGCATCAATTAATACCATGAAGTATCTGAATGGTCCAGATAATGGTTGTATGGGTCCACAAATGTCACCTTGAATTCGTTCAAGGAACTTGAGTGGTTCAGCATGAATCTTAAGAGGAGATGGTCTTAAGATTAGCTTTCCCGTTGCACATGATGTACATATAAAATCAGATGGTTTAGGGAATTTGGCAGACTTTAAATCATGACCGATGCAATTACCTGTGATTTTCTGCATCATCCCTATTCCAGGGTGACCAAGACGTGCATGCCAGGTCTTGAATGAATCTACATTCTGAAAAATCACTTTGTACGTAACATGAGGTACTGGTTTTATGTATGTGTAGTACAATCCGGATGGAAGTGAAGATATTCTTTCTAGAATGTTAGCGCCATATTTAGAAGGTTTGGAAATGAGGAGAAATTCCTCATTATTTTCTGTATGAGTAGAAATATGTAAACCACTTTTCCGAATATCTCGAAAACTCAGAAGGGTACGAGTTGAATCGGGATACAATATAGCATCCACGATAGTGACTTGTGTACCCATAGGGAGCGTAATAGTCGCTCGTCCAGAGCCAACTATTTTCGCATCGCGCCTAGTGATTGTCAAAACATTTCCTGACCTCTTTGTGAGAGTTTGGAAATATTTTGTTTCCCGAAGAATAGAGTTGGTGGTACCACTATCTACAAGGCATAATTCTTCCTCCATTGGATTGACTTCCGCATAATCTATATAATCAAGAATTGCAAGAACTCAATTAATTATACATATAAGTACATACATAATTATACAGTAGAGTATGGAGTATACACACAAATACCAATGTCTAGGTACTTTTTACAACACACATGTTGCACACACTCATAGACTACAGATAGATGATATCTAATGGAGCATAAGGATCCTAGTTGAGGTCTCCAAACACATCATTCGAAGCATATTCGATGATGGCATTGTCCAAGTACATGTAATCGGTGTCGGTCAGAAGCGGAGGATTGGTCGTGCTTGGTTCCAATGTAGCCATGCTTGAGCAACCAGCTCCATCCTTCAAGTTAGGTGGGGTGGTGAAGTGAGCTTCATATCCCTTTCCTTCAGCATTTTTGCCCTTAAGAGATTGTTGGTACAGTTCCACTAAATGACGAGGAATGCGACACTTCTTAGTAGGATGGTTGAAGCATCCACACTTCTTACACTTCTCTTGCTTGGAAGTGGGGGTGTCTTTCCTCGGAGCCTTTGTATTTTGCTTATCCAGACGTTTGTTGCGCTTGCGCTTCTTTGAATTATCAGACTTCTTGGGATGGCTTTTGGGGCCATCCCCTTTCTTCTCATTCTTCACAGCATGATGAATTTCAGGCATAGGAGCAGCTCCAACACGACGTTGCTTATGATTTTTCATCGTAAGCTCATCATGCTTTTCTGCCTGAAGTAAATCATGTATGAGTTCAGAGTAAGTCTGATAATTGCGAGCACGGTACTGATGCTGCAGGACCCTATCAGATGGGATCATAGTTTGAAGTGTTTTTTCAATCTTATCCGCATCTGATGGTTCCTTGCCGCAGAAACGCAAGCGAGCACAGATCTTATGAACAGCATGGTTGTAATCACCAATAGACTTATAGTCTTGCAGACGAATATGGGTCCATTCATGATTCGCCTCTGGTAAGATTACAGCCTTTTGCTGCTCATATCTGTTTTTAAGAGATAACCACAATACATTTGGCTCTTCTTCCATCACATATTCTGCTTTCAAATCAGGATGGAGGTGATTTCTTATAATGTACAAAGTGTTGTACTTATAAGCATCATGTAGTGGGTCAACCCTCTCGTTGGGAGGGAGTAATGCACTCAGAATATTCTTTGAGGCTAAGTTGATCTTGATATCCAACGCCCAGGTAGGATAGTTGTGACCATCAAGAGCAAGTTCTTTGAACTCACGGGCCATGATCCTACACAAGCAACCAGAGAATTTCATTAAGTCATGGGTGTGTTGTAATATGTGTGTTGTTCACAACATACATGTATTCTTGCTCGTATTGGATTTAAGAGAAAAACCCAATTGAGATGAATAATATGCAATATAATGCGATATTGCATAAATGAATGATAATTTAAGGTCTCAATTGCAAAGCGATGCAAGAGATCGAAAATTTCATTATGTAGTAAATAAAATATTCAGATAAAATTAAGTACTTGTAGTAACTTAATAAGATGAATATATGAGTAGCATGAATTGCGTATGGAATTTAATAAATAAATATTCTTGCTCGTATTAAGTTTTGAATAACTTAATTGAGATGAATATTAATTATTCTATATGTTATATCAAAAATTAATTCTACTCGTATTAAACCTTTTTGGTTAAATTGAGATGAATATAGGTTTTTTTTTAGTTTGCATTTTAAGGAATGCAGAATAGAACACATGGCAATAAATATCATCATAAAGAAAATATTTATTGGCATCATTTCCAAATACTAAAACTTTGGAAAAAAAATTCCTGACGTAAGCTGCTAATAAGAGGTTTAAGAATTGAGTCTTAAATTTATAAACATCTATAATGAGAGTAATCTAAAATTTCTAGAATTTAAAAGACTAGAATAGCTAAAATAACAAAAATAAAATAGCTAACTAGGCCTGCGACATGGGCCAGCAGACCGGCCCATCTATGGGCGTGCGCGGCCTCTTTAAGGGATGGCATGCCCCATCAGCCGTCGCTGCCAGTGCAAGCCGCCAGGGGCAGGGGTAGGGGCAGGGGCCGCGTCGTCCTCGTCGGGCGTAGGGGATCCACGCAGGCCAGGGCTGAGCGGCCGCGCAGGCCAGGGCGCAGGGGATCCACGCAGCCGCGGGTGACGGAGGCGGGCGAGCAGCCACGCAGGCCAGGGCGCAGGGGATCCACGCAGCCGCGGGTGACGGAGGCGGGCGAGCCGCCGCGGGCCCTACCGGGGCCGGGCGCAGGCGACTCTTTTGCCGCTTGGGCTCAAGAGCGCCGGCGGTGAGACCGTTCCGGATGGGCCGTCGTCGGGAGTCGGAGTAGGCAGTCGCTTCTGTACCCCGTCGCCGAGGACTAAGGCGATCCTCTCATCGTCGGAGGAGGAAGAGGTGGCGTCGACGGCAACGGTCGCAGTGGATGTGGATGCGATCTGGCCGGCGGGGCGACCGCCAGGGCCGGTTGACTTCCGCGCAGTCAGCCGTGTCCGGGCACGAGGGCGCGCTGGAGAGGCGACTTGAACGAGCAGTCCGCTCGATCGAACAGCGGGGGCTGTAGGGTCTGCATCCGTTGGAGGAGCCCGCGGCTGGCGAGCAGGACACGGCCCCATCCATGGAGGGGGCAGTACCGCATCGGACGGAGCGGCTGCTGGGTCTCGGACTCACGCAACCGCTCTGCAACCCGCTCCGGCGAAGGCGATGGAGGACGCACCCATCGGTCTTGACGTGGCGCAAGCGGTTGCTGCGGCGGTGCTGCAGGTGCCGCAGCGTTGCTGGGACCAGTGCCAGGATCACCGCCGGTCCGGTGGACGCGCTCAGGGTCAAGTGTGGCCCGGGCGTCCTTCTTGCTGCGCTTCTTGGCATGGCGGCGACCATGTCGATGCGCAGCACGTAGAAGCCGATGTGCCACAAGGTCAGTGCCTCGCCGGCGACGATGGCCACCATTCAAGAACCGAAGGATGAAGGTAAGAAGGGCAACAGAAAGATCCTTGTAAATCATTGCGTACCCTACTGTTTTCTTTCCTTTTGATGAAGAACTTCTTGTCTTCGGTCTTCTTGTTTTGGCCTTTGCTCTCTTTTGTAAAAGCAAGTTGCTGATAACGTGTGAGAATATAGAACTGTGTACTAGAAATGAAAAAAGGGGCACTGCATCCTTTATTGCTTTTAATATTTACACAAGAGAAGGAGACACTAAAGGTTGATTTGTTGACAAGGGGATCACGGGAGGATTGAAAGGGATTGAGGGGGAAATGAACTAATTTTCCCCTCAATCCCCTCACATCCTCCCATGATCCCTGGTCACCAAATCAGCCCTAAAGGAGTGGTCAAAAACCACGTCCGTACATGGGATCGTGCAGAGGCACGTCCCTTGGAGAACGCCAGTTAGAAAGCAGTCAGCAACTGCTTACTTTTCATAACAGGATGAATAAGTCAAAGACGAAGAAACATGCTTTGGAACATTACCGTAAAGGAACAAGAGGTTAAATGTAATGAAGACGAAGCAAGTTTCTTTTTGGAGATATATTGACAATAGATGAAAAATCAAGGAAATACATAGCGTGTCTTTGTATATGTACTTGAACGTAAAATTGTATATAGCATGTCTTTGTATATGTACTTGAAATGTCCTGCTCAATGTCCTTTTTTACATTCCCTTCGTCATTCCATCATACTTTTTCCTACTTAGCCTTCTTCTTTTAGACGATAAGTATCGCTAACCTTATAATCTTCTCCCAGAGACCTATCGGCATTCCCTGTTATTGCTTTTGTCATCTCATAGTGACCATGTTCCAAGTCATGAAGTTGTGCTCTGGATGTCATGACGATGGATTTCACATTCTCGCGAATAAATGAGTCCATTTCACGGACGAAGGTTTAAGGACGAAGGTATTAAAAACAAGTGCACAACAGCATAGATACAAATAAATGAGTCCATTTCACGGAACTTGACAAATGGTCATGCTCGATTTGCTCTGTATTTTGGAGTTGCACTCCACTCCAAAATACATTGGATGTATGATTCCGTTCATACATTGGATGAATCTGGAGAATACACAGCTCTCCTTTACCAGTAACTTCTCTCAACATTCTTGATCAACATTACTTGACCACACAAGAATGTTTGTAGTATATACAGTAATGAAACTCCTAATTTATTGCGGAAAGAGGGGCTCTTTGTGTTTCAGGGGTCGTCGACCCTACCAACTGCTGCTTCCCTTTTGCATTTAGAGCAGGCTTCGTCGGTGTTCTGCTGTCCCAAAATGACTTCACGATATCTTCTAGGGGGGTTACCAACTCAATGATCGATTGGCTGTCCGGAATGTTTATCTCACGCCTTCTCGGTGTTGAACAAGTTGCTTCATCCACCTGGTCCATACACACATAGAACTCGTTATTAGAAAACTAAGGAACAATCATGCTTCAGCAGCAGGTAAACAAACTACTATACATGTGCCCAGCAGATAAGTATCGCTAACCTTATAATCTTCTCCCAGAGACCTATCGGCATTCCCTGTTATTGCTTTTGTCATCTCATAGTGACCATGTTCCAAGTCATGAAGTTGTGCTCTGGATGTCATGACGATGGATTTCACATTCTCGCGAATACCATGGTCCAACTTCAATGAATCTAGCAAAGAAACCAGCAATTTGCATGAGTTTTTAGACAGCAGAAAATGCATATGCACTGGAAAAAAAAAGGATGGTACACTGTACGAAAATAGTACCGTCAATACAACTTAGAAGGGATTTGCTTGAAATGTCATTATCTTCAAATCCAGCAGCAACAGCAGATGAAATTCTTGCACCCAGTTGGTTGCTCACCTCATTCCCATCACTTTATTCAAAGGATGCACATAAGTTTTTAGAATACAACAAAAGTTCAAGTTGCTTCTCTTCAAACTATTTATCCCATGAACCAAACATCAGTTTTCAGAATGAATTACCTTATAACCAAACCGATGGCTTCTGCATTCCTTCTTCCAAGTGCCAACACCAAATTTTGTGCAGTAATCCATTGTTCTGAGCATGATTCTACCTTTTCCTTGCTGTATAAATCATATGTGTCAGTTTCTATGTTCCAAGATTTTCATGAAATAAAAAATTTAACTGTTGAGATAGACAACTTGCCACTGCTGAAAATTCCCTGCCAAGAAGCCTCTTTTCTGTTCAATAGATGATACATTTTGCTGGAATGCCTCTTCAGTTTTCTTCATGTAGCCTTCCCATTGCTCTTTCATAGAAGATGTAAAATCATGCAGCTTGGTAGTTTCGGTTTGTAAATTGTTCGAACTCTCAGAAACAGTCCTATTGAGGCTGCATATGTCATCTTGAACCTGATAAAACGGCACAAACGTCGCTCAGTTGGCTGGTTTTCAGTTGTTCCACAAGTAGATGTTTCTCTGCAGAAATTTTACTAGGAGACCAAATAACAGTATGCACATATGCATTCGATTATGACAGTAGTGACCATGTATTGAAGTGAATGAAATATACCATATTTTTCTTTCGAGCGTTTGATTCTGCAAACAACCCTGCAACCTTCTCCATCAAGTACTTCTCTTCGTCAGCAACAACGGCCTGAATTCATTTCATGTCATCAGATAACAAATCGTATAAATAAAGCTTTAGAGTAATGAGAAACTTACAGCTGCAACAAAATATTACCTCAAACTTCTTCTGAAGCTGGAAGAGTTGCTTTTGATGTTCCATCTTTGATTCTTCCAAAATCTTTAGGAGTCCCAATGCATGTGAATCTATAGTTCTGAAGAAGTTCATTGTAGTTGCCGAAACAAACTTTGTTCCCTCTAAATTTCTAGAGAGCCCCTGTATAGTGCAATTTTTTTCTTAAATCACTACTGTGAATCAACAATACAAACTGAATAAATAGGTAAAAAGTTGGCATTGTGATAAGGTAATGAACCTCATGCTGTTGCTCAATAAACGTAGCAAAGTTCACTTCATGCTGAGAAAGCCCATTTTGTAGTGCAATGAGTAGTTCATCGGCATCAACCAATAGGTCCTTCATGCACTGCACACATCAAGGAATTATCACATGTTTAATAGAAATAAAAATTAAGATGATGAGCACAAAATAAGAGGAGTTTAAGATAATTAAGTACACTTACATCCTCAAGGCTAGATGTGTGTGTGGTAACTTGCGAATTAAGGTTTTCAAAGCTCAACATAGATTTATGCTTGAGTTCATTTGCAAAACCATGCAATTCTGCTATCCTAGAATTAAAGCTCTCTTTGAGCTTTCTTACATGCTCTTGAAGTCCTCCGGCAACCTAAAAAATGCAGCAGTTTTAGGCTTATATAGACAAAGAATACACTGATCAATGTTTGCTTTTCGGTGCACCTTGCCCTTTGAGGTGACAAAAGACTGCATCTCTTCTTCAAGTGCTTTTAGTTGTCTCTCCTGTTGAGAGACCGAGGTTGAGACTGTTCTATGCAATACATTCATTTCCTGGATCAGCTGGGAATGGAAATATTGAATTATACTTCCATTTTTGTCTTCGATCTTTTCCTTCCTTTCTGAAAACCAATAACAAAAATGAATGTAAAAATTTAAACTGACAAAGGAAAGAGGGAGAGAGAAATGAAGGCAGACCTAATTTTGAAAATAGCCCATGTAGATCCCCTGCTGTATTCTCCAGCTCTGATCGGAGTGTTTGTGCTTCACCAACAAGAACTTTTTCTGAAAAAGATTTAAAAATGAAAAACAGAAGGGATGGTAAGTATAATCACCTCATCCAAAAAAAAATCTGAACAAATTTTGGAAGCACGAAGAAAACACAGCACAGGTATCTCAAGGCAAAATTGAATGAAACAAACAGTATTTTAGTATTATTACTCACATTGATTATGTACACAACAAGCTAGAGAATCTCATCAAATGCTTAATTAAGCCTATGCAACACATTTCATATCAATGGTTTCAAGTCGCTCGACTAGCTAGTCGAGACACCTAGGCGACCAGGCGACTAATCGCGATTAGTCGACGATTAGGTAGACTAATCAGGTCTTAGTCGACCTGATCGTCCCTACTGGTCCTCCTGCATATATTACAGGTACATGGCCTATATATATAATCATATATATGTGTAATAATGTAATGTTGATATATATACGTATAGCATATAGCAATATAGCATATAGGAGGCAATATCAAAGTAACCAAATTACCAAACAAAACAAATATGAATACTAGAACTGGATAGTGGAGAGTGGACAATTCAGATTTCAGAACACCATTGAACATTCAGATTTCAGAACATCATAAAAATTATGAATACTAGAATTATCAGGCACTCAGATCACGTTTCAGAATTAAGAATTCAGATTTCAGAACATGAACTGAATATCACTCACTACTCACTACATAACATATGATGTAGAGTTGCAGACTTACTAGACGTCCAGCCCAAAGCAAAAACAGGCCAGCCACCAGCCAACCAAACCTTACTTATCGTCCACACATTAACTGGACGACTAATCGCACTTGGACGACGACTAATCGGACAACTGGTCGATTAGTCGACCTAATCGGGTCAGATACCCTGGTCGCTCCACTAAAACCGACTAGCCCGACTAATCACGATTAGTCGGATGACTTGAAATCATTGTTTCATATGCAAACTCATCAAGAAGTCTTCATTATGATAAGCTTTGCCTGGAAGGAGCAAATTCTTACCTGATTTAAGAAGATTTTCTATCAAATATTGCTTCTCCTTAATAGTATCATTTGCCTTCATGTATCTCGTTTCAAGATCCGCTAGGGTGCACTCTGTTTCCTTCATTCTTTTCTGCAAAAACATGAGAACGTGTCAATACAAATATCATTATTCAATTATATGACTGAAATATGACACTACAACACACATACCTGTAATGTCTGAAGTTGATCACTTAGATCTGCACTCAGTACTTTCTGAGATTCATAGAGTCCATGAAGCTCTTCCAATTGCTGGTACAATTACAGATTCCAAATTATAGCAGTATTTTTCAGCAAGCTGTAGATCCTCCAACAGAACAAAAGGCATACCTTATCTTTTGATTCCAAAACAAGCTCCAAACGATCCAGTTTCTCTGACATAGCCTGAAGAATTCCTCCATCATGCTATAGAAGAATATGCCCAATCAAATGTTATAAGTAATGAAGGGATTAAGTACCTTCTTTTCAGATTCATCTGCTATGTATTGTTCCCTCGGAATGTAAACACCGTTTTTCTCCCTTGCAGCATATAGTTCTATTTGAAAAGTGGAACCAAATTTAATAACTGTACTAGATCAAAGTATGTGGCTTTTCAGAAAATTGAAATTGATGAACAAGAATATAAAGATTGCTATTGGAGTTTTACTCCGTGTTTGGTTCGGCTTCTACACAGATTCTGTCCGCCAAAATCCGTGGTAGCTACCCAAACGCAGAGCTTCTACCGCAGCTTTTGGTGAAAGCGCGTCGCGCAAAAGCTCTTCGTCAACTGCCAGATAGAAGCGGCTCGTGACCCGCGTCCTGGGGAAGCCGAGCCACTTTTCACGTGCCCGTGACCCATTCTCCTTTATCTCTACTTAAATTATTTTGAACTATGCAAATCCGTGTTTATTTCCCAAATGGCCAAATCTACATTTGAAACCCGTGTTTGGAACAGTTGCGCTGCTGCCATTGCAGTTGTTAAGTGTACCTTTAATCCTCATGTTCAGATGTTAACAATACGATAATTTAGACATTTAAGCATATAGACTTCAGACACTGATATTTAATAATCCGGTCAGTCTCGTAATGCACTAGTTGGTAGTCTGTATTTATGTGTTTTCTTTTTTTAATCAGAATCTACAATCTCATAATCTGCATATCCAAACACTCAGATTCTGCCCACCAGCTTCTGTCCACAGCAGCCGAACCAAACACCTAGATTCTAATCAACAGCTTCTCCTCACAGCCAGCTTTTCCCCACAGCCAACTTTTCAGAAAAGCTCTTCAGAAAAAAGCCGAACCAAACAGGCCCTTAATGTATCTATATGATGAAGAACTAAAATCTAGAAAGACCTCCTCTAGACTTAGTATTTACAAATGTGCATACATGGTCTCTGCATTTTTCAAAGGACTTACAATGTGGTAAACAATTTGATGACATAGATGTTCCTGTGTAGTTCAAAAATTTGACCGGCTCATGTTATTCAAAAAAATTCATAATTATTGTTAATTTTTGTTGTGATATTGTTTAGCATATGGCTCTGAATTTTCCATTTTTCGCAAAAATTAAATGGAACAAAAAAGTAAAACGAATTATAATTTAGGACGGAGGTAGTATGTTCTAGTAAGATTCATCAAGCAGTAATCAGGTTTCCTAGAATTAGCTAATATTCATCAACCCCTCTTTATTCAACGCATCTTATTTCAAGATCACAAAAGCAGTAATTGTGCTTGGATAAAAAAGGATACCTTGCTTGAGACGGTCCATTTGAAAATACAAATCTTTGATGAGCGCAGATTTCATCATCTTCTGATTGACCTGGAAATCATTGGCAAATTACTGAAATCAGTTATCCATGAAAACCTTTACATTGCAATTAATGGTAATTTAACAATAAAAAAGCAGAACCTCTGGCTTATTCTTGATGTGCTTTGCACGATGCGCATAATCCAGGGTGCTTAGCGTCTCCTCAAGGCAGTGTACTGAAGGTGAAATGGTCGCTATAATGCAAGTCTTTGTCTTCCCTCCCAAAGAATCTCTTAACA
The DNA here is from genome assembly GCF_902167145.1 of Zea mays. Lineage (NCBI taxonomy): Eukaryota > Viridiplantae > Streptophyta > Magnoliopsida > Poales > Poaceae > Zea > Zea mays. The sequence goes on from NC_050096.1 coordinate 113,785,177, forward strand.
ATCTTGTTAACTTGCTATCCCTGCATGAATAGCAACCAAATATCAGATGCCTAAACAGCCTTAACGAACAATCTGAACAGCTAGTGTTTACTTGACCTGTATGGTATGTGTCCAGAGTGCTCGACAAGAGTATTAATGACACGCCCAAGTGTAAGCAGACTCTTGTTAATTTCTCCTGCTTCGCGAGCTCGCCCCTATAAAAACAGATGGCAACTATCTAAGTATTCTTCTCTTGTTCAGCTTGATCAACGTATTTAGCGATGAGGTGGAAAAGGAAACAAGAGCTCCCCCCCCCTAAAAAAACTTACGTCTCTAGCACCGGACCGAGATATGTTTTCAGAGCCAGCAAGGTCAACGAGATTAAGCTTTCCGCACTTGATCATTTCCTCACCCTCAGGTGTGCATTCCTTAATATGGATGGTGATAGAGAAAATAGAGTGTGAGCGACTGCTTTGCTTGTTGAGAAGAGTTTCAGCAGTTTTTCTCTTTGCAGAGCCTCTCTCCAGTATCCTGTAGATCTCGGCAGCTGAAGAAACTAGCTCTTCCTCGAGCCCTCTAACAAAGACTCCACCCTTGCCATCCTCCATGAGTGCCAAAGGCTTCTTGGACTTGTCATCGGAGAATTTCGATTCCTCTGCGGCTAGAAGATCTGTGAGCTCCTCATTGTACAGCTCAAGAAAAGAAACCTTCATGCTGTACTCTGCACTCTGTGCCTCGAGGATGTCAAATATGCACTTAACAGCCCTTGGAATGACACCGGCATCAGTCGGGAGGTCAGCATTCTACAGAAATAGAGTAGAGTTATGGCGTCGGTTGAATCAGCAAACTAACTGCATCAGAATTCAGAAACATGTGTGGCATGTGAATATATATAATAAAAAATTGTACCAGTGCTTTGCCCCCTCCTCCTTCCATTGTGTATGTTTTGCCAGTTCCAGTTTGGCCATATGCAAATATTGTGCAATTATAACCGTCCAAAACCTCGCTGACAAGTGGCACAACAGCATGGTTGAAGACGTCCTGCTGTTGAGACTTTGGTCCTAGCACCTGCGTGTTCGGTTGGTTACCGAGTGATGAATCAATCAAGTGAATGCCTGGGGTGTGGCAGTGGCCAACAAGTGGAGTAAAATAGCTACCTTGTCGAATGCAAAGGTGCGATCAATTTGCTTGTTAGCGATGTTCTGGGCAACGGAGACCTCGCGTCTCTGGTCATTGCAAGTGACCACCACGGGAGTGCCGACGCGGCGTTCCTCATCGCTCAATGGCCTATGTATGAAGGAATAGGACGCGATGAGGTTGAATGCAAGAGTAGTAAGTAAAATAAATGATATACGGTGGATTGATTGACAAGCATTGCGCCTTGGTGGATCGATCAGACAGTGGCATGTATTGGAAAAGCATAGTTACAGTACATTATACTCCTCCACTGGTGATCGGTTGATGGTGGGGCTGTCTATGGAAACGCTAGTAGATGCATGCATAGGTAGGAAGTAGTATTGATTAACGTAGTTAGGAGGCAGCGGATATACCTGCATCGGAGGAGGACCTGGATGTTAACGCCTCCGGATCCGGAGGACCCCTTGGAGGAGGTGGTGGTGGAGGTTTGCTGCAGCTGTGCGGCCTGCTGGGCAGCGATGCTGCTGTTACTGTTACTGTTGCCGTTGAAGAGGAGGGGCCCCCGATCCCGGTGCCTGCTTGTGGTGGGGGGCTTGTGGGCGGAGGACGAGGCGCCGCTCCTCGGCGTGTGGGAGAAGGAGGGGGAGGGAGAAAGGGACATGGCGGCGTAGTCGGCGGGGGCTCCACCTCGGCGAGCGGTGGGGGTGGAAGCCTCCATGGATGATGATGATGAATGAAATGAAACGCAGATGAGGAGGGGAAATGGGGATCGGTCGACTGATTTTGAATCGGTGAAGAATGCCTCAATGCTTCTTGCCTCTTATTTAGGGCTAGGCCGCCGCCCGCCGGCACGCACGCGGACGCGGCACTTGCTTATTGGGCCCCGCACCACAGCCTCGGATTCCAATGGAACTCACGGGGCCCACCCACTTTTGGTTGAATTTGAACTCTCCGTCCGACCGTTGCACGGCGAGGGACAGACGAGAGAGGCACCCGCTTCATTCAGTTTTGCTTCGTATTATATTAATATTTATTATATTAATTCGAAACTCAAAGGGCCCACCGACTTTGAATTTTATTTGAACTCTCCTCCGACCGTTGCATGAGAAGGAATAGAAGAGAGAGAGGCGCGCGCTTCCTACGCATTATATAACTCAATTATCCATTGCTCTAACTGTTACTCCCTGCATCTCAAAATGTAATTCATTTTAAACTAAGCATACATTTATTAATTAATTAATATATTTATTAATTAATTAATATAGTTTGTATGTATGTCTATTTTTATTATCATTTATGTGGACGATAGAATATTTTAAGACGAGGGAGTATTATTTATACAAAGTATGCTCCTTATTAGCAAATATTAATCACATGTATTAGGGCCTGTTTGTTTCAGCTTATAGATTATATAATTATTATAATCTGTTTAGATTATAATCTGCTTAAATTATAATCTATATATAGTTGTTTGGTAGTTTAGACTATACAAATGCAAATTATTTATAAAGACAACAATACTCTTGTTTGTTTATTTGATATTTAATACATTTATGACATTCTATCAATTTGTACATCTTATTTGTCTAGAAGAAACTATCTATAAATAAAATTACATTCTCCTAGCAAACAATGCATTTGCAATTTGATCTCGAATATTATTCATGTCTCTCTCTCCCTCATCATCTTCCAATACTATCTTGATGTGTTGAAGGGATAGGCATATAGTTTTCAACTCGATCACACTGATCAAACTCTTCGTCAGCTAGTTTGTTGTCTCGAATGAATTTATGTAGAGCCATACATGCATGTATTATTTTCGATTGATTCAACTCTGGCAAATGGTATTCACACCTTTGTATGGAGCTAGATAACCCTTCCGGTTCATATATCCAGAGCCAACAAGGTAAAACTTTCCTACAATTTTATTTCAAACATAAATTTAAAAACTTCGGTTTTAAAAATGCTAAATAAAACATGTGCTAGTGACAGTAAAAAAAGATTGGCAGCGAGAGGCATAATGGAGAATTTGATCGTGTATAAAACATGAGCAAGTCGCACCGACTTAAGACGTTTCCGACTTAAGCCGATTGTTCCATTAGTAGGGTATAGTAATCACCCTAAGTTATGTAAGTGTAAGCATGTTGCACCGACTAAAGACGTTTCCGACTTAAGCCGATTGCTCCGTTGGTAGGGTATAGTAATCACCCTAAGTTATGTAAGCGTGAGCATGTCGCACCGACTAAGACGTTTCCGACTTAAGTCGATTGCTCTATTGGTAGGGTATAGTAATCACCCTAAGTTATGTAAGCGTGAGCATGTCGCACGGACTTAAGACATTTCTGACTTAAGCCGATTGCTCCGTTGGTAGGGTATAGTAATCACCCTAAGTTATGTAAGCGTGAGCATGTCACACCGACTTAAGGCGTTTCCGACTTAAGTTGATTGCTCTGTTGGTAGGGTATAGTAATCATCCTAAGTTATGTAAGCGTGCAGGTATGTTGTGCCGATTTAAGTCGTTTCTGACTTAAACCGCTTGTTGATTGAGAGTTTGTATATGGTAGAACACATAAGCTTTATTGATAATGAAACCTTTTGTTTACAAAGTACAGCTTGCCCACCGGAGTTTTGATGTACTACTACGGATAGAATTTCCTGAGGTGTTCAATATTCCACGAATTTCCCACTTCGGTTCCATCCATCTGGGTAAGTCGGTAGGATCCTGGCCGAGTGACCTCTGCAATGATGAATGGTCCTTCCCATGGAGGTGACAATTTGTGTCGCCCTTCTCCCGTTAGCACTCGGCGGAGCACTAGGTCTCCTATTGCGAAGGATCGATGCCGCACTGCTTTGTCGTGGTAGCATCTCAGGGTTTGCTGGTATCTAGCCGATTGAATGACAACATCCAGACGTTCTTCTTCTAATATATCAACATATTTTAGTCTGGTTGCTTCTGCTTCAGCTATACTTTCAAATGTTATCCTGGGTGCTCCAAAGATCGAATCCGCTGCAGTATTGCTTCCGATCCATATACCATGAACAATGGGGTGTTTCCATGCAAGGCCTAGCTTGGTTGGGTTCGCAAGCTCCAAACTATATATGGTATTTCTCTGATCCATTTTTCTGCAAGCTTTTTACTCTTGTCGAACACCTTTTTCCTGAGTGCATCAAGTATCACCATGTTGGATCTTTCCACCTGCCCATTAGCTCTTGGGTATGCCACTGACGCATACTTGATCTGGATGCTCCTCTGCTCGCAGAAATCAAAGAACTCTGAGCTAGTGAAGTAGATCCCAGGTCTATGATAACGTTGTTAGGTATCCTGAACCTAAACATTATTTCTTGAATGAGGCGATGGGTTTGTACTCTATCCATTTTGTGAACTTGTCAATAGCGACGAGTATGTGAGTATATCCTCCTTGAGTTTTTTTGAATGGCCCAATCATATCCAGCCCCCAGCACGCAAAGGGCCAGGTTATAGGAATAGTTTGCAAATGTTGAGCGGGCAAGTGTTGCTGCTTTGATAGGAACTGGTATTGGTGGGGGCCTTCCTCTTTCGAAGGTCCTCAAAAACATAATTGACCAATTGTTTTCAGTATGAGCTATTGTAGGGAGGTTCGTCTTAAGGAATGATAAGAATAAACACCGAAGCTATTGCCAGAGTAACATCTTCGGCTTATAATGGTGATGAAGATTGACGATGATGCTAACCGAAGGGGAAAAGACTACTTAGTCCTTAATGATTTACGTTACGATCATAAGTAAATGTTAGGGACATAAATGTACTTTTACCTAGGTTGCGTCTTGTGCCTATAAATAGATGAATAGTAGCACCATACTGTTCACGCTGATTTGTAACCTGTCTTGCATCAATACCTTTGAGCAAGCCAAAGGTATCAATGTATTATGAATCCTGTTGACATTCATACATGTTTTATGAAATGTAAATATGAACAAGTCAATGGGTTATGCTTGTTGTTTTCACCTCTTCGTATTCTGATTTATTTATAAGATGAGGAAGGCATGTCCTTCATAACCTTTGTCTGATGAACATTATGTCCATGAGGAGATAATGCTTCGAAAGACGAAGGTCCTTAATACTTAACAACTGTGTTGCCTTGTTCTTGATTCACAACATTTGAGAACAAGTGACCAACATTAGCGCCCACCTCCGGTGAACTACTTCCACAACCTTCGGTTAGCGTTTGCCTTCGTCATGCCACCGAAGAAGGCAACAACGCTAGGGGCTGCCCTGCAGCCACTGGACACCAATCAGGAGGCACTCTCACTGAGAGAAGCTAGGAGCCAGAAAAGAAAGGCTAAAGGCCCAACACCTCAGGAGGAGGAGTTGGACCAGGAAATTAGAGACCTAGAAGCGATACATCAGCAAGTACGGAGGAAAAGGGAGAAGATGCTTCAACTAGCCGAACTTTAGAGGAAGATCGATGAAGCCGCTGAAGAAATGTGCCACATCGCGCACGATGATCAAGGACGAGGGCCTCAACACAGAGAGCTTCGTCAAGAAACTCCAATCAACGATGATGGATGGTATGATGACCTTTACCATGGTAATTTTGCTTTTGATGATGCTTCTCCCCTGGCAACAGAGTTGCAGGCTACCCCATGGCCACCTTCGTACAAACCGCCACAACTCCCCATGTATGACGGGCATTCCAACCTGAAGCAATTCCTCGTGAGCTACGAAGCAACCATATCATCATATGGTGGAAACACTGCTGCCATGGCAAAGTATTTCGTCATGGCAGTCAGGAGTGTGGCTCAGACCTGGTATTCTTCTCTTTGGTCGGGAACAATCACATCATGGCAGAAGCTAAAGGACATGCTAGTCACAAGCTTCCAGGGCTTCCAAACGAAGCCAGCGACTGCTCAAGCTCTATTCCAATGCACGCAAGACCATGAGGAGTACTTGCAAGCATACATCCGAAGGTTCTTGCGACTCAGAGCCTAGGCGCCAACGGTGCCTAATGAGATCGTCATCAAAGCCATGATCAAGGGGCTCCGACTAGGACCGACAGCACAATATTTTGCATGGAAGCCACCACAAACCTTGGAAAAGCTTCTCCAGAAGATGGATGAATACATCCGGGCTGATAATGATTTCCACCAAAGAAGGGAGGAAGCTTACAGGTATTCTGAGATGACTAGGGGCTTTGGAGTAAGACTCCACCCCAGGCATGTCAGAACGATCCACAATCCCAACACAAATGAAGACAGGGAAAATCACACCTAGAGCAGCCATCAAAGCACACAATCTTCGAGAATGTAGCAAACTTCCTATAGGCCACTAGCCCCAAGAGGAAGAGGGGGGAGAAGCTTCGGAGGAAGGTTTGGTACTCAACCCAGTAGATTGTTCTACTTATTCTGTGGGGAGGATAAGGGACACATGACAATGACGTGCCAAGTCACGATCCAAAAGCAGAAGGAGATCACTGAAGCCGAAGCGCGACAGAATCAGCCGAAGCAGGTTTTGCATACTGCTTCATGTTATTCGCCATATATCCCTGAATATGTGGGCAATCAGCAACCCACGTTGTCTGTTGCTTCGGCGAGTCATTCTCAAGCTGCTTGGGCTCAGTTACCACCATCACTAGCACCTACCTTGGTCCATAATCAGCAGGTAGAAGGGCATCGCCAGGTGTAGCAACAACGCGATACTCGGGAGGAGTCCAAAGCTCGCACAGTCAATAGCACTGTGCCCGAGTCAAGGTACATCTACTGAAAGCAGTGCATCGCTTTGACCAGAAAGTTTCCTAATTCAATGTATTTTTACTTCTTTTTTGCCTTTCTATCTCCTCCTCAAAAGACAATATAAGAAGGTTTAACCTTCAGCTTGATGTAATAAATCTGTGGTTACACCATCGAGTGTAACAAAAAAGGATGAAGAAGCTCCAAAGTCGTTCCTAAGGGAATGCAGAGCTAAAATACCACCTAAGTGAAAGGTGAAGAAGCTCCAAAGTCGTTCCTAAGGGGATGTAGAGCTTAAATGCCACCTAAATCAAAGGTGAAGAAGCTCCAAAGTCGTTCCTAAGGGGATGCAGAGCTTAGCTCCAAAGTCGTCCTAAGGGAATGCAGAGCTGAAGTACCACCTAAGAAAATAGGTAAAGAGACTCCAAAGTCGTTCCTAAGGGGATGTAGAGTCTTATCTTTTATGTTTCATGTGCCAACATCATTTGCACCATGCCATCACATCATTTTGCATCATGACATTGAAAGGGAAATGTGCCCTTGGGCCATTTCTAAGTATTTTGGTGATTGAAGTGCCAACACAAGTGGACTTATGTTAATCTATGCAAAGTGATGGACAAAGTGCAAATCAAGTAAAAAGGTATGTTTCTAAGACTTAGTACATTGTTTTGGAGACTAATGTATTGTGTCTAAGTGCTGGAAACAGGAGAAATCAAGTTGGAAAAGAAGATGGTTTTGTTCAGCCAAAGACAACTCGGTCTGGGTGCACCGGACTGTCCGGTGGTGCACCGGACAGTGTCCGGTGCGCCAGGCCGGCGTCTGTCAACTGGCTGCTCTTGGGAAGCAATTAACGGCGTACGACTATAAATCACCGAACTGTCCGGTGAGCCAACAGTCGGCCCGGCCAACGGTCGGTCGCGTAATCCGCGCGCGACGCGTGGCAGAGCCAACGGTCAGAAGGGGCACCGGACTGTCCGGTGTGCACCAGACAGTGTCCGGTGCGCCAACGGCTCTGAACCGCCAACGGTCGGCTTCGCCAAAGAAGGAAAGAAATCCGCACCGGACAGTGTCCGGTGGTGCACCGGACTGTCCGGTGCGCCAGGCGACAGAAGGCAAGAATTGCCTTCTTGAAGTGCTCTCAACGGCTCCTAGCTGCCTTGGGGCTATAAAAGGGACCCCCTAGGCGCGTGGAGGAGGACACCAAGCATTCCTTGAGCATTGTTGATCACTCACACTTCATTCTTGCGCACTTGTTCGACATTCTTAGTGATTTGAGCTCCGTTCAAGTGAGAACCTCGAGATATTGTCTTGAGCTCAAGTCTTGGTCTTGTGTGTGCGTATTTGCTGTGGATTTGAGTGTGTTGCTTCCCTCCCTTACTCTAGTGCTTCATTGTGATTCTTATTGTAAGGGCGAGAGACTCCAAGTTGTGGAGATTCCTCGCAAACGGGAAAGAGTAAAGTAAAGAAGAACACTGTGGTATTCAAGTTGATCATTGGATCACTTGAGAGGAGTTGAGTGCAACTCTCGTCCGTTGGGACGCCACAACGTGGAGTAGGCAAGTTTTGTAATTGGCCGAACCACGGGATAAATCCTCGTGTCTCTTGTGCTTGTCCTTATTGTGTCTATTGTGCTTCACAAGAGCTCTCCTCTCTACTCACTTGATTTCATTGTTCTAACTCTTAATCAAGTTTGTGTTGTTAAGTTTTAAGTTTTACAGGATCACCTATTCACCCCCCTCTAGGTGCTCTCAATTAGTATCAGAGCCGTTCTCTTCAAGAAAGGGACTAATCGCCCGAAGAGATGGATCCTAAGGGCAAGGGGATGGTGGTCAATGATAAGGAGAAGGAGTCCTTCATCAATGATCCAAAGGATGACAAGCCTACTGACTCAGGCTCGGGCCACAAAAGAAAAGACGGGAGGAAGAAGAAGACAAGGCGCATCAAGGAGATAGTCTACTACGACAGCGACAAATCTTCCTCTTCTCAAAATGACGACAACAACGACTACGAGAAAAAGAAGACGGTTAATTCAAACTTCTCCTTTGATTATTCTTGTATTCCGCAAAGTTCCAATGCTCACTTGCTTTCCATTCCCCTCGGTAAACCTCCCCACTTTGATGAAGAGGACTACGAATTTTGGAGTCACAAAATGCGTAGCCACTTGTTCTCTCTCCATCCAAGTATATGGGAGATAGTAGAAAATGGAATGCACTTTGATAGTACGGATAGTCCCATGTTCATTAATGAGCAAATTCACAAAAATGCGCAAGCTACTACTGTTCTTCTAGCTTCATTGTGCAGGGATGAATACCATAAGGTGAGCGGCTTGGATAAAGCCAAGCAGATTTGGGACACCCTCACAATCTCACATGAGGGGAACGATGTCACCATGCTCACCGAGATGGAGTTGGTGGAGGGTGAACTTGGGAGATTCGCAATGATCAGGGGCGAGGAGCCAACCCAAACGTACAACCGGCTCAAGACCCTCGTCAACAAAATAAGGAGCTATGGAAGCACGCGATGGACGGACCACGACGTCGTCCGCCTAATGCTAAGGTCTTTTACTGTCCTTGATCCACATCTAGTGAACAATATTCGTGAGAATCCTAGGTACACCAAGATGACGCCCGAAGAGATACTTGGAAAGTTTGTAAGCGGGCGAATGATGATCAAGGAGGCAAGATACGTTGACGATGCGTTGAACAGTCCAATCCACGAGCCTCAAACCGTTGCTCTCAAAGCAACGAGGAGCAAGGAGGCGCTACCTAGCAAGGTGGCACAAGTTGAGGCGACCGGACTTAATGATGAAGAAATGGCCCTCATCATCAAGCGCTTCAAGACGGCGCTAAGGGGTCGCAAGGAGCATCCCAACAAGACCAAGACAAAGGCGAAGCGCTCATGCTTCAAATGTGGTAAGATTGGTCATTTTATCACTAATTATCTCGACAATGATAGTGATCAGGAACAAGGGAACAAGAGGGAAAAGAAGAAGGCTTACAAGAAAGCTAAGGGCGAGGCACACCTTGGAAAGGAGTGGGACTCGGATTGTTCGTCGTCTGACTCCGACAACGAAGGACTCGCCGCCACCGCCTTCAACAAGTCGGCCCTCTTCCCCAATGAGCATCACACCTGCCTCATGGCAAGGGAAAAGAAGGTAAGCACTCGTGATACTAGTACTTACGCTTCCTCAAGTGATGAAGAATCTAGCGATGATGAAATAGACTATTCATGTTTATTCAAGGGCCTAGATAGAACTAAGGTTGATAAGATTAATGAATTAATTGATGCTTTGAATGATAAAAATAGGTTATTAGAAAAGCAAGAGGATCTTTTGTATGAAGAACATGATAAGTTTGTAGAGGCACAAAAATCCCTTGCTTTAGAAATAAAGAGGAATGAAATGCTTTCTTGTGAATTGTCTACATGCCATGACTCTATTTCTAGTTTAAAGAGCATAAATGATGACTTGAATGCTAAATTAGAAATAGCTAGTAAAGCAAACTCTCATGAAGAACATGTTATGATTTGCAATAGGTGCAAAATTTTTAATGTTGATGCTTGTAGTGAACACCTAGTTTGCATCTCTAAACTAAATGATGAAGTGGCTAGTCTTAATGCTCAACTTAAGACTAGCAAAAATGATTTTGATAAACTAAAATTTGCAAGGGATGCCTACACGGTTGGTAGACACCCCTCAATTAAGGACGTGCTTGGCTTCAAGAGGTAAGCCAAGAACTTGATAAGTCATAAGGCTCCCATCTCCATCAAGGAGAAAGGGAAGGCCCCTATGGCAAATAGTATTCAAAAGAACCATGCTTTCTTATACCATGATAGGAGATATTCTAGGAATGTTCATCATGATAGAAGTTGCAATGATATTGTTTCACATGCTTATGATTCAAATACAATGTTTGCTTCAAGTTCTTCTATGATGTATGATAGAAGTTTGGCTAGGAAAAATGGCATTCATCATGTGCCTAGGAGAAATGCTCATGTACCTAAGAAAACAAGTAATGAACCTTCTACAATTTATCATGCTTTAAATGCTTCCTTTGCTATTTGTAGAAAGGATAAGTAGGTGGTTGCTAGAAAATTAGGGGCAAAATGCAAGGGAGATAAAACTTGCATTTGGGTCCCTAAGGCTATTTGTACTAACCTTGTAGGACCCAACATGAGTTGGGTACCTAAGACCCAAGCCTAAATTTGCCTTGCATATTTATGCATCCGGGGGCTCAAGCTGGATTATCGACATCGGATGCACAAACCACATGACAGGGGAAAAGAGGATGTTCTCTTCCTACGTCAAGAACAAGGATCCCCAAGATTCAATCATATTCGGTGATGGGAACCAAGGCAAGGTGAAAGGATTGGGAAAAATTGCTATTTCATCCGAGCACTCTATTTCTAATGTGTTCTTAGTTGAGTCGCTTGGATATAACTTGTTGTCTGTGAGTCAACTTTGTAATATGGGATATAATTGTTTATTCACAAATGTAGATGTGTCTGTCTTTAGAAGAAGTGATGGTTCATTAGATTTTAAGGGTGTACTAGACGGCAAACTTTATTTAGTTGATTTTGCAAAAAAGGAGGCCAGTCTAGATGCATGCTTAATTGCTAAGACTAGCATGGGCTGGTTGTGGCATCGCCGTTTAGCACATGTGGGGATGAAGAACCTTCACAAGCTTCTAAAGGGAGAACACGTGATAGGTCTAACTAATGTAACTTTCGAAAAAGATAGACCTTGTGTAGCTTGTCAAGCAGGTAAACAGGTGGGAAGCTCTCATCATGCCAAAAATGTGATGACAACATCAAGACCCCTGGAGTTACTTCATATGGACCTCTTCGGACCCGTCGCCTATCTAAGTATAGGAGGAAGTAAGTATGGTCTTGTTATAGTTGATGATTTTTCCCGCTTCACTTGGGTATTCTTTTTGCAGGATAAATCTGAAACCCAAGGGACCCTCAAGCGCTTCCTAAGGAGAGCTCAGAATGAGTTTGAGCTCAAGGTGAAGAAGATAAGGAGCGACAACGGGTCCGAATTCAAGAACCTTCAAGTGGAGGAGTATCTTGAGGAGGAAGGAATCAAGCACGAGTTCTCCGCTCCCTACACACCACATCAAAATGGTGTGGTAGAGAGGAAGAACAAGACGCTACTAGACATGGCGAGGACGATGCTTGGTGAATTCAAGACGCCCGAACGGTTTTGGACGGAAGCCGTGAGCACGGCTTGCCACGCCATAAACCGGGTCTACCTTCATCGCCTCCTCAAGAAGACTTCATATGAGCTTCTAACCGGTAACAAACCCAATGTGTCTTACTTTCGTGTATTTGGGAGCAAATGTTACATTCTAGTGAAGAAAGGTAGGAATTCTAAGTTTGCTCCCAAAGCTGTAGAAGGGTTTTTGTTAGGTTATGACTCAAATACAAAGGCGTATAGGGTCTTCAACAAATCATCGGGTTTGGTTGAAGTCTCTAGCGACGTTGTATTTGATGAGACTAATGGCTCTCCAAGAGAGCAAGTTGTTGATCTTGATGATGTAGATGAAGAAGACGTTCCTACGGCCGCATTGCGCACCATGGCGATTGGAGATGTGAGGCCACTGGAACAAAAGGAGCAAGATCAACCTTCTTCCTCAACAATGGTGCATCCCCCAACTCAAGACGATGAACAGGTCCGTCAAGAGGAGGCGTGTGATCAAGGGGGAGCACAAGATGATCATATAATGGAGGAAGAAGCACAACCGACACCTCCAACCCAAGTTCGAACAACGATTCAAAGGAATCATCCCGTCGACCAAATATTGGGTGATATTAGCAAGGGAGTAACTACTCGCTCTAGATTAGTTAATTTTTGTGAGCATTACTCTTTTGTCTCTTCTATTGAGCCTTTCAGGGTAAAAGAGGCCTTGCTAGATCCGGACTGGGTGTTGGCCATGCAAGAGGAGCTCAACAACTTCAAAAGAAATGAAGTTTGGACACTGGTGCCTCGTCCCAAGCAAAACGTTGTGGGAACCAAGTGGGTGTTCCGCAACAAACAAGACGAGCACGGGGTGGTGACAAGGAACAAGGCACGACTTGTGGCAAAAGGTTATGCCCAAGTCACAGGTTTGGACTTTGAGGAGACTTTTGCTCCTGTGGCTAGGCTAGAGTCAATTCGCATATTGTTAGCCTATGCTACTCACCATTCTTTCAGGTTGTTCCAAATGGATGTGAAGAGCGCTTTCCTTAACGGGCCAATCAAGGAGGAGGTGTACGTGGAGCAACCCCCTGGCTTCGAGGATGAACGGTACCCCGACCACGTGTGTAAGCTCTCTAAGGCGCTCTATGGACTTAAGCAAGCCCCAAGAGCATGGTATGAATGCCTTAGAGACTTTTTAATTGCTAATGCTTTTAAGGTTGGGAAAGCCGATCCAACTCTGTTTACTAAGACTTGTGATGGTGATCTTTTTGTGTGCCAAATTTATGTCGATGACATAATATTTGGTTCTACTAACCAAAAGTCTTGTGAAGAGTTTAGCAGGGTGATGACTCAAAAGTTTGAGATGTCAATGATGGGCGAGTTAAGCTATTTCCTTGGGTTCCAAGTGAAGCAACTCAAGGATGGCACCTTCATCTCTCAAACGAAGTACACGCAAGACTTGATCAAGCGGTTTGGGATGAAGGACGCCAAGCCCGCAAAGACTCCAATGGGAACCGACGGACACACCGACCTTAACAAAGGAGGTAAGTCTGTTGATCAAAAGGCATACCGGTCTATGATAGGATCTTTACTTTATTTATGTGCTAGTAGACCGGATATTATGCTCAGTGTATGCATGTGTGCTAGATTTCAATCTGATCCAAGGGAGTGTCACTTAGTGGCCGTGAAGCGAATTCTTAGATATTTAGTCGATACGCCTTGCTTCGGGATCTGGTATCCAAAGGGGTCTACCTTTGACTTGATTGGATATTCAGACTCCGATTATGCTGGATGTAAGGTCGATAGGAAGAGTACATCAGGGACATGCCAATTCTTAGGAAGGTCCCTGGTGTCATGGAGTTCTAAGAAACAAACTTCTGTTGCCCTATCCACCGCTGAGGCCGAGTATGTTGCCGCAGGACAGTGTTGCGCGCAACTACTTTGGATGAGGCAAACCCTCAGGGACTTTGGCTACAATCTGAGCAAAGTCCCACTCCTATGTGATAATGAGAGTGCTATCCGCATGGCGGATAATCCTGTTGAACACAGTCACACAAAGCACATTGACATCTGACATCACTTTTTGAGAGACCACCAGCAAAAGGGAGATATCGAAGTGTTTCATGTTAGCACCGAGAACCAGCTAGCCGATATCTTTACCAAGCCTCTAGATGAGTCGACCTTTTGCAGGCTGCGTAGTGAGCTAAATGTCTTAGATTTGCGGAACCTGGATTGATTTATAGCATACATGTGTTTTATGCTTTGATCATGTTCCTTAATGAATTCTGTTGTTTATTTATGGTGCTCAAGTTGTACAAGCACTCCCCGGACCTCACAAGTCCGTTTGCAAGTGATGCACATATTTAGGGGGAGATGTGCTACAACTTGACCCTTTGAGACTAACTATGTGCTTGAGTTTGCTTAATTTAGTCTCAAAGGAGGTTTGAAAGGGAAAAGGTGGACTTGGACCATGCAAGACTTCCACTGCACTCCAATAAAAGAGTAACTAATTCCGATTTCATCTTTGTACTCCGATTGCCTTTTTACTCTTAGTTGAAGTTTTTGGTGAGTCAATGGGGTTAAAGGGCCAAAAATGATCCCGTTTTGGTGCTTGATGCCAAAGGGGGAGAAAATAAGGCCAAAGCAACAAATGGATCAGCTACCACTTGAGAATTTTGAAAATAGTAGAATAGAGCTTTTGATTTGTCAAAAATCTCTTATTGTCTCTTTTGTCAAAAGTTGGCCTCTCGTGGGGAGAATGGTTGATTATGGGAAAAGGGGTAGTTTTTGAAATCCTTGATCAATTTCTCTTGGAATACCTTTCTTTATGTCTCAACAAGTGTGTTTGACTTAGAGATAGGAAATTGAGGTTGATTTGCAAAAACAAACCAAGTGGTGGCAAAGAATGATCCAAATATGCCAAATTTGAATCAATACAAAATTGTGTTTTCATTTGCATTGATGTTGCACTTCTTTTAGTTGCTTTTTATTGTGTTGGCATAAATCACCAAAAAGGGGGAGATTGAAAGGGAAATGTGCCCTTGGGCCATTTCTAAGTATTTTGGTGATTGAAGTGCCAACACAAGTGGACTTATGTTAATCTATGCAAAGTGATGGACAAAGTGCAAATCAAGTAAAAAGGTATGTTTCTAAGACTTAGTACATTGTTTTGGAGACTAATGTATTGTGTCTAAGTGCTGGAA
Organism: Zea mays; assembly: GCF_902167145.1. Classification (NCBI taxonomy): domain Eukaryota; kingdom Viridiplantae; phylum Streptophyta; class Magnoliopsida; order Poales; family Poaceae; genus Zea; species Zea mays. The sequence continues at coordinate 113,800,381 of NC_050096.1, forward strand.
ACAGGAGAAATCAAGTTGGAAAATAAGATGGTTTTGTTCAGCCAAAGACAACTCGGTCTGGGTGCACCGGACTGTCCGGTGGTGCACCGGACAGTGTCCGGTGCGCCAGGCCAGCGTCTGTCAACTGGCTGCTCTCGGGAAGCAATTAACGGTGTACAACTATAAATCACCGGACTGTCCGGTGGTGCACCGGACTGTCCGGTGAGCCAACAGTCGGCCCGGCCAACGGTCGGCCGCGTAATCCACGCGCGACGCGTGGCAGAGCCAACGGTCAGAAGGGGGCACCGGACTGTCCGGTGTGCACCGGACAGTGTCCGGTGCGCCAACGGCTCTGAACCGCCAACGGTCGGCTTCACCAAAGAAGGAAAGAAATACGCACCGGACAGTTTTCGGTGGTGCACCGGACTGTCCAGTGTGCCAAGCGACAGAAGGCAAGAATTGCCTTCTTGAAGTGCTCTCAACGGCTCCTAGCTGCCTTGGGGCTATAAAAGGGACCCCTAGGCGCGTGGAGGAGGACACCAAGCATTCCTTGAGCATTGTTGATCACTCACACTTTATTCTTGCACACTTGTTCGACATTCTTAGTGATTTGAGCTCCGTTCTAGTGAGAACCTCGAGATATTGTCTTGAGCTCAAGTCTTGGTCTTGTGTGTGCGTATTTGCTGTGGATTTGAGTGTGTTGCTTCCCTCCCTTACTCTAGTGCTTCATTGTGATTCTTATTGTAAGGGCGAGTGACTCCAAGTTGTGGAGATTCCTTGCAAACGGGAAAGAGTAAAGTAAAGAAGAACACCGTGGTATTCAAGTTGATCATTGGGTCACTTGAGAGGAGTTGAGTGCAACTCTCGTCCGTTGGGACGCCACAACGTGGAGTAGGCAAGTTTTGTACTTGGCCGAACCACGGGATAAATCCTCGTGTCTCTTGTGCTTGTCCTTATTGTGTCTATTATGCTTCACAAGCGCTCTCCTCTCTACTCACTTGATTTCATTGTTCCAACTCTTAATCAAGTTTGTGGTGTTAAGTTTTAAGTTTTACAGGATCACCTATTCACCCCCCTCTAGGTGCTCTCAGGCATCGCATCATACATCATTTTGCATCGACAAAAGCAGTGAAAAAACAAGGAAAATTCCTCCTTCAGCTTCAACAAAGACTTGTGAAAAAGTATTGAAGAAGCATGGTCCATGCTTGTGACAGTACTATCATATGTAGTTTACGCTTTTGACAATGCTATTCCTACGCAACATCTACAGCAAGAATCAAACATCATATAGTTGCTTCAACAAAGAAGGGGGATTTCTTTCTGAAGCGTGAAAAGAAGGGAATGTGTTTTTTCGCCGCCGACTCAAAAACGGTATGTACGAAGGTTCCACGCTTCACAAAGAAATAAATTACATCAATATACATGCAAATTGTTTATAAGTGTTTCTTACAAAACCAGGAGTTATACATAAAGACATGAAACTATCGAAAACACAAAGCTTCAATCTTCCTTTAGCACTTTGTCGACAGCTTCGTTCAACAGCTTCGTCAATAGCATCATTAGCAATTTTGATTATATCAAGTGCCTCCTTGATAGGTGGGTCAGCTTCAGGGTTATATGGCTCAGGAGGTGGAGAAAGCTCAGCTGCATTGAAACACAAATATCTATCAGTGCCGAAGCTGAAAAACTTATGAAGTTGAGTTATAAAGGGCATACCTATAAGTCTGGCCCGCTCGGCAGCTTCCTCAACTCTTTTGGCGTCTTCCAAGGCATCATAAGATTCTTTATCATTCCTTTCAATGGCTTCATCAGCAATTTCTCGTCGACCCTTCAGCCATACTTTGGAATAAAATTTCCCACCCAAGGTAGCAGCTTTGGCTGAAGGGTTTCTAATATCATCAGCTGAGAAGGCAAAGTCTGGCTGAGCTACAGCCTTAGCATGATCAGAACCAACCTTTTCCAAAATGGACGTAGCCCCACAGGCACTTGCAAAGGCACAGAAGTCCCCTCTGTCGCTAAGAATTTCCTCGAAAGCTTCGACCTCATCGTTTATCCATTGAATAACTTCATCAGGATTTCCATGAATGAATTTCTGCTCAGAAGAAAATGCTCCAACTTTAGAAAAGTTGTTCTTTAGATTTTTAGCACATTCCATAGCTGTTTCATAGCATTTCTCCTTAGCAGCACGAAGCTCATCAACAGTTTTCTGTGCCCTTGATCTTTCAATTTCACATATTTCGTGTTTTACCACTTCAACATAAAAGTTCTCAGTTGCTTCGGCAACTTTCTTCTTCAGCTCCTGCATCTCGGCTTCATGAGTTTCAGCTTGAGCAGAAAGCCTGGCTTCGCTAGATTTTAATCTCTCCACTAAAGAGTGCAGGATCTTATCTTTCTCAAGAGCTTCGTTTCTCAATGTTATCACCTCCAAGCGAAGGTTTCCAAGTGCTATTCGGCAGCTCTCATCATCTGCTTCTTTTTGGGCCTTTAGCGCCTTGCTTAGAATCAAGCCCTAGAAAACAAAGAGTGAACACATAACAACGATAAGAAATACCACAAAAATAGTTCATCGTAACACAAATTACAAAATGACAAGCCAAAGTATACAAACCTTCAGGCTGTTGTAGGCAAGGCTATCTGCAAGCTGATCCTTAGTCATTGTAGACAAACTGAGTTCAATCTTCAGATACCCCATGTTATCCATCATTTCACGACAAACATTGATCTCTTTACTGTTTGGTAGACAGTAGAGGAAATTATCATCATTATCTCCTCTGTATACTAAGGCCCTCTGGGGTACTTTAGCTCTTTAGCATAATGTTCAGTTTCGACAACTTGCTCTGGCGATAGCTATTTTCCGAAGCATGTCGAACAATAAAATTCAAATCACTCTGGGGAGGTGCTTCGGGAGCAGATGTTGTGGGTTGTTCTGGAAGGCTCTCTTCCACAAGTTTTTCTGGCGTGGTTTCCGAAGGTCCTGCCTTAGCATGAGTAGAAGAAGTGCTTGCAGTGACCATCTCTCTGGAATCTTCAATTTTACCCGCCAGAAGCTTCGACAGAAGTAGGAGCCGACATTTTCATAGATAACAAAACAGCATCCAAAACACTAGCCATCCTCCCCTCTTCCTCGGAGTTCTTGTTGATGTAGCTGACAGCTTCGGCAGCGCTGTCACCAGCATCTTTGGCTGCTCTGCTACCTTTACGGAAACCGGCTCTCTGAACGGGCCTGCAATAGCTTCAATCGGCATAGCAGGAGCCATCTCTATGGCAAGGGTAGTTTCTGCCCTTTCAATTAACTTTGGCACATCGGTCGTCTCAATGCGCCTCGGTCTACGTGTCAAGACCTTGATTTTCTTTGTCTTCGGCACACTAGTAGATGTCGAAGCAGCGACTTTCCTTTTTCTCCCTTGCTTTTGGACGAGAAAGCAGTAATATGGGTAAATGAACCCAATAACATCAAACACTCTATTTAGCCTCTTTTTCTCGCGAGTGCCGAAGGCAGCTATCATATCTTCGTCTTCTGCCCTCGAGTACGCTCCAAGCAGTTCATCACTTGTTGCCTCCATAGAGTCCAACCAATTGTGACAGAACCTCCCAAGTCATTAGGCCCACCTACAGTTGTCCTTGTCCAACGGACCTCAGACAACCCTGCAGGTGCCCCTGATCACTTGACAAGTTCGGTATCTGAATTCCTTACCTTTCCCAAGAGCGTTTCACCCGTCACGCAGACATTACAATACATCAGAGGTACGAGAATGCGAAAGCAATTACAATAACTTACTTTATTTTAAAGTGAAGAAAGAGTTGTATTATTACAGACCAGAACTAGTTATAGGACTGCTGAGTATTATTATTACATAACTTGGGAGGCAAAAACCCCTCCCGATAAACAGTAAAAAGTTTTTAGTGGAGAACACTTCCTCCTGAGTCTTCAGTCTTGATTCTCTTCTTTAGGCACCACCTTCGAACAAAAGCAGCAAAAATTTACCGCTTCCTCACCTAAAACAACATGGGACAAAGCCCTGAGTACGAAGTGTACTTTCACAAGACTTACCCGTCAAAATAAAAGACTCTCAAGGATATGCTGGCCTTTGGGATCAAGGGATGGCTTATCAATAATCAAAGACTCTATTTACAGAAATGCTTACTAATAGTGGATCCTTAAAAGTCTAGTTTTATCAGCAAGTTAAATCATTACCTGAGTTCTAGAGTTCTTTCTACCCTAGTTCAATCACTTGACCTATACTAGCCAATTTCTTATTAGCCCTTCATCTTCATTGGATTGCTACGTGTAGGGCAGCGACCAAGTCTTCATATTCGTGAAGTTACGGCGATCCGAATCGATTATACTCAGCTGAGGATCTCCAATCACATGACATATGTAGCACTTAACCCTTGCATATGTCAACACGACATAAGGTAGAACACTAAAACGAGAGGGCAGAGGGTATGAGCGGACCTGAGATGAGCTGACCACGGCGAGGTCATACCGCTCGGTGTTCTTGAGTGATTAGGGGGAAATCCCAAATTGGGGAGTTCTAGTGGATGATTCAAGGCACGGGTTGCTTCACTGGTTGCACAACTACTTAGCGGAGCAGGTGGGGTCAACAATTTATAGGCTCCCACAGCGGTGGCATCCAATTTCGCAAAGATGCGCTGGTGGCCAGAGAGGAAGATGGTTACTGGCGCTCGGGATTAGTGGCTTTCACCGTGGTAGCTCCACTAGCAACGAGCCAAGGCTGAGGAGAGGTTTATGGTGACTCACCTCAACGTGGTAAAGTGTTGAGGCACGTAGCCCGACCGGATAACGGTGAACACCGGTGATGCCAACGTGATTGACCACGGTGGGACACGACAGCGGTGAGAACAGTGGCCGGAGTTTATCTCCAGCGCGGTATTTCCGACCAAGGAGCGCTTATGTGAGTTCAATAGAGTTTGAGTGGGGCTTTTTGCAAATAAGTCCAAATCTCAAGGTTTACCTTGCAAATCCATATACATGTGAATCATATGAGTTAAGGTATCGTAATTTTATGGTTTTTGCACTTAGGTCCAAAATATGCATATTTTGCATATAACCCCTTAGGGTTTCAATCTAGGGTTTTCTAGGGGTCTATTTAGGGTTTTGGTGCTTCTAGGGTTTGGATGCTACTTAAGTCCATCCATGGTGATATGTTATGACCATTTTAACTAAGTTTTGAAGTTTTCTCTTAGTTAAGCTTTGTTTATTCTTCTGAGCCCAGTTTAGGGTTAAGTACTGTATCCTAGGGTTTCACCCATAAAATGTCACATCAATACAACTTTTTTGAACTTTTTTCCTAGTGAATGCATTCTAGGTGTGACAAACACATGATATGCAAATTTTTATGATGTCATGCTCAAGTTTTAGTGGCAGTAACATCAGGGGTGTTACATCCTTCCCCCCATAAAAGAATCTCGTCCCGAGATTTAAAAGTCCTAGGGCAAGTAATGGAAAAAAGGAAACGTGACATAATTTTATTTCCTTATTTATGGTACAAGGTAGGGGTGGTATGGGGTTCATTCCTCTATTACAACAAATTACATATCTTACAATTTACATGAAGCTAAAAAGCCTGGGAAATTCTTGTCTAAAAAGTCTTGAGTTTCCCAAGTAGCTTCATCTTCTGTATGTTGGTTCCACAGTATCTTGTAAAACTTGAGAGTTCTTCTTTGGGTAATTCTGTCCTTTTGATCCAAGACTCGAATAGGATGTACTGAATATGTCAAGTTTGGTTCTAAGGCAACATCCGTGACTTCAATGGTTCGATCGGGAACCCGAAGACACTTCTTTAATTGAGACACGTGGAACACATTATGCACAGCAGACAAGGTTTCGGGTAACTGGAGTCGGTATGCCACTGGTCCACATTGTTCAAGAACAAGGAAAGGACCAATGTACTGGGGTGCAAGCTTCCCTTTTACCCCGAAACTTTATATACCCTTCATCGGTGAGACTTTGAGGTAGACATAATCCCCAACTAGAAAGTACAAGGGTTTTCGTCGCTTGTCTGCATAACTCTTCTGACGAGCTTGAGCTTCTTTCAAATTATGAATTATTCGATGAACTTTCTCTTCTGTCTCCTTTACCATATCAGGCCTGAAGAAATTTCTTTCACTTGGTTCATACCAGTTTAACGGAGTACGACATCGTCGCCCATACAGGGCTTCAAAGGGTGCCATTTTGATGCTTTCTTGATAGCTATTATTGTACGAGAACTCCTCTAATGGTAAACAATCATCCCATTTCTGTGGGAATTCCAGAACACATGCTCGCAACATATCTTCAAGTATCTGATTTACTCTCTCAGTCTGTCCACTAGTTCGGGGATGATAGGCCAAACTGTGGAGTAATTTAGTACCCAAGGATTTGTGAAGTTCTTCCCAGAACTTGGATACAAACTAAGGTCCACGATCCGACACTATTGTTTTCGAAACACCGTGCAAACTGAGGATGCGAGCAATATACATCTGGGCATAAGTGAGGACCGGGTAATATGTCTTGACTGGCAGAAAATGAGCAATCTTCGTAAGCCGATCAATTATAACCCAAATAGAATCATACACTTTTGCTGTCCTGGGTAATCCCACAATAAAGTCCATGCTTATATCCTCCCATTTCCATGTAGGGATAGGTAAAGATTGTAATGGACCAGCAATTTTCATGTGTATGACTTTGACACGTCTGCAAGTGTCACATCTTGCCACATAGCGTGCAATTTCAATCTTCATCTTTGTCCACCAATAATGATGTTTTAGATCATGATACATCTTAGTGCTTCCGGGATGAATAGAATAGCGACTAAGATGTGCTTCATCTAAAATTTGCTAGCGGATCTCATCATTCTTGGGCACAACTATGCGGTTGTTAAACCATACAACACCTTGATCATCTCTTCTAAAGCAGTTAGCTTTATCGGCCTCTATTTTCTCATGAATGTGTTTCATTCCCTCATCATTTCTTCGTGCGTCGATTATTCTTTGCAGGAGGACTGACTCAAGCTTCAAGTGATTTGAAGTTCCATGTTGAATCATTCCCAGGTTCAACTTCTCCATTTCTTGGCATAACATAATGTCAGAGGTCTTCATCATCAGACAATGGCAGGAAGCCTTGCGACTTAACGCATCTTCCACTACATTAGCCTTGCCTAGGTGATAGTGAACCTCCAGTTCATAATCCTTAATAAGCTCAAGCCATCTCGTTTGTCTCATATTTAGTTCTAACTAGGTAAAGATGTACTTTAAACTTTTATGATCTGTATAAATATGACAGATATTTCCCAGCAGATAATGATGCCAAATTTTTAGGGCATGAACCACAACAACTAACTCCAGGTCATGAGTTGGATAATGTTCCTCATGCCGGCGCAACTGCCTTGAAGCATAAGCTATCACTCGGCCCTCTTGCATTAGAACACAGCCTAGACCACTGCCTGATGCGTCACAATACACATCAAAGGGCTTTTCAATGTCCGGTTGAGCTAATACCGGAGCACTGGTCAATAATACTTTTAGCTGCTCAAAGGCTTCATTACATTTTGAAGACCAATTAAATTTAGTGTCATTTTTCAATAAACTTGTGATTGGTTTCACAAGCTTGGAAAAATCCGGAATGAATCGGCGGTAATAACCAGCCAGTCCAAGGAAACTTCGGACTTGATGTACAGTGGTTGGGGGTTTCCACTCCAAAATATCCTTGACTTTGCTGGGATCTACCACAATCCCCTTGGCAGATAATACATGTCCTAAAAATTGGATCTTCTCGAGCCAGAACACGCACTTACTAAACTTAGCAAATAGTTGGTGCTCCCTTAAGCGTGTTAATACGATCCGCAAATGCCGAGCATGCTCCTCTTCATTCTTGGAATATATCAAAATATCATCTATGAAGACCACCACGAATTTATCCAACTCGGGCACGAATACCGAGTTCATAAGGTATGTGAAGTGGGCAGGAGCATTTGTTAGTCCAAAAGACAACCAGATATTCAAATAATCCATACCACGTAGTGAATGCGGTCTTGGGTATATCTTCGGGTCGGATACAGATCTGATGATAACCCGACCTGAAGTCGATCTTGGAAAATACCCGAGCTCTGGTAAGTTGATCAAATAGGATGTCAATCCGGAGAAGAGGGTACTTATTCTTGATGGTGACCTCATTAAGGGGTCTATAATCCACGCACATCCGAAGTGTTTGGTCTTTCTTCTTGACAAAGATGGCTGGACAACCCCAAGGTGATGAGCTTGGTCGGATGAATCCTTTTTCTAGTAGATCTTGTAATTGGGTCTTGAGTTCTGCCAATTCATTCGGAGGCATTCGTTACGACCTTCTAGAAATAGGAGTCGTACCGGGCTTCAACTCAATCACAAATTCTACATCTCTTTCTGGAGGCAATCCAGGCAGATCTTCCGGAAAGACGTCCGGTAATTCACATACTACCGGAATATCTTGGATCTCCGGTATAATGGCTTCATATACTCTGCCAGTTGGTTTAGCTGGAATAGCTACAGGGATGGACAAAAGAACCTCTTCTTGGCCATAACTCAACCTAATGGTTCTCAAATCAGTGTTGAGGATTCCTTTATGCTGGGCTAACCAATTCATGCCCAAAATTACATCTATATCTTGGCCTTTTAGAACAATCATGTTGGTAGGAAAGTCCTGTTCGGCCAATGTTATAAGCACATGGAAAGCCACTTCTTATCACTTTTGGTAGCTTCGCTGTTGGGTGTAGGAGACCATTCATCAGCGAGGTTCATAGAAGGAGGGGGCCTGAAAAGGTCCAGTTCCCCACCAAGGGCTTCACCCGCTGCTCCAGAAGGTCCGGCTCCCATTCCGACGGGATCCACAGGTATGTTAGGGTGCCGTTGTGAATACAATACATGAAATTCCTCATGTAGAGTATTACAGTACACCTACAAGTTGTCCACGGCTGTGCTAAGCTCCTCCACACGGGCTCGAGCTTTGGCTTCCTTGGCCCAAGCAAGTGAACGTGAGTTAACAGCCCAATCGAGCGCTAAACCTCGTTCAGGAAGTTGGTCTTGCAGGTGGCGGATCTCAGTTCTTAACTCGTTTATTCGCTGACCATCCTTGACCCATACTTCGTTCCTGTGACGGAGCTCCGTTTAAAGATGCTCGACCTGAGCTTCTAGATCTCCGATAGGATCATTGCTACCACTGCTACTGTCTTCATGCCTAGGAGCTAGTTGATGGCGAGGTACGCCAATGGGTCTCGTAGACTTACGCGCAATTTTTCTTGTGCGCGGAGGCATTTCTCTAGGGGGAAAATCTTATTAATATTGTTTTTATCATGATGCATGCATAATTACAGAATCAACCTTAGTTGATTCACAACCTTCTATACATTGCACTCTACTATCTGGTCTTTAAAATAAGTACTTCAGAAGATAGTTAGATAAGAAGGGAAGAAATTTTCTAGATAAGTCTTTGAAAATTCTTTTTGAAAATGCCTCATAACATCTGCAGAGATGGGCTTCGCTCCGATACCAGCTGTGACAGAACCTCCCAAGTCATTAGGCCCACCTACAGTTTTCCTTGTCCAACGGACCTCAGACAACCCTGTAGGTGCCCTAGATCATTTGACAAGTTTGGTATCTAAATTCCTTACCTTTCCCAAGAGCGTTTCACCCGTCACGCAAACATTACAATACATCGGAGGTACGAGAATGCGAAAGCAATTATAATAACTTACTTTATTTTAAAGTGAAGAAAGAGTTGTATTATTACAGACCAGAACTAATTATAGGATTGCTGAGTATTATTATTACATAACCTAGGTGGCAAAAACCCCTCCCGATAAACAGTAAAAAGTTTTTAGTGGAGGACACTTCCTCCCGAGTCTTCAGTCTTGATTCTCTTCTTTAGGCACCACCTTCGAACAAAAACAACAAAAATTTGCTGCTTCCTCACCTAAAACAACATGGGACAAAGCCCTGAGTACGAAGTGTACTTTCACAAGACTTACCCGTCAAAATAAAAGACTCTCAAGTATATGCTGACCTTTGGGGATCAAGGGATGGCTTATCAATAATCAAAGACTCTGTTTGCAGAAATGCTTATTAATAGTGGATCCTTAAAAGTCCAGTTTTATTAGCAAGTTAAGTCATTACCTGAGTTCTAGAGTTCAGTCTACCCTAGTTCAATCACTTGACCTATACTAGCCAATTTCTTATCAACCCTTCATCTTCACTAGATTGCTATGTTTAGGGCAGTGACCAAGTCTTCATATCCGCGAAGTTATGGTGATCCAAATCGATTATACTCAGCTGAGGATCTCCAATCACACGACATATGTAGCACTTAACCCTTGCATATGTCAACTCGCCACCGGGGTTCTTAAGACTAGATCAGGTTCACGCCAACCGAGAGCATAGATACACCACCGTCCAGCCTCTTGCCACGGAGGGTACACGCTACTCTCGCCATCTCTCCACTCCCATTGCGTGTTATCTTATTCTGGTATTAGTCTGCCCGAGGCAAAGCTTACCCATGACGAGGCATGTGACCAGTTAAAGGGTCCTCGATCAGCAAGCCTACATCGAGAAGGTCCTTACTCGACTCAGACGGAGACACTACACCGAGACTCTCTTCTCGTGCAAGTCACCCGCCCAGTCTCAGCTTTATCATTTCAAACCCAAAGTTTGGTACCTGGCAGAGGTATATCTTTTCCGATGTTGAACCCATCATGGCCATGATGGATCCACCATCAAGTTTTATTTTCGAAAACATCCCACCCACTTTGCAACATCATTGTCGGCGTTTCGACCCTGGGGGGTCCCTGGACCGACGAGTAAACTGTCGCCGCGTGTCCCAGCCCAGATAGGTCGGCGCGAGACAGAGCACAAAGGGGGGAAGAGACAGGCAAAAGGGGAATCCTGCGGCCTCCATGTTGTCCTGTGCCCAGGTCGGGTGCGCTTGCAGTAGGGGGGCTACAAGCGTCCGCGAGGGAGAGAGAGAGAGAGAGACCGTCCGGCAGCCCGTTCTCCCGCGCGGCCAACCTTCTCGTATGAGAGCCCTGGACCTTCCTTTTATAGTCGTAAGGAGAGGGCCCAGGTGTACAATGGGGGGTGTAGCAGTGTGCTAACATGTCTAGTAGAGAGGAGCTAGAGCCCTAAGTACATGCCGTCGTGGCAGTCTGAGAGGTTTTGGCACCCTGTTCATGTGATGTCGTGGCCGTCGGAGGAGCGCTTGGGCCCTATGGAAGGACAACTATCTGGGCTGTCGGATCCTTGCTGACGTCTCCTTGCTTCCGTAAGGGGCTGAGAGCCGCCGTCATCATGAAGCACGCGGGGCGCCATCATTACTTGTTTACCGGGGCGAGCCAGATGGGACGCCGGTCTTGTTCCCCGTAGCCTGAGCTAGCTAGGGGTAGGGTAATGATGGCCTTCCCTGTGACGTGGTGGGTCCGAGCCCGAGGTCGGGTGAGGCGAAGGCTCCTCCGAGGTCGAGGTCGAGTCTGAGCCCTGGGGTCGGGCGAGGCGGAGTTCGTCTTCCGAGGTCGAGGCTGAGTCCGAGCCCTGGGGTCGAGCGAGGCAGAGTTCGTCTTCCGAGGTCGAGGCTGAGTTCGAGCCCTGGGGTCGGGTGAGGCGGAGTCCGTCTTCCGAGGTCAAGGCTGAGTCCAAGCCCTGGGGTCGGGCGAGGCGGAGTCCGTCTTCCGAGGTTGAGGTTGAGTCCGAGCCCTAGGGTCGGGTGAGGCGGAGCTTCCCATGGCGCCCGAGGCTAGACTTAGCTGCTGTCAGCCTCACTCTGTTGAGTGGCACAGCAGTCGAAGCAACGCAGGCGGCGCTGTTTTCTTGTCAGGTCGGTCAGTGGAGCGGCGAAGTGACTGCGGTCACTTTGGCTCTGTCGACTGAAGAGCGCGCGTCAGGATAAGGTGTCAGGTGATCCTTGCATTAAATGCTCCTGCGATACGGTCGGTTGGCGTGGCGATCTGGCCAAGGTTGCTTCCCCGCGAAGACTGGGCCTCGGGCGAGTCGAAGGTGTGTCCGTCGCTTGAGGGGGCCCTCGGGCGAGACGTGAATCCTCCGGGGTCGGCTGCCTTTGCCCGAGGCTAGGCTCGGGCGAGGCGAGATCATGTCCCTTGAGTGGACTGAGCCTTGACCTGAATCGCGCCCATCAGGCCTTTGCAGCTTTGTGCTGATAGGGGTTACCAGCTGAGATTAGGAGTCTTGGGGGTACCCCTAATTATGGTCCCCGACAGTAGCCCCCAAGCCTCGAAGGGAGTGTTGATACTCGCTTGGAGGCTTTTGTCACACTTTTTTGCAGGGGACCGACCTTTCTCGGTTGCGTTTCGTTCCGGTGGGTGCGCGCGAGCGCACCCGCCAGGTGTAGCCCCCAAGGCCTCGGAGGAGTGGTTTGACTCCTTCGAGGTCTTAGCGCGTTTCGTGATGCTTCGGCCGGTCTGGTTGTTCCCTCATGCGAACTGGCCGTAGCCCGGGTGCATAGTCGAGTTCCAAGTTCTCGGGCTGGTATGTTGACGTCAACGGTTCGGCCGGAGCCGGGTTTGCGAGAGCAGCCCCCGAGCCTCCGCACAGAGCGAGAGGACGGTCAGGGACAGACTCGGCTTTTTTCATACACCCCTGCGTCGCCTTTCCGCAAGGAGGAGGGGGGGGGGAAAGCGCCATGTTGCCCTCGGAGGGCACCGAACATGGTGTCTCCAGCGAGTTGCTAGCGGGTGATCCGAGTGGACGCCCGTGCCCCGTTCGATAAGGGTCGACTAGTGGCCCAGAGGCGCGCTCCAAAAGTACCTGCAGGTGATTTGCCGGACCCGGTCCCGTTTGCTAGTGTCCGAGGGCTCGATGCCTCCCTCTGATGGGATTCCATTACAAAATCACTCCCGCTGGTCTCGGAAATGTCCTAGGGTACCTCGGGAGCGTAGCCCGAGCCTTGGTTGTGTATCGAACGTACCCAGAGTCATCCCTCGCTCTGCGTGCTCTAAGGCGGCTGTCGAACCCTTCGGGGGCCAGCCTACGAACCCCTGATCAGTAGTGGGCGTGGAGCCCGAGTGGCTTGAGGCGGCTGTCGAACCCCTCCGAGGGGCCAGCCTTCGAACCTCTGACCGGTAGTGGGCGCGGAGCCCGAGTGCTCTGAGGTGGCTGTCGAACCCTTCCGAGGGGCCAGCCTTCGAACCTCTGATCAGTAGGAGGGCTCGGGGCCCGAGTGCTCTGAGGTGGCCGTCGAACCCTTCCGAGGGGCCAGCCCTTGAACCTCTGATCAGTAGGGGGGCTCGGGGCTCGCTTCCTTCGCGGAGAAGGATCCCTTTCGGAGTATCCCCTTTCCCGGTCCCTATAGCAAGAGAGAGAAAGAGGAAGAGGAAAATGATACGAAATCGAACGACGTGGCACACCTTTTTTGACGCGGTCATTATGGCGGAGGTGAAGCGTCGCCTGCCTCGCCTGCCAAAGGTGTCGCCTGCCCTGCCGCAGAGTTAATGCGACGGGACGTGTGGTTCGCGGGGCAGCCGTTGTGCGTGCGCGAGCCGTTCGAGGAACGGAACACGGGCGCGTCGTCTTCACTTCGTGGGAGAGGGCTCTCTTGCTGTCCCAGGAGGAGACGTGAGCCTGCAGATGACTTGACCGCTGCTTCCGCCCGCCTGTCGCCGCCATTACTGTCGGCCCACGTTTGGCCATATTGGCCGTCGCGGCTTCTCCCGCGGCTGACTGACCCGTGATCAATGTGCTCGGTTGGCACTATTGGGCCATGCGCAGGGTCGCCTCGAGTCGCGGCACTGGTTCCGCAGTCGAGAAGGCGCGGTATTGGCGCAAGTGGCGGTGCAGTTTTCCGCACGTAGTAACCGGCGCGCTGGTTACATGACGTGTGGGCCTGGGCCCCATGCTGGACGCGTCGGAGTCGAAAGGGTGCGCCCCCTTGGTGTGGTTGCATTCCGCCTGCACGGCAGCCCGTCCTTTCACCCACTGGTCTGGGCGAAAATGGAGGAGTGCTTGTAACCGCTGGGTAGTTACGCGCACCGCACGCGGCGGTTTGGCTCCTTCTGTCTTGGGCCAGCTTGCATGATGCGCGGGACCCAGCCCCTGTGTCGTAGGGGGAGGACTTTGGAGCATTTTGGTGAAGACTCAGCCCGCGACGGCTGAGGACGCAAGTGGGGAGAGTCGCCTTTAAAAGGAGGGCGACCCCCTTGGACGGCAACCATGTCTTTATACTCCCTTCATGCATCGCGCCCTTCCACCTTCCGAGCCCCCGGATGGGGAGCGCTCGCGTTGCTTTCGTCTCGTCGTCGTTGGAGGAACACAACCTTGCGGAAGTTGGTACCTTTCAGCCATCGTTCGGCTTCAAGGATTTTCATCAGGCAGCCCGGCTGCATCCCCTCGCCGGTGGTCACCCAAGACGGTGACCACCAGTTCGATGGTGGGGAGAAGCGAGCCGGGCTACGACCTCTGCCCCTCCCTCAGCTTCAAGGATGTTCATCATCAGTGCCAGGGAGGGGAGTGCGCCGAGTTGGGACCTGTCTCCACGCGGGCAGCGGCCCACTCCTTCCCTCAATGATCGGGGGGAAGGGCGTTCGCCGTCCGTGGCGCTGGCAGCTGCTGCGTGTCTGGCTCTCCGGCCTGAGCGGCTTCGGCGCTGCTTCCGGTGCCACCTCCCACCGAGGCAGCCGGAAGAGGTTTCTCGGCCGACGAGATAGCCGGAGCCACCCGCGGACTGACCTCCGACTCCACGGCCTTGGTAGCTTGTCCTCGCCCCTCGAGTGGTGACGTGGGCGAGGGGCTTGTTGCAGCAGTGTCCACCCTGAGGCCATCGCTGCTGCTATTTGGCCACCTGGAGCGGAGGTCGTTGTCGCTGCTGCCGGAGCGGGCGCCGGCGAGCCACCTGGGGTTTCGTCGCCCCGCAGGCCCTCCAATGTGGGGGGTTGTTCGTACCTGCGGGGGCGGAACCAGAGTTTCATTTGTAACGGCACCTTGAGTGCCGGTGTCTGTTCATCGTGGCTGTCGGGGCCTGAACATGTATGTATTTTTGGCGTGAAGCCATGTTTTTTTCCTCATTTCGAGCACTAGGACTCTCCTGTCGGCTAGCTGAACCGCTTAACCAAGTGTGAGTTGCCTCGTGCGAAGGTGACGAGTGAGGTATCCGTATCCCGGAGGCGTAGGAGTCCCTCGGCTCGGTCGGCCTTGCTGCCCGAGGCTTCTCTTGCTTAGTTAAAGGAACCCTCGGCCGCTCTTTGATGAGCTGGAGCCGGAGGCAGCGGTGCCAGCACGGACAGAGGCAGAGTTGGCTCGAAAAGAAGCATCGTCGGCTAGAGCCTGGCCGGGCCGTTCACTGGCGGGACTGACGCTGGAGTCGGGTTGCCGAGGCCACGAGCCGGGCTGATGTTCTCGGGGGACAGCTGGCTGAGGCTACGTAGCGGCCGGTCGAGCCGTCTGCTCGGGCCGGGTTCCCGGAGGAGACCCCGACGACGATGGCCCAGGCATGGTGCCGACAGGTTCCTTCGAGGCGGAGATCCTCCGACCGTGTTGCCATCCGAGGCCGGGTCGGATTCCGCCGAAGGTGGAGTCGACGCCGAGGGTGCTGCTGCTCCCCCACTGATGTCTGATCCTGCAGGAACAATTTATCTTGTAGTGTGCGTATGTTTTTTGTGGCCGCCAAGGCCCAAACATATCGTCGTTGTGTTGTAAAGCTGCGTTTCTTTTCCCCTTGTTTCGAGTATCTGGACTTGTTTGTCGGTAACAGAATTGTTTGTCCGAGCGAGAGTTACTTTTCACGGAAGGTGATGAGTGAGGTATCCGTATCCCGGAGGCGTAGGAGTCCCTCGGCTTGGTCGGCCTTGCCGCTTACGTGTACTCTTACTCGTCCGTAGGATTCTGTTATCGATATAGTCGAGAAGGCACGAAAAATCGTTTCGGCAGAAAAGTTTTCGAGCATTAAGACTTGTTCGGTCAGCGGAATCGCTTATCCGAGCGTGAGTTACTTATCGCAGAAGGTGATGAGTGAGGTATCCGTATCCTGGAGGCGTAAGAGTCCCTTGGCTCGGTCGGCCTTGCCTGCTTACGTGTACTCCGTCGTTTTCAGGATCCCACTTTCGAAGTAGTCAAAAAGCACGAAAGACGTTCTGGCAGAAAGACCTTTTCCGAGGAAAATTTTGACGCAGAGGGGGTGCCCCCCTTCTAGCCCCCGAGGGAGGGTCAGGCTTTGCCGAGGCAAGGCTGACCCTTCCTTGATGGTTAGACTTCGCATGTAAGCGAGGTATATGAACGACTTGAAAACATCTTAAGGGTAGAAGCGACGTAGCTGTCGGATGATCCAAGCATTGTTGTAGACCTCGCCTTGACTGTTGGCCAGCTTGTATGTTCCGGGCTTCAAAATCTTGGCGATAATGAATGGCCCTTCCCAGGGAGGCGTGAGCTTGTGACGCCCTCGGGCGTCTTGTCACAGCCGAAGCACCAAGTCGCCCACCTGGAGGTCTTAGGACCGAACCCTCGGGCGTGGTAGCGTCGCAGGGACTGCTGATACCACGCCGAGTGTAGTAAGGCCATGCCCCGAGCCTCTCCCAGCTGGTCCAGTGAGTCTTCTCGGTTGGTTCGATTGCTTTGGTCGTCGTACGCCCTCGTCCTCGGGGAACCGTATTCTAAGTCTGTGGGCAAGATGGCCTCGGCCCCATAGACTAGAAAGAACGGTGTGAAGCTCGTGGCTCGGCTCGGCTCAGCGTTGTCCCCAGACTCCAGACCACTGAGGGGAGTTCCTTCATCCATCGCCTACCAAACTTGTTGAGGTCATTGTAGATCTGTGGCTTGAGCCCTTGCAGAATCATGCCGTTGGCACGCTCTACTTGCCCATTCGTCATGGGGTGAGCTACGGCGGCCCAGTCCACCCGGATGTGGTGATCTTCGCAGAAGTGCAGGAACTTTCTGCCGGTGAACTGGGTGTCGTTGTCGGTGATGATGGAGTTCGGGACCCCAAAGCGATGGATGATGTTGGTGAAGAACGCCACCGCCTATTCGGACCTGATGCTGTTTAGGGGTCGGACCTCGATCCACTTGGAGAATTTGTCGATGGCGACCAGCAGGTGCGTGTAGCCCCCGGGTGCCTTCTGCAAGGGACCGACGAGGTCCAGACCCCACACAGCAAACGACCAGGTGATGGGTATTGTCTGTAGAGCCTGAGCGGGTAGGTGGGTCTGCTTCGCGTAGAATTGATACCCTTGGCAGGTGCATACAATCCTAGTGGCGTCGGCCACCGCGGTTGGCTAGTAAAAACCCTGTCGGAAGGCATTCCCAACGAGGGCTCGAGGTGCTGCGTGGTGACCGCAAGCCCCGAGTGTATTTCTTGTAATAACTCCTGACCTTCGGCGATGGATATGCATCGCTGGAGGATGCCTGAGGGGCTGCGGTGGTAGAGCTCCTTCCCGTTCCCCAGCATGACGAACGACTTGGCGCGCCACGCCAGTCACCGAGCTTCGGCTCGGTCGAGGGGCAGCTCTCCTCGGTGGAGATATTGCAGGTACGGGGTCTGCCAGTTTTGATTAGGCGGGACCCCATTCCGCTCTCCCTCGACGCGCAGTGCCTCACCCTCGGGGGCCGAGGGCGCCTCGGGTAGGGCCGAGACCTTCTCGGGCTCGGGCGTGTCGTCGGTCTTGACTGAGGGTTGATGTAGGTCTCGGGAGAAGACGTCTGGGGGAACCGTTGTCCGCCCCGAGGCTATCTTAGCCAGCTCGTCCACAGTCTTGTTGTATCGTCGGGCGATGTGGCTGAGCTCGAGCCCGTAGAACTTGTCCTCCAGGCGCCGAACCTCATCGCAATAGGCTTCCATCTTCGGGTCACAGCAATGGGAGTTCTTCATGACTTGGTCGATGACAAGCTGCGAGTCGCCACGAGCGTCGAGGCGTCGGACCCCTAGCTCGATGGCGATGCGCAACCCGTTAACTAGAGCCTCGTACTCGGCCACATTGTTGGACGCCGGGAAATGGAGGCGCAACACGTAGCGGAGGTGCTTTCCGAGGGGTGAGATGAAGAGCAGGCCCGCGCCCGCTCCTGTTTTCATTAGCGACCCGTCAAAAAACATGGTCCAGAGTTCCGGCTGGATCGGAGCCGCTGGAAGCTGGGTGTCGACCCATTCAGCCACAAAGTTCGCCAAGACTTGGGACTTGATGGCCTTCCGAGGGGCGAACGAGATTGTCTCGCCCATGATCTCCACCGCCCACTTTGCAATCCTACCCGAGGCCTCTTGGCACTAGATGATCTCCCCCAGGGGGAAGGATGACACCACAGTCACCGGATGAGACTCAAAGTAGTGTCGCAACTTTTGCCGCTTCAGAATTACCCGTACAGTAGCTTCTGGATTTGCGGGTAGCAGATTTTGGTCTCGGACAGTACTTCACTGATGAAGTAGACCAGCCTTTGGACGGGCAATGCATGCCTCTCTTCTTGTCTCTCAACCACGATCGCGGCGCTGACCACCTGAGTGGTAGCGGCGACTTAGATCAAGAGGGCTTCTCCGGTAGCGGGGGGCACCAAGATGGGCGCGTTGGTGAGGAGCGCTTTTAGGTTCCCGAGGGCTTCCTCGGCCTTAGGGGTCCAAGTGAAGCGCTCAGTCTTCCTCAAGAGGCGGTACAGAGGTAGGCCTCTTTTGCCGAGGCGCGAGATGAAATGGCTCAGGGCCGCAAGACATCCCATGACCCTCTGTACTCCTTTCAAGTCCTTGATGGGGCCCATGTTGGTGATGGCCACAATTTTCTCTGGGTTGGCCTCGATGCCCCGCTCGGAGACGATGAACCCCAAGAGCATGCCTCGGGGGACTCCGAAGACACACTTCTCGGGATTGAGTTTTACGCCTTTCGCCTTGAGACATCGGAATGTCGTTTCAAGGTCGGAGAGGAGGTCGGAGGCTTTCCTCGTCTTGACTACGATGTCATCGACGTAAGCCTCGACCGTTCGACCAATGTGCTCTCCGAACACGTGGTTCATGCACCTTTGGTACGTCGCACCCGCATTCCTCAAACTGAATGGCATAGTAACGTAGCAGTACATGCCAAAAGGTGTGATGAAAGAGGTCGTGAGCTGGTCGGACTCTTTCATCCTGATTTGGTGATACCCTGAGTAGGCATCGAGGAAAGACATGGTTTCGCACCCGGCAGTGGAATCCACGATTTGATCGATGCGAGGCAGAGGGTAGGGAACCTTCAGACATGCTTTGTTTAGACCAGTGTAGTCTACACACATCCGCCATTTCCCTCCTTTCTTTCTCACAAGAACAGGGTTGGCAAGCCATTCGGGATGGAATACCTCTTTGATGAACCATGCGGCCATCAGCTTGTGGATCTCCTCGCCTATGGCTCTGCGCTTTTCTTCGTCAAATCGGCGCAGAGGCTGCTTCGCGGGTCGGGCCCCAGCTCGGATATCCAGCGAGTGCTCGGCGACATCCCTCGGTATGCCAGGCATGTCCGAGGGACTCCACGCGAAAACTTCGGCGTTCGCGCGGAGAAAGTCGACGAGCACTGCTTCCTATTTGGGGTCGAGCTCGGAGCCGATCCGTATCTGCTTGGAGGCGTCGTTGTTAGGGTCGAGAGGGACGGATTTGACTGTCTCGGCTGGCTCGAAGTTGCCGGTGTGGCGCTTCGCATCTGGCGCCTCCTTGGAGAGGCTCTCTAGGTCGGCGATGAGGGCCTCGGATTCGGCGAGGGCCTCGACGTACTCCACGCACTCCACGTCGCATTTGTACGCGTGTCGGTACGTGGAGCCGACGGTGATGACCCCGTTGGGGCCCGACATCTTGAGCTTGAGGTAGGTGTAGTTGGGGACGACCATGAACTTGGCGTAGCATGGCCTCCCCAGCACTGCGTGGTAGGTTCCTCGGAACCCGACCACCTCGAACGTGAGGGTTTCCTTTCGGAAGTTGGAGGGAGTCCCGAAGCAGACGGGCAGATCGAGTTGCCCAAGGGGTTGGACGCGTTTCCCGGGGATGATCCTGTGAAAAGGCGCCACGCCGGCCCGGATCGAGGACAGATCGATCTGCAGGAGCCCGAGGGTCTCGGCGTAGATGATGTTGAGGCTGCTGCCTCCGTCCATGAGGACCTTGGTAAGCCTGATGTTGCCGATGACGGGATCGACAACGAGCGGGTACTTCCCTGGGCTCGGCACGCGGTCGGGGTGGTCGCCCTGGTCGAAGGTGATGGGCTTGTCGGACCAGTCTAGGTAAACTGGCGCCACCACCTTTACCGAGCAGACCTCCCGGCGCTCTTGCTTGCGGTGCCGAGGCATTCGCCACATGCCCACCGTAGATCATGAAGCAGTCGTGGACCTCGGGGAACTCCTCTGCCTTGTGATCCTCCTTCTTGTCGTTGTTGGGGGCTCGGCCACCTTCCGCCGGTGGCCCGGCCCTGTGGAAGTGGCGCCGAAGCATGACGCATTCCTCTAGGGTGTGCTTGACGGGACCCTGATGATAGGGGCACGACTCCTTGAGCATCTTGTCGAACAGGTTGGCGCCTCCGGGAGGCTTCCGAGGGTTCCTGTGCTCGGCGGCGGCGACAAGGTCCGCGTCGGCGGCGTCGCGTTTCGCTTGCGACTTCTTCTTGCCCTTCTTCCTCGCGCCGCGCTGAGCGGACGCCTCGGGGACGTCTTCCGACTGGCGCCCCTGGGGCTGCTTGTCCTTCTGGAAGATGGCCTCGACTACCTCCTGCCCAGAGGCGAACTTGGTGGCGATGTCCATCAGCTCGCT
This sequence comes from Zea mays, assembly GCF_902167145.1. Taxonomy (NCBI): domain Eukaryota; kingdom Viridiplantae; phylum Streptophyta; class Magnoliopsida; order Poales; family Poaceae; genus Zea; species Zea mays. Next base: position 113,821,061 of record NC_050096.1, read on the forward strand.
CGTCCTGGTGGGAGTCTTGCGACCCAGCTTGCTCACCAGGTCACGGCAAGTGGTGCCGGTGAGGAACGCGCCGATGACATCCGAGTCGGTGATGTTGGGCAGCTCGTTGCGCTGCTTCGAAAATCGCCGGATGTAGTCCCGGAGGGATTCTCCTGGCTGCTGGCGGCAGCTTCGGAGATCCCAGGAGTTCCCAGGGTGCACGTATGTGCCCTGGAAGTTGCCGGCGAAGGCTTTGACCAGGTCATCCCAGTTGGAGATCTACACAGGAGGCAAATGCTCTAGCCAGGCTCGGGCAGCATCGGAGAGGAACAGGGGGAGGTTGAGGATGATGAGGTTGTCATCGTCCATGCCACCCAGCTGGCAGGCCAGCCGATAGTCCGCGAGCCACAGCTCCGGCTTTGACTCCCCCGAGTACTTGGTGATGTTAGTCGGGGTTCGGAACCGGGTCGGAAACGGCGCCCGACGTATGGCCCGGTTGAAAGCCCGCGGACCGGGTGGTTCGGGCGAGGGGCTCCGATCCTCCCCGCTGTCGTAGCGTCCCCCACGCCTGGGGTGGTAGCCTCAGCGCACCTTCTCGTCGAGGTGGGCTCGACGGTCGTGGTTGTGGTGCTCGTTGCCGAGGCGACCCGGGGCCGCGGGCGCGGTGTTCCGCGTGTGCCCGGTGTGAACCGAAGCTTCCCGCATGAACCGGGAAGTCGCGGCGCGATGCTCCGGGGGGTACCCCTGCCTTCGGGAGGCAGAGCTCTCGGCCCATCGGACCGCGGCGTCTTCCAGGAGATTCTTGAGCGCTCCCTGGATACGCCGCCCCTCGGTGGTGGATGGTTCCGGCATCGCTCGGAGTAGTATCGCTGCCGTAGCCAGGTTCTGGCCAACCCCACTGGAAGCCGGAGGCAGCCTTGCCCTGGCATCATCGGCGATGCGGTGCTGGACGTCCTGGGCCAGGTGACGCGCTTCTCCGGTCGGTGCTCGGCCTACCCACTCCTGCCCGATATTTTGCCAAAGCTGCACAAGTTGTCCTGCTTCCCCATCGAGCCTGGCCTGTACCTCGTGGATTTGCTCGAGCTATGCGTCCTGACCCCCGCAGGGACTGGGACCATAGCTAGCTCCCGAAGGATGTCAACGCGAGGCGCAGGCCTAGGGGGATCATCGTCCTCCGGCATACCATGATGGTTGCCTTCGTCGAGACCCCCTAGATAGACGTGGAAGCATTCACGACTTGGGCCACAGTCCTCGTCGCTGAGGCTGTGGCTGCTATCGGAGCAATCGGAGAGGCAGTAGTCACATGCGGTCATGAAGTCCCACATGGCACTGGGGTTATCGAGCCCGGAGAAATCCCATCCAGAGTCGGGCTCGTTATCTTCCTCGGAACCCAGAGGCCCGTAGGTCGAGACGGCCGTCAGCCGGTCCCAGGGTGACCGCATATGATACCCCGGAGGGTTTGGACACGCCTTTACAAAAGCGTCCACCGAAGCGGGGTCGCTTGGTGGGTCGCAGCTGAATTTGAAAAGCATGGAACGGGAAACGGACGGTACCTCTTGATCGATGGGTGGTGACGAAGTCGCGTCAGGAGCGGACTGCACCGTTGTCTCAGGTACGAGGCTAACGCCCAGCATGTCCTTCGCGAGCTTGCTGGCGTCATCCGTCCGCTTGGAGCTGGCGTGTTGCAGGGAAACGGCGCTCGTCTTCGTCTCAGACGCGAGGTCGACGCTCGACGTGTCCCCCGCTGGGGCGCCGACACCGTCCGCTTGGAGCTGGCGTCATCCGTCCTCCTGCTTGGCCATGTCTGCCCCGCCTCCTCCTCCGTCGACGGGGAAGGTGACGGGACAGACCCGGATGTTGCTCTTCTGCCATGAGGGGAAGACGTCATCGATTCCGCCGCCGGCGGGCGGGCTGACGGCCGCCATTGTCGTTGTCGCGCGGCGGAGGAAGGAGTATCATGTCGTAGCTGCCATCGAGGGACATGAACTCCAGACTCCCGAAACGAAACATCATCCCGGGTTGAAGAGGTTGCTGGAGACTACCCACCTGGAGCTTGACGGGAAGCTGTTCGTCAACACGCTGCAGGCCCCTACCTGGCGCGCCAACTGTCGGCGTTTCGACCCCGGGGGGTCCCTGGACCGACGAGTAAACTGTCGCCGCGTGTCCCAGCCCAGATGGGTCGGCGCGAGACGGAGCACGAAGGGGGGAAGAAACAGGCAAAAGGGGAATCCCGCGGCCTCCGTGTTGTCCTGTGCCCAGGTCGGGTGCGCTTGCAGTAGGGGGGTTACAAGCGTCCGCGAGGGAGAGAGAGAGAGATAGACCGTCCGGCAGCCCGTTCTCCCGCGCGGCCAACCTTCTCGTATGAGAGCCCTGGACCTTCCTTTTATAGTCGTAAGGAGAGGGCCCAGGTGTATAATGGGGGGTGTAGCAGTGTGCTAACGTGTCTAGCAGAGAGGAGCTAGAGCCCTAAGTACATGCCGTCGTGGCAGTCGGAGTGGTTTTGGCACCCTGTTCATGTGATGTCGCGGCCGTCGGAGGAGCGCCTGGGCCCTATGGAAGGACAGCTATCGGGGCTGTCGGATCCTTGCTGACGTCTCCTCGCTTTCGTAAGGGGCTGAGAGCCGCCGTCGTCATGGAGCACGCGGGGCGCCATCATTACTTGTTTACTGGGGCGAGCCAGATGTGACGCCGGTCTTGTTCCCCGTAGCCTAAGCTAGCTAGGGGTAGGGTAATGATGGCCTTCCCTATGACGTGGCGGGTCCGAGCCCGAGGTCGGGCGAGGCAAAGGCTCCTCTGAGGTCGAGGTCAAGTCTGAGCCCTGGGGTTGAGCGAGGTGGAGTTCGTCTTCCGAGGTCGAGGCTGAGTCCGAGCCCGGGGGTCGAGCGAGGCGGAGTCCGAGCCCTGGGGTCGAGCGAGACGGAGTCCGTCTTCCGAGGTCGAGGCTGAGTCCGAGCCCTGGGGTCGGGCGAGGCGGAGTCCGTCTTCTGAGGTCGAGGCTGAGTCCGAGCCCTGGGGTCGGGCGAGGCGGAGTCCGTCTTCCGATGTCGAGGCTGAGTCCGAGTCCTGGGGTCGGGCGAGGCGGAGCTTCCCATGGTGCCTGAGGCTGGACTTAGCTGCTGTCAGCCTCACTCTGTCGAGTGGCACAACAGTCGGAGCGGCACAGGCGACGCTGTTTTCTTGTCAGGTCGGTCAGTGGAGCGGCGAAGTGACTGCGGTCACTTCGGCTCTGTCGACTGAAGAGCGCGCATCAGGATAAGGTGTCATGCGATCCTTGCATTAAATGCTCCTACGATACAGTCGGTTGGCGTGGCGATCTAGCCAAGGTTGCTTCCCCGCGAAGACTGGGCCTCGGGCGAGTCGAAGGTGTGTCCGTCGCTTGAGGGGGCCCTCGGGCGAGACGTGAATCCTCCGGGGTCGGCTGCCTTTGCCCGAGACTGGGCTCGGGCGAGGTGAGATCGTGTCCCTTGAGTGGACTGAGCCTTGACCTGAATCGCGCCCATCAGGCCTTTGCAGCTTTGTTCTGATGGGGGTTACCAGCTGAGATTAGGAGTCTTGGGGGTACCCCTAATTATGGTCCCCGACAATCATCTTTTGTGAAAACAAAACATTTTGATTTTCTAGAGCAAAGCTAAGCATTAGAAAAACCTTTTTGTAAAATAGGGGATCAAACGAAGGTAATCAATTTCTCGAGGAAGGAAATGCAGCAACTTGTTTTAGCACACAACTCCTATCACCTAATGCATCAAGCAAGTGAGAAAGATTTTAAAAACATCAAGGAGGTGGCAAATGCATCGGGGCTTGCCTTGTGTGATAGGTGAATCAGGCTCTATTCCGCAGATATCAAAATAAAAACAGTTTCCTGCCTGAGTTTCTTCAGGTGGTGGTTGTGGTGAAGTCCTCTCTTCTTCAACATCTATTTCCTCCTCGTTCTCTAGATATAGCCATATATAATCATGAATGCTCATGTATTGCTCATGAAGATGCAAAGATAATAAAAGTTTATTATCTAATATCTTGAATATAACTTTCCTTCACGGATCTCCGGGAAACTAGGGTTTTCGGAGCCTATAGTGAAGTTCATAGGGTAGGGGGCTAGGGTTTTGGGTTCTAAGTATCAAACATGGTCCAAATCATACCAAACTTTACCCAAGGTTTCTAAATATTATTTAAAGCTTACCTAAAAAGTTTGGTGAATTTTGGAATTATAAATTACTCTCTAAAATTCTAGAAGTATGGATTTTGGCTATTTTAAATGCCCCAAAATTCCCTATTGGAACTAAAAATCATGAAACTATTTTTATTAAATACAATAGAAAATTAGAAGTCTAGCAAAATTGGTCTGATATTTTTAGCATTTTTCTGTAATTTTCTAGAATTTCTTTAGCTCTGGCAGAAAAAGACTCTACAGTGCTGGGCTGAAATTGGCCCGAGCCGGCCCATCTACAGGCAGAAGCGCGCCCGCGCGCGCCCGCGGTACTGACTTTGCGAATAGGCCCCCGTTGTTTTGAATAACCTGAAGCGAGGTCGCAGCACTATTCCTCGACTCACTCACAGTTTACAAAAACATCCTCCTAGTTCTATTTCTTCACCGCCCGAAATCCACGACGGCGAACAGCGCAGGGCCGAGCTCTGGTGAGCCTGTACCGGTCGAATTACTTGATGTCAGGTGCTCTACTTCAGTTGAAACCAAATTCAAGGCCTAACGATTGTTTCCCCTCAACTAATTTCACGAACGACGCTCTAACCTGTTCTGTCCACGGCGACCGTATGATCAACGGCCAAACCAACGCGTTCCCGGCGATCTAAGGTAGCTTAGCTCAATTGAGTTGGTCGAGGAGTATCAGGGGCACACAAGAACACTAAAACGAGAGGGCAGAGGGTATGAGTGGACATGACACGAGCTGACCACGGCAAGGTCACACTGCTCGGTGTTCTTGAGTGATTTGGGGGAAATCACAAATTGGGGAGTTCTAGTGGATGATTCGAGGCACGGGTTGCTTCACTGGTAGCACAACTACTTAGCGAAGCAAGCGGGGTCAGCAATTTATAGGCTCCCACAGCGGTGGCATCCAATTTCGCGAAGATGCGTTAGCGGCCGGAGAGGAAGAAGGTTACTGGCGCTCGGGATTAGTGGCTTTCACCGTGGTAGCTCCACCAGCGATGAGCCAAGGCTGAGGAGCGGTTTATGGTGACTCACCATGACATGGTAAAGTGTTGAGGCATGTAGCCCGACCGGATAACGGTGAACGCCGGTGATGCCAACGCGATTGACCACGGCGGGACACGACGGCGGTGAGAACAGTGGCCGGAGTTTATCTCCAGCGCGATATTTCTGACCGAGGAGCGCTTATGTGAGTTCAGTCGGGCGGGAATCGTGACACCGGCGTGGATCTGAGTGCAAGATCACCGGCGGCGAAGGGGGGGATGAATCTGGTGATTTGTTTCAGTTACTGTACCATCAGATCCCTCTTCAGTCAGTTTGACAGTCGATGTTTAGGGCGAATTTCCTCCAAATTTTCCATGGCAACTAGACCAATGCACTGTAGCAAAGTTGTAGCCTAATAGACCAGATCCAATTTTTCTACATTGTGCACCCACAAAAAGTCACAGGATCTTGCTTAGAATTGAGCCCTAACTGCATCCAATTCCACTGTCAGTCTGAATTCAGACTTTAAGGCAGTCTGACAGTCCATCTTTGGGCCTAATTATCTCAAAACATTTCATGGCACCAAGGCATAATCCCTATAGCAAAGTTATTCTCCTTACATAGCTTTACAAACTTGATGTGTTGACCTAGGGCAAAATCTTCATAATTAGGAAGATATAGGGCTTCAAAGTTGACCCATTGTCAATGAAATTCAGACTTAACTCAATAGAGTTTAAGTGGGGCTTTTTGCAAATAAGTCCAAATCTCAAGGTTTACTTTGCAAATCCATATACATGTGAATCATATGAGTTAAGGTATCCTAATTTCATGGTTTTTGCACTTAGGTCCAAAATGTGCATATTTTGCATATAACCCCTTAGGGTTTCAATCTAGGGTTTTCCAAGGGTCTATTTAGGGTTTTTGGTGCTTCTAGGGTTTGGATGCTACTTATGTCCATCCATGGTGATATGTTATGATCATTTTAACTAAGTTTTGAAGTTTTCTCTTAGTTAAGCTTTGTTTATTCTTCTGAGCCCAGTTTAGGGTTAAGTACTGTATCCTAGGGTTTCACCCATAAAATGTCACATCAATACAACTTTTTTAAACTTTTTGCCTAGTGAATGCATTCTAGGTGTGACAAACACATGATATGCCAATGCTTATGATGTCATGCTCAAGTTTTAGTGACAGTAACACCAGGGGTGTTACACCAATCATCATTTGGCTCATCAAATTGGCTTCTGAACCGAAAGGTATACTTAAGATAAACCAAGCCACTCTAGTTGGAGCCAGCAGCAGCTTTCTTCGGCATTTCCCATTTGTTTGCAAGAGGCCATACTTTATAAGAAATGTGCTCTTGAACTAAATCTCTTGAGCCAATGTAGGTACATATGGTGTTGAAAGCAATTTGGCACGCCTGCACTTCATTCCCAAGTGCGATGGATGGCCTTCTAATGCCGAATCGTGACCATATGGGACGTTGGATAACACCTCTCACATCCCCTCCGATTCAAGTCATTCTTCATGTAAAACCATTCCTTCATCCAAGAACCTGGCCACTTCTTTCAGAATGTAGGCACAGGGTAATTCGCCTCAGAGCGAGGTTCGAAGCCGTAACATCCAAAGTTATTATGATACTGTTCTTTTTCGGTCGCCTTCGTCTGATAAGACAACTCATGAATATTGCAGAAAAATCTCCCATCCGGCTCCAATCCTTGACTCCTCATGGCCCATATAAAAACCCCCACTCTGATAAGAGCTTCGGGGGTATGCCGATGAAGATATATCTGAAATGTCTTCAAAACTTTGACCAGCATTTTGTGGAGCGGAAAGCGAAGCCAGCTTTCATGAAGCTCGTGAAGACCACCACTTCATCACCTTCAGGGAGGGGAACAATGTCTTCTCCCCCAGCCCTCACTATTGACACATCATGAAAATACCTGCCTTTCATCGCTTCAATTTGCCCCTGTCTGATAGTAGATTTCCCAAAAACAACGTGGCTTGGTCTCCATGGCCGACCTTCGGCATCTTCGTTCTCACTCTCAACATCGAAGTTCTCGCTGTCACTTGAATCACCAGATAGTCCAGCTAGCATTTCATTGGTGAATTTTTCTACGTTGGTCCTTTCCATGGCTTCATAGAAGCCAGCGAGTGTGTGATCCACACTTTTCTTATCTTCAGCCATTTCGGTGATGATCACTGCAGAAAGTCGAAGCTCAAAAGCAATTGCACTCACATAATAGGAAAGCTAAAACGACAACCGCAACACGAAAGCTAGATGGCATGAAAAATATCTGCAACACAGCCTCCTATATATATATACTCAGAGCCCCACAGTTCGGTGGGTCCCACGATTCAGAATGACTCGCTATTCTAGCGAAGGGAAGGTGTTTTTCGAACATTCGGCTAAAGGCCTTCGTTCACATCGCAGTCTAAAAGTGTTCCAAAGGAACAAATTAATACTGCGAGGGGCTACTGTTGGGGGCCTTCCTCTTTTGAAGGTCCTCAAAAACATAATTGACCATTTATTTTCAGTATGAGCTATTACAGGGAGCTTCGTCTTTAGGATGGAAGTCTTTCCTAATGAAGGCATACGAGATGAAGATATGATCAAAGGATGATAAGCATAAACACCGAAGCTATTGCCAGAGTAATAGCTTCGGCTTATAATGGTGATGAAGATTGATGATGATGCTGACCGAAGGGGGAAAAGACTACTTAGTCCTTAATGATTTACGTTACGATCATAAGTAAATGTCAGGGACATAAATTTACTTTTACCTAGGCTACGTCCTGTGCCTATAAATAGATGAACAATAGCACCGTACTGTTCACGCTGATTTGTAATCTGTCTTGCATCAACACCTTTGAGCAAGCCGAAGGTATCAATATTATGAATCCTGTTGACATTCATACATGTTTTATGAAATGTAAATATGAACAAGTCAATGGGTTATGCTTGTTGTTTTCACCTCTTCGTATTCTGATTTATTTATAAGATGAAGAAGGCATGTCCTTCATAACCTTCGTCTGATGAACATTATGTCCATGAGGAGATAATGCTTCGGAAGAAGAAGGTCCTTAATACTTAACAATTGTGTTGCCTTGTTCTTGATTCACAACATTTGAGAACAAGTTACCAATAGGCATGCTTCGCATTTCTGAACCAACTCTGTCGCATCATTCTTTGTTGTTGGTCAGTAGAACCCGGACCTAAAAGCTTTTGATGCCTAGCGAAATGGCAAGTCGATGTATACCATTAACCTTTTGATGCCTAGCAAAATGGCGATGACTACTAGCGAGTCGATGTATACCATTAACCTTTTGATGCCTAGCGAAATGGCGATGCTCAGCCCATGAACCAGGGCTTCGTACTCCACGACATTGTTGGATGCTATAAACAGGAGCTGAAGCGCATTCTTGAGTTGGTCATCTCCAGGGGCTACGAAAAGGATCTCTGCTCCTGCCCCCTGCAATCTTAACGACCCGTCAAAGTACATTTTTCAGACTTCAGCAGCTTCTAGCTTTTCTGGTACCTAGTGCTCAGTCCATTCTAATATGAAATCGACCAGTGCTTGAGTCTTTATTGCAGTACGAGGTCGGAATTCTATATCATGAGCTCCGAGTTCACATGCCCATTTGGATGTTCTTCCAATAGCTTCCTTATTGTGGAGTATATCTCCTATTGGGAATCATGTGACTACTATGACTTTGTGGTCGTCAAAATAGTGTCGGAGTTTACGAGCAGTTAGAAGTACTTCATATAATAGCTTCTGAACTTGAGGGTACCTTATCTTCGAGGGCCGAGGACTTCGCTGATAAAGTAAACCGGATGTTGTACTGGATACGCATGCCCTTCTTCTGCCTGCTCAACAAACAACGTAGTGCTTACCATGTGAATCGTGCAGGAGATATATAGCAACAGGTCTTTGGCCGGCTGATCGGATGTAGCTCGACGTGGTGGCTTGAGTACTGGCGGTGTGGTCAGAAACTTCTTTAGTGCTTCCAAGGCTTCTTGAGCTTCTATGGTCCACTAGAATTTATCCACCTTTTTGAGCAGTTTATAGAATGGCATCCCTCTTTCACCAAGCCTTGAAATGAATCTACTCAGCGCTGCCATGCACCCAGAGAGCCTCTGTACTTTCTTCTATGATCGCAGTGGCTCCATTCTCATAATGGCTTCAATTTTTTTCCAAATTTGCCGCTCGATGGCTAACAATAAACCCGAGTAGCTTTCTAGTCGGTACTCCGAACACGCACTTCTCTGGGTTCAATTTCCATCGGTAGCACCTCAAGCTGTTGAAGACCTATTGCAAATCCTTGATGAAGTTGTCTGAGTTTTCTGTCTTGATGACTGAATTATCAACATAGGCTTCTACTCGCTTGCCCCAGTGGTCAGCTAAGCATGTTTGCATAGCCCTTTGGTAAGTTGCTCCAGCGTTTTTGAGGCCGAACGACATGGAGGTATAGCAGAAGGCTCCAAACGGCGTGATGAATGCAGTTTTTTCCTCGTCTTCCATTGCCAAACTGACCCGATGATATCCAGAGTAGCAATCTAGGAAGGAGAGCATATAATAGTCAGCGGTCGAATCAACTACCTGATCCATTCTAGGGAGTCCAAAGGGGTCCTTTGGACAGTGCTTATTGAGATCGGTATAGTCGACGCACATGCACCAATCAACTTTATTCTTTTTGAGTACAAGAACAGGATTTTCCAGCCATTCAGGATGTAGTACTTCTCTAATGAATCCTGCCGATACCAGGTGAGCTAATTCCGCCCGAATGGCTTCTCTTTTGTCAGGCGTGAAACGACGTAGCTTCTGTCGGATCGGCCTTGTCTGAGGGTGCACTTTGAGTTTGTGCTCGGCCAGCTCTCTCGGGACTCTTGGCATGTCCGCAGGTTGCCATGCGAACATGTCCCGATTGTTTTGCAGGAACTGGACAAGCGCGCCTTCCTATTTGTCGTCGAGGCTGGAACTAATGATTGTGGTCTTGCGTTCATCAGAGAATCCAAGATTGATCCTTTTAGTTTCTTCAATCGGCCGCACAGAGGTCACGATCGGGGCTTCATTCGAAGGGATTGTGAAGTTTTCTTCCACCAGCTTGCCATCGACTTGTGCGGGAAGGGCTACCGGGCGCCCGACGATGAAAGCTGTGTGAATGGAACCCCAAAAGCATTATGCGGCGCCTTGGAAGTCAGCGCGTACGGTGATGATCCATTGAGGTCCTGGCATTTTGAGTATCATATACGAGTAGTTTGGGATAGCCATGAATTTCGCCAACCCTGGTTTTCCAATGATGGCGTTGTACCCGCAATTGAAGCGCGCCACCTCAAACCTCAGGAACTCAGTTTGGTAGTTCTCTGGGGTTCTAAAGGTGACAGACATGTAGATGTGTCCCAGTGGGTACTCCCCTTCGGTCGGCACGATGCCGAAGAAAGGAGTATCCGACACAGTGAGGTCGTCGATGGCGACCCCTAGGTCCTGAAGCGTTCGGGAAAAGGTGACGTTGATGCTGCTGCCACCATCCACCAGCACCTTCTTAACCCGGCTTTCTCGGATCACTGGATCGACGAGTAGTGGATATTTGCCGGGGTGATCGAGGTTAAGCCACTGATCAGCTCGGCTGAAGGATATTGTGTGCTCCGACCATCAGTAAGGAGCGGGAGCACTGTTTGTGGCCACTAGAACTTGCCGATCATTAAGTTTCTATTGCCTTCTGCTTTCTTGTGCTCCGTGGCCTCCAAATATGACATTGAACTCCCTATCAATGCGCGGGAAAGCCCCACCTCTCCCCTTCCTGTTGTTGAGGCTGCCTAGGCTCATTAGGCTCTCCTTGAGGTGGGGAGGCAGCAGTGGCTGGAATGGTCGGTCGTGCTCGACGGAGTTCTCGAAATCCCTGCAGTTCCGCATGGTGTGCCGCATGTCCTTGTGATACAGACACTGCGAATCAAGGATCTTGTCTAGTGTTAGTACCCCTCCGCAGGGTGCACCGCGGGCTCGAGCGGTAGGTGGCCCGGTGGTGTGCACCTCCTCGTGGGGTCTCTTCTCCCAGCATTTGTCTGGTTGCTAGTTCGTGTCCCTTCGCGGTGCGGGCGGTACGGGCTTTACGCATCCAATGAGGTCCTGAGCTCGCTCATCCGTGGTGATGTAGACGTCCGCCTCCCTGAACAGTTGTTCAGAGGTGGCAGGTGCTTTTTGAAGTATGGCCTGGACCAAGGTCGGGTCGTCGGATCCCCGATAGATGTCTTCAATCACATCCGCATCAGCGACCTCGGGAATACGGTTCCTCATCGTTTGAAACCTTTTGAGGAACGAATGAAGAGTTTCATCATTCAGTCGCCTAATGGATTTGAGGTCCCATGGTTGTGCTAGTTTATCAGAGAGAGACTGGAAATTCGCAATAAATTTGTGACTGAAATCTCCCCAATCGTCGATGCAGTGTCGAGGCAGGTGCCGGAGCCATTGCAGTGGGTCCTGCCCCAGAACGATGGGCAAGTACGTTGTCATGACGTCCTCTGTTGCCCCAGCAGCCCAGGCGGTGGTTGTATAGATGACCAATCAGCACCCTGGGTCCTGCTTAGGCTCATATTTGTCGACGTTGGAGACCTTGAAATTAGGAGGCCATTGGATGGCCCAGAAGCGAGTGGTAAGCGCGGAGACCCCGCACCTATCCTCTTGTCGATGATCATTGTGGTGGAACCGCCCGAATTATTCCAGCTTAAGTGCCCAAGTCGCACCCTTAAAGGCAGCAACACACTTAAACCGGAATAACCCGTCAATCCCTCGGATCTAGTCCGATAAAGCCACTTATCCAGGATCGAATACCACTAGCTCACACAAAGGTGAGGCAAAGAGAAATACAATAAAACATAATACCACAAATTTAATAAGTATCAATATTGATTACATTATCGGAGTTTCAAAAGCAATAACAATATTTTTAGTGCAGCGGAAATAACTAATGGAGAAAACCGAGTAACATGGCGAAGCCTGGCCACGCTACTCCTCATGGTCCTCTCCTGCGGAAGCAGTAACCCTCTCGACCATCTATCCCGGTGGCAGGGATGAAGGCCAAATCACACCATCAATCAAATCAAGGAGGTACCTGCAAAAATTATGCCACAAGCAAGGCTGAGTATACTAATACTCAGCTAGACTTACCCGGTGTGAGGAGTCTACTCCTCTACCTCTAGACCATGCAGCTGTTTGGCTGAGGGGTTTGGTTTGCCAAAAGCACTAGCTGAGTCTAAAATCAACTTTTAGACTTTCAAGTTCTATAATAATAATTTAGACTAGATGAGAACCTATCAATTAATACATGGTATCAAACATTATATCAATCAACATCTTTTGCCAGTATCTCATTTCCACTTATTACTCAATGCAGTACAATGGATCAAGCAGTCTCATTAGCTGCGAGAAGCAGACGATTCGAATCGAGTTTTAACCTTGCAAGGTAAACCTAAACACACAACATGTAGGCATCAACCGTCTTCATCGATTCCCCGTTCACGGCCAGGCCTCACCGCCTTGGCATACAATGCTCCACTGACCCCGGCCGCCGCCGTGCAGTGGCCGCACTTGTACCCACAATATCTAGAATGGGAGACCCAGTCTCAGGACAAGTGAGGGGTAAAGTCCGCGCCCGGCTTTACTCAGGTACTAGGCTTACCAGTTACCATATTTCCCGACATGTGTTTAGTAAATTCAAACGCTTGACACAGGTATCCGCACGTTAATCCTTATTCCAATTTTGTCTCATAGACAACGCATCCCCATGGATCCGTGTCCACAGACCATCATCATTCCGTTATCAAAAAATGGATACAACCAATTCCTGACCTCGCGCGAGTGCTAGAAAAACCACCCGACTTCTACCGAGATCCTGATTTAACATAGCAGCTACTCAACCTAGCATACTAGTATCCATCTCAAAAGGAATCCTGAGTTCATGCAACTAGGGTTTCAGGCAACTCTTACACTTAAGTGCACGGTACAAGCCTATAAACATTAAGTGTAGTAAAATAGCATATATAAACGGTTATGCATAAAACCGGGGCTTGCCTGGAATTTAACACTAGATAGTGTTTGCTAGATGACACTCGCTTGACGAGCATCCATTGGTTAAGTCCATCGTTCTTCAGGTCGTCCATCCACTGCATCTTGTGGCTGGCACCACATCACTGGCACGATCATCATCTCTCGGTCCTAAATGAGATGCAAGATGCATATGTACGAATACAATGAAAAATATCACAAGATATTCCAATGCATGATAGCGAACTAAACACTAATTAGTAAGACACTGCAACGACTATACGCAAGCGCTAGCTAGTCGTACGTTATCGACGTTCATCATTAACACCATTAAAGGACGATAACATTTTAGATACTTACGTAACACAAATACGACATCACAAAAAACAAGCATTTACCACGTTCACTTTAATTATCCATTAGTTACCTAACCTTAATCAGTTAAGTCTATAAGTTTGCTACATCTTTTCATTAGTTCTTCTATTAATCACACAAACACATCCCAAACACAAGTTTAACAGAGGACATCGGCATCAATAACTACGGAACTCCTATATCACAATCAACTAGAGAAAGAAACATATAAAACAGGACACCTATGTTATCTCAAACTCAGCCATGGCAAGTCTACATTACATAAGTGCTAACCAAATATTTTTAGCAAAAAGGGTGAACCAAACACTCAAATGTGCACTTGCAGATTTTTGGACAGCAACACAGTCGTTACCCGTTTTAATCATAACTCTTCAAATATTAGTTCAAAATTATTAAACTAGGACTTTCTGGAAACCTTAAAAAGTGTTCTACAACTTTGATATTTTTACCTCAGCATGATTAGGCTCTTAGCAAGGTCGAATCGTGTAAACACAACAGCTCTATCGAGATTTGGACAGATTCAGACTCGCGACTTCAAAAATTCACAACTAAAGATTCAGAAATCCAAATAAATTGATCCTAGACTTTCTCGAAAGATAATAAAATTGTATACATATCATTTATAAATTTTTCAAGGTGATTCAATATTTAACTAATGATAAAAGATACTAGAAGGTGTTGCTGTCCAGATTTGGACAGATTCAGATTTCACACTTCAAACATTCATAACTTAAACTTCAGATCACCAAAAAGGGTGATCCAAGACTTTTTGGAAAGCTTAGCAAAAACACTACATAACTTTTATAATCACCAAGAAGTGATTCTATGTTGAACTGAATCAAACAATACAGTTTTCGAAATCTATTATGTCAGTGGACAGAACACAGCAACCAGTTTGTAAAATTCATAACTCTTACACTATCAGGCCTATGGTTATGAAATTTTAATACAAGCAATATAAGAAAAGCATATACAACTTTCTTATAACGACCATGAACAGATTGTAATATTAACGTAAGCAAACAATTCAATCTCCAAAATCTGTACAGAAATTAGACAGATTCAGTTACTGAATTTGTGAACAGCACAACTTCTAAACGACCAGACTTATGGCTGTCAAATTTTAAGATAAGTAAGATAATAAAGTTATCTACAACTTTTCTATATAGATTTTCTACAGAAAACACAATTTAGTTCATTAAACAAACAGCACGACGAAAACAGTGCGTGCAGCCCAAAACAGCAACTAATAAAATTCAGCTCCTATTTACTTCAGAAATTGCCGCGTTCTAGAGACTTGAACCATTCTAACACTTTACCATTTGTTAAAGTTAAAACAATCAATTTAGGACCAATGAGTAGACTTACTAATTTTATACAAGTTATTTCGTGCACTAGAATTACCATACACAATCAACAACGTATTCACCACAATAATCAAACCACGTATAAATGTGTATATCGATTGCGCCCTTCACACACTAATTGCATTTTCACTTAGACATCACATGAACACTACAAATTTTTACCTGCGACCATAACCATACACATTTAGACTACAACAAGCAATTTATTGCGATTACATGCTTAACCCAAGCTATCTAACAATTCGGCTAACTAGAGCGACGACATAGCCGCTAAATAACATACACGTCGGCTTGCCTATTATTATCGCAATTCGAGACACAACATACACTACAACATTTTTATAAACATTCATATTCATAAGTGTTTTCGCACACCGATCAAATCATATGAATCGTAAACCACTAATCTCCAAATCGCAACCACCATGCATTTACTTCTCAAATCATGAACACATACATGTTTATCCTACGAACCGAGTATTTCAATAATTATCCTAAAACAACTAACTCCATTACACACTTGTATCACAAATCTACTTGACTTACTTGAAGCGTCTACTCAAAATTATGAGCACAATCATACACTGTCGGAGAGGAAATCTCCAGCCGGGTGGCGTATTGCACCCGCCCTAAATCCTAAGATGAGGAGGGGTCTAAGCGTTTTGCTTGTTAGTTGGAAAATGGGGAGAACACAAGAACACACAAGGATTTAGAGTGGTTCGGGCCGCCGGAGCGTAACACCCTACTCCACTATGTGATGTATTGAACTTGAGAGCTTGTATGAACTTGTGAGCCTGAGCTGGGTCTAAGTGTGTCTGAGTCTGTTTCGTTGCGTGCCTCCCCTTTTATAGCTAAAGGGGGAACGTACAAGGGTGATGAGCCCCGACATGCGGGCCCAGGGGCAAAATGGAGGGAATAATATAGAAGTATCCAATGCCAGTGTCGCCCAGAAGATCTTCGAGCGCCATAATGTCCATAGTGCATACGGTATTGATATCATGTGCTGCTTCCTCGGTAACGTGCGAGTGATGATGAGCATATTGTATGCCGCAGCACGGGCGTACTGCCTGCTAACGAAATGGACAGGCACGCCGCCTGCAGGATGGCCTGGTCATCGCCCGTCAGCGGAGCGGACAGGGCACATTAAATGCTGAGGCGGCACATCGCCTGCCAGTGGAGTGGCAGGGCTCATTAAATGTTGAGGCGGCATATCACCTGCCAGTGGAATAGACAGGCGGTGCGCCTTATCCGTAATAAATGCAGCGCCGCGCGGCCCAGAGGCCTTACGTCAGGCTCCGCCCGCTGGCTTACATCATGGGCAGTAGGCCATGTGGCAGCATCGGGTCTCCGCCTGAGCAGGGATCAGAAGTGTACATGGTATGGTTCGGACACGTGGCGGCTCCGGACCCTCGCCTGGCCTTGATTAAGGCCTGGGTATTCTTTGTCCCAGAATCCCGGGACCCTGCTGAGGGTGGCCCGGACCCTACACAGAGAGGTCCGGGACCCGTCCCGGGGGTCCGGTCTATATTTGCGGTGGTCCTGGACCCTGCCCAGAGGTCCGGTCCGGATATGCAGGGGTCCGTCACTTTCCCATGGGGGTCCGGACCCACCATTGATACCTTGGAGGATATTGTCTTCCCTGGCCACATGGCGACCCTGGAGTCGTCCACATGGTGGGGTCGGGTACTGTTTACCGCGTGACTAGAGATAGCCGCGCGGGCACCGTGCCTTCTTACTGTAGTAAGGGGTACCCCTATTTCAGGGTACCGACAGTGGCCCCCGGGCCCACCTCAGGGGAGGATACGAGCCTGCAGGTGGGGGCAAAATTTGTATCTTGCGTCGACGTGGTATGACTGGTGACGTACGCGCCGTTAGTTCACCCTCGGTCATGCCAACTGCCACATCTGTCCCCGCGGCTGACTGACCCACGCCCCCACGTCTGGTGGTTCCATCGGGTCATGCGCGGGGTGCCTCGTTACTGCCGCCTCGGTTAGAAAAAATATCTTCCTATAGTAGCCCCGAAGCGGCGTGCGATCGTGCGGCGGATCGTTCCCCGTGCGGCGGACCGTCTTCTCCGCACTCGGAGACCAGTACTCCAGGTGTATGACATGTGGACCCGGGCCCGCATGTCGGGGACTGGGTCGCAGCGGGCGCTAGGCGCGCGTCGGACGGGATTTCTAGGGGCGCGAGCGGGAGAGCCTTCCCTAAAAAGGGATTCACCCCGCGGCCAACAGTCACGCTTTCACATTCTCTCCAACCGCTGCGCCCTTTCGTCTCCGAGCCCTCTGCGCTTCTCTGTACTCGCGCTCTTCTGCTTTCCACCGACGCAGTCGCCATGGCCTCGCTGGTTCGTCCCAAGCGTTTCCAGACCGAGGAGGCGCTCGACATGGTGCGCCGCCTGCTCGGATGGAGCGCGCTGGCGTTCGCCGGGAGGATCCGGGCCGGCACCACCCCCCTCGGTGACCTTGCCGCCGGGGAGTTCGTGCTCTTCGTCTCCTACCTCTCCTATGGGTTGGCGCTGCCGATCTTGTCGTTCTTCCTGCTGCTGCTGGAGGAGTTCAGACTCCAGCTCCAGCACCTCATGCCCCACTCCATCCTCCAGGTGGCCATCTCCGTCCACCTCTGCGAGATGTTTGTGGGGGTTGTCGGTGTTTTGGGTCTGACCGCACACCCGGGGTTACCCCTCAAGGTGTTTTAGGAGTAGGACGGTGTCGCCGACTGTAGCTAAATGGTTCGTGTCGGATGCACGAGGAACAATGGACAGTGTTTACAGGTTCGGGCCGCTTTGAGATGCGTAACACCCTACGTCCTGGCGAGTATGCTTTATGTAATGGGTTACAAGGGAGCTCTCTAAAGCTAGAACGTAGAGAGCTGGGGTGGATGGCTGAGTAGTGGGATCGATCTGAAGGGGTGCCCCTAGGCCTTATATATTCGACCGTGAGGCAATACATGTGGATGAGATAACAAACCGCACCTAAGAGATAGTGAACTGATTGAGTCTATCTTCCTATAGTTCTGCCGACTTATCCTCGCCTGGCTCCGTTGTACGGGGCTCCAGCGCGGGAAAGTCGGGTCTCTGTTGTGGTTGTTTGCTCAATGTTGTTGGGCCATCCGGGCTCGCACCGATCCGGCCTTATGTTGATCTGCTTCACTGGTCGCTCTTCCCCAGGCCCATGAAGGAGTGACCTTACGATTTATTGGGCCCTTGGGCCTTTCATGAGGTCTTTTATCCTTCTAGTGGACCCGGGGGATATCTGTCCCCCACAAGCCCCCGATCTTTGGGTTGATTTTGAGATAATCGGCCCAAAGATCCTAGGTCCAGCTTGCGGTCTTCGTTTATGGCAAGAAATGCTTTCCGGGCATTTTGGTAAAAACAATTTCTTACTGTCTCCTTCTGCTTTGATCACTCGAAAACTGGAGCTCTGTCTCATACTCATGCCTTGGAGATCGGCATTTCGTATTGTAGGACTCTGAACTTCATTGGGTGCACCGGAGGTGCACCCAATGGGTGTAGCCCCCGAGCTTCGAGTGGATTTTGGAAAATAATCCACTCGAAGGTCTTCATCAGAAATCATTTTTATTTTCCACTTGCACTTTGGTTGGAGGTCAGCCTTGCCTTTAATCTTGCCTTATGCCTTAGAAGTTGGCATTGTCTTGACTTGAAATGGTGATTCATGGGGTGCACCGGAGGTGCACCCAATGGGTGTAGCCCCCGAGCTTCGAGTGGATTTTTGAAGATAATCCACTCGAAGGTCTTCATTTCGTGTCTTTTTGCTGGGAGTTATCCTTTCTTTTTCCGAATGCCTTAGAGGTCAGCATTATGTCATCGATATTATGCTTTAGAGGTCAGCATGTATTTTGTCTTTGAGGCTGAGTTCGTGATCCGCCCATATCTTGCTAGGTGGTGCAATTTATTTGATCTACGACTGATTGGACGTTTGATGGACGTCCCCTGGCTAGTCTTCACGTCGCTTCTGTCGGTCAGATTTTGTACTTCACCGGCTATATTTGGCTTTCCTTTGATCCTTACTGATATCTCATTTTTGTCTTGAGGTATTCATTGCATGCCCTGCACAGATGTGACAGTTTTGAAAAATATACTGATAATTCCTGGGCGTCCCCCCCAATGGGTGTGGGCAAGGGACGGCTTGGTACGCTGAGTGTTTTAGCCGGCTGCTTCTGAGTAGTAATGTGATGTGACGGCGGGTGTAATCATATCGCCCGCGCAGTTGACTGGAGTCCCAATGGTTGTTGCGTTGCATGAAACGGTGTCAGCCGCCTGACATATCTTCAGACGGGTTGAAGCGTATATTGAATATTTTGCGACTGTTCAGTGACCGTGGTAGGAGGTGAGCGGTTGCCTTCTTCTTCTATAAATAGTGCCTTTGCCTCTCTAGTTTTTTCACATCTCTTGCTGTTCTCCGCTGCTTGCTTTCTTCTTCTCCCTTCCTTTCCACCATGGGTAAGAGTAACAAACGCAAGCGCGAGCTGACTCCTCCATCGGAGGACTTCGGCGACTCGGAATTCTCGAAGGAGGAGTTCTCCTCCGAGTCCGAGGGGTCTCCGGCTCCCGTCTCTCCCCCGGTGTCGTCTGACGATTCAGACGACTCCTAGGGGCTTGCCGCGGAGGTCTGGACTTACATCCGAGCCGTCTGTCACACCCGGTTTTAGAAGGCAAACCGAATGCGAACCATGTACGTGCCAGGATCAGTTATTCACGTACACAGCAGTTACATAATATGGACATCATCACACAGTGCTCAAAATAGTATTAATAAGGGAAGTAGTCGATTACATCATACGTCTGAGATGTTCATATAGTTCTTACAATAAATCAAAGTGCGGAAAAGAAACGTAGATAAACGCGGCCTTCACAGGCAGCCGACTGGGGGTTGCCGCTAACCCACACCTAGAACTCGTCGTAGTCTTGGAACTCCTGGAAGTCTCCTTCCACAGCTTCATCTTCGCCTGAGCAGTGGTTGCAATGCTGACAACCTGGGGGGGTTTGGTGTGTAGAGCAAGGGTGAGTACACATCAACATACTCAGCAAGTATCCTGTTTGGCTGTAGTGGACTAGCTTTATGTGGGGATAAGTCAAGCAGTTGCTTTTAGTTGGTCAGGTTATTACTTACTAGTAGAAAGCCAGGTTTTAACATTAACCCAAGTTATTAGCCCAATGTATCCTTTCCAAACGGAAAGAATACCACTTACCAATACCATAATCGTAATCAGAACCATCAATCTCATTGTCACCTGTACCAAAGTATCTCTGATCAAGTATCACTAATCTCTGGAGCTCCCTTGGCCGCTCATAACCGCGAGCACGGCTGATATATCAGTTTTTAAACACTCTGCAGAGGTTGTGCACTTTACCCACAAGCCGTGATTCCCATTCTGCCCGGAGAGAGCTACTCCCCATTGACCACTACCTAGGTGGCCTAGCAGGGCATCACTACGTAGCCTTTACAAAGATTCCCCGGGGTTGTAGCCACCCGTTAGGTTTCCTAAATGCACCGCACTCCTCCCCAAGGGGCGAACCCAAACTTGGCAGAGCGAGCCGCATACACCGAGCCCCATTGACGGCACGACGGCTAAGTGAACTACACCCCGGATCCTCTAATTATTCAGCTAAGGGCACCCCATTCTACCCTCATGGTTGCACTGTTTTCCCGGGCGGTCATCCATAGAACAGGTCCTTACGGAGAGGCACTCGAGAAACCGCTCGAGCCCCCTTGAAGACCACAAGCATAACATCATAATAAGAGAGGGGAAAACAGCGTATCATAGATAATCTCATCATGTTCATTGATTAGAGTTTGAGCAATAGCATAAAGCTAAACAGTAATAATCCAACCCAGATAGGTAAACAAGGACATGGATAACAAAAGCTAGTCAATCCTTAGGTATAAATGTGTAAAGCGGGAGGTGAATTAAATAATGAATAGGACATAGATAGGTCAAAGGACACTTGCCTCCACCAACCGACTGCTGCTCAGGGGCTTCTCCTGCGAATTCCTCGGGCTCTTCGACCGGATCGTTCTCTATGCGAGCGCAAACATACATACATCCATATATTTAATACAAAAGAACAGTACACCATACAAGGGAACAAATAAAGTGAGTATGCATCAAGTATGACATTTGATATCGCATTTATTATGATTAAAAAGAAACGGGAAAGGGTCTCGCAGGGGGTTAAATCTTATGCACTAATGATTAGTTACAACTGGTTCTTGACAAAAGAATTCTGTTATATGCACTAATGGAAACCTATTCATTTTAAGTTGATCAACATCGCACGAGATAAACAGTTAATCACATGAATCAATTAGCGTAACGGAATTCTAAATTAAGCTTCCTATTTCAATGGCATGAACAATGATTAACCTACCTAAAATAAAGTAACTAGGATCACAGAAAGTAAATAAAATAAACTAAAAAAATAAAAATAAAAACAGAGGGGGGGGTTGAACCGGCCCTAGGGGCGGTTGAACCGGCCCTAGGCAGGGCGGCCGAGCTGGGGCGGGCGCGCGGGGAAGGGCGGCTGAGCCGGGGACGCGCAGGGGGGGGCGGCCGGGCTGGCCAGGGCGGCCGAGCCGGCCGAGCGGCCAGGGGGCGCGGCCAGGGCGCGCGCGGCCAAGGGCCAGGCGGACGCGCGGCCAGGGCGGCCAGGCGGCCAAGGGCCAGGCGGTCAGGCGGCCAGGCGGCCAGGCGACTGGGCGGTTGGGCTAGGGAGGGAGAGGTGGGGAGAGGGGAGAGGGAGAGGGAGAGGGGGGGGGGGCTCACCGGCGTTGGGGAGCGACGGCGAGGGGCGGCCGGCAGTAGGGGGCGGCCGAGGGCGGCGGCGGCGGCTTAGGGCAGGGGCGGGTAGGGGCGGCGCTAGGGAGAGAGAGGGAAAATGAGAGGGAGGGGGAGGGGAATTGAGGGGAAAAGGGGAGGTAGGGGGGCGGCTGGGCTTGCCAAGGCCCAAGAGGGGGCGCCAGGGGCGGCTGGGCCGGCCGGGGTCGGCCCACGGCGCGGGAGAGAGAGAAAAAGAGGAGAGAGAAAGAGAGAGAAAAAGAAAGAAAAGATCTTCTCCTCATTTTTGAAATCTGATCTTTCTACATGAATGCATTTGCACTTTCAAAGCAATCAAAAGAAATGCAAGGTTCGGCATGGTGCATCAAACAACATAAAGTATTTAGGGTTTTTCATTACACGGGAATTCCAAACCGAATCCCGCTAGAACTTTGGAAAAGGTCAAGGTTTAGCGAGGGAAAAAAGAAAAAGAAAAGGTAACACCCGAATTTTGGCGAGTAAAGAAAAGAAAAAATTCAACTGCAAAATTCGGGGCGTTACAAACCTATCCCCCTTAAAAGAATCTCGCCCTCGAGATTCAGGGCTGGCTAGCAAAGAGCTCAGGGTACTTGGCCATCAGATCATCTTCACGCTCCCAGGTTGCTTCTTCCTCAGAGTGATGATCCCATCTGACTTTGCACATTCTGATGGTCTTCCTTCGGGTGACTCTATCTGCAATCTCAAGGATCTGCACTGGCTTCTCAACGTAGGTCAAGTCCTCCTGGACTTCCAGGCCTTCCACTGGCAACTGCTCTTCTGGCACACGCAAGCACTTCTTCAACTGAGACACATGAAAGACATTATGCACAGCAGACAAATTCTCGGGCAAACTGAGCTGATAGGTCACTTCTCCACGTCTTGCAAGAATCTGATACGGACCAATGTAGCGGGGTGCTAGCTTGCCTTTCACTCCGAATCTTCTGACTCCTCTGATCGGTGACACTTTCAGATAGACAAAATCTCCGACTTCAAAACTCAGCTCTCTTCTTCTTGTGTCTGCATAGCTTCGCTGCCTCGACTGCGCTATCTTCAGATTCTCTCGGACCATCTTGATGTTCTCTTCGGCTTCAAGCAAAATATCTGGCCCAAATACTTGCTTCTCTCCAGGCTGATCCCATTGCAACGGAGTTCTACAACTCCTTCCATAAAGCGCTTGAAACGGTGACATCTTCAAACTGGCCTGATAACTGTTGTTATAGGAAAACTCTGCATAAGGCAATCGCTTATCCCATCCGGACTGATCTTGCAACGCACAGGCTCTCAACATATCTTCGAGTATTTGATTGGTCCTTTCAGTCTGGCCATCTGTCTGCGGGTGATAAGCTGAACTGAAATTCAGATGCGTGCCCAAAGCTTCATGCAACTGCTGCCAGAAATGAGAGGTGAACTGCGTTCCTCTGTCTGACACTATCTTCTTTGGCACACCATGAACACAAACGATCCGAGACATATACAACTCTGCCAATACTGTACTGTTGTAGTTGGTCTTGACAGGTATGAAGTGGCTGACTTGGTCAAACGGTCCACTACTACCCAAATGGAATCGTAGCCGGCTCGAGTGCGAGGCAATCCGACTATGAAATCCATACCAATTTCATCCCATTTCCACTGAGGGATCTGCAACGGTTGCAACAATCCAGCTGGTCTCTGGTGCTCTGCCTTAATTCTTCGGCAACTATCGCACATAGCCACATGCTCTGCGATTTCCCTTTTTATTCCGTACCACCAGAATTTCTTTTTCAGATCCTGATACATCTTCTCACTGCCAGGGTGAATCGAATAGGCTGTCTCATGAGCTTCCTTGAGAATCAACTCCCGAATGGACTGGACATTGGGAACACACAAGCGGTCTTTGAACCATATCACGCCTTCAGCATCTTCTCGAAAATCTTTGCCTCTGCCATCTAGAATCAATCGCCGAATCTCACTGATCTTCTCATCATTCTTCTGCGCTTCTTTGATTTCACGCTCCAAGGTAGGTTCCAATTCAACTGTGACTCCTCGCGAATTGTTCAGAAACCCGAGACTCAACCTGCCGAACTCCTTGGCCAACTCATAAGGCATCGGGCGAGCGACCATCAGATTGACTTGACTCTTTCTGCTCAAAGCATCTGCCACTACATTTGCTTTGCCTGGATGGTAATGAATCTCCAACTCATAGTCTTTGATCAGCTCTAACCATCTTCGTTGCCTCATGTTCAACTCTGTCTGAGTGAATATGTACTTCAGACTCTTGTGATCTGTGTAGACATCACATTTCTGTCCATACAGATAGTGCCTCCATGACTTCAGTGCGTGAACCACTGCTGCCAACTCTAGATCATGGATTGGGTAATTCTTCTCATGAACCTTCAACTGTCGGGACGAGTAAGCCACAACTCTTCCCTCTTGCATCAACACACATCCCAAACCTGTGTAACAAGCATCGCAATACACCGAGAAGGGCTTGTGCACATCAGGCAAGACTAGGACAGGCGCTGTAGTCAACTTCTCTTTCAGCGCTTCAAAGGCCTCTTGGCATTTCTGGGTCCACTTGAACTCAACTTTGTTGCCTAGCAATGCTGTCATTGGCTTCACAATCTTCGAAAACCCTTCAATGAATCGCCGATAGTATTCGGCCATTCCAATGAAACTCTTGATTCCTCTAGCATCTGTTGGCGCTTTCCAGTTCAAAATGTCTGCCACTTTCTTCGGATCCACAGCCAATCCTTCCTTGTTGATTATGTGACCCAAAAACAGGACTTCACTGATCCAGAACTCACACTTACTCAACTTTGCATACAACTGGTGCTCTCGCAATCTCTGCAATACCATCCTCAAATGATCTGCGTGCTCTTCTTCGCTTTGAGAATAAACCAGAATGTCATCAATGAATACCACCACAAACTTATCGAGATAATCCATGAATACACTGTTCATCAAGTTCATGAAGAACGCTGGCGCATTGGTCAAACCAAAAGACATCACTGTGAACTCATACAACCCATACTTGGAAATGAATGCCGTCTTCGGAATGTCCGAAGGTCGGATCCTAAGCTGATGATAACCTGACCTCAAATCTATCTTGGAGAACACACTGGCTCCTCTCAACTGGTCGAACAGATCCTCTATTCTGGGCAAAGGATACTTGTTCTTGATCGTGACCTCATTCAAAGCTCGATAATCGATACACATCCTCTTGGTGCCATCTTTCTTCTCCACAAATAGGACAGGGGCGGCCCAAGGCGAGGTGCTTGGCCGAATGTAACCTTTCTCTGACAGCTCATCAATTTGCTTCTTAAGTTCATCCAACTCTGGTCCAGATATTCTGTAAGCTCTCTTGAAAATAGGGGCGGTTCCAGGAAGAACCTCTATAGCAAACTCAACTTTCCGCTCTGGTGGCATACCCGGTAAATCCTTTGGAAACACATCTGGGAATTCAGACACAACCTTGATACTCTCAACTGGATCTGCTTCACTGCTATCGACAGCCATCTGATAACAACTTCCTTTCTTCGGCTCAGGTGGGACTAACTCGGTCACCACTTCCTTTCCTAGTGGGGACACCAACTTGATTGTCCTTTTATCACAACTGATAACTGCCTGATACTTATCTAACCAATTCATCCCTAGGATGACATCTATTCCCTGAGTACCCATTACTATAAGGTTGGCGGGAAACGCTATCCCCCTTATTTCCACACTTATATTCAGACAAATGCTATCAGCTCGAATTCTACCACCAGCTGAGTCAATTTGAATGGGGGTTGACATGGTAGTAGTTGGAAGATTATGTGCTTCTACCCATGATGCAGTAATGAAAGAATGCGTTGCTCCAGTATCAAATAACACTTCTGCAATATGGGAGTCGACTGGGAACATACCTACTATCATGCCGGGGGTCTCCTGAACTGCTTCAGCCTCCAAGTGATTCAGTCTTCCATGATTATGACGTGGCTGAGGGCGATTGCCTGCTCCAGGCTGAGGCACATTCTGCTTTGCTGGGGCATTGGGGCCTGACTGCTGCTGGGCTGCCTTCTTCGGACATTGCATCACCCATTGGCCTTGCTCTCCACAGTGGAAACATGCCCTGTTTCCAACCTGAGCTGGTGCTGCCTGACTGTTCTGCTGGTTTGCTGGGGCAGGAAGACGAGGTGCTTGCTGATTCTGCCTTTGAAACTGACCTCCTGACTGATTGCTCTGACGGTTCTGGTACTGATGCTGAGGATACTGCCTTTGGAACTGCTGATGCTGCTGAGGTGGACGCTGGTTCTGCCTGAACTGCTGAGGTTGATTGCCTGAGAAACGAGGACGGTTGCTGCTTCCAGGCTGGGGTCCACTGATCTTGCGCTTACGATCCTCCATCTCCTTACGCTTTCTCTCTGTCATGATTGCTCTGTCAATCAGGTGCTGGAATGTCGGGAAGGTGTGATTCATCAGTTGGTACTGCAGAGGGTCAACCAAGCCTCTCAGGAAACGGTACTGTCGCTTGGCGTCGGTGTTGACATCTTCAGGAGCATAACGAGACAGTTGCAGAAACCTGTCTCGGTACTCACTGACCGACAACGGCCCTTGCTTGAGAGCCAGGAACTCCTCCTTCTTCACGGTCATCAGACCTGCAGGAACATGGTACTGACGAAAGCTTCCTCTGAACTCTTCCCAAGTGATGGCGTCAGGGTGGGCATGGGTGGCGAGATAAGACTCCCACCATGACTGGGCTGCTCCTCTCAACAGACGGGGACCATACAGAACTTTCTCCCTGTCATCGCACTGAGCGGTATGCAATTCCCGCTCCACAGTGCGCAGCCAATCTTCAGCATCCATGGGGTCAGAAGAATGAGCGAACGTTGGTGGATGACCTCTCATGAATTCAGCACGCTTGTCTCTGGGCATCTGAGGCATCTGAGGCTGGGGTGGTGCTTGCTGCTGTTGCTGCTGCTGCTGCTGCTGAATGGCGGCCAAAGTCTGACCGATGGCTTGAACTGCCTGAGTTTGCATCAGAAACATCTGCTCGATGGACATCGGGGGCAGGGGCGGCAGGTGCTGCTGCTGGGGCACCTCTTCCTGTTGAGCGGCTCGCTCCTGCTGAGCACGCCTTCCTCCTCTGCGCCTGTTCTCTGACATCTGCAGAATGCAACCACACATCAGAACTGATCTGACAAATCTTGCAGCATAAGGAAAGAGAATAGAATTCTTCAACAGCACTGGACAGATGAGCATCTTCACTGATCTCCAACACAGACCACTCAGCTTCTCAGATAAAGAGGAAAGGAGAATAATGGGTTTCCCAACTATATAACTAACTTTATTACCATAATAGGTAAACCAAAATGCAGGGGATACCCACACTCTGGTGACAATCATTACAAAGATCCAAACCAAACATAGTTCATCATGACAAACATAAATGCACAGGATATAGCAAACTACCCTGTCTAACTAAGACTAACTAAAACCGAGATTAACGCTAAGACTGAAGCTTCTATGCATATATATTTTTCGTATTAATTACAAGATCCAACTCTAACGATCTATGGTTCTAGAGTTATCTTGGTCTTGCAGTCGGGATTGCCATAAGACTGGTGTCCACGCTGAGGTGAGCGGTACGGGTGCTGAGTCCCGACGGGAGCGGGGGAACCACCATCCAGATGACGACGTTCCGCGCGCTCAGCCCGCAGCAGGGCGATCTCAGCACGAGCCCTACTCAGCTCATCTAATGCATGGTCCAGCTCCGTGTTTAGCACGGCGGCTAGGTTGACTGTGCTGCTCAACCTAGGATTGCCCTCACCGACAGGTGAGACAATCACGCCTCCTGTGCTGCCAGATGGACGGCGGGGGTAATACTTCAGGTCAAGACCGTCAGCTGCCCCACCGAAAACCGAGCAGTAGTGCGAAAGCGCACGCCGTGCAGCATCTTGCATGGCTGCCTCAGCTGAGTCCCGTTCAGAGATAGAATAGTGCTCTGAGCAGGCCTCTGCACCCTGGAGACTGTCCTCCGGGCAGCGCACCAAGCAAGTCGCCTCCCAGCGGTCCGGGTAGACCCCGCGACTGTGCTGGTAGACCACACAGCGATACTCGACGGACCAAGTATGCCGGTCGAATGCCCGACGTAGCAGTGTGTCGAGCGCATCGTGGAAGTGACACCCGCGAGCAGCGTCGCGAGTGATGGGTCGAGCAACCCATCCTTCCGGCTCAGGGTTAGCAGAGAAGTCGGTATCGTGGCTCGAGCTGTCGTCGCCATCTCCGTCGTCTGGGTCTCCTCCAGCAGCTACTCCAGAAGCTGGGGCGCCCAGCGGTGGTGCAGGGGGCGGCTCCAGAGGAAGCACAGGGGAGCAGCTCCTCACAGACTCTATCTCCTGGTGGAGCGAGAAAGAAGAGCCCTGCTGCTCCTGTCGTCGACGTTCCTGCTCCTCAAGCAGGCGGTGGTGTAGTCTCTCCAAGTGGCTGGACTGTCCGGCCACGGGACGGCGAAGCGGACGCTCAGCAAGGCGGGAGGGTAAGAAGGGGATGACGGACTTACGTGCAGTGTGTCTAAGTCGAGCCATCTACAGAAGACATCGCAAGCAAAGGGGTGAGAACAGAATTAATATGACCAGCAAATAATGAATCATAATTAAATGAAGGATTAGAATAAAACACAATTTTCAGCAAGGTATTATTTATAGTAGAACATAGGTTTGGTCGGTATGACCAACTTTTGAAGGGATGTCAAAGTCAAGGCAGAGACAGAGGTCTATAGTCCTTAGAGCGACCATTCTACTCTAGGTTAGCGGTCCTACAGTCAGCACGGCTCTGATACCACTTATGTCACACCCGGTTTTAGAAGGCAAACCGAATGCGAACCATGTACGTGCCAGGATCAGTTATTCACGTACACAGCAGTTACATAATATGGACATCATCACACAGTGCTCAAAATAGTATTAATAAGGGAAGTAGTCGATTACATCATACGTCTGAGACGTCCATATAGTTCTTACAATAAATCAAAGTGCGGAAAAGAAACGTAGATAAACGCGGCCTTCACAGGCAGCCGACTGGGGGTTGCCGCTAACCCACACCTAGAACTCGTCGTAGTCTTGGAACTCCTGGAAGTCTCCTTCCACAGCTTCATCTTCGCCTGAGCAGTGGTTGCAATGCTGACAACCTGGGGGGGTTTGGTGTGTAGAGCAAGGGTGAGTACACATCAACATACTCAGCAAGTATCCTGTTTGGCTGTAGTGGACTAGCTTTATGTGGGGATAAGTCAAGCAGTTGCTTTTAGTTGGTCAGGTTATTACTTACTAGTAGAAAGCCAGGTTTTAACATTAACCCAAGTTATTAGCCCAATGTATCCTTTCCAAACGGAAAGAATACCACTTACCAATACCATAATCGTAATCAGAACCATCAATCTCATTGTCACCTGTACCAAAGTATCTCTGATCAAGTATCACTAATCTCTGGAGCTCCCTTGGCCGCTCATAACCGCGAGCACGGCTGATATATCAGTTTTTAAACACTCTGCAGAGGTTGTGCACTTTACCCACAAGCCGTGATTCCCATTATGCCCGGAGAGAGCTACTCCCCATTGACCACTACCTAGGTGGCCTAGCAGGGCATCACTACGTAGCCTTTACAAAGATTCCCCGGGGTTGTAGCCACCCGTTAGGTTTCCTAAATGCACCGCACTCCTCCCCAAGGGGCGAACCCAAACTTGGCAGAGCGAGCCGCATACACCGAGCCCCAATGACGGCACGACGGCTAAGTGAACTACACCCCGGATCCTCTAATTATTCAGCTAAGGGCACCCCATTCTACCCTCATGGTTGCACTGTTTTCCCGGGCGGTCATCCATAGAACAGGTCCTTACGGAGAGGCACTCGAGAAACCGCTCGAGCCCCCTTGAAGACCACAAGCATAACATCATAATAAGAGAGGGGAAAACAGCGTATCATAGATAATCTCATCATGTTCATTGATTAGAGTTTGAGCAATAGCATAAAGCTAAACAGTAATAATCCAACCCAGATAGGTAAACAAGGACATGGATAACAAAAGCTAGTCAATCCTTAGGTATAAATGTGTAAAGCGGGAGGTGAATTAAATAATGAATAGGACATAGATAGGTCAAAGGACACTTGCCTCCACCAACCGACTGCTGCTCAGGGGCTTCTCCTGCGAATTCTTCGGGCTCTTCGACCGGATCGTTCTCTATGCGAGCGCAAACATACATACATCCATATATTTAATACAAAAGAACAGTACACCATACAAGGGAACAAATAAAGTGAGTATGCATCAAGTATGACATTTGATATCACATTTATTATGATTAAAAAGAAACGGGAAAGGGTCTCACAGGGGGTTAAATCTTATGCACTAATGATTAGTTACAACTGGTTCTTGACAAAAGAATTCTGTTATATGCACTAATGGAAACCTATTCATTTTAAGTTGATCAACATCGCACGAGATAAACAGTTAATCACATGAATCAATTAGCGTAACGGAATTCTAAATTAAGCTTCCTATTTCAATGGCATGAACAATGATTAACCTACCTAAAATAAAGTAACTAGGATCACAGAAAGTAAATAAAATAAACTAAAAAAATAAAAATAAAAACAGAGGGGGGCGGTTGAACCGGCCCTAGGCAGGGCGGCCGAGCTGGGGCGGGCGCGCGGGGAAGGGCGGCTGAGCCGGGGACGCGCAGGGGGGGGGGGGGCCGGGCTGGCCAGGGCGGCCGAGCCGGCCGAGCGGCCAGGGGGCGCGGCCAGGGCGCGCGCGGCCAAGGGCCAGGCGGACGCGCGGCCAGGGCGGCCAGGCGGCCAAGGGCCAGGCGGGCAGGCGGCTGGGCGGTTGGGCCAGGGAGGGAGAGGAGGGGAGAGGGGAGAGGGAGAGGGAGAGGGGGGGCTCACCGGCGTTGGGGAGCGACGGCGAGGGGCGGCCGGCAGTAGGGGCGGCCGAGGGCGGCGGCGGCGGCTTAGGGCAGGGGCGGGTAGGGGCGGCGCTAGGGAGAGAGAGGGAAAATGAGAGGGAGGGGGAGGGGAATTGAGGGGAAAAGGGGAGGTAGGGGGGCGGCTGGGCTTGCCAAGGCCCAAGAGGGGGCGCCAGGGGCGGCTGGGCCGGCCGGGGTCGGCCCACGGCGCGGGAGAGAGAGAAAAAGAGGAGAGAGAAAGAGAGAGAAAAAGAAAGAAAAGATCTTCTCCTCATTTTCGAAATCCGATCTTTCTACATGAATGCATTTGCACTTTCAAAGCAATCAAAAGAAATGCAAGGTTCGGCATGGTGCATCAAACAACATAAAGTATTTAGGGTTTTTCATTACACGGGAATTCCAAACCGAATCCCGCTAGAACTTTGGAAAAGGTCAAGGTTTAGCGAGGGAAAAAAGAAAAAGAAAAGGTAACGCCCGAATTTTGGCGAGTAAAGAAAAGAAAAAATTCAACTGCAAAATTCGGGGTGTTACACCGTCGAGCGCTCCGGGCTCGAGGGCTCGGATGAGTCGGAGTACTCCTCGGACGAGGAGGACTCTTTGGACTCGTCCGAGGAGGGCGGCGGCGGCGATGGCGGGGACGACGACGACGACAGAAGCAATGGTGACGACGACGACGATGGCGGTGATGGCGGCAGCAGGGGCGGAAACGGCGGCGGCAAGGGCGACCACGGCGGCAGCAGCAGGGGCAGCAACGGCGGCGGCAGCAGCAAGGGCAGCAACAAGGCCAGTGGCTAGATGCCACTGGTCTTTAGATGTTAGTATAGGTTAGAAGTAGTATAATGAAATAATGTAGTAGTATTTAGTAGTGTAGAGTAGTATAGTGTAGCGTAGTAGTAGTAGTAGCAGTAGGGAAGTATCAACTCATAATGAGTTGATTTGTAAGTACTGTAACTTCCCTTAATGAAGAATGATTTCATCTCCTTCTGTGTTGATTATTTTGCTTCATAGTCAGTTGATCTCTGTAGTGATATTTATTGCCCGTGATGTTCTATATCTGTTATGTTTGTGGCATAACTTAGAGTTTTTGAATCATTCCTCCGTTTGCCTTATTTGTGAAGTTGATTCCTCTGGAATAGTAACTGAGTAACTCGGGCGTCATATCGCCGCTTTTAGGGGTGATGGCCGAGCTATTATTGTCAACATTTACGCTTTTGAAATAGCGTTCGAGTGATGACGAAGCCACGTTAGCGTCGGAATGACTGATGACCACGTCGGCGCTCTTAGAGGTAACAGCCGAGTGACTTATGACGACGTCGGCGTTTTAGAGGTAACTGCCGAGTGACTGAAGACGACATCGGCATTTTAGAGATAACTGTCGAGCGACTGAAGACGACGTCAGCGTTTTAGAGATAACTGCCGAGTGACTTGAAGACGACGTCGGGGTTTTTAGAGATAACTGCCGAGCGACTGAAGACGACGTCAGAGTTTTTAGAGATAACTGCCGAGCGACTGAAGACGATGTCGGCGTTTTAGCGATAACTGCCGAGTAAATGATGGTAACGTCGGCGTTTTAGAAATAACAGCCGAGTTAGAACGGGCTGCGTCGACCACTTTGAGGATAATAGCCGAGTGTTGATGTGGCATACCGGTGCTTTAGAGGTAACCGCCGAGTAATGACGTGGCACACTGGTGTTTTAGAAGTAACCGCCGGGTGATGACTGGGTGCTTTTTGGAAATGGTATCTGACTCGGGAATTTCCCATATGTAGTGCGCTTTCAGCCGCCTCTGCTTTCCGTGCCCTAGTTCTTGCTTTCCTGCCTCCAGATCCTCTCTGCAATTCGGCTCCCACTCTGTTCGCCAGTGGAGTTGAGATGGCGCCCAAGCGAAAGGCCTCGAGTTCATCCGCTGCGGTGATTCCCCCTATCGACCCCAACAGTCAGTTGCCTTTCGCAGGTAACCATATGTCTGTTGTCTCTGAGCCAGACCTTCTCCATCTCGTGTCCATCGGGGTCCTTCCTCCGAAGGAGCTCTGTTCTTGGCGAATTTGCCACGGGGTCACTGTTCCAACAGAGGACACCCACGAATCCGTGATTTATGTTCCTTTTCTTCTCCGCGGTCTCGCTCTTCCTATTTCTCCCTTTTTCCGCGGTCTCCTTGATTTCTATCGCCTTAATTTGACCCATCTGAATCCCAATTCCATTCTGCAAATTTCCATTTACGTTCATTTATGCGAAGCTTTTCTTGGCGTCCTGCCACATTTTGGACTGTGGAAGTACTTGTATCACGGTCGCCCTGGGATGGCCGGGGGGCAGCATCAACTGGTGGGGGTGCGAGTTTGGAGATGCGCCGTGGGAGGAAGACTGACTATCTTGAAATCCCGCTCAAGGATAGCATCAAGGGATGGCGCTTGGAGTGGTTTATTGTTGAGAACCACGGAAATTCTCTCCCCCCACGGTCGGGGAGACAGCCGGATGTTCGCACTCCGAGTTGGACCGAGTCCCCCATGGATCAGGAGGTGGCTGAGGCAGGGGCTTTGCTAGCTGAAGTTGGGCTGCTGAAGGAGAGGGGTCTGACTGCAGAGGCTTTGGTTGCTGATTTTTTCTTCAAGAACATTCAGCCGTTGAAGGACAGGGCATACCCGACTTATCTGTACCGAGGTCTAGCTGACTCAACCCGGGTTATCAACAGAAGAATTCCCGCTGTAGACTTGGTGAACCGACTTGAAATGATTCTTAGAGGCCAGGTATCAAATGTTGGTGCCCCAGTGGCATACTCGGCCTGGAACCTGCCTCCTTCCAAGGCCTTCACTCATTTTGTGTCGAATCCACCTGTCGCTGATGGCGGTTTGGGCCTTAGAGTGCGACCCTCTGCAGAAGAAGTTAGCGCTTTGGTTGCCTCGCTCGGAGAAATTCCTGATGATGAACGGCAGGTCCACTTTGAGGTGCCTTTGGATCCTAGTGATGCAGAGATAAGTGCTATGCTTGATATGTTGGCCGAGGACTCTTCTGATGCTGCTCCTGCTGGGACATTGGTGGTGGCGCCTCTCCCAGAGGCTGGTACAACCTTGGATATTCAGAGACCTGTCAGTGTTCGCCCGAAACACCCTTGTCGAGCTAATCAACTTGATTCTTCTGCTGATGAGCAAAAAAAGAAAAAGAGACGTCTTCGACGAGTATCTAGTTTGGATCGGGACGTTGGTCCTTCGGTTCCTGCTGCTGAGGAAGTACCTGTGCCTGAATTTACTGACGCTGATCCCAATGGGTGTGACCCATCTGTCGCTGATCCTAATGGGTGTGCTCCATCTGCTGCTGATCCCAATGGGGGTGTTGTCTGTGTTGCTGATGAAAACGACGGGGAGGAAGAAGATGAGGTCCCTCTGACTCGGAAGAACAGTCGGCAATATGTCGCCAGTGGGGAGATGGTGGTGCGACAGATGTTTGTGCTGATGTGCTCGACGCCGGGTTGGGGTCATCCTGGGCAGCGTCCCGCGCCTCATCGACCTTGGAGCGCGGTCTTGAGGGTCAGGAAACTGACTTGGATCGTCTTATTCCCGTGGAAGTAACTGAGGGACCTTCAGCCTTAGAGGCGGCTACTGCAGAGAACTTGGTCCTCAAGGATGGTGTTGACACTTACCCAGCCCCCGAGGGTGTTGTCGGGGATGATTCGGCTCGGGTGGGAAGCACAAGCCACGACCCAGCCCCCGAGGGTATTGCCGGAGATGATCCGGCTCAAGTGGGTAGCGCAAACTATGGCCCAGCCCCCGAGGGTGTCCGAGTGGGGTCTCCCTCTTGTACTTCCATGGATGTTCACGCAGGATCTCCTCCACACTCTGGTTGCATGGTGGTCGCCCAAGCTTTGGGCCAGGGAGTCGCTTTAGAGGTTAGCGTTCCCGCCGACCAAGTTTTGGGCTCTGTTGATGGCACTGAATTGGTTCCTGCTGGTTCGTTGCGAGCTGCTTCGGGTGGTGACCCTATGCCAAGTCATCAATTGATCTCTCACGATTTGGGAGTCCCTTCGTTCTTCTCCAACCTCCAGGTACTGTGATATATTCTAGCCTGACTTTTACACCGTACGAACTGCTGTCATTACACTCATTTGTTCTCAATATCAGGCATTGGTGGACGGGATGGCTAGTCTGCTGAGGTTGCAAGGTGTTTCTGTTCCAGAAGGAGCTTCGTCTCTGGCACGTTGGAATCCGGTGTTGCTTCAACATCGTGTCTCTGACATGGAGGCGACAAATGCTGGTTAGTGCTCTTTTGCTTCCCCTCGTCTACCTTATTGAACTGCTTTACACTTTGACCCTTTTTGCTTGATTGTTTCTCGCTAGATATGGCTCGGCAGATTTCCGTTCTTGAAGAAAAACATTCTCAAGGTCAGGCTGAACTGGTCCGGCGGTGTTCTGATTTTGAGGAAAAGTATTCTCAAAGCCAGACTGAGCTGGCCCAGGTCTCTGCTGCTCTGAATGATGCTAACATGCTGAACTCTACTCTTCGCGCTCAGCTTGATTCTGAAAAGGTGACTTATGAAACTGTGCCTTGTATTGTTGTGTTCTTATTGCTTGCTTGATGTTTGAAGGAGCTGATTCTTGTTTGCAAGAAGAAAAGCGTGCCCTTGTTGCTTCTTGCGACAATCTTGACAGACTATATCGTGATTCTAGCAACTCGTTGACCATCCTGGAGAGGAGTCATCGCTTCACCATGGAAGAGTTAGACAATCATCGCTGTAAGCTGCAGTAATCCACGGATGATGTGATCCGTCTCAGGCAGTTGATATCGGCTAAGGATGCTGCTATCAAAGAACTCTGTGCTTCCAAGAAGTCCATCGCCTAGGAGCTAAAGACCGCTCAGTTGGCTGTCAAAGTTGCTGAAGAAACTTCCGTTACTCTGAGGGCCCAGCGCGACAGAGCCATGGACAAAGCCATTCGCGCGGGGCGGATCTTGATGAGGAGACCCGGCGTGGTTGTTCCCGACGATATAATGGCTGATGTGAATGCTGCTCCTGATTCCTCAAGTCGCCCTTCTTCGTCGGTTGCTCCTGAGAAAGATGTTGCAAAATAGAGAAATATTGCGTGCTTTGAGCGCGCGGTTATCATGATCGGATATTTGTTAGAGGACACCAGTTCGGCATTTGAATGCTACTGTTACTCTCCTATTGTTTTAAAATTCAGCAGTACGTAAATTTGTAGGAGTAAACTGTTGTGTGATGATTTTGAAACTTATTTACGGGATATAGAGGTCACCCCTATGTGAGTAATCGTAAGTATGTGAAATCGCTTTAAGTCGCTGCTGAATTAAACCGATTGCTTTTGTTAATAGGGCATAGTAGTAGTCCCAAGTTAAGTAAGCGCGAGCATGTTGCATCGTCTTAAGTCGTTGCCGACTTAAGCCGATTGCTCCGTTAGCAGGGCATAGTGGTCACCCCGAGTTAAGTAAGCGCGAGCATGTTGCACCGTCTTAAGTCGTTGCCGACTTAAGCCGATTGCTCCGTTAGCAGGGCATAGTGGTCACCCCGAGTTAAGTAAGCGCGAGCATGTTGCACCGTCTTAAGTTGTTGCTGACTTAAGCCGATTGCTCCGTTAGCAGGGCATAGTGGTCACCCCGAGTTAAGTAAGCGAGAGCATGTTGCACCGTCTTAAGTCGTTGCCGACTTAAGCCGATTGCTCTGTTAGCAGGGCATAGTGGTCACCCCGAGTTAAGTAAGCGCGAGCATGTTGCACCGTCTTAAGTCGTTGCCGACTTAAGCCGATTGCTCCGTTAGCAGGGTATAGTGGTCACCCCGAGTTAAGTAAGCGCGAGCATGTTGCACTGTCTTAAGTCGTTGCCGACTTAAGCCGATTGCTCCGTTAGCAGGGCATAGTGGTCACCCCGAGTTAAGTAAGCGCGAGCATGTTGCACCGTCTTAAGTCGTTGCCGACTTAAGCCGATTGCTCCGTTAGCAGGGCATAGTGGTCACCCCGAGTTAAATAAGAATGCAGGTCGATCATGAACAAACTGAGTATTCTTGAAGCCTTTTTTATTGATGATATATTTCCCTTTTTACAGAGTACATTATCGTCCCGATAGCTTTTGAAATACAGCTAGGGATAAAACTTCCTGAGGTGTTCTATATTCCAGGAGTTCCCAATTTTTGTGCCGTCCATTTGAGTGAGACGATATGATCTCGGCCGAGTGACTTCTGCTACTATGAATGGTCCTTCCCATAAGGGTGACAATTTGTGCCGTCCCTCCCCCGTTAGAATTCGGCGGAGGACGAGATCTCCCACTGAAAAGGATCGTTGTCGTACGGCCATGTCGTGATAGCGTCTCAGAGTCTGCTGGTATCGTGCTGATTGAATTACTGCGTTCAGCCGTTCTTCTTCGAGTACATCGATGTCCTTCAGCCTAGTAGCTTCGGCTTCTGCTATGCTTTCAAAGACCAACCTTGGCGCCCCGAACTTGAGATCAGCGGGTAACACTGCTTCTGACCCATAGACCATGAAGAAAGGAGTGTTTCCATGCAGAGCTCGGCTCAGTTGGGTTCTTAGGCTCCAAACGACGTAGGGCAATTCCCTTATCCATTTTCCTGCGAACTTTTTATTTTTATCGAAGACCTTTTTCCTGAGTGCTTCCAATATCATCCCGTTAGCTCGTTCAACCTGCCCTTTGGCTCTTGGGTGTGCTACCGAAGCATATTTGATCTGAATGCTTTTTTGCTCACAGAAATCGAAGAACTCTGAACTTGTGAAGTTGGATCCTAGGTCAGTTATGATACTGTTCGGTATTCCAAATCTGAATATTATGTCTTGTATGAATTCCACGGCCTTAGCTGAGGTTAAAGAAGCAATGTGTTTGAACTCTATCCATTTAGTGAATTTGTCGATTGCTACCAGTACATGAGTGTATCCTCCTTGAGCTTTCTTGAAAGGTCCAATCATATCCAGTCCCCAGCATGCGAAAGGCCAAGTTACTGGTATGGTCTGCAGTTGCTGTGCTGATAGATGTTGTTGCTTTGACAAGTACTGGCAAGCTTCGCACCTCTGAACTAACTCGGCTGCATCACTTTTCGCTGTTGGCCAATAGGATCCCGACCTGAAGACCTTCCCGACTAGTGTCTTGGATGCTGCGTGTATTCCACATTGTCCAGCATGGACCTCATCTGGAAGTCGCTTCCCAGTAGATGAGAGAATGCATTTCATGAGGACGCCTGATGTACCCCTTCTGTATAGTGTCTCCCCAATGAGTGTGTAGTGAGCTGACTGTCTAGCGATGCGCTCAGCTGCATTTTTGTCATCTGGTTCCTCTTCATTCTTTATATATCAGATGATCGGCCTTCTCCAGTCATCAGAGTCTGACTCTGGTTGATTCACGATATTACACTCTTCTGCCTGATCCATTGAGATGCTTGGCTGTGGTATTTCTTGTACAAAGACTCCAGGTGGGACCTGAGTTCGACTGGATCCTAGCTTG
Organism: Zea mays; assembly: GCF_902167145.1. Taxonomy (NCBI): domain Eukaryota; kingdom Viridiplantae; phylum Streptophyta; class Magnoliopsida; order Poales; family Poaceae; genus Zea; species Zea mays. Next base: position 113,859,148 of record NC_050096.1, read on the forward strand.
GACAATACATCGGCTGCCGTGTTTCGATCTCTTTCTACATGATGAAATTCCAGACCTTCAAATTTATCTTCTAGTTTTCGGACGGCAGTGCAGTACTTTCCCATTGAATTGCTCGAACAGTCCCATTCTTTGTTTATCTAGCTTATGACTACCAAAGAATCTCCATATACCATCAGTCTCTTGATGCCTAGTGATATAGCAATGTTCAGTCCATGTATTAGAGCTTCATACTCGGTTGCGTTGTTAGAGGCTGGAAATAGCAATTGGAGGGCATATTTGAGGTGCTCGCCTCCAGGTGCGGTGAAGAGAATTCTCGCGCCTGCTCCCTGCAGCTTCAGCGAGCCATCAAAATACATTCGCCATACTTCTGCTGTTTCTGGGTTATCTGGTACTTGTTGTTCAGTCCATTCTGATACGAAGTCAACCAACGCTTGAGTTTTGATGGCAGTGCGAGGTCGAAATTCGATGTCATGAGATCCCAGTTCACAGGCCCACTTGGCTATTCGGCCAGTGGCTTCCTTGTTGTGAAGAATATCCCCTATTGGAAAACCAGTGACTACTATGACTTTGTGGTCGTCAAAGTAGTGACGTAGCTTGCGGGCAGTTAGAAGTACTACATATAATAGCTTCTGAACTTGAGGATACTTTTTCTTCAAGGGTCCTAGAACTTCACTGATGAAATAAACAGGATGTTGCACTGGGTAGGCATGTCCTTCTTCTGCTCGCTCGACTACCAACGCGGTGCTTACCACGTGAGTCGTGCAAGAGATATACAGCAGTAGATCTTCAGATGGTTGAGTTGACGTGGCTCACCGTGGCGGCTTCAGTACTGGTGGTGTCGTCAAGAATTTTTTCAGTGCATCTAGGGCTTCCTGTGCTTCTGAAGTCCACTGAAACTTATCCACTTTCTTGAGTAGCTTGTAAAATGGTAAACCTTTTTCTCCCAGCCTGGATATGAACCTGCTCAGGGCTGCCATACATCCGGTAAGTCTCTGAACTTTCTTTTGTGATCATGGTGCCTCGATTTTCATGATAGCTTCAATCTTATCCGGATTAGCTTCAATTCCCCGGTGGCTGACAATAAATCCAAGTAGTTTTCCTGCTGGTACCCCAAAGACACATTTTTCGGGATTAAGCTTCCATCGATATCGCCGTAGACTGTTGAAAACCAGCTGTAAGTCTTCGATGAAGTTTTCCGAGTTCTCCGTTTTGATTACCACATCATCTACATAGGCTTCCACACGCTTGCCCCAGTGATCGGCTAAGCATGTTTGAATGGCTCTCTGATAAGTCGCTCCAGCGTTTTTGAGGCCGAACGACATGGAGGTATAGCAGAAAGCACCGAACGGAGTGATGAACGCTGTTTTTTCCTTGTCTTCCTTTGCCAAGCTAATCTGATGATATCCGGAGTAGCAATCTAGGAAAGACAACACAGAACATCCAGCGGTGGAGTCTACCACCTGATCTATCCTAGGGAGCCCGAAGGGATCCTTTGGACAATGTTTGTTGAGATCCGTATAGTCGACGCACATGCGCCAATACACTTTATTCTTTTTGAGTACAAGAGCAGGGTTGGCTAACCACTCAGGATGTAACACCTCTCTAATAAACCCAGCCGCGACCAAGCGGGCCAGCTCAGCGCGGATGGCCTCTCTCTTGTCGGGCGTGAAGCGACGTAGTTTTTGCCGAATCAGCCTCGCCTGGGGGTAGACCTTCAGTTTGTGCTCGGCCAGTTCTCTCGGGACTCCCGGCATATCCGCAGGTTGCCATGCGAATACGTCTCGGTTATCTTGCAGAAACTGGACGAGCGCGCCTTCCTATTTATCATCCAGGCTGGAGCTGATGATGGCAGTCTTGCGCTCATCAGCGAACCCCAGGTTGATCCTTTTAGTTTCTTCAGTCGGCCGCATAGAGGTCGCAGCTTGATCTTCATTTGCAGGTGCTGCAAGGTCTTCCTCAGGCTTAGAGTTTGCCTGCGTTGAAGAAGTCGTCGACGGCTTGGTGGTGAGGGCCGCCTGGATGGCCACTCGGAAACACTCTGCGGCGCCTTGGAAGTCAGCGTGCACAGTTATGATTCCTTGCGGTCCTGGCATCTTCAATATCAAGTACGTGTAATGTGAAATGGCCATGAATTTTGCCAATCCCGGCCTCCCGATGATGGCGTTGTACCCGCAGTCGAAGTTCGCAACCTCGAACCTCAGGAACTCGGTTCTGTAGTTCTCCGGGGTTCCGAAGGTGACGGGCATGTAGATGTGGCCCAGCGGGTATTCCCCTTCAGTCGGCACGATGCCGAAGAAAGGAGTGTCTGACTTGTGGAGCTCTTTGAGGTGAACTCCCAAGCCCTGGAGTGTCCGGGGGAAGGTGACGTTGATGCTGCTCCCCCCGTCCACTAACACTTTCTTCACCCTGCTCTCTCGGATCACCGGATCGACGAGGAGCGGATATTTGCCTGGGTGGTCGAAGTTGAGCCATTGATCTGCCCGATTAAAGGTGATCGGGTGCTCCGACCATCGGTACGGAGCGAGAGGACTGGTGGTCGCCACCAATATCTGGCGATCATTGAGCTTTTGTTGTCTTTTGTTCTCCTGTGATCCATGTCCGCCGAAGATGACGTTGACCTCCCTGTCAACGCGCGGGAAGGCTCCACCTCCTCCCTCCTCCTGCTGCTGGGGTTGTCACGGTTCTTCTGGTCCTCCCTGCGGCGGAGGAGGTAGAGGTTGGAAGGGCCACTCGTGTCCGACGGAGTGCTTGAAGTCCCTGCAGTTCTGGAGGGTGTGGCGCATGTCCTTGTGGTATGGGCACTGGGCGTCGAGGATGTCGTCCAGCGTGCGTTCGCCTCCGCGAGGTCCTCCCCGGGCGCGAGAGGCGGGTGGTCAGGCGGCATGAACTTCTTCGTGAGGCCTTTTCTCCCAGCGTTTGTCAGGTTGCTGGTTCGCGTCGCATCGTGGCGCTGCCGGTGCGGGCTTCGCTCCTCCGATGAGGTCCTGAGCTCGCTCGTCGGCGGTGATGTAGAGGTCGGCTTCTCGGAACAGCTGCTCGGAGGTAGTCGGCGCCTTCTGCAATATGGCTCGGACGAAGGCTGAGTCATTGGATCCTCTGTAGAAGTCCTCGATCACGTCCGCTTCCGTGACCTCGGGGATACGATTTCTCATGGTCTGGAACCTTTTGAGGTACGACCGAAGAGTCTCGTCCCCCGGCGCTTGATGGATTTGAGGTCCCATGGTTGCGCCGGTTTGTCGGAGAGGGACTGAAAGTTGGCGGTGAAGCGTCGGCTGAAGTCGCTCCAGTCGTCGATGCAGTGTCGGGGTAGATGTCACAGCCATTGCAGCGCGTCTTGCCCGAGGACAATGGATAAGTATGCGGTCATCACGTCCTCAGACGCCCCGGCAGCTCGAGCAGCGGTGGTGTAGACGGCCAGTCAGCCTCTTGGATCTTGCTTCGGTTCATATTTGTCGACGTTGGACACCTTGAAGTTAGGGGGCCATTGAATGGCCCTAAGGCATGGAGTAAGGGCGGACACTCCACACGTGTCTTCTTGTCGTCGGGGATGATGTCTGTCCCGGGGAGGGGAGTAGTTGTTGTGGTTCCTCGACCGTCCCCGGGTAGTACCTCCAGTCGAGGTCGTTGCTGACTCAGTTCTGGTGGCCTGACTCCGAGCCGGGATGCCATGATCCCTGTCGTACTCCTCCCGGCGGCGGATCTCGTTCTCATGCCGTCGTTCACGCGAAGCATTGATGGAGCTTCGCGCGTCCCGGCGACTGTTGATGGCGTGTCATAGATCGTTCGGCGGGTGAGCGAGAGGTAGAAGATGGTTGGCTGCCTGGGTGAACAGCCGCCGATAGCCCTCGGCGTCGGGAGTCCGAGGAAGTCCATCAGCTATCCGAGCTAGTACCCCTCCGACTTCACTCGGCGTGTTCATGTCTCGGGCGAAGTCAGGATTCAGGTTGCGCCCGAAGAGTGGATTTTCCCGACGTTGCGTCGCCTCCTGCTCGGCCTGTTCCTGAGCTCGTCGGCGATCACGCCGTCGGGAGTTCCTTCGCTCTCTGAAGACGCGTTCCTCTGGAGTTTCTCCTATCTCTGAGACCTCGTCTCGCGAGACAGGTTGCTCTGGATCCCGCTCTCAGGCCTCGTGATGTCGCCGAATATTTTAGCGCCGGTTCCTCCATCGACAGGATTCCCGCTGAGGTGGTTCTTCTCTGGGCGCGGTCGGCTCGTCGTCTGAGACGGGGGGCAACTCCACTCTCCCGATGAAAAGAACGTCGGGATAGAATGGTGCGGCTGTCGTGGCGATCTTCTTTCCGTTCTCCTTTGAGGGCGGAGGCACGGAAAGAACAACCTGCTTCCTCCCGGTTTTGTTTGTCTCTGTCTTCCTTACGATTTGTGTCCATTCTTTCATCGAGGAAGTAGACAGCGGAGTTCTCCGGGTCAGCGGGCCCTCGGTTTCTGGCTTGCTGAAGGCGATCTTTTTTTGGAGCGCTGGAGGTTGCGCTTTTTCCTTCTTTATCCCGATATTCTCGGAGTATGTTGGAGGGGACTTCTTCTTTGGCGGATCTGCGATGCGGTGTAGAGTTCCCTCTTCATCCGCCACGGAAGAGATAGTTCCGAAGCAGAATACAGATCCAGGACGGAGGGTGATCTTGCGGTGGAAGGTGACGACCATTGAGCTAGCTTAGATCGGCGACACCCCCCTACCTGGCGCGCCAGCTGTCGGTGTTTTGGGTCCGACCGCACACCCGGGGTTGCTCCTCAAGGTGTTTTAGGAGTAGGACGGTGTCGCCGACTATAGCTAAATGGTTCGTGCCGGATGCACGAGGAACAATGGACAGTGTTTACAGGTTCGGGCCGCTTTGAGATGTGTAACACCCTACGTCCTGGCGAGTATGCTTTATGTAATGGGTTACAAGGGAGCTCTCTAAAGCTAGAACGTAGAGAGCTGGGGTGGATGGCTGAGTAGTGGGATCGATCTGAAGGGGTGCCCCCTAGGCCTTATATATTCGACCGTGAGGCAATACATGTGATGAGATAACAAACCGCACCTAAGAGATAGTGAACTGATCGAGTCTATCTTCCTATGTTTCTGCCGACTTATCCTCACCTGGCTCCGTTGTATGGGGCTCCAGCGCGGGAAAGTCGGGTCTCTGTTGTGGTTGTTTGCTCAATGTTGTTGGGCCATCCGGGCTCACACCGATCTGGCCTTATGTTGATCTGCTTCACTGGTCGCTCTTCCCCAGGCCCATGAAGGAGTGACCTTACGATTTATTGGGCCCTTGGGCCTTTCGTGAGGTCTTTTATCCTTCTAGTGGACCCAGGGGATATCTGTCCCCCACAGGGTGGCAGCCTGCACTTCCCTCTTTCGCCAATTCTTCGTGCTGGTGAGATCTAGGAAGGGCAAGGACCACCTCGGTGCCTACTATTTCCAGACGAGGTCAGATCCAACCGTGGCCTACATCACCACCCTTGGCGGCGCAAGGTGGGAGAACTGGCGCAATGACTGGGTGATCGCCAGTGCAGAGGCCAACGACCGCCTTGCCCTGCCGAACGACGGACCAAGACTCAACCGGAAGCAATGGAGGGCCAAACCATCCCTTGCACCGGAGTTCGAGCTCGTACTAGACAGGATCAAGGAACTGGCGACCGGTGGTTTGACCTCGATGCACGTAGTCGGTGATTTCCTGAAGCGCCAGGTCATGCTGTTGCAGGGGAGGCCGCGTTTGTGTTGCTGGTACACCGGCCCCAATGACATTGGCAGGATTCAGCGCGGGCCAGAGACCGACCTGTCCTGGGAGCTGCTGGAGATTTTAGTGAAAGGGATTACTGGTGAGGCCTTTATTCCCGAATCCTTGATACCTCCCCAGGGCCTTCCGCCGCTCTGCGATGATCCAGGATTGCAGTCGGCGGTGTTGTCCTGGCTGCCGACCCTCGATGAGAGCGGTGTGGCGGTCCGCCAAACCGGTGGCCGGGACCCCCACCGGGGGATCCATATTCTCGGTGTACCGGCCAGAGGTTCCCAGCCCGCCGATGCGGGCTCCAGGGCTCCCACCGCGGCCCCCAACTCCTCGGACAAGGGCAAAGGGGCTGCGGGCAGCTCTTCCTCTCCGGGCGCCACCGGGAGGTCGGAGGGAGAAAGGCGACACCGACAACGCCGCGCCGATGGGTCTTTCGTCTCGGACCCACCCCTTAATTCGAATCCCCCCCAGAAGCGTCAGAGAATGGCTGGTGGGACCGTGGAGGCCGGCTCCCAGGCCTAGGGCGCGCAGAGGCGCGTTAGTCCTCCTCCACCACCATCATCAGACCCGCCGCCACCACCTCTGCCACCACCATCAGGTTCGCCGCTGCCACCCCAAGGGCAGTAGCAGCATCAACAGCAGCAGCACGGGCAGCGAACGTCCCGCTTCTAGGGTCGCTGGAAAGTCCAGGGCCCCATGTAAGTGTGCCCCTTTTTATTTTTCACTGGTTTAGTTATCATATCGATGGGTATTAACCCATCCTCTGCTTATCAGGGCCTCCTCCCCCTCTACTCCCAAAGTCGCTCCCACCGGTGAATCTAGCTCCCAACAGCAGGCGTCCGCTGGGAGTGGTGCCGGCGACCTGCCTTCGCCTACCACTACCGAGGCGGCAACATTGGGCCCCCAGGTTCCGTCTGCCACTACCGAGGCAGCGCCGTCAGGCCCCCATGTTCCAGCTGGGGGTCTGGAGGCAGTAGCGCCGCTGACGGCTACTGCAGATCTAACGGCGGCAATGTCGTCGAATACACCGTCATGTCAGCAACGGAGGGAGACACGGGGGGCGCGTCCAGCTCCATCCCGTCGCCCACTCCTGAGGACCCGGAGGTTATTCTTGGACGGCGGCTTCAGTCCGGCGCCGAGCCAGAAGCGGCGCCGACTCCCCTCCCTCGGGTGTTGTCCCGCGCTCATCAGGCTCTCTGGGAGATCGAGGCGGCGATCCTGTGGGAGTGGGAGGCGCTCGCGACTAAGCACCAGCACCTCGGTGATTGGCGCGCCCAGCTGGAGGAGCGCACTAAGGCCGCGTCCCACCAATTCGCCTCGGAGCGGTCCGAGCTTGAGCAGGAGCGCGAGGACTACAAGGAGGACCTCCAGAAGGTGTTTGACCGGGAGCGGGAGGTGACCCAGAAGGAGAAGAGGCTGGCCAAGATAGAGGAGCACCTGGACCAGAGGGAGGAGGTCATCACGATGCTCTAGGAAAAGCTAAAGGCCTATAATGTGATGCTGGAGAAACAGCGGGATGAGCAGACCGCGGCTGTGGCGAGTCTGCAAAAGCTACAGTGGGAGCTCGATGATAGGGTCAGCAACATCACTCTCGCCGAGGAGAACCTCAAGGCGAAGGATGCCTCCCTGGAGGAGCGGGCGATGGATCTCGCCTGGCAGGAGAAGGACCTCGCCATCAGGGAGGAGATGTGGGAAAGGCGGGACAAGTTACTGTCTGATCATGAGCTCGAGGCAGAGGAGAAGGAGAAGAAATTGGAGGAGAAGGAGCGGACACTGGAGGAGCGGGTCCGCCGGTTTCAGGCGACGCAGGCAGCGCAGGTAGCCCAGGCGGCGCAGGTAGCCCAGGCGGCGCAGGTGGCTCCGGGCTCCTAGGCGGTGGAGGCGATGAAGAAGACCATTGAAGATCTCCGGGCGGAGCATCGCACCAGGGTCCAGCGTATCGCCGCATGGGCCGACGAGGCGAGCTCGGCGCTGGTGTCGCTGGGGGTGAGCCCCATCCCAGTGTCGAAGTAGTCGGTGTCCATTTCCGACGCGCTCCCGGTGCTGGATTCCGCCGCCGACCACCTCCGACGCTTGGACCAGATCCTTGGCGCCCGCCTGGAGGCTGAGGGCAGCAGACTCTGCCGGGCGGTAATAGAGTACATCCTGACGTGCTTCCGGAGCCATGACCCGGCCATCTCCTTGGAGCCGGTGATCACAGGTCCGGTGGCCGACGCCGAAGATGTCGCCCGGGGGAGCGTACAAGATGTTGTAGATGTGGTGGCCGAGCGCTTCCAGCGGGATCCCGCTGATGATGAGTAGTCGGATCTGCGGGGAGAAAGCAAGGGTCCCGCTGGGAAGCGGCTTGTAATATATTTTGATTTTGTAAGATACTTTTAAGTACTACTTATCAAGCAATATTACAACTTATTTGCATGCTACTTTCCCTTTGCTGTGTGCGTCATTGCCAACTTCTTCCCTGGTACTTGGCCCCCCTAGGATGTAGGCTCGACTTGTCGATGCTGGATGCCAGTATATTTAAGAAAGAATTGGTGACCTGGTCCCCAGGAGGTAATCTCGACTGGGACCCGGACCTACACACAGCCTTAGCTACGAAGTTTTAGTAGCAGACCCATAGGACCCACTAACTGGTGTCTTTCATCCTTTGATTTACGCAACAGGACCTGTAGGATTTAGGCTGGGAAGCCAATTCGTGTGTCCGGACCCCCTGGATCACGGCTCCAAATACTAGGGTACTCGTCGCAGGGTGGTGGAGTGCGTAGGCTTACGGTACGGGACCAGGCTAAGCTGCTATGCAACTCCGGACCTCCCTAGGAGACGAGTGTCCTTTCTTTAGAACCGGACCCCAGGTCTCCAGACCCATAGGACTATAGTTCCAAATACTAGGATACCCGTCACAGAGTGGTGAAGTGTGCGGGGCTTTGGGTACGGGACCAAGCTAAGCGGCCACACGGCTCCGGACCATCCTAGGAGACAATTATCCGTTCTCTTGGACTGGCCCCCAGGCTATAGGACCTGGCTACTCAATGCGGATGTCAATATACCAGCAATGGGGGAAACCGTATGGGTGGGTTAGATAAAAATAATGGTTGTAAACTTAAGCAGAATAAACCATCACAAAGCAAATCTGTGGGGGGAATCCTCTCTTCATAACTTGATATTCATGTGTGTAAACCAACAGACCGGGTTTATGAGGGCAGACCTCACCGGGCTGGCGTACATATATGCGCTACCAAGTTACAAAGGAAGAAAACTGAATTCCCTAGCTTTGCTTTTATGGGAAGAACTTACGGAGGTGCTCTATGTTCCAGAGATTGGGCAGAAGCTCTCCTTCAGTTGTGGCAAGGCGGACACACCTTGGTCGGCATACTTCTGTCACCTTGAAGGGTCCTTCCCAGCTAGGGAAGAGTTTATGGAGCCCTTCTCGGTTTAGTACTCGCCTCAGGACTAGGTCCCCGACCCCAAGCTCCCTACTATGCACGAACCGTTGGTGGTAGCGCCTAAGCACTTGGTTGTACCGCGCATTTCGAATTGTCCCTTGCCATCTGCTCTCGTCAATGAAGTCCATGTCTTCACGCTGCAGCTGTCCCTGCATAGACTCATCAAAAGCCTAGACCCGTGGGGAGCCCATGATGATTTTCGGGGGAAGACAAGCTTCAGCCCCGTAGACCAGGAAGAACGGGGTCTCCCCGGTGGCTCGGCTAGGTGTTGTCTCGTTTCCCCATAGCACAGACGGAAGCTCACTAACCCAATTTGCACCATGCTTCTTCAAGCAGTCGTAGGTGCATGTCTTGAGTCCCCTAAGGATCTCTACATTTGCCCTTTCCACTTGGCCGTTACTCCTGGGATGAGCCACGGACGCGAAGCAGAGCTGGGTGCCAATGCCCTCGCAATACTCCTAGAAGATCTGACTTGTAAACTGGGTTCCGTTGTCCGTAATGATACGGCTTGGGACCCCAAATCTATAGACGATGGACTTGAGGAAGGCGACAGCAGCACCCTGGGTGATGTTGACCATAGGGGTGGCCTCTGGCCACTTGGTGAACTTGTCGATGGCGACGAAGAGGTACCAGTACCCGCCAATGACCCTGGGAAATGGTCTCAGGATATCCACCCCCCATACGGTGAATGGCCAGGAGGGCAGAATCATTTGCAGAGCCTGAGTTGGTGTGTGTATCTGCTTTGCGTGGAATTGACATGCCTTACAGGACTTTACCATCTCAACTGCATCCTGGAGAGCGGTTGGCCAGTAGAAGCCATGCCGGAAAGCCTTACCGACCAGTGTGCGGGATGATGAATGACTTCCGCACTCTCCTCCATGGATCTCCGTGAACAACTCATGACCCTCCTCCTGGGTAATGCATCGCATGTGAATGCCGTTGGCGCCGCGGCGGTAGAGATCCCCTTCCACCACCGCGTAGCGTTTAGCCAACCGCACTATGCGCTCTGTGGACACATGGTCTTCAGGAAGGATTTTCTCCTTCAGGTAGTCCCAGATCTCGGAGATCCATGCATCGGGACCACTCTGAGATATTGTCTGCGGCGCTAAGGGGCGGGCGGGCCCCCCTGTGGCACACACAGTCTTTGGTGGGTTTTGGGACGCCACCGGGACCGTTAGCTTTGAGGTGCTAGTCTCGCCCCCTTCGCCCAATTCGGCAGGCTGGGCGGTGGGTCTCAGTAGCCGTCTTTCGAAGAAGCCCTCGGGCACGGGTGCCCAAGTTGATGCCTTCACGGAGAGGTCATCTGCCGCCGAGTTGTCGGTCCAAGGAACATGTTGCAGTTCCAAAGATGTGAAGTCTTTCTCCAGATTCCTCACGTTAAGAAGGTAGGCTGCGAGCCTGGGCTCGTTGCAGCTACACTCCCCGCGGACTTGCTTGATGATCAGCTGGGAGTCTCCCTTCACCAGGAGTTGGCAGATCCCCAACGATAGGGCCGACGACAAGCCAAAGATCAGCGCCTCGTATTCTGCCATGTTGTTGGTGGCCTTGAACTCAAGGTGCACCATGTACTTCACTTGATCTCCGCTTGGATCAAAGAGGATCACCCCGGCCCCGCCAACTTGTTGGCGGGCGGATCCGTCGAAGTAGAGCATCTAGTGGGGCTTGGTGAAGACCGGACCCCTGGGCTCCGCAGGTGTGGGGTTCGAATCGGGATCCGGACCCCCAGGGACGCTTGGGGGAGGCGTCCACTCTACGATGAAGTTAGCTAGGACCTGGCTCTTGATGGCGTGGCGAGGTTGGAAGTCCAGCTGGAACTCAGCGAGCTCCGCAGCCCACTTGGCGATGTTGCCTGTGGCGTTAGAGTTGTGGAGGATGGCCCTTAACGGAAAAGGAGGTCACCACCACAACCCTATGTGCCTGGAAATAATGGCGCAGCTTCCTGGACGCGACCATCACAATATAGAGGAGTTTGTGCGTCTCAAGATACCTGGTTTTCGCCACATGAAGGACCTCGCTGACGTAGTAGACCAGCCTCTGAACAGTCCGGACCCCTGTAGCCGATCCCGAGTCCTCAGGCTCCTGGCCTTCTGGTGTCGTCCTTTCGATGACCAGCACCATGCTCACCGCTTCCGCGGCCGCCGCGACGTATAAATATAGCGGCTCCGCTGGTTCCGAAACTACCAGTATTGGTAGGGACACCAGGTGCTGCTTCAACTCCCGGAAGGCTTGTTCCGCCTCTTCAGTCCAAGAGAAGGGCTCAGACTTCCATAGAAACTTGAAGAAGGGCAGCGCCCTCTCAGCCAGCCTCGAAATGAAGCGACTAAGGGCAGCTAATGAACTCGTAAGCTTCTGGATGTCCTTGATACGGGCCGGAGGCCTCATCGCCTCGATTGCTTTGATCTTCTCCGAGTTTGCTTCAATGCCCCAGTACGAAACCAGGAACCCCAACAACTTCCCAGCGGAGACACCAAAGACGCATTTGTCCGGGTTCAGCTACGTGCGGGTTGCCCGCAGCTTGTCGAAGACCAGGGTTAAGTCTTCCACTAGGGTTGACCCTCTCTTAGTCTTGACCATGATGTCATCGACGTAGACTTCCACTTTGTCCCTAATTAGGTCCCCGAAAGTCTTACTCATCGCCCGTAGAAATGTTGGTAAGGCGTTTTTCAGACCGTAAGGCATAACAACATAGCAGTAAAGCCCGTCCACTGTTACAAAAGTGGTATGCTTCCTATCTTCCCTAGACATCTGGATTTGATGGAAACTAGAGTAAGCATTTAAGAATGACAATAGGTCGCACCCGGAGGTAGAATCCACGATTTGATCTATATGTGGAAGTGGATACGGGTCCTTGGGACAGGCCTTAATCAGGCTGGTGTAGTCGATGCACATCCGAAGCTTCCCATTCGCCTTGGGGACGATGACTGGGTTGGCCAGCCACACTGGGTGATGAACCTCTTCAATGAAGCCAGCGTCTAGTAGCTTCCGGACCTCCTTTCGGATGAAGTCATGCCGTACAACAAACTGCCTGCGAGGTTTCTGACTCACCGGCCTGGCATCGGGGTTGATCTTCAGATGATGCTCGATCACCTCCCTGGGGATCCCAGGCATCTGCGACGGCTCCCATGCGAACACGTCGGCATTTCCCTGGAGGAAGGCGACGAGCGCGAGTTCCTATTTTTCACCCAGATCTCCCGCAATGTGAGTAGTCTGGGTGGAATCCGTAGTAAGTCGGATGGCTTTAACGGGGACGTCGTCTGTCCTGGATGGTTGCACCTTTGGCACCTTGGGAGTGCCTTGGTACCGGGGGTTGAGGGGTTCCCCCCTCCGTTGTCCGGGCGAGTAGTCTCTACCGCCAGGGCGTGTAGCTTCTCTATGGCCGCAAGCGTGGCGGCGCGGTCGCCCCGCATGGTGAGGACCCCGGTTGGAGACAACATCTTGAGGAACAAATACCCGTAATGGGAAATGGCCATGAACCAGTATAGGGCTGGCCTGCCGATGATGGCATTGAAGGGGAGGTTAACCTCCGCGACGTCGAACACGACGTTCTCCGTGCAGAAGTTCTCCTCGGTCCCGAATGTAACTGAGAGGGCGATGCTCCTAAGGGGATACACCGTTTGTGGGCCCACTCCGGAGAATGGACGAGAGGGTCCCAGATGGGACCCCGGGATCTGCAACTGTTTGAATGCAGCATGGCTGGTGACGTTGAGGCCTGCCCCACCGTCAATCAACACATGATGCAACCACATATTGGCAATGATAGTGGCGGTGATGAGTGGTAGCACACCGGCCGCTGCCATGTTGTCGGGGCAGTCGGATTCCCCGAAGGAGATGGTGGTGCTCCTCCACCGTTGATGTGGAGCAGCCTTCGGGACCCCCGGAGTCGCCGATAGGACCTCGCGGCACAGGGACTTGACGTTCCTGTGGGAGGTGAACTCCCAGCTCCCGCTGTACATGACGTACAACTTCTTGCGGCGGTCGTTGTCATCGGAATCTTCAGTGAAGACGTCCTTGAGGTCCCCCTCGGGTGACTGATACCCGAGTTCTCGTTCTCCCGCGGCCACCTCACCGTCGTTGGACCTTTCCTTACCAGGTCGGCGACGGGGTGGGGAGCCGTCCTTGGAAGACTGTTCGCGTCGCTCGCTGAGGCGCTGTGGCGAGCGTTGGGGTGCACAGGGCACGAGCCGCTGTTGCCTCCCTATGGCCGGGGGCGCTTGTTGCGCTCGCTCCGGCCCCAGTCGCGGCTGCGATAATCGGAGCGGTAGACCGCGACTTCTCATGGCCATGGTTCTTCTTCTTCTTTTTGCCATCCTGGGCGACAGTTCGGAGCCTTCCATCTGGGTGACTCCGGTTTGTGGTGCCAAGTGCCATGCACGGCCCTCGGCAGCTCTAGCGCACTTGTCGGCCAGAGTGAAGAGAGTGGAGACAGTTTCCACGTCGTGCGTGGCTAACTTCTCCAACATCTTTTCATCACGTACCCCTGGTGGAAAGCAGTGATGATGGAAGCATCTGATATATGAGGTATGGTGCCCCGTACCTTGGTGAAGCGGGAGATGAAGGCCCGGAGAGTTTCCTCGGGCTCCTGCCTCACTGCGTGGAGGTGGGCCTCCACGCCATGCTGCTGGTAAGCACTGGCGAAGTTTGTCGTGAACCACACACAGAGCTCTTCCTAGGAGTAGATCGATCCTGGGGAAAGGTTCATGAGCCAAGTCCGGGCCGACCCAAACAAGGCAACATGGAAGTATGTCGCCATTACGGTGGTGTCTCCACCGGCTGCCGTAATGGCGGTGACGTAAACCTGCAAGAATTCCGATGGATTTGTCGTACCGTCGTACTTCTCCGGCAGGTGTGGCCAGAACTTGGATGGCCAGGTCGCCCCACGGAGGTGATCTGCCAGCACGGCGCAGCCCACGCCAGCCAATGGGACACCCGTCTGAATCCAGGTGCCCGTTGGGGTCTACGGTGCAACCGCAGCGAAGTCATAGTCGAGGTTGCGGCCCTCGACATTTTGTCGGCGCTCACGCGCCATCTCCAGAGAGACGCGGGCATCCTCGCCCGCACGCCTGCGGTTGAGTTCTATCCGCAGGTCGTTAGACTTCTCCATAGAGACTGGGGCATCCTCGCTCGCTCGCTGGCGGTTGAGCTCCGCCCGTAGGTCCTCAGTCGGTGCGGCCCTCACCAAGGGAGAGCGCACCGATGCCGACGCCTCGTGTTGGCGCCGGGATGACCGAGGCCTTGGCCTGGTTGATCCAGAGTGCGCCATGCCGAACAGGCGATCGACATCGTCGCTCCACTGCTTCATGGCCCCCGGGGAGGCCGTGGAGCTAGGAGGGTGGCGCAACAACTCTCTGGATGCTAAAAGCGCCCCAGGCGCGGCCCTAAATGCCCTGGACATTTGCGCGGGAGTGTGCTGCCACGGAGAGTGCACAGCAGTGGTCGCACCAGGCGCCGTGAGGTTGGTGGCCCACGGTGTGGAAGAGGCAGCCGCTTCTTCCACCATGAAGTCCTCGGGCAAGAAATCATGGTGCTCGACGATGTGGACCATGGTGTTGAGCAGAAGAACAAGCAAAAACCTAATGCCAAGTCTCCTACCTGGCGCACCAAATGTCGGAGAGGAAATCTCCAGCCGGGTGGCGGAATGCACCCGCCCTAAATCCTAAGATGAGGAGGGGCCTAAGCGTTTTGATTGTTAGTTGGAAAATGGGGAGAACACAAGAACACACAAGGATTTAGAGTGGTTCGGGCCGCTGGAGCGTAACACCCTACTCCACTGTGTAATGTATTGAGCTTGCGAGCTTGTATGAACTTGTGAGCCTGAGCTGGGTCTAAGTGTGTCTGAGTCTGTTTCGTTGCGTGCCTCCCCTTTTATAGCTAAAGGGGGGGCACATACAAGGGTGCTGAGCCCCGACATGCAGGCCCAGGGGCAAAACAGAGGGAATAATATAGAAGTATCCAATGACAGTGTCGCCCAGAAGGTCTTCGAGTGCCATAATGTCCATAGTGCATACGGTATTGATATCCTATGCTGCTTCCTCGGTAACGTGCGAGTGATGATGAGCATAGTGTATGCCGCAGCACGGGCGTACTGCCTGCCAACGAAATGGACAGGCACGCTGCCTGCAGGATGGCCTGGTCACCGCCCATCAGCGGAGCGGACATGGCACATTAAATGCTGAGGCGGCACATCGCCTGCGAGTGGAGTGGCAAGGCTCATTAAATGCCGAGGCGGCACATCACCTTCTAGTGGAATAGACAGGCGGCGCACCTTATTCGCAATAAATGCAGTGCCACAAGGCCTAGAGGCCTTACGTCAGGCTCCGCCCGCTGGCTTACGTCATGGGTAGTAGGCCACGTGGCAGCATCGGGTCTCCGCCTGAGCGGGGAGCAGAAGTGTACATGGTATGGTCCGGACACGTGGCGGCTTCGGAGCTCCGCCTGGCCTTGATTGAGGCCTGGGTATTCATTGTCCCAGAATCCCAAGACCCTACTGAGGGTGGCCCGGACCCTACACAGAGAGGTCCGGGACCCGTCCCGGCGGTCCGGTCTGTACCCGCGGAGGTTCTGGACCCTGTCCGGAGGTCCGTTCCGAATATGCAGGGGTCCGGCACTTTCCCATGGGGGTCCAGACCCACCGTTGATACCTTGGAGGATATTGTCTTCCCTGTCCACGTGGCGACACCGGAGCCATCCACGTGGTGGGTCGGGTACTGTTTACCGCGCGACTAGAGATAGCCGCGCGGGCACCGTGTCTTCTTACTATAGTAAGGGGTACCCCTGTTTCAGGGTACCGACATACACCATATGCGAAGCATAATTTAACGAGCGCATAATATGCATCGTCACGACTCGACTTATAAATATGGAGAAAGCGATGACTACTTTGGCATGTCACCACCTCTCTATATAAGCCAAAACAATTTCTATTCTCGACTAAGTGTTATAAGTATTAAACACATTATTACTTTCCACGCGCAAATAAACCTTAACTTAACACCAGTGACACCGATGGATTTTTACTGAACTCATCATGCGCATAACCCTATCTCGCATGCAACCATATTGTGGCATGCACTCGAGACACTTCCGATTAACTTAACGCAATTATTACTACAATGCACTTCGATATACATGTTCGGCATCACAGTGCTTCGACAAACCCACACTTCCAATCTACCTGTCACATCCAACCAACACCACGTGCCCACTACATTCTTATGATCAATTTTAGCAAAATTATTTATGACAACATTTACTGACTAGACGAGTGAAACACCAACCGATTATTCGCACATCTCGTCTTTAAAACACTAACCACATGTCACATAATTTATATTTTTGACCCACTCTAACCTACACCACGATGAATACATAAAATATATTTAACATAGACTAACTCATTAGCCGCCTGCGGAAATTACCAAGCATGCTTTACGCTTTATTAAATTTACCACAACTAACACACTACTTTACGACGAAGTGTTTTAAGAAACAATTAATACTTCCGCGAACCACCCTCGCGACACGCAATTGAACCATCGCAGTCACACATGTTCAACACCAATATACACCATATCTATATGTGTGCCATCAACTGAATCACATTAATAGTAAATTATAAATCCATCAACCTATCAAACTCGGATTCGAGTCGCGCATGTTGTTCACGGTTTAGGCGCTTCACCGAACCATGCATCGCGCGAGGCGCAGCGGCAACATCTAGATGCGATTAACATCACTCAATGGTTCAAACATTTTATCGAGTACAAAGAATGTGATAGCAGCAAGGGCAGTGGGTTTTCACCAGTATTTGACGTCGTCGCGGCTAGGGCTGCGCAGATCCGGCGAGCGGCTGAGCGTTCCATCGAGCAGGTAGCTTGTAGTAGGTGCTGGGCTTCCGCTGCCAGGAACCTGATGGAGGGGCTTGGAGATAAAGTTTGGGCGATGCCCCCCGGCGCTCGTCGCTGGCGGACCCAACAGAGGGCGTGCTCTGGCCAAGCTGCAGGGGGATGGACATTCAGTCCATGGGAGAAGACCATGGATGACGCATCGATGCAGGGAGAAGCTCGGTGGCTGCAGAATGGAGAGGGGGCGTGCAGCACCAGGGAAGGGGATGTTGCTGTCCACTGCTGGGAGAGCTGCGCGCACTGCCCAGATGGCGGTCTCGAACAGAGAAGGAAGAGAGGAGGGCGCCATGGGAGGCAGAGTATAGACAACGGCGTCGTGCACTAGGGACAGAGGAGCAGGGAGAAATGATGGCTGGTTGGAGGAGCTCGGCCATGGGAAATGGCTCCCGCACCATGGCTGGAGAGCACCTTTACTAGGACAGACCAGAGGAGGTCTCGCTGGGGGAAGCGCTGGGCCATGTGTCGCGGTGGTGCGCATGGGAGTTGGAGGTCCAGCAGAGGCACGACTCGAGCTCGAGCAGAACGCGATGGAGGAGCACGGCCGCACGAAGGAGGGTTCTCAGCTCCATGGATCTATGTGGGGAAGGGGCACCTGCACCAGAAGAGTCCGGCCATGGAGGCGAGCTGCCAGAAAGGGAACGCCCTGGCTAGGGAAGCTCGTCCGCGCCTGGGGAAGAAGGGCAGGGAGCGCCGGCGTTGAGGGAGTTGTAGAGGCGAGCATCTGCTCCCTGGAAGCTCCTGTGCGCTGGGAGAGGGAGCCGAGCAGGGTAGAGGAGGCCGGCGTCGGCTAGGATGTGGAAGGAGAGAGGGAGATGGCTGCAGGGAGCCTCTGCGCGCGGGGGAAGAAGAATGCCCTGCCTGGCGTGCGTGAGGAGTCTGGCGTCTGGCTGATTTAACAGGAGCTGCTGGCATCCCATTCGCCACCGTGGGCGGCAGCCATCTACTGGCCGGCTGCAGCCATTGGCGAAGAGAGCGGCGACAAGCCACTGGCCAACATGGGCGGCGGTGGCAGACTGCCTGCGCCACACGGTGGCGCTGTCGGCTGTGGCGTGCGGGCACGGGAAAGAAAACAGATTCGGATGACATTGTTAAGGAGCTAAATAAACTTTATTTTATTTCTTTGAAACAAGAGCTCCCGTATGAGTTGTTTATCAGGATGGTGACGATTATTGGTTGGAGCGGAGTGGTCATCAGTCGGCCGATTTGCACAACGCTCACTCGTTGGCTGAGACTGACGGAGGGAACGGAGCGAACTAACATACGGATGAACGAGAGGTTACAGAATAAAATGAACCGAGACATTTTATTTGGGTGTCGCTTGGAAATTAAATTCTCGTGCACAAGTAAAATAAAATGAATCGAGATTGATCAGCTTCGAATTCGTTATCGAATTAAAGCGAATTAGATTAATAAAAATCATTGCCGATGTTGATTTTCGAATTTAGATTGGACACAAAGATTTTAAGCCGAGTTGGATAAAATTAAATAGGTGCCAACACGTGGAGTATTCCGTTTGAGAGCATGGACTCGGATTAATTTTTGGACACAGATCGAACATCGTGAAATCGGATTCGGACACAACTCGACTAGCAATTGTCGAGCGCCTGATTAAATGAGCTTCAGACGAGATTTATAGTTCGAGATTGATTATCGAGTTTGCGTTCGCGTCGAGAATAAAAGTTTTTAACAGGCTCCAAATTTGGCCTTCTATGAGACTGAATAACTCCGAATTCGGTGAAACGTGTACGAATAGTCTAGATAATCAGAGACATACACGAGCGAGAAATAGGAATTTATACTAAGCATCCAAGATTAGGATAAATCTCCCGACATAACACGAAATAGAGACCTAGGGTGTCACAATCATGCCAACGATCTTAGGGAGGGGAGTGAGTATTAGGTCGCCTCGACCGTCCCTGGACCGGACTGTTGGATGAGGCTGCCGCTGACTGGATTCGGGTTGCGCGGTTGTGTGCCGGTACACCATGATCTCGATCGTATTCCTCCCGGCGCCTTATCTCATTCTCGTGCCGACGATCTTAAAGTCGCCTAGAAGGGGGTGAATAGGCGAAACCTGAAATTTATAAACTTTAAACATGCACTAAGGCCAGGGTTAGCGTTAGAATTAAAACCGAGTGCGGAAGATTATTTCTCTTGCTATGAGTTGCTCGAATTGATGTGTATGACTTTGGGAGCAAACTCAAATCAATATTAGCAAGGAAATTTAGAGACAGGAAAGAAGGGAAAACAAATCAATAGAAGATCAATGCAAGTGAACACGGTGATTTGTTTTACCGAGGTTTGGTTCCAAAGAACCTAGTCCCCGTTGAGGAGGCCACAAAGGCCGGGTCTATTCCAACCCTTTCCCTCTCTCAATCGGTCACTTAGACTAGTTGAGCTTTCTCCTTAATCATTTGGGTCACTAAGACCCTGCAAGGATCACCACACACTTAGGTGTCTCTTGCTAGCTTTACAAAGCACTTAGAGAAATAAGAATAGGAAGGAGAAAGCAATTCAAGCAACAAGAGCAACAAAAGAACACAAAACACTCTCTCACAAGACACTAAGCGATTGAGTTGATTTTGAGAATAAGAGAGGATTTGATCTTTGGAATGAAGTCTTTTGCTCTTGCAATGAATGTGAAGTTCAGAAAACTTAGATGCCATTAAAGGAAGTGGTTGGGGTATTTATAGCCTCCAACCACTTCCTAGCCGTTGGCTGTTTGTGTTGTCGATGGGCACACCGGATAGTCCGGTGGTGCACTGGACAGGTATTGTTCACTGTCCGGTGCGTGCCATGTCAGCACGCTCGTTGGGGTTTGGAACGACTTGACAATTGGAACCCTTTGTCCTGTAGCTGCACCGAACATGTCTGGTGTGCTCTGACTTCTCTACTCTGACCTCTGTCGCGCACTGTTCACAACTGTTCACTTTTGGCAGACGACTATTGCACGTAGATTATCGTTGCTCCGTTGGCTCACCGAACATGTTCGATGCACACCGGACAGTCCGGTGAATCATAGCGGAGCGCCCCTTGGAAATTCCTGAGAGTGAGATGTTCGAGTGGAGCTCGGCCTGGGGCACCGGACATTGTCCGGTGCACACCGGACAATATCTGGTGCGCCACTTGCATCACACTCTCAAGTCTTTTGCTCCAAACTTTGTTGAGTCCCCAACTTAATTTCTTTCTTGGTTTGTGTTGAACCTTATGCACCTGAGATAAAAGACATCTTGGCAAAGTAATTAGTCCACTTGGTTTGTGATGGACGTCAACCACCAACATCGATTATAGGAAATGGTTAAGCCCATTTCCCTTTCAATCTCCCCCTTTTTGGTGATTGATGCCAACACAAACCAAAGCAAATATAGAGTATAAAATTGTAACTAGTTTGCAATTATGAAGGATGTGCATAGGTTACTTAGATTTAAACCAATTGAAAGACTTTCTACATAAGTCTAAGAATAAACGTGATTGCTTTCTCCTATTTAACATTTTGGACCACATTTGCACTACTTGCTTGTTTTTGCAAATCGTTTGCAAAAATCTTTTCAAATTCTTTTGCAAGTAGCCAAAGGTATAAGAATATGATTTCAAAAAATATTTTTAAGATTTTCAAATTCCTCCCCCTGTTTCAAATACTTTTCCTTTGACTAAATAAAAGCCCCCCTGAAGAAATTCTCCCCTTAGCTGTCAAGAGGGTTTTTGAAATGATTCCCATTCTTAAAGTAGATACCAATTGAAATTTTTATACTAATTGAAATTTTGAAACCAAATGAAATATTATTTGAAGTAATCTCTTTAGTTTTTGAAAATTTTAAAATGGTGGCGCGGTCCTTTTGCTTTGGGCTTAATACTTTCTCCCCTTCGGCATTAATCGCCAAAAACGAAGAACTTTGAGAGCCCTCTACAATTCTCCTTTGGGGCCCATTTTCTCCTCCTTCGGTAAAAGAAATATGAGTGAAGGTTTATACCAAATGATGGTATATGAGTAAGGCAAAAGATAAATTATACCGTCAGAGTTGGATTGGGAGCCTTGTCTTTGCTGAATACTCTATTTCCCTTTCAATTTAAGACTAATCATAGAAATACACTTGAAAGCACATTAGTCTTAGCCTTGGCACAAGAAGAATAAGAAATATGCATTTGTACCAAATGAAAGAGACATGATCAAAGGTATATTAATGAGCTATGTGTGCAATGTTTCAATCAAAGTTCCGAGAATCAAGTATATTTAGCTCATTCCTAAGTTTGCTAAAAGTCTTTTCATCTAGTGGCTTGGTAAAGATATCGTCTAGTTGGTTGTGGGTGCTAACATAATCAATTTCGATATCCCCTTTTGTTGGTGATCTCTCAAAAAGTGATACCGGATGTCTATATGCTTAGTGCGGCTATGTTCAACGGGATTATCCGCCATGCGGATTGCACTCTCATTATCACATAGGAGAGGGATTTTGCTCAATTTGTAGCTATAGTCCCTAAGGGTTTGCCTGTGATATCCTGGCCCCTGGGATGGTGATTTCCTGGCATAAGGCTTAATAAAATTAATAGAGTATCCATACCAATAAGGTGCATCTTCTTTTTCGGAAGCCTATCTCGAAAGAACCTCCAAGATAAGCGTGCTTGACTTGGAGCAATTTGGGTTGGGTGACTGACCGGGAAGTTTTTCTCGGGTGCACATGAGTGAGGACAAAGTGCACATAAAAGACCCGTGTTGGTCTGTGGAGACGATATATGATCCTAGAGAGCTACCAGGAGTAAGTACCGCCGGTCCAGGAATTGGACGAGGTGTTATGTGGCAGAACCACCCGAATTATTCCAGCTTAAGTGCCCATGTCACGCCTCAGGGGCCGTAACACACTTAAATCGGAATAACCCGTCAGTCCTTCAGATCTAGTCTGATAGAGCCACTTAACCAGGATCAAATTCCACATTCTCACTCGAAGGTGAGTCACAGAAGAAATACAATAAAACAGGAAACCTCAAATTAAGTACTGAGTTATTACATAAATCGGAGTTTTTGCGTAGTAAATAAAGTTCACAAATAAAGTGCAGCGGATAATCGATGTCGTCGGTAACGAGGAATCGGGCAAGGCCTAGCCCACTACTCCTCGGGCTCCTCTCCTGCCGGAGCAACGTCCCACTCGACCGTCCAACCCGGTGGCAGGGTGGTAGGCCAAGTCATACCATCAACCATTTCCTGAATGGTACCTGCAAAAATTGTGCCACAAGCAAGGCTGAGTATACTAATACTCAGCTAGACTTAACCGGTGTGAGGAGTCTACTCCTCTACCTCTAGACTATGCAGCTGTTTGGCTGAGGGGGTTTGGTTTGCCAAAAGCACTAGCTGTTTCTAAAAGCAAATTTTAGCTTTTCAAATTCTATCATCATTAACTTAGCTAGATTTGCTCCTTATAAGCATACATAGTAACAACCAATTAGTTCAATCAACAAATTATCTCATGTAACCACATTTCACTTCTTACTCGATGCAGTACAAGGAATCAAGCAGTCTCATTAGCTGCGAGAAGCAGACGATTCGAATCGAGTTTTAACCTTGCAAGGTAAACCTAAACACACGGCATGTCAGGGTACTCCGACCCCACACATGACAACTGTCCCCATCGATTCCCCGTTCGCGTCCAGGCCTCACCGCCTTGGCATACAATGCTCCACTGACCCCGGCTGCTGCCGTGCAGTGACCGCACTTGTACCCACCATAGCTAGCATGGGAGACCCAGTCTTAGGTCGCATGAGGGATGAAGTCCGCGCCCGGCTTCACTCAGGTACTAGGTTTACCGGTTACCATTTTTCCCGGCATGTGCTTAGTACGTTCAAAAGCTTGACTCAGGTATCCACACATTAATCCTTAATCCATTTTTCCCGTCTCATGGACAAGGCATCCTCCCTGGATCCAAGTCCATAGACCAACATATATCCCGTTATCAAGATGAATACAATCAATTCCTGACCTCGCGCGAGTGCTAGAAAAATCACTCGACTTCTACCGAGATCCTGATTAGCAAGCAACTACTCGACCTAGCATACTAGTATTCATCTCAAAAAGGAATCCTAAGTTCATGCAACTAGAGGTTTCAAGCAACTCCTACACTTAAGTGCACATTTCAATCCTACAAGCATTAAGTGTAGTAAAGTAGCATATAATAATACGATTATGCATAAAACCGGGGCTTGCCTTCAATTGCTGGGGCTGCGGGGAGATCCTCAATAGCAGCCTCTAAAGTCTGCTCCTGGTCCTCCTCTTGGACAGGTCCTTGCTCGGGGATGAGCACGTACTCTCCGTCGGCAAGATTACAATCTAATGAATGCAATGCGTAAGATATATGCATGATATGATATGTGCTTTTAGAAATCACAACTTTAAAGGTGTATGATCTTTTGAGTTAAACAAGTTAACTTTACTTACGTAAGACCCTTTAGTGGTACACTTGGTAATTCGGGGTAAACTTAGCTAAGGTAAGTGGTAGATTAAATTTTTGGGGTTCCACTGAATTCCTTTTAAGTCCTAGGGAGAATTGATAAGTTCTCAAATTAGACTTATTGGGTGAGGTTTATTCCTTCTTTTCCTTTTCTTTTATTCTTTTTAATGTTTTGGAGTGGGTTTGAACTACAAGTTGCTTTTATAAATTTCTAAAAATTCTGCACAAATTACAGTGGCTGGGTACTGGTGTATGTTTCTCTCTCAAAATTTGGGGATCAGAAAGTGAATAGTTTTCTCTGGACAAAATTATTAAATTCTAGGGCAGAAGGGGTGCTTTGAACTACAACTATTATTTAACAGTGGGCAATTCTCCAAAACTTATTTTTGCTGGCTTTTAGGTGTTATAACATGACTTGATACAAATTTCTAATCATTAATACCTTTTAATTATTTTTCTATGGTTTTCTCAAGTTTCTAGCCAAATAGATGCTTTCTACTATCACTATATTTGAAACACATCAAACAACAGAGTTCTTATTTTTCTTGGTTATTATTTTGTGCAAGAGCAATCATTCTGAAGTTTGGCATCTTTTTGCTTAAGGGAAGGGGTGGTATGCATTATTTGAATTAAGTGGCCTTTCTCTTAAATCATTAGCAATTGGCATGAGTTTGCTTCTTTTGCATGGGTTTGCATTTTTCTCTGGTGGTTTATCTCATTATGGACTTAGCTAATTTTTGGTTGCCCATTATCATATTATTAGGGGTTGTTCATGATTTATTTGGAAAATGCCTTATTATCACTTTGTATTTATTTTCCTTACTTAAAAAGTTGGGCTGAGGTGCTCTGTATTTTTGTAGTGGGGCTCTGGTGGTTGTAAGTCCACTGGATTTTTAATATCCATTTTGGGTATAGTTTTGTATCTCTAATAATTGATTTTCAGTCTACATAAGGCTAAATAAATCATTTTAATTTAAAACTGGTCCAAATTAATGGTCTCTGTATTTTTCCTAGGTTCTCTGTTACATAAGTAAACTAGGAAAAATAATCTTAATCATTGTTCATTAATTTCTAATGCCATTCTGATTTTCTCTAAGTTTTGGACAAAATAGCTTTAAATGAATAACTACATCTTAATTTCTAATGCTGGGGTTCCTACTATTTTTAAACAGTGTCTAAATGAGGTTTGAACATCTACAAATTTTCTTAGGTTCAGTACAGAAGAAAAACTAATTTTCCTTAATGAAACAAGGTTTGGTGGGTTTCTGTTTTTAATTTTAAACTCTAAAATTTAGAACAGAAAGCATAGAGTTTATCATTTTTAAATGATAGTTCATAATATTCAGGAGCTAGCAAAATTGGTTTGACAACTTTTTATGAAGAATTCATCAAGTTATGGGTTTTCTAAGTTCTCTGGTCATTTAAAAAAAGAATAACAGAATTGGTTTAATGGAAATCCACTTTGCACTGGGGTCCCTGGCAGGTTTTTAAGTTTTCCTCGCGAATCAGTCCTTCAGCTACTATTCACATGAGTCACTGACGTTACAGAAAACCCCTCGGGTTCTACAAATCCTAACCCGAGGTCCTTCTTCTACCTTAAACAGTAACCGCGGCGGAAGAAAGGGCGGAGGGGCTTACCGGCGGCGAGATTGCTCCGGTGAAGTGGTCGAGGATGAAGGGGAGGTCTCGGGGATCACAACGGTGTGCGGGTCACCGTCGGAGATGGCCGGAGTCGGTCGGTCCACGCGCGCAGGCGAGGATGCTCGTCGGCGGCGAGGAGTCCGGCCTGGTCATGGCGAGATAGTTCAATTGGATGGGTCAGAGAGGTCCACGGGATGCCAGAGAAGATATGAGCGCAAGGAATTGGGCGGAGACTCATTGGATAGCTTGGTCCACGCGCGGCGGCGGAAGACCGAAGTCCGGTGAGGTCGATCTCGGGCCTCCGGTGAAGTCCGGCCGGGTCCGAGGGCTTGGCAAGCTTCACGGGCTACTGGCGGAGCTAGCCGAAGCACTGGCTCGCCCAGAGGATGGCTGGAGTGGGCTGGCCATGACGGCCGAAGCTCTGGCGGCAATGGCGGGCGGAATTGAGCTCGCTGGAGCTAAGGGAAAGTGGCTGGCCTGTGAGGGTGAGTGCGGGGCGAAGTGGGGCGCGCCTGGGAAGGCTTTATATGCATGGCGCGGTGCACGGGCGGTCATGGACCGGCGAGTGCACGCGGGCGTGCACTGGGAGGCGCGGTGCGCGAACGGGCGTGAACCGGGGGTGTCAGCCGCGGTCGAACACGTGTTCCCGTTGCCTCTGCCCATGTTCAAGCGCCGATTGGGAGCAAATCTTCGCGAATTTGGGCAAGATCGCTACGAAGGATTTGTTCACCTGACCAAGCTTTGTCTTTTGTGTATGGACGTCGCGCGGTTTTAGGCTAGGGACAGGGAGTTGTAGCGTCACCAAGGTGCCAGTGTCAGAATGCCTAGTCCCGAGGTCAACTACGCCAAAACCGTGTCAAATGGATTTGGTTTGAGTTCAAACTTTTCCAGGATGTGTTCAAGGGAATTTGGCACAACTTTGATATTTGGATCTCCTGGCTTTGAGTTTCGAAAAACAGAGAACGCAGATGATCTTTGGGAAGAGGTCTGAAATTCAGAAATTCAGAAATCTGAATTTCTCTAAGGGTTCATAGTTCAAGGGCTGATTTGGGGATTTATTTGAGTTATTTTGGCTAAGCTTTCTCAATCTTTCTTGTTGCTCAATAAATATACTTTAATTTTTATAATTGGCTCAAGTCATAATCTTAAACTTTTTATCCCCTTTTTCTTATTTTCTTGCATGTTGCTTATAGGGCCCACTTAGGGTTTTTATTAGGGTTGCACATTCTTACCTTTTCAAAGACTCAATTGTTTTGTTCATGATACTTTTAGGTATATACTTGGTGAATTCTTTATTACTCAAGTTATTTTGATGCTCATGCTTACTTTGATTCACATGAAATAATGGTTCTAGGTTTGGCATTTGAGAGAAACCCTAGGTGACACTGGGGTGTCACATGTTACAAGTGGTATTTGAGCGGATCCTCAAGGTTTTCACGGGCGTGTGTGGGCTAGGGGGTTCGGGTATATGGCGCATGGCGCATGTGGGCCCAGAGTGGTCACATGGCATGGCATATGACGACACTAGACACACAGACGTGGCTAAGAGGGGAGGTTCCTGGATTGGGGTTGATCGACAAGGACGTCGGTCTTCTAAGGGGGGTGGATTGTGATATCCTGGCCCCTGGGATGGTGATTTCCTGGCCCAAGACTTAATAGAATTAATAGAGTATCCATACCAACAAGGTGCATCTTCTTTTTTGGAACCCTGTCTCGAAAGAACCTCCAAGTTAAGCATGCTTGGCTTGGAGCAATTTGGGATGGGTGACCGACCGGGAAGTTTTTCTCGGGTTCGCATGAGTGAGAACAAAGTGTGCACAAAAGACCCGTGTTGGTCTGTGGGGATAATATATGATCCTAGAGAGCTGTCAGGAGTAAGTACCGCCGGTCCAAGGATTGCACGGGGTGTTACAATGCCTCATCCAAAGTAATTGTGCACAACAATGGCCTGCAGCAATATACTCAGCTTCGGCGGTGGAAAGAGCTACTAAGTTTTGTTTCTTTGAAGCCCAAGACACCAGGGATCTTCCCAGAAACTGACAAGTCCCTAATGTGCTCTTCCTGTCAATTTTACATCCAACATAATCGACATCGGAATACCCAATTAAAACAAAGGTAGATCCCTTGGGGTACCAAAGCCCAAACTTAGGAGTGTAAACTAAATATCTCATGATTCTTTTTATGGCCAACGTCGGCCACAAGTGCCTCATGGCAAAGGACGGGAAAAGAAGAAGGTAAAATCTAGAGCCTCCACTAAATATGCAACATCTAGTGATGAGGATAACTCTAGTGATGATGAAGATAGTTTGCTTGCTCTTTTTGCCAACCTTAACATGCAACAAAAAGAAAAGTTAAATGAATTGATAGGAGCTATTCATGAGAAGGATGAACTCTTAGATAGCCAAGAGGAATTACTTATTAAGGAAAACAAAAAGCATGTTAAAGTAAAAAATGCCTATGCTCAAGAAGTAGAGAAATGTGAAAAATTAACCAGTGAGCTTAGCATTTGCCATGACACTATCTCTAACCTTAGAATCGAAAATGCCAAATTAATTGATAAGGTTGATAAATTAAATGTTTGTGATGATTCTCTTGTCAACCTTAAAAATGATAATGCTAGTTTGATTGCTAAGATTGACAAGTTGAATGAATCACTCTCTTGCCTTAAGATTGAGAATGATAAATTAATTTCTAAAGCTAAAGATTTAAATGTTTGCAATGTTTCTATTTCCAATCTTAGAAATGAAAATGCAATGTTACATGCTAAGATTGATGAATTAACTGCTTGCAAACCCTCTACATCTAGTGTTAATCATGTTACTATTTGTACTAGATGTAGAGACATTAGTGTTGATGCTATCCATGATCACATTGCTATGATTAAACAACAAAATGATCATATAGCTAAACTAGATGCTAAAATTGCCGAGCATGAATTAGAAAATGAAAGGTTTAAATTTGCTCGTAGCATGCTTTATAATGGGAGACGCCCTGGCATTAAGGATGGCATTAGCTTCCAACAGGGAGACAATGTCAAGCTTAATGCCCCCAAGAAACTGTCTAATTTTGTTAAGGGTAAGGCTCCCATGGCTCAGGATAACGAGGGCTACATTTTA
Organism: Zea mays; assembly: GCF_902167145.1. NCBI lineage: Eukaryota > Viridiplantae > Streptophyta > Magnoliopsida > Poales > Poaceae > Zea > Zea mays. Next base: position 113,887,409 of record NC_050096.1, read on the forward strand.
TATCCTGCTGGTTATCCCGAGCACAAGATTAGGAGAATTCATGCTAAGAAGACTCACTCTGTTTCCCATCATGCTGTTATGTATAAGAGTGAGGCTTCTAGCTCTAGGCATTCTACCCATGTTAAAATGCCTAAAAAGAAATCTCTTGTTGCATCAAATGAACCCAATGTTTCATTTAAGACCTTTGATGCATCTTATGTTTTAACTAACAAATCAGGCAAAGTAGTTGCCAAATATGTTGGGGGCAAACACAAGGGCTCCAAGATTTGTGTTTGGGTACCCAAGGTGCTTGTTTCTAATGTCAAAGGACCCAAGACCATTTGGGTGTAAAATTGATAGAAAGAGCACATCAGGGACTTGTCAGTTCTTGGGAAGATCCCTGGTGTCTTGGGCATCAAAGAAACAAAATTCAGTAGCTCTTTCTACCGCTGAAGCCGAGTATATTGTCGCTGGCCATTATTGCGCGCAATTGCTTTGGATGAGGCAAACCCTTAGGGACTATGGCTATAAATTAACCAAAGTCCCTCTCCTATGTGATAATGAGAGTGCAATCCGCATGGCGGATAATCCCGTTGAGCACAGCCGCACTAAGCACATAGCATTCCGTATCACTTTTTGAGGGATCACCAACAAAGGGGGGATATTGAGATTGCCTATGTTAGCACCAAAGAACAATTAGCCTATATCTTTACCAAACCATTAGATGAGAAAACCTTTACCAAACTTAGGAATGAGCTAAACATTCTTGATTCTAGGAACTTCGATTGATACTTTGCACATATAGCTCATTTATGTTCCTTCGCTCATATCTCTTTTATGTCTACGACTAATGTGTTTTCAAGTGTATTCCTATGCTAAGTCGTAGATTGAAAGGGAAATGGAGTCTTCGGCGAAGACAAGGCTTCCATTCCACTCTATCGGTATTATTTACCCTTCGCTGTCACTCCGACCTGCTCTCCACTTAGGTATAATCTTCACTCTTATTACTCATACCATTGGATAGAAAGAAAAAGGGCTCTAGAAACTCTGTTTTTGGCGATTAATTCCAAAGGGGGAGAGAGTTTTAGCCTAAAGCAAAACGATCGCATCACCACGCCAATTTCAAAAAATTTCGCAACAAAGTTTTTAATGTTTTCAATTGGTATCTTTCAAATTAGTACTCCTCTAAGAAATTCTATCTCAATTAGTATCTATATTTTAAGGAGGAGTTTTTCAAAAATTGGTATCTAAAATATATCGATCTTCTTTCAATTGGTAAAAACCCTCTTGAACACTAAGAGGAGAATTTCATCAAGGGGGAGTTTTGTTTAAGTCAAAGGAAAAGCATTTGAAATAGGGGGAGAAAACTTCAAATCATGAAAATGCTTCTTGAAATCTTATTCATATACTTTTGACTATTTGCAAATGGACTTTGAAAAGATTTTCCAAAATAGTTTGCAAAAACAGAACACGTGGTGCAAATGTGGTCCAAAATATTAAAAGAAAGAAAGCAATCCATGCATATCTTATGAAAGTATAAATTGGTTTAATTCCAAACAACCTTTGCACTTACCTTATGCAAACTAGTTCAATTCTGCACTTATATACTTGCTTTGGTTTTGTCACACCCGGTTTTGAAGGTAAACCGAATGCGAACCATGTACGTGCCAGGATCAGAAATTCACGTACACAGCGATTACATAAATGACTCATCATAGCACAATGCTTCGAATTACAATAAAGAGTAAGTAATAATATTACAGACTAGAGCCATTTACATAATATAAATCAAAGTACACAGAATCGAAACGTAGCCAACGTAAATAAACCCACCATAGGCAGCTCACTGGGGGAGGTCGCTAGCCTAATCCTTGAACTCGTCGAAGTCCTAGAACTCCTGGAGATCCGCCTCGACGCCTTCTTCTTTACCTGAGCATAGATTGCACCAAAGGCAACCTGGTGTTTTGTGAAAGCAAGGGTGAGTACACACCAACGTACTCAGCAAATGTCCTATTTGGCTGAAGTGGACTAGCTTTATGTGGGATTAAGTTAAGCAGTTGCTTTTAGTTGGTCGGGTTATTATTACTAGTAGAAAGCCAGGTTTTAGCATTAACCCAAGTTATTAACCCAAAGTACCCTTTCCAAACGGAAAGAATACCACTTACCATTACCAGAGTCAATACCAGGAACCATCAATCTCATTGCCACCTGCAAATCTGAACATCTCTGATCAAGTACCACTAATCACTGGAGCTCCCTTGGCCGCTCATAACCGCGAGCACGGCTAATATATCAGTTTTCAAACACTCTGCAGAGGTTGTGCACTTTACCCACAAGCCGTGATTCCCTTTCTGCCCGGAGAGAGCTACTCCCCATTGACCACTACCTAGGTGGCCCAGCAGGGCATCACTACGTAGCCTTTACAAAGATTCCCCGAGGCTGTAGCCGCCCGTTAGGTTTCCTAAATGCACCGCACTCCTCCCCAAGGGGGCGAACCCAAGCTTGGCAGAGCGAGCCGCATACACCAAGCCCCATTAACGGCACGACGGCTAAGCGAACTACATCTCGGTTCCTCTAATTATTCAGCTAAGGGCATCTCATTCCACCCTCATGGTTGCACTGTTTTCCCGGGCGGTCATCCAACGAACAGGTCCTTACGGAGAGGCACTCGAGAAACCGCTCGAGCCCCCTTGAAGGACACAAGTATAACATCATAATAAAGGAGGGGAAAACATCGTATCATTGATAATTCTCATCATGTTCATTTATTAGAGTTGAGCAATAGCATGAAGCTAAACAATAATAGTCCAACCCAAATAGGTAAACAAGGACATGGATAACAAAAGATAATCAATCCTTAGGTATAACTGTGAAATGCAGGAGGTGAATTAACGAATGAATAGGATAGAGATAGGTCAAGGGACACTTGCCTTCACCAAACAGATGCTCAGGATCTTCAATCTCGTAGAACTCGAAGAACTGGATCATTTGGCCGCCGAAGCTTGACCGTCGATTCCTTGAAGCTCGAAAATGGATCGCAGTCCATTCGCGACGCACAGCGAATACAATTAGGCACAAACAAACAACCATATATATGCATAAGAACATTACACCATTCAAGTAAAACATAATAAAATACGCAAAATAAAATAGAGTGTGTTACTATGGTCACACGAGGACAAAGAAACACGACGGTCGAGGCTACGGTCGAGAGGTTATCGCGTCCACACTAAACGAGTATTAATCATAATATCTAATTTGACATTGTCAAATAAAAGTAATATCTATAATTTAGTTCGATTAATCCGCTATGCTAACGAATGTCAGTCAAATAAGTAATTTAATTAACACGAGAGATTCTACGTGAGGCGAACTTACGATATACGAAATAACACGACAGCGTGAAAACGACGCGTGGACATGCGCGACGCAGCACGCTGACAACACACGAAACAGCGCGCGCAACCAACACGAATGACGCGCGAATCAGCACGCCACCACGTGCAAAATTGCATTAACTACATGTCGTGTTTATACTAAATACCAAATAGATATTAAAACAACATTACATTAATTTGGGTTGACATCTATTTGTAAAAAGCTCGGGTTGATAACTACAACTATAGTTTAGTTCTAACTAGTGCGACAACCTGATAAGCATTGAATAAATAAGTAAATAACTAATTAAAATAGGTGATGTGATGAAGCAATACTATATTTTCTAAGTTGATTTTAGTTAGCATAAATTATCTGCGTAAGCTATTATCAATTATTCAATTAATTACTAAGCACGAACGACTATAGCGAAATAACTAACTAATGTGCGCGGATCGCGTGCGCGACAAAGCGCGAATGGACGGTGATGGCGCGCACCGACCGCGCACGCGAACGGCAACAACGACACGAGCGAACAGCGCGAACGTGCGCACGTGCAGGGGGAGGGGGTAGGCGAGGTAGACGGGTGGTAGACGGGGGGTAGACGAATGTCGTCGGGACCCGACGACACGCTGCGCGTGCACGAAACAACACGCACAATAGTGTGCGACACTCGAAGATCACTAACAAATATCGTATTTATTATAAACGAGTATTTGGGTAAGACTTTGAGTTACTAATATTGACATGGATTTATTAGAGCATAAGTTAACTACCATAAATTAGTTTAGTTAAAAGATCAAATTAACTAACGCTAGTTAAACAAAAGTATAATTAATTATTAAAACATGAGACATGGCGAAACGATGTTACTGACGCGTAGACGATGCTCACCCGCGACGACGGTGAACGGCCGGACGAGCTTGTGGTGAAGCATGAGGACGTGCTGCGCGTACGACGTGAAGCGACGACGAGGCTGTCGCTACGCCGCGCAGATTACGCTGGGGTTTCCGCAGGATGCGTGCGAGATTGCGCTGGGCACGCACGAGCAAGTCGCGGGCACACCAGCCACACGTAGGCCGCGCCGAGGGCACACACACACACGGGTCGCGCCAGAGCACAACCTACCGTGCACAGCGGGTCGCGTCGACGCACGCGAGGTCTGCGCTAGGCGCTGGGACCTAGCCACGGGCAGACCGCGAGGGTTGCGCTCTGGCTGCGCGCTGCGAGCCGCGCTGGCTGCGCCGGGCCGCCGCGCACTCGTGCAGGGCCCTGTCGCTGGGGCTGGCTGGGAGGCTCGGCCGGGGCTGGCCGCCATGCGCGCCGCGCAGGCTAGCCATCGGGCCGCCGTGCTGGCTACGTGGGCGGGCTGTCGTGCCGCCGCGCCGACAAGCCGCCGAGGCTGGCCGCCACGCGCGCCGCGTTGGCAGGCTGTCCACCACGGTGAGCGACCAGGTTGGCTGGCCGCGGCCACGGGCCGGGAGGCAGTGGCCGAGTGGGGCTCACCGGGGCTGGCAAGAACCGCGTCGGGTCGCCGCGCGCACCCTTGCTGGGATGCCGTGCCCGGGGACGAGGGAGAGGAAGTCGGCACTGGCGGGTTTGGAGGGGAGAGATGAACGCAGCAGCGAGGAGATGGGGCACGACTTGAGGGCGTCGATTTGGCCGCATCGGTTGGCAGCTTCTCGAAATCGTACGGTCGTGGGCACGGGCAGTTGGAGGAAGAAGAACAGGGGCGTCGTGCTTCGGCTGACGGGTGGGCTCGGCGCGTGGGCATGGGGTTCGGACGGCGTCGTGGCGGTTGCCCACTCACGCTTGCGCGCAGGGCGCGGCGAGAAGCGCGCTGGCGCTGGCGCGACTAGGCATGGCGGCGACACTCCTGCTTCTGCGTGCGATAGGGTTGCGGGGGGCGCGGCTGCTGCGCTGCTGGGCCGAGCGAGCGCCGCGCGCGAGCTGGGACGCGGAGGGGCACGCGGGCGCCTGGGCCGCGCGATGCGCTGAGCGAGCGGCCGCGCCAGCTCGCGGGATGGACCGGCCAGATGGGCTGGCGAGGGGACAGAGGAGGGGAGCTGGGCTTTTTCTATTTTCTTTCTTTATTTATTTTCTTTTATTCCTTTTCATATTTATACACAAAAAAGAGCCACAAATTAAATGGATATTCACCAAGACAATATGTTAAACATAAAATAAAAGCACTCCAGCATGATGCGACAATCAAAGCACTTATAGGGTTTTAATTTACTAGGCTTACACGTAGATTTAAAACAAAATAATTCCCCACTATTTAGGGAAAGAAAAGAAAAATCAAGGAAAAGAGTGGGTAACACCTGAATTTGGTGGATATTAGAAAAGAAATTTTATACCCCCCAAATTCAGGGTGTTACAGGTTTGTGTTGGCATCAATCACCAAAAAGGGGGAGATTAAAAGGGAAATAGGGTCAAACCTTTTCCTAAATGATTTTGGTGGTTGAATTGCCCAACACAAATAATTGGACTAACTAGTTTGCTCTAGAATATAAGTTCTATAGGTGTCAAAGGTTCAACACAAACCAATAAAAAGATCTGAGTTAGGGTTCAAAAGAAAGGAGCAAAAGAAACCGAAGAGAACCCTGGTCTGGCGCACCGGACAGTCCGGTGCACCAGGGTGGATTGACTTCAAACTCTTCGCCTTCGGGTTTCTCTAGGCGCACTCTGCTATAATTCACCGGACTGTCCGGTGCGCCACCGGACTGTCCGGTGCACCAAGCGGAGCAACGGCTATCAGCGCAACGGTCGACTACATAGTGCCCTGATAGAGCTACAGTTCGCGGCAGAAGTCAGAGCATGCGCTAGAGGCGCACCGGACAGTGAACAGTGCCTGTCTGGTGTGGCACCGAGCTGTCCGGTGCACCAAGATGACAGAGCTGCAACGGTCAAAACTGTCAGAACCCTAACGGTTGGGTGACGTGGCTGGTGCACCGGACAGTGTCCGGTGGCGCACCGAACTGTCCGGTGCGCCCATCGACAGCAGCCCAACCCCAACGGTTGGTTTGGTGGTTGGGGCTATAAATACCCCCAACCACCACCATTCATTGCATACAAGTTTTCAGCCATTGCATTCAATATAAGAGCTCTATACTTCACTCCAAGACACAAACAAGAGATCAAATCCTCTACCAAGTCCAAAATCACTCCAAACACTTAGTGACTAGTGAGAGAGATTTTCGTGTTCATCTGAGTTCTTGTCGCTTGGATCGCTTTTCTTCTTCCCCATTCTTATTCTTAAGTCACTTGTAATCAAAGCAAGAGACACCAATTGTGTGGTGGTCCTTGCGGGGTCTAAGTGACCCATTTGATTGAGGAGAAAAGCTCACTCGGTCTAAGTGACCGTTTGAGAGAGGGAAAGGGCTGAAAGAGACCCGGTCTTTGTGACCATCTCAACAGGGAGTAGGTTTGCAAGAACCGAACCTCGGTAAAACAAATCACCGTGTCATCCGCTCTATTTCTTTGGTTGATTTGTTTTCACCCTCTCTTTCGGACTCGGTTTTATTTCTAACGCTAACCCTGGCTTGTAGTTGTGCTTAAAGTTCATAAATTTCAGATTTGCCTATTCACCCCCTCTCTAGGCGACTTTCAATTGGTATCAGAGCCCGGTACTTCATTAGAGTTTAACCACTCGAAGTGATGTCGGGAGATCACGCCAAGAAGGAGATCGTGACCGGCGGTGACAAGTCTACAAGCCACGGGAAGGCTCCATCGGGGGAGTCCGGCAACAAAATGAAGGGATCCCCTTCACATACCAAGACGCATCGGAGTGGTGACAAGAAAAAGAAGATGAAGAAAGTGGTCTACTACGAGACCGACTCTTCGTCGCCATCCACCTCTGGCTCCGACGCGCCGTCCATCACTTCTAAGCGCCATGAGCGCAAGAAGTTTAGTAAGATCCCCTTACACTACCCTCGCATTTCTAAACGTACTCCATTACTTTCCGTCCCATTAGGCAAACCACCGGTTTTTGACAGTGAAGATTATTCTATGTGGAGTGATAAAATGAGGCATCACCTAACCTCACTCCACTCTAGTATTTGGGACATTATTGAGTTTGGAGCTCAGGTACCATCTGTAGGGGATGAAGGATATGATTTGGTCGAAGTTGCCCAAATCCGGCACTTCAACTCCCAAGCCACTAGTATACTCCTCGCCTCTCTAAGTCGAGAGGAGTATAATAAGGTGCAAGGGTTGAAGAGTGCCAAATAGATTTGGGACGTGCTCAAAACCACGCACGAAAGAGATGAGGTGACAAAGATCACCAAGCGGGAGACGATCGAGGGGGAGCTCGGTCGGTTCGTCCTCAACCAAGGAGAGGAGCCACAAGCCATGTACAACCGGCTCAAGACCTTGGTGAATCAAGTGCGCAACCTCAGGAGCACAAAATGGGATGACCATGAAATGGTCAAGGTTATTCTAAGATCACTCATTTTTCTTAATCCTACACAAGTTCAATTAATTCATGGTGATCCTAGATACAAGCTAATGTCTCTCGAGGAGGTTATAGGAAAGTTTGTGAGCTTTGAATTGATGATCAAAGGCTCCAAACAAATCATCGAACGAGGCGCCACTTCCACACCTGAGGTGCAACCCGTCGCATTCAAAGCGACAGAGGAGAAGAAAGAAGAGTCTACGTCAAGTAGGCTCCCCATCGACGCCTCCAAGCTCGACAACGAGGAAATGGCGCTCATCATCAAGAGCTTTCGCCAAATCCTCAAGCAAAGGAAGGGGAGAGACTACAAACCCCGTTCCAAGAAGGTTTGCTACAAGTGTGGTAAGCCCGATCATTTTATAGCAAAATGTCCTATTTCTAGTGACAGTGACAGGGGCGACGACAATAAGGGAAAGAGGAAGGAAAAGAAGAGATACTACAAGAAGAAGGGCGGCGATGCCCACATATGTCGGGAATGGGATTCCGATGAAAGCACCACCAACTCCTCCTCCGACGAGGACGCCACCAACATCACCGTCACCAAAGGTCTCCTCTTCCCCAACGTCGGCCACAAGTGCCTCATGGCAAAGGACGACAAAAAGAAGAAGGTAAAATCTAGACCTCCACTAAATATGCAACATCTAGTGATGATGAAGATAGTTTGCTTGCTCTTTTTGCCAACCTTAACATGCAACAAAAAGAAAAGTTAAATAAATTGATAGGAGTTATTCATGAGAAGGATGAACTCTTGGATAGCCAAGAGGAATTACTTATTAAGGAAAACAAAAACCATGTTAAAGTAAAAAATGCCTATGCTCAAGAAGTAGAGAAATGTGAAAAATTAACCAGTGAGCTTAGCATTTGCCATGACACTATCTCTAACCTTAGAATAGAAAATGCCAAATTAATTGCTAAGGTTGAGAAATTAAATGTTTGTGATGATTCTCTTGTCAACCTTAAAAATGATAATGCTAGTTTGATTGCTAAGATTGACAAGTTGAATGAATCACTCTCTTGCCTTAAGATTGAGAATGATAAATTAATTTCTAAAGCTAAAGATTTAAATGTTTGCAATGTTTCTATTTCCAATCTTAGAAATGAAAATGCAATGTTACATGCTAAGATTGATGAATTAACTGCTTGCAAACCCTCTACGTCTAGTGTTGATCATGTTACTATTTGTACTAGATGTAGAGACATTAATGTTGATGCTATCCATGATCACATTGCTATGATTAAACAACAAAATGATCATATAGCTAAACTAGATGCTAAAATTGCCGAGCATCAATTTGAAAATGAAAGGTTTAAATTTGCTCGTAGCATGCTTTATAATGGGAGACACCCTGGCATTAAGGATGGCATTGGCTTCCAACAGGGAGACAATGTCAAGCTTAATGCCCCCAAGAAACTGTCTAATTTTGTTAAGGGTAAGGCTCCCATGGCTCAGGATAATGAGGGGTATATTTTATATCCTGTTGGTTATCCCGAGCACAAGATTAGGAGAATTCATGCTAAGCAGACTCACTATGTTTCCCATCATGCTTTTATGTATAAGAGTGAGGCTTCTAGCTTTAGGCATTCTACCCATATTAAAATGCCTAAAAAGAAATCTCTTGTTGCATCAAATGAACCCAATGTTTCATTTAAGACCTTTGATGCATCTTATGTTTTAACTAACAAATCAGGCAAAGTAGTTGCCAAATATGTTGGGGGCAAACACAAGGGCTCCAAGATTTGTGTTTCGGTACCCAAGGTGCTTGTTTCTAATGTCAAAGGACCTAAGACCGTTTGGGTACCTAAGAACAAGGCCTAAACTTGTTTTGTAGGTTTATGCATCCGGGGGCTCAAGTTCGATCATTGATAGCGGGTGCACAACCACATGACAGGGGAGAAAAAGATGTTCTCCTCCTACGAGAAAAACAATGATCCCCAAAGAGCTATCACATTCGGGGATGGAAATCAAGGTTTGGTCAAATGACTTGGTAAAATTGCAATATCTCCTGACCACTCTATTTCCAATGTTTTTCTTGTAGATTCTTTAGATTATAACTTGCTTTCAGTTTCTCAATTATGCAAAATGGGTTACAACTGTCTTTTTACGGATATAGGTGTTACTGTCTTTAGAAGAAGTGATGATTCAGTAGCATTTAAGGGAATATTAGAGGGTCAGCTGTATTTAGTTGATTTTAATAGAGCTAAACTCGATACTTGCTTAATTGCTAAGACTAATATGGGTTGGCTCTGGCATCGCCGACTAGCTCATGTTGGGATGAAGAATCTTCAGAAGCTTCTAAAGGGAGAACACATTTTGGGACTAACAAATGTTCATTTTGAGAAAGACAGAGTTTGTAGTGCATGTCAAGCAGGGAAGCAAGTTGTTGCCCATCATCCACACAAGAACATCATGACGACCGATAGGTCGCTTGAGCTACTCCACATGGATCTATTTGACCCGATAGCTTACATAAGCATCGGCGGGAGTAAGTATTGTCTTGTAATTATGGATGATTATTCTCGCTTCACTTGGGTATTCTTTTTGCAGGATAAATCTCAAACCCAAGAAACCTTAAAGGGATTCTTGAGACAGGCTCAAAATGAGTTCGGATTGAGAATCAAAAAGATAAGAAGCGACAACGGGACAGAGTTCAAGAACTCTCAAATTAAAGGCTTCCTTGAGGATGAGGGCATCAAGCATGAGTTCTCTTCTCCCTACACACCACAACAAAATGGTGTAGTGGAAAGGAAGAATAGAACACTACTTGACATGGCGAGGACCATGCTTGATGAGTACAAGACTTCGGACCGGTTTTGAGCTGAGGCGATTAACACCGCCTGCTACTCCATCAACCGGCTCTACATTCACCGAATCCTCAAGAAGACATCATATGAACTCCTAACCGGTAAAAAGCCCAATGTTTTATATTTTAGAGTCTTTGGTAGCAAATGTTTTATTCTTGTTAAAAGAGGCAGAAAATCTAAATTTGCTCCTAAGGCTGCAGAAGGCTTTTTACTTGGTTATGACTCAAACACAAGGGCATATAGAGTCTTCAATAAATCCACTGGATTAGTTGAGGTTTCTTGTGACATTGTGTTTGATGAGACTAATGGCTCTCAAGTAGAGCAAGTTGATCTTGATGAGCTAGATGATGAAGAGGCTCCATGCGTCGCGCTAAGGAACATGTCCATTAGGGATGTGTGTCCTAAGGAATCCGAAGAGCCCACACAAGCACAAGATCAACCATCATCTTCCATGCAAGCATCTCCGCCAACACAAGATGAGGATCAAGCTCAAGATGATGAAAATGGAGATCAAGAAGAGCCACCTCAAGAGGAGGACAACGATCAAGGGGGAGATGAAGTTGATCAAGACAAGGAAGATGATCAGGGTCCAAGACCGCCTCACCCAAGAGTCCATCAAGCGATACAAAGAGATCACCCTGTGAACTCCATCCTTGGCAATATTCATAAGGGGGTAACAACTCGATCTCGAGTCGCTCATTTTTGTGAACATTACTCTTTTGTTTCCTCTACTGAGCCATACAGGGTAGAGGATGCACTAAGAGACTCGGATTGTGTGTTGGCAATGCAAGAGGAACTCAACAACTTCACGAGGAATGAGGTATGGCATCTTGTTCCACATCCTAACCAAAATGTTGTAGGAACCAAGTGGGTATTCCGCAACAAGCAAGATGAGCATGGTATGGTGACAAGGAACAAAGCCCGACTTGTGGCCAAGGGATATTCACAAGTCGAAGGTTTGGATTTTGGTGAAACCTATGCACCCGTAGCTAGGCTTGAGTCAATTCGCATATTACTTGCCTATGCTACTTACCATGGCTTTAAGCTTTACCAAATGGACGTGAAAAGTGCCTTTCTCAATGGACCAATCAAGGAAGAGGTTTATGTTGAGCAACCTCCCGGCTTTGAAGATAGTGAGTACCCTAACCATGTGTATAAACTCTCTAAGGCGCTTTATGGGCTCAAACAAGCCCCAAGAGCATGGTATGAATGCCTAAGAGATTTTCTTATCACTAATGGCTTTAAAGTTAGTAAAGTCAATTCTACTCTCTTTACTAAAACCATTGCAAATGATTTGTTTGTATGCCAAATTTATGTTGATGATATCATATTTGGGTCTACTAACAAATCTACTTGTGAAGAGTTTAGTAGGATAATGATTCAAAAATTCGAGATGTCTATGATGGGGGAGTTGAAGTATTTCTTAGGATTTCAAGTCAAGCAACTCTAAGAGGGCACCTTCATTAGCCAAATGAAGTACACTCAAGACATACTCACCAAGTTTGGAATGAAGGATGTCAAGCCCATCAAGACACCCATGGGAACCAATGGGCATCTCGACCTCGACATGGGAGGTAAATCCATAGATCAAAAGGTATACCGGTCGATGATAGGATCTCTACTTTATTTATGTGCATCTTGACCGGATATTATGCTTTCTGTATGCATGTGAGCAAAGTTCCAAGCCGATCCTAAGGAAGTTCACCTTAGGGCCGTGAAAAGAATCTTGAGATATTTAGTTCATACACCCAAGTTTGGTCTTTGGTACCCCAAGGGATCCACCTTTGATTTTATAGGTTATTCAGATGCTAATTGGGCAGGGTGTAAAATTGATAGAAAGAGCACATCAGGGACTTGTCAGTTCTTGGGAAGATCCCTGGTGTCTTGGGCTTCAAAGAAACAAAATTCAGTAGCTCTTTCTACCGCCGAAGCCGAGTATATTGCCGCGGGACATTGTTGCGCGCAATTGCTTTGGATGAGGCAAACCCTTAGGGACTATGGCTACAAATTAACCAAAGTCCCTCTCCTATGTGATAATGAGAGTGCAATCCACATGGCGGATAATCCCGTTGAGCACAACCGCACTAAGCACATAGCCATTCGGTATCACTTTTTGAGGGATCACCAACAAAGGGGGGATATCGAGATTGCCTATGTTAGCACCAAATAACAATTATCCGATATCTTTACCAAACCATTAGATGAGAAAACTTTTACCAAACTTAGGAATGAGCTAAACATTCTTGATTCTAGGAACTTTGATTGATACTTTGCACATATAGCTCATTTATGTACCTTTGATCATATCTCTTTTATGTCTATGACTAATGTGTTTTCAAGTGTATTCCTATGCTAAGTCGTAGATTGAAAGGGAAATGGAGTCTTCGGCGAAGACAAGGCTTCCACTCCACTCTATCGATATTATTTACCCTTCGCCGTCACTCCGACCTACTCTCCACTTATGTATAATCTTCACTCTTATTACTCATACCATTGGGGAGAAAGAAAAAGGGCTCTAAAAACTCTGTTTTTGGCGATTAATGCCAAAGGGGGAGAGAGTATTAGCCCAAAGCAAAAGGACCGCACCACCACACCAATTTCAAAAAAATTCGCAACAAAGTTTTTAATGTTTTCAATTGGTATCTTTCAAATTAGTACTCCTCTAAGAAATTCTATCTCAATTAGTATCTATATTTTAAGAAGGAGTTTTCAAAAATTGGTATCTAAAATATATAGATCTTCTTTCAATTGGTAAAAACCCTCTTGAACACTAAGAGGAGAATTTCATCAAGGGGAGTTTTGTTTAAGTCAAAGGAAAAGCATTTGAAATAGGGGGAGAAAACTTCAAATCCTAAAAATGCTTCTTGAAATCTTATTCATATACCTTCGACTATTTGCAAATGGACGTTGAAAAGATTTTCCAAAAGAATTTGCAAAAACAGAACACGTGGTGCAAATGTGGTCCAAAATATTAAAAGATAGAAACCAATCCATGCATATCTTATGAAAGTATAAATTGGTTTAATTCCAAGCAACCTTTGCACTTACCTTATGCAAACTAGTTCAATTCTGCACTTATATACTTGCTTTGGTTTGTGTTGGCATCAATCACCAAAAAGGGGGAGATTGAAAGGGAAATAGGGTCAAACCTTTTCCTAAATGATTTTGGTGGTTGAATTGCCCAACATAAATAATTGGACTAACTAGTTTGATGTAGAATATAAGTCCTACAGGTGCCAAAGGTTCAACACAAACCAATAAAAAGATCTGAGTTAGGGTTCAAAAGAAAGGAGCAAAAGAAACCGAAGAGAACCCTGGTCTGGCGCACCGGACAGTGTCCGGTGCACCAGGGTGGATCGACTTCAAACTCTTCACCTTCGGGTTTCTCCAGGCGCACTCCGCTATAATTCACCGGACTGTCCGGTGCACCAAGCGGAGCAACGACTATCAGCGCAACGGTCGACTGCATAGTGCCCTGACAGAGCTACAGTTCGCGGTAGAAGTCAGAGCAGGCGCCATAGGCGCACCGGACAGTGAACAGTGTCTGTCCGGTGCGACACCGGACTGTCCGGTGCACCAAGATGACAGAGCTCCAACAGTCGAAACTGTCAGAACTCTAACGGTTGGGTGACGTGGCTGGCGCACCGGACTGTCCGGTGCGCCCATCGACAGCAGCCCCACCCCAACGGTTGGTTTAGTGGTTGGGGCTATAAATACCCCCAACCACCACCATTCATTGCATCCAAGTTTTCAGCCATTGCATTCAATACAAGAGCTCTATACTTTACTCCAAGACACAAACAAGAGATCAAATCCTCTCCCGAGTCCAAAATCACTCCAAACACTTAGTGACTAGTGAGAGAGAGATTTTCTTGTTCATTTGAGTTCTTATCGCTTGGATCGCTTTTCTTCTTCCCCATTCTTGTTCTTAAGTCACTTGTAATCAAAGCAAGAGACACCAATTGTGTGGTGGTCCTTGCGGGGTCTTAGTGACCCACTTGATTGAGGAGAAAAGCTCACTCAGTCTAAGTGACCGTTTGAGAGAGGGAAAGGGTTGAAACAGACCCGATCTTTGTGACCACCTCCACGGGGAGTAGGTTTGCAAGAACCAAACCTCGGTAAAACAAATCACCGTGTCATCCGCTCTATTTCTTTGGTTGATTTGTTTTCACCCTCTCTTTCGGACTCGGTTTTATTTCTAACGCTAACCCCGGCTTGTAGTTGTGCTTAAAGTTCATAAATTTCAGATTTGCCTATTCACCCCCCTCTAGGCGACTTTCAGGGTGCATATGTTTCATCAAAATCCAAACCTTCGACTTGTGAATAACCTTTGGCAACAAGTCAGGCTTTGTTCCTAGTCACCAACCATGTTCATCTTGATTGTTGCGGAATACCCACTTGGTACCTACAAAATTTTGGTTAGGACGTGGAACTAAATGCCATACCTCATTCCTCGTGAAGTTGTTGAGCTCCTCTTGCATTGCCACCACCCAATCCGGATCTCTTAGTGCATCCTCTACATGTATGGCTCAATAGAGGACACAAAAGAGTAGTGTTCACAAAAATGAGTAACTCGAGATCTAGTGGTTACCCCCTTGTGAATGTCACCAATAATTGAGTTGACGGGGTGACCTCTTTGAATTTCTTGGTGGACTCTTGGGTGTGGTGGTCTTTGATTTTGAATATCTTGATCATCTTGCTTGTTTTGATCATCTTCATCTCCCCTTGATCAATGTCCTCCTCCTGAGGTGGCTCATCATCTTGGTCTTCATCCTCTTCTTCTTGAGCCATGTCCTCATCTTGAGTTGGTGGAGATGCTTTTATGGAAGATAATGGTTGATCTTATGCTTGTGGAGGCTTATCGGATTCTTTTGGACACACATCCCTAATTGACATGTTTCTTAGCGCGACGCACGTTGCCTCTTCATCATCTAATTCATCAAGATCAACTTGCCATTAGTCTCATCAAACACAATGTCACAGGAAACTTCAACTAATCCAGTGGATTTGTTGAAGACTCTATATGCCCTTGTGTTTGAGTCATAACCAAGTAAAAAAAAACTTCTACTGCTTTAGGAGTAAATTTAGAATTTGTACCTCTTTTAATAAGAATAAAGCATTTGCTCCCAAAGTCTCTAAAATAAGAAACATTAGGCTTTTACTAGTGAGGAGTTCATACGATGTTTTCTAGAGGATTCAGTGATGGTAGAGTCGGTTGATGGAGTAGCAAGCGGTGTTAATCGCCTCCGCCCAAAACCGATCTGGTGTCTTGTACTCATCAAGCATGGTCCTTGCCATATCCAGTAGAGTTCTATTTTTCTTCTCCACTACACCATTTTGTTGAGGCGTGTAGGGAGAAGAGAACTCATGCTATGCCCTCCTCCTCAAGAAATCCTTCAATTTGAGAGTTCTTGAACTCCGTTCCATTGTCGCTTCTAATCTTTTTGATTATCAATCCGAACTCATTTTGAGCTTGTCTTAAGAATCTCTTTAAGGTCTCTTGGGTTTGAGATTTTTCCTGCAAAAAGAATACCCAAGTGAAGCGAGAATAGTCATCCACAATAACAAGACAGTACTTACGCCCGCCGATGCTTATGTAAGCGATCGGGCCGAATAGGTCCATGTGGAGTAGCTCAAGTGGCCTGTCGGTCATCATAATGTTCTTGTGTCACACCCGGATTTAGGGACAAAGCCGGGTGCATCTCATATATGCGCCAAAGAAGACAACACATATAATAATAGAGTGTATAGAGATAAATGTCATAATATAATCAGAGTACTTATTACATAGCAGAAGTCTTTACAAAATAAAAGATAAATATAGATCGAACTAAAGTCCATCCTTGGCACCATAAAGTCAACTGGGAGACACCACCTAGATCAAGTCAAACTCCTCGTTGTGTGGCTCCTCTTGAACCACCTGTACTTCTCCTGTGGGGGGTGTGAGACAGCAAGGGTGAGCTCACACATGTTCATCGCTCAACAAGTTGTGGGGAATAATGTGCATGAACTCACCAAAGGTGGGAGTTCATGTGATGTATAAGGCTGATCAACAATAGGGGTTAAAGCTGAGCATTACTTTTAATAAGTTGGTCAAATTTTATTAGCAATTACTAAATGTAAGTAAATACCAAACCATAATAAGAATAGAACAAAATTAATAATAAATTCCATGCAATGCAAATGACAAATTGAATTTAGTTTCATAGTTTAATCATGCGACAGTCCTGAGCTGCTTTTGACCGTGAGCTCGGCTAGTATACCAGTTTTACACTCTGCAGAGGTTGTACCCTGTACCCACAAGTCGTGTATCCCATGTCGCTAGGGTTAGCTAGACCCTTATACACTACCGAGGTGAATGGCTAGGGATCCACTGCGAGGCCTTTACAAAGTTCCCCTAGCTTCCGGAAACCCGCTACAGTTTATGGGAAGAGCACTTGCAAGAATCACTCGTCTGACCGCCATCGTAGCAAAATCAACCCGAGAACCTCCCTGCATGCAACTCCCCTACCGCCCTTGCCCCTTTCGGGTAAGGTAGTCTTCCACTAGCTTTTCTAATTAGTTAGCAAAGGACGTCCCATTCCACCCTTGTGGTGGCACGTGTTTCACAAGTTAAGCTCCATGTTCCGATTAAAAATATAATGATCTTGACATGAACATAAATAAAATAACAGAATAATTGGAACATGGACATAATGTAGTATTAATCCCAAAACCATATATAGCAATAGCAAACTACCCAAATGATTCAGGGGTAAGCAAGGTAACAGGATAAGCAGACTAAGGTGACCTATTGGGTCCCATCAAAATTAAGCCTATGCATGAATAAGTGATAATTAAGAACATTATTGGGTACATAAAAGTGATCAAGGGCACAACTTGCCTGGCACTTGAGATTCCAGGTACCAGGATGATTCTTCAAATCCTCGTGACTTCACTGCTAGTCGTAGCAATACAAACAAAAATGGTATAGATAAAATTAACATCACATCAAACATAAGTACAAACTGAATAATAATAATCTACATGAAGCTACGAGCTCGTGGGATCGAGAACTACTAAGATCAGAGTCGTGGTCATCAAGTTATGAGGTGATTAAATGAGTAACACTAGGTACTATGTTTATTTTATAATTCCAGAGAAAAGATAACCTAAAGTAGTAATTAATTCAACTTTAGTCTAAATTGATCATACATCATCTTCTATTACATTGATAAGCAGATTAACAAGACTACCCAATATAAGTTAAATAAAGATATAATTATAAAAGAATGAGACATGGTATAATAACTATTGTTATTGCATAGTAATTATTCATATGAAGCTAACTCAATCGGAACGGGTCAATTTGGAGTTATAGATTTTAAGTTATGAATTTCTAAAGATTCTATGTGTTTTGTACAAGATTAATTAGGATATAAATTTTTATGTGACTTTCATGTGAAAATAGTGGTACTAGATGATAAACCATAATATTACAAAATTATAGGAAGTAGAATGGACTAAAAAAGGAGTTAGTATGAATTTTCTATGAATAAAATGAGTTTCTGGAATTATTTATATACTAAAAATCATTTCTATAATTATTTATTTATTTTCTTTGCTCCCTGGACTTCACGCACAAAAACAGAGAAGCACAGGGTTCATTTTGTAAAATCCAAGGCTCTTCTATAATTACTTTACCACTAGGTTGGACGGCGGGTTAATGCATAAGAAGTCAAAGGGCTCTTTAGCAAAATTGACGTGGTCGAACGGCGGACGATCCTAGCCGTCCGATCAGTTACACATGGTCAGGATTAGATTCCATCTAACACCAACCGATACACTACGTCGACTCTTGGATCAAGATCCAACAGCCCCGGACCCCGCCCTAACCAAAACCACCCGATCCTGATCTGTATCCGATCAGCGGTCGGAATGAATTCCGAGCAAACGGATGCATCTCGTTTAGGCCCTGTTCGGTTTTCACGGATTGGAGCCCTGGAATAGTTCCTAGCCGGATTACTTCTCTAATTTATATAAATTTTGATGATCTGGAATGAATCCGGGTTCATTCCTGAAGAAGCGAACAGGCCCTTAGGCCTTGTTCGTTTACGTCGGATTGGTGAGTCGGAACGATTCCTAACCGGATTGCTTCTCTAATTTATATAGACTTTGATTAGCGGGAACCATTCCGGGTGCAATCCGACACAAACGAACAAGTCCTTAATCTGCGCCGACACAGATCGACGGTCTACGCCCATTCTGGCCTATCCCGCGCTCCTTGACTTTAATCTGTGCCGTTGACTTTACAAATCACGACCCTGCCCTCGTCTTCAACCTCCCGACACGGCGGGAGATGGCGCTGCGCTCCTCTAGGTGATGCGGCTCCAATAACGCCCACACCAGTGCACGACGCCAGCACTATCCGAGCCCTAGGGTCCTAGCCGAAGGGATACTACAAGTATGGGCCATACTTGTATGGGTGAAATACGCAGTAGCGGCTGGGAACAAGGACTCACCCGAGGGGACGAAGACGCGGCCGATCGACGATGCAGTGCCGCCCGCCCCGTTGCGCGCACCCTGGCGACGAATTCGGTCCATGAACTGCCGCCCACGAACCAATAGTGCATTCGATAGTGGGCAAAGCTCCCTCGTGGTTCACCTCAGGCGCTCTCTGGTTGCTTATCGGTGGCGCGAGGTCGGATCAATGGTGGCCGCAACACTCCATCTCTCAGCTCTCCCATGTGGCGATACTGTTCTCGATGTTTGCAACGCGGAAGCCCCGATGGCTGTGGTGCGCGGCCGAGGAGGCCCTCTCCATTTATTGACGTGGATTGAAGGCCGTGACTGGACGTTGCTATGGGGAGGTGGTTGGAACGGCCCGGCATGAACCGAGGCGATTATTGCGAGCCCAGCTCGGTTTGTTGCGAGCGTGGAGGGGGAAAGATAATCTGGCATTGCGGGTCCACTGGCAGTGGAAGCAGAGACAAGGCCGCGGTTTCTGGCGTTTGCAAGTGGGACTGCTCCGCAGGCCCACTGGTCGGCGATGCTCCCACGTCGCGCGCGGGTGGGAGGAATGACACAGTGACCCCCCTTGTCATAGGCTCAGACTCTACACGTGCTTAGAAATAAAGTTGTGGCTGACACCGGCCCCACATGGCAGCGCGGGAGAGAAGTGGGCCGCCGGTAGAGGGGAGAAGAAAATGGGTTTTGGGCCGGTACATGGGGGTTTGGGCCACCAGCGTTCACTGCTATACTTTTTTTCCTTTTCTATTCTTTTTATTTTTATGTTCCAAATTCAAGGATTCAAACTATGTCTAATTTCTTATTTTAAATTTCAGATTTCAAAGATCAACAAATTATGATATGAATCATACTCCTACAACCTGCAATGACATTATTTATTTATTATTAGTATTTATTCTTCTCCCTATTGTTTAATTATGAAAGAAAGGAATGACCTTATTAAACTTTCCTTTGTTATTTTCTGTTTTATATTTTCATTTACATATAGAGATCAATTTAAGTTATGATTTCTTTACTAAGAAAAATACATCACAAAATAACATCAACATGAGATGCACATTTATTGGTTACTTGGCTATTTCGTTGTCATTAAATGAATATAGGAAAGGGAAAGGAACAAATAAATCTCCAAAGGTTTCAAAAATTCCCAAAACCTCCTATTATAATATATTTATTTATTTTATTATTTTTCCCTTATAAAAATATTTGGGCTTTACATCTTGTGTGGATGATGAACTCCAACTTGCTTCCCTGCTTGACATGCGCTACAAATCATGTCTTTCCCAAAATGAACATTTGTTAGACCTAAAATGAGTTCTCACTTTAGAAGTTTGTGAAGATTCTTCATCCCAACGTGGGCAAGTCGGCGATGCCAGTGCCAACCCATATTAGTTTTAGCAATTAAGCAAGTGTCTAGTCCAGCATTGTTATCATTAAAATCAACTAAATATAGTTGACCATCTAATAATCCCTTAAATGCTATTGAATCGTCACTTATTCTAAAGAGAGTAACACCAATATCAGTAATTAGACAGTTGTGGCCATTTTACATAATTGAGAAACAGAAAGCAAATTGTAATCTAAAGAATCTACAAGAAAAACATTAGAAATGGAATGGTCGGGGAATATAGCAATTTTACCCAAACCTTTAACCAAACCTTGATTTTCATCCCGAATGTGATAGCTCTTTGTGGATCATCATTTTTCTCATATGAGGAGAACATTCTTTTTCCCTTGTCATGTGGTTTGTGCACCCACTATCGATTATCCAACTTGATCCACCAGATGCATAAACCTACAAAACAAATTTAGACCTTGTTCTTAGGTACCCAAACGGTCTTGGGTCCTTTTACATTAGAAACAAGCACCTTGGGTACCCAAACACAAGTCTTTGGACTCTTGTGTTTGCCTCCAACATATTTGGCAACTACTTTGCCTGATTTGTTAATAAGCACAAAAGATGCATCAAAAGTCTTAAATGAAATGCAATGTTCATTTGATGTATTAGGAATTTTTTAGACATTTTGATATTAGTTGAATGCCTAGAGCTAGATGCCTCATTTCTATACATAAAAGCATGATGAGAAACATTATGAGGTTTTCTAGCATGAATCTTTCTAATCTTATGCTCAGGATAGTTTTCATGATATAAAATGTAACCTTCTCTATCCTGGACCATGGGAGCCTTACCCTTAACAAAATTAGATAATTTGTTTTTGGGGGCATTAAGCTTGATGTTGCTTTGGCTCCTTTGTTGGAAGCCAATGCCATCCTTAATGCAGGGCGTCTCCCATTATAAAGCATGCTTCGAGCAAATTTGAATTTTTCATTTTCTAATTCATGCTCGGCAATTTTAGCATTTAGTTTAGCTATATGATCATTTTGTTCTTTAATCATGGCAAGGTGATCATCAATAGCTTCAACATTAACATCTCTACATCTAGTGCAAATAGTGACATGCTCAACAGTAGATGTAGGAGTTTTGCAAGTATTCAATTCTTCTATCTTAGCATTTAAATTTTCATTCTCAATTCTAAGACAAGAAATTGAATCATTGCAAACATTAAGCTATTTAGATAAGTTTTCACATTTTTCTACCTCTAGAGCATAAGCATTTTTCAATTTAACAAATTTCTTATTTTCCTTAATGAGCAAGTCCTCTTGGCATTCCAAGAGATCATCCTTCTCGTTAATGGATTCTATTAGTTCATTTATTTTCTTGTTTTGATCTTTAGTAAGGTTGGCAAAAAGAGAAGTCAAATCATCTTCATTATCACTAGAGCTACCCTCATCTCGGATGTAGTATATTTGGTGGTATCTCTAGAATGTACCTTCTTCTTCTTGTCGTCCTTAGCATTAGGCACTTGTGGCCGATGTTGGGGAAGAGGAGTCCCTTGTTGATGGCAATGTTGGCGGCGTCCTCGTCGGAGGAGGAGTTAGTGGAGCTCTCATTGGAGTCCCATTTCCGCTCCATGTGTGCTTCGCCACCCTTCTTGTAGTATCTCTTCTTCTCCATCTTCTTCTTTCATTTCTTATCGTCGTCCCTATCACTGTCACTTGTATATGGACATTTAACAATGAAGTGACCGGCCTTACCACACCTGTAGCACACCCTCTTGAAACGGGGCTTGTAGTCCTTCCCCTTCCTTTGTTTGAGGATTTGTCGAAAGCTCTTAATGATAAGAGCCATCTCCTCATTGTGGAGCTTGGAGGCGTCGATTGGGAGTCTACTTGGTGTAGACTCGTCCTTCTTTTCTTCTGTTGCCTTGAATGCAATGGGTTGCACCTCGAGTGTGGAGGTGGCGCCTTGCTCCAAGTTGACAATATATTTGGAGTCTTTGATCATAAGTTCAAAGCTCACAAACTTGCCAATAACTTCCTCGTGAGACATCTGTTTATATCTTGGATCTCCATGGATTAGTTGCACTTGAGTGGGATTACGAAAAACAAGAGATCTAAGAATAACCTTGACCGTTTCATGGTCATCCCACTTGGTGCTCCCGAGGTTGCGCACTTGATTGACCATTGTCTTAAGTCGGTTGTACATTGCTTGCGGCTCTTCTCCCTTGTTGAGGACGAATCGACCGAGCTCTCCCTTGATCGTCTCGCACTTGGTGATCTTGGTCACCTCGTCCCCTTCATGCGCCGTTTTGAGGACGTCCCAAATTTCTTTGGCATTTTTCAACCCTTGCACCTTATTATACTCCTCTCGACACAAGTAGGCGAGGGGTATAGAAGTTGCTTGGGAATTAAAATGCCTAATTTTGGCGGCCTCATCCGAGTCATAATCCTCGTCACCCACCTGTGGTGCCTTCGCTCCAAACTACACAATATCCCATATGCTTTCGTAGAGTGAGGTTAGATGGTGCCTCATTCTATCACTGCACATATAATAATCTTCACCATCAAAATATGGTGGTTTGCCTAGGGGTATCAAAAGTAGAGGAGCGTGTTCAGGAATGCAAGCATAGCGAAGGGGCATCTTACTATACTTCTTACGCTCATGGTGCTTCGAAGTTGTAGACTCGGTGCCAAATGTGGAAGGTGATGAAGAGTCGGTCTCGTAGTAGACCACCTTCTTCATTTTCTTTTTCTTCTTATCACCCTTCCTATGTGACTTGATGGAGGAGGAGGATTCCTCCTTGTATTTGTCGCCGGACTCCCTTGATAGAGTCCTTCCTGAG
Organism: Zea mays; assembly: GCF_902167145.1. Lineage (NCBI taxonomy): Eukaryota > Viridiplantae > Streptophyta > Magnoliopsida > Poales > Poaceae > Zea > Zea mays. The sequence goes on from NC_050096.1 coordinate 113,910,713, forward strand.
CCTATGGCCTTATCGCCCGTGACAATCTCCCTCTTGGCGTGATCTCTAGACATCACTTCGAGTTTGTTAGACTCTTAATGAAGCACTGGCTCTGATACCAATTGAAAGTCGCTTAGAGGGGGGTGAATAGGCGAAACCTGAAATTTATAAACTTTAAACATGCACTAAGGCCAGGGTTACTGTTAAAATTAAAACCGAGTGTGGAAGATTGTTTATCTTGCTATGAGTTGCTCAAATTGATGTGTATGACTTTGGGAGCAAACTCAAATCAATATTAGCAAGGAAATTTAGAGAGAGGAAAGAAGGGAAAACAAATCAAGAGAAGATCAATGCAAGTGAACACGGTGATTTGTTATACCGAGGTTCGGTTCCAAAGAACCTAGTCCCCGTTGAGGAGGCTACAAAGGCCGGATCTATTCCAACCCTTTCCCTCTCTCAATCGGCCACTTAGACCGGTTGAGCTTTCTCCTTAATCACTTGGGCCACTAAGACCCCGCAAGGATCACCACACACTTAGGTGTCTCTTGCTAGCTTTACAAAGCACCTAGAGAAATAAGAATAGGAAGGAGAAAGCAATCCAAGCAACAAGAGCAACAAAAGAACACAAAACACTCTCTCTCAAGTCACTAAGCGATTGAGTTGATTTTGAGACTTGGAGAGGATTTGATCTTTGGAATGTGTCTTGGAGTGAAGTCTTTTGCTCTTGCAATGAATGTGGAATTCAGAAAACTTGGATGCATTGAAGGAGGTGGTTGGGGGTATTTATAGCCTCCAACCACTTCCTAGCCGTTGGCTGTTTGTGTTGTCGATGGGCACATCGGACAGTCATGTGGTGCACCGGACAGGTACTGTTCACTGTATGGTGTGTGCCACGTCAGCATGCCCGTTGGGGTTTGGAGACTTGACCGTTGGAACACTTTGTCCTGTAGCTGCACCGGACAGTCCGGTGCCACACTGGACATGTTCGATGTGCTCTGACTTCTCTGTTCTGACCTCTGTCACGCACTGTTCACAACTGTTCACTTTTGGAAGACGACCGTTGGCGTAGATTACCGTTGCTCCGTTGGCTCACCGGACATGTCCGGTGCACACCGAACATTCCGATAAATTATAGCGGAGCGCCCCTTGGAAATTCCCGAGAGTGAGCTGTTTGAGTGGAGCTCGGCCTCGCCACTGGCAGCACACTCTCAAGTCTTTTGCTCCAAACTTTGTTGAGTCCCCAACTTAATTTCTTTCTTGGTTTGTGTTGAACCTTATGCACCTGAGATAAAAGACATCTTGGAAAACTAATTAGTCCACGTGGTTTGTGATGGACGTCAACCACCAAAATCGATTATATGAAATGGTTAAGCCCATTTCCCTTTCATGATCACGTGAAGCGCTGATGTTGCTCTGCGCGTCTCGTCAGCTGTTGATGGCGTGACGCAGGTTGTTTGGCAGGTGGGCGAGAGGTAGAAGATGATTGGTCGCCTGAGTAAGCAGCCACCGATAACCCTCCATGTCTGGGGTCCATGGCAAGCCATCGACTATTTGTGTCAGTACTCCTCCAATTTCACTTGGTGTGTTCAATGCTCGAGCGAAGTCGGGGTACAAGTTTCGGGCGAGAAGCGGATTCTCCCGTTGGAGCCTAGCATCTTGTTCAGCTAGTTCCCACTCTCGTTCTTGAGCCTGACGGCGATCGCGGCGGCGGGAGTTGTGCCGTTCTCGATGTGTTCTTTCATCGGGGGTTTCCCCCATCTCTGAGGCTTCGTCCCGAGAGACGGGTTGTGCCGGGTCCCGTTCTCCGGCTTCATGATGTCGTCGCATGTTTCAGTGCCTGTTTCTCCGTCGCCGAGCATCACGCTGGGGAGGTTCCTCCCCCATCACGGTGGGTTCATCATCAGAAATGGGCGATGACTCCAGTCTCCCCTGGATGAAGAGGACATCGGGGTAGAAAGGAGCAGGTGCGACTGTGTGCTTCTTCTCATCCTCCTTTGAGGGCGGAGGTGTTGGGAGGATTGCTCGTTGTGTTCTCCTTCCCTGATATGGAACATTCACTTCCCTTCTCCGAATGATCTATGTCCACTCCTTAGTGGGTGAGGTGGACAATGGAGTTCGTCGGGGTAGGGAGGCCATGGTTGACTGGCCTTCCCCCTCTAGGGACTTTTGAGCCCAGACTTGCGCGGGGCCATGCCTTGTCGTGCTGTGAGCGGGGGTACGACTCGTGGTTTCACTCTAGCTTCCTGTGGAATTTCTAAGGAGGATTTCTTCTTGGGTGGAGTTGCTATGCGGTGTAGAGTTCCCTCTACGTCCGCTACGCATGAGATGGTCCCGAAGCAGAAAATAGCTCCCGGGCTGAAGGTGATCTTGTTCTTGAAGATGATGGCAATGGAGTTAGCGTTGATTGACGACACCCCCCTACCTGGCGCGCCAGCTGTCGGTGTTTAATGTCCGACCGCACACCCGGGGGTACCCTTGTGGTGCTTTTGGGTAGGACGGTGTCGTGGATCGTAACTCGATGGTTTGTGCTTGGGCATGAGAGAGAGAGAGTCGAGCGAGTTTCAGCAGGTTCGGGCCGCTTTGAGGAGCGTAATACCCTACTTCCTGGGGTGGCTTTGTGGGAAGTGTTTACAAGTGGTGTCTACCGAGTTGTGAGGTGCTAAAAATGATATCACAGTGAAGGGGATCCCCCTTGGCCTTATATACACGACAGTAGGGTGCTTCCCGCGTACATGCTGATGACACTTTTCCTGCTTATCTCCTAGCTAATAGCGAACAACCTTCGCTGTCCCGAGGAAAACCCGGCGCCTCTGCTTCGAGTTATCTCCAACGTTTGAGGATGTCAGGCGCGGAAAAAACGAACGGCCTTAATGCGATCACGCCCAAGCCGCGATTAATCCGGTGGTGGGCCCATCGCTCTCCTAGATCGGCCTGTTTCCATTGTTTCCCTCTGCCCAGCCCACGACGAGATGTCACTGAGGGGCGACTGGCATGTGGCCCTAGGTAGAGTTTTTGCTCCCGAGTGGACCCGGGGATATCTGTCCCCCACAACGGCGAAGAACACCGGGGGCATACTCGCCGGCGGCATGAAGAAATAGAATGCTCTGACTGGACATGGGGGCGACAATGGCCACTAGCGAAGAAATTTGTGACAGTAGCACGCATGGAGCTAGGCTCAGCGCGACATGGTGAGGAGAACAGAGGGCCCGAGACGCTAGGAAAATGGCCTCCGGCGGGTGGCAATAATGGCGAGTTGTGGCGTGGCTTCAGTGGGCAAGCTACGAGTAGGAGCGAGGGAGCAGGAAGCGAGCAACGATGAACTCTGGCAAGATGGAGTTGCCACCGGCGGCGGCTGTGCTCGGCCAGACGCGGCAAACGCGAGTAGCGGAGAGAGGGGCGAGCAACAGGGCAAAAAGAAATTCATTATTTGAAAGTATAAATATTTTCATTTATACTGAAAATTAATAATATAAACTAAGTTACCATTAACTGATGGACTTAGGGTGTTACACAAGATCATTCCTGAAATACCGAATACAACAAGTTTATTCTCTAATGCTTAACATGCTTACTGAAATACATACTTGCTCTTGCCTTTAGAGTATCATATCAAACAATAAAAACATTTTCCGCTTTTATAGAGCCTTGTACTCATTTCCAATTACATAGTTGGTTTCACTTAAAATTCAATGTGAAATAAATTCGGCATGAACATTCATAGTTATGCCCTAGCAATGTTCCACAGTTAAATGGCTAGAAATATATATAAGACCTTGCCACATTTGGTGTGGAATGCACGAACTACACCCTATGTTGAAGGGATTCAGAAATGAAAGGAGAAAAAGGAAGTGTTTTCCAAAATAACTCTCAAGAGCTTTTCTACCATATCTTGTTCCTATCGTTGCTGGAAGTTCAACCTCTTGATGCAGACCGTGTACACGAAAGCTAAGAATGTTGCAAAGAGCGCAAGAATAGGTGCAACGACTCACATAAAATCCCTAAGGTTGCAAAAACGATGTGTTACATAGTAGCTAATCTTTTGCTTGCTTTCACCAGGGACTGTGATGGGGTCTTCTAGGTCTCCATATTGTGTCACGATGTAACGCCATAGAATTCAAATTCTGTGTATTTGGAAGAGTTCTCGCAAGATTAAATATAAACAAGTTTTCTAAATAATAAATTAGAATTAGGGTAGTCCTACAAAGGCTAACTTTGTTAATTTTTAAGTTTAGAAATATTCTTTAAGAATCCAAATTAATTAATATAGATATTGTTTTTCTAAGTAAATAATAAACATCATTTTATGTGATTAAAATTTATGGTCTTACTTAAATTAATCAAAAATGTCATGAAGGGCTCTTTAATTATGGATGTGAATCATTTACCTATTTTTCACAAATGTGAACATCTATTTAAATAAGTAGGGTACAAATAGATAAAATTATACTTGCATCCCATGCTGGAGTTTTGCTTGTGCATGAATGGAAATTTAGAATTTAAACTTGGTTTGTTTTGGATTTGAAATAAGAAAGGAAAAATAGAAATACGAAAAGAAAAAGAGGAAGACTTACCTAGCCTGAATTTCCCCCAGCTCGACCCATCCCGTCCCTTTTGCGCGGCCCAGCTCGCCCGGTGACCACGCGCGCGGGTGCCTCTGTCAGCAGGGCCCCACCTGGTAGTTTCCCATCCCACACGAGCACAGATATTCGGGCCCCGCTCGCTAGTTTCTACACTCCGCCGCCTTACATAGTCTCTGTACCGTGGCCCTCTCTCGTCAGATCGATCTTCTTCCCTCGATAACAAACTTGTGTGAATCGTGCCACGACAACAGACCGAACCCGCCTTCGTCGCCTTGGACTTATCTGCCCCAACCCTGTTCCATGTGTACAAATACAGGAGCCGCCGCACCTCTTGACCATAACCCGGAGCAACATGGCAACCAAGCCGTGAGCCAGGGCACCTCCAACGAGCAGAGCGGAAGGAAGAGCAGAGAGAAAATGAGATCGTCGCCGAGGCGGGATCCCGTCCTAGCCGTCAGTCAGTACCAAATGGGTGTCCTGGGTGACTCGCCTCGACACTCTGATGGTGTCCGCGGCCTCGCCACATGGTGTTAGAAGCCGGGGGAATCCGTCGCGGTTGCGTTTGTGCCGCCGTCGGCCCGCTTGCTCCGGGGCCGGGGTTCAGCGTCGTGTCGATACCGGTGAGTCTCTGTGGCCCATATTCGCCAGCATCTCCTGTATGTGTTGCTCTCGAAGTTTGGGGAACTATGGCGCAGGGCCACCGTCGGTGGCAATGGCTCCACCGTAGGGGCAAAGCGCTGCCACAGCATCTCGGCTTGTGTTGGAGGAAACCACACAGACCGTCCGATCTAGCGTAAGCGGTCTAGATTAGGAGCGCGGGCAACGTCTTGGCCGTGGGGAAAGATGAATGCTGTGAGCCATTGAATGGTTGATCTGCGGCTCCAATTAAGTGCTGGATGCTCCCTCCACGTAATTAAATCGGGATCGTTGGTCTCCGAATGGACTGATCCAGAGCGATCTCGGGTATTTAAAAGCTGGACCGTAGGATCGTGATCTGGTGGTCGAGGGTGTATACTGGTTCGATCGGAGGGATTTCTAATCGTGGCCGTGAATCTTTAATCTCGCGACCTGAATCGCTCCATACCCCTTCGCCATGCCATTTCGCTAAAGAGCCCCTGCAGATTTTAGAATTCAACCCGCCATCCATTCTAAGTCAAAAATAATCGCACAGAGGTCCTGTTTTTAGCACTTTAGCCCCTGGCTTTTTCAGAAATTGTGTTGCAGGCTGAGACCTCGGTTTATTTATAAACTAAATAGAGAAAATGAGTTATTAGTAAACAAACAATTCCAGATCTTAGTTAATTCATAATTAATCCATCGTAACACCTTTTTGAGCTATCTCAGTAGCATTAAGCTCACATTAATATTGTTTATCAGCCAGTAACTCTGTTTAGACATGAAACCTAGATTAAAATTGTCTACTTAGTTTATTCCATACCAAGCACTTAATAACTTTGGAAAATCATAACACGCTAACCGTAGCTCCGAATTTAGTGATTCTCGAGTCCACGATCTCGTTACGATGCGTAGAATATTCTTATGCAGTTTGTTCTTATGTTTGGTGTGATGTTAATTTTTCCTATACGTTTTTTGTTTGTATTGCTACGACTAGCGCGAGGTTACGAGTCACCTGAAGAGCAAGTTGGTACATGGAATCTCAAGTCCCAGGCAAGTTGTGCCCTTGATCACTTCTCTTTACCCAATAATGTTCTTATTAATCATAATGATCTGCATAGGTTAATTTTGATGGGACCCAATAGGTTACCCTAGTTTGGCTATCTTTATACCTTGTTTACCACTGAATTTTTGGGTAGTACCTGCTACTGCTTTATGTGGTTTTGGTTATGGAGATGCACATTATTCATGATCATACTTTTATTATCAGGTTGTTACTTACTGTTTATGATAAGATCATTATGTTAATTGGAACATGGAGAACCACCTGAGAAAACAGTGCTACCATAACGGTGGTATGGGACGCCCTTGGCTGACTAATTAGGAAAGCTAGTGGAGGACTAACTTACCCGAAAGGGGCAAGGGCAGTAAGGGAGTGGTCAGTGTGGGGAGGCCCTTGAGTTGATTTTGCTGCGATGGCGGTCAGGCGAGGGGTCCCTGCATTGGAGCTTCCTAGAAACTGTAGCGGGTTTTCTGAAACTAGTGGAACTTTGTAAATGCCTCGTAGTGTTACCCTGCCTCGCCTCCTTGGTAGAGGTGTATGGGAAGTCGCGATCCCTTGGTAGATGGGTAAAATGACTTGTGGGTAAAGATGCGCAACCTCTGGAGAGTTTAAATCTGGTATATCAGCCGTGCTCACGGTCATGAGCAGCTCGGACACTCACATGATTAACTTATGGAACTAAATTCAATTTGTCATATGCATTGCATCGTAGGTGTTGTTATCAAATTTTGTTCTATTACTTATTTGGGTTGGTATATACTTACACTTAGCAACTGCTAATAAATTTTTGACCAACTTTAAAAGCAATGCTCAGTTTTAACCATCCTCTTTAGTTAGCCTTACACTTCACATGAGCTCCCACCTTTGGCGAGTTCATGCACATTATTCCCACAACTTGTTGAGCGATGAACGTATGTGAGCTCACTCTGGCTGTCTCACACCCCCACAGGTCAAGAACAGGTACCGCAGGATGAGGTGCAAGGAGGATGTTGTGATGAGTTCGTGAGAGGTCTAGGCCGTCGTCTCCCAGTCAACTTTGGGTTGCTGGATCGTTGTCTCCATATGATGTAATTATTTATTTATTTTTGTATAGAACACCTACTATATAGTAAAGATGTGACATTCGTTTCTGTACCATGATTCATCATATGTGTGAGACTTGGTCCCAGCACACCTGGTTATTATGTTCGCGCCCGGGTCTTGGTGCCCCGAAACCCGGGTGTGATAGAAGTGGTATCAGAGGGATGTTTACTGTAGGACGAAACCTAGATAGAACTAGACAACCATTATCTACTTACCTTTGCTACTCTGATTCTTTCTATACTTTCCTTAATCTTTTCTCATCCACTGCTGCTTTACTCTGATTACTCTTACCTTTTCACTTCTAAAGACAAAAGTGGATTTTGCACTTTGAAATCATGTACCTAAAGTGACTTTTAGGAATAGGAGACATAATCTTAGGAACAAAAATAAAACTATTTTTATAGGTATCTATGCAATGGAATGTTTGTTCTTATGACACTTGCCTGATTTGGATCTTTGATTGAGTATGATGGGTTGTGGAGTAATATCCACAATTGCATCTACATATACATATAGGCATAAAAAATATTCATAAGATAACTAGCCAACCTAGGTTATCCTCCATTAAAGATCCATCTTATCTTAATAGATCCATCTTATCTTAAAAGATTCTCTCTTACTTTAATCTTATCTTGAAGGATTCATCTTATTCTCACCACTTTACTTATCTCATCCTGGAGTAACATCAAGGATCTAAACCAAATTAATTAAATCTTAGCTAATCCAAACTAGTCATACCAATCTAACCTAGATCTGATCTAATGTGATAGATTAATCTAATCTAACAAAGGCTAACCTTAAGTTGAGCTAATCTAATGTAAGTTTCTTAACAGGAAAGTTAATACTGATAAAATAGATTAGACTCTACTACTACAAACATGTTTTAACTTAGTTCACCCTGCACTAAATTAAGAACGACAGACCAACTCGGCCATATGCAACTACCTTAACCATCCGATAGTTGCATAACCCCTCTGTGTTAACCTATCAGAGATTCTGACCTACCTACACCATATAATACATCCTATCTCAATAGATTCTAACATACCCTAATAATATTTATCATACCCGAGTAGATCTATCTAACCTAAACTAATTTAATCTAGTCATATCCAACCTAATCTAGATCCCATCTAATCTAATATGATCTAATCTAGAGTGAATTACTTAATGTTGGTACAGTGGATTAGGCCATACTCCTAACTCAGTTAAGCCTAAATTGGTGACTTAGATCAATACGACTATATACAACTACCTAGCCCACATAGGTTGCATAATCTATATATTCCAATCTAAAAGCAAAGATTCTCTCTTAGTTTAAAGGATTTATCTAGTCCTAATGAGTATGCTTATCCCATCCTAGAATAACAAACATGATCTAACCCAAATTTACCTAGATCTCAAATGTCCAAACTAATCTAGATCCAATGTCTAATCTAATATGATCCAATCTAAAGTGAGTTATTAACATGTTAGTTAATCTGGTGATATGGGTTAGACACTGCTTCTACAAACATATCTTAACCTAAATTAATGTCTTATACCAACTCATCCGTGAACAACAACCTAACCTACATGACAGGTTGCCTAGTCCATCTATCCCAAAAGCAAAGTAAAAATCTGTTTAAGCCTACCTACCCCGTGTACCCCGACTATCCTAACTATATGTCCTTAGCCATATGTCCTTAACTTGGATGGCAACTCCAAGAATAAAGGCCAAAGAGGACCAACCACGTCAAAGAAGGATAAGCATCAACTCAAGTCTTTAAAGATCAAGCTGGATCGCCAGATGAATCAAGATCCACTGTCCATGATGGAGTCTTTCATTACCATAATCCTGGTTACCCCAACCTATCCATTCATTATCCCCCATAATAAGTGGCTAGATATCTATACTCTACTGATCACCCATTAAGGATTATTATAAAAAGTGGACTCTTAATTTTGAACTAATGGGAAACTAAAAGCTAATTTACATACCAATCTCTCTATGTCTCTTTTCTAACTAATCTTGAGGACGAGATTTCTGTTAAGGGGGTAGAATTTGTAACGCCATAGAATTCAAATTCTGTGTATTTGGAAGAGTTCTCGCAATATTAAATATAAACAAGTTTTCTAAATAATAAATTAGAATTAGGGTAGTCCTACAAAGGCTAACTTTGTTAACTTTTAAGTTTAGAAATATTCTTTAAGAATCCAAATTAATTAATATAGATATTGTTTTTCTAAGTAAATAATAAACATCATTTTATGTGATTAAAATTTATGGTCTTACTTAAATTAATTAAAAATGTCATGAAGGGCTCTTTAATTATGGATGTGAATCATTTACCTAGTTTTCACAAATGTGAACATCTATTTAAATAAGTAGGGTACAAATAGATAAAATTATACTTGCATCCCATGCTGGAGTTTTGCTTGTGCATGAATGGAAATTTAGAATTTAAACTTGGTTTGATTTGGATTTGAAATAAGAAAGGAAAAATAGAAATAAGAAAAGAAAAAGAGGAAGACTTCTTGGGCTAAATTTCCCCCAGCTCAGCCCATCCCGTTCCTTTTGCGTGGCCCAGCTCGCCCATCGGCCACGCGCGCGGGTGCCTCTATCAGCAGGGCCCCACCTGGTAGTTTCCCATCCCGCACGAGCACAGACATTCGGCCCCGCTCGCTAGTTTCTACACTCCACCGCCTTACGCAGTCGTTGTACTGTGGCCCTCTCTCATCAGATCGATCTTCTTCCCTCGATAACAAACTCGCGTGATCCGCGCCACGGCAATAGACCGAACCCGCCTTCATCGCCTCAGACTTATTTGCCCCAACCCTGTTCCATGTGTACAAATATAGGAGCCGCCACACCTCTTGACCATAACCCGGAGCAGCATGGCAAGCAAGCCGTGAGCCAGGGCACCTCCAACGAGCGGAGCGGAAGGAAGAGCAGAGAGAAAATGAGATCGCCGCCGAGGCTGGATCCCGTCCTAGCCGTTAGTACCAAATGGGTGTCCTGGGTGACTCGCCTCGACACGCTGATGGTGTCCACGGCCTCGCCACATGGTGTTAGAAGCCGGTGGGGGAATCCGCCGCGGCTGCGTTTGCGCCGCCGTTGGGCCGCCTACTCCGGGCCGGGGTTCAGTGTCGTGTCGATACCGGTAAGTCTCCGTGGCCCAGATTCGCCATCATCTCCTGTATGCGTTGCTCTCGGAGTTTGGAGAACTATGGCGTAGGGTCACCGTCGGCGGCAATGGCTCCACCATAGGGGCAAAGCGCCGCCGCCGCATCTCGGCTTGTGTTGGGGGAAACCACACGGACCGTTCGATCTAGCGTAAGCGGTCTGGATTAGGAGCGCGGGCAACGTCTTGGCCGTGGGAAAAGATGAATGTTGTGAGCCGTTGAATGGTTGATCTGCGGCTTCGATTAAGTGCTAGATGCTCCCTCCACGTAATTAAATCGGGGTCGTTGGTCTCCGGATGGACTGATCCAGGGCGATCTCGGGTATTTAAAAGCTGGATCGTAGGGTTGTGATCTGGCGGTCGAGGGTGTATACCGGTTCGATCGGAGGGATTTCTAATTGTGGTCATGAATCTTTAATCTCACGGCCTGAATCGCTCCATACCCCTTCGCCATGCCATTTCGCTAAAGAGCCCCTGCAGATTTAGGAATTCAACCCGTTGTCCATTCTAAGTCAAAAAATAATCGCAGACAGGTCCTGTTTTTAGCACTTTAGCCCCTAACTTTTTCAGAAATCGTGTTGCAGGCTGAGAGCTCGGTTTATTAATAAACTAAATAGAGAAACTGAGTTATTAGTATACAAACAATTCTAGAAATTAGTTAATTCATAATTAATCGATCGTAACACATTTTTGAGCTATCCGAGTTGCATTAAAATCACATTAATATTGTTTATCACCTAGTAACTCTGTTTATACATGAAACCTAGATTAAAATTGTCTACTTAATTTATTCCATACCAAGCACTTAATAACTTTGGAAAATCATAACTCGTTAACTGTAGCTCCGAATTTAGTGATTCTCGAGCCCATGATCTCGTTACAACGCGTAGAATATTCTTATGCAGTTTGTTCTTATGTTTGGTGTGATGTTAATTTTTCCTATACATTGTTTGTTTTTATTTCTACGACTAGCGCAAGGTTACGAGTCACCTAAAGAGCAAGTTGGTACCTGGAATCTCAAGTCCCAGGCAAGTTGTGCCCTTGATCACTTCTTTTTACCCAATAATGTTCTTATTAATCATAATGATCTGCATAGGTTAATTTTGATGGGACCCAATAGGTTACCCTAGTTTGGCTATATTTATTACTTGTTTACCACTGATTTTTTGGGTAGTACCTGCTATTGCTTTATGTGGTTTTAGGTATGGAGATACACATTATTCATGATCATACTTTTATTATCAGTTTGTTACTTACTGTTCATGATAAGATCATTATATTAATTGGAACATGGAGAACCATCTGGGAAAACAGTGCTACCACAAGGGTGGTATGGGACGCCCTTGGCTGACTAATAAGGAAAGCTACCCGAAAGGGGCAAGGGCAGTAAGGGAGTGGTTAGTGTGGGGAGGCCCCTGGGTTAATTTTGCTGCGATGGCGGTCAGGCGAGGGGTCCCTGTATTGGAGCTTCCTAGAAATTGTAGTGGGTTTTCTGAAGCTAGTGGAACTTTGTAAAGGCCTCGTAGTGTTACGCTGCCTCGCTTCCTTGGTAGAGGTGTATGGGAAGTCGCGATCCCTTGGCAGATGGGTAACATGACTTGTGGGTAATGATGCCCAAAACCACATAAAGCAATAGCATATACTACCAAAAAATATTTAGTGGTAAAGCAATGTCGGCGTTTCGAGACCGGGGGGTCCCTCGGGCCGACGAGTGAGTGTCGCCGCGTGCCCTAGCCCATATGGGTCGAGCGCGTGGGCGAGCGCGAAGGGGGGAAAGGAGCGAGGCGGCCAGAGACCGGCGTGAGAGAGGTGGGAATCCCGCGGCCTTCGTGTTCGTCCCGCGCCCAGGTCGGGTGCGCTTGCAGTAGGGGGTTACAAGCGTCCACGCGGGAGAGGGAAGCGAGCGGCCCCGAGAGAGCGCATGTCCCGTCCTCGTCCCCGCGCGGCCAACCCTCTCTAAGAGGGCCCTGGTCCTTCCTTTTATAGGCGTAAGGAGAGGATCCAGGTGTACAATGGGGGTGTAGCAGAGTGCTACGTGTCTAGCGGGGGAGAGCTAGCGCCCTAAGTACATGCTGATGTGACAGCCGGAGAGATTTTGGCACCCAGCTGGTGTGATGTCGTGGCCGTCGGAGGAGCGACGGAGCCTGGCGGAGGGACAGCTGTCGGAGCGGTTGAGTCCTTGCTGACGTCCCCCTGCTTCCGTAAGAGAGCTGAGAGCCGCCGTCGTCACAGAGCATGCGGGGCGCCATCATTGCCTGTCTGGCGGAGCTAGCCAGCTGGGACACCGGTCTTGTTCTTTGCGGCCCGAGTCAGCTCGGGGTAGGGTGATGATGGCGCTTCCTGTTGACGTGGCTGGCCTGCGCCCTAGGTTGGGCGACGTGGAGGCTCCTCTGAAGCCGAGGTCGAGTCTGTCTTCCATGGCCGAGGCCGAGTCCGAGCCCCTAGGTCGGGCGAGGCGGAGGTCGTTCGGCAGAGGCCAGGGCAGAGTCCGAGCCCTGGGGTCGGGCGAAGCGGAGTTCGTCGTCTTCTGGGACTTAGCCCGAGTCCGAGCCCTGGGTCGGGCGGAGCGGAGTTCACCGTCTTCCGGGACTTAGCCCGAGTCCGAGCCCTGGGTCGGGCGGAGCGGAGTTCGTCGTCTTCTGGGACTTAGCCCGAGTCCGAGCCCTGGGTCGGGCGGAGCGGAGTTCGCCGTCTTCCGGGACTTAGCCCGAGTCCGAGCCCTGGGTCAGGCGGAGCGGAGTTCGCTGTCTTCCGGGACTTAGCCCGAGTCCGAGCCCTGGGTCGGGCGGAGCGGAGTTCGCCGTCTTCCGGGACTTAGCCCGAGTCCGAGCCCTGGGTCGGGCGGAGCTTCCTATGGTGCCTTTGGCAGGGCCTGACTGCCTGTCAGTCTCACTCTGTCAAGTGGCACTGCAGTCGGAGCGGCGCAGGCGGCGCTGTCCTTCTGTCAGGCCGGTCAGTGGAGCGGTGAAGTGACGGCGGTCACTTCGGCTCTGCCGGGGGGCGCGCGTCAGGATAAAGGTGTCAGGTCACCTTCGCATTAAATGCTCCTGCGACTTGGTCGGTCAGTGCGGCGATTTAGTCAGGGTTGCTTCTTAGCGAAGGCAGGGCCTCGGGCGAGCCGGAAATATGTCCGCCGTTGGAGGGGGGCCTCGGGCGAGACGGAAATCCTCCAGGGTCGGCCGCCCTTGTCCGAGGCTAGGCTCGGGCGAGGCGTGATCGAGTCGCTCGAATGGACTGATCCCTGACTTAATCGCACCCATCAGGCCTTAGCAGCTTTATGCTGATGGGGGTTACCAGCTGAGAATTAGGAGTCTTGAGGGTACCCCTAATTATGGTCCCCGACAGTAGCCCCCGAGCCTCGAAGGGAGTGTTAGCACTCGCTTGGAGGCTTTCGTCGCACTTTTTTGCAAGGGGACCAGCCTTTCTCGGTTGCATTTTGTTCCGGTGGGTGCGCGCGAGCGCACCCGCCGGGTGTAGCCCCCGAGGCCTCGGAGGAGTGGTTTCACTCCTTCGAGGTCTTAATGCCTCGCGTAATGCTTCGGCTGGTCTGGTTGTTCCCTCATGCGAACTGGCCGTAGCCCGGGTGTACGGTCGGGGCCCAAGTTCTCGGGCTGGTATGTTGACGCTGTCAACGGTTCGGCCGGAGCCGGGTTTGCGAGAGCAGCCCCCGAGCCTCTGCACAGGGCGAGAGGGCGATCAGGGACAAACTCGGCTTTTTGCATACGCCCTTGCGTCGCCTTTCCGCAAGGAGGAGGGGGGGAAAGCGCCATGTTACCCTCGATGGGCGCCGAACATGGTGTCTCCGGTGAGCTGCAAGCGGGTAATCCGAGTGGACGTCCGTGCCCCGTTCGTTAGGGGTCGGCTAGGGGCCCAGAGGCATGCCCAAAAGTACCTGCGGGTGATCTGCCGGACCCGGACCCCTGGCGACGGGGTCCGAGGGCTCGATGCCTCCCTCTGATGGGATTCCGTTACAAGATCGCTCCCGCTGGTCTCGGAAATGTCCTAGGGTACCTCGGGAGCGCAGCCCGAGCCTTGGTTATGTATCAAACGTACCCCTGGTCATCCCTCGCTCGGCGTCTGAGGCGACTGTGAACCCTTCGGGGGCCAACCTTCGAACCCCTGATCAGTAATGGACGCGGAGCCCGAGTAGCCTGAGGCGGCCGTGGAACCCTTCGGGGGGTCGGCCTTCGAACCTCTGACCAGTAGTGGGTGTAGGTCCCACGCGATCTGAGGCGGCTGTCGAACCCTTCGGGGGGCCAGCCTTCGAACCTCTGATCAGTAGGGAGGCTCGGAGCCTGGTTCCTTCACGGGGAAGGATCCTTTTCAGGGTATCCCCCTTTCCCGGTCCCTGCTGCAAGAGATAGAGAAAGAGGAAAAAAGGAAAAGGATACGAAATCGAATGACGCGGAGTACCTTTTTTGTCGCAGTTATTACGGCGAAGGTGAAGCGTCGCCCACTGCTCCTGCCAGAAGCGCCGCCTGTCCCGCCGCGGAGTTAATGTGACGGGGCGAGTGGTTGGCGGGGCGGCCGCTGCGCGTGCGCGAGCCGTCCGAGGAACGGATCACGGGCGCGTTGTCTTCACGCCGTGAGAGGGGGTTCTCTTGCTGCCCCCGAATGGGACGTGAGCTTGGCTGACGACGTGACCGCTGCTCCCGCCCGCCTGCCACCGTCATTACTGCCGGCCCACTTTTGGTCGCATTGACCGCCGCGTCAGGCTGGCGCTGCTGGGTCGTGCGCCGGGTCGCCTCGAGTCGCGGTATTGGTTCCGCAATTGAGGAGGCGCGGTGGTGGCGCAAGTGGCGGTGCAGTTGCTTGTATGCAGCATCCGGCGCGTCGGTTGCGTGACGCGTGGGCCTGGGCCTCCATGCTGGCGTGTCGGGAGTCGGAGAAGCGCGTCCACTTGGCGCGGTTGCATGCCGCCTGCATGGCTGCCCGCCTCTTTCGCCCGTTGGTCTGGGCAAAAGTGGAGGGTCACTTGTAACCGCTGGGCGGTCGTGTGCACCACACGCGGCGGTTTGGCTTCTTCTGTTCTGAGTCGGTTTGCATGACATGCGGAACCCAGCCCCCGCGCCGCAGGGGAGGGCCTTGGAGCGTGTTGGAGAAGACTCAGCCCGTGATGGTTGGGGGCGCAAGTAGGGAGAGTTGCCTTTAAAAGGAGGGCGACCCCTTTTGGAAGGCGACCATGTCTTCTCGCTCCCTTATGCATCGCGTCTTTCCATCTTCCAAGCCCCCGGATGGGGGATACCCGCCGTCTTTTCGCTTCATCGATGGAGGAACGCAACTCCGTGGGAGTTGGTACCTTTCAGCCATCGTTCGGCTTCAAGGATTTTCATCACACAGTCCGGTTGCTCCCCTCCGCTGGTGGTCGCCCAAGACGGTGACCTCCAGCTCCTGGATGGGGAGAGGCAAACCGGGCTGTGATCCTGGTCCCACCCTCAACATCGAGGGTGTTCGTCATCCTCGCTGGGGCGGGGAGCGAGGCGAGCCGGGGCTCTACCTCCTGCGCGGGTCGGCGGGCCACCTCTTCTTCCAGCTTCTGGTGGTGGCAATCGCCTTCCAGCCCTGCGGCGGAGACATCCTCCAGCCATGCCGGGGAAGGCGAACTGTTGCTGCCCAGCTAGGATGCAACATTCCGCCCTCTCCCTCGCATTCGCGGCGAGGGCGGCAGCGAGGACCTGCCGGTGCGCTTGGGGCGACCCGCGTTTGCTGGTGATTCGCCCGGAGCTTGTCGCTCCGCAGGCTCCCTGGTGTGGAGGTTGTCCGTACCCGCGGGGACGGAACCGGAGTTCCGTTTGTGATGGCACTTCGGATGCCAGGGTTTTTTGTTCATTGCGGCTGTCGAGGCCTGAACATGTATGTAATTTTGGCACGGAGCCATGTTTTTTCCTCATTTTCGAGCACTAAGACTCGCCTGTTGATTATCTGAACCGCTTCACCAAGCATGAGTCGCCCCGTGTCAAGGTGACGATGAGGTATCCGTATCCCGGAGGCGTAGGAGTCCCTCGGCTCGGTCGGCCTTGTTGTCTGAGGCTCATCTAGCTTAGTTAAAGGGACCCCTTGGCCGCTCTTCGACGAGCCGAAGCCAGGGGTAGCGATATCAGCATGAACAGAGGCGGAGTTGGCTCGAAAATGAAACCTGGTTGGCCGGAGCCTAGCCGGGTTGTCCGTTAGTGGGACCGACGCCGGAGTCGATCAACCGAGGCCTCGTGTCGGGCTGGCGCCCTTGGAAGATGGTTGGCCGAGGCCCCAGGGGTAACCGGCCGAGCCGCCTGCTCGGGCCGGATTCCCGGAGAAGTCCCCGGCAGCGATTGTCCGGGCGTGACGATGACGTCGTCCTCCAGAGTGGGGATCCTTGGACCGCGTCGCCGTCTGAGGCTAGGTCGGACCTTGCTGAAGGTGTTACTGCCCCCTTCCAGCGTCAAGACCCGAACCTGCAAGATCAGAGTGTCTTGTAGCGTGTGCCTTCTGCGGCCGCCGAGGCCAGAATACACACCCTCGCTGTGTTGTAAAGCTGCGTCTCCTTTCCTCTTGTTTCAAGTATCTGGACTTTTTTGTCGGTAACAGGGATGTCTGTGCGAGCGAGAGTTGCTTCTCGCGGAAGGTGATGAGTGAGGTATCCGTATCCCGGAGGCGTGGGAGTCCCTCGGCTCGGTCGGCCTTGCCGCTTACGCGCACTTTCACCCGTCCATGAGGCCCTGTCACCGACTTAGTCGAGAAGGCTCGAAGGATCGCTTTGGCAGAAGAGCTTCTGAACGTGAAGACTTGTTCGGTCCGCGGAATCACTTTATCCGAACGCGAGTTACTTATCACAGAAGGTGATGAGTGAGGTATCCGTATCCCGGAGGCGTAGGAGTCCCTCGGCTCGGTCAGCCTTGGCTGCTTACGTGTACTCCGTCGTTTTCAGGATCCACTTTTCGAAGTAGTCAGAAAGCACGAAAGATATTCTGGCAGAAGAGATCTTTTTTCGAGGAAAATTTCAACGCAGAGGGGGTTCCCCCCCTTTTAGCCCCTGAGGGAGGGTCGGGCTTTGCCGGGGCGAGGCCGACCCTTCCTTGATGACTAAACTTTGCGCGGATGCGAGGTATATGAACAACTTGAAAACATCTTAAGGGTAGAAGCGATGTAGCTGTTGGATGTTCCAAGCGTTGCCGTAGACCTCGCCTTGACTGTTGGCCAGCTTGTACGTTCCGGGCTTCAGAACTTTGGCGATGACGAATGGCCCCTCCCAGGGGGGCGTGAGCTTGTGCCTCCCTCGGGCGTCTTGCCGCAGCCGAAGCACCAGGTCGCCCACCTGGAGGTCTCGGGGCCGGACCCCTCGGGCGTGGTAGCGTCGCAGGGACTGCTGGTACTGCACCGAGTGTAGCAAGGCCTTGTCCCGAGCCTCTTCCAGCTAGTCCAGCGAGTCTTCTCGGCTAGCTTGGTTGCTTTGATCGCTGTAGGCCCTCGTCCTCGGGGAGCCGTATTCCAGGTCAGTGGGCAAGATGGCCTCGGCCCCGTAGACCAGGAAGAACGGCGTGAAACCCGTGGCCCGGCTCGGCGTTGTCCTCAGGCTCCAGACCATCGAGGGGAGTTCGTTCATCCATCGCTTGCCGAACTTGTTGAGGTCGTCGTAAATCCGAGGCTTGAGCCCTTGTAGAATCATGCCGTTGGCACGCTCTACTTGCCCATTCGACATGGGATGAGCTACGGCGGCCCAGTCCACCCGGATGTGGTGATCCTCGCAGAAGTCCAAGAATTTTCTGCCGGTGAACTGGGTACCGTTGTCGGTGATGATGGAGTTCGGGACCCCGAAGCGATGGATGATGTTGGTGAAGAACGTCACCGCCTGCTCGGACCTGATGCAGTTCAGGGGTCGGACCTCGACCCACTTGGAGAATTTGTCGATGGCGACCAGCAGGTGCGTGTAGCCCCCGGGCTCCTTCTGCAAGGGGCCGACGAGGTCCAGCCCCCACACAGCAAAGGGCCAGGTGATGGGTATCGTCTGCAGAGCCTGCGCGGGCAGGTGGGTTTGCTTCGCATAGAATTGACACCCTTCGCAGGTGCGGACAATTCTAGTGGCGTCAGCCACCGCCGTTGGCCAGTAGAAGCCTTGCCGGAAAGCATTCCCGACAAGGGCTCGAGGCGCTGCGTGATGGCCGCAAGCCCCCGAGTGTATCTTTTGCAGGAGTTCCTGACCTTCGGCGACGGAGATGCATCGCTGGAGGATGCCCGAGGGGCTGCGGTGGTAGAGCTCCTTCTCATCGCCCAGCAAAACGAACGACTTGGCGCGTCGCGCTACCCGCCGAGCCTCGGCTCGGTCGAGGGGTAGCTCTCCTTGGCGGAGATATTGCAGGTACGGGGTCTGCCAATTTCGATCAGGCGTGGCCCCGCTCCGCTCCTCCTCGATGTGCAGTGCCTCACCCTCGGAGGTCGAGGGTACCTCGGGTTGAACCGAGGCCGCCTCGGGCCGAGCTGAGGGTGCCTCGGGCTGTGCCGAGGGCACCTCGGGCTGGACCGAGGGCGCCTCAGGCTCGGGCGCGTCGTCGATCTTGACGGAGGGTTGATGCAGATCTCGGGAGAAGACGTCCGGGGGAACCGTTGTTCGCCCCGAGGCTATTTTTGCCAGCTCGTCCGCAGTCTCGTTGTAGCGCCGAGCGATGTGGTTAAGCTCGAGCCCGTAGAACTTGTCTTCCAGGCGCCGAACCTCATCGCAGTAGGCCTCCATCTTCGGGTCGCGGCAGTGGGAGTTCTTCATGACTTGGTCGATGACGAGCTGCGAGTCACCGCGAGCGTCGAGGCGCCTGACCCCTAGCTCGATGGCGATCCGCAACCCGTTGACCAGAGCCTCGTACTCAGCCACATTGTTGGACGCCGGGAAGTGGAGGCGTAGCACATAGCGTAGGTGTTTCCCGAGGGGCGAGATGAAGAGTAGGCCCGCGCCGGCCCCCATCTTCATCAGCGACCCGTCGAAAAACACGGTCCATAGCTCCGGTTGGATCGGAGCCGTCGGTAGCTGGGTGTCGACCCATTCGGCTACGAAGTCCGCCATGACCTGGGACTTGATGGCCTCCCGAGGGGCGAACGAGATTGTCTCGCCCATGATTTCCACCGCCCACTTTGCAATCCTGCCCGAGGCCTCTCGGCACTGGATGATCTCCCCCAGGGGGAAGGATGACACCACAGTTACCGGATGAGACTCGAAGTAGTGTCGCAACTTCCGCCGCGTCAGGATCACTGCATACAGCAGCTTCTGAACTTGTGGGTAGCGGATCTTGGTTTCGGACAGTACCTCGCTGACGAAGTAAACTGGCCTCTGAACGGGCAATGCATGCCCCTCTTCTTGCCTCTCGACCACAATCGTGGCGCTAACCATCTGAGTGGTCGCGGCGACGTAGACCAAGAGGGCTTCTCCGGTAGCTGGGGGCACCAAGATGGGCGCCTTCGTGAGGAGCGCCTTCAGGTTCCCGAGAGCTTCCTCGGCCTCAGGGGTCCAAGTGAAGTGCTCGGCCTTCCTTAAGAGGCGGTACAGAGGCAGGCCTGTTTCGCCGAGGCGTGAGATGAAGCGGCTCAGAGCCGCGAGACATCCCATGACCCTCTGTACGCCCTTTAAGTCCTTGATGGGACCCATGCTGGTGATGGCTGCGATCTTCTCCGGGTTGGCTTCGATGCCCCGCTCGGAGACGATGAACCCCAAGAGCATGCCCCGGGGCGCCCCGAAGACACACTTCTCGGGATTGAGCTTGACGCCTTTCGCCTTGAGACATCGGAATGTCACTTCAAGGTCGGAGAGGAGGTCGGAAGCTTTCCTCGTCTTGACTACGATGTCATCGACGTAGGCCTCGACCGTGCGACCGATGTGTTCGCCGAACACATGGTTCATGCACCGCTGGTACGTCGCGCCCGCATTCCTTAAACCGAACGGCATGGTGACATAGCAGTACATGCCGAAGGGCGTGATGAAAGAAGTCGCGAGCTGATCGGACTCTTTCATCCTGATTTGGTGGTACCCCGAGTAGGCGTCGAGGAAAGACAGGGTTTCGCACCCAGCAGTGGAATCCACGATTTGATCGATGCGAGGCAGAGGGTAGGGAACCTTCGGACATGCTTTGTTGAGACCAGTGTAGTCTACACACATCCGCCATTTCCCCCTTTCTTTCTCACAAGCACAGGGTTGGCAAGCCATTCGGGATGGGATACCTCTTTGATGAACCCGGCTGCCATTAGCTTGTGGATCTCCTCGCCTATCGCTCTGCGCTTCCCCTCGTCGAATCGGCGCAGAGGCTGCTTGATGGGTCGGGCTCCGGCCCGAATATCTAGCGAGTGCTCGGCGACATCCCTCGGTATGCCGGGCATGTCCGAGGGACTCCACGCGAAGACGTCGGCGTTCGCGCGGAGAAAGTCGACGAGCACTGCTTCCTATTTGGGGTCGAGCCCGGAACCGATCCGGATCTGCTTGGAGGCGTCGCCACTGGGGTCGAGGGGGACGGCCTTAACCGTCTCCACTGGCTCGAAGTTGCCGGCATGACGCTTCACGTTTGGCACCTCTTTGGAGAGGCTTTCCAGGTTGGCGATGAGGGCCTCGGATTCGGCGAGGGCCTCGGCGTACTCCACGCACTCCACGTCGCATTCGAACGCGTGTTTGTACGTGGGGCCGACGGTTATGACCCCGTTGGGGCCCGACATCTTGAGCTTCAGGTAGGTGTAGTTGGGGACGGCCATGAACTTCGCGTAGCATGGCCTCCCCAGTACCGCGTGG
Organism: Zea mays; assembly: GCF_902167145.1. Lineage (NCBI taxonomy): Eukaryota > Viridiplantae > Streptophyta > Magnoliopsida > Poales > Poaceae > Zea > Zea mays. The sequence continues at coordinate 113,931,932 of NC_050096.1, forward strand.
TAGGTTCCTCGGAACCCGACCACCTCGAACGTCAGAGTCTCCCTTCGGAAGTTGGAGGGCGTTCCGAAGCAGACGGGAAGGTTGAGTCGTCCGAGGGGCTGGACGCGCTTCCCGGGAATGATCCCGTGGAAGGGCGCAGCGCTTGCTCGGACGGAGGACAGATCGACGCGCAGGAGCCTGAGGGTCTCGGCGTAGATGATGTTGAGGCTGCTGCCCCCGTCCATAAGGACCTTGGTGAGCCTGACGTCGCCGATGACGGGGTCGACGACGAGCAGGTATTTCCCCGGGCTCGGCACGTGGTCGGGGTGGTCGTCTTGGTCGAAGGTGATGGGCTTGTCAGACCAGTCTAGATAGACCGGCGCCGCCACCTTGACCGAGCAGACCTCCCGGCGCTCTTGCTTGCGGTGCCGAGTCGAGGCATTCGTCGCTTGCCCACCGTAGATCATGAAGCAGTCGCGGACCTCGGGGAACTCTCCTGCTTGGTGATCTTCCTTCTTGTCGTCGTCGCGGGCCCTGCCACCCTCCGCGGGTGGCCCGGCCCTGTGGAAGTGACGCCGAAGCATGACGCACCCCTCAAGGGTGTGCTTGACGGGCCCCTGATGATAGGGGCACGGCTCCTTGAGCATCTTGTCGAAGAGGTTGGCACCTCCGAGGGGCTTCCGAGGGTTCTTGTGCTCGGCAGCGGCGACAAGGTCCGCGTCGGCGGCGTCGCGTTTCGCTTGCGACTTCTTCTTGCCTTTCTTCTTGGCGCCGCGCTGAGTAGACGCCTCGGGAGCATCTTCTGGTGGGCGGCCCTGGGGCTGCTTGTCCTTTCGGAAGATAACCTCGACCGCCTCCTGGCCAGAGGCGAAATTGGTGGTGATGTCCATCAGCTCGCTCGCCCTGGTGGGGGTCTTGCGACCCAACTTGCTCACCAGGTCGCGGCAAGTGGTGCCGGCAAGGAACGCGCCGATGACATCTGAGTCGGTGATGTTGGGCAGCTCGGTGCGCTGCTTCGAGAATCGCCGGATGTAGTCCCGGAGAGACTCTCCCGGCTGCTGCCGGCAGCTTCGGAGGTCCCAGGAATTCCCGGGGCGCACGTACGTGCCCTGGAAATTGCCGGCGAAGGCTTGGACCAGGTCATCCCAGTTGGAGATCTGCCTCGGAGGCAGGTGCTCCAACCAGGCGCGAGCGGTGTCGGAGAGGAACAGGGGGAGGTTGCGGATGATGAGGTTGTCGTCGTCCGTTCCACCCAGTTGGCAGGCCAGGCGGTAGTCCGCGAGCCACAATTCCGGTCTCGTTTCCCCCGAGTACTTTGTGATAGTTGTCGGGGGTCGGAACCGGGTCAGGAACGGTGCCCGCCGGATGGCCCGGCTGAAGGCCTGCGGACCGGGTGGTTCGGGCGAGGGACTCCGATCCTCCCCGCTGTCGTAGCGTCCCCCACGCCTGGGGTGATAGCCTCGGCGCACCCTCTCGTCGAGGTGGGCCCGACGGTCGTGATGATGGTGCTCGTTGCCAAGGTGGCCCGGGGCCGCAGGCGCGGTGTTGCGCGTGCGCCCGGTGCAGACCGAGGCTTCCCGCATGAATCGGGAAGTCGCGGCATGAGGTTACGAGGGGTACCCCTGCCTTCGGGAGGCAGAGCTCTCGGCCCGTCGGACCGCGGCGCCTTCCAGGAGATTCTTGAGCTCTCCCTGGATTCGCCGACCTTCGGTGGTTGATGGCTCCGGCATCTCGCGGAGGAGCATCGCTGCTGCAGCCAGGTTCTGACCGACCCCACTGGATGCGGGTGGCGGCCTGACCCTGACGTCGTTGGCGACGCGGAGCTGGAAACCCTGGGGCAGGTGACATATTTCTCCGGCCGGGGGTTGGCCCGCCCATGCCTGCCCGACGTCCGGGCGGATCGGCTCAAGCGCTCCTACTCCTTCGTCGAGCCTGGCCTGCGCCCCGCGGACTTGCTCGAACTGTGGGTCGTGACCCCCCGCCGGAACGGGGACCACAGCTAGCTCCCGCGGGATGTCAGCGCGAGGCACCGGCCTAGGGAGATCACCGTCCTCCGGCATGCCAAGATGATTGCCTTCGGAGGGACCCCCTAGATCGACGTGGAAACATTCGCGGCTTGGGCCGTAGTCCTCGTCGTCGAGGTTGCGGCTACCGTCGGAACAGTCGGAGAGGCAGTAGTCACATGCGGTCATGAAGTCCCGCATGGCACTAGGGTTGCCAAGTCCAGAGAAATCCCAACAGATGCTGGGGTCGTCGTCTTCCTCGGACCCAGAGGGCCCATAGGTCGAGACGTCCGTCAGCCGGTCCCAAGGCGACCGCGTGCGAAACCCCAGAGGGTTTGAACTCGCCTCTACAAGAGTGCCCGCCAAAGCAAGGCCGCTAGGCGGGTTGAGGCTGAATCTAAATGACGTAGGATGGGAATCGGTCAGTACCTTTTGGTCGATGAACGGCGATGAAGTCACGTCGGGGACTGACTGCACCGTCATCTCAGGTACGAGGGTGACGCCCAGCAAGCCTTCCGCGAGCGTGCTGGCGTCGTCCGCTTGCTCGGGATTGGCGTGTCGCGGGGAGACGGCGCTCGCCTTCATCTCAAACGTGAGGTCGATGCCCGACGTGCCCCCCGTTGGGGCGCTAGGGACGCCGACTCGCTCGACAGCCGACGAGGCGCGGCCTCCCGCTTGGCCTTGGTTGCCCCGCCTCCTCCTCCGTTGGCGGGGGAGAGGACGGGGCGAGCTCGAATGTTGTTCTTCCACCACGCGGGGAAGACGTCGTCGATTCCGCCGCCGGCGGGCGGGCCGTCGGCTGCCACTGTCGTTGTCGCGCGGCGGTGGAAGGAATATCATGTCGTAGCTGCCGTCGAAGGACATGAACTCAAGACTCCCGAAACGGAGCACCGTCCCAGGTCGGAGAGGTTGCTGGAGACTGCCCATCTGGAGCTTGACGGGAAGTTGTTCGTCAACACGCAGCAGGCCCCTACCTGGCGCGCCAACTGTCGGCGTTTCGAGACCGGGGGGTCCCTCGGGCCGACGAGTGAGTGTCGCCGCGTGCCCCAGCCCAGATGGGTCGAGCGCGTGGGCGAGCGCGAAGGGGGGAAAGGAGCGAGGCGGCCGGAGACCGGCGTGAGAGAGGTGGGAATCCCGCGGCCTTCGTGTTCGTCCCGCGCCCAGGTCGGGTGCGCTTGCAGTAGGGGGTTACAAGCGTCCACGCGGGAGAGGGAAGCGAGCGGCCCCGAGAGAGCGCCTGTCCCGTCCTCGTCCCCGCGCGGCCAACCCTCTCTAAGAGGGCCCTGGTCCTTCCTTTTATAGGCGTAAGGAGAGGATCCAGGTGTACAACGGGGGTGTAGCAGAGTGCTATGTGTCTAGCGGGGGAGAGCTAGCTCCCTAAGTACATGCCGATGTGGCAGCCGGAGAGATTTTGGCACCCAGCTGGTGTGATGTTGTGGCCGTCGGAGGAGCGACAGAGCCTGGCAGAGGGACAGCTGTCGGAGCAGTTGAGTCCTTGCTGACGTCCCCCTGCTTCCGTAAGAGAGCTGAGAGCCGCCGTCGTCACAGAGCATGCGGGGCGCCATCATTGCCTGTCTGGCGGAGCTAGCCAGCTGGGACACCGGTCTTGTTCTTTGCGGCCCGAGTCAGCTCGGGGTAGGGTGATGATGGCGCTTCCTGTTGACGTGGCTGGCCTGCGCCCTAGGTTGGGCGACGTGGAGGCTCCTCCGAAGCCGAGGTCGAGTCTGTCTTCCATGGCCGAGGCTGAGTCCGAGCCCCTGGGTCGGGCGAGGCGGAGGTCGTTCGGCAGAGGCCAGGGCGGAGTCCGAGCCCTGGGGTCGGGCGGAGCGGAGTTCGTCGTCTTCTGGGACTTAGCCTGAGTCCGAGCCCTGGGTCGGGCGGAGCGGAGTTCGCCGTCTTCCGGGACTTAGCCCGAGTCCGAGCCCTGGGTCGGGCGGAGCGGAGTTCGTCGTCTTCTGGGACTTAGCCCGAGTCCGAGCCCTGGGTCGGGCGGAGCGGAGTTCGCCGTCTTCCGGGACTTAGCCCGAGTCCGAGCCCTGGGTCGGGCGGAGCGGAGTTCGCCGTCTTCCGGGACTTAGCCCGAGTCCGAGCCCTGGGTCAGGCGGAGCGGAGTTCGCCGTCTTCCGGGACTTAGCCCGAGTCCGAGCCCTGGGTCGGGCGGAGCTTCCTATGGTGCCTTTGGCAGGGCCTGACTGCCTGTCAGTCTCACTCTATCAAGTGGCACTGCAGTCGGAGTGGCGTAGGCGGCGCTGTCCTTCTGTCAGGCCGGTCAGTGGAGCGGTGAAGTGACGGCGGTCACTTCGGCTCTGCCGGGGGGCGCGCGTCAGGATAAAGGTGTCAGGTCACCTTCGCATTAAATGCTCCTGCGACTTGGTCGGTCGGTGCGGCGATTTAGTCAGGGTTGCTTCTTAGCGAAGACAGGGCCTCGGGCGAGCCGGAAATATGTCCGCCGTTGGAGGGGGGCCTCGGGCGAGACGGAAATCCTCCGGGGTCGGTCGCCCTTGTCCGAGGCTAGGCTCGGGCAAGGCGTGATCGAGTCGCTCGAATGGACTGATCCCTGACTTAATCGCACCCATCAGGCCTTAGCAGCTTTATGCTGATGGGGGTTACCAGCTGAGAATTAGGAGTCTTGAGGGTACCCCTAATTATGGTCCCCGACAAGCAAGGTATAAAGATAGCCAAAACTGGGGTAACTTATTGGATCTCATCAAAATTAACCTATACAGATCATTATGATTAATAAGAACATGACTGGGTAAAAGGAAGTGATCAAGGGCACAACTTGCCTTCAATGAGCTCCTGCTCAGCAACTTCTATCTGCTGGGCACCAGGATCCTCAGCAGCTTGCTCGTCTACCCGCATCAATACAAACATACATAGTATAGCAAAAATTAACATCACACCAAACATGTAAACACAATACATAATAATAATCTACACATTAAAATAAGATCCTAGGAACATGAATCATTAATTTTGGAGTTATGGATTTTAAGTTATGAATTTCCAAAGTTTTTATGTGCTTGATATATGATTAAGTGAGAAATTAATTTTACTACTGTTTTCATGTCAAAACAGAGACACTAGGTGATAAACAATAATATTATAAAATTATAGAAACTGGAATATATCAATTTGGAATTAAAATGAATTAAATATGAATTTTCCAAGTTTCTAGAATTATTTTTGTATTAAAAACCAATTTCTATATTTATTTCTCTATTTTTATTCTTCTCTGGACTAAGCGTCAAATTTCAGAAAAGCCATGGGCCTCGGTGTAAGATCCCGAGACACAGTCAATAGTCCCTGTAGACCGTGGGTTGGTTCTCTAAAATTATAAGGGATTTTTCAGCAAAATGGACTAGTGAAAGGGTATGGGTTATTCTCGACCATTGGATTAAAAGCCGAGCGCCCAGATTAAACCACAACCCTCGCGGACCGGTATATGACGATCACCGCACGATTGAATATCAACGACGTAGATTTTAAATAACCTAAACTGACTCTCGCCCGATCGATTTGAATCAGACGCACCAGATCATCCCCGCGAATGGGTATTCCTGCGATCTAATCTTAGCCGTCAACATTGGATCCGACGGCGCACGTCACTCCTCACCATCTCTCCCACAGATGCGGCGGCACCGCCCCTCCACGCGGCGGACCATCGTCGGGGTTCGCGAATTCCAAAAACTCTGCATCCCATTTTCCCATGTAGCATGTAGATTTATGGTGTGGTAACGAACATGATGGAATGCAAGGGTAGTCATACTAGAGGTAAGGCACAGGGAGCTCCGGCCATGGGGATGCGCGGTTTCGCGGCAGTACAAAAATCTGGCGAGAAATCGTTGGCCACCCGGTGGTCTTCTCCCCCTGCGAAGGTAGCCAACAGCACCACAGAGGCACGGCGAAGCTCCTAGCCCAGGCGCACCAATCCTGGCATGGCGTCTACGCAGATTTGGTAGCGGTGGTGGAATCTCTCCCTTTCCCGTGGGTTTGGCTTTGGCGGTGGAATTTAGCAGCAATGGCGACGCCGATTCGAGGGGGGGGGAAGGTTAAGGTAAAAGCGGTGATGGGGTCCTAATGGTGCGGTACTTGTGGCCTGGAGGTGGGCGCTTACTAGGTCGACGAGGCCGCAAAGGAAGCCGCAAGACACGGGATGGCGTTGAGTCCGTGGGGGAAGATCTACAGGACGACTGTCAACGGGGCCTGCGTGACAGAGACACGGGAGCGGGGAAATGCGATCGCGCAATGGCTGCCAGACCGGGCCCGCCAAACAGTGAGGCGACGTGGGCGTGGCTTCGCGCCTGACGGTCGGGACCCAGTTGTCGGGTACGCGCTCGCGAGTGGCTGACCAAGTTGGCCCGCATGTCGGCACCGTGATCGCGGTGGGAAAGGAGTTGGGCCACGCGGTTGATTTCGGGAGTGGGCCGAATGGTTGGCTCAGGCCCATTCAGCGCACAGTTCCATTTTTCATTTAGTTTTTCTTTTTATTTTTCTTTTTTTCTATTCCTTTTCCTTTTTATTTTCAAATCTAGAATTTAAATTCAAATCTTATGCCCAATTTAACCTCAAATTATATTGTGAAATCAAAAGTAACAATTTTGGAGATATTTTTAGATGAATATATTATTTATATTTTTATATCATTTCCCTTTTTCTTATTTTCAATCCCTAATTTCAATTTAGGGTTTAATCCAACTTCTAGTCATTATTATATTATTATTATCCTTATTATTTTTATTTAATGCACAAACATATAAACTCCAACATGATGCACATTCTTTTATTTTAGTATCATTTGTTTCAATTAATCACTCTTAATTATATGTATGCTCATGTTGTGATAAATATATGGCATACAAAATAGGGAGATCAACTATATAATCCTTGTATACAATTTTGGGTATTACAAATCCTACCCCCCCTAACAAAAATCTCATCCCCGAGATTTAGGAAGGACTAGGGAAAAGATGGGGAAAATCTATGCGAATTCTTCTTCTCTCTCCCAAGTAGATTCATCTTCTCCATGATGGCTCCATTGCACTTTGCACATCTTAATAACTTTATTTCTTGTAACTCGAGTCAAAGTGTCAAGAATCTTGATAGGATATTCCGTGTAAGTCAGATCACCCTGAACACTGAGCTCCCCCATTGGTAACTGTTCCTCAGGTACCCTGAGACACTTCTTCAGTTGTGACACGTGGAAGACATCATGTACATCCGCAAGATGATCGGGTAGTTCTAGTTGATATGCAACTTCTCCCACTCACTTTAAGATCAAGAAAGGTCCAATAAAGCGAGGGGACAACTTTCCTTTGACTTTAAATCTTCTCATACCCCAGATTGGTAACACCTTCAGATACACGTGATCACACTCCTTAAACTCTAGTAGCCTTCTTCTATTATCAGCGTAGCTCTTTTGCCTGGTTTGAGCTACCCTCAAATTCTCCCGAATTATATGGACTTGTTCTTTTGCGTCTTGAATAAGTTCAGGCCCAAAGAACTGGTTTTCTCCAGTCTAATCCCAATATAGAGGAGTCCTGCACTTCCTGCCATATAAAGCCTCAAATGGTGACATCTTCATACTGGCCTGGTAGCTATTATTGTAAGAGAACTCCGCATATGGTAAGCTCTTATCCCAACTACCACCATGTTTAAGAGCACAAGCTCTTAACATATCCTACAACACTTGGTTAGTCCTCTCGATTTGCCCATCAATTTGACGATGGTAGGCCGAACTAAAATTCAACTGTGTATCCAAGCTCTCATGCAACTTCTTCCAAAACCGAGAAGTAAACTGTGATCCTCGGTCTGACACAATCTTCTTAGGCACCCCATGTAGACAAACTATCCGAGTCATATACAATTCTGCTAGCTTGGCTCCCCTGTAATTAGTCCTCACAGGTATGAAATGAGCCACTTTCGTCAGTCTGTCCACAATTACCCAAATAGAGTCATACCCTATAGTAGTGTGGGGTAGTCCAACAATGAAATCCATGCCTATTTCTTCCCATTTCCACTCGGGTATCATAAGCGGGTGCAGTAGTCCAGCTGGTCTTTGATGTTCGCCCTTGACTCTTTGACACACATCACACTTAGCCACATGTGCAGCAACATCTCTTTTAAGCCCATACCACTAGTACTTCTGATTCAAATCCTGATACATCTTAGTGCTACCAGGGTGGATAGAGTAATCAGAATCATGGGCTTCCTTCAATATAGTCTCACGAAGGCTATCAATCTCCGGAACACATATCCGGTCCTTGAACCATACAATACCTTGCTCATCCTCCGTGAATTCTGGACCTCTACCTTCAGTAATCAGATCCTTAATCTCTTGAATTTTAGCATCACCAACCTAACCCTTACGAATTTCTTGCTCCAAGGTAGGTTCCAATTCGATGGTGACTCCTTCAGTGTGCGCAACAATTCCCAGGTTGAGTCTCCTGAATCTTCAACAATCTCATCAGGTAGCTGGGCAACAATAGCGGAATGAACGTGCTCCTTTCGACTCAAGGCATCTGCAACCAGATTCGCCTTACATGGGTGATAATGAATCTCCAAGTCATAGTCCTTAATGAGTTCCAACCATCAGCGTTGCCTAAGGTTGAGATCCTTCTGAGTGAATATATACTTCAAACTCTTATGATCCGTGTACACTTGACACTTAGTTCCCATAATGTAATGTCTCCATATCTTAAGTGTGTGCACTATGGCTGCCAGTTCTAAGTCATGAGTGGGGTAGTTCAACTCATGTTTCCGCAACTGACGAGACGTGTAGGCAATCACGTGTCCTTCTTGCATAAGCACACATCCCAAGCCTTGGCCACATGCATCACAATAAATGTCAAATCCCTTCTGTAGATCTGGCATAACGAACACTGGGGGTGACATCAATCTAAACTTCAGTTGATTAAAGCTATCTTGGCACTTCGAGTCCCACTTAAACTCTCTTCCCTTCTCTATAAGTGAGGTAATAGGCTTAGCAATATTAGAGAACCCTTCAATAAATTGTCGATAATATCCTGCAAGTCCCAAGAAACTTTGAACTTCAGTAACTGTACTGGGTATGCTCCACACCACTATCTCCTTGACTTTAGCAGGATCCACTGATATCCCACCATTAGAAATGATATGTCCAAGGAATGGCACCTCATCAATCCAGAACTCGCATTTACTGTACTTGGTGCAGAGTTAGTTATCCCGTAGCTTTTGTAGCACCAACCTCAGATGTTCCTCATGATCGCTATCACTCTTGGAATAAATAAGAATATCGTCGATGAATACCACGACGAATCTATCTAGATACTCCATAAACACCTTATTCATCAGATTCATAAAATAGGCTGGTGCATTAGTGAGTCCAAATGACATAACTATGAATTCATATAAACCATATCGGGTTGAGAAAGCCGTCTTGGGAATATCTGATAGTCTAATCTTCATTTGATGGTAACCTAATCGAAGATCAATCTTCGAGAACACCCTTGCACCTCTCATATGATCAAATAAATCCTCAATGCGGGGTAACGGATACTTGTTATTCACAGTAACATCATTAAGGGATCTATAATCCACACACATCCTTTGCGATCCATCTTTCTTCTGTACAAACAGAACCGGCACTCCCCAAGGTGAGGAACTCGGACGAATGTACCCTGCTTCCTGCCACTCTGTTAACTGTTTCTTCAGTTCTTTTAAATTTTCCACTGACATCCTTATGGCCTTTTTGAAATGGGAGCAGTACCAGGTAAGAGATCAATAACGAATTTGACTTCCCTATCTGGTGGCATTCTGGGAAACTCTTCAGGAAAAACGTCTGGAAAGTCTCTAACAACTCGGATGTTACTACCCACAAATTTTCCATCTACTAGAAATATGGCTGGTATGGTAGAGGCGGTTATAGTAATCTCAACTTAAAATCTTTCCCCTTTGGAACTGGTAAGTTCTACAGTTCCCTTATCACAGTGTATAACTGCCTTAGCTTTCCTTAACCAAGACATCCCGAGTATCAGATCTATACTGCTTTCTTCTAGTACTATGGGTGTAGACCAGAATTCCCTTCCCATAATTGTCAGTGTTAATATTTGTGTCATATAGTTTGCTTCAACAGGCCCTTTAGGTGTAATTACTACCATAGGTGTTTCATGTTTTGCAGTGGTAATTCATTGATGGTGGCAAATCGAGCCGACATAAACGAATGCGTAGCTTCAGAATCAAATAATAATGCGGCTGGAATTGCATTAATATAAAACATACCGATAGCGATGTCTGCACCGTCAGCAGTGGCCTCAGCACTGATTTGATTAACCCTGGCAATGTTGAATCCCTTGCTAGGAGTCTGTTGCTTGTTTTGAGCTGATGCACTAGAATTCCCTGCAGGACAAGCATTAGCATAATGCCCAACCTGACTACACTTGAAGCATGTAGGGCCTGTCTTCTGTCCTGTAGGCCTCGTCGGGGTGCCAGTGGGGGCAGACTGACGAGTGGGAGGTGTCCGTGGAGACCTCTGTGGGGTGTACTGAGCTGGGCGTGGTCCTCCTCAAGTACGAGTTGGTGTACCCTAGGGCAGAACGTAGCGAGGATGAACACTGCTACTACCCTGCCCCTGGGTAATGGCCTTCCTCTTCAAATCTCCAATTGAACACGCTTGTGTTCAATAGCAAGAGCCTTATCCAGCAGCTTCTGAAATGATGGAAATGTGTGAGCAACCAGTGCATACCGTAGGGGCCCATTGAGTCCTTCTGTAAAGTGCTCTTGCTTCCTTTCATCATCCCCCACCTCATTAGGAGCATATCTTGACAGCTGGATGAATTTGTCACGGTACTCGCTGACACACATGTTGCCTTGCTTCATTGACAGAAACTCCTTCTTCTTGATCTTCATCAATCCAGCAGGAATGTGGTAGTTTCTGAACTGAGTTGTGAATTCCGCCCAAGTAATAGTGTCAGCAGCATCATGAGCAACCACATAAGAATCCCACCAGTCAGCAGCAGGACCTGTCAGACGACCAGAAGCATAAAGAACCTTCTCTAGGTCAGAGCATTGGGCGATGTTGAGCATCTTCTCAATTACTTCAGCCAATCATCAGCATCTAGTGGATATTGTAAGGAAAATGGACCCCGGGCCATTTGGCTTAATAGATTTTGGTGTTTGATGATTAACACAACCTGTGAACTAATGTATTTTCCAAGTGTTTGTGTGTTGTAGTTCACAGGATGCGAAGTGGATTGGACTGAGGCTCTGAGGATGCAACACCTCAGAGAAGACATTATAATACCCATATAAGACATTACAAAGTCATATTGAAGACATTTTATACATGCTAAGATTCAAACACATCAAGAAGTAGAAGTGAGATACAAAGATGCAAAACAAAAGTGAACTTGACAAAGTTGAGAGGAAGGGCTGACTGAATTGGAAGTGTTTCACAAAATCAAATCTACTCAAACTGACATGTCTTCAACTCTGAGATGTAGATAATTTTATAAGCTTTCCAAAAAGTCCAAGATCATCAAAATCGGAGTTCGGAGCTAAAAGTTATGCCCACAATACGAAGTCGGAATTGCTGAAAAAACAAGAGCAGCATATGGAATATCCGGTGCACACCGGACTGTCCGGTGTGCCAAATTTGCTCAAACTGGTATGGATTCTTCTCTGGGATGTATAGAATTTCATAAGCTTTCCAAAAAGTACAAGATCATCGAAATCGGAGTTCGGAGCTAAAAGTTATGGCTAAAATACGACAAGCAAGCATGGGCTGTCCGGTGCACACCGGACCGTCCGGTGCGCCATGTCCGGTGCACCATCTTCGGAAGCTCCAACGACTACTTTTGATGGCTAGTACACGTGGCATGTCCGGTGCACCACCGGACAGTTCGGTGCACCTGTCCGGTGCACCGCAGAAAGCTGCAGAATTGCTTTCCAACGGCTATATTTGAGTTGGGGCCTATATATACTTCACCCAACCCACCATTTGGAGGTGTGGGAGCCCAAGCAACATACCAAGGCATATTGTAGACATTTCCAAGTGCTCAAACACCCAAGTGCTTAATAGAATCACTCGGTGATTAGCATAGGTGCTTTGCGAAGTGCTTAGGTTAGTTAGACCACATTAGCGCTTGCTCTAGGTGAATCCTAGTTAGTTGAGTGAGTTTAGACAAACCACATAACCCCTCGGCTCTTGCGCGAGCCATTGTAATTGTACTGAGTGCGGCGAGAGTCTTGCGAGACCGTGACAACCGTGTTTGTGTCACGGCCGCCATCGTGTACCGGAGGGAACGAGGTCCGCGGCGTTTCGGCCGGAAGCTCGATAGTGGAGACGGCGGGGAGCGTCCGAGAGGAGCCGGAAGCGGAGCACCACTTGCGCGTGGAGAAGGCCCGCGGCTCTCTACGGAGTTTCTCGACCGAGGTGCTTGGCCCTCGCGTGGGCTTCCCTTTGCGTAGGGGCACCAACGAGGATTAGTCGGGACCTTGAGCGGTTCCGGATACCTCAGTAAAAATACCGGCGTCATCCACGAGAGTTTGCTTCTCTACTTTGCTCCTTAAGTTTCTGCATTTATATTAAGCATTTAAGTTTCAATCTTGTATTCATGCTTATATAGTGTAGATTGAAACTTAGACATTGCGGTAGAGATAGCAACACTTAGACAAAACTTAGTTTGCACATTCTAGTTTGATTATTTGTATAGGTTTTGCTCTAAGGATTTATTTGTGGCCTAGTTTAGCAAAAGTTTTAGAAGTCCTAATTCACCTCCCCTCTTAGGCGTCACCCGTTTCCTACAAGTGGTATCATAGCCTGGTTTGGCTCATTTGAAATGCTTTAGCTTCACCGCTAAAAGAGCCGACACTTTTTAGAGGAAGGGATGGATACCCATAGGCCACCACACTTCGACGGCACTAACTTCCCATATTATAGTGCTAGAATGACTTGTTACCTAGAGGCCATTGATCTAGGTGTTTGGAGAGTCACTCGTGACCGGATGAAACCTCCCAAAAATCCCATGAAACCCACCACGAGTGAGGAAAAAGAAATTCATTTAAATGCTAGAGCCAAAAATTGCTTGTATGAATCTCTTAGCCTGGATATTTTCAATCAAGTTTTTACTTTGAAAATTGCTAATGAGATTTGGCTAAAATTGCATGAGCTCCATGATGGCACATCCAATGTTCGTGAGCAAAAACATTGCCTAGTCTTAAATGAGTATAATTCTTTTTCTATGAAAGAAAATGAGCTTGTTAGAGATATGTATTATTGTTTGAATCTAATTATCAATGAGCTCAATTCTATTGGCATTAATAAGCTAGGTGATGCGGACATTGTGATGAAGATTATCTCCCTACTACCACAACAAAGATATGGGAGCATCATCACTATTCTTCACAACATGGAGGACTTGGGTACAATGACCCCGACAACCGTGATTGGAAAAATCGCGGCCTTCGAGATGTCGCGAAAAATGTGTCGGGGAGAGGAGCCAACTTCCTCAAGGCCATATGCTTTTGCATGTGATGAAAGGAAGGGTAAAAAAGAAGGCTCCCACACCAAGTTCCTCAAGTGAAGAAGAGGAAGAAGAAGAAAGTGATGATGGTGAAGATAATCAACCATAAACATCCTCTGAGGACGAAGAAAGAATTCGACGCGCCGGAAAGGTAATGAGGATGATCCGCAAGATTAATCTAATGGGTGTGCCCCTGCAGGTAGAGGATCTTCTCTTTAACATTGACAGGAAAAAGTAAAGAAAGAAAGGATGCTTCGCATGTGGGGAGAAGGGCCACTTCAGGGACAACTGTCCAACTATGGCCGAACCCAAAAAGGGAAGGAGTGAAGGCAAGGCGCTAACAAGTGTCAAAACTTGGGATGATTCTTCAAGCGAAGATGAACCTCCAAGGACGCGCAGCCACCGGTCCTCATCACGCTCATCACGATCATCACACAAATGCCTTATGGCAAGAGGTAAAATGAGCATTCCATCCTCTAGTGATGAAAGTAGTAGTGATGATGAAGGTGAGGGAAACCCCTCCGTAGATGAGCTTGCGGAAGCCGTTAAATTTTTTCAAGATGTATGCACTAAACAAAAGGCTCAACCTAATACTTTGAAAAATAAGTTGATTAGCTCTCAAAATGATTATAAAGGTTTGCTAGAAAAATTTGAAGCATTTGCAAATTTAAACTGTGAGCTATCAGCTAAAATTGAGCAACTAGAGTCTAGTGCTACATCCACAGCTACCGATGATAGCCTTATTAAAAGGAATGAAAAACTTAAGGCTAAGTTAGCTAGCTCTCAAGAAGCTATTGAAAATTTGCTAGGGAAAATGGAAATTCTTAGCATACACAATAATGAGCTAACTACTACGCTAGAAAACATTGGTAGCACCCCAGAAGTATCTTTGGTTGAAATACCTGAAATTATTAAGAAAGATGCTTCCACTTTCTGCTTCGATTTAATTGATGATTCTAACTCTTGCAACCAAGTTCTTGTTGAGAATATTGTTGTAGAAACATGTTCGAATGAGGTTGCAATGGAAAATGAGCAATTAAAGCTAGAAGTGGCTCGCCTTGGAAAAGCCTTGTATGACAAGAAAGGCAAAGCCAAACAAATCCAACCTCCACAGGATAACACCACTGCGTGAGTGAACAAGCCTGTGGAGGGCGAAACTGTGATTTGTAGGCTATGTCACAAAGAAGGCCACAAGTCTTTCCAATGCAAAGCGAAGACCAGGAATAAACAAAAGGAAAAGCTCAAGCAAAAGCCAACAAGCAAAATCTGCAACACCTACATCAAAAAAGTGGATAAAAAGGTTGCTACACCATATTTGATCAAGAAGAAAAAGAATGGAAAGGTGATAGCAATCAAGGCCAACAAGCAAGCCAACAATGGGAAAGGGGCCAAACGCATCTAGGTGCCAAAGGAAATAATTTCAACCATGAAAAGCACCAAGAAGGTTTGGATCCCGAAAGGTAAGTGAGGAGTCCGAAGAAAGACAAGGAATTTGGAGACTTGGCAATGAGATGTATATCATGGGATACATCATATTGGATCAAGTTTATTGCCAAGTGGGTTAGTGAATATTTTGGACCCAAATTTCCCCACCCATGACTAAGGTAGCTAGATTTATTGTATTCCTTATTTTTAGATATGTGTATCTATTTTCTTGTATCTAGTTTTACCTTTCCTGCCTAGTATTTCATTTTGTACTTACTTTAGATTAACAATGCATGCATACTAGGTAAATAACATGGTAGGGTAACTCGTTCTCAATTCATATTCTTGAGCAAACCTACATGGTTTAAAATGTTTAATTATTAAGCACGACACATAGCTTATTTAACATCCCTAAGTAAATGACACTAATGCATCAAAAGCTTATATCCTACAATTGGTATCATTTAACTTATATGTGTCAAAGCTCGGATTATGGATAATCTGCCCCTCTTGATATCAAATCAAAGTGCATGTCTCCTACAAGTATTCAAAACTTGTATGCACACTTTCAGGGGGAGATTACTCTATAATCTAAGTCTTTGAGACTAATACCTGTTTTCAAGTCTATTTCATGTAGTAGTCTCATTGTAAGGAAAATGAAGTCCCTGGAGAAAGACAACAAGCTTCCACTGCAAATCTACAAGAATTCTTATCTCTCACAAGCCTGCCATTGTCTTCAATTGGTCCGCAATTGACTTTCAATTAGTATCCTTGAGACTACATTTAGTATCATTTACATGTCTTCTCCAATATTTGATTAGACTATATTTCATATCTTATACTTCCCATGTTGCTATAAATGCATATACTATTAACTTATATTTTGTTACCTATGCATAAGGGAAGTTATTCTATTCAAATTATGTCTTGCACCTCTATTTCTCACATGCTTTTTCCTAAGTAGAAGATCTCTGTCAGGGGGAGTTTTTCTTCGTCTCTAAAGGGGGATAAAATTCTTTCTAAAGGAGAACACTCGTTTAGGGGGAGTAATCTTTTAGTGCTTCTATTGATATTAATTGATAATTCTTTAGAGAGGGCAAGTCTTATTTGCTTCCTATATTCTTTTAATATCTTCCTTTTCGGTGGTTGATGCCAAAGGGGGAGAAGTTGTAGGGACCAAAGCAATGAAAATGTTATCAAACACCAAACACCACCAAATTAAAATTTTGATCTTTCAAGTGGTTTTTGCATTTTGGTCTAAAATAGGAAGTAAGTGAATTATGGAGTTAGGGGGAGGCTTAAGTCCATAATCTCACATTATGGGGACAAACATGCATCCTAGCAAGTAGATTGTATATTTATATTCAAATGTTTGTAATATTTGCTTGCTTTGGTTGTGTTGTCATCAATCACCAAAAAGGGGGAGATTGTTAGGAAAGTGGACCCCGGGCCATTTGGCTTAATAGATTTTGGTGTTTGATGATTAACACAACATGTGAACTAATGTATTTTCTAAGTGTTTGTGTGTTGTAGTTCACAGGATGCGAAGTGGATTGGACTGAGGCTCTGAGGATGCAACACCTCAAAGAATACATTATAATACCCATATAAGACATTACAAAGTCATATTGAAGACATTTTATACATGGTAAGATTCAAACACATCAAGAAGTAGAAGTGAGATAAAAAGATGCAAAACAAAAGTGAACTTGACAAAGTTGAGAGGAAGGGCTGACTGAATTGGAAGTGTTTCACAAAATCAAATCTACTCAAACTGACATGGCTTCAACTCTGAGATGTATATAATTTTATAAGCTTTCCAAAAAGTCCAAGATCATCAAAATCGGAGTTCGGAGCTAAAAGTTATGCCCACAATACGAAGTCGGAATTGCTGAAAAAACAAGAGAAGCATATGGGAAGTCCGGTGCACACCGGACTGTCTGGTGTGCCAAATTTGCTCAAACTGGTATGGCTTCAACTCTGGGAAGTAGAGAATTTCATAAGCTTTCCAAAGAGTACAAGATGATCGAAATCAGAGTTCGGAGCTAAAAGTTATGGCCAAAATACGACAAGCGAGCATGGGCTGTCCGGTGCACACCGGACCGTCCGGTGCGCCATGTTTGGTGCACCATCTTCGGAAGCTCCAATGACTACTTTTAACGGCTAGTACACGTGGCATGTCCGGTGCACCACCGGACAGTCTGGTGCACCTGTCCGGTGCGCTGCACAAAGTTGCAGAACTGCTTTCCAACGACTATATTTGAGTTGGGGCCTATATATACTTCACCCAACCGGCATTTGGAGGTGTGGGAGCCCAAGCAACATACCAAGGCATATTGTAGACATTTCCAAGTGCTTAATAGAATCACTCGATGATTAGCGTAGGTGCTTTGCGAAGTGCTTAGGTTAGTTAGACCACATTAGCGCTTGCTCTAGGTGAATCCTAGTTAGTTGAGTGAGTTTAGACAAACCACACAACCCCTCGGCTCTTGCGTGAGCCATTGTAATTGTACCGAGTGGGGCGAGAGTCTTGCGAGAACGTGACAACCGTGTTTGTGTCACGGCCACCACCGTGTACCGGAGGGAACGAGGCCCGCGGCGTTTCGGCCGGAAGCTCGATAGTGGAGACGGCGGGAAGCGTCCGAGAGGAGCCGGAAGCCGAGCACCACTTGCGAGTGGAGAAGGCCCGCAGCTCTCTATGGAGTTACTCGACCGAGGTGCTTGGCCCTCGCGTGGGCTTCCCTTTGCGTAGGGGCACCAACGAGGATTAGTCGGGACCTTGCGCGGTTCCGGATACCTCGGTAAAATACCGGCGTCATCCATGAGAGTTTGCTTATCTACTTTGCTCTTTAAGTTTCCGCATTTATATTAAGCATTTAAGTTTCAATCTTGTATTCACTTATATAGTGTAGATTGAAACTTAGACATTGCGGTAGAGATAGCAACACTTAGACAAAACTTAGTTTGCACATTCTAGTTTGATTATTTGTATAGGTTTTGCTCTAAGGATTTATTTGTGGCCTAGTTTAGCGAAAGTTTTAGAAGTCCTAATTCACCCCTCTTAGGCGTCACCCGTTTCCTACAGATCTGGTGAACTGGCGAAGGTTGGTGGCTTGTGACTCATAAATTCCCGGTGCTTGTCTCGGGGTGGAAGTGGAGGTGGTGGTGGAGGCAGTGGTGCTTGCTGCTGTTGCTGTTGCGCCCTTCTTTCCTGGCGTATCTCCTCTCGCTCTTGGCGCATCTCCTAGCATATATCCTCTCGCCCTTGGCGCATCTCCTGGCGTTCCTGCCGCATCTGCGCGTGCATATCCGCCATGGTGTCTGCCATCTGTTGCATTATCCGCATCTGGGCTGCAACTGCGGGATCAACTCTGGCTGGTGGAGGCTGTGGAGGATCCATCTCAGGTTGTTGTTGTTGTGGTTGTCTAAATATCCACCGAGTGTGTCGATTGGTAGGTAGATCAATTCCATCACCCTTCCTGGTATTGACCATCTGAGTTAGAAACATATGGTAAGAAAGAATAGTAGACAAGGCAGGTGATTACAAATCATGTTACTTTGGGGTATTTATTAGCTAAGCAGATTGGTGTTTTACCTACTAAAGTTATTTCATTACTGAGAGCACCTAGAGGGGGGGTGAATAGGTGATCCTGTAAAACTTGAAACTTAATGCCACAAAAACTTGATTAGGAGTTAGCACAATAAAGCCAAGTGGCTAGAGAGGAGTTCTCGCAAGACACGATAATCACAAGAAGATCAATCACAGATAGACACAGTGGTTTATCCTGTGGTTCGTCCAAGTTCAACACTTGCCTACTCCACGTTGTGGCATCCCAACGGACGAGGGTTGCAATCAACCCCTCTCAAGCGGTCCAAAGACCCACTTGAATACCACAGTGTTTTGCTTTGTTTACTTTATCCCGCTCGCGAGGAATCTCCACAACTTGGAGCCTCTCGCCCTTACACTTTGATGTTCACAAAGAAGCACGGAGTAAGGGAGGAATGAGCAATGCACACAAGACACAAAATCAGAGCAACAATACGCACACAAGTCACAACACGAGCTCTCAACACAACTCAAAGAATTCTCTACTCAATTGGAGCTCTAGTTGCTGTCACAAAGAATCGAATGAGCGGAATTGAAGTCTTGATGCTTAGGAATGCTTAGAGAATGCTTAGAGAATGCTTGGTTTTCTCCTCCATGCGCCTAGGGGTCCCTTTTATAGCCCCAAGGCAGCTAGGAGCCGTTGAGAGCATTCTAGGAAGGCAATTCTTGCCTTCTGTCGCCTGGCGCACCGGAGAGTCCGGTGCACCACCGGACACTGTCCAGTGCGGATTTCTTTCCTTCTTTGGCGAAGCCGACCGTTGGCGCACCGGACACTGTCCGGTGCACATCGGACAGTCCGGTGCCCCCTTCTGACCGTTGGCTCTGCCACACGTCGCGCGCGGATTACGCGGCCGACCGTGGGCCTGGCCGACTGTTGGCTCACCGAACAGTCTGGTGCACCACCGGACAGTCCAGTGATTTATAGCCGTACGCCGTTAATTGCTTCCCGAGAGCAGCCAGTTGACAGACGCCAGCCTGGCGCACCGGACACTGTCCGGTGCACCCAGACTGCGCAGAGTCTTGGCTGCCTAGCCAAGTCTTTTCCAAATTGGTCTTTTTCCTGTTTCTAGCACTTAGACACAATACATTAGTCCCAAAACAATGTACTAAGTCTTAGAAACATACCTTTACACTTGATTTGCACTTTGCCCACCATTTGGTATAGTTTAACACTTAAGCACTTGTGTTGGACACTAGATCACCAAAATACTTAGAAATGGCCCAAGGGCACATTTCCCTTTCAATCTCCCCCTTTTTGGTGATTTATGCCAACACAATAAAAAGCAACTAAAAGAAGTGCAACATCAATGCAAATGAAAACTCAAATTTGTGTTGATTCAAATTTGGCATATTTGGATCATTCTTTGCCACCACTTGGTTTGTTTTTGCAAATCAACCTCAATTTCCTATCTCTAAGTTAAACACACTTGTTGAGACATAAAGAGAGTTGTTCCAAGGGAAATTGATCAACGATTTCAAAAACTCCCCCTTTTTCCCATAATCAACCATTCTCCCCACAAGAGGCCAACTTTTGACAAAAGAGACAATAAGAGATTTTTGACAAACCAAAAGCTCTATTCTACTATTTTCAAAATTCTCAAGTGGTAGCTGATCCATTTGTTGCTTTGGCCTTATTTTCTCCCCCTTTGGCATCAAGCACCAAAACAGGATCAATCTTGGCCCGTTAACCCCATTGCCTCACCAAAATCTTCAACTAAGAGTAAAAAGGCAATAAGAGGACAAAGATGAACTTGGAATCAGTTACTCTTTCATCGGAGTGCAGTGGAAGTATTGCATGGTCCAAGTCCACCTTTTCCCTTTCAAACCTCCTTTGAGACTAAATTAAGCAAACTCAAGCACACAGTTAGTCTCAAAGGGTCAAGTTGTAGCACATCTTCCCCTAAATATATGCATCACTTGCAAATGGACTTGTGAGGTCCGGGGAGTGTTTGTACAACTTGAGCACCATAAATAAACAACAAAATGCATTAAGGGACATGATCAAGGCATAAAACACATGTATGCTATAAATCAATCCAGGTTCCACGAATCTAAGACATTTAGCTCACTACGCAGCTTGCAAAAGGTCGACTCATCTAGAGGCTTGGTAAAGATATCGGCTAGCTGGTTCTCGGTGCTAACATAAAACACTTCGATATCTCCCTTTTGCTGGTGGTCTCTCAAAAAGTGATGCCGGATGTCTATGTGCTTTGTGCGGCTGTGTTCAACAGGATTATCCGCCATGCGGATAGCACTCTCATTATCACATAGGAGTGGGACTTTGCTCAGATTGTAGCCAAAGTCCCGGAGGGTTTGCCTCATCCAAAGTAGTTGCGCGCAACACTGTCCTGCGGCAACATACTCGGCCTCAGCGGTGGATAGGGCAACGGAAGTTTGTTTCTTAGAACTCCACGACACCAGGGACCTTCCTAAGAATTGGCACGTCCCCGATGTACTCTTCCTATCGACTTTACATCCAGCATAATCGAAGTCTGAATATCCAATCAAGTCAAAGGTAGACCCCTTTGGATACCAGATCCCGAAGCAAGGCGTAGCGACTAAATATCTAAGAATTCGCTTCACAGCCACTAAGTGACACTCCCTTGGATCGGATTGAAATCTAGCACACATGCATACGCTAAGCATAATATCCGGTCTACTAGCACATAAATAAAGTAAGGACCCTATCATAGACCGGTATGCCTTTTGATCAACGGACTTACCTCCTTTGTTGAGGTCGATGTGTCCGTCGGTTCCCATTGGAGTCTTTGCGGGCTTGGCATCCTTCATCCCAAACTGCTTGATCAAGTCTTGTGTGTACTTCGTTTGGGAGATGAAGTTGCCATCCTTGAGTTGCTTCACTTGGAACCCAAGGAAATAGCTTAACTTGCCCATCATCGACATCTCAAACTTTTGAGTCATCACCCTGCTAAACTCTTCACAAGACTTTTGGTTAGTAGAACCAAATATTATGTCATCGACATAAATTTGGCACACAAAAAGATCACCATCACAAGTCTTAGTAAATAGAGTTGGATCAGCTTTCCCAACCTTAAAAGCATTAGCAATTAAAAAGTCTCTAAGGCATTCATACCATGCTCTTGGGGCTTGCTTAAGTCCATAGAGCGCCTTAGAGAGCTTACACACGTGGTCGGGGCACCGTTCATCCTCGAAGCTAGGGGGTTGCTCCACGTACACCTCCTCCTTGATTGGCCCGTTGAGGAACGCGCTCTTCACATCCATTTGGAACAACCTGAAAGAATGGTGAGTAGCATAGGCTAACAATATGCGAATTGACTCTAGCCTAGACACAGGAGCAAAAGTCTCCTCAAAGTCCAAACCTGCGACTTGGGCATAACCTTTTGCCACAAGTCGTGCCTTGTTCCTTGTCACCACCCAGTGCTCGTCTTGTTTGTTGCGGAACACCCACTTGGTTCCCACAACATTTTGCTTGGGACGAGGCACCAATGTCCAAACTTCATTTCTCTTGAAGTTGTTGAGCTCCTCTTGCATGGCCAACACCCAGTCCGGATCTAGCAAGGCCTCTTTTACCCTGAAAGGCTCAATAGAAGAGACAAAGGAGTAATGCTCACAAAAATTAACTAATCTAGAACGAGTAGTTACTCCCTTGCTTATGTCACCCAAAATTTGGTCGACGGGATGATTCCTTTGAATCGTCGCTCGAACTTGGGTTGAAGGTGTCGGTTGTGCTTCTTCCTCCATTAAATGATCATCTTGTGCTCCCCCTTGATCACACGCCTCCTCTTGATGAACCTATTCATTGTCTTGAGTTGGGGGATGCACCATTGTTGAGGAAGAAGGTTGATCTTGCTCCTTTTGTTCCAGTGGCCTCACATCTCCAATCGCCATGGTGCGCATTGCGGCCGTTGGAACGTCTTCTTCATCTACATCATCAAGATCAACAACTTGCTCTCTTGGAGAGCCATTAGTCTCATCAAATACAACATCGCTAGAGACTTCAACCAAACCCGATGATTTTTTGAAGACCCTATACGCCTTTGTATTTGAGTCATAACCTAACAAAAACCCTTCTACAGCTTTCGGAGCAAACTTAGAATTCCTACCTTTCTTCACTAGAATGTAACATTTGCTCCCAAATACACGAAAGTAAGACACATTGGGTTTGTTACCGGTTAGAAGCTCATATGAAGTCTTCTTGAGGAGGCGATGAAGGTAGACCCGGTTTATGGCGTGGCAAGCCGTGCTCACGACTTCCGTCCAAAACCGTTCGGGCGTCTTGAATTCACCAAGCATCGTCCTCGCCATGTCTAGTAGCGTCATGTTCTTCCTCTCTACCACACCATTTTGCTGTGGTGTGTAGGGAGCGGAGAACTCGTGCTTGATTCCTTCCTCCTCAAGATACTCCTCCACTTGAAGGTTCTTGAACTCGGACCCATTGTCGCTCCTTATCTTCTTCACTTTGAGCTCAAACTCGTTTTGGGCTCTCCTTAGGAAGCGCTTGAGGGTCCCTTAGGTTTCAGATTTATCCTGCAAAAAGAATACCCAAGTGAAGCGGGAAAAATCATCAACTATAACAAGACCATACTTACTTCCTCCTATGCTTAGATAGGCGACGGGTCCGAAGAGGTCCATATGAAGTAACTCCAGGGGTCTTGATGTTGTCATCACATTTTTGGCATGATGAGAGCTTCCCACCTATTTACCTGCTTGACAAGCTGCACAAGGTCTATCTTTTTCGAAAGTTACATTAGTTAGACCTATCACGTGTTCTCCCTTTAGAAGCTTGTGAAGGTTCTTCATCCCCACATGTGCTAAACGGCGATGCCACAGCCAGCCCATGCTAGTCTTAGCAATTAAGCATGCATCTAGACTGGCCTCCTCTTTTGCAAAATCAACTAAATAAAGTTTGTCGTCTAGTACACCCTTAAAAGCTAATGAACCATCACTTCTTCTAAAGACAGACACATCTACATTTGTGAATAAACAGTTATATCCCATATTACAAAGTTGACTCACAGACAACAAGTTATATCCAAGCGACTCAACTAAGAACACATTAGAAATAGAGTGCTCGGATGAAATAGCAATTTTTCCTAACCCTTTCACCTTGCCTTGGTTCCCATCACCGAATATGATTGAATCTTGGGGATCCTTGTTCTTGACGTAGGAAGAGAACATCTTCTTTTCCCCCGTCATGTGGTTTGTGCATCCGCTTTCGATAATCCAGCTTGAGCCCCCGGATGCATAAACCTGCAAGGCAAATTTAGGCTTGGGTCTTAGGTACCCAACTCATGTTGGGTCCTACAAGGTTAGTTACAATGGTCTTAGGGACCCAAATGCAAGTCTTGTCTCCCTTACATTTGGCCCCTAATTTCCTAGCAATTACCTTCTTATCCTTTCTACAAATAGCAAAGGAAGCATTGCAAGCATAATAAATTGTAGAGGGTTCATTCATTACTTTCCTAGGAACATGAACACTATTTCTTCTAGGTATATGATGAACAACATTTTTCCTAGCCAAATTTCTATCATGCATAGAAGAACTAGAAGCAATCATGGCATGAGAATCAAAAGCATCATAACTTCTATAAACATTCCTAGAATGTCTCCTATCATGATACATGAAAGCATGGTTCTTTTGAGCACTACTAGCCATAGGGGCCTTCCCTTTCTCCCTTGCGGAGATGGAAGCCTTATGACTTGTTAAGTTCTTGACTTCCCTTTTGAAGCCAAGACCATCCTTAATTGAGGGGTGTCTACCAATCGTGTAGGCATCCCTTGCAAAATTTAGTTTTTCAAATTCACTCTTGCTAGTCTTAAGTTGGGCATTAAGACTAGCCACTTCATCATTCAATTTAGAAATTGAAACTAGGTGTTCACTACAAGCATCAACATTAAAATCTTTACACCTATTGCAAATTGCAAAATGTTCTACACAAGATGTTGATTTATTAGCTATTTCTAACTTAGCATTCAAATCATCATTTATGTTCTTTAAGTTAGAAATAGAGTCATGGCATGTAGACAATTCACAAGAAAGCATTTCATTCCTTTTAATTTCTAAAGCAAGGGATTTTTGTGCCTCTACAAACTTATCATGTTCTTCATACAAAAGATCCTCTTGCTTTTCTAATAACCTATTCTTATCATTCAATGCGTCAATTAATTCATTAATCTTATCAACCTTAGTTCTATCTAGGCCCTTGAATAAACATGAATAGTCTATTTCATCATCGCTAGATTCTTCATCACTTGAGGAAGCGTAAGTACTAGTATCACGAGTGCTTACCTTCTTTTCCCTTGCCATGAGGCAGGTGTGATGCTCGTTGGGGAAGAGGGCCAACTTGTTGAAGGCGGTGGCGGCGAGTCCTTCGTTGTCGGAGTCGGACGACGAACAATCCGAGTCCCACTCCTTTCCAAGGTGTGCCTCGCCCTTAGCCTTCTTGTAAGCCTTCTTCTTTTCCCTCTTGTTCCCTTGTTCCTGGTCACTATCATTATCGGGACAATTAGCGATAAAGTGACCAATCTTACCGCATTTGAAGCATGAGCTCTTCCCCTTCGTCTTGGTCTTGTTGGGATGCTCCTTGCGACCCCTTAGCGCCGTCTTGAAACGCTTGATGATGAGGGCCATTTCTTCATCATTAAGTCCGGTCGCCTCAATTTGTGCCACCTTGCTAGGTAGTGCCTCCTTGCTCCTCGTTGCTTTGAGAGCAATGGTTTGAGGCTCTTGGATTGGGCCATTCAACGCATCGTCAACGTATCTTGCCTCCTTGATCATCATCCGCCCGCTTACAAACTTTCCAAGTATCTCCTCAAGCGTCATCTTGGTGTACCTAGGATTCTCACGAATATTGTTCACAAGATGTGGATCAAGGACAGTAAAAGACCTTAGCATTAGGCGGACGACGTCGTGGTCCGTCCATCGCGTGCTTCCATAGCTCCTTATTTTGTTGACGAGGGTCTTGAGCCGGTTGTACGTTTGGGTTGGCTCCTCGCCCCTGATCATTGTGAATCTCCCAAGTTTGCCCTCCACCAACTCCATCTTGGTGAGCATGGTGACGTCGTTCCCCTCATGTGAGATTTTGAGGGTGTCCCAAATTTGCTTGGCGTTATCCAAGCCGCTCACCTTATGGTATTCATCCCTGCACAATGAAGCTAGAAGAACAGTAGTAGCTTGTGCATTTTTGTGAATTTTCTCATTAATGAACATGGGACTATCTGTACTATCAAAGTGCATTCCATTTTCTACTATCTCCCATATACTTGGATGGAGAGAGAACAAGTGGCTACGCATTTTGTGACTCCAAAATCCGTAGTCCTCTCCATCAAAGTGGGGAGGTTTACCGAGGGGAATGGAAAGCAAATGAGCATTGGAACTTTGCGGAATACGAGAATAATCAAAGGAAAAGTTTGAATTAACCGTCTTCTTTTTCTCGTAGTCGTTGTCGTCGTCCTTTTGGGAAGAAGAAGATTCGTCGCTGTCGTAGTAGACTATCTCCTTGATGCGCCTTGTTTTCTTCTTCCTCCCGTCTTTTCTTTTGTGGCCTGAGCCTGAGTCAGTAGGCTTGTCTTCCTTTGGATCATTGACGAAGGACTCCTTCTCCTTATCATTGACCACCATCCCCTTGCCCTTAGGATCCATCTCTTCGGGCGATTAGTCCCTTTTTTGAAGAGAACGGCTCCGATACCAATTGAGAGCACCTAGAGAGGGGGGGTGAATAGGTGATCCTATAAAACTTGAAACTTAATGCCACAAAAACTTGATTAGGAGTTAGCACAATAAAGCCAAGTGGCTAGAGAGGAGTTCTCGCAAGACACGATAACCACAAGAAGATCATTCACAGATAGACACAGTGGTTTATCCCGTGGTTCGGCCAAGTTCAACACTTGCCTACTCCACGTTGTGGCGTCCCAACGGACGAGGGTTGCAATCAACCCCTCTCAAGCGGTCCAAAGACCCACTTGAATACCATGGTGTTTTGCTTTGTTTACTTTATCCCGCTCGCGAGGAATCTCCACAACTTAGAGCCTCTCGCCCTTACACTTTGATGTTCACAAAGAAGCACATAGTAAGGGAGGGATGAGCAACACACACAAGACACAAAATCAGAGCAACAATACGCACACAAGTCACAACACGAGCTCTCAACACAACTCAAAGAGTTCTCTACTCAATTGGAGCTCTAGTTGCTGTCACAAAGAATCAAATGCGCGGAATTGAAGTCTTGATGCTTAGGAATGCTTATAGAATGCTTAGAGAATGCTTGGTTTTTTCCTCCATGCGCCTAGGGGTCCCTTTTATAGCCCCAAGACAGCTAGGAGCCGTTGAGAGCATTCCAGGAAGGCAATTCTTACCTTCTGTCGCCTGGCGCACCGGACAGTCCGGTGCACCACCGGACACTGTCCGGTCCGGATTTCTTTCCTTCTTTGGCGAAGCCGACCGTTGGCAGTTTAGAGCCGTTGGCGCACCGGACACTGTCTAGTGCACACCGGACAGTCCGGTGCCCCCTTCTGACCGTTGGCTCTGCCACGCGTCGCACGCGGATTACGCGGCCGACCGTTGGCCCGGCCGACTGTTGGCTCACCGAACAGTCCGGTGCACCACCGGACAGTCCGGTGATTTATAGCCGTACGCCGTTAATTGCTTCCCGAGAGCAGCCAGTTGACAGACGCCAGCCTGGCGCACCGGACACTGTCCGGTGCACCACCGGACAGTCCGGTGCACCCAGACTGCGCAGAGTCTTGGCTGCCTAGCCAAGTCTTTTCCAAATTGCTCTTTTTCCTGTTTCTAGCACTTAGACACAATACATTAGTCCCAAAACAATGTACTAAGTCTTAGAAACATACCTTTACACTTGATTTTCACTTTGCCCACCATTTGGTATAGTTTAACACTTAAGCACTTGTGTTGGACACTAGATCACCAAAATACTTAGAAATGGCCCAAGGGCACATTTCCCTTTCAATTACCTTATGGTGGTACATGCTAAGATGTCCATCTATAATATTTCAATCAATCAAAGAAGCAAATCAGACATTTATCATCAGAACAATCAGCCAACATTTTTTTAAATAGAGAAAATAGTTTTTAATTTCATCTTAGGTTCTCTATCTCTTAAGAATGTCATAGATGTAGGATTCCAAGGTGTGAAACCCATCTTGTCTTAGAGTGGAAAAGATAAGAGTAATCAGAGTATGACAGCAAAAGGTGAGACATGATCAAGATAAGGTAAGTATAGAATGAATCAGAGTAAGGTAAGTAGGTAATGGTGTTGTCCAGTGCTATCTAGGTTTCTTCCTACAATCAACATTCCTCTGATACCACTTCTGTCACACCCCGATTTAAGGGACAAAGCTGGGTGCATCTCATATATGCGCCAGAGAAGACAACACATATAATAACAGAGTGCATAGAGATAAATGTCATAAATATCATCAGAGTACTTATTACATAGCGGGAGTCTTATAAAATAAATGATAAAATAAAGCAAACTAAATATTATTCCCTGGTGCCACAAAACTGATTGGGAGACGCCACCTAGATCAAGTTGAAAGCCTTAGTGTTAGGCGGCTCCTCTTCGACCACATGTTCATCGCTCAACAAGTTGTGGGGAATAATGTGCATGAACTCACCAAAGGTGGGAGTTCATGTGAAGTGTAAAGCTGATCAATAAAATAAAGGCTGAAGCTGAGCATTGCTTTTATAAGTTGGTCAAAATTTTATTAGCAGTTACTAAGTGTAAATAAATACCAAACCATAGTAATAATAAGTAAAAGTAATGATAAAATAATCCCAATGCAATGAAATGACAAATTTAGTTTAATTCCATAAATTAATCATGTGAGTGTCCGAGCCGCTCATGACCGTGAGCACGTCTAGTATACCAGTTTTACACTCTGCAGAGGTTACACATCTTTACCCACAAGTCGTGTTACCCATTTGCCACGAGGTTGATCGGACCCCATACACCTCTACCAAGGAAGCGAGGCAGGGTACCACTACGAGGCATTTACAAAGTTTCACTAGCTTCAGAAAACCCGCTACAGTTCTAGGAAGCTCCAGTGCAGGAATCCCTCGCCTGACCGCCATCGCAGCAAAATCAACCCAAGGACCTCCCTACATTGACCACTCCCCTACTGCCCTCGCTCCTTTCGGGTAAGGTAGTCATCCACTAGCTTTCCTAGTTAATCAGCCAAGGGCGTCCCATACCACCCTTGTGGTAGTACTGTTTTTCCGGGTGGTTCTCCATGTTCCCATTAACACAATGATCTTATCATGAACAGTAAATAATAACTGATAACAAAAGTGTAACAATGAGTGATGTATATCTCCATGCCCAAAACCACATAAAGCAATAGCATATACTACCAAAAATATTCAGTGGTAAAGCAAGGTATAAAGATAGCCAAAACTGGGGTAACCTATTGGATCCCATCAAAATTAACCTATGCAGATCATTATGATTAATAAGAACATAACTGAGTAAAAGGAAGTGATCAAGGGCACAACTTGCCTTTAATGAGCTCCTGCTCAGCAACTTCTATCTGTTGGGCACCAGGATCCTTAGTAGCTTGCTCGTCTACTCGCATCAATATAAACATACATAGTATAGCAAAAATTGACATCACACCAAACATGTAAACAAAATACATAATAATAATCTACACATTAAAATAAGATCCTACGAACAGGAATCATTAATTTTGGAGTTATGGATTTTAAGTTATGAATTTCCAAAAATTTTATGTGCTTGATATATGATTAAGTGAGAAATTAATTTTACTACTGTTTTCATGTCAAAACAGAGACATTAGGTGATAAACAATAATATTATAAAATTATAGAAATTGGAATGGATCAATTTGGAATTAAAATGAATTAAATATGAATTTTCCAAGTTTCTAGAATTATTTTTGTATTAAAAACTAATTTCTATATTTATTTCTCTATTTTTATTCTTCTCTGGACTAGGCGTCAAATTTCAGAAAAGCCAGGGGCCTCGGTGTAAGATCCCCGAGACACAGTGAATAGTCCCTGTGGACCGCGGGTTGGTTCTCTAAAATTATAAGGGTTTTTTAGCAAAATGGACTAGTGAAAGGGTATGGGTGGTTCTCGACCGTTGGATTAAAAGCCGAGCGTCCAGATTAAATCACAACCCTCGCAAACCGGTATGCGACGATCACTGCACGATCGAATATCAACGGCGTAGATTTTAAATAACCTAAATTGACTCTCGCCCGATCGATTTGAATCAGACGCACCAGATAATCCCCGTGAATCGGTATTCCCGCGATCTAATCTTAGCCGTCAACATTGGATCCGACGGCGCACGTCACTCCTCACCATCTCTCACACAGACGCGGCGACGTCGCCCCTCCACGCGGCGGACCATCATCGGGGTTCATGAATTCCGAAGACTTTGCATCCCATTTTCCCCCGTAGCATGAAGATTTATGGTGTGGTAACGAACATGAGGGAATGCAAGGGTAGTCATACCAGAGGTAAGGCACAGGGAGCTCCAGCCACGAGGACGCGCGGTTCCGCTGCAGTACAACGAATCCGGTGATAAATCGCCGGCCACCCGGTGGTCTCCCCCCTGCGAAGGTAGCCGACATCACCACGGAGGCGCGGCAAAGCTCCCAGCCCAAGCGCACCAATCCTGGCGCGGCGTCTACGCAGATTTGGTAGCGGCAGCGGAATCTCTCCCTTTCCCGTAGGTTTGGCTTTGGTGGCGGAATTTAGCAGCAATGGCGACGCCGATTCGGGGGGGGGGGGGGGGAGGAGGTTAACGTAAAAAGCGGTGACGGGGTCCCAATGGCGCGGTACTTATGGACTAGAGGTGGGCGCTTACCAGGTCGACGGGGCCGCAAAGGAAGCCGCAAGACGCGAGATGGCGTTGAGTCCGCGGGGGAAGATCTACAGGATGACTGTCAACGGGGCCCACGTGACAGAGACACGGGAGCGGGGAAATGCGATCGCAACGGCTGCCAGACCGGGCCCGCCAAACAGTGAGGCGACGTGGGCATGGCTTCGCGCCTGATGGCCAGGCCCCAGTTGTCGGGTGTGCGCTCGCGAGTGGCTGACCAGGTTGGCCCGCATGTCGGCGCCGTGATCGCAGGTGGGAAAGGAGTTGGGCCGTGCGGTTGAATTCGGGAGTGGACCGAATGGTTGGCTCAGGCCCATTCCGCGCACAGTTCCATTTTTCATTTAGATTTTCTTTTTTTTATTTTTTCTATTTCTTTTCCTATTTATTTTCAAATCTAGAATTTAAATTCAAATCTTGTGCCCAATTTAACCTCAAATTATATTGTGAAATCAAAAGTACCATTTTTGGAGATATTTTTAGATGAATATATTATTTATATTTTTATATCATTTCCCTTTTTCTTATTTTCAAACCTTAAATTCAATTTAGGGTTTAATCCAACTTCTAGTCATTATTATTATATTATTATTATTATCCTTATTATTTTTATTTAATGCACAAATATATAAACTCCAACATGATGCACATTCTTTTATTTTAGTATCATTTGTTTCAATTAATCACTCTTAATTATATGTATGCTCTTGCTGTGATAAATATATGGCACACAAAATAGGGAGATCAACTATATAATCCTTGTATACAATTTTGGGTATTATAGACACACAATAAGCCCATACATTGTCCATGCCAATGGACAAATCTAGTAGTACCAAATCCACCATATGTGAATTCTCTGAAATAAGAATAGAGAAAAGAAAACAAAAGCACTCTTTTATTCATATAGAAAAGGATCACGAGATTGGTGATTGAAGAAACAACTAACCCATCTTGGAATGAAGAAGCCTGAGAAGAGTTTGAAGAGAGAATAGAAAAGATGGTCAACAACCCAACATTCTAGTATGATACATTTTTTACCTAATCAATTATTGAAATTGTGAGTTCTGCATAAGGCTTATACCAGAAAAACAGAAGCAACAACTGTTGTTGTGATGTCTTTTGATAGGCTATGACTCCTCCAGGATGAAGTTGCTTCATAACCAAAACAGATAAAATATTAGTAACAAAATGGGGATAATTTGATTTTAAGCTCTACAACTCTAGTATCTGTATCTATGAAATTTCAAACATACAACTTTTTTCTGGATTCATCTCATGGTATTTATAACTGATGAAACAGTGTGATCAATGTATTGCAGCAGGTGTTGGATAGGGGGTACTACTATATATTCTGTTGGAATTGTTTGCACATGTGTAGTGCAAGCGCAGCTGCCTGCAGTTGCAACTCCACGTGCCAGTGCATTGCTTGAGCATCGCGTCTGAAACTCTAAGCATGCAGCATATCGGAATGGGACACCAAAGTAAACATGCAGTAGATGTAGTGCAAAGTTTGGACGTGAATTTTGGTCCTATCACAATGGTAAATGAGTTGGGGTTCTCATTAAGTATAGACCCTACAAAAAAAGAAAAAGGGCGCAAGATCACAAACAACAAGATGACCGTAGCACCTGGGCAATTTTTTAGTGAAAAATGTAACTACCTCTACGTCGAACCCAAGTAGCTCAGTGACCTGTTTGGCAATTCAAGACTTCATCACGTCCAACTTGACATTTGACGTATCCACCTATCAAGCACAAAATCATTGAATCAGAGAAAGCTCTTGCAAACAACAACTATATATCCCTAAAATATTGTGCGCTCATTACAACTAAATTGAGAAACAAAGGATACGAGTGAAAGAACGAACTGACTAGATGGTCAAGTTCGGACGTGAACTTCTGCTTCTTCAGCAGCTTGGCTTGCTTATTTGAGAAGCTTGTGTTCTAGTCGGTGGACGCCCCCCTGCGAAAACACGACAATTAGAGCGGTCTCTACCAATAATAGATTCGACGAGAACAACCGTGAGCAGATGAAGCGCACGCTAGGTAGATCTACTATTGATGTCACGTCGTCCATGGGATGGGGGGGGGAGCGGAGCGGAGCTCGCGCCGGAGCGGAAGACGAGTGAGCTAGGAGACGGGCTCTCGGTCCCTAGGGGCGACGAGGAGGTTTAGAGTTGGCTGGACTCGACTCAATTTTTATCACCTAATGAGCATCCTTAGCCGGAGGCGAGCGTCCTAATCCTCCTCGTCGGTGGCGGTGCAACGACGGAAGAAGTGGGCGGAGGTTGTTGCGAAATGGATGAGGTTTATTGCTAGAGTGACAGTTACGAGAACACTACTGTGCGAATAAATAGGATAGAGATGGGATATGATCCGGGACCGTGGGTTGATTTTGAAGAATTACATTGGTTTTTTGTAAAAAGATGACGCGAGACGACCGTTGAAACTGGTACTTTAATATAATAGAGATAATACAAAAACTGCACATGTACAAGTGAAGAATAAACGAACAAATAATTGCGACAGCAAATCAAAAGGCCAACACAACTCACCATGTTGAATCGCTCGGCTGACGAGGTTATAATTTTGAGATCGAGTTGCGAAAGGGAGATGAAAATAAAAGGAAAAAATTGACGGATCACCCTCAAACTAGTGACATGACTAGTTTTAACATATTTAGAAAGTAATATATGAAAAATTGTTGGAGAAGATGAGTTTTCTCTTTTTATATTATTTATAAGGACTTACTAAATCCGTTAGGATTCATACCTATTAGAACTGCTCTTAGGGCCCGTTCGTTTCCGTCGGATTGGGCCATTTCTGGCCTGGTTCCGGGCAGAATAAATTGGTCTGGATTGGAATTAGGTCGGTGTCACTGTTCCCGTTCGTTTGGGCCTGAACCGGAAGTAAACTCGGCCCGGTTTTGACTTTCTCTTCTCTCCAAGGCCCGGCACAAACCCTGACCTCGTCTCCTCCGGATCGATTCCTGGCCAAAGCGACGGCGAGACGCTAGCGACGCATGAGGACGGCGCGAGGTCACTGTGTGGCGGCGCGAGGTGACGACGGGCCGACGCCGCGCAGCCCCGACGGCGAGCCTCCCCGGCACCTTCTCGCGACCCTTCGCCGACGCAGCGGCTGGCCTCGTCTCCCCGACGCAACGACACAACCCTTCCCCGCGGCCGCCGCCGCCTAAGCTCGGCCGCCGCGTCAATCACCATCGTGGCCACGCCGGCTCTCCTGGCCGTCTCGCCAGGCTACGTGCAGCACGGCGGCGTGGTGTCGTACCCGATCGTGCCCGCGGTGACAGAGCGACTGGCGGCCGAGGCGGATGGGACCTTGGTTGGGTTGGTCATATATGCAGTTCAGTTCAGTTCAGTTCAGCTATGTCTCTGCTAGCTGCTGTTACGGTAACAGGCGGCGACGGCGGTTAATTACCTCGTGCGCCGACGGTGAGGGAGCTGTCGTTGTTCCACACAGGGGGCGCTGGAGTTGGTGGTCCAGTACGGGGCGTTGAAGGCGCTCGACGGGCGGTGCTGCACAAGCATGCATGCATATATGAACAGTTGTCCGATCCATCAAGGACGAAACACGAATTGAGACAGCAAACAAGCACAGCGTACCTTGTACGGGTCCATGGCCGCTACGACGTACGTACGCAATGTCGGCCTGCAAGGAGTTCGTGAAGGTGGTGTCGGGCTACGTGCAGCACGGCGGCGTGGTGTCGTACCCGGTCGTGCCCGCGGTGACGGAGCGACTGGCGGTCGAGGCGGAGGCGGTGCGCGTGCGGTGCGGGGCCGGGGCCGTGCACGCGGCGGGCGGCGCGGTGTCGATCCCAGTTATCACAGTATGTCAGTTTAGCTCCGATCCCAAGCTGCCGAACGGAGCGACAGAGAATTATTTCAGCTGAAACCTGGGTTGATCAAGTGAAAGACCCGGAACAAGTGAAAGACTCGGATCAACTAAAACCTGGCCTGAAACTGTTCCTGACCTGGAACTAAAACCTGGCTGCCGAACGAGGCCTTATTGGTTTTTTTGTGCGACGTTGGGGGAGAAGACGTGCAAACGTGTGTAGAGTCGCGACGTCGGACGAAAACTGCTGATATGGGAGAAGAAGCGACACTTCTTTCTTGGTACAACGTAGATTCCTTTCTCGCATTCGCTCGCTGCCCCTGGAACAGGAGAAATTTGCCTGTTCCTATATTTCTCATGTGAAAAATGAACAATACCTACACAATTTCTTCATGGCCATGGGATTAAGTAGATTTTCTGGTTCACGTGACACCGGCATCTTGCTACAGTATTTTATTCTAGAGGGGACGGGATGAATTTGCGTTTTTTGGTTCACCTTTTTTGATTTCTATATTTTTTCTTTAGAATTCCTTCAATCCAAACGGATCTAAACATATTTTCACTCGTCCGATCAGGCGATTCAGAGGACGACATCGCTAGCACGTGGTGTCTGTTCCGGCTAAAATGAAAGGTAGTGGCAAAATTGTGGAAAGCACCAGGGAAGATTTTCCGCGGTGGGGAAATATCAAGAATACCCCTGGCATCCGCAGCCCTAACAAATCAACCCCGCTTCGTCTTCCCCTCCTCCTTCCCTTCTTCCCCTCCCTTCCCGGCCGCCGCGGTGCGCGCCCGCCTCCTTCCGTCCGGAGGCAACTACTCGCTTCTCTCTACTCTCGGGGAAGCCTGAGCTGATTCCTCCTCGTGCTCTCTCGTGGGTAAGTAAATCCTTTTGCGCAACCAGATTTCCGGGGGCTTCGACTGAACTGAGCTCTTGCATCCGGCCCCTTGTTCCCCCCCACCCATGGGTGTTGATTCCCAATCCTCCTTTTCCGATGACAAAGAGCCGTCCTTTTTTTTTGTTCAGTTGGTATAAAGTAATTTCTATTTGGATCCTCGAGTGGGCTTGCGTATTCGCGTAGCATCCTCTGAAATTTACTCCTTTTCGCCGTGCCTACTGCCTAGCAGATTATTTTGTGTTTCCCGTCCCTGCTCTGTTCGCAGTCATGTTGCGATTTGTCCCCATTCTAGGGGATTCTTGAGCAAAATGCCCCCTTTTCTCTATTTCCCCTTTTTTCTCTCCAAATTTCCATCCTGAGTTACTTTGCTTTTATACTAGTTATATTATCATTTCAGTCCTTCTCCTGCTGGAGCTTAGTGGAGTTCCAGCCTTCAGACATTTTTTTTCTTGTGAATATGTCAGTTCAGTCATCAATTCAGTGTTCGTTTGCTCGGAATTCCTTGGCAATTTTTAGAGCTACAAGAGCAACAGTCCATGATAAAGTTTTAGTGAAATTTCAGAGGTTCATGAACAATGCTAGTATGAATCCGTCCGGGTTGAAATCCATGTATTGTGTGACTGTTCTTTTTCTTTTGGTTTTGCAACAATCTTTGCCAACGTTAAGCAGATTTTGTTAAAACCTGAACCGACATACTGCTTCATTGCTGCTGGGCTATATAGCTTTTGCAGTGGTGCCTTCGTCAGACAAATGAACATGAACTATCATCTCCATCATGTGCCCTATTTACCTAGTAATTGTGTGTTTCCTGTTCTATGCCTTTACCAACAAAAAACTTGAGTCCCAGGTTCTCTAATGGGAGATGTTGTATGTTGCTAATGACCTTTAAAATACTTAAAAAAATAGGCACCCTTGACATAGTGAATTTTCACTTCGTCATGAATTACACATGAGAATTTTTGTTGAAAGTAAATTTCCTTTACATTTCTTATGTTTATTATAGTTATACTGACAGCTGAACAACTCAGGAAGCATGGCGGATGGGGGTATTGTGGTAGCCATTTGCCAATATGGTGGAGAATTCACTTCTGGCCCCAATGGTAATTTGACATACAAAGGAGGCGAGGCGCATGCTGTTGATGTTACTCGTGACATGCCACTGGAGAACTTCAAGGATGAGGTGTCCAAGGTGTTCCATGTTGACGTCACTGACATGTCATTGAAGTACTTCCTTCCGAATAATTACAGAACGCTAATCACAATATCATGTGATCGAGATTTACAAAGGATGGTTGATTTTACTACCAGTGCCACACAAGTGGAAGTTTTCTTGATTAGTAGAGTAGAAAACAGGTATGTTTTTTTGCACCTTATTGCTTTGTGATCTAAGAGTCAATGCATTGGCTGACATGGTACATGCTTTTCTCGGGCTGAATACCCAGGAGTATTGTTACTTACTCTGGAGCTTCTGCAAGTAAGCCTGGATCTAATGCTCCTGGTGATAAAAGGAAAAGGCCACCTTCCAAAAACAAGTAGGCTGCGCTGTGCTAGTTGTCTTTATGTTTTTTTTGTTATCCTCTATACTGTGTATCATGACATATTCTCTCTTTTAGGGTATCCAAAAGTAACAAGAAGACTCCAACTCCCAGTGCTCCTGGCACTTCAGTCCAACCTAGTGCTAATAATGTGAAACAGCCAAGACCAATAGCTATTGAAACCAACGACAACAGGTGCGAAATTGATCTTCATATAACTGCTACATCTTGGCATGCCTTCTTTGTTCTGGGATGTTTCTGATTTCTAAGAAATTGCAGTTCTGCGTGCCTTTCATGTTTGATTCATAAAGTGGATAGAAATAAGTTCTGTATATACAAATGGCTCTGGAAGCGGAGGCCCAACCTAGGTCTAAAATGATATAGGTGAGCGCCAGCTAGATAACTGAGACTAATAAAAACAATTGTAGCAGTTCTGACAAGCGTGGTATCAATAACCTCCTACCAAGGGGGCAGTGAACAACCGTGATTTTTTCCTTTGTCTATAAAACAGCGTCATAGAACCTTTTACTAGAGATGTTACACACAATGAGCTATTTTTGGTTACATTGACGAAGATGCATTGGCCACTATCTAGTGCATGCCAAGGGAACACATACGGCAGCTATTTTGTATATACTTTACAAAATAGCTAAAGAACACACAAGGTATATACTTTACTCCCTTTAATTTGAAGAGTAGCTTATCCCAGAATCGAATGAATGTATGCCTATTTGGATATTTGCATTTCAGTGTGTGCCTTACTTGATAAAGTTCTTGTTTGTGCCAGCAATGACACTTTTTGTCAAATGCATCATTAATTCTGACATCCGAATTTGTAGACTTGAAAGTTCTTTCCTGTATGCTGATTTGTATTGTATTTTTGGCTATTTTACAGAGCATAAGACTGAATAGTTAGCTAAATTTATGTATCAGTGGTCTACATAATGTGGTTATGGAGTTAAAATGTAGGCATCTTCACAACATAGTTCTCCTTTTGTTTTGATGTTATAATTGCAAAGCAATAGAGTATCCTGAGCACAAGGAGCCTTGTGCCTTGGTTTGCAGATGATGCAACATCTTCGCTTTCAGATTTTTGTAGAATGATTTTGTGTATTGACTGCCATAAACATTTCCTAGTTGCTTCTATTATAATTAAATCTTCGCCATCTCAAGTACTCATAGTTTGACTCTTATGGATATCATGGGCTTCGTAGTTGGCAAAATAATGTTAAGTGAAGTTCTAGTCTAGTTTATCTGAAT
Organism: Zea mays; assembly: GCF_902167145.1. NCBI lineage: Eukaryota > Viridiplantae > Streptophyta > Magnoliopsida > Poales > Poaceae > Zea > Zea mays. Next base: position 113,969,838 of record NC_050096.1, read on the forward strand.
TTCCAGCCTCATTAATACATGCCATTTTATTGTTTACAGTCTTGTAAAGTCTGAAGTATTACTTGTTGTTATGATTGCTAGATCGATGAGTGATTGGAGAGGGGTTATCGATGGGCAGGAACGTCGGCCGGGGGCCTCTGCCCACGGCCGAGCAAGAGGAGGGTTTCTCCCTTCTAATTCTTACCTGCTTTATTTCTCATCCATTGATTACATAAATAGGCCGGTTGGCCGCCCCTATCTAGCTAGAGATCCTTATCTCTTAAAAACTCTCAACAAACTACTAACTGATAACCTTCCTAGATAATCTCAACTAATCTCCTAAATAATCTCAACTAATCTTCTAATCTTATCTCTAACTATCCTTATCTAATCCCCCTTGAGGGCCCATGGCTGCTGCTGCCGCAGCCCCTCCGTGGGCCTCCTTAGGCCCTGACACTACACCCCTCCTGGACAAGCAGCTCGCCCTCGAGGTGCCGCATAACAGGTGCTCAAAGACCGAGTCTACTTGACCCAAAACCAAACACCTAGAAGACAAGCCTTTTACATCTCGGCTTATCTTATTATTTCGAATCTGATTTTTTTACCCCATAAGATAAGGTGGACACGCACGTGTGCAGCCACCTGGATCCCATGGATGCCATCTGCACGAAAGGGGAGCACATGGATGGGCACCTGGAATAGGTCGCAACAATAACCAGCGGAGGCGCCCTCGTGGCGGCCGGTAGCGGAATGTGGTGGCGCTAAATAGTGCGCCCTTGTTGATGACGAGGTGAGTGCCTTCCCTACCGCTGCTGCCGTAGAGTTGAAGTTCGTCGCCCGCGGGACACGTACCATGCTTGAACTTGGAGATAGTGGCCCGGTGCCACTGTTGATGGCCGTCCGACAGGGTGAGGTCGCGCCCACGTGTGCCGGGGTCAACCGTCACCAAGGCTGTCTCGAGCATCTGCCGGCGCATCTCCCGCACTCTCTGTCGTGCAAGGAAGCCACGAGCAGCAGCTTGTATGCCCACAACCGCCGACGTCCGGAGCCGTGCAGACAACGCTAGCTGGTGCTGCTCATGTTGCACTGCTTCCTTGATTTGCAGCAGCCCTTGCTCAACCTTCTGGAGCGTGGCTTGCATCTTTGCGAGATCAGCCCTTATATTGGTCCAAATGTCCCCCATCGATGGAGCTGGTGATTGCTGAGTCGTGGCTGCCCCCAGTGGCTCCGCCCATGGGGGCGGAGACGCCGTCAACGAAGATGATGTGATGAAATTTGGCGTTGTCCCTGAAGATGGGCATGCTGACGTCCAGTATGTGGTGACAAAATTGGCAGATGATGCTGCCCATGGAGATGGGGACGCCGGTTGCCAGGATGGCGTGACGAAGGTGGCATGCGGCGTAGCCCATGGAGATGGGGACGTCGGTTGCCAGGACGACATGAGGAAGGTGACATGCGGCGCAGTCCATGGAGATGGGGACGCCGGTTGCCAGGATGACGCCGCGAAATTGGCAGCAGAAGCCATGGGATTAGATCGAAACCCAAGCTATCCGATATCAGATGTTATGATTGCTAGATCGATGAGAGATTGAAGATTGGGTTATCGATGGGCAGGAACGTCGGCCGGGGGCCTCTGCCCACGGTCGAGCAAGAGGAGGGTTTCTCCCTTCTAATTCTTGCCTGCTTTATTTCTCATCCATTGATTACATAAATAGGCCGGTTGGCCGCCCCTATCTAGCTAGAGATCCTTATCTCCTACGCCGCATGGAGATGGGGACGTCGGTTGCCAGGACGACATGAGGAAGGTGACATGCGGCGCAGTCCATGGAGATGGGGACGCCGGTTGCCAGGATGACGCCGCGAAATTGGCAGCAGAAGCCATGGGATTAGATCGAAACCCAAGCTATCCGATATCAGATGTTATGATTGCTAGATCGATGAGGGATTGAAGATTGGGTTATCGATGGGCAGGAACGTCGGCCGGGGGCCTCTGCCCACGGTCGAGCAAGAGGAGGGTTTCTCCCTTCTAATTCTTGCCTGCTTTATTTCTCATCCATTGATTACATAAATAGGCCGGTTGGCCGCCCCTATCTAGCTAGAGATCCTTATCTCCTAAAAACTCTCAACAAACCACTAACTGATAACCTTTCTAGATAATCTCAACTAATCTCCTAATCTTATCTCTAACTATCCTTATCTAATCCCCCTTGAGGGCCGATGGCTGCTGCTGCCGCAACCCCTCCGTGGGCCTCCTTAGGCCCTGACACTTGTTTTTTTCATTAGTCAGCAGTTCTGTTCTGTAATGGTATGTTGTTAATTCTCAGTTGCTGTCATCATATTTTTGAAATTAGGGTATTCCAACTGGAATTTGGAAGTGATGTTGCCTTTGCCACCCCAGCTGGAGGTGCTTCTACTGCGCCAGACATTCTGGATCAGCAAAACCTTGCTCTTGTTGACACTGCACATCGGTAATTTTGCTGCCATCTAATGTCTTGTACTCCAAAATGTTGTACAAAAAGGAATAGTTTCACAAATGTCGACAACTTATGTGTTTTGCAGGGAACCAATTGGCCATTTCGATGATTCAGGTGACTCGTATGTTGGTTCTGAGATCACTGTAGATCCTCAGCATGGACTCGACAATCCTGTTATGTTTTGGGATGACATTATTAAAGGTGTTGGTCAAGAATTTGATAATGTGAAGGATTTCCGTGCTCAATTGTGCAAATATGCCATTGGGAAAGGATTTGCGTACCGGTTCATTAAAAATGAAACTACTCGTGTCACGGTAAAATGTGTTGCAGAGGGCTGCACATGGCGAATGCATGCATCCGAGTCATCTCGTAACAAGAAATTTGTGATCAAGAAAATGACAGATGAGCATACATGTGGAGGAGGAAATGGAGAAGGTCAGCGTCGAGCGACAAGACAATGGCTGACCACTGTTATTAAGGAGAAGCTGCATGATAATCCGATGTTGAAGCCAAAGGACCTTGTCAAGGAAATATATGAACAATATGGAGTTACACTGACTTATTCACAGGTCTGGCGAGGTAAAGAAGTAGCACAGAAGGAACTGTATCATGCTATCAGGGAGACTTACAGCCATTTGCCCTGGTATTGTGAGAGGCTTACAGAGTCCAACCCAGGGAGTATTGCTTTGTTATCTCCAATGGTGGATACAAAGTTCCGTCGCTTTTTTGTTGCATTTCATGCTTCTTTGCATGGTTTTGCAAATGGGTGCAGGCCCCTATTGTTTCTTGACAAGGTTCCACTGAAAGCAACAAATGAGTACAAGTTGCTGGTGGCCGCTGCAGTCGATGCTGACGATGCTGTCTTTCCAGTGGCATTTAGCGTCGTCGAGGATGAAAACTATGAAAGTTGGGTTTGGTTCTTAATGCAGCTGAAATTCCCTGTCCAAAATCACAGCTACGCTTACAATGCCATGACATTCTTGTCCAGTGGACAGAAGGGTCTGGATGCTGCCGTTTCTCAAGTTTTTGAAGATAGCCATCATGCCTTCTGTTTGCATCATATCATGGAGGAATTCAAAGGAGAGCTGAGAAAGGGACCATGGTCACAACAAATAAGAGAGGGGATGATTGAGGATTTTACTCGCGCCGCTCAAGCATGTAGTATTGAGGATTTTAACACGTCAATCGAGAGCATTAGGAACATATCCACTGAAGCTGCTGAGTGGATCATAGCAAGCAAGCCTGAGCATTGGTCCGACGCCATTTTCAGAGGCTGTCGATACGACCATTTCTCCTCAAACATTGTTGATGCCTTCAATAACTGGATACCAACCAAGAAGGAGGGTTCAATTGTGCTGATGGTTGACTCACTGAGAACAAAAATAATGGAGATAATAGAAACAAGGCGTGAGGCTTGCAAGGCGTGGTCAGGACCTTTGACGCCTTCCATGGAATTCAAAGCACAGGAGGAGGTGACGAAGGCTGGTAAAATGACTGTTCTGTGCTCTTCCGAAACCGTGTTTGAAGTGCGAGGCAATGCGATCTTTGTCGTTAATCTCGCAAATTGGGAATGCACCTGCCGGAGGTGGCAGCTTTCTGGCCTCCCGTGCCTGCATGCTGTCGCTGTGTTCAACCGGATCGGGCGATCTTTCTACGACTACTGCTCCAAGTTTTTCAGAATAGAGAGCTACCATATGACTTACTCAGGAACGATCTTCCCAATACCTGATATGGACACTGTTGATTTTAGTGCCGGTGCAAATCTAATCCCGCCTCCCAAGCCACGGACGTCGGATAAACCAAGAAGGAAGCGGTTTAACCCCAACAAGATCCCCACGGTAATACGGCTCTGCAGCAGGTGCAAGCAAGCAGGCCACAACAAGGCAACCTGTGAAGCTATTTTGTAGACAAAAAAGTAGCTGCTGCATCTGGGGTTTGTATTTTATAGCAGGTACCTTTTTACGTTTTAACTTTGACTTCTCGTGCTATATATATTTTTTTCCTGAAGATAATATTTTGAATCATGGAAGTTGAGATGTGTGTCATATTGTTAAAAGAAAACTTAATTTACAACACACCCACAATATTCCCAGGACATAACAGCTTTGCCTTCACCAGACAGCAGCAGTACTTCATCTCCTCTGTCTCTGTAGAGAGTGAAGTCACTTCAGCTTGATTAGGAGAAACTTCGTTGAGAACACTACAAAATTATCGAAATAAGCATCAGCAAGTCGGCGACGATTATGATATCCGGCTTGACTGGAGCAACTAGAAATCAAGTCGTCTGATTAGGCGTCGACTAATTAAGAGTAACATAACATCCAATATGGGCATAAACGAGTGGTCGCCTGATTAGGCGAATGAAAATTTCGTCATGGGCTGGCATCAGGTATGTTGGCAACTTGGGCCAGTTGTTTTTCGGCCCAATAAGGGACTCCTCTGTCCTGTCTCACTATCCCATTCAATTAGGACTCTAGCCACTGTCTACAGAGTTGGAATGATCTGGCATACTCTACCCAGCCGTAGGCGTTTCCTCCCTTCCAAGCTGTGGCTGTGGCAGTCTCCTCACCTCTACATGGGACCATCACTGGGAGCTTTTGTCAGTTTTCTTGGACATCTTAAACGTGTAAATCTGACTCAGCGAGGTGTAGAAAGATTATTTTCATCAAACTGGCGTCATTTGCTTGCTATTCATATCAGTGTCTTCATCTTTTGTGTGTAAAAGAATTTTCTCTATAAGTTGTCAGTGAGCAACACATTGGACCTTTATTTGGATACTCTATTATTCACCTAATCCACGTATATTGAGGTGGATTAAGTGAATACTAGAGTATCCAAACAAAACCTTGGGTGTTTGGAGGACATGAACAACACGGACAAGATTTGTGAACCATGAGTCGTTTCTGTGCTGAAACTTTTCCTGGCGCTCCACACATTGGTCGTTATTGGGACTGAATGCACTTTGACTGCTTGCTTAACTTTTAAGTGTTTCCTCCTTTTCAGCGTAAAGGATCTCAAGTTTTTGCTGGAGCGCTATGGCTGGTGCTGCCTGCTTTCTGCAGCTTCTTATCTGGAAAGGGGAAATTGGGTATCAGGCATACATATGATTCCCTGTGTTTATGTGGGAGCCGTAGCTTAAATCTTTTGTGGAGTGGGTGGATGAACCCAAGTGTTAGGGATCTGTCTGCTAGTACAGCATAGATTGTTACCAGTTCGACAACTCTAGGTAGTCCGTAGTCTTATCGTCTAGATGAAACCATTAGCTGTTTATTCTCATGTAGATCGATCTTCGCACGTGCCATGGTGGTTGCTTTCGTAATACTATCTCCGTTCTCAAATATTTATCGTCCGTTAGTTTATTTTTAAACTAAAACATGACAAAATAAAAAAAAACGGAGGGAGTATCGTTTTGTACAACTTTCTTTGTGTGCGCTCCTCTCAACTCTTAGGTAGAGGCTGCCAGTCAAAGGTGCAAATAGTATGGCTAGCTATTTTGCCAAACGGACCGAACTCGTAACTCCGAAGAGAGGAGGCTCCAGCGATTCGGTCGGTATTCTTGATCCAGGTGTTCAGGGTATAATAATTAAAAAGAACCACATCAGCCTAATCTGCAACCTTGAGATCTAACCGTATAGTGTTCGTTCTTGCAATGAAGGCTAAGCAATTTTTATTTGATATCCAAGAACATCATTATTCAATAGTTTAAAGAAGCAACAGTTCATGATGCCTGTGCTCAGTCTCATTGCGAACTTGTCGCCCAAGACGAAAGGTGAGAAGGCCACACATTGCGAACTTGTCGCCCACCAAACACTTCATTCATGGTAGGTCTTTGTTCGGCATGTGTACATGCATACACGAAGAGTATTTTAAACGCATGTACGCATATTAAATATGCCTAGGAGATCCGAGTTTGGAAGACAACATATTTGAGTTGGGCTTATTGTTATTGACATGATAGTTAATATGAACGATGGTGAAAACAGAGACATTTGAAATGTCTCGGAATCGACTTGATTTAATCAGTCCGATGAGATTTTCATAGCGATTTCATTGTTATGGTCGATAAATTTCTCACAGAATTCAGGACCGTGTACAACAGATAATTTGGTTGGAAAAACTTTTTTTTTTCATACCACATGGTATTATATTCAGTTCTTTGCTTATCTTAGTTTTTGTAGAAAATATTGTGAATAGTATAGCCCAAATATAACAGTCAAGGACAATACTTGGTGATGCAAGTCACTATGATAAAAGGGTCATGCTATCTTGTATTTAATATGATTATATGTGATGTTTTTTTCCGTTATAGTTTTCATCCATGTATTAGATATGATAGAATAACTTTCATTAGAAAATTAAGAGTTCCAATTGATGCCCTTTCAATTGCTACACCTATGAAGATTCTAATCATCATTTGGTAGGTCTGCCAAAGCAGAGTGTCACCGATTATTTTGATCCAATAAGGTGGATATTGGATCTCTGTATGCATAGTGTTAGTTTGCTTAACAAGGCTATGAAATCATATTTGGGCCTTGGGCATGTTGTTGGGAGGCGGGGCATTGGATGCCACCCGACAAACAAGTCAAATAGGATATGTTTAGCAAATGTTGCTTACCTGTCATTATATTTTTAGTCGTGATGTCAAAGCTCATTAGAACTTAGTGATTATGGATCTTGTCTACTATATATCCTTAAAAGGAAGAGATTGTAAAACATATAGTTGGAGAATCTTTTGTTAAATTGATTAATGAAATATTAAAGTAAACATAGTACTTAACTTTTTCTTTTATTTTGTTTAGTGATGGTACCTAACGCTCCTATCGATTTTAGTTTGCAATCGGTTATTAACAAACAAAACCCATTAGAGCAAATTTATTGCTTGTTACCTTAATTTGGTAATACTTTTCAAGTAAGACAAAAAGAAGTATGTTCTTCAGACTCTTTATACTAATGAGCCAGCGAGGAATGCAAGTGATGATGACCAAAGTGCTTATAAGAAGCACATGAATGACTTCTTGTATGTTTGTTGCCTCATAATTACCACCATGTCTCGAGCTTCAGAAGCAATATTAGGATGTGGATGCCCACAATATGACCAAGCAAGGGTTAAGATATATGAGATTCCATGTCCCTTTATGATGCAAGCTAACTAAAGGAAGTCTAGTCAATCCTCATGTAATCAAGATTTTGGTTACACTAAGAGTCTTGGATGCACTTGATGTCGCTCTTCTTTATGACCTAGATATGGATGTGATCCTCTAGTCCCTCCCACAAAGCTGTGAGCCGTTCAATTTGAACTTTCACATGAATAACGTGGAGAAGACCTTAGATAAGTTGTATGGGACACTTAAGACAACCATGAAGAGCAGTAAAAAAATCTAATCATGTGACGATGGTTCAACATGATATCAAGAATAAAAATACTTTATGAAGGGCAAGGGAAAGGCTAAAAATGAGATCTCAAAGCCAAGTGAGAGCCTAAGTCTATGTAACACCCCAGGTGTTACTTAGGGTTTTCACTCAAGACTACACAAGTAAAGCCATCATCACATGTGACTTAAATGGAGTAAAGGACACCAAACTTGGAAATAAAGATCCTAAGTAAGTGCAACCCATCTTAGAAGTCATGCCTTGGCTTTATCATTCACATATAGTGAGGAATTGCCCAAACCCTAATTCAAACCCCTTTTGAACAATTGGAGCACTAGAAGTGAGTATGACCAAAAGGCCATGAAAACCACATGATCATGACTTGGGCCAATTATAAAAGATGAAGTACACTTAATACTCCACAAAAATTAGTAAGAAAGTGACCCCAAAAAGGTTTCAGAAAAACCCCAAAAGGTTCACCAAACGGTTGAGCATAAAAGGAAAATCAGAATTTTTCTAAGTCCAAAACCAACCCCCTTCCAAAGATCAAACATGTTCACCCTTTTTCAAACTTCAAAACCACTTGACCCAATTGACAAAGTGGCGCCTAAAGACCTCTAGAACACCCTGGAAAAGTTTGAACCCAACCCTAAGTCGTTTCACACGACTTGGCACAAGTTTTGTCTCGGTGTGGACAGCTAGGACAGAGCCAACTTCCCACCCCCATATCTCTCAAACCCGACCACATCTCCCCTTGGAACTCACATGAACTAGGTAGCCCTAGGTGTAGGGAAGAGATCTCTAAAAGGTCTTAGGGCAAGATTCGCACGTTTGGCTGCTCAGCAGGGGGTAGAACAAGAGCAGAAACAAACCTCCACGTGTTCGACGTGCACTGCGCTCGCCAGAGCACGCCCGACGCCCGCCCCCGCGTGCCCCACGTCGCGCCAAGCCGAGCCGGCGCCGTTGCCCGTGCCCGCGCCTATAAAGCCACCCGAGACTTCAACTGTACTCCCCCGCACGCGCTCGACCTCACTGGAGCACTAGATCACCGGCGTTGCCCCGCGCACGGCGTGCCCGCGGCCACCCGATCCCCCGCCACCGTAGACCGGCCAACAGAGCCTCTCCCAACCCCGTCCGACCCTCGGAGTAGACCCTGCGTGCCTCGGTGAAGCTCCCCGAGCGAGGAATCGAACTTTGCCTCGCCAGAGAAGCCAGTTCACGGTCGCCAGACTTCACCCGACCGCCGGCAAGCGTAGACCGAGCGCCACGGTAAGTCATTCTCCGACTCCTTGCACGAGTCGATTGCTTGACATCCCGTGAGGCTCCCCGTGCCCTTGGATTGACCGGTATCACCGTGGTTAGGCCAGAGCACTCGCCGCCGACGAGTTCACCCGCCTGCGCACGTGGACCGGCCGATTCCGGCTACCACAGCCGTCGAGCCGTACCTCGCTGTGACCGCAAGAACCTCCCGGAGCCAACCCCGCCCTTCACCGGACCTCCCTCGCCGCTGGTAAGCCGCGCCGCCCTGTTTACTCCCGCGGGAACTATTTAAATAAGGGGAGGGACCTCGGGGGGAAGAGATAAAGGCCAGGGGGATTTTTGTAATGTCAGCGTCTCAAAGGAATAGTGGCGCATGGGTATAAATGAAGGGATTGTTTTAGAAAGAACCCAGGGTCTTCGATGCAAATGGGTTTTCCAGAAAACCTTTTTAATATTCTGATTTAAATGCAAACAGAACTTGAAAAATTCATAACTTCAGTTTTGTTCACCCAAATCGAGTCAAACCAATTTTGCAAGATCCTAAATAATGTAAACTACTTAGGAAAAATATAAAACCCCTAAGTGTTGCAGAAAACTTCAAAGTTTTGATTTAAATGATTATCTGGTCAAAAGCTAAATGAAATAAGGAAAAATAGCTACACTATTAGACTCGGGTTAAGAAAATTCAGAGAAGTACTTAATCACTTCCTAACCTGTTTAAAAATAATGAACCCCTCTGTACACCAAATTAAGGTAGAGTTTGCCAATTAAATCATTTTCAGCTTAAAGCTAAAGAAAATATAATAGGTAGTTTAAAATAAGAACCAGGGAGCACCCACATTTTTGTTAGCTCCCTTATTCAGTATAGTTTACTAGAAAATTTTGTTAGACCTTTGTTTAGTACAAAAGAAATGAGGTACCTTTTATTTTAGGAAAACAAGGAAAACATAGAAAAACCCTAGAGAAATAACTCTGAGGAGAAAACACCCCAAACCTTAGGATAACTAATGTTCTGTTAGTACAGAACCCACCCCTAGATGAGAGTTGTAGTGCAATGTGGCCCCTTTGCCCCAACTATTGTTATTTTTGTCCAAGGTATATTCTAATTATTCTGGACCTCAAATTTATAGGACAGACTACAATGACCAATAGTAAGCCACTGTAATTTTTACAGAATTTTTGGAAGAATTTAAATCACTGTTGTAGTTCAAACCCACCCTAAAATCATAAATAGAAAATGAAAAGGGGAATTAATAGTGGAGACTAATGTTACCCTAACCAAACCAGCAAAACCCCTTGATTGCCTACTAAAACATTTAAGGGGCAATCCAAGTCTTAATCCATTATGCTTATCTCTAGGCAAAACCTCAAACCTAAATTGATAAGCATAAACCACTAAGAGCCTCTTATAACAAGGAAACCCTAAGTTATTAACTAACTTAGTTTTTCTTCACTCGGCATAATTGTTACTAAATTCTACATATCATAGCATACATATACCTTATTCATTGCATTCGATAGATTGTAACCTCGCGGACGGAGAGTACATCATCGTGCCGGAGCAAGGAGTTGCTCAGGAGGTAGCCCCGGATCCAGCACCAGAGCCTGCCCCAGAGGATCTACCTGCCCCAGCTTTGGAAGGCAAGCCCCGATTTTATGCATAACCTATTTATTATGCTATTTTACTACACTTAATGCTTGTAGGATTGAATGTGCACTTACGTGTAGGCGTTGTTTGAAACCTTAGTTGCATGAACTCAGGATTCCTTTTGAGATGGATACTAGTATGCTAGGTCGAGTAGCTGCTTTACTAATTAGGGATCTCGGTAGAAGTCGAGTGATTTTTCTAGCACTCGCGCGAGGTCAGGACTTGGTTGTATCCATTTTTATATCGTAATGATGATGGTCTGTGGACAACGATCCATGGGGATGCGTTGTCTACGAGACAGAAATTGGAATAAGGATTAAGGTGTGGTACCGTGTGTCAAACGTTTGAACGTACTAAACATATGCCGAGAAATATGGTAAATCGGTAAGCCTAGTACCTAAGTGAACCTGGCAGCAGATTGCCCTCCTCACGCGACCTGAGACGTGGTCTCCCATTCCGGTTATTGTGGGTACAAGTGCGGTCACTGCACGACGGCAGTCGGGGTTAGTGAGGCATTGTACGCCAAGACGGTGAGCCCCTCTCTGCTGACGGGGAATCGATGGGGGACGATTGATGTGTGTGGGGATGGAGTGCCTCGCCACGTAGTGTGTTTAGGTTTACCTTGCAAGGTTTAAAAACTCGATTCGAATCGTCTGCTTCTCGCAGCTAATGAGACTGCTTGATCCATGCTGCTACATTGAGTAACAAGTGGAAATGTGATGACTTGGCAAAAGTTGTTGATTGCTAAATGTTTGATACCATGTATGGTTAGATAGGTATACATTTAGTCTTAAGAGAGTCACACTTAAACTTGAAAAAGCTAAAACTTGATTTATAGACTCAGCTAGTGCTTTTGGCAACCAAACCCCTCAGCCAAACAGCTGCATGTCTAGAGGTAGAGGAGTAGACTCCTCACACTGGGTAAGTCTAGCTGAGTATTAGTATACTCAGCCTTGCTTGTGGCATAATTTTACAGGTTCTCTGGAGGACATGGTTGCTGGAGTGACTTGGCCGTCCATCTTGCCACCGGGTTGGATAGTCGAGTGGGACCCTACCTCGGCTGAGGAGGAGCATGAGGAGTGGTGGGACAGGCTTCCCCATCTCTCTGTTCATTTATCGTTAGTTTATTTCCACTGCATTTCGAACCATGAGTACTACTTTTGCTAAAACTCCGATGATGATGTAATAAATTTAATACTCCCTTAATGTATGGTTTTATGCTTTATTGTATTTGCTCTGTGCCTCACCGTCGAGTGATTACGTGGTACATGATCCTGTTAGTGGTCTCGTCGGACTAGATCCTAGGGACTGATGTGTTATTCCCATTTAAGTGTGGTCTAGCCTCTAAGGCGGGACTTAGGCACTTGAGTTGGAATAATTCGGGCGGTTCCGCCACAGTTGGTATCGGAGCTCGTACCACCATAGAGGAATCAATAAACTATAAGTACCATCCTTTTTCAAAGTAAAACTTGATAGAAACAAATGTTGGATAGATCGTAGGACGATCAGAATAGACCTAGGACGTGAAGCCTTAGGATAATAGAGGGGTAGCTAGGTGGCTATTTGAGTAAGCCCTACATGCTACTATAAGGGATGGGAGTTCTTCCCTAATCCCTCTAAATTGAAATGAGGTCGTTTAGGACGAGCATGCATGCATCCTTACTTAAACTACTTGATAATTGGGTAAGAACTTTAATACACAATAATGACAGATTAAGTACACCTAGTGCCATTGTCGTAGTTATAGAGAGGTTGAGTAGTGATCCCTTTTTATTTTATAATTCTTTTTCTTTTTCGCTTACGCTTAACCGTACACAGATGACTTCTCATGGATCCTCGGACGAAGGGAGTACACAGTCCCACACAGACGGACTTGCACGAGAGGGTTTCCCCGTATCTTGTGGGAGGTACTTCAGGGAGTTGGTTACACGATGCCTCCCCAGTACGCGGTGCAGCTGTTTGAGAAGCACCGAGTGCCCCGCTGTAGGGTGAGGATGACCCTGGAGCCTCATCCCCTACAGCCAGGCTGGCGTTCATTGGACTCTGAGTCTTTCAGATACAGGGCTGAGGATACTATCGAGGCGATTGCTCTTCACGGACTAACCACCTTCTGTGGTTTCCACCCCTTGGAGCTGTCCACTCACCCAATTGGTTTGTTCCCCGTGGAGAAGGAGGACGACCCAATGTGGAAGGACCAAGTGGAGCATGCTAAGGATATATGGGCTATCTACCCAGGTCAGACTGCTCACTTGACGGTGCGGTGCATGAATGCCTTGTATCGTCTGCAAGTGATGCGAGGAGAGGCAATGTCTCATCTAATGGCATTGTTGGAGGCTACCAAGATCACCTTGGATAACAGGGAGGAACTTGTGGTAGACTTGTCCACTGAGATGGTGGAAAAAGACCTACAAGTGGACAAATGTCAAATGAGATCCAAGATCTTGAGGAGCTAGTGGGAACTAGGGAGAACACCATTGAGGTTCTCGAGGATCAGCTTATCAACACTCAGCAGCAACTCGCGGAAGCTAACCAGCATCTGGATATGCACCACCAGGAGATCCAGGACATGGATGCCAACGAAGATGTCGACATCGAGGGAGGAGAGGAGCCTGCCTCTAGCTTGGACACTGCTGGCTCAGGGAGACCACCTTCCCTCGAGTCGAGTGTTGCCTCGTTTGCTCACTAGGTCGCAGAGATAGAGTTAGAAGTCTGTGACGGTAGAACTCCTCGAGGCTAGCTTAGCTTTTGCACCCCTAGGGTACTAGGCTAGATAGAGTTGAGTCTTTTGAGTTACTGATGTAATCGTGACAAACTCTTTTGGAAGTATGGATGATGAATGATGTCAGCTTTAATTTAAGAAGAAAAGTTTATGCCACATGGTATCTTTTATAAATTATGCAAGAATATATATTGGTTTATCCCTTTGACTCTTTCACCACGATTGAACCTTGAACCTCAGAGATGTGATATTGAGACCATCCTTGATTTTTTAGATGGCAGGAAGAGCGCGTCGTGGATAGAATGAACACATTCCTCTACCACCGCCTCCTACTCTGCAAGAGCTGATGGCTCAGCAGAACGAGATCTTGCGACAGTTGGCTCAGCGTCAGCCGCCACCTCAGCATTATGGTGGTGGTGATCATCAGTGTCACCCCGCAGCGGCCACTTATCAGGAGTTCCTCAGTACCCAGCCACCGTTGTTCACCAGGGCAGAGGATCCACTTGATGCTGATGTATGGCTTAGGGTAGTGGAATCCAAATTCCCACTACTCAATGGAGTTTGTTCAGAGGTGACTAAGGTCAGGTTCGCCACCCAGCAGCTTCGCGGACCCGCGTGGACATGGTGGGACCACTTTCTTGCTATGCAGTCAGTTGACCATGAGGTAGAGTGGAGAGAGTTCAAGGCACTTTCAGGGGGCATCATATACCAGCAGGCATTATGGATCGCAAGCTCAATGAGTTCCTGGCACTCACTCAGGGGAACCGGACAGTGTTACAGTACGCTCAAGCCTTCAATGACCTGTGCCAGTATGCCGGATATCATGCAGACACCGATGAGAAGAAGAGGGACAGATTCAGGAGGGGGCTCAGCACTAAGCTCTGCGACCATCTCAACACAGTCAGGGCCAACAGCTATAATGAGTTAGTCAACATGGCCATTTCTCAGGAGGACTGTATCACAGCCCGTCAGGCAGAGAAGAAGAGGAAGACCCCTGTGGCAGGACCTTTAGCTCAGCCACAGCGCTTCAGGATCGTATCTGACACTCAGAACCGAGGACCTCAGCAGCAGCAAGGACGTTGGGTGATCCGACCCCAGCAGCAGAAGCAGGCACCCAACCGCACCCAGCTTCCAGTTCAGAGGAACAATCAGCCACAGCACCAGCAGTACCGTTAGGCTAATGACAACAAGTGTTTCACTTGTGGTAACACCAGGCATTATGCTAAGAATTGCCCCAGAAACCAGCAGAGGTAGGGACAGAATGCCAACTAGAACCAAGGCAAGAGGCAGAAGGTGCAAGTGAGGCAAGGCAGGCTGAACTTCACCACCATGGCTGACATTCCAGAGGGAGCACCCGTCATGACTGGTATCTTTTCAGTTTTGAATTATCCTGCTATTATTCTTTTTGATTCCGGTGCATCACACAGTTTTATCAGTACCAAATTTAGTGCCAGGTGCCAATTACCTTTTCACCACACCAATGGGGGTATTACAATTTCAACACCAGGAGGCAGGGTTGCCACCTATCAAATCAACAGGCAGGTGCCTATAAAATTTGGAAGTCTTGTGATTAGAACCACACTTCTCATCTTAGGGTTGGATAGTGTGGACATTATATTGGGAACTGATTGGTTATCCAGGTATCAGGCAGTACTTGATATTGCAGCAAGGGCCATTGAGATTCATTCCCCTACTTGTAGCGAGACTACTTTATATTTGCCGGATTAGGGTTGTACCCGCTCTTGTGCATTCACCATGATAGAGTCACCAGTTGAAAGAATCCCTGTGGTCTGTGACTACCCAGATGTTTTTCCTGACGAATTGCCAGGAATGCCACCCGACAGAGACATAGAGTTCGCGATTGAATTGCAACCCGGAACTGCTCCTATATCCAAGAGACCATATAGGATGCCTCCAGCGGAATTGGCGGAATTGAAAAAGCAACTACAAGAGTTGTTGGACAAGGGGTTCATTCGCCTGAGTACTTCACCATGGGGATGTCCAGCCTTGTTTGTAAAAAAGAAGGATGAAAGTCTGAGAATGTGTGTCGATTACCGCCCTCTCAATGCGGTGACCATCAAGAACAAATACCCACTGCCCCGCATTGATGTTTTGTTTGATCAGTTGGTGGGAGCCAAAGTGTTCTCCAAGATAGACCTTCGCTCGGGCTACCATCAGATCAAGATCCGTGCCAGCGATATTCCCAAGACGACTTTCTCTACCAGATATGGGCTTTATGAGTTTTTGGTGATGTCTTTTGGGCTGACCAATGCCCCGGCTTACTTCATGTATTTGATGAACTCCGTATTCATGCCAGAGCTAGACAAGTTTGTGGTGGTTTTTATTGATGACATTCTGGTGTACTCCAAAAATGAAGACGAGCATGCTGAGCATCTACACATCGTACTTCAGCATCTGCGCGATCATCGTCTATATGCTAAGCAGTGCAAATGTGATTTCTGGCTGAAGGAGATAAATTTTTTGGGTCACACCATCTCTCAGGATGGGGTATCAGTTGATCCTGAGAAGGTACAAGAAGTGATGAATTGGAAACCTCCTACCACAGTACGACAGGTTCGGAGTTTTCTGGGATTGGCACGGTATTATCGACGATTTATTCCGGATTTCTCCAGGATTGCCAAGCCAATGACTGAATTGTTGAAGAAAGGAGTCAAGTATGAATGGAGCCAGAAGTGTGAGGATGCCTTTCATACACTAAGGCAGCATTTGACAACAGCACCTGTGCTGGCTCAACCTGACAGCACCAAACTCTTTGAGGTTTATTGCGATGCTTCCGGTACTGGATTGGGATGTGTCTTGATGTAAGACAACAGAGTCATTGCTTATGTCTCCCAAGCACTCATACCCCATGAGCAGAACTACCCCACACATGACCTGGAGTTAGCAGCCGTGGTTCATGCTCTCAAGATTTGGAGACATTACTTGATGGGAGCTCATTGTAATATCTACACTGATCATAAGAGTCTCAAATACATTTTCACTCAGGATGATCTTAATATGAGGCAGAGAAGATGGTTAGAATTAATCAAGGACTATGATTTGGAGGTGCATTACCATCCGGGCAAAGCCAATGTTGTGGCTGATGCCTTAAGCAGGAAAGCCCAGTGCAATTGTATGAGTATGGATGCAGGAATCACCACCCTATGTGATGAATTGTGCAAGTTAAAAATAGAAGTTCTTTCCTCTGGTGCCTTGAGTTATATTTCAGTGGAGCCCACTTTACATGAGCAGATAGTCATGGCACAGATTAGTGACAAGGGTGTTCAAGTCATTAAGGAAATGGTCGAACAGAAGGTGGATAAATACAAATGTTTCCATCAGGACAGCAAAGGGATTCTATGGTTTGGAGACCGATTGGTTGTTCCCAAGAACCCTGAGCTCAGAAAGAAGATATTGGATGAAGCTCACCTTTCCAAATTCTCCATGCACCCCGGCAGTAACAAGATGTATCATGATCTCAGATCTTTGTACTGGTGGACCAGAATGAAGAGGGAAATTGCTAAGTATATATCTGAATGCGACACCTGCCAGAGAGTCAAGGCCAGTCATTTGAAGATAACAGGCACTTTACAGCCCTTCACATACCATCTTGGAAATGGGAGGATATTTGCATGGACTTCATTGTGGGATTGCCCAATACCTCCCGACACCATGATTCTATCTGGGTCATTGTGGATCAGTTGACCAAGAAAGCTCATTTCTTGCCAGTACATACCACCCACAGGACGAAGAAGTATGTAGAAATCTACATTGACCAGATAGTTCGCTTGCATGGAATACCAAGGACTATAGTATCTGACAGAGGAGCACCATTCGTGGCACGATTTTGGGAGCAATTGCAGGAATCACTTGGGACCCATGTAATAAGAAGCTCAGCATACCATCCTCAAACAGATGGTCAGACAGAAAGGGTAAATCAGACTCTGGAAGACATGTTGAGGGCATGTGTGCTACACTATGGGAAGGATTGGGACATGAGCCTTTCCTTGGCAGAATTTTCTTATAATAACAGCTACCAGTCCAGTCTGCAGATGGCACCTTTTGAGGCCTTGTATGGGAGAAGGTGTAGGACACCGCTAAATTGGTCACAAGCTGGAGAGAGAGAAATTTTTGGGCCTGACTTAGTACTTGAAGCAGAGGAGAAGGTCAGAGTCATTAAGAAGAACCTAGAAGCTGCTCAGGCCCGGCAGAAGAGCTATCATGACAAGAGGAGAAAGCCTCTATAGTTTGAAGTGGGAGATCATGTTTATCTTAAGGTGTCACCCACCAAAGGTGTTCAGAGATTTGGAATCAAGGGCAAGTTAGCTCCTCGCTACATTGGACCCTATGAGATCAAGGAAACTTGTGAGCCTGTAGCATATCAATTGAAGTTGCCACCCCACATGTCAGCAGTTCATGATGTGTTTCACGTATCTCAGCTACGGAAGTGCGTCCGCTTACCCACGGAAGTGCTACCTGAACCAGAATTGGAGATAGAGCCGGATTTGTCCTATAAGGAGCACCCCGTCAAGGTATTGGATCAAAAGGAGAGATCAATGCGGGCAAGGTCGATTAGAATGTATAAGGTCCAGTGGAGTCACCATTCAGTAGAAGAGGCTACATGGGAAACAGAGGATTTTCTACGTTCTCGCTTCCCCGACTTTCTGTCTAAAGAAGTCGGTACGTAATCCAAAACCCCACCCCCACCTACCCTTTGAATCTAAATATAAGAAAAACTTAGATGTTAAAGGTACTGTAAGCTTTGAAAATGACTCTAAAAGGACTTCCTTCTGAAGTTGCAAAGAGAATGACATTCGAAGAGCAGTTAACTAGAGAAGCTTGGATAAAGGAAAGAGCAACACACCAGCACACCTTCATGGCACCCCTCCAAAGGACTCTACCTAAAATCTCGGGACGAGATTCCTTTAAGGGGGGAGGGCTGTAACACCCCAGGTGTTACTTAGGGTTTTCACTCAAGACTACACAAGTAAAGCCATCATCACATGTGACTTAAATGGAGTAAAGGACACCAAACTTGGAAATCAAGATCCTAAGTAAGTGCAACCCATATTAGAAGTCATGCCTTGGCTTTATCATGCACATATAGTGAGGAATTGCTCAAACCCTAATTCAAACCCCTTTTGAACAATTGGAGCACTAGAAGTGAGTATGACCAAAAGGCCATGAAAACCACATGATCATGACTTGGGCCAATTATAAAAGATGAAGTACACTTAATACTCCACAAAAATTAGTAAGAAAGTGACCCCAAAAAGGTTCCAGAAAACCCCAAAAGGTTAACCAAAGTGTTGAGCATAAAAGGAAAATCAGAATTTTTCTAAGTCCAAAACCAAGCCCCTTCCAAAGATCAAACATGTTCACCCTTTTTTAAACTTCAAAACCACTTGACCCAATTGACCAAGTGGCGCCTAAAGACCTCTAGAACACCCTGGAAAAGTTTGAACCCAACCCTAAGTCGTTTGACACGACTTGGCACAAGTTTTGTCTCGATGTGGACAGCTAGGACAGAGCCAACTTCCCACCCCCATATCTCTCAAACCCGACCACATCTCCCCTTGGAACTCACATGAACTAGGTAGACCTAGGTGGAGGGAAGAGATCTCTCAAAGGTCTTAGGGCAAGAATCACATGTTTGGCTGCTCAGCAGGGGGTAGAACAAGAGCAGAAACAAACCTCCACGTGTTCGACGTGCACTGCGCTTGCCAGAGCACGCCCGACGCCCGCCCCCGCGTGCCCCGCGTTGCGCCAAGCCGAGCCGGCGCCGTTGCCCGTGCCCGCGCCTATAAAGCCACCAGAAACTTCAACTGTGCTCCCCCGCACGCGCTCGACCTCACCGGAGCACTAGATCACCGGTGTTGCCCCGCGCACGACGTGCCCGCGGCCACCCGATCCCCCGCCACCGTAGACCGGCCAGCAGAGCCTCTCCCAACCCCGTCCGACCCTCGGAGTAGACCCTGCGTGCCTCGGTGAAGCTCCCCGAGAGAGGAATCAAACTTTGCCTCGCCGGAGAAGCCAGTTCACGGTCGCCGGACTTCACCCGACCGCCGGCAAGCGTAGACCGAGCGCCACGGTAAGTCATTCTCCGACTCCTTGCACGAGTCGATTGCTTGACATCCCGTGAGGCTCCCCGTGCCCTTGGATTGACCGGTATCGCCGTGGTTAGGCCGGAGCACTTGCCGCCGATGAGTTCACCCGCCTGCGCACGTGGACCGGCCGATTCCGGCCACCACAGCCGTCGAGTCGTACCTCGCTGTGATCGCAAGAACCTCCTGGAGCCAACCTCACCCTTCACCGTACCTCCCTCGCCGCCGGTAAGCCGCGCCGCCCTGTTTACTCCCGTGGGTACTATTTAAATAAGGGGAGGGACCTCGGGGGGAAGAGATAAAGGCCAGGGGGATTTTTGTAATGTCAGCGACTCAAAGGAATAGTGGCACAGGGGTATAAATGAAGGGATTGTTTTAGAAAGAACCCAGGGTCTTCGATGCAAATGGGTTTTCCAGAAAACCTTTTTAATATTCTGATTTAAATGCAAATAGAACTTGAAAAATTCATAACTTCAGTTTTGTTCACCCAAATTGAGTCAAACCAATTTTGCCAGATCCTAAATAATGTAAACTACTTAGGAAAAATATAAAACCCCTAAGTGTTGAAGAAAACTTCAAAGTTTTGATTTAAATGATTATCTGGTCAAAAGCTAAATGAAATAAGGAAAAATAGCTACACTATTGGACTCGGGTTAAGAAAATTCAGAGAAGTACTTAATCACTTCCTAACCTGTTTAAAAATAATGAACCCCTCTGTACACCAAATTAAGGTAGAGTTTGCCAATTAAATCATTTTCAGCTTAAAGTTAAAGAAAATATAATAGATAGTTTAAAATAAGAACCAGGGAGCACCCACATTTTTGTTAGCTCCCTTATTCAGTATAGTTCACTAGAAAATTTTGTTAGACCTTTTTTAGTACAAAAGAAATGAGGTACCTTTTATTTTAGGAAAACAAGGAAAACTTAGAAAACCCTAGAGAAATAACCCTGAGGAGAAAACACCCCAAACCTTGGGATAACTAATGTTCTGTTATTATAAACATAGAAAAATTATGAGTTCTGTTGTTTGACATTTTTCAAATAACAAGTTAGTTATAAGTGTCTTTTTAGCATTAAACTTTAGAAAATCCTAACTAAATAACCACTAAGTAGCCCTCTGGGATTTTTGGCACAGAAGCATGTTATTACCTATAGATACCAGCAAAAATGACTCTTAGTACAGAACCCACCCCTAGATGAGAGTTGTAGTGCAAAGTGGCCCCTTTCCCCAACTATTGTTATTTTTGTCCAGGGCATATTCTAATTATTCTGGTCCTCAAATTTTATCGGACAGACTACAATGACCAATAGTAAACCATTGTAATGTTTACAGAATTTTTGGAAGAATTTAAAACACTGTTGTAGTTCAAACCCACCCTAAAATCATAAATAGAAAATGAAAAGGGGAATTAATAGTGGAGACTAATGTTACCCTAACCAAACCAGCAAAACCCCTTGATTGCCTACTAAAACATTTAAGGGGCAATCCAAGTCTTAATCCATTATGCTTATCTCTAGGCGAAACCTCAAACCTAAATTGATAAGCATAAACCACTAAGAGCCTCTTATAACAAGGAAACCCTAAGTTATTAACTAACTTAGTTTTTCTTCACTAGGCATAATTGTTACTAAATTCTACATATCATAGCATACATATACCTTATTCATTGCATTCGATAGATTGTAACCTCGCGGACGGAGAGTACATCCTCGTGCCGGAGCAAGAAGTTGCTCAGGAGGTAGCCCCGGATCCAGCACCAGAGCCTGCCCTAGAGGATCTGCCTGCCCCAGCTTTGGAAGGCAAGCCCTGGTTTTATGCATAACCTATTTATTATGCTATTTTACTACACTTAATGCTTGTAGTATTGAATGTGCACTTACGTGTAGGAGTTGTTTGAAACCTTAGTTGCATGAACTCAGGATTCCTTTTGAGATGGATACTAGTATGCTAGGTCGAGTAGCTGCTTTACTAATTAGGGATCTCGGTAGAAGTCGAGTGATTTTTCTAGCACTCGCGCGAGGTCAGGACTTGGTTGTATCCATTTTTATATCGTAATGATGATGGTCTGTGGACAACGATCCATGGGGATGCGTTGTCTACGAGACGGAAATTGCAATAAGGATTAAGGTGTGGTACCGTGTGTCAAGCTTTGAACGTACTAAACATATGCCGAGAAATATGGTAAATCGGTAAGCCTAGTACCTGAGTGAACCTGACAGCAGATTGCCCTCCTCACGCGACCTGAGACGTGGTCTCCCATTCCGGTTATGGTGGGTACAAGTGCTGTCATTGCACGACGGCAGTCGGGGTTAGTGAGGCATTGTACGCCAAGGCGGTGAGCCTCTCTCTGCTGACGGGGAATCGATGGGGGACAGTTGATGTGTGTGGGGACGGAGTGCCTCGCCACGTCGTGTGTTTAGGTTTACCTTGCAAGGTTTAAAAACTCGATTCGAATCGTCTGCTTCTCGCAGCTAATGAGACTGCTTGATCCATGCTGCTACATTGAGTAACAAGTGGAAATGTGATGACTTGGCAAAAGTTGTTGATTGCTAAATGTTTGATACCATGTATGGTTAGATAGGTATACATTAAGTCTTAAGAGAGTCACACTAAAACTTGAGAAAGCTAAAACTTGATTTATAGACTCAGCTAGTGCTTTTGGCAACCAAATCCCTCAGCCAAACAGCTGCATGTCTAGAGGTAGAGTAGTAGACTCCTCACACCGGGTAAGTCTAGCTTAGTATTAGTATACTCAGCCTTGCTTGTGGCATAATTTTACAGGTTCTCTAGAGGACACAGTTGCTGGAGTGACTTGGCCGTCCATCTTGCCACCGAGTTGGACAGTCGAGTGGGACCCTACCTCGGCTGAGGAGGAGCATGAGGAGTGATGGGACAGGCTTCCCCATCTCTCTGTTCATTTATCGTTAGTTTATTTCCGCTGCATTCCGAACAATGAGTACTACTTTTGCTAAAACTCCGATGATGATGTAATAAATTTAATACTCCCTTAATGTATGGTTTTATGCTTTATTGTATTTGCTCTGTGCCTCACCGTCGAGTGAGTACGTGGTACTTGATCTTGTTAGTGGCCTCGTCGGACTAGATCCGAGGGACTGACGTGTTATTCCTATTTAAGTGTGGTCTAGCCTCTAAGGCGGGACTTAGGCACTTGAGTTGGAATAATTCGGGCGGTTCCGCCACTGTCTAACCCTTCTCCCAAAGACATGTTTGCATTGTGGTGACCTTGGGCATTGGTCCGCGAACTACAAGAATTACATACGAGACAAGAAAAAGATGGAAACTAATAGTCGCATAGAGGGGGGGGGGGGTGAATAGTCGAAACCTGAAATTTACAACTTTAACACAAAACTAGATCCCTTAGTTAGCAAATAGAACAAAATAAACAATAAGCACACGGGACATGGGTGATTTGTTTCTTGAGGTTCGATTCCACAAAGAACCTATGTCCCCGTTGAGTAGTCCACAAAGGATGAGTCTTTTTCCACCCTTTCCCTCTCTCCAACGGTCACTAAGACCGATAAGTGTTCCTTCTTCTTCTCTTTATCTAAAAGAGACCAGAGTCCCTGCAAGGCCAACCCAAAGATAAGGGGCTCTTGCTAGCTTTACAAATCAATGGGAGTCAATACTCCATGCTCAAATGATCACAAGAGGTAGCACATACTTTGTTCTCAAGAATTCTCACAAGGCACTATTCGCTCAACACACACGAGTAGCTCTTTCTTGCTTGATCTCTCTTTTGTGGCACTTGTGAGGCTCTGATGTGTTTGTAAGTGTTTCTCTATTGTTTAGAAGTGAAAGACCAACTCTTATGTCTTCAAAGTGCAGAATGAGGCTGTATTTATAGCTCCCCAAGTCCTCAAATAGCCGTTGGAATAAAGTGGACAAAACTGCACAGTTCCGCTTCACACTGGACCGTGAACAGTGTTGGTCTGGTGGTGCACTAGACCCTGTTAGTCTATCCTGGTAGGTGACCATTCTGATGGCATCAACCTCTAATAGGTGCACCAGGTCGGGTCCTTGTGGACCGGACCACCGCCACGTAAGTAGAGCCATTGGAGGAGCAGATGACCATTGAACCTATCAGACGGTCCGGAGGCACACCGGACCGATCCGATGCACCAGCTCCAAACAACCCAAGAAACAATCTCTCCACAACTTAGGTCCGATAGACCATCGGATTGGTCCGCGCACCACAACTATCGAAGACCTTTTGTAGAACCATCTATGCACTCGGTCCTATGCACCAGAGCATAGACCAGATTTAACAATTTTGAGCACAACTTCTTCAAATGAGTTTGGTTGTACTTGAGGGTGTTCTTGTGACTTAAACAAACATATATAGTGACTTTCCAACTAGTCTAAGTCATGAAACTGGGTTGTTTGAATTCCTTTCAACTCATATTCCTTCTCTAGCTCAAAGTGGCTTCAAAAACGTGTTCCATTGAAACTAGGTTATCGAGCCTCTCTAGATGGGTCAAATATGTTCCCAGGGGTATTTAGAACTTATCCAAAGTGTAGAACTACTGCTAGTTAAATTATTTCATGTTTTACCCATTTGAGGTTGGTTTTGAGCTGAATCTGACATAGAATTTGAACTGTTGAACTTATGAACCTGTGAATCAAAGATTAGGCAAAGTAGTTAGTCTGAATGGTTGTGTTGGTCATGAAGCACCAAAATCAATATAGAAAATGGTTTAAGGTCATTTCCCTTTTAGAAACTAAGACTTCTACTCAGGTATTTATGTTATTGAAATTAATCTTTTTGTTTCTTCTAGTGAACCATGGATATTTGATACCAGATCAATGATTCATACTTAAAAATCGTTGCAAAGACTAAAAAGAACATAAAATTTACAAGAGTTAAATGTGTGTGTGTTGACAATAGAGCAAAGGTTGCTTCACTAGCAATCAACACTTATCATTTATCACTACCCTTAGTATTAGTTTTGGAATTAAATAATTGTTATTATATTCTAGCCTTGTGTAAGAACATTATATCTTTTTTGTGTTATATGAAGATGGTGATTAAAACATTATACTTGAGAACAAATGTTGTTCCACTTATTTGAATAACATATTTTATGCACGATGTCCATTGGTGAATGGTTGTATATCCTATATCTTGACGATAAGCATGCTCTAACATTAATATGAAAATACTCTGACCTAATGATTTGAATCTCACCTTTATCTTGCATTTTCTCTTAGGTCATATAAATGAGAAACACGTCGAGATGCTCCATAAAGATGTTCTTCTCAACTCCTTTGATTTTGAATCATTTAAGGCTTGTGAGTAGTGCTTACTTGGGAAGATGACTAATGTGCCTTTTGTTGGTCAAATTGAGAGCAAGCGACTTGTTGGGTCTAGTACATATTGATTTATGTGGACCAATTAGTTTTGTAGCTAGAGGTGGTTTTTAGTACTTCATCACTTTTACTAATGATGTCAGTGGATAAGGGTATGTCTGCTTACTGAGGCACAATTTCATATCATTTGAGTAAGTTCAAAGAATTTTAGAATGAGGTGCAAAATCGATTGGACAAAACTATTAAGTCACTACCGGAATCCGAGGCTTTGCCGAGTGTTGGCCTCTTTGCCGAGTGCCTTTTGTCGGGCACTCGGCAAAGAAGGCTTTGCCGAGAGCCGCCCTCGGTAAAGTTAGGCTCTCGGCAAAGAGCCTCTTTACCGAGTGCTGGACACTCGGCACAGGACCACACTCGGCAAAGGCACGTTTGCCGAGTGTCAAACACTCGGCAAAGGGGGCTCTCGGCAAAGAGCCGTCAGCGGCCGTCCCAAAGCTGACGACCGTCAGTCTTTGCCGAGAGCCAACAGTTGGCACTCGGCAAAGAGTCTTCTTTGCCGAGCACCAAATAGTTGGCACTCGGCAAAGCTGTCTTTGCCGAGTGTCATCTCTAGACACTCGGCAAAGTATATTTTTATTTTTTTTATTTTGTCTCCCAAACTTTTTGTGGTATGTTCCTACACTATGTAGACCTACATGTATCATTTGTGGACAATTATAACAAAGTTTTCAATCGTTAGTAGATTTAGTTCGTTTATTTGAATTTCTTCGGAAAATTCACATTTGAACTGCAAGTCACTCGAAACTTGGAAAACCGTGCATGAAAAAATGATATTCATGTTACTTAGCATAAGTTACGACCGATTCCAGAAGCGTACCAGAAACTTCGAGCAACATGATCACTAAACATGGTCGTGAACTTGGCATCCACATGTTTAAAAATTGTATAAAACACAAACAAATTCAGAAAATCATGAAACCTGTCCACGTGTCATGATGTCATATGTACAGGCTGTGATAAAAATTTTAGAATGTTTGGAGAAAGTTGTGAGACACTATGTGTAGAAACCTAGAAGATCCACATTGAAACTCTATGATTTTATGTGTAGTCCTCTTAGGTTTTTACACATAGTGTCTCACAACTTTCTCCAAACATTCTAAAATTTTTATCACAGCCTGTACATATGATATCATGACACGTGGACAAGTTTCATAATTTTCTGACTTTGTTTGTGTTTTATACAATTTTTAAACATGTGGATGCCAAGTTCACGGCCATGTTTAGTGAGCATGTTTCTCGAAGTTTCCGGTACGCTTCTGGAATCGGTCGTAACTTATGCTAAGAAACATGAATATCATTTTTTCATGCACGGTTTTCCAAGTTTCAAGTGACCTGCAGTTCAAATCTGAATTTTTCGAAGAAATTCAAATAAACGAACTAAATCTACTAACGATTGAAACTCTGTTATAATTGTCCACAAATGATACATGTAGGTCTACATAGTGTAGGAACATACCACAAAAAGTTTGGGAGACAAAATAAAAAAATATACTTTGCCGAGTGTCTAGAGATGACACTCGGCAAAGACAGCTTTGCCGAGTGACAACTGGGTGGCACTCGGCAAAGAATAGGGAAAGAGTCTTTGCCGAGTGTCCCCTGGTAGACACTCGGCAAAGACAGCTTTGCCGAGTGCCAGCGATCTGGCACTCGGCAAAGTGTATTTTAAAATTAAAAAAAAACTTTGCCGAGTGCCAGATCACGGGCACTCGGCAAAGGGCGCGTACATAGCGTCTGCAGCGCTTCTTCCTCACTCTCTCTCTCACTCTCTACCGCCGCCGCCGCGCCCTCACCGTCGCCATGCCCTTGCCGCCGCCATAACCTCGCACCCGCGCCGTCGCCGTGGCCCGCGCCCGCGCCGCCGCCGTGCGCCCACGCCCGCGCCACCGCAGCCGCGCCCGCCGTCGCCACCGTGCCCGCAGCCGCGCCCACGCCCGCCGTGCCCCTCGCTCGCCGTGCCTCTCGCCCGCCGTTGTGCCCGCGCCCGCCGTGCCCCTCGCCCACCGCGCCCGCACCGCCGTGCCCGCGCTCGCCGTGCCCGTGGCCGCAGCCCGCCGTTGTGCCCACGCTTGCCGTGCCCTCGCCCACGCCCGCCGTGCCCCTCGCCTAGCCCCTCACCTCGCCCGTGCCCCCGCCGCACTCGTCGTCGTGCCCCCGCCCACCGCCCCCGCCGCGCTCCTCGCCGTGCCCCCGCCGTTTCCTCGTCGTGCCCTCGTCCGCCCGGCGCCTCGCACGCGACCCGTCGTCTCGCCCGCGCCCCGTCGCCTCGCCCGCGACGAAACCTCTAAGGTGATTGCTTGATTTATGTTATACGTGTATGATTTATATGAAATGATTAGTTTTAATATTGAGTTAATTATATACGTGTATGATTAGGTTAATATGTAGTATTGTTGATTGCCGGCCATCGTGCCGTTGAATTATGCGTGGATGTCAGCCATCGTGCTGATAGTTTTATTTGCAGGATTTTGAAACCTCCCCGTGCAAGGGAGGTGCTGCCGAAATTTTCTGTTGCTAGGCTTCTGTTAGAGGATGGAGGACCGTGTGTGTGGATGTACACAGGCCGTAGACGAAGGAACGATGTCACCACTGAATGGATTAGAAAGACCGATGATTTCGTGGAACAGGCATATGGCGAAGCTGCTAAAGGAGCGAGTCTAGTCCCATGCCCGTGCAGCAAATGTGACAACCGGAAAAGAAAACCAAAGAAGGCCATGGTAGAACATATTTGGAAGAATGGATTTACGCCGGGCTATACTCGGTGGATATTTCATGGTGAAGCGCATCGTACGAGAGAGGAGGTGTTGAGACAACGTGTCGAGGATTATGACGCGGATGCGGGGGTAGCGGATATGTTGAACGACTATCAGGAGGCACAGTACACGGGAGGATGTATGGATGACGAGCCAGAGCCGACTGCAAAGGCGTTCTACGACATGTTCAACGCGGCACAGAAGCCCCTTCATGGCCAGACAAAGGTTTCTCAACTGGATGCCATTGGGCGTGTAATGGCGTTCAAGTCGCAGTACAACATGAGTAGAGACGCATTCGATGGCTTGTTGACGGTTATTGGGAGTCTGCTTCCGGATGATCACGTTCTGCCAAAGAGCATGTACGAGGCACAGAAACTCCTTCGTGCACTAAAGATGACGTATGAGCAGATTCATGCTTGTCCGAAGGGCTGCGTGCTATTTAGGAAAGAATACGCGGAGGCAAAGTACTGTCCCAAGTGTAATTTGTCTAGGTTTATGGAGGTAGACTCTGGTGATGGACAGAAGAGGCAGCTCGACATCCCCTTGACAATCCTACGGCACCTTCCGTTCATACCGAGGATCCAGCATCTTTACATGACAGAGGAATCTGCGAAACAGATGACATGGCACAAAAATGGAAAACGATACAATCCTGACAAGATGGTGCACGTATCCGATGGTGAAGCATGGAAACACTTTGATGACATTCACCGTGAGAAAGCCGAAGAGGCTCGTAATGTACGTGTTGCGTTGGCCACAGATGGGTTCAATCCCTATGGAATGAGCGCTGCCCCGTACACATGTTGGCCCGTGTTTGTTATCCCAATCAATCTCCCCCCTGGTGTGTGCTTTCAAAGGCAGAATATATTCGTGTCGTTGATAATTGCTGGACACTCGGGGAACAAAATGGGCGTGTACATGGAGCCTTTGATCGATGAATTGGTACGTGCCTGGGAGGAAGGGGTATGGACGTATGACTGAGCTACGAAGACAAACTTCAGAATGCATGTTTGGTACCAGTACTCCATGCATGACTTACCGGCGTATGGGCTATTCTGTGCCTGGTGTGTTCACGGTAAGTTCCCATGCCCAGTTTGCAAGGAAGCTCTCAGGTTCATTTGGTTGAAAAAGGGTGACAAATATTCGTCCTTCGATAAACATCGACAATTTCTTCCTGCTGACCATCCATTCCGCCTAGACATCAAGAACTTTACGAAAGGTGTCGTAGTGACAGACCGCCCACCTGCAACGATGACTGGTGCCGAAATTCGTCAACAGATAGATGGGCTCGTGGCCAATACAGAAGGTGGTTTTGTGGGATATGGTGAGCAGCATATGTGGACACATAAGTCTGGCTTGACTCGGCTCCCCTATTATGACGACCTGCTCCTTCCACACAACATTGACATGATGCACACTGAAAAGAATGTTGCCGAGGCACTATGGGCAACAATTATGGACATTCCTGATAAGTCAAAGGATAATGTGAAGGCAAGAGTGGATCTGGCAGCGTTATGTGATAGACCAAAACTAGAGATGAAGCCGCCAAGTGGCGGAAAGACGTGGAGAAGGCCTATGGCCGATTTCGTCCTAAGCAGGGCCCAGAGGAAGGAAGTACTTCAGTGGATCAAGATGTTGATGTTCCCTGATGGGTATGCAGCTAACCTGAGTAGGGGGGTGAACTTATCTACTATGCGAGTCTTAGGGATGAAGAGTCATGACTTCCACATATGGATTGAACGGATTCTTCCTGCGATGGTTCGAGGGTATGTCCCTGAGCATGTCTGGCTAGCGCTTTCAGAGTTGAGCTATTTCTTCCGTCAGCTTTGTGCAAAAGAGTTATCTCGGACCGTGGTTGCAGACTTGGAAAGATTGGCCCCCGTGTTACTGTGTAAGCTTGAGAAGATATTTCCACCGGCTTCTTCAATCCAATGCAGCATTTGATTCTTCATCTCCCCTATGAGGCACGAATGGGGGGGCCCGTGCAGGGACGTTGGTGCTATCCAATCGAGAGATGTCTAAAGACTATTCGAAAGAAATGTAGAAATAAATGCAAAATCGAGGCTTCCATTGCAGAGGCATACATTCTAGAGGAGGTCTCAAACTTCACAACAACTTATTATGGTGACAAACTGCCGAGCGTGCATAATCCACCCCCTCGTTACAATGATGGCGACAATGAATCGAACCTTAGCATATTTCAAGGCCAACTCAGAAGCGCAAGTGGCTCGACCACCAAGACCCTGACACATGAAGAGTGGCGGCATATCATGCTATACGTATTGACCAACCTTGAAGACGTGACGCCATACATGGAACAATTTCTTCATGAATTCTGGCGTCGATCAAGGGACCCCACTCCACAGGAATATGACGCTCTTCTTAGAAAGGGTGCGAGAAATGGGTTGCCCGATTTCATTTCCTGGTTCAAACGTAAGGTATGTGCTTAGTTTGTAAAAGAGATACGTCTTTGAACTCAATTTAGCGTCTTTTAACTTGCGAATACTTGCAGGGCCAAAGAGATCCGTCTATGAGTGCCGAGTTGAGACAAGTAGCCAATGACTTTGTTTATAGGGTCAAGAAATATTCTGGGTATGACGTCAATGGATACCGTTTTCGCACAACACACTACGACAAAAGTCGGCCCAATCGGAAAACAACGTGTTCTGGAGTCTTTACGCCGGGCCTTGACAATGTCGATTATTTTGGACGAATCGAAGAAATATATGAGCTCAATTTTTATGGTTCCAAACCTCTTACTCCAGTGATATTCAAATTTCATTGGTTTGACCCTCAAGTGACGAGACGAACACATTCTAATCTTGGGATAGTCGAAATTCGACAAGATTGCACCTTAGCAGGAGACGATGTCTATATCGTGGCCCAACAGGCCACACAAGTGTATTATCTCCCATATGCGTGTCAAACGAAAGAACATCTTAAGGGTTGGGATGTTGTGTATAAGGTATCGCCGCACAGGAGGTTACCTGTTCCTAACGATGAAGATTACAACTTAGACCCGGACACATATGATGGAGAGTTCTTCCAAGAAGATGGGCTAGAAGGGCGATTTGAGATAGACTTAACTGAAGCTATCGGAATGGACGTAGATATTGAAATGGTTGTTGATGAGGAGGATGATGAGGTGCAAAATGATAATGACTTAGTAATCCTTGAAGGCAATGACATTAATGACAAGGTTGCGTCTTCCGATGGTGTTGAGATTGAAATGCTTGATAGTGATGATGAGAGTTTTGATCCGGCTAACCCCGACACATATGAAGATTATTTTTAATCGATGTAATGCTATATGACTTTTTATTTCGCACCTATTTTTAAATACATCTTTTTATATGTGCTTATTTGTTTACTCTTAATTGTAGGTTGTTGGACAAATATGGTGGGCGGTTGGCTGAGTAGGAGGAGGGGGAGGAGGCGTAGGACGGCAGACGAGGCAGAGCAGGCAGCGCAGCAGGACGAGGCAGAGCGGGCAGCACAGCAGCAGGCGGCGCCTCAGGACGACGACGACCAGCAGCAGGACGATGACCAGCAGCAGGACGCCTCAGGTTCAGGTGGCTCTAGTTCGAGGAGCATCTACCTGCGAGGCCCCGCGAGTCTCCCTCAGCGTCCCATACTTCGGGACAGACGACCGCTGATTCGGCCGGAAGGGGAGAGGTATGTAACTTTATGTTCTTCATTCTTGTTCATATTATGTGTTCAATATCATAATATAAACTAATACTTTTTATTTATCACTTGGACAGGTCTTGGACGGTTTTGGATTATGCTGGGGGTCATCGTCACCCCCCCAATGGCATCCTCGGCCTGCTGTGCAGGGAACACTTCCCTGGACTTGTGGAGTACGACGGAGTGACGGGCCCAGCCTTCACCTTCGACCACTACACCGTCGCCCCCGATGCAGTAGACCGGGACGGCAGGGAATTCAATAACAAGGCGGAGCGGGTGAAGCAAGAGTTGTGGGTAAGTCTTAGTATAATGTAAAATATGTCGCATTCGTTGCAAATTCTTGAAATAATGTATGGATACATCGTTTTTGTATGCAGGATTTCTTCAGATGCGATGCTGGATACGAGGCTAGGGCGGATGTGGTGGCCACCACGAGCTGTAAGAAGCTCGTCGTGGACATGCACTATGAGGCCCGCATCCAGGCCATCATCACCTACCACGGCTCCGTCCTTGGGGAGAGGGTGACCAAACCTCAAGCCCGAACCATGTCGTTGACCAGGGAGCAGTACCTGCAGGTAAAGTCATGCATGTTTGGTACCAGTACGCCATGCATGAATTTTATTTTATCTTCTGATATGCACTTTACATGTTTACTTTGCAGATGATTCCACATTGGTGCGCCGCACATCCTCTGTGCTGGGAGCAGATGGTGGATAGGTGGTGTTCGGCTGAGTGGGACGAGGCGCACACAGCTAGTTGGGAACGGCGTTTGATGATGCAAGGCCCCTCCCACCACCAAGGCAGCCGGAGGCTGGGCCAATATGCCGAAGCATGGGTACGCCACCTTTTTTATTTAGATATATAGCACTAAGTTAGATATTATTTCTAACTATCTCGTTGGTTTTCGTTGCAGTCGGCGTCACATGGTGGCAGGCCTTGCTCCACCTTCTCGACCTATGCTATGGCCCATAAGGGTAAGGCGACGTCCGACGTCACTGAAAGGGAATTAGGCTTACACCTAGTTCCTAAATAATTTTGGTGGTTGAATTGCCCAACACAAATAATTGGACTAACTAGTTTGCTCTAGTATATAAGTTATACAGGTGTAAAAGGTTCACACTTAGCCAATAAAAAGATCAAATATTGGATTCAACAAAGGAGCAAAGGGACAACCGAAGGCACCTCTGGTCTGGGGCACCGGACTGTCCGGTGTACACCGGACAGTGTCCGGTGCACCACCGGACAGTGTCCGGTGCACCAGAGGACTCCAACTTAAACTTGTCACCTTCGGGAATTTCTAGAGGCACTCCGCTATAATTCACCGGACTGTCCGGTGTACACCTGACAGTGTCTGGTGCTCCAAGGAAGAGCGGCCTCCGGAACTCGTCTGCCTCAGGAAAACGCAGCGGGTGCTCCGCTATAATTCACCGGACATGTCCGGTGTACACCGGACTGTCCGGTGAACCAGCAGAGCAACGGCTACTTCGCGCCAACGGTCACCTGCAGGCGCATTCAATGCGCGCCAGAAGCGCGCAGAAGTCAGGCACGCCCATACTGGCACACCGGACAGTGAACAGTACCTGTCCGGTGTGCACCGGACACCAAGGCGGGCCCAGAAGACAGAAGCTCCAACGGCCGAAATCCAACGGCATTGGTGACGTGGCTGGCGCATCGGACATGTCCGGTGTGCACCGGACTGTCCGGTGCACCATACGACAGACAACCTCCACCAACGGTCATGTTTGGTGGTTGGGGCTATAAATACCCCAACCACCCCACCATTCATTGCATCCAAGTTTTCCAGCTTCCAACTACTATACAAGAGCTAGCATTCATTGCAAAGCACACCAAAAGAGAGCAAATCCTCTCCCAACTCCACACAAAGCCTTAGTGACTAGAGAGAGTGATTTGTAGTGTTCATTTGAGCTCTTGCGCTTGGATCGCTTCTTTTCTTTGGCATTCTTTCTTGTGATCAAACACTCACCTGTAATTGAAGCAAGAGACACCAATTGTTTGGTGGTCCTTGCGGGAAGTTTGTTTCCCAAGTGATTTGAGAAGAGAAGCTCACTCGGTCCGAGGGACCGTTTGAGAGAGGGAAGGGTTGAAAGAGACCCGGCCTTTGTGGCTGTTGGGGACTTGTTCTCAAATGCTATGAGTTAAGAACAAGGCAACACAGAAAATGTTAAACGATAAAGTCCTTCGTCCTTTGAAGCATTATTTCCCTTAGGATATAACGATCTCCGGACGAAGGTCATGAAGGACGAACCTTCATCATCACAGTATACAAAAGACGAAGCATATAAAACATAAAAAATAACATGAATATTTATATAATATTATTCATTTAACTTTGTTATATTATCATAGAGAAATAGAAACAATATTGTATTATAAGTGTACCTTCGGCTTGGAAGGAGATGAAAGTACAAGTGTGACGCAAAAAGCGAATGCCAAGTCAGCGTGAACAGTACGGGGGTACTGTTCACCTATTTATAGGCACGGGATACAACCCATACAAAATTACATACATGCCCTTTACATTTGGTGATAATTCCATAGCAATCTATCGAGGTCTAAATGGCCTTTTCATCTTTAAGTCGGTTCCCTTTTCTGCGAACATGCCGAAGCTTTCCTGCTTCACAGCTTCGGCACTGCCAACCTTCGTATCTTTTGAGGTTCTCCCTCTTTGATATAAGTCCGAAGGTACCTGTTCACACATTACACTCTAGAAACACTGTTAAATCATGTTTTTGAGGACCTTCGGAAGCCGAAGGCCCCCAACAGTAGCCCCTCGCAATATTAATTTGTTTGAAATAATAAATTCAGATTGCGATATGAACGAAGGCTTTATGCCGAAGGTCCGAAAAAACACCTTCCCTTTGCTAGAATAGCAACATTCAATGACAAGTGGGGTCTTTCAACTTTCAACGCATCAAGCGTATAAATACGGCCATACCGCAAACTTATTTTGCACGCTTTCTGGCCAACCACTCCTGCTCACTCATTTTTTAGCTCTTGTGCACTGTGATCTGCTAAGTTTTTAGCTTTGAAGCTTCGGCTTTTAAAAACAGTTTTTTAGTGTTTCCGAAGATGTCTGAAGCTGCTAAGAAGGCTGCTGCTGAGATGAAGCTGAGTCTTGATGAAGAGAAGAACTTAGGGTTTCTTATAGCAATGTCGAAGACCAACACAGAAAAGATCACCAGGGAAATTCTGGAAGGGCTGTCTGAAGATACTGGTGACAGTGAAAGTTATGATGTGGACAGCGGTGGCGAAGACTCCGAAGATCGCCCCTGGCGACCAAGCCATTCAGTTTATGGTAAATCAACTATCAAAGAGAATCATCTTGTTAATATGAGAGGAAGGTATTTCCGGGACCTGTCCATTGTGAGGGCGGACGAAGGGGAAAAAACTTGTCCACACCCTGAAGAAAATGAAGTTGTGGTGTATCGAAGCTTTTTGAAAGCTGGATTGCGATTCCCCTTGAGCAGCTTCGTCGTGGAGGTGTTGAAAATCTTCGAAGTCTATCTTCATCAACTTACTCCCGAGGCAATTATAAGGCTAAATATCTTCGTGTGGGCCGCGAGAAGCCAAGGTCTGAAGCCTGACGCAAGAAGCTTCTGTAATGTTCATGAATTATTATATGAAACAAAGCCTTGGGGCAAAGAACAGTACCATAACAACTTTGGCTGCTACAGCTTCGTCTCTCGGTCCGGGGCAAGCTGTCCCGTACCAACCTTTCGGAAGAGATGGCCCGGGGATTGGATGACAGAATGGTTTTATGTGAAGAATGACTTATCAGCACGAGAAGACATCAAAGGTATAATTATGCGTCCTATTTGGCAAAGCTTCGGCCTTCGGAGGCCGAAGGTTGAAATGAACGAAGCCGCCGAAGAGTGCCAAAGAGCCTTCGGCGTTGTCTGCTCTTTTATAGGAACAAGGGACTTAGTACAAGAGCATATTGCCTTCAGGGTGTGGCCGCTTGCGGAGAAATGGGAAATGCCACAAGAAACCATTAAAGAGGCCGACGAAGGTGGACTTGTCAGGTTTAAGTACACTTTTAAATTTGAAGATAAATTTATTGAGCCAGATGATGAGTGGTTGAAAAGCATTGACAATTTAAGTGATGAGCTGCTTGGGACATACTCGAAGGCCGAAGATACTGCAATGTCAGCAGCCTTCGGAGGCCGAAAAAAGAAAAGGCTGAATCGGGTATTTGATGCCATCGGGTTTGTCTACCCTGACTATTGCTACCCCATTCGAAGGCAGAAGAGAAAAAATACAACCTCTGCAAAAGAAGAAACTGCAGCTGCTCCTAGCGAGCCAGAACCGAAAAGGAAGAAGATAAAGGTTCTTACTTATCGACCGCGTTATATTGAACCAGCTTCGGTGCCTGAGTTTACCGGAGAGACTTCTTCGGCCACCGAAGCTGAAAAACCAGCCGAGCCAACTTTGCTGCCAGAAGTCACAGAAACAGCCGAAATACCAACGAAGACAAAATTGGAGCAATCAAAAATTTTGTTACCAGAAACGAAAGAGAAGGCCGAAGCTAGCATAATTGGTGGAAAGTTTTTTACTGATATCTGGGATAACGGTGGCCGAGAAATGGCAAGAGAAATTATTCAGAGAAGTGAAAAGGGCATCCATGATGCTAGAGAAGTGGCTAAGGCTGCTGAAAAGAGCACAGAGCCCGAAGGTCAATTAGGTACTAAATAATAGTTTTTACCGTGTTGTAATCTTTAGGCTTTTAAGATCTGTTTGCGATTTGTAATAGTAATGTAGTCGTGTCCTGCTTCAGATCCTACTAAAGCGCCTTCGGGCCCTCAGCCGAAGGGGGACGACGAAATTAAAAAGATGGCCGAAGATATTATGGACGAAGTCGTCAATCGGCTTCTGAATGAAGCTGCAGAAGTCGTTTTGAGAGAGGATTAAACATTTTTGTAAAAAACCTCGGAAATGTAATATAATGTAACACTTTGTAACCCCGAATGTAATATATCTATTTTTGCTACTCAATTCTTTACGATGCATGAAACTTTACACACGTACCGTTTTTGAGTCTGGCGAAAAAACACCTTCCCTTCTTTTCATGCTTCGTGAAGAATATCCAAGCTTCGTAAAAAAAATTCTCGAAGCTATACTTCGAAGATGAAGATTGTGTCTCCTTGTGACCACGATTTTCACTCTTTCAGATCATACTTCCGAAGATCAATATTGTGTCCCCTTCTTGTGACCACGATTTTCACTCTTTCAAATCATACTTCCGAAGATCAATATTGTGTCCCCTTCTTGTGCCATATGCAACATGATGTATGATGCTTATGCTATGCAAAATGATGTGATGATGTTATGCTACGTAGATGACATTTGTTCCGAAAGATACACACATATCCCCACACAATATTTTTGTATCAGCACTGATTCTTCGCTGTAAGCTCTGCATTCCCTTAGGAACGTCTTTGGAGCTTCTTCGCCTTTTACTTAGGCGGTATAAGCTCTGCATTCCCTTAGGAACGTCTTTGGAGCTTCTTCGCCTTTTACTTAGGCGGTATAAGCTCTGCATTCCCTTAGGAACGTCTTTGGAGCTTCTTCGCCTTTTACTTAGGCGGTATAAGCTCTGCATTCCCTTAGGAACGTCTTTTTGTGACTTCGTCAGGCTTACTCTGCGTTCCTTAGAACGACTTTTTGTTGCTTCGAAGGATTTTCGGTAGTCCGAAGGTCCTTTTTATTATCACAAACCTGTGAAGAAAACATATTTTTCTTGTAGGAATCAACGAAACTAATTACATGAAAACCTGAACAATGTCCTTTATTGCAGAAAATAAAACTGAATGAAAAAGATTGCTATTAAGGTAGGATATTTGTCAATAGATGTGCTTTGATTCTGGCACGGTGCTGTTGACCGTGCGAGCTTCGGACTGTTCTCTGAAGTCCCTTTGATGTGGAGCATATTGGCTCCCTTCTGGCTGCTGACCTTGTTGCAACGGAGGTGGAGGCGGAGGCTGTTGCCAGGAAGCTGAAGGCTGACTTGCCGAAGCAGCAGAGACTGCAGGATGGTTGCCCACATATTCTGGGATGTAGGGCGAATGATACGAAGCTGTATGCATGACCTGCTTCGGTTGGGCTTGTTGTGCTGCTGCTTCAGCTATTTCCTTTTGCTTCTGTATAGTAACATGGCACATCCTGGTAGTATGGCCTTTGTTCTCACCGCAGAATAAGCAAAAGATTCTTCTTGGTTGATCGCCAAATCTTCCTCCGAAGCCCCTGGCGCCTCTGCCTCTTGGAGCTGGTGGCCGGAAGGAGCTTTGCTGTTGTCCAGAAGCCTGCGAGGAGCATTGTGGCCTTTGCTGTTGGCTTCCTCTGTCATCATTTTGCGTAGAATTGTGAATTGATCTCACATGCCTCGGGTAAAACCTCCCTCCGAAGCCCCTGGTCATTTCAGAAAATCTGAAAGCCTCCTCCCTTCTTTGGCGAAAGTCATTGTCGGCCCGAATGTATTCATCCATTTTCTGGAGAAGCTTCTCCAAAGTTTGAGGAGGCTTTCTGGCGAAGTACTGAGCTGACGGACCTGGCCGAAGCCCCTTGATCATGGCCTCAATGACAATTTCATTGGGCACCGTTGGTGCCTGTGCCCTCAAACGCAAGAACCTTCGGACATATGCCTGAAGGTATTCTTCGTGGTCCTGAGTGCACTGGAACAGAGCCTGAGCAGTGACCGGCTTCGTCTGAAATCCTTGAAAGCTGGTTAACAACAAATCCTTCAGCTTCTGCCATGAAGTGATCGTTCCTGGTCGAAGGGAGGAATACCAGGTTTGAGCAACACTTCTGACAGCCATAACGAAAGATTTGGCCATGACTGAAGCATTGCCACCGTACGAAGACACTGTTGCTTCGTAGCTCATCAAGAACTGCTTCGGGTCTGAATGGCCATCAAATACGGGGAGCTGAGGCAGCTTGTAGGACGGAGGCCAAGGTGTAGCCTGTAACTCAGCGGACAGGGGAGAAGCATCATCAAAAACAAAATTCCCACGATGGAAATTGTCATACCAGTCGTCTTCGTTGTGAAAGCCCTCCTGATGAAGGTCTTGATGCTGAGGCCTTCGGTGTTGCTCATCCTGAGCAAGATGACGAACTTCTTCAGAGGCTTCATCTATCTGCCTCTGCAGTTCAGCTAGCCTGGCCATCTTCTCCTTCCTGCGTTGAACCTGCTGCTGAAGGATTTCCAGATTCTGAATCTCCTGATCTAGATCATCCTCCGGATGTGTTGGACTGGTAGCCTTCCTCTTCTGGCTTCGTGCCTCTCTGAGAGAAAGGACGTCTTGATTGGGGTCCAGCGGCTGCAGCGTGCCAGCCCCTGGTGCTGAAGCCTTCTTCGGCGGCATGACGAAGCTGATGCTTGCCGAAGGTGTCGAAAAGCTCAGGAAATGGAAGTGAGTTCACCGGAGGTGGGCGCCAATGTTGGGGACTTGTTCTCAAATGCTATGAGTTAAGAACAAGGCAACACAGAAAATGTTAAACGATAAAGTCCTTCGTCCTTTGAAGCATTATTTCCCTTAGGATATAACGATCTCCGGACGAAGGTCATGAAGGACGAACCTTCATCATCACAGTATACAAAAGACGAAGCATATAAAACATAAAAAATAACATGAATATTTATATAATATTATTCATTTAACTTTGTTATATTATCATAGAGAAATAGAAACAATATTGTATTATAAGTGTACCTTCGGCTTGGAAGGAGATGAAAGTACAAGTGTGACGCAAAAAGCGAATGCCAAGTCAGCGTGAACAGTACGGGGGTACTGTTCACCTATTTATAGGCACGGGATACAACCCATACAAAATTACATACATGCCCTTTACATTTGGTGATAATTCCATAGCAATCTATCGAGGTCTAAATGGCCTTTTCATCTTTAAGTCGGTTCCCTTTTCTGCGAACATGCCGAAGCTTTCCTGCTTCACAGCTTCGGCACTGCCAACCTTCGTATCTTTTGAGGTTCTCCCTCTTTGATATAAGTCCGAAGGTACCTGTTCACACATTACACTCTAGAAACACTGTTAAATCATGTTTTTGAGGACCTTCGGAAGCCGAAGGCCCCCAACAGTGGCCACCTCAACTGGGAGTAGGTTTGCGAGAACCAAACCTCGGTAAAACAAATCCGCGTGTCACACTCTTTATTTTGCTTGCGATTTGTTTTGCACCCTCTCTCGCGGACTCGTTCTTATTTCTAACGCTAACCCGGCTTGTAGTTGTGTTTATATTTGTAAATTTCAGTTTCGCCCTATTCACCCCCCCTCTAGGCGACTATCAATTGGTATCAGAGCCCGGTGCTTCATTAAGAGCCTAACCGCTCGAAGTGATGTCGGGAGATCACGCCAAGAAGGAGATGGAGACCGGCGAAAAGCCCACTACAAGCCACGGGAGCACTTCATCGGAAGAGTCCCGCACCAAGAGGAAGGAAAAGAAGGACTCCTCCAAAGGGAAGGAGAAGAAATCTTCTTCACACAAAGAGAAGAAGGAGAAGTCTTCCTCCCACAAGCCGCAACGGAGTGGGGACAAGAAAAAGAGGATGAGGAAAGTGGTCTACTACGAGACCGATTCTTCATCGACATCCACCTCTGGCTCCGACGCGGCATCCGTCACTTCTAAACGCCAAGAGCGTAAGAAGTATAGTAAGATTCCCCTACGCTACCCTCGCATTTCTAAACATACACCTTTACTTTCCGTCCCATTAGGCAAACCACCAACATTTGATGGTGAAGATTACACTAGGTGGAGTGATTTAATGCGATTTCATCTAACCTCACTCCACAAAAGTATATGGGATGTTGTTGAGTTTGGTGCACAGGTACCATCCGTAGGGGATGAAGACTATGATGAGGATGAGGTAGCCCAAATCGAGCACTTCAACTCCCAGACCACAACCATACTTCTCGCCTCTCTAAGTAGAGAGGAATACAACAAGGTGCAAGGGTTGAAGAATGCGAAAGAGATTTGGGATCTACTCAAGACCGTGCACGAGGGTGATGAACTCACCAAGATTACCAAGCGGGAGACGATCGAGGGGGAGCTCGGTCGCTTCCGTCTTCGCCAAGGGGAGGAGCCACAAGATATGTACAACCGGCTCAAAACCTTGGTGAACCAAGTGCGCAACCTCGGGAGCAAGAAATGGGATGACCAAGAGGTGGTTAAGGTTATTCTTAGATCACTCATCTTCCTTAACCCCACTCAAGTTCAATTAATTCATGGTAATCCTAGATATACATCAATGACCCCCGAGGAAGTTATCGGGAATTTTGTGAGCTTTGAATGTATGATCAAGGGCTCAAAGAAGATCAACGAGCTTGATGATCCCTCCACGTCCGAAGCACAACCGATGGCTTTCAAGGCGACAGAGGAGAAAAAGGAGGAGTCTACACCAAGTAGACAACCTATCGACGCTTCAAAGCTCAACAACGAGGAGATGGCTTTAATCATCAAAAGCTTTCGCCAAATCCTCAAGCAACGGAAGGGGAAGGATTACAAATCCTGTTCCAAGAAGGTTTGCTACAAGTGTGGTAAGCCCGGTCACTTTATTGCTAAATGTCCATTATCAAGTGATAGTGACAGGGATAACGACAAGAAGGGCAAGAGGAGAGAAAAGAAGAGGTACCACAAGAAGAGGAGCGGCGATGCCCACGTGTGCCGCGAGTGGGACTCCGACGAGAGCTCCACCGACTCCTCCGACGACGAGGACGCCGCCAACATCGCCGTCACAAAGGGACTCCTCTTCCCCAACGTCGGCCACAAGTGCCTCATGGCAAAGGACGGCAAAAAGAAGAAGGTTAAATCTAAATCCTCCACTAGATATGAGTCCTCTAGTGATGATAATGCTAGTGATGAGGAAGATAACTTGCATACCCTTTTTGCCAACCTTAACATGGAACAAAAGGAAAAATTAAATGAATTAATTAGTGCTATTCATGAAAAGGATGACCTTTTGGATTCTCATGAGGACTTCCTAATTAAGGAAAATAAGAAACATGTTAAGGTTAAAAATGCTTATGCTCTAGAAATTGAGAAATGTGAAAAATTATCTAGTGAGCTAAGCACTTTCCATGAGACAATAGACAACCTTAGAAATGAAAATGCTAATTTGTTAGCTAAGGTTGATTCTCATGTTTGTATTGTTTCAACTTCCAATCCTAGAGATGATAATGTTGATTTGCTTGCTAGGATTGAAGAATTGAACATTTCACTTGCTAGCCT
Organism: Zea mays; assembly: GCF_902167145.1. Classification (NCBI taxonomy): domain Eukaryota; kingdom Viridiplantae; phylum Streptophyta; class Magnoliopsida; order Poales; family Poaceae; genus Zea; species Zea mays. The sequence continues at coordinate 114,011,470 of NC_050096.1, forward strand.
TAGAAATGTAAATGAAAAATTGCTTGCTAAGGCTAAAGATTTTGATGTTTGCAATGCTACAATTTCCGACCTTAGAACTAAGAATGATATGTTACATGCTAAGGTTGTTGAACTAAAATCTTGCAAACCATCTACATATATAGTTGAGCATGTATCTATTTGTACTAGATGTAGAGATGTTGATATTAATGCTATTCATGATCACATGTCTTTAATTAAACGACAAAATGATCATATAGCAAAATTAGATGCTAAAATTGCCGAGCATAACTTAGAGAATGAAAAATTTAAATTTGCTCGTAGCATGCTTTATAATGGGAGACGCCCTGGCATCAAGGATGGCATTGGCTTCCAAAGGGGAGACAATGTCAAACTTAATGCCCCTCCTAAAAGATTGTCTAACTTTGTTAAGGGCAAGGCTCCCATGCCTCAGGATAACGAGGGTTACATTTTATACCCTGCCGGTTATCCCGAGGACAAAATTAGGAGAATTCATTCTAGGAAGTCTCACTCTGGCCCTAACCATGCTTTTATGTATAAGGGTGAGACATCTAGCTCTAGGCAACCAACCCGTGCTAAGTTGCCTAAGAAGAAAACCCCTAGTGCATCAAATGAACATAACCTTTCATTTAAAACTTTTGATGCATCTTATGTGTTGACTAACAAATCCGGCAAGATTGTTGCCAAGTATGTTGGGGGCAAACACAAGAGCTCCAAAACTTGTGTTTGGGTTCCCAAAGTTCTTGTTTCTAATGCCAAAGGACCCAAAACCGTTTGGGTACCTAAAGTCAAGAACTAAAATTGTTTTGTAGGTTTATGCATCCGGGGGCTCAAGTTGGATCATCGATAGCGGGTGCACAAACCACATGACAGGGGAGAAGAAGATGTTCTCCTCCTACGAGAAAAACCAGGATCCCCAACGAGCTATTACATTCGGGGATGGAAATCAAGGTTTGGTCAAAGGTCTTGGTAAAATAGCTATATCTCCTGACCATTCTATTTCCAATGTTTTTCTTGTAGATTCATTAGATTACAATTTGCTTTCTGTATCTCAATTATGCAAAATGGGCTACAACTGTCTATTCACTAATGTAGGTGTCACTGTCTTTAGAAGAAGTGATGATTCAATAGCATTTAAGGGAGTGTTAGAGGGTCAGCTATACTTGGTAGATTTTGATAGAGCTGAACTCGACACTTGCTTAATTGCTAAGACTAACATGGGCTGGCTCTGGCATCGCCGACTAGCACATGTTGGGATGAAGAATCTTCACAAGCTTCTAAAGGGAGAACACATTTTAGGACTAACAAATGTTCATTTTGAGAAAGACAGGGTTTGTAGCGCATGCCAAGCAGGAAAGCAAGTTGGTGCCCATCATCCACACAAGAACATCATGACGACCTACAGGCCGCTTGAGCTACTCCACATGGATCTATTCGGCCCGATTGCTTACATAAGCATCGGCGGGAGTAAGTATTGTCTTGTAATAGTGGATGATTATTCTCGCTTCACTTGGGTGTTCTTTTTGCAGGAAAAATCTCAAACCCAAGAGACCCTAAGGGATTCTTGAGACGGGCTCAAAATGAGTTCGGCTTAAGGATCAAGAAAATAAGAAGCGACAACGGGACGGAATTCAAGAACTCTCAAATTGAAGGCTTCCTTGAGAAGGAGGGCATCAAGCATGAGTTCTCTTCTCCCTACACGCCACAACAAAATGGTGTAGTGGAGAGGAAGAATCGAACTCTATTGGACATGGCAAGGACCATGCTTGATGAGTACAAGACTTTGGATCGGTTTTGGGCCGAGGCGGTCAACACCGCCTGCTATGCCATCAACCGATTATATCTACACCGAATCCTCAAGAAGACATCCTATGAACTCCTAACCGGTAAAAAGCCCAACATTTCATATTTTAGAGTCTTTGGTAGCAAATGCTTTATTCTTGTTAAAAGAGGTAGAAAATCCAAATTTGCTCCTAAGACTGTAGAAGGCTTTTTACTAGGATATGATTCAAACACAAGGGCATATAGAGTCTTTAACAAGTCCACTGGACAAGTTGAAGTTTCTTGTGACGTTGTGTTTGATGAGACTAACAGCTCTCAAGAAGAGCAAGTTGATCTTGATGAGATAGGTAACGAAGAGGCTCCGTGCATCACGCTAAGGAACATGTCCATTGGGGATGTGTGCCCTAAGGAATCCGAAGAGCCTCCAAATGCACAAGATCAACCGTCCTCCTCCACGCAAGCATCTCCATCAACTCAAAATGAAGATGAGGCTCAAGTTGATGAAGTAGAAGATCAAGCAAATGAGCCACCTCAAGATGACGACAATGATCAAGGGGGAGATGCAAATGATCAAGACAAGGAGGATGAAGAGCAAAGGCCGCCACACCCAAGAGTCCACCAAGCAATCCAACGAGATCACCCCGTCGACACCATCCTCGGCGACATTCATAAGGGGGTAACTACTAGATCTCGTGTTGCACATTTTTGTGAGCATTACTCTTTTGTTTCCTCTATTGAGCCACACAGGGTAGAGGAAGCACTCCAAAATTCGGATTGGGTGGTGGCAATGCAAGAGGAGCTCAACAACTTCACTAGGAATGAGGTATGGCATTTAGTCCCACGTCCTAATCAAAATGTTGTAGGAACCAAATGGGTCTTCCACAACAAGCAAGATGAGCATGGTGTGGTGACAAGGAACAAAGCTCGACTTGTGGCCAAAGGATACTCCCAAGTCGAAGGTTTGGATTTTGGTGAAACCTATGCACCCGTAGCTAGGCTTGAGTCAATTCGTATATTATTGGCCTATGCTACTTACCATGGCTTTAAGCTTTATCAAATGGACGTGAAAAGTGCCTTCCTCAATGGACCAATCAAGGAAGAGGTCTATGTTGAGCAACCTCCCGGCTTTGAAGATAGTGAGTACCCTAACCATGTTTATAAACTCTCTAAGGCGCTTTATGGGCTCAAGCAAGCCCCAAGAGCATGGTATGAATGCCTTAGAGATTTCCTTATCGCTAATGGCTTCAAAGTCGGCAAGGCCGATCCTACTCTATTCACTAAAACTCTTGAAAATGACTTGTTTGTATGCCAAATTTATGTTGATGATATTATATTTGGGTCTACTAACGAGTCTACATGTGAAGAGTTTAGTAGGATCATGACACAAAAGTTCGAGATGTCTATGATGGGGGAGTTGAAGTATTTCTTAGGATTTCAAGTAAAGCAACTCCAAGAAGGCACCTTCATTAGCCAAACGAAGTATACTCAAGACATTCTAAGCAAGTTTGGGATGAAGGATGCCAAGCCCATCAAGACACCCATGGGAACTAATGGGCATCTCGACCTCGACACGGGAGGTAAGTCCGTGGATCAAAAGGTATACCGGTCGATGATAGGTTCTTTGCTATATTTATGTGCATCTCGACCAGACATTATGCTTTCCGTATGCATGTGTGCAAGATTCCAAGCCGACCCTAAGGAAGCTCACCTTACGGCCGTAAAATGAATCTTGAGATATTTGGCTTTCACTCCTAAGTTTGGGCTTTGGTATCCTAGGGGATCCACATTTGATTTGATTGGTTATTCGGATGCCGATTGGGCGGGGTGTAAAATCAATAGAAAGAGCACATCGGGGACTTGCCAGTTCTTGGGAAGATCCTTGGTGTCTTGGGCTTCAAAGAAGCAAAATTCGGTTGCTCTTTCCACCGCCGAAGCCGAGTACATTGACGCAGGCCATTGTTGCGCGCAATTGCTTTGGATGAGGCAAACCCTGCGGGACTACGGTTACAAATTAACCAAAGTCCCTTTGCTATGTGATAATGAGAGTGCAATCAAGATGGCAGATAATCCCGTCGAGCATAGCCGCACTAAGCACATAGCCATTCGGTATCATTTTCTTAGGGATCACCAACAAAAGGGAGATATCGAGATTTCTTACATTAACACTAACGATCAATTAGCCGATATCTTTACCAAGCCTCTTGATGAACAAACTTTTAACAAACTTAGGCATGAGCTCAATATTCTTGATTCACGAAATTTCTTTTGCTAAACACACATAGCTCAATTGTATACCTATGCTCATGTCTCTTTCCTATGCCATGACTAATGTGTTTTCCAAGTCTATTTCAAACCAAGTCATAGGTGTATTGAAAGGGAATTGGAGTCTTCGGTGAAGACAAAGGCTTCCACTCCGTAACTCATCCTTCGCCGTCGCTCCGAGTCACTCTCCATCTTGGGGGAGAAAGCAAAAGGACTTCGTCTTTGGTATAATCTTAACTCATTTATTTATGACCAAAGGGGAAGAAAGTACTTCGAGGGCTCTAATGATTCCGTTTTTGGCGATTCATGCCAAAGGGGGAGAGAGTATGAGCCCAAAGCAAAAGGACCGCACCACCACCAATTTCAAAAACTTAGTTTCTCAAAGAGTATTTTCAAATTGGCTTATTATGTTCAAAAGGGGGAGAAAATAGTATTTCAAAAATGATATATCAAAACCCTCTTGAACACTAAGAGGAGGATCTCATTTAGGGGGAGTTTTGTTTAGTCAAAGGAAAAGCATTTGAAACAGGGGGAGAAAATTTCAAATCTTGTAAATGCTTTGCCAAATCTTATTCACTTACCTTTGAATATTTGCAAAAGAACTTTGAAAAAGGATTTACAAAAGAATTTGCAAAAACAAAACATGTGGTGCAAGCGTGGTCCAAAATATTAAGAATGAAAGAAATGATCCATGCATATCTTGTAAGTATTAATATTGGCTCAATTCCAAGCGACCTTTGCACTTACGTTATGCAAACTAGTTCAATTATGCACTTCAATATTTGCTTTGGTTTGTGTTGGCATCAATCACCAAAAAGGGGGAGATTGAAAGGGAATTAGGCTTACACCTAGTTCCTAAATAATTTTGGTGGTTGAATTGCCCAACACAAATAATTGGACTAACTAGTTTGCTCTAGTATATAAGTTATACAGGTGTAAAAGGTTCACACTTAGCCAATAAAAAGATCAAATATTGGATTCAACAAAGGAGCAAAGGGACAACCGAAGGCACCTCTGGTCTGGGGCACCGGACTATCCGGTGTACACCGGACAGTGTCCGGTGCACCACCGGACAGTGTCCGGTGCACCAGAGGACTCCAACTTAAACTTGCCACCTTCGGGAATTTCTAGAGGCACTCCGCTATAATTCACCAGACTGTCCGGTGTACACCGGACAGTGTCCGGTGCTCCAAGGAAGAGCGGCCTCCGGAACTCGTCTGCCTCGGGAAAACGCAGCGGGTGCTCCGCTATAATTCACCGGACATGTCCGATGTACACCGGACTGTCCGGTGAACCAGCAGAGCAACGGCTACTTCGCGCCAACGGTCACCTGCAGGCGCATTCAATGCGCGCCAGAAGCGCGCAGAAGTCAGGCACGCCCATACTGGCACACCGGACAGTGAACAGTACCTGTCCGGTGTGCACCGGACACCCAGGCGGGCCCAGAAGACCGAAGCTCCAACGGTCAGAATCCAACGGCATTGGTGACGTGGCTGGCGCACCGGACATGTCCGGTGTGCACCGGACTGTCCGGTGCACCATACGACAGACAACCTCCACCAACGGTCATGTTTGGTGGTTGGGGCTATAAATACCCCAACCACCCCACCATTCATTGCATCCAAGTTTTCCATCTTCCAACTACTATACAAGAGCTAGCATTCATTGCAAAGCACACCAAAAGAGAGCAAATCCTCTCCCAACTCCACACAAAGCCTTAGTGACTAGAGAGAGTGATTTGTAGTGTTCATTTGAGCTCTTGCGCTTGGATCGCTTCTTTTCTTTGGCATTCTTTCTTGTGATCAAACACTCACCTGTAATTGAAGCAAGAGACACCAATTGTGTGGTGGTCCTTGCGGGAAGTTTGTTTATCAAGTGATTTGAGAAGAGAAGCTCACTCGGTCCGAGGGACCGTTTGAGAGAGGGAAGGGTTGAAAGAGACCCGGCCTTTGTGGCCACCTCAACGGGGAGTAGGTTTGCGAGAACCGAACCTCGGTAAAACAAATCCGCGTGCCACACTCTTTATTTTGCTTGCGATTTGTTTTGCACCCTCTCTCGCGGACTCGTTCTTATTTCTAACGCTAACCCGGCTTGTAGTTGTGTTTATATTTGTAAATTTCAGTTTCGCCCTATTCACCCCCCTCTAGGCGACTATCAGTCACCTACAACCCGGATGACGGCCCCGAGGCCTACACCAACTCCGCCGTCTACAGCCACCTCCATGACTACACCGCCATGGCGCAGGAGGTCCATGGCCCAGACTATGATCCGAGCACCGAGCCGATCGACACCGATGTGCTCATGAGGGTCGGGGGAGGCAAGAGACATGGGCGGTACTGGATTGCCGACGGGGCAATCGACTCGTCCTCCACTCCCACTCTGTCTCAGGTGAGAGCAAGGAGCACGGGCTCGAGTCCAGCCATACGACCTCGGCACGACAGCTCACAGCATCACATACAACAACTCGAGGTTAGTGCTTCTGTAACTCGTCCTTCCTTGAGTTATATACCTACTCTTTGAGTTACTATAACGTTGACTTGTAATATTACAGACCCAACTAGAAGAAGAGAGGAGGGAACGTCACGAGATGGAGGCGAGGATGATGGCGGAGCGGGAGGCGGAGCGCCGGGCAGATCATCAGAGGATGGCCGAGATGTTCTAGTACATGCAGAGCCTTCGCACCGCACAGGGCATCGCTCCACCACCTCCATTGTTCCCTCCAGTTGACCCTGCTCTCTTCCACACTCCTGTGAGTATCAAAATTGTAGTTAGATGTTTGTAATGCATCTGGTATAACACATGCAATCTCTTCTCTGTGCAGGGCCAATCTAGGGCGGCATCCAACAACCCTCCGGAAGGGTTCAGCCCAACGCAGCCCCGGTCAAACCACCCACCTCCATGAGTGTTGTGTTTTCATTGTTTTAGACTTCAGAACTTATGTATAATACTTATGTCTGTGTTTGATACTTATGTGAGAGCTTGCGACGTTTGAGACTTATGTTTGTGTTTAATACTTGTGTTGAACACTTATGTTTGTGATGGATATTTATGTTTGTGGTGACGGTTTTATGTTTGTGTTGTCTATTTATGTCTGTGATGATATCTGTGATGTATATATGTGATATCTTCTGTTTGTGTGGATGGAATACAAAAAACAAATAAATAAGGTATATACTGGTCACTTTGCCGATTGTAACACTCGGCAAAGAGGCGCTTTGCCGAGGGTCAGGGTCATAACACTCGGCAAAGAGCACAGACCTGGGCACCGGTTTAGGTTCTTTGCCGAGTGCTATGTCGCTGACACTCGGCAAAGAGGTCGGCTTTGCCGAGTGCCACACAGAACACTCGGCAAACAGCCTGACATGGGGACCCTCCCTGGCAGGCTCTTTGCCGAGTGTCCCCAGTGGCACTCGGCAAAGATGGATTCTTTGCCGAGTGCTGCCGGGCAGACACTCGGCAAAGATAACTCCTTTGCCGAGTGTCACCAGGGACACTCGGCAAATCCGCCGTCTCCGTCACCCGGCGTCGTAACGGCTGCTTTTCTTTGCCGAGTGCTCTCTGGCACTCGGCAAACCTCTTTGCCGAGTGCCCGAGAAAAAGCACTCGGCAAAGAAGGCTTTGCCGATGCACTGTTTGCCGAGCTTTCTTTGCCGAGTGTCACACTCGGCAAAGCCTTTGCCGAGTGTTTTTAAGGCTTCGACGAGTGCTTCAGGCACTCGGCAAAGCGATTGATTCCGGTAGTGAGTTTTTATGCTCGGGTCGTGGAGGTGAATATTTGAGCCACAAGTTTGGTGACCATCTAAAATAATATGGAATTATTTCATAGTTGACTCCACCTTGTATGCCTTAATGGAATGTCGTCTCCGAGCAGAAGAACCAGACTTTGGTTCGGTCAATGATGAGTCAAGTTGACCCTCATTGTCCTTATAGGGATATGGTCTAGAAACTGTTGTGTTTAGACTGAACAGAGTTCTATCTAAATCGATGGATAAGACATTGCATGAGATATGGACTAGAAAACATTTGAGACCATCTTTCCTTAGGATATGGGGTTGTTAGGCTTATACGAAATGTTTGACATCTGATAAACTCTATCCAAAATATGATTAGTGCTTCTTGTAGGGTATTCTATGGAAACTAAAGGATACTATTTTTATAACTACGAAGAAGGCAAATTATTTGTTGCCCAAAATGATGACTTCTTGGAGAAAGAGATTCTCTCAAAAGAAGTTAGTGGGAAAAAGGTGCAACCTGAAGAAGTTTGAGAAACATTTGAAAAGGTTTCATCCCACACCAATCCTCCACAAAAATACAAGATGTTATACAGCCAATTGTCAAGCACTGCCCCTATGTAGGTCAGAGAGGGCATGTCATGCTACTAACAGGCTATCACTCCTAATCATAGGAAACATGACATATTATTGTAGTACAATGATGAACCCTCAAACTAAACAGAAGTATCGATGGGCTAGACTTTGGGAAATGCATTGGATCCATGGGATCCGAAATAGAATCCATGCATGACAATCAAGTTTAGGACTTGATTGATTCACTAGATGGTGTTCAAACCATTAACTGCAAATGAATTTTCAAGAAAAAGATAGACATGGATGGAAATGTTCACATCTATAATGCATGATTGGTAGTGAAAGGTTTTAAGCATGTTTAAGGTATTGATTATGATGAAACCTTTTGCTGGTTGTTATGCTAAAGTCTATTCAGATCCTCCTAGAAATTTCTGTCTAATTTTATTATGAAATTTGTAGATGGATGTCAAAATAAGTTTCTTGAATGAAAGCCTAAGTGAGGATGTGCATATGTCAAAACAACTTGAATGGTTATGTTGATCATCAAACACCAAAACTTAATTGTCAATGGGCCTTGGTCCATTTTGCGTGCATCATCATCTTCATATGCTTCTACTCAAACATTAGGCTTGACTCACTAGCCTCTTGTTTGTTTTCTAGCTATGTAGCATTACTGGAACATGATGTTTGATGGGATGCCTACATGTGTACACCTCGTGGTCCATAGGTGCCCAAGAAAGGGCTCACCCTATAAATCCAACTAGAGTTCCCCCATCATCCTTCTACTCGCTTGCTTCTCCTAATCAATTCATTGATCTAGTGCTTCAAATCGACATTATAAGTTGTAAACCATGTTTTGGGGATACTCAAATCGTGCTTATACTAGGACTTACTAGAGGTGTGATATTATGATTTCTAGTTCTACTAGGACATAAGTGTAGAATCCTACTAGGAATAGGACTCGTACTTATACGTATGAGGACCTTGGATAGGACTATGAACAAGGGTATATGCCATAGACATCATCTAAGCCAACACAAGGATATTGTCTAAAGTTTGTATAAAGAAATTGGGAGCAATCAAGAGGATTAGGCTAAATAGTTCTATTCCATTATATTATTCTATAGGGAAAGAATTAGTGGGTCCTTGAGTGTCAGATAAGATTATGAGAGTGTGACGATAATTCATACTTTTTTGGAATTGTTCATATAGAATTCGTGGCTAACTTTGACAAATCCTATTTTCTTGTCCCAACTGCTTCAATGTCATCAAGGGCGTTTCTACCCGATTTGACTATATAATTCTTATTATGGTGCAAGCTTGTGTCATACTTGTGATATCATTTCAAAGGCATGAGGGTTGTTATGCATAACTAGCAATATCAAATTCTAACAAACCAAGCTCGATATATAGTAGCACCCTTGATCTCTTGCCCAAACCTTCCCCTATCCAACTTTCTCCTCCACTGTAATTGCAAGCACCTATCGATTTCACCCTGATGGTTCTTGGACTCCAATCCACACCCAACTACATCATTTCCTTGCTTGCCGAAGTGTGCCACCACATATGTTTGTCTTTCATTATGGTCGGATGACCTTGAAGTGTTCTCGTCATTAAGAACACCTATATTGACCATATTGTGACATCCTAATCTCATGCCACTCGTTGGAGTTCGGTGAGAACAATAGTGTTGTCGTGATTGAGCTTGGCATGGGTGGCGAAGAGGTTGGCAGTGACAGTGGGGGGCAATGAGTTGAGAACCTCGAAGGTGGGACTGCACATGGACCATCATGGTGGAGGGAGATATACATGAGAGGGAGAGAGGGAGAGAGAAAATAGAAAGGAATGAATGAAGTAGAAATGACCAATGAAAAAATTGATAGTTCACCGGGCTCCTATCTCCTTTCGAGCTAGCAGTGAATAGACAATTAGATACTTTCAGGGGGCGTTTGGTTCCACGTGACTAAATTTTAGTCATATCACATCGAATATTTAGATGCTAGTTAAAAAGATTAAATATAGTCTAATTTTAAAACTAATTATATAGATAGAGACTAAACGATATAACAAATCTATTAAGCTTAATTAGTCCATGACTCGCTCATATGATGCTATAATAAATATTTTTTAATCATAGATTAATTAAGATTAATAAGTTTATCTCGTCGCCAGTTGAAGTTGCAAGTAGTACCCAACCCCAGGCTCGCTTCGCTTATTGTTCTTGCTTCAAAAGCACAACTGTATAAGTGACTAGTTTTTGCTGCACCAGCACGATGCATAACTTATTTGCATATGGATATATGGAGTATATTTAAGGCAACTAGCAATATCTATCTTGTCTGCAACATCATATATAGTATTGGTCTTATTTTTGTCCCAGTCTCAATTAAGTTGACTTCCCCCTCTGCTCTCATACATACAACATATTATTGGGATCAGCAAGTGCATGCATGCATGCCCTCAACTAGGCCCAATTGCTGTGGACGACCCAAATATTTCCAACCGTTTTGGTTGATGTTGCTAATAAATTGCAAAGTCTTAAAGTTCATTTTCGGAACTACTATTGATGATTGAAAACAAGATTTTTTTCCCCAAATATGTAATGCTGACTAATACTCTATCCGTTCCAAATTAAAGTTCGTTTCTATTAACTAATAGATTCACACAGTATTTGATGTATATATTTTATATATATGTCTAGGTTCTCTTCATCTATTAATAGATTTATACAATATTTGATGTATGTGTTTTATTTATGTGTCTAGGTTCATATTCATTCATTTGAATATAGATATAAAAATCAAGAGCTAAAATGATTACTATTTTGAAATGGGAGGAGTATAATGTAAATTCAGGACCGAGATTTTAAAATGCGCTAATATATAGTGGAATGTGCGCACGTACGGGTGCTAAAATATCAGTAAATTTTATGGCGCACAAAACAATGTTTCTGTATATGTTTCCACCTTGGGCCCGTTTGTTTCGTTGGAATTGAATTCCATTTTAATAATTATAATTTAGACAAAACTAATTAAAAGTATATATTTATATATGTAATATATTTGTATATTATTCTAAATCATATGAAAAAGATAGTTATATAGTACATTTATGTTATAGAGGCGCAAGTAGAATAGTGTGCTATAAGTTGTACATCGGAAAATTATCATGTAAATCTATAGAATCAATTTCCATCTCTCACCCCATGAATTTGAGATAGACTTATATGATAACTTTGAAAAGTGGTGGAATGTTATATTCTAAAAAAAATAGTCTATTTCATTAGTAAGATTCCAATTCCTCGAAATAAAAAGAAACAAACGGGCCTTTGTGAAATGCACTCATTTACATGCTGACATGTATGGATTAAATGTTCTGTATGAAAACTGAAGAGTAGACATGCTTGTGTAACCTATATATAAAAAACAAACTCAGACTGCAAACAGCTTCTTTATGTGTGCCGTTGCGCGCCCACAGGTGTGCCACAAAACCACCAGCAGCTCCATATATTGGTGAGCTGGGCGGATTATTAGCCAGGAGAGCAATGTGGAGGAGCTGGCAAGATGCCGTTGAGATTCCGGCATGTCGTCTCAATTATTTACTACTACTACCTTGATCCACAACTTGCATAGGAAAAGTGTGAAACTTTATGTGTGCATGCATTCCGGGCCATCTAGATACATTGTATTGGTTGATTCAGTTTATACAAAATCCCATTGACATACATATATTCATCTCCTCCTACACACGTATATATTAGCCTATCACTCACTACCGAAATCTCGTTCGGCAAATGCTATTTTACACTCGGCAAATATTTTATCAACAAAGAGTTCTTTGCCTACTTTTTTCGGACAGTCGACAAAGACTTTACCGAGTATCGAAAAGCACTTAGCAAATTAAGAATCGAAAAAAAATAAAACACTCCGCAAAGAAACTCTTTGCCGAGTGTCAAAAATAAAACACTCGACAAAAAGCTTATTCGTCGAGTGTTTTCTTTTACCGAGAGTTTTTTGCGTGGTACTCGGTAAAGAGCTTTTTTGTCGAGTGCTCGAAAAAAAAACCTCGGCAAAATATTTGGTACTCGGCAAAGAGCCAAATTCCGGTAATAATGACTATTTAGTATTTACACAAGTACTCTCTCTTTTTCGTTACAAAATAATGCTCGAATATTTATCGTCCGTTAGTTTAATTTTTTAACTAAATCGCGATAAATAAAAAATAACCGAAGAGTGTACAGTAGATGCACGTTGAAACCACGTTTCGTGGCTTCTCTCGCTTAAGCGGATCCTCGGTTACTGTAGCATGTCGGAGCTTTGGCCACTACTCCGTGACAGTTTTAATTTATCATGCAAAACAAGTATTTTGATATATTCGTCTTGGAAACAATTAATGTTACAAGTAAATGAACTGCGGTATGAACAATTAAAGACCATGCAATATGATGATAAAATTGCAAAAAACTAGAGCTGCGCATGCCAGCATCCAATATAATAATTACTCTATTTCGCTACAACGACAATGATAAGGAGCATCGAATTCCCCTTAAAATCCAACTTAGATATCCAGCTTGAGTAATAATCCAACTGAAATCGATCGATCGGAAGCTAATGATCCCCAGCTGATGATTAGTGCCACTTAGATCTCCATTTGTACGTACATATAACAACAGCTTGCATTATTGCGAATATAATAATCCAACTGAAATCGATCGATCGGAAGCTAATTTTTTTTCAATGCAGCATTCAGAGCATTCACAAGTTCAATTGCGGTGGAGAATCCGTCTTCAATCTGCATAGTTTGAAAAAAGAAGACTTAATTAGCATCAATTGAACAACCTTAATGTTGATGTCAGGTTTGAATGTTTTGATGATATATATAGACATTAAAAGTTCATGATCAATTTAATTTGTAGTTCGCGGTTTACTTTCCAAAATTCGTTTTTAGCGGTTGCTGTTATGTTTCTCAAGCATGCATAAATGTGTATATTGAGTTAAACCCTAAACGATTGTTATTGAACCTCGTTATTCAAAGCATTTTTTTGTTGAGAAATGAATTATTTTCTTTATTGCGAACTTCTTTAGAAGTTGGTTTAATTTTTCCAACGAGTCTTGTGACAAATTGTCATGAAGAAGCCATGTAAGGAAACGTACGATGAACTAGTAACACTAGGAGATAAAAGATTATCCAGCCGGCGTACGTACCCGCGCCGTTATGGTGATGTTTAACGAGGACCCGGCGAGCGGCAAGACGTTGGTGTTGACGACGGAGAGGCCGTGCTTCTCCAGCTCCTTGAGCACCGTGATGAGCGCCCCCTTCTTCTCCCGGCACACCACCCTCAGCAGAACGGTCGTCCCCCGGACGTCCGCTTCGACCGTGGGGATCACACCGCCGCCGTCGTCCGGCGAGCCGACGCAGCACCGGGCGTCCAACGGCGGGGACGACTCCGCCGCGCTGCCCGTGCTGCTGCTACTCTGGCGGCGCTCCTCCTGCAGGGCCTTGAGCCTGCCCCTGAGGTGCTGCACGTACTCAATAGTGCTCCCCAGGAGAGACACCTTGTCTGTCTGGGAATTATTATGTTAAACACACAAACACAAACGCAAAATTTAATTTAACCCCCCTGATCACGATTGTATATACTGACCTTATGTCTTGAGCTCAATTATGGTTAGCATACCTCACCTTGGTTATGTCGGGGATCATGGACGCAAGAGCCGCGAACTGGTGATTCATCTTCTGCCGGCGCATCCTCTCGGCGACGATGTGCTCATGCACGCCGGAGCTCGCCCTCCGCCCTCCTTTACTGCTCTCCATCGGTGTCCCAGCTGCAGTTGTGCCGCCGCCGTTGCTTTCGTGCTTCGGCTCTCGAGAAGCGAAGCTCAGCTGCTTCGACTTGCCGCCGGTGAAGGAGAACAAGCTGTCGTTGCCGCCTGCGCTGATGGCCGCCGTCGTCGGGAGGAAGCCCTCGTCAGCCTCGGCGTACGATCTGCGGCTCATGTCTCCGAGAAAGGGGAATCCTGTCGTCTTCGTGAGTTGCTGCCGCTGATCCGACAATTCTACTTGCTGCTGTTCTTGATGATGAGTAGTAGTAGCAGGCTGATCCCAGAGCTCGTCGGCGAGGGATTTGGCGAGCTGCTCCATGGTCATTGCGTCGATGGAGTCGAGCTCCCCGACCTCCTCGTTTTACGGCATCCAATGAAACAAACAGCTTTGATTGTAATCTTCGTTCAAAAACCATAAGAACGTAACGAAGTATATATACGCATGGATTTATTTGAAGATAAGATCATCTGGGGCACGACTTACCAGTTCTGCCAGCCACTCATGACTGGCCGTGGAGTCCATCTCTCTGTGTGAGAGCACCGGCACCACAGTATGATTTAGGGCAGTCACGCAACCATATATAAGACATTGTCAATGTCGAGACAATATGCCACGGTTGGTATTCTTTTAATTTGGGCCAATCACCTAGCCTACCGCACCTTGATCCCGCTCACAGAAAGCAATGACATATGTACTCTCTACATGAGCACGGACGGTTCGCTTTAGATGGCCGAACCATCTGCGACTTGCGCAGAGAACTTCGCTCTTCTATGCATGGCAGCGGACTGTCCGCGCGTACGTAGAGGCTATAATAATCTTATGTAGAAACTGGATCTCGCCACTCCGGAGGGACCTCATTAGAGAGGAAAGATCATAGATGTTGTCTTAGGATCGACAGACCATCTTAGATGCCTCTAAACGAAGTCGAGCTGAGAAGGTGAAGATTGATGATGAAGAAGAGCTACTCATACCTCAATCGACCGTACCCCTCATGTAAAGAAACCGGTAAATAGATTGATTTGATCGATTGAGTGATGCTTTAATCGGTACCCCTCATGTATATAGGGGTGGAGGTCTGAACCCGTTCCTAGGCGCTTCCCCCAACAAATTCTTGTGTGATTAGTCGGGTAAGCACGTGCGTGATAAGAACTCTCGCCTAAGTTAATCCAATTGTGGACCATCCAGGCTACATCCGCGGAATGTTCAAGGCGTGGACTATCCGACCACATGGCTAGAGCATACAACCATGCCCAGGTGCCAAATCTGGTGGTCAACAGCCACAAATACACAAAAAATACTACATCGAGACAGACAAACAATCAATGAGCGTCTCTAATAATAACTAGATACAACATAAAAAAATAATTAGATACGAGGTAAACTGTAGACATCTTTTTATAGGATAATGAGCTCCCACTGTGGCCTCTAATTCTAGTGTCAGCGGGAAGCTTCATCATAGAGGAAATCCTGGACATTGAATTCTTCACGACGAAGGTTGTCATGATTGCGTCCATCATAATCTTGATCCCTGTAGTTGTTCATGTTTATGTGTGCTTCGATGTTGCGCATCTCTTCAGTTGTTTCATCAATCTTCCTCTGGAGCTTTGGAACACGAAGCAATTTTCCTTGCGCTTCTCAACTTGCTGATGGATGAGTTCAAGATTGCTGATCTCCTCATCAAGTTCCTCTTCTCGGGGTGATAAGTTAGTGGCCTTCTTCCTCTAGTTCCCTGCTTCTCTGATGAGAGCTTCGTTCTCTTGATTGGGATCGATGGGTGCAAGGATGGAGCCAGTTGTCATTGCTTTTTTGGCGGCATAGTGTATGCTGATGTGGTCATGGAATCGCCGGCGGTGGGTGCTAATGTTGGATACTTGATTTCAATCCCTTTAAGGCATTGAGAATCAAGGCAACACAAGTTAGGAACGGGGACCTTCGTCCTGAGTTTAACACTTCTTTAGAGTGTTAATGCGAAGGACGAAGGTCTTCGGATAGAAATGACGCGTTATGGAATAACACAGTACAATGTTGCTTGAGAACTTATCTCGTTTGTCTTATCATTTTTATTATTTCTCTCATTACACTAAATAAATTTACAAGCATACCTTCAACTTCTTGACAAAAGGAAGTATGAAGGTTCTTTGAAGGCTAAGCGGCACGAAACTATGTCCTTCGAAAAGGTACTTTATGCAAGACACTGTTCATCTATTTATAGGGAAAATGATCCATCTTTGTACAAAATTACAACTGCACCCCTGAGGCATTATACTCATTGTTTACAAGTGCAGCAAGGATATTACTACCTTTTCCCTTTCTTCACACTTATTGAAGTTAGTTACTTCGATCCGCATTCTTGTTTGCGCGCATAGACGAAGCTTCTTTCCTCGTAGCTTCGGCTGACAGACAGCTTCGCTCAACCATTATCGTATGCCTGAAATAGTCAAAGCCTACTTCATCTGGCTTTCATTGTACAACTGAAACATAATAATGTAGTAGATATTTTGAGGACCTTCGGCAATATAGGCCCCCCAACAATAGGCTCGGTCGACAATCATCATAAACGTGTCTAACACCTTGTTTGTTTATCCCCTATATTATATAATCCAGCTTAAATAAGTTAAGAGGCAAACAAACATCACAGATTCCTGGGGTAGATTATCGATAAACTGGTCATTAGGTACTTATTTTAGATTTTTAGCTTTTTATCCACTATTAGACTAAGTAAACAAACATCTCTAATAGGATTATATAAACTAGATTATATAATCATGGAAGGAAACAAACATGCTCTGAGTGAATCCTCGTCACTGATAGAATGATACCATATCACGACTAGTAATATATAAGTTCAACATGCCTCTGATGTTTCATATATCAGAGATAGGTCTTGGGTAAATAACTGCCAATGACGTATCGTACACTATTAGAGACATCAAACATTTTCACCTATCTCTAATGTTGAATACATCTATAAGATGTACTGTGAGATATTTGGAAAAAGGTTTGTGTTTGTGAACACAAGGTTAATATGTGTCCTTATGATTTAGGGTGTGATGGGTGATTGTCAACAAGAGTAGTGTATTTGGTTAAGTGGTCTAAACTAATCGAAACGTGAGTGTGTTTGTGCAACATGTCTCTTTGCTTGTTGCTTAGGTGTGAGGTAAGGAGACAATGTTCGATGGTGAAGGTGAAGGTCATGCGGGTTCGTAATGATGGACCGAGAGCAGTGAAGGATGAGCGCTAGGTCTTGACCATGGGATTGGAGCTATAATATCTAACACCTATGGACATGAACAAGTGCAAGGACATGGAGAAGCAGATCGTGTTGCCAATATGGTTGAGGATCGACGGGACACACGTCCACGACATGAGGAACATGTATGGAGTACGCTACGCACAAACTTTTGGTAATTGAGCCACAAAATCTCTAGTGATAGTTCACAAGTTTTGCCAAGTTTGGGCCTCAAACCTGGTAGCACAATTATAGAGGGAATTAGAGGTGGCATATGACGTCATCGTGGAGGGTGCGTGAAGGCGAACCAACTTCGTGAAGAGTGTGTGGTCATTAGATCAATACTTCAAGAGTTGGTCCATTTTGCCCCCAGATGAATGGATAAACTTTTTATATCTAGGAATAGTTTAGGACAGAGGGATAACCTTCTATAAATAGGAGGGTAGGTTTGAACCATCCATTCATCTCTCTAGCTTGTATTCTCCATTTTCCACATTCATCTTGTTAGGAGAACCTTATATAAGTTGAACCCATGTCATCTGAGTTGTTGTGTTTTTTAGGAAGTGTGGACGCAACCACACTTTGCCCTCTACATTTTTAATTCATGACAATCTGATGGTTTTTGTTCTTGAGTTATTCTCTCTTCTCTCTGCTCTTCTTGTTTGCAATTTTGAGTTGATATTTGCGTTGGCAAGTTTGGGAAGTGTCTTGTGGTTGATATATGGTTTAAAAATTGTCCTGGAGTCATTGCAATCTCTAGTATAAGCTTATCCAATTCAAGGACATGTTTTCTAATATAATTGTACTTTTGACAAAACCCTATCTTGAGTTTGAGATTTATGATTTGGCTTTGAAGTTTTGATCTTTCTATGATCAAACTTCTCATGTCACTTCTCCTTTTTATCTTCTTGTTATTTGCAAAGTTTGAAGGCAATAAGAGCAAATTTACTCCAGCGACAACACCGATCATTTGAGAGGCACTATTGCTCTACTCTAGTGTCTCACATTTGGTTTCTCCTAAGACTTTTTGGTCTTCAAATTAAGTTACTTTTGGTTCACCAGATTCATAATATTTTCACAAACTTGTTTAGAACATCCAATCAATAATTTATTGTGGTGTTCATGTTTTGAACGCCTTTTGGTTTCTTGGGGGTTTAGGCCAAAATTTGGCAATTAAGCCAAGAGTGCTTCAGAACAAGAATTTTTATTAGCACCCATTCAATCCCCGTCTGCTTGACTATTCATTCCTTAGAGCGGGTTAAGGATAGCTCCGCCTTAGCCAGTTCTTGATTCGAGAAGGCGACAATGGAATATGGTGTTGGCAAACCACCATTCTTCGATGGGACTGAAGGAAATAGTGATGCCTAAGAGAGGGGTGAATTAGGATTTCTAAACTTCCTCTAAACTAGGCCACAAATAAATTCCTAGACCAAAACCTATGCAAATAAACAATCTAGAATGTGTAAACTAGGTTTAGTCTAAGTGTTGCTATCTCTACTGCAAAGCCTAAGTTTCAATCCTAAATAATCAAACTAGAAAGACAAGACAGACTTAAATACTTAATATAAATGCGGAAGGTAAAGAGCAAGGTAGAGATGCAAACTCTTGTGGATGACACCGGTATTTTTACTGTCACACCCGGATTTAAGGGGCAAACCCGGGCGCGAATCAAATGTATGCTAGGATCAAGTCTCACACATATGATGACTCATGGTACAGAAACCAATGTCACATCTTTAATATATAACAAAGTTCTATAAAAAATAGTTAAATAATTACATCATATGAAGACAACAATCGAGCAACCATAGTTGACTGAAGACGACAGCCTAGACCTCTCACGAACTCATTGCGACATCCTTCTTGCTCCTCATCCTGCGGTACCTGTTCTTGACATGGGGGATGTGAGTACGGCAAGGGTGAGGTTGCATACGTTCATTGCTCAACAAGTTGTGGAGAATAATGTGCATGAGCTCACTTACGGTGGGGCTCATGTGAAGTGTAAGGCTTACCAAAGAAGATGGTTAAAGCTGAGCATTGCTTTTAAAGTTGGTCAAAATTTTATTAGCAGTTACTAAGTATAAGTAGATACCAACCCAAATAAATAAGATATCACAATTAATAATAACACTCACAATGCAATGCAAATGACAGATTAAGTTTAATTCCATAAGTTAATCATGTGAGTGTCTGAGCCGCTCATGACCATGAGCATGATTGATATACCAGTTTTACACTCTGCAGAGTTGCACATCTTTACCCACAAGTCATGTTACCCATTTTCCACGAGGTCATGAATCCCATACACCTCTACCGAGGAGGCTAGGCAGGGTAGCACTATGAGGCCTTTCCAAAATTCCACTAGTTCGAGAAAACCCACTACAGTTTCAGGCAGGAAGCATAGGAATCCCTCGTCCGAAAAGCCATCGCAGCTGTTCGACCTGAGAACCTCCCTATACTCTGCAGCGACGCCTCCCCGCTTGCCCCTTTCGAGTAAGGTAATCTCTCCCTAGCTTTCCTAATTACCTGGCCAAGGGCGTCCCATTCCACCCTTGTGGTAGCACTATTTTCCCGGGTGGTTCTCCATGTTCCAATTAATACAATAATCTTATCATGAACAATAAACAAACCAACAATATTAATGGAACATGATCATATATATCATTAATTTCCCAAAACCAGGTAGAGCAATAGCAAATCTACCCAATAGTTCATTTATTTGCAAGGTGTGGGAGAAACAATACTAGGGATACCTATTAGGTCCCATCAAATTAACCTGAGCATGTCACAGTGATTAATAGGAACATTATTAGGTAAAGAAGAGTGATCAAGGGCACAACTTGCCTTAGACTTGAGATTCCAGGTACGAAGTTGGTCTTTAGATTCTCGTGACCTTACCGCTATTCGTAGCAATACATACAAATAGACAAGGAGCACATAAAAATAACAGTACACCAAACATGAGAACAAACAGCGTAAAAATATTCTACATGATGCTACGAGAGCGTAGGTTCGAGAACCACTAAATTCGGAGTTATGGTTATGAAAATATGATTTTCTAAAGTCCTTAGGTGATCACACAATAGAACTATACTCTATGTTGGTCATATGAGAAGGATACAACTAACTCTACTTTAATCTAGTTTACAACTTGATTAAAGATTATCTGCTAGTCAAATTATAATCATAGTCAGATTACTTTGATAAAAAGATGAATCTAATATATACAAGGTTAACTAAATAACTAACTATAAAGTACGTGATATGACAAAATAATGTTTGTCATTGTGTAGTAAATGTTTATATGAACCTAACACAACTTGAACGGATCAAAGTGAACTTAAAATGTAGAAGATACAAAATAAACAAGTTTTAATAATTATTTTCATACTAGAATCAGTTTCTATATTCAATTCTCCATTTCTTTTATCCCTGTTGGATGACAGCCGATATTCTAAATAAGATCAGGGTCCATTTTATAATATCTTGGACCAATCAGCTCTATTCTTTACACACACCCGGACTGTAGGCTTAATACTCAGAAACCCGAGGACTCATGTGCAAAACTCTTTGGCCGAAGAGGTATCTACGCACCGTAGCCGCCCGATCCACCATATGCGGTCACGATTAGACTCTGGGTGCATGATGAACCCGCACACATCCTAGGCCCTAGGATCTCAACTCTACGCCCTTGATTTAAATTCCCGAAACGTTATTCTAATTTCAATTGCTGTCGTTCAACCCACGATCAATGGCCTAGAAGACATCTATGCTACGATCTAATTTGCTCGTCCCGCTTCGATCCAATGACCATGTTCTTTTCCCCTTCCTCCCGACCGAAACAGGGCAATGACACATGGTCAGGCGATGGCAAGCTCGCTGGCGTGAGGTGCCCCGCCCATCAAAAGGATCCAAATATGAATCTAACAGGTGTTACACGTTGAGGGTTAAACGGTGAGCTCAAGCGTAGGTTACTTACTAGTGATGAGAATGTGGAGGATGTTGGCCACGGTGTGATGCGGTTTGGTGGCGCAACCGAAGTCCGGTGAGAAATTCCCATACTCTCAGCCACCAATATCGCCATATGAGGTCACAAACATGTTTGGTGTGCTCTAGAGAGTTTCCTCGACCGTCAGTCAAGCCCAGAATGGTGCTCCCAGCAAGAAGCTCATGTGGCGGACCCTTTTCCTTACTTTACGTACCTACGACGGTGATGGCTACTCACACCAATGGCTTTGCTCTGTTCTCGGTGGCTATGGCACTCTGTGGAGGTTGGGGATTTATATTCTAGGGCCGAGAACTTCAACCGAAGCTGTTGCAATTCGACTGGAGCAAATCACGACAAGGCCTGTTATGGTGGGGGCCTGATTCGAGCGGGTCCACTGACTGATCATGACCGATGCGAGCGTGCGGGTGAGAATGTCAGGATGGAATAGAGGTTGGTCGATGCGGGCGGAACACAACGCCGGATCGAGGGCATACCGAGCTAGAGGAAGACCATGTGTCGGTGACATGCGCATGAGCGCAGGTTGTGGAGTTTGTGCGGCTGCCCGGTAGGCCCCACCCTATCGGCACACGCCCGCGCCTAGGCTGGCAGTATGAGGCTAATGGGTCGGGACACAGGTTTTCAGCCGAGAACTAATGTACTCCCTTCTCTATTTTGTACTTTCAAATTTTGTTAACCTTACATTTTGACCCCACTTGTTGAGCCCCCACCATAAGTGAGCTCACCCTTACTTAATTTTGATTAGAAGTTTGCAGATGAAGATTATGATGATAAACTTTATGGATGCTAGTCTAGTGATACCCCCGGTCATCTTCCCATGGGAGGATGCCCATGTTTCGTTGTAGTTTGATGAATAAAGGTTAAGACATTATATCTTTTCAAAGTGTAATATGTTTATAAAATCTTTTTTACGCTTTCATGCATTGTTCCTTTGATATATTACACTTGTGACGTCAACATATGTGTGGAAATAAATCATGACACACATATGCTAAGCATTCGGTTTTGTCCTTAAAACCGGCTGTGACAGCGCCCGTTGTGGGCCTCTCAGCGCAGATTTCCCGGGTGTACCATCGAACAGTCGGTGCACATCGAACACGTACTGTTCACAGTCTGGTGCACCACCGGTGCACTGGCTGGCTGTCCTCTCCATGGATTTCTTTGTTGATTCCTTGGGCTTCTTTTGATCTTGAGTCTTGGACTTCTACGCTTCTTTTTATGTCTTCTTTTGAGGTGTTGCATTCTCAGTGCCTTAGTCAAATCCTCTTTGCATCTTGTGAAATATAAATACAAACACTAGGAAACTCATTTGTCCACAGGTTATGTTGATCATCAAACACCAAAATCCTTTTTTGCCAAATGGCACGAGGTCCATTTTCCATACAGGGACGAATTACCCATACTAGAAGATCCACATTACATCATATATTTAGTGCACTGGAGCATGGGTCTAGGAAATTTGCCTCGATCAAACTTACAGGATCCAGGAGGTTTGAGTCACTCCTCTTTAAGTGGAGAACCATGAATCAAACAACATGACTCTTAATGCTCAGTTCTCTTGTACCTCACTCTCTAAATTTGAAAGAGACATTTTCTATGTTCTTCCTCACCCCCACGGTGACATTGACCACATTTCTGACGATGCATATTCTTTTTGACTGATAACAAGCTTTCGTAAGGCTCACTAATATATATTTGTGGCACACAACTTAGTAACAGATAGCAATGATGAATAAGTGTTCCAAGTACTCATCCTAGTTGCTTGCCTAGAAAATGTATTAGAACAATGGGACCAAGGCACAAGAAATAAGGAACAAGTATCTAGGTACAGCAAGGAAACAAGTTGGGAGCAAATTAATCACAGAGGTGCACAGAACAATGTCGTTTCTGCTTATGTGCTACTCTTTTTTTTTCTCCTTTTCTCTTTTCCCTGATTTTTGCTCTAGTCGTTGTTTTTTGCGATTTTTCATTTTTTTTCAAATATTTTTTTTATATTTTTCTCTTTTGCAGCAACACATAAGAAGAAAAGACACCAAGTTCATGATTTTTTGCACAAAGACGCGTCCTCTAGAATTTATGCAAGTTTGCCCTAAAATCGAATTAAATGTTTGGAAAATGAGAACACCTATTTCCAAGCCAAATTTGGGGATTTTAGAAACGGTGAATTCGGCAAAGAGGGAGATAAACAGATGCAAAATTTAATTCTTTGTGATTTGAAAAAATGGGCCTGATTCGAGTTCTAAGGTGGAAGTTATGGTCGTTTTAAGTTTGGACTACAAATCAAGGTTTCTAGCGAGGTGCTGGAGGGTGGAGGTTGTTTTGTGGGTATGGTCGGTTTGGGTGATTGAGTTGTTTATCGAGATTCAGTTTGTGAATAGTGGATGGTGATGACCAAACTAACCCCAAAAAATCTGAACCAACAACCTAATTAGGGTTGATGGCGAGACAAATGAAGGGTGAATAGAGTCGGTTTTGTGGATAGGATAGTTTTGTGGATAGGTCGGTTTTGTGGATGGATTGGTTTATCGAGATTGAGTTTGTTGGGTGGCAGTGTATGGTAATGATCAAACTGACCTAAAAAATCTAAACCAGCAATAAGACCTTGACCTTGGACTCGCCTCAGAATTGCGAACTCCAAAACTAAATTGTGCAAAGGCTAAGGCGATGGTTTTAGTTAGGGACAAAAAGATTACAATGTTTTTGGCTTTTTTGTGGGTTATAGGACAAAAAATGAATCGAAAGGTAAGATTTTACCTCACGAGCAACCTGAATCTTGATACCGCTTGATAGAGGATGAGGCTCGATCTTCCATGAGGTATAATAACTTGATTGGGTGGAGATCTCGACGTTGATGATCCAAGGCTCCGAGCGAACGTCTCCGCGCAATCACTATACCACTGCTCCATTGGTTATCACCCGTGACACATGAGTGACTTCGCCACGAAGGCTTATCCCTGAAAGCACAATCATGAACACCGGTAAGAATAGGAAGAATGCAACCAAACTGTGTTGATTACGAGATGGGGTCTCACAAGCCGATAACGACGATATTGTTCGATGACAGAATAATCTAAGCAAAACCCACTCTAATGTGGCGGAAGCTGCTAAATAAATAGAGTATTAGGTTGTGTGTGACCTCTGGTCTCGCCCCTAATGGGCTCCGACGCGATACACGGGCCAACGGTCCAACAGATGATGTCGCAGCACCAATTGTTTCGACGATTCCCATTGACTCTGGATGAATTTTATGGTGAGACCAGTTGGGTTCGTTAGATAATCTCTTTATCTTTCAAACCATATAAATTCTGTGGCAATCGGAGTCCGGATGCATCCTAGGCATCCCTTTTAGTACATGCTGGTCATGGAACCTTAGAATCGTAGTCGAGTCGGACTTGATGTCCTTCCTATTGTGCGCGCCCTTGCTGCTCCTCCTCAACCCCTTGGCTTTTCCCAAGTCCTTGTGGATCCTCTCAAAGGTTCCTATTCATCAAAACATTCATGGCCCCAAGCGCAAGCTCTGAAACACAATTGACTAGGGTAGAATATACCTGATATTTAGCTGTCGTGCACGCGGTCGTGTTATCAGTCCATACATTGTATGTATAGAAGTGATGTCCTCATCATGTTGGCTCGCATGTGGTTATGACCATATTTCCTCAAAATTTCAAACACATAGACGCCATGGTTCAAAGGCACTTACAGATAGGGATGAAAACAGAAACGGTAATTTTCGGATACCAGAAATCGTTTTCGATGTTTTACCGAAATTTAGATCTAAACGGAAATGGAAACGGTTACTAAAAATACAGAAACGGAATCGGTAGAAAAACTCGGAATCGGAAACGGAAACAGTTTGGGTCTCTTCCGACCATTTCTGGAAATTACCGTTTTTATTCTGTATTTTACCGTCGGTAATAAATTCGGTCTTTTTCAGAAAAAAATTAAATCTGAACCGATCTTTATAAATTTATAATAAATTCATCTTAGCTTAGAAAAATATGAAACTAATTTTATTATTTTTCTAAAATCAAGATCTATCTAATGGTATATAGTTTATAATCGTTTGAAATTTTTATAAATCTTATTTATTTTTTCTTACATGTTATTACTCTTGATACATATATTCATAATTTGCACAAGAACTTAAGAAGTACCAAGAGGACACTAATTATATTGACTTTTACCAAGTTGTAGGAGTACAAATAGAATGTAAGTGCCATATCATTATACAAATCTTGATTCTACTTTATTTAAATATATAATAATGATTTTATTGTTTTATGACTTCTTACTTTATATATTTTATTGTGACCTCCTACCTTATATATTATTACTAATTTTATATAAATGTATGACTTGCGTGAATTTTTGAAGTCAATTGAGAGTACATGTTACAGTTTTTACCGATCGAATTTTTAGGTTCCGATTGTAACCGGTGTAATTTTCGTACCGAACTTTCGTTTCCGATGTTTCCGAATTACCGATGTCATTTTCGTTTCTGGAGTTACCGTTTTCGATCTCGTTTCCAAGGAAAAATATGAAAATGGTTTTTGTGTTTACCGATCGTTTCCGACCGTTTCATCCCTACTTACGGATCCCCAGGTGATAAACTGGAGATCTAAAACAAAAAGTAATGCTAGAGAGGAACTTAATGAGATAAAGCCCTAAGAGATGCCCATGAGAGATAACTAAAACAACTAGCCATCCCTCGTATTTATAGAGGGTTATTCTTCTTGTCTAAACTAGATATAGAGCTTATCTATTTAGTTAGGGGAAAAATGGACCAACTCCTCATATTTTAATTTGATGGCTACACATTCTTCATGAAGTTGCTTCGTCTTAACGCACCCATGGTGATGACGCCACGTGTCGCCTATGATTCCCATGGGAGCTGCATCGCTAGATTTTGAGGACCCAATGTGGCAAAACCAGTGGACCATAGAACTAGGTGGTTTTGAGGTGCAACCACTGAAACCTCCATAGGTAGAATACCACATTTGTGTCCTCCATGTCATGTACATGTGTCTCGCAGGTTTGTGACCAGTTGGGACTAGTTGGGTTGGTTAGATAATCTCTTTATCTTTCTAACCATATAAATTATGTCGCAATCAGAGTCCGGATGCGTCCTGGGCATCCCTTTTAGTACATGCTGGTCATGGAACCTTGGAATTGTAGCTGAGTCAGACTTGATGTCCTTCCTATTGTGGACACCCTTGCTTCTCCTCCTCAAACCCCTTGGCCTTTCCCAAGTCATTGTTGGTCCTCTCAAAGGTTCCTAGTCATCAAAACATCCATGGCCCCAAGCGTAAGCTCTGAAACACAATTGACTAGGGTAGAATGTACCATGATATTTAGTTGTCATGCACACGATCGTGTTATCGGTCCATACATTGTATGTATAGAAGTAATGTCCTCATCATGCTGGCTCGCGTGTGGTTACAACCACATTTCCTCAAAATCCCAAACACATAGACGCCATGGTTCAAAGGCACCTACGGATCTCCGGGTGATAAACTAGAGATCTAATACAAAAACTAACGCTAGAGAGGAACTTAATGAGATAAAGCTCTAAGAGATGCCCATGAGAGATAACTAAAACAACTAGCCATCCCTCCTATTTATAAAGGGTTATTCTGCTTGTCTAAACTACGCCTAGATATAGAGCATATCCATTTAGTTAGGGAAAAAATGGACCAACTCCTCAGATTTTAATTTGATGGCTACACATTCTTCGTGAAGTTGCTTCGCCTTAACGCACCCTTGGTGATGACGCCACGTGTCGCCTTTGATTCCCGTCGGAGCTGCATCGCTAGATTTCGAGGCCCTAATCTGGCAAAACCAGTGTACTGTAGAACTAGTTGGTTTTGCAGTGCAACCACTGAAATATTCGTAGGTAGCATTCCACATATGTGCCTCCACATCATGTACATGTGTCTCGCAGGTTCGTGACCGCACCGACGACACGATCGACTCCTCAAAGCACCTACGCTAATCACTGAGTGATTCTATTAAGCAATTTGGTGTTTGAGCACTTGGGAATGTCTACTATATGACTTGGCATGTTGCTTGGGCTCCCACACCTTGAAATGGCTGGTTGGGGGTATTTATAGCCTCCCCTGCAATTATAGCCGTTGAACAGAAGCAACAGCTTTCTGTCGACAGGCACACTATGTAACACCCCTAGTGTTACTGTCACTAAAACTTGAGCATAATATCATAAGCATTGGCATACCATGTGTTTGTCACACCTAGAGTGCATTCACTAGGCAAAAGTTTGAAACAAAGTTGTATTGATCGGACATGTCATGAGTGAATCCCTAGGGTAGAGTACTTAACCCTAAACTAGGCTTAAAAGAGTAAACAAAGTCTAAATAAGAGAAAACTTCAAAACTTATTAGTAATGATCATAAAATGTCACCATTGATGGACTTAAGTGGCATCCAAACCCTAGAAGTGCGAGAAACCCTAAATAGACCCCTGGAAAACCCTAGACTAAAACCCTAGGGGGTTATCTGTAAAAATGTGCACACTTGTGGACCTAAGTGCAAAAACCATGGAGTTAGGGTACCTTAAGTCATATAGTTCACATGTTTGAAGATTTGCAAAAGAAACCATGAGTTTTGGGCTTATTTGCAAAAAGGCCACCCTAGTGCCCAATGGTTAAGTCTGAAAATAGTTGAACAAGGCTGACTTTGGAGCCCTGCATCTCAGGATTCTTGAAGTTTTTGCTCAAAGTCAATAAAGCAAAGTTGTAGACCTACTATAGGAGAACAACTTTTCTATAGGGATTAAGCCTTGGTGCCATGAAATTTTTTGAGAATATTTGATCCAAAGTTAGGCTGTCAGGTAACCGTAAGTCTGAACTTTGAGTGACAGTGAAGTTGGATGAACTTAGGGCTTGATTTTGAGTAAGATCTGTTGCTCGATTGAGGATAGTGGCCATAGTCAAATTGTAGCTGGATTATAGGGCTAGAACTTTGTTGCAGAGAGATTAACTAGTTGTTACACAAAAAATGGAGATTAATGCCCTGCAAATAGCCCTGTCAGATAGACTGAATGGCGTTCTGATTGTATAGTGACTGAATAAGATCGCAGGTTCACCCCCCTCGCCGCCGGTGACCTTGCACCCAGATCCATGCCGGCGTCGCGATTCACGCCCGGTCGAACACAGATAACGCTCCTCGGTAAGAAATATCGCGTCGTAGATAACCTCCAGCCACTGTTCTCACCGGTCGTCGTGTCCCGCCGTGGTTAATCACGCTGGCATCACCGGCGTTCGCCGTTATCCGGCCCGGCTGCGTGCCTCAAAGCCTTACCACGTCGCAGTGAGTCACCATAAACCGCCCTATAGCCCTGGCTCGTCGCCGGTGAGTCTGCCACGGTGAAAGCCACTAATCGTGTGCGCTAGTGCCCCTCTTCCTCTCCGGCTGCCGCGTGTCTCTGTCCATTTCACTAGCCGCCACTCAAGCATGCTATAAATTGAGCACACCCTCGGCTCCGTTAGGTAGTCAGGCACCTAATCCAGCAACTCGTGCCTCCAATTGCCCACCAGAGCGCGCCAATTTCAAAGTTCCCCCAAATCGGTTTTCTGCAACCATGAAAAAGCCCTCACTGTGGCCAGCTTGTTCCAGGTCTGTTTATACTCTCTGATCGTTCGTTTTAGTGTCCTTAGGTTCTCCTAATACTGCTCGACCCCTTCAATTCAGCTAGACTGCCCTAGATCACCAGGAACACGTTTGTTCATCCATTGTCTACGCTGTCTCCGTGGACTGGACGATTT
The DNA here is from genome assembly GCF_902167145.1 of Zea mays. Taxonomy (NCBI): domain Eukaryota; kingdom Viridiplantae; phylum Streptophyta; class Magnoliopsida; order Poales; family Poaceae; genus Zea; species Zea mays. Next base: position 114,040,659 of record NC_050096.1, read on the forward strand.
AGAGCTCCGCTGGTGAAATTGATTGGGGGGAAACACTTGTTAGGGCTTGAATTAGGTCTCAGCCGAATTAGAGCACCGGTCGTTAAGTATCATGGCCGCTATGTGCTCGCCGGAGCTCGGTTCTCCGCCGTGCGACGTCGTGGACCTCAGGATGCGAAGAAATAGAAGCGCGAGGGTGTATTTGCAAGTGTTAGTGAGACAAACAAATAGTGCGCGGGTTCCTTACTAGATTTTCAAACCGCTGAGGTCTTCTGTGTAAAACCGCCAGCGCGGGCGCGCGTTCTCCCTGTTTCTGGGCCGACTTAGACCAGATTCGGCCCATCACTGTTTATATTTTCTCTTTTTATTTTTCTTCTGGACTTAGAGAATTCCTAGAAAATTATATAAAAATGCTAAAAATACCAGACAAATTTTGCTAGGCACCTGATTTTCTATAGTATTTAATAAAAATAGTTTTAGGATTTTTATCCCAAATAAGGAATTATGGAGTATTTAAAATAGCCAAAACCCATACCTCTGGAATTTTAGAAATTAATTAATAATCCCAAAAATCACCAAACTTTTTAAATAAGATTTAAATGATATTTAGAAGGCTTGGGCAAAGTTTGGCATGAATTTTACCTTGTTTGGTACCTAGAACCCTAAACCCTAGTCTCCTGCCCTATGAACTTCACTATAGACTCCAAAAACCCTAGTTTCCCAGAGATCTGTGAAGGAAAATTATATTCAAGACCTAAGATAATATACTTTTGCTATCTTTGCACTTTCATAAGCATTACATGAGCATTCATGATTATATATGGCTATATATAGAAAACGAAGAAGAGATAGAAGTTGAAGAAGCAAGGACTACACCACCACCACCTGAAGAACCCCAGGCTGGGAACTGCTTTTACTTTGACATCTGTGGAGCAGAGCCTGATTCACCTATCACACAAGGCAAGCCCCGGTGCATTTGCCACCTCCTTGCTATTTTGAAATCTTTCTCACTTACTTGATGCATTAGGTGATAGGAGTTGTGTGCTAAACCAGTTGCTGCATTTCCTTCCTTGGATTTGATTACTTCTCCTTAATCCCGTATTTTACAAAAAAAGTTTTTCTTATGCTTAGCTTTGCTCTAGAAAAACAAAATGTTTTGTTTTAACAAAAGATGATGCTTCAAGTGGGTGGGATGTTTTCAAAATAAAACTTGATGGTGGATCCATCATGGTCGTGATGGGTTCAACATCAGAAAAGATGTACCTCTGCCAGGTACCAAACTTTGGGTTTGAAATGATAAAGCTGAGATCGGGCGGGTGACTTGCACGAGAAGAGAGTCTCGATGTAGTGTCTCCGTCTAAGTCAATTAAGGACCTTGTCGATGTAGGCTTGATGATCGAGGACCTTTTAACTGGTCACATGCCTCATCATGGGTAAGCTTTGCCTCGAGCAGACTAATACTAGAATAAGATAACACGCAATGGGAGTTGAGAGATGGAGAGAGTAGCGTGTACCCTCCATGGCAAGAGGCTGGACGGTGGTGTACTTGTGCTCTCGGTTGGCATGAACCTGATATGGTCTTAAGAACCCCGGTGGCGAGTTGACATATGCAAGGGTTAAGTGCTACATATGTCGTGTGATTAGAGATCCTCAGTTGAGTATTAATTGAATCGGATCGCCGTTACTTCTCGGACATGAAGACTTGGTCACTGACCTATACGTAGCATTCCAGTGAATAAGAAGGGTTGATAAGAAATTGGCTAGTATAGGTCAAGTGCTTGAACTAGGGTAGAAGGAACTCTAGATACAGGTAACTTTACTTAACCTGACAATTAAAACTGGATTTTTAAGGATCCACTACTAGTAAGCATTTCTGCAAACAAAATCTTTGATTCTCGATAAGCCTTACCTTGACTCCCTTAAAGCCAGCATATCCTTGAGAGTCTTTTATTTGACAGGTAAGACTTACGAAAGTACACTTCGTACTCAGGGCTTTGTCCCATGTTTTAGGTGAAGAAGCAGCAAATTTTTGTTGCTTTTGTTCCAAGGTGGTGCCCAAAGAAGAAAATCAAGACTGAAGACTTGGGAGGAAGTGTCATCCTTTGAGAAAAAAACTTTTTACTGTTTACCGAGAGGGGTTTTTGCCTCCCAAGTTATGTAATAATATTACTCCAGCACTCTTATATTTGCTCTAGTTTGTAATAATACTACTCTTTCTTACTTTAAAATAAAGTAAGTTATTGTAACTGCTTTCGCATTCTCGTTCCTCCGATGTGTTGTAATATCTACGTGACGGGTGAAACGCTCTTGGGCAAGGTAAAGAATACAGATACCGAACTTGTCAATTGATCAGGGGCACCTGCATGGTTGTCTGAGGTCCGTTGGACAAGGACAACTGTAGGTGGGCCTAATGACTTGGGAGGTTCCGCCACACACTAGACAGTCCGGTGCACACCAAACATGCACTGTTCACTGTCCAGTGCCCTGCCACGTCAGCCGACCGTTGGATCTGACTGTTACCCAGTCTGTCAGGTGCACACCGGATAGTTCGGTGCTACAGCCCGAGTGTGCCCGTTGTGGGCCTCTCCGCGCAGACTACCCGGGTGTCCCACCGGACAGTCCGGTGCACACCGAACAGGTATTGTTCATTGTCCTTTGCACCACCATTGCACTGGCTGACTGCCCTCTCCATGGATTTCTTCGCTGATTCCTTGGGCTCCTTTTATTCTTGAGTCTTGGACTTCTATGTTTCTTTTTATGTCTTCTTTTGAGGTGTTGCATCCTCAGTGCCTTAGTCCAATCCTCTTCGCATCCTGTGAACTATAAATACAAACACTAGCAAACACATTAGTCCACATGTTATGTTGATCATCAAACACCAAAATCCTTTTAGCCAAATGGCTTGGGGTCCATTTTCCTTACAATCTCCCTTTTTTGGTGATTGATGACAACACAACCAAAGCAAGCAAATATAACAAACATTTCAATGAAAATATGCAATCTATTTGCTAGGATGCATGAGTGTCTCCTCAAAGTGAGATTATGGACTTAAGCGTCCCCCTAACTCCATAATTCACTTACTTCCTATTTTAGACCAAAGATACTTGAAAGAACAAAACCACTTGTAAGATCAAAGATTTAAAAAAAATTAAATTTTGTGGTGTTTGATATATTTTTCATGCTTTGATCCCTAAAACTTCTCCCCCTTTGGCATCAACCACCGAAAAGGAAGACATTAAAAGCATATAGGAAGCAAATTAAGACTTGCCCTCTAAAAGATTTATCAATTGAAGTTCTAAAAGATTACTCCTCCTACAAGAGTATTCTCCTTTTAAGATAATATTCTCCCGCTTTGTCATAGACGAAGAAATACTCCCCTGATGGAGATCCTCTATTTAGGAAAAGCATATGAGAAAGAGAGGTGCAAACTATGGTTTGATTAGACTAACTCCCCCTCTACATATGTAAAAGATATATTTTGACAACATATGCATTTATAGCAACATGGTAAGCATAAATTATGATATATAGTCTAATCAAATTCTGGAGAAGACATGTAAATGATACCGATTGTTGAATGGAACCACTTGTGGAACCAATTGAAGATTCTTGTAGTTTTGAAGTGAAAGCTTACTGTCTTTCTCCGGGGACTCCATTTTCCTTCAATGAGACTGCTACACATAATAGACTTGAAAACATGTATTAGTCTCAAAGACTTAGATTATAGAGTAACATCCCCCTGAAAGTGTGCATACAAGTTTTGAATACTTGTAGGAGACCTGCACTTTGATTTTTTATATCAAGAGGGGCAAATTATCTATAATCCGAGTATTGGCACATATAAGTCAAAATGACACCATTTGGAAAATACCACTAGAAGGATATAAACTTTGATGTATTAGTGTTATTTACTTAGGAATGTTAAATAAGCTATGTGTCGTGCTTAACTAAACATTTTGAACCATGTAGGTTTGTTCAAGAATATGAATTGAAAACAAGCATTCCTACCATATGATTGACCTAGTATGCATGCAATTAAATTAAAGAAAAATACATCATGTAAAACTAGGCATGAAATGTAAAACTAGACACGTGAGAATGGATACGCATGTCCAAAAACAAGGAATACAATAAATCTAGTTACCTTAGTCATGGGTGGGGAATTCGGGTCCAAAGTATTCACTAACCCACTTGGCAATAAACTTGATCTAATATGATGCATCCCATGATATACATCCCAATTTTGCCAAGTCTCCAAATTCCCTGAAGTCCTTCGGACTTCTCACTTCCCTCTTGGGATCCAAACCTTCTTGGTGCTTTTCATGGTTGAGATAATCTCCTTTGGCACCCAGATGCGTTTGGCCCCCTTTCCTTTGTTAGCTTGTTTATTGGCCTTGATTGCTATCACCTTTCCATTCTTTTTCTTCTTGATCAAATATGGTGTAGCAGCCTTTTTATCTACCTTGTTGATGTAGGTGTTGGAGATTTTGCTTAATGGCTCTTGCTTGAGCTTTTGTTTTTGCTTATCCCCGGTCTTCGCCTTGCATTGGTAAGACTTGTGGCCTTCCTTATGGCATAGCCTACAAATCACAGTTTCTCCGTCCACAGGCTTGTTTGATCCCGCAGTGGTGTTATCCTGAGGAGATTGGATTTGTTTGGCTTTGCCTTTCTTGTCATACAAAGCCTTGCCAAGGAGACCCACTTCTTGACTTAATTGTTCATTTTCCTTTGCAACCTCATTCGAACATGTTTCTATAACAACATTCTTAACAAGAACTTGATTGCAGGGGTTAGAATCATCAATTAAATCAAAGCAAGAAGTAGAAGCATCTTTCTTCATAATTTCAAGTATTTCAACCAAATATACTCCTGGGGTACCAATGTTTTCTAGCTTAGTAGTTAGCTCATTATTGTGTATGCTAAGAATTTCCATTTTCCCTAGCAAGCTTTCAGAGGCTTCTTGGGAGCTAGCTAACTTAGCCGTAAATATTTCATTATTTTTAATAAGGCTATCATCATTAGCTGAGGATGTAGCATTAGACTCCAATTGCTCAATTTTAGTTGATAGCTCACAATTTAAATTTGCAAATGTTTCAAAATTTTCTAGTAGACATTTATAATCATCTTGAGAGCTAATCAACTTATTTTTCAAAGTTTTAAGTTGAGCCTTTTGTTTAGTGCATACATCCTCAAAAAAATTAACGGCTTCTGCAAGCTCATCTACGGAGGGCTTTCCCTCACCTTCATCATCACTACTGCTATCATCACTGGAGGATGGAATACTCATTTTACCTCTTGCCATAAGGCACTTGCGTGATGACCATGATGAGCGCGATGAGGATCGGGGGCTGCGCGTCCTTGGAGGTCCATCTTCGCTTGAAGAGTAATCCCAAGTTTTGACACTTGTAAGCGCCTTGCCTTTGCTCCCCCCTTTGTGGGTTCGGGCATGTTTGGACAGCTGTCCCTAAAGTGGCCCTTCTCCCCACTTGCGAAGCATCCTCTTTCTTTGCTTTTTCCTGTCATTGTTAAAGAGAAGATCCTTGACCTACAGAGACACACCCATTAGGTTAATCTTGCGGATCATCCCCATTACCTTTCCAACGTGTCGGATTGTTTCTTTGTCCTCGGAGGATGATGTTGATGGTTGATTATCTTCATTATCATCACTTTCTTCTTCCTCTTCTTCACTGGAGGAACTTGGAGTGGGAGCCTTCTTTTTTCCTTTGCTCTTTTCATCACATGCAAAAGCATATGGCCTTGAAAAAGTTGGCTCCTCTTGTCGACCCATTTTTCGCGACATCTCAAATGCTGCAATTTTTCCAATCAAAATCGTCAGGGTCATTTGACTCAAGTCTTCCATGTTTTGAAGAATAGTGATGATGCTCCCATATTTTTCTTGTGGTAGTAGGGAGATAATCTTTCTCATATTGTCTGCATCACCTAGCTTATTAATGCCAATAGAATTGAGCTCATTGATGGTCAGATTCGAACGAGAGTACATGTCTCTAACAAGATCATTTTCTTTCATGGAAAAATAATTATAATCATTTAAAGCTAGACAATGTTTTTGCTCATGGACATTGGATGTGCCGTCATGGATCTCATGCAATTTTAGCCAAATCTCATTAGCAGTTTTTAATGTAAAAACTTGATTGAAAATTTCCATGCTAAGAGATTCATACAAGAAATTTTTGGCTCTAGCATTTAAATGAATTTCTTTTTCCTCACTCGTGGTGGGTTTCTCGGGATTTTTAGGTGGTTTCACCCCGTCACGAGTGACTCTCCAAACACCTAGATCAGCGACATCTAGGTAACAAGCCATTCTAGCACTATAATATGGGAAGTTAGTGTCGTCGAAGTGTGGTGTCCTATGGGTATCCATCCCCTTCCTCTAAAAGGCGTTGGCTCGATTAGCGGCGAAGCTAAACCATTTCAAATGAGCCAAACCAGGCTCTGATACCAATTGAAGGAAATAGTGACACCTAAGAGGGGGTGAATTAGGACTTCTAAAACTTTCTCTAAACTAGGCCACAAATAAATCCTTAGACCAAAACCTTTGCAAATAAACAATCTAGAATGTGTAAACTATGTTTAGTCTAAGTGTTGCTATATCTACCTCAAAGCCTAAGTTTCAATCCTAAATAATCTAACTAGAAAGAAAAGATTGAGACTTAAATACTTAATATAAATGCAGAAGGTAAAGAGCAAGGTAGAGATGCAAACTCTTGTGGATGACGCCGGTATTTTTACCGAGGTATCTGGAACCATGCAAGGTTCCGACTAATCCTCGCTGGTGCCCCTACGCAAATGGTAGCCCACGTGAAGGCCAAGCACCTTGGTCGAGTAACTCCGTAGAGAGCCACGAGCCTTCTCCACGCGCAAGTGGTGCTCCGCTTCCAACTCCTCTCGGACGCTCTCTGTCGTCTCCAATATCGAGTTTCCAATCGAAATGCAGCGGGCCTCATTCCCTCTGGTACACGGTAGCGACCGTGCCAAAAGCACGGTTGTCACGGTCTCGCAAGACTGGCGCCCCACTCGGTACAAATTACAACGACTCACACAAGAGTCGAGGGGTTGTGTGGTTTTTCTAAACTCACTCAACTAACTAGGATTCACCTAGAGCAAGCGCTAATGCAGTCTAACTAACCTAAGTACTTCGCAAAGCACCTACACTAATCACCGAGTGATTCTATTAAGCACTTGAGTGTTTGAGCACTTGGGAATGTCTACTATATGCCTTGGTATGTTTCGTGGGCTCCGAGACCTTGAAATGGCCTGTTGGGGGGTATTTATAGCCTCCCCCTCACAACTATAGCTATTGGACAAAAGCAGTAGTTTTATGTCGACGGGCGCACCGGACATTCCTGTGCGCACCGTACATGCACAGTTAACTGTTCAGAGCCCTGCCACGTCATCCGATCGTTGGGGTCTATAGCAGTCGACCGTTGCATCTGACCGTAACCCAAACTATCCGGTGCACACTGGACAGTCTGATGCTACAGCTCGAAAGTGCTAGTTGTGGGCCTCTCTGCGCAGACTGTCCGGGTGTACCACCGGAGAATCCGGTGCACACCGAACATGTGTCGTTCACTGTACAGTGCACCACCAGTGCGCTGGCTGACTGCCCTCTCCATGGATTTCTTCGCTCATTACTTGGGCTTATTTTGTTCTTGAGTCTTGGACTTCTACACTTCTTTTTATGTCTTCTTTTGAGGTGTTACATTCTCAGTGCCTTAGTCTAATCCTCTTCGCATCCTGTGAACTATAAATACAAACACTAGCAAACGCATTAGTCCACAGGTTATGTTGATCATCAAACACCAAAATCCTTTTAGCCAAATGGCCCAGGGTTCATTTTCCTTACAAGGACGAGTTACCCATACTAGAAGATCCACATTACATCATATATTTAGTGCACTGGCACATGGGTCTAGAAAATTTGCCTCGATTAGACTTACAGGATCTAGGAGGTTTGAGTCACTCCTCTTTAAGTGGAGGACCATGAATTAAACAACAAGACTCTGAATGCTCAGTTCTCTTATACCTCACTCTCTAAATTTGAAAGAGTCATTTGCTATGTTATTCCTCACCTCCCACGATGACCTTGACCACAATTCCGACGATGCATATTCTTTTTGAGTGATAACGAGCTCGAGAGGCGGGTCAAGGACAAGCTAAACGTTGTACCAAGAACCTCTTCATTACCATCATCAATCCCTGTAATGTTAGCTCTAATAGTATTTTCATCTTCAACATCAGAAGCACTAACATACCCACCATCACCAGTAGCAATGTATGCTCGTTTGCTGGGGCAATCTTGTTGCATATGGCCAAGTCCCTGGTAGCGTGTCACTTGATGTCGGAGGAGCGACCTGTGGAAGACGTGGTCGCAACAGGTTTTGCTGTAACACCCAAAGGCACCAAGGACTTGTTGTCGTGTCCCTATGATGCTGAATGTGCGGTGTTGCACGTGCCGCTGGTGGAGGAAGGTGTGGACGTCCGTATGCCCAAGAGGATGACACCTTGGCTAGTGCCGATGGCGGTCGTGGCACGAAGGTCTTGCTCCTTCGCTGTTGGCGACCCTGGAACTCTTTTTCTACCAACATAGAAAGATGGAACAAGCGTTGCATAGAATGATACTCTTTATAATCAATAATATCCTCACATCGCAGCATACCTTTCTGAAGCTCTTGGTAGTATTCCTGCACAGACATGTCTCCCCGATCTAATCGTTGCAATTTTTCGAAGATCATGTCTATAAGAAGGGGGAACAAAGCGAGCTCACATCTCCTCTTTTAACGCATTCCATGTTTGTGGCTCAGCACGTGTGTTAACAAGTTCATTTCACCAAATGATAGCAGAATCTTTAACTTCACTAGTGGCTTGTATAACCCTATGCTACTCAGGAACAAGATGGGAATTAATTTTTTCTACCATCATTTCCCAGTCTAAGTAAGCTTCAACATCATAATAACCAATGAACGGTGGAATAGAGAACTTAATCTTAGCATATTGGTCATTGTCTATTTCAGGATTATAATGACGACGTCTACCATTACCACCCATACCTTGTTGATTACGTGTAAGGCGTTGTCGTAGCGATGCATCAACGTCTCTATCATCATCGTCGTCCTCCGCAGGAGAGAGCACTACTGCACCAGCAGCTAGGGCTGGAGTTTGAGGTGGGGGATGAGCCTCCAATACGTCCATGCGTATAACAAGTTCAGCAACTCATCGATCAAGATGCTCATAGGATGTCGCCGCAGAGTCCTGGTCTTTTTTGAAAGCTCCAGTCATTGCGCGCATCATCTCCTTCAATTATTTCAGCTGAGAGACACACTCATCATCGTTAAGCTTAGGGCCCTTCTCCTTGTCTGTTTGGTTCTTTGGTCATGTCATTGTTAGCACAAAACAGAGACAAAAAGGTAACAAACAAATAGTGTGAACCCTACAATCTCAGGGTGTGGTGGTGGAACACAAGTTATGAAAGCGTCTTACCCCGCTCTTACAAGGTTCTTACCAGCACTATAGGTGGCAAACAATGTTCGATGTGATTGCAAAGGAGTACCTGTTCTGCTCGGGAGATAAGTGGAGCTTTGGGAAGGCTCACTAATATATATTTGTGGCACACAACTTAGTAACAGATATCAATGATGAATAAGTGTTCCAGGTACTCGTCCTAGTTGCTTGCCTAGAAAATGTATTTGTATAATGGGACCAAGGCACAAGAAAGAAGGAACAAGTATCTAGGTACAACAAGGAAACAAGTTGGGAAAAAATTAATCACATAGGTGCATAGAACAATGGCGTTTCTGCTTATGTGCTATTCTTTTTTTCTCCTTTTCTCTTTTCCCTGATTTTTGCTCTACTCGTTGTTTTTTTGCGATTTTTCGTTTTTTTCAAATATTATTTTTTATATTTTTCTCTTTTGCAGCAGCACATAAGAATAAAACACACCAAGTTTCAGATTTTTTTGCACAAAGACGCGTCCTCTAGAATTTCTGCAAGTTTGCCCTAAAATCGGATTAAATGTTTGGAAAATGAGAACTCCTATTTCCAAGCCAAATTTGGGGATTTTAGAAAAGGTGAACCCGGCAAAGCGGGAGAGAATCAGGTGCAAAACTTAATTCTGTGTGATTTGAAAAAAAATGGGCCCGATTCGAGTTCTGAGGCAGAAGTTATGGTCGTTTTAAGTTTGGACTCCGAATCAGGGTTTCTGGCGAGGCGCTGGAAGGGTGGGGGTGGTTTTGTGGGTATGGTCGGTTTGGGTGATTAAGTCGATTTATCGAGATTGAGTTTGTGGAATGATAATGGATGGTGATGACCAAACTAACCCCAAAAAATCTAACCCAGCAACCAAATTAGGGTTGTTGGCGAGACAATTGAAGGGTGAATAGAGTCGGTTTTGTGGATAGGTCGTTTTGTGTATAATTTGGTTTTGTGGATAGGTCGGTTTTCTGGATGGATTGATTTGTCGAGATTGAGTTTGTTAGATGGCAGCATATGTAATGATCAAACTGACCAAAAAAATCTAAACCAGCAATAAGACCTTGACCTTGGACTCGACCTAAGAATTGCGGACTCCAAAACTGAATTGTGCAAAGGCTAAGGCAATGGTTTTAGGTCGGGATAACAGATCATAATGTTTTTGGCTTTTCTGTGGGTTGTAGGATGAAAAAATGAATCGAAAGGTAAGATTATACCTCACGGGCATCCTGAATCTTGATACCACTTGATAGAGGATGAGGCCCGATCTTCCGTGAGGTACGATAACTTGATTGGTTGGAGATCTCGACGTTGATGATCCAAGGCTCCGAGAGAACGACTCCTCATAATCACTACACCACTGCTCCATTGGTTATCACCCGTGAAACATGAGTGACCTTGCCACGAAGGCCTATCCCTGCAAGCGAAACCAAGAACACCATCAAGAATAGGAAGAACGCAACCAAATCGTGTTGATTACGAGATGGGGTCTCACAAGCCGATAACGGAGATATTGTTCACTAACAAAATAATCTAAGCAAAACCCACTCTAATGTGGCAGAAGCTGCTGAATAAATATAGTATTAGGTTGTGTGTGACCGCTGGTCTCGCCCCTAATGGGCTCCGACGTGATACACGGGCCAACGGGCCAACAGAGGGTGTCGCAACACCAAAATAGAATTGTTTTGACGATTCCTATTGACTCTGGATGAATTTTATGGTGGGACTAGTTGGGTTGGTTAGATAATCTATTTATCTTTCTAACCATATAAATTTTGTCGCAATCGTAATTCGGATGCGTCCTGAGCATCCCTTTTAGTACATGCTGGTCTTGGAACCTTGGAATCGTAGCCGAGTCGGACTTGATGTCCTTCCTGTTGTGGATGCCCTTGCTGCTCCTCCTCAACCCCTTGGCCTTTCCCAAGTCCTTGTTGGTGCTCTCCAAGGTTCCTAATCATCAAAACATCCATGGCCCCAAGCGTAAGCTCCGAAACACAATTGACTAGGGTAGAATGTACCTTGATATTTAGCTGTCATGCACGCGATCGTGTTATCGATCCATACATTGTATGTATAGAAGTGATGTCCTCATCATGCTGGCTCACGTGTGGTTACGACCACATTTCCTCAAAATCTCAAACACATAGACGCCATGGTTCAAAGGCACCTATGGATCTCCGGGTGATAAACTGGAGATCTAATACAAAAACTAACGCTAGAGAGGAACTTAATGAGATAAAGCCCTAAGAGATGCCCATGAGAGATAACTAAAACAACTAGCCATCCCTCCTATTTATAGAGGGTTATTCTGCTTGTCTAAACTACCTCTAGATATAGAGCTTATCCATTTAGTTAGGGAAAAAATGGACCAATTCCTCATATTTTAATTTGATGGCTACACATTCTTCATGAAGTTTCTTTGCCTTAACGCACCCTTGGTGATGATGCCACATGTCGCCTCTGATTTCCGTCAGAGCTGCATCGCTATATTTTGAGGCCCTAATCTGGTAAAACCAGTGGACTGTAGAACTAGGTGGTTTTGAGGTGCAACCACTGAAACCCTTGTGGGTAGCATACCACATACGTGTCCTCCATGCCATGTACATGTGTCTCGCAGGTCCGTGACCGCACCAACGACACGATCCACTCCTCCATGTCCTCACACTCGTCAGTGTCCCTAGGTTTTAGCCATTGTGGCTACTCATCTAGCTTCTCTGATTCCTCGATTAAGGCTGTCTCCAGCAATGTCCCCTAAATTTCATCCTCTAAAAGAATATTCCCTGTCCTTTACAACACACTCCATAAGATTTCATCCTCTACATCTTCTCCTTCTCGAACAGTATACTCTAAATTATGTCCTCTATATGAACAATGATACCAGATTTTGTATTCTATAATTTTTCCATATTCGACACAAAGAAATAGATTGTTTGTAGGTCTCGAAAATAAAATACGCTACATATTGCATTCTTGATTATGTAGCCTAAATTACTCATACTTATTTTTAACAACTCATTAACGAGGCTTTGTAGTTTACATTTTTTTGTATTGGACACATGGAAAATGATCGTTCGAATGTCCCTACACATGAATGACGGCTAGACAAAGGGCCGATGGAGTTGGTTGTTGGTGCCCGATTGTTCTCGCAATATCCTCTGCCGCCGGCTTTGTGTCAAATACCGACGAGCTAGATCTGCGAGGGAGGGCCGATGGAGTTGGTCGGTGTAAAGCCCAAAATTAGTATGAAAAAGATAAAAAAATAATGAATAAATATATTTATATGATAATGCTTTGGGATTATGAAACCTAAGGAGATTAATTGATCCCTTTTTGTTTAACAAGATAAATTAATAGGATTATATTAGTCGAATAACAAAATAAATAAATACTGAAATGTGCACCTCATAATGAAATTCTTGTATTTGTATTCAAATTTGTGAAACAAGTTTGAGTTTAAAATTTAGAATTTGAAAATAAAAGGAGAATAGAAAAGAAAAGGATGGGAATTTGAAGGAAACCATTTATTTCTCCCTAAATAAATGACAAGGAAAACAATAAATACAATATTGGAAATAATAGATGTTATATTTTTGTTAAGGATGTGTTTGATATTTGGAAACATGGGAGTTCACAACATGAGTTGAATTGAATTGAATTTAAAGGGAGGGATTAGAAATGAGAGAAGAATATAGAAAAGAAAAAAATAGAGAACATGGCTGGGCCGTTTTCCTCCTCGGCTGGCTCAACTCAGATTCTTTCCCGCTCGGCCCATGGCGCTCACTACCACTCACGTGTGAGGCTTACTGGTGGGGCCGCCCTGTCATCACCCTTTCCTTGCGCCGTGCTCATCTCAACAGAATCCTCTGTTCTCGCGTGGTCAGCTCTCCCATCTTCCTCACCGCGGATTCCGCGATCTCCTGAGCTCCCAGGAATAAGTAGCGTGCCCTGCGACCCCTTCTCTCCGCCGACCCTGTGTCTCTCCCGCAACCACGGTGTCAGAACCCAGCTTCCCGTGAGATCGCGAGAACCGTGCCGCTGTTGGATCTTTTATGGGCTTGGCCCATTTATTGAATAAACTCTAAGGTGTGTAATGGTGGAGAATACCAATAGTACCACATTAAAAGTCCAAGGGTCTGTTGGCTTGACTTATATGGTGGGATTTATTCCACTTAACTTGAGAAGTCAAGAAATGGACAAGGGCGTGCCACACGCGCGCGCGCTGCTGCCGCCGCCGGCCGGGCCGGGCGTGGCATGGCGAGGCGAGGCGAGGTAGGCAGGCAGGCAGGCAGGCAGGCAGGCTAGCGGGCGTGGTGTGGTTGTGTTAATTTTTAGCACTCACTAACCGCGTTAACCTTTCAGTTGTGAGAGGGTATTTCCATCTCGTGACTCTGCGCGCACAGAGAAGCGAGAGGGCAGGTGCCTCCGGAGCCCTTGCCGTTCGAGACCTTGCACGAGGGATCGACAATTAGGTTTTTGGGGAGCGTCTACGCGACTGCCCAAAACGTCTTCTTCCTGGTGACATGACAAGTGAAGTTGGACAAGGATCTAGATCCTCGGAGCGCATGGGAGGGTATGATCAATTCATCTCCTTACTATTTTACATTCTGCAAATTATATATGTTCATACCTGCTGTTTTATTTATAGCCATAAATTTATCCAATCTGTTTTGTCGTATTATATCATGACACGTCTGATGCCTAATCATACTAGTAATATGATAAATCTGTTTGTCTTAATTTTACAGTTATGCTGTTTATGTTGCTATCTGTTTATTTTCAGTTGTTCCATAATAATACATGTTCCATGTTTATATGCTTATTATATTTATATGATTCATATGCTTTATGTTCTCTTGATCCATATTGTTATGGATATATTTGAGATAGTGATTTCTATGTTTAAACATATTTTATATGTCATCATCATAATATTAATTTATGGAATTAAAATGATATGGAAAATGCCTATATTTCTAACAATCCAAAAACCTAATTTTAGGCATTTTTCTATCAGAGGTTTTGCTGCTGTGCTAAAGCCTGATCCTTTTGATGGTAAAAACTTCTTGATTTGGAAAGCTAAGATAGAGTTGTGGCTAACTGCAATGTCATGTTATTATGCCGCTGAGGGCAAGCCTGCCAACTTACCTCCTGAGGATGAGGCTAAGTTTAAGGCTGATGACAACCTCTTTCGAGGAGCAGTGATTAGCGCACTTGACACAAAATTCCAGAAAAGCTATATCATCCTTCCTAAAGGGAAAGAGCTGTGGGATGCACTTGTTGGAAAGTTTGGAGTTACTGACGCTGGTAGCGAGCTGTATCTCATGGAGCAGCTGTATGACTACAAGATGGTTGAGAACCGATCTGTAGTGGAACAGGCTCATGAGTTTCAGGCACTAGCTAAGGAACTCGAACTTTTTCCTTGTCCTTTGCCTGACAAGTTTGTGGCTGGCGGTATAATCGCCAAGTTACCACCTTCTTGGAAGGACTTTGCTACCTCTCTCAAACATAAGAGACAAGAGTTCAATGTGGAAGAGCTCATTGGTACTCTTGATGTTGAGGAAAAGGCTAGAACAAAGGACAGTGGAAAAGGTGTTGAGAATTCTACTGCTAATGTGGTGCAGAAGAGAAACTTCCGCAAGTTTAACAAGAAGAAAAACCAGAACAAACCAGAGAACGCGAATAAACCTGTTCAACCAGCACAGTTTAAAAAGAACAACAATAACAAGGGAAAGGGAGGATGCTTTGTCTGTGGCAGTGATCAACATTGGGCAAGAGAGTGCCCTGATCGCAAGTTCACTCAAGACAAGAAATCAGCTAATGTTGTAACCACTGAAACTGAAGGTGGAACATCTGGGTATTGTAATTCTTTACCATTTGTTCTTTCAGTCTGTAATTCACCTGAGTGGTGGATGGACAGTGGTGCAAACATTCATGTGTGTGCTGATGCCTCTATGTTCAATTCCTACCAGGTCGGGAGGTCTGGCGCCTTGTTGATGGGAAATGGGTCGCGTGCTCATGTTCTTGGTGTTGGTACGGTCATTCTGAAGTTTACTTCGGGAAAGATGGTGCCATTGAATAGCGTGCAGCATGTGCCCTCTATCAAGAAGAATCTCGTTAGCGCTTCTATGCTATGTCGAGATGGATACAAAGTTGTTCTTAAGTCTAATAAATGTGTTGTTTCGAAGCATGGTACTTTTGTTGGTAAAAGATATGACTGCGAAGGCTTGTTCCGCTTATCACTGCATGACGTGTGTAATAAACTGGTGAATTCTGTTAATTTTTCTGATGAGTCAGATTTATGGCATTCACGTTTTTGTCATGCAAGTTTTGGCTATCTTATGCGGTTAGCAAATATAAATTTAATTCCTAAATTTAACTTGGTCAAAAAGTCTAAGTGCCATGTGTGTGTTGAATCAAAACAACCCCGCAAGCCTCACAAGGCTGCTGAGGCGAGGAGTTTGGCACCTCTAGAACTTGTTCATTCTGATCTGTGCGAGATGAATGGAATTTTGACCAAAGGTGGTAAAAGATACTTTCTCACTTTTATAGATGACTCCACTAGATTTTGTTATGTGTATCTCTTAAAAACAAAAGATGAAGCGTTCAATTATTTTAAGGCCTATAAAGCTGAAGTTGAGAACCAACTTGAGAGGAAAATAAAACGGTTAAGGTCTGATCGAGGTGGAGAATATTTCTCTAATGTGTTCGATGAGTTCTACGTGGAACATGGTATTATTCATGAGAGGACACCGCCATTCTCACCACAATCCAATGGGATTGCTGAAAGGAAAAACCACACTCTAACAGATTTGGTGAATGCCATGTTGAGTACAGCGGGATTATCCAAGGCATGGTGGGGTGAGGCGATTTTGACAGCATGTCATGTCCTGAATAGAGTTCCAACAAAGAACAAAGAGATCACACCATTTGAGGAATGGGAAAAGAGAAGATTAAATCTCTCATATTTGCGCACTTGGGGTTGCTTGGCTAAAGTGAATGTGCCAATCAACAAAAAGCGTAAACTTGGGCCTAAAACTGTTGACTGTATATTCCTTGGGTACTCTTTTCACAGCACTGGGTATATGTTCTTAATTATAAAATCTGATGTGCCTGATATGTATGTTGATACTATCATGGAATCAAGAGACGCAACATTTTTTGAGAATGAGTTTCCCATGAAGAATACACCTAGTGATACAAGTCATGAGACTATAATTCCCCATGAGCACGAACTGTCGATTCCTATAGATCATGCTAAGGATTCTCACGTGCACATCCCTGAGGAGGATGACACTATAGTCACTCGAAAGAGCAAGAGACAGAGGGTTGCAAAATCCTTTGGTAATGACTTTATAGTGTACCTTGTGGAAGACACACCAACTACCATTAGTGAGGCATATTCCTCTCCTGATGCTGACTTATGGAAGGAAGCAGTAAGGAGTGAGATGGAATCTATTATGTCTAATGGAACTTGGAAGGTCGTTGATCGTCCTTATGGTTGTCAACCTATAGGTTGGAAATGGATCTTCAAGAAAAAGCTTAGGCTTGATGGTACAATCGAGAGGTACAAGGCAAGGCTTGTGGCCAAAGGATATACCCAAAAGGAGGGTGAAGATTTCTTTGATACCTACTCACCAGTGGCTCGATTGACTACAATTCGCACATTAATAGCCGTGGCAGCCTCTTATGGTCTTATCATTCATCAGATAGATGTTAAGACAACTTTCCTAAATGGAGAGTTGGATGAGGAGATCTATATGGATCAGCCAGAAGGGTTCATTGCGGATAGTCAAGAGAACAAGGTGTGCAGGTTGATAAAATCATTGTATGGCCTAAAACAAGCACCTAAGCAATGGCATGAAAAGTTTGATAATACTCTTACAGCAGCTGGATTTGTTGTAAATGAATCTGACACGTGTGTATACTATCGGTATGGTGGGGGTGAGTCTGTTATGCTGTGCCTTTATGTTGATGACATCTTGATCTTTGGATCAAATCTCAATGTGATTGAGGAAGTTAAAAATCTTCTATCGAGCAATTTCGAAATGAAAGATTTGGGAGAAGCTGATGTCATTCTAAACATCAAGCTTGTTAGAGAAGCTGATGGTGGGGTAACTTTGTTACAATCTCATTATGTGGAAAAGGTATTGAGTCGCTTTGGTTTTAGTGACTGTGATCCTGCTCCAACACCTTATGACCCCAGTGTGCTATTAAGAAAGAATCGGAGAATAGCAAGGGATCAATTGACATACTCCCAGATCATTGGCTCGCTCATGTACCTTGCAAGTGCAACAAGGCCAGACATCTCTTATGCTGTGAGTAAGCTAAGTCGGTTTGTGTTGAAACCAGGAGATGATCACTGGCGTGCTCTTGAGAGAGTGTTGCGGTATTTGAAAGGTACTATGACATACGATATTCATTATACCGGAAACCCAAAAGTGCTGGAAGGCTATTGTGATGCCAACTGGATTTCTGATGCTGATGAGCTTTATGCCACAAGCGGATATGTGTTTCTGTTTGGAGGTGGCATTGTTTCCTGGAAGTCTTGTAAGCAGATTATCTTAACGAAGTCTACAATGGAAGCAGAACTCGCAGCATTAGACACTGCTAGGGCTGAGGCCGAGTGGCTTCGTGATTTCCTTTTGGACTTACCGGTAGTTGAAAAACCGATACCGGCTATTTCCATGAACTGTGACAACCAAACGGTGATAACAAAGGTTAACAGTTCTAGGAATAACATGAAGTCTACAAGGCATGTTAAGAGGAGATTGAAATCTTTCAGAAAGTTGAAAAACTCCGGAGTTATAACTGTGGATTATGTCCACACATCGAATAATCTGGCAGATCAATTCACTAAGGGTCTGTCACGCAATGTGATAGAAAGTGCATCGAGGGAAATGGGTATGAGACCCATGTGAGATCTACTCTAGTGGTAACCTGCTCTATGTGATCGGAGATCCCGTGAAGTAGAGTGGAGAAACAAGCTAGGAGTAGATTGTGAGGAAAGATCCCTTCCTTAACTCATTTCTGATGCACATCTTTCCTATCTGTAAGGCAGGATGGTTTTTACCTTAATGTATTCCAAGAGTCTTATAAAGGTGAGATGTTGTCCTACAGAACATCTTTCGAGGAATACACCTATATGAGTCAGACTGCTGGTCACAGTCTATGGGACTTGGGTAATCCCTAAATACTCATGAAAGGCACTGAAGTGTGACTTATATGCTTCTAAACAGCGGGAATACCCTTCTGCAACCTAGTATCAGCAAAGGATTTGTATGAATCTTATTTCGCACAAAACTGTCAATTCAAGGCATAGTCCATTGTTCAGTTGTGAATGAGTGAAACTCTTATTCTAGATGGATGTTCAACTTAACAGTCTCCATCGAAACACTGGTATATCAAAGGATTGTGATTCTGATACTTCATCATTACAAACCCTAGAGTTTGGTGGGGATTGTTGGATCTTTTATGGGCTTGGCCCATTTATTGAATAAACTCTAAGGTGTGTAATGGTGGAGAATACCAATAGTACCACATTGAAAGTCCAAGGGTCTGTTGGCTTGACTTATATGCTGGGATTTATTCCACTTAACTTGAGAAGTCAAGAAATGGACAAGGGCGTGCCACACGCGCGCGCGCGCTGCCGCCGCCGGCCGGGCCGGGCGTGGCGTGGCGTGGCGAGGCGAGGCGAGGCAGGAAGGCAGGCAGGCAGGCAGGCAGGCGAGCGGGCGTGGTGTGGTTGTGTTAATTTTTAGCACTCACTAACAGCGTTAACCTTTCAGTTGCCTGTCTCTTCGTCAGCCAGCCGAGTGACCCTTCTCCTTCAGCTGACCGACTCATGGCATGACTCGGCGAGTGCTGGCCGACTCATGGCATGACTCGGCGAGAGCTGACCGACTCTTGGCGTGACTCGGCGACCTTTCTCCTTCAGCTTCCCTCTGCGAGAGGTTAAATAGAGGAGCACCCCTGTCACTCGATACACGCGAAAAACCACTTTCAGAATCACAGTCCAGCCGCCGAGTGAGGGTATTTCCATCTCGTGACTCTGCGCGCACAGAGAAGCGAGAGGGCAGGTGCCTCCGGAGCCCTTGCCGTTCGAGACCTTGCACGAGGGATCGGCAATTAGGTTTTTGGGGAGCGTCTACGCGACTGCCCAAAACGTCTTCTTCCTGGTGACATGACAAGTGAAGTTGGACAAGGATCTAGATCCTCGGAGCGCATGGGAGGGTATGATCAATTCATCTCCTTGCTATTTTACATTCTGCAAATTATATATGTTCATACCTGCTGTTTTATTTATAGCCGTAAATTTATCCAATCTGTTTTGTCGTATTATATCATGACATGTCTGATGCCTGATCATACTAGTAATATGATAAATCTGTTTGTCTTAATTTTACAGTTATGCTGTTTATGTTGCTATCTGTTTATTTTCAGTTGTTCCATAATAATACATGTTCCATGTTTATATGCTTATTATATTTATATGATTCATATGCTTTATGTTCTCTTGATCCATATTGTTATGGATATATTTGAGATAGTGATTTCTATGTTTAAACATATTTTATATGTCATCATCATAATATTAATTTATGGAATTAAAATGATATGGAAAATGCCTATATTTCTAACAGCCGCCGCTGCTAAACCTTGTCATCACCACTTGACTTCTTTCGGAGTGAAGGCCCTGGTGATCTCTGGGTTACCGGTGTCCCGTTCACACTCTCAGGAGCGCACTTGGTGGCCTCACCCGAGCCCAATTGCTCGTCGGAGGATTTCGGACGTCCCCAATCACGTGGCGTCAGGGCAGCCCCTCTATGACCTTCGGATTCGGGTATGGCCAAAACCCTGTGCTTATACCATTTATGCAGCAATGTAGAGCGAATCTAGGTTGATTTGGAGCATTTAGGCTCCGTAGTTTGCTCATCGGAGCTCTAACTCGCCTCGGACCCGCCTAGCCACGTGGCCAGCTCGGCCCTATGCCCCCACCAACCAATAGTACCTCGGTTTTGGTCGTCGATGTCCCCTCCTTCCGTAGAACTAGGGTCGGTGAGTTTGGTGAATGATTTCGCTAGGAACCTGGACTTCGGCCTTGGCGTCACCGTGTCCTGCGGGTGCCTCTAGTTGCTGCGCCGGGGAGATGTGGGGAGGGTGCTGAGCCGTTGATCCTGCTGCGAACGTACGAGATTAGAAGGCAGGAAATGGTTCAGTCTAGTGAGCGTCGACCGTGGGATGGTGCATCAGTGGATGAGGGTTGATCGCGCCCTTTTAAAATCCAGAGCGTGGATACGAAATCGTGCGGCTTACATTAGTTAAGGGAAGACGCTGGATCATGGCTGCAGGATCGCGATCGAGCGGGCCTGGCCTCATACCGATTCATAACCCCACCAATCTAATCGTGGCCATTCATTCAAGATCTGATGGCCAGAGTTATTCCATACCCCTTCAGCCGTGTACTTTCACGTATGAGACCCTAGAAAACCTAAGAATCAACCCGCCGTCCATATTAGGGGCAATCTGTGTCTTAGAGTCTTTTGCGTTCTAGTCCCTGTGTTTCTCTGTATTATTGGGCGAAGTCTAGGGAGCAGAGAAAATAAACAAATAATCCTAGAAATTGATTTTTAGTATTAAAATAAATCCAAAAACTTATTTAATCCTTAGAAAATTCATATTTTGTCCAAATTGACTCATTCCAGTTCCTATAATTTTGTAATATTATTGTTTATGAATTAG
The DNA here is from genome assembly GCF_902167145.1 of Zea mays. Classification (NCBI taxonomy): domain Eukaryota; kingdom Viridiplantae; phylum Streptophyta; class Magnoliopsida; order Poales; family Poaceae; genus Zea; species Zea mays. Next base: position 114,061,863 of record NC_050096.1, read on the forward strand.
TGCCATTGTTTTTGTGGCGGAACTGCCCGAATTATTCCAACTTAAGTGCCTAAGTCCCGCCTTAGAGGCTAGACCACACTTAAATGGGAATAACCCGTCAATCCTTCGGATCTAGTCCGACGATGCCACTAACAGGATCAAGTACCACAGTCTCACTCGATGGTGAGTCACAGAGCAAATACAATAAAGCATAAAACCATGCATTAAGGAGTATTAAATTTATTACATCACCATCGGAGTTTTAGCAAAAGTAGTCATCATTGTTCGAAGTGCAGCGGAATAAAACTAACGATAATTAAACAGATAGATGGGGAAGCCTGTCCCATCACTCCTCATGCTCCTCCTCAGCCGAGGCAGGGTCCCACTCGACAGTCCAACCTGGTGGCAAGATGGACGGCCAAGTCACTCCAGCAACCGTGTCCTCCAGAGAACCTGTAAAATTATGCCACAAGCAAGGCTGAGTATACTAATACTCAGCTAGACTTACCCGGTGTGAGGAGTCTACTCCTCTACCTCTAGACATGCAGCTATTTGGCTGTGGGTTTGGTTGCCAAAAGCACTAGCCGAGTTTATAAATCAAGTTTTAGCTTTGTCAAATTTTAGTGTGACTCTCTTAAGACTAGATGTGTACTATCTACTCATTCATGGTAGCAAGCAAAATTTAGCAATCAACATCTTTTGTCATATCATCACATTTCTACTTGTTACTCAATGCAGTACAATGGATCAAGCAGTCTCATTAGCTGCGAGAAGCAGACGATTCGAATCGAGTTTTTATCCTTGCAAGGTAAACCTAAACACACGACGTGGCGAGGCACTCCGTCCCCACACACATCAACCGTCCCCATCGATTCCCCGTCAGCAGAGAGGGGCTCACCACCTTGGCGTACAATGCCTCACTGACCCCGACTGCCGTCGTGAAGTGACCGCACTTGTACCCACCATAACCGGAATGGGAGACCACGTCTCAGGTCACATGAGGAGGGCAATCTGCTGCCAGGTTCACCCAGGTACTAGGCTTACCGATTACCATATTTCTCGGCATGTGCTTAGTACGTTCAAACGCTTGACACAGGTATCCGCACGTTAATCCTTATTCCAATTTCTCATCTCGTAGACAACGCATCCCCATGAATCCGTGTCCACAGACCATCATCATTCTGATATGAAAAGTGGATACAATCAATTCCTGACCTCGCGCGAGTGCAAAAAAATCACTCGACTTCTACCGAGATCCCTAATTAGCAAAGCAGCTACTCGACCTAGTATACTAGTATCCATCTCAAAGGATTCCTGAGTTCATGCAACTAGGGTTTCAACCAACTCCTACACTTAAGTGCACAATACAAGCCTATAAACATTAAGTGTAGTAAAATATCATATACAACAGGTTATGCATAAAACCGGGGCTTGCCTTCCAAAGCTGGGGCAGGCAGATCCTCTGGTGCAGGCTCTGGTGTTGGATCCGGGGCTACCACCTGAGCAGCTCCTTGCTCCGGCACGAGGACATACTCTCCGTCAGCGAGGTTGCAATCTATCGAATGCAATGAATAAGAATATGTATGCCATGATTATGCAGGATTTAGTAAACATTATTCTAAGTGAAAGAAAACTAAGTTAGTTAGTAACTTCGGGTTTTCTTGGTCATACGTGGCTCTTAGTGGTGTATGCTTATCTATGTTTGGGTTTTGCCCAGGGATAAGCATAGTGAAATAAATTTGGATTTCCCTTAGATGTTTTAGTAGACAATTGAGGTATTTTGCTGGTTGGGTTAAAATGATATTATTCTCCCTTATTAATTTCTTTTTTCATTTTCTATTTATGAATTCTAGGGTGGGGTTGAACTACAACAGTGGTTCAACCTATTCCAAAAATTCTGAAAATTTTACAGTGGGTTACTATTGGCCATTGTAGTGTGTCCTATAAATTTTAGGTGAAAACTAACTCAGATACTATTGGTGCAAAATTAACAAAAGTAAGTTCTTAAAGGGCATTTTACACTATAGCTGTGATTTAATTGGGGTTTCTGTACCAATTTGTATTTTTGTCCAAATACCTAGGTGATATTAGGCCTCTGTGTTAAAAATCACAGAAAAAGGCCTACTGGATATTTAATTGTGGATTTCTAAAGTTTTATGTCAACAAGGCACTTACTACTATCTTGTTATTTGAAAAATGTCAAACAACAGTCTTAAAGGGCATTTTACACTATAGCTGTGATTTAATTGGGGTTTCTGTACCAATTTGTATTTTTGTCCAAATACCTAGGTGATATTAGGCCTCTGTGTTAAAAATCACAGAAAAAGGCCTACAGGATATTTAATTGTGGATCTCTAAAGTTTTATGTCAACAAGGCACTTACTACTATCTTGTTATTTGAAAAATGTCAAACAACAGATTTTATATTTTTCCTAGGTTCTGAATAACAAAACATTAGTTATCCCAAGGTTTGGGGTGTTTTCTCCTTGGAATTATTTTTCTAGGGTTTTCTAAGTTTTCCTTGTTTTCCTAAAATAAAAGGTATCCCATTTATTTTGTACTAAACAAGGGTATAATAAATTTTTCTAGTGAACTCTACTGAATAAGTAAACTAACAAAAATGTGGGTGCTCCCTGGTTCTTTATTTAAACCTCTATTAATATTTTCTCTCACTTTAGGCTAAAAAGATTTTAAATGGGAAACTTTACCTTAACTTGGTGTACAGAGAGGTTTATTATTTTTAAACAGGTTAGGAAGTGACTAGGTACTTCTCCAAATTTTCTTAACCTCAGTCTAACAGTGTAACTATTTTTCCTTCTATTATTTAGCTTTTGGCCAAATCAATATTTAAATCATAACTCTAAGGTTTTCAGTAGCACTTAGGGGTTTTATATTTTTCCTAAGTGGTTTACATTATTTAGGATCTGGCAAAATTGGTTTGACTCGATTTGGTTGAATAAAACAAAAGTTATGAATTTTACAAGCTCTGTTTGCATTTAAATTAGAAATATTAAAAAGGTTTCCTGGAAAACCAGTTTACACCGAGGACCCTGGGTTTCATCCAAATCAACCCACTCAATTCCACCCTGCGCCACTATTCCCCTGAGTCACTGACAGTTCAAAAATCCCCCTGACCTTTCCTTCTTCTTCCCCGAGATCCTTCCCCTAATGCAAACAGTACCCGCGAGAAAGAAAAGGGCGGCGCGGCTTACCGGCGGTGAGAGAGGGCCGGCGAGGGGCGGGGTTGGCTTCTGGAGGTCCTGGCGGTCACAGCGGTGTACGGCTCGACGGCGGTGGTGGCCGGAATCGGTCGGTCCACGTGCGCAGGCGGGTGATCTCGTTGGCGGCGGGTGTTCCGGCTGACCCACGGCGATCTAGTTCGGTCAAATGGCACGATGAGCTTCACGGGGTGATGTAGAGGCGATGTGCACAAGGAATCGAAGAATGGGGCAGAGATTTACCTGGTCTACGTTCACCAGCGATCGGGTGAAGTCCGGCGACAGGGGACTAGCTCCTCCGGCGAAGCAAAGTCCGATTGCTTGCTCGGGGAGCTTCACCGAGGCATGCACGGTCTCCTCCAAGGGTCGGGCGCGGCTGGGAAAAGCTCTATTGGCCGGTCTACGGTGGTAGGGGCTCGGGTGGCCGCGGGCACGCCGTGCGCGGGGCAAACGCCGGTGGTTTCGGGCTCCGGTGAGGTCGAGTGTGCGCGGAGGGGTACAGTCGACGCCTGAGGGTGATTTATAGGCGCGGGCGCGAGTAGGGGACACGGGCGCGGCTCAACGAGGCACGGGGCATGGGGCACGCGGGGTTGGGCGCGGGCGTGATCTGGCGCGCTCAGAGTGCGTCGAACACGTGGAAGTGTTCATCTGCCCGTGTTCAACAGCTCGCCGAGATCGCTAGCGTGCGAATCTTGGCAAAAATCCGGCGCTGGTCTCTTCCTGGCACCTAGGGCTACCTCTTATGTGTGAGTTCCCATGGCAGATATGCCCTAGGTAGGGAGATATGCGGACGTCAAATCTGGCTTGTCTCTCTGCCCACCTCGTGACAAAAGTCATGCCAACTCATGTCAAATGTCTAGGGCTCGGTCTCAGCTTTTTCCAGTGGGTGCCCTAGGTGGTATGCCACATTTTTGGTATACAACTTAGGTGGTTTTGGTGCCATCCACTAAGTGAACACAATGGATCTTTAGATTAGGTGTAGAATTTGACTTAGAGGGAATTAGGGAGCTCTAGCTCTCTCTCTACTTAAGGAATGGATTTGGGGTTCCTTAAGGGGTCTTTTTGCAATGTTTCCTCTCTATATGTGTAGATTAATATGTTGCTTAAACTTTGGCCCAAGGTTAAAACATGATTTGCACATTTGCTTAACCTTTCCCCCATCAACCAAGGTTTTAGGAGTTAAGGGCTCAAGAGGGGTCTAGGGTTTACTCCCCTCTTGCCTAAGGTGATAATTGTACAAAGGCTTGGGTAATGCTTTTGGTCATTAACCTTCTTGGTTAATACATGGTCCCTAAGGTTTTTATGCTCTTCTTTTCAAGTTTCTACTACATGTGATCACAGTCATTAGTGCATAGATGTGCCATGGCCATGGTAACACCTGGGGTGTTACAGCCCTCCCCCCTTAAAGGAATCTCGTCCTGAGATTTTAGGTAGAATCCTCTGGAGGGGTGCCATGAAGGCGTGTTGGTGCGTTGTTCCTTCTTTTATTCAAGTTTCTCTAGTTAACTGCTCTTCGAATGTCATTCTCTTTGCAACTTCAGAAGGAAGTCCTTTTTAAGTCATTTCCACAACTTATACTACCCTTAACATCTAAGTTTTTCTTATATTTGATTTCAAAGGGCAGGTGGGGGTGGGGTTTTGGGTTACGTACCGACTCCTTTGGGCAAAAAGTCGGGGAAGCGAGAACGTAGAAAATCCTCAGTCTCCCATGTAGCTTCTTCTACTGAATTTTGACTCCACTGAACCTTATACATTCTGATCGACCTTGCCCGCGTTGATCTCTCTTTCTGATCCAGTACCTTGACGGGGTACTCTTGATAAGACAAGTCTGGTTCTATCTCAATTTCTGGTTCAGGTAATACTTCAGTGGGTATGCGGATACATTTTCGTAACTGAGATACATGGAACACACTGTGAACTGCTGACATGTGGGGTGGCATCTCCAATTGATAGGCTATGGGTCCACAATTTGCTTTGATCTCGTAGGGCCCAATGTAGCGAGGAGCTAACTTGCCCTTGATTCCAAATCTCTGTACACCCTTGGTGGGTGACACCTTAAGATAAACATGATCTCCCACTTCAAACTGTAGAGGCTTCCGCCTCTTATCATGATAGCTCTTCTGCCTGGCCTGAGCAGCTTCTAGGTTCTTCTTAATGACTCTGACCTTTTCCTCTGCTTCAAGTACCAAGTCTGGTCCAAATATTTCCCTCTCTCCTGCTTGAGACCAATTGAGCGGTGTCCTACATCTTCTCCCATACAAGGCCTCAAAAGGCGCCATCTTTAGACTGGACTGGTAGCTGTTATTATAGGAGAACTTTGCCAAAGAAAGACACTTGTCCCAATTTTTACCATAGTGTAGCACACAGGTTCACAACATGTCTTTGAGGATTTGATTTATTCTTTCGGTTTGGCCATCTATCTGCGGATGATATGCGGAGCTCCTTATTGCATGGGTCCCAAGTGATTCTTGCAGCTGCTCCCAAAAGCGTGCCACAAATAGTGCTCCTCTGTCAGATACAATGGTCTTTGGAATACCATGCAAACGCACTATCTGGTCAACATAGATTGCTACATATTTCTCTGTCTTGTGGGTGGTATGCACTGGCAGGAAATGAGCGGTCTTGGTCAATCTATCCACAATAACCCAAATAGAATCATGGTGCTAGGAGGTATTGGGCAATCCCACGATGAAATCCATGCAAATGTCCTCCCATTTCCAAGATGGTATGGGAAGGGGTTGCAAAGGGCCTGCTACCTTTAAATGACTAGCCTTGATTCTCTGGCAGGTGTCACATTCAGATATGTACTTGGCAATTTCCCTCTTCATTCTGGTCCACCAGTATAAGGATCTGAGATCATGATACATCTTATTGCTGCCCGGGTGCATGGAGAATTTTGAAAGGTGAGCTTCATCCAATATCTTCTTTCTGAGCTCAGGGTCCTTGGGAACAACCAATCGATCTCCAAACCATAGGATTCCTTTGCTGTCCTGCCGGAAGCATTTGTATTTTTCTGCTCTCTGCTTGATCATTTCCTTAATTACCTGAACACCCTTGTCTTCAATCTGGGCCCTGACTATTTGCTCTTGTAATGTGGGTTCCACCGAAATATAATTTAAAGCACCTGAAGAAACCACTTCCAGGTTCAGCTTGCACAACTCATCACACAGGGTGGTGACTCTTGCATCCATGTTCATACAATTGCACTGGGCCTTTCTACTCAAGGCATCTGCCACAACGTTGGCTTTGCCAGGATGGTAATGCACCTCCAAATCATAGTCCTTGATTAGTTCTAACCATCTTCTCTGCCTCATATTTAGATCTGCCTGAGTGAAAATGTATTTGAGACTCTTATGATCAGTGTAAATGTTATAGTGAGCTCCCATCAAGTAATGTCTCCATATCTTGAGAGCATGAACCACAACTGCTAATTCCAGATCATGTGTAGGGTAGTTCTGCTCATGGGGTCTAAGTGCTCGGGAGGCATACGCAATTACTCTATTGTCTTGCATTAAGACACATCCCAATCCCGTACCGGAAGCATCGCAATACACTTCAAAGGACTTGGTGTTGTCAGGTTGAGCTAGCACTGGGGCTGTTGTCAAGTGCTACCTTAGTGTATGAAAGGCATCCTCACACTTCTAGCTCCAATTATACTTGACTCCCTTCTTCAACAGTTCAGTCATTGGCTTGGCAATTCTGGAGAAATCCGGAATAAATCGTCGATAATACCCTGCCAATCCCAGAAAACTCCGAATCTGCCTCACTGTGGTAGGAGGTTCCCAATCCATTACCTCTTGTACCTTCTCAGGATCTACTGATATCCCATCCTGAGAAATTGTGTGACCCAAGAATTTAATTTCCCTTAGCCAGAATTCACATTTAGACAACTTAGCATAAAGACGATGATCGCGCAGTCGCTGAAGCACGATGTGCAGATGCTCAGTATGTTCGTCTTCATTCTTGGAATAGACCAGGATATCATCAATGAAAACCACTACAAATTTGTCCAGCTCTGGCATGAATATTGAGTTCATTAGATACATGAAATAAGCCGGGGCATTGGTTAGCCCAAAAGACATCACTAAGAATTCATAGAGCCCATATCTGGTAGAAAAGGCCGTCTTCGGAATATCACTGGCACGAATCTTGATCTGATGGTAGCCCGAGCGAAGGTCTATCTTGGAGAACACTTTGGCTCCCACCAACTGATCAAACAAAACATCAATGCGGGGCAGTGGGTATTTGTTCTTGATGGTCACCGCATTGAGAGGGCGGTAATCAACACACATTCTCAGACTTTCATCCTTCTTCTTTACAAACAAGGCTGGGCATCCCCAAGGTGAAGTACTTGGGTGAATGAACCCCTTGTCCAACAACTCTTGTAGTTGCTTCTTCAGTTCTGCCAATTCTGCTGGAGGCATCCTATAGGGTCTCTTGGATGTAGGAGCAGTTCCAGGTTGCAATTCAATTGCGAACTCAATGTCTCTATCAGGTGGCATCCCTGGCAACTCATCCGGAAAAACATCTGGGTAGTCACAGACCACAGGGATCCTTTCCACCGGTGACTCTATCATAGTGAATGCACAAGAACGGGTACAACCCTGATCAGACAAATATAAAGTAGTCTCGCCATAAGCAGGGGAGTGAATCTCAATGGCCCTTGCTGCAATATCCAATACTTCCTGATGCCTGGATAACCAATCAATTCCCAATATAATATCCACGCTATCCAATCCTAAGATGAGAAGGGTGGTTCTAATCACAAGACTACCCAATTTTATAGGCACTTGCCTGTTGATTTGATAGGTGGCAACCCTGCCTCCTGGTGTTGAAATTGTAATACCCCCATCAGTGTGGTGAAAAGGTAATTGGCACTTGGCACTAAATTTGGCACTGATAAAACTGTGTGATGCACCAGAATCAAAAAGAATAATAGCATGATAATTCAAAACTGAAAAGATACCAGTCATGACGGGTGCTCCCTCTGGAATGTCAGCCATGGTGGTGAAGTTCAATCTACCTTGCCTCACTTGCACCTTCTGTCTCTTGCCTTGATTCTTGTTGGCATTCTGTCCCTGCCTCTGCTGGTTCCTGGGGCAATTCTTGGCATAATGTCCGGTGTTGCCATAAGTGAAACACCTGTTGTCATTTGCCTAACGATATTGCTGCTGTTGTTGATTGTTCCTCTGAGCTGGAAACTGGGTGCGGTTGGGTGCCTGCTGCTGCTGCTGCTGTGGTCGGATCACCCAACGTCCTTGCTGCTGCTGAGGTCCTCTGTTCTGAGTGTCAGACACGATCCTGAAGCGCTGTGGCTGAGCTGAAGGTCCTGCCACGGGGGTCTTCCTCTTCTTTTCTGCCTGACGAGCTGTGATACAGTCCTCCTGAGAAATGACCATGTTGACTAACTCATTATAGTTGTTGGCCCTGACGGTGTTGAGACGGTCACGGAGCTTAGTGCTGAGCCCCCTCCTGAACCTGTCCCTCTTCTTATCGTCCGTGTCTGCATGATATCCAGCATACTGGCACAGGTCATTAAAGGCCTAAGCATACTGTAACACTGTCCGGTTTCCCTGAGTGAGTGCCAGAAACTCGTTGAGCTTTCGGTCCATAATGCCTGCTGGTATATGGTGCCCCCTGAAAGCTGCCTTGAACTCTCTCCATTCCACCTCTCGGTCCTCTTGTTGCATAGCAAGAAAATGGTCCCACCATGTCCGCGCGGGTCTGCGAAGCTGCTGGGTGGCGAACCTGACCTTAGTGACCTCTGAACAAACTCCATGGAGTAGCGGGAATTTTGATTCCACTACTCTCAACCATACATCCGCATCAAGTGGGTCCTCTGCCCTGGTGAACAATGGTGGCTGGGTACTGAGGAATTCCTGGTAGGTGGCTGCCGCAGGGTGACGCTGATGATCACCACCACCATAGTGCTGAGGTGGCGGCTGGTGCTGAGCTAGCTGTCTCAGGATCTCATTCTGCTGAGCCATCAGCTCCTGCAGAGTAGGAGGCGGTGGCGGTGGTGGAGGAACGCGCTCATTTTGGCCACGACGCGCTCTCCCGGCCATCTGAAAATCATATATATATATATATATATATATATATATATATATATATATATATATATATATATATATATATTCTCAATATCACATTTTTGAGGTTCAAGGTTTAATCGTGGTGAAAGAGTCAAAAGGCGAACCCAATACATATATCGCATAATTATAGAAGATTCCACATTATCCAAACTTTTCCTTTAAATAAAAACTGACAGCATTCACCAACCATGCCTCCAAAAGAGTTTACCACGATTACATTAATAGCCCAAAAGACTCAACTCCATCTAACCTAGTACCCCAAGGGTGCAAAAGCTAAGCTAGCTTCGAGGAGTTCTACCATCACAGACTTCTAACTCTATCCCTGCGAACTAGTGAGCAAACAAGGCAACACTCGACTCGGGGGAAGGTGGTCTCCCTAAGCCAGCAGTGTCCAAGCTGGAGGCAGGCTCCTCTCCTCCCTCGATGTCGACATCCTCGTTGGCCTCCATGTCCTGGATCTCCTGATGATGCATATCCAGGTGCTGGTTAGCCTCTGCAAGCTGCTGCTGGGTGTTGATCAACTGATCCTCGAGAACCTCGATGGTGTTCTCCCTCATTCCCACTAGTTCCTCAAGCTCTTGGATCTCATTTGACAGTTGCTCCACCTGTAAGTCCTTTTCCACCATCTCAGTGGACAAGTCAACCACAAGTTCCTCTCTGTTATCCAAAGTGATCTTTGTCGCCTCCAACAATGCCATCAGATGGGACATTGTCTCTCCACGCATCACTTGCAGACGATACAGGGCATTCATGCACCGCACCGTCAAGTGAGCAGTTTGACCTGGGTAGATAGCCCAGATGTCCTTGGCATGCTCCACTCGGTCCTTCCACATTGGGTCGTCCTCCTTCTCAGCGGGGAACAAGCCAATGGGGTGAGTGGACAGCTCCAAGGGGTGGAATCCGCAGAAAGTGGTCAGTCCGTGAAGAGCGATCGCCTCGATAGTATCCTCAGCCCGGTATCCAAAAGATTCAAATTCCAGCGAACGCCAGCCTGGCTGCAGGGGATGAGGCTCCAGGGTCATCCTTACCCTACAGCGGGGCACTCGGTGCTTCTCGAACTGCTGTACCGTGTACTGAGGAGGCGTCGTGTAACCAGCTCCCTGAAGCACTTCCCACAAAATACGGGGGAAACCCTCTCGTGCAAGCCTGTCAGTGTGGGACTGTGCATTCCCTTCGTCCGAGGATCCGTGAGAAGTCATCTGTGTACGGGTAAGCGTAAGTAAAAGGAAAAGAATTATAAAAAGAAAAAGGGATCACAACTCAGCCTCTCTATAACTACGATAGTGGTACTGGGTGTACTTACTTCGCCAACATTTTGTATTAAAGTTATTACCCAATTATTTATTAGTTTAATTAAGGATGCATGCATGCTCGTCCTGAACGACCTCACATCAACTTATAGGGAATAGGGAAGAATTCCCATCCCTTATAGTAGCCGGTTGGGCTTACTCAAATAGCCACCTAGCTACCCCTCTATTATCCTAAGGCTTCACGTCCTAGGTCTATCCTTATCGTCCTGACGATCTATCCAATATTTGTTTCTAACCAGTTTTTACTTTGAAAAAGGATGGTATTTATAGTTTATCGATTCCTCTGTGGTGGTACAAGCTCCGATACCAGCTGTGACGGAACTACCCGAATTATTCCAACTTAAGTGCCTAAGCCCCGCCATAGAGGCTAGACCGCACTTAAATGGGAATAACCCGTCAATCCCTCGGATCTAGTCCGACAAAGCCACTAACAGGATCAAGTACCACAGTCTCACTCGATGGTGAGTCATAGAGCAAATACAATAAAGCATAAAACCATGCATTAAGGAGTATTAAATTTATCACATCACCATCAGAGTTTTAGCAAAAGTAGTCATCATTGTTCGAAGTGCAACGGAATAAAACTAACGATAATTAAATAGAGAGATGGGGAAGCCTGTCCCATCACTCCTCATGCTCCTCCTCAGCCGAGGCAGGGTCCCACTAGACAGTCCAACCCGGTGGCAAGATGGACGGCCAAGTCACTCCAGCAACCATGTCCTCCAGAGAACTTGTAAAATTATGCCACAAGCAAGGCTGAGTATACTAATACTCAGCTAGACTTACCCGGTGTGAGGAGTCTACTCCTCTACCTCTAGACATACAGCAGTTTGGCTGTGGGTTTGGTTGCCAAAAGCACTAGCCGAGTTTATAAATCAAGTTTTAGCTTTGTCAAATTTTAGTGTGACTCTCTTAAGACTAGATGTGTACTATCTACTCATTCATGGTAGCAAGCAAATATTAGCAATCAACATCTTTTGTCACATCATCACATTTCCACTTGTTACTCAATGCAGTACAATGGATCAAGCAGTCTCATTAGCTGCGAGAAGCAGACGATTCGAATCAAGTTTTTATCCTTGCAAGGTAAACCTAAACACACGACATGGCGAGGCACTCCGTCCCCACACACATCAACTGTCCCCATCGATTCCCCGTCAGCAGAGAGGGGCTCACCGCCTTGGCGTACAATGCCTCACTGACCCCGACTGCCGTCGTGCAGTGACCGCACTTGTACCCACCATAACTGGAATGGGAGACCACGTCTCAGGTCGCATGAGGAGGGCAATCTGTTGCCAGGTTCACTCAGGTACTAGGCTTACCGATTACCATATTTCTCGGCATGTGCTTAGTACGTTAAAACGCTTGACACAGATATCTGCACGTTAATCCTTATTCCAATTTAGGCCACGCATCCCCATGGATCCGTGTCCACAGACTATCATCATTCTGATATGAAAAGTGGATACAATCAATTCCTGACCTCGCACGAGTGCAAAAAAAATCACTCGACTTCTACCGAGATCCCTAATTAGCAAAGCAGCTACTCGACCTAGTATACTAGTATCCATCTCAAAGGATTCCTGAGTTAATGCAACTAGGGTTTCAACCAACTCCTACACTTAAGTGCACAATACAAGCCTACAAACATTAAGTGTAGTAAAATATCATATAGAACAGGTTATGCATAAAACCGAGGCTTGCCTTCCAAAGCTGGGGCAGGCAGATCCTCTGGTGCAGGCTCTGGTGTTGGATCCGGGGCTACCTCCTGAGCAGCTCCTTGCTCCGGCACGAGGACGTACTCTCCGTCAGCGAGGTTGCAATCTATCGAATGCAATGAATAAGAATGTGTATGCCATGATTATGCAGGATTTAGTAAACATTATTCTAATTGAAAGAAAAACTAAGTTAGTTAGTAACTTCGGGTTTTCTTGGTCATACGTGGCTCTTAGTGGTGTATGCTTATCTATGTTTGGGTTTTGCCCAGGGATAAGCATAGTGAAATAAATTTGGATTTCCCTTAGATGTTTTAGTAGACAATTGAGGGTTTTTGCTGGTTGGGTTAAAATGATATTATTCTCCCTTATTAATTTCTTTTTTCATTTTCTATTTATTAATTCTAGGGTGGGGTTGAACTACAACAGTGGTTCAACCTATTCCAAAAATTCTGAAAATTTTACAGTGGGTTACTATTGGCCATTGTAGTGTGTCCAATTTGAGGTGAAAACTAACTCCGATACTATTGGTGCAAAATTAACAAAAGTAAGTTCTTAAAGGGCATTTTACACTATAGCTGTGATTTAATTGGGTTTCTGTACCAATTTGTATTTTTGTCCAAATACCTAGGTGATATTAGGCCTCTGTGTTAAAAATCACAGAAAAAGGCCTACTGGATATTTAATTGTGGATTTCTAAAGTTTTATGTCAACAAGGCACTTACTACTATCTTGTTATTTGAAAAATGTCAAACAATAGATTTTATATTTTTCCTAGGTTCTGAATAACAAAACATTAGTTATCCCAAGGTTTGGGGTGTTTTCTCCTTGGAATTATTTTTCTAGGGTTTTTCTAAGTTTTCCTTGTTTTCCTAAAATAAAAGGTATCCCATTTATTTTGTACTAAACAAGGGTATAATAAATTTTTCTAGTGAACTCTACTGAATAAGTAAACTAACAAAAATGTGTGTGCTCCCTGGTTCTTTATTTAAACCTCTATTAATATTTTCTCTAACTTTAGGCTAAAAAGGATTTAAATGGGAAACTCTACCTTAACTTGGTGTACAGAGAGGTTTATTATTATTAAACAGGTTAGGAAGTGACTAGGTACTTCTCCAAATTTTTTTAACATCAGTCTAACAGTGTAACTATTTTTCCTTCTATTATTTAGCTTTTGTCCAAATCAATATTTAAATCATAACTCTAAGGTTTTCAGTAGCACTTAGGGGTTTTATATTTTTCCTAAGTGGTTTACATTATTTAGGATCTGGCAAAATTGGTTTGACTCGATTTGGTTGAATAAAACTGAAGTTAAGAATTTTACAAGCTCTATTTGCATTTAAATTAGAAATATTAAAAAGGTTTCCTGGAAAACCAGTTTACACCGAGGACCCTGGGTTTCATCCAAATCAACCCACTCAATTCCACCCCTGCGCCACTATTCCCCTGAGTCACTGACAGTTCAAAAATCCCCCGACCTTTCCTTCTTCTTCCCCGAGATCCTTCCCCTAATGCAAACAGTACCCGCGGGAAAGAAAATGGTGGCGTGGCTTACCGGTGGTGAGAGAGGGCCCGCGAGGGGCGGGGTTGGCTTCTGGAGGTCCTGGCGGTCACAGCGGTGTACGGCTCGACGACGGTGGTGGCCGGAATCGGTCGGTCCACGTGCGCAGGCGGGTGATCTCATCGGCGGCGGGTGTTCCGGCTTACCCACGGCGATCTAGTTCGATCAAATGGCACGATGAGCTTCACGGGGTGACGTAGAGGCGATGTGCACAAGGAATCGAAGAATGGGGCAGAGATTTACCTGGTCTACGTTCACCGACGATCGGGTGAAGTCCGACAACCGGGGACTGGCTCCTCCGGCGAAGCAAAGTCCGATTCCTTGCTCGGGGAGCTTCACCGAGGCATGCACGGTCTCCTCCAAGGGTCAGGCGCGGCTGGGAAAAGCTCTATTGGCCGGTCTACGGTGGCAGGGGCTCAGGTGGCCGCGGGCACGCCGTGCGTGGGGCAAACGCCGGTGGTTTCGGGCTCCGGTGAGGTCGAGTGTGCGCGGAGGGGTACGGTCGACGCCTGAGGGTGATTTATATGCGCGGGCGCGAGCAGGGGACACGGGCGCGGCTCAGCGCGGCGCGGGGCACGCGGGGTCGGGCGCGGGCGTGCTCTGGCGCGCTCAGAGTGCGTCGAACACGTGGAAGTGTTCATCTGCCCGTGTTCAACAGCTCGTCGAGATCGCTAGCGTGTGAATCTTGGCAAAAATCCGGCACAGGTCTCTTCCTGGCACCTAGGGCTACCTCTTATGTGTGAGTTCCCATGGCAGATATGCCCTAGGTAGGGAGATATGCGGACGCCAAATTTGGCTTGTCCCTCTGCCCACCTCACGACAAAAGTCATGCCAACTCATGTGAAATGTCTAGGGCTCGGTCTCAGCTTTTTCCAGTGGGTGCCCTATGTGGTATGCCACATTTTTGGTATACAACTTAGGTGGTTTTGGTGCCATCCACTAAGTGAACACGATGGATCTTTAGATTAGGTGTAGAATTTGACTTAGAGGGAATTAGGGAGCTCTAGCTTTCTCTCTACTTAAGGAATGGATTTGGGGTTCCTTAAGGGGTCTTTTTGCAATGTTTCCACTCTATATATGTAGATTAATATGTTGCTTAAACTTTGGCCCAAGGTTAAAACATGATTTGCACATTTGCTTAACCTTTCCCCCATCAACCAAGGTTTTAGGAGTTAAGGGCTCAAGAGGGGTCTAGGGTTTACTCCCCTCTTGCCTAAGGTGATAATTGTACAAAGGCTTGGGTAATGCTTTTGGTCATTAACCTTCTTGGTTAATACATGGTCCCCAAGGTTTTTATGCTCTTCTTTTCAAGTTTCTACTACATGTGATCACAGTCATTAGTGCATAGATGTGCCATGGCCATGGTAACACCTGGGGTGTTACAGTTTTGACATGAAAGCCACATTAAAATTAATATCCTAATTAATCTTTTATCCAACACTTAAAACTTTGTAAATCCATAACTTCTTCGTTTTAATTCCGATTTGGTCCGTTCAAGTCGCGTTAGCTTCATATGAATATTTACTATGCAATAACAACATTTATTGTACCATGTATCATTCTTTTATAATTAGATCTTTATTTAACTTATGTTTGTTAATCTTGTTAATCTTCCTATCATTATAATCTACTAAAATATGATCTATAGTCAATTTATAATTTAGATTATGTTGAATTAATTACTACCATAGGTTATCTTTTCTTTGGATTCATAAAATAAACATAAGACCTAGTTTAAATCATTTAATCACATCATAACTTGATGATCGTAACTTCAATTTTACTGGTTCTCGATCCCACGATCTCATAGCTTCGCGTAGATCATTATTATTCACTTTGTTCTTATGTTTGGTGTGATGTTAATTTTATCTATACCATGTTTGTCTGTATTGCTATGACTAGCGTGAGGTCACGAGTCACCTGAGGATCATCCTGGTACCTGGAATCTCAAGTCCCAGGCAAGTTGTGCCCTTGACCACATTTATTACCCAATAATGTTCTTTAATATCATTTATCCATGCATATGTTTAATTTTGATGGGACCCAATAGGTCACCTAGTATGATTATCTTTTACCTTGTTTACCCTTGAATCATTTGGGTAGTTTGCTATTGGTTTATTGGTTTTGGGTTAATATTTCATTATATCCATGTTCCAATCATTTATGTTCATGTCAAGATCATTATCTTTAATTGAAACATGGAGCTTAACTTGAGAAACACGTGCCACCACAAGGGTGGAATGGGACGCCCTTGGCTGACTAATTAGGAAAGCTAGTGGAAGACTACCTTACCCGGAAGGGGCAAGGGCAGTAGGGGAGTTGCATGCAGGGAGCTTGTCGGGCTGATTTTGCTGCGATGGCGGTCAGACGAGGGATTCCTGCAAGTGCTCTTCCCATAAACTATAGCGGTTTTCGGAAGCTAGTGGAACTTTGTAAATGCCTTATAGTGTTGCCCTGCCTCGCTTACTTGTTAGAGGTGTATGGGAGTCGCGATCCCTTAGCAGATGGGTAACATGACTTGTGGGTACAGGGTACAACCTCTGCAGAGTGTAAAACTGGTATACTAGCTGAGCTCACGGTCAAGAGCAGCTCAGGACTCTCGCATGATTAAATTATGAAACTAAATTAAATTTGTCATATGCATTGCATTGGATTATTTATTAATTTTGTTCTATTCTTATTATGGTTTGGTATTTACTTACATTTAGTAATTGCTAATAAAATTTGACTAACTTATTAAAAGCAATGGTCAGCTTTAACCCCTATTGTTGATCAGCCTTACACATCACATGAACTCCCAGCTTTGGTGAGTTCATGCACAATATTTCCCACAACTTGTTGAGCGATGAACATGTGTGAGCTCACCCTTGCTGTCTCACACCCCCCACAGGAGCAGAACAGGTGGTTCATGTGGAGCTACACAACGAGGAGTTTGACTTGATCTATGTGGCGTCTCCCGGTAGACTTTATGGCACCAAGGATGGACTTTAGTTCGATTTATATTTATCTTTTATTTTTTAATACTTCCGCTATGTAATAAGTACTATGATTATATTGTGACATTTATCTCTATACACTCTATTATTATATGTGTTTTCTTCTTTGGCGCATATATGAGATGCACCCGGCTTTGTCCCATAAATCCGGGTGTGACAGAAGTGGTATCAGAGGAAACGTTGACTACAGGATGAAACCTAGATAGAAATGGACAAAACCCTTACCTACTTACCTTACTCTGATTCATTCTATACTTATCTTATCTTGATCCTGTCTCACCTATTGCTGTGATACTCTGAGTACTCTTATCTTTTCTAATCTAAGACAAATGTGGATTTCACACTTTGAAATCCTGTACCTAAAGTGACCTTTAGGAATAGAATACCTACTCTTAGGAACAAAAACAAAACTATTTTTTATAGGTGTTGGTCCTTGTTCTCAAATGCTAAACATCAAGAACAAAGCAACACAACTGTTAATGATTAAAGACCTTCGTCCTTCGAAGCATTATCTCTTTTGGGATATAATGATCTTCAGACGATGGTCATTTAGGAAATACCTTCATCATCTCAGTGAACCAATATAAGTGAGGATACATGAAACATAAAAGAATATAAATAATAATTATGATCCATTGAGTTATTTATATTCTCATTTTATGAACATGAATAAACATCAACAACATTTATATTACATTAATACCTTCGACTTGTCAAAAGGTGAAAAATGCGAGAATGACGCAAGAGTGATTACAATCCAGCGTGAACAGTACAGGGGTACTATTCATCTATTTATAGGCACGTGACGCAGCCCGGACAAAATTACATACATGTCCCTGATAACTAATTATAATCATAATGCGAACTATTAAGGATTATATAGTCTTTTCCTCTTTAAGTCGGTATCGTCCTTCGCCTTTATCATAATACCAAGCCGAAGCTCTTTCAGTCGTAGCTTCGGCTTTTGTCCGCATCATCTTTGGCTTATATCTTCAAGTCGCACCTGTCTTTGTATTGTCTTGCCGAAGGTGTTTTTGCCTTGAGGACCTTCGGCGGAGAAGAAGACCCCCAACAGTAGCCCCTTCGCGGTGCTAGATCGTTTTTCGTAACGAGCTCGATCCGCGAAAAACACGAAGGCTTCGGAATGCCGAAGGTCCGAAAAACACCTTCCCTGAGCTCGTTGCCGAGAAATAATTATAATATTCCGGACGTCGGACGGTCCATCGCTCAACTAGTGCGAGCTGTATGGCGGTTCGCCTTCGCCCCCTGCAGCACTATATAAATAGACGGGTTGGTGAGGAGTTACCACATCATTCATTGCCATTGCACTATTGTGCTGTTAAAAATTTTAACCATAGCCGAAGCTCTCTGTATTGCATTTTCGAGCAAACGCTTCATCACTAGAGATTAGCTTCGTCTTAGAAAAAGCGTAAACACAAATGGCCAGAGTTCGATCCACTGCTAGGGTGTCTCGTGAGGGGGACGAGACCGAAGCTGCTGAAACAGCGCCCATATCAGAAGTAATGAAGTGATCAGGTCTAGTTGTGCCAGGGGAAGTTACTGACGAAGGTGCTTCCAATGCCGAAGCTGGACAAACTGTGGTTGAGGGTGAGAGTGATAATGAAAGCAAAGAGGATAACATCATTCTGAACCCGGCAAAGCCTAGTCATCTTGAATTTGAAAAATCTACTGTAACAAAAGATGACATGACTATGGTGAAAAAACTGGGCTATTTCGGGGAGTCTGAGAGCAAGCTTGTTCGATTTGCTGGGGAAGAGGTAATTCCAGAGCCGAGGGAGGATGAAGTTATCGTCTTTAAGAGCTTCTTCAGAGCAGGCTTCGGTTCCCCCAAAATGACATGATAGGGGAGGTTCTAAAGAACTTTTAAATATACCTTCATCAGCTGACCCCAATGCTATTGTTAGACTTAATGTAACACTATAAAAATCATCAAATAAAAATAATACATTTAGTTTATTAATGGTAATTATGGTAATAAATTTTTTATTGAAGTGTTTGTTATTTATTTCATTTGGAATAATTTTTGATTGCGCATGATTGATTTCTTAGCATTTTTTCTTAAATGAAAAACCAAATAAATATTATAATAATTAGTCCAAAAATAAATATTTTATTTAAAATAATTTTGGTTTAATTATTATAAATTTTAGGGTTATTTAAAAGTATATTTCGAATTTAGAAAAAGGAAATAGAAAAAAAAAGAAAAAGAAAAAAACTAAAACCTAACCTAACTAAGCCTAACCCTATTGGCCCATTAGGCCCAACATCCTAATATGAATAAATTTGGAGAATCTCTCGCACCTATTGTGTTTTGCCTCTTTATAAAGAGAATAAAGTGTGGTGTCATCTGCTATATGCAAACAATGTGATGCTCTATTCTAGTTGCCCTTAAGTCCCGCTCAAGTCTTTCTCTCGATTTGTGCTCAAAGAAATACTGTTGGATCAGAAAGTTGATTTGGATATCATGCTCTGAAATCTATAAAGTTCAAAAGATCTTTGTTAAGGATTATAACACTTGTACACTCTTGTAGTATGATGAAGCTAGACGGAATCGAAAATCATCCTTAACTAATCTTATATTGGAAATCAAAATGTTGTGTTATCTCTTTATCTTAATGTCATGCAAGCCTCTTATGCAGTCTGTCTCACTGACTCTTTTACCCTCTGACTAGATGATGAACCCCAATGGAAATGAAGTAAATGATGCCAATGACAATATTCCTACCTTAACAACTATGAACGAGAAAAATGAGTCACAGAGATATTCGATGAATGGAATGAAGAACAACAAAAGGAAGAGGAAAATGTTTGGGTACATGATTAGTCAACCTCAACAAAAAGCCATGAAACACATGGATACCCAAACAGAAGAATCAAGTTAGGCTCAACTATATGAGATACAGACACCCAGTCAACCCTCACCTCCTGTTGGTCAAACAAAGTTGACTCGCAAAGAACTCAAAGCAAGAGGTGCTTGCTACTACTGCAAAAACGAAGGACATATTATTCGCGAATGCCCCAAGAAGCGTCTAGACCGACTAAAGAAGAAAGATGCCAAGCATGACCTAAGCGATAATTCAGAAGACCAACCATTTTATAAGTACGATGATGAATGTCGCTTGATTAGTATTCATTGCGGAGAAAAGAAGTAAGGAAGTTCCTTGATATTAGAAGAGATCAATGAGAACTAAGAACCTACAAATAACCAATATCTCCTTTGCTTTCGTGCTAGCCTTCCTTAATCTCGAGGACAAGATTCTTTTTAAGAGGGGTATGTTTGTAACACTATAAAAATATCAAATAAAAATAATACATTTAGTTTATTAATGTTAATTATGGTAATAAATTTTTCATTGAAGTGTTTATTATTTATTTCATTTGGAATAATTTTTGATTGCGCATGATTGATTTCTTAGCATTTTTTCTTAAATGAAAACCAAATAACTAATATAATAATTAGTCCAAAAATAAATATTTTGTTCAAAAATAATTTTGGTTTAATTATTATAAAGTTTAGGGTTATTTAAAAGTATATTTCGAATTTAGAAAAAGGAAATAGAAAAAAAAAGAAAAAACTAAAACCTAACGTAACTAACCATATTGGCCCATTAGGCCCAACATCCTAACCCTAGCGCGCGCCCCAAACTCCCCTGCTAGCCGCCGCTGCCGCCAAGGGGAAATTTCCCATTTCCCCTGCCGCGCGGGCCCCCCCAGGCCATCTCGTCCTCCCTGCCTCTCTGCTCCACGCGCGCCGCCAGGAGTCACGCCAGGCGCCCCTGCCCCAAGCCGTCCGCGTCGAAGACAGCACCCAGCGCCGAGCCCCAACCCGACGCTCCTTCACCTACTCACCCGACCGCGCCATCTCGCCCGCCAGGACGCAGCCCAGGACGCCGCAACGCCCTCGCCCAGGGCACCCAGCTGCGCGACCCCCGAAGCCGAGCCGATCCCGCACGACGCCGCGACCGAGCGACCCCGTGCACCGCGCGCCGCGCCCAGGACCGGATTGCGCCACCAGACGCCGACCACACTGTCGTGCCCCGTGTCCGTTCTTCCTTGCGTTAACTCGACCGTTTCTCCTCCATTGATGGCCTTGAAGCCTTGGCTAGCCTTTTCTCCCTTCCCCCTCGGCTCTCTCTCTCCCTCTCCCTTCCTATAAAGCCGAGACCACGCCCATGGAGCTCTCCCTCCCACAGCCGAGCTCGCTCCCTCTTCTCGTGTTCTCTCTCCCTTGCCGTTCGCCGCCATGAAGCTTGTCGCCAGACCATCCGCGCCCGTCTGTCATTCAATGGAGCTCCGCCCGTGCCTACGCGCTGTCCGTCGTTCGCCGTCTGCCCTTCCGGTCAAGTCCCCTGTCCCGTTCCCTACTAGACTGACCACTCCCCCTCGCCGAGCTCCTTCCCTGTGCGTGATTAACCCAAGGTAGAAGACAACTTCTAATTTTGTGAGCTACCCCTCGAGATCTATAGTTAATATCGCGTAGATCCTGTGGCGTTTGTACTTTGTCTAACTGAATATTGGTAATTCAAATGAAATAAGAATAGTGTTATTAGCTTCAAAAATTATGTGATGCGCAGTTTGAATTAGTGTCTGCTACAATTTTTATATGCTTGTAATTTGATTTAAATTATGATTAATTTAGTTGTCTTGAATATAATTTTTCTAAATAAGAAATCAAAAGAAAAGTAGACCATATTTTAGTTAAAAAATAGTACAAAGACATTTATTTAATTATCTTCATATTTAGTTTTATAATCGAAGTTTTACATGGTTATATGCATTGTGATTCACACTAAGAAAGGATAGAATTTTATAATAATGTTAAAAATTACTTAATGAGGCGCTCATACTTTTCTAATAAAGAAAATGATAGTTATGTGGTCAAACATAGGTTTCTTACTAATGAAGTAGATAATTTGTTTCTAATTTTAAAATGACCTTTTTAATAGATATCATATTTAACAAGGTTTGTTATAGATGTTTAAGTATAGTCGTATTAAATATAAACCTAAAAGAATATGTAGACCATATGTTCTTCATAAAAAGAAAAGATAAATATATGTTTAATTAAAAGATTATTCATATTTTATTAGTTAAAAGATAACAAGGGTCATTGCTTTTATAAATTAAAATGATAGAATTGGTGTTCATATCTTTAAAATGATGACCTATCGATTTGAATGTAGTTTTCTCACTAAATATAGATTTAGTGTTTTCCTAATAGAATGATAATAAATTATTATCCCTTCACATAAAACTCATTTAGTCTCATATTTAAGTTTCCATAATTATATGCTTTACAATAGTAATATATCATATAACATTTCTAATAATGATATAATGGCTTAATTAAGTACTCACACTGTCATAACTAAAATGATGGTTTATACACAATTTCCTTCCTAATGAATTAGATCATTTGTTCCTACAATAGAATTAAAGATAATTAATAGATTAATTTTCTTTTAGCATAATTTATTAATCAAACATATAATCAATTTGTTCTTAACTAGATTTATGACATGATTAATCATTTCATAGAATTTAGTCCACATTATATACGAATCACTTAGCTTTTCCTATAGGATAAAATAAAGTAATAAGAGTTTAAGTTCTTTTATAACTTAAAATGTTACTTTATATATTGACTTCAAATATAATAATATAGGCTATGTGTTTTCTAATGAAATTAAAAGATAGTTATTTGTTCATTATCTTTTGCATGAAAATCCACTTAAGGCCCATAACCTAACTCGTCTTAAATAGGTGATTAATAATATAATTATGATCTTTTCACATAAAAAGTTGTTTAAGCTATTTATGAGCTTTTTATAAAAGTAATGTTTAATAATGTGTTTCAGAACTCATTAACCTTAGATATATAACATATATCTTTTCTAAAAAGGTTAAAAGGGTTTAATATTGTTATAACGTGTTATAAACCCTTAATCTTAGACATATCACATATGACGTTTAAATTTGGTGAACCTAATATTTGTATATTTTAATTAAGATATTTTAAGCTCATGTCTTGTTTTATAAAGTATAGATCACACATTTTTGAAAAGAATACCCTCTTATTATAGTCAATAATTGTGACGTTTTTGAAAAGCAAACGCTCTTTTCGTTAGGCTTTCTTTTAGCTTTACATATGATGAATGTTGTATGTTATTGAGTGGTGTTTGTTTCTTCTTGTTTGTTTGTGTGATATTCAGTGGTTGATCTAGTAGTTAAGAACCAAGATCTATTCCTATCCGTGGAAGAAACTCAAGTTTTCAATAAGCAAGGGAAGTGGACTTCTCCCTCTGCATACTCTGTTTGATCCCAAACAATACATTCAATAAAGTTTATTCTTGGATATATATATGTATAATTTGACGGGTTACCTATTCGGATACACCTAACCTTTCTACCGTATTCCTTGATCAAACTTGGGTATTATACTTTACCTTCGTAGCTATACTATTGCTACAACTTAACTTTATGCAATCACTCTTGTATGATACTAATGTTCCAAATGGTAAGTTTACATTATTGTTGTTAACCCGATGGTTAAACAAGATTATTGCATATTAATTGGAACATGGAGTGACCACCCGGGAAAACTGTGCTACGATGAGAACTATCATGACTCTGGTCTTGGCTAAATAACTACGGAAGTGTTATGTTGGGTGCTGGTCATGGTCACCGGAATGGGGGCATCTGGCAAGCGCTTATAGTTCCGGCTCAGGCAGATTGGATACGGGCATAGTTCCCAAAGCTTTACCCTGTAGTCTAAACTATAAGTTGGTTACGTTAGGTGTGCCTTATGCAGTTTGACCATTTCCAGCATTTGCGTAATGAGGACTCTAGGGAGAAGCCTCATAGTGAGACCCTAGCCATTCATCTCGAAAGTGAATACGGGTCTAGCTAGCCCGGGCTAGAAGGGAATCACGACTCATGGGTAAAGATACGCCACCTCTGCAGAGTGTAAAACTGATATATCAGCTGTGCTCACGATTAAGAGCAGCCTGGACTCCTCACATGATAATTGAACTTGAAGATGGAAATAAATTGAGATCCGATGATCTGCTAATTGTTTGCTTAAGTGGTTTCACTTAAGTGTTTTTGATATACTCTTATATCTCTGTTTAATGGGAATACTTGGGATTCACACTTATTAGTAAGACAGGTGTTGTTAATAAAATGTTGACCAACTAAAATGCTTACTGCTCAACCTTAGCCTCACCTTGTTAAACTTGCATTAGTTTTTCTCCCACTTGCTGAGCCCCGACCATAAGTGAGCTCACCCTTGCTTAAATTTTGATTAGAAGTTTGCAGATGAAGATATGTTGCTGAGCTCCATGGATGCTAGTCTAGTGATACCCCCAGTCATCTTCCTGTGGATGAATGTCCTTGTTTTGTTGTACTTTGATGAATAAAGGTTAAGACATTATGTCTGTTCGAAGTGTAATATATTAATATAATCCGTATTTACGCTTTTATGCATTGTTCTTTTGATATATTACACTTGTGATGTCAACATATGTGTGGAAATAGATCCTGGCACACATATGCTATGCACCCAGCTCTGCCCCATGGAAATGGGTGTGACAGAAGTGGTATCAAAGCAATGTGACCATAGGTCGCTAGATTAGTTAGAAATGGAAAGCCTAGTCAGTCGTTCAAAAATTGACTCAATTGTCTCCATAAAAACTTACTTTATATCAAAACTCGTCTCTTTTATCTTCAACCCTTCTTGTCTGATTCTTCATCTATCAGAAGGTTCTAATGAGTAGCATTGTAAGATGATCAAGCAAGATTATGGAACATGAAGTGAAAATTACCAGAAGAAACTTTTTTGAGGCTATCGACGATGCCCTATTCTCTGTCTTATCCCCACTCCGTAAGAAGTTTTGCTATGGATCCTTTGGATCTATTACCAGACTTCTTGGGTTCGGTTGATAGGATTGTTCCTTAGTATTAAGATTTTCGACTAGTTCGGTAAGGGTGATATTATATCATAGTGGTTTTCTAATCCCTAATATTGCTATATAACCCTTGACTTCTTATACTTTTGTTTTCTTGCCATTGTATTGCCACCCTTGCGCAATATCTACCTTGATATATTAAACCTTTGCCTCTCTACTTTTCTCCTTGATAATGCTTTCTCCCTAACTCAGTTCGTATCCTTGGTTGTATCATTTATCCTCACTTTAATGGTTATCTTATTTCACTCTTGGCCACCAACAAATATGTCTTGTCTAACTCCTTGATTATTCTTACCCAACTCCTTCATGTTATAATATCTTTCTTATTCCAAACCTTGTCTCACATTTTGTTTTGGTTGAATGAGTAGAATTGGATTGTGTTGTGCTAGTATGCTTGAGTTCATTGTCCGTTGTGTTCATGTTTGATTTGCTTCTTTGAAATGATTGTTGGTGTATTGTGTGACTTTTGTCTACAATGGCATCAGTTAGTTAGGTAAAACCTTAGATAGATGGGTTTTCTCTGCTCTCTATAATCTATCTTTGCTCAACCCTTTCGTCCCTTCCATTCTTCCATACCCATACAGATGTCAGACCTTGGAATGTCAACTACAAGTGATGTCACTAAATGCAAAGAATGCAGTGTGTTGGCAAGTCAAAACAACACTATAAATAAAACAGCTGATGAATAGACATTCAAGACACAAAAGGATGCACAACTAAACCAACAGACAAGTGACCTTGGAACATGTTGTTGTTGTGAGTACTATGGAATTCCTTGTCGCCAGATCAGAACAAACAAAAGTGAAACTACAAAACAGAAGAACCAGATTTTATATGGCATAAAAAGATAGATGTCTCCCCAAGAACAACTAATAACAGATTCTCTCATACCTAATGCACTGTCAGTTGATGAATTGCAAAGTATTCCAAAAAGGAAACATCACAAGGATGCCCAACCCCAGGAAGAAACACATGAGTGTTACATTGATGGATGGACTATTACTTGCACACAGTTTCAGCCTCATGGTCATATCAGGTCCAAGGAACAAAAATGGAAACATGGAAAAAGTCAAGAAATTACTTCAAGAAAAGCTTGCTATCAATGTGGACGTGAAGGTCATTACTTCCGTAACTATCCTGAGAAGAGTTCACTACACATCACCTCCGAGATGAAGCTATCTCAGTCTTCAGACATGGAATATGAACAAAAATGTACAGAAACTTCTACCCACAACGTAAAGACAACTCCACCATGTAACGTATCAAGTCGTGCTTGCTTTGGCTGTGATGATACCAGCCATCTTCTTAATAGTGGTCCTAAGAAAGACGTGGAGATCAATAAGGTCCAAAAGAAAAGACAACACCCTCAAACTCATGCATCAACAAAGAATAAACAATGGAAAAAGTCCATAGGATGGATAAGTTATGCAGTGACAGGAACCATTCCATATGATAATGCAGTAAATTTTGGAACACTAGTCATTCACACAACTACCGCCACCGTGTTGTATGATCCTCATACAACACATTCTTTTATCAGTGCCTAGTTTGCAACAAAGTATGGTATCTTTAAGTGTCCCTTGAGATCAAGGATGACCATCAGTGCACCCGAAAGAAAAATGTTAGTAAACTACATATGTCCAAAAGTAAGTGTTAAAATCAATGGGATAGATTTTCTAGCTGATCTTATAGTAATAGAATCAATGGGAAAGGATGTGATTCTTGGAAAGAATTGGTTACAAAGAACTAAGGCAGTAATCCAACATACTGAGAGAACAATGTGTTTGGAAACCCCATCTGGAGAAAGAATAGTAGTTGAAGACAATCAACCTCCGGCTCTGATTAGTACATCTGACGAGGAAGAATAATATATCATTTAGCTAGAAGAAGGATCAGTATGTCTCACGGAAAAATATCAAAAGGTTGCCCCTTTCAGGATTTGTAATTGTGCTAGGTGATATATGAATAAATTTGGAGAATCTCTCGCACCTATTGTGTTTTGCCTCTTTATAAAGAGAATAAAGTGTGGTGTCATCTGCTATATGCAAACAATGTGATGCTCTATTCTAGTTGCCCTAAAGTCCTGCTCAAGTCTTTCTCTCAATTTGTGCTCAAAGAAATACTATTGGATCAGAAAGATGATTTGGATATCATGCTCTGAAATCTATAAAGTTCAAAAGATCTTTGTTAAGGATTATAACACTTGTACACTCTTGTAGTATGATGAAGCTAGGCAGAATCGGAAATCATCCTTAACTAATATTATATTGAAAATCAAAATGTTATGTTAGCTCTTTATCTTAATGTCATGCAAGCCTCTTATGCAGTCTGTCTCACTGACTCTTTTACCCTCTGACTAGATGATGAACCCCAATGGAAATGAAGTAAATGATGCCAACGACAATATTCCTACCTTAACAACTATGAACGAGAAAAATGAGTCACAGAGATATTCAATGAATGGAATGAAGAACAACAAAAGGAATAGGAAAATGTTTGGGTACATGATTAGTCAACCTCAACCAAAAGCCATGAAACACATGGATACCCAAACAGAAGAATCAAGTCAGGCTCAACTATATGAGATACAGACACCTAGTCAACCCTCACCTCCTGTTGGTCAAACAAAGTTGACTCGCAAAGAACTCAAAGCAAGAGGTGCTTACTACTACTGCAAAAACGAAGGACATATTATTCGCGAATGCCCCAAGAAGCGTCTAGACCGACTAAAGAAGAAAGATGCCAAATATGACCTAAGCGATAATTCAGAAGACCAACCATTTTATAAGTACGATGATGAAGGTCGCTTGATTAGTATTCATTGCGGAGCAAAGAAGTAAGGAAGTTCCTTGATATTAGAAGAGATCAATGAGAACTAAGAACCTACAAATAACCAATATCTCCTTTGCATTCGTGCTAGCCTGGGTAGGTTTGTAACACTATAAAAATCATCAAATAAAAATAATAAATTTAGTTTATTAATGGTAATTATGGTAATAAATTTTTCCTTGAAGTGTTTATTATTTATTTCATTTGGAATAATTTTTGATTGCGCATGATTGATTTCTTAGCATTTGATTTAAATGAAAACCAAATAAATAATATAATAATTAGTCCAAAAATGAATATTTTATTTAAAAATAATTTTGGTTTAATTATTATAAATTTTAGGGTTATTTAAAAGTATATTTCGAATTTAGAAAAAGGAAATAGAAAAAAAAGAAAAAGAAAAAAAACTAAAACCTAACCTAACTAACCCTATTGGCCCATTAGGCCCAACATCCTAACCCTAGCGCGCGCGCCCCATCCTCCCATGCTAGCCGTCGCCGCCGTCGCCATGGGGAAATTTCCCCTTTCCCCTGCCGCGCGGCCCCCCGGGCTATCTCCTCCTCCCTGCCTCTCTGCTCCACGCGTGCCGCCAGGAGATTACGCCAGGCGCCCCTGCCCCAAGTCGTCCGCTTCGAAGATAGCACCCAGCGCCGAGCCCCAACCCGACGCTCCTTCACCTGCGCACCCGACCACGCCATCCCGCCCGCCAGGACGCAGCCCTAGGACGCCGCAACGCCCACGCCCAGGGCGCCTAGTTGCGCGACCCCCGGAGCTGAGACGATCCCACATGACGCCGCGACCGAGCGACCCCGTGCATCGCAAGCCGCGCACCCGGCCAAACAGCGCCCAGGACCCGATCGCGCCACCTGACGCCCAGCCCTGACGCCGACAACACAGTCATGCCCCATTGCCCCGTGTCTGTTCTTCCTTGCGTTAACTCGACCGTTTCTCCTCCATTGATGCACGCCATCAATGGCCTTGAAGCCTTGGCCGACCGTTTCTCCCTTTCCCCTCGGCTCTCTCTCTCCCTCTCCCTTCCTATAAAGCCGAGACCGCGCCCACGGAGCTCTCCCTCCCAAAGCCAAGCTCGCTCCCTCTTCTCGTGTTCTCTCTCCCTCGCCGTTCGCCGCCGTGAAGCTCGTCGTCGGACCATCCGCGCCCGTCTGTTGTTCAACGGAGCTCCGCTCGTGCCTACGCGCTGTCCATCATTCGCCGTCCGCCCTTCCGGTCAAGTCCCCTGTCTCGTTCCCTACTCGACCGACCACTCCCCCTCGCCGAGCTCCTTCCCTGTGCGTGATTAACCCAAGGTAGAAGACAACTTCTAATTTTGCGAGCTACCCCTCGAGATCTATAGTTAATATCGTGTAGATCCTGTGGCGTTTGTACTTTGTCTAACTGAATATTGGTAATTCAAATGAAATAAGAATAGTGTTATTAGCTTCAAAAATTATGTGATGCGCAGTTTGAATTAGTGTCTGCTACAATTTTTATATGCTTGTAATTTGATTTAAATTATGGTTAATTTAGTTGCCTTGAATATATTTTTTTCTAAATAAGAAATGAAAAGAAACGTAGACCACATTTTAGTTAAAAATAGTACAAAGATATTTATTTAATTATCTTCATATTTAGTTTTATAATCGAAGTTTTGCATGGTTATATGCATTGTTATTCACACTAAGAAAGGATAGAATTTTATAATAATATTAAAAATTGCTTAATTAGGCGCTCATACTTTCCTAATAAAGAAAATGATAGTTATGTGGTTAAACATAGGTTTCTTACTAATGAAGTAGATAATTTGTTTCTAATTTTAAAATGACCTTTTTAATAGATATCATATTTAACGAGGTTTGTTATAGATGTTTAAGTATAGCCGTATTAAATAGAAACTTAAAAGAATATGTAGACCACATG
This sequence comes from Zea mays, assembly GCF_902167145.1. NCBI lineage: Eukaryota > Viridiplantae > Streptophyta > Magnoliopsida > Poales > Poaceae > Zea > Zea mays. The sequence goes on from NC_050096.1 coordinate 114,091,471, forward strand.
TTCTTAATAAAAATAGAAGATAAATATATGTTCAATTAATAGATTATTCATATTTTCTTAGTTAAAAGATAACAAGGGTCATTGCTTTTATAAACTAAAATGATATAATTGGTGTTCATCTTTAAATGATGACCTATCGGTTTGAATGTAGTTTTCTCAACAAATATAGATTTAGTGTTTTCCTAATAGAATGATAATCATTTATTATCCCTTCACATAAAACTCATTTAGTCTCATATTTAAGTATCCATAATTATATGCTTTACAATAGTAATATGTCATATAACTTTTCTAATAATGATATAATGGCTTAATTAAGTGCTCACACCGTCATAACTAAAATGATAGTTTATACATAATTTCCTTTCTAATGAATTAGATCATTTGTTCCTACAATAGAATTAAAGATAATTAACAGATTAATTATCCTTTAGCATAATTTATTAATCAAACATATAGTCAATTTGTTCTTAACTAGATTTATGACATGATTAATGATTTCATACAATTTAGTCCACATTATATACGAATCACTTAGCTTTTCCTAAAGGATAAAATAAAGTAATAAGAGTTTAAGTTCTTTTATAACTTAAAATGGTACTTTATATATTGCCTTCGAATATAATAATATAGGCTATGTGTTTTCTAATGAAATTAAAAGATAGTTATTTGTTCATTATCTTTTGCATGAAAATCCACTTAAGGCCCATAACCTAACTCGTCTTAAATAGATGATTAATAATATAATTATGATCTTTTCATATAAAAAGTTGTTTAAGCTATTTATGAGTTTTTTTATAAAAGTAATGTTTAATAATGTGTTTCATAACTCATTAACCTTAGATATATAACATATATCTTTTCTAAAAAGGTTAAAAAGGTTTAATATTGTTCTAAAGTGTTATAAACCCTTAATCTTAGACATATCACATATGACGTTTTAATTTGGTGAACCTAATATTTGTATATTTTAATTAAGATATTTTAAGCTCATGTCTTGTTTTATAAAGTATAGATCACACATTTTTGAAAATGATACCCTCTTATTATAGCAATTACTTGCGACGTTTTTGAAAAGCAAACACTCTTTTCGTTAGGCTTTCTTTTGGCTTTACGTATGATGAATGTTGTATGTTATTGGGTGGTGTTTATTTCTTCTTGTTTGTATGTGTGATATTCAGTGGTTGATCTAGTAGTTAAGAACCAAGATCTGTTCCTATCCGTGGAAGAAACTCAAGTTTTCAATAAGCACGGCAAGTGGACTTCTCCCTCTGCATACTTTGTTTGATCCCAAACAATACATTTAATAAAGTTTATTCTTGGATATATATGCATAATTTGACGGGTTACCTATTCGGATACACCTAACCTTTTGTACCGTATTCCTTGATCAAACTTGGGTATTATACTTTACCTTCGTAGCTATGCTATTGCTACAACTTAACTTTATGCAGTCACTCCTGTATGATACTGATGTTCCAAATGGTAAGTTTACATTATTGTATTTAACCCGATGGTTAAACAAGATTATTGCATATTAATGGAACATGGAGTGACCACCCGGGAAAATAGTGCTACCTTGAGAACTATCATGGCTTTGGTATTGGCTAAATAACTAGGGAAGTCTTATGTTGGGTGTTGGTCATGGTTGACCGGAACGAGGGCATCTGGCAAGCACTTATAGTTTCGGTTCAGGCAGATTGGATACGGGCATAGTTCCCAAAGCTTTATGTTGGGGGCCTTCGTCTTCCGAAGGTCCTCAAAACCATGATTTAATAATGTTTCCGAAGTGTAATACATAAACAGGTATCTTAGGACTTGGATCAGAACCACAGTATGAGAAGCACGAACAATACGAAGGATGACGCAGCGCCGAAGCTACGCGCAAGGGAGCTTCTGCATGACAGCAGGAAAGGGAACCGACTTAAAGGGGAAAAGGCTATTTAGACCTCGATGGATTACCTTAGAGTCATTAGCAAATGTAAAGGGCATGGATGTAATTTCACATGGGCTGCGTCCCGTGCCTATAAATAGATGAACAGTATTTTCCGTACTGTTCACGCTGACTTGTACTTGCTCGTGCGTCACGCTTGTACTTTTACCTTCTGTCAAGCCGAAGGTACATTTGTGATTCAATATTGTTTCTATTTTTCCACGATAATATAATAAAGTTATATTAATGATGTTATATGATTATTCATGTTATCTTTCATGTTTCATATACTTTGTCCTTCATTAATGTATACTATGATGATGAAGGTACGTCCTTCATGACCTTCGTCCGAAGATCGTTATATCCTAAGGGAAATAATGATTCAAAAGGACGAAGGCAATTAAAATTTAACATTTTGTGTTGCCTTGTTCTTAACTCATAGCATTTGAGAACAAGTCCCCAACATTGGTGCCCACCTCCGGTGAACTCTTTTCGACCACCTTCGGCAAGCACTGACCTTCGTCATGCCACCGAAGAAAGTTTCAGTGCCAGGGGCTGCCGCACTGCAGCCACTGGACCCAAATCAGGAGACCCTTTCTCTTCGAGAGGCCCGAAGCCAGAAGAGGAAGGCCACTAGTCCAACACTCCAGGAGGAGGAGTTGGACCAAGAAATCAGAAACATGGAGACAATCCATCAACAAGTGCAAAGAAAGAAGGAGAAGATGGCCCGACTGGCTGATCTTCAAAGGCAAATTGACGAAGCTACTGAAGAAGTATGTGATCTTGCTCAAGATGAGCAAGATCGAAGACCCCAACACAGGGAGCTTCATCAAGAGGGCTTGTTCAACGACGATGGATGGTATGATGATTTTAATCATGGTACCTTTACTTTTGATGATGCTTCTCCCTTGGCAGCAGAACTGCAGGCTATCCCATGGCCCCCATCATACAAACCACCCCAGCTTCCCATGTATGATAGGCATTCAGACCCGAAGCAGTTTTTGATGAGTTATGAAGCAACTATATCTTCGTATGGAGGCAATGCAGCTGTCATGGCCAAGTCCTTCATCATGGTAGTTCGGAATGTGGCCCAAACATGGTATTCTTCTCTTCGGCCAGGCACCATCACTTCGTGGCAGAAGCTCAAGGATATGCTGGTGACAAGTGTCCAAGGCTTCTAGATGAAGCCAGTCACAGCTCAGGCCTTGTTTCAATGCACACAAGACCATGAAGAGTATCTCCAGGCATATGTCCGAAGGTTCTTGCGTCTCAGAGCACAAGCGCCTACAGTGCCCAATGAAATTGTCATTGAGGCCATGATCAAGGGGCTTCGTCCAGGACCAACTGCCCAGTATTTTGCTAGAAAGCCCCCACATACTCTGGAGAAGCTGCTCCAGAAGATGGATGAGTACATCCGAGCTGACAATGACTTCCGCCAAAGAAGGGAGGAAGCATACAGGTTCTCTGAAATGACCAGGGGAAGAATCCACCCGAGGCACGTCAGGTCAATTCACAACTCTACTCAGAGTGATGACAGAGGAAGTCAACAACAGAGACCACAGTATTCCTCGCAAGCTTCGGGGTAGCAACAAAGCTCTTTTCGGCCGCCAGCTCCAAGAGGTAGAGGCGCTAGGGGCTTGTAACACCCCGGGATCCACAAACACCCCAGGATGCTACTAAACTATACATCTAACATTCATATATAAAATTTCGACAGCATCTCCTTTGAAAATTGCATAAACGGGGGAAGCAACAAAGTATAAATAGATATCATGATAAGAAAACATATAAGACATTAATAATCTGCTAGCAATGGGAAGACAACCATAACAACAATGAACTGAATTAATCAGTGCGCACGACTAGTTAAAAACAAACATCCTTTGACAAGAAGTTTCTAATTAAATCATGGCTGTGTCTGGGCAGCATTATTATGAGAGTGAAGGTGGATGTGCTGCTACTTCCCACTCCCCTTGATGAGCAACAAGCACCTGCATTGAGTAATGCAAGAGTGAGATGAAACATCTCAGCAAGCTAATTGTTCTGACGAGATATTTAAACCACAAATTGAATTCATCAACATTTTAAAAGAGTCACAATAAAAAAATCAGAAATACTTGTAGATATAGAACTCAGTAGTCCCACTATAACCAATACCATCTCATTTCCTCAAACAACCACAATAGGTTCTATAACACTTCCCTGCGTCAACAATACCTGCAAATATCACTTCAATGTATGCATAGGAATGCAATGTGTAGGTACTCTATCTTCATACCTCTGGGGGTATAAAACCACATCATCTGCAAATATCACTTCAATGAATGCATATGAATGCAATGCATATGTCCTCTGCCTTCATACCTCTAAGGGTATGAAGCCGCATCGTACCCCTTCTCGGGCAACGTACGATGCTAAGTTGTACCGGTACGGTCGGACCATAGGTCACGACAAAACTTCATATGCAAATGAGTCATGCAATGTATATGGCATGCTACATTTATCAATAAACTTCACTTCCTTCAGATACAACACAAACCTCAAATAATACTTCATTTACCTTCAGATACAATACCAACCTCAAATAATACTTCATTTACCTTCAGATATGTGAATTAATCTCGTGAGTCATACTCAAATCATAATCATCATCAATATATGATTGAGCATCAGTATAATGCAAGCAAGTAAAGCATCACCATAGAGTCCAATTATGAAAGAATCTGATACTTCTGAATATTAGAGTGTAGGCAATAGAAATAACAGGTCAGAACGGAAGCAACCACCGCTACATTCACTTGCCTTCATCGAAGAAGAAGAAATGTACTAGACATGATCTGGAGTGTAGCCACCTGCTAGTGGGCATAAAACTTAGTACAAATATTTCACAAACATTTGCCATCAATCAACAAAACACTCCTACACTTGAAACCAAGACCCAGTGGAAAGACTCCCACCCTGAACCACATGTCATACAGCAACAACGCTGTTTGTTAATTTTGTATCTTTAAAATTAAAACAGCGGTGATATCAAACAAATACTCTAGGAGTATCTACATAAAATACTCTACAACTTCAGTATTCAATAGATAATTAAATTCTGCCATCTACAAGTTCTAAAACATCTGACAAGATAACTGACTGAATCTGTTTTAGACAGCAGTATGGTTAACTTTAAAATTCGATATCTCCCAAACTACTGAACCAAAAATTATGAAATTCTGCTGGAAGTAAGAACTTTTATCCCTCTACAAAAGTCTCCATAGTTGGAAGAGCCAATTCGGCCATTTACTAGATGAAACCCACCAGTGAACAGACCCACTCATTTTTGTCAGGTAAACAGGAACAGCCACAGTAAAACAAACATAACTGGAGTTTCACAAATCATATGAATGCATTCTTTAACAATCTGGAAAGCTTATGAAATTATCTACAACTTCTTTTACCAACCCACAGTTTAATTCTGTTGATAAAATTTCCTAAATCTTAAGAGAACAGATTCTGCACAGAATTATGAGACTGAAAAACTGCTATAGTAAAACTGCAATAACTTTCTGGTCGGATGTCCGATTGAGGTGTTCTTCGCGGCCACGGAAAGATATACAAATCATCTACGACTCATACATAGACTTTTCATTTTTTTGAGGCCACTAAGACCACGGAAAACTGGCATGAACAGAAACTGTCGAATCTGCCATTCTGCAGAAAACTAAATTCGGGATCAAAACCTAACCCCACATCAAATCCAACCTCTAATCCTTCAATTCCCATGATCCACAACCTCCAAAAGCCTATAATTACAGGGAGGAATAAGGATCTCATCCATACCTAGGGTTTCCCCAAGAAATCTTCAAGAAGAGATGGGGAAGAACATCTCCTTGATCCTCTCTTCCTCTTCAATTCAACGTGCCCCTCCTTTTCTCGATCCTTGCTGCGTAGGGGAAGATCTTGGGGGAGGAAGCAATGGATGATGGCTGCCATAGGGGGAGGGGGCGTCCAGCCAAGGGGGAGAAAAGGGGGTGGCGGCCAAGAGGGGGGGTGAAGGGAAAAAAAATGGCTGGCCACCTAGGGTTTTTGTGGGAGAAAGAAACGACGCCTCAGATGACTTCTATCTTTGCATCCAATGGCCCACAACCCTTTACCTCATCCACGCACCAGAGATTAACTTTTGGTCAACATTTTTTTTGGGATATTACACTCTACCCCCCTTAAAAAGAATTCGACCTCGAATTCGGCCACTCCAAGCAAAACACCCAAGGTACCCCATATAGCACCACAATTCAAAACATGGATCCATTATTGGTCTTAATTAACACAAGAACTTCTACCTTTGACTAATTGTCTAAGGAAACTACACGACCTGACATCAAGCATGAAACAACATGTAATGAAGCTCAAAACATGTCATAGTTGCAATCAACACTACAATTTCACACCATCAAATTTGGATGCAGCTATACATCAACATCAATGTCTTAAGACAACACTCTTTTATGAAGGGGTAATATGGACCAAGCACAACCCTTACCAACTTCAACCATTAATTTTAATTAAATGGTGAAACATCTACACCCGACGAATGTATAAGAAGATCAAACACCTCACCTTAAAGCACCATGAAACAAGTAGTTCTATTGGAACAAAACTCCTAATCTTCCTAAACCTTATTCTTGCCATCATGAAAAGATAATCATGTAATCTAACATTCCTTGCACCCCACCAAAAGGGAGAAAATCTATAGAACTAATGGAGCAATAAAGCCAAAAGAAGCCAATAACATCTTGTGCGGCATAGTTCATCGAAGAAATGCCAAAAAACTCTACATAGAGCACTGATAGCCCAACAACAACACAATACTTGCTTAACCCATGTCACTATACTTCATTCAACATCTCAACTAAGAAAAATATCCAACTAGTAAGGATAACCTACACATAATATAAGTCTTCATCTACTGTAGTTCAGAAACTTACATTTCATTCTATCATACGATGCACTCAAGGTACCAGACATACAAAGTCAATAATAATAACCCCTAATCCTTCACACATTTGACAAACATATTAAGCTGATGTAAACACCACATCATCTAGGAGTAGGTGACTAGCCACACCCAACCAACTCTAGGCTACGCAAGGACTTCCTTCAAACCAATAGATAGGTGGTCTAAAAAAATGGCTCCACAAGCATGCATCGAAAAGGGAACCATCAGATCCTCAATGTATCAATACATAATCAATGGATCAAGAGAATCAAAGATTTATTCTACAATTAGTATGACTAACAGGCAACCACTTTAAACCACATCTAGGCTTTGTGGCAACTAGAACACACAATATGAGAGAGACATGTAAGCCATTCTGGCTATGAAAAGACTTCCCCCAAAAATCCATATAAAGTACCAATATTCATTTCTTTCAAAACTGGTTTCTCAACATAAACAATCATTCTTTGCAATGATAGTTGGAGCTATCCACCAACCGCTCAACAACTTAAATTCAAATTGATGATTACCTTGTACCCCAAAACACGCAATTCACACTCCTTTTAGAAACATCCACAATCAAGCATATATAACAATATTATTGTAATAAAACTCAACCATGAAAAACATGGTGAAAACAACATAGGCATACTTGTATATCACAAGCATAATAACAACTTCATTCTCACCAATGACCAGCGATATCTACCGCATTAATAAAACAATATCAAAATTTCAGAAATAAATTATATCAAGCATTAAGCCATAAACAACTTACCACATCACCGTAAAGGAATAGGGAGGGGTGAAACTATTGTCATCTGCACTCCAAAGACATTAATATATATCAAAGATATTTGAACCCATACCCTTCCTATATGTGTAAGTGTGTCAAATTTATCTTCAAATTGCCAAGAATCTAAAGCCTATGCTTTGATACCAACTGTAACACCCCGGGATCCACAAACACCCCAGGATGCTACTAAACTATACATCTAACATTCATATATAAAATTTCGACAGCATCTCCTTTGAAAATTGCATAAACGGGGGAAGCAACAAAGTATAAATAGATATCATGATAAGAAAACATATAAGACATTAATAATCTGCTAGCAATGGGAAGACAACCATAACAACAATGAACTGAATTAATCAGTGCGCACGACTAGTTAAAAACAAACATCCTTTGACAAGAAGTTTCTAATTAAATCATGGCTGTGTCTGGGCAGCATTATTATGAGAGTGAAGGTGGATGTGCTGCTACTTCCCACTCCCCTTGATGAGCAACAAGCACCTGCATTGAGTAATGCAAGAGTGAGATGAAACATCTCAGCAAGCTAATTGTTCTGACGAGATATTTAAACCACAAATTGAATTCATCAACATTTTAAAAGAGTCACAATAAAAAAATCAGAAATACTTGTAGATATAGAACTCAGTAGTCCCACTATAACCAATACCATCTCATTTCCTCAAACAACCACAATAGGTTCTATAACACTTCCCTGCGTCAACAATACCTGCAAATATCACTTCAATGTATGCATAGGAATGCAATGTGTAGGTACTCTATCTTCATACCTCTGGGGGTATAAAACCACATCATCTGCAAATATCACTTCAATGAATGCATATGAATGCAATGCATATGTCCTCTGCCTTCATACCTCTAAGGGTATGAAGCCGCATCGTACCCCTTCTCGGGCAACGTACGATGCTAAGTTGTACCGGTACGGTCGGACCATAGGTCACGACAAAACTTCATATGCAAATGAGTCATGCAATGTATATGGCATGCTACATTTATCAATAAACTTCACTTCCTTCAGATACAACACAAACCTCAAATAATACTTCATTTACCTTCAGATACAATACCAACCTCAAATAATACTTCATTTACCTTCAGATATGTGAATTAATCTCGTGAGTCATACTCAAATCATAATCATCATCAATATATGATTGAGCATCAGTATAATGCAAGCAAGTAAAGCATCACCATAGAGTCCAATTATGAAAGAATCTGATACTTCTGAATATTAGAGTGTAGGCAATAGAAATAACAGGTCAGAACGGAAGCAACCACCGCTACATTCACTTGCCTTCATCGAAGAAGAAGAAATGTACTAGACATGATCTGGAGTGTAGCCACCTGCTAGTGGGCATAAAACTTAGTACAAATATTTCACAAACATTTGCCATCAATCAACAAAACACTCCTACACTTGAAACCAAGACCCAGTGGAAAGACTCCCACCCTGAACCACATGTCATACAGCAACAACGCTGTTTGTTAATTTTGTATCTTTAAAATTAAAACAGCGGTGATATCAAACAAATACTCTAGGAGTATCTACATAAAATACTCTACAACTTCAGTATTCAATAGATAATTAAATTCTGCCATCTACAAGTTCTAAAACATCTGACAAGATAACTGACTGAATCTGTTTTAGACAGCAGTATGGTTAACTTTAAAATTCGATATCTCCCAAACTACTGAACCACAAATTATGAAATTCTGCTGGAAGTAAGAACTTTTATCCCTCTACAAAAGTCTCCATAGTTGGAAGAGCCAATTCGGCCATTTACTAGATGAAACCCACCAGTGAACAGACCCACTCATTTTTGTCAGGTAAACAGGAACAGCCACAGTAAAACAAACATAACTGGAGTTTCACAAATCATATGAATGCATTCTTTAACAATCTGGAAAGCTTATGAAATTATCTACAACTTCTTTTACCAACCCACAGTTTAATTCTGTTGATAAAATTTCCTAAATCTTAAGAGAACAGATTCTGCACAGAATTATGAGACTGAAAAACTGCTATAGTAAAACTGCAATAACTTTCTGGTCGGATGTCCGATTGAGGTGTTCTTCGCGGCCACGGAAAGATATACAAATCATCTACGACTCATACATAGACTTTTCATTTTTTTGAGGCCACTAAGACCACGGAAAACTGGCATGAACAGAAACTGTCGAATCTGCCATTCTGCAGAAAACTAAATTCGGGATCAAAACCTAACCCCACATCAAATCCAACCTCTAATCCTTCAATTCCCATGATCCACAACCTCCAAAAGCCTATAATTACAGGGAGGAATAAGGATCTCATCCATACCTAGGGTTTCCCCAAGAAATCTTCAAGAAGAGATGGGGAAGAACATCTCCTTGATCCTCTCTTCCTCTTCAATTCAACGTGCCCCTCCTTTTCTCGATCCTTGCTGCGTAGGGGAAGATCTTGGGGGAGGAAGCAATGGATGATGGCTGCCATAGGGGGAGGGGGCGTCCAGCCAAGGGGGAGAAAAGGGGGTGGCGGCCAAGAGGGGGGGTGAAGGGAAAAAAAATGGCTGGCCACCTAGGGTTTTTGTGGGAGAAAGAAACGACGCCTCAGATGACTTCTATCTTTGCATCCAATGGCCCACAACCCTTTACCTCATCCACGCACCAGAGATTAACTTTTGGTCAACATTTTTTTTTGGGATATTACAGGGCTTTAGAGGAAGGTTTGGGGATCAACCTAGAAAAATTTATTGCTTATTCTGTGGTGAGGACAAGGGCCATACTACAAGGTTGTGTACAACAGGAGAAACATGTTTTAACCACGGGATATGTGGTCGTTAAAAGTCCATATGTGGTCGTCGATGGTCGTTAAAAGTCCCGTCGTTAATTGTAATAACGACCACATGAGGATTCCGGTCGTTACATGATTAACGACGACATATGTGATTGTCGTCAATTATACAGTATTAACGACCACAATTATCGTAATAACGATGACATTTTTCATCGTTAATAATTGTGTACAGGCTGCAGCTGCCATGATTCATTAACGATCATATTTGTAACCTTTAGCGACCACATATGACGCATTAACAACCAAGTTTTTAGTTCTAACATCCATGTATGGAGCATTAACGACCAAATTTATTTCTTCTACCAGCCATTTTTGAAACATTAACAACTACATTCTTCTACCTGACACCCATGAAACATTAATAAACGACATCTTTCTGCTTCCCTGTATTAAACAACAATGACCATTCAATTTCACATTGAGATGCACCAATGAACCATTTGCAGCTTGTATATATATATCGGTGGTAATCTGATTATTACATATAATAAATCTAGTATCACGTATTTATCCAATGGTATAAAAGTTGTAAATATTCATATCACTCAAACTCTACTCAAATCAAGATTTCTATGCTAACTACTACTTATTTGTTTCTTCAACTCTGCCCACTCCTTTTCCATTTGGCTTACACGACTGTTTGTAGCCCGATTTTCTTCTCGAAGCTCTCTGTTCTCCTCAAGCATTGCTCGTTTCTCATCCTCCGACTGTTTTAGCTTCTCTAACAATTCAGCCTTACTAACATATGGACTTCGAAGATGTCTTGCTTTCACTCGACCACCATATCCAATGATATGGTCCTGCCGTTTTGAAGGGAAGCACTTGTCCATAAGTTGTGCATTGGAAAGAGAAGGATCTGAAAACATTTGTTCCTGAATTTGTGCCTAGAATTCAATAAACACTTAAGTTAGCAGCTTTCATTATGATACAATAGCAAATAGCAAAAACACATATTATTGTATAAGCTTACATGCTTGCTGGAGGACTCAGAATCAATAAAATTGTCACCCTTTGTGTGAGTCATAAAAAATAAGGCATCCAAAGCTGGTGGATTATTATCCTTGCCGCCCTAGTACAACATAATGTAATCATAATCGATAAGTGCTATGAAAAACTAATTAGGTTGTTCAGATTGGTTAACAAATCCTTACATTGTCATAAATCACTTTCCTGAATGGTTTGCTGCCACTGTGATGAAGGATTGTCAAATTGGATCGGTTTCTAGAATTTCTCTTGCTCTTTGCCTAGAATATCATGAGGAATTACATGAAATGGATGCTAACAACATAATCAGAGGTAAAAAATAAATTGTTGCACTATGCAGTAATAGGATAACTTGCAATGAATTCCTTACTGCAAAAATGCTCTTTGACCAACCACTCCCAATCAGCTTGTGCAAAATCATTCGGACAATTCTTAATGGCTTGCTGCATATTCTTTGTCGGCTTGACATAGTGTCGACTTAAGTCACCGCGCCAATTGTTCCACAAATCCCTAGCATGCTCCATGATGTCATTTTTGTAGACATCAATTTCAATGTTTTCATCCATGTTTTCAAACTTGTCCTGGATAATCAGCAAGCCGAAGCAAACATAAATGTACTACCTTTTTAGGATGAAACAAGGGAATAGTACTATGAAAGCATACCTTGACTGCAGCAAAAATATGTTTTAGAGATGTCTCAGTAATGTCAGTCCACTTCTTTACTCTCACAGAGGTAATACTAGGATCACGAACGATTCTACCTATGTGTCGTGCGAATGTTGTACAAAGAGCACGGTTGTTGTAGAACGTTACTTTAATTTTTTCTCCAGGCTTTAGTTTAGCAAGTTTTTTACATTTGTTTTTGTCACGGCCCCTCTTCTCTTCAGTTCTATCAGCTGAAACATTTATACTTCAACTATTAGTTGTGTTCCTATACCTAAAAGAGAAAAATGAAAACTGTGTAAATTAATCATACCTTTTTTTGTAGCATTCACAATGTTTTCGGCATTGGATGCCCTGGTACAGTCCCTCCCCTCCTCATAGTTTTCAGAATTGGGTGCCCTGGCACTGTCCCTCCCTTCTTCATAATCATCCCTTCTGGCGTGTGAATTAAGCACACCATTTTTTGTAGCATTCATTAAGTCTTCAGCATTAGATGCTCTGGCACAGTCCCTCCTATCTTCAAAATAATCCCTTCTGCTTGTTGGAGCATCCTGGTTCATGGCTGCAGGGCATGTGGAACAATTGTCAATGACTTAGAAAAAAATGAAATATCAATTTATTGGTCATGTACTAAGTTATCAGGTCCTCACATTTTGACTTCTTTGGATGTCTCTCCTTATTCAGGAATCTTTTTTTTGAAAATATAAGTTCTTCTCCCCTGCTGTCATGTTATTCACTATGTTTTCATCTTCAGAGTACTCATTTTCATATTCAGAATCATGTTCACTTTCATCATCTGTATCATACATAGGCTCGCCAGTGACCCTATTAATCTTTAGTCCCCATTTTTTGCTTTCAAGATTCACACATTCATCTTCTAAATTATCTGCAATGTCTATATTGTTAGTAACTCAAAATTGGAATACAGAAATTACAAGTATGTTCTATATGACTGTAACATGTAGTACCATATGCTACTTTTGGTTGGTTAACATTGCCCATAGCTTTCATAGCTCGCTTTCTAGACGAACTCTCATTGTTTGTTCCTATGCCTATATTGGGGTTTGGATAGGACCTTTTCACATGTTGTTGACGAAGCAATCCTGGGCTGATGAAGTGTGACCTTGGAGGGGATCTCACATTTCCATACTTGCTTTGCATTGCTACAGCCTACATAGATAACAAATGCACAAAAATGGTAAGCTGTGAATAGAAGCAAGAAAACAGATTAATGGCAAGATAGAAATATAAAAACGACTATTGATGCAAGGATGTGGTTGATACAAAAATATTGATGCAATGGTCATACATAAGCTGCATTATAAGGAGGCACGTGGCTGCACCTCAAGGAGACAATAAAAAACGGCTATAAAAACTAGTTCATACATAAGTTGTCAATATAAAAACAAATATTGATGCAATGGTCACAGATTTCATATCCTAAGATATGGAAACAAAATTCATAACAATATTTCCTATTTCCACTCAAGGATGTGGTTGAAGGATATTCATCACGTGTCTTCCTCTGCATTGGCATCCTCATCTTCAACGTCTTCATCATCTGAAACGTCGGCTACATCATATGTGTCACGTGGCTGCATTTTGACAACCAAGTGCCATCCTTTGATCACATTGTCTTTAACAAAAAAGACTTGAGAAGCTTGGCTAGCTAATACAAACGGCTCATCTGTTCGAAGGAGGCACTTAAAATTGACACTAACAAGTCCATAAGTGTCCTTCTTTATTCCTCTCTTTTTATTGAATATGTCAACCCACTTGCAACGAAATAATGGCACACGTCTTCCACCAAGAAACTGAAGCTCAATTATCTTTGTTAATACACCATAATATTCAGCATTGTCATCAGTTGTATTCCCTTCTGAAAAAACAGCCACCCCACTATTTTGTGTGTAGCGATTTCTATCACGAATCTCTATACAATATCTGAATCCATTGATGTCATAGCCTGCAAAACATGTTGTGTTTTGCAAAGGGCCCCGAGACAACGATAGAAGGTCATCCATTTTTTTCACTTGTATCATGTTCATACAAATTATGGATCTGCAAGGTGAAAGTATATCAAACATATACACAATATAAGTTAAGCATTGAATAGAGTCAACAGTCTGAATTGAAGCACTGAACCACCCAATAAAATATGTTACCTTCTCCCTGAACCATTCAATAAACTTATTGTTCCAGGAGGATGTAAATTGCAGCAATGAAGAGCCCTCACCGCTGCTGTACTCACTGCACAAAAAAATATCAGCACCAACATTAGAATAGGAAGTCAAACGAAAATATGTAAAAATCTGATGTGTCAAAAAGGATTACCTAATAAATGGTTGCACCTCGTCGCAATTCCTGAGAACATATATATGAGCCTGCTGTAACTCAAGAAACTCAAGATCTCGAGTCTTGTGAGCACCAAGTGGCCTTCCCATGCAAGAAAATATTGGTAAACAAAACTTTTTATAGTTTGATGCATCATTGATTCGTCCAGGTCGATTGTGTACTGTCTCTTCATCATCCAAGTACCTAGAACACAACGTAATAAACTCATATGCAATATAACTCTCTGCTATGGATGCCTCTGGGTGAGCCGTATTTCGAACTAGATATTTCAGAAATTTTATATATCTCTCAAACTGGTACATCCAACGATACATTGTAGGTCCACCAATTAGAGCCTCAGAAGCTAAATGAATAGGCAAGTGCATCATGCTAACGAAAAATGAGGGTGGGAATTCCTTTTCCAATTTACATAAAGTGGTGGCTATAAGAGGCTGCAGTTGCTGTAACAGTTCAACTGATAATGTCTTTGAGTTCAGTTCTCGAAAAAATAAGAAAGTTCAAGTAAAGGCTCATAAATATTTTTTGGTAAAAATCCACGCAGAGCATAAGGGAGTATATGATTTAATATGACATGACAATCATGGGTCTTTGTTCCTGAAAGTTTCCCCTCCTTCAAATTCACATGTCTACTAATATTGGAAGAAAAACCATCTGGAACCTTCAAATCCTTAAAAAAATGTAATACTGATTTCTTATCCATTTGAGACAAAGCATAATCTGCCTGTGGCATAACATATTTTCCACCATCTTCAACAGGATGCAAATGTGGCTTTAAATTCATTTCTTTCAAATCAAGACGAGATTTATTGTTATCCTTTGTTTTGCCTTTTATGCCAAAAACAGTTTCAATAATACAATCACATATGTTCTTCTCTATATGCATCACATCTAAATTATGCCTCAGCAGAAGTGTTTTGAAATATGGCAATTTTAAAAATATGCTCTTCTTAGTCCAATTATCCCCCCTCTCATCGTGTGAAATCTTAGTCTTCTTGCTCTTATCCTTGGACAAAATAATCCCCTCCAGATCGTCCACTTGATGCAGCACTTCATCTCCAGTTAAGGGTTCTACTGGGCTACGTACTTCTCTAGTTCCATCAAATGAGGCTTTGTCATTTCTCCATCGGTGACCTTTAGGCAGAAAGCGTCTATGACCCATGTAACAAAATTTTCGACCATTTGGTAACCACAACGAACAAGTTTCTTTGTGGCAAATTGGACAGGCTAGCTTTCCCTTGGTGCTATATCCTAACAGATTTGCATAAGCTGGGAAATCATGGACTGTCCAAAGAATGGCTGCTCTGAGAGTAAAATTTATCTTTTTTGATGAATCATATGTGTCAACACCCTCCTCCCAAAGCTCAATCAATTCATCAATTAATGGTTGCAGGTAAATATCAATCGCATCCCCAGGTTCTTCCCGTCCGAGAATCAACATGGAGAGGATTACATTATGTTGCTTCATACACATCCAAGGAGGTAAGTTCAGGGGGACGAGAAATATAGGCCAAATGGTATGAGATAATCTGATGTTAGAAAATGGTTGGAAACCATCAGCAGCAAGGCATAGCCTGATATTACGAGGGTCAGATGCAAAAGAAGGGTGCAACTCATCAAAATTCTTCCATGCTTTGGAATCTGCTGGATGCCGCATCACTCCATCGTCCACTCTACCATCACTATGCCATGTCAAGAAAGTGGCTATTCTTCGAGACATGTACAATCGTTGTAGCCTTGGTTTCAGAGGGAAATAACGTAATGTTTTTTCAGGGATTTTTTCCCTTTTCCTGACTGCTTGTTTTCACCTGAATGCTTGTCTTGCTTCCATCTTGACCTTCCACATATCTTGCAAAAATCAGCCATTGCTTCTTCTTTCCAATACAACATACAATCATTCTTACAAGCATCAAGTTTTTTGTAACTAAGCCATAGTTCATTAATAGTCTTTTTTGCATCATAGTAAGAGCTTGGCAAAGTAGAGTTATTAGGTAAAAAGTCCTTCAGAAGTGTATCTAGTAAATCTGTGAAGGACTTATTACTCCACTTTCCCATATTCTTAACATTAAGTAACTTTACAAGCGCAGATAATTTAGTGGTATTGGATCCATGATAAAGAGGTCTGTTCAAGTCACTAAGCAAATTATAAAACTTCATAGCTTCCCCATTTGGTTGCTCTTCAAAAAAATCACTAGAAGATGGGTTTGCCATTGTGTCACTTCCGGGGAGGTTATTCTGAGGGAATAGATCCTCCATCAGCTCCTGCATTCCATCAGCAGATT
This sequence comes from Zea mays, assembly GCF_902167145.1. Classification (NCBI taxonomy): domain Eukaryota; kingdom Viridiplantae; phylum Streptophyta; class Magnoliopsida; order Poales; family Poaceae; genus Zea; species Zea mays. The sequence goes on from NC_050096.1 coordinate 114,108,319, forward strand.
CATCGTCATCTTCCACTTCTAAATCATTCTCATCTTCTCCCAAAATTTCCCCATGATGATACCAAAAGGTGTAGCTTCGTATGATTCCATAAGCCATCAGATGTGAATACACAACCTCACGAGACAAGTTGTATGTATTGCAACACTTTATACAGGGACACCTAATTTTACCTCCATCACTAGTCCTACTGAATGCATAATCCAAGAACTTGTTTACCCCATTCAGATAAATATCCTTTTTTGATGACATAGCATCCCAACATTCAGCACTAAGCCGATCATCAACTAGATCCATCCATGCCTTACTTGGTGCCATAAATGTAATAAAAATTGCTTATGAACTAACCTGTAGCAATAGATTGCTTTTCAACACAAATTCATCTGTAATTCACTAATTAAACTTCACAACAGATTTCAGTTTGTGGCTTTACAAGATAGTTTGCAACAAAGATTTATCTACAATTCTATAATTCACAAATGCCTACAATTTTCAGTTTTCTATAATGCCTGTCTTCTATGCTTTACCTAATATATCTAATTACTGGAGCACATCAGTTTGTGGAGTGCAGCACACCTTTAATCATGATATAAGAAATTCCTATATGAACTTCACATAATGGCACAATAAGCCTCACAGTAACCTACGTATTACAAGTCACCCTAATTATTACTTCTTATTAGAAAGAAAATAAGAGCAGGAACACACCTTTGCCAAAACAAAGTGCCCTTTGTGGGTGTGCGAACTGTATCTAGGGAGGAGAGGAGTAGGAGGAGGATGTAGTCGCCTGGGAGAGGTGATTCCAGCAGCTGCCTTCTCTGGGCGGAGGGGAGGAGGACCTGCTCACCAAGGATGGTTGAGAAAATTGCAGTAGGGCAAAAGGAGGAGGATGTGGTCACCTGGGAGGGGAGATGCTTGCTGCTGCCTCCTACGGGCAGAGGGGGGAGGATCTTGGTCGCCGAAGAGATTAGGGATGGGTTCTCCCGTTGCTGCTGCTATGAATTTCGAATCTGTGCAATGAAGGAGATCGAGAGAGGAAGGGGAGGAGATCAGGGCCTAATGAATCTGCGTATAAGCAGTTACCAAATATGCTTCGTGTGAGGGAAACCAAGCCCGGGAATCTGTTAATTTTTCGCGCCTTGTTTCGGTTAGTTTTGGTCGTCGGTCACTATTCGTACATATGGCCATTATACATCATTAGCGACCAGTCTTATTTGAAAACAACGATCACATTTTTTTTGGTCGTCGGTTCATTTGGATGTGGCGATGTTGTGCCTCCAACAGTCCTTACGACCAAATATTTTACGTGGTCGTCTATTTTTGGTCATCAATACTTCTTTCTCTTGTAGTGGGGTCATGTCACCATTCAAAAACAAAAGGAAATAGCAGAAGCCGCATCTCAGCAGAACCAGCCGAAGCAGGTCATGCACACTGCTTCGTATCACTCACCCTACATACCAGTGTATGTGGGTAACCATCTTGCAGCTTCTGTTGCTTCGGCTAGCCAGACACATGCATCTTGGCCACAGCCTCCACCTCCGCCACCACTACAACCTACATATTCACGAGGCCAGCAGCCAGAAGGGAGCCAATAGACCCATCAGCAGCGGGATTTTAGGGAGGAGTCCGAAGCTCGCACAGTTAACAGTACTGTGCCAGAATCGAAACATATCTATTGAGAGATATCCTACCCCTGAAACAGTTTTTACATTCATTGTCATTTTCTTTTTTAATAAGGAACAATTATTGTAAACCTAGTTTTCTTGCCATTTTCAATTTCTTGCAATAGCTTCGTTCTTGCCATAAGTGAAATATATCTTCTCCACAGACTCACGAAGTCCAAAAATTGCTGAAGCTCGAAAGTCGTTCCTAAGGGAATGCGGGGCAAAAAATCACATTGCAAGTATTACCAAAGCTACAAAAAGTCGTTCCTAAGGAACGCAGTGTAAGTTTGTCGAAGCTACAAAAAGTCGTTCCTAAGGGAGCGCAGTGTATGTTTTCTGCTCACAAGTCGTTCCAAAGGGAATGCAGAGCCAAATACCGCTGAAATATAAGGCGAAGCACGAAAAGTCAACGCGAATACCGCCGAAATAGAAGACAAAAAAGTTCAAAAGACGTTCCTAAGGGAATGCAGAACTTACAGTGAAAAGTCAGCACTGATACACCGAAAAATAAGCGGTGAAGCCGAAAAATAAGCGGCAAAGAGATTGTGTATTCCACTATGGGGCTGTGAGTGTGTGTCTTTGGCATAAACATCATTTCGCATAACATAACATCATCACATCATTTCGCATAACATAACATCATACATCATATTGCATCAATGGCACAAGAAGGGGATACTATGTTGATCTTCGGAGAATGCTTCGGAAAAGTGAAATTGTGCTAAGGCACAAAATAAGTTTTGAAGAAGTACAGCTTCATCAGCTCTGATGTGGAGGAAGAAATCTATTGTTTACAAAGCATTAATGTTTTTACGATGCTTGGATGTTCTTTACGAAGTATGAATATTCCCACGGGACATAAAAGTTTTTCTTCACGAAGCATGAAAAGAAGGGAAGGTGTTTTTTTCGCCGAAGGCTCAAAACGGTATGTACATAAAGTTTCATGCATCGTAAAGAACTGAATTACAAACAATTTACATATTACATTCAAAGATACAAACATCGAATATTACAGACTTAGTTCAGCAAATATTACATTAATATCTTAGAAATGTTTTTACAATATCTGCTATTCTTCCTTCAGAACTTTTTTAGCAACTTCGTTAAGTAGCTTGGTAACAACTTCACCTACAATAGTTTTGGCCATGTTAATAATTTCTATTGATTTCTATGTCTCTGGGTCAGCCAGTGGGTCGAATGGCTCTGGGGGAGGAGATAGTTCAGCTGCGGTAGAAAACATAAATTAGTTCAAAGTCACAAAAATAAACAACAAAGCTATAAGCCATTAAGTGATACCTATTCGTCTTTCGAGTTCCGCAGCTCTTTCAGCTTCTTTTGTTGCTTCTCGAGCGTCATGAATATCTTTTTTGCTCTTCTTCATTATTTCATGGGCCATCCCGCGGCCACCATTTTCCCAGATATCAGTGAAAAATTTTCCGCCTACTAAGCTTGCTTCGGCCGAGGGGTCCTTCGTATCGTCGATGGAGAAGACAGCTTCGGCCTGGGCCAAGTTTTTAACATGATCACAACCTGCCTTCTCCAAAATGGCTGCAACCACCCTCGCACTAGAAAATGCACAGACGTCCCCACGGTCACTCAAAATCTCTTCAAAGGCTTCGGCTTCATTGCTGATCCACTCGATTACGCCCTCAGGGTTGCCCCGTATGAAGTTGTCTTCGCTTGAGTAAGCGCCCACGTAGGCGAAGCTAGTCTTTATCTTTTTTACGCATTCCACAGATTTTTCAAAGCATCTTTCTTTTGATGCGCGAAGTTCTGCAACTGTTTTTCACAATAATTTTTCCAGTAATCATTGGTATCTCGATTAGCTTCGGCAACAACACATTTTAATTTGTCCTCGGCTAGCTGTTTCCGAAGGCTTCAATTTCATTTTTCTGGGCCTCAGCTTGTGCTTTGGAGCTAGCCTCGTCTTCTTTTATTTTGCTCACCAATGAAATTAATATTTTATCTTTTTTAAGACCTTCGTTCCTTAGTTCAATTACTTCCGAACGAAGGTTGTTCAGGGCTATAGTGCATCCTTCGTCTTCAACATTTTTCTGTGCCCTGAGGGCATTGCTAAGGATCAAGCCCTGCACAAGGAGCATAATATTAAGCATAAACAAATGAAAAAACCATTTTTAAGTACAAAAATTTGATTTTCACACCTTTATACTATTATATGCTAAACTGTTGGCCAATTCATCTTTCGACAGTACTGAAAGCCCATCTTCTAATGTTGGGAATCCGAAGCTTCTGCTCATCTCCCGGCAGACAGATATCTCCTTGCTGTCTGGGAGACAGTACAAGAAATCCTCTTCTCCGCTGTCGTTGAACACTAATGCCCCCTTTGGATATTTCAGCTTCTGGGCATAGTGTTGAGCTTCTCGTTCTTTAGAGAGTTTCTTTCCCGAAGCATGATGAATGATATATTCAATATTTTATTTTAAAGCTTCGAGAACAGGCGCAGGAGTTTTCTCAGGCAAACTCTGTTCTATAGCCTCTTCCTCTGCTGTCTTCTCTTCAAATCCCGAAGGTTGTTTATCAGCAGGCTCTGAAGGCCTAGCTTCGGCGCTAGCCTGGCTCACTATGGCTTTAGCTTTGGCTGGTTTTGTTTCGGTTTCGATTTGCATTTTCGCAGCCTTGGCAATTTTTCCTAGAGTAGAGCTTGAAGCCTTTACCGTCTCCAGCACATCTAGTACACTTGCCATCCTTTTTCTCTTGGGGGTCGCTGCAAGACCTTTTTGTGCCTTCGGCATTGTCGCTTCTGCCAAAGGGTTTAAAACTTCTGGCTCTTTAGTTTTATCAATCTTTGCCTCAGTCATCTTGGCTGAAGGTGCCTTCGGCAAGGTGGCCAGTTCTTCAGCCTTCTGTGTAGAAGAAATTGGCTCCTTTGGAGCAGCAGCTGAAGAAGTTTCCCCGCCAAAATCAGGCACCACGGCCGGCTCAATGTAGCGCGGTCGGTGGGTAAGGACCTTCAATTTTTTCCTCTTCGGCGTAGGCTCGCTTGGAGCAGCCGAAGAAGCAACCTTTCCAGAAGTTACACCCTTTCTTTTCTGCCCCCGCGGCGGGTAGCGATAGTCGGGGTACACAAATCCAATAGCATCAAAAACCCTATTTAATCTTTTTTTCGGTTCCCGAAGGCCACAGAGTGCATTATCTTTGGACTTGGAATATGTTCCAAGTAGCTCATCACTAGTATTTTCAACACACTTTAGCCAGTCATCATCTGGTTCGATAAACTGGTCTCCAAACCTGAAGGTATATTTCAATCGAACCAGACCACCTTCGCTAGGGTTACTGATGGTTTCTTTTGGCATTTCCCACCTATCTATCAGTGGCCATATCCTGTAGGCTACATGTTCTTGGACTAAGTCTCTTGTCCCAATAAAAGAGCAAACTGTGTTGAAGGCCCTCCGACATGCTTCGGCTACATCATCAATATCTACCTTCGGCTTCTGGAGGCCGAAGCGGGACCAGATGGGGCGCATGATGATTTCTTTAATGTCTTCTCTTGCCTTCAAATCATTTTTCACGTAAAACCACTCCTCCATCCAGGCCTCGGGCCATCTCTTCCGAAATGTTGGCACTGGGTAGCTTGCACCAGAGCGAGCAACGAAGCTATAGCAACCAAAGTTGTTGTGATATTGTTCTTTACCCCAGGGTTTCGTCTCATACAAAAGTTCGTGCATGCTGCAAAAACATCTTGCACTTGGCTCTAAACCTTGACTCCTCACAGCCCAGACGAAGATCCCCATTCTAATAACTGCTACGGGAGTGATCTGATGAAGGAAAATCTCATACGTCTTTAAAACTTCAACCACAAATCTGCTTAACGGGAACCGAAGTCCAGTTTTGAAGAAGCTTCAGTAGATTACAACTTTGTTTTCTTCGGGAGCAGGAACGGCTCTGTCTTCATCAGCCCTCACAATAGACATATCTCGAAAATACCTTCCTCTCATATTATCAAGATGACTGTGTTTGATAGTTGATTTCCCGAAGACTGCATGACTTAGCCACCAAGGCCGATCTTCAGAGTCTTTGCCTCCACTCTCCACATCATAGCTGTCGCTATCATCGGTATCTTCAGACAAGCCTTCTAGTATCTCTTTGGTAATCTTCTCTGTATTTGTTTTCGCTATTGACTCAACAAATCCAGCAGTTTTCTCCTCAAGGAGCTTCTCCTCTTCACTTAGCTTCGTCTCAGCAACTGTCTTCTTGTCTTGAGACATCTTGTCTTCAGAAACATCGAAAACGTGTCCTTCAAACTGAAGCTCAAAAGTTTGAAAGCTACCAAGCGCTAGTAAGCACAAGTTGTAAGATTGAGAAAACAAGGCAAATGGCACGAGCAGTGTATCAAGTGTAGTCGGTGTGAGTTCCTATTTATACGCCCAGTGCGCTCCAAATTGAAGGGCCCCGTCTGTCATTGACTGTTGCTAATCTAGCAAGGGGAAGGTGTTTTTTCGGACCTTCGGCTTAGGGCCTTCGTCCATATCGCAATCTGAATTCGTTATTCTAACAAATTAATATTGCGAGGGGCTACTGTTGGGGGCCTTCGTCTTCCGAAGGTCCTCAAAAACATGATTTAACAATGTTTTCGAACTGTAATACATAAACAGGTACCTTTGTACTTGGATTAGAACCACAGTATGAGAAGCACGAACAATACGAAGGATGACGCAGCGCCGAAGCTACGCGCAAGGGAGCTTCGGCATGACAGCAGGAAAGGGAACCGACTTAAAGGGGAAAAGGCTATTTAGACCTTGATGGATTACCTTAGAGTCATTAGCAAATGTAAAGGGCATGGATATAATTTCACATGGGCTGCGTCCCGTGCCTATAAATAGATGAACAGTATTCCCGTACTGTTCACGCTGACTTGTACTTGCTCATACGTCACGCTTGTACTTTTACCTTCTGTCAAGCCGAAGGTACATTTGTGAGTCAATATTGTTTCTATTTTTCCACGATAATATAATAAAGTTATATTAATGGTGTAATATGATTATTCATGTTATCTTTCATGTTTCATATACTTTGTCCTTCATTAATGTATACTGTGATGATGAAGGTACGTCCTTCGTGACCTTCGTCCGAAGATCGTTATATCCTAAGGGAAATAATGCTTCGAAGGACGAAGGGCATTAACATTTAACATTTTGTGTTGCCTTATTCTTAACTCATAGCATTTGAGAACAAGTCCCCAACACTTTACCTTGTAGTCTGAACTATAAGTTGGTTACGTTAGGTGTGCCTTATGTAGTTTGACCATTTCCAGCATTTGCGTAATGAGGACTCTAGGGAGAAGCCTTGTAGTGAGACCCTAGCCATTCACCTCGGAAGTGAATACAGGTCTAGCTAACCCAGGCTAGAAGGGAATCATGACTCATGGGTAAAGATGCGCCACCTCTACAGAGTGTAAAACTGATATATCAGCCGTGCTCATGGTTAAGAGCAGCCTGGACTCCTCACATGATAATTGAACTTGAAGATGGAAATAAATCGAGATCCGATGATCTGCCAATGGTTTGCTTAAGTGGTTTCACTTAAGTGTTTTTGATATACTCTTATACCTCTGTTTAATGTGAATACTTGGGATTCACACTTATTAGTAAGACATGTGTTGTTAATAAAATGTTGACCAACTAAAATGCTTACTGCTCAACCTTAGCTTCACCTTATTAAACTTGCATTAGTTTTTCCCCCACTTGCTGAGCCCCGACCATAAGTGAGCTCAACCTTTCTTAAATTTTGATCAGAAGTTTGCAGATGAAGATATGTTGCTCAGCTCCATGGATGCTAGTCTAGTGATACCCCCAGCCATCTTCCTGTGGATGGATGTCTTTGTTTTGCTGTACTTTGATGAATAAAGGTTAATACATTGTGTCTGTTCGAAGTGTAATATATTAATATAATCCGTATTTACGCTTTTATGCATTGTTCTTTTGATATATTACACTTGTGACGTCAACATATGTGTGGAAATAGATCCTTGCACACATATGCTATGCACCCGGCTCTGCCCCTTGGAAACGGGTGTGACACTTAGCGTCTTCATACGGGCTCTCCGAAGCTAAGGAATGGATGCTAATGCCGAAGCTTTTTGCCGGGTGCACGAGCTACACTACCAGACAAAGGCTAGAGCAGATGGTCTTCACAAGAACTTTGGCTGTTATAATTTTGTGTATCGGAAGGATACAAAGGCCTCGGTTATTGGCTATCGCACCAAGTGGCCAACCGGGTGGACTAATGAATGGTTTTACATGAAAGCTGATGAAGAAGAGGGAAAAACTCATGAGTATGGTAATGAGTCCCTTGAAGCTGAACTTCGGCATGACTCGACCCTTGTGCAACATGCAGTTAGGGTCCCCTTGCCAATTAGCCGAAGTAGAATTTAGAGTGGTGGCTGGGCACATCAGTACTAGGGACTTAGTGCAAGAGTACTTATCAAACAGAACATATCCAACTTCTAGTGGTTGGGGAATGCCAAAGAGAAAAGAAGTGGGAAAGAATTCAAAAAACCTTGCAAAGAATGGCTTAGTGCATGAGCTTGTACGGCTCCCCTATCGCTTTAAGTTTGGGAAACAATTCAAAAAACCTTGCAAAGAATGGCTGGAGATGATCGAGACCATGTGCAATGAAATACTTGGTAATTATACCAAGAAATAAGATCAGTTGATGACTGTAGCCTTCATTACCCGGCTGAAACAAAGATTGAACCAGGTAATGGACGCCTTAAATTTTGAATACCCCGACTATGAAAAGCTTGACAAAGGGGCCGAAGGGGTGAAAAGGAAAAGGATTATTAGCATCCTAAATAGGCAAGCTGCCGGCTAATAAAAGAAGTTGAGAAAATTTTGAAGAAAGCGAAAACAGCTCCTGAGCCGAAAGCGATATCCTCTAAAAAGTGAAGGCTTGATACAACACCCTCTACTGAGCTGAAGAAGGATGAGACAGAAGAAGCTCCTTCAACACCCTCTGCTACCGAAGTGGCAGAAATTTTAAAGGTAATGACCGACTCCCTGCCCAACAAGTTGCTAAGTCCTCTAGGAACAGAACTGATGAAATTTTTATAGAAGAAAGAACAACCTTCGGCTGCAAAGTAGAAGATTGAAGGGCAAAAGAAATGAAGCATAGTCAGCGTGATGCAAGCCATCGAGCGAACACCGCCTTCGGCTTCAGCGGCCAAAATAGTGACTGCTGCAGGTGTCGAAGCCGATGATGCTGCCGAAGCTGAAAAACTCGCAACCACAATGTCAGGAATTGACAAGCTTATATCATATATGGTTGCGAGGAGACAGGTGTGGCTGTGGAGGAAAGCATGGTCGTAGTGCCTGATAAAGGGAAGAAAGTTGTTGATATTTCTTCGGGAGAGAAAGATTTTGACCTTCGGCATCTAGGTGGCTAGGAACTGTCCGAGGTAGACAAGGAGGAGTTGAAAGAATATGCAATATCTTGCGGCTATCAGCAGGGATCTTTGCTCTTCGGCGGGGTTGATGAAGAAATTTTGGGATGTATTCGCGACCGCATCGGGGCGAAAATAATCGGCACTCTGTCTAAGAGTGTTGGTTTCCCGAAGCTGGAGTCTGACATCAGTGGTTACCGACGGCAACACATTGTTGGTAGCCTATTTTATTCCAATTTCAAGGTGAAATCTATCTAGATTTTTGTTACCTTCGTGATGGATTAAAATGTTCTAACTTTAACTTATTTTCGTAGAGCATGCTGCTAAGTAAAGCGCTAAAAATGCAGCAGGATTACGAAGATAAGAAAAATGAAATGATAATTGAAGGCTTGGAGAACAGGATTAAAGATTTTGAAGCTTCTCTAGAGAAGAAAGATTTCTTGCTACAAGCAGCCGAAGGTTCCCTCGCGGAAGCACAAGCTAAAATGTAACACCCTAAAGTCCTATTTTGGTATTTGAGAAAAATTTACTAAAGATTTACAATTTAAAAGTGTATTTCTAATAAGTTTATCAATTGAAATATTTTCCTAAAGTGAAATAAAAAGATTCTTATATAAAATTAGCCTTTATTGAAGTTTATAAGTATTAATGTGAGAACATTTTTTTTATATAAACTATTATTCTCAAAATAATTACATGGGTGCTACATATTCAAAAGCAATTTCCTATGTAGAATAATAAATGAATGGATATATATATATAATGAATATTGCACCATGTTGGATTCTGATTGTGCATTTTGTTTGAGATAGAAAATTCAAACCCGGATTCAAAAGTGAATTCAATTGGAAATAGAAATGGAAATAGAAAAGAAAAAAATAAAAAGAAAGAAAACTCGCTTGGGCCCGACTCCCTGCTTCCGGCCCACCTCCTTTCCTAGATCATACGGCCCATGAGCACCCCGCCGGCCCCCTTACGTCTTATCCCTAGAATCAATGGCGGGTGGGCCATGGCTGTCAGCAGAACCAGCCACCCTTGACCGCGCGCGCATTCCCTTTGCCTAATCCCTCCATCCATCACTGGCGCATGGGCCCCGTTCCGCAGACACGGACGCTGCGCCTCTCCCAAATCCTGTGCTGATGACAAGGGGCCCACCGGTCGGGCTTATCTCCTAAATCCCAACAGATCCCGTGGCGCGGCAAACTCGGAGCGGCCGGCATCCGGAGCTTTGCGCGGTCCTCGGCCATGCCGTTTCTTCAGCCGGCGCATGCAATGGAACCGCCTCGGACTCGCCTCCTATAAGACCTAAGCCCCGCCCCGGTACCCAAGTCATTGCAGAGCCAATCGCCAGGGGGGTTTGGTGCTCGTGCGGCCGCCATGGATTCAACCCGGCGGCGCGGTCGTTCGGATCGCGTGTGGTGGTCGGAGTGCATAATTGAAGAACGCTGGAGCATGTGGTGCTCTCGACGGGCGCGATTGGTGGGCTCGGGGTGATCAATTTCTCACCGGCAAACAGATTCCCGCCGTGGTGCGTAGTCGCGATGGTCTGTGTCATAACTACAGGTAAGAAGCTACCCGATTGGTCCGCTATTGTATCTAGTTCGCGTGGGACCGATTAGTGGTGAGTTTGGAGTTCTAGCTCGACGGGAGGGCCTGCGCCGGCGATGGTCCACCGGCGGATGCCTGGGCGCCGCCGCTCTGGTGACCGGGTGTAGAAGGAGCGCTCTGCGACGTTGGATCTAGATGTAGGGCCAGGATTTGATCCAGTGGAGGGTGAGCAACTGGCCGTTAGATCGGGATCGTGGGGACTAGGTCACGCGCAGACTGAAGCTAACTTGGGGGATCGTGGGCCGTCGATCTCGGATCGTGCGGCCCGGGTTGAATACCGTTTCACCTAAGACCCGATCTAATCCGTGCCCTCAGCTGTTGATCCAACGACCTAGATTGGGTGATACCCCTTCGCCCTGGCTTTCTTTCTAAAGAGCCCCTCGGTTTTGTTATAATAAACCCGCCGTCCACCTCGGGTCACACTGTGTCTAGGGAATTCTTGTAAAACAGTCCCTGCACTTTCCAGAATTTGGTGCGCAATCCAGGAAATAGAGAAATAACATTTAAAAATGATTCTTAGTACAAAAACAATTCCATAAACTTGTTTAATCCATATTTAACTCATTTTAACTTATTTTTGATCCATTCCAGTTGCTATAAATTCATATTAATATTGTTTATCTCCTAATAACTTTATTTTGCTATGAAACTTAAGGATAAAATTTTGTGTTTAATTTCTTTTGTACACCACTACTAAATCTTTAGAAATTCATAACTCAATAATCGTAACTCCGTTTTGATCCATTCTAGTTGCATTAGTCTCACAATAATATTTATTATCATCTGCTAACTTTGTTTTTGTCATGAAATATAGGTTAAAATGTTGCACTTAGTCTATTCTATATTTAACCACGTGGATCTTTGGAAAACCATAACTTCTTAATCGTAGCTCCGAATTTAGTGGTTCTCGAATCCAAGATCTTGTAACGACGCGTAGAATATTCTTATATAGTTTGTTCTTATGTTTGGTGTGATGTTAATTTTGCCTATACCATGTTTGTCTGTATTGCTACGTTTAGCAGTGAGGACACGTGTCATCTGAAAGAGCAAGTTGGTACCTGAAATCTCAAGTCCCAGGCAAGTTGTGCCCTTGATCACTTCTTTTTACCCACTCATGTTCTAATTAATCATAATGATCTGCATAGGTTAATTTTGATGGGACCCAATAGGTTACCCTAGTTTGATTATCTTTATACCTTGTTTACCACTAAACTTTTTGGGTAGTACTTGCTAGTGCTTTATGTGGTTTTGGGTATGAAGATACATTATTCATGATCACACTTTTATTATCTGTTTATTATCACTGTTCATGATAAGATCATTAGGTTAATTGGAACATGGAGCGACCACCCGGGAAAACAGTGCTACCACAAGGGTATAATGGGATGCCCTTGGCTGATTAATTAGGAAAGCTAGTGGAGGACTACCTTACCCGAAAGGGGCAAGGGCAGTAGGGGAGTGGTCAGTGTAGGGAGGCCCTCGGGAGGATTTTGCTGCGATGGCGGTCCTGCAAGGGATTCCTGCATTGGAGCTTCCTATAAACTGTAGCGGGTTTTCTGAAGCTAGTGGAACTTTGTAAAGGCCTCGTAGTGTTACCCTGCCTCGCCTCCTCGGTAGAGGTGTATGGGAAGTCGCGATCCCTTGGCAGATGGGTAACATGACTTGTGGGTAAAGATGCGCAACCTCTGCAGAGTGTAAAACTGGTATACTAGCCGTGCTCACGGTCATGAGCAGCTCGGACCCTCACATGATTAATTTATGGAACTAAATTCAATTTTTCATATGCATTGCATCGCAGGTGATGTTGTTACTTCTGTTCTACTTCTTAATTGGGATGGTATTTATTTATACTTAGTAATTGCTAATAAAATTTTGACCAACTTTAAAAGCAATGCTCAGCTCTAACCATCCTCTTTGGTAAGCCTTACACTTCACGTGAGCTCCCACCTTTGGCGAGTTCATGCACATTATTCCCCACAACTTGTTGAGCGATGAACATATGTGAGCTCACTCTTGCTGTCTCACACCCCCCCACAGGTCAAGAACAGGTACCGCAGGATGAGGCGCTTGGAGGATGCTGCGATGTGTTCGTGAGAGGTCTAGGTCGTCGTCTCCCAGTCAACTTCGGGTTGCTGGACCGTTGTCTCCTTATAATGTAATTATCTATTTTGTATAGAACTCCTATTATATAGTAAAGATGTGACATTCGATCCTGTGCCATGAATCATCATATGTGTGAGACTTGGTCCCAGCACACCTGGTGATTATGTTCACGCCCGGGCTTTGGACCCCTAAAATCCGGGTGTGACCGAAGTGGTATCAGAGGAATGTTGACTGTAGGACGAAACCTAGATAGAACTGGACAACCAATACTTACTTACCTTTGCTACTCTGATTCTTTCTGAACTTTCCTTAAATCTTTTCTCATCTAATTCTGCTTACTCTGATTATCCTTACCTTTTCTTTTCTAAAGACAAATGTGGATTTCACACTTTGAAATCCCGTGTCTAAAGTGACCTTTAGGAACAGGAGACCTATTCTTAGGAACAAAAAAAAATCAAAACTATTTTCGTAAATATTGATATGCTTGAATGCTTGCTCTTATGATACTTGTTTGATTTGGATCTTTGATTGAGTGTGATGAGTTGTGGAGTAATGTCCACAATTACATCTGCATATACATATCGGAAAAAAATACTTATAAAATAACTAGACAACCTAGATTATCCCCATTGGAATATATCTAGCTTAAGAGATTTATCTTATCCTAAAAGATCTCATTCTAACCAATTCATCTTATCTTAATAAGATTCTCTCTTATCTTAATAGATTCATCTTATCTTAAAAAGATTTTATCTCATCTTAATAGATCTAATTAATATCAAAAGATTCTATTTCATCTTATCCTAATAAGCATACTTATCCACCCTAGTTTAACAACCATGATCTAATGCAAATTAATTAGATCTTATCTAGTCAAACTAGTCACATCAATCTAACCTAGATCTGATCTAATCTAAAGTGACTTATCAAAAATGTTAGATAATACTGATGAAATAGATTAAACTCTATTCCTATAGAACAGGTCTTAACTTAGTTCACCTTGCACTAAATTAAGAATGACAGATCGACTTGGCCATATGCAACTACCTTAACCATCTGATAGTTGCCTAACCCTTCAATTTTAACCTAGCAAGATATTCTAACCTACCTACACCATATAATCCATCCTACTCACATATATCCTAACCATATGTTCTTAACTCGGATGGCAACCCCAAGATGAAAGGCCAAAGGACACCAACCACGTCAAAGAAAGATAAGCATCAACTCAAGACTTCAAAGATCAAGTTGAATCGCCAGTGGAATCAAGATCCAGAGTTCTGGATGAAGTCTGTCCTTATTATACCCTTGCCATAACTGTGCCTCATGTGACATAATAGATGGCTAGACATACAATATCCATATGTTCCAAATCGTCTACTAACTGTTATTTAAAAATTTGAACAAAACTTTGATTTCCAAAACCTAGTGAGAAACTAAAATTCTAAACCAAACCTATTGTATCCCTTTTCTTACAAATCTAGAGGACGAGATTTCTGTTAAGGGGGTAGAATTTGTAACACCCTAAAGTCCTATTTTGGTATTTGAGAAAAATTTACTAAAGATTTACAATTTAAAAGTGTATTTCTAATAAGTTTATCAATTGAAATATTTTCCTAAAGTGAAATAAAAAGATTCTTATATAAAATTAGCCTTTATTGAAGTTTATAAGTATTAATGTGAGAACATTTTTTATATAAACTATTATTCTCAAAATAATTACATGGGTGCTACATATTCAAAAGCAATTTCCTATGTAGAATAATAAATGAATGGATATATATATAATGAATATTGCACCATGTTGGATTTTGATTGTGCATTTTGTTTGAGATAGAAAATTCAAACCCGGATTCAAAAGTGAATTCAATTGGAAATAGAAATGGAAATAGAAAAGAAAAAAAATAAAAAGAAAGAAAACTCGCTTGGGCCCGACTCCCTGCTTCCGGCCCACCTCCTTTCCTAGATCATACGGCTCATGAGCACCCCGCCGGCCCCCTTGCGTCTTATCCCTAGAATCAATGGCGGGTGGGCCATGGCTGTCAGCAGACCCAGCCACCCTTGACCGCGCGCGCATTCCCTTTGCCTAATCCCTCCATCCATCACAGGCGCATGGGCCCCGTTCCGCAGACACGGACGCTGCGCCTCTCCCAAATCCTGTGCTGATGACAAGGGGGGCCCACCGGTCGGGCTTATCTCCTAAATCCCAACAGATCCCGTGGCGCGTCAAACTCGGAGCGGCCGGCATCCGGAGCTTTGCGCGGTCCTCGGCCATGCCGTTTCTTCAGCCGGCGCATGCAATGGAACCGCCTCGGACTCGCCTCCTATAAGACCTAAGCCCCGCCCCGGTACCCAAGTCATTGCAGAGCCAATCGCCAGGGGGGTTTGGTGCTCGTGCGGCCGCCATGGATTCAACCCGGCGGCGCGGTCGTTCGGATCGCGTATGGTGGTCGGAGTGCATAATTGAAGAACGCTGGAGCATGTGGTGCTCTCGACGGGCGCGATTGGTGGGCTCGGGGTGATCAATTTCTCACCGGCAAACAGATTCCCGCCGTGGTGCGTAGTCGCGATGGTCTGTGTCATAACTACAGGTAAGAAGCTACCCGATTGGTCCGCTATTGTATCTAGTTCGCGTGGGACCGATTAGTGGTGAGTTTGGAGTTCTAGCTCGACGGGAGGGCCTGCACCGGCGATGGTCCACCGGCGGATGCCTGTGCGCCGCCGCTCTGGTGATCGGGTGTAGAAGGAGCGCTCTGCGACGTTGGATCTAGATGTAGGGCCAGGATTTGATCCAGTGGAGGGTGAGCAACTGGCCGTTAGATCGGGATCGTGGGGACTAGGTCACGCGCAGACTGAAGCTAACTTGGGGGATCGTGGGCCGTCGATCTCGGATCGTGCGGCCCGGGTTGAATACCGTTTCACCTAAGACCCGATCTAATCCGTGCCCTCAGCTGTTGATCCAACGACCTAGATTGGGTGATACCCCTTCGCCCTGGCTTTCTTTCTAAAGAGCCCCTCGGTTTTGTTATAATAAACCCGCCGTCCACCTCGGGTCACACTGTGTCTAGGGAATTCTTGTAGAACAGTCCCTGCACTTTCCAGAATTTGGTGCGCAATCCAGGAAATAGAGAAATAACATTTAAAAATGATTCTTAGTACAAAAACAATTCCATAAACTTGTTTAATCCATATTTAACTCATTTTAACTTATTTTTGATCCATTCCAGTTGCTATAAATTCATATTAATATTGTTTATCTCCTAATAACTTTATTTTGCTATGAAACTTAAGGATAAAATTTTGTGTTTAATTTCTTTTGTACACCACTACTAAATCTTTAGAAATTCATAACTCAATAATCGTAACTCCGTTTTGATCCATTCTAGTTGCATTAGTCTCACAATAATATTTATTATCATCTGCTAACTTTGTTTTTGTCATGAAATATAGGTTAAAATGTTGCACTTAGTCTATTCTATATTTAACCACGTGGATCTTTGGAAAACCATAACTTCTTAATCGTAGCTCCGAATTTAGTGGTTCTCGAATCCAAGATCTTGTAACGACGCGTAGAATATTCTTATATAGTTTGTTCTTATGTTTGGTGTGATGTTAATTTTGCCTATACCATGTTTGTCTGTATTGCTACGTTTAGCAGTGAGGACACGTGTCATCTGAAAGAGCAAGTTGGTACCTGAAATCTCAAGTCCCAGGCAAGTTGTGCCCTTGATCACTTCTTTTTACCCACTCATGTTCTAATTAATCATAATGATCTGCATAGGTTAATTTTGATGGGACCCAATAGGTTACCCTAGTTTGATTATCTTTATACCTTGTTTACCACTGAACTTTTTGGGTAGTACTTGCTAGTGCTTTATGTGGTTTTGGGTATGAAGATACATTATTCATGATCACACTTTTATTATCTGTTTATTATCACTGTTCATGATAAGATCATTATGTTAATTGGAACATGGAGCGACCACCCGGGAAAACAGTGTTACCACAAGGGTATAATGGGACGCCCTTGGCTGATTAATTAGGAAAGCTAGTGGAGGACTACCTTACCCGAAAGGGGCAAGGGCAGTAGGGGAGTGGTCAGTGTAGGGAGGCCCTCGGGAGGATTTTGCTGCGATGGCAGTCCTGCAAGGGATTCCTGCATTGGAGCTTCCTATAAACTGTAGCGGGTTTTCTGAAGCTAGTGGAACTTTGTAAAGGCCTCGTAGTGTTACCCTGCCTCGCCTCCTCGGTAGAGGTGTATGGGAAGTCGCGATCCCTTGGCAGATGGGTAACATGACTTGTGGGTAAAGATGCGCAACCTCTGCAGAGTGTAAAACTGGTATACTAGCCGTGCTCACGGTCATGAGCAGCTCGGACCCTCACATGATTAATTTATGGAACTAAATTCAATTTGTCATATGCATTGCATCACAGGTGATGTTATTACTTCTGTTCTACTTCTTAATTGGGATGGTATTTATTTATACTTAGTAATTGCTAATAAAATTTTGACCAACTTTAAAAGCAATGCTCAGCTCTAACCATCCTCTTTGGTAAGCCTTATACTTCACGTGAGCTCCCACCTTTGGCAAGTTCATGCACATTATTCCCCACAACTTGTTGAGCGATGAACATATGTGAGCTCACTCTTGCTGTCTCACACCCCCCCACAGGTCAAGAACAGGTACCGCAGGATGAGGCGCTTGGAGGATGCTGCGATGTGTTCGTGAGAGGTCTAGGCCGTCGTCTCCCAGTCAACTTCGGGTTGCTGGACCGTTGTCTCCTTATAATGTAATTATCTATTTTGTATAGAACTCCTGTTATATAGTAAAGATGTGACATTCGATCCTGTGCCATGAATCATCATATGTGTGAGACTTGGTCCCAGCACACCTGGTGATTATGTTCGCGCCCGGGCTTTGGACCCCTAAAATCCGGGTGTGACATAAAAATACTAAATTAAGCGAGGAACTTGACAATTGTCAAACAACTTTAAAGAAGAATCAGAGCGCTTCGAGCAGTAAAGAAAAGAACTGCAAGCAAAAACTGAAGCCGAAGCTATGGGAATCACTAAAAGACCTTCGGAATAAGTGCTCGGATTTTGCCACCCGCTGTGTGCACCGACTAAAAGGAATATTCAACTCGGTTGGGGCTAGTTCTGAAGAAATTGCCCCATTGGCTGAAGATATCTACAAAGCCTTCGAGCATATTGAAAATGAAGTTGATGCGCTCGATGATGTTATAACTGGGCACGGAGATTTCTGTGCGTTGTTAGCTTCTCGTGGCACGACTGCTGCATTTTTGAAGGTCGGATGCACTCATGCCAAAATGGTTAATAAGCCAACCTTCAGCCTCTCGTCGTCAGACCTAGTTGATATTCCTAGTGAAGCCCGAAGCATTGGGAACAAATTTATTACTCAAATTTGGGCTAAGGGCGATCACGAGCTAGCTGGAGATGAAGCTCGGAAACTGCTCAACTGGGTATGAGACTTTGACTTGTCTTTTACCTTGGTTTTTCTTTATTACATTTGCGTTTACCTTATACCGTCATCTGTCTGCAGGATGGTGGCTCCAAAGGTCGCTAAGCCAAAGCTTCTTTCAAAGGTCGCTGAGCTGAAGCTTCTTTTTGTAACTACATGTAAAAAACTTAGGATCTCTTTGCATTATTTAGCAAAAAATTGTAATTGAGAGTTGAACACAACACTGTACTTATTTGTCCATACCTTGTAATATAATTTTACCTCTCTATCCATGTGTGAATTGCTTTGTTGTGGACGAAACCCACAGTTACAATTTTTGAGCCAAAAGCGAAAAACACCTTCCCTTCTTTTCGTTCACATCGAAGCATTTTTTCATTGTACAAAGTGCCTCTGTATTCGTCTTGTCTGAGATGAAGCATCTTCGTATTCAATGAAGCATTTTGTCACCAAAGATAGGCAACTTTTTCTTTCATGTTAACGCTTGTGCTTCATGTCATGATAATGATGATTCTATGAATGTCTAATGAATGTTTGTATGAATGCAAAGAATGATGCGACGAAATATGCAAATGTATGACCCGAACACACACGAAACCACACCCAGACTCTGCATCCCCTTAGGAACGACTTTTGAGTCCCTTCACCTTCTATTTCGGTGGCATTTAAGCTCTGCATCCCCTTAGGAACGTCTTTTGAGCTTCTTCACCTTCTATTTCGGTGGTATTTTGGCTCTGCATTCCCTTAGGAATGACTTTTGAGCTTTGGAACTTACTCTGCACTCCCTTAGGAACGACTTTTGTAGCTTCAAAACTTACTCTGTGCTCCATTAAGGAATGACTTTTGTAGCTTCAAAACTTACTCTGCGTTCCCTTAGGAACGACTTTTGTAGCTTCGTCACCTTCCGGGTGACATTGTAGTTCGACATCCCCTTAGGGACGACTTTTGAGATTTTCCTTATTCTTTTTGCACTTGATGGTGCGGATTCTGATGTTACATGTTACATTCTTGGGGGAATTTGGCCCTTATATTGCATAGGGCTAAACAAAAAATGAAGATTACAACCTATGGCCCCATTAAAAACCTTTCTCCCCTCCTGAAAAGAAAAGGGTGCCATAGGAAAAAATAAAAAGATTACATCAATTACACATAATATCGCCGAAGCTCATCCGCATTCCAAGACCTGGGTATGTCGTTGCCGTCCATATCCTTCAGTATGTAAGAACCGGGTCTTGACGAAGGTACTACTAGAAAAGGGCCTTCCCACTTCAGCTGAAGCTTCCCCACTATATTTGGGTTAGCTATCCTTCGAAGCACCAAATGGCTTGGTTTGATATTTTTCAATCAAACTTTTCTGTCACGCCATTTTATTGTTTTGGCCTGGTACTTATTGATGTGCTCTATGGCCTGAAGTCTGGTCCCTTCTATGGTGTCTTTTGTTATTTGGCAATCAGCTTCATCCTCCGTCGAAGCTATGGTTCTTATTGAACCCGTTCTTGCTTCTTCTGGTGTTATTGCTTCATCACCGAACAAAAGCTTGAATGGAGTAAAACATGTTGACCTTGAGACAGCATTGTTGTGGTTCCACACCACCTTTATTAATTCATCTGGCCACTTTCCTTTGGGCTGATTGAAGATTGACTTCATTATTCTTGTTATTATAATTCCATTTGCTTTTTCTACTAATCCATTGGATTCTGGATGCCTTACTGACGCAAAGTGTATTTTTGTACCAATCTGGTCACAAAAAGCTTTGAACGTTTCAGCATCAAATTGAGTTCCGTTATCGACTGTAATAGCCTTCGGCACACCGAAGCGACAAACAATATTCTACCAGAAGAATTTCAGGACTGTAGCCGAAGTTATTGTAGCTAGGGGTTTAGCTTTGATCCATTTTGAGAAATATTCCACTACTACCACAACATATTTCAAGTTTCCTTGTGCTGGTGGAAGTGGGCCTAACAAATCTAGACCCCATCTCTGTAGTGGCCAAGTAGGTTGAATCAGTTGTGTCAGAGATGAAGGTTGTTTTTGGTCTCTAGCACACTTATGACAGTTTTCACATTTCTGGACCAATCTGCTGCATCCGAAGCTGCCTTCGGCCAATAGAAACCTTGTCTAAAAACCTTTCCCACTAAAGGTCTGGACCCAATGTGAGCTCCACACCGTCCTGCATGTATCTCCTTCATTAATTCTTGTCCTTCATTTCTGGACAAGCATTTGAGCAACGGGGAGCAAACTACATGCTTGTATAACTCCCCTTCAATTATTACATAAGGTCTTGCCCTTGCTTCCATTATCTTCTTATAAGCTTCGTCATCTGAAAAATAGTTGCCCCGGAGAAAGGATACTATTTCGGTCCTCCAGTCTTCACTATGTACATGTGAGATTGTGAGCACTGCTCTTTCCATGAGCTCGACTGAAGGTGCTTTAATTGTTTCAAAAAATACTTCCGAAGGCAAAGGGAGCCCATGTGCCGCTGATTTAGCTTATAAATCTGCATGCTCATTCTCTCGCCTTTGGATATTTTTATAGAAAAACCTTTGAAAGAAGCTTCCAACCTTCGGACTGCATCCAAATACTTTTCAAGCTTTGGGTCTCTTGCCTTGCTGCTTTTATCCACATGGCCCGAAATAACTTGCAAATCAGTTTTAAGGATTTCCCTTCTTATTCCCATTGCCTTTAGCTTTCAAAGCCCCAAAAGAAGAGCTTCGTACTCGGCAATGTTATTTGTATAGCTGAAGTCTAACTTTATTGCATAACATGTTCTGACTTTAGAAGGTGCGACTAGGACAGCTGCTGCTCCTGCGCCGAAGGTCCCTCAAGATCCATCGCAAAATACCATCCAAGCTTCGGCATCTTTTGTTGCTTCTTCACCCTGAGCCCCTGGCGTCCAATCAGCAATGAAGTCTGCTAACGCTTGAGATTGAATTGAGGATCTGTGCACGTAATCAATGGTGAATTCATTAAGTTCTGTGGCCCATTTTCCGATCCTTCCTGTAGCTTCTCTGTTCCTCATTATGTCCTTCAGGGGTTGCGATGAAGGCACTATTATGTGATATGCTTGAAAGTAATGCCGAAGCTTCCTGGAGGCCATCAATACAGCATACAGTACCTTCTCCAACTCTGTGTAATATTTCTTTGAAGGGCTGAGTACTTCAGAAACCGTTGAGCCCCCTTCTTCGAATATGTTCTTCAGCTCTTCGAAGGCTTTCTGCTGAGCTGGACCCCATTGAAAGACTTCGACTGATTTCAGTATTTCAAAGAAAGGTAGATTCCTCTCTACTGATCTTGAAATGAATCTGTTTAACGATGCCAGCCTTCCTGCAAACCGTTGAGCCCCCTTCTTCGAATTTGGTGGCTCCATCCGAATGATAGCTTCGATCTTGCTTGGATTAGCTTCGATGCCTTTTGTTGATACTAGGCAACCAAGAAACTTGCCTTTCTTCACTCCGAAGCCACATTTTTTCTGGATTTAACTTGAGACCAGCTTGTATGAAATTGGCAAACGTCTCTTGCAAATCAGCAACATGATTTTCTTGCTTTGTGCTTCTCACTATGATGTCATCGACATATGTCAGCACATTCCTGCCAATTTGGGAGTGAAGAACCTTGGCATTCATTCTGCTAAAGCTTCCTCCAGCATTCTTGAGCCCCTCATGCATCCGAAGGTAACAATAGGTACCACTAGGAGTTATGAAGCTTGTCTTTGGCTCATCCTCCTTCTTCATCTAGATTTGATGATAACCCGAGTAGCAGTCCAATAAACTCATGAGTTCTGAAGAAGCTGTTGCATCTACAAGGGAATCTATTCTTGGTAGTGGGAATTCATCCTCCGGACATGCCTTGTTGAGATCTGGGAAATCAATGCACATTCTCCATTTTCCATTAGCTTTCTTTACCATGACAGTGTTGGCGAGCCACTCAGGGTATGTTACTTCTCTGATAACACTGGCACTTAGAAGTCTCTTCACTTCATTTCGTGCACCTTTGGCTTTATCATCGGACATTTTCCGAAGCCTCTGCTTTCTTGGTCTGAAGGAGGGGTCCACATTGAGTGAATGCTCAATAACATCTCTATTGACACCACAGAGATCATTAGTTGTCCAAGCAAAGACATCTTTGTTGTTGAACAAGAATCTTAACAAAGACTTTTCCTGTTCATCAGATAGCTGAGATCCCAGCAATACTTTTTGCTCTGCTATGTCTTCACATAAAAGCATAGGCTTTGGCTGATCTGCTGAAGCAGCCTTCTCTCTTTTATGCTTATATTGCTGATAAGCTTCGGCTTCATCTATATTATGAATAGCCTTCTAATCCGTCTAACTCCCTTCAGCCCTCCTGGCAGCTTCTTGACTCCCCATGTACAACAATGGGCCCTTGTTCCGAAGGTATCTTCATGCAAAGATATGCTGGATGAAGTATTGCTTCGAAGGCATTAAGCGTCCCTTGACCAATGATTGCATTGTATGGATACTCCATATCAACAGTCAAAGACAACCTATTATGTTCTTGTGTTCTGAACATATCCGAAGGTAACTGGCATTGTTATCTTGCCAAGTGCCACAATCTGTCTTCCTCCGAAGCCACAAAGAGGGTGTGTTGCATCATGTATCTTATCCTCTACTCTTGCATCTACCTGAAAGCCTTTGCAAAGATGATATCCGTTGCACTACCTGTGTCCACCAGGACATTGTGGACCAAAAATCCTTTGATAACACAAGATATGACCATTGCATCGTTGTGAGGATAATCCTTGAGCTGAAGGTCTTCCTGAGACAAGGTAATTGAAATATGAGACCACTTGGACTTGATGAAGGGTCCTTGCACCGCAACATGTTGTACCCTTCTCTGTGCTTCTTTCTTCTGCTTCTTGTTGGCTGGTCAGAACTTGAGCCGCCTGTGATTGGGAGCACCAGCTTCGTGCCCAAAAGTGCTAGAGCTTGGTTGTTTTGCGAAGCCATCGTCGCAACTGTGGAAGTGAGTTCACCGGAGGTGGGCACTAATGTTTGTCCTTGTTCTCAAATGCTATACATCAAGAACAAAGCAACACAACTGTTAATGATTAAAGACCTTCGTCCTTCGAAGCATTATCTCCTTTGGGATATAATGATCTTCAGAGGAAGGTCATGAGGAAATACCTTCATCATCTCAGTGAACCAATATAAGTGAGGATACATGAAACATAAAATAATATAAATAATAATTATGATCCATTGAGTTATTTATATTCTCATTTTATGAAAATGAATAAACATCAACAACATTTATATTACATTAATACCTTTGGCTTGTTAGAAGGTGAAAACGCGAGAATGACGCAAGAGTGATTACAATCCAGCGTGAACAGTATAGGGGTATTGTTCATCTATTTATAGGCACGGGACGCAGCCTGGACAAAATTACATCCATATCCCTGATAACTAATTATAATCATAATGCGAACTATTAAGGACTATATAGTATTTTCCTCTTTAAGTCGGTATCGTCCTTCGCCTTTATCATAATACCAAGCCGAAGCTCTTTCAGTCGTAGCTTTGGCTTTTGTCTGCATCATCTTCGGCTTATATCTTCATGTCGCACCTGCCTTTGTACTATCTTGTCGAAAGTATTTTTTCCTTGAGGACCTTCGACGGAGAAGAAGACTCCCAACAATAGGTATCTATACGCTTGAATGCTTGTTCTTATGATACTTGTTTGATTTGGATCTTTGATTGAGTGAGATGAGTTGTGGAGTAATGTCCACAGTTACATCTGCATATACATATAGGCATAAATATAAATAAATAAAATTCATAAGATAACTAAACAACCTAGATTATCCTCCATTAAAGTGTATCTATTTTAGATAGAATCCTTTAAGTTGAGAAAAAATTCTATCTTACCCTAATAGGTTCATCTTATGTTAAGAAAAAAACTTATCTTATCCTCATAAATTGTTTATAATATAAACTAGACCAACTAAGAGTACCCCCACTAAAATATATCAAATATATCCATTTAATCTTAAAAGGTTACCTCCTATCTTAATAGATCCATCTCATCTCGAAAAGATTTTATCTTATCCTAATAGATCTAACTAATCTCAAAAGATTCTATCTTATTCTTAGAGACTCATCTTGTCCTAATAAGCATACTTATCCCCACCACTTTGCTTATCTCATAATAGTGTAACAAACATGATCTATTCCAAAATAAATTAAGTAGATATTATCTAGTCTAATCTGATTACACCAATTTAATTCTAATCCCATCTAATTTGGTCAGATCTAATGGACAAACATGCTAGATAATACTGGTAAAATAAGATTTGATCCTACTCTTATAAATATGTTTTAACCTAAATTGGAGTCTTAGTCCAACCCAGCCATATGCAACTACCTTAACCATTCGATAGTTGCATAACCCCTCTGTTTTGACCTAACAGAGATTCTGAATTACCTTCACCATATAATCCATCCCATCTCAAAAGATTCTAACATATCCTAATAATATATATCCTACCCTGGTAGATCTATCTAACTAAAACTAGTCTAACCTAGTTATATCCAATCTAATCTAGACCCTACCTAATAAAATATAATCCGATCAAAAGGGAGTGACTTAAACAAGTCAGTTAATACTGGTAACATAGATAAACCATGTTCCTATAAATGGGTGTTAAAACCTAAATTGGTATTTTTGACCCAATCATCCGTGAAACCATGACCTAGCCTATGTTATAAGTTGTCCAACCCATTTATCCCAAAAGCAAAGTAAAACTAAGTTTAATCTACCTACCCTATGTACCAATAATTGTCATCACAACTTAGATAATGACACCTAATACCACAACTGATGGTCCTTGAATCAAACCCAAGAAGAAGGTTAACTTCTTTTGGGGACTTGTTCTCAATTGCTATGAGTTAAGAACAACGCAACACAAAACATTAATGGTTAATATCCTTCGTCCTTCGAAGCATTATCTCCCTTAGGATATAATGATCTTCAGACGAAGGTTATGAAAGACGTACCTTCATCATCACAGTGTATATTAATGAAAGTAGAAACATATGAAACATGAGCAATAACATGAATAATCATATGACACCATTTATATATATTTATTATATCATCATGAATGAACATGAACAATATTGAATTACATTTGTACCTTCGTCTTCATAGAAGGGAAAAGTCCAAGTGTGACGTACGAGTGAATACAAGTATGTGTGAATAAAACGAAGGTACTGTTCATCTATTTATAGGCACAGGGCGCAGCCTATGCAAAATTACATTCATGCCCTTTATGTTTACTATCGACTTAAGGACAATCTATTGAGGACTAGATAGCCTTTTCCTCTTTAAGTCGGTTCCGTTTTCTGCTGCTGAGCCGAAGCTTCCCTGCGTGTAGCTTCGGAACTGAATCAACCTTCGTCCCGACCATGCTTTTCATATTGTGTACAACTTCATTCCGAGTCTGAAGGTTCATGTACATATATTATACTTGGGAAACATTGTTAATCGTGTTTTTGAGGACCTTCGGAAGACGAAGGCCTCCAACCACTATAGGAAACGCATAAATTTTCGTGTGCCAAAAACCCACGAAAATAAGCGTAAACCGACGAAAACAGGCTATTTTCATCGGCATGCCGACGAAAATAGCCGCCGAAAATATATTCGACGAAAATGTGCAACTATTTTCGTCGGTACCGATGTAAATGACTTATTTTCGTCGGCTTCCCCAAGGCCAACGAAAATAGGTGCTCAACGGGGTATTTTCGTTGGCCCCGGTGGCCGACGAAAATAGGGAACTTTATTTCTATCGGCCTCCGTGCAGGCCGACAAAAATTCATGGTACCCCCCCCAAAACAGATTTTTCTGCACCTTTTAATTCACAACAAAATACACATAATTCACAATCACATATACAATAAACAGTTTCAATACAGAATTCACAAACCATATCCACAAGCAATACCATAATTGTTTCAAACATAGTCCATACATAGTCCATAACTGTTTCAAACATAGTTTCAATACCACAATCACATCCATAATAAAGTCCATACATAGTCCATACATAGTCCATAAACAAACTCATTCACGGCAAGTCTCACTCCTGCGGGCTGTGGGAGTTTTGGCCACTCCCTCCTCCGCCATCATGAAGGTGGCCACTCCCTCCGGAACCATGGAAGAGGTAGTCTTTGTGGCGGAACCGCCCGAATTATTCCAACTTAAGTGCCTAAGTCCTGCCTTAGAGGCTAGACCACACTTAAATGGGAATAACCCGTCAGTCCCTCGGATCTAGTCCGACGAGGCCACTAACAGGATCAAGTACCACGTACTCACTCGATGGTGAGGCAAAGAGCAAATCTAATAAAGCATAAAACCATACATTACGGAGTATTAAATTTATTACATCATCATCGGAGTTTTAGCAAAAGTAGTGATCATTGTTCGGAATGCAGCGGAATAAAACTAACGATAAATGGAGGAATGGGGAAGCCTGTCCCATCACTCCTCATGCTCCTCCTCAGCCGAGGCAGGGTCCCACTCGACTGTCCAACCCGGTGGCAAGATGGACGGCCAAGTCACTCCAGCAACCATGTCCTCCAGAGAACCTGTAAAAATTTATGCCACAAGCAAGGCTGAGTATACTAATACTTAGCTAGACTTACCCGGTGTGAGGAGTCTACTCCTCTACCTCTAGACATGGAGCTGTTTGGCTGAGGGGTTTGGTTTGCCAAAAGCACTAGCTGAGTCTAAAAATCAAGTTTTAGCTTTTTCAAGTTTTAGTGTGACTCTCTTAAGACTAAGTGTGTACCTAACTAGTCATACATGGTAGCAAACATTTAGCAATCAACAACTTTTGCCAAGTCATCACATTTCCACTTGTTACTCAATGTAGCAGCATGGATCAAGCAGTCTCATTAGTTGCGAGAAGCAGACGATTCGAATCGAGTTTTTAAACCTTGCAAGGTAAACCTAAACACACGACGTGGTGAGGCACTCCGTCCCCACACAAATCAACCGTCCCCATCGATTCCCCGTCAGCAGATCAGGGCTCACCGCCTTGGCGTACAATGCCTCACTGACCCCGACTGCCGTCGTGCAGTGACCGCACTTGTACCCACCATAACCGGAATGGGAGACCACATCTCAGGTCGCGTGAGGGGTAAAGTCTGCTGCCAGGTTCAATCAGGTACTAGGCTTACCGATTTACCATATTTTTCAGCATGTGCTTAGTACATTCAAACGCTTGACACACGGTACCACACCTTAATCCTTATTCCAATTTCTGTCTCGTAGACAACGCATCCCCATGGATCGTTGTCCACAGACCATCATCATTACGATATAAAAATGGATACAACCAATTCCTGACCTCGCGCGAGTGCTAGAAAAATCACTCGACTTCTACCGAGATCCCTAATTAGCAAAGCAGCTACTCGACCTAGCATACTAGTATCCATCTCAAAAAGATTCCTGAGACCATGCAACTAGGGTTTCAAACAACTCCTACACTTAAGTGCACATTCAATCCTACAATCATTAAGTGTAGTAAAATAGCATAATAAGTAGGTTATGCATAAAACCGGGGCTTGCCTTCCAAAGCTGGGGCAGGCAGATCCTCGATGGCAGACTCTAGTGCTGGATCCGGGGCTACCTCCTGAGCAACTCCTTGCTCCGGCACGAGGATGTACTCTCCGTCAGCGAGGTTGCAATCTATCGAATGCAATGAATAAGACATATGTATGCTATGATATGCAGGATTTAGTAACCATTATGCATAGTGAAGAAAAACTAAGTTAGTTGATAACTTAGGGTTTCCTTGTTATAAGAAGCTCTTGTGGTATGCTTATCAATTTAGGTTTGAGGTTTTTCTTAGAGGTAAACATAGTGGATTAAGGCTTGGAGTGCCCTTAAAGGTTCTAATAGGTACTCAAGAGTTTTGCTGTTTTGGTCAGGGTAACATTTATCTCCACTACTTAATTCTTTCTTTAATTCTCTTTTCATGCTCTTAAGGTGGGTTTGAACTACAACAGTGATTTCAAAATTTTCCAAAAATTCTGTAAAAATTACAGTGGGTTACTATTGGTCACTGTAGTCTATCCTATAATTTTGAGGTCGAAAAATAAATAGAATATGCCCTGGACAAAAATAACAAAAGTTGGGGCAGAGGGGTCACTTTGCACTACATCTCTCATCTAGGTGTGGGTTCTATACTAAGAGTTATTTTTGCTGGTATCTATGGGTAATAACATGCTTCTGTGTCAAAAATCACAGAGGGTTACTTAGTGGTTATTTAGTTATGCTTTTCTAAGGTTTATTGCCAAAAAGGTACTTATAACTAACTTATTATTTGAAAAATATCAAACAACGGAACTCATATTTTTCTTATGTTTATAATAACAAAGTATTAGTTATCCCAAGATTTGGGGTGTTTTCTCCTCAGGATTATTTCTCTAAGATTTTCTTAAGTTTTCCTAGTTTTAATAAAATAAAAGGTATCTCATTTCTTTTGTACTAAACAAAGGTCTAATAAATTTTTCCAGTGAACTACATTAAATAAGTGAGCTAAAAAATGTGGTTGCTCCCTGGTTCTTAATTTAAATTACCTTTTCTATTTTCTTTATCTTTAAGCTAAAAATGATTTAAATGGCAAACCCTACCTTAATTTGGTGTACTGAGGGGTTTACTATTTTTGAATAGATTAGGGAGTGATTAAGTACTTCTCTGATTTTTCTTAACCTCAGTCTAACAGTGTAACTATTTTTCCTTCTATTATTTAGCTTTTGGCCAAATCAATATTTAATTCCAAACTTTAAATTCTTTCGCAATACTAAGGGGTTTTGCATTTTTCCTAGGTAGTTCTCATTATTTAAAATCAGGCAAAATTGGTTTGACCAAATTTGGTTGAGTAAAACTGAAGTTATGAATTTTACAAGCTTTGTTTGCATTTAAATTAGAAATATTGAAAAGGTTTCCTCGAAAACCAATTTACACCGAGGACCCTAGGTTCTTCCTAATCCATTTCTTTAATCTATACCCCTGCGCAACTATTCCTCTGAGTCTCTGACAGTTCAAAAACCCCCCTGACTTCTATTCCTTCTTCCCCGAGGTCCCTCCCCCCTTTTGAACAGTACCCGCGAAAGGAAAAAGGGCGGCGTGGCTTACCAGCGGCGAGGGAGGTCCGGCGAAGGGTGGGGTTGGCTTCGGTAGGTCCTTGCGGTCACAATGAGGTGCGGCTCGACGACGGTGATGGTCGGAATCGGCCAGTCCACGTGCGCAGGCAGGCAAGCTCGTCGACGGCGAGTGCTCCGGCCTATCCACGGCGATATAGGTCAATCCAAGGGCACGGGGAGCTTCACGGGGTGCTAATGAGTCGACTCGTGCAGGGAATCGAAGAATAACTCATCGTGGGGCTCGGTCTACATTCGTCGGCGGTCGGGTGAAGTCCGGTGATCTTGATACGACGTCTCCGGCGAGGCAGAGCTCAATTCCTCGCTCTGGGAGCTTCACCGAGGCACGTAGAATCTATTCCAAGGGTTGGACGGGGTTGGGGATGGCTCTGCTGGCCGGTCTACGGTGGCGGGGGATCGGGCGGCCGCTGGCACGCCGTCTGCAGGGCAAGCTCCGGTGAGGTCGAGAGCACGCAGGGGAGTACGGCTGAAGCTTTGGCTGGCTTTATAGGCGCGGGCGTGGGCAGGAGACATGGGCGCGGCTTGGTGCGGCGCAGGGCGCGCGGGGTCGGGCGCTGGGCATGCTCTGGCGCGTTCAGGGCGCGTCGAACACGTGGAAGTGTTCTTCTGCCCATGTTCAACAGCTCGCCGAGATCGCAAACGTGCGAATCTTGGCAAAAATCCGGCGCAGGCCTCCTCCTAGCACCTAGGGCTGTCTCTTGTATGTGAGTTCCAATGGCACATATGCCCTAGGTAGGGAGATTTGCGGACGCCAATTCTAGCTTGTCCAACTGTCCACCGCGTGACAAAATGATGCCAAATCTTGTCAAATGAAATTGGCTCAGTTTCAAACTTTTCCAGTGGGTGCCTTAGGTGGTTTGGCACCTTTTTGGTATTCAACCCATGTGGTTTTGGCGCCATTTACTAAGTGAACACGTCTGCTCTTTAGATTAGGGTTAGATTTTGACTTAGAGAGAATTAGAGAGCTCTAGTGTGCTCTCTACTTAAGGGGTGAAATTGAGGTCTTTTTGTAATGTTTCCCCCCTACATTTGGTAGATTACAATGTTACTTAAACTTTGTTTAAGGATTAGAATCATGTTTTGGCAATTTGATTAACTTATTCCTTGATCCCTTGCTTGGAAGTCTAGTGCCCTTAGGTGTCTTTAGGGTTTAATCTCCTTGGCTCAAAATGACCATTGCTCAAAATGTGTGGGTGAAGCTTTTGTCATTAACCCATCTTAGATAACCGATGCTTCCAAGGTTTTAGTTGCTTTTTCTCCTCCACTTAACCACATATGATCACAAGTCATCAGTGCATAAATGAAGCCATTGCCCTGGTAACACCTGAGGTGTTACAACCCTGCCCCCTTAAAGGAATCTTGCCCCAAGATTTGGGTAGGGATCCTTTAGGGGTACCAAGAAGGTGTGCTGGTATGTTGCCTTTTTCTTTTAATCAGGTTTCTCCAGCTAACTGCTCTTCGAATGTCATTCTCTTTGCAACTTCAGAAGGAAGTCCTTTTAAAGTTATTTTCAAAGCTTACTATACCTTTAACATTTAAGTTTTTCTTATATTTAGATTCAAAGGGCAGGTGGGGGTGGGGTTTCGGGTTACGTACCGACTCCTTTGGGCAGAAAGTCGGGGAAGCGAGAACGTAGAAAATCCTCAGTCTCCCACGTAGCCTCTTCTACTGAATGGTGACTCCACTGGACTTTATACATTTTGATCGACCTTGCCTGTGTGGATCTCTCCTTTTGATCCAATACCTTGACGGGGTGCTCTTGATAGGATAAGTTTGGTTCTATCTCCAATTCTGGTTTAGGTAGTACTTCCGTGGGTAAGCGGACACACTTTCGTAGCTGAGATACGTGGAACACATCATGAACTGCTGACATATGGGGTGGCAACTTCAATTGATATGCCACAGGTCCACAAATCTCTATGATCTCATTGGGCCCAATGTAGCGAGGAGCTAACTTGCCTTTGATTCCAAATCTCTGAACACCTTTGGTGGGTGACACCTTAAGATAGACATGATCTCCCACTTCAAACTGTAAAGGCTTCCTCCTCTTATCATGATAGCTCTTTTGCCTGGCCTGAGCAGCTTCTAGGTTCTTCTTAATAACTCTGACTTTCTCCTCTGCTTCAAGAACCAGGTCAGGACCAAAAATTTCCCTTTCTCCGGCTTGTGACCAATTTAGCGGTGTCCTACACCTTCACCCATACAAGGCTTCAAAAGGTGCCATCTTTAAACTGGACTGGTAGCTGTTATTATAAGAGAACTCTGCCAATGAAAGACACTTGTCCCAATCATTTTCGAAGTGTAGCACACATGCCCTCAACATATCTTCGAAAATCTGATTCACCCTTTCTGTCTGACCATTTGTTTGAGGGTGGTATGCTGAGCTTCGTATTACGTGGGTCCCAAGTGATTCTTGCAATTGCTCCCAGAAACGTCCCACGAATGGTGCTCCTCTGTCAGATATGATAGTCCTTGGTATTCCATGCAATCGAACTATCTGGTCGATGTAGATTTCTGCATACTTCTCCGCCCTGTGGGTGGTATGTACTGGCAAGAAATGAGTTGTCTTAGTCAATCTATCCACAATGACCCAAATAGAATCATGGTGCCGGGAGGTATTGGGCAATCCCATAATGAAATCCATGCAAATATCCTCCCATTTCCAAGATGGGATGGGAAGGGGCTGCAAGGTGCCTGCTACCTTCAAGTGACTGGCCTTGACTCTCTGGCAAGTGTCGCATTCCGATATATACTTCGCAATTTCCCTCTTCATTCTGGTCCACCAGTACAAGGATCTGAGGTCAAGATACATCTTGTTACTGCCTGGGTGCATGGAGAATTTGGAAAGGTGAGCTTCATCCAATATTTTCTTTCTGAGCTCGGGGTTCTTGGGAACAACCAATCAGTCTCCAAACCATAGAATCCCTTTGCTATCCTGACGGAAACATCTGTATTTATCCACCTTCTGTTCGATCATTTCCTTAATGACTTGAACACCCTTGTCACCAATCTGTGCCATGACTATTTGCTCGTGCAAGGTGGGCTCCACTAAAATATAACTTAAAGCACCGGAGGAAACAACTTCTATGTTCAGTTTGCACAACTCATCACACAGGGTGGTGATTCTTGCATCCATAGTCACACAGTTGCACTGGGCCTTCCGCTTAAGGCATCTGCCACAACATTGGCTTTGCCAGGATGGTAATGCACCTCCAAATCATAGTCCTTGATTAATTCTAGCCATCTTCTCTGCCTCATATTCAGATCAGCCTGAGTGAAGATGTACTTGAGACTCTTATGATCAGTGTAAATATTACAATGAGCTCCCATCAAGTAATGTCTCCAAATCTTGAGAGCATGAACTACGGCTGCTAACTCCAGATCATGTGTGGGGTAGTTTTGCTCATGGGGTCTGAGTGCACGGGACGCATAAGCAATGACTCTGTTGTCTTGCATCAAGACACATCCCAATCCAGTACCGGAAGCATCGCAATAAACCTCAAAGGGTTTGGTGTTGTCCGGCTGAGCTAGCACAGGTGCTGTTGTAAAATGTTGCCTTAGTGTATGAAAGGCATTCTCACACTTCTGGCTCCATTCATACTTGACTCCTTTCTTCCACAATTCAGTCATTAGCTTGGCAATTCTGGAGAAGTCCGGAATAAACCGCTGATAATACCCTGCCAATCCCAGAAAACTCCAAATCTGCCATACAGTGGTAGGAGGTTTCCAATTCATCACTTCTTGTACTTTTTCAGGATCAACTGATACCCCATCCTGAGAAATGGTATGGCCCAGAAATTTTATTTCCTTCAGCAAGAACTCACATTTGGACAGCTTAGCATATAGACGATGATCGCGCAGTCGCTGAATTACGATGTGTAGATGCTCGTCTTCATTCTTGGAATAGACCAGAATATCATCAATGAAAACCACCACAATTTTTCCAGCTCTGGCATGAATACCGAGTTCATCAAATACATGAAGTAAGTCGGGGCATTGGTCAGCCCGAAAGACATCACCAGGTACTCATACAACCCATATCTGGTAGAGAAAGCCGTCTTCGGAATATCACTGGCCCTGATCTTGATTTGATGGTAGCCCGAGCAAAGGTCTATCTTGGAGAATACTTTGGCTCCCACCAACTGATCAAACAATACATCATTGCGAGGCAATGGGTATTTGTTCTTGATGGTCACCGCATTGAGAGGGCGGTAATCGACACACAATCTCAGACTCTCATCCTTCTTCTTCACAAATAAGGCGGGACATCCCCATGGTGAAGTACTTGGCTGAATAAACCCCTTGTCCAACAACTCTTGCAGCTGCTTTTTCAACTCCGCCAACTCTGCTGGAGGCATCCTATAGGGTCTCTTGGATATAGGTGCAGTCACGGGTTGTAATTCAATCGCGAACTCTATGTCTCTGTCGGGTGGCATCTCTGGCAATTCATCAGGAAAAACATCTGGGTAGTCACAGACTACGGGGATTCTCTCAACCGGTGATTCTATCATGGTGAATGCACAGGAGCGGGTACAACCCTGATCGGGAAAATATAATGTGGTTTCACCACAAGTAGGCGAGTGCACCTCAATGGCCCTTGCTGCAACATCAATTATTGCCTGATGTCTGGTTAACCAGTCAGTTCCTAGAATGATATCCACACTATCCAATCCCAAAATGAGGAGGGTGGTTTGAATTATCAGACTACCAAACTTTATAGGTACATGCCTGTTGATTTGATAGGTGGCAACCCTGCCTCCTGGTGTAGAAATTGTAATACCCCCATTGGTGTGATGGAAGGGTAACTGTCATTTGGCACTAAATTTTGTACTGATAAAACTGTGTGATGCACCAGAATCAAAAAGAATGATTGCAGGATTATTCAAAACGGAAAAGATACCAGTCATAACGGGTGCTCCCTCTAGAATGTCAGCCATGGTGGTGAAGTTTAGCCTGCCTTGCCTCACTTGCACCTTCTGCCTCTTGCCTTGATTCTAGTTGGAACCCTGTCCCTGCCTCTACTGATTCCTGGGGCAATTCTTGGCATAATGCCCGATGTTACCACAAGTGAAACACCTGTTGTCATTGGCCTGACGGTACTGCTGTTGTGGCTGATTGTTCCTCTGAACTGGGGGCTGAGAGCGGTTGGGTGCCTCCTACTGCTGCTGTGGTCGGATCACCCAACGTCCTTGCTGCTGTTGGGGTCCCCTGTTTTGAGTGTCAGATACAATCCTGAAGCGCTGAGGCTGAGCTGAAGGTCCTGCCACATGGGTCTTCCTCTTCTTTTCTGCCTGACGGGCTATGATGCAGTCCTCCTAAGAAATGGCCATGTTGACTAACTCATTGTAACTGTTTGCCCTGACGGTGTTGAGACGGTCGTGGAGCTTAGTGCTGAGCCCCCTCCTGAACCTGTCCCTTTTCTTCTCATCAGTGTCTGCATGATATCCGGCATACTGGCACAGGTCATTGAAGACCTGAGCGTACTGCAACATAGTGCGATTTCCCTGAGTAAGTGCCAAAAACTCATTGAGCTTGCGATCCATAATGCCTGCTGGTATATGATGCCCCCTGAAAGCTGCCTTGAACTCTCTCCATTCCGCCTCATGGTCAACTGGCTACATAGCAAGAAAGTGGTCCCACCATGTCCGCGCGGGTCCGCAAAGCTGCTGAGTGGCGAACCTGACCTTAGTCACATCTGAACAAACTCCGTTGAGTAGTGGAAATTTGGATTCTACTACCCTAAGCCATACATCAGCATCAAGCAGATCCTCTTCCCGAGTGAATAAAGGCGGCTGCGTGCCAAGGAACTCCTGATAAGTGGCTGCTGCTGGGTGACGCTGATGATCACCACCACCATAATGCTGAGGTGGCGGCTGACACTGCGCCAACTGTCGCAGAATCTCATTCTGCTGGGCCATCAGTTCTTGCAGGGTAGGAGGCGGTGGCGGAGGAATGCGCTCATTCTGTCCACGACACGCTCTTCCTGCCATCTGAAAAACCAATAATGCTCTCAATATCACATTTCTGATGTCAGGGTTACGTGGCGAAAGATTTGAAAGGGTAAAACCAATATCTTCTTGCATAAGTCATAAAAAAGAGTCCTCATGAAAAGATTTCCTTCATAAATTAAAACGGACTTCATTCAACATCCATACTTCCAAAAGAGTTTGCTAAGATTACATCAGTGACCCAAAAGACTCAACTCTGTCTAGCCTAGTACCCCAAGGGTGCAAAAGCTAAGATAGCCTCGAGGAGTTCTACCGCCACACACTACTAACCCTATCCCGGTGACCTAGTGAGCAAACGAGGCAACGCTCGACTCGGGGGAAGGTGGTCTCCCTAAGCCAGCAGTGTCCAAGCTGGAGGCAGGCTCCGGCTCCTCTCCTCCCTCGATGTCGACATCCTCATTGGCCTCCATGTCCTGGATCTCCTGGTGGTGCATATCCAAATGTTGGTTAGCCTCCGCAAGTTGCTGCTGAGTGTTGATTAGTTGATCCTCGAGAACCTCAATGGTGTTCTCCCTGGTTCCCACTAGCTCCTCAAGCTCCTGGATCTCATTGGACATCTGTTCCACCTGTAGGTCCTTTTCCACCATCTCGGTGGAGAGGTCTACCACAAGTTCCTCTCTGTTATCCAAGGTAATCTTGGTAGCTTCCAACAATGCATAAGATGAGACATTGCCTCTCCTCGCCTCACCTGCAGACGATACAGAGCATCCATGCATCGAACCGTCAAGTGTGCAGTCTGCCCTGGGTAAAGAGCCCATATATCCTTGGCATGCTCCACTCTGTCTTTCCACATTGGGTCGTCCTCCTTTTCAGCAGGGAACAAGCTAATGGGATGAGTAGACAGCTCCAAGGGGTGAAAACCACAGAAGGTGGTCAGCCCGTGGAGAGCAATCGCCTCGATAGTATCCTTAGCCCGGTACCCAAAACACTCGGAGTCCAACGAACGCCAGCCTGGCTGTAGGGGATGAGGCTCCAGGGTCATCCTCACCCTACAGCGGGGCACTCGGTGCTTCTCAAACAGCTGCACCGCGTACTGGGGAGGCGTCGTGTAACCGGCTCCCTGAAGCACCTCCCAAAAGATGCGGGGAAAACCCTCTCCTGCAAGTCCGTCCGTGTGGGACTGTGCGTTCCCTCCGTCCGAGGATCCGTGAGAAGTCATCTGTGTATGGCTAAGCGTAAGTAAAAGAAGAAGAAGTATAAAATAAAAATGGGATCAAACTCAGCCTCTCTATGGCTACGACAATGTCACTGAGTGTACTTAATCTATTATTACCATGTATTAAAATTCTTACCTAATTGTTAATAGTTTAATTAAGGATGCATGCATGTTCGTCCTACACGACCTCACTTCAACTTAGAGGGAATAGGGAAGAACTCCCATCCCTTATAGTAGCCTGTAGGGCTTACCCAAATAGCCACCTAGCTACCCCTCTATCATCCTAAGGCTTCATGTCCTAGGTCTATCCTGATCGTCCTACGATCTATCCAACATTTGTTTCTATCAAGTTTTACCTTTGAAAAGGATGGTATTTACAGTTTATTGATTCCTCTGTGGTGGTACGAGCTCCGATACCAGCTGTGGCAGAACCGTCCGAAATATTCCAACTTAATTGCCTAAGTCCCGCCTTAGAGGCTAGACCACACTTAAATGGGAATAACCCGTCAGTCCCTCAGATCTAGTCTGACGAGGCCACTAATAGGATCAAGTACCACATACTCACTCGATGGTGAGGCACAAAGCAAATCCAATAAAGCATAAAACCAAACATTACGGAGTATTAAATTTATTACATCATCATCGGAGTTTTAGCAAAAGTAGTGATCATTATTCGGAATGCAGCGGAATAAAACTAACGATAAATGGAGGGATGGGGAAGCCTGTCCCATCACTCCTCATGCTCCTCCTCAGCCGAGGCAGGGTCCCACTCGACTGTCCAACCCGGTGGCAAGATAGATGGCCAAGTCACTCCAGCAACCATGTCCTCCAGAGAACCTATAAAAATTTATGCCACAAGCAAGGCTCAGTATACTAATACTCAGCTAGATTTACCCGGTGTGAGGAGTCTACTCCTCTACCTCTAGACATGCAGTTGTTTGGCTGAGGGGTTTGGTTTGCCAAAAGCACTAGCTGAGTCTAAAAATCAAGTTTTAGCTTTTTCAAGTTTTAGTGTGATTCTCTTAATACTAAGTGTGTACATATCTAGTCATACATGGTAGCAAACATTTAGCAATCAACAACTTTTGCCAAGTCATCACATTTCCACTTGTTACTCAATGTAGCATCATGGATCAAGCAGTCTCATTAGTTGTGAGAAGCAGACGATTCGAATCGAGTTTTTAAACCTTGCAAGGTAGACCTAAACACACGACGTGGTAAGGCACTCCGTCCCCAAACACATCAACCGTCCCCATCTATTCCCCGTCAGCAGATTAGGGCTCGCCGCCTTGGCGTACAATGCCTCACTGACCCCGACTGCCGTCGTGCAGTGACTGCACTTGTACCCACCATAACCGGAATGGGAGACCACGTTTCAGGTTGTGTAAGGGGTAAAGTCTGCTGTCAGGTTCAATCAGGTAGTAGGCTTACCGATTTACTATATTTCTCGACATGTGCTTAGTACGTTCAAACGCTTGACACACGGTACCACACCTTAATCCTTATTCCAATTTCTGTCTCGTAGACAACGCATCCCCATGGATCGATGTCCATAGACCATCATCATTACGATATAAAAATGGATACAACCAATTCCTGACCTCGCGCGAGTGCTAGAAAAATCACTCGACTTCTACCGAGATCCCTAATTAGTAAAGCAGCTACTCGACCTAGCATACTAGTATCCATCTCAAAAGGATTCCTGAGATCATGCAACTAGGGTTTCAAACAACTCCTACACTTAAGTGCACATTCAATCCTACAATCATTAAGTGTAGTAAAATAGCATAATAAGTAGGTTATGCATAAAACCGGGGCTTGCCTTCCAAAGCTGGGGCAGGCAGATCCTCGATGGCAGGCTCTGGTGCTGGATCCGGGGCTACCTTCTAAGCAACTCCTTGCTCCGGCACGAGGATGCACTCTCCATCAGCGAGGTTGCAATCTATCGAATGCAATAAATAAGACATATGTATGCTATGATATGCAGGATTTAGTAACCATTATGCATAGTGAAGAAAAACTAAGTTAGTTGATAACTTAGGGTTTCCTTGTTATAAGAAGCTCTTGTGGTATGCTTATCAATTTAGGTTTGAGGTTTTGCTTAGAGGTAAATATAGTGGATTAAGGCTTGGATTGCCCTTAAAGGTTCTAGTAGGTACTCAAGAGTTTTGCTGTTTTGGTCAGGGTAACATTTATCTCCACTACTTAATTTTTTCTTTTATTCTCTTTTCATGCTCTTAAGGTAGGTTTGAACTACAACAGTGATTTCAAAATTTTCAAAAACTTCTGTAAAAATTACAGTGGGTTACTATTGGTCAGTGTAGTCTATACTATAATTTTGAGGTCAAAAATAAATAGAATATACCCTGGACAAAAATAACAAAAGTTGGGGCAGAGGGGTCACTTTGCACTACATCTCTCATCTAGGTGTGGGTTCTGTACTAAAAGTTATTTTTTTTGGTATCTATGGATAATAACATGCTTCTGTGCCAAAAATCACAAAGGGTTACTTAGTGGTTATTTAGTTATGCTTTTCTAAGGTTTATTGCCAAAAAGGTACTTATAACTAACTTGTTATTTGAAAAATATCAAACAACAGAACTCATATTTTTCTTATGTTCATAATAACAAAGTATTAGTTATCCCAAGGTTTGGGGTGTTTTCTCCTCAGGATTATTTCTCTAAGATTTACCTAAGTTTTCCTTGTTTTCATAAAATAAAAGGTATCTCATTTCTTTTGTACTAAACAAAGGTCTAATAAATTTTTCTAGTAAACTACATTAAATAAGTGAGCCAACAAAAATGTGGTTGCTCTCTGATTCTTAATTTAAATTACCTTTTCTATTTTCTTTATCTTTAAGCTAAAAATGATTTAAATGACAAACCATACCTTAATTTGGTGTACTGAGGGGTTTACTATTTTTAAACAGATTAGGGAGTGATTAAGTACTTCACTGATTTTTCTTAACCTCAGTCTAACAGTGTAACTATTTTTCCTTCTATTATTTAGCTTTTGGCCAAATCAATATTTAATTCATAACTTTAAATTCTTTTGCAATACTAAGGGGGTTTTGCATTTTTTCCTAGGTAGTTCTCATTATTTAGAATCAGGCAAAATTGATTTGACCAAATTTGGTTGAATAAAACTGAAGTTATGAATTTTACAAGCTCTGCTTGCATTTAAATTAGAAATATTAAAAAGGTTTCCTGGAAAACCAGTTTACACCGAGGACCCTGGGTTCTTCCTAAACCATTTCTTTAATCTATACCCCTGCGCAACTATTCCTCTGAGTCTCTGATAGTTCAAAACCCCCTCTGACTTCTATTCCTTCTTCCCCGAGGTCCCTCCCTCCTTTTGAACAGTACCAGCGAAAGGAAAAAGGGCGGCGCGGCTTACCGGCGGCGAGGGAGGTCCGGCAAAGGGTGGGGTTGGCTTCGGGAGGTCCTTGCGGTCACAACAAGGTGCGGCTCGACGACGGTGATGGCCGGAATCGGCCGGTCCACGTGCGCAGGCGGGCGAGCTCGTCGATGGCGAGTGCTCCGGCCTATCCACGGCGATATAGGTCAATCCAAGGGCACGAGGAGCTTCACGGGGTGCTAATGAGTCGACCCGTGCAGGGAATCTAAGAATAACTCACCGTGGGGCTCGGTCTACGTTCGCCGGTGGTCGGGTGAAGTCCAGTGATCTTGATCTGGCGTCTCCGGCGAGGCAGAGCTCGATTCCTCGCTCTGGGAGCTTCACCGAGGCACGTAGAATCTATTCCAAGGGTTGGACGGGGTTGGGGATGGCTCTGCTGGCCGGTCTACGGTGGCGGGGGATCGAGCGGCCGCTGGCACACCATCTGTAGGGCAAGCTCCGGCGATCTCTTGCTCCGGTGAGGTCGAGAGCGCGCGGGGGAGTACGGCTGAAGCTTCGGCTGGCTTTATAGGCACGGGCGGGGGCAGGAGACACGGGCACAGCTTGGCGCGGTGCGGGGCGCGCGGGGTCAGGCGCTGGGCGTGCTCTGGCGCGTTCAGGGCGCGTCGAACACGTGGAAGTGTTCTTCTGCCCATGTTCAACAGCTCGCCGAGATCGCAAACGTGCGAATCTTGGCAAAAATCCAGCGCAGGCCTCCTCCTAGCACCTAGGGCTGTCTCTTGTATGTGAGTTCCAATGGCAGATATGCCATAGGTAGGGAGATTTGTGGACGCCAATTCTGGCTTGTCCCACTGTCCACCTCGGGGCAAAAATGATGCCAAATCTTGTCAAATGAAATTGGCTCGGTTTCAAACTTTTCCAGTAGGTGCCTTAGGTGGTTTGGCACCTTTTTGGTATTCAACCCAAGTGGTTTTGGCACCATTTACTAAGTGAACACGTCTGCTCTTTAGATTAGGGTTAGATTTTGACTTAGAGAGAATTAGAGAGCTCTAGTGTGCTCTCTACTTAAGGGGTGAAATTGGGATCTTTTTGTAATGTTTCCGCCTACATTTGGTAGGTTACAATGTTACTTCAACTTTGTTTAAGGATTAGAATCATGTTTTGGCAATTTGATTAACTTATTCCCTGATCCAATGCTTGGAAGTCTAGTGCCCTTAGGTGTCTTTAGGGTTTAATCTCCTTGGCTCAAAATGACCATTGCTCAAAATGTGTGGGTGAAGCTTTTGTCATTAACCCCTCTTAGCTAACCCATGCTTCCAAGGTTTTAGGTGCTTCTTCTCCTCCACTTAACCACATATGATCACAAGTCATCAGTGCATAAATGAAGCCATTGCCCTGTTAACACCTGAGGTGTTACAGTCTTGGACGTTGACAGCACCCTCCGATCCCTGAGAATGTGACACTGAACCCTGCAATTCATCAATCATTCAAATAAGGATGTGTTTTGCTATCCCTATACCTATACATTGCTATGTTTGGTCACTATTTGCATAAAACTAAACATGGAACGTCACATGTGATCCATTGTGATGAGGAGGTTGTGCATTCATCCACGGGTAGTGTTGTGCTGGCCACCCCTGAGGTGGTGGCACCCACCCTGTCGGTGGCGGTGCCATCCACGCTTGAAATGGCTGAGAGCCCGGCGGTGGCTGGGAGACCGGTGGCACCCATCCCGGGGCTGGCTGCAATCCTTGGGGTGGTGGAGCCGTCCAAGTGCCTGGAGGTGCCTGCGTCCACCTAACACCGGTCCACAGTGGCTGCGACGCTGGAGCTTGTCCTGGCCACTGTCCCCATCCTTGTGACTGCGAGCCATTTTTGATAATAAAAAAAGAGTTGCTATAGAATTGAAGTGTTCAGATAGTGTTACCTAGGGAGGGCGAAAAGCGGGCAAGTTCATATCAGGGCCGAGTCGAGTAGTCATTTCCTGCAAATGGATGAAACGTTAGAATCGCAACATTATACCTTGAATTCAATGACACGTGATGAGATAGACGAATTGCCTGAAAATAAGAAGCCATATACTGCGTCAGCTGTCCGACCTGCTCC
Source organism: Zea mays (assembly GCF_902167145.1). Taxonomy (NCBI): domain Eukaryota; kingdom Viridiplantae; phylum Streptophyta; class Magnoliopsida; order Poales; family Poaceae; genus Zea; species Zea mays. Next base: position 114,150,382 of record NC_050096.1, read on the forward strand.
TGCACTGCTCGAGCCTGCTGCTGTGCTACTCGAACCTGCTCCTATGCTGCCCGAGTCTCCTCCTCCAGCTGAGCCTCTCGAGCAGACCTGGAGGAGCGAGAACTCCCTGCCGAAGACGATGCCTTCCCTTGACCTATTGTCCTGTTATACTCCACAACGCCGGTGCCAAAGGCAAACCTGCATGATACACATAGTTGAGGCATTAAGTGGACACATTCTTGTTAATGAAATTGTCGAATCAAACACAAACACCTCACCTGCCATGCTTTATACCCCCACCACTGTGGTACAACGCCGAGGCATCTAAGTTCGAATGCATCCAGTCGAAGTCAGGCCCATGGCGTTGAGTCATTTCCTCCCCATATGCATTATGCAAAGAAAGTTAGAGTTGGAGTTAGACACAAAACATGCAATTTAATTCATAAATACAAACTTGTTTACCATTTTCTCCCTTGTCGCCTCGCTGCATAGCACATCAGGGTTCGCCGGATCAGGGCCACGGTGACCACGGACGTAAACCTCCATAAAACTTGGAGCAACTCCACTTTCAGCTTCCTGCATGAAAAAGAAGAGTTAAACCATAGAATTTTCATAGATGTAACATACAAGTTTGATTTATATACTTACCATGCGGCGTGCGGTACCAAGGTGTCCATCGGCGCCATACCTGTGCCCCGGTCCTTCAGTGCCACGGTTGGCACGGTGCTTCTGGGACTCTGCAATCCACTCAGGCGACACCAATCTCTTAGCCAACCACCGCCAGGATTCCATGTCCTTCGCAAGCCAATCCACAACGCTCTCCAGGTACTGCTCCTCTGTTAGGTAGATCTCATTGGCCCCTTTTCATTTGCTCATGTTCTGCCCCTTTATCTTCTTGTAGTAGTAGCTGACGGCCGCGATGCGAGCATTGTACATGACATCCTTGATGACCTTATCAGCGCACCTTCGAAAGTGCCTCTTCACACGTGCCCACAGATCCTGATCCTCCTCGATCTCATTCAGCAATTGGAACCTCTCCTACATATCAACAGAGATGTTAAGTTAAAGTAAGATTAGGAGAAGCAATAATTCAGTGAATTGCTTATATACGAAAGTAAACTCACCCAGAACTCGTCCCACACACCCACCTGACAAGTCCTTCATCTTTGTTCTGAAGTTCCCCCTCCGCTACTGCTTTCCCCTGGCTCCTCTGGCTGGACATAGTCCTTCAGACCCTAGTCGACCCACTGCATAGCCGCGAACCTCTCGCCATTGAGCTCCACCATGCCAGGGTAGTAGAAGCGACAGAGGCTACCCAACACCGCGTTCACCTTAGGACGTCTGCCTGTAACGTCCCAAGTCAAGTCTTCCCATGACCTACAAACATTAATAAAACAAGTAAACCAGTGCAATCACGTTCACATTAAAAAATTAACACAACAGAAATAAGCCCCACCATTCTCCATGCGGCCGGATGAGCCTCCTCTCGGCAGGTCTCGGACCAAGCGCATTGCTCTTCTTATACCTAAGTATACAAGTAAATTCAATATGATGAAATGATTAAAAACTAATATGCATAAGTAAGTTGAATCAACATTAATTAATAATACCTGAAGGACGTAGAACCATCCGACGCGTCGCCCGTGCTGCCTGCCCACATAGGGTCAACCTCCTCATCCTGCACATGAGCCTCCTGCTCACCCTCCTCACCCTGCACTTCGTCTAGACAGTCGAGAAGCTGCTGCTGCCTCTGTCGGCTCTGTGAGGTGCCTTGAAAAAGCCCACTGCCCGAATTGTCCTCGCTGGCCGCGCTGCCCCCACTCCTCCTCGATCTCCTATGCTTGAACATGTTCAACTGTAGATAAACTAATGTCAAACCACAGTATATAAAACAAATAATATGAAAATTAATAATGTGAAAATTGCAATACATAGCTTAATTGATTAACTAAAAGAAACATACTAATCAAAAGTCATCCGCATCCGATGATGCTTCTTCGGCTCGTTGTTTATTCATACGCTCTTGATTTCGTTAGATCCTTACTGATCTTCTAACGACGACAAGTCGTTTGCGCTTTGAGTTAGGTTCTTCAATTAAGTCGCTTGAATTGCTACAGAGATTTTCAAGGCCTTCTCCATTGGTCACATGGAATCGGTGAGCTATGTCTTGATTCGACGCTGCTTCTGGTTGAAAAACATCATCATCGTTGTCCCTGCTCGTACTCACGTAGTCAGCACTCTCTAGAGCGAAGACTTGTGGGTTGACTTTGATTGCAACCGACCAAGCCCTAAGGCTTGGGTGAGGATATGGCAGGTAGTACACCTGTTTGGCCTGATTTGCAAGGACAAGATCGCTCATACTGCTCGGAATCCTAGAGCTATGCTTCACCTCGACATTACCATACTAGTCGACAAGAGTCCCACTATGAGCATCAAACCAGTTGCACTCGAAAAACACGACTTTAAGTTCCTTGGGGCCATCAAAAATCAACTCTACAATGTTTTGAAGAACACCGTAATAGTCCACTACTTTGTCATCGTCAACATATGAACTTGCCAACACACCACTATTGGTGGTGGCTACCATGGTCGATTCTTCTTCAGTTGGACGATGTCGTTGTAAGCACTGTTTGAAATGTTGTGCTTCAACTTTATCGCCATTAGTCTTGTGAGAGTCCTAAGAACTGACATCTGAGTGTGCTCGTGCAGTCTCTCTTCTCCCACGGCGAGTAGCCGGAAGAATTCCTGAGCATCGCGTGGAAGCTGCCCCGGCTCCTCAGCGTTCATTTCAACCTCCCTACCAAGATCATGCAACATGTCATCCATCCTATCATGATCATCATCAAGTTCCACCTCCGCGTCAACGTGTCCAATAGACTCTCCATGCCGGTACCATACAAGGTAGTTCGGCATAAACCCACTTTTGCAAAGGTGTTTCTCCATTTCTTCCTTCTTCTGAGGCCACTTGTTCTCGCAGCGATTGCAAGGACACTTCACTAGACGACTAGTTGCATCTTTGAAAGCGTGCTCAAGAAAAGCCTTTGTTACAACCATCCATTCATTCGAATGTGCCCCATCCTTTCTCCACCTGTCATACATCACCCTCTTATCACCGTCCATTTCAAAGGCTAAACGAAAGACAAAGAACATCAACGATCGTCTGTGGCTTAGGTGAACTCCCTATTAGGTAAAGGCCTTAAACCCACCCAAGAGTGTAGGCCGATGCTTGTGATTTGTGACGTGTAGCCTACGATTGCCGCGAAATTTCGGCAGCATAACCCCGCTGCTCTGCAAGCACATGCCTGAACATGGTGTGTTGGAGAACAACTGGGTTACACAACCGAAATTCCGCGTCAATTGTAAGGCATATGTCACAAATCACAAGCATCAGCCTACACTCTCAGGTTGTCCAAAATACGTGGACAATTCTGGAACGACGAACCTCACAAGCCAATGTGACGTTCGTCGTTCCCGAACGGGTGACACATACGGTTCGCTACGGTTAACGATTAAAACTAAACTCTAAACATTTAAAAATAACTCGGAGACAAATATGAATTTGAATTAAAGCAATCAACAGTTAAACTCGATAAGTTAACTCAAATCTTAATCACAAGGCGACCATACCGGAGCAGACGTGGGAGGACGTCGACGGCACATGTCCGGAGCCTAGGTGGGTTCGAATTCGACGGACGCGGGAGGTTGGAAGCGGCGCCTCGAACGGCGGGCGTGTGGGCGACGGTGAGGAGCGGGCGGCGGTGAGGAGCGGGCGTGCGGGCGGGGGTGAGGGGTGGTGGACGGCGGGCGTGCGGACGGCGGTGAGGAGCGGGCGCGCGGTGAGGAGCCGGCGGCGGTGAGGAGCGGGCGAGCGGTGAGGAGCGGGCGTGGCGAAGGGCGGCGCAGCGAGGGGCGGCGAGCGGCGGGGGAGCGGCGAGCGGCAAGATTGGGCAAATCGGATTCAAATCGAGCGACCGCGGGATTTAGGGTCGCTTTATTTTCGTCGGCCTGACTGAGGCCGACGAAAATAGTTCTTATTTTTGTGACACCCCTGTGTCACCTAGGGTTTCTCTCAAGTGTTAACCCAAGAACCATCATTTTATGTGAACCAAATTAAGCATGAACATCAAATTGACTTGAGAATGAAGAATCCACCAAGCCTATACTTAAAAGTATCAGGATCAAAACAAATGAGTCTTTCAAAAAGGTAATAATGTTGCAACCCTAATAAAAACCCTAAGTGAGCCCTATGAGCAAAATTCAAGAAAATGGGGAAAAGAGTATGAAAAATTTAAAATCATGGCTTGAGCCAATTATAAACATTGAAGTATATTCATTAAGCAACAAGAAAGGTTGAGGAAGCTTGGCCAAAATAACTCAAATAAAACCCCAAATCAAGCTTCTCATGTGGGGACTCAATGGGGAATTCTGAATTTCAGACCTTGAGCCAAAGATCAAGCGTGTTCACCTTGATCCCTAACTCAAAACCTAATGGCCCCATTAACAAAAATGTGCCTAACTAACCCCTCTGTCGTGTGCCAGAAGATGGATTTGGGACGCGAGCCCTAGACACGACAAAACCCTAGATTTGCCTCGGGTTTGAGCAGGGAGACAGACCGGATTTCCGGGCTCCATATCTCTGCAACCAGTAGGCAAAATCCTATGACCCCCACACAAGATCGGTAGCTTGTAGGGAGGAGAAGAGGTTTTGTGCACTGACCAAGGCGAGAGCAGGCTCGGATGGGCGACCACACGCGCCAGAAATTGGGCAGAACGCACGGGCACACGTGGTCGACCCTGGTCGGCACGCCGGCGCTCGCCCAACCCGCGCGCGCGCTCGCCCCGGCGTTCGGTCAAGTCCGCCGCGCGCCTATAAAGCCTCCCCGGGCGTGCCTCACTTCACCCCGCGCTCACCATCACCGGCCAGCCACCCCTCCTTAGCTCCGGCGAGCTCTTTTCCGCCCGCCATTGCCGCCAGAGCTTCGGCCACCGTGGCCAGCCCAGTCCAGCCACCCCCAAGTCGAGCCAGTGCTTCGGCTAGCCCCGCCAGTGGCCCGTGAAGCTTTCCAAGCCCTCGGACCCGGCAGGACTTCACCGGAAGCCCGAGATCGACTTCACCGGACTTCGGTCGCCCGCCTGCGCACGTGGACCAAGCTCTCCGGTGAGCCATTCTTCAATTCCTCACGCACACCCCTTCCCTGTTCCCTGGTGAAGCTCTCTGACCCGTTCAATTGAACAATCGCGCCGTGAGCAGGCCGGACTCCTCGCCACCGACGAGCATCTCCGCCTGCGCACGTGGACCGGCCGACTCCGACCATCCCCGACGGCGACCTGCACATCGCTGTGATCCCCCAGACCTCCCCTACGTCCTCGACCACCTCACCGGAGCAATCTCGCCGCCTGTAAGCCCCTCCGCCCTTTCTTCCGCCGTGGTTACTGTTTAAGATAGGAGAAGGACCTCAGGTTAGGATTAGAAGAACCCGGGGGGTTTTCTCCAATGTCAGTGACACATTTGAATAGTAGCCCAGGGACTGATCCGTGAGGAAAATTTAAAACACCCGCCAGGGACCCCAGTGCAAAGTAGTTTTCCATTTAATCAATTCTGTTAATCTTTTTAAATAACCAGAGAACTTAGAAAATCTATAACTTGATGATTTCTTAATCAAAATTTGTCAAATTAATTTTGCTAGATCCTAAATATTATGAACTATCATTTAAAAATAATAAACCCTATGCTTTCTGTTCTAATGTTTAGAGTTTAAAATTAAAAACAGAAACTGATCAAACCTTGTTTAATTAAGGAAAATTAGTTTTGCTTCTGTGCTGAACCTAAGAAAATTTGTAGATGTTCAAACCTCACTTAAGCACTGTTTAAAAATAGTAGGAACCCCAGTATTAAAGAATATAGTGTAGATATTCATTTAAAGCTATTTTGCCCAAAACTTAGGAAAAATCAGAAAGGCATTAGAAATTAATGAACAGTGAGTGGAATTATTTTTCCTAGTTTGCTTAAGTAACAAAGAACCTAGAAAAAATAAAGAGACCCTTAGTCCAGATCAGTTTTAAAATAAAATGTTTTATTTAGCATTATTTGAACTGGAAATCAATTATTAGAATTACAAAGCTAGACCCAAAATTGATAATAAAAATTCAGTAGACTTATAACCACCAGAACCCCACTGCAAAAATAATGAACACCTCCGCCCAACATTTTAAGTAAGGAAAATAAATATAAAATGATAATGAGGCATTTTCCAAATAAATCATGAATAACCCCTAATGATGCAATAATGGGCAACCAAAAATTTGCTAAGTCCATAATGAAATAAGCCACCAGAGAAAAATGCAGACCAAAATGATTGCTCTTGCGCAAAAGAGAAGCTAAGAAAAATCAGAAATCTAATATTGGATATTTTCCAAATATAGTGGTAGTAGAAAGCACCTCTTTGGCTATAAACTTGAGAAAACCATAGTAAAATAACTAAAAGGTATTAATAACTAGAAATTTGTATCCAGTCATGTTATAGCACCTAAAAGCCAGCAAAAATAAGTTTTAGAGAATTACCCACTGTTAAATAATAGTTGTAGTTCAAAGCACCCTTTCTGCCCTAAAATTTGGTAATTTTATCCAGAGAAAACTATTCAATTTCTGATCTCCAAATTTTGAGACAGAGAATTATACACCAATAATAAGCCACTGTAATTTTTGCAGAATTTTTGGAATTTTGTTAAAGCAACTTGTAGTTCAAACCCACTCCAAAACATTAAAGAGAATAAAAGAAAAAGAAAGAAGAAATAAACCTCACCCCAGTAAGTCCAACTTGAGTACTTATCAATTCTCACTAAGGCTTAAAAAGAATTCAGTGGAACCCCAAAAATAAACCTACCACTTACCTTAGCTAAAGTTTGACCCAATTTACCAAGTATACCACCCAAAGGTCTTACTTAAGTGAAGTTGACCTTGTCTAACTCACGTAGATCATACACCGTCAAAAGTTGTAATTTCTAAAGCACATATCATATCATGCATATAGCTTACGCTTGCATTCATTAGATTGTAATCTTGCCGACGGAGAGTACGTGCTCATCCCTGAGCAAGGATCTGCCCAAGAGGAGGACCAGGAGCAAGCTTTCGAGGCTACTGTTGAGGATCTCCCCGCAGCCCCAGCAATTGAAGGCAAGCCCCAATTTATATGCATAACCGTATTATTATATGCTACTTTACTACACTTAATGCTGGTAGGATTGTAATGTGCACTTAAGTGTAGGAGTTGCTTGAAACCTCTAGTTGCATGAACTCAGGATTCCTGTTTGAGATGAATACTAGTATGCTAGGTCGAGTAGCTGCTTGCTAATCAGGATCTCGGTAGAAGTCGAGTGATTTTTCTAGCACTCACGCGAGGTCAGGAATTGATTGTATTCATCTTGATAACGGGATCTATGTTAGTCTATGGACTTGGATCCAGGGAGGATGCCTTGACCATGAGACGGGAAAAAGGAATTAAGGATTAATGTGTGGATACCTGAGTCAAGCTTTTGAACGTACTAAGCACATGCCGGAAAAAATGGTAACCGGTAAACCTAGTACCTGAGTGAAGCCGGGCGCAGACTTTATCCCTCATGCGACCTGAGACTGGGTCTCCCATGCTAGCTATGGTGGGTACAAGTGCGGTAACTGCACGGCGGCAGCCGGGGTCAGTGGAGCATTGTATGCCAAGGCGGTGAGGCCTGGACGCGAACGGGGAATCGATGGGGATGATTGTCATGTGTGGGGTCGGAGTACCCTAACATGCTGTGTGTTTAGGTTTACCTTGCAAGGTTAAAACTCGATTCGAATCGTCTGCTTCTCGCAGCTAATGAGACTGCTTGACCACTTGTACTGCATCGAGTAAGAAGTGAAATGAGGTTACCTGAGATAATTTGTTGATTGAACTAAATGCTTGTTACCATGTATGCTTAGAAGGAGAAAATCTAGCTAAGTTAATGAGGATAGAAATTTGAAAGTTAAAAACTGATTTTAGAAACAACTAGTGCTTTTGGCAAACCAAACCCCCTCAGCCAAACAGTTGCATAGTCTAGAGGTAGAGGAGTAGACTCCTCACACCGGGTAAGTCTAGCTGAGTATTAGTATACTCAGCCTTGCTTGTGGCACAATTTTTGCAGGTACCATTCAAGAAATGGTTGATGGTGTGACTTGGCCTACCACCCTGCCACCGGGTTGGACGGTCGAGTGGGATGTTGCTCCAGCAGGAGAGGAGCACGAGGAGTAGTGGGCCAGGCCTTGCCCATTTCCTCGATACCGACGACATCGATTATCCGCTGCATTTTATTTTGTGAACTCTTATTCGCTACTCAAAAACTCCGATCTATGTAATAACTCAGCACTTAATTTGAGGTTTCATGTTTTATTGTATTTCTTCCGTGACTCACCTTCGAGTGAGATTGTGGAATTTGATCCTCGTTAAGTGGCTCTATCAGACTAGATCTGAGGGACTGACGGGTTATTCCGATTTAAGTGTGTTACAACCCCTGAGGCGTGACTTAGGCACTTAAGCTGGAATAATTCGGGTGGTTCCGCCACAGCTGGTATCGGAGCAAATTCCACCACAGAGAAGGACAGTAAACCCTGAATACCACTTTTCAAAATCTAAAACTTGCTTAGAAACTGCTACGGATCGTCAGGACTAGACCGCTAGACCTAGGACGAAAGGCCTTAGGCATAGAGGGAGAAATAGGTGGCTAATTAATTAGGCCCCATGGGCCAGTACTTATATTTCTAAGGATGCCCTAAAAAGCACCCTATTTTTGGAGAGGCAACGTTACTTCCAGCATGCATGCATTATAAACACAAAGAGGAATTAAAAACTTGAGCTAACCTACCTTCTTTAAAACCATCCGGGCTCTCTTTTTCTTTTTCCTTTCACCATAATCTTTACCTTTGGTTCCCTTCCGCAGATGAATTCACCCACCCCCGCCAGTGGAGGAGACACTCGTTTCAGTTCCGCCTTCCTTTCTCGCGATGGCTTTCCTTCCATCTTGTGGGAAGTGCTTAACTCAGCCAGTTACCCTACGCCCCCTTTATACACGGTGCAGTTGTATGAGGAGCATCGGGTACCTCGTTGTCGGGTCTGGCTGACTTTGGAGGCTCATCCCCTTTAGCCGGGTTGGCGTTCTCTTGATTCTGAGACAATTGGACTCAGGACGGACGACACCGTTGAAGCAGCAGCCATGAAGACTCTGACGACTTTCTGTGGCTACCATCCCCTGGAGATGGTGATGCACCCCTTGGGACTCTTCCCTGCTGAGAAGAAGGATGATCCCATGTGGTGTAACCGCGTGAGCCATGTGAAGGATGTGTGGGCGATGTATCCTGACTTGGTTGGGAGGGTCACCGTTCAGTGCATGAGTGCGTTGTACCGCCTTCAGGCCCTTCAGAGCGATGCTATGGCACTCCTTGCTAACACCGCTCAAACCGCCAAGCTCACTCTCGACAGTCGAGAAGATTTTGTGGTCGATCTATCCACCGAGTTGGTAGAGAAGGATCTGCAGGTGGAGAGGCTAAGCCAGCGTATCACCACCTTGGAGCAGCAGGTGGAGATCCGAGACAACACTATTGATGTCTTGGAGAACCAGCTTCACGATGTGCAGAGGGAACTCGAAGAAGCAAATGACCACTTGGACATGCACCACCTGGAGATGGAGGCCAATGAAGCCGGAAGCGAGGGAGAAGAGGCTCCCGAGCAGCTAGGACCAGCCCCAGGTGCCAATGGGACTACCTCCGCGATGCCTCCTTCACCCGTATCCAGTGTCGCTTCTACCGCTCAGGGTTAAGCAGTCACTTCGACACTTTTAGGCGGATAGAAACCTATGCGAGCTTAGTTAATATCAGATTTTGGACTAGGCTTATGGGTACTTTCCCCTGATTGACGTAACCCTGTGAACCTTTGAAATCTGTGGGATGTTTGTCACCATGTTATCTCCATTTCGAACCTGATATTATGATTATGGCATTTTCCTTTTCCATCTGAGATGATATCTTGTCGTTCAAAACTGTGAGTTGGGATAACAATGGCGACAATCTCTGTTTTCAGATGGCAGCTAGGCAGCGTCATGGGCATAACGAGCAGGTTCCCCCGCCACCTCCTCCAGCTACCACAGTGCAGGAGCTGATGGCCCAGCAGAATGAGATTCTGCGACAGCTCTTGCAGCGCCAGCCCCACCCTTAGCAGCATGGTGGAGGCCAGCATCAGCGACCTCCGGCGATGGCAACTTACCAGGAGTTTCTGAGCATGCAGCCACCACCAAGGCAGAGGATCCACTGGACGCCGACGTATGGCTTCGCGTCGTTGAGTCCAAGTTTCCCCTCCTCACGGGAGATTGCCCTGATGAGGCCAAGGCTCGCTTCGCCGCGCAGCAGCTTCGCGGCCCTGCTCGGACTTGGTGGGACCACTTCCGTGCTATGCTCCCTGCTGATCGTGAAGTGTCTTGGGAGGAATTCAAGACTGCCTTCAGAGGACACCACATCCCAGCTGGCATTCTTGATCGGAAGTTGAATGAATTTCTGGCCCTTAGTCAAGGAACCCGCACGGTACTGCAGTATGCGCAAGCCTTCAACGACTTATGCCAGTATGCAGGGTACCATGCTGATTCTGATGAAAAGAAGAGAGACCGCTTCCGCAGGGGTCTCAATACCAAGCTGCGGGAACGACTCAACACTGTCCGGGCTGATAGCTTCAATGAGTTGGTCAACATGGCCATCTCCCAGGAGGACTGCATTGTAGCTCACCGGGCAGAGAAGAAGAGAAAGGCACCAATGGCAGCACCATCCGCTCAGGCTCAGAGGTTCCGGATTGTTTCTCACAATCAAAGCAGGGGTTTCCAGCAGCAGGCAGGCAGATGGGTGATCAGGCCACCTCAGCAGCAGCAGCCGGCACCCAACCGCTTTCCAGCTCCCGCTCCAAGGAACAATCAGCCTCCGCAGCAGCAGCAGTTCCGCCAGGGCAATGGGAACAAGTGTTTCACTTGTGGCAATGTGGGCCACTATGCCAAGAATTGTCCCAGGAACCAGCAGAGGCAGATGCCAGCACCAAATCAAGGCAAGGGAAGAAAGCAGAAGGTGCAAGTCAGGCAAGGGAAGCTCAACTTCACTACTCTGGAGGAAGTACCTGAGGGAGCTCCTATCATGACCGGTACCTTTTCAGTTTATAATCAACCTGCTTTAATTCTGTTTGATTCTGGTGCATCTCATAGTTTGATTAGCCAAAAGTTCAGTGCTAAATGTGAACTGCCATTCTCTCACTCGAAAGGGTCATTCTTGATAGTCACACCTGGGGGTAAAATTTCAACTAATCAATTAAACCAAAGTGTGCCTATTCAACTGGGAAGCCACATTGTCAAAACCACTCTTCTTGTTTTGGGTTTGGAAAATGTGGACATTATTCTAGGAGCTAATTGGATGACCTTGCACCAAGTTGTGCTTGATGTAGCCAGTCGTACCGTGGAAGTCAATTCTCCGTTCTGCGGGAACTTTACCTTAATTCTGCCTAGTCAAGGTTCTACTCTGTCATGTGCTTTTTCTATGACAAAGTTACCTGTGAAGAAGATCCCAGTGGTCTGCGAATATGCAGATGTCTTTCCTGATGAATTGCCAGGAATGCCACCAGACCGGGATATTGAATTTGCCATCGAGTTGCAACCGGGAACGACACCAATTTCCAAGAGGCCCTACCGAATGCCACCCGCTGAGTTGGCAGAATTGAAGAAGCAATTGCAAGAGTTGCTGGATAAGGGATTTATTCGCCCAAGTACTTCGCCTTGGGGGTGTCCAGCGCTGTTTGTAAAGAAGAAGGATGAAAGCTTGAGGCTGTGTATAGATTACCGCCCTCTTAATGCGGTAACTATCAAGAACAAGTATCCTTTGCCTCGTATTGATGTTCTTTTTGACCAGTTGGTCGGAGCCAAGGTGTTTTCCAAGATAGACCTTCGCTCTGGCTACCATCAGATCAAGATACGAGCAAGCGATATTCCGAAGACGGCATTCTCAACCAGATATGGGCTATATGAATTTTTGGTGATGTCATTCGGGCTGACAAATGCACCAGCATATTTCATGTATCTGATGAATTCTGTTTTCATGCCTGAATTGGAAAAATTCGTAGTGGTTTTCATCGATGATATTTTGGTGTACTCAAGGAACGAAGAAGAACATGCCAGGCATTTGCATGTAGTGCTTCAACGTCTGCGAGAGCACCACCTTTATGCCAAGTTATCCAAGTGTGATTTTTGGCTAAAGGAAATCAAATTCTTGGGTCACACTATCTCTCAGGTAGGAATAGCTGTTGATCCTAATAAAGTGCAAGAGGTGATGAACTGGAAGCCACCAACGACTATCCGTCAGATTCGGAGTTTTCTGGGATTAGCTGGTTATTACCGAAGATTTATTCCGGATTTCTCCCGAATTGCGAAGCCTATAACTGAGTTGCTGAAGAAAGAAGCCAAGTTTGTTTGGAGTCAGAAGTGCGAAGATGCCTTCCATGCATTAAGGTAGCATCTGACCACAGCACCAGTATTGGCGCAACCCGACAACAGCAAGCCTTTTGATGTGTATTGCGACGCCTCTGGCACTGGGCTAGGTTGTGTCTTGATGCAAGACAACCGAGTCATCGCTTATGCCTCAAGAGCACTCAGGCCTCATGAGAAAAACTATCCCACTCATGACCTCGAGTCGGCAGCAGTGGTTTATGCACTAAAAATGTGGAGGCACTATTTAATAGGAACCCACTGCAACATCTTCACTGATCATAAGAGCCTTAAGTACATCTTTACTCAGGCTGATCTCAACATGAGGCAGAGAAGATGGCTAGAGATGATCAAGGATTATGACTTGGAGGTACATTATCACCCAGGAAAAGCCAATGTGGTAGCAGATGCCTTGAGTCGGAAGTTGCAATGCAATTGTACTCTGATGGATCCCCGCATTAACACCTTGTGTGATGAGTTGAGCAAGATGCAAATTGAAGTGATTCCTTCTGGTTCTTTGTCTCACATTTCTGTTGAGCCAGCTTTGCAAGACCAGATCATTGTGACCCAGCTCAGTGACAAGGGAGTGCAGATTATCAAGAAGAATCTCCATCAGAAGGTTGAGAAGTATAAATGTTTCCGCCAAGATTAAAACGGTGTGTTATGGTTCAAAAGCAGATTGGTGATTCCTAAAAACCAGGACCTCAAGAGGAAAATCTTGGATGAGGCTCATCTCTCCAAATTCTCTATGCATCCGGGAAGCACCAAAATGTACCATGACCTAAAGCCTTTGTATTGGTGGACCAGAATGAAGAGGGAGATAGCCCAGTATGTATCAGAATGTGACACCTATCAGAGGATAAAGGCAAGCCACTTGAAATCAGCTGGAGCTTTCCAACCCCTATCTATACCTTCGTGGAAATGGGATGACATCAGCATGGATTTCATTGTGGGTCTGCCCAACACTTCTCGTCATCATGATTTGATTTGGGTTATTGTGGACCGACTGACGAAAGTGGCACATTTTCTTCCTGTGCACACCACTGATAAGGCTCAGAAGTATGCAGAATTGTATATTGACCGGATCGTGTGTTTGCACGGTTTACCTCGGACCATTGTTTCTAACCGAGGAGCCCAATTTGTTGCCAGATTTTGGGAACAATTGCAAGAGTCTTTGGGAACCAAGCTAATCAGAAGTTCAGCTTACCACCCACAGACTGATGGCCAGACGGAAAGGGTAAACCAAATCCTGGAGGATATGCTGAGAGCTTGTGCAATCGATTGTGGCAAGAACTGGGATAAGCACCTCTCCTTGGCAGAGTTTGCTTATAACAACAGTTATCAATCCAGCCTAAGGATGGCACCTTTCGAAGCTCTCTATGGAAGAAGGTGCAGGACACCACTCAATTGGTCTCAACCTGGAGAAAAGGAGTTTTTGGACCTGACTTAGTGACGGAAGCCGAAAGGAAGGTCAAACTAATAAGGAAGAATCTAGAAGCTGCTCAGGCCAGGCAGAAGAGTTACCATGATAGAAGAAGGAAACCTCTCCAGTTTGAGGTGGGAAGTTTTGTATACCTCAAGGTATCACCCACCAAGGGAGTGCAAAGGTTTGGGATCAAAGGCAAGCTAGCCCCTCGTTACATTGGACCTTATGAGATCATAGAAGCATGTGGACCCATGGCATATAAGCTGAAGTTACCTTCAAAGATGTCTGTCATTCACAATGTATTCCATGTATCTCAGCTGAAGAAGTGTGTTCGATTGCCGACCGAGATCATAGCAGAGCCAGAATTGGAGATAGAGCCAGATCTATCGTACCAAGAGTACCCCTTCAAGATTCTGGATTGCAAAGAAAGATCAACTCGGGCTAAATCGATCAAGATGTACAAGGTCCAGTGGAGTAATCACTCAGAGGAAGAAGCTACTTGGGAAACTGAGGAATTCTTGGGATCCAACTTCCCCGATTGCCTACCTAAGGAAGCTGGTACGTAATCACACCCAACCCTCCTCCTGCCCTTCGAATCTAATTTTCAAAATATGATCTTAATTCAGAATGAAGTAACCATGAAATAAAACTTAAAAAGGGCTTCCTTCTGAAGTTGCAAAGAGAATGACATTCGAAGAGCAGTTTTGCTCTAATAATAACAATAATCACCCATTTCCTATAAGTCTCACCCTTCGCTTCACCCCGGGAGGACTCTGGCCTGAATCTCGGGACGAGATTCCTTTAAGGGGGGAAGGCTGTGACACCCCTGTGTCACCTAGGGTTTCTCTCAAGTGTTAACCCAAGAACCATCATTTTATGTGAACCAAATTAAGCATGAATATCAAATTGACTTGAGAATGAAGAATCCACCAAGCCTATACTTAAAAGTATCAGGATCAAAACAAATGAGTCTTTCAAAAAGGTAATAATGTTGCAACCGTAATAAAAACCCTAAGTGAGCCCTATGAGCAAAATTCAAGAAAATGGGGAAAAGAGTATGAAAAATTTAAAATCATGGCTTGAGCCAATTATAAACATTGAAGTATATTCATTAAGAAACAAGAAAGGTTGAGGAAGCTTGGCCAAAATAACTCAAATAAAACCCCAAATCAAGCTTCTCATGTGGGGACTCAATGGGGAATTCTGAATTTCAGAATTCTGAATTTCAGACCTTGAGCCAAAGATCAAGCGTGTTCACCTTGATCCCTAACTCAAAACCTAATGGCCCCATTAACAAAAATGTGCCTAACTAACCCCTCTGTCGTGTGCTAGAAGATGGAATTGGGACGCGAGCCCTAGACACGACAAAACCCTGGATTTGCCTCGGGTTTGAGCAGGGAGACAGACCGGATTTCCGGGCTCCATATCTCTGCAACGAGTAGGCAAAATCCTATGACCCCCACACAAGATTGGTAGCTTGTAGGAAGGAGAAGAGGTTTTGTGCACTGACCAAGGCGAGAGCAGGCTCGGATGGGCGACCACACGTGCCAGAACTTGGGCAGAACGCACGGGCACACGTGTTCGACCCTGGTCGGCACGCCGGCGCTCGCCCAACCCGCGCGCGCGCTCGCCCCGGCGTTCGGTCAAGTCCGCCGCGCGCCCTTGCCCTTGGTCGTGCCCGCACGCGCCTATAAAGCCTCCCCGGGCGCGCCTCACTTCACCCCGCGCTCACCATCACCGGCCAGCCACCCCTCCATAGCTCCGGCGAGCTCTTTTCCGCCCGCCATTGCCGCCAGAGCTTCGGCCATCGTGGCCAGCCCACTCCAGCCACCCCCAAGTCGAGCCAGTGCTTCGGCTAGCCCCGCCAGTGGCCCATGAAGCTTTCCAAGACCTCGGACCCGGCAGGACTTCACTGGAAGCCCAAGATCGACTTCACCGGACTTCGGTTGCCCGCCTGCGCGTGTGGACCAAGCTCTCCGGTGAGCCATTCTTCAATTCCTCACGCACACCCCTTCCCTGTTCCCTGGTGAAGCTCTCTGACCCGTTCAATTGAACAATCGCGCCGTGAGCAGGCCGGACTCCTCGCCGCCGACGAGCATCTCCGCCTGCGCACGTGGACCGGTCGACTCCGACCATCCCCGACGGCGACCCGCACATCGCTGTGATCCCCGAGACCTCCCCTACGTCCTCGACCACCTCACCGGAGCAATCTCGCCGCCGGTAAGCCCCTCCGCCCTTTCTTCTGCCACGGTTACTGTTTAAGATAGGAGAAGGACCTCGAGTTAGGATTAGAAGAACCCGGGGGGTTTTCTCCAATGTCAGTGACTCATTTGAATAGTAGCCTAGGGACTGATCCGTGAGGAAAACTTAAAACACCCGCCAGGGACCCCAGTGCAAAGTAGTTTTCCATTTAATCAATTCTTTTTGTCGGGGACCATAATTAGGGGTACCCTCAAGGCTCCTAATTCTCAGCTGGTAACCCCCATCGGCATAAAGCTGCAAAGGCCTGATGGGTGCGATTAAGTCAGGGATCGGTCCATTCGAAGGACGCGATCACGCCTCGCCCGTGCCTAGCCTCGGACAAGGGCAGCCGACCCCGGAGGATCTCCGCCTCGCCCGAGGCCCCCCTCCAGCGGCTAACGTATTTCCGGCTCGCCCGAGGCCCTGTCTTCGCCAAGAAGCAACCCTGACCAAATCGCCGCACCGACCGACCAAATCGCAGGAGCATTTAATGCAAAGGCAGCCTGACGCCTTTATCCTGACACGCGCCCTTCAGCCGACAGAGCCGAAGTGACCGCCGTCACTTCGCCGCTCCACTGACCGGCCTGACAGAAAGACAGCGCCTCCTGCGCCGCTCCGACTGCGGTGCCACTTGACACAGTGAGGCTGACAGGCAGTCAGGCCCGGCCGCGGGCACCATAGGAAGCTCCGCTTCGCCCGACCCAGGGCTCGGACTTGGGCTCAGCCCCAGAAGACGACGAACTCCGCTCCGCCCGACCCAGGGCTCGGACTCGGGCTAAGTCCCAGAAGACGACGAACTCCGCTTCGCCCGACCCCAGGGCTCGGACTCCGCCCTGGCCTCAGCCAACGGTCTCCGCCTCGCCCGACCCAGGGGCTCGGACTCGACCTCGGCCACGGAAGACGGACTCGACCTCGGCTTCGGAGGAGCTTCCACATCGCCCAACCTAGGGCGCAGACCTGCCACGTCAACAGGAGGCGCCATCATCACCCTACCCCAAGCTGACTCGGGCCACGGGGAACAAGACCGGCGTCCCATCTGGCTCGCTCCGCCAGATAGACAATGATGGCGCCCCGCATACTCTGTGACGACGGCAGCTCTCAGCCCCCTTACGGAAGCAAGAGGACGTCAGCAAGGACTCAACAGCTCCGATAGCTGTCCCTCCGCCAGGCTCCAGCGCTCCTCCGACAGCCACGACATCACACCAGCTGGGTGCCAAAATCTCTCCGGCTGCCACAACGGCATGTACTTAGGGCGCTAGCTCTCCTCCGCTAGACATGTAGCAATCCGCTACACCCCCATTGTACACCTGGATCCTCTCCTTACGCCTATAAAAGGAAGGACCAGGGCCCTCTTAGAGAGGGTTGGTCGCGCGGGGACGAGGACGGGACAGGCGCTCGCCTGAAGCCGCTCGCTCCCTCTCCCGCGTGGACGCTTGTAACCCCCTACTGCAAGCGCACCCGACCTGGGCGCGGGACGAACACGAAGGCCTGTCTCCAGCCGCCTCGCTTCCCCCCTTCGCGCTCGGCCTCGCGTCGACCCATCTGGGCTGGGGCACACGGCGACATTCACTCGTCGGCTTAGGGACCCCCCGGTCTCGAAACGCCGACAGTTGGCGCGCCAGGTAGGGGCCTGCTGCGTGTTGACGAACAACTTCCCATCAAGCTCCAGATGGGTAGTCTCCAGCAACTTCTCCGACCCGGGACGGTGCTCCGTTTCGGGAGCCTTGAGTTCATGTCCCTCGACGGCGGCTACGACATGATACTCCTTCCACCGCCGGACGACAGCGACAATGGCGGCCGACAGCCCGCCCGCCGGTGGCGGAATCGACGACGTCTTCCCCGCGTGGTGGAAGAACAACATTCAAGCTCGCCCCGTCCTCTCCCCCGCAAACGGAGGAGGAGGCGGGGCAACCAAGGCCTAGCGGGAGGCAGCGCCTCGTCGACTGTCGAGCGAGTCGGCGGCCCCAGCGCCCCAACGGGGGGCGCGTCGGGCATCAACCTCGCGTTTGAGACGAAGGCGAGCGTCGTCTCCCCGCGACACGCCAACTCCGAGCAAACGGACGACGCCGGCACGCTCGCGAAAGGCTTGCTGGACGTCACCCTCGTACCTGAGACGACGGTGCAGTCAGTCCCCGACGTGACTTCACCACCGCCCGTCGACCAAGAGGTACCGACCGATTCCCATCCCACGTCTTTCGGATTCAGCCTCGACCCGCCAAGCGGCCTCGCTTTGGCGGACACTCTCGTAGAGGCAAGTCCGAACCCTCTGGGGTTTCGTATGCGGTCACCTTGGGACCCGCTGACGGACGTCTCGACCTACGGGCCCTCTGGGTCCGAGGAACACGACGAGCCCAACTTCTGTTGGGATTTCTCCAGACTTGGCAACCCCAGTGCCATGCGGGACTTCATGACCGCATGCGACTACTGCCTTTCCGACTGTTCCGATGGCAGCCGCAGCCTCAGCGACGAGGACTGCGGCCCAAGCCGTGAATGTTTCCACGTCGATCTAGGGGGTCCCTCCAAAGGCAACCATCTTGGCATGCCGGAGGACGGTGACCTCCCTAGGCCTGTGCCTCGCGTTGACATCCCACGGGAGCTAGCTGTGGTCCCCGTTCAGGCGGGGGGCCATGACCCACAGCTCGAGCAAATCCGCGGGGTGCAGGCCAGGCTCGACGAGGGAACAGGAGCGCTTGAGCCGATCCGCCGGGACGTCGGGCAGGAATGGGCGGGCCAGCCTCCGGCCGGAGAAATACGACATCTACCCTAGGGCTTCCAGCATCGTATCGCCGACGATGTCAGGGTCAGGCCGCCACCCGCATCTAGTGGGGTTGGCCAGAACCTGGCTGCAGCAGCAATGCTCCTCCGCGCGATGCCGGAGCCATCAACCACCGAGGGGCGGCGAATCCAGGGAGAACTCAAGAATCTCCTGGAAGGCGCCGCGGTCCGACGGGCCGAGAGCTCCGCCTCCCGAAGGCAGGGGTACCCCTCGGAACCTCATGCCGCGACTTCCCGATTCATGCGGGAAGCCTCGGTCTGCACCGGGCGCACGCGCAACACAGCACCTGCGGCCCCGGGTCGCCTAGGCAACGAGCACCATCACCGCGACCGTCGGGCCCACCTCGACGAGAGGGTGCACCGAGGCTACCACCCCAGGCGTGGGGGATGCTACGACAGCGGGGAGGATCGGAGTCCTTCGCCCGAACCACCCGGTCCGCAGGCCTTCAGCCGGGCCATACGACGGGCGCCGTTCCCGACCCGGTTCCGACCCCCGACTACTATCACAAAGTACTCGGGGGAGACGAGACCGGAACTGTGGCTCGCGGACTACCGCCTGGCCTCCCAACTGGGTGGAACGGACGATGACAACCTCATCGTCCGCAACCTCCCCCTGTTTCTCTCTGACATCGCCCGCGCCTGGTTGGAGCACCTGCCTCCGGGGCAGATCTCCAACTGGGACGACCTAGTCCGACCTTTCGCCGGCAATTTCCAGGGCACGTATGTGCGCCCCGGGAATTCCTGGGACCTCCGAAGCTGCCGACAGCAGCCGGGAGAGTCTCTCCGGGATTACATCTGGCGATTCTCGAAGCAGCGCACCGAGCTGCCCAACATCACCGACTCGGATGTCATTGGCGCGTTCCTCGCTGGCACCACCTGCCGCGGCCTGGTGAGCAAGCTGGGTCGCAAGACCCCCACCAGGGCGAGCGAGCTGATGGACATCGCCACCAAGTTCGCCTCTGGCCAGGAGGCGGTCGAGGCTATCTTCCGGAAGGACAAGCAGCCCCAGGGCTGCCCATCGGAAGATGCCCCCGAGGCGTCAACTCAGCGCGGCGCCAAGAAGAAGGGCAAGAAGAAGTCGCAAGCGAAACGCGACGCCGCCGACGCGGACCTTGTCGCCGCCGCCGAGTACAAGAACCCTCGGAAATCCCTTGGAGGTGCCAACCTCTTCAACAAGATGCTCAAGGAGCTGTGCCCCTATCACCAGGGGCCCGTCAAGCACACCCTTGAGGAGTGCGTCATGCTTCGGCGCCACTTCCACAGGGCCGGGCCACCCGCGGAGGGTGGTAGGGCCCGCGACGACGACAAGAAGGAAGATCACCAGGCAGGAGAGTTCCCCGAGGTCCGCAACTGCTTCATGATCTACGGTGGGCAAGCAGCAAATGCCTCGGCTCGGCACCACAAGCAAGAGCGCCGGGAGGTCTGTTCGGTGAAGGTGGCGGCGCCAGTCTACCTAGACTGGTCCGACAAACCCATCACCTTCGACCAAGCCGACCACCCCGACCATGTGTCGAGCCCGGGGAAATACCCGCTCGTCGTCGACCCCATCATCAGCGACGTCAGACTCACCAAGGTCCTCATGGACGGAGACAGCAGCCTCAACATCATCTACGCCGAGACCCTCGGGCTCCTGCACGTCGATCTGTCCTCGGTCCGGGCAGGTGCTACGCCTTTCCATGGGATCATCCCCAGGAAGCGCGTCCAGCCCCTCGGACAACTCGACCTTCCTGTCTGCTTCGGAACACCCTCCAACTTCCGAAGGGAGACCCTGACGTTCGAGGTGGTCGGGTTCCGAGGAACCTACCACGCGGTGCTAGGGAGGCCATGCTACGCGAAGTTCATGGCCGTCCCCAACTACACCTACTGAAGCTCAAGATGCCGGGCCCCAACAGGGTCATCACCGTCGGCCCCACGTACAAACACGCGTTCAAATGCGACGTGGAGTGCGTGGAGTACACCGAGGCCCTCACCAAGTCCGAGGCCCTCATCGCTGACCTGGAGAGCCTCTCTAAGGAGGTGCCAGACGTGAAGCGTCATGCCGGCAACTTCGAGCCCGCGGAGACGGTTAAGTCCGTCCCCCTCGACCCCAGCGGCAACGCCTCCAAGCAGATCCGGATCGGCTCCGAGCTTGGTCCCAAATAGGAAGCAGTGCTCGTCGACTTTCTCCGTGCGAACGCCGACGTATTCGCGTGGAGTCCCTCGGACATGCCCGGCATACCGAGGGATGTCGCCGAGCACTCGCTGGACATCCGAGCCGGAGCCCGACCCGTCAAGCAGCCTCTGCGCCGATTCGACGAAGAAAAGCGCAGAGCCATAGGCGAGGAGATCCACAAGCTAATGGCGGCAGGGTTCATCAAAGAGGTATTCCATCCCAAATGGCTTGCCAACCCTGTGCTTGTGAGAAAGAAAGGAGGGAAATGGCGGATGTGTGTAGACTACACTGGTCTAAACAAAGCATGTCCGAAGGTTCCCTACCCTCTGCCTCGCATCGATCAAATCGTGGATTCCACTGCTGGGTGCGAAACCCTGTCTTTCCTCGATGCCTACTCAGGGTATCACCAAATCAGGATGAAGGAGTCCGACCAGCTCGCGACTTCTTTCATCACGCCCTTCGGCATGTACTGCTATGTCACCATGCCGTTCGGCTTGAGGAATGCGGGTGCGACGTACCAGCGGTGCATGAACCATGTGTTCGGCCAACACATTGGCCGGACGATCGAGGCCTACGTCGATGACATCGTAGTCAAGACGAGGAAAGCCTCCGACCTCCTTTCCGACCTTGAATTGACATTCTGATGTCTCAAGGCGAAAGGCGTCAAGCTCAATCCCGAAAAATGTGTCTTCGGAGTACCTCGAGGCATGCTCTTGGGGTTTATCGTCTCCGAGCGAGGCATAGAAGCCAACCCGGAGAAGATTGCAGCCATAACCAGCATGGGGCCCATCAAGGACTTGAAAGGCGTACAGAGGGTCATGGGATGTCTTGCGGCTCTGAGCCGCTTCATCTCACGCCTCGGCGAAAGAGGCCTGCCTCTGTACCACCTCTTAAGGAAAGCCGAGTGCTTCACTTGGACCCCTGAGGCCGAGGAAGCCCTCGGGAACCTGAAGGCGCTCCTCACGAAGGCGCCTATCTTGGTGCCCCTGGCTGCCGGAGAAGCCCTCTTGGTCTACGTCGCCGCGACCACTCAGGTGGTTAGCGCCGCGATTGTGGTCGAGAGGCAAGAAGAGGGGCATGCATTGCCCGTTCAGAGGCCAGTCTACTTCGTCAGTGAGGTACTGTCCGAAACCAAGATCCGCTACCCACAAGTTCAGAAGCTGCTGTATGCGGTGATCCTGACACGGCGGAAGTTGCGACACTACTTCGAGTCTCATCCGGTAACTGTGGTGTCATCCTTCCCCCTGGGAGAGATCATCCAAGTGCCGGGAGGCCTCGGGTAGGATTGCAAAGTGGGCAGTGGAAATCATGGGCGAGACAATCTCGTTCGCTCCTCGGAAGGCCATCAAGTCCCAGGTCTTGGCGGACTTCGTAGCTGAATGGGTCGACACTCAGCTCCCAACAGCTCCGATCCAGCCGGAGCTCTGGACCATGTTCTTCGACGGGTCGCTGATGAAGACAAGAGCCGGCGTAGGCCTACTCTTCATCTCGCCCCTCGGGAAGCACCTACGCTATGTGCTATGCCTCCATTTCCCGGCGTCCAACAATGTGGCCGAGTATGAGGCTCTGGTCAACGGATTGCGGATCGCCATCGAGCTAGGGGTCCGACGCCTCGACGCTCGCGGTGACTCGCAGCTCGTCATCGACCAAGTCATGAAGAACTCCCACTGCCGTGACCCAAAGATGGAGGCCTATTGCGATGAGGTCCGGCGCCTGGAAGACAAGTTCTACGGGCTCGAGCTTAACCACATCGCCCGACGCTACAACGAGACTGCGGACGAGCTGGCTAAAATAGCCTCGGGGCAGACAACGGTTCCCCCGGACGTCTTCTCCCGAGACCTGCATCAACCCTCCGTCAAGATCGACGACACGCCCGAGCCCGAGGCACCCTCGGGCCAGCCCGAGGCACCCTCGGTTCAGCCCGAGGTACCCTCGGCCCCCGAGGGTGAGGCACTGCCGTCGAGGAGGAGCGAAGCGGGGTCACGCCTAATCGAAACTGGCAGACCCCGTACCTGCAATATCTCCACCGAGGAGAGCTACCCCTCGACCGAGCCGAAGCTCGGCGATTGGCGCGGCGCGCCAAGTCGTTTGTCTTGCTGGGAGATGGGAAGGAGCTCTACCACCGCAACCCCTCAGGCATCCTCCAGCGATGCATCTCCATCACCGAAGGTCAGGAACTCCTCCGAGAGATACACTCGGGGGCTTGCGGTCATCACGCAGCACCTCGAGCCCTTGTTGGAAATGCTTTCCGACAAGGTTTCTACTGGCCGGCGGCGGTGGCCGACGCCACTAGAATTGTCCGCACCTGCGAAGGGTGTCAGTTCTATGCAAGGCAGACCCACCTGCCCGCTCAGGCTCTGCAGACGATACCCATCACCTGGCCTTTTGCTGTGTGGGGTCTGGACCTTGTCGGCCCGTTGCAGAAGGCACCCGGGGGCTACACGCACCTGTTGGTCGCCATCGACAAATTCTCCAAGTGGATCGAGGTTCGACCCCTAAATAGCATCAGGTCCGAGTAGGCGGTGGCGTTCTTCACCAACATCATCCATCGTTTCGGGGTCCCGAACTCCATCATCACCGACAACGGCACCCAGTTCACCGGCAGAAAGTTCCTAGACTTCTACGAGGATCACCACATCCGGGTGGACTGGGCCACCGTGGCTCATCCCATGACGAATGGGCAAGTAGAGTATGCCAACGACATGATTCTACAAGGACTCAAGCCTCGGATCTACAACGACCTCAACAAGTTCGGCAAGTGATGGATGAAGGAACTCCCCTCGGTGGTCTGGAGCCTGAGGACAACACCGAGCTGGGCCACGGGCTTCACGCCGTTCTTTCTAGTCTATGGGGCCGAGGCCATCTTGCCCACAGACTTAGAATACGGTTCCCCGAGGACAAGGGCCTATGCCGACCAAAGCAACCAAGCTAGTCGAGAAGACTCGCTGGACCAGCTGGAAGAGGCTCGGGACAGGGCCTTACTACACTCGGCGCGGTACCAGCAATCCATGCGACGCTACCACGCCCGAGGGGTCCGGTCCCGAGACCTCCAGGTGGGCGACCTGGTGCTTCGACTGCGACAAGACGCCCGAGGGTGGCACAAGCTCATGCCCCCCTAGGAGGGGTCGTTCGTCATCGCCAAAGTTCTGAAGCCCGGAACGTACAAGCTGGCCAACAGTCAAGGCGAGGTCTACAGCAACGCTTGGAACATCCAACAGCTACGTCGCTTCTACCCTTAAGATGTTTTCAAGTTGTTCAAATACCTCGCTCCTACGCAAAGTTTAGTCATCAAGGAAGGGTCAGCCTTGCCTCGGCAAAGCCCGACCCTCCCTCGGGGGCTAAAAGGGGAGAACCCCCTCTGCGTCAAAATTTTTTCCTCGAAAAAAGATCTTTTCTGCCAGAATGTCTTTCGTGCTTTTCGACTACTTCGAAAGTGGATCCTGAGAACGACGGAGTACACGTAAGCAGCCAAGGCTGACCGAGCCGAGGGACTCCTACGCCTCCGGTATACGGATACCTCACTCATCACCTTCTGCGATAAGTAACTCACATTCGGATAAGTGATTCCGCGGACCAAACAAGTCTTCACGCTCGGAAGCTCTTCTGCCGGAGTGATTCCTCGAGCCTTCTCGACTGCGTCGGTGACAGAACCCCATGGACGGGTAAGAGTGCGCGTAAGCGGCAAGGCCGACCGAGCCGAGGGACTCCTACGCCTCCGGGCTACGGATACCTCACTCATCACCTTCCGTGAGAAGCAACTCTCGCTCGCACAAACAATTCTGTTACCGACAAAAAAGTCCAGATACTCAAAATAAGAGGAAAGGAGACGCAGCTTTACAACATGGCGAGGGTGTGTTTTGGCCTCGGTGGCCGCAGAAAACACGCGCTACAAGATGATCCAATCCTGCAGGCTCGGATCTTGACGCTTGAAGGGAGGAGCAGCACCCTCGGCGTCGACTACACCTTCGGCGAGGTCCGACCTAGCCAAGGACGGCGACGCGGTCCGAGGATCTCCACTCTGAAGGACGACGTCATCATCACGCTCGGGCCATCGCCGCCGGGGTCTTCTCCAGGAATCCGGCTCGAGCAGGCGGCTCGGCTGGCCACCCCGAGGCCTCGGTCGGCTGTCCCCCGAAGACATCAGCCCGGCCCGAGGCCTCGGCAGATCAACTCCGGCGTCAGTCCCGCTAACGGACGACCCGGCTAGGCTCCGGCCGACCAAGTCTTCTTTTCGAGCCAACTCTGCCTCTGACCGTGCTGACACCGCTACCCCTGGCTTCGGCTCATCGAAGAGCGGCTGAGGGGTTCCTTTAACTAAGCAAGAGAAGCCTCGGACAGCAAGGCCGACCGAGCCAAGGGACTCCTACGCCTCCGAGATACGGATACCTCACTCGTCACCTTTGCACGGGGCGACTCACGCTTGGTGAAGCGGTTCAGACAACCAACAGGCGAGTCTTAGTGCTCGGAAATGAGGAAAAAACACGGCTCCGCGCCAAAAATACATACATGTTCAGGCCCACGCGTCATGCAACCGGCGCGCCGAATGCTTCGTGCATGCAACTGCACCGCCACTTGCGCCACCACCGCGCCTCCTCGACTGCGGAACCAATACCGCGACTCGAGGCGACCCAGCGCACGACCCAGCAGCGCCAGCCTGGCGCGACGGTCAATGCGGCCAAAAATGGGCCGGCAGTAATGGCGGTGGCAGGCGGGCAGGAGCAGCTGCCACGTCGTCAGCCAAGCTTACGTCCCATCCAGGGGCAACGAGAGAACCCTCTCTCACGGCGTGAAGACAACGCGCCCGTGTTCCGTTCCTCGAACGGCTCGCGCACGCGCCACGGCCGCCCCGCGAACCACTCGCCTCGTCGCATTAACTCCGCGGCGGGACAGGCGGCGCCTCTGGCAGGAGAAGCGAGCGACGCTTCGCCTTCGCCATAATGACCGCGTCAAAAAAGGTACACCGCGTCGTTCGATTTCGTATCCTTTTCCTTTTTTCCTCTTTCTCTCTCTTGCAACAGGGACCGGGAAAGGGGGATACCCCAAAAAGGATCCTTCCCCGTGAAGGAACCAGGCTCTGAGCCTCTCAACTGATCAGAGGTTCGAAGGCTGGCCCCTCGGAAGGGTTCGACAGCCGCCTCAGATCGCGTGGGCTCTACACCCACTACTGGTCAGAGGTTCGAAGGCCGGCCCCTCGGAAGGGTTCAACGACCGCCTCAGGCTACTCGGGCTCCACGCCCACTACTGATCAGGGGTTCGAAGGCTGGCCCCCGAAGGGTTCACAGCCGCCTCAGACACAGAGCGAGGGATGACCATGGGTACGTTCGATACATAACCAAGGCTCGGGCTGCGCTCCCGAGGTACGCTAGGACATTTCCGAGACCAGCGGGAACGATCTTGTAACGGAATCCCATCAGAGGGAGGCATCGAGCCCTCGGACCCCGTCGCCAGGGGACCGAGTCCGGCAGATCACCCGCAGGTACTTTTGGGCGCGCCTCTGGGCCTCTAGCCGACCCTTTACGAATGGGGCACGGACGTCCACTCGGATTACCCGCCTGCAGCTCACCGGAGACACCATGTTCGGCGCCCATCGAGGGCAACATGGCGCTTTCCCCCCCTCCTCCTTGCGGAAAGGCGACGCAGGGGCGTATGTAAAAAAGTCGAGTCTGTCCCTGATCGCCCTCTCGCCCTGTGCAGAGGCTCGGGGGCTGCTCTCGCAAACCCGGCTCCGGCCGAACCGTTGACAGCGTCAACATACCAGCCCGAGAACTTGGGACCCGACCGTACACCCGGGCTACGGCCAGCTCGCATGAGGGAACGACCAGACCAGCCGAAGCATTACGCGAGGCATTAAGACCTCGGAGGAGTCAAACCACTCCACCGAGGCCTCGGGGGCTACACCCGGCGGGTGCGCTCGCGCGCACCCACCAGAACAAAACGCAACCGAGAAAGGCTGGTCCCCTTGCAAAAAAGTGCGACGAAAGCCTCCAAGCGAGTGCTAACACTCCCTTCGAGGCTCGGGGGCTACTATCGGGGACCATAATTAGGGGTACCCTCAAGGCTCCTAATTCTCAGCTGGTAACCCCCATCAGCATAAAGCTGCAAAGGCCTGATGGGTGCGATTAAGTCAGGGATCGGTCCATTCGAAGGACGCGATCACGCCTCGCCCGAGCCTAGCCTCGGACAAGGGCAGCCGACCCCAGAGGATCTCTGCCTCGCCCGAGGCCCCCCTCCAGCGGCTAACGTATTTCCGGCTCGCCCGAGGCCCTGTCTTCGCCAAGAAGCAACCCTGACCAAATCGCCGCGCCGACCGACCAAATCGCAGGTGCATTTAATGCAAAGGCAGCCTGACGCCTTTATCCTGACGCGCGCCCTTCAACCGACAGAGCCGAAGTGACCGCCGTCACTTCGCCGCTCCACTGACCGGCCTGACAGAAAGACAGCGCCGCCTGCGTCGCTCCGACTGTGGTGCCACTTGACAGAGTGAGGCTGACAGGCAGTCAGGCCCGGCCGCGGGCACCATAGGAAGCTCCGCTTCGCCCGACCCAGGGCTCGGACTTGGGCTCAGCCCCAGAAGACGACGAACTCCGCTCCGCCCGACCCAGGGCTCGGACTCGGGCTAAGTCCCAGAAGACGACGAACTCCGCTTCGCCCGACCCCAGGGCTCGGACTCCGCCCTGGCCTCAGCCAATGGTCTCCGCCTCGCCCGACCCAGGGGCTCGGACTCGACCTCGGCCATGGAAGACGGACTCGACCTCGGCTTCGGAGGAGCTTCCACATCGCCCAACCTAGGGCGCAGACCTGCCACGTCAACAGGAGGCGCCATCATCACCCTACCCCAAGCTGACTCGGGCCACGGGGAACAAGACCGGCGTCCCATCTGGCTCGCTCCGCCAGATAGACAATGATGGCGCCCCGCATACTCTGTGACAACGGCAGCTCTCAGCCCCCTTACGGAAGCAAGAGGACGTCAGCAAGGACTCAACAGCTCCGACAGCTGTCCCTCCGCCAGGCTCCAGCGCTCCTCCGACGGCCACGACATCACACCAGCTGGGTGCCAAAATCTCTCCAAGCTGCCACAACGGCATGTACTTAGGGCGCTAGCTCTCCTCCGCTAGACACGTAGCACTCCGCTACACCCCCATTGTACACCTGGATCCTCTCCTTACGCCTATAAAAGGAAGGACCAGGGCCCTCTTAGAGAGGGTTGGCCGCGCGGGGACGGGGACGGGACAGGCGCTCGCCTAAAGCCGCTCGCTCCCTCTCCCGCGTGGACGCTTGTAACCCCCTACTGCAAGCGCACCCGACCTGGGCGCGGGACGAACACGAAGGCCGCGGGATTCCCACCTCTCTCACGCCTGTCTCCGGCCGCCTCGCTTCCCCCCTTCGCGCTCGGCCTCGCGTCGACCCATCTGGGCTGGGGCACGCGGCGACATTCACTCGTCGGCTTAGGGACCCCCCGGTCTCGAAACGCCGACACTTTTAATCTTTTTAAATAACCAGAGAACTTAGAAAATCTATAACTTGATGATTTCTTAATCAAAATTTGTCAAATTAATTTTGCTAGATCCTAAATATTATGAACTATCATTTAAAAATAATAAACCCTATGCTTCCTGTTCTAATTTTTAGAGTTTAAAATTAAAAACAGAAACTGACCAAACCTTGTTTAATTAAGGAAAATTAGTTTTGCTTCTGTGCTGAACCTAAGAAAATTTGTAGATGTTCAAACCTCACTTAAGCACTGTTTAAAAATAGTAGGAACCCCAGTATTGAAGAATATAGTGTAGATATTCATTTAAAGCTATTTTGCCCAAAACTTAGGAAAAATCAGAAAGGCATTAGAAATTAATGAACAGTGAGTGGAATTATTTTTCCTAGTTTGCTTAAGTAACAAAGAACCTAGAAAAAATAAAGAGACTCTTAGTCCAGATCAGTTTTAAAATAAAATGTTTTATTTAGCATTATTTGAACTGAAAATCAATTATTAGAATTACAAAGCTAGACCCAAAATTGATAATAAAAATTCAGTAGACTTATAACCACCAGAACCCCACTGCAAAAATAATGAACACCTCCGCCCAACATTTTAAGTAAGGAAAATAAATATAAAATGATAATGAGGCATTTTCTAAATAAATCATGAATAACCCCTAATTATGCAATAATGGGCAACCAAAAATTTGCTAAGTCCATAATGAGATAAGCCACCAGAGAAAAATGCAGACCCATGAAAAAGGAGCAAAATCATACCTATTGCTAATAATTTATAAGAAAGGCCACTTAATCCAATTAATGCATACCACCTCTTCCCTTAAGCAAAAAGATGCCAAACTTCAGAATGATTGCTCTTGCGCAGAAGAGAAGCTAAAAAAAATCAGAAATCTAATATTGGATGTTTTCCAAATATAGTGGTAGTAGAAAGCACCTCTTTGGCTAGAAACTTGAGAAAACCATAGTAAAATAACTAAAAGGTATTAATGACTAGAAATTTGTATCTAGTCGTGTTATAGCACCTAAAAGCCTGCAAAAATAAGTTTTAGAGAATTACCCACTGTTAATTAATAGTTGTAGTTCAAAGCACCCTTTCTGCCCTAAAATTTGGTAATTTTATCCAGAGAAAACTATTCATTTTCTGATCCCCAAATTTTGAGACAGAGAATTATACATCAGTAATAAGCCAGTGTAATTTTTGCAGAATTGTTGGAATTTTATTAAAGCAACTTGTAGTACAAACCCACTCCAAAACATTAAAGAGAATAAAAGAAAAAGAAAGAAGAAATAAACCTCACCCCAGTAAGTCCAACTTGAGTACTTATCAATTCTCACTAAGGCTTAAAACGAATTCAGTGGAACCCCAAAAATAAACCTACCACTTACCTTAGCTAAAGTTTGACCCAATTTACCAAGTATACCACCCAAAGGTCTTACTTAAGTGAAGTTGACCTTGTCTAACTCAAGTAGATCATACACCGTCAAAAGTTGTAATTTCTAAAGCACATATCATATCATGCATATATCTTACGCATTGCATTCATTAGATTGTAATCTTGCCGACGGAGAGTACGTGCTCATCCCCGAGCAAGAATCTGCCCAAGAGGAGGACCAGGAGCAAGCTTCCAAGGCTACTGTTGAGGATCTCCCCGCAGCCCCAGCAATTGATGGCAAGCCCCGGTTTATATGCATAACCGTATTATTATATGCTACTTTACTACACTTAATGCTTGTAGGATTGTAATGTGCACTTAAGTGTAGGAGTTGCTTGAAACCTCTAGTTGCATGAACTCAGGATTCCTTTTTGAGATGAATACTAGTATGCTAGGTCGAGTAGCTGCTTGCTAATCAGGATCTCGGTAGAAGTCAAGTGATTTTTCTAGCACTCGCGCGAGGTCAGGAATTGATTATATTCATCTTGATAACGAGATCTATGTTAGTCTATGGACTTGGATCCAGGGAGGATGCCTTGACCATGAGACGGGAAAAAGGAATTAAGGATTAATGTGTGGATACCTGAGTCAAGCTTTTGAACGTACTAAGCACATGCCGGGAAAAATGGTAACCGGTAAACCTAGTACCTGAGTGAAGCCGGGCGCGGACTTTATCCCTCATGCGACCTGAGACTGGGTCTCCCATGCTAGCTATGGTGGGTACAAGTGCGGTCACTGCACGACGGCAGCCGGGGTCAGTGGAGCATTGTATGCCAAGGCGGTGAGGCATGGACGCGAACGGGGAATCGATGGGGACGGTTCTGATGTGTGGGGTCGGAGTACCCTAACATGTCGTGTGTTTAGGTTTACCTTGCAAGGTTAAAACTCGATTCGAATCGTCTGCTTCTCGTAGCTAATGAGACTGCTTGACCCCTTGTACTGCATCGAGTAAGAAGTGAAATGAGGTTACCTGAGATAATTTGTTGATTGAACTAAATGCTTGTTACCATGTATGCTTAGAAGGAGCAAATCTAGCTAAGTTAATGAGGATAGAAATTTGAAAGTTAAAAATTGATTTTAGAAACAGCTAGTGCTTTTGGCAAACCAAACCCCCTCAGCCAAACAGCTGCATAGTCTAGAGGTAGAGGAGTAGACTCCTCACACCGGGTAAGTCTAGCTGAGTATTAGTATACTCAGCCTTGCTTGTGGCATAATTTTTGCAGGTACCATTCAGGAAATGGTTGATGGTGTGACTTGGCCTACCACCCTGCCACCGGGTTGGACGGTCGAGTGGGATGTTGCTCCGGCAGGAGAGGAGCACGAGGAGTAGTGGGCCAGGCCTTGACCATTTCCTCGATACCGACGACATCGATTATCCGCTGATTTTATTTTGTGAACTCTTATTCGCTACTCAAAAACTCTGATCTATGTAATAACTCAGCACTTAATTTGAGGTTTCATGTTTTATTGTATTTTTTCTGTGACTCACCTTCGAGTGAGATTGTGGAATTTGATCCTGGTTAAGTGGCTCTATCAGACTAGATCTGAGGGACTGACAAGTTATTCTGATTTAAGTGTGATACGGCCCCTGAGGCGTGACTTAGGCACTTAAGCTGGAATAATTCGGGTGGTTCCGCCACAGCTTTCGTGGGCCGGCCGACGAAAATATAGCGGCCCACGAAAATAACCACTATTTTTGTCGGTCTTAGTGGCCCCTCTCGGCAGTATTCCGGCCCACGAAAATATAGCGGCCGACGAAAATATTCTGGCCCACGAAAATTTATGTGTTTCCTGTAGTGAACAGTAGCCCCTCACAGTATTAATTTGTTATAACAACGAATTCAGACTGCAACGTGAACGAAGGCCTTAAGCCGAAGGTCCGAAAAAACACCTTCCCTTTGCTAGAATAGCAACAGTCAATGACAGTCGGGGCCCTCCAAGTTGCAACGCACTGGGCATATAAATATGAACCATAGCGGCAGCATTTGATACGCCATTTCTGCCGTTTGCGTTATTTTCTCAAACTTTT
This sequence comes from Zea mays, assembly GCF_902167145.1. Classification (NCBI taxonomy): domain Eukaryota; kingdom Viridiplantae; phylum Streptophyta; class Magnoliopsida; order Poales; family Poaceae; genus Zea; species Zea mays. Next base: position 114,182,424 of record NC_050096.1, read on the forward strand.
AGCTCTTGCTCATTAGCTCTTGCCTGATTTTCGAGTTTTTAGAGCTTCGGTTTAAAGGCACGTTTGCTCCAAATTTAAAGAGAAGAAGATGAGTGGAGAGAAGAAGATGACTGAAGAGAAGAAAACAACTGAGGAGACGAAGCTGTATGAAGAGAAAAAAGTTACAGATCCTTTCATTGCTGGATTTTATGAGTCCATGGCAAAAACAAATACAGAGAAAATTACTAAGGAGATCATGGAGGGTTTATCCGAAGATTCTGAAGACAGTGATAGTTATGACGTGGAGAGTGGGGATGAAGATTCTTAGGATCGGCCGTGGCGGCCAAGTCATACTATCTTCGGAAAGTCGACTATCAAACAGAGTCATATTGACGCCATGAGGGGGAGGTATTTTCGTGACATGTCTATTGTCAGAGTTGGAGGAGATAGTACTGCCCCTGCTCCGGAGGAAAACGAAGTTGTTATTTACCGAAGCTTCTCGAAGGCAGGCCTTCGGTTTCCGCTGAGTAAATTTGTGGTCGAAGTATTAAAGATATTCCAAATCTTTCTTCGTCAGATTACCCCTGAAGCTATAATCAGGATAGGGATATTTGTGTGGGCTGTAAGGAGCCAGGGGCTAGAGCCGAGCGCAAAGTGCTTCTGCAGCATGCATGAGCTTTTATATGAGACGAAGGCTATTGGAAAAGAACAATACCACAACAACTTCGGTTGTTACGGGTTCATTGCCCATTCTAATGCAAGACACCCAGAACCAACAATCCGGAAAAGATGGCCTGGGGCCTGGATGGATGAGTGGTTTTACGTTAAAAATGATTTAAACACAAGGGAAGACATCAAGGAAATTATCCAGCGCCCCATCTGGTCTCGCTTCGGCCCCCGAAGGCCGAAGGTGGAAATTGATGGCAATGTTGAAGCATGTCAGAAGGCCTTTAGTACTGTGTGTCCCTTCATTGGCACAAGGGATTTAATTCAAGAGCATATAGCCTTCAGGGTATGGCCACTTGTAGAGAGCTGGGATATGCCAAAGGAGACCACTGCCGATTCCAGTGAGGGTGGTCTAGTCCGATTGAAGTATACCTTCAGATTTAGGGAGAAGTTTGATGAGCCAGACGATGACTGGTTGAAATGTATTGAAGCTACCAGTGACGAGCTGGTTGGAACATATTCCAAGGCCGAAGATGATGCCTTGTCCGCAGCCTTCGGGGGCCAGGGAAAAAAAGATTGAACAGGGTATTCGATGCAATTGGCTTCGTATACCCTGATTATCACTACCCGCTGCGAAGGCAAGGGAAAAAGAGAAAAGCTGCTGCTTCGGCCACCACTGATGTGCCGAAGGGCAAAAAAGTGAAGGTTCTGACCCACTGGCCGCGGTATATTGAACCGATCGTAGTGCCCGAATTTGGCGAAGGGGCCTCTTCAATTGCCGAAGCACGATAAGCTGCTCTAATTGTCTAGAGCATTGAAGAGCCGACTGTAATGCTAAAGGTATCTATAGTCAGGCCAGCCGAAGCTAAGAATGATAAAGCCGAAGAGCCACAGGTGGAAAAAATAGAGGAAATGCCTGAAATTCTGAGCCCACCAGCTGAGGCGATATTGTCGAAGGTTCAAAAGGCTCCTGCTGCAACTCCCAAGAGGAGGAGAATGGTCAGCGTGCTGGACACTGTCTTGGAGACCACGAAGGCCTTGAGCCCTGGACCTATTAAGAAAAATGTTGAAGCTTCCAAAGTCCAAGACGAGGCCGAAGCTAGGCCTTCAGCGCCATTGAGGCGAAGGCTGTCGCGCCTGAAGACAAAGCTGATCAGCAAACTTCGGATACCAGCATGGCAGAAAAAGCAAAATCCCGTGCCCTCGAATCCCCAGCCGAAGTTGTTGATTACATTTATCGACATGCTTCGGGGAAGAAATTATCCGAAGAAGAAATCCTTGAAGCCCGACACTATGCCCAAAAATTAAAATATCCAAAGGGAGCTCTAGTGTTTAACGACACTGACGAAGATGATTTCCTATACTGTCTCCCAGACAACAAAGAAATATCTGTTTGCCGGGAAATAGCTAAGAGTATGGGATTTCCTAAGCTTGAAGAAGGCCTTTCGATCTTATCGAAGGATGATCTTGCTGATAGCCTTGCGTACAATAGTATAAAGGTATAGAAGTTAACTTTGAAGTTGAAAAATGAAGTACTTTATTGCCATGCTCAATCATTTCTTCTTATTTGCAGGGCTTAATTCTTAGTAATGCCTTGAGGGCACAGAAGAGCGTCGAAGACGAAGGCTATACAATGGCTCTTAACAACCTTCACTCAGAGGTGATTGAACTGAGAAACAAAGGTCTAGAAAAAGACAAAAATTTGATTTCATTGGTGAACAAAGTAAAAGAAGACGAAGCTAATTACAATGTTCAGGTTGAAGCCTAGAAAACCAAGATTGAAGACCTTCGGAGACAACTGGTCGAAGCTAAGGAGAACTGCGCGCTCGCACAGGCTAACCAAGAGATTAGTGAATATTGGAAGAATAAGTTAGAAAAAAATGTTAAAAAACTTCACGAATCCAAGGAGAAGTGTTTTGAAAAATCCTTGGATTGCGTGAAAAAATTAAAAACTAGCTTCTCCAAATTGGACGCCTATTCTTCTAAAGAAAATTTTATCCAAGGCGACCCCGAGAGCGTTATTGAATGCATAAGTGGAGAAGTCGAAGCCTTTGAGGAAATCTTAAATGATCGCGGGGATATATGTGCGTTTTCCGGTGCTCGGTGAATCTCAGCTATTCTGGAGAAGGCCGGATGTAATCATGTTAAGGCTATGGCCCAGGCCGAAGCTGCCTTCTCCATAGACGATACGAAGGATCCTTCAGCCGAAGCAACTTTAATGGGCGGGAAGTTTTATAACGATGTCTAGGTGAACGGTGGTCGAGAGCTGGCCCACGAGATTATAAAAAAGAATGAGAAAGACACCCACGACGCCCGGGCAGAAGCAAAGCGAGCTGAAGAGACTGTTGAACGAGAAAGGCGTATATGTATTATTTTTTGGTTTTTTAGCTTCGGTACATGTTTTGTGGCTTCGAATTAATCAATTTACCTACTTCAGCTGAACTATCCCCGCCACCGAAACCGTACGATCCCCTAGCTGATCCAGAAATGAAGGAAGCATTCGATATTATAAGCATGGCGGACTCCATTATTGACGAAGTCGTCGATAAACTTTTGAACGAAGTTGCAGAAAAAGTCCTTAGAGAAGAATAGATTTTATTGTAATAATATTTTGAAATGCTTGATGTATAGGACAATGGAATGAACATTAGGCTTCTATTGTAACAAAACTATGTAATATTTAATGTATGTAACATTGAATCGAATATGTAAATTATTGTAACTTATTTCTTTGCGATGCATGAAATTTACACACACCGTTTTTGAGCCTTCGGCGAAAAAACACCTTCCCTTCTTTTCATGCTTCGTAAAGAAAGAGATCCCATCTTATGGCAAGTCTGATAAAACTGTATTTCCCAAAGCTTACTTCGTGCCTTAGCACATTTTCAGTTTGACGAAGTATTTGCCGAAGATTGGCTTCGTACTCGATTCTTGTGCCGTTAATGCAGTATGATGTAATGTTATGCAAAATGATGTGATGATATGATGCAAAATGATGAGGAAGCCGAAGACACACACCCACTCGCCCACACTAGAATACACAAGACTCTGCATCCCCTTAGGAACGTCTTTTGAGTCTAAGATCTGCATCCCCTTAGGAACGACTTTTGAGCTTCTTCACCTTCTATTTCGGTGGTATAAGTTCTGCATCCCCTTAGGAATGACTTTTGAACTTCTTCGCCTTCTATTTTGGCGGTATAAGTTCTGCATCTCCTTAGGAACGACTTTTAAACTTCTTCGCCTTCTATTTCGGTGGTATTTGGCTCTGCATTCCCTTTGGAATGACTTTTGAGCAGAAAACTTACACTGCGCTCCCTTAGGAACGACTTTTTGTAGCTTCGTCAATTTTGGCTCTGCATTCCCTTAGGAACGACTTTTGAGCTTAAAAACTTACGCTGCGCTCCCTTAGGAATGACTTTTGTAACTTCGTTTATTGCATTCCCTTAGGAACAACTTTTGAGCTTCGTGAATCTGTAAAGAAGATATATTTCATTCTGGTGCAGGCAGAATCATTACAAGAAATTAAAACTAAGTTTTTCATTACTTGTTCCTCATACAGAAAGCAAAATGGAGTAAAAAGTAAAAGTATTTCAGAATTAGGATATTGCTTAGTATATGTGCTTTGATTCTGGTACAGTGTTGTTGACTGTACGAGCTTCGGACTCCTCCCTGAAGTCACGTTGCTGTTGAGGGTGCTGGCGCCCTTCTGGCTGCTAGCTTCGGGTATAAGTAGGTTGCAATGGTGGTGGCGGTGGGAGCTGAGGCTAGGAAGCTTGTGAAAGGCTTGCCAAAGCAACAGAAGCTGCAGGTTGATTGCCCACATATTCTGGTATATAGGGAGAGTGGCACGAAGCAGTATGTAAGACCTGCTTCAGCGGATTCTGGTGGGCTTCTGCTTCGGCGATCTCTTTTTGCTTTTGAATGGTAATCTGACACGTTCTTGTCGTGTGGCCCTTGTCTTCACCACAGATTAAGCAATAGATTTTTCTGGGCTGATCCCCATATCTACCTCCGAAACCCCTACCGCCTCTGCCCCTTGGAGCTGGTGGCCTGAAGGAGCTTTGCTGCTATCCTGAAGACTTTGAGCTATGCTGTGGCCTCTGAAACTGGCTTCCTTTGTCATCATTCTGACTGGAGCTGTGGATTGATCTGACATGCCTAGGGTGGATTCTTCCTTCGAAGCCCATAGTCATCTCAGAAAACCTATAAGCTTCCTCCCTTCATTGGTGGAAATCATTATCAGCCCGGATGTACTCATCCATTTTCTGGAGCAGCTTCTCCAGAGTCTGGGGGGTTTCCTGGCGAAGTATTGAGTCGTAGGCCCTGGCCGAAGACCTTTGATCATGGCCTCAATGACGATTTCATTGGGCACTGTGGGCGCTTGTGCTCTCAGACGTAAGAACCTTCGGACATACGCCTGAAGGTACTCCTCATGGTCTTGTGTGCATTGGAACAAGGCCTGAGTAGTGACTGGCTTCGTCTTAAACCCTTGAAAACTGGTGACCAGCATGTCCTTAAGCTTCTGCCATGATGTGATTGTCCCTGGCCAGAGAGAAGAGTACCATGTCTGGGCCACACTTCGGACTGCCATGACGAAGGACTTCGCCATGACTGCAGTATTGCCCCCGTACGAAGATATAGTTGCTTCGTAGCTCATGAGAAACTGCTTTGGATCTGAGTGCCCATCATACTTGGGGAGCTGAGGTGGCTTGTATGATGGGGGCCATGGGGTAGCCTGCAAATCTGCTGATAGAGAAGCATCATCAAAAGCAAAATTTCCATGATGGAAATCGTCATACCAATCATCATCATTGTAGGAATTATCCTGACGAAGCTCTCTTTGTGGAGGTCTTCGGTCCTGGTCATCTTGTGTAAGATGACGTATTTCTTCAGCAGCTTCATCGATCTTCTTCTGTAGATCGGAAAGATGAAGCATTTTCTCTCTCTTCCTTTCGACCTGTTGATGGATAGCTTCGAGATCCCTTATCTCCTGGTTTAGCTCCTCCTCCTGGGGTGTTGGACTTGTAGCCTTCCTCTTTTGAGTTCGAGCTTCACGCAGTGTGTCCTGGTTGACGTCTAGTGGCTACAGTGTAGCCCCTAGCCCTGAAGAAGTTTTCTTCGGTGGCATGACGAAGGTCACGGCTTGCCGAAGGTGGTCGATTGAGTTCACCGAAGGTGGGCGCCAATGTTGGGGACTTGTTCTCAAATGCTATGAGTTAAGAACAAGGCAACACAAAACATTAATGGTTAATGTCCTTCGTCCTTTGAAGCATTATCTCCCTTAGGATATAATTATTTTCAGACGAAGGTTATGAAGGACGTACCTTCATCATCACAGTGTATATTAATGAAAGTAGAAGCATATGAAACATGAGAAATAACATGAATAATCATATGACACCATTTATATATCTTTATTATATCATCATGAATGAACATGAACAATATTGAATTACATTTGTACCTTTGTCTTCACATAAAGCAAAAGTCCAAGTGTGACGCACGAGTGAATACAAGTCCGCGTGAACAGTACAGGGGTACTGTTCATCTATTTATAGGCACAAGGCGCAGCCTATGCAAAATTACATTCATGCCCTTTATGTTTACTATCGACTTAAGGACAATCTATCGAGGACTAGATAGCCTTTTCCTCTTTAAGTCGGTTTCGTTTTTTGCTGCTGAGTCGAAGCTTCCCTGTGCGTAGCTTCGGAACTGAATCAACCTTCGTCCCGACCATGCTTTTCATATTGTGTACAACTTCATTCAGAGTCTGAAGGTTCCTGTACATATATTATACTTGGGAAACATTGTTAATCGTGTCTTTGAGGACCTTCGGAAGACGAAGGCCCCCAACAACTTCGGCAATGAAGAATATGAGTAGAAACAGATCTTCAGATGAATCAAGATTCACCACCCGGAATAAAAGTCTCCATTACTTAACTTCCTTTTACCTCCAAAACTTCTCTGTACTTACCTAATAGCTAAAAAACCTGATGTACCCTTATTTTCTATGCCACACCTGTTAATGGCATGCAAGTTTTAAGCGTATAAAAAATATATACTAATGGGAAGTTCCACTTAAAAAAAAGATACTATAACTTCTAAAAGATGAAGTCATCTTGATATGCTCAACTAAATGGTATTCTTAAATAGGATTATAGAATCTAATGTGATCTAATCTAATGTGTACTACTTGAACAAATTAGTGATAATGGTAGAAGAGATTATACCCTAATAGCCAGGTGTAGACCAACTCAACCATGAGCAGAAGAGCTAACCATAAGAGTCATAATGGATTGTATAATCTGTCTATCCTCACCTAACATCAAACAAACTTTTAACCTACATCATGTAGACTATCTCATCTTGACAAAATTCTATCCTACCTTTGGATATTCACCTTATACGACTAATTACCCCAATATGGACATAAAACAAAGATTAAGCCCTGCTAAAGAATCTTCAGATCATAACCAGCTACTAGCCTATTCATTATGCTTACCAAATACTTTTCATTGCAAAACTATCCTACCATATGCTTCTAACTCTCATGGTCAATACCGGGAAGGGAAGATTATCAGGCAACAGCAAACAGAAATGAATCCTCCAGATCCTCCACCGGTTGGGATCGATCAAGTGGTTGCCGCCCAAATGATGGTACTACGTGTCACACCCGGATTTTAGGGGTCCAAAACCCGGGCACGAAATAAATCACCAGGTGTGCAGGGACCAAGTCTCACACATATGATGAATCATGGCACATGATCGAATGTCACATCTTTAATACATAACAGGAGTTCTATACAAAATAAATAAATAATTACATCATATGAAGACAACGATCCAGTAACCCAAAGTTGACTAGAAGACAATGGCCTAAACCTCTCACGACACTACAGGAAACGCATAAATTTTCGTGGGTCGGGCTATTTTCGTCGGCCGGCCCACGAAAATACAATGTTATTTTCGTCGGCCAGCGTGACCGACAAAAATGTGGTCTATTTTCATGGGCCAGTGAATATTTTCGTGGGCAGGCCCACGAGAATACGAAAGGTATTTTCGTCGGCCTCGGGACCAACGAAAATGTGGTGTATTTTCGTCGGCCTCAGCCAGGCCGACGATAATAAGTCATTAACCGACCTCTATTTTCGTCGGCCTTAATGAGGCTGACGAAAATAGAGGCCCGTTAATCGTTCATCCGGCCTCAGCGCGCATCTTCTCGCTCTCGCTTGTCCATCTCTAGCAGCGCCGCCGCCCGCCCGCCCTCGCCGCGCCGCCCGCGCCCCGCCTGCCCGCGAAGAAGGGAGCGTGCCGCCGCACGCGGCCCTCGCGCCCTCGCCGCCCGCGCCCCGCCCACCCGCGAAGAAGGGAGCGCGCCGCCGCACGCGGCCCGCGCGCCCTCGCCGCGCTGCCCGCGCCACGCCCGCCCGCGAAGAAGGGAGCCCGTGGCCGCCGTCGCGAAGAAGGGAGCCCGTCGTCCGTGCACGCCGCGCCCGCCATCCATCCACGCCGCCCTCGTTCCCCGCGGTGAGCCTCCCCGTCTCCCTTCTTCATTTGATGCACATGGCGGTCGTGGTGTGCCGTGCGTGCGGCCGTGGTGGCCGTGGCGTGCCGTGCGCGTGCCGTGGCGGCCGTTAACCGTTAACGATAGCTTCTTCGTGTGTAAATCGACATCGACTTGGGGGGGGGGGGGGGCTAACACAGCAGGATATATAGATTGTTAAGGCGGTGGTGAACTGGTGATTTACAACTAGCTTCTCTTATCCAATGGATCTCTTGTTTCTGATTGTGCAATATATAAGCGGTCAATCACGTGTCAATTTGTTGTGCATTGCATGCATGCATGTAGAGTATGCATCAGCATCACTACTTGAGCAGCTCTGTTGCAGTGTTGTAAGTTAAAGTCACACCATACGTGCACCGTTCACATACGTAGTTTTTGCTTTTGTCCTGATAACACACAATTTTGTTAGCCATATACAATTATTATATTTTTATTGGTTTTGTTTTTCTGATTGCAGTGTGCATCATTCTTCATTAGTAATCGCATTGTGATACAGTTGCTTAATTGGTTTTGTATAGTGAAGAGTGCATGCTAGATCAGTGGTGATCAGTGATCATCATGTGAAGGAGCATACAATGCTGTGCTGATCTATCTTGAGGGTACTCGGTAACAGTCATATTTTTGTGGTTGGCTCATTTATGGTGGTGTTTGGTTTGTGCCTCATTATCCTCAATGTCTGATTCTATTATCTTAATTTTAGAGTTTAGTTTAATGTTTAGAGTTTAGTTTTAATCGTTAATCGTAGCGAACCGTATGCGTCACCCGTTCGGGAACGACGAACGTCACATTGGCTTGTGAGGTTCGTCGTTCCAGAATTTTCCACGTATTTTGGACAGCCTGAGAGTGTAGGTCGATGCTTGTGATTTATGACATGTGCCTTACGATTGACGCGGAATTTCGATTGTGTAACCCAGTTGTTCTCCAACACACCATGTTCAAGCGTGTGCTTGGAGAGCAGCGGGGTTATGCTGCCGAAATTTCGTGGCAATCGTAGGCTACACATCACAAATCACAAGCATCGGCCTACACTCTTGGGTGGGTTTAGGGCCTTTACCTAATAGGGAGTTCACCTAAGCCACGGACGATCGTTGATGTTCTTTGTCTTTTGTTTAGCCTTTGAAATTGACGGTGATCGGAGGGTGATGTATGATGGGTGGAGAAAGGATGGGGCACATTCGAATGAATGGATGGGTGTAACAAAGGCTTTTCTTGAGCACGCTTTCAAAGATGCAACTAGTCGTCTAGTGAAGTGTCCTTGCAATCGCTGCGAGAACAAGTGGCCTCAGAAGAAGGAAGAAATGGAGAAACACCTTTGCAAAAGTGGGTTTATGCCGAACTACCTTGTATGGTACCGGCATGGAGAGTCTATTAGACACGTTGACGCGGAGGTGGAACTTGATGACGATCATGATAGGATGGACGACATGTTGCATGATCTTGGTAGGGATGTTGAAATAAACGCTGAGAAGCCGGGGCAGCTTCCACGCGATGCTCAGGAATTCTTCCGGCTACTCGCCGCGGGAGAAGAGAGACTGCACGAGCACACTCAGATGTCAGTTCTTGGGACTCTCACAAGACTAATGGCGATAAAATCGAAGCACAACATTTCGTCGGCTTTGGGGAAGCCAACGAAAATAAATAATTTTCGTCGGTACCGACGTAAATAGTTGCCTAGTTTCGTCGAACTTATTTTCGGCGGCTATTTTCGTCGGTCTACTGATAAAAATAGTGTATTTTCGTCGGTTTACGCTTATTTTCGTGGGTTTTTGGCCCACAAAAATTTAGGTGTTTCCTGTAGTGCGAACTCGTCACAACATCCTCCATGCTCCTCATCCTACGGTACCTATCTTGACCTGTGGGGGTGTGAGACAGCAAGAGTGAGCTCACATACGTTCATCGGTCAACAAGTTGTGGGGAATAATGTGCATGAACTCACCAAAGGTGGGAGCTCACGTGAAGTGTAAGGCTTACCAAAGAGGATGGTTGAAGCTGAGCATTGCTTTTAAAGTTGGTCAAAATTTTATTAGCAATTACTAGGTATAAGTAAATACCAACCCAATTAAGTAGTAGAACAAAAGTAATAACAACACTCTCAATGCAATGCATATGACAAATTGAATTTAGTTCCATAAATTAATCATGTGAGTGTCCGAGCTGCTCATGACCGTGAGCATGGCTAGTATACCAGTTTTACACTCTACAGAGGTTGCACATCTTTACCCACAATTTATGTTACCCATCTGCCAAGAGACGACCAATCCCATACACCTCTACAGAGGAGGCGAGGCAGGGTAACACTATGAGGCCTTTACAAAGTTCCACTAGCTTCAGAAAACTCGCTACAGTTCTAGGAAGCTCCAATGCAGGGATCCCTCGCCTGACCGCCATCGCAGCAAAATCAACCCAATGACCTCCCTACACTGACCACTTCCCTACTGCCCTTGCCCCTTTCGGGTAAGGTAGTCCTCCACTAGCTTTCCTAATTAGTCATTCAAGGGTGTCCCATACCACCCTTGTGGTAGCACTGTTTTCCCAGGTGGTTCTCCATTTTCCAATTAACATAATGATCTTAACATGAATAGAAAATAACAACTGATAATATAACATAATCATAAATAAATTGTATCTCTATACCCAAAACCACATTACGCAATAGCAAGTACTACCCAAGATTCAATGGTAAACAAGGTATAAAGATAGCCAAACTAAGGTAACCTACTGGGTCCCATCAAAATTAACAAATGCAGATCATTATGATTAATCAGAACATGACTGGGTAAAAAGAAGTGATCAAGGGCACAACTTGTTTGGCACTTGATATTCCAGGTACCAACTTGCTCTTCAGATGACACGCGTCCTCACTGCTAAACGTAGCAATACAGACAAACATGGTATAGACAAAATTAACATCACACCAAACATGTAAACAAAATACATAATAATAATCTACACATTAAAATAAGATTCTAGGAACATGAATCTCTAATTTTGGAGTTATAGATTTGAAGTTATGAATTTTTGAAGGTTTTATGTGTTTTGTACAAGATTAAATAGGATATAATTTTTATTGTGACATTCGTATCAAAACAATGGTACTAAATGATAAACAATAATATTACAAAATTATAGGAATTGGAATGGATTAATTTGGACTTAATATAAATTTTCTATGAATTATACAAGTTTCTAGTATTATTTTTGTATTAAAAACTAATTTATATAATTATTTCTCTGTTTTTCTCATTTTTCTGGATTGTGCGCATGATTATGTAAAAGGACATGGGCTAAAGCGCAAAAGCGTCCCAGACACAGTGGTCCACCTGAGTGGACGGTAGGTTGAATAAGAAAAACTACAGGGGCTCTTTAGCAATTATCCACGGCCGAAGGGGTATTCTAAATTCTTGGCCGTTAGATTTGGACACAACGGGCCCGATTAGATCTAAGCGACCCAGAATACGTGACCTGCTCCGACCGTTAGATTCGGATCCAACAGCCGATAGTCGATACTGCCCCGAGTCGTTCATCACCGAATCAATGACCCTGATGCAACCTCGCGAAACGATACACTACAATCTAATCTGTACCATAGGGGCCGATCCAACGGTCAAGAACCGCTTCCTCCCCACTCCGTCCAAGTGTGAGGTGGAGCCGCCCTGGCAGCGGCGGATTTCCCGCCGGAGACGCTAGACCGGCACCGGCATACCCCTCGTACTCAAGTCTTTAGCCTCGACATGCTACGACTCGACAATGGTCACAATTGAAAGGGAGCTTACCAGAGAGTTGGTAGCATAGGGGTTCTCACTACGGTAGAGGTGGGTCCTCGGCGGGGAAAGGACCTCCAGTGAGCAATTAATGGTTGTGCGGTCGTAGATTCCACCCGCAAGCTCCACGGATGGCTTCGCGGTAGCTCAGTGCAGGCCCCCGACCCGATTCCAAGCCTTGGACCACGACGGGGAGAAGGATTCACGGCGGCGCGGGTTGTCTAGATGCCGAGTCACTGTTTTCCCTCGTACTCACACACGGGCTTGAGCTCCTGGTGGATTCACGAGTTTGTTGACTCAGGGCACGACACAATTCCTTATAGACGTGGTCAGCCAAGGCCAGGATTTTCGGCACGGCTGTTGCAGCTACCGGCATGCGCGGAGTGGTGGAAGATGGCTCTACACCGTGGGCTCCACCGGCAGCGAGGCCAACGCCTGATCTCTGGCGACATTGACTGATTTGTGGGCCCGCCTCACAGCGACAGGAACACACGCGCGTGGAGTGGGTGAGCGGGCCGGCGAGGAGATATTCCCACAGAAGGCGCGGGCCCATACGACGCCCATGGAAGCCAGGTGGAGTTGGGCAGAAATGGAGGTGATCTGGCCCAAGCGCAGGATTGCTCTTCTCTTTTCCTTTTTTCTATTTTAAATTTCTTGTTTTAGTTTCCTTCACATTTTCAGATTCCTATTTCAAATTCAAAACTGATTCAACTTCAAATTTCCCAGTGCAAAAGCTAATACTAATGTGAATATGACCTCTACTGTTTTCAATATTATGATTTATTATTTTTCTTGTTATTTATTTAGTGAAGGAATAAATAGTTTCATTAAATCCCCCTTTCTTATTTTCTATTTTATTTTCATTTAAAATTTGAGGTCCCAAGTTTAAATTATGACTCTTTATTAAAATGTATTCCCACATATTCATAGGTATAAAATACCTATAGTGCATCATTTAATGAAATGAATAATCATTTAATTAAATTGTAAACCTTTCTATTACTTCTTTTCTAAAATAATTTTTGGTTTTCAAAATTCAGTCCTCAATTTTCAATACTCTAGTATAATTTGAGATATCTGAATTTACTATTTTATCTGTTCATATATTTATTTTATTATTATTAATTTTTTTTCTTATGCAAATTTTGGGCCTTACACTATAACAAATGGCAGAAGTGGTTAACGAAATGCAAAATCAGATAAGACAAGAACGCCAGGAAATACGTCAGGACCAGCTGGAGATGCGACAAGCAATAAGACAAGCACGGTTGGAAAGACAACAACAACAACGCCCACTACCTCCACCAGCACCACCAGCTCCACCAAGCTATATATGTGGTACCACTTATGGTGTTATTAACGGTAATCAAAAGGGTGAAAGATACGTTAATAATAATAACGAACATGTGTGAGCTCACCCATGCTGTCTCACACCCCCCACAGGAGAAGAACAGGTGGTTCAATTGGAGCCACACAACGAGGAGTTTGACTTGATCTAGGTGGCATCTCCCAGTAGACTTTATGGCGCCAAGGATGGACTTTAGTTCGATTTATATTTATCTTTTATTTTGTAAGACTTTCGCTATGTAATAAGTACTCTGATTATATTGTGACATTTATCTCTATACACTTTGTTATTATATGTGGTGTCTTCTTTGGAGCATATATGAGATGCACCCGACTTTGTCCCTTAAATCCGGGTGTGACAGTCGAAGACGAGCTAGATCTGCGACGGAACACCCGATGTACACCTCGCCCTCCCTTCTTACACGAAATCATAGAGTTTCAATGTAGTTTCCTTAGGTTTCTACACATACTGCCTCACAACTTTATCAAAACATTCTCAAATTTTTATCACATCCTCTATATATGATATCATGATATGTGGACAAGTTTCATGATTTTCTGATTTTGTTTGTGTTTTATATAATTTTTAAACAACTTGATGGCAAGTTCACGGTCATGTTTAGTGAGCATGTTGCTCCAAGATTCTGGTCTGCTCCTGAAAAAGGTCGTAACTTGTGTTAACTAACATGTATATCATTTTTGCATGCACGGTTTTCCATGCTTCGAGTGACCTGCAGTTCAAATGTGAATTATCCGAAGAAATTCAATTAAAAGAACTAAATCTAATAGTTATAGAAAACAATTTTATAATTGTGCCAAAATGGTACATGTAGGTCTACATAGTGTAGCAACATACCACAAAAAGTTTGGTTGGGAAAAGAAAAAAAGAAAAATATACTTTGTCAAGTGCCCAGAGAAGGGCACTCGGCAAAGTAATCTTTACCGACTATCAGACGGGGGGCACTCGACAAAGGTTTTTCAAAAACCCAGAGGCAGACTTTGCCGAGTGCTTGTCAGTTGGCACTCGGCAAAGACGTTTTTGCCGAGTGCCGGGTCTAGGGCATTCGGCAAAGTATATTTTTTAATTAAAAAAAATCTTTGCCGAGTGCCAGATCGCGGGCACTCGACAAAGACGTTAAACTTAACAGACCGCGCGGCCCTCTCCTTCTCCTTCTCCTTTCACTCTCACTCTCACTCACCCGCCGCCGCCGTGTCCGCCTCCCTCGCTAACCGCCACCGCCTCCCCGTGCCCTCGCCCTTACCCGCCGCCACGCCCGCCTCCCCGGCCATCTCCCCTGCCACCTCCACCGTCGCGCCCACCACCGCCGCCGCCTCCCCGCGCCCTCGCCCTCGCCCGCCGCCGTCGCGCCCGCCTCCCCGGCCATCTCTCCCGCCACCGGCCCACCAACCCCGTCGCCTCGGCAACCGCTACCGGGCCATCCCGACCTCCTCCCGGCCGCGAAACCCGTCGCCCCGGCTATCTCCGCTAAGGTATACATTTTTAGTATATGCATATGGTTGATCTATACGAAATTACATGCTATTGAAAATTTAATATCCACGTAGTGTATATGCTATCAAAACATTTAGGTATGTAGTTGGTGTACATGTAGTTATATAAATGTAGTATATATACTATAAATGATTTTATAGTTTCCATGTAGTATATATAATAAAAATGTAGTTTGCATGTAGTTATGTAGTCTTGTTGTGCTATCTCTCATGGATTGAATATATATTCGTGATTGGCGGCCATCGTGTCGTTGATGTATATCTGCGTGTGTCAGCCATCGTGTTGTTACTTATATTTGCAGGCTTTGGAAACCTCCCCGTGCAGGGGAGGTGCTGCCAAATTTTTTTGTTGACAGGCTTCTTTATATATGTTAGAGGATGGATGACCATGAGTGGATGTACACGGGCCGTGTAGGAAGGAATGATGTCACCCCTGAATGGATTAGAAAGACCGATGATTTCGTGGAACGGGCATATGGCGAAGCTGCTAAAGGAGCGAGTCTAGTCCCATGCCCGTGCAGCAAATGTGCCAACCGTAAAAGAAAATCAAATAAGTCTATGGTAGAACATATTTGGAAGAATGGATTTACGTCGGGCTATACTCAGTGGATCTTTCATGGTGAAGCACATCGTACGAGAGAGGAGGTGCTGAGACAACGCGTCGAGCATTATGATGCTGATGCGAGGGTCGCGTATATGTTGAACGACTATCACGAGGCACAGTACACCGGAGGATGTACGGATGACGAGCCAGAGCCTACTGCAAAGGCGTTATACGATATGTTGGACGCGACACAGAAGCCCCTTCATGGCCAGACTAAGGTTTCTCAACTGGATGCCATTGGGCGTGTAATGGCGTTCAAGTCACAGTACAGCATGAGTCGAGACACATTCGATGGCTTATTGACGGTTATTGGCAGCCTACTTCTGGAGGATCACGTTCTTCCAAAGAGCGTGTACGAGGCACAGAAACTCCTTCGTGCACTCAAGATGACGTATGAGCAGATACATGCTTGTCCGAAGGGCTGCGTGCTATTTAGGAAAGAATACGCGAAGGCAAAGTACTGTCCGAAGTGTAAATCGTCTAGGTTCATGGAGGTAGACTCTAGTGATGGACAGAAGAGGCAGCTCGACATCCCCTTGACAATCCTACGGCACCTTCCGTTCATACCGAGGATCCAGCGTCTATACATGACCGAGGAATCCGCGAAACAGATGACATGGCGCAAATATGGAAAATGATACAATCCTGACAAGATGGTGCACGCATCCATGGTGAAGCATGGAAACACTTTGATGCCATTCACCATGAGAAAGCCAAAGAGGCTCGTAATCTACGTGTTGCGCTGGCCACAGATGGGTTCAATCCCTATGGAATGAGCGCTGCCCCGTACACATGTTGTCCTATGTTTGTTATCCCAATGAATCTTGCCCCCAGTGTGTGCTTTCAAAGGCAGAATATATTCGTGTCGTTGATAATTTCTGGACACCCGGAGAATAAAATGGACGTGTACATGGAGCCTTTGATCGATGAATTGGTACGTGCTTGCATTGGGAGGAAGGGGTATGGACGTATGACCGAGCTACGAAGAAAAACTTCAAAATGCATGTTTGGTACTAGTACTCCATGCATGACTTACCGAGGTATGGGCTATTCTGCGCCTGGTGTGTTCACGATAAGTTCCCATGCCCAGTTTGCAACGAAGCTCTTAGGTTCATTTGGTTGAAAAAGGGTGGCAAATATTCGTCGTTCGATAAACATCGACAATTTCTCCCTCCTGACCATCCATTCCACCTAGACATCAAGAATTTATGAAA
The DNA here is from genome assembly GCF_902167145.1 of Zea mays. NCBI lineage: Eukaryota > Viridiplantae > Streptophyta > Magnoliopsida > Poales > Poaceae > Zea > Zea mays. The sequence goes on from NC_050096.1 coordinate 114,199,071, forward strand.
GGTGTCGTAGTGACAGACCGCCCACCTGCAACGATGACTGATGCCGAAATTCGTCAACAGATAGATGGGCTCGTGGCCAATACAGAAGGTGGTTTTGTGGGATATGGTGAGCAACATATGTGGACACATAAAGTCGGGCATGACTCGGCTCCCCTATTATGACGACCTGCTCCTTCCGCACAACATTGACGTGATGCACACTGAAAAGAATATTGTCGAGGCACTTTGGGCAACAATTATGGACATTCTTGATAAGTCAAAGGACAACGTAAAGGTTCTTTATGGTCTTTGTGAGATATGTGATGTATATGCGATATCTGTGATGGTTATGTGATATCTGTGATGTATATGTGATATCTTTGTTTGTTTGGATGGAATAGAAAAAACAAATAAAAAAGTTGTATACTGGTCACTTTGCCGAGTGTTACACTCGGCAAATGACCTCTTTGCCGAGTGTCAGGGCCATAGCATTCGGCAGAGAAGCAACGCCTGGGCACTGGTAAAACTTCTTTGTCGAGTGCTGTGGCCGTGACACTCAGCAAAGAAGCAAGTTTTGCCGAGTGCCTCCTTGAGCACTCGGCAAAGAAGATACCAAAGGGCCCCGCTGGAAGACCCTTTGCCGAGTACAGGATGGTAGACACTCAGCAAAGAGATAATTTCTTTGCCGAGTGTATTAGGTGACAATCGACAAAGGTAATTTCTTTGCCGAGTGTCACCTAGAACACTCGGCAAAGTCGTCGTCTTCGGTACCAGGCGTCGTGACGGTCGCTTTTCTTTGCCGAGTGCCCGATAAAAAGTACTCGACAAAGAAGTCATTGCTGATGTACTGTTCGCCGAACCCTCTTTGCCGAGTGTCACATTCGGCATAGTATTTGTCGAGTGTCACACTCGGCAAAGTATTTGCCGAGTGTTTTTCAGGCTTTGCCGAGTGCCTGAAGCACTCGGCAAAGCCTTCGATTCCGGTAGTGCATGTACGAGTATCTCTACATCCTAATGAGCAACTGAGGTATATTGGAAAAAATTGGGATCCCCACTCGAAACATTTTAGCTATTTGTGACTTTGATATTAGATTCAACTTCATCCTAAGGGTAATAGAGACATTTTCTAACAAAATATCAATTTCCTGGAGCTGGAGCTAGGTTACGAGCTAAACACATCAAAATATTGTAAAACTTCACAATAGAGATGCTTCATGGTGGAGTAGAGGAGTTTCAAGCACCCCTAAAGAGTTTGTGATAGTTAGTACTCACTCCGTTTTTTTATTTGTCGTGGTTTAGTTTAAAAATGAACTAGCGGCGACAAATATTCGAACGGAGGTAATACTATTAACTTGCTTGGTAAGAGATGAAGCAAGAATTTTTTTTGTTTATTAAAAAAATACGCTGTCACGTACATCTTTGAAGTGGTACTAGTATTAGTATCGAAAACCTTCCGGTTCTTCAAAAACAATGTTACAAGGGTGTGTCAAAACTTCTGCGGACGAACGAGGACATATATAGCATGTGACGCAAACAAAGTCAAGTAGTAGCCTGTTTGCGCTTGTACCTGGTGGCACAACATGCGAAAGCGAGAAGGTTGAGAAGCTGCAATCCTGCCATCAACCAGAACAGACGATCAAGACGACCCTCATTGAGGTTATCAGGGATCCAGCCGTGCCGCCCTCTTCCCACCAGTGTCGCCGAATCCATGAGCTTCAACATCACAGAGACAAGGTAGTTTCCAAGGGTGACCATGACGAGCGAGCAGGCCTGGCACGAACTTCGCATGGCATGGGGCGACTGCTCGTATGCGAACTCGGTGAAACCGACAGCGGCGAACACTTTCGCTACGCCAACGAACACGTACTGCGGTGCCTGCCACAGGATGCTCATGGGGACGGCAGCGTCGCGGTGCGCTAGGCCTCGTTCGTCGACGATCCTGAGGCGCGTCGTCTCAACCAGCGCGGCCGAAGCCAACGAGAGCGTAGCGAAAGCCAGACCCACGCCGACTCGCTGCAGCTCGGACAGGCCGCCTCCTTTGAGGCCACCAGTGGCCATGCTCAGCACTGGCTTGACAACCCTGCTGTAACAGGGGGCCAGCAGGATGAGGATGCAGAGGCAGTTGAAGGTCGTCAGAGAGGCTGGAGGAACTGAGAACCCACGTATGTTCTTGTCCATGACTTCTCCTTGTTCGACGAAAAGCGGGAAGAAGGCTTCAGCCATGTTGAAGACTACGCCAGCTAGCAGCACAGGCAACATCCTCGCCAGGACCTTCAGCTCCTCCACCTGCGTCACCGTGCACAGCTTCCATGGACTAGGCATAGCAGCAGCAGCAGACGATGCTTCGTCGACGGAGGAAAAGGTGGCAGCCCGATCAAAGAACCTACTAAATGCGGTCATTTTGTTTTGTTTTCCCATTCAGTAGACAAAATAAAAATTAGGAAGCTCTCAAAACCACTACAAGTACCATACCTTAGCCCTTGAGTGTGCACCAGCTTCCTGCTCCCTACGACCGCCGCCGCCTCCTTGCCTGGCACTTCATACAGGAGAGAGCTGTCGCTCGGCACGTCCACATGGGCCTTCCGGACGGCGGCAACCACAACCTGGCAAACCCTGGTGAGTGCGCTCCCTCCCGGTTTCTGGTACCTGTAAAGCTTGGTGCTGGCAAGAAACCCAGCTATTCCAACCACCGAAAACAGCGCAGGTATCCCGAACCCCCAGCCCCAGCCCCAGCTGTCCTGAACGTACACGAGGAGCGTGCTCGCGAGGGAGCCGCCATTGACGGCGAAGTAGTACCAGTTGTAGTACCGCTCCTTCTGCGCCTTCTCCGCTCCGTCGGTGTCGTCGAACTGGTCGGCCCCAAACGTGGGCACGCATGGCCACACGCCACCCAGGCCTAGGGCGGCCAGGAAAAGGCCAAGGGAAGGCAGGGCGTCCTGGCCCTGGGGAGAGATGTCCAGTGCATGAATGCTTGCTGCCGCAAGTGTCAGTACAAGCATCCCCTGCAGACAAAAGAAAGTGGAACTGAACATGCGGATGCAGATTAATTTGACAAAGAAAGTGAAGGCCTGCGGCGGCGGCCAAGAGTGGAGTGGAGCTGAGCTAACAACCATGGTAAAGATGGCGAGGGAAATGACGATCGTCCGTTGCCTTCCCCAATACGAATCCGCCAGGAATGCGCCGAGTAGGGGAGTCAGGTAGCAGGTTCCCTGCCATGAGGCGACGTTGCTCGCCGCAGCGACATTGCTCTGCTTCCGCGCCTTGGTTAGGTAGCTCACCAGGTTCGTCCCCACACCGTAGTACGCCAAAGAGACGCAGAACTCACCACCAAGAATCGAGTAGCAGGCTCTCCATTTCCCAGTGTGCTTTTTCGACGCTGGGTCGCCGTTGATGTCAACAGAGCCATCGCAAGTGTACGGCTCATATTCCTGGACTCCGTGACGAAAACAGGCCATGGTAAAACAGTGTTTGCTCATCTGGATTTGCTTCTTTTTTAGCAACAACAATGCAGTTTAGATTACCTGCAGACGGCTAGCGGTGAGAGCAGTGGAGCTGGCCACCACTTGCGGCGTCGAGCAGGCAGACAATGTAGCTCCGGTGGGCGCCATCTCCTCTCCACCGACACATTGGCTCTTGCAAGGCCGGCGCCACAGCTCCTCCTCCCAGCCGTCTGCCATGTGAGGGCACACGGAGGCGGGATCCCATCAAGGGTATAAATCGGCCACAGTGCCAATGGAACGTCGAGGCGCGGGCACTGCGCACCGCGATGGGTGCACCCTTTTGCCATCGTATGGGTCGAATAAACAACCCAAAACTCCCATGCCTTCGCACGGACGAAAGCCCCCATGCTCTCTGCCGACTTCCTTCGTTCTTTTTTTTATTTCTATACATAATGTACTTTTACAAATTATAATTTAAAATTGTCATATTTGGTACATTTTTGTTTCTAACTCTTCTGAGTATGTACTAGGTGAGTACCCGTACATTGCAACGGGAACATATAATACCATGATAACTTATATACAAAATGTGTCTTATATTGTTATAAGAAAATATTTCATAATTCATTTGTGACCCTAGCCATACATAAATTTTGTTATTTTAATTTAGATGTTTCACTACTACATTGCAACCATCAATATCATGCAGACTTCGATATATATCATGATTTGCATAGTCTCATCATTGGAGAGCATGTGCCACATCTGCCAGTAGAAGTTCCGTCGTACATCGTTAGTCATCAGGCACGCACCACCATACACGCTTGCTTAAACAAAAAGGCAAGTGTGTGTTTGCGAAGAGAATCAAAGGCAGACCTAAACAAAAGCTACCCCGATGATGGCGAGTGGTCATTATTGTCAGTCCTCCTCTGCGTCACCTCCGGCGCCGAGATGACGCAACAATCCTTGATATAGTAGTCGTCGAACACGCGCGACATGGTGAGTACCGATGACTCTTGGATGGGCTGTCAAATGAAGTGCACCCCGGGCTTATCAGCGAGGTAGTACATCTGGTCGTTGCACCACCGGATGTGCTACTCCTCTACACATACATATTGTTCGAGGACACTCACACAACAGCAACAATGGTCGTCATCCCAGCGCACAAGAATTCATGGCCGGTCAGTAGTGACTTACGTGGCAGGTTGGGCTTCAGGTGGATGATAAGCTGGACGGCATGATGTCGCCGTCGTCGGTTGCGATGCCCAGAACAACCCGAGAGTCGTCGGCATTGGCGACGATCATGAGATCCCCCTGTTTGACGATGGACAGTGCGGTGCAGTCGCTCTGGACCGTGTCCAAGCGGCGGCTACGCTGGAGCTTGCCGTACACAGCGGCACATGGGCCATGTAGGATTGCTTTCAGAGGTTGAACCGGCAGTCGTCAAGCTTCTTCTCGTCGTCGATGAGCGACGCCAACACGAGCGCCTCGTGCTAGTGGTGTTTGTTCGGGGTTTCCAAGTAAAAAACATGGATTCATCTTTGACATTGGTTTATGAAAATGAATCATAAGTCAGATCCATAGAAAAATATTACAGAGAATAAATGTCACACATGCAAAAAAAAGAATTTAAGTTGAAAATATTATTCAAACAAAAGAAATTGCATGCAAGACTCTTCTTTAAATACTACTCCCTCAGTCTAAAAATATAATTTAATAATCTTGGTGATACTTATCTACTACTATACATTGTGCAAGGGTAGCAGGTGGGTTTCGGGAGAGATGTAATATATGTTTTTACTATAATAGATGTAGACATAAATACACATGTGGTGTAGTGGTAGCTACGAACACATTTGCTTGAGAGGTTGCCGGTTTGAATCCCTTTCTTTGTGGTCTATTTTTTTAATTTAATTTTAGCTATGTATGGGATGTATGGCAGAATACAGAATGACAGTCTATCCCTTACTGCCTTAATAAGTAGTATAGATTGGCGCGATACATGCCTCGTCTGACTGCGTATACGAGGGGGGTCTACTTGTACATAGAGACACGTTACGTCATTCCGTTTGCCTTGGTACCTTCTGTTCTGTCAAATATATGCAAACCAAAACCAAGGTAAAAAAAAAAGAACTTCATGTCCTTTGCCATCGTATCCCTCACCGCCTTCCTTTTCAGTTTCTTCATCGCAACGCTGGTATGCCCGCTCTGCATGTGTTTGGGACGGTGAAGTGCACGCAGCCTCACCGCGACAAAAAAAATCAAGGGACACAGGTGCAATAAATATAAATAATAAATCCACATGCAATACACCTACTTTTACGGCCTCTAAGTCTCACACTTCATCACTGTCTCCGATGACACTAAGGTCTCGTTTGTTTTGTTAGAATTGAATTCCATTTTAATAATTATAATTTAGATAAAACTAATTAAATTTATATATTTATATATGTAATATATTTGTATACTATGTTAAATCATATGAGAGAGATAGTTATATACTACAATCATATTATAACGAAGCAAGTAGAAGAGTATGCTATAAGTTGTACATCGGAAAAATAGCATGTAAATCTATAGAATCAATTTCCATCTCTCACCCCTATGAATTTGAGATAGACTTATATGATAACTTTAGAAAGTGGTGGAATGTCACATTCTAAAAAAATAGCTTATTCCAATAGTAAGATTCTAATTCCTCAAAATGAAAGGAAACAAACGAGCCCTAATAGAAATTTCCGACGACCCAAACCATCGAACATAACCCCTATACCCTCGGACATAAGGGTAATTCCAACGGCCTCAAGGGTAGTCGGCAGTTAAACCGAATAACAGCCATGACGGAGTCCAGTGGGCCCCATTGATGTTATGTCTGATGGCTCGCATGCGAACCGTCGAACATAACATATGTATATACGATGGCCCGCATATAGACCGTCGGACGTAAGATGTACGTATGTCTGACGGCTACCCCTGTGCCGTCGGACTTTATACACTTATATCTGACGGACATAGCTTGGTTGTTAGACATAATGAATTTCAAGTAGGTCAAAATTTTCCCTGTTTTTTGTTTATTCCCACAACATACATTTTCACACCCACAAATATATAGATTTCACAACCACATACATATTCACAGTCACATACATCCACAAACACATACATCCACAACCACAAACACATTTTCACATTCACAACACATATTTTTTCGACAAAGGGACACAAACTGGAGGTGTCTGGAAGCCCTATAACATATAAGCCGAGATATTAAACACTAAGTTCTTTATTTCTATCACACAAACATATATGTACATATGAACGAATACCTGATCTCGACAAATCAAAGGAAAAATTGATGGAGGAGGAGGTGGAGGCAGTAGTGCAAGTGCCGGAAATGGCATCCCAAAGGTTGCTGAAAATCGCCTAGAGGGGGGTGAATAGGCGTAATCTAAAATTTACAACTTTAAACACACACTACAAGTCGGGGTTAGCGTTAGAACTAAAATCAAGTCCGGGAGAGAGGGCGAAAACAAAACAAACGAGAATCAAGCGGATGAACACGGTGATTTGTTTTACCGAGGTTCGGTTCCAAAGAACCTAGTCCCTGTTGAGTAGGTCACAAAGACCGGGTCTATTTCAACCCTTTCGCTCTCTCAAACGGTCACTTAGACCGAGTGAGCCTCTAACACTATAAAAACCATCAACTAAAAATAATGTATTTAGTTATTTATGGTAATTAGGGTAATAAATTTTTATTCATGTGTTTATTATTTATTTGTATTTGAAATAATTTTTAATTGCTCATGATTGATTTGTGGATATTTAATAGCATTTCTTCTTATAGGAAAATCCTAATAAATAATATAATAATTGTTAGTCTAAAAATAAATATTTTATTTATAAATAGTTTTAGTATAATTATTATGAATTTTAGAGTTATTTAAAAATGTATTTGGAATTTAGAAAAGAAATAAGAAAAAAACTAAAGAAACCCTAACCCTAACCCTAAAAGCCCACTAAGGCCCATCTAACTCCCTAGCCGCGCCCTCCCTTGGCTTCCTCCCAGGCAGCCGCCACCGCCGCCCCTGATCCCCTCCCCTTCCCTTTCTCTCTCCTCCCCCTCGCTTCTCTCTCGCGCGCACGCCGCCAGGACTCTGCCGAGCGCCCTGCACGCCCGCCCCGCGCTCAAACCAACCGGCCCCGCCCCTGTCCCGACCGCACCAGGCCGCGACCGGAGACCCGGGCCGAGCCTAGGCCGACCGGCGCCCACGACCCCGAGTTGCGCATCCGCCCGACCGAGCCGCCGGCTGACTGCGCGACTGCCCCGTGCACCCTGCCGTCCGTTTCTTCTTCGCGAGTTATGGAGCTTCAAACGCGACCATTCCTCCTCCCCCATTACTCTCCTTTGTAACCAACGCATCTATGGCACCATGAAGACCCGCCGGCGCCTCTCTCCCTCCCCCGGCCGACCTTCCCTCTCCCCTCCCTCCTTCTATAAAAACCGAGCTCCTCTCTCCCTCCTCCCTACCCGAGCTCGCCCCCATCTCTCTCTCACTCTCCTCGCCGTTAGAGCCACCACCGTCGTCGCCGGAGTTCGCCACGCTGTCACCGGAGCCCGTGGAGCTCGCCGGAGCAACGCACTCGCCATCCGAAGCCGAGCCCCTGCTCTTCTCCACCCGGTCGAACCCCCGTCGAACTCTCCCCGTCACACATGCAAACTCAAGGTTGAAGACGACCCAAAATATTTATGTATTTTCGAAATTACTTTTGATTTAGTTTGTGAATTGTATATTTATTATGTTGTAATATGAGCATGTTGTGATTCGAAATTCACGTGTATGCGCGCTATGGATTTTTTGGTAGATATATGCGATAAGTAGTGCACCGTGATTATTCATGTTATTCGATGCGATGACTTTTAGAATGTTGGATTAGAGAGAAATATAACGAAAAATTAGTAGTCACACGTTGGTGATAAAAACACTAATAGGAAATTTTATAGTTAATTTTGGTCACAATGAACTTTGGAAATTATTTGGAGGATTATAATCATAGGTTCATTTTAATGGAATTAGTAAATGGTATAGAATTCATGGTCATATAAATATTATAGGATTTTAGATGATTTATCGCCGATTATTTTTAATAATATTTTCTTTTAGAAAGAAAGGAGAAAATACCACTAGTCGTATAGAAAATAGATTTTTACTAGCCAAAATAAAGATGATCATAAGTATAGAACTTAACTTTTTAGAATTAGTAAAATACTTGTTTTTGTCATAATAACCATGTTTATGATATAAAAGTCCAATTAGTGATTTATAGTGATTTTTAAAATATTAATGTTAGTAGATTCATTTTTAGCTATGCCCATAAACTCAAGTTAGAAATAAAAGGAATAAAGTCTATTAGTTTATTTATTAGTATTAAAGAAAATAATTAGCATTTATTTTCATAAATGATGTTAATACGTATTAATACTAGTTAAAACTATTATTATAGCAGCTACTCATAATTTCACCATTTATGACTCGCAATAATAGTCATAATTGGATTAATAAGTATTTACACGTTAAGACGTATTTATGTGTGTGATAAGTGCGATGTGTGAAAGTGAATGTAATGGTGAATGATTACCCTGTACTGGTGTATGTTTATTTATTTGGCATACGTATTCTTTTGTATGTGCGATACGCAAATCGATGCTAGAAGTGGACTGTGAGTTAGACGAACCTAACACGTTCGAGGACGACCCGCAGGACACATTCGAGCAAGGCAAGTGGATTATCCCTCTGCATATTCTATTTGTACCAAATTAATGCATATAATAATGTTTACTTTTTGGATATACTGCATAATCTGATGGGATTTACCTAATTAAGGATTTTCTATATTTACCAATTGTATTCCTTGATTACCCTGGGAAAATACTATGCTTTGCAAATTGATGCTACCGCTCAACTTAATAATTGTTATGTCACTCCTGTTTATGATATTAATGTTCCGTAAATGAAATTAGTATTATGATGTTAACCCGATGGTTAAACAAGATTATTGCATATTAATTGGAATATGAAGTGACACCCAGGAAAACAGTGCTACCATGAGGGTGGTATGGGACGCCCTTGGCTAAATAACTAGGAAAGTCTTATGTTGGGTGCTGGTCGTGGTCGACCGGTACGAGGGCATCTGGCAAGCGCTTATAGTTCTGGCTCAGGCAGATTGGATACGGGCATAGTTCCCAAAGCTTTACCCTGTAGTCTGGACTATAAGTTGGTTACGTTAGGTGTGCTCTATGCAGTTTGACCATTTCTAGCATTTGCATATTGAGGACTCTAGGGAAAAGCCTCGTAGTTCTAGCCATTCACCTCGGAAGTGAATACAGGTCTGATCAACCTAGGCAAGAAGGGAATCGTGACTTATGGGTAAAGATGCGCCACCTCTGCAGAGTGTAAAACTGATATGTCAACTGTGCTCATGGTTAAGAGCAGCCTGGACTCCTCACATGATAATTGAACTTGAAGATGGAAATAAATCGAGATCCGATGATCTGCCAATGGTTTGCTTAAGTGGTTTCACTTAAGTGTTTTTGATATACTCTTATACCTTTGTTTAGTGGGAATACTTGGGATACACACTTATTAGTAAGACAAGCATTGTTAATAAAATATTGACCAACTAAAATGCATACTGCTCAACCTTAGCCTCACCTTGTTAACTTGCATTAATATTTCCCCCACTTGCTGAGCCCCGACCATAAGTGAGCTCACCCTTGCTAATATTTTGATTAGAGGGTGATGCTGGAGACTTCGCTGATGACGATGATGAATTTTAAGTCTAACGATGTGCCAGTCATCTTCTTGTGGGAGATTACCCATATTTAATTCCGCCTTACTTTGATGTTGATACTTGTTAAAGATACAATGATTCAAATGATGTAATAAAGTATTCTACTCTCTTTATGCCTGTATTGCATTGTTTTTTTATATAATACACTTGTGACGTCAACATATGTGTGGAAATAGATCTTGGCACACATATGCTATGCGCCCGGCTCTGCCCTAGAACCGGGTGTGACAGAAGTGGTATCAAAGCTATGCTGACCCTAGGTCGTTAGACTAGTTAGAAATGGAAAGCCTAGTTTGTTTAAAACTTGCTAATTTCATTCTTATAAAATTATTTTATCAGCCTTACCTCTTTAAAATTCAACTAAGTTGACACTTTCTCTTGTAGATGGTTCGTACCCTTCAAACCACCCGAGTTAACACTAGCTACGCCCCTCTGCCATGGCAAATCCCTGTCTACCCAGTGGTAGTAGAGGAAGTTCTAGTGGACCTCCCTCGCATTCGAGTGGAGCATGGAGTCATCCTGGAAGACAGCTTGGAGGAACTTCTGCCGACGCCCACCCCATCGGCAGAGTCACTGGCCTTCGCAGTTAGGTCATCGACCTCAGCACCGCCTGCACCAGCCGTTCAAGCTCCTGCACCCGGAGACGACGACCCAGAAGACTCTGGGGATGACAATGATGAGGATGACGATGACAACGAGGATGAAGAGGAACAAGTCAACGAGGAAACCAACTACGCCCAGCAGGACTACTTCATGGGGTTTGGTCCTGTCACCAAACATTACACATCGATGTTCGAGATGGGACACTTCCCCAACCTGTTGCAAGACGTGCTGCACGCGTTGGGAACCTACGTCCGACCCTTGTACGAGACAAGGCGAGTGAGCGAGCCTCCCCGGGCTTGCTACTACATCACTCGCATTCACGTCATGGTGATGGATGCAGGGGATAGGGGATTCAGGACTCTGTCTGCTCATGAGTCCCTAACACCGCTATCCAGCTACGCTGCTTCGGTCGGCGATGCTGCCAGACGGACTCTATGGTCTCTCAGCCACACCTACCGGCAGCAGTTGCATGACACGAGGTTCAGGCATCTCCCTTTGTGTCTGAGTGGAGGAAACCAGACCAACATCGTTCTAGGTGAAGCTGGTGAGGATCGCCTCAACACTCTAGCTGGTGTGGTGGTCGGCCTCAACACTGACCTTGACAGTGCCACCCTGGATCTCTCTAGGGTGCATTTGGAACTAGAGGATGCCCACGCCAGGATTGCAGCCCTGGAAGCCCTACTTCAAGGACGGGATCCGCCTGAAGCCCAGGCCCCCGCCATGGCGTTGTCCCCTCCCCGCAAGAGGCTTCACTATGGGGAGCCCGGATCCATCACCAGGCTGCTCTAGAAATTTTTAAGTTATGTCGTAATAAGTTAGCTCTCGCGTTAGACGATGAAAACTCTCTTTTTAAGTTATCTTCATAATAATAACAACCATGTGATGGTGTTGGTTGATATGTTTGAGTTGGATTTTTGTTTGAGTGCAATGGTCTTATGGAATGATGGCCATAAGAGCATATAAAAAACATAAATTTAAGATATTCCCCTCTAGAAATCTTTTCTACTCCTCACTCTTCTAAGAATTTCACTCTCTGACCAATCAGATGGTGAACGCTCGTTCAGGACCCAACAACAACAGGAACCAGCGTGGTCAACAGATACCACCACCACCACCAAACCCTAACATGGAATAATTCATCGCCGCTCAGATGCAGCTTCTGCAGGGTCCCACTGCATCTGTGCAGCAGATTCAGCAAAATCAGTAGAATCAGCAACACCAGCAGCAACAGTAGTATGCACCCCCGGCTAGAGATAAGCACCGGGATTTTATGAGCCATCAGCCGCCAACTTTCTCTCACGCGGTTGATCCTTTGGATGCCGATGACTGGCTCAAGGTCATTGGAAAGAAGTTGGATATCGCCCAGTGCAACGACTGGGAGAAGGTCTTGTACGCCTCGGGAAGACTCGAGGGTTCCACGTCCGATTGGTGGGATGCCTTCACAGCGGCATACCCCAATGCAGATACTATAACCTAGCAGGAGTTCCAAGTGAACTTCCATGCTCATCATATTCCCTCGGGGATTATGAAACTGAAGAAGAAGGAGTTCCTTTCCCTTACACAAGGGAATATGACTTTCAGTGAGTACCGTGATCGCTTCACTCAGCTTTCACGCTACGCCCCAGAGGAAGTGGATACGGATGAGAAGCGCCAAGAGCGTTTCTTGGAAGGATTGATTGGACTCCTGAATTATCAACTACAGAGTCATACCTTCTCTAACTTCCAGACTCTGTTGAACAAGGCAATTAGCCTTGAAAGCAAAAGAAGGGAACTGTCTGACCACAAAAGGAAGTTCCAAGGTCAGTCCAGCAGAAACACCGGCCCGAACAATGCGCAAGGTTCTCAGTACCGCTCTGGAAATCAGGGTGGAAATAATTATTAAGTGCAACGCTCTAGACAGTAAGGCCAGAGAAACAATCAAAGTCAGAACCAGCAGAGGAACAACTCTCGGACCAACCAAAGGTCTGGTGGTAGTTCGCAGACTCGACAAGGTGGTGTCGTGAACACGCAAGCCAAAAGCAACAACGCACCAGTCCAACCCAATGGTTGTTTCAAGTGTGGTGAGCTTGGCCATTATGCTAACAACTGCCCTAGGCGCAACCAGCAGACACCTCAGAAGAGCAACAATCAGAGGAATGACCAGAACACCCCTGCTCAAGGATCTGCACAGAACAAGACTCCGCAGAACCAGAGTAGAGGAAGAGTCAACCATGTGACAGCGGAATCAGTTCCTGATGATGCCGATGTGGTGTATGGTATGTTCCTTATCAACTCCATATCTGCTTCAACTTTATTTGACTCTGGATCATCACATTCATTTATAACTAAGTCATTCGTGGAAAAGCATAACTTACCAAAGCACCCTCTTAAGGAGATGTTATACATTAGTTCACCAGGAGGTGACATGAAGGCCACACATTCATGCCTCCATGTTAATCTCAAGATTCAAGGAATAGATTGTTCTGTCAACCTAGTGGTCTTAGGATCCAATGGTATTGATGTGATTCTTGTATGTGACTAGTTGAAAAGTCGTGATGGAGTGATACAATGTGCCAACGGAACAATTATGTTGACAAGTCCGCAAGGTAAAAGAATCCAAGTTAGCATAGACAAGCCAACATATACAAAAGGAAAGACAGTGGTAAATCACTTGGAAGTAAAGCCCCTGGAAAATATCAAGGTAGTGTGTGAATACCCAGACATATTTCTGGGGGAATTACCAAGTATGCCACCAGACCGTGATATAGAGTTTTCTATTGAATTATTACCTGGAACTGCACCTATCTCAAAAAGACCTTATAGAATGGATGTCAAAGATTTAGTTGAACTGAAGAAACAAATAGAAGAATTACTAGAAAAAGGTTTCATTCGCCCAAGTTCATCCCCTTGGGGAGCCCCAGTTCTATTTGTGAGCAACAAAGATGGTTCGAGGAGAATGCGTGTTGATTATAGAAGTTTGAATGAAGTAACCATCAAGAATAAATGCCCATTACCTCGGATTGAAGATTTATTCGATCAGATGAAGGGAGCTAAGATATTCTTGAAGATAGATCTAAGGTCGGGATATCATCAGTTAAAAATTCGAGCAGAAGATGTACCCAAGACAGCCTTCACTATGAGATATGGATTATATGAGTTTTTGGTCATATCGTTTGGACTGACTAATGCACCAACATATTTTATGAATTTGATGAATAAAGTATTCATGGAATATCTGGATCAGTTTGTAGTCGTATTCATTGACGACATACTGATTACCCTGTACTAGTGTATGTTTATTTATTTGGCGTACGTATTCTTTTGTATGGGCGATACGCAAATCGATGCTAGAAGTAGACTGTGAGTTAGACGAACCTAACACGTTCGAAGGACGACCCGCAGGACACATTCGAGTAAGGCAAGTGGATTCTCCCTCTGCATATTCTATTTGTACCAAACTAATGCATATAATAATGTTTACTTTTTGGATATACTGCATAATTTGATGGGATTTACCTAATTATGGATTTCCTAGATTTACCAACTGTATTCCTTGATTACCCTAGGAAAATACTATGCTTTGCAAATTGATGCTACCGCTCAACTTAATAATTGTTATGTCACTCATGTTTATGATATTAATGTTTTGTAAATGAAATTGGTATTATGATGTTAACCCGATGGTTAAACAAGATTATTGCATATTAATTGGAACATGAAGTGACCACCCAGGAAAAAGTGCTACCATGAGGGTGGTATGGGACGCCCTTGGCTAAATAACTAGCAAAGTCTTATGTTGGGTGTTGGTCGTGGTCGACCGGAACGGGGGCATCTGGCAAGCGCTTATAGTTCCGGCTCAGGCAGATTGGATACGGGCATAGTTCCCAAAGCTTTACCCTGCAGTCTGGACTATAAGTTGGTTACGTTAGGTGTGCTCTATGCAGTTTGACCATTTCCAGCATTTGCATATTGACGACTCTAGGGAAAAGCCTCGTAGTGAGACCCTAGCCATTCACCTCGGAAGTGAATACGGGTCTGATCAACCTAGGCAAGAAGGGAATCGTGACTCATGGGTAAAGATGTGCCACCTCTGCAGAGTGTAAAACTGATATGTCAGTCGTGCTCACGGTTAAGAGCAGCCTGGACTCCTCACATGATAACTGAACTTGAAGATGGAAATAAATCGAGATCCGATGATCTGCCAATGGTTTGCTTAAGTGGTTTCACTTAAGTGTTTTTGATATACTCTTATACCTTTGTTTAATGGGAATACTTGGGATACACACATATTAGTAAGACAGGTGTTGTTAATAAAATATTGACTAACTAAAATGCTTACTGCTCAACCTTAGCCTCACCTTGTTAACTTGCATTAATATTTCCCCCACTTGCTGAGCCCCGACCATAAGTGAGCTCATCCTTGCTAATATTTTGATCATAGGGTGATGCTGAAGACTTCGCTGATGACGATGATGAGTTTTAAGTCTAACGATGTGTCGGTCATCTTCCTGTGGGAGATTACCCATATTTAATTCCGCCTTACTTTGATGTTGATACTTGTTAAAAATACAATGATTCAGATGATGTAATAAAGTACTCTACTCTCTTTATGCCTTTATTGCATTGTCTTTTGATATATTACACTTGTGACGTCAACATATGTGTGGAAATGGATCTTGGCACACATATGCTATGCGCCCGGCTCTACCCTAGAACCGGGTGTGACAGAGCCTTTCCCTTAATCAATTGGGTCACTAACACCCCGCAAGGACCACCACACTCTTAGGTGTCTCTTGCTTTGATTACAAGTCACTTGAGAACAAGAATGAGAAAGAAGAAAGGCAATCCAAGAGACAAGAGCTCAAAAGAACACGAAATCACTCTCTCACAAGTCACTAAGTATTTGAGGTGAATTTGGGACTTGGAGAGGCTTTGATCTTTTGAATTGTGTCTAGGAGTGAATGCTAGAGCTCTTTTATTGAATGTGATGTTCAGAAGTCTTGGATGCTTGGAGTTGTGGTGGTTGGGGGTTATTTATAACCCTCAACCACCAAAGAAGCCGTTGGGGAGGCTGCTGGCGATGGGCGCACCGGACAGTCCGGTGCGCCACCGGACACTCACTGTTTAATGTCCGGTGCACCGCCACGTCACCCAACCGTTAGGGTTCGGAGCGAAGTCAACCGTTGGAGCTTTGTCCTCTTGCGGCACCGGACAGTCCGGTGCCCCTTTGACTTGCTGCTCTGACTTCTACCGCGGTACTGTGTTGCACTATTCATCCGTCAGAGTTGACCGTTGCGCGCTAGATAGCCATTGCCCACTAGTTCACTGGACAGTCCAGTGGTACACCGGACAGTCCAGTGAATTATAGCGGAGTGCGCCTGCGGAAACCTGAGAGTGGCTGGTTGGACCCTGTATGGTCCTGGTGCACCAGACACTGTCCGGTGGCACACCGGACAGTCTGGTGCACCAGACCATAGAACACTTGGTTCGTTTTGCTCCTTTGAATAAGGTCCCTAACTTGAATATATATTGGTTTGTGTTAAACCTTTATGTGTCACACCCGGATTTTAGGGTCCAAAACCCGGACGCGAACATAATCACCAGGTGTGCTGGGACCAAGTCTCACACATATGATGAATCATGGCATAGGATCGAATGTCACATCTTTACTACATAATAGGAGTTCTATATAAAATAAATAAATAATTATATTATAAGGAGACAACGGTCCAGCAACCCAAAGTTGACTGGGAGACGACGACCTAGACCACTCACGAACTCATCACAGCATCCTCCACGCGCTTCATCCTGTGGTACCTGTTCCTGACCTGTGGGGGGTGTGAGACAGCAAGAGTGAGCTCACATACGTTCATCGCTCAACAAGTTGTGAGGAATAATGTGCATGAACTCGCCAAAAGTGGGAGCTCACGTGAAGTGTAAGGCTTACCAAAGAGGATGGTTAGAGCTGAGCATTGCTTTTAAAGTTGGTCAAAATTTTATTAGCAATTACTAAGTATAAGTAAATACCAGCCCAATTAAGTAGTAGAACAAAAGTAACAACCTCACCTGCGATGCAATGCATATGACAAATTGAGTTTAGGTTCCATAATTTAATCATGTGAGTGTCCGAGCTGCTCATGACCGTGAGCACGGCTAGTATACCAGTTTTACACTCTGCAGAGGTTGCGCATCTTTACCCACAAGTCATGTTACCCATCTGCCAAGAGACGGCCAATCCCATACACCTCTACCGAGGAGGCAAGGCAGGGTAACACTACGAGGCCTTTACAAAGTTCCACTAGCTTCAGAAAACCCGCTACAGTTTATAGGAAGCTCCAGTGCAGGAATCCCTCGCATGACCGCCATCGCAGCAAAATCATCCCAAGGGCCTCCCTCCACTGACCACTCCCCTACTGCCCTTGCCCCTTTCGGGTAAGGTAGTCATCCACTAGCTTTCCTAATTAATCAGCCAAGGGCGTCCATAAACCCTTGTGGTAGCACTGTTTTCCCGGGTGGTTCTCCATATTCCAATTAACATAATGATCTTATCATGAACAGTAAATAACAACTGATAACAAAAGTGTAATCATGAATAATGTATCTCCATACCCAAAACCACATATAGCACTAGCAAGTACTACCCAGAAAGTTCAGTGGTAAACAAGGTATAAAGATAGACAAACTAGGGTATCCTATTGGGTCCCATCAAAATTAACCTATGCAGATCATTATGATTAATTAGAACATGAGTGGGTAAAAAGAAGTGATCAAGGGCACAACTTGCCTGGGACTTGAGATTCCAGGTACCAGGATGATCTTCAGATGACACGTGTCCTCACCGCTAAACGTAGCAATACAAACAAACAGTGTATAGGCAAAATTAACATTACACCATGCATAAGAACAAACTGTATAATAATAATCTACGCGTCGCTACGAGATCGTGGGATCGAGAACCACTAAATTTGGGGTTACAGTTATGAAGTTATGGTTTTCCGAAGATCCATGTGGTTAAATATAGAATAGACTAAGGGCAACATTTTAACCTATATTTCATGACAAAACAAAGTTACGAGATGATAATAAATATTATTGTGAGACTAATGCAACTAGAATGGATCAAAACAGGGTTACGGTTATTGAGTTATAAATTTCTAAGGATTTTATGTGTTTTGTACATGATTAAATAGGATATTAATTTTAATGTGACTTCATGTGAAAACAGTGATATTGTATGATAAACAATAATATTATAAAATTATAGAAATTGAAATGAATTAATTTGGACTTCATATGAATTTTCTATGAATTATACAAGTTCTAGCAATTATTTTTGTATTAAAAATCAATTTCTATACTATTTATCAAATTTATATGTTCTCTGTACTGCGCGTAAGATTTCCGAGAAGGACAGGGGCTTCAGCGCAAGTTTCCCCAAGACTCAAAATGCTTCTTCCAGGACTGAGGGTTGATTCAATAGTAATACAGGGGCTCATTTGCAAAGTGGTGGCCGAAGGGGTATCAATTATTCTCAGTCGTCCGATCCGAAATCTAGGGCTTAAGTTAGATCGACGCAGTACGTGAACCGGTATCGAATCCTGGCCAATGGATCGCCATCCAACGATCCACATTTTAAATATCAGAGGTCCCCCAGATCCATCCGATCGACATCGAACGGACGCGGGCGAAACGCTACCCAGCTCTAATCCTACGCGATCAGCCGCCATCCGACGGCCCCTGGAAACTCCACAAAAGGGGTACACAGTTTCCTAATCCAGAGCGTCCTACGGGAGATCAACGGCTCCGGTTTCCCCGCCCCCCCCCCAATCAACAGTAGGACACGGCGGCGCTGGTCACCAGGGGCGGCGGCGCCATGGCTGGAGCACCGCGCCACCGTCGATTTCTACATTATGCACCTGTAATACATGATTTCTTGACAAACTAGTTAGTCCATGTGTTTGTGTTGACTATCAACCACCAAAATTAATTATAGGAAAAGGTTAACCCTGTTTCCCTTTCAATCTCCCCCTTTTTGGTTTGTGTTAAACCTTTATGCACCTGTAATACATGATTTCTTCTACTTTCTTATTTCAATAAAATTATACTTAAAACACTACTAACAATTATTGTTCATGTGCTAAAGCGAGACTAATCGTAAACGTCTCTAGTATAAAAATCACCAAGTTAGTTACTAGTGACGTAATTTATTTTTGAAATATAAATTCATACACATATCAAAATATCGTTGTGAGGCTTGTTTACGATTACACGTATACATCGGAGTCTCATTTCGGTACTTTCTAAACTGAAAATCTCGGAATTAATTTAATTTACAAAACCAGGGACTAAAATGTAAAATGTGCTTCTTTTATATTGAGCTAGAGGTCACGAGCGGGAAAGGGGATCAACGGGGAAGGGAGTTCGGCCGGGCAGGGCGCGGACGGGGCGAGCGAGGTGCGGACGGTCCGGCCGGGTCACTGTGCGGGCATGGATGACGGTGAACGGTCCGGGCACGGCAAGGGCACGGCCGAGCGGAGCTCCGACGGACGGCGTGGTCCCGGTCGACGGCGAGCTTCAAGCGCCATCAATGGCGGCTTCAATGGGGAGAGGACGTGGGGGAGTGGGGGAGGGGAGGAGACGACGGTTTTCAGCGTGGGGAGAGGAGGGGTCACGGGGTCGGGCGCGGTCGCTGCCGGGGTCGGGCGGCCGGGCGCGGCGCGCGGCACGGGCGCGAGCAGTCCTAGCGGCGGCAGCGAAGGAGAGGAGGGAGGGAGAAAGGGAGAGGGTCCGCGGGTGGGCCCCGCTAGTCAGTGAGAGAGAGGAGGGGGATGGGGGTGCGGCGGCTTGGGCCTAATGGGCCAAATCGGTCGGCTAGGGTTTCTAGGATTTTCGTTTTTTTCTTTTCTATTTAAAAATATAAATAAATATATTTTTTAAAAATTCTAAAAATCATAATAATTATATCAAAATTATTTATAGCTAAAATATTTATTTTTGGACCAATATTCTATATTATTTAATTGGATTTTCAATATAAAAGAATTCCAGTAAACATCCAAAAATCAAAAATGAGCAAATAAAATTATTCTAAATGTAAACAAAAATCAAACTCTTGAAAGAAAATTCATTACCATTATTACCACTAATAAACTAAATACATTATTTTTAGTCGATGGTTTTTATAGTGTTACAAACCTACCCCCTTAAAATAATCTCGTCCTCGAGATTAAGAAACTTCTGAGAATAACTGGGGGAATTCTGCTCTAAGTTCATCTTCTCTTTCCTAAGTGGCCTCATCTTCTAAATGATGACTCCACTGAACTTTAAACATGTTGATAACTTTACTCCGTGTAATTCTGCGAGATGTTTCCAAAATTCTTATGGGGTACTCCGAATAAGTCAAATCCTCCTTAACATTGAGTTCTTCCATAGGTAATTGTTCCTCCGGTACTCTTGAGTATTTCTTAAGTTGTGACACATGAAATATGTCATGCACATCCGACAAATTATCGGGTAGCTCTAACTGGTACGCTACTTCACCTTTTCTTTCCAAAATCTTGAACGGGCCAATATAGCGAGGAGATAGTTTACCCTTAACCTTAAATCTTTTCATGCCTCTCATCACTGAAACTTTAAGGTATACGAAGTCTCCTACTTCAAATTTCAACTCTCTTCTTCTATTGTTAGCGTAGCTTTTCTGTCTCGACTGTGTTGTTTTCAAATTCTCTCTGATAATATGTACTTGATTTTCTGCTTCTTGGAGAATTTCTGGACCAAATACTTGACTTTCTCCGGTCTGATTCCAATAAAGCGGTGTTCTACACTTTCATCCGTAAAGTGCTTCAAATGGTGCCATTTTTAAACTTGCCTGGTAACTATTGTTATACGAGAATTCTGCATAAGGCAAACTTTTATCCCAGCTTCTACCATGCTTTAGAGCGCAAGCTCTTAGCATATCTTCCAACACTTGGTTTGTTCTTTCCGTTTGCCCATCCATTTGAGGATGATAAGCTGAACTAAAGTTTAGTTTGGTATCCATAGACTCATGTAATCTTTTCCAAAAGCGTGAGGTAAATTGGGTTCCTCGATCCAATATGATCTTCTTTGGTACTCCGTGCAGACAAACAATTCTTGACATGTATAACTCTGCTAACTGGGCTCCTGAGTAAGTTGTCTTCATAGGTATAAAGTGTGCCACTTTAGTCAACCTGTCCACTATAACCCATATTGAATCATAGCCATCCCGCGTACGGGGTTGTCCAACTATGAAATCCATACTGATTTCTTCCCATTTCCATTCCGGTACTTTGAGAGGTTGTAGCAATCCTGCTGGTCTTTGATGTTCGGCTTTAACTCGCTGACACATGTCACATAGTGCAACATGAGTAGCCACATCTCTTTTCGAACCATACCACCAATACTTTTCCTTAAGGTCCTGGTACATCTTAGTACTTCCAGGGTGAATAGAATTAGCTGAATCATGGGCTTCTCTTAAGATAAGTTGGCGTAGGTGTTCGATTTCTGGTACACAGATTCTCTTTTTAAACCATATCTTGCCTTGATCATCTTCTGTGAAATCTAGGGCTTTTCCCAAACTAATTTGTGTCTTAATTTCCTTGATTTTCTCATCAGACTCTTGTCCTTTACGAATCTCTTCTTCCAAAGTAGATTCAACTTTCATAACTGTTGCTTCCATATTATTGAGCATTCCAAGATTGAGTTGTTCCATCTCCTAGCATAATTCCTATGACATCAAATGAGTAGTGATGTTGTTCACTTGACCTTTACGGCTCAAAGCATCAGCCACTACATTTGCTTTTCCTGGGTGATATTGTATTTCCAAATCGTAGTCCTTTATTAACTCAAGCCATCTTCTGTGTCTTAGGTTGAGTTCTTTCTGCATGAAAATGTATTTCAAGCTTTTGTGATCTATGAAAATTTTACACTTGTTTCCAATCATGTAGTGCCTCCAAATCTTCAAAGCGTGCACTACGGCAGCTAATTCCAAGTCATGTGTAGGATAATTCTTTTCATGCTTTTGTAACTGCCTTGAAGCATAGGCAATCACTTTTCCTTCTTGCATTAACACACATCCAAGTCCTAGATGTGATGCATCGCAATACACCTCAAATCATTTATGAATGTCAGGCATAATTAACACTGGTGCAGTGGTTAGCCTTTCCTTTAATTCCTCGAAACATTTCTGACATGTTTCATCCCACTTGAACTCTTTACCTTTCTCCAACAGTGAAGTAAGGGGTTTCACTATTTTGGAGAAGCCTTCGATAAATCTTCTATAGTATCATGCTAATCCAAGAAAACTCCTGATCTTGGACACATCGGTGGGTTGTTTCCAATTTAGTATTTCACTTATTTTACCGGGGTCTACTTTGATTCCTCCATTGGTGATAATATGACCTAGGAAAGCAACTTCCTTCAGCTAAAAATCACACTTCGAAAATTTCGCATACAACTGATTGTCGCGAAGCTTCTGTAGAACCAATCTCAAATGATATTCGTGTGCTTCTTCATTCTAAGAGTATACTAGTATGTCGTCAATGAAGACCACCACAAACTGGTCGAGGTATTCCATGAATACTTTATTCATCAAGTTCATAAAGTATGCTGGTGCATGAGTCAGTCCAAAAGACATGACTAAAAACTCATATAGTCCATATATTGTAGTGAAAGGTGTTTTAGGTATATCTTCAGTCCGAATCTTCAACTGATGATAACCTGATCTTAGATCTATCTTTGAAAATATTGTAGCTCCTCTCATCTGATCAAACAGATCTTCAATCCGAGGTAACAGGTACTTAATCTTGATCATTACTTCGTTCAAACTTCTATAGTCCACACACATTCTTCTTGAACCATCTTTCTTATTCACAAATAGAACTGGGGCTCCCCATGGTGATGAACTAGGGCGAATAAAACCTTTATTCTAATAATTCTTCTATTTGTTTCTTCAGTTCGATTAAACCTTTGACATCCATTCGATAAGCTCTTTTCGAAATTGGTGCGGTTCTGGGTAATAGTTCAATAGAAAACTCTATATCACGATTAGGTGGCATACCTGGTAATTCCTCCAGAAATACGTCTAGGTATTCGCACACTATCCTGATGTGCTCAAAAGATTTCTCTTCGAACTGATTTACCATTGTTTCTATTGTTGCTGGCATACTGACATTGACTTCAATTCTTTCTCCTTGTGGACTGGTTAACGTAACCATCCTCTTAGCACATGATATTACTCCACCATACTTGGTCAAGTAGTCTATTCCGAGTATCACATCGATTCCACTTGATTCCAAAATTATCAGCTCTACTAGAAAACTTAGGCCTCTAATTTCAATCTTAGTCTCGGGACATGAGTGAGTAGCTCTAAGTTCACCTCCTGGTGATCGAATTAATAGTTTCTTCTTCAAGGGATAGTTTGGTATATTATGTTTTTCCATGAATGACTTTGTTACGAAGGAATGAGATGCTCTAGAATCAAATAAAACTTATGCAGGTATGTTGTTAATAAGAAACATACCATACACCACGTCGGCATCCTCAGGAACTGATTCTGCTGTCACATGGTTAACTCTTCCTCTACTCTGGTTCTGCGGAGTCTTGTTCTGTGTAGATCCACGAGCAGGGGTGTTCTGGTCATTCCTCTGGTTGTTGTTCTTCTGGGGTGTCTGTAGGTTACGCCTGGGGAAGTTATTGCCATAGTGTCCAAGTTCGCCACACTTGAAACAACCATTCGGTTGAAATGGGGTAGTTGTGTTGTTGTTCTTGGCCGGTGTGTTCACTGTGCTTCCCTGACGATTCTGCTGTTGCCCACTAGACCTTTGACCGGTCTGAGTGTTTCTTCTATGCTGGTTCTGGTATTGATTGTTCCTCTGATTTTTTTGTCCAGAGCGCTGTGATTGATAGTTGTTGTTCCCACTCTGTTTTCTGGAGCGGAACTGAGAACCTTGGGAGTTGTTTGCCGGGTATTTATGCTGGTCTGCACTTGGTACTTCCTTTTGTGATCGGACAGTTCTTTCCTTTTGTTTTCAAGGCCAATTTCCTTGTTGAGTAAAGTATGGACATTGGGGAAACTGTGGCTCTGTAGTTGGTAGTTCAATGGCCCAATCAAGCCTTCCAAGAAACCTTCTTGGCGCTTCTCATCGGTGTCCACTTCCTCTAGGGCGTAACGTGAAAGTTGGGTGAAGCGATCACGATACTCACTAACGGACATGTTCCCTTGAGTGAGGGAAAGGAACTCCTTCTTCTTAAGCTTCATAATTCCCGAGGGAATATGTTGAGCATGGAAGTTCACTTGGAACTCCTGCCAAGTTATGGCATCAACATTGGTGTGTGCCACAGTGAAGGCATCCCACCAATCGGACGCGGCTCCTTCAAGTCTTCCTGAAGCGTACAAGACCTTTTCTCGATCATTGCACTGGGTGATGTCTAACTTCTTTCCAATGACCTTAAGCCAGTCATCGGCATCTAAAGGGTCTACTATGTGAGAGAAAGCAGACAGGTGATGACTCATGAAGTCCCGATGCTTGTCTCTAGCATGGGGTGCATGTTGTTGTTGTTGGTACTGTTGGTTTTGCTGGTTCTGCTGAATCTGCTACACTAACGCGGTAAGTCCTTGCAGAAGTTGCATCTGCGTTGCGATGAACTGGTCCATCGTGGGATTGGGTGGTGGTGGTGGCAACTGCTGACCACGCTGGTTCTGGTGATTATTGGGACCTGATCGAGTGTTCACCATCTGTTTGGTTAGAAAGTGCACTCTCGGGGTAAGTGAGGAGTAGAGAAGATTCTAAGGGGAATAGCTTATTATTAATATTAAGTTTGTTGTTATTTTTTTATATGCTCTTATGGCCATCATTCCATAAGACCATCACACTCAAGCAAAAATCCAAATTAAACATTTCAAACAACACCATCACCAGGTTGTTATTATTGGTATTGTAATAATATAAAAGTGTTCTTCGTCTAACGCGGAAACTAACTTGTTACAATATGAATGGAAAATCTAAAGCAGCCTGGTGATGGATCCTGGTTCTCTATAGCGGATCCTCTTGTGGGGAGAGGATAACGCCATAGCGGGGACTTGAACTTCTGGGGGATTCCTTCCATCAAGTTGAGCTTCCAGGGCTACGATCCTTGCGTGTGCATCCTTCAGCTCCAAGTGTACCCTAGAAAGGTCTAGGGTAGCACTATCTAGGTCGGTGTTAAGACCTGCCACCACACCAGCTAAGGTGTTGAGGCGATCTTCATTTGCTCCACCTGGAACAATGCTAATATGGTTCTCTCCACGAACACACATAGGAAGATGCATGTAATTCGTGTTATGCAGCTGCTGCCGGTAGGTGTGGCTGAGAGACCACAACGTTCGCCTAGCAGCGTCGCTGACTGAAGCAGCGTAGGTGGATAGCGGTGTCAGAGACTCATGTGCTGACAGAGTCCTAAACCCTCTATCACCTGCATCCATCACCCTGAGATAAATGCGAGTGATGTAGTAGCAAGCGCGAGGAGGCTCGTACACTCGCCTTGTCTCGTACAGGGGTCGGACGTAGGTTCCCAACGCGTGCAAAACATCCTGCAGTAGGTTAGGGAAGTGCCTTGTCTCGAACATTGAGGTATAATGTTTAGTGACAGCCCATAACCCCACGTAGTGGTCCTGCTGTTCTTCGTTGGCTTCCTCATTGAGGTTTTCCTCATCTTCTTCTTCTTCTTTGTCGTCTTTGAAAGTCGCCTAGAGGGGGGGGTGGATAAGCGGAAACTGAAATTTACAACTTTAAACACACTACAAGCAGGGGTTAGCGTTAGAATAAATTCTAAGTCTGGGAGAGAGGGGAAAACAAATCAATCAAGAAAATAAAGTGGATGACACGGTGATTTGTTTTACCGAGGTTCAGTTCCAAAGAACCTAGTCCCCGTTGAGGTGGTCACAAAGACCGGGTCTCTTTCAACCCTTTCCCTCTCTTAAACGGTCACCTAGACCGACCTTAATCAAACGGGTCACTTAGACCCCGCAAGGACCACTACAAACTTAGTGTCTCTTGCTTTGATTACATGTCACTTGAGAATAAGAAGAAAGCACGATTGCGAAAACCAAGCAACAAGAGCGACAAATAACAAACGGATCACTCTCTCTCTCTCTCTCAAGTCGCTAATCACAAATGATCATTTGTCTCAATTGTGGAACTTGGAGAGATTGGAAGCTTTGATTGTGTCTTGGAATGGATTGCTAGCTCTTGTATTGAATGTGAAAGATTGGAGTGCTTGGGTGACGTGAATGGAGGTGGTTGGGGTTGTATTTATAGCCCCCAACCACTTCCTAGTCGTTGCTCCTTTTTTGCCAACCGCGGACGGTCCGCGCCCCTGGTTCGGACGGTCTGCCCCTGTACATCAACGGCTAAAATCACAACGGTCAGCTGTAACGACTATATCAACGGCTACTATGCATTAAATGCGCCTGAGGCCGGACGGTCCGCGCTTGGTCTCAGACGGTGCTTGCTTCTCCATCGGACGGTCCGTAGTATAGACTTGCGTTTATGCAGTGTTTCTGTCCGAGAGTCACCTTGGTGCCGCGGACGGTCCGTCGCAAGGGCCCGGATGATCCGCACTTAGGTGTTTTTTTTCCAAAAAGCTTCTTCTGTCCGGAATAATCTACGGTATTCCGGACAGTCGATTTAGAATCATTGTAGATGAACTTATGCACCTGTGAAATGATCAACTGGGCAAACTGGTTAGTCCACAAGGTTTGTGATGGTTGTCAAACACCAAAATCGATTATAGGAAATATTGAGACTATTTCCCTTTCAATCTCCCCCTTTTTGGTGATTGATGCCAACACAAACCAAAGCAAATATAAAGTGTAGAAATGTAACTAGCTCACATTTTGACAGATGCGCATAAGTTATTTTGAAATGAAAGTATTTCTAAGTATATAAGTTTGATTTGATATTTAACATTTTGGACCACATTTGCACCACTCGTTTTGTTTTTGCAAATTCTTTTTGGAAATTCTTTTCAAAGACTTTTGCAAATAGTCAAAGGTATATGAATAAGATTGCAAGAAGCATGTTCAAGTTTTGAAATTTCTCCCCCTGTTTCAAATGCTTTTCCTTTGACTAAACAAAACTCCCCCTGAATAAAATTCTCCTCTTAGTCTTCAAGAGGGTTTTAATAGATACTAATTGAAAAAATTCTTGAAGGTAAACATACCAAAATATATCAATTGAAAATTTTGAAATTGGTGGTGGTGCGGTCCTTTTGCTTTGGGCTAATACTCTCTCCCCCTTTGGCATTAATCGCCAAAACGGATACTTTGTGAGCCCTTTTAAACTTTCTCCCCCTTGGTATAAGTAAATAAGAGTGAAGGGTTTATACCAATTTGGAGTGCGGAGTAACGACGAAGGATGAATGATACCGGTAGAGTGGAGTGGAAGCCATGTCTTCGTCGAGTACTCCATTTCCCTTTCAATCTATGACTTAGCAAAGAAATACTTTTGAAAGCACATTATTCGTAGACATAAAGAGAGATGATCAAAAGTGTATATATGAGCTATGTGTGCAAAGTGTCAATCAAAGTTCTGAGAATCAAGTATATTTAGCTCATTCCTAAGTTTGGTAAAGGTTTTCTCATCTAGTGGTTTGGTAAAGATATCAGCTAATTGTTCTTTGGTGCTAACATAAGCGATCTCGATATCCCCCCTTTGTTAGTGATCCCTCAAAAAGTGATACCGAATGTCTATATGCTTAGTGCGGCTGTGTTCAAGGGATTATCCGCCATGCGGATTGCACTCTCATTATCACATAGGAGAGGGACTTTGCTCAATTTGTAGCCATAATCCCTGAGGGTTTGCCTCATCCAAAGCAATTGCGCGCAACAAAGACCTGCGGCAATGTACTCGGCTTCTGCGATAGAAAGTGCTACTGAGTTTTGTTTCTTTGAAGCCCAAGACACCAGGGATCTTCCTAGAAACTGACAAGTCCCTGATGTGCTCTTTCTATCAATTTTACACCCTGCCCAATCGGCATCTGAATAACCTATTAAATCAAAAGTGGATCCCTTGGGGTACCAAAGTCCAAACTTAGGTGTATAAACTAAATATCTCATGATTCTTTTCACGGCCCTAAGGTGAACTTCCTTAGATCGGCTTGGAACCTTGCACACATGCATACGGAAAGCATAATATTCGGTCGAGATGCACATAAATAGAGTAAAGATCCTATCATCGACCAGTATACCTTTTGATCTACGGATTTACCTCACGTGTCGAGGTCGAGATACCCATTGGTTCCCATGGGTGTCTTGATGGGCTTTGCATCCTTCATTCCAAACTTGGTAAGAATGTCTTGAATGTACTTGGTTTGGATGATGAAGGTGCCCTCTTGGAGTTGCTTGACTTGAAATCCTAGAAAATACTTCAACTCCCCCATCATAGACATCTCGAATTTCTGAATCATGATCCTACTAAACTCTTCACAAGTTGATTTGTTAGTAGACCCAAATATGATATCATCAACATAGATTTGGCATACAAACAAATATTTTGCAATAGTTTTAGTAAAGAGAGTAGGATCGGCTTTTCCGACTTTGAAGCCATTAGTGATAAGAAAATCTCTTAGGCATTCATACCATGCTCTTGGGGCTTGCTTTAGCCCATAAAGCACCTTTGAGAGTTTATACACATGGTTAGGGTACTCACTATTTTCAAAGCCGGGAGGTTGCTCAACATAGACCTCTTCTTTGATTGGTCCATTGAGGAAGGCACTTTTCACGTCCATTTGGTAAAGATTAAAGCCATGGTAAGTAGCAGAGGCAAGTAATATACGAATTGACTCAAGCCTAGCTACGGGTGCATAGGTTTCACCAAAGTCCAAACCTTCGACTTGTGAATAACCTTTGGCCACAAGTCGGGCTTTGTTCCTTGTCACCACACCATGCTCATCTTGCTTGTTGCGGAATACCCACTTAGTTCCTACAACATTTTGATTAGGACGTGGAGCTAAATTCCATACCTCATTCCTCGTGAAGTTGTTGAGCTCCTCTTGCATTGCCAACACCCAATCTGAATCTCTTAATGCATCTTCCACCCTGTATGGCTCAATAGAAGACACAAAAGAGTACTTTTCACAAAAATGAGTGACTCGAGATCTAGTTGTTACCCCCTTATGAATGTCACCGAGAAAGGAGTTCACGGGGTGATCTCTTTGAATCGCTTGATGGACTCTTAGGTGTGGCGGTCTTTGACCCTGAATTTCTTGCTCATCTTCCTTGTCTTTGTCATGGTCATCTCCCCCTTGATCATTGTCCTCCTCTTGAGGTGGCTCATCCTCTTGATCTTCATCTTCATTGTTTTGAGCCCGATCCTCATCTTGAGTTGGTGGAGATGCTTGCATGGAAGATGACAGTTGATCTTGTGCTTGTATAGGCTCTTCGGATTCCTTAGGACACACATCCCTAATGGACATGTTCCTTAGCACGACGCATGGAGCCTCTTCATCATCTAGCTCATCAATATCAACTTACTCCACTTGGGAGCCATTAGTCTCATCAAACACAATGTCACAAGAAACTTCAACTAACCCAGTGGATTTGTTAAAGACTCTATATGGCCTTGTGTTTGAGTCATAACCAAGTAAAAAGCCTTAGGAGCAAATTTAGATTTTCTACCTCTTTTAATAAGAATAAAACATTTGCTACCAAAGACTCTAAAATATGAAACATTGGGCTTTTTACAGGTGAGGAGTTCGTATGATATCTTCTTGAGGATTCGATGAAGATATAACCGGTTGATGGAGTAGCAAGTAGTGTTGATTGCTTTCGCCCAAAACCGGTCCGGTGTCTTGTACTCATCAAGCATGGTTCTTGCCATATCCAGTAGAGTTCTATTCTTCCTCTCCACTACACCATTTTGATGATGTGTGTAGGGAGAAGAGAACTCATGCTTGATGCACTCATCCTCAAGAAAGCCTTCAATTTGAGAGTTCTTGAACTCCGTCCCATTATCGCTTCTTATCTTTTTGATTCTCAATCCAAACTCATTTTGAGCCCGTCTCAAGAATCCCTTTAACGTCTCTTGGGTCTAAGATTTTTCCTGTAAAAAGAATACCCAAGTGAAGCGAGAATAATCATCCACAATTACGAGACAGTACTTACTCCCGCCGATGCTTGTGTAAGCAATCGGGCCGAATAAATCCATGTGGAGTAACTCTAGTGGCATATTTGTTGTCATGATATTTTTGTGTGGATGGTGGACACCAACTTGCTTTTCTGCTTGACATGCGCTACAAACCGTGTCTTTCTCAAAATGAACATTAGTTAGTCCCAAAATATGCTCTCCCTTAAGAACCTTGTGAAGATTCTTCAACCCAACATGGGCTAGTCGGCGATGCCAGAGCCAACCCATATTAGTCTTAGCAATTAAGCAAGTATCGAGTTCAGCTCTATTAAAATCAACTAAGTATAGCTGACCCTCTAATACTCCCTTAAATGCTACTGAATCATCACTTCTTCTAAAGACAGTAACACCTATATCCGTAAAAAGACAGTTGTAGCCCATTTTGCATAATTGAGAAACTGAAAGCAAATTGTAATCTAAAGAATCTACAAGAAAAACATTGGAAATGGAATGGTCAGGTGATATAGCAATTTTACCAAGTCCTTTGACCAAACTATGATTTCCATCCCCGAATGTGATAGCTCTTTGGGGATCTTTGTTTTTCTCGTAGGAGGAGAACATCCTTTTCTCCCCTGTCATGTGGTTTGTGCATCCGCTATCAATAATCCAACTTGAGCCCCCGGATGCATAAACCTGCAAAACAATTTAGGCCTTGTTCTTAGGTACCCAAACGGTCTTGGGTCCTTTCACATTAGAAACAAGCACCTTGGGTACCCAAACACAAGTCTTAGAGCCCTTGTGTTTGCCCCCAACATATTTGACAACTACTTTGCCTGATTTGTTAGTTAAAATATATGAAGCATCAAAAGTATTAAATGAAACATTAGGCTCATTTGATGCAGTAGGAGTTTTCTTTTTAGGCATTTTAACATGTGTAGAATGCCTAGAGCTAGATGCCTCATTCTTATACATAAAAGCATGATGGGAAACAGAATGAGACTTCCTAGCATGAATTCCCATAATCTTGTGCTCAAGATAACCAACAGGATATAAAATGTAACCCTCGTTATCCTGAGCCATGGGAGCCTTGCCCTTTACAAAATTAGACAATCTTTTAGGGGCATTAAGTTTGACATTGCTTCCCTGTTGGAAACCAATGCCATCCTTGATGCCAGGGCATCTCCCATTATAGAGCATGCTTCTAGCAAATTTAAATTTTTTATTTTCAATTTCATGCTCATTAATTTTAGCAGTTAGTTGAGCTATGTGATCATTTTGTTGTTTAATTAAAGCTAGGTGATCATGAATAGCATCAACATTAATATCTCTACATCTAGTACAAATAGAGACATGATCAACACTAGATGTAGACGGTTTGCAAACATTTAATTCAACTCTCTTAGATTTTAGTATGGCATTTTCATCTCTAAGATAGGAAATAGAATCATTGCAAGCACTTAAATCTCTAGCCTTGGAAATCAATCTAGCATTCACAGTTTTAAGGCTAGAAATTGATTCATTCAATTTATCAATCTTAGTAATCAAACAAGCATTTTTATTTCTAAGATTGGCAATTGAATCATGGCAAATATTTGATTTCTCAACCTTAGCAATTAAATTAACATTCTCAGTTCTAAGGTTGGAAATGGTGTCATGGCAAATGCTAAGCTCTCTAGTCAAGTTTTCACATTTTTCTATCTCCTGAGCATAAGCATTTTTTACCTTAACATGCTTTTTGTTTTCCTTAATAAGAAATTCCTCTTTGCTATCCAAGAGTTCATCCTTCTCATGAATAGAACCAATTAATTCATTTAATTTTTCCTTTTGTTGCATGTTAAGGTTGGCAAAAAAGGCTAAGCAAGTTATCTTCATCATCACTAGAACTACCCTCATCACTAGATGTAGTATACTTGGGGTTGGTTCTAGCTTGTACCTTCTTTTTCTTGTCGTCCTTTGCCATGAGGCACTTGTGGCCGACGTTTGGCAAGAGGAGGCCCTTGTTGACGGTGATGTTGGCGGTGTCCTCGTCGGAGGAGGAGTCGGTGGTGCTTTCGTCGGAGTCCCATTCCCGACACACATGGGCATCGCCGCCCTTCTTCTTGTAGTATCTCTTCTTCTCCTTCTTCTTCCCTCTCTTGTCATTGTCCCTGTCACTATCACTAGATATAGGGCATTTAGCAATAAAGTGACCGGGCTTACCACATTTGTAGCACACCTTCTTGGAGCGGAGTTTGTAATCCTTCCCCCTCCTTTGTTTGAGGATTTGGTGGAAGCTCTTGATGATGAGCGCCATTTCCTCGTTGTCGAGCTTGGAGGCATCGATGGGGAGCCTACATGATGTAGACTCTTCTTTCTTTTCCTCCGTCGCTTTGAATGCGACGGGTTGCACCTCGGGTGTGGAGGTTCAGCCTTGCTCGACGATTTGTTTGGAGCCTTTGATCATCAACTCAAAGATCACAAACTATCATATCACTTCCTCGAGAGACATTAGCTTATATCTAGGATCACCACGTATTAATTGAACTTGAGTAGGATTACGAAATACGAGTGATCTAAGAATAACCTTGACCATTTCATGGTCATCCCATTTGGTGCTCCCGATGTTGCGCACTTGGTTGACTAAGGTCTTGAGTCGGTTGTACATCGCTTGTGGCTCCTCTCCTTGGTTGAGGATGAATCGACCGAGCTCCCCCTCGATCGTCTCCCGCTTGGTGATCTTGGTCATCTCATCCCCTTCGTGCACGGTCTTAAGCACGTCCCAAATCTCCTTGGTGCTCTTCAACCCTTGCACTTTATTATACTCCTCTCGACATAGAGAGGCGAGGAGTATAGTAGTGGCTTGGGAGTTGAAGTGCTGGATTTGGGCAACCTTGTCCGAGTCATATCCTTCATCCCCCTCGGATGGTGCCTACACTCCAAACTCAACAATATCCCATATGCTTGCATGGAGTGAGGTTAGATGATGCCTCATTTTATCACTCTACATACAATAATCTTCACCATCAAAAACCGGTGGTTTGCCTAATGGGACGGAAAGTAAAGGAGTGTGTTTAGAAATGCGGGGATAGCGTAGGGGGATCTTACTAAACTTCTTGCGCTCATGGCGCTTAGAAGTGACGGACGGCGCGTCGGAGCCGGAGGTGGCTGGTGGAGGTGGAGGGCGACGAAGAGTCGGTCTCGTAGTAGACAAATTTCTTCATCTTTTTCTTCTTGTCGCCACTCCGATGAGACTTGACTTGGGGAGGTGATTCCTCCCTTCCTTTGGCGATGGACACCCTTGGTGGAGCCTTCCCGTGGCTTGTGGCTGTTTCCATCTCCCTCTTGGCGTGATCTCCCGACATCACTTCAAGTGGTTAGACTCTAATGAAGTACCGGGCTCTGATACCAATTGAAAGTCACCAAGAGGGGGGTGGATAGGCGGAAACTTAAATTTACAACTTTAAACACACTACAAGCCGGGGTTAGCGTTAGAATAAATTCTAAGTTCGGGAGAGAGGGGAAAATAAATCAATCAAGAAAATAAAGCAGATGACACGGTGATTTGTTTTACCGAGGTTCGGTTCCAAAGAACCTAGTCCCCGTTGAGGTGGTCACAAAGACAGGGTCTCTTTCAACCCTTTCCCTCTCTCAAACGGTCACCTAGACCGAGTGAGCTTTCTCCTTAATCAAACGGGTCACTTAGACCCCGCAAGGACCACTACAAACTTAGTGTCTCTTGCTTTGATTACAAGTCACTTGAGAATAAGAAGAAAGCACGATTGCGAAAACCAAGCAACAAGAGCGACAAATAACACATGGATCACTCTCTCTCTCTCAAGTCGCTAATCACTAATGATCACTTGTCTCAATTGTGGAACTTGGAGAGATTGGAAGCTTTGATTGTGTCTTGGAATGGATTGCTAGCTCTTGTATTGAATGTGAAAGATTGGAGTGCTTGGGTGACGTGAATGGAGGTGGTTGGGGTTGTATTTATAGCCCCCAACCACTTCCTAGCCGTTGCACCTTTTCTGCCGACCGTGGACGGTCCACGACCCTGGTCAGGACGGTCCGTCCCTGTACATCAATGGTTGAAATCGCAACGGTCAGCAGTAATAGCTATATCAACGGCTACTATGCATTAAATGTGTCGTCAGATGTCAGGTACGGCAATCACAAACGGTCCAGTCGTGCACCCCGGACGGTCCGCGGGCACGCTTATAATTCATTTTACCGAACCTGTCACCTTCGGGGTTTTCTGGTTTTCACCGACTGGACGGTCCACGCCTGAGGCCGGACGGTCCACGCTTGGTCTCGGACGGTGCTTGCTTCTCCATCGGACGGTCCGTAGTATAGACTTGCGTCTATGCAGTGTTCCTATCCGAGAGTCACCTTGGTGCCGCGGACGGTCCGCCGCAAGGGCCTGGACGGTCCGCACTTAGGTGTTTTTTCTAAAAAGCTTCTCCTGTCAGGAATAATCTACGGTATTTCGGATAGTCGATTTAGAATAGTTGTAGATGAACTTATGCACCTGTGAAATGATCAACTGGGCAAACTGGTTAGTCCACAAGGTTTGTGATGGTCGTCAAACACCAAAATTGATTATAGGAAATATTGAGACTATTTCCCTTTTAGTCTTCATCATCGTCACCAGAGTCGTCTGGGTCGTCGCCTCCGGGAGTAGGGGCTTGGACTGCTGGTGTTGGTGGTGCTGAAGCTGATGATCCAGCTGCAAAGGCTAGTGATTCTGCCAACAGGGTGGGCGTAGGCAGAAACTCCTCCGAGCTGTCCTCCAGAATGACTCCGTGCTCCACCCGAATGCGAGGGAGATCCACAGGAATTTCCTCGACTACCACTGGGTAGACAGGAACTTGTCGTGGCAGAGGGATGAAGTTGGTGTTGATCCGAGTGGTTTGAATGGTACGGACCATCTATAAGAGAAAATGTCAATTTAGTTGATGTTTAAATAGGTAAGGTTAATAAAATAATTTTGTAAGAACAAAATTAGCATGTTTTGAACAGTCTAGGCTTTCCATTTCTAACTAATCTAACGACCTAGAGTCAACATTGCTTTGATACCACTTCTGTCACACCCGGTTCTGGGGGCAAAACTGAATGCATAGCATAAGTGGGCCAGGATTCATTTCCCACACATATGTTGACGTCACAAGTGTAATATATCAAAAGACAATGCAATAAAGGCGTAAAGAGAGTAGAGTACTTTATTACATCATCTGAATCATTGTATCTTTAACAAGTATCAACATCAAAGTAGGGCGGAATTAAATATGGGCACTTTTCCACATGAAGGTGACTGGCGCATTGTTAGACTTAAAACTCATCGTCGTCGTCAGCGAAGTCTTCAGCATCACCCTCTGATCAAAATATTACCAAGGGTGAGCTCATTTATGGTCGGGGCTCAGCAAGTGGGGGAAAACTAATGCAGGTTAACAAGGTAGGCGATGGATAAGCGGTAAGCATTTTAGTTGGTCAACATTATTATATGCATTACTTGGGTACAAATAGAATATGCAGAGGGAGAATCCACTTACCTTGCTCGAAAGTGTCATGTGAGTCGTCCTCGAACGAGTTTGGTTCGTCTACCTCACAGTCAACTTCTAGCATCGATTAGTGTATCGTACATACAAAAAGAATACGTATGCCAAATAAATAAACATACACCATTGCAGGAGTAATCATTCACCATTACATATACATTCATACATCACACAATTTATACTCATAAATATGTCTTAAAGCGTAAATACTTATTAATCATTATGACTATTACCGCGAGTCATTATTGGTGAAAATATGAGTAAGTGACTATAACACTAGTTTTATCTAGTATAATACAGATAAACATTTATTAACAATCTTTATGGAAAATAATTGCTATATATTTTCTTTATTACTAATAATAGACTTTTGAGTTTTATCCCTTGTATTTCTACATATAAATTATACGAATAGCTAACAATTGTTTATTTATAATTCCTATAACATTAATATTCTAAGAATTAATGTAAATTACTAATTGGACTTTTAATAAAATATTCATGATTATTATAACATAAATAAGTGTTTTACTAATTCTAAGTAATTAAGTGCTATACTTATGAATACATTTATTCTGACTACTAAAAATCTATTTTTCATCTGATCGAAAATATGTGGCCTAGTTGTTTCTTCTACTTTCTTATTTCAATAAAATTATACTTAAAAAACTACTAACAATTATTGTTCATGTGCTAAAGTGAAAACTAATCGTAAACGTCTCTAGTATAAAAATCACCAAGTTAGTGACCAGTGACGTAATTTATTTTTGAAATATAAATTCATACACCTGTCAAAATATCGTTACGAGGCTTGTTTGCGATTACACGTATACATCGGAGTCTCATTTCAGTAATTTCTAAACTGAAAATCTCAGAATTAATTTAATTTACAAAACCAGGGACTAAAATGTAAAATGTGCTTCTTCTACCTTGAGCTAGAGCTCACGAGTGGGAATGGGGATCGACGGGGAAGGGAGTTCGGCCGGGCAGGGAGCGGATGGGGCAAGCAAGGTGCGGACGGTCCGGCCGGGGCACTGCGCGGGCGTGGACGACGGCGGACGGTCCGGGCATGGCAAGGGCGCGGCCGAGCGGAGCTCCGGCGGACGGCGTGGACACGGTCGACGGCGAGCTCGGGAGCGAGGAGAGCGAGAGGGAGAGCGTGAGTTCAAGGAGGGAGAGAAGCAGCTCGAACCGGTCCTATTTATAGAGAGAGGAGGAGAGGGAGAGAGAGAGGGAGGGAGTAACGGCGCCGGTGACTTCAAGCGCCATCAATGGCGGCTTCAAGCGCCATCAATGTCGGCTTCAATGGGGAGAGGACGTGGGGGAGTGGGGGAGGGGAGAAGATGGCAGTTTTCAGCGCGAGGAGAGAAGGGGTCGCAGGGTCGGGCGCGGCGTGGGCGCGAGCAGTCCTGGCGGCGGCGGCGAAGGAGAGGAGGTAGGTGTCACACCCGGTTTTAGAAGGCAAACCGAATGCGAACCATGTACGTGTCAGGATCAGCAATTCACGTACACAGCAGTTACATAACATGGACATCATCACACAGTGCTCGAATAGTATTAAAAAGGGGAAAATAGTCGATTACATCATATTTCTGAGACATCCACATAGTCTTTACAATAATCAAAGTGCGAAAACGAAACGTAGATAAACGCGGCCTTCACAGGCAGCCGACTGGGGGTTGCCGCTAACCCACACCTAGAACTCCTCGTAGTCTTGGAACTCCTGGAAGTCTCCTTCCACGGCTTCATCTTCTCCTGAGCAGTGGTTGCAATGCTGACAACCTGGGGATGGGGGGTTTGGTGTGTAGAGCAAGGGTGAGTACACATCAACATACTCAGCAAGTATCCTGTTTGGCTGTAGTGGACTAGCTTTATGTGGGGGTAAGTCAAGCAGTTGCTTTTAGTTGGTCAGATTATTATTACTAGTAGAGAAAGCCAAGTTTTACAATTAACCCATGTTATTAACCCAAGCGTACTCCTTTCCAAACGGAAAGAGTACCACTTACCATTACCAGAGCCAATACCAAGAACCATCAATCTTATTGCCACCTGTAAATTTGGATATCTCTGATCAAGTACCACTAATCACTGGAGCTCTCTTGGCCGCTCATAACCACGAGCACGGCTGATATATCAGTTTTCATAACACTCTGCAGAGGTTGTGCACTTTACCCACAAGTCGTGATTCCCTTTCTGCCCAGAGATCATGACTCTCCATTGATCACTACCAAGGTGACCCAGCAGGGCATCACTACTTAGCCTTTACAAAGATTCCCCGGGGCTGTAGCCGCCCGTTAGGTTTCCTAAATGCACCGCACTCCTCTCCAAGGGGCGAACCCAAACTTGGCAGAGCGAGCCACATACACCGAGCCCCATTGACGGCACGATGGCTAAGCGAACTACACCCCGGTTCCTCTAATTATTCAGCTAAGGGCATCCCATTCCACCCTCATGGTTGCACTGTTTTCCCGGGCGGTCATCCAACAAATAGGTCCTTACGGAGAGGCACTCGAGAAACCGCTTGAGCCCCCTTGAATGCCACAAGTATAACATCATAATAAAGGAGGGGAAAACAACGTATCATTGATAATTCTCATCATGTTCATTGATTAGAGTTGAGCAATAGCATAAAGCTAAACAATAATAATCCAACCCAAATAGGTAAACAAGGACATGGATAACAAAAGCTAGACAATCCTTAGGTATAATTGTGAAATGTGGGAGGTGAATTAAAGAATGTATAGGACAAAGATAGGTCAAGGGACACTTGCTTCCACCAACCGACTGCTGCTCAGGGGCTTCTCCTGCGAGTTCTTCGGGTTCCTCAACCAGATCGTTCTCTATACGAGTTCAAACATGCATTCACATCTCAAATCAGAAAGTAAACAGTACACCATACAAAGAGATGAATCCAATAGTCATACACCCGACATAAGGCTAGCGTTTACGACCATAGAAGTAATAAGAACAACGTAACCATTATTACGATTGACAGTCATTATACTCGTGCTAAGTGAAAGAATGAACTTAACTACTCCATAACATGTAGATATACTAGCCGATATTTTAATGTGGGTGTATAGATAGTTTTTATCTAAGCATAAGTAATTCCACGCTTGGTTAACATGTCGTTTTTCTGACATAAATCGAGTAGTGCTAAGCAATTTTAAGTGGCGCAGGTGGGGGGTCGTCGCGCGACGCTACGCATAAAAGAACTAACACATGTGTATCGTCACGCGAGCAACGCTACCAGCCTCTGCGCATGGGTTGCCGCGACCTGGGTCATGTTGGCTAACCAAGTCGCGCCATGCCGAGCTGCGCGCACAGACAAACAGGCCGCGCAAGCGAGCTGGCCGAGGCAGCGGGCCGCTGCTGCGCACGCGAGCGAGCCGCTGCTGCGAGCACGCCGCGGACGGGCTGCCACGCGCTGCGCAGGCCACCACGAGCAAGCCGCGCGGGCTGCCACAGGCGAGCTGCGGGCGAGCTAGGACGCCAGGGGGCGCCCCACACCGCGCAGGGGCCGCGTCGCGCGCCGAGCGCCATGGACGCGCGCTGGGCCGGGTCTGACGCGCCGCGTCGTGCCATCGCGGGTAGGCTGCGCGGGTCGCCACGGCCGCGCCAGCCGAGCTCCGGCCGCGCACCGGAGGCACGCCGGCCGAGCTCCAGGCCACGGGCCGCGGGGACGGGATGGGGGGACGGGCGAGCCGGGGCCGACCGCGAGCAGGCCACGGCGAGTGCCCGGGCTGCGGACCGCGCCGAGGCCGTCGAGCTGGGCGGGTTAGCGCGCGCAGGGGGAGGGTGCGAGGGGGAGGGTCGCGTCAAGGTCGCTGGCCGGGACGCCGAGGCCACGCCGGGACACCGGCGGACGCCCTGGCCGCGAGCCGCGCCGAGGCCGCGGACGCGAGCAGGCTGCGCCGGACGAGCCGCGGGCCGCGCGAAGGGGCGCCTGCGCCGGGACCACGGGCGGGCACACCACGCCGGGCGAGCCGCGGACCGCGCTGGGCGCGCGCACGCCGGCCATGGCAGGTGGGTGTCGCGCCGAGGTCGGGAACGGAGAGGAAAGGGACGGGGGAAAGGGGAGCGGGACGGGCTCACCTCGAGGAGCGACGGCGGCGTGGCCAGGTGCAGGGGCGGCGGTTCTCCCGTGGCTGGGCGATGGGGGAAGAGAGAGGCGTCGGGGGAGCGATTTGCGCGAGGGAAAGAGAAGAATGCGCGTTCGTGGGAGAGAGAAGATGAACAGGGGGCGACTCCCCTGAGGCTTACAGGTGGGCCCCACCGGGGGGCGGCGGTGGCTGGGCAACTGCCCAGCGCGTGCGCAGGCGGTAGGAGCGGGCGAGCCATTGGGGCGGCTGGGCCGCGCGCCAGCCGGACGGCCCAAGTCGAGGGGGGGGGGCTTTCGCGGGCCGCACGGGGGGAAAGAAAGCGGCTGGGCCGCGGGGAGGGGGAGAGGGGAGAGCTGGGCCGCAGGCGCTCGTCCGCCATGGGCCGAGGCCAGGTGGGCCACGAGCAGGCCGCCGAGCGAGCCCAGGACGCAGGAAGGGTTTTCCTTTTTCTATTTTTTCTCTGTTTTAGCTCTAATTCATCACTAGACCGCATGATTCACAAACCCCCCTCAATCAATCAGCAAAAATGCATGATCCAACATGATGCAACAACCAAATAAAATACTTCTAGGGTTTATTATTATTATACGACCTAGAGTTTTGGAAATGGGTAGGGTTTTAGCGAAAAGAAATGGGGAAAGAGAGGTAACGCCTGAATTTAGCGAGTGACAGAGAAAGAAAAAATTCAACTCAAAATTCGGGACGTTACAGTAGGGAGAAAGGGAGAGGGGCCACGGGTGGGCCCCACTGGTCAGTGTGAGAGAGGAGGGGGGATGGGGGCGCGGCGGCTTGGGCCTAATGGGCCAAATCGGTCGACTAGGGTTTCTAGGATTTTCGTTTCTTTTCTTTTGTATTTAAAAATATAAATAAATATATTTTAAAAAATTCTAAAAATCATAATAATTATACCAAAATTATTTATAACTAAAATATTTATTTTTGGACCAATATTTCTATATTATTTAATTGGATTTTCAATATAAAAGAATTCCACTAAACATCCAAAAATAAAAAATGAGAAAACAAAATTATTCTAAATGTAAACAAAAATCAAACTCTTGAAAGAAAATTCATTACCATAATTACCACTAATAAACTAAATGCATTATTTTTAGTTGATGGTTTTTATAGTGTTACACATAGCTAGAAGCCTTTGCAAAAAATAGGATAAGGGAAATGTGCCCTTGGGCCATTTATATAAATGTTTTGGTGATTAGATGTCCAACACATTGTTTTAAGTTCATATGTGCCAAGTGATTTAGAAGTGCACATCAAGAACCAAGGTATGTTTCTAGCCCTAGTTAATTGTTTTTGGGTACTAACATGTTTATCTAAGTACTAGAGACATTGCCAAGAAAAGAGGAAAAGAAGTGGAGAAGAATTGGTATGTTCAGCCAAACCAACACCAGCATGCTGACCCAGCGACGAACTCGACGCTCTCGGGAAAAGCGAAGGCGCAGTGGCAATAATTCACCGGACTGTCTGGTGTGCACCGGACTATACGATGAGCCAACGGCGCCCGCAGCCAACGATCGTCTGCACGATCAACGGGCGACACGTGGCCGAGCCAACAGTCGGATGGTCACACCGGACTGTCCAATGGGACCAAAGACCCAACGGTCGGCTTCGCCAGAAAAGGAAGGAGGTCATGCACCGGACTGTCTGGTGCACCACTCGACAGAAGGCAAGAATTGCCTTCCAATTGGATCTCCAACGGCTCCTAGCTGCCTTAGGGCTATAAAAGGGACCCCTAGGCGCATGGAGCATACCACCAAGCATTCTCTAAACAATCTAAGACACCTAGATTCCACCGCTGCGCATTTGGATCGCTATGTTAGAGATTTGAGCACCTCTCGAGTCAGGAACTCATGCGCCGTGTTTTTGTGCTCAAGTCTTGGATTGTGTGTGTGTGATTGCTGTGTATTGAGTCTTGCGTGTGTTGTTTTCCCTCTCTTACTCTTGTGTTTATCTTGTGATCAACATTGTAAGGGCGAGAGGCCCCAACTTGTGAAAATTTCTCGCAAACGGGAAAAGAACTCTAAAGAAAAAGACCGTGGTATTCAAGTTGATCATTGGATCACTTGAAAGGGGTTGAGTGCAACCCTCGTCCATTGGGACGCCACAACGTGGAAGTAGGCAAGTGTTATAATTGGCCGAACCACGGGATAAAACACCGTGTCTCTTGTGTTGCTTTTCTCTGTGATTGATTTCTTCTCAAGAGCTCGCTCCATAGCAACTTGGTTTAATCCAACTAACATTTTATCAACCAAGTTTTTGCTATTAGTGTTGAATTTTGCAGATCACCTATTCACCCCCCTCTAGGTGCTCTCAGCGACCTCTATAGAGGAATGAAACTGATATATCAGTCGTGCTTACGATTAAGAGCGGCCTTGGGAGCTCCTTTTATTAGATATACAATGGTTACGATTGATGATGATGGCTTTGTTAATGATGATTCTGGCTATGGATTCTGGTATTTCCTATATGAGGAAGTACTCCTTGGTATATTAACTTCGGATTTATGATAAAACTTGGCTTATATTAATTACTAAAACTTGACCAAGTAAGAGCAACATGTTGATAGTCTAACTCCATATAAAGCTAGTCCACTTCAATCAAACAGGGCACTTGTTGAGTATGTTGATGTGTACTCACCCTTACTTTAACGCAAAACACTAGGTTGCCCCCTCTATAATCAATGCTCAGGAGAAGATGAAGGCAATGAAGCAGAGTTCTAGGACTTTGAGGAGTTCTAGGCTTAGATTACCGTAATTTTTAGTCAGCTGCCTGTGAGAGGCCTCTATCTTTACTATGTTCTGTGTTAGCACTTTGATAACTGTTAAGTCAGTGACTATGTGGGTGTCTTCGACATCTAGTTGTAATAAGTTTAATACTCTTTATGTTGTTATTTGAGCATTGTGTGATGATGTTCATTTATGTAATCACTGTGTATGTGAGTTCTGATCCTGGTATGTACACGGTTCCTATTTGGTTTGACTTCTGAAAACCGGGTGTGACAGGCACACTCCATGATTTTATTCTTGTGGAGGTATTTATGCTTGAGCGCCTCCTTATTGATCCTCTTCTTGGACTTGTGCTCACCGGAAGTGTACTTGCGTTTCCCTTGTGTCGATCAGAGTGGTAGTCACACTTGCTAGCCTCTAGCTTGTCCTTCATCTTGGAGAAGTTGGCGGTGAAATGGTTAGGGTCTCCCTAATTGAAGTAGTCATCCTTACTCCCACCACGATGTCGGTTCATGTGGTTGTTGTGGAACCATGCAAACCGACTGGCAATAAGTGTCGGCTCCTCATTCCCAAAGCACTAAACCTACTCCTCTAAAATAAGTAACTAGGAGGACAAAGCAAATAGAGCATGTGAAGAGATAGAGGAAGAACCACCTCTAGAGAGTAGGGTTGTGGTGGGTGCACCAGGGTTCTTAATCTTCGTCTGAGTCTGGTGGTCAATCTTGTTGAACTTGAGCTTGCTAAAAGCTCAACCACAGTGAGGGTCTTATAGTTGTGTGATTCTATGATCGCCAAGACATTCACCTTCCAAACCCTCCAATCTGGAGCATGTATTAACTTGTGTGCTCTCTCATGGTTGTGATAAGGCAACTATGCCTTTTTTGCGCGCATCTTGTTGACAATCAACTAGAAGCAAGAAAATATAGAATCAATGGTCTCCCTAATGAATTGCATAAAGTTCTCGTACTCCTATCTGTAGGCCTTAATGATTATGGTTTTACATGATTGTTACTCTCATGGAATTTCTCTAGAGTAGTCCAGATCTCACGAGTCATTCCCAAGTGCCTAACTATATCAAATTCAGGCATGAGAATAAAGCATTCTAGGTCTTAATGTTCGAAGGTTGTCCACCTAAATAGGAGTGACTCAAACCTCCCGAACCTCGTAGTAGATGTCTCAAATCGACAAGCCAATGCTATGAAGATATGCTAACATGCATTTCTTTTAGTATGGGCAATTTGTTCCATCAAAGAATAGTAGTTTCCTAACAACACGTTCCATTGTCGCCTTCTTGGGTCAAGAACCAATTAAGGTGGAATGATCCTTAACTCGCTCTGATACTAATTGAAGGATCGAATAGGCGACCAGAGGGGGTGAATGGAAGCCACTAAAAATTCTTTCCAAAGTGATCATGGATTGTTTCCCAAAGTTTAGCCCCAAACCCCAATGACACCAAAAGCTCCAAAACGAGGCCAAAACAAGAACACCTTTATCAATTGTCGATTGGATGTTCTGAATAAGTTCCAAGGAAGCAAAAGGAACTTGATTTGGATAATGGATAGTATGAAAAAAATCAAACGGAAAATAGTCAGAGAAGAGTGGCAATGCCACTTGAATGGTCAGTAGTGCAAGGGCACGAGAGTGCCACTCAACTTCTCCATTCCCTTAGTTAAGACCAAGTGCCCCTCCTTTATCGCTCATAGTCTATCGACACGAACCTGCATGACCTTCGCCTTTGTCATTGACCACTGTCTCCAGACTCCATACCTACGCACCAGAAGCCATGAGACATTGCATGAACACATTCACGTCCGTTTTAGTTCACACAACTCAACCCAAGACATTACTCTTGTCGACAATCACTCAACATAACTCAAACCACAATGG
The DNA here is from genome assembly GCF_902167145.1 of Zea mays. Classification (NCBI taxonomy): domain Eukaryota; kingdom Viridiplantae; phylum Streptophyta; class Magnoliopsida; order Poales; family Poaceae; genus Zea; species Zea mays. The sequence continues at coordinate 114,243,310 of NC_050096.1, forward strand.
CATATATTGATCTTGTGTTCGTAGACTTGACTAAAGATCAATCCAAGCAACACTACTCTCATGAGTGTGTTACATCAATATCAAAATCATATATTAGCACGCATGCACAACATTCAATATCATGTAAATCACTTGGCAAAACTAATATCAATCTAAAACAATGTTTTATTATACATTATTTCACAATAGTATATTTCAACTGTTGATCTCATAGTAGATGCTCGTTGTAATTCATCACAAATCACAAGATGAGGGATTAATTATACATTGTTTCCATCCTTTTACCGAACAACATGTTCCAATACTGCACTAAAGATTTAATAAGAGAACTTCCAAAACATGAGCTGCTAGCAAATAGATAATTACAAATTGTAAATTCTCACCAACTTTACTTAGGCACTCTCCTCCCATCCTCTAAGTATGAGAAGAAATTCAAGTAGCTAGTTTGCACTTGTACCTCGCAGCGCAATATGCGAATGCAAGCAGGTTCAGCAAGTGCAGTACAGCCATCAACCAGAAGAGCAGATCAAGACGCCCTTCGTTGAGGTCCTCAGGTATCCAGCCATGGCTCCCCCTTCCGGCTGTCACTGAATCGATCATCTTTAACATGATAGAGACAAGGTAGCTTCCAAGCGTAACCATGAGGAGGGAGCAAGCCTGGCACAAGCTCCTCATGGCGTCCGGCGACTGTTCATAAGCGAACTCGATAAAACCAACTATGCTGAAAACCTTGGCTACTCCGACAAACATGTACTGCGGAGCCTGCCACAGGATACTCATCAGGAGCCTGTTCTTGGCGGTGTCAAGGCGCACCGTCTCAACTAGTGCTGCCGAAACCATCGAAAACATGGCGAAGACCATGCCGACGCCGATGCGTTGCAGCTCGGACAGCCCTCGCTTCATGCCGGTGATCCTACTCACCACGGGCATCACAACTTTGTCATACGCTGGTGCCAGGATGATGATGCAGAGGCAGTTGAAGGTCGTCAGAGTGGCTGAAGGTATCCAGAGCTGCTCGATGATGTGGTTGTCCATGACCTGTCCTTGCTCTATGAACAACGGGAAGAAAGCTTCAGCGGTGTTGAAGACTATGCCTGTCAGAAAGACAGGAAGCATTCTTGCCAGGATCTTGAGCTCCTCCACTTGGGTCACCGTGCAAAGCTTCCACGGGTTAGTTGCATCGGTAGATTTGTCTTCAGAGGTGGTGATGGTAGCAGCTCGATCAAAGAACCTAAATGGGGTGGTGTTCGAGTCTTAGTATCTAAATTCCCAACTTAAATAATGTCGAGAATTTGAAGTCGAACTAGTGAAGATACCATATCTATGGAATGGAGCTTACTTTAGTCCATCAGTGTGCATCAGCTTCCGGCTCCCGACAATCGCCGACTCCTCCCCCGGCGGCATCTCATGCAGAAGAGAGCTGTCCGTCGGCACATCCACGTTCACCTTGCGGGCGGCTGCCACCACAACCTGGCAGATCCTAGTCAACGCGCTGCCTCCTGGTTTCTGGTACCTGTACAGCTTCATGCAGGCAAGGAATCCAGCGACTCCGACCGCGGAAACCGCAGCAGGGATGCCAAAACCCCAGCCCCAGCCATGGTCGTCCTGCACCCACACGAGGACCGTGCTCGCGAACAAGAAGCCTCCGTTGACAGCGAAGTAGTACCAGTTGTAGTAGAGCTGCTTCTGCTCCTTCTCGGCCGCGTCGGTGTCGTCGAACTGATCGGCTCCAAACGTGGGGACACAAGGCCAGATCCCACCCAAACCCAGAGCGGTCAGGAAGAGGCCCAGAGAAGACAAGGCTTCCTGAGAGTTTGAGGTCGCCGTCGCCATTACATGAATGCTTGCTGGTATGGTTGCTGAAAGTGTCAGTAGGAGCACTCCCTGCAACCACCACAAGCAGGGAACTGTAAAGTGTAAACCATGCATGCATGGCCCAACAGCTGATTACAGAAACCGCAAGAACATGGCTACACGGCTACACCTACCATGGTAACTACCATTAGGGACACCACGATTGTCCGGTGCCTTCCCAGATATGAATCTGCCAGGAAAGCTCCGAGGAGGGCAGTCAGGTAGCATGTTCCCTGCCAGGAAGCGATGTTGCTCGCTGCAGCGACATTGCTTTTCTTCTGCGCCTTGGTCAAGTAGCTCACCAGGTTTGTCCCAACTCCGTAGTAGGCCATAGCGCCACAAAATTCACCCCCTGCAAATAGTCAATTGGAAAACCCAAGAGTTTAGTAATGATCGCCATAATATTATTATTATCCAATATAATGCTGATGCACACTGCACCCGTGTGGACACTAGCGTAGTGTTTTATTGGAAATACATAACTCTAGAGTCTAGACTCGTATTTTGTATTGTTTATATTGTATATTCTTTAACCTAATATATAGATGTATGGTCATAAACCATGCTGATGATATTTTTATTTGTTTTGGACTAATAATTTTAGAAAGTCATACTTGAAGTTTGTTTCTCTAAAAATAATTGAGCGAAATTTCAGAGTGAATTTCGGTAATTTCAGGAGCGGGCCTAATACTCAAATAGAAATCTTTTCGCCATTACCAAGAATTGAGTAGCAGGCTCTCCAGTTCCCCGTATGCCGTTTGGACGCTGGGTAACCTCTGATATCGACAGATCCATTGCAAGTAAATTGTTCATAGTCCTGCAATCGATTAGAGAAATGTTCTGAAATTACCATCTATTCCAGCCATCCGTTTAGTCATCTAGGTTAACAGCCAAATTTGGCGATACTAGAAAATCTTGGCAAATCAGGTTGGGCCGACTTACTTTCAGTCTTTCACCGTTGTTTAGTCTTTATCAAGATGACAAAAAGTAAAGAGACAATTCTTTAGTTGACGCTAGTAAAATTTCTGGGGTTTTTTTACTCTCAAAATATAAATCTTTTCTATTAGTCACCCCTGTTAAATAATTATCTAAATGATTATTTATGTATGAAAGTCGTGATAAAAAAATACATATTCATACATAAATAGTATTATGATGCCACTAATTTTATTACAACTATTTATACATAAATAATTATTCAGATTATTGTTCAATAAGGTACAATCATCTTTTCATATGAAAGTTAATATTGTTAGAGTTTAGAACTAACATTAGTGTTATATTGAACCAAATTTACATTTAGTATCAAATATGATATATTTATATTTTGAGTGCCAAGAAAGGAACTAGAAACTTTACTAGTGTCAAATAAGAAATTATCTCATATATGTGTGTGAAATGGTAAACTTGGAGTTCGGATTGGCCTTATGACCATTTAAAAATCTAGACCAAGCCCCTAAGGAAACAGGCCAAGCTAGTGAAATCCAAGTTAGCAGTTGTTTCTTAACAAGAATTTATATAGCCTCAACTCCTATTAGAGAAAAACCTCTTCATCATATCTCCATATATTAAAAAATTGACCCTAACTTGCCAACCAGACTATCCACATTACACATTAATGCTTCAACTGATAGATCAATCGCATGCACAACTTAGAGTGTCTGATGCGGGTTTGGCTCAAGCCCATGCGCACGCAAAATCATGTGATGTCCCCTTTGCCAATACCCACCCTCGCCTCAAGTCTGGGCTAGCCCACATCGTAGCCGTCAACCCCTGTTTTCCGTGGACATGGTCGTCGCATGGGCGTAACTACCGCCACCATGGTCGGATGCCTAGAAAGCCTCTCCTCCCCACCGGTTGGGGGTGTGTCTCTACCGAAAGTCCTCAAACTAATGAGTCTCGGTTACCTTTGAGTTTGTTTTAGGACTGACAAAGTAACCTTCATCATATTGATCCCCGAGGAATAAAAAACAAAGAGGTAGCTTTGGCATCAATGTCTAGTAGAAGCATCTCAAAACATCTAAAGCAAGTAACAACAAAACAAATGAAGGTTCAAGCAGAGTGTGCGGTCTCTAAGAGGAAAAGACAGCAACACCCTCAATTGGTTTTATAGTTCATATGTATAGGACTTGAGGTCATAATTGTAATTTCATACAAAATTGTACATCATGCTTCCCATATAAATAGTGGTACAGTGTCGATGCACAGGGGGCTCTCTTTTTCTAAACGGTTTAAGGTACGCTCATCCTCTTGGGTCGCTCAGCATCTGAATCTATGAAGCGTCAATGCCTCTGATCTGCCTTTGCATATTTCGAAGGTAGTCTTGTGATAATGTGTAACCGAAAGAAAAAGAGTAAAAGGACGAAGCTCATGTTTTACCTTGTTAAGCATTTATATTCACCTTAACCTTAATCTCTTGATCTACTCCCTCACCGGAGGAGGAATTATGTTACTTTAATTGTGTTGCCATATTTTGGTTCTTCACATGAATCTTACAGGTGACCAACATTAGCGTCCACCACTGATAAATTCATGACCAACTATAACTTCTCATCACACCTTCGAGGAACAATATGGCAAGCAACACTAGCATCGGTACTTCTCCACAAAATCAAGGCCAACTCATATTCTGCATCATGAGGGATCTAGCTTCGAGCCAAGCAACAAGAAGCAAAAGAAGGAGGGACGAAGAAGAGTGCAATATGTTGGAGTCCAAGGGACCTACATCAAATTGAAGTGGTCTTATATCCCAATCGCATTCTCTCAAGAGGACCTTCAGCTTAAGAATTACCCGCATAATGTTGTCATGGTGATATCTTGTGCCATAAAAGGTTTGTGATCCATAATGTCTTAGTGGATACAGGCAGTGCAACATATATTACTTTCGTCAAAGCCTTCAAACAGATGCAAGAGCCTAAGACAAGTTGAAAGAAACCTTAAACCCACTCCACGGTTTTGGAGGAAAGCAACTCATAACCATATTGTCAATACTCAATACTTAATATCATAATTGTGTTGTCATGTTGTTGTTCTTTCAGAATTACAATAGCCAGACCATTTTGTAAAGATAAATTTAACAGTTATTAGAAGAAAAAAAAGGTCTCCAATAGACTCTATAAATGGATCTTCAAATTTAGTAGCTCTCTGTCTCTCAACCTTCGCTCTGTATTTTTGGATGGTGTAACACCTTAAAATCTTATTTAGGAATTAGGAAAACTCCCCGAAGAGATTTAAGTTAAAGTGTCTTTTAAAAAGGTATTCCTTTCTTTATAAAGCGTATTTCCCTAAAATAGTACTATCAAAACTTTGGTAATTCAAAAATTAGATCCAAATTTTGAAACTAGAATCTAAATTCAAAACTCGGGAAAATAAATAGTAGAAAGAAACTCTATTGATTTGTTCTCCTCATAAACTACAAATATGTTTTCATATAATTTAAGTAACTCTTAATAGAAAGTATACATTACCTTATTTTAAAATAAATAGATAGTGAATAATGAATTTCTACACCTACTTTTTGGAAGACACACAAAAAGATTATTTTTAAAAAATAAAATCCTTCGTTGGGTGTGATATATATTTAGGAACATTTATTTAAATGAATAAAATAATAAATAAATAATTAAATAAATTTGCATCATGTTGGATTTTGGTTGCTTGTGCATTAGATTTTGAGATTCAAACTTAGGATTGAATTTGATTTAGAAAACAGGAGATAGAAAAAATAAAAGAAAACAAAATTCTCTGCGTCCTGGGTCGAATTCTCTCTCTCGGCCCAAATACCCAGCTCCCGCAGCCCAACATCACCAACGCGCAAGCACTCTGCGCGGTCACGCCAACTGTGGGCCCCTCGTGTCGGTCTCAACCCGCACGTTGCCACACCCTGTCCTGGCACCGACAACTGGGTCGCAGGACCATTGGCCGGTCTCCCTGCATGGGCTCACGCTGGGAAGCCCTCTCGCTGGCAGGTGGACCCCGGCACCAGGACTTTCTTCCCTGTTGCAACGGACTCATCCGTAAAGATCGTAACCGCCAGGATCTTCCCCCAACAACCAAATCGCCCCAGGCTTCTTGCGCCGATCTACCAGATTCCCATGGGGATATACATACCCAGGGCACATCCGCCCCCGGCACCGTGTGATCAAACCGTGCCCACACCGAGCAAGCATCGACCAAAGAGAGAAGGGAGAAAGAGACATCCGCCGTCGGGTATAGGTGTGTGGGTCGCCACCTTGCTCATAAAGTATGGTCGGAGGATGTCGACATGACGTGTTGTACCTGTGCGAGGCATCTTCGAGCTTTGGGGTCAGCGAAACCTCGAGAATTCCTCGTTGGAGTTCCCACTCCCCCGCGGTGCCACTCCTCGCCGTGGCCGGCGTCACCTGAGCGACAATCCGTGGTAATATTCCCTTGAACTTGTTCGCCATGTTCTCATGTATGTGTAGCACCGTTCTCCTTGAAGGTAGCGCGCCGGGGCAAGAGATGTCCATACGCCGACGAGGCACCACCGCGGGCTTGGTCGGGCGTAAGAGAAGCTCTACTGGCCGTTGATCTCCCTGCAGACAGCCGTGATTAAACCAAGACATAACCCTTCGCTTCATTAAACCTTCGTCGTAGGATGCAAATCGTCCAATGGAGATTAGATCTTTGCATGAGTGTTATCAGTCTTTGATCTCAGATCCAGAGGCTAGGAAGGCATATCGGTTCGATTAGATTTCGATCTAATCTGGACCACACAAGTTACATCCGACGGCTGATATTCCATGATACCCCTTCGTGCCCGAATGTTTGCATAAGAGACGCCATATTACTGGGGATTCAACCCGCGGTTTCACCTAGTTTAAAGACTATCACAACAAGGTCCTTTTATTTGTGAATAACACCCTGACCTTTCCAATTTTTGAACCCCCAAGCTCGGGTATTTATAAAATTGAATATAGAAAAGGATTTTTAGTATAAAAGTAATTCCAGAAAACTAATAAATTTGTATCTTATTCATTTTAACTCCGATTTGACTCGTTTAAGTTGCGATAGCTTTGTAATAAAATTGCCTACGCAATAAGAGCCTTAATTGTATCATATCAAATACTTTTATAATTAGATATTTGTTTTATCCTATGTTTAGTACATTTATCTTACTAATCAAAGTTAATGTGTCTATAATTATAATCATACTCTAATCAAGTTATAGCTTAGATTAAAATTGAATTTGTTGTTTAATTAGAATATATTTACTCACATGGTTTATATTAATCAAGATAACATAGTTTAATATGTAATAATATAAATCTTCTGAACACTACAACTTTCTAACCGTAACTCCAAATTTAGTGGTTCTCGAACTGTGATATCCTGGCCCCTGGGATGGTGATATCCTGGCCCAAGGCTTAATAGGATTAATAGAGTATCCATACCAACAAGATGCATCTTCTTTTTCCAAAGGCTATCTCGAAAGAACCTCCAAGTTAAACGTGCTTGGCTTGGAGCAATTTGAGATGGGTGACCGACTGTAAAGTTTTCTCGGGTGCGCATGAGTGAGGACAAAGTGCACATAAAAGACTCGTGTTGGTCTGTGGAGACAATATATGATCCTAGCGAGCTGTCAGGAGTAAGTACCGCCGGTCCAGGGATTGGACGGGGTGTTACAAGTGGTATAAGAGCTGACCCTCGAGGTTTCACGGGCGTGTGTGGGATAGGGGGTTTGGGTATATGGCGCATGTCACATGTGGGCCCAGAGTGGTCACATGGCATGACATATGACGACACTAGACACACATATGTGGCTAAGAGGGGAGGTTTTAAGATTGGGGTTGACCGACGAGGACGTCGATCTTCTAAGGGGGATGGATTGTGATATCCTGGCCCAAGGCTTAATAGAATTAATAGAGTATCCATACCAACAAGGTGCATCTTCTTTTTCGGAAGCCTATATCGAAAGAACCTCCAAGTTAAGTGTGCTTGGATTGGAGCAATTTAGGATGGGTGAACGACTGGGAAGTTTTCTCGGGTGTGCATGAGTGAAGACAAAGTGCGCACAAAAGACTCGTGTTGGTCTGTGGAGACAATATATGATCCTAGCGAGCTGTCAGGAGTAAGTACCGTCGATCCAAGGATTGGACGGGGTGTTACACGAACCTACGATTTCGTAGCGACATGTAGAATATTCCTACGCAGTTTGTTCTCATGTTTGGTGTAATGTTATTTTTGTGTACTACTTGCCTATTTGTATGTATTGCTATGAGTAGCAGCGAGGTCACGAGAAACTCGTAGACCAACTTAGTGAAGTACCTAGAGTTGCACTAAAAAGGCAAGTTGTGCCCTTGATCACTCTTCTTTACCTAATAATGTTCATGTTAATCACTATGACATGCTTAGGTTAATTTGATGGGACCTAATAGGTTACCCTAGTTTTGTTTACCGCACACCTTGCAAACAATAAACTATTGGGTAGACTTGCTATTGCTCTTCCTGGTTTTGGGATTAATGTTATATCTAAATTATGATCATGTTCCATTATTGTTGTTGGTTTAATTATTGTTCATGATAAGATTATTATGTTAAATGGAACATGGAGCGACCACAGAGGAAAACAGTGCTACCACAAGGGTGGAATGGGACGCCCGTGGCTGACAACTCATTAGGAAAGCTAGTGGAGGACTACCTTACCCGAAAGAGACAAGGGCAATAGAGGAGTTGTCGGTGTAGGGAGGTTCTCGGGTCGATCATGCTGCGATGGCTTTTCGGACGAGGGATTCCTATATCGCTCTTCTCGCGAAATCGTAGTCGGTTTTCTGAAGCTAGTGGAACTTTGTAAATGCATCATAGTGGATCCCTAGCCATTCACCTCGGGAGTGTCTAATGGCCTTGCAAACTCTGGCTAGATGGGATACACGACTTGTGGGTAAAGGCACAACCTCTGCAGATTGTAAAACTGGTATATCAGTCGTGCTCACGGTCATGAGCGACTCGAACCCTCATATGAGTTACTTATGGAATTAAACTTATATGTCATATGCATTGCATTGTGAGATTTATTATTTACTGTAACCTCTTATTTAATTGGGATGGTATCTACTTATATTTAGTAAATGCTAATAAAATTTTGACCAACTTGTTAAAAGCAACGCTTAGCCTTAACCATTCTCATTGGTAAGCCTTACACTTTACATGAGCCTCACCGTAAGTAAGTTCATGTACATTATTCCCCACAACTTATTGAGCGATGAACATATGTAAGCTCACTCTTGCTGTACTCACCCCCAGGTCAAGTACAGGTACCACAAGATAAGGAGCCTGAAGGATATCGCGATGAGTTCATGAGAGGTCTAGGTCGTCGTCTCCCTGTCAACTATGGTTACGGAGGGTCGTTATCTTCATGTGATGTAATTATTTAGCTATTTTGTACAGAACCCCTATTATATAATGAAGATGTGACATTCGTTTCTATATCATAAGTCATCATATGTGTGAGACTTGATCCTATCACACATTTGATTCGCGCCCGAGTTTAACCTTAAATCTGGGTGTGACAGATAGTTTGTTTCACTCGTCATTCAGTCTTTTGGTTTACAGAGTCTCTTGAACTACCCTACTCTTTTTTAAAAATATATATTTTAGAGAGTAGCTAAATTAGTAGATGTAGCTAATCTTTAGGAGTTTCTCTAACAACATGTAGAAGATAAACATTGTTGTCGGGCCTAACCTCTGTTTCTGCACATTTGGGCTAAATCAATTTATTTGCAAACCATGTGTTCTAACTCAATATTAGGTGTGAGACTAGATTTACATTAATACTTAGGCTCCGTTTGGTTCAGGGTAACTAAAGTTTAGTCAATTTTAGTTCTTAAAGAAGTAAATATGGTGACTAAACGTTAGTTCTTTAGGATGTGTTTGGTTTGAGGTTAAAGTAGGATGAGACGGGGACGACACCGTCCCCTTTATTTTTTTGATCACGCCGCCATAAAAAATTACTCCGGTGTTTACCTCGCTCCTACGTGACTCTCATCCAAACAATATAAAAATTATGGTCATCCATTCTATCCCTCCTTGTACATCCAATCAAATAAATCCTTAGTCACCAAATGGATGACTAAAAAGGACTAAAGTAGAAATTTTATCTTATTTGCGCTCTACACTTTCTTCTTGCAGTAAACATCCACTAATTAATAGAGTAATACAGTCATTACTCACAGTAATTAATGCTCTTTAGTCTAATTTAGTCATTTTAACCAAACGATGTAATTTAATGACTCACTAAAGTTTAGTTTAGTGACTAAAAAAACCAAACATGTTATTATTCTCTTCGACGAAGAAAAAAGACCGATGACATGCTAGCATATTATGGTGCCACGCTATGCTCTTCCACTGCCATGTCCACAGCATCGTCCTCGGTTTTCCATGCTCGGCGTGCAGTCATATCTTCTCTTCGATATGTCATAATATTCTAGTCAGAATGTACAAACTTTTCGATATAGTAGAATTTATAAAATTTACACGTAGTATAATATAATTTGAAGTGAAATTAGAAGCCAACTGTTGTGTTATTTGTTCAGGGAATAGTTTCCAATAATTGATAAACTATTAAACAATAATAGTTACAATTATAATGTTTATGCTTACTGCTAGCAGTCTAGGTAGGCACATATAATATAGTTTTTTTAGACCTCTTCTTTCTATCCATATTCTAATAAATGATGATGAATATAGACATACATACAAACTGCATTTATATTTTAGAAAGGAGGGAGTATTATCTTACAGTACAATACGTGTGTAATTCAAGAACAAACAAGATGTTACTTTGCATGTCTTTTATAATGGTATTATGGCATATGTGAGCAATTTAAAAACAGACTAGATGTTTCATTGCATTATCTTTCATATAAAGTTATATGTGGGTAATTTATATGCACATTTGGGATATTATTTTTAATTATATATAGTAATGGCATGTGGATAATTCAGATGCAAGTGTTGTAGGTTTTTTAAATTATCTTTAATAATGGTAGAAGTGATGAGTAATTTCGTCTCAGAGCTATTTGTCGATAATTTTTTAGAAAAAAAAATATATCCAGTGGATGTTTGTTTAACAGTCATGATTTGGGTCTATCAAACTAAAGGTAAAATATTTATAAATCTTGTGAGAATTTTTAGTATTTATATTTATCCTAGCATTGGAGGAGAGATGATGCATATGCAAATTTATCCAACAGATCATGCCTATGCAAATTTATGCAATGGGGGATAGATGGTGGACAAATTTGCATAACAATATCTCTTCTGTATGCGTTTTTCCCTCTTGCGAATACATGGCCTGTCGTTGGAGACAGGCTAAGGTATTGATAGAACAAATCAGAACTGCCTCTAGCTAGGGTCTCAGGCTATCTGATGGCTCGTCCCTTCTCCGGTCTTTTCTCAAACAGCTGAGCTGAGCCTACATGCATGTGTATGCTCATCTAGATGAACCAAACAGCGAGAGCTGAGAAGACTTGGACCAATGCAATACCGACAGCATATGTGACTTAATCTCGATGTGTTTCACAAGGACATGAAGCGGGTCCGGTTTAAAAGTTGATATGTATGTTGTTCCTAAAGTGACTTGATATAGCTTTGCTAACATAAACACTGTACGCTCGGACTTAAAGCTTAGTCAGCATACATTCTGTTTTTTTTCTTTTTCGGCAAAAGAAGCTTTTATTACTTTCTCAACTTCTTGCAACACACTTTGACTTCAACAAGATATTTTATCTAAGAATACGATGGAAAACCAAAACATAACTTTTTTTATATAGTTCTTGTTTGAGAAATTTTATTATATTTGAATATTATAGTTCATATATGTTTTCTACATGTTTAAGCAACACAATGCTTAGGTCCCGTTTGGTTTGAGGAACTAAAGATTAGTCCCTCCATTTTAGTCTCATTTAGTCTCTAAATAGTCAAACGGTGGAACTAAAATAGGAACTAAACTGCTTTAGTCCCTAGTCCAGTTAATATGGTTTAATAATAGGTGACTAAAAGGGACTAAACCATATTAATTTTATCTTTTGCCCCTTATTTATTTCAGTTGCACGAACGTCGAACGGTGGGTGAATGTTACGGGGTATTTTAGTTTTCTTACGAGTCTTTTAATGTGTTTTGAATACTCTAGTCTCTTTAACCAGACAGGATAACGACTAAACTTTAGTTCCTTTACTAAACTTTAGTTCCTATACTAAAGAAATCATACAGGCCCTTAATTGTATTACTAGGTGAGTGCCCGTGCGTTGCAACGGAAACATATATCACGATAACTCATTTTTGTACATAAGTTATCATGATATATGAAGTAACACAAAACGCGTAGGTTCTGGTAGCTTTTTGAGCCTAACTGTTTTGAACCAGCAATTGAGCTACCGGTGAGTGAAGAGCAGCAAGACAAAGATGATGATGGCTACAAAAAAAGAGTAGAATGGATGATAATGGTGATCAGGTTATAAAGAAGCAAACAAGCGCTGTTAATAGCAGTTCCTCACCATCTAATCAAGAGAATGGTGGCCCTGTTCCTATGCAGACAACAAGTTTTTCTTTGCTTGCATCTCTTTCGTCAGTGGGGGTAACCAATTCCCCTCCCAGGACAGAAGGGCTTAGTGCAACCTTGTCTCATCTTCCACAGTCCTTGATCGGCTGTCATTCTGTGCATCTTGCTGGTATCAATCCAGAGCATCAAAATGAGAAGCCAGAGCAGCAGTGCATAGTAGCTAGTGAGGAAACTACGCCTAAAAAACAAATTGTACCAATACCTGCTATCAACCATCCCAAGGCTGTTTCAGTGCAAGGTGATGGGCTGAATTTGAAGCAGTATACAGCAGAAAGTGAAGATGCTATGATCGTCTCTGATATATGTGCTTTGGATGTGACCATCCAACCTCATATTAACAACTTTTCAGAGCAGGGAAGTGATATGATACAGGAGCAAGTCGGAACAGGCGCTGGGACGGTTATAGCCGAAGGTGTCAACAACGATGTGTTTGCAGCGGCTACTACCACTATGGAAAAACTTGAAGTCTCAAAGGCTGACCAGAGGATTGAAGGTACTGTGCAGTTGGTACAGCACTCTGCAAAGCGATGAGGAGGAAGACGACTCTGAACTTAGATGGCGCGAGGAATAGTACGATGATGGCAGACTCTACTCCAAATATATCACAACCTTCTCGGTAGTATCCATCCACGAGTGGTTGAGGTCGGCGTCCGTGTTGACAGCGGCAGCGGTATTGGGAGGATCAACACGATTGTTGCGAGATCTGAAATTTTGGCCAGGGATGGGACGTTGTGAGCGCGATGGTCGGAGCGAGGCGAGGGGGCCGGGAGCGGCGCGTGTGGATCTGGCATGGGGGCGTGGGCGGCTGTTTCACCAGTTGGCGTGGGATGGGACTGGGAGCGGCGTGCGCAGATCCGGATGGGGGCCGTGGGCGGCAGTTTCGCCGAGAGCATCGCACGCGAAGGGGATGGGGGTGAGCGGAGAAATCAGAGCATGGAGGTTGATGGGGCGGCATGGTGTACAGCTGTGTTGACGACACACAAAAACGAGAGGACGCACAAACTCGAGGCTAAACTTCTTGGACCCCGGAAAGGCCCCGCTGTTGGCTGCAGCCACGCCGGCGGAGAAGTCGAGCTTGCCGATGAGGCTGTCCATGGACTGGCTCCTGACTTGGCGAGCCATGGGCGCACGGGGCGGTGGGGAGGTGTGGGAGGGTGGGGCGGTCGTGGATGGAGCGGGGGAGGAAGGGGCAGGGGGCGGCGGCGGTTGCAGTCGCGGATTGAGCAAGTTAGGAAGGGGCGGGGGCGACGAGCTGGGTCACGAATGGAGTGAGGGGAGGGGGTGGTCGCGGCTGGAGCATCATGGAGATGCGAGGCGGGGGCATTGGCCGCGCCAGGCGCCCACACTCCGTACTTAATTAGTAGTAAGGATAAGGATAAGGATAAGGATTGTTAACTGCCATGAAAAAGTATGGCGCAAACAAAGATGCTCCAAAAAAGAAACAACTTGTGAATATACAAACATTATTTTTTTTCTCCTAATTTCTAAGTAATTTACACAAAATTTAAGAGCTATGCATTTTCAGAATGGATCTTAAAGTCTAAGTTCGAAGCTAAGATTTTAGAAGAAGGAAAAATACTATTTTCTGATGATATTTCTGGGAGAATAGAGACTACTGGCAGACTTATCGACATCTCTTTATTTCACTAGAGCTAAAGATATTAATGAAAGACCCTCCAAAGGCAGCAAGGACCACGATTCGGAAGCGAAAAGACAATGCTTGTTTAGGAGTGTTAGATTTGGGCCCACAAAATGAGGTTCTGCTAATGAAGCATCTACAATAATTTTTTTATCAGAGAAGATTCCCTAGATTCAGTTTAGCAATAATTTTTTTGTTCTTCTTCTTCTTTGGTTCATTGGGCTACTTACAAAGGACAGGCGGCTCTGAACTAAAAGGTGTTCTTAAAAGCAAAGAACATGGTTCTAATTTTGCTCAAGATTGCTGGTCTCCTTGCTAAACATCGATCAGATGCATGCAACATGCCACGCCATGACCCTTGTGTTGTTCTGGAGAGCTTCGAAACGGCGGCGCAATTGGATGTTTCGTTTTCTTTATGAAGATAGAATCACTCCAGCGTACCACATCAGTTTTCAAGACAAAAGAGTTTCACCTCTTGTGGAATAATAGTGGCCAGAAGCTTTTTTTTTTTTTGCAGTTTTCCTGATCGTTTTTTGTTCATTGCTGAACATGAACGAACCGACAAACAACAACTGATGCATGGATCTATATATCGATGACGGCAGATAGACAGACAAGACAAACAGAAGGAAAGCTGGCACGCGGTTTTTTCAAAGCATCCTCTGTGACCTCGATGCAAAGAACAAATAAACAACGGCGGCACGAGCAAAGTAAGTAACGGAGCTTGACGACAACGAGCTGATGAGAGGCATTGAAGCTAAGCATTGACCTGTGAAGGCGCGGCATGGAGAGGAAGAAGAAGGGGCAGGGTCGACTCCTCCGCCTCACTCGTGATGATGGAGTCTCCTTTCATCGTGTTTCTGACTTTGTGTTTGCCCCTGCCGCCTCCAGTCTCTCCAGCTTATATATATACTCCCTCCGGTACAGTAAAAGAAGTCATCTTGCGCGTGACCGAGCGTGCACAAAAAGAAGTCATAGCGTGCGTGGGTCTGGGATTTGGACGTTGTTGCCCCTAGTAATTGCACAAAAAAAGATACACTTAAGAGGAATCGAACTTAAGACCTCCAGTCCAGAATGCTTTGGAGGTGCTACAGTAACCAATCAAGCCTGATTGTTTTTGTGACATTAATGCACTCATATCCCTATTTAATAGGGGCAAACAGGGAAAACTCTATGATAATTAATCACTCCTTGGTATGCACAATCATGTCCTAAACGACTATCTTTACTGCAATGGAGGGAGTATATATATAGAAAGGACGGCAAGTGGCGTCTGTTGGTCCAATAAGCGAAAATCCAGAGTCGCCCTCCCAGTCAGTGCCACGCGAAGAACGAGGCTAAGTTAACGCAGATATAGATCCGTACACTTGCGGTGTTCGTCGCCGGTAGGAAGGTTTACAGGTATCGAGAGAGTGGTCAAAGCATTGTTTATATAAACAAAACAAAATTTAGCAGTGATTTCCCACTTGAATGCTTGGTGACTCAAACTAGTTGGTTAATTTCCGGCCCGTTTCGATCTACCTAGCTACAAGGACCATTAATGGGTATAAATAACCCATATCGTGCTCCTTGCGTGTACGTAGTTGACAAATATATATATGGACGACTCCGCACGGCCGTAACATATGAGGTAGCCATTCATCAATTATTATATGTATATATAAATTTGTTGACAAATATATACGGAGATTTCGGTAGGAGGCGTCCGTCTCAAATTGATACTAAATAATCATTAAACATAAAAGGGCGTATAAAATTGAGGGGGGGCCATGACCCACTTTGCCCCCTTTGGATCCGCATCTGGTCTCAATCACGAGGCTCTTCGCCAAAGGGAAGACTAAGCAGTGGTAAAGTTGGTCGGCGAAGACGAGCGAATGGACAAAGCAGACATGAAGGGAGCTGCAAGTGTGAAAGCCTGAGGTGGTTAGATGTTTTTTCTTTGTTGTAATGTCCTAATCAAAGTGTCCCTAATCCAAAACAATGTCCTTAGCATTTGAGATAAGTGCGGCGTAGCGATCATATGGGGTGAAATGAGCCACTAAAAATTCTCGACCTATGAGAACAACACCGTGACTTGATTCCCAAACCCAATCCAACCTCTAGGGATACAAAAAACATTTCACAAAAGAACATATCAACCACGGATCGATTGGCTGCTCCTACCAAGTTCCAGAGACGAATATAAGCTCAACGGGACTTAAAAGACTTGATTTCAACCCAAACTTTCACAAGAAACTTTAAAAAAGACCATAAAGGTTCAATAAACATTCTAGGTCAAAGTCCGAGAAAACACCAAGGAGCAGTGCCGCACGACAAAAATTTTCCAGAATAGCTTAAAATTTTGCAGGCAACAAGAGAAGATATTCCTGAAGTTTGAGCAACAGGGAGATAATCCTTGCCCAGCAGTGCTGGATTTGAGAGCGATAGTGTCGCGCAAACAAATCTTCATGGAATCTCTTCAAATTTTGCAAACAGTTTGCGCAAAGGGAAAGAAGTCTAATCGTCAAGTATGAATGTGAGCAGCTCAAAAATTCATGCGCAGATTTAAAATTCGAGAGTGGTGGGGTTTTGTTTGGTTCTTTCTCAAAGTGAAGTCAAAGGGAAATCAACTCGAATCATGACCAAGAACAGCACTACATGAGCATACGTAGTGATCCAAAGAGTTTATCTCCCCACAAATCAATCCCTAACAGCATACGTATTACAAGTGCTCAATTTCATAGTTGAATTTTTATACTAAAAGTTTAATTTGAAATTGTGCAAATAAATAATAGAATGAACCTCAATTAATTGTTTTGAGGAAATTATCCTTTTATGAATTATGCATTATAGAAGCCTTTATTTGTTAAAAAAATAAGTAAATAAATAAAAATATATTCTTGCACCATGCTGGAGTTTTATTTGATTGTGCATCCCATCTTGAACTTTGAACCCTAAATTAAATTTGGAATTTGAATCAAACCTGGAAAATGAATTAGGAAAGAAAACAGGAAAAGATGAAAGTGCATTCATCCCTTTTGTGAGTTTTGGTGATTTGGATAACAACACATTTAAAGGTCTAACAAGTTCGCTAAGTATTGAACAGGAAATTCAGTATGATGAACATACTTGAATAGTGTATAATGATCAGTGAACAAGGTTCAACACAAGGTCAAATAACCAGTGAGATAATGCAAATGGATATAATATGGTATCTATATTGGTTTGAATATATGGACAAGTCCTGAGAAATAACTATGCATAAATATGATCATAATAGAGGTTGAAGTGATTAAGAGGATTGGTCAAGCCAAAGTGAATAAGATATGAGGAATCGTGAATTGGCTTGACCATATTACTATTAGTCCATATATGAATATATGAGAATCAAACTAGAGCTTGATTGATCTTAGCAGTTATATCTAGATGACATTCAAGCAAGGTTCACAATATTGAAGAAATGATTCTCTCAATGGATGCTCAGTAGGATGTGACTCAAGAATGGCTTGATAGGGTGAAGATAGCAAGGAAAGGGCTTCGAGGAACTAAGCGAAGGTGAAGGCCAAGCGACGGCTTGTAGACCGAGGTACCATGGCTAAGGTGAAGAAGAGAGTACTTGCACTAAGTCGATGAACTAATCAGCTATGAAAAGTTACAACATGTTGATGCATCAGTAAGGTGACTTGAAGCCATGATTTGAACTCATATATGGTGAAATGGCACAAGTCACATGCTCGATTTGTTTGCTTCAAAAGGTGAGACAAAGATGTTTGTGATCCTTATGAAGCAACATCATGGAGAAATCACACTTGAGACACCAATGACTCAAGGAGTTTACTTAATTATATTTTATTTAACTTGAGTATAGGAATCGTCGTACTATCAAGGGGGATCCAAAAAGAAGGTTGGTGTTGGTACTAAAGCTCAAAATCCTTGATCTAAAACTTCCATTTTACCCTTGTTAATCCTTAGTGAAAGTATGTAGTACAACCTTTTTAAGTCTATCTTGGCCAAAATTGCTTTTTGGAAAAATAGGTTCAACCAGTTTTTAAACAGGTTCAACCGGTTTTTGCACTGTTCACCTTTTTGGAAAATACTAGTTCAGCCAGACACTCAACCGGACACTCAACCGGTTTTTGTCTGGTGGAAACAGGTTCAACCGGTTTTAAAACAGGTTCAACCGGTTTTTGCACTGTTCACTTTTTTCTGCCAGTCTGCTGTGTCAGCCAAAAAGCTGTGCGCAGCTTTTTGAAAAACCGGTTCAACCGGTTTTGGGACCGGTTCAACCGGTTTTTGGGCAGAAAAGTCAAAAACGGCTAGTTTTGGAGCCCCACCTATATATACTCACTCCCACCTCTCTCCTCCACAGAACAACACGACTTGGACTCCATTCCTAACCTGAGAAACACCTCCCACTCTCTCTCACACACCTCTTGCCTCTCCCATTTCAAATCTTTGGAGAGAAATCTTTGAGTGAGTTTGAGAGCTGCAGTTTTTGTGCTTCATCTCCAAATCTCTCTTGCTCTTCTTGATTCGAGCTTGTGTACTACATCGAGTTCTTTGTGGATTACTCTTGGAGCTTCTAGCTCCTAGACGACTAGGTGTCTCTTGTGAGTCTCCAAATCTTGTGGAAGACCACAAGAAAGTTTGTATTACCCGCTCGTTTGAGCAAAGATTATTGTGTGGGCTTGACCTTTGTGGTCGGCAAAGGGAGGATTAGGGTTGAAAGAGACCCGGCTCTTTGTGGGCGCCTCAACGAGGAAGTAGGGCACCTTAGTGGTGTGACCGAACCTTGGGATAAATCTTGTGTCTCTTGTGTTCTTGCTCATTGTGTGTTTGTGTTCTTCGTTCTCTCACCATTTCGTGGAAGATTTGTTTATATCCTTTTGGTGTGTGGATTTTGAGAAGTGCCCTTCTCAGATCTACTACTTTGAACCCTGTGGATCATTTAGAACATCTCATTTCCAAAGTTAACTGGGTGAATTTCGAGATCAATTCAGTTTTACCCAGTTTGCTTCTAGTTTTTTGTTGAAAAAGTTTTAACTTGCCTATTCACCCCCCTCTAGGCAAGTTTCAAAAGAATAAAAAGAAAACGAAAACAACCAACATATAGGCCAACACCACAGTACCACACTCTCGGCACACTAATTCAGACCGCTCGGTCGAGGGGCGCGCTCCCGGCTCCTACTCATGCATGGTGAAGCCCACGCTACCATATGAGACCCATAGGGATGCGTACGCTTGGTTCAGTGGGGCCTAAGCCTCAGCCGCCCACCCACAGTGTCGACGTCGTTTCTCTAGTGTGTGGGACCTATCCCATTCTACACCGTTCTTCTCTCGAATGATATCTGGAAGGGAAATGGTCTCAACATTTCCTATAATCAATTTTGGTGTTTGACGTCCATCACAAACCATATGGACTAACTAGTTTGCCTAGTGAATGTTTTCATCAGGTGCATAAAGTTCACATAAACATACAAAGAAAATAACTTGAGGGAATTCTACAAGGTTTGGAGCATACAAGATCTGGTGCAGCCTATGGTGCACCGGACACTATCCGGTACCTTGGCTAAGCACCTCGCGGACTGGCCGCTCTCAGGTTTTCTCGGCGCTCGTCCGCTATAATTCATTGGACTGTCCGGTGCACCACTGGACTGTCCGGTGAGACAACGGAGCAACGATCAACTTTGCCCAACGGTCGACTGTGCTGACTGTAGAAGTCGGTCTGCAACGTTAGGATACATTAGACTGTCCGGTGCCGCAAGAGGACAGAAGACTTCAACGGTCAATAGCCCCAAACTCCAACGGTCGGCTGACGTGGCACTCACCGGACAATGAACAGTGCAGTGTCCGGTGCACCACCGGACTGTCCAGTGTGCCCATCGACAGCAAAGTCAGCCAACGGCTAGGAAGTGATTGGAGGCTATAAATACCCCCAACCACCATCATTCAAGCCATCCAAGCATTGCAACTTCTCCATTCAATACTAGAGCAAAAGAATAGACTCCAAAGACGCAATCAAATCATCAAATCTTGTTCAAGCTCCAAAATCAAATCAAGTGCTTAATGACTTGAGGGAGAGGGTAATTTGTGTTTCTTTTGTTGCTCTTGTTGCTTTTTTATTCTCATTACTATGATGGGGTTACAAACCGTGAAAAAGGCCTATGCTTTCTTTTGCCTGGAACCGTAGCGGGTTTTCTCATGCTAGTGGAACTGTTGAAAGGCCTCGTAGAGACACCCAGCCTCGCCTCCTCGGAAGAGGTGTATGGGATTCATGACCCTGTGGTAGATGGGTATCATGATTTGTATGTAAAGATGTGCAACCTCTGTAGAGTGTAAAACTGGTATATCAGTTTTTCTCACGGTCAAGAGCGGCTCGGACCCTGACATGAGTAACATATAGAATTAAACTTAACCTGGCATGCATTACATATTGTGGGTATTTTATCTATGATCTCTTATTTAATTGGGATGATGTTTACTTATACTTATTAATTGCTAAAAAAATTTGACTGACAAAATTAAAAGCTATGACCAGCCTCAGCCTTGTTTTTTGCAAGCCTTACACTGCACTTATTCCCCACACTTGCTACTTCTCGAGTTGGTTCATTCACAGTTATTTGATCTTCTATGTCGATTTCACCTAGTCTTAGTCCAACTACACTTCTTGAGTCTCCTGCTTTTCTTTATAATAAAATGGTATGTGATATTTCCTTAATTGGTTTCTTGTGCTCTCAAGATTTATCTTACACGGTTATCCAATGTTGAAATAACTCATAATTAAAGCAAGCACTCAATAATTTCGTATTGCAATGTTCAGACATGAATTTGGTACGGTATGGAAGAATTGGTTGGTGCTTACTCTATAGAACATGGTTTTCTGTAGTATACTTATGCATGCGACTACAACACTGGTTGTTGTCTACTATGCAAAATATTGTATACTAGAAATATAGTTCTCTGGTTGGTGTCTTAGAAGCTTGGCTTCCATTTTGATTCTATAGTTGCTAATTTTGGACCAACACTTACAAATTCATCTTTGTGACTGCCCTTTAATATTTGCAATACAGACTTAGCTGAATTGGTTATGATATATTGCATTCATAGTGTGGTGATTGCTGCTGCTTATTACAGGCGCTACCAGAATTCCTCTCTTTGTCGAGTGTCAAATGATTTGTGAAAGGGAAATGTGCCCTTGGGCCATTTCTAAGTATTTTGGTGATTGAGTGCAAACACAAGGGCTTAAATGTGAAAATATGCTCATGGATGAACAAAGTGCAAATCACAAGTAAAGGTATGTTTCTAAGCCTTAGTACATTAGTTTTGTGTACTAACATCTTGTCTAAGTGTTAGAAACAGGAGAAAGAAGAAAAGAAAAGAAGTGGAGAGTGGCTGTGTACAGCCAAAGGCTGCTTCGGGCTGGGGCACCGGACTGTCCGGTGTGCACCGGACAGTGTCCGGTGCGCCAGACCAGCGCGGAGCAAACCAGCCGCTCTCGGGTTTTTCTCCGGCGACTTCGGCTAAAATTCACCGGACTGTCTGGTGTGCACCGGACTGTCCGGTGAGCCAACGGTCGGCCGGGCCAACGGTCGGCCGCGCGTTCGGCGCGCGACACGTGGCCGAGCCAACGGTCGGAAGGAAGCACCGGACTGTCCGGTGTGCACCGGACTGTCCGGTGTGCACCGGACTGTCCGGTGCGCCAGATCTGCAACGGTCGGCAACGGTCGGCTGTGCTGTTTATGGAAATAAATCGGGCACCGGACAGTGTCCGGTGTGCACCGGACTGTCCGGTGCGCCCGACGACAGAAGGCAAGGATAGCCTTCCAGATGTGTTCTCAACGGCTCCTAGCTGCCTTGGGGCTATAAAAGGGACCCCTAGGCGCATGGAGGAGTACACCAAGCATTCCTTGAGCACTCTTGATCACTCACACATCAATCTTGCACACTTGTTCGATATTCTAGTGATTTGAGCTCCGTTCTAGTGTGCTAGTCTTTTGAGCTCAAGTCTGGGTCTTGTGTGTGCGTATTCGCTGTGATCTTTGTGTTGTGTGTGAGTTGCTAATCCCTTCCTTACTCCGTGATTCTCTGTGAACATCTTTTGTAAGGGCGAGAGGCTCCAAGTTGTGGAGATTCCTTGCAAACGGGATTGAGAAAAGAAAAGCAAGAACACCATGGTATTCAAGTTGATCATTGGATCACTTGAGAGGAGTTGAGTGCAACTCTCGTCCGTTGGGACGCCACAACGTGGAGTAGGCAAGTTTTTGTACTTGGCCGAACCACGGGATAACCACCGTGTCATCTCTGTGATTGATTTCTTGTGGTTATTGTGTTTTGACTCCTCTCTAGCCACTTGGCCATACTTGTGCTAACCCTTAACAAGTTTTTGTGGCTTAAGTTTTGAAGTTTTACAGGATCACCTATTCACCCCCCCCTCTAGGTGCTCTCAATTGGTATCAGAGCCGTTCTCTTCAAAAAGGGACTAATCGCCCGAAGAGATGGATCCTAAGGGAAAGGGGATGGTGGTCGACAATGAGAAGGAGTCTATCTTCAACGAGCCGAAGAATGACAAGTCCACCGACTTGGGCTCAAGCCACAAGCACAAAGATGGGAAGAAGAAGAAGACAAGGCGCATCAAGGAGATCGTCTACTACGACAGCGACGAATCCTCTTCTTCCCAAAAGGACGACGACCACGACAAACAAAAGACGGTCAACTCAAACTTTTCTTTTGATTATTCACGCATTCCACATAGCTCAAATGCTCACTTGCTCCCCATTCCACTTGGCAAGCCTCCTCACTTTGATGGAGAGGACTACGGATTTTGGAGTCACAAAATGCGTACTCACCTATTTTCTCTCCATCCAAGCATTTGGGAGATTGTGGAAAGTGGAATGAAATTTGATAGCTCGGATAGCCCTTCATTCATTAATGAGAAAATCCATAAGAATGCACAAGCTACCACTGTTCTTCTAGCTTCATTATGCAGGGATGAATATAACAAAGTGAGCGGCTTGGATAACGCCAAGCAGATCTGGGACACCCTCAAGATTTCTCATGAGGGGAATGACGTTACCTTGCTCACCAAAATGGAGTTGGTGGAAGGCGAGCTTGGACGATTCGCGATGATAAGGGGCGAGGAGCCAACTCAGACATACAACCGGCTCAAGACCCTTATCAACAAAATAAGGAGCTACGGAAGCACGCGATGGACGGACCACGACGTCGTCCGACTAATGCTCAGGTCCTTTACCGTTCTTGATCCTCATTTGGTGAATAATATTCGTGAGAATCCCAGGTACACCAAAATGTCGCCCGAAGAAGTCCTAGGAAAATTCGTCAGCGGGCGAATGATGATCAAGGAGGCAAGGTATGTGGACGACGCCTTGAATGGACCGATCAACGAGCCGCAACCTTTTGCTCTCAAAGCCACAAGGAGCAAGGAGGCGCTACCCAGCAAGGTGGCGCAAATTGAGGCAGCCGGTCTTAATGATGAAGAAATGGCCCTCATCATCAAGAGATTCAAGACGGTGCTAAAGGGTCGCAATGGACAGCCGAGCAAGACTAAGACCAAGGGGAAGCGATCATGCTTCAAATGCGGTAAGCTTGGTCATTTTATTGCTAACTGTCCTGATAATGAAAGTGACCAGGAAAAGGGGAACAAAAGGGAGAAGAAGAAGCACTACAAGAAAGCCAAGGGCGAGGCGCATCTAGGCAAGGAGTGGGATTCGGATTGCTCCTCCTCCGACTCCGACAATGAGGGACTCGCCGCCACCGCCTTCAACAAATCGACCCTCTTCCCCAACGAGCGTCACACGTGTCTCATGGCTAAGGAGAAGAAAGTAAGTACTCGAAACTCTACTTATGCTTCTTCTAGTGATGATGATTCTAGTGACGATGATGAAATAGACTATTCTAGTTTATTTAAAGGTCTAGATAGAATTACAATTGGCAAAATTAATGAATTAATTGATGCATTGAATGAGAAGGATAAACTCTTAGAGAAACAAGAGGATTTATTGTATGAAGAGCATGATAAATTTTTAGAAGCTCAAAAATCTCATGCTCTAGAAGTTAAAAGAAATGAGATGCTTACTTGTGAATTATCTTCATGCCATGAAACAATTTCTAAATTAAAGAGCATTAACGATGAGTTGAATGTTAAGATAGAAATAGCTAGTAAATCAACAACTTGTGTAGAAAATGTTGCTATTTGCAATAGATGTAAAGAATTTGATATTGATGCTTGTAGTGAACACATAGCCTCTATTGCAAAGTTAAATAATGAAGTGGCTAGTCTTAATGCCCAACTTAAGACTAGCAAAAGTGAATTTGATAAGTTAAAATTTGCAAGGGATGCCTACACAATAGGAAGACATCCCTCAATTAAGGATGGGCTTGGCTTCAAGAGGGAAGCCAAGAACTTAACAAGCCATAAGGATCCCATTCCCGCCAAGGAGAAAGGGAAGGCCCCTATGGCTACTAGTGCTAAAAGGAACCATGCATTTTTGTATCATGATAGAAGACAAACTAGAAATGTAAGTCATGATGCTTTTGATTCATATGTTTATGATTCTCATGCCATGTTTGCTCCTAGTTCTTCTTATGTGTATGATAGAAATGTTACTAGGAGAAATGTTGTTCCTAAAAGAAATGTTGCAAATGTTCATAGAAAAGTAGTGAATGAACCTTCTACAATATATCATGCTTTGAATGCTTCCTTTGCAATTTGTAGAAAGGATAGAAAGGTAATTGCTAGGAAGTTAGGGGCAAGATGCAAGGGAGACAAAACTTGCATTTGGGTCCCTAAGAATATTTGTGCTAACCTTGTAGGACCCAACATGAGTTGGGTACCTAAGTCCCAAGCCTAAATTTTCCTTGCAGGTTTATGCATCCGGGGGTTCAAGCTGGATTATTGATAGCGGATGCACAAACCATATGACGGGGGAGAAGAAGATGTTCACCTCCTACGTCAAGAATAAGGATTCCCAAGATTCAATTATATTCGGTGATGGGAATCAAGGCAAGGTAAAAGGGTTAGGTAAAATTGCGATTTCTAATGAGCATTCTATCTCTAATGTATTTTTAGTAGAGAGTCTTGGATATAATTTGCTATCTGTTAGTCAATTATGTCATATGGGGTATAACTGTCTATTTACAAATGTAGATGTGTCTGTCTTTAGAAGAAGTGATGGTTCACTAGCTTTTAAGGGTGTATTAGACGGCAAACTTTATTTAGTAGATTTTGCAAAAGAAGAGGCCGGTCTAGATGCATGCTTAATAGCTAAGACTAGCATGGGCTGGCTGTGGCATCGCCGCTTAGCACATGTGGGGATGAAGAACCTTCACAAGCTTCTAAAGGGAGAACACATGATAGGTTTGACTAACGTGCATTTCGAAAAAGATAGACCTTGTGCAGCTTGTCAAGCAGGTAAACAAGTGGGAGGAGCGCATCACAGCAAGAATGTGATGACCACTTCAAGACCCCTGGAGCTGCTGCATATGGACCTCTTCGGACCCGTCGCCTATCTGAGCATAGGAGGGAGTAAGTATGGTCTAGTTATTGTTGATGACTTTTCCCGCTTCACTTGGGTGTTCTTTTTGCAGGATAAGTCTGAAACCCAAGGGACCCTCAAGCGCTTCCTCAGGAGAGCTCAAAATGAGTTTGAGCTCAAAGTGAAGAAGATAAGGAGCGACAACGGATCCGAGTTCAAGAACCTTCAAGTGGAGGAGTTCCTTGAAGAGGAAGGGATCAAGCACGAGTTCTCCGCTCCCTACACACCACAGCAAAATGGTGTGGTAGAGAGGAAGAACAGGACGCTCATCGATATGGCGAGGACGATGCTAGGAGAGTTCAAGACCCCCGAGTGCTTTTGGACGGAAGCCGTTAACACTGCTTGCCACGCCATCAACAGGGTCTACCTTCATCGCCTCCTCAAGAAGACGTCGTATGAGCTACTAACCGGTAACAAACCCAATGTATCGTACTTTCGTGTATTTGGGAGTAAATGCTACATTCTAGTAAAGAAGGGTAGAAATTCTAAGTTTGCTCCCAAAGCTGTAGAAGGGTTTTTGTTAGGTTATGACTCAAATACAAAGGCGTATAGAGTCTTCAACAAATCATCGGGTTTGGTTGAAGTCTCTAGCGACGTTGTATTTGATGAGACTAATGGCTCTCCAAGAGAGCAAGTGGTTGATTGTGATGATGTAGATGAAGAAGATGTTCCGACGGCCGCTATACGGACCATGGCGATTGGAGAAGTACGGCCACAGGAACAAGATGAACGAGATCAACCTTCTTCCTCAACTATGGTGCATCCCCCAACCGAAGATGACGAACAGGTACCTCAAGTGGAGGCGCTTGATCAAGGGGGAGCACAAGATGATCAAGTGATGGAGGAAGAAGCGCAACCGGCACCTCCAACCCAAGTTCGAGCGATGATTCAAAGGGATCATCCCGTCGATCAAATTCTGGGTGACATTAGCAAGGGAGTAACTACTCGATCTCGATTAGTTAATTTTTGTGAGCATTACTCCTTTGTCTCTTCTATTGAGCCTTTCAGGGTAGAGGAGGCCTTGCTAGATCCGGACTGGGTATTGGCCATGCAGGAGGAGCTCAACAACTTCAAGCGCAATGAAGTTTGGACACTAGTGCCTCGTCCGAAGCAAAATGTTGTGGGAACCAAGTGGGTGTTCCGCAACAAACAAGACGAGCACGGGGTGGTGACGAGAAACAAGGCTCGACTTGTGGCAAAAGGTTATGCCCAAGTCGCAGGTTTGGATTTCGAGGAGACTTTTGCTCCTGTGGCTAGGCTAGAGTCAATTCGAATCTTGCTAGCATATGCCGCTCACCATTCTTTCAGGTTGTACCAAATGGATGTGAAGAGCGCTTTCCTCAACGGGCCAATCAAGGAGGAAGTGTACGTGGAGCAACCCCCTGGCTTCGAGGATGAACGGTACCCCGACCATGTGTGTAAGCTCTCTAAGGCGCTCTATGGACTTAAGCAAGCCCCAAGAGCATGGTATGAATGCCTTAGAGACTTTTTACTTGCTAATGCTTTCAAGGTTGGGAAGGCCGATCCAACTCTTTTTACTAAGACATGTGATGGTGATTTGTTTGTGTGCCAAATTTATGTCGATGACATAATATTTGGTTCTACTAACCAAAAGTCTTGTGAAGAGTTTAGCAGGGTGATGACGCAGAAATTCGAGATGTCAATGATGGGCGAGTTGAACTACTTCCTTGGGTTCCAAGTGAAGCAACTCAAGGACGGCACCTTCATCTCCCAAACGAAGTACACACAAGATCTGCTAAAGCGGTTTGGGATGAAGGACGCCAAGCCCGCAAAGACTCCGATGGGGACCGACGGACACACCGACCTCAACAAAGGAGGTAAGTCCGTTGATCAAAAAGCATACCGGTCAATGATAGGTTCTTTGCTTTACTTATGTGCTAGTAGACCGGATATCATGCTTAGCGTATGCATGTGTGCTAGATTTCAATCCGATCCTAAGGAGTGTCACTTAGTGGCGGTGAAGCGAATTCTTAGATATTTAGTTGCTACGCCTTGCTTCGGGCTCTGGTATCCAAAGGGGTCTACCTTTGACTTAGTTGGATACTCAGACTCCGACTATGCTGGATGTAAGGTCGATAGGAAGAGTACATCGGGGACGTGCCAATTCTTAGGAAGGTCCCTGGTGTCATGGAACTCTAAGAAACAAACATCCGTTGCCCTATCCACCGCTGAGGCCGAGTACGTTGCCGCAGGACAGTGTTGCGCGCAACTACTTTGGATGAGGCAAACCCTCCGGGACTTTGGCTACAATCTGAGCAAAGTCCCACTCCTATGTGACAATGAGAGTGCTATCCGCATGGCGGAGAATCCTGTTGAGCACAGCCGCACAAAGCACATAGACATCCGGCATCACTTTTTGAGAGACCACCAGCAAAAGGGAGATATCGAAGTGTTTCATGTTAGCACCGAGAACCAGCTAGCCGATATCTTCACTAAGCCTCTAGATGAGAAGACCTTTTGCAGGTTGCGTAGTGAGCTAAATGTCATAGATTCGCGGAACCTGGATTGAATTGTAGCATACATGTACTTATGCTTTTGATCATGTTCCTTTTTGCATTTTGTTGCTTATTATGGTGCTCAAGTTGTACAAACACTCCCTGGACCTCACAAGTCCGTTGCAAAGTGATGCACATGTGTAGGGGGAGATGTGTTACAACTTGACCCTTTGAGACTAACCATGTGCTTGAGTTTGATGATTTAGTCTCGAAGGAGGATTGAAAGGGAAAAGGTGGACTTGGACCATGAAAGACTTCCACTGCACTCCGATGAGAGGGTAACTAATTCCAAGTTCATCTCATGAAATCTTATTGCCATTTGCTCTTAATTAAAGACTTTGGTGAGGCAATGGGGTTAAAAAGGCCAAGATTGATCCCGTTTTGGTGCTTGATGCCAAAGGGGGAGAAAATAAAGGCCAAAGTGATAAATGGATCAGCTACCACTTGAGAGATTTTGAAAATAGTAGAATAGAGTTTTTGTTTTGTCAAAAGCTTTTATTGTCTCTTATTGTCTCTATTGTCAAAAGTTGGCTTCTTGTGGGGAGAAGTGTTGATTATGGGAAATAGGGGGAGTTTTTGAAATCTTTGATCAATCTCTTTTGGAATGACTCTCGTTATGCTTCAACATGTGTGTTTGACTTAGAGATAGAGATTTGAGTTTGATTTGCAAAAACAAACCAAGTGGTGGCAAAAGATGATCCATATATGCCAAAATTGAATAAAACTCAAAGTCAGTTTTTATTTGAAGTGATTTTGCACTTGTTCTAGTTGCTTTATGTTGTGTTGGCATAAATCACCAAAAAGGGGGAGATTGAAAGGGAAATGTGCCCTTGGGCCATTTCTAAGTATTTTGGTGATTGAGTGCAAACACAAGGGCTTAAATGTGAAAATATGCTCATGGATGAACAAAGTGCAAATCACAAGTAAAGGTATGTTTCTAAGCCTTAGTACATTAGTTTTGTGTACTAACATCTTGTCTAAGTGTTAGAAACAGGAGAAAGAAGAAAAGAAAAGAAGTGGAGAGTGGCTGTGTACAGCCAAAGGCTGCTTCGGGCTGGGGCACCGGACTGTCCGGTGTGCACCGGACAGTGTCCGGTGCGCCAGACCAGCGCGGAGCAAACCAGCCGCTCTCGGGTTTTTCTCCGGCGACTTCGGCTAAAATTCACCGGACTGTCCGGTGTGCACCGGACTGTCCGGTGAGCCAACGGTCGGCCGGGCCAACGGTCGGCCGCGCGATCGGCGCGCGACACGTGGCCGAGCCAACGGTCGGAAGGAAGCACCGGACTGTCCGGTGTGCACCGGACTGTCCGGTGCGCCAGATCTGCAACGGTCGGCAACGGTCGGCTGTGCTGTTTATGGAAATAAATCGGGCACCGGACAGTGTCCGGTGTGCACCGGACTGTCCGGTGCGCCCGACGACAGAAGGCAAGGATAGCCTTCCAGATGTGTTCTCAACGGCTCCTAGCTGCCTTGGGGCTATAAAAGGGACCCCTAGGCGCATGGAGGAGTACACCAAGCATTCCTTGAGCACTCTTGATCACTCACACATCAATCTTGCACACTTGTTCGATATTCTAGTGATTTGAGCTCCGTTCTAGTGTGCTAGTCTTTTGAGCTCAAGTCTGGGTCTTGTGTGTGCGTATTCGCTGTGATCTTTGTGTTGTGTGTGAGTTGTTAATCCCTTCCTTACTCCGTGATTCTCTGTGAACATCTTTTGTAAGGGCGAGAGGCTCCAAGTTGTGGAGATTCCTCGCAAACGGGATTGAGAAAAGAAAAGCAAGAACACCGTGGTATTCAAGTTGATCATTGGATCACTTGAGAGGAGTTGAGTGCAACTCTCGTCCGTTGGGACGCCACAACGTGGAGTAGGCAAGTTTTTGTACTTGGCCGAACCACGGGATAACCACCGTGTCATCTCTGTGATTGATTTCTTGTGGTTATTGTGTTTTGACTCCTCTCTAGCCACTTGGCCATACTTGTGCTAACCCTTAACAAGTTTTTGTGGCTTAAGTTTTGAAGTTTTACAGGATCACCTATTCACCCCCCCTCTAGGTGCTCTCAATTTGTCGAGTGTTTTTTTGGGCACTCGACAAATAAGCTCTTTGACGAGTGCCAAGCAAAAAACCCTCGGTAAAAAACTCTCGGCAAAGAAACTCTTTGCCAAATGTTTTATTTTTGATATTCGGCAAAGAGTTTCTTTGCCGAGTGTTTTTTTTGACACTCGGCAAAGAGCTTCTTTGCCGAGTGTTTTATTTTAGACACTAAGCAAAGAGTTTATTTGTCGAGTGTTTTTTTCAAAGGCAAAGATAATTTAAAAATCAAATTCTAAAGCAGTAAATCAATTCAAATGAAAAAAATTCAACTACAAATTTGTATAACTCATCAAGATGTACAATTTTTATTTTGATCATTTCTTCATATGGCAAAATAAAATTTAATTTGTTCATTAAATATATATATCTCTCTCGTAGTTTATGAAACTATAAGAGAGATGTACAGGATTTATGAATAATGTTAGAACCATCATGTAAGA
Source organism: Zea mays (assembly GCF_902167145.1). Classification (NCBI taxonomy): domain Eukaryota; kingdom Viridiplantae; phylum Streptophyta; class Magnoliopsida; order Poales; family Poaceae; genus Zea; species Zea mays. The sequence continues at coordinate 114,273,962 of NC_050096.1, forward strand.
TAAACAAATGACCAAACAACCAAAATAAACTTTGTAGATCTTGAGAAGTTATAGAATTTTGTAGCTGGCAACGTTTTCATTTGAAGTCATCTTGTCACCGAAAACTATGTCTGAATTTAAAAATTTAAATTTTGAATTTTGAAAACGACCTCGGATGGAAAAAACCACCAACATAAAAGTTGTAGGTCTTGAAAAGTTATGAAACTTTGTAGTTGATAATGTTTTGGTTTGAAATCATCTTGTCATGCAAAACTATGTTTAAATTTTAAAATTTGAATTTTTCAAGCTACATCGGATGAAAAAAAAACACCAAAATAAAAGTTGTAGGTCTTGAAATATAATGAAACTTTGCAATTGACAATTTTTCATCTGAAATCATCTTATCATATAAAAAATTGTTTGAAGTTTTCAAATTTGAAATACAAATTTTGTAAACGGCATCGGATGTAGAAATTATCAAAATAAAACTTGTAGATCTTGAAAAGTTATGCAACTTTATAGTTGGTCACATTTTCAAATAAATTCATTTAGTGCCTCAAATAATTAAATTACTCTCGATTTATTATATTACATGATGAATGAAAACGTAATATAGACACAATTGATGTGGTAGTGTAGTGGTAGAGGAGGGTATCCGCGAGAGAGAGGTTGCGAGTTTGAATCTCACCATTCATAAAACAATTGATTCAAAATAATCGTAAAAATGATAGGGCGATGAGTATGATAATGGTTGGAGAGTCGTTCCCATAATTTAAAAAATGTTTTGTTGTTTTTTGAGTTTTTTTTGTGATTCTTAATTTGCCAAGTGTTTTTTTTGCCGAGTGCCCGAAAAAAGTACTCGTCAAATAACCTTTTGCCGATAAAATGTTTCCCGAGTATTTTTTGTCGAGTGTATAATACCCTTTGCCGAGTGTTTGGGACACTCGGCAAAGAAGGCGAGTTCAGAATGTTGTCTCGAATATGATTGTTGCTGCTCATTACAGGTACCTTGTCTCGAATATGAACTTATGTGCTAACAATACTACATGTTGTGCAAGTGTTTTGTGAAGTCTTCTGACTAGCTTTGTATATAGAATATTTTTGCTCCTGTATACGTAGACTTGCAATGTGTTCTCTTTTATCAACACGGGTTCAAAGATGATGCAAATGGGTCGTTTAAATCAATAACTTTGGCTTGTTTGCCATTGAGTTCATTTCAGCGTACTTTAGGTTAATATTATTTTATAAAAAAACACTTGTATTTTAAGTATCATTTGGTGTCATGGGCACCATTTGCTACTAGGTAAAGCGTCAAGTGTTGCTTCAAGTTATTTGAAGACAACTAACAAGCATGTATGAAAATTCGTGTAGAAACAGAGTCTTGGCTCGCAAAGAGACAGTCTTATTTAAGACCTTAGAGATTCCACGAATTGCACATGTCTTTTAGCATTGGATTCCCCGAATGTTGCAACTAGTCCTGTAAGTCTGGGCCGTGCCTATTGGGCCAGCACGAGCCCGACACGTTTTTAAAAGCACGAAGCCCGGCCCAGCACGGGAGAAGAATAATCGGGCCAGCACGGCACGTTCATCGTGCTGGGCCGTGCTTTTGCTTTCGGCCCGACGGCCCACATGACCCGGCACGGGAGCTTGGGTCGTGCCCGGGTCGGCCCGGCACGAAATACAGCCCGACGGCGCGGCGGCGTTAGGGTTACGTGATTTACTTCCTCTCCCTCCTCTCCCGAGTCCCGACCTCTCGTTTCTCCCTCGTCCGCGGTCCGCCGCCTCTCCAAATCCAGCCTCCAGTCCGCCGCCCTCTCTCACAGCTGATCCATTCGGTCTTCTCTAACTCCAGTACCCACCATACCACCACCGAGGAGAGGAGAGTACGGCCCCAGCACTCCAGCTGTCCAGCCCCAGGCGGCCACGAGCGGACGAGCCCACTCCCTGTGTGGAACTGAGCATCTTGGCTGTGTTGAAGGGAGCGCGCGGCGTGGTCGTAGGCCACGGCGGCCTCCTCGGCTGTGTCGTGCCGCTCCTTGGTGGCCGGCTCCCGGATCTCCGCCGCGTACCGGCCCCACGACCAGCGCCGCACGCCCAGGTACCGCGTCGTGTTAGCGTCCGCCTGGGGCTGCGCCACGAGCGAACGAGCCCACAACCGCAGAACGCTCGGATCCAGCGCGACGGCGACAGAGAGGCCGAGATGCGCGCTTATCAGGAACTGAGGCGTGCCGTGCTTGGGCCAGCACGGCCCGACGGAAGCCCGTCGTGCTTTAGGGCCGTGCTGGGCCTTACTTCTATTCGTCAGGCCCGGTAAGGCACGGCCCGACTCTATTTCGTGCTGGCTAGGCCCGACTAACTGAGGCCCGAAGCACGACGGGCTCGTGCCGGGCCGGCACGGCACGGCCCAACTTGCAGCACTAGTTGCAACCGATGTGGATTTCTAGGATGTCGATGTATGTATTTGTAGTGCCGTGTGGGTGTGACCACGAGCAAAAGGCTCAATAACAACGCAAAGGTATTCGTGTGTTTGTCACAAAACAATGGACCGACGCAGGGACACATTATTATTGTGGAGACGCCAAATGGAGAATGCGGGCATCCTGTTGTGTCTCGTTAACAAGTTCGATTGACATCTCTCTTTGTTGACATTTTGCCATATACTTGGCACAGATCGTGTGAAGACTCAAGAAGAGTATGTGCTGTTGTTGCTGCTGCCTCTGTACCTGACGGAGCAATGCAGGAAGTGCAGCAGGTTGACCACGCCGAGAACAGCCATGAACCAGAAGAAATAGTCGAGGTGGCCCTTGTCCAGGTCGTCGGGGATCCATCCTGCCTCCCCGTTGCGCGTGGTGACGGCGGCGACGGCGGCGAGCACGGCAGAGTTGAAGTAGTTGCCTGCCGCGACGGCGAGCTGCGCAAGGGCCGTGCCGAGGCTCTTCATGCCGTCGGGCGACTGGTCGTAGAAGAACTCGAGGATGCCGATGGTCGCGAACACCTCCCCGGCGCCGAGCACCGCGAACGCCGGCGCCTGCCACATGATGGACATCGGCGGCCGCCCGTCCGCCGCTGCGCGGGCGAGCGACAGCCGCCTGGCCTCGAGCAGCGCCGCGTACACCATGCCGGCCACGGACAGCGCGAGGCCGACGCCCAGCCGCTGCAGCTGCGACAGGCCCCGCTCCTTGCCCGTGGCGCGCCGGGCCAGCGGCACCAGCGCTTTGTCGTAGATGGGTATGCAGACCATGACGCTGATGACGTCGAAGGTGGAGAGGGACGCCGGCGGCACGGTGAACGGCCCCACGCGGTTGTCCATGGTCTCGCCTTGCTCGATGAAGGTGGACGACATCTGCGCGGTGGCCGCGAAGAAGAGCACCATCGACACCCACACGGGGAACATCCGCAGCACCGTCTTCAGCTCCTCGACCTGGGAGACCGTGCAGAGCCGCCATGGGCTTGCCGTCGCTCCTTTCTCGCCGGAGGATGGCGCTACAATGGCAGCCTTGTCAAGGAACCTGGATCAAAGAATCTCAAGATGTGTACGTATTTGGAGGGGGTATCCTGACGTATTTGGAATTGGATTGGATGATGTACGAATACCTGAATTGACTCGTATGCTGCATCGTGGAATCATTTCCTTCCGTCGTTCCGGGAGGCGCCTGATGCAGCAGGGCCGAGCTGTCGTCAGGCTCAGGCAGCACCAAACGGTAGTTCCTGACAGCAGCAACCACCACCTGCGAGGCTCTTGTCAGAGGGCTCCCTCCCACTCTCTGGTACCTGTAAACCTTCCTACCGGCGACGAACAGCACGAGTCCCGACAGCATGAGCAGGGTCGGGATCGCGAACCCGACTCCCCACCCAACGTTGTCCTGCACCCAGACGACCACCGTCGCGGACAGCAGGGAGCCGATGTTGATGGAGAAGTAGTACCAGTTGAAGAAGGAGCCCTTGGCCCGCCGCTCCACGGGGTCAGACGCGTCGAACTGGTCGGCACCGAGCGCGCAGACGCACGGCTTGATTCCGCCGGTGCCGAGAGCGGCGAGGTAGAGGCCCAGGTACGCGAAGAGGCGGTGGGCGCTACGGCTGTAGGACGCGCCCATGAGCAGCGGGAGAAGAGCTGAAGCAGTCAGGACCGTCATCCCCGTGACGTACACGGAGAGGAAGGCCAGTATCGTCCAGTATCGCCCCCAGAATGTGTCGGCCAAGAACGCGCCGACGAGCGGCGTGAAGAACGAGGTCCCGATCCAGGTGGACACAGTCGTCGCGGCGTCCACGTTGCTCTCGTGCAGAACGCCCGTGAGGTACGTCACCAGGTTCTTCGAGATCGCGAAGAAGGCCACACATTCAGCAAACTCGGCACCTAAGATGAAGAAGCATGCTTTCCACTTCCCAGTTCTCTGCTTCCGAGCAGGCTGATTGCGAAGATCAACCGTCCCGTCGCTAGTGAATTCGGAAGTACTTTCATCCTGAACGGAAAGAGGTCTGTTATGCAAAAATTATATTCTACATCCTGGCTTCGCGTAGGATTGATAGCTATAGCTAGAGGAACAGGAACAACAACAAGTATCTTGACAGGAACTATGTCGCACTTGCTATGTGGCAAAGGAGATGGATCACCTGGAGTAGTGGCAGGCGATGGATGATCAGCGGTCTCTCATCGCCGTCTTGGGCATCCATGGGATCGATCAGGGTAGAATCAGGGATGCCGCCGTCCAACTAGAGCAGATCGATACCCCACCGCTGGTGGCCAAACAATGGCATAAGAACAAACGAAAAGAAGGATCATAATTAAATCAGTGCACAAAGAGGATGGATATAATCTCTCTTTTTGTAGATGAGTATTGGCAGGGAGAGATAGAGTCGGAGAGGGAGAGACCTGATCCTGATGGAAGAGGGGATGGACGGAGAGCTAACGAGGGGGTCACTGTGTTTAACAGCCGCGTGCACGAGGACGAGCGGTAGCCGGATACCCTACGCCCCTACCTGTTGAAGCGGAGCTTTCAGTCCCATCGCAGCACTGACTCAACTGATAACTTATACTAACTCTACACTAAAATAAAATTCGTATAACTTGTACTACCTCTGTACTAAAATAAAAATTGTTCTTTATTAGATTTATACAATACTCAGTGTATCTCTAAAAACCTTTCTAAAATATATTCCCTAAATCAAGAGCCATTTTAGTAAAGATGGCTTTTTATATCTTTGTATCCTTCAACAGTTTTTCTATATATTGCGTGTAGTCTAGAGAGCTATCCTCGTTCTTCATATTTGGCTAGCGAGATATCCGAAATAGAGGGTGTTTATGTTTGCATATCCAATTAAAAAGGCTGTTGGATGCTATTTTTCCGTTAAAATCTCTAGTTGAATATGAATATATAAATTAAGAGCTATATACATGTCTATATTTATCATCATCATCATCTAGTTCAATATAAATATAAAAATTAAGAGCTAAAACAAATACTATTTTGAAGTATTATAAACGCTTACAGCTATTTAGTACAATTTTGTATGACTATAAAGACAAACAATTTGTTGGTACATATGCTGACCTTTTGTTATCAAATTGGCGCGGAAAATAGAGGTACCTGTCCAAGCTAGGGAGGTTACTTTTTTGATTTAAATGAGGGCTAACACTTATAAAACCAAAATAGTACCATTGCATAAACTCCATAAATCTCCAGTTGTGTCGTAAACGCATATGTCTTTTCATATAAATTCTGGAAAATACATAAAAGTTTTATATAAGATAACTCCATGAATCAATTTGTTATTCAAGGATTGAGTACTAACATCACATTTTGATGAAACCAAGAGCAACAATCAAGTTTTTTTCTTCTTTCTTTTGGCCATTTTTTAGATACTAGAACAGATTAGAATAAATCGCCCAACGTAAACGTGCTCAGGAGAAAATAAATGGGAGAGAAGTAGCGTCCAAAAGCATCAAACGAGATGACCCCGCACTTGATCTACAGAGATTCGCCAACGAAGATTGCAGTGTCAGTTATCACTACAACTGCACAGATAGGACGTCGCACCAGTCACCGGAAATATGATTGATTGATTAGTGTACCAAGACGGCAAAAGAGTTGTCTATGACCACCTCCTCCTTTCCTTTTGTCCGGCGGTATCAGTGCGGTCTCCTCCGCGTGTTGTCGTCTCTACCATCTTGTCCTCTAACCTACGAGTTACAAGTTCTTCTAAACCCATCCAAGATAAAAAAAAATGAGAAAAAATAAAAAGGAGAGAGGAAAAGAAAAGGAAGAGATAAAAACTGAACGCTCAAACGATGGACTGTCGTATATCACTTCTCTTTATTTACGTGACAGCACATAAGTAGGACTGTGGGGGTGGTAATAGGCTCTAATTTCTACTCTAAACGGTCAATACCGGAATTCGACTCTTTGACAAGTGCTAAATAATTTACCGAATGTTTTTTCGGACACTTGGCAAAGAAGTTTTTTGCCGAGTACCAAACAAAAAACACTCGGTAAAAAAACACTCGGCAAAAGTTTTATTTGCCGAGTGTTTTATTTTTGACACCCGGCAAAAAAAAATTTTGCCCAGTGTTTTTTGACACTTGCCGAGTGTTTTATTTTTAAAGTAGTAAATTAATTCAAATGAAAAAGTTTTCACTACAAATTTATATAACTCATCAAGATGTACAATTTATATTTTGGTCATTTCTTCATATGACAAAATAAAAGTAAATTTGTTCATATGTATAAGATTTGTGAATAATGTTAGAACCAACATGTTGGATGAACAAATGACCAAACAACCAAAATAATCTTTGTAGACCTTGAGAAGTTATATAATTGTAGTTGGCAACGTTTTGATTTGAAGTAATCTTGTCAACGAAAACTACGTCCGAATTTTAAAAATCTAAAATTCCAATTTTCAAAACGACCTCAAATGGAAAACCCACCAAAATAAAGTTGTAGGTCTTACAAAGTTATGAAACTTTGTAGTTGACAACATTTTGGTTTGAAATCATCTTTTCATGTAAAACTTTGTTTGAATTTTAATATTCGAAATTTTCAAACGACTTTGGATGGAAAAACCATCAAAATAAAAGTTGTAGGTCCTAAAATGTTATGAAACTTTATAATTGACATTTTTTATTTGAAATCATCTTGTCGTAGAAAAATATGTTTGAAGTTTTTAAATTTGAAATTCAAATTATGCAAACGACCTCGGATGAAGAAACTATCAATTTGAAAGTTATAGATCTTGAAAAGTTATGCAACTTTACAGTTGACAACATTTTCATTTAAATTCATTTAGTGCCTCAAATAATCAATTTACTCTCGGTTTGTTATAATACATAGGGAAGAAAAACATAATATAAACATAAGTGATATAGTGGTGTAGTAGTAGAGGAGGTTGTATGAAAGACAGAGGTGAGAGTTTGAATCTCACCGGTCACAAATCACGTAAATTCAATTCAAAAAATGGTAAATGGTCATGGTTGGTGGTTGTTCCCCTAATTAAAAAAGTTTTGTTGTTTTATGGATTTTTTGTGATTCTTAATTTACAGAGTGCTTTTCTTTGCCGAATGTTTCTTGACACTTGGCAAAGTCGCCCAAAAAAAGTACTCAGCAAAGAACCATTTGTCGAGTGCTGTTTGCCAAGTGTAACACTCGGCAAAAGCTTTGCCGAGCGTAAAAAGGCATTTGCCTCGTGTTTGGGATACTCGGCAAAGAATGCTAGTCCGATAGTGCATATTAGTATTGACTCTATTTCTAGTTATTTTTAATTTATATTAATTTTGTGGAGTTATATAAAAAATATCGATAGTTTATACTGGCTTGTTTGTTTAATACAAATAGGCCAATTGTTTTCAAGTACCAACGTATTGGAATCTCACATGTGTGGCAGGATCAAGTTTCACACATATGGCAACTTAGTGTACAGAAAATAATGTCACATCTTTATTACATAATCGGAGATCTGTACAAAAATAACTAAATAAATTACACCATATGGCGACAACGATCCTCCAACATCATAGTTGACTAAGAGACGATGACCTATATCTCTCTGAACTCATCTTCATGATCCTCTTCCGGTGGTACCTATTCTTGACCTGGTGTGATTATAGCAAGAGTGAGCTCTCATACGGTCATCGCTCAGCAAGTGTGGAAAAAAGTGTAGTGTAGGGCTTACCAAGGATAATGATAAAGGCTGAGCATTGCTTTAAATTAAGTTGGTCAAATTTTTATTAGCAATTACTAAGTATAAGTAAATATCGTCCCAATTAAATTAGAGGTCATAACGAGGCATTCCCACAATGTAGTGCAATACATGACACGTTAAATTTAATTCCATACTTAACTCATGCGAGGGTCCGAGCCACTCATGACCGTGAGCACGACGGATATACCTATTTTACACTCTAAAGAGGTTGCACATCTTTACCCACAAGTTTCCCGTCCAGCTAGGGTTTGCAAGGCTATTAGACACTTCCAAGATGAATGGCTAGGGATTCCACTATGAGGTCTTTACAAAGTTCCACTAGAATGAGAGAACCCGCTATGGTTTCAGGCAGGAGGTGGCGATATAGGAATCCATCGTCTAAAAAACCATCGCATCATGATCATCCGAGAACCTCTCTATATCGACAACTACTCACACCCGCTTGCCCCTTTCGGGAAAGGATTAACTCACACTAGCTTTCCTAATTAATTAGTCAAGGGCATCTGATTCCACCCTTGTGGTAGCACTATTGTCTTGGGTGGTCGCTCCATGTTCCAATTAACAGAATGATCTTATCATGTATAACAATAAACACAACAATAGTAATAAGACATCATCATAATTCAGATAAAATATAATCCTAAAACTAGGTAGAGCAATAGCAAGACTACCTAATAATTCATTTGTATGCAAGGTGTAAGGTAAACAAACTAGGTAATCTATTAGGTCCCAACAGTTTAACCTAATAGTGCCATGGTGATTAATAGAATCATAAATATCATTAGGTCAAAACTTGCCTTTTACTTGCAAATCCAACGGCTCAGCTGCTTCCCCAAAGTTAGGCTTCAGATTCCTTGTGACCTCACTTCTACTCGTAGCAATACATACAAATAAGCAAATAATGGATACAATAACATTACAACAAAACATTGAGTTAAACTGCATAGGAATACTCTACGCGTCGAGACAAAACCGTGGGTTCAAGAACCACTAATCAGAGTAAAAATGAAAAAGTTATGAATTTTCTAAGATTCTAGTCATTATTATATTAATTTTACATTTAAAAATGATTTTTCGGATGTGTTTCCCAATTTCTCTATTTATTTTATTTGTTTTTCTCCTGATAAGGATGGTGGTTCTATATTTAAAACATTCATGGTTCTATCTAGAAGAAAAAGGACTAATATGTAATAAAAGCTGAACTAGGGTGGATGGCGGGTTTATTTAGGGATTCTTTAGGGGCTCCTAAGCAAAATATTGTGTGCTAAGGGGTATCTTCATGTGTGAACCGTCCGATCTGATCCCGACGTCCAGGATTAGATCCATATTTTTAAGTGACCTGATGTACCCGACCATTGTTGGATCGCCGCTCCCCGACCGAGAATCGGCCACGCCCCAATCTTTACCGAAGATTCACTATCACAAATCGATGCCTCTGGTTTAAAGGAGTGAAACAATTTTCAATACTCTAATTGTAACCATTGATCTCCTGATCTACGATACTCGTCTTATCTCCTTCATCTCTCTCACTCTCCTCCCTGAGCCGGCACACCGACACGGCAGAGGCCATGACTGGTGCGCCCACCTCAGTTGGGGCATTGATAACATGTTTTCTTTAGTTGGGGCTCGGTCTAGCAAGATTAATTACGTGTATGGTGATGTAGCTGGGACAGTGAAATGCGTGGACGGAAAGTAGAAGCTTTTGATAAAACTCTATCCACTCAGGGGATTATTGCGCATGGATTGGCGTTCGAAGCACGACTTCAATGTTTAAGAAGGATGATTGTAATCATGTTGAAAGTATTGGACAACTGAACATCAAATTCTCGCTAGAAGATGTGAAAAGACCTTTTATCAATGCCTCAAGTGTGGGAAAAGGTTATTTACATAGATCTGGAGTGTAGGAGGAAAGGAATTGGCTAGAGCTACGACTAAGGAGAACTCGGAGAAGGTTTGAACTATAAATTGTTTTGCTTCGTGTTCTTTAATAGATTATTTAAACAATCTATGACCTACAGTTAGAAAAATCTACCAATGAGGCTAAAGGAATCATAAATGCCCAAAGGAGGAAGGAATTCGAAGGTACTAATTATGAACCTTAGCTGAAGCTCTTTGTCGGGGACCATAATTAGGGGTACCCTCAAGACGCCTAATTCTCAGCTGGTAACCCCCATCAGCATAAAGCTGCAAAGGCCTGATGGGTACGATTAAGTCAGGGATCAGTCCACACGAGTGACTCGATCATGCTTCACCCGAGCCTAGCCTCGGCCAAGGGCAGCCGACCTCGAGAGACTTCCGTCTCGCCCGAGGCCCCCTTTTTATGGCGGACACATCACCGGCTCGCCCGAGGCCTTGGCTTCGCTCAGAAGCAACCTTGACTAAATCGCCACACCGACTGACCAAATTGCAGGGGCATTTAACGCAAAGGTGGCCTGACACCTTTATCCTGACACGCGCCCCCGGCAGAGCCGAAGTGACCGCCGTCACTCCACTGCTCCACTAACCAGTCTGACAGAGGGACAGCGCCGCCTGCGCCACTCCGACTGCAGCACCACTCGACAGAGTGAGTCTGACCGGCAGTCAGGTCTTGACAAAGGCGCCACGGCGAACTCCGCTCCGCCCGACCCCAGGGCTCGGACTCGGGCTAAGACCTGGAAGACGGCGAACTCCGCTCCGCCCGACCCCAGGGCTCGGACTCGGGCTAAGACCCGGAAGACGGCGAACTCCGCTCCGCCCGACCCCAGGGCTCGGACTCGGGCTAAGACCCGGAAGACGGCGAACTCCGCTCCGCCCGACCCCAGGGCTCGGACTCGGGCTAAGACCCGGAAGACGGCGAACTCCGCTCCGCCCGACCCCAGGGCTCGGACTCGGGCTAAGACCCAGAAGACGACGAAACTCCGCCTCGCCCGACCCCAGGGCTCGGACTTCGCCCTGGCCTCGGCCAAACGACTTCCGCCTCGCCCGACCCCATGGCTCGGGCTCGGCCACGGCAACAGAAGACGGACTCGACCTCGGCTTCGGAGGAACCCCCACGTCGCCCTGCCTAGGGCACAGACCGCCACGTCAACAGGAAGCGCCATCATCATCCTACCCCGAATCGACTCGGGTCACGGAGAACAAGACGGGCGTCCCATCCGGCCAGCTCCGCCGGAGGGGCAATGATGGCGCTCCACAAGCTCTATGACGACGGCGGCCCCCAGCTCTCTTACGGAAGCAGAACGACGTCAGCAGGGACTCGACCGCTCCAACAGCTGTCCCTCCGCCAGGCTCCGCCGCACCTCCGACAGCCACGACATCACACCAGCAGGGTGCCCAGATCTCTCCGGCTGCCACATTGGCATGTACCTAGGGCGCTAGCTCTCCCTCCGCTAGACACGTAGCGCTCTACTACACCCCCCATTGTACACCTGGATCCTCTCCTTACGACTATAAAAGGAAGGACCAGGGCCTTCTCAGAGAAGGTTGGCCGCGCGGGACCGAGGACGGGACAGGCGCTCTCTTGGGGCCGCTCGCTTCCCTCACCCGTGTGGACGCTTGTAACCCCCCTACTGCAAGCGCACCCGACCTGGGCGCGGGACGAACACGAAGGCCGCGGGACTTCCACCTCTCTCACGCTCGACTCCGGCCACCTCGCCTCTCCCCCCTTCGCGCTCGCCCACGCGCTCGACCCATCTGGGCTGGGGCACGCAGCACACTCACTCGTCGGCTTAGGGACCCCCCTGTCTCGAAACGCCGACAGTTGGCGCGCCAGGTAGGGGCCTGCTGCGTGCTGACGAACAGCTCCCCGTCAAGCTCCAGATGGGCAGTCTCCAGCAACCTCTCCGCCCCGGGACGGTGCTTCGTTTCGGGACTCTTGAGTTCATGTCCTTCGACGGCAGCTACGACATGATACTCCTTCCACCGCCGCGCGACTACGACAATGGCGGCCGACAACCCGCCAGCCGGCGGCGGAATCGACGACGTCTTCCCCGCGTGGTGGAAGGGCAACATTCGGGCTCGCTCCGTTCTCTCCCCCGCCAACGGAGGAGGAGACGGGGCCGTCAAGGCCAGGTGGGAGGCCGCGCTTCGTCGGCCGTCGAGCAAATCGGCGCCCCCGACACCCCGACGGAAGGCACGCCGGACGTCGACCTCGCGTTCAAGACGGAGGCAAGCGCCGTCCCCCCCGCGGCACGCTGACCCCGAGCAAGAAGACGGCGCCGACGCGCTCGCGGAAAGCCTGCAGGACGTCGCCCTTGGACCAGAGATGATGGTGCAACCAGTCCCCGATGTGACTACGTCGCTCCTCGTCGACCAAAAGGTAACGACTAACTCCCATCTTGCGTCATTTCGACTCGGCCTCAACCCGCCAAACGACCTCGTTTTGGCGGGCGCTCTCATTGAGGCGAGTGCAACCCCACTGAGGTTCCGTATGCGGTCGCCTTGGGACCGACTGACGGACGTCTCGACCTACGGGCCCTCTGGGTCCGAGGAAGATGACGATCCCAGCATCGGTTGGGATTTCTCCGAACTTGGCAACCCCAGCGCCGTGCGGGACTTCATGACCGCATGTGACTACTGCCTATCCGACTGTTCCGATGGAAGCCGCAGCCTTGGCGACGAGAGCTGCGGCCCAAGCCGCGAATGTTTCCACATCGAGCTAGGGGATCCCTCCGAAGGCAACCATCTTGGCATGCCGGAGGACGGTGATCTCCCTAGGCCGGTGCCTCGCGCCGACATCCCACGGGAGCTAGCTGTGGTCCCCGCTCCGGCGGGGGGTTACGACCCACAACTCGAGCAAGTCCGCGAGGCGCAGGCCAGGCTCAACGAGGGAACAGGAGCGCTTGAGCCGATCCGTCGGGACGTCGGACAGGCGTGGGTGGGCCAACCCCTGGCCGGAGAAATACGTCACCTGCCCCGAGGTCTCCAGCACCGCGTCGCCGACGATGTCAGGATCAGGCCGCCGCCCGCATCCAGCGGGGTTGGTCAGAACCTGGCAGCCGCAGCAATGCTCATCCGCGCGATGCCGGAGCCGTCAACCACCGAGGGTCGGCGAATCCAGGGAGAACTCAAAAATCTCCTGGAAGGCGCTGCGGCCCGGCGGGCCGAGAGCACTGCCTCCCGAAGGCAAGGTTGTCCCTCAGAACCTCATGCCGCGACTTCCCGATTCATGCGGGAAGCCTCGGTCTACACCGGGCGCACGCGCAACACCGCGCCTGCGGCCCCGGGCCACCTCGGCAACGAGCACCATCGACGCGACCGTCGGGCTCACCTCGACAAAAGGGTGCGCCGAGGCTACCACCCCAGGCGTGGGGGGCGCTACGACAGCGGGGAGGATCGGAGTCCCTCGCCCGAACCACCCGGTCCGCAGGCCTTCAGTCGGGCCATCCGACGGGCGCCATTCCCGACCCGGTTCCGACCCCCGACTACTATCACAAAGTACTCGGGAGAAACGAGACCGGAACTGTGGCTCACGGACTACCGCCTTGCCTGCCAACTGGGTGGAACGGACGACGACAACCTCATCATCCGTAACCTCCCCCTGTTCCTCTCCGACACTGCTCGCGCCTGGTTGGAGCACCTGCCTCCGGGGCAGATCTCCAACTGGGACGACTTGGTCCAAGCCTTCGCTGGCAATTTCCAGGGCACATACGTGCGCCCCGGGAATTCCTGGGACCTTCGAAGCTGCCGGCAACAGCCGGGAGAGTCGCTCCGGGACTATATCCGGCGATTCTCGAAGCAGCGCACCGAGCTGCCCAACATCACCGACTCGGATGTCATCGGCGCGTTCCTCGCCGGCACCACTTGCCGCGACCTGGTGAGCAAGCTGGGTCGCAAAACCCCCACCAGGGCGAGCGAGCTGATGGACATCGCCACCAAGTTCGCCTCTGGCCAGGAGGCGGTCGAGGCTATCTTCCGAAAAGACAAGCAGCCCCAGGGCCGCCCATCGGAAGAGGCTCCCGAGGCGTCTGCTCCGCGCGGCGCCAAGAAGAAAGGCAAGAAGAAGTCGCAATCGAAACGCGACGCCGCTGACGCGGACCTTGTCGCCGCCGCCGAGTATAAGAACCCTCGGAAGCCCCCCGGAGGTGCGAACCTCTTCGACAAGATGCTCAAGGAGCCGTGCCCCTACCATCAGGGGCCCGTCAAGCACACCCTCGAGGAGTGCGTTATGCTTCGGCGTCACTTCCACAGGGCCGGGCCACCCGCCGACGGTGGCAGGGCCCGCGACGACGACAAGAACGAAGATCACCTAGCAGGAGAATTCCCCGAGGTCCGCGACTGCTTCATGATCTATGGAGGGCGTGCGGCGAATACCTCGGCTCGGCACCACAAGCAAGAGCGCCGGGAGGTCTGCTCGGTAAAGGTGGCGGCGCCAGTCTACCTAGACTGGTCCGACAAGCCCATCACTTTCGACCAGGCCGACCACCCCGATCATGTGCCGAGCCTGGGGAAATACCCGCTCGTCGTCGACCCCGTTGTCGGCGATGTCAGGCTCACCAAGGTCCTGATGGATGGGGGCAGCTGCCTCAACATCATCTACGCCGAGACCCTCAAGCTCCTGCGCGTCGATCTGTCCCCCGTCCGAGCAGGCGCTGCGCCCTTCCACGGGATCATCCCTGGGAAGCGCGTCCAGCCCCTCGGGCGACTCGACCTCCCCGTCTGCTTCGGGACACCCTCCAACTTCCGAAGGGAGACCCTGACGTTCGAGGTGGTCGGGTTCCGAGGAACCTACCACGCCGTGCTAGGGAGGCCATGCTACGCGAAGTTCTTGGCCGTCCCCAACTACACCTACCTGAAGCTCAAGATGCCGGGCCCCAACGGGGTCATCACCGTCGGCCACACGTACAAACACGCGTTCGAATGCGACGTGGAGTGCGTGGAGTACGCCGAGGCCCTCGCCGAGTCCGAGGCCCTCATCGCCGACCTGGAGAACCTCTCCAAGGAGGTGCCAGACGTGAAGCGCCACGCCGGCAACTTCGAGCCAGCGGAGACGGTCAAGGCCGTCCCTCTTGACCCCAGTGGCGACACCACCAAGCAGGTCCGGATCGGTTCCGGGCTCGACCCCAAATAGGAAGCAGTGCTCGTCGACTTTCTCCGCGCAAACGCCGACGTCTTTGCGTGGAGTCCCTCGGACATGCCCGGCATACCGAGGGATGTCGCCGAGCACTCGCTGGATATTCGGGCCGGAGCCCGACCCGTCAGGCAGCCTCTGCGCCGATTCGACGAGGAGAAGCGCAGAGCGATTGACGAAGAGATCCACAAGCTAATGGCAGCAGGGTTCATCAAAGAGGTATTCCATCCCGAATGGCTTGCCAACCCTGTGCTTGTGAGGAAGAAAGGGGGGAAATGGCGGATGTGTGTAGACTACACTGGTCTCAACAAAGCGTGCCCGAAGGTTCCCTACCCTCTGCCTCGCATCGACCAAATCGTGGATTCCACCGCTGGGTGCGAAACCCTGTCCTTCCTCGATGCCTACTCAGGGTATCACCAGATCCGGATGAAAGAGTCCGACCAGCTCGCGACTTCTTTCATCACGCCGTTCGGCATGTACTGCTATGTCACCATGCCGTTCGGATTGAGGAATGCGGGCGCGACGTACCAGCGGTGCATGAACCATGTGTTCGGCGAACACATCGGTCGCACAGTCGAGGCCTACGTCGATGACATCGTAGTCAAGACAAGGAAGGCTTCCGACCTCCTCTCCGACCTTGAAGTGACATTCCGGTGTCTCAAGGCGAAAGGAGTCAAGCTTAATCCTGAGAAGTGTGTCTTCGGGGTCCCCCGAGGCATGCTCCTAGGGTTCATCGTCTCCAAGCGAGGCATCGAAGCCAACCCGGAGAAGATCGCGGCCATCACCAGCATGGGACCCATCAAGGACTTAAAAGGGGTACAGAGGGTCATGGGATGCCTCGCGGCCTTGAGCCGCTTCATCTCACGCCTCGGCGAAAGAGGACTGCCTCTGTACCGCCTCTTAAGGAAGGCCGAGTGTTTCGCTTGGACCCCTGAGGCCGAGGAAGCCCTCGGCAACCTGAAGGCGCTCCTTACAAAGGCGCCTGTCTTGGTGCCCCCGGCGGACGGAGAAGCCCTCTTGGTCTACGTCGCCGCGACCACTCAGGTGGTTAGCGCCGCGATTTTGGTCGAAAGGCAAGAGGAAGGGCATGCATTGCCCGTTCAGAGGCCGGTCTACTTCATCAGCGAAGTGCTGTCCGAGACTAAGATCCGCTACCCACAAGTTCAAAAGCTGCTGTATGCTGTGATCCTGACGAGGCGGAAGCTGCGACACTACTTCGAGTCTCATCCGGTAACTGTGGTGTCATCCTTCCCCCTGGGGGAGATCATCCAGTGCCGAGAGGCCTCGGGCAGGATTGCAAAGTGGGCGGTGGAAATCATGGGCGAAACGATCTCGTTCGCCCCTCGGAAGGCCATCAAGTCCCAGGTGTTGGCGGATTTCGTGGCCGAATGGGTCGACACCCAGCTGCCAACGACTCCGATCCAACCGGAGCTCTGGACCATGGTTTTCGACGGGTCGCTGATGAAGACGGGGGCCGGCGCGGGCCTGCTCTTCATCTCACCCCTCGGAAAGCACTTGCGCTACGTGCTGCGCCTCCATTTCCCGGCGTCCAACAATGTGGCCGAGTACGAAGCTCTGGTCAACAGATTGCGGATCGCCATCGAGCTAGGGGTCAGACGCCTCGACGCCCGCGGTGATTTGCAGCTCGTCATCGACCAAGTCATGAAGAAGTCCCACTGCCGCGACCCGAAGATGGAGGCCTACTGCGACGAGGTTCGGCGCCTGGAAGACAAGTTCTTCGGGCTCGAGCTCAACCACATCGCTCGGCGCTCAAACGAAACCGCAGACGAGCTGGCTAAGATAGCCTCGGGGCGAACGACAGTCCCCCCGGACGTCTTCTCCCGGGATCTGCATCGACCCTCCGTCAAGCTCGACGACGCGCCCGAGCCCGAGGTACCCTCGGCTCAGCCCGAGGTATCCTCGGCACAGCCCGAGGTACCCTCGGCCCCCGAGGGCGGGGCACTGAACATCGAGGAAGGGCAGAGCGGGGCCACGCCAGATCAAGATTGGCAGGCCCCGTACCTGCAATATCTCCGCCGAGGAGAGCTACCCCTCGACCAAGCCGAGGCTCGGCGGGTAGCGCGACGCGCCAAGTCATTCGTCTTACTGGGCGACGAAGAGGAGCTCTACCATCGCAGCCCCTCGGGCATCCTCCAGCGATGCATCTCCATCGCCGAAGGTCGGGAACTGCTGCAAGAAATACACTCGGGGGCTTGCGGCCACCACGCAGCGCCCCGAGCCCTTGTCGGAAATGCTTTCCGGCAAGGCTTCTACTGGCCAACGGCGGTGGCTGACGCCACTAGAATTGTCCGCACCTGCGAAGGGTGCCAATTCTACGCGAAGCGGACACACGTGCCCGCTCAGGCTCTGCAGACAATACCCATCACCTGGCCCTTCGCTGTATGGGGTCTGGACCTCGTCGGTCCCTTGCAGAAGGCGCCCGGGGGCTACACGCACCTGCTGGTCGCCATCGACAAATTCTCCAAGTGGATCGAGGTCCGACCTCTGAACAGCATCAGGTCCGAGCAGGCGGTGGCATTCTTCACCAACATCATCCATCGCTTCGGGGTCCCGAACTCCATCATCACCGACAACGGCACCCAGTTCACCGGCAAAAAATTCTTGGATTTTTGCGAGGATCACCATATCCGGGTGGACTGGGCCGCCGTGGCTCATCCCATGTCGAATGGGCAAGTAGAGCGTGCCAACGGCATGATTCTACAAGGGCTCAAGCCTCGAATCTACAACGACCTCAACAAGTTCGACAAGCGATGGATGAAGGAACTCCCCTCGGTGATCTGGAGCCTAAGGACGACGCCGAGTCGTGCCACGGGCTTCACGCTGTTTTTCCTGGTCTACGGGGCTGAAGCTATCTTGCCCACTGACCTGGAATACGGCTCCCCGAGGGCGAGGGCCTACACCGAACAAAGCAACCAAGCTAGCCGAGAGGAATCGCTGGACCAGCTGGAGGAAGCTCGGGACAGGGCCTTACTACACTCGGCGCGGTACCAACGGTCCCTGCGACGCTACCACGCCCGAGGGGTCCGGTCCCGAGAACTCCAGGTGGGCGATCTGGTGCTCCGGCTGCGGCAAGACGCCCGAGGGAGGCACAAGCTCACGCCCCCCTGGGAAGGGCCATTCGTCATCGCCAAAGTTCTGAAGCCCGGAACATACAAGTTGGCCAACAATCGAGGCGAAATCTACGGCAACGCTTGGAACATCAAACAGCTACGTCGCTTCTACCCTTAAGATGTTTTCAAGTTGTTCATATACCTCGCACCTACGCAAAGTTTAGTCGTCAAGGAAGGGTCGGCCTAGCCTCGGCAAAGCCCGACCCTCCCTCGGGGGCTAAAAGGGGGGAGACCCCCTCTGCGTCGAATTTTTCCTCGAAAAAGGATCTCTTTTTAGCAGGATTTCTTTCGTGCTTCTTGACTACTTCGAAAAGCGGATCCTGGAAACGACGGAGTACACGTAAGCAGCCAAGGCTGACCGAGCCGAGGGACTCCTACGCCTCCGGGATACGGATACCTCACTCATCACCTTCTGCGATAAGTAACTTGCGCTCGGATAAAGCGACCCCGTGGACCGAACAAGTCTTCATGTTCGGAAGTTCTCCTGCCGAAGCAGTCCTTCAAGCTTTCTCGACTGAGTCGAGGACAGGGCCTCATGGACGGGTGAAAGTACGCGTAAGCGGCAAGGCCGACCGAGCCGAGGGATTCCCACGCCTCTGGGATACGGATACCTCACTCGTCCCTTCCGCGAAAAACAACTCTCGCTCACACAAACATCCCTGTTACCGACAGAGTCCAGACGCTCGAAACAAGAGGAAAAAGGGCGCAGCTTCGCAAGCGCGGCGAGGGTGTGTTTTTTCTGGCCTCGGCGGCCGCAGAAAGCACACGCTACAAGATGATCTGATCCTGCAGGCTCGGGTCTTCACGCTGAAGGGAGCCATAGCACCCTCGGCATCGACGACGTCTTCAGCAAAGTCCGACCCAGCCTCGGGCGGCGACGCGATCCAGGGACTCCTCCGGGACCCCGGCCCGAGCAGGCGGCTCAACCGGTTACCCCCGGGGCCTCGGTCAACCGGCTTCCAAGGGCGCCAGCCCGACCCGAAGCCTCAACTGATCAACTTTGGCGTCGGCTCCGCTGACGGACAACACGACTAAGCTCCGGCCAACCAGGTTCCCATTCTCGAGCCAACTCCGCCTCTGTTCATACTGATATCGCTACCCCTGGCCTCGGTCCACCGAAGGGCGGCTGAGGGGTCTCTTTAACTAAGCTAGAGGAGCCCCAGACAACAAGGCCAAACGGGCCGAGGGATTCCTACGCCTCCGGGATACGGATACCTCACCCATCGCCTTAACACGGGGCGACTCATGCTTGGTAAAGCGGTTCAGATAACCAACAGGCGAGACTTAGTGCTCGAAAATGAGGAAAAAACACGGCTCCGTGCCGAAATTACATACATGTTCAGGCCCCGACAGCCACGATGAACAGAAAACACTGGCATTCGAGATGCCATTACCAACGGAACTCCGGTTCCCCCCTCCGCAGGCACGAACAACCCCACTCCGAGGGGGAAGGCCTGCGGAGCAACGGAAGGCCGACGAATGGTGCGCCGTCACCTGCTCCAGCAGCGGCGACGACGACGCCTTCTGCTCCGAGGGACCAAGCAGCGGCAACGCCGACCTCAGGCTCGATGCCGCTGCCAGGAGGCCCCCGCCCATGCCAAAACTTGTGAGGCAAGGACGGGCAGAAGGCCGTAGAGTTGGAGGTCAGCCCGTGGCCGGCCCCGGCTATCCCGCCGGCAGCAGAACCTCTTCAAGCTGCCGTGGCGGATGCCGGCACCGCGAGCGGCTCCGAAGCCACTCGCGCCTGAAAGCCAGGCACGCTGCAGCTGCCAGCGCCACGGACGGCGGCCGCCTTTCCTTCCGATCACTGAGTGAAGGAGCGGGCCGCCGCCCCCGCGGGGGCCGACCTCAACTCGGCGCACTCCCCTCCCCAGCCCTGGTGATGAAAATCCTTGAGGCTGAGGGAGGGGAAGAGGCCGTAGCCCGGCTCGCTTTCCCCCACCATCAAGCCGGAGGTCGCCATCTCAGGTGACCGCCGGCGGAGGGGAGCAGCCGGGCAGCACGATGAAAATCCTTGAAGCCGAACGATGGCTGAGAGGTACCAACTCCCATGGAGTTGCGTTCCTCCAACGAGGAGGCGGAAAGGCGGCGGATACCCCCCATCCGGGGGCTTGGAAGATGGGAAGACACGACGCTTAAGGGAGGAAGAAGACATGGTTGCCTTCCGAAAGGAGTCTCCCTCCTTTTAAAGACAACTCTCCCTACGTGCGCCCCCAGGCGCCACAGGCTGAGTCTTCTCCAACACGCTCCAAGGCCCTCCCCTGCGACTCGGGGGCTGGGTCCCGCATGTCATGCAAGCCGGCTCAGGGCAGAAGAAGCCAAACCGCCGCGCGTGGTGCGCACGACCATCCAGCGGTTACAAGCGACCCCCCATTTTCGCCCAGACCAACGGGCAGAAGGGGCGGGCAGCCATGCAGGCGGCATGCAACCGCGCCAGGTGGACGCGCTTCTCCAACTTCTGACACGTCAGCTTGGGAACCCAGGCCCACGCGTCGAGCAACCGGCGCGCCAGTTGCTGCATGCAAGCAACCGCACCGCTACTTGTGCCACCATCGCGCCTCTTCGGTTGCGGAGCCAATACCGCGACTCGAGGCAACCCAACAGCGCCAGCCTGGCGCGTCGGTCAAAGCGACCGAAAGTGGGCCGACAGTAATAGCGGTGGCAGGCGGGCGGGCGCAGCGGTCACGTCGTCAGCCAGGCTCACGTCCCATCCCGGGACAGCAAGAGAGCCTCCTCTCACGGCGTGGAAACGGTGCACCCGTGACCCGTTCCTCGAACGGATCGCACACGCGCAACGGCCGCCCCGCCAACCACTCGCCCCGTCGCATTTACTCCGCGGCGGGACAGGCGGCGTCTCTGACGGGAGGAGCGCGCGACGCTTCACCTTCGCCATAATAACCGCGTCAGAAAAGGTACGCCACGTCGTCCGATTTCGTATCCTTTTCCGTTTTCCTCTTTCTCTATCTCTTGCAACAGGGACCGGGAAAGGGGGATGCCCCGAAAGGGATCCTTCTCCGCGAAGGAACCGGGCTCCGAGCCCCCCACTACTGATCAGGGGTTCGAAGGCTGGCCCTCCGAAGGGTTCAACAGCCGCCTCAGATCGCATGGGCCCGACACCCACTACTGGTCAGGGGTTCGAAGGCCAGCCCCCCGAAGGGTTCCATGGCCGCCTCAGGCTACTCGGGCTCCGCGCCCATTACTGATCAGGGGTTCGAAGGCTGGCCCCCGAAGGGTTCACGGTCGCCTCAGACACCGAGCGAGGGATGACCAGGGGTACGTTCGATACATAACCGAGGCTCGGGCTGCAATCCCGAGGTACCCTAGGACATTTCCGAGACCAGCGGGAACGATCTTGTAACGGAATCCCATCGGAGGGAGGCATCGAGCCCTCAGACCCCGTCGCCAGGGGACCGGGTCCGGCAAATCACCCGCAGGTACTTTTGGGCGTGCCTCTGGGCCCCTAGCCGACCCCCAACGAACGGGGCACGGACGTCCACTCGGATTACCCGCTTGCAGCTCACCGGAGACACCATGTTCGGTGCCCATCGAGGGTAACATGGCGCACTCCCCCCTCCTCCTTGCGGAAAGGCGACGTAGGGGCGTATGTAAAAAGTCGAGTCTGTCCCTGATCGTCCTCTCGCCCTGTGCGGAGGCTCGGGGGCTGCTCTCGCAAAAACCGGCTCCGGCCAAATCGTTGACAGCGTCAACATACCAGCCCGAGAGCTTGGGCCCCGACCGTGCACCCGGGCTACGGCCAGTTCGCATGAGGGAACGACCAGGCCAGCCGAAGCGTTACGCGAGGTATTAAGACCTCGAAGGAGTGTAACCACTCCTCCGAGGCCTCGGGGGCTACACCCGGCGGGTGCGCTCGCGCGCACCCGCCGGAACGAAAGGCAACCGAGAAAGGCTGGTCCCCTTGCAAAAAAGTGCGACAAAAGCCTCCAAGCGAGTGCTAACACTCCCTTCGAGGCTCGGGGGCTACTGTCGGGGACCATAATTAGGGGTACCCTCAAGACGCCTAATTCTCAGCTGGTAACCCCCATCAGCATAAAGCTGCAAAGGCCTGATGGGTACGATTAAGTCAGGGATCAGTCCACACGAGTGACTCGATCATGCTTCACCCGAGCCTAGCCTCGGCCAAGGGCAGCCGACCTCGAGAGACTTCCGTCTCGCCCGAGGCCCCCTTTTTATGGCGGACACATCACCGGCTCGCCCGAGGCCTTGGCTTCGCTCAGAAGCAACCTTGACTAAATCGCCACACCGACTGACCAAATTGCAGGGGCATTTAACGCAAAGGTGGCCTGACACCTTTATCCTGACACGCGCCCCCGGCAGAGCCGAAGTGACCGCCGTCACTCCACCGCTCCACTAACCAGTCTGACAGAGGGACAGCGCCGCCTGCGCCACTCCGACTGCAGCACCACTCGACAGAGTGAGTCTGACCGGCAGTCAGGTCTTGACAAAGGCGCCACGGCGAACTCCGCTCCGCCCGACCCCAGGGCTCGGACTCGGGCTAAGACCCGGAAGACGGCGAACTCCGCTCCGCCCGACCCCAGGGCTCGGACTCGGGCTAAGACCCGGAAGACGGCGAACTCCGCTCCGCCCGACCCCAGGGCTCGGACTCGGGCTAAGACCCGGAAGACGGCGAACTCCGCTCCGCCCGACCCCAGGGCTCGGACTCGGGCTAAGACCCGGAAGACGGCGAACTCCGCTCCGCCCGACCCCAGGGCTCGGACTCGGGCTAAGACCCAGAAGACGACGAAACTCCGCCTCGCCCGACCCCAGGGCTCGGACTTCGCCCTGGCCTCGGCCGAACGACTTCCGCCTCGCCCAACCCCATGGCTCGGGCTCGGCCACGGCAACAGAAGACGGACTCGACCTCGGCTTCGGAGGAACCCCCACGTCGCCCTGCCTAGGGCACAGACCGCCACGTCAACAGGAAGCGCCATCATCATCCTACCCCGAATCGACTCGGGTCACGGAGAACAAGACCGGCGTCCCATCCGGCCAGCTCCGCTGGAGGGGCAATGATGGCGCTCCACAAGCTCTATGACGACGGCGGCCCCCAGCTCTCTTACGGAAGCAGAATGACGTCAGCAGGGACTCGACCGCTCCAACAGCTGTCCCTCCGCCAGGCTCCGCCGCACCTCCGACAGCCACGACATCACACCAGCAGGGTGCCCAGATCTCTCCGGCTGCCACATTGGCATGTACCTAGGGCGCTAGCTCTCCCTCCGCTAGACACGTAGCGCTCTACTACACCCCCCATTGTACACCTGGATCCTCTCCTTACGACTATAAAAGGAAGGACCAGGGCCTTCTCAGAGAAGGTTGGCCGCGCGGGACCGAGGACGGGACATGCGCTCTCTTGGGGCCGCTCGCTTCCCTCACCCGCGTGGACGCTTGTAACCCCCCTACTGCAAGCGCACCCGACCTGGGCGCGGGACGAACACGAAGGCCGCGGGACTTCCACCTCTCTCACGCTCGACTCCGGCCACCTCGCCTCTCCCCCCTTCGCGCTCGCCCACGCGCTCGACCCATCTGGGCTGGGGCACGCAGCACACTCACTCGTCGGCTTAGGGACCCCCCTGTCTCGAAACGCCGACACTCTTGTTTTAATTATATGTGTACGTTTGGTAAGACTCCAGAAAAGATGCTCTTCTGCAGTAAATTGAAGAGTATGTTACTGTCGAAGATGATGTCGAAGAGCTAAAAGAAAATTTAGCTATTATTAGGCAAGTGAACAAGACGTTGGATGATATCGTTTTCAAATTTGTTACGAAGTTGCTAATAAGGTCATGAAAGAAGACCAATGAACATTTTTTGTAAAGAACCTTGTACAATTTTCTAAGGAATGTGTGAGGTAAAAAACTTTGTATGTCTTTGTATTATAATCTTGTGTTGTGCTTTGTGATGTGTGAAACCAAAAAAGTATTTTTTTAGCTAAAGGCGAAAAGCACTTTCCCTTGTTTTCACGCATAACAAAGGTGTTAAACAACTTTAAAACTGCAGGCACCTTGTTCTTGCGATTGAGACAAAGGTTAAGCGAATTGACAAAATCCTAGAAAGTAACAAGGGTGTGTTTCATTCTCATCTATGTATAATACAAAGGGTTTATAAAAATAAAATATGAAGGGTGCTTTGCTGAAGGTAATAGTGATTAACCATGCGTTATTTAATATGAATGGTCGCAAACGTTATGCTTATTTTAGTTACACAAGTGTGCCTTACTGCGAAGGACTTTAGAAGCTCTTTTTGACTCTGCCTTCTACTTGAAGGACTTTGGAGTCTTGTCACCATTACTAGGTGACTTCTTTTTGACTCTACCATCCACTTGAAGGACATCGGAGTCTTACAACCATTACTAGGAGACTTCTTTTTGACTCTACCTTTCACTCGAAGGACTTCAGAGTCTTGTCACCATTACTGGGTGACTTTTTTTGACTTTGCCTTCCACTTGAAGGACTTTGGATTATTGACACCATTGCTGGGTGACTTCGTTTTGACTATACCTTCCACTTGAAGGACTTTGAAGTCTTGTCACCATTACTAGGTGACTTCTTTTTTACTCTATCTACCACTTGAAGGACTTCAGAGTCTTGTCACTATTACTTGGTGACTGATCTTATCTTCATACGAAGGTCTAAAGGATCTTTTTATTTTATTTTTGGTACACTTGTAGGTGCAGCCTCAAAGTTACATTTACAACTTATGTGTTCTTATAGTCTATTGAGATAAAGGCGAAAGACTAGAAACAAGTATGAAAAGATACAAAATTTATAGTTCTGCAATAGCTTTGCTTCTTCTATCTGTAGGACCTTTAAGGCAACTAGAGGAGGGTGAATGGGAGCCAATCGGATTTTGCTTCCAAACACTGAGAATGAACACTTCACTTCAATTGAGATGAAGCAAGTGCTCAAACCATGAACACATCAGCAAACGAGTGATATCATGATTAAAAAACGCTCCTAATGCTCACATGAGACTAGCAAAACAAACGAATCGCAAATCGGACACCAAAAAGTCCAAAACGGTCCAATACGGTATCGTCAACAAGTGTTGTTTTCAGCAGTACGAAATTAAGTTCTTGAATTCAAAACTGGGCCAAACAAACTCCGATTTAGATGAAATTTTACACACACCTAAGCAAATACGTTTCCAAGATCTCCCCAAATTTTGAGCTCAATCAGACTTGTGAATCACCCGCAGATTTAAAAATACAGCCAGAAATTAGGGTTTTGTTGGGGTTTTCTAGAACGAGTTCAAACTGAGTTTTTCTCAACTCGCGACCAAAATCTGCAACAACTAGGTGTATGCAGTGGTCCGAAGAGTGCAATGCACCACCACTCAATCCCCAAACGAAATCCTCTCAAAGGAATCAAAGGTTTTTCACCAACAACACAAGATCGAGGAAAACGAGAAACCAAGACTATAAAACTTCAGAAATTCCAGCAAGGGTAGAAACTACGGTTTGAAGCCAAAGAGCCCTGTGGGCCGGACCGGTGGCCCTTCCTCTGATTAAACTTGAAAATCAAGAACACAGTCGAAGTACAAAATTGCTGTGGAACCCTTGGCTCAACTAATGTCTACTTAGAGAGAGAACTAGGAGCTCTAGAATGAGTGCTCAAAACAAATGGCAACCAAGGGATGCTGAACTAACTAGCCCTCCCCTCTATTTATAGTGGGTTATTCTCACTTTCTAAACTACCCCTATTTACATAGAGCCTATCCACTCCACCGGGGGCGAAATGAACCAACTCCTAGGTTTTCGATCCGACGGCCACGTCCTTCACACGGAGTTGCTTTGCCTTGACACACCCTCCGCGATCACGTCGCGTGCCACCACCTGTTCCTTCTGGAACCGCCACCGCCGAGTTTTGAGGCCCAAATTCAGTAAAACCCGTCATCCGTAGCGCTAGGTGGTTTTGAGGCCTATACCACCAAACCTGTCGTGAGCACCGCACGTTGTGCACGTCCTCCACGATCAGACGCGTGTCCCGCCAGTTCTCGACCACACTGGCAACACGGTCCACTCCACCATGTCGTCGCACAAGTGCGTGTCCCAGGTGTCAGCCACCGCGGTTGGTCACCTGGCTACTTTGATCCGTCACTCAAGACCCAACACTCGCCCTTCACCGCTCCCGGTCCATCAGCATGAGCCCGCATGCACTATACGACGGTTGATCTTTAGCGACCCTTATTAGGGACCGACAATTGGTCGCTAAAAGTTATGGACCGACGGTTGGCCGCTAAATGCGTTTATAGCGACGGTATGTGGGTCGCTAAAAGTCTAGAAATTTAACGACTTATGGTCGGTCGCTATAGAGGTAAGTGTGTGACTGATGGTGGGTCGCTATAGGGGTACATAATTTTTGTGTTTCTTATTTACTCACCAAAGCCCATCTAAAGGCCTACCAAACAAACGAAACCCTATTCCATGCACCAAACCACAAGCGCAGCCGCCGTCACTTCTGCCCCATCGCGGCCCCATCCCGCCGCTCGTCACGACGCCACCCCACCCCTCGGCCGCGGTCGTCCTCAGGCAGCCAGCCACCGCGGCATCTGTAACACTCCAGGTGTTTATCGTCGGCTCGATCACGAGTGCAGACTTCAACATGTGATAGCGATGAATAAAATAGACACTAAATTTTAATCATCTTCGTCTATCACGATTTTGATATCGTGTCTGTCTCCATCTGTCTAAATTGTCCTAATTTATTTTGCAAAATTCAGACTTTAGTAATTTTCGGAACATTGAATCCAATATCATTTGGGTTGAGCCATTGACGTCTTGCCCCAAACTCTAAATTCTTGAAATCGGATCTGGTTCCTAAACTTGGTTTCAAATTCTTACACGCTTGCGTTGCACGTCTCTCTGTGGCCTGGCATCGTGGCGCGTGGCTGGTGCTAACCGGTGCCTGGACAACGCACAACCTCTCGCCCACGTGAACATTGAGTGACGTCGATTCCGAAAGGATCACAATTTCGATGCTGTATCAATCTCGCATATTTATTTCGTGAAATATCGAGCCTTGTGTCTATTTAAAATTTATCGATTAAGCGAATACAAATTTGGAACCTCGACCCACTCTTGTGATTTTTTATCCGAGTAAATTTTATTAGATGCTCGACAACAAGAGTGTTGGTGCGAGATTAAATCGGACCGAGATAACTAGAACCGAACTGAGTACTCGTAATTAATTTGATCCATATATGTCCTGTTCAAACCCTAATTTTTGAGCTCGGGTTTGTATTATTTTGTTAATGAAAATGGGAGAAGAAAATTCTGAACTTCTCTCTTATTCTCTCCACCGTCTAACTCTCTCTTCCTTATCCCCATCTCCCTCCCGATGTGTGTATTCTCCAGCAGGGAACTCCCTTCCTTCCTCCCCACGTCAGCCCTCTCCCATGGCCACCCCCTCCCTCAGCCGTGGCGGGTGCCACCGCCACCTCACCCTTGGTGCTCGCCGAGCTCGCCCTCAGCCCTATCGTGCCCCTGCGCTCGGTCCTCGTTGAAGTCACGCCTGGGAGTAGTTTGTTGTTTCTCCTCCCATGGACGCCTCTCCTCCGTCTCTTCATCTCCCTCACGCAAGCTTCCTCCCTCTGTTTATGGCGCCTGCAGCAGGGAGTCCTCCATCCCCTCTCCATCTTCTCCCCATGGTGAGCTCGCCCTAGCCCTGCAGTTTTTTTATTTACTTTCCTGCAGCTCGCCCCCTCCAGCCATGGATGCACCCCTCCCTTTTGATGCTCGCCGTGAACAGGCTCGATGCCCTCTCCTCACTTGAAGCCAGCAGCAGCACCTTGGTAGTGGTCGAGCAGCACGTCGTCGGCTCCGTGATTTTTTTTGGACATCCCGGTTGCGGCGTCGTCAAACCCCGCTGAAACCTCGCTATCCCTGCATGCCTTGTGTTTGATGTAATGCCAAACCTATAAATTGATGTCGTTTCTTGCAGCCCTCTGCGATAAATATGTATGCCGTTGTGTGGTATGGCATAAGTTAGAATTAAGGCGATATGTATTGTATTATGAAACTAATTAGAGATATGCATGATGCTTGTAAGTGGATTATACGTAGAGTACTTTGGTAAGGGTATTTCTCAAGTATAAATAATTTGTTTATTGTATATGAATTGAGTGGTCAAGTTAATAATGTAAAAACAACGTTTAGTACTTATAGTGCTTTGTCGATAAGATTTATTAGTGGTTGAGTGAATTTCTAATGTATGGTGACATGAATACCTTGTTGTATTATGTTATTTTAGTTCTAATAAAGATAAAGTGTTAGAATATCTGAAGTACCAAGCATATGAGAAGTGTAGAAGTTAACTGGGAGTTAACTTAAAATTATTGTTGTTCGGATCATATGTCCAGTTTTAATTATGCAGCTAGTTTAGTGAATTGAATCATGTTTTCTGTGAAAGTGTTATATATAAAAATTGTAGATAACTTCTTTAGATTGGTTGTGTAAAAATTTCATGACCATAGGTCTAGTAGTTTAGGAGATATGATTTTTCCAAGTCCAGTTTCAGAATCTGTCCAGATTCTGTACAGATTTCGAAAATGACCTTGTTTGCCCAAGTTAAATTGAGAATCAGCTCTTAGTAATTATAGGATAATTGTAGTACTTTGCTTAAGCTTTCCAACAAATTTTGGAGCACCCTTTTTGGTGGTCTAGAGACCAAGTTACAGCTGTTTGAACTATGGAGTCTGAATCTGTCCAAATCTGGACAGCAATGTTTGTTTGTATTAACTGACTTCGGTACACATTGAATCACCTTGAGATGATTATAAATGAATTGTAGACAATTCTATTAGCTTTCTAAAAAGTCTAGGATCACCTGATTTGGATTTCTGAAATTCAAGTTATGGATTTTTGAAGTAAGTAGTCGAATTCTGTCCAAATCTGGACAGAATTTATGTTTAGCGCTGTTTGACCTTTCTAAAGGTCGAATCTTGTTGTGATGGTAATACAAAAGTTATAGAGGACTTTATAAGCTTTCCATAAAGTCCTAGTTTACTATTTTTGGATACATATTGTATGAATTGTGAGCTAAACAGATAGTTGTTGTTCTACTGTCCAAAAATCAGCAAATATTAAAATGATTGCTTGGAGTTTCTTTTGTGTAGATAACTAGATTTGGTTAGTTCTTGGCTTGATTAATGAAGTCTTATAATTGCATATGGATGTTTCTTAATGTTCGGATTAGGTTTGAGTAAGTTGGAGAACATGATCGTTGTGTTGGGGTATATAAACCTATCTAGTGCTTAATTAAGACTGTTTGTGACATCTTGCCATTAAGTATTAGTGTTATTTGTTTGAATTTCTATTGTTTGGTTGTCTGCATACCTTGTCTAAAAAAGTTTCATCATCTATATTAATTGCTTAAGTTAATAAATCATGGAGGATGGAGATTTACTTATGGTTCGTTACTGGTTTGTCATATTGATTCTATCAGGTCATGTCGTTTAAGTGTTCTCCATTGCTAATAGAAAGTTAGTAAGGGATAGTATTTTGGATTTGTATATCTTTAGGGCCTTTTCATGTTGTTACTTGAGTTTTTGTTTGGGGAGTAAAGTATCCAGGTAGTAATGATCATCCAGGTTAATTAACTGGTAATTCATTGATTACAATACGGGTGACTTGGATGTTTGTTGCGCACTGCCTATCAACTCCACCAACCACGCTCCCAACTTCTGGCAATGGATGTTTGTTGCGCGTGCTGGCGTGCTGCTATGGACTTGATGATGTACATAGCGCGGGAGACTTCCAAGGTCTCGCTCGCCCTCGATCCGATTCGGAGCCTTTCTCTAGTACCGCTAGACGCGTGTTTTTTTGTTGATCGGAGCTGTGGGGGATCTATGAGGTGTTTTTTTTGGGCTGTGTAGGTATGGAGGAAGGTGGCCACTGAGGTATCGGTGGAGCTGCAGATCCTGCGCGAGAAGTGGGGGCTCCTACTAGCCGGTCTGATCTTTCAGGTGAGCTGCGCGAGTTTATTGCCCTCGAGTCTCGTCGCTGCTGGAATTATTAATTTCGTCTATGCTCTGTTGTTATTAGTTTGTACCGCCTGCAGTTCTGAATTATTAGGCCGTATTAATATTATACTTAACATAACAGGTTACCCCATTTAGTGACTTCTCATGCATTATGTAATTGTTGCTATTTTTGCTTCTCAATTTGACGGTATTTTCTTTTCCATATCTGGAGTGTTTTTTTATGGGCACGATCGCCTCTAGATGAACCAATGTGCTATAGTGCTAGGATTGTTCGTGTGATTTCTATTCTTAGATTTGAGGGTATTCTTATATGTATATGCATGTTAATGCCAGAAAATTGTATGGTTAAAATTTGTGATTAAGCATTTTATTCAAGCTTTTGCCAGGCTCGAAGAGCATTTCTGTGGGTTCTATTAGGTTTTTAGCTCTAGCGTATCCCAACTTGCTTGGGATAGAAGGCATTGTTGTTCTTGTTGTTGATATTGTGTTGTGATAACAAATTGTCACAATGGAATCACACATATGTTCCCTGCATTGGTGTACCTGCAATTGTCTTCCATTTGTGGACATGTTAAATCTATTCGCTTTGTAATAATTTCCAAACATAAGCTTCTGTGCTCTTTTTGACGATATGCGTTTGTTTCATTGTAGCACGTCACCACTCACCACTAATTTAGTTTTTTTTCTTTTGCCTCATAAGCCATCAAGTTCCTCATGAAAAACAGTCTTGCTCTGTTTGTTGCAAAAATATCCTTGAATTTAACCTATTATTAGAATGCATTAGTCAAACTCGCCTTCAGTCTAGTGTCGTTGTACTTCCATTTCAATAAACTGCATAAGTATATGATTATCAATCAGTGCCTTCTTTGACCCTGACTAAGCATTGTGTATCTCTTAGCACCCTAGTTTTTGGTGCCAGCTTTGGTTCAACATTGGTTTTCAATGATCCAAGGATTTGAAAGATGCTGTAGCTAAGGCATAAGGCTGCAACACCATCTAGTGGAGGTAGATAAGGCATCAAAACTGTATTTTTATTTGCAAATGTAGCAACAATATACTAATTTGATGTACTTTTTTCTAGGGTGCTCTGGACAAAGAAAGCTTGTACCTTAAAACAGGAGGATACAATAAGCTGGAGTGGTTGTCTGAAGGCTTTTGAACTGCTTGAAGCATTAGTGTAGCTTTGGTGCTTTTTGTGACTGATCAACTCTGGAGCAGCTAGAGTGATGTAGTTGTGGGCTTTTGAACAATAGATGGAGTGATATGAAACATTAGTGATGTAGTTGTGGGCTTTTGAACTGCTTCAAGCTGGAGTGATGTCGATGTGGTGCTTTTGTGACTGATCATCTCTAGAGCTTTTGTGAATGATCTAGCTAGCTATCTGTAAATGATCTAGTTGTGAATGATATTATAATTGTGATGCTTTTGTGAATATATAATTGTGGTGCTTTTGTGTTTATGTGATGGATCTATGACTATGGTATACTGATTAACTGTGTATGTCTTTATGATTTGTGTATAAAAATTTGTGATTTGTGGTGCTTAATTAAATGTATATTATTATTAATATCAACTGTAAAAAGGGCGACTTTCTGTTGGTTGCTAAATGTATAGTATGACGACTTACGGTTGTTTGCTAAATCTATAGTATAGCAACCCACGGTTGGTCGCTAAATATACAATATTAGCAACGGACGGTCGGTCGCTAAAAAGATGTCGGTCGCTAAAGCCTTTAGCGATGGCACTTACAGCGACCATCCTTATGGGTCGCTAAAAGTTTTTAGCGACCAACCGTAGGTCGTTGAAGGCCATTTTAGCAACCAACCGTAGGTCGCTGTAAGTGAACCGTCGTGTAGTGATGACCTTCACCTTAGCCATCGATCACCGTTCCTGTGCTCCACACCTGCACAACACAAGTCGACCGACATGGTTGCACAAGCATAATCTCACACTTTGGTCAGTCCACTGACTGTTCCCGAGTGCTACCCGTTGACAATCACTCATCATTAACCTGAACCACAAGGACAAGTCAACCTTGTGTTCGCAATCTCCCCCTTGAGTGCATTGTCAACAACACCATATGAGCATACGTAAACAGAAAGAGGAAGAAGAAGAGAAACTCCCTCAAATGACCATAAGCCAGATAAAAGCCAGACAAGTCATTTAGAGTAAGCAAAACTTGGTCCCCAAAGAAACAGACAACGACTCAACACGACCAAGCAAGAAAAAGCTAGCCCTCAATAAGAGGCAAAAGCAGGTTCAACACCACTAGACGGAAGCCAAAATCTCATCAGAGCACAAAAGGCTTTATCAGAGCATAAAAAACCAATTCAGAGCATAAGGTCAACACAAAAGCTAAAATCAAAGCTAGTTCCTCCAGAAGGAGGCAAATGGCTCAACACAACTAGCAATAGCTCCAAATAACACATCTCGCCCTCTAGAATGAGAGGAAGCCCGAAAGACAAAATTCTCCCCCTAGATAGAGGAAACGGGAATTCTCAAAATCTCTCCCCCTTGTTGACAAGTGAACTTATCAAGCACAGACAGGGGTAAAAAGAAAAAAACTCCCCCTTGACAAGAGAACCTCCCCTGAGAAAAAAAACAGAAATGCAACAGAGAATATGAAATAGAGAAAATGCATGAGCTTCAGGAATATACCAGCCAGAGTGTAAAAAATGCTCTAAGTGGTGTTGTGCTAAGTGTGCAGCAATAAATGCACATGCTAGCAGATGCTCAAACTGGGCATATGCACAAGATATGTGAAGTGTAAGTATTTTGATTAAGTTTTAAGCATTTCAAAGAGGAGTTCACCACAAAGACAACACTAAGCATATAGTATGTAAGAAATCAACTAAGTGCCAGTCACAAGTGAACAAGGTGAACTACCTCAAACAGTGATCACTCATCATGCTAGAAACATATCTGAAATAGATATCATTTGAAATTTTCAAAATTTATCGGATTTTGTAGCGGATTCCAAATTTCATTGAAAAGCATGTGAGTGCAAGAGTTTGTAAGCATTGTCTTTGTCTGACTTTTCAATCGGGTGTAGCCTATGCAGACTAGCAATCAGAAGCTAAAACACTGGTTTTGATTGTCCACTACACTGCTCAAGTTCATCCAAAAGTGCAAATGGAAGCAGTCTCGATACAGTAATGTGGTGACAAATACAAACCCATCTCGATCTTTCTGATTATCACTTATCTTGATTTTGAATTTTTAGCACGATATGAATAAATCAAGACAAGTGAATGACACAAGGCATGAGACATAGCCACCTAGCATACTAGTAATAACAAAAAGGATTTCAACACATCCTACACATGCTAGGTGCCAATCTTAATGGTGAACAATTTTAGATTGAGCAAGTAATAGTCAAGTCCACAATTATGAAAATAGCTTAGCTCAATAATATTGTATCAATATGAGCAAAAAGAGCCTAAGCATGCCATAGCATTATCATGTACACAAAGACCATACTACTAGGAGCAGAATCACGTTCTAGCAGTTATACAAGTGAAACTCAATATGACATGCAAATATAATACAAAAAAATGAAAGCAGAAAATAAGAAGAAAAGACCAAAAGGGAGCCCTCTAATAAAAAAGGGAAACAAACACCCAATTCCCCTCGCAAATGAACAAAAGTTTTTTAATCAAGGGGTTTGGTCAAAATGTCAGCATGCTGGCGAGTGGTATCAATATAGCGCAATTCGATGTCGCCTTTCTCATAACGATCACGAAGAAAGTGAAAGCGAACATCAATGTGCTTGGTCCTTGAATGCAGCATAGGATTCTTGGCAACACTTATGGCACTCGTGCTATCACAAAGCAGAGGCACATGATGAAAATCCAAGCCAAAATCGCCGTAAGGTAGCCATCATCCAAAGTAACTGCGAACAACAACTAGCGGCAACAACATACTCGGCGTCTGTGGTAGACAGGGCAACACGACTGTTTTCGAGAAGACCATGAAACCAACGAAGTACCCAAAAACTAACAAGTCCTAGAAGTAGACTTGCGCTCCAAAAGGCAACCCACAAAATCAGCATCAGAATAACCGCATAAGGACAGAACGCACGATGAGGAGTACCACAAACCAAACTCAGGAGTTAAACGTAGGTACCTCATAATCCGTTTCATAGCCTTTCTATGAGATGTGCGTGGGAAGCCTGGAAATGAGCGCACAAACACAATGCGAAGTGTATGTCCGGCCTTGTCGCAGTCAAATACAGGAGAGAGCTAATCATGCTCTTGTACTCCTTCTGGTCCACGGGTTCGCCATCCTCATCAGTGTCAAGTGTCTTCGAGGTGGACATGGACATTGAAAGAGGCTTGCCCTCGCCCATGTCGAACTTCTTGAGAGCACCTAGAGGGGGGGTGAATAGGTGATCCTGTGAAAATCAACTTTAAATACCACAAACTTGATTTATGAGATGTTAGTGAAATCAAACCAAGGTGCTATGACAAGAGATAGAAGTGACTTCTTCACTTAATTGCTCTTCACAAAGTGAGTGTTAAACTTAGAGCAATTATCAAGTGAGTAGAAGATCACACAAGAATAGCAACAAGTGACAGAGCTATTTTTATCCCGTGGTTTGGACAAGTAGAACACTTGCCTACTTCCACTTGTGGCGTCCCAATGGACGAGGGTTGCACTCAACCCCTTTCAAGCGATCCAATGATCCACTTGAATACCACGGTTTTCTTCCTTATAGTATGTGTTCCCTTTGTGATGAATCTCCACAGGTTGGAGTCTCTCACCCTTAAAAGATTGATCTCAATGAAAACCACAAGAGTAAGGGAGGGAAAGAAACACACGCAAAAGCTAGAGTCGCAGCAAGTCACGCACACAAGTCAAGACACGAGCACGCAAAACACAGCGCAACGAGTTCACAACTCGACAAGTGCTCAAATCTTAATCGTAATGATCCGGATGCGTGTTTGCAGAGTCTAGGCGTCTTAAGATGTTCAATGGAGGCTTGGTGTGTTGCTCCATGTGCCTAGGGCTCCCTTTTATAGCCCCAAGGCAGCTAGGAGCCGTTGGATCTCCATTTGGTAGGCAATTCTTGCCTTCTGTCGGTTGGCGCAATGGATAGTCCGGTGCACCACCGGACATGAACATTGCCCGATTTCTTTCCTTCTTTAGCGAAGCCGACAGTTGAGCCCTCGGTCCCCTTGGCACATTGGACACTGTCTGGTGCACAGTGGACAGTCTGGTGCAGCCTGATGACCATTGGCTCGGGCCACGCGTCGCCCGTTGATTGCGCTGCCGACCGTTGGCGCGGGAGCTGTTGGCTCACCGGACAATTCGGTGCACCACCGGACTGTCCGGTGAATTTTAGCTAAAGCACCCTCGGCGATTTCCCGAGAGCAGCGAGTTCGTCGCTGCGCCAGCCTAGGCACCGGACACTGTGCGGTGCACAACGGACAGTCCGGTGCACCGCAGGCTGGTGCAAGTCTGGCTAGACTTAGCCAAACTTCTCCAATCCAATCTCATTTGACTTGACAAGGTTCCTAGCACTTAGACGAATACATTAGTACAAAAAACAATTCACTAAGGCTAGAGTCATACCTTGATTCTTGATTTGCATCTCTTTAGTACTTAGCACATATTAACAAAAATAGTATGTGTTGGGCATATAATCACCAAAACATTTATAGAAATGGCCCAAGGGCACATTTCCCTTTCAATCTCCCCCTTTTTGGTGATTTATGCCAACACATTAAAAGCAACTCAAAATGCAACAACATTTTCAAAGAGAAGCTAAAAAGTGCAAATTGAAGACTAATGTATCTCACATAGGATTTGGCATTTTTGGATCACTTTTGCCACCACTTGGTTTATTTTCACAAAACAAATTCTTTTTCCTATCTCTGTATCAAAACACTTGTTTTGGCAAATCAAGAGATCTTTCAGGAGTAAATTTGATCAAATGCCACAAACTCCCGATTTTTCCCATAACAAAACTTCTCCCCATAAGAGAACAATTTTGCAATAAGAGGGTTTTTATCAAACACAAAGATTCTAACTCTACAATTTTTGAAATTCACAAGTGGTTGGCTGATCCATTTGCTTTGGCCTTACTTTCTCCCCCTTTGGCAGTAAGCACCAAAACAGGAGAACTGTTGGCCCTTTTAACCCCATTGCCTCACCAAAATGTGAACTAAGAGCAAAAGGCAATGAGAACACAAGTACGAACTTGGGACAAGGTACATTGATACTGGAATGCAGTGGAAGCCCTCTCTTTGTCCAAGTTCACTTTTCCCTTTCAATATAACTTTGAGACTATAACAAGAGTACTCAACAAACAAGTTAGTCTCAAGGGAGTCAAGTTGTAGCACATCCTCCCCCTAAACATGTGCATCATTTGCATATGGACTTGTGAGGTCCGGGGATGACTTGTACAACTTGAGCACCAAAAACTAGCAATTAAAGACATTAATGCTTAAAGTAATATGATCCAAGGCATAGAACACATGTATGCTATAGATCAATCCAAGTTACGCGAATCTAAGACATTTAGCTCACTAAGCAACCTGCAAAACCTTTTCTCATCTAAAGGCTTGGTGAGGATATCGGCTAGCTGGTTCTTGGTGCTAATATGATAAATATCGATATCTCCCCTTTGCTGGTGGTCTCTCAAAAAGTGATGCTGGATGTCTATGTGCTTAGTGCGGCTGTGTTCAACAGGATTATCCGCCAAGAGGATTGCACTCTCATTATCACATAGGAGTGGGACTTTGCTCAGATTGTAGCCAAAGTCCCAGAGGGTTTGCCTCATCCGGAGTAGTTGCGAGCAACACTATCCTGCGGCAACATACTCGGCCTCAGTGGCGGATAGGGCAACGGAAGTTTGTTTCTTAGAGCTCCAGGACACTAGGGACCTTCCCAGAAACTGACAAGTCCCTGATTGCTCTTCCTATCAACCTTGCACCCGACATAGTCAGAATCTGAGTATCCGATTAAGTAAAAGGTAGACCACTTAGGATACCAGATCCCGAAGTAAGGCATAGAAACTAAATATCTAAGAATTCGCTTAACAGCCACAAGATGACACTCCTTGGGTCGGATTGAAATCTAGCACACATGCATACACTTAACATAATATCCGGTCTACTAGAGCAAAGATAGAGCAAAGATCCTATCATAGACTGGTATGCCTTTTGATCAACGGACTTACCTCCTTTGTTGAGGTCTAGATGTCCGTCCGTTCCCACTGGTGTCTTTGCGGGCTTTGCATCCTTCATCCCAAATCTCTTGAGCAAATCTTGGGTGTACTTTGTTTGGGAGATGAAAGTTCCTTCCTTGAGTTGCTTCACTTGAAAACCAAGGAAGTAGTTCAACTCGCCCATCATTGACATCTCAAATTTCTGCATCATCACCCTGCTAAACTCCTCACAAACATTTGATTAGTGGAACCAAATATAATGTCATCAACGTATATTTGGCATACAAAGAGATCACCATTAAGAGTCTTGGTAAAGAGAGTAGGATTAGCTTTCCCAACCTTGAAAGCATGAGAAATGAAGAAATCTCTAAGGCATTCATACCATGCTCTTAGGGCTTGCTTAAGTCCATAGAGCGCCTTAGAGAGCTTGTAGACGTGGTCAGGATACCTGTCATCCTCAAAGGCAGGGGGTTGTTCCACATACACTTCCTCCTTCATTGGTCCATTTAGGAAGGCGCTCTTCACGTCTATTTGGAACAGCTTAAAAGAGTGGTGAGCAGCATAGGCCAATAATATTCGAATTGATTCTAGCCTAGCTACAAGAGCAAAAGTCTCCTCAAAGTCCAAACCTGCGACTTGGGCATAACCTTTTGCCACAAGTCGAGCCTTGTTTCTTATCACCACACCGTGTTCATCTTGCTTGTTGCGAAACATCCACTTGGTTCCCACAACATTTTGCTTTGGACATCCACTTGGTTCCCACAACATTTTGCTTTGGACATTTGCTTGAAGTTGTTGAGCTCTTCCTACATGGCCAACACCTAGTCCAGATCCTGCAAGGCTTCTTCTACCCTAAAAGGCTCAATAGAAGAAACAAACGAGTAATGCTCACAAAAATTAGCTAGACGTGAGCGAGTGGTTACTCCCTTGCTAATATCACCCAGAATCTGATCCACTGGATGATTCCTTTGGATTGTTGACCGAACTTGAGTTGGAGGAGCTTGTGAAGCTTCTTCCTCCTTATCTTGTTCTTCATGTGCTCCCCCTTGATCCAGCCCTTCATCTTGATGTACCTGTTCCTCATCTTGAGTTGGGGGATGCACCAATGTAGAAGAAGGTTGATCTTGCTCTTGTTGTTCCTGCGGTCACACATCACCTATTGCCATTGTTTGTATTGCGACTGTCAAAACTTCATCTTCATCTACATCATCAAGATCAACTAGCTCCCTTGGAGAGCCATTAGTTTCATCAAATACAATGTTGCTAGAGACTTCAACTAATCCTGATGATTTGTTGAAGACCCTATATGCTTTTGTATTTGAGTCATAACCTAGTAGAAACCCTTTTACAGCTTTGGGAGCAAACTTTGAATGCCTACCTTTCTTCACCAAGATGTAGCATTTGCTACCAAATACACGAAAATAGGAAACATTGGGTTTGTTATCGGTTAGGAGTTCGTATGATGTCTTCTTGAGGAGGCGATGCAGATATAGCCGATTTATGGCATGGCAAGCTGTATTCACAGCTTCCGACCAAAATTGCTCTGGCGTCTTGTATTCTCTAAGCATAGTCCTTGCCATGGCAATTAGTGACCTATTCTTCCTTTCTACCACACCATTTTGTTGTGGTGTGTAGGGAGCGGAGAACTCGTGCTTGATGCCTTCCTCCTCAAGATATTCTTTGACTTGAAGGTTTTTGAACTTAGATCCATTATCGCTCCTTATATTTTTCACCTTTAGCTCAAATTCATTTTGAGCTCTCCTTAAGAAGCGCTTTAGGGTTCCTTGGGTCTTAGATTTGTCCTGCAAAAAGAAAATCCAAGTGAAGCGAGAAAAATCATCTATAATAACAAGACCATACTTACTTCCCCTGATGCTGAGATAAGCAACGGGCCCGAAGAGATCCATATGTAGGAGTTCCAGTGGTCTTGACGTTGTCATCACGTTCTTGCTTTGATGAGTACTTCCCACTTGCTTCCCTGCTTGGCATGTTGTACAAGGTCTATCTTTCTCAAAACAGACATCGGTTAGTCCTAACACATGTTCTCCCTTTAGAAGTTTATGAAGGTTCTTCATCCCAACATGTGCTAAACGGTGGTGCCAAAGCCAGCCCATATTAATCTTAGCGATTAAGCATGCATCTAGATCGACATTCTCTTTTGAGAAATCAACTAAGTAGAGCTTGCCGTCTAATACACCCTTAAAAGCTAATGAACCATCACTTCTTCTAAAGACAGATACATCAATATTTGTAAATAAGCAATTATAACCCATATGACATAATTGACTTACATACAATAAATTGTACCCGAGCGATTCTACTAGAAACACATTTGAGATCGAATGATTGGTTGTGATGGCTATTTTGCCTAAGCCCTTAACTTTTCCTTGGTTCCCATCTCCAAAGATGATAGTGTCTTGGTAATCCCTATTTTTGACGTAGAGGTGAACATTTTCTTCTCCCCCGTCATGTGATTCGTGCATCCACTATCAATGATCCAGCTTGAGCCCCCGGTTGCATAAACCTGCAAGGTAATTAAGCTTGGGTTTTAGGTACCCAACTCTTGTTGGGTCCTACAAGGTTAGTCACAATAGACTTTGGAACCCAGATGCAAGTTTTGTCTCTCTTGCACTTAGGTCCCAAACTTCTAGCAACTACTTTATCATTTTTACATAACAGTATAAATGAAGCATCACATGTTTGATAAAGTATAGTTGGTCTAGTGGATGCTCTCCTAGGCGCACGAGAAGCAGCATGATGGCGCCTAGGCCTATTTCTACCATGAGCATATGAAGAGCTAGATGCAAACATGGCATGAGAACTAAATGCATCATCATGACATACATGAGAAACAATATGATCATAGCATTTATCATGATGAGAAATACTAGTAAATCTCTTATCATAAAGATAGGCATGGTTCATTTTAGAGCTACTATCCATGGGAGCCTT
This sequence comes from Zea mays, assembly GCF_902167145.1. Lineage (NCBI taxonomy): Eukaryota > Viridiplantae > Streptophyta > Magnoliopsida > Poales > Poaceae > Zea > Zea mays. The sequence continues at coordinate 114,314,433 of NC_050096.1, forward strand.
CCCTTTCTCTTTGTTGAGATTGGAAGTCCTTTGGCTTGTTAAGTTTTTGGTTTCCTTTTGGAAACCAAGTCCATCCTTAATAGAGGGGTGTCTACCAATGGTGTAGGCATCCCTAGCAAATTTTAGTTTTTCATAATTATCCTTGCAAGTCTTAAGTTGAGCGTTAAGACTTGCAACCTCATCATTTAGCTTAAGAATAGTAGAGGCATGTTCATTACAGGCATCAATGTTAAAATCTTTGCAGCTATTGCAGATAACAACATGCTCTACAGGTGAACTAGCAAAACTTACTTCTTCTAACTTAGCATTTAAATCAACATTTAAATTTTAAGCTTAGAAATAGAGTCATTGCAAGCAGATAGCTCAGAAGTCAATAGTTCATTTTTCTTAACTTCTAGAGCAAGAGATTTTTGAACATTAGTGAACTTATCATGTTCCTCATAAAGAATGTATTCTTGCTTTTCTAGAAGCCTATCTTTTTCATTTAGAGCATCAATCAATTCATTTATTTTATCTACTTTAGATCTATATAAACCTTTAAATAGACTACTGTAATCTACTTCATTATCAGAAGATTCTTCATCACTAGAAGAAGTATACTTAGGTGTGTCTCGTGTATGTACCTTCTTCTCCTTAGCCATGAGGCATGTGTGTCATTCGTTGGGGAAGAGGGAGGACTTGTTGAAGGCCGAGGCAGCTAGTCCTTCATCATCAGAGTCAGATGAAGAACAGTCGGAGTCCCATTCTTTTCCAAAGTGCGCCTCGCCCTTCGCCTTCCTGTAGTTCTTCATCCTTTCTTTCTTTCATCTCTTTTCTTGTGCCTGGTCATTGTCATTATCGGGACATTGTGCTATGAAATGACCAGACTTACCGCACTTGAAGCAGGAGCGCTTTCCCTTTGATTTGTTCTTGTTGGGATACTCCTTGCGTCCCTTTAAGGCGGTCTTGAAATGCTTGATTATAAGTGCTATTTTGTCCTCATTGAGCCTAGCAGCCTCCACTTGTGCTACCTTGCTGGGTAGCGCCTCCTTGCAGTTGGTTGCTTTGAGAGCAATGGGCTATGGCTCGTAGAGAGGAAGCGGTCTGTTTAGAGCATCATCCACATACCTCGCTTCCTTCACCATCATGCGCCCGCTCACGAATTTTCCGAGAATTTCCTCGGGCGTCATCTTGGTGTACCTGGGGTTCTCACAAATAAGATTTACAAGATGAGGTAACGGTAAATGACCTTAGCTTGTGTCAGACAACGTCATGATCCGTCCACCTTGTACTCCCATAGCTTCGAATCTTGTTGACAAGGGTCTTGAGCCTGTTGTAAGTTTGAGTTGGCTCCTCTCCCCTTATCATGGCGAACCTCCCCAGCTCGCCTTCCACCAGTTCCATCTTGGTGATCATGGTGGCATCATTACCCTCGTGAGAGATTTTGAGGGTATCCCATATTTGCTTGGCATTATCCAAGCCACTCACTTTGTTGTATTCATTCCTGCATAGAGATGCTAGCAAAACAGTAGTGGCTTGTGCATTTTTTATGTATTTGCTCATTGATAAATACAGGATTGTCAGTGCTATCGAAATGCATTCCATTTTCAATAATTTCCCAAATACTAGGATGGAGGGAAAATAAGTGACAACGCATTTAATGACTCCAAAATTAATAGTCCTCTCCATCAAAGTGTGGGCGTTTTCCAAGTGGAAAAGATAGTAAATGGGCATTCGAATTATAAGGGATGCGAGAATAATCAAAAGAATAGTTTTGATTAACCATTTTCTTTTTCGACGAAGAGTCTTCGTCGTCATTATCCCTCGGTGAAGAAGAGGAGGCGTCGCTGTCATAGTAGATGATCTTCTTTATGCGCCTCTTCTTCTTTCCATCCCTCTTCTTGTGACTCGAGCCTGAGTCAGTGGGCTTGTCGTCTTTTGGCTCGTAGAGGGTCTCCTTCTCCTTGTCGTTGATCACCATACCCTTTCCTTTAGGATCCACCTCTTCAGGCGGTTAGTCCCTTAATGAAGATTACGACTTTGATACCAATTGAGAGCACCTAGAGGGGGGTGAATAGGTGATCATGTGAAAATCAACTTTAAATGCCACAAACTTGGTTTATGAGATGTTAGTGACAAGAGAGAGAAGTGACTTCTTCACTTAATTGCTCTTCACAAAGTGAGTCTTAAACTTAGAGCAACTATCAAGTGAGTAGAAGATCACACAAGAATAGCAACAAGTTACACCGTGATTTTTATCCCGTGGTTCGGCCAAGTAGAACACTTGCCTACTTCCACGTTGTGGCATCCCAATTGTAACACCCCTGGTGTTACTGGCACTAAAACTTGAGCATAACATCATATGCATTGACATTTCATGTTGCCTATTATACCTAGAATGCATTCACTAGGTAAAAATTTCAAACAAGTTGTGATGATGTGGCTTGAAGAGTGCTTAACCTAGAGTAGGGTACTTAACCCTGGGTTTGGGCTTAGGGAGAAAAGTGAAGCCCAAATAAGTAATGATCTCAAGAATCATTAGAAATATTTGCAAGATATCAAAGTTGATGGGCTTTAGTGGCACCAAAACCCTAATGTGCCCAAAACATTAAAAACAAACCCTAGAAACCCTAATTGAAACCCTAGGGGGTAGATGTAATTTTTTGTGCACTTTTGGACCAAAGTGCAAATACCAAAGTGATAGAACACCATAAATCATGTGTTTTTCACATTTGAGAATTTGCAAGTTAAATAGTGGAATTTGGACTTATTTGCAAAAAGTACCCCATAACTCTATGTGCTTAAATCTGAATTTAGTTGAATGGGGTCAACTTTGGAGCTCTATATCTCAAAATTCTTGAGGATTTTGCTCTAGGTCAATACAGCAAACTTGTAGAGCTATGTAAAGAGAACAAATTTGATTAAGTGAGTAAGTCCTAGTACTACATGAAAGTGGGAGGAAAAATGGACCTGAAGTTGGTCTGTCAGTCGAGTGTAACTCTGAAACTGGGCTCACAGTGAACTAGGACCAAGTTTGGGAGCTATTTTGAGTATGATTTGATGAGTATTTGAGTGTGGTTGCTATAGCAAGATTAAAGCTAGATTATAGGACAATAACTTTGTCACAGGAAGATTGGTAAGTTGTGAAAGGGAAATGTGCCCTTGGGCCATTTTTATAAGATTTTGGTGATTAAGTGCTCCACACAAATGCTTTGAGTAATATTTGTGCCAAAGACTCAAGAAGTGGAAATCAAGATTAAAGGTATGTTTCTAGACTTAGTACATTGTATTGAAGACTAATGTATTGTGTCTAAGTGCTAGAAACAGGAGAAATCACTTTGGAGATAAGTTGGCTGTGTTCAGCCAAAAGGCTGCTCGGTCTGGGTGCACTGGACTGTCCGGTGGTGCACCGGACAGTGTCCGGTGTGCCAGGACTAGTACCGATGAACAGCCTACTCTCAGGTCTCGACGACGGCGTACGGCTATAAATCACCGGACTGTCCGGTGGTGCACCGGACTGTCCGGTGAGTCGTCTGCGGCGAAGTCGCCGCTCTCGGGAAACAGTCAACAGCGTACGGCTAAAATTCACCGGACTGTCCAGTGGTGCACCGGTCTGTCCAGTGGTGCACCAGACTGTCCGGTGTGCATCGGACAGTGTCCGGTGCGCCAACGGCTCCAAATCTTCAACGATCGGCTGCGCCAATTTAGGAAAGCAATCTGCACCGGACTATGAACAGTGGATGTCCTGTGGTGCACCGGACTGTCCGGTGCGCCACCCGACAGAAGGCAAGAATTGCCTTCCTGGATTGCTTCCAACGGCTCCTAGCTGCCTTGGGGCTATAAAAGGGACCCCTAGGCGCATGGAGGAGAACACCAAGCATACTTTGAACATTCTAAGACTCCCGCACTCCATCTTCACACATTCGATTGACATTCTTAGTGATTTGAGCTCCGTTCTAGTGGTGAACTTGTTGCGTTCTATTTGAGCTCAAGTCTTGGCTTGTGTGTGTGCGTATTGCTAGGATTTGTGTGTGTTGCTTCCCTCCCTTACTCTAGTGCTTTCACTATGATCCTCATTGTAAGGGCGAGAGACTCCAAGTTGTGGAGATTCCTCACAAACGGGAAAGAGTAAAGAAAGAAGAACACTGTGGTATTCAAGTTGATCATTGGATCACTTGAAAGGGGTTGAGTGCAACCCTCGTCCATTGGGACGCCACAACGTGGAGGTAGACAAGTGTTGTACTTGTCGAACCACGAGATAACTCGCGTGTCTCTTGTGATTGCTTTTCGTGTGATTGTTGTGATTCACAAGAGCTCGCTTTATAGTCACTTGGTATTATCTTTCTAACACATAACCAAGTTTTGTGGCTATAAGTTTTAAGTTTTTACAAGATCACCTATTCACCCCCCCTCTAGGTGCTCTCAAGTTGTCACATGGAAAATGGAGAACAAGGCTCCTCAAATCACGCTGTCAGAACAACTGAACAATATGCCCATGGTACAGTAGCTAGAAAAATCTTTAGATGCATCACCCCTCGCCGTCGGTGACCATGCGCTCGAATTCACACCGGTTGCTACGATTCGTGCCACAAAAAGAGTAGATAACATCAGGGCATGGTGAAAATATCTAGTGCGGGATGAATTCGGTCGCTGGCCGGACCGGCCATCGTGTCCCGCCCCAGTTAATCACGCTCGCATCACCGGAGTTCGTCGTTATCCGGCCTAGCTATGTGCCTCAAGGCCTTGCCACGTCGCAGTAGACCGCTTTAGGTAGCTTGTTCATCGCCTGAGACACTGCCCCGGTAAATGCCACGTTATGCGGCTCCGGTGACTCGTCCCTCTCTCCGACCGCTAGCTATAAATTCGCTGCCACCGCTCTCGGACACTATAAATTGAGGGTGCCGCTAACCCCATTAGGTTGTCACGAAACCAGAACACTCACACGTGCCTCAGATCGTCCACTAGAGCACTCCAATTTTGAATTTCACCCAAATCAGTCGAAATTCCACCGTGAAGGTCTCTCACGTGATCAGCCTGCCTCAGGTTGATTCATGCCCCTCTATTGTACGTTCTAGCCTCTCTAGGGTCTCCTGTTGCTTGTAGGCTCGATCGATTAAACCAGACTGTACTGGACTGCCCTGAACACCGTAGCTTCTTGGTTTTCACTGTTATCGTGAACAGACGTGCTCAGGTCTGGATTAGTGAAATTGGTTGAGGGATTAGTGTCACCCGAGATATAATTCGGTGTCGACTAAGTATGAAGCGTTGCCATTGCGTTCTTCGGCCAGTACAGGCTCACCGGAGACACGCTCGTCGCCGTCCACCATCGTGGACTTGGCACTGCGAAGAAATAGAAAGGGAGGTGTCTCGGTGTAAATGTCAGTGGCACGAGTAAATAGTGCACAGGACTCTTAACCAGTTATTCAAACCGCCTGGGGCCTCTGTGCAATTCCGCCGTGCGGGCACGCGTGGGTGCGTTTCCCCTGGGCATGGGCCGTATCGGGCTGAATTGAGCCCGTAACTGTTTATGCTTTCTCTTTTTCTTTTTTTGTCAGACTTAGGAAATTCATAGGAAATTATAGAAAAATGATAAAAATATGAGACAAATTTTGTTGGACTCCTAAATTTCTCTAGTATTTAATAAAAATAGTTTCGTGATTTTTAGTCCAAACCAGGAATTATGTAGTCTTTAAGAAGGCCAAAACCTAGACCTTTGGAATTTTAGAAATTGTTTGATAACTCTAAAAATCACAAAACTTTTTAGGAAAGCCTAACATGGTACTTAGAACCCTTGGGTCAAATTTCGTATGTTTTGAACATTGTTTGATCCCAAAACCCCAAAACCCTAGTTCCTTAGAATAAAAATCCCTAACCCTACTGGAGTGCTGACCTAGAAAACCCTAGTTTCCCTGGTGCACCATGAAGGAAATTTGTATTCAAGACACAACTTGATGTACCTGTATTATAATTGGTAATTGCATATTCATAGCATCACATGAGTACTCATGTTTATATATGGTTATGTATAGAGAACGAGGAAGAAGTAGTGGTTGAAGAAGAAGAAACTACACCACCAAATGAAAATCCACCTGCCGGGAACTGTTTTTATTTTGATATCTGTGGAACAGAGCTCGATTCCCCTACAACTGTAACGCCCTGAATTTGGGGGTAGAATTTTTTCTTCTTTTCTCTCACCAAATTCGGGCGTTACTCTCTTTTCTCTTTCCCCGTTTGCTCCTTCTTCCCAATTTCAAACCAGTATAGCGGCAGGTGTCCGTGTCATGTATAAACCAAAACCTAAGTGTCATGGGTGTTGCATCATGCCGAAGCGCATTTCTTTGTCTGATGATGAGTGTTCGTCTTGTTCCGTTCCGGATTTCGGTTCGCGATTTAATTCCATTTAGTGGTCCGCGCTCGTCGTGGATTTTCGATCCGCGAAGTGGCCCGGCCCAGCCCAACCGGCCCGGCCCGCCCCGGCCTGCGCGCCCCTGGCGCCCAAACCCCCCATGCGGCCCCCCCTCCCCTCTCTCTCTCTCATTTGGATCTCCCGCGCAAACAACCTCTCCTCTCCCTCTTCCACCTCTCTCTCCCCGTGGTGCCCTAGGATTTGGAGACGGCGATCACCGGATTTTAGACCCCGAGGTGAGCTCCCCTCCCCTTCTCCTCTCTCTCTCCCTCTCCCTCCTCTTCTTCCCCCCGCGCGCGCCCTCCCTCTCCCCCTGCCCGCGCCTGACCCCGCCCGTCCCCGCCCCTGCCCGGCGCGGCGGCGCCCGACCCCGTCCCCGCCCCCGGCCCCGGCGGCGCTCGGCCCCGCCCGGCTGCCCTCCCCGGTGGCGCTCGCCCGCCCGCCCCCTCCCGCGGCGGCGCTCGGCGCCCGTCCCCGGCCTCCCCTCGCGCGGCCCCTCCCCCTCCCTCCCCGGCGGCGCTCGGCCCCCGCTCGCCCCCCCCCCCCCCCCCGCTCGGCCCCCTGCCCGCCCCTCCCCGGCCCCGCGCGGCGCTCCCCGCCTGTCCCGGCCCCGCGGCGGCGCCCGCCCGTCCCGGCCCCGTGGCGGCGCCCGCCCGCCCCCGCTCCTCCCCTGCTCGCGCGCAGCGCGGCCCCGGCGCGCCCCTGGCGTGGCCCGGCGCGGCCCCGGTGGCCCCTGCTCGCCGGCGCGGCCCAGGCGTGGCCCCGGCGCGGCCTCCGGCCCCCGGCGTGTCCCCGGCGCGGCCCCGGCCGACTCGGCCGCCCCTGGCCGGTTCAACCGCCCCCCTGGCCGGTTCAACCGCCCCGGCTCCGGCTCGGCCGCCCGTTCCCCCGTCCCGGCCTCGCCCGACCGTATCTTCGCTCGCCCGCGCTCGCGGTGATTATTCGTTAATTAGCGTGTTGCGTCGCGCGCTTCGCCGCGCGACGGATTTGTCTAAATTCAGATTCTATCTTGTGTTGCGTCGTGCGCTTCGTCGCGCGACGATCCATTTTTGTTTCAAGATGTTTAAGGTGTAACGCCGCGTGTGTATTCACGCGACGTTCCACTTTGGACTCAGTTTAGTCGACGTATGCCGTCGTGCGCTTCGTCGCGCGACGCTTAACATCTCCTCGTAACTAAGGCGAAGTGCCTCGTTGCGTGCTCGGTCGCGCGACGAGTCGTTAACTTCTTAATTTGTTTTAGAGAGCTTTGTCGCGCGTCTCGCCGCGCGACCATCCTTTTGTTTATCTCCACCTGCTTATAATAATTAGACATGAAACATGACTTTACTTTACGCTAAACATAGTGTCTACATTAAATTTCCTTCCATTAAGCGAGTGGTTAATTTATAATCATGTAACGTGATCGTTTCTCGACTGTCTTTTCCTCTTTCTCTCTTAACCGTACTCGCGAGCCCGCGTGGAACGTCTGTTTACTTATTGCATTCTATTGTATGGTGTACTGTTCTTTTGTATTAAATGTGTGGATGTATGTATGTTTGCGCTCGCATAGAGAACGATCCGGTTGAAGAGCCCGAGGAACTCGCAGGAGAAGCCCCTGAGCAGCAGTCGGTTGGTGGAGGCAAGTGTCCCTTGACCTATCTCTGTCCTATTCATTCTTTAATTCACCTCCCTCTTTACACATTTATGCCTAAGGATTGACTAGCTTTCGTGATCCATGTCCTTGTTCACCTATTTGGGTTGGATTATTACTGTTTAGCTTTATGCTATTGCTCAACTCTAATTAATGAACATGATGAGAATATCTATGATACGCTGTTTTCCCCTCTCTTATTATGATGTTATACTTGTGGTCTTCAAGGGGGCTCGAGCGGTTTCTCGAGTGCCTCTCCGTAAGGACCTGTTCTATGGATGACCGCCCGGGAAAACAGTGCAACCATGAGGGTGGAATGGGACGCCCTTAGCTGAGTAATTAGAGGAACCGGGGTGTAGTTCGCTTAGCCGTCGTGCCGTCAATGGGGCTCGGTGTATGCGGCTCGCTCTGCCAAGGTTGATTTGTCCCTTGGGGAGGAGTGCAGTACATTTAGGAAACCTAACGGGTGGCTACAGCCCCGGGGAATCTTTGTAAAGGCTACGTAGTGATGCCCTGCTGGGTCACCTTGGTAGTGATCAATGGAGAGTCATGATCTCCGGGCAGAAAGGGAATCACGGCTTGTGGGTAAAGTGCACAACCTCTGCAGAGTGTTTGAAAACTGATATATCAGCCGTGCTCGCGGTTATGAGCGGCCAAGGGAGCTCCAGTGATTAGAGAGACTTGATCAGAGACATTATGGTACAGGTGGTTATGAGATCGATGGTTCTGGTTATGACTTTGGTGCTGGTAAGTGGTATTCTTTCCGTTTGGAAAGGGTACATCGGGCTAATAACTTGGGTTAATGCTAAAACTTGGCTTTCTATTAGTAAATAATAATCTGACCAACTAAAAGCAACTGCTTGACTTATCCCCACATAAAGCTAGTCCACTACAGCCAAACAGGATACTTGCTGAGTATGTTGATGTGTACTCACCCTTGCTCTACACACCAAACCCCCCCCCCCATCCCCAGGTTGTCAGCATTGCAACCACTGCTCAGGCGAAGATGAAGCTGTGGAAGGAGAATTCCAGGAGTTTCAAGACTACGACGAGTTCTAGGTGTGGGTTAGCGGCAACCCCCAGTCGGCTGCCTGTGAAGGCCGCGTTTATCTACGTTTCTTTTCCGCACTTTGATTTATTGTAAGAACTATATGGACGTCTCAGACGTATGATGTAATCGACTATTTCCCTTCTTATTACTATTTTGAGCACTATGTGATGATGTCCATGTTATGTAACTGCTGTGTACGTGAATAACTGATCCTGGCACGTACATGGTTCGCATTCGGTTTGCCTTCTAAAACCGGGTGTGACAACAACACAAGGCAAGCCCCGGTGCATTTACCCTTCCTTGTTGTTTAAAATTCTTTATCACTTGAAGTGATGCATTAAGTGATAGGAGTTGGGTGCTACACCATTGTTGCATTCCCTACCTTGAAATTGATTACCACTCCTTGATTACCTATTTTATTAAAATGTTTTCTAATGCTTAGTCTTGCTTTAGAAAACAAAAAGACTTTGTTTAAAACCAAAGATGATGCTTCAAACGGAATGGGATGTTTTCAAAAATAAAACTTGATGGTGGATCCATCATGACCGTGATGGGTTCAACATCGGACAAGATGTACCTCTGTCAGGTACTAAATTTTGGGATTTTAAATGATAAAGCTGAGACTGGGCAGGTGACTTGTACGAGAAGGAAGTCTCGGTGTAGTGTCTCTATCTGAGTCGATTAAGGACTATATCGATGTAGGCTTGATGATTAATGACCCTTTAACTGGTCACATGCCTCGTCATGGGTAAGCTTTGCCAACACGCAATGGGAGTGGAGAGATGGCAAGAGTAGCATGTACCCTTCGTGGCAAGAGGCTGGACGGTGGTGTATCTATGCTCTCGGTTGGCGTGAACCAGGTCTGGTATTAAGAAACCCGGTGGCGAGTTGACATATGCAAGGGTTAAGTGCTACATATGTCATGTGATTGGAGATCCTCAGCTGAGTATTAATCGATTCGGATCGCCGTTACTTCTCAGATATGAAGACTTGGTCACTGCCCTACACGTAGCAATCCAGTAAAGTAAAAGGGTGATAAAAGACGGCTAGTGCAGGTCAAGTGCTTGAACTAGGGTATAAAGAACTCTAGCTGCAGGTAATGACTTAACTTGATAACAAAACTGGATTTTTAAGGATCCACTGTTAGTAAGAATTTCTGCAAACTGAGTCTTTGATTCTTGATCAGCCTTACCTTGACTACCTCGAGCCAGCATAACCTTGAGAGTCCTTTCTTTTGACGGGTAAGACTTGCAAAAGTACACTCCGTACTCAGGGTTTTCGAACCCATGTTGTTGTAGGTGAGGAAACAGCAGACTTTTGCTGTTTTTGTTCAAAGGTGGTGTCCAAAGAAGAAGCTCAGCAGTGAAGTCGCGGGAGGATGTTGGCCTCCCACTTGTAAAGCAATATACTTTTATGCGGGAGGGGTTTTGCCTCCCGAGTCTGTAATAATAATATTTATGCACTCATGACCCTGGTTTTGTAATAAGTATACTCTCTCTATATTTTGTTAATGTAAAATTAAGTTATTGTAATTTGCTTCCGCTTATTCTTTCCTCTGATGTGATGTAATATCTACATCACGGGCGAAGCGCTCTTGGGCGAAATGATGAAGGTACAGTTACCGAACTTGTCGTGTGATTATGTGCATCAACGGGGTTGTCCAAGGTCCTTAGGACAAGGACAACTGTAGGTAGGCCTAATACCTTGGGAGGTTCCGTCACACCAATGGACGAGGGTTGCACTCAACCCCTTTTAAGTGATCCAATGATCCACTTGAATACCACGGTTTTCTTCCTTATAGTATATGTTCCCTTTGTGAGGAATCTCCACAGGTTGGAGTCTCTCACCTTATAAGATTGATCTCAGTGAAAACCACAAGAGTAAGGGAGGGAAAGGAACACACACAAAAGCTAGAGTCACAGCAAAGTCACGCACACAAGTCAAGACACGAGCACACAAAACACAGTGCAGCAAGTTCACAACTCGACAAGTGCTCAAATCTTAATCGCAATGATCCGAATGCGTGTTTGCGGAGTCTAGGCATCTTAGGATGTTCAATGGAGGCTTGGTGTGTTGCTCCATGCGCCTAGGGGTCCCTTTTATATCCCCAAGGCAGCTAGGAGCCGTTGGATCTCCATTAGGTAGGCAATTATTGCCTTCTATGGGTTGGCGCACCGGACAGTCCGGTGCACCACCGGACATGAACAGTCCCAATTTATTTCCTTCTTTGGCGAAGCCGACAGTTGAGCCCTCGGTCTCCTTGGCACACCGGACACTGTCCAGTGCACAACGAACAGTCCGGTGCAGCCTAGTGACCGTTGGCTCCGGCCATGCGTCGCCCGTTGATCGTGTTGTTGGCTGTTGGCGTGGGCGCTGTTGGCTCACCGGATAGTCCGATGCACCACCGGACAGTCTGGTGAATTTTAACCAAAGTGCCCTCAGCGATTTCCCGAGAGCAGCGAGTTCGTCGTTGCGCCAGCCTAGGCACCGGACATTATCCGGTGCACACCGGATAGTCCGGTGCCCCGCAGGCTGGTGCAAGTCTGGCTAGACTTAGCCGAACTTCTCCAATCCAATCTCATTTGACTTGACAATGTTCCTAGCACTTATAGGAATACATTAGTACAAAAAAACAATTCACTAAGGCTAGAATCATACCTTGATTCTTGATTTGCATCTCTTTAGTACTTAGCACATATTAACCAAAATAATATGTGTTGGGCATCTAATCACCAAAACATTTATAGAAATGGCCCAAGGGCACATTTCCCTTTCACTTCTTCAGGACATCCATTGTATACTTGCCTTGATGCACAAAGGTCCCGTCTTGAGTCTGCTTGATTTGCAACCCAAGAAAGAAATTCAGCTCGCCCATCATGCTCATCTCAAATTCCCTGCTCATAAGATCTAAAAATCTAGACACGAGAGCATTAGAAGAACCACCAAAGATGATATCATCCACGTAAATCTGAACTAAAAGGGTGTCATTATTATGCTTGAGGAGAAAAAGAGTTTTGTCCACAGAGCCCATTTTAAAACCCTTAGAAAGCAAAAAAGATTTCAAACGCTCATACGAGGCTCTAGGGGCTTGTTTCAAACCATGCAAAGCTTTTTGGAGTTTAGAAACATGGTTTGGAAACTTAGAACTCTCAAAACTAGGGGGTGCCTAACATATACCTCTTCCTCTATATACCCATTCAAAAAGGCACTTTTGACATCCATTTGAAAAAGTTTAAAACCCTTTGAAGTAGTAAAGGCTAAAAGGATCCTAATGGCCTCTAAACGGGCAGCAGGGGCAAAGGTCTCCTCATAATCAATTCCCTCTTTTTGGCAATAACCTTGGGCAATCAACCTCACCTTGTTTCTCACTACCAAACCATCATCACTCTGTTTGTTTTTGAAAACCCATTTTGTACCGATGGGATGGCAGTTAGAAGGAGGTGGCACCAAAACCCAAACCTGATTTCTTTCAAAATTTTCAAGCTCCTCATGCATAGCATTAACCTAGTTAGGATCAGATAAAGCATGTCCAACATCTAGGGACTCAAAAGTAGCAACAAAAGCTAAGTGAGAAAAATGAGAAATGTGCTGTGACCTAGAGCGAGTGACTCGCTCGTGAAGCTCCCCGATCATCTACTGAGGTGGGTGACGGTGCTAAATATGTTGTGGAGCCTCCCTTGAGGAAGTGGCCTCCCCCTCAACAGCAGCTTCAACTCCTCCAGTCTCAACAGGAGCTGGCTCAAGCGGACCCCAAGTGGTGGAAGGAGTGGGGTCAGGTCCGTCAGCCTTAGTAGTGGAAGCAGGCTTGACTGGGGTGGCCGGTGGAGTTAGCTCGAGAGCAACCCAATCAGCGTCGTCGTGCTCCTCCTCCACAAAGATGGTCTGTCCCATCTGATCTGGACCTGTAGGCTCAAAGACAGGGGATGGGCAAGGTGGAGTCTCATCGAATGTAACCTCACAAGTCTCCATAATGCGGTTAGTCTCTAGATTAAGAACACCATCAGAAGACCGAGACTCAAACTTGTCCATATTACCATGTTTTAGCACAAAGCATCTGTAGCCAAATACCCTAAAATGGCTAACCTTGGGTGGCCGTCCAAATTGCAGCTCATAAGAAGTTTTGTTTAGAAAAGTCCGAAGAAAGATGCGATTGGACACATGGCAAGCAGTGTTGATCGCTTTGGCCCAAAAACGCCTAGGAGTCCTATGGTCATCAAGCATCATCCTGGCCATCTCAACAAGGGTCCGATTTTTGTGGTCAACAATACCATTCTGCTGGAGCACATACAGAGAGAAAAATTGATGCTTGAGTCCCAAAGAAGCACAAAAGGTTGCAAATTTAGTATTTTTGAATTATGTGCCATTGTCAATGTGTATAGCTCTCATGACATTTTTTGGAAACTCATTTTACAGCCAAAGAATCAAATCTCGAGCATGAGTAAAAGCCTCATCCTTCACCGTCATAAAGAACACCCAAGAGTAGCGAGAGAAATCATCGACAATCACAAGCATATACCACTTCCCTCCAAAAGAGCAAACCCTGGCTGGACCAACAGTTTCCATATGAAGCAATTCGCTAGGATGCGAGGTCATCACCTTGGTGATCGGGGAATGGGAAGCGACAATCATTTTGCCATGACGACAAGGGTGATAGACAAGATCTTTCTCAAATTTTAATTTGGGCAATCCATGGATGAGGTCAAGTGAGCACAAACGACACAAAAGATCAAAGCTCAAGTGACATAGCCTCCTATGCCACTTCCAAAGGGAAGAGGAAGATCCTGCCAGCAAACATCGAGAAGGGTCAGAAGAATGTGAAAATCAGCACTGAAAACTCGACCAAAAGGGGAAATCTGGCAAATAAGATCCCCATAGGCATCCAAAACTCGAGACAAGCCCTTTTTAAAGCGCACTTCATAGTCATCCTCAAGGAGTTGTGAAACTGAAAGCAGATTGAAATGCAGATTCGAGACCAAAGCAACATCCTTGAGAATAAAGCTCTCATTCACCCGAATGGTGCCACAAGAAACAACCTTACCTCTTGACTTATCCCCGAATGTGATGTATTCCTTACCAATCACGGGGTCGAGGCTGGAGAACCATTTTGAGCTTCCGGTCATGTGGCGCAAACAGCCAGAATCCATGAGCCACGTGTTCTCCAGGCCTTCGTCCTGCATCAATAGTAAGACACGGGGTGAGCAAATGGCACAGCACTGGGGTAAGTAAACTGTGAAGAATACCCATGTTGTGGCATTTGCCCCTGAAAACTGTTAGGGAAAACACCAAACATCTCGGTTCTGAAGGGAATTGTGGTCCGCTGGGGAAGTATGAACCAAAACCTCTACCACATGGTCCTTGGCCATATGGCACACGACCAACGTCCCGTCGGGCACGACCACCGTGTGGTCTCACTGCCTGAGGCCTAGCAGCAAGAGGCAAAACACCTTTAGGCCTCGCAGGACGTCTCTGAATAGACTGAGCATGAACACCATGAGAGGGGTGGTTCATGTCCTTCCTGCTCGACTCAGAAACCCGCCGCTCATCTCTCTTCCTCCTAAAGCAAAATGAAGCTAGATGCCCATCCCTCTCACAATACTCACAATGGTACCTCACCTCTCTCTTGGGTGGATTTTGTTTGTGGGAGGGGCTTTCTTTTTGGATGGCTGAGGGGCTCTAGAAAGGGAATCGCTAGAGATGACGGGAAAGGTGTCAAGTGTGTTCCTAAGATGGTTAGGTTTTGGAAGCCACACTTGTTTCTAAGGAGGAGCTCTCACAGGTTCATCAATCACACCATCTCTCACAGGGGTGACAGGCTTAGTAGGGGTGGTTTTGATAAGCTTGGGAGTGGGTCAAGGTTTCTCTGAAGGTGTCAAACCACTACACTCACCAACCTTCCCAAAGAGAGCGACACTCCCATCCTTAGTAGCAAAGCCTAACCCCGATCCGCCAGTTCCCCTCTTGAACTGACTGACCATCATGCCCAACTAGGCTCACTGCATGACACCCAACTCAAGATAGATCGAAGGTATGCGTTTTCTTCCGTGATTCTTGTCTTATCATGTCTGCAGGACTAAAGGGTAGATTGCAAACCCTCACAAAGTGCACACTACGCAGGTGTAGGGGCACTCACTGAGCTAGCCTTCTCAAGCAAAGCTATCCTAGCGTCTCTCTCTGCTAGCTCAGACTGCAAGCCAAGACAAACGGTACACGCACCCAACAGGATAGACCTAGATCTCAACTCGTTGCGCTCATCTAGCAAGGTGGAGTACTTGGTCTGCAAAGTGGTGATCTTCGACATGTGTAGAGCGCACTCATCACATTCAGTCTCTTCGGACACCTCAACTAAAGCTCTAGCAGACTCAAGTTCCCTAAGCGTGCTCTCGTACTTGGATCTAAACTCTCTCCTCTCATGAGCAGCCTGCCTAAGCAACTTATCCTGACTAGCCAAAGCAGTGTTTAGCTCTTCTATCTCAGCGGCGAGATCATCGGTGGAAGGTAGTACCTCAGAAGTAGTGTCGTTGCCGATGTCTTTGTCGTCACTGGTGCCGATCGCGTCCTCACCAAGTGCAATGGTGCAGAAGCCTCCTGCAGTGTCGGTGATGAAGCACAACCTGTTCAGCTTGTCCTCGACCCACCTCTCAGTCTCCTCGTCGCTCGAGGAAGATACAACATCATCGGAGTCTTGGTCGAGGTTGCTGAGGGAGGCGAGGAAGGCACGCTCCTTGATCTTTGCCTTCTAAAGGTACTTCTTCTTGAGCGCCTCCTTGTCAAATCCTCCCTTGGACTTGTACTTGCCAGATGAGTAATTGCCCTTGCGCTGACCGAAGTGATGGTCGTGTAGGCCAGACTCCGATTTGCCCTTCATGGGGCAGCTGGCAATGAAGTGGTCGGGATCGCCACAGTTGTAGCATCCGTCCTTGGACCCGCCACACCGCCAGCTCATACGGTTGTTGTGGAACTGTGTGAACCGGCTGGCCACAAGTGCCAGCTCCTCATCCCCAAGGCTCTCCACATGCTCCTCTACAATAGACAACAAAGAAGATAGAGCAAACATAGCAGGTGAGGAGTTAGAAGCAGAACCACGTCCAGAGACCAGGGCCATGGTGGGTGCACTAGAGTTCTCAAACTTGGCCCGAGTCTGGTGGTCAATCTCTATGGACTTGAGCTTGCTAAAGAGCTCGTCCACGGTGAGAGTCTCGTAGTTGGGTGACTCGATGATCACCGAGACCTTCACCTCCCAAACCCTCCGATCTAGAGCATGTAGTAATTTCAGTGCTCTATCATGATCACTATAGGGTAGCTATGCCTTGTTGGCACGCATCTTGTTCACAATTGACTAGAACCTAGAGAACATAGAATAAATGGTCTCTCTAGCCAAGTGTGTGAAGTTCTCGTACTCTCGCCTGTACGTCTCAAACAGTCTGGTCTTCACATGATCATTATGAAAGTCGCTTAGAGGGGGGGTGAATAGGGCGAAACTGAAATTTACAAAGTTAATCACAACTACAAGCCGGGTTAGCGTTAGAAATATAATCGAGTCTGAGAGAGAGGGTGAAAAACAAATCATAAGCGAATGAAGAGTGAGACACAAGGATTTGTTTTACCGAGGTTCGGTTCTTGCAAACCTACTCCCCGTTGAGGTGGTCACAAAGACCGGGTCTCTTTCAACCCTTTCCCTCTCTCAAACGGTCACTTAGACCGAGTGAGCTTCTCTTCTCAATCACACGGGACACTAAGTCCCCACAAGGACCACCACACAATTGGTGTCTCTTGCCTTGGTTACAATTGAGTGAATCTCAAGAAAGAATGAGAAAGAAAAGAAGCAATCCAAGCGCAAGAGCTCAAATGAACACAACAAATCTCTCTCTCTAATCACTAGAGCTTTGTGTGGAGTTGGGAGGATTTGATCTCTTTGGTGTGTCTTTGTATTGAATGCTATAGCTCTTGTAAGGTGTAGAATTGCAGAAACTTGGATGCCATTGAATGTGGGGTGGTTGGGGTATTTATAGCCCCAACCACCAAAATGTGGTCGTTGGAAGTTTGTTGTCGCATGGCGCACCGGACAGTCTGGTGCGCCACCGGACAGTCCGGTGCGCCAGCCACGTCAGCCAGCAGTTGGGGTTCGACCGTTGGAGCTCTGACTTGTGGGGCCTCTGGGCTGTCCGGTGGTGCACCAGACAGGTCCTGTAGACTGTCCGGTGCGCCAACTGCGCGTGTTCTGACCTCTGTGCGCGTAGGCGCGCATTAAATGCGTTGCAGTCGACAGTTGCGCTTGAAGTAGCCGTTGCTCCGCTGGCACACCGGACAGTCCGGTGTGTCATCGGACACTGTCCGGTGCGTCACCGGACGGTCCAGTGAATTATAGCGGAGCGCCCTCTGATTTTCCCGAAGGTGAGGAGTTCAGCGTCGAGTTCCCTGGTGCACCGGACAGTCCGGTGCGCCAGACCAGGGTGCCTTTGGGATTTCTTAAGCTCTTTTTGTTTGAACCCTTTCTTGGTCTTTTTATTGGTCTATTGTGAACCTTTGGCACCCGTAAAACTTATAGACTAGAGCAAACTAGTTAGTCCAATTATTTGTGTTGAGCAACTCAACCACCAAAATCTATTTAGGAAAAGGTGTAAGCCTATTTCCCTTTCAATCTTCCCCTTTTTGGTGATTGATGCCAACACAAACCAAAGCAAATATAGAAGTGCAGAATTGAACTAGTTTGCATAATGTAAGTGCAAAGGTTGCTTGGAATGAAACCAATAATACTTACTAGATGCGCATGGATGTCTTTTCTTTTTATTAACATTTTGGACCACGCTTGCACCACATGTTTTGTTTTTGCAAAATGTTTTAGAAATTCTTTTCAAAGTTCTTTTGCAAATAGTCAAAGGTAAATGAATAAGATTTTTGAGAAGCATTTTCAAGTTTTGAAATTGTCTCCCCCTGTTTCAAATGTTTTTCCTTTGACTAAACAAAAACTCCTCCTTAATGAAATCCTCCTCTTAGTGTTCAAGAGGGTTTTAGATATTAATTTTGAAGAGGGTATACGAATTTGAAATTGTATCAAAATAAGATACCAATTGAAAAAAAAACATCACCAATTAATAGACTCCATACCAAATAAATTTTTGAAATTGGTGGTGGTGCGGTCCTTTTGCTTTGGACTAATACTCTCTCCCCCTTTGGCATGAATCGCCAAAAACGGATATTTGAGTGAAATATAAGCCCTTTTTAAACTACTCTCTCCCCTTTTGGATAGAAATAAAGGAGTGAAGATTATACCAAAGTTGGAGGGTAGTGCGGAGCGACAGCGAAGAGTGAATGATTCGATGAAGCGGAGTGGAAGCCTTGTCTTTGCCGAAGACTCCTTTTCCCTTTCAATCTATGACTTAGCATGAAATGGACTTGAAAGAACACATTAGTCATAGCACATGAAAGAGATGATCAAAGGTATACATATGAGCTATGTATGCAAGACATCAATAAAAATTTCTAGAATCAAGAATATTTAGCTCATGCCTAAGTTTGGTAAAAGTTTGTTCATCCAATGGCTTGGTAAAGATATCGGCTAATTGTTCTTTGGTGCTAACATATGCAATCTCGATATCCCCCTTTTGTTGGTGATCCCTTAGAAAATGATACCGAATGGCTATGTGTTTAGTGCGGCTATGCTCAACGGGATTATCCGCCATGTGGATTGCACTCTCATTATCACATAGAAGAGGAACTTTGGTTAATTTGTAACCATAGTCCCTAAGGGTTTGCCTCATCCAAAGCAATTGCGCACAACAATGGCCTGCGGCAATATACTCGGCTTCGGCAGTTGAAAGAGCCACAAAATTTTGCTTCTTTGAAGCCCAAGACACCAGAGATCTTCCCAAGAACTGGCAAGTCCCCGATGTGCTCTTTCTATTAATTTTGCACCCTGCCCAATCGGCATCGGAATAACCAATTAAATCAAATGTGGATCCCCTGGGGTACCAAAGGCCAAACTTAGGAGTATAAACTAAATATCTCAAGATTCGTTTTACGGCCCTAAGGTGAGCTTCCTTAGGATCGGCTTGGAATCTTGCACACATGCATACAGAAAGCATAATATCCGGTCGTGAAGCACATAAATAGAGTAAAGAACCTATCATCGACAGGTATACCTTTTGATCTACGGATTTACCTCCCGTGTCGAGGTCGAGATGCCCATTAGTTCCCATGGGTGTCTTGATGGGCTTGGCGTCCTTCATCCCAAACTTGGTTAGAATGTCTTGAATGTACTTTGTTTGGCTAATGAAGGTGCCCTCTTGGAGTTTCTTGACTTGGAATCCTAGAAAATACTTCAACTCCCCCATCATTGACATCTCGAATTTCTGTGTCATGATCCTACTAAATTCCTCACATGTAGATTCGTTAGTAGACCCAAATATAATATCATCAACATAAATTTGGCATACAAACAAATCATTTGCAAGTGTTTTAGTAAATAAAGTAGGATCGGCCTTGCCGACTTTGAAGCCATTAGCAATAAGGAAATCTCTTAGGCATTCATACCATGCTCTTGGGGCTTGCTTGAGCCCATAAAGCGCCTTAGACAGCCTATAGACATGGTTAGGATACTCACTATCTTCAAAGCCAGGAGGTTGCTCAACATAGACCTCTTCCTTGATGGGTCCGTTGAGGAAGGCACTCTTCACGTCCATTTGATAAAGCTTGAAGCCATGGTAAGTAGCATAGGCAAGTAAAATGCGAATTGACTCAAGCCTAGCTACGGGTGCGAAGGTTTCACCGAAATCCAAACCTTCGACTTGTGAATATCCCTTGGCCACAAGTAGGGCTTTGTTCCTAGTCACCACACCATGCTCGTCTTGTTTGTTGCGGAAGACCCACTTGGTTCCTACAACATTTTGGTTAGGACGTGGAACTAAATGTCATACCTCATTCCTCGTGAAGTTGTTGAGCTCCTCTTGCATCGCCATCACCCAATCCGAATCTTGAAGTGCTTCCTCTACCCTGTGTGGCTCAATAGAGGAAACAAAAGAGTAATGCTCAAAAAAATGTGCAACACGAGATCTAGTGGTTACCCCCTTATGAATGTCGCCGAGGATGGTGTTGACGGGGTGATCTCGTTGGATTGCTTGGTGGACTCTTGGGTGTGGCGGCCTTGGAACTTGCTCATCCTCCTTGTCTTGATCATTTGCATCTCCCCCTTGATCATTTCCGTCGTCTTGAGGTGGGCTCATCTTCTTGATCTTCTTCTTCATCATCTTGAGCCTCATCCTCATCTTGAGTTGGTGGAGATGCTTGCATGGAGGAGGATGGTTGATCTTGTGCTTGAATGGGCTCTTCGGATTCCTTAGGACACACATACCCAATGGACATGTTCCTTAGCGCGACGCACGGAGCCTCTTCATCATCTAATTCATCAAGATCAACTTGCTCTACTTGAGAGCCGTTAGTCTCATCAAACACAATGTCACAAGAAACTTCAACTAGTCCAGTGGACTTGTTAAAGACTCTATATGCCCTTGTGTTTGAATCATATCCTAGTAAAAAGCCTTCTACAGCCTTAGGAGCAAATTTTGATTTTCTTCCTCTTTTAACAAGAATAAAACATTTGCTACCAAAGACTCTAAAATATGAAACATTGGGCTTTTTACCGGTTAGGAGTTCGTAAGATGTCTTCTTGAGGATTCGGTGTAGATACAACCAGTTGATGGCGTAGCAGGCGGTGTTGACCACCTCGGCCCAAAACCGATCCGAAGTCTTGTACTCATCAAGCATGGTTCTTGCCATGTCCAATAGAGTTCTATTCTTCCTCTCCACTACACCATTTTGTTGTGGCGTGTAGGGAGAAGAGAACTCATGCTTGATGCTCTCCTCCTCAAGGAAGCCTTCGATTTGTGAATTCTTGAACTCCGTTCCATTATCGCTTCTAATTTTCTTGATCCTCAAGCCGAACTCATTTTGAGCCCGTCTCAAGAATCCCTTTAAAGTTTCTTGGGTTTGTGATTTTTCCTGCAAAAAGAACACCCAAGTGAAGCGAGAATAGTCATCCACAATAACAAGACAGTACTTACTCCCGCCGATGCTTATGTAAGCGATCGGGCCGAATAGGTCCATGTGGAGGAGCTCCAGTGGTCTGTCGGTTGTTAAGATGTTCTTATGTGGATGATGAGCGCCAACTTGCTTCCCAGCTTGGCATGCGCTACAAATCCTGTCTTTCTCAAAATGAACATTGGTTAGTCCTAAAATGTGTTCTCCCTTTAGAAGCTTGTGAAGATTCTTCATCCCAACATGTGCTAGTCGGCGATACCAGAGCCAGCCCATGTTAGTCTTAGCAATTAAGCAAGTGTCGAGTTCAGCTCTATTGAAATCAACTAAGTATAGCTGACCTTCTAACACTCCCTTAAATGCTACTGAATCATCACTTCTTCTAAAGACAGTGACACCTACATTAGTAAATAGACAGT
This sequence comes from Zea mays, assembly GCF_902167145.1. Taxonomy (NCBI): domain Eukaryota; kingdom Viridiplantae; phylum Streptophyta; class Magnoliopsida; order Poales; family Poaceae; genus Zea; species Zea mays. The sequence goes on from NC_050096.1 coordinate 114,335,948, forward strand.
TGTAGCCCATTTTGCATAATTGAGATACGGAAAGCAAATTGTAATCTAATGAATCAACAAGAAAAACATTGGAAATGGAATGGTCAGGAGATATAGCAATTTTATCCAATCCTTTGACCAAACCTTGATTTCCATCCCCGAATGTGATAGCTCGTTGGGGATCTTGGTTTTTCTCGTAGGAGGAGAACATCTTCTTCTCCCCTGTCATGTGGTTTGTGCACCCGCTATCGATGATCCAACTTGAGCCCCCAGATGCATAAACCTACAAAACAAGTTTAGTTCTTGATTTTAGGTACCCAAACAGTTTTGGGTCCTTTGACATTAGATACAAGAACTTTGGGTACCCAAACACAAGTCTTGGAACTCTTGTGTTTGCCCCCAACATACTTGACAACTACTTTGCCGGATTTGTTAGTCAAAACATAAGATGCATCAAAAGTTTTAAATGAAATGCTAGGTTCATTTGATGCACTAGGAGTTTTCTTTCTAGGCAATTTAGCACGAGTTGATTGCCTAGAGCTAGATGTCTCACCCTTATACATAAAAGCATGATTAAGGCCAGAGTGAGACTTCCTAGAATGAATTCTCCTAATTTTATGCTCGGGATAACCGGCAGGGTACAAAATGTAACCCTCGTTATCCTGAGGCATGGGAGCCTTGCCCTTAACAAAGTTAGACAATTTTTTAGGAGGGGCATTAAGTTTGACATTGTCTCCCTTTTGGAAGCCAATGCCATCCTTGATGCCAGGGCGTCTCCCACTATAAAGCATACTACGAGCAAATTTAAATTTTTCATTTTCAAGTTCATGCTCGGCAATTTTAGCATCTAATTTTGCTATATGATCATTTTGTTGTTTAATTAAGACCATATGATCATGAATAGCATCAATATCAACATCTCTACATCTAGTGCAAATAGAAACATGCTCAACGGTAGATGTAGAGGGTTTGCAAGTTTTTAGTTCAACAATCTTAGCATGTAAAATATCATTTTCACTTCTAAGATCGGAAATAGAAGCATTGCAAACATCTAAGTCTTTAGCCTTAGCAATTAATTTTTCATTTTCAATTCTAAGGCTAGCAAGAGAGGCATTCAATTTTTCAATCTTAGCAATAGAAATATCATGATCATTTCTAAGATTGACATATGAATCATCACAAACATTTGAATCAACCTTAGCAACTAATTTAGCATTTTCATTTCTAAGGTTGGCAATAACATCATGACAAGTGCTTAGCTCACTAGATAATTTTTCACATTTTTCCCTTTCTAGAGCATAAGCATTCTTAACCTTAACATGTTTCTTATTTTCCTTAATTAGGAAGTCCTCTTGGCTATCCAAGAGTTCATCCTTATCATGAATAGCGCTAATCAATTCATTTAACTTTTCTTTTTGTTCCATGTTAAGGTTGTCAAAAAGGGTAAACAAATTATCCTCCTCATTACTAGAATTGTCTTTATCACTAGAGGATGCATATTTAGTGGAGGATTTAGATTTAACCTTCTTCCTTTTGCCGTCCTTTGCCATAAGGCACTTGTGGTCGACGTTGGGGAAGAGAAGTCCCTTGTTGATGGCGATGTTGGCGACGTCCTCGTCGGAGGAGGAGTCGGTGGAGCTCTTATCGGAGTCCCACTCGCGGCACACATGGGCATCGCCGCCCTTCTTCTTGTGGTACCTCTTCTTTTCCTTTCTTCTCCTCTTCTTGTCGTCGCCCCTGTCACTGTCACTAGAAATAGGACATTTTGCAATAAAGTGACCGGGCTTACCACACTTGTAGCAAACCTTCTTGGAGCGGGGCTTGTAGTCCTTCCCCCTCCGTTGCTTGAGGATTTGTCGAAAGCTTTTGATGATTAAAGCCATCTCCTCATTGTTGAGCTTTGAGGCGTCGATGGGGAGCCTACTTGGTGTAGACTCTTCCTTCTTCTCCTCCGTTGCCTTGAATGCGACGGGTTGTGCCTCGGGCGTGGAGGAGGTGCCTTGCTCGATGATTTTCTTTGAGCCTTTAATCATTAGCTCAAAGCTCACAAATTTTCCTATAACTTCCTCGGGAGACATTAGCTTGTATCTAGGATCACCTCGAATTAATTGAACTTGTGTAGGGTTAAGAAAAACGAGGGATCTAAGAATAACCTTGACCATCTCATGGTCATCCCATTTTGTGCTCCCGAGGTTGAGCACTTGGTTCACCAAGGTCTTCAAGCGGTTGTACATAGCTTGCGGATCCTCCCCTTGGTGAAGCATGAAGCGACCGAGCTCCCCCTCGATCGTCTCTCTCTTGGTGATCTTTGTCACCTCGTCTCCTTCGTGCGCGGTCTTGAGGACATCCCAAATTTCCTTTGCGCTTTTCAACCCTTGCACCTTATTATACTCCTCTCGACTTAGAGAGGCGAGGAGTATAGTAGTGGCTTGGGAGTTGAAGTGGTGGATTTGGGCCACTTCGTCCGAGTCATAGTCTTCATCCCCTACGGATGGTACCTGTACACCAAACTCAACAACATTCCAAATGCTTGTGTGGAGTGAGGTTAGATGATGCCTCATTTTGTCACTCCACATATTATAATCTTCACCGTCAAAAACCGGTGGTTTGCCTAATGGAATAGAGAGTAAAGGAGTACGCTTTGAAATACGAGGGTAGCATAGGGGAATCTTACTATACTTCTTGCGCTCGTGGCGCTTAGAAGTAATGGATGGCACGTCGGAGCCGGAGGTGGATGGCGATGAAGAATCGGTCTCGTAGTAGACCACCTTCCTCATCTTCTTCTTCTTGTCGCCACTCCGATGCGACTTGTGGGAGGAGGACTCCTTCTCCTTTCCTTTGTTGCAGGACTCTCCCGATGGAGCCTTCCCGAGGCTTGTAGCGGGCTTGTCGCCGGTCACCATCTCCTTTCTGGCGTGATCTCCCGACATCACTTCGAGCGGTTAGGCTCTAATGAAGCACCAGGCTCTGATACCAATTGAAAGTCGCCTAGAGGGGGGTGAATAGGGCGAAACTGAAATTTACAAAGTTAATCACAACTACAAGCCGGGTTAGCGTTAGAAATATAATCGAGTCCGAGAGAGAGGGTGAAAAACAAATCACAAGCGAATGAAGAGTGAGACACAAGGATTTGTTTTACCGAGGTTCGGTTCTTGCAAACCTACTCCCCGTTGAGGTGGTCACAAAGACCGGGTCTCTTTCAACCCTTTCCTTCTCTCAAACGGTCACTTAGACCGAGTGAGCTTCTCTTCTCAATCACACGGGACACCAAGTCCCCGCAAGGACCACCACACAATTGGTGTCCCTTGCCTTGGTTACAATTGAGTGAATCTCAAGAAAGAATGAGAAAGAAAAGAAGCAATCCAAGCACAAGAGCTCAAATGAACACAACAAATCTCTCTCTCTCTAATCACTAGAGCTTTGTGTGGAGTTGGGAGAGGATTTGATCTCTTTGGTGTGTCTTTGTATTGAATGCTATAGCTCTTGTAAGGTGTAGAAGTGCAGAAACTTGGATGCCATTGAATGTGGGGTGGTTGGGGTATTTATAGCCCCAACCACCAAAATGTGGTCATTGGAAGTTTGCTGTCGCATGGCGCACCAGACAGTCCGGTGCGCCAGCCACGTCAGCCAGCCGTTGGGGTTCGACCGTTGGAGCTCTGACTTGTGGGGCCTCTGGGCTGTCCGGTGGTGCACCGGACATGTCCTTGAGACTGTCCGGTGCGCCAACTGCGCGTGTTCTGACCTCTGCGTGCAGGCGCGCATTAAATGCGTTGCAGTCGACCGTTGCGCTTGATGTAGCCATTGCTCCGCTGGCACACTGGACGGTCCGGTGAATTATAGCAGAGCGCCCTCTGATTTTCCCGAAGGTGAGGAGTTCAGCGTCGAGTTCCCTGGTGCACCGGACACTATCCGGTGGCACACTGGACAGTCTGGTGCGCCAGACCAGGGTGCCTTTGGGATTTCTTAAACTCTTTTTGTTTGAACCCTTTCTTGGTCTTTTTATTGGTCTATTGTGAACCTTTGGCACCTGTAAAACTTATAGACTAGAGCAAACTAGTTAGTCCAATTATTTGTGTTGAGCAACTCAACCACCAAAATCTATTTAGGAAAAGGTGTAAGCCTATTTCCCTTTCACATTGCCCTCATGGAATCTCTCGAGAGTAGACCAGATCTAATGAGCCATAGTCAGATGTCCAACTCGCTCAAACTCACCGAGCGAGAGACACGAGAACAAAGCGTTTCGAGTTTTGTTGTTCGAATTATGGAACTCCATTTGAATTGGAGTGATCCGGTGACTTGTAGCATTGAAAATCACATCAAGGCAAATTTCCCAAACCCGGTAACTGATGCTCTGAAGATACGCAGACATGCGAATCTTCTAGTACGGGCAATTGGTCTCATCGAAAAATGGAGGTTTGCCAACACCTCGTTCCATGTCGCTTACGTGGATTTCGAACCAATTAGGGAAGAGAAATTCTTAACCGGCTCTGATACCAATTGTAGGACCGGTAAGGTGACCAGAGGGGGGGTGAATGGGAGCCAATTGGATTTTGTTTCCAAACACTGAGAATGAAAACTTCACTTCAATTGAGATGAAGCAAGTGCTCAAACCATGAACACAATAGCGAATGAGTTATCTCATGATGACAAAATGTTCCTAATACTCACATGAGACCAGCAAAACAAACGGATCGCAAATCGGACACCAAAAAGTCCAAAACGGTCCAATACAGTATCGTCAACAAGTGTTGTTTTCAGCAGTACGAAATTATGTTCTTCAATTAAAAACTAGACCAAACAAACTCTGATTGAGATGAAATTTTACACACACCTGAACAAATACGTTTCCAAGAACTCCCCAAATTTTGAGCTCAATTGGACTTGTGAATCACCTGCAGATTTAAAAATACAGCCAGAAATTAGGGTTTTGTTAGGGTTTTCTAGAACGAGTTCAAACTAAGTTTTTCTCAATTTGTGACCAAAATCTGCAATAACTAGGTGAATGCAGTGGTCCGAAGAGTGCAACTCACCACCAATCAATCCCCAAACCAAATCCTCTCAAAGGAATCAAAGGTTTTTCACCAACAACTCAAGATCAAGGAAAAGGAGAAACCAAAACTATAAAACTTTAGAAATTCCAGCAAGGGTACAAACTGAGATTTGAAGCCAAAGATCCCTATGGGTCAGACCGGTGGCACTTCCTCTGATTAAATTTGAAAATCAAGAACACAGTCGAAGGACAAAATTGCTGCAGAACCCTCGGCTCAACTGGTGTCTACCTAGAGAGAAAACTATGAGCTCTAGAATGAGTGCTCAAAACAAATGGCAACCAAGGGATGTTGAACTAACCAGCCCTCCCCTCTATTTATAGAGGGTTATTCTCACTTCCTAAACAACCCCTATTTACATAGAGCCTATCCACTCCACCGGGGGCGAAATGGACCAACTCTTAGGTTTTCGATCCGACGGCGACGTCCTTCACATGGAGTTGCTTCGCCTTGACGCACCCTCCGCGATCACGTCACGTGCCACCACCGGTTCCCTCTGGAACCGCCACCGCCGAGTTTTGAGGCCCAAATTCAATAAAACCTGCCATCTGTAGCGCTCGGTGGTTTTGAGGCCCAAACCACCAAACCTGTCGTGAGCGTCGCACGTCGTGCACGTCCTCCACGATTAGACGTATGTCCCGCTAGTCCTCGACCACGCCGGCAGCACGCTCCACTCCACCACGTCCTCGCACAAGTGCATGTCCTAGGTGTTAGCCACCGCGGTTGGTCACCTGGCTGCTCTGATCCGTCAGTCAAGACCTAGCACTCGCCCTTCACCGCTCCCGCTCCATCAGCACGAGCCCACATGACGTTCACCTCAGCCATCGACCACCGTTCTTGTGCTCCACACCTGCACACCAGAAGTCGACCGACATGGTTGCACAAGCATAATCTCACACTCTGGTCAGTCCACTGACTACCCCAGAGTGCTACCCATTGACAATCACTCATCATCAACCCGAACCACAAGAGACAAGTCAACCTTGTGTTTGCACTATCCAACCCCTTTAGCCTTAATATATGTGCTTCGAGTTGGTGAGCATGATGTTTACTATAGAGCTTTGGAGGGCTCCCTTCTGTCCTATTGGTGCATATCCTACACTAGGAACTGTTGGTGACCTAAGTGCACCTACTCATAGGGTGGGGTCCTAGGATGAATGGTGGAGGGAATCCCAGATGGCTAGGCGATGGGTTAGTTGAAGTAGTGGAACCTGAAAGTTGTGGCTTCGTCTCGTGGGCACCAATGTTGAGCACCTGTTAAGATTCATGTGAAGGACCAAAATAGGGAAACACAATTATATGTATTGGGTCTTTGTTCTTTCAATCTATCCCTTAATAGAAGATAGATTGAAGGAAAACGATTGTCATATTTATATATTTAAGAAAGGCAAGATAAGTAAAGGCGATCGAAACAAGTTGTTACTGATGCATGTCTTTTCTTTTTCCTTCCTGATTACAAATGATTATGGTTATACCTTAGAAGACCAAAACAATAGCTCGAAGGCAAAAAAGTAGAATAGTTTCAGAGGTAGAGCAATTTCGATCAGGGAGGCCCCCCATGCATGACATGGTGCCTTTGTTTATATGTGTACGTTTGGTAAGACTCCAGAAAAGTTGCTCTTCTGCAGTAAATTGAAGAGTATGTTACTGTCGAAGATGATGTCGAAGAGCTAAAAGAAAAAATAGCTATTATTAGGCAAGTGAACAAGACGTTGGATGATATCGTTTTTCAAATTTGTTACGAAGTTGCTAATAAGGTCATGAAAGAAGACCAATGAACATTTTTGTAAAGAACCTTGTATAATTTTCTAAGGAATGTGAGGTAAAAAACTTTGTATGTCTTTGTATTACAATCTTATGTTGTGCTCTATGATGTGTGAAACCAAAAAAGTATTATTGAGCTAAAGGCAAAAAGCACTTTTCCTTGTTTTCATGCATAACAAAGGTGTTAAACAACTTTAAAACTGTAGGCACCTTCTTCTTTGTGATTGAGACAAATGTTAAGCGAATTGAGAAAATCTTAGAAAGTAACAAGGGTGTGTTTCATTCTCATCTATGTATAATACAAAGGGTTTATAAACATAAAATATGAAGGGTGCTTTGTCGAAGGTAATAGCGATTAACCATGCATTATTTAAGATGAATGGTCGCAAACATTATGCTTATTTTAGTTACACAAGTGTGCCTTACTACGAAGGACTTTAGAAGCTCTTTTTGACTCTGCCTTCTAGTTGAAGGACTTTGGAGTCTTGTCACCATTACTAGGTGACTTCTTTTTGACTCTACCATCCACTTGAAGGACATCGGAGTCTTACAACCATTACTATGTGACTTCTTTTTGACTCTACCTTTCACTCGAAGGACTTCAGAGTCTTGTCACCATTACTAGGTGACTTCTTTTTGACTCTACCATCCACTTGAAGGACATCGGAGTCTTACAACCATTACTATGTGACTTCTTTTTTACTCTACCTTTCACTCGAAGGATTTCAGAGTCTTGTCACCATTACTGGCTGACTTTTTTTACTCTGCCTTCCACTTGAAGGACTTTGGAGTCTTGACACCATTGCTGGGTGACTTCATTTTGACTATACCTTCCACTTGAAGGACTTCGAAGTCTTGTCACCATTACTAGGTGACTTCATTTTTACTCTATCTTCCACTTGAAGGACTTTAGAGTCTTGTCACTATTACTGGGTGACTGATTTATCTTCATACGAAGGTCTTCAGGATTGTTTTATTCTATTTTTGGTACACTTGTAGGTGCATCCTCAAAGTTACATTTACAACTTATGTATTCTTGTAGTCTATTGAGATAAAGGCGAAAGACTAGAAAAATAAAAGTATGAAAAGATACAAAATTTCTAGTTCTGCAATAGCTTTGCTTCTTCTTTCCAACCCCTTTAGCCTTAATATATGTGCTTCGAGTTGGTGAGCATGATGTTTACTATAGAGCTTTGGAGGGCTCTCTTCTGTCCTATTGGTGCATATCCTGCACTAGGAACTATTGGTGACCTAAGTGCACATGCTCATAGGGCGGGGTCCTAGGATTAATGGTGGAGGGAATCCCCGATGGCTAGGCGATGGGTTAGTTGTAGTAGTGGAACCTGAAAGCTGTGGCTTCGTCTCCTGGGCACCAATGTTGAGCACCTGTTAAGATTCATGTGAAGGACCAAAATAGAGAAACACAATTATAAGTATTGGGTCTTCATTCTTTCAATCTGTCCCTTGATAGAAGATAGATTGAAGGAAGAAGTTTGTCATATTTACAGATTTAAGAAAGGCAAGATAAGTAAAGGCGATCGAAACAAGTTGTTACCGATGCTTGTCTTTTCTTTTTCCTTCCTGATTACAGTTATACCTTAGGAGACCAAAACAATAGCTCGAAGGCAGAAAAGTAGAATAGCTTCGGAGGTAGAGCAATTCCGATCAGGGAGGCCCCGCATGCATGACACTGTGCCTTTGTTTATAGTAAGGATCTGGTGTACAACTTCGTATACATATCCTGATCCCTATACATACAAACTACAGAATGCATTGAGAGCATTACCTTCTTTTTGCTTATATACGTGCTAAACAAGTGTTGGGGGCCTTCGGCTTCCGAAGGTCCTCAAAAACATGATTTAACTATGTCTCTAGAGTATAATGTGTAAACAGGTACCTTCGGACACAAATCAAAACCACAGCATGAAGATGCACAAAGAGTATGAAGGATGGCGCAGAGCCGAAGCTATGCGCAGGGGAGCTTCGGCGTGATAGCAGAAAAAGAAACTGACTTAAAAGGGAAAAGGCTATTTGAACCCCGATGGATTGCTATAGAGTTATTAGCAAATGTAAAGGGCATGGGTGTAATTTTACATGGGCTGCGTCCCGTGCCTATAAATAGATGAACAGTACTCCCGTACTGTTCACGCTGACTTAGCATTTACTTTCGCGTCACGTTTGTACCCATGCTTTCCTTTGAGCCGAAGGTACATTTATAATTTGTTATTGTCGATACAGTCTCGCAAATAAAAATAAGTTGGTAATAACATTTAAAGTGTTTATGTTATTTTCATATCTTGTGTATGAATCCTTCTTCATCATCTATTGTGTTTAAGAAGGTTTGTTCTTCATAACCTTCGTCCGGAATTCATTATATCCGAAGGGAGATAATGTTTCGAAGGACGAAGGACTTTAACATTTAACACTTTTTATGTTGCCTTGTTCTTAACTCTTAGCATTTGAGAACAAGTCCCCAACATTGGCGCCCACCTCCGGTGAACTCACTTCCACTTTTTGAGTTTCGAACACCTTCGGCAAGCATAGACCTTCGTCATGCCGCCAAAGAAAGCTTCAGCAACAGGGGCTGCCGCTCTGCAGCCGCTGGACCCCAACCAAGAGACCCTCTCTCTTCGGGAGGCCCGAAGCCAGAAGAGGAAGGCCACCAGTCCAACGCCTCAGGAGGACGACTTGGACCAAGAGATCAGAAATATGGAGATGCTCCATCAGCAGGTGCAAAGGAAGAAGGAAAAGATGGCTAGGCTGGCTGATCTGCAAAGGCAGATAGACGAAGCCTCTGAAGAAGTTCGCCATCTTACTCAAGATGAGCAGAACCGAAGGCCTCAACACAGAGAGCTTCATCAAGAGGGCTTCTTCAACGAGGATGACTGGTATGAGAATTTCCATCATGGGAATTTTGCTTTTGATGATGCTTCTCCTCTATCAGCAGAACTGCAGGCTACACCTTGGCCTCCGTCTTACAAGCCACCTCAACTCCCCATGTATGACGGACACTCAGATCCGAAGCAGTTTCTGATGAGCTACGAAGCAACGATATCTTCCTATGGTGGCAATACTGCAGTCATGGCGAAGTCTTTCGTCATGGCCGTCAAGAATGTTGCACAAACCTGGTACTCCTCCCTTCGGCCAGGAACAATCACATCATGGCAGAAGCTGAAGGATATGCTGATCACCAGTTTCCAAGGGTTTCAAACGAAGCCGGTCACCACTCAAGCCTTATTCCAGTGCACCCAAGACCACGAAGAATATCTCCAGGCGTATGTGCGAGGTTCTTACGCCTGAGGGCACAAGCGCCAACAGTGCCCAATGAAATTGTCATTAAGGCCATGATTAAGGGGCTTCGGCCGGGACCTTCAGCTCAATACTTTGCCAGGAAGCCCCCTCAGACTTTGGAGAAACTGCTTCAGAAGATGGATGAATACATCCGCGCTGACAATGACTTTCGACAAAGAAGGGAGGAAGCTTACAGGTTCTCCGAAATAGCCAGGGGCTTCGGAGGGAGAATTCATCCTAGACATGTCAGATCGATTCATTCCGCTCAGAATGATGACAGGGGAAGCCAGCAGCAGAGGCCGCAATATTCCTCCCAGGCTTCGGGGCAGCAGCAGACCTATCCTCGGCCTCTAGCTCCAAGGGGCAGAGGTGCCAGGGGCTTCGGAGGAAGATTTGGGGATCAACCCAGGAAAATTTATTGCCTATTCTGTGGTGAGGACAAGGGCCACACCACCAGGATGTGCCATGTCACTATCCAGAAACAAAAGGAAACAGCAGAAGCTGCAGCCCAACAGACCCAGCCGAAGCAAGTTATGCATACTGCTTCGTACCACTCGCCTTATATCCCAGAGTATGTGGGCAACCACCCTGCAGCTTCTGTTGCTTCGGCAAGTCAATCTCAGGCATCTTGGCAACAGCCTCCGCCTCCACCACCAATGCAACGAGGCCAGCAGCCAGATGGGAGTCAGCATACTCAACACCAACGAGACTTCAGAGAAGAGTCCGAAGCTCGCACAGTCAATAGTATTGTGCCAGAATCAAACCACATTTACTAACAAATATCCTACCTCGGCACCAGTTTTTGCATTCAGTATCATTTTCTTTAAGGAACAATTATTGAAAGCCTAAGTGTTTTTTGTCGTTTTCAATTTCTTGTAATAGCTTCGCCTTTGCCATAGTACAAATATACTTTCTCCACAGAATAACGGAGTCCCAAAAGTTTACGAAGCATAAGAACTTATGGTTACAGGGAGAACCTTCGAAATAACAAAAAGTCGTTCCTAAGGGAGCGCAGCGTAAGTTTTCTGCTCAAAAGTCGTTCCGAAGGGAATGCAGAGCTTACAGCGAAAAATAAACGCTGATTCCGCTGAAGTAAAAGGCGAAGAAGCTCCTAAGGGAGGCTTACAGCGAAAAATAAACGTTGATTCCGCTGAAGTAAAAGGCGAAGAAGCTCCTAAGGGAGGCTTACAGCGAAAAATAAACACTGATTCCGCTGAAGTAAAAGGCGAAGAAGCTCCTAAGGGAGGCTTACAACGAAAAATAAACGTTGATTCCGTTGAAGTAAAAGGCAAAGAAGCTCCTAAGGGAGACTTACAGTGAAAAATAAACGTCGACCTTCGGCAAATATCATTTTGCATAACATCACATCATCACATCATGTGCATAGCATAACATCATACATCATATTGCATCAATGACGCAAGAAGGGGGTTCAATGTTAATATTCGGAGATTGTTTCGAAGAAACAGTCCCAAGGCACAAAAATAATTATTGAAGAAGCATACCTTCGTCAAACTCTGAAATGAAAAGATCTATTGGTTACTGATTTTACGAAGATTGGATGTTTTCTATGAAAATACGGATATCATTTACGAAGCATGAAAAGAAGGGAAGGTGTTTTTTCGCCGAAGGCTCAAAAACGGTATGTATGTATGTAAAGTTTCATGCATCGTAAAGAATTGAACCATAAATAGCTTATATATTACATTCAAAGTTACAAAATATTACACATATTGTTCAACAAATATTACATTCCAAATGTTTTCACAATAACATCTAATCTTCCTTAGAACTACTTCTGCAGCTTCGTTTAGTAGTTGATCAACAACTTTGTCCATGATAGCTTCGGCCATTTTTCTAATCTCGTCATCCCCCTTTACGTTGGGATCCGCTAATGGCTCGGCGGGCTCTGAGGGAGGAAAAGGTGCGGCTATGTTACAAAGTGTAGGCAAGTTTGAAATCAAAAAGTTACAACAAAAACCCAAAAACTAGTAGTTAATACCTATTCGCCCTTCGAGATCCGCACTTTTCTCAGCGGCCTCTGCTACTTTTCTAGCGTCATGAATACCTTTTTCGCTTCTTCGCATAATTTCTTGAGCCATCTCCCGGCCACCATTTTCCCAGATGTCGGTGAAAAATTTTCCACCAACCAAACTTGCCTCAACCGAAGGGTCTTTTATGTCTTCAGAAGATAAATCGGTTTCGGTCTGTGCCAAGGATTTCACGTGATCACAGCCTTTTTTCTCCAAAACAGTAGCAATCCCCCTAGCACCCGAGAAGGCGCATATGTCTCCGTGGCTATTCAAGACTTCTTCAAAAGCTTCAGCTTCGTGGCTGATCCACCCAATTGGGCCTTCGGGGTCGCCCCTCATGAAATTTTCTTCGCTTGAGAACGCGCCAACGCTGGCGAAGCTGGTTCTTATTTTCTTAACACATTCTATAGATTTTTCATAACACCTTTTCTTGGATGCACGAAGCACTTCAACGTTTTTTTTCTAAATGATTTGCCCATTGTTCACTAATTTCTTGTTTTGCTTCTTCAACCGTGCATTCTTCTTTAGCTCTGGCTAGCTGTTTCCGAAGATCCTCAAGTTCGCACTTCTGAGCCTCAGCTTGAGCTTTGAAAGCAGCTTCATCTTCTTTTATTTTATTCGCCAACGAATGTAATATTTTATCTTTTTCGAGACCTTCGTTCCTTAGTTCAATTACCTCGGAACGAAGGTTGCTCAAGGCTATGGTACACCCTTCGTCTTCGGCATCTTTTTGTGCCCTGAGGGCATTGCTAAGTATAAGGCCCTGCAAAAAATACGTTAATAAGTTTAAGCAAATGAAAAGTTTTGGTTTTAAGGAATAATACAAAGATCTCATTTTTTTCACCTTTAAACTATTGTACGCTAAGCTGTCGGCCAGCTCGTCCTTTGACAACACCGAGAGCCCGTCTTCTAATGTTGGGAATCCGAAGCTCTTGCTCATCTCCCGACAGACAAAATCTCCTTGCTGTCAGGGAGACAATACAAGAAGTCTTCTTCTCCGCTGCCGTTGAATATCAGCGCCCCTTTTGGATATTTCAATTTTTGCGCATATAATTGAGCTTCTCTTTTTTCTTTTTCGCTCAAATTTTTACCCGAAGCATGACGTAATACATAGTCAGAAGCTTCAGAAGATGCTTCGGGAATAGGTGTGGCGATTTTCTCAGATAAAGCTTCTTCTGCAGATTCTTTTTTCATTTCTTTTTCAATTTCCAAGAATTCCCTCTTGGTAGGCTCTGAAAGCCCAGTTTCAGTTTCCTCTTGACTTTTGATAGCTTCGGCCTCAGTTTGTGTCTTTGAAACTTCGGCAGCTATCTTCGGAGTAGCGCTTGAAGATTTTATCGTTTCCAGTACATCTAGCACATTAACCATTCTTTTCCTCTTGGGGGTTGTAGTAAGGTCTTTTTGTGTCATCGGCATTGGCATTGGCACCTCAACTCTTGCTGAAGGACTTAAAATTTCCGATGTCTTTGTTTCTTCAGCTCTCACTTCTTTTATTTTTTCCATCTCTAGCATTTTGGCCGGCTCTTCAATATTTGACAGGGGAGTCTGCTCCTTGGCTTCGGTGGCCGAAGAGGCCTCACCGACAAACTCAAGCACTGTGGCCGGTTCAATATAGCGTGGCCGGTGTGTAAGAACCTTCATCTTTTTCCTCTTTGGCGCTGGCTCACTAGGAGCGGCTGAAGCAACTTCCTTCACAGAAGTCGTATCTTTCCTTTTTTGACCCTGTGTTGGGTAATGATAGTCAAGATAGACGAACCCAATGGCATCAAATACTCGATTGAGTCTTTTCTTCTTCCGGCCTCCGAAGGCCGCGGACAGTGTAGTATCTTCTGCCTTCGAGTATGGTCCAAGCAGTTCATCGCTTATCGCCTCAATACATTTTAACCAGTCATCATCTGGCTCGACAAACTTATCTCCATATCTGAAGGTGTATCTTAACCTAACTAGTCCACCTTCGTCAGGTTTGTTGATGGTTTCCTTTGGCATTTCCCAATCTTCTACAAGTGGCCATACTCTGAAGGCAATGTGTTCTTGGATCAAATCTCTCATCCCAATGAAAGAGCAAACTACCCCGAAGGCTCTCCGGCATTCTTCGGCGGCTTCGTCAATATCCACCTTCGGTTTCCGAAGGCCAAAACGCTGCCAGATGGGGCGCATGATGATACCTTTAATATCTTCTCGCGTTTTCAAGTCGTTTTTCACATAGAACCATTCCTTCATCCAGTCTCCGGGCCATCTCTTTTGAAAAGTTGGCACGGGACAGCTTGACCCAGAGCGGGCAACGAAGCTGTAACAATCAAAATTGTTATGATATTGCTCTTTACCCCATGATTTCGTCTCATATAATAACTCATGCATACTGCAGAAACTTTTTGCATTTGGCTCTAAACCTTGGCTCTTCACGGCCCATATGAAGATTCCCATCCTTATGATTGCTACGGGAGTAATTTGATGAAGGCAGATTTCAAATATCTTCAAAACTTCTACCACAAAGTTGCTCAAAGGAAACCGAAGTCCAGCCTTGAAGAAACTTCGGAATATCACGACTTCATTCTCCTCGGGAGTTGGACAAGTTTTCTCTCCTTCGTCAGCCCTCACAATAGATAAATCCCGAAAATATCTACCCCTCATATTGACAAGATGGCTTTGCTTTATGCTTGATTTTCCACAAATTGCATGGCTTGGTCGCCAGGGCCGATCTTCGGAATCTTCACCACCATTTTCCACATCATAGCTGTCACTATCACCAGTGTCTTCAGATAAACCCTCTAAGATCTCCCTAGTAATCTTCTCTGTATTTGTCTTTGCTATTGATTTAAGAAAGCCGAGATTCATCTCCTCGGAAAGACTCAGCTTTAATTCAGCGACAACTTTCTTATCTTCAGACATCTTTGAAAATGCTGAGAAAGTGCTCTCGAAACCGAAGCCTAAAAATTTAAAAAGCCAAGCAAGTGTTGGTGTGCAAGGGCTAAAAGTTGGATGAGCAAGAAGCAGATGGCGAAAAAGCGTGCCAAATGAACTCGTGGTGAGCTCTTATTTATACACCTAGTGCGTTAAAATCTCGAGGGTCCCGCTTGTCAATGACTGTTGCTATTCTAGCAAAGGGAAGATGTTTTTCGGACCTTCGGCTTAAGGCCTTCGTCCATGTCGCAATCTGAATTTATCACTTTAAAAAAATTAATATTGCGAGGGGCTACTGTTGGGGCCTTCGGCTTCCGAATGTCCTCAAAAACATGATTTAACTATGTCTCTGGAGTATAATGTGTAAACAGGTACCTTCAGACATAAATCAAAACCACAGCATGAAGATGCACAAAGAGTATGAAGGATGGTGCAGAGCCGAAGCTATGCGCAGGGGAGCTTCGGCGTGATAGCAGAAAAAGAAACCGACTTAAAAGGGAAAAGGCTATTTGAACCCCGATGGATTGCTATAGAGTTATTAGCAAATGTAAAGGGCATGGGTGTAATTTTACATGGGCTGCGTCCTGTGCCTATAAATAGATGAACAGTACTCCCGTACTGTTCATGCTAACTTGGCATTTACTTTCGCGTCACGTTTGTACCCCTGCTTTCCTTCGAGCCGAAGGTACAATTATAATTTGTTATTGTCGATACAGTCACGCAAATAAAAATAAGTTGGTAATAACATTTAAAGTGTTTATGTTATTTTCATATCTTGTGTATGAATTCTTCTTCATCATCTATTGTGTTTAAGAAGGTTTGTTCTTCATAACCTTCGTTCGGAATTCATTATATCCGAAGGGAGATAATGTTTCGAAGGACGAAGGACTTTAACATTTAACATTTTTTTATGTTGTCTTGTTCTTAACTCTTAGCATTTGAGAACAAGTCCCTAACAACAAGCATTCATGATTTCCCTTCATCTGACCAGTCCAAAGCCTCCTCCAACCAACCAGCCAACCGGTCAAGAGCTTTGTATTTGGAATGTAAGACCGTGGCCTTCAACTTAATCTTCATGCATATTGTTAGGACGAAGGTGGGTCACCTGTTATTCCTTCGGAACACTGGAGATTTAGATCCTATCAATAACTCGAGAACTTACTCAAGAGTAAGCTCCTAACGCCATGATGTTGTATTTAAGCAATGTTTCTTAGAACCTAGTATTTTTGGAGCTGGCTAAAACTATAGTATTATTATGATAATTACAAAATATAGTATTATCAAACTATGATTTTGAGAAACATGGTGCACACAGCATGACAGCACACGTCAAGAAGTGTTGTTGTTGTTGCCTCTGTATCGTCTGTTGCAGTAGTGCAAGAAGTGCAGCAGGTTGAGCGTTCCAAGAGCGGCCATCATCCAGAAGAAATAGTCCATATGACCCTTGTTCAGGTCGTCCGGGAGCCACCCGCGTTCCCCGCCGCGCGCCGTGATCGACCCGACAGCGCTGAGCGCAAGCGAGTTGAAATAGCTCCCGGCCGCCATGGAGAGCAGCGCGAGCGCGTTGCCGAGGCTCTTCATCCCGTCCGGCGACTGGTCGTAGAAGAACTCGAGCACGCCGACGGTGGCGAAGACCGCCGCCGCGCCGTGCACGGCGAACATGGGTGCCTGCCACGCGATGTTCATGGCGGGCATGTTGGCCCGCGCGAGGGCCAGGCGCCTGCCCTCGAGCAGCGCCGCGTACACCATGACGACCACGGACAGCGCGATCCCGATGGAGAGCCGGTGCAGCTGCGACAGGCCGCGGTCGTTGCCAGTGGCACGCCGGGCCAGAGGCACCAGCACGGCGTCGTAGACGGGGACGCAGACCATGACGCTGATCACGTCGAAGGTCGCTATCGACGCCGGAGGAATGGTGAACGGGCCGATGCGGTTGTCCATCACCCTAGCCTGCTCAATGAACGTGGTTACCGTCTGCGCACTGACGGCGAAGAAGAGCACCATGGATGCCCAGACCGGCAGCAACCGGAGCAGCATCTTCAGCTCCTCCACCTGGGACACCGTGCACAGTCTCCACGGGCTCGTCGGCGCTGCTGCACCCTTCTCGCCGGTGATTATGGCAGCCTTGTCAAAGAATCTGGACAGCATATATTTTCATTATTAAAACTCGCGGCAAGTGAGCAACTTTTAAGTGAAATTCGAAATAATAAATAAATATATGGACACCTGAATTGTCTGGCAGACTCAATCCTGAAATTTGGTTCAGTTGGTAGAAGCTTATCGTGGTACAGGGCTGACGTATCATCAGGCAGCACGAGATGGCAGTTCCTCACAGCTGCGACAACCACCTGGGCTACCCTTGTGAGAGGGCTCCCGCCCAGCTTCTTGTACCTATACACCTTGCGACCGGCGACGAACACGGCGAGGCCGAACAGCATGAACACCGTCTGCACCGTAAACCCGACTCCCCATCCAATATTTTCCTGCACCCAGACGAGCACGGTCCCCGACAGCAGGGAGCCGATGTTGGTGCAGAAGTAGTACCAGTTGAAGAAGGAGGCCTTGGTGACCCGCTCCGCCGCGTCGCCGCCGTCGAACTGGTCGGCCCCGAGGGCCGCCGTGCAGGGCTTGATGCCTCCTGTGCCTAGGGAAACGAGGTAGAGCCCCAGGTACGCTGTGGCACGCCGAAGTCCGCTGTTGTCAGGTGAGTCGTCCTCCATGGCCAAGGGGAGCCACGCCGACGCTGTCAGAGTAAGCATCCCCTGCAGGCATGCAGAGGGTTCGTTGTCGACGAACGTCAGAGATGGTTCCAATATGACATGACACTACAGTAGTCACAGTGCTCTCTTTTCTGCGCAGCTTACAACGATGTAGAGCAAGAGGAAGACTATCATCGTCTTGTATCTTCCCCAGTACGTGTCGGCCAAGAAGGCGCCGATGAGCGGCGTGAGGTAGCAGCTGCCAATCCAGGTGGACACGTTCGTCGCGGCATCGATGTTGGTCTCACCAAGCTCAGCCGTGAGGTAGGTGACCAGGTTCTTTGCGGTCGCGTAAAATGCCAGGCATTCGGCGAACTCGGTACCTATATATTATAGCACATTATTTTCAAGACATGTGAGCTGGTGGATTGGATTGGGATCTAGGCATGCAGAAGAACCTACCCAGAATCATGAAGCATGCTCTCCAGTTCCCGGTGCTCTTCTTCAGAGCACGCTGCTTGTTGATATCGAGCGTTCCGTCGCTAGTGTATCGTGAGGAAGCTTCATCATCCTGAATGGTAACGATTGGCAGAACACGAATTAATTAACAGCCAAGAACTGTGTGACTCTCTTCTTGTAGTAAGTGCGTTAGCTAAAGAATAGATCCATAATATAGTTCAGGGCAAAAATAATTTATTTTCTTCTTCCATTTATGCCGACTAAAGTTCAACTGTGCTTTATGCCTTTATGCAAAAGAAACATTTTTAACGTTCTGGACATGTATCAGTGGCGAAAAAAAAACAAGAACGAAAAAAGGAATATCACCTCTGGAGCCAGGTACTGAATCAGTGGCCTCTCCTCATCTGCAGCTGCCTCCATGACAGTCTATATCATGAGCTTGAGCAATGTTGTTCGAAGGATCTGGATCCACTGTAAGCAACTTTTGGACACCTACTTCTCCGAAGCACGTCCAAGCGACAGGTGCCTACTCTGCTAGATCCATCAGCACAAAGCTACTTATATTTCCTTGATACTGTCAGACTATCGCTACCTAAGGCCATCAATGTGTCCATGCCATTGGATCCACCTAAGGCCATTGTAGTTTTATCACAATTTCTAATGTTGTCATGTCAATAAGAGTAAGATAAAATGAAGAATGAAATATGCTCTCTCAATGAACTGCTAACATGTGATTTAAATGTTGCATCTAAATAACTAATATAAATAGATGGAGATAAAATAAATTGCCCTCAATAGTGGTTTCACACGCTTTCCAAAACATTGAAAATGGGTCAACATAGTTTTATGGTGATGAAACTAGTCTCACTTATTTCATAATAAGTGTAGTTTCATCTCATCAAAAATCATATGTGGCACACTAATTAATGTCTAGACATCTCTCATAAAACTCCAATTGACAATGGCCTAACCACCAGAAAAAGCATAGACATCTGAAGTTGCTCTACATCAAAGGGTTCTAAAATGGCAAACCAATTGGTAGGACGTTGGTAGATACTGGAGCCACGGTGAACGTGATGCCGTACTCGGTATGCCACAAGATCGAAAGAACAGAGCAAGATCTGATCAGGACTAACATCACTCTAAATGACTTCAATGGCAGCGCCTCTATGGAGAATGGGGTGCTCAAAGTGGAGCTCAAAGTTGAACTAAAATTTATTTAGTACCCTAATATTTTGTGAAGAATGGATAGTGGTCCATTACCATCCCTATCCGCACCACAAAAAAAGATAAAAAGGCCAGCTCACACTCCGGCCAAAAAAGCCAATGTACCACCATTGCCTTTAGATAAAAATAAAAATAAATAAAAGCAATTGTGAGTTTCCGATGCCCAACCATCATCTTAGTGCTAGAAACAATTCGACTTGACCGAGGACAGGGCTATTACAAAAGAGAATATGTCCGGGGTACGTCTAATACAAAAAAAAGGCCTACAGACAGATCAATTTTCATCAAGGAAGGTTACAAACTTTATTTAACAATGCTTGAAGGCTCTTGAAAGGCGAATAATTGATTGATTTTGGCATAGTCATCCACATTGTTGCACCTACAACCTACTCGCTCAGTGTCAATTTCCTTAACCAGCAAGACAAAGTCTACAGCAAGAGTTTTCTGATTTTTTGGAAACTTTGGCAAGCCTCTCTTCCCTAGACTTGACATCAACTGCTGCTGAAGAATTTCAGCCTAACGGACCAAGTCTAAATCTTGAGCACGAAGGGCTTCCAGTTTAGAAGATACACCCATCACCGTGGCCAAACTATCAAGCTTGACCTTCCGCCTGTTTGCTACGTGGCAGTTCTCCTAGATTGTGGCTCCCAAAGGTGCATGGGCTCGACGTGTAGCAATGTGGCTGGTAGCTACCCTTAGGCGCTCTTGAAAGAAGCTGAGATGAATAACACGGTCAAAGGCACGCTTCAAGTTCTCAGGGTGGATGGAACTATGGAAGTAACTGACGTGAAAGCATCCCATACAGAATCTAGCATGTTCACTAGCTCCTCTGCGATGGTATTGAGTAGATCCTCCTCTTGGCAGAGACACGGGGCAACATTCGAAGGAGCTGAAGGTGGTGTCGTCGCATGAAGGATTGCTGAAAATCAAAGTTCAACTAGGAGCCAAGATCTAAAGTCTGGAAGAAGCAACACAAAATAAGGGTACGCAATGATAGTAACACATGACCAAGTTTCAGAAATAGTATCTCTGGAATACAACCCTTCTTGACAATCACGAGTTCATGGAAACAACAGTGTGATAAGGTGAAGGGATTTCATTGCAACCACAGCTACTGATGATAATGTTGCTAGCAGCAACGCTTGCCTGACTCCAATGTACCAAGTTCATGGAAACATCAGTGTAATGTCATGGAGGGATTTCTCTATCTTGAAGGCTGAGGAAAGTTGAAGGCACGGGCCAATGATAGAATAGGATCAACATGATTTTCATCATGAAGGGCAAGTAAGCCAAAAGGAAAACTCTAGGGGAGGTACGGGTTAAGCAAAAGTTACCAGCACTGGACTATCACTAGACCCCATCGGTGTGGATTGGGTGGTTTGGGAAAGAGAAAAGGCACGTGGAAGACACTAGGAGGAATTGAATAGGAAATGAGTTTTTTCCAAGAAGGACTGAATAGACAGGGTCCTCTAATGTCAACTAGTACCATTAAAAGGAGAAAGAGGGGACCCATGAAACATTAGTGCCACATAACACAGTCCTCTAGGAGGAGATAGCGTGTTACAGAGCCTATATGGGGTGAAAAGCGCTGATGACTAGTGACGTAATGACCCTGACCGATGTAGCACTGCATGGCAATGGTAGTTTTGGTATAAATGGTTTTACTAAAAGTAGGGGGCATGTGTTAGCACCGTATCCTAAACAGATCGATACTATCTTTTCTAGTCGAAGGACTTTGTAAAGAAGGTATTCGGCCTAGACTGAAAAGGGTCGTGTATAATAAAAAATAAGTCATTGTACCGTTAATAAGTAATAGATTAGATGGAAAGTTTAAATTAGGAAGCGCTTATCGCTTCGAGTTCACATGACTATATAATGTAACTGGTCACAATCGCAATAAAAGGAAAGCCATTTGTTCACCAAGTAGCGGGTGCTTGTTGTCCTCTCGGCGCATCGCCACTCCTCCCTCAAGGGTTTTTTCCAAGGTAAGGGACATGCTGCCCTGGTGCGATCTCTAGTAGATCATGCCAGGGTGGTATGGTATTACCATCTTACTCTGATAGATCTTGTTGTTGTTGGCAAGATCTGCTAGTTACCATGTGTAGTTTCCGTATATATTTGCTCTTAAGCTTCATGTAATTAAATTAATTTTACACCGCCAAATGCATATCTCTTGATCGATTGCTATACTCTACGACATGCAACTTGTACATCTGCATGCGGCAACTCGGAAGACCGATAAGCATCTGGCATCATATCTGACATGCTTAGTCTCATTGTTTGCTATGGTTGGACTACCTTGGATGTTCTCAACCATGTTTACGTGCATGTGCGTGATCATCGGGTCTTAGCAGCGGATATTCCTAGGATCACCACCATGATACATGGTGTAGATTGGATCTAAGATGTTTCTATAGATGGTTTACTGTTTCTATAAATTGGATCTAAGATGTTTCTATAGATGGTTTACTGTTTCTATAAATTGGATCTAAGATGTTTCTATAGGCGTTTAGCTTATTGTTGTACATTTGCATACTGGCACTCCTTTTCTAGCTGTAGGTGAAGCCTAGTGTGGCACTCCTGGAATGCCTTGTACACGAAGTAGCGTTCTGGAAGGATGATCGTAGCAGCAGCACACCTTCCGGCTCTTTGTGTATCGTCTTCTAGACGACCCCCAGTTGGTTCCCGCATCAACACTTCTCTCAAACTATTTTTAAAGAAAACTTATGTTTTCGTAGAATAGGACACGCCGTCCCAAGATGGGAATGCACTCAGCTATAGATGTGCGCTCTGTCTAGGTTTTGGGCCCGGTTTTCCTTAAAACTGGGTCAATTCCATTCTTTTTAATTGAGAGGCAGAGCTCCTGGCATTACGTTAAAAAAAATAGATAAGATTTAATATTATCATATTAGCACACTAATCATTTTTACATGGGATATGTTGCCTATATATTATTATCAAAGAATGGTGTTGGTTATAAGAGGCGTATGCCACATTAACCTTTGACCAAAAGCAGTCCTGACAATGGATTTGATAGTTCAAAATCTAAGGACGTGTTTAGCATAGCTCTGCTCCACTCTAAAGCAGTTGTAGTCCAAAATTCTGGATAGAGCAGGTCTGCTCCAGAGTTTAGATTACTTTCTCATAACCAGTGATAGTCAGATAGATAACTTTAAACTTAATGTTTATGTTGTTTTTTGGAGTTTTTCGAGTAGCAAAAGAGTTACTCCAAAAATTTATAGTGCAGTTCCAAGAACTTCATTGAGTTTATAACTCAGAAGCTAGGGTGTTTTGGATCAACTCCTCTTTGAATTTCGCTCTAGACCCATGTCAAACATGTCATGGCTTCTAAATGGACGTCCTTTACGGAGTTGGTACGGTATGTAGTCTAGACGCGGATATCCATTGCACATGACCCAACCGCATCGGATTCGTTTGGGTACAAAAACCCAGGTATCCAAAATATCTCTCCCCTGGCGGCGCGGCGGTGGAGGCATCTCCAGCTTGCTCGACCCTGGCTGCCGCTGCTTGTAGGCTGCGCATCCGGCACGTGTTACTCCTCCGTGGTTCTTCAAGATCCAGAAGGCTCACCTGGGCTTCGTCACCACCGTTTAGGCCCACCTGCACTCATCCTCTGCTCCAAGATCCAGAAGGAACTCTGCGAGGGCCTCTTTCGACGGCAGGCGTAGAAGATCCCGGTGGCTCTGGTGCGTTTCTCCTTTCGCTACTTCAGAAGCCGTGATTCTTTGATAATCAGTCAACACGTACGCAATCCTTGATAATCAACATGCACGGAAACTGTGCCTATATATTTTTTAAAATTGTATTGTTCAGTTTTTGACAGATTCAGGCCTTTACTGTCCTCCTTGTTTATTTTTTCTTGTGTTACCACAACCGAGTATCCCTTCTGTTTTTCAGGTTTCATATTTGCTCGGTCCTGAGGAGAGGTCTGCACTGTTTATCAGGAAAACTTGAGCTTCTGTTTGGATCTATGTGTCAGGTGCCGTTTCAAGATCTCAACCCAGCCAGTGGTTTAGTGAAGTTCGAAACAAATAGAATGTGTAGATGTAGATAAGGTGGCTAAAGTTGTCCAAACATAAAAACACCCGATTCGGAAGTCTTAGCGAAGTATATAGTACGCTACTGCGTGGGGGGGATGTGGACATGTGGTGGTTGCTTTGCTTCACCTTGACGGCTTGACCCATGAGCCATGATCAATTCAGCAAAGAAACACGGTTTCCGTTATGCGAAAAGGCGGGAGGGGGAAGTCGACCCATCTGCGGAAGCACGTACCTAAAATCCAGAAGCCCGCCGCACGCTCTCCGGTTCCTTGCTCCCTTTACGTACGTCGTTTCAGAGCAGGCTCTCAACCTTCATCCCGAAGGTTTGCAATGGAGAGGAGAGGAGAGGTGGGAGAGAGGAAGAGAAACATTTGCAATGAAGAGGAGACAAGAGATGTCAGAGAGAGGACCAAGGGACATACCCAGCGGCCTTGCCGGGGCGGGCCCAGGGCTGAAGTTATTGCTTCACGGATCGTCCTGCGCTGAATCAGTTACAGTGCACTACTATTCTCTACAGAAACAATCCCCACGGACTAGGACGGTCTCCAACAACGTTTTCTATGTTTATCCCTACTTTACATTCTTCTATAAAAGATTTTTCATCCTCTATATCTCCTTTCTCTCCAACAACGTCATAAATCACATACTCTATAAGCAAATACTTATATTAGAGACATTTTTTTACATACGTATTTGTCATATTCTCAAATGTATTATACATATTTTAGTTTTGTTAAACCAGTTGTTTAAAGTATTCAAATGCAAAAACAACTGTTTAGAGAAACTTTATATATAGAAAGTGTTCAGTAGCGTTCTCTAAATTTAGAGGATCATTTAGATAACGCTGCTTGAGGAAGTAGAGGACGATCTCATCCTCTAAATTTAGAATATAGGACTCTTTATAGATCATTGTTGGAGCTCGTCTAAAACTGAGCCGACGACGCCAGATTGTTATTATAATCTAACTCGCTAGTTTCTTGGCCAACGGTTTATTATTAAATATTAATCTAATCGGCTTTCACGTGTCGCCGGTAGGTGAACATGAACGTATAAGTAACGGCAAGCCCTATCACTATTAGGGTCCGTTTTTTAGCTACGAGCTGTGTAAAAGCTACTTTGAGCTGCCTGCTGTGAAAAAACAGAAAGTTGTTTAGTTTAAATGGTTATGAGTTGTCTACTGTAAACAAACTATATATTGTTTATATGCCTCTATTTAACTATATATTATAATCAATATATCAAATTTAAAAACCGATTTCGCATTTATGTTCCCGTTATTTTTACAAATAAATCAATTTTTAGTTCCATTTATAATATTTTTTTAATTAAAAATATTTTTATTTCATTCATCATAACACTTAATTTTTTAAATCTTATTTTAGTTTCAATTTAGTGTGTCTGTTTATTAATATAACGGATAAGCAGCAAAAAGCAGGGTACAAGCTTCTTTTAAATTTGTATTATAGAAAAGCTGCTTTTTCAAAGTAGTTGCAGAAAAAACTAGACCACTTTGGTTCAGCTTTCAAATCAGAAGCAGGTTTGAAAAGCAGAACCAAATACACCCTCAATATTTAGGTGTATTTCACATCCGATACTGTCGCACCCCAAGAAAATCACTATTTTGGGTCATAAATAAATAGGAAATACTAAGTAAAATAAAGTTAACGAGACTTAGCAGTTGCATTAATTTTATTGGTGAAAAATAAATTAGTAAAGATTGAAACATTTCTCTTTTCTCTGTTCGTTGGACTGTTTTATGTTGGTCCATTCTTTCTCCTCAGTGGGTCTAGTTGCCCTCTCCTCCCCCTCCTCTCTTTTAATTTTCACATTGGTCAAAGCCATAACAACTGTGTGTTTCCCATTGCACCTCATTACTTTCGTTGTCCTAGGCCACAACCTAGGTGACCAAGCCCAGTAGCCTCAACCGCTTGACCTTTTCCCCTCCCTTCATACACGCCTTTGCTCTCTTAGGCCGGAACCTAGTGAGCGCAGCGCGACAGCAATAAGCAGAGCCACCACATCCCCATCCCATAGCCATTGGCAGCACACCCTCTTTGTCGACGTCATTGACCCTCTCCCTTGGTCGCTATCGTGTGGGATCCACCCGTCATCCCTTCTACCAGGTTGCCTCCACCATCATTGGCCGAGCGCTCACTAGCCAGCCTAAACGTCCTCCCTCCCTCCCTTGATCCATTTTAGTCGACCTCCAGATCAATGCTTCCCTTATCCTACCCCTGATCAATGCGGTATGAGCGTGAACTACTCATCATGGGCATGTTTCTCATCGGTTGTCATTAACAACATGGAAACGAGCTCCATGAATAGCCTTTCTCTTCTCCTCTCGGTTCTATAGTAGGCACCTAGGGCACTGCCATGGCCTAGTCTACCTGAGCTTGTTGATGTCCCTATAGGTCTTTAGAACCATATGATCTATCTACCTTTCCCTCTATCCATGAAATTACTTAGCAATAGATATACTCTATTTTGATCTAGTGGTGTAGAGAGAGAAGGGGATATAGAGGTTATCATACCATTAGGGCTGAGGTGGAGAGACACAGTACAAATAGCAATCATGTCGGGTGTAGGAGCGTCGGTGTCCTAGAGTCTTCCTTCTCCTTCACCTCCTACTTGCAGGTTAGGAAGGTGATCGGGACCTTAGGAACTATGGTGATTAGGGTTAGACAGAAATATGAAGTGTTCTCTTTTGTGACATCCATGCCAAACTTTGATATAGTGCATATAACCAGGGCCACAACCAAGGGAAAATGTCATACTCAATTAGGGTGTAGTGGTTAAGATAGGGCCGAGCTTGGTCTCCTTGACTGAGCTAGAGAACACAACTAACACTCCCCATTTTGACCACCTCGTGCCCCAACACTTGCTCTACTAGCCCAGTAAGAGCACATCGCACCCATATCCCCACTCATTAGCTTGGATCCGGGGCCACATATACATCGACACCATGTGACGGTGAGCCGCTACTCACCAATGTTAACCACCTCCATGATGTCACTATCATCGAGGACCCCTATGGTGAGTTCATTGAGATCTCCTACATCATTTCTACCACTCCTTGTTGATCATTGACCACCAAAGAATGAATCGAGTGAAGGACTGATGAGCTGTCGCCATTATAGCTCCTAGCGTAGTGGTGTGGGGAAGGAGAAACCCCTGCGCTATCTAATAGCCATCATGTCATCAGGGCTGAGGTGGAGAGAGACACTAGAAATAGCCATCATGTCGGGTGTAGGAGCGTCGGTGTCCTGGAGTTCTCCTTCTCCTTCACCTCCTACTTGAAGGTTAGGAAGGCGATCAGGACCTTAGGAACTATGGTGACTAGGGTTAGACAGAAATATGAAGTGTTGTATTTCGTGACAGCCATGCCAATCGTTGATATTGTCACACCCAGTTTTAGAAGGCAAACCAAATGATAACTGAAAGTCGCCTAGAGGGGGGGTGAATAGGGCGAAACTGAAATTTACAAAGTTAATCACAACTACAAGCCGGGTTAGCGTTAGAAATATAATCGGGTCTGTGAGAGAGGGTGAAAAACAAATCGCAAGCAAATATGAAGTGTGACACGCGGATTTGTTTTACCGAGGTTCGGTTCTCGCAAACCTACTCCCCGTTGAGGAGGCCACAAAGGCCGGGTCTTTTTCAACCCTTTCCCTCTCTCAAACGGTCCCTCGGACCGAGTGAGCTTTCTCTTCTCAAATCAACCGGGAACAAAACTTCCCCGCAAGGATGACCACACAATTGGTGTCTCTTGCCTTGGTTACAATTGAGTATTGATCACAAGAAAGAATGAGAAAGAAGAAAGCGATCCAAGCGCAAGAGCTCAAAAGAACACAACAAATCACTCTCACTAGTCATTAAAGCTTTTGTGGAATTGGGAGAGGATTTGATCACTTGGGTGTGTCTTGTATTGAATGCCTAGCTCTTGTAAGTGGTTGGAAGGTTGAAAACTTGGATGACTTGAATGTGGGGTGGTTGGGGGTATTTATAGCCCCAACCACCAAACTAGCCGTTTGGTGGGGCTGTCTGTCGCATGGTGCACCGGACAGTCCGGTGCATACCGGACATGTCCGGTGCGCCAGCCACGTCACCAAGGCTGTTGGGTTCCGACCATTGGAGCCCTGACTTCTGGGCCCGCCTGGATGTCCGGTGGCGCACCGGACATGCACTGTAGAGTGTCCAGTGCGCCACTTCACGCGTGCCTGACTTCTGCGCGCTCTGGTGCGCATTTAATGCTTCTGCAGGTGACCGTTGGCGCGAAGTAGTCGTTGCCTCGCTGGCTCACCGGACAGTCCGGTGCACACCGGACATGTCCGGTGAATTATAGCGAAGCAAATTTCCGAAGCTGGTGAGTTCCTGAGACGCCCTTCCTTGGAGCACCGGACACTGTCCGGTGTACACCGGACAGTCCGATGAATTATAGCGGAGCGTCTCTGGATTTTCCCGAAGGTGAGGAGTTCAGCGTGAAGTCCCCTGGTGCACCGGACACTGTCCAGTGGCACACCGGACAGTCCGGTGTGCCAAACCAGGGCACACTTCGGTTATCCCTTTGCTCTTTTGTTGAACCCTGTTCTTGGTCTTTTTATTGGCTAAGTGTGAACCTTTAGCACCTGTATAACTTATGCACTAGAGCAAACTAGTTAGTCCAATTTATTTGTGTTGGGCAATTCATCCACCAAAATCATTTAGGAAATAGGTGTAAGCCTAATTCCCTTTCAATCTCCCCCTTTTGGTGATTGATGCCAACACAAACCAAAGCAAATATAGAAGTGCATAATTGAACTAGCTTGTATAATGTAAGTGCAAAGGTTGCTTGGAATTGAGCCAATATAAATACTTATAAGATATGCATGGATTGTTTCTTCAATTTTTTGACATTTTGGACCACGCTTACACCACATGTTTTGTTTTTGCAAATTCTTTTGTAAATCCTTTTCAAAGTTATTTTGCAAATAGTCAAAGGTAAATGAATAAGATTTTGCGAAACATTTTCAAGATTTGAAATTTTCTCCCCTTGTTTCAAATGCTTTTCCTCTGACTAAACAAAACTCCCCCTAAATGAAATTCTCCTCTTAGTGTTCAAGAGGGTTTTGGTATATCAATTTTGAAATACTACTTTTCTCCCCCTTTTGAACACAATAAGATACCAATTTTAAAATTATCAATTGAGAATCATACCAATTGAAAAACTCTTTTTTTTAAAATTTAGGTGGTAGTGCGGTCCTTTTGCTTTGGGCTAATACTTTCTCCCCCTTTGGCATGAATCGCCAAAAACGGAGTCATTAGAGCCCTTGAATTACTCTCTCCCTCTTTGGTCATAAATAAATGAGTGAAGATTATACCAAAGACGGAGTGCTGCTCGGAGTGATGGCGAAGGATGAGTTACGGAGTGGAAGCCTTTGTCTTCGCTGAAGACTCCAATTTCCTTTCAATACACTTATGATTTGGTTTGAAATAGACTTGAAAACACATTAGTCATAGCATATGAAAGATACATGATCAAAGGTATATAAATGAACTATGTGTGCAAATCAACAAAAGAAGTTCCTGGAATCAAGAATATTTAGCTCATGCCTAAGTTTGTTAAAAGTTTGTTCATCAAGTGGCTTGGTAAAGATATCGGCTAATTGATCTTTAGTGTTAATATATGTAATCTCGATATCTCCCTTTTGTTGGTGATCCCTTAAAAAGTGATACCGAATGGCTATGTGTTTAGTGCGGCTTTGCTCAACGGGATTATCCGCCATGCGGATTGCACTCTCATTATCACATAGAAGAGGAACTTTGGTTAATTTGTAACCGTAGTCCCTAAGGGTTTGCCTCATCCAAAGTAGTTGCGCGCAACAATGGCCTGCGGCAATGTACTCGGCTTCGGCGGTAGAAAGAGCTACGGAATTTTGCTTCTTTGAAGCCCAAGACACCAAGGATCTTCCCAAGAACTGGCAAGTCCCCGATGTGCTCTTTCTATTGATTTTACACCCCGCCCAATCGGCATCGGAATAACCAATCAAATCAAAAGTGGATCCCCGAGGGTACCAAAGCCCAAACTTAGGAGTATAAATTAAATATCTCAAGATTCGTTTCACGGCCGTAAGGTGAGCTTCCTTAGGGTCGGCTTGGAATCTTGCACACATGCATACGGAAAGCATAATATCTGGTCAAGATGCACATAAATATAGCAAAGATCCTATCATCGACCGGTATTGAAAGGGAAATGTGCCCTTGGGCCATTTCTAAGTATTTTGGTGATTGAGTGCAAACACAAGTGCTTAATGTGAAAATATGCCCATTGATGTACAAAGTGCAAATCACAAGTTAAGGTATGTTTCTAAGCCTTAGTACATTGGTTTTGTGTACTAATATATTTGTCTAAGTGTTAGAAACAGATAAAAGAAGAGAAGAGAAGACTTGGCTGTGTACAGCCAAGGGGCTGTTTCGGTCTGGGGCACCGGACTGTCCGGTGGTGCACCGGACAGTGTCCGGTGGTGCACCGGACAGTGTCCGGTGCGCCAGGCTGCCTCGGCCGAAGAGGCCGCTCTCGGGTTTTTCTCCGGCGACTTCGGTTAAAATTCACCGGACTGTCCGGTGTGCACCGGACTGTCCGGTGAGCCAACGGTCGGCCGGGCCAACGGTCGGCCGCGCGATCAGCGCGCGACACGTGGCCGAGCCAACGGTCGGAAGGGAGCACCGGACTGTCCGGTGTGCACCGGACTGTCCGGTGCGCCAGATCTGCAACGGTCGGCAACGGTCGGCTTCGCTTTTTATGGAAACAAATCGGGCACCGGACAGTGTCCGGTGTGCACCGGACTGTCCGGTGCGCCCGACGACAGAAGGCAAGAATAGCCTTCCAGATGTGCTCTCAACGGCTCCTAGCTGCCTTGGGGCTATAAAAGGGACCCCTAGGCGCATGGAGGAAAAGACCAAGCATTCCTTGAGCACTCTTGATCACTCACACATCAATCTTGCGCACTTGTTCGACATTCTAGTGATTTGAGCTCCGTTCTAGTGTGCTAGTCTTTTTGAGCTCAAGTCTGGGTCTTGTGTGTGCGTATTCGCTGTGATCTTTGTGTCGTGTGTGAGTTGCTAATCCCTCCCTTGCTCTGTGATTCTCTGTGAACATCTTTTGTAAGGGCGAGAGGCTCCAAGTTGTGGAGATTCCTCGCAAACGGGATTGAGAAAAGAAAAGCAAGAACACCGTGGTATTCAAGTTGATCATTGGATCACTTGAGAGGAGTTGAGTGCAACTCTCGTCCGTTGGGACGCCACAACGTGGAGTAGGCAAGTTTTGTACTTGGCCGAACCACGGGATAACCACTGTGTCATCTCTGTGATTGAATTCTTGTGGTTATTGTGTTTTGACTCCTCTCTAGCCACTTGGCATAAACTGTGCTAACGCCTAATCAAGTTTTGGGGCTTAAAGTTTTGAAGTTTTACAGGATCACCTATTCACCCCCCCCTCTAGGTGCTCTCAATTGGTATCGGAGCCATTCTCTTCAAGAAAGGGACTAACCGCCCGAAGAGATGGATCCTAAGGGGAAGGGAATTGTGATCAACGACAAGGAGAAGGAGTCCTTCGTCAACGAGCCAAGGGATGACAAGTCCAATGACTCGGGCTCGGGCCACAAGCGAAAAGATGGGAAGAAGAAGAAGACAAGACGCATCAAGGAGATCGTCTACTACGACAGCGATGAGTCCTCTTCTTCCCAAAAGGACGACGACCACGACTATAAAAAGACGGTCAATTCGAACTTTTCATTTGATTATTCTCGTATTCAACATAGTTCGAATTCGCATTTGCTTTCCATTCCTCTTGGCAAACCCCCACACTTTGATGGGGAGGACTACGGATTTTGGAGTCACAAAATGCGTAGTCACTTATTCTCTCTCCATCCAAGCATATGGGAGATTGTGGAGAATGGAATGAAATTTGATAGCTCGGATAGCCCTATGCTTATAAATGAACAAATTCATAGAAATGCACAAGCTACTACTGTTCTCTTAGCATCTTTGTGCAGGGAAGAATACAATAAGGTGAGTGGCTTGGACAATGCCAAGCAGATATGGGACACCCTCAAGATCTCTCACGAGGGGAACGACATCACCATGCTCACCAAGATGGAGTTGGTGGAGGGCGAGCTTGGACGATTCGCCATGATAAGGGGAGAGGAGCCAACTCAAACCTACAACCGGCTCAAGACCCTTATCAACAAAATAAGGAGCTACGGAAGCACGCGTTGGACGGATCACGACGTCGTCCGCCTAATGCTCAGGTCCTTTACCGTTCTTGATCCTCATCTCGTGAACAATATTCGTGAGAATCCCAGGTACACGATGATGACGCCCGAGGAAGTGCTTGGAAAATTCGTGAGCGGGCGGATGATGATCAAGGAGGCAAGATACGTTGACGACGCATTGAACGGTCCACTCCACGAGCCTCAACCCATTGCTCTAAAGGCAACGAGGAGCAAGGAGTCGCTTCCTAGCAAGGTGGCGCAAATTGAGGCGGCCGGTCTTAATGAAGAAGAAATGGCCCTCATTATCAAGAGATTCAAGACGGTGCTAAAGGGTCGCAATGGACAGCCGAGCAAGACTAAGACCAAGGGGAAGCGATCATGCTTCAAATGCGGTAAGCTTGGTCATTTTATTGCTAACTGTCCCGATAATGATAGTGACCAGGAAAAGGGAAACAAGAGGGAAAAGAAGAAGCATTACAAGAAGGCAAAGGGCGAGGCGCATCTAGGCAAGGAGTGGGACTCGGATTGCTCCTCGTCCGACTCCGACAATGAAGGACTCGCCGCCACCGCCTTCAACAAATCGGCTCTCTTCCCCAACGAGCATCACACTTGCCTCATGGCAAGGGAAAAGAAGGTAATCACTCGTAATGCTAATACTTATGATTCTTCTAGTGGTGATGAATCTAGTGAGGATGAAATTGATTACTCTAGTTTATTCAAGGGATTGGATAGAACTAAGATAGCTAAGATTAATGAGTTGATTGATGCCTTAAATGAAAAGGATAGAACCTTAGAGAAACAAGAAGATCTCTTATATGAAGAACATGATAAATTTGTTAGTGCTCAAAATTCACTTGCTCTAGAAGTTAAAAGAAATGGAATACTTTCTTGTGAACTTTCTACTTGTAATGAAACCATTTCTTCTTTAAAAGGTGAAATTAAAGATTTAACTACTAAACTAGAAATAGCAAGTAACTCGTATGTTGAAAATATTACAATTTGCACTAGGTGTAAGGATTTTGATGTTAATGCTTGTAGTGAACACTTAGTTTCCATTTCAAAATTAAGTGATGAAGTGGCTAGTCTTAATGCTCAACTTAAGACTAGCAAAAGTGATTTTGAAAAACTAAAATTTGCTAGGGATGCCTACACGGTTGGTAGACACCCCTCAATTAAGGATGGACTTGGCTTCAAGAGGGAAGCCAAGAACTTAACAAGCCATAAGGCTCCCATTCCCGCCAAGGAGAAAGGGAAGGCCCCTATGGCTACTAGTGCTAAGAGGAACCATGCCTTTTTGTATCATGAAAGAAGACAAACTAGAAATGTAAGTCATGATGCTTTTGATTCATATGTTCATGATTCTCATGCCATGTTTGCTCCTAGTTCCTCTAATGTGTATGATAGAAATGTTACTAGGAGAAATGTTGTTCCTAAAAGAAATGCTATTCATCATGTGCCTAGAAGGAGTGTTGTTCATAATGCTCCTAGGAAAGTAGTAAATGAATTTTCTACAATATATCATGCTTTGAATGCTTCCTTTGCAATTTGTAGAAAGAATAGAAAGATAATTGCTAGGAAGTTAGGGGCTAAATGCAAAGGTGATAAAACTTGCATTTGGGTCCCTAAGAAGATTTGTGCTAACCTTGTAGGACCCAACATAAGTTGGGTACCTAAGACCCAAGCCTAAATTTGCCTTGCAGGTTTATGCATCCGGGGGTTCAAGCTGGATTATCGACAGCGGATGCACAAACCATATGACGGGGGAGAAGAAAATGTTCACCTCCTACGTCAAGAATAAAGATTCCCAAGATTCAATCATATTCGGTGATGGGAATCAAGGCAAGGTAAAAGGGTTAGGTAAAATTGCAATTTCCAATGAGCATTCTATTTCCAATGTGTTTTTAGTAGAGTCTCTTGGTTACAATTTACTATCTGTTAGTCAATTGTGCAGCATGGGGTATAATTGTCTATTCACTAATGTAGATGTGTCTGTCTTTAGAAGAAGTGATGGTTCACTAGCTTTTAAGGGTGTATTAGACGGCAAACTTTATTTAGTAGATTTTGCAAAAGAAGAGGCCGGTCTAGATGCATGCTTAATGGCTAAGACTTGCATGGGCTGGCTGTGGCATCGCCGCTTGGCACATGTGGGGATGAAGAATCTTCACAAACTTCTAAAGGGAGAACACGTGATAGGACTAACTAATGTTCAATTCGAAAAAGATAGACCTTGTGCAGCTTGTCAAGCAGGGAAACAGGTGGGAGGCTCTCATCACACCAAAAATGTGATGACGACATCAAGACCCTTGGAGATGCTGCATATGGACCTTTTTGGACCCGTCGCCTATCTGAGCATAGGAGGAAGTAAGTATGGTTTAGTTATTGTTGATGACTTTTCCCGCTTCACTTGGGTGTTCTTTTTGCAGGAAAAGTCCGAAACCCAAGGGACTCTCAAACGCTTCCTCAGGAGAGCTCAAAATGAGTTTGAGCTCAAAGTGAAGAAGATAAGGAGCGACAACGGATCCGAGTTCAAGAACCTTCAAGTGGAGGAGTTCCTTGAAGAAGAGGGGATCAAGCACGAGTTCTCCGCTCCCTACACACCACAACAAAATGGTGTGGTAGAGAGGAAGAACAGGACGCTCATCGATATGGCAAGGACGATGCTAGGAGAGTTCAAGACCCCCGAATGCTTTTGGACGGAAGCCGTTAACACTGCTTGCCACGCCATCAACAGGGTCTACCTTCATCGCCTCCTCAAGAAGACGTCGTATGAGCTACTAACCGGTAACAAACCCAATGTATCGTACTTTCGTGTATTTGGGAGTAAATGCTACATTCTAGTGAAGAAGGGTAGAAATTCTAAGTTTGCTCCCAAAGCTGTAGAAGGGTTTTTGTTAGGTTATGACTCAAATACAAAGGCATATAGAGTCTTCAACAAATCATCGGGTTTGATTGAAGTCTCTAGCGACGTTGTATTTGATGAGACTAATGGCTCTCCAAGAGAGCAAGTTGTTGATCTTGATGATGTAGATGAAGAAGATGTTCCGACGGCCGCTATACGAACCATGGCGATTGGTGATGTGCGACCACAGGAACAAGAAGAGCAAGATCAACCTTCTTCCTCAACTATGGTGCATCCCCCAACCGAAGATGACGAACAGGTACCTCAAGTGGAGGCACTTGGTCAAGGGGGAGCGCAAGATGAGCAAGTGATGGAGGAAGAAGCACAACCGGCACCTCCAACCCAAGTTCGAGCGATGATTCAAAGGGATCATCCCGTCGATCAAATTCTGGGTGACATTAGCAAGGGAGTAACTACTCGATCTCGATTAGTTAATTTTTGTGAACATTACTCCTTTGTCTCTTCTATTGAGCCTTTCAGGGTAGAAGAGGCCTTGCTAGATCCGGATTGGGTGTTGGCCATGCAAGAGGAGTTAAACAACTTCAAGCGCAATGAAGTTTGGACACTGGTGCCTCGTCCCAAGCAAAATGTTGTGGGAACCAAGTGGGTGTTCCGCAACAAACAAGACGAGCACGGGGTGGTGACGAGAAACAAGGCTCGACTTGTGGCAAAAGGTTATGCCCAAGTCGCAGGTTTGGATTTCGAGGAGACTTTTGCTCCTGTGGCTAGGCTAGAATCAATTCGTATCTTGCTAGCATATGCCGCTCACCATTCTTTCAGGTTGTTCCAAATGGATGTGAAGAGCGCTTTCCTCAACGGGCCAATCAAGGAGGAGGTGTACGTGGAGCAACCCCCTGGCTTCGAGGATGAACGGTACCCCGACCATGTGTGTAAGCTCTCTAAGGCGCTCTATGGACTTAAGCAAGCCCCAAGAGCATGGTATGAATGCCTTAGAGATTTCTTAATTGCTAATGCTTTCAAGGTTGGGAAAGCCGATCCAACTCTTTTTACCAAGACTTGTGATGGTGATTTGTTTGTGTGCCAAATTTATGTCGATGACATAATATTTGGTTCTACTAACCAAAAGTCTTGTGAAGAGTTTAGCAGGGTGATGACGCAGAAATTCGAGATGTCGATGATGGGCGAGTTGAACTACTTCCTTGGGTTCCAAGTGAAGCAACTCAAGGACGGCACCTTCATCTCCCAAACGAAGTACACGCAAGATCTGCTAAAGCGGTTTGGGATGAAGGACGCCAAGCCCGCAAAGACTCCGATGGGGACCGACGGACACACCGACCTCAACAAAGGAGGTAAGTCTGTTGATCAAAAAGCATACCGGTCAATGATAGGTTCTTTGCTTTACTTATGTGCTAGTAGACCGGATATTATGCTTAGCGTATGCATGTGTGCTAGATTTCAATCCGATCCTAAGGAATGTCACTTAGTGGCGGTGAAGCGAATTCTTAGATATTTGGTTGCTACGCCTTGCTTCGGGCTCTGGTATCCAAAGGGGTCTACCTTTGACTTAGTTGGATACTCAGACTCCGACTATGCTGGATGTAAGGTCGATAGGAAGAGTACATCGGGGACGTGCCAATTCTTAGGAAGGTCCCTTGTGTCATGGAACTCCAAGAAACAGACATCCGTTGCCCTATCCACCGCTGAGGCCGAGTACGTTGCCGCAGGTCAGTGTTGCGCGCAACTACTTTGGATGAGGCAAACCCTCCGGGACTTTGGCTACAATCTGAGCAAAGTCCCACTCCTATGTGATAATGAGAGTGCTATCCGCATGGCGGAAAATCCTGTTGAACACAGCCGCACAAAGCACATAGACATCCGGCATCACTTTTTGAGAGACCACCAGCAAAAGGGGGATATCGAAGTGTTTCATGTTAGCACCGAGAACCAGCTAGCCGATATCTTTACCAAGCCTTTAGATGAGAAGACCTTTTGCAGGCTGCGTAGTGAGCTAAATGTCTTAGATTCGCGAAACTTGGATTGAATTGTAGCATACATGTGTTTATGCCTTTGATCATGTTCATTTTGCATTTTGTTGTTTATTGTGGTGCTCAAGTTGTACAAACACTCCCTGGACCTCACAAGTCCGTTGCAAAGTGATGCACAGTTTTAGAGGGAGATGTGTTACAACTTGACCCTTTGAGACTAACCATATGCTTGAGTTTGTTTGACTTAGTCTCGAAGGAGAATTGAAAGGGAAAAGGTGGACTTGGACCATGAAAGACTTCCACTGCACTCCGATGAGAGGGTAACTAATTCCAAGTTCATCTCATGAACTCTTATTGCCATTTGATCTTAATTGAAGATTTTTGTGAGGCAATGGGGTTAAGGGGCCAAGATTGATCCCGTTTTGGTGCTTGATGCCAAAGGGGGAGAAAATAAAGGCCAAAGTGATAAATGGATCAGCTACCACTTGAGAAATTTTGAAAATAGTAGAATAGAGTTTTTGTTTTGTCAAAAGCTTTTATTGTCTCTTATTGTCTCTATGTTCAAAAGTTGGCTTCTTGTGGGGAGAAGTGTTGATTATGGGGGAGTTTTTGAAATCTTTGATCAATCTCTTTTGGAATGACTCTTTTTATGCTTCAACATGTGTGTTTGACTTAGAGATAGAGATGTGAGTTTGATTTGCAAAAACGAACCAAGCGGTGGCAAAAGATGATCCATATATGCCAAAATTGAATAAAACTCAAAGTCAGTTTTTATTTGAAGTGATTTTGCACTTGTTCTAGTTGCTTTATGTTGTGTTGGCATAAATCACCAAAAAGGGGGAGATTGAAAGGGAAATGTGCCCTTGGGCCATTTCTAAGTATTTTGGTGATTGAGTGCAAACACAAGTGCTTAATGTGAAAATATGCCCATTGATGTACAAAGTGCAAATCACAAGTTAAGGTATGTTTCTAAGCCTTAGTACATTGGTTTTGTGTACTAATATATTTGTCTAAGTGTTAGAAACAGATAAAAGAAGAGAAGAGAAGACTTGGCTGTGTACAGCCAAGGGGCTGTTTCGGTCTGGGGCACCGGACTGTCCGGTGGTGCACCGGACAGTGTCCGGTGGTGCACCGGACAGTGTCCGGTGCGCCAGGCTGCCTCGGCCGAAGAGGCCGCTCTCGGGTTTTTCTCCGGCGACTTCGGTTAAAATTCACCGGACTGTCCGGTGTGCACCGGACTGTCCGGTGAGCCAACGGTCGGCCGGGCCAACGGTCGGCCGCGCGATCAGCGCGCGACACGTGGCCGAGCCAACGGTCGGAAGGGAGCACCGGACTGTCCGGTGTGCACCGGACTGTCCGGTGCGCCAGATCTGCAACGGTCGGCAACGGTCGGCTTCGCTTTTTATGGAAACAAATCGGGCACCGGACAGTGTCCGGTGTGCACCGGACTGTCCGGTGCGCCCGACGACAGAAGGCAAGAATAGCCTTCCAGATGTGCTCTCAACGGCTCCTAGCTGCCTTGGGGCTATAAAAGGGACCCCTAGGCGCATGGAGGAAAAGACCAAGCATTCCTTGAGCACTCTTGATCACTCACACATCAATCTTGCGCACTTGTTCGACATTCTAGTGATTTGAGCTCCGTTCTAGTGTGCTAGTCTTTTTGAGCTCAAGTCTGGGTCTTGTGTGTGCGTATTCGCTGTGATCTTTGTGTCGTGTGTGAGTTGCTAATCCCTCCCTTGCTCTGTGATTCTCTGTGAACATCTTTTGTAAGGGCGAGAGGCTCCAAGTTGTGGAGATTCCTCGCAAACGGGATTGAGAAAAGAAAAGCAAGAACACCGTGGTATTCAAGTTGATCATTAGATCACTTGAGAGGAGTTGAGTGCAACTCTCGTCCGTTGGGACGCCACAACGTGGAGTAGGCAAGTTTTGTACTTGGCCGAACCACGGGATAACCACTGTGTCATCTCTGTGATTGAATTCTTGTGGTTATTGTGTTTTGACTCCTCTCTAGCCACTTGGCATAAACTGTGCTAACGCCTAATCAAGTTTTGGGGCTTAAAGTTTTGAAGTTTTACAGGATCACCTATTCACCCCCCCCCCCTCTAGGTGCTCTCAGGTATACCTTTTGATCGACGAATTTACCTCCCTCGTCAAGGTCGAGATGCCCATTGGTTCCCATGGGTGTCTTGATGGGTTTGGCATCCTTCATCCCAAACTTGCTTAGAATATCTTGAGTATACTTCGTTTGGCTTAGGAAGGTGCCTTCTTGGAGTTGTTTGACTTGGAATCCTAGAAAATACTTCAACTCCCCCATCATCGACATCTCGAATTTTTGTGTCATGATCCTACTAAATTCTTCACATGTAGATTCGTTAGTAGACCCAAATATGATATCATCAACATAAATTTGGCATACAAACAAATCATTGTCAAGAGTTTTAGTGAATAAAGTAGGATCGGCCTTTCCAACTTTGAAGCCATTAGTGATAAGGAAATCTCTAAGGCATTCATACCATGCTCTTGGGGCTTGCTTGAGCCCATAAAGCGCCTTAGAGAGCCTATATACATGGTTAGGGTACTCACTGTCTTCAAAGCCGGGAGGTTGCTCAACATAGACCTCTTCCTTGATCGGTCCATTGAGGAAGGCACTTTTCACGTCCATTTGATAAAGCTTAAATCCATGGTAAGTAGCATAGGCTAGTAATATTCGAATTGACTCAAGCCTAGCTACGGGTGCATAGGTTTCATCGAAATCCAAACCTTCGACTTGGGAGTATCCTTTGGCCACAAGTCGAGCTTTGTTCCTTGTCACCACACCATGCTCATCTTGCTTGTTGCGGAAGACCCATTTGGTTCCTACAACATTTTGATTAGGACGTGGAACCAAATGCCATACCTCATTCCTAGTGAAGTTGTTGAGCTCCTCTTGCATCGCCACCACCCAATCCGAATGTTGAAGTGCTTCCTCTATCCTGTGTGGCTCAATAGAGGAAACAAACGAGTAATGTTCACAAAAATGTGCAACATGAGATCTAGTGGTTACCCCCTTATGAATGTCGCCGAGGATGGTGTCGACGGGGTGATCTCGTTGGATTGCTTGGTGGACTATTGGGTGTGGCGGTCTCGGTTCTTCATCCTCCTTATCTTGCTCATTTGCGTCTCCCCCTTGATCATTGCCGTCATCTTGAGGTGGCTCATTTGCTTGATCTTCTCCTTCATCAACTTGAGCTTCATCCTCATTTTGAGTTGGTGGAGATGCTTGCGTGGAGGAGGATGGTTGATCTTGTGCATTTGGAGGCTCTTCGGATTCCTTAGGACACACATCCCCAATGGACATGTTCCTTAGTGCGATGCATGAAGCCTCTTCATCACCTATCTCATCAAGATCAACTTGCTCTACTTGAGAGCCGTTAGTTTCATCAAACACAACGTCACAAGAAACTTCAACTTGTCCAGTGGACTTGTTAAAGACTCTATATGCCCTTATGTTTGAATCATATCCTAGTAAAAAGCCTTCTACAGTTTTAGGAGCAAATTTAGATTTTCTACCTCTTTTAACAAGTATAAAGCATTTGCTACCAAAGACTCTAAAATATGAAATATTGGGCTTTTTACCGGTTAGGAGTTCATAAGATGTCTTCTTGAGGATTCGGTGTAGATACAACCGGTTGATGGCGTAGCAGGCGGTGTTGACCACCTCGGCCCAAAACCGATCCGAAGTCTTGTACTCATCAAGCATGGTTCTTGCCATGTCCAATAGAGTTCTATTCTTCCTCTCCACTACACCATTTTGTTGTGGCGTGTAGGGAGAAGAGAACTCATGCTTGATGCCCTCCTCCTCAAGGAAGCCTTCAATTTGAGAGTTCTTGAACTCCGTCCCGTTGTCGCTTCTAATTTTCTTGATCCTTAAGCCGAACTCGTTTTGAGCCCGTCTCAAGAATCCCTTTAAAGTCTCTTGGGTATGAGATTTTTCCTGCAAAAAGAATACCCAAGTGAAGCGAGAATAATCATCCACAATAACTAGAAGTACTTACTCCCGCCGATGCTTATGTAAGCGATCGGGCCGAATAGATCCATGTGTAGGAGCTCCAGTGGCCTGTCGGTCGTCATGATGTTGTTGTGTGGATGATGGGCACCAACTTGCTTTCCTGCTTGGCATGCGCTACAAACCCTGTCTTTCTCAAAATGAACATTGGTTAGTCCTAAAATGTGCTCTCCCTTTAGAAGCTTGTGAAGATTCTTCATCCCAACATGTGCTAGTCGGCGGTGCCAGAGCCAACCCATGTTAGTCTTAGCAATTAAGCATGTGTCGAGTTCAGCTCTATCAAAATCTACTAAGTATAGCTGACCCTCTAACACACCCTTAAATGCTATTGAATCATCACTTCTTCTAAAGACAGTGACACCTATATCAGTAAAAAGACAGTTGTTGGGGGCCTTCGGCTTCCGAAGGTCCTCAAAAACGTAATTTGACTATGTTTTCCAAGAGAAATATGTGAGCAGGTACCTTTGAAGTCAGATTGCGAGTATACAAGAACATGGTTAAGACGAAGCTTGACTGGGACGGTGATCACGACGAAGGATAAGACGATCACGAAGCTATGTGCAGAAGAGCTTCGACATAACGGCGGAAAAGGGAAACCGACTTAAAGATGAAAAGCCAAATTAGACCTCGAAGAATTACTATAGAGTTATTGATAAATGTAAAGGGCATTAATGTAATTTTGCATGGGCTGCGACCCGTGCCTATAAATAGGTGAACAGTATTCCCGTACTGTTCACGCTGACTTGGCATTCACTTTTGCGTCACACCTATATTCTCATTCCTTCAAGCCGAAGGTACACTTGTAATTTACTATTGTTTACACAAGTAATATAAATGGAAATAGATATAATAATAATGTTTACAAAAATTATGTTACTTTCTGTACTTTGTATGAATATTCTCCATCTTTTATCATGATCGTGAAGGTATGTCCTTCATGACCTTCGTCCTAGATTCATTATATCCGAAGGGAAATAATGATTCGAAGGACGAAGGGCTTTGATATTTAACATTTTATGTTGCCTTGTTCTTGATTCATAGCATTT
This sequence comes from Zea mays, assembly GCF_902167145.1. Lineage (NCBI taxonomy): Eukaryota > Viridiplantae > Streptophyta > Magnoliopsida > Poales > Poaceae > Zea > Zea mays. The sequence continues at coordinate 114,377,595 of NC_050096.1, forward strand.
GAGAACAAGTCCCCAACATTGGTGCCCACCTCCGGTGAACTCACTTCCATTTTTTGAGCCTTGAACACCTTCGGTAAGCATCACCTTTGTCATGCAGCCGAAAAAAGCTTCAGCGACAGGGGCTGGTACTCTACAGCCGCTGGATCCCAATCAGGACGTCCTTTCTCTTAGGGAGGCCCGAAGTCAAAAGAGGAAGGCTACTAGTCCAACGCCTCCGGAGGACGACTTGGACTAGGAAATCCAAAACCTGGAAATGCTTCAGCAACAGGTTCAACGGAAGAAGGAGAAGATGGCTCGTCTAGCTGACCTTCAGAGGTAGATAGATGAAGCGTCGGAAGAGGTTCGTCATCTTGTTCAAGATGACCAGAGCCGAAAGCCTCAGCGCAGAGAGCTCCATCAGGAGGGTTTCTACAATGAGGAAGACTCGTATGAAGATTTCCATCATAGAAATTTTGCTTTTGATGATGCTTCTCCTTTGTCAACAGAATTACAGGCTACACCATGGCCCCAGTCTTACAAGCCACCTCAGCTCCCCATGTATGACGGTCATTCAGACCCGAAGCAATTCTTGATGAGCTATGAGGCAACCATATCTTCGTATGGTGGCAATACAGCAGTCATGGCAAAGTCTTTTGTCATGGCCGTCAAGAGTGTTGCTCAGACTTGGTACTCTTCTCTTCGGCCAGGGACAATCACCTCATGGCAAAAGCTGAAGGATATGTTGATAACCAGCTTCCAAGGATTTCAGACAAACCAAGTCACCGCTCAGGCTCTATTCCAGTGTACCCAGGATCACGAAGAATACCTTCAGGCGTATGTCCGAAGGTTTCTGCGTCTGAGGGCACAAGCGCCAACAGTGCCCAATGAAATTGTCATTGAGGCCATGATTAAGGGGCTTCGGCCGGGACCTTCAGCGCAATACTTTGCGAGGAAGCCACCACAAACTTTGGAGAAGCTGCTCCAGAAGATGGACGAGTATATTCGAGCTGACAATGACTTCCGTCAAAGAAGGGAGGAAGCATTCAGGTTCTCTGAAATGACCAGGGGCTTCAGAGGAAGATTTCACCCGAGGCACGTTAGGTCAATTCATAACTCTACTCAAAGTGATGATCGAGGGAGCTAGCAGCAAAGGCCACAATACTCCTCACAAGCTTCGGGGCAGCAGCAAAGTTCTTTTTGGCCGTCAGCGCCAAGGGGCAGAGGCGCCAGGGGCTTCGGGGGAAGGTTTGGAGATCAGCCAAGAAAAATTTGCTGCCTATTCTGTGGCGAAGACAAGGGCCATACCACCAGGATGTGCCACGTCACCATCCAGAAGCAGAAGGAGATAGCAGAAGCAGCAGCGCAACAAAGTCAGCCGAAGCAGGTCATGCATACTGCTTCGTATCATTCGCCTTATATTTCAGAATATGTAGGCAACCACCCTGCAGCTTCTGTTGCTTCGGCAAGCCAACCCCAAGCATCTTGGCAGCAGCCTCCACCGCCACCACCAACACAAAGAGGTCAGCAGCCAGAAGGGAGTCAACGCACTAACCTTCAGCGGGACTTCAGAGAGGAGTCCGAAGCTCGCACAGTCAATAGCACTGTGTCAGAGTCGAAGCACATTTACTAACAAATATCCTACCTCAGCAGCAGCTCTTTCACATTTTCATATTCACTATTATTTTCTTTTTAATAAGGAACAATTAAGGGTAGTTTTAATGTCTTTTATCGCCTTTCAATTTTTGTAATAGTTTCGCTTTTTTCTGTAATAAAAATATATCTTCTCCATAGGCCTAAGTTGCTGAAGCATGAGAATTTATGTTAGCAAGGAGGATTTTCAAAGTTATCAAAAACTTGTTCTAAGGAACAAAGTACAATTTATTCGAAGCAACAAAAAGCCGTTCCTAAGGGAGCGCAGTGTAAGTTTTCTGAGCCTACAGCGAAAAATAAGCGCTGATTCCACTGAAAGTAAAAGGCGAAGAAGCTCCTAAGGGAGGCTTACAGCAAAAAATAAGCGCTGATTCCGCTGAAAGTAAAAGGTGAAGAAGCTCCTAAGGGAGGCTTACAGCGAAAAATAAACGCTGATTCCGCTGAAGTAAAAGGCGAAGAAGCTCCTAAGGGAGGCTTACAGCGAAAAATAAACACTGATTTCATCAATCTTCGGCAAATATCATTTTGCACAACATTACATCATTACATCATTCGCATAGCATAGCATCATACATCATAGTGCATCAAGAATGCAAGAAGGGAGGGTTTTGATATTGATGGCCGAAGATTGTTTTAGAGAATTACTGACAAGGCACAAGAAATAGCCGCTGAAGAGTTATACCTTCGTCAATTACTGAAATGAAAGGATCTATTGGTTATTGATTTTACAAGGATTGATTATTGATTTTTACGAAGCATGAAAAAAGGGAAGGTGTTTTTTCGCCGAAGGCTCAAAAATGGTATGTGTATGATGTTTCATGCATCGTCAAAAATGGAATTATAAACAGCTAATATGTTACACAATGTTACACGATTTTTGACAAACATTACAAACTAAATGTTTTTACAGTAGCATTTAATCTTCTTTTAAGACTACTTCTGCAGCTTCATTTAAAAGTTGATCAACAACTCTATCCATGATGGCTTCTGCCATTTGTCTAATTTCGTTATCCCCTTTGTCTGAGGGCTTGGAGCTAGCTCAGCAGGTTCTGAGAAAAGAAAAGGTACGGATATATTATTACAAGCTGTGAACAAGTTCAAAATCAAAAGATTACAGCGAAGAGCCAATTATCACTAATTAGTACCTATTTGCCCTTCGGGCTCTGTACTTTTCTGAGCAGCTTCTGCTATTTTTCTAGCATCGTGGATGCCTTTTTCGCTCTTTTGAATAATTTCTTGAGCCATTTCTCGTCCGCCGTTGTCCCAAATATCGGTGAAAAATTTTCCGCCGACCATGCTTGCTTCGGCTGAGGGGTCTTTAATGTCTTCCAAGGACAAAGTAGCTTCGGACTGCGCTAAAGATTTTACATGCTCGCAACCTTTCCTCTCCAAAACAGTAGCAATTCCTCTAGCACCCGAAAAAGCACATATGTCTCCGCGGCTGTTCATGATTTCCTCGAAGGCCTTAGCTTCGTGACTGACCCATTCAATCGGACCTTCAGGATTACCCCTTGAGAAATTCTCTTCACTAGAGAATGCGCCAACATTGGCGAAGCTGGATTTTATCTTCTTAACACACTCTATGGATTTAACATAGCATCTTCTCTGGGATGCACGAAGCTCTTTAACATTTATTTCTAAATGATTGGCCCATTGATCACTAAGCTCTCGTTTTGTTTCTTCAAGTATACGTTCTTCTTTAGCTCTAGCTAGCTGTTTCTGAAGATCTTTAATTTTGCGTTTTCGGGCTTCAGCCTGGGCCTTTGAAGCAGCTTCGTCCTCTTTTATCTTGTCCACCAATGTAAGCAGAATTTTATCCTTTTCGAGAGCTTCATTTCTCAGCTTAATAACCTCTGATCGTAGGTTGTTGAAAGCAATATCATAGCTCTCGTCTTCGGCATTCTTTTGCGCTCTCAACGCGTTGCTTAGTATTAAACCCTATATGTAAAAGAGTTGGTATAAGAATAAAAGAATGATTTGCAAATTATAAAATTTCCAAACACGCAGTTCTCATACCTTCAGGCTATTATATGCAAGACTATCTGCAAGATCGTCCTTCGTCATAGCACAGAGTCCAGCTTCAAGCTTCGGAAACCCCATACTTCTAGCCATCTCCCGACAGACGGATAATTCTTTGTTGTCTGGGAGGCAGTATAGGAAGTCATCTTCGTTTGTCCCATTGAACACTAGTGCCCCCTTCGGATATTTCAATTCTTTGGCATAATGATTAGCTTCAAAAACTTCTTCTTCGGATAATTTTTTCCCTGAAGCGTGTCGCACAATATAATCGTATATTTTGGAAGGTGCTTCGGGGGCAGCAGTATCAATTTCTTCAACCAAAATTGGCTCTGACATTTTCATTTTTTCGGTTGCCTTTGCAATTTTCGTTTCTTTTGTTTCCAAAGGTTTTACCTTGGTTGGCTCTGAAGGCCCGGCTTCAGTTCCCGTCTGTTGCTTCGAAGCTTCAGCAACAGATGCTTCAGCAGACGCTTCAGAAGTTTCAGCAGTCTTCTTTGGAGTTATACTTGAAGATTTAATTGTCTCCAAAACATCTAACACATTAACCATTCTTTTTCTTTTCGGGGTCACTGTTGGCCCCTTTTTAATTTTTGCTACTTCAATTTCTCCTGAAGGACTTAAAATTTCTGATATTTTTACTCCCTCAACTGATGTTTTTGCTTCTTCAGTCTTTGGTTCTTCCATCTTTTCTGTTACCGGCACTTCGACCAACTCTTTGATTTATGGTAGCAAGGTTGGTTCTTTAGCTTCTGTGGCCGAAGAGGTCTCACCGGCGAACTCAGGCACCGTGGCTGGTTCGATATAGCGTGGCCGGTGTGTAAGAACCTTTACCCTTTGTCTCTTCGGCGCTGGCTCGCTAGGAGCGGCTGAAGTAGTTTCTTTTGCAGAAGCTGTGCTTTTTCTTTTTTGACCCCGCGCTGGATAGCGGTAGTCGGGGTAGACAAACCCAATTGCGTCAAATACTCGGTTGAGTCTTTTCTTCTTTCGGCCTCCGAAGGCCGCTGATAATGCAGTGTCTTCGGCCTTCGAATATACCCCAAGCAATTCATCACTTACAGTCTCAATGCTCTTTAACCAATCATCATCTGGTTCAACGAACTTGTCTCCGTACTTGAATGCATACTTCAGCCTGACTAGCCCACCTTCGTCAGTTTCTTTAACAGTTTCTTTCGGCATTTCCCAGTTATCTGCAAGTGGCCACACTCTGAAGGCAATGTGTTCTTGTATTAAATCCCTTGTCCCAATAAAAGAGCAGACTACGCTGAAGGCCCGTTGGCATTCTTCGGCTACTTCATCCATTTCTACCTTCGGTTATTGGAGTCCGAAGCGCTGCCAGATAGGGCACATGATGATATCCTTAATATCTTCTCGAACCTTCAAATCATTTTTTACATAGAACCATTCTTTCATCCATTCCCCGGGCCATCTCTTCCGAAAGGTTGGCACAGGACAGCTTGATCCAGAACGAGCACCGAAGCTGTAGCAACCAAAGTTGTTATGATATTGCTCCTTACCCTAGGGCTTCGTCTCATATATTAACTCATGAACATTGCAAAAGCTTTTCGCACTTGGTTCCAGGCTCTGGCTCTTCACAGCCCAGACGAAGACTCCCATTCTTAATATTGCTTCAGGGGTAAGTTGATGAAGATAAACCTGATATGTTTTCAGAACTTCTACCACAAACCTGCTTAAAGGAAATCGTAGCCCAGCTTTAAAAAAGATTCGGAAGATCACGACTTCATTATCTTCGGGAGTCGGCACAGTCTTCTCTCCGTCATCTGCCCTCACGATGGATATATCTCGAAAATATCTTCCCCTCATGTTTTCAAGATGACTTTGTCCAATGGTTGATTTTCTGAAGACTAAATGGCTTGGTCGCCATGGTGGATCTTCGGAATCCTCACCTCCACTGTCTGCGTCATAGCTGTCACTTTCACCAGTATCTTCAGATAAGCCTTCCAAAATCTCCCTAGTAATTTTCTCTGTATTTGTTTTTGCTATTGATTCAATGAAGCCTAGATTTTTCTCCTCAGAAAGGCTCAGCTTCACTCCGGCAGCAACTTTCTTTTCCTCAGACATCCCTTCGGAAATCCTGCCTCTCGGCTCCGAAGCTTAAAACTAGGGAGGCAGTCAAATATTTGTGGGCAGAAAGCTATTTGAGCAGGTAAAACAGATGGCAAGAGAGCGTGCCAAATAACTTGTGGTGAGCCCTTATTTATACACCCAGTATGTCGAAAACTGGAGGGTCCCGCTTGTCAATGACTGTTGCTATTCTAGCAAAAGGAAGGTGTTTTTTCGGACCTTCGGCCCATAGCCTTCGTCCATATCGCAATATAAACTTATCTTTACAGCAAATTAATATTGTGAGGGGCTACTGTTGGGGGCCTTCGGCTTCCGAAGGTCCTCAAAAACGTAATTTGACTATGTTTTCCAAGAGAAATATGTGAGCAGGTACCTTCGAAGTCAGATTGCGAGTATACAAGAACATGGTTAAGACGAAGCTTGACTGGGACGACGATCACGACGAAGGATAAGACGATCACGAAGCTATGTGCAGAAGAGCTTCGGCATAACGGCGGAAAAGGGAAACCGACTTAAAGATGAAAAGCCAAATTAGACCTCGAAGAATTACTATAGAGTTATTGATAAATGTAAAGGGCATTAATGTAATTTTGCATGGGCTGCGACCCGTGCCTATAAATAGGTGAATAGTATTCTCGTACTGTTCACGCTGACTTGGCATTCACTTTTGTGTCACACCTGTATTCTCATTCCTTCAAGCTGAAGGTACACTTGTAATTTACTATTGTTTACACAAGTAATATAAATGGAAATAGATTAATAATAATGTTTACAAAAATTATGTTACTTTCTGTACTTTATATGAATATTCTCCATCTTTTATCATGATCGTGAAGGTATGTCCTTCATGACCTTCGTCCTAGATTCATTATATCCGAAGGGAAATAATGATCCGAAGGACGAAGGGCTTTGATATTTAACATTTTATGTTGCCTTGTTCTTGATTCATAGCATTTGAGAACAAGTCCCCAACAACAGTTGTAGCCCATTTTGCATAATTGAGAAACGGAAAGCAAATTGTAATCTAATGAATCTACAAGAAAAACATTGGAAATAGAATGGTCAGGAGATATAGCAATTTTACCCAATCCTTTGACCAAACCTTGATTTCCATCCCCAAATGTGATAGCTCGTTGGGGATCTTGATTTTTCTCATAGGAGGAGAACATTTTCTTCTCCCCTGTCATGTGGTTTGTGCACCCGCTGTCGATGATCCAACTTGAGCCCCCGGATGCATAAACCTACAAAACATGTTTAGTTCTTGACTTTAGGTACCCAAATGGTTTTGGGTCCTTTGGCATTAGATACAAGAACTTTGGGTACCCAAACACAAGTCTTTGATCCCTTGTGCTTGCCCCCAACATACTTGGCAACTACCTTGCCGGATTTGTTAGTTAAAACATAGGATGCATCAAAAGTTTTAAATGAAATGCTATGATCATTTGATGCACTAGGAGTTTTCTTATTAGGCAACTTAGCACGGGTTGGTTGCCTAGAACTAGATGTCTCACCCTTATACATAAAAGCATGGTTAGGGCCAGAGTGAGACTTCCTAGAATGAATTCTCCTAATTTTGCTCTCGGGATAACCGGCAGGATACAAAATGTAACCCTCGTTATCCTGAGGCATGGGAGCCTTGCCCTTAACAAAATTAGACAATTTCTTAGGAGGGGCATTAAGTTTGACATTGCCTCCCTGTTGGAAGCCAATGCCATCCTTAATGCCAGGGCGTCTCCCTTTATAGAGCATGCTCTTAGCAAATTTAAATTTCTCATTCTCTAAGTCATGCTCGGCAATTTTAGCATCTAATTTTGCTATATGATCATTTTGTTGTTTAATTAAAGCCATGTGATCATGTATAGCATTAATATCAACATCTCTACATCTAGTGCAAATAGTAGTGTGCTCAACGGTAGATGTAGAGGGTTTGCAAGATTTCAATTCTACAACCTTAGCATGCAATATATCATTTTTAGTTCTAAGGTCGGAAATTGTAACATTGCAAACGTCTAGTTCTTTAGCCTTAGCAAGCAATTTTTCATTTTCAATCCTAAGACTAGCAAGAGACATGTTTAATTCTTCAATCTTAGCAAGCAAATCATCATTATCATTTCTAAGATTGGGAATTGAAACATTACAAGCAATGAATCAACCTTGGCTAATAAATTAGCATTCTCATTTCTAAGGTTGTCTATAGTCTCATGGCATGTGCTTAGCTCACTAGATAGTTTTTCACACTTTTCTACTTCTAGAGCGTAAGCATTTTTAACCTTAACATGCTTTTTGTTTTCCTTGATTAGGAAGTCCTCTTGGGAGTCCAAGAGGTCATCCTTCTCATGGATGGCACTAATTAATTTATTTAATTTCTCTTTTTGTTGCATGTTTAAGTTGGCAAAAAGAGTACGTAAATTATCTTCCTCATCACTAGCATTATCATCGCTAGAAGACTCATATCTAGTGGAGGATTTAGATTTAACCTTCTTCTTTTTGTCGTCCTTTGCCATGAGGCACTTGTGGCCGACGTTGGGGAAGAGGAGGCCCTTGGTGACGGCGATGTTGGCGGCGTCCTCGTCGTTGGAGGAGTCGCTAGAGCTTTCGTCGGAGTCCCACTCGCGACAAACATGGGCATCGCCGCCCTTTTTCTTGTAGTACCTCTTCTTCTCCTTTCTTCTCCCCTTCTTGTCGTCGCCCCTGTCACTGTCACTAGAGATAGGACATTTTGCTATAAAGTGACCGGGCTTACCACACTTGTAGCAAACCTTCTTAGAGCGGGGCTTGTAATCTTTCCCCCTCCTTTGTTTAAGGATTTGGCGGAAGCTCTTGATGACGAGCGCCATTTCCTCATTGTCGAGCTTGGAGGCGTCGATGAGTGTTCTACTCAGTGTAGACTCCTCCTTCTTCTCCTCCGTCGCTTTAAATGCGACCGGTTGTGCTTCGGACGTGGAGGGGCCATCAAGCTCGTTGATCTTCCGTGAGCCCTTGATCATAAATTCAAAGCTCACAAAATTCCCGATTACTTCCTCGGGAGTCATTAGTGTGTATCTAGGATTACCACGAATTAATTGTACTTGAGTAGGGTTAAGGAAAATAAGTGATCTTAGAATAACCTTAACCACCTCGTGGTCATCCCATTTCTTGCTCCCGAGGTTGCGCACTTGGTTCACCAAGGTTTTGAGCCGGTTGTATATATCTTGTGGCTCCTCCCCTTGGCGAAGACGGAAGCGGCCGAGCTCCCCCTCTATCGTTTCCCGCTTGGTGATCTTGGTGAGTTCATCACCTTCATGCGCGGTCTTGAGCACGTCCCAAACTTCCTTGGCGCTCTTTAATCCTTGCACCTTGTTGTACTCCTCCCTACTTAGAGAGGCGAGGAGTATGGTTGTGGCTTGGGAGTTGAAGTGCTCGATTTGGGCTACTTCATCAGTATCATAATCTTCATCCCCTGCGGATGGTACCTGTACACCAAACGCAACAACATCCCATATACTTTTGTGGAGTGAGGTTAGATGAAATCGCATTAAATCACTCCACCTAGCATAATCTTCACCATCAAAAGTTGGTGGTTTGCCTAATGGGACGGAAAGTAAAGGTGTATGTTTAGGAATGCGAGGGTAGCGTAGGGGGATCTTACTAAACTTCTTGCGCTCATGGCGCTTAGAAGTTACGGAGGGCGCGTCGGAGTCGGAGGTGGAAGGTGATGAAGTGTCGGTCTCGTAGTAGGCCACCTTCCTCATCTTCTTTATCTTGTCGCCACTCCGATGCGACTTGTGGGAAGAAGCTTTCTTCTCCTTCCCCTTTCCCTTTTTGCGGGACTCTTCCGATGAAGCCTTCCCGTGGCTTGTAGTGGGCTTTTCGTCGGTCTCCATTTCCTTCTTGGCGTGATCTCCCGACATCACTTCGAGCGGTTAGGCTCTAATGAAGCACCGAGCTCTGATACCAATTGAAAGTCGCCTAGAGGGGGGTGAATAGGGCGAAACTGAAATTTACAAAGTTAATCACAACTACAAGCCGGGTTTGCGTTAGAAATATAATCGGGTCCGTGAGAGAGGGTGAAAAACAAATCGCAAGCAAATATGAAGTGTGACACGCGGATTTGTTTTACCGAGGTTCGGTTCTCGCAAACCTACTCCCCGTTGAGGAGGCCACAAAGGCCGGGTCTTTTTCAACCCTTTCCCTCTCTCAAACGGTCCCTCGGACCGAGTGAGCTTTCTCTTCTCAAATCAACCGGGAACAAAACTTCCCCGCAAGGACCACCACACAATTGGTGTCTCTTGCCTTGGTTACAATTGAGTATTGATCACAAGAAAGAATGAGAAAGAAGAAAGCGATCCAAGCGCAAGAGGTCAAAAGAACACAACAAATCACTCTCACTAGTCACTAAAGCTTTTGTGGAATTGGGAGAGGATTTGATCACTTGGGTGTGTCTTGTATTGAATGCCTAGCTCTTGTAAGTGGTTGGAAGGTTGAAAACTTGGATGACTTGAATGTGGGGTGGTTGGGGGTATTTATAGCCCCAACCACCAAACTAGCCGTTTGGTGGGGCTGTCTGTCGCATGGTGCACCGGACAGTCCGGTGCACACCGGACATGTCCGGTGCGCCAGCCACGTCACCAAGGCCGTTGGGTTCCGACCGTTGGAGCCCTGACTTCTGGGCCCGCCTGGATGTCCGGTGGCGCACCGGACATGCACTGTAGAGTGTCCGGTGCGCCACTTCGCGCGTGCCTGACTTCTGCGCGCTCTGGTGCGCATTTAATGCTTCTGCAGGTGACCGTTGGCGCGAAGTAGCCGTTGCCTCGCTGGCTCACCGGACAGTCTGGTGCACACCGGACATGTCCGGTGAATTATAGCGAAGCAAATTCCCGAAGCTGGCGAGTTCCTGAGACGCCCTTCCTTGGAGCACCGGACACTGTCCGGTGTACACCGGACAGTCCGGTGAATTATAGCGGAGCGTCTCTAGATTTTCCCGAAGGTGAGGAGTTCAGCGTGAAGTCCCCTGGTGCACCGGACACTGTCCGGTGGTGCATCGGACACTGTCCGGTGGCACACCGGACAGTCCGGTGTGCCACACTAGGGCACACTTCGGTTATCCCTTTGCTCTTTTGTTGAACCCTGTTCTTGGTCTTTTTATTGGCTAAGTGTGAACCTTTAGCACCTGTATAACTTATGCACTAGAGCAAACTAGTTAGTCCAATTTATTTGTGTTGGGCAATTCAACCACCAAAATCATTTAGGAAATAGGTGTAAGCCTAATTCCCTTTCAATAATTATGTATGTGCCAGGATCAGAACTCACGTACACAACGATTACACATAAATGACTTATCATAGCACAATGTTTCGAATAATCATAAAACGTAAGTAATATTATTATAGACTGGAGTCATTAACATTATATATATACATATATATATATATATCAAAATGCACATAATAGAAATGTAGCCAACGTAAATAAACCCACCACAGACAGCTCACTAGGGGAGGATGCTAGCCTAATTCTCAAACTCGTTGAAGTCCTGGAACTCCTGGAGATCCACCTCGATGCCTCCTTCTTCTTCTTTACCTTAGCATAGGTTGTACCAAAGGCAACCTGGTGTTTGTATGAAAGCAAAGGTGAGTACACATCAACATACTCAGCAAATGCCTCGTTTGGCTGAGGTGGACTAGCTTTATGTGGAGTTAGGCTAAAGCTAGGTTGCTTTTATTTTGTCAAGTTTTATTCATCAATATGAGCTAAGTTTTATCAGAAAACCTAAGTTATTATCCCAAAGAGTATATCCTCAGAGAGGAAATACTAGAATCCACAATCAGAATCATCATTAATAGAACCATCATCATCATCACATGTAACCATTGTATCTCATATCATCTATAACTCTAATCAAAGAGGATCCCAAGGTCGCTCTTGTCGGGGACCATAACTAGGGGTACCCCCAAGACTCCTAATCTCAGCTAGTAACCCCCATCAGCACAAAGCTGCAAAGGCCTGATGGGTGCGATTAAGTCAAGGCTCGGTCCACTCAAGGGACACGATCTCGCCTCGCCCGAGCCCAGCCTCGGGCAAGGGCAGCCGACCCCGGAGAATTTATGTCTCGCCCGAGGGCCCCCTCAAGCAACGGACACACCTTCGGCTCGCCCGAGGCCCAGCCTTCGCCAAGAAGCAACCTTGGCCAAACCGCCACGCCGACCGACCGTATCGCAGGAGCATTTAATGCAAGGATGGCCTGACACCTCATCCTGACGCGCGCCCTTCAGTCGACAGAGCCGAAGTGACCACAGTCACTTCGCCGCTCCACTGACCGGCCTGACAAGAGGACTGCGCTGCCTGCGCCGCTCCGACTGCTGTGCCACTCGATAGAGTGAGGCTGACAGCAGCCAAGTCCAGCCTCGGGCGCCATAGGAAGCTCCGCCTCGCCCGACCCCAGGGCTCGGACTCGGCCTCGGCCCCGGAAGACGACGAACTCTGCCTCGCCCGACCCCAGGGCTCGAACTCGGCCTCGATCCCGGAAGACGACGAACTCCGCCTCGCCCGACCCTAGGGCTCGGACTCGGCCTCGGCCCCGGAAGACGACGAACTCCGCCTCGCCCGACCCCAGGGCTCGGACTCGGCCTCGGCCCCGGAAGACGACGAACTCCGCCTCGCCCGACCCTAGGGCTCGGACTCGGCCCTGGCCTCAGCCGACGGTCTCCGCCTCGCCTGACCCAGGGGCTCGGACTCGACCTCGACCTCGGAAGACAGACTCGACCTCGACCTCGGAGGAGCCTCCGCCTCGCCCGACCCAGGGCTCGGACCGACCACGTCACAGGAGGGGCCATCATTACCCTACCCCTAGCTAGCTCTGGCTACGGGGAACAAGACCGGCGTCCCATCTGGCTCCCCCGGTAAAACAAATAATGATGGCGCCCCACGTGCTCCATGACGACGGTGGCTCTGAGCCCCCTTACGGAAGCAAGGAGACGTCAGCAAGGACTCGACAGCCTCGACAGCTGTCCTTCCGCCAGGCTCCAGCGCTCCTCCGACGGCCACGACATCTCATGAACAGGGTGCCAAAACCTCTCCGGCTGCCACGACGGCATGTACTTAGGGCACTAGCTCCTCTCTGCTAGACACGTTAACACACTGCTACATCTCCCATTGTACACCTGGACCCTCTCCTTACGCCTATAAAAGGAAGGTCCAGGGCCCTCTTACAGAGGGTTGGCCGCGCGGGGGAGGACGGGACGGCGCGTGCAGGCCTCTCGCTCCCTCCCACGCGGATGCTTGTAACCCCCTACTGCAAGCGCATCCGACCTGGGCGCGGGACAAACACGAAGGCCGCGTGTTTCCCCTTTTACGCCTGTCTCCCTCTGGTTTTCCCCCCTTCGCGCTCCGTCTCGCGCCAACCCATCTGGGCTGGGGCACGCGGCGACAATTTACTCGTCGGTCCAGGGACCCCCCGGGGTCGAAACGCCGACAGTTGGCGCGCCAGGTAGGGGCCTGCTGCGTGTTGACGAACAGCTTCCCGTCAAGCTCTAGATGGGTAGTCTCCAGCAACCTTTCCAGCCCGGAACGGTGCTCCGTTTCGGGAGCCTTGAGTTCATGTCCCTCGACGGCAGCTACGACATGATACTCCTTCCCCCGCCGCGCGACAGCGACAATGGCGGCCGACAACCCGCCCGCCGGCGGCGGAATCGACGACGTCTTCCCCACGTGGCGGAAGAACAACATTCGGGTTTGTCCCGTCGCCTCCCCCTCCGACGGAGGAGGAGGCGGGGTAACCAAGGACAAGCAGGAGGCGGCACCTCGTCGGCTGTCGAGCGAGTCGACGGCGCCCGGCGCCCCAACGGGGGACACGTCGGGCATCGACCTTGCGTCTGAGACGAAGACGAGCGCCATTTCCCCGCAACACGCCAACTCCAAGCGGACGGATGACGCCAGCACGCTCGCAAAGGACTTGTTGGGCGTCACCCTCGTACCTGAGACGACGGTGTAGTCTGCCCCTGACGTGACTTCGTCACCGCCCGTCGACCAAGAGGTACCGACCGATTCCCATCTCGTGCTTTTCGGATTCAGCCTCGACCCACCAAGCGACTTTGCTTGGGTGGACGCTTTCATAGAGGCGAGTCCAAACCCTCTGGGGTACGGTATGTGGTCACCCTGGGACCGAACGACAGCCGTCTCGACCTACGGGCCCTCGGGTTCCGAGGAAGATGAGGAGCCTGACTTTTGTTGGGATTTCTCCGGACTTGGTAACCCCAGTGCCATGCGGGACTTCATGACCGCATGCGACTACTGCCTTTCCGATTGTTCCGACGGTAGCCGCAACTTCGGCGACGAGGACTGCGGCCCAAGTCGTGAATGTTTCCACGTCGATCTAGGGGGTCCCAGCGAAGACAACCATCTTCGTATACCGGAAAACGGTGATCCCCCTAGGCCTGCGCCTCGCGTTGACATCCTTCGGGAGCTAGCTGTGGTCCCAGTCCCTGCGGGGGGTCAGGACTCACAGCTCGAGCAAATCCGCGAGATGCAGGTCAGGCTCGACGAGGGAGCAGGAACACTTGAGCCGTTCCGCCGTGACATCGGGTAGGAATGGGCAGGCCAACCTCTGGCCGGAGAAGCGCGTCATCTACCCTAGGGCATCCAGCACCGCATCGCCGATGATGTCAGGGCAAGGCCGCCACCGACTTCCAGTGGGGTCGACCAAAACCTGGCTGCAGCGGCAATACTTCTCCGTGCGATGCCGGAGCCATCAACCACCGAGGGGCGGCGTATCCAGGGAGAGCTCAAGAATCTCCTGGAGGATGCTGCGGTCCGACGGGCCGAAAGCTCTGCCTCCCGAAGGCAGGGATACCCCTCGGAGCATCGCGCCGCGACTTCCCGATTCATGCGGGAAGCCTCGGTCCACACCGGGCGCACGCGCAACACAGCGCCTGCGGCCCCGGGTCGCCTCGGCAACGAGCACCATCACCGCAACCGTCGAGCCCACCTCGACGAGAAGGTGCGCCGAGGCTACCACCCCAGGCGTGGGGGACGCTACGACAGCGGGGAGGATTAGAGTCCCTCGCCCGAACCACCCGGTCCGCAGGCTTTCAGCTGGGCCATACGACGGGCGCCGTTCCCGACCCGGTTCCGAACCCCGACTACTATCACAAAGTACTCAGGGGAGACGAGGCCAGAACTGTGGCTCACGGACTACCGACTAGCCTGCCACCTGGGTGGAACGGACGATGACAACCTCATCATCCGCAACCTCCCCGTGTTCCTCTCCGACACCGCTCGAGCCTGGCTAGAGCATTTGCCTCCAGGGCAGATCTCCAACTGGGACGACCTGGTCCAAGCCTTCGCCGGCAACTTCCAGGGCACGTACGTGCGCCCTAGGAACTCCTGGGATCTCCGAAGCTGCCGCCAGCAGCCGGGAGAGTCTCTCTGTGACTACATCCGGCGATTCTCGAAGCAGCGCACCAAGCTACCTAATGTCACCGACTCGGATGTCATCGGCGCGTTCCTCGCCGGCACCACCTGCCGCGACCTGGTGAGCAAGCTAGGTTGCAAGACCCCCACCAGGGCGAGCGAGCTGATGGACATCGCCACCAAGTTCGCCTCTGGCCAGGAGGCGGTTGAGGCCATCTTCCGGAAGGACAAGCAGCCCCAGGGCCGCCAGCCGGAAGATGTCCCCGAGGCGTCCAATCAGCACGGCACCAAGAAGAAAGGCAAGAAGAAGTCGCAAGCGAAACGCAACGCCGCCGACGCGGACCTTGTCGCCGCCGCTGAGTACAAGAACCCTCGGAAACCTCCTGGAGGCGCCAATCTCTTCGACAAGATGCTCAAGGAGTCGTGCCCCTATCATCAGGGGGCCATCAAGCACACCCTTGAGGAATGCGCCATGCTTCGGTGCCACTTTCACAAGGCCGGGCCACCTGCGGAAGGTGGTAGGGCCCACGACGACGATAAGAAGGAGGATCGCAAGGCAGGAGAGTTCCTCGAGGTCCATGACTGCTTCATGATCTACGGTGGGCAAGTGACGAACGCCTCGGCTCGGCACCACAAGCAAGAGCGTCTGGAGGTCTGCTCGGTAAAGGTGGCGGCGCCAGTCTACCTAGACTGGTCCGACAAGCCCATCACCTTCGACCAGGGCGACCACCCCGACCGCGTGCCGAGTCCGGGGAAATACCCGCTCGTCGTCGACCCCGTTATCGGCAACGTCAGGCTCACCAAGGTCCTCATGGACGGGGGCAGCAGCCTCAACATCATCTACGCCGAGACCCTCGGGCTCCTGCGGATCGATCTGTCCTCGGTCCGGGCAGGCGCGACGCCTTTCCACGGGATCATCCCCGGGAAACGCGTCCGGCCCCTCGGACAACTCGATCTACCCGTCTGCTTTGGGACTCCCTCCAACTTCCGAAGGGAAACCCTCACGTTCGAGGTGGTCGGGTTCCGAGGAACCTACCATGCAGTGTTGGGGAGGCCATGCTACGCCAAGTTCATGGCCGTCCCCAACTACACCTACCTCAAGCTCAAGATGTCGGGCCCCAACAGGGTCATCACCGTCGGCCCCACGTACCGACACGCGTACGAATGCGACGTGGAGTGCGTGGAGTACGCCGAGGCCCTCGCCGAATTTGAGGCCCTCATCGCCGACCTGGAGAGCCTCTCCAAGGAGGCGCCAGACGTGAAGCGCCATGCCGGCAACTTCGAGCCAGCGGAGACGGTTAAGTCCGTCCCTCTCGACCCCAGCAACGACGCCTCCAAGCAGATCCGGATCGGCTCCGAGCTCGATCCCAAATAGGAAGCAGTGCTCGTCGACTTTCTCCGCGCAAACGTCGACCTTTTTGCATGGAGCCCCTCGGACATGCCCAGCATACCGAGTGATGTCGCCGAGCACTCGCTGGATATCCGAGCTGGAGCCCGACCTGTGAAGCAGCCTCTACGCCGATTCGACAAAGAAAAGCGCAGAGCCATAGGCGAGGAGATCCACAAGCTAATGGCGACGGGGTTCATCAAAGAGGTATTCCATCCCGAATGGCTCACCAACCCTGTGCTTGTGAGAAAGAAAGGAGGGAAATGGCGGATGTGTGTAGACTACACTGGTCTAAACAAAGCATGTCCAAAAGTTCCCTACCCTCTGCCTCGCATCGATCAAATCGTTGATTCCACTTCTAGGTGCGAAACCCTGTCTTTCCTCGATGCCTACTCAGGGTATCACCAAATCAGGATGAAAGAGTCCGACCAGCTCGCGACTTCTTTCATCACACTTTTCGGCATGTACTGCTATGTTACCATGCCGTTTGGTTTGAGGAATGCGGGTGCGACATACCAAAGGTGCATGAACCACGTGTTCGGCGAACACATTGGTCGAACGGTCGAGGCTTACGTCGATAACATCGTAGTCAAGACGAGGAAAGCCTCCGACCTCCTTTCCGACCTTGAAGCGACATTCTGGTGTCTCAAGGCGAAAGGTGTAAAACTCAATCCTGAGAAGTGCGTCTTCGGAGTCCCCCGAGGCATGCTCTTGGGGTTCATCGTCTCCGAGCGGGGCATCGAGGCCAACCCGGAGAAAATCGCGACCATCACCAACATGGGGCCCATCAAGGACTTGAAAGGCGTACAGAGGGTCACGGGATGCCTTGCGGCTCTGAGTCGTTTCATCTCGCGCCTCGGCGAAAGAGGCCTGCCTCTGTACCGCCTCTTAAGAAAGGCCGAGTGCTTCACTTGGACCCCTGAGGATGAGGAAGCCCTCGGGAACCTGAAGGCGCTCCTCACGAACGCACCCATCTTGGTGCCCCCCGCTGCCGGAGAAGCCCTCTTGATCTATGTCGCCGCTACCACTCAGGTGGTTAGCGCCGCGATCGTGGTTGAGAGACGAGAAGAGGGGCATGCATTGCCCGTCCAGAGGCCAGTCTACTTCATCAGTGAGGTACTGTCCGAGACCATGATCCGCTACCCACAAATTCAGAAGCTGTTGTACGCGGTGATCCTAACGCGGCGGAAGTTGCGACACTACTTCGAGTCTCATTCGGTGACTGTGGTGTCATCCTTCCCCCTGGGGGAGATCATCCAGTGCCGAGAGGCCTCGGGTAGGATTGCAAAGTGGGCAGTGGAAATCATGGGCGAGACAATCTCGTTCGCCCCTCGGAGGGCCATCAAGTCCCAAGTATTGGCGGACTTTGTGGCTGAATGGGTCGACACCCAGCTCCCAACAGCTCTGATTCAACCGGAACTCTGGACCATGTTTTTCGACGGGTCGCTGATGAAGACAGGGGCGGGCACAGGCTTGCTCTTCATCTCGCCCCTCGGGAAGCACCTACGCTACGTGCTACGCCTCCACTTCCCGGCGTCCAACAATGTGGCCGAGTATGAGGCTCTGGTCAACGGGTTGCACATCGCCATCGAGCTAGGGGTCCGACGCCTTGACGCTCGTGGTGACTCGCAGCTCGTCATTGACCAAGTCATGAAGAACTCCCACTGCCGCGACCCGAAGATGGAAGCCTACTGCGACGAGGTTCGGCGCTTGAAAGACAAGTTCTACGGGCTCGAGCTCAACCACGTCGCCCGACGATACAACGAGACTGCGGACGAGCTGGCTAAGATAGCCTCGGGGCGAACAACGGTTCCCTCGGATGTCTTCTCCCGAGACCTACATCAGCCCTCAGTCAAGACCGACGACACGCCCGAGCCCGAGAAGGCCTCGACTCAGCCCGAGGCACCCTCGGCTTAGCCCGAGGCACCCTCGGCCCCCAAGGGTGAGGCACTGCGCGTCGAGGAAGAGCGGAGCAGGGTCACGCCTAATCAAAATTGGCAGAGCCCGTACCTGCAATATCTCCACCGAGGAGAGCTACCCCTCGAACGAGCCGAAGCTCGGCGATTGGCGCGGCGCGCCAAGTCGTTCGTCTTGCTGGGGGACGGGGAGGAGCTCTACCACCGCAGCCCCTCAGGCATCCTCCAGCGATGCATATCCATCGCCGAAGGCCAGGAGCTCTTACAAGAAATACACTCGGGGGCTTGCGGTCATCACGCAGCGCCCCGAGCCATTGTTGGAAACGCCTTCCGACAAGGTTTCTACTGGCCGACCGCGGTGGCCGACGCCACTAGAATTGTCCGCACCTGCCAAGGGTGTCAATTCTACGCAAGGCAGACCCACCTACCCGCTCAAGCTCTACAGACAATACCAATCACCTGGCCGTTTGCTGTGTGGGGCCTGGACCTCGTCAGTCCCTTGCAGAAGGCACCCGGGGGCTACACGCACCTGCTGGTCGCCATCGACAAATTCTCCAAGTGGATCGAGGTCCGACCCCTAAACAGCATCAGGTCCGAACAGGCGATGGCGTTCTTCACCAACATCATCCATCGCTTTGGGGTCCCGAACTCCATCAGCACCGACAACGGCACCCAGTTCACCGGCAGAAAGTTCTTGGACTTCTGCGAGGATCACCACATCTGGGTGGACTGGGCCGCCGTGGCTCACCCCATGACGAATGGGTAAGTAGAGCGTGCCAACGACATGATCCTGCAAGGACTCAAGCCACGGATCTACAACGACCTCAACAAGTTCGGCAAGCGATGGATGAGGGAGCTCCCCTCGGTGGTCTGGAGCCTGAGGACAACGCCGAGCCGAGCCACGGGCTTCACACCGTTCTTTCTAGTCTATGGGGCCGAGGCCATCTTGCCCACAGACTTAGAATACGATTCCTCGAGGACGAGGGCCTACGACGACCAAAGCAATCGAGCTAACCGAGAAGACGCACCGGACCAGCTGGAAGAGGCTCGGGACATGGCCTTACTACACTCGGCGCAGTATCAGCAGTCCCTACGACGCTACCACGCTCGAGGGGTTCGGTCCCGAGACCTCCAGGTGGGCGACTTGGTGCTTCGGCTGCGACAAGACGCCCGAGGGCGGCACAAGCTCACGCCTCCCTTGGAAGGGTCGTTCGTCATCGTCAAGGTTCTGAAGCCCGGGACGTACAAGCTGGCCAACAGTCAAGGCGAGGTCTACAACAACGTTTGGAACATCCGACAGCTACGTCGCTTCTACCCTTAAGATGCTTTCAAGTCGTTCATACACCTCGTTCACACACAAAGTCTAACCATCAAGGAAGGGTCAGCCTTGCCTCGGCAAATCCCGACCCTCCCTCGGGGGCTAGAAGGGGGAAACCCCCTCCGCGTCAAAATTTTCCTCGGAAAAGATCTTTTCTGCCAGAACGTCTTTCGTGCTTTTCGACTACTTCGAAAGTGGGATCCTGAAAACGACGGAGTACACGTAAGCAGCCAAGGCTGACCGAGCCGAGGGACTCCTACGCCTTTGGGATACAGATACCTCACTCATCACCTTCTGCGATAAGTAACTCACGCTCGGATAAGTGATTCCGCGGACCGAACAAGTCTTCACGCTCGAAAACTCTTCTGCCGAAACGATTTTTCGGGCCTTCTCGACTATATCGATGGCAGAATCCTACGGACGAGTAAGAGTACACGTAAGCGGCAAGGCCGACCGAGCCGAGGGACTCCTGCGCCTCCGGGATACAGATACCTCACTCATCACCTTCCATGAAAAGTAACTCTTGCTCAGACAAACAATTCTGTTACCGACAAATAAGTCCAGATACTCGAAACAAGAGGAAAAGAAACGCAGCTTTACAACACGACGACAGTATGTTTGGGCCTCGGCGGCCGCATAAAACATACGCACACTACAAGATAAACCGATCCTGCAGGCTCGGACCTTGATGGAGGGGGAGGAGCAGCACCCTCGGCGTCAACTACACCTTCGGCAAAGCCCGACCGAGCCTCGGACGGCAACGCAGTCGGAGGATCTCCACTCCGAAGGACGACATCAGCACCACGCCCGGGCCATCGCCGCCAGGGTCTTCTCCAGGAATCCGGCCCGAGCAGACAGCTCGGCCGACCACCCCGAAGCCTCAGCCAGCTGTCCCCCGAGGACATCAGCCCGGCTCGTGGCCTCGGCAACTCGACTCCGGCGTCGATCCCGCCAGTGGACGGCCCGGCCAGGCTCCAGCCGACGAAGTCTTCTTTTCGAGCCAACTCTGCCTCTGTCCATGCTGACACCGCTGCCTCCGGCTTCGGCTCATTGAAGAGCGGCCGAGGGTTCCTTTAACTAAGCAAGAGAAGCCTCGGGCGGCAAGGCCGACCGAGCCGAGGGACTCCCACGCCTCCGGGATACGGATACCTCACTCGTCACCTTCGCACGAGGCAACTCACACTTGGTTAAGCGGTTCAGTTAGCCGACAGGCGAGTCCTAGTGCTCGAAATGAGGAAAAAACATGGCTCCGTGCCGAAAATACATACATGTTCAGGCCCCGACAGCCACAATGAACAGACACCGGCACTCAAGGTGCCATTACAAACGGAACTCTGGTTCCGTCCCCGCGGGTATGAACAACCTCCACACCGGGGAGCCTGCGGGGCGACAAGCTTCGGGCGACTCGCCAGCGACCTCTGCAGCAGCAGCCATGGTCCCAGGACGGACGCAGCCACCGGAAGGCTCTCGTTCACGTCCCCACTCAAGGTACGTGAACCAGACATCAAAGCCAAAGAGCCGGAGGTCGGTCCGTAGGCGGCGCTGACGGCCTCGACGGTGGGGAAGCTTTCTCCAGCTGCCACCACGTCAGCACCGACGGCGACGTCCGCCTGTCCACCAACGCCGCACCAGCGAGCGCGGGTCGCTCCAAAGCGCACCGGCAGGTCCTCGCTCCCGTCCTCGCCATGAAAGCGAGGACAGAGGACGGAATGTTGCATCCTAGCTAGGCAGCAACAGTTCGCCTTCCCCGGCATGGCTGGAGGACGCCTCCTCCGCAGAGCTGGAGGATGGTTTCCACCACCAGAAGCTGGAAGAAGAGGTGGCCAGCCAACCCGCGCGGGAGGTAGAGCTCCAGCTCAGCCCGGCCTCCGCCCCAGCCAGGATGATGAAGATCCTTGAAGCTGAGGGCGGGACCAAGATCGCAGCCCGGCTCGCTTCTCCCCACCATCGAACTGGTGGTCACCGTCTTGGGTGACCACCGGCGAGGGGATGCGGCCGGGCTGCCTGATGAAAATCCTTGAAGCCGAACGATGGCTGAAAGGTACCAACTTCCGCGAAGTTGCGTTCCTCCAACGACAAGGCGGAAGAACTGCGAGTGTTCCCCATCCGGGGGCTCGGAAGGTGGAAAGACGCGACGCATGAGGGGAGCGCAAGGACATGGTTGCCTTTCAAGGGGGTCACCCTCCTTTTAAAGGCAACTCTCCCCACTTGCGTCCTCAGCCATCGCGGGCTGAGTCTTCTCCAACACGCTCCAAGGTCCTCCCCCTATGACACGGGGGCTGGGTCCCACGCGTCATGCAAGCTGGCCAGGGGCAGAAGAAGCCAAACCGCCATGCGCGGTGCGCGCAACTGCCCAGCGGTTACGAGCATTCCTCCACTTTCGCCCAGACCAGCGGGTGAAATGGCGGATCGCCATGCAGGCGGCATGCGACCGCACCAAGGGGGCGCACCCTTTCGACTTCGACGCGTCCAGCATGGAGGCCTAGGCCCACACGTCATGCAACCAGTTCGCCGGTTGCTATGTGCAAGAAACTGCACCGCCACTCGCGCCACTACCATGCCTCCTCGACTGCGGAACCAGTACCGCGGCTCGAGGCAACCCTGCGCATGACCCAACAGTGCCAACCAGGAACATCGGTCACGGGTCAGTCAGCCGCGGGAGAAGGCGCAACAGTCGATACGGCCAGAAATGGGTCGGCAGTAATGGCGGTGGCAGGCGGGCGGAAGCAGCGGTCAAGTCGTCAGCCAAGCTCGCGTCCCCTCCTAGGACAGCGAGAGAACCCTCTCCCACGGCGTGAAGACGGCGCGCCCGTGTTTCGTTCCTCGAACGGCTCACGCACGCGCAACGGCTGCCCCGCGAACCACTCGTCCTGTCGCATTAACTCTGCGGCAGGACAGGCGGCACCTTTGGTGGGCGAAGCAGGCGACGCTTCACCTCCGCCATAATGACCGCGTCAAAAAAGGTGCGCCATGTCATTCGATTTCGTATCCTTTTCCTCTTCCTCTTTCTCTCTCTTACAACAGGGACCAGGAAAGGGGATACCCCGAAAGGGATCCTTCTCCGCGAAGGAAATGGGCCCCGAGCCCCCCTACTGATCAGAGGTTCGAAGGCTGGCCCCTCAGAGGGGTTCAACAGCCGCCTCAGAGCGCTCGGGCTCCGCGCCCACTACTGGTCAGAGGTTTGAAGGCCGACCCCTCGGAAGGGTTCAACAGCCGCCTCAGGCCACTCGGGCTCCGCGCCCACTACTGATCAGGGGTTCATAGGCTGGCCCTCGAAGGGTTCGACAGCCGCCTCAGACGCAGAGCGAAGGATGACCCTGGGTACGTTCGATACATAACCAAGGCTCGGGCTACGCTCCCGAGGTACCCTAGGACATTTCCGAGACCAACGGGAACGATTTTGTAACGGAATCCCATCAGAGGGAGGCATCGAGCCCTCGGACCCCGTCAAAAGGGGACCGGGTCCGGCAAATCACCCGCAAGTACTTTTGGAGCGCGCCTCCGGGCCACTAGCCGACCCCTAACAAATGGGGCACGGGCGTCCACTCGGATTACCCATTAGCAGCTCACTGGAGACACCATGTTCGGCGCCCTCCAAGGGCAACATGGCGCTTTTCCCCATGCTCCTTGCGGAAAGGCGACGCAGGGGCGTATGTAAAAAAGTCGAGGCTGTCCTTGACCGTCCTCTCGCTCTGTGCGGAGGCTCGGGGGCTGCTCTCGCAAACCCGGCTCCGGCCAAACAGTTGACAGCGTCAACATACCAGCCCGAGAACTTGGAACTCGACTGAGGACCCGGGCTACGGCCAGCTCGCATGAGGGAACAACCAGACCGGCCGAAGCATCACGAAACGCATTAAGACCTCGAAGGAGTCAAACCACTCCTCCGAGGCCTCGGGGGCTACACCCGGCGGGTGCGCTCGCGCGCATGCACCGAAACAAAATGCAACCGAGAAAGGCCGGTCCCCTTGCAAAAAAGTGCGACAAAAGCCTCCAAGCGAGTATTAACACTCCCTTTGAGGCTCGGGGGCTACTGTCGGGGACCATAATTAGGGGTACCCCCAAGACTCCTAATCTCAGCTGGTAACCCCCATCAGCACAAAGCTGCAAAGGCCTGATGGGTGCGATTAAGTCAAGGCTCGGTCCACTCAAGGGACACGATCTCGCCTCGCCCGAGCCCAGCCTCGGGCAAGGGCAGCCGACCCCGGAGAATTTACGTCTCGCCCGAGGGCCCCCTCAAGCAACGGACACACCTTCGGCTCGCCCGAGGCCCAGCCTTCGCCAAGAAGCAACCTTGGCCAAACCGCCACGCCGACCGACCGTATCGCAGGAGCATTTAATGCAAGGATGGCCTGACACCTCATCCTGACGCGCGCCCTTCAGTCGACAGAGCCGAAGTGACCGCAGTCACTTCGCCGCTCCACTGACCGGCCTGACAAGAGGACAGCGCCGCCTGCGCCGCTCCGACTGCTGTGCCACTTGACAGAGTGAGGCTGACAGCAGCCAAGTCCGACCTCGGGCGCCATAGGAAGCTCCGCCTCGCCCGACCCCAGGGCTCGGACTCGGCCTCGGCCCCGGAAGACGACGAACTCCGCCTCGCCCGACCCTAGGGCTCAGACTCGGCCTCGGCCCCGGAAGACGACGAACTCCGCCTCGCCCGACCCCAGGGCTCGGACTCGGCCTCGGCCCCAGAAGACGACGAACTCCGCCTCGCCCGACCCCAGGGCTCGGACTCGGCCCTGGCCTCAGCCGACGGTCTCCGCCTCGCCCGACCCAGGGGCTCGGACTCGACCTCGACCTCGGAAGACAGACTCGACCTCGACCTCGGAGGAGCCTCCGCCTCGCCCGACCCAGGGCTCGGACCGACCACGTCACAGGAGGGGCCATCATTACCCTACCCCTAGCTAGCTCTGGCTACGGGGAACAAGACCGGCGTCCCATCTGGCTCGCCCCGGTAAAACAAATAATGATGGCGCCCCGCGTGCTCCATGACGACGGCGGCTCTCAGCCCCCTTACGGAAGCAAGGAGATGTCAGCAAGGACTCGACAGCCCCGACAGCTGTCCTTCCGCCAGGCTCTAGCGCTCCTCCGACGGCCACGACATCTCATGAACAGGGTGCCAAAACCTCTCCGGCTGCCACGACGGCATGTACTTAGGGCACTAGCTCCTCTCTGCTAGACACGTTAGCACACTGCTACATCTCCCATTGTACACCTGGACCCTCTCCTTACGCCTATAAAAGGAAGGTCCAGGGCCCTCTTACAGAGGGTTGGCCGCGCGGGGGAGGACGGGACGGCGCGTGCAGGCCTCTCGCTCCCTCCCACGCAGATTCTTGTAACCGCCTACTGCAAGCGCACCTGACCTGGGCGCGGGACAAACACGAAGGCCGCGGGTTTCCCCTTTTACGCCTGTCTCCCTCTGGTTTTCTCCCCTTCGCGCTCCATCTCGCGCCGACCCATCTGGGCTGGGGCACGCGACGACAATTTACTCGTCGGTCCAGGGACCCCCCGGGGTCGAAACGCCGATAGCTCTTAACCATGAGCATGTCTGATATATCAGTTTCCTTCCTCTTCAGAGGTCGCACACTTTAACCATGAGCCGAGATTTCCCTTTTCTGCCCGGGGTTCTCGACTTCCCATTGATCACTTCCTAGGTGATCCGGTAGGGTGTCACTATGTAGCCTTTACAAAGATTTGTAGAGGTCATAGTCGCTCGAGGTTTCTCTAGTTTGATAAACATAATACTTCTCCCCGCAGTGGGGTGACTAACAGAAAGCAAAATAGAAGAACCTCGGCACCCAGCAGTACTAGAGGGTTATTGTGATGCAAACTAGATATCTGATGCTGATGAGATATATGCCATAAGTGGACATGTGTTTTCACTTGGAGGTGGCGTTGTTTCGTGGAAGTCTTACAAGCAGACCATCTTAACAAGGTCGACTATGGAAGCAGAACTCACAGCATTAGACACCGCTTCAGTTGAGGCTGAGTGGCTCCGTGAACTCCTTATGGATTTACCGGTGGTTGAAAAACATGTGCCGACTATTTCCATGATCTGTGATAATCAGACTGTGATAATTAAGATAAAAAGTTCTAAGGATAATATGAAGTCAATAAGGCACATAAAGAGGCGTTTGAAATCTGTCAGGAAATTGAGAAACTACAGAGTAATAGTGTTGGATTATGTCCATATGTCTAAAAATCGGGTAGATCAATTTACTATAGGGCTATCACGTAGTGTGATAGATAGTGCATCAAGTGAGATGGGCCTGAGACCATCTAAAGTTTATCATAGTGGTAACCTATTCTATATGATCGGAGATCCCGTGAATTAGAATGGTGAAACAAGCTAGTGGTAGACTGAGACGAAAGACCCTTAATAAGGCTCATTTCAGATGCATACCTTTCCTTACTGTAAGGTAGGTTGGTGTTTACACCTTAATATATTCCAAGTGGCTTTGTGAAGCAAAGATGTTATCCTATAGAACATATTTAGAGGAACATACCTATATGGGTTAACTACTAGTCACAATTTATGAGATCTGGGTGGTCTTTATATACCTATGAAAGGCTATGGAGTTTGACTTATATGCTCCAACCAGAGGGGATGCGTTCGGCAATCTAGTACTGGTAAAGAGTTTAGATGAAACTCATTTCACGCAAAACTACCAATTCAAGACCTAGTCCATTGTGCAGTTGTGGTTAAGTGTAGTCTAGGTTCTAGGTGGATGTTCAACTTAACAGTCTCCACCGAAACACCAATATATCAAATGTTTGAGATGATGAGAGCATTCTGTGTGACTTAGCATTTGGTGGGGATTGTTGGTTTAATGTGGGCTTGGCCTAATTAATATTCAACAATAGTCAATGCTAATGACCCACTTTAATGTTATGGTGTATTAATAATTTAGTACCATATTGGAAGTTCAAGGGACAAATCAATCAACTTAAATAGGTATGATGGACCATTGGTGTATCTATTGAGAAGTTGAGAAAAGGATGAAGGACTGCCACACGCGCGCGCGACGCTGCCGTCGGCTGGACCGTGGGCGTGGCTCATGGCTTGGACCTTGGTCCGAATATTCCTTTCAAACGATTCCGCATTTTGCCTAGAGTGATGACCATTATGATGATCGTCTGTTTCCTGTCTTATGCTGTTACTGTCTGTTGTCCTTCTCCCCTCCTTCGGACTGCGTATAGGAATGGAGGAGGATGACACTCTTCTGGTTGGACGCACAATCAATCCGACGCATTGCAAACAGCACATCCCCGTCCCACCTTCTGCGAGCACGGAGAGGGTGGGAGGACAGGCCTCCTAAATCACCGTCCACATAGGTACACTTGCACGGGTGTGTGGGCGATCAGGTTTTTGTACTCGTGACTGCTCGCTTCATCAGCTCAACCAACGCTGCTTCGTCTACATCCGGTTCTTCGTCGTCGGCACCGTTTGAGGGACTGCACTGCGTACACCTTCCCACATCAAATTTGTACATCTACATCGAACATACACGCGAGATGTTTCGTGTGAATGGAGCCAGTGATGTCTTGAGCATCGGTCCCTCCGCTGGGTACTTTCTGTTTTTTTTGTACTTGTGCATATTTCATTTCTGTTTACTATTTATGCGAGTAGTGGTACACATATGCATATACATGTCATCACATATATCACATTGTTCTTCTCGATTAAATTAAAACTGATAATACCTAATTTTCTAACATAATTCACACGAGGAAAATAAAATCCAAATAACCTTTCTCTCTCTTAGAAAAAAAAACTACCTAGACTCCTAAATAGACTTTTGGGGTTTACAGTTGGTTGTTAGATTACTGAATGAAACTGACCAGCATGCTGGTTTAAAGAAGCTGAGCTCGCTTGTGATGGACATGAATAGAGATACCGATCTAGTGAGTTTCGAAAATTGGCAAGGTTGGTTTTGGTTGACGGTGCTTAAAATCTTCTTTTGAACTCGAAATATGATGATAATTGAAATATATGTTTATTGATTGGTTTGATGCCATGAAATTAACTATAGAGTCCATCACGTCCGTCGATGGTAGGTAAGGTTCTTTTAATACATAGTTGTACCAACTCTGAACTTACTGTATGTAGTAGTATTCACTTTATATAATCTATATGTGTCGATGTAGATTAGAGCTAAAATTACGTAATTTGTACTCGAATCCAAGACTATTCTAGCATGGATCTGGAATCGCAATGTTTGATCCATCGCTCTCTCCGGACGACCGTGATACGGACTAAAGGACGCCTGCAGCATTTATTGGCTACCACAAGTATACAATATAGACTCCGCGCCACACGCAAGTTCTGCGTCGTAATTATGATTGCTTTTGTAAAATAGTCCCGGCGGGCCCAGGGATCTGTTGGCGGTAAGTGCAAGTGCCCAAGATAACGCGCGAAGACCACCGCCAAGTGTCCACCATCCTTGTAGACGCTACTACTTTGCTCAAAATCCACCTCCGCCTCTCATTGTCGACGTGAATCTCCTTCAACTTTGATTCGAGATCAACAAAATCCACAGGAATATATCTATCTTGTACTAGGTCCTCCTGTTCGTTCCCAGATACCACCAGTACAGTACCACTTCTGAAGCCTGAAAGTATTGTGCTGCTGAAGCCTGCTTTCCCTGCAGCTGACAGAGAAGCTCCGCCGGAGCCAGGGAGGTCGCAACGCAGCGATATGGAAACAACCGACGAGGAGAACGCTCTGCTTCTTCGTCTCCATCCCACTCCGCAGGTACTCCTTGTCTTCTCTTACCCAGCTGTTGGGGTTTGGGTTGGATGTTTCTAGTCTTTTTTTTTGGTGCTTTGTGGCCTTGTAATCTTCTTGTTTGCCGTATATACTTTCTTTGATAGTAGAGTACTATATAAAAACTTTCAAGAAAAATATATCCAGATGATACAAATTCTTGAAACAAGCTTCTGACTTCTACGCAAACAAGGGCACAGAGACATGATATTGTAATAGAGATCACACGTATTATAGTGACAATTAATCCTAAGACTGTGAGGATCGACTAATTAGTATGCCGGAGGATGCGGACACTGTGGTCCGCCCTTTGCGGTGGCGCCTGGGCGTTCGTCGCCCCAGCCGGCCAGCCATCAGTGTAGCTCGCCGGTGCTGGTTCTCGGTCGCCGTCGGCATGGTTCCCCGCTGCTCGTGGTTTCTTCTTGAGTAAGTCACGCTTAGCTAATTTTTTGCAGTTTAATCCAGGAAAATAATAAAAGCTTGGTCACATCATTAGTTACATTTTTAGGTAGGAACTTCTACGGATTTTTGGCAAATTCACTTAGCTTTTAATCCGTACCGGTTTATACTACTTTTACAATATTTTTAGCTTCATGGATTATAGTTGCAGTAGTTCAAACAACCGACTTTAATGAGCAGCGAATAACCCATTTATTCTTTTCTTATCTTTATTTCCAAAATATTAAAACAAAAGAATAAGTATAAGAATTAAATTAAGTTGATTTAAAAGGAAAGGAGGTTTATGGCCAAGGGCAAAGATGTTGGCCAAGGGCAAAGATGTTGGAATGAGTTACTTTGAATATACTAGTTGTGTTCGTGAGGGTACAAACAAGAAACAGACTATATCCCTCTTCATCTAATTAGAGCGAAAAGGGCCCCTATAATTCTAACCATTATAGTCCAGTTTTATTAGCCGGATAAAGATAAATGAAAGTCGTCTAGAGGGAGGTGAATAGGCGAAACCTAAAAATTATAACCTTTTAACACGAACTTCACATCGGGGTTAGGATTATAATTGAGTAATAATGAAATTAGAGTGCGGAAGAGAGTTCTTGCTATGAGTTGCTCAATCAATGCGAATAACTTCGGGAGCTAACTCAAAATATTGTAAGCAAGAGAACTTAGGGGGATGGGAGAGGAAGAATCAAATCGTAAGGTAATGATCAACACAAATGAACACAACAACTTGTTTCCCGAGGTTCGGTTCCAAAGAACTTACTCCCCGTTGAGGAGGCCACGTAGGTCGGGTCTCTTTCAATCCTTTCTCTCTCTCTCAAACGGTAACTTAGATCGATTGAGTGCTTCTCCTTAATCTCGAAGGTCACTTAGACCCCAGAAGGATCACCACACAATTAGGTGTCTCTTGCTAGCTTTATAACTCACTTGAGAGTTTAGAAGGAGATGAAGAAAAGCACGAATAAGAAAACCAAGCAACAAGAGCAACACAAGATCACACTCTCTAGACTTTTCAAGGCACTAATCACTGATGATCACTAGTCACAAATATGGCACTTGGAGAG
This sequence comes from Zea mays, assembly GCF_902167145.1. Lineage (NCBI taxonomy): Eukaryota > Viridiplantae > Streptophyta > Magnoliopsida > Poales > Poaceae > Zea > Zea mays. Next base: position 114,407,617 of record NC_050096.1, read on the forward strand.
GCTTGGAAGCTTTGAATGTGTCTTGAGATGAAGTGCTTGCTCTTGTATTAAATGTGAGTGAATGGGATGCTTGGATGAAGTCAATGGAGGTGGTTGATGTTGTATTTATAGCCACCAACTAATTTCTAGCCGTTGCCTCCTTTCTACCAACCGCGGACGGTCCGCGCCCCTGGTCCGGACGGTCCGCCCCTGCATATCAACGGTTGAAATTGAAACGATTAGTAGTAACGGCTATAAGTGCATTAATTGCATCATCAGATAAAGCAGTCGTGGATGGCCCGACCGTGCATCCCGGCCGATCCGCGTGGAAGCTAAAAATGCATTTTTACCGAACCCATCACCTTCGGGTTTTTCTGGTCTTCAATGGGCAGACGGTCCGCGCCTGAGGCCGGACGGTTCGAGCTTGGTCCCGGGCGGTGCTCTCTTCTCCTTCGGACAGTCTGTAGTATGTGTGGTTTTCAACACAGTTTCTGTTCGAGGCTCACAGAGGTGTCGCGGACGGTCCGCTGGAAGAGGCCAGACAGTCCGCGCACAGGTGAATTCTCAAAAAAAGCTTCTCCTGTCCGGAGTTAACAGTATTCTAGATAGTCGACTTAGAATTGACATATATGGACTTATGCACCTGAGAATTAATCAATTAGACAAACTAGTTAGTCCATAAGATTTGTGATGATCGTCAAGCACCAAAATCAATAATAGAAAATGGTTAAGACCAATTCCCTTTAAATCTCTCCCTTTTTGGTGATTGATGCCAACACAAACCAAAACAAATATAAAGTGTAGAATTGTTGCTAGTTTGCATTTCTACAGATGTGTATAAGTTACTTTGAATTGAAAGCAGTTCTAAGTATATATGAATGTTTTGATATAGTTAAAATTTTGGACCACATTTGCACCACTTAGCTTGATTTTGCAAATCTTTTGAAATAGTCTTTTCAAATTCTTTTGCAATTAGCCTAATGTATAAGAATATGATCTTCTAAAAGTATTTTCAAGTTGTGAAAAATTCTGCCCCTTTTTCAAATGCTTTTGGTTTGGCTAAATAAAAACTCCCCCTGAAAAAGTTCTTGCCTTAGCTATCAAGAGGGTTTTTGCAAACACAATAGTTCCAATTTGGAAGATAAAAAGTTTTCAGAAAATAGGGTGGTGGTGCGGTCCTTTTGTTTTGGCCTATTAATTTCTCCCCCTTTGGCATTAAGGGCCAAAAACGAAGAAATCTAGAGGCCTTTAACAAAAAGGATGTGAATGTAAGTACATGAGTAGTGCAAAGGGTAGTTGATACTAACAGAGATGCAGTGGAAACCTTGCATCTTCCTATTTCTTCATTTTCCTTTCAATCTAATACTAAGTATAGAAATACACTTGAAAGCACATTAGTCTTATCTTTGGCACAAGAAGAATAAGAAATATGGATTTGTACCAAATGAAACAGACATGTAATGATCAAAGGTATAAAATGAGCAATGTGTTCAAGATTTCAATCAAAGTTCCAAAATTCTAAGACATTTAGTTCATTTCTAAGCTTACTAAAAGTCTTTTCATCTAGGGGCTTGATGAAGATATCGGCTAACTGGTTGTGGGTGCTAACATATTCAATTGCGATATCTCCCATTTTGTTGGTGATCTCTTAGGAAGTGATATCGGATGTCTGTGCTTTGTGCGGCTGTGTTCAACATGATTGTCTGCCATGCGGATTGCACTCTCATTGTCACATAGGAGAGGAACTTTGCTCAATTTTTAGCCATAGTCCCTAAGAGTTTGCCTCGTCTAGAATAATTGTGCACAACAATGTCTTGCAGCAATATACTCAGCTTGGCAGTGGATAGAGCTACTGAATTTTGTTTCTTTGAAGCCTAAGACATCAGGGATCTCCCTAGAAATTGGCAAGTCCTTGATGTACTATTTTTATTAATCTTACATCCGGCATAATCGGCATCAGAATACCCAATTAGATCAAAGGTAGATCCCTTGGGGGTACCATAGCCCAAACATAGGAGTATAAACTAAATATCTCATGATTCTTTTCACGGCCCTTAGGTGGATTTCCTCAGGGTCGGTTTGGAATCGTGCACACATGCATACTGAAAGCATAATATCCAGTCGTGAAGCACATAATAGAGTAAAGATCCTATCATCGGCTGGCATACCTTTTGATCTACTAATTTACCTCCTGTGTCGAGGTCAAGATGCCCATTTGTTCCCATAGAAGTCTTGATGGGTTTGGCATTCTTCATTCCAAACTTCTTGAGAATGTCTTGAGTGTACTTTGTTTGACTGATGTTAGTGCCCTCCTGGAGTTGCTTGATTTGAAATTCAAGGAAATACTTCAACTCTCCCATCGTGGACATCTCAAATTTCTGTATCATAATTTTACTAAACTCTTCACAAGATGACTTGTTAGTAGACCTAAAGATAATATCATCAACATGAATTTGGCATATAAACGAGTCTTTGACAATTGTTTTAGTAAAGAGAGTAAGGTTCGCTTTTCCAACTTTGAAACCATTAGGAATAAGAAAGTCTCTCGGGCTTTGATACCATGCTCTTGGGGCTTGTTTGAGCCCATAAAGCGTCTTTGAGAGCTTATAGACATGCGAAGGATACTCACTATCTTTAAAGCCAGGAGGTTGCTCAACATACACCTCTTCCTTGATAGGGCCATTGAGTAAGGCACTTCGACTTGTGAATACCCATTAGCAACAAGTCAGGCTTTGTTCATAGTCACCACACCATGCTCATCTTGTTTGTTGTGGAATACCCACTTGGTACCTACAACATTTTGGTTAGGACGTGGAACTAAATGCTAAACCTTATTCCTTGTGAAGTTGTTGAGCTTCTCTTGCATTGCCACCACCTAGTCTAGATCTTTAAGTGCATCTTCTATCCTATATGGCTCAATAGGAGACACAAAAGAGTAATGTTCACAAAAATGAGAAACTCGAGAGTGAGTGGTTACCCCTTTTGAATGTCACCAAGGATAGAGTTGACGTGGTGATCTCGTTGAATTGCTTGGTGGGCTCTTGGGTGAGGTGGTCTTTGATCTTGAAGATCTTGTTCGTCCTCCTTTTCTTGATCAACTTCATCTCCCCCTTGATCGATGCCTTCTTATTGAGGTGTCTCATTGTCTTGAAACTTGATCTTCTTCTTCTTCTTGAGCCGGTTTCTCATCTTGAGTTGGTGGAGATGCTTGCATGGAAGATGATGGTGGATCTTGTGCTTGTGAAGGCTCTTCGGGTTCTTGTGGACACACATCTCCAATGGACATGTTCCTTAGCGCGATGCATGAAGCCTCTTCATCATCTCACTCATCAAGATTAACTTGCTCTACTTGAGAGCCATTAGTCTCTTCAAACACAACATCACAAGAAACTTCAACAAATCCGTGGACTTGTTGAAGACTCTATATGCCCTTGTGTTTGAGTCATAACCAAGTAAAAAACCTTCTACTACTTTAGGAGCAAATTTTGAATTTCTACCTCTTTTAACAAGAATAAAACAATTGCTCCCAAAAACTATAAAATAAGAAACATTAGGCATTTTACCGGTGAGGAGTTCATATGATGTTTTCTTGAGGCTTCAGTGAAAATAGAGTCGGTTGATGGATTAGCAGGCGGTGTTAATCGCCTTTGCCCAAAACCGATATGATGTCTTGTATTCCTCAAGTATGGTCCTCGCCATATCCATAAGAGTTCTATTCTCTCTCTACAACACCATTTTATTGAAGTGTGTAGGGAGAAGAGAACTCATGCTTGATGCCTACCTCCTCAAGAAATCCTTCAATTTGAGAATTTTTGAACTCCATTCTATTGTCGCTTCTAATCTTTTTTATTCTTAATCCGAACTCATTTTGAGCCCATCCCAAGAATTTCTTTAAGGTCTCTTGGGTTTGTGATTTTCCTACAAAAAGAATAGTCATCCATAATTACAAGACAATACTTACTCCCGTTGATGCTTATATAAGCAATCGAGCCAAATAGATCCATGTGGAGTAGCTCAAGTGGTCTCTCGATCGTCATGATATTCTTGTGTGGATGATGAACTCCAACTGCTTCTCTCCTTGACATGCACTACAAATCTTGTCTTTCTCAAAATAAACATTGGCCAGTCCTAAAATATGTTCCCCCTTTAAAAGCTTGTGAAGATTCTTCATCCCAATATGGGCAAATTGGCGATGCCAGAGCCAGTCCATATTAGTCTTAGCAATCAGGCAAGTGTCTAGTTCAGCTTTGTCATCAGTGAAATCAACTAAATATAACTAACCATTTAACACTCACCTAAAAGCTAGTGAATCAACATTTCTTCTAAAGATGGCAACATCACTATCAGTAAATAAAAAATTGTAGCCCATTTTTGCATAATTGAGACACAAAAAGCAAGTTGTAACCTAGAGATTCTAGAAATGGAATGGTCAGGTGATATAGCAATTTTACTCAATCCTTTGACCAAGCCTTGATTCCCATCCCTGAATGTGATTGTTCTTTGGGGATCATCATTTTTCTCATATGAGGAGAACATCCTTTTCTCCCATGTCATGTGGTTTGTGCACCCGATATCGATTATACAACTTATTCCACCGGATGCATAAACCCACAACACAGATTTAGACCGTGTCCTTAGGTACCCAAATGGTCTTGGGTACTTTCACATTAGAAACAAGAACTTTAGGTACCTAAACACAAGTCTTTGGACTCCTGTGCTTGCCCCCAACATATTTGGCAACTATTTTGCCTGATTTGTTAGTGAGAACAAAGGATGCATCAAAGGCCTTAAATGAAAATACTAGGTTCATTTAATGCATCAACAATATTTTTCTTAGACATTTTAACATCAGTTGTATGCCTAGAACTAAAAGCCTCAATTATGTAAATATAAGCATGATGATCAACAGGATGAGATTTCTTACCATGATTTCTTCTAATCTTATGCTCAGGATATTTCTCAGAAGATAAAATGTAACCTTCTCTATCTTGCACCATGGAAGCCTTGCCCTTAATAAATTTGATGTTGTTTTGGCTCCCAGGTTGGAAGCCAATGCCATCCTTAATGTCAGGGTGTCTCCGATTGTAAAGCATACTACGAGCAAATTTAATATTTTCATTTTTCAAGCTCATGTTCGGCAATTTTAGCATTCAACTTAGCTATGTGATCATTTTGTTCTTCAATCATAGCAAGGTGATCATTCATAGCATTAATATCAACATCTAGTACAAATAGTAACATGCTCAACAATAGATATATGGACATTGCAAGCATTCAATTCCTTAATCTTGGCAATTAAACTAGCATTTTTTAGTTTTGAGACAAGAAATTGAATCATTGCTTGTTTTTATCTCTTTAGTCAAGTTTTTGCATTTTCCAACTTCAAGAGCAAAAGCATCTTTTAGCTTAACAATTTTTTTGTTCTCCTTAACGAGGAGTTCTTCTTGGCATTCCAAGACTTCATCCTTCTCGTTAATGGATTTTATCAATTCATTGATTTTCTCCTTTTGTTCTATGGTAAGGTTTGCAAAAAGAGAAGACAAATCATCATTTTTTTCACTAGAGCTATCCTCATCATCGTAAGTAGTATATTTGGGGGTGTCTCTAGAGTATAGCTTCTTATTTTTGCCCTCCTTGGCCATGAGACACTTGTGGCCGATGTTGGGGAAGAGGAGAACCTGTTGATGGCGATGTTGGTGGCGTCCTCGTCGGAGGAGAAATCAATGGAGCTCTCGTCGGAGTCCTACTCCCTTCCCATGTGCGCCTCGCCACCCTTCTTGTCGTAGTATTTCTTCTTCTCCATCTTCTTCTCTCCTTTCTTGTCGTCGTCCCTGCCACTATCACTTGAATTTGGACATTTAGCAATATAATGATCGGACTTACCACACCGGTAGCAAACCCACTTGGAGCAGGGTTTGTACTCCTTCCCCTTCTTTTGCTTGAGGATTTGCCAGAAGATCTTAATGATAAGAGCCATCTCTTCGTTGTCAAGCTTGGAGGCATCAATTGGGAGCCTTTTGGTTGGCGTGGGCTCCTCCTTTTCTTCTGTTGCCTTGAATGCAACGGGTTGCACCTTGGGTGTGGAGGTACCACCTTGCTCCAAGTTAACAATGTGTTTGGAGTCTTTGACCATAAGTTCAAAGCTCACAAACTTGTCAATCACCTCATCGGGAGACATTTGCTCATACATAGAATTCTCATGGATTAATTGCACTTGAGTGGGATTACGAAAAACAAGAGATCTTAGAATAACCTTAACCATTTCATAGTCACCCCACTTGATGCTCCCTAGGTTGTGGACATGGTTCACCATGGTCTTGAGCCTAGCTTGTGGCTCTTCTCCTTTGTTGAGGACGAACCGACCGAGTTCCCCTCAATTGTTTCCCGCTTGGTGATCTTAATGACTTTGTCCCCTTCATGTGCCATCTTGAAGACGTCCTAAATTTCTGTGACACTTTTCAACCCTTGTACCTTGTTGTACTCCTCCCTACATAAGGAAGCAAGGAGTATGGAGGTGGCTTGGGAGTTGAAGTGTCTCACTTGGGCGGCCTCATCGGAGTCGTAGTCCTCATCGCCCACTTGTCGTGCTTGCGCTCCAAACTCAACAATATCCCAAATGCTTTCGTGGAGTGAGGTTAGATGGTGCTTCATTTTATCACTCCACATAGAATAGTCTTCACCATCAAAATATGGTGGTTTGCCTAATGGAACGAAAAGTAAAGAAGCACGTTTAGGAATGCGAGCGTAGCGTAGAGGGATCTTACTATACTTCTTGTGCTCTTGGCGCTTTGAAGATGTCGACTCGGCGTTGGAGGTTGAGGGCGTGAATGAGCCGGTCTCGTAGTAGACCACCTTCTTCATCTTCTTTTTCTTCTTGTCAACCTTCTTCTTGTGTGGTTTGACGGAGCCGACATATTATTTCTTATCCTCCTTATGCTTTTCGCCGAACATCTTGGCCTCCTTTGACGGAGTCTTGTCTTCATGCTTCTTTCCCAAAGATCCGGGATTTTCTCCGGTGATCAACTCCTTTTTGGCATGTTCACCCGACATCACTTTAAGTTGTTAGACTCTAATGAAGTACCATGCTTTGATACCAATTGAAAGTCTCCTAGAGGGAGGTGAATATGCGAAACCTGAAAATTATAAGCTTTCAACATGAACTTCACCTGGGGATAGGATTAGAAATGAGTAATAACGAAATCAGAGTGCGGAAGAGAATTCTTCTTGCTATGAATTGCTCAATCAATCCGGATAATGTTGAGAGCTAACTCAAAAAGATTGTAAGCAAGAGAACTTAAGGAGAGGGGAGAGGAAGAATCAAATCATAAGGCAATGATCAACACAAATGAACACAACATTTTGTTTCCTGGGGTTCGGTTCCAAAGAACCTACTCCTCATTGAGGAGGCCACGTAGGCTGGGTCTCTTTCAACCTTTTCTCTCTCTCAAACAGTCACTTAGACTGGTTGAGTGCTTCTCCTTAATCTCAAGGGTCACTTAGACCACATAAGGACCACCACACAATTAGGTGTCTCTTGCTAGCTTTACAAGTCACTTGAGAGTTTAGAAGAAGATGAAGAAAAGTGCGAATAAGAAAACCAAGCAACAAGAGCAACAAGTGAAACACAAGATCACACACTCTCTCTAGACTTTCCAAGGCACTAATCACTAATGATAACTAGTCACAAATATGGCACTTGTAGAGGCTTGGATGCTTTGAATGTGTCTTGAGATGAAGTGGTTGCTCTTGTATTGAATGTGAGTGAATGGGATGCTTGAATGAAGTGAATGGAGGTGGTTGGGATTGTATTTGTAGCCACCAACCACTTCCTAGCTGTTGCCTTCTTTCTGCCAACCGCGGACGGTCCACACCCCTGGTCTAGACGGTCCGCCCCTGCATATCAACGACTGAAATCGCAACGGCCATCAGTAACGGCTATATCAACTGCTATAATTGCATTAAATGTATCGTCAGATGTCAGATAAAGCAGTCGCAGATGGTCCGGCCATGCATCCCGGACGGTCGCGAGGACACTAAAAATGCATTTACCGAACCCATCACCTTTGGGGTTTTCTGGTTTTGAATGGGCGGATGGTTTGCGCCTGTTGCCGGATGGTCCGAGCTTAGTCCCAGACGGTGCTCTCTTCTCCTTCGGACAGTCCACCGGGAAGAGGCCAGACGCTCCACGCACAGGTGAATTCTCAAAAAATCTTGTCCTGTCCAGAATAATCTACGGTATTCTGGACAGTCGACTTAGAATTGACATAGATGGACTTATGCAAATTAGAATTAATCAACTAGGAAAACTAGTTAGTCCATAAGATCTGTGATGATCGTCAAACACCAAAATCAATGATTGCAAATAGTTAAGGCCATTTCCATTTCAATAAACAAAGTAGAGAATAATAGGACTTTAAGCCACCAAGAAGAAAAAGTATACCGGGACAACCCTCTTAATATAGTGCAGTTATGTAGCCGTGTCGATTACCACCAAATCAACGAGCCGAGAAGGAGACAACAGAGCTCAACACTAGGAAGGAGAGGAGGAAGCTAGCAATCGTGTTTCTTATGGTCACTCTCCAAAAACATGATTGTCGTCCTTCACCCAAGCAAGTGAACTCTTGGATGACACTTGTTTCAGATGTTTTCTCTCCCAGTGCTCATGTGAACAGAAACCGGAATAGAGTGCTTGGCTAACGTCTAAAACATCAGCAGAGAAGCGAATTGAGAACTGATGATAGGATCATGAATCGGGAACCGATGATAGGATCGTGAATCGAGAACCGATGTTAGGATGAAGCTTAGAATTGTTTACTTTGATTATCATTGTTCATAAAGAGAGTGAATACTGGTTTTTCAACCATGGATAAATTCATAAGGAGTTCACAAAGCCACTCAACCTCAACTATGGTGGTATCTAATATTGTTGACCTTCTTAAGATGGTATGCTTGCAAGACTTCCATGAAATTGTTCCACCTCTAAGCGAGGACACATATCCAATTATGGCGTAAATCTCATAGGCATTACACATCTAGTTTGCATCATAATAACCCTCCAGTACCCTTATGTACCCAATATATAGTGAATGTTGTAAATCATAGTCCATTTTAGATAGCCCAATACCCTCTTAAGGGTATGCCATTGGAAACAAACCGACTAAGTTTGCTTATAGCAAATGAGATGGCAGGCCTCGTTGCACTAGCCAAATGTATAAGAGACAATGATCTAAGAGTATATCAATTGACCCTGTGATATTTTCTGATTTTTGTTTAATAGCATGATTAGGTCATAAGGAGTTAGAGTGGCTGCGCAATCACTATGTCCAAAGCGACTCGATTCCTTTTCCATAATAGGATTGCACAACAGTAACCCCCACCATTTTCTCCTTCTCTCAACAACTTTATGTTAAGAATAACATCATCCTATCCTAAATCTTTCGTTTCAAAGACAAAAAGTCCTTCACTTCCTTAATCACATTGACATTATTTTCATAACATAGTATATCGTCCATAGATAAGCATAAAACCTTTATCAACTAGCCTAGCTTTATTTCTAACAACCACACCATCCTCACTTTGCTTGTTTTAAAAACCCATTTAGTTCCAACTTTAGACTTAAGATTCACCACCTAGTCAATATCACCCCTCTCAAGGCCTTTGATGATCAAATTTATTGTCTTGCTATTATCATCCATATTTATCTGATTTCTGTCGTTCACTTGATCACAAACTTGAAAGGGAGTAGCCACATTTTTCCAATACATCCAACCTTGTGCTTGAATATATGCCTCCATCTTTGCCTTTCATAACTAAAAACCAAAACCATCGAGTTTTGTGGAATATACCTATCCATTCCTATTCTAATCAAGAATTGAGATTAATTAGAAAATAAAAATTGCTCTAGTTCACTTGTCGGATCGTATGGCACAAGGATAGGCAATTAGAGGGGGATTGAATAATTGCAAAAGTTCAAAAATAATTCTAACAATTCCTCCTAATTACAAAGCCAAATTAATTCAACTTTATAAAATTGTATAGAACTTTGTTTTGTTATTAAAAACAAGATTATTCAAAATTCATAACTTCCATAAACTTGAAATTTTAACAGATTAAACTATATAAAATTTTGCAGCTAACCCAAGTAGAATCACATCGATCGGACTTCTAGTTGCACAAGAGTACTGCGATAGAGTATGGCAAAAAAAATAATCAAGCCCTAATTGCTTGATCAATCGAGAACCACAAAAGATCAATTAATCAAACATTGCAGGTCGCTAACTTGATGTTTTGGCAATGATCTAGATGATTCAAATCAAGAGTAACAATTAAATTTAGCAAAACAATCTAGAATCAAAACCAAGTATGCAATTAATGAGCAAAGGAGGAACGAGATTGCCACAACAATCTTGCATGAACATCACCTCAATCACAAAAGTGTTGTCCAAAAGCACTAGAGGGTTTTCTCTTTAAAATTTCCAAAATCTTAATAGTTAAACTTTGTAGGTCTAATGTATAGTTAAACCTCTTTAAAACTCGTTTATATATAAAAATGAAATCAATCTAGTATTTATATGGAGAGTCCCAATTTAGGCCGACCGACCCCTTTCTGGCTGGCCGGCCTGCTCCTTCTTCAGCCCACCGCTCAGCTGGCAGCTTGGACCGCCTAGATGGCTGGGTTGAGCGGTTGAGCCCTGGCCTGCTGCTTGTGCTTAGGCCGCACCCGTGATCTTGGGCTGCGCGCTTGCGCATCCCACGCCACTGGGCGGTGCCCGGCTAGCTTCCCTGCTGGTGGGCCTCCGCGGGCTGCGCGTTCCTCACCTAGGCTGATTCCTTCTCTGGCTCCACCTGGGCTGCACCCTCTTGCGGGTGGCTGCTTGCTCTGGTGGGCCGGCTTCCACTAGGCGGCTGGAGGTCTTCCTCCTTTTTTGTGTCTTTTTCTTCTCTCCCCTACATCCAAAACAAAAATCTGATGTGCTACGGTGATGCAGGTCGTAGCTTCGGAGTACGCAAGTGATGGTTCAGTTGATATCAACAAACAACCTGCTCTCAAGCACAGAACGGGTAACTGGAGGGCATGCTACCCCGTCTTAGGTACCAGAGAAGAGAGCAGCAACTCATGCAGCCAAGAAGTTGCTTCTGTTTGTTTTTCTCTCTCTTCTCTAGTACTATAATAACCCGTTCACTTGTTCAACGCACGCACACCAGGTGTTGGATTCAGTGAAGGCATGGTGTTCTCTGCAATCGCGACGAATTTAGTGACGTATCTCACCACTGTGCTCCACGAGAGCAAGGTGGATGCAGCGAAAAATATCTCCGCCTGGTCCGGAGTGTGCTTCCTCACGCCACTTCTTGGGGCTTTCGTTGCGGACAGTTACTTGGGAAGGTACTGGACCATTGTTGTGGTCCTCCCGGTCTACATCGTGGTAAGTTCTTCAGAGCAGCAGATGGTGGAATATTGTTGTAATTAACCTACAGGTAGCTCTGAACATGTTGCTCTTTGTCAGGCAATGCTCGTCCTGATAGCTTCAGCATCACTCCCGGTATTGTTCCAGAGCGACGTGCACCCTGCAGTGGTTTACCTTGGTCTCTACCTTGCCGCCATTGCCAGCGGTGGCGTGAAGCCCTGCATTTCTGCCTTCGGGGCTGATCAATTTGACAGCAATGACCCGGCGGAGCTGGTGAAGAAGGGCTCCTTCTTCAACTGGTACTTCTTCCTGACGACCACCAGCTCCCTGCTGTCTGGCACCGTGATTGTTTGGCTGCAGGACAATGTTGGGTGGGCAGTCAGCTACGTGATCCCGACCGTGCTCATGCTCATCTGTTTCCCCGCATTTTTAGCTGGCTCCAGGGTGTACAGGTTTAGGGAAATGGGAGTAAGCCCCCTTGTGAGCTTACTTCAAGTGGTTGTTGCAGCTGTCAGGAAGTGGAATGCCAAACTGCCGGACGATAGCTCGCTGCTATATGAGCAGGCCAGTTCACCTTGTACGACTGAAGCAAGTCATAAGAACAAGCATACCAATCAGTTCAGGTGATTCAGTTTTTTACTTTAATTTTTGGATACAAAGTGCAAGTCAATAATGTATAGTCAAACCGACATCTAGAGAAACTGTTTCCACTAAACTGATATAAATCTTGTAAACCATGTTCTTCTTCAGGTTCTTTGACAAGGCCGCCATTGTCCCACCAGGCAACGAATCCACGGTGCAGACGAGTCCATGGAGGCTCTGCACAGTGACACAGGTCGAGGAGCTAAAGATGCTGCTCTTGACGCTGCCTACCTGGGCGTCGTTCGTGATTTTCTACGCAGTCACGTCTCAGATGCAGTCGACGATGATTGAGCAAGGCATGCTCATGGACAACCACGTTGGCTCGTTTGCCATCCCGCCGGCATCCATGCCGATCATTGGTGTGCTCAGCTTCCTCATCTGGGTCGCCGCCTATGAAACCGTCCTAGCGCCATTGGCGCGGCGCTTCACCGGGAACGAGAAGGGCTTCTCCCAGTGGCAGCGCCTCGCGATCGGCCAAGCCCTGTCCATTCTGACAATGGCGCTTGCTGCGCTGGTGGAGACAAGGAGGCTGGCGATCGCGGAAGCCAGCGGGCTGAGGCATCGGGAGGTGCCGGTGCCCATGAGCATCCTGTGGCAGGGCCCAGTTTTCTTTGTGCATGGTGCGGCCGAGGTCTTCGGTGCCATCGGCATGACAGAGTTCTTCTACGACCAAGCCCCGGCGACCATGAAGAGCCTGTGCGCCGCGTTCGGGCAGCTCGCGGTGGCTTCCGGGTCGTACCTCAACACGGTCGTGCTCAGCGTCGTTGCGTTGGCCACAACGCGCGGCGGCGCAACCGGATGGATTTCGGACAACCTCAATGAAGGCCATCTTGACTATTTCTTCTGGATGATGGCCGCTCTTAGCTTGCTGAACCTAGCTCTGTTTGTGCGCTACTCAATGCGGCATACAGACAGGCAACGTAAGCAAGACCTTGGTTTATCATAATTTCAGGAAAAATATGTGAACAAAGCAGACTAGAAGCTATATGGACAGACTACTCATGAATAGTAACATTGTATGAAACAGCTAAATGCATGTAACAACTTATTCAATATAGGGTCTCTCGAGGGATATCGTTAGAAGCTTATTTAAGAAAAAAGAGACAAGCTCTTAGCGAATAGCCCATCTCATACACATTGTCTTAGCCTTTAGTTGTGTTTTTTACTCAGTTTTGCTCTTCCAGTGCTATAGAACAGAAAAGTAAAACTGAGAAAAAAACACAACTAAGGGTAAAAATGAGCACACCAGCAAAATCGAGGGCACCACCATAAAAACACCTACTTATAATCATATAATCTCTTAGTTGTTTTTTTACTTAGAAAATCGATCTGGAGTCTCATGCCGCCTCGCTGTGACGTGTCACATAATTCACAGAATTTTATGTAAATAACGCAGAAATCAATAACAATATTCTTTCTTATCTTACTACTATTAAGTATAGGCTCTAACGTAGCTTCGTTGTTAATTCTCATCGGATACTCTGTTCGCATAATAATAATAAAAATTTTATGATTACTGATTAGAGAACAACGCCTTCACTTTAATTCTCACCATGCACTCTAGGAAAAAACATATATCCTATAGATTTTGATAATAATAATATACAAGAAACTATCCTTTAATTTGATAGACTTTAATCAGCGTTGCTAATAAAGTCATTAATTGATTTTGTTTTATAGAAAAAAATCAACTTTGGCATTATGGAAAGTACATAAAGTAATCACTAATCTTGCATCTAAACTATCCACCTCTCTATTACGAAAGATAACTCAAACCAACTCCCTAAATTTTAATATAAATTACACATATCTGACATTAAATATAATTTAAAATAACCTCCTAAATTTATATCTAAATTATCCACCATAAACATTACAAAAGATAATTTAAAATAACATGTTAACGATTTTTATAAACAATCAACCTTTACCATTGTGAAAGATGCAAAGTAATCCATAACTTCGCATTTGGAGATAGTATATTTAAAAAGCATTTGAGAGAACTGGTTTATGTACCTCTAATTGGGAAGCACAAGTAGACAAAGTGGTACAGGGTTGTTGCATTTATTGTAGCTAGGGTTTACCTAATGTCCCAAGCTATCCTCTAACACGCATCGACAAAGTGGCACAATAGATGATGATAAAACTTCTTCAGCCGAAGGCTTTTGTCACAACTTAAGAATTATGGTTGTTGAAGACGTAGTATTCTCCCCTTTCTTTCACTCTTGCTGCACATAAAGGGAGCAATTCCCCTTCTCACTTTCTGCTTGATGCGAGATGATATGATGTATGATGATATGATGCATAATGGTATGATGATATGATGCAAAAATGCTTGGTGCAAAATGATGATAGGAAAAATATTATACGAAGACTCTGCATTCCCTTAGGAACGTCTTTGGAGTCTTTTACACCTTTACTAGATGTTTCATTTAGGCTTTGCATCCCCGTAGGAATAACTTTGGAGCTTCTTCACCTTTACTAGGTGGCATTCTGAGCTTTGCATCCTCGTAGGAACAACTTTGGAGCTTCTTCACCTTTACTAGGTGGCATTTTGAGCTCTGCATTCCCATATGAACGACTTTGGAGCTTCTTCACCTTTACTAGGTGACATTTTGAGCTTTGCATCCCCGTAGGAACGACTTTGGAGCTTCTTCACCTTTACTAGGTGGCATTTTGAGCTCTGCATCCATGTAGGAACGACTTTGGAGCTTCTTTGGCACTTATGTTACACTCGATGGTGTAACCTCAGATTTATTACAGAGTGTCGAAGGATATACCTTCTTAAAGTATTTTTGGGGCAAATGTAAAGCAAAAGAAACAACAATTACAATAGATTCTTGAAGATATCTTCAAATTCTTGATCCAGCCCCACTGGTGCTTCAGTAGATATGCTTAGATTCTAGAACAGTGTTGTTGACTGTTCGAGCTTTGAACTGTTCCCTTGCATTGCGCTGTTGCTGATCCTAATATTGCCCTTGAGGATGCTGATTGTATGACGAAGTTGGAACTGATGTGGGTGGTTGAGGTCAGGCCCATCTGGCCGGAGAATGACTTGTTGAGGCAACTGAAGCTAAAGGTTGTTGAATTGGCTGTTGGTTGTGTACATACTCTGGATGGGGAGTAATACGAAGTAGTATGAAGAACCTGCTTTGTCTGGTTCTATCTTGCTTCGGCTTTAGCTATTTCTTTCTGCTTTTGAATTGTGACTTGGAAAGTTCTTGTTGTGTGCCCCTTATCCTCTCCACAGAATAGGCATAATAGCCTTCTAGGCTGAGAGTTGTATCTTCCTTCGAAGCTTCTTCCTCCTCTGCCTCTTAGGGCTGGCAGTCTGAAGGAATTCAGGTGTGTCCCTATTGATTAGGAGTGGCTCTACTGCCCTTGAGTATGGTTCTTCTTGTCTTCACTTTGGCCTGGGTTGTGGATTGTTCTGACATGCCTTAGATGAAATCTTCCTCCGAAGCCCCTTGTCATCTTAGAGTATCTGTAAGCCTCCTCTCTTCTTTGTCGACCCTAATATACTCATCCGTTTTTTGGAGGAGTTTCTCGAGAGTATGAGGGGGCTTCCTGGCAAAATACTGCGTCGTTGGACCTGGCCGAAGCCCCTTGATCATTGCTTCAATGAAAATTTCATTCGGCATTGTTGGTGCTTGGGCTTTAAGTCGCAAAAATCTTCGAACGTAAGCCTGCAAGTACTCCTCATGATCTTGTGTGCATTGGAACAAAGCCTAAGCGGTTACCGGCTTTGTCTGAAACCCCTGGAAACTTGTGATCAACATGTCCTTCAAGATGTGATTGTTCCTGGCCTAAGAGAGGAGTATCAAATCTGAGCAACACTCCTGACCGCCATGACGAAGGACTTGGCCATGACAGCTGTATTACCACCATAAGACAATATGGTTGCTTCGCAGCTCATAAGAAACTGCTTTGGGTCAGAGTGGCCATCGTACATGGGCAATTGAGGTGGCTTGTACGATGGTGGCCATGGTACCGCCTGCAGCTCTATAGCTAAAGGAGATGCATCATCAAAAGCAATATTGTCATAGTTAAAATATTTATACCACATGTCTTCATGGTTGGGGCCTTCCTGCTGAAGGTCTTTTTGGAGTTGCCGATACTCTTGGTGTTCAGTATCACGTACGATGTGTCGCATCTCTTTAGCTGCTTCGTCAATCTTCTTTTGCAACTCAGACAACCAAAGCATTTCCCCCCTTTTTCCACTTGTTGATGTATGGCTTCAAGGTTTCTGATCTCTTGGTCCAGCTCCTCATCTTGTGGTGCCTTCCTTTTCTGGCTTCAGGCTTCTCTTAAGAGGATTCTGTCTTGGTTTGTATCTAGAGGAACAAGAACAACCCCTGGCACCATTGTTTTCTTCGGCGGCATGACGAAGGTGGTCGTTGGTGAGTTCATCGGAGGTGGGCGCCAATGTTGGTTACTTGTTCTCAATTTCTATACACAGTTGAAGACAAGGCAACACAGTTGAAAGGGAAATGTGCCCTTGGACAATTTCTATAAGTATTTTGGTGATTAGATGCCCAACACATTATTTGAGTACTAATGTGCAAAATGTGTGAAAGGTGCAAATCAAAGTAAAAGGTATGTTTCTAGACTTGGTATATTGTTTTATGTACTAACATGGTTATCCAAGTGCTAGAAACAGTAACAAAAGAAGAAGAGAAGAAAAGGGAAAAAAGTTGGCTGTGTATAACCAACACCAGTTCAGTATAGCCAACAAAGTGTCCAGTGCGCCAGGCTGGTCCTCGGTGAACTCGCTACTCTCGGGATTTGACGGCGGCGTATGGCTAAAAATCACCGGACTGTCCGGTGAACCAACTGTCACCAGCGCAACGGTCGGTCGCGCAATCTTCGCGCGACACGTGGACTACTCCAACAGTCAGCTGGTGCACCGGACAGTGTCCGGTGCGCCAATCAGCCCAGAGGAGCAACGATCGGATATGCCAAATTTGGAAGGAGATCCCGCACCGGACCGTCTACAAGACCTGTCCGGTGGCGCACCAGACTGTCCGGTGCGCCACTCGACAGAAGGCAAGTATCCTTCCTTGTTGGCCTCCAACGGCCCCTAACTGCCTTGGGGCTATAAAAGGGACCCCTAGGCGCATGGAGGAACTACCCAAGCATTCTCTAAGTATTCTTAAGCATCCAGACTCCGCTCTCACGCATTCGCTTCGTTGTGTTAGTGATTTGGGCTCCATTCGAGTTGTGCACTCCCTGAGTTGTCATTTGAGCTCAAGTCTTCACTTGTGTGCGTGGGTGTGCTACATATTTGGGTCTTGTGTGTGTTGTTATTCCCAACCTTACTCTGTGCTTTCTTTGTGATCTCATTTGTAAGGGCGAGAGACTCCAAATTGTAGAGATTCCTCGCAAACGGGAAAAAGACTATAAGGAAGAAAGTTGTGGTATTCAAGTTGATCATTGGATCGCTTGAAAGGGGTTGAGTGCAACCCTCGTCCATTGGGACGCCACAACATGGAAGTAGGCAAGTGTTACTTGGCCGAACCACAGGATAAAAATCGCGTGTTTCTTGTGTTGTCTTCTCTGTGATTGTTTTATCCACAAGAACTCGCTTCGAAACTACTTAGTTGCGCTAACACTTTAATAACTAAGTTTTGTGGCTATTTAGTGTTTGATTTTACAGGATCACCTATTCGCCCCCTCTAGATTCTCTCAATTGGTATCAGAGACGTACTCTTCATCTAAGGGACTAACCGCCCGAAGAGATGGAGCCTAAGGGAAAGGGGATGGTGGTCAACGACAAGGAAAAGGAGTCCGTCCTCAACGAGCCAAGAGACGATAAGCCTACTGACTCAGGCTCGAGTCAAAAGAAGAGAGAAGGGAAGAAGAAGAGGCGCATCAAGAAGATCATCTACTACCACAGCGATGCCTCATCTTCTTCACCACACGACGACGACTCTTCAAAAAGGAAAACAGTCAATCAAAACTATTCATTTGATTACTCTCATATTCCATTTAATTCAAATGCTCATTTGCTATCAATTCCACTTGGGAAACCTCCACACTTTGATGGAGAAGACTACTCTTTCTGGAGTCATAAAATGCATAGTCATTTATTTTCTCTCCATCCTAGTATCTGGGAGATTGTTGAAAACGGAATGCACTTTGATAGTACTGACAATTCCGTATTCATAAATGAGCAAATTCATAAAAATGCACAAGCTACTACGGTACTGCTAGCTTCAATTTGCAGGGATGAATATAATAAGGTGAGTGGCTTAGACAATGCCAAGCAAATCTAGGACACCCTCAAGATATCACATGAGGGAAACGACACCACCATGATTACCAAAATGGAGCTGGTAGAAGGCGAACTGGGGAGATTTGCGATGATCAGGGGAGAGGAGCCAACTCAGACCTACAACAGGCTCAAGACTCTCATCAACAAGATCCGAAGCTATGGAAGCACAAGATAGACGGATCATGATGTCGTACGACTCATGCTAAGGTCATTTACTGTAATTGACCCCCATCTTGTCAATCTTATTCGTGAAAACCCCAGGTACACCAAGATGACGCCCGAGGAGATACTCGGAAAATTTGTGAGCGGGCGCATGATGGTAAAGAAGGCACGATACGTGGATGATGCCTTGAATGGTCCACTACCCATCTACGAGCCGCAGCCCGTTGCTCTCAAAGCAACAAGCAGCAAGGAGGCGCTACCAAGCAAGGTAGCTCAAGTGGAAGCTGCCGGACTCAATGAAGATGAGATGGCGCTTATCATCAAGCGCTTCAAGACCGCGCTCAAAGTAAAACAAGGGGAAAGCGCTCCTGCTTCAAATGCGGTAAGACTGGTCATTTTATAGCTCAATGCCCCGATAATGACTAGGAACAAGAAAAGTATGGGAAGAGGGAGAAGAAGAAGGTTTACAAGAAGGCGAAGGGCGAGGCACACCTTAGAAAAGAATGGGATTCGGACTGCTCTTCATCTGACTTCGACGATGAAGGACTGGCAGCCTCGGCCTTCAACAAGTCTTCACTCTTCCCTAACGAACGCCATACATGTCTTATGGCCAAGGAGAAAAAGGTACGTGTTCGGGACACACCCAAGTACACTTCATCTAGTGAAGAAGAATCATCTGATGATGAAGTAGATTACTCTAGTCTATTTAAAGGTTTAGATAGAGCCAAAGTAGAGAAAATTAATGAATTAATTGTTGCTCTAAATGAAAAAAGATAGACTGCTAGAAAAATAAGAGGACATCTTGTATGAGGAACATGGCAAATTTGTTAGTGTACAAAAGTATCTTGCTTTAGAAACTAAGAGAAATGAAATGCTATCTTCTGAGTTATCTGCTTGCCATGAATCTATATCTAGTTTAAAGAATTTAAATGATGATTTAAATGCTAAGCTAGAGGAAGTTAGTGAAATAAATTCGTGTGTAGAGCATGTTAGTATTTGTAATAGATGTAAGGACTTTGATGTTGATGCATGTAATGAACATCTTATTTCTATTACTAAGTTGAATGATGAAGTGGCAAGTCTTAATGCTCAACTTAAGACTTGCAAAAGTGATTTTGATAAATTAAAGTTTGCTAGGGATGCCTACACTGTTGGTAGACACCCCTCAATTAAGGATGGACTTGGTTTTCAAAGGGAAACCAAGAACTTAACAAGCCAAAAGGCTCCCATTCTCACCAAGGAGAAAGGGAAGGCCCCCATGGCTAGTAGTCCTCAAAGAAACCATGCTTTTATTTATGATAGGAAAATTGCTAGTCATCTTCATCATAATAAGAGTCATGTTCATGTTGCTTATAATGATTCACATGTTATGTTTGCCTCTAGCTATACTTTTGTGCATGGTAGAAATAGGCCTAGGAAAAATCATATGGTGCATCATGTGCCTAGGAAAATATGCAATGAACCCACTACTATTTTTCATGCTTGCAACACTTCTTTTGTTCTTTCATATAAGAATGCAAAGGTAGTTGCTAGGAAGTTGGGATCTAAATGCAAGGGAGAAAAAACTTGCATTTGGGTTCCAAAAGTTATTGTGACTAACCTTGTAGGACCCAACAAGAGTTAGGTACCTAAAACCCAAGCGTAAATTGCCTTGCAGGTTTATGCATCCGGGGGCTCAAGCTGGATCATCGACAGCGGATGCACAAACCACATGACAGGGGAGAAGAAGATGTTCACCTCCTACGTCAAGAACACGGATTCCCAGGATACGATCATCTTTGGAGATGGGAACCAAGGCAAGGTCAAAGGCTTGGGCAAGATAGCCATCACCAACAAGCACTCCATATTGAATGTATTTCTAGTAGAGTCGCTTGGTTACAACCTTCTGTCTGTAAGTCAATTGTGTCACATGGGTTACAATTGTCTTTTTACAAACGTTTATGTGTCTGACTTTAGAAGGAGTGATGGTTCATTAGCTTTTAAGGGTGTATTAGACGACAAACTCTACTTAGTTTATTTTTTGAAAGAGGAGGCCGATCTAGATGCATGCTTAATAGCTAAGACTAGTATGGGCTGGCTGTGGCATCGCCGTCTAGCACATGTTGGGATGAAAAACCTTCATAAACTTCTAAAGGGAGAACATGTGTTAGGACTAACCAATGTTTGTTTCGAGAAAGATAGGCCTTGTGCAGCATGTCAGGCAGGGAAACAAGTGAGAAGCACTCATCATAGCAAGAATGTGATGACAACATCAAGACCATTGGAGCTTCTTCACATGGACCTCTTCGGACCCATTGCCTACCTTAGCATCGGGGGAAGTAAGTATGGTCTTGTAATTGTTGATGATTTTTCCCGCTTCACTTGGGTATTCTTTTTGCAGGATAAATCAGAAACCCAAGGGACCCTAAAGCGCTTTCTAAGGAGGGCTCAAAACGAATTTGAGCTAAAGGTGAAAAAGATAAGGAGCGACAACGGGTCCGAGTTCAAGAACGTACAAGTTGAGGAGTATCTTGAGGAGGAAGGCGTCAAGCACGAGTTCTCCGCTCCCTACACACCACAGCAAAACAGTGTAGTAGAGAGGAAGAACAGGACGCTTATCGACATGGCGAGAACGATGCTTGGAGAGTTCAAGATGCCCGAGCGATTTTGGTCGGAAGCTGTAAACACAGCTTGCCACGCCATAAATCGACTCTATCTGCATCGCCTTCTCAAGAAGACCTCCTACGAACTCCTTACCGGTAACAAACCCAACGTCTCCTACTTTCGTGTATTTGGGAGCAAATGTTACATATTGGTGATGAAAGGTAGACATTCTAAATTTGCTCCCAAGGCAGTAGAAGGGTTTTTACTAGGGTATGACTCAAATACAAAAGCGTATAGAGTCTTCAACAAGTCATCGGGTTTGGTTGAAGTCTCTAGCGACGTTGTATTTGATGAGACTAATGGCTCTCCAAGAGAGCAAGTTGATCTTGACGACATAGATGAAGATGGTGTTCCAACGGCCGCAATGCGCACGATGACGATTGGTGATGTGCGACCACAGGAACAACAGGAGCAAGATCAGCCATCTTCCTCCACAATGATGCATCCTCCAACTCAAGACGGTGAACAGGTACCTCAAGAAGAGGGACATGATCAAGGGGGAGCACAAGAAGAACAAGTGATGAAGGAAGAAGCACCACGTGCCCCTCCAACTCAAGTCCGAGCAACAATCCAACGACATCACCCCGTTGACCAGATTCTGGGTGACATAAGCAAGGGAGTAACTACTCGCTCAAGATTAGCTAACTTTTGTGAGCATTACTCGTTTGTCTCTTCTATTGAGCCTTTCAGGGTAGAAGAGGCCTTGCAGGATCCAGATTGGGTGTTGGCCATGCAGGAAGAGCTCAACAACTTCAAGAGAAATGAAGTTTGGAGCCTGGTGCCACGTCCAAAGCAAAATGTTGTGGAAACCAAGGGGGTGTTCCGCAACAAGCAAGACGAGCACGGGGTGGTGACAAGAAACAAGGCTCGACTTGTGGCAAAAGGTTATGCCCAAGTCGCAGGTTTGGATTTCGAGGAGACTTTTGCTCCTGTGGCTAGGCTAGAGTCTATTCGAATTTTATTAGCCTATGCCGCTCACCACTATTTCAGGTTATTTCAAATGGACGTAAAGAGCGCTTTCCTCAACGGACCAATCAAGGAGGAGGTATACGTGGAACAACCCCTAGCTTTGAGGATGACAGGTACCCCGACCATGTGTTCAAGCTCTCTAAGGCGCTATATGGACTTAAGCAAGCCCCAAGAGCATGGTATGAATGCCTTAGAGATTTCTTAATTGCTAATGCTTTCAAGGTTGGGAAAGCCGATCCCACTCTTTTTACTAAGACTTGTGATGGTGATCTTTTTGTGTGCCAAATTAATGTCGATGACATAATATTTGGTTCTACTAATCAAAAGTCTTGTGAGGAGTTTAGCAGGGTGATGACTCAAAAGTTCGAGATGTCGATGATGGGCGAGTTGACCTACTTCCTTGGGTTCCAAGTGAAGCAACTCAAGGACGACACCTTCCTCTCCCAAACAAAGTACACTCAAGATCTTCTCAAGAGGTTTGGGATGAAGGACGCTAAGCCCGCAAAGACACCGATGGGAACCGACGGGCATGTCGACCTCACCAAAGGAGGTAAGTCCGTTGATCAAAAGGCATACCAGTCTATGATAGTGTCATTGCTTTATTTATGTGCTAGTAGACCGAACATTATGCTTAGTGTATGCATGTGTGCTAGATATCAATCCGACCCCAAGGAATGTCACCTTGTGGCCATTAAGCGAATTCTTAGATATTTAGTTTCTACGCCTTGCTTCGGGATCTGGTATCCAAAGGGGTCTACCTTTGACTTGATTGGATACTCAGACTCCGATTATGCCGGGTGCAAGGTTGATAGGAAGAGCACATCGGGGACGTGCCAATTTCTAGGAAGGTCCCTGGTGTCCTGGAGTTCTAAGAAACAAACATCCGTTGCCCTATCCACCGCTGAGGCCGAGTATGTTGCCGCAGGACAGTGTTGTGCGCAACTACTTTGGATGAGGCAAACCCTCCGGGACTTTGGCTACAATCTGAGCAAAGTCCCACTCCTATGTGACAATGAGAGTGCAATCCACATGGCGGATAATCCTATTGAACACAACCGCACTAAGCACATAGACATCCGGCATCACTTCCTGAGGGACCACCAGCAAAAGGGAGATATCGAGGTGTACCATATTAGCACCGAGAACCAGCTAGCCAATATCTTTACCAAGCCGTTGGATGAGAAAACTTTTTGCAGGTTGTGTAGTGAGCTAAATGTCTTAGATTCGCGTAACTTGGATTATCTATAACATACATGTGTTCTATGCCTTTGATCATGTTACTTCATGCATTTATATAATTTGTTGCTTATTTATAGTGCTCAAGTTGTGCAAGGGATCCCCGGACCTCACAAGTCCATCTGTGAATGATGCACATATTTAGGGGGAGATGTGCTACAACTTGACCCTTTGAGACTAATCTGTTTGTTTGAGTATACTTGATGTAGTCTCAAAGGTGCATTGAAAGGGAAAGGTGAACTTGGACAATGAAAAGACTTCCACTGCACTCCGGTATTAGTGTACTTAATTCTAAGTTCATTCTTATGCTCTATTTGCCTTTTCTGCTCTTAATTGACATTTTTAGTGAGGCAATGGGGTTAAAGGGCCAAAAATGATTTCATTTTGGTGCTTAATGCCAAAGGGGGAGAAATTAAGGCCAAAGCAAATGGATCAGCCAATCACTTGTGAGTTTTGAAAATAATAGAGTTAGATTTTTTGATGTGTCCAAAATACTCTTATTGCAAAATTTGGTCTCTTGTGGGGGAGAATTTTGATTATGGGAAAAGGGGGAGTTTTTGGCACTTGATCAATTTTTCTCTTGGAACAACTCTATATGTGCCCAAACAAGTGTGTTTGACTTAGAGATAGGAAAAAGAATTTGATTTGCAAAAACAAACCAAGTGGTGGAAAAGAGTGATCCAAATATGCCAAATCATAAGCAAAAACAATTTGGTCTTCAATTTGAATCGATATTGCACTTCTTTTATTGCTTTTTGATGTGTTGGCATAAATCACCAAAAAGGGGGAGATTGAAAGGGAAATGTGCCCTTGGGCAATTTCTATAAGTATTTTGGTGATTAGATGCCCAACACATTATTTGAGTACTAATGTGCTAAATGTGTGAAAGGTGCAAATCAAAGTAAAAGGTATGTTTCTAGACTTGGTATATTGTTTTATGTACTAACATGGTTATCCAAGTGCTAGAAACAGTAACAAAAAAAGAAGAGAAGAAAAGGGAAAAGAGTTGGCTGTGTACAACCAACACCAGTTCAGTCTGGCACATCGGACTGTCCGGTGGTGCACCGGACAGTGTCCGGTGCGCCAGGCAGGTCCTTGGTGAACTCGCTGCTCTCAGGATTTGACGGCGGCGTATGACTAAAAATCACCGGACTGTCCGGTGGTGCACCGGACTGTCCGATGAACCAACTGTCACGAGCGCAACGGTCGGTCACGCAATCTTTGCGCGACACGTGGACTGCTCCAACGGTCAGCTGGTGCACCGGACAGTGTCCGGTGCGCCAATCAGCCCAGAGGAGCAACGGTCGAATATGCCAAATTTGGAAGGAGATCCTGCACCGGACCGTCTACATGACCTGTCCGGTGGCGCCAGGGGCGAAGCCAGGATTCGAAGACAGAGGGGGCAGGCTTAGCCTCCAAGCGACCAAACCAGCAAGGACACAATATAAAAATAGCAAAGGAACCAACCACAATGTATATATTGATATATAATCTTCATTAAAAACAGTATAATGAAACATCATCTATTTTGTCAAACAAATTAAAATTACATCTCAGTTATTTTGAATTTATCTCTACGTGTATTAGCTAGATTATAGGCCTTGATAATATCATCAGAACTAATAATTGCTGCTAATTCCCTTTCAATATAAACGACAAGATAATCCCGTAAATAGGCATCTCCCATTTTGCTTCGAAGACGTGTCTTCATAAATTTCATAGCTGAAAAGGCTCTCTCTGTGGTCGCAATTGACACACGAAGAGTCAAGAGTAATCTCAATAATTTATCTACCATCGGATAAGAAGAATCTTTATCCAGTTTAACTAATCCACTTGTTAAATCAACCAAAGATGATAAACCCTTTAGTTCTGGATGGTTGCAAACATCAAGTTGAAAATGTGGCAATTGGCACTCTAATTGCATTCTTTCTTGATTTGAGAAATCTGCAGGATAATACATTTCCACTAGAGAGCATACCTTTTCTATGTCAAAAGAGCCAAGTATTGGATTTAAGGAATCACATAGTAATGATACTTTTCCACTAGAGAGCATACCCGTTGGGGGGGTGCCAGGCCCACCCCGGCCCCCCTGGTGGCTTCGCCACTGGGTGGCGCGCCGGACTGTCTGGTGCGCCACTCGACAGAAGGCAAGGATAGCTTTCCTTGTTGGTCTCCAACGGCTCCTAGCTGCCTTAGGGCTATAAAAGGGACCCCTAGGCGCATGGAGGAACTACCCAAGCATTCTCTAAGTATTCTTAAGCATCTAGACTCCGCTCTCACGCATTCGCTTCGTTGTGTTAGTGATTTGGGCTCCATTCGAGTTGTGCACTCCCTGAGTTGTCATTTGAGCTCAAGTCTTCACTTGTGTGCGTGGGTGTGCTGCGTATTTGGGTCTTGTGTGTGTTGCTCTTCCCAACCTTACTCTGTGCTTTCTTTGTGATCTCATTTGTAAGGGCGAGAGACTCCAAATTGTGGAGATTCCTCGCAAACGGGAAAAAGACTATAAGGAAGAAAGCCGTGGTATTCAAGTTGATCATTGGATCGCTTGAAAGGGGTTGAGTGCAACCCTCGTCCATTGGGACGCCACAACGTGGAAGTAGTCAAGTGTTACTTGGCCGAACCACGAGATAAAAATCGCGTGTTTCTTGTGTTGTCTTCTCTGTGATTGTTTTATCCACAAGAACTCGCTTCGAAACTACTTAGTTGCGCTAACACTTTAATAACTAAGTTTTGTGGCTATTTAGTGTTTGATTTTACAGGATCACCTATTCACCCCCCATCTAGGTGCTCTCAACAGTGTTAAAAAGATAAACGTCCTTCGTCCTTGAAAAGCTATTCCTTTGAAATAACTCCTTCGTAGACGAAGGCTGAGACTTTAATTGAATAAAATCATTTAAACAGTACATATGTGCATTAATGAATATACAAGGAATGTAAAGAAGTTAAACATGTTAACTCATCTTAGAAATCTCAACATCATATTTTCCCCTTTCATATAATGAATTTACAATCGTACATAGGCTCCACAAAGTAAATAAGAGCGAGGGTGCATTAGGGAAGAGATTACACAAGACAATCGTCCATCCACCTAAAAAGTACTTTATGCATGCCACTATTCATCTATTTATAGTGGAACACACAACTTCGTACAAAATTACATATATACCCATAGGAATGGTACATAGGATTTACAAAAGTGAGGGCAATATTGTCTTCGACATTTAGTATTCAGGACAACACCTTCTCCCATTATCATCTTCTCGTGTTGTTATGACGAAGCTAGCTTCTTCATCCTTCTCCACGTTATGTACCGAAGGTGTTTTGTCACCGAAGCTCCTGCAACACTTAATAACACATTGATAGCCAATGGTTAAACATGTTTTTAAGGACCTTCGACAGACGAAGGCGCCCAACAGTTGTTGCCGGATCTGGCCTCCCTCAGTCGTCCTAGTCGTAGAATAGATCCTTTCCACTAGCGGTTGTGTTAAGTGAACCGCCAGTGGAAATATGTTTCCACTAGCGATTTCTTAAGCGGGCCCCACCTATTTATTTTTATTGGCGCGCGGTAACTGAAACTGGCAGTAAAATTTGGTGTATATCGACACCTTAGAGCTCTTTTCTACTAGTGGTTTTTAAGAGTATAGGTGGGGTTGGCTGCACAGGATATATATAGCAATCACATCTACGATGTTGTGAAATTTACAGAAATGTATAGGTATCACTTATTTTTCTTTTACTACAAGCTAATTCCACAACTTTTGTATATATAGCTATTATTACAAATAGTTCATAATGGGATCCAAACATACATGTACCCTATTTACCTATTTTAGTAACACTTATGAAATTTTATTCACTTATTACTAAGACGCGAACACATCCACTTAATTTTATCCACTCATAGACTCCGATCCATTTACTTGCTGACATAGCCACATAACACACAAACTGTGCATATATGCAACACGTAATCCTGGTTTGCTAGGAGATCGAGTTGCTGTCGTCAGCGCGTCATGTCTTGCATTGGTACAGGAGCCATAGTCGTCTTTTTCGAGAGCACTTCCCATCCTGGAGAACACATGAAAACAAAAATTCATTCAGAAGAACAGAAAGGCCACAACATATTGTGAAAAGGAGCCACAAAATCCATTGACACTTAGGCCATGTTTGTTTCTTTACGGTAATATATAATCTAATTTATAGATTATATAAACATCTAATAACCTGCTTATGTATTATTATAATCTAGATATCTAGATTATATAATTCAACTAATAATCTATGTTGTTTGTTTGTCGCTTAACTTATTTAAGCTAGATTATATAATGTAGAGGATAAACAAACAAGGCCTTATTAGCTTGCTTCTTGACTTCTATGGTCCTATTTGTTTCCCTCCACGATTGTATAATCCAATTTATAAATTATATAAGCATCTATTAGCCTGCTTATAAATTATTATAATCTAGGTATCTAAATTATATAATCCATCTAATAATCTGTATTGTTTGTTTAACTCTCAACTTATTTAAAATTGAATTATATAATCTATATATGTTCGCTTCCGTTTTTCTTGTTGCCACTCAAGCCGTGGCTTGCTTTTTGGCTTCTATTTATAAACTCTATTATTCATCTTATATAATGATATAATAAAAGATCCGTCGCTAAAAATGTTTTTAATGAGAAAAAAAAACTACGGACAAGGAGGCCTGGTTAGAGCCTGCAGGTAGAAGTTGACAAGCTAGTTTGTCGAGAGAATATATGAGTGGGAGTAGAGATGCTCCTAGGTACGATTGCTACGCGCGCGATGGAACTAAAGCAGCGAGAGGAGAGGAGAGGAGGAAAGGAGCGGAGAGCAGATACTCCTTGCGACAGGCAAGCCGTCGTTGCCCCGGCCGTCAGCGTCGATCGGCCCGGCCGCCCTTATTCGTGGTCCCATCACTAAAACACCACCCAGCACTGCCTCCTAGTCTTAGCTAGTGCTCCTTGTCTCCTCTCTGATGTGGAGTTGACAGCAGGATATATACCACAATTATATGTTGTTTTTTTTTTGTTCCTCGGAGCCTGCCGCCCTACGTACGTACGTCCCCATGCATGTAACGAGCAATAGCAATCATGTGTTCGACGTATGAGTGCAATCGTGCATGTATCTAAATTAAGGTCAGCTAACATTATAGTATTATCTTATCACCCCCTTCGTGGTAAATTACTACTGTTTGAACAAAATTTATATGAACCTACGTTTAGTTTATAACATCAAACAATACACTATCAAGTCACATATCATATTGTAACTGCTGAATTTTTAGGTTTGATGCATATAGATGTTTTTGCATATATTTGTTTTGATTTATTTATTATACGGCATCAGACAACATTATCGTCCCGTTGACCAACAACTGCCGTGACCACCACCACGCTACTACAGTAAAGAATGAGATCCCCTAAACTCCAACGTAAATGGAGAAAGATACAAAAGCTACAAATAAAAGCATCGGTGTCTCTGTTTCGGCCTCTGCTAAATCTCATCCGTGCATTCGCGAACGGATATATAGACCAGGATTGATCGCTAGTAGTTTAATGAACAGGAAAAAAGGCAAATAATGTTTACATACATGTGTGCACGCAGCTATGACTATAATCATAAGAAGCACGCATATATATATTTTAGAGTTTATTTAGGAGCAAAGAAAATAAACGGTATCAGAAGGGCTACGTTTTTTCTGGCTGGGTTTAGCCCCCGTTCTTTTTGATTTGTCGCGTTTTAGTTTAAAAATAAACTAGAAAACGATAAATATTCAAGAACGGAGGTAGTATATTTTAGTGCTTATTTACGAGCAAACAAAATGAACGGTATTGGAAGGGCTAAACTCTTTTAAGACTAGTTTGCAAACATAAATCCTCTGGAATCTCCTTTATTCCCTAGGGTAAGTAACCCCTTCGAGTAACATTTGAGTAAGGTATTTAGTTATTTGTGGTAGGTTTTTTCTCCCTAGGTTTAGTTCCCCTTGCTCCCAAACTAGTTCTTATTATTCAAAATTAAATACCAAGGGAATTTTCGCCCTTCCAATTCTCTGGCTCCCAAACAAGCTAATAGACATATCACTGAATTAAACAATTATATATTATAAATAAAATAACTTACACAGTTTGGATTTTGAGGAATGTCGTTATATATGTTGCCTCACAGCCTCCAAAGACCTCTGGTGTAATGGTATTTATATTATATGATTTGAGTAAAGAAAACACATCTAGCCCAAGCATGTTTTATGTCATTTATTTTTTGTATTAGGTCTGCCTTGAAGGTAGTTTTATCCGTATTTAACGGTGCGCCAATTTTTTTTTATGATATGGTAATATTTTGATTTCAGAAAGAAACGGCAGTGACTGGTGAGAGAGAGAGAGAAGGCTGGCTGCCTACCCATGGCCGGGTCGGCGCCTCTGTTCTTGAGCTCCCGGTACATCTGGGAGATGGCGCATGGCCCGCACCACATGTGGACGCAGCAATCGGCGCACGGCTCCGGCGGCAGGTCGTACGCCGCCCGGAGCTTGCGACGGTAGGTGCAGGTGTAGATGCAGTGGCACGGGACCACAGCCACCCCGGCATGCAGCAGCAAACAGTAGAGGAGGCCGGCCAGACCACAGGCTGCACACAACACCAGTAATTGTTAATCAACAAAAGCTAGTTGTTCTTCGTCCCAATTCGCTTCAGTTTCAAACGTAGACCGTCACAAGCAAGGAAATCCAATAATGCACAGCAAAGCTTACATGTCATGCCCTTGTCCAAGACCTCTGCCACCTGTCCGAACGGGATACACGGGCACAAGAACGACAGGCAACCTGCAGCAGCAGCAGCAGCGTCAGTTACCTAGCTGTAGCTGATGACTAGTAGCTAGCTGCTGCAGCCACGAGGATTTATGTACATGGGCCCGGCCAGGGAACATGGGCTGCAGATGGCGATGGGCTTTCCATGTATCACCTGCATTTAATAAGCATGCAAGAGGAGAAGCCATGGAATGGAATCAGAACCGACGCCTCGTCTTCCTTATCTGTCCGTCCATGAAGCCGCGCGTGCTTACCATTCTCGCTGTTCCCCGTCTAATTGTCTAAATCCTTTCTGTTTTTTTTCCATAGATATGTATTCTGAACTAGCGGTCTAGCAGGCCCAGGGGTGTGGGTGACTCACAGCTCTTGCAGTCGCTGAAGCAGCCACAGAGGCCGGTGGTCCATTCCCCCGTCGGCGGTGGATAAGTGCTCATCTTCACAGTTCAGATCGTCGGAGTCGGAGGTTATGATAATTGATACTACGGGTGATGAGTTGATGCATCAGCTTGCCAAGTATGCGTATTTATAGATGACATCTAGAAAGGTCAAAAGAGGCCCTAGATGCCGTCTACAAATGTAGTAAGGCCCAACACAACAGCGAAACGAATGTTGAATATATGGGTGACGGCCGCCGATTAATGTACGATGATTGGAGTAATAGTGTGACCCGTTAGTAAAAATGAATGGACGCTTAACATACGAATTTTATCATTTATGCTTTCTTTTTTTTCAATCATTAATATTGTAAGGTAGTTATTGTTCCGTAATTACCCGTTGTACAATATATTGGGAGTTGCGGAGGACGAGTAAAATTTAAGGTATGACCGGTTTTTTACATGACTTTGAACTTGCAGTTCTCAGTGACAGAGATGTCTTTTTGGTGTTTGCCTATGTCAAACTTCGCTCGTGGGGTTTCTAATTGATTGCTTCCTCGCCGGTGCGTGGTCTAAAAAGGCAAAAAAGTTTCTGTACCAGGCGCCTCTGCTTTCACCGCTTCACTTATTTGTATAATGAAATTGTATTGTGTGATGAATAGGCTAATAGGTTCGGAGTAGCACAACATGAATGAATGTTGAGGTTGCTTATTGTGGCATATAGTGTCGTAGTGCTTACAATCAGTGAATGTATGAGGTTGATTAGGCTACGCTGGAAGGATGGTCACACGGTCATGGGCCACACAAGGCACAAGGAAGCTGCAAGCACCAAAGTCAGTGAAGCAGCTGCGTAGTGCTAGCTCAGGTCGGGCAGCCGGGCTGGCCAGCAGGGCGCACCGCACAACATGCACGACACAGGACCCGCCTCAGTCTCACCCTTGCCGAAGAGTGGAGAGAGCTGGAGAGTGGGCGACTTGTAGGTGCACGCTTCAAGAGCTAGAGAACCGAGTGACGACGGCAAAGATCAGAGTCGAAAGAGAAGACCTAGCGCTAGACGAAGTCATAGAGAGGAGACCTTCTAGTATGCTAATATGCTGGACCAAGGTATGCGTGAGCCATACCCGGCCACATTAGGCCCTCCGCCACTGAATATGTTGGAAACTGAGGGTGTGTGCGTACTTTAAGCGTGGAACCCCTGGTCACCCTTTAAATACCCTATACCGACCCCAGACGGGACACACTTGACAAGACATCCCAACTACCCAGCTCCCTATTTTATCATGCATCGTCTATCTCACCTGTTCCTAAGTGTTTGGGCTCGCTTGTCGGGTCCCAACGGTCGAATGTTCAAAAGTTCTTTGACTTTGTAGACAGTTTGGAAGAACCATTGCACAAATACACGACAATTACAATTCTTATTTTTGTGATCCGACTTTATGTCTATTATGTCCGAATTTGTATTCCTATTGATGTACTTCCAACGAATCATAAGTACCCAAATATATGTACCAATCAAAGAAATTGCTTGCAGATCTTGGTATGAACTACAAAAAGATTGGTGTGTGCCAGAATTTTTGCATGCTATTCTAGAAGGGTCATACTATTGGGCAGTCCAGGTTCATAGAGGTTGTAGTAACAACAGAAATTACACATAAGGAGGTTTGGTACATGCCTCTTATAGCTCGGACAAAACATTTGTTAATCTCGAAGAATACAACTAGTCACATGAGGTAGCACAAAGGTGTATGTGAGAACGACCAAGTGATGGCGCACTAACTAATAATGAAGCTAGGAAGGCTCAAGATAACTTTAACGCTGACTTTTAAATGATGCGAGAAATGTTCGTATGTGATTGACAACATATGGCTTTACACCTTTCAATGAGAAGACGTCGTCATACTTTTATTGGTCTTTGATATACCATACATTCTGTCACCTTCTATTTGCATAAAATATTAATTTATATTTTATGCCCCATAATACCCGACGATCTAGATCATTATGAATTGCAGCTTAACGTGATGTTGAAACCATTGATCGATGAGTTCAAACAGTTGGGGGAAGAAGTTTAAGTGTATTGTAATGAGAAGCATAACTTAAACGCTCTTGTAGCATATTTATGATTGGTCCACGATTTAATGTCATACAATATTTTTTAGGATAGGGTACAATGTTCATGAAAATTTGATATGTCCCATATATAGTAAGGACAATGATTGTTTTTGCCTCTAGTTTGGTGCGAAGATATATTACTTTGATTATTATATAGACATTTTCTACCCAAAAATCACCCTTTTAGGTTTGATACAAACACTTTTACAGAGGATACTATCGACACATTGGAGCCACTAAAGTGTCTAAGTAGAGTAGAGATTGCTGATATGAATTGGTCCCCAACTTCTAAAATGAACAGATTTGTAGTATTTGGAACTGACATCATTGGACTCATTGTATATAAATTATGGGAGCTCCCATGTGCAAAGGCGTTAATTTTGTTGCACAACATTGAAGTTATGCACATAGAACATTGTTGGGACTAAGAACGGTGGTCACAAGCACTCGGGACCGGTGTGATAGATGCAAACAGGTGGCACAACAAAACGGATGGTTGGTAGCGCAAATGTCTAGTTAAGCGTCTCCCATCCATCTACATGACGAGTTACCTACTACATGCCTCGAATATATCATGCAAAGAGGTAATTATAGGTCCCCTTAGCTACATTTTGCATCACACCATTTTTTTCTTCCCACATTGGCGACTGACGTGTGGACCAGGCGGGTCCACACTCGCAACCGGGCAATGCCTCGGTGGAGTCCAAAATTCCGCGTCTTGTGGCCTCCGTGCGAGGTCCTCAGAGAAAGGGTGCCTTATAGAGACCCACCGAAGAGGAGCGACCTCATGTGGCTGGCAGTGGCTAGTGGTGGTATTCGACTTCGTTTGGTAATTCGAGGGCCTTCGACCCATCCTAGCCCCTACTTGCCCTCGTCGAACGTGTTGTCCTTCGTCGAGGTGCCACCAAGGTTCCTGCGTGTTGTCTTAAAAAGTATCATCATCAATGTACAGTGAAATAAACATGGACACTCTTCCACAGGAAGGTGACTGATGCATCGTTGGACTTAGTACTCGTCAACATCGTCTGCAATGTCTTCATAATCACCCTCTGATTAAAATATTAGCAAGAGGTGAGCTCACTTATGGTTGGGGCTCAGTAAGTGGGAGGAGTAATGCAAGTTTAACAAAGTAGGCTATGGATAAGCAGTAAGCATTTTAGTTGGTCAATATTTTATTAACAACGCCTGACTTAGTAATTGTAAGTGTACCCAAATATTCCCAATTAAACATAAGTACAGAATTATATCAAAAGTACTTAAGTAAAACCACTTAAGAAAACCATTTATGAATCATCAGATCATGATTTATTTTCCATCTTTAAGTTCAATTATCATGTGAGGGTCCAGGTTGCTCTTAACCTTGAGCACGACTGACATATCAGTTTTACACTCTGCAGTGGTGGTACAACTTTACCCACAAGCCATGTTTCCCATTTAGCCTGGGTTGATCTGACCCGTAAACACTTCCTAGGTGAATGGATAGGGATCCACTATGAGACTTTCACAAAATATCCTTAGTATAAAGCCACCTGCTAAGGTTTCCACGTCAGTATCGATGGCCCTCTGGGTGAGGTAACTTATCCAAGACTACCACCCCAAGTTAACATGAGCTGCCACCAAACCACTGCCGCCCCCTCTTGCCCATCTTTCGGGTAGGGTTGCTAAGCACTAAGTCTATAAAAATAATTACCGAAGCCAGAGCCATTATAGCACTCGTGGTTGCACTGTTATCCTGGGTGGTCACTCCATGTTCCATTTAATACGAAATGATCTTGTTTAACCATCGGGTTAACATTATAATACAAATTTCATTTCTGGAACAATTGTATCATTAACGAGTGACATCATAATTATCAAGTTGAGCGATAGCACAAATTGCTAAGCATAGTGTTTATCCCAGGGTAATTAAGGAATAAGGTTGGTAATTCTAGGAAATCCTATTTAGGCAAATCCCATCATATTATGCAAATATCCGAAAAGTAAATATTATTATATACATTACTTGGGTACAAATAGAAATGCAGAGAGAGAATCCACTTGCCTTGCTCGAACGTGTCCTACGGGTCGTCTTCAAACGTGTTCGGTTCGTCTATCACACAGTCAGATTCTAATATCGATTCACATATCGTACATACAAAAGAAAACATACACCAAATAAATAAACATACACCATTACATGGGTAACATTCACCATTACATGAACAATCAGATACCACGTAAACTATGCTTATAAATAATGCCTAAATCATAATTATTTTATTAATCCACTAAAATCTCCACTTTGAATTATCACTAGTGAAAATTATATGGGCATGCGACTACGAAAGTATTTTACCTAGCATAGCTTAGACGAGATGACTTAACAAATTCTACAGAAATAAATTACTAATTAATTATTTTCTTTACAAATAATAATATTCTTTTGGTTTTATCCATTCTTTTCTAAATGGAAATTATATGTATGGTTACAATGTTATTTATAAATCACATAACATTAATATTCTAAGAACTAATGTAAACTGCTAATATTGGACTTTAGTAACATAATCATGGTTATTTTGACATAAATAGATATTTTACTAATTCTTAGTGAATAAACGATATGCGTACGAACATATACATCATGACTAGCAAAAATCTATATTTTATCCTGACCAAGAAGATGTGGCCTAGTACCTCTTCCAATTTCTTATATCATTAAAACTATACTTAAACAACTACTAACATAATATTGTTTTATGTGCTAAAATGAGAAGTTAATTGCAAACATTTCTAGTATTAAATCACAAAGTTAGTGAATCGTGACATTATTTATTTTCGAAATATAAAAATACCGATATCCAAAATATTGTTGCAAGGCTGCTTCACAACTAAACGTATACATCAGGGAGTAACAAGAAATAAACATGGATCTATTTTTAATAGTTTCTGAAATGTATAATATCTAAACTAATTTTACACAAATCAAGGGGTTAAAATGCAAAACGTTCATCTTCTACATCTAACTGGCCTTTGTGCGTAGGGAGTTCAGCAAGAGAGAGCGAGGCGGCTGAGCAAGGGGCAGAGGCAGTTGTCGTCGCCTGGGACGGACGCTGGCGCGGACGGTTCGGCTACATGGCGCGACCGGGAAGCAGGGGCACGACGCGACTCAGACGGGGGCGAACGGTCCGAATGGCAGCGCAGTCAAAATTCCGGTGAGCAGGGCGTGAGCGAGGAAGAGAGAAGGGACGCCATCTTTGGGCGAGCTCAGCACGGGGAGGAGCAGGTGCTCGGCTGTCCAATTTATAGAGGGAGAGGGGGGAGGGAAGGGGCGCCAGGGAGAGGGATTGTCGGCCGGTTATCAAAGCCATTGATGGCACCAATTCATTAGGGGGAAAGTGAATTGGGGAGGGAGAGGAAGAGCCGTCCGTTTCTGGCTCGGAGGGAGGTGAGAGGGTGCGGGCCGGGCGATGGTTCGGTTGGGGTTGGTAGGGCACGGGACATGGTGGAGGCGCGAGTCGCGCGAGGGCGCGGCGCAAGGAGGAAGAAGAGCCTGACAGGCAGGGCCCGCGTGGCGGTGAGAGAGAGAGGGAGGGGCCAGTTGGGCCGGTTTAGCCGCCCTAATGGGCCCGTTCAACCAGTCCGACTTGGGTTTGGCCTTTTTTTCTTTTATCCCTATTTCCCAAAAAATACAAATAAATATTTTTTTAAATGTTTCTGAAAATTCATAATAGTTATACCCAAAAATATTACCATCAAAGAATTTATTTTGGACCAAAGTGCTCATATTAATTAATTGGGTTTGCAATATAAAATAAATTCCACAAAAACAATCATCAATCAAATGCGAGCAAACAAAAATTATTCCAAAGGTAAATAAGATCAAATACTTGAAAGAAAAATTCATTACTATATTTACCACTAATAATCTAAATGCATTATTTTTAGTTGATGGTTTTGAGGTGTTACAATTATCCCTCTTAGAGATAATGGTTCTTGGATGAAGGTGATGAAGAGTAAATCTTCATCTCTCAATTAACCCTTTCAGAGGGCTTATTGTGTATAGAGACATTATCACAATGTAATACAATATTAAATCCTCATTTATTTCATTCACATATTTAAATAAGATTATGATCTGAATTACATACTGATAAAAACATTACATCTATACCTTTGGTTCGCACGAAGGAGAGAATGCAAGAATAACCTTCAATCAATGCGTGAATAGTATGGGAGTATTGTTCACCTATTTATAGTCATGTGACGCAACCCAATCAAAAGTATAATTGTGACCCTGATATCTATACATTTGTCCTAATACAAATACTAAGGACAAATAAGTCTTTCTACTCTTGATTTGGTTTCTTGTGTACCCTTCGGAACCACTTGAAGCCGAAGCTCTAGTTCTTGTCGAAGCCCTGTTGTATCCCTTGCGTTCCTCGCTTTGCTGTTCTAGCTTCGACATTTGGTCCTGCAACAAGTCTGTTAAGATGAATCAAAGCAGCTTGTTTATTTTGAGGACCTTCGGCAGAGAAGGAGACCCATAACAGTAGCCCCTTCGCGGTGCTAGATCATTTTTTTCATAACGAGCTCAATCCATGAAACATACGAAGGCTTCTGAGTGCCGAAGGTCCAAAAAGCACCTTGTCTAAGATTGTTATTAAACAACGAATAAAATAGTCACAGACTCTATCAGTCCACCGGTCATTCAATGTAATTGAAGCGGTGGTTCGCCTTCTTCACCTGCAAGACTATATAAACAGATTGGTTGGTGCCAATTTGTTAAAGCATTCATTGCACTTGGCGTCGTTGTGCTGCCGAAAATTTTAACTGCAACCGAAGGTGCTTGTGTTCTTTTGAGATTTCGAGAGTGCTTCGTCTTTAGCACCTAGAACATAGTCCAGCTCCAACTCAAACATTATAATGGCCAGGATTATATCCACTGCTAGGTGCACAAATGAAATTGGGGAAGTAGAAGCAACTAACACAGCTCCCATCTCAGAAGTTATGAAGGATTCTGGAATGATGGTTCAAAGGGAAGATGAAACTATTCCCAAAAACACGTTTAATGCCGAAGCTAATACTGATGAGGACAATGCCGAAGATGATGCCGACATACTTAGTCCAAGCAAGCCCAGTGTTGGAACCTGTCCTCCAAGACAGGCTGATCCAATGGGAAATTGGGGAAGGAGTTTGCAATGCTAACACGGGATGTCAAAAGCCACGTTAATCTCCCTATGCTTTGGCACAATACGGGGGTATTTATAGGTACTCGAGGGGTTGCCTGTCCCTGTCAAAGACATTTAGGCCCTCGAGTACCTGGTTTATCCCTGGAATATTCCCACGAGGGGGGTTACAGCCAGTCATTATGGTATACTTTATTACAGTCACGGCCCAACCCACACATGCCCACGTGGGGCCCAGCTTAGTGGGCTGAATTGGACATGGGCTTCTCCCCGTACTGAGGAAGTGGGAGGTCATGTGGTCTTCGACGGGGTCTTCGTCTCATCTCGCCGGAGCGAAGGGGGCCGAACAGGCCTCTATCTAGTCAGCGCCCTTGGTCTATCCGGCACGTCCTGCGGATGGAGTCTTCGTCCGTGCAGCGCGAGGTAGAAGTCGTCGAGCAAAGGGTGGTATGTTCGCCTTTGCCCGAACATTTGCCTTTTGAGGGACCAGTTCGACTAAGTCAGCTGGTGGCGAACACCACCGTGAGATGGCGAAGACGCTGCCCTCGCTCGAAGTGGTCCCGCGGGGGTTTTTGAAATGTGACCATTGATGGACGTGTTACTGTTGGACTGTGGGCTTCTCGAGGTGTCGCGTCATGCCTATAAAAAGCCGACCTCAGCCGAGACCGTTGCCTGCTTGCATTTGTGCTGCAGAAACCCTAGCTTTTTACAGTTGCTCGCCTGCTCTCCTTGCTCGCTCTGAGCCGGAAATCTGGCCCACATCAAGCAGACCGCGCGCCGACGCTGACGGTACATTGCAATGTCTTCTTCCTTGTCTACTGCGAGTGCATCGCCGGCCGCGCCATCGTCCGAGGAGACCTTGAGTGATTTGGCGGTGATCGATTTGTAGCCCAGCCACACCGTGGAATTTGGTACATCGAGGATTTTCTCGGGCCGCGTGCTAGAGATGCAGCGACTTGGTTACTTTGGTAATGGTGTCGGGCGGGCCTCGGGTGTAGAGGAGGTCTCCGAGGCTGAAGGCGAGTTGTTAGTTTTTAGGCTTTTTTGCTGTTGGTCTTCGCCTCCCGACACATCGATTCGTGGTGGAGGTGTTGCGAAGGTTTGAGGTGCAAGTCCACCATTTGACGCCGAACGCAGTGGTGGCGCTTGCGAAGTATGTCTGGGCAGTTACTTCCTACGGTGGGCAGCCGCCCGGGGAGGTCTTCGCCAAAAATTATTGCCTGCATTGGCAGAAGAGGAAGATAGGGAATAAGATAGCCCAATTTGGATCGTGCACCTTCACGCCGAGGACTAGGAAGACTTCGGTTGAGGTTGTGGAGATAGTCCCCTGCGCTAGGAACAAGCGGGGTAACTGGTGGGATTTTTGGTTCTATGTGGCTCCTGGTGATGTCGAAGGCTTGCCGAGTCTGCCTCTGGCCATCCTGTGCTCGCACTGTTATGTGGCATTCCCTCGATTTGAGGTGGCGGAGGAAGACGAAGACGAAGACGAAAGGGCCCTTCGACATGCTGCCCGCCTGAGTAGCGGGTGTGACTTGGGTGGAGGAGTTTATTACATATGGGGTGTGGCCCTTGGCGCATGGCTAGGTATTGGGCGAAGTGACCCCTCGTCGGATGCCAACCCTATACAGCCAGCTGGTGCGAAGTCCAGCCTTTGTGGTGGATTTACGCGGTCACAACGCGACCGCGTTTGTGTGTGAAGTGGAGGCCGAGGCGACGAAAATTGTAGGAAATATGTGGCGAAGACAGAGACTCTAAGGAGTTGGGACATCCGCGGTTCAAATGTTAGGTTGAACTGTGTTTTTGAGTTGAACTGTTTGCCGTATGCTGGCTACCAGGGGGATGACTATGCCGATGTTGCTGTTTGCCGGGGAACGGGCGATGTCAACGGCCGACGAGGGCCCCTCACGGGACAAGGCTCCGGGCGCGGCCGTCAAGAAAAGGAAATTAGGTACAACAGCTGAGGGGTTGAGGGCTTCTGATCGTTTTGTTGCGGATTTGTTGGAGACATGCTCGGCTCTTGGGGAGACGATGTCTTCGCCCAAGCTCCGGGAATCTTCTGCGCGAATGCTGAAGGTTACCGGTGCTCGCTTGCCTAGGAATGTTTCGATACCCCGGGCGATCGGCGAGGACATGTTTACGTCTCGATTAGCTCGTGAGATGATGATTTTCCCTTATAGAGGGAATGTTGGTGCTGTTGTATCGGCAGCGATGGAGAAGGATCGTCAGGACACGTCGCGGAAGCGCCGGGCGTACGCCAGGTTGGCGGACCCGAGGCGTGAGGCGAAGATGGCACGACCTAGCGCGAAGGCTGCCGCCCCCGGTGCCAGCATGCCTCCACCTGCTGCGCCCACACAAGAGCGAAGGCCTCCCTCGCCACCACACGCTGCTAAGGCAACGGTGGCGAGCGTTGAAGTCTCCATGGAGCTTTCTGTGGACGATTACCTTGTGGGTGGGGTCGCAATCTTCGACGCCCATACGGGACTGGCTCCTGCTGGTGAGTTTTTTTTGGCGAGGTCTGTGTTTCTAACTTGACCATGGTGTAGGGGCGGAGTCCGGGCAACTGGCTGTTGTCTCGACGGCGGTGCCTGTCACACCCGGTTTTGGAAGGCAAACCGAATGCGAACCATGTACATGCTAGGATCAGAACTCACGTACACAGCGATTACGTAATTGGACATCATCACACAATGCTCAAAGTAAATAGAGGAAAGGTACTTTAATTACATCAAGATGTCCAAGATATCCATAGAGTCTAATACATTGCCATAGTCTTCAATATTAATATCAAAGTGCGGAAATACGAAACATAGAAGATAAGCCTTCACAGGCAGCTGACTGGGGGTTTGCCATTAAGATAAACTAGAACTCATTGTAGTCCTGAAACTCCTAAAAGTCCTCCATGTTGCCAACATCTCCTCCTGAGCACTAAGTACAGTGGGGACAACCTGGGGTGGGGTGGGGTGGTTTGTAAAGAAAGGGTGAGTACACATCAACGTACTCAACAAATGTCCCGTTTGGTTAAAGTGGACTAACTGTATGTGGAGTTAAGGTTAAGTTGTTGCTTTTAGCTGGTCAAGTTTTATTACTATAAGTAGAGCCAAATTTAGTAATAAACCCAGTTATTACCCAGAAGCACTCCCTCCAAGAGGAAATACCAGAGATCAAAATTATAACCATCATTGCTAACCATCATCATAAAAGTAACCAAAGTTCTTCTAATCAAAGAGGATCCCAAGGCCGCTCATA
This sequence comes from Zea mays, assembly GCF_902167145.1. Lineage (NCBI taxonomy): Eukaryota > Viridiplantae > Streptophyta > Magnoliopsida > Poales > Poaceae > Zea > Zea mays. The sequence continues at coordinate 114,448,649 of NC_050096.1, forward strand.
ACCGTGAGCACGACTGATATACCAGTTTCTAACACTCTGTAGAGGCCACACACTTTACCCACAAGTCGTGATTCCCTTTCTGCCCGGGGTTCTAGCCTCCCCATTGATCACTACCAAGGTGACCTAGCAGGGTCTCACTACATAGCCTTTACAAAGATTCCCCAGAGGTCATAGTCACCCATTAGGTTTCTCTAGTTTGATAAACACAGTACATCTCCCCAAAGGAAGGGTGACTAACAAAACCAAATCGAGAACCTCTGCAACCAGCCTCGGCAGAGCAAGTACTGTGCCCAGAGACCCCATTGACGGCCCTACGACGAAGCCAACTACTCCTCTAGTTCCTCTAATTAATCAGCTAAGGGTGTCCCATTCCACCCTCATGGTTGCACTATTATCCCGGGTTGTCACTCCCCAAACAGGTCCTTACGGAGAGGTACTTAGGAAACAGCCTGAGTCCCCTAAAGTAATCACACGAACATCATCGGGATAACATCATTGTATCATAATATTCACATCATGTTCATTGATTAAAGTAAAGCAATAGCATAAAGCTAACCATGATAACCCAAAAGGTAAACAAGGATAAGGTAAATACATACTAGTTTTAAATAATGTAATGTGGGACAGTGAATTATAAAGTAAATAGGACATGATAGGTCTGAGGACACTTGCCTTCACCAGGTTGTTGCTTAGGGAGGTCTTCGGCAACACACTCAGGAACCACGAGCTGCTCGTTGTCCAAATAAAGCGATCATGCATTCAATACATTGGGTAAATGACAAATGAACAACACATCAATCATGTACAAACATTGGAACACATCTCCAAAAGTAAAGTGTTAATTAAAAAGAAGAGAACAAATTATAAGATGAGCTAATCTCATTTAGGAGTTGATTATTCTTTAACTGTTGTCCATAATTACATAATCTAATTCTATTCATTTTATTGAGACCTAAAAGTTAAACCAGAGATTAATTCATATAATATACATTATTAAAATCACACAATTAAATATCCATTAACCCCTAGGGTTTCTTTTTATTTATTTTATTAAGTGAATAATTCAACACATACACTAACCTATAGTCTAGGTATAAAATTAAAATGCACAGACTGTGGATGAACATAATTTATTTGAACACAGAATATTCTTATGAACATTTTGCAATTTGAACCACTCAATTCGGAGTTTATATTAAAAAGATATGAAATAAACAAGTTTTGAAGTTTGAAATATGAAAATAAGTCTACTTCTGTAATTATTTAAAAGCACAGGGGGCGTTTTAAAGAACACAGGGGCCTGCGTGCGAAAATGAGGGACGGCGGGTTCTATTATGCGGAAACTTTGGGGCTCTTTAGTTAAAATTACATGTGAAGGTGTATCGGGTTCGCTCAGCCGTTAGATCTAAAATCAACGACCGAGATTCGATCCGCGGGCGAGCGTGCAGGCGCGGGCGCACGACGAGCGCTGACAGGTGGGCCCCGGGCGTCAGCGAACCAGGGCGGGGCTGACAGACCAGACCCAGCAGGAGGGGCGAGAGAGAGGGGAAGTGTGGGGAATGACTGGATCTGGATCGGAGGGCTAAGATCAGATCTGCTTTGATTAAATCTAAACCGCCAGATTTCGGACGGACGCCCAAGATCCAACATCCGGGGACCGGACATGAGCGCGGTGGCGCTGCTCGGTCCCACAGCGAGGGCTCGCCGGAGACGAGGGGGACGGTCACGGCGAGGCTCTAGGGTCTTAGGGAAAGGGTCAGGCGCGTTCAGGGCGACACGACGAGCACGACCGTGGGCATCACGCCGGCGCGAGAGCACAAGAGGACGCAGACCGCGAAAGAAAGGTCCCGCGGCGGCGCAAACTTACTCCGATGAGCAATTGCGAGACGACTAGGGCAATGAACGGGGAAATAGAGGCGCGGGGAGGTTGCTTACCACAAGCACAAACCCAGGAGCGCCTGGAGGACGACATGGAGGCGGTGAAGTCCTGGGTCGACGGCGGTGGACTCCGGCTGCACAGGAAACACTCCGGTGAGTGCGGACTGGGCAAACCAGAGGGGCTAGGGGCGAACCGAGGGGTTTCCCGAGCTGCTGACGGCGAGGCGGAACTCACCGGGGCAATGGACGCGACGCGGGCGCAACGAGAGTCGCGGAACGACGGAGGTCCCTGGTGAGTGGCGGCGGAGCTCGGCTGGTCGCGTGCGCAGAGCGAGAGAGTGGGCGAAAGAGCTCGGTTGAGGGCCCAAATGAGCAGGGGGAGTGGGCGAGTGGTGTGTGGGCTTCTAAAGGGGCGAGGGCGTGTAGAGGTGGCCGAAGAACGCGCGGTCGTGGGCGCGTCTACAGCAAGGGAACATGGGCGGCAGGTTAGGGACGCGGAGGGGACTGACGGGTGGGGTCCACGAGGTAGAGAGAAAGAGTGCGCACGTGCGGAGAAGAAACGACGCCGACAGGGCGGCCCCACAGAGTAGCGAGAGAGAGGGAGAGAGAGCGTGCGGGCCGACAGGCGGGACCCGCCTATCAGGCATTGAGGGCGCGCGACACGGGCGCGCGGTGCTAGGCCTAATGGGCCGACTTTGGCTGAAATTTCTTTTTCTATTTTCCAGGCAATTTCTAATTGCTTTTCTATTTATTTTCTCTAGGGTTTTCAATTCAAATTCAAACCAAATCAAACATGTGCAACAATTCAAAGAATACTTGGAGCTCAACATGATGCAACATTTCATGACTCATATGGTTTGGACAAAATAAAATAAATAATCCCTCCCAAATTAATCTAATTCTACAAAAAAGGAGAGGGTGAAACTAGAGAGAGAGAAGAGTAACACCTGAATTTGGTTGGTAATTAGCAAGAAATTTTATACCCTCAAATTCAGGGTGTTACAGACCTATCCCCCTTAAAAGAATCTCGCCCTCGAGATTCAGGGCTGGCTAGTAAAGAGTTCAAGGTACTTGGCTCTCAGATCGTCTTCTCTTTCCCAGGTTGCTTCTTCTTCTGAGTGGTGACCCCACTTGACTTTGCACATCCGGATAGTGCTCCTCCGAGTGACCCGATCTGATGTCTCTAGAATTTGAGTTGGCTTCTCAATATACGTCAGATCTTCTTGAACTTCAAGGTCTTATGTTGGCAACTGCTCTTCTGGCACTCGCAAGCATTTCTTTAACTGAGACACGTGAAACACATCGTGCACGACGAACAGATTCTTTGGTAATTTGAGTTGATATGCACATTCTCCATGTCTTGCTTGAATCTGATACGACCCGATATATCGAGGTGCTAACTTGCCTTTGACTCCAAATCTTTTGGTTTCTCTGATGGTTGACACTTTCAAGTAGACATAATCTCCCACTTCAAAACTCAGTTCTCTTCTTCGGGTGTCAGCATAGCTTCGCTGTCTGGACCGTGCTGCCTTTAGATTCTCCCAGACCATTATGATGTTCTCTTCAGCTTCAAGCAAAATATCTGGACCGAACACCTGCCTTTCGCTGGGTTGGTCCCAATGAAACGGGGTTCTGCAATTCCTCCCATATAGTGCTTGGAATGGTGACATCTTCAGGCTGGCCTGATAGCTATTGTTGTAGGAGAATTCTTCATACGGTAGCCTCTTGTCCCAACCTAACTTGTCTTGCAAAGCACAAGCCCTCAACATATCCTCAAGAATCTGATTGGTTCTCTCTGTCTGACCATCTGTTTGCGGGTGATAAGTTGAACTGAACTTCAAGTGTGTGCCCAAAGCTTCATGCAACTGCTACAAAAAATGAGAAGTAAATTGGGTGCCTCTGTCCGATACTATCTTCTTTAAAATGTCATGCAAGCACACAATCCGAGACATGTATAATTCTACCAACACTGCACTGTTATAGGTAGTCTTGACTGGTAAGAAATGGGCCGCCTTTGTCAAACGGTCCACTACTACCCAGATGGAGTCGTAACCAGCTCGAGTGCGGGGCAGACCGACTATAAAGTCCATCCCAATCTCATCCCATTTCCATTGAGGAATCTGCAACGGCTGCAACAACCCTGCGGGTCTCTGATGTTCTGCCTTGATTCTCTAACAACTGTCGCATCTGGCCACATACTCTGCTATCTCTCTTCTCATACCGTACCACCAGAATCTCTTCTTCAGGTCTTGGTACATTTTCTCACTACCAGGGTGTATAGAATATGTTGTCTCATGAGCTTCCTTGAGAATCAGTTCCCGGATCGATTTGATGTGGGGAACGCACAACCTATCCTTGAACCATACTACTCCCTCTGCATCTTCACGGAAATTGGGACCTTTCCCATCTATGATCAGCTACCGGATCTCGTTGATCTTCTCATTCTCTCTTTGGCCCTTCCTAATATCTTGCTCTAGGGTGGGTTCTAGCTCGACTGTCACTCCTTGAGTGTTGTTCAGAAATCCGAGACTTAGCCTGTCGAATTCCTTTGCTAGCTCGAACGGCATCGGGTGAGCGGTCAACATATTAACTTGACTCTTTTTGCTCAGAGCATCTGCAACCACATTTGCTTTGCCTGTGTCATAATGGATCTCCAGCTCATAGTCTTTGATCAATTCTAGCCATCTTCGCTGCCGCATGTTTAACTCTGACTGAGTGAATATGTACTTGAGGCTCTTGTGATCCGTATAGATATCACACTTCTGCCCATAAAGATAGTGTCTCCAGGTCTTTAGTGTGTGACCCACTGCTACTAGCTCCAGATCATGAGTGGGGTAATTCTTCTCATGAACCTTCAACTGTCGGGACGAGTACGCCACTACTTTCCCTTCCTACATTAACACAAATCCCAGTCCGGCATAATATACTGAGAACGGCTTGTGAACATCTAGCAGAACCAATACCGGTGTTGTTGTCAACTTCTACTTCAACATTTCAAATGATTCTTGGCACGCTGGGGTCCACTTGAACTCAACCTTCTTTGCTAGCAAGGCTGTCATTGGCCTGGCAATCTTGGAGAAACCTTCAATGAAACATTGATAGTAACCGGCCATTCCAATGAAACTCTTGATTCCTCGGACATCTTTTGGTGCTTCCTAGTCCAGAATTGCAACTACCTTCTTTGGATCTACAGCTAGTCCATCTCGGTTTATAATATGACCCAAGAACAGAACTTCGCTGATCTAGAACTCACACTTACTAAGTTTGGCGTACAACTGGCAATCTCGTAGCCTCTAAAGTACATTCCTCAAATGTTCCTCATGCTCTTGCTCATTCTAGGAATATACAAGAATATCATCAATGAACACCACTATGAACTTGTCGAGGTAGTCCATGAACACACTGTTCATCAGGTACTTGAAGTAAGCTGGCGCACTCGTCAAACCGAATGACATAACCATGAACTCATAGAGTCCATACTTGGCGATGAATGTTGTCTTTGGTATATCAAAAGGTCGGATTCTGAGCTGATGGTAGCCTGACCTCAGATCTATCTTCGAGAACACACTGGCTCCTCTCAACTGATCAAATAGGTCCTCGATTCGAGGCAGGGGGTACTTGTTCTTGACAGTGACTTCATTCAAAGCTCTGTAATCAATACACATCCTCTTCGTACCATCCTTCTTCTCCACAAATAGCACTGGGGCTGCCCAAGGTGAGGTACTTGGTCTGATGTAGCCTTCTCTAACAACTCATCAATTTGCTTCTTGAGTTCCACCAACTCTGGTCTGGACACTCGATAGGCTCTCTTGGGGATAGGGGTAGTGCCTGGGATAAGCTCTATGGCAAATTCAACCTTCCTTTCAGGTGGCATACCTGGTAACTCTTTAGGGAACACGTCGGGGAATTCTGACACAATTCTAATTGCCTCAATCGGATCGGACTCCTTGTCATCTACTGACAAATGGTGACAGTCTCCTTCTTCTAGTTCAGGCAAGTACAACTTAGTTACTACTTCCTTTCCGGATGGGGACACCAACTTAACTGTTCTCTTGTCACAACTGACAGTGGCTTGATTTTTGTGTAGCCAATTCATCCCTAGGATGACATCTAACCCTTGAGTTACCATTACTACTAGGTTAGTGGGAAGTCTATCCCCCTTATTTCAATCCTTAGATTCAGACAAATCCTATCGGACTGAACTTTTCCCCCAACTGAATTAACTCTTAAAGGCTGGATCATTGGTTCTATGGGGATGTTATGTGCTTCTACCCATAATGTAGAAACAAAAGAATGTGTGGCACCAATATCAAATAATACTTTTTCTGGATAGGATTCGACTGGAAACATACCTACTGCCACGTCCTGAGCATCCTAGATTGCTTCGGCCTCTAGGTGGTTCACCTTTCCACGGTTGTAAGCCTGACCACGACCTCCTGGTGCTTGTTGTGGTGCTTCTTGTCTTGCTGGGATATTGACTGCTGGTGACTGCTGAGTTGCCTTCTTTGGACAGTTCTTCGCCCAGTGGTTTTGTTCTCCACAGTAGAAGCATGCACGACCTCCTATTTGCGCTGGAGCTGCTTGGCTATTCTGGTTGGTTGTTGGGACAGGAAGGCGAGCTACCTGGTTATTCTGACGCTGGTACTGATTTCCTCCCTGTAGGTTGCTTTGATGATACTGCTGCTGCTGAGGAAACTGCCTCTAGTACTGGTGCTAATGCTGATGCTGGTGACCTTGCTTGAATTGCTGGGGTGGGTTGCCTGAGTAGCGGGAACGACTGCTACTCCCAGCCTGAGATCCACCAATATTGTGTTTCCTGTCCTCCATCTCTCAGCGCTTCCTTTCAGTCATAATTGCTTTCTCGATCAAGTGCTGGAAGGTGGGGAAAGCGTGATTCATCAGCTGGTAGTGAAAGGGGTCAACCAATCCTCTCAGAAAATGGTATTGCCTCTTAGCATCCGTGTTGACATCATCTGGGGCGTAACGTGATAGCTGCAGAAACTTGTCCCTATGCTCACTAACGGACAGGGGACCTTGCTTCAACGCCAGAAACTCCTCCTTCCTTACTATCATCAGTCCTTTTGGCACATGGTAGCGACAGAAGTTATCCCTGAACTCCTCCCAGGTGATGGCTTCAGGGTCAGCGTGTGTGGCGAGGTAAGACTCCCACCATGACTGTGCTGCTCCCCTTAGCTGATGGGGACCATACAGAACCTTCTCGCGATCGTTGCACTAGGAAGTGTGCAACTCGCACTCCACAGTATGCAACCAATCTTCAGCGTCCATGGGATCAGCAGAGTGGGCAAAGCCAGGGGGATGGCCCCTCATGAATTCCGATCGCTTGTCTCTGGGCACTTGCGGCATCAGAACTTGCACTTGAGGCTGAGGTGGGGGTGGCTGCTGCTGCACCTGCTGCATTGCTGCTAAGGAATGACCAATTGCTTGGACTACCTGATTTTGCATCATGAACATCTGCTCAACTGTCATCGGGGGTGGTGGTGGCAACTGCTGCTACTGAGCTGCCTCCTCCACTGGTGCCTACTGTTCCGGCTGAGCATGCCTTGCACCTCTGTGCCTGTTCTCAGACATCTGTAGAAAGCACACACACATCAGATCTAACTTTGCATTCTTCCAGCATAAGAAAAGATATACGGAAATCTTCATAGCATGATCATCTTCACTGACAGACTCTCAGATAAAGGGAAAAGTGGAAATAAAGGGATTACCCAACTAAATAATTGACTTTATTAATAACTACACCAAGTTGCAGGGGATACCCACACCTTGATGACAATCATTACAAAGAGCCAACTTCATTACATGTTCATCACGACAAGCACCAAACATATGATAAGCAAACTAACTCTAACTAAGACTGACTAAGACTAAGATACTGAATTAATCATTATTACAGACTCCGACTCCATCGATCTATGGATCCAAATCTATCTGGGTCCTGCAGTAAGGGGTACCATAGTCGAAGCGACCACGAGGCGGTGAGCGGTAAGGGTGCTGAATCCCAATAGGGGCGGGAAAACCAACATCCAGATAGTGGCGTGCTGCGCACTCAGCAAGCAATTCCGCAACCTCCGCCCGAACCTTGCCTGACTCGTCAAGGGTGTGGTCCAACTCGGTGTTGAGCACGGCGGCCAGGTTGACCATGCTGTTCAACCTGGGATTGCCTTCACCAACAGGTGAGACACTCACACCTCTAGCACTGCCGGTCGAACGGCAACGGTAGTACTTCAGGTCAAGGCCATCAGCTACCCTGTTGAACATCGAGCAATACTAAGAAAGTGCACGTCGTACTGCATCCTGCATGGCTGCCTCGGCAGTATCCCTCTCAGTGATAGAGTAGTGCTCTAGGAAGGCCTCTGCACCCCGGAGATCATCGTCCAGATGGTGCACCAAGCAAGTAGCCTCCCACTGGTCCAGGTATAACCCGCGACGATGCTGGTAGACTACACAACGGTACTCGATGGACTAAGTGTGTCGGTCGAAGGCCCGACGCAGCAAGGTATCGAGAGTGTAACAACCTGAATTTGGGGGTATAAAATTTCTATCTAATCATCACCCAAATTCATGTGTTACTCTTCTCTCTCTCACCCTAGATTTTATCTCTCTCTAGATTCTCTCTCCCTTTATTCCCTTTTAGGTAGAATTAGATTAAAGTTAGCGGGATTTAATTATTTATTTTTGCCAAAACATTATGGGCCATGACATGTTGCATCATGCTGAGCTTAAAATATTCTTTGAAGTGTTGCACATGTTTGAATTTATTTGAATTTGAAACCTAATTTGAATTTGGAATTGAAAACCCTATAGAAAAGAAATAGAAAACAAATTAGAAAATCCAGAGAAAAAGAAAAAAGGGAAAGCAGCCCAGCAGCCTAGCCGGCCCAGCTCGGCCCGACCAGGCCGCGCGCCCGCGCCGCCTGATAGGCGGGCCCTGCCTGTCAGCGGCGGCTTTCTCTCCCGCTCGCTCTCTCTCTCGCTCTTTGCCCGCTATGGCCGACCTGTCGGTGCCAGTTGCTTCGCCCGCGCGCGTCCCTCTTGTCTCTCTGCCTCGCGGGCTCGGTTCGCCAGGCGCTGAGCCGTTGCCCCACGCGCCCTCTTTCCTCTCTCTCTCTGCGCCGTGGACCCTCCCTGTCAGTTCCGCCCTCCCTGCGCTCGCCGTGGACCAGCGCATGCGCACTCGAGCACGTCGCAGGATTTCTCGGCCACGACGTTCGCCCACGTGCCCAGCTCCCCTCTTAGAGCCCCGCTAGTGCCCGCACTCGTTCCCCCGCCTCATTTCGCACAGCATCACCCTCTCTCGTGCTCTGCCCACGCCGCTAGACGCCGTCGGAGACCCACACACGCTTCCCCGGTCATCTAGCTCGCCGGAGACCGCGCCAAGCCTCCCCGAGCTCCGCCCCAAGGTGAGACACCTTTGCCCGTGCTTAATTTCCCTAGTTCCGCTCTGTGTTCGGCCAATTTTGGCATCGCCGGTGCTCGGCCGCGGTGGTCCGCTGTGCTCGCGCGGTGGCCGGCCAATTTAGCCCGGTCTAGTTCACCGGTGTAGGTTCCTGTGTCACCTCTGCCTCTACTGAAGCTTTACCAAGCCTTAGCGCGCCTCAAGTCCCCTCCCTGTGGCCGGAATGCCTCGTCGGAGTTCCTTCGGTCTGCTCGAGGCCTTCTCCCCGCCGTTCTCCCCTCTTTGCCCTCAGATTCGTGGCCTTTTCCCCGCCATTGAGTTCGTCGTAGCATTATCTCCCTCTCTGCCCAATCCAGGCGACCCCGAAACCTCCCTAGCACATGCTTGCCTCCACTCCGGCGACCTCACCGCCGCGGAGAGGAGCAGCACCACCCGCAGCTGTTCGTCCCTCCCTGGTCTGATCTCCCCCGTTCGATCTTGATCGCATGGCCCAGATCGCGGATATCGCTTCGCGCACGCGCGTCCTATGCCCCTGGCCCTCCTGTCAGCGCCCGTGTTCCCTGGCGTTGGGCCCGTTCGGTCAGTGCGCCCTCCCCCTCTGTCGCTAATGCCTCTGACTCGCCTATCAGCACTCACTCGCCCTCGCGCGTGCCCTCGGCCGCAGATCTAATCTCGGCCGTCGGTTTCTGATCTAACGGTTAGAATCACCCGATACCCCTTCGCGCGATAGTTTTATTAAAGAGACCCTCGGTTTGTTTAGAATCAACCTGCCGTCCTTGGTTTTCACGCGCAGGCCCCTGTATTCTTGCAGATTGAACCCTGGACTTTTAAATATTCATAGAATTAGACCTAATTTCATATTTTTAATTCCCAAACTTGTTTATTTCATATTTTTTGCATATGAACTCCAAATTTAGTGATTCAAATTGCAAAATGTTCATAGGATTATTCTCTGTTTAAATAAAATAGTTTCATTTGCTGTCTGCACATTCTAATTTTTATGATTAAGTATGAACTAATGTAGGTGTAGATTTATTTATTTAATAAAATAAATAAAAGGAGAACCCTAGAGATTTAAACATGTTTAATCTTGTGAGATTAATAATGTGTATTACCTGAAATCATCTCTGTTCTAATTTTTAGGTCACAATAAAATAAATGGAACTATGTTATGTATTTGTGAGTAACACTTAGAGAAATAATAATCTATTTCCAAATGAAGATAGTTTATGTTATACTTTGAACTCATTATCCCTTATGTAGTGTTGTGTCTTTTTAAGATGTATTCCTATGTTTGTACATGTTTGGTGTGCTGTTCATTTGTACTTTCCGAATGTATTGAGTGCATGTTCGCTTTATTTAGACAACGAGCAGTCCGAGGTTCTTGAGTGTGTTGTTGTAGACCTTCCTGAGCAACAACCTGGTGAAGGCAAGTGTCCTCTGACCTATTATGTCCTACATACTTTATGATTCACTGTCCCACATTACATTATCTAAACCTAAGGATTGACTAGTTTGTATGTACCTTATCCTTGTTTACCTTTTGGGTTATCATGGTTAGCATTTTGCTATTGCCTTAACTTAATTCAATGAACATGATGTGAACATTTATGATACGATATTGTTATCCTGATTATGTTGATGATCTTGTGATACTCTAGGGGGCTCAAGTCTTTTTCCTCAGTACCTCTCCGTAAGGACCTGTTCGTGGAGTGACCACCCGGGATAACAGTGCAACCATGAGGGTGGAATGGGATGCCCTTAGCTAATTAATTAGATGAACCTGGGGTGTTGTTGGCTTTGTCGGAGGGCCGTCAATGGGGGCCGGGGCGTAGTGCTCGCTCTGCCAAGGTTAGGGTGCAGAGGTTCATTCGATTTGGTTTTGTTAGTCACCCACCTTGGGGAGGTGTACTGCGTTTGTACGACTGGCGAAACCTAATGAGCAGTTATGCACCAGGGGAGTCTATGTAAAGGCTACGTAGTGTATCCTTGGCCATTCACCTTGGTAGTGAAGATCGGGTCTGTACAACCCAGGCTGGAAAGGGATCACGACTCGTGGGTAGAGTGTGCAACCTCTGTAGAGTGTTAGAAACTGGTATATGAGCTAAGCTCACGATTAAGAGCAGCCTTGAGATCCTCTTTGATTAGAAGAACTTTGTATACCTTTATGTTGATGGTTAACAATGATGCTATAGATCTGATCTCTGGTATTTCCTCTTTTGAGGGAGTACTTTTGGGTAATAACTAGGTTTATTACTAAAACTTGGCTCTACTACTAATAATAAATACTTGACCAACTAAAAGCAACTGCTTGACATCAACCCCATATACGACTAGTCCACTTTAGCCAAATGGGACATTTGCTGAGTACGTTGATGTGTACTCACCCTTGCTTTACAAACCACCCCACCCCATGTTGTCCCCACTGTACTCAGTGCTCAGGTGGTGATGCTGGCAACATGGAGGACTTCGAGGAGTTCCAGGAATACGATGAGTTTTAGTTTATTATTAGTGGCAAACCCCTAGTCAGCTGCCTGTGTAGGCTTATCATATATGTTTCGTTTCTCCACACTTTGATATTTATGTTAAAGACAATGGTTATGTAATAGTCTCTGTGGATGTCTTGGACATCTTGTTGTAATAAAGTACTTTTCCGCTATTTAATTCGAACATTGTGTGATGATGTGTGTACGTGAGTTCTGATCCTGGCATGTACATGGTTCGCATTCGGTTTGCCTTCCAAAACCGGGTGTGACATAAGTGGTATCAAAGCCTTGCTTACTGTAGGACTGCTAACCTAGACTAGAATGGTCGCCTTAAGGACTATAGACCCCTACTCTTACCTTGACCCTAGAGTTCTTTCAAAAGTTGGTCATCTTGACCAACTCTATGTTATCTACTTATCTCAAAAAGTTTTGTCTCACTTTTCTTTCTGTTTACTTCTTGGTCTCTTAGTTCTACTCTTACTCTTGTGCTTACGATGTCTTTTGTAGATTGCTCGTATCAGGTGCACTGCACGTAAGTCTGTGATCCCCTTTTTGCCTTCTTGCCTGGCGGAGCATCCACTGCGTCACACGGTGCCAGGTCAGTCTAGTCACGTGGAGACACTGCATCATCGCCTGCACAAGGAGCAGGAGCGCCGACGCCAGGAGCAGGAGCAGGAGTAGCAGGACTCTTCCCCCTTGCCTTAGCAGGAGGTGGAGTCTGAGAGGCCGCCTTCCCCTGCACCTTAGCCAGAGATGCCCCCTGCACCACCACAGGGCATCCCGGCTGCTAGAGGAGACCCTGACGGAGACGGAGACGACGACGACGATGGTGGCAGTTTGAGCCACGACATGGAGCTCTCGGAGGAGCTGGAGCCGGAGGGATGGATCGCTAGACCCATCACTCGTGACGCCGCTCACGGGTGTCACTTCCATGACGCTCTCGACACCCTGCTGTGTCAGGCCTTCGACCGACACACTTGGTCCAACGAGTACCATTGTGTAGTCTACCAGCATCGTCGTGGGCTATACCCGGACCAGTGGGAGGCTACTTGCTTGGTGTGCCGTCGGGACGATGATCTCCGGTGTGTAGAGGCCTTCTCAGAGCACTATTCTATTACTGAGAGGGATACTACCGAGGCAGCCATGCAAGATGTAGCATGACACGCACTTTCTCAGTTTTGCTCATTGTTCAGCGGGGTAGCTGATGGTCTCGACCTGAAGTATTACCCTCGCCGTTCGACCGGTAGTGCTGGAGGTGTGATTGCCTCACCAGTTGGTGAGGGCAATCCCAGACTGAACAGTATGGTCAATCTGGCTGTCGTGCTCAACACAGAGTTGGACCATGCCCTTGACAAGTTGGGCAAGGTTCGGGCAGAGGTTGCGGAATTGCGTGTTGAGTGCGCAACATGCCACTATCTGGATGGTGGTTCTCCCGCCCCTGTCGGGATTCAGCACCCTTACTGTTCACCGCCCCATGGTCGCTTCGACTATGGTACCCCAGACTGCAGGACCCGGATAGATTTGGATCCCTAGATCGACAGAGTCAGAGTCTGTAATAATGCTTAGTTCAGTGTCTTAGTCTAGTGAGTCTTAGTTAGAGTTAGTTTGTTTAGCTTATGTTGGATGCTTGTTATGATGGACATGTACTGAAGTTGGATCTTTGTTATGATTGTCACCAAGGTGTGGTATCCCCTGCAACTCGATGTAGTTATTAATAAAGTCAATTATTTAGTTGGGTAATCCATCTATTTCCGCTTTCCTCTTTATCTGAGAAGCTGTCAGTGAAGATGGTTATTTGTTCAGTGCTATGAGGATTTTCTATACATCTTTTCTTATGTTGAAAGACTGTAGAGTCGGATTTGATATATGTGTGTCATTTCTACAGATGCCTGAGAATAGGCGCAGAGGTGCGAGGCGTGCTCAGCTAGAACAGCAGGCACCCCAAGAGGAGGTAGCCCCGTAGCAGCATTTGCCACCGCCACCATCGATGACCATTGAGCAAATGTTCCTGATGTAGACTCAAGTAGTTCAGGCAATCAAACAGACCTTAGCAGCAATGCAGCAATTGCAGCAGCAGCCACCCCCGCCTCAGCCTCAGGTGCAAGTTCAGATGCCACAAGTGCCCAGAGACAAGCTGGCAGAATTCATGAGGGGCCATCCCCAGTCTTTGCTCATTCCGCTGATCCCATGGACGTCGAAGCTTGGCTGCGTACCGTGGAACGTGAGTTGCACACTGGCCAGTGCAACGATCATGAGAAGGTGTTGTATGGTCCCCGACAGCTGAGGGGAGCAGCCCAGTCTTGGTGGGAGTCTTACCTCGCCACCCATGCTAACCCTGAAGCCATCACTTGGTAAGAATTCAGAGATAACTTCCATCGCTACCTTGTGCCCGAGAGACTGATGATAGTGAGCAAGGAGGAGTTTCTCGCCCTGAAGAAATGTCCCCTGTCTGTCAGCGAGTACAGGGATAAGTTTCTGCAGCTGTCGCGTTATGCCCCAGAAGATGTCAACACGGATGCCAAGAGGCAGTACCGCTTTTTGAGAGAATTGGTTGATCCCCTCCACTATCAGCTGATAAACCACACCTTCCCTACCTTCTAGCACATGATAGACAGATCAATCATGACAGAAAGGAAGTGTCGGGAGATGTAGGACATGAAACGCAAGATTGGTGGACCTCAGGTTGGGAGTACTAGCTGTCCTCGCTACTCAGGCAACCCACCTCAGCCATTCAAGCAAGGTCACCAGCGCTGGCACTAGCATCAGCATCAGAACCACCAGCAGCAGTACCAAAGGCAGTTTCCTTAGCAGCAGCAGCAGCAGTACCGTTAGAACAACCAGCAAGGAGGAAATCAATACCAGCATCAGAGCAACCAGGCAGCCCGTCTTCCTGCCCCAGCAACCAACCAGAACAACCAACCAGCACAAGGAGGAAGTCGTGCGTGTTTCCACTGTGGAGAACAGGGCCATTGGGCGAATCATTGCCCAAAGAAAGCAGCTCAGCAGCAGCCAGCTCCCAATGCCCTAGTTAGGCAGAATGCAATGCAGTAAGGAGGCAACGACCGTGGGCAGCCTCGTGCCCTGTATGGAAAGGTGAATCAGTTGGAGGCTGACACAGTCCAGGAGACTCTAGGAGTGGCACTAGGTACGTTTTCAGTCGAGTACCATTCTGCAAATGTCTTATTTGATACTGGAGCAACACATTCTTTTGTGACTGCATCATGGGTAGAAACACATAATATACTAGTAGCACCCATGTATCGACCTATGAGGGTTAGTTCAGTTGGTGGAAGGACCCAAACAGATAGATTTTTCCCTAGTGCAAAGGTTCAAATAAGAGGGATAGGGTTCCTCGCTGATTTAATAGTTATGGGTAACCAGGATACAACTATAGATGTCATCCTAGGGATGAATTGGCTAACTAAGTACCAAGCTAGTCTTAGCTGTGATAAGAGAATGGTGAAGTTAGTGTCCTTATCAGGAGAAGAAGTGTTAGTGGAGTTGTCTTGTCTAGACCAAGAAAAGGAAGTTGTCACCAAGTCACCGCCCATATTGAGGAGATTAAACCATCAGAGGCTATCAATGTAGTATCAGAATTCCCACATGTGTTTCCTGAGGAGTTACCGGGTATGCCACCTGAAAGGAAGGTTGAATTTGCCATAGAGCTTATACCAGGCACCGCCCCTATTTCCAAGGGAGCCTATCGAGTGTCCGGACTAGAATTGGTGGAACTCAAGAAGCAGATTGATGAGTTGTCGGAGAAAGGCTACATCAGACCGAGTACCTCGCCTTGGGCAGCCCTAGTGCTGTTTGTGGAGAAGAAGGATGGCACGGAGAGGACGTGCATTGATTACCAAGCCTTGAATGAAGTTACTATCAAGAACAAGTACCACCTGCCCAGAATTGAAGATTTATTCGATCAGTTAAGAGGAGCTAGCGTGTTCTCGAAGATAGATCTAAGGTCAGGCTACCATCAGCTCAGAATTCGCCCCTCGGATATACCAAAGACAACATTCATCACCAAGTATGGACTGTATGAGTTCACGGTCATGTCATTCGGTTTGACGAATGCGTCAGCTTACTTCATGTACTTAATGAACAGTGTGTTCATGGACTACCTTGACAAGTTCGTAGTAGTGTTCATTGATGATTTTCTTATATATTCCTAGAATGAGCAAGAGCATGAGGAGCATTTGAGGAAAGTACTTCAGAGGCTATGAGATTGTCAGCTATATGCCAAGCTTAGCAAGTGCGAGTTCTGGATCAATGAAGTCCTATTCTTGGGTCACATTATAAACCAAGAGGGATTGGCTGTAGATCCGAAGAAGGTAACAACTATCTTGGACTGGAAAGCACCAAAAGATGTCCGAGGAATCAAGAGTTTCATCGGAATGGCCGGTTATTATCGGTGTTTCATTGAAGGTTTCTCCAAGATTGCTAGGCCAATGACAGCCTTGTTGGCAAAGAAGGTTGAGTTCAAGTGGACCCCAGCATGCCAGAAGTCCTTTGAGACATTGAAGGAGAAGTTGACAACAACACCGATACTGATTCTGCCAGACGTTCACAAGCCATTCTCAGTATATTATGATGCTTCGTACACAGGACTGGGATGTGTGTTGATGCAGGAAGGGAGAGCAGTGGCATACTCGTCCCGACAGTTGAAGATTCATGATAAGAATTATCCTACTCATGATTTGGAATTAGCAGCCGTGGTTCATGCATTGAAGACCTGGAGGCATTATCTTTATGGGCAGAAGTGAGATATCTACTTGGATCATAAGAGTCTCAAATACATATTCACTCAATCAAAGTTAAACATGAGGCAGCGAAGATGGCTAGAATTGATCAAAGATTATGAGCTGGAGATTCATTATCACCTAGGCAAAGCAAATGTGGTTGTAGATGCTCTGAGTAGAAATAGTCAAGTCAATATGTTGGCCGCTCACTCGATGCCGTATGAGCTAGCGAAGGAGTTCGATAGATTGAGTCTTGGATTTCTAAACAACACCCAAGGGGTGACAATCGAGTTGGAACCCACTCTAGAGCAAGACATCAGGAAAGGTCAGAAGGATGATGAGAAGATCAACGAGATCCGACAGTTGATCATAGATGGGAAAGGCAAGGATTTTCGTGAAGATGCAGAAGGAGTGGTATGGTTCAAGGATAGACTATGTGTTCTTGACATCAAATTGATCCGGGAACTGATTCTCAAGGAAGCCCATGAGACAGCATACTCTATACACCCTAGTATTGAGAAGATGTACCAAGACCTAAAGAAAAGATTCTGGTGGTACGGTATGAAAAGGGAGATAGCAGAGTATGTGGCTGTATGTGACAGTTGTTAGAGGATTAAAGCAGAACACCAAAGACCTGTAGGTTTGTTGCAACCGTTGCAGATTCCTCAGTGGAAGTGGGATGAGATCGGAATGGATTTCATAGTTGGTTTGCCTCGCACTCGTACTGGTTATGACTCCATCTGGGTAGTAGTGGACCGTTTGACAAAGGCGACATTTCATGCCAGTCAAGACCACCTACAACAGTGCAGTGTTGGCCAAACTATACATGGCTCGGATTGTGTGCTTGCATGGCGTTCCAAAGAAGATAGTATCAGATAGAGGTACTCAGTTCACCTCTCATTTTTGGTAGCAGTTGCATGAAGCTTTGGTCACACACTTGAAGTTCAGCTCAGCTTATCACCCGTAGGCAGATGGTCAAACAGAGAGAACCAATCAGATTCTGGAGGATATGTTGAGGGCTTGTGCTTTGCAAGACAAGATAGGTTGGGACAAGAGATTACCCTATGCAGAATTCTCTTACAACAACAGCTATCAGGCCAGTCTGAAGATGTCACCATTCAAAACGCTCTATGGGAGGAATTGCAGAACTCCATTGCATTGGGACCAACCTGATGAAAGACAGGTGTTCAATCTAGATATTTTGCTTGAAGCCGAAGAGAACATCAGAATGGTCCGAGAGAATCTAAAGGCAGCACAGTCCAGACAGTGAAGCTATGCTGACACCAGAAGAAGGGAACTCAGTTTTGAAGTGGGAAACTATGTCTGTTTGAAGGTGTCACCCATCAGAGGAACAAAAAGGTTTGGAGTCAAAGGCAAGCTAGTACCCTGATATATTGGGCCGTATCAGATTCAAGCAAGACGTGGAGAAGTGGCTTATCAGCTCAGCTTACCAGAGAATCTGTTAGCTGTGCACGATGTGTTCCATGTATCTCAGTTGAAGAAATGCTTGAGAGTGCCAGAAGAGCAGTTGCCAGTAGAGGATCTTGAAGTTCAAGAAGATCTGACTTATATTGAGAAGCCAACTCAAATTCTAGAGACAGCAGATCGAGTCACTCGGAGAAGTACCATCACGATGTGCAAAGTCAAATGGGGTCACCACTTAGAAGAAGAAGACACCTGGAAAGAGAAGATGATTTGGAAGCCAAGTACCCTGAGCTCTTTTCTAGCCAGCCCTGAATCTCGAGGGCGAGATTCTTTTAAGGGGGATAGGTCTGTAACACCCTGAATTTGGGGGTATAAAATTTCTTTCTAATGATCACCCAAATTCATGTGTTACTCTTCTCTCTCTCACCCTAGATTTCATCTCTCTCTAGATTCTCTCTCCCTTTATTCCCTTTTATGTAGAATTAGCTTAAAGTTAGGGGGATTTAATTATTTATTTTTGCCAAAACATTATGGGTCATGACATGTTGCATCATGATGAGGTTAAAATATTCTTTGAAGTGTTTCACATGTTTAAATTTATTTGAATTTGGAATTGAAAACCCTATAGAAAAGAAATAGAAAAGGAATTCGAAAATCCAGAGAAAAAGAAAAAAGGGAAATCAGCCCAGCAGCCTAGCCGGCCCAGCCAAGCAGCGCGCCCGCGTGCCGCCTGACAGCGGCGGCTTTCTCTCCCGCGTGCTCTCTCTCTCGCTCTTTGCCCGCTGGGGCTGACCTGTCGGCGCCAGTTGCTTCGCCCGAGCGCGTCCCTCTTCTCTCTCTGCCTCGCGGGCCCGGTTCACCAGGCGCTGAGCTATTGCCCCGTGCGCCCTCTTTCCTCTCTCTCTGCGCCGTGGACCCTCCCTGTAAGTTCCGCCCTCTCTGTGCTCGCCGTGGACCAGCGTGTGCGCACTCGCGCACGTCGCCGGATTTATCGGCCACGACGCCCGCCCACACGCCCAGCTCCCCTCTTAGAGCCCCGTCAGTGCCCGCACTCGCTCCCCCTCCTCATTTCGCACAGCATTGCTCTCTCTCGCGCTCTGCCCACGCCGCCAGACGCCGCCGGAGACCCACGCCTGCTTCCTCGGCCATCTAGCTCGCCAGAGACCGCGCCAAGCCTCCCCGAGCTTCGCCCCGAGGTGAGACACCTTTGATCGTGCTTAATTTCCCTAGTTCCGCTCTGTGTTCAGCCAATTTTGGCATCGCCGGTGCTCGGCCGCGGCGGTCCGCTGTGCTCGCGCGGTCACCGGCCAATTTAGCCCGGTCTAGTTCCCCGGTGTAGGTTCCTATGTCACCCTTGCCTCTGCTGAAGCTTTCCCAAGCCTTAGCGCGCCTCAAGTCCCCTCCCCGTGGTCGGAATACCTCACCGGAGTTCCTCCGCTCCGCCCGAGGCCTTCTCTCCGCCGTTCTCCCCTCTCTGCCCTTGGATTCGTGGCCTTTTCCCCGCCATTGAGTTCGCCGTGGCATTCTCTCCCTCTCTGCCCAATCCCAGCGACCTTGGAACCCCCCTAGCACACGCCTGCCTCAACTCTGGCGACCTCACCGCCGCGGAGAGGAGCAGCGCCGCCCGCAGCCGTTCGTCCCTCCCTGGTATGATCTCCCCCGTCTGATCTTGATCGCACGACCTAGATCGCGGATACCGCTTCGCCCACGCGCCCCCTGCGCCCCTGGCCCGCCTGTCAGCGCCTGTGTTCCCTGGCGCTGGGCCTCCTCGGTTAGTGCGCCCTCCCCCTCTGTCGCTGACGCCCCTGGCTCGCCTGTCTGCACTCGCCCACCCGTGCGCGCACCCTTGGCCGCAGATCTAATCTCGGCCGTCGATTTCTGATCTAACGGTTAGAATCACCCGATACCCCTTCGCACGGTAGTTTTATTAAAGAGACCCTCGATTTGTTTAAAATCAACCCGACGTCCCTGGTTTTCGCGCGCAGGCCCCTGTATTCTTGCAGATTGAACCCTGGACTTTTAAATATTCATAGAATTAGACCTAATTTCATATTTTTAATTCCCAAACTTGTTTATTTCATATCTTTTGCATATGAACTCCAAATTTAGTGATTCAAATTGCAAAATGTTCATAGGATTATTCTCTGTTTAAATAAAATAGTTTCATTTGCTGTCTGCACATTCTAATTTTTATGATTAAGTATGAACTAATGTAGGTGTAGATTTATTTATTTAATAAAATAAATAAAAGGAGAAACCTAGAGATTTAAACATGTTTAATCTTGTGAGATTAATAATGTGTATTACCTGAAATCATCTCTGTTCTAATTTTTAGGTCACAATAAAATAAATGGAACTATGTTATGTATTTGTGAGTAACACTTAGAGAAATAATAATCTATTTCCAAATGAAGATAGTTTATGTTATAGTTTATGTTATACTTTGAACTCATTATCCCTTATGTAGTATTGTGTCTTTTTATAATGTATTCCTTTGTTTGTACATGTTTGGTGTTCTGTTCATTTGTACTTTCCGAATGTATTGAGTGTATGTTCGCTTTATTTAGACAACGAGCAGTCCGAGGTTCCTGAGTGTGTTGTTGGAGACCTTCATGAGCAACAACCTGGTGAAGGCAAGTGTCCTCTGACCTATTATGTTCTACATACTTTATGATTCATTGTCCCGCATTACATTATCTAAACCTAAGGATTGACTAGTTTGTGTGTACCTTATCCTTGTTTACCTTTTGGGTTATCATGGTTAGCATTTTGCTATTGCCTTAACTTAAATCAATGAACATGATGTGAACATTTATGATATGATACTGTTACCCTGATTATGTTGATGATCTTGTGACACTCTAGGGGGCTCAGGTCTTTTTCCTGAGTACCTCTCCGTAATGACCTGTTCGTGGATTGACCACCCGGGATAACAGTGCAACCATGAGGGTGGAACGGGACGCCCTTAAATGATTAATTAGATGAACCTGGGGGTGTAGTTGGCTTTGCTAGAGGGCCGTCAATGGGGGCCGGGCGTAGTGCTCGCTCTGCCAAGGTTGGGGTGTAGAGGTTCATTCGATTTGGTTTTGTTAGTCACCCACCTTGGGGAGGTGTACTGCGTTTGTACGACTGGCGAAACCTAACGAGCAGCTATGCACCAGGGGAGTCTTTGTAAATGCTACGTAGTGTATCCCTGGCCATTCACCTTGGTAGTGAAGATCGGGTTTGTACAACCTAGGCTGGAAAGGGATCACGACTCATGGGTAATGTGTGCAACCTCTGGAGAGTGTTAGAAAATGGTATATCAGCCGAGCTCACAGTTAAGAGCAGCCTTGGGATCCTCTTTGATTACAAGAACTTTGGATACTTTTATGTTGATGGTTAACAATGATGTTATAGATCTGATCTCTGGTATTTCCTCTTTTGAGGGAGTACTTTTGGGTAATAACTGGGTTTATTACTTAAACTTGGCTATACTAATAATAATAAATACTTGACCAACTAAAAGCAACTGCTTGACCTCAACCCCATATACAACTAGTCCACTTTAGCCAAACGAGACATTTGCTGAGTACATTGATGTGTACTCACCCTTGCTTTACAAACCACCCACCCCAGGTTGTCCCCACTGTACTCAGTGCTCAGGAGGTGATGCTGGCAACATGGAGGACTTCGAGGAGTTCCAGGAATACGATGAGTTTTAGTTTAATATTAGTGGCAAACCCCCAGTCAGCTGCCTGTGTAGGCTTATCATCTACGTTTCGTTTCTCCGCACTTTGATAGTTATGTTAAAGACAATGGTTATGTAATAGACTCTGTGGATGTCTGGGACATCTTGTTGTAATAAAGTACTTTTCCGCTATTTAATTCGAGCATTGTGTGAGATGTCCAATTATGTAATCACTGTGTATGTGAGTTCTGATCCTGGCACGTACATGGTTCGCATTTGGTTTGCCTTCCAAAACCGGGTGTGACAGAGAGCGTCCTGGATGTGACACCCGCGAGCGGCATCGCGAGTGATGGGCCTAGTGATCCATCCCTCTGGCTCTGACTCCTCCGAGAGCTCTTTGCCGTGGCTCGAACTGCCACCGGTGTGACGGAACCTCCCAAGACATTAGGCCCACCAACAGTTGTCCTTGTCCATCGGACCTCGGACAACCCTGCAGGTGCCCTGATCACTTGACAAGTTCGGTATCCGAATACTTTACTTTCCCAAGAGCGTTTGACCCGTCACACAGATATTACAATACATCGAAGGAACAAATATGCGGAAGCGGTTACAACAACTTATTTTATATTAAAGTATGGAAAGAGTATTATTGTTACAGACCAGTAATATATAAGAGTGCAAGAGTAATATTATTACAAACCTGGGAGGAAAAACCCCTCCCGCTTAATAGTAAAAAGTTTTTAAAGGAGGACACTTCCTCCCGAGGCTTCAATCCTGCTTTTCTTCCTTGGGCACCACCTTGGAACAAAAGCAACAAAAATTTGCTGCTTCCTCACCTACAACAACATGGGTTTGAAAACCATGAGTACGAAATGTACTTTCGCAAGTCTTACCCATCAAAATAAAAGACTCTCAAGGATATACTGGCTTGAGGGAGTCAAGGTAGGGCTTAATCAAGAATCAAGACTCTATTTGCAAAATGCTTACTAATAGTGGATCCTTAAAATCCAATTTTATTAGCAAATTAAGTCATTACCTGAGTCTAGAGTTCTTTCTACCCTAGTTCAAGCACTTGGCCTATACTAGCCATTTCTTATCAACCCTTCTTGTTCACTGGAATGCTACGTGTAGGGCAGTGACCAAGTCTTCATGTCCGAGAAGTAACGGCGATCCAAATCGATTAATACTCAGCTGAGGATCTCTAATCACACGACATATGTAGCACTTAACCCTTGCATATGTCAACTCGCCACCGGGATTCTTAAGACCAGATTAGGTTCATGCCAACCGAGAGCACAGATACACCACCGTCCAGCCTCTTGCCACAAAGGGTACACACTACTCTCGCCATCTCTCCACTTCCATTGCGTGTTATCTTATTCTGGTATTAGACTGCTCGAGGCAAAGCTTACCCATGATGAGGCATGTGACCAGTTAAAAGGTCCTCGATCAGCAAGCCTACATCGACAAGGTCCTTAATCGACTCAGATGGAGACACTACACCGAGACTCTCTTCTCGTGCAAGTCACCCGCCCGATCTCAGCTTTACCATTTCAACCCAAAGTTTGGTACCTGACAGAGGTACATCTTTTCCGATGTTGAACCCATCACGGCCATGATGGATCCACCATCAAGTTTTATTTTGAAAACATCCCATCCCACTTGAAGCATCATCTTTTCTCAAAACAAATCCTTTTTGTTTTTCTAGAGCAAGACTAAACATAAGACAAACCTTTTTATAAAATAGGTGATCAAGGAAAGGTGATCAATCTTTCAAGGAAGGAAATGCACCAATTGTTTAGCACACAACTCCTATAACCTATTGCATCATATAAGGTGATAAAGATTTTAAAACAGCAAGGAGGTGGCAAATGCACCGAGGCTTGCCTTGTGTTATAGGAGAGTCGGGTTCTGTTCTCGGCCGGTGGGTCTTCAGGTGGTGGTGGTTAGCTCTTTCTTCTTCAACTTCTACTTCTTCTTTGTTTTCTATATATATCACATATATAACCATGAATGCTCATGTAATGCTTATGAAAATGCAAAGATAATAAAAGTATATTATCTTAGGTCTTGAATACAATTTTCCTTCACGGGACTACAGGAAACTAGGGTTTTCAGAGTCAGTATTGTAGCTCATAGGGCAGGCATTACTAAAAGATTAGGGTTTTGGGGTTTAGGCACCAAACATTGTCCAAATCATACCAAACTTTACCCAAGGCTTCTAAATAACATTTAAAGTTTATCCAAAAAGTTTAATGATTTTTGGAGTTATTAATCAATTTCTAAAATTCCATGAGTATAAGTTTTGGCTATTTTAAATACTCTATAATTTATTATTAGGACTAAAAATCATAAAACTATTTTTATTAAATAGTATAGAATTTTAGGAACCTAGCAGAATTGGTCTTGTATTTTTAGCATTTTTCTACAATTTTCTAGAAATTCTCTAACCCTGGCAGAAAAAGAAAAACTATGAATAGTGTTGGGCTGAATTCAGCCCAAACAGGCCTGCAGAAGGGGGAAACACGCGCGCGCCCACACCCCCGTTGCCGACTTTGCACAGAAGTCCCTAGCTTTTTAAACAACCCGAAAGAGTTCGCGACACTATTGTTTTGTCTCACTGACATTTGCATCAAGGTCCCTCCCTTTCTAATTCTTTACAACCTGCAGTCCCCGACGGCGAACCGCGCCAGGCCAAGCTCCGGCGAGCCTGCACTGGCCGGAATACGCAACGACTAGCTCTCCCCTTTGCTGGACACCGATTTCAACCCTACGCGACCATTTCCCCTCATAATTGGGCTCTAAATCACCCTGTTCACGGAGACAGCGAGAACTAAGGATGAACACGGGTGTTCCCGACGATCTAGCGCGGTCTAGCTTAATTGAACAGATTGAGGAGCATCAAGAGAACATAAGGGTACTGAAACGGGAGAGCAGAGAGTATGAACGGACCTAGAACGAGCTAGCCACGGCGAGGTCACTATGCGCGGTATTTCAGACCGATTTGGGGGAAATCCCAAATTGGAGCTCTCTGGTAAGTAATTGGAGGCACGAGTAGGTGGATTGGATGCTTGAATACTTAGCAGAGCCGAAGGTGTGCTCAATTTATAGGGCCCTTGAGCGGTGGCCTATGAATTTGAGATCGCGCGGTGGCGGTCAGAGAGAAGGGGGTGCACTGGCGCAAGCGATTGGTGGCTTTCACAGTGGCAAGCTCACCGGCGACCACTGGATATGCATAACGCGAGCTACTGCGACGTGGTAAGACACCGAGGCACGTGGCACAAGGTCGCGAGGGGGCTATCACTGGCGAGGATGATTCCGAAGCGGCCGAGAGCTAGGCAGACACGGCGGCCGGAGTGAACAGTGGCTCAAGTTCATCCACACGATGATATTTACTACCCTGAGCAACAATCGGTACTTCGTTGAGCGCGAATCGCAACGGTGACGAGGATCCCGGCGCAGAATCACCAACGGCGAGGGGGGCTGAATCTGGGATCATGTTTAGTTTACTGTACAATCAGATTCCATTCACACGCATGACAGAGCAACTAGTAGGGAGATTTGCTCCCAAATTCATGTAGTGACTCAACCTGCTCTTTGTATCAAAGTTGCAGCCCTATGATCCAGCTACAACCTTGCTATAGCAACCATAGTCCAACAATTAATGGATCATAGTCGAATTCCATCTCGAAGCTTGCCCAACCTCACTGTTAATGAAACTTCAGACTTAGGGTTGACTGACAGCCCGACTTTGGCCTCATTTTTTTCCAATTTTTGTATGTCATCAATGCTTGACCACTTAAGCAAAGTTGTGCTCCTATAGTATCTCTAGACTTTTGATGTGTTGACATAGGGCAAATTCCCAATGGATTGAGAGTTACAGAGCTCTAAAGTTGATCCCACTCCTCTAAACTTCAGACTTAGCCACATATGATTCATAGGGTACTTTTTGCAAATAGGTCCAAATTACATAATTTGATTTGAAAATCCACAATGGTGTGAACCATATGATTTGAGGTGCCCTAATACCTTGGTTTTTGCACTTGGGTCCAAAAGTGTACAAAATTTACACATAACCCCCTAGGGTTTCAACTCAGGGTTTCTAGGGGTCTTTTAGGGTTTTGGGCACTTCTAGGGTTTTGGTGCTATCCAAGTCCATTAAAGGTGATATCTTATGACCATTTCTAATGAGTTTTGAAGTTTTCTCATGTTTAGGCTTTATCATCACCCCTAAGCCTGGTTTAGGGTTAAGTACCCCACCCTAAGGTTTCACCCATGACTACTCACATCAATACAACTTGTTTGAGATTTTTGCCTAGTGAATGCACTCTAAGTGTATCAATCATATGATATGCTAATGCTCATGATGTTATGCTCAAGTTTTAGTGACAGTAACACTAGGGGTGTTACAACCGCTGTCGTCGTCGTCTCCGTCTCCGTCAGGGTCTCCTCTAGCAGCCGGCATGCCCTGTGGTGGTACAGGGGGCATCTCTAGCTGAGGTGCAGGGATGGCGGCCTCCCATACTCCACCTCCTACTGATGCGAGGGGGAAGAGTCCTGCTGCTCCTACTCCTGCTCCTGGCGTCGGCGCTCCTGCTCCTCGTGCAGGCGATGATGCAGTCTCTCGAGGTGACTTGACTGACATATCACCGTGCGAGGCATTGGACGCTCCGCGAGGCGAGAAGGCAAAAAGGGGATCACAGACTTACGGGTCGTGCATCTAATATGAGCCATCTACAAGATATATCGTAAGCACAAGAGTGAGAATAGAACTATAAGAACAGAAAGAAAAGTGAGACAAAATTTTGTGAGATAAGTAGATAACATAGAATTGGTCAAGATGACCAACTTTTGAAAGCACACTAAGGTCAAGGTAAGGGTAGAGGTCTATAGTCCTTAGGGCGACCATTCTAGTCTAGGTTAGCGGTCCTACAGTCAGCAAGGCTTTGATACCACTTATGTCACACCCAGTTTTGGAAGGCAAACTGAATGCGAACCATGTACGTGCCAGGATCAGAACTCACGTACACAACGATTACATAATTGGACATCATGACACAATGTAAGTCAATAGTGGAAAGGTACTTTAATTACATCAAGATGTCCAAGACATCCACAGAGTCTAATACATTGCCATAGTCTTCAATATTAATATCAAAGTGCGGAAATACGAAACGTAGAAGATAAGCCTTCACAGGTAGCTGACTGGGGGTTTGCCACTAAGATAAACTAGAACTCATCGTAGTCTTGAAACTCCTCAAAGTCCTCCATGTTGCCAACATCTCCTCCTGAGCACTGAGTACAGTGGGGACAACCTGGGGTGGGGTGGTTTGTAAAGCAAGGGTGAGTACACATCAATGTACTCAGCAAATGTCCCGTTTGGTTAAAGTGGACTAGTTGTATGTGGAGTTAAGGTTAAGCTGTTGCTTTTAGCTGGTCTTGTTTTATTACTATAAGTAGAGCCAAATTTAGTAATAAACCCAGTTATTACCCAGAAGCACTCCCTCCAAGAGGAAATACCAGATATCAAAATTATAACCATCATTGCTAACCATCATCATAAAAGTAACCAAAGTTCTTCTAATCAAAGAGGATCCCAAGGCCGCTCATAACCATGAGCACGGCTTCTATACAAGTTTCTAAACCTCTACAGAGGTCGCACACTTTACCCACAATTCGTGATTCCCTTTCTGCCCGGGGTTCTAGCCTCCCCATTGATCACTACCAAGGTGACCTAGCAAGGTCTCACTACGTAGCCTTTACAAAGATTCCCCAGAGGTCATAGTCGCCTGTTAGCTTTCTCCAGTTTGATAAACATAGTACATCTCCCCAAAGGAAGGGTGACTAACAAAACCAAATCGATAACCTCTGCAACCAGCCTCGGCAGAGCAAGTACTGTGCCTGGACCCCATTGACAACCCTACGGCGAAGTCAACTACTCCTCTGGTTCCTCTAATTAATCAGCTAAGGGCGTCCCATTCCACCCTCATTGTTGCACTGTTATCCTGGGTTGTCACTCCACAAACAGGTCCTTATGGAGAGGTACTCAGGAAACAACCTGAGTCCCCTAAAGTAATAACAAGAACATCATCAGGACAACATCATCATATCATAATATTCACATCATGTTTAGTGATTAAAGTAAAGCAATAGCATAAAGCTAACCATAATAACCCAAAAGGTAATTAAGGATAAGGTAAATACAGACTAGTCAATCCTGAAGTTTTAAATAATGTAATGTGGGACAGTGAATTATAAAGTAAATAGGACACGATAGGTCTAAGGACACTTGCCTTCACTAGGTTGTTGCTCAGGGAGGTCTTCGGCAACACACTCAAGAACCATGGGCTGCTCGTTGTCTAAATAAATCAATCATGCATTCAATACATTTGGTAAATGACAAATGAACAGCACATCAATCATGTACAAACATTGGAATACATCTCAAAACGTAAAGTATTAATTAAAAAGAAGAGATCAAATTATAAGATGAGCTAATCTCATTTAGGAGTTGATTATTCTTTAAGTGTTGTCTATAATTACATAATCTAATTCTATTCATTTAATTGAGACCTAAAAATTAAACCAGAGATTAATTCATATAATACACATTATTAATCTCACACGATTAAATATCCATTAACCCCTAGGGTTTATTTTTATTTATTTTTTAAGTGAATAATTCAACACATACACTAACCTATAGTCTAGGTATAAAATTAAAATGCACAGACTGTGGATGAACATAATTTATTTGAACAGAGAATATTCTTAAAAACATTTTGCAATTTGAACCACTCAATTCGGAGTTCATATGAAAAAGATATGAAATAAACAAGTTTTGAAGTTTGAAATATGAAAATAAGTCTACTTCTGTAATTATTTAAAAGCACACGGGCCTACGCGCGAAAACCAGGGACGACGGGTTCTATTACCCGAAAACTCAGGGGCTCTTTAGTTAAAATTACACGTGAAGGGGTATCGGGTCCGCTCAGCCATTAGATCCGCGGGCGAGCACTGACAGGTGGGCTACGGGTGTCAGCGAACCAGGGCGGGGTTGACAGACCGGACCCAGCGGCAGGGGCGCAAGAGAGGGGAAGAGTGGGGAACGCCGGATCTAGATCGGAGGGCTCAGATCAGATCTGCTTTGATTAAATCTAAACCGCCAGATTTCGGACGGACGCCCAAGATCCAACAGCTGGGGGCCAGACATAAGCGTGGTGGCACCGCTCGGTCTCGTGGCGATGGCTCGCCGGAGATGAGGGGGACGACCACGGCGGGGCTCTAGGGGCTTAGGGAAAGGGCCATGCACATTCAGGGCAACACGGCGAACACGACCGTGGGCATCACGCCGGCGCGGGAGCACCAGAGGATGCTGACCGCGACGGAAAGGTCCCGAGGCGGCGCAAACTTACTCTAGTGAGCAATTGCGCGACGACTAGGGCAATGAAGGAGGAAATAGAGGCACGGGGAGGTTGCTTACCACAAGCGCAAACCCAGGAGCGCCTGGAGGACGGCAGGGAGGCGGAAGTCCCGAGTTGACGGCGGCGGACTCCGGCTGCACGAGAAACACTTTGATGAGTTCGGATCGGGCAAACCAGAGGGGCTAGGGGCGAACCGAGGGGTGTCCCGAGTTGCTGACGGCGAGGCGGAACTCATCGGGGCAACAGACGCGACGCGGGCGCTACGAGAGTCACAGAACGGTGGCGGTCCCTGGTGAGCGGCGGCGGAGCTCGGCTGGTCACGTGCACAGAGCGAGAGAGGGGGTGAAAGAGGTCGGTTGAGGGCACAAATGAGCAGGGGGAGTGGGCGAGTGGTGTGCGGGCTTCTAAAGGGGTGAGGGCGTCCAGAGGTGGCCGGAGAACGCGCGGTCGTGGGCGCGTCCATGGCGGGGGAACGTGGGCAAGAGGTTAGGGACGCAGAGGGGACTGATGGGTGGGGTTCGCGAAGCAGAGAGAAAGAGCACGCGCGTGCGGAGAAGAAACAACGCCGACAGGGCGGCCCCACAGAGCAGCGAGAGAGAGAG
Organism: Zea mays; assembly: GCF_902167145.1. Classification (NCBI taxonomy): domain Eukaryota; kingdom Viridiplantae; phylum Streptophyta; class Magnoliopsida; order Poales; family Poaceae; genus Zea; species Zea mays. The sequence goes on from NC_050096.1 coordinate 114,478,287, forward strand.
AGGGAGAGAGAGTGTGCGGGTTGGCGCCGACAGGCGGGAGCCGCCTGTCAGGCACTGAGGGCGCACGCGTGCGAGGCTGGGCCTAATGGGCCGACTTGGGCTGAAATTGCTTTTTCGGTTTTCCTGGGAGTTTCTAATTGCTTTTCTATTTATTTTCTCTAGGGTTTTCAATTCAAATTCAAACCAAATCAAACATGTGCAACAATTCAAAGAATATTTGGAGCTCAACATGATGCAACATTTCATGACTCATATGGTTTGGACAAAATAAAATAAATAATCCCTCCCTAATTAAACTAATTCTACAAAAAAGAAAAGGAGAGGGTGAAACTAGAGAGAGAGAAGAGTAACACCTGAATTTGGTTGATGATTAGCAAGAAATTTTATACCCCAAATTCAGGATGTTACAATGCCGGTCGGCCTAGCGGTCGTGGCAACCGTGGCGAGGGGTGACGTGGGGTCCTCGCAGGACCCGTGGTCCAAGTTTTGCGCCGGCGGCGAGATTGCCTTGTCCGCCGCTGCGAAGGACGTGGCTGCCTCAGTTGCGCAGCAGCTAAAATATGTCAGTGTGACCAGTGTTTTGCAATTGTATCATTTTCGTAGCTCTACTATGATAGTCTTTGTGATAGTCGGCTGCCTTCGTCGAGCGCATTGCTTTGGGGGTGCTGACCTCGGAGTTTTCTGCCGAGAGGCGGCGACTTGAGGGGAGGATTGAGCGCCTCCGAATGCAACATACGGAGGCGATCAGAGACAAGTCGGTGGCGGAGAACAGGAGCCATAACCTGCTCGAGAAGCTGATGGCGGTAGAGGCGGAGAAAGAGGACCTCTGCCGTCGGCTTGCGGAGGAGAGAGAGGGTGCGGAAAAGGCCCAAGCTGCCCGCGCCGAGGCCAGCCTTGCCCTCAAGCGCACCATGGACGTGGAGTCAGGGCAGAAGAGCTTACGCGACTACGTTGAGAAGACGGAGGCCTCCACCCGTGTCGGGGTCAACCGAGCGCATGCGTTGCTCGTGGACGCGTACCGTCAGCTCACCGCACGAACTGCCCCTTTTGACAAATCTGGTGAAGAGGTTGGCCTCCGCTTCCTAAGGTGGCTTCAGGAGGAGCTCGAGTCGCTCCCATCCATCGTGACCGGTCTCATGTCCTACGCCTCGCTCGTTACCTGCGAGGAGGCTACGAATGCCTTGTCCCATGAGGGATGTAGGCATTTCGAAGTCTTTGATCGGGTAACCGAGGACTTCGATTGTGGAATCTTCCAGATCGGAGACGAGGTGCTAAAGCGATCCGCTGGGGCGCTTTACGATAGGATGTGGGGCCCTCTTGGCCGCACATTGTCAGGGAGAGGGCCGACCGTGCATTAGCGCAGGTTTTCTTCTTCTTTTTTTCTTAAGAGTTTTTGCTGTCTTTGTAGATGCTGAATGATGAAGAAGTCGAGGACTTCGGCGGCCTTCAAAGCTCGCTGACCTGGACAGAGGGCACGGGGACAGGGGCTGAAGAGCAATCAGCGCCTCAAGCTGGCCCTGGCAAAGACCCTGCAGCGGCGGCTGCTCTGGCTGGCGAAGACTCTGCAGCGGCGGCTGCTCCTTCGCAGGTGGCGGGGTCGCGTTAGGGTCGTTGGGTTTAAGGTTTCTTTTTGTGATACTGAAGGTCGGTTGCTGCGCAGGTTCCGACATCCGGGCCTCCGCAATCAACCCCCGATGACGTTGATACTAATTTTTTGGCGGCTGCGAATGCAATGCACATTAATGGAAATGTGTCTGGTTCTGAAACTGAGACTTTGTCATTGGACGGTGATGATTTTGGGAGCCCGTTTTCATGGATTGACGAGTATTCTGATGAATATTTAGACTATTTTGCTGTGTTGGATTTGGCCGCAACAGAGTCCTCGCTGTAGCTTGACCTGCGCGAAGAGTCTACTCCCCTGGTTAGGGCGATAGCCGAAGACCACCGTCGGCGAAAGGTGGTGTCGAAGCAGAGTGTTGGTGGGATGTCACGAAGTGGGAGGCGTCGTCGAATGGGTATGGAACAATCCTGTCTTCGATTAGATCGGGGCAGCCAACGTGATTTACTATCCTCGACGTCTGGGATATGTATTGGGGAGGGGGTTTTCGGAATCTGTTTGAAGGCGAAGAGTTGAAGATGATGTTGTTTAATTTCCGGGAGGCGGGTCTTATTCCGAAGGCTGAGCCGATGTAGCATGTTTGCCGGCCTCGCTCTCGTGTTGCGATAGTGAGTGAAAACGCTGCCCTCCCCCATTTCGCAATAGAGAGGGAGGGCAACAAAATGTAATTTGTATTATTGTGCAATGTGGCTGACGGGTCCTTTGTTTTGTGCATGTAAACTATGAGGACATCGCGTGCTGCGCTTGCTGTAAGATTGTCTCATCGTGTTGGCGTGGCACTTAGGTGTGATGGGGCCCTCGCTTCCCGCGGGCGACGTCGAACGCTTCTGGCGCGTACCTAGTTGCGCCCTTAGGCAGCATTTTGTTTAGTCGTGTCTGATAGTACAGACTTCACACCCTTGGGGTCATGTCGCGCACTTATTGTGCGTGTTCGGCTGCACCCTTAGGTGGCTTTTGCTCGGACGTGTCTTATAGTAAAGAGTTTGCACCCTTGGGGTGATGTCGCACACTTATTGTGCGTGTCCGGCTGCACCCTTAGGCGGCTTTTGCTCGGACGTGTCTTATAGTAAAAACTTCGTACCCTTAGGGTGATATCGCGCACTTATTGTGAATGTCTCGTTGCACCCTTAGGCGGCTTTTGCTCGGATGTGTCTTATAGTAAATACTTTGTACCCTTAGGGTGATGTCGCACACTTATTGTGCATGTCCGGCTGCACCCTTAGGCGGCTTTTGCTCGGATGTGTCTTATAGTAAAGACTTCGTACCCTTAGGGTGATGTCGCGCACTTATTGTGCATGTTCGGCTGCACCCTTAGGTGGATTTTGCTCGGATGTGTCTTATAGTAAAGACTTCATACACTTAGGGTGATGTTGCACATTTATTGTGCATGTCTGGCTGCACCCTTAGGCGGCTTTTGCTCGGATGTGTCGCACGCAAGGGTAGTCTAGGCTGCCTCTTGCGGTGACTGTTTTGTCCGTCGAATGTGGAAGGTCGTCGATGTAGTCTTTTTCGACACTCATGACCATGATGCTGGCTGGATTTTTTGTGGGGGCTTTTTGGTAGTATATTACATGGCTCCACCTCGTTAAAAACCACACCCCCGGGAGGAAAAGAGTGCGGGCCTGAGTGACTTGTTTGAAAAATTACAAAGGCGCTTGGGCCTTGGATCTTAAATAAAGAATTTACAGAGGTTATTGTGACGGAACCTCTCAAGTTACATTACATCGGAGGAAAGAATAGCGGAAGTGATTACAATAATTTAATTTACATTCAAACATAGAGAAAGAGTATTATTGTTATTACAAACCAGGGTGTATGAGTGCATAAGTATTATTATTACAGACTTGGGAGGCAAAAACCCCTCCCTCATAAAAGTATATTGTTTTTCAAGTGGGAGGCCAACATCCTCCCGCGGCTTCACTGCTGAGGTTCTTCTTTGGGCACCACCTTAGAACAAAAACAACAAAAGTCTGTTGTTTCCTCACCTACAACAACATGGGTTCAAAAACCCTGAGTACGGAGTGTACTTTCGCAAGTCTTACCCGTCAAAAGAAAAGACTCTCAAGGATATGCTGGCTTAAGGGAGTCAAGGTATGGCTTAATCAAGAATCAAGACTCTGTTTGCAAAAATGCTTACTAATAGTGGATCCTTAAAAAATCATTTTACTTGTCAGGTTAAGTACAATTACCTGCATCTAGAGTTCTTTCTACCCTAGTTCAAGCACTTGGCCTATACTAACCGTCTTTTATCATCCCCTTTCAATTCACTGGAATGCTACGTGTAGGGCAGTGACCAAGTCTTCATGTCCGAGAAGTAACGGCGATATGAATCGATTAATACCCAGCTAGGGATCTCCAATCACATGACATATGTAGCACTTAACCCTTGCATATGTCAACTCCCCACCGGGTTTCTTAAGACCAGACCGGGTTCACGCGAACCGAGAGCACAGATACACCACCGTCCAGCCTCTTGCCCCGGAGGGTAAACACTACTCTCGTCATCTCTCCACTCCCATTGCGTGTTGGCCTTTCTGGTATTAGTCTGCCCGAGGCAAAGCTTACCCATGATGAGGCATGTGACCAGTTAAAAGGTCCTCAATCATCAAGCCTACATCGAGACGGTCCTTAATCGACTCAGACGGAGACACTACACCGAGACTCTCTTCTCGTGCAATTCACCCGTTCGGTCTCAGCTTTATCATTTCAAACCCATAGTTTGGTACCTGGCAGAGGTACATCTTTACGATGTTGAACCCATCACGACCATGATGGATCCACCATCAAGTTTTATTTTTGAAAACATCCCATCCACTGTGAAGCATCACTTTTTGTTTTAAAACAAAACATTTGTTTTTCTAAAGAAGGACTAAGCATTAGAAAACCTTTTAATAAAATAGGTAATCAAGGAATGATAAACAATTCCAAGGAAGGAAATGCAGCAATTGGTTTAACACCCAACTCGTATCACCTAATGCATCATTCAAGTGATAAAGAGTTTAAAAATGTCAAGGAAAAGGGCAAATGCACCAGGGCTTGCCTTGTGTTGTAGGGGAGTCAGGCTCTGTTCCACAGATGTCAAAATAAAAAACAGTTCCCGATAGGTGGATTTTCAGTTGATGGAGCAGTCTCCTCTTCTTCAACAGTTATTTCTTCCTCGTTCTCTAGACACAACCATATATAACCATGAATGCTCATGTGATGCTTATGAAAATGCAATGATAGTAGAGATACATCAAGTTGTATCTAGAATACAACTTTCCTTCACGGTGTACCAGGGAAACTAGGGTTTTCTGAGTCAGTATCTCATTTCCCTAAGGCAATTATTATCTAGAAGGCTAGAGTTTTGGGTTTGGGGATCAAACAATGTTCCAAACAAGTCAAACTTTACCCATGGGTTTTAAGTACCATATTAGACTTATTTAAAAAGTATTGTGATTTTTGGAGTCACCAAGTATTTTCTAAAATTCCAAAGGTAAAGGTTTAAGGCCTTTTAAATATTGAATAATTCCTAGTTTGGGCTAAAAATCTTGGAACTATTTTTATTAAATACTAGAGGAATTTAGGAACTTAGTAAAATTGGTCTTATATTTTTAGCATTTTTCTAGAATTTTCTATGATTTCTCTAATCCTGGCAGAAAAAGAAAAAGAGAAATGGTGAATAGTGGTGGGCTGAAACTGGCCCGAGTCGGCCCAAGTCCAGGGGAACGCGCGTCCGCGCGCGCCCGCGGGGTTCACTTTGTGTAGAGGACCCTGATCTTTTAAATAACCCTTAAAGAGTCCTACGCACTATTCCTATGTTTCACTGACATTTACGTAAAGCTCCTCCTATTTCTATTTCTTTACAAACACAAGTCCCCGACGTCGAACAGTGGTGAGCGCGCCCTCCAGCGAGCATGATCTGGCCGAAATATGCCAAGACCGGGCCCCTGACTCGGCTGACATCTAATTCAACCCCTAGCGACATTAACCCCACAATTAATTGCACAATTCCGGGTTGGGAACTCACTGTCCATGACAACGGCGGAAACTGAGAACACACCAACGTGTTCTGGGTTATCCAGGGCGATCTAGTTCAATCCAAAGGGTCTATGAGTACCAGGAAACATGAGGGAGCCTAGAACATCAATCAAGGAGGCTTGATCTAACCTGCAGAAGGCTGGCGACGACGCGGTGGTTCACGACGTGCGGAAAACTAATTTGGGGAGAGAAAGAAATTGGAACTCTCTGGTGGCTAATCGGAGGTAGGAGCGGGTGCTCTTGCTTCGTGATGACCCAACAGAGCTGATGGCATGCTTAATTTATAGTGCCCGAGGGCGGTGGCTCTTGTTTTTGGAATTGCGCGCTGGCGACCGGAGAGGAAGAGAGTTACCGGTGCAGGGTTACCGTGGCACTTCACCGTGGCAAGACCACCGACGATGACCGGACATGCTAAGGCGAGTCACTGCGACGTGGTATTGCGCTTAGGCACGTGGCACCCGAGCGGCAGGTGGCCAACTCCAGCGAAGTTATCTGGACCGACTGTGAGGCAAGTGGGTATAGCGGCCAGGGCGGAACAGTGTCCCAAGCTCATCCCCAGCGCTAGATTTTTCACCCTACATAGTTATCTGCACTTCACTGAGCACAAATCGTAACGGCGACGACGATCACGGCGCGGGATCGCCGACGGCGATACACTGAATCTGGCGATCTTCGTCAGGTCACTGTACCATGGGAACTTCATTCAGGCGCCTGACAGAGCAAGTTTCAGGGTCTTGATCTCAAATTTTTATGTGATAACTTGTTAACCCACCTATAACAAAGTTGTTGATCTATACTCCAGCTTTAATCTTGCTATAGTAATCATAGTCAAACAATCACTGGATCATGGTCGAATCCGATCTCAAAGTTCACCTAACTTCACTGTTAGCCAATATTCAGTTCAAAGACTGACTGTCAGCCCGACTTTAAGTCCTTTTATTTCCAATTTCTGTACAATACCAATGCTTAGTCACTTAATAAAACTTGTACTCCTAACATAGCTCTACAAGTTTGCTATGTTGACCAAGAGCAAAATCCTCAAGAATTCTGAGAGATGGAGTACCAAAGTTGACCTTATTCAACTGAATTCAGACTTAACCATATGGAGTGCATGGGGTGCTTTTTGCAAATAAGTCCAAATCCCACTATTTGACTTGCAAATCCTCAAATATAGAAAACACATGATTTGTGGTGTTCTATCACTTTGGTATTTGCACTTGGGTCCAAAAGTGCACAAAATTTACAATTACCCCCTTAGGGTTTCAATTAGGGTTTCTAGGGTTTTTGTTTTTAGGGTTTTGGTGCCACCAAAGTCCATCAAATGTGAAACCTTAGGAATATTTCTCATGACTTTTGAGGTTTTAACATATTTGGGCTTCACTTACATCCATAAGCCCTAATTTAGGGTTAAGTACTCTACCCTGGGGTTAATCACACATCAAGTCACATCATTACAACTTGTTTGAAATTTTACCTAGTGAATGCACTCTAGGTGTAACAAACAATGTGAAATGTCAATGCATATGATGTTATGCTCAATTTTTAGTGCTAGTAACACCAGGGGTGTTACCGTTATCTATGTTCCATGAATGCTCTAAGTCTTCCCCATATGATGTTGTTAGCGTGTAAGCGTTTGGGGATGCCTTTGCCTTGACTATGTATGGCCCTTCCCACTTCGGCTCTAGCTTGCCCCGGGACTCTGTTCTGATGGTCCTCGTGAGTACTAAGTCCCCTTTGTTGAATTATCTTGGGACAACATTGTTGTCATGCCATGCCTTAGTCTGAGCTTGATACTTGTTTAGGGCCTGCAAGGCGAGGACACAGTCTTCGTCAATAAGATCTTTAGAGGTTGATTCGTCGACGTCGGGGACGGCTGATTAGTTTGTTCGGGGGGATCCATGCTTTAACTCTTGCGGTGTCATTGCCTAGGATCCGTACATCAGGCGGAAAGGTGTGAACCCGGTTGCTTGGCATTCTGTTGTGTTAAGCGCCCATATGACTTCGGGTAATTGGTCTGCCCATTTACCCTTTTTGTCGTCGATGAGCCTTTTCTTGATAGCGCTGAAGATCTTGCCGTTGGCACGTTCGATGACACCGTTGGATTGTGGGTGGTAGACAGAGGCGAACACTGCCTTGGTGCCGATGGAACTGCAGAATTCCCGGAAGTCCTGGTTGTCAAACTGTTTGCCGTTGTCGACAGTTAGCTCGGATGGGACTCCGAATCGTTAGACGATGTTTTGCCAGAAGAATTTTTGTGCAGTCTTCGCTATTATTGTGGAGACTACTCTACCCTCGATCCATTTGGTAAAAATATTCGATGGCGACGAAGCTGAATTTTAGGTTCCCTTGTGCTGTGAGCAATGGCCTGACGATGTCTAGCCCCCATCACTGAAGTGGCCAGGTGTGGGCGATGAGCTTGGTAAATTGCGAAGGGGCGCCTGAGCGAGGAGAAAATTTTTGTCATGCCTCGCATGACCTAGTGACTCGGTTGGCCGTGCATATTATCGTGGGCCAAAAAAATCCCTGACGAATCACCTTGGCTGCGAGGGCCCTGGGTCCTGAGTGTGACCCGCAGGCTCCGCCGTTGACTTCGCGAAGGATCTCTAGGCCTTCGATTTCAGTTATGCATTTCAGCATAGGCTGGCTGATGCCCTTTTTGTAAAGTTGGCCCTCGGCTATCACGAAGTCCCTTTTGGCCTCGTTGCGTTCGAATGGATGGTAAAGGCCCTAGAGGTATAGTGTTATTGGGGCCCACCAGTCTTCGGCCATTACGAGGTTGATGATCCGGTGGCCATCGGTGTCTTGCGTTATTTGCAAGCCTTCGGGATTACGGACGGCTGGTGTGCCGATGACATGGTAGAACATGTCAGAGGGCAGGGCCTCGCCCTTGGCTGCTGCTTTGGCCAATGCATCGGCCTCTTCATTTTTGTTTCGCTCAACATGTTGTAGGGTGAAACCCTTGAACTGTTTTTCGAGGCCGCAGACAGCAGTGAGGTATTGCATCAGCACAGGCTCTTTTGCTGAGTACTCCTTTTCAATCTGACCGGTGACGACCTTGGTGTCTATTCTGATGATGCATGTGGTGACGCCGAGGGCCCGTAGTTTGCGAAGAACCATGATGATGGCTTCATATTCTGCTATGTTGTTGTTGCACCTGTCGGACTCTAGAGCAAAGCTGAGGCGCGTGGCGTATCTGTATTTTACCCTGGCGGGTGATGTAATGATCGCTGCGGTGCCTGCCCCGCGTGGCACCATGCGCCATCGCAGTGGATAGTCCAGATTGTTTCTGAGTGCTCTTGCTGCGGCCCCACGGGTCCTGTCTAGTCAATAATGAAGTCTGCCAACACTTGCGACATGATTGTTGTTCTGGCCTCAAAAATGATGTTGTACCCAGACAGTTCTGCTGCCCATTTTGCAATTCTAGCGGATGCCTCTGGGTTCCTGAACAATTCTCCCAGACCCCTGTCTGAAGTGACTCGTACTTTGAACGCCTTCAAGTAGTGTCATAGCTTGCGCGAAGCCATGACCACTACATATGAAATCTTCTCGAGCTCGGTCATGTTGCACCTGGAAGTTGTGAGGACTTCGGAGACGTAGTACACCGGGCATTGCTGTTTTTTGTCCTGCTCTTGGACTAATGCTGCGCTGACTGCGCAGTGTGAGGCCGCGATGTAGAGAAGCAGTGGAGCGAAGGGTCAGGATTGTCAGGGTTGCTAAGTCAGATAGGTGTTGTTTGAGCGAGTTGAAGGTCGCTGCTTGCTCTGGGCCCCAGACGAAGTCTTTCGTGCCACGCAATGTTTTGAGGAAGGGCAGGCTTTGCTCGGCGGACTTGGAGATGAATCTGTTCAGGGCAGTCAATCTTCCTATGAGTCGATGGATGTCCTTGGTGGACTACGGAGGTGCCATGTCCATAATTGCTTGGATCTTAGTTGGGTTGGCTTCAATCCTCCGGTGCGATACCAAGTAGCCAAGTATTTTGCCCTGACGTACCCCGAAGACACGCTTCTCTGGGTTGAGCCGGAGTCTCGCATCACGCATGTTGGCGAATGTCTCTACGAGGTCGGTTAGGTGGTCCTCTTTGCTTTTGCTTGCAACGGCAATGTCGTCTACATAAGTGAAGATGTTGCGGCCTAATTGGTTTTCAAGGACTTTCTTGGTGAGGCGAGAAAAGGTTGAGCTGGCGTTCTTGAGTCCCTCAGGCATCCATACGAAACAGTATGTGCCGAAGGGCGTGATGAAGCTTGTACTAGCCTTGTCCTCCTCTTTCATGTAAATCTGGTGGTAGCCCGAAAAGCAATCTAGGAGGGACATAACTTCGCAGCCTGCTGCGCTGTCGACAATTTTTTCGATTCGTGGCAGAGGGAAGTTGTCCTTGGGGCACACCTTATTGATGCTCGTGAAGTCGATGCACATGCGCAATTTGCCGCTCTTCTTCTGCACCATGACAACGTTGGCGAGCCATGTCGGATAAGCGATTGATTCGATGAATCTAGCTTCCAACAGGCGATGCACTTCGGCCTTGGCTGCCTCCGTTTTCTCATCAGACATTTTCCATAACCGCTGCTTTTTTGGGTGCACCGAGGTGTCAATGCCCAGACTGTGTTCGATGATGGAGTGGCTGACCCAGACTAGATCGAGGGCGGACCAAGTGAAGACATCATTGTTACGGGAGAGACAGGAAAGGTGTTTTTCCTCGTCTCGCGATGTTAGGTCTTCGTTGATTATGACTGTTTGCTTCGGGGTTGTGGAGTCGAGGGGTACCGCCTTCGTCCCATCATTACTTTGAAGCTGGGCGTTGACTTTTTTGTCTTCGACTGGGCGCTTGCTCTCGAAGCCTTCACGCTCTGCTGTGAGGCAGTGTATGTTTTGTTGCCCTGGAACGAAGTCTCTTTCGATGTTGCGCGCTGTCTGCTGGTCACCGTAGACAGCGATCACGCCCTGTGGGCCTGTGATTTTCATGCAGAGGTAGAGCCCATGAATGGTTGCCTCAAATTTGTTGATCAAGCCACGCCCCATTATGGCGTTGTATGGGTAGACCATGTCGACAATGTCCAATGTGACCTGCTCACTCCGCGCGTTGGGCGCTGCACCAAATGACAGGGGAGCTCTATCTTACAGATGGGGAACGTGCCCTTGCCGCCGAATCCATAGAGGGGATTGTCTACAAGCTTGAGGAGGTTGTGGTTGATTCCCATACGATCGAAGGCATGCAGAAAAATGATGTCGGCCTGACTGCCGTTGTCGACCAGCACTTTGTGTAGATCCCAGCCTACTACCCTGTAGTTGATCACCATGGCGTCTGCGTGTGGAGCGCTGCGCAAGTCGACATCCCTAGCGTCGAAGGTGAGCGGTACATGGGACCACTTTGTTTGCACCACTAGGCCAGTGAGAGCGACATGGTTCACACTTCGATAGTGGTCCTTTTTCTGCCGCTTTGTGTCGAAGTCCACGGTGGATCCCCCAGTGATCATGTGGATGACTCCGCGATATGGTGGCTCAGCGAAGTCTTCTTGTTTGGGTGCTTGCGGTGGATGGTTGTGGTGTGGAGGATTTGGTTGGTGCGGAGGCGGTGGTGGTAGAACCTGCACCTCTTGATGGTGCTGGTAAGCATGATTGGGTTGGTGCTGGATTTGCTCGTTATGGTAGGGTTGTTGGTGGTGGTAAGTGTGCGCAACGACCCACTGGTTGTTGGCTGGTTAGGCTCTGGACATTTTGTCCTTGGTTGCTTTAGTCTCCGGACAGTCCCTCGTTGGATGCATGCAGTCTTCACCGCGAAACAAGCAATAGAATCTTCGCGGCTGCTGGGTCCGTTCTCGGCCTCTTCCTCTTGCGCCGTTGCCGTGGCTTTGAGGGGGGTATTCTTGACGACGGGTGGGCTTTCTGGCTAGGTGCTGATTGGCTATGGTGTGCACCTATTGATGATTGCGATTGTCCCTACCGGAGTCTGACTGCGCTGGCTGGGTCCAAGTTCTACTGGACTTCAGAGGGTCCTTGGGCTTCCTCTGAGTTTCAACTTTGCATTGATGGAGCTCCTCAGACCTGTCATACTTCTCAAACAGTTGGTATAGCTCCTGTAGGTTCTTGGGCGGATCCCTGATGCAATGACTGTATAGGACGCCTGCCCGAAGACCACTGATGGCAGTTGCGATTTGAGCGTCAGGAATTTTCTGTAGTATTCACGAAGGGTTTCATTTTTCTGCTGCTTGCAGAGGGATCACTCGGCCAGTGCGTCTATGTCGGGTCGGTACCCTTGGAAATTGAGCAGAAATTTGTCGTGAAGCCCTTTCCAGGACTCAATGGACAGTGGCGGTAACCTGGTATACCAAGTCAAGGTTGGGCCTTCGAGTGCGATGATGAAGGACTTGGCCATAGTGGCATCGTCCCCTCCGGACGATGCAACAACGACCTGGTAGCTCATGATGTACTGAGCAGGGTTGGTGCTACCGTTGTATTTAGGGTAGGTACCGGCCCTAAAGTTGGCAGGCCAGGGTGATGCTTGGAGCTGCGGAGCTAGAGGATTTCGCTCATCGAGATAGTTGATCCCCTAGAAAGTAGCAGCTAGTGGGATGAAGGGGCCGCGTTGTGATTGGAATGGGTCTCCGGCCTGTGTGTGTTGATGGAGAGGCACTTGCGATGCGAGGGGTCCGTGCTGCAGGTTGTATAGGCCTTCGCCTTGCATGAGCGCAATCTCTTGTTCTAGCCCCCGAGCTCTCTGCTCCTCATCTTGTATCATCTCACGCACTTTGGCTTGCATAGTGACTCGTTAGCGCTTGGCTTCGAGGATTTCTTTCTGCTTCTGCAGGTGGTTGTTTTTGATGCGCAAAGCTCGTAGCTTTAGCTGGTCTTCAGCCGAGATGCCTATGACTTCTCCGTCCTCTATAGTGTCTTCGCCTTCTGGCGGAGCGAAGCTTGGTGGTGGTGCTTGTGGTGCGCCCTCGGAACTGCAAGTGCGCATAGTGCCGTCGAGGGTGGGGGTGGTCTTGGCGCTGTCTCTTGCTATTGACAGCGTCATCTTCGAAGGCCTTTTAGGGGGTGGAGCCCGCGAGGGCTTTGCCTTTCTTCTCCGCCAGGAGTGCTGCCTTCGCTGCATCATCAATGGACGTGACAGCCTTCGAGGTTGCTCTCTTGGGGGCCATTGCAGGTTGTTTTTTAGTCGCATGAACGGTGGAAGCCAAATATTGGAACTTGGTGTCCAAGATAGGCTGATCCAATGGGAAATTGGGGAAGGAGTTTGCAATGCTAACACGGGATGTCAAAAGCCACGTTAATGTCCCTATGCTTTGGCACAGTACAGGGGTATTTATAAATACTCGAGGGGTTGCCTGTCTCTGTCAAAGACATTTAGACCCTCGAGTATCTGGTTTATCCCTAGAATATTCCCACGAGGGGGGTTACAGCCAATCATTATGGTATACTTTATTACAGACACGACCCAACCCACACATGCCCACGCGGGGTCCAGCTTAGTGGGCCGAACTGTACATGGGCCTCTCCCCGTACTGAGGAAGTGGGAGGTCCTGTGGTCTTCGACGAGGCCTTCGTCTCGTCTCGCCGGAGCGAAGGGGGCCGAACAGGCCTCCGTCTGGTCAGCGCCCTTGGTCTGTCCAGCAGGTCCTGCGGATGGAGTCTTTGTCCGCGCAGTGCGAGGTAGAAGTCATTGAGCGAAGGGTGGCGTGTTCGCCTTCGCCCCAACACCCAGTCATATTGAGTTTGGCAAGTCAACCATAAGATTTGAGGACTTAGTTAAGAAAGTTGGTTACTTTGGAAAAAATGATGATGAATTGATCCGGTCTACGGGTGATGAAATAATTCCTGAGCCGAAGGATGATGAAGTAGTGGTTTTCAAAAGCTTCTTCCATGCCGGGCTTCGGTTCCCGATGTATGAGATGATTGGTGAAGTTCTAAAGAAATTTGATTTATCTTCATCAATTGACCCCAAATGTCATAGTCAGACTCAGTTTTTATATATGGGCACTACGAAGCCAAGGCACGAGTGCTAATGCCGAAGGCTTCTGCAGAGTCTATGAACTCCATTGCCAGACAAAGGTCAGAGCAGATGGCCTGCACAAGAACTTCGGGTGCTATAATTTGGCATATTGAAAGGATACAAAGGCTCCCGTGATTGGATACCGCACCAAATGGCCTACTGGCTGGACCAGTGAATGGTTTTACGAGAAAGATGATAAGAAGAGGAGGGAAAAATTATGGATATTGTGATGAGTCATCTAAGGTTGAGTTTCGGCATCACAAGGCCGTTATGTTTCATGAAGATAGGCTCCCCATGCCAAGTAACTGAAGTGCAATTCAGAGTTGTGGCAGAGCATATAAGTACTCGAGACTTGGTTCAAGAATATTTAGCGAACAAAGTTCTTCCAACACAACATGGGTGGGGGATGCCAAAGCTCAAAGACAAAGGAAACAAGCTAGAACTTGTGAGGCTGTCGTATCGCTTCAAATTTCAAGATACCTTCAGCGGTCCCTGCGCCGAATGGCTGGAGATGATCAAAACAATGTGCAATGAAATTCTAGGTAACTATACTAAGAAAGATGGTCAACTCATGACTGTTGCTTTTGGTAGTCGAGAAAAATGAAGGTTGAACCGGGTAATGGACGCCATAGGCTTCGAATACCCAGATTATGAGAGGTTTGAGGGAGAAGTTGAAGATGGTGGGGTAAAAAATAAAAGGGTCGTGAGTATTCTAAAAAAGCAAGCAATGAGATCTATTGAGGAAGACAAGAAGAACAAACTATCAAAAAGATTAAAGGTTTTGGGAGGGACTAAAATTTCAAAATTGAAGCCAAAATCTTTGGAACTCAAGAAACGGAAATATGTAGAAGCAAGTCACACTGAGGAGAAAGAGTCTGTTCTACCGAAGTAGATCGCTAAAACCCCTTCGACATCTTCTATTGTCGTGACGAAAATCCTAGAGGGATGACTGAACCTTTGCCTTTCGCTATGCTAAGTCCTCTAGGGTTAGAGCTGACTAGCTTATTACAACCAAGGGAGAAAAGTGCTAACAAAGTCACCGAAGTGGAAACCAAAAAGGGTCATTCGGCGACCGGGAGGATGTCCAAAAAGAGGCGACATATGATGACTGTTATGAGGGCCGTTCACGATACTCCCCCACCAGTAGCACAGAACAGAACTGCTCCTTCCATTATTGATGAAACTACCAAAGCACCCCAAGAAGCCAAAAGCAGTGGGGCTCCTCTCGGAACAACTCTATCGGAAATTGACACGATTATTGCTGATGTGGTACCCGATAGGGAAATTGATGTAGTGGTTGCTGCCGAGACTTTGACATAAAAAATGAAGAATACTGAAGAAGCTTCTTCGGAAAGCAAAATCTTCGATTTTTGGCACCTGGGTGGCCAGCAGCTTTCCAAGGAGGACATTTCTGAACTGAGAGAATTTGCTATATCAGGTGGCTATCAGTCTGGGTCCGTGCTCTTCGGTGATGTAGATGAAGAGATTCTGGGTTGTATCCCTAACTGTGTTGGGGCGAAGGTTGTGAATACCCTGACAAGAAGCATTGGATTCCTGAAACTTGAAAGGGATCTTAGTAGTTATAGAAAACAACACATCACTGGTAGCTTAGTATACTCAAATTTCAAGTTATGGACTTTATTGCTTCCCTTGATTTACTTAGTTTCCAAGTTTTGAGAATGAAAATCAGTTTCGGTTTTGCAACAGAGTTTCCTGCTAAGCAAAGCTTTGAAGGTGCAGCAAGAGAACGAAGATAGAAAGAATGAATTCATCATTAATGATTTGGATAAGAAGGTAAAAAATCTTGAAAATTCGCTGAAGGAAAAAGATTATTCACTCGAGTTTGCCGAAGCTTCTCTTGCTGAAGCTCGCGTCCGTAGTGAAAAGCAGAATATCTAGATTTCAGAGCAAAGCAAGAAAGTTGAAGAGTTAAATAGAGAACTCAAAAAACAAAGTCAACTTTGCAGGATAATGCAAACCGTTTCATCCGCGAAATCGAAGATTTGAAATTAAAGGTAAAAAACGAAGCTAAAAAGAATTCCAAACTTTCCAAAGTTTTAAAAAACCTTCAGGATACTTGTTTCGACTTTGTGACCCGATCCACTTCACAGTTGCGAAACATCTTTAACTCTGTTGGAGCTAACTTAGTAAGTACCCCAATATGCCCTCCCTTTATTTTGGATTTTTTGAAGTCCACGTGACTCAGCTTCGTTGGGCGAATAATGGTGTTGTCTTCTTCGATGCCAATATCTTCACTGTCATCTTCTGACCCTTCATCAAGGTTCGCAACAACACCTTTAGCTTGGGGTGCAGCAGCTTTGACTGCCACAATTGACATTGCAACCCTTGTTTCAGGGGTCTTTGAAGTGGGCGCTAAATCTAGCTCAGGGGTTGACCGCTCTCTGGTCATTTCTGTAAAGGCATAATTCACTTGATGTGCGAGCTAAGGCTAGTTTTGGAGCAAGGAAGTGTTCAAAGCAAGCTTCAAAGATAAAGCGGGCTTTGAAAGCAAAGAATACAATGCAGTGTATGTCGTGCAAATGGCCATAGGCATCGCCCCTTTTATACGAATTTTTTAAAGTAGATACTTCATTAACTTAGCACTTGACCCCACTGGTCAGAGTTTTATGAAGTAACTTTTCAAAACGAGCTTCAGGTAGGTGTTTTCGGACCTTTGGCACAAGGCCTCCCAATCATATTTTTTGTGGTCTAATCTCGTTCTGAAAGTGTTTCCAGATTGAGAAAGTGCATTTTAGGCATGACATGAAGAAGAAGATAGCAAACCAGAAAGCGACAAGTTCGCCTAGGCATGAGCACGACAAAGGTGCATGCCGAAGTTACCAGCCTTGGCTGTGAACAGCTTCATGCACAAAGCAGATAAGGAGAGGGCTTAGAAGGCTTGAGCAACAAGAAAGAATAACAGGGAAAAATAGTTGCCCCTGTAATATTTGTGAGTCAAATGTGTAAACTTTGTGGTATACATGTAATTTCGTACGAAGCTGTACCTCTCCCCTATAAATAGAGGAACAATGCTATGCATAAATTCACCTTTCGAGGGACCAAAGTTTCGTTTAGCTCAGCCTTTGAAGTACCTTAGAGATATTGTCTTGTGTAAAGCCTAAGCTATGTTTTTAACTACTTGTTATATTGCAAGAAACACGAAGATAAGTCGAATGTCTGTCTTTTACAATTCATTCATTACCTTTGTCAATATTCAATTACAATTGCATCCTTCTTCTCCCTTCAATTGACCTTCGAAGGAGCAAATTGAAAGGCGAAATTTGTAGTTTTATAACTTGTGTTGCCTTGTTTGATACCCTGTAGCAATCAAAAACAAGTAACCAACATTGGCGCCCACCTCCGTTGATCTTACGACCATAACAAGCTACATCATGTCACCGAACAAATCGACGGCAACAGGCGCTGTCCTCATGGTCCCTAACCAAGGAGATGAAGCTCTCCTTCGAGAAGCAAGGGGCCAAAAGGGGAAGGCCATCAGTCCTAAACTATGTGATGATGAACTTGATCGCGAGATCAACAACCTCGAAGCTATCCACCAACAAGTGGAGAAGCACAGGGAGAAGATGCTTTGGCTCTCTGAGCTGCAGAAGAAGATCGATGACACAACTAAAGAAATGTGCAACATATAGAGCATCACGATCGCCAACACAACTATAGAGACCTTTGGCACAAGGGTCTCAATCATGTCGACCTTCATCCTGAGGCATACAATTTTGAGGAATTTTTCTATGATGAAGCTTCCCCATTGAAGCCAGAGCTCCAAGACATACCATGGCCACCACTCTAGAAGCCTCCCACATTACTAGTATATGATGGTCTGTCAGATCCAAAGCAATTCCTGATGAGTTACGAAACCACCATATCCTCCTATGGTGGCAACACGAAGGTCATGGCAAAGTTATTTGTCATGGCAGCCAGGAGTGTGTCCCAAACTTGATACTCATCCCTTCAGCCAAGGACTATTACTTCGTGGCAAAATCTGAAGGACATGCTCCTTACAAGCTTTCAAGGCTTCCAAACCAAGCCATTCACTCCTTGACTCCTCTTCTAGTGCACTCAGGAGCACGAACAATACCTTCAGGCTTATGTCCAAAGTTTCCTTCATTTAAGGGCACAAGCACCAACTATCCAAGATGACATTGTTACAGAGCAAATGATCAAGGGGCTTCGTCTAGGCCCGACAGTGCCGTACTTCGCTAGGAACCACCCCATTCGCTAGAGAAGTTGCTCCAAAAGATGGACGATTAAAAAGGGGCAGACAATGTCTTCTGCCAAAGAAGGGAGTCGAATGTGTAAACTTTGTGGGCATACTTGTAATTTCTTACGAAGTTATACCTCTCCCTTATAAATAGAGGAACAGTGCCATGCATAAATTCACCTTCCGAGGAACCAAAGCTTCGTCTAGCTCAGCCTTCGAAATACCTTCAAGCTATTGTATTTTGTAAAGTCAAAGGTACATTTGTAACTACGTTATATTGCAAGGAATAAAAATGACAAGTATGGACACACGACGACAAGTCGAATGTCTGGTCTTTTACAATTCATTCATTACCTTCGTCAATATTCATACACTTGCATCCTTCGTCTTCTCCCTTAAATTGACCTTTCAAGAAGAGAAAATTGAAGGGAGTAGTTTATATAGTTTTATAACTTGTGTTGCCTTGTTTTTGATATCATGTAGCATCGAAAACAAGTGGCCAACACTATCTAAACAAAAAAGGTAAGGAAAAATCTTGTTATAAAGTGGTTTAATTTGGATCTTAGGTTTTCCAGAGTAGGTGGGGCGTGCTAAATATAAATTTCAAAAGTTTATATATAAATTTCAATAGTTTTAAAAATATTTATAATTTAAATAATTAATAAAATAATTTATCTAAATATGTTTTAATGGTTTACAACTATCACTACGAGAATTCGGCTGTTTGCCGAGTGCCAAATATTTTGCCGAGTGTTTTTTCGTCACTCGGCAAAGCTCTTTGCCAAGTGCCAAGCAAAAAACCTCGGTAAAAGAAAACACTCGGCAAAGATCCTCTTTGCCGAGTGTTTTATTTTTGACACTCGCCAAAGAGTTTTTTTGTCGAGTGCTTTTTTTAACACTCGACAAAGAGCATCTTTGTCGAGTGTTTTTTTTCAACACTAGGCAAAGACAATTTAAAAATTATATTTTAGAGCAATAAATTAATTTAAATGAAAAAGTTTTCAACTACAAATTTGTAATGAAACTTTGTAATTAACAATTTTTGACTTGAAATCATCTTATCATTAAAAAATTCGTGTGAAGTTTTTAAATTTGAAATTCAAATTTTATAAACGACCTCGGATGTAGAAACTATCAAAATAGAACTTGTAGATCTTGAAAAGTTATGCAACTTTATAGTTGGTCACATTTTCAAATGAATTAATTTAGTGTCTTAAATAATCAAATTACTCTCGGTTTGTTATAGTACACGAGGAATTAAAACGTAATATACACATAATTGATGTAGTAGTGTAGTGTAGAGGAGAGTATGCACGAGAGAGAGGTTGTGAGTTTGAATATCACCGTTCACAAAACATGTAAATTTGATTCAAAATAATAGTGAAAATGGTGATAGGGCGATACCTATGGTAATAGGTAGTGGTTGAAGATTTGTTCACATAATTTAAAAAATGTTTTGCTATTTTTTAGAGTTTTTTGTGATTCTTAATTTGCCGAGTGTCTAAAAAAGTATTCGGCAAAGAATCCTTCGCTGATAAAATGTCTGCCGTGTATTTTCAGTAGCGTATATTTCTATGATTTTTTAGAACTACTAATAATTTGTTTCACCAACTCTGTCAAATTTTCTAGATCAAACTGAACAGCACAAAGAAGGTCATAGTAAACGAGCCAAGAGCAACGGCTATATACACGGAAGAGGATTGATCCGTAGTTTTGAGTGATGATGACGATAATTGGAGAAAATTTTGTGGCAAGCCGTGGATTAGCTAATTAGCATGCTTTCTTGACTTTTATATATATAGTGCGTGCGTGCGTGTTCACTTTCGTTTTTGTTCTTGGCAGGCCGTGACATGCTATTTTTGGCTTCTATTTAATTATTTATAAGCTCTAGTATTTGTTGTAATATTGGAGAAACAAGTGATATGCTTCCATTATACTTAAAATATATTAAATATTTTAATTTCGAATAAAACAGGTATATAACTCAGATAAATGTCATATGAAATTATAGCATCAATAAATAGTAGCAATTATAAGATATGTAAACATGTAAAATAGCTGCTCAGGTCTATTTCAAAATTAAACATGGCTTGTAGATGAAGAAGGCAGATTAAACACATAAACACAATTGTTTATCTTTTTATATTGCTCTCAAAATAACGGGTTGCTGTAATAAATAGCCCTCCAACGCTAAATGGTGATCAGAGATTCTCGACTAACGTGACAGTTTAATCTTACCAAATCAGGATTTTAGATCAGATGTAATAAGCCTAATAATCAAGTATAAATACTAATAGTAAGGAGCTGTGTAATAAATAAAATAACAGAATTTAACACAGATAAACAGCCTTAACAAATAGAGATATGATTAGGCACAAATAAATACTTGATGCCGAAATTAACAACACACTAAAACATAGACTGTCACGTTGTCTCACTACACCGCTATCATCATCGAGCAATCAACTCTGCCCACAAATTGTGTAATTACACCCAAGTAAATAATACTAGCAGATTATACAAAATTACTCAATAAATATAGAGATGCAACGGGTAACTCACAGCACGTAGATTGTCTACGTGGGAAGACCAGCTCAGCGAACACAAGGTCCTGTCCTAGAAAACCAATTCCACCGCCCACGTCCGGGCCTGCACGGCGAGAGGTTGACGGAGATACTAGAGCCGCTGCCGGAGCCGAGGGAGACGTCCACGGCATCAGCCCGAAAAGAGGAACACTGTGCAGCAGGGAGCCCAAGCACTAGGCCAAGGTGGACAGAGACCAGAGAATCAACGAGCAGCACCAAGGCACGACATCAACAGCACCACACCACCACCACCGAGAACAACAGACAGCCGACGATACGGACGAGACCAGGACACCCGGAATCGAGCAGATCGAAGGATTTCTCGCCGGAACAGTGGATAGGATGGAACCGTAGAGCCCTCTGTCTCTGCGTTTCCTTGAGAGAGAGAGTACAGGGGAAGGGGATCCACTTAAGGAGCCGGACGAGAGACTGTTATTGAGAAAAGGGGAGCGATTTGCGGTCGTGGAACGAGGAAGCCGGAGGGAATGGAGCAGTGGTTGCCACCGCCGCCCAGCCGTTCGCTCGGCCTCCTGCTCGCTGCCCTCCTGTGGTCTCGGGCAGAGGCACCGAAGTACCTAGGCCACCTCTCAGTCGGCTGGGCTGCTCGGCCTCCGAGCCTTGTAGTGGCCCATTTGGCTGGCCACGTATTTCCTTTTTTAAGAAAATAAAGGGAAAACCCCTCAAATGAACAACAATCCCCACCATTTTCACTCTTATTTTCTGATCAATGTCATTGAGCTCCCGTACTATTTATATACTACTTTTCGACAGAGGTACTTGTTAGGTTTGAACCAAAGCCTATCCCAGTGTACTCCAACCCTGCACGAGTAAGCGGAGGACTACGCCTTGATCCACAAACCCTAGTGTGAGAATCTTCACACAAAAGGCCCATAGTACTAGGCAGATTATCTGCTTCTCTTAAGGGGCAGGGCGTTATGGTCATGCCCTTTAATATCTATTCATGAGCTCACTAGAGAGAAAACCCCATTCTCTCCCGGACTGCGACCCCACAGTCAGCTCATATAGGTGAAATCATTAAGGAAATTCTGTAGGACAATTTCCCTGCTTATAGCATTGACTCCATTAAGAGCATATTGCTCAACCTGCCATACAGACAGAGCACAACAGCTCATGAGACTCTTTATCTTTTGTGCTCTTGGTTCCACAGTGCTTCGTTTCCTGGAGCCTGGATCTCAGGACCTCCGGTCACACAGGACAGTTATTCGCAGTTGAAACCGCTAACAGGGTACGAGTCCCATTCCCATGCACGCTGCTTGGATTGGCTTTTGAGCCAGGCCTTTGGTGAAAGGATCAGCAAGGTTCCTTTCTGACTTGATGTAATCTACGGTTATTACACATGTCTCTCTAGCATGCCGGCATGAATCAAGACATTTTCTGATATGCCTCGAGGATTTTTGGTTATCCTTTGTACTGTTCACTTTCAGCAACACAGAAGTGTTGTCACAGTATACTAGGACAGCCGGTATCGGCTTTGCTAGCATTGGAAGGTCTGACAACAGGTCTCTCAACCATTCAGCCTCCAATGTTGCTGAATCAAGTGCAACTAATTTAGCCTCATTGGTGGAACGTGTCGATAATGTTTGTTTAGACGATCTCCACGACACGGCCCCACCAGCTAAAGTGAACACATAGCCACTTGTAGACTTCATTTGATCCGAGTCAGAGATCCAGTTTGCATCACTAAATCCTTCAAGTACTGACGGAAATCCGGTATATTTAATACCAAGATTCATCACTCCCTTCAAATACCGAAGCACTCTGTATAAGGCTACCCAGTGTCTATCTCCTGGACTGGTCGAATAACGAGCCAGTCTCCATACTACATATGACTGCATATGAAATATCTGGTCTAGTTGCACTGCTCAGGTACATGAGATATCCGATGATCTGCGAATATAGTAGCTGGTTCACAGGCTCGCCTTCATGTTTACTAAGCGTGTAGGATGGATTATAGGGCGTGGTGACTGGTTTACAGTCCATATGTCCAAAGCGAGTCAGGACCTTTTCCACATAATGGGATTGTGACAAAGTAATCCCATCCTCACCCTTTATTAGCTTGATGTTCAATATTACATCAGCTTCACCCAAGTCCTTCATATCAAAGTTCTTGGAGAGGAATACTTTTGTCTCCATGATAGCCTCCAAATCGGTCCCAAATATCAATATGTCATCAACGTATAAACACATGATGGCACCTTTGCCCCCAGAGAAGCGATAATACACACACTTGTCGGTTTCGTCTACACAAAACCCGGCAGTGGTCAGAGTATTATTAAACTTCTCATGCCATTATCTGGGAGCTTGCTTAAGACCATATAAGGATTTAATCAAGCGACACACTTTGCTCTCTTGTCCTTTAACCACAAATCCTTTTGGTTGCTGCATATAAATTTCCTCTTCCAGCTCTCCATTTAGGAATGCTGTCTTTACATCCATTTGATGAACAAGAAGTTTATAAGCAGCTGCCAGCGCTAAAAGCACACAGATTGTGGGCAATCGAGCCATCGGAGAATATGTATCAAAATAATCCTCCTCTTTCTTTTGAGTAAAACCCTTAGCCATAAGACGGGCCTTGTACTTTTCAATAGTACCATCGGGTCTCCTCTTTCTCCTAAAGATCCATTTGTAGCCCATAGACTTGCAACCAGCTGGGAGATCAGTTATCTCCCAAGTTCCGTTCAAGATGATTGAATCCATCTCGCTACAGACAGCCTCCCTCCAGTACTCTGCATCCAGAGATGTATATGCCTCTGTGAGGGAGCGTGGTTCTTCATCCACTAGATAAATAATATAATCATCACCTAGAGACTTTTCGGTCCTTTGTCTCTTACTCCTCCTTAACTCCAAATCTGGAGTCTGGTCATAGACACTCGAGGGCAGATAATATGTCCGAGATGGACTGTCTAGGGCTACCACTTCCTTATCCCGCATAGGGAAGATGCTCTCAAAGAATGTCACATCTCGAGGCTCCATTATTACATTTACAGCGACTTCGCTCGTCTCGGAATGGACCACTAGAAATTTATAAGATGCACTGTTATGTGCATAACCCAGGAAGACACAGTCTACGGTCTTAGGGCCTAACTTTCTCTTCTTCGGCAACGGGACATTCACCTTTGCAAGGCAGCCCCAAGTTTGAAGATGCGAAAGATCTGGCTTCCTTCCTTTAAATCCTTCATAGGGTGTGGCCTCACGGTTGCAAGGCGGTACCTTGTTTAGGACATAGCATACCATGAGTACTGCCTCGCCCCACCAGATGTCAGGCATCCTCGAACTTTGCAACAAAGCATTAGCTAAGTCACACACTTTTCGGTTCTTCCTTTCAACTACCCCATTTGACTTAGGTGAATATGGAGCGGTGGTTTCATGAATGATTCCACACTCTTTGCAGTACTCATCAAAAAGGTTGGAAAGGTATTCACCTCCTCTATCAGACCTCAACCTTTTAATTTTCTTGTCTAACTAGTTTTCAACTTCAGTCTTATAGATCTTAAAGTGTTCTAGTGCCTCATCTTTAGTTCTGAGTAAGTAAATATAACAGAACCTGGTAGCATCATCTATCAAGGTAAGAAAGTATCTTCTACCGCCTTTTGTGATTATACCATTCATCTCATAGATATCTGAGTGAATTAGTTCTAAAGGAGTGGTACTTCTGCCTTCAACCGTATGAAACGGTTTTCTAGGCTGCTTAGATTGCACACAAATACCACATTTTACACCTTTAACATGTTTATATTCAGGAATTAAAGACATGTCACTTAATCTCTTAATGGCCTCAAAATTGACATGACACAAACGGGAATGCCAAATATCATTAATGGAATCGTTATTATAGACCACATTAACATGGTAAGAAGAATGATTGTTCAAAACAGAAAGACGGAACAAACCGCCTTACTCATATGACTTTCCAACAAAAGTACCAAACTTAGACAGGACCACTTTATTGGACTCAAACACTAATTTGAGACCCTATCGACATAGCAGCGACACTGGTATGAGGTTCCGTCTCATCGAGGGCACATAGAGTATGTCCTTCAGCACGAGCGTCTTTCCTAAAGTTAACTTCAGGTAGACCTGTCCAGTACCTCGAACTGCTACCGGAACACCATTTCCCATCAAGACTGGCGCGCTGTTGTATCCCTGGAATGAAGAGAACATGGATCGATCAGCACAAATATGAACAGTAGCACCGGAATCCATCCACCAGTCATCTGATGGACTTGCCATAAAGGCCTGAGGTGCATACCCTGGGGTGGAGTTAACCACCACGTTCCCTTCTTTGCGCTGAGGTGGAGGACATTTTCCCTTCCTAAGTTTGCACCTCCGAGTTGTATGCCCGGAGACACCAAAAAACGTAACAGATAAAGTCCTCCTTTTTCTTCTTCATCTTTTTGGACTTAGGTTGGTTTAGATTCTTCTATGGAGAGTTCCTCTTCTTCTTCTGGAATTTTCTATCTCCACCCTTCTCAACAACGTGAGCCTGGAGTTGCTGGGATGGCTTGTTACTGGACCTTGCACGCTCTTCCACATTTATCGCAGCTGACAACTCAGTGAGAGTCCTTTGCTTCTTCATGTGGCGGCGTGAAGTCACAAAGTCTCGCCAAGAAGGCGGGAGCTTTGCCAGTATTGCATTCACCTGAAAACTGTCTGGTAGGGCGCAGGCATATTGGACCAAGTCCCTAACAAGGAGTTGAATCTCCTGTAGCTGCTCCATAACAGACCTTCCCTCAGCCATTTTATAGTTGAGGTAGTTTTCCGTTGTGAATGACTCATTGCCATTGTCAACTTCAGAGAACTCATTCTCAAGTTCAGTCCATAGACCCTTAGCGGAGGTAAAACCAGAGTACACGTCAAATAAGCGGTTCGACAAGACGTTCAGCAGACGAGACAAGCATGCCTCATTGGCTTCGTCCCACTTAGCCTTCTCCGCTAGTGAGGCGGCCTTCGCTGCATCATCAGATTCATTTGATGCAGCCTAGGGAACAGCCGACGTCACTACCCAAAATAATTTCAGGTCAGTGAGCCACATGCGAGTCTTAATCTGCCAGTGCTTAAAGCTTGCGCCGTCGAACACTTCAGGCTTAATGACTTCAGAACTGGAGGCCATTATACGAACTGGTTTTCTGGATTGTTGTAATATTAGAGAAATAAGTGACAAGCTTCCATTATACTTAAATATATTAAATATTTTAATTCCGAATAAAACAGGCATATAACTCAGATAAATGCCATATGAAATTTATAGCATCAATGAACAGTAGCAATTCTAAGACATGTAAACATGTAAAATAGCTGCTCAGGTCCATTTCAAAATTAAACATGGCTTGTAGATTACGAAAGCAGATTAAACACATAAACACAATTGTTTATCTTTTTATATTGCTCTCAAAATAGCGGGTTGCTGTAATAAACAGCCCTCCAACGCTAAATGGTGATCAGAGATCCTCGACTAACGTGACAGTCTAATCTTACCAAATCAGGGTTTTAGATCAGATGTAATAAGCCTAATAATCAAGTATAAATACTAATAGTAAGGAGCTGTGTAATAAATAAAATAACAGAATTTAACACAGATAAACAACCTTAACAAATAGAGATATGATTAGGCACAAATAAATACTTGATGCTAAAATTAACAACACACTAAAACCTAGACTATCACGTTGTCTCACTACACCGCTATCATCATCGAGCAATCAACTCTGCCCACAAATTGTGTAATCACACCCAAGTAAATAATACTAGCAGATTATACAAAATTACTCAATAAATATAGAGATGCAACGGGTAACTCACAGCACGTAGATTGTCTACGTGGGAAGACCAGCTCAGCGAACACAAGGATCTGTCCCAGAAAACCAATTCCGCCGCGCACGTCCGGGCCTGCACGGCGGGAGGTTGACGGAGATACTAGAGCCGTTGCCGGAGCCGAGGGAGACGTACACGGCACTAGCCCGAGAAGAGGAACACCGCGCAGCAGGGAGCCCAAGCACCAGGCCACCGTGGACAGAGACCAGAGAATCAACGAGCAGCACCAAGGCACGGCATCAACAGCACCACACCACCACCACCGAGAACAATAGATAGTCGACGATACGGACGAGACCAGGACACCCGGAATCGAGCAGACGACGGATTTCTCGCCGGACCAGTGGATATGATGGAACCGTAGAGCCCTCTGTCTTTGCGTTTTCTTGAAAGAGAGGGTACAGGGGAAGGGGATCCACTTAAGGAGCCGGATAAGAGACTGTTACCGAGAAGAGGGGAGCGATCTATGGTCGTGGAACGAGGAAGCCGGAGAGAACGAAGCAGTGGTTGCCGCCGCCGCCCAACCGTTCGCTCGGCCTCCTGCTCGCTGTTCTCCTGCGGTCTCGGGCAGAGGCACCGAAGTGCCCAGGCCACCTCTCAGCCGGTTGGGCCGCTCGGCCTCCGAGCCTTGTAGTGGCCCAGTTGGCTGGCCACATATTTCCTTTTTTTAAAGAAGATAAAGGGAAAACCCCTCAAATGAACAACAGTATTTACCTTATGCAATGATAGAATGCTACATAGAGAATCTTCAACAACGTACGTGACTAATAAAATTATCGTATAATTTAAAACGAATATATTTTATTGAATTTATACCACCAACAAAACATTCCGCTCTAACAGTAAAACCTCAAATCTAGACTATAAGCCATTTAAGAGGGTATCCTATAATTTTTTGACCAAATTTTATTAAATAAGACATTGTTAGAGTGTTTTTCCTGTGTAGAGTCACATATTTTAATTCGAGGCACCAGTTTCAAGCATTATTGAAGATGTTCTTATAGCTCTGCCGCTAAACTAATATTTTTTAATGGAAAACATAGATTATAATATAATTATGATAAGATAAGGAAAAAAAGACCTTGGACAAGGAGGCCTTGTCAGGGCGGGGTAAGAGTTGACAAGTTTGTCGAGGGAATATATCTGAGTGGAAGTGGAGATGTTCCTAGGCACGATTGCTACGCGGGCGATGGAACTAAAGCAGAGAGAGAGAGAAACGAGAGCGGGTAGAACATACATATAGTGCGCTCTTTGCTGCCGCCTGCCGGCCAGCCGTCGTTGCCCCCTCCCCGTCGGCCGCCCTTATTCCCGGTCCCATCGCTAACACACACCACCCAGCACTTCCTCCAGTCCTAGCTAGTGCTCCTTGTCTCCTCTCTGATGTGGAGGTCACCGCAGGATGATACCGCAATTATGTGTTTTGTAGCTCACAGCCTCCCGCCGTACGTACACATGCACGTAACTAGCAGTAGCCATCGTGTGTGCGACGTATAAGTGCAATCATCCATGTATCTAAATTAAGTACTATCTTATTATACCTCCCTGGTAGCGCCAACTCCCGGCACTTATTTCTCATCCTTTTTTTAGCGTAACGTGTTGAGCACCAAAAGTGATGGACGGTCTGACCCTAAGGCCCAGACGGTCCACGACCCCGCAATCAGATCAACTCAGGTGATTATCCTTATCTCATGTGTGATTATCCATCTAATCATGTGAGAGTTGTTGGCTATCTTCTAGGACCAAGTCCAAACCTACTTCACTATAAATATGAAAGGGTACGACCGATTGAGAACCTCTGAACACATTCCAATCGAAACAATTACTTTCTTTATGATTCCTGCCCTAGGAGTAGATGTAACGTAGTTCTAGTTATAGCCTTCCGCATATCCACATCCATCCCTATTCAACTCTACGTCGTTTAGATCAGTCTTGGGTGGCCTGCTGACCCCAAGACGACTCTAGGATCTTACTCCTCATGCGAGATCTAGTCCTGCTGCGAAGAAGAAGACCCTCTGCGCCATCACGAACCGTCCGAGCCCTAGGCGCGGACCGTACGAACGTACGCAGAGGAGGAGTCGTTCCTGCACCAGGTCGCGGACCGTCCGGCCCTGTGCTGCGGACCGGCCCTGTGCTGCGGACCGTCCGCGCCTCCGCAGAGAACACCGTCAGGTGGTCCTTTCTAGTGTTTGGCGCCTGGATCGACGCCAACACACTTTTTGGCGACTCCGCTGGGGAACAAGGTTGCAAATCCACAAAATCAGGTTTATATGGCCGATTCAAAAGATCTCAACAGTGCTTCTTCAAACAGCGACACAAGGCTGACTAATTTGTTGGCTGCGGAGCATAAAAGATTAGAAGATGACATGAAAAAATAGACAAAGAGTTCCAGCGACAACAAGATCAGGTGCTCATGGTGGCGGAGAAGTGGTTCCTCTCGCACTTCAGGGTTGATTGCCACCACGCCGAGTACATGTCAGCTGTGCTGCAACAGCTCCCCACGATAGGTGATGCCAGGTCAGCCGATGATATTCCATCTATTAAAATTTCTTTTGATAATCGGAAAAAATATCACAGAATATATAGAGAGGATGGCACATGCATTAGGGAAAACTCACATGCCTAATTTTTTATCATATAAATTAGGCGCCGAAACAATTGTGTCAAACACATCGACAACAAATGGATTTCCCCATCCATATTGTGGTATGCCGATGGATTCATATCCAGGACGACCGTTACCACCATCTCCGCTAAATGGTGGATTAACTCTGAGCACGGTCGGACCGTCCGCACACAATCTCAGGCCGTCCAGCCCCCGTCATACCGTCCGAGACCCTACGCCGGACCGTACTGAGTTATACAGAGCCCACCACAAGGGTCACAGGTGTTGCACGACACGACCGAACAGTCCGGGAATAGTACTGGACCGTCCGATCCACTCGCAGACCGTCCGACTGCACAGGTCGGACAGTTCGGAGCACCAGAAGTCACCTGTGATCCACCTAGTGCGAAATGCCGACATAAATATAGCCAGACACCCAAGCCCCAAGAGCCAAAAAAGTCACCTATCCCTGAGCTTTTTTGGCCCACTAAAGTAAAACCTTCTGTTCGCTCTCACCCACACTCGACACAAAAGGAGAAAGTTAAGTTCACATTTAATATTACTAAGTGTGATAAAATATTTTATGAGTTACTTAAACATGGTAATATTAAATTGTCACATATAATTCCTTCGGTTGAGGAATTAAAAGGACGTGTATATTGTAAATGGCATGGCTCTTTTCTTCATAACACCAATGATTGTGCTGTCTTTTATCGGTAAATACAATCGGCTATAAAAGAAGGCCGGTTGAGGTTTCAAAAGGAGGTGAGGATTGACAAGCCACCTGTCCCTGCCACCACATTAGAGCCGACGAGCAAAAAATTCATAGTTCGGCCTTGTGCGGCCGATAAAAGTAAAGATAAAAATATCGTCATTGATGATCCCTGCACACCAAATATGTCACGCAGAGTGGTTACTCGGAAGGCTCCGGACAAAAGAAAGACCGGAGGCGCCGGGGGGCAAGCACGATCGGACACTGGACGGTTCGGGTACTAAGTTCGGACAGTCCGAGACAGGCGCACACAATCAGGCTATGATGGCCGAACGGTCCTCAGACGGTCATAAGCAGCAACCTTAGACTATCGGACCACAACGTTCCAAAACAAGTGTTAGGAAGCAAAACACTGCTAAGACGTCTGGACGAGTCAGTAGAGTCGGCCCTACTTTTGATCAGTTGCTTGCCAAATATATGAAGAAGGCCATTCCACACAACGGGCCAATAAAACCAATGAAGTCAAAAAGGCGAACTGTGCGAAAGAAAAAGCCAACTAAACAGCCCAAAAGGTAGCACAACCAAGATCGCCTAGTCATCCTCCTCCAGGGATAGCATGGTGCTTCCCGGTCTATCCATCGACGATGTGTTGTCCTACTCATGTGTGGGGTGGTACGGCGATGAATCCGTATTACTGGCCTAATCTGTTTGCTTATTTGGGCTGAGGGCACCACAAATTTTGCGTATTGACAGGTTGATCAGGCAGACATGGCCGAAGAGGATGCAATCCAAAACGGCCTATGTGCATTAAAGTTCTATCAAGTATTTATATTATCTGATCGCAAGAGCCAATGACTTGCATCGAGCTAAGTCCTTACTTCGGGAACAAATAACTCAAGAGGTCAATTGTTTGTGAAGTTTTCACTAGTGCTTTTGGTTCGTCAAGCTCCACCAAAAGGCAGGGGGCATGTGTTGAGCACCAAAAGTGGTGGGCAGTCCGGCCCTAGGGCCCGAAAGGTCCGCGGCCCCGCGATCATATCAACTCAGGTGATTATCCTTATCTCGTGCGTGGTTATCCATCTAATCACGTGGAAGTTGTTGGCTATCTCATATGAACAGGTCCAGACCTCCTCTCCTATAAATATAAAGGGGTACGACCAATTGAGAATCCCCGAACATATTCCAATCGAACCAATTATTTTCTTTATCATTCCTGCCCTAGGAGTAGATGTAGCGTAGTTCTAGTTGTAGCCTTCCGCATATCCACCTCCATCCCTATTCGACTATACGCCGTCTAGATCCGTCTTGGGTGGCCTGCCGACCCCAAGACGACCCTAGGATCTTACCCCTTAGGCGAGATCTAGGTCTGCTGCGAAGAAGAAGACCCTCCGCGCCATCACGGACCGTTTGAGCCCTAGGCTCGGACCGTCCGGATGTACGCAGAGGAGGAGTCGCTCCTGCGCCAGGTCGCGGACTTTCCGGCTCTGTGCCGCGGACCGTCCGCACCTCCGCAGAGAACACCGCCAGACAGTCCTTTCTAGTGTTTGGCGCCTGGATCGACGCCAACAATGTTCAAGTGGCAAGATAGGGGGTTGGAAATCTTTTATTAAATCTAGGTGTCGCCTAACCATCGAATTCCAAACTCCTTATTATTCTTCCTTGTAGTAGATCTAGCACATTGAGGACACTGAGAGGATGTGTTTGAAAACAAAGTATTTTAAAATCATGGTTTTAAAATACTACAGGTTTAAGATGTTATAACACAATCGTAATATTCTTTCTGTCACTCTTAGCAATTCGTGTTTGGAGACAATGTATCTCAAACCATGATATTTAGTATACATGGGCAAGGCTATTCATAGACCAAAACTTTAAGTTGGAGTGGATTTTAAAATACTCTACAAATACCATTATATCTACAAAATCATGTTATTTAAAATAGAGTTTTTTCACTATCTAGATAAACAACCTCTTGGCAAAAAAACTATAAGATTCTACAATACCATGATTTTACCTCAAAACATATTGTTGTTCACTTATTTTCAGATGCTATTAATCAAGAACAAGACAACATAATTGTTAATGGTTAAAGACATTCGTCCTTCGAAACATTATTTCCTCTCGGATATAATGATCTTCAGACAAAGGTCATGAAGGACACACCTGATTTTACAATATAAACATGGATATAGGTAGTAAAATGATAGAATGCAGAAGAATGAAGATAATATTTGTTACATATTTATGATTCATCTATCTTCATTAAACATGAATAAGTATTAACAATATTAATAATATTCATATTACAATCAAGTGTGTACAATCAAGTATTAACAATATTATTCATATTAATAATATTCATATTTATGATTCGGCTTGCTGGAAGGTGGAAGAGTGAGAATGGCTCGAGAGCGATTACAATCAAGTGTGTACAGTACGGGTACTGTTCATCTATTTATATTCATGGGGCGCAGCCCGGGTAAAATTATATCCATGCCCTTGAACATTTGTTTACAAACAACTAAAACTAATAAGGTCCATTCAGTCGTTTTTCCTTCTCTGTTTGGTCTGGGCCGAAGCTATTGAGCTTCGGCATTCTGCATTGCTGCCTTTACGTAGAGTCTTCATCTTGAGGGGCTAAACCGAGGCTGGAGGTAGCTTTGATGAGCCTTTGTATTATTTTATCGAAAGTGTTTTTCCTTGAGAACCTTCGGTGAAGAAGAAGATCCCAACACATACAAAATCATTTGCTTCCAAACATCCCTGACTCATTCATAAGCAAAAATCAATGCATCGAACTCTTTGTCGATCAAAAGATTAGGAACTGTCCTCCTTTTACCGCATATCCTTGTCGAAGAAGGGCTCTAAATATCTCGTACCTAAATTTCGTAGGATCTACTACCTTAAAATTATTGGCTCGAGTTTTTTTCATGATAGACCCTTGCTTGCAAAAAAATGCTTTTGAGCGTGGGACCACCTATCTTTTCTTTGTTCTCACCTGTTTTTCTTTTTCACGTTGTCAAAGGAGAGTTCCTCTTTCCACTGAGTTAGCTTTGACTTTATTAAACAAAATCTATATAAAATTACATTAAAATATATAACATCAAACAATACACTATCAAGACATATATCATACTGTACCTACTGAGTTAGCTTTGATGCATATAGATGTTTATGCATATATGTATTGTGTTTTCTGATTTCTCATACGTCATCAGAACTCATTATCGTCCCATTGACCTCCATCTGCCGTGACCACCACCACACTACTATACTAGGAATGAGATCCTCTAACCTCCAACGTAAATGGAGAAAAGCTACAAATAAAACTTAGCTGTCTCTGTTTCTGTGCTTCTGCATCTCATCAGTGCATTCACGAACGGATACAATTGGGCGTGATCGCTACTTCAGTTTAATGAATATACAAATAATAGGCAAATGTTTACATACATGTGCGCGCAGTTACGCTTATAATCATAAGAAACATATATATATATATATATATATATATATATATATATATATATATATATATATATATATATATATATATATATATATATATATATATATATATATAGTATTTAGAGCCCTGGGCTCTTTTTAACTACAGGAAGCCCCGACCACCCGCTCGGTTGACCAGGCGACCATCTGGTCCACCCACTATAATGTTTACGCTTAGTTATACACAAGTTTACGAGTTTACGCTCATGTACCATTGTATAAAACCAACCGCTCTACCTGGCCTTCCGCGTGATGGCTTAGACTAGGGTTTCAGTGGCGGCGGTTGCGCGACACGAGCGAGCACGGCGGACAAGCATACGAGATCCATGGCGATCGCCTCCCTGTCATCGTTCCAGAGGTGCCTTCCCTTTGTTTCCCTCATTTTATTCCCTCCCCTCACCTTACCCCCTTTCCCCGCACAAACCCTCGCCCGCGGCGGACAAGCGTCCCCACCTGTTGCACGTGATCCCTCCGGCGCACCGCCTCCTAGCCCAGATCTGTTCGCCCACCGCCTCCTAGCCCAGATCTGTTCGCCCCTCGCCCTCTCCAGACTCGGTGATTCGCAGACTCGGCCAGCTGCCTAGGCACCGGCCACCGGCGTCCGGATCTCCTGCTCTGCTGTTCGCCACCTCGGGGGCTCTACGGCGTTGGCTCGACGCGCGCGGATAGCCTGCACGAGCGCGGCGGTCGTGAGCGCCTCGACGCTCCGATTCCTGAGGCAAGTCGCGGACGAGCAATCCTTGAAGAGCTCAAAAGCGTGGTCCACTATGTCCCTGTCGAGCCTGAGTATGGAGGCGACGTCGACGATCTGGAGGTAGTCGCGGAGGCTGTCGACGGAGACCATGGGGCCGGCGGGGTCCGGGTTGGAGGCCGCGGTGGCGGAGTCGACGGCGAGCGCGCGCTCGAGCTCGGAGAGGTGTCCGGAGAAGGTGGAGGCGGAGCGGGCGAGGACGGGGTGGCGCTCGAGGGAGAAAGCCGAGAAGGCGGAGACGAAGCCCGCGGGGAGAAAGGGGTCCTCGTCATCTTCGTCGCCGGGGGAAGGAGATGGGGCGGGATCGATGGCTGTGGCGAGGTCGGGGGTGACAAGGGGGAGCGGATGGAGTGAGGGGAGGAGGGGGAAGAAGGGGTGCGTGTGGAGGTGGCGCTCGAGGACGATTCGGGCGCAGGCGGAGCACTCGGAGACGGCGCGCGAGAGCGGCGGCTGCGTCGTCGCGCACCGCGCCGGCCCCGACGCGCGGCAGTAGGGGCACTGCGACGACATGGTGGGCAAGCCGGATGGGGGATTGGGGACGGAGAGGCCTGGGCTTTGGGTTTGGTGGGCTCTCGAGGTTGGAGATGGGCAGAGACCCAGCCAGATATGATCCCAGTCAGAATCACATGACATCTGTGCTATAGGTAATCTGATCTTCTAACTCAAGTTTGCATTCAGTTTAGACTTTAGGTTATGTTAGTCATAACAAGCTTGAAAAGACATATTAACAAGGAAAGATCATATTAACAGTTCATGTTATGTTTGCAGATATGGACCTCAGTGGTTTTCTCCACATTAGGAAAGCTGGAAGAGCCTTTTGAACTCAGTTTTTTTGCTAACAGTGGTGTTATGGTGAAACCGAGTTTTGTGTGTATGTACCAACAGCTAAAATGTAAACACGACATTATCATAGCTGAGTACAGGAATAATGATCTCTTATATCTTATTGTAAAATCTGAAACAGTTCTCCTGTAGATGGTTAGCTTGCATTTTACGCTACAATTACCTCAGATCACTTCTTGTTGTATCTTACACCAATTTACGAAATTTCTTGATGCATTTTATGACAATCTCATGCGCTGAGAGATACATTCGGTCTACATTCGTTATTATGAAACAGATGGACGATTTACTCTAAAATTCATACTCATTTACGTTGTTTTGGTACACGATTTACGCTTAAATCCGTCCGAGCCAGAACCTGCACACGACCGGTGGCGCGCGATTTTGGAGCCGTAAATTTGGGCTCCATTCACCATTACGAAACAAATATACGATTTATGGTAAAATTTGTACTAATTTACAATGTTTTAGTTCACGTTTTACGCTGAAATCCATTCGAGCCAGAACACGCGCTCAATCGGCAGCACACGATTTTCATGCCGTAATTCAGGCCTCATTTGCTGTTACGAAACAGGTATACGATTTACGCTAAATTGTGTACTCATTTACACTGTTTTAGCTCACGTTTTACGCTAAAATCTATTTGAGCCAAAACCCGAGCACGATCGGACGCACGCAATTATTACGCCGTAATTTTCGGGACCCATTTGCAGTTTCGAAACAGATATACGATTTACGCTAAATTTCGTACTCATTTACGCTGTTTTGGTTCATGTTTTACGCTAAAATCTTTCTGAGTCAGAACCCGATCACGATGGGATGCACGAGATTTTTTCGCCGTAATTTTTGGGCCGCATTCGCAGTTTTAAAACAGATCTACGATTTACGCTAAAATTCGTAATCATTTACGCTGTTTTTGTTTACGTTTTACGTTAAAATCTGTGCGAGTCAGAACCCGTGCCTGATGGGACGCCCGCTGGTACGGGACGTGGCTATACCTGGCTGGGGCTTCCTGGTACTAATGGAAGCCCAGGGCTTTCATTACCTCGTCCCTATATATATATATATATATATATATATATTGATAATGGAAACAAAAAACGTTCCAGCCTTTTGTAGTTTCCTACATACGGCATTACAGATTGGAAATTAATAAAACATGCATCATTAAAAAAATAACATCCTTGACAAGAACTTGTTCTCGAATCAAGCGTCCTTTAATCTGGCATTAGAACTCCAACCATGTTTTGCAAGGATCTCCATTGCCACCATCTCTAAGGATTGACATACCACAAGAATCTCTTGGTGAGCTTCTTGTTTCTGCAATAATCTCCAAAGTCTGAGCCAATACATCCCCCTGAAAAGAACCTGCAAAATTGATGGTATTGGTTTAGAATTAAAGGCCACATCATTGCGGCACAACCAAATAGACCAAAACATTGCTGCCACTCCAATTAAAAGTTTTTTCCGATGAGTTATTCCCTTGTTAGTAGCCCAATTCTCAATTATATGATTAATATTGATGGGTCTCTCTATGTTGAAAGCAAAGTAAATAATTCTCCAAATGTTCCTGATAAGGTAACAATAAAAAAAATATGTTGAATAGTCTCATTCTGATTACAAAAGCATCATTTCATACTTCCTGTCCACCCACGTTTAGCTAAATTTTCTTTAGTGAGAATAACTCCTCTCCCTAAGTACCACAAGAAATTTTAATTTTGAGAGGGATTTTTAGTTTCCAAAGCAACATATTATGGGTTAAAGTGGGAGTATTCATTAGAAGGCGGTACATTGACTAGACTGAGAAAACTCCATTTCGGTGAGGTCCCCATAAGAATTTGTCCTTCGAATGACCCAAAGGAATAGATGCGAGTAAAGTTGATAAATTATGCCACTCGACCCGCTTCACCCCTACAATAGCTCTGCGAAAAGAAAGGTTGGGTAAATTTCCATTCATAACATCTTTGACTAAAGCCTTTCTTTTTCGCACGATATTAAAAAGGTTTGGATAAATGACCTTAAGCGGTCTATCCAGAATCCATCTATCATCCCAGAACCTAGTTGCGTGACCGTCACCTACTCGAAACCTCCCCCACCTCAAGAATTCTTCCTTAATATTCATGAGACCAGCCCAAAAATGAGAGTCTCCTGATTTTCTCACGGCTTGAGTAAGTGATTTGGATCCTAAATATTTATTTTTTAGAAGTTGTTGCCATGTACCGTCTTGATTCAATAACTTAAAGAGCCACTTGCTGAGTAAACAAATGTTCTTAGTGGCTAGATTAGCTACCCCCAAGCCACCAACCTCCTTAGGTTGACAAATAATATTCCATTTTGCAAGTCTGTATTTCTTTTTAAATTGGCCATTTTGCCAATAGAACCGAGAGCGGATGGCATCTAGTTTTTTTAACACCCCGATAGGCACCTCAAAAAAGGACATCATGAAAATAGGGAGGCTGCTTAAGACTGAATTAATCAGCACTAGACGACCTCCGGAAGAAAGTAATTTACCTTTCCACATAGCTAATCGTTTTTCGAATCTATCAATAACACACTGCCACTCACTATTTCGTAACCTGCGATGGGTCATAGGGATTCCAAGGTATTTGAGAGGAAAAGAACCGATCCCACAACCAAAAAGACAAGAATAATCCATTTCATGATCCTTAGCTAACCCATAGCAAAAAAGCTCACTTTTGTGAAAGTTGATTTTCAAACCTGACATCTGCTCAAAAGCGGTCAGGAGAAGTTTCACATTTCGTGCTTGATCCAAGTTATGATCCAGAAAAACAACGGTATCATCCGCATACTGGAGGATAGAAAGGCCACCATCCACTAGATGAGGAACCACACCCGTGAATTGGTTATTTACCTTTGCTCTTAAAAATAGAATTGGCAACATGTCCGCAGCTATATTAAAGAGAATCGGAGAGAGAGGATCACCTTGACGGAGACCCTTATGAGTAGAAAAGAAAGGGCCAATTTCATCATTAACTTTAACCCCCACATGTCCTCCAGAGACAATTGACTGAACCCAATCACACCATTTCTGCGAGAAACCTTTCATTCGCATAGCTTGTTGGAGGAAGGGCCATTTTACCTTATCATAAGCTTTTTCAAAATCCAACTTTAGAATCACTCCATTCATTTTTTTCCTATGAAGTTCATGAATAGTCTCGTGGAGCACAATTACGCCTTCAAGAATATTACGACCAGGCATAAAAGCAGTTTGCGAGGGATTAATAATCTTGTCTGCAACCACTCCAATTCTGTTCGTCAGGACTTTAGTAATTATCTTAAAACTAACATTAAGCAAGCAAATGGGTCGATAATCTTGTATTTTTAAGGCATTACATTTCTTAGGAAAAAGAGTAATGATCCCAAAATTAAGACTATAGACAGGGAGAGTGCCATTGTGAAATTCCATGAACAAGGCTAGTAAATCATCTTTTATTAATTCCCAAAACACCTGGTAAAACTCAGCCGGAAAACCATCTGGTCCAGGAGCTTTATTATGTTCCATGTGAAAAATAGCCTCACGGACCTCATCAGCAATGAAGGGCGCCGTCAAAATTACATTTTCGATATCTGAAACCTGGGGGATATCGTGAGTAATCGATTCCTCCAGCGATATTGAGTTTTGATTCGGCTTCCCAAACAGGCCTTTATAGAAATTAGTGATATGGCTTTTGAGGTCAACCTCTTCAATACGAGTCCCATCATTGTCCTCAAGGCTATAAATTCTTTGTTTTTGATGTTTACTATTGGCAACTGACTGAAAGTATTTAGTGTTATTGTCCCCTTCAAGAAGATGTTTAACTTTCGCCCGCTGAAAGAAACGGATTTCCTCTTCTCTTAGAATAGTAGCAAGTCTTTCATCAATATATATTTTTAGTGCTAGCTCATTTGGCGAAAGTTGAGAAGTCTCTGCCTTTTTATCTAACTCGACAAGTTTTTGAGTGAGTTGAGACTTCTCCTTTCGACGTGATCCAGCTGTGTACTTGGCCCAACCTCGAAGGTGTTGACGCAAGGCTCTTATCTTACATTGCCATTTCTCTAATGCCGTGCTTCCCCTCGTTTGTTGCTGCCAGATCGTGGCAACCATATCATGGAACCCATCCCTAATAAGCCATCCTAACTCAAATTTAAACTGGGTGTGGGTGCCGAGCTAAGAGGAAACCATGGTGTTCAGCAGTAATGGAGTGTGGTCCGAGCGAGATCTATGAAGTGCTATGACAGAGACATTAGGGAATTGTAATTCCCAATCGGTACTCATAAAAACTCTGTCAAGTTTTTCAAAGGTTGGCGGATCTAAATTATTGGACCAAGTAAAATGACGACCCTTCAAGTCAATCTCTTTCATCTCAAGGCTCTCTATGACGGCATTAAATAAATTAGGCCAACGAAAATTGAAGTTATTTTTGTTTTTATCCTCGGGCCTTCTCATTATATTGAAATCCCCCCAATAATAAAAGGGTGGGACTCAGCACCAACTACACTAGCCATTTCCGCTAAGAAGACATTCTTAAGGTCATCCTGAGCTGGGCCATATACCGCATACCCATTTAAAATCATCTGATTTATTTCTAAGAAGAAATTTCGTGTAAAAATTCCCCTCATCGATAGCTCCAATGTCAAAAACTACCGGATTTACTCCTAAAATCATTCCTCCGGATTTACCTCTTGGTGGCATAGTGTGCCAGAGAAAATCAATCCCACCACTTATATGCCGCAAAGAGAAGTCCGAGAAAAAGTCCCTGCCCGTCTCAAATATCGCTAAGAAGTCGAGACGATGATCTTTAGCTAAGGTAGAAAGATAATTATATTTAGCCAAGTCTGCAAGACCTCTGCTATTCCAAAAAATACCCTTCATTTTAAACTAATTTTAGAAAGGGTGACTGGTTTTTTAGAAGGATGAGAAGCCCTCCTTACTGAAGTAAAATGATTCGCCTTTTTACGGCGTGAAACAACACTAAGATGATAACCCCACTCTAGACCGTCTTGGTCAGAGTTATCGTCCCATCTTTTAGAAGCATTTGATAGGTGAGTATCAATTTCATCATCTTCTTCTTTATCTAAGTCAATACAATGAACAGAAGAAGATGAATTGGTAGAAACAATAAGTCTATCAACCTCCATATTCTTAATTGCTTCGACCGATTTAAGAACCTCATTATCATTTCTGCCTAAGCGAATCCCAACATTATTTAAATTGGTAGTAATAATTTTTGACTTAAAAGATACAAAGGAGCACTCACTTATTTCCAGATTGCGCTTTGCTGCTAGGCGCTGAGCCTTGCTCATAGTATCCTCATCAGAAGCCACTCTCTTGCTGGAGGCACGAGTAACTGCTTCTACAGCAGTCGGTCTTTGAGAAAGAGACTTTGATGTAAACCAATCTTGAAGAGCAACCAAGACGTGATTGTCTGTCCGTGCCAAATGTTGTAGAGCCTGTACCATTTCATCATTTTTCATATTAGCTTTAATTTTGAACAGCTTGCATAAATGTTGTAATGTAGCTCGAGGTACCTCTGAAAAAGAAAAAGAGGTATCTGAGGTGCCACCACTTTGGACCAGAGAAAATGGCATTGTATTTAAGTCTCCCTGCCCTGGAATATTTAATTCAGAAATAAATGGATCAGCTTCCACATTTATGAGTGAACGAGAATAAGTATGTTTAGGGTGCCCTATAGAAGGATTAACAAAATCATCACCTTCAACACATGTGTGGTCAGAACCCATGGAAAAATCGACCAAACCCACACACACATTTGCAGCAGCCTGAAAAGAATGCTGAGCCAAAGTCTGATCACTCCCCAACTCTAACGCATTGGGAGTAGCAGTCTGCATGTGCGCCAAAGCCACTGTCATTTTATCAGCCATACCAACACACGCACTCTCAAGGGCGCTAACATTAGCGTTCTCTGTCGCCACATGGGCATCAATAGCCCCTGCATCAAGTTCATAACCTTTTGAAGCTGCATCTCCCAAGGCTAAATTTGGACCCTGATTATAGAAAAAAACAGGAGCCGTAGTCTGGGAGAGCACAACAGCATCTGA
Source organism: Zea mays (assembly GCF_902167145.1). Classification (NCBI taxonomy): domain Eukaryota; kingdom Viridiplantae; phylum Streptophyta; class Magnoliopsida; order Poales; family Poaceae; genus Zea; species Zea mays. Next base: position 114,519,020 of record NC_050096.1, read on the forward strand.
GTTGTCAAGTGACAAATCGGTCTTAGAAAATTCCTGGACCTGCTGCGAGGCCTGTATGACATTAGAAGAATTGTCAACATTTTTACCAGATACATCATCCATTACTGCATCTTCACTGGTAGCCTCACGATTATTCTGAAAGTCATCGAGCCCATCATAATCTTCGCCTTTGGAGTCATTTTCATCTTCGTCATTCTTATCAGAGGGATAATTAAAATCTGACCAAACTCCATCTTTGCACACCTTATCAACTTTAAAGAAAATTTCATATAAGCCGTCGCCCACCACAATGTCCACCGATTCTGGTATCTTATCAACGTTTGTTACGCCTACCAGCAACCTAACAACACCCATCCTTTTTGTATATCTCAGATCAACTTTTTGAGTAGCTCCAATAATCGTGCCCACAGCCCACAAAGGAAGAAAAGAACGTATCTCAAACGGCACCCCATAAATGTTCACCCATGCCTTCTACAGATGATGAACAGGCTCTATCTTCTGGTCTAATTCCTGAATAAACATTATACTATTACCATCCGCTGAATGAACATATTTCATGGCCACCATCCGCTGCAGTTCAACTTTGGATGGGAAAGGTACCACAAAACCATTCGAATGGCTCTGGACAGACCAAGTCCATCTCACCGGAATGAGGCGAGCCAATTCAGATTTAACTAATTCTGAAGTGATGGTACCTTCCTTTGCTGTGATAAATGCTGTTGAACTCTCTTTCTATGGGATCAATCCCTTTGAGCCAAACGATGGAATCTGAAAGAATCCGGAGTCCCCACCGGCAAAACCGCAAAGAATAGCATGAGGTTTAGGGCCATTATATACCGGGCAGTCCATCGGCATGTGATCATCCCCGCAGATCTCACAGCAGAGCTTCCCGACGTCTCTTGCCTTTGTCATCAGCCAAGGGAATGATGGCTGCGTCAGCCAATCGCTTCTTTTCAGCATCTTCGAATGAACAATCCTTGCTTGTTTCAGGCACCTCTCGACCAGCAGCTCTGTACGAATCCTGTGATGAGCGCCAACCAGAACGGCCACCGCGGCCACGCCAAACTCCGCGGCCGCGATTTTGCCTAGGCCCCCGACCACGAAAGAAAGGGCGTTCCCCAGCGTGGACGCGATTCGGACCGCAGTCTGGATTAACTTGACTACGACGGTCCACCTGCCTCCAAACTGGGGAACGTGCGCCTCCATTTCCCCCATCACTTACACCGGCCATAAGCACCTCAGCGTATGAGCGCCTAGGGAGCTCGGTGGCTTGCGGAGGCGGCGTGTGCGGGGGCAATCTTGGTTTGCGAATAGGTCTGACGAAGAGACGTTGAGAAAGAAGTCTGAGACCTACGTTGCGGCTTCTGGATGATTCGGAAGATCGGCCCTTGGAGAAAAAAGGCAGCCCGTCCCGAGAAAAAGACATGGGCCTGCACTGAACCGGTTCCAATCCAGATGTATTTGAATTCATCACTGGCAACAAATCTGGCGAATAAATCGGATCTGGGGGCGGTGGTCGCTCATTGCAATCATCACCAGAAGACCCCAAAACAAAATCAAACACATCCTTGATCGTCCACCGAGGTGGCGGCCGAGGCAAAGGCCCTTTCCACGGCTTAGATTTCGACAGAAACGATGACCCACCTGCAACACAATCGGAAGAACTCACCTTCGACGGTCGGCCAACATTGTAGGGCTTCTTGCTCTGATTCCCCGCCCCACAATAGATGCGCGAGGCGGCGGGCATGCCACGGCGAACCCTTCACGACGCGGCGGTATATATATATATATATATATATATATATATATATATATATATATATATATATATATATATATATATATATATATTATAAGTCATGTGTTTCCAATAGCTAAAGGAAGCCTAGTCCAGACGTGCCATCTGTTTGAGCTGGACCAGGTTCGGACCTCTATAAAAACACCCCACACCCCTAAGGATTAGGGTTTGGAATCCTGACGGCTGCTGCAACCGCGTGAGGTCCGAGCGATTGCGAGCGGCGGTCCCAGGCGACGTCCGCGAGTAGCGGCCCCAGGCGATGTCGGCGAGTGGCGGCCCGAGACACGAGCGCCATGGTGGCCGTGACTGCCCTACGCGTGAGCGGCAGTGACCGCGTCTGCCCGAGGCGCGAGTGGTTGCGGCGACCGCGAACTCCCGAGGCGTGATCTGTGGCGGTGGCGACGACCTTCCGAGGCATGAGCGGTGATGGCTACGGTGACCGTCCATGGTGGCATCCGAAGACAATGATCTCCTTCGATGCGGCGCATTGGAGGGCGTCCTCCTCCGATGACCACCTTCGACCCGATGGCCTCCGAGGCATCTTTTGATCTGGCGGCCTCGGGATCATCCTCCGGCGACGAACTATCTGATCCATATTATGCCATCGATGATTATGTTTTATGCTTGCCACTTACACTATTTATGCATTCCAGTGATGAATTTTATGATGATTAATACACTTTCTACGTCTGTCATAAAACTGTCCCTAATTCCCACGAGGGTGCTCGTTGAACCGATATTAGGTTTTTCATCAATTATGCTACACGGTATATGTATTTATGCGACATTGTATAAGAATTTATGCTCTGTGTGAATCATGTCATCCTATTTTATTTGCATGCGTGCAGTGGAAACGAAAATATCATCCAAATACGTCCACGCAATGGAAACTCTCACCATCTACCATAATTTTGGGATCTGCATAAAAAAGAAACTGCATGCATTCGATTCCTATAATTTTTGGAACTACCATAAAAATAGGATCGTGAATACAACGTACCAGAGTTATCAACCTCTCTTGCATGGCTCAGTATTTATGCACATAACTGAGGGGTTTTATGCTCAAAACTTAAGGTTTTCACGCTCGAATCTGAAGATGCGTCTACCTGTAACACCCTGAATTTGGGGGTATAAAATTTCTTTCTAATTATCACCCAAATTCAGGTGTTACTCTTCTCTCTCTAGTTTCTATCTATCTCTCGATTCTCTCTCTCTCTCTCTTTTTCCCTTTTTAGTGGAGTTAGCTTAATTACGAGAGATTAATTATTTATTTTGCCAAAACATTGCGAGTCATGACATGTTGCATCATGCTGAGCTTAAATATTCTTTGAATTGTTGCACATGCTTGAATTAGATTGAATTTGAAACTTGATTTGAATTTGAATTGAAAACCCTAGAGAAAAAGAAATGGAAAAGCAAATAGAAATTACAGGAAAAATGAAAAAGCCAAAGCAGCCCAGCTCGGTCCAGCGCGCCCACGCGCTCGCGCTGCCTGACAGGTGGGTTCCACCTGTCAGCGGCGGTTCCCTTCCCCGCGCGCTCTCTCTCCCTCTCCCTGCCCAGTGGGGCCGGGCTGTCGGCGCCAGTTGCCTCCGCGCGCGCGCCCCTCTCTCCCTCTGCCTCGCGGGCCCGCCTCGTCAGTGCGCCGAACCGTTACCCCCGCGCTCCCGCTCTCTCTCTCGCTGCGCCGTGGGACCGCCCTGTCAGCTCCGCCTTCCCCGCGCCCGTCGTGGACCATCACACGTGCACTCGCGCATGCATGACGAGATCCCCGACCACGTCGCCCGCCCACGCACCCCAGCTCCTTTTTGAGCACCGCCCGCGCCCACACTCGCTCCCCCATCCCATTTTGCACATCCTCACCCTCTCTCGTGCTCTACCCACGCCGTTCAACCTCGCCAGAGATCCGCGCCCGCCGTGCCAGTCGTCCAGTCCACCGGAAGCCGCACCAGGCCACCCCGAGCTCCACCCTGAGGTGATACACCCGTTCCCATGCTCGGTTTTCCTAATTGTGCTTCGCTGTTGGCCAATTTCGGCTTCGCTGGAGGTTGGTCGTGGCGGTCCGCCGCACCCGCACGGTGGTCGACCAAATTGGCCCGGTCCAGTGCCCCCCGTGCCGGCCCCTAGTGTTCCCCTCGCCCTGATGAAGTTAGTTCAGGCCTTAGCGCACCTCAAACCCCCTCCCCATGGCCAGAATCCCTCACCAGAGTTACCACGACCCGCCCGGAGTCCTCCCTCAGCCGTTCTCCCCTCTCTGAGCCCGGTCTCGCGGCCACAACCCTACCAGTGTGTTCGCCGTGCCTTCCCCTTCGTTTTTGGCTAGCACCGTCGACCAGGAAGCCGCCGTAGCTCGCACCCGCCCCAACTCCGGCGACCTCACCACCACGAGAAGGAGCGGCGCCGCCGCAGCTGTTAACCCCTCCCCGGCTTTGATCTCCCCCGTCCGATCTCTATCGCATGGCCCAGATCATGGGATACCACTTCGCGCACACGCGCCCTGCGTCTGGACCCGCCTGTCAGTGCCTGTGCCCCCTAGCGCTGGGCCCAACCGGTCAGTCCGCCCCTTCTTGGTCGTTGACACCACCGGCCCGCCTGTCAGCGCTCGCTCGCCCGCGCGCGCGCCCTAGCCCACCGATCTAATCTCGGTTGTTGGTTTTAGATCTGATGGATGAGTGGATCCCGTACCCCTTCGCGTGATTATTTTGCGTAAGAAACCCTCGGTTTGTTGGGAATCAACCCGCCGTCCCTGGTTTTCGTGCGCAGACCCCTTTAATCTTGCAGATTGAACCCTGGGCTTTTAAATAATTACAGAATTAGACCTATTTTCATATTTTAAATTGCCAAACTTGTTTATTTCATATCTTTTGCACATGAACTCCAAATTTAGTGATTCAAATTGCAAAATATTCATAGGAATATTCTCTGTTTAAATAAATTAGTTCCATTTACTATCTGCACACTCTAATTTTTATGATAAATTATGAACTAGTATATGTGTAGATTTATTCATTTAATAAAATATATAAAAGGGAAACCCTAGAGATTAAAGTATACTTAATCTTGTAGGATTAATAGTGTGTATTACATGAATTTATCTCTGGGTTAATTTTTATGTCTCATTAAAGGTAATTAGATTAGATTATGTAATCATGAACAATACTTAGTTAATAATTAACTACTAAGTGAGAATTAGTTCACCCTATAATTTGATTTCCCTTTTTGAGTCTATGCTTTTCTTTTGAGATGTGTTCCCAAGCTTGTACATGATTGATGTGTTGTTTATTTGTCATTTACCAAATGTATTGAATGCATGATCGCTTTATTTAGACAACGAGCAGTCCATGGTTCCTGAGTGTGTTGTTGAAGATCTTCTTGAGCAACAACCTGGTGAAGGCAAGTGTCTTCAGACCTATCATGTCCTACTTTACTTTATAATTCATTGTCTCGCATTACATTATTGAAAACTTAAGGATTGACTAGTCTGTATTTACCTTACCCTTGTTTACCTTTTGGGATTATCATGATTAGCTTTATGCTATTGCTTTAACTTAATCAATGAACATGATGTGATTATTTATGATACGATGATGTTATCCTGAGGATGTTCCTATGATACTTTAGGGGACTCAGGCCATTTTCCTGAGTACCTCTCCGTAAGGACCTGTTTGGGGAGTGACAACCCGGGATAACAGTGCAACCATGAGGGTGGAATGGGAGGCCCTTAGCTGATTAATTAGAGGAACCAGAGGAGTAGTTGGCTTCACCGTACGGCCGTCAATGGGGTCTGGGCACAGTACTTGCTCTGCCGAGGCTGGTTGTAGAGGTTCTTGATTTGGTTTTGTTAGTCACCCTTCCTTTGGGGAGATGTACTGTGTTTATCAAACTGGAGAAACCTAACGGGCGACTATGACCTCTAGGAAATCTTTGTAAAGGCTACATAGTGAGACCCTGCTAGGTCAATGGGGAGGCTAGAACCCCGGGCAGAAAGGGAATCACGACTTGTGGGTAAAGTGTGCGACCTCTGTAGAGTGTTAGAAACTGGTATATCAGTCGTGCTCACGGTTAAGAGCGGCCTTGGTATCCTCTTTGATTAGAAGAACTTTGGTTACTTTTATGATGATGGTTAGCAATGATGGTTATAATTTTGATATCTGGTATTTCCTCTCGGAGGAAGTGCTGCTAGGTAATAATCGGGTTTATTACTAAAAGTTGGCTCTACTTATAGTAATAAAACTTGACCAACTAAAAGCAACTACTCAACCTTAACTCCACATACAGCTAGTCCACTTTAGCTAAACGGGACATTTGCTGAGTACGTTGATGTGTACTCACCCTTGCTTTACAAACCACCCCCACCCAGGTTGTCCCCACTTTACTCAGTGCTCAGGAGGAGATGCTGGCAACATGGAGGACTTTGAGGAGTTTCAGAACTACTTTGAGTTCTAGTTTACCTTAGTGGCAAACCCCTAGTCAGCTGCTTGTGTAGGCTTATCTACTACGTTTCGTATTTCCGCACTTTGATATTAATGTTGAAGACTATGGCTATGTATTAGACTCTGTGGATGTCTTGGACATCTTGATGTAATTAAAGTACCTTTCTGCTATTTACTTTGAGCATTGTGTGATGATGTCCAATTATGTAATCGCTGTGTACATGAGTTCTGATCCTGGCACGTACATGGTTCGCATTCGGTTTGCCTTCCAAAACCAGGTGTGACACTACCAGTGTACCATGTGGCAGTTTTTTATGCAGTGTTCTGTATTGCATAAATACTAATACCATGTATCATAATTAGTATCAGTATATATTATAAACTGGTTGTAACGAGCCTAGATGTATGGTTGTTAGAGCGATCCTATATTTATGGAAAAAATGCAACATCTAAAATAAGATTTTATTGTTTCCATGCATATGTAGTAGGAAACAGATTTTTATGTAGTGTACCGAATTGCATAAATATCTACACCGTGTAGCATAATTGGTATCAACAAATATAATAAACTAGTTCTAACGAGCCTAATTGCTTGACTGTTGGAGCGATCATATATTTATGGAGCCATCCAATTTTTGTGCGCATGCAATGGAAACGAAAATGTCATCCAAAATTTGCGTACATGCAATGAAAACTTCCAAGATTTGCCATAATTATCAGATCTACCATAAAAATAGGATCTGTATGCATGCACCTACGAATGTGCACGTGGTCCAGTAGCTGGGCAGGGTTTTTATGCTATCTCTGTGGACTATTTACACTATTTCTGTGAACTATTTATGCTATTTACGCAAAAAAAACATAACTGCAATTTATGGCTTCCGTCCCACACAGGAGGTTGGTTATTGGACTAGGAGTTTGATTGACGCACATGGGGGAGGTTGACCTAGTGCATAGGTGGGGGGACCCACCTGACAGCCTAGCGTGGGTTGTAGGTGGGCATGCTGGTGTGGTCCTAGCCAGGTCGAGGGTGCTCAGCCAGGGCTTTCTCTAACATTTGGAAGCTCAAGGCTCCCAATATACCCTACATATAAATACATCTTACAAAAAAACCAATATTTGTTATAAGTATACATCAACATCAAGCCATTCACATCATATTAACTTCTACTAGCAGGCACATCGTAGCACTAATGTCACACCCCGTTTTAGGAGCCAAACCGAATGTATAGCATATGTGTGACAAGATCTATTTTAACACATATATTGATGTCACAAGTGTAATTTATCAGAAGAACAATACATAAAAGCGTTAAATAAATATTATAATAATATTTATTACACTAATAGGACTTAATGTATTAAATAGTATTCATCAAAGTAACAATGAAACCAGAGGCATCGCTAGATTAGAAACCATCAAGCTCATCATAAACTCTTCATCTCCTTCACACCCTTTTGATCAACAATATAAGTAAAGGTGAGTACACTTATGGTTGGTACTCAACAAGTGAGGTGAAAAGAATGCGAAGCATATCAAGGATAGGCTAAGGTTTAATGCGGTTAGCATTTTAGTTGGTCAAAATTTTAATAACATCTTCTGGTTACGAAGTATAAGTATATGCCAACCCAATTAAGCATAAATATTATAGTCAACAACTTAAGCTCAAAACCACCTAACCATAAAGAACAAAATTAATTATCCATCTTCATGTTCACTTATGATGTGAGGGTCTAAAAGGTCCATTGTGGATTTTGATACTTTGGATGACAACACAATTAAAGGTTAGGGTTGGTTGGGCTGAAAAGAGTCTTGAAGACTGTGATATATGAACATGACTAACAATCATTGAGTTAATGCTTATGGTTTTATGGTTTAAGTCATAAGGCTTAAGATCCAGCTCAAAGTGGAGTCATGGTCACAAGAAGTGCAGAAGTATCAAAGTCAAAACCAAGAAGAGCCCAAAGAGCTAATTATACTTTGACTTATATTTTGGGTCATTCCTATGTTTGGAGATGTCCTTGTTGACCATTGCAGGGTGTTGGAGCTTAAATATGGCTAATGAGATCATGTTTGGTACACTTAAAGTTTTGGAGTCCAACCCCGAGCTCAAACAGGCAAAAAGGAGCAAAATAGTGAAAAAGGTTAAGTATGAGAGGTTTGATGACTCAAACATGTTGCAAACACCTTTTACTATGTGGCTCACACTTTGGTTTGCACACGAACTTGGTTTGTAGCAAACGTGCCACTTTGGTCTCAATTTGAGAAGAAACAAAGAAGGAGAGAAGGAGATGAGATTAAGGTAAGTTTCTGTGACTTAGTTAACTAGGTTATACTATAATCATGTGTATCTAAGTCATAGGGAGGTCCTCCTAGATGTTCAAGTTGAATATAAAATAATTAGAGAAGGACTTAAAGGGTTAGTCTACTGTGCAGGGAACTGTACGGTCTCGAGAAATTTTGGCTAAAATTCACCGGACCGTGAGCATGCAGGGTCGGGTGGAGCACTGGACCTCGACCAATAGTTACATCGCAGGTGCGCCAGCTGCCCAACGGCTAGCTAACATGGTGCCCGGTCCAATGGGTGTAACACTACAAAACCATCAACTAAGAATAATGAATTTAGATTATTAATGGTAAATATAGTAATGAATTTTCTTTTAAGTGTTTGATTTTTATTTGCATTAAGAATAATTTTGTTTGCTCATAATTGATTTTTCGATGTTTAGTAGAATTTCTTTTATATTGAAAATCCAGTTAATTAATATAGAAATATTGGTCCAAAAATAATTATTTTAGTTACAAATAATTTTGAAATAATTATTATGATTTTTAGAATTATTTAAAAATATATTTATTTATATTTTTAAATAGAAAAGAAAAGGAAAAAAACAAAAAAAAACTAACCCTAAACGAAATCGGCCCATTAGGCCCAAGCCGCTGCGCCCCCATCCCCATCCCCCTCCCTCTCTCTCTCTTACAGGTGGAGCCCACCGCGGCCTCTCCTCCCACCTCACCTTCCCAATTGCTGCCGCCGCCAGGCAAGCTGCGCGCCCGCGCCCTGGCCGCGCTCGACGCCCATGCCCGACCCCGCCCCTCGCTCGGCTCGTCAGCACCCTACCCACGCCCGCTCGCCTCCCCTGTAGCCAGAAACTGCTGGCCGTTTCTTCTCTCCCTCCCCCACGTTCTCTCTCCCTAATGGTGCCATTGATGGCCAACCGTTCTCCTCTCCCACCGGCGACTCTCCCTCTCCTCCCCTCTCTCTATAAAAGGCCGAGCCCCTTTCCTCTCTCTCTCCTCGAGCTCCCTCTCTCTCTCACGCTCTCCTCACTCCCGAGCTCGCCATCGAGCGCGCCCGCACCCCATCGTCCGCACCCCGGCCAGACGGTCCGCGCTCGTCCCCGGCCACTCGACCGAGCCCCCAAGCCACACCGCTGCCCGGCCGAACTCCCTCCCCCGTCGATCTCCATTCTCACACGTGAGCTCTAGCTCAAGGTAGAAGAAGCACATTTTGCATTTTAGTCCCTGTGTGTAAATAAACTTAATTTCGAGATTTTCAGTTTAGAAATTATCGAAAAGTGACCCGATATATACGTGTAATCGTAAACAAGCCCCACAACAATATTTTGGACATGCGTATTATTTTATATTTCAAAAATGAATAATGTCACTATTCACTAACTTGGTGATTTTCATACTAGAAACGATTACGATTAATTTCGCTTTAGCACTTGGAACGATATTTGTTAGTAGTGGTTTAAATATAATTTTATTGATATAAGAAAGTGGAATAAATAATAGGCCACATATTTTCGATCAGATGAAAATATATATTTTACTAGTCATGATAAATGTATTCATAAGTATAGCACTTAATTACTTAGAATTAGTAAAATATCTATTTATGTCATAATAATCATGAATAGGTTACTAAAGTCCAAAATTAGTAATTCACATTAATTCTTACAATATTAATGTTAGGAGATTTATAAATAAACATTTTTTAGCTTTACGTATAATTTCTATTTAGAAAGAAAAGGGATGGAACTCAAAAGTCTATTATTAGTTATAAAGTCCATAAAGTTTGTTATTACATGTTTATATATATTATACTAGATAAAACTAGTGTCATAGTCACTCATATTTCCACCAATAATAACTCAAAGTAGTAGTCATATTGGATTAATAAGTATTTACGCTTTAAGACGTATTTATGAGTATAATTGTGTGTTGTATGAATGTGTATGTAATGGTGAATGATTACCCATGTAAAGGTGTATGTTTATTTATTTGGAATACATATTCTTTTGTATGTACGATACGCAAATCGATGCTAGAAGTTGACTGTGAGGTAGACAAACCAAACTCATTCGAGGATGACCCACAGGACACTTTCGAGCAAGGCAAGTTGATTCTCCCTATGCATATTCTATTTGTAACTAAGTAATGCATATAATAATGTTTACTTTTTGGATATATTGCATAATTTGATGGGATTTGCCTAAATAAGGATTTCCTAGAATTACCAACCCTATTCCTTGAATTACCCTGGGATAACTGCTTTGCTTAGCAATTCTTGCTATTGCTCAACTTGATGAATATGATGTCACTCTTTTAATGATACTATGTTCCAAAAATGAAGTTTGTTATGCTGTTAACCCAATGGTTAAACAAGAACATTTTGTGTTAAATGGAACATGGAGTGACCACCTAGGATAACAGTGCAACCACGAGTGCTATAATGGCTCTCGCTTTGGTAATTAGCTCTATAGACTTAGTGCTTAGCAACCCTACCTGAAAGATGGGCAAGAGGGGTGGCAGTGGTTTGGTGGCAACTCATGTTAACATAGGGTGGTAGTCTTGGCTAAGTTACCTCACCTAGAGGGCCATCAATACTGATGTGGAAACCTTAGCGGGTGGCTTTGTACTAAGGATATTTTGTGAAAGCCTCATAATGGATCCCTAGCCATTCACCTCGGTAGTGTTTATGGGTCCGATCAACCCAGGCTAGATGGGATACATGGCTTGTGGGTAAAGTTGTACCATCTCTACAGAGTGTAAAACTGATATGTCAGCCGTACTCACGGTTAAGAGCAACCTGGACCCTCACATGATAATTGAACTTAAAGATGGAAAATAAATCGAGATCTGATGGTCTACCAATGGACCTTTACATGATTTTACTTAAGTGCTTTTGATATAATCTTATACCTTTGATTAATTGGGATATTTGGGATACACACTTATTAGTAAGACATGTGTTGCTAATAAAATATTGACCAACTAAAATACTTACCGCTTATCCATAGCCTACCTTGTTAACTTGCATTAATTTTTCCCCACTTGCTGAGCCCCGACCATATGTCAGCTCACCCTTGCTAATATTTTGATCAGAGGGTGATGCTGAAGACTTTGTTGATGACGTTGATGAGTTTTGAGTCTAACGATGCGCCAGTCACCTTCCTGTGGAAGAGTGTCCATGTTTAATTCCGCCGTACTTTGATTATTATACTTGTTAAAGATACAATGATCCAGATGACGTAATAAAGTTACTCTACTCTCTTTACGCCTTTATTGCATTGTCTTTTGATATATTACACTTGTGACATCAACAAATGTGTGGAAAATGGATCCTGGCCCACATATGCTATGCATTCGGTTTTGCCCACAGAACCGGGTGTGACAGAAGTGGTATCAAAGCTATGCTAACTCTAGGTCGTTAGACTAGTTAGAAATGGAAAGCCTAGTCTGTTCAATACATGCTAATTTTGATCTTACAAAATTATTTTATTAACCTTACCTCTTTAAACATTAACTAAGTTGAAATTTTCTCTTATAGATGGTTCGTACCATTCAAACCACTCGGATCAACACCAACTACATCCCTCCGCCACGGCAAGTTCCTGTCTACCCAGTGGTAGTCGAGGAAATCTCTATGGATCTCCCTCGCATTCATGTGGAGAACAGAGTCATTCTGGAGGACAGCTCGGAGGAGTTTCTGCCTACGCCCACCCCGTTGGTAGAATCACTAGTCTTCACAACTGGATCGTCAGCTTCAGCATCGCCAGCACCAGCAGTCCAAGCCCATGCTCCTGGAGGCGACGACCCGGACGACTCTGGTGATGATGATGAAGACGACGAAGAAGAAGAAGAAGATGAGGAAAACCTCAATGATGAAGCTAACGAAGAACAGTAGGACCACAACATGGGGTTATGGCCTGTCACTGAACATTACACATCAATGTTTGAGACAGGGCACTTCCCTAACCTGCTGCAGGATGTTCTACATGCGTTGGGAACCTACGTCCGACCTCTGTATGAGACAAGGCAAGTGTACGAGCCTCCTCGGGCTTGCTACTACATCACTCGCATTCATGTCAGGGTGATGGATGCAGGTGATAGAGGCTTCAGGACTCTATCAGCTTATGAGTCTCTGACGTCGCTATCCACCTACGCTGCTTCGGTCAGCGATGCTGCTAGGCAAACTCTATGGTCCCTCAGCCACACCTATCGGCAGCAGCTGCACAATATGAAGTACATGCATCTTCCTCTGCGTATTTGTGGAGAGAACCAGATCAGCATTGTTCCAGGTAGAGCTAATGAAGATCACCTCAACACCCTAGCTGGTTTGGTGGTAGGTCTTAACATTGACCTGATTAGTGCTACCTTGGACCTCTCTAGGGTACACTTGGAGCTGGAGGATGCACACGCAAGGATCACAGCCCTAGAAATTCAGCTTGATGGAAGGAATCCCCCTGAAGTTCAAGTCCCTACCAAGGCGTTATCCCCTCCCCGCAAGAGGATCTGCTATGGAGAACCAGGATCCATCACCAGGCTGCTATAGAATTTTCCATTTATATTGTAATAAGTTAGTTTTCTCGTTAGACGAAGAACACTTTTCTACTATTACACTTATAATAATAACAACCATGTGATGGTGTTGTCTGAAATGTTTGATTTGGATTTTTGCTTGAGTGCAATGGTCTTATGGAATGATGGCCATAAGAGCATAAAAAATATAATAAACTTAACCTTAAAAATAAGCTATTCCCCCTAGAATCTTCTCTACTCCTCACTTACCCCGGAGTGCACTTTCTAACCAAACAAATGGTGAACACTCGATGAGGTCCCAATAATCATCAGAACCAGCATGGTCAGCAGTTGCCACCACCACCACCCAACCCCATGATGGATCAATTCATCGCAGCGCAGATGCAACCTTTGCAAGGACTCACAGCTTTGGTACAACAGATTAAACAGAATCAACAAAACCAGCAGTACCGACAACAACAACAACACGCACCCCAAGCTAGAGATAAGCATCGGGACTTCATGAGTCATCACCCGCCTGCTTTCTCTCATGAAGTAGACCCTTTGGATGCCGATGACTGGCTTAAGGTCATTGGAAAGAAGTTAGACATCACCTGGTGCAATGACCGAGAGAAGGTCTTGTATGCTTCAGGAAGACTCGAAGGAACTGCGTCCGATTGGTGTGATGCCTTCACTGCGGCACACACCAATGCTGATGCCATAACCTGGCGGGAGTTCAGAGTGAACTTCCATGCTCATCATATTCCCTCGAAAATAATGAAGCTCAAGAAGAAGGAGTTCCTTTCCCTCACACAAGGGAACATGACTGTTAGTGAGTACCGTGATTGCTTCACCCAGCTTTCACGCTACGCCCAGAAGAAGTAGACACTGATGAGAAGCGCCAAGAACATTTCTTGGAAGGCTTGATTAGGCCATTGAACTATCAGTTACAGAGCCACAGTTTCCCCAACTTCCAGACTTTGCTGATCAAGGAAATTGACCTTGAAAGCAAAAGGAAAGAGTTGTCAGATCACAAGAGAAAGTACCAAGGGCAGACCAGCAGAAACATCCGGTAAAACAACTCCCAAGGTTCTGAGTTCTGCTCCAGAAATCAGAGTGGGAACAACATCTATCAAGCACAGCGCTCTGGACAACAAAGTCAGAGGAACAATCAATATCAGAACCAACAGAGAAGCAACACTCAAACCAGTCAATGGTCTAGTGGGCAACAGTAGAATCGTCAAGGAAGCGTCGTGGACACCCCGACCAAGAACAACAATGAAACTACCCCAGTTCAACCCAATGACCGTTTCAAGTGTGGCGAACTTGGCCACTATGCTAACAACTGCCCAAGGCGTAATCAACAGTCACCCCTAGAAGAACAGCAACCGGAGGACTGACCAGAACACACCTGCTCGTGGATCTGCACAGAACAAGACTCCGTAGAACCAGAGTAGAGGAAGAGTCAATCATGTGACAGCGGAATCAGTTCCTGAGAATGCCGACGTGGTGTATGGTATATTTCTTATTAACTCCATACCTGCATCAGTTTTATTTGATTCTGGAGCATCTCATTCCTTCGTAACAAAGTCATTCGTGGAAAAACATAATATACCAAACTATCCCTTGAAGAAGAAACTATTAATTCGATCACCAGGAGGTGAACTTAAAGCTACTCACTCATGCCCTCAGACTAAGATTGAAATTAGAGGCCTAAGGTTTCTAGTAGAGCTGATAATTTTGGAATCAAGTGGAATCGATGTGATACTTGGAATAGACTACTTGACCAAGTATGATGGAGTAATATCTTGTGCCAAGAGGATGGTTACATTAACCAGTCTGCAAGGAGAAAGAATTGAAGTCAATGTCAGTATGCCAGCAAAAGCAGAGGCAATGGTAAATCAGCTGGAAGAGAAATCTTTGGAGCACATCAGAATAGTGTGTGAATGCCTAGATGTATTTCCGAAAGAATTACTAGGTATGCCACCTGATCGTGATATAGAATTTTCTATTGAACTATTACCCGGAACCACACCAATTTCAAAAAGAGCTTACCGAATGGATGTCAAAGATTTAATTGAACTGAAGAAACAAATAGAGGAATTACTAGAAAAAGGTTCTATTCGCCCCAGTTCATCACCATGGGGAGCCCCAGTTCTATTTGTGAACAAGAAAGATGGTTCAAGAAGAATGTGTGTGGATTATAGAAGCTTGAACAAAGTAACAATTAAGAATAAGTACCCGTTACCTCGGATTGAAGATCTGTTTGATCAGATGAGAGGAGCTAAAGTATTCTCAAAAATAGATCTAAGATCAGGCTATCATTAGTTGAAGATTCAGACTGAAGATATACCTAAAACGGCCTTCACCACAAGATATGGACTATATGAGTTTTTGGTCATGTCTTTTGGACTGACTAATGCACCAGCTTACTTAATGAACTTGATGAATAAAGTATTTAAGGGATACCTCGACCAGTTTGTAGTGGTATTCATTGATGACATTCTGGTATACTCTCAGAATGAAGAAGCACATGAAAATCATCTGAGACTGGTACTACAGAAACTTCGCGACAATCAGTTGTATGCGAAAATTTCAAAGTGTGATTTTTGGCTGAATGAAGTTGCTTTCCTAGGTCATATTATGACCAATGGTGGAATCAAAGTAGACCCCGGTAAAGTAAGTGAAATACTAAATTGGAAACAACCCACAGATGTGTCCAAGATCAGGAGTTTTCTTGGATTAGCAGGATACTACAGAAGATTTATCGAAGGCTTCTCCAAAATAGTGAAACCCCTTACTTCACTGTTGGAGAAAGGTAAAGAGTTTATGTGGGATGAAGCATGTCAGAAATGTTTCGAGGAATTAAAGGAAAGGCTAACCACTGCACCAGTGTTAATTATGTCTGGTATTCATAAAGGATTTGATGTGTATTGTGATGCATCACATCTAGGACTTGGATGTGTGTTAATGCAAGAAGGAAAAGTAATTGCATATGCTTCAAGGCAGTTACAGAAGCATGAAAAGAATTATCCTACGCATGATTTGGAATTGGCCGCCGTAGTGCACGTTTTGAAGATTTGGAGGCACTACATGATTGGAAACAAATGTAAAATCTTCACAGATCACAAAAGCTTGAAATACATCTTCACGCAGAAAGAACTCAACCTAAGACAGAGAAGATGGCTTGAGCTAATCAAAGACTATGATTTGGAAATACAATATCACCCAGGAAAAGCAAATGTAGTGGCAGATGCTTTGAGCCGTAAAGGTCAAGTGAACAACATCACTACTCATTTGATGTCACAGGAATTGTGCTGGGAGATGGAACAACTCAACCTTGGAATGCTCAATAATATGGAAGCAACAGTTATGGAAGTTGAATCTACTTTAGAAGAAGAGATTCGTAAAGGACAGGAGACTGATGAGAAAATCAAAGAAATTAAGACACAAATTAGTTTGGGTAAAGCCCTAAATTTCACAGAAGATGAACAAGGCATAGTATGGTTTAAAAAGAGAATCTATGTACCAGAAATCGAGCACCTACGCCAACTTATCTTAAGGGAAGCCCATGATTCAGCTTATTCTATTCACCCTAGAAGTACTAAGATGTACCAGGATCTAAAGGAAAAGTATTTGTGGTACGGTTTGAAAAGAGATGTGGCTACTCATGTTGCACTATGTGACGTGTGTCAACGAGTTAAAGCCGAACACCAAAGACCAGCAGGATTGTAACAACCTCTCAAGGTACCGGAATGGACATGGGAAGAAATCAGTATGGATTTCATAGTTGGACTACCGCGTACTCGGGATGGCTATGATTCAATATGGGTTATAGTGGACAGGTTGACTAAAGATGCACACTTTATACCTGTAAAGACAACTTACTCAGGACCCTAGTTAGCAGAGTTATACATGTCAAGAATTGTTTGTCTGCATGGAGTACCAAAGAAGATCGTATCAGACCGAGGAACACAATTTACCTCGCGCTTTTGGAAAAGACTACATGAGTCCATGGATACAAAACTAAACTTTAGTTTAGCTTATCATCCGCAGACGGATGGGTAAACAGAAAGAACAAACCAAATGTTGGAAGATATGCTAAGAGCTTGCGCTCTAAAGCATGGTAGAAGATGGGATAAAAGTTTGCCTTATGCAGAATTCTCGTACAAAAATAGTTACGATGCAAGTCTAAAAATGGCACCGTTTGAAACACTTTATGGACGAAAGTGTAGAACACCGCTTTATTGGAATCAGACCATAGAAAGTCAAGTATTTGGTCCAGAAATTCTCCAAGAAGCAGAAAAGCAAGTATAGATTATCAGAGAGAATTTGAAAACAGCACAGTCGAGACAGAAAAGCTATGCTGAAAATAGAAGAAGAGAGTTGATATTTGAAGTAGGAGACTTCGTATACCTTAAAGTTTCACTGATGAGAGGCATGAAAAGATTTAAGGTTAAGGGTAAACTATCTCCTCGCTACATTGGCCCGTTCAAGATTTTGGAAAGAAAAGGTGAAGTAGCGTACCAGTTAGAGCTACTCGATAGTTTGTCGGATGTGCATGACGTATTTCATGTGTCACAACTCAAGAAATGCTTAAGAGTACCTGAAGAACAATTACCTATGGAAGAACTCAATGTTAAGGAGGATTTGACTTATGTCACACCCGGTTTTAGAAGGTAAGCCGAATGCGAACCATGTACGTGCCAGGATCAGAAATTCATGTACACAACCACTACACCAAAATCATACACTTCCTACGGTTTTTTAACTTCCTATAGCTTTTATAACAAACCGTAGGAAATAAATAACTTCTGAGAGGCAACTGGTAGCTCTAGGAAATAAACATAACTTCCTACGGTATTTTATAAAAGCTGTAGGAAGTTATGATGATGATACAAAAGTGAGCCCCCAGTTTGTGATTTTAGTTCATTTTTGTTTGTTGAGAAGGTTAACGAGGGTCTTCTCTCTTCTTGGATCATGAGTTCATATATTGTCTTCCTTTGTTGGCCTGCACTCCACAGGTTTGTCTGCATCACCTGGAACTGTTGAAAGTTTGTAATTTTGGCATTCCTAGAAAACGTTTCCACTTCCATACTGCAAAATATTCTGTTCTAATATTTCTTTTTCCATTAACTGTTCTGCAAACATAGCCTTGTATAGTGCAGTTTGCTTGATGTTAATTTCATACTATGCGCATGTGTAGTGAGCCACAAACTGGGAAGTGCCACTCTCATGTGAAAATTGCCCAGGATGGTGATGCAACTACTATCATTGTAAGTAAAATATTAGAGCTCTTTTGAATAGTTCTGCCATTGATGTTAACTGATTGAAGTTGTGCTTTTCTAGAGCTTCATTATTGCAATTTGTTCCATTATAATGGTCACGTTTTCTACTGGAATCGACACCAAATCCTTCCAGGTAAGTTTATTACTCTCAATTTTTATCTATAAGGGGGATGCAGAGTGCCAGAGGCGTCTCACATGAGTGAGATCTAGATAAGAAATAAACCGATACAAACCTTCTCCTGCAAATGTAGAGAGACTGCTTCAAACCTGTGACCTAGTGACTTAGTGAGACAACTCTCACACTGCACCAGGCCTGCCTTCTCTCAATTTTTATCTATGACATGCATAATTTTTATTTTTCCCTGGTATTAATATGATCATGTATTCCAGTTTCTAAGTAACAATCATTGCTCAGTAGTTGCACAACTATTATGTAAGATTGTAAAATAAAACGGTCTTCAGGGATGTCATTGGTCAAGTTACTTGAATGTGTCAAAATGTTAATGCACAAATTTTTTTGGTCAAATCACATTTCTCATGTGTACTTTTTATTATAATGATACGCAATTCTCATGCATGTTCAAGACAAAAAATATTCTCATGTGTACTCTCTTTTTACTTAAGTAATATGTATATATATCTTGTTAATCATTATTGACTTGAAGAATTTCTTCAGAGTGCTACTTTTACCCAGCATATTAACAAAAACTATTCATTTTCAGGATTCGTCATCGACTCGAGCCAGGTGAGGGTTCAGCGTGGAGGTTCGTCGAGGTCTGTTGCTCGTAGCTCCCGTCGCTCCACTCAAGATCCAGCAGAAGTGGAGCAACTGCGAGAAGAACTTAGGCGACATCAGGATTACTTGAAGCAACAAGCTACGCAACATGAATATTATGCTACACAGATTCAACAACAGCAAACACTCATACAAGTAAGTTCAAAAGATAATAGCTTTCACTTTAAGATATGTATTGATTTAAAACGCTGATGTGAATGAGTTTGACAAATTTGTAGCAACTAGCATAGGCCCAAGGGATACACGTCCCGGTGCCTCCCACCTTCCGTTCATTATCCTTGGTCTTCACCTCCACCTATACCTACATCTCTATCTACCGAACATCAGGTATGCAAATTTATCATCATTTACTTGTTGTTAGTTATATTATGATGTAACTCAGCAAATGTCACTTGTACATGTATATTAGACCCCTCCAGCTACCTTGCCGACGCATGAACGAGAAGACAGGTTAGACTTTGTCGAAACCCACTTCGCTAGTGAAGGTATCGACCATCACTCGTCACTGTAACCCGATGGTGATCGGCGACCGTGAGCTTCCATGTTATTGTGTTCTAATACTTGAGACTTTTATTATGACTATGTATGAGATATTGTCTCTTATTAGTACTGGATGATGAGATGTGTCTTATTATGACTATGGATGAGACTTTTGTGATGTAATTGATGAGACTATGGATGAGACTTTTGTGATGTAATTGATGAGACTATGGATTTAAATATTGTTATGTGATTGTGTGTGAGATGTTTTATGCGAAAATATGTTGTGCTATATAGCTGTTGATATATTTGTTATGTTGTGAAATGTGGTGTAAAATATAAACAGCATTTGTAATGCTAGTCAAATTAACTTCCAAGAGGCTTATCAACTTCCTAGGGGCTACAGTTAGCCGTAGGAAGTTAGCCAGCTAACTTCCTAGGGGCTACAATAAGCCGTAGGAAGTTACTCGTAGGAAGTTAGTCAGCTGACGGCGCTGACGGCGTGAAACTACTAACTTTCGAGAATCTACTAACTTCCGAGAGGCTTATTAAGCCGTAGGAAGTTAGCTAACTTCCTAGAGCCCTCTAGGAAGTTAACCTAACTTCCGACAAAAAATTTTCGAGAGCCAAACTTCCGACGGGATGGCTTAACTTCCGAGAGTTTCGCTAACTTCCTAAAGTTTAGGCCTAACTTCCTAGGGTTTAGGCTCTAGGAAGTTTACTATTTTAGTGAATGATTACATAAATGACTCATCATAGCACAATGCTTTGAATAACAATAAAGAGTAAGCTATAATGTTAAATACTAGAGTTATTTACATAATATAAATCAAAGTACATAGAATCGAAACATAGCCAACGTAAATAAACCCACCACAGGCAGCTGACTGGGGGAGGTCGCTAGCCTAATCCTCGGACTCGTCGAAGTCCTGGAACTCCTGGAGATCTACCTCGACGCCTTCTTTACCTGAGCATAGATTGCAACAAAGGCAACCTGGTGTTTTGTGAAAGCAAGGGTGAGTACACATCAACGTACTCAGCAAATGTCTCGTTTGGCTGTAGTGGACTAGCTTTATTTTGGGTTAAGGTCAACAGTTGCTTTTAGTTGGTCAGGTAATTATTACTAGTAGAGAGCCAGGTTTTAACATTAACCCAAGTTATTAACCCAAAAGTACTCTTTCCAAACGGAAAGAATACCAGAAACCATAGTCATAACCATAATCACAATAGAAACCAGCATTTTCCTTATCATCATCTGTAATAAAGTAGCCCTGATTCAATGTGTCTCTAATCAATGGAGCTCCCTTGGCCGCTCATAACAGCGAGCACAACTGATATATCAGTTTTTAACCCTCTGCAGAGGTTGCGCACTTTACCCACAAGTCGTGATTCCGTTTTGCCTCAGACTGATCAAACCCTTAAACACTACCAACCTGAATAGGCAGGGTTTCACTACGTAGCCTTTACAAAGATTCCTTGAGGTTGTAGCCGCCCGTTAGGTTTCCTAAATGTGCCACACTCCTCCCCAAGGGGCAATCCACCCTCGGCAGAGCGAGCCGCATACACCGAGCCCCATTGATGGCACGACGGCGAAGTGAACTACACCTCAGTTCCTCTAATTAATTAGCTAAGGGCGTCCCATACCACTGTCACACCTAGTTTTGGAAGGTAAACTGAATGCGAACCATGTACATGCCAGGATCAGAAATTCACGTACACAGCGATTACATAAATGACATCATAGCACAATGCTTCGAATAACAATAAAGAGTAAGTAATAATACGAAAGACTAGAGTCATTTACATAATATAAATCAAAGTACACAGAATCAAAACATAGCCAACGTAAATAAACCCACCACAGGCAGTTGACTGGGGGAGGTCGCTAGCCTAATCATTGAACTTGCTGAAGTCCTGGAACTCCTGGAGATCCGCCTCGACGCCTTCTTATTTACCTAAGCATAGATTGCACCAAAGGCAACCTGGTGTTTTGTGAAAGCAAGGGTGAGTACACATCAACGTACTCAGCAAATGTCCCGTTTGGCTGAGGTTGGCTAGCTTTATGTGGGGTTAAGCTCAAGCAGTTGCTTTTAGTTGGTTAGGTATTTATTATTAGTGTAAGCCAAGTTTTATCATATAACCAACCTGTGAATCATTTCCTCATCGAGGAACATCATTATCATCATCGAACCAAAACCATTAGTAGAACCATTGAATCTCAGATCATCTGTATCTCTAATCAAAGAGGATCCCAAGGTCGCTCTTAACCGTGAGCATGACTGATATATCAGTTTCATTCCCTCTATAGAGGTCGCACACTTTACCCATGAGTCATGATTCCCTTTCTGCCCGGGGAGAGCTAATCCCCATTGACCACTACCTAGGTGGCCTGACAGGGTATCACTACGTAGCCTTTACAAAGACTCCCCTGGTGCATAGCTGCTCGTTAGGTTTCGCCAGTCGTACAAACGCAGCACACCTCCCCAAGGTGGGTGACTAACAAAACCAAATCGAATGAACCTCTGCACCCCCCTTGGCAGAGCGAGCACTACGCCCCGGCCCCCATTGACGGCCCTTCGGCAAAGCCAACTATACCCTAGATTCATCTAATTATTCAGCTAAGGGCGTCCCATTCCACCCTCATGGCTGCACTGTTATCCCGGGTGGACACTCCATGAACAGGTCCTTACGGAGAGGTACTCAGGAAAATGGCCTGAGTCCCCTAAAGTATCACAATATCATCATCGGGATAACATCATCGTATCATAAATATTCACATCATGTTCATTGATTAAGTTAAAGCAATAGCATGAAGTTAACCATAATAACCCAAAAGGTAATCAAGGATAAGGTAAATAGAAAGCTAGCGAATCCTTATGTTTCAATTAAGTAATGCGGGACAGTGAATTATAAGTAGATAGGACATAATGGGTCAGAGGACACTTGCCTTCACCAAACAGATGCTCAGGATCTTCAATCTCGTAGAACTCGAAGAACTTGATCACTTGGTCGCCAACGCTTGATCGTCGATCCCTCGAAGCTCGGAAACGGATCGCAATCTATTTGCGACGCACAGCGAATACAAATAGGCACAAACAAACAAACATGTATATATATGCATAAGAACATTACACCATTCAAATAAAAATATAAATAAATATGCAAAATGAAATAGAGCGCGTTATTACGGTCACGCGAGGAAGAAGAAACGCGACAGTCGGAACTATGGTCGAGAAGCTATCGTGTCTACACTAAACGAGTATTAATCATAACATTTAGTTTGATTTGATTATATTAATCGATATTTATTTAAAATGGAACTAGAGTTATCGCACAACCTTAATTAGCTGACCACACTAACAATTTTTAGTTAAATAAGTAATTTAAATAACTTCAGCGACTCTAAGTGGAGCGAGACAAAATATGTAACGCGTGAAACAACACGACCACACGCGACCTAGCACGCGCACCACGCGCGGCAAGCGCAGACAACGTGACGACGACAAACCTAACCCGACAACGTGCAAACGACGCGCGGACACGTGCGACATAGCACGCTGACGACACACGAAACAGCGCGCGCGACCAGCGCGAACGAGAACGCCACCACGTGCGGAACAACACGCGCGACAGGTAAGAAAACTAAATAGGTGACACGTTTATACTAAACAAATGTTAAATATATATAAAGTAGTTAAATTAATATTTGCCATGTTAATATTTATTATAAAAGCTCAAGTGGAACACTACACATTTAATCTAGTTAGAATATTAATCTAATAAACATTAGTCGAGCAACATTAAATGAATTATTTAAAATATATGACCTGACGAATTAACGTTATTTAACATAAGTGATTATAAGCGGAAGCAATTTATCATCACGAGCAGACGCCGCGCGACCCACGTGATCGACACGCGAGACATGTGCGAGCAACGCGCGGCGATACGCGCGACACACGCAAAAGGCACGTGACAACGCGTGTGAACGGCACTCGACAATGCGTGCGAACAACACGCGCGACACTCATGAACAACACACGACGACGCACGCGAAACAGCACTACGGTACGCGAAACAACGTGCACGACAGCGCGGGACACGCGTGAGTCAACGCGACTACGCGTGCGAACAACACGATGACGCGCGAACGATGCCGCGTGCTAACAACAGCAAACAAATAATTAATTAAAAGTATTTACATTGGTATTAATCAAGTTAATTAACCTTTATATTTATAAAAGCGCGAGTTAAAACAGACTCGTTTTAATTGAATTGTTATTTTAAATAACCAACGACTAAACAATAATTGACTAATTTGCGCAAGCGACAATAACGGAAATAATTAAATAACGTGCGGACAGTGCGCGAGACACACATGATCGACAAGAGACGACACATGTTGCAACACGTCTATACTAAAACATTCGAGCAGGCGTAATCATATTAATATGTATCTATAAAAGTGCAAATTAAAACTAAAAATTAGTTTTATTCAAATTGTTATTCTAATAAATATTGCACAACAAATAATTAACTATTTGATTAAAGCTTACGTAGTGACAAAATAATATTACTAATATGAAATTAACGCTGCTATGGAGTTGACGCGTCCGAAACGAGTCAAAACAGGTTTGTGACGCATAACGTATTGAATAATTAGCAATTCGCGGCTAATAAATGACGCGACCTACGAATACTACTAAACTGTATCGTTTTATATTAAACCAATATTAAATATGCATTTAAGTTGGCATAATCACAGTAACAGGTATTTGCGAACGTGTAATTAAAATTATAAATTTGGTTTGATTGAACTGTTATTTTAAATAACCAACACTAAATAAGTAATTAATTATTTAACATGAATGATGTGGCGAAAAAATTTTATTAAAGCGCGTGAATAACGACTCGTGTGAATGACGACACGCATGGACAGCATGTGAATTAGCACGAGCGAAACAGCACGCGCGACGCACACCACAGCACACAAGTAACGTGCGGGCCGGGCACACGCGCATGCACGAACATGCAAATGGACGACGACTATGCGAATGACATGCGTGGAGCGGCACGTGAACGACGCGCGACGACACGTGACTTGAGCGTCGACAGACATGCTGCGCGCAGCGTCGAATCGCACGACAGCGAGGGTGCGACGGGGTTGCTTGGGGCCATGCTCGGGCACGGGGTTGCAGGCACGCAACACATAGGTGCGCAGGGCCGCCATGGCACGATCCCGTTGGGGATCGGGTGCCGACTGGCTGCCGCGCTCAAGGGAGAAAAGGAAGGGCCGAGGGGACCGCGGTGGGTTAGGGATCGAGCACACAGGGTTTCGGCCATGGGAGCATGCCTATGGGGCTGAGTCACCAGGGTCGCGACCAGGGCGCTCGCGCGCAAGGGCTCGGCCAGGGGTTGGACGGAGCCATGCTGTGGGCTGACCATGAGGGGCTAGGCCAGCCGCACGGCACAAACGCGCGCAGCGAAGGTGTCGCGGCTGTGGCTGCACGACAGGCAACGAGACAAGGAGCTTCGCGCAGGGGTAGACGCTTACGGGTAGATTGTCTACGAGGTAGACAATGACAAGGTGCTCACCTCGGGTGACGACGAACGTCAAGGCGACAAGGCGAGGTACGAACACATCACATGGCGAGCTTCAGGCGAGGTTGCGGATGTTGGGGACGAGCTCCGAAGGGGCCGGCGCAGCGAATAGTGGATCTCCGAAGCAGGAGTGATGGCGCAGCGAGGATGCCTCAGCACGGCGCGTCGATGACGAACGCACGCGGCGAGCGCGAGCTCGACGACGCTCCGGCACGGGAGGGCACGATGGCTCGAGCAGTGGACATGCGGTGCGGCGGCTGCAGTTATACGGGGAGGCGAGCACGAGAGGGTGTTGGGCTAGCCATGCAAGAATGAGAGAGAGGATCGCGAGGTGAGGAGAACGTGGGGGTTCAAATGGTGCGTCGTGACCATGCATGCATAGAGGCTTGCGAGAGAATTGCAGACTGTAACCACCATCGCATGCACATGCAGCAGGGGATGCGGAGGGGAAATAGGTGGGTTGACTGGTTTTTCTGCTCGATCTCCTGCATGCACCGCACCCACGACAGGGCGGTTGCCGATCAAGGTCGCGAGGGGATGGCCGGGGCACGGCTGGAGCGGGCGTGGCAGCGAGCGGGAGCTGGGCTGCTGAGAGGCTAGGCTGAAAAGGGGAAGGGAGAAAAAAAAGATTTTCATTTTATCTTTTCCTTTTCTTTTTATTTAATTTCAAACTAGAGCACAACTCACAAATCAAAAAGACTGCACATCAAGTTCATTCATCAAATAAAAAAATAGATATGCTTCGGCATGGGATGCAACAATCAAAACTCCTCTAGGGTTTTATTTTACTAGGCTCACATGTATATATATATATAACAAAATAATTTCCCACCATTAAAAAAATAGAAAAGAAGGGAAGAAAGAGGGTAACACCAGAATTTGGTGGATATTAGAAAGGAAATTTTATACCCCCAAATTCAGGGTGTTACAACCACCCTCATGGTTGCACTGTTTTCCCGGGTGGTCATCCAACGAACAGGTCCTTACAGAGAGGCACTCGAGAAACCGCTTGAGTCCCCTAAAATGCCACAAGTATATCATCATATCCAGAATAAAATCATAGTATCATCATTGTATCTCATCATGTTCATTGATTAAAGTAAAGCGCAAGCATAGAACTAATCATAATAATCAATTCCCAAGGGTAAACAAGGACAGGAAAACAGAATACTAGACAATCCTTAGGTTGATCATGGTATGCGGGTTGATGAATTATAATGTAAATGGGACATAATAGGTCAGAGGACACTTGCCTTCACCAAACAGATGCTCAGGGTCTTCAACTTTGTAGAACTCGAAGAACCTAACCACTTGATCGTCGAAGTTTGATCGTTGATTCCTCGAAGCTCGGAACAGCTCACGATCTATCGCGACGCGCAACGAATACAAACAGACACAAGCAAACATATACTTGTATAGGAACATTACACCATACAAGATAAAATATTATCAAAACAAGCATTATAAAAATAAGAGAGCGCTTCTACGGTTACGTGAAGATAAGAAATGTGAAGGTCGAAGCTACGGTCGAGAAGGTTATAGCGCTTACGCTAAACAAGTATCAACTATAACATTCAATTCAACATTATCAAATATAAATAATATCTATCATTTAGTTTCGATTAATCTATCACACTACCAACTGTCAGTTAAACCAGTAGTTTAATTAAAGCGAGAGATTCCAAGTGAGTCGAATTTACGACGCGCGAAACAACACGACAGCATGCAAACGACGCGCGGACACGCTCAACATAGCATACTGACGACACCCGAAATAGTGTGCGCGACCAGCGTGAACGACGCGTGAGTTAGCACGCGAAACAACGCACGCGACAGCGCGCCAACGACATGTGCAAGCAACACCTGCAAACGACGATAGCGAGCGCCACACGTGCAAACAACACGACGACGTGCACAACACGCGAGAATAATTATCCGATATCGCATTTATACTAAGCAATTATTAGTTAAAGAAACATTTGATATAGCATAATCAAATTAACATAAATTTCAAAAAGCGCAAATTAAAACTAACTATAACTTAGTTTTAATTAGAAATTTATTTCAATAACTAATAGATAAACAAATAATTAAATAAATAAAATATGGGTTACGATAAACTAATATTTTTATTGTGTACATTATATTATTACGGAGCTAACACAAAAGAGCTAACGCAAAAGAAATAGTACAGAATAGATTTATGATATAATTTATAATGTATTTATTAAACCTCGGATTTAATGCAACACAGGCTAATCAAAGGCCGACACGTGGTGGGCACTTACTCTATCGCACACGCGCAGCATGGCTGCATGCAGCTAAGTGCAGGTCCCGCGTGGGGGCTCGGCTATGTTGCATGCTGGTGGGGCCTACAGGGTTGTCTCTTCCTTCATATTCTTGCAACCGCATGCTCCACTCTTCGTGCAATCGCTTGGCGGTTTCTTCGTTGGTTTTGGAACGCAGGGGCAGCGAGCGGTAGGCCGTATAGCCGAGCAGGTTCGCCGGCGGCCGGCTGCGCCGGCAGGAGTCGCGTCGAGGGGGGCTCGCCTGCCTGTGGCCGCCATCGCAGAGGGAGGACGTGGGGACGGCTCAGCATGGCTTCGAGGAACAAGCACTCGTCGTGCACAGAGATCTGGGCACGGACTGCCATGGCCAGTGGCTGGGTACGGGAGGGTTGCAGGGGAGATAGAGACGTCGGGGCGCCGGAGTCTGGCTGGCCGGCGAGGCACTCCAATTGGGCGGGCTCGCCGCCGCGTGCGCAGGGGCCGGTCACTAGGAGCTTGCACTCATGGGGTGGAGCACTGGAGCTCGCCTAAGACGGTGCGGCTCGCCGGACACGGGCTATAGCTGCGAGGGACGAACACGGGCTACGGCGTCCAGGGAGGGACATATACTCTCGCCAAAGTGGCCAGAACGACTCACCGACAGCGGCGCTCAGCCAGGGCGCGACACTGCATGGCTCGTTGCCGATGACGAAGAAGGAACGCGCTACGAAGGTTCAAGCCAACCCAAAGAAACAGAGAAGGGGAACTCACATGGACGAAAGACTCGCTGGAGAAGAAGGGATCATCGGTGTCATGGAGCAACGCGGCGACCCAGCCACACAGTAGCAGTGGCGGCGGCCACAAGTCCATGTCCGGCTCTACTTGTGGCAGCGCAGGGGAGGGAACAGTTGTGCGCTACGTGAATCGGGATGTGGTGGTTTTAGAGAGGGGGAGAGGAGGCTGATGACATATAGGTCCCGCACAACGGTTGTGATTTTGGGAAGCTCTAGCTGATGTGCGAGACTCACGACACGCACAACAATAGTAGTTCCGGTGCCCGCACAGTTCATCCTCACCATTCCCTGTTCTGCCTTTCTGATTCCCCCTCCCTCCGCACAATCTATTCTCATGTTCGGTCACCATTACTTGTTTACTTTCTCATTCTCCCCTCCCAACAAAGCTCATTCTCATTCCCACTCCCAAAATAGGTCCTTAGGGGATTCGAACCTGTGACCCCTTATAAGTAAATGTGCTCGTAGCTACCACTACACCACATGTGTGTTTATGTCTACATCTATTATAGTAAAAACATATACTACATCTCTCCCGAAGCTCACATGTTACCCTTGCACAATGTGTAGTAGTAGATAAGTATCACCGAGATTATTAAATTATATTTTTGGAATCTCTCCCGAAGCTCACATGCTACCCTTGCACAATGTGTAGTAGTAGATAAGTATCACCGAGATTATTAAATTATATATTTGGATTGAGGGAGTAGTATTTAAAGAAGAGCCTTGCATGCAATTTCTTTTGTTTGAATAATGTTTTCAACTTAAATTCCTTTTTTGCATGTGTGACATTTATTCTCCGTAATATTTTTCCATGGATCTGACTTATAAGTCATTTTCATAAATCAATGCCAAAGATGAATCCATGTTTCTTACTTGGAAACCCTGAACATACACCACTAGCACGAGGCGCTCGCGTTGGCGTCGCTCATCGATGGCGAGAAGAAACTTGGCGACTGCCAGTTCGACCTTTGGAAGCAGTCCTACATGGCCCATGCGCCGCTGTGTACGGCAAGCTCCGACGCAGCCGTCGCTTGGACGCGGTCCAGAGCGGCTGGACCATGCTGTCCATCGTCAAATATGAGGAATTCATGGTCATCGCCAATGCCGACGACTATCGGGTTGTTCTGGGCACCGCAACCGACGACGGTGCCATCACGCCGTCTAGCTCATCATCCATCTGAAGCACAACCTGCCACGTAAAGTCGCTACTGACCGACCATGAATTCTTGTGCACTAGGATGACGACCATTGTTGCTATTGTGTGAGTGTCCTCGAACAAGATGTATGTAGAGGAGTAGCACATCCGGTGGTGCAACGACCTGGTGTACTCGCTGATGAGCCCGGGGTGCACTTCATTTGGCAGCTCAGCCAAGAGTCATCGGTACTCACCATGTCGCGCGCGTTCGATGACTACTATATCAAGGATTGTGGCATCATCTCGGCGCCGGAGGTGAGCAGAGGAGGACCGACAACAATGACCACTGGCCATCGTCAGGGTAGCTTTTGTGCCGGCATGCCTTTAATTCTCTTCGCAAACACACACTTGCATTTTTTGTTTAAGCAAGCGCGTATGGTGGTGCGTGCCTGATGACTAACGATGTACGACGGAACTTCTACCAGTGTGGCACGTGCTCTCCAATGATGAGACCATGCAAATCATGACATATATCGAAGTCTTCATGATACTGATGATAGCAATGTAGTAGTGAAACAACTAAATTAAAATAACAAAATTTATGTATGGCTAGGATCACAAATAGATTATGAAATATTTTCTTATAACAATATAAGACATATTTTGTATATAAGTTATCATGGTATTATATGTTCCCGTTGTAACGCACGGGTACTCACCTAGTATAGAAAGAAGAGGGCGCGAGAGGCGGTTTGGCGATCTCGCGAAAAGGGCACTAGATCTGTAACAGGTTCGACGAGAGGAAAAAATATATATACATATATTATCGAGTTTTTAGAATTTTATAGTTTTCACAAATACTAAATTTTAGGTATTTAATTAATATTAGAAAAAACTAAAATTCATTTTTAATACTCGAAGTAACGTTCCAAAGATTCCAAAAAACTCTTGGGAACATCCTCGAGATATTTTAATATGTTACAATAACATTTTGCACTCATAATCACTATGCATCGGCATTAATGCAACAATCAAAATTTCTCTAAGATTTTATTTTACTAGGCTTACGCATAGATATAAAACAAAATAAATCTTCACTATTTAGGAAAAGGAAAAGAAAAGCAAGGAAAAGAGAGGGTAACACCTGAATTTGGTGAATATTAGAAAAGAAATTTTATAACCCTAAATTCAGGGTGTTACAACTTATTCGGAGTACCCTATCAGAATTTTGGAAACATCTCGCAGAATTACATGGAGTAAAGTTATCAACATGTGTAAAGTTTAGTGGAGTCATCATTCGAAAGATGAGGCCACTTGGGAAAGAGAAGATGAACTCAGAGGAGAATTTCCCCAGTTATTCTCAGAAGTCCTTAATCTCGAGGACGAGATTCTTTTAAGGGGGTAGGTTTGTAACACTACTAAACCATCAACTAAAAATAATGCATTTAGATTATTAATGGTAAATATGGTAATGAATTTTCTTTCAAGTGTTTGATTTTAATTTGCATTTCGAATAATTTTGTTTGCTCATAATTGATTTTTGGATGTTTAGTAGAATTTCTTTTATATTGAAAATCCAATTAATTAATATAGAAACATTGGTCCAAAAATAAATATTTTAGTTATAAATAATTTTGGAATAATTATTATGATTTTTAGAATTATTAAAAAATATATTTATTTATATTTTTAAATAGAAAAGAAAAGGAAAAAAAAGAAAAACAAAAGAAAAAACCCTAACCCTAACCGAAACTGGCCCATTAGGCCCAAGCCGCCACGCCCCCATCCCCATCCCCCTCCCTCCCTCTCTCTTACATGTGGGGCCCGCCCCAGCCTCTCCTCCCTCCTCTCCTTCCCAGCCGCCGCCGCCAAGCGAGCTGCGTGTCCGCGCCCGACCCCGCCCCGCGCCCGGCTCCTCGGCACCCTGGCCGCGCCCGCTCGCCTACCCCATAGCCGGAAACTGTCGGTCGTTTCTTCTCTACCTCCCCCACGTTCTCTCTCCCTAATGGCGCCATTGATGGCCGGCCGTTGTCCTCTCCCCCCCGACGACTCTCCCTCTCCTCACCTCTCTCTATAAAAGGTCGAGCCCCTTTCCTCTCTCCCTCCCCGAGCTCCCTCTCTCTCACGCTCTTCTCACTCCCGAGCTCGCCGTCGATCGCGCCCGCACCGTTCGCTGGAGCTCCGCCCGCGCCCCGTCGTCCGCACCCCGGCCGGACGGTCCATGCCATCCCCGGCCACTCGACCGAGCCCCCAAGCTGCACCCCTGCCCGGCCGAACTCCCTCCCCCGTCGATCTCCATTCCCGCCCGTGAGCTCTAGCTCAAGGTAGAAGAAGCACATTTTGCATTTTAGTCCCCGCATATAAATAAACTTAATTTCTATATTTTTAGTTTAGAAATTATCGAAAAGTGACCCCAATGTATACGTGTAATCGTTAACAAGCCCCGCAACAATATTTTGGACATGCGTATTATTTTATATTTTAAAAATGAATAATGTCACTATTCACTAACTTGGTGATTTTCATACTAGAAATGTTTACGATTAATTTCGGTTTAGCACATGGAACGATATTTGTTAGTAGTGGTTTAAATATAATTTTATTGATATAAGAAAGTGGAATAAATAGTAGGCCACGTATTTTCGGTCAGATGAAAATATAGATTTTAAAAGTCATGATAAATGTATTCATAAGTATAGCACTTAATTACTTAGAATTAGTAAAATATATATTTATGTCATAATAATCATGAATAGGTTACTAAAGTCCAAAATTAGTAATTCACATTAATTCTTACAATATTAATGTTAGGAGATTTATAAATAAACATTTTTTAGCTTTACGTATAATTTCTATTTAGAAAGAAAAGGGATGGAACTCAAAAGTCTATTATTAGTTATAAAGTATTTTCCATAAAGCTTGTTAATACATGTTTATATATATATATATATTATACTAGATAAAACTAGTGTCATAGTCACTTACTCATATTTCCACCAATAATAACTCAAAGTAGTAGTCATAGTGGATTAATAAGTATTTACGCTTTAAGACGTATTTGTGAGTATAATTGTGTGATGTATGAATGTGTATGTAATGGTGAATGATTACCCATGTAATGGTGTATGTTTATTTATTTGGCATACATATTCTTTTGTATGTACGATACACAAATCGTTCGAGGACGACCCCAAAAGGCACTTTCGAGCAAGGCAAGTGGATTCTCCCTCTGCATATTCTATTTGTACCCAAGTAATGCATATAATAATGTTTACTTTTTGGATACATTGCATAATTTGATGGGATTTGCCTAAATAAGAATTTCCTAGAATTACCAACCATATTCCTTGAATTATCCTGGGATAAATGCTTTGCTTAGCAATTCTTGCTATTGCTCAACTTGATGAATATGATGTCACTCTTTTAATGATACTATGTTCCAAAAATGAAGTTTTATTATGTGTTGTTAACCCAATGGTTAAACAAGAACATTTTGTGTTAAATGGAACATGGAGTGACCACCCAGGATAACAGTGCAACCACGAGTGCTATAATGGCTCTGGCTTTGGTAATTAACTCTATAGACTTAGTGCTTAGCAACCCTACCTGAAAGATGGGCAAGAGGGGGCGGTAGTGGTTTGGTGGCAGCTCATGTTAACATGGGGTGATAGTCTTGGCTAAGTTACCTCACCTAGAGGGCCATCAATACTGATGTGGAAACCTTAGCGGGTGGCTTTGTACTAGGGATATTTTGTGAAAGCCTCATAATGGATCCCTAGCCATTCACCTCGGCAGTGTTTACGGATCCGATCAACCCAGGCTAGATGGGTTACATGGCTTGTGGGTAAAGTTGTACCACCTCTGCAGAGTGTAAAACTGATATGTCAGCCGTGCTCACGGTTAAGAGCAACCTGGACCCTCACATGATAATTGAACTTAAAGATGGAAAATAAATCGAGATCTGATGGTCTACCAATGGTTTTCTTAAGTGATTTCACTTAAGTGCTTTTGATATAATCTTATACCTTTGATTAATTGGGATATTTTGCAATACACACTTATTAGTAAGACATGTGTTGCTAATAAAATATTGACCAACTAAAATGCTTACTGCTTATCCATAGCCTACCTTGTTAACTTGCATTAATTTTCCCCCACTTGCTGAGCCCCGACCATAAGTGAGCTCACCATTGCTAATATTTTGATCAGAGGGTGATGCTGAAGACTTCGTTGATGACGTCGATGAGTTTTGAGTCTAACGATGCGCCAGTCACCTTCCTGTGGAAGAGTGTCCATGTTTAATTCTGTCGTACTTTGATTATGATACTTGTTAAAGATACAATGATCCAGATGATGTAATAAAGTTACTCTACTCTCTTTACTCCTTTATTGTATTGTCTTTTGATATATTACACTTGTGACGTCAACATATGTGTGGAAATTGGATCCTGGCCCACATATGCTATGCATTCGGTTTTGCCCCCAGAACCGGGTGTGATAGGGGGGCATTGTGTAAGGAAAATGGACCCGGCCCATTTGATTAAAGCTTTTGGTGTTTCATAATCAACATAACCTTGTGGACTAATGTTTTCAAGTGTTTGTGTTTTGAAATTCATAAGATGAGAAGTGGATTGGACTAAGGCTCTGAGGATGCAACACCTCAAACATAAGACCTAAAAGACTTAAGAAAGATCAACAAATACTCAGCACAAGTCTAAGACACAAGACCAAAAGAGCCCAAGAAAAGAAGATAGGAGAAATAAGAATTGGGTTGTCAGTTGGTTCACCTAACCGGTCTGATGTGCACCGAACCGGTTATGTAGAGAGCCTTGCAAACATGCTCTCGGCTAGCTGATGGATCGGACCGGTCCGGTGTGCACCGGACCGAGTCCAACGCTCCGTAATGGCTACTTTCCAATGGCTCTCTTGGCACCGGACCGAGTCCGCATACACAGAACTGTCTACAGTGCCAGAAGTGTGCAATGGCTAGTTGATGTGGAGTACGGACCGGACGGTTTAGTGCACTCGAAGACATAAAGTATGTACCTGAACTCCAATGCCTATAATTGAGTTGGGGCTTATTTATACTTCCTTTGCTGGCCATGTGAAGTTGTTGGAGCACAAGAAACATATCCCAAGCATAGAAGCATATTTCCAAGAGCTCCATCACATAAGTGCATAGTAAAATCACTCGATGATTAGCGTAGGTGCTTTGCGAAGTGCTTTGGTTAGGTAGACCACATTAGCGTTTGCTCTAGGTTTGTTCCTAGTTGTGTGAGTGAGGTTAGACAATCCACAACCACTCGGCTCTTGCGCGAGCCGTTGTAATTGTACCAAGTGGAGCATCGTCTTGTGAGACCGCATCAACCACGATTGTGGTGCGACTGCCACCGTGTACCAGAGGGAACGAGGCCCACGGTGTTTCAACCAAAAGCTCGATAGTGAAGACTTCGTGGAGTGTTTGAGAGGAGCTAGAAGCGGAGCACCACTTGCGAGTGGAGAAGGCTTGTGGCTCTCTATGAAGTTACTCGTCTGTGGTGCTTGGCCCTCGTGTGGGCTCCCCTTTGTGTAGGGGCACCAACGAGGATTAGTCGGGACCTTGCTGAAAGGGAAATGGGCTTAAACATTTCCTATAATCGATTTTGGTGTTTGACATCCATCACAAACCACGTGGACTAACTAGTTTGCCTAGTTGTCATTTATATTAGGTGCATAAAGTTCAATATAAACCAACAAATAAAATAAGTTGGGGAACACTACAAAGTTTGGAGCAAAAACAAGTATGGGTGCAGCCAGTGGCGCACCGGACACTGTTCGGTGCCCAGGACGAGGCACCTCACGAACTGGCCGCTCTCGGGTTTTCTCAGAGCTACTCCACTAAAATTCACCGGACTGTCTGGTGTAGCCAACAGAGCAACGATCAACTTCACCAATGGTTGACTGCACCGACAGAGGAACAGTGAATAGTGCAGAAGTCACAAGTCAGAACTGCAAAGTCAGAACGCACCGGACTGTCCGGTGTGCCACTGGACTGTCCGGTGCCGCAAGAGGACAAAGGACTTCAATGGTCAACAACTCCAAACCCCAACAGTTGGCTGACAAGGCACACACCGGACTGTCCGGTGTGCCCATCGACAGCAAAGTCAGCCAATGGCTAGGAAGTGCTTGGAGGCTATAAATACCCCCCAACCACCTCCATTCAAGCCATCCAAGCCTCCTACACTTATCATTCAATACAAAAGCAAAGAATACACTCCAAAGACACATCAAAGCATTCAATCCTCTCCAAGTTCCAAAAATCAAGTCAAGTGATCAAAAGGGTTTAGTGACTTAAGGGAGGGTGTTTTGTGTTTCTTTTGTTGCTCTTGTTGCTTGGATTGGTTCTTCTTCTCACTCTAATTTTTCTACGTGCTTTGTAAAGCTAGCAAGAGACACCTAATTGTGTGATGATCCTTGTAGGGTCTTAGTGACCCATGTGATTAAGAAGAAGCACTCGATCGGTCTAAGTGACCGATTGAGAGAGGGAAAGCGTTGGAATAGACCCGGCTTTTGTGGCCTCCTCAACGGGGACTAGGTTCTTTGGAACCGAACCTCAGTAAATAAATCGCCATGTTCATTTGTGTTGATCTCTACTCGATGTTTTTCTCCCCTCTCTCTAAAGTTCCCTTGCTTATATTGTTTTGAGTTTGCTCCCAAGGTTATCCGCATTGATTGAGCAACTCATAGCAAGAGGAACAATCTTACGCACTCCGAATTTATTTCTAACCCTAACCTCAAGTATAGTGTGTGTTCAAAGTTTATAATTTTCAGGTTTCGCCTATTCACCCCCCTCTAGGCGACTTCAATTGGTAACAGAGCCTGGTTCTTCATTAGAGTTTAACAACTCAAAGTGATGTCGGGAGAACACGCCAAGAGAGAGATGGTCACTGATGAAAAGTCCGAAACCTTAGGAAAGAAGAACGATGATAGGACTCCATCAAAGGAGGCCGGCGATAAGCACAAAGAAGAATCTGCAGCTCCATCAAATCACATAGGAAGGGTGACAAGAAGAAAAAGAAAATGAAGAAGGTGGTCTACTACGAGACTGACTATTCATCACCTTCCACCTCTGGCGACGAGTCTACATCTTCGAAGCACCCAGAGCGTAAGAAGTATAGTAAGATGCCTCTTCGCTATCCTTGTATTCCTAAGTGCGATCCTCTACTTTCTGTACCCTTAGGAAAACCACCATATTTTGATGGTAAAGATTAATGTATGTGGAGTGATAAAATGAGGCATCATCTAACCTCACTCCACGAAAGCATATGGGATATTGTTGATTTTGGAGCGCAGGCACCACAAGTGGGCGACGAGGACTATGACTACGATGAGGCCGCCCAAATAAGGCATTTTAATTCCCAAGCAACCTCTATACTCCTCACTTCCTTGTGTCAAGAAGAGTCCAACAAGGTGCAAGGGTTGAAAAATGCCAAAGAAATTTGGGACGTCCTCAAGACGGCACATGAAGGGGATGAGGTGACCAAAATCACCAAGCGCGAGACGATTGAGGGAAAACTCGGTCGATTCGTCCTCAACAAAGGAGAGGAGCCACATGCAATGTACAACCGACTCAAAACAATGGTCAACCAAGTGCGCAACCTCGGGAGCACGAAGTGGGATTACCATGAAATGGTCAACATTATTCTAAGATCTCTTGCCTTTCGTATTCCCACTCAAGTTCAATTAATTCGTGGAGATCCTAGATATAAACAGATGTATGCCGAGGAGGTAATTGGCAAGTTTGTGAGCTTTGAACTTATGATCAAAGGCTCCAAACACATTGTCAACTTGGAGCAAGGCGCCACCTCCACACCCGAGGTGCAACCTGTTGCATTCAAAGCAACAGAAGAAAAGAAGGAAGAGTCTACACCAAGTAGACTTCCAATTGACGCCTCCAAGCTCGACAACGAGGAGATGGCTCTTATCATCAAGAGCTTTCGATAAATCCTCAAGCAAAGAAAGGGGAAGGACTATAGACCTTGTTCCAAGAGGGTGTGTTATAGGTGTGGTAAGTCCAGTCACTTTATAGCAAAATGTCCATATACAAGTGACAGTGATAGGGACGACAACAAGAAAGGGAGGAAGAAGATGGAGAATAAAAGATACTACAAGAAGAAATGCGGCGAGGCGCATATGGGGCGGGAATGGGACTCTGACGAGAGCTCCACCGACTCCTCCGATGAGGACTTCACCAATATCACCGTCAACAAAAGGGCTTATCTTCCCCAACGTCGGCCACAAATGCCTTATGGCTAAGGAGAGAAAAACGAAGAAGGTACATTCTAGAGATACTCCCAAATATACTACTTCCGATGATGAGGGTAGCTCTAGTGATAATGAAGATGATTTAACTTCTCTTTTTGGAAACCTTACAAAGGATCAAAAGAAAAAGATAAATGAATTGATAGAAACCATTAATGAGAAAGATGATCTCTTGGAATGCCAAGAGGACTTACTCGTTAAGGAAAATAAAAAAATTGTTAAGTTGAAAAATGCTTATGCTCTTGAAGTAGAAAAATGTGAAAACTTGTCTAAAGAGCTTAATTTTGCAATGATTCAATTTCCTGTCTTAGAACTGAAAATGCTAGTTTAAATATTAAGATAGAAGAATTGAATGCTTGCAATGTTTCTTCATCTACTGTTGAGCATGTCACCATTTGCACTAAATAAAGATATGTTAATAGTGATGCTATGAATGATCACCTTGCCATGATTAAAGAAAAAAGTGATCACATAGCTAAATTAAATGCTAAAATTGCCGAGCATGAGTTAGAAAATGAAAATTTTAAATTTGCTCGTAGCATGCTTTACAATGGGGGACGCCCTGACATTAAGGATGGCATTGGTTTCCAACAATGGAGCCAAAGCAACATCAAGCTTAATGCCCCCAAGAACAGACTATCTAATTTTGTTAAGGGTAAGGCTTCCATGGTTTAGGATAGAGAGGGTTACATTTTATATCCTGAGAACTATCCTGAGCACAAAATTATGAAAATTCATGCTAGAAAACCTCATACTATTTCTCATCATGCTTATATGTATAGTAATGAGGCTTCTAGCTCTAGGCATTCAACTCATACCAAAATGAATAAAAAGAAGATTGCAAATGAATTAAATGAACATATTATTTCATTTAAGACCTTCGATGCATCTTTTGTGCTTACTAACAAATCAGGCAAGGTAGTTGCCAAATATGTTGGGGGCAAACACAAGAGTCCAAAGACTTGTGTTTGGGTACCAAAGGTGCTTGTTTCTAATGTGAAAGGACCCAAGACCGATTGGGTACCTAAAAACAAGACCTAAATTTGTTTTTTAGGTTTATGCATCCGGTGGGACAAGTTGGATAATCGATAGCGGGTGCACAAACCACATGACAGGGGAGAAAAGGATGTTATCCTCATATGAGAAAAATGATGATCCCCATAGGACAATTATATTTGGGGATGGAAATCAAGGTTTGG
The DNA here is from genome assembly GCF_902167145.1 of Zea mays. Classification (NCBI taxonomy): domain Eukaryota; kingdom Viridiplantae; phylum Streptophyta; class Magnoliopsida; order Poales; family Poaceae; genus Zea; species Zea mays. The sequence goes on from NC_050096.1 coordinate 114,557,923, forward strand.
TCAAAGGTTTGGGTATAATTGCTATATCTCCTGACCATTCCATTTCTAATGTTTATCTTATAGATTCTTTAGATTACATCTTGCTTTCTGTTTCTCAATTATGCAAAATGGGTTACAACTGTCTCTTTACTGATATTGGTGTTACCGTCTTTAGAAGAAGTGATGATTCAATAGCTTTTAAGGGAGTGTTAGATAGTCAGCTATATTTGGTTGATTTTAATAATAACAATGCTGAACTAGACACTTGCTTAATTGCTAAGACTAATATGGGCTGGATCTGGCATCGCCGACTTGCTCATGTTGGGATGAAGAATCTTCACAAGCTTCTAAAGGGGAGCACATTTTAGGACTAACAAATGTTCATTTTGAGAAAGACATGATTTGTAGCGCATGTCAAGCAGGGAAGCAGGTTGGAGCTCATCATCCACACAAGAACATCATGACGACCAAGAGGCAGCTTCAGCTACTCCACATGGATCTATTCGGTCGATCGCTTACATAAGCATCGGCGGGAGTAAGTATTGTCTTTTTATTTTGGCTGATTATTCTTGCTTCACTTGGGTATTCTATTTGCAGGAAAAATTTCAAAACCAAGAGACCTTAAAGAAATTCTTGAGATGGGCTCAAAATGAGTTTGGGTTGAGAATCAAGAAGATTAGAAGTGACAATGGAACGGAGTTTAAGAACTCTCAAATTGAAGGATTTCTTGAGAAGGAGGGAATCAAGCATGAGTTCTCTTCTCCCTACACACCATAACAAAATGGTGTAGTGGAGAGGAAGAATATAACTCTTTTGGATACGGCAAGAACCATGCTTGATGAGTACAAGACTCCAGATCTGTTTTGGGCGGAGGCGATTAACATCGCTTGCTACTCCATCAACCGACTCTACCTTCACCGAATCCTCAAGAAAACATCGTATGGACTCCTCACTGGTAAAAAGCCCAATGTTTCTTATTTTAGAGTTTTTGGGATTAAATTCTTTATTCTTATTAAAAGAGGTAGAAATTCTAAATTTGCTCCTAAAGCAGAAGAAGGCTTTTTACTTGGTTATGACTCAAACACAAGGGCATGTAGAGTCTTCAACAAGTCCACTAGATTAGTTGAAGTTTCTTGTGACATTGTGTTTGATGAGACTAATGGCTCCCAAGTGGAGCAAGTTGATCTTGATGAATTAGATGATGAAGAGGCTCCATGCGTTGCACTAAGGAACATGTCCATTGAGGATATGTGTCCAAAAGAATCCAAGGAGCCGTCACAAGGCCAAGATTAACCATCATCTTCCATACAAGCATTTCCACCAACTCAAGATGAGGAAATGGCTCAAGAGGATGAGGATCAAGATCAAGACAATGAGCCACCTCAAGAGGAGGACTTTGATCAAGGGGGAGATGAAGATAATGAAGACAAGGAAGATGATAAGAGATTCGGGATCAAAGACCAAAACACCCAAGAGTCCACCAAGCAATTCAAATTGATCACCCCATCAACTCCATTCTTGGTGACATCCACAAGGGGGTAACAACTAGATCTCGAGTTGCTCATTTTGTGTACATTACTCTTTTGTGTCTTCTATTGAGCCATACAGGATAGTGGATGCACTAAGAGATCCGGACTGGGTGCTGGCAATGCAAGAGGAGCTTAACAACATCACAAGGAATGAGGTATGGCATTTAGTTCCACGTCCTAACCAAAAATTTTGTAGGTACCAAGTGGGTATTCCACAACAAGCAAGATGAGCATGGTGTGGTGACTAGGAACAAAGCCCGACTTGTTGCCAAGGGATATTCACAAGTCGAAGGTTTGGATTTCGGTGAAACCTATGCACCCGTATCTAGGCTTGAATCAATTCATAGATTACTTGCCTATACTACTTACCATGGCTTTAAGTTATATAAAATGGACATGAAGAGTGCCTTCCTCAATGGACCTATCAAGGAAGTGGTATATGTTGAGCAACCTCCTGGCTTTGAAGATAGTGAGTACCCTTCACATGTTTATAAGCTCTCAAAGGTGCTTTATGGGCTCAAGCAAGCCCCAAGAGCATGGTATGAATGCCTAAGAGACTTTCTTATCACTAATTGCTTCAAATTTGGAAAAGCTGACCCTACTCTCTTCACTAATGCAGTTGCTAAAGACTTATTTATATGCCAAATTTATGTTGATGATATTATATTTGGGTCTACTAACAAGTCATCTTGTGAAGAGTTTAGTAGTATTATGATACAGAAATTCAAGATGTCTATGATGGGGGAGTTGAATTATTTTCTTGGATTCCAAATCAAGCAACTCCAAGAAGGCACCTTCATCTGCCAAACTAAGTACATTCAAAATATACTCAAGAAGTTTGGAATGAAGAATGCCAAACCCATCAAGACACCCATGGGAACAAATGGGCATCTCGACCTTGACACGAGAGGTAAATCCGTAGATCAAAAGGTATACCGGTCGATGATAGGATCTTTACTCTATTTATGTGCTTCACGACCGGATATTATTCTTTTAGTATGCATGTGTGCAAGTTTCCAGGAAAATCCTAAAAAAGTTCACCCTAGGGCCGTGAAAAGAATCATGAGATATTTAGTTTACATTCCTAAGTTTGGGCTTTGGTACCCCAAAGGATCTACCTTTGATTTAATTGGGTATTTCGATGCCGATTATGTCGGATGTAAAATTGACAGGAAGAGCACATCAGGGACCTGTAAGTTTATGGGAAGATTCCTGGTGTCTTGGGCTTCAAAGAAACAAAATTCAGTAGCTCTATCCACTGCCGAAGCCGAGTATATTCCTACAGGACATTGTTGTGCACAATTACTCTGGATGAGGCAAACCCTTAGGCACTATGGCTACAAGTTGAGCAAAGTCCCTCTCATATATGATAATGAGAGTGCAATCTGCATGGCAGATAATCTCGTTGAACACAGCCACACTAAGCACATAGACATCCGATATCACTTTTTGAGAGATCACTAACAAAAGGGGGATATCGAAATTGCTTATGTTAGCACCCAGCCCACAACCAATTAGCCGATATCTTTACCAAGCCCCTAGATGAAAAGACTTTTAGCAAACTTAGGGACGAGCTCAATATTCTTGATTCTCAGAACTTTGATTGAAATCTTGCTCACATAGCTCATTTATATACCTTTGATCATGTCCCTTTCATTTGGTACAGATGCATATTTCTTATTTTTCTTGTGCCAAGGCTAAGACTAATGAGCTTCCATGAGTATCTCTATGATTAGTCTTAGATTGAAAGGTAAATGGAGTATTCGGCAAAGGCAAGGCTTCCACTACAACTCTGTCGGTTTCATTTATCCTTTTCCCTACTCACAAACTTTCACTCACATTCTTTAAAAGAAGGAGAAAATATTAGGCCTCTCAAGTTTCTTCGTTTTTGGCGATTAATGCCGAAGGGGGAGAATTAGTAGGCCCAAAGCAAAAAGGACTACACCACCAACCTGTTTTCAAAAAATGTTTCAAAAAAGGGGAGAAATCATTTCAATTGAAAAACCCCTCTTGATAGCTATGGGGATAACTTCTTCATGGGGAGCTTTTATTTCACCAAAGAAAAGCATTTGAAACAGGGGGAGAATTTTCAAAAACTTGAAAATACTTTTAGGAATCTAATTCTTATACCTTTGTCTATTTGCAAAAGAACTTGAAAAGACTTTTCCAAAAGATTTGCAAAAATAACCTAAGTGGTGAGAATGTGGTCCAAAATGTTAAACTAGAAGAAAGCAACCATATATACTTAGAAATACTTTCAATTGGTTTAATTCAAAGTAACATTATGCACATCTGTCAAAATTACAAACTAGTTACATTCCTACACTTTAAATTTGCTTTGGTTTGTGTTGGCATCAATCACCAAAAAGGGGGGAGATTGGAAGGGAAATGGGCATAAACATTTCCTATAATCGATTTTGGTGTTTGATGTCCATCACAAACCACGTGGACTAACTAGTTTGCCTAGTTGTCATTTATCTCAGGTGCATTGTTGGTCCTTGTTCTCGGATGCTATACACCAAGAACAAAGCAACACAATTGTTAACGATTAGAGACCTTCGTCCTTTGAAGCATTATCTCCCCTGGAATATAATGATCTTCAGACGAAGGTCATGAAGGGCATACCTTCATCATTTCAGTGAGTAAAGGTGTAAATAAAGACATATGAAACACAAAAAGAATATAAACGATCATTCCAAATCATTAGATTACTTATATTCTTATTTCATAATCATGGATAAACATCAATAATATTTATATTACATTTGTACCTTCGGCTTGACAGAAGATGGAAAAACGGGAGTGACGCAAGAGTGATTACAATTCAGCGTGAACAGTATGGTGTTACTGTTCACCAATTTATAGGCACAAGACGCAGCCTAGACAAAATTACATTCATGTCCCTAACATTTACTGTTGACCATAAGGCAGACTGTCGAGGACTAAGCAGTCTTTTCTCCATTAGGTCGGTTTCATCTTTCACCATTATCCTTGTGTCAAGCCGAAGCTCCTTCAGCCACAGCTTTAGAGCTAGTTTGTACTTCCTTCATACTGCACCTTCATACCATGCACACCTTCATCTCAAAGCCGAAGCCTCCTGTAACAGTCTATGTTATACTGAAAAACATGTTAGTTAAGTTTTTGAGGGCCTTCGGAAGAGGAAGGCCCCCAACAATAGCCCCTCGCAGTATTAATTTGTTTTTGCATTTAACAAATTTAGACTGTGACGTGAACGAAGGTCCAAAAAACACCTTCCCTTTGCTAGAATAGCGAAAGTCAATGACATGTAGGGCCCGCCAAGTTGCAATGCACTGGGCATATAAATAGAAACCCGCAGTGAAAGCATTTGATGCGCCATCTCAATTGCTTGTGCTATTTTTTCAAGCTTGCATTTTCTTGCTCTGTTAGATTTCGCTTGATTCGTGAGCTTTGGCATTTGCACAAGTGCTCATCAAATGGCTGAAGAGAAGAAGGTTGTTGATCCTGCTCTAGCTGGTTTTTACGAGGCCATGGAGAAGACAAACACAGAGAAGATTACAAATGAAATGCTAGCTAGTTTGTCTGAAGATTCTGATGATAGCGGAAGCTTTGGTGTGGAAAGTGAAGACGAAGATGCCGAAATCGGCCCTAGCGGCCGAGTCACACCATCTTCGAAAAATCATCCATTAAGCAGAGTTAAATTGATGCTATGAAAGGGAGATATTTCCGAGATATTTCCATTGTGAGAGTTGGAGGGGATAGCGCTGCCCCTGCACCCGAAGTAGATGAAGTGGTTGTTTACAGAAGCTTCATGAAGGCAGGGCTTCGGTTCCCATTAAGTAAATTTCTGGTTGAAGTGCTGAAGACCTTTGAACTTTTTCTTCATCAGATTACCCCCGAAGCCATCATCAGGATGGGGGTTTTTATTTGGGCTGTGATAAGCCAAGGACTGGAGCCAAGTGCAAAATGCTTCTGCAATATGCATGAGCTGTCTTACGAAATGAAGGCTACTGGGAAGGAACAGTATCATAATAATTTTGGTTGTTACAGCTTCGTGCCTCGCTCTTACGTGAGCAACCCAGTTCCGACATTTTGGAAGAGGTGGCCAGGGGCCTGGATGGAAGAATGGTTCTATGTGAAGAATGACTTAGTTGAAAGGGAAGATATAAAAGAAATTATCCAACGCCCTATTTGGTCTCGCTTCGGCATCAGAAGAACAGCCACTGCTCTTGGAAATGAAATAGAAACATGCTAGAGGAGCTTTAACACTGTGTGCACTTTTATTGGTACGAGAGACTTGGTCCAAGAGCACATTGCCTACAGAGTGTGGCCTCTCGTGAATGATTGGGAGATGCCGAAGGAAGCTGCTGCCGGGTCTAGTCAAGGCAGCTTGGTGTATCTAAAATATACCTTTAGATATAGAGAGCAGTTTGACGAGCCAAACGATGAATGGTTGAATTGTATTGAAGCGGCCAGTGACGAGTTGCTTGGTGCCTATACAAGGGCCGAAGATGATGCTAAGATCGTAGCCTTCGGGGAACAAGGCAATAAAAGGCTAAACAGAGTTTTTGATGTTATTAGTTTCGTATACCCGGATTACAGTTATCCCTTGTGACGACAAGGAAAGAAAATTAAAGTTGCCACTTCGGCTATCTCAGATGTGCCAAAGGGTAAGAAGATTAAGGTTTTAACACACCGACCTAGATACATTGAAATGGCCATAGTACCGAAGCTTGCCGAAAGGGCATCTTCCACCGCTGAGCAAGGATACCCTGCCTCTGCGAGCTCCAAAGGAGAATCGGTTGAGGTGCCAAAAACTCCTGTCACCAAGTCGGCAGAAGCGCTGAAGCATTCTGCCGAAGCCAAAGGAAAAGCGGCCGAAGAGCCAGAGCTTGGAGAGCCGACAGGGCTACAAAAAATCCTGGGACCGCTACCAGAGACCGAATCGCTGAAGGTATCAAAAGCTCCTACAATAACTCCCAAGAGGAGGAGGATGGCTAGCGTGCTGGACGATGTCCTCGAGTCGACAAGGGCATCAACTCCTGCTCCTGCAAAGGAGACTGTCGAAGCTACTACAGCTCGTGCTGAAACTGAAGCTGGGCTCTCAGTGCCCACTGAAACAGAACCTGCTGGGACTGGTCAAAGTTTTGAACAAGGACCTTCGGACGTTGGTCTGGTGCTATAAAAAGAAGCCACGCCCGAGTAGGTTAAATCTCCGGCTCCCGGAGCGTCTATTGAAGAGCTAGACTTCATTATTCGTCATGCTTCGAGTAAAAATTTGTCGGAAGAGGAAATTGAGGAAGCCAAATACTATGCCCGAGAACTGAAGTACCTGAAAGGGGCCTTGGTGTATAATGGCACTAACGAAGATGACTTTTTATACTGCCTCCCGGACAACAAGGAAATATCTGTTTGCCGGGAGATGGCAAAAAATATAGGATTTCCGAAGCTTGAAGTTGGCCTTTCTGCTATGTCGAAGGATGACCTCGCCGACAGCCTTGCGTATAATAGTCTGAAGGTACAGAAGTTGTGGACTTATAAGCATATTATTTTTTACTTTTTTATTCTTGTGCTGATCCTTTGTCTCCCTTCTTTTTATAGGGCTTAATTTTGAGCAACGCTTTGAAAGCACAGAAAAATGCTGAGGATGAAAGTTGCCACATAGCCCTTGGTAACCTTCGGTTAGAGGTTATCAAACTGAGGAATGGAGCTGTAGAGAAGGACAAAATCCTGCTTTCCTTGGTGGATAGAGTCAAGGCTACTGAAGCCAATATTTCCGCGTAGTCCGAAGCTCACAGAGCCGAAATTGAAAATTTAAAGAAAAAGCTTGCCCAGAAGAATGAAGATTTCGAAGTGGCTAAGGCAAAGCAGGAAATAAGCGAGTGGACTTGCGCAAGATTGCAAAAAAATGTAGATGAGCTTCGGGAGTCAAAGGAAAGATATTACAAAAAATCCTTGGATTGTGCCAAGAAGCTGAAAGATAGTTTTGCAAAGGTGGGTGCTTACTCATCCGAGCAAAAATTTATTAGAGGCGATCCCGAAGGGATTATCGAATGGATCAGTGAAGAAGCTGAAGCTTTTGAAGAGATCCTTAGTGATCAGGGTGATTTCTGCGCCTTTGCCGGTGCCAGAGGGGTTGCAGCAATTTTGGAAAATTTGGTTGTGAACATGTTAAAGCTGCAACCCAGACGGAGGCTATCTTAACTGTGGAGAACATGAAGGATCCTTCGGCTGAGGCGGCTCTGATGGGCGGAAAATTTTACTCCCACGTTTGGATGGAAGGAGGTCGAGAACTGGCCGCCGAAGCTATAAAGAAGAATGAGAAAGAAACCTACGAAGCCCGAGAGGAAGCCAAGCGGGCCAAAGAGGCTGCCGAGCGTGCAAGGCGCATAGGTATTTTAATTATTTCATAGCTTGTGTATTTTTCTTTTCTGATTTCAGATTAATAACTTATTTCTTTTATTGTAGCTGAACTTTCACCGCCACCTGAGCAATATGATCCCGAAGCTGATCCAACCATGAAGGCGACGCTAGAAACTATAAGAATTGCTGAAGAAGATGTTCTCGAAGCTGTCAACAAGCTTCTACACGAAGCTGCTAAGAAAATTTTGAAGGAAGACTAGATTTTTTTGTGTAGCTAAGAAATATAACATTTGTGCGATGTAATATTCGTACTAGTTAAACATTGTATATCTATGTGTATATTAGTGTAATATATTTCTTTGCGATGCATGAAATTTGCATACGTACCATTTTTGAGCCTTCGGCGAAAAAACACCTTCCCTTCTTTTCATGCTTCGTAAAGAAAAAACCCCTCTTAAACACAGTTGTTGCATGATATTGTTGTCGACAAAAATTTGTAATTGCCGAAGGGTTGCTTTGTGCTCTAGCACATTATTTCATTCATCATATATTTTGTAAGAGACAACTTTCCTTCTTCTCAATTTTGCTGCCGATGCAACATGATGTATGATGTAATGCTATGCTGAATGATGCGATGATATGATGTAGCATGATGTTTATGTCGAAGACATTTCCACACAGAAACACTCTGACTCTGCATCCCCTTAAAGACGTCTTTTGAGTCTCTTCACCTTACATTTTGGTGATGACTAAGCTCTACATCCCCTTAGGAATGACTTTGGAGCTTCTTCACCTTCTATTTCGGTGGCATTTAAGCTCTGCATCCCCTTAGGGACGACTTTGGAGCTTCTTCACCTTCTATTTCGGTGGTATTTTGGCTCTGCATTCTCTTAGGAACGACTTTTGAGTTTCGAAACTTACGCTGCGCTCCCTTAGGAATGACTTTTGTAACTTCGGAACTTACTCTGCACTCCCTTAGGAACGACTTTTGTAGCTTCGGAACTTACTCTGCGCTCCCTTAGGAACGACTTTTATAACTTCAGAATCTTGTTAAGAGGAAGCATCCCACTCGATAATATTACAATATTATTACATGAAATTAGAATTCAATCCTTCGTGAATTGTTTTTCATACAAGAAAAATAAAATGGTAGAAAAGATAAAGATGCACCAGAGGTAGGATATTCTTCAGTAGATGTGCTTGGATTTAGGCACAGTGCTATTGACTATGCGAGCTTCGGACTCCTCTCGAAAATTGCGATGCTGTTGAGCATGTTGGTGTTCTTCTGGCTGCTGGCTTCGGGCCTGAGTAGGTGCTAGCGGTGGTGGTGGTGGGAGCTGGGCCCAGGAGGCTTGAGAGTGGCTTGCCGAGGCGACAAAGGCCATAGGTTGTTGATTACCTACGCACTCTGGAATGTAGGAAGAATATCATGAAGTAGTATGTAGGACTTGCTTCAGCTGATTTTGCCGTGCTTCAGCTTCGGTAATCTCTTTCTGCTTCTAAATCTTGACTTGGCACGTTCTTGTGGTGTGGCCTTTGTCTTCACCGCAGAACAAGCAGAACAGTCTCCTGGGCTGATCTCCGTATCTTCCTCCGAAGCTTCTGCCCCCTCTACCTCTTGGAGTTAGCGACCTAAAGGAACTTTGTTGCGGCCCTGACGACTGGGAACTGTGTTGTTGTCTTTGGGGGTTGGCTTCCCCTATCATCACTTGCGCTGGCATTATGGATTGACCTGACATGCCTAGGGTGGAATCTTCCTTCGAAGCCCCTGGCCATCTTAGAGTATCTGTAAGCTTCTTCCCTTCTTTGCCGGAAATCATTATCAGCTCTGATGTATTCATCCATTTTTTGGAGAAGCTTCTCCAGGGTTTGTGGCGGCTTTCTTGCAAAATATTGTGTCGTTGGTCCCGGTCTGAGCCCCTTGATCATGGCCTCAATGACAATCTCAGTCGCAGGAACCATCGGACATACGCCTGGAGGTATTCTTCCTGAACCTAAGTGCACTGGAACAGAGCTTGAGTGGTGATTGGCTTCGTTTGAAAGCCCCGGAAGCTAGTGGCAAGCATGTTTTTTAGCTTCTGCCAAGACGTAATTGTCCCTGGCCAAAGTGAAGAGTACCAAGTTTGCGCTACGCTTTTGACTACCATGATAAAGGATTTCGCCATGACTGCATTATTGCCTCCATATGAAGATATGTTTGCTTCGTAGGTCATCAGGAACTGCATCGGGTTTGAGTGCCCATCATACATAGGAAGCTAAGGTGGCTTGTATGACGGGGGCCACGGTGTAGCCTACAGTTATGCTACCAAGGGAGAAGCATCGTCAAAAGCAAAATTGCCATGATGAAAGTCACCGTACCATTCATCATCATTGTATGAATTTTCTTGACGAAGCTCCCTATGTTGTGGCCTTCGGTCTTGGTCGTCCTGGGTAAGGTGACACATTTCCTCGGTGGCTTCATCAATCTTCTTCTGGAGATCAGCGAGCCAAAGCATCTTCTCTCTCTTCTTTTGGACCTATTGATGGATAACTTCGAGATCCCTGATTTCTTGGTCCAGTTCCTCCTCCTGAGTTGTTGGGCTAGTAGCCTTCATCTTCTGGCTCCTAGCTTCACGTATTGTCTCCTGATTAGTGTCCAGTGGCTGCAATGTAGCCCCTGGCGCTGCTGTCTTCTTCAGCGGCATGACAAAGTTCGATGCTTGTCGAAGGTGGTCGAATGAGTTCACCGGAGGTGGGCGCCAATGTTGGTCCTTGTTCTAGGATGCTATACACCAAGAACAAAGCACCATAATTGTTAACGATTAGAGACCTTCGTCCTTCAAAGCATTATCTCCCGTAGGATATAATGATCTTCAGACGAAGGTCATGAAGGGCATACCTTCATCATTTCAGTGAGTAAAGGTGTAAATAAAGACATATGAAACACAAAAAGAATATAAACGATCATTCCAAATCATTGGATTACTTATATTATTATTTCATAATAATGGATAAACATCAATAATATTTATATTACATTTGTACCTTCGGCTTGACAGGATATGTAAAAATGAGAGTGACTCAAGAGTGATTACAATTCAGCGTGAACAGTACGGTGTCACTGTTCATCTATTTATAGGCACAGGACGCAGCCTAGACAAAATTACATTCATGTCCCTGACATTTACTGTTGATCATAAGGCAAACTGTCGAGGTCTAAGCAGTCTTTTCTCCTTTAGGTTGGTTTCATCTTTCACCATTATCCTTGTGTCAAGCCGAAGCTCCTTCAGCCACAACTTCGGAGCTAGTTTGTCCTTCCTTCATACTGCACCTTCATACCATGCACACCTTCATCTCAAAGCCAAAGCCTCCTGTAACAGTCTATGTTATACTGAAAAACATGTTAGTTAAGTTTTTGAGGACCTTCGGAAGAGGAAGGCCCCCAACATGCATAAAGTTCAATATAAACCAACAAATAAAATGAGTTGGGGAACTCTACAAAGTTTGGAACAAAACTAAGTATGGATGCAGCAAGTGGCGCACCGAACACTGTCCGTGCCCAGGCCGAGGCACCTCGAGAACTGGCCGCTCTCGGGTTTTCTTATAGCCACTCCACTAAAATTCACCGGACTGTTTGGTGTGCCACCATACTGTCTGGTGAAGCCAAAAGAGCAACGGTCAACTTCACCAACGGTCGATTGCATCGACGGAGGAACAGTGAAAAGTGCAGAAGTCAGAACTACAAAGTCAGAACACACCGGACTATCTGATGTGCCACCGGACTATCCGATGTGCCACCGGACTGACCGGTGTCGCAAAAGGACAAAGGACTTCAATGGTCAATAGCTCCAAACCCCAACGGTTGGCTGACGTGGCACGCACCGGACAATGAACAGTGTCATGTCCAGTGCACCACCGGACTATCCAGTGTGCCCATCGACAGCAAAGTCAGCCAACGGCTAGAAAGTGGTTGGAGGCTATAAATACCCCCAACCACTTCCATTTAAGCCATCCAAGCCTCCTACACTTATCATTCAATACAAGAGCAAAGAATACACTCCAAAGACACATCAAAGCATTCAATCCTCTCCAAGTTCCAAAAAACAAGTCTAGTGATCAAAAGAGTTTAGTGACTTAAGAGGGTGTTTTGTGTTTCTTTTGTTGCTCTTATTGCTTGGATTGGTTTCTTCTTCTCACTTTAATTCTTCTAAGTGCCTTCTAAAGCTAGCAAGAGACACCTAATTGTGTGGTGGTCCTTGCAGGGTCTTAGTGACCCATGTGATTAAGAAGAAGCACTCGACCGTTCTAAGTGACCTATTGAGAGAGGGAAAAGGTTGGAATAGACCCAGCCTTTGTGGCCTCCTCAACGGGGACTAGGTTCTTTGGAACCGAACCTGAGTAAACAAATCGTCTTGTTCATTTGTGGTGATCTCCACTTGATTTGTTTCTCCCCTCTCCTCTCTCTAAAGTTCCCTTGCTTATATTGTTTTGAGTTTGCTCCCAAGGTTATCCGCATTGATTGAGCAACTCATAGAAAGAGGAACAATCTTCCGCACTCCTAATTTATTTCTAACCCTAACCTCAAGTATAGTGCATGTTCAAAGTTTATAATTTTCAGGTTTTGCCTATTCACCCCCTCTAGGCGACTTTTACTTGCGCAGTTCTGGATACCTCGGTAAATAATATCGGCGACGTCCACGGGAGTTTGCATATCTACCTTTTCTCTTTAGCTTCCACATTTACATTCAAATACTTCAGTTTCTTTCTCTCTATTCCTAGTTAGATTTGTTAGGATTGGAACTTAGGTTGCAAAACTCATTTTGTGGTAGAGATTGCTACACTTAGACAAAACCTAGTTTACACATTCTAGTTTGCTTATTTGCATAGGTTTTGTTCTAGGGATTTATTTGTGGCCTAGTTTAGTGAAAGTTTTAGAAGTCCTAATTCAACCCCCTCCCTCTTAGGTGTCTGTGTTCCTTTCACAATGGACTGTTCTGGTGACCGCCCAAAGAGGAAGGCTTCAATCAAGATCCTGGACATGGGGCTAAGGGACCCGGTCTAGTGGCGCACTAGACCTGTCTGGTTCCGTTAAAGCAGATCAATTTCCTGGTTTCTTCATCAATGGATATTTGAAGCTTGGGGCTATAAAAAGGAGCATCCCACGCCTCTAAAGTGTACACCTTTGCAACATACAAGTGTAGAACAAGTGCATACACATTATGTATCCCTCTCTTATGTTATTCTCTGTAGATTAGGTGTTTGGCACAGTTATAAGCCAAAAGAGAGAGGAGAAGCACTTTTGAAAGATAGAGTGGTGATCTGGAGCAAGTGGTGGTACTGTTACTCTACCGAAGAGCTGCCAACAGTTGTGACAAACTCAGTTCTCTGTAACCAACCTTGATATAGTGGAATAATTGGTTTATCACACTAGTGATAAACCTAAGCAACCAAAGGAAGGAGTTGAAATAGACTCCAAGTCAGGCTGGCTAACTTCAACGTGGATGTAGGCAAACATTTCAGGCTTGGTCGAACCATGGGAAAAATCTTTGTGTCTTTGTTTCTTGTTTATTTTCTTATTTGCACTTCTACTCTCATCTTGGTATAAGCTAATTTTGAAGTGTAGGATCATTTGAGACAAAGATTTGTATTTCATTGCGATCTACTCGACTTGATCTTCATTTTACTATGATCAACGCTTCGAGTAGAGTAAGATAAGTTCTAGTTTTTTTGTGTAAATTTGTATTAGCTATTCACCCCCTTTAGGCGACATCCAGATCCTCTATTCCCCAAAAGTAACATTGAGGGTCCAAACAATTCTTAACCATAAGCACGACTAATATATCAGTTCTACACTTTCAGAGGTTACACACTTTTACGGCTAGTCGTGTAACCTCTCTAGTCTGGGTTTCCAAGGGCGTATTCACTTCTGAGGTGAATGACTAAAGGTCCACTATGATATTTTCACAAAATATGCTTAATGCAAAACAATATGCTAAGGTTTCTAATCAATGTGGTGAAACCTCTATCTGAGGTAACTGTCACACCCGGGTTTCGGGGCACCTAGACCCGGGCGCGAACATAATCACCAGGTGTGCTAGGACCAAGTGTCACACATATGATGAATCATGGTACAAAAACAAATGTCACATCTTTACTATATAATATGAGTTATGTACAAAATAAATAAATAATTACATCATATGAAGACAACAATCCAGCAACCCAAAGTTAACTGGGAGATGACGACCTAGACCACTCACAAACTCATCATAGCATCCTCCATGCATCTCATCCTGCGGTACCTATTCTTGACATGTGGGGGTGTGAGATAGCAAGGGTGAGCTCACATATGTTCATCGCTCAACAAGTTGTGGGAAATAATGTGCATGAACTCACCAAAGATGGGAGCTCATGTGAAGGTAAGGCTTATCAAAGAGGATGGTTGAAGCTGAGCATTGCTTTTAAAGTTGGTCAAAATTTTATTAGCAATTACTAAGTATAAGTAGATACCAACCCAAATAAGTAGTAGATCAAAATAGGTAACAAAACCCGCGATGCAATGCATATGACAAATTTAATTTAGTTCCATAAATTAATCATGCGAGTCCTGAGCTGCTCATGACCGCGAGCATGACTAGTATACCAGTTTTAGACTCTGAAGATGTTGTACCCTGTACCCTCAAGTCGTGTATCCCATGCCACCAGGGTTTGCAAGGCCCTTAGACACTTCTGAGGTGAATGGCTAGGGATCCACTATGAGGCCTTTACAAAGTTCCACTAGCTTCCGAAAACCTGCTATAGTTCTAGGAAGAGCAATGTAGGAATCCCTCGTCTGACCGCCATCGCAGCAAAATCAACCCGATAACCTCCCTACACGCCTACTACCCTACTGCCCTTGCCCCTTTCGAGTATGGTAGTCTTCCACTAGCTTTCCTAATAAGTCAGCCAAGGCGTCCCATTCCACCCTTGTGGTGGCACGTGTTTCTCAAGTTAAGCTCCATGTTCCAATTAATATAATGATCTTGTCATGAACAATAAATAAAACGACAGTATAATTGGAACATGATCATGATGTAATATTAATCCCAAAACCATAAAGAGCAATAGCAAAAACTACCCAAATAGTTCAGGGGTAAACAAGGTGTAAAGATAACCAAACTAGGGTGACCTATTGGGTCCCATCATAATTAAGCCTATGCATGCTAAAATGATTATAGAGAACATTATTGGGTAAATAAAAGTGATCAAGGGCACAACTTGCCTAGGACTTGAGATTCCAGGTACCAACTTGCTCTTCGAGTGACTCGTAAACTCGCGCTAGTCGTAGCAATACAAATAAATAGGGTTTAGGAAAAATTAACATCACACCAAACATAAGAACAAACTGTGTAATAATAATCTACATGTCGCTACGAGATCGTGGGTTCGAGAACTACAAAAATCGGAGTTATGGTTAAAGATATATGATTTTCAGAAGTTTCTAGGTAATTAAATGGTAATAATATCTTCTACATTATAAATTATGTGAGAAACATGTTACCAAGAAATAACCAAATTCAACTTTTAGTGTAGGTTATAACTTGATTAGATACCATAGTTTAGATAGATTATAATTATAGATAAGCTACTTTGATTAGCACACTCAATCCACTAATCCTAGGTTTAAACCATTTCCAATTATAAAACTATAGGATATATTACAAACATTGGTGCTCCTGCATAGAAAATATTTTTGTGAAGCTAACACAATTTTAACGGAGTAATTTGGAGTTAAAATGTAAGAGCTATGAATTTCTAGAGTTTCTAGAATTATTCCTATATCTAAAATCATTTTCAAATTTGTTTTATATAAATTATAATCCTTAATGGACGACAGTTTCAAATCCTAGAAAGCCTAGGGTGTTCTGTGTAATATTTAGGACCTAAATTTAATTCTCTTACTGCTAGATAGGACGGTGGTTTGAATAGATGGAAGAACAGGGACTCTTTTGCATTTGTTTGCGACCGAAGGGGTACGTTGCATTATGAGCCATCAGATCATCAATCTAGAGCTCAGATTAGATCAGGACTCAATTGAACAGGTACGCAACCATCGCCGATGGAGACAGATCCAACGGCGTGGATTTCATCCTGCCCTATCTAACAACAACCGCCCGATCGAGATTTAACAGTCGCGGGCAAAATGTTACCCAGATCTAATCTCCATCGCCTACCACCAAATCAATGGCCCCAGGACTCTCTCCTACCTCCCGACACCTACCGTGGTGGCGCGGTTTCAGCCGCGGCGACGCCCTGACGTTGAACCCGAATCCCGCACCCAAAAGTTTGATCCGAGAGTTTCTAACCATAATCACGATTAAGGAAAACGAGCTGAGGAATATCTCACCGAAGATTAACGCGCTGACGAAGCAGTCCCCGCACCATGGTGGATCCATGGTAACGAGAAGCACCGGTGAGCAATTCATCATCACCCAATCATTCCCCACCCATGATAATGCGACTCAATTATTCCTTGACATCTGGCGCACCACTCAGACCTATCATCAGCCCTCGAGCGACGGCGAGACCGAGAACAAGCCCGGGCAGCCATGGCGGCCGCGACCCAATGATGGTTCACACCCCTGCTCCCCACCTCCAAGGTAATGGCGATCACGTAGCCTGATCCGGTGGCAAAGGAAATAGTGCCTAGGCCCTTGTTTATACAGAGGAGAGGTCCGGAGAGAGGGGAGGTCGTTGCCTAGGCTCACACTAGATTAGATCATATTAGATTAGATCACATTAGATTCTAAAATCCTATTTAAGAATATCATTTTGTTAAGCATATCAAACTTACTTTATCTTTATGAAGTTCTAGCATTTTTTATCTAAGTGGAACTTCCAATTTAGAACTAGTCAATAACTAAGATTAATAATTAAGATCTAACATTTTACAGAGTTCCTATATATATTTTTATTTGCTACACTCTTTTTGTTATGTAAGCCCACTTAGCTCAGAGGTTAGAGCATCACATTTGGATATGACTGGATTAGACTAGTTTAGGTTAGATAGCTCTACCAGGGTAGGATAAATATTATTAGGATATTTTAGAATCTTTTTGAGATTGGATGGATGATATGGTGTAGGTAGGTCAGAATTTCTGATAGGTTAAAACATAGGGGTTGTGTAAATATCATATGGTTAAGGTAGTTGCATATGGCCAAGTTGGTATGTCATTCTTAATTTTAGTGCAGAGTGAACTAAGTTAAACATGTTTTATAGTGGTAGAGTCTAATATATTTTATCAGTATTAACTTTCTTGTTAAGCAACTTGCATTAGATTAGCTCAACTTAAGGTTAGCCTTTGTTAGATTAGATTAATCTATTACATTAGATCAGATCTAGGTTAGATTGGTATGACTAATTTGGATTAGATAAGATTTAATTAATTTGGTTTAGATCCTTCATGTTACTCTAGGATGAGATAAGTAAAGTGGTTAGGATAAGATGAATCCCTTAAGCTAGATATATTCTGTCACACCATGTACGTGTTAGGATCAGCAATTCACGTACACAGCAGTTACATAACTGGACATCATCACACAGTGCTCAAGTAATAACATAAAAGGTTAATAATAGTCGATTACATCATATTTCTAAGACATCCACATAGTCTTTACGATAATCAAAGTGCGGAAAAGAAACGTAGATACACGCGGCCTTCACAGGCAGCCGACTAGGGGTTGCCGCTAACCCACGCCTAAAACTCGTCGTAATCTTGGAACTCCTGGAAGTCTCCTTCCACGGCTTCATCTTCTCCTGAGCAGTTGTTGCAATGCGGACAACCTGGGGAAGGGTGAGTACACATCAACATACTCAGCAAGTGTGAGTACACATCAACATACTCAGCAAGTGTCCTGTCTGGCTGTAGTGGACTAGCATTATGTGGGGGTAAGTCAAGCAGTTGCTTTTAGTTGGTCAGATTATTATTACTAGTAGAGAAAGCCAAGTTTTAGAATTAACCCACGTTATTAACCCAAATGTACCCTTTCTAAATGGAAAGAATACCACTTACCATTACCATAGTCAATGCCAAAACCATCATTCTCATTGCCACCTGTAATCCGAACATCTCCGATCAAGTATCCCTAATCAATGGAGCTCCCTTGGACGCTCATAACCGTGAGCACGGCTGATATATCAGTTTTAGACACTCTGTAGAGGTTGCGCACTTTACCCATAAGCAGTGATTCCCTTTCTGCCCGGAGATCATGACTCTCCATTGATCACTACCAAGGTGACCCAGCAGGTTATCACTATGTAGCCTTTACAAAGATTCCCCGAGGCTGTAGCCGCCCGTTAGGTTTCCTAAATGCACCGCACTCCTCCCCAAGAGGTGAACCAAGCTTGACAAAGCGAGCCGCATACACCGAGTCCCATTAACGGCACGACGGCTAAGCGAACTACACCCTGGTTCCTCTAATTATTCAGCTAAGGGCGTCCCATTCCACCCTCATGGTTGCACTATTTTCCCAGGCGGTCATCCAACTAACAGGTCCTTACGGAGAGGCACTCGAGAAACCGCTCGAGTCCCCTTAAATGCCACAAGTATATCATCATAAATAAGAAGGAAAACAACGTATCATAGATAAATCTCATCATGTTCATTGATTAATGTTAAGCACTAGCATGAAGCTAAACCAGAATAATCCAACCCAAATAGGTAAGCAAGGACATGGATAACAAAAGCTAGTCAATCCTTAGGTATAACTGTGTAAATGCAAAAAGTGAATTATAGAATGTATAGGACAAGGATGGGTCAAGGGACACTTGCCTCCACCAACCAGCTGCTGCTCAGGGGTTCTCCTGCGAGTTCTTCGGACTCCTCAACCAGACCGTTATCTATGCGAACGCAAACATACATCCATATCTCAAATCAGAAAGTAAACAGTACACCATACAAAGAGATGAATCCAATAATCATACACCCGACATATGGCTAGCGCTTACAACCGTATGAGTAGTAATAATAACATAACCATTATTACGATCGACAACTCATTATACTCATGCTAAGTGAAAGAATGAACTTAACCACTTAATTTCATGTAGTTATAATAACCGATATTTAATGTAGGTGCAAATATAGTTATTATCTAATCATAATTAATTCCGCGCTTAGTTAACATGTCGCTTCCTGACACAATTCAATTAGTACTAGCACTTTTAAATAATGAGGAGTATCATCGCGCGATAATTTGCACACAAATGAAAGTGAATGCGCGTGACGTTATGCGTCGCACGGGCGAGCGAGCGAGCGAGTTGCCACGTTAGCTGCGCGCCATAGCCACACTGGGGCGCTGGCCACGAGCCACGCCAGGGCCGAAACGCGTCGAGCTGGGGCCGCGCCGCGCGCCACGAGCAGGCCGCACTGCGCCGAGCTACACGCACGGATGCGCGCCGCGAGCATCACGCCGGACCGCGCCAGGCAGCAGGGGCTACGAGCGCGCCACGCTGGGGCCACGCCGCGAACGCGAGTAGCGAGCGCGCCACGCCGGGGGCTGCGCCGCGCAGCGGACGCGAGCAGGGCGCGCGCACTGGGGCCGAGCCGGGGCAGAGCACGCCGCGCCGGGCGCCGGGGCGAGCCAAGGCTGTGGGCCGCGGGGATAGGGGTCGGGCGAGCCAGGGCAGGGTCGCGCGCCGCATGAAGGGCGTCCGCGCCAAGGCCGACCGCGAGCGAACGCGCCACACCGGGGCAGCATGTCGAGCAGTCCGCGTCGGGCCGCGCCGGGAGAGCGAGGGGGGGCTGCACGGGATGCCAGGGCCGCGGGCTGTGCGCCATGGCCGAGCTCCGGCCACGCCGAGCCGCGAGCCATCCGACCGCGCGCGAGGGGAACTAGGGAGGGGAGGGATGATGGAGGAGAGGGAGGCGAGGCTCACCGTGGGACGGGGGGCCGAGCGGATGGACGCGACGGCGGCAGTTCCGAGGGGTAGGGACGGCTGCGGGCGGCTGCGGGCAAGAGAACGACGCGGGGGAAGAATGAGAGAGGAATGCGCGTCATGGGGTAGAGGGAGATGAACAGGGGATGACTTCGGGGCTTACAGGCGGGCCCCACATGCAGTGGCGGCGGCTGCCAAAACCGCCACCCGCACCGGCCGGGCGAGCGCGCCGCGCCCATGCGCTGGTGGCTGGGCCGCATCGAGTTGGGCCGCCGCGGCTCTGGCCCAAGATGTGAAGGGGAAGGGGGGAAGGGGGGAGCAGGCCGTGGGGGAAAAACAGCGGCTGGGTCGCGGGGCGCTTGGCCGGCCCACGACGAGAGGGGGGAGAGAAGGAGGGGGGCAGGTGGGCCACGCTGCGAGGGCCCAAAAAAGCCAGGGCTTCACCTTGGGCCGAAAAGCCAGCAGGAAAAGGGGGGGGTTTGAGGTTTTTTCCTATTTTCCATATAACTCCAAACCCTTAATAAATGAATACCTCACGAAGGCCAAGCAAATACACACAAAGGAAAAGATGCGTGGCTCGGCATGATGCAACAACCAACGGGAAAATCCACTTCTAGGATTTATTAATATACGACATAGAGTTAACTCTATTTAGAATTTTGAGAATGGGTAAGGTGTAGCGAAAAGAAATGGGAAAAGAGAGGTAACGCCCGAATTTGGCGAGTGATGAAGAAAGAAAATTTTAACTCTAAAATTCGGGGCGTTACAAACCTATCCCCCTTAAAAGAATCCCGCCCTCGAGATTCAAGGTTGGCTAGCAAAGAGTTCAGGATATTTAGCCATCAGATCCTCTTCACGCTCCCAAGTTGCCTCTTCTTCAGAGTGATGACCCCATCTGACTTTGCACATTCTGATAGTCTTCCTTCGGGTGACTCTGTCTACAGTCTCAGTGATTTGCGTTGGCTTCTCAATATAGGTCAATTCTTCTTGGACTTCGAGACCCTCCACTGGCAACTGCTCTTCTGGCACACGCAGACACTTCTTCAACTGAGACACATGAAAGACATTATGCATAGCGGACAAATTATCTGGCAGATTGAGTTGATAGGCCACTTCTCCATGCCTTGTGAGAATTTGATACTGACCAATGTAGTGGGGTGCTAGCTTGCCTTTGACTCCGAATCTTCTGACTCCTCTGATAGGTGACACTTTCAGATAAACAAAATCTCCAACTTTGAAACTCAGCTCTCTTCTTCTTGTGTCGGCATAGCTTCGCTGCCTTGATTGCGCTATCTTCAGGTTCTCCCGAACCATTTTGATGTTCTCTTTAGCTTCAAGCAAAATGTCTGGCCCAAACACTTGCCTTTCTCCAGGCTCATCCCATTGCAACGGAGTTCTACAACTCCTTCCATAAAGTGCCTGGAATGGTGACATCTTCAAGCTGGCCTGGTAACTGTTGTTATAGGAGAACTCTGTATAAGGTAGCCTCTTGTCCCATCCGGACTGATCTTGCAACGCACAAGCTCTTAACATGTCTTCAAGAATTTGATTGGTTCTTTCGGTCTGACCATCTGTCTGCGGATGATAAGCTGAACTGAAATTCAGATGTGTACCTAAGGCTTCATGCAACTGCTACCAGAAATGAGAGGTGAACTGCGTTCCTTTGTCTGACACTATCTTCTTTGGCACACCATGAAGACAAACGATCTGGGACATGTACAACTCTGCCAATACTACACTATTGTAGTTGGTCTTGACAGGTATGAAATGGGCCGACTTGGTTAAGCGGTCCACTACTATCCAAATAGAGTCGTAGCCGGCTCGAGTGCGAGGCAATTCGACTATGAAATCCATACCGATTTCATCCCATTTCCACTGAGGAATTTGCAACGGTTGCAACAATCCAGCTGGTCTCTGATGCTCTGCCTTGATCCGTCGATAGCTATCACACATAGCCACATGCTCTGTGATTTCCCTCTTCATTCTGTACCACCAGAATTTCTTCTTCAGATCCTGATACATCTTCTCACTTCCAGGGTATATAGAATAAGCGGTCTCATGAGCTTCCTTGAGGATCAATTCCCGAATAGACTGGACATTGGAAACACACAAGCGGTCTTTGAACCATATCACACCTTCTGCATCTTCCCAAAAATCTTTGCCTTTGCCTTCTAGAATCAGTTGCCAGACTTCACTGATCTTCTCATCATTCTTCTATGCCTCTTTGATTTCCTGCTCCAGGGTAGGCTCTAGCTCAACTGTCACTCCTCGCATACTGTTCAGAAATCTGAGACTCAGCCTGTCAAACTCTTTGGCCAACTCATAAGGCATCGGATGAGCGACCATCATATTGACTTGACTCTTCCTGCTCAAAGCATCTGCCACTATGTTTGCTTTGCCTGGATGGTAATGAATCTCCAATTCATAGTCTTTGATCAATTGTAACCATCTTCGTTGCCTCATATTTAGTTCTGACTGAGTGAATATGTACTTCAAACTCTAGTGGTCTGTGTAAACATCACATTTCTGCCCATACAGATAGTGCCTCCATGTCTTCAGTGCGTGAACCACTGCTGCCAACTCTAGGTCATGTATTGGGTAATTCTTCTCATGAACCTTCAGCTATCGGGACGAGTAAGCCACAACTCTTCCCTCTTACATCAATACGCATCCCAAACCAGTGTAACAAGCGTCGCAATACACCGAGAAGGGTTTGTGCACATCAGGTAAGACTAAGACAGGCGCTGTAGTCAACTTCTCTTTCAGCGCTTCAAAGGCTTCTTGGCATTTCTGGGTCCACTTGAACTCAACTTTGTTGCCTAGCAAAGCTGTCATCGGTTTCGCAATCTTCGAGAACCCTTCAATGAATCACCGATAATATCTGGCCATTCCAATAAAGCTCTTGATTCCTCGAGCATCGGTTGGCGCTTTCCAGTTCAGAATGTCTGCCACTTTCTTTGGATCCACAGCCAATCCTTCTTTGTTGATTATGTGACCCAAGAACAGGACTTCATCAATCCAAAACTCACACTTGCTCAACTTTGCATACAGTTGGTGCTCTCGCAATCTCTGCAATACCATCCTCAAATGATCTGCATGCTCCTCCTCACTTTGAGAATATATAAGAATGTCATCAATAAATACCACCACAAACTTGTCAAGATAGTCCATGAATACACTGTTCATCAGATTCATGAAGAAGGCTGGTGCATTTGTTAGACCAAAATACATCACGGTGAATTCATACAACCCATACTTGGTAATGAATGCCATCTTCGGAATATCTTAGAGTCGAATCCTGAGCTGGTGATAACCCGACCTCAGATCTATCTTTGAAAACACGCTGGCTCCTCTCAGCTGGTCGAACAAATCTTCTATTCTGGGCAAGGGGTACTTGTTCTTGATTGTGACTTCATTCAGAGCTCGATAATCGATACACATCCTTCTGGTGCCATCTTTCTTCTCCACAAATAGGACAAGGGCGGCCCAAGGCGAGGTGCTTGGCCGGATGTGACCTTTCTCTGACAGCTCATCGATCTGCTTCTTAAGCTCAACCAACTCTAGTCCAGATACTCTGTAAGCTCTCTTAAAGATGGGGGCGGTGCCAGGAAGAAGCTCTATAGCAAACTTAACTTTCCGCTCTGGTGGCATGCCTGGTAAGTCCTTTGGGAACACATCTGGGAACTCGGACACAACCTTGATAATCTCAAGTGGATCTGCTTCACTGCTATCAACAGCCATCTGATAACAACTTCCTTTCTTTGGCTCAGGCAGGACTAACTCAGTCACCACTTCCTCTCCTAGTGGGGACATCAACTTGATTGTCCTCTTATCACAACTGATAACTGCCTGATACTTATCTAGCCAGTTCATCCCTAGTATGACATCTATTCCCTGAGTACCCATTACTATGAGATTAGCGGGAAACGCTATCCCCATTATTTCCACACTTACATTCAAGCAAATGCTATCGACTCGAATTCTACCACCGGCTGAATCAATTTGAATGGGGTTGACATGGTAGTTATTGGAAGGTTATGTGCTTCTACCCATGATGCAATAATGAATGAATGCGTTGCTACAGTATCAAATAACACTTCTGCAATATGGGAGTCGACTGGTAACATACCTACTATCATGCCGGGGGTTTCCTGAACTGCTTCAGCCTCCAAGTGGTTCAGTCTCCCATGATTGTAGCGTGGCTGAGAGCGGTTGCCTGCTCCAGGCTGAGACACATTCTGCTTTGCTAGGGTATTAGAGCCTGACTACTGCTGGTCTGCCTTCTTTGGACATTGCATCACCCAATGGCCTTGCTCTCCACAGTGAAAACATGCCCTGCTTCCGCCTTGAACTGGTGCTGCTTGACTGTTCTGCTGGTTTGCTAGGGCAGGAAGAAGAGGTACCTGCTAATTCTGCCTCTGGAACTGACCTCCTCCTGACTGATTGTTCTGGCAATTCTGATGCTAGTGCTGAGGATACTGCCTTTGAAACTGTTGCTGCTGAGGTGGGCGCTGGTTCTGCCTGAACTGTTGAGGTGAGTTGTCGGAGAAACGAGGGTGATTGTTTCTTCCAGGCTGAGGTCCACTGATCTTACGCTTGCGATCCTCCATCTCTTTACGCTTCCTCTCTGTCATGATTGCTCTATCAATTAGGTGCTGAAATGTGGGGAAGGTGTGGTTCATCAGTTGATAATGCATAGGGTCGACCAAGCCTCTCACGAAACGATACTGCCTCTTGGCATCGGTGTTGACATCTTTAGGAGCATAGCGAGATAGTTGCAGAAACCTGTCTCGGTACTCACTAACAGACATTGACCCTTGCTTGAGTGCCAGGAACTCCTCCTTCTTCACTATCATCAGACCTGTAGGAACATGGTACTGACGGAAGCTGTCTCTGAATTCTTCCCAGGTGATGGCGTCGGGGTTGGCATGGGTGGCGAGATAGGACTCCCACCAAGACTGAGCTGCTTTCCTCAACAAACGGGGACCATATAGAACTTTCTCTCTGTCATCACACTGAGCAGTGTGCAACTCCCGCTCCACTGTGCGCAGCCAGTCTTCAGCATCCATGGGGTCAGAAGAGTGAGCGAACACTGGGGGATGACCTCTCATGAAATCAGCACGCTTGTCCCTGGGCATCTAAGGCATCTGAGGCTAAGGTGGTGGCTGCTACTGCTGCTGAATGGCGGCCAGAGTCTGACCGATGGCTTGAACTGCCTGAGTCTGCATCAAGAACATCTACTCGATGGTCATCGGGGGTGGTGGTGGCAGTTGCTGTTGCTGAGGTGCCTCATCTTGCGGTGCTGCCTGCTCCTGCTGAACACGCCTTCCTCCTCTACGCCTGTTTTCTGACATCTGCAGAATGCAATCACACATCAGAACTGATCTTGCAAGCTTGCAGCATAAGAAAAGAGTATAGAATCCTTCCACAATACTGAACAGATGAACATCCTTGCTGACTTCCAACATAGGCAAACACAACTTCTCAGATAAAGAGGAAAGTGGAATAAAAAGGCTTTCTCAACTAGATAACTAACTTTATTAACATTTAACAGATAAACCAAGCTGCAGGGGATGCCCACACTCTGTTGACAGTCATTACAAAGATCCAAATCCAACATAGTTCATCATGACAAACATAAAAGCACAGGATAAGCAAACTACCCTGTCTAACTAAGACTGACTAACAGTAAAACTGAGACTAATACTAAGCCTGAGACTAAGACTAAAACTTCTATATTAAGTATTTATTACAGGACCCAACGCTGATGATCTATGGTTCTAAATTTATCTTGGTCCTGCAATCGGGGTCGCCATAAGCCTGGTGTCCACGCCGAGGGGAGTGGTACGGATGCTGAGTCTCGACGGGAGCGGGAGAGCCATCCTCCAGGTGGCGACGCTCCGCGCGCTCAGCCCGCAGCTGGGCGATCTCAGCACGAGCCCTACTCAGCTAGTCTAGTGCATGTTCCAGCTCTGTGTTTAGCATGGTAGCTAGGTTGACTGTGCTGCTCAACCTAGGATTGTCCTTGCCAACAGGTGAGACAATAATGCCTCATGTGCTGCCAGATGGGCGACGGGGGTAGTACTTCAGGTTGAGACCATCGGCCACCCCGCTGAGCACTGAGTAGTAGTGCGAAAGCGCACGCCGTATGGCATCTTACATGGCCGCCTCAGCTGAGTCTCGCTCAGAGATAGAGTAGTGCTCTGAGCAGACCTCCGCACCCCGGAGACTGTTCTCCGGACGGCGCACCAAACAGGTCGCCTCCCAGCGGTCCGAGTAAACCCCGCGACTGTGCTGGAAGACCACACAGCAATACTCGATGGACCAAGTACGCCGGTCGAGTGCCTAGCGTAGCAGGGTGTCGAGCGCGTCGTGGAAGTGACACCCGCGAGCAGCGTTGCGAGTGATGGGCTGAGCAACCCATCCTTCCAGCTCCTGGTCGGCTAAAAGGTCGGTGCTGAAGCTCAAGCTATCATCGCCACCTCCGTCATCTGGGTCTCCTCCAATAGCTACTCCAGCGGCTGGGGCGCTCAGTGGTGGTGCAAGGGGCGCCTCCAGCGGAAGCACGGGGGAGCAGCTCCTCACAGACTCTATCTCCTGCTGGACAAGAAAGAAGAGCCCCGCTGCTCCTGCTCCTATCATCGACGCTCCTGCTCCTCGTGCAGGCGATGGTGCAGCTTCTCCAAGTGGTTAGACTGACCAGTCACTGGATGGCGAAGCGGACGCTCAGCGAGACGAGAGGGCAAGAAGGGGATGACGGACTTCCGTGTAGTGTGTCTAAGACAAGCCATCTACAAAAGACAACGTAAGCATAAGAGTGAGAACAGAACTAATATGACCAGCAAGTAATAAACCATAAATAAAATGAGGAATTAGAATAAACAAAAGATTTTTAGCAAGGTATAATATATAGTAGAACATAGGTTTGGTCGATGTGACCAACTTTTGAAGGGATACCAAAGTCAAGGTGAGAATAGGGGTCTATAGTCCTTAGAATGACCATTCTACCCTAGGTTAGCGGTCCTACAGTCAGCACGGCTTTGATACCACCTATGTCACACCCGGTTTTAGAAGGAAAATCGAATGCGAACCATGTACGTGCCAGGATCAGCAATTCTCATACACAGCAGTTACATAACTAGACATCATCACACAGTGCTCAAGTAATAACATAAAAGGATAATAATAGTCGATTACGTCATATGTCTGAGACATCCACATAGTCTTAACAATAATCAAAGTGCGGAAAAGAAACGTAGATACACGCGGCCTTCACAAGAAGCTGACTAGGGGTTGCCGCTAACCCACGCCTAGAAACTCGTCGTAATCTTAGAACTCCTGGAAGTCTCCTTCCACGGCTTCATCTTCTTCTGAGCAGTGGTTGCAATACGGACAACCTGGGGAAGGGGGGGTTTGGTGTGTAGAGCAAGGGTGAGTACATATCAACATACTCAGCAAGTGTCTTGTCTAGCTGTAGTGGACTAGCTTTATGTGGGGGTAAGTCAAGCAGTTGCTTTTAGTTGGTCAGATTATTATTACTAGTAGAGAAAGCCAAGTTTTAGAATTAACCCACGTTATTAACCCAAACGTACCCTTTCCAAACGGAAAGAATACCACTTACCATTACCATAGTCAATGCCAAAACCACCATTCTCATTGCCTCCTGTAATCCAAACATCTCTGATCAAGTATCACTAATCAATGGAGCTCCCTTGGCCACTCATAACCGCGAGGACGGCTAATATATCAGTTTTCAAACACTCTGTAGAGGTTACGTACTTTACCCACAAGCCGTGATTCCCTTTCTGCTCGGAGATCATGACTCTCCATTGATCACTTCCAAGGTGACCCAGCAGGGTATCACTATGTAGCCTTTACAAAGATTCCCCGGGGCTGTAGTCGCTCGTTAGGTTTCCTAAATGCACCGCACTCCTCCCCAAGGGGTGAACCAAGCTTGACAGAGCGAGCCGCATACACCGAGCCCCATTAACGGCACGACGGCTAAGCGAACTACACCCCGGTTTCTCTAATTATTCAGCTAAGGGCGTCCCATTCCACCCTCATGGTTGCACTGTTTTCCCGGGCGGTCATCCAACGAACAGGTCCTTACGGAGAGGCACTCGAGAAACCGCTCGAGTCCCCTTAAATGCCACAAGTATATCAGCATAAATAAGAAGGAAAACAGTGTATCATAGATAAATCTCATCATGTTCATTGATTAATGTTAAGCACTAGCATGAAGCTAAACCAGAATAATCCAACCCAAATATGTAAGCAAGGACATGGATAACAAAAGCTAGTCAATCCTTAGGTATAACTGTGTAAATGCGGAAAGTGAATTATAGAATGTATAGGACAAGGATAGGTCAAGGGACATTTGCCTCCACCAACCAGCTACTGCTTAGGGGCTTCTCCTACGAGTTCTTTGGACTCCTCAACCAGACTGTTATCTATGCTAGCGCAAACATACATCCATATCTCAAATCAAAAAGTAAACAATACACCATACAAAGAGATGAATCCAATAATCATACACCCGACATATGGCTAGCGCTTATGACCATATGAGTAGTAAGAATAACATAACCATTACTACGATCGACAACTCATTATACTCATGCTAAGTGAAAGAATGAACTTAACCACTTAATTTCATGTAGTTATACTAACTGATATTTAATGTAGGTGCAAATATAGTTATTATCTAATCATAATTAATTCCGTGCTTAGTTAACATGTTGTTTCCTGACACAGTTCAATTAGTACTAGCACTTTTAAATAATGAGGAGTATCGTCGCGCGATAATTGGCACACAAATGAAAGTGAACGTGCGTGACGTTATGCGTCGCACGGGCGAGCGAGCGAGTTGCCACATTAGCCGCGCGCCATAGCTGCGTCGGGGCGCTGGCCGTGAGGCACGCCGGGGCTAGAACGCGTCGGGCTAGGGCCGCGCCGCGCGCCACGAGCAGGTCGCGCCGCACCGAGCTACATGCACGGACGCGCGCCGTGAGCAGCGCGCCGAACCGCGCCAGGCAGCAGGGGCTGCGGGCGCGCCACGCCGGGGCCACGCCGCGAACGCGAGCAGCAAGCGCGCCACGCCGGTGGCCGCGCCATGCCGCGGACGCGAGCAGGCCACGCGCGCTGGGGCCGAGCCGGGGCAGATCACTCTGCGCCGGGCGCCGGGGCGAGCCAAGGCCGCGGGCCACGGGGAGGGGTGTCGGGCGAGCCAGGGCGGGGCTTTACGCGCCAGGGCTGCGCGCCGCATGAAGGGCGTCCGCGCTGGGGCCGACCACGAGCGGGCGCGCCATGCCGGGGCAGCACACCGAGTGGTCTGCGCTAGGCCGCGCCGGGAGAGCGAGGGGGAGGGCTGCACGGGACGCCAGGGCCGCGGGCTGTGTGCCATGGCCGAGCTCCAGCCGCGCCGAGCCGCGAGCCATCCGACCGTGTGCGAGGGAAACCAGGGAGGGGAGGGAAGAGGGAGGAGAGGGAGGCGAGGCTCACCGCGGGACGGGGGGCCGAGCGCATGGACGCGACGACGGCAGTTCCGAGGGGTAGGGACGGCTCTGGGCGGCTGCAGGCAAGAGAACGGCACGAGGGAAGAAGGAGAGAGGAATGCGCGTCGTGGGGGGAGATGGAGATGAACAGGGGAAGACTTCGGGGCTTACAGGCGGGCCCCACATGCAGTGGCGGCGGCTGCCAAAACCACCACCCGCACCGGCCGGTCGAGCGCGCCGCGCCCACGCGCTGGCGGCTGGGCCGCGCTGAGTTGGGCCGCCGCAGCTCCGGTCCAAGATGCGAAGGGAAAGGGGGGAAGGGGGGAGCAGGCCATGGGGGAAAAACGGTGACTGGGCCGCGGGGCGCCTGGCTGGCCTACGACGAGAGGGGGGAGAGAAGGAGGGGGGCAGGTGGGCCGTGCCGCGAGGGCCCAAAAAAGCCAGGGCTTCACTTTGGGCCGAAAAGCCAGCAGGAAAATGGGGGGTTTTGTGGTTTTTTCCTATTTTCCATATAGCTCCAAACCCTTAATAAATGAATACCTCACGAAGGCCAAGCGAATACACACAAAGGAAAAGATGCATGGCTCGGCATGATGCAACAACCAACGGGAAAATCCACTTCTAGGATTTATTAATATACGACATAGAGGTAACTCTATTTAGAATTTTGAGAATGGGTAAGGTGTAGCGAAAAGAAATGGGAAAAGAGAGGTAACGTCCGAATTTGGCGAGTGATGAAGAAAGAAAAATTTAACTCTAAAATTCGGGGCGTTACATATTCCAATGGGGATAATCTTGGTTGTCTAATTATTTTACAAATACTCTCTTTTATGTCTAGATGTATATATGCAGATGTAATCGTGGGCGTTACCCCAAAACCCATCACACTCAATCAAAGAATCGAATCAAGCAAGTATCATAAGAACAAACATTCAAGCGTATAAATATTTATGAAAATAGTTTTGATTTGGTTCCTAAGATTAGGTCTCCTATTCCTAAAGGTCACTTTAGGCACAGGATTTCAAAGTGTGAAATCCACATTTGTCTTTAGAAGGAAGAGGTAAGAATAATAAGGGTAAAGCAGAAATAGATGAGAAAAGATAAAGAAACGTTTAGAAAGGATCAGAGTAGCAAAGGTAAGTAAGTATTGGTTGTCCAGTTCTATCTAGGTTACGTCCTACAGTCAACATTCCTCTGATACCACTTCTGTCACACCCGGGTTTTGGGGCACCTAGACCAGGGCGCGAACATAATCACCAGGTGTGCTGGGACCAAGTCTCACACATATGATGAATCATGGTACAGAAACGAATGTCACGTCTTTAATATATAATAGGAGTTCTGTACAAAATAAATAAATAATTACATCTTATGAAGACAACGATCCAGCAACCCAAAGATGACTGGGAGACGACGGCCTAGACCACTCACGAACTCATCACAGCATCCTCCATGCGCCTCATCCTGTGGTACCTGTTCTTGACATGTGGGGGTGTGAGACAGCAAGGGTGAGCTCACATATGTTCATCGCTCAACAAGTTGTGGGGAATAATGTGCATGAACTCACCAAAGGTGGGAGCTCATGTGAAGTGTAAGGCTTACCAAAGAGGATGGTTGAAGCTGAGCATTGATTTTAATGTTGGTCAAAATTTTATTAGCAATTACTAAGTATAAGTAGATACCAACCCAAATAAGTAGTAGATCAAAATTGGTAACAACACACGCGATGCACTCCATATGACAAATTGAATTTAGTTCCATAAATTAATTATGCGAGAGTCCTGAGCTGCTCATGACCGCGAGCATGGCTAGTATACCAGTTTTACACTCTATATAGGTTGTACCCTGTACCCACAAGTCGTGTATCCCATGTCGCTAGGGTTTGCAAGGCCCTTATACACTTTCGAGGTGAATGGCTAGGGATCCACTATGAGGCCTTTACAAAGTTCCACTAGCTTCTGAAAACCCGCTATAGTTTCTAGGAAGAGCTATGTAGGAATCCCTTGTCTGACCGCCATCGCAGCAAAATCAACCCAAGAACCTCCCTACATGCCTACTCCCCTACTGCCCTTGCCCCTTTCGGGTAAGTTAGTCTTCCACTAGCTTTCCTAATTAGTCAGCCAAGGGTGTCCCATTCCACCCTTGTGGTGGCAAGTGTTTCTCAAGTTAAGCTCCATGTTCTAACTAATATAATGACCTTGTCATAAACAATAAATAAAACGACAGTATAATTGGAACATGATCATAATGTAATATTAATCCCAAAACCATATAGAGCAATAGCAAAAATACCCAAATAGTTCAGGGGTAAACAAGGTGTAAAGATAACCAAACTAGGGTGACCTATTGGGTCCCATCATAATTAAGCCTATGCATGCCAAAATGATTGTAGAGAACATTATTTGGTAAATAAAAGTGATCAAGGGCACAACTTGCCTGTGACTTGAGATTCCAGATACCAACTTGCTCTTCGAGTGACTCGTAACCTCGCGCTAGTCGCAGCAATACAAATAAACAGGGTACAGGCAAAATTAACATCACACCAAACATAAGAACAAACTACGTAATAATAATCTACGCGTCGCTATGAGATCGTGGTTTCGAGAACTTCAAAAATCAGAGATACCGTTAAAGAGATATGGTTTTCAGAAGTTTGTAGGTGATTAAATGGTAATAATATCTTCTACGTTATAAATTATGTGAGAAACATGTTACCAAGAAATAACCAAATTCAACTTTTAGTGTAGGTTATAACTTGATTAGATACCATAGTTTAGTTAGATTATAATTATAGATAAGCTACTTTGATTAGCACACTCAATCCACTAATCCTAGGTTTAAACCATTTCCAATTATAAAACTATAGTATATGTTATAAACATTGGTGTTCCTGCATAGAAAATATTTTTGTGAAGCTAACACAATTTGAACGGAGTAATTTGGAGTTAAAATGTAAGAGCTATGAATTTCCAGAGTTTCTAGAATTATTCCTATATCTAAAATCATTTTCAGATTTGTTTTATATAAATTATAATCCTTAGTGGACGGCGGTTTCAAATCCTGGAAACGCTAGGGTGTTCTGTGTAATATTTAGGACCTAAATTTAATTATCTTACTGCTAGATAGGACGACGGGTTGAATAGATGGAAGAATAGGGACTCTTTTGCATTTGTTTGCGGCCGAAGGAGTACGTTGCATTATGAGCCATCTGATCATCAATCGAGGGCTCAAATTAGATCAGGACTCAACTGAACGGGTACGCAACCATCGCCGATGGATACAGATCCAACGGCGCGGATTTCATCCCGCCCTATCTAACCACAACCGCCCGATCGAGATCTAACAGTGTAGGGCCCAAAATGTGTATAAGAAAAAATAAAATAGTATGGTGAGATATCTTCAATCTATACTTGATCCTTGGATTTTGGGGACTGAGCTTTCGAAACAAAGAATGAATGTGGAAAGGTTTTCTATCCAACTAAATGATTATTCATTTCATTAAAAATGAAACATTATAAGAATTTATTTAAATGAGTATTGACACATAAGTATAGTATTAAGGTTTGATGACTCAAATCTAAACTGGACATTTAAAGATCTAAACATAATGTGAAACTCAGAAAAATAAATAATAGGAGGTTTGCATATTTATTTGAGTGAATACTCCCTTCATCAATACTATACTTAAAAGCATTTATTAAAGTAAGTAAGAAATAGAGAGGTAAAATAAACCCTGCATCCATTATGGACTTTGTGTAATATATTTATAAACACTTCCTTGAAATATCTAAGTTAACATATGATCTATATTAGAAATTACTTTTAAAATATATATATATATAATAAATACAATTCAAAATATACAAGTGACATATTCAAAATCATTTTTATAAATAAAATAATGAATAGATTAATAAAAATATATTCAAATATTCGTATCGAAGTTTTGACTGAGCATGTATTTGAAATTTGAAACTTGAATTCTGTTTGAATTTGGAATTTAAAATAGAAAACAGTAAAAGACAAACAAAAGAAAAGGAGGAACCCCCAACTGGGCCAAATCCCCTTTGCTTCGGCCCATTCACCCCTTGGATCCGCACGTCCAGGCGTTGTCTGGGCGGGCCCTCGCGCCAGATTCCTTTCGCGCGCACACACCAGCCAGAAGCCGCGCCTGCGCACTCTCTCAGACTTCAGGGACCCACGTGTCATATTTATCCTCAACCTCGCCGTGAACTTCGCTGATGGCTGCATCTAACCCCACGCGCGAGCTCGGCCGAATTTGTGGGCGTTACTTGCGATTTGGTGGGCCCCACGCAGGGGTGGATCATCCACAGTCCTGATCCGCATGCATGTATTAAAAGCTGGCGACCAGGGTCTTCGACTCCGAAGGAAGCGCGTGGGCGGCAACAGACTAACCGGCGCTAGCTGATTTTCCGGGGTGCGCGCCGCCAAAGCTATCCACGGACTCCATGGGGTCTATATGATGGACATCACGATCTCTTCGCCACCCATCTAGTCCATCACCTCATCGCAGATTGGCCTGCGTCCCACCATAGCCAACCGGCCGCGTAGAAAGGGAGTGCGGGAGGCACTGTAAACAGCGCGCCGCCGTGACTGGTCCACTCTCTTCCACCTTCCAGCCGCGCTGTGCTTCGGCCATCACCGGGGGAACTCGATTGTGAGAGTAGAAACCTTGGCGAGTGTGGGCCGGCGCATCGGCCGCTGGCATTGCGTAGGATCGCTGGGTTAGGCGCGCAGGGTACAGGATCATCGGGTCGGGTGTCTCCGGCCAACCCTCCGCCGCGGTTGGGTGAAGCGCCGCCCTGTTTATCGCCATGGTGGAAGAAATCATGTAGACCGTAGGATTAGAATCCTGCGATAGTAGGCATGCCGTGTCGTGGTAGTACCGGAGCCATAGATCCGAGCGGCTACAGTTCAGATCGGGGTAAAGGAGGCAGTTCAACATTTATATCCAGGCCATCGATGCTAGATCCGATGGCGATGGTTCTGTGTGACGTGAGATCCTGATCGGACGGTGGTGATTGAATAACGGTTCGTTTGGAGCAGATTCTAATCCCAGCCCTTGTATCCTAATCCAGCGGCTCAGAGGCCCTCATACCCCTTTCGTTGCGAGCCTTTTGCATATGAACCCCTCGGGTTTAGTGGAAATAACCCGTGGTCCACTGCAGGGAGTTATGAGTCTTAAGCCCCGTTTGTTTCCTTTCATTTCGAGGAATTGGAATCTTACTAATGGAATAGGCTATTTTTTAGAATGTGACATTCCACCACTTTCCAAAGTTATCATATAAGCCTACCTCAAATTCATGGGGTGAGAGATGGAAATGGATTCTATAGATTTACATGCTATTTTTCCGATGTACAACTTATAGCACATTCTTCTACTTGCGCCTCTATAACATAAATGTAGTATATAACTATCTCTCTCATATAATTTAAGATAATATACAAATATATTACATATATAAATATATAAACTTAATTAGTTTTGTCTAAATTATAATTATTAAAATGGAATTTAATTCCAACGAAACAAATGGGCCCTTAGGGTTTTTAGTTTTTATACCATACCCCCCTGTGTTTCTCTGTTTTTATGTGCGCAGTCCAGGCAGTGATAGTAAAACCTATAAAACCATTTAGAAAATGAATTTTTATATGGAAACAATTCCTAAAACTTGTGTAATTCATAGAAAATTCATATTGAGTCCAAATTGACCCATTCTTGTTCCAATAACTTTGTATTAATATTGTTTAATAATTAGTGTGTCTGTTTTGTCATGAAAACAGTAAGAAAATTTATTTCTTGATTAATCTTAGGCCAGACACAAAACCTTCAGAAATTCATAACCCTTTCGTTTTAACTCCGATTTGATCCGTTCAAGTTGCGTTAGTCTCGTATAAATATTTACTACGCAGTAACAATATTGATTAGACCATGTCTCATTCTTTTATAATTAAGTCTTTATTTAACTTATGTTGGTTAGTCTTGTTAATCTACTTACCATTATAATCTACTAAAATATGATCTATGGTCAATTTATAATTTAGATTAAAGTTGAATTAATTACTACTTTAGGTTATATTTTCTCTGGAATTATAAAATAAACATGGAACCTAGTGTTAATTATTTAGTCACCTCATAACTTGATGACCACGACTTCGATCTTAGTAGTTCTCGATCCCGCGATCTCGTAGCTTCGCGTAGATCATTATTATTCAATTTGTACTTATGCTTGGTGTGATGTTAATTTTGTCTATACCATGTTTGTTTGTATTGCTACGACTAGCAGCGAGGTTACGAGTCACCTGAAGATCACCCTCGTAACTGGAATCTCAAGTGTCAGGCAAGTTGTGCCCTTGATCCACTTTTGTTACCCAATAATATTCTTTATTTTCACTATTCAATGCATAGGTTTAATTTTGATGGGACTCAATAGGTCACCCTAGTCTGTTTATCCTGTTTACCTTGTTTACCCTGAATCACTTGGGTAGTTCTGCTATTGCTTTATATGGTTTTGGGTTAATATTTCATTATGTCCATGTTCCAATTATTTTGTTATTTTATTAATGTTCATGGCAAGATCATTATATTATGTTAATTGGAATATGGAGCTTAACTTGAGAAACACGTGCCACCACAAGGGTTTAATGGGACGCCATTGGCCAACTAACTAGGAAAGCTAGTGGAAGACTACCTTACCCGAAAGGGGTAAGGGCAGTAGGGGATTGCATGCAAGGAGGTTCTCGGGTTGATTTTGCTGCGATGGCAGTCAGACGGGGGATTCTTGCAAGTGCTCTTCCCATAAACTGTAGCGGGTTTTCGGAAGCTAGTGAAACTTTGTAAAGGCCTCATAGTGGATCCCTTGTCATTCACCTCGGTAGTGTCTAAGGGCCTTGCAAACCCTGGCGACATGGGATACACGACTTGTGGGTACAGGGTACAACCTCTGTAGAGTGTAAAACTGGTATACTAGTCGAGCTCACGGTCATGAGCAGCTCAGGACTCGCGCATGATTAAATTATGGAACCTAAACTCAATTTGTCATTTGCATCTGCATGAGATTATTTATTAATTCTGTTCTACTATTTATTATGGTTTGGTATTTACTTACACTTAGTAAGTGCTAATAAAATTTTGACCAACTTATAAAAGCAATCTCACCTTCAACCTTTATTTTGTTTATCAGCCTTACACATCACTTGAACTCCCACCTTTGGTGAGTTCATGCCACATTATTCCCCACAACTTGTTGAGCGATGAACATGTGTGAGCTCACCTTTGCTGTCTCACACCCCCCACAGGAGAAGAACAGGTGGTTCAAGAGGAGCCACAGCGAGGAGTTCGTTTCGATCTAGGTGGCGTCTCCCAGTTGACTTTCTGGCGCCAAGGATGAATTTTTAGATCCTATTATATTTACCTTTTATTTTGTAAAACTTCCGCTATGTAATAAGTAATCTGATTATTGTGACATTTATCTCTATACACTCTATTATTATATATGTTGTCTTCTTTGGCGTATGTATGAGATGCACCCAGCTTTGTCCCTTAAAACCGGGTGTGACAAGCAGTCGCGGGCGAAATGTTACCCATATCTCATCTCCACTCCCTACCACCAAATCAACAGCCCTAGGACTCTCTCCTACCTCTCAACACCTACAGTGGCGACGTGGTTTCAGCCGCGGCGGCGCCCCGACGTTGAACCCGAATCCTACACCAAGTTTGATCCGAGAGTTTCTAACTGTAATCGCGATTAAGGAAAACGAGCTGAGGAACATCTCACTAAAGATTAACGCGCTGACAAAACAGTCCCCGCACCATGGTGGATCCGTGGTAACGAGAAGCACTGGTGAGCAATTCATCGTCACCCGATCACTCCCCACACATGATAATGTGACTCGATTATTCCTTGACATATGGCGCACCACTCAGACCTATCATCAGCCCTCGAGCGATGGCGAGACCGAGAACAAGCCTGAGTAGCAATGGCGGCCGCGACCCAATGAAGGTTCACACCCCTGCTTTCCCCCCTCCAAGGTAATGGCGACCGCGTAGCCCGATCCGGTGGCAAAGGGAATAGTACCCAGGCCCTTTTTTTATACAGAGGAGAGGTCCGGAGAGCGAGGAGGTCGTTGCCAGCTAGAGCCACGAACTTCGGCGTGGCTGTTACGGCGGCGCTCGTCACGCGCGGAGATAGGAGATGCAGGCCCCTGTCAAGGCGACCCACAAAGTCAGAGACTCCCCCGCAAGCGCGGGAGCGTTGAGCGACCGATGGTGCAGGGGCCACATGTCGGCCAAACTTTGTGAGGCTAGAGTGGATGACAAAGCGGAGGAAGCAGCTGACGCTGTGGAGTGGGTCCCACACGGCGGTGACTGAAGGCTAAAAGGGAAATAGGCTCAAACCTTTTCCTAAATGATTTTGGTGGTTGAAATGCCCTACACAAATAATTGGACTAACTAGTTTGCTCTAGATTATACATTCGACAGGTGCCAAAGGTTCAACAAAAACCAATAAAGAGATCAAAGTTAGGGTTCAAAAAGAAAGGAGCGAAGCAAGAGACACCAATTGTGTGGTGGTCCTTGCGGGGTCTAAGTGACCCAGGAAATCAAGGAAGGAGGCTCACTCGGTCTAGGTGACCGTTTGAGAGAGGGAAAGGGTTGAAAGAGACCCGGTCTTTGTGACCACCTCAACGGGGATTAGGTTTGCAAGAACCGAACCTCGGTAAAACAAATCATCGTGTCACTCTCTTCATTTGCTTGTGATTTGTTTTCGCCCTCTCTTTTGGACTCGAATTTATTTCTAACGCTAACCCCAACTTATAGTTGTGCTTAAAGTTTGTAAATTTCAGTTTTTGCATATTCACCCCCCTCTAGGCGACTTTCAATTGTTATGGGAACCCGGTACTTCATTAAGAGTCTAACCACTCAAAGTAATGTCAGGAGGATCCGAGAAGAGGGAGATGGAAACGGCCACAAGCCACGGGAAGGCTCCATCAAGGGAGTCCGGCGACAAACGAAGGGAGGAATCACCTCCCCACGTTAAGTCGCACTGGAGTGGCGACAAGAAGAAGAAAATGAAGAAAGTGGTCTACTACGAGACCGATTCTTCGTCGCCATCCACCTCCTGCTCCGACGCTCCGTCTATCACTTCTAAGCGCCATGAGCGCAAGAAGTTTAGTAAGATCCCCTTACGCTATCCCCGCATTTCCAAATGCACTCCTTTACTTTCCATCCCATTAGGCAAACCACCGGTTTTTTACGGTGAAGATTATTGTATGTGGAGTGATAAAATGAGGCATCACCTAACCTCACTCCACACAAGCATATGGGATATTGTTGAGTTTGGAGTGCATGTACCATCCGTAGGGGATGAGGGCTACGACTCGGATGAGGTCGCCCAAATCCGGCACTTCAACTCCCAAGCCACTACTATACTCCTCGCCTTTCTATGTCAAGAGGAGTATAATAAGGTGCAAGGGTTGAAGAGCGCCAAGGAGATTTGGGACGTGCTTAAGACCGCGCACGAAGGGGATGAGGTGACCAAGATCACCAAGCGGGAGACGATCGAGGGGGAGCTCGATCGATTCATCCTCAACCAAGGAGAGGAGCCACAAGCCATGTACAATTGGCTCAAGACCTTGGTCAACCAAGTGCGCAACCTCGGGAGCACCAAATGGGATGACCATGAAATGGTCAAGGTTATTCTAAGATCACTTGTTTTTCGTAATCCTACACAAGTTCAATTAATTCATGGTGATCCTAGATATAAACTAATGTCTCCCGAG
Organism: Zea mays; assembly: GCF_902167145.1. Lineage (NCBI taxonomy): Eukaryota > Viridiplantae > Streptophyta > Magnoliopsida > Poales > Poaceae > Zea > Zea mays. Next base: position 114,596,964 of record NC_050096.1, read on the forward strand.
GAGGTTATAGGAAAGTTTGTGAGCTTTGAGATGATGATCAAAAGGTCCAAACAAATCGTCGAGCAAGGCGGCACCTCTACGCCCGAGGTGCAACCCATCGCATTCAAAGTGACGGAAGAGAAGAAAGAAGAGTCTACATCAGGTAGGCTCCCCATCGACGCCTCCAAGCTCGACAACGAGGAAATGTCGCTTATCATCAAGAGCTTTCGCCAAATCCTCAAGCAAAGGAAGGGGAAGGATTACAAACCCCGCTCCAAGAAAGTGTGCTACAAATGTGGTAAGCCCGGTCATTTTATTGCTAAATGTCCATTATCTAGTGATAGTGACAGGGGCAACGACAAGAAGGGAAAGAGGAAGGAAAAGAAGAGATACTACAAGAAGAAGGGCGGCGATGCCCACGTGTGTCGGGAATGGGACTCCGATGAGAGCTCCAACGACTCCTCCGACTAGGACGCCGCCAACATCACCATCAACAAGGGCCTCCTCTTCCCCAACGTCGGCCACAAGTGCCTCATGGCAAAGGACGGCAAGAAAAAGAAGGTACAAGCTAGAACCATCCCCAAGTATACTACATCTAGTGATGAGGGTAGTTCTAGTGATGATGAAGATGACTTGCTTAGTCTTTTTGCCAATCTTAACATGCAACAAAAGGAAAAATTAAATGAATTGATAGGTGCCATTCATGAGAAGGATGATCTCTTGGACAGCCAAGAGGAATTCCTTATTAAGGAAAACAAAAAGCATGTTAAAGTGAAAAATGCTTATGCTCAGGAAATAGAGAAATGTGAAAAATTAACTAGTGAGCTTAGCATGTGCCATGACACTATCTCCAACCTTAGAATTGAGAATGCTAATTTAATTGCTAAGGTTGAAAAGAGAAATGTCTGTAATGATTAAATTGCCAATCTTAAAAATGATAATGCTAGTTTAATTGCTAAGATTGACAAATTAAATGAATCAATTTCTAGCCTTATGATTGGGAATGATAAAATAATTTCAAAGGCTAAAGATTTAAATGTTTGCAATGCTTCTATTTCCAATCTTAGAAATGAGAATGCTATTTTACATGCTAAGATTGATGAATTAAATGTTTGCAAACCCTCTACATCCACTGTTGATCATGTTTCTATTTGCATGAGATGTGGAGATATTAATATTGATGCTATTCATGATCACCTAGCTTTAATTAAAGAACAAAATGATCACACAGCTCAACTATCTGCTAAAATTAATGAGCATGAGATAGAAAATGAAAATTTTAAATTTGCTAAAAGCATGCTCTATAATGGGAGACATCCTGGCATTAAGGATGGCATTGGCTTCCAACAGGGAGACAATGTCAAGCTTAATGCCCCTAAGAGATTGTCCAATTTTGTTAAGGGCAAGGCTCCCATGGCACAGGATAACGAGGGTTACATTTTATATCCTGCTAGTTATCCTGAGCACAAAATTAGGAGAATTCATTCTAGCAAGTCTCATTCTGGTTCTCATCATGCTTTTATGTATAAGAATGAGACATCTAGTTCTAGGCATTCTACCCATGTTAAAATGCCTAAAAAGAAATCTCCTATTGCATCAAATGATCATAACATTTCATCTAAGACTTTTGATGCTGCTTATGTTTTAACTAACAAATCAGGCAAAGTAGTTGCCAAATATGTTGGGGACAAACACAAGGGCTCCAAAACTTGTGTTTGGGTACCCAAGGTGCTTTTTTCTAATGTGAAAGGACCCAAGACCGTTTGGGTACCTAAGAACAAGGCCTAAACTTGTTTTGTACGTTTATGCATCCGGGGGCTCAAGTTGGATAATTGATAGCGGGTGCACAAACCACATGACAGGGGAGAAAAGGATGTTCTCCTCCTACGAGAAAAACGAAGATCCCCAAAGAGCTATCACATTCGGGGATGGAAATCAAGGTTTGGTCAAAGGACTTGGTAAAATTGCTATATCACCTAACCATTCCATTTCCAATGTTTTCCTTGTAGATTCCTTATATTACAATTTGCTTTCTGTTTCTCAATTATGCAAAATGGGCTACAATTGTCTTTTTACGGATATAGGTGTTACTGTCTTTAGAAGAAGTAATGATTCAGTAGCATTTAAGGGAGTATTAGAGGGTCAGTTATACATAGTTGATTTTAATAGAGCTGAACTCGATACTTGCTTAATTGCTAAGACTAATATGGGTTGGCTCTGGCATCGCCGACTGGCCCATGTTGGAATGAAGAATCTTCACAAGCTTCTAAAGGGAGAACACATTTTGGGACTAACAAATGTTCATTTTGAGAAAGCACTACTAGAAATATGCTTATTTACGACATACATCGTAAGACAAATATCAGTGCATTTTATAGAAGCGTCTTTTATCATATGGTGATGAGTAAGGTAAGACGGTTTGTTAGAGATCCATCTTTAATGAAGAAGGTTTTTGAGACAGATATATGGTAGGAAATGTCTTATATTGATTTAATACATATTGATTTTGAAAACCGTCTCAAATAAATATACCTTTTGAGGCATTAAGTTTACAAGAATTGTCTTATATTTTGATTAGTATATTAGACACTTCTGTATATGAAACCATCTCAAATAAAGATATTATTAGAGTCATCTAGACTATACAAACTGTCTTAGATGTTAGTGAGTATACTAGAAACTTGTAAGCATAAAACCGTCTTTGTATGATATTTCTGATAAGACATATTGTGAAAAACGTAGTAAATAGTAAATTCTGCTTAGATTGACTTAAATATGTTCCATAGTGTTTCTAAAGCGCAAAACATGTTAGAATCATGTTAATATATCCTGTAGAAGTCCCCGTAATTATTCAAATTTTTTTCGATTAGCTTTTTATTTTTGAAAAGAAAAATCTAATTATGTGTTTGTAGGGATGGCCCATCGATCACTAAAAGTCTAGAAATTTAACCACTTATGATCGGTCGCTATAGTGACTGATGGTGGGTCACTATATAGACATGTTGGATGATAGAAACATCTCTTTACATTTAAAATCGAGAGGATTTCTCTAGGTGGAGCTGTCCATGTCGCCCCAAAAACCACATCCGTCCATGCGACTTGATCCATCTCACGCGGCCATCCGGCTGGCTTCTTTCACTTTGGAACCCTCGCGAGGCCGCCATCCCCTTCTCTCTCCCTTCTTTCATCTCCCCCTCCCCATCCGGATCCTCCGCCGCCGGTTCCCCATTGCTGCCTCCACCGCCCCCGCTCCGAGGAGGGCCACGAAGACAGGACAGTGCAGTGGCAATAACATTAGCTCTCGTAGAAGGCTAGGACCAACAATTTTGATTCATACGGTAGAACAAGTTTAGATAACATGCGTAGCCACTAAAGTTTTTTTTGAGAGTCGATGAACCAGCTGTGTAGGCCGTGCTGGGCTTAAAGGACCAGAATTTAAGACTCGGTCTAGATCTACCTTCGGGCTATATTAACACATTCTATATTATTTCGTGCTGGATCGTGCTTTGAGCTTCTATTTTTGATTCTGCTCTTGCTGCCAAAAAGTCCGGCCCATATTTCAGCATAGACTATAGTAGTCGGCCCAAATAGCCTGCCAAGCCCACCTGCGACGTCAAACGAAAGGACTACCCTAACCTCATGCAGTCGTTCCCGCTTGTTTCACTTGCTCGCCTTCACCCCTCGCCGCCGCCGCCGTCGCCGTCGCAAGCGATGATGCTCGACATCAACTTGTTCCGCACCGACAAGGGCGGCAACCCTGACCTTATTCGTGAGTCCCAGCGCAGTCAGTTCGCCTCCGTCGAGCTCGTTGACGAGGTCATCGCCCTCGACAAGGCATGGCGCGAAAGTAAGTGTCCACTCTCCTCGTTACCCTGCCCCTGTCTCCTTCCTCACAGGCTGGTCTCTAACTCTGAGGCGTCCTCATGCTGCAGGGCAGTTCGAGCTAGATAAGATCCGGCAGGAGCTCAACGCTACCAGCAAGAAGATCGGCAAGCTCAAAGCCATACGTACCGTCTAGAATTGCGAAGCGCTCATCATCACTTTTTCTTCTCGGGGTTTTGGGTTTCATGTGAGTGACTGTGGCGTGTTTCTTTGCAGAGCAAGCAAGAAGAGGAAGCGAAGAAGCTCATGGAGAGCACAGACGAAATTAAGAAAAGGTTGGCAGCCAAAGAAGTTGAGGTGCAGGAGGCCAAGAGCACCCTCGACGCCAAGGTCACGACGATTGGCAACATCGTGCATGAGTCTGTGCCAGTCAGCGATGACGAGGTGACCTAGAAATTTAGTTGGTGTTTGTTCTGGCTATTTGCTTTCCATTGAAGTAACTGTTAGACTGTAGTGTGACATCCTAAATATTAGCTCCACTGTCAACTCCAACCCTGATTCTCACACTCACAATTTGATTGTTGGAATTCTAATTGTGCTTTAGGGTTCTATGTGAAGATACAGAAAAATATTGCATTCCTATTCTGGTCCCGTATTGAAATTGCAAGTGGTCCCTCTGAATTTTGACCCAATTGTTATAAATTCCAGATGAACTGAATAAAACTACTACTTGTAGGTAAACAATAAAATTGTATGAGCATTTGGAGAGAAGAGAGTAGAGGATAATTTGAAGAACCACGTGGACCTTTGCAGGATGCTTGATATTGTCGCATTGGAAAAGGGTATATGCTCTCAACTTTTCTCTATTTACATGTGCTTTTTTTACCGCCAGTATTGCTTGTGTTAAGCATGTTTCAAAGTTATTACAAACCTGACTGTGGAGAGAATCTGAGTATCATGGGGATTACATGTGGAGGAAGATAAAAGAGTCAATAGAGTTTAAGATGTAGAAAGTGGTGGTTTCCTACTATCGCAACGACTCGACCGATTTTGTGTTCACGTTGATTTTAGACGGTTTTGACTAAAGTGATTCTCATAGAAGCGGGCTGAAAAGCTGGGGGAATTTTTTGGGACTGTTTGATCACCTTGGAGGGTGGATATTAGGGATTTTTTGCGCTATTGCGGGTTGAGAAATGCGAGCATCGGGTAGCAGATCGGTTCATTCGGCTAATTCAGCTACCGCGGCGACAGAGTGCGCGATGGGACGGACGGTGGTGGGCCCATCCGTGATCCGGCAAAGCAGTGGTTGCACGATTGAGAACGGAGCTAAGTCTTTAGACCTGTTTTTAGTGTTTATATATATATATATATAGATATATATATATATATGTATGTATCTAACATGAATAGGACATAATAAATAGCTATGCTTAACGTGAAGTATATATGAGAATACACAAGGAAATAAGTCAATGTACCTGTTGTCCTCGGAGTCGCAATTGCTAGAAATTGGAGTTGTGCTCGTTCAACTCGATGGTCTGACTTCCAGAATCAGTTAGGAATTAGATTAATAAGTGGACACTAACCTCTGTCAGAAATTATGGGAAAACACTACTAGAGATATGCTTATTTAAGACGTACATTTTAAGATGGATATAACTATTCAGCTTCAAGATCATATCCTGTAGCAAAAGAATTACATCTACCAACTCTTTCACATGGATTTTTAAAATCTATAGTGTTTAAAGAACCAGAAATGGATTTGCTTGTTTCCAATTCATTTTGCTTGTTGGATATCGATATGCACATGCATTTTCAGGTAAATTTGTAACACCCCTGGTGTTACTGTAACTAAAACTTGAGCATCGCATCATAAGCATTGGCATTGCATATGTTTGACACACCTAGAGTGCATTCACTAGGCAAAAATTTCAAACAAGTTGTATTGTTATAGCACTTTGCAAATAGAACCCTGGGTAGGAAGCTTAACCCTAAATAGGGATTAAAGGGGTAAGACATAACCCAAATTGAGAAAACTTAAAGGCTTTAGGGATATAGTCACAAAATGTTCCCAAGAATGAACTTGAATCACTTTTATACCCCTGGGATACCAAAAATCCCCATGTGAACCCTGGAAAACCCTAAGTCTAAAACCTAGGGGCTTATGTGCAAAATTGATGCACCTTTGGACTAAAGTGTAAAAACTACTATGTTTAAACATATAAAGTCACATGGTTCACATTTAAGATGATTTGCAAGCCAAACCCTGAGTTTTGGACTTATTTGCAAAAGAGCCACATTTGAACTCTTTTGACTAAGTCTGAATTTCAGTGTATTGTGCTCATCTTTGTGACCTTGTAACTTTTAAACAAAAGAGATTTTACCCTAGGTCACCACATCAAACTTGTAGACCTAACAAAGGAGAACAACTTTGCTTAAGAGTGTAAGCATAGTTATTGAAAAGAAATTGGAGAAAACTTCAACCAAAGATGGGCTGTCAGGCTGGTTGAATTCTGAATTTCAGACTGACAGTGCAACTACAGTGACTTTGGACATGAATTAATGCATGATTGAGCAAGAATTTGCTTAGTATTGCTATAACAATGTTGTAGCTGGATCTTAGGACTATAACTTTGCTAAAGAGTGTCGATCATGTTATTACACAAAAATGGGAGTAAATAGCTCTGCAAATCGGGCTGTTAGTTCATCTGAATGTGGAATTCCATGGTACAGTAGCCGATCGGATCAGAACACCAGCTCAGCTCACCGCCGACGACCTTCGCCGTGATTCGTGCTGTCGCCGTCCGGATTCGCGCTCGTGGCTTGTGGATAACCTCTCGGGGTAAAAGATCTTCACCGCCCGCGCGCTGGAGGTCACTCCGGTGACTCACTGTGGCCTCCCTTTCCGCTTTGCGGCTGGAACGATAGGCTCACCAGTGACCGCCGCCTCCCGGCCGTGCGCCGCGTGGCTCAACCTTTCCACCGCATCGCCGTAACTCCCCACTGCTGTCTAATCAACACCGGTGAGGTTGCCACGGCATGGGACACCAATTCACGCGCGCCAGTATTCTTCTCCACCTCCGGCCATCGCGCGTCCTTCTCCAAATTCCCGGCCACCGTCGATGCCCTCTATAAATTGATGGCGCGGGCAGCTGCGCTAACTCATCGTGAAACCAGAGCCCCCACTCCCACCCTCAATCGTCCTCCAGAGCTCACCAATTTCCAACTTCCCCCAATTTCGGTCTCCGCCGCCGTGAAACACACCTCGCCGCGGCTAGCTCAGCTCAGGTTAGTTCATACCGATTGCTCCCTCGTTTGAGTGCTCTCGTGTACCTGTGATGCTCACCGGCCAACCCAATTGAACTAAGTCCCCCCTTAATCGCCGGGAACGCGATCAACCCTTAGCTCCGCCCGCGGTCGTCGTGGCCAGAGCTCATTAGTTGGCCATAGATGAAATTAGGTTAGGGGAAATGCTCGGGATAGGTCCAATTTGATGTCCGCCGCTCGGGAACCCTAGCCGTTGCCCCAATCGACCGGCCTACGAGCTCGTCGGAGCACGGCCGCGCGTGAACGCCGTCGAGGACCTTCCCCTGTGAAGGATTAGAAACCTGAGGGTGTTTCTGTAATCCGTAAGTGACACAGTGAATAGTAATAGAATCCAGTTAAAATTAGCCAAAACCCCAGGGCCCTTTCTGCAAAGATGCCAGCGCGGGCGCGCGCGCGGGCGCCTTTCCCCTCTGGACTGGTCCACTGGGCTGAAACCAGCCCATCACTGTTGCATCCTTTTTCTTTTTCTTTTTCAGCAGAGCTTTGGAAATTTGTTAAAAATTGTGGAAAAATCCTAAAATTGTGAAACCAATTTTCCTAGAGTCCTTATTTTCCCTAATATTTAATAAAAATAGTTTGATGATTTTTAGTTTAAGCAGAGAATTTTAAGGCATTTTAAATAGCTTAAAGTCTTAGTTCTGGATTTTTAGAAAATAGATAATAATCCCAAAATTGCTCAAACTTTTTACATAAGCTCTATGCATTATTTAGAAGCGTTGGGTAGAAGTTGGGTTGATTTGGACCTTGTTTGATAATTAGAACCTAAACCCCTCTGCCCTTTGAACTCCTTTACTGACTCCGGAAACCCTAAGTTCTCGGAGTTCCGTGAAGGAAAGTTGTATTCAAGACTTAGATAATAAATCTTTATTATCTTCGCACTCTCATGAGCATTACATGGCATTCATTCTTATATATGTATATATATGGTTATGTTAGAACGCGAAGAAGAAGTGGAAGTCACTGAAGAGAAGACATCACCACCCTCGGATTCTCAGGCAGGAAACTGCTTCTACTTTGATATTTGTGGATCCGAGCCAGACTCACCTACTAACGTAGGCAAGCCCCGGTGCATGCAACCCTTTCCTTGTGTTTTTAAATAATTTTTGCACACTTTAAGTCTAGTGAAATGTGCATTAGGTTCATAGGAGTTGCTTGGAACCCTTTGATGCATTGCTTTCCTTGATATCCATACCTTTATAGATACTTCTGTGAAGTATCAAAATATGATTTACAAAAATGCTTAGCCTTGCTTAGATCTTGTGGATAGAGGTTGTCCTTAGCCTAGCTCGAGAAAGGATGGCTTCTACCTGCAAGAATATTTTTCATTTGGAGCAAAGATGGGATCTTACTGCAAAGTTCCCTGTGATGCTCTTTTCATCCTAAGGAACAGAAACAATCCTAAGGATGGAAATACTTAAATTGAGACTTGGGTTAGGAACAGGTGATGTTCTACCCAGGTTGATTAAGGATTGAATGCGTATGTAGGCGTGTTGATCGAGGTCCCTTTAACTGGTCACATGCCTCGTCATGGGTAAGCCTTGCTTCGGGCAGACTAAGGCCAGAATAAGATAACACGAAATGGGCGTGGAGCGGTGGCGAGAGTAGCATGTACCCTCCGTGGCAAGAGGCTGGACGGTGGTGTATCTATGCTCTCAGTTTGCGTGAACCTGATCTGATCTCAAGAACCCCGGTGGCGGGTTGACATATGCAAGGGTTAAGTGCTACATATGTCGTGTGATTGGAGATCCTCAGCTGAGTATAATCGATTCGGATCGCCGTACCTTCGCGGTTATGAAGACTTGGTCACTTCCCTACAACCTAAGTCAGGATGTGAACCTCAAGAATAAAAATGATGTTGTATTGATGAGATGGTGAAATTAGACCAGATGCAAACAGAGTCTATTAATATTTAATCTGGCGTTAAAACATTGAAAGTAAGGATTCACTTTAGTAAGCTATTTCTGCAAAAGTATCTAAGTTGGTTCTTGCTAAAGCCTCTCCTTGACTCCTTTATAACCAGCATACCCTTGAGAGTCTTTTCATTAGTCGGGTAAGACTTGCTGAGTAATTCCATACCCAGGGTTTATCCCTTCGTTGTTTTTAGGTGAGGAAGTAGCAGATTTCTGTTGCTTCTGTACCAAGGTGGTTCCCCATGAGGAAAAGCAAGAGTGAAGATGCGGGAGGACATGGTCCTCCATAAGAAAACTTTTATGAAAAACTTATCGGGAGGAGTTTTTGCCTCCCTCGGTTATGTAATAATACTACTCTGCACTCGTTTATATTTCTGGTCTGTAATAAACAACTTGAGCTTACTTTTTAATAAATGTAAGTTTATGTAATCACTTCCGCATTTCGATATCTCCGATGTTCTGTAATGTCTGCAAGACGGGTGAAACGTTCCTGGAAAGGTGAGAAAAGAAGATACCGAACTTGTCAAGTGATTTAGGAACATCTACAGGGTTGTCTGATGTCGGTTGGACAAGGACAACTGTAGGTGGGCCTAATTACTTGGGAGGTTCCGTCACAGCTGGTATCAGAGCGTAGCCCTTCTTTGCAGATATTATGAGGCATCTTCAAAAGGATTTTCTAAAAGTCTTACCTAGAAACTCTCTTCCTTTCTTACCTAAGTATTCTGAAGAGTTTATCTTAAAGACCAGGTAGGAAGAGTGCAATGTATAGAAGGTTGAATCAACTAAGGTTGATTCTGTAATTACACATGCATCATGCTAAGAACTATACTAATAAAATTTTTCCCCTTAGAAAGATGCCGTCGCGCACAAGGAAAACGACGCGCAAGTCAACTGGCCCAATCGGTGTGCCCCGGCATCAACTTGCCCCTCGACATGAGGATAGTAGCAGCGGGAGCAATGATCCAATAGGGGATCTTGAAGCGCGAGTAAATCAACTTCAAACGGAATTGCAACGCAGGACCAACATATGGGTTGCGGATGGAGATAGAATAAATGAATTAAGAAGCGACATCCGCCGCCTGCGGGATCAGCTTGCTGATCGGGACTTGGCGCTCGACTGGGTAGTTCAGTCCCGTTTGCTTGCTTGTGCTAAAGAGGCAAGGGCTCAAGCCCGAGTCAAGGAACTTAGCTCAGCTATCGACAACCTGCAGGTCTATTGCAATACTTTATATGAGGAAGTCCATGTACTGTATTCGCAATTACACCCTAGTGCACCTGCGCACCCTGTTGAGTCGGAAGCCGGACCCTCGCATGTTGCGGGACACGCGCTTGGTGGTGAGTTAGACCTTTTTCAGCCCCCTCCTTCCATGAGGCTGGTCGACGAATGGTCTCCCACACCCGACGACGAGGCCGCCAAAAGCAATGGGAAGCAGGACTAGTGGTGTAGTAGAAGTAGCAGTAGTGTATTGTAGGTTGTACTATTGTATAATAGGTAGTGTAATTGTATAATAGGTAGTGTATTTGTATAATAGGTAATGTATCCTATTGTAAAAGTTCGAGTCTGTACATTACTCTTTTTGGTAATGTAAAATGGATGGTTTTCTTTGGCATATCATATTGTTTTCAACTGTTGTTGCCACAGATGCCTTCCAAGACTCGAGCACAGGACGGAACTGGTACCTCCCGGGGGAGGGAGGCTACCCCAAATCCACCTCCTGTTCCTCCCACACTGGCCGAGGCGATTGCCGCCTTAGTGAATGCGACTGCGGACAATACCCGCTTTCTGAGAGAAATGGTGGGCCAACAGTTCCAGCAGCATGGTGGGCGGGGTTATCAACAGGGCCCCCGCGAAACTTCTTATCTGGACTTCTCGGAGACACGTCCGCCCTTGTTTGTTAAAGCTGAAGATCCGTTGGAAGCCGATGAATGGCTCCGTGTGATTGAACAAAAATTCGGACTTCTACGCTGTTCAGAAATCCAGAAGCCTTTATTCGCAGCCCAGCAACTGCGCGGACCTGCCAGCACTTGGTGGGGTAATTTTGTGGCCGTTCAACCGGCCAATCATCAAATAACCTGGGAAGAATTCAAAGTGGCCTTCCGCGAGCATTATATACCCGAAGGTGTTCTACATATGAAGCAAGAAGAATTCATGAAGCTAAAGCAAGGAGGGGATACTGTTAACCAGTATAATCTCAATAAGTTCAATCATTTGTCACAATATGCAATCGATCAAGTGAATACTGATTTGAAGAAGAAGAATTGCTTTATGAGAGGTCTAAATGATCGACTGCAGAGAAAAATGGCAACCTGCATAGATCTTACGTATGGAAGAGCTGTCAGTACAGCCTTGGCTGTGGAAGCAAAGTATGCAGGTATCGGAAAATCTAAGGGATTTGGAGGTGATAGGCCTAGTCAGGGCCCGGTAAAGAGGCAACGGTTTATTCTCTGGCCGTCTAACCAGAATCGTTCACGTGCACCATCCTTCCCTTTCAAGCAGCCAATAATTATTCGTCCCAATAATGCCCCTATTGCCCCAAGTCAGTCGGGTGCCCCAGGCACTCGATTCCCTGCTTTGCCAAGTTCTTCAACCGGATGTTTCAATTGTGGCAAGTCTGGGCATTTCATCAAAGATTGCCCTATCCCAAGCAGAACCAGTCGAATAATCAGCAAGGATCGGGGAATTCATCTCAAAGCAAGGGAAATGTTAAGGGCAAAAATATCAAGAAGATGGGACGTGTATACTATACACAAGTGGCCACTACACCGGACGGAGAGCCGGTAATGATGGGTATGTTCCTCGTGGCCAATCATCCTGCACTCATTCTTTTTGATTCTGGTGCTTCACATACGTTCATTAGCAAGAAATTTGTGGAGCAACATCATACTGCATGCCATGAATCAAAAGAGGGATTTAAAATACACTCACCTGGGGGACAAATCTTTACTAGAGAAGTGGCCTATCAAGTGCTCGTATCATTGGCCAGACGGGACTTTCCTACCAATATGATCGTTCTGAAAGGCCAAGACATAGATGTTATTTTGGGTATGAATTGGTTGGCCAAGCATAAAGCAACACTCAATACTGATCAAAGAACCATCAGGTTGAGTCACAATCAAGAAGAAATTCTTTTGCCCATCCCTATTCCAAACAAAATTACTGGCAGAGTTTATGAAGTTATGGTACCGGAAATCAAGGATATTCCGGTAGTATGCGAGTTTCCTGATGTCTTTCCCGAGGATTTGCCGGGATTGCCACCTGAAAGGGATGTAGAGTTTGTAATTGAGTTAAAGCCCGGTACGGCTCCCATTTCTCGAAGATCGTACCGTATGCCTCCGAATGAGTTGGCAGAATTGAAAATTCAATTACAAGATCTCCTAGAGAAAGGATTTATCCGGCCAAGCTCGTCACCTTGGGGTTGTCCAACCATATTCGTCAAGAAGAAGGATCAAACCTTACGGATGTGCGTGGATTATCGGCCCCTGAATGAGGTCACTATCAAGAACAAGTACCCTCTTCCGAGGATTGACATCTTATTTGATCAACTGACTGGAGCGAGGGTATTCTCCAAAATTGATCTCAGGTCAGGCTATCATCAGATCCGTATTCGGCCCGAAGATATACCAAAGACCGCCTTCACTACGCGGTATGGATTATTTGAATACCTGGTAATGTCTTTCGGGTTAACAAATGCTCCGACCCACTTCACGTATTTGATGAACTCGGTATTCATGCCCGAGTTGGACAAGTTTGTGGTGGTCTTCATTGATGATATTCTAATATATTCTAAGAATGAAGAGGAGCATGCTCAACATTTACGGATCGTGTTAACGCGCCTGAGGGAACATCAGTTGTATGCCAAGTTCAGCAAATGCGTGTTTTGGCTGGAGGAAATTCAGTTTCTGGGACATGTACTATCTGCCAGGGGAATTGCGGTAGATCCTAGCAAAGTCAAGGACATTTTGGAGTGGAAACCCCCGACCACTGTTCATCAGGTCCGAAGTTTCTTTGGACTGGCTGGATATTACCACAGATTCATACCAGATTTTTCGAAGCTTGTGAAGCCAATCACAAGTTTATTGAAGAATGATGTTAAATTCAATTGGTCTTCAAAGTGTGATGAAGCCTTTGAACAATTGAAGACATTATTAACCACTGCTCCGGTATTGGCTCAACCGGACATAACCAAGCCCTTTGATGTATATTGTGATGCATCAGGCAGTGGACTCGGCTGTGTGCTAATGCAAGAGGGCCGAGTAATTGCATATGCTTCAAGGCAGTTGCGCCGACATGAGGAGCATTACCCAACTCATGATCTGGAGCTAGCTGCTATGGTTCATGCCCTAAAAATTTGGCGTCACTATCTGCTGGGAAATATCTGTCACATTTATACAGATCATAAAAGCTTGAAGTATATCTTCACCCAGTCAGAATTGAATATGAGACAAAGGCGATGGCTTGAGCTTATTAAGGACTATGAATTGGAAATTCATTATCACCCAGGCAAAGCCAATGTAGTGGCAGATGCGCTCAGTCGCAAGGTTTCCTGCCATTGTTTAACGGTGAAGACCTCCGACAACACTTTATGTTAGGAGATGGAAAAGCTAAACCTGGAAATGGTCCAACAAGGAACTCTGAATCAGCTAAAGCTTGAGTCAGTTCTCTTGCAAAAGATAATTGATGCTCAAAAGGATAATAAGGGTATGAAACACATTCGTGAGAAGTTAAGGGCTGGAAAGGCCAAATGTTTCAAAGAAGATGATCAAGGCATTGTATGGTTTAATAACCGCATAGTGGTGCCAAAGAATGAAGAGATCCGCCAGCAAATTCTTGATGAAGTACATCTTAGCCGCTATTCTATTCATCCCGGAAGCACTAAGATGTACCAAGACTTGAAGCAACATTACTGGTGGACAAAGATGAAGATCGAAATTGCACGCTATGTGGCGAGATTTGACACATGTAGACGTGTCAAAGCCATACATTTGAAAGCTGCCGGTCCATTACAGTCACTACCAATACCGACATGGAAATGGGAAGACATAAGTATGGACTTCATTGTGGGATTGCCCAGGACCGCAAAAGGGTATGACTCCATCTGGGTGATTGTTGATCGACATACAAAGATTGCCCACTTCTTGCTTGTTAGGACAAAGTATACAATGGCCACCTATGCAGCATTATACATTGCCCGTATTCTCAGTTTGCATGGTATTCCGAAGACTATAGTGTCGGATCGTGGACCCCAATTCATATCCAAATTCTGGGAAGAACTTCATAAATCTTTGGGTACCAAATTACTCCACAGTTCGGCTTATCATCCACAAACAAGTGGACAGACTGAGAGGGTAAATTAAATACTTGAAGATATGCTGCGGGCATGTGTTCTGGACTTCTCACAGAAATGGGATGAGTGTTTGCCCTTAGCGGAGTTTTCATATAATAATAATTATCAAGAAAGTATCAAGATGGCACCTTTCGAAGCACTATATGGACGACGATGTCGTACTCCGCTAAATTGGTCTGAACCAGGTGAAAGGTACTTCTTCAGGCCTAATATGGTGAAAGAAACTGAAGAAAAGGTTCAGAAAATAATTCATAATTTGAAGAGAGCTCAAGCTCGGCAAAAGAGTTATGCAGACCGGCGACAACAACCCTTATGCTTTCTCGTAGGAGATTATGTCTACTTGAAAGTTTCACCAATGAAGGGTGTATCGCGTTTCGGGATTAAAGGAAAGCTTGCACCCCAGTATATTGGTCCATTCCCTATACTTGAGCAATGTGGACCAGTGGCATATCGACTCCAACTACCCGAGACATTGTTTGCTGTGCATAATGTGTTCCACGTGTCACAATTGAAAAAGTGTCTTCGGATTCCCGATTGAACCGTTGAGGTAACAGATGTTGTCCTTGAACCAGACTTGACATATTCCGAACATCCCATTCGAGTCTTGGACCAAAAGGATAGGGTTACCCGAAGAAAAACTATCAAGTTCTATAAGATACAGTGCAACCAACATTCTGAAGATGAGGCTACATGGGAAACTCAAGACTTTTTAGATAAGAATTTCCCATGCTTTTTAGCCTCTTGTAATTTGTAAAGCCTGTATAGATGTAATAAAGGAGTAAATTCCCAAGCCACCCCTGCCTTGTACCAGAAATAAGGAAATAAAAGTATGTCGCGTTTCCTTTTCCATTACTTACCCTAGGACTTTTAATCTCGGGACGAGATTCTTTTATGGGGGGAAGGATGTAACACCCCTGGTGTTACTATAACTAAAACTTGAGCATGGCATCATAAGCATTGGCATTGCATATGTTTGACACACCTAGAGTGCATTCACTAGGCAAAAATTTCAAACAAGTTGTATTGTTATAGCACTTTGCAAATAGAACCCTGGGTAGGAAGCTTAACCCTAAATAGGGATTAAAGGGGTAAGACATAACCCAAATTGAGAAAACTTAAAGGCTTTAGGGAAATAGTCACAAAATGTTCCCAAGAATGAACTTGAATCACTTTTATACCCCTGGGATACCAAAAATCCCCATGTGAACCCTGGAAAACCCTAAGTCTAAAACCTAGGGACTTATGTGCAAAATTGATGCACCTTTGGACTAAAGTGTAAAAACTACTATGTTTAAAGATATAAAGTCACATGGTTCACATTTAGGATGATTTGCAAGCCAAACCCTGAGTTTTGGACTTATTTGCAAAAGAGCCACATTTGAACTCTTTTGACTAAGTCTGAATTTCAGTGTATTGTGCTCATCTTTGTGACCTTGTAACTTTTAAACAAAAGAGATTTTGCCCTAGGTCACCACATCAAACTTGTAGTAACAAAGGAGAACAACTTTGCTTAAGAGTGTAAGCATAGTTATTGAAAAGAAATTGGAGAAAACTTCAACCAAAGATGGGCTGTCAGGCTGGTTGAATTCTGAATTTCAGACTGACAGTGCAACTACAGTGACTTTGGACATGAATTAATGCATGATTGAGCAAGAATTTGCTTAGTATTGCTATAACAATGTTGTAGCTGGATCTTAGGACTATAACTTTGCTAAAGAGTGTCGATCATGTTATTACACAAAAATGGGAGTAAATAGCTCTGCAAATCGGGCTGTTAGTTCATCTGAATGAGGAATTCCATGGTACAGTAGCCGATCGGATCAGAACACCAGCTCAGCTCACCGCCGACGACCTTCGCCGCGATTCGTGCTGTCGTCGTCCGGATTCGCGCTCGTGGCTTGTGGATAACCTCTCGGGGTAAAAGATCTTCACCGCCCGCGCGCTGGAGGTCACTCCGGTGACTCATCGTGGCCTCCATTTCCGCTTTGCGGCTGGAACGATAGGCTCGCCGGTGACCGCCACCTCCCGGCCGTGCGCCGCGTGGCTCAACCTTTCCACCGCGTCGCCGTAACTCCCCACTGCTGTCTAATCAACGCCGGTGAGGTTGCCACGGCATGGGACACCAATTCACGCGCGCCAGTATTCTTCTCCACCTCCGGCCGCCGTGCGTCCTTCTCCAAATTCCCGGCCACCGTCGATGCCCTCTATAAATTGATGGCGCGGGCAGCTGCGCTACCTCATCGTGAAACCAGAGCCCCCACTCCCACCCTCAATCGTCCTCCAGAGCTCACCAATTTCCAACTTCCCCCGATTTCGGTCTCCGCCGCCGTGAAACACACCTCGCTGCGGCTAGCTCAGCTCAGGTTAGTTCATACCGATTGCTCCCTCGTTTGAGTGCTCTCGTGTACCTGTGATGCTCACCGGCCAACCCAATTGAACTAAGTCCCCCCTTAATCGCCGGGAACACGATCAACCCTTAGCTCCACCCGTGGTCGTCGTGGCCAAAGCTCATTAGTTGGCCATAGATGAAATTAGGTTAGGGGAAATGCTCGGGATAGGTCCAATTTGATGTCCGCCGCTCAGGAACCCTAGCCGTTGCCCCAATCGGCCGGCCTACGAGCTCGTCGGAGCTCGGCCGCGCGTGAACGCCGTCGAGGACCTTCCCCTGTGAAGGATTAGAAACTTGAGGGTGTTTCTGTAATCCGTCAGTGACACAGTGAATAGTAATAGAATCCAGTTAAAATTAGCCAAAACCCCAGGGCCCTTTCTGCAAAGATGCCAGCACGGGCGCGCGCGCGGGCGCCTTTCCCCTCTGGACTGGGCCGCTGGGCTGAAACCAGCCCATCACTGTTGCATCCTTTTTCTTTTTCTTTTTCAACAGAGCTTTGGAAATTTGTTAAAAATTGTAGAAAAATCCTAAAATTGTGAAACCAATTTTCCTAGACTCCTTATTTTCCCTAATATTTAATAAAAATAGTTTGATGATTTTTAGTTTAAGCAGGGAATTTTAAGGCATTTTAAATAGCTTAAAGTCTTAGTTCTGGATTTTTAGAAAATAGATAATAATCCCAAAATTGCTTAAACTTTTTACATAAGCTCTATGCATTATTTAGAAGCCTTGGGTAGAAGTTGGGTTGATTTGGACCTTGTTTGATAATTAGAACCTAAAACCCCCCCTGCCCTTTGAAATCCTTTACTGACTCCGGAAACCCTAAGTTCTCGGAGTTCCGTGAAGGAAAGTTGTATTCAAGACTTAGATAATAAATCTTTATTATCTTCGCAATCTCATGAGCATTACATGGCATTCATTCTTATATATGTATATATATGGTTATGTTAGAACGCGAAGAAGAAGTGGAAGTCACTGAAGAGAAGACATCACCACCCTCGGATTCTCAGGCAGGAAACTGCTTCTACTTTGATATTTGTGGATCCGAGCCAGACTCACCTACTAACGAAGGCAAGCCCCGGTGCATGCAACCCTTTCCTTGTGTTTTTAAATAATTTTCGCACACTTTAAGTCTAGTGAAATGTGCATTAGGTTCATAGGAGTTGCTTGGAACCCTTTGATGCATTGCTTTCCTTGATATCCATACCTTTATAGATACTTCTGTGAAGTATCAAAATATGATTTACAAAAATGCTTAGCCTTGCTTAGATCTTGTGGATAGAGGTTGTCCTTAGCCTAGCTCGAGAAAGGATGGCTTCTACCTGCAAGAATATTTTTCATTTGGAGCAAAGATGGGATCTTACTGCAAAGTTCCCTGTGATGCTCTTTTCATCCTAAGGAACAGAAACAATCCTAAGGATGGAAATACTTAAATTGAGACTTGGGTTAGGAACAGGTGATGTTCTACCCAAGTTGATTAAGGATTGAATGCGTATGTAGGCGTGCTGATCGAGGACCCTTTAACTGGTCACATGCCTCGTCATGGGTAAGCCTTGCCTCGGGCAGACTAAGGCCAGAATAAGATAACACGAAATGGGCATGGAGCGGTGGCGAGAGTAGCATGTACCCTCCGTGGCAAGAGGCTGGACGGTGGTGTATCTGTGCTCTCGGTTTGTGTGAACCTGATCTGGTCTTAAGAACCCCGTGGCGGGTTGACATATGCAAGGGTTAAGTGCTACATATGTCGTGTGATTGGAGATCCTCAGCTGAGTATAATCGATTCGGATCGCCGTACCTTCACGGTTATGAAGACTTGGTCACTTCCCTACAACCTAAGTCAGGATGTGAACCTCAAGAATAAAAATGATGTTGTATTGATGAGATGGTGAAATTAGACCAGATGCAAACAGAGTCTATTAATATTTAATCTGGCGTTAAAACATTGAAAGTAAGGATTCACTTTAGTAAGCTATTTCTGTAAAAGTATCTAAGTTGATTCTTGCTAAAGCCTCTCCTTGACTCCCTTATAACCAGCATACCCTTGAGAGTCTTTTCCTTAGTCGGGTAAGACTTGCTGAGTAATTCCATACTCAGGGTTTATCCCTTCGTTGTTTTTAGGTGAGGAAGTAGCAGATTTCTGTTGCTTCTGTACCAAGGTGGTTCCCCATGAGGAAAAGCAAGAGTGAAGATGCGAGAGGACATGGTCCTCCATAAGAAAACTTTTATGAAAAACTTATTGGGAGGAGTTTTTGCCTCCCTCAGTTATGTAATAATACTACTCTGCACTCGTTTATATTTCTGGTCTGTAATAAACAACTTGAGCTTACTTTTTAATAAATGTAAGTTTATGTAATCACTTCCGCATTTCGATATCTCCGATGTTCTGTAATGTCTGCAAGACGGGTGAAACGTTCCTGGAAAGGTGAGAAAAGAAGATACCGAACTTGTCAAGTGATTTAGGAACATCTACAGGGTTGTCTGATGTCGGTTGGACAAGGACAACTGTAGGTGGGCCTAATTACTTGGGAGGTTCCGTCACAAAATTCATTCCTTCTACTTTACATCCATTTTTTATTTCCTTGCAGCCATTGTCTCAGATAGATAACCTTCTGCAGACATCTTATGATCAAGGGGACAAATGAGAACATGCCAACTCTACTCCATGTACTGCTGGTGTCATAGGTTTGCCCACTAAGCTTGATTGCATTTTGCTTCATTTATCTATGGATTTATGGTTCTGTACTACAATTCTAAAACCTGTTTTTGAGTTGGATCGTTTAGCTGTATTCCCCAAGAGCTTTTTACTTAAGTATCTGGGATATGAGAGAACATAGTTTTGTTCACAATAATGCAACCATTACATCTTTTTTTATCACAGAAACTTGGAGACATAATGGAGATGGTGTTTGATGGGCGTTATGTAATTATGATGATGACAATTTTTTCAATCTACACAGGATTAATATACAATGAAGATGTTGATTCTTCTTGGAGTTGCACGAATGAACCTTGTGATTGTGATTAGTTACTTCAAAGAGTTTTTTGGTCTTAATGCATGGTAAGTTTATTCACCTTTTATTTTATCAGACATTATGACATTCCATTTTGAGACAAGGATCTACAACAATTATGTAGAAGCAATCCTTTAACAACATATGTTACAGTTAATATATTATGTTTTTTCTACATGTACTCATTTGAAACAAGTACCAGTTCATTCATCAGCTGATCTTCTTGAACAACTTATTTGGTTACCTGTCCTTGCTAATTATTATTAAGGGGTGAAATGCAGATCTATACCATGTTATGAATTTATGATGTACATGTTCTTTAGTCCAATAGATGATTTTTGTGAGAACTATATTTTTGTGAGATCTATACCATGTTAGTCCAGAAGACAGTGCATGTCTATATTCCTTGTTGATAAGTTCTCTTCTGTGAAGCAGACTGATCTATCATGCCTAACCACTCGCCTTCTCCAACACAGCTTGTTCTACTTCTACTTGCTTTAGTGTTTGTGCCTTGGATGTATTAGTACTACATTGTTGAATTATTTTTATTTACAAACAAATATATAACCTTATGAATACTAGAAATTGACGTTGCTAATAATAGAGCAAAGGGACCTACACATATGTAAAACATAGAACCCCACAGTTCTAAAGTCGTGTGACCTATATTCTCCATTTCATACATAATTACTTACTAATTCCTTGGTTATTTTCAATAGGATGGAAGAGTGTCGGATGCTTCTTCATATACTATTTCTTGGTCCGTCAAATCTGCTTGACCCAAATGCAAGTTTTGCTCAAATGTGGCAAAAATAATTGTCTCACCAATTGTCAGCGCGCCTGCTTCCAGCAAAGTTTCAGAGAAGGTAAGTTATTTTGATAGATGCAAAATCTAGCATAATTCTACCATTTTATACACATCTATATGACCTTTGTGATATGTCACAATATGAGGTGTTCAAATGTGTCTAACTACTAATTATTGTCTTCTTCTATTTTGGTGGCCGCACAAGTGTAGAGACTTGAATTCATATATACTTAGTTAGGCTCAATATTAGAGCAAATAGTTGATAACCAAGTTTTTCAATTAGTATTTAGTTTTGGCTTTAGAGTACACTTATGTATGAGTTATTTGACAATATTTATTTATGAGATATTGAATGGTACTTATCTATATTATATTAGTTACAATGTTATTAAATATATGTGTATGTATATTTCTCTTTCAAATTATTATAATGTGGTATCTAAAAATAAGTATACATTGAAGAATGTACTGCCATGTAAGTCATTTCGTTTAAATCTTAATAAGACGCTTCCCAAAACGTCTAATATCAGTCTCCTAAATAAGACAGTTTCTAAAATGTCCAATACCTGTCTCTTAAATAAGATGGTTTTTCTGTTGCGAGTGTTTATTATTATAGGATATTCTAGTCAGTTTGATAAATACTTTGTGACTTATCATGTTCGTATTTTCGATGGTTCTTTAGAAGAAGTGTCTTAAACAAAAAACTAATTTGAGACGGTTTATTGGACAAAATGACTTAAACAAATGCCTTTTTTAGACGGTTGTAAATTAAAAATTGTCTTATATAATATCTTTTAAGACGGTTTATAACCATCTCAGATGTGGAACATATTTTGCGACTCCATCAAATTTGGACACTTCATAAGCGTCTTAATAGCTAAAAATTAACCATCTCATATGACACGATTTGTAGTAGTGAAGACAGGGTTTGTAGCGCATGTCAAGCAGGAAAGCAAGTTGGTGCCCATCATCCACACAAGAATATCATGACGACCGACAGACCGCTTGAGCTACTCCACATGAATTTATTCGGCCCGATCGCTTACATAAGCATCGGCGGGAGTAAGTATTGTCTTGTAATTGTGGATGACTATTCTTGCTTCACTTGGGTGTTTTTTTTGCAAGAAAAATCACAAACCCAAGAGACTCTAAAGGGATTCTTGAGACGAGCTCAAAATGAGTTCGGATTGAGAATCATGAAAATAAGAAGCGACCACTACTACAAATCGTGTTATATGAGACGGTTATTTTTTAGTTATTAAGACGCTTATGATGTGTCCAAATTTGATGGAGTCGAAAAAGATGTTCCGTTTTTAAGATGGTTATAAACCGTCTTAAAAGATATTAAATAAGACATTTTTTAATTTATAACCGTCTAAAAAAGGAATTTGTTACGTCATTTTGTCCAATAAACCGTCTTACATTAGGTTTTGTTTAAGACACTTCTTCGAAAGAACTGTCGAAAATACGAACATTATAAGTCACAAAGTATTTTTCAAACTGACTAGAATAGCCTATAATAATAGACACTCGCAACAGAAAAACCATCTTATTTACGAGACTGATATTGGACGTTTTAAAAACCGTCTTATTTAGGAGACTGATATTAGACGTTTTAAGAAATGTCTTATTAAGATTTGAAACGACTTACTTGGCAGTATATTCTTAAATTACCACATTATAATAATTTAAAAGAGAAAAATACATACACATATATTTAATAACACTATAATTAATATAATATAGATAAATAACATTCAATATCTCATAAATAAGCATTGTCAAATAACTCATACATAAGTGTACTCTAATTTTAAAGTTGCTCATCAACTGTTTGTGCTAACATTGAGCCTAACTAAGTATATAACTTGATACATATGTAGGAACTCCGACGGTTCAATATAAATAAGTGTACTCTACATAAGTGTACTCTAAATTGAGCCTAAGTATATAACTTGACGTCAATGCTCTCATTGTGGTTTTCATCAGATACATATGATCTTTCTGAAAGGGGAACTATTCCATCTCGGCCATGGAAAAGCTTGAATGCTGACTCAAAGCCTGACCCTTCCTCAAAAATTGGACCCTTGCCTCCTTGAGCAGCTACTGGCAAAGCAGAAGAGAGGGAAAAGGTTGTAGCTCCATTGATATTCCTCAGGAATGGGCATCTCTCGACATCTGGGTGTCCAAAAAGGTTCTGCGGTGATACTGATTCATTGAGAAAGCTGCCAAAAAACATTTCCATCCTGGCAACAGCAAAATCAGATGCACATTAGCAAGTAATGACCTAGCAGGATGTATTTGATCTTGGATGACGAACATCAACACATATATACATATCAGTGATGCACTGATACTACAAGTAGTTGAATGCCTCAAAGAAACATAGAGTCAGGAAGAAAACATGCATGATTAAACATAACCATTTTGTCACCTGATAATTGACTCATACATCACCTTACTGCCTGTTGTCTGCTGGCCTGCTGTAAATAGAACATGCTCTGCCTAGCTGAAAATAGAACAGACATGGTACAGTTTAAAGCCATAATGACTAGCAGGATTTTTAATAGCATATCTGGATGGCTTCGTTGTGTCCAACAGAACCATGTAAAGTAACTGGGACCATCTCCTGCAATGAATGGAGATGTAACTGGGACCATAACATTAGGAGATGGCAAAAGAAGTGGTTTCAGGAGAAAATAACCTGAAAGAGCATCTTGACTGTCAAGGTCGTGTCACTGCACATCAAACAAAATTTGCTAAATGGACTGTATTATATAAATAAAATGAAGTGAGTATAGGTTAATTCAACAAAAGATACTGCAGTGCTGATTAAAGAAGCCTATTAGTCACCCTTCACTCATCGCTTGCACTATTTACATAATATAGTTTAAAACAGAAGATAGGAGATGAGTAAGGTGCTGTGCTGATGATAGCCTGTAAGCCACAAAGAGAAAGACACCTGAGCACTTGAATGGTCTAATGCTGCTATGTGACTACTGGCTTTGATAAGGGGATCGGACTGGCCCCACCATCAGTTCCGTTTTGGTCAGAAAATGGGGACTTAAAACTTCTGCAAAACCACTTCATCGACCTACTCAAGCCTGAACAACCTTGCTGGCTGCTGCCAAATCCAAAGCAATACCATATTCGAGCTATTCAATCTCTGATAGATCGATCACATGCATGGTTATAAACTGTGTTAAGAACTTAGCCTTAAGCTATCCCAGTATGTAGTGACCATAGTGGGTACAGGCTACATGAATACAAAGTTACATATCTTTTCCCCTGCTTACAGGCAAGCAACAATGCCCATCATAAAACACCCGTTCACAGAAACAAACAAGCCTCATTCAAATTATTTATGATAAGACATGAGATCATCTTACTTGATGCCAAGATCAATGTGCTCTTGGATACCAAATCCAAAGCAACCAGTGTCACTGAAGTTCCTCCTCAGCAGCTCGTTCTCCTTCACCTTCAAGCCACTCTCCAGCAGCTGCATTGCCTTCTCACCCCGCACCGTCACATAGCATGCGATCTTCTCATTGCGCCGGATCCCAAACGACCTCACAGTGTACCTTGCTGCAATGTCACAACATGGTTGCTACGACCATCATAAATCCAGGACCACACTACACATTGATAACGTCAGGTATAAGAAAATTACCCTTGGAGAATACCGGTGACTGGCTGGTCAGCTGCTCCAGTACCTAATTAACAACAAACATAGGTTAGAGCAACAGTTCAGTGTGAACAATATCAATAGGCGACAAAGAAAAGCCTAATTTTAGCCCTAAAAAATTAAAGCAAAATTGGGACCATTGATCAGTCTCTAATTGAAATTATGGGAACAATAACTAACCACAGCTGATGTTGAAAACAATCATATTACTACTTAGCATTTGGATGGCACAATTTAAGTGGTGTCAACAACACAGGAGATTGGACGGCTTGAGGAGCTGAGATTAGGCTGCAGTGCAGAACTAATTCTCATCAAAAATGGAAGTGGACTAGTGGAGCACAACTAGATGCGACTCAAACACATTTGCTCTAGGTCACACGAGCGTGGAACGAACTGAAAGAAACAGCAGGTAGAACCTACAGAGAAGTATTCTGGGGAATGGGCATATATACCTTGGCGGCGCGGGTGAGGCGGTCACCGCTCTCGCCGACGGAGATGTTGAGCACGAGCTTCTGGACCTTCATCTCCCGCATCGGGTTCGACTGCTTCTTCTCCGACGCCTGAAATCGCAGGCACCACCATGACACATCGTCAGAATCGCACACGCGCGAGGAACGAATGATTCGGTGGGCAGAAAAAAAAAACAGAGCTGAATGGAATCAACATTATCAACACTAATATGTCTAAATTGACAAATTCAAATATTGTGAAACAAATTCAGCCTAAGAAAGAGTATTGGTGCACAAATATAGTGAGTCTTAAGAATAAGGGGGCACAGATGACACAACTACAGTTGACAATATCAATGCTACCTCCAAACAGAAATACAAAGTATCAGGGTAAGTATCCGATTGCGTTGTGACGTAATATGGTCATAAGATCCTGTAGACCCTTACCAATCAAATATCAAAGCATTAAGGTCACATCTAAATTTGAAGGACCCGTTATGGTTATGATATACAACAAATTTAAGGAATAGTGCATGCCTCAATTGCCTCCTAGAAACTTTCAAGATAATGTTGCAAAGGAACAAGAAGAAAAGCATCTAATATGACAGGAAAGATCACTCGATCAACTCCATAGCAATCTTACCTCAAAGGAAGCATGCAGCCTACCAAGGTATATGTAACTGCTGTTTGAATAATATAAAACTTACAACTTACAAAGGTAAAACAAACCTTTTGAGCAGAAAACACAACACTTTGTTCACATATGAAGCCAAAATTGGCCCTCTCTGGTCTCAAAAAAAAAGTTGCCCTTCTCTATTGATAGAACAAGTATTTTCTCTGATATCAATCGATAATTCAAATGTAGTGCCTCAATATTATGTCATTAGAGACTGAACCAGACCTTCTCATAACTGAAGAGTTTTCCAAATCCTAAGTAGGGGAAAGCTTGAGCATAGTTTCAAAGTTGATTAAATACGGGATAAACTGTAATGGTTCTAGCAATGTCCAGTTATTGTGTTCATTATCGATCAATACTAAAAACTGAAGTACTAATGACCACAAAGTGAAAATGCAACATACCTATCCTAATTTGTACAAATATAGCTAGAATCAAACAATGTTACATCAATATGAGACCACTCGCGCTCAAGAAAAATGTAATCATATATAAAACGCACGAGCATAAAAACGAACAGAGCTGATTCCCTCGAATACCTCGCATGATGCCATTTGTACATAGACTACTCAAACGGATCGATCTATCAAGAGAGAAAGGGGTCATCGCAGGAAGAGTGCCGGCAGATTTGGAAACCATATGTTAGATCAGTCCAAGGGGAGAAGAAAAACAAGATCAGGCACCTGGGAGAACTTGGTCTGGAGCCAGTGATTGACATCCTCGAAAGCACGACGGAGGACAGCAAACTCCTTTCATGACTCGTCAGAGACAAGCAACTTGGCCATGTTGTCCCAGTTGATCACCTTGCTGGCCCTCACCGCCCCATCGACCACCTTCTTCACGTCGTTGCTGCTCATATTCTCTAGCCCATCGCTGACTCTCTCCTCTCTCCTTATCGTCGCAGCCGCTATGGTTGTTTATTCATATCCACAAAAAAGTTTCAAACATACAAATACATAAATCGATTTGTCACATAAAGTTCCCAGGCATGATACATAAATATTATATATATACTAAAGGACTAAAGGAGTGAAAGGCATGTATGCAGTACAGTAATGCCTGTCCATGGTCTGGATACGCCATGAAACAGTAGAATCCAAGCAAGCTTAAGAGAAATAAACAAAAGAGAGGCGGAAATGATGTGTTTAGTTTTGGACTGCTGGACTGCATACGCCATGGTCTGCAAACGCTATAATAAAGTTGCAGTACACTAATGCCTGTCCATGGTCTTCATAGGTACAAGTGTTATTCTAGGTGGGTATTCCTATTGAGCAATGCATTTCGGGACTGGGAAACTATCTATCACTAAATGGCATGAACTGAAGGGGGAAATGGTGATAACGGGAAGGGAAAGGTAGGTGAAGCTATACAGCTTGATGACAACTCCGAATTCAAAAGTTCAATATATACATACTGTCCTATGTAATGTTTTCTGATAGGTTGATCGTTTTTAATCGCCATAGGGGCGATCAGTCGATCAGACAGACGATTAGGCTAATTAATCGTTTTCTGATTGGTGGATCGGACATCCTAATCGTCCAGACTTGTAGAAACCGACCAGGCTTCCTATATATATTACTAAATGGTCTTGCAATTGCTAAAAATGTTAGGAATTAGAAGTTACCTGTTAATAAAGCACCAAAAGTTTTAACGTGAGAACTTTATACCAAGAGTTTTATGATAGAAAAACACAACTTCCTGAGACAACCTTTGCAATTTTAGTCCACTTGTTTCCAAGAACATTTTGAGCCTGCATAACAGTGACAAGCTGATGAGAATATACAGTTTGACAACTCATGCTAAAATACTCATGGTGCACCAATAACATTTACCGTTTCTCTGATAAATAATTTGCCACCCAGTGCATTTTACATGTATGTGATCAGTTGTCATGGTGACAAGGATTCGTGCTAGAAAAACACTCACACAAACTAGCATCTATGTGCATATCACTAGAATTAAATAAACAATATTAAGCCACGATAATTGGATAACAAAATTGGCATTTGATGGAACAATTTACCTGCTCGATGTTATAGCTGGGACTAGGTGACTCGGTCAAGGCAGTTCCCAATAGCAATATCAATCAAAACCCTGAAGATCATGTACCTTCCCTCGCTGTAGGCGATAACCTACATGTTTCCACTAGAGACGTAGAGTACTACGGGGTCCACGGCCTCAGTGACCACACGACCCATCTTGATGTGCGCAACGCAGTGGTTGACCGCCATGAGCGGTTTTCTCCATAGCCGGGAGAGCGCGCGGGCAGCTGTGACGACCTGGAGAGGGTCGCCCTCGCCTATGCTGGGGCCTTTAGTGTAGCAGACACATGTGAGGTTAGCGGGGGCACATCGGACTCAGCGAGCGCGGCGCGGAGGAGACGGAGGAGGTGCGCAAGATGGTGCTGCGAGGTCTCCCGGAGAAAGAAGCCATGTCCCAGTGGGGTCGTGTAGGTGTGGCACGGGTTGGACCGGATGCCGCCTAGGAGGGAGACCAGCCGATGCTGATCTTGTTCTCCAAGGACTCCAGCCCCAACGCCAGCGTGCCCAGGGGACGACGGTTCTACGGAGACGAGGACATGGCGGCGGCGGTGCTAGGGTTACGGGGTTTGTGGAAGACGAATGGGAGGGAAGTCGTCTTGCGGCTCGCGTCGAACGTGGAAGTGTAGGAGAAACCAACCCAATTTTGAGCTACTCTCGGCGACTCATTACGTTTAGCGTCAGGTAGGTAGGATGGATTAATTAAAAGAAAGTATAATGACATTTAAAAAAGATGACACGGGATAATAGTTGAAACTAGTGCTTTAATATAGTATAAAAGATATAAAAAATTTGTCAAATTAGTTTTATTGTTAGGCTACATTTAATACCATTAATTATCATTCAAATATTTGCTATGGTAGTTACTAAACTTTATTTGGGTGGAACGAAATATCCCCTTAATTTGATATTTTTTTAGTCTGAAGTCGCCCATAGTTTTGATAAAAATTTTCGGGTCTGAAGTCAGAGCACATCCACATGTCTGCATGCTTGAGCACGCGGCACGGGAGAAACGCAATGAAAGCTACAAACCCAGTGGGTTTTAATACGAAAAGATTAGAAAAAATAATTTAGATGGGTTTCCTTGTTTAGTCTGAAACTCTAAAGTGGTCGGGTTTTTGGAGTTTGACAATGTAAAAGTAAAAAGTACTGATATATTCATTATAGGATGGATATATCTTCCTAAACCCCTTGGTACGTAAATGATAGGAATTAAAGGAAAATGATGACTTATGTCTCTTGTGTGACACATTAATGATCGGGTCGCATGTGGGTCTATTTTACCATCTATATCAAGTTGCGGAAATAAGTTTTACATTTTATATCATATATATCATCAAAATAAGTTGAATTCACTCTTTACTACGTTTTTTCATAATATTTCTTATTAGAAATATCATATAAAGAAGGTTTTATATTTAGAAGTGTCTATTATACTTACTAACATTTAAGACAGTCCTTATAGGCTACACGACTCTAATACTATCTTTATTTGAGATGTTTCATATACAGAAGTGTCTAATATACTAACCAAAATATAAGACAATTCTTGCAATCTTAATGACTCAAAAGGTATATTTATTTAAGGCGGTTTTCAATAACAATCCGTCTTAAATCAATATAAGACATTTATTATGATGTAACTGTCTCAAAACACTTCTTTATTAAAGACGGATCTCTAACAAACCGTCTTACCTTACCCATCACCATATGATAAAAGACGCTTCTATAAAATGCACTGATATCCGTCTTAAAATGTGTGTCTTACATAAGCATATCTCTAGTAGTGGACAACGGGACAGAGTTCAAGAACTCTCAAATTGAAGGCTTTCTTGAGGAGGAGGACATCAAGCATGAGTTCTCTTGTCCCTACACACCTCAGCAAAATGGTGTAGTGGAGAGGAAGAATAGAACTCTATTGGACATGGCAAGGACCATGCTTGATGAGTACAAGACTCTGGACTGGTTTTGGGCTGAGGCGATAAACACCGCCTGCTACTCCATCAACCGGCTCTACCTTCATCGAATCCTCAAGAAGACATCATACGAACTCCTCACCGGTAAAAAGCCCAATGTTTCATATTTTAGAGTCTTTGGTAGCAAATGCTTTATTCTTGTTAAAAGAGGTAGAAAATCTAAATTTGCTCCTAATGTTGTAGAAGGCTTTTTACTTGGTTATGACTCAAACACAAGGGCATATAGAGTCTTCAACAAATCCACTGGATTAGTTGAGGCTTCTTGTGACATTGTGTTTGATGAGACTAATGGCTCCCAAGTGGAGCAAGTTGATCTTGATGAGCTAGATGATGAAGAGGCTCCATGCGTCGAGCTAAGGAACATGTCCATTGGGGATGTGTGTCCTAAGGAATCCGAAGAGCCCATACAAGCACAAGATCAACCGTCATCTTCCATGCAAGCATCTCCACCAACCCAAGATGAGGATCAAGCTCAAGATGATGAAAATGAAGAGGATGAGCCACCTCAAGAGGAGGACAATGATCAAGGGGGAGATGATAATGATCAAGACAAGGAAGATGATCAAGAAGTATAGGGTCAAAGACCGCCACACCCAAGAGTCCACCAAGCGATACAAAGAGATCACCTCGTGAACTCCATCCTCGGTGATATTCATAAGGGGGTAACAACTCGATCTCGAGTCGCTCATTTTTGTGAACATTACTCTTTTGTGTCTTCTATTGAGACATACAGGGTGGAAGATGCATTAAGAGATTCGGATTGGGTGTTGGCAATGCAAGAGGAACTCAACAACTTCACAAGGAATGAGGTATGGCATTTAGTTCCACGTCCTAACCAAAATGTTGTAGGAACCAAGTAGGTATTCTGCAACAAGCAAGATGAGCATGGTGTGGTGACAAGGAACAAAGCCTGACTTGTGGCCAAGGGCTATTCACAAGTCGAAGGTCTGGATTTCGGTGAAACCTATGCACCCGTAGCTAGGCTTGAGTCAATTCGTATATTACTTGCCTATGCTACTTACCATGGCTTCAAGCATTATCAAATGGACGTGAAGAGTGCCTTCCTCAATGGACCAAACAAGGAAGAGGTATATGTTGAGCAACCTCCCGGCTTTGAAGATAGTGAGTATCCTAACCATGTGTATAAACTCTATAAGGCGCTTTATGGGCTTAAGCAAGCCCCAAGAGCACGTTATGAATGCCTAAGAGATTTTTGTGGCAGAACCGCCCAAATTATTTCAGCTTAAGTGCATAAGTCACGCCTCAGGGGCCGTAACACACTTAAATCGGAATAACCCTGTTAGGGGTATGCTTCGTAGCCGAAGATCCTAAAAAGAACACCTTCGAAAGGTCTTCTCAGAAGCAAGCGCCAAAGCTATTATCTATAAAGCTTCGGCACAAAGACAGATCTCAAGATGAAGGGTCGAACCGACTTAAAGATGAATTGACTTAAAGACCCATGATGTTTTGTGTCATTATTATAGTCGATTGTAAAGGACATAAATGTAATTTTGCGCAGGTTGCATCCTGTGCCTATAAATAGGTGAACAGTACCCCGACACTGTTCACGCGATCCTGTAATCACTGGCACGTTACGCTTGAATTATTGCTTTCCGCCAAGGCGAAGGTATAAATGTGCCCAAATATTATGTTTTAATACTTATATACTCATATAATAAAACATGTGAATATATTTTATACTTTTATATTTCATTTCTCATTGTTTGTTGTTTTATAAATATGATCACGAAGGTGAAATCTTCGTGATATTTTACTCATGACCTTCGTCCGAAGCTCATTAAATCCTTGGGGAGATAATGCTTCAGCGGACGAAGGGCATTTATACTTAACATCTTTGTGTTGCCTTGTTCTTAATTCATAGCATTTGAGAACAAGTCCCCAACAAACCCGTCAGTCCCTCAGATCTAGTCTGATAAAGCCACTAAACCAGGATCAAATTCCACATACTCACTCAAAGGTAAGTCACAGAAGAAATACAATAAAACAGGAAACCTCAAATTAAAGTACTGAATTATTACATAAATCGGAGTTTTTCAAGTTGCTGATAAGAGTTCATAAAATAAGATGCAGCGGATAATCGATGTCGTTGATAGCGAGGAATTGGGCAAGGCCTAGCCCACTACTCCTCGTGCTCCTCTCCTGCCGGAGTAGCATCCCACTCGACTGTCCAACCCGGTGGCAGGGTGGTAGGCCAAGTCACACCATCAACCATATCCTGAAGTGTACCTGCAAAAATTACGCCACAAGCAAGGTTGAGTATACTAATACTCAGCTAGACTTACCCGGTGTGAGGAATCTACTCCTCTACCTCTAGAACCATGCAACTGTTTGGCTGAGGGGTTTGGTTTGCCAAAAGCACTAGCTGTATCTAAAATCAAGTTTTAGCTTTTCCATTTCTAGCATCATTAGCTTTAATAAGTTTGCTCCTTCTAAGCATACATGGTAACAAGCATTTAGTTCAATCAACAAATTGTCTCATGTAACCTCATTTCACTTCTTACTCGATGTAGTACAAGGGGTCAAGTAGTCTCATTAGCTGCAAGAAGCAGATGATTCGAATCGGGTTTTTATCCTTGCAAGGTAAACCTAAACACACGACATGTTAGGGTACTCCGACCCCACACATGTCAATCGTCCCCATCGATTCCCTGTTCGCGTCCAGGCCTCACCGCCTTGGCATACAATGCTCCACTAACCCCGGCTGCCGCCGTGCAGTGACCGCACTTGTACCCTGTAAGGAAAATGGACCCCGGGCCATTTGGCTAATTGGGTTTTGGTGTTTGATGAACGACACAATCCGTGAACTAATAAGGTTTCTAGTGTTTGTGTTTGTAGTTCACAGGATGCGAAGAGAATTGGACCAAGGCAATGAGGATGCAACACCTCAAAAGAAGACATAAAAAGATGCATAGGAGTCCAATACTCAAGAACAAAGAAGCCCGAAGAAATCAGCGAAGAAATCCGAGATAAGGGCTGTCAGCCAGCGCCTGGTGGCGCACCGGACACTGGTGTCCGGTGTGCACCGGACTGTCCGGTGAGGCACCGGACAGTCTGCGCAGAGAGGCCACGGATAGGCGCTCTCTGGCTGTAGCACCGGACTGTCCGGTGTGCACCGGACTGTCCGGTGTGCCAACGGGCAGACGACAACGGTCGGATCCAACGGTCGACTGCTACTGGCGCCAACGGTCGGCTGACGTGGCGTGCACCGGACATCTACTGTGCAGTGTCCGGTGGTGCACCGGACTGTCCGGTGCACCCGACGACAGAAAGCTGCTGCTTTCTGTCCAACGGCTAGTTGGGGGTGTGGAGGCTATAAATACCACCCCAACCGGCCATTCTCAAGTGGGGGAGCCCAAGCAACATACCAAGGCATATTGTAGACATTTCCAAGTGCTCAAACACCCAAGTGCTTAATAGAATCACTCGGTGATTAGCGTAGGTGCTTTGCGAAGTGCTTAGGTTAGTTAGACCGCATTAGCGCTTGCTCTAGGTGAATCCTAGTTTGTTGAGTGAGTTTAGACAAACCACATAACCCCTCGGCTCTTGCGTGGGCCATTGTAATTGTACCGAGTGGGGCGAGAGTCTTGCGAGACCGTGACAACCGCGTTTGTGTCACGGCCGCCACCGTGTACCGGAGGGAACGAGGCCCGCGGCGTTTCGGCCGGAAGCTCGATAGTGGAGACGGCGGGGAGCGTCCGAGAGGAGCCGGAAGCGGAGCACCACTGGCGCGTGGAGAAGGCCCGCGGCTCTCTACGGAGTTACTCGACCGTGGTGCTTGGCCCTCGCGTGGGCTTCCCTTTGCGTAGGGGCACCAACGAGGATTAGTCGGGACCTTGCGTGGTTCCGGATACCTCGGTAAAAATACCGGCGTCTTCCATGAGAGTTTGCTTCTCTACTTAGCTCTTTACATTCCGCATTTATATTAAGCATTTAAGTTTCAATCTTATTGTCATACTTATTTAGTGTAGATTGAAACTTAGCCTTTGCGGTAGAGACAGCAACACTTAGACAAAACCGAGTTTGCACATTCTAGTTTTGATTATTTGCATAGGTTTTGCTCTAGGGATTTAATTGTGGCCTAGTTTAGTAAAAGTTTTAGAAGTCCTAATTCACCCCCCCTCTTAGGCGTCACCCGTTTCCTACAAGTGGTATCAGAGGCCGGTTTGGCTCATTTGAAACGCTTTAGCTTCACCGCTAAAAAGAGCCGACGCTTTTTAGAGGAAGGGATGGATACCCATAGGCCACCACACTTCGACGGCACTAACTTCCCATATTATAGTGCTAGAATGGCTTGTTACCTAGAGGCCGTTGATCTAGGTGTTTGGAGAGTCACTCGTGACGGGATGAAACCCCTCAAGAATCCCAAGAAACCCACCACGAGTGAAGAAAAAGAAATTCATTTAAATGCTAGAGCCAAAAATTGCTTGTATGAATCTCTTAGCATGGATATTTTCAATCAAGTATTTACCCTGAAAACTGCTAATGAGATTTGGCTAAAATTGCATGAGCTCCATGACGGCACATCCAATGTCCGTGAGCAAAAACATTGCCTAGTCTTAAATGAGTATAATTCTTTTGCTATGAAAGATGATGAGCTTGTTAGAGACATGTATTCTTGCTTGAATCTAATTATCAATGAGCTCAATTCTATTGGCATTAATAAGCTAGGTGATGCGGACATTGTGAGGAAGATTATCTCCCTACTACCACAACAAAGATATGGGAGCATCATCACCATCCTTCACAACATGGAGGACTTAAGCAACATGACCCCGACCATTGTGATTGGGAAAATCGCGGCCTTTGAGATGTCGCGAAAAATGAGTCGGGGAGAGGAGCCAACTTCCTCAAGACCATATGCTTTTGCATGTGATGAAAGGAAGGGCAAAAAGAAGGCTCCCACTCCAAGTTCCTCAAGTGAAGAAGAGGAAGAAGAAGAAAGTGATGATGATGAAGATAATCAACCATGCACATCATCCTCCGAGGACGAAGAAACGATCCGACGCGTCGGAAAGGTAATGGGGATGATCCGCAAGATTAATCTAATGGGTGTGCCCCTGCAGGTCGAGGATCTTCTCTTTAACATTGACAGGAAAAAGCAAAGGAAGAGAGGATGCTTCGCATGTGGGGAGAAGGGTCACTTCAGGGACAACTGTCCAAATATGGCCAAACCCAAAAAGGAGAGGAGCAAAAGCAAGGCGCTAACAAGTGTTAGAACTTGGGATGATTCTTCAAGTGAAGATGAACCTCCAAGGACACGCAGCCACCGGTCCTCGTCACGATCATCACGGTCATCACACAAATGCCTTATGGCAAGAGGTAACAAAAGCATTCCATCCTCTAGTGATGAAAGTAGTAGTAATGATGAAGGTGAGGGAAAGCCCTCTCTAGATGAGCTTGCGGAAGCCGTAGAATTTTTCCAGGATGTTTGCACTAAGCAAAAAGCTCAACTTAAAACTTTGAAAAATAAGTTGGTTAGCTCTCAAAATGATTACAAAGGTTTGCTAGAAAAATTTGAAACTTTTGCAAACTTAAATAGTGAGCTATCAACTAAAATTGAGCTATTAGAATCTAGTGCTCCATCCACTGCTACCGATGATAGCCTTATTAAAAAGAATGAAAAACTTAAGGCTAAGTTAGCTAGCTCCCAAGAAGCTATTGAAAATTTGCTAGAGAAAATGGAAATTCTTAGCATACACAATAATGAGCTAACTACTAAGCTAGAAAACATTGGTAGCACCCCAGCAGCATCTTTAGTTGAAATACCTGAAATAATTAAGAAAGATGCTTCTACTTCCTGCTTTGATTTAATTGATGATTCTAACCCCTGCAACCAAGTCGTTGTTGATAATATTGTTGTAGAGACATGTACGGATGAGGTTGCAAAGGAAAATGAACAATTAAAGCAAGAAGTGGCTCGCCTTGGCAAGGCTTTGTATGACAAGAAAGGCAAAGCCAAACAAATCCAACCTCCACAGGATAACACCACTGCGGGAGTGAACAAGCCTATGGAGGGAGAAACTGTGATTTGTAGGCTATGCCACAAGGAAGGCCACAAGTCTTTCCAATGCAAGGCGATGACCAGGGATAAACAAAGACAAAAGCTCAAGAAAAAGCCATCAAGCAAAATCTCAAACACCTACATCAAAAAGGTGAACAAAAAGGACGCTACACCGTATTTGATCAAGAAGAAAAATAACGAAAAGGTGATAGCAATCAAGGCCAACAAGCAAGCCAACAAAGGAAAGGGGGCCAAACGCATCTGGGTGCCAAAGGAGATAATTTCAACCATGAAAAGCATCAAGAATGTTTGGATCCCGAAAGGGAAGTGAGTGAACCAAAGGTCTACGGGAAATTTGGAGACTTGGCAAAATTGGGATGTATATCATGGGATACATCATATTGGATCAAGGTTATTGCCAAGTGGGTTAGTGAAAATTTTGGACCCAAATTTCCCACCCATGACTAAGGTAACTAGTTTTATTGTATTTCTCGTTTTTAGATATGCGTATCTATTTATCTTTTATCTAGTTTACCTTTCTTGCCTAGTATTACATTTGTTATTTACTTTTGTTCAAAATCATGCATACTAGGTAAATCATATGGTAGGATTGCTAGTTTTTAATTCATATACTTAAGCAAACCTACATGGCGTAAAATGTTTATTTAAGCACGGCACATTGCTTCTATATCACTCCATAGTAAATGATGCATAAATTGAAAATTTTGATTTCTACAAGTTGTATCATTTAACTTATATGTGCCAAAGTTTGGATTATGGATAATTTGCCCCTCTTGATATCAAATCAAAGTGCATGTCTCCTACAAGTATTCAAAACTTGTATGCACACCTTTAGGGGGAGGTTACTCTATAATCTAATACTTTGAGACTAACACCTTTTCAAGTCTATTTCATGTGATAGTCTCATTGTAAGGAAAATAAGGTCCCCGGAGAAAGACAACAATCTTCCACTACAAAATCTCCAAGAACTCTCATGTCTCTCAAGCTCACCATTGACTTTCAATTGGTATCTTTTGAGACTACATTTAGTATCATTTACATGTCTTCTCCAATATTTGACTAGACTATATTTCATATCATATGCTTCCATGTTGCTAAAAATGCATAAGTGGTTAACTCATATTCTGTTACCTATGCATAAGGGAAGTTAGTCTTTTCAAATCATGTCTTGCACCTCTAATTTTTCACATGCTTTTTCCTAAGTAGAGGATCTCTGTCAGGGGGAGTATTTCTTTATCTCTAAAGGAGGAGAAAAACTCTTTCTATAGGAGAATACTCATTTAGGGGGAGTAATCTTTTGAGGAACTCCTACCAGTGGTATCATTCATGGCTTAATTTAATATCCTTCTAAGTGATATCATTTGATACAATTCTTGTTGAGGGCAAGCTTCTATTTACTTCCTACATGCTTTTAATGTCTTCCTTTTCGGTGGTTGATGCCAAAGGGGGAGAAGTTTAGGGACCAAAGCAATGAAAACTATATCAAACACCAAACACCACCAATTTAAAATTTTATATCCACAAATGGTTTTTTAAGTGGTTTTGGTTATTTGGTCCAAAAATAGGGAGTAAGTGAAGTATGGAGTTAGGGGGAGGCTTAAGTCCATAATTTCACATTGTGGGGACAATCATGCATCTTAGCAAGTAAAATGCATATTTTCACTCAAATACTTGTATTATTTGCTTGCTTTGGTTGTGTTGTCATCAATCACCAAAAAGGGGGAGATTGTAAGGAAAATGGACCCCGGGCCATTTGGCTAATTGGGTTTTGGTGTTTGATGAACGACACAATCCGTGAACTAATAAGGTTTCTAGTGTTTGTGTTTGTAGTTCACAGGATGCGAAGAGAATTGGACCAAGGCAATGAGGATGCAACACCTCAAAAGAAGACATAAAAAGATGCATAGGAGTCCAATACTCAAGAACAAAGAAGCCCGAAGAAATCAGCGAAGAAATCCGAGATAAGGGCTGTCAGCTAGCGCCTGGTGGCGCACCGGACACTGGTGTCCGGTGTGCACCGGACTGTCCGGTGAGGCACCAGACAGTCTGCGCAGAGAGGCCACGGATAGGCGCTCTCTGGCTGTAGCACCGGACTGTCCGGTGTGCACCGGACTGTCCGGTGTGCCAACGGGCAGATGACAACGGTCGGATCCAACGGTCGACTGCTACAGGCGCCAACGGTCGGCTGACGTGGCGTGCACCGGACATCTACTGTGCAGTGTCCGGTGGTGCACCGGACTGTCCGGTGCACCCGACGACAGAAAGCTGCTGCTTTCTGTCCAACGGCTAGTTGGGGGTGTGGAGGCTATAAATACCACCCCAACCGGCCATTCTCAAGTGGGGGAGCCCAAGCAACATACCAAGGCATATTGTAGACATTTCCAAGTGCTCAAACACCCAAGTGCTTAATAGAATCACTCGGTGATTAGCGTAGGTGCTTTGCGAAGTGCTTAGGTTAGTTAGACCGCATTAGCGCTTGCTCTAGGTGAATCCTAGTTTGTTGAGTGAGTTTAGACAAACCACATAACCCCTCGGCTCTTGCATGGGCCATTGTAATTGTACCGAGTGGGGCGAGAGTCTTGCGAGACCGTGACAACCGCGTTTGTGTCACGGCTGCCACCGTGTACCGGAGGGAACGAGGCCCGCGGCGTTTCGGCCGGAAGCTCGATAGTGGAGACGGCGGGGAGCGTCCGAGAGGAGCCGGAAGCGG
This sequence comes from Zea mays, assembly GCF_902167145.1. Classification (NCBI taxonomy): domain Eukaryota; kingdom Viridiplantae; phylum Streptophyta; class Magnoliopsida; order Poales; family Poaceae; genus Zea; species Zea mays. The sequence goes on from NC_050096.1 coordinate 114,635,133, forward strand.
AGCACCACTGGCGCGTGGAGAAGGCCCGCGGCTCTCTACGGAGTTACTCGACCGTGGTGCTTGGCCCTCGCGTGGGCTTCCCTTTGCGTAGGGGCACCAACGAGGATTAGTCGGGACCTTGCGTGGTTCCGGATACCTCGGTAAAAATACCGGCGTCTTCCACGAGAGTTTGCTTCTCTACTTAGCTCTTTACATTCCGCATTTATATTAAGCATTTAAGTTTCAATCTTATTGTCATACTTATTTAGTGTAGATTGAAACTTAGCCTTTGCGGTAGAGACAGCAACACTTAGACAAAACCGAGTTTGTACATTCTAGTTTTGATTATTTGCATAGGTTTTGCTCTAGGGATTTAATTGTGGCCTAGTTTAGTAAAAGTTTTAGAAGTCCTAATTCACCCCCCTCTTAGGCGTCACCCGTTTCCTACATACCCACCATAGATAGCATGGGAGACCTAGTCTCAGGTCACGTGAGGGATAAAGTCCACGCCCGGCTTCACTCAGGTACTAGGTTTACCGGTTACCATATTTCCCGACATGTGTTTAGTACATTCAAACGCTTGACTCAGGTATCCACACAATAATCCCTAATTTCTTTTTCCCGTCTCATGGACAAGGCATCCTCCCTGGATCCAAGTCCATAGACTAACATAGATCCCGTTATCAAGATGAATACAATCAATTCCTGACCTCGCGCGAGTGCTAGAAAAATCACTCGACTTCTACCGAGATCCTGATTAACAAAGCAACTACTCGACCTAGCATACTAGTATCCATGTCAAAAAGGAATCCTAAGTTCATGCAACTAGATGTTTCAAGCAACTCCTACACTTAATTGCACATTACAATCCTACAAGCATTAAGTGTAGTAACGTAGCATATAATAATACGGTTATGCATAAAACCAGGGCTTGCCTTCAATAGCTGGGGCTGCGGGGAGATCCTCGATGGTAGCCTCGGGAGCTTGCTCCTAGTCTTCCTCTTGGACAGTCCCTTGCTCGGGGATGAGCACGTACTCTCCATCAGCGAGATTACAATCTAATGAATGCAATGAGTGAGATACATGCATGATATGATATGGTGAATGGTCCACTTAAAATTAGATAGAGTTAAATCTTGTTACAAAAGATTTTTGGTGGTATACTTAGTATTTTAGATCACACTCAGTTAAACTAAGTGGTAAGTTCATTTTGGTGTTTCACTGAATTCTTTTTAAAGTCTTAGTGAGAATTTGCCAAGATTTCAAGTTGAACTTATTGGGGCGAGGTTGATCTTTCTTTTCTTTCCCTTTATTTCTTTTACGTTTTTAAGGTGGGTTTGAACTACAAGTTGTCCTAATAAATTTCCAAAAATTCTGTAAAAATTACAGTGGCTTATTACTGGTGTATAATTCTCTGTCCTAAAATTTGGGGTTTAAAAAGTGAATAGTTCTCTCTGGACAAAATTATAAAATGTTAGGGCAGAAGGGGTGGTTTGAACTACAACTACCATTTAACAGTAGGTAATTTTCTAAGACTTGTTTTTGCTAGCATTTAGATGTTATAACATGACTTTGCACAAAGTTCTAGCCATTAATACTTATTAGTTATTTTACTATGATTTTCTAAAGTTTCTAGCCAAAGGGATGCTTTCTACTACCACTATATTTCAAACATATCAAACAACAAATTTCTGATTTTTCCTAGCTTCTTCTTTGTGCAAGAGCAATCATTCTAAAGTTTGGCATCTTTTTGCTTAAAGGAGGGGTGGTAGAAATTATTTGGATTAAATGGCCTTTTTCATGAAGTATTGGCAATAGGTATTATTTTGCATTTTTCAAAAGGGTTTGCATTTTTCTCTGGTGGTTTATCTCATTATTGATCTGGCAAAATTTTATTTGCCCATTATTGCATTATTTTTTGGTTACTCATGATTTATTTGAAATATGACACATTATTAAGTTTTATTTGTTTACCCTACTTAAAATGATGGGCTGTGGTGTTTATCATTTTTGCAGTGAGGTTTTGGTGGTTATAAGTCCACTGGATTTTTATTAACAAATTTGGGTCTGGTTTTATAACTCCAATAATTGTTTTCTAGTTGGAATAATGCTAAATAAAACATTCCACTTTAATTCTGTTCTGTACTAGTGGTCTTTTTATTTTTCCTATGTTCTCTGTTACTTAAGTAGGCTAGGAAAAATAATTTCACTTACTGTTCATTAATTCCTAATGCCTTTATGATTTTCTTAAGTTTTGGGTAAAAATGGCTTTTAATAGATATTCCTACTTGAATTTTCAATAATGGGGTTCCCACTATTTTTAAACAGTGTTTAAATGGGGTTTGAACATCTACAAATTTTCTTAGGTTCAGCACAGAAGCATAACTAATTTTCTTTAATTAAATAAGGTTTGGTTAGTTTCTGTATTTAATTCTAAACTCTAAATTTTAGAACGGAAAGCATGGGGTTTAGTATTTTTAATTGGTAGTCCATAATATCTAGAATCCAGCAAAATTGGTTTGACAATTTTTGGTTAAGTATTTCTCAAGTTATGAATTTCCTAAGTTCTCTGTTCATTAAAAAGATTAAACAGAAATGATTAAATGGAAAACTACTTTGCAACGGGGTCCCTAACTCCTTGGCGGGTGTTTTCAAGTTTCCTTAGAGACTAGTCCTTGGGCTACTATTCAAGTGAGTCGCTGACAGTTCAGAAAACCCCCTGGGGTTCCTCTAAACCTAACCCGAGGTCCTTCCCCCAAATCAAACAGTACCATGATTTTATATTTTTCATAGTCTTTTGCCCCTTTTCTTAAATTCTACTTAAAGAGCTCAATTAGGGTTGGTATTAGGGTTTCAACATTTTGCTCTTTTGAAAAATCTTATTTGTTTGAAACATGATTCTTTAGTTATACACTTAGTAGATCTTTTATTCTTAAGTTAATTTGATGCTCATGCTCAATTTGGTTCACATGAAATGTTAATTCTTGGGTTTGCACTGAGAGAAACCCTAGGTGACACTGGGGTGTCACAATTTTCTTATCACTAATGGCTTCAAAGTCGGAAAAGCTGATCCTACTCTCTTTACTAAGACTATTGAAAATGATTTGTTTGTATGCCAAATTTATGTTGATGATATCATATTTGGGTCTACTAACAAATCAACTTGTGAAGAGTTTAGTAGGATTATGATACAAAAATTTGAGATGTCTATGATGGGGGAGTTGAAGTATTTCCTAGGATTTCAAGTGAAGCAACTCCAAGAGGGCACCTTCATCAGCCAAACAAAATACATACAAGACATACTTACAAAGTTTGGAATGAAGGATGCCAAGCCCATCAAGACACCCATGGGAACCAATGGGCATCTCGACCTCGACACGGGAGGTAAATCCATAGATCAAAAGGTATACCGGTCGATGATACGATCTTTACTCTATTTATGTGCATCTCGACCAGATATTATGCTTTCCGTATGCATGTGTGCAAGGTTCCAAGCCGATCCTAAGGAAGTTCACCTTAGGGTCGTGAAAAGAATCATGAGATATTTAGTTCATACACCTAAGTTTGGTCTTTGGTACCCCAAGGGATCCACTTTTGATTTAATAGGATATTCAGATGTTGATTGGGCAGGGTGTAAAATTGATAGGAAGAGCACATCAGGGACTTGTCAGTTTTTGGGAAGATCCCTGGTGTCTTGGTCTTCAAAGAAACAAAATTTAGTAGCTCTTTCTACCGCCGAAGCCGAGTATATTGCCGCAGGCCATTGTTGCACGCAATTGCTTTGGATGAGGCAAACCTTTAGGGACTATGGCTTCAAATTGAGCAAAGTCCCTCTCCTATGTGACGATGAGAGTGCAATCCGCATGGCAGATAATCCCGTTGAACACAGCCGCACTAAGCACATAGCCATTCGGTATCACTTTTTGAGGGATCACCAACAAAGGGGGGATATCGAGATTGCTTATGTTAGCACCAAAGAACAATTAGCCGATATCTTTACCAAGCCTTTAGATGAGAAAACCTTTACCAAACTTAGGAATGAGCTAAACATTCTTGATTCTCGGAACTTTGATTGACACTTTGCACACATAGCTCATTTATATACCTGTGATCATATCTCTTTTATGTCTATGACTAATGTGTTTTCAAGTGTATTTCATGCTAAGTCATAGATTGAAAGGGAAATGGAGTCTCCGGCGAAGACAAGGCTTCCACTCCACTCTATCGGTATTATTTATCCTTCGCCGTCACTCCGCACCACTCTCCACTTTTGGTATAATCTTCAATCATATTTACTTGTACCAATGGGAGAGACATAGGGCTCTCAAAGTCTCCGTTTTTGGCGATTAATGCCAAAGGGGGAGAGAATATTATCCCAAAGCAAAAGGACCGCACCACCACCAATTTCAAAATTTTCGAAATAAAGTTTTTCAATTGGTATTTTTCAAATTTTCAATTGGTATCCCTCTAGAAACTATACTTCAATTGATATCCATATTGATATATTTAAAGGAGGATTTTTCAATTGATATCTAAATCTTTTTCATATTGATAAAACCCTCTTGAACACTAAGAGGAGAATTTCATCCAGGGGGAGTTTGGTTTAAGTCAAAGGAAAAGCATTTGAAACAGGGGGAGAAAAATTTCAAATCTTGAAAATGCTTCTCGAAATCTTATTCATATACCTTTGACTATTTGCAAAAATACTTTGAAAAGATTTTCCAAAGAATTTGCAAAAACAAAACAAGTGGTGCAAATGTGGTCCAAAATGTTAAAAGAATGAAAGCAATCCATACATATCTAGTGATAGTATAAATTGGTTTAATTCCAAGTAACCTTTACACTTGCCTTATGCAAACTAGTTCAATTCTGCACTTATAGATTGGCTTTGGTTTGTGTTGGCATCAATCACCAAAAAGGGGGGAGATTGAAAGGGAAATAGGCTCAAACCTTTTCCTAAATGATTATGGTGGTTGAAATGCCCTACACAAATAATTGGACTAACTAGTTTGCTCTAGATTATACATTCTACAGGAGCCAAAGGTTCAACACAAACCAATAAAGAAATCAAAGTCAGGGTTCAAAAAGAAAGGAGCAAAGAAACCGAAGAGAACCCTGGTCTTGCGCACCAGACTGTCCGATGTGCCACCGGACAGTGTCCGGTGCTCCAGGGACCGTACAGGCTGAACTCTTCACCTTCGGGTTTCTGGAGAGCCGCTCCGCTATAATTCACCGGACTGTCTGGTGGGTCACCGGACTGTCCAATGTGCCAGCGGAGCAACGGCTCCAGTGCAACGGTCCACTCCAACGGACACCTGCAAAAGCGCTATAGTGCGCGGACAGTTCGCGCAAAGTCAGAGCAGCACCAGAAGGTGCACCGGACAATGAACAGTGACTGTCCGGTGCCCCAAGATGTCAGAGCTCCAACAGTCGAAACCGTCAGAACCCTAATGGTTGGGTGACATGGCTGACGCACCGGAGAGTGTCCGGTGCGCCCATCGACAGCAGCCCTCCCCAACGGCTGTTTTGGTGGTTGGGGCTATAAATACCCCCCAACCACCAATATTCAAGGCATCCAAGCATTCACTACTCATCATTCAATACAAGAGCAATACACAACACTCCAAGACACAAATCAAAGCCTCCGATCAAATCAAAGTCCACAATTCAACTCTAGTTTTTAGGACTTGTGAGAAGATCGACTTGTGTTCTTTTGTTGCTCTTGTTGCTTGGTTGGCTTTCTTCTTTCTCTCATTCTTACTCTCAAAGCCTTGTAAGCGAAGCAAGAGACACCAATTGTGTGGTGGTCCTTGCGGGGTCTAAGTGACCCAGGAAATCAAGGAAGGAAGCTCACTCGGTCTAGGTGACTGTTTGAGAGAGGGAAAGGGTTGAAAGAGACCCGGTCTTTGTGACCACCTCAACGGAGATTAGATTTGCAAGAACTGAACCTCGGTAAAACAAATCATTGTGTCACTCTCTCCATTTGCTTGTGATTTGTTTTTGCCCTCTCTTTCGGACTCGAATTTATTTCTAACGCTAACCCCGGCTTGTAGTTGTGCTTAAAGTTTATAAATTTCAGTTTCCGCCTATTCACCCCCCTCTAGGCGACTTTCAAAGGCACAGGAGCACACGCAGTTTGGTTTCGAGGAGATCTTGGGGAGACTTCTGCCAAGGAGGACCCACCCACCAGTGGCTAACAGGCTTTCAGGCGTGCACAACAGGAACCCTAGCCGACGGGGCCCACATGGCGGGGGACGTAAAATTACTGGAGTGTTGGTGCTTGGGCCGCGTGGAATAAATGTGGAGGTGGGCCGAGGGAGGCTGGAATTGGCCCAGTAGAGGAGAACTATTTTCTTTTTTTCCTTTGTTCATTTCTATTTCTTGTTTCCATTTCAATTTGAAATTTCAAACTCAAATTTGAGTTGTGGTTTCCAATTCAAATATGCACAACCCAAAATCCATAATGGATGCAACGTTTCTTTTACTTCTTTATTTATTACTTTAATGAATGCCTCTAAATATAGTATTGATGAAAGGAGTATTCACTCAAATAAATAGAAAATCCTCCTATTATTTATTTTTCTGAGTTTCAAATTATGTTTAAAATTTTAAATGTCCAGTTTAGATTCGAGTCGTCTAAATTTAATGCTATCCTTATATATCAATACTCATTTAAATAAATGCTTATAGTGTTTCATTTTAATGAAATGAATAATCATTTAGTTGGATAGAAAATCTTTCTATTACTTCTTTTCTACATTAATTCTTGGTTTCGAAATTCAGTCCTCAAAATTCAAAGCTTAAGTATAATTTGAGATATCTGAATTTACTATTTTATTTCTTTATTTTATTATTTTTATATCAATTTTGGGCTTTACATTAATTTAGCCAAGACTATCACCCCATAACATGAGTTGTACCCCATCGTTGCCCCCCCCTTGCCCATATTTCAGAAAAGATTGGTAAGCACTAAGCAAATTAAGCTAATTGTCAAAGTCAGAGCCATAATAACACTCGTGGTTTGTAACGCCCAAAATTTTAATTTGAAGTTTAAATAAAACTATCTCCAATTATTCATTTAAATTGAATGGATTTATATGGAGTATACATTCAAAAAATACACTTTGCTAAAAATAAATATTAGGGTAAATATAAAGTTATATTGTGAACTATGTGCCAAAGCATTGGTTTTGTTTGTTTGTGTTTGAATTTGAGCTCGAACTGTTTGAAATTCGTTTGAATCTGAAATTTAAAACTGAAATGAAAAAGAAAATAAAAAGGAAAGGCTTTGCCGATCGCGGGCTCAATCCCAGTGCCAGGCTGCCAGCCCAGCGCCTCTCCCGGTCTTCTCACCCGCGTGGGAGTGGGACGCCAGCCGGCCGAATTCGCTCGGCCCATCTCCACGCCTGCACCGGCGCGATGGCGTAAAACATAAAATCGTCTTCTTTCCGGATTGGCACCCGCATGTCGCGCGTTGTTCGCTGCCCTGTAGCATGGGCCCCGCGTGACAGTTCCTTCTTCCTAGTCGTGTTCTCCCACGACTCTGCTCTATAGGGATTCCATTTAGGCCATGGCCAAGCTGACCCCACACCGCCGGACTCTCCGCCTCTGCTTGCGCACGTGTGAGTGTCAGTCACCGTCGTTTGGATCCCGCTCGTTGGAGCCGCCGTTTTGCTTCAACCGCAATCGTGCGTAGTAGCTGTGCGTGCTGTCTGCAAACGTGGAGACCGTGCGGGGGCCGAGGAATCCTTCGCATTAGCTGAGCCGCCATCGCCAGGACTCACCCTGCATTCACCCTCGATGAATGAGACACGTCCTCCATGACCCTCTACTGTTTCTGTTCTCTTTTGCATCTGACTGTGTTTGATTTTGTCCACAGGAAGAAAGAACGCCACCGCGTCGTCCTCCTCTGGGCGACACGGGCGGCTCCTCCATCGATCCCACTCAACTCCACCCGCCGCACAGGTCTTCACTTCGCCGTCGCCGGAGCAGCTCGCCGAAAGTCCGGCGAGCAGCGAGGAGGACAGCGGCGGGACCGTTTTTTCCCTCATTTCCCTCCCCTTCCCGTCTCCTGCTCCCTTCTTCCATCCCCTCCACTCCTCCCTCCTGGCCTGTAAGCCGTTGGGAAGGCTGGATCGGTGTGCTGGGTGGCTAGATCCGCTGTGCTGGGTGGCTAGATCCGCTCTTCGCCCGGCGTGGCTGGCCCGCGGCGGCTGCGCCCGCACACTCGCGTCGGCGGCGGTCGGATCTGGTGGCCTCTCGGCTGGAGCACGGCGCACCAGACTGGCTTCTGAAAAAATATCCCAAACAGCGCAATTAAATTTTTAGTATTATAATCCATTGAACTTCGGTTTTTTTTTTGCTATCGGAGTCTGATTTGGCCGATGTCCAGCTACTAGAACACATTGTTACGGCAATCCGTTTCTTAGAACCGATCGACCCTCTTCTCTCCGAGCTCCTTCTCTCCCGACGCTGGATCGGCGCTGGAGCTCCTCGGCGCTCCTCTCTACCCGTGCTCCCTCCCGGCGCTCCTCTGCAGTCTTGTCTGACGGCGCTCCTCGATGCTCCTCTCTGTGGTCCTCGGCGAAGCTCCCTCATGTACGTGTTCCTCGGCGCTCCTCTCCCTGATCCTCGGCGCTGTCTCCTTCGCTGCCTAGGTATCACTCTCAGGCATCTGTAGTCCGAAGAAAACAGTAGCGTCGCCATCTGTAGCTGAGCTGTGATCACTCCCAGGCAGGTACTGCAATGGACACTCCCGACAGCAATGGAGATGTTGAGCACAATGCGATAGATGCAAATTGGTTCCTCGCCATTGAAGATGTTGAGCACTTGTTGATTGAGGCACCAGCCGCGCCTGAGGATATCAGTGCACCCCGTCCCATTAATGTTGTAGAGCAAGGTCATTCGGTAGCGGATTCGTCAACTCAAGGAAATGATTTTGAGGGAATTTTACCGGATTTGCGATGGCAAGAAGAAGGACCTCAACATGTACCCAATGAGAGTGTTATGTACCACAAACTTAGATTAGCTGCCGAGGATGAACGAGAAAATAAAGAGAGAGAGGATGCTTGCAATCGTAGAGGTGATGGAAATAATCTAGATCAACTTGGTGGCGATGGTTCCACAGCTTTGCCTTGTGTTGATTTTTTACAACACGAGATAGCTCAGATAGGCTCGTTCATATGTGATAAACGGCGATCATTGATCTCATCCGAGTCAAAAGAAGAGTAGTCTTCATCTGAACCACATTGCTCAGTACAATCACAATGAACATCAGATTTGAAATAATCGTACATTCCAAGGGCTTCGTAATCCTCAAGTAGAGGTTGCGGACCAATAAGAACTTCCTCCAAATCCCTACTCATAGTGTCTAGACTTTTTGCAATTTCAGTAACATCACTCATGGCATTAATCAAGCAATTCTTGTGTACCATATCCAAATACTCAGGCACATGATTGCGGCGGCTCAACCTCCTCAACTCATCGGCAGATAATTGCATCTGTCTAATGGCGTCTAAAAGACCATCCCAAACTCGATTATATCTCTGCGCCTACAACCAAATGAATAATGAGATTCAATAACACATTATAGTATTGACTGTTACTATTTAATGTTATTTACAGTAAAACATACCGGATCATGTGTCCTAAATAATCGATGGCATAGACGTAATCTACTAGTGCCATAATCAATGTTGCTCGTGTCGACGATGCATGTGCGCTTACTCCCATCAATCAGCCTAGTCCCATTTACAGCTTTTGCGACATCTTTGCGTGTGCCGGCCCTAGTAGGTCCTGATCCGATAGGAGTGGATCTTGGAGATTTCTCCATGGCCACGGGGAAGCAATGGCTGTACAAATCTCCGCCGAGGTTAAATAGTAAAGGACTACAATGGCTATAGAAATTAACATGCAAACATGATGGGAGGATGGAAATGGACAAGATAAGGGAACACGTACCTGAGGGAGCTCCACCGAGGACCACAGAGAGGAGCGCCGTCGGACAAGACTGCAGAGGAGCGCCGGGAGGGAGCTCGGGCAGAGAGGAGCGCCGAGGAGTTCCAGCGCCGATCCAGCGCCGAGAGAGAAGGAGATCGGAGAGAAGAGCGTCGATCCGTTCTAAGAAACGAACTGCCGTAACAACGCGTTCTAGTAGCTGGACATCCGCTAAATCAGACTCCGATAGCAAAAAATCGAAGTTCAACGGATTATAATACTAAAAATCCAATTGCGTTGTTCGGGATACCTTTTTCAGAAGCCCAGTCTTGGTGATACCTTGGTTCCAAAAAGCTCATCAGGTTCGGCCTCGACCCTTCCCCTTTTTATTAATATAATATCCTTTTATTAAAATAATCGGCAGCTTTGGTTTGTTTCAAAAAAAATCCACTAGAACACCGGTGCTCGCCGGCGTAACACTGCCATGGCCCAGCATATCGTCGCTCGATTCGATGCTGGTCGAGGAGAACCCTTCCAGACCATTGAACTCGTGATAGATGGTGTAGATTAGAAGGTTGCACACCGTTTCCATTTATAAAATCCGAGATGTTGAATCTAACACGGACGATCGAGATTAAAACTAGCATACCATTTCACATGATTAGATAGTGGCCACTGATCCTAGATCTATCAGCCCAGGCACGCCCACCTTTTCTCAGTAGAGCATGGTTTGCAAGGAGACCACTCGATTTTCTAGGTTAGCAAAGCAATCCACCGCGAATTAAAAAATCTTGCAAGCTAGTCCTAATCTTTCTTTATTACTATAAAGCACTCGTTTTCATAGTTTCTACCACCGTTCTTTCTTTTAAAAAGTCCTTACACTTATTTCTAATCTAACTTGCTGCTTAAACATCAACTTCGCACCTCCGCTCTACCGCCACGCACCGCATTACCCTGAACTCTGCATCTATCTGTGTTTATGACCCGACTACGCACCACGGGGTTCCCCACGTGATGCTTTTTGACTAGGACAACGTCGTTGACTGTGACTCAATGGTACGTGCGGGAGAACGTCGGATCACATGAGGGTTTATACAGGTTCGCGCCGCTAGAATGCGTAACATCCTTCGTGTCGAGGCTGTATATTGGAATTTCACTGGTGTACACGGATTACATGTGAGCTACGGGTGGTGGAGGATGAGTTCTCGTGCCGATCTAGTAGCACGTGGTTGCTACGAGAGAGCTAATGTGCTATGAGGTGGTGCTGTGATGTTACAAGATGAGATGCTTTTGTAGGGATACCCCATCGGTCTTATATAGATGACCAGAGAGTTATCCCTTTACAAGTTGTGATCACTAACTCTACCTGAATCCTCTTTTAACACGGCATGCATTCCTGCTTATCTGGAGTTTGGTCACTTCTTCAGCTGAGTTAACGCTGACTGTTTAGCCTTTTAGGTGTGCGCAACCTATTCACGTGAGACATGAACATTCCAATCTGCGCATAACTCTAACATCCAGTCTCTGTTTCCTTGGGTCGAGCTTGTCCGGTCTGGTTGTGATCCGAGGGTCTGTCTTGCTAGGCAAGCCATCGGGAGGCCCATCAGGCGACTAATGAAGCATTTATGTGTTCATAAGAACCCAGGGGATATCTATATCCCACAATGTAACACCCTAAATTTAGGGGTATAAAATATCTTTTCTAATATCCACCAAATTCAGGTGTTACTATCTCCTTGCTTTGTTTTCCTTCTCTTTTTCCTAAGTAATGGAGAAATTATTTTGTTTTATATATATTTGTAAGCCTAGTAAAATGAAACCGTAAAAAGAATCCTTAAATTTGTCGCATATCATGCCGAAACTTTTTTTATGTGTCGAAGTGTTGTGTTTGTGCATCAATTCAAACTCATTGAATGTATTTGAATCTTTGATTCAAAACTATATTTATATTTGAATAGGAATAAAAAGGAAGAGAAAGAATAATAAAAGAGGGAGAAGCCTCCCACCACCCCAGCGAGCTCCCCGCAGCCCACCCCGCGGCCCAGCTTGCCGCGTGCAGCCCACCCAGCCCACCCGGCGCTGGCGCACCCCCAAACCCTAGCCGCCATGCCCAGCCGCCGCCTAGCCGCCGGGCCCGCCTGTCAGGGGCGCCTAGCCCCTGTTCCTCTTCTCCCGAACCGCCCTAGCGCTAATCTTGCCGACGATGCAACCTCTCCCGGCCCTTCTCTCCTCTCCCCCATCCTCTCTCCCCCTCGACGCACACTCCCTGCATCACCACGCGACCCCCGCGCGACGGCACGGGCGCGTGGCCCCGGCTCGGCACGGCCTGCCTACGCGGTGGCCCGGCGCAGTCAGCCGGCGCGGCGGCTCGGCGCGCCCTCTCATGGCCCAGCCACGGCCTCCCCGGCCAGTTCTCCCCGGGTGCGCATCGCGGCCGAGTCCCCCTCGTGCGCGGCGTGGCCTGTGTGCTCATGGCTTTCCCAGGAGCGGCCCCGGCATAGCTTGCGGCGCCCTCGCTCGGCCAGCGTGGCTCGAGCAGCCCCAGCACGGCTGCTCGCACCCTTGCGCGTCGCGCAGGACTGGTTCATGGGTGAGATGGATTGTGGCCACGTGAGATCCCATCGTATCGAATCGTGAATGAGTACGTATTCAATGTGTATGCATAGCAGATACATCTAATCCTATTCTAATTGTGATAACTTCATAATCATGTCGAATGCACGTTAATAATAGTATTTTGTCGCATCACAGGTTCTGGCTAACTAATGTATTGTTTGCTTGTCTAATGGTTAATAAAATGACATTCTAACTTAGGTTTAGCTTTAACTTGCCCTTTTATAAATACCCGCTAAATGTGATTATGTCGATGCAAATGTTGTAATTAACACTTTCGTAGTAGGAATGCAGTATCGATTAGCGATTCTAGCATATCGTTGCGTTGTTAGCACGAGTCGCTATGCACGCACCTTAATAAAATCGTTTTGTCACCTCGTTAATGTTAAATAAGTGATTTCCTATTTATTTGTCGGCCATTCAATTAACAACTCAATTGAATCAAATTTATAATGTTAATTATGCATTTGTCACGTGCCTTTCTCGTGTGTCGCGCGTCTCGCCGCGTGTTGCTCGTGCATGTCTCGCGTGTCGATCACGTGGGTCGCGCAACATCTTCTCGTGAGGTTAAATTGCTTCCACTTATAATCACTTGTGTTAAATAACGTTAGTTCGTCAGGCCATATGTTTTAGATAATTAACTTGAGGTTCACTCGACTAATATTTATTAGGTTAATATTCAATTAGATTAAATATGTAGTGTTCAACTTGCGCTTTAATAATAAACATTAACATGATTAATATTAACTAAACTACTTTTTATTTATTTAATATTTGTTTAGTATAAACATGACATCTATTTAGTTTTCCTTGTCTGTCACGCGTATTGTTTCACACGTGGTGGTGTGCTGATTCGCGTCGTTCGCGCTAGTCGCGCGCACTGTTTCGTGCCTCGTCCGCGTGCTGTGTCGCGCGTGTCCGCACGTCGTTCGCACGCTGTCGTGCTGTTTCGCGCGTCGTAAATTCGCCTCGCTTAGAATCTCTGTTTTAAATAAATTACTTAATTAAACTGACATTTATTAGTGTAGCAAATTAATCTAACGAAACGATGTGTAATATTTATATTTGATAATGTTGAACTAAAAGTTATAGTTAATACTTGTTTAGCGTAAACCCATTAACTTCTTGATCGTAGCTCCGAGTTCTACGTTTCTTTTCCTCGTGTGACCGTAGTAACACACTCTATTTGTTTTGCATGTTTTATTTGAATGGTGTAATGTTCTTATGCATATATATATATATGTTTGTTTGTTTGTGCCTATTTGTATTCGCTGTGCGTCGCCAATAGATTGCGATCCGTTTCCGAGCTTCGATGAATCGATGGTCAAGCTTCGGCGACCAAGAGATCATACTCTTCGAGTTCTACGAGGCTGAAGATCCTGAGCATCTGTTTGGTGAAGGCAAGTGTCCTCTGACCCATTATGTCCCATTTACTTTATAATTCACTGTCCTGCATACTATGAACAACATAAGGATTGACTAGCTTTCTATTTACCTTGTCCTTGATTACCTTTTGGGTTACTATGGTTAGCTTCATGCTAGCGCTTTACTTTAATTAATGAACGTGATGAGATACAATGATGATACTATGGTTTTATTTTGGATATGATGATATACTTGTGGCATTTAAGGGGACTCGAGCAGTTTCTCGAGTGCCTCTCCGTAAGGATTGGTTCGTTGGATGACCGCCCGGAAAAACAGTGCAACCTTGAGGGTGGAATGGGATGCCCTTAGCTAAATAATTAGAGGAACTGGGGTATAGTTCGCTTCGCCGTCGTGCCGTTAATGGGGCTTGTTGTATGTGGCACGCTCTGCCAAGGTTGGTTCGCCCCTTGGGGAGGAGTGCGGTGCATTTAGGAAACCTAACGGGCGACTACATCCTCAGGGAATCTTTGTAAATGCTTCGTAGTGAATCCCTGGCCATTCACCTTGGGAGTGAATAAGGGTCTTGCAAGCCCGGGCTAGAGAGGGAATCACGACTTGTGGGTAAAGTGCGCAACCTCTGCAGAGTGTTATAAAACTGATATATCAGCCATGCTCGCGGTTATGAGCGGCCAAGGGAGCTCCATTGATTAGAGACACATTGATCGGAGATACTTTGTTTACAGATGATGATGAGGATAATTTTGGTTTCTATTATGATTATGATTATGGTTTCTGGTATTCTTTCTGTTTGGAAAGAGTACTTTTGGGTTAACAACTTGGGTTAATGTTAAAACCTGGCTCTCTACTAGTAATAATTACCTGATCAACTGAAAGCAACTTCTTGACCTTAACTCCACATAAAGCTAGTCCACTACAGCCAAATGGGATATTTGCTGAGTACGTTGATGTGTACTCACCCTTGCTTTCGCAAACACTAGGTTGCCTTTGGTGCAATCTATGCTCAGGTAAAGAAGGTGTCGAGGCGGATCTCCAGGAGTTCTAGGACTTCGACGAGTTCGAGGATTAGGCTAGCGACCTCCCCCAGTCAGCTGCTTGTGGTGGGTTTATTTACGTTGGCTACGTTTCGATTATGTGCACTTTGATTTATATTATGTAAATGACTCTAGTCTGTAACATTTTTACTTACTCTTTATTAATATTCGAAGCATTGTGCTATGATGAGTCATTTATGTAAACGTTGTGTACGTGAATTTCTGATCCTGGCACGTACATGGTTCGCATTCGGTTTACCTTCTAAAACCGGGTGTGACATAAGTGGTATCAAAGCCGTGCTGACTATAGGACCGCTAGCCTAGAGTAGCATTGGCCGTTTTAAGGACTTATTGATTATTACTTCACCCCATCCTTGATTCTGCTTCAAAATATTGGTCACCTCGACTAATTCTATGTCGTGCTCCTATATGCCCCCTTGCCAAAAAGTATTTTATTATAGTATGGTCTATACTTCTCTCAATCTATTAGATCTGTTCTCACTCTTGTGCTTGCGACATCCTTGTAGATGCCCCTGACCATAACCTTCTTGCCTTTTGGGATTTATTCCTCGTCCATTATTAAATTGCTACCATTTGGCAATCTTTATTCCCCTAGTATTGACATGCTCGTATCCCTAGATTCTTTAATACTCTTGTTTCAATACCTACCTCTAATAAAAACTCTATTGCCTATTTAAACATTTCAGTTTATATGTCCATGATCTTACTGTCTTTTGAGACCCTTTCTGTCGGCGTTTCGAGACCGGGGGGTCCCTAAGCCGACGAGTGAGTGTGCCGCGTGCCCCAGCCCAGATGGGTCGAGCGCGTGGGCGAGCGCGAAGGGGGGAAAGGAGCGAGGAGGCCGGAGTCCGGCGAGAGAGAGGTGGGAATCCCGCGGCCTTCGTGTTCGTCCCGCGCCCAGGTCGGGTGCGCTTGCAGTAGGGGGTTACAAGCGTCCACGCGGGTGAGGGAAGCGAGCGGCCCCAAGAGAGCGCCTGTCCTCGTCCCCGCGCGGCCAACCTTCTCTAAGAAGGCCCTGGTCCTTCCTTTTATAGGCGTAAGGAGAGGATCCAGGTGTACAATGGGGGTGTAGCAGAGCGCTACGTGTCTAGCGGGGGGGAGAGCTAGTGCCCTAAGTACATGCCAATGTGGCAGCCGGAGAGATCTTGGCACCCTGCTGGCGTGATGTCGTGGCTGTCGGAGGAGGGACGGAGCCTGGCGGAGGGACAACTGTTGGAACGGTTGTGTCCTTGCTGACGTCGCCCTGCTTCCGTAAGAGAGCTGAGAGCCGCCGTCGTCACGGGGCTAGCGGGGCGCCATCATTGCCTATCTGGCGGAGCCAGCCAGATGGTACACCGGTCTTGTTCTCTGCGGCCCGAGTCGGCTCGGGGTAGGGTGATGATGGCGCTTCCTGTCGACGTGGCTGGCCTGTGCCCTAGGTTGGGCGACGTGGAGGCTCCTCCGAAGCCAGGGTCGAGTCTGTCTTCCATGGCCGAGGCCGAGTCCGAGCCCCTGGGTCGGGCGAGGCGGAGGTCGTCAGCAGAGGCCGAGTCCGAGCCCCTGGGTCGGGCGAGGCGGAGGTCGTCAGCAGAGGCCGAGTCCGAGCCCCTGGGTCGGGCGAGGCGGAGGTCGTTCGCAGAGGCCGAGTCCGAGCCCCTGGGGTCGGGCGAAGCGGAGGTCGTCAAAAGAGGCCGAGTCCGAGCCCCTGGGTCGGGCGAGGCGAAGGTCGTCGTCTTCCGGGGCCTTAGCCCGAGTCCGAGCCCTGGGTCGGGCGAAGCGGAGTTCGTCGTCTTCCGGGGCTTAGCCCGAGTCCGAGCCCTGGGTCGGGTGGAGCGGAGTTCGCCGTCTTCCGGGGCTTAGCCCGAGTTCGCCGTCTTCCGGGGCTTAGCCCGAGTTCGCCGTCTTCTGGGGCTTAGCCCGAGTCTGAGCCCTGGGTCGGGCGGAGCGGAGTTCGCCGTCTTCCGGGGCTTAGCCCGAGTCCGAGCCCTGGGTCGGGCGGAGCGGAGTTCGTCGTCTTCCGGGGCTTAGCCCGAGTCCGAGCCCTGGGTCGGGCGGAGCTTCCTATGGTGCCTTTGGCAGGGCCTAGCTTCCTTTGCGTTAAATGCTCCTGCGACTTGGCCGGTCGGTGCGGCGATTCAGTCAGGGTTGCTTCTTAACGAAGGCAAGGCCTCGGGCAAGCCGGAGATGTGTCCGCCGTTGAAGGGGGGCCTTGGGCGAGACGGAAACCCCTTCGGGGTCGGCTGCCCTTGCCCCAGGCTAGGCTCGGGCGAGGCGTGATCGAGTCGCTCGTATGGACTGATCCCTGACTTAATCGCACCCATCAGGCCTCTGCAGCTTTATGCTGATGGGGGTTACCAGCTGAGAATTAGGCGTCTTGAGGGTACCCCTAATTATGGTCCCCGACAGTAGCCCCCGAGCCTCGAAGGGAGTGTTAGCACTCGCTTGGAGGCTTTCGTCGCACTTTTTTGCAAGGGGACCAGCCTTTCTCGGTTGCATTTGGTTCCGGTGGGTGCGTGCGAGCGCACCCGCCGGGTGTAGCCCCCGAGGCCTCGGAGGAGTGGTTTCACTCCTTCGAGGTCTTAATGCCTTGCGTAATGCTTCGGCTGGTCTGGTTGTTCCCTCATGCGAGCTGGCCGTAGCCCGGGTGTACGGTCGGGGCCCAAGTTCTCGGGCTGGTATGTTGACGCTGTCAACGGTTCGGCCGGAGCCGGGTTTGCGAGAGCAGCCCCCGAGCCTCTGCACAGGGCGAGAGGGCGATCAGGGACAGACTCGGCTTTTTTACATACGCCCCTACGTCACCTTTCCACAAGGAGGAGGGGGGAGAGCGCCATGTTACCCTCGATGGGCACCGAACATGGCGTCTCCGGTGAGCTGCAAGCGGGTAATCCGAGTGGACGTCCGTGCCCCGTTCGTTAGGGGTCGGCTAGGGGCCCAGAGGCACGCCCAAAAGTACCTGCGGGTGATCTGCCGGACCCGGTCCCCTGGTGACGGGGTCCGAGGGCTCGATGCCTCCCTCTGATGGGATTCCGTTACAAGATCGCTCCCGCTGGTCTCGGAAATGTCCTAGGGTACCTCGGGAGCGCAGCCCGAGCCTCGGTTATGTATCGAACGTACCCCTGGTCATCCCTCGCTCGGCATCTGAGGCGACTGTGAACCCTTCGGGGGCCAGCCTTCGAACCCCTGATCAGTAATGGGCACGGAGCCCAAGTAGCCTGAGGCGGCTGTGGGACCCTTCGGGGGGCCGGCCTTCGAACCTCTGACCAGTAGTGGGTGTAGGGCCCACGCGATCTTAGGCGGCTGTTGAACCCTTCGGGGGGCCAGCCTTCGAACCCCTGATCAGTAAGGAGGCTCGGAGCCTGGTTCCTTCAAGGGGAAGGATCCCTTTTCGGGGTATCCCCCTTTCCCGGTCCCTGTTGCAAGAGATAGAGAAAGAGGAAAAAAGGGAAAAAGGATACGAAACCGAACGACGCGGAGTACCTTTTTTGGTGCGGTTGTTCCGGCGAAGGCGAAGCGTCGCCCGTTGCTCCTGCCAGGAGCGTCACCTGTCCAGCCGCGGAGTTAATGCGACGGGGCGAGTAGTTGGCGGGGCAGCCGTTGGGCGTGCGTGAGCCGTTCGAGGAACGGATCACGGGCGCGTTGTCTTCACACCGTGAGAGGGGGCTCTCTCGCTGCCCCCGGATGGGACGTGAGCTTGGCTGTCGACGTGCCCGCTGCTCCCGCGCGTCTGCCACCGTCATTACTGCTGGCCCTCCTTTGGCCGCGTTGGCCGCCGTGTCAGGCTGGCGCCGCTGGGTCGCGCGCTGGGTTGCCTCGAGTCGCGGTATTGGTTCCGCAATCGAGGAGGCACGGTGGTGGCGCAGGCGATGCAGTTGCTTGCATGCAGCATCCGGCGCGCCGGTTGCGCAACGCGCGGGCCTGGGCTTCCATGCGGGCGTGTCGGGAGTCGGAGAAGTGCGTCCACTTGGTGCGGTTGCATGCCGCCTGCATGGCTGCCCGCCTCTCTCACCCGTTGGTCTGGGCAAAGGTGGAGGATCACTTGTAACCGCTGGGCGGTTGCGTGCACCACGCGCGGCGGTTTGGCTTCTTCTGCTCGGAGCCGGTCTGCATGACATGCGGGACCCAGCCCCCGCGCCGCAGGGGAGGGCTTTGAAGCGTGTTGGAGAAGACTCAGCCCGTGACGGTTGGGAGCGCAAGCAGGGAGAGTTGCCTTTAAAAGGAGGGCGACCCCTTTCGGAAGGCGACCATGTCTTCTTCCTCCCTCATGCGCCACATCCTTCCACCTTCCAAGCCCCCGGATGGGGGATGCCCGCCGTCTTTTCGCCTCATCGTTGGTGGAACGCAACTCCGTGGGAGTTGGTACCTTTCAGCCATCGTTTGGCTTCAAGGATTTTCATCACGCAGCCCGGCCGCACCCCTCCACCGGCGGTCACCCAAGACGGTGACCTCCGGCTTGATGGTGGGGGAAAGCGAGCCGGGCTGCGGCCTCTACCCCTACCTCGGCCTCAAGGATTTTCGTAATCCAGGCCAAGATGGAGGATGAGGCGAGTCGGGGGGCTGCCTCCGTGGGGGTCGGTTGCCCTCTTCTTCCCCGGGCGTCTGGGGAGAACGGCATCCTCCAGCTTCACGGAGACTTCCTCCAGCCATGCCGGGAGAGGCGGGCCGCCGTCACTCAGCCAGGGCGCAGCACCACATCCTTCGTCCGGACGACGGTAGCCCCGGGTCTCCGCCAGTAGCCCTGGGGCTCCGTCTCCCGGCCTGAATGGCTGGCTCTCGTCCTCGGTGGGTGAGAGTCCTTCTTCCGTAGCACCCGCCCCGAAGCCACTGCTGAAGCTGCTTCATCGCTCGGGCCGAGGGTGGTTATCGCTGTCGCCGGATCGGGCGGCGACGGGCCACCTGTCGGCCCACGATCGCTCCGCGGGCTCCCCAATCTTGTGGGGTTGTTCGTGCCCAGGGGGACGGAATCGTAGTTCCGTTTGAGACGGCGCTTCGAATGCCGGTATTTCTGTTCATTACGGCTTTCGGGGCCTGAACATGTATGTAATTACGGCACAGAGCCGCGTTTTTTCCTCATTTTCGAGCGCTAAGACTCGTCTGTTGATTATCTGAATCGCTTCACCAAGCATGAGTCGCCCCGTGTCAAGGTGACGAGTGAGGTATCCGTATCCCAGAGGCGTAGGAATCTCTTGGCTCGGTCGGCCTTGCTGTCCGAGGCTCCTCTAGCTTAGTTAAAGAGACCCCTCGGCCGCTCTTCGACGAGCCGAGGCCAGGGGTAGCGATATCAGTATGAACAGAGGCAGAGTCGGCTCAAGAATGAAACCTGGTTGGCCGGAGCCTAGTCGGGTTGTCCGTTAGCGGGACCGATGTCGGAGTTGATCGGCCGAGGCCTCAGGTCGGGCTGGCGCCCTCGGGAGATGGTCGGCCGAGGCCCCAGGGGCGACCGGCCGAGCCGCCTGCTCGGGTCGGATTCCCGAAGGAGTCCCAGGCAGCGATTGCCCGAGCGTGGTGATGTCGCCGTCCGAGGCTAGGTCGGGCTTCGCCGGAGGTGTCGTCGATGCCGAGGGTGTTGCTGCCTCCTTCCAGCGTCAAGACCCGAGCCTGCAGGGTCAAAGTGTCTTGTAGCGTGTGCCTTGTGTGGCCGCCGAGGCCGGAACACACACCCTCGCTGCGTTGTAAAGTTGCGTCTCTTTTCCTCTTGTTTCAAGTATCTGGACTTTTTGTCGGTAACAGGGATGTTTGTGCGAGCGAAAGTTGCTTCTCGCGGAAGGTGATGAGTGAGGTATCCGTATCCCAGAGGCGTGGGAGTCCCTCGGCTCGGTCAGCCTTGGCTGCTTACGTGTACTCCGTCGTTTCCAGGGCCCACTTTTTGAAGTAGTCAAAAAGCATGGAAGATATTCTGGTGAAAGAGATCTTTTTTCGAGGAAAATTTCGACGCAGAGGGGGTTTCCCCCCTTTTAGCCCCCGAGGGAGGGTCGGGCTTTGCCGAGGCGAGGCCGACCCTTCCTTGTTGACTAAACTTTGCATGGGTGCGAGGTATATGCACAACTTGAAAACATCTTAAGGGTAAAAGCGACGTAGCTGTTGGATGTTCCAAGCGTTGTCGTAGACCTCGCCTTGGCTGTTGGCCAGCTTGTACGTTCCGGGCTTCAGAACTTTGGCGATGATGAATGGCCCCTCCCAGGGGGGCATGAGCTTGTGCCTCCCTCGGGCGTCTTGCCGCAGCCGAAGCACCAGGTCGCCCACCTGGAGGTCTCGGGGTCGGACCCCTCGGGCGTGGTATCGTCGCAGGGACTGCTGATACCGCGCCGAGTGTAGTAAGGCCCTGTCCCGAGCCTCTTCCAGCTGGTCCAGCGAGTCTTCTCGCCTAGCTTGGTTGCTTTGATCGTCGTAGGCCCTCGTCCTCGGGGAGCCGTATTCCAGGTCAGTGGGCAAGACGGCCTCGGCCCCGTAGACCAGGAAGAACGGCGTGAAACCCGTGGCTCGGCTCGGCGTTGTCCTCAGGCTCCAGACCACCGAGGGGAGTTCCTTCATCCATCGCTTGCCGAACTTGTTGAGGTCGTTGTAAATCCGAGGCTTGAGCCCCTGTAGAATCATTCCGTTGGCACGCTCTACTTGCCCATTCGACATGGGATGAGCTACGGTGGCCCAGTCCACCCGGATGTGGTGATCCTCGCAAAAATCCAAGAAT
This sequence comes from Zea mays, assembly GCF_902167145.1. Lineage (NCBI taxonomy): Eukaryota > Viridiplantae > Streptophyta > Magnoliopsida > Poales > Poaceae > Zea > Zea mays. Next base: position 114,656,763 of record NC_050096.1, read on the forward strand.
TTTTTGCCGGTGAACTGGGTGCCGTTGTCGGTGATGATGGAGTTCGGGACCCCGAAGCGATGGATGATGTTGGTGAAGAACGCCACCGCCTGCTCGAACCTGATGCTGTTCAGGGGTCGGACCTCGATCCACTTGGAGAATTTGTCGACGGCGACCAGCAGGTGCGTGTAGCCCCCGGGCGCCTTCTGCAAGGGACCGACGAGGTCCAGACCCCATACAGCAAAGGGCCAGGTGATGGGTATTGATTGCAGAGCCTGAGCGGGCAGGTGGGTCCGCTTCGCATAGAATTGACACCCTTCGCAGGTGCGGACAATTCTAGTGGCGTCGGCCACCGCCGTTGGCCAGTAGAAGCCTTGCCGGAAAACATTCCCGACGAGGGCTCGAGGCGCTGCGTGATGGCCGCAAGCCCCTGAGTGTATCTCTTGCAGAAGTTCCTGACCTTCGGCGATGGAGATGCATCGCTAGAGGATGCCCGAGGGGCTGCGGTGGTAGAGCTCCTTCTCATCGCCCAGCAAGACGAACGACTTGGCGCGTCGCGCTACCCGCCGAGCCTCGGCTTGGTCGAGGGGTAGCTCTCCTTGGCGGAGATATTGCAGGTACGGGGTTTGCCAGTCTCCGTCAGGCGTGGCCCCGCTCTGCTCCTCCTCGATGCGCAGCGCCTCGCCCTCGAGGGCCGAGGGTACCTCGGGCTGAACCGAGGACGCCTCGGGATGGGCCGAGGGTACCTCAGGCTGGGCCGAGGGTACCTCGGGCTCGGGCACGTAGTTGATCTTGACGGAGGGTTGGTGCAGATCCCGGGAGAAGACGTCCGGGGGAACCATCGTTCGCCCCGAGGCTATTTTTGCCAGCTCGTCCGCAGTCTCGTTGTAGCGCCGAGCGATGTGGTTAAGTTCGAGCCCGTAGAACTTGTCTTCCAGGCGCCAAACCTCATCGCAGTAGGCCTCCATCTTCGGGTCGCGGCAGTGGGAGTTCTTCATGACTTGGTCGATGACGAGCTGCGAGTCGCCGCGAGCGTCGAGGCGTCGGACCCCTAGCTCGATGGCGATTCGCAATCCGTTGATCAGAGCTTCGTACTCAGCCACATTGTTGGACGCCGGGAAATGGAGGCGTAGCACGTAGCGTAGGTGTTTTTCGAGGGGTGAGATGAAGAGCAGGCCCGCGCCGGCTCCCGTCTTCATCAGCGACCCGTCGAAAAACATGGTCCAGAGCTCCGGTTGGATCGGAGCCGTCGGTAGCTGGGTGTCGACCCATTCGGCTACGAAGTCCGCCAAGACCTGGGACTTGATGGCCTTCCGAGGCGCGAACGAGATGGTCTCGCCCATGATTTCCACCGCCCACTTCGCAATCCTGCCCGAGGCTTCTCGGCACTGGATGATCTCCCCCAGGGGGAAGGATGACACCACAGTTACCGGGTGAGACTCGAAGTAGTGTCGCAACTTCCGCCTCGTCAGGATCACTGCATACAGTAGCTTCTGAACTTGTGGGTAGCGGATCTTGGTTTCAGATAGTACCTCGCTGACGAATTAAACTGGCCTCTCAACGGGCAATGCATGCCCCTCTTCTTGCCTCTCGACCACAATCGCGGCGCTAACCACCTGAGTGGTCGCAGCGACGTAGACCAAGAGGGCTTCTCCATCAGCTGGCGGTACCAAGATAGGCGCCTTTGTAAGAAGCGCCTTCAGGTTCCCGAGAGCTTCCTCGGCCTCGGGTGTCCAAGTGAAGCACTCGGCCTTCCTTAAGAGGCGGTACAGAGGCAGACCCCTTTCGCCGAGGCGTGAGATGAACCGGCTCAGGGCCGCGAGACATCCCATGACCCTCTGTACGCCTTTTAAGTCCTTGATGGGCCCCATGTTAGTGATGGCTGCGATCTTCTCCGGGTTGGCTTCGATGCCCCGCTCAGAGACGATGAACCCCAAGAGCATGCCTCGGGGCACCCCGAAGACACACTTCTCGGGATTGAGCTTGACGCCTTTTGCCTTGAGACACCGGAATGTCACTTCAAGGTCGGAGAGGAGGTTAGAAGCCTTCCTCGTCTTGACTACGATGTCATCGACGTAGGCCTCAATTGTGCGACCAATGTGTTCGCCGAACACATGGTTCATGCACCGCTGGTACGTCGCGCCCGCATTCCTCAAACCGAACGGCATGGTGACATAGCAGTACATGCCGAAGGGTGTGATGAAAGAAGTCGCGAGCTGGTCGGACTCTTTCATCCGGATTTGGTGATACCCTGAGTAGGCATCGAGGAACGACAGGGTTTCGCACCCAGCAGTGGAATCCACGATTTGATCGATGCGAGGCAGAGGGTAGGGAACCTTCGGACATGCTTTGTTGAGACCAGTGTAGTCTACACACATCCGCCATTTCCCCCCTTTCTTTCTCACAAGCACAGGGTTGGCAAGCCATTCGGGATGGAATACCTCTTTGATAAACCCTGCTGCCATTAGCTTGTGAATCTCCTCGCCTATCACTTTGCGCTTCTCCTCGTCGAATCGGCGCAGAGGCTGCCTGACGGGTCGGGCCCCGGCCCGAATATCCAGCGAGTGCTCGGCGACTTCCCTCGGTATGCCGGGCATGTCCGAGGGACTCCACGCAAAAACGTCGGCGTTTGCGCGGAGAAAGTCGACGAGCACTGCTTCCTATTTGGGGTCGAGCCCGGAACCGATCCGGATCTGCTTGGAGGTGTCGCCACTAGGGTCGAGAGGGACGGCCTTAACCGTCTCCGCTGGCTCGAAGTTGCCAGCATGTCGCTTCACGTCTGGCACCTCTTTGGAGAGGTTCTCCATGTCGGCGATGAGGGCCTCGGACTCGGCGAGGGCCTCGGCGTACTCCACGCACTCCACGTCGCATTCGAACGCGTGTTTGTACGTGGGGCCGACGGTGATGACCCCGTTGGGGCCCGGCATCTTGAGCTTCAGGTAGGTGTAGTTGGGGACGACCATGAACTTCGCGTAGCATGGCCTCCCCAATATCGCGTGGTAGGTTCCTCGGAACCCGACCACCTCGAACGTCAGAGTCTCTCTTCAGAAATTGGAGGGCGTTCCGAAGCAGACGGGAAGGTCGAGCCGTCCGAGGGGCTGGACGCGCTTCCCAGGAATGATCCCGTGGAAAGGCGCAGCGCCTGCTCGGACGGAGGATAGATCGACGCGCAGGAGCCTGAGGGTCTCGGCGTAGATGATGTTGAGGCAGCTGCCTCCATCCATCAGGACCTTGGTGAGCCTGACGTCGCCGATGATGGGGTTGACGACGAGCGGGTATTTCCCCGGGCTCGGCATGTGGTCGGGATGGTCGGCTTGGTCGAAGGTGATGGGCTTGTCGGACCAGTCTAGGTAGACTGGCGCCGCCACCTTCACCGAGCAGACCTCCCGGCGCTCTTGCTTGCGATGCCGAGCCGAGGCATTCGCCGCATGCCCACCATAGATCATGAAGCAGTCGCGAACCTCGGGGAACTCTCCTGCTTGGTGATCTTCCTTTTTGTCGTCGTCGCGGGCCCTGCCACCCTCCGCGGGTGGCCCGGCCTTGTGGAAGTGGCGCCGAAGCATGACGCACTCCTCGAGGGTGTGCTTGACGGGCCCCTGATGATAGGGGCACGGCTCCTTGAGCATCTTGTCGAAGAGGTTGGCACCTCCGGGGGGCTTCCGAGGGTTCTTGTACTCGGCGGCGGCGACAAGGTCCGCGTCGGCGGCGTCGCGTTTTGCTTGCGACTTCTTCTTGCCTTTCTTCTTGGCGCCGTGCGGAGTAGACGCCTCGGGAGCCTCTTCCGACGGGCGGCCCTGGGGCTGCTTGTCCTTTCGGAAGATGGCCTCGACCGCCTCCTGGCCAGAGGCGAACTTGGTGGCGATGTCCATCAGCTCGCTCGCCCTGGTGGGAGTCTTGCGACCCAACTTGCTCACCAGGTCGCGGCAGATGGTGCCGGCAAGGAACGCGCCGATGACATCTGAGTCGGTGATGTTGGGCAGCTCGGTGCGCTGCTTCGAGAATCGCCGGATGTAGTCCCGAAGAGACTCTCCCGGCTGTTGTCGGCAGCTTCAGAGGTCCCAGGAATTCCCGGGGCGCACGTACGTGCCCTGGAAATTGCCGGCGAAGGCTTGGACCAAATCGTCCCAGTTGGAGATCTGCCCCGGAGGCAGGTGCTCCAACCAGGCGCGAGCAGTGTCGGAGAGGAACAGGGGGAGGTTGCGGATGATGAGGTTGTCGTCGTCCGTTCCACCCAGTTGGCAGGCCAGGCGGTAGTCCGCAAGCCACAGTTCCGGCCTCGTTTCCCCCGAGTACTTTGTGATAGTAGCCGGGGGTCGGAAACGGGTCGGGAACGGTGCCCGCCGGATGGCCCGGCTGAAGGCCTGCGGACCAGGTGGTTCGGGCGAGGGACTCCGATCCTCCCCGCTGTCGTAGCGTCCCCCACGCCTGGGGTGGTAGCCTCAGCGCACCCTTTCGTCGAGGTGGGCTCGACGGTCGCGACGATGGTGCTCGTTGCCGAGGTGGCCCGGGGCCGCAGGCGCGGTGTTGCGCGTGCGCCCGGTGTAGACCGAGGCTTCCCGCATGAATCGGGAAGTCGCGGCATGAGGTTCCGAGGGGTATCCCTGCCTCCGGGAGGCAGAGCTCTCGACCCGTCGGGCCGCAGCGCCTTCCAGGAGATTTTTGAGCTCTCCCTGGATTCGCCGACCCTCGGTGGTCGATGGCTCCGGCATCGCGCGGATGAGCATTGCTGCGGCTGCCAGGTTCTGACCAACCCCGCTGGACGCGGGTAGCGGCCTGACCCTGACGTCGTTGGCGACGCGGTGCTGGAAACCCTGGGGCAGGTGACGTATTTCTCCGGCCGGGGGCTGGCCCGCCCATACCTGCCCGACGTCCCGGCGGATCGACTCAAGTGCTCCTGCTCCCTCGTCGAGCCTGGCCTGCGCCCCGCGGACTTGCTCGAGCTGTGGGTCGTGACCCCCCGCTGGAACGGGGACCACAGCTAGCTCCCACGGGATGTCGGCGCGAGGCGCCGGCCTAGGGAGATCACCATCCTCCGGCATGCCGAGGTGGTTGCCTTCGGCGGGATCCCCTAGCTCGACGTGGAAACATTCGCGGCTTGGGCCGTAGTCCTTGTCGTCAAGGCTGCGGCTACCGTCGGAACAGTCAGAGAGGCAGTAGTCACATGCGGTCATAAAGTCCTGCATGGCACTGGGGTTGCCAAATCCAGAGAAATCCCAACAGATGCTGGGATCGTCATCTTCCTCAGACCCAGAGGGCCCGTAGGTCGAGACGTCCGTCAATCGGTCCCAAAGCGACCGCATACGAAACCCCAGAGGGGTTGCACTCGCCTCAACGAGAGCGCCCGCCAAAGCGAGGTCGCTAGGCGGGTTGAGGCCGAGTCGAAATAATGTAGGATGGGAATCGGTCGGTACCTTTTGGTCGACGAGGGGCGATGTAGTCACGTCGGGGGCTAATCGCGCCGTCGTCCTAGGTACGAGGGCGACGTCCTACAGGCCCTCCGCGAGCTCGCTGGCGTCGTCCACTTGCTCGGGATTGGCGTGTCGCGGGGGGACGGCGCTCGCCTTCGTCTCGAACGCGAGGTCGACGCCCGACGCGCCCTCCGTTGGGGCGCTGGGGACGTCAATTCGCTCGACAGCCGACGAAGCGCGGCCTCCCGCCCAGCCTTGGTTGCCCCGCCTCCTCCTCCGTTGGCGGGGGAGAGGACGGGGCGAGCTCGAATGTCGTTCTTCCACCGCGCGGGGAAGATGTCGTCGATTCCGCCGCCGGAGGGCGGGTTGTCGGCTGCCATTGTCGTTGTCACGCGGCGGTGGAAGGAGTATCATGTCGTAGCTGCCGTCGAGGGACATGAACTCAAGACTCCCGAAACGGAGCATCGTCCCGGGTTGGAGAGGTTGTTGGAGACTGCCCATCTGGAGCTTGACGGGAAGCTGCTCGTCAACACGCAGCAGGCCCCTACCTGGCGCGCCAACTGTCGGCGTTTCGAGACCGGGGGGTCCCTAAGCCGACGAGTGAGTGTGCCGCGTGCCCCAGCCCAGATGGGTCGAGCGCGTGGGCGAGCGGGAAGGGGGGAAAGGAGCGAGGAGGCCGGAGTCCGGCGAGAGAGAGGTGGGAATCCCGCGGCCTTCGTGTTCGTCCCGCGCCCAGGTCGGGTGCGCTTGCAGTAGGGGGTTACAAGCGTCCACGTGGGTGAGGGAAGCGAGTGGCCCCAAGAGAGCGCCTGTCCCCGTCCTCGTCCCCGCGCGGCCAACCTTCTCTAAGAAGGCCCTGGTCCTTCCTTTTATAAGCGTAAGGAGAGGATCCAGGTGTACAATGGGGGTGTAGCAGAGCGCTACGTGTCTAGCGGGGGGGAGAGCTAGTGCCCTAAGTACATGCCAATGTGGCAGCCGGAGAGATCTTGGCACCCTGCTGGCGTGATGTCGTGGCTGTCGGAGGAGCGACGGAGCCTGGCGGAGGGACAGCTGTTGGAACGGTTGTGTCCTTGCTGACGTCGCCCTGCTTCCGTAAGAGAGATGAGAGCCGCCGTCGTCACGGGGCTAGCGGGGCGCCATCATTGCCTATCTAGCGGAGCCAGCCAGATGGGACACCGGTCTTGTTCTCTGCGGCCCGAGTCGGCTCGGGGTAGGGTTATGATGGCGCTTCCTGTCGACGTGGCTGGCCTGTGCCCTAGGTTGGGCGACGTGGAGGCTCCTCCGAAGCCGGGGTCGAGTCTGTCTTCCATGGCCGAGGCCGAGTCCGAGCCCCTGGGTCGGGCGAGGCGGAGGTCGTCAGTAGAGGCCGAGTCCGAGCCCCTGGGTCGGGCGAGGCGGAGGTCGTCAGCAGAGGCCGAGTCCGAGCCCCTGGGTCGGGCGAGGCGGAGGTCGTTCGAAGAGGCCGAGTCCGAGCCCCTGGGGTTGGGCGAAGCGGAGGTCGTCAGCAGAGGCCGAGTCCGAGCCCCTGGGTCGGGCGAGGCGAAGGTCGTCGTCTTCCGGGGCCTTAGCCCGAGTCCGAGCCCTGGGTCGGGCGAAGCGGAGTTCGTCGTCTTCCGGGGCTTAGCCCGAGTCCGAGCCCTGGGTCGGGCGGAGCGGAGTTCGCCATCTTCCGGGGCTTAGCCCGAGTTCGCCGTCTTCCGGGGCTTAGCCCGAGTCCGAGCCCTGGGTCGGGCGGAGCGGAGTTCGCCGTCTTCCGGGGCTTAGCCCGAGTTCGCCGTCTTCCGGGGCTTAGCCCGAGTCTGAGCCCTGGGTCGGGCGGAGCAGAGTTCGCCGTCTTCCGGGGCTTAGCCCGAGTCCGAGCCCTGGGTCGGGCGGAGCGGAGTTCGCCGTCTTCCGGGGCTTAGCCCGAGTCCGAGCCCTGGGTTGGGCGGAGCTTCCTATGGTGCCTTTGGCAGGGCCTGGCTTCCTTTGCGTTAAATGCTCCTACGACTTGGCCGGTCGGTGCGGCGATTCAGTCAGGGTTGCTTCTTAACGAAGGCAAGGCCTCGGGCAAGCCGGAGATGTGTCCGCCGTTGAAGGGGGGCCTTGGGCGAGACGGAAACCCCTTCGGGGTCGGCTGCCCTTGCCCGAGGCTAGGCTCGGGCGAGGCGTGATCGAGTCGCTCGTATGGACTGATCCCTGACTTAATCGCACCCATCAGGCCTCTGCAGCTTTATGCTGATGGGGGTTACCAGCTGAGAATTAGGCGTCTTGAGGGTACCCCTAATTATGGTCCCCGACACTTTCCTATTCTATTGTTAAGTCGCTATCTTTTTGGCAATTTGTACTCTCTTGGTCTTGGTACGCTCGTACCATTTGAATCTTGCATACTCTTATTTTTTTTATATATTCTTACCTTTATATCCCAATGTATGTTTAAGACATTTCAGTTAACATGCCCTTGACCACCCTTGTTTCTTAATGATCCATGAGTGATCATTTTATTTTGCACATCCTTGGTGATCTCATTATATTCTTGTGACTTCCTTCGGTAATGAATCTTTACTTCAATCCTTCTATTGGAACCTTACCTATCTTACCCTTGATTGTTTTCTCCACTTGGTCACTTCGTGAGTCTTGCCTTAACTCTATCCTTTGTCATGCCTTTTGTTATTATCACCTTCACCTTAAACACCTCTATATTTTACTTGATGTTTGTCTCATACCTGCCCTTTAAAATCACCTCTCTCCCGTCTTATTCTGAGAGCTATACTTTACCTATCTTTACCTTGGTCGTATCGTCTTCTTTGGCTTGCGAGTTTGTAACTTTGTCCTTTGTTGTGCTTTTGTTTGTTGTTGCCTCCACCTATCCCATCTCTCGATCTTACCTTGGTGATTACCCTATGCCTGTTATCTATAATCCCTAATCTCCTATCCCAATTTGAGAGCGGTGTTTTACTTATCTCGCCCTTGGCTATATCCTCTTCCTTACCGCGTGTAAGCCTGGACATAACTCCATTCTTTGCTGTACTCATACCACTGGCTCTCAAATGCCTTCATATTTTCTCTCATACCCTTGTCTATTATCACCTTTGACCCTTGCAATATTTATGTCTTCTACCTAAATGTTTACCTTGAACTTATCCTTCAAAGGCCTCCTCTTTCTTTTAACCTAGTTTGAGAGCTATGAGTTACCTATCTCTCCCATGGTTTCTTTTCCCTCTTTGTCGCCTTACAAGTTTTGACTTAATTCCATCCTTTGATGTGTTTTTATTTGCTATCACCAGTACCTTATCGTCCATCGATCTTGCCTTGATACTTATCTTTATGCCTGCTCATTAAAAATCTCCTCTTTTACACCTCAATTTGAGAGTGGCAATCAGCCCTTGGACGTACCCTCTCCTTTTCCACTTGCAGGTCCTATCTTAACTCCATCCTTTATGGTACTTATATCCTTTGTTCTTATGCACATTTATCTCCTCTCCTACCCCCTTGTCTGTAATCACCTTTAACCCTTGCAATATCTATACCCTTACCTTCACACTTACTTTGAACCTACCCTTTAAAGCCTCCTCTTTTCCATCCCTGTTTGAGGATAATGCCTCATCTACTTCACCATTGATTGCTTCCCTTCTTTGATGCCTTGCAATTCTTGTCTAAAATACACCCCTTGCTGTGTGTTTGTCTGTTATCACCTTAACCCTTGTCACTCCTCGATCTTTACCTTGATGCCTAACATGTACCCGTATTTTAAAGCCCCCTCTCTCGTTTCAGTTCAAGAGTGATGTCTTACCCATCCCGCTCTTGTTCGTTCCCTTTTCCTCTATCGTGTTGCAAGTCTTAGCTTTTGCTCGATATCACCCTTACCTTCCTAATATCTAGACCTTTCCATGATGCTTATCCTATGCCTACCATTTGAAATATCATCTTTCCCATATCGATTTGAGAATGGTGTTTTACCTATCCTGACCTTGGTTGCATTCTCTACCTATCGATTCCAATCCTTGCTTTAGCTCCATCCTTTATTATGCTCATGCCCCTACCCTCCATGTCTTATTATTCCCCTTGCCTTTCGATGGCCTTAGAGTAGTTTCCCTTTTTAAGGAAAGACCACCATCTAACTAACATTAACGCGTAGCAACGAGATGTTTGTTGTTGTATGTTTGTACTGTTTGTCTTTGTGTTATGACTGATTTGCCTCTTTGTGATGAGTGTTGATGTGTTGTGGCCCTTGGTCCGCAATGGCATCAGTTTACTAGGTGAGTGCCATAGAGTTAGGTAGTTGGGTGCTCTCTCTTTTCTCTCTTTAATCCATCTATGCTTACCTTTTCTATCTATACTAGGTGAGTGCCCGTGCGTTGCAACGGAAGTAACAATAGAACTGAAAATGGATGGAGAGTGCAAACATCACTATAATATACAAAATCCGGACAAGTACATAGCTTCCGTTCATAGCAAGAGCCATATAAAGCTGATGAACAAGATTAGCTCAAAGAAATATGATACCAGCAGGAACAAGATTGCTAGGAAACTCGATTACATTTACTTCAACAAAGGTTCCTCAGAATACTCTGTTCTTGCAGCTGGTTCTGTCATAAAAGTCATTTTACATCTTACAGGTTCACTATAAATTAATCACTGAAACATGACGTATCAGATGAAATAGCACCAAGATCTACAAAAAACTTAAGTTATGATCTATCGACGTGAGACCACCAGTCGACAATCTTCGTCCCCTGTTGTTGGTCAGATACATGAGACAATCAGGTGCTCCAGAGCACCGCCCATGGAAGAAGACCTGACACCACCAGTCGACAATGATCCGCCCATGGAAGAAGACCTGACACCAATTAGACAATGATTTAATAAAAACACAAATTGGAAACATACAAATGACCATGGGATCATCCCTCAACAAGTCATCTATGGCCAAAACACAAAGCTAATACTTAGCTACTAAAATTAGTTGAAGCCATCCAAACAATCTATTTAATAGTTCAACTATTAGCTATTTTTAGCAAATTAGCTAGCTACTATCACTGTTCTCTAATATTTGTTGCTCGTTGGTTCATTTTTTAAGTTTTTTTAATTTTAGCTATACGTGGGCTGTACGTGGGAATGAGAATGGGAATGGGCTTTGCGGGGTAAGAGCAACTCCAAAAGAACGTGTAAACTAACCCCAAAATAGATATTAGTTAAGAACAGTGGTTTTTCTTGCTCCAACAGCTCCCTCATTCTTTCCTCAAAAAATTGGTATCCCGCATCCACAACCTCCTCTCCCTCATATTTTGGTGTGTTTCATCCCTTCCCAATCCATTCATCAATGTATCGGATCATCCACAACCTCCCGACAACTGTACAGATTGCGCCACATGTCACATTTAGAGTAACTGTTGGAGTACTCATCATTATTCACTTTTAAAACTTTTTAGACTACTCTTAATAATCAGTTTTTGGGGTAAAAATTTTAACATCGTTTTGGAGTTGCTCTAAGTAGTAGAGATTATTGGGATGTGATGCGGAGTTCTGAGTGTATCATAATTCAACAAATCAACAGACAAATTTGTAGAAATTCTTTCACGGTTCTAGATATTTTTCATCTAACATATTAGCTGAAGGTGCAGTGCTGCAAATGCCATTGATTGGCTTTGGACATGTGTGTTTTTTTTAATTTTAGCTATACGTGGGTTGTACGGGGGAATGAGAATGAGAATGGGCTTTGCGGGATAAGTAGTAGAGATTATTGGGATGTGATGCGGAGTTCTGAGTGTATCATAATTCAACAAATCAACAGACAAATTTGTAGAAATTCTTTCACGGTTCTAGATATTTTTCGTCTAACGTATTAGCTGAAGGTGCAGTGCTCCAAATGCCATTGATTGGCTTTGATTTCTGCTTGTTCCAGAACTATCGACATAAAGAGTGTGTTTGATTTAAATTTTGAAATCTTCTTCTTAAAAAAGCAGAAGCTAAACCAAAGAAACTTAATTTCTGCAGCTATTTAAAAAAACAACTTTTTAAGTACAAATTTTAAAACAACTTAAGACCTTATTTTTGTTGCTTATTCAAATTCGTTATATTAATAAACAGAGATGGCAAATAGAAACTAAAATTAAATAAATGTTATAATAAATGAAATAAAAATATTTTTAATAAAAAAATTAAAAAAATTAACCTATACGAGAAATCGGTTTTTAAATTAGATATATTGATTAAGAGATATAGTTAAACAAAATACATAATATATAGTTTGTTTAAGTGGTCAACTCACAATAGTTTGAACCAAACATCTCAGTAGCTCTTTTTTACATCAAACATCTCAGTAGCTTTTTCACAACATATATACAAACTAAGGTTGAATTCCCACATTCAAAAGATGTTCCAATCCAAATCAAGAATTGAATTGTCATAAGATTCACTAAACACTGCGTGCATTTATCAGTCGATGTATAATTTAAATATTCTTTTGATCTTTGAATTCCCACTTGGAAGAGTTTGGTATTTCTTGCAAATTTTTTGACATTGGAAATACCTTTTTAGCGAATCAGGATATCTGATGGTGCAATCTCTATGTATAAACGCATGAGTCCCATGTTTGCTACCAGGAATGAGCATACATGCTCTATATTATACGCACATCAGGTAGCTAGCAGAACACGGTCAGTCATATGTCCATGTCAATCAAGGCATCTTCCTCTTCACCATCAGACGCAACACCGGTTAAGTCATCTCCTGATAATTTGCTGCGCCAAACAAAGAATTATGTCATTAACTCGTTATTGAGTATCTTGTGTTCCATGTTAGAACCTTGCAGCTAGAAGCAAAGCAAGCACCTACCTAGTGCAGTAACATCGAAAGCTCACGACTCGCTTTAGCTTCCTATTGTAGAAGTAGTAGTTGAACGACCATCTACAACAAAAAGGTTGGTATCCGTGTTAGAGTGACGATTCAGATGCATAAGCTAACCATCACAATCCTATCTTAGTTTGCTCGAACATACATGGCCCCTTTCTCAAGAACTGGATCTGCATCAGAGTCTGGATTATAGCTGTAGATGTCACACTCTTTGATTTTGATAACCTGAAACACAAGGTGTAAACATAAAATAGGATTATACAACTTCCAGACCAAACATTATAAGTGAATCCTGACCTCATCAATTGCTTTAGTCATACTGTCCAGAAGAGAACTGCCTTCATTTGTGGCTGCCCATTGCTGAACAGAAGTCCAAATTCAGGTATGCATATCAAACAGTGAGAAAGGCAAAACAAAGTCTCAGGATCATTTTAAATTAGCTAAGTTATACTATGCCCAGTAAATCAGTTATTGTAATTTTTTTTTCTTTTTTGGAATATGCAGTCTAGCTAAACCAATCTATTTATATGAACAGAGTAAAAAATGCAAACCAAAAGATAAAGAGGAAACCATAAAGGATTACCCTAGAGGCATCAGATAAAAAAATTGCATAGAGGAATCAAAAAGAGTCATTTTTAAGAAAAAAGAAGGAATTCACGAGATTACAACTACAAATAAATATCAAATATGACCACGTCATTGACAACACAAACTTGGATTTCCCATGCCCTTGTAGGATTGGCAAATCCTAACATTTATTCCTTGTGATGAACCTTGCCAATTTGTCACAGCTGGTCTCCAGACCATAACCAGTGATAAAGCTTGAAAAACAGGTCCTGGTCTTCAGAAGACACTCTGATTTCTTCAATGGTTGCCTTCGCAGAATTTCGAGTACTTATCATCATCCATGAGCGAATTGAGCTCACCTGAATTGCTGAGCTTGACCTTGATAAGCCATCCCTTCTCATATGGACTTGTATTCACCTAACCAGAAATGATAATCATTGACTAATGTACCCACGAAAGTTTATTTTCAGATGAGTTCTGGCTAATATGAGTTGCAACACTTACCAATCCAGGCAAGTCACTTAGTTTCTCGTTCACTTCAACCACCTCTCTAGACACTGGTGAATAGGTATCGCTGGCTGCCTTCACACTCTCAAGAGCAGCAAAGGTCTTTCCCTGGGATACACTGATGCCAACTTCTGGTAGCTCCACATAAACAAGCTCACCCAAAGCACGCTGGACACCAAAAGCAATAAACAATTTTAAGCAATGCAAACCCTAATGTTGTATACTGGACAGACCTAGTGATGAGGGCTCCCACATGAGTGGAGTCTAGGGAAGCGATAAACCGAGGCAAGCCTCACATATGTATACTGAAAAGACGAGACCTAGTGCTGGAGGAGGCACAAATGCAGAGAGGCCACTTGAAACCAGTGACCTGGTGACTCAGTAAGGCAGCTCTCAGCTTTCACTACTACACTATAAGCCTGCCCTTCACTAACATATGCATACTGAACATGATAAAATATATTAGAACTTGATGTCTTGGCAACAGATTGGATGCAGTATGCATATCAGTGTAGATGAGAACTACAGCACCAGACAACCTAACACATGGAGGGCCTAACACTAACACCTAGTATTGCCTCACACTCTAAACTCACATCAATAGAAATATGAACGTGCTAACCTGGGCATAGTCAGTAATCCCCACGGTTGCTGAATCACCCTCCACTTTCACCCATTCATGAGAGTCAGCATACTTCAGATCCTTCGGCACTGAAAAAAGGGGGTAACGTGTGGCGCATCATCAGTTGTATTGTATGTATTGAAGTGGCATTGTGGGGGGCAACAATGCACACAGAAAGTAGTACACCAACCCAAACCAGTGACTTTTTGAAACCACCAGTCTATTTGATACAAAAAAAAACAAATGTCATTTTTTCTCAACCACATTTTATAGTTGCAGAACAAACCCCACAACAAAAAAACTGTACTGAAGCACAGTTTTACCAAAGGCCATGTACACATCGAACACAAATATAGAAATATAGGTGAACACATTAAAAGGGAGCCTGAACATCATTACACCAGTTAACCAGACATCCTACGAACCTTCTATTGGCTGAGAACAATAGCAATTTGCAAGAAATTTCAGTTGAGCAGAAGATTCAATCCAAAGGCCAGGTTGCTACAACCTGGTTTGGCTTGAGTGCTCAGTTCACAACTATCTTCGGCTAGCACATACAAGTCAAGGTGGAGCATGAGGGGAGCGGAGAAGGATAGCATAGAAGAGGAGCAGATCATACTTTGAGCTATACTCCTCACCTCCACAGTAATACACTGGTAGATAGAATATGTTGAGATTCATAAAGTCCTGAAGCACCGGCGTGATGGACTGCTCCAGCGGGATCGCCATGCTCATCTGCTGGCTTGTCGCAGCACCCTGCTGATTTAAATAGGACGATTAAGCGAACACCCAAATGCGCATCGATGGTAGGTCTGCGTCGATTTGGGGCGAGGTTTTGGGCCCTCCTTACATCCTTATAAAAACATGTGTAAGTACAATACAACAGAAATCATTTTATTCAGGGCAGAATATACCTCCGTTACGACGACGAGGGTTGGGAGGGGCCGAGGGGCACGACGGGGGCTGGGAGCACCCTTCCCTGCAAACGGAGATTCAAAATTGACACATACATTCAAAATTGAAGTGTCCTTTGTTCTAGACTATTCTCAATAACCATCCTAGTGTTCCCAAAAATGGGCATAAAGGAGTGCAATGTAGGTGAATTACTTGCATAGTAGAACTATGTTCAACACGAATAGCAAACATCAAACTTAAGGATGAGATGAGCAGGATTTTTTTGTCCCTTCTTTAATTATCAAAGGAAGTAAGATGCTAGTCTAAAATAGATTGTTTCATAGGATTAAACCTATGGAAGCTTTTACTATGCTTTTAAATGACTCATATAAAATGATCAACTGAAGTCTAGAAAAAAACCACAACAGAAATATGCATCAATCATTTTAAAAGCACAACATTTATGTACTAAATTACCTTTCCAAGCCTCCCAAAAAGGATTTGATGAAGAAAAAATTGTAGTAATGTAAAGCTGGTATGAGATGGGTAGGAAAGGTGGCTGAAGCAGTAGCGAGAGAAAATGGAAACACTGAAAATGAAAAAACACCACATGTATTGATCAAGATAAGTCTAGGAACTATGGTTTAAAAGGTTACTACAACTAACCATAAAACTCAATATTAATCTAGGAAGTGTGTCTATATGCTGAGGTTTCTCATCATCATCTACTATAAGATGGTGAGATCAAATCAAATACACAAATATTAAGCTACATGTAAGTTACGAAGACAATATAAAAAACACCACTGCATTGGATATTATAAGTTACTACAGAGCGAGCTTTGGATACTAATATAGCATGCTTTGGATAGAATATAAAATGCCCATGCCAAGATTGCTACAGAAGTCTCATGACCAGGCAATGAGCATGGTCATCAAATCATCACGAAGTTGCTTGCCATGAAGAGGAAGATAGAACACATCCCAAACATGACAGTGATAGGGAATGCATTCACCTGCAAAGACCATGTCCACAAGCAAATCGTTACTTGTGTGCTGATATTTCTATATAATTTTTGCCAGCACAACTAAAGAGAACATAGTAGTTGGGAGAGGGAATGACTCCTTACGATGTAAAGCACCACACAAACAAATAAGTTGAGTGGTATGCGGAAGAAGTTCATGATTGTGCTTCTCGCTTCCTCAGGAATGTACTGAGATCTCATCTTCATGATTGACGGCCAGAATATGCCAACACATGCCTCAAAGGTGCAGAAACCAAGAAGCTGAAGAGAACCTCCAATTGATATGCTGCCTCCTTTCACAGAAGACGTTGGCACTAAGATCTGTTTGGACATTATAACAACAAATAGACATTAGCAATGTTTCAATGGCAGGGACTACTATGTTCTCTTTAGTTGTGCTGAAAATACAGTGCTGCAGATACAGTGCGGCATCAAAGTAAGGAGCATTGCAGAAATATGTTATAGAACCATATCAAGGAGCATGACAGAATTAACCAAACCTTTTTTTCTTTTTTCCTTTTCACAGCAAAATTGGTTGGTTGAAAGAAAAGGTAACATTTAATCAAGTGGATCAAGATTACTAAACCCAAAGAGAAAGGGGGTTTATGGGTCAAAGATTTGAGAAGAATGAATATTAGTCTCCTTTGCAAGTGGTGATGGAAAATGGGAAGGGAATTTGATAGGAAACTGTACACAATTAAAGAAGCGAGTTGTTTCTCATCTTAAGCAAAATAATAAAAAAATCTCTCCTGTGTGGAATGATCTACTGAAGATTAGGCATATATATCTAAAAGGCAGAGCTACTGCAGTAGGTATTAGGTAATGGCAGAGCTACCAGTTTTTGGAAGAATAAGTGCCACCTATCAGATCATGGAGAGAGAACATGTGGTTTTATTTTTTGTCTAACAAAATTCCCATGGAACTGTGATCTCTGAATGTTGGCAGAATCGTTAGCTCTTTTAATTGTTGAGATCAGAGTTCAGAATATTTGAAAACCCCACAAGCTTTGTAGCTACATCACCATCAACTTGTGTGGAAATAGCAAAATATACTCATGATCGAAGAAGTAGATAAGCATGATGACATACTCATGATCGACGTAGCTGCATCACCATCACCTTGTGTCATGTCCATGCTCTGGCCTTTTATCTTAACGAACCATAAAAGATGGTTCGTTACACTTGTTATCATCCTCTAGATGTTCGACTTCAACATATTTATCAAACGATGAATAAATGTCATGACAACCTTTGACGTGAAATGAAACTAAAACCAAACCGATTTTGAGGCGGCGAGGAAGCACTGTGGCTCTGGCATCGGTGAGCGCTCTGCCACAGATTTTGGAGAAGGCTCTGAAGCCGTCGCGCCGATGGAGAAAGGTGTGGGTGGTTGAGGCGACGAGGAACCCCTGCAGCTCTGGTGTTGGCGAGCGCTCGGCCACAAATTTTGGAGATGGTGAGAGGCAATGGAGTCGATCTGGGCGACGTCGATAAACTGCAACATGGTCACTATTTATCTTCATTATTGCGCCCTCAACCGAGAGAAGTGGAGGTTGTGGAGCGTGCCAGAGGAATAGCAGTGCCAGAGGATAACTATGCATCAGGGCCCATGTTGAAATATTCCATACCTCAGATCGATGAATTGGCAAGGAGCAACGATCACAAGAAGAATTGTTGCAGCGACAGTTTCAGTTTACCTACAAATGAAAGATTTTAATAAGTAATAAACAACTGAAAAAGAACAAAAGTATGCAATCGAGATTTTGTCAAAGAGCCCAACTAAGTTTCTGAAGATTAATAAGATGATCATGACACTCATATAAACCAATTGACTCAAACTGATTCTGCTCATCACCCAACTAAGAATATAATCAATGAGCCCACACCACAGTTAATAACAGTACGAAAGAACATAGAGAAATAAGAAAAAAATAGACAGCTTACTAAATAGCTTCGATCTCGCTGTGCAAGATTATTGGATGATATCCAACAGCTCCTAATTAGAGACACCAGATATCTAAATCCACAACAAAAAACTAATGTAGCAGCATCGGGAGATCAGATGAAGATGTACACTCATCAGGATATCAGATGAAAGAGAACACGCCATTAATGAATTGAAGGTAAAGGTGGTTATGCTTAAAGATTATCCCAGTTTATGCTGTTTAAAAATATGCAGGCATGGCACAAAAATGTAACTAAATCATTTGTTGCAGAAGAAATTATTAGATGCAGTTACTATGGCACACTATTAGACAATAAAAAGAAGCAACGTAATTGAAACATGACTATATAAGTACTGAGATTTGCTCAAACAAAATTGTGATTTTGTCAAAGAGCTCAACTAAGTTTCTCAAGGTAACTGAGATGGTCTAAATCGGATAATTTCTTAGGCTACTAAATCATTTTTGTGAACCTGAAGTGAACGAAGCAAGTTAAAATAGAATCGGTCAGCACAGCAGAT
The DNA here is from genome assembly GCF_902167145.1 of Zea mays. Taxonomy (NCBI): domain Eukaryota; kingdom Viridiplantae; phylum Streptophyta; class Magnoliopsida; order Poales; family Poaceae; genus Zea; species Zea mays. The sequence continues at coordinate 114,675,062 of NC_050096.1, forward strand.
CACATAGCTTCCAAGGTCAAACTCGATCAGCTAATTCAAAACTATTGCTAAGCAGCTATAAGCCAACACAAACGTTTTGTGCACTGACCCTACTTGAGATGCAAATCTTGAATCAACACATGGAAAGCTACACACATGAGGGAGGGAGGGAAAGGAAAGGACACTTCACCTCGTGGTCGCAGTTGACGAACTCCTGCTCCGAAAGCACCTCCAACTTGCCAGTTGTGAGGTAGTGCGCACCCTCCAGCACTCCCAACGCGCTATACCAAGAAGTCCGCCTCCTCGAGGTCGGCGTTCGCGGCCTTGCGGGTCTCCGCCCACGATCTCCATGCCAGGATCGCTGGCCCAGCACGGCAGTGGGGGACGCGAGGAGCACCAGGAGCACGGCGACGACCCCGCCCCCACCGCCGAGCCCCGTGAAAGCTGATGAGATGGATAAATTACCAAATAAAACAAACCTTGTGCATTAACAAATTATGATGTTCTTTGGTTGAAAGAAGTTCATACAAGACTATACCAAAAGCGTAGACATCCACCTTAGGAGAAGCCTCACCATATCAAGCATACCTATCAATCAGACAACTCTTTGGTATTAAATTACTAATTGTACAAGCAACAGTTTGGTCTATCAAACTATACTGATATTATTTTGAGAGTGTGCACATTCATGTAAACTGAACTCAATAACGGAACAACATAGTTGGCGTTGATACCTTGAGTACTTACTCTGAAGGCATGTAACCAAATGTACCAACAACTTGTAGTGATGGGATAAGAATGTAGAATGCTAAGCATATAATTAATTTGATAATGGATATTGTATCTTTGGGCGCTAGAAACATACTATAATTTATTTCTTTGTGCTTCATTTAGTGAACTATATAAAAATACTAATATATTAGTCATCACATAAAAGCACACTTGTTAATATTGGCGTCACATATACATATATTTGTGTCCCAAAAAGCACCAGAGTGATTCGATATAGTTTGCAACCCACACTCTACTCACCACTAAACACTCCCTACATTCCAGTCATCCAGGTAATACATATTACCTTGTTAAGAAGGCTCAAAGTGTTGTCTCATTTGTCTGCGTGTGGACAAAAACGCTTCATGTAACGAGAGATATATTAAGCAACATCCTCGCTTGACCTGGATCACCAAACAAACATTCTTAGCGGACAACTGATGACATAGAAAAATGTGTATCTCTAATAAATCTGTGAAAATGTAAGAAACTAAGAGAGAATAATGGGAGCCGACAGAGAGTATGAACTACAAAGCTACAAGTACAAACTTTGCCCAAAATCTGAATCCAAGAACCCTAGACCTCAGAAGAGGAAGAAATCACCTCAACCGACCATAAACTAAATGAAATAGCACGCTGACACAGGTAGAAGAGGAAGAAATCACCTCAACCGATGAGGTTTCGTTGGAGCCGAAGGAGAGACCCAAGACAACCGACAGTGAGTAGGTCTGCCGCCAGTGGTGGATCCAGGATTGATACAAGAGGGGGGCTACTAAGCTAAGTCTATAAATTTGCCCCGTCTCCATCCCGTCGGGTATATGGGGATCCGATGGGAAAAAATCCCCACGAACAGTCCACTTAAAAATATATGGTCAGTGAATAAATCAACTTCACGTACTGCAGATGTGTGCTACACTGGAATCACTGAATCAACAAAAGCAGAAACCAGTTACCGGGAACAGGAAGCAGTCGATGCCGAGTTGCCGACCAAATCTGCAGGCTGCACCGCTGCAGCAGGTGCCGACGGCCGCTGGAGGAATCCGACTATCCGAGCAGGAGCAGCCGAGCGCCCGAGCTCGAGCAGCAGGACGGCTGGGGAGTTGTCGAGCGCAGGAGCAGCCGACGGTCCGAGCAGGGAGCAAGCAGCGCCGCAGCGGAGCAGCCGAGCAGGGGACGGACCGGCGGATGGCGGAGCAGGGCTGCAGCGTGCAGGGGAACGCGGTCCACGAAGGGGAGGGAGGCACGGTCGCACGGACGGTCGAACGGAGCGGCTGCGGGCGAGCGGCGGAAGCGGAAATGAAAAAAGGGTTAGCGACGTAGCGTTCCTTGAGACGGAGACGGCGCGAGAACCGGAGACGGCGAGCGCCGAGCGGAGAGGGCGAGTGGCGACTGGCGGCTCTACACCCAGGGCGGATTTGCGGACGGAGACGACGCGAGAACCGGAGACGCGAGCGGAGTGGGTGAGTGGCGGCTGACGGCTGTACACCACACGGCTGGCGGCTAGAGGAGTGGAGGCGAGAGCCATCTGCTTCACTGCTTGTACTGGGCCGCGACCGGGGCTGCAGCCCAGGCAGCCCCGGTCGTAGATCCGCCCCTGTCTGCCGCCACCGCCGCCGTCGTTTCTATGCGCGAATGAAGAGCCCAAACCACAGCGTCGCTTGCACCTCTGGTCGTGGGTCGAGCTTGAGGACTCCGCCAGCTCCTCCGTCCTTGCTCGCCGACGAGAAGAATCAGAGACCTAGAGGGGTGAGTCGGGGGAGGGGAGACTCACCTTTGTGCGTGCGCGAGAGGCGAGATGCAACGACGGAGGAGAGGGAGAGACGGTCGATGAGGAGCGCGAGGCAGGCGTCGGCGGGATGAGGTCGTGGGGGAGGAGGTCACGGGAGTGGAGCTCGTGCGTGCGGCGCCGTCGCTGTCGGTGTTTTGGGTCCGACCGCACACCCGGGGTTACCCCTCAAGGTGTTTTAGGAGTAGGACGGTGTCGACAACTGTAGCAAAATGGTTCGTGCCGATCGCACGAGGGACAATGGACAAGGTTTACAGGTTCGGGCCGCTTAGAGATGTGTAACACCCTACGTCCTGATGAGTATGCTTGGTGAATGAGGTTACAAGAGGGCTCTCTGGATTGAGAATACAGAGAGTTGACGTGGGTGGCTAAGTAAAGGGTCGATCGTTCTGAAGGGGTGCCCCTAGGCCTTATATACTCGACCGTGGGGCAATACACTTGGATATGATAACAACAAGTAACTAAAAGATAGTGAACCTCTCGAGTTTATCCCGCATGATCCTCGCCGACTTATCCTCGCACGGCTCCGTTGTATGGGAGCTCCAGCGCGGGAAAGTCGGGTCTCCGTTGCAGTCGCTTGCCTGACGATGTGGGCCATCCGGGTTTGCACCAATCTGGCCTCATATCGTTCTCACTTGCTGGTTGTTCCCCCCAGGCCCACGAAAGAACGACCTTACGAATTATTGGGCCCTTGGGCCTTTCGTGAGGCCTTTTACTTCTTTAGTGGACCCAGGGGATATCTATCCCCCACAAGCCCCCGATCTTTGGGTTGATTTAGAGGTAATCAACTCAGAGATCCAAGGTCCAAGAAGTGACTCCCTGCTGTCTTCTCTTGCTCTGATCACTCGTTCGACCAAAGTTTAGTTTTGTGCTTGTGCCTTAGAGGTCGGCATTTTGGATTGTAAGATTCTGGACTTCATTGGGTGCTCCGGAGGTGCACCCAATGGGTGTAGCCCCCGACCTTTGAGTAGATTTTAGAAGATAATCTACTCGAAGGTCTTCCCCAAAGATTATCTCCATTCGCACTCCTGCATCTCGGTTGAGAATTGGTCTTTTCAATCTTGCTCTATGCCTTAGAAGTCGACGTTATATCGGTTTAGAATGATACTCCATGGGGTGCACCGGAGGTGCACCCAATGGGTGTAGCCCCCGACTTTCAAATGGATTTTTTGAGGATAATCCATTCGAAGGTCTTCCTTTTGCTTGAAAAAATTGGCATGAAACTATTCGCATTATGCTTTGGAAGTCAGCATTATGTCATCAAAACTTTGCTGCAGAGGTCAGCATATATTTTGTCTTTAGCAGCCGAGTTTGTAATCCATCCATATCTTGCTAGGTGGTGCAATTTATTTGCTTCTGCGATTGATTGGACGTTTGACGGACGTTCTCCGTCTAGTCTTCACGTCGCTTCTGTCGGCCATATCTTGTACTTTGCTGGCTATATTTGGCTTTCCTCTGATCCTTACTGATATCTCATTTTTGTCTTGAGGTATTCACTGCATGTCCTGCACGGATGTGACCGTTTTGAAAAATATACTGATAATTCCTGGGCGTCCCCCCCCCAATGGGTGTGGGCAAGGGACGGCTTGGTACGCTGAGTGTTTTAGCCGACTGCTTCTGAGTAGTAATGCGATAGGACGGCTAGTGTAATCATATCCTTTGCACTGTTGACTGGAGTCCCAATGGGTGTAGTGTTGCATGAAACGGCGTCCGCCGTCTGACGTGTCTTCAAATGGGTGGGAGTGCTTATTGAATGCCTTGCGACTGTTCAGCGACCGCGGTTGGAAGCGAGCGGTTGCTTTTCCCCTCTATAAATAACCCCTTTGCTTCTCTGGTTTTTTCACATCTCTTCGCTGCTCTTTACTGCCTTCTTCTCCTCCCTTCTGTTTGCCTCCGCCATGGGCAAGAACAACAAGCGCAAGCGTGAGCCGACTCCTCCATCGGAGGAGTTTGGTGACTCGGAATACTCAGAGGAGGAGTTCTCCTCTGAGTCCGAGGGGTCTCCGGCTCCCATCCCCCTGTGTGAGTCGTCTGATGACTCAGACGACTCCCAGGGGCTTGCGGCGGAGGTCTGGACGTACATCCGGGCCGTCGAGCGCTCCGGGCTCGAGGGCTCGGATGAGTCTGAGTTTTCCTCGGACGAGGAGGACTCGGACGGCGGCGAGGGCGAGGATGACGACGACGACGACGACGACGACGACGACGGTGGCGACGGCGACGGTGATGGCGTCAACGGCGGCGGAGGCAGCGGCGGCAAGGGCGGCACCAAGGGCGGCAGCAGCGTGGGCAGCACCGGAGGCGGCGGCGGCAAGGGCAGCGGCAGCAGGGCCAGTGGCTAAACGCCACTGGTCTTTAGATATTAGTATAGTTAGAATAATGTAGTAGTACTTAGTGTAGTTTAGTAGTAGTAGTAATGTAGAGTAGAAGTAGGGAAGCACCAACTCGCGAAGAGTTGGTTTGTAAACTCATTAACTTCCCTTTAATGAAGAATTGTCATTGACCCCCCCTTTTCGATGACTCGTTGTTGCTTTTTCTGAATGTTGGACTGATTCTTTTGATATAGTAGAAACAACGCCGAGCGATGTGAAAGTTGACATCAGCGTTTTAGAAGTAACACCAAGCAACCGAACACAAGACCAGCGTTTTAGAGGCAATGCCGAACGATAGAAGGTCGGCATCGGCATTTTAGAAGTAATGCCGAGCGACAGAATACGAGCCTGGCGTTATAGAGGCAACGCCGAGTGTTTAAAGGTCGACATCGGCATTTTAGAAGTAATGCCGAGCGATTTGGACACGAGGTCGGCATTTTAGAAACAACGCCGAGTGATGGAAGGTCGGCGTCGGCATTTTAGAAGTAATGCCGAGCGATTGAACACGTGGTCGGCGTGTTAGAGGACACGCCGAGTGATTGGAGGTCGGCGTCGGCATTTTAGAGGCAACGCCGAGCGATTGGACACGTGGTCGGCGTTTTAGAGGCAACGCCGAGTGATGGAAGGTCGGCGTCGACATTTTAGAAGTAATGCCGAGCGACTGAACACGTGGTCGGCGTGTTAGAGGACACGCCGAGTGATTGGAGGTCGGCATCGGCGTTTTAGAGGCAACGCCGAGTGATTGAACACGTGGTCGGCGTTTTAGAGGCAACGCCGAGTGATAGCCAGCTTCACGAGTTACTTTGAGGATAATAACCGAGTGATGAAGTGGCACATCGGCTTTCTTGGAAATAACTGTCGGATATCCACGTGGCATGCTGGGATTTCGGAAATAACCGCCGGGTGATGACTGGGCACTTTTTGAAAGGGTATCTGGCTCAAGAATATCCCTTAAGAGTCGCGCTTTTAGCCGCCTTTGCTTTCCGTGCCCTAGTTCTTGCATTTCCGCATCTGAATCTTCTCCGCCACTCGCCTCCTACTCTGTTTGCCAGCGAGAAGCTAGATGGCGCCCAAGAGGAAAACCGCGAACTCGTCTGCTGCTGTGATCCCCGCAATCGACCCCAACAGTTAGTTACCCTTCGCAGGTAACCATACGTCTGTTATTTCCGAAGCTGAGCTCCTCCGTCTTGTCTCCATCGGGGTTCTTCCTCCGCGGGAACTCTGTTCTTGGCGGGTTTGCCACGGGACTACCGTCCCAACCGAAGATACCCACGAGTCAGTAGTTTACGCTCCTTTCCTTCTCCGCGGCCTCGGCCTTCCCATATCTCCTTTTTTCCGTGGCCTCCTTGATTTTTATCATATCAACTTGACTCATTTGAACCCTAATTCCATTCTCCAAATCTCTATTTTCGTTCACCTTTGCGAAGCTTATCTCGGCGTGCTGCCGCATTTTGGTTTATGGAAGTATCTGTATCACTGCCGTCCTGGGATGGCCGGGGGGCAACATCAGTTGGTCGGAGGTGCCAGTTTGGAGATGCGTCGTGGGCGGAAAACCGAGTATCTCGAAATACCCCTCAAAGACAGTATTAAAGGTTGGCGTCTGGAGTGGTTTATAGTTGATAACTATGGAAATTCTCTCCCCTCCCGGTCAGGAAGACAGCCAGACGTTCGTACTCCGAGTTGGACTGAGTTTCCCACGGATCAAGAGGTGGCCGAGGCAGACATGTTGCTTTCTGAAGTCGGATTACTGAAAGAGAGAGGTCTGACCGCTGAAGCTGTGGTCACGGATTTTGTTTTCAAGAACATTCAGCCGCTGAAAGACAGGGCTTATCCGGCATATCTTTATCGAGGGCTGGCCGACTCAACCCGAGTTACCAATAGGAGAATTCCTTCTGTTGACTTGGTAAGCCGACTTGAGATGATCCTCAGGGGTAAAGTCTCAAACGTTGGTGCTCCAGTGGCTTACTCGGCTTGGAACCTTCCTTCTCCCAAAGCTTTCACCCTTTTTGTGTCCAATCCACCCGTGACTGATAGCAATTTGGGTCTTAGAGTGCGACCCTCTGATGAAGAAGTCAGTACTTTGGTTGCTTCGCTCGGGGAGATTCCAGATGATGAACGGCAGGTTTATTTTGAAGTGCCTCTGAACCCTAGTGATGCCGACATAAATGACATGCTTGATCTGTTAGCTGAGGATTCATCCGATGCTGCTCCTGATGGTACGTTGGCGATGGTGCCCCTCCCGGAGGTTGATACAACTTTGGATGTCCCGAAACCTGTCAGTACTCGCCCGAGGCGTCCTAGCCGAACCAGTCAGCCTGAGCCTTCTGCTGACGAGCAAAAGAAAAAGAGAAGACGCCTCCGGCGAGTATCCAGTTTTGATGAGGACGCCAGTACCTTAGCTCCTGCTGCTGAAGAAATGACTGCAACTGGCCTTGCTGACATTGATCCCAATGGGTGTGCTCCGCCTGCTGCTGACCCCAATGAGGATGCTGTTTGTGCTGTTACTGTGGAAGATGAGGAGGAAGAAAATGAAACTCCATTAACTCGGAAAAACAGTCAGCAGTTCATTGCCAGCGGTGGAAGTAGTGGAGTTCCTTCTCCTGCTTTGTCTGCCCTTATTGGTCTGCAAGAACTGTCCCTGGCCAACTTTGATCAAACTCTAGAGGATATGGTCGCAGAGGATTTGTTATCAGAGCCTGTGGATGTTGATGCAATAGAGATCTGCGCTGCCGTGCTTGATGCTGGGTTGAGGTCATCCCGTGCCTCGTCGACCTTAGAGCGCGATCTCGAGGGTCAGGATGCTGACTTGGATTGTCCTGGTCCCATGGAAGTGGCTGAAGGCCTGTCAACCTTAGAGGTGGTTACTGCAGAAAGCCTAGGCCCCAAGAATGGTGCTGACACATGTCCAGCCCCCGAGGATGTCGCCAGGGATGACTTAGCTCGGGCGAAGAATGTAAGTCACTGCCCAGCCCCCGAGGGTGTTGCCGGAGATGACCCGGCTCGAGTGGGCAGTGCCGACGGTTACCCAGCCCCCGAGGGTGCCCGAGCAGGGTCTCTTTCCTGCACTTCCATGGACGTTCACGCGGGTTCGCCTCCACACTCTGGCTGCATGGTTGTAGCCCAAATTCCGAGTCAGGGAGTTGCTTTAGAGGGCAGCGTTCCCGCTGATCTGGCGTTTGGCTCTGTCGAAGGCACTAAGCTGATTCCTACTGATCCGTTGCAAGCTGCTTCGGATGGTGGTCTTGTACCTGATTATCCACTGATCTCTCCTGATTTGGGAATACCTTCGTTCTTCTCCAACCTCCAGGTATTTGTGCTGTATTGTAGCTTGATCCCTACATTGCATGAACTGTTGCCATTATACTCATCTGTTCTCCTCATCAGGCTTTAGTGAATGGGATGGCCAGCCAGCTGAGATTGCAGGGTGCTTCTGTCCCAGAAGTGGCTTCGTCTCTTGCGTGCTGGAATCCAGTGTCGCTTCAACGTCGTGTGTCCGAGTTGGAGGCAGCAAATGCTGGTTGGTGCTCTTTTCCTTCTTCTTCTTTGCCTTTGTTCGTGGATTGTTTTACCTTCTGACCTTATTTCATTTGATTACCCCTTGATAGGAATGACTCGGCAGATTGCAGTTTTTGAAGAAAAACATTCCCAAGATCAAGCTGAAATGGCTCAACGGTGCGCTGACTTCGAGGAGAAGTATTCTCAAAGCCAGACTGAACTGAATCAAGTCTCCGCTGCTTTGGATGACGCCAACGCTCTGAGTTCTTCTCTTCATGCTCAGCTTGACTCTGAAAAGGTAACTTACGAGACCGTGCCTCACCTTGCTATGCTCTTATTACTTGTTTGGATTCCGAAGGAGTTGATTTTTGTTTGTAGGAAGAGAAACGTATCCTTGCTGCTTCTCGCGACAATCTGGACAGATTGTATCGTGATTCTAGCAACTCGCTGACCATCTTGGAGAGGAGCCACCGTTTCACAATGGAGGAACTGGACAATCAGCGTTGTAGGTTGCAAGAATCTGTGGATGAAATGACCAGCCTTAGGCGATTGCTATCAGCGAAGGATGCCACCATCAAAGAACTCCGGACTTCCAAGAAAACCATTGCCCAGGAGTTGGAAACCGCTCGGCTGGCTGCTAAGGTTGCCGAAGAGACTGCAGCTACTCTCAAAGCCCAGCACGATAAAGCCATGGACAAGGCTATTCGGGCAGGACGAATCTTGATGAGGAGACCCGGCGTGGTTGTTCCTGAGGACATAAGGGCTGACGTGATCGCTGCCCCTGATTCCTCAAGTCGCCATTCTTCGTCGGTCGCTCCTGAGAAAGACATTGCCAAATAGAAAACATTTTGCGTGCTTTGAGCGCGCGGTTAGCATAATCAAGTATCTGTTAGAGGACATCAGCTCAGCATTCGAATGATGTAATTACTCTCTTATTGTATCAGAATTCATTAGTTCGTAATTTTGTAGTAATGAAACAACGCACGATGATTATGAAGTTTGTTTGTGGGATATGGAAGTCATCCCCTGAACTGCATAAGCGCGAGTAAGCTGCACCGGCTTGAGCCGTCAATGACTTTAGCTGATAACTCCGTTAGTAGGGCATAGTGGTCACCCTAGGTTAGGTAAGCGTGAGCATGTTGCACCGCCTTAAGTCGTTGCCGACTTAAGTCGATTGCTCCGTTTGTAGGGCATAGTGGTCACCCCGAGTTAAGTAAGCGTGAGCATGTTGCACCGCCTTAAGTCGTTGCCGACTTAAGTCGATTGCTCCGTTTGTAGGGCATAGTGGTCACCCCGAGTTAAGTAAGCGTGAGCATGTTGCACCGCCTTAAGTCGTTGCCGACTTAAGTCGATTGCTCCGTTTGTAGGGCATAGTGGTCACCCCGAGTTAAGTAAGCGTGAGCATGTTGCACCGCCTTAAGTCGTTGCCGACTTAAGTCGATTGCTCCGTTTGTAGGGCATAGTGGTCACCCCGAGTTAAGTAAGCGTGAGCATGTTGCACCGCCTTAAGTCGTTGCCGACTTAAGTCGATTGCTCCGTTTGTAGGGCATAGTGGTCACCCCGGGTTAAGTAAGCGTGAGCATGTTGCACCGCCTTAAGTCGTTGCCGACTTAAGTCGATTGCTCCGTTTGTAGGGCATAGTGGTCACCCCGAGTTAGTGAGAATGCAAGTCAATCATAAACGAGCCAAGTATCTTTGAAATTTCTCTTTATTGATGACGTATTTCCATTATTACAGAATACATGGTCGCCCCGGCTTGTTTTGAAATACAGCTAGGGGTAAAACTTTCGGAGGTGCTCTATGTTCCAGGAGTTCCCAACTTCTGTGCCATCCATCTGGGTGAGGCGATACGATCCGGGCCGAGTGACCTCTGCTACTATGAATGGTCCTTCCCAAAAGGGTGATAACTTGTGCCGTCCCTCCCCCGTTAGAATTCGGCGGAGGACGAGGTCTCCTATCGAAAAGAAACGTTGCCGCACAGCTTTGTCGTGGTAGCGCCTTAGGGTCTGCTGGTATCGTGCTGATTGGATCACTGCATTTAGCCGTTCCTCCTCGAGTACATCAATATCCTCTAATCTGGTGGCTTCAGCTTCTGCTATACTGTCGAAGATCAACCTTGGCGCCCCGAACTTGAGATCAGCAGGTAGCACTGCCTCCGACCCATAGACCATGAAGAAAGGGGTGTTCCCATGCAGAGCTCGGCTAGGTTGGGTTCTCAAGCTCCAAACAACATAAGGCAATTCTCTTATCCATTTTCCTGCGAATTTTTCGTTCTTATCAAAGACCCTTTTCCTGAGTGCCTCCAATATCATTCCATTGGCTCGCTCAACCTGCCCGTTGGCTCTCGGATGGGCTACAGATGCGTACTTAATCTGAATGCTCTTTTGCTCGCAGAAGTCAAAGAATTCTGAACTAGTGAAGTTGGATCCCAAGTCAGTGATGATACTGTTTGGTATCCCGAATCTGAATATTATGCTTTGTATGAATTCCACGGCTTTAGCAGAGGTTAAAGAGGCAATGGGTTGGAACTCTATCCATTTAGTGAATTTGTCAATTGCCACCAATACATGGGTGTATCCTCCTTGAGCTTTCTTGAAAGGTCCAATCATATCCAATCCCCAGCATGCGAAAGGCCAAGTTACTAGTATGGTCTGTAGCTGCTGTGCTGGCATGTGCTGTTGCTTTGACAGGTATTGGCAAGCTTCGCATCTCTGAACTAATTCGGCTGCATCGTTCTTTGCCGTTGGCCAATAGAATCCTGACCTGAAAACCTTCCCGACTAGTGTTCTGGATGCTGCGTGTATTCCACATTGCCCAGCATGGACCTTCTCCAGAAGTTGCTTCCCAGTGGACGGGAGAACGCACTTCATGAGGACGCCCGATGCACCCCTTCTATATAATGTCTCCCCAATGAGTGTATAGTGAGCCGACTGCCTGGCAATTCGCTCTGCCGAGTTCTTGTCGTCTGGTTCTTCTTCATTCTTTATATACTTAATGATTGGCCATCTCCAGTCATCAGAGTCTGACTCGGGTTGACCTATGATGTTGCACTCTTCTGTTTGATCCATTGAGATACTCGGCTGCAGAATTTCTTGCACGAAGACTCCGGATGGGGCCTGAGTTCGACCGGATCCGAGTTTGGACAGTACATCGGCCGCCGTGTTCCAATCTCTTTCTATATGATGAAATTCCAGACCCTCAAATTTATCTTCCAGCTTTCGGACGACGGCGCAGTATTTTCCCATTGAATCACTTGAACAATCCCATTCCTTGTTTATCTGGCTGATGACTACCAGAGAATCTCCGTATACCATCAATCTCTTGACGCCTAGTGATATGGCGATGTTCAGTCCATGTATCAGAGCTTCATACTCGGGTGCATTGTTAGAGGCCGGGAATAGCAACTGGAGAGCATACTTGAGGTGCTCGCCTCCAGGTGCGGTGAAGAGAATCCCTGCTCCCGCTCCCTGCAGCTTCAGCGAGCCATCAAAATACATTCGCCACACTTCTGCCGTTTCTGGATTGTCTGGAACTTGCTGTTCTGTCCACTCTGATACGAAATCGACCAGTGCTTGAGTTTTGATGGCAGTGCGAGGTCGGAACTCGATATCATGGGATCCCAACTCGCAAGCCCACTTGGCTATTCGGCCAATGGCTTCCTTGTTGTGAAGAATGTCCCCTATTGGAAAACCAGTAACTACTATGACTTTGTGATCGTCAAAGTAGTGACGCAGCTTGCGGGCAGTTAGAAGTACTGCATATAATAGCTTCTGAACCTGAGGATACTTTTTCTTTGACGGGCCTAGAACCTCACTGATGAAGTAAACAGGATGTTGTACCGGATAGGCATGCCCTTCTTCCACTCGCTCGACTACCAACGCAGTGCTTACCACGTGAGTCGTGCAAGAGATATATAGCAGTAAATCTTCAGCCGGTTGAGTCGGCGTAGCTCGCCAGGGCGGTTTTAGTACTGGTGGTGTTGTCAGGAATTTCTTCAGTGCGTCTAGAGCTTCTTGTGCTTCTGAAGTCCATTGAAACTTATCCACCTTCTTGAGTAGTTTGTAAAATGGCAGACCTTTTTCTCCCAGCCTGGATATAAATCTGCTCAGAGCTGCCATACATCCAGTGAGTCGCTGAACCTTCTTTTGCGACCGAGGAGCTTCCATTTTCATGATAGCTTCAATCTTATTTGGATTAGCCTCAATTCCCCGGTGGCTGACAATAAATCCGAGCAACTTTCCTGCTGGTACCCCGAAAACACATTTTTCAGGATTAAGCTTCCATCTATATCTTCTCAGGCTGTTGAAAACCAGCTGTAAGTCTTCAATGAAGTTTTCCGGATTCTCTGTTTTGATCACCACGTCATCTACGTAAGCCTCCACACGCTTGCCCCAGTGATCGGCAAAGCATGTTTGAATGGCTCTCTGATAAGTCGCTCCAGCGTTTTTGAGGCCGAACGGCATGGAGGTATAACAGAAGGCACCAAACGGGGTGATGAACGCCGTTTTTTCCTCGTCTTCTTTTGCCAAACTAATCTGATGATACCCGGAATAGCAATCTAAGAAAGACAGCACAGAACACCCGGCGGTGGAATCCACCACCTGATCTATCCTCGGGAGCCCGAAGGGATCCTTCGGACAGTGTTTGTTGAGATCAGTATAGTCGACGCACATGCGCCAATCCACTTTATTCTTTTTGAGTACAAGAACAGGGTTGGCTAACCACTCGGGGTGTAATACTTCTCTAATAAATCCGGCCGCGACCAAGCGAGCTAACTCGGCACGAATGGCCTCTCTCTTGTCCGGCGTGAAACGACGCAGCTTTTGCCGGATCGGCCTCGCCTGAGGATAGACTTTCAATTTGTGCTCGGCCAACTCCCTCGGGACTCCCGGCATATCCGCAGGTTGCCATGCGAATACGTCTCAGTTATCTTGCAGGAACTGGACGAGCGCGCTTTCCTATTTGTCATTCAAACTGGAGCTGATGATGGCCGTCTTGCGCTCATCAGCAAACCCCAGGTTGATTCGCTTGGTTTCTTCAGTCGGCCGCATAGAGGTCGCGGCCTGAGCTTTGTTTGCCGGTACGGCGAGGTCTTCCTCAGGCTTAGAGTTCGCCGGCGTAGAAGGAACCGTCGACGGCTTGGTGGTGAGGGCTGCTTGGATGGCCACTCGGAAACATTCTGCGGCGCCTTGGAAGTCGGCGCGCACAGTTATGATTCCTTGCGGTCCTGGCATCTTCAGTATCATGTAGGTATAGTGCGGGATGGCCATGAATTTGGCTAGCCCCGGCCTTCCGATGATGGCGTTGTACCCGCAGTCGAAGCTCGCCACCTCGAACCTCAGGAACTCGGTTCTGTAGTTATCCGGAGTCCCGAAGGTGACCGGCATGTAGATGTGGCCCAGCAGGTATTCCCCTTCCGTCGGCACGATGCCGAAGAAAGGAGTGTCTGACTCGTGGAGCTCTTTGAGGTGAACTCCCAAGCCTTGGAGCGTACGGGGGAAGGTGACATTGATGCTGCTCCTCCCGTCCACTAGCACCTTCTTTACCCGGCTCTCTCGGATCACCGGATCGACGAGGAGCGGGTATTTGCCTGGATGGTCAAAGTTGAGCCATTGATCCTCCCGAGTGAAAGTGATTGGGTGCTCCGACCACCGGTATGGGGCGGGAGGGCCGGTGGTCGCCACCAGTATCTAGCGGTCGTTGAGCTTTTGTTGTCTTTTGTTCTCTTGCGACCCATGTCCGCCGAAGATGACGTTGACCTCCCTGTCAACGCGCGGGAAAGCTCCTCCTCCTCCTCCCTCCTCCGGCTGATGGGGCTGTCGTGGTTCACCTGGTCCCCCCCTCGGCGGAGGAGGTGGTAGGGGTTGGAAGGGTCGGCCATGCCCGACGGAGTGCTTGAAATCCCGGCAGTTGCGGAGAGTGTGGCGCATGTCCTTATGGTACGGGCACTAGGCGTCGAGGATGTCGTCCAGCGTGCGCTCGCCTCCTCGAGGCCCTCCTCGGGCGCGAGAGGCGGGTGGTCCGGCAGCGTGTACCTCTTCACGAGGCCTCTTCTCCCAGCGTTTGTCGGATGGCTGGTTCGCGTCACGTCGTGGTGCTGCCGGTGCAGGCTTTGCTCCTCCGATGAGATCCTGGGCCCGCTCGTCGGCGGTGATGTAGAGGTCGGCTTCCCGGAACAGCTCCTCGGAGGTAGTCGGCGCCTTTTGTAGTATGGCTCGGACGAAAGCCGAGTCGTTAGATCCTCTGTAGAAGTCCTCGATCACGGCTGCCTCCGTGACCTCGGGGATGCGGTTTCTCATGGTCTGAAACCTTTTAAGGTAAGACCGGAGAGTCTCATCCCCCCGGCGCTTGATGGATTTGAGGTCCCATGGTTGCGCTGGCTTGTCGGAGAGAGACTGGAAGTTGGCGGTGAAACGTCGACTGAAGTCTCCCCAGTCGTCGATGCAGTGTCGGGGTAGATGTCGTAGCCACTGCAGCGCATCTTGCCCAAGGACGATGGGCAGATACGCGGTCATGACGTCTTCGGATGCTCCGGCAGCTCGAGCAGCGGTGGTGTAGACGGCTAACCAACCCCCTGGATCCTGCTTAGGTTCATATTTGTCGACATTGGATACCTTGAAGTTGGGAGGCCATTGGATGGCCCTAAGGCGCGGAGTAAGGGCGAATACTCCGCATGTGTCCTCCTGTCGTCGGAGATGACGTCTGTCCCGGGGAGGGGAGTGGTGGTGATGGTTCCTCGACCGTCCCCGGGTGGTACCACCAGTTGAAGCTGTTGCCGACTCAGTTCGGGTGGCCTGGCTTTGAGTCGGGAAGCCATGATCTCGGTCATACTCCTCCCGACGGCGAATTTCGTTCTCATGCCGCCGTTCGCGCGAAGCATTGATAGAGCTTCGCGCGTCTCGGCGACTGTTGATGGCGTGTCGCAAATCGTTCGGCGGGTGAGCGAGCGGTAGAAGATGGTTGGCCGCCTGAGTGAACAGGCGTCGGTATCCTTCGGCGTCGGGAGTCCGAGGAAGACCGTCAGCTATCCGAGCTAAAACGCCTCCGACTTCGCTCGGCGTGTTCATAGCTCGGGCAAAGTCGGGGTTCAGGTTGCGCCCGAAGAGCGGATTCTCGCGTCGTTGCCTTGCATCTTGCTCGGCCTGCTCCTGAGTCCGCCGGCGATCACGTCGTCGGGAGTTCCTTCGTTCCCTGAAGACGCGTTCTTCCGGAGTTTCTCCTATCTCTGAGACCTCGTCTCGCGAGACAGGCTGCTCCGGATCCCGTTCTCCAGCTGCGTGATGCCGCCGAACGTTCCTGCGTCGGTTTCTTCGTCGGCGGGATTCTCGCTGAGGTGGTTCTTCTCCAGGCGCGGTCGGTTCATCGTCAGAGACGGTGGGCGACTCTGCTCTCCCAATGAATAGGACGTCGGGGTAGAACGGTACTGCTGTCGCGGCGATTTTCTTTCCGTTCTCCTTTGAGGCCGGAGGAACGGGAAGAACGACTTGCCTCGCCCTGGTCCCCTTCTTTCTCACGACCCGCGTCCATTCTTTCGTCGGAGAAGTGGACAGCGGAGTCTTCCGGGTCAGCGAGCTTCTAGCTCCAGCCTCCCCGGAGACGATCTTTTTCCAAAGAGCCGGGGGTAGCGTCTTTCCAGCGTTTTCGGAGATGGTTGGAGGAGACCTCTGTTCCGGCAGATCTGTGAGGCGGTGTAGAATTCCTTCTTCATCCGCTACGGACGAGATTGTCCCGAAGCAGAATACAGATCTGGGACGCACGGCGATCTTGCTGTGGAAAGTGACGGCCATTGAGCTAGCTTGGATCGTCGACACACCCCCTACCTGGCGCGCCAGCTGTCGGTGTTTTGGGTCCGACCGCACACCCGGGGTTACCCCTCAAGGTGTTTTAGGAGTAGGACGGTGTCGACAACTGTAGCAAAATGGTTCGTGCCGATCGCACGAGGGACAATGGACAAGGTTTACAGGTTCGGGCCGCTTAGAGATGCGTAACACCCTACGTCCTGATGAGTATGCTTGGTGAATGAGGTTACAAGAGGGCTCTCTGGATTGAGAATACAGAGAGTTGACGTGGGTGGCTAAGTAAAGGGTCGATCGTTCTGAAGGGGTGCCCCCTAGGCCTTATATACTCGACCGTGGGGCAATACACTTGGATATGATAACAACAAGTAACTAAAAGATAGTGAACCTCTCGAGTTTATCCCGCATGATCCTCGCCGACTTATCCTCGCACGGCTCCGTTGTATGGGAGCTCCAGCGCGGGAAAGTCGGGTCTCCGTTGCAGTCGCTTGCCTGACGATGTGGGCCATCCGGGTTTGCACCAATCTGGCCTCATATCGTTCTCACTTGCTGGTTGTTCCCCCCAGGCCCACGAAAGAACGACCTTACGAATTATTGGGCCTTTGGGCCTTTCGTGAGGCCTTTTACTTCTTTAGTGGACCCAGGGGATATCTATCCCCCACAGTCGCGGAGGCGGAGGTTGCCGAAGAGGATGACAGGCGTCGTGCGTCGTTTGCATAGGGAAGCTGGGCTGCATGAGGTAAACAAATCGTTGTGTGAGGGACGTTGGGCCGCACTATCGCTGGGCCTCACAAATCGCTAGCACTGTTATGGATTTGTTTGATTAGTACCATACCGCCTATTGAAAGAGTTGGAACGTGTCTTATAAGCGTTTTTGTGGATATCCTATTGCTTAGTCCGACTTCTCCTGCTTTGGCGCGACACCTGGATAAGCTTTTTGCGCGACACAGGAGCGAGGCTCGTGGGGGTCTCGGGTGGAGGCAGAACAGCCATTGGCAGAACACATCGAAGGCAGAACACGTCAGAGGCAGACTACTATTGCTTACTTAATAAGTAGTAGAGATTCTATCCACTTGCACCTGTTCGGTTGACATCCTCTAACCTCTCTTAATCAGTCAAGATCAGAGTCGGCAGCATCCTCACCAAGCGTGTATCAACACTCCTATTAAGGGGGTTAGCCGCTAACCCCAATGAAGACAATGCGATCAACATCAGCCAACAAGATCAGAGTGGCGCAGCGAAAGTGTGTTTGGGTCCTAACCCACAGGTCCAAGAGATCCTCAAGAATTGCATCGATCGGTCTCAAGCATCTGAAAGTCAAAGCAACCAGTCCACAAGTCAAGCTCGTAGAGTCAAAGTTAACTCAAGAAAGCCTTCAAACAACCTATGAACCAATCTTATCGTTCTTGCTAGCCTCTTCTTGAATCTCGAGGCCAAGATTCTGTTAAGGGGGTTAGATTTGTAACACCCTGAATTTGGGGGTATAAAATTTCTTTTCTATTATCCACCAAATTCTGGTGTTACTCTCTCCTTGCTTTGTTTTCCTTCTCTTTTTCCTAAGTAATGGAGAAATTATTTTGTTTTATATATATTTGTAAGCCTAGTAAAATGAAACCATAAAAAGAATCCTTAAATTTGTCGTATATCATGCCGAGACTTTTTATGTGTCGAAGTGTTGTGTGTGTGCATCAATTCAAACTCATTGAATGTATTTGAATCTTTGATTCAAAACTATATTTATATTTGAATAGGAATAAAAAGGAAGAGAAAGAATAATAAAAGAGGGAGAAGCCTCCCACCACCCTAGCCAACTCCCCGCAACCCACCCCGCGGCCCAGCTTGCCGCGTGCTGCCCACCCAGCCCACCCGGCGCTGGCGCCCCCCAAACCCTAGCCGCCATGCCCAGCCGCCCCCTAGCCGCCGGGCCCGCCTGTCAGGGGCGCCTAGCCCCTGTTCCTCTTCTCCCGAACCGCCCTAGCGCTAATCTTGCCAATGATGCAACCTCTCCCTTCTCTCCTCTCCCCATCCTCTCTCCCCCTCAACGCACACTCCCTGCATCACCGCGTGACCCCGGCTCGGCGTGCGGGCGCGTGACCCTGGCTCGGCGTGCGGGCGCTCGGCCCCAGCTCGGCGCGGCTTGCCTGTGCGGTGGCTCGGTGCGCCCTCTCATGGCCTAGTCGCGGCCTCCCCGGCTAGTTCTCCCCGGGTGCGCATCGTGGCCGAGTCCCCCTAGTGCGCGGCGTGGCCTGTGTGCTCACGGCTTGCCTAGGAGCGGCCCCGGCATAGCTCGCGGCGCCCTCGCTCGGCCAGCGCGGCTCGAGCACCCCCGGCGCGGCTGCTCGCGCCCTTGCGCGTCGCGCATGACTGGTTCGTGGTTAAGATGGATTGTGGCCACGTGAGATCCCATCGTATCGAATCGTGAACGAGTACGTATTCAATGTGTATGCATAGCAGATACATCTGATCCTGTTCTAATTGTGATAACTTTGTAATCATGTCGAATGCACGTTAATAATAGTATTTTGTCGCATCACAGGTTCTGGCTAACTAATGTATTGTTTGCTTGTCTAATGGTTAATAAAATAACATTCTAACTTAGGTGTAGCTTTAACTTGCCCTTTTATAAATACCCGCTAAATGTGATTATGTCGATGCAAATGTTGTAATTAACACTTTCGTAGTAGGAATGCGGTATCGATTAGCGATTCTAGCATATCGTCGCGTTGTTAGCGTGAGTCGCTATGCACGCACCTTAATAAAATCATTTTGTCACCTCATTAATGTTAAATAAGTGATTTCCTATTTATTTGTCAGTCATTCAATTAACAACTCAATTGAATCAAATTTATAATGTTAATTATGCCTTTGTCACGCGTCTTTCGCGTGTGTCGCGCGTCTCGCCGCGTGTTGCTCGCGCATGTCTCGCGTGTCGATCACGTGGGTCGCGCAACGTCTGCTCGTGAGGTTAAATTGCTTCCACTTATAATCACTTGTGTTAAATAACGTTAATTCGTCAAGCCATATGTTTTAGATAATTAACTTGAGGTTCACTCGACTAATATTTATTAGGTTAATATTGAATTAGATTAAATATATAGTGTTCAACTTGCGCTTTAATAATAAACATTAACATGACTAATATTAACTAAACTACTTTTTATTTATTTAATATTTGTTTGGTATAAACGTGGCATCTATTTAGTTTTCCTTGTCTGTCACGCGTGTTGTTTCGCACGTGGTGGCGTGCTGATTCGCGTCGTTCGCGCTAGTCGCGCGCACTGTTTCGTGCCTCGTCCGCGTGCTGTGTCGCGCGTGTCCACGCGTCGTTCGCACGCTGTCGTGCTGTTTCGCGCGGCATAAATTCGTCTCGCTTAGAATCTCTCGTTTTAATTAAATTACTTAATTAAACTGATATTTATTAGTGTAGCAGAATAATCTAACTAAATGATGTGTAATGTTTATATTTGATAATGTTGAACTAAAAGTTATAGTTAATACTTGTTTAGCGTAAACCCGTTAACTTCTTGATCGTAGCTTCGAGTTCTACGTTTCTTTTCCTCGTGTGACCGTAGTAACACACTCTATTTGGTTTTGCATGTTTTATTATGTTTTATTTGAATGGTGTAATGTTCTTATGCATATATATATATGTTTGTTTGTTTATGCCTATTTGTATTCGTTGTGCGTCGCGAATAGATTGCGATCCGTTTCCGAGCTTCGAGGAATCGATGGTCAAGCTTCGGCGACCAAGAGATCAAACTCTTCGAGTTCTACGAGGCTGAAGATCCTGAGCATATGTTTGGTGAAGGCAAGTGTCCTCTAACCCATTATGTCCCATTTACTTTATAATTCACTGTCCCGCATACTATGGACAACATAAGGATTGACTAGCTTTCTATTTACCTTGTCCTTGATTACCTTTTGGGTTACTATGGTTAGCTTCATGCTAGCGCTTTACTTTAATCAATGAACATGATGAGATACAATGATGATACTATGGTTTTATTCTGGATATGATGATATACTTGTGGCATTTAAGGGGACTCGAGCTGTTTCTCGAGTGAGCGGTGTATTTAGGAAACCTAACGGGCGACTACAGCCTCAGAGAATCTTTGTAAAGGCTTCGTAGTGAATCCCTGGCCATTCACCTTGGGAGTGAATAAGGGTCTTGCAAGCCTGGGCTAGAGAGGGAATCACGACTTGTGGGTAAAGTGCGCAACCTCTGCATTGTGTTATGAAACTGATATATCAGCCGTGCTCGCGATTATGAGCGGCCAAGGGAGCTCCATTGATTAGAGACGCATTGATCAGAGATACTTTGTTTATAGATGATGATGAGGATAATGTTGGTTTCTATTATGATTATGATTATGGTTTCTGGTATTCTTTCCGTTTGGAAAGAGTACTTTTGGTTTAACAACTTGGGTTAATGTTAAAACCTGGCTTTCTACTAGTAATAATTACATGATCAACTGAAAGCAACTGCTTGACCTTAACTCCACATAAAGCTAGTCCACTACAGCCAAACGGGACATTTGCTGAGTACGTTGATGTGTACTCACCCTTGCTTTTACAAACACCAGGTTGCCTTTGGTGCAATCTATGCTCAGGTAAAGAAGGTGTCGAGGCGGATCTCCAGGAGTTCTAGGACTTCGACGAGTTCGAGGATTAGGCTAGCGACCTCTCCCAGTCAGCTGCCTATGGTGGGTTTATTTACGTTGGCTACATTTCGATTATGTGCACTTTAATTTATATTATGTAAATGACTCTAGTCTATAACATTTTTACTTACTCTTTATTAATATTCGAAGCATTGTGCTACGATGAGTCATTTATGTAAACACTGTGTACATGAATTTCTGATCCTGGCACGTACATGGTTCGCATTCGGTTTACCTTCTAAAATCGGGTGTGACACACAAGCCCCCGAAACTCAAGCCAATTTTTAGGATAATTGGCTCGAGACTCTAAGGAAGAATCATGCTATTTGACTTTTCCAAGCTTTTGGGTGTAGCTTTTTTGTCTTTGTATCCATTGGGTGCAGCGCATGTGCGTCCAATGGTTGTAGCCCTGAGCTTTGAATTGATTTGAGCATCAATCAACTCAAAGGTTTTCACAATCTTGCTTTTGAAAGATTCTGGCTTGCCATCTTAAACGTGATTCATTTGACTGAAATCTGACCAACTGAAGTCACGCCGACTGAAACCTGAATGACTGGAACCTAGCCAATGGAGGCCCGGTTGGATTGCGCTCGGCCAGGGTTTTATTGAAACAGCTGACCAAGCTCAACCGATAGAGGTCCGGTTGACTCCAGCTTGACCGATCTTGAGTTTGTCGTTTTGTAGCCTTTTGTGGATATCTCACAGATCAGGTTGTTTTAGAAAATCCTAGAAAATCCGGCCTATACACCCAATGGGTGAGTATGTTGTCTTGTCTCAAAATAGTAACCTAACGTGATAGGGAATAATAATGTGTCTGAGCGATTGGTTTTACTCCTCTCCGATGTCGTGTTATGCCAAGGGGTGGAAGTGGCGTCCATTTTCTTGGAAATTTACATGGCTCTTGAAGGTTTTGCGACCTTTCATTGTATGAAAGGGAGCCGAAGGGTCGCTGAAAGTCGCCTAGAGGGGGGGTGAATAGGGCGAAACTGAAAATTCTCAAAATTAATCAAAACTACAAGCAGGGTTAGCGTTAGAAATAGAAACGAGTCCGAGAGAGAGGGCGTAAAACAAATCGCAAGCGAATAAGGAGTGTGACACGCGGATTTGTTTTACCGAGGTTCGGTTCTTGCAAACCTACTCCCCGTTGAGGTGGTCACAAAGACCGGGTCTCTTTTAATCCTTTCCCTCTCTCAAACGGTCCCTCGGACCGAGTGAGCTTTTCTTCTCAATCACTTGGAACACAAAGTTCCCACAAGGATCACCACACGATTGGTGTCTCTTGCCTTAATTACAAGTGAGTTTGATCTCAAGAAAGAATGAGAAAGAAAGCAATCCAAGTGCAAGAGCTCAAAAGAACACAACAAATCTCTCTCACTCAACACTAAAGCTTTTGTGGAATTGGGAGAGGATTTGATCACTTGAGTGTGTCTTGTATTGAATGCCTAGCTCTTGTAAGTAGTTGGAAGGTGGAAAACTTGGATGACTTGAATGTGGGGTGGTTGGGGGTATTTATAACCCCAACCACCAAACTAGACGTTTGGTGGAGGCTACTGTCGCATGGCGCACCGGACAGTCCGGTGCGCCACCGGGCACTGTCCGGTGCACCAGCCACGTCACCAGGCCGTTGGGTTCCGACCGTTGGAGCTCTGACTGCTGGGCCCGCCTGGATGTCCGGTGGCACATCGGACATGTACTGTAGAGTGTCCGGTGCGCCACTTCGCGCGTGCCTGACTTCTGCGCTTTCTGGCGTGCATTTAATGCTTCTGCAGGTGACCGTTGGTGCGAAGTAGCCGTTGCTTCGCTGGCTCACCGGACAGTCCGGTGTACACCGGACACGTCCGGTGAATTATAGCGGAGCAAATTTCCGAAGCTGGCGAGTTCCAGAGACGCTGAGTCTTGGGGCACCGGACATTGTCCGGTGTACACCAGACAGTCCGGTGAATTATAGCGGAGCGCCTCTGGATTTTCCCGAAGGTGAGGAGTTCAGCGTGAAGTCCCCTGGTGCACCGGACAGTCCGGTGCGCCAGACCAGGGCACACTTCGGTTATCCCTTGCTCTCTTTGTTGAACCCAATTCTTGGTCTTTTATTGGCTAAGTGTGAACCTTTGGCACCTGTATAACTTATACACTAGAGCAAACTAGTTAGTTCAATTATTTGTGTTGGGCAATTCAACCACCAAAATCAATTAGGAAATAGATGTAAGCCTAATTCCCTTTCAATCTCCCCCTTTTTGGTGATTGATGCCAACACAAACCATAGCAAATATAGAAGTGCATGATTGTACTAGTTTGCATAATGTAAGTGCAAAGGTTACTTGAAATTGAGCCAATATAAATACTTATAAGATATGCATGGATTGTTTCTTTAATTTTTGACATTTTGGACCACGCTTGCACCACATGTTTTGTTTTTGCAAATTCTTTTGTAAATCCTTTTCAAAGTTATTTTGCAAATAGTCAAAGGTAAATGAATAAGATTTTGCGAAGCATTTTCAAGATTTGAAATTTTCTCCCCCTGTTTCAAATGCTTTTCCTTTGACTAAACAAAACTCCCCCCTAAATGAAATCCTCCTCTTAGTGTTCAAGAGGGTTTTAGGATATTGATTTTGAAAAAACTATTCTCTCCCCCTTTTTGAACACAAGGAGATACCAAATTGAAAAATCATACCAATTGAAAAACTCTTTTTAAAATTAGGTGGTGGTGCGGTCCTTTTGCTTTGGGCTAATACTCTCTCCCCCTTTGGCATGAATCGCCAAAAACAGAGTCATTTAGAGCCCTTAGAATTACTTTCTCCCCCTTTGGTCATAAATAAATGAGTGAAGATTATACCAAAGACGGAGTCCTTTAGCTTTGGACTCATGCTCTTTCCCTTAAAGATGGAGAGTGGCTCGGAGCGACGGCGAAGGATGAGTTACGGAGTGGAAGCCTTTGTCTTCGCCGAAGACTCCAATTCCCTTTCAATACACCTATGACTTGGTTGAAATAGACTTGAAAACATATTAGTCATAGCATATGAAAGAGACATGATCAAAGGTATATGAATGAGCTATGTGTGCAAATCAACAAAAGAAGTTCCTAGAATCAAGAATATTTAGCTCATGCCTAAGTTTGTTAAAAGTTTGTTCATCAAGTGGCTTGGTAAAGATATCGGCTAATTGATCTTTAGTGTTAATATATGCAATCTCGATATCTCCCTTTTGTTGGTGATCCCTTAAGAAATGATACCGAATGGCTATGTGTTTAGTGCGGCTATGCTCAACGGGATTATCCGCCATGCAGATTGCACTCTCATTATCACATAGAAGAGGAACTTTGGTTAATTTGTAACCGTAGTCCCTAAGGGTTTGCCTCATCCAAAGTAGTTGCGCGCAACAATGGCCTGCGACAATGTACTCGGCTTCGGCGGTAGAAAGAGCTACGGAATTTTGTTTCTTTGAAGCCCAAGACACCAAGGATCTTCCCAAGAACTGGCAAGTCCCCGATGTGCTCTTTCTATTGATTTTACACCCTGCCCAATCGGCATCCGAATAACCAGTTAAATCAAAAGTGGATCCCCTAGGATACCAAAGCCCAAACTTAGGAGTATAAACTAAATATCTCAAGATTCATTTTACGGCCGTAAGGTGAGCTTCCTTAGGGTCGGCTTGGAATCTTGCACACATGCATACGGAAAGCATAATGTCCGGTCGAGATGCGCATAAATATAGTAAAGAGCCTATCATCGACCGGTATACCTTTTGATCGACGGATTTACCTCCTTCGTCGAGGTCGAGATGCCCATTGGTTCCCATGGGTGTCTTGATAGGTTTAGCATCCTTCATCCCAAACTTGCTTAGAATATCTTGAGTATACTTCGTTTGGCTTAGGAAGGTGCCCTCTTGGAGTTGCTTTACTTGAAATCCTAAGAAGTACTTCAACTCCCCCATCATAGACATCTCGAATTTTTGTGTCATGATCCTACTAAATTCTTCACATGTAGACTCGTTAGTAGACCCAAATATAATATCATCAACATAAATTTGGCATACGAACAAGTCATTTTCAAGAGTTTTAGTGAAGAGTGTGGGATCGGCCTTTTCGACTTTGAATCCATTAGTGATAAGGAAATCTCTAAGGCATTCATACCATGCTCTTGGGGCTTGCTTGAGCCCATAAAGCGCCTTAGAAAGTTTATAGACATGGTTAGGGTACTCACTATCTTCAAAGCCATGAGGTTGCTCAACATAGACCTCTTCCTTGATTGGTCCATTTAGGAAGAGGTCTGTTGCTTCAACATAGACCGTTGCTTCACGTCCATTTGATAAAGCTTGAAGCCATGGTAAGTAGCATAGGCTAATAATATACGAATTGACTCAAGCCTAGCTACGGGTGCATAGGTTTCATCGAAATCCAAACCTTCGACTTGGGAGTATCCTTTGGCCACAAGTCGGGCTTTGTTCCTTGTCACCACACCATGCTCGTCTTGCTTGTTGCGGAACACCCATTTGGTTCCTACAACATTTTGATTAGGACGTGGAACTAAATGCCATACCTCGTTCCTAGTGAAGTTGTTGAGCTCCTCTTGCATCGCCACCACCCAATCCGAATCTTGTAGTGCGTCCTCTACCCTATGTGGCTCAATAGAGGAAACAAAAGAGTAATGCTCACAAAAATGTGCAACACGAGATCTAGTAGTTACCCCCTTATGAATGTCGCCGAGGATGGTGTCGACGGGGTGATCTCGTTGGATTGCTTGGTGGACTCTTGGGTGTGGCGGCCTTGGTTCTTCATCCTCCTTGTCTTGATCATTTGCATCTCCCCCTTGATCATTGTCATCATCTTGAGGTGGCTCATTTGCTTGATCTTATCCTTCATCAACTTGAGCCTCATCCTCATTTTGAGTTGGTGGAGATGCTTGCGTGGAGGAGGATGGTTGATCTTGTGCATTTGGAGGCTCTTCGGATTCCTTAGGACACACATCCCCAATGGACATGTTCCTTAGCGCGATGCATGGAGCCCCTTCATCACCTATCTCATCAAGATCAACTTGCTCTACTTGAGAGCCGTTAGTCTCATCAAACACAACGTCACAAGAAACTTCAACTAGTCCCGAGGACTTGTTAAAGACTCTATATGCCCTTGTGTTTGAATCATATCCTAGTAAAAAGCCTTCTACAGTCTTAGGGGCAAATTTAGATTTTCTACCTCTTTTAACAGGAATAAAACATTTGCTACCAAAGACTCTAAAATATGAAATATTGGGCCTTTTACCGGTTAGGAGTTCGTATGATGTCTTCTTGAGGATTCAGTGTAGATATAACCGGTTGATGGCGTAGCAGGTGGTGTTGACCGCCTCGGCCCAAAACCGATCCGAAGTCTTGTACTCATCAAGCATGGTTCTTGCCATGTCCAATAAAGTTCTATTCTTCCTCTCCACTACACCATTTTGTTGTGGTGTGTAGGGAGAAGAGAACTCATGCTTGATGCCCTCCTCCTCAAGGAAGCCTTCTATTTGTGAGTTCTTGAACTCCGTCCCGTTGTCGCTTCTAATCTTCTTGATCCTTAAGCCGAACTCATTTTGAGCCCATCTCAAGAATCCTTTTAAGGTCTCTTGGGTATGAGATTTTTCCTGCAAGAAGAACACCCAAGTGAAGCGAGAATAATCATCCACAATAACTAGACAGTACTTACTCCCGCCGATGCTTATGTAAGCAATCGGGCCGAATAGGTCCATGTGTAGGAGCTCTAGTGGCCTGTCGGTCATCATGATGTTCTTGTGTGGATGATGGGCACCAACTTGCTTCCCTGCTTGGCATGCGCTACAAATCCTGTCTTTTTCAAAATGAACATTTGTTAATCCTAAAATGTGCTCTCCCTTTAGAAGCTTATGAAGATTCTTCATCCCAACATGGGCTAGTCGGCGGTGCCAGAGCCAACCCATGTTAGTCTTAGCAATAATCAAGTGTCGAGTTCAGCTCTATCAAAATCTACCAAGTATAGTTGACCCTCTAACACTCCCTTAAATGCTATTGAATCATCACTTCTTCTAAAGACAGTGACACCTACATCAGTGAATAAACAGTTGTAGCCCATTTGACATAATTGAGAAACGGAAAGCAAATTGTAATCTAATGAATCTACAAGAAAAACATTGGAAATAGAATGGTCAGGAGATATAGCAATTTTACCCAATCCTTTGACCAAACCTTGATTTCCATCCCCGAATGTGATAGCTCGTTGGGGATCTTGGTTTTTCTCGTAGGAGGAGAACATTTTCTTCTCCCCTGTCATGTGGTTTGTGCACCCGCTGTCGATGATCCAACTTGAGCCCCCGGATGCATAAACCTACAAAACATGTTTAGTTCTTGACTTTAGGTACCCAAATAGTTTTGGGTCCTTTGGCATTAGACACAAGAACTTTGGGTACCCAAACACAAGTCTTTGATCCCTTGTGCTTGCCCCCAACATACTTGGCAACTACCTTGCCGGATTTGTTAGTCAAAACATAAGATGCATCAAAAGTTTTAAATGAAATGTCATGATCATTTGATGCACTAGGAGTTTTCTTCTTAGGCAACTTAGCACGGGTTGGTTGCCTAGAACTAGATGTCTCACCCTTATACATAAAAGCATGGTTAGGGCTAGAGTGAGACCTCCTAGAGTGAATTCTCCTAATCTTGCTCTCAGGATAGCCGACAGGGTATAAAATGTAACCTCGTTATCCTGGGGCATGGGAGCCTTGCCCTTAACAAAATTAGACAATTTCTTAGGAGGGGCATTAAGTTTGACATTGTCCCCCTTTTGGAAGCCAATGCCATCCTTAATGCCAGGGTGTCTCCCACTATAAAGCATACTACGAGCAAATTTAAATTTTTCATTTTCAAGTTCATGCTCGACAATTTTAACATCTAGTTTAGCTATATGATCATTTTGTTGTTTAATTAAAGCCATGTGATCATGAATAGCATTAATATCAACATCTCTACATCTAGTACAAATAGAAGTGTGCTCAACGGTAGATGTAGATGGTTTGCAAGATTTTAATTCTACAACCTTAGCATGCAATATGTCATTTTTACTTCTAAGGTCGGAAATGGTGGCATTGCAAACATCAAAATCTTTAGCCTTAGCAAGCAATTTTTAATTTTCATCTCTAAGGCTAGCAAGAGAGATGTTCAATTCTTCAATCTTAGCAAGCAAATCATCATTATCATTTCTAAGATTGGGAATTGAAACATTACAAGCAATAGAATCAACCTTATCTAACAAATTAGCATTCTCATTTCTAAGGTTGTCTATAGTCTCATGGCAAGTGCTTAGTTTACTAGATAATTTTTCACATTTTTCAACTTCTAGAGCATAAGCATTTTTAACTTTAACATGTTTTTTGTTTTCCTTGATTAGGAAGTCCTCTTGGGAGTCCAAGAGATCATCCTTCTCATGGATGACACTAATTAATTCATTTAATTTCTCTTTTTGTTGCATGTTTAGGTTGGCAAAAAGGGTACGTAAATTATCTTCCTCATCACTAGCATTATCATCACTAGAGGACTCATATCTAGTGGAGGATTTGGATTTAACCTTCTTCTTTTTGCCATCCTTTGCCATGAGGCACTTGTGGCCGACCTTGGGGAAGAGAAGTCCCTTGGTGACGGCGATGTTGGCGGCATCCTCGTCGTCGGAGGAGTCGCTAGAGCTTTCGTCGGAGTCCCACTCGCGACAAACATGGGCATCGCCCCCCTTCTTCTTGTAGTACCTCTTCTTCTCCTTTCTTCTCCCCTTCTTGTTGTCGCCCCTGTCACTGTCACTAGATATAGGACATTTTGCAATAAAGTGACCGGGCTTACCACACTTGTAGCAAACCTTCTTGGAGCGGGGCTTGTAATCTTTCCCCCTCCGTTGCTTGAGGATTTGGCGGAAGCTTTTGATGACAAGCGCCATTTCCTCGTTGTCGAGCTTGGAGGCGTCGATGGGTGTTCTACTTGGTGTAGACTCCTCCTTCTTCTCCTCCGTCGCCTTGAATGCGACCGGTTGTGCTTCGGATGTGGAGGGACCGTCAAGCTCGTTGATCTTCCGTGAGCCCTTGATCATAAACTCAAAGCTCACAAAATTCCCGATTACTTCCTCGGGAGTCATTAGTGTATATCTAGGATTACCACGAATTAATTGTACTTGAGTAGGGTTAAGGAAAATGAGTGATCTTAGAATAACCTTAACCACCTTGTGGTCATCCCATTTCTTGCTCCCGAGGTTGCGCACTTGATTCACCAAGGTTTTGAGCCGGTTGTACATATCTTGAGGCTCCTCCCCTTGGCAAAGACGGAAGCGACCGAGCTCCCCCTCGATCGTTTCCCGCTTGGTGATCTTGGTTAGTTCATCACCCTCGTGCGCGGTCTTGAGCACGTCCCAAACTTCCTTGGTGCTTTTTAATCCTTGCACCTTGTTGTACTCCTCCCTACTTAGAGAGGCGAGGAGTATGGTTGTAGCTTGGGAGTTGAAGTGCTCGATTTGGGCAACTTCATCCACATCATAGTCTTCATCCCCTACGGATGGTACCTGTACACCAAACTCAACAACATCCCATATACTTTTGTGGAGTGAGGTTAGATGAAATCGCATTAAATCACTCCACCTAGCATAATCTTCACCATCAAAAGTTGGTGGTTTGCGTAATGGGACGGAAAGTAAAGGTGTATGTTTAGAAATGCGAGGGTAGCGTAGGGGGATCTTACTAAACTTCTTGCGCTCATGGCGCTTATAAGTTACGGAGGGCGCGTCAGAGCCGGAGGTGGAAGGTGATGAAGTGTCGGTCTCGTAGTAGACCACCTTCCTCATCTTCTTTATCTTGTCGCCGCTCCGATGCGACTTGTGAGAAGAAGCTTTCTTCTCCTTCCCCTTTCCCTTCTTGCGGGACTCTTCCGATGAAGCCTTCCCGTGGATTGTAGTGGCCTTTTCGCCGGTCTCCATCTCCTTCTTGGCGTGTTCTCCCGACATCACTTCGAGCGGTTAGGCTCTAATGAAGCACCGGGCTCTGATACCAATTGAAAGTCGCCTAGAGGGGGGGTGAATAGGGTAAAACTGAAATTCTCAAAATTAATCAAAACTACAAGCCGGGTTAGCGTTAGAAATAGAAACGAGTCCGAGAGAGAGGGCGTAAAACAAATCGCAAGCGAATAAGGAGTGTGACACGCGGATTTGTTTTACCGAGGTTCGGTTCTTGCAAACCTACTCCCCGTTGAGGTGGTCACAAAGACCGGGTCTCTTTCAACCCTTTCCCTCTCTCAAATGGTCCCTCGGACTGAGTGAGCTTTTCTTCTCAATCACTTGGAACACAAAGTTCCCACAAGGATCACCACACGATTGGTGTCTCTTGCCTTAATTACAAGTGAGTTTGATCTCAAGAAAGAATGAGAAAGAAAGCAATCCAAGCGCAAGAGCTCAAAAGAACACAACAAATCTCTCTCACTCAACACTAAAGCTTTTGTGGAATTGGGAGAGGATTTGATCACTTGAGTGTGTCTTGTATTGAGTGCCTAGCTCTTGTAAGTAGTTGGAAGGTGGAAAACTTGGATGACTTGAATGTGGGGTGGTTGGGGGTATTTATAACCCCAACCACCAAACTAGCCGTTTGGTGGAGGCTGCTGTCGCATGGCGCACCGGACAGTCCGGTGCGCCACCGGACACTGTCCGGTGCGCCAGCCACGTCACCAGGCCGTTGGGTTCCGACCGTTGGAGCTCTGACTGCTGGGCTCGCCTGGATGTCTGGTGGCACACCGGACATGTACTGTAGAGTGTCCAGTGCGCCACTTCGCGCGTGCCTAACTTCTGCGCGCTCTGGCGCGCATTTAATGCTTCCGCAGGTGACCGTTGGCGTGAAGTAGCCGTTGCTTCGCTGGCTCACTGGACAGTCCGGTGTACACCGGACACGTCCGGTGAATTATAGCGAAGCAAATTTCCGAAGCTGGCGAGTTCCAGAGACGCTGAGTCTTGGGGAACCGGACACTGTCCGGTGTACACCGGACAGTCCGGTGAATTATAGTGGAGCGCCTCTGGATTTTCCCGAAGGTGAGGAGTTCAGCGTGAAGTCCCCTGGTGCACCGGACACTGTCCGGTGGTGCACCGGACACTGTCCGGTGCGCCAGACCAGGGCACACTTCGGTTATCCCTTGCTCTCTTTGTTGAACACAATTCTTGGTATTTTTATTGGCTAAGTGTGAACCTTTGGCACCTGTATAACTTATACACTAGAGCAAACTAGTTAGTTCAATTATTTGTGTTGGGCAATTCAAGCACCAAAATCAATTAGGAAATAGATGTAAGCCTAATTCCCTTTCAGTCGTGCCCTGGCTTCTTTAAATAGGTCGTCCGCCTACGACTGTCTTCTTCACTCGCACCAGTCTCCTTTCTTATTTCCACTTCACCCACTCAGAAAACCCCAATGATAGGAAGCAAGAGCGGCAAGGGCTAGCATGAGAAGAAAGGCCAAGGCGACAAGCGGAAACACCCTCTGACTCCTCCGTCGGAGGACTTCGGTGACTTGGAGTACTCGAATGAGCAGTTCTCTTCTGAGGGCTAGGAGTCCCCACCAACAGTGCCCTTCATCATCATCCGCTAGTTCGAATGACTCGATGGGGCTCTCTATGGCGGGGAGGGCGTATATCCGGACCGTCGAGCGAGCAGGGCTCGAGGGCTCAAATGACTCGGAAGAAGACTCTGAGGAGGAGGAGGACGACAACGGTGGGGCAGACGAGGGTGGCTACGACGGTGGCGATGAGGGAGGCGAGGATGACAAGGTTGGCAACAACTGTGGTGAAAACAAGAGTGGTGGCGGTGGCGGCGATAACAACGACGGTGATGGTGACAACGGCAAGGGTGGTAGTGGCGATGGCGACAGTAGTTATGGCGGCAACAGCAACAAGAGTGGCAGCATTGGCGGCAACGCCGGTGGCAAGGTGCCACCAGCTTATATATTAGTATAGTGTAATATAGTGGTAGAATGTTGTAGTAGTAGAACTAGCAGTAGTAGTACGAGGAGTAGTGGTAGTAGGGATATTTTGTCGGGGTCGGTTAATAATGAATCAGCCCTTTTCTCTGTAATGATCCTCCTGAAGGTAATGAAAACTGCTAGTTTTATCCTCGTTGGATGTTGACTTTGTGTTATTGTTGCTCTACTCTTGTGGTCTGACTGCGGGTATTGAGTTTTTTGCCTCGTTCAATTTCTTATGTTTCGACTAATATCTCCCGACCGATTCTGTGTAGGAGTGTGTTTTCTGTCCGTCTGAGCCTGTCCGACTGAATCTATCTGACTTAACTTGTCTGACCTAACGCTTACTCCTTTCGATCTGAAAATCCATTTCCCTCATGCTGGAGCTTGTGGCAGGTCTACAGTTGACATGTATATATACGCCTGTTGTCTAACAGTTTCTAGCAAGCAAACCCTAGCTTTGCTCTTTCACCACAACTCTCCCCTCTAAAATTCTCGTACCTCGGTGAGTCCATGCTTGATTTCGCGCCTTTGTGAGGTCTCATGGTGCCCAGGAAGAAGAAGCGGGGTGGCGCTGCATCTATCATTCCCCCTATCGATCCCAATAGCCAACTTCCTTTCTATGGTAACTACACCTCTGTTGTTTCTGAATATGATTTGCTATATCTAGTAGAAATTGACATTCTTCCTTCGAAAGAATTGTGTTCCTAGCGAATTTAGCAATTGATTACTGTGCCCATAGAGGATACCCATGAGTCTGTGGTTTTCGTTCCTTTCTTGATCTGGCCCTGGGTCTCCATGTTTCCCCATTTTTCGTGGCCTCCTTGATTTCTATTCTCTCAATTTGACTCATTTGAACCCTAACTTTGTTCTCCAAATCTCCATCTTCGTGTATCTATGTGAGGCTTATCTTGGAATTAACCCACATTTTGGATTGTGGAAGTATCTTTACCACTGTAAAACCAGGGATGGTTGGTGCACATCTTCAGGTGGTTGGTAGGACTAGCCTTGAGCTTCGGCGGGGTAAGAAAGTTGAATATCTAGATATCCCTAGAAGGATAGTATTAAAATGGCGCTTCAAGTGGTTCACTATGGAGAATCACAACAAGTCTTTGCCTACTCGTTCTGGAAGACAACCAGATGTTCGTGTTCCCAGTTGGATAGAGGCCCTAACTGATTCTGAAGTTGCTGAGGCAAAGGTCTTGTTGGCTAAAATTGCTGGTTTAAAGGACAGAGGCCTAACTGTCGAGGCTGTGGTGATCGACTTTGTCTTCAAGAATATCCAACCTCTCAAGGACAGATTCTACCCTACATATGTTTATAATAGTGTCAGGGATCCTTTCCGAGTGACGAACAAGCCAATCTCAGAGGAAAACATCTTGAGCCGGGTTGAGATGATGCTGAGGGTTTCCATAGTAAATGTCAGTGCTCTTAGATCTTACTCTGCCTAGAACCTTCATCCATTGGTAAGTTCTGACCACTTGATTCCTGGCTCGACGCTTGCTGAGTTATTGTGTGCTTTGTGCTTACTATGCTATTTCATTGTTGTAGAGTCCTTTTGCTGAGTTTGTGTCTAACCCACCTATCCATGGAGAAAGTAGCAGTTCTAGCCATAGAGTGTGGCTTTCCTTGGATGAGATAGAGGTCATAATTGCTGCGTACCGAGCTCTGCCTGAGGAGGATAAGCAGACTTACATCTTGATACAGCAGCCTGCCAGTGACTTCAAGATTGAGGTTGTTCTCGACATGCTGGCTGGGGAGTCTTCTAAGTTGGCGCGACTTGAGTCGGGGTGTGGAGCCCCCAAGCAGTCGAGCGCTGGCAGGAAGAGGGCGAATAATCTCATGAGTCCATGATGCAAACAATCTTGTCAGTCAAATGCCCCAGCCAAGTCCATAGATGTTAAGAAGAAGAGGAAACTATGTTGTTCGTCAGACCTATAGCCAATGACTGCTCAGGCTGAGCTAAATGCCGATGATGATGTGGTGGATGCTAGTTTGGTGGATGACGTGGAAGGTGGAAGTGTGGTGAAAATGACTTGGTATGTAGTGGAGGAGGTGGAGGAAGATGAGGAGGAGGAGGAGGATGTGCTTCCTTTGGTTCGGTGCGAACAGCGCTCCAAGGCTCGGAGTGATACTTCGAGTCTTGCTACCCCAGCGAGAATGGTGGATATCCAAGGTTTGTCTATGTCTGTTGTCGATGGTATACTTGAAGAGGCCATTCCTAAGGAGCCCCTGCTTGAGTTACCTAAAATTAATGTTATCGATGTCTACATAGCTCGCTCGGATGAAGCACCTTCTGCTGTTTGTTGGCTGGGCTAGAGGTAAGCCTGCCAGTCCCCAGGGAGCTCCTATATTAGTCGGTCTTACCGTTGACCCAGTCCTACCCCTAGAGGACATTTAAGCCCCCGAGGGTGTCACGGTTGGTTCCCCTTCTACTACTTCAATGGAGATTCATGTTGGGTTGCCAATGCCTCATATTGACGATGTTGTGGCAACGAATTCTGTCTTGCCCATCAAGCCTGGTCCAGCCGACAAAACCACTTTGGAGGTCAGCAGTTCCGATGTTGGAATCCCCATGGGTGTTGGATTTAGTCTAGGAGATTCACAACCTTTGGCGCTTGTTCCTAGTTCCCTTGCGGCTTCTGTGGGTGCTACTGCTTCTGGGGATGTCTTAGCTGTACCATCTTTGCATTTTCCGGTTTTCCTGGCAAACTTGCAGGTACTTGTCTGTGGAGCTCACATTGCTTTGTATTCTTCCAATGGGTGTTCTATCTTTTGATTTTTGTCTTTGAAGGGTGTCTTGAATCAAGTGGTTGTCCAGCTAAAGGCACATGCAGCTCAGGTGCCTGAGCAGATATCTTCTTTGTCAAAGTGGATCCTGTTGCTCTTCAGAAGCAGATAGATGATCTAAGGGCTGCCAATGTAGGTAAGTCTTTGATGTCATTCCTTGCTAACTTTTTTTGATGATTGAAAGTTTTTTCTTCAGCTATGACTCGACGGTGCTCCGATGCCGAGTAAAGGTGCATCCAAAATCAAGCAGAGCTTGACCAAGTCACAGGGTTCCTTTATGGTGCCTGCACCATGAACTCTGCCTTGCAATCGAAGTTAGATATGGAGAAGAAAACTCATGAGGTAACTCATCGGGAGCTTCGGGTTGCTTATTTCATGTTGTTGATCTATTATCAAGAATTCTCCGATCCATAGGAGGAGATCCAGAGGCTTAAGGATGAAAACCAATTGCTGCTCTCTTCTCAAAATAATCTGAATAAGGTGTATAGGGATGCCTCCATCTCCCTTACCACTTTGGAGTAGAGCCACTAGATTACCATGGAGGAGCTGGAGCGCAAGAGGACTGAGCTGAAGGAGTCCTAGGAAGAAGTGTCAGTGCTTAGTAGTTCACTGTCCTCTAAAGGTTCTACCATCAGAGAACTTCGTGCTTCAAAGAAGTTTGTGTCACAGGAGTTGGAAACTACAAACATAACATCAATGTCTTAGAAGGCGATTGTGAAATTCTGAAGGCAGGGTATGACAAAGCGATGGATAAGGTGGTCCGCTCCAGTCGTCTTCGAGTGAAGAAACTTGGTGTTGTGGATCCTGATGATATTGTTGCGGATGTTCAAGCTGCATCAGGGACTGTGACTAAGGCTCCTGCCCTGAGTGGACTTATGGCTGATTCCACTTCTGGAAATGCTCCTGCGTGATACATTGTAAACTTAGAATGTAGAATAATTGTTGCTTGAGTGGGAGGCGCTTCCCCCTTTTGTAAATTTACTTGACAATTTAGTTTGAATCTAAGGTTTGGAGTTGCTTCGTTGTATTGTGATGAGTTGTGCAAGGGAAACTTAGTGGGCGTCCCTGTTTTTTTGTTTTGTTCTTCTTGATGGGGTTTTGCGTGCACCCCTTTTTTTTGTGTGTGTGTGTGTGTATGTGCATGTCATCAACTTAAACAACTTCACGATTTAAGTCAACTACTCTATTAGTAGGGTATGGTGTGCACCCTTTGTTTGTAAGTGTGAGAATGTTATACCGACTTAAGCCGATCCTCGACTTAAGTTGATTGCTCCATTAGTAGGGTTTAATATGCACCCTTTGTTTGTAAGCCTGAGCATGTAACACCAACTTAAGTCGATCCCCGACTTAATTCGATTGCTCCATTAGTAGGGTTTAGTATGCACCCTTTGTTTGTAAGCGTGAGCATGTAACACTGACTTAAGTTGATCCCCAACTTGGGTCAATTGCTCCATTAGCAAGGTTTTCAATGCACCTGCTGACTCGGTTCTGACCGATAGAGGTCCGACCGATCTTAGTTTGACCGATCTTGAATTTTGTCATTTTGCATTTCTAACTGATATGTAACACCCTGAATTTGGGGGTATAAATTTTCTCCTCCAATATTCACCAAATTCAGACCTTACTCTATTTTTCTTTTCCTGTTTCGCTCCTTCCTCCTATTTTCAAAGCAATAAAGAGACTGGTGTTTGTATTGTGTGTAACCAAAGCCTAAGTTGATATTGTTGTTGCATCATGCTGAAGCATATTTATTTTGTCTGATGTTGTGCCTAGGCGTGCGTTCATCTAGTTTTGGTGTTCGATTCTTGGATTGATCTTGATTAGAAGCAGGCGAGATCAAGTAGCGGGAAGTCGGCCTGGCCCGCGGAATGGCCCAGCCTAGCCCTGGGTGCATGGCCCAGGCGTCCCTGCCCCCCATGCGTGCCCCCTCTCCCTCATTCTCTCTGTTACGCTCAAAGTAACCTCCCTCTCCCTTTCTTCCACCTCTCTCCCTGCCCTAGGGTGGATCCCGGTGAGCGGTTTCTGCCGTCCGTCGAGCCCGTGGTGAGTTAATCTCTCTTCCCTCCCCTCTCTCTCCTCCCCTTGGCCGAGCCCCTCCCTAGCGCTCGTGCAACCGCTGGCCTGCCCCTCCCCACCTGGCGGCGCGTGGCACCCAGCCCTGCCCCGGCGGCGTGCGGCTCCTACTCCCTAGCAGCGTGGCCCCCTGCCCCGGCATCGTGGCCCCTGCCGCCCGGCGGGCGAGGCCCCTGCCCCTGGCACGGCCCTCGTCCCCCGGCGCGGCCTGACCCCGGCGGCGTCGCCGCGACGCGCCCTCTCAGCATGGCCCGGCGTGCCCGCCCCAGCGCAGTTTTGCCCCGTGCGCGCAGCCCTGGCGCAAGTAGTCGCGTTGTGTCGAGCGCTTCGCCGCGCGACAAACCTTTTTAATTTCATTCGAGTAGTGCGTTGTGTGGTGCGCTTCCCCGCACGATGATCCTTTTAGATTCACCTAGAATTGTGTATATTAATTTAAGTGTGTAGTTTAACGATGATTAATCAAATACCAAACTAATTAAGATCTAGTGCTAATTTTATTTATGCATTGCACGATTATTAATTAGTATGATTATGTTTAGATAAGTATTTTAATCTATAGCTGCTAAACGTAATCGCTATGTCTCTTGGTCGTAGCCTCGACCGTTGTAGTTTCTTTTCTCGCATAGTCGTAGATACGAGTCCTCCGCCACGTCTGTTTAGTTGTAATATTTTATTGTGTGTTGTATTGTTTCTTTCTATGTTAAGATTGTGGAATGTATGTTTGAACTCGTACAGGTAACGGTCCGTTGGCGGAGTTCGAAGGAGTTGCAGGCGAAGACCCTGAGTAGCAGCTGGTTGGTGAAGGCAAGTGTCCTCTGACCCATTTATGTCCTACTCATTTTATAATTCATCTCCCCTCATTTACACAATTTATACCTAAGGATTGACTAGTATTTGTTTACCCTGTCCTTGTTCACCTGTTCGGGTTGGATCATGTTTGGATTAGCTCTATGTTGGCACTTTACTTTAATCAATGAACATGATGAGATTATTTATGATACATTGTTTACTTATGATTATGATGAAGGCATTGTGACATTTAAGGGGGCTCGAGCGGTTTCTCGAGTGCCTCTTCGTAAGGACTGGTTCGTTGGACGACCACCCGGGAAAACAGTACAACCATGAGGGTGGTATGGGACGCTCTTAGCTAATTAATTAGAGAAACTAATGTGTAGTTTGCTTCGCCGTCGTGCCGTCAATGGGACTCGGCGTATGTGGCTTGCTCTGCCGAGGGTGGTTTGCCCCTTGGGGAGGAGTGCAGTACATTTAGGAAAACTAACAGACGACTACAGCCTCAGGGAATCTTTGTAAAGGCTTCGTAGTGAATCCCTGGCCATTCACCTTGGGAGTGAATAAGGGTCTTGCAATCCTGGGCTAGAGAGGGAATCACGGCTCGTGGGTAAAGTGTGCAACCTCTACAGAGTGTTATGAAACTGATATATCAGCCGTGCTCACGGTTATGAGCGGTTTTGGGAGCTCCTTTGATTAAAGATATTATGATTATAGATGATGAGGAGGATAGTTATCGTTTCTTTGATTATGATTTCCGGTATTCTTTTAGTTTGTAAGGAGTACTTTTGGGATAATAACTTGGGTTTAATGCTAAAACTTGGCTCTCTATTAGTAATAATTACCTGACCAACTAAAAGCAACTGCTTGATCTTAACCCCACATAAAGCTAGTCCACCATAGCCAAACGGGGCAATTGCTGAGTATGTTGATGTGTACTCAGCCTTGCTTTACAACACCAAACCCCCCAGATTGTTCACATTGCAACCACTGCTCAGGAGAAGATGAAGTCGTGGTGGAGGATTTCCAGGAGTTCCAAGACTATGATGAGTTCTAGGCACGGGTTAGCGGCAAACCCCCAGTCAGCTGCCTGTGAAGGACGTGTGTTGCTATGTTTTGTTTTCGCACTTTGATTTATGTTTAAGACTATGTGAATGTCTCGGGTATCATGATGTAATCAAATTAATACTCTTTTATGTTATTATTTGAGCACTCTGTGATGATGTCCAACTATGTAACTGCTGTGTATGTGAATTGCTGATCCTGGCACATACATGGTTCGCATTCGGTTTGCCTTCCAAAACTAGGTGTGATATAAGTGGCATCAGAGCCGTGCTGGCTGTAGGACCGCTAACCTAGAGTAGAATGGACGTTCTAAGGATTATAGACCCCTATTCTCACCTTGACCTCGGTGTCACTTCAAAAGTTGGTCATCTCGACAAATCCTATGTTCTACTTTATATATTAAACCTTGCTAAGATTTTGTTTTATTTTGTTTCCTTAATTTTTTTATGGTTTACTTGCTGGTCATATTAGTTCTGTTCTTATTCTTATGCTTATGGTGTCTTTTGTAGATGGCTCATCTTAGACACATAGCATGGAAGTCAGTCATTCCTTTCTTGCCCTCTCGTCTTGCGAAGCGTCTGCTTTGTCGCCCAGTGACTGGCCAGTTCAGCCACTTGGAGAGGTTGCACCATCGCCTACACGAGGAGTAGGAGCATCAGTGCCAGGAGCTAGAGTAGCAGGGCCCTTCCTCCTCGCCTCAGCAGGAGGTAGAGTCTGCGAGGCGTTGCTCTACTGTGCCCTCACTAGAGGTGTCCCCTACACCACCACTAGGTGCCCTGGCCGCTGGAGTAGCTGTTGGAGGAGACCCTAGCGACGGAGACGGTGACGACAGTAGCTCGAGCCACAACATCGACCACTTTGAGGAGCAGGAGCCTGAGGGATGGGTTGCCCGACCATCACTCATGATGCCGCTCGCGGGTGTCACTTCCATGATGCGCTCGACACCTTGCTATGCCGGGCACTTGACCAACACACTTGGTCCATCGAGTATCGTTGTGTGGTCTACCAGCACAGTGACGGGGCATACCCAGACCGCTGGGAGGCGACATGCATGGTGAGCCGTCTAGAGGATGGTCTCTGGGGTGCGGAGGTCTGCTCGGAGCATTATTCTATCTCTAAGTGGGACTCAGCCGAGGTGGCCATGCAAGATGCCGCACGACATGCACTTTCTCACTACTGTTCGGTGCTCGGTGGGTGGCTGATGGTCTTGACCTGAGTTATTACCCCAGCCGTCCATCTGGCAGCACTAGAGGTGTGGTTGTCTCACCTGTTGGTGAGGACAATCCTAGGTTGAGCAGCACAGTCAACCTAGCCGTCGTGCTAATCACGGAGCTGGACCACGCTTTAGATGAGCTGAGTAGGGCTCATGCCGAGATCACCTAGTTGCAGGCTAAGCGCGTGGAGCATCGTCACCTAGAGGATGGCTCTCTCGCCTCCGTCGGCACTCAGCACCATTACCGCTCGCCTCGGCATGGACACCATGTCTACGACAACGCCGACTACAGGACCCGGATAAATTTAGAACCATAGATCGTTAGCGTTGGATTTTGTAATTAATGCTTAAAATAGAAGTCTTAGTCTTAGTCAGTCTTAGTTAGTTAGGATAGTTTGCTTATCCCGTGTTTTTATGATTGTCATGATGAACTCTGATGGATTTGGATCTTTGTAATGACTGTCGCCAGAGTGTGGGTACCCCCTGCATTTTGGTTTAGCTGTTAATGTTAATGAAATTAGTTATTTAGTTGGGAAACCTTTTTACCTCTACTTTCCTCTTTATCTGAGAAGTTGTTTTTGCCTATGTTGGGAGTCAGTGAAGATGCTTGTTTGTTTAGTGTTGTGAAGAACTCTATACCCTTTTCTTATGCTGAAAGATTTGCAAGATAAGTTCTGATGTGTGATTTGCAAGATAGTGTTGTGAATATGCTTGTTTCGAGGTGGAAGGCGTGCCCAGCAAGAGCAGCAGGCACCACAGGATGAGGCATCCCAGCAGCAGTTGCCACCACCCCCCCAATGATAATAGAGCAGATGTTTCTGATGCAGACTCAGGTAGTCCAAGCGATTGGTCAGACTCTAGTATCCATGCAACAGGTGCAGCAACAGCAACCCCACCCCAAGCTCAACTGCAAGTGCAGATGCCTCAGATGTCGAGGGACAAACGTGCGGAGTTCATGAGAGGTCATCCCCCTATGTTCGCTCACTCTGCCAACCCCATGGATGTCGAGGATTGGCTGGGTACCATAGAGCATGCGTTGCACACCGCTTAGTGCAATGACAGAGAAAAGTTTCTGTATGGTCCCCATTTGTTGAGGGGAGCAGCCTAGTCCTGGTGGGAGTCCTATCTCGTCACCTACGTCGACCCCGAAGCCATTACTTGGGAGGAATTCAGAGATAATTTCCATCGATGTCATGTTCCAGCAGGTCTGATGATAGTGAAGAAAGAGGAGTTTCTAGCACTAAAGCAAGGGCCCATGCCAGTCAGTGTGTACCGAGATAGGTTTATGCAACTGTCCTACTATGCTCCTGAAGATGTCAACACTGATGCCAAGAGGCAGTACCATTTCTTGAGAGGCTTAGTCGACCCTCTGCACTATCAGCTGATGAATCATACCTTCCCCACCTTTCAACACCTGATCGACAGAGCAATCATGACAGAGAAGAAACACGAGGAGGTGGAAGATCGAAAGCGCAAGATTGGTGGACCTCAGCCTGGGAGCAACAATCGCCCCCGTTTCTCAGGTAATCCACCTCAATAGTTCAAGCAGAGTCACCCTCAGGGATATCAATAGCAGACCCAGTATCCACCTCAGTAGTAGTTCCAGAGGCAGTACCCTTAGCATTAGCAGTAGTACCTCCAGAACAGCCAGCCAGGAGGAAGTCAGTTCTAGAGGCAGAATAATCAGGCACCTCGTCTTCCTACCCCAGCAACCAACAAGAGTAGTCAAGTAGCCCCAGTGCAAGGAGAAGGCAGAGGATGCTTCCATTGTGGAGAGCCGGGCCACTGGTTGATGCATTGTCCAAAGAAGGTAGCTCAGCAGCAGCCGGCCCCCAATGCCCCAGCAAGGCAGAATTCACCTCAGCAAGGAGCAGGCAATCATGTTCAGACACGCTACAACCATGGGAGGCTAAACCATCTAGAGGTCGAAGCAATCCAGGAAACACCAGGCATGATAGCAGGTATGTTCCTAGTCGAATCCCATCTTGCAGAAGTGTTATTTGATACTAGCGCAACACTTTCATTCATTACTGCATCATGGGTAGAAGCACATAATCTCTTAATAACCACCATGACAACACCAATTGAAATTGATTCAGCCGGTGGAAAAGTTCGAGCCGATAGTGTATGCTTGAATGTAAGTGTGGAAATAAGGGAGTAGAGTTCCCCGCTAACCTAATAGTGATGGATACTCAGGGAATAGATGTTATCCTAGGGATAATTTGGCTAGATAAGTACCAAGCAGTTATTAGCTGTGATAAGAGGACATCAAAGTTTGTGTCCTCACTAGGAGAGGAAGTGGTGACTGAGCTAGTCTCACCCGAGCCAAAGAAAGGAGGTTATCACCAGATGGCTATTGATAAAAAAGAGGCCGATCCAATCGAGGCTATCAAGGTTGTGTCAGAATTTTTGGATGTGTTCCCTAAAGATCTACCAGGTATGCCACCTAAGCGGAAAGTTGAGTTTGTCATAGAGCTTATTCCTGGCACCGCCCCTATTTCTAAAAGAGACTGCATGGTATCTAGACCTAAATTGGTTGAGATCAAGAAGCAAATAGATGAGCTGTCAGAGAAAGGTTACATCAGACCAAGTACCTCACCTTGGGCTACTCCTGTCCTGTTCGTGGACAAGAAAGATGGCACCAGGAGGATCTGCATCGATTACCGAGCTCTGAATGAAGTCACAATCAAGAACAAGTACCCCCTGTCCAGAATAGAAGATCTATTCGACCAACTAAGAGGAGCCAGTGTGTTCTCGAAGATAGATTTGAGGTCAGGTTATCATTAGCTCAGGATCCGACCTTGGGACATCCTGAAGATGGCATTTATTACCAAGTATGGGCTGTATGAGTACACAGTTATGTCTTTTGGCATGACGAATGCGCCAGCCTTCTTCATGAATCTGATGAACAACATGTTCATGGATTATTTAGACAACTTCGTGGTGGTATTCATTGATGACATCCTCATATATTCTCAAAGTGAGGAAGAGCATGTAGATCATCTGAAGATGGTATTGCAGATGTTGCGAGAGCACCAGCTGAATGCAAAGTTGAGCAAGTGCAAGTTCTGAATTGATGAAGTCCTGTTCTGGGGTCACATTATAAACAGAGATGGATTGATTGTGGGTCCGAAGAAAGTGGCAGACATTCTGAATTGGAAAGCGCCAACAGATGTTCGAGGAATCAAGAGCTTCATTGGAATGGCAGGATATTATCGACGATTCATTGAAGGTTTTTCGAAGATTGCGAGACCAATGATAGCTTTGCTAGCAAACAAAGTCGAGTTCAAGTGGACCTAGAAGTGCCAAGAAGCCTTTGAAGCGCTGAAAGAGAAGTTGACTACAACACCTATCTTAATTTTGCCCGATGTGCACAAGCCTTTCTCGGTGTATTGCGATGCTTCCTACACCGGCTTGGAATGTGTATTGATGCAAGAGGGAAGAGTTGTGGCATACTCGTCCCGACAATTGAAGGTTCATGAGAAGAATTATCCAATCCATGACCCGGAGTTAGCAGCAGTGGTTCATGCACTAAAGACATGGAGGCACTATCTGTACGGGCAGAAGTGCGATGTTTATACAGACCATAAGAGTCAGAAGTACATATTCACCCAGTCGGAGCTGAATATGAGGCAACAAAAATGGTTGGAGTTGATCAAAGATTATGAATTGGATATTCACTACCATCTAGGCAAAGCGAACATGGTGGCATATGCTCTAAGCAGAAAAAGTCAAGTCAACATGATGGTCGCTCACCCGATGCCTTATGAGTTGGCCAAAGAATTTGACAGACTTAGCCTCTGATTTTTTAACAACACGCGAGGAGTAACAGTCGAATTAGACCCACCTTAGAGCGGGAAATCAAAGAAGCGCAAAAGAACGATGAAAAGATCATGAAATCCGGCAGCTGATTCTAGAAAGAAGAGGCAAAGATTTTCGGGAAGATGCAGAAGGTTTGGTATGGTTCAAAGACTGTTTGTGTGTTCCCAATGTCCAACCCATTCAGGAGTTGATCCTCAAGGAAGCTCATGAGACCACCTATTCCATACATCCTGGAAGTGAGAAGATGTATCAGGATATGAAGAAGAAATTCTGGTGGTACGGAATGAAAAGGGAGATTGCAGAGCATGTGGCTATATGTGATAGTTGTCAGAGAATCAAGGCAGAGCATCAGAGGCCAGCCGGTTTGTTACATCCATTGCAAATTCCTCGGCGGAAATGGGATGAGATCAGAATGGACTTCATAGTCGGGTTGTCTCGCACTCGAGCTGGCTACAATTCCATTTGGGTAGTAGTGGACTGCTTGACCAAGTTAGCCCACTTCATACCTATCAAGGCTAGCTACAACAGTGCAGTATTGGCAGAGTTGTACATGTCCCAGATTGTTTGTCTCCATGGTGTGCCAAAGAAGATAGTGTCAGACCGAGGAACATAGTTCACCTCTCATTTCTGGCAGCAGTTGCATGAAGCTTTGGGTACACATTTGAATTTTAGTTCAGCTTATCACCCACAGATAGATGGTTAGAATGAAAGAACTAATCAAATCTTAGAAGATATGTTGAGAGCCTGTGCGTTGCAAGATAAGTCCGGATGGGACAAGATGTTACCTTGTGTAGAATTCTCCTATAACAACAGTTACCAGGCTAGTTTGAAGATGTCCCTATTTCAGGCACTTTATCGAAGGAGTTGTAGAACTCCGTTGCATTGGGATCAACCTAGAGAAAATCAAGTGTTTGGGCACATCATTTTGCTCGAAGCCGAAGAGAACATCAAGATGGTTTGGGAGAATATGAAGATAGCGTAGTCAAGGCAGCAAAGTTATGCAGACACCAGAAGAAGAGAGCTAAGTTTTGAAGTGGGAGATTTTGTCTACCTGAAGGTATCGCCTATCAGAGGAGTCAGAAGGTTCGGAGTCAAAGGCAAGCTAGCACCCCAATATGTTGGTCTGTATCAGATTCTCGCAAAGCATGAATAAGTGGCCTATCAGCTCAGTTTGCCAGAAGATTTGTCAGTGATGCATGATGTCTTTCATGTGTCTTAGTTGAAGAAGTGTCTACGTGTGCCAGAGGAGCAGTTGCCAGTGGAAGACCTGGAAGTCCAAGAAGATTTGACCTACATAGAGAAGCCAACAGATTCTAGAGACTGTAGACAGGGTAACCCGAAGGAACACAATCAAGATGTGCAAAGTCAGATGGGGTCACCACTCTGAGGAGGAAGTAACTTGGGAGCGTGA
Source organism: Zea mays (assembly GCF_902167145.1). Taxonomy (NCBI): domain Eukaryota; kingdom Viridiplantae; phylum Streptophyta; class Magnoliopsida; order Poales; family Poaceae; genus Zea; species Zea mays. The sequence goes on from NC_050096.1 coordinate 114,720,046, forward strand.
AGATGATCTGATGGCCAAGTATCCTGAGCTCTTTGCTGGCAAACCTTGAATCTCGAGGGCGAGATTCTTTTAAGGGGGATAGGTTTGTAACGCCCTGAATTAGGGGGTATAAATATTCTCCTCCAATATTCACCAAATTCAAGCGTTACTCTCCTTTTCTCTTCCTGTTTCGCTCCTTCCTCCTATTTTCAAAGCAATATAGAGACTGGTGTCCGTATCGCGTGTAACCAGAACCTAAGATGATATTGTTGTTGCATCATGTCGAAGCATATTTATTTTGTGTGATGTTGTGCCTAGGCGTGCGTTCGTCTAGTTTTGGTGTTTGATTCGTGGATTGATCTTGATTAGAAGCATACAAGATCGAGTAGAGGGAAGTCGGCCCAGACCACGGCCCAGCCCGACCCTGAGCGGGTGACCCAGGCGCCCCTGCCCCCATGTGTGCCCCCTCTCTCTCATTCTCTCAGTCCCGCTCAAAGTAACCTCCCTCTCCCTCTCTTCCACCTCTCTTCCTACCCTAGGGTGGATCCCGGTGAGCGGTTGCTGCCAACCGTCGAGCCTATGGTGAGTTCCCCTCTCCTCCTTCCCCTCTCTCTCCTCCCCTTGGTCAAGCCCCTCCCTGGCGCGCGTGTAGCCCCTGGCCGACCCCCTACCCCCCGTTGGCGTGCGGCCCCTGCCCTGCCCCGGCGGCGCATGACCCCTGCTCCCCTGCAGCTCGGCCCCCTACCTCGGCGGGCGCGACCCCTATTCCCCGGCGCGTGCAACCCCTGCCCCCTGGCGAGCACGGCCCTCGACCCCCGACGCGGCTTGCCCCCGGCGGCGCGGCCCCAGCGTGGCGCGGCCCAACATGCCTGCCTTGGCGCGGTCCGGTCCCGTGCGCGCAGCCCTGGCGCAAGTAGTCACGTTTTAAAACTTCATTGGAGTCATGTTGTGTTGCGCGTTTTGCCACGCAACAATCCTTTTTAATTCCGTTCAAGTAGTGCGTTGTGTCACGCGCTTCACCACACGACGATCCTTTTAAATTCACCTAGAATTGTGTATATTAATTTGAGTGTGTAGTGTAACGACGATAATCAAATATCGAACTAATTAGGATCTAGTGCTAATTTTATCTATGCATTTCATGATTATTAATTAATATGATTATTAGTTAATATGATTCTGAACGTAATTGCTATGTTTCTCGGCCATAGCCTCGACCGTTGTAGTTTCTTTTCTCGCATAGTCGTAGATGTGAGTGCTGCGCTACGCGTCTGTTTATTTGTAATATTTTATTGTGTGGTGTATTGTTTCTTTCTATGTTAAGATTGTGGAATGTATGTTTGAACTCGTATACATAACAGTCCGTTGGCAGAGTCAGAAGGAGTTGCAGGCGAAGACCTTGAGCAGCAGCTGGTTGAAGGCAAGTGTCCTCTGACACATTTATGTTCTACTCATTTTATAATTCATCTCCCCGCATTTACACAATTTATACCTAAGGATTGACTTGTCTTTGTTTATCCTGTCCTTGTTCACCTATTCGGGTTGGATTATTTTTGGATTAACTCTATGCTAGCGCTTTACTTTAATCAATGAACATGATGAGATTATTTATGATATGATGTTTACTTTTGATTATGATGATGGCATTGTAACATTTAATGGGGCTCGAGTGGTTTCTCGAGTGACTCTCCGTAAGGACCGGTTCGTTGGATGACCACCCGGGAAAACAGTACAACCATGAGGGTGGTATGGGACACCCTTAGCTAATTAATTAAAGGAACTAAGGTGTAGTTTGCTTCGCCGTTGTGCCGTCAATGGGGCTCGGTTTATGCGGCTCGCTCTGCTGAGGGCGGTTTGCCCCTCTGGGAGGAGTGTGATACATTTTGGAAACCTAACAGACAGCTAGAAACTCAGGGAATCTTTGTAAAAGCTTCATAGTGAATCCATGGCCATTCACCTCGGGAGTGAATAAGGGTCTTGCAAGCCTGGCCTAGAGAGGGAATCACGGCTCGTGGGTAAAGTGTGCAACCTCTCCAGAGTGTTATGAAACTGATATATCAACTGTACTCATGGGTATGAGCGGCCTTAGGAGCTCTTTTGGTTAGAGATACTATGATTACAGATGATGATGAGGATAGTTATGGTTTTGATGATTATGATTATGATTTTCGGTATTCTTTTCGTTTGGAAGGAGTACTTTTGGGCTAATAACTTGGGTTTAATGCTAAAACATGTCTCTCTATTAGTAATAATTACCTGACCAACTAAATGCAACTGCTTGACCTTAACCCCACATAAAGCTAGTCCACCTCAGTCAAACGGGGCAATTGTTGAGTATGTTGATGTGTACTCACCCTTTCTTTACAACACCAAACCCCCCAGGTTGTCTACATTGCAACCACTGCTGAGGAGAAGATGAAGTCATGGTGGAGGATTTCCAGGAGTTCCATGACTATGATGAGTTCTTGGCGTGGGTTAGCGGCAAACCCAGTCAGTGAAGTATGTGTGTTGCTACGTTTCATTTTTGCACTTTGATTTATGTTTAAGACTATGTGGATGTCTTGGGCATCATGATGTAATCAAATTAATACTCTTTTATGTTATTATTTGAGCATTGTGTGATGATGTCCAACTATGTAACTGTTGTGTACATAAATTGCTGATCTTGGCACGTACATGGTTTGCATTCAGTTTGCCTTCTAAAACCAAGTGTGGCATGATATCTTGCGAATCACACTTTTTTAGAAAATCTTGGAAAATTTGGTTTGTACACTCGATGGGCGTGTACAGCCAGACTCAAAAGGTGTCAGTGGTCTGGTCCAAAAATAGTAATCTGATGCGACGAAGAGGAAATGACGCGTCTGAGCGGTTGACATTACTCCCTTCTGGTGCCGTGTTACGCCAATGGGTGTCAGCGGTCTACTGCATTTTCTTGGAAACTTAAGCGGCTATTGAAGTCTTTGGGACTGTTCGCTGTACAGGCAGGAGGCAAGAGGTCATCCCCTGGTCTTCTTTAAATAGACTACCTACCTGTGGTCATTTCTTTCACTCGTTCTTACTCTTCTTCTCGTTCTCCTTCTTCTTCCACTCACAAAAACCACAATGACCGGCAGCAAAGGCGGCAAGGGCAAGCGCAGCCAAGGGGAGGGGAAGCATCCTTTGACTCCCCCATCGGAGGACTTCGGTGACTCGAAGTTCTCTGAGGAGAACTTCTCCTCCGAGGGCGACGACTATCTGCCACCGGCTCTCCCCACGTTGTCGTCCGATGACTCGAACGACTCGATGGGGCTGTCGATGGCCGAGCGAGCCTACATGCGATCTGTCGAGCGAGCTGGGCTTGAGGGATCGGATGACTCAGAGGTGGAGGACTCCTCGAAGGACTCTAAGGAGGAGGGCGGTGGCGGCGATGGGAGCGGCTATGAGGGGGCGATGAGGGTGGCGGCGCCAATGAGGGCGGCGCGGGTGACAGCGACAACGGCTACGACAGCAGCGACAAGAGCGGCGACGTCAAGGGTGGTAGAAGCAGCGTCGGTGGTAGGGCACCACCCGCATATGTATTAGTGTAGTGTAGTTGTAGGTAGTTGGTAGTGGTAGTGGTAGTGGTAGTAGTAGTATGAATAGTAGTGAAGGAGTGAAGGGTGACAGGGTCGGTTCATAATGAGCCGACCCTTTTCCATTGTAATGAACCCCTCATGATGAATGAAATCTCCTATTTGTTGTGTTTGCACTGCACTTATTCTTCTATCCGACTTAAGATTTTCTTGAAAACCTCGGTCGTGTGAACTCAAATGTCAAATCCGACTAACTAGCCCTACTGATAGACCCATCTAAAATCTTCGGCTCACGACTTTATCTGATAGGCTCGACTGACATATCTGCCCGCCTCACTTCACTCGATTGAGATCTGGTCTGAGTTACTTCGCCAGTCTCGATGCACCTGACTTAGCGCGCGCCCATGCGTCCTCGCTAGCCGTTTTTCTGGCTGCGAACCCTAACCGTGCTTTTTCAGCGACAAACAATTTCCTAAAACTCTTGTTCTCCTTTGTAATTGTGCTTGATTTCGCTTGTGTGCAAGGTCTGATGGTGCCTAGGAAGAAGAAACAGGGGACCACCGAGCCTGTCATTCCTCCAATTGACCCCAATATCCAACTTCTGTTCTGTGGTAACCATGCTTTCATTGTTTCTGAGTCCGATCTGCTTCATCTAGTCGATATTGGGGTTCTGCCACCAAAGGAGTTATGCTCCTGGTGGCTCTAGCAAGGAATCACCATCCTGACGGAGGATAGCCATGAGTTAGTGGTTTTCGTTCCCTTTCTGATCCGAGGATTAGGTCTGCCAGTTTCTCCTTTCTTCCACGACCTTCTCAATTTCTATTCTCTCAACTTGACTCATTTAAATCCCAACTCTTTTCTCCAAATTGCTACCTTCGTCCATCTCTGTGAGGCCTTTTTGGGGGTTAATCCGCACTTCGGGTTGTGGAAATACCTGTATCACTACGAGCCTGGAATGGCCGGGGGCACCATCAGTTGGTCAACGGCACCAGTCTGGAACTCCACGGGTAGGAAAGTCAAGTATCTCGATGTCCCTTTGAAGGATAGCATCAAGGGATGGCTTTTTGAGTGGTTCACTATGGAAAATCACAACAAGTCGTTGCCTACTCGTTCCGCGAGGTAGCCTGATGTTCGTGTGCCCAGTTGGATAGAGGCCCCAACTGACTCAGAGGTTGCCGAAGCTAAGATTCTGCTGATCGAGGTAGCTGAGTTGAAAAACTAGGGTTTGACTGCTGAGGATGTGATTATTGATTTTGTTTTCATGAACATTTAGCCTTTGAAGGATAGAGTTTACCCTGCTTATCTATACAATGGGGTGAACGACTCTTCCTGAGTTACAAACAGACGTATATCTGAGGAGGATGTCTTGAAATGAGTTTAAATGATGTTGAGAGGTGTCGTTTCAAATGTTGGCGCTCCTCGCTCTTACTCTGCCTAGAACCTTCCCCCAGTGATAAGCTTCAACCATTTGTACTTTTGCTCTGCCAGATTGTTATGCACCCTGTTCTGGCTATGGGTTTCTGTTGCTACAAAGTTCTTTTTCTGAGTTTGTGTCTAATCCACCTGCCCACGGGGAGGATGGGAGTCTAGGCCATAGAGTGTGACCTTCTCCCGATGAAGTAGAAGTCGTACTTGCTGCGCACAGGAGTCTGCCTGATGTGGAAAAATAGACCCATTTTCTGATGCGAGCTGTTGCCGACGATTCTAAGATTGAGGCTGTTCTCGGTATGTTGGCTAGAGAGTCATCCGAGTCTGTGTGGGTTAACTTGGGGTGGTGTTCCCGAGCACTCGAGTGCATTGAGAAAAAGAGTTAACGGTCCCGAAGGTGCCCATCGCAAGCGAGCATGCCAAATGGACTCTTAGGCTGAGTTTGTCGAGGTAAATAATAAGAAGAAAAGGCTTCGTCGCTCGTCAGACCTAGAGCCAATGACTGCCCCTATCATGTCGAGCCTTAACAACAACGTAATGAATGTTGATCTGGAGGATGTTGTGGTGGGCTGCAGTGGTGTGAGGGCTAGCAGGTACGTGGTGGAAGAAGGGGATGACGATGATGTTGAAGAAATGCTCCCCTGGTCCGGTAGGAATGGCAAAGTAAAGCTATCGGCGATACTTCAAGCCTTGCTTCCGCTGGGATAATGAATATCCGAGGCCTGACTATGTCCGCCATTGATAGCGTGCTGGAAAAAGCTATTCCCGAGGATCTTTTGCTTGAACTTCCAGAGATCAGAGTTGTCGACGTCCGTGTAGAGTGCCCAGACGACGCACCTTCTGCTGGCTTGCTGGCTGGGCCAGAGATAAGCCTGCCTGTCTGCCATGGCTCTCTAGCCCCCGAGGGTGCTCTAGTCCTCGAGGGTGCTCCAGCCCCCGAGGGTCTTTTGGTCGGCTCCTTCTCTACTGCTTCAATGGATGTTCACGTGAGGTCGCTGATGCAACAGACTGATGATGTCGCAGTGACAAGTTCTAATCTGCCCGTTGGTCTAGCCAACAGTCACCTTAGATGTTGGTGGCCATGATACTGAAGACCCAATGGATGTGCCTGGAATTGAGATCCCAATGGGTGCTGCACTTAGCTTTGTGTTGACGCTTTTTCGGAGCGCCAAATACTCAAAAAGAACCGGCGGCGGTGCTCTCTGGTCAGGCGCGGACGGTCCGCGACCTGGGGCCTGACGGTCCGCGACCTGGCACAGGAGCTAGGGTTTCCTGCCTGACGGCCGGACGGTCCGCGCCCTGGGGCCGGACGGTCCGCGCGTGCGCAGGGGCGGCGGAAGATCGCCGGCGGCGCCTGGATCTCGCTCCCGGGAGGGACCCCGTCGGGGAGGAGAGATCCTAGGGGTTGTCTAGGCTCGGGCCGGCCGACCTAGACTCCTCTAATCGGCGTAGAGTCGAAGAGAGGCGAAGAATTTGGGGATCAAGAGGCTAAACTAGAACTAGACTAGAACTACTCCTAATTGTACTGGAAATAAATGCGAATAGAAGTTGTATTGATTCGATTGTTGATTACAAATCGGCCGTAGGCCTCTCTTTTTATAGAGGAGGGGGGCTGGACCCTTTACACGACCGGATTTCGAGCTAATTCCGCGGATATAGCTAACAAACATAGCACAAAACTCGGAACCCTAATCTATTCTGCGCGTGCGCGGACCGTCCGGCCCACAGGCGCGGACCGTCCGGACCGCGGACCGTCCGGCCCCAGGGCCGGACCGTCCGCACCTCATTTTGGTGCTCAACATATGCCCCCTTGCCTTTTGGTGGAGCTGAGCAAACCAAAAGCAAATAACTCGATGAGATTACATCGGTTCTCTTAGGCATCTTGCCACATACTAGGATGATACTGTTTGAGGAAACGCCCATTCAAAGCCTTAGGCAAATCCTTGCCTTGTAATGTTTGTAGCAAATAGGCGTTGCCAGACATCACTTGTTTTACTTTATAAGGACCCTCCCAGCTTGGCGACCATTTCCCGAACTTCCGGTCCTTATTCCTTAGAGGCAGAATAGTCTTCCACACCAGGTCCCCTACTTGAAATGATTTTGCTTTGACCTTCTTGTTGTAGGCCCTGGCTACCATGATCTTGTCCTTTTCTATTGCTCCCAAAGCTATCATCCTCTTGTCGGTCACCTCATCAATATTATCCATCATTGAATTATAATAATCAGTAGCATTTAAATCATTTTGTCTGGCGAACCTGACAGCATTCAGACTTATCTCCACAGGCAACACTGCTTCCTGACCATAGACAAGCTCAAAAGGAGACACTTGAGTAGCCCTATGTTTAGATATCCTATGAGCCCATAAAGCTTCAGACAAAATCTTATGCCAATGTTTAGGATTATCAGATATCTTCTTTTTTATCAAATTAATCAATGCCCTATTACTAGACTCGGCCTGTCCATTGGCCTGAGCATAATATGGAGATGAATTAAGCAGCTTAATTCTGTATAATTCAGCAAATTCACGTACCTCCTTTGACATGAAAGAAGTACCTTGATCTGTAGTTAAGGTCTGGGGAATGCCGAATCTATGAATAATATGCTCAGTTATAAACTCAATTACCTCCTTGTGTGTCATGTTCTTTAGAGCAACGGCTTCAGTCCATTTGGTGAAGTAGTCAGTGGCAACTAACACAAACCGATGCCCCTTTGAGGATGAAGGATGAATTTCTCCAATAAAGTCTAATCCCCATCCTCTGAACGGCCAAGGCTTGATGATAGGATGTAATTCGGCTGCAGGGACTAACTGTAGGTCGCCGAATTTTTGACACACTTGGCAACCCTTGTAGTACTTGAAACAATCAGCTATCATACTAGGCCAATAAAAACCAGACCTTCGCAACAACCACTTCATCTTTGGAGTTGATTGATGAGTACCACAAATTCCTTAATGTACTTCGGCCATGGCTAATATAGCATCATCTGGGCCCAAGCACTTAAGCAGGATATCATTGACTGTTCGGCGGTAAAGTTCATCACTCATCAAAACATACTTGAAAGCTGTTCGCCGAATGTTCTTATCTGTCCTTATATTGGGATTTCATAGATAATTAAGTATAGGTGTCCTCCAATCACTTGCATCGGCCGAATTGATCAAAAGAACATTTCTGGTAACCCCGGACGGTCCGACGTCATCACGCGGACGGTCCGCGACCTGGGATTTTGGCTTCGCACCGGTTATCAGATTTTCAGTTTGGTGAAACTTTCCTCTCTTTATCCGATAACCTGATGCATCTTGTGCCAAATCGTTAGCTCTATGATTCTCAACTCTAGAGATATGCCGAATACTGAACTCGTCAAAAGAATGAATTATGTTCCAACATTTCTCAAGGTAACTATTTAGAGTACCATCAAAACATTGATATTCTTCTAACACTTGTTGGACAATCAGCTGAGAATCACCAAATACCTTCACATGTTTTACTCCCATACCATTTAAAAGTTCTAAGCCAAATAGGAGGGCCTCATATTCAGCTTGATTATTAGTGCAATAAGTTTTCAATCGGCTAGAGAAATCAAAGGAGACATTACTTGGTGAAACAAGCACAATGCCAATTCCTTGCCCTTCATTGCAAACCGATCCATCAAAATATAAAGTCCAAGGAGTATAGTGAGGTATGACATGTCTAGTTCATGAATATCATTAACCCGATGTTCTACAATGAAATCCGCTATGACTTGGCCCTTCATAGATTTCAATGGTTCATAGGCCAAGTCATATTCTACGAGTGCATAAGCCCACTTACCAATTCTACCACTCATAATTGGGTTATGCAACATGTATTTGATCACATCGGCTTGACCAGAAACAGTGCAATGACTAGACAATAAATAACATCTACATTTGGTGCATGCAAAAAACAAGCATAAGCATAACTTTTCAATAAAAGTGTACCTTGTTTCAGCATCCACCAACCTTCGGCTTAGATATGTCACCACATGCTCCTTCCCCTCGGTTTCTTGTGTCAGAACAGCCCCAATGACCTTATCCTCAGCTGCAATGTATAATCGGAATGGTACTCCTGCTCGTGGTGCTTTTAATACGGGAGCCGAAGATAAGTATTTTTTGATGAGATCAAATGCTTCTTGTTGTTCTGCCCCCCAAGCGAATCCGGCATCATTCTTAAGCCGAAGAATAGGGGTGAACGCATCAATCTTCCCGGCTAGGTTAGAAATAAACCTTCGTAAATAATTCACCTTGCCGAGAAACCTCTGTACCTCGACCTTACAGGTCGGAGGTCTCACATTCCGAATAGACTTGATTTGGTCAGGGTCTATTTCTATACCATGTTCATGTATGACAAATCCTAAAAACTTACCAGCCGACACTCCAAAAGCACATTTATGTGGGTTCATTTTCAAACCATACTGACGCATTTTATCAAAGGCTTTGCGCAAATCAGCTATATGAGAACTAAACTCAGCCGATTTGACTACAATATCATCAATGTAAACTTCCACAGTGTTCCCTAACAATTCATGGAAGATCAAATTCATAGCCCTCTGATAAGTAGCACCAGCATTTTTCAGACCAAATGTCATGACAACCCACTCAAATAAACCAATGAAGCCTGGACATATAAAGGCCGTTTTAGACGCATCTCCTTCGGCCATGAAAATCTGATTATATCCAGCATTACCATCAAGAAAGCTAATAATTCTATTTCCTGATGCATTATTGATTAATGTGTCGGCTATGGGCATGGGATATTCGTCTTTAGGAGTTGCTCTATTTAAATTGCGAAAATCAATGCATACTCTAAGTTTACCTGACTCCTTCTCCACCGGCACAATATTGGAGACCCATTCTGTGTATCTGCAAGGTCTGATAAAATCAGCTTCTAGCAGCCGGTGGATTTCGTCCTTGATGCGTGGGAGAAGATCTGGACGAAATGTTCTAGCTCTTTGCTTGAAAGGTCTGAAACCAGATTTAATAGGCAGCCGATGCTCTACGATCTCTCGGCTTAATCCAGGCATTTCAGTATAATTCCAAGCAAAGCAATCTGAATATTCCTTCAATAGACCGATCATCTCATCTCTAGGATCGGTCTCCAGGGTCTTGTTTACAAAAGTCGGCCTTGGAGTTTTACCATCTCCTATGTCAATCTCCTCCAAAGGATCGGCCGATGTAAACCCCTGTCCTAGTTTATCAAGATATCTGAATTCTTCTATTATGTTTCCCACAGAGGAATTAGAAGATCTTTGTGTGACGGCGGACTCTCTGGTCTCGAGGACCGGATCATCCGTAATACTGTCCTTTTGCTATGATGTATGTTCGGTCTTAAAGTCCGAACCCTTTTGTGAAAGACCAGACCATCCGACCTTGGAAACCGAACTGTCCGTGGCCAGAGACTCATGAGTTTTGTGTGTATTCATCATTTAAACTTTATTTAGGATTTAGCCGATTCTCCATCGGCTCTAGCATTACAGGAATGAAACCTTTCTTATCTATACTTATGAATTGGTAATCAGAAAAATCTACTCCTGTGAGACATGTAGCAGTCTCATAAGTCCAGAGTATAGGGGCATCGGCCACAGCGATGCAGGCCGATACATCAGCATGTACTTGTTCTATGTCATCGCCTACCCATTGTATTAGCATTTGATGTAATGTAGAAGGTATACATTGATTGGCGTGAATCCAATCTCTGCCTAGAATTAAACTGTAATTTCCTTCTACATCAGCGACGAAGAATGCAGCAGCAAGGGTCTTATTCCCGATGGTTAATTCAACGGACGTGACTCCCCTGGCTTTGATCGAACTGTCAGTTCCAACACCGCTGAGGGTCATGTTGGTCTTGACAAGTTCGTCATCTTGTTTTCCTAATTTTCTGTATAATGAATAAGGCATTAGATTTACAGCCGCCCCTCCGTCTACCAACATCTTAGCAATCGGTATCCCATCAATGTGACCGCGCACGAAGAGCGGCTTTAAATGATTTACCGATTCCTTTGGTTTAGTAAAGGCAGCTTCTTTAGGACCAAAATCAAACTGGGCAACAACAGGTTCATCGTCGCCGATGATAGTACAATCGGCAGAAAATGTAATAATATTTACATCCATACCTGGGCGTTCTGGAGAAGCCTCGTAGTCGACCAGGTCTTCTCCCAGCAGGTCGTCATCTTCCATTGATGTTGTCGTGTCGTTGGAGGCTTCCTGGTGAACGGCGGACGGTCCGCGTGCGGGGGCCGGACGGTCCGCGCTTGGTGCAGGTTGTCTAGAGACTTCCTGGTGAACGGCGGACGGTCCGCGCGCAGAGGCCGGACGGTCCGCGCCTGGTGCAGATTGACTTTCTATTTCTGTGACCGTTTGTTTTTTCTCAACGGCCTTCGGTCTCCATTTCTTTTGCGGTGGCGGGTATAGTGGATGTGTGTCATTAAATGTCTTTTCCGCCTCCTTCTCCTGGCTCTCCTTTGCTCTTAGGCGTTGTAATTTTCTCTTTTGGGATCGTGTCAATCCCGCTGGACACCATCGAGGCATGGAGTATTTTGGATCGGCTGTTTTGATGGTAGCCGTATCCTTTTCGATCGTGTTGGCCGATTCGCCGAAAATCATCGGCCCTTTATTATCTTCTTGTATGACAACATCTGCAGTGCCTATTTTGATGATGTCCTTTTTTGTTGTTTTTTGAGTTGCTGCAGGCATATGCCCCCCTGCCGGATTGGTCGGCCTGGAAGGCCGAGTAGTCCGGCAATCCTGTTGGGTTTGTGCCTGGTGACCGGATTGAGCAGTGCTCAATCGGTCTTGTACTGGTGGCGTCAACCTGTCAAAAACAGATGTTTGGGGTGCCCCCCAGGCGGGGCACTGTGGCATCCCAAATGGATATGGTGGCATGCCCCACATTTGATTTGGGACATATGGCGGAGGTAAATATGTGTATGGATATGGCATAGGTGGATATGGAGGTGGAGGTGTCCATGTTGGCATGTTAGGTCTCAATTGTACAATAGGACCTTTCATTTCATCCGATTGGTGAGGTGATCCAATCGGCCTGACCTGACGTTGCTCATGAATGGGTGAGCGGGGTCGCTTTGGTGGCCGGTCACTAGGGCCGGCCTTCTTTTTCACGTATTTAGACAACAATTGATCGAAAGTCGGGCCAGGCTTGATCAGCCGACCAGCTGCTTTAAATGTATTGGTTTTCCACGTACCTATCTCGGGTCGTCGTGGTTTGAAGGTACGTGGTCGCTGGGGGTCCTGAGCACGGCCGGACCGTCCGCCGGAGTCCTCCGGACCGTCCGGCGAAGCGTCGGACCGTCCGCGTCTGGACGGCGGACTGTCCGTGATGCGCAGCACGGGTTCCTGCAACTGTCTTCCCGTCTGTGCTTGCCCCCCAATGCTAGAGGCTGTGATGGTCACCTTCAGGGTCTCCCCTCCATCGGGAGTCTTCTCGGCAACCACTTTCCTGCAAGAAGCTTTACAATCCCCATCGGCCCTTTTAGCATTGCCGATGATTGTTTCCTTGCCTTTGCCTTTATCAGCTGTATTTGACCGAATCAGGACTTTCTTGCCCTCGAAGTCAATCATGTTCATCGGAAAGGGCTCTGTATCCACCTGCATTTCCTGAAATTTCAATCGTCCTTCGTTAATGGCCGATTGAATCTGTCGCCGAAATACATTACAATCATTAGTGGCATGAGAAAATGAGTTATGCCACTTGCAATATGCACGACGTTTTAGCTCGTCGGCGGATGGAACAATGTGATTTATTTTAATGTTGCCATTCTTAAGTAATTCATCGAATATTCTATCACACTTACCAACATTAAATGTAAACTTAACCTCCTCTTGCCGTTTCTTTTGAACCGGTTGTAAGGAGGCACAAGCCGAAGATTTGGCCTGCTTTGGCCAAACCATTTCAGCAGCATACACCTCTGCTGATTCGTCTTCTGAGCTACTTTGGTCGCATTCTACTACATGTACGTTGTGACGAATTGTTTTAGCAGTTTCTTTGCTTCGGCTTTCACAAGCCAAAGCTCTCTGGTGTAATTGTGCTAGTGTAAAGAATTGGATGCCTTCTAATCTTTCTTTTAAATAATATCGCAGACCATTAAAGGCTAATCCTACTAGCTGTTTCTCTCCTAAATGAATTTGAAAGCATCGGTTTCTCGTATCTCAGAATCTCCGGATGTAATCATTAACCGATTCATCTTTTGTCTGTCGCAATGAGACTAAATCTACCAAATCCAACTCATAGTCACCGGAGAAAAAATGATCATGAAATTTTTGTTCTAGATCCCCCCATGATGAAATGGAATTAGGAGGTAAAGTGGCATACCATGCAAACGCGGTTCCTGTTAGCGATAATGAAAATAAACGTACGCGAAATGCCTCTGTGTCGGCCAATTCTCCCAATTGTGCTAAGAACTGGCCTATATGTTCGCGTGTGTTTTTCCCTTGATCACCCGAAAATTTTGCGAATTCGGGTATCCTGGTTCCCTGTGGGTATGGGTGGTGATCAAATCGGCTGTCATAAGGTTTCCGATACGATTGCCCCCCAGGGACCATGCTTACTCCGAGCTTATCTCGGAACGCCCCGGCTATCTCTTCCCTTACTACATCAATGGCAGCCGGTGCGAGACCACCGGCTCTCTGGTCAAACATAGGTGGGGTTGGCTGGATATTAGCATGCTGTCTTTCCCCCCATTGGTTTGAGTTACGTGGTGCATTTTCATTTGCCCTATATGGGTCATAGGTTTGATCGTTTCTTTCCGGCCTCCTGGGTGGGGCCGGAAAGCTTTCCTGGGCTCTGGATCTTGAATTAATGGGTTGATGCATTGTATAATGCGATGGGAAGTGCTGCTGGGACGGGTGAGGATTCCGGAAACAATCCTCCTCAAAAAGGTCATGTGCGGACTGTCCGGGCATTGGCTCGGACCGTCCGTGATTATGTGCGGACCGTCCGTTGTTGTACGCGGACGGTCCGACTGGGTAGTTTAGATTCTGTGTCGTGTGTGGAGGTTCGTGCGCATATCTAGGTAACTCATTAAAAATCGGCCCGACTGTTGTTGGTCCGGACGGTCCGCGCTCACGTGCGGACGGTCCGGGTATGTGCAGATCGGCTGATTTGCTGCCGATTTGCGGTTGTTCAGGGTATGTGTCCATCGGCATCCCATAAAGGGGTTGTGACTGGTCGTGACAACCTGTAGCCGATGTGTTACGCGTGTTACCTCCTAACTCAACCTCGTGCGAAGGAAAATTTGTGATACTAGATTTATCAAATGCACGTACTAGTCTCTTAAGATCGCTTTGCATACCCCCTATGATGTTCTGCATTTGTTCACGCTGATCTTCTACATAATTTCTAAGAGATTGCAGATCGTTGGTATTACTTACATTGGGGATATCTGGCGTGGGTTGGAGCGAAGCCGGATCCGTTGCCCGATGTCGGACGACCTTGTTGTTCCTGTCCACTTTGAAGTTGGCCAAGAACTTTGCTTTCGCCTCCTGGATCATCCGCTCCTTGTGCTCCTCGAACTGGAGCTGCTCGTCAGCCGGCAAGGTTTCCCAAGTCGGCTCTATGATGTTGCTTGGAGAAATATCAGAGCTATCCCTTGAACCGGCCATTGAGGGCCGATTTGATGAGCTTAGATATGTCGTCCCCAGCGGAGTCGCCAAAAAGTATGTTGACGCTTTTTCGGAGCGCCAAATACTCAAGAAGAACCGGCGGCGGTGCTCTCTGGTCAGGCGCGGACGGTCCACGACCTGGGGCCGGACGGTCCGTGACCTGGCACAGGAGCTAGGGTTTCCTGCCTGATGGCCGGACGGTCCGCACCCTGGGGCCGGACGGTCCGCGCGTGCGCAGGGGCGGCGGAAGATCGCCGGCGGCGCCTGGATCTCGCTCCCGGGAGGGACCCCGTCGGGGAGGAGAGATCCTAGGGGTTGTCTAGGCTCGGGCCGGCCGACCTAGACTCCTCTAATCGGCGTAGAGTCGAAGAGAGGCGAAGAATTTGGGGATCAAGAGGCTAAACTAGAACTAGACTAGAACTACTCCTAATTGTACTTGAAATAAATGCGAATAGAAGTTGTATTGATTCGATTGTTGATTACAAATCGGTCGTAGGCCTCTCTTTTTATAGAGGAGGGGGGCTGGACCCTTTACACGACCGGATTCCGAGCTAATTCCGCGGATATAGCTAACAAACATAGCACAAAACTCGGAACCCTAATCTATTCTGCGCGTGCACGGACCGTCCGGCCCACAGGCGCGGACCGTCCGGACCGCGGACCGTCCGGCCCCAGGGCCGGACCGTCCGCACCTCATTTTGGTGCTCAACACTTTGATTATCTAGTTCGTTCGATGCCTGGTTCTGCTCATGATGTGGCTTCTGTCAATGTCATTTCTTCTAAGCGCGTCGGCACTCTCGGCCTTGGGATTTCCCTTGTTCCTGTCCAACCTATAGGTACATGTATCTTGTGCTTCCATGCTTATACATATGGGTGTTCTCTTTGCTTATTTCTGTATCCATAGAGCGTCTTGGACTTGGTGGCCACTCAACTGAGATTATGCGGTGCTTCTGTGCCTCAGCAGACTTCCCTGTCACAGTGGAACCCCCTTTTCTCTTCAAAAACAGATAGATGATCAGAAATCTGGCAACGCTGGTGAGCTGGTTGACAATGCTTCCTGTCAGTTTTTCTTTCTGTCCATATGACATATGGTCGCTAATTATTTTTTCAGCTTTGACTCGGCGGTGTTCAGATGTGCTCAAGGTCAGGCAGAGCTTGATTAGGTGACTATGTTTCTTGATGGTGTCCGCACCATGAACTCTTCTCTACATGCGAAGCTTGACTCAGAGAAGAAAACTCATGAGGTAACCCGCTAGGAGCTTCAAGTCGCCTGTTCCATGCTTTCGACCTATTATCAAAGGTTATCCCACCCACAGGAGGAGATGCAGAAGCTTCTTGACTCTCGAAACAACCTGGATAAGTTGTACCGGGATGCCACCAGCTCCCTTACCACCTTGGAGAGGAGTCATCGCTTCACCATGGATGAGTTGGAGCGCAAGAGGAATGAACTGAAGGAGTCTCAACACGAAGTGTTGATGCTCAGTGAGTCTTTGTCTTCGAAGGATTCTACCATCAAAGAGCTCCGTGTCTTGAAGAAGCTTGTGTCGTAGGAGCTGGAGGCTACTCGCCAAAATATCAAGGTCTTGGAGGACGATCGTGAGATCATGAAGGTACGATGCGACAAGGTGATGGACAAGGCAATCCGAGCTGGCCACATCTTGATGAAGAGGCCTAGCGTTGTGGTGCCTGATGACATTGTGGCGGATGTTGTTTCTATGTTGGGCACTTCTTGTAATCCTCCGGCTTCTAGCGGTCCCACAGACAATGTTCCTCGTGGGGGTTCTCCTACGTAATGCTTTGAAAGAAAACATGAAACTGGATATTGGTTGCTTAGGTTAGAGGACAATTTATTTCATAACAGTTTATTTTTTGATGTCTGTTGAGGCCTTATGCGGTATTATTTTGAGTTGCTTCCAGCTTGAGCCAATTGCTTCTGTTAGTAGGGTACAGTAGGCACCCTTAGTTCCATGAGGCTGAGCTTGTTGAGGCTGAGCTTGTTGCTCCGACTTAAGGCATTCCCTAATTAAGGCGTTCTGTGAGCATGAGCTTGTTGCTCCGAGTGCTCCATTAGTAGGGTATAATTGGCACCCTTGGTTTTGTAATCGAGAGCGTGCCGACTTAAAGCATTTTGGACTTAAACCGATCGCTCCGTTAGTAGGGTATAGTAGGCACCCTTGGTTTTGTAAGTGAGAGCGTGTTGCACTGACTTAAGATGTTTCTGACTTAAGCCGATTGTTCCATTAGTAGGGTATAGTAAGCACCCTTGGTTTTGTATGCGAGAGCATCTTGCACCGACTTAAGGTGTTTCCAACTTAAGCTAATCACTCTGTCAGTAGGGTATAATAGGCACCCTTAGTTTTGTGAGCATGAAGGCGCTGTGTCGGCTTAAGGCGTTTCTGAATTAAGCCGATCGCCCCTTGAGAGTTTTTTGCATGTGGACGAACACATAAACTTTTTTTGCTTAATATTCCATGAGTTCCCTACCGAAGTACCATCCATCTGAGTTAGCCAGTAAGACCCTAGCCAAGTTACTTCTGCGATCATGAAGGGCCCTTCCCATGGTGGTGACAGTTTGTCCCGTCCTTCTCTTGACATATGCGGTGAAGCACCAGGTCTCCTACTACAAATGCCCGGTGTCGCACTGCCTTATGATGGTAGCGCCTCATGGTTTGCTGGTATCTGGCCGACAGAAAGACCACATTTAAATGTTCCTCCTCCAGCACATCAATTTCTTCAAGCTGGGTTGCCTCTGTCTCTGCTATGCTCTCAAATGTCAACCTAGGTGCTCCAAAGGCCAGATCTACTAGTAACAATGCCTCTGATCCGTATACCATGAAAAATGGTGTATTCCCTTGCAAGGCTCGGCTTAGCTAGGTTCGCAGACTCCAGACTACATAAGTCAGTTCTCTAATCCACTTCCCCACGAGCTTTAAATTTTTGTCAAATACCCTCTTTCTGAGTCCCTCAAGTATCATCCCGTAGGCTCTCTCCACTTGCCCATTAGCTCTTGGGTGTGCCACGGACGCATATTTGACTTGGATACATCTCTGTTCACAAAAGTCGAAGAATTATGTGCTAGTGAAGTTCGATCCTAGGTTCGTGATGATACTGTTGGGTATCTCGAATTTGAAGATGATTTCCTGGATGAACTCCACTGCCTTGGCGAAGTTAGGGTTGCAATCAGCTTGTACTCTATCCACTTTGTAAACTTGTTAATAGCCACCAGCACATGGGTGTACCCTCCCTTGGCCTTTTTGAAAGGTCCGATCATATCCAACCCCTAGCACGCGAAGGGCCAGGTAACCAGAATAGTTTGCAGTTGTTGGGCTGGTAAATGCTACTGTCGAGACAAGAACTGGCACGCTTCGCATCTTTGGACTAAGTTATCTGCATCTTTCTTCGTTGTCGACCAATAGAAACCCGCTCTGAAAGCCTTCCCTACTAGAGTCCTTGACACTGCATGTACTCCACACTGCCCTGCGTGAAATTCTTCTAGCAAATGCATCCCAATAGCTGAGTGGATGTATTTCATGAGGACTCTAGCACCCCTCTCTTGTATAGTGCTCCCCCTATGACAACATAGTGGGTCGACTGCTTCGCAATGCACTCGACAACGGCCTTGTCGTCTGGTTCCACCTCATTTTTGATGTATTTGATAATTGGTTCTCTCCAGTCATTCGGGTCTAGCTTCACCTGCTCCATTGCCTTGCATTCCTTTATTGGCCATGCGTGATGCTCGGCTGCCATATTTACTGGACAAAGATGCCGGGTGGAGCTTGTGCCTGACTTGATCCTAGCTTTGACCGAGTATCTATTGCTGTGTTGCGATCTCTTTCTATGTAGTGAAATTCTAGGCCTTCGAATTTATCTTCGATCTTCCTGACCGCAGCGTAGTTGTTACCCATTGATTCGGAGGAGCAGTCCCAGTCTTTGTTGACTTGGCTGATGACAACTAGGGAGTCTCCGTATACCATCAGTCTCTTGACGCCGATACAACAATGTTGAGTCCATGTATCAAGGTCTCGTACTCTGGTGCGTTGTTTGAGGCTGGGAATAGGAGTTGCAATGCATACTTGAGCTAGTCTCCTCTAGGGTCGATGAAGAGGATCCTGACCCCTGCTTCTTGCAGTTTCAGCGACCCATCAAAGTACATCTTCCAAACTTCAATTTCCTCGGGGTTCTCAGGAAGTACATATTCTAGTCTTTGATTGCCTCGGCGACCCATCGAAGTCCATTCTGATATGAAGTCTACCAGAATCTTGGGTCTTGATTGCCGTGCGGGGGTGGAATTCTATGTCATGAGCTCCGAGTTACATGCCCACTTGGCAGTCCTCCGTATTGCCTCTCTGTTGTGGAGTATATCGCCTATTGGGAAACCTGTGACCACTATGACTTTGTGATCATCAAAATAGTTGTACAACTTTCGTGTTGTGAGGAGTACCGCATATAGTAGCTTCTGAACCTGAGGGTATTTGATCTTGGAGGGTCCGAGGACTTCGCTAATCAAGTAGACATGGTGTTGAACTGGATATGCATGCCCTTCTTCTGCCTGCTCGACTACCAATGTGGTGCTTACCATGTGAGTCGTGCAGGAGATGTATAGTAGCAGGTGTTCAGCAAGCTGAGTAGATGTGGCCGGAGGGGTGGCTTGAGAACCAGCGGGGTGGTCAAGAATTTTTTGAGTGCCTCTAGTGCTCCTTGAGCCTCTGGAGTTGAGAGCACCTAGAGGGGGGGGTGAATAGGTGATCCTGTGAAACTTAAACTTATAGCCGCAAAAACTTGTTAAGTGTTAGCACAATAATCGCCAAGTGGCTAGAGAGAAGGTCTTGCACAATACGATAATCACAAAGAATTCAACACAGAGAAGACACAGTGATTTAACCCGTGGTTCGGCCAAGTACAAAACTTGCCTACTCCACGTTGTGGCGTCCCAATGGACGAGAGTTGCACTCAACTCCTCTCAAGTGATCCAATGATCAACTTGAATACCACAGTGTTATGCTTTTCTTTTCTTATCCCGTTCGCGAGGAATCTCCACAACTTGGAGCCTCTCGCCCTTACACTTTTGATGTTCACAAAGAATCACGGAGTAAGGAAGGGAAGCAACACACACAAATCCACAGCAAAATGCGCACACACACACGGCCACGAATCGAGCTCAAAAGACTATCTCAAAGTTCTCACTAGAACAGAGCTCAAATCACTCAGAATGACAAACGAATGCGCAAAGACTGAGTGTGGATGATCAAGAATGCTCTAAGGTTGCTTGGTTGTCTCCTCCATGCGCCTAGGGGTCCCTTTTATAGCCCCAAGGCAGCTAGGAGCCGTTGAGAGCAATTCTGGAAGGCTGATCTTGCCTTCTGTCATCGGGCGCACCGGACAGTCCGGTGCACACCGGACAGTGTCCGGTGCCCGATTTCCTTCCTTAAATGGCGAAGCCGACCGTTGCTGATCTGGGAGCCGTTGGCGCACCGGACATGTCCGGTGCACACCGGACAGTCCGGTGCCCCCTTCCGACCGTTGGCCCGGCCACGTGTCGCGCGCAGATTCCGCGGCCGATCGTTGGCCCGGCCGACCGTTGGCTCACCGGACAGTCCGGTGCACACCGGACAGTCCGGTGAATTTTAGCCGTACGTCGTCGGTCAATTCCCGAGAGCGGCCAGTTCGCTCGAGCCAGCCTGGCGCACCGGACACTGTCCGGTGCACCACCGGACAGTCCGGTGCCCCAGACTGAAACAGCCTTTTGGCTGTACACAGCCAACTCTTCTCTTTTCTTCTTGTTTCTGTTTCTCATACTTAGACAAGTATATTAGTACACAAAACCAATGTACTAAGACTTAGAAACATACCTTTGCTCTTGATTTGCACTTTGTCCATTCATGGGCATAGATTTACATTTAAGCACTTGTGTTGGCACTCAATCACCAAAATACTTAGAAATGGCCCAAGGGCACATTTCCCTTTCAATCTCCCCCTGTTTGGTGATTTATGCCAACACAACATAAAGCAACTAGAACAAGTGCAATATCACTTCAAATAAAAACTCAAATTCATTTTGATTCAATTTGGCATATATGGATCATCCTTTGCCACCACTTGGTTTGTTTTTGCAAATCAAACTCAAAATCCTATCTCTAAGTCAAATCCACTTGTAGAGACATAAAGAGAGGTTTTCCATAGAAAATTGATTCAAGATTCCAAAAACTCCCCCTTTTTCCCATAATCAACACTTCTCCCCACAAGAGGCTAACTTTTGACAAAAGAGACAATGCAAGAGTTTTGACAAACCAAAAGCTCTATCCTACTGTTTTCAAAGTTTCTCAAGTGGTAGCTGATCCATTTATTGCTTTGGCCTTTATTTTCTCCCCCTTTGGCATCAAGCACCAAAACGGGATCAATCTTGGCCCTTTAACCCCATTGCCTCACCAAAATCTTCAATTAAGAGCAAATAGGCAATAAGAGTTAAAAGATGAACTTGGAAAAGTTACTCTTTTCATCGGAGTGCAGTGGAAGTCTTTCATGGTCCAAGTCCACCTTTTCCCTTTTTAATTCTCCTTTGAGACTAAAAACAAGCAAACTCAAGCATATGGTTAGTCTCAAAGGGTCAAGTTGTAAGACATCTCCCCCTAAAACTCTGCATCACTTTGCAACGGACTTGTGAGGTCCAGGGAGTGTTTGTACAACTTGAGCACCACAATAAGCAACAAAATGCAGAATTAACATGATCAAAGGCATAAACACATGTATGCTACAATTCAATCCAAGTTCCGCGAATCTAAGACATTTAGCTCACTACGCAGCCTGCAAAAGGTCTTCTCATCTAGAGGCTTGGTAAAGATATCGGCTAGCTGGTTCTCGGTGCTAACATGAAACACTTCGATATCTCCCTTTTGCTGGTGATCTCTCAAAAAGTGATGCCGGATGTCAATGTGCTTTGTGCGGCTGTGTTCAACAGGATTTTCCGCCATGCGGATAGCACTCTCATTCTCACATAGGAGTGGGACTTTGCTCAGATTGTAGCCAAAGTCCCTGAGGGTTTGCCTCATCCAAAGTAGTTGCACGCAACACTGTCCTGCGGCAACATACTCGGCCTCAGCGGTGGATAGGGCAACGGAGGTTTGTTTCTTAGAGTTCCACGACACCAGGGACCTTCCTAAGAATTGGCACGTCCCTGATGTACTCTTCCTATCGACCTTACATCCAGCATAGTCGGAATCTGAGTATCCAACCAAGTCAAAGGTAGACCCTTTGGATACCAGAGCCCGAAGCAAGGCGTAGCAACCAAATATCTAAGAATTCGCTTCACCGCCACTAAGTGACACTCCTTAGGATCGGATTGAAATCTAGCACACATGCATATGCTAAGCATAATATCCGGTCTACTAGCACATAAATAAAGTAAAGACCCTATCATTGACCGGTATGCTTTTTGATCAACGGACTTACCTCCTTTGTTGAGGTCGGTGTGTCCGTCGGTCCCCATCGGAGTCTTTGCGGGCTTGGCGTCCTTCATCCCAAACCGCTTCAGCAAGTCTTGCGTGTACTTTGTTTGGGAGATGAAGGTGCCGTCCTTGAGTTGCTTCACTTGAAACCCAAGGAAGTAGTTCAACTCGCCCATCATCGACATCTCGAATTTCTGCATCATAACCCTGCTAAACTCTTCACAAGACTTTTGGTTAGTAGAACCAAATATTATGTCATCGACATAAATTTGGCACACAAACAAATCACATCACATGTCTTAGTAAAAAGAGTTGGATCGGCTTTCCCAACCTTGAAAGCATTAACAATTAGAAAGTCTCTAAGGCATTCATACCATGCTCTTGGGGCTTGCTTAAGTCCATAGAGCGCCTTAGAGAGCTTACACACGTGGTCGGGGTACCGTTCATCCTCGAAGCCAGGGGGTTGCTCCACGTACACCTCCTCCTTGATTGGCCCGTTGCGGAAGGCGCTCTTCACATCCATTTGGAACAACCTGAAAGAATGGTGAGCGGCATATGCTAGCAAGATACGAATTGATTCTAGCCTAGCCACAGGAGCAAACGTCTCCTCAAAGTCCAAACCTGCGACTTGGGCATAACCTTTTGCCACAAGTCGAGCCTTGTTCCTCGTCACCACCCCGTGCTCGTCCTGTTTGTTGCGGAATACCCACTTGGTTCCCACAACGTTTTGCTTGGGACGAGGCACCAGTGTCCAAACTTCATTTCGCTTGAAGTTGTTGAGTTCCTCCTGCATGGCTAACACCCAGTCCGGATCTAGCAAGGCCTCTTCTACCCTGAAAGGCTCAATAGAAGAGACAAAGGAGTAATGCTCACAAAAATTAACTAATCGAGATCGAGTAGTTACTCCCTTGCTAATATCACCCAGAATTTGGTCGACGGGATGATCCCTTTGAATCATCGCTCGAACTTGGGTTGGAGGTGCCGGTTGTGCTTCTTCCTCCATCACATGATCATCTTGTGCTCCCCCTTGATCACACTCCTCTTGATGAACCTGTTCATCGTTGTGAGTTGGGGGATGCATCATTGTTGAGGAAGAAGGTTGATCTTGCTCCAATTGTTCCTGTGGTCGCACATCACCAATCGCCATGGTGCGCATAGCGGCCGTTGGAACGTCTTCTTCATCTACATCATCAAGATCAACAACTTGCTCTCTTGGAGAGCCATTAGTCTCATCAAATATAACGTCGCTAGAGACTTCAACCAAACCCGATGATTTGTTGAAGACTCTATACGCCTTTGTATTTGAGTCATAACCTAACAAAAACCCTTCTACAGCTTTGGGAGCAAACTTAGAATTTCTACCCTTCTTTACTAGAATGTAGCACTTGCTCCCAAATACACGAAAGTAAGATACATTGGGTTTGTTACCGGTTAGTAGCTCATACGAAGTCTTCTTGAGGAGGCGATGAAGGTAGACCCTGTTGATGGCGTGGCAAGCCGTGTTCACGGCTTCCGACCAGAAACACTCGGGGGTCTTGAATTCTCCAAGCATCGTCCTCGCCATATCGATTAGCGTCCTGTTCTTCTTCTCTACCACACCATTTTGCTGTGGTGTGTAGGGAGCGGAGAACTCGTGCTTGATCCCTTCCTCCTCAAGGAACTCCTCCACTTGAAGGTTCTTGAACTCGGACCCGTTGTCGCTCCTTATCTTCTTCACCTTGAGTTCAAACTCATTTTGAGCTCTCCTAAGGAAGCGCTTGAGGGTCCCTTGGGTTTCAGACTTATCCTGCAAAAAGAACACCCAAGTGAAGCGGGAAAAGTCATCGACAATAACTAGACCATACTTACTTCCCCCTATGCTCAGATAGGCGACGGGTCCGAAGAGGTCCATATGCAGCAGCTCCAGGGGTCTTGAAGTGGTCATCACATTCTTGCTGTGATGCGCTCCTCCCACCTGTTTACCTGCTTGACAAGCTGCACAAGGTCTATCTTTTTCGAATTGTACGTTAGTCAAACCTATCACGTGTTCTCCCTTTAGAAGCTTGTGAAGGTTCTTCATCCCCACATGTGCTAAGCGGCGATGCCACAGCCAGCCCATGCTAGTCTTAGCAATTAAGCATGCATCTAGACCGGCCTCTTCTTTTGCAAAATCAACTAAGTAAAGCTTGCCGTCTAATACACCCTTAAAAGCTAGTGAACCATCACTTCTTCTAAAGACAGACACATCTACATTTGTAAATAGACAGTTATATCCCGTATTGCATAATTGACTAACAGATAACAAATTATATCCAAGAGACTCTACTAAAAACACATTAGAGATAGAGTGCTCATTAGAAATTGCAATTTTACCTAACCCTTTTACCTTGCCTTGATTCCCATCACCGAATATAATTGAATCTTGGGAATCCTTATTCTTGACGTAGGAGGTGAACATCTTCTTCTCCCCCGTCATATGGTTTGTGCATCCGCTGTCGATAATCCAGCTTGAACCCCCGGATGCATAAACCTGCAAGGCAAATTTAGGCTTGGGACTTAGGTACCCAACTCTTGTTGGGTCCTACAAGGTTAGTCACAATTTTCTTTAGGGATCCAAATGCAAGTTTTATCACCCTTGCATTTTGCCCCTAACTTCCTAGCAATCACCTTTCTATCCTTTCTACAAATTGCAAAGGAAGCATTCAAAGCATGATATATTGTAGAAGGCTCATTAACTTTCCTAGGAACATTAACAACATTTCTCCTACCAACATTCCTATCATGCTCATAGAAAGAACTAGAAGCAACCATGTCATGATAAACATATGAATCAAAAACATTAAAACTTCTATTTGCATTTCTAGTATGTCTCCTATCATGATACATAAAAGCATGGTTCTTTTTAGCACTACCAGCCATAGGGGCCTTCCCTTTCTCCTTGGCGGAAATGGGAGCCTTATGGCTTGTTAAGTTCTTGGCTTCCCTCTTGAAGCCAAGTCCATCCTTAATTGAGGGATGTCTACCAATCGTATAGGCATCCCTTGCAAATTTTAATTTATCAAATTCGCTTTTGCTAGTCTTAAGTTGGGCATTAAGACTAGCCACTTCATCATTCAATTTAGAAATTGAAACTAGGTGTTCACTACAAGCATCAACATTAAAATCTTTACACCTAGTGCAAACCATAACATGTTCTACACAAGAGTTAGATTTACTATCCACTTCTAGTTTAGCATTTAAATCATTATTAACACCTTTTAAAGTAGCAATGGTTTCATGACAAGAAGATAATTCACTAGAAAGCACTTCATTTCTTTTAACTTCTAAAGCATAAGATTTTTGTGCCTCTACAAATTTGTCATGCTCTTCATATAAAAGATCCTCTTGTTTTTCTAAGAGTCTATCCTTTTCATTCAAGGCATCGATCAATTCATTAATCTTTTCTACTTTAGTTCTATCCAATCCCTTGAACAAACTAGAGTAATCTATTTCTTCATCACTGGACTCATCATCACTAGAAGAATCATAAGTGACATTGTTTTGATTGCATACCTTCTTCTCCCTTGCCATAAGGCATGTGTGACGCTCGTTGGGGAAGAGGGATGACTTGTTGAAGGCGGTGGCGGCGAGTCCTTCATTGTCGGAGTCGGAGGAGGAGCAATCCGAATCCCACTCCTTTCCGATATGTGCCTCGCCCTTGGCCTTCTTGTAATGCTTCTTCTTCTCCCTTTTGTTCCCCTTTTCCTGGTCACTTTCATTATCGGGACAGTTAGCAATGAAATGACCAATCTTACCACATTTGAAGCACGAGCGCTTCTCCTTTGTCTTGGTCTTGCTTGGCTGTCCCTTGCGACCTTTAAGCGCCGTCTTGAAGCGCTTAATGATGAGGGCCATCTCCTCATTATTTAGCCCGGCTGCCTCAACTTGCGCCACCTTGCTCGGTAGCGCCTCCTTGCTCCTCGTTGCCTTGAGAGCAATGGGTTGAGGCTCATGAATAGGACCGTTCAACGCGTCGTCCACATATCTTGCCTCCTTGATCATCATTCGCCCGCTTACGAACTTCCCCAGAACTTCTTCGGGCGACATCTTGGTGTACCTAGGATTTTCACGAATATTGTTCACCAAATGAGGATCAAGAACGGTAAAGGACCTTAGCATTAGGCGGACGACGTCGTGATCCGTCCATCGCGTGCTTCCGTAGCTCCTTATTTTGTTGATAAGGGTCTTGAGCTGGTTGTATGTTTGAGTTGGCTCCTCGCCCCTTATCATTGCGAAC
This sequence comes from Zea mays, assembly GCF_902167145.1. Lineage (NCBI taxonomy): Eukaryota > Viridiplantae > Streptophyta > Magnoliopsida > Poales > Poaceae > Zea > Zea mays. Next base: position 114,746,329 of record NC_050096.1, read on the forward strand.
CGTCCAAGCTCGCCCTCCACCAACTCCATCTTGGTGAGCAAGGTGACATCATTCCCCTCATGAGAGATCTTGAGGGTGTCCCAGATCTGCTTGGCATTGTCCAAGCCGCTCACCTTATGGTACTCGTCCCTGCACAAAGAGGCTAGCAATACAGTAGTAGCTTGTGCATTTTTATGAATCTATTCATTAATAAACATGGGACTATCCGTACTATCAAAGTGCATTCCACTTTCTACAATCTCCCATATGCTAGGATGGAGAGAGAACAAGTGACTACGCATTTTGTGACTCCAAAATCCGTAGTCCTCTCCATCAAAATGAGGAGGTTTACCAAGTGGAATAGATAATAAATGAGCATTAGTACTTTGAGGAATACGAGAGTAATCAAAAGAAAAGTTCGAATTGACCGGTTTCTTTCTCTCGTATTCGTTGTGGTCGTCATCCTTTTGGGAGGAAGTAGACTCATCGCTGTCGTAGTAGACGATCTCCTTGATGCGTCTTGTCTTCTTCTTCTTCCCATCTTTGCGTCTGTGGCCCGAGCCCGAGTCGTTGGACTTGTCATCCCTTGGCTCGTTGACGAAGGACTCCTTCTCCTTGTCGTTGATCACGATTCCCTTCCCTTTAGGATCCATCTCTTCGGGCGGTTAGTCCCTTTGTGAAGAGAACGGCTCTGATACCAATTGAGAGCACCTAGAGGGGGGGTGAATAGGTGATCCTGTGAAACTTAAACTTATAGCCGCAAAAACTTGTTAAGTGTTAGCACAATAATCGCCAAGTGGCTAGAGAGAAGGTCTTGCACAATACGATAATCACAAAGAATTCAACACAGAGAAGACACAGTGATTTATCCCGTGGTTCGGCCAAGTACAAAACTTGCCTACTCCACGTTGTGGCGTCCCAATGGACGAGAGTTGCACTCAACTCCTCTCAAGTGATCCAATGATCAACTTGAATACCACAGTGTTATGCTTTTCTTTTCTTATCCCGTTCGCGAGGAATCTCCACAACTTGGAGCCTCTCGCCCTTACACTTTTGATGTTCACAAAGAATCACGGAGTAAGGAAGGAAAGCAACACACACAAATCCACAGCAAAATGCGCACACACACGGCCACGAATCGAGCTCAAAAGACTATCTCAAAGTTCTCACTAGAACAGAGCTCAAATCACTGAGAATGACAAACGAATGCGCAAAGACTGAGTGTGGATGATCAAGAATGCTCTACGGTTGCTTGGTTGTCTCCTCCATGCGCCTAGGGGTCCCTTTTATAGCCCCAAGGCAGCTAGGAGCCGTTGAGAGCAATTCTGGAAGGCTGATCTTGCCTTCTGTCATCGGGCGCACCGGACAGTCCGGTGCACATCGGACAGTGTCCGGTGCCCGATTTCCTTCCTTAAATGGCAAAGTCGACCGTTGCTGATCTGGGAGCCGTTGGCGCACCGGACAGTCCGGTGCCCCCTTCCGACCGTTGGCCCGGCCACGTGTCGCGCGCAGATTCCGCGGCCGACCGTTGGCCCGGCCGACCGTTGGCTCACCGGACAGTCCGGTGCACACCGGACAGTCCGGTGAATTTTAGCCGTACATCGCCGGTCAATTCCCGAGAGCGGCCAGTTCGCTCGAGCCAGCCTGGCGCACCGGACACTGGACACTGTCCGGTGCACCACCGGACAGTCCGGTGCCCCAGACCGAAACAGCCTTTTGGCTGTACACAGCCAACTCTTCTCTTTTCTTCTTCTTTCTGTTTCTCATACTTATACAAGTATATTAGTACACAAAACCAATGTACTAAGACTTAGAAACATACCTTTGCTCTTGATTTGCACTTTGTCCATTCATGGGCATAGATTTACATTTAAGCACTTGTGTTGGCACTCAATCACCAAAATACTTAGAAATGGCCCAAGGGCACATTTCCCTTTCAGGAGTCCACTGTAATCTATCCACCTTCTTGAGCAGTTTATAGAAAGGCATCCCCCTCTCACCAAGTCATGAGATGAAACGACTCAGTGTTGCGATGCATCCTGTGAGCTTTTGCACTTTTTTTTTGTGATCGTGGCGGTTCCATCCACATAATGGCTTTGATCTTCTCTGGGTTGGCCTTGATCCCTTGATGGCTAAAAATGAACCCGAGCAGCTTCCCGATCGGAACCCCGAATACACATTTCTTCGGGATTAAGCTTCCAGTGGTAGCGCCTTAGGTTGTTGAAAACTTGCTGGAGATCTTCGATGAAGTCATCCAGGTTTACAGTCTTGATCACCACATCATCAACATAGGCTTCCACGTGCTTGCCCTAGTGGTCGGCTAAGCATGTCTGGATAGCCCTCTAGTAAGTCGCTCCAGCGTTTTTGAGGCCAAACAACATGGAGGTGTAGCAGAAGGCCCCGAAGGGCGTCATGAACATAGTGTTTTCTTCATCCTGCTTCGCTAGACTGAGCTGATGATATCCTGAGTAACAATCTAGGAAGGAGAGCATGGAGCAGCGAGTAGTTGAGTCGACTACCTGATCTATTCTAGGGAGCCCGAAGGGATCCTTCGGGCAATGTTTGTTGAGATTGGTATAGTTGACACACATGTGTCAATCAACTTTATTCTTTTTTAGTACAAGAACAAGATTTGCTAGCCACTCAGGATGCAGTACTTCTCTAATAAAGCCTACTAACACTAGGCGAGCTAACTCGGCTCGTATAGCCTCTCTTAAGTCCTATGTGAAGCGGCACAACTTCTGCCTGATTGGTCTTGCTTGAGGATACACCTTGAGTTGGTGCTCGGCCAGCTCTCTCAGGACTACCAACATGTCCGTAGGTTGCCATGCGGACACATCTTGGTTATCTTGCAGAAACTGGACGAGCGCGCTTTCCTATTTGTCGGTGAGGTTGGAGCTGATGATTGCAGTCTTGCGCTCATCAGAGAAACCAATGTTGACCCTCTTGGTTTCTTCCGTTGGCATCATAGAGGTAGCGGCGGATGCTTTGTTCATGGTGATTGTGAGGTCGTCCTCTGCTGGTGTGTCGTCATTCCACGCTAAAGGTGCCATCGAGTGTCCAGCTGTGAGGGCCGTCTGGATGGCCCCCCGAAAGCACTTCGCGGCTCCTTGAAAGTGGCCACGGACGGTGTTGATACCCTAAGGCCCGAGCATCTTGAAGCATAGGAACTCGGTTTGAGTAATGTGGGATGGCCATGAATTTAGCTAGTCCTGGCCTCCCAACGATAGTGTTGTATACGCAATCGAATCAAGCTACCTCAAAGCATAGGAACTCGGTTCGATAGTTATCTAGGGCGCCGAAGGTGACCAGCATGAAGAGATGTCCCAGTGGGTACTCCCCTTCAGTCAGCATGATGCCAAAGAATTGGGTGTACGTCTGAGTGAGGTCAGTGGTCGAGATTCCTAGAGCTCGAAGCGTTCTGGGGAAGGTAACATTGATGCTAATGCCTCTATCCACCATAACCTTCTTGACCTGAGTCTCTTGAATCATAGGGTCCATAAGTAGAGGGTACTTGCTGGGGTGATCGAAGTTGAGCCACTGGTCGGCTCGGCTGAACATGATGGCGTGCTTCGACCACCAATATGGGGCCGAGGCACTATTGGTTGCCATCTGGACCTACCGATCAGTGAGCTTCTGCTGCCTCTTGTTCTCTTGGGCCCCATGGCCTCCAAAGATAACATTGATCTCCCGGTCAATGCGTGGGAAAGCCCAGCCACCGCCCTCGCCCTGCTACTGCAGTTGACCTTGCTCGGCGGGTTCTCATCACGGTGGAGGACGCGGTAGGGGCTGGAAGGGCCAACCATGCTCGATGGAGTTCTTGAAGTCTCGACAATGCCGTAGGGTGTGGCGCATCTCCTTGTGGTATGGACACTTGGAGTCGAGGATTTCGTCTAGCGTCCGCACACCGCCTCATGGCGCGCCGTGGGACCGGGTAGCTGGCAGCCCAGCGGCATGAACTTCTTCCTGAGGCCTCTTGTCCCAGTGCTTGTCCTGCTGCTGGTTCATGTCCTTCTTTAGCACTGGGGGTGCTTGTTTTGTGTTCCAAATGAGGTTTTTGGGTCGTTCGTCGGATGGGGTCTTGGGCTTGTTCGTCAACGGTGATGTAGACATCCGCCTCCTGGAACAGTTGTTCCGAGGTGGTAGGTGCCTTCTGGATGATAGCCGGGACGAAGGCCGAGTCATTGGACCCACGGTAGAAATCCTCGATCACGACTGCCTCTGTGACGTCGGGGATGCAGTTCCTCATTGTCTGGAAACACCTAAGGAACGAGCGAAGGGTCTCATCGCCCTGGCGCTTGATGGACTTGAGGTGCCATGGTTGTGCCGGTTTGTCGGGAAGGGACTAAAAGTTCGCGACAAACCGACAGCTGAAGTCATCCCAGTTGTCGATGCTGTGTCGTGGGAGATGTCGGAGCCACTGCAGCGCATCTTACCCTAGGACGATAGGCAAGTACGCTGTCATGATGTCTTCTCACGCCCCAGCACCCTGACGGCGGTCGTTGTAACACCCTAAATCCATCACCTAAAGACAATCCAGTTAATTTATTAGTTTTTAATAGAAAGGAAGAATAATTTTGTTTCTAAAATAATGAAATGGTGATATAAGAAAATGAAACAATTTCTTGAGTAGTAAAATCTTATCAAGTGTTTGATGCATTCATGCCGAGGCTTAAATTTTATTTGGTGTATCCATTTTTTTGGATTTAATTTGGCGAGAAAAATCTCATGTTATAAAATAATAGTGAGTTGTTAAAATAAGTATTTTTTGAAGTGTTGATAATATCCTTAAATGTATTCAAGTATAAATTTGTTATTTGGATTTAATTCTTGGGCGGAGTTTCTTTCTCTAAATATATATATATATAATAAGTTGCTAGAAACTTTTTGAGAAAGATATGTTTTTTACATGTTAATAATATTTTTGGTTAATTTATGATTTTTTGGAATATAGTAATTGTATATATATTCTGAAATAAAAATAGTAATTAAAAAAAGAAAAGGAAAAATGAATTTCGAAATAAATAAATAAAAGAAAAAAATTTAAAAAAAGACGAACGCACGCATCTAAATTAAGAAGAAAGAAAAACAAAAACAAAATCAAAACAAAAAAAAGTCACGGGCGCTCGGTCTAGCAACCTGGCCGACTCCCACCTCTTCCCTTCCACCTCTGACGTGCGGGCCCCACTTCTTAGCTAATCCAGCCCATCCAACACGCGGTGACAGCTCCCTCTCCCTTCTCTATGCCATATAGGCTCCACATGTCAGCACATATTAATGTTCTCCCTTACGGCTCTTTCTCATGCTGCACGAACAGGAAAGCCAGCCGCCACCAATCGGATGCCAGATGTCACCGCTTGGTCTGCACCGTCTCGCCTCCCCAACGCCTAGCCGCCCTGAATCGCCTCGCCAGCCGCGCGCAGCTACACCCCACGACGCATTTCCTCTCCATACGATTTATAATCAATGTGAATTACTCACTGCGTTACGCGACCTCCATTAGTGACAGTCGCTCGCTCTTCGCCTCTTCCCCTCCTGTCGTTTGTTTCTCTGTTTTCTTGCCCTATAAATCGTAATCCGCGCCCGCTTAGCACGACCCTGGCCTCCCTTCCCCTCCCCAGTGCTCCGTGCTGCTGCCTGCGCAAACACCTCGTCGGCGACATCCTCACATCGCCCCAGAGCTTCTCCTATGCCTGACCGAATCCTCGCTGAGATTCGCCCTGCTCACTCCCTCGCTCTCTCGCACCCTCTGCTACCTGTTCTCGTGCTCGCGCCGTGTGTTGTGGCTGTGCCGCTCACCGTTGCTCTGCGCCCCGCGCCGGAGCTCTGCTCCTCGCCGTTGGAGTCTTCTACGCCCTATGCCGCGACGTCGACGCCCTACTCGCGCCAACCTCTGCGCACCCACCCTACATGTTGATCTCGCCACTCCATGTGTTCTACGTCGCCAGAGTTCCTGCTCTCTACTCGCCGTCGGCCCACCATGTTGTTCTTCGCCGGAGTTCTCTATTCGCTCGCATGACACGCTCAGCAACTCCGCCTCGCTCTCTCCTGCCCAGCATCGACCGCCATCCATGTTCGACGCCGAAAATCCGGTGTCCTTCCCGTGACGTCGCCAGAGATTGTGCTGTTGTCATGCTGCTTCTCGCCGAGTCTCTTCGCGGGAGGCCGATGACGACCTCGCCTGCGATTCCCACGAACAATCAGCATCTGGAGTTGCCCATGCTCGTCAGATGTCGACTCTGCTGCTAAACGCCTCCGTCGCCAGTCGTACCGCGCCTCGTCTTCTGCGACCTCGCCACCGGTACCGTGCTGCTCTGCTCACGATTTTGTGAGTTAACCCCAGTATGCTACGATCCTCCAACAATTTTTCCCATTATAAGATACAAAGTGAGACTCAAATAAATTATATTTTAATTTGTTAACTTCGTAAATTTATGATACAAATTTAAAATCAGTGATTCCAATAATTTACATGTTTTTAAAATAAGTTTGAATTATGGTTGTTATAATTGATTTATGTGTGATTTATCTGATTGAAAAATTAAAATAAAAGTAGAGCATAATTTTTGTAGTTGAAAATAGTAGAAACACATTTATTTAGTTATCTCCATCACAAAATATGATTTTGTTTTATATCAAAGTTTTATATGATTATATGCATAAATATATTTTTATGCACATTAAGAAAGAATAGAGATTTCTACTAATGATAAAATGACTTAATTAAGTGCTCGCACCTTTATAACTAAAATGATAGTTAATAATATACTAATGAATATAATTTTTATTTTAAATATTTATTCACATGTTCCTAAAATAAAGGTATAGATAAGTAATAGATTAATTATGTTTTCTCATAATCTTGTTAATTAGATTTATATTTCAATTTGTTGACAATTAGTAATATAGGCTTAAATAATCATTTAATCAAACTTAGTCCAAGTCATATATATATATCTCTTAGTTTTATAGGCATGATTAATCCATCCATCAAATTGGGTCCATATTATTTATCACTTAGTTTTTTCTAAAGGATAAAATAAAGAAATTAGTGTTCATGTTATTTTATAATTATAATGTTTGTTTATATGTTGTTTTGTATTTAACGTTCTTAATAAAAATGGAGGCTAGTGTTTTTTTAAGCAAAAGTGAATATAATTATATGTTTAATTATATGTTGCACAAAAACCTATCTAGGCCATGTATTTTCTTAATGAAAATAAATATAATTATTTGTTTAATCACCCTTTCACATAAAACTATATTAGGCTTGTATAATATATTTTCATCAATAAATATTTTACAATAAGTTTTGTATTGTTTCATAAATCAATGTTTAACATGTTTCATAACTCATTAACCATAGACATATAACATATATCTTTTCTAAACGGTTAAAAGGTTTAATGTTATAAATTGTTTATAACCTTATGAACCCTTAATCTTAGACATACCACATATAACTTTTATAAACAATTAAAATGATGAACCTAATATTTGTATACTTATAATTAAGATATATTTAAGGTTAGGTCTTGTTTTATAAAATATGAACCAAACCTTTTTCAAAAGAGCGCCTTTTTTGTTATAAACAATTACTTGTGTTGTTTTTTGAAAAGCCAATGCTCTTTTTTATGCTTTCTTTTAGCTTCATCTATGATGAATGTTGTATGTTATTGAGTGGTATTTGTTTCTTTCTGTTTGTTTGTGTGATGTTTAGAGATTGATCCAATAGTTGAGAATCAAGATCTATTCCGTGGTTGAGCCTTAGGTTTTCTTTAAGCAAGGCAAGTGGTCTTCTTCCCCTACATATTTTGTCTGATCCCATACAATACATTTAATAGAGTTTACTTTTGGATATGTGCATAATTTGATGGGTTACCTATTCAGATACATCTAACCTGTCCAACCTTGTTCCTTGTTTAACCTGAGATTATGATTTAATCAAATAGCTATGCTATTGCTAAAACTTTATTTTTATGATGTCACTCTTTAATCATATCAATGTTCCAAATGGTAAGTTTACATTATTGTTGTTAATCCAATGATTAAGCAAGATCATATTGTGATAATGGAACATGGAGTGACCACCTAGGCACTACAAGAAACTGGTTAAAGAACGTGGGTGAAAAACCGTCGAACTTAATGTAATAGGTCGTCGAACTTACCATAAGAACGTGGGTTTACCCACGAACATAGCCGACGGCGATTTTTGGACGAACTTAAAGAAGTAAGTTCGACGGCCCCCACGTTCTTAAGGTTAAGAACGTGGGTACCGTCGAACTTAAGGTTAAGAACGTGGGTACCGTCGAACTTAAGGTTAAGAACGTGGGTTTTTAAGTTCGACGGGGGCCGTCGAATTTTTTTCCATAAGTTCGACGGCACCCACGTTCTTAACCTTAAGAACGACGGGGCCACGTGGCCGTCGAACTTATGGGTCGTGCCTGGGTCGGTGAGGGCTGCCCATTAAGTTCGACGGTACCCACGTTCTTAACCTTAAGAACGTGGGTACCCACGTCCTTAACCCTTTTCCAGAAAAAAAATAAAAAATACAGAAATGTAAAATTAGACACTCATAATATCACATGCAACACAATATATCACATACAATACAGATTTCAAACACATTGATATATGTTCATATCACAAATTCACATAAGTCCAAATATATAAGTTCACAAATTCACATAAGTCCAAATACATAAGTTCACAAATTCACACAGGTTCACATCCATAGTTCACAAGTTCAAACACACAAGTTCAAACATTAGCTCCATCGCTCTCGATCAGGACATCGGATTGTTGTTCGTAGATCCACCACTGGAATTGAGACATCTGTCCGCAAAGTCAACGTGAGGGGGAGGAGTCACTTGATGAGAGCCGGAATCCTACAAAATAAACCAAAATTCTCATAAATACACAACTGACATTAAATCACATGTACACAAAGATATAGGAAAGCATGATAAACACAAAAATGTGGCTTCCATATTTGTGCATAAACATGAACATGAGAGTGAAAACAAACTTCATTTCAAGACGCAGCACCGTGTTATTTAAAATGATGCATCGTGCAAAGCATCCGCGATGTTAACTGTCCAAGAAACTACTTTGGAAATTCAGACTTAGACGTTATTCCAAATCTGAAAATTCACAATTCAACCACCTAACAGTCCAAAGCATGTCACAACAAAACAGCTCTCACAACACTAAGCTAATGAGAGATCAAGTGCAAGTAAACTGCTCCTAAGCTAAAGATGCTTTGGCCATGAGAACTATGTATCAAAGTTGGGCCTTGAGTTAAAGGGCAACTTTACCTTTAAATGATGGACAAAAGATGAGAGGCTTGACTGGAGAAAAACAATCTCAAATGAAACACTAAAGTTGCCCAAAAGTGGATTTCAAGATCTAGCTATGTTTTGCTAATAGTCCATATATCAAAGTTGTGGAGCTTGGAAAAGTTAACAAGTTTCTTATTTGGAGATTTCCAAGCTATGTGCAAAAGTTTGGAGTAAATTGCAAAAGTTCAGAATTGGGGGAATTTGAATTCAGCACAGAATAGTTTTGTTTAGCCGTTTTTGGACCCCTTGTAACTTTTAAACTATGGACTTTTAGTAAAAGATTGTTATATCAAACTTGTAGAGTGACTATAGGAGAACAAACTTTATTCGGTGGGATACCCTAAAATCATATGCTACTAGGAGTAAAGGTGGTTCAAAGTGGTGTTGGCTGAATTCTGAATTTTCAGATTTGGACTATTATCTAAGTCTGAATTTCAGTGATTGTGACTGACTTTGGAGCTTCGTGGTAAATAATCCATAAGGTTTTGAACTATAGTTTCTATAGAGAAATTGAAGACCATAAGTTGGTGTACAAATGTCGTTAAGGGTGATGGATATGATCCTACACAAAAAGTGGAGAGACCGAAAATGGACTGTTAGGTTACTGGTGACTGAATTTGGTTCAGTTAACTAAAACTGAAATTCAGTAAATGGTGTCCAATTTGGAGCTCATTTGTGATCAATCCAAGTGGTTTTGGACTAACGTTTCCATAGAAGAGTTGGAGCCCATAGTTCAGAGAACAAGGTTTATTAAATAAGTTTGATTTGGGGCTGCACTAAATTTGGAGTAAATTGTGCTCAAACTCTCTCTGTCAGGTGTGAGTTCAGTTTTTGGTTCAGTTAACTGAATCTGAATTTTAGTATTTTCATCCCACTTTGAAGAACTATAACTTTTGATCCATAAAGTTGTGAGCCATACTCCTTGTGTCAAAGTTGAAGAGTGTATATCAGTGAACAAGTTCCTTTAGGGAAGGTTGGCTTGGTACTGCATAAAATGTGGAGTTATAGTTGCTTAAAATAGGGGCTGTCAGACTTGTGATTTTCTGAACTTGATTCAGAAATTGAAATGCAGTTTCAGCATTTTTACCAAACTTCAGACTTCTATTGTGATAAACCCCTAATGTTATGGCTTGCACTCTCCATAGCAAAATGTTAGAGGGTAGTGTGGTGAGAAATTTCCGTTAAGGTGGATCTCCCTGACCTTGCTTAGAAAAGGGAGAAAATGCTGCTCCATGTCGCTCTGTCAGACTGGGATTTCAGCAAATGTTAATATGAAGAAAAAATGGGATGTTCAACACTCCAACTTAGGCATTTGGATATGGAGTGCATGGTGGCCAGAACATTTCAGAGCAAATTTTTTACATATTGGACATTTTTACCACTATCTTGTAAGAGTACTGTCAAGAAACAACACTAAGTTGCAGATTAATTTCTACAGCAGCCATCAGGTTATTTATATTGAACAGATGCAGGAATAAATCAAAAACATAATATGATCAGAAAGCAAAGTAGCAAATGTCTAGTCTATATAATATGCTTAAATAATATAACAAGTAAAAGTTACCAGCAATAGCCTTTGTTTGTGCAGCAACAACGACCATTGTTGTTCCTACCTCTCTCTGAAAACAATATCACAGAGAATGAAAGCATCACGTCTGCTAGTGCAATTGCTGTTTGCAAGCACCACGAACTAAAGTGCTTGAGATTCAGCAAAAAATAAGAGAGGCACACCTTAAGATTTGTGCAGCTGTTTGGAACTTCATAGAGGGATTCATCTGTGATGAATGGTCCACCAATGTAATCATCTATCAGAAAATCCATCAAATCTATAAACCAAATACTCACCAGTACTAAATCTGTAGCACACAAAAATTCTTATGGTTGCAGAGGGGGATTGCAAGGCCGCTGACTCCCTAAAAGATCTGCACACCGATTTTCAGGCAGTGAGTAGGCATCTCTTAACTAAAGGCCAATGTTCTGAAGTTCATTTGATTCACCATATCCATCAATCTCAGATAATATAATAGAAGGCCTTACCAAAGGTACCTTGATTAGTTCACCTTCACAATATCCATCAATCTCAGTCCTAAAAAAATAGGAGAAAAAAGTCGCACATGCTGGCTATTTTGCATCGACAAGAGAAAGATAATTGCATACATAGACATAAAATAATTGCATAATCATACAAATGGTCAAAATATACATTCAGACAGAAAAAGGCAACAAAGTATCAAACAGAAGAAATACTATCAAACACATGCAAATGGTCATTTGTTAATAATACACCCAGGCCATATTAGATCAGACATCACAGGCCCAACAGTTTAAAGAAAGATGTACAGTTGACAGTGGGATATATTAAGTTCCAAGAAACCCATATAACTCTGTCTTCAATTCTGCAGCTTACCGTGCGAATGCTACCAATGTTTGATTTGGCTTTAAGGGTTTCAACATCACGATCCAACTGCTGCTTCCAATCTGTAAGTAGAGCTTCATCCTGTAAATTTAATTATTTAGATCTGAGTGTGGGATCCTATAATAAGAACACCAGATGGAAGCGATTAAATTTGCTCCACAAAGATGAAAGTGACTCGGTAACTCCAATGAATGATTTCTCTACATCCTTAAGTAACACAATCAGAGGTCCAGATTTGTTCTCTTCTGAAATGACCTGACAGGAAATGAAAATCATACTATCATACAGAGTGATAACATCATATTCGACAGGATTCATTGTCCTAAAAAGCAGCAATACCTCTATTAGCTCGGTCATAGCTAGCCTCTCAACTTCTTCACCAGCAGAAAAGTCTGGGCGAAGTGATTCAGCTGTGGAAATATAACAGCCTCAGCAACAAATAAAAAAGTTAAAATAACTGCCAAAGAAGTTGAGAATTCGGAAGTTTGAGCTAACCAGAGCAGAAGAAGCCATGATCTTCCTCGCACAAACCACCAAGATCATTACCATCAGGGATCTGCTTGTCAAATCAGACTCCAATTTTTGAGGATCCATTATCTTCAAAAGCAAGCATCACTCTGCCTCGATAACCATAACTTGGTCCTCTGGAGATCAATCAAGCAATTTCAACAATGCAAAAGCATAAGTAAACTATTGATACACTTTGTAGTTTATAAGGTAATAAGTAGGTCACATCTTTAAGAACACAACAACCTGATGTGCTCGGCAGATAAGGTCCAAATCATGCTTCTCAAGAAATTCTGAAACTTTATCAGGACCAAATGTGAATGAAACACCTCGATCATTGATGGCCCAGCCCGTTGCTTCATTGGAAGGATCAGACCAAAGAAGATCACAGAGCAATCCAGTATCAGGCACGTCTGTGGGGCGATTCAGGTTGAGTATTTGCTCAAGCTTGTTCAACTCCGGAGATAGACCACCATGCATACAGAGAATCTTTTCATCTATCAATGCTGACACTGGCAAGCAGTTAAAACAGTCTGTGAATGTTTTCCACAGCTACACTGAATCTGCGTTTGCACTCGTCATAAAAACCATAGATGCGATTCACTGAATCCACGTTTCTAATACTGTAAGTTCGACGGTTTTCCCACGGGCCCACGAATTTAATATAAGAACGTGGGTACCCATGTTCTTAAATTAACCCACGAACATAACTCAATTAAGAACGTGGGTACCCACGTTCTTAAATTAACCCACGAACTTTTATTAGTTTCTTGTAGTGAGGATAACATTGCAACCACGAGTGCTATCATGGCTCTGGCTTTAGTAATTAGCATAATGTGCTTAGTACCTAGCAACCTTACATAAAATATGTGCAAGAGGGGGAGCGGCAGTGGTGGCAGCTCACATTAACATGGGGACGTATTCTTGGCTAAGGTATCTCACCCAAAGGGCCTCCACACCGACTTAGAAACCTTAGCAGGTTGCTTTGTATTAAGTGTATCCTGTGAAAGCCTCATAGTGGATCCCTAGCCATTCACCTTAGAAGTGTTTACGGGTTTGGCCGACCTAGGCTAGAGGGTATACATGGCTTGTGGGTAAAGTTGTATCACCTTTGCAGAGTGTAAAACTGATATATCAACCGTGCTCACGGTTAAGAGCAGCCTGGACCCTTACATGATAATTAAACTTGAAGATGGAAATAAATCGTGATCGGTTTTGTTTAAGCGGTATGCTTAAGTGGTTCGCTTAAGAGGTTGAGCTTCATGCTGATGGTATTTGCTCAAGTGGTTTAAGTTTAATGCTGATTATAAATAATGCTTAATTGGGTTTTCTATATACTTATACTTAGTAATGAGGTGTTAATAATAAAATGTTGACCAACTAAAATGTTAACCGCATTAAACTTTAGCGTTACCTTGTTAACTTTGCATTTTCACCCCACTTGCTGAGCCCCGACCATAAGTGAGCTCACCCTTGCTTAATTTTGATTAGAAGTTTGCAGATGAAGATTTTGATGGTGAACTCGATGGATGCTAGTCTAGTGATTTCTCCGGTCATCTTCCTGTGGAAGGATGCCCATGTTCTGCTATACATTGATGAATAATAAAGGTTAAGACGTCATGTTTTTTTGAAGTGTAATATGGTAATATAATCTTTACTTACGCTTTTATGCATTGTTGTTTTGATATATTACACTTATGATGTCAACATATGTGTGGAACAAGATCCTGGCAACACATATGCTATGCATTCGGTTTTGTCCTTAAAACCAGGTGTGATAGTTGTGTAGACGGCTAGCCAATCACCCGGGTCCTGCTTGGGTTTCTACTTATCGACGTTAGAGACTTTGAAGTTCGACGGCCACTAGATCGCTTGGAGTCAGTGGGTAAGGGCAAAGACTCCACACGTCCCCCTATCCTCCCGACAATGATCATGTCGACGGTCCCGATGAGGCGAGTGAGCGTCGTGTCGCCTCGATCGACTGGAGGCCGGACTATTGGTGGAGGTCGCTGCTGACTCGGTTCGGGTAGTATGGCTGCGTGCCGGTATACCATGACCCCGGTCGTACTCTTCTCGCTGCCTCAACTCTTCCTCGTGCCGGCATTCACACGAAGCATTGATGTTGCTCCGTGCGTCTCACCGAATATTGATGGCATGGCGTAGGTTGTTCAGCGGGTGAGTGTCACACCCGGTTCTGAGGGCTAAACCAAATGCATAACATATGTGTGCTAAGATCTATTTTCCACACATATGTTGACGTCACAAGTGTAATATATCAAAAGACAATGCAAAAAGGCGTAAAGAGAGTAGAGTATCTTTATTACATCATCCGGACATAAGTATCTTAAACAGTATCATCAAAGTATAGTGGAAATAATATGGGTAATCTCCCACAGGAAGATGACTGACGCATCGTTAGACTCAGTATTCATCGAAATATCCATCAAGGTCTCCTTCATCACCTTGTGATCAAAATATTAGCAAGGGTGAGCTCACTTATGGTCGGGGCTCATCAAGTGGGGGAAAAATTAATGCAAGTTTAACAAGGTAAGGCTAAGGTTAAGCGGTAAGCATTTTAGTTGGTCAATATTTTATTAGCAACACCTGTCTTAATAAAAAAATGTGTCTCAAATATCCCAATTACTCAAAAACATTAAATTATATCAAAAACACATAAGTGAAATCACTTAAGCAAACCATTTGTGAATCATCGGATCATGATTTATTCTCTATCTTTATGTTCAATTATAATGTGAGGGTCCAGGTTGCTCTTAACTGTGAGCACGGCTGACATATCATTTTTACACTCTGCAGAGGTGGTACAACTTTACCCACAAGCCGTGTATCCCATCTAGCCTGGGTTGTACGGACCCTTAAACACTGCCGAGGTGAATGACTAGGGATCCACTATGAGGTTTTCACAAAATACACTTAATACAAAGCAACTTGCTAAGGTTTCTAAGTCGGTGTGGAGGCCCTCTAGGCGAGGTACCTTAGCCAAGAATACGTCCCCATGTTAACGTGAGCTTCCACCACTGTCGCTCCCCTCTTGCCCGTATTTCAGGTAAGGTTGCTAGGTACTAAGCATATAGAGCTAATTACCAAAGCCAGAGTCATGATAGCACTCGTGGTTGCACTGTTATCCTGGGTGGTCACTCCATGTTCCATTCAATATGAAATAATCTTGTTTAACCATCGGGTTAACATCATAATACAAATTTCATTTCTGTAACAATAATATCATTGAAAAAGTGATATCATTTTTATCAAGTTGAGCGATAGCAAAAATTGCAAAGCTTATTATTTTTCCCAGGGTAATCAAGGAATAAAGTTGGTAACTCTAGGAAATCCTTAATTAGGAAAATCCCATCAAATTATGCAATATATCCAAAAAGTAAACATTATTACATGCATTAATTGGGTACAAACAGAATATGAAGAGGGAGAATACACTTGTCTTGCTCAAAAGTGTCTTGTGGGTCGTCCTCAATCAATATTGGTTCTGCTACCACACAGTCAGTTTCTAATATAGATTCGCATATCGTACATACAAAAGAAAACACTCACCAAATAAATAAACATACACCATTACATGAATATCATTCACCATTACATGAACAAGCATATACCACACAAACTATGCGTATAATAGTGCCTAGAATAAAACCTAATTTGTATTCATATCATTAGTCTACATGTATTGACATATACGAATATTAACTCCTACTTTGGATTGTTACTTGTGATAGTTACATGAACATGTGACTATGAAAGTATTTTACATAACATAGCTTAGATGTAATGACTTAACCAAATTCTACAAAAATAAATTAATTACCAATTAATTATTTCTATTATTAATAACGACATCCTTTCAATCTTATTCTTTCTAAAAGAAAATGTCATTATAATAATCAGAGGTCCAAACATTTAATAATAAATTAAACCATTGTTTAGACTATAATACTTGTATTGTTATGAATTCTATACCACTTACCAATCCCGAATTCTAAAGAAATCGTAAACCGATATCATGTCTAATAATAATTCACTAATTCATCGCATATATACTAAAAATCAATAGTTCACATACGCATGAATTCTGAATCACAACATTCTCATATTATAACACAATAATTACAAAATTCATAAACTAATTGAAAACACGTTTTGAAAAATAAATCAAAATTTTGGGTTGTCTTCAACCTTGGACGAACAGACGACGACGAGGCATGGCGCGGTCGACAGCGGACTGCGAGGGCTCCGGCGCAGCTGGGGCACTGCGTGGGCGTGGCTAGGCTCGACGGGGCTCGGACGGGGCACGGCTCCGGCGATCGAACGACGAACGACAAGGGCACGACGGCGAGCTCCGACGGCGAGCTTTACGGCAAGGGGAGGAAGAAGACGGAGGGGGCTCGGCTGCAGGGAGGGAGAGGAGTAGGGGCTCAACCAAATTTTATAGGGAGGCACAGGGGAGAGGACAGGGCGCCAGCGGGAGAGAAAACGGCCGACGGCTCCATCAAGCGCCATCAATGGCGCCGACGGTTTCCTGCTCGTAAATGGGCAGAGGAGGAATGGGGGGAGGAAGAAACGACCGCCACTTGATGCTCCATAACGCAGGGTGGTGAAACGACGACGAAAAACGGCCTGGATGCGGTCGACCAGGCGCCTTGGCGGCTGCAAGCCCGGCGGCGCGCAGTGAAGACGCGTCCGCGCGCGGCCTGCGTGAAGAGGTGGGGCACCGCAGGTGGGGCCCGCTCGGCAGGGAGAGGGGAAAATCCCCCTGGTGGTGGCGGCTTGATGGGCCGGCTAGGGTTAGGTCTCGGCTGGGCCGAATTCGGCTTGGCCGAGCTCCGCGAGATTTTTTTTCTTTCCTATTAAAAAATCTAAATATATTTTTAAATAACTCTAAAAATCACAATAACTATTCCCAAATTATTTATAACTAAAATATTTATTTTTGGACCAATAGTTCTATATTAATTAATTGGATTTTCCATATGAAAGAAAATTCTTACTAAACATCTAAAGATCAAATATGAGCAAACAAAATTACTCTAAATGCGAATAAATATCAAACACTTGAATGAAAAATTCATTACCATTTTTACCATTAATAAATAAATGCATAATTTTTAGTTGATGACTTTTATAGTGTTACAAACCTACCCCCTAAAAGAATCTCGTCCTCGATATTAAGGAACTTCTGAGAATAACTGGGGAAATTCTGCTCTGAGTTCATCTTCTCTTTCCCAAGTGGCCTCATCTTCCGAATGATGACTCCACTGAACTTTGCACATGTTAATAACTTTACTCCGAGTAATCCTACGAGATGTTTCCAGAATTCTGATAGGGTACTCCGAATATGTCAAGTCCTCATTAACATTCAATTCTTTCATAGGTAACTTTTCCTCCGGTACTCTTAAGCATTTCTTGAGTTGTGACATGTGAAATACGTCATGTACGTCTGATAAACTGTCGGGTAGTTCCAACTGATATGCTACCTTTCCTTTTCTTTCCAAAATTTTGAATGGGCCAATGTAGCGAGGAGATAATTTTCCATTAACTTTAAATCTTTTCATTCCTCTCATTGGTGAAACTTTAAGGTATACGAAGTCTACTACTTCAAAAATCAACTCTCTTCTTCTATTGTCAGCATAGCTTTTCTGCCTTGACTGTGTTGTTTTCAAATTCTCTCTAACAAGTTGTACTTGTTTTTCTACTTCTTGGAGAATTTATGGACCAAATACTTGAGTTTCTCCGGTCTGATTCCAATAAAGCGGGGTTCTACACTTTCGTCCATAAAGGGTTCGAACGGTGCCATTTTTAGACTTGCCTGGTAACTATTGTTGTATGAGAATTCCGCATAAGGCAAACTTTTATCCCAGCTTCTACCATGCTTTAGAGCGCAAGCTCTTAACATACCTTCCAATACTTGGTTTGTTCTTTCCGTTTGTCCATCCGTTTACGGATGGTAAGCTGAACTAAAGTTTAGCTTGGTATCCATGGACTCATGTAGTCTTTTCCAAAAGCGCGAGGTAAATTGGGTTCCTCGATCTGATACGATCTTCTTTGGTACTCCATGCAGACAAAAAATTCTTGACATGTATAACTCTGCTAACTGGGCTCCCGAGTAAGTTATCTACACAGGTATAAAGTGTGTCACTTTACTATGACCCATATTGAATCATAGCCATCCCGAGTACGGAGTAGTCCAACAATGAAATCCATACCGATTTCTTCCATTTCCATTCTGGTACCTTGAGAGGTTGTAGTAATCCTGCTGGTCTTTGGTGTTCGGCTTTAACTCGTTGACATACGTCACATAGTGCAACATGAGTAGTTACATCTCTTTTCAAACCGTACCACCAATACTTTTCATTTAGATCCTGGTACATCTTTATGCTTCCAGGGTGAATAGAGTAAGCCGAATCGTGAGCCTCTCTTAAAATGAGTTGGCGTAGGTGTTCGATTTCTGGTACACATATTCTCTTTTTAAACCAAACGGTGCCTTGTTAATCTTCTGTGAATTCTGGGGCTTTACCCAAACCAATCAAAGTTTTAATTTCCTTAATTTTCTCATTAGATTCCTGTCCTTTACGAATCTCTTGTTCTAAAGTAGATTCAACTTCTATAACTATTGCTTCCATATTATTGAGCATACCAAGGTTGAGTTGTTCCATTTCCCAGCACAATTCCTGTGACATCAAATGAGTAGTGATGTTGTTCACTTGACCTTTACGGCTCAAAGCATCAGTCACTACATTTGCTTTTCCTGGGTGATATTGTATTTCCAAATCATAGTCTTTGATTAACTCAAGCCATCTTCTCTGTCTTAGGTTGAGTTCTTTCTGAGTGAATATATATTTCAAGCTTTTGTGATCTATGAAGATTTTGCACTTGTTTCCAATCATGTAGTGTCTCCAAATCTTCAAAGCATGCACTACGGCAGCTAGTTCCAAGTCATGCGTAGGATAATTCTTCTCATGCTTTCTCAACTGTCTTGAGGCATAAGCTATTACTTTTCCTTCTTGCATTAGCACACATCCAAGTCCAAGGTGTGATGCATCGTAATACACATCAAATCCTTTGTGAATGTTTGGCATTACCAATATTGGTGCAGTAGTTAACCTTTTCTTGAGTTCCTCAAAGCATTTCTGGCATGCTTCATCCCACTTAAACTCTTTACCTTTCTCCAGTAGTGAGGTAAGAGGTTTCACTAACTTGGAAAAACCTTCAATAAATCTTCTGTAGTATCCTGCCAATCCAAGAAAACTAATGATCTTGGACGCGTCCTTTGGTTGCTTCCAATTTAGTATTTCACTTATCTTTCCTGGATCTACTTTAATTCCACCATCAGTAACAATATGTCCAAGGAAAGCAACTTCCTTTAGCCAAAAATCAAACTTCGAGAACTTTGCATACATTTTTTGTCACGAAGCTTTTGTAGGACTAGTATTATATGATCTTCATGTGTTTCTTCATTCGAAGAGTATACCAGTATGTCGTCAATGAATACGAACACAAACTGATCCAGATATTCCATGAATACTTTATTCATCAAGTTCATAAAGTATGCTGGTGCATTAGTCAGTCCAAACGACATGACCAAAAACTCATATAATCCATATCTCGTAGTGAAGGCTGTCTTGGGTACATCTTCTGCTTGAATCTTTAGCTGATGATATCCTGACCTTAGATCTATCTTCGAGAATATCTTAGCTCCTTTCATCTGATGGAATAAATCTTCAATCCGAAGTAAAGGGTATTTATTCTTAATTTTTACTTCGTTCAAACTTCTATAATTAACACACATTCTTCTTGAACCATCTTTCTTGCTCACAAATAGAATTGGAGCTCCCCAAGGGGATGAACTTGGGCGAATGAACCTTTTTCTAGTAATTCCTCTATTTGTTTCTTCAGTTCAACTAAATCTTTGACATCCATTCTATAAGGTCTTTTTGAAATAGGTGCAGTTCCGGATAATAATTCAATAGAAAACTCTATATCACGATCAGGTGGCATACCTGGTAATTCCTCCGGAAATACGTCTGGTTATTCACACACTACCTTAATATTTTCCAGGGGCTTTTCTTGTAGGTGATTTACCATTGTTTCTACTTCTACATCTGTTGACATGTCTGTGCTAACTTGGATTCTTTCACCTTGTGGACTTGTCAACATAATTGTTCCTTTGGCACATTGTATTACTCCATCACAACTTTTCAACCAGTCACATCCAAGAATCACATCAATACCATTGGATCCTAAGACCACTAGGTTGACTAGAAAATCTATCCCTTCAATCTTGAGATTAACATGGGGGCATGAGTGTGTGGCCTTCATTTCACCTCCCGGTGAACTAATATGTAATATCTTCTTAAGAGGGTACTTTGGTATGTTATGTTTTTCCACGAATGACTCAGTTATAAATGAATGAGATGCTCCAGAATCAAATAAAACTGAAGCAGGTATGGAGTTAATACGAAACATACCATACACCATGTCGGCATCCTCAGGAACTGATTCTACTGTCACATGATTAACCCTTCCTCTATTCTGGTTCTGCGGATTTTGTTCTATGCAGATCCACGAGCATGTGTGTTCTAGTCAGTTCTCTGGCTGCTGTTCTTCTGAGGTGTCTGTTGGTTGCGCCTTGGGCAGTTGTTAGCATAGTGTCCAAGTTCGCCACACTTAAAACAGCCATTGGGTTGGACTGGTGTGTTGTTGTTGTTTTTGGCCTGTGTGTTGACGGTGCTTCCTTGACGAGTCTGCGAATTACCACCAGACCTTTGGTTGGTCTGAGAGTTGTTCCTCTGCGGGTTCTGAGTTTGATTGCTTCTCTGACTTTGTTGTCCAGAGCGTTGCATTTGATAGTTGTTTCCACCCTGATTCCTAGAGCTAAACTAAGAACCCTGCGAGTTGTTCTGGTGAGTATTTCTGCTAGACTGACCTTGAAATTTCCTTTTATGATCAGACAATTCTTTTCTTTTGCTCTCAAGGCCAATTGTCTTGTTCAGCAGAGTCTGGAAGTTGGGGAATGTATGACTTTACAGCTAATAGTTTAGTGGTTCAATCAAACCTTCCAAGAAACGCTCTTGGCGCTTCTCATCATTGTCCACTTCTTCTGGTGCGTATTGAGAAAGTTGGGTGAAACGATCCCGATACTCGCTAATGGACATACTTACTTGAGTGAGGGATAAGAACTCCTTCTTTAGTTTCATTATTCCCGAGGGAATATGATGAGCACGAAAATTTTCCTGGAATTCCTGCCAAGTTATAGTATCTGCGTTTGCATGGGCCGCTGTGAAAGCATCCCACCAGTCGGAAGCGGCGCCTTCGAGTCTTCCGAAAGCATATAAGACCTTCTCCCGGTCATTACACTGGGTGATATCCAACTTCTTCCCGATAACCTTAAGCCAGTCATCGACATCCAAGGGGTCAACCGCATGAGAGAAAGCAAATGGGTGGTGGCTCATGAAATCCCGATGCTTGTCTCTAGCTTGGGGTGCATTCTGCTGTTGCTACTAGTTCTGCTGGTTCTACTGGTTTTGCTGAATCTGTTGCACAAAGGCAGTGAGTCCTTGTAGAAGCTGCATTTGAGCTGCGATAAATTGCTCCATATTGGGGTTTGGTGGCGGTGATGGCAACTGCTGACCATGCTGGTTTCTGTTATTCCTGGGACCTGAGCGAGCGTTCACCATCTGGTTGGTTAGAAAGTGCAATTCTTAGGTAAGTGAGGAGTAAGAAAGATTCTAGAGGGGAATAGCTTATTGTTAAAGTTAAGTTTGTTTTTTTTGTTCTTATGGCCATCATTCCATAAGACCATTGCACTCTAGCAAAAATCCAAATCAAACATTGCAACCAACACCATCACATGGTTGTTATTATTATAAGCGTAAATTATAAAGGAAGTGTTCATCGTCTAATGCAAAAACTAACTTATTACAATATAAGTTAAAAATTTATAGCAGCCTGGTGATGGATCCTGGTTCCCTATAGTGAATCCTCTTGCGGGGAGGGGACAACGCCATGATAGGGACTTAGGCTTTAGGGGGATCCCTTCCTTGTAGCTGAGCTTCCAGCGTTGCAATCCTTGCATGGGCATCCTCCAGCTCCAAGTGAACCCTAGAGAGGTCCAGGGTAGCACTTTCTAGGTCGGTATAAAGACCTGCCACTACACCAGCTAGGGTGTTGAGGCGATCCTCTCCAGCTCCACCTGAAATAATGCTGGTCTGGCTCCCTCCACTAAGACACAGAGAAAGATGCCTGTACTTCGTGTCATGCAGCTGCTGCTGGTAGGTGTGGCTGAGAGGCCATAAAGTCCGCCTAGCAGTATCGCTGACCGAAGCAGCGTATGTGGATAGCGGTGTCAGAGACTCATGAGCTGATAGAGTTCTGAACCCTCTATCCCCTGCATCCATCACCCTGACATGAATGCGAGTGATGTAGTAGCAAGCCCGAGGAGGCTCGCACAATCGCCTTGTCTCGTACAAGGGTCGGACGTAGGTTCCCAACGTATGCAGAACATCCTGCAGCAGGTTAGGGAAGTGTCCTGTCTCGAACATTGATGTATAATGTTCGGTGATAGGCCCTGACCCCATAAAGTAGTCCTGCTGCACACCGTCGGCTTCTTTGTTGACGTTCTCCTCATCATCTTCTTCATCGTTGTCATCTTCATCATCGTCCCCAGAGTCATCCGGGTCATCGCCTTCGGGAGCAGGGGCTTGGACTGCTGGTGCAGGCGGTGCTGAAGCTGACGATCCAGCTGCGAAGGCTAGTGATTCTGCCAACGGAGTGGGCGTAGGCAGAAGTTCCTCCGAGTTGTCATCCAGGATAACTCCAATATCCACACGAAGGCGAGGGAGATCCATAGGAATTTCCTCGACTACCACATGGTAGACAGGAACTTGCCGTGGTGGAGGGACGTAGTTGGTGTTGACTCGGGTGGTTTGAAGGGTGCGAACCATCTACAAGAGAAATTGTCAACTCAGTTGAATTTTTAAAGAGGTAAGGCTAATAAAATAATTTTATAAGAACGAAATTAGCAAGTTTTGAACAGACTAGGCTTTTCATTTTCTAACTAGTCTAATGACCTAGGGTTAGCAAAGCTTTGATACCACTTCTGTCACACCCGGTTCTAGGGAAAACCGAATGCATAGCATATGTGTGCCAAGATCTATTTTCCACACATATGTTGGCGTCACAAGTGTAATATATCAAAAGACAATGCAAAAAGGCGTAAATAGAGTAGAGTACTTTATTACATCATCTAGACATAAGTATCTTAAACAGTATCATCAAAGTATAGCGGAAATAACATGGGTAATCTCCCACAGGAAGATGACCGGCGCATCGTTAGAGTCAATATTCATCGAAATCTCCATCAAGGTCTTCTTCATCACCCTCTGATCAAAATATTAGCAAGGGTGAGCTCACTTATGGTCATGGCTCAGCAAGTGGGGGAAAATTAATGCAAGTTTAACAAGGTAAGGCTAAGGTTAAGCGGTAAGCATTTTAGTTTGTCAATATTTTATTAGCAACACCTGTCTTACTAATAAGTATGTCCCAAATATCTCAATTACTCAAAAACATAAAATTATATCAAAAACACTTAAGTGAAATCACTTAAGCAAACCATTTGTGAATCATCGGATCATGATTTATTCTCCATCTTTATGTTCAATTATCATGTGAGGGTCCAGGTTGCTCTTAACCGTGAGCATGACTGACATATCAGTTTTGCACTCTGCAGAGGTGGTACAACTATACCCACAAGCCGTGTATCCTATCTAGCCTGGGTTGTACGGACCCTTAAACACTGCCGAGGTAAATGGCTAGGGATCCACTATGAGGTTTTCACAAAATACACTTAATACAAAGCAACCTGCTAAGGTTTCTAAGTCGGTGTGGAGGCCCTCTAGGAGAGGTACCTTAGCCAAGAATACATCTCCATGTTAACGTGAACTGCCACCACTGCCGCTCCCCCTCTTGCCCATATTTTAGGTAAGGTTGCTAGGTACTAAGCATATAAAGCTAATTACCAAAGCCAGAGCCATGATAGCACTCGTGGTTGCACTGTTATCCTAGGTGGTCACTCCATGTTCCATTTAATATGAAATAATCTTGTTTAACCATTGGGTTAACATCATAATACAAATTTCATTTCTGGAACAATAATATCAACGAAAAAGTGACACCATTTTTATCCAGTTGAGCGATAGCAAAAATTGCAAATCATAGTATTTTTCATAGGGTAATCAAGGAATAAAGTTGGTAACTCTAGGAAATCCTTAATTAGGCAAATCTCGTCAAATTATGCAATATATCCAAAAAGTAAACATTATTATATGCATTAATTGTGTACAAACAGAATATGAAGAGGGAGAATCCACTTGCCTTGCTCAAAAGTGTCTTGTGGGTCGTCCTCAAACGAATTCGGTTCTTCTACCACATAGTCAGCTTCTAATATAAATTCGCATATCGTACATACAAAAGGAAATACTCACCAAATAAATAAACATATACCATTACATGAATATCATTCACTATTACACGAACAAGCATATACCACACAAACTATGCGTATAATAGTGCCTAGAATAAAACCTAATTTGTATTCATATCATTAGTCTACATACATGTATTGACATATATGAATTTTAACTCCTACTTTGGATTGTTACTTGCGATAGTTACATGAACATGCGACTATGAAAGTATTTTACATAACATAGCTTAGATGTAATGACTTAACCAAATTCTACAGAAATAAATTAATTACCAATTAAATATTTCTATTATGAATAATGACATCCTTTCAATCTTATTCTTTCTAAAATAAAATGTCATTATAATAATCAGAGGTCCAAACATTTAATAATAAATTAAACCACTGTTTAGACTATAATATTTGTATTGTTATGAATTCTATACCACTTACTAATTCTATATTAAGAAAAGCTTCTATTATCTATTTAGTGGGTTTAAATGAACCTATGATTATAAACTTCTAGATAAATTCTAAAATTCATCGTAAACAAAATTAACTATGAAATTACTTATCTAGTGTTTTTATTACCAACATGTGTCTACCAATTTTGTCATACTTCATTCAAATCCCAAATTCTAAAGAAATTGTGAACCAATATCATGTCTAATAATAATTCACTAATTCATCGCATATATACAAAAAATCAATAGTTCACATACGCATGAATTCCGAATCACACATTCTCATATTACAACACAATAATTACAAAATTCATAAACTAATTCAAAACACGCTTTGAAAAATAAATAAAAAAATTTGGGTTGTCTTCAACCTTGGACGAACAGACGGCGGCGAGGCACGACGCGGTCGACAGCGGACTGCGAGGGCTCCGGCGCGGCCAAGGCACTGCGCGGACGCGACTAGGCTCGGCGGTGCTCGGACGGGGCTTAGGCAAGGCTCCGGCGACCGAATGACTAACGGTGAGGGCACAACGGCGAGCTTTACGGCAAGGGGAGGAAGAAGACGGAGGGGGCTCGGCTGCAGGGGAGGGAGAGGAGTAGGGGCTCAATCGAACTTTATAGGGAGGGAGAGGGGAGAGTAGAGGGCGCCGGGGGGAGAGAAAATGACCGGCGGCTCCATCAAGCGCCATCAATGGCGCCGGCGGTTTCCTGCTCATAAATGGGAAGAGGAGGAATGGGGGGGAGGAAGAAACGATCACCACTTGATGCTCCATAACGCAGGGAGGTGAAACGGCGACGAAAAACGGCCTGGGCGCGGTCGGCCAGGCGCCCTGGCGGCGGCGCGGTGAAGGCGCGTCCGCGCACGGCCTGCGCGAGGAGGCGGGGCGCCGCGGGTGGGGCCCGCTCGGCAGGGAGAGGGGAAAATCCCCCCTAGCGGTGGCGGCTTGATGGGCCCTGATGGGTCGGCTAGGGTTAGGTCTCGGCTTGGCCGAATTCGGCCTAGACGAGCTTCGCGGGATTTTTTTTCTTTTCTATTTAAAAATATAAATATATTTTTAAATAACTCTAAAAATCATAATAACTATTCCCAAATTATTTATAACTAAAATATTTGTTTTTGGACCAATATTTCTATATTAATTAATTGGATTTTCCATATGAAAGAAAATTCTTACTAAACATCCAAAGATCAAATATGAGCAAACAAAATTACTCTAAATGCGAATAAATATCAAATACTTGAATGAAAAATTCATTACCATTTTACCATTAATAACTAAATGCATTATTTTTAGTTGATGGTTTTTATAGTGTTACAGTGAGCAAGAGGGAGAAGGTAGTTTGCTACTTGGGTAAGCACCTGTCGGTATCCCTCTATGTCAGGGGTGCGCGGTAGGCTATTGGCGATATGAGCCAAGACCCCTCCAACCTCGCTCGATGTATTTAGTGCTTGAGCAAAGTCAGGGAATAGGTTCCAAGCAAGGAGTGGGTTCTCGTGTCGGAACTTGGCTTCCTGCTTGGCTTGTTCCTACTCGCGCTCTTGAGCGTGGCAACGATCATGGCGGCAGAGGAGTTGCGGCGTTCTCGGAGTGCTCTTTCATCGGGGGTTTCCCCGCCTTAGAAGCTTTGTCTCGGGAGACAGGTTGAGCTGGATCCTGCTCCTCGGCTTCATGCTGACGTCGCAAGTTGCGGCGCCTGTTCCGGCATCGACGTGCATCGCGCTGGGGCGACTCCTCCCCCAGTATGGTGGGCTCGTCGTTAGAAATGGGTGTGCCCTCCACTCCCCTGGATGAAGAGGATATCTGGGAAGGACCTTGGTGTGGTGTTGCGTTCTCCCTCCATCTCTTTTGAGGCCGGAGTGGTCGAGATGGTCGCCTGCGGTGCCTTCAGGTTCACGCTAGAACCATAAGCACTTAGTTTTTTTTGCTGAGTGATCTGAGTCCATATCCAAGTGGGTGATGTGGACAACAGAGTTCGTCGCACCAGGGGCAAGGCCTCAATCGACCGAGCCGTAGGTATCGAGTCATTCCGAGGTCCACCCGATTTTAGCGCAGTCTTGCGTGGGACGAAAACTTGCCGACGTTCTCACGCTGCTGGTGGGATCCTCGCTAACATTGTTCGTGACTTCCCTGCGGCTGCTTCTAGCTTCCCCAGGGGAGATTTCTTCCCGGATGGGTCCGCTATGCGGTGCAAGGCTCCCTTCTAGTAGGCGATGCAAGAGATGGACCTGAACTGAAAATTTTCTTCGGGGTTGAAGGTGATCATTGTCTTAAAGGTGATTGCCATGGAGTCATCCATCTTTCAACGTCGCACCACCTACCTGGCGCGCAACTGTTGGTGTTTGGGACCCGACTGCGCCCCATGGTAATACCCATGCAGTGCTTTTGAGTAGGACGACGTCGTTGATTGCGACTCGATGGTTCGTGTCGTAGCACGTGGGGGTGACTTGCAGACTTATACATGTTCAGGCTGCGTAGAGTTGTGTAATACCCTACTTGCTGTGGAGGTTTTGGTATTGATATGAGGATTACAAGCTGAGAGCCGTGAGTATGTGGGCTATGGTTATATGAAATGGTTGGGGTCCCTCTCTGTCTTATATACACGATCAGAGAGAGTTATCCTACTACAAGGTGTGAGTTCTATCTCCTCGCTTACCTCCTTCTATGTCGTAGACTGTACTCCTACATATCTGGAGTCCTCTTCATCCATCCGCCCGAGTTACCGCCAAGGGTTTAGCCTGTCGGGTGTGCCCAACTGCACCACCCGATATCTCTGGCTCATGTGGCGCTTAACCCGGGCGTCGGTCTTCACCAGCATAGATCAAACTCGCCTAGCCAGGCTACATCTTGCTGGCCTATCCTATAGGACGACCCAGCAGAAGTCCTGTCATGGGGTCCATGATATGTTTTCGTGTTCGTGAGGACCCGGGTGATATCTATACCCCCACACAGGGACGGATTGCTCTCTAACCATTTCTAGCAAAAAAAAACTTGTCTTGTGGTTGTTGAGGTTGGTTCGAAGGCAATAGAGTGTTTAGAGCAAGCTTTGAAGGTAGAGCAAACTATTGAAAGCAAAGAGTGCAAACTACAAATGTCATGCCAACGCCTACGGACATCGTTCCTTTTATATGGGAGAGTTTTAATTTCAAACAGTTGCAATCACTGAGAAACCAAACCCACTAACCAGAATGGTCCAAAAAGTAACATTTCATAACGAGCTTCGGGATGGTGTTTTTTGGACCTTTGGCACAAGGCCTCCCAAGTGTGTTTTTTGCGATCTAAGCTCGTTATGAAGAAACAAACTCATTACTCATGGGGCTACTGTTGGGGGCCTACCTTGTAGAAGATCCTCAAATCACTTTACCTTCAATTTTAGAAAGTATGTTTCAGGTGTTGTATAAACGATTGACGAAGCTGGTCTTCGACTAGAGCATCCTGCAAAATATTTCGTCTCGAATATGACCTACCGAAGGTGTATACCGAAGATGCCACCCTCAGCGTCAAGAAAAGCTTTGCATACAAATCAATAGAAAGGGAAAGCATTGAACACTTGGGCGGCAAGAAAGAGAAAAAAGATGATGACACCCCTATGATATTTGTAAATCTAGTGAGCATGTATTTAGTTCCATACAAAGTTGTATCCCTCCCCTATAAATAAGTGAACATTGTCATAGATAAAGTACCTTTTGGAAGGGCACCAAACTTCGTTTCTCTTAGCCTTCGATGTACCTTTGAGTTGTCTCGCATGTGAAGTCGAAGGAACGCTTGTACACTTATTATATATGAAGATAGATGGAACGAAGAGTGCTAAAGCACATGAGATAAGTAACATGTTTTTCCTTCGGTGAATTACCATGGAGTTACTGCTTCGTATATGCTTTTCCTTTATATCTTCTCTCTTAGATTACCCTTTGAAGAAAAGGTAATCAAAGGGAGAAGGTCTTAATATTCTAACTTATGTTTCCTTGTTTTTTTGATACCATGCAATAATCAAAAGCAAGTGACCAACAACAAGATTACAGTCTAACAGATGCAAATGCATGAGTTACTAACATAATATATATATATATGTTCATGAATATGTAGTCCTTAAAAATAAGCTTCTTAAAACAAAGGATAGGTTGTGACTCAAGTGTTGAGTTTGGTCTCTTCCTCAGATTAAGTTGGTTACTATAGCACCCCGAAAATCCAAGTCTCGAAAATTTCTCAAACTCACTCTAAATTTAAAATGAATTTTAAATTTTGTTTCAAAATGTTTGTTTGCAAGTTGATCTCAACAAAGAAAATATAGTGGTCTATCTTCTCTCCAAAATTCTCCTCAAAATATCCTACAAATATTTCCCCAATCATCCCCCTCAAATTCTTTCCAGAAATACTGCCTAAATGTTCCACCGATATTTCTCCAAATATTTTCTCCTGAGAAATACCTTTGGAATCATTTCTAAAACCCCTACAAATATTTTCTTAATAACGTTTCTTATGCTCATAAGTATATATATGCATTCAGTGTCATACAATGAGCTCTACAGGCTAATTTCATTTATCTACTGCTAATACATGCTTATCTCTCACTAATCCTCGCCTCCTCCCCTAATCCCCCACCTTGCCTATAAATAGAGGGGCAAGGGGCTCCCTCATGCCATCCCAAGCCATTTCATGGCAACTCGCTCCCACTCCTACTCCCACACAAGCAGAACATGAGCACAAGGATCGTTCAGTCATTCTTTCGATCGTTCGTCCAAATGTTCATAGTTTGTTCGTTCGTTCGATCGATCGTTTATCCGATCGTTCATGGTTCGTTCATTCGTTTGTCCGATCGTTCGATCATTCGTCCCTTCGTTTGTCCAAAATATCTTTGTTCAACCATTATGGTGCCAAAATTCTAATCTTTCGTTCGTCCGTCCGATCATTCGATCCTTCGTCCGTTTGTTCATAATCCCTATTCATCGTTCGTTCATACGAATTATTCATCATTTATCATTTGTTCATACGGACTATTCATCGTTCATCAGATCGTTCATAGTCACTATTCATCGTTCATCGGATCGTTCATCCTACTATTCATCGTTACTATTCACCGTTCATCTGATCGCCCAAATATTCAACTACTCATCCATCATGCTGTTCAGCTCACCTAAGTCCTACCAAATAATATTTCAGTCATACTGTCGGCGTTTCGAGACCGGGGGGTCCCTAAGCCGACGAGTGAGTGTGTCGCGTGCCCCAGCCCAGATGGGTCGAGCGCGTGGGCGAGCGCGAAGGGGGGAAAGGAGCGAGGAGGCCGGAGTCCGGCGAGAGAGAGGTGGGAATCCCGCGGCCTTCGTGTTCGTCCCGCGCCCAGGTCGGGTGCGCTTGCAGTAGGGGGTTACAAGCGTCCACGCGGGTGAGGGAAGCGAGCGGCACCAAGAGAGCGCCTGTCCACGTCCTCGTCCCCGCGCGGCCAACCCTCTCTAAGAAGGCCCTGGTCCTTCCTTTTATAGGCGTAAGGAGAGGATCCAGGTGTACAATGGGGGTGTAGCAGAGCGCTACGTGTCTAGCGGGGGGGGAGAGCTAGTGCCCTAAGTACATGCCAATGTGGCAGCCGGAGAGATCTTGGCACCCTGCTGGCGTGATGTCGTGGCTGTCGGAGGAGCGACGGAGCCTGGCGGAGGGACAGCTGTTGGAACGGTTGTGTCCTTGCTGACGTCGCCCTGCTTCCGTAAGAGAGTTGAGAGCCGCCGTCGTCACGGGGATAGCGGGGCGCCATCATTGCCTATCTGGCGGAGCCAGCCAGATGGGACACCGGTCTTGTTCTCTGCGGCCCGAGTCGGCTCGGGGTAGGGTGATGATGGCGCTTCCTGTCGACGTGGCTGGCCTGTGCCCTAGGTTGGGCGACGTGGAGGCTCCTCCGAAGCCGGGGTCGAGTCTGTCTTCCATGGCCGAGGCCAAGTCCGAGCCCCTGGGTCGGGCGAGGCGGAGGTCGCCAGCAGAGGCCGAGTCCGAGCCCCTAGGTCGGGCGAGGCGGAGGTCGTCAGCAGAGGCTGAGTCCGAGCCCCTGGGTCGGGCGAGGCGGAGGTCGTTCGCAGAGGCCGAGTCCGAGCCCCTGGGGTCGGGCGAAGCGGAGGTCGTTAGCAGAGGCCGAGTCTGAGCCCCTGGGTCGGGCGAGGCGGAGGTCGTTCGCAGAGGCCGAGTCCGAGCCCCTGGGGTCGGGCGAAGCGAAGGTCGTCAGCAGAGGCCGAGTCCGAGCCCCTGGGTCGGGCGAGGCGAAGGTCATCGTCTTCCGGGGCCTTAGCCCGAGTCCGAGCCCTGGGTCGGGCGAAGCGGAGTTCGTCGTCTTCCGGGGCTTAGCCCAAGTCCGAGCCCTGGGTCGGGCAGAGCGGAATTCGCCGTCTTCCGGGGCTTAGCCCAAGTTCGCCGTCTTCCGGGGCTTAGCCTGAGTCTGAGCCCTGGGTCGGGCGGAGCGGAGTTCGCCGTCTTCCGGGGCTTAGCCCGAGTCCGAGCCCTGGGTCGGGCGGAGCGGAGTTCGCCGTCTTCCGGGGCTTAGCCCGAGTCCGAGCCCTGGGTCGGGCGGAGCTTCCTATGGTGCCTTTGGCAGGGCCTGGCTTCCTTTGCGTTAAATGCTCCTGCGACTTGGCCGGTCGGTGCGGCGATTCAGTCAGGGTTGCTTCTTAGCGAAGGCAAGGCCTCGGGCAAGCCAGAGATGTGTCCGCCGTTGAAGGGGGCCTCGGGCGAGACGGAAACCCCTTCGGGGTCGGCTGCCCTTGCCCGAGGCTAGGCTCGGGCGAGGCGTGATCGAGTCGCTCGTATGGACTGATCCCTGACTTAATCGCACCCATCAGGCCTCTGCAGCTTTATGCTGATGGGGGTTACCAGCTGAGAATTAGGCGTCTTGAGGGTACCCCTAATTATGGTCCCCGACAGTAGCCCCTGAGCCTCGAAGGGAGTGTTAGCACTCGCTTGGAGGCTTTCGTCGCACTTTTTGCAAGGGGACCAGCCTTTCTCGGTTGCATTTGGTTCCGGTGGGTGCGCGCGAGCGCACCCGCCGGGTGTAGCCCCCGAGGCCTCGGAGGAGTGGTTTCACTCCTTCGAGGTCTTAATGCCTTGCGTAATGCTTCGGCTGGTCTGGTTGTTCCCTCATGCGAGCTGGCCGTAGCCCGGGTGTACGGTCGGGGCCCAAGTTCTCGGGCTGGTATGTTGACGCTGTCAACGGTTCGGCCGGAGCCGGGTTTGCGAGAGCAGCCCCCGAGCCTCTGCACAGGGCGAGAGGGCGATCAGGGATAGACTCGGCTTTTTTACATACGCCCCTACGTCGCCTTTCCGCAAGGAGGAGGGGGGGAGAGCGCCATGTTACCCTCGATGGGCACCGAACATGGTGTCTCCGGTGAGCTACAAGCGGGTAATCCGAGTGGACGTCCGTGCCCCGTTCGTTAGGGGTCGGCTAGGGGCCTAGAGGCACGCCCAAAAGTACCTGCGGGTGATCTGCCGGACCCGGTCCCCTGGCGACGGGGTCCGAGGGCTCGATGCCTCCCTCTGATGGGATTCCGTTACAAGATCGCTCCCGCTGGTCTCGGAAATGTCCTAGGGTACCTCGGGAGCGCAGCCCGAGCCTCGGTTATGTATCGAACGTACCCCTAGTCATCCCTTGCTCGGCGTCTGAGGCGACTGTGAACCCTTCGGGGGCCAGCCTTCGAACCCCTGATCAGTAATGGGCACGGAGCCCGAGTAGCTTGAGGCGGCCGTGGGACCCTTCGGGGGGCCGGCCTTCGAACCTCTGACCAGTAGTGGGTGTAGGGCCCACGCGATCTGAGGCGGCTATTGAACCCTTCAGGGGGCCAGCCTTCGAACCCCTGATCAGTAAGGAGGCTCGGAGCCTAGTTCCTTCAAGGGGAAGGATCCCTTTCGGGGTATCCCCCTTTCCTGGTCCCTGTTGCAAGAGATAGAGAAAGAGGAAAAAAGGGAAAAAGGATACGAAACCGAACGACGCGGCGTACCTTTTTTGGTGCGGTTGTTTCGGTGAAGGCGAAGCGTCGCCCGTTGCTCCTGCCAGGAGCGTCACCTGTCCAGCCGCGGAGTTAATGCGATGGGGCGAGTAGTTGGCGGGGCAGCCGTTGGGCGTGCGCGAGCCGTTCGAGGAACGGATCACGGGCGCGTTGTCTTCACACCGTGAGAGGGGGCTCTCTCGCTGCCCCTGGATGGGTCGTGAGCTTGGCTGTCGACGTGCCCGCTGCTCCCGCGCGTCTGCCACCGTCATTACTGCTGGCCCTCCTTTGGCCGCGTTGGCCGCCGTGTCAGGCTGGCGCCGCTGGGTCGCGCGCTGGGTTGCCTCGAGTCGCGGTATTGGTTCCGCAATCGAGGAGGCACGGTGGTGGCGCAGGCAATGCAGTTGCTTGCATGCAGCATCCGGCGCGCCGGTTGGGCGACGCACGGGCCTGGGCTTCCATGCGGGCGTGTCGGGAGTCGGAGAAGTGCGTCCACTTGGCGCGGTTGCATGCCGCCTGCATGGCTGCCCGCCTCTCTCGCCCGTTGGTCTTGGCAAAGGTGGAGGATCACTTGTACCCGCTGGGCGGTTGCGTGCACCACGCACGGCGGTTTGGCTTCTTCTGCTCGGAGCCGGCCTGCATGACATGCGGGACCCAGCCCCCGCGCCGCAGGGGAGGGCTTTGAAGCGTGTTGGAGAAGACTCAGCCCGTGACGGTTGGGAGCGCAAGCAGGGAGAGTTGCCTTTAAAAGGAGGGCGATCCCTTTCGTAAGGCGACCATGTCTTCTTCCTCCCTCATGCGCCGCATCTTTCCACCTTCCATGCCCCCGGATGGGGGAAACCGCCGTCTTTTCGCCTCATCGTTGGGGGAACACAACTCCGTGGGAGTTGGAGCGGCCCCAAGAGAGCGGGGACTCGTCTGTTGATTATCTGAACCGCTTCACCAAGCGTGAGTCGCCCCGTGTCAAGGTGACGAGTGAGGTATCCGTATTCCGGAGGCGTAGGAGTCCCTCGGCTCGGTCGGCCTTGTTGTCCGAGGCTCCTCTAGCTCAGTTAAAGGGACCCCTCGGCCGCTCTTCGATGAGCCGAGGCCAGGGGTAGCGATATCAGTATGAACAGAGGCGGAGTCGGCTCAAGAATGAAACCTGGTTGGCCGGAGCCTAGTCGGGTTGTCCGTTAGCGGGACCGATGTCGGAGTTGATCGGCCGAGGCCTCGGACCGGCTGGCGCCCTTGGGAGATGGATTGGCCGAGGCCCCAGGGGTAACCGGCCGAGCCGCCTGCTCGGGCCGGATTCCCGAAGGAGTCCCAGGCAGCGATTGCCCGAGCGTGGTGATGACGTCGTCCTTCGAAGCGGAGAACCTCGGACCGCGTCGCCGTCCGAGGCTAGGTCGGGCTTCGCCGGAGGTGTCGTCGATGCCGAGGGTGTTGCTGCCTCCTTCCAGCGTCAAGACCCGAGCCTGCAGGGTCAAAGTGTCCTGTAGCGTGTGCCTTGTGTGGCCGCCGAGGCCAGAACACACACCCTCGCTGCGTTGTAAAGCTGCGTCTCTTTTCCTCTTGTTTCAAGTATCTGGACTTTTTGTCGGTAACAGGGATGTTTGCGCGAGCGAAAGTTGCTTCTCGCGGAAGGTGATGAGTGAGGTATCCGTATCCCAGAGGCGTGGGAGTCCCTCGGCTCGGTCGGCCTTGCCGCTTACGGGTACTTTCACCCGTCCATGAGGCCCTGTCACCGACTCGGTTGAGAAGGCTCGAAGGATCGCTTCGGCAGAAGGGCTTCCGAACGTAAAGACTTGTTCGATCCGCGGAGCCACTTTATCCGAACGCGAGTTACTTATCGCAGAAGGTGATGAGTGAGGTATCCGTATCCCGGAGGCGTAGGAGTCCCTCGGCTCGGTCAGCCTTGGCTGCTTACGTGTACTCCGTCGTTTCCAGGACCCAATTTTCGAAGTAGTCAAAAAGCATGGAAGATATTCTGGTGAAAGAGATCTTTTTTCGAGGAAAATTTCGACGCAGAGGGGGTTTCCCCCTTTTAGCCCCCGAGGGAGGGTCGGGCTTTGCTGAGGCGAGGCCGACCCTTCCTTGTTGACTAAACTTTGCGTGGGTGCGAGGTATATGCACAACTTGAAAACATCTTAAGGGTAAAAGCGACGTAGCTGTTGGATGTTCCAAGCGTTGTCGTAGACCTCGCCTTGGCTGTTGGCCAGCTTGTACGTTCCGGGCTTCAGAACTTTGGCGATGATGAATGGCCCCTCCCAGGGGGGCGTGAGCTTGTGCCTCCCTCGGGCGTCTTGCCGCAGCCGAAGCACCAGGTCGCCTACCTGGAGGTCTCGGGGTCGGACCCCTCGGGCGTGGTATCGTCGCAGGGACTGCTGATACCGCGCCGAGTGTAGTAAGGCCCTGTCCCGAGCCTCTTCCAGCTGGTCCAGCGAGTCTTCTCGCCTAGCTTGGTTGCTTTGATCGTCGTAGGCCCTCGTCCTCGGGGAGCCGTATTCCAGGTCAGTGGGCAAGACGGCCTCGGCCCCGTAGACCAGGAAGAACGGCGTGAAACCCGTGGCTCGGCTCGGCGTTGTCCTCAGGCTCCAGACCACCGAGGGGAGTTCCTTCATCCATCGCTTGCCGAACTTGTTGAGGTCGTTGTAAATCCGAGGCTTGAGCCCCTGTAGAATCATGCCGTTGGCACGCTCTACTTGCCCATTCGACATGGGATGAGCTAAAGCGGCCCAGTCCACCCGGATGTGGTGATCCTCGCAAAAATCCAAGAATTTTTTGCCGGTGAACTGGGTGCCGTTGTCGGTGATGATGGAGTTCGGGACCCCGAAGCGATGGATGATGTTGGTGAAGAATGCCACCGCCTGCTCGGACCTGATGCTGTTCAGGGGTCGGACCTCGATCCACTTGGAGAATTTGTCGACGGCGACCAGCAGGTGCGTGTAGCCCCCGGGCGCCTTCTGCAAGGGACCGACGAGGTCCAGGCCCCATACAGCAAAGGGCCAGGTGATGGGTATTGTTTGCAGAGCCTGAGCGGGCAGGTGGGTCCGCTTCGCATAGAATTGACACCCTTCGCAGGTGCGGACAATTCTAGTGGCGTCGGCCACCGCCGTTGGCCAGTAGAAGCCTTGCCGGAAAGCATTCCCGACGAGGGCTCGAGGCGCTGCGTGATGGCCGCAAGCCCCCGAGTGTATCTCTTGCAGAAGTTCCTGACCTTCGGCGATGGAGATGCATCGCTGGAGGATGCCCGAGGGGCTGCGGTGGTAGAGCTCCTTCTCATCGCCCAGTAAGACGAACGACTTGGCGCGTCGCGCTACCCGCCGAGCCTCGACTTGGTCGAGGGGTAGCTCTCCTTGGCGGAGATATTGCAGGTACGGGGTTTGCCAGTCTCCGTCAGGCGTGGCCCCGCTCTGCTCCTCCTCGATGCGCAGCGCCTCGCCCTCGGGGGTCGAGGGTACCTCGGGCTGAACCGAGGACGCCTCGGGATGGGCCGAGGGTACCTCAGGCTGCCGAGGGTACCTCGGGCTCGGGCACGTCGTTGATCTTGACAGAGGGTTGGTGTAGATCCCGGGAGAAGACGTCCGGGGGAACCGTCGTTCGCCCCGAGGCTATTTTTGCCAGCTCGTCCGCAGTCTCGTTGTAGCGCCGAGCGATGTGGTTAAGTTCGAGCCCGTAGAACTTGTCTTCTAGGTGCCGAACCTCATCGCAGTAGGCCTCCATCTTCGGGTCGCGGCAGTGGGAGTTCTTCATGACTTGGTCGATGACGAGCTGCGAGTCGCCGCGAGCGTCGAGGCATCGGACCCCTAGCTCGATGGCGATTCGCAATCCGTTGATCAGAGCTTCGTACTCAGCCACATTGTTGGACGCCGGGAAATGGAGGCGTAGCACGTAGCGTAGGTGTTTCCCGAGGGGTGAGATGAAGAGCAGGCCCGCGCCGGCTCCCGTCTTCATCAGCGACCCGTCGAAAAACATGGTCCAGAGCTCCGGTTGGATCGGAGCCGTCGGTAGCTGGGTGTCGACCCATTCGGCTACGAAGTCCGCCAAGACCTGGGACTTGATGGCCTTCCGAGGCGCGAACGAGATGGTCTCGCCCATGATTTCCACCGCCCACTTCGCAATCCTGCCCGAGGCCTCTCGGCACTAGATGATCTCCCCCAGGGGGAAGGATGACACCACAGTTACCGGGTGAGACTCGAAGTAGTGTCGCAACTTCCGCCTCGTCAGGATCACTGCATACAGTAGCTTCTGAACTTGTGGGTAGCGGATCTTGGTTTCGGACAGTACCTCGCTGACGAAGTAAACTGGCTTCTGAACAGGCAATGCATGCCCCTCTTCTTGCCTCTCGACCACAATCGCGGCGCTAACCACCTGAGTGGTCGCGGCGACATAGACCAAGAGGGCTTCTCCATCAGCTGGCGGTACCAAGATAGGCGCCTTTGTAAGAAGCGCCTTCAGGTTCCCGAGAGCTTCCTCGGCCTCGGGTGTCCAAGTGAAGCACTCGGCCTTCCTTAAGAGGCGGTTCAGACGCAGACCCCTTTCGCCGAGGCGTGAGATGAACCGGCTCAGGGCCGCGAGACATCACATGACCCTCTGTACGCCTTTTAAGTCCTTGATGGGCCCCATGTTAGTGATGGCTGCGATCTTCTCCGGGTTGGCTTCGATGCCCCGCTCGGAGACGATGAACCCCAAGAGCATGCCTCGGGGCACCCCGAAGACACACTTCTCGGGATTGAGCTTGACGCCTTTTGCCTTGAGACACCGGAATGTCACTTCAAGGTCGGAGAGGAGGTTAGAAGCCTTCCTCGTCTTGACTACGATGTCATCGACGTAGGCCTCAACTGTGCGACCAATGTGTTCGCCGAACACATGGTTCATGCACCGCTGGTACGTCGCGCCCGCATTCCTCAACCCGAACGGCATGGTGACATAGCAGTACATGCCGAAGGGTGTGATGAAAGAAGTCGCGAGCTGGTCGGACTCTTTCATCCGGATTTGGTGATACCCTGAGTAGGCATCGAGGAACGACAGGGTTTCGCACCCAGCAGTGGAATCCATGATTTGATCGATGCGAGGCAGAGGGTAGGGAACCTTCGGACATGCTTTGTTGAGACCAGTGTAGTCTACACACATCCGCCATTTCCCCCCTTTCTTTCTCACAAGCACAGGGTTGGCAAGCCATTTGGGATGGAATACCTCTTTGATAAACCCTGCTGCCATTAGCTTGTGAATCTCCTTGCCTATCACTCTGCGCTTCTCCTCGTCGAATCGGCGCAGAGGCTGCCTGACGGGTCGGGCCCCGGCCCGAATATCCAGCGAGTGCTCGGCGACTTCCCTCGGTATGCCGGGCATGTCCGAGGGACTCCACGCAAAAACGTCGGCGTTTGCGCGGAGAAAGTCGACGAGCACTGCTTCCTATTTGGGGTCGAGCCCGGAACCGATCCAGATCTGCTTGGAGGCGTCGCCACTGGGGTCGAGAGGGACGGCCTTAACCGTCTCCGCTGGCTGGAAGTTGCCAGCATGTCGCTTCACGTCTGGCACCTCTTTGGAGAGGTTCTCCATGTCGGCGATGAGGGCCTCGGACTCGGCGAGGGCCTCGGCGTACTCCACGCACTCCACGTCGCATTCGAACGCGTGTTTGTACGTGGGGCCGACGGTGATG
Organism: Zea mays; assembly: GCF_902167145.1. Taxonomy (NCBI): domain Eukaryota; kingdom Viridiplantae; phylum Streptophyta; class Magnoliopsida; order Poales; family Poaceae; genus Zea; species Zea mays. The sequence continues at coordinate 114,785,127 of NC_050096.1, forward strand.
ACCCCGTTGGGGCCCGGCATCTTGAGCTTCAGGTAGGTGTAGTTGGGGATGGCCATGAACTTCACGTAGCATGGCCTCCCCAATATCGCGTGGTAGGTTCCTCGGAACCCGACCACCTCGAACGTCAGAGTCTCTCTTCGGAAATTGGAGGGCGTTCCGAAGCAGACGGGAAGGTCGAGCCGTCCGAGGGGCTGGACGCGCTTCCCAGGAATGATCCCGTGGAAAGGCGCAGCGCCTGCTCGGACGGAGGATAGATCGATGCGCAGGAGCCTGAGGGTCTCGGCTTTGATGATGTTGAGGCAGCTGCCTCCATCCATCAGGACCTTGGTGAGCCTGACGTCGCCGATGATGGGGTTGACGACGAGCGGGTATTTCCCCGGGCTCGGCACGTGGTCGGGATGGTCGGCTTGGTCGAAGGTGATGGGCTTGTCGGACCAGTCTAGGTAGACTGGCGCCGCCACCTTCACCGAGCAGACCTCCCGGCGCTCTTGCTTGCGATGCCGAGCCGAGGCATTCGCCGCATGCCCACCGTAGATCATGAAGCAATCGCGAACCTCGGGGAACTCTCCTGCTTGGTGATCTTCCTTTTTGTCGTCGTCGCGGGCCCTGCCACCCTCCGCGGGTGGCCCGGCCTTGTGGAAGTGGCGCCGAAGCATGACGCACTCCTCGAGGGTGTGCTTGACGGGCCCCTGATGATAGGGGCACGGCTCCTTGAGCATCTTGTCGAAGAGGTTGGCACCTCCGGGGGGCTTCCGAGGGTTCTTGTACTCGGCGGCGGCGACAAGGTCCGCGTCGGCGGCGTCGCGTTTCGCTTGCGACTTCTTCTTGCCTTTCTTCTTGGCGCCGTGCGGAGTAGACGCCTCGGGAGCCTCTTCCGACGGGCGGCCCTGGGGCTGCTTGTCCTTTCGGAAGATGGCCTCGACCGCCTCCTGGCCAGAGGCAAACTTGGTGGCGATGTCCATCAGCTCGCTCGCCCTGGTGGGAGTCTTGCGACCCAACTTGCTCACCAGGTCGCGGCAGGTGGTGCCGGCAAGGAACGCGCCGATGACATCTGAGTCGGTGATGTTGGGCAGCTCGGTGCGTTGCTTCGAGAATCGCCGGATGTAGTCCCGAAGAGACTCTCCCGGCTGTTGTCGGCAGCTTCGGAGGTCCCAGGAATTCCCGGGGCGCACGTACGTGCCCTGGAAATTACCGGCGAAGGCTTGGACCAAATCGTCCCAGTTGGAGATCTGCCCCGGAGGCAGGTGCTCCAACCAGGCGCGAGCAGTGTCGGAGAGGAACAGGGGGAGGTTGCGGATGATGAGGTTGTCGTCGTCCGTTCCACCCAGTTGGCAGGCCAGGCGGTAGTCCGCAAGCCATAGTTCCAGCCTCGTTTCCCCCGAGTACTTTGTGATAGTAGCCGGGGGTCGGAAACGGGTCGGGAACGGTGCCCGCCGGATGGCCCGGCTGAAGGCCTGCGGACCGGGTGGTTCGGGCGAGGGACTCCGATCCTCCCCGCTGTCGTATCGTCCCCCACGCCTGGGGTGGTAGCCTCGGCGCACCCTTTCGTCGAGGTGGGCTCGACGGTCGCGACGATGGTGCTCGTTGCCGAGGTGGCCCGGGGCCACAGGCGCGGTGTTGCGCGTGCGCCCGGTGTAGACCGAGGCTTCCCGCATGAATCGGGAAGTCGCGGCATGAGGTTCCGAGGGGTATCCCTGCCTCCGGGAGGCAGAGCTCTCGGCCCGTCGGGCCGCAGCGCCTTCCAGTAGATTTTTGAGCTCTCCCTGGATTCGCCGACCCTCGGTGGTCGATGGCTCCGGCATCGAGCGGATGAGCATTGCTGCGGCTGCCAGGTTCTGACCAACCCCGCTGGACGCGGGTAGCGGCCTGACCCTGACGTCGTTGGCGACGCGGTGCTGGAAACCCTGGGGCAGGTGACGTATTTCTCTGGCCGGGGGCTGGCCCGCCCATACCTGCCCGACGTCCCGGCGGATCGACTCAAGTGCTCCTACTCCCTCGTCGAGCCTGGCCTGCGCCCCGCAGACTTGCTCGAGCTGTGGGTCGTGACCCCCCGCCGGAACGGGGACCACAGCTAGCTCCCGCGGGATGTCGACGCGAGGCGCCGGCCTAGGGAGATCACCGTCCTCCGGCATGCCGAGGTGGTTGCCTTCGGCTGGATCCCCTAGCTCGACGTGGAAACATTCGCGGCTTGGGCCGCAGTCCTTGTCATCAAGGCTACGGCTACCGTCGGAACAGTCGGAGAGGCAGTAGTCACATGCGGTCATAAAGTCCCGCATGGCAGTGGGGTTGCCAAATCCAGAGAAATCCCAACAGATGCTGGGATCGTCATCTTCCTCGGACCCAGAGGGCCCGTAGGTCGAGACGTCCGTCAATCGGTCCCAAAGCGACCGCATACGAAACCCCAGAGGGGTTGCACTCGCCTCAACGAGAGCGCCCGCCAAAGCGAGGTCGCTGGGCGGGTTGAGGCCGAGTCGAAATAATGTAGGATGGGAATCGGTCGGTACCTTTTGGTCGACGAGGAGCGACGTAGTCACGTCGGGGGCTGATCGCACCGTCGTCCTAGGTACGAGGGCGACGTCCTGCAGGCCCTCCGCGAGCTCGCTGGCGTCGTCCACTTGCTCGGGATTGGCGTGTCGCGGGGGGACGGCGCTCGCCTTCGTCTCGAACGCGAGGTCGACGCCCGACGCGCCCTCCGTTGGGGCGCTGGGGACGTCAATTCGCTCGACAGCCGACGAAGCGCGGCCTCCCGCCCGGCCTTGGTTGCCCCGCCTCCTCCTCCGTTGGCGGGGGAGAGGACGGGGCGAGCTCGAATGTCGTTCTTCCACCGCACGGGGAAGATGTCGTCGATTCCGCCGCCGGAGGGCGGGTTGTCGGCCGCCATTGTCGTTGTCGCGCGGCGGTGGAAGGAGTATCATGTCGTAGCTGCCGTCGAGGGACATGAACTCAAGACTCCCGAAACGGAGCACCGTCCCGGGTTGGAGAGGTTGTTGGAGACTGCCCATCTGGAGCTTGACGGGAAGCTGCTCGTCAACACGCAGCAGGCCCCTACCTGGCGCGCCAACTGTCGGCGTTTCGAGACTGGGGGGTCCCTAAGCCGACGAGTGAGTGTGCCGCGTGCCCCAGCCCAGATGGGTCGAGCGCGTGGGCGAGCGCGAAGGGGGGAAAGGAGCGAGGAGGCCGGAGTCCGGCGAGAGAGAGGTGGGAATCCCGCGGCCTTCGTGTTCGTCCCGCGCCTAGGTCGGGTGCGCTTGCAGTAGGGGGTTACAAGCGTCCACGCGGGTGAGGGAAGCGAGCGGCCCCAAGAGAGCGCCTGTCCCCATCCTCGTCCCCGCGCGGCCAACCCTCTCTAAGAAGGCTCTGGTCCTTCCTTTTATAGGCGTAAGGAGAGGATCCAGGTGTACAATGGGGGTGTAGCAGAGCGCTACGTGTCTAGCGGGGGGGAGAGCTAGTGCCCTAAGTACATGCCAATATGGCAGCCGGAGAGATCTTGGCACCCTGCTGGCGTGATGTCGTGGCTGTCGGAGGAGCGACGGAGCCTGGCGGAGGGACAGCTGTTGGAACGGTTGTGTCCTTGCTGACGTCGCCCTGCTTCCGTAAGAGAGCTGAGAGCCACCGTCGTCACGGGGCTAGCGGGGCGCCATCATTGCCTATCTGGCGGAGCCAGCCAGATGGGACACCGGTCTTGTTCTCTGCGGCCCGAGTCGGCTCGGGGTAGGGTGATGATGGCGCTTCCTGTCGACGTGGCTGGCCTGTGCCCTAGGTTGGGCGACGTGGAGGCTCCTCCGAAGCCGGGGTCGAGTCTGTCTTCCATGGCCGAGGCCGAGTCCGAGCCCCTGGGTCGGGCGAGGCGGAGGTCGTCAGCAGAGGCCGAGTCCGAGCCCCTGGGTCGGGCGAGGCGGAGGTCATCAGCAGAGGCCGAGTCCGAGCCCCTGGGTCGGGCGAGGCGGAGGTCGTTCGCAGAGGCCGAGTCCGAGCCCCTAGGGTCGGGCGAAGCGGAGGTCGTCAGCAGAGGCCGAGTCCGAGCCCCTGGGTCGGGCGAGGCGGAGGTCGTTCGCAGAGGCCGAGTCCGAGCCCCTGGGGTCGGGCGAAGCGGAGGTCGTCAGCAGAGGCCGAGTCCGAGCCCCTGGGTCGGGCGAGGTGAAGGTCGTCGTCTTCCGGGGCCTTAGCCCGAGTCCGAGCCCCGGGTCGGGCGAAGCGGAGTTCGTCGTCTTCCGGGGCTTAGCCCGAGTCCGAGCCCTGGGTCGGGCGGAGCGGAGTTCGCCATCTTCCGGGGCTTAGCCCGAGTTCGCCGTCTTCCGGGGCTTAGCCCGAGTCCGAGCCCTGGGTCGGGCGGAGCGGAATTCGCTGTCTTCCGGGGATTAGCCCGAGTTCGCCGTCTTCCGGGGCTTAGCCCGAGTCTGAGCCCTGGGTCGGGCGGAGCGGAGTTCGCCGTCTTCCGGGGCTTAGCCCGAGTCCGAGCCCTGGGTCGGGCGGAGCGGAGTTCGCCGTCTTCCGGGGCTTAGCCCGAGTCCGAGCCCTGGGTCGGGCGGAGCTTCCTATGGTGCCTTTGGCAGGGCCTGGCTTCCTTTGCGTTAAATGCTCCTGCGACTTGGCCGGTCGGTGCGGCGATTCAGTCAGGGTTGCTTCTTAGCGAAGGCAAGGCCTCGGGCAAGCCGGAGATGTGTCCGCCGTTGAAGGGGGGCCTCGGGCGAGACGGAAACCCCTTCGGGGTCGGCTGCCCTTGCCCGAGGCTAGGCTCGGGCGAGGCGTGATCGAGTCGCTCGTATGGACAGATCCCTGACTTAATCGCACCCATCAGGCCTCTGCAGCTTTATGCTGATGGGGGTTACCAGCTGAGAATTAGGCGTCTTGAGGGTACCCCTAATTATGGTCCCCGACACATACGGACTTTGGTGACTCTTCGGCAACTGTGATTTTCCTTCTAGTAAGAACTTTCTGTCTGGTCACCCATCCCAGATTGCTCCAAGTTGAGCACACTTAACTTTGATGTTCGAAATCCATCCCAGATTGCTCCAAGTTGAGCACGCTTAACTTTGATGTTCCAAACCCATCCCAGATTGCTCTAAGTTGAGCACACTTAACTTTGAGGTTCTCTCGAACCAGGCTTCCAAAAAGAAAGGTGAACCATGTTTGTATGGATACACCGTTAATCCAATAAAACATGGCCCAAGATAGCATAGCCCACCCGGACCAGAATACCACAATGTTCCAACTATTTGGCTCTCGTCTTACTGTTGTCCCATGGGACACAGTAGGTAGGAACAGTTGCTACCAACATAAACCTGTACTCATGAATAGCCCAGAAATAATTTTTGGCACTCCACTCAAAAATACAATTGATTTTCCAAATATCCCCAAATATTTAAATTTTGGAATATTCCAAGAATATCCCTTTTTCCTTTTCATTTTTCTAATTCATATGATTATAAACTCCAAAACTCCGATTCCAATAATTCTTGTTTCTAAATTCTTATCAAATTATTCCCTATCAAACCATGTCATCCTTAAGCATGGTCCATATTCCAGAGAACTCCAAAAATACTCTTGTCCCATATTCTGCCTATAAATTCCCAGTTCGTACTAAGTCAGACAATTCCTTCGCCACTATTCTCATAAACAGTAAACTCTACCATACTAAACCACATGTACCCAACTATAAATACATCAGTTACCCTCTCCATCTCCACACCCTCAACACCCTAAGTCGAGGCAAACCCCCACCCACTCAGTTACCCTGCTCTTCCGGCTACATGCCTAGTGTCGCTTCGCCTCCAATCCACCCTTCTGGTAAGCACCTGCACTCCACCACTAGTAATATCACAACACCACATGACACAGATTCTGCTCAAGACTCTACCCATCCATATATTGCCATTCTGACCACTATACTAAATGTTTGTTGATATACTTGCTGGTTTTGTATGTTTCCTTGTTCATGCTTTATAGTTATCAGAGTGTTTGTGCCATCTCATCAAGGCTAGTTCTCCAAGTCTATGCCAGACGGTGGAGCCAGAAGCTAGTTCTGCGAGCTCTCACCCTTTCGCCAGTTAAAGCAACGACAAGCTCACTAGATCCCTTTGATGCATAAATTACCTTCAAACACAACCCCAGCCAGTTATTTTATGCATTATATGATTTTGCTGCTAAGAGACATGTTAATATGGCCACCCAGCCTTAGAACTTTATCGCAATTCATCTTTATACTACTTGACATTTTTGTTACAAATGATTTGAGAAAAGGTGTGTGTTTTTTCAAAAGAAAATGTTTTTGAAAATGTGTATGATGAAGGGTTATCACCCTTATCACCTTTGAGCGGAATGATCAGGGACTCCCCTGTTTGGGGAGGGCCCTAAGGTGATGGCTCAGCCAGGTTAGGTGTGAGCATGAAGGATTGTCCCTCTCGTATAAGGACCGATTTGTCATTCTTAACTTCATGTACTCTTATCAAGTACAACCACTCGAGATTGTATGGACAGTCGCTTGATCCAAACTTGCACGGTCTGCACCCTACGATTATGGTGGCTGGGGAGCACCGGGAGGACAAGGAGGGGGAATGTTTTGTCCTAGTTTGGGCATGGAGGTGGCCTTGTTCCTTTCGGTATAACTATTAAGGTAATATCGTGCAAGGAGGAGAGAGTTTTGGCATTCGGATCTCATGACGGTGAGATTACAGAAACCGGACTAGTGGGTAAAATGTACACGTCTGCGCAGAGTTCAAAAACCTATTTAAATAGTCCGCGTCCACGGATATGGATGAGCTATGGCTTGGTTTCACAATTAATGTTTTGTTTTCCAAAATGTTTTTGAAAAGTGGTTTTAAAAGGTCCTGCGGTTGAGCTGTGAGCTATGGTGGACGATAAGTCCAGTAGTTGTTGTTGAAAATGAAAACCGGTGGGAAACTACCGAGATTCCTAGATGGTTTAGTCCAGAAGATTTTGTTCTATATTGAAAAATTTCCTGCTCCTTTGGGAGAGGATGCACTTTGAAAAAGATAAAATGTTTTACAAAATAGCCCTGCATCAAGACTTGCTCTTTCTGCAAAAATATCCTGAAGTCCACATACTCTATGCATTATGTCTGATTTCCCCATTCTGTAGGTGAAGGTGGTTGCTGATCTAGTAAGAGTTATGCATGTTCCCAGCTATGCCTGTGGATATTGGACCGATGATTTGCTTCGCTGCGTATATCGAGTTACTTCAGCCGCACTCTGATGATATGTCTCGAGTTGTGGACCAACTCTTAAAGTTGATCGCCACCTTTATAGGTTAGTCTCGTTTAAACAGATCTAAAACCATCTGATGTATAAATGTGTATACTAGCCTCCTAGGACTAGTATTTGAATCACATTTATTGGTTTGTACGTCTCATTTATCATCCCAAACTTATATTCATAATTTAGCCTTACAAAGCTTCTGCCTTTCACCTCGTGCTTCATTTCATCGTCACCCTTCGACTCCTGCATCGACCATTCGACTTTCAATGGCCAAATCCTGTAAGCAAGGTGCTCTTGAACCAAATCCCTTGTACAAATATAGCTACATATAGTGTTGAAAGCGACCATAGCCATTTGTGATGTGCCCTTCATGTTACACATTGGCTTCTTAATACCGAAGCTTGGTTTGATAGACCTCTTGATGATGTCCTTTCTCTTCTCTAGGTCATTCTTCACATAAAACCATTCCTTCATTCAAGTGTTTGACCATTTGCTTTGGTAAGCGAGAAAAAGAAATAATGAATATTTCTGATACTAGAAGTTGTAACACCTAAAGTTGCTTGCAATATTTCTTTTCCTGATGCTTTTATTTGATAATGAAGCTCATGTATTTGGTAGAAACATTCCACACTTGGCTCAACACCCTAGCTTCAAACCACCCATATAAACACTCCAAGTCTCATTGTTGCATTGAGATCAGTTGATGAAGATATATTACATATTTCTTCAGCACTTCAACAACTATATGGTGAAGTGAGAAACGAAGGCCTCAACCTCGTTCTTCTATAGCTGAGGGACTATATCCTATTCGGCAAGTCTGATGATGTTGGTATTTGTGCTTCTTTATCACTTCCGCATGTCCTTTCTTTATTATGGTGTTTTCAAAATCTATGAGGCGTCTTTGTTGGGCGAATATCACTATCATATTCGTCCTCAAATTTATCCTCACCCTCATCATCAAGATCTGTCAATATGTCTTCAGGTTTTTCTTGTTCAAACCGGGAGGTCGTTGTGGCTCTGATAGCCAGAGCACCACTTTTGCTATGTCATGCATCATCTCAGTATCAGAGGCCCCCCTTCTTTTTGAGGGGCATCTAAAGATGTCATCGTGGCCATTTTATAGTCATCTTAATTCTAGCAATTCAGCAATTGTCAAAGCTCAAGATCCTGATGCTCGTAGGAAACAATGGTGGAATCAAGCTTCAGAGTCAGAGAAAATGGTGACAGTCGGTTGGCAAGAGCTAGCAGTAGATGTCCTGGCCGTCTAGCAGGGACCGAACTTCGTTATATAGGTAAGAAATCACATAAGTAAAGGAGTTAAGCGACACTCATTCGCTGGCTGGTGAACTGCTAGATGTGTTTCCCATGATACCTTGTAAAGGAATTTTTGTCATCTGTTTTCAAACGAGCTCATGTAAATGTGTTTTTCAGACCTTCGATGCAAGGCCCCTCCATCTTAACTTGTTTCATGGCTTGAGCCCGTTATAGAAAATGAGCTAATCCCGCGAGAGGCTACTGTTGGGGATGTGCTTTTGCCGAAGGCCCTCAAACTAATGAGTTTTAGTTGTTTCGAAGCATGTTTCAGGGCTAGCAGTGTGATCTTTGTCTAAGGGATCTTCGAGATCTGAAGATGGAAGTAACAACTTCGTCATCAGGTGTTGGACGAAGGATTCAAGAAAGGTCGAATGTTGCTCTTGGTATCACAGAAACAAAGGGGGTTGAAAAGACTTACACAACATGTCTTTCGATAGAAAATACAACCATGCCATTATTAGACTATGTATATCATGTGTATAGAATTTAAGGATATAAATATAATTTTATATGATGCCCATGCCAATTTTTACCTTTTCACAATTTATGGGCTCACGTGTACTCGGAACGCTCTAACTTCGAAGCTGTAAAATCACAACCATCTTCGGATATTGAACTTGTATCCCGAAGGCATCGCCATATGTAATCGTATGTAGTTGAAAGAAAAATAATAGAGGAATATACGTATGCTTTATAATTCGTATGTCTACATGTTTTATCTTATGAAGCATTTACATTTGTTTGACCAGACTCCTTGGTCCTCCCTCTCTCTATAAGCGGATGTAAAGAGAATGTTACATTGATTTAATTGTGTTGTTCTGTTTTGGTATCCTATTAAAACTTTGATAAGTGCATAGAGCAAATATAATAAGTCTGACTAGGCGGGCTCTAAACTGCTCTATGTCACCAAAATCATAGGGTGACAAGATGATAACATAGAAAAAGAACAAAGTGGGTGCTTCATGAGGAACGTGGCTCCAACGCATTCTACGAGGAAAAAGAGTCTGCTTACAACCTACTATGAAAGTTAAGCCCGACTCTTTTTTTTCCAGCCAATCTAAATTATTTCTCTTTCGAACTTAGTGTCATCTAAAAAATAAATTTACTGTATATATTGGATTTATTGTTGCCTCTTGATGATGTGGCAAGGATATAGAGCCTTTAATTGGTTCTTCCACTCGTGATGAAGGCTATCCAGAAGCAGCGGGTAAAAAAGGTCTGAACTGTAAAAAAGTTATTGTAAACTTTGAGATATAAGAATATTGTTGTGAGTTATATGGCATAAAAAATCATAAGACAACTATAAAATCTACAATCTTTATTTTATCCTTCTTGGAACAACTATAAAATGTTCCTCTATTTTTTTTCCACTTAAAAGAAATCAAAGCTAAAAGTCAAAAGAGGATTCAATATACTTTAAAAATTATATTTCATCCATTCTTTTTTTATTTGTCAAAACGTTAAAAAAACAACCACAACGATAAATATTCGAGAATGGATGGCTAAAAGGTTTCCTTTTGAAAAAGCAGTTTAGTTCTACTGCATTTTATCCGTTTGATTGATTTTCTACCTTTTAGCGACAGAAACACTTCATACAAATTGAACAAAACACAATCAGAGTTTAATTTGCTCGAGAGCGCTTGCATAAAACAGCCGCGCTACACAGCCTCTGAGATGGATGAACAAGAAGCACGGCCCACCGGCGCATATCATTTGCCGTGCCGGCCTAAGCTGCTCCAACCAAAACCGAAGCACCGGCCGACGAACGTGCACCTACAATTGTGCTGCATTTCTTGCACTGCGGCGACAAAGCTATAAATCCACCACAAATGAGAAACAACAACCCTCAGCAAATCAAGTGCTAATTACCTTGTACTGATACTGGAGCATAGGTACGGTAGCACGCACGATGTCGCTTCTCCTGGGCATGCTCCTCGCGATGCACCTGTTCCAACGGCGCGACGCCGCCGCGGCAGAGAGGGTCCCGGCAGTGATCGTGTTCGGCGACTCGACCGCGGACACGGGCAACAACAACTTCATCCAGACACTCCTCCGGGGCAACTACACGCCTTACGGCCGGGACTTCGCCGGCGGGGCTGCCACCGGGCGCTTCTCCAACGGCCGCCTCGCCGCAGACTTCGTCTCCCAGGGGCTCGGCCTGCCTCCCTCTGTGCCAGCGTACCTCGACCCTGGCCACAGCATCCACCAGCTCGCGTCGGGTGTCAGCTTCGCCTCGGCTGGCAGTGGGCTCGACGATATAACGGGGCAAATCTTTGTGAGTATATAAGAATATCCCACAGCAATTCCCGGCCTGTTTTTCCACCCCATTTCTGTTGAATTAAAAATCACGTGCCTTTCGTGCAGTCAGCAGTGACTTTGACGCAGCAGATAGAGCACTTCAAGGAGTACAAAGAGAAGCTCCGGCGTGGGATGGGGGCCGCCGCCGCGAACCACATCGTCGGTCGTGCACTCTACCTCTTCAGCGTGGGCGCCAGCGACTTCCTGGGCAACTACCTCCTGTTCCCCATCAGGCGCTACCGCTTCACCCTGCCAGAGTACGAGGCGTACCTCGCCGGCGCGGCCGAGGCGGCGGTGCGCGCCGTGTACGCGCTCGGCGCGAGGCGGGTCCACCTCCCGGGGCTGCCGCCGCTGGGGTGCCTCCCGCTGCAGCGGACCGTCAACCGCGCCAGCCCCGGGGACTGCAACAGGTGGCACAACATGGTGGCACGGAGATTCAACCGCGGGCTCAGGGCGATGGTGACCAGGCTCAACCGGGAGCTGCCGGGGGCTCAGGTGGTGTACATCGACGTCTACCGCCTCTTGTCGAACATGATCGCCAGGCCATCGGCGTATGGTGAGTATACGTCTACAAGCTGATGGTGGTACATCTTCTTGGTTACGGTCTTGATGGTGCAATCAAGGTCTTCTTGCTTAGTAACCGCTGCTGCCTCTGGGGTCTGCTGGGTGGCCAGGTTTCGAGAATTCAGTGCTTGGATGCTGCGGCACCGGATACTTCGAGACAGGAGTGCTGTGCAGCTTGGACAATGCACTCACATGCCAGGATGCGGATAAATACGTCTTCTTTGATGCGGTCCATCCATCACAGAGAGCCTACAAGATCATAGCCAACGCAATTGTACATGCTGCGTCAGCGTCACACAGACCCGAGTAGTAGTGCCATTATCTCGTTCCGGTGAACTTGAATTTCATACATATGCACGGGTTGTACTCATTCTAACAATCTAATGTTCATTCAATGTAAGAAGTAAGCATACGGGTTATGACGTATTTTGTACCGTTGTCCTGACTAGTACATAACACATATATACCACCCACTTATGTGTAAAATACTACGTCTACCAAATATCAATTCATGTTAATGGTTTACATCACTGCTAAAACACAGACCAGAGAAAACAAAGCTAGAAACCAAGTGCCCGTTGGTTCTAAAAGTTTGAAATTAGGTTATTTCGGATCATCGCCGTCGGACATAAGTTATATCCTTGAGTCTCCAGGTGCTGTCGGCATTTAAACTAGGTAATGGCCATAATGGCGTCCAATGGACCCTATAAGGTTATGTCCGACGGCTTAGCCGTCGGACATAACAATATTATCGTCTTCGGCTGCATGTGGGCCGTCGAACGTAATTTGGTGTTATGTCCAATGACCCTGTTTAGCCATTGACTTTTAAACTCTTATGTCCGATCGTATGGAGCAAAGCCCTCATACATAAGTAATTCTATGGAGGCCAAAATTACCCTTGTTTTTTTGTTAATTAGCAAAATTCACAAAATAACATATTTTATACACCAGATTCATCCATATTCAATACATACATCACATTCACATACATTCCCATTTGCAACACCCATTTCCATTCAAAAAATGACATTTGTTGGGGACTTGTTCTCAAATGCTATGAGTTAAGAACAAGGCAACACAAAAAATGTTAATCGATAAAGTTCTTCGTCCTACGAAGCATTATTTCCCTTAGGACATAATGATTTTCGGACGAAGGTTATGAAGGACGTACCTTCATAAACACAGCATACGATGATGAAGAATGAATCATAAGGAACATAGACAATTATATATTATTATCAACATATTTTTGCATTACTATTATTATGAAGAAACAAGAATAACATCAAATTACAAATGTACCTTCAGCTTGGAAGGAGATGAAAATACAGGTGTGACGCAAAAACAAATGCCAAGTCAGCGTGAACAGTACGGGGGTACTGTTCACCTATTTATAGGCACGGGACACAGCCCATATAAAATTACATTCATGCCTTTACATTTGGTAGTAATTCTATAGTAATCCACCGAGGTCTGAATAGCCTTTTCATCTTTAAGTCGGTTTCTTTTTCTGCTACCACACCGAAGCTTTCCCGCTCACATCTTCGGCGTTGTATCAACCTTCCTATTACTTTGGGCTTCTCCTACTGCGATATCGACTTGAGTCCGAAGATACCTGTTTACACATTATACTCCAGAAACACTGTTAAATCTTGTTTTTGAGGACCTTCGGAAGCCGAAGGCCCCCAACAGTAGCCCCTCGCAATATTAATTTGTTAAAATAATAAATTTAGATTGCGACATGGACAAAGGCTTTAAGCCGAAGGTCCGAAAAAACACCTTCCCTTTGCTAGAATAGCAACATTCACTGACAGGCGGGGTCTTTCAATTTTTAACGCACTGGGCGTATAAATAAGAGCATACCGCGAGCTCATTTGGCACGCTCTCTTGCCATCTGCTCTCGCTCACTCAATTTTTAGCTCTTGCGCACCAAAATTTGCTTAGCTTTTTAAGTTTTTAAGCTTCGGCGCTGAAAACAGTTTTTTAGTGTTTGTGAAGATGTCTGAAGATAAGAAGGCTGCTCCCGAGATGAAGCTGAGTCTCTCTGAAGAAAAGAACCTGGGGTTTCTTATAGCAATGTCGAAGACCAACACAGAAAAAATCACCAAAGAGATTTTAGAAGGTTTGTCTGAAGATACTGATGACAGCGACAGTTATGATGTGGATAGTGGTGGTGAAGACTCCGAAGATCGCCCCTGGCGACCAAGCCATTCAGTTTTTGGCAAATCAGGTATCAAAGAAAATCATCTTGTCAACATGAGGGGAAGATACTTCCGGGATTTATCCATTGTGAGGGTCGACGAAGGAGAGAAAACTTGCCCGACCCCTGAGGAAAATGAAGTCGTAGTGTTCCGAAGCTTTTTGAAAGCTGGACTACGATTTCCCCTGAGCAGCTTTGTCGTAGACGTGCTGAAAATGTTTGAAGTCTATCTTCATCAACTTACCCCCGAAGCAATTATAAGGCTGAATATCTTCGTGTGGGCCGTGAGAAGCCAAGGTCTGGAGCCTGATGCGAAAAGTTTCTGCAACATACACGAATTATCATACGAGACAAAACCCTGGGGTAAGGAACAGTATCACAATAATTTTGGCTGCTACAGTTTCGTTTCTCGATCTGGGTCAAGCTGTCCCGTGCCAACATTTCGGAAGAGATGGCCCGGCGACTGGATGACAGAATGGTTTTATGTGAAGAATGACCTGAAAGCACGGGAAGATATTAAAGGTATAATTATGCGCCCTATTTGGCAAAGTTTCGGCCTGCGAAGGCCGAAGGTTGAGATGAATGAAGCTGCCGAAGAATGCCAGAGAGCCTTCGGAGTTATTTGTTCTTTTATTGGAACGAGAGATTTGGTCCAAGAGCATATTGCCTTCAGAGTATGGCCGCTCGCGGAAAAATGGGAAATGCCGCAAGAGACCATAAAGGAGGCTGACAAAGGTGGGCTTATCAGGCTGAAGTATACTTTCAAGTTCGGAGATAAATTCGTTGAGCCAGATGATGACTGGCTAAAAAGCATTGAAAATTTAAGTGATGAACTACTTGGGGCTTACTCGAAGGCCGAAGATACTGCATTGTCAGCAGCCTTCGGAGGCCGGAAAAAGAAGAGACTGAACCGAGTGTTTGACGCAATCGGGTTCGTCTACCCTGACTATCGTTATCCCATTCGAGGGCAGAAAAGAAAAGGCACAACCTCTGCGAGAGAAGAAGCTGCAACTGCTCCTAGTGAGCCAGCACCGAAAAGAAAAAGGATAAAGGTCCTCACACATTGGCCACACTATATTGAACCAGCCTCGGTGCCTGAGTTCACCGGAGATACCTCTTCGGCCACCGAAGCTAAAAAGCCAACCAAGCCAACCTTGCTGCCAAAAGTCGCAGAAATGGCCGAAACGCCAACAAGAACAGAATTGGAAGAACCAAAGATTTTGTTATCAGAAACCAAAGAGATGGCCGAAGCGCCATCGTCAGAAAAAATGGAAGAAACAAAAGGATCAGCTGAAGGATCAAAAATATCAGAAGTTTTAAGTCCTTCAGCAAATGTTGAGACAACAAAAATCCAAAAGGGGCAAACGGTGACCCCGAAAAGAAAGAGAATGATCAATGTGTTAGATGTTCTGGAAACAATTAAATCCTCAAGCACAACTCCGAAGAAGACTGTTTCAACTTCCGAAGCGAAAACTGAAATTTCTGATACTAAGGCTCCAGAGCCAGAAACTGAAGCTGAAGCTGGGCCCTCAGAGGCCACGAAGGTAAAATCCTTGGAAATCGAGGAAGAAAAAATAACGGAGCCAATCTTTGAAGAAATCAGCGCTGTTGCCCCCGAAGCATCCCCCAAAGTCCTTGATTATATTGTTCGTCATGCTTCGGGGAAAAAATTATCAGAAAAAGAAAAGCAAGAGGCCCAGCTTTATGCCCAAAAACTGAAGTATCCAACGGGGGCGTTAATATTCAACGGCAGTGGAGAAGAAGACTTTTTGTATTGTCTCCCTGACAGCAAGGAGATTTCTGTCTGTTGGGAGATGAGCAAGAGCTTCGGATTCCCAACACTAGAAGACAGGCTCTCAGTGTTGTCGAAAAACGAACTGGCCGACAGCCTGGCATATAATAGCTTAAAGGTGCAAAAACTGAGATCTTTATATTTTTTCTTGAGACCAAAATTTTTCGTTTGCTTAAATCTATTGACGCACACACACTTTTCTTTGCAGGGCCTTATACTTAGCAATGCCCTCAGGGCCCAAAAAGATGCCGAAGACGAAGGGTGCGCTATTGCCCTGAGCAACCTTCGTTCCAAAGTAATTGAACTGAGGAACGAAGGTCTCGAAAAAGATAAAATATTACATTCATTGATAAATAGAATAAAAGAAGACGAAGCTACTTTTAAGGGTCAAGCTGAGGCTCGGAAGCGTGAAATTGAAGATCTTCGAAAACAACTGGCCAGAGCCAAAGAGGAATGTATACTTGAAGAAACGAAGCGAGAACTTAGCGACCAATGGGCAAATCATTTAGAGGGAACTGTTGAAGAGCTTCGTTCGTCCAAGAAGAGATGCTATAACAAATCTATGGAGTGTGTCAAGAAGTTGAAAGCTAGCTTCGCCAGCGTCGGCGCATTCTCGAGCGAAGAAAACTTTACAAGAGGCAACCCCGAAGGTCCCATCGAATGGATCAATCACGAAACTGAGGCCTTCGAGGAAATTTTAAATAGCCGCGGAGACATATGTGCTTTCTCGGGTGCCAGGGGAATTGCCACCATTTTGGAGAAAAAGGGCTGCGAGCATGTAAAGATTTTAGCGCAATCCGAAGCTGTCTTGTCCTTCGAAGATGCGAGAGATTCTTCAGCCGAAGCTAGCATGGTTGGTGGAAAATTTTTCACCGATGTCTGGGAAAATGGTGGCCGAGAAATGGCCCGAGAAATTATCCAAAAAAGCGAAAGGGGCATTCACGATGCTAGAGAAGTAGCTGAGGCTGCTGAAAAAAGCGCAGAGCCCGAAGGGCAAATAGGTATTAACTAATGGTTTTTATTGTGTTGTAATTTTTGGCTTTAAACTTCGTTCACAATTTGTAATAGCAATGTAGCTGTGTCCTGTCCTCCTTCAGATCTTACTAAAGCATCTCCGGGCCCTCACCCGAAAGGAGATGACGAAATTAAAAAGATGGTTGAAGCTATCATGGATGAAGTTGTTAATCGGCTCCTGAACGAAGCTGCGGAAGTTGTTCTGAGAGAAAATTAAGCACTATTGTAAAAACTTCTGAAATGTAACATGTGTAACATCTTGTAGCCCTGAATGTAATATACCTGTTTTTATTGTTCAATTCTTTATGATGCATGAAATTTTGCATACGTACCGTTTTTGAGTCTTTGACGAAAAAACACCTTCCCTTCTTTTCATGCTTCGTGAAGAAGAATTTTTATTTATCACAACAATATCCATAGTGTTCTGATGAATAATATCCAAGCTTCGTGAAGATATTTTCCGAAGCTACACTTCCGAAGATCAATAGTGTATCTCCTTACGACTTAGCATGATTTTCTCCTTTTTCAAAACATTCTTCTGAAGATCGATATTGTGTCACCTTCTTGTGCCATATGCAGCATGATGTATGATGCTTATGCTATGCGAAATGATGTGATGATGTTTATGCTATGTAAGATGATATTTATTCCGAAGACACACGCACATCCCTGCGATAAAACACATAATCTATTTGAATCAGCGTCGACTTTTTTGCTATAAGCCTCCCTTATGAGCTTCTTCGCCTTTTACTTCAGCGGAATCAGCGTTTATTTTTCACTGTAAGCCTCCCTTAGGAGCTTCTTCGCCTTTTACTTTCAGCGGTATTCGCGTTGACTTTTCGCGCTTCGCCTTTTACTTTAGGCGGTATCAGCGTTGACTTTTCGCTGTAAGCTCTGCATTCCCTTTGGAACGACTTTGGAGCAGAAAACTTACACTGCGCTCCCTTCGGAACGGCTTTTTGTGACTTCAGCAAACTTACTCTGCGTTCCTTAGAACGACTTTTTGTTGCTTCGAAGAATTTTTGATAATTCGAAGGTCCTCCTTGTTATCGCAAATCTTTAAGCTTCGACAACTTAAGCCTGTGGAGAAAATATATTTTCCTTGTGGCAAACAACGAAACTATTATATGAAATCTAAAAAATGTCCTTTATTACACAGAAAATAAAACTGAATGAAAAAGACTGCTTTCAAGGTAGGATATTTATCAATAGATGTGCTTCGATTCTGGCACAGTGCTGTTGACTGTGCGAGCTTCGGACTGTTCTCTGAAGTCCCTTTGGTGTGGAGCATATTGACTCCCTTCTGGCTGTTGGCCTTGTTGCAGCGGTGGCGGAGGCGGAGGCTGTTGCCAGGAAGCTTGAGGTTGACTCGCCGAAGCAACAAAAACTGCAGGGTGGTTGCCTACATATTCTGGGATGTAAGTCGAATGATACGAAGCAGTGTGCATGACCTGCTTCGGTTGAGCCTGTTGTGCTGCAGCTTCGGCTATTTCCTTTTGTTTCTGGATGGTAACATGGCACATCCTGGTGGTATGGCCTTTGTTCTCACCACAAAACAAGCAAAAAATTCTTCTTGGTTGATCTCCAAATCTTCCGCCGAAGCCCCTGGCGCCTCTGCCTCTTGGAGCTGGTGGTCGGAAGGAGCCTTGCTGTTGCCCCGAAGCCTGTGAGGAGCACTGTGGCCTTTGCTGCTGGCTCCCCCTATCATCATTTTGAGTAGAGTTGTGAATTGACCTAACGTGCCTCGGATAGAACCTCCCTCCGAAGCCCCTGGTCATTTCAGAAAACCTGAAAGCCTCCTCCCTTCTTTGACGAAAATCATTATCGGCCCGAATATACTCATCCATCTTCTGGAGCAGCTTCTCCAAAGTTTGAGGAGGCTTCCTAGCAAAGTACTGAGCTGAAGGTCCTGGCCGAAGCCCCTTGATCATGGCCTCAATGACAATTTCATTGGGCACTGTTGGTGCCTGTGCCCTCAAACGCAAGAACCTCCGGACGTACGCTTGAAGGTATTCTTCGTGGTCCTGGGTGCACTGGAATAGAGCTTGAGCAGTGACCGGCTTCGTCTGAAACCCTTGGAAGCTGGTTAACAACAAGTCCTTCAGCTTTTGCCATGAAGTAATCGTTCATGGTCGAAGGGAAGAATACCAGGTTTGAGCAACACTCCTGACAGCCATAACAAAAGATTTGGCCATGACTGCAGTATTGCCACCATACGAAGATACTGTTGCTTCGTAGCTCATCAAAAACTGCTTTGGGTCTGAGTGGCCATCGAATATGGGAAGCTGAGGCGGCTTGTAGGACGGAGGCCAAGGTGTAGCCTGCAGCTCAGCGGATAGAGGAGAAGCATCATCAAAAACAAAATTCCCATGATGGAAATTGTCATACCAGTCATCTTCGTTGAGGAAACCCTCCTGATGAAGGTCTTGGTGCTGGGGCCTTCGGTGCTGCTCATCCTGAGTAAGATGACGAACTTCTTCAGAAGCTTCGTCTATCTGCCTTTGCAGTTCAGCTAGCCTGGCCATCTTTTCCTTCTTCCTCTGCACCTGTTGATGAAGCATCTCCATGTCTCTGATTTCTTGATCTATCTCATCCTCTGGCGGTGTCGGGCTAACAGCCTTCCTTTTCTGGCTTCGGGCCTCCCGAAGGGAGACAGTCTCCTGATTGTGGTCCAGCGGTTGCAGAGCTGCAGCCCCAGTTGCTGAAGCTTTCTTCGGCGCCATAGTGAAGGTTTATGATCGCCGAAGGTGTTCGAAAACTCAAAGAGTGGAAGTGAGTTCACCGGAGGTGGGCGCCAATGTTGGGGACTTGTTCTCAAATGCTATGAGTTAAGAACAAGGCAACACAGAAAATGTTAATCGATAAAGTTCTTCGTCCTACGAAGCATTATTTCCCTTAGGACATAATGATTTTCGGACGAAGGTTATGAAGGACGTACCTTCATAAACACAACATACGATGATGAAGAATGAATCATAAGGAACATAGACAATTATATATTATTATCAATTTATTTTTGCATTACTATTATTATGAAGAAACAGGAATAACATCAAATTACAAATGTACCTTCAGCTTGGAAGGAGATGAAAATACAGGTGTGACGCAAAAACAAATGCCAAGTCAGCGTGAACAGTACGGGGGTACTGTTCACCTATTTATAGGCACGGGACACAGCCCATATAAAATTACATTCATGCCCTTTACATTTGGTAGTAATTCTATAGTAATCCACCAAGGTCTGAATAGCCTTTTCATCTTTAAGTCGGTTTCTTTTTCTGCTACCACGCCGAAGCTTTCCCGCTCACATCTTCGGCGTTGTATCAACCTTCGTATTACTTTGGGCTTCTCCTACTGCGATATCGACTTGAGTCCGAAGATACCTGTTTACACATTATACTCCAGAAACACTGTTAAATCTTGTTTTTGAGGACCTTCGGAAGCCGAAGGCCCCCAACAACATTCACAACGCCAAATTGTATTCACATATAAAACATCACATATAGTTCAACATTAACATAGTTTAAGGTCGATACACATTCAAATAGTTCGAAGTCATTCAAAGTCATTCACATTGACATATTAAGAGCAGTGGAATCCTAACTAAGGCTATCAGCCATCACCTGGTTGGTTAGAGTTATGGCCACTTCTAGCCTAGGCTGGACCGTGGGTGATGAAAAGGTTGTTCACCCATAAAGTCATGTCGTCGTCTTGGCCAGATGCATCTCCAGGTGCTGCAACCAAAGTCAAAGGTGTCTGGAAGCCTTGTAACACATAAGTTGAGATATTAAACACTAAGTTCTTCATTTCTATCACATACACATGTATATACACAAAAGTGGCGGAGGTGGAGGCGGCGGTGCAAGTGTCGAAGGCGGCACCCCAAAGGTTCACATAGTACTCGTTACGAATAAGATGCAAGTAGCTGTGGAGGAAGCACAAATACCTGATCTGGACACCCATTTGTTGTGCCACTTGCTACAAATTAGATGCAAGTAGCTGTTGAGGAAGCACAAAACAAAATAAGTTTGTACTTGTTACGAATAACATATTACTTCAACTTAGCAAGAGGAAAGTATGCTGATGTGCCCAGAGGTTCGCATAGTACTCATCCTTCTAGCTTTGGTGCTCAGCTTGTTTCTTGTGATACTCCACATGTTGCCTTATAACTTTCTACATAATGGAAATTTCCATGTCCTAGGCGATGGCGCGAGAATGAGATGTCTGCGAAGACAATGATACAAATTGTTGTCCACGACATCTTAGCTCCCTGGAGCCAAACAAAGAATCAAATATTATACCCATCCTACCTAGTGAACAATAGCATCGGTACAATCACAAACATATGAGATGACTTAAAAATCGAAATGAAATACTCTCATCGTCCATGAGCTTGTCCGCCTGCGCTAGCGTATGCTACCCTTAGTTCAATTGGTTGGCTCCTCCAGTCATCGTCCTGCCCATGGTGCTCAACCATCTACTCATATGCCGCCTGGAGAAAAAACATATCAAATATCAATACATAAGGTGATGCAAAAGAAGACTACAATATAAAAAAACTCACTAGGCAATCGATAGCTATCTGAGTGCACAACCCATCAGGATTATGAGGATCAGAACCCTATGCCCATGCACAAACACCTCCTTATCCGTGGGCTTAATGCCGGATTGGGCTTCATGTACATACAAGTTAGAATGACACACTTCTATTTAGTTTGAAGTTAAAACATAATATAACGTACCATTCTCTTAGCCAAGCGCACATGTCCATCACCACTATACGTGTGGAACGATTCAGGACCACGGTTCCCCTTTTTCTTTCGAAAATGGTCTAGAACTCAGGGGAAGGCCATCACCTTCACAAGCAGTGGCGAGCCCAGCCCTTAAATTTAGGGTGTGCCAGTAAAAAACATGGAAAAAGAAACAACAACCGAGATTTGAACTCTTGTTGGCTAGTTCAAAAACAATACTTAGACATCTAGGATAACTACTCTTTTATGTTCTTAGGGTGTGCCATGGTCCATATGAACCACCCACTAGGTCTACCCCTGTTCACAAGGCCTGATAACCATCTGATCGGGTGGCCCTCCAAGGAACGGACACCTACATGAAATGCTCCTTGATTAGGTAAATTGATTCATTGACATGTACCTAAAACAAGAATTAACAAAAAATTAATAGAGAAAACAATAATGGAAGAAAGCCATGTTAACAGTTTCAGTATCGGTTTTAACAGCTAGAAGATTTAGTACAGGTTGGCGGTTTCAACCGGTACTAAAGGTATTAGTACTGATTGTCTTCAACCGGTACTAAAGCCTTGATATTAGTTCCAGCCTCGAGCTGGTGCCATAAGCTGAAAAGAGGGGATGTGTCGCCTAAAATTTTCGAAGAAATTGTTGAAGATTTCACTCAGTTAAGTGCTGAAAAAGGTTAACAAGTACATTCTCTCATATAGTACAATTGAAACAGTTATTTATTTGTTTAGATTTCTTGATATTTGTGGTTGATTTGTATATTTATGGGGGAAATTAGCAAGTTCATTCTCTAATATGTGTTGCAATATGTATGAATACACTAGAAGTTAGTAGCAACTAAGATTTGAGCTTTGTTCATTGGCTACATAAGTTTGATCATTGATGGTTGGTGTGTACTATTTTTTATTTGTGTGAGTTAATCATATCATATGTTGTGCATTACGAATGAAGGTAATTTAATACTCTATAAGAGGTCATATGTTGTGTATTACAAATGAAGGTAATGTAATACTCTTTAAGAGGAGTGTTATCCAATTTTCCCAACGATTTGCTGGAGATTTAACACCTTTAACTGTGAAAAAGGTTAGCAAATTATCCTCTCATATAATATACCTAAAATAGTTGTTTCTTTGTTTACATTTCTTCAATTTTGTGGATAGTTATGTCATATGTTTATTACAAAAAAATATTGCATCAACAATGTTTTATGTAAATAATGCAAATGTACCTTCAACGAATGCACAACACGGATCAACGCTCTAAAGTATATATTGGAGGCGCTAGCTATTTTCTAAAGATGGTCGAGAGGCACAAGCTTAATGGTTTCATGTGTTGTCCATATAGATTATAAGAATGAGAGAGAATAGTCGTCATCGGCACCAATTCAACTACACTTGTTGCAAAGGGGTTTCATGTCTAACTATATTTGTTGGACCAATCTTGGAGAAATAGGGGTTCTGGATAGGGATGGCAATTTAACCCGTAGACCCAAAATTCGATGGGTACCCGACCCGACTGGTACGAGTAAGAGTGAAGAGTTTAACACATGGGTGCACATGCACCAACATGAAATTTCATGGGTTTGGGTGCGGGTTTCTATTTTAACCCATGGATGACCCGCACCCGACACGAAATTTTGTTTATTCTTTATTTTGGCAAAAATTTATTAATAGGCCATTTGGTTCCAATCAACTAAATTTTAGTCCTAACATATTAGATGTTTTGGATACTAGTTTGAAATATTAAGCACAGTCTATTATAAAATTAATTACATAGATGAGGACTAACGGGTAAGTGAAATGGAAATGGGCTTAACCATTTTATTTAATTTATTTTGGCGCTTGATGACCATCATAACCTTATGGACTAACTGGTTTGCCTAGTCTTTGATTCATAGGTACTGTAACATCCTGAATTTAGGGTATAAAATTCCTTCTCTAATATCTACCAAATTCGGGTGTTACTCCTTTTCTCACCTCTATAGTTTTTCGTTTCTATTCTCTTTAATAGGATTTTGGGTTAATTATGTGGGAGATGTATTATTTTCTTTGGAATATTAAAATCTAGGGGAGATATGAATGTTTGCATCATGCTGAGTTTAAACTTTATTTTTGGTTGATGCACATGTTTGAAATATTTTAATTTGAATTGTGGTTTGATTTGATTTGAATTCCCTAGAGAAAATAAAAAGAAAAGAAATTAGAAATTTAGAAGAAAAAGGAAAAGCCATTTCAGCCCAGTTGGCCTAGCTAATTAAGCCCAGCCCCGCCCCCGCGCGCGCCCACCCTCCCTGACAGCCGGGCCCCACCTGTCGGCGTCGTGCTCGCGTCCGCACGTCCCCGCTCACCCTCTCCCTCTGCCCGGTGGGGCCGACCTGTCGACGCCAATTTCCTTCGCGCATGCATCCCGCTCTCTCTGCCCCGTGGGCCCTATTTGTTAGCGCCGCTGCCCGTTCCCTCGCGCACGCGCCTGTGTCTCTACGTAGCGGGCCAGCCCTATTAGCTCTGCATTCCTTGCGAACCACCGCTGACCCGCGCGTGCACGCACGCCGAGAAGACCGGCCATGTCGCATGCCCACGGGCCCCAGCTCCCTTTTGAGCACCGCCCGCACCCGCTCTCTCCCCCTGCCTCATTTCGCCCACGCCCACCCTCTCTCGCACTCTGCCGCCGCCGCTAGAGCCCGCCAGAGTAAAGCGCCCGCCGTGTCGGCCGTCCAGGACGCCAGGAGCCGCGGCAAGCCTTCCCGAGCGCTATCTAGAGGTGAAGAACAAGCTCCCATGCTCGGTTTTCCATTAATCTCGCTCTATCGGGGTCAATTCGCCCTCGTCGGAGCTCGGCCGCGCCAGCTTGCCGCACCTACGCGTCGTCCGGCCAAATTGGCCCCGTCCCGAGCCCTGGTTGTGGTCCATAGTGTTCCCCTTCCCTTGCCGGAGATAGCCTGAGCCTTAGCACGCCCGATTCCCCTCCCCACAGCCAGGATTCCTCACGAAAGTTCCCTCGACCCGCCTAGAGCACCCCCTCCACCGTTCTCTTGCCTCCGATCCTGTTCTCGCGGCCGGAGTCCCACCAGTGAGTTCGCGGGGCCCTCCTCGCCAGTCCAGGCCATCTCCGGCGACCTCAAATGCCCTGGAGTCTGCACCCGCCCTGTCTCCGGCGACTTCGCCGTTGTGGGCAGGAGAAGCGCTGCCCGCAGCCGTCGACCCCTGGCATTTGATCTCAACCATCCGTTCTCGATCCCACGGTCTGGATCTCCGGATACAGTTTCGAGCATGCGCCCTGCCTCTGAGCCCTATCTGTCGGTTGCCTACGCCCCCTAGCGCTGGGCTCGACCGGTAAGCCCCTCCCTTTCCCAGTCACTGAATCCCCTGGCCCGCCTGTCAGCGCTCGCCCGCGCGCGCTCAGGTCTAATCCTAGCCGTTGATCTGTATCGAGCGGCCGAGATCACCCGACACCCGTTTGTTTGGAAAAGTTGTTAAAAGAACCCTCAGCTTTTTAGAAAATAACCCGCAGTCCTGTGGTCTTGCGTGTAGACCCCTGATTTCTTGTAGAGAAGCCCATGGACATTAGTTTTATCACAAAAATAGGTCTAATTTAGTATTTTGAATTCCAAAACTTGTTTATTTCACATCTTTCGCATATGAACTTCAAATTGGGTGGCTCAAAATGCAAAATGTTCATAAAATTATTCTCTATCTGTTTAAATTAGTATCTTTCACTGTCTGCATGTCTTAATTTTATGTCTAAGCTTAAGGTGCATTTAAAATGATGGTTTACTTATTAAAAGGAAAATAAAAAGGGAAACACTAATGTGTAGTTAAGTGATTAACTTGTGAAAAGAATTTCATGTAATGTATGATCCCACCCCTAGAATGACTTTGGTAATTCCTTAAGATATCTATGGTTAAGTTATGTAATCCACTGAGATAGGCAGTATTTAGAGAACCACAAACCTCTAGGTGTATTAATCTACCCTAGAATCTAGATTTCACCTTTGTGTTTATACTTTTCTATTGAATTTGTGTTCGCTTTGTTGCATATGTTTGGTGTACTATTTGTTTGTCATTTCCCAAATGTGTTGAATGAATGATTGCTTTGCATAGATAACGAGCAGTCTGAGGTTTCGGAGTGTGTTGCAGGAGACTTCTTCGAGCAGCAACCTGTTGAAGGCAAGTGTCATCTGACCCATTATGTCCTATTTACTTTAAAATTCATTGTCCCGCATTACATAATTAAAACCTAAGGATTGAGTAGCTTTGTATTTACCTTGTCCTTGATTACCTTTTGGGTTATTATGGTTAGCTTCATGCTATTGCTTTACTTTAATCAATGAACATGATGAGAATATTTATGATACGATGATGTTATCTTGATGATGATGAACTTGTGAAACTTTAGGGGACTCAGGCTATTTCCTGAGTACCTCTCCGTAAGGACCTGTTCGTTGAGAGACCACTTGGAATAATAGTATAACCATGAGGGTGGAATGGGACTCCCTTAGTGGATTAATTAGATGAACTTGGGGGTGTAGTTGGCTTTGCCGGAGGGCCGTCAATAGGGCCAAGGCATAGTACTTGTTCTACTAAGGGTGGGTGCCAAGGTTCATTCGATTTGGTTTTGTTAGTCACCCACCGTAGGGAGGAGTACTGTGTTTGTACGACTAGCGAAACCTAATGAGCAACTGCACACCAGGGGAATCTTTGTAAAGGCTATGTAGTGAATCCCTGGCCATTCACCTCGGTAGTGAAGATCGGGTCTGTACAACCCAGGGTAGGAAGGGATCATGACTCATGAGTAAAGTGTCAACCTCTGTAGAGTGTTAGAAACTGGTATATCAGCCGTGCTCATGGTTAAGAGCAGCCTTGGGATCCTCTTTGATTAGAATAACTTTGGATACTTTTATGATGATGGTAAATGGTAATGAATATAACAATGGTTTCTGGTATTTTCTCTTGGAGGGAGTGCCATTTGGGTAATAACTTGTGTTTATTACTAAAATTTGGCTTTCTACTAGTAATAAATACCTAACCAACTAAAGGCAACTGCTTTGAGCTTAACTCCATATACAACTAGTCTACTTTTAGCCAAATGGGACATTTGCTGAGTACGTTGATGTGTACTCACCCTTGCTTTAAAAACCACCCAACCCCAGGTTGTCCCAATTGCAATCAGTGCTCAGGAGAAGATGATGGCAACATGGAGGACTTTTAGGAGTTTCAGGACTTCGATGAGTTCTAGTTGTGTTTAGTGGCAAACCCTCAGTCAGCTGCCTATGGAGGCCTTATCATTCTATGTTTCGTATCCACACTTTGATTATGATTATGACTATGTTAAGTTAATGACTCTATGGATATCTTGGACATCTTCATGCAATAAAGTAATATTTCCATTATTATTTTGAGCAATGTGTGATGATGTCCAACTATGTAATCATTGTGTATGTGAGTTTCTGATCCTGGCACGTACATGGTTCGCATTCGGTTTGCCTTCCAAAACCGGGTGTGACATAAGTGGTATCAAAGCCTTCCTGACTGTAGGACCGCTAACCTAGACTAGAATGGTCGCTTTAAGGAATATAGACCCTTACCCTCACCTTGACCTTTGGTGTTATTTCAAAAGTTGGTCATCTCGACCAATTCTATGTTATATTACTATCTATACACTCATCTTATAAATTTTTTTATCTTACTTTACTTATGGTTTATTTGCTGGTCATATAGTTCTGTTCTCACTCTTATAGATGGTCCGTCTTAGATGCACTACACGTAAGTCGGTGATCCCTTTCTTGCCCTCTCGCCTTGTGGAGTGTCCATGTAACACCTCAAGTGTTACCATGGCTAGAGCACACCTTGGCACTAAGGACTGAGATCATATGTGGTAGAGACTTAGGGAAACACATAAGAACTTGGAGATCATGTGTTAATCAAAGTTGTTAATGACCTAAGAAGTATTACTCAAATCTTTGTACACTTACTACCTTGGATAAGAGGGGGAAAGAACCCTAGACCTCTCTTAAACCCTATCTCCCAAAACCATGGATAAGAGGGGAAAGAGAGTGAGCAAATGTGCAAAACATGAGTAATCTTTACCCAAACCTTAAGTAACCTTATAACCAGCAATTAGGGGAAGGAAATATTGCAAAAAGACCCCTGGAGAAAACCCAAATCAAATCTTCAAGTGGAGAGAGAGCTAGAGCTCTCTATTTCTCTCTAAGTTAAAAACTACACCTACACTAAAGATCAGTCATGTTCACCTCGAAGCTGGCACCAAATCCACCTATGTTCTATACCAAAAATGTGGCATACCACCCAAGGCACCCACTGGAAAAAGCTGAGCCCGAGACTTGGACGTTTGACATGCCTTGGCATGGTTTTTGTCGCGAGGTGGGCAGTGTGACACACCCGATTTGGCGACCAGAGATCTCCCTGCCTAGGCCATATCTGCCATGGCAGCTCACGGATGAGAGACAGCCCTAGGTGCCAGGAAAAGACTCGCGCCGGATTTTTGCCAAGATTCGCACGTTTGCGACTTGGGTGAGCTGTGGAACACGGGCAGAAGAAAAGCTCCACGTGTTCGACGCGCTCGGTGTGCGCCAGAGCACGCCCGCGCGCGCCCCGCGTCGCGCCAACGGCCAGCCGACGCCATGGCCCGCGCCCGCGCCTATAAAGCCCGCTCGGGCGTCGACTGCACTCTTCCGCGCACACTCAAGCCTCACCGGAGCTCAGTTCACCGCCGTTTGCCCGTGCGCGACGTGCCCGCGGCCACCCGAGCCACTGCCGCCGTAGACCGGCCAGCCCAGCCCTTCCCAACCCTGTCCAACCCCCTAAAACGAGTGTACACGCCCCAGTGAAGCTCCCCAAGCGAGGAATCGAAGCCTGCTTCGCCGGAGAGGCCAGTCCACGGTCGCCGGAGTTCACAACCCCGCCGGAGTGCGCGGACCGGGTAAATCACTAAGCCATTTCTCGATTCACTGCACAGATAGCCTATACGTCACCCCAGGAAGCTCACCGTGCCCTTGGATTGAACCAGATCGCCGTGGTTTGGTCGGTACACCCGCCGCCGACGAGAACACCAGCCTGCGCACGAGGACTGAGCGATTTCGGCCATCCCCGCCGTCGAGCCGTATATCGCTGTGACCGCCAGAGCCTCCCCGAGCCAACCCTGCCCTTCTCCGGACCTCTCTCACCGCCGGCAAGCCGCGCCGCCCTTTTCTTTCCCACGGGTACTGTTTACATTGGGGGAAGGACCGCGGGTGAGAGGAAGAGAAAGTCAGGGGGCTTTTTGAAATGTCAACGACTCTGGGGAATAGTGGCGCAGGGGTAGATTTGAGTGGGTTGATTTAGTTTTAACCCAGGGACCTCGGTGCAAACTGCTTTTCCAGAAAATCTTATTAAAACTGATTTTAAATTTGAACAGAAACTTGGAAAATCCATAACTTCTGTTTAGTTCATCCAAATTTGGTCAAACCAATTTTGTCAGACTCTAAATAATGTGACCTACTTAATAAAAATATAAAAACCCCTATGTACTATAGAAAACTATCAGGTTCTGATTTAATTATAGATTTGGCCAAAAGCTCAATAATAGAAAGAAAAATAGTTGTACTATTTGGCTAGGGTTAGAAAATTTTGGAGAAAGCTATGTCCACCTACTGACCAAATTAAAAATGTTGAATCTCTCTGACCACCCCATTAGGTTAGTTTTTACCCTTTATTTTACAATATGCTTAAGGTTAAGAAAAATAGAAAGTGTGATTTAAATAATGAACCAGAGGGCACCCCTATTTTTGTTAGGGTACTAATTCAATATAGTTCACTGGAAAAATCTATCCTACCCTGGTTTAGTGTAAAATGAGTGGGATACCTTTTATTTGAATAAAACAAGGAAAACTTAGAAAAACCCTACAAAAATAACCCCAAGGTGAAAACACCCCCACCCTTGGGATAGTTAATGTTTTGTTATTAAGAACTTAGGAAAAATATGAAATCTGTTGTTTGACATTTTTCAAATAACAATGTAGTAGAAAGTGCCTTTTAGGCATTAAACTTTAGAAAATCATAACTAAATAACCACCCCTTAGCTTTCTGTGATTTTAGGCACAGAAGCCTATTTTTACTGTTAGATGCCAACAAAAATAACCTTTAGGACAGAACCCACCCCTAATTAAGAGTTGTAGCACAAGGTGGCCCATTTACCCAACTTTTATTATTTTTTGTCTAAAGCATAGCCTTTTTGTTTTGAACCTCAACTTCCTAGAAGGGGCTATAGTGACCAATGGCAACCCACTGTAATTTTTACAGAATTTTTGGAGAAAGTTAAGCTACTGTTATAGTTCAAACCCCCACTTGATTTCATAAATAGAATTAACGAAAGGAAAATGAATAATGGAAATTAGTGTCATCCTAAAACCCTTGTAAATTGTCCACTGAAATATATAAAGGCAATACAAATCCACTATGTTTATCCTCAACAAAATCTAAACCTAGGAGTGATAAGCATAAACCACTAAAGGCCCCGTATGACCAAGCAAACCCTAAGTTATTCCTTAACTTAGTTTTTCTTCTCTCAACATAATGTTATTAAATCTTGCATAATCATGACATACATGTTCATTGCATTTCGATAGACTGTAACCTTGCTGACGGAGAGTATGTCCTCGTGCCGGAGCAAGGAGCTGCTCAAGAGGTAGCCCCGGATCCAGCCCAGAGTCTGCATCAGAGGATCTGCCTGCCACTGCTTTGGAAGGCAAGCCCCGGTTTATGCATAACCTGTTATTTATGCTATTTTACTTCACTTAATGATTGTAGGTTTGATTGTGCACTTAGGTGTAGGAATTGGTTGAAACCCTAGTTGCATGATCTCAGGAATCCTGTTGAGATGAATACTAGTATGCTAGGTCGAGTAGCTGCTTTATTAATTAGGATCTCGGTAGAAGACGAGTGATTTTTCTAGCACTCGCACGAGGTCAGGAAATTGGTTGTATCCACTTTCTTATCATAATGAGGTTGGTTGGTGGACAACAATCCATGGGGATTGGTTGTTCACGGGATAAAAATTGGAATAAGGATTAAGGTGTGGTACCGTGTGTCAAGCGTTTGAACGTACTAAACACATACCGAGAAATATGGTAAATCGGTAAGCCTAGTACCTGAGTGAACCTGCCCGCAGACTTTACCCCTCACACGACCTGAGACGTGGTCTCCCATTCCGGTTATGGTGGGTACAAGTGCGGTCACTGCACGATGGCAGTTGGGGTCAGTGAGGCATTGTACGCCAAGGCGGTGAGCCCTGATCTGTTGCCAGGGAATCGATGGGGACGGTTGATGTGTGTGGGGACGGAGTGCCCCTGCATGTCATGTGTTTAGGTTTACCTTGCAAGGATAAAAACTCGATTCGAATCGTCTACTTCTCGTAGCTAATGAGACTGCTTGATCCATGCTGCTACATTGAGTAACAAGTGGAAATATGATGAGTTGATATAAGATGTTGATTGCTAATAATGTTTGCTACTATGTATGAGTAGATAGTACACTTTTAGCCTTAAGAGAGTCACACTTAAACATGACAGAGTAAAACTTGATTTAGAAACTCAGCTAGTGCTTTTGGCAACCAAACCCCACAGCCAAACTGCTGCATGTCTAGAGGTAGAGGAGTAGACTCCTCACACCGGGTAAGTCTAGCTGAGTATTAGTATACTCAGCCTTGCTTGTGGCATAATTTTTACAGGTTCTCTGGAGGAAATGGTTGCTGGAGTGACTTGGCCGTCCATCTTGCCACCGGGTTGGACTGTCGAGTGGGACCCTACCTCGCCGAGGAGGAGCATGAGGAGTGATGGGACAGGCTTCCCCATTTCTCTACTTGTTTACCGTTAGTTTTATTCCGCTGCACTACGAACAATGATGACCACTTTTGCAAAACTCCGATGATGATGTAATAATTTAATACTCTTTAATGCATGGTCTTATGCTTTATTGTATTTGCTCTGTGACTCACCATCGAGTGAGATTGTGGTACTTGATCGTGTCAGTGGCCGTGTCGGACTAGATCCGAGGGATTGACGGGTTATTCCCATTTAAGTGTGGTCTAGCCTCTAAGGCGGGACTTAGGCACTTAAGTTGGAATAATTCGGGCAGTTCCGCCACAGTCCACTGCGCCGCATGGTGACAGGACAGTTGAGTCACCTGGAGAGACTGCATCGCTACCTGCATGAGGAACAGGAACATCGACGCTAGGAGCGGGAGCCATAGGACTCTTCCCCCTCGCCTCAGTAGGAGGTGGAGTCTGGGAGGC
The DNA here is from genome assembly GCF_902167145.1 of Zea mays. Classification (NCBI taxonomy): domain Eukaryota; kingdom Viridiplantae; phylum Streptophyta; class Magnoliopsida; order Poales; family Poaceae; genus Zea; species Zea mays. The sequence goes on from NC_050096.1 coordinate 114,816,564, forward strand.
AGCCCTCCCCTGTGCCTCAGCTTGAGGTACCCCCTACACCACCACAGGGCACCCCAGCTTCTGGAGGAGACCCTAACGGAGACGACGATAATGGTGGCAGTTTGAGCCACAACGTAGAGCTTTCGGAGGAGCAGGAGCTAGAAGGATGGATCGTCTGACCCATCACTCATGACGCCGCGCGCAGTTGTCATTTCCACGATGCTCTCGACACCTTGCTGCATCGGGCATTTGACCGACACACTTGGTCCATCGAGTACCGCTGTGTAGTCTACTAGCACAGTCGTGGGTTATGTCTGGACCAATGGGTGGCTACCTGCTTTGTGCGTCGTCCGGATGATGATCTCTGACGTGCAGATGCCTACTCAGAGCATTATTCTATCACTAAGCAGGACAATGCCGAGGCAGCCTTGCAGGACTCTGCACTTTGTGTGCTTTCGCAGTACTGCTTGTTGCTAAGTGGGGTAGCTAACGGCCTCGACCTGAAGTATTACCCCCACCGCTCGACAGGAAGTACAGGAGGTGTGATTGTCTCACCAGTTGGTGAGGGCAATCCCAGATTGAGCAGCATGGTCAACCTGGTCGCCGTGCTCAACACCGAGCTAGACCACGCCCTTGACGAGTTGGGTAAGGCTCGGGCTGAGATTGCGGAACTGCGTGCTAAGCGCGCGGAGCGCCACCATCAGGAGGATGGTTCCCCTGCCCCTGTTGGGACTCAACACCCTTATCGCTCCCCGCCCCGTGGTCATCATGCTTATGGCACCCCTGACTGCAGGACCAAGATAGACTTGGAGCCCTAGATTGATAGAGTCAGAATTTGTAATAAATGTTTAAATCAGAGTCTTAGTCTTAGTCAGTCTTACTTAGTGTTAGTTTTCTTATCATGTGTATCCATGTTTGTCAAGATGAACTTATGATGGATTTGGCTCTTTGTAATGATTGTCATCAAGGTGTGGGTATCCCCTGCAACTTGGTGTAGTTATTAATAAAGTTAGTCATTTAGTTGGGCAACCTTTTATTTCCACTTTCCTCTTTATCTGAGAAGTTGTCTTGGCTATGTTGAGAGTCAGTGAAGATGCTCATTGGTTCAGTGTTGCGAAGACTTCTATATATCTTTTCTTATGCTGAAAGACTGCAGGGTCAGGTCTGATGTGTGTATCCTTTCTATAGATGTCTGACAATAGACGCCGAGATGGAAGGCGTGCCCAGCAAGAGCAGCAGTCACCACAGGATGAGGCATACCCCAGCGGCAGTTGCCACCACCACCCCTAACGACAATAGAGCAGATGTTTCTGATGCAGATTCAGGCAGTCCAAGCGATTGGTTAGACCCTAGCGGCCATGCAATAGGTGTAGCAACCTCAACCTCAACCACAAGTGAAGATGCCGCAGATGCCTAGAGACAAGCATGCAGAGTTCATGAGAGGTCATCCCCTGTGTTTGCCCACTCTACAGACCCCATGGATGTGACACCCCAGGTGTCTATTTCGTGTTATGTCGGGAGATTTATCCTAATCTCAGATGCTCAGTGAAAATTTCTATCTCTTTATCACATATATCACCATTTATCAAGTTACTCATGAAAGTTTCACCAACTTTGGTCTCAAGAACAGCCAAATATGGAGCCTATTAAAACTTTTGTTTCTTGAATCAAACGCGAATTTGAAAGTCAATCTCATCTCGCAACTCCTGTCCATACTCATTCATTCGGACTCTCGATAGTTGTTATGTTATCCAATCGGTGTCTGAATCCGCTTTCACGATAGTCGGTCTATGTCCAAACCCGTCCATACTCCCAGGTGTCCGAGTCCGCATTCTCTAGCAGAATCTCTGTTGTGCGAACATCTAATTAATTCTTTTGGAAATCGATTTGTTTTCTCTATATCATAATTCATCTCTATCTATCAAGTGTATTCTAAAGAATTATAGAAGTTTAAAGCAAATACTCACATGAAAAGATAAATCCTATACATGCTTGAAACTGCTCGTCTGAACAAATGCAAATTTTGAAATTTAACCAAACCTTTTCATCTTGCTCAAACAACTCTATATGAACTCTACAACAAAATTTATTGAGGGTTCATGTTGAGAAAATGTCGAGAAAATACTTCTATTGCCTTAAAAATATAATTTGAAGCTTTATAATGATAATACATTGACCAAAGCGGAATTTCAATTTCCAGCAAAGATATAAGGTTTGACCTTTAATAAATGTTGTAGAACCTGTAATATACAACAAATGTTCTATTTAAACCAAGTCGTGATTCAATCTCCAAGTGTCTCAAACAGTCCTCTCAAGTTTGATTAAAAATCTGATTTCAGAATTCAAATCCTTCCATGTCTGAAATCAGTGTCATTCGGATTGACGCCTCGCGTTCCTAATTTTTTGTTGAATAACTCGAGTTTCCCCAAATATAAAAGTTGTTAATAACTAATAGAGGCACAACATATCAAAAGATGGCATTCATCCGATTCCGTTTGACATATTTTGACACTCAGTTTTCGCAAGTTTCCACTGATTTCTAAGACACTAACAAACCAATTTTCGTTGGTCTATAACTCTCTAACCATTGCCCAAATAACCTCAAGTTCTATACAACAATTGTAGAGTGTATATTAAGGAAAATATCTCGTACTCTGATTGAGGTCCGATTCCAAGAGGAAAATGCCAAAAATGGCCGCCCAATGTCGACACTTTTCCACCTGCCACCTGCTGGTGTTGTCTGACATGTCCAGAGCTTAGCTCTATAAATGGCAGCCCATCCTCACCCATCAGCCATCTCCACTTCTTCCCCCACGCCATCCTCTCTCTCCCACACGGCAGAAGGCAGAGCGCCATCTACCTAGCAATAGCTCCCCTTCCTTCTCCCCTGCACCTTCTTCCCTCCATGGCTCAGGGTGCCCCTGCATCTCGCCCTCCCGTCCATGGCGCCCTAGGATAGCAGTAGGGCACCTCCCTGGCTGTCGACCCTCCCTACACCTCCCCTTCATGGCGGCTGCACCCTCCCCCTGCAACAGCCCCTCCTCTTCTCCATGGACGCCAAACTCGCCTTCAACCTCCGTAGCACCTCCTCGGCATCAGCCATCGCGCAACCCTGCTGCTCCCTTGGTTGTTGTTCATGTGAAACTGAGGTAGAAGAAGACCCCATGAGCCAATGACAAGTGGACCCAAGGCCAAGTCTAAAGGTGCACAAAATTGTAGATTTCTGTGTTGTGTTCAAAAATTCATATCTCGAGTTTTAGAGCTCCTAAAATCATGAAATTTGTTTTGTTGGCTTCCTTATGAAATGCTCTAACTATTGTTTCTATAAGTTGGCATGTTTTAGTGGAAAAGTTTTTCTGTAGAATTCGTATTTAAAACTGGTTTACAAAATAAATGAACTTGCTTCTCTCCATAGTTTTAATTATAAAAATCCAAAAATGATGAAACTTGTTTTGTTAGTTAGATGTTGTCATACTCTAGCTAAGAAAAATATAAAAATTATATGTTGTTCACTGTTTTCTTGGTGTGCTTATTAAATCATGTTAAATAGGAAAAAGATTATTGATTTGCTTGTTATTTTGGGATCTATAGCTCTGTTGCCCGAAATGTCTTGAAATGCTTAGAGTAGACCCTCTGTGTGATGCTTAGTGACTGGTAAAAATTTCATGATTTATGATCGATGTATCACTGAGTTAGTGATTTAACTTGCTTGATACACATTAAGTAGTTTTAAATGATTTACAAATAATATATAGATGTAAAAATGGAAATGGTGTAGCCCAAGAAAACTTAATATGGTCATGCATCCACAGAAAATAATTAGTTTTAGATTTAACTTGCTCTCACATGCTTTATTGCATTAACAATTTGTTCTTTTTGTAGAAATTATTATATTAGACCTGGGCATGTGAAATTTATACAGTAGTCATGATTGTTTATCGCCTATCTCTAGTAAAAATTTGGAGTCCAAATGAGATGTTTACGACACCACCCAAAAATAACATTTATAGGCTAAAAATAACATTTAATATGAATAAGTAAAATCATGTGTGTCTTTTGAATGCGTGAGTTGTACCTTGATGACAATTAGAGAATTTATAGTTTTGTTATGGTAGTTTAGAACAAAGAATTTGTGGTGCTTTACCATAATCTTGTTTGGTAGCTATGTTAAGTAGGATTGCCCATGAACTGAAATTTCTGCAAGTATCTTCTCTATTGCGGTGATGATTTAGTAAAGCAAGTTAACTTTTAGGTAGATGTGTTCTATACAAAGAATGTAGTTAACTTCAAAATCTAGTTTTTTTCTAAAATTTCATGATCTTAGTATTCATAGTTTAGAAGTTATGCTTTTCACAAGTTCAGTAACTGAATCTGTCCAATTTCTGAACAGATTTTAGAGATTGCAATGGTTGCTTAAGTTAATGTTGAAATCAGTTATTGGTGGTCACAAGAAAGTTGTAGATAACTTTATTAACTTGTGTTAAAATATGACAGCCATAAACCTGATCGATTAGAAGTTATGCTTTTCATAATTTCAGTAACTGAATCTTTCCAATTTCGGTACAGATTTCAGAGATCGTATTGTTTGCTTAAGTTCAGTTTAGAATCCGTCCTTGTCAATTGTAATAAAGTTGTAGATAATTTCCTTATCTTACTTGTGTTAAATTTTCATGACAATAAACCTGATAGTTTGAGAGTTATGAATTTTATAAGATGATTGCTCTATTCTGTCCACTCTTTGAACAGATTTCGAATACTGTGTTGTTTCAATTGATTAAACTTGGAACCACTTCTTGATGATTATAAACGTTAGGTAGTTATTTTTCTAAGCTTTCCAAAAAGTTTTGGATCACTCTTTTTGGTGGTCTAAAGCTCAAGTTATCGATGTTTTAAGTATGAAGACTAAATCTGTCCAAATTTGAATAGCAAAGCCTTCCTAGTGTCTTTTAACCTTGATACATATTAAATCAACTTGCGATGTTCATAAATAATTTATAGACAATTTCATTAGCTTTTCAGAAAGTCTAGGATCACATGGTTTGGATGCCTGAGTCTCTAGTTATGAATTTTTGAAATCGCAAGTCTGAACCTGTCCCAAATATGGATAGAGCTGTCATTTATCACTATTCAACCTTGATAAGTATCTAATAACCTTGAGATGACAATACCAAAGTTGTAGAGAACATTTTAAGCTTTCTAGAAAGTCCTAGTTTGCTATTTTTGGATTAATATCTGAAGAGTTATGCTTAAAACAAATGGCTGTTGTGCTGCTGTCCAAAAATTTGCAAGTGCTCATTTAATTGTTTAGTTCACCCTTTTAGCTAAAAATGTTTGGTTAGCACTTAATTAATGTAGACTTGCCATGGCTAAGCTTAAGATAGCATCTGTGTCATGTTTTATATGTTGCTTTCTCTAGTTAATTGTGATATAGGAGTTCCACAGACATTGATGCCTATGTCCTCTGTTAAACTCGTGTTGTCTGGGATGCTTTTGTATGATCAATAGAAGAACTAATGAAAAGCCGTGGCAAATTAAATAAATGCTCACACTTATGATGTCATGTTTGAGTTGGTTAATTATAGATAGTAATCGTCGTATTTCCACTAGTGTTGATCTTGTGTGCCCGATAACCTGTAGTTAGCTAGCGCTGGTGTGTGTGGTTGCTCATGATGTCTCGCTACTTAGTGTTTAATTCGCTATCATGTACTTGAAGTATCTTGTGATATTTTTCATCATATTCATACATATGTATCCTGCATCTCATTTAGGACCGAGAGATATTGATCATGCAGGTGATATGGTGCCAACCACAAGATGCAGATGGTGGACGACCCAAAGAAGGATGGACTTAATCAGTGGATGCTCGCCAAGCGAGTGTCATCTAGCAAACACTAACTAGTGTTGGATTTCAGGCAAGACCCGGTTTTATGCCCAACCGTTTATATATGCTATTTTACTACACTTAATGTTTGTAGGCTTGTACCGTGCACTCAAGTGTAGGAGTTGCCTGAAACCCTAGTTGCATGAACTCAGGATTCCTTTTGAGATGGATACTAGTATGCTAGGTTGAGTAGTTGCTTTGCTAATTAGGTATCTCGGTAGAAGTCGAGTGATATTTCTAGCACTCGCGCGAGGTCAAGAATTGGTTGTATCCATTTTTTTTATAACGGAATGATGATGGTCTATGGACACGGATCCATGGGGATGCGATGTCTATGAGACGAAATTGGAATAAGGATTAACGTGCGGATATCTGTGTCAAACGTTTGAACGTATTAAACACATGTCATGAAATATGGTAACCGGTAAGCCTAGTACCTGAGTGAAGCCGGGCGCGGACTTTATCCCTCACTTATCCTGAGACGTGGTCTCCCATTCCGGATATGGTGGGTACAAGTGCGGTCACTGCACGGCGGCAACCGGGGTCAGTGGAGCATTGTATGCCAAGGCGGTGAGCCCTGGCCGCGAACGGGGGATTGATGGGGATGGTTGACGTGTGTGGGGACGGAGTGCCCCTACATGTCGTGTGTTTAGGTTTACCTTGCAAGGTTAAAACTCAATTCGAATGGTCTGTTTCTCGCAACTATTGAGACTGCTTGATCCATTGTACTGCATTGAGTAAAAAGTGGAAATGAGGTTACTTTCAAAAGATGTTGATTGATATAATGTTGGTACCATGAATGGATAATTAGGTGCTCATCTAGTCTAAATTATTATTCTAGAACTTGAAAATCTAAAACTTGTTTTAGACTCAACTAGTGCTTTTGGCAAACCAAACCCCTTAGCCAAACAACTTCATGGTCTAGAGGTAGAGGAGTAGACTCCTCACACCGGGTAAGTCTAGCTGAGTATTAGTATACTCAGTCTTGCTTGTGGCATAATTTTTGCAGGTACTCCTTGGATGATTTGGTTGCTGGTGTGACTTGGCCTACATCTCTGCCACCAAAATAGATGGTCGAGAGGGTTACTGCTTCCACGGGAGAGAACCAGGAGGAGTAGCGTGGCCAGGCTTCGCCATGTTACTCGGTTTTCTCCATTTGTTACTTTCGCTGCATTAAAAACTATTATTACTGCTTTTGAAACTCTGATACTGTAATCACTACTGATACTTCTTAAATTTGTGGTATTATGCTTTATTATATTTCTCTGTGCCTCACCTTCGAGTGAGCTAGTGGTATTCGATCCTTGGTAAGTGGCTTTATCGTACTAGATCTGAGGAATTGTCGGTTTACTCCGATTTAAGTGTGTCATTGCCTCTAAGGCGTGACTTGGGCACTTAAGCTGGAATAATCTGGGCGGTTCCGCCATAATGGACGCCGAAGACTAGTTGCGCACGGTGGAGCGGGAGCTGTATACCGCTCAGTGCAACGACCGAGAGAAAGTTCTATATTGTCCCTGTCTGCTAAGGGGAGTAGCGTAGTCCTAGTGGGAGACTTACCTCGCCGCCCATGCCGACCCTGAAGCCATCACCTGGGAGGAGTTCAGGGACAACTTCTGCTGGTACCATGTGCCTGAAGGTTTGATGATAGTGAGGAAGAAAGAATTTCTAGCATTGAAGCAAGGCCCCTTGTCTGTCAGTGAGTACAGGGACAAATTTCTGCAACTATCTCGCTATGCACTTGAGGATGTCAATACTGACGCCAAGAGGCAGTACAGGTTCTTGAGAGGTTTTGTTGACCCCCTTCACTACCAGTTGATGAACCATACCTTCCATACCTTTTAACATCTGATCGATAGAGCCATAATGATTGAGAGGAAGTGCCGAGAGATGGAAGACCGGAAGCGCAAGGTTGGTGGACCTCAGGCCGGGAGCAGCAGCCGTCCTCGTTTCTCAAGCAACCCACCCCAGCAATTCAAGTAGAATCACACTCAAGGACACCCGCACCAACACCAGCATCAACGTCAACATCAACAGTAGTATATTAGAGGCAGTTCTCTCAGCAGCAACAACAGCAGTACCACTAGAACAACCAACGGGGAGGAAACCAGTATCAGTGACAAGACAAACAGACACCTCACCTTCCTGCCCCAGCAACCAATCAGAACAACCAAGCCGCTCCAGCGCAAGGAGGAGGCCGTGGATGTTTCCACTTTGGGAACAAGGCCACTGGCCATCACATTGCCCAAAGAAAGTAGCTCAGCATCAGTCAACTCCTAATGCCCCAGCAAGACAGAATGCATCTCAACAAGGAGCAAACAACCATGGACAACCCTGTGCCTAGTATGGAAAGATGAACCACCTGGAGGCTGACAAAGTTCAGGAGACCCTAGGAGTGCCACTAGGTACGTTCGAATCTCATTCTGCAAATGTGTTATTTGATACTGGAGCAACATATTCTTTTGTGACTGCATCATGGGTAGAAAACACACAACATACCAGTAGCATCCATGTACCCACATTTTAGGGTTAGTTCAATTGGTGGGAGGACCCAAACAAATAAATTTTGCCCCAGTTGTGAATCATCTAGGCCCCTTTTGGTAATGTTTTGGTAATTAATGACAACTGTTTGTGGACTAACGATTCTTGGAGAAATAAGAATGCAGGGTTGGACCACATAGAACAGGAAATGTTGAAGAATCATACGCATTGGTTGTGGATCAGATGAAGGGAAAGGTATTATATAGGTTTCATTTTTGCCGGTCTTAAGGAGTTTAGAGAAGATACCTGACCGGATTAGTAGGCTAGATAGCTGTACTATTAAGAGGGGTCAATGACTTAGATCTGTGTAAAACTTAGTGCCTCATAGAGCATCAAGTAGTTGCATTTGCATGAGGACTAACAGCGCTTCACATTTCGCGAGTCAAAAGTTCTTTCAAAAGCATGTTTGAAAAATTGCGAAGTCATGGACGCGCGGACTGTCCGGGCCTTAGGGGCGGACCGTCCGCGATCCACCAGAGGGGTCCGAAGTCTAACCATTTGTATTGACACTGTGTTCTATTGCACTGCGGACCGTCCGGGCCTTAGGGCCGGACCGTCCGCAGTCATGACCAGAGGAGGGTGGCTTCGGGCCAGTCCCTGAATTATAGGCGGACGGTCCGCCTGTGAGGGGCGGACGGTCCGCAAGTGTCAAACTCATTTTTGGACAGGGACTGTGTGTTTTTATAGATTTGTACTACGGACTGTCCGGGGGACTAGTCCGGACAGTACTGTCTCAGGTCGCGGACCGTCCGGGATTTATAGCCGGACGGTCCGCGTGTGTTAACTTCTTTTGATCCGAGGCTCGGGTGTTTGAATCTGTCAGGTCGCGGACGGTCCGGCCTTGAAGGGCGGACTGTCCGGACCCACCTTTTGAGTCAGCTCTGACATGTTTCAAACGGTCATTATAGCCGTTATATGTACGGCGGACCGTCCGGCCCTAGGGCGCGGACGGTCCGCGTGTGCGCAGAACTGCCCCCTTTTGCACATAACGGTTGGTTTTAGATGGGGGACTATAAATAGAAGGGTAGCTCGTGTGAGAGACCTCTCTTGGCCATTCCTTGCACACATTGAGCTCATTTGTGATCCTCCAACTCACTCTCTCACACTCTTTGCTTGAGATTGCATTCTAGTGAGAGATTGAGGGTTCCTAGTGCATTTGCATCATTTGGTGATTCTTGAGGCACTAGGTGGTACACCGAACAAGCGTCGTTGGCTTGTTACTCTTGGAGGTTGCCGCCTCCTAGACGGCTCGGGTGATTGTCTCCGTCGAGCTCTCCAAGAAGATTGTGGAGAAGCCGCGGTGTGGATTGTGAGGGGTTCGCGCCTACCTCGCCGGAGCGGCAAAGGTGACATTAGTGGAATCGAGGTATTGAGTGATTTCTTGTCCACTTGGCTCAAAGATCAAGTCGTATCTTGATAGAGGAGTAAGTGAGAGCTTGAAGTCCACCTCAACGTGGATTAGGGGTGATCGGCAAATCACCGATACCACGGGATAAATTTCGGTGTCTATTCCTTCTAGCATTACTTATTGCCTTGCAATTGATTAGTGATTTGCTTATTGTTCTTCAAGTATTCAATCTCCGTAGTTGTTTTGCATACATTGATTACTTATTGACACTAGATAATTTATTCCTCTTGTTGTATTGATTAAATTTATTTAGTATTTTTGATTTTAGTCAAAACCGTCTATTCACCCCCCCTCTAGCCGGTGTCCTAGATCCTACAAGTGGTATCAGAGCCAAGGACTCCATTGTTTGTGGATCTAATCATCTCGGAGTGGGACAAAATGGCTAGTAACAACAATGTGCACATTGGGAAGCCACCGCACTTTGATGGAAACAATTATGATTATTGGAAAATAAGAATGTCAATGCATCTTAGAGCAATGGGTGGAAAAATTTGGCCAATTGTTAGGGATGGATTTGTTGTATTGAAGGAAGATGAACCATCCGTTAGTGATAATGAGAATATCCTCACGAATGATCAAGCCATGAATGTCTTTTATGATGCTCTTGATATAAATGAGTTCAATCGTATCAAGAATCTCACAACCGCTCATGAGATTTGGATAAAACTAATGGAAATTCATGAAGGAACTACAATTGTGAAGAGTGCCAAACTATATGTGTGCAAAGGGAAGTTTGAGCAATTTATTATGAAAGAAGATGAGAGTGTATCCGATATGTTCAATCGGTTGAATGAGATAGTAAATGAACTCAAAGGACTTGGTTTTAATGTACCGGATGTGGATTTCACACACAAGTTCCTTAGATCACTTCCGGAGAAATATGAGACTATTGTGACAATGCTAGTAAGGAGTGATCTATCTACAACTTCTCCAACCGAAGTATTGGGAGAAATTCTCACTCAAGATATATTTAAGAAGTCACAAGCCGATGCTTTAAGTTTGGCAAAGAAGGTGAAAAATGAATCTATTGCTCTCAAAGCCAAGGCCTCAAAGGCAATTGAAAAAGAAGATAGCAATGATGAAGAAAATGAAAGTGAGAGTGATGGTGACATGGCTTTATTTGTAAGGAAATTCAATAAATTCATGAAGATGAAAAGAGGTCAACCTAGAAGAGGTCAAACATCTAGAAGAAATGCTTTCAATGATAGAAAATGTTTTGAGTGTGGGGAACCCGGTCACATTGCCATGAATTGCCCAAGCAAGAAGAAGAAGGGCAAAGATGAAAGTGACAAGAAGAAAAAGAAATACTATAACAAGAAGAAAGATGGCAAAGCCTACTTAGTTGAATGGGACTCGGATGATAGCTCGGATGATGATGACGATGACACCTCATCCAAGCTTAATGCCGGAATTGCCATCAAGGAAGCTCCCTCACTCTTCTCATCCCCCCATTGTCTCATGGCAAAGGGAGATGCTAAGGTAAAAATCATCACCGATTTAAATGATATAAAAGATGATGATGATATCGATGATGTTGATGATGATGGCTATTCATATGATGATCTTGTTAGAATGTTAGGTGAGGCCGATGACTACATGCACAAAGAAAAAGAAAAATTTAAGACCTTGAAGGAATTGTATAAAAACCTCCAAGTGTCTTTTGAGGAGCTCAAGACCTCTCACAATGACCTCAAAGAAAATTGTGAGAAGCTTGCGGATGCTCAAAAATCATCTATTGTGCATGAAGTTGAGGTGGTCACTAAGGATGTTGGAGTCACTTGTGACTTACTTGATAGTCTTACAAGTGAATCACTACCTACTAACTCTATTTGTGATAAATGCAAAATTTCTCTCAATGATAACATTGCTCTTGATGAATCAAAAATTATTGTTGAGAATGAAGTGTTAGTAGATAGAATAAATACTCTAACTCATGACCTAGAAAAGGCATATGGTGGTAAGACTAAATTGGATTTCATATTGGGAAGTCAACGATGCTCTCTTAACCGTGAAGGTCTTGGATATGTTCCCAAGAAAGGAAAGAATGCTTTTGTAAAGCAAAAGACATTGTTTGTGAAAGAATGTGACAAAGTGTGTCACAAGTGTCACAAAAAGGGACATGTTAAGAAAAATTGTCCCAAGTTCAAAAATGTATCCTCCACTTGTTTTGAGCATTGTTATGTTCTTTCTCATAATGCAAAAGGTGTTCATGCTAAATTTGTTGGTACTTCAATTGTTGGAAACAAAAAGAAAGCTATTTGGGTACCAAAGACCTTGGTCACTAACATCCAAGGACCCAAGCAAGTTTGGGTACCTAAAAGAGATTGATTTCCTTTTGTAGGTAAACTACAAGGCGGGAGGGAATCATTGGGTGTTGGATAGTGGATGTACTCAACACATGACCGGGGATATGAAGATGTTTACCCAAATGAGTGAGGAAGATTGCTCAAATTATGATAGTATCACATTTGGAGATAATCGTAAAGGAAAGGTTAAAGGTTTGGGTAAAATTGCTATCTCAAATGATCATTCTATATCAAATGTGCTATTGGTTGAGTCTTTGAATTTTAATTTACTTTCCGTAGCTCAATTATGTGATTTAGGATTTTGTTGCAATTTCACGGTTGAAGATGTTATTATCTCTAGTGTTGATGGTAGCAATCTTAAGTTTAAAGGTTTTAGACATGAAAATCTTTATCTTGTTGATTTCTCATCTAATGAGGCAAAGCTCACAACTTGCCTATTTTCAAAAGCTTCACTAGGTTGGTTATGGCATAGAAGACTTGGTCATGTTGGGATGAAGCAACTCAATCGGTTAACCAAGCATGACTTAGTTCGAGGCTTAAAAGATGTGAAGTTTGAAAAGAACAAATTTTGTAGCTCTTGTCAAGCCGGTAAGCAAGTGGCAAATACTCATCCAAATAAAAGTCAAATGTCCACTCATCGACCTTTGGAATTACTTCACATGGATTTATTTGGGCCCACATCTTTTGTAAGTATTGGTGGTAATTCTTATTGTCTTGTGATTGTGGATGACTATTCAAGATTTACTTGGGTTTATTTTCTACGAGACAAATCCAATGTGTTTGAAACATTCAAGTCATTTGCTATATTGGCTCAAAATCAATTTGATTTCGACATCAAAAAGGTTAGAAGTGATAATGGGTCGGAATTCAAAAATGCAAGAATTGATCAATATTGTGATGACAAGGGTATCAAACATGAATTCTCTTCCAAATATACCCCGGAACAAAACGGTATTGTTGAAAGAAAGAATAGAACTCTTATTGACATGGCTAGGTCTATGTTAGCGGAATATAGTATATCGGATTCTTATTGGGCCGAGGCAATAAATACCGCTTGTCATTCATCAAATAGACTATATTGTCACAAGCTCTTGAAGAAAACTCCATATGAATTGCTCATTGGTAGAAAGCCAAATATCTCATATTTTAGGGTATTCGGTTGCAAATGTTATATTTTGAGAAAGGGAGCCGGCTTTCTAAATTTGAAAAGAAATGTGATGAGGGTTTTCTTCTTGGATATTCATCAAATAGTAAGGCTTATAGAGTCTTCAACAAAACTCATGGTATTATTGAGGAAGCATATGATGTTGAATTCGATGAAACAAATGGGTCTCAAGATGAGAGTGATAATCTCGATGATGTTGGGGGAACTCAATTGATAAATGCAATGAAAACAATGGCCATTGGTGAAATAAAACCAAAGGAAGATGATGATGAAAATAGTGTGGTTGTCATTCCTTCATCCTCAACTATAAATGAGGAAGATCACCAAAGCCAACAACTCAATGAAACCATGGATACTCTTGATCAAGGTACTTCAAGACCTTCGGTTCCTCCTAATGCTTCAACAAGCAATTATCAAACGGTATCAAGAATTCATCATTCCATTGTGAAGGATCACCCGGTTGATCAAATTGTGGGTGATATTAGTAAGGGTGTTCAAACTCGCTCTCGCATAGCTTCGTTTTGTGAACATTTCTCTTTTGTATCTTGTATGGAACCTAACCGTGTAGATGAAGCTCTACTTGATGTTGATTGGGTGAATGCAATGCATGAATAATTAAATAACTTCGCTCGAAATGAAGTTTGGGAGCTTGTTGAGAGACCAAAGAACCACAATGTTATTGGTACAAAATGGGTGTTTCGCAATAAGCACAATGAAGATGGTGTGGTAGTAAGAAACAAGGCAAGATTAGTTGCACAAGGATATACTCAAATTGAAGGATTGGATTTTGGGGAGACATTTGCTCTCGTAGCAAGATTAGAAGCAATCCGGATTCTACTTGCTTATGCTTGTGCACATAATATCAAGCTCTACCAAATGGATGTAAAGAGTGCCTTCCTAAATGGTAAGATTAGTGAACTAGTGTATGTTGAACAACCTCCCGGTTTTGAGGACCCCAAAAGACCTAACCATGTGTTCAAGCTTTCTAAAGCTCTCTATGGGCTTAAGCAAGCTCCACGCGCTTGGTATGAAAGGCTTAGGGATTTCTTGCTTTCCAAAGACTTCAAAATTGGGAAGATTGACACTACTCTATTCACTAAAAGAATTGGCAAAGACTTATTTGTTTGTCAAATTTACGTTGATGATATTATTTTTGGATCTACTAATGAATTATTTTGTGAGGAGTTCGGAAAAATGATGTCAAAAGAATTTGAAATGTCTATGATAGGAGAATTGAGCTTCTTTCTTGGCCTTCAAATCAAACAATTGAAAGATGGAATTTTTATAAGTCAATCAAAATATTTGATGGACATGCTCAAGAAGTTTGGTTTAGAAAATGCTAAGCCTATCAAGACTCCAATGGCAACAAATGGTCATCTAGACTTAGATGAAGGAGGTACTATGGTTGATCAAAAACTTTATCGTTCAATAATTGGTAGTTTGCTTTATATTACCGCATCTAGGCCCGATGTTATGTTTAGTGTATGCATGTGTGCTCGATTTCAAGCTTCACCTAGAGAGATTCACTTGAAGGCCGCTAAAAGAATTCTAAGATATTTGAAGTATACTCCCAATATTGGTCTATGGTATCCCAAAGGTGCTTACTTTGAATTAATTGGATATTCGGATTCGGACTATGCGGGGTGCAAAGTTGATAGAAAAAGCACCTCCGGTTGTTGTCAATTTCTTGGTAGATCTCTTGTTTCATGGTCTTCTAAGAAACAAAATTCGGTTGCTCTATCTACCGCCGAGGCGGAATATATATCGGCCGGAAATTGTTGTGCTCAACTATTATGGATGAAACAAACCTTATTGGATTATGGAATTATTTTCAAGAATGTGCCTCTCCTGTGTGATAATGAGAGTGCGGTAAAATTGGCTACCAATCCGGTCCAACACTCAAGAACTAAGCATATTGATATACGACATCACTTCTTAAGGGATCATGTTGGCAAGGGAGATATCTCTATTTATTCCATTGGCACGGATGATCAATTAGCAGACATTTTTACAAAGCCTTTGGATGAAACAAGATTTTGTTCTCTAAGAAGTGAAATGAATGTGATCGATCTCTCAAATGTGGCTTGAAGTTGATCACACATGTGTCGTATTGCATCTCGGGTCTAAATATGCTCTTTATGCTATTCATTTGGTATTATTGGTGCATTTTTCATTCCAAATTGCTCTAGATAGTTTAATTCACAAATTTTGCATTACTCAATTACATACTATGTATATGCATGCATACTAACTCTTGGATTGGTCGAAATGTCCATATATACACACTAATTCGGATTCGAAATTCAAAATCAGAAAGTGGACAGCAATTGGAAAAATGAGTATCAGGCCGCGGACCGTCCGCCCATGGACCGTGGACCGTCCGCAGCATCAGGAACTGGACAGTCCGGATCAGCCTCGCAGACCGTCTGAACTCATCAGGGCGCGGACCGTCCGCCGCCCCAGCGCGGACCGTCCGCGACAGGGCAGTAAAATCGGGCAGTGGCCGCAGACTTGACATTTGTGCTCATTCGCTCTTTCACTCTTGCTCTCCGCTCGCCCAATACTCTCCTGTGTCAAGTGTGCGCGGACGGTAAAGTAAAGTTGCGCGCGGACAGTCCGGCAGCTTGTGGCAACATTCCATCAACATGTCTTCATCACGGTATCTTCAAATCTTGTGGATTTCATCAAATCTCTTCAATTTTGAGATTATTTGGGTTTCCTCTCTGATCTGAAATTGAGCAGTAGTTTTCAAAATCTGATTGGTGGGATTGTTAGTTCTCCTCAATGTGAATGCTATGCAAAATTTTGAACTCGTTTGGATGAGTATTCTCTGCCAAATCATCAAATTTAACATTTGTGGCGGCTAGGGTTCTTTGGAGTCGCCCCTGGTCGGTCGCGAACTGTCCGCCTGGTAGACGCGGACCGTCCGGGCCTCTGGCGCGGACAGTCCGGCCCCCTAGCGCGGACCGTCCGGACCCTGGCAGAGCATTACAGTTCCATTCCTTTGTATAGTGGTGATTGATATCAATTATTTATCTATGGATGTCTGTCACATTGTTGCAGTGGTTTTGGTGGTCTCCGCAAGAAACTTGCAGGTCGCTTTAAATCCAAGCGCCCTCGTGGAAATGATGATGACTATACACCAACCACTGATTCAGAGGCCCAATCCTCAGCTGGGGGCACTGAATCCATGGATGCTGAAGATTTTCCTCATGTTCATCCCGATTATCCCATTGATACCCAAGGATGGACATATCCAAAGCGGAGATTTTCTATGGCTGAGTACTGCTCTAGACGGACTGTGAACCAGTATACTCTGCCATCTGATACAAATATCCAGTTCTTTCACACTCAGCTGCAGTTTGATGTCTTTTGGGGCACCCTGGTGGATACCAATTTTCATAAGCATCAGGTGATTGATTGGTCCTTCTTGCTCAGTCAATCAGTCATGGAGGGTCTCATCCCTAAGTTTGAAACATGTGGATTATATCAGTTTATGGGGCAACGCACCGATTTCAATGAAATGGTTGTTAAGCAATTCCTGGCTACCTCGGAGATTGATATTGAAGAAGAATCTATCACCTGGATGACTGGCTTCAAGCGCTATTCTGCTTCTTTTGCTGACTTTGCCGCTGCCAACAGCCTGGACTATGGCACCATTTCTGCTGGGCTGGATCTTTATACTGAAGATAATTTTGAGGATTTTGTGCAATTTTATGAGCCAGCCAGGCTTGGAATACCCAGGAGGTTTGGAGAGACAGCAGGACTCAGACATCATCCTGCTGTAATCAACAATATTGCCAGAGTCACCATTCTTCCCAAGAGTGGTGATAAGAGTAAAATACGAGATAAGTTCTGGAACATCATCCGGCACATCATGAATGGTGAAGTCATGAATATTGTTCTTTTCATGATGAGGTAGCTTAATGATTTGAAAATGGACAAGAATCAAAATCTAGCATATGCTCCTTACATTATGGCTCTCATCAAATCCAAGACAAGATTTGAGGGCTCATGCGAGATTGTTCACACCCCATTCAGGCCTTTTAAGAATGAAATAGGGTTTCTCACCAGGCCACTCACTCCCTTCCCAGATGATGAGGAAGACCCTGGCTATGAGGGTGGCGCAGCTCCTAATGTTGAGGGACAGCAGATGCCTCCTCCTCCACCTCCTCCTCAGCCTCAGCACTATTGGGAGCCTGCTCCAGGATACTTTGATCCTTATTTTCACAATATGCAGCAAGGGCTTGAGACTCATATTGATACTCGCTTTGAGGGCCTGATGACTCATGTGGATCACCGCCTCGATGACATGCAGTCTCGCTTTGACAGTAACTGGGATGCGCTCAACTCTGAATTTTCTGAGTTTCGTGATCAAATTCACACTAATATCACTGATCCCAGCATGTCCAGGTTGAATAATATGCAACAGAGTTTTCAAGATAACATGGGTGCTCTCTCCAGTCAATTTGACAATCTTTCTACAACTGACAACATGCATGATATAAGTCAGAGGCAGCAGCAGCTCCAGCAGGATTTTGGCCAGTTCTCCTCCCTGTTTGACACCTTCAGCACTCACTACTACAACATGCATCCTCCGCCGAGTGATCAGTGAGGCCTCTCCTTTGTGGCAATTGATGCCAAAGGGGGAGAGATGTGATGAGAAGTTGTCTGGCGTCTCCTTCAGGGGGAGTTGGTGGTTCTATGTGGACATTAAGACCATGCATATGCATTTTACCTTTTTATGCCGCTTGCATTAGTTTATGTCTTACGCATTTGGAACTGGTTTGAACTGTTAACTCTATGTCGTATGTCTGTGGACTATTATCTGTAATATTCTGTGGGATGAACTATGTTTTAGTTCAAATTACTCTATGTGTGGTTAATCGAGGAGTGATTATAATTGCTGCGCTCACTCTACGAATCATCTCTTGTATGCCTCGATAACCATGATTGTAGGAAAGTCTCCATCAAACTCCAATATATTATGTGTGTGATATCTTCAGCTTCATATAATCCTGCACACACTTAGGGGGAGCCTTTCTTACATACTGAGTTTTTATTGGGATTTATCTATCTCTCGGACAGAGCTTCAAACCAAGATAAGTCCTATGAAACTCATCTCCAAGATCTATCTTATACCTTAGGTATGAGAGAGATTTGGAAAAACTAAACTTCTCTTTAATATACAATGTGTTGTTGTCATCAATTACCAAAAAGGGGGAGATTGTGAATCATCTAGGCCCCTTTTGGTAATGTTTTGGTAATTAATGACAACTGTTTGTGGACTAACGATTCTTGGAGAAATAAGAATGCAGGTTTGGACCACATAGAACAGGAAATGTTGAAGAATCATACGCATTGGTTGTGGATCAGATGAAGGGAAAGGTATTATATAGGTTTCATTTTTGCCGGTCTTAAGGAGTTTAGAGAAGATACTTGACCGGATTAGTAGGCTAGATAGCTGTACTATTAAGAGGGGTCAATGACTTAGATCTGTGTAAAACTTAGTGCCTCATAGAGCATCAAGTAGTTGCATTTGCATGAGGACTAACAGCGCTTCACATTTCGCGAGTCAAAAGTTCTTTCAAAAGCATGTTTGAAAAATTGCGAAGTCATGGACGCGCGGACTGTCCGGGCCTTAGGGGCGGACCGTCCGCGATCCACCAGAGGGGTCCGAAGTCTGACCATTTGTATTGACACTGTGTTCTATTGCACTGCGGACCGTCCGGGCCTTAGGGCCGGACCGTCCGCAGTCATGACTAGAGGAGGGTGGCTTCGGGCCAGTCCCTGAATTATAGGCGGACGGTCCGCCTGTGAGGGGCGGACGGTCCGCAAGTGTCAAACTCGTTTTTGGACAGGGACTGTGTGTTTTTATAGATTTGTACTACGGACTGTCCGGGGGACTAGTCCGGACAGTACTGTCTCAGGTCGCGGACCGTCCGGGATTTATAGCCGGATGGTCCGCGTGTGTTAACTTCTTTTGATCCGAGGCTCGGGTGTTTGAATCTGTCAGGTCGCGGACGGTCCGGCCTTGAAGGGCGGACTGTCCGAACCCACCTTTTGAGTCAGCTCTGACATGTTTCAAACGGTCATTATAGCCGTTATATGTACGGCGGACCGTCCGGCCCTAGGGCGCGGACGGTCCGCGTGTGCGCAGAACTGCCCCCTTTTGCACATAACGGTTGGTTTTAGATGGGGGACTATAAATAGAAGGGTAGCTCGTGTGAGAGACCTCTCTTGGCCATTCCTTGCACACATTGAGCTCATTTGTGATCCTCCAACTCACTCTCTCACACTCTTTGCTTGAGATTGCATTCTAGTGAGAGATTGAGGGTTCCTAGTGCATTTGCATCATTTGGTGATTCTTGAGGCACTAGGTGGTACACCGAACAAGCGTTGTTGGCTTGTTACTCTTGGAGGTTGCCGCCTCCTAGACGGCTCGGGTGATTGTCTCCGTCGAGCTCTCCAAGAAGATTGTGGAGAAGCCGCGGTGTGGATTGTGAGGGGTTCGCGCCTACCTCGCCGGAGCGGCAAAGGTGACATTAGTGGAATCGAGGTATTGAGTGATTTCTTGTCCACTTGGCTCAAAGATCAAGTCGTATCTTGATAGAGGAGCAAGTGAGAGCTTGAAGTCCACCTCAACGTGGATTAGGGGTGATCGGCAAATCACCGATACCACGGGATAAATTTCGGTGTCTATTCCTTCTAGCATTACTTATTGCCTTGCAATTGATTAGTGATTTGCTTATTGTTCTTCAAGTATTCAATCTCCGTAGTTGTTTTGCATACATTGATTACTTATTGACACTAGATAATTTATTCCTCTTGTTGTATTGATTAAATTTATTTAGTATTTTTGATTTTAGTCAAAACCGTCTATTCACCCCCCCTCTAGCCGGTGTCCTAGATCCTACACCAGTGAAAGAGTTCAAATAAGGGGGATAGAGTTCCCCGCTGATCTGATAGTAATGGGTACCCGAGATGTAGACATAGATGTCATCCTAGGGATGAATTGGTTGACTAAGTACCAAGCAGGCCTTAGCTGTGATAAGAGGACTATGAGATTAGTGTCCTTGTCAGGAGAAGAAAGTGTTGGAGGAGTTGGTCTTGTCTGGAATAAGGAGAGGAAGCTGTCACCAGATCACTGCCCATAGGGAAGAAGTCAATCCACTCGAAGCTATCAAAGTAGTATCATAATTTTTGAATGTGTTTCCCAAGGATTTACCAGGCATGTTGTAACACCTCAGGTGTTACCAAGACACTAGCTTCATATAGGCACTGATGACTTGTTATCATGTGGTTAAGTGGAGGAGAAGAAGCACCTAAAAACTTGGAAGCATGGGTTAGCTAAGAAATGTTAATGACAAAAGCTTCACCCAAACATTTTGAACAATTGTCATCTTGAGCCAAGGAGGTTAAACCCTAAAGACCCCTAAAGGCACTAGACTTCCAACTAAGGGATCAGTGGGTAAGCTAATCAAATTGCCAAACCTTGATTCTAATCCTTAACCAAAGTTTGAGTAACATTATAACCTACAAAATGCAGAAGGTAAACATTGCAAAAAGACCCGTTAAAGACCCCAAATTCACCCCTTAAGTAGAGAGCACACTAGAGCTCCCTAATCTTCTCTAAGTCAAAATTTAACCCTAATCTAAAGATCAGATGTGTTCACTTAGTAAATGGCGCCAAAACCACTTGATCTGAATACCAAAAAGGTGCCAAACCACCTAAGGCACCCACTGGAAAATTTTGAAACCGAGCCAAATTCGTTTGACTTGAATTGGCATCACTTTTGTTGCGGAGTGAACAGGGAGACAAGCCAGATTTGGCGTCCGCAAATCTCCCTACCTAGGGCATATCTGCCATTGGAACTCACATACAAGAGACAACCCTAGGTGCCAGGAGGAGGCCTACGCCGGATTTTTGCCAAGATTCGCACGTTTGCGATCTCGGCAAGCTGTTGAACATGGGCAGAAGAACACCTCCACGTGTTCGACGTGCCCTGAACGCACCAGAGCACGCCCAGCGCCCGACCCCGCGCGCCCCGCGCCGCGCCAAGCCACGCCCGTGTTCCTTGCCCGCGCCCACGCCTATAAAGCCAACCAAGGCTTCAGCCGTACGCCCCCGCGCGCTCTCGACCTCACCGGAGCACGAGATCGCCGGTGTTGCCCCTACACACGACGTGCCAGCGGCCGCCTGAGCACCTGCCACCGTAGACCGGCCAGCAGAGCCATCCCCAACTCCGTCCAACCCTCGAGAGAGACTCTACGTGCCTCGGTGAAGCTCCCAGAGCGAGCAATTGAGCTCTGCCTCACCGGACACGCCGGATCAAGGTCACCGAACTTCACCCGACCGCCGGCGAACGTAGACCGAGCTCCACGGTGAGTTATTCTTCGATTCCTTGCACGGGTCGACTCATTAGCACCCCGTGAAGCTCCCCGTGCCCTTGGATTGACCTGTATCGCCTTGGATAGGCCGGAGCACTCGCCGCCGACGAGCTCGCCCGCCTGCGCACGTGGACCGGTTGATTCCGGCCATCATCGTCGTCGAGTCGTACCTCGTTGTGATCGCAACGACCTCCCGAAGCCAACCCCACCCTTCGCCGGACCTCCCTCGCCGCCGGTAAGCCGTGCCACCCTTTTTCCTTTTGCGGGCACTGTTCAAAAGGGGGAGGGACCTCGGGGAAGAAGGAATAGAAATCGGGGGGGGGGGGGGTTGAACTGTCAGAGACTCAGATGAATAGTTGCACAAGGGTATAAGTTAAAGAACTAGTTTCGGAAAAGCCCAGGGTCCTCGGTGCAAACTGGTTTTCTAGAAAACCTTTTTAACATTTCTAATTTAAATACAAATAGAGCTTGTAAAATTCATAACTTCAGTTTTATTCAATTAAATTGTGTCAAATCAATTTTGCCAGATTCTAAATAATGTAAACTACCTATGAAAAATACAAAACCCCCTTAGTGTTGCAGAAGAATTTAAAGTTTGGAATTAAATATTGATTGGGCCAAAAGATAAATAATAGAGGAAAAATAGTTACACTGTTAGACTGAGGTTAAGAAAAATCAGAGAAGTACTTAATCACTCCCTAATCTGTTTAAAAATAGTAAACCCCTTAGTACACCAAATTAAGGTAGGTTTTACCATTTAAAATCATTTAACTCAAAGTTAAAGAAAATAGTAAAGGGAGTTGAAAATAAGAACCAGGGAGCAACCATATTTTTGTTAGCTCACTTATTAAATAGAGTTCACTGGAAAATTTTATTAGACCTTTGTTTAGTGCAAAAGAAATGCCTTTCCTTTTATTTAAGGAAAACCATGGAAACTTAGGAAAATCTTAGAAAAATAATCCTGAGGATAAACCACCCCAAACCTTGGGATAACTAATGTTTTGTTATTATGAACATAGGAAAAATATGAGTTCTGTTGTTTGATATTTTTCAAATAACAAGTTAGTTATAAGTACCTTTTTGGCATTAAACTTTAGAAAATCACAACTAAACATCCAGTAGGTCTTTTTCTGTGATTTTTAACACAGAGGCCTAATATCACCTATGAATCTGGACAAAAATAAAAATTGGTACAGAAACCCCACTTAAATCATAGCTATAGTGTAAAATGCCCTTTTACACTTGTTTTTGTTAATTTTGCACAAGTAGTATCTGAATTAATCTCCACCTTAAATTTTTAGGAGAACCCACAAATGTCAATATTTACCACTGTAATTTTTATAACATCTTTTGGAAAATGTTAACTAACCCTGATGGTTCAAAAAGGCTTAATAGGAAGCAATAGAAAGAAAAGGGAAACCTTGGGGAGAAATAGATGAAAGTACAAAGCCCTTAAGTATATCCAAAAAGAAATCCTAGAGAAACACTAAACTTAATACTATTTTACTATGCATAACCCTTACAAATGATCATATCATTTTTATGCATATCTCTTATACATTGCATTTGATAGACTATAATCTCGCTGACGGGGAGTACATCCTCGTGCTGGAGCAAGGAGTTGCTCAGGAGGTAGCCCAGGAGCCAGCACCAGAGCCTGCCATCGAGGATCTGCCTGCCCCAGCTTTGGAAGGCAAGCCCCGGTTTTATGCATAACCGTTATATATATGCTATTTTACTGCACTTAATGTTTGTAGGCTTGTACTGTGCACTTAAGTGTAGGAGTTGACTGAAACCCTAGTTGCATGAACTCAGGATTCCCTTTGAGATGGATACTAGTATGCTAGGTCGAGTAGCTGCTTTGCTAATTAGGGATCTCGGTAGAAGTTGAGTGATTTTTCTAGCACTCGCGCGAGGTCAGGAATTGGCTGTATCCATTTTGATAACGGAATGATGATGGTCTGTGGACACGGGTCCATGGGGACGCGTGGTCTACGAGATGAAATTGGAATAAGAATTAACGTGCGGATACCTGTGTCAAGCGTTGAACGTACTAAACACATACCGAGAAATATGGTAAATCGGTAAGCCTAGTACCTAAGTGAACCTGCCCGCAGACTTTGCCCCTCACACGACCTGAGACGTGGTCTCTCATTCCGGTTATGGTGGGTACAAGTGCGGTCACTGCACGACGACAGTAGGGGTAAGTGAGGCATTGTACGCCAAGGCGGTGAGCCCTGATCTGTTGCCAGGGAATCGATGGGGACAATTGATGTGTGTGGGGACGGAGTGCCTCGCCGCGTTGTGTGTTTAGGTTTACCTTGCAAGGATAAAAACTCGATTTGAATCGTCTGCTTCTCGCAGCTAATGAGACTGCTTGATCCATTGTACTTCATTGAGTAATAAGTGGAAAAGTGTGTGATGGCAAAAGATGTTAATTGCCACTGGGTTGGACAGTCGAGTGGGATCCTACCTCGGCTGAGGAGGAGCATGAGGAGTGATGGGACAGACTTCCCCATCCTTCCATTTATTTATCGTTAGTTTTATTCCGCTGCATTCCGAACAATGATCACTACTTTTGGTAAAACTCCGATGATGTTGTAATAAATTTAATACTCCTTAATGTATGGTTTTATGTTTTATTGTATTTGCTCTGTGCCTCACCATCGAGTGAGTACGTGGTACTTGATCCTGTTAGTGGCCTCGTCAGACTAGATCCGAGGGACTGACGTGTTATTCCTATTTAAGTGTGGTCTAGCCTCTAAGGTGGGACTTAGGCACTTAAGTTGGAATAATTCGGGCGGTTCCGCCACAGCTGGTATCGGAGCTCGTACCACCATAGAGGAATCAATAAACTGTAAATACCATGCTTTTCAAAAGTAAAACTTGTTAGAAACAAGTGTTGGATAGATCGTCAGGACGATAAGGATAGACCTAGGACGTGAAGCCTTAGGATAATAGAGGGGTAGCTAGGTGGCTATTTGAGTAAGCCCTACAGGCTACTATAAGGGAAGGGAGTTCTTCCCTATTCCCTCTAAGTTGAAATGAGGTCATTTAGGGCGAGCATGCATGCATCCTTTACTTAAACTACTTGATAATTGGGTAAAAAAACTGTAATACATGATAATGACAGATTAAGTACACTTAGTGACCTTATCGTAACCTTCGATAGGCCAAGCCTTGTTTCCCTTTTTCCTTTTATAATTCCTTTTTCTTTTTCACTTACGCTTAACCGTACACAGATGACTTCTCACAGATCCTTGGAAGGAGGGAACACACATTCCCACACGGACGGACTTGCACGAGAGGGTTTTCCCCATATCTTGTGGGAGGTACTTCAGGGAGCAGGTTACACGACGCCTCCCTAGTACACGGTGCAGCTGTTCGAGAAGCACCGGGTACCCCGCTGTAGGGTGAGGATGACCCTGGAGCCTCATCCCTTACAACCATGCCGGCGTTCGTTGGACTCCGAGTCTTTCGGATACCGGGCTGAGGATACTATCGAGGCCATCGCTCTCCACGGGCTGACCACCTTCTGTGGTTTTCATCCCTTGGAGCTGTCTACTCATCCCATTGGCTTGTTCCCCGCTGAAAAGGAGGATGACCTAATGTGCAAAGACCGAGTGGAGCATGCAAAGGATATATGGGCTCTTTACCCAGGGCAGACTGCTCACTTGACGGTGCAATGCATGGATGCCCTGTATCGTCTGCAAGTGATGCGAGGAGAGGCAATGTCTCAGCTAATGGCATTGTTGGAGGCTACCAAGATCACCTTAGATAACAGAGAGGAACTGGTGGTAGACCTATCCACTGAGATGGTGGAAAAGGACCTACAGGTGGAACAGATGTCCAACGAGATCCAGGAGCTTGGGGAGCTAGTGGGAACCAGGGAGAACACCATTGAGGTTCTCGAGGATCAGCTAATCAACACTCAACAGCAACTTGCGGAAGCTAACCAACATTTGGATATGCACCACCAGGAGATCCAGGACATGGAGGCCAACGAGGATGTCGACATCGAGGGAGGAGAGGAGCCGGAGCCTGCATCCAGCTTGGACACTGCTGGCTTAGGGAGACCACCTTCCCCCCAGTCGAGCGTTGCCTCGTTTGCTCACTAGGTCACAGGGATAGAGTTAGATGTGTGTGGCGGTAAAACTCCTCAAAGCTAGCTTAGCTTTTGCACCCTTAGGGTACTAGGCTAGACAGAGTTGATTCTTTTGGGTCACTGATGTAATCGTAGCAAACTCTTTTGGAAGTATGGGTGATGAATGATGTCAGTTTTGATTTAAGAAGAAAAGTTTTATGCCACGTAATATCTTTTATGAATTATGCAAGAAAATATTGGTTTTACCCTTTCGACTCTTTCACCCCGTATAAACCATGACATTGGAAATATGATATTGAGAGCATCCTTAATTTTTTCAGATGGCAGGAAGAGCGCGCCGTGGACAGAATGAACGCATTCCTCCACCACCGCCACCGCCTCCTACCATGCAAGAATTGATGGCTCAGCAGAATGAGATTCTGCGACAGTTGGCTCAGCATCAGCCGCCACCTCAGCATTATGGTGGTGGTGATCATCAGTGTCCCCCAGCATCAGCCACTTATCAGGAGTTCCTCAGCACCCAGCCACCGTTGTTCACTCGGGCAGAGGATCCGCTCGATGTTGATGTATGGCTTAGGGTAGTGGAATCCAAATTCCCACTACTCAATGAAGTTTATTCAGATGTGGCTAAGGTCAGGTTCGCCACCCAGCAGCTTCGCGGACTCGCGCGGACATGGTGGGACCACTTCCTTGCTATGCAGCCAGTTGACCACGTGGTGGAATGGAGAGAGTTCAAGGCCGCTTTCAGAGGGCATCATATACCAGCAGGCATCATGGACCGAAAGTTTAATGAGTTTCTGGCACTTACTTAGGGGAATCGCATTGTGTTGCAGTACGCATAGGCCTTCAATGACCTGTGTCAGTATGCCGGATATCATGCAGACACTGATGAGAAGAAGAGGGATAGGTTCAGGAGGGGGCTCAGCACTAAGCTCCACGACCGTCTCAATACATTCAGAGCCAACAACTACAATGAGTTAGTTCACATGGCCATTTCTAAGGAGGACTACATCACAGCTCGTCAGGCAGAAAAGAAGAGGAAGATCCCTGTGGCAGGATCATCAGCTCAGCCACAGCGCTTCAGAATTGTATCTGACACTCAGATCAGGGGATCTCAGCAGCAGCAAGGACGTTGGGTGATCCAACCACAACAGCAGCAGGCACCCAACCGCTCTCAGCTCCTAGTGCAGAGGAACAACAATCAGCCACAGCAGCAGCAGTACCGTCAGGCCAATGACAACAGGTGTTTCACTTGTGGTAACACGGGGCACTATGCCAAGAATTGCCCCAGAAATCAGCAGAGGCAGGGACAGAATTCCAATCAGAACCAAGGCAAGAGGCAGAAGGTGCAAATGAGGCAAGGCAGGCTGAACTTCACCACCATAGCTGATAATCCAGAGGGAGCACCCGTCTTGACTGGTATCTTTTCAGTTTTGAATTATCCTGCAATCATTCTTTTTGATTCTGGTGCATCACACAGTTTTATCAGTACCAAATTTAGTGCCAAGTACCAGTTACCTTTTCACCACACCAACGGGGGTATTACAATTTCTACACCCGGAGGCAAGGTTGCCACCTATCTAATCAATAGGCACGTACCAATAAAGTTGGGTAGCTTCATATTTAAAACCACTCTCCTGATTATGGGATTGGATAGTGTGGATATCATCCTAGGAACTGATTGGTTATCACGACACCATGCGGTAATTGATGTCGTAGCCAGAGCCATAGAAATTCACTCCCCACTGGATGGTGAGATCACCCTGTACCTACCCGACCAGGGATGTACCCGTTCTTGTGCCTTCACTATGATAGAGTCACCTGTTGAGAGAATCCCAGTGGTCTGTGAGTACCCAGATGTTTTTCTGGATGAATTACCAGGGATGCCACCCGACAGGGACATCGAGTTTGCGATTGAGTTGCAACCTGGGACTGCACCTATATCCAAGAGACCTTATTGGATGCCTCCAGCAGAGTTAGCAGAATTGAAAAAGCAGATACAAGATTTGTTGGACAAGGGGTTTATTCACCCAAGTACTTCACCATGGGGATGTCCCGCCTTATTTGTGAAGAAGAAAGATGAGAGTTTGAGGTTGTGTGTTGACTACCGCCCTCTCAATGCGGTAACAATCAAGAACAAGTATCCATTGCCCCGCATTGATGTATTGTTTGATCAGTTGGTGGGAGCCCAGGTATTTTCAAAGATAGACCTTCGTTCCGGCTACCATCAGATCAAGATCAGGGCCAGTGATATTCCGAAGACGTCCTTCTCTACCAGATATGGGCTTTATGAGTACCTGGTGATGTCTTTCGGACTAACCAATTGCCCGACTTATTTCATGTATTTGATGAACTCAGTATTTATGCTAGAGCTGGACAAGTTTGTGGTGGTCTTCATTGATGATATCTTGGTTTATTCCAAAAATGAAGCCGAGCACACTAAGCATTTGCATACAGTCCTCCAGAGGCTACGTGATCATTAGTTGTATGCTAAACTGTCCAAATGTGATTTCTGGCTGAGAGAAATTAAATTTTTGGGTCACACCATTTCTCAGGATGGGGTATCAGTTGATGCTGAGAAAGTACAAGAAGTGATGGATTGGAAACCTCCTACCACTGTACGGCAGATTCGGAGTTTTCTGGGATTGGCAGTGTATTATTGGCGATTTATTCCGGATTTCTCCAGGATTGCCAAGCCAATGACCGAATTGTTGAAGAAAGGAGTCAAGTATGAATGGACCCAAAAATGAGAGGATGCCTTTCATACACTAAGGCAACATTTGACAACAACACCCGTATTAGCTCAGCCTAACAACACCAAACCCTTTGAGGTTTATTGCGATGCTTCCGGTACTAGATTGGGATGTGTATTGATGCAAGACAACAGAGTCATTGCTTATGCCTCCCGAGCACTTAGAACCCATGAGCAGAACTACCCCACACATGATCTGGTGTTAGCAGCCGTAGTTCATGCTCTCAAGATTTGGAGGCATTACTTGATGGGAGCTCATTGTAATATCTACACTGATCATAAGAGTCTCAAATATATCTTCACTCAGGCTGATCTTAATATGAGGCAGAGAAGATGGTTGGAACTCATCAAGGACTATGATTTGGAAGTGCATTACCATCTTGGCAAAGCCAATGTTGTGGCAGATGCCTTAATTCGGAAGGCCCACTGCAACTGTGTGAATATGGATGCAAAAATCACCACCTTGTGTGATGAATTGTGCAAGCTGAACCTAGAAGTTATTTCCTCTGGTGCTTTAAGTTATATTTCAGTGGAGCCCGCCTTACATGAACAAATAGTCATGGCACAGATTGGTGACAAGGGTGTTCAGGTCATTAAGTAAATGATCAAACGGGAGGCGGACAAATACAAATGCTTCCGTCAGGACCGCAAGGTATGGTTTGGAGACCGATTGGTTGTTCCCAAGAACCTCGAGCTTAGGAAGAAATTATTGGATGAAGCTCACCTTTCAAAATTTTCGATGCACCCAGGCAGTAACAAGATGTATCATGATCTCAGATCCTTGTACTAGTGGACCAGAATGAAGAGGGAAATTGCTAAGTATATATCTGAATGCGACACTTGCCAGAGAGTCAAGGCCAGTCATTTGAAGGTAGCAGGCACCTTACAGCCCCTTCCCATACCATCTTGGAAATGGGAGGATATTTGCATGGATTTTATCGTGGGATTGCCCAATACCTCCCGACACCGTGATTCTATTTGGGTCATCGTGGATAGATTGACCAAGACAGCTCATTTCTTGCCAGTGCATACCACCCACAAGATAGAGAAATATGCAGAAATCTATGTTGATCAAATAGTGCGTTTACATGGAATTCCGAAGACTATTGTATCTGACCGAGGAGCACTGTTTGTGGCACGCTTTTGGGAGCAGCTCCAAAATTCACTTGGGACCCATGTAATAAGAAGCTCAGCATACCATCCTCAGACGGATGGTCAGACAGAAAGGGTGAATCAGATTTTGGAAGACATGTTGAGGGCATGTGTGCTACACTATGGAAAGGATTGGGACAAGTGTCTTTCATTGGCAGAGTTCTCTTATAATAACAGCTACCAGTCCAGTTTAAAGATGGCACCTTTCGAAGCCTTGTATGGGAGAAAGTGTAGAACACCGCTAAATTGGTCACAGGCTGGGGAGAGGGAAATATTTGGACCTGACCTAGTACTTGAAGCAGAGGAGAAAGTTAGAGTCATTAAGAAGAACTTAGAGGCTGCTCAGGCCAGGCAAAGGAGCTATCATGACAAGAGGAGGAAGCCTCTACAGTTTGAAGTGGGAGATCATGTTTATCTTAAAGTGTCACCCACCAAAGGTGTTCAGAGATTTGGAATCAAGGGCAAGTTAGCTCCTCGCTACATCGGGCCCTATGAGATCAAAGAGACTTGTTGACCTGTAGCATATCAATTGAAGTTGCCACCCCATATGTCAGCAGTTCATGATGTATTCCACGTATCTCAGCTACGAAAGTGTGTCCGCTTACCCACAGAAGTGCTACCTGAACCAGAATTGGAGATAGAACCAGACCTGTCCTATCAAGAGCACCCCGTCAAGGTATTGGATCAAAAAGAGAGGTCAACGTGGGCAAGGTCGATCCGGATGTATAAGGTTCAGTGGAGTCACCATTCTGTAGAAGAGGGTATGTGGGAGACTGAGGATTTTCTATGTTCTCGCTTTCCCGACTTTCTACCCAAAGGAGTCGGTACGTAATCAAAAACCCCGCCCCCACCTGCCCTTTGAATCTTAAGATAAGAAAAACTTAGATGTTAAGGGTATAGTAAGCTGTGAAAATAACTTTAAAAGGACTTCCTTCTGAAGTTGCAAAGAGAATGACATTCGAAGAGCAGTTAACTAGAGAAACTTGGCTAAAGGAAAAATGTAGCACACCAGCACACCTTCTTAGTACCCCTAAAGGATCCCTACCCAAAATCTCGGGGTGAGATTCCTTTAATGGGGGAGGGCTGTAACACCTCAGGTGTTACCAAGACACTAGCTTCATATAGGCACTGATGACTTGTTATCATGTTGTTAAGTGGAGGAGAAGAAGCACCAAAAAACTTGGAAGCATGGGTTAGCTAAGAAATGTTAATGACAAAAGCTTCACCCAAACATTTTGAACAATTGTCATCTTGAGCCAAGGAGGTTAAACCCTAAAGACCCCTAAAGGCACTAGACATCCAACTAAGGGATCAGTGGGTAAGTTAATCAAATTGCCAAACCTTGATTCTAATCCTTAACCAAAGTTTGAGTAACATTATAACCTACAAAATGCAGAAGGGAAACATTGCAAAAAGACCCCTTAAAGACCCCAAATTTACCCCGTAAGTAGAGAGCACACTAGAGCTCTCTAATCTTCTCTAAGTCAAAATTTAACCCTAATCTAAAGATCAGATGTGTCCACTTAGTAAATGGCGCCAAAACCACTTGGTCTGAATACCAAAAAGGTGCCAAACCACCTAAGGCACCCACTGGAAAAATTTGAAACCGAGCCAAATTCGTTTGACTTGAATTGGCATCACTTTTGTTGCGGAGTGGACAGGGAGACAAGCCAGATTTGGCGTCCGCAAATCTCCCTACCTAGGGCATATCTGCCATTGGAACTCACATACAAGAGACAGCCCTAGGTGCCAGGAGGAGGCCTGCGCCGGATTTTTGCCAAGATTCACACGTTTGCGATCTCGGCAAGCTGTTGAACATGGGTAGAAGAACACCTCCACGTGTTCGACGCACCCTAAACGCGCCAGAGCACGCCCAGTGCCCGACCCCGCGTGCCCCGTGCCGCGCCAAGCCACGCCCGTGTTCCCTGCCCGCGCCCGCTCCTATAAAGCCAGCTAAGGCTTCAGCCGTACGCCCCCCGTGCGCTCTCAACCTCACCGGAGCACGAGATCGCCGGTGTTGCCCCTGCACACGACGTGCTAGCGGCCGCCCGAGCACCCGCCACCATAGACCGGCCAGCAGAGCCATCCCCAACCCCGTCCAACCCTCGAGAGAGACTCTACGTGCCTCGGTGAAGCTCCCATAGCGAGGAATCGAGCTCTGCCTCGCCGGATCAAGGTCACTGGACTTCACCCGACCGCCGACGAACGTAGACCGAGCTCCACGGTGAGTTATTCTTTGATTCCTTGCACGGGTCGACTCATTAGCACTCCGTGAAGCTCCCCATGCCCTTGGATTGACCTGTATCGCCTTGGATAGGCCGAAGCACTCGCCGCCGACGAGCTCGCCCGCCTGCGCACGTGGACCGGTTGATTCCGGCCATCACCGTCGTCGAGCCGTACCTCGTTGTGACCGCAAGGACCTCCTGAAGCCAACCCCACCCTTCGCTGGACCTCCCTCGCCGCCGGTAAGCCGCGCCGCCCTTTTTCCTTTCGCGGGTACTGTTCAAAAGGGGGAGGGACCTCGGGGAAGAAGGAATAGAAGTTGGTGGGGGGGGGGTTTGAACTGTCAGAGACTCAGATGAATAGTTGCGCAAGGGTATAAATTAAAGAACTGGTTTCGGAAAAGCCTAGGGTCCTCGGTGCAAACTGGTTTTCCAGAAAACCTTTTTAACATTTCTAATTTAAATACAAATAGAGCTTGTAAAATTCATAACTTTAGTTTTATTCAATCAAATTGAGTCAAACCAATTTTGCCAGATTCTAAATAATGTGAACTACCTAGGAAAAATACAAAACCCCCTTAGTATTGCAGAAAAATTTAAAGTTTAAAATTAAATATTGATTGAGCCTAAAGATAAATAATAGAGGGAAAAATAGTTACACTGTTAGACTGAGGTTAAGAAAAATCAGAGAAGTACTTAATCACTCCCTAATCTGTTTAAAAATAGTAAACCCCTTAGTACAACAAATTAAGGTAGGTTTTACCATTTAAAATCATTTTAGCTCAAAGTTAAAGAAAATAGTAAAGGGAGTTGAAAATAAGAACCAGGGAGCAACCACATTTTTGTTAGCTCACTTATTTAATAGAGTTCATCAGAAAATTTTATTAGACCTTTGTTTAGTGCAAAAGAAATGTCTTTCCTTTTATTTTAGGAAAACCATGGAAAATTAGGAAAATCTTAGAAAAATAATCCTGAGGAGAAACCACCCCAAACCTTGGGATAACTAATGTTTTGTTATTATGAACATAGGAAAAATATGAGTTCTGTTGTTTGATATTTTTCAAATAACAAGTTAGTTATAAGTACCTTTTTGGCATTAAACTTTAGAAAATTACAACTAAACATCCAGTAGGACTTTTTCTGTGATTTTTAACACAGAGTCCTAATATCACCTATAAATCTAGACAAAAATAAAAATTGGTACAGAAACACCACTTAAATCATAGCTATAGTGTAAAATGCCCTTTTACACTTGTTTTTGTTAATTTTGCACAAGTAGTATCTGAATTAATCTCCACCTTAAATTTTTAGGAGAACCCACAAATGTCAATATTTACCACTGTAATTTTTATAACATCTTTTGGAAAATTTTAACTAACCCTGATGGTTCAAAAAGGCTTAATAGGAAGCAATAGAAAGAAAAGGGAAACCTTGGGGAGAAATAGATGAAAGTACAAAGCCCTTAAGTATATCCAAAAATAAACCCTAGAGAAACACTAAACTTAATATTGTTTTACTATGCATAACCCTTACAAATGATCATATCATTTTTATGCATATCTCTTATACATTGCATTCGATAGACTGTAATCTCGCTGACGGGGAGTACATCCTCGTGCCGGAGCAAGGAGTTGCTCAGGAGGTAGCCCAGGAGCCAGCACCAGAGCCTGCCATCGAGGATCTGCCTGCCCCATCTTTGGAAGGCAAGCCCCGGTTTTATGCATAACTGTTATATATATGCTATTTTACTCCACTTAATGTTTGTAGGCTTGTACTGTGCAATTAAGTGTAGGAGTTGACTGAAAACCTAGTTGCATGAACTCAGGATTCCCTTTGAGATGGATACTAGTATGCTAGGTCGAGTAGCTGCTTTGCTAATTAGGGATCTCGGTAGAAGTCAAGTGATTTTTCTAGCACTCGCGCGAGGTCAGGAATTGGTTGTATCCATTTTGATAACGGAATGATGATGGTCTATGAACATGGGTCCATAGGGACGCGTGGTCTACGAGATGAAATTGGAATAAGGATTAACGTGCGGATACATGTGTCAAGCGTTTGAACGTACTAAACACATACCGAGAAATATGGTAAATCGGTAAGCCTAGTACCTGAGTGAACCTGCCCGTAGACTTTGCCCCTCACGCGACCTGAGACGTGGTCTCCCATTCCGGTTATGGTGGTTACAAGTGCGGTCACTGCACGACGGCAGTCGGGGTCAGTGAGGCATTGTACGCCAAGGCGCTGAGCCCTGATCTGTTGCCAGGGAATCGATGGGGACGATTGATGTGTGTGGGGACGGAGTGCCTCGCCACGTCGTGTGTTTAGGTTTACCTTGCAAGGATAAAAACTCGATTCGAATCATCTGCTTCTCGCAGCTAATGAGACTGCTTGATCCATTGTACTGCATTGAGTAATAAGTGGAAAAGTGTGTGATGGCAAAAGATGTTAATTGCTAAATGCTTGATACCATGTATGATTATATAGGTACACATTTAGTCTTAAGAGAGTCACACTAAAACTTGAAAAGCAAAAATTTGATTTTAGACTCGGCTAGTGCTTTTGGCAAACCAAACCACTCAGCCAAACAGCTGCATGTCTAGAGGTAGAGGAGTAGACTCCTCACACCGGGTAAGTCTAGCTGAGTATTAGTATACTCAGCCTTGCTTGTGGCATAATTTTACAGGTTCTCTGGAGGACATGGTTGCTAGAGTGACTTGGCCGTCCATCTTGCCACTGGGTTGGACAGTCGAGTGGGATCCTACCTCGGCTGAGGAGGAGCATGAGGAGTGATGGGACAGGCTTCCCCATCCTTCCATTTATTTATCGTTAGTTTTATTCCGCTGCATTCCGAACAATGATCACTACTTTTGGTAAAACTCCGATGATGTTGTAATAAATTTAATACTCCTTAATGTATGGTTTTATGTTTTATTGTATTTGCTCTGTGCCTCACCATCGAGTGAGTACGTGGTACTTGATCCTGTTAGTGGCCTCGTCGGACTAGATCCGAGGGACTGACATGTTATTCCTATTTAAGTGTGGTCTAGCCTCTAAGGTGGGACTTAGGCACTTAAGTTGGAATAATTCAGGCAGTTCCGCCACACATGCCACCTGAGAGAAAAGTTGAATTTTCCATAGAGCTTATCCCTGGCACCACCCCTATTTCTAGGAGAGCCTATAGAGTGTCCGGACTAGAATTGGTGGAACTCAAGAAGCAGATAGACAAGTTGTTGGAGAAGGGTTACATCAGACCCAACACCTCACCTTGGGCCGCCCTAGTATATGGAAAAGAAAGATGGTACGAAGAGGATGTGCATAGATTATAGAGCTATGAATGAAGTCACTATCAAGAACAAGTACCCCCTGCCTAAAATTGAAGATATGTTTGATCAGCTGAGAGGAGCTAGTGTGTTATCCAAGATAGATCTAAGGTCAGGTTATCATTAGTTTAGGATCCGGCCTTTAGATACACCGAAGACAACATTCATAACGAAGTATGGGCTTTATGAGTACATAGTCATGTGAAAGGGAAATGTGCCCTTGGGCCATTTCTATAATGTTTTGGTGATTAAGTGTCCAACACAAAGTGAGTGAAATATTATGTGTCAAACAAGCAAAAGATGCAAATCATGTAACAAGGTACGTTTCTAGACTTAGTACATTGTTTTGAGTACTAACATATGTTGTCTAAGTGCTAGAAACAGAGAAAAGAAAAGAACCAAAAGACTTGGCTCGGTGCAGCCAAATCTCTGCTCAGTCTGACACCGGAGTGTCCGGTGGTGCACCGGACAGTGTCCGGTGTGCCAGGCTAGACTCCGGTGAACAGGCCGCTTTTGGGAGATTTTGGCGACGTACGACTATAAGTCACCGGACTGTCCAGTGGTGCACCGGACTATCCGGTGAGCCAACGGCCGCCAGCGCAACGGTCGGTCGTGCAATCCACGGGCGACGCGTGGCCCGCGCCAACGGTCGGCAGGGGGCACCGGACAGTGTCCAGTGCGCCAACTGCCACGAATCTGCAACGGTCGTCTGCACCAGAATAGGAAGGAGATCGCGCACCGGACATGAACAGTGGCTGTCGAGTGGTGCACCAGACTGTTCGGTGCGCCACCCGACAGAAGGCAAGGATAGCCTTCCTTGTTGGTCTCCAACGGCTCTTAGCTGCCTTGGGGCTATAAAAGGGACCCTTAGGCGCATGGAGGAGCTACCCAAGCATTCACTAAGCAATCTAATACTCCCACACTCCGTCTCCGCGCACTTGATCAATCGTGTTAGTGATTAGAGCTCCGTTCTAGTTGTGAATTCTTTGTGCTTCATTTTGAGCTCAAGTCTTGGCTTGTGTGCGTGTGTGTGCTGTGGATTTGTGTGTGTTGCTCTTCCCACCCTTACTCTTTTGCTTTCTTTGTGATCAATCTTGTAAGGGCGAGAGGCTCCAACTTGTGGAGATTCCTCGCAAACGGGAAAAGATATAAGGAAGAAAAGCCGTGGTATTCAAGTTGATCTTTGGATTACTTGAAAGGGGTTGAGTGCAACCCTCGTCCATTGGGACGCCACAACGTGGAAGTAGGCAAGTGTTACTTGGCCGAACCATAGGATAAAATCACGTGTCTCTTGTGATTGTTCCCTCTTTGATTGTTTGTGTTCGCAAGAGCTCGTCTCATTAACTTGATTAACCCGCACTTATATTTTTAATCAAGGTTGTTGGTATTTAGTGTTGAATTTTACAAGATCACCTATTCACCCCCCTCTAGGTGCTCTCAATTGGTATCAGAGCCGTTCTCTACATTTAAGGGACTAATCGCCCGAAGAGATGGATCCTAAGGGAAAGGGGATGGTGGTCAATGACAAGGAGGAGTCCCTCTTCAACAAGCCAAGGGACGACAAGCCCACTGACTCAGGATCGAGTCACAAGAAGAGGGACGGGAAGAAGAAGAGGCGGATCAAGAAGATCATTTACTACGACAGTGATGCCTCCTCTTCTTCACCAAGAGACGACGACGACGATGACTCGTCTAAAAAGAAACCGGTTAATCAAAACTATTCTTTTGATTATTCTCGTATTCCGTTCAATTCCAATGCTCATTTGCTTTCAATTCCACTCGGTAAACCTCCACACTTTGATGGAGAAGACTACTCTTTTTGGAGTCACAAAATGCGTAGTCACTTGTTTTCTCTCCATCCTAGTATTTGGGAGATAGTGGAAAATGGAATGCATTTCGATAGTACGGATAACCCTGTGTTTATTAATGAGCAAATTCATAAGAATGCACAAGCTACTACTGTTTTGCTAGCATCCTTGTGCATGGATGAATACAACAAGGTGAGCGGCTTGGACAACGCCAAGCAAATTTGGGATACCCTCAAGATATCACATGAGGGAAACGACGCCACCATGATCACCAAAATGGAGTTGGTGGAAGGCGAGTTGGGAAGGCTCGCGATGATCAGGGGAGAGGAGCCAACACAGACATACTGTAATACCCAAATTGTAAGAGAGAATATAAAGGAGAAAAAAATATTTCCTTTATTTATATGTGTGAGTTTTACCTTTATGCATCATCACATGTGAACACCTTGCTAAAAAAACATAATTAATAAGATATATGCCACTAAAAATATGAATCATGCTGGTTTTTATTATGTGTGCATCTTGTGACAATATAAGAAATCATATGAAAAGAAAATATTAAAATCCCAAAGTGGAACTTGAATATAAAAGGAATTCTAGAATTTAGAAAAGAAAAGCAAACAAATATTATGTGATATAAAAATATAAATAATATATATAAATATATCTCCAAATTAGAACTTGTCATGGCACAATATATCTAAGGATAAATTGGTCACAAGTTTGAATTCAAACTGGAATTTAAAATTTGAACTTGAGAAATCTAAAAAGAAAAGGAAAAGGAAAAGAATTCAGTCGGCCCACTAGTTTCCCACGCAGCCCATTTCTTCCCAGCATCCCTAACCCCTCTCACTTGCACATGGGCCCTACTGGGCAGTCGCTTGGCCTGCATCCAGCGTGCCTGGCCTTGTGTCCTTGTCGCGGGGGACCCACCTGGCGGCTCCATCTCCTTCGTGCCGAATCCATAGCCGCCGGGATCGGCTGGGTTCGTGGGATTTCGGTGCGCCCATGATATATGATTCGATCCTACCCCCAACAACCTCTCCCATGGCTGGGCGGCGCCGTTCATCCGTGGTGGGTGCTCCCGGCCTGGGCGGCTTGGCCGGCCCTCCCGGATTCCCATGGCGTGCTCCCTCCACCGCGCCCCTACTTCCTCTCCTCACCACCTGCAGCAGACCTCGTGGGGGTACATCTGAGGCTCCCATGCATACCATTCTCTTCCGCTAAGTGCCGCTGCCGTCGAAGTTCATTGTCGCCATCGCGTTTGGGTTCCTCTCGGCGTGAGGCTAATACGGGTCACCATCTGAAGCACTGAAGAATGGAGCGTGGGTGAGGGGGGGGGGTGAGATTTGATGCCACTACTGTCGAGCTCGCCCGCACCGGTCCACGGATGGGGTATCGCCATGCTATGCACTGCTCGGATGGGCGCGTCGCCGACGGGGCCATGGCCACATCACCTTGGAGCTTCTTCGGCCACTGCAAACTCGCCCTCTGTTCTCCTGGCCACAGAATTTGTGATCGATGACCTGTCCACCGTCGCGTGCGGTATGAGCCTCGGCAGGTTGCAGAACACCAGGGGCGGGTTCAAGCCCGATGCCATTTCCGTCTATGCCTCCCTCGCCGGGGTGTTGCCGTCTTCGACCGCTGGATCCCCTCCATGCCCACATCCACACATTCAATTGCTTGTTCGTCCACTCGGCGACGTTCACGCCCGTCACCGCGAACCAATCTCTGCGCAATCCAATCACTGGTAATATATCCCCCATTCTATTCTCCATAATCTCTGCATGGTTTAGGGAGATTTGCTTCGAAATTTGGTGCACCGGGGCGCCGTCCAGATCGCGGCGGCGATGTCATGGGTCACGGCCATGGTGGCTGGGAGCGCCGCCTCCTTGCTTCTCCATCGGGAGGTGGAAGGGGCATTGTTGGCCGTCGATCCAGGTTTGAACGGCCACGATTAGATCTCAGGGTAACCATGTTTGCGCCGTTGGATCCACATCTAACGGCTACGGATGGATCAAGGGAATAGCCCTTCGCGGGATTAATCCGGTCTGTAAGATCTAGATCGGGTGGCTAGGGGAGAGCGCGGTGGAGTAACTAGCGCGAGACTAATCTGGTGCGTAGATTTTGGATCAAACGGCCGATATTAAGCCATACCCCTTCGTGGGTACATTTTTCTAAAGAGACCCTATACTTTGCCAGAATCAACCCGCAGTCCTACGTGGGTTGAGTCTGAGTCACAGGAATTTTTGTAGAGTAAACCCTGCTGTTCTCAGATTTTGAGGCCCAGTCCAGAACATAATAAAACCAGAGAAAATAATTTATAAATGGATTTTTAGTATGAAAACAATTGCTAGAACTTCAATAATTCATAGAAAATTCATATGAGCTCCAAATCACTCCATTCCAGTTCCTAAAATTTTGTAATTTTATTATCTATCACTTAGAGCCTCTGTTTTATCATGACAACAGTAAGAAAATTAATCTCACACTTAATCCTATTTTAAACACATAAAACCTTTGAAAATCCATAACTTAAAATCTATAACTCGAAAAATTATGATTCCTGTTCCTAGGATTTTATTTTAATGTGTAGAATATTACTGTGTATTTTGTTTACATGTTTAGTGTAATGTTAATTTCTCTATATGCACTGTGCTTGTTTGTATTGTGGCGAGTAGAAGAGCACGTGACTGAGGATCCTGGTGAGCAGCAGGTTGAAGTAGCTGAGCAGGAGCTCATTGAAGGCAAGTTGTGCCCTTGACCACTTTTTACCCAATAATGTTCTTTAATGTCACTTATTCATGCATAGGTTAATTTTGATGGGACCCAATAGGTCACCCTAGATTGTTTATCTCATTACCTTGTTTACCACTGAATCACTTGGGTAGTTTGCTATTGCTTTACATGGTTTTGGGATAATCATTTATATCTATGTTCCAATTATTCTTGTTATTCTATTTATGTTCATGTCAAGTTCATTAATGTTAATTGGAACATAGAGCTTAACTTGAGAACCACGTGCCACCACAAGGGTTTAATGGGACGCCCTTGGCTGACTAATTAGGAAAGCTAGTGGAAGACTACCTTACCCGGAAGGGGCAAGGGCAGTAGGGGAGTGGTCAGTGTAGGGATGTCCTTGGTTGATTTTGCTGCGATGGCGGTCAGACAAGAACCCTGCATTGGAGCTTCCTATAAACTGTAGCGGGTTTTCGAAAGCTAGTGGAACTTTGTAAAGGCCTCGTAGTTATGCCCTGCCGCTCTTCCTAGGTAGAGGTGTATGGGATTCGCGACCCCTTGGCAGATGGGTAGCATGACTTGTGGGTAAAGGGTACAACCTCTGCAGAGTGTAAAACTGGTATACTAGCCGAGCTCACGGTCA
This sequence comes from Zea mays, assembly GCF_902167145.1. Taxonomy (NCBI): domain Eukaryota; kingdom Viridiplantae; phylum Streptophyta; class Magnoliopsida; order Poales; family Poaceae; genus Zea; species Zea mays. The sequence continues at coordinate 114,856,973 of NC_050096.1, forward strand.
TGAGCAGCTCAGGACTCTCTGATGATTAAATTATGAAACCTAAATTCAATTTTGTCATTTGCATATGCATGGGTTTATTATTAATTTTGTTCTATTATTTTATTTAAGGTTTGGTATTTACTTACACTTAGTAACTGCTAATAAAAGTTTGACCAACATTATAAGCAATGCTCAGCTTTAACCATTATCTTTGATAAGCCTTACACTCCATGAGCTCCCACCTTTGGTGAGTTCATGTCACATTATTCCCCACAACTTGTTGAGCGATGATCATGTGTGAGCTCACCCTTGCTGTCTCACACCCCCCCATAGGAGAAGAGCAGGTGGTTTAGGAGGAGCCACAAGGCGAGGAGTATGATCTGATCTAGGTGGCGTTTCTCAGTTGACATTGGCGCCGACGATCCTTAGTTCGTTTTATGTTTATTCTTTTATTTTGTAATAAGTCTTCCGCTATGTAATAAGTACTCTGATGTTTTGTGACATTTATCTCTATACACTCTGTTATTATATATGTTGTCTTCTTGGCGCATGTATGAGATGCACCTGGCTTTGTTCCTTAAAGTCGGGTGTGACAGAAGTGGTATCAGAGGAAATGTTGACTCTAGGACGAAACCTAGATAGAAATGGACAAAACCCTTCACTACTTACCTTACTCTGATGCATTCTATACTTATCTCATCTTGATCTTGTCTCACCTTTTGCTTTCCTACTCTGATTACTCTTACCTTCTCTACTCTGAGACGAGATGGATTTCACACCATGGAATCCTACATCTATGATATTTTAAGAGATAGGGAACCTAAGACAAAATTAAAACTATTTTCTCTATTTAAAATGTTGGTTGATTGTTCTGATGATAAATGTCTGATTTGCTTCTTTGATTGATTGAAACATTATAGTTGGGCATCTTAGCATGTACCACCATAAGGTAATGTATTAGCTTTAGTAGGTGACACACTAATCTACTTAGCTAATAAATCCCCCGCAGTAACATGCCTCGTAATTACATGCCTTGTCTACAATCTTTCCTTTCTTACCCTATGTTTCTAATCTAGATGGCTACCCTATACTGTTAGAAGAGAGCAGTATAGACGTGATCCTTGGTATATCGTGGTTAAGAAAGGCAAAGACAGTTTATACAATGTGCTAAGTGAACCGTAAAACTCACCAGTTCCAAAGGACAAAGATTCGAAGTTGAGATTGCAGTAACTACCACCATCAGACTAGTGGCATTCTTAGTAGATGAGAAGTTTGTGGGTGACAACATCCGTGCAGTTAAGGATTTTCTGGATGTCTTTCCAGAGGAGTTATTAGGGATGCCACCAGATAGGAAAGTTGAGTTGGTCATTGATCTCTTACCTGGGACTGCTCCTTTTTCTAAACGGCCATACAGGATGTCCGTAGAAGAACTAAAGGAACTTAAGAAGCAATTAACGGAATTACAAGAGGCTGGGTACATTCATCTGAGTCTTCACCTTGGAGAGCATCGGTTTTGTTTGTACAGAAGAAAGATGGATTGCAAGGGATGTGTGTGGATTAAAGGTCCCTTAATGGTGTCACTATGAAGAACAAGTATCCATTACCCCACATTGAAGATTTATTTAATCGGGTGAGAGGTGCAAGAGTATTCTCGAAGATTGATCTTCGATCGGGTTACCATCAAATGAAGATTAGGCCATCGGATATTCCCAAGACGAATTCCTTGACCCGATATGGTTTATATGAGTTCACCGTTATGTCGTTTGGACTAACTAATGCACCAGCCTACTTTATGTATCTAAAGGATAATGTGTTCATGATTTGGACAGATTCGTCGTGGTTTTCATCGACGATATTTTTATTTATTTTAAGAGTGATAGTGATCACGAGGAACATCTGAGATTGGTGCTACAGAAGCTATGAAATAATCAACTCTACGCCAAGTTTAGCAAGTGCGAGTTTTGAATTGGCGAGGTGCCATTTCTTGGTCATATTATTTCTAATGGAGGAATATCAATGGATCCTACTAAGGTTAAGGAGATAATGGAGTGGAGAGTACCCACTACAGTTACTGAGATTCAGAGTTTCTTGAGACTAGTAGGATATTATCGGAGATTTATTGAAGGATTTTCTAAGATTGCTAAGCCTACGACCTCGCTTCTGGAGAAGGACAGAGAATTTAAGTGGGACGAGAAGTGCCAAGACAGCTTTGATCAATTGAAGAAGAGATTGATGTCACCACCAGTGTTGGTTATGCTAGATCTACAGAAGGGATTTGACATTTATTGTGGTGCATGTGGCCAAGGCTTGGGATGTTGCTCATGCAAGGACATGTGATCGCCTATGCGTCGCGTCAGTTACGAAAACATGAATTGAACTACCCCACTCATGACTTGGAAATTGGCAGCCGTTGTGCATGCGCTTAAGATTTGGAGACATTACATTATGGGAACCAAGTGCCAAGTATATATAGATCATAAGAGTTTGAAGTATATATTCACTCAGAAGGATTTCAACCTTAGGCAACGCCGTTGGTTGGAGCTTATTAAGGATTATGATTTGGAGATTCACTATCACCCGGGCAAGGCAAATTTGGTTGCAGATGCCTTGAGTCGCAAGGAGCATGTTCATTCAGCTATTGTTGCCCATCTACTCGATGAGATTGTTGAGGATTTCAGGAGACTTAACCTGGGGATAGTTGCTCATACTGAAGGAGTTACTATTGATGTGGAACCTACTTTGGAGCAAGAAATCTGCAAAGGACAAATTGGTGATGCGAAAATACAAGAGATTAAGGATTTGATTACTGAAGGTCGAGTTCCAGAATTTACCGAAGATGAGTAGGGCACCGTATGGTTCAAGGACAGGATGTGTGTTCCTGATATTGAAAGCCTTCGAGAGACTATTTTAAAGGAGGCCCATGACTCGGACTATTCTATTCATCCTGGTAGTACTAAGATGTATCAGGATTTGAAGCGGAAATATTGGTGGTATGGATTGAAAAGAGATGTGGCTGCACATGTGGCTATGTGCGATGTATGTCAACGAGTTAATGCTGAACACCAGAGGCCAGCTGGACTACTACATCCACTGAAGATACCCGAGTGGAAGTGGGAAGAGATTGGTATGGATTTCATTACTGGATTGCCTCGCACCGAGAAAGGATATGATGATATATGGGTGATTGTGGATAGATTGACTAAAGTGGCTCACTTTATTCCTGTCAAGACTACTTATAAAGGTTCTCAGCTAGCAGAGTTATATATGGCTCGGATTGTGTGTTTACATGGAGTACCAAGGAAGATCGTGTCTGATCGAGGTTCGCAGTTTACCTCAAGATTTTGGAGAAGCTTTCATGAGAACATGAGTACGAAGTTGAATTTCAGTACGGCTTATCACCCTCAGACTGATGGACAGACTGAAAGGACTAATCAAGTATTGGAAGATATGTTGAGAGCATGTGCCCTTCAACATGGAGGAAGTTGGGATAAAAGTTTACCATATGCTGAGTTCTCTTATAATAATAGCTACCAGACCAGCTTGAAGATGTCACCTTTTGAAGCTTTATATGGGAGGAAATGTAGAACTCCTTTGTATTGGGATCAGACTGGAGAAAGACAGTTCTTTGGGCCTGAACTTATTCAAGAGGCAGAAGAACAAGTCCGTATAATTCGGGAGAATTTGAGGGTAGCTCAAACCAGGCAAAAGAGCTACGCTGATAATAGAAGAAGACCATTGGAATTTGAGGAAGGAGATTATGTGTACCTCAAGGTGTCACCACTTCGTGGAATGAGGAAATTCAAAGTCAAGGGCAAATTGTCCCCTCGTTTTATTGGACCATTCAGAGCTTTTAGGCGAGTTGGAGAGATGGCCTATCAACTCGAGCTACCTGATAATCTATTTGATGTGCATAATGTATTCCATGTGTCTCAACGTAAGAAGTGTCTCTGTGTCCCTAAGGAAAAGTTACCAATGGAAGAGCTTAGTGTTCAGGGTGATTTGACTTACATGGAATATCCCATCAAGATTCTTGACACTTTGACTTGAGTTACAAGAAATATGGTGATAAAGATGTGTAAAGTACAATAGAGTCACCATGCAGAAGATGAAGCAACTTGGAAGAGAGAAGAAGAGCTTCGCATAGATTTTCCCCACCTTTTTCCCTAGATCTACCTAAATCTCGAGGACGAGATTATTTTTAAGGGGGGTAGGATTTGTAATACCCAAATTGTAAGAGAGAATATAAAGGAGAAAAAAAATATTTCCTTTATTTATATGTGTGAGTTTTACCTTTATGCATCATCACATGTGAACACCTTGCTAAAAAAACATAATTAATAAGATATATGCCACTAAAAATATGCATCATGCTGGTTTTTATTATGTGTGCATCTTGTGACAATATAAGAAATCATATGAAAAGAAAATATTAAAACCCCAAAGTGGAACTTGAATATAAAAGGAATTCTAGAATTTAGAAAAGAAAAGCAAACAAATATTATGTGATATAAAAATATAAATAATATATATAAATATATCTCCAAATTAGAACTTGTCATGGCACAATATATCTAAGGATAAATTGGTCACAAGTTTGAATTCAAACTGGAATTTAAAATTTGAACTTGAGAAATCTAAAAAGAAAAGGAAAAGGAAAAGGAAAAGAATTCAGTCGGCCCACTAGTTTCCCACGCAGCCCATTTCTTCCCAGCATCCCTAACCCCTCTCACTTGCACATGGGCCCTACTGGGCAGTCGCTTGGCCTGCATCCAGCGTGCCTGGCCTTGTGTCTCTATCGCGGGGGACCCACCTGGCGGCTCCATCTCCTTCGTGCCGAATCCATAGCCGCCGGGATCGGCTGGGTTCGTGGGATTTCGGTGTGCCCATGATATATGATTCGATCCTACCCCCAACAACCTCTCCCATGGCTGGGCGGCGCCGTTCATTCGTGTTGGGTGCTCCCGGCCTGGGCGGCTTGGCCGGCCCTCCCAGATTCCCATGGCGTGCTCCCTCCACCGCGCCCCTACTTCCTCTCCTCACCACCTGCAACAGACCTCGTGGGGGTACATCTGAGGCTCCCATGCATACCATTCTCTTCCGCTAAGTGCCGCTGCCGTCGAAGTTCATTGTCGCCATCGCGTGTGGGTTCCTCTCGGCGTGAGGCTAACACGGGTCACCATCTGAAGCACTGAAGAACGGAGCGTGGGTGAGGGGGGGTGAGATTTGATGCCACTGTTGTCGAGCTCGCCCGCACCGGTCCACGGATGGGGTATCGCCATGCTAGGCACTGCTCGGATGGGCGCGTCGTCGGCGGGGCCATGGCCACATCACCTTGGAGCTTCTTCGGCCACTGCGAACTCGCCCTCTGTTCTCCTTGCCACAGAATTTGTGATCGATGACCTGTCCACCGTCGCGTGCGGTATGAGCCTCGGCAGTTTGCAGAACACCAGGGGTGGGTTCAAGCCCGATGCCATTTCCGTCTATGCCTCCCTCGCCGGGGTGTTGCCGTCTTCGACCGCTGGATCCCCTCCATGCCCACATCCACGCATTCAATTGCTTGTTCGTCCACTCGGCGACGTTCACGCCCATCACCGCGGACCAATCTCTGCGTAATCCAATCACTGGTAATATATCCCCCATTCTATTCTCCATAATCTCTGCATGGTTTAGTGAGATTTGCTTCGAAATTTGGTGCACCGGGGCGCCGTCCAGATCGCGGAGGCGATGTCATGGGTCACAGCCATGGTGGCTGGGAGCGCCGCCTCCTTGCTTGTCCATCGGGAGGTGGAAGGGGCATTGTTGGCCGTCGATTCAAGTTTGAGCGGCCACGATTAGATCTCAGGGTAACCATGTTTGCACCGTTGGATCCACATCTAACAGCTACGGATGGATCAAGGGAATAGCCCTTCGCAGGATTAATCCGGTCTGTAAGATCTAGATCGGGTGGCTAGGGGAGAGCGCGGTGGAGTAACTAGCGCGAGACTAATCTGGTGCGTAGATTTTGGATCAAACGACCGATATTAAGCCATACCCCTTCGTGGGTACATTTTTCTAAAGAGACCCTATACTTTGCCAGAATCAACCCGCAGTCCTGCGTGGGTTGAGTCTGAGTCACAGGAATTTTTGTAGAGTAAACCCTGCTGTTCTCAGATTTTGAGGCCCAGTCCAGAACATAATAAAACCAGAGAAAATAATTTATAAATGGATTTTTAGTATGAAAACAATTGCTAGAACTTCAATAATTCATAGAAAATTCATATGAGCTCCAAATAACTCCATTCCAGTTCCTAAAATTTTGTAATTTTATTATCTATCACTTAGAGCCTCTGTTTTATCATGACAACAGTAAGAAAATTAATCTCACACTTAATCCTATTTTAAACACATAAAACCTTTGAAAATCCATAACTTAAAATCTATAACTCGAAAAATTATGATTCCTGTTCCTAGGATTTTATTTTAATGTGTAGAATATTACTGTGTATTTTGTTTACATGTTTGGTGTAATGTTAATTTCTCTATATGCATTGTGCTTGTTTGTATTGTGGCGAGTAGAAGAGCACGTGACTGAGGATCCTGGTGAGCAGTAGGTTGAAGTAGCTGAGCAGGAGCTCATTGAAGGCAAGTTGTGCCCTTGACCACTTTTTACCCAATAATGTTCTTTAATGTCACTTATTCATGCATAGGTTAATTTTGATGGGACCCAATAGGTCACCCTAGATTGTTTATCTCATTACCTTGTTTACCCCTAAATCACTTGGGTAGTTTGCTATTGCTTTACATGGTTTTGGGATAATCATTTATATCTATGTTCCAATTATTCTTGTTATTCTATTTATGTTCATGTCAAGTTCATTAATGTTAATTGGAACATAGAGCTTAACTTGAGAACCACGTGCCACCACAAGGGTTTAATGGGACGCCCTTGGCTGACTAATTAGGAAAGCTAGTGGAAGACTACCTTACCCGAAAGGGGCAAGGGCAGTAGGGGAGTGGTCAGTGTAGGGAGGTCCTTGGTTGATTTTGCTGCGATGGCGGTCAGACAAGAACCCTGGATTGGAGCTTCCTATAAACTGTAGCGGGTTTTCGGAAGCTAGTGGAACTTTGTAAAGGCCTCGTAGTGTTGCCCTGCCGCGCTTCCTAGGTAGAGGTGTATGGGATTCGCGACCCCTTGGCAGATGGGTAGCATGACTTGTGGGTAAAGGGTACAACCTCTTCAGAGTGTAAAACTGGTATACTAGCCGAGCTCACGGTCATGAGCAGCTCAGGACTCTCTGATGATTAAATTATGAAACCTAAATTCAATTTTGTCATTTGCATATGCATGGGTTTATTATTAATTTTGTTCTATTATTTTATTTAAGGTTTGGTATTTACTTACACTTAGTAACTGCTAATAAAAGTTTGACCAACATTAAAAGCAATGCTCAGCTTTAACCATTCTCTTTGATAAGCCTTACACTCCATGAGCTCCCACCTTTGGTGAGTTCATGTCACATTATTCCCCACAACTTGTTGAGCGATGATCATGTGTGAGCTCACCCTTGCTGTCTCACACCCCCCACAGGAGAAGAGCAGGTGGTTCAGGAGGAGCCACAAGGCGAGGAGTATGATCTGATCTAGGTGGCGTTTCTCAGTTGACATTGGCGCCGACGATCCTTAGTTCGTTTTATGTTTATTCTTTTATTTTGTAATAAGTCTTCCGCTATGTAATAAGTACTCTGATGTTTTGTGACATTTATCTCTATACACTCTATTATTATATATGTTGTCTTCTTGGCGCATGTATGAGATGCACCTGGCTTTGATTCTTAAAGCCGGGTGTGACACATACAACAGGCTCAAGACCCTGGTCAACAAGATTAGGAGCTATGGAAGCACAAGATGGACGGACCACGACGTCGTCCGACTTATGCTAAGGTCATTCACGGTAATTGACCCCCATCTTGTTAACCTTATTCATGAGAATCCTAGGTACACCAAGATGACGCCCGAGGAGATTCTTGGGAAGTTTGTGAGCGGGCACATGATGGTGAAGGAGGCTCGATATGTGGACAATGCTCTAAATGGTCCACTCCCTGTCCACGAGCCTCAAACCGTTGCCCTCAAAGCAACCAGCAGCAGGGAGACGCTACCAAGCAAGGTGGCACAAGTGGAGGCTGCTAGCCTCAACGAAGATGAGATGACACTTATCATCAAGCGCTTCAAGACCACACTAAAAGGACGCAAGGAGTACCCCAACAAGAATAAGACAAGGGGAAAGCGCTCCTGCTTCAAATGCGGTAAGACCGGTCATTTTATTGCTCAATCTCCCGATAATGAAAATGACCAGGGGGAAGAAAGACATGGGAAGAAGGAGAAGAAGAAAAGCTACAGGAAAGCGAAAGGCGAGGCTCACCTTGGCAAAGAATGGGATTCGAACTGCTCTTCATCTGACTCCGATGATGAAGGATTGGCAGCCTCGGCCTTCAACAAATCTTCGCTCTTCCCCAACGAATGCCACACCTGCCTCATGGCCAAGGAAAAGAAGGTGAGTGTTTGAGATTCCCCCAACTACTCTACTTCTAGTGATGAGGATTCTAGTGATGATGAAGTAGATTACACTAGCTTCTTCAAAGGATTACATAGAGCTAAAGTAGAAAAGATTAATGAGTTGATTGATGCTTTAAATGAAAAAGATAGACTGCTAGAGAGGCAAGAGGACATTTTGTATGAGGAACATGACAAATTTGTTAGTGCTCAAAAGTCTCTTGCCTTAGAACTTAAGAGAAATGAAGTGCTGTCTTCTGAGATATCTGCTTGCCATGAAACTGTATCTAGCTTAAAGAGTTCAAATGATGATTTAAATGCTAAGCTAGAGGAAGCAAATACATCTAGTTCATGTGTAGAGCATGTTAGTATTTGTAATAGATGTAAAGATTTTGATGTTGATGCTTGTAATGAACACCTTATGTCTATTACTAAATTAAATGATGAGGTGGCAAGTCTTAATGCTCAACTTAAGACTTGCAAGGTTGATTTTGATAAGATAAAATTTGCTCGGGATGCCTACACTTTCGGTAGACACCCCTCTATTAAGGATGGACTTGGTTTTCAAAAGGAAACCAAGAACTTAACAAGCCAAAAGGCTCCCATTCTCAACAAAGAGAAAGGGAAGGCCCCTATGGCTAATAGTGCTCAAAGGAATCAAGCTTTCATTTATAGTGATAGAAAATTTTCTAGAAATGCTCATAGGAGTTATGATCATGATGTCTTTAATTCACATGCTATGTTTGCTTCTAGCTCTACTTTTGTGCATGGTAGAAGTAAACCTAGGAGAAATCATGTTGTGCATCATGTGCCTAGGAAAGTATGTAATGAACCTTCTACAATTTACCATGCTTGCAATACTTCTTTTGCAATTTGTTGTAAGAATGAAAAAGTAGTTGCTAGGAAATTGGGAACCAAATGCAAGGGAGATAAGACTTGTATTTGGGTTCCAAAGGCTATTGTAACTAACCTTGTAGGACCCAACAAGAGTTGGGAACCTAAAACCCAAGCGTAAATTGTCTTGCAGGTTTATGCATCCGGGGGCTCAAGCTGGATTATCGACAGCGGAAGCACAAACCACATGACGAGGGAAAAGAAGATGTTCACCTCCTACGTCAAGAACAAGGATTCCTAGGATACGATTATCTTTGGAGATGGGAACTAAGGCAAGGTCAAAGGCTTGGGCAAGATAGCCATCACCAACGAGCACTCCATTTCAAACGTGTTTTTAGTAGAGTCGCTTGGTTACAACCTCTTGTCTGTAAGTCAATTGTGCCACATGGGCTACAATTCTTTATTTACAAATGTTGATGTTTCTGTCTTTAGAAGGAGTGACGGTTCATTAGCATTTAAGGGTGTATTAGACGGCAAACTCTACTTAGTTGATTTTTCGAAAGAGGAGGCCGATCTAGATGCATGTTTAATAGCTAAGACTAGCATGGGCTGGCTGTGGCATCGCCGTCTAGCACATGTTGGGATGAAGAACCTTCAAAAACTTCTAAAGGGAGAACATGTGTTAGGACTAACCAATGTCTGCTTCGAAAAAGATAGACCTTGTGCAGCTTGTCAGGCAGGGAAATAGGTGGGAAGCACTCATCACAGTAAGAATGTGATGACAACATCAAGACCGCTAGAGCTTCTCCACATGGACCTCTTCGGACCCATTGCCTACCTTAGCGTCGGGGGAAGTAAGTATGGTCTTATTATTGTAGATGACTTTTTCCGCTTCACTTGGGTGTTCTTTTTACAGGATAAATCTGAAACCCAAGGGACCCTAAAGCGCTTTCTAAGGAGGCCTCAAAACAAATTCGAGCTCAAGGTGAAAAAGATAAGGAGCGACAACGGGTCCGAGTTTAAGAACTTACAAGTTGAGGAATATCTTGAGGAGGAAGGTGTCAAGCATGAGTTCTCTGCTCCCTACACACCACAGCAAAACGGTGTGGTAGAGAGGAAGAACAGGATGCTTATCGACATGGCGAGGACAATGCTTGGAGAGTTCAAGACGCCCAAGTGGTTTTGGTCAGAAGTTGTGAACACAGCTTGCCATGCCATAAACCGGCTCTATCTACATAGTCTCCTCAAGAAGACCTCCTACGAACTACTTACCGGTAACAAACCCAATGTTTCGTACTTTCGTGTATTTGGGAGCAAATGCTACATTTTGGTGAAGAAAGGTAGACACTCCAAATTTGCTCCCAAAGCTGTAGAAGGGTTTTTATTAGGGTATGACTCAAATACAAAGGCATATAGAGTCTTCAACAAATCATCGGGTTTGGTTGAAGTCTCTAGTGACGTTGTATTTGATGAGACTAATGGCTCTCCAAGAGAGCAAGTTGATCTTGATGATATAGATGAATATGATGTTCCAACGACCGCAATACGCACCATGGCGATTGGAGATGTGCAACCACAGGAACAACAAGAGCAAGATCAACCTTCTTCCTCAACGATGGTGCATCCCCCAACTCAAGATGATGGACAGGTTCATCAAGAAGAGGTGTGTGATCAAGGGGGAGCATAAGAAGAACAAGTTTTGGAGGAAGAAGCACCACTGGCCCCTCCAACTCAAGTCCGAGCGACGATCCAAAGAAATCACCCCGTCGATCAAATTCTGGGTGATATAAGCAAGGGAGTAACTACTCGCTCAAGATTAGCTAATTTTTGTGAGCATTACTCGTTTGTCTCCTCTATTGAGCCTTTCAGGGTAGAAGAGGCCTTGCAGGATCCGGACTGGGTGTTGGCCATGTAAGAAGAGCTCAACTACTTCAAAAGGAATGAAGTTTGGAGCCTGGTGCCACGTCCAAAGCAAAACGTAGTGGGAACCAAGTGGGTGTTCCGCAACAAGCAAGACGAGCACGAGGTGGTGACTAGAAATAAGGCTCGACTTGTGGCAAAAGGTTATGCCCAAGTCGCAGGTTTGGATTTTGAGGAGACTTTTGCTCCTGTGGTAGGCTAGAGTCGATTAGAATATTATTAGCCTATGCCACTCACCACCCTTTCAGGTTGTTTCAAATGGATGTGAAGAGCGCTTTCCTCAATGGGCCAATCAAGGAGGAGGTGTACATGGAACAACCCCCTGGCTTTGAGGATGATAGGTACCCCGGCCATGTGTTTAAGCTCTCTAAGGCGCTTTATGGACTTAAGCAAGCCCCAAGAGCATGGTATGAATGCCTTAGAGATTTCTTAATTGCAAATGCTTTCAAGGTTGGGAAAGCCGATCCCACTCTTTTCACTAAGACTTGTAATGGTGACCTTTTTGTGTGCCAAATTTATGTCGATGACATAATATTTGGTTCTACTAATCAAAAGTCTTGTGAGGAGTTTAGCAGGGTGATGACTCAAAAATTTGAGATGTCAATGATGGGCGAGTTGAACTACTTCCTTGGGTTCCAAGTGAAGCAACTCAAGGATGACACCTTCATCTCCCAAACAAAGTACACTCAAGATCTTCTCAAGCGGTTTGGGATGAAGGACGCCAAGACCGCGAAGACACCTATGGGAACCGACGGACATGTCGACCTCAACAAAGGAGGTAAGTCTGTTGATCAAAAGGCATACCGGTCTATGATAGGGTCATTGCTTTATTTATGTGCTAGTAGACCGGATATTATGCTAAGTGTATGCATGTGTGCTAGATATCAATCCGACCCAAGGGAATGTCACCTTGTGGCCGTTAAGCGAATTCTTAGATATTTAGTTTCTACGCCTTGCATCGGGATCTGGTATCCAAAGGGGTCTACCTTTGACTTGATTGGATATTCAGACTCCGATTATGCTGGATGCAAGGTTGATAGGAAGAGTACATCAGGGACGTGCCAATTCCTAGGAAGGTCACTGGTGTCTTGGAGTTCAAAGAAACAAACCTCTGTTGCCCTATCCACCGCTGAGGCCGAGTATGTTGCCGTAGGATAGTGTTGCATGCAACTACTTTGGATGAGGCAAACCCTCCAGGACTTTGGCTACAATCTGAGCAAAGTCCCACTCCTTTGTGACAATGAGAGTGCAATCCGCATGGCGGAAAATCCTATTGAACACAGCCGCACTAAGCACATAGACTTCCGGCATCACTTTCTGAGAGACCACCAGCAAAAGGGGGATATCAAGGTTTTCCATATTAGCACTGAGAACCAGCTAGCCGATATCTTTACCAAGCCATTAGATGAGAAAACCTTTTGCAGGCTACGTAGTGAGCTAAATGTCTTAGATTCGCGTAACTTGGATTGATCTATAGCATACATGTGTTTTATGCCTTTGATCAAGTTACTTTATGCATTTATGAAATTTGTTGATTATTTATGGTGCTCAAGTTGTGCAAGGGATCCCCGGACCTCACAAGTCCATATGTGAATGATGCATATATTTAGGGGGAGAAGTGCTACAACTTGACCTTTTGAGACTAACCTTTATTTAAGTGTACTTGATGTAGTCTCAAAGGTGAATTTAAAGAGAAAGGTGAACTTGGACCATGCAAAGACTTCCACTGCACTCCGGTATTAGTGTACTCACCTCCAAGTTCATTCCTATGCTCTTATTGCCTTTTGCTCTTAATTGACAATTTTGGTGAGGCAATGGGGTTAAAGGGCCAAAAATGATCCCGTTTTGGTGCTTGATGCCAAAGGGGGAGAAATTAAGGCCAAAGCAAATGGATTAGCTACCACTTGAGAATTTTGAAAATAGTAGAGTTAGAATTTTTTGTTAGAATTTTTGGTTTGCCAAAATACTCTTATTGCAAAATTTGGTCTCTTGTGGGGAGAATTTATAATTATGGAAAAGGGGGAGTTTTTGGATCTTGTTCAATTTCACTTTTGGAATATCTCTCTTTATGCCCAAACAAGTAAGTTTGACTGAGAGATAGGAAAATGAATTTGATTTGCAAAAACAAACCAAGTGGTTGCAAAGGATGATCCAAATATGCCAAATTAGAGTTAAAAACAATTTGGTCTTCAATTTGAATCGATGTTGCATGTTTTGCATTGCTTTTTGATGTGTTGGCATAAATCTCCAAAAAGGGGGAGATTCAAAGGGAAATGTGACCTTGGGCCATTTTTATAATGTTTTGGTGATTAAGTGTCCAACACAAAGTGAGTGAAATATTATGTGCCAAACAAGCAAAAGATGCAAATCATGTAACAAGGTACGTTTCTAGAATTAGTACATTGTTTTGGGTACTAACATATGTTGTCTAAGTGTTAGAAACAGAGAAAAGAAAAGAACCAAAAGACTTGGCTCAGTGCAGCCAAATCTCTGCTCAGTCTGGCACATCGGACTGTCCGATGGTGCACCGGACAGTGTCCAGTGCGCCAGGCTGGACTCCGGTGAACAGGCCGCTCTCGGGAGATTTTGGCGGCGTACGGCTATAATTCACCGGACTGTCCGGTGGTGCACCGGACTGTCCGGTGAGCCAACGGCCGCTAGCGCAATGGTCGGCTGCGCAATCCGCGGGCGACGCATGGCCCGCACCAACGGTCGGCAGGGGGCACCGGACTGTCCAGTGTGTGCACCAACTGCCACGAATCTGCAACGGTTGTCTGTGCCAGAATAGGAAGGAGATCGCACACCGGACATGAACAGTGGCTGTCCGGTGGTGCACCGGACTGTCCGGTGCGCCACCCGACAGAAGGCAAGGATAGCCTTCCTTGTTGGGCTCCAACGGCTCCTAGTTGCCTTAGGGCTATAAAAGGGACCCCTATGCACATGGAGGAGCTACCCAAGCATTCACTAAGCAATCTAATACTCCCACACTCCGTCTCCGCGCACTTGATCGATCGTGTTAGTGATTAGAGCTTCGTTCTAGTTGTGAATTCTTTGTGCTTCATTTTGAGCTCAAGTCTTGGCTTGTGTGCGTGTGTGTGCTGCGGATTTGTGTGCGTTGCTCTTCCCACCCTTACTCTTGTGCTTTCTTTGTGAGCAATCTTGTAAGGGCGGGAGGCTCCAACTTGTGGAGATTCCTCGCAAACAGGAAAAGATATAAGGAAGAAAAGCCGTGGTATTCAAGTTGATCTTTGGATCACTTGAAAGAGGTTGAGTGCAACCCTCATCCATTGGGACGCCACAATGTGGAAGTAGTCAAGTGTTACTTGGCCGAACCATGGGATAAAATCGTGTGTCTCTTGTGATTGTTCCCTCTTTGATTGTTTGTGTTCGCAAGAGCTCGTCTCATTAACTTGATTAACCCGCACTAATATATTTAATCAAGGTTGTTGGTATTTAGTTTTGAATTTTACTGGATCACCTATTCACCCCCCTCTAGGTGCTCTTATCATGTCCTTCGGTCTGACGAATGTGCCAGCTTTCTTCATGTAATTGATGAATAGTGTGTTCATGGACGACCTCGACAAGTTCGGAGTGGTGTTCGTCGACGATATTCTCATATATTGTCAGAATGAAGAAGAGCATCTAGAGCATTTGAGGAAGGTGTTGCAGAGGCTACGAGATTTTCAGTTGTATGCCAAGCTGAGAAAATGTGAGTTCTAGATCAGCGAAGTCCTGTTCTTGGGTCATATCATAAACCGAGACGGGCTAGCTGTGGATCCGAAGAAGGTAGCAGATATTCTAGACTAGAAAGCACCAAGAGATGTCCAGGGAATCAAGAGTTTCATTGGAATGGTCAAATAATATCAACGTTTAATCGAAGGTTTCATCAAGATTGCCAGACCAATGATAGCCCTGCTAGCAAACAAAAGTTGAGTTCAAGTGGACCCTAGAGTGCCAAGAGTCCTTTGAAACATTGAAGAGGAAGCTGACTACAACACTGGTGTTGATTCTACCTGATGTTCATAAGCCAATTTCAGTGTATTGTGATGCTTCATACACTGGTCTGGGATGTGTGCTAATGCAAGAAGGGAGAGTAGTGGCGTACTCGTCCCGGCAGTTGAAGATTCATGAGAGAAATTACCCCACATATGACCTGGAATTAGCAGCAGTGGTTCATGCACTGAAGACCTAGAGGCACTATTTATATGGGAAGAAGTGTGATGCTTACACGAACCACAAGAGGCTCAAGTATATATTCACCCAGTCAGAGTTAAACATGAGGCAACGAAGATGGCTGGAGTTAAACAAAGACTATGAGGTAGTGATACATTATCACCCAAGCAAAGCTAATGTGGTTGTAGATGCCTTGAGTAGAAAAAGCAAGTCAACATGATGGCCGCTCATCCGATGCCATATGAGCTAGCGAAGGAATTCGATAGGATGAGTCTCAGATTTCTAAACAACACCCAAGGAGTGACCATTGAGCTGGAACCCACTCTAGAACAAGATATCAAAGATGGGCAGAAAAATAATGAGAAGATCAATGAAATTCGGTAGCTGATCTTAGATGGGAAAGGCAAAGATTTCTAGGAAGACGTAGAAGGCGTAGTATGGTTCAAAGATAGGTTGTACGTTCCCGACATCAAATCAATTCAGGAGCTGATCCTCAAGGAAGCCCATGAGACAGCTTATTCCATACACCCTAGAAGCGAGAAGATGTACCAAGACCTAAAGAAAATATTCTGGTGGTACGGAATGAAAAGGGAAATCACAGAATATGTTGCCATATGCGACAGTTGTTAGATAATCAAAGCGGAGCATCAAAGGCCTACATGTTTGTTGTAGCCATTGCAGATTCCTCAGTGGAAGTGGGATGAGATTGGGATGTACTTTATAGTCGGTTTGCCTCGCACTCGAGCCGATTATGATTCCATCTGGGTAGTGGTGGACCGCTTGACAAAGGCAGCTCATTTCATACCAGTCAAAACCACAAATAATAGTGTAGTGTTAGAAGAGCTATAGATGTCCCGGATTGTATGCTTGCATGGTGTTCTGAAGAAGATAGTGTTCGATAGGGGTACCCAATTCACTTCTCATTTTTGGTAGCAGTTGCATGAAGCTTTGGGCACACACTTAAAGTTCAGTTCAGCTTATCACCCGCAAACAGATGGTCAGACTGAGAGAACCAACCAGATCCTTGAATATATGTTGAGGGCTAGTGCTTTGCAAGACAAGTCAGGTTGGGACAAAAGGCTATCGTATGTGGAATTCTCCTACAACAACAGTTATTAGGCTAGTTTGAAGATGTCACTTGTCGGGGACCATAATTAGGGGTACCCCCAACACTCCTAAACTCGGCTGGTAATCACCATCAGCACAAGCTGCAGAGCCTGATGGACGCAATTCAGGTCAAGGCTCCGTCCACTCAAGGGACACGATCTCGCCTCACTCGAGCCTAGCCTCGGGCAGGAACAGTAGACCCAGGCGGATTCACGTCTCGCCCGAGGACCTCCTCAAGCAACGGGCGCACCCTCGACTCGCCCGAGGCCCAGCTCGGGCAGGCTTCGCAGTGAAGCAACCTTGGCCAGATCGCCTCGCCAACCGACCGTATCGCAGGAGCATTCAATGCAAGGATCGCCTGACACCTTATCCTGGCGCACGTTCCTCAGTCGGTAGGGCCAAAGTGACCGCAGTCACTTCGCCCCTCCACTGACTGACCTGACAGGAAAACAGTGCCGCCTGCCCCGCTCTGACTGCTGTGCCACCCGCCAAGGTGAGGCTGACAACAACTAAGTCCTGCCTCAGGCACAACAGGAGGTCTCCGCCTCGCCTGACCCCGGGGGCTCGGCCCCCGCCTCGGCCTCAGAAGACGGTCTCCGCCTCGCCCGACCCCAGGGCTCGGCCCCCGCCTCGGCCTCGGAAGGTGGACTCCGCCTCGCCCGACCCCAGGGCTCGGCCTCGACCTCGACCTCGAAAGGTGGTCTCCGCATCGCCCGACCCCAGGGCCCAGCCTCAACCTCGACCTCGGGTGGAATCGTGTCCTCGCCCGACCTCGGCCTCGGCCTCAGGAGGAGTCTCCGCCTCGCCCGACCTTGGGCTCGGACCGACCACGCCACAGGGGGGATCATCATTACCCTACCCCTAGCTAGCTCAGGCTATGGGGAACAAAACCAGCATCCCATCTGGCTCTCCCCGGTAAACAAGTAATGATGGCACCCCGCGTGCGCCCATGACGACGGTGGTTCTCAGCCCCCTACGGAAGCAAGGAGACATCAGCAAGGTCCCGGCAGCCCTGACAGCTGTGCTTCTACAGGGCTCAAGCGCTCCTCCGACGGCCACGACATCGCATGCACATGGCTCTAGCACCTCTCCGACAGCCACGTTGGCATGTACATAGGGCTCTGGCTCCTCTCTGCCAGACACGTTAACATATTGCTACACCCCCATTGTACACCTGGACCCTCTCCTTACATCTACAAAAGGAAGGTCCAGGGCCCTCGTATGAGAGGGTGGTCGCGCGGGAGGACGGGCTGACGAACAGGCTCTCTCTCTCTCTCCCTCGCGAACGCTTGTAACCCCCTACTGCAAGCACATCCACTCTGGCGCAGGACAACACGAAGCCGCGGTTTCTTTCCCCCTTGTGTTCCATCTCACGCCGACCCATCTGGGCTGGGACACGCAGCGACAATTAACTCATCGGTCCAGGGACCCCCCGGGGTCGAAACGTCGACAGTTGGCGCGCCAGGTAGGGGCCTGCTGCGTGTTGACGAACAACTTCCCGTCAGGCTCCAGATGGGTAGTCTCCAGCAACCTCTTCAGCCCGGGACGCTGCTTCGTTTTGGGAGTCTCGAGTTCATGTCCCTCGACGGCAGCTACGACATGGTACTCCTTCCTCCGTCGCGCGACAGCGACAATGGCGGCCGTCAGCCCGCCCGGCAGCGACGGACTCGACGACGTCTTCCCCCCATGGCGGAAGAGCAGCATCCGGGTTTGTCCCGCCACCTTCCTCGCCGCAAGAGGTGGAGGCGGGGCAACCATGGCCAAGCAGGAGGCGGCACCTCGTTGGCTGTCGAGCGAGTCGACGACGCCGGCGCCCCAAGCCCCCAGCGGGGGACACGTCGGGCGTTGACCTTGCGCCTGAGACGACGACGAGCGTCGTTTCCCCACAACACGCCAACCCCAAGCGGACAGATGACGCCAGCGCGCTCGCGAAGGGCTTGCTGGGCGTTAGCCTCGTACCAGAGATAACGGTGTCGTTCGTCCCCGACGCGACTTCGTCACCGTCCATCGATCGAGAGGTACCGTCCGTTTTCCACCCTGTGCCTTTTAGATTTAGCTTCGACCCACCAAGCGAACCCGCTTCGGTGGACGCTTTAATAAAGGCATATCCTAACCTTCCGGGGTACCATATGTGGTCAACCTAGGACCGACTGACGGCCGTCTCGACCTACGGGCCCCCGGGTTCTGAGGAAGATGACGAGCCCGACTCTGGATGGGATTTCTCCGGGCTCAGTAATCCTAGTGCCATGCGAGACTTCATGACCGCATGTGACTACTGCCTCTCCGATTACTCCGATGGTGGCCACAGCCTTGATGACGAGGACTATGGCCCAAGTCGTGAATGTTTCCACGTCGATCTAGGGGGTCTCGACGAAGGCAACTACCTTGGTATGCCAGAGGACGACGACCCCCCTAGGCCTACGCCTCGCGTTGACATCCTGTGGGAGCTAGCTGTGGTCCCAGTCCCTGCGGGGGGTTAGGACACACAGCTCGAGCAAATCCGCGAGATGCAGGCCAAGCTCGACGAGGAAGCAGGACAACTTGTGCAGCTCCGGCAAAACATCGTGCAGGAGTGGGCAGGCCGAGCACTAGCTGGAGAAGCGCGTCATCAGGCCCAGGACGTCCAGCACCGCATCGCTGACGATGCCAGGGCAAGCCTACCCCCGGCTTCTAGTGGGGTCGGCCAGAACCTGGCTGCAGCGGCAATTCTACTCCGAGCGATGCCGGAGCCATCCACCACCGAGGGGCGGCGTATCCAAGGAGAACTCAAGAATCTCCTGGAGGATGCCGCGGTCCGACGGGCCGAGAGCTTTGCCTCCCGAAGGCAAGGGTACCCCCCGGAGCATCGCGCCGCGACTTCCCGATTCATGCGGGAAGCCTCGGTCCACACCGGGCGCACGCAGGACGCAACGCCTGCAGCCCCAGGTCGCCTCGACAACAAGCACCACCGCTGCGACCGTCGAGCCCACCTCGACGAGAAGGTGTGCCGAGGCTACCACCCCAGGCGTGGGGGACGCTACGACAGCGGGGAGGATCGGAGCCCCTCGCCCGAACCACCCGATCCGCAGGCTTTCAGCCGGGCCATACGACGGGCGCCGTTCCCGACCCGGTTCCAAGCCTCAACTACCATCACTAAGTACTCGGGGGAAACAAGGTCGGAACTGTGGCTCGCGGACTACCGCCTGGCCTGCCAGCTAGGTGGAATGGACGATGACAACCTCTTCATCCGCAACCTCCCCCTGTTCCTCTCCGACGCCGCCCGTGCCTGGCTAGAGCGTCTGCCTCCTGCGTAGATCTCCAACTGGGACGATCTGGTCAAAGCCTTCGCTGGAAACTTCCAGGGCACATACGTGCGCCCTGGGAACTCCTGGGATCTCCGAAGCTGCCGCCAGCAGCTAGGAGAATCTGTGGCAGAACCGCCCGAATTATTCCAGCTTAAGTGCCTAAATCACGCCTTAGGGGCCGTAATACACTTAAATCGGAATAACCCGTCAGTCCCTCAGATCTAGTCTGATAGAGCCACTTAACAAGGATCAAATTCCACAATCTTACTCGAAGGTGAGTCACAGAAGAAATATAATAAAACAGGAAAACCTCAAATTAAGTGCTGAATTATTACATAGATCGGAGTTTTTGAGTAGCAAATAAGAGTTCACAAAATAAAGTGCAGCGGATAATCGATGTCGTCGGTATCGAGGAATTGGGCAAGGCCTAGCCCACTACTCCTCGTGCTCCTCTCCTGCCGGAGCAACATCCCACTCGACCGTCCAACCCGGTGGCAGGGTGGTAGGCCAAGTCACACCATCAACCATTTCCTGAATGGTACCTGCAAAAATTATGCCACAAGCAAGGCTGAGTATACTAATACTCAGCTAGACTTAACCGGTGTGAGGAGTCTACTCCTCTACCTCTAGACTATGCAGCTGTTTGGCTGAGGGGTTTGGTTTGCCAAAAGCACTAGTTGTTTCTAAAATCAATTTTTAGCTTTTCAAATTCTATCATCATTAACTTAGCTAGATTTGCTCCTTCTAAGCATACATGGTGACAAGCATTTAGTTCAATCAACAAATTATCTCATGTAACCTCATTTCACTTCTTACTCGATGCAGTACAAGGGGTCAAGCAGTTTCATTAGCTACGAGAAGCAGACGATTCGAATCGAGTTTTAACCTTGCAAGGTAAACCTAAACACACGGCATGTTAGGGTACTCCGACCCCACACATGACAACCGTCCCCATCGATTCCCCGTTCGCGTCCAGGCCTCACCGCATTGGCATACAATGCTCCACTGACCCCGGCTGCCGCCGTGCAGTGACCGCACTTGTACCCACCAAAGCTAGCATGGGAGACCCAGTCTCAGGTCGCATGAGGGATAAAGTTCGCGCCCGGCTTCAATCAGGTACTAGGTTTACCGGTTACCATTTTTCTCGGCATGTGTTTAGTACGTTCAAAAGCTTGATTCAGGTATCCACACATTAATCCTTAATTCTTTTTCCCGTCTCATGGACAAGGCATCCTCCCTGGATCCAAGTCCATAGACTAACATATATCCCGTTATCAAGATGAATACAATCAATTCCTGACCTCGCGCGAGTGCTAGAAAAATCACTCGACTTCTACCGAGATCCTGATTAGCAAGCAGCTACTCGACCTAGCATACTAGTATTCATCTCAAAAAGGAATCCTAAGTTCATGCAACTAGAGGTTTCAAGCAACTCCTACACTTAAGTGCACATTACAATCCTACAAGCATTAAGTGTAGTAAAGTAGCATATAATAATACGGTTATGCATAAAACTGGGGCTTGCCTTCAATTGCTGGGGTTGCGGGGAGATCCTCAATAGCAGCCTCGGAAGCCTGCTCCTGGTCCTCCTCTTGGACAGGTCCTTGCTCGGGGATGAGCACGTACTCTCCGTCGGCAAGATTACAATCTAATGAATGCAATGCGTAAGATATATGCATGATATGATATGTGCTTTTAGAAATTACAACTTTGGAGGAGTATGATCTTCTTGAGTTAAACAAAGTTAACTTTACTTATGTAAGACCCTTGGGTGGTATACTTGGTAAATTGGGTCAAACTTTATCTAAGGAAGTGGTAGGTTTATTTTTGGGGTTCCACTGAATTCTTTTTAAACCTTAGTGAGAATTGATAAGTACTCAAGATAGACTTATTGGGGTGAGGTTTAATTCTCCTTTCCTTTTTCTTTTATTCTCTTTAATGTTTTGGAGTGGGTTTGAACTAGAAGCTGTTTTAATAAAACTCCAAAAATTCTGTAAAAATTACAGTGGCTTGGTACTGGTGTTTGTTTCTCTGTCTCAAAATTTGGGGATCAGAAAGTGAATAGTTTTCTCTGGACAAAATTATCAAATTTTAGGGCAGAAGGGGTGCTTTGAACTACAACTATTATTTAACAGTGGGTAATTCTCTAAAACTTATTTTTGCTGGCTTTTAGGTGTTATAACATGACTTGGTACAAATTTCTAGTCATTAATACATTTTAGTTATTCTACTATGGTTTTCTCAAGTTTCTAGCCAAATAGGTGCTTTCTACTACCACTATATTTGAAAAATATCAAACAACAGAGTTCTTATTTTTCTTAGTTATTGTTTTGCGCAAGAGCAATCATTCTAAAGTTTGGCATCTTTGTGCTTAAGGGAAGGGGTGGTATGCATTATTTGAATTAAGTGGCCTTTCTCATAAATCATTAGCAATAGGTATGAGTTTGCTTCTTTTTCATGGGTTTGCATTTTTCTCTGGTGGTTTATTTTATTATGGACTTAGCTAATTTTTGGTTGCCCATTATCACATTATTAGGGGTTGTTCATGATTTATTTGGAAAATGCCTCAATATCATTTTATATTTATTTTCCTTACATAAAAGGTTGGGCTGAGGTGTTCTTTATTTTTGTAGTGGGGCTCTGGTGGTTGTAAGTCCACTGGATTTTTATTATCCATTTTGGGTATAGTTTTGTAACTCTAATAATTGATTTTCAGTTCAAATAAGGCTAAATAAAGCATTCTAATTTAAAACTGATCTGTACTAATGGTCTCTGTATTTTTCCTAGGTTCTCTGTTACATAACCAAACTAGGAAAAATAATTTTACTCACTGTTCATTAATTTCTAATGTCTTTCTGATTTTTCCTAAGTTTTGGGCAAAATAGCTTTAAATGAATATCTACATCATATTTTTCAATGCTGGGGTTCCTACTATTTTTAAACTGTGTCTAAATGAGGTTTGAATATTTACAAATTTTCTTAGGTTCAGTACAGAAGAAAAACTAATTTTCCTTAATTAAACAAGGTTTGGTAAGTTTCTGTTTTTAATTTTAAACTCTAAAAATTAGAACAGAAAGCATAGGGTTTATTATTTTTAAATGATAGTCCATAATATTTAGGAGCTAGCAAAATTAGTTTGACAACTTTTTATTAAGAATTCATCAAGTTATGGATTTTCTAAGTTCTCTGGTTATTTAAAAAGATTAACAGAATTGATTAAATGGAAAACTACTTTGCACTGGGGTCCCTGGCGGGTGTTTTAAGTTTTCTTCGCAGATCAGTCCCTAGGCTACTATTCACATGGGTCACTGACGTTACAGAAAACCCCTCGGGTTCTTTAAATCCTAACCCGAGGTCCTTCTCCTAACTTAAACAGTAACCGCGATGGAAGAAAGGGCGGAGGGGCTTACCGGCGGCGAGATTGCTCCGGTGAGGTGGTCGAGGACGTAGGGGGGGGGGTCTCGGGGATCACAACGGTGTGCGGGTCGCCGTCGGGGATGGTCGGAGTTGGCCGGTCCACGTGCGCAGGCGGGGATGCTCGTCGGCGGCGAGGAGTCCGGCCTACTCACGGCGAGATAGTTCAATTGGACGGGTCAGAGAGATTCACGGGATGCCAAAGAAGATGTGGGTGCAAGGAATTGGACGGAGACTCACCGGTTAGCTCTGTCCACGCGCGGCGGCGAAAGACCGAAGTCCGGTGAGGTCGATCTCTGGCCTCCGGTGAAGTCCGGCCTGGTCCGAGGGCTTGGAAAGCTTTACGGGCCACTTGCGGAGCAAGCCGAAGCACTGGCTCGACTTTGGGGTGGCTGGAGTGGGCTGGCCACGACGGCCGAAGCTCTGGCGGCAATGGCGGGCGGAATTGAGCTCGCCGGAGCTAAGGAGAGGTGGCTGGCCGGTGAAGGTGAGCGCGGGGTGAAGTGAGGCGTGCCCGGGGAGGCTTTATAGGCGCGGGCGAGCACGGCCGAGGGCGGGGCTCTGACATGCGCTCGGGGCGTGCGCGGCGAACGCCAATGCGCGCTCTGGCGCCTGGCACAGCGTCGAGCACGAGGCAGCGCAGAGAGAGGTCAAGTTCAAACGCGGATTGGGCCCAAATCTTTGAGATTAAGGCCACGATCCCATTGAGAGATCTCTTCCTCTCAGGTTCCTTTGTCGTTTGTGTGTGGAGGCTAGCAAGTTTCGCTGACTGGATTAAGAGATAGAGAGGGGAGAAATCATGTTTGTCTCACTGCCACACACAGAGAGAAAATCTCTGGTTTGACGTGTCCGAGGCACGCGTCCCAATGCCATCTCCTGGCACATGACATAGGGGTTAATTAGGCACATTTTTGTTAATGGGGCCATTAGGATTCGAGTTAGGGATCAAGGTGAACATCCTTGATCTTTGGCTCAAGGTTTGAATTTCAGAATTCTGAAATTCAGAATTCCCATTAAGTTCCCACATGAGAAGCTTGATTTGGGGTTTTGTTTGAGTTATTTTGGCCAAGCTTTCTCAACCTTTCTTGTTGCTTATTAAATATACTTCAATTTTTATAATTGGCTCAAGTCATAATTTTAAATTTTTCATACCCTTTTCCTTATTTTCTTGAATTTTGCTCATGGGGCTCACTTAGGGTTTTTATTAGGGTTGCAACATTATTACCTTTTTGAAAGACCCATTTGTTTTGATCATGATACTTTTAAGTATATGCTTGGTGAATTCTTTATTCTTAAGTTAATTTGATGCTCATGCTTACTTTGGTTCACATAAAATGATGGTTCTTGGTTTGGCATTTTAAGAGAAACCCTAGGTGACACTGGGGTGTCACAGCCTTCCCCCCTTAAAGGAATCTCGTCCCGAGATTCGAGCCAGAGTCCTCCTAGGGTGAAGCGAAGGGTGAGACTTATAGGAAATGGGTGATTATTGTTATTATTAGGGTAAAACTGCTCTTCGAATGTCATTCTCTTTGCAACTTCAGAAGGAAGCCCTTTTTAAGTTTTACTTCATAGTTACTTCATTCTGAATTAAGATCATATTTTTGAAAATTAGATTCGAAGGGCAGGAGGAGGGGTTGGGTGTGATTACATACCAGCTTCCTTAGGTAGGCAATCAGGGAAGTTGGATCTCAAGAATTCCTCGGTTTCCCAAGTAGCTTCTTCCTCTGAGTGATTACTCCACTGGACCTTGTACATCTTGATCGATTTAGCCCGAGTTGATCTTTCTTTGCAATCCAGAATCTTGGAGGGGTACTCTTGGTACGATAGATCTGGCTCTATCTCCAATTCTGGCTCTGCTATGATCTCGGTCGGCAATCGAACACACTTCTTCAGCTGAGATACATGGAATACAATGTGAATGGCAGACATTTTTGAAGGTAACTTCAGCTTATATGCCACGGGTCCACATGCTTCTATGATCTCATAAGGTCCAATGTAACGAGGGGCTAGCTTGCCTTTGATCCCAAACCTCTGCACTCCCTTGGTGGGTGATACCTTAAGGTATACAAAACTTCCCACCTCGAACTGGAGAGGTTTCCTTCTTCTATCATGGTAACTCTTCTGCCTGGCCTGAGCAGCTTCTAGATTCTTCCTGATTAGTTTGACCTTTCTTTCGGCTTCAGTCACTAAGTCAGGTCCAAAAACTTCTCTTTCTCCAGGTTGAGACCAATTGAGCGGTGTCCTGCACCTTCTTCCATAGAGAGCTTCAAAAGGTGCCATCCTTAGGCTAGATTGATAACTATTGTTATAAGCAAACTCTGCCAAGGAGAGGTGCTTATCCCAGTTCTTGCCACAATCGTTTGCACAAGCTCTCAGCATATCCTCTAGGATTTGGTTTACCCTTTCCGTATGACCATCAGTCTGTGGGTGGTAAGCTGAACTCCTGATTAGCTTGGTTCCCAAAGACTCTTGCAATTGTTCCCAAATCTAGCAACAAATTGGGCTCCTCGGTCAGAAACAATGGTCCGAGGTAATCCGTGCAAACACACGATCCGGTCAATATACAATTCTGCATACTTCTGAGCCTTATCAGTGGTGTGCACAGGAAGAAAATGTGCCACTTTCGTCAGTAGGTCCACAATAACCCAAATCGAATCATGATGACGAGAGGTGTTGGGCAGACCCACAATGAAATCCATGCTTTTGTCATCCCACTTCCACGAAGGTATAGACAGGGGTTGCAAAGCTCCAGCTGATTTCAAGTGGCTTGCCTTTATCCTCTGACATGTGTCACATTCTGATACATACTGGGCTATCTCCCTCTTCATTCTGGTCCACCAGTACAAAGGCTTCAGATCATGGTACATCTTGGTGCTTCCCGGATGCATAGAGAATTTGGAGAGATGAGCCTCATCCAAAATTTTCCTCTTGAGGTCCTAGTCTTTAGGAATCACCAATCTGCTTCTGAACCATAACACACCCTTTTCATCCTGGCAGAAACAATTATACTTCTCAACCTTATGATGGAGATTCTTCTTGATAATTTGCACTCCCTTGTCACTGAGCTGGGCCATGATAATCTGGTCTTGCAAAGCTGGCTCAACAGAAATGTGAGACAAGGAACCAGAAGGAATCACTTCAATTTGCATCTTGCTCAACTCATCACACAAGGTGTTAATGCGAGAATCCATCAGAATACAATTGCATTGCATCTTCCGACTCAAGGCATCTGCTACCACATTAGCTTTTCCTGGGTGATAATGTACCTCCAGGTCATAATCCTTGATCAGCTCTAGCCATCTTCTCTGCCTCATGTTGAGATCAGCCTGAGTAAAGATGTACTTAAGGCTCTTATGATCAGTGAAGATGTTGCAGTGGGTTCCCATTAGATAGTGCCTCCACATTTTTAATGCATGAACCACTGCTGCCAACTCGAGGTCATGAGTGGGATAGTTTTGCTCATGAGGCCTAAGTGCTCTCGAGGCATAAGCGATGACTCGGTTGTCTTGCATCAAGACACAACCTAGCCCGGTGCCAGAGGCATCGCAATATACATCAAAAGGCTTGCTGTTATCGGGTTGCGCCAATACTGGTGATGTGGTCAGATGCTGCCTTAATGCATGGAAGGCATCTTCGCACTTCTGACTCCAAACAAATTTGGCTTCTTTATTCAGCAACTCAGTTATAAGCTTCGCAATTCGAGAGAAGTCCAGAATAAATCTTCGGTAATAACCAGCTAATCCCAGAAAACTCCGAATCTGACGGACAGTTGTTGGTGGCTTCCAGTTCATCACCTCTTGCACTTTATCAGGATCAACAGTTATTCCAGCCTGAGAGATAGTGTGACCCAAGAATTTGATTTCCTTTAGCCAAAAATCACACTTGGATAACTTGGCATAAAGGTGGTGCTCTCGCAGACGTTGAAGCACTACATGCAAATGCCCGGCATGTTCTTCTTCGTTCTTTGAGTACACCAAAATGTCATCAATGAAAACCACTACGAACTTGTCCAATTCCGGCATGAAAACAGAATTCATCAGATACATGAAATATGCTGGTGCATTTGTCAGCCCAAATGACATCACCAAGAATTCATATAGCCCATATCTGGTTGAGAATGCCGTCTTCGGAATATCACTCGCTCGTATCTTGATCTGATGGTAGCCAGAGCGAAGGTCTATCTTGGAAAATACCTTGGCCCCGACCAACTGGTCAAAGAGAACATCAATACGAGGCAAAGGATACTTGTTCTTGATAGTTACCGCATTAAGAGGGCGGTATTCTATACACAGCCTCAAGCTTTCATCCTTCTTCTTCACAAATAGTGCTGGACATCCCCAAGGCGAAGTGCTTGGGCGAATAAATCCTTTATCCAGCAGCTCTTGCAATTGCATCTTCAATTCTGCCAACTCAGTGGGTGGCATTCGGTAGGGCCTCTTGGAAATTAGCGCCGTTCCCGGTTGCAACTCGATGGCGAATTCAATATCCCGGTCTGGTGGCATTCCTGGCAATTCATCAGGAAAGACATCTGCATACTCACAGACCACGGGGATCTTCTTCAGAGGTAACTCCGTCATAGAGAAAGCACATGACTGAGTAGAACCCTGACTAGGCAGAATTAAGGTGAAGTTCCCGCAGAACGGAGAATTAACTTCCACGGTACGGCTGGCTACATCAAGCACAACTTGGTGCAAGGTCATCCAATTAGCTCCCAGAATAATGTCCACATTTTCCAAACCCAGCACAAGAAGAGTGGTTTTGACAATGTGGCTTCCCAGTTGAATAGGCACACTTTGGTTTAATTGATTAGTTGCAATTTTACCCCCAGGTGTGACTATCATGAATGACCCTTTAGAGTGAGAGAATGGCAGTTCACATTTAGCACTGAACCTTTGGCTTAAGTGCCTAAGTCACCGCCCGAATTATTCCAGCTTAAGTGCCTAAGTCACGCTTCAGGGGCCGTAACACACTTAAATCGGAATAACCCGTCAGTCCCTCAGATCTAGTCTGATAGAGCCACTTAACCAGGATCAAATTCCACAATCTCACTCGAAGGTGAGTCACAGAAGAAATACAATAAAACAGGAAAACCTCAAATTAAGTGCTGAATTATTACATAGATCGGAGTTTTTGAGTAGCAAATAAGAGTTCACAAAATAAAGTGCAGCAGATAATCGATGTCGTCGGTATCGAGGAATTGGGAAAGGCCTAGCCCACTACTCCTCGTGCTCCTCTCCTGCCGGAGCAACATCCCGCTCGACCATCCAACCCGGTGGCAGGGTGGTAGGCCAAGTCACACCATCAACCATTTCCTGAATGGTACCTGCAAAAATTATGCCACAAGCAAGGCTGAGTATACTAATACTCAGCTAGACTTAACCGGTGTGAGGAGTCTACTCCTCTACCTCTAGACTATGCAGCTGTTTGGCTGAGGGGTTTGGTTTGCCAAAAGCACTAGCTGTTTCTAAAATCATGTTTTAGCTTTTCAAATTCTATCATCATTAACTTAGCTAGATTTGCTCCTTCTAAGCATACATGGTGACAAGCATTTAGTTCAATCAACAAATTATCTCATGTAACCTCATTTCACTTCTTACTCGATGCAGTACAAGGGGTCAAGCAGTCTCATTAGCTGCGAGAAGCAGACGATTCGAATCGAGTTTTAACCTTGCAAGGTAAACCTAAACACACGGCATGTTAGGGTACTCCGACCCCACACATGACAACCGTCCCCATCGATTCCCCGTTCGCGTCCAGGCCTCACCGCCTTGGCATACAATGCTCCACTGACCCCGGCTGCCGCCATGCAGTGACCGCACTTGTACCCACCATAGCTAGCATGGGAGACCCAGTCTCAGGTCGCATGAGGGATAAAGTCCGCGCCCGGCTTCAATTAGGTACTAGGTTTACCGGTTATCATTTTTCCCGGCATGTGTTTAGTACGTTCAAAAGCTTGACTCAGGTATCCACACATTAATCCTTAATTTTTTTCCCGTCTCATGGACAAGGCATCCTCCCTGGATCCAAGTCCATAGACTAACATATATCCCGTTATCAAGATGAATACAATCAATTCCTGACCTCGCGTGAGTGCTAGAAAAATCACTCGACTTCTACCGAGATCCTGATTAGCAAGCAGCTACTCGACGTAGCATACTAGTATTCATCTCAAAAAGGAATCCTAAGTTCATGCAACTAGAGGTTTCAAGCAACTCCTACACTTAAGTGCACATTACAATCCTACAAGCATTAAGTGTAGTAAAGTAGCATATAATAATATGGTTATGCATAAAACCGGGGTTTGCCTTCAATTGCTGGGGTTGCGGGGAGATCCTCAATAGCAGCCTCAGAAGCCTGCTCCTGGTCCTCCTCTTGGACAGGTCCTTGCTCGGGGATGAGCACGTACTCTCCGTCAGCAAGATTACAATCTAATGAATGCAATGCATAAGATATATGCATGATATGATATGTGCTTTTAGAAATTACAACTTTGGAGGTGTATGATCTTCTTGAGTTAAACAAAGTTAACTTTACTTATGTAAGACCCTTGGGTGGTATACTTGGTAAATTGGGTCAAACTTTATCTAAGGTAAGTGGTAGGTTTATTTTTGGGGTTCCACTGAATTCTTTTTAAACCTTAGTGAGAATTGATAAGTACTCAAGATAGACTTATTGGGGTGAGGTTTAATTCTCCTTTCCTTTTTCTTTTATTCTCTTTAATGTTTTGGAGTGGGTTTGAACTACAAGCTGTTTTAATAAAATTCCAAAAATTCTGTAAAAATTACAGTGGCTTGGTACTGGTGTTTGTTTCTCTGTCTCAAAATTTGGGGATCAGAAAGTGAATAGTGTTCTCTGGACAAAATTATCAAATTTTAGGGCAGAAGGGGTGCTTTGAACTACAACTATTATTTAACAGTGGGTAATTCTCTAAAACTTATTTTTGCTGGATTTTAGGTGTTATAATATGACTTGGTACAAATTTCTAGTCATTAATACCTTTTAGTTATTCTACTATGGTTTTCTCAAGTTTGTAGCCAAATAGGTGCTTTCTACTACCACTATATTTGAAAAATATCAAACAACAGAGTTCTTATTTTTCTTAGTTATTGTTTTGCGCAAGAGCAATCATTCTGAAGTTTGGCATCTTTTTGCTTAAGGGAAGGGGTGGTATGCATTATTTGAATTAAGTGGCTTATCTTATAAATCATTAGCACTAGGTATGAGTTTGCTTCTTTTTCATGGGTTTGCATTTTTCTCTGGTGGTTTATCTCATTATGGACTTAGCTAATTTTTGGTTGCCCATTATCACATTATTAGGGGTTGTTCATGATTTATTTGAAAAATGCCTCATTATCATTTTATATTTATTTTCCTTACTTAAAAGGTTGGGCTGAGGTGTTCTTTATTTTTGTAGTGGGGCCTTGGTGGTTGTAAGTCCACTGGATTTTTATTATCCATTTTGGGTATAGTTTTGTAACTCTAATAATTGATTTTCAGTTCAAATAAGGCTAAATAAAGCATTCTAATTTAAAACTGATCTGGACTAATGGTCTCTCTATTTTTCCTAGGTTCTCTGTTACATAAGCAAACTAGGAAAAATAATTTTACTCACTGTTCATTAATTTCTAATGTCTTTTTGATTTTTCCTAAGTTTTGGGCAAAATAGCTTTAAATGAATATCTACATCATATTTTTCAATGCTGGGGTTCCTACTATTTTTAAACAGTGTCTAAATGAGGTTTGAATACCTACAAATTTTCTTAGGTTCAGTACAGAAGAAAAACTAATTTTCCTTAATTAAACAAGGTTTGGGAAGTTTCTGTTTTTAATTTTAAACTCTAAAAATTAGAAAAGAAAGCATAGGGTTTATTATTTTTAAATGATAGTCCATAATATTTAGGAGCTAGCAAAATTAGTTTGACAACTTTTTATTAAGAATTCATCGAGTTATGGATTTTCTAAGTTCTCTGGTTATTTAAAAAGATTAACAGAATTGATTAAATGGAAAACTACTTTGCACTGGGGTCCCTGGCTGGTGTTTTAAGTTTTCTTCCCGGATCAGTCCCTAGGCTACTATTCACATGGGTCACTGACGTTACAGAAAACCCATCGGGTTCTTCAAATCCTAACCCGAGGTCCTTCTCCTAACTTAAACAGTAACCGCGGCGGAAGAAAGGGCGGAGGGGCTTACAGGTGGCGAGATTGCTCCGGTGAGGTGGTCGAGGACGTAGGGGGGGTCTCGGGGATCACAACGGTGTGCGGGTCGCCGTCGCGGATGGTCGGAGTTGGCCGGTCCACGTGCGCAGGCGGGGATGCTCGTCGGCGGCGAGGAGTCCGGCCTGCTCACGGCGAGATAGTTCAATTGGACGGGTCAGAGAGATTCACGGGATGCCAGAGAAGATGTGGGTGCAAGGAATTGGACGGAGACTCACCGGTTAGCTCTGTCCACGCGCGGCGACGAAAGACCGAAGTCCGGTGAGGTCGATCTCGGGCCTCCGGTGAAGTCCGGCCTGGTCCGAGGGCTTGGAAAGCTTTACGGGCCACTAGCGGAGCTAGCCGAAGCACTGGCTCGACTTGGGGGTGGCTGGAGTGGGCTGGCCACGACGACCGAAGCTCTGGCGGCAATGGCGGGCGGAATTGAGCTCGCCGGAGCTAAGGAGAGGTGGCTGGCCGGTGAAGGTGAGCGTGGGGTGAAGTGAGGCATGCCCGGGGAGGCTTTATAAGCGTGGGCGAGCACGGCCGAGGGCGGGGCTCTGACATGCGCTCGGGGCGTGCGCGGCGAACGCCAGTGCGCGCTCTGGCGCCTGGCACAGCGTCGAGCACGAGGCAGCGCAGAGAGAGGTAAAGTTCAAACGAGGATTGGGCCCAAATCTTTGAGATTAAGGCCACGATCCCGTTGAGAGATCTCTTCCTCTTAGGTTCCTTTGTCGTTTGTGTGTGGAGGCTAGCAAGTTTCGCTGACTGGATTAAGAGATAGAGAGGGGAGAAATCCTGTTTGTCTCACTGCCACACACAGGGAGAAAATCTCTGGTTTGACGTGTCCGAGGCACGCGTCCCAATGCCATCTCCTGGCACATGACAGAGGGGTTAATTAGGCACATTTTTGTTAATGGGGCCATTAGGATTCGAGTTAGGGATCAAGGTGAACATCCTTGATCTTTGGCTCAAGGTCTGAATTTCAGAATTCTGAAATTCAGAATTCCCATTAAGTCCCCACATGAGAAGCTTGATTTGGGGTTTTGTTTGAGTTATTTTGGCCAAGCTTTCTCAACCTTTCTTGTTGCTTATTAAATATACTTCAATTTTTATAATTGGCTCAAGTCATAATTTTAAATTTTTCATACCCTTTTCCTTATTTTCTTGAATTTTGCTCATGGGGCCCACTTAGGGTTTTTATTAGGGTTGCAACATTGTTACCTTTTTGAAAGACCCATTTGTTTTGATCATGATACTTTTAAGTATATGCTTGGTGAATTATTTATTCTTAAGTTAATTTGATGCTCATGCTTACTTTGGTTCACATAAAATGATGGTTCTTGGTTTGGCATTTTAAGAGAAACCCTAGGTGACACTGGGGTGTCACAGAATCCCTGCGGGACTACATCCGACGGTTTTCGAAGCAGCGCACCGAGCTGCCCAACATCACCGACTCAGATGTCATCGGCACATTCCTCGCCGGCACCACTTGCCGCGACCTGGTGAGCAAGCTGGGTCGCAAGACTCCCACCAGGGCGAGCGAGCTGATGGACATCGCCACCAAGTTCGCCTCTGGTCAGGAGGCGGTCGAGGCCATCTTCCGGAAGGACAAGCAGCCACAGGGACGCCAGCAGGAAGACGTCCCCGAGGCGTCCGCTCAGCATGGCACGAAGAAGAAGGCCAAGAAGAAGTTGCAAGCGAAACGCGACACCGCCGATGCAGATCTTGTCGCCGCCGCCGAGCACAGGAACCCTCGGAAGCCTCCCGGAGGGGCCAACCTGTTCGACAAGATGCTCAAGGAGTCGTGTCCCTATCACCAGGGTCCTGTCAAGCACACCCTTGAGGAATGCGTCATGCTTCGGCGCTACTTCCATAAGGCCGGGCCCCCGGCGGAAGGTGGCAAAGGCCAGGACAGCGACAAGAAGGAGGGTGTAACACCCTGAATTTGGGGGTAGAATTTTTTTCTTCTTTTCTGTCACCAAATTCGGACGTTACTCTCTTTTCTCTTCCTGTTTCGCTCCTTCTTCCTAATTTCAAACCAGTATAGTGATAGGTGTCCGTGTCATGTATAAACCAAAACCTAAGTTTCGGCCCCCGCCCTCCCCTGCTCGCGAGTGGCGGCGCCCCCCGCCCTCTTTGCTCCCGTGTGGCGCGGGCCCCGCCCTCCCCTGCCTGCGTGCGGCGCGGCCCCCGCTCCCCCCTGCTCGCGCGGTGGCGCCCCCGCCCTCCCCTGCTCGCAAGCGGCGCGGCCCCCGGCACGGCGCGGCGTCCCCAGCCCCTGCGCGCGGCCTTGGCCCCCGGCGCGGCGTCCCCGGCCCCTGCGCGCGGCGTCCCGGCCCTCGGCGTGGCTCGCGTGGCCTTGGCGTGGCCTCTCGCTCCCCCGTTTACCCCTAACGTGTTCCCGCGTGCGCAACCCCACGCGCGCGGTGATTATTCTTGGTTTTTAGTTAGTTTCAAACTCCGTTAATTAGCGTGCTGTGTCGCGCGCTTCGTCGCGCGACGAATTTATCTAATTTTAGATTCTATGAATGTGTTGCGTCGTGCGCTTCATCGCGCGACGATCCATTTTAATTTCAGGTTGTTTAATGTGTAACGTCGCGCGTGTATTCACGCGACGTTCCACTTAGACTCAGTTCAGTTGACGTATGTCGTCGTGTGTTTCGTCGCGCGAAGCTTAATGTCTCTTTATAATTAATGCTAGTGTCTCGTCGTGCGCTCCGTCGCACGACGAGTCATTGATTTCTTATTTCAATTTAGAGTACTATGTAGCGCGTCTCGCCGCGCGACAATCCTTTTAATTTATCTTCATCTGCTTATAATGATTAGACATGAAACATGACTTTACTTTATGCTAAACGTAGTGTCTACATTAATGCCTTTCAATTGAGCGAGTGGTTTAATTCATAATAATGTAACATGATCGTTTCTCGACTGTCTTTTCCTCTTTCTCTCTTAACCGTAATTGCGAGCCCGCGTGGAAAGTCTGTTTACTTACTACATTATATTGTATGGTGTACTGTTCTTTTGTATTAAATATGTGGATGTATGTATGTTTGCGCTCGCATAGAGAACGATCCGGTCGGAGAGCCCGAAGAACTCGCAGGAGAAGCCCCTGAGCAGCAGTCGGTTGGTGGAGGCAAGTGTCCCTTGACCTATCTTTGTCCTATACATTCTTTAATTCACTCCCCGCATTACACATTTATACCTAAGGATTGACTAGCTTTTGTTATCCATGTCCTTGTTTACCTATTTGGGTTGGATTATTATTGCTTAGTCTTATGCTATTGCTCAACTCTAATCAATGAACATGATGAGAATTATCAATGATACACTGTTTTCCCCTCTTTTATTATGATGTTATACTTGTGGTCTTCAAGGGGGCTCGAGCGGTTTCTCGAGTGCCTCTCCGTAAGGACCTATTCGTTGGATGATCGCCCGGGAAAACAGTGCAACCATTAGGGTGGAATGGGTTGCCCTTAGCTGAATAATTAGAGGATCCGGGGTGTAGTTCGCTTAGCCATCGTGCCGTCAATGGGGCTCGGTGTATGCGGCTCGCTCTGCCAAGTTTGGGTTCGCCCCTTGGGGAGGAGTGCGGTGCATTTAGGAAACCTAACGGGCGGCTACAGCCCTAGGGAATCTTTGTAAAGGCTACGTAGTGATGCCCTGCTGGGTCACCTTGGTAGTGATCAATGGAGAGTCATGATCTCCGGGCAGAAAGGGAATCACGGCTTGTGGGTAAAGTGCACAACCTCTGCATAGTGTTTGAAAACTGATATATCAACCGTGCTCGCGGTTATGAGCGGCCAAGGGAGCTCCAGTGATTAGTGATACTTGATCAGAGATGTTCGGATTGCAGGTGGCAATGAGATTGCTGGTTTTGGTATTGACTCAAGTAATGGTAAGTGGTACTCTTTCCGTTTGGAAAGGAGTACGTTTGGGTTAATAACGTGGGTTAATTCTAAAACTTGGCTTTCTCTACTTGTAATAATAACCAAACCAACTAAAAGCAACTGCTTGACTTACCCCCACATAAAGCTAGTCCACTACAGCCAAACAGGATACTTGCTGAGTATGTTGATGTGTACTCACCCTTGCTCTACACACCAAACCCCCCCATCCCCAGGTTGTCAGCATTGCAACCCCTGCTCAGGAGAAGATGAAGCCGTAGAAGGAGACCATCAGGAGTTCCAAGATTATGATGAGTTCTAGGCGTGGGTTAGCGGCAACCCCCAGTCGGCTGCCTGTGAAGGCCACATTTATCTACGTTTCTTTTCCACACTTTGATTTATTGTAAAGACTATGGATGTCTCAGACATATGATGTAATCGACTATTTCTGTTTTTAATACTATTTGAGCAATGTGTGATGATGTCCATGTTATGTAACTGCCGTGTACGTGAATTGCTGATCCTGGCACGTACATGGTTCGCATTCGGTTTGCCTTCTAAAACCGGGTGTGACATAGGTGGTATCAAAGCCCGTGCTGACTATAGGACTGCTAACCTAGAGTAGAATGGTCGTTCTAAGGATTATAGACCTCTGTCCTTGCCTTGACTTTGGTATCCCTTCAAAAGTTGGTCATAACGACCAAACCTATGTTCTACTATATATTATACCTTGCTGAAAATTGTGTTTTATTCTAATCCTTCATTTATTTATGGTTCATTACTTGCTGGTCATACTAGTTCTGTTCTCACTCTTTTGCTTGCGATGTCTTTTGTAGATGGCTCGTCTTAGACACACCGCACGGAAGTCTGTTATCCCCTTCTTACCCTCTCGTCTCGCGGAGCGTCCGCTTCGCCGTCCCGTGGCCGGTCAGTCCAGTCACTTGGAGAGGCTGCACCACCGCCTGCATGAGGAGCAGGAGCGTCGATGACAGGAGCAGGAGCAGTAGGGCTCTTCTTTCTCGCTCCAGCAGGAGATAGAGTTTGTGAGGAGCTGCTCCCCTGTGCTTCCCCTAGAGGCACCCCCTGCACCACCACTGGACGCCCCAGCCTCTGGAGTAGCTGCTGGAGGAGACCCAGACGACGGAGGTGGCGACGACAGCTCGAGCCACGATACCGACTTTTCTGCTGACCAGGAGCCGGAAGGATGGGTTGCTCGACCCATCACTCGCGACGCTGCTCGCGGGTGTCACTTCCACGATGCGCTCGACACCCTGCTACGTTGGGCACTTAACTGGCGTACTTGGTCCATCGAGTATCGCTGTGTGGTCTACCAGCATAGTCGCGGGGTCTACCCGGACCGCTGGGAGGCGACCTGCTTGGTGCGCCGTCCGGAGAACAGTCTCCGGGGTGCGGAGGCCTGCTCGAAGCACTATTCTATCTCTGAGCGGGACTCAGTTGAGGCGGCCATGCAAGATGTCGCACGGCGTGCGCTTTCGCACTACTGCTCAGTTCTCGGCGGGGTAGCCGACGGTCTCAACCTGAAGTATTACCCCCGCCGTCCATCTGGCAGCACAGGAGGCGTGATTGTTTCACCTGTCGGTGAGGACAATCCTAGGTTGAGCAGCACAGTCAACCTAGCCGCCGTGCTAAACACGGAGCTGGACCATGCATTAGACGAGCCGAGTAGGGCTCGTGCTGAGATCGCCCTGTTGCGGGCTGAGCGCGCGGAACGTCGTCACCTAGACGATGGTTCCCCCGCTCCCGTCGGGACTCAGCACCCGTACCGCTCACCTCGGCGTGGACACCAGCCTTATGGCAACCCCGACTGTAAGACCAAGATAGACTTAGAACCATAGATCGTTAGAGTCGGATCTTGTAATTAATACGAAATATATACGTAGAAGCTACAGTCTTAGCGTTAGTCTCGCTCTTAGTTAGACTTAGTTAGACAGGGTAGTTTGCTATATCCTATGCATTTATGTTTGGCATGATGAACTATGTTTGATTTGGATCTTTCTAATGACTGTCACCAGAGTGTGGGTATCCCCTGCATTTTGGATTACCTGTTATATGTTAAAGGAGTTAGCTATTTAGTTGCGAAGCCTTTCATTCCACTTTCCTCTTTATCTGAGAAGCTGTGTTGGTCTGTGTTGGAGATCAGTGAAGATGCTCATCTGTTCAGCGTTGTGGAGAATTCTATACTCTTTTCTTATGCTGCAAGATTTGCAAGATCAGTTCTGATGTGTGGTTGCATTCTGCAGATGTCAGAAAACAGGCGCAGAGGAGGGTGTGCTCAGCAGGAGCGACCAGCTCAGTAGGATGAGGCACCCCAGCAACAGCAACTGCCGCCCCCGCCCCCGATGTCTATCGAGTAGATGTTCCTGATGTAGACTCAGGCAGTCCAAGCCATCGGTCAGACTCTGGCCGCCATTCAGCAACAGCAACAACAGGTCCCACCTCAACCCCAGATGCCTCAGATGCCCAGGGACAAGCGTGCTGAATTCATTAGAGGTCATCCCCCAACGTTCGCTCACTCTTTTGACCCCATGGATGCTGAAGACTAGCTGCGCACTGTGGAGCGGAAGTTGCATACCGCTCAGTGCGATGACAGGGAGAAAGTTCTGTATGGTCCCCGTCTGTTGAGAGGAGCAGCTCAGTCTTGGTGGGAGTCTTATCTCGCCACCCATGCCAACCCCGACACCATCACCTGGGAGGAATTCAGAGGAAGCTTTCATCAGTACCATGATCCTGCAGGTCTGATGACAGTAAAGAAGGAGGAGTTCCTGGCCCTCAAGCAAGGGTCATCGTCTGTCAGTGAGTACCGGGACAGGTTTTTGCAGTTGTCTCGCTATGCTCCTAAAGATGTCAACACCGGCGCCAAGCGACAGTACCGTTTCCTGAGAGGCTTGGTTGACCCTCTACAGTATCAACTGATGAATCATACCTTCCCGATATTCCAGCACCTGATTGACAGAGCAATCATGGCAGAGAGGAAGCGTAAGGAGATGGAGGATCGCAAGCGCAAGATCAGTGGACCCTAGCCTGGAAGCAGCAATCATCCTCGTTTCTCAGGCAACCAACCTCAGCAGTTCAGGTAGAACCAGCATCCACCTCAGCAGTAGCAGCAGTTCCAAAGGCAGTATCCTCAGCACCAGTATCAGAATCGTCAAAACAATCAGTCAGGAGGAGGTCAGTTCCAGAGGCAGAATCAGCAGGCACCTCGTCTTCCTGCCCCAGCAAACCAGCAGAACAGTCAGGCAGCACCAGCTCAGGTTGGAAACAGAGCATGTTTCCACTGTGGGGAGCAGGGCCATTGGGTGATGCAATGTCCGAAGAAGGCAGCCCAGCAGCAATCAGGCCCCAATGCCCCAGCAAAGCAGAATGTGTCTCAGCCTGGAGCAGGCAACCGCTCTCAGCCACGCTATAATCATGGGAGACTGAACCACTTGGAAGCTGAAGCAGTTCAGGAGACCCCCAGCATGATAGTAGGTATGTTCCCAATCGACTCCCATATTGCAGAAGTGTTACTTGATACTGGAGCAACACATTCTTTCATTACTGCATCATGGGTAGACGCACATAATCTTCCAATTACTACCATGTCAACCCCCATTCAAATTGACTCAGCCAGTGGTAGAATTCGAGCCGATAGCATTTGTTTGAATGTAAGTATGAAAATAAGGAGGATAGCTGTAACACCTCAGGTGTTACCATGGCTAGGGCACATCTATGCTCTAATGACTGTGATCACATGTGGAAGAAACTTAAGGAGAAGAGTATAAGAACCTTGGAGACTAGGTTTTAACCAAGAAATGTGAATGACCAAAAGCATTACCCAAGCTTGTGTGCACTTATCACCTTGGACAAGAAGGGAGTAAACCCTAGACCTCTTTTAAACCCCTATCTCCTAAACACCTTGGTTAAAGGGGAGAGATTAAGCAAAGGTGCAAATCATGACCAAACCTTTGGCACAAAGTTAAGTAACTTATTAAGCTACAAATATAGAGAGGAAACATTGCTAAAAGACCCTTTAGAAACCCCAAATCCATTCCTTAAGTAGAGAAAGAGCTAGAGCTCTCTAATTCTCTCTAAGTCAAAATCTACACCTAATCTAAAGATCCACCGTGTTCACCTTGAATATGGCACCAAAACCACCTAAGTTCTATACCAAAAATGTGGCATACCACCTAAGGCACCCCCTGGAAAAAGTTGAGACCGAGCCCTTGACATTTGACATGTCTTGGCATCACTTTTGTCGCGCAGCGGGCAGGGGGACAAGCCATATTTGGCGTCCGCATATCTTCTGACCTAGGGCTTATCTTCCCTTGGAACTCACATACAAGAGATAGTCATAGGTGCCAGGAAGAGGTATGCGCCAATTTTTTGCCAAGATTCACACGTTTGCGATCTCAACAAGCTTTTGAACACGGGCAGATGAACACCTCCACGTGTTCGACGTGTTCTGCGCGCCAGAGCACGCCCGCGCCCGACCTCGCGTGCCCCGCGTCGCGCCAAAGCCAAGCCGGCGCCATGGCCCGCGCCAGCGCCTATAAAACGCCCAGGGACCTTAATCGTACCCCTCCGCACGCGCTCAACCTCACCGGAGCCCAAGCTCACCGGCGTTTGCCCGTGCACGGCGTGTCCGCGGCCACCCGAGCCCCTGCCACCGTAGACCGGCCAACCGAGCCTTTCCCAACCCCGTCCATCCCTTGGAGAAGACTGTGCACACCTCGGTGAAGCTCCCCGAGCGAGGAATCGGAGTTTGCTTCACCGGAGAGGCCAGTCCACGGTCGCCGGACTCCACCCGACCGCTGGCGAGCGTAGACCGGGTAATCCTCAGTGCCATTCTTCGATTCCTGGTGCACACGGCCTCTACGTCACCCCGTGAACTCACCGTGCCATTGGATTGAACCAGGTCGCCGTGGTTTTGCCGGCACACCCGCCGCCGACGAGAGCACCCGCCTGCGCACGTGGACCGGGCGTTTCCGGCCATCCCCGCCGTCGAGCCGCACACCGTTGTGACCGTCAGAACCTCCCAGAGCCAACCCCGCCCCTCGCCGGACCTCTCTCGCCGCTGGTAAGCCGTGCCACCCTTTTCTTTCTCGCGGGTACTGTTTAAACCTAGGGAGGGACCGCGGGGGAGAAGAAAAGAAAGCTAGGGGGTTTTGCACATTGTCAGTGACTCAGATAAATAGTAGCGCGGGGGTATAACTGAGAGAGTTAGTTTAGAAATAACTCAAGGACCTCGGTGCAAAGTGGTTTTCCAGGAAACCTTTTATTAAATCTGATTTAAAATTTGAACAGAACTTGAATAATTCATATCTTCTGTTTTATTCATCCAAATTTAGTCAAACCAATTTTGTCAGATCTTAAATAAGATAAACTACTTAAGAAAAATATAAAACCCCTATGTACTACAGAAAACTTTAGGGTTCTGATTTAAATACTGATTTGACCAAAAGCTAAATAATGGGAAGAAAAATAGTTGCACTATTTAACTGGAGTTAAGAAAATTTGGAGAAGTTTATGACCACCTACTAACCTGTTTAAAAATGATAAACCTCTCTGTACACCCCATTAAGGTAGAGTTTGCCATTTAAATTACATTATGTTTAAGGTTAAAGAAAATGGGAAAGGTAATTTAAATAAAGAACCAGGGAGCCCCCATATTTTTATTGGTATACTTAGTCAGTGTAGTTTACTAGAAAAATGGATTATACCCTGGTTTAGTATAAAATAAATAGGATACCTTTTATTTTAAGAAAACAAGGAAAAATTAGAAAAACCCTACAAAAATAACCCCAAGGTGAAAACACCCCAACCCTTGGGATAGTTAATCTTTTGTTATGAAGATCATAGGAAAAATATGAATTTTGCTGTTTGACATTTTTCAAATAACAAGGTAGCGCAAAGTGCCTTTTTGGCATTAAAATTTGGAAAATCACAACTAAATAACCATCCCTTAGCTTTCTGTGATTTTTTGGCACAAAAGCTTAGTATTACTGTTAGATGCCAACAAAAATAACCCTTAGAACAGAACCCACCCCTAATTAAGAGTTGTAGTGCAAAGTGGCCCATTTACACAACTTTTGTTATTTTTGTCTAGAGCATAGCCTTTTTAATTTGAACCTCAAAGTCCTAGAACAAGCTATAGTGACCAATGGCAACCCACTGTAATTTTTACAAAATTTTTGGAAAAAGTTAAACCACTGTGGTAATTCAAACCTACATTAGAATCCATAAATAGAAAATAAAGAAAGGGAAAATGAATAATGGAAATTAGTGTCATCATAAAAACCTTTGTAAATTGTCCCCTGAAATACATAAAAGAAATACCAAATCCACTATGCTTATCCTTAACAAAACCTAAACCTAGAGTGATAAGCATAAACCATTAAAAGCCACGTATGACCAAGAAAACCCTAAGTTACTCATTAACTTGGTTTTTCTTCCTTTAGCATAATGTTATTAAATCCTGCATAATCATGACATGCATATTCATTACATTTCGATAGACTGTAACCTCGCTGACGGAGAGTACGTCCTCGTGCTGGAGCAAGGAGCTGTTCAGGAGGTAGCCCCGGATCCAGCCCTAGAGCCTACACCAGAGGATCTGCCTGCCACTGCTTTGGAAGGCAAGCCCCGGTTTTATGCATAACCTGTTTTATATACTATTTTACTACACTTAATGATTGTAGGATTGAATGTGTACTTAAGTGTAGGAGTTGTTTGGAAACCTAGTTGCATGATCTCAGGAATCCCATTGAGATGAATACTAGTATGCTAAGTCGAGTAGCTGCTTTATTAATTAGGATCTCGGTAGCAGTCGAGTGATTTTTCTAGCACTCGCGCGAGGTCAGGAAATTGGTTGTATCCACTTTCTTCTCATAATGATGCTGGTTGTGGACAACAATCCATGGGGATTGGTTGTCCACGGGATAAAAATTTGAATAAGGATTAAGGTGTGGTACCGTGAGTCAAGCGTTTGAACGTACTAAACACATACCGAGAAATATGGTAAATCGGTAAGCCTAGTACCTGAGTGAACCTGCCCGCAGACTTTACCCCTCACGCGACCTGAGACGTGGTCTCCCATTCCGGTTATGGTGGGTACAAGTGCGGTCACTGCACGAACGGCAGTCGGGGTCAGTGAGGCATTGTACGCCAAGGCGGTGAGCCTTGATCTGTTGCCAGGGAATCGATGGGGACGGTTGATGTGTGTGGGGACGGAGTGCCCCTACACGTTGTGTGTTTAGGTTTACCTTGCAAGGATAAAAACTCGATTCGAATCGTCTGCTTCTCGCAGCTAATGAGACTACTTGATCCATGCTGCTACATTGAGTAACAAGTGGAAATATGATGAGTTGATACAAGATGTTGATTGCTAAAAATGTTTGCTACCATGTATGAGTAGATAGTACATATTTAGCCTTAAGAGAGTCACACTTAAATTTGACAAAGCTAAAACTTGATTTAGATCTCAGCTAGTGCTTTTGGCAACCAAACCCCACAGCCAAACAGCTGCATGTCTAGAGGTAGAGGAGTAGACTCCTCACACCGGGTAAGTCTAGCTGAGTATTAGTATACTCAGCCTTGCTTGTGGCATAATTTTTACAGGTTCTTCGGAGGACATGGGTGCTGGAGTGACTTGGCCGTCCATCTTGCCACCGGGCTGGACTATCGAGTGGGAACCCGCCTCGGCTGAGGAGGAGCATGAGGAGTGATGGGATAGGCTTCCCCATCTCTCTCTGTTTATTTACCGTTAGTTTTGTTCCGCTGCACTCGAACAATGATGACTACTATTGCAAAAACTCCGATGATGATGTAATAATTTAATACTCCTTAATGTATGGTTTTATGCTTTATTGTATTTACTCTGTGACTCACCTTCGAGTGAGATTGTGGTACTTGATCCTGTCAGTGGCCTCGTCGGACTAGATCCGAGGGATTGACGGGTTATTCCCATTTAAGTGTGGTCTAGCCTCTAAGGCGGGACTTAGGCACTTAAGTCGGAATAATTCGGGCGGTTCCGCCACAGCTGGTATCGGAGCTTGTACCACCACAGAGGAATCAATAAAATAAAAATACCATCCTTTTCCAAAGTAAAACTTGATAGAAACAATGTTGGATAGATCGTAGGATGATCAGGATAGACCTAGGATGTGAAGCCTTAGGATGATAGAAGGGTATCTAGGTGGCTAAGTGATTAAGCCCTACAGGCTACTATAAGGGATGGGAGTTCTTCCCTATTTCCCTTTATATTGATGTGAGGTCGTTCAGGACGAGCATGCATGCATTCTTAAATTAAACAAATGGACGGGAACGCCAGCCTGGCAGTAGCCTCAACATCATCTACGCCGAGACCCTCGGGCTGTTGCAGATCGATCTGTCCATGATCCGGGCCGGTGCGGCGCCCTTTCACGGGATCATTCTCAGGAAGCGTGTCCAGCCCCTTGGACAACTCGATCTGCCTATCTGCTTCGGGACTCCCTCTAACTTCTGAAAGGAAACCCTCACGTTCGAG
The DNA here is from genome assembly GCF_902167145.1 of Zea mays. Lineage (NCBI taxonomy): Eukaryota > Viridiplantae > Streptophyta > Magnoliopsida > Poales > Poaceae > Zea > Zea mays. The sequence goes on from NC_050096.1 coordinate 114,900,820, forward strand.
GTGGTCGGGTTCCGAGGAACCTACCATGTGGTGTTGGGAAGGCCATGCTACGCCAAGTTCATGGCCGTCCCAAACTACACCTACCTCAATCTCAAGATGCCGGGCCCCAACGGGGTCATCACCGTCGGATCCACGTACCGACACGCGTACGAATGCGACGTGGAGTGCATGGAGTACGCTGAGGCCCTCGCCGAATCTGAGGCCCTCATCGCTGACCTGGAGTGCCTCTCCAAGGAGGTGCCTGATGCGAAGCGCCACGCTGGCAACTTCGAACCAGCGGAGGCGGTTAAGTCCGTCCCCCTTGACCCCAGCAACGACGCCTGCAAGCAAGTCCGGATCGGCTCCGAGCTCGACCCCAAATAGGAAGCAGTGCTCGTCGACTTTCTCCGCGCAAACGCTGAGGTGTTTGCATGGAGTCCCTCGAACATGCCCGGCATACCGAGGGATGTCGCCGAGCACTCGCTGGATATCTGAGCTGGAGCCCGACCCGTGAGGCAGCCTCTGCTCCGTTTCGACGAAGAAAAGTGCAGAGCCATAGGCGAGGAGATCCACAAGCTGGTGGCTGCAGGGTTCATCAAAGAGGTATTCCATCCCAAATGGCTAGCCAACCTTGTGCTTGTGAAAAAGAAAGGTGGGAAATGGAGGATGTGTGTAGACTACACCGGTCTAAACAAAGCATGTCTGAAGGTTCCCTACCCTCTGCCTCGCATCGATCAAATCGTGGATTCCACTGCTGGGTGCGAAACCCTGTCATTCCTCGATGCCTACTCAGGGTATCGCCAAATCAAGAAGAAAGAGTCTAACCAGCTCGCGACTTCTTTCATCACACCTTTTGGCATGTACTGCTATATTACTATGCCATTTGGTTTGAGGAATGCAGGCGCGACATACCAAAGGTGCATGAACCACGTGTTCGGAGAGCACATCGGCCGAATGGTCGAGGCTTACATCGATGATATCGTAGTCAAGACGAGGAAAGCCTCCGACCTCCTCTCTGACCTCGAAACGACATTCAAGTGTCTGAGAGCGAAGGGCGTGAAACTCAATCCTGAGAAGTGTGTCTTCGGAGTCCCCCGAGGCATGCTCCTGGGGTTCATCGTCTCCGAGCGGGGCATCGAGGCCAACCCAGAGAAAATCGCGGCCATCACCAACATGGGGCCTATCAAGGACTTGAAAGGAGTACAGAGGGTCATGGGATGCCTTGCGGCTCTGAGCCGCTTCATCTCGCGCCTCGGCAAAAGAGGCCTACCCTTGTACCGCCTCTTAAGGAAGACCGAGCGCTTCACTTGGACCCCCGAGGCCAAGGAATCCCTCGGGAACTTAAAGGCGCTCCTTACAAGCGCGCCCATCTTGGTGCCCCCCGCTACGGGAGAAGCCCTCTTGATCTACGTAGCCGCAACCACTCAGGTACGGTGGTCAGCGCCGCGATCATGGTCGAGAGACAAGAAGAAGGGCATGCATTGCTCGTCTAGAGGCCGGTCTAATTCATCAGTGAAGTACTATCCGAGACCAAGATTCGCTAGCCGCAAATTCAGAAGTTACTGTACGCAGTAATTCTGACGCGACGAAAGTTGCGACACTACTTCGAGTCTCATCCGGTGACTGTGGTGTCATCCTTCCCCCTGGGGGAGATCATCCAGTGCCGAGAGGCCTCGGGTAGGATTGCAAAGTGGCGGTGGAGATCATGGGCGAGACAATCTCGTTCGCTCCTCGGAAGGCCATCAAGTCCCAAGTTTTGGCGGACTTTGTGGCTGAATGGGTCGACACCCAGCTTCCAATAGCTCCGATCCAGCCGGAACTCTGGACCATGTATTTCGACAGGTCGCTGATGAAAACAGGAGCGGGTGCGGGCCTGCTCTTCATCTCACCCCTCAGGAAACACCTCCTCTACGTACTGCGCCTCCATTTCCCGGCGTCAAACAACGTGGCCGAGTACGAGGCTCTGGTTAACGGGTTGCGCATCGCCATCGAGTTAGGGGTTCGGCGCCTCGACGACCGTGGCGACTCGCAGCTTGTCATCGACCAAGTCATGAAGAACTCCCACTGCCGCGACCCGAAGATGGAGGCCTACTGCGACGAGGTTCGGCGCCTCAACCACATCGCTCGACGGTACAACAAGACTGCGGATGAGCTGGCTAAAATAGCCTCGGGGCGGACAAAGGTTCCCCCGGACGTCTTCTCCCGAGACCTACATCAACCCTTCGTCAAGACCGACGACACGCTCGAGCCCGAGGAGGCCTCGGCCCAGCCCGAGGCACCCTCGGCCGCCGAGGGTGAGGCACTGCGCGTCGAGGAAGAGCGGAATGGGGTCACGCCTAATCAAAACTGGCAGACCCCATACCTGCAATATCTCCACCGAGGAGAGCTACCCCTTGACAGAGCCAAAGCTCGGCGACTAGCGCGGCGCACCAAGTCGTTCGTCTTGCTGGGTGACGAAAAGGAGCTCTACCACCACAGCCCCTCAGGCATCCTCCAACAATGCATATCCATCGCCGAAGGTCAGGAGCTATTGCAAGAAATACACTCGGGGGCTTGCGGTCATCATGCAGCACCTCGAGCCCTCGTTGGAAACGCCTTCCAACAAGGTTTCTACTTGCCCGCCGCGGTGGCCGACGCCACTAGGATTGTACGCTCCTACCAGGGGTGTCAATTCTATGCAAGACAGACACACCTGCCCGCTCAGGCCCTGCAAACAATACCCATCACCTGGCCGTTTGGTGTGTGGGGTCTGGACCTCGTCGCTCCCTTGCAGAAGGCACCCGGGGGCTTCACGCACCTGCTGGTCGCTATCGACAAATTCTCCAAGTGGATCGAGGTCCGACCCCTAACCAGCATCAGATCCGAGCAGGCGGTGGCGTTATTCACCAACATCATCCATCGCTTCGGGGTCCTGAACTCCATCATCACCGACAATGGCACCTAGTTCACTGGCAAGAAGTTCCTGGACTTATGCGAGGACCACCACATCCGTGTGGACTAGGCCACCGTAGCTCACCCCATGACGAATGGGCAGGTAGAGCATGCCAACGGTATGCTCCTGCAAGGACTAAAGCCGAGGATCTACAACGACCTCAACAAGTTTGGCAAGCGATGGATGAAGGAACTACCCTCGATGGTCTGGAGTCTGAGGACGATGCCAAGCCGAGCCACGGGCTTCTCGCTGTTCTTTCTAGTCTATGGGGCCGAGGCTATCTTGCCCACAGACTTAGAATACGGTTCCCCAAGGGCGAGGGCGTACGACGACCGAAGCAACCAGACCAGCCAAGAAGCCTCACTGGACCAACTAGAAGAGGCTCGGGACATGGCCTTACTACACCGGCGCGGTATTAGCAGTCTCTGCGACACTACCACGCCCGAGGAGTTCGGTCCCGAGACCTCCAGGTGGGGGACTTGGTACTTCGGCTGCGGCAAGACGCCCGAGGGCGCCACAAGCTCACTCCTCCCTGGGAAGGGTCGTTCATCATCGCCAAGATTTTGAAGCCCGGAACATACAAGGTAGCCAACAGTCAAGGAGAGGTCTACAACAACGCTTGGAACATCCGACAGCTACGTCGCTTTTACCCTTAAGATGTTTTCAAGTCGTTCATATACCTCATTCTCTTTACATACACAAATAGAGTCTAACCGTCAAAGAAGGGTCAGCCTTGCCTCGGCAAAGCCCGACCCTCCCTCAAGGGCTAGAAGGGGGGAACCTCCTCTGCATCAAAATTTTCCTCGGAAAAAGTCTTTCTGCCAGAACATCTTTCGCGCTTTTCGACTGCTTCGATAGCGGGATCCTGAAAACGACGGAGTACACGTAAGCGGCAAGGCCGACCGAGCCGAGGGACTCCTACGCCTCCGGGATATGGATACCTCACTCATCACCTTCTACGATAAGTAACTCACGCTCGGATAAGCGATTCTGCTGACCGAACAAGTCTTAATGCTCGAAAACTTTTCTGCCAGAACAATTTTTCGTGCCTTCTCGACTATATCGATAACAGAATCCTGCGGACGAGTAAGAGTACACGTAAGCGGCGAGGCCGACCGAGCCGAGGGACTCCTACGCCTCTAGGATACGGATACCTCACTCATCACCTTCCGCGATAAATAACTCTCGCTCGGATAAGTGATTCTGCTACCGACAAACAAGTCCTGATACTCGAAACAAGAGGAAAAGAAACGCAACTTTATAACACGATAATGATATGTTTGTTCCTCGGCAGCCGCAAAATACATACGCGCACTACAAACAAACTGTTCCTGCAGGCTCAGACATCGACAGAGGGAGCAGCAGCACCCTCGGCGTTGTATCCACCTTCGGCGGGATCTGGCCCGGCCTCTGACGGCGACACAGGCGGAAGGATCTCCACCTCGAAGGAAGATGTCAGCACCGTGCCTGGGCCATCGCCGCCAGGGTCTCGTCCAGGAACCCGGCCCGAGCAGACGGCTTGGCTGGCCGCTCCGTAGCCTCAGCCAGCTGTCCCCCGAGGACATCAGCCCGGCTCACGGTCTCGGAAGTGTAACTCCGAAGATGGCCTCGCTCACGGATGACCTGGCCAGGCTCCGGCCGCCGCTGCTGCACCTCCTCGGCCTGGGAATCCACCTGCTCCTAGGCCGACGAAGCCCCTTTTCGAGCCGACTCCGCCTCTGTCCATGCTGACACCGCTGCCTCCGGCTCCGGCTCATCGAAGAGCAGCCGAGGGTTCCTTAGCTGAGCAAGAGAAGCCTTGAGTGGCAAGGCTGACCGAGCCGAGGGACTCCTATGCCTCCGGGATACGGATACCTCACTCGTCACCTTCCGCGCAAAGCAACTCACACTCGGTTAAGCGGTTCAGCTAGTCGACAGGCGAGTCCCAATGCTCGAAATAAGGGGAAAACACAGCTTCACGCCCAAATACACAGATGTTCAGGCCCCGACAGCCGCAATGAACATACACCGACACTCAAGGTGCCATTACAAACGGAACTCCGATTCCACTCCCTCGGGTATGAACAACCTCCACATCGGAGGACCCGCGGAACGACAAACTCCGGGTGGCTCGCCGGCGACCTCTGCAGCAGCAGCGACAATGACCTCCGTCTCAGGCGGCTAAACAGCAGCATCGATGACCTCAGGGCAAACGCTGCTGTGGGAAGGCCCTCGCCCACGTCCCCACACGAGGGGCGAGGACAAGCCGTCAAAGCCAAAGAGACGGAGGTCTGTCCGTGAGTGGCCCCAGCCTGCACCGGCAGATCCCCACTCAGGTCCTCGCGGACGGGCAGGCACCGACCTCCGCACGGAGGCGTCGTGCCGGAGCGAGGACAAGACAATCCAAGAACACGAACGCTGCCCTAGCGACGTGCGATGTCTTGGATGATCCCCCGGTATGCACGGCGCAACAGCCGCCCCACGGTGAGCGGACAGCCACGCTCCACCCCAGCGGTGGGAGGTGGCACCGGAAGCAGTGCCAGAGCCAGCTGAGCCAGCGAGCCAGGCACGCTGGAGCTGACGACGCTTGCAGCTGGCCGGCCCCACGTTGTCGAAGTCCGCCCCCTTCGCTAGGCCGGTGAGCACCCTCTCCCCTGAATGCTGAAGGAAGAGGTGGCCCGCCGGCCCATGCGGGAGGCAGAGCCCCGGCTCGCCTCGCTCCCCGCCCTAGCAAGGATGATGAAGATCCTTGAAGCTAAGGGCGGGGCACAGGTCGCAGCCCGGCTTGCTTCTCCCCACCATCGAACTGGTGGTCACTGTCCTGGGTGACCATTGGTGAGGGAATGCAGCCGGGCTGCCTGATGAAAATCCTTGATGCCGAGCGACGGCTGAAGGGTGCCAACCACCGCGAAGTTGCGCTCCTCCAACAGCAGTAAGACGAAAGCAACGCGGGTGCTCCCCATCCGGGGGCTCGGAAGGAGGAAGGGCGCAATGCATGAGGGGAGTGCCAAGGCGTGGCTACCACCCAGGGGGTCGATCCCTTTTTAAAGGCGACTCTCCCCACTCGCGTCCTCAGGCGTCGCGGACTAAGTCTTCACCGACGTGCTCTAGGGTCCTCCTCCTACGACACGGGGGCTGGGTCCCACGCGTCATGCAAGCTGGCCCGGGACAGAAGAAGCCAAACTGCCGCGCGCAGAGCGTGTAACCGCCCCACGGTTACAAGCACTCCTCCACCTTCGCCTAAACCAGCGGGTGAAAGGGCGGACCGCCATGCAGGTGACATGCAACTGCACCACGGGGACACACCCTTTCGACTTCGACGCATCCAGCATGGAGGTCCAGGCCCACACGTCATGTAACCGGCGCGCCGGTTACTACGTACGAAAAACTGCACCGCCACTTGCGCCAATGCCGCGCCTTCTCGACTACGGAATCAGTGCCGTGACTCGAGGCAACCCTGCGCATGGCCCAATAGTGCCAACCAAGCACATCGGTCACGGGTCAGTCAGCCGTGGGAGAAGGCGCGACGGTCGATATGGCCAAAAGTGGGCCGAAAGTAATGGCGGCAGTAGGCGGGCGGAAGCAGCAGTCAAATCGTCTACAGGCTCACGTCCCCTCCTGGAGCAGCAGGGGAGCCCTCTCCCACGGCGTGAAGACGATGCGCCCGTGTTCCATCCCTCGAACGGCTCGCGCAACGGCTGCCCCGCGAACCACCCGTCCTGTCGCATTAACTTCGCGGCAGGGCAGGCGACACCTTTGGCAGGCGAAGCGGGCGACGTTTCACCTCCGCCATGATGACCGTGTCAAAAAAGGTGCACCACATCCTTTAAATTCGTATCCTTTTCCTTCTCCCCTTTCTCTCTCTTGCTACAGGGACCGAGAAAGGGGATATTCCGAAAGGGATCCTTCTCCGCGAAGGAAGCGGGCCTCGAGCCCTACTACTGATGAGGGGTTCGAAGGCTGGCCCCTCGGAAGGGTTCGACAGCCGCCCTAGAGCACTCGGGCTTCAGGCTCATTACTGATTAGAGGTTCGAAGGCTGGCCCCTCGGAAGGGTTCGACAGCCACCTCAGACCACTCGTGCTCCGCGCCCACTACTGATCAGGGGTTCGAATGCTGACCCGCCGAAGGGTTCGACAGCCGCCCCAGAACACACAGAGCGAGGGATGACTCTAGGTACGTCCGATATATGGCCGAGGCTCGGGCTACGCTCTCGGGGTACCCTAGGACATTTCCGAGACCAGAAGGAGCGATTCTGTAACAGAATCCCATCAAAGGGAGGCATCGAGCCCTCGGACCCTATCGAACGGAACCGGGTCCGGCAAATCACCTGCAAGTACTTTTGGAGCGCGCCTCTGGGCCACTAGCCGACCCTTATCGAACGGGGCACGAGCGTCCACTCGGATCACCCGTTAGCAACTCACTAGAGACACCATGTTCGGCGCCCTCCGAGGGCAACATGGCGCTTCCCCCCTCCTCCTTGCGGAAAGGCGACGAAGGGGCGTATGATAAAAGCCGAGTCAGTCCTTGATCGTCCTCTCGCTGTGTGCAGAGGCTCGGGGGCTGCCCTCGCAAACCTGGCTCCGGCCAAACCGTTGACAGCGTAAACAAACCAGCCCGAGAACTTGGAACCTGACCATGCACCCGAGCTACGATCAGATCGCATGAGGGAACAACCAGACCGGCCGAGGCATCACAAAAGGCATTAAGACCTTAGAGGAGTCAAACCACTCCTCCGAGGCCTCGGGGGCTACACCCGGTGGGTGCGCTCGCGCGCACCCACCGGAACAAAATGTAACTGAGAAAGGCCGGTCCCCTTGCAAAAAAATGCGACAAAGCCTCCAAGCGAGTACCAACACTCCCTTTGAGGCTCGGGGGCTACTGTCGGGGACCATAATTAGGGGTACCCCCAACACTCTTAACTCGGCTGGTAATCACCATCAGCACAAGCTGTAGAGCCTGATGGGTGAAATTCAGGTCAAGGCTCCGTCCACTCAAGGGACACGATCTCGCCTCACTCGAGCTCAGCCTCGGGCAGGAACAGTAGACCCAGGCGGATTCATGCCTCGCCCGAGGGCCTCCTCAAGTAACGGGCGCACCCTCGACTCACCCGAGGCCCAGCTCGGGCAAGCTTCGCAGTGAAGCAAACTTGGCCAGATCGCCTCGCCAACCGACCGTATCGCAGGAGCATTCAATGCAAGGATCGCCTGACACCTTATCCTGACGCACGTTCCTCAGTCGGTAGGGCCGAAGTGACCGCAGTCACTTCGCCCCACCACTGACTGACCTGACAGGAAAACAGTGCCGCCTGCCCCGCTCCGACTGCTGTGCCACCCGCCAGGGTGAGGCTGATAACAGCTAAGTCCCGCCTCAGGCACAACAGGAGGTCTTCACCTCGCCCGACCCCGGGGGCTCGGCCCCCGCCTCGGCCTCAGAAGACGGTCTCCGCCTCGCCCGACCCCAGGGCTCGGCCCCCGCCTCGGCCTCGGAAGGTGGGCTCCGCCTCGCCCAACCCCAGGGCTCGGCCTCGACCTCGACCTCGGAAGGTGGTCTCCGCATCGCCCGACCCCAGGGCCCAGCCTCTACCTCAACCTCGGGCGGAATCGCGTCCTCGCCTGACCCTGGCCTCAGCCTCAGGAGTCTCCGCCTCGCCTGACCTTGGGCTCGGACCGACCACGCCACAGGGGGGATCATCATTACCCTACCCCTAGCTAGCTCAGGCTATGGGGAACAAGACCGGCGTCCCATCTGGCTCACCCCGGTAAACAAGTAATGATGGCACCCCGCGTGCGCCCATGACGACGGCGGTTCTCAGCCCCCTACGGAAGCAAGGAGACGTCAGCAAGGTCCCGGCAGCCCCGACAGCTGTGCTTCTACAGGGCTCAAGCGCTTCTCCGACGGCCACGACATCGCATGCACATGGCTCTAGCACCTCTCCGACAGCCACGTTGGCATGTACATAGGGCTCTGGCTCCTCTCTGCCGAACACGTTAGCATATTGCTACACCCCCATTATACACCTGGACCCTCTCCTTACATCTATAAAAGGAAGGTCCAGGGCCCTCGTACGAGAGGGTGGTCGCGTGGGAGGACGGGCTGACGAACAGGCTCTCTCTCTCCCTCGCGAACGCTTGTAACCCCCTACTGCAAACGCATCCACTCTGGCGCAGGACAACACGAAGCCGCAGTTCTCTTTCCCCCTTGTGTTCCATCTCGCGCCGACCCATCTGGGCTGGGACACGCAGCGACAATTTACTCGTCGATCCAGGGACCCCCCGGGGTCGAAACGCCGACATCACTGTTCCAAGCACTCTATGGGAGGAATTGTCGAACTCCATTGCACTACGACCAGCCCGGCGAAAGGCAGGTGTTCGGTGCAGACATTTTTCTTGAAGCCGAAGGGAATATCAGAATGGTTCGAAAGAATCTTAAGACAACGCAGTCCAGGCAGCGAAGTTATACCGACACTAGACGAGGAGAGTTGAGCTTCAAAGTGGGAGATTATGTTTACCTAAAGGTGTCACCCATCATAGGAATCAAAAGGTTTGGAGTCAAAGGCAAGCTAGCACCTCGATACGTCAGACCATACCAGATTTAGGCAAGACGTGGAGAAGTGGCATATCAACTCAGCCTACCAGAAAGTCTGTCAGCTATTCATGGTGTGTTCCATGTGTCTTAGCTGAAGAAATGTTTGCGAGTGCCAGAAGAGCAATTGCCAATCGAGGATCTCAAAGTCCAAGAAGATTTAACATATATCGAGAAGCCAACTTAGATTCTGGAGACAGCGGACATAGTTACTCGAATGTGTAAAGTCAAGTGGGGTCATCATTTAGAGGAAGAAGCTACTTGGGAAAGAGAAGATGATCTCAAAGCCAAATATCCGAAACTCTTTGCTAGCCAACCCTGAATCTCGAGGGCGAGATTCTTTTTAAGGGGGATAGGTTTGTAACACCCTGAATTTGGGGGTATAAAATTTCTTTTCTAATATCTACCAAATTCAGGTGTTACTCCTTTTATCACCTCTATAGTTTTCCTTTTCTATTCTCTTTAATAGGATTTTGGATTAATTATGTGGGAGATGTATTATTTTATTTGGAATATTAAAATCTAGGGAGATATGAATGTTTGCATCATGCTGAGCTTAAACTTTATTTTTGGTTGATGATCATGTTTGAAATATTTGAATTAGAATTGTGGTTTGATTTGATTTGAATTCCCTAGAGAAAATAAAAATAAAAGGAATTAGAAATTCATAAGAAAAAGGAAAATCCATTTTAGCCTAGTCGGCCAGCTAAGCCCCGCCCCGCCCACGCGAGCGCCCACCCTCCCTGACATTTGGGCCCCGCCTATCGGTGCCACTCTCGCGCCCGCGCGTCCCCCTCTCCCTCTGCCCGGTAGGTCCAACATGTCGGCGTCGGTTTCCTTCGCGCACGCGTCCTGCTCTCTCTCTATCCCGCGGGCCCCGTTTGTCAGCGCCATTGCACGTTCCTTTGCACACACGCACGTGTCTCTGCGCAGCGGGCCCGCCCTGTCAGCTTCGGCTTCCCCGCGAAGCACCACTGGCCCACGAGCACGCACGCTGAGAAGACCGGCCATGTCACCTGCCCACGTGCCCTAGCTCCCTTTTGAGCACCGCTCGCACTCGCTCTCTCCCCCTGCCTCATTTCACCCACTCCCACCCTCTCTCGCGCTCTGCCGCTGCCGCCAAAGCCCGCCAGAGTAAAGCGCCCGTCGTGTCGGCCGTCCAGGTGCCAGGAGCCACGCCAAGCCATCCCGAGCATCGTCCTGAGGTGAGGAACTTGCTCCCGTGCTCGGTTTTCCCTTAATCTCGCTCTATCGTGGTCAATTCGCCCTCGCTGGAGCTCGGCCGCGCCAGCTCGCCGCACTTACGTGGTGTCCAGCCAAAATGGCCCCGTCCCATGCCCCAGTTGTGGTCCATAGTGTTTCCCTTCCCTCGCCAGAGATAGCCCGACCCTTAGCACACCCGATTCCCCCTCCCCGCAACCGGGATTCCTCACCGAAGTTATCCCGACCCGCCCGGAGCACCCCCTCCACCGTTCTTCCGCCTCCGGTACCGTTCTCGCGACCAGAGTCCTGCAGTGAGTTAGTCGGGCCCTCCTCGCCGGTCCTAGCCAACTCCGGTGACCTCAAACCCCCTAGAGCTTAGACTCGTCCCGTCTCCGGCGACTTCGCCGCCGTGGGCCAGAGCAGCACCGCCCGCAGCCGTCAATGCCTAGCATTTGATCTCAACCGTCCGATCTCGATCCCGCGGTCCGGATCTCCGGATACCGTTTCGGGCAGGCGCCCAGCCCCTAGCCCCATCTTTCGGTCACCAGCACCCCTGACGCTGGGCCCGACCAGTAAGCCCCCTCCCATTCCCAGTCGCTGACTTCCCTGGCCCGCCTATCAGCGCTCGCGCTCAGGTCTAATCCTAGCCGGTGATCAAGCGATCGAGATCACCCGATACCCGTTCGTTCGGAAAACTTGTTAAAAGAACCCTCGGCTTTTTAGAAAATAACTCATAGTCCTGTGGTCTTGCGCGCATACCCCTAGTTTCTTGCAGAGAAGCCCCTGGACTTTAGTTTTATCACAAAATAGGTCTAATTTAGTATTTTGAGTTCCAAAACTTGTTTATTTCATATCTTTTGCATATGAACTCCAAATTGGGTGGTTCAAATTGCAAAATGTTCATAAGATTATTCTCTATCTGTTTAAATTAGTATCTTTCATTGTCTGCATGTCTTAATTTTATGTCTAGGCTATAGGTGCATTTAAAATGATGGTTTACTTATTAAAAGGAAAATAAAAAGGGAAGCACTAATGACTAGTTAAGTGATTAACTTGTGAAAAGAATTTCATGTGATGTATGATCCCACCCCTAGAATGAATTTGGTAATTTCTTAAGATATCTATAGTTATGTTATGTAATCCACTGAGATAGGCAGTACTTAGAGAACCACAAACCTCTTGGTGTATTAATCTACCCTAGAATCTAGATTTCACCTTTATGTTTATACCTTTTGTGACTCCCAAGTCATTAGGCCCACCTACAGTTGTCCTTGTCCATCGGACCTCAGACAATCCTGCAGGTGTACCTAATCACTTGACAAGTTTGGTATCTGTATTCTTTACCTTGCCCGAGAGCGTTTTACCCGTCGCGCAGATATTACAACACATCGGAAGTACGAGTATGCGGAAGTAGTTACAACAACTTATTTTATGTTAAAATATAGAAAGAGTAGTATTATTACAGACCAGTAAATATAAGAGTGCTTGAGTAGTATTATTACATACCCTAGGAGGCAAAAACCCCTCCCGATAATAGTAAAAAGTTTTTAAAGGAGGACACTTCCTCCCGAGGCTTCTGTCTTGGTTTTCTTCCTTAGGCACCACCTTGGAACAAAAGCAACAAAAAATTGCTGCTTCCTCACCTACAACAACATGGGTTCGAAAACCCTGAGTATGAAGTGTACTTTCGCAAGTCTTACCCGTCAAAATAAAAGACTCTCAAGGATATGCTGGCTTTTGGGAATCAAGGTATGGCTTATCAAGAATCAAATACTCTGTTTGCAGAAATGCTTACTAATAGTGGATCCTTAAAAATCCAGTTTTACTTGTCAGGTTAAGTAAAGTTACCTGTATCTAGAGTTCTTTCTATCCTAGTTCAAGCACTTGGCCTACACTAGCCGTCTTTTCATCATCCCTTTAGTTCACTGGATTTCTACGTGTAAGTCAGTGACCAAGTCTTCATGTCCTAGAAGTAACGGTGATCCGAATCGATTCATACTCATCTGAGGATCTCTAATCACACGACAAATGTAGCACTTAACACTTGCATATGTCAACTCGCCACCGTGGTTCTTAAGACCATATCAGGTTCACGCCAACCGAGAGCACAGATACACCACCGTCCGGCCTCTTGCCACGGAGGGTACACGCTACTCTCGCCATCTCTCCACTCCCATTGTGTGTTACCTTATTCTGGTATTAGTCTGCCCGAGGTAAAGCTTACCCATTATGAGGCATGTGACCAGTTAAAGGGTCCTCGGTCAGCAGGCCTACATCGACAAGGTCCTTAATCGACTCAGACGGAGACACTACACCGAGACTCCCTTCTCGTGCAAGTCAACCACCCGGTCTTAGCTTTATTATTTTCAACCCAAAGTTTGGTACCTTGAAGAGGTACATATTTTCCGATGTTGAAACCATCACGACCATGATGGATCCACCATCACGTTTTATTTTTGAAAACATCCCACCCACTTGAAGCATCATCTTTTGTCAAAACAAAACATTTTGTTATTCTAGAGCAAGGCTAAGCATAAGAAAAACCTTTTTTATAAAACAGGTGATCAAGGAAGGGTAATCAATCTTCCAAGGAAGAAAATGCAGCAAGTGTTTAGCACACAACTCCTATCACCTAATGCATCAAGCAAGTGAGAAAGATTTTAAAATAGCAAGGAGGTGGCAAATGCACCGGGGCTTGCCTTGTGTTATAGGTGAGTCGGGCTCTGCTCCACAGATGTCAAAATAAAAGCAGTTCCCGGCCTGAGGTTCTTCAGGTGGTGGTGGTGTAGCTCTTGCTTCTTCAACTTCTACTTCTTCGTTTTCTATATATCACATATATATAATCATGAATGCTCATTTAATCCTCATGAAAAAGCAAAGATAATAAAGGTATATTATCTAAGGTCTTGAATACAATTTTCCTTCACGGGACCCCAGGAAACTAGGGTTTTTGGAGTCATTAGCGAAGTTCTTAGGGCGGGTATCGCTAGAAGACTAGGGTTTTAGGGTTTAGGCATCAAACATTGTCCAAATCATACCAAACTTTACACAAGGCTTCTAAATAACATTTAAAGCTTATCCAATAAGTTTAGTGATTTTTGGGATTATTAACCAATTTCTAAAATTCCAGGGGGTATAAGCTTTGGCTATTTTAAATACTCCATAATTTCTTAGTTGGACTAAAAAGCATGCTACTATTTTTATTAAACAATATAGAAAATTAGGAACCTAGCAAAATTGGTCTTGCATTTTTAGCATTTTTATACAATTTTTTAGAAATCCTTTAATCTTGACAGAAAAAAAGAAAAACTCGGAACAGTGTTAGTCTGAATTCAACCCAACTGGCCTGCAGAAGGGGGAAAGCACGCGCGCGTCCGCGCCCGCACTGTTGACCTTGCAAAAAGGCCCCTGCTGATTTGAATAACTTGAAACGGGGTCGCAGTACTATTCCTAGAGTCACTGACATCTACAAAAACAACCCCCATGTTCTATTTCTTTACAGAGCTCGGTCCACGACGTGGAGCGGCGGAGCAGGCACTCAGGTGAGCTCACTCTGGCCGAAATACGCCACGACCAGTGCTCTAAATTGGTTTACTCCTAATTCAACACCGAAGAAGTGTTTCCCCTTGATCAATTGCACTAGCAGAGCTCTAAATCATCCTGCCCACGGAGACAACGCGAACAACGGATGAACACGGGTGTTTTCAACGACCTGGTGCAGCTTAGCTCAATTGAATGGGTCAAGGAGCATCAGGAGAACCTAAGGACACTGAAACGGGAGAGCAGAGAGCATGAACAGACCTGGGAGTAGCTGGCCACGGAGCGCGGAGGATATTTGTTCGCTGGTGATAGAAAAGGGGAAAACGACGTCGCGACGGTTCCAGGTGGAATTAGGAGGTGAGGTTGGGGCTACATGGTCGCAAAGGACTATGGTTTCACCGTACACAACCAATTTTGGGAGAGGTGGAGAGGATTTCACGGATTTGTGCTTCAACCGAGTTCACTGGTGAAGATGTGAATACCTCGCCGTGGGTGGTGGGGCTATTTAAAGGCACGGTGGTCCAGCTAACGATCCACAGCCGTGGATTACACCGTTCGTGCATGGTTACCACGTAAAGCAGGGACACAGTGAGGGAGGAGCGAGGCATGGATGACACGGAGATGGAAATGACCGAGCCACGATGGCCACCGATGAATTTTCACCGACTAGGCTCGGGCTAGGTCCGCGAGGTCGCGACACATCCAAAGTTACCTCCCTGCGAATATCCACGGCGTGCTAGGCACGAATCACGACGATTGGTGCGAATCCGGGCGCGTGGATCACCGGCGGCGAGGGGGACTGAACCCTGGGATATTTCAGTGCACTGTATCATTGGAAGCTTCATCAGTTGTTCTAACCGAGGATCTTCAGAGGCATTTTTCTTGAATTTTTGCATGACAACTTGCTAATCTGTTTGTAGTAAACTTGTAGTCCTATATACAAACTACAATTCTACTACAGAGATCATGCTCGTTGCTTACTCCTTTGAGCATGAATTAAGCCTAAAGTTCTTCAAAACTCACTGATAGTCCATATTCAGTTTCTGTAGTATCTGACAGCCAAACTTTAGGGCCAATTATCTCCATCTTTTTGTATAACACAATGCTTATTCCCTTAAGCAAAGTTGTACTCCTATAGTAGGTCTAGACTTTTGATGTGTTAACCCTAGGCAAAATCTTTGTATATTTGGATCTACAGAGTTCCAAAGTCAGCCATATTCACTGATTTTCAGACTTAGCCATATGAGAGGAATGGAGTGGCTTTTTGCAAATAAGCCCATTTCACATCTTTTGACTTGGAAATCCTCACATGTGTGAACCATATGCTTTAGGGTACCTTAATTCCTTGGTTTTGGCACTTAGGTCCAAAAGTGTGCAACATTTACATATAACCCCCTAGGGTTTCAGTCCAGGGGTTTCCAGGGGTCTATTTAGGGTTTTTGGTACTTCTAGGGTTTGGGTGCCACTCAAGTCCATTAATGGTGACATTTTATGATCATTTCTAATGAGTTTTGAAGTTTCCTCTCATTTAGGCTTTATTTACACTTCTAAGCCATGCTTAGGGTTAAGTACCCTACTCTATGGTTCCACCTATGACAAGTTATATCAATACAACTTGTTTGAAATTTTTGCCTAGTGAATGCATTCTAAGTGTAACAATCACATGGTACACTAATGCTCATGATGTTATGCTCAAGCTTTAGTGGTAGTAACACCGGGGGTGTTACATCCTTCTCCCCATAAAAGAATCTCGTCCCGAGATTTAAAAGTACTAAGGCAAGTAATGGAAAAGGGAACGCGTCATATCCTTATTTCCTCATTTTTGGTACAAGGCAAGGGTGGTATGGGGTCTACTCCTTTATTACAACAAATGTACATATCTTACAATTTACATGAAGCTAAAAAGCCTGGGAAATTCTTTTCTAAAAACTCACCAAGTAGCTTCGTCTTCCGTGTGTTGGTTCCATTGTATCTTATAAAACTTGAGAGTTCTCCTTCGGGTAATCCTATCCTTTTGATCCAAGACTGAAATAGGATGTTCTAAATATGTCAAGTCTGGTTCTAAGGCAACATTCATCACTTCAACGGTTCGATCTGGAACCCGAAGACACTTCTTTAATTGAGATACGTGGAACACATTGTGCACCGCAGACAATGTTTCAAGTAATTGGAGTCGGTATGCCACTGGTCCACATTGTTCAAGAATAGGAAAAGGACCAATGTACCGGGGTGCAAGCTTTCCTTTTACCCCGAAACGTGATACACCCTTCATTGGTGAGACTTTCAGGTAGACATAATCTTCAACTTGAAAGTACAAGGGTTTGCGTCGTTTGTCTGCATAACTTTTTGGCGAGCTTGGGCTTCTTTCAAATTATGTATTATTCGTTGAACCTTCTCTTCTGTTTCTTTTACCATATCAGGCCTAAAAACCATCTCTCTCCTTGTTCAGACCAGTTTAATGGAGCATGACACCGTCGTCCATACAAGGCTTCAAAGGGTGCCATTTTGATGCTCTCTTGATAGCTGTTATTGTATGAGAACTCGGCCAATGGTAAGCAGTCATCCCATTTCTATGGGAATTCCCGAACACATGCTCGTAACATATCTTCAAGTATTTGATTTACTCTCTCGGTCTACCCACTGGTTTGGGGATGATAGGCCGAACTGTGAAGCAACTTGGTACCCAGGGATTTATGCAGTGCTTCCCAAAACTTGGCTACAAATTGCAGCCCACGATCCGACACTATGGTCTTTGGAACCCCATGTAGACTAAGAGTACAAGCAATATACAACTGGGCATAGACAGCAACTGGATGGTCTGTCTTGACGGGCAGAAAATGGGCTATCTTGGTAAGTCGATCAACTATAACCCAAATAGAGGCATACCCTTTTGTTGTCCTGGGCAATCCCACAATAAAGTCCATGCTTATATCCTCCCATTTCCATGTTGGGATAGGTAACGATTGCAATGAACCAGCAATTTTCATATGTATGGCTTTGACACATCTGCAAGTGTCGCATCTCGCCACATAGCGTGCAATTTTAATCTTCATTTGGTCCACCAATAATGTTGCTTTAGATCATGATACATCTTAGTGCTTCCGGGATGAATAGAATAGCGACTAAGATGTGCTTCATCTAAAATTTACTGGCGGACTTTATCATTCTTGGGCACAACTATGCGGTTGTTAAACCATACAACACCTTGATCTTCTTCTCTGAAACAATTGGCTTTACCGGCCTTTATTTTCTCATGAATGTGTTTCATACCCTCATCATTTCTTTGTGCATTAATTATTCTTTGCAGAAGAACCGACTCAAGCTTCAAGTGATTTAAAGTTCCATGTTGAATCATTCCCAGGTTCAACTTCTCCATTTCTTGGCATAATGTAATGTCAGAAGTCTTCATTGTAAGACAATGACAGAAAGCCTTGCGACTTAGTGCATCTGCCACTACATTGGCCTTGCCTGGGTGATAGTGAATTTCCAATTCATAATCCTTAATCAGCTCAAGTCATCTCCTCTGCCTCATATTCAGCTCTGACTGGGTAAAGATGTACTTCAAGCTTTTATGGTCTGTATAGATATGACAGATATTCCCCAGCAGATAATGATGCCATATTTTTAGGGCATGAACCACAGCAGCTAATTTCAGGTCATGAGTTGGATAATGTTCCTCAAGCCGGCGCAACTGTCTTGAGGCATACGCTATAACTCGGCCTTCTTGCATCAAGACACAACCTAAGCCACTGCCTGATCCGTCACAATACACATCAAAAGGCTTTTCAATGTCCGGTTGAGCTAATACTGGAGCAGTGGTCAATAACACCTTCAGCTGCTCGAAAGCTTCATCACATCATGAAGACCAGTTAAATTTTGTGTCGTTCTTCAATAAACTTGTGATTGGTTTCACAAGCTTGGAAAAATCTAGAATAAATCGACGCTAATAACCAGCCAGTCCAAGGAAACTTCGGACTTGATGTACAGTGGTTTGTGGTTTCCACTCCAAAATATCCTGGACTTTGCTGGGATCAACCGCAATCCCCTTGGCAGACAATACGTGTCCCAAAAAATGGATCTCCTCCAGCCAAAACGCGCACTTACTGAATTTAGCATATAGTTGATGCTCCCTTAAGCGCGTTAATACGATCCGCAAATGCCGAGCATGCTCCTCTTCATTCTTGGAATATATTAAAAATATCATCAATGAAGACCACCATGAATTTATCCAACTCGGGCATGAATACCGAGTTTATAAGATATGTGAAGTGGGCAGGAGCATTTGTTAATCCGAAAGACATAACCAGATATTCAAATAATCCATACCGCGTAGTGAATGCGGTCTTGGATATATCTTTGGGTCGGATACGGATCTAATGGTAACCCGACCTAAGGTCAATCTTGGAAAATACCCGAGCTTCGGTAAGTTGATCGAATAAGATATCAATCCGGGGAAGAGGGTACTTATTCTTAATTGTGACCTCATTAAGGGGTCTATAATCCACGCACATTCGAAGCGTTTGGTCCTTCTTCTTGACAAAGATGGCTGGACAACCACAAGGTGACGAACTAGGTCGGATGAATCCCTTTTCTAGTAGATCTTGTAATTGTGTCTTGAGCTCTGCCAACTCATTCGGAGGCATTCGGTAGGATCTTCTAGAAACAGGAGCCGTACCGGGCTTCAATTCAATCACAAATTCTACATCTCACTCTGGAGACAATCCAGGCAGATCTTGCAGAAAGACGTCCGGGAATTCACATACTACCGGAATATCCTAGATCTCCGGTATGATGGCTTCATAGACTCTGCCAAATGGTTTAGCTGTAGTAGCTACGGGAATGGACAAGAGAACCTCTTCCTGGCCATAGCTCAACCTGATGGTTCTCAAATTAGTGTTGAGGATAGCTTTGTGCTGGGCTAACCAATTCATGCCCAGAATTACATCTATATCTTGGCCTTTTAGAACAATCATATTTGTGGGGAAGTCAGGTTCAGCCAATGTTACGGGCACATGGAAAGCCACTTCTTTAGTGAATATTTGTCCCCCAAGCGAATGAATAATAAACCCTTCCCGTGATTCAATGCAAGGAATGCAATATTTCTCCACAAACTTCTTGCTTATGAATGTATGTGAAGCACCAGAATCAAAGAGAATGACTACAGGGTGATTGGCCACGAGAAACGTACCCATCATAACCGGCTCTCCCTCCGGCATGGTGGCCACTTGTGTATAATAGATTCGCCCAATTTTCTTCATATTCTTGCCCGCTGCATTATTTGCCGTGTTTCCATTGCCTTGGCTGGAACTCCCCGGGTTCTGCTGATTATTGGAGTTGTTCCACCTCGGATATGGGCAGTTTTTGATGAAATGTCTAGACTTCCCACAATTGAAGCAACCTGTTGATGAACTCGAGAGTGCAGGGAAACGAGCACCAGGGGCACTCGACTGAGTTGTTGAAGTGGGGGCAGTGGCAAGGCGGATGAATACAGGCTGTTTAAAGGGGTAGGAGGGTGGATGAGGTGAAGAACGGTTTTGATTGAAAGGTCGGATTACCAACCTTTGTCGCTTTTCAGGCCCTTGGTTGGACCTGTCACCTCCAAAGCCCTTTGACTTCCCAGGGCCTGCATACTTAGCTTCAACTACCAGCGCTGTGCTGACAGCCCTGCTGTAGGAGAGGTCGAGGCAGGTGGCCATCTTTTGTTGTAGCTGGTCATTGAGGCCTCTCATAAAACAATTCCTCGTTTTCAGGTTAGTGTTGACCTGGTCAATGGCGTACT
Organism: Zea mays; assembly: GCF_902167145.1. NCBI lineage: Eukaryota > Viridiplantae > Streptophyta > Magnoliopsida > Poales > Poaceae > Zea > Zea mays. The sequence continues at coordinate 114,920,815 of NC_050096.1, forward strand.
AGGACAAATGATTGAACTTGTTGAGATACTGTGTAACAGTATCTCCACCTTGTTTGAGTTTCATGAATTCTTCTTGCTTCATATGGAGCACTCCTTCTGGAATGTAGTGCTCCCGAAATGCCAATTTAAATTCGTCCCATGTAACTTGATGTCCGGTAGGCTGAATGGCCACATAATTTCCCCACCAGGTGCTGGCAGGGCCTCTTAACTGCTCAGCAGCAAACAATGGCTTCTGGGTCTCCCTGCATCGGATGAGTCCAAACTTCTGCTCAATGACCCGAACCCATTCGTCTGCTTCGAGAGGATCCTCAGCTTTGACGAATAGTGGGGGACGAGTTTCCAAGAAATTCAAGTACGAAGTTTCGCAGGGTCCTTGCGGGTAAGCCCTCCCTCCTTGTTGTTGAAGTTGTTGTCCCGCCATTTTACATAGGAAGCGGTTATTGTCAGCGGTCGCGGTGACCAAGGTAGCGATAGCCTCGGCCAGCGTGGGTGGTACCGGCGGTGGATTGGGTGTATCATCTTGACCACGTGATGTTCCCGCGCCGTCATGTGCACGAGTTCGAGATGGCATCTGAAGCAAAGAAATATTTGGAAAATATCACATGCTAATACATACCATCATTTTACATCACTTAAGATGTAATGTTACAAACTCAATGTACAACATGACTTCATTACCTATTTTACATTAACATTATTTCTAAACTATACTACTACTAGTATTTATTATCCTTAGCAACTTCGTTGTCGGGTGTAGGGGTCCATTCATCAGCCAGGTTCATTGAAGGCGGGGGCTTGAAAAGATCTAGTTCCCCACCAAATGCTTCACCTGCTATTCCAGAAGGTCGAGCTCCCATTCCGACAGGGTCTGCAGGTACGTCGGGGTGCAGTCGTGAATACAATTCATGAACTTCCTAATGCAATGTATTGCAGTACACCTGCAAGTTATCAACGGCCGTGCTAAGCTCCTCCACACGAGCTCGAGCTTTGGCTTCTCGGTCCCAAGCAATGGAACGTGAGTTGACGGCCCAATCGAGTGCCAAATCACATTCGGCAAGCTCGTCTTGCAGATGCTAGATGTCAGTTCTTAACTCGTTTATGCGCTGACCATCCTCGACCCACACACTGTTCCTGTGACGTAGCTCCGTTCGAAGCTGCTCCACCTGGGCTTCTAGATCTCCAATGGGATCATTGCTGCCGCTGCTGCTATCCTAATGCCTTGGAGCCAGCTGGTGCCAAGGTACACCAATCGGTCCAGTGGACTTGCGCGCGGTTTTCCTCGTGCGCAGCGGCATATCTCCATAAGGGGAAAATCTTATTAGTATAGTTTTTAACATGATGCATGTATAATTACAGAATCAACCTTAGTTTATTCACAACCTTCTATACATTGCACTCTACTATCTGGTCTTTAAAATAAGTACTTCAGAAGGTATTTAGATAAGAAGGAAAGAAACTTTCTTAGATAAGTCTTTGAAAATTCTTTTTGAAAATGCCTCATAACATCTGCAGAGATGGGCTTCGCTCCGATACCAGCTGTGACAGAACCTCCCAAGTCATTAGGCCCACCTACAGTTGTCCTTGTCCATCGGACCTCAGACAATCCTACAGGTGTACCTGATCACTTGACAAGTTTGGTATCTATATTCTTTACCTTGCCCAAGAGCGTTTTACCTGTCGCGCAGATATTGCAACACATCGGAGGTACGAGTATGCGGAAGCAGTTACAACAACTTATTTTATATTAAAATATAGAAAGAGTAGTATTATTACACACCAGTAAATATAAGAGTGCTGGAGTAGTATTATTACATACCCTGGGAGGCAAAAACCCCTCCCGATAATAGTAAAAAGTTTTTAAAGGAGGACACTTCCTCCCGAGGCTTCAGTCTTGGTTTTCTTCCTTAGGCACCACCTTGGAACAAAAGCAACAAAAATTTGCTGCTTCCTCACCTACAACAACATGGGTTCAAAAACCCTGAGTACGGAGTGTACTTTCGCATGTCTTACCCGTCAAAATAAAAGACTCTCAAGGACATGCTGGCTTTTGGGAATCAAGGTATGGCTTATCAAGAATCAAAGACTCTGTTTGCAGAAATGCTTACTAATAGTGGATCCTTAAAAATCTAGTTTTACTTGTCAGGTTAAGTAAAGTTACCTATATCTAGAGTTCTTTCTATCCTAGTTCAAGCACTTGGCCTACACTAGCCGTCTTTTCATCATCCCTTTAGTTCACTGGATTTCTACGTGTAAGTCAGGGACCAAGTCTTCATGTTCGAGAAGTAACGGCGATCCGAATCGATTCATACTTAGTTAAGGATCTCTAATCACACGACATATGTAGCACTTAACCCTTGCATATGTCAACTCGCCACCGAGGTTCTTAAGACCAGATCAGGTTCACGCCAACTGAGAGCACAAATACACCACCGTCCGGCCTCTTGCGACGGAGGGTACACGCTACTCTCGCCATCTCTCCACTCCCATTGCGTGTAATCTTATTCTGGTATTAGTCTGCCTGAGGCAAAGCTTACCCATGATGAGGCATGTGACCAGTTAAAGGGTCCTCTGTCAGCAGGCCTACATCGACAAGGTCCTTAATCAACTCAGACGGGGACACTACACCGAGACTCCCTTCTCGTGCAAGTCAACCGCCCAGTCTCAGTTTTATTATTTTCAACCCAAAGTTTGGTACCTGGCAGAGGTACATCTTTTCCGATGTTGAACCCATCACGGCCTTGATGGATCCACCATCACGTTTTATTTTTGAAAACATCCCACCCACTTGAAGCATCATCTTTTGTCAAAACAAAACATTTTGTTTTTCTAGAGCAAGGCTAAGCATAAGAAAAACCTTTTTATAAAACAGGTGATCAAGGAAGGGTAATCAATCTTCCAAGGAAGGAAATGCAGCAAGTGTTTAGCACACAACTCCTATCACCTAATGCATCAAGCAAGTGAGAAAGATTTTAAAATAGCAAGGAGGTGGCAAATGCACCGGGGCTTGCCTTGTGTTATAGGTGAGTCGGGCTCTGCTCCACAGATGTCAAAATAAAAGCAGTTCCCGGCCTGAGGTTCTTCAGGTGGTGGTGGTGTAGCTCTTGCTTCTTCAACTTCTACTTCTTCTTCGTTTTCTATATATCACATATATATAATCATGATTGCTCATGTAATGCTCATGAAAATTCAAAGATAATAAAGGTATATTATCTAAGGTGTTGAATACAATTTTCCTTCACGGGACCCCAGGAAACTAGGGTTTTTGGAGTCATTAGTGAAGTTCTTAGGGCGGGTATCGCTAGAAGACTAGGGTTTTAGGGTTTAGGCATCAAACATTGTCCAAATCATACCAAACTTTACCCAAGGCTTCTAAATAACATTTAAAGCTTATCCAATAAGTTTAGTGATTTTTGGGATTATTAATCAATTTTTAAAATTCCAGGGGTAAAAGCTTTTGCTATTTTAAATACTCCATAATTTTATTAAATACTATAGAAAATTAGGAACCTAGCAAAATTGGTCTTACATTTTTAGCGTTTTTCTACAATTTTCTATAAATCCTTTAATCTTGACAGAAAAAGAAAAACTCGGAACAGTGTTGGGTTGAATTCAGCCCAACCGGCCTGCAGAAGGGGAAAAGCACGCGCTCGTCCGCGCCCGCACTGTCGACCTTGCAAAAAGGCCCCTGCTGATTTGAATAACTTGAAACAGGGTCACAATACTATTCCTAGAGTCGCTGACATCAACAAAAACAACCCCTAAGTTCTATTTCTTTATAGAGCTCGGTCCACGACGTGGAGCGGCGGAGCAGGCACTCCAGCGAGCTCACTCTGGCCGGAATACACCACGACCAGTGCTATAAATTGGTTTACTCCTAATTCAACATCGAAGAAGTGTTTCCCCTCGATCAATTGCACTAGCGGAGCTCTAAATCATCCTGCCCACGGAGACAGCGCGAACAACGGATGAACACGGGTGTTCCCGACGAGCTGGCGCAACTTAGCTCAATTGAATGGGTCGAGGAGCATCAGGATAACCTATGGACACTGAAACGGGAGAGCAGAGAGCATGAACAGACCTGGGAGTAGCTGGCCACGGAGCGCGGAGGATTTTCGTTCGCCGATGACATAAAAGGGGAAAACGGTGCCACGACGGTTCTGGGCGGAATTAAGAGGTGAGGTTGGGGCTACACGGTCGCAAAGGACTATGGTTTCACCTTGCACAACCAATTTTGGGAGAGGTGGAGAGGATTTCGCGAATTTGTGCTTCAACCGAGTTCACTGGTGAAGATGTGAATACCTCGCCATGGGTGGCAGGGCTATTTAAAGGTGTGGTGGTCCGGCTAACGATCCACGGCCATGGATTACACCGTTCATGCATGGTTACCTTGTAAAGAAGGGACACAGTGAGGGAGGAGCGAGGCATGGATGACACGGTGGCGGAAATGACTGAGCCACGGCGGCCGCTGGTAAATTATCTCCGACTAGGCTTGGGCTAGGTCCGCGAGGTCGCTACACGTCCAAAGTTACCTCCCTGCGAATATCCACGGAGTGCCAGGCACGAATCACAGTGCACTGTAACATTGGAAGCTTCATCAGTTGTTCTGGCCGAGGATCTTCAGAGGCATTTTTCTTGAATTTTTGCATGAAAACTTGCTAATCTGTTTGTAGCAAACTTGTAGTCCAATATACAAACTACAATTCTGCTACAGAGATCATGCTCAGTTGCTTATTCCTTTGAGCATGAATCAAGCCTAAAGTTCTTCAAAACTCACTGACAGTCCATATTCAGTTTCTGTATTATCTGACAGCCAATCTTTAGGGCCAATTATCTCCATCTTTTTGTATAACACAATGCTTAATCTCTTAAGCAAAGTTGTACTCCTATAGTAGCTCTAGACTTTTGATGTGTTGACCCTAGGCAAAATCTTTGTATATTTGGATCTACAGAGTTCCAAAGTCAGCCATATTCACTGATTTTCAGACTTAGCCATATGAGAGGAATGGAGTGGTTTTTTGCATATAAGCCCATTTCACATATTTTGACTTGGAAATCCTCACATGTGTGAACCATATGCTTTAGGGTACCTTAATTCCTTGGTTTTTGCACTTAGATCCAAAAGTGTGCAATGTTTACATATAACCCCCTAGGGTTTCAGTCACGGTTTTCTAGGGGTCTATTTAGGGTTTTTTGGTACTGTGGCAGAACCGTCCGAATTATTCCAACTTAAGTGCCTAAGTCCCGCCTTAGAGGCTAGACCACACTTAAATAGGAATAACACGTCAGTCCCTTAGATCTAGTCCGACGAGGCCACGAACAGGATCAAGTACCACGTACTCACTCGATGGTGAGGCACAGAGCAAATACAATAAAGCATAAAACCATACATTAAGGAGTATCAAATTTATTACATCATCATCGGAGTTTTAGCAAAAGTAGTGATCATTGTTCAGAACGCAGCAGAATGAAACTAACGATAAATAAATGGAGAGATGGGGAAGCCTGTCCCATCACTCCTCATGCTCCTCCTTAGCCGAGGTAGGATCCCACTCGACTGTCCAACCCGGTGGCAAGATGGACGGCCAAGTCACTCCAGCAACCATGTCCTCCAGAGAACCTGTAAAAGTTATGCCACAAGCAAGGCTGAGTATACTAATAGTCAGCTAGACTTACCCGGTGTGAGGAGTCTACTCCTCTACCTCTAGACATGCAGCTGTTTGGCTGAGGGGTTTGGTTTGCCAAAAGCACTAGCTGAGTCTAAAATTCAAGTTTTAGCTCTTTCAAGTTTTAGTGTGACTCTCTTAAGACTAAATGTATACCTGTCTAATCATACATGGTATCAAACATTTAGCAATCAACAACTTTGGCCAATCCATCACCTTTCCACTTGTTACTCAATGTAGCAGCATGGATCAAACAGTCTCATTAGCTGCGAGAAGCAAACGATTCAAATCGAGTTTCAACCTTGCAAGGTAAACCTAAACACACGATGTGGCGAGGCACTCCATCCCCACACACATCAACCGTCCCCATCGATTCCCCGTCAGCAGAGAGGGGCTCACCGCCTTGGCATACAATGCCTCACTGACCCCGACTGCCGTCATGCAGTGACCGCACATGTACCCACCATAACCGGAATGGGAGACCACGTCTCAGGTCGCGTGAGGAGGGCAATCTGCTGCTAGGTTCAATCAGGTACTAGGCTTATCGATTTACCATATTTCTCGGAATATGCTTAGTACGTTCAAACGCTTGACACACGGTACCACACCTTAATCCTTATTCCAATTTCTGTCTTGTAAACAATCAATCCCCATGGATCGTTGTCCACAAACCAACATTAGTACGATATGAAAATGGATACAACCAATTCCTGACCTCGCGCGAGTGCTAGAAAAATCACTCGACTTCTACCGAGATCCCTAATTATTTAAGCAGCTACTCGACCTAGCATACTAGTATCCATCTCAAAGGGAATCATGAGTCATGCAACTACAGTTTCAAACAACTCCTACACTTAAGTGCACAATCAATCCTACCATCGTTAAGTGTAGTAAAATAGCATAATAAGTAGGTTATGCATAAAACCGGGGCTTGCCTTCCAAAGCTGGGGCAGGCAGATCCTTGATGGTAGGTTCTGGTGCTGGATCTTGGGCTACCTCCTGAACAACTCCTTGCTCCGGCACGAGGATGTACTCTTCGTCAGCGAGGTTGCAATCTATCGAATGCAATGAATAAGATATATGTATGCTATGATATGTAGAATTTAGTAACAATTATGCCTAGTGAAGAAAAACTAAGTTAGTTAATAACTTAGGGTTCCCTTGTTATAAGAGGCTCTTAGTGGTTTATGCTTATCAATTTAGGTTTGAGGTTTTGCCTAGAGGTAAACATAGTGGATTAAGACTTGGATTGCCCTTAAAGGTTTTAGTAGGTACTCAAGGGGTTTGCTGGGTTGGTTAGCGTAATATTAATTTTCACTTCTAATTTCCTCTTTTCATTTTCTATTTATGCTTTTAAGGTGGGTTTGAACTACAACAGTGGTTTTCAATTTTCCAAAAACTTTGTAAAAATTACAGTGGGTTAACATTGGTCACCCTAGTCTGTCTTATAAATTTGAGGTAAAAAATAAATAGATTATGCCCTGGACAAAAAATAACAAAAGTTTGGGCAGAGGGGTTACTTTGCACTACAACTCTTACCTAGGTGTGGGTTCTGTACCAAGAGTTATTTTTGCTGGTATTATGGGTAATAACATGCTTCTGTGCCAAAAATCACAGAGGGCTACTTAGTGGTTATGTAGTTATGATTTTCTAAAGTTTAGTGCCAAACAGACCCTTATAACTAACTTGCTATTTAAAAAATATCAAACAACAGAACTTGTATTTTTCCTAGGTTCTTCTTAGCACAAGAATAGTCATTCCTAAGGTAGGGGTGTTTTCTCCTTAGGATTATTTTCTTATGACCTTTCAAAGTTTTCTCTGTTTTTCATGAATAATTGTGAGTGCAATTTCTTTTCAATGGACTATGGTTCAACAGATTTTTCTTGTGAACTACATAACTTAGGCATGCTAGGAAAAATATGGTTGCCCTCTGGTTTCCATTTTCAATCCTTTTTCTTAATTTTCCTAAGTTTGAGCATAAACAAGCTTTAGTGAATAAACCTTCCTTAACCTTGTATACTAGGGTGTTTATTAATTTTAAACAGTGTAACTACTAGGTTAGGGTCTCCACTATTTTTCTCAACCCTAGTCTAACAATATTTCTATTTTTCCCTTTATTAATGAATTTTGGGCAGTTTTCTTATTTAATTCAAAACTCTATAAAACATTACAGGAACTATAGGGTTTATTATTTTTGCCTGAAAGTTTATATTTCACAAAGTCTAGCAAAATTGGTTTGACTAATTTTGGATGATTATTCTTCAAGTTATGCATTTATTAAGTTCTCTGCAATATTTAAAAGAAAAGTAAATTCGAAATGGAAAAGAAATACAGATTTGCGCTGAAGTCTCTAGGTTTTCTCCCCCTTTTCTCTCACAAAACAGCCCTCGGTCTACTATTTGCATGAGTCACTGACCTTGCACAAAACCCCCTGGACTTAACCTAAATCTAACCCCCGATCCCTGGCTGGCTGAAATAGTAACTGTGGCAAAGATCACGGCGACGAGGCTCACCGGCGGCAGTAAAGCTCCGGTGGGGTGGTCGGTGATGTCGGGGAGGTCACGACGGTCACGTCGGTGTGCGGGTCGGCGTCTAAGGTGGCTGGAGCTGCTCTGGCCACGAGCGCAGGCGGCGAAGGTCGTCGGCGGCTCCTGCTCCGGCCAAACCACGGCGGTGGGGTTCAGTTAAAGTGCACGAGGAGCTCCACTGGGTGATGTAGAGGCCATGTGCGCCAGGAATTGAGAAATGGTGCAGAGGGTTACCCGGTCCACGCGCTCCGGCGGGTTCACGAACTCCGGTGAGCGCGATTGCACTATTCCGGTGGGGCTGGTCCTCGGCTCAAGCTCGGGCATGCTTCACGGCCTCCTGGGAAGCTATCCGAGGGCTCAGATCGAGCGGGGGTGGGCGGGAAAGGGTTTGGCCATGGTGGTCGCCCTCGGGCGGCTCTGGCGGGTCGCGGGGAGGTCGTCGGAGCTGCGTGCTGGCTCGGAAAGGCTAGGCGCGGTGCGGAGGAGGCAATGGGGAAGATGGTCGTGCATGAGGGTGGGCTTTATAGCCACTCGTGGGCACGGCACGGGCGCGGGCACGGGGGCGGCTGAGGGCGCGCGGGGGTGCGCGTGCGGGCGTGCTCTGGCACGTTCTCGAGTGTCTGCCCACGTCGAACACGTGGTGGTTTACTTCTGCCAGTGTTCAACGTCCTGTTTGGTCGCCTTAGCGTGCAGATCTCAGCAAAAATCCCTTGTACGGTCTCTTCTCTGCACCAAATCCTATCTTTTCCATGTGAGTTCCAAGCAAAGATATGGTCGGGGTAGAAAGATATGGGGGTGGGAAGTTGGCTCTGTCCGAGCTGTCCACACCGAGACAAAAACCATGCCAAGTCATGTCAAACGACTTAGGGTTGGGTTCAAATTTTTCCAGGGTGTTATAGAGGCCTTTAGGCACCATTTTGTTAATTGGGCCATATGGTTTTGAGGTTTGGAAAAAGGTGAACATGTTTGATCTTTGAAAGAGGGCTGGTTTTGAACTTGAGAAAAACTTGATTTTTCTTTTATGTTCTTCTCTTTGGTGACCTTTTTGGGGTTTTTCTGAAATCTTTTTGGGGTCACTCTCTTTTTATTTTTTGTAGGGTATTAAGTGTACTATAACTTTTATAATTAGCCCAAGTCATGACAATGTGGTTTACCTAGCCTTTTTGTTAAACTCCCCTCTAGGGCTCCATTTGCCTAAGGGAGTTGAATTAGGGTTTGGGTCATTTTCTCCTCTTTAGGTGCATGGTAAGGCCAAAGCATGACTTCTAAGATGGGTCACACCTACTTAGGATCTTGACCCCCAAGTTTGGTGTCTTTTGCTCAAATTAACCCACATGTGATGATAGGTTCACTAGTGTAGTCTTGAGTGAAAACCCTAAGTAACACCTGGGGTGTTACAGGTACTTCTAGGGTTTGGGTGCCACTCAAGTCCATTAATGGTGACATTTTATGATCATTTCTAATGAGTTTTGAAGTTTTCTCTCATTTAGGCTTTATTTACACTTCTAAGCCCAGCTTAGGGTTAAGTACCCTACTCTAGGGTTCCACCCATGACAAGTTATATCAATACAACTTGTTTGAAATTTTTGCCTAGTGAATGCATTCTAAGTGTAACAATCACATGATATGCTAATGCTCATGATGTTATGCTCAAGTTTTAGTGGTAGTAACACCAGGGGTGTTACACTTTTCTATTGAATTTGTGTTCACTCTGTTGCATATGTTTGGTGTAATGTTTGTTTGTCATTTCCCAAATGTGTTGAATGAATGATTGCTTTGCGTAGACAACGAGCAATCCGAGGTTTTCGAGTGTGTTGCAGGAGACTTCCCTGAGCAGCGACCTGGTGAAGGCAAGTGTCCTCTGACCAATTATGTCCTATTTACTTTATAATTAACTGTCTTGTTGGGGGTCTGCTTCGTCGCCGAAGGTCCCATAAGAAGAAACACCTTCGGAAGATCAACACAGAAGCAAAGCCAAAGCTACCATCCGGGGAGCTTAGACATAGTGACACGCCTTGAGACGAAGGGTGGCACCGACTTAATGATGAAAAGACCAATTAGCCCATGATAATCTGTGTCATGATTGTAATCATTTGTAAAGGACATGAATGTAAATCCACACAGGCTACGTCCTGTGCCTATAAATAGATGAACAGTACCCCCATACTGTTCATGCTGACTTGTATTCACTCGCACGTCACACTTGGATTTTTACCTTCTGTCAAGCCAAAGGTACAAATGTAATTCAATATTGTTTATATTCATTCATGATTAGATAACAGTAAATGTATATTATAACATCATTCCATTATTCATGTTGTTTCTCATGTTTCATATGCTTCGTATTTTATCTAAGTATGCTATGATCATGAAGGTATGTCCTTCATGACCTTCATCCAAAGATCGTTATATCCTCAAGGAAATAATGTTTTGAAGGACGAAGGGTATTAACCTTTAACCCACTTTTTGTGTTGCCTTGTTCTTAATTCATAGCAATTGAGAACAAGTCCCCAACATTGGCGCCCACCTCCGGTGAACTCACTTCCACTGATTGAGCTGATGGCTTCGTTCAACAACCATGATGAAGTATCTTCGGCTACGAAGATGCTGGTGCTTCCGATAACAGGTGGTTTAGGTTCAGAGCCGGCTAACAAGAAGCAGAAGAAGGAAGCACAGAGAAGGGTACAACATGTTGGGGTGCAGGGACCCTTCATCAAATCAAAATGGTCCCACATCCCAATTACCTTCTCCCAGGAGGACCTTCAGCTCAAAGATTATCCTCACAATGATGCTATGGTCATATCTTGTGTCATCAAGGGTTTTCTGGTCCATAATGTTCTGGTTGATACAGGTAGCACAGCGGATATCATATTTGCTAAGGCCTTCAGACAAATGCAAGAACCAGAAGACAAGATTCATGATGCTACACATCCTCTATGTGGCTTCGGAGGAAGACAGATTACAGCACTCGGCAAAATCACAATGCCAGTTACCTTCGACTTTGTTCATAACACAAGAACAGAACAGGTCGTCTTTGACATTGTTGACATGGAATATCCTTACAATGCAATCATTGGTCGTGGAACACTGAATGCCTTTGAAGCAATAATTCATCCAGCATATCTATGCATGAAGATACCTTCGGAACAAGGGCCCATTGCTGTTCATGGGAGTCAAGAAGCTGCCAGACTCAAAAGAAATTCACAATATAGATGGAGCCAAAGTCTGTGAACACTACAAATACAAAATAGAGAAGGCTGCTTCGGCAGATCAGCCGAAGCCCATGCTTCTATGTGAAGACATAGTAGAGCAAAAAGTATTGTTGGGGTCTCAGTTGTCTGAAGAGCAAGAGAAAACTTTGATAAGATTTTTATTCAACAACAAAATGTCTTTGCTTGGTCAGCCAATGATCTCTGCGGTGTCAACAGAGATGCCATTGAACATTCACTCAATGTGGACCCATCCTTCAGGCCAAGAAAGCAAAGGCTTCGGAAAATGTCTGATGATAAAGCCGAAAGTGCTCGGAATGAAGTGAAAAGGCTTCTCAGTGCTGGTGTCATCAGAGAGGTAAAATACCCAGAGCGGCTAGCCAATACTGTCATGGTGAAGAAGGCCAATGGCAAATGGAGAATGTGCATTGATTTCACATATCTTAACAAGGCATGCCCAAAAGATGAATTCTCGCTACCAAGAATAGACTCTCTTGTAGATGAATTCCCGCTCATGAGTCTATTGGATTGTTATTCAGGCTATCATCAAATCTGGATGAAGAAGGAAGATGAGCCGAAGACTAGCTTCATAACTCCCAGTGGCACCTATTGCTATCTTCGAATGCCTGAGGGGCTCAAGAATGCTGGAGGAAGCTTCAGCCGAATGACAGCCAAGGTCCTTCATTCCCAGATAGGCAGAAATGTGCTGACCTATGTTGATGATATCATAGTGAAAAGCAAGAAGCAAGAAAATCACATTGCTGATTTGCAAGAAACATTTGCCAATTTCAGGCAAGCTGGCCTGAAATTAAACCCAGAAAAATGTGTTTTTGGTGTGAAGAAAGGCAAGTTCCTTGGCTATCTGGTATCAACGAAAGGAATTGAAGCTAACCCAAGCAAGATCGAAGATGTCCTTCGGATGGAGCCACCAAGCACGAAGAAAGGGGCTCAACGGCTGACAGGAAGATTAGCATCATTAAACAGATTCATATCCAGATCAGCAGAAAGAAATCTGCCATTTTTTAAAATACTAAAGTCAGCCGAAGTATTTCAATGGGGCCCGGCACAACAAAAAGCTTTTGAAGAATTGAAACAGTATTTGATTGATTTAACAACATTAACTCCACCCGCGCCAGGGGCTCCATTGCTCTTATATGTGGCAGCTTCGCATTCTGTAGTGAGTGCGGCACTGGTATAGGAGAAGCTAGATGGTCAAGCTAAAAAGCAAGCTCCAGTATACTTCGTCTCTGAAGTTTTAAGTCCATCAAAGAAAAATTACACAGAATTGGAGAATGTTTTATATGCTGTGTTAATGGCCTCTAGAAAGCTTCGGCATTATTTTCAAGCATACCACATAATTGTTCCTTCGTCACAACCTCTAAAGGACATCATGAGGAACAGAGAGGCTACTGGAAGGATTGGAAAATGGACTGCAGAGCTTAATGAATTCACCATTGATTATGTGCATACATCTTCAATTCAGTCCGAGGCGTTAGCAGACTTCATCGCTGACTAGACGCCAGGGGCTCAGGAAGAAGAGATAAACAAAGATGCCGAAGCTTGGACAATGTTCTGCGATGGTTCTTGGGGAACCTTTGACGCAGGAGCAGCAGTTGTTTTAGTAGCACCTTCGAAAGTCAGAACATGTTATGCAGCTAAGCTAGACTTTAGTTGTACAAATAATATTGCCGAATACGAAGCACTCTTGTTGGGGCTTCAGAAGTTAAGGGCAATGGGAATAAGAAGGGCTATTCTGAAAACTGATTCTCAAGTCATTTCTGGCCATGTAGATAAAAGTAGCAAGGCAAGAGATCCGAAACTTGAAAAATATCTGGATACAGTCCGAAGGTTGGAGGCCTCTTTCGAAGGTTTCTCTGTCAAGAACATCCCAAGAGGCGAAAATGAGCATGCAGATCTGTTAGCCAAATCAGCGGCTCAGGGGCTCCCTCTACCTTCGGAAGTATTTTTTGAAACAATAAAAGCACCTTCGGTTGAACTCATGGAAAGAGCAGTGCTCGCCATTTCTCCAGTACATAGTGAAGATTGGAGGACTGAAATCATATCTTTCCTCCAGGGCAACTGCCTCTCGGACGACGAATTTTATAATAAAAGAATGGAAGCAAGAACAAGACTGTATATCATAATAGAAGGGGAATTATACAAAAATTGAGTTTGCTCCCCCCTTCTCATGTGTTTATCTAGAACCGAAGGTATAGAACTAAGGAAGGAGATACATGCAGGATTATGTGGATCTCATATTGGGTCTAGGCCTTTGCTAGGAAAGGTTTGTAGACAGGGATTCTACTGGCCGAAGACAGCTTCGGATGCAGCAGATCTGGTCCAAAAGTGCGAAAATTGTCAAAAATGTGCAAGAGACCAAAAACAACCTTCGTCATTAGCTCAGTTGATACAACCAACCTGGCCATTGCAAAGATGGGGCCTGGACTTGTTAGTCCCACTTCCACCAGCACAAGGTAATTTGAAATATGTCGTGGTGGCTGTAGAATATTTTTCGAAGTGGATTGAAGCAAAGCCTTTGGCTACAATAACTTCGGTTACAGTCCAGAAATTCTTCTGGCAAAATATCGTTTGTCGCTTCGGCGTGCCGAAGGCTATAACTATGGACAATGGAACACAGTTTGATGACAAAACTTTTAGAGATTTCTGCAACCAGATTGGCACGAAGATTCATTTTGCATCAGTCAGGCACCCGGAGTCAAACGGGCTGGTCGAAAGAGCAAATGGTATTATAATGACGGGAATAATGAAATTAATCTTCAATCAACCCAAAGGAAAGTGGCCAGATGAGTTGATTAAAGTGGTGTGGAGCCACAATACAACTATATCAAGGTCAACAGGTTTTACACCGTTTAAGTTATTGTTTGGTGATGAAGCTATAACCCCAGAAGAAGCTAAGGCAGGGTCAATTAGAACAGTAGCTTCGGCAGAGGACGAAGCTAATTATTCTGTGGCAAAAGATGCTATAAAAGGGACCAGACTTCAGGTTGTGGAGAATATCAATAAATATCAAGCCGAAACAATAAAATGGCTTGATAGAAAAGTTCGCCTGAAAAACATTAAGCCAGGACATTTGGTACTTCGGAGAGTGGCCAATCCAGACACAGTAGGCAAGCTACTGCTGAAGTGGGAAGGACCCTTTCTGGTGGTATCTTCGTCAAGACCCGGTTCTTACAGATTGAAGGACATGGACGGCAACGACATTCCTAGATCTTGGAATGTGGATGAGCTTCGACGATACTATGTGTAACTTGATGTAATCTTTTTCATTTTTCCTATGGCACCCTTTTCCTTTCTGAAGGGGGAGAATGGTTTTTAATGGGGCCATAATTTATAATTTTTCCTTTCTTATCCAGCTCTACGAGAGCAAAATCCCCCAAAATATGTAAAATGTAAAATCTGAGCATGCACCTTCGAGTGCAGAAAAAGAAAAAAAAATAGGGAGAAGCTCGAAAGTCGTCCCTAAGGGGATGCAGAGCACGACGAAGTTACAAAAAGTCGTTCCCAAGGGAGCGCAGCGTAAGTTTTCTACTCAAAAGTCGTTTCTAAGGGAATGTAGAGCCAAATACCGTCAAAATATAAGGCGAAGAAGTTCAAAAGACGTTCCTAAGGGAATGCAGAACTTACACCGAAAAGTCAACGGTGATACCGCCGAAATAGAAGGCGAAGAAGTTCAAAAGACGTTCCTAAGGGGATGCAGAACTTACACTGAAAAATAAGCGGTGCAGCCGAAAAATAAACGGCAAAGAGATTTCAGCTATTCCTAAGGGAATGAAGAGTTTTGATGTGGCTTTGTAAGCATGTGTCCAGACATTCATTTGCACAATACATCACGTCATTCATTGCATTCATATACATTCATTTAGACATACATAGGATCATCATAAATCTTAAATCTTCGACTCTTTGAGTTTTGAACACCTTCGGCAATCATAAATCTTCGCTATGGCGCCGAAGAAAGCTTCAGCAACTGGGGCTGCAGCTCTGCAACCGTTGGACCCCAATCAGGAGACTCTCCCCCTTCGGGAGGCCCGAAGTCAGAAGAGGAAGGCTGTCAGCCCGACACCGCAAGAGGATGAGCTAGACCAAGAAATCAGAGACATGGAGATGCTTCATCAACAGGTGCAGAGGAAGAAGGAAAAGATGGCCAGGCTAGCTGAACTGCAAAGGCAGATAGATGAAGCCTCTGAAGAAGTTCGTCATCTTACTCAGGATGAGCAGAACCGAAGGCCTCAGCACAAAGACCTTCATCAGGAGGATTTCTTCAACGAAGACGACTGGTATGAGAATTTCCACCATGGAAATTTTGCTTTTGATGATGCTTCTCCTCTGTCCGCTGAGCTGCAGGCTACACCCTGGCCTCCGTCCTACAAGCCGCCCCAGCTTCCCATATTCGACGGCCATTCAGACCCGAAGCAGTTTTTGATGAGCTACGAAGCAACAGTATCTTCGTATGGTGGCAATACTGCAGTCATGGCAAAATCTTTTGTTATGGCTGTCAGGAGTGTTGCTCAAACCTGGTATTCCTCCCTTCGACCAGGAACGATCACTTCATGGCAAAAGCTGAAGGACATGTTGTTAACCAGCTTCCAAGGGTTTCAGACGAAGCCGATCACTGCTCAAGCTCTATTCCAGTGCACCCAGGATCATGAAGAATACCTTCAGGCATATGTCCGGAGGTTCTTGCGTTTGAGGGCGCAGGCGCCAACAGTGCCCAACGAAATTGTCATTGAGGCCATGATCAAGGGACTTCGACCAGGACCTTCAGCTCAGTACTTTGCTAGGAAGCCTCCTCAAACTTTGGAGAAGCTGCTCCAGATGATGGACGAGTATATTCGGGCCGACAATGATTTTCGTCAAAGAAGGGAGGAGGCTTTCAGGTTTTCCGAAATGACCAGGGGCTTCGGAGGAAGATTTTATCCGAGGCATGTCAGGTCAATTCACAACTCTACTCAAAATGATGATAAGGGGAGTCAACAGCAAAGGCCACAGTGCTCCTCACAGGCCTCGGGGCAACAGCAAAGCTCCTTCCAGCCGCCAGCTCCAAGAGGCAGAGGCGCCAGGGGCTTCGGCGGAAGATTTGGAGATCAACCAAGGAGAACATTTTGCTTGTTCTGTGGTGAAAACAAGGGCCATACCACCAGGATGTGCCATGTTACCATCCAGAAGCAAAAGGAGATAGCCGAAGCTGCAGCACAAAAGGGTCAGCCGAAGCAGATCATGCACACTGCTTCGTATCATTCACCTTATATCCCAGAATATGTAGGCAACCACCCTGCAGTTTCTGTTGCTTCGGCGAGTCAACCTCAAGCTTCCTGGCAACAGCCTCCGCCTCCACCAACGCTACAACAAGGCCAGTAGCCAGAAGGGGGCCAATATGCTCAACACCAAAGGGACTTCAGAGAACAGTCCGAAGCTCGCACAGTCAATAGCACTGTGCCAGAGTCGAAACACATTTATTGACAAATATCCTACCTTAATAGTAGTCTTTTCCATTTAGTTTTATTTTCTATGTAATAAAGGACACTTTTTAAATCTCATGTAATAGTTTCGTTGTCTGCCGCAAGGAAAATGTATCTTCTCTACAGGCTTAAGATGTTGAAGCTTAAAGATTTGTGATAGCAAGAAGGACCTTCGAATTATTAAAAATATATTTTAAAAGGCACGGCATGAATTCTTCGAAGCAACAAAAAGTCGTTCCAAGGAACGCAGAGTAAGTTTGCTGAAGTTACAAAAAGCCGTTCCAAAGAGAGCGCAGTGTAAGTTTTCTGCTCAAAAGTCGTTCCAAAGGGAATGCAGAGCTTACAGCGAAAAATAAACGCTGATACCGCCTAAGTAAAAGGCGAAGCGCGAAAAGTCAACGCGAATACCGCCGAAAGTAAAAGGCGAAGAAGCTCCTAAGGGAGGCTTACAGCGAAAAATAAACGCTGATTCCGCTGAAGTAAAAGGCGAAGAAGCTCCTAAGGGAGGCTTACAGCGAAAAGTCAACGCTGATCTAAATAGATTATGTGTTTTATTGCGGGGATGTGCGTGTATCTTCGGAATAAATACCATTTTACATAGCATAACATCATCACATCATTTCGCATAGCATAAGCATCATACATCATGCTGCATATGGCACAAGAAGGGGACACAATATCGATCTTCGGAAGAATGCTTTGAAAAAGGGAAAATCGTGCTAAGTCACAAAGAGATACAATATTGATCTTCGGAGTGTAGCTTCGGAAAATATATTCACAAAGCTTGGATATTCTTCATCAGAACACTATGGATATCGTTGTGATAAATGAAAATTCTTCTTCACGAAGCATGAAAAGAAGGGAAGGTGTTTTTTTCGTCAAAGACTCAAAAACGGTACGTATGTAAAATTTCATGCATCGTAAAGAATTAAACCATAAAAAACAAGTATATTACATACAGAGTTACAAGATATTACACATATTACATTTCAGATGTTTTTACAATAAGCACCTAGTCTTCCCTAAGTACTACTTCCGCAGCTTCGTTCAGGAGTTGATTGACAACTTGATCCATGATAGCTTCAGCCATCTTTTTAATTTCATCGTCTCCTTTCGGGTGAGGGCCCGGAGACGCTTTAGTAGGATCTGAGGGAGGACAGGAAACGGCTACATTGCTATTATAAATTGCGAACGAAGTTTAAAATAAAAAATTACAACACAATAAAAACCATTAGTTAATACCTATTTGCCCTTCGGGCTCTGCGCTTTTTTCAACAGCCTCTGCTACTTTTCTAGCGTCATGGATGCCTTTTTCGCTTTTTTTGGATAATTTCTCGGGCCATTTCTCGACCACCATTGTCCCAGATATCGGTGAAAAATTTTCCACCGGCCATACTAGCTTCGGCTGAAGGATCTTTTGCATCTTCGAAGGACAAGGTAGCTTCGGATTGCGCTAAAATCTTTATATGTTCGCAGCCCTTTCTCTCCAAAATGGTGGCAATCCCCCTGGCACCCGAAAAAGCGCATATGTCTCCGCGGCTATTTAAAATCTCTTCGAAGGCCTCAGCTTCGTGATTAATCCATGTGATGGCACCTTCGGGGTTGCCTCTTGTAAAGTTTTCTTCGCTCGAGAATGCGCCAACGCTGGCGAAGCTAGCTTTCATTTTCTTAACACACTCCATAGATTTGTCATAGCATCTTTTCTTGGACGAACGAAGCTCTTCGACAGTTCCTTCTAAATGATTTGCCCATTAGTCGCTAAGTTCTCGCTTCGTTTCTTCAAGTATGCGTTCTTCTTTAGCTCGGGCTAACTGCTTCCGAAGATCGTCAATCTCGTGCTTTTGAGCTGCAGCTTGTGCTTTAGAGGCAGCTTCGTCCTCCTTTATTTTATCCACCAATGTAACTAGAATTTTGTCCTTTTCCAAGGTTTCGTTTCTTAGTTTGATAACTTCTATTCGAAGGTTGTTGAAAGCAATTTCATAGCTCTCG
This sequence comes from Zea mays, assembly GCF_902167145.1. Lineage (NCBI taxonomy): Eukaryota > Viridiplantae > Streptophyta > Magnoliopsida > Poales > Poaceae > Zea > Zea mays. The sequence goes on from NC_050096.1 coordinate 114,939,684, forward strand.
TCTTCGGCATTCTTTTGCGCTCTCAATGCGTTGCTTAGTATTAAACCCTATATGTAAAACAGTTAGTATAAGAATAAAAGAATAAGATTTCAAATCATAAAGTTTCCAAATGTGCAAATCTCGTACCTTCAGGCTATTATACGCAAGGCTGTCCGCAAGATCGTCCTTTGACATCGCGCAGAGGCCAGCCTCCAGCATCGGAAACCCCATGCTTCGGGCCATTTCCCGGCAGACGAGTAATTCCTTGTTATCCGGGAGGCAGTATAGGAAATCTTCTTCATTTGTGTGACACCCCAGTGTCACCTAGGGTTTCTCTTAAAAAGCCAAACCAAGGACCATTATTTTAGGTGAACCAAAGTAAGCATGAGCATCAAAATAACTTAAGTAAGAAAGAATTCACCAAGTATATGCTTAAAAGTGTCATGATCAAGACAATTGAGTCTCTTAAAGGATAAGAATGTGCAACCCTAATTAAGAACCCTAAGTGAACCCCATGAACAAAATTCAAGAAAATAAGCAAAAGGGAATGAAAAGTTTAAAATTTTGAGTTGAGCCAATTATATAAGTTAAAGTACATTTGATAAGCAACAAGATAGATTGAGAAAGCTTAGCCAAAATAATTCAAGAAAACCCCCAAATCAAGCTTCTTTTGTTGGGACTCATTGGGAATTCTGAATTTCAGAATTCTGAAATTCAGACCTTGAGCCAAAGATCAGGGATGTTCACCTTGATCCCTAACTCGAATCCTAATGGCCCCATTGACAAAATTGTGCCTAACTAACCCCTCTGTCGTGTGCCAGAAGATGGCATCGGGACGCGAGCCCTAGACACGACAAAACATGGGATTTGCCTCGGGTTTGGGCAGGGAGACAGACCAGATTTCCTGGCTCCATATCTCTGCAACCAGTAGGCAAAATCCTATGACCTCCACACAAGAATGGTAGCTTGTAGGGAGGAGAAGAGGTTTTGTGCACTGACCAAGGCGAGAGCAGGCTCGGATGAGCGACCACACGCGCCAGAGCTTGGGCAGAACGCACGGGCACACGTGTTCGACCCTGGTCGGCACGCCAGAGCTCGCCCAACCCGCGCGCGCGCTCGCCCCGGCGTCCGGTCAAGTCCGCCGCGCGCCCACGCCCTCGGCCGTGCCCGCCCGCGCCTATAAAGCCTCCCCGGGCGCACCTCTCTTCGCCCCGCACTCACCCTCACCGGCCAGCCACCGTTCCTTAGCTCCGGCGAGCTCATTTCCGCCCGCCATTGCCGCCAGAGCTACGGCCGCCGTGGCCAGCCCACTCCAGCCACCCTCCAGCCCAACCAGTGCTTCGGCTAGCTCCGCCAGTAGCCCGTGAAGCCTGCCAAGCCCTCGGACCCGACTGGACTTCACCGGAGGCCCGAGATCAACCTCACCGGACTTCGGTCTTCCGCCGCCGCGCGTGGACCGAGCTATCCAGTGAGTCTCCGCCCGATTCCTTTCGCTCATGTCTTCTCTGGCATCCCGTGGACCTCCCTGACCTATTTGATTGAACTATCTCGCCGTGACCAGGCCGGTCTCCTCGCCGCCGACGAGCATCCCCGCCTGCGCGCGTGGACCGACCGACTCCGGCCATCTCCGACGGTGTTCCGCACACCGTTGTGATCCCCGCGACCTCCCCTTCACCCTCGGCCACTTCACCGGAACAGTCTCGCCGCCGGTAAGCCCCTCCGCCCTTTTCTTCGCCGCGGCTACTGTTTGAGGTAGAAGAAGGACCTCGGGTTAGGTTCTGTAGAACCCGAGGGGTTTTTCGTAATGTCAGCGACTCATGTGAATAGTAACCTAAGGACTGAATTGCGAGGAAAACTTAGAAAACCGCTAGGGACCCCAGTGCAAAGTGGATTTCCATTTAATCAATTTTGTTATTTCTTTTTAAAATGACCAGAGAACTTAGAAAATCCATAACTTGATGAAATCTTAATGAAAAGTTGTCAAACCAATTTTGCTAGCTCTGGAATTTTATGACCTATCATTTAAAAATAGTGAACCATATGCTTTCTGTTCTAAATTTTAGAGTTTAAAATTAAAAACAGAAACCCCCTAAACCTTGTTTAATTAAGGAAAATTAGTTTTTCTTTTGTGCTGAGCTTAAGAAAATTTGTAGATGCTTATACCTTAATTAGACACTGTTTAAAAATAGTAGGAGCCCCAGCATTAGAGATTATGATGTAGTTATTCATTTAAAGCCATTTTGTCCAAAACTTAGAAAAAATCAGAAAGGCCTTAGAGATTAATGAACAGTGATTAGTAATATTTTTCCTAGATTACTTATGCAACAGAGAACCTAGGAAAAATGCAGAGACCATTAATTTGGACCAGTTTCTAATTAAGATGCTTTAATTAGCATTATGTAGACTGAAAATCAATTATTAGAATTGCAAAACTATAACCAAAGTGGTTAACAAAAATCCAGTGAACTTATAACCACCAGAGCCCCACTACAAAAATACAGAGCACCCCAGCCTAACTTTTTAAGTAGGGAAAATAAATACAGAATGATAATAAGGCATTTTCCCACTAAATCATGAGCAACCCCAAATAATGTGATAATGGGCAACCAAAATTTTGCCAAGTCCATGATGAGATAAACCACCAGGGAAAAATACAAACCCATGAAAAAGAAGTGAACCCATGCCTTTTGCTAATAAGTTGTGAGAAAGGCCATTTAGCTCAAATAATGCAAACCACCCCTTCCCTTAGGCAAAAGGAAGCCAAACTCCAGAATAATTGCTCTTGCACAAAATGCTAGCTAAGAAAAATAAGAACTCTGTTGTTTGATGTTTTTCAAGTATAGTGGTAGTAGAAAGCACCCCTTTGGCTAGAAACCTTAAGAAAATCTTAGGGAAAGAATTAAAGGGTATTAAAGACTAAAAATTTGTATCAAGTCATGTTATAACACCTAAAAGCCAGCAAAAATAAGTTTTTGAGAATTACCCACTATTAAATAATAGTTGTAGTTCAAAGTACCCCTTCTGCCCTAAAATTTGGTAATTTTGTCCAGAGAAAACCCTTCACTTTCTGAACCCCAAACTTTGAGACAGAGAATCATACACCAGTAACAAGCCACTGTAATTTTTGCAGAATTTTTGGAATTTTATAAGAGCAACTTGTAGTTCAAACCTACTCCAAAACATTAAAGAGAATAAAAGAAAAGAGAAGAAGAAATAAACCTCATCCCAATAAGACTAACCCAATTTACCAAGTATACCACTAAAGGGTTTTACATAAGTAAAGTTAACTGTTTTTAACTCAAAAGATCATACATCTTTAAAGTTATAAATTCTAAAGCACATATCATATCATGCATATATCTTACGCATTGCATTCATTAGATTGTAATCTTGCCGACGGAGAGTACGTGCTCATCCCCGAGCAAGGACCTGTCCAAGAGGAGGACCAGGAGCAGGCTTCAGAGGCTGCTATTGAGGATCTCCCCGCAGCCCCAGCAATTGAAGGCAAGCCCCGGTTTTATGCATAACCATGTTATTATATGCTACTTTACTACACTTAATGCTTGTAGGATTGCAATGTGCACTTAAGTGTAGGAGTTGCTTGAAACCTCTAGCTGCATGAACTTAGGATTCCTTTTTGAGATGAATACTAGTATGCTAGGTCGAGTAGCTGCTTGCTAATCAGGATCTCGGTAGAAGTCGAGTGATTTTTCTAGCACTCGCGCGAGGTCAGGAATTGATTGTATTCATCTTGATAATGGGGTATATGTTAGTCCGTGGACTTGGATCCAGGGAGGATGCCATGTCCATGAGACGGGAAAAAAATGAATTAAGGATTAATGTGTGGATACCTGAGTCAAGCTTTTGAACGTACTAAGCACATGCCGGGAAAAATGGTAACCGGTAAACCTAGTACCTGAGTGAAGCCGGGCGCGGACTTTATCCCTCATGCGACCTGAGACAGGGTCTCCCATGCTAGCTATGGTGGGTACAAGTGCGGCCACTGCACGACGGCAGTCGGGGTCAGTGGAGCATTGTATGCCAAGGCGGTGAGGCCTGGACGCGAACGGGGAATCGATGGGGACGGTTGTCATGTGTGGGGTCGGAGTACCCTGACATGCCGTGTGTTTAGGTTTACCTTGCAAGGTTTAAAAACTCGATTCGAATCGTCTGCTTCTCGCAGCTAATGAGACTGCTTGATTCCTTGTACTGCATCGAGTAAGAAGTGAAATGTGGATTATATGAGATAACTTGTTGACTGAACTAATTGATTGTTACCATGTATGCTTAGAAGGAGCAAATCTAGCTAAGTTAATGATGGTAGAATTTGAAAAGCTAAAAGTTGATTTAGAAACAGCTAGTGCTTTTGGCAAACCAAACCCCTCAGCCAAACAGCTGCATAGTCTAGAGGTAGAGGAGTAGACTCCTCACACAGGTTAAGTCTAGCTGAGTATTAGTATACTCAGCCTTGCTTGTGGCACCATTTTTGCAGGTACCATGCAGGATGTAGTTGATGGTGTGACTTGGCCTACCACCCTGCCACCGGGTTGGACGGTCGAGTGGGATGTTGCTCCGGCAGGAGAGGAGCATGAGGAGTAGTGGGCTAGGCCTTGCCCATTTCCTCATTACCGACGACATCGATTATCCGCTGCACTTTAATTTATGAACTTTGTTCGCTACTCAAAAAAAAAACTCCGATTTATGTAATAACTAAGTACTTAATTTGAGGTTTCCTGTTTTATTGTATTTCTTCTGTGACTCACCTTCGAGTGAGATTGTGGGATTTGATCCTGGTTAAGTGGCTTCATCAGACTAGATCTGAGGGACTGACGGGTTATTCCGATTTAAGTGTGTTACGGCCCCTGAGGCGTGACTTAGGCACTTAAGCTGGAATAATTCGGGCGGTTCTGCCACAGCTGGTATCGGAGCAAATTCCACCACAGAGAAGGGCAATAAACCAAGAATACCAATTTTCAAAATCTAAAACCTGCCTAGAAGCTACTACGGATCGTCAGGACTAGACCGCTAGACCTAGGACGAAAGGCCTTAGGCATAGAGGGAGAAATAGGTGGCTAACTAATTAGGCCCTGTGGGCCAATACTTATATTTTAGGATGCCCTAAAAAGGGACCCTATTTTCCTTTTGAGAGGCAACGTTTCTTTCAGCATGCATGCATTATAAAACACAAGGAGGAATTAAAATTTGAGCTAACCCCTTTTCTTCGAATCATCCGGGCTCTCTTTTTCTTTTTCCTTCCACCATAATCTTTATCTTTGATTCCCTTCCGCAGATGAATTCACCCACCCCCGCCAGTGGAGGAGACTCTCGTTTCAGTTCTGACTTCCTTTCTCGCGATGGCTTCCCTTCCATTTTGTGGGAAGTGCTTAATTCCGCCGGTTACCCTACGCCCCCTTTGTACACGGTGCAGTTGTATGAGGAGCATCGGGTACCTCGTTGCCGGGTCTGGCTAACTTTGGAGGCTCATCCCCTTCAGCCGGGTTGGCGTTCTCTTGACTCTGAGACGATTGGACTCAGGACGGACGACACCGTTGAGGCAGCAGCCATGAAGACCCTGACGACTTTCTGTGGCTACCACCCCCTGGAGATGGTGATGCACCCCTTGGGACTCTTCCCTGCTGAGAAGAAGGATGATCCCATGTGGTGTAACCGCGTGAGCCATGTGAAGGATGTGTGGGCAATGTATCCTGACTTGGTTGGGAGGGTCACTGTTCAGTGCATGAGTGCGCTGTACCGCCTTCAGGCCCTTCAGAGCGATGCTATGACACTTCTTGCCAACACCGCTCAGGCTGCCAAGCTCACCCTCGACAGTCGGGAAGATTTTGTGGTCGACCTATCCACAGAGTTGGTGGAAAAGGATCTGCAGGTGGAGAGGCTGAACCAGCGTATTACCACCCTGGAGCAGCAAGTGGAGATCCGAGATAACACTATTGATGTCTTGGAGAACCAGCTTCACGACGTGCAGAGGGAACTCGAGGAAGCAAATGACCACTTGGACATGCACCACCTGGAGATGGAGGCCAATGAAGCAGGAAGCGAGGGAGAAGAGGCTCCCGAGGAGCTAGGACCAGCCCCTGGTGCCAATGGGACTACCTCCGCGATACCTCCTTCACCCGTATCCAGTGTCGCTTCCACCGCTCAGGGTTAAGCAGTCGCTATGGCATTTTTAGGCGGATAGAAACCTATGCGAGCTTAGTGGTATCACATTTTGGACTAGGCTTGTGGGTACCTTCCCCTGACTAATGTAACCCTGTAAACTTTTGATATCTGTGGGATCCTTGTCACCATGTTATCTTCATTCGAACCTAATATTATGATTATGGCATTTTCCTTCCATATGAGATGATATCTTGTCGTTCGGAAATGTGAATTGGGATAACAATGGCGACAATCTCTGTTTTCAGATGGCAGCGAGGCAGCGTCGCGGGCAAAATGAGCAAGCTCCCCCGCCACCTCCTCCAGCTCCCACAGTGCAGGAGCTGATGGCCCAGCAGAATGAGATTCTGCGACAGCTCTTGCAGCGCCAGCCCCACCAACAGCATCATGGTGGAGGCCAGCATCAGCGACCTCAGGCTATGGCAACATACCAGGAGTTTCTGAGCACGCAGCCGCCCTTGTTCACCAAGGCAGAGGATCCGTTGGACGCCGACGTGTGGCTTCGCGTCGTCGAGTCCAAGTTTCCCCTCCTCACAGGAGACTGCCCTGATGAGGCCAAGACTCGCTTCGCCGCACAGCAGCTTCGCGGCCCTGCTCGGACTTGGTGGGACCACTTCCGTGCTATGCTCCCCGCTGATCGTGATGTATCTTGGGAGGAATTCAAGACTGCCTTCAGAGGACACCACATTCCAGCTGGCATTCTTGATCGGAAGTTGAACGAATTCCTGGCCCTCAATCAAGGAACCCGCACGGTACTGCAGTATGCGCAAGCCTTCAACGACTTATGCCAGTATGCAGGGTATCATGCTGATTCTGATGAAAAGAAGAGGGATCGCTTCCGCAGGGGTCTCAATACCAAGCTGCGGGAACGACTCAACACTGTCCGGGCCGATAGCTTCAATGAGTTGGTCAACATGGCCATCTCTCAGGAGGATTGCATTGTTGCTCACCGGGCAGAGAAGAAGAGAAAGGCACCAATGGCAGCACCATCCGCTCAGGCTCAGAGGTTCCGGATTGTTTCTCACAATCAGAGCAGGGGTTTTCAGCAGCAGGCAGGCAGATGGGTGATCAGGCCACCTCAGCAGCAGCAGCAGCCGGCACCCAACCGCTATCCAGCTCCCGCCCCAAGAAACAATCAGCCTCCGCAGCCGCAGCAGTTCCGCCAGGGCAATGGGAACAAGTGTTTCACTTGTGGCAATGTGGGCCACTATGCCAAGAATTGTCCCAGGAACCAGTAGAGGCAGATGCCAGCACCAAATCAAGACAAGGGAAGAAAGCAGAAGGTGCAAGTCAGGCAAGGGAAGCTCAACTTCACTGCTCTAGAGGAAGTGCCAGAAGGAGCTCCTATCATGACCGGTACCTTTTCAGTTTATAATCAACCTGCCTTAATTCTGTTTGATTCTGGTGCATCTCATAGTTTCATTAGCCAAAAGTTCAGTGCTAATTGCAAACTGCCATTCTCTCACTCAAAAGGGTCATTCATGATAGTCACACCTGGGGGTAAAATTGCAACTAATCAATTAAACCAAAGTGTGCCTATTCAACTGGGAAGCCACATTATCAAAACCACTCTTCTTGTGTTGGGATTGGAAAATGTGGACATTATTCTAGGAGCAAATTGGATGACCTTGCACCAAGTTGTGCTCGACATAGCCAGTCGTACCGTGGAAGTTAATTCTCCCTTCTGCGGGAATTTCACCTTGATTCTGCCTAGTCAGGGTTCTTCTCAGTCATGTGCTTTCTCTATGACGGAATTACCCCTGAAGAAGATCCCAGTGGTCTGTGAGTATGCAGATGTCTTTCCTGATGAATTGCCAGGAATGCCACCGGACCGGGATATTGAGTTCGCCATCGAGTTGCAACCGGGAACGGCCCCAATTTCCAAGAGGCCCTACCGAATGCCACCCGCTGAGTTGGCAGAGTTGAAGAAGCAGTTGCAAGAGTTGCTGGATAAGGGATTTATTCGCCCAAGCACTTCGCCTTGGGGCTGTCCAGCACTGTTTGTGAAGAAGAAGGATGAAAGCTTGAGGCTGTGTATAGATTACCGCCCTCTTAATGTGGTAACTATCAAGAACAAGTATCCTTTGCCTCGTATTGATGTTCTTTTTGACCAGTTGGTCGGGGCCAAGGTGTTTTCCAAGATAGACCTTCGCTCTGGCTACCATCAAATCAAAATACGAGCAGGTGATATTCCGAAGACGGCATTCTCAACCAGATATGGGCTATATGAATTCTTGGTGATGTCATTCGGGCTGACGAATGCACCAGCATATTTCATGTATCTGATGAATTCTGTTTTCATGCCAGAATTGGACAAGTTCGTGGTGGTTTTCATCGATGATATTCTGGTGTACTCAAGGAACGAAGAAGAACATGCCGGGCATTTGCATGTAGTACTTCAACGTCTGCGAGATCACCACCTTTATGCCAAGTTATCCAAATGTGATTTTTGGCTAAAGGAAATCAAATTCTTGGGTCACACTATCTCTCAGGCTGGAATAGCTGTTGATCCTGATAAAGTGCAAGAGGTGATGAACTGGAGGCCACCAACGACTGTTCGCCAGATTCGGAGTTTTCTGGGATTGGCTGGTTATTACCGAAGATTTATTCCGGACTTCTCTCGAATTGCGAAGCCTATTACAGAGTTGCTGAAGAAAGAAGTCAAATTTGTGTGGAGTCAGAAGTGCGAGGATGCCTTCCATGCATTAAGGCAGCATCTGACCACAGCACCAGTATTGGCGCAACCCGACAGCAGCAAGCCTTTTGATGTATATTGTGATGCCTCTGGCACCGGGCTAGGTTGTGTCTTGATGCAAGACAACTGAGTCATTGCTTATGCCTCAAGAGCACTCAGGCCTCATGAGCAGAATTATCCTACTCATGACCTTGAGTTAGCAGCAGTGGTTCATGCATTGAAGATGTGGAGGCACTATCTAATGGGAACCCACTGCAACATCTTCACTGATCATAAGAGCCTTAAGTACATTTTTACTCAGGCTGATCTCAACATGAGGCAGAGAAGATGGCTAGAGCTGATCAAGGATTATGACCTGGAGGTACATTATCACCCAGGGAAAGCTAATGTGGTAGCAGATGCCTTGAGTCGGAAGTTGCAGTGCAACTGTATTCTGATGGATTCTCGTGTTAACACCTTGTGTGATGAGTTGAGCAAGATGCAAATTGAAGTGATTCCTTCTGGTTCTTTGTCTCGCATTGCTGTTGAGCCAGCTTTGCAAGACCAGATCATCATGGCCCAGCTCAGTGACAAGGGAGTACAAATTATCAAGAAGAATCTCCATCAGAAGGTTGAGAAGTATAATTGTTTCCGCCAGGATGAGAAGGGTGTGTTATGGTTCAAAAGCAGATTGGTAATTCCTAAGGACCAGGATCTCAAGAAGAAAATTTTGGATGAGGCTCATCTCTCCAAATTCTCTATGCATCCGGGAAGCACCAAGATGTACCATGATTTGAAGCTTTTGTACTGGTGGACCAGAATGAAGAGGGAGATAGCCCAGCATGTATCAGAGTGTGACACCTGTCAGAGGATAAAGGCAAGCCACTTGAAGTCCGCTGGAGCTTTGCAACCACTGTCCGTACCTTCGTGGAAGTGGGACGACATCAGCATGGATTTCATTGTGGGTCTACCCAACACCTCTCGTCATCATGATTCGATTTGGGTTATTGTGGACCGATTGACGAAAGTGGCACATTTCCTTCCTGTGCACACCACTGATAAGGCTCAGAAGTATGCAGAATTGTATATCGACCGGATCGTGTGTTTGCATGGATTACCTCGGACCATTGTTTCTGACCGAGGAGCCCAATTTGTTGCCAGATTTTGGGAACAATTGCAAGAGTCTTTGGGAACTAAGCTAATCAGGAGTTCAGCTTACCACCCACAGACTGATGGTCAGACGGAAAGGGTAAACCAGATTCTGGAGGATATGCTGAGAGCTTGTGCGATCGATTGTGGCAAGAACTGGGATAAGCACCTCTCCTTGGCAGAGTTTGCTTATAACAATAGTTACCAATCCAGCCTAAAGATGGCACCTTTTGAAGCTCTCTATGGAAGAAGGTGCAGGACACCACTCAATTGGTCTCAGCCTGGTGAAAGAGAAGTTTTTGGACCTGATTTGGTGACTGAAGCCAAAAGGAAGGTCAAGTTAATCAGGAAGAATCTAGAAGCTGCTCAGGCCAGGCAGAAGAGCTATCATGATAGAAGAAGGAAACCTCTCCAATTCGAGGTGGGAAGTTTTGTATACCTCAAGGTATCACCCACCAAGGGAGTGCAGAGGTTTGGGATCAAAGGCAAGCTAGCCCCTCGTTACATTGGACCTTATGAGATCATAGAAGCATGTGGACCCGTGGCATACAAGTTGAAGTTACCTTCAAAGATGTCTGCCATTCACAGCGTATTCCATGTATCTCAGCTAAAGAAGTGTGTTCGATTGCCGACTGAGATCATAGCAGAGCCAGAATTGGAGATAGAGCCAGATCTCTCGTACCAAGAGTACCCCTCCAAGATTCTGGACTGCAAGGAGAGATCAACTCGGGCTAAATCAATCAAGATGTTCAAGGTCCAGTGGAGTAATCACTCAGAGGAGGAAGCTACTTGGGAAACCGAGGAATTCTTAAGATCCAACTTCCCCGATTGCCTACCTAAGGAAGCTGGTATGTAATCACCCCCAACCCCTCCTCCTGCCTTTCGAATCTAATTTCCAAAAATATGATCTTAATTCAGAATGAAGTAACTATAAAGTAAAACTTAAAAGGACTTCCTTCTGAAGTTGCAAAGAGAATGACATTCGAAGAGCAGTTTTGCCCTAATAATAACAATCCCCACCCTTTTCCTATCAGTCTCACCCTTCGCTTCACCTCGAAAGGACTCTGGCCCGAATCTCGGGACGAGATTCCCTTAAGGGGGGAAGGCTGTGACACCCCAGTGTCACCTAGGGTTTCTCTTAAAAAGCCAAACCAAGGACCATTATTTTAGGTGAACCAAAGTAAGCATGAGCATCAAAATAACTTAAGTAAGAAAGAATTCACCAAGTATATGCTTAAAAGTGTCATGATCAAGACAATTGAGTCTCTTAAAGGATAAGAATGTGCAACCCTAATTAAGAACCCTAAGTGAACCCCATGAACAAAATTCAAGAAAATAAGCAAAAGGGAATGAAAAGTTTAAAATTTTGAGTTGAGCCAATTATATAAGTTAAAGTACATTTGATAAGCAACAAGATAGATTGAGAAAGCTTAGCCAAAATAATTCAAGAAAACCCCCAAATCAAGCTTCTTTTGTTGGGACTCATTGGGAATTCTGAATTTCAGAATTCTGAAATTCAGACCTTGAGCCAAAGATCAGGGATGTTCACCTTGATCCCTAACTCGAATCCTAATGGCCCCATTGACAAAATTGTGCCTAACTAACCCCTCTGTCGTGTGCCAGAAGATGGCATCGGGACGCGAGCCCTAGACACGACAAAACTTGGGATTTGCCTCGGGTTTGGGCAGGGAGACAAACCAGATTTCCTGGCTCCATATCTCTGCAACCAGTAGGCAAAATCCTATGACCTCCACACAAGAATGGTAGCTTGTAGGGAGGAGAAGAGGTTTTGTGCACTGACCAAGGCGAGAGCAGGCTCGGATGAGCGACCACACGCGCCAGAGCTTGGGCAGAACGCACGGGCACACGTGTTCGACCCTGGTCGGCACGCCAGAGCTCGCCCAACCCGCGCGCGCGCTCGCCCCGGCGTCCGGTCAAGTCCGCCGCGCGCCCACGCCCTCGGCCGTGCCCGCCCGCGCCTATAAAGCCTCCCCGGGCGCACCTCTCTTCGCCCCGCACTCACCCTCACCGGCCAGCCACCGTTCCTTAGCTCCGGCGAGCTCATTTCCGCCCGCCATTGCCGCCAGAGCTACGGCCGCCGTGGCCAGCCCACTCCAGCCACCCTCCAGCCCAACCAGTGCTTCGGCTAGCTCCGCCAGTAGCCCGTGAAGCCTGCCAAGCCCTCGGACCCGACCGGACTTCACCGGAGGCCCGAGATCAACCTCACCGGACTTCGGTCTTCCGCCGCCGCGCGTGGACCGAGCTATCCAGTGAGTCTCCGCCCGATTCCTTTCGCTCATGTCTTCTCTGGCATCCCGTGGACCTCCCTGACCTATTTGATTGAACTATCTCGCCGTGACCAGGCCGGTCTCCTCGCCGCCGACGAGCATCCCCGCCTGCTCGCGTGGACCGACCGACTCCGGCCATCTCCGACGGTGTTCCGCACACCGTTGTGATCCCCGCGACCTCCCCTTCACCCTCGGCCACTTCACCGGAACAGTCTCGCCGCCGGTAAGCCCCTCCGCCCTTTTCTTCGCCGCGGCTACTGTTTGAGGTAGAAGAAGGACCTCGGGTTAGGTTCTGTAGAACCCGAGGGGTTTTTCGTAATGTCAGCGACTCATGTGAATAGTAACCTAAGGACTGAATTGCGAGGAAAACTTAGAAAACCGCCAGGGACCCCAGTGCAAAGTGGATTTCCATTTAATCAATTTTGTTATTTCTTTTTAAAATGACCAGAGAACTTAGAAAATCCATAACTTGATGAAATCTTAATGAAAAGTTGTCAAACCAATTTTGCTAGCTCTGGAATTTTATGACCTATCATTTAAAAATAGTGAACCATATGCTTTCTGTTCTAAATTTTAGAGTTTAAAATTAAAAACAGAAACCCCCTAAACCTTGTTTAATTAAGGAAAATTAGTTTTTCTTTTGTGCTGAGCTTAAGAAAATTTGTAGATGCTTATACCTTAATTAGACACTGTTTAAAAATAGTAGGAGCCCCAGCATTAGAGATTATGATGTAGTTATTCATTTAAAGCCATTTTGTCCAAAACTTAGAAAAAATCAGAAAGGCCTTAGAGATTAATGAACAGTGATTAGTAATATTTTTCCTAGATTACTTATGCAACAGAGAACCTAGGAAAAATGCAGAGACCATTAATTTGGACCAGTTTCTAATTAAGATGCTTTAATTAGCATTATGTAGACTGAAAATCAATTATTAGAATTGCAAAACTATAACCAAAGTGGTTAACAAAAATCCAGTGAACTTATAACCACCAGAGCCCCACTACAAAAATACAGAGCACCCCAGCCTAACTTTTTAAGTAGGGAAAATAAATACAGAATGATAATAAGGCATTTTCCCACTAAATCATGAGCAACCCCAAATAATGTGATAATGGGCAACCAAAATTTTGCCAAGTCCATGATGAGATAAACCACCAGAGAAAAATACAAACCCATGAAAAAGAAGTGAACCCATGCCTTTTGCTAATAAGTTGTGAGAAAGGCCATTTAGCTCAAATAATGCAAACCACCCCTTCCCTTAGGCAAAAGGAAGCCAAACTCCAGAATGATTGCTCTTGCACAAAATGCTAGCTAAGAAAAATAAGAACTCTGTTGTTTGATGTTTTTCAAGTATAGTGGTAGTAGAAAGCACCCCTTTGGCTAGAAACCTTAAGAAAATCTTAGGGAAAGAATTAAAGGGTATTAAAGACTAAAAATTTGTATCAAGTCATGTTATAACACCTAAAAGCCAGCAAAAATAAGTTTTTGAGAATTACCCACTATTAAATAATAGTTGTAGTTCAAAGTACCCCTTCTGCCCTAAAATTTGGTAATTTTGTCCAGAGAAAACCCTTCACTTTCTGAACCCCAAACTTTGAGACAGAGAATCATACACCAGTAACAAGCCACTGTAATTTTTGCAGAATTTTTGGAATTTTATAAGAGCAACTTGTAGTTCAAACCTACTCCAAAACATTAAAGAGAATAAAAGAAAAGAGAAGAAGAAATAAACCTCATCCCAATAAGACTAACCCAATTTACCAAGTATACCACTAAAGGGTTTTACATAAGTAAAGTTAACTGTTTTTAACTCAAAAGATCATACATCTTTAAAGTTATAAATTCTAAAGCACATATCATATCATGCATATATCTTACGCATTGCATTCATTAGATTGTAATCTTGCCGACGGAGAGTACGTGCTCATCCCCGAGCAAGGACCTGTCCAAGAGGAGGACCAGGAGCAGGCTTCAGAGGCTGCTATTGAGGATCTCCCCGCAGCCCCAGCAATTGAAGGCAAGCCCCGGTTTTATGCATAACCATGTTATTATATGCTACTTTACTACACTTAATGCTTGTAGGATTGCAATGTGCACTTAAGTGTAGGAGTTGCTTGAAACCTCTAGCTGCATGAACTTAGGATTCCTTTTTGAGATGAATACTAGTATGCTAGGTCGAGTAGCTGCTTGCTAATCAGGATCTCGGTAGAAGTCGAGTGATTTTTCTAGCACTCGCGCGAGGTCAGGAATTGATTGTATTCATCTTGATAATGGGGTATATGTTAGTCCGTGGACTTGGATCCAGGGAGGATGCCATGTCAATGAGACGGGAAAAAAATGAATTAAGGATTAATGTGTGGATACCTGAGTCAAGCTTTTGAACGTACTAAGCACATGCCGGGAAAAATGGTAACCGGTAAACCTAGTACCTGAGTGAAGCCGGGCGCGGACTTTATCCCTCATGCGACCTGAGACAGGGTCTCCCATGCTAGCTATGGTGGGTACAAGTGCGGCCACTGCACGACGGCAGTCGGGGTCAGTGGAGCATTGTATGCCAAGGCGGTGAGGCCTGGACGCGAACGGGGAATCGATGGGGACGGTTGTCATGTGTGGGGTCGGAGTACCCTGACATGCCGTGTGTTTAGGTTTACCTTGCAAGGTTTAAAAACTCGATTCGAATCGTCTGCTTCTCGCAGCTAATGAGACTGCTTGATTCCTTGTACTGCATCGAGTAAGAAGTGAAATGTGGATTATATGAGATAACTTGTTGACTGAACTAATTGATTGTTACCATGTATGCTTAGAAGGAGCAAATCTAGCTAAGTTAATGATGGTAGAATTTGAAAAGCTAAAAGTTGATTTAGAAACAGCTAGTGCTTTTGGCAAACCAAACCCCTCAGCCAAACAGCTGCATAGTCTAGAGGTAGAGGAGTAGACTCCTCACACCGGTTAAGTCTAGCTGAGTATTAGTATACTCAGCCTTGCTTGTGGCACCATTTTTGCAGGTACCATGTAGGATGTAGTTGATGGTGTGACTTGGCCTACCACCCTGCCACCGGGTTGGACGGTCGAGTGGGATGTTGCTCCGGCAGGAGAGGAGCATGAGGAGTAGTGGGCTAGGCCTTGCCCATTTCCTCATTACCGACGACATCGATTATCCGCTGCACTTTAATTTATGAACTTTGTTCGCTACTCAAAAAAAAACTCCGATTTATGTAATAACTAAGTACTTAATTTGAGGTTTCCTGTTTTATTGTATTTCTTCTGTGACTCACCTTCGAGTGAGATTGTGGGATTTGATCCTGGTTAAGTGGCTTCATCAGACTAGATCTGAGGGACTGACGGGTTATTCCGATTTAAGTGTGTTACGGCCCCTGAGGCGTGACTTAGGCACTTAAGCTGGAATAATTCGGGCGGTTCTGCCACAATTTGTACCATTGAACACTAGTGCCCCCTTCGGATATTTCAATTCTTTGGCATAATGATTAGCTTCAAAAACTTCTTCTTCTGATAACTTTTTCCCCGAAGCATGTCGAACAATATAATCAAGGACTTTGGGGGATGCTTCGGGGGCAATAGTACTGATTTCTTCAACAAGAATTGGCTCCGTCATTTTTTCCTCTTCGGTTTCCAAGGATTTTACCTTCGCGGGCTCTGAGGGCCCAGCTTCAGTCTCAGTTTGTTGCTTTGGAGCTTTAGTATCAAAAATTTCAGTTTCCGCTTCGGAAGTTTCAACAGTCTTCTTCGGAGTTGTGCTTGAAGACTTAATTGTCTCTAGTACATCTAGCACATTGACCATTCTTTTTCTCTTCGGGGTCATTGCCGGGCCCTTTTGGTTTTTTATTGCCTCAACACTTGCTGAAGGACTTAAAATTTCCAATATTTTTGTTCCTTCAGTTCTCGGTTTTTCTGCTTTCTCTGCTGAGAGTGCTTCAGTTTTTTCTTCGATCTTCGGCACTAAAGTTGGTTCTTTAATTTCGATGGCCGAAGAGGTTTCACCGGCAAGCTCAGGCACTGTAGCTGGTTCAATGTAGCGTGGCCGGTGTGTGAGAACCTTTACCCTTTGTCTCTTCGGCGCTGGCTCGCTGGGAGCGGCTGAAGCAGCTTTCTGTGCAGAAGTTGCGCTTCTTCTTTTTTGGCCCCGCGCTGGATAGTGGTAGTCGGGGTACACGAACCCAATTGCGTCAAACACTCGGTTCAGTCTTTTCTTTTTCCGGCCTCCGAAGGCTGCTGACAATGCAGTATCTTCGGCCTTTGAATAAACCCCAAGTAGTTCATCACTTAAATTTTCAATGCTTTTTAGCCAGTCATCATCTGGCTCAACGAATTTATCTCCGAACTTGAAAGCATACTTCAGCCTAATAAGTCCACCTTCGTCAGCCTCCTTTATGGTCTCTTGCGGCATTTCCCATTTTTCCGCGAGCGGCCATACTCTGAAGGCAATGTGCTCTTGGACCAAATCCCTCGTTCCAATAAAAGAGCAAATAACTCCGAAGGCTCTCTGGCATTCTTCGGCAGCTTCATTCATTTCAACCTTCGGCCTCCGTAGGCCGAAGCGTTGCCAAATAGGGCGCATAATTATACCTTTAATATCTTCCCGTGTTTTCAGGTCATTCTTCACATAAAACCATTTTGTCATCCAGTCGCCGGGCCATCTCTTCCGAAAGGTTGGCACGGGACAGCTTGACCCAGACCGAGAGACGAAACTGTAGCAGCCGAAATTATTATGATATTGCTCCTTACCCCAGGGTTTTGTCTCGTATAACAATTCGTGTATGTTGCAGAAACTTTTCGCATCGGGTTCCAGACCTTGGCTTCTCACGGCCCACACGAAGATATTCATCCTTATGATTGCTTCGGGGGTAAGTTGGTGAAGATAGATTTGAAATATTTTCAGCACCTCTACGACAAAGCTGCTCAGGGGAAATCGTAATCCAGCTTTCAAAAAGCTTCGGAATACTACAACTTCATTTTCCTCAGGGGTCTGACAAGTCTTCTCTCCTTCGTCGGCCCTCACAACGGACAAGTCCCGGAAATATCTTCCCCTCATGTTGACAAGATGATTTTCTTTGATACTTGATTTGCCAAAAACCGCATGGCTTGGTCGCCATGGGCGATCTTTAGAGTCTTCACCACCACTATCCGCATCATAACTATCGCTGTCATCAGTATCTTCAGATAAACCTTCTAAAATCTCTTTAGTGATCTTTTCTGTATTGGTTTTCGACATTGCTTCAAGAAACCCCAGGTTTTTCTCTTCAGAGAGACTCAGCTTCATCTCGATAGCAGCCTTTTATCTTCAGACATCTTCGAAAATGCTAAAAAACTGTTTTCAAAGCCGAAGCTTAAAAACTTAAAAAGCTAAGCAAGTGTTGGTGCGCAAGAGCTAAAAATCGAGTAAGCAAGAGCAGATGGCAAGAAAGCGTACCAACTGAGCTCGTGGTATGCTCTTATTTATACGCCCAGTGCATTGAAAATTGGAAGACCCCGCTTGTCAGTGAATGTTGCTATTCTAGCAAAGGGAAGGTGTTTTTTCGGACCTTCGGCTTAAGGCCTTCGTCCATGTCGCAATCTAAATTTATCACTCTAGCAAATTAATATTGCGAGGGGCTACTGTTGGGGGCCTTCGGCTTTCGAAGGTCCTCAAAAACATGATTTAACAATGTTTCTGGAGTATAATGTGTGAACAGGTATCTTCGGACTCGAATCGGTACCATAGTAGGAGAAGCCCAAAGAATACGAAGGTTGACACAGCGCCGAAGCTGTGAGCAGGAAAGCTTCGGTGTGATAGCAGAAAAGGAAACCGACTTAAAGATGAAAAGGCTCTTCAGACCTCGGTGGATTACTATAGAATTACTACCAAATGTAAAGGGCATAGGTGTAATTTTGCATGGGCTGTGTCCCGTGCCTATAAATAGGTGAACAGTACCCCCGTACTGTTCACGCTGACTTGGCATTTACTTTTGCGTCACGCTTGTACTTTTACCTTCTTTCGAGCCGAAGGTACATTTATAATTTGATATCATTCTTATTTTTCTATAATAATAAGATAGAAATGAGTTGATAATTATACATAATTGTTTATGTCATCCTTCATATTACATATGATTCTTTCTTCATTATGGTATGTTGTGTTTATGAAAGTATACCCTTCATAACCTTCGTCTGAAAATCATTATATCCCAAGGGAAATAATGCTTCGAACGACGAAGGACTTTAACGTTTAACATTTTTTGTGTTGCCTTGTTCTTAACTCATAGTATTTAAGAACAAGTCCCCAACACATACAAATACAGACAGTTGCTTCGGCTCTAATGATAAGACTTCGGCGAAAGGAAAAGAAGCAGATTTATGCTTCGTTGTGTACGAAAAGAAGGAAAGGTGTTTTTCGCCTTCGGCCCAAAAATACAAGTTTCGTCCACATCAAAGCAGTTCATACATGGACGGAAAGGTAAAAATATATTACAAGGTATGGACAAATTTACAGAGTACTATCTGATTCTTAAATTACAATATTCTTTACAAGGATAATTCAAAAGTTTCTATAAAGTTTTTTCATAGCAATGTCTTCAGCTTCATCACCATCCACTAAGCTTCGAATCATCCACCAAGCTTTAGATCATTGCCCTTTGGCTTCATCATCCTGTACATAACAAAGCATTATAAGGTAAATTCAAGTTTCAAGGAAAAGATAAGTACAAGGTATGAGTTTATTACCGGTTTGAGGTGACTTCGAGCTTCGTCACCAGCCAAGCTTCGTCCGCCCTTCGCCCAAATTTGAGTTACGAATCTATTCCCAATGCTTCGGGCCAGGTCGAGGATGTCATTCAAGTCCGCTAGTGATAAGCTGAAGTTCAGCCTGTTTACAATATTCTCGTGTGTGCAACCAGCCTTCATAAAAGCAACAGGTGTGCCACGAGAAGCTAGCAGAGCGCAGAAGTCACCATGCCTAGCTATGACTTCATCAAGAGCATCAACTTCGCCTTCAATATGATCGAAGATGCCTGGCAGGTCTTTAGCTAAAGGTTTAAACTTTTCAGAGCTGGCTCCAACTAAGTTGAAGACCTGTTTCAGTCATTGCACGCAACGGTTGCCGAAGTTCAGACATTTATCTTGAAGTTCTTCAATGACTTTTGCAAGTTCGAACTCTTGGCAACTTCAGCTCCAAGCTTTGCATCAAAATCCTTCTTCTCTTGTTCGAAGCTTTTTGATTTCATGGAGAGTTCACTGTTTAATCTAGCAATCTCGGCTTGGGCTTCTGCCAGTGAACCCTCCATTGTTTGAATCACGAAATCCTTCTTCTCTAGAGCAGCTTCGTGATCTTTAATTTTGCCCTCTAAGCCCTCAATTATAATCTCATTTTTCTTGTCCTCGAGGTCTTGTTGCATCCTCAAGGTTTTACTTAGTAGTAGACTCTGAAAAAATAACCTTCATCAGAAGTAACCTTCATCTCGAAATAATAAAAAGTTAAGGTAAGAACTTTACCTTAAAATTAGAATAAAACAAGTTGTCGGCGATATGTTGCCACCAGTATCTGCTGAGGTCGGCCTCAAGCTTCGGAAAGCCAACACTCTTCGATAGAGTGCTGACAACCTTCGCTCCAGTCCGGTCCCGGAGACATCCTAAGCTCTCTTCGTCAACGCCACCGAAAAGCATTGCTCCTGGTCGATAGCCGCATGATATTGCATAATCCCTCAGCTCTTCCTTCTTAGCCTTAGACAGCTTTTGACCAAGTATGTTTTGAAAATTTAAATCCTTTTCCTCCGAAGTATCTTCGGCAATTTCCTTCTCTTTCCCCTTCTCTTTCCCGGGCGCTGGGGCCAGAGTCTCTTCGGCAGTTGTAGCAGTTTCTTCCGTGGCCATATCCAAAATCATCTTATCAATATCAGAAAAAACACCCTCAAGATTTGTGGCTTCGGCCGCCGCACCTTCGGCAGTGGTAGCTTCGATGGGAGAAGCTTCGGCAGCTGGTGTTTTTGACGCTGAAGCCGACGGTGGCGTTTCTTCAATAGCATCAATAACAGTAATAATCCTTTGCCTTTTTTCAGCAGGCTTCTTGATTGTCGTAGGCTCCTCCTTCTTCTGTAAAAGCTTCATTAGTTGTGGCCCTAGTGGACTTAGCTTGAGAGGTAAAGATTCGGTCATTACCTTTAAAATTTCCTCCACGTCAGCACCAGGAGGCGTTGAAGGAACTTCTTCCTCTTTATCAGTTGTTCTTGGCTTCGTAGCCGCAGCTTTTCTTTTCTTCGGAACAGCCACCTTCGGCTCAGGGCTGGATTTTTTCTTTTTTAAAGCTTTCTCATCTTCTTCTATCATACTAGCAGCTTGCCTCTTCATAACACTGACAACTCTTTTTCGCTTTGTCCCTTCGGCACCCTTGCTTAACCGTTCAGGTGGGTATTCAAATTTTAGGGCATCCATTAATCCGTTCAGCCTTCGTTTCGGTCGGGTGCCGAAGGCCACGGTCATCAATTGATCTTCTTTCTTAGTATAGTTGCCCAAAATTTCATTGCACATAGCTTCAATGATTTCCAACCATTCTTGGCAAGGTTCTTTCAAATGTTTCTTGAACTTGAATTGATAGGGCAGTCGAACAAGTTCATTCTTCTTCTTTTCTCCTTTGAGCTTCGGCATATTCCATTCCTTTAATGTTGGAAATACTCTATTGGCTAAGTATTCCTGCACCAAATCTCTAGTACCGATATGCTCAGACACAACTCGGAATTCACCCACAGCTTCTCAGCATGGTGACCCTTGCAGCATGTCGCACAGGGGCCTAGTTAATCCGAAGGTTAGGTCCAGTGGGCTCTGAACTATCTTCTCCTTCTTCTCATCAACCTTAACATAAAACCACTCATTCTTCCAACCGGTTGGCCATTTGGTGTGATAGCTGATCACCGGAGCCTTCATGTCTTTGCGGTAAGCAAAGTTGTAGCAACCGAAATTCTCGTGAAGCCCATCTTCTCTAGCTTTCGTCTGAAAATGCAGCTCGTGCACCCGACAGAAAGCTTTGGCAAGCGGGTCCACTCCTTGGCTTCGGAGAGCCCAGATAAAAATGCTGAGCCTAACGATAGCGTTAGGAGTCAGCTGATGAAGATAAATTTCGAAATCTTCCTTAACATCCCCAATCGTTTCATGCAGAGGAAACCTTAATCCTGCTTTGAAGAAACTTCTAAAAACTACCACTTCATCACTTTCTGGCTTCAAAATGGTTTCTTCTTAGCCAAAACGAATCAACTTCTTCTCGGCTTCCCCGAAGTAGCCTAGCTTTATCATCATGGGCATATCAGCCTCAGAGACAGTAGACTTTCCAAAATCCAAGTGGCTGGGCTTGGATGGCATGACGGTGTTATAATCTATCTCTTCTTCATCAGCATCACCCTCTTCAATGCCAGCCTGTTCAGCTTCAGCAGCAGGTGGACCTTCGTTAGAGGCACTCTCTGTAACAACCAATCTTGATTGCCTCATTACTTCGGAGATTGAGGCAGTCTCAGCAGCTTCGGCCTCCTCTCCTTCGCGTGTAACTCTAGCAGTTGAACGCACTCTGGCCATTTGATACTGAATTTCTTACGGTTTTGACGAAGTTGTTGACTTTTTGCAATTTTGCCGAAGCTCCTCCTTATGACGAAGCTAAACCAAGACGATGCTCTAATTGAGAATACGATGAATAAGCTTCGGCTATGCTCAAATTTTTCAGTAGCACAACAGTGCAATAGTAATAAATGTTGTGGTAACTTCACACCTACCCGTCTGTTTATATAGTGTTGCAGGTGGGAAGGTGAATCGTCAGGCCGCCCGCACCCGCTGAACAGTCGCCCGCACCAGCTGAACGATGGACCACAGTGCGCGAGAAGGTGAATCACCAGATCGCGCGTACTCGTCGTATGGTGGGACCACCTCGCACTCGGAATATTTAATCGTTTCTCGACAACGAGCTCAGGGAAGGTGTTTTTCGGACCTTCGGCATTCCAAAGCCTAAGAGAATTTTTCACGGGTCGAGCTCGTTATGAAAAATGATCTGGCACCGTGAAGTGGCTACTGTTGGGGGTCTGCTTCGTCGCCGAAGGTCCCATAAGAAGAAACACCTTCGGAAGATCAACACAGAAGCAAAGCTTAAGCTACCATCCTGGGAGCTTCGGCATAGTGACACGCCTTGATACGAAGGGTGGCACCGACTTAAAGATGAAAAGACCGATTGGCCCATGATAATCTATGTCATGATTGTAATCATTTGTGAAGGACATGAATGTAAATCCACACAGGCTGCGTCCTGTGCCTATAAATAGATGAACAGTACACCTGTACTGTTCACGCTGACTTGTATTCACTCGCACGTCACACTTAGATTTTTACCTTCTGTCAAGCCGAAGGTACAAATGTAATTCAATATTGTTTATATTCATTCATGATTAGATAACAGTAAATGTATATTATAACATCATTCCATTATTCATGTTGTTTCTCATGTTTCGTATGCTTCGTCTTTTGTCTAAGTATGCTATGATCATGAAGGTATGTCCTTCATGACCTTCGTCCAAAGATCGTTATATTCCCAGGGAAATAATGTTTCGAAGGACGAAAGGTATTAACCTTTAACCCACTTTTTGTGTTGCCTTGTTCTTAATTCATAGCAATTGAGAACAAGTCCCCAACATGTCCCGCATTACATAATTAAAACCTAAGGTATGACTAGCTTTGTATTTACCTTGTCCTTTATTACCTTTTGGGTTATTATGGTTAGCCTCATGTTATTGCTTTACTTTAATCAACGAACATGATGATTATATTTATGATATGATGATGTTATCTTGATGATGATGAACTTGTGAAACTTTAGGGGTCTCAGGCTGTTTCCTGAGTACCTCTCCGTAAGGACCTGTTCATTGAGTGAC
The DNA here is from genome assembly GCF_902167145.1 of Zea mays. Lineage (NCBI taxonomy): Eukaryota > Viridiplantae > Streptophyta > Magnoliopsida > Poales > Poaceae > Zea > Zea mays. The sequence goes on from NC_050096.1 coordinate 114,962,841, forward strand.
CACCCTGGATAATAGTACAACCACGAGAGTGGAATGGGACGCCCTTAGCTAATTAATTAGATGAACTTGGGGTGTAGTTGGCTTTGCCGGAGGGCGGTCAATGGGAGCTAGGTCATAGTGCTTGCTCTGCTAAGGGTGGGTGTCGAGGTTCATTCGATTTAGTTTTGTTAGTCACCCACCTTAGGGAGAAGTACTATGTTTGTACGACTGGTGAAACCTAACGGGCAACTGCACACCAGGGGAATCTTTGTAAAGGAAGTGAATCCCTAGCCATTTACCTCGGTAGTGAAGATCGGGTCTGTACAACCCAGACTGGGAAGGGATCACGACTCGTTGGTAAAGTGTGCAATCTCTGCAGAGTGTTAGAAACTGGTATATCAGCCATGCTCACGGTTAAGAGCAGCCTTGGGATCCTCTTTGATTATAATAACTTTGGATACTTTTATGATGATGGTAAATGGTAATGATTACAACTATGGTTTCTAGTATTTCCTCTAGGAGGGAGTGCCATTTGGGTAATAACTTGGGTTTATTACTAAAACTTGGCATTCTACTAGTAATAAATACCTGACCAACTAAAAGCAACTACTTTGAGCTTAACTCCACATACAGCTAGTCCACTTTTGTCAAACGGGACATTTGCTGAGTACGTTGATGTGTACTCACCCTTGCTTTAAAAACCACCCAGCCCTAGGTTGTCCCCATTGCAATCAGTGCTCAGGAGAAGATGATGGCAACATGGAGGACTTTTAGGACTTTCAGGAATTCGATGAGTTCTAGTCGTGTTTAGTAGAAAACCCCGAGTCTGATGCTTGTGAAGGCCTTATCATTCTACGTTTCGTATCCACACTTTGATTATGATTATGACTATGCTAAGTTAATGACTCTATGGATGTCTTGGACATATTGATGTAATAAAGTACTATTTCTGCTATTATTTTGAGCAATGTGTGATGATGTCCAACTATGTAATCGATGTGTACATGAGTTTATGATCATGGCACGTACATGGTTTGCATTTGGTTTGCCTTCCAAAACCGAGTGTGACAGGTACATAAGTTTATTCAATTCAGTTCTAAGTCAGAAATCTCTCAAATTTGAGCTATTTCCTACGATTCTCGATGGAAACCGTAGGAAGTTATGAAGTTGTAGGAAATTCAAAGTTTTGGTGTTTTTAAAACCAACCAAAAAGGGGTAAACATGGAAAAGATGAACTATTGAAAGGGAAATGTGCCCTTGGGCCATTTCTATATTGTTTTGGTGATTAAATGCACAACACCTTATGTTTAGACTAACATGATGTATGAGCAAAGGTATATGAAGCAAATTCAGCTCAGAAAAGGACATAATGCAAATCTATATGGACCGAGTAAAAAGGTAAGCTATGGATACTTAGTCAACTGTTTTGTTTGCTAATCATATTTGTCTAAGTGCTAGGTACTTCATGAAGTCAAGTCAAAATGTGCAAAAGAAAACATGAAAGAAAAAGGAAAAAGGTGTGCTAGAATGAGTAGCACCGGACAGTCCAGTGCCACCCACCAGACAGTCCGGTGCCACCCACCGGACAGTCTAGTGCTCGGTCCAGCCAACTGTCTGCTCTCGGGAATTCTAGTCTGCGTCGGCTATAATTCACCAGACCATCCGTGCGAAGCGCTAGAGAGTCCGGTGTGCCAGCCGCCAATGGCTAGTTACCACGTTGATTGAGGGCCAACAGTCAAGTGGAGCACCGGACAGTCCGGTGCCCCCCACTAGACGGTCTGGTGCCCCAGAACTAGAAACCAGCCAACCAGGGATTCACAGTCGTTGCATTGTTCATTGTCCGGTGTGCACTGGATAGTCTGGTGCACCCGCGAACAGAAGGCTATAAAAGGGACCCCTAAGCGCATGGAGCTCCACACCAAGCATCCCTTGAACATTCTACAACACCGAGATGCTGCGACCACGCCATTGCTTTGCAAGTTAAAGATTCAAGCACGTGTTTTGAGTTGTAACTATGTTGCTCTATCTTTTGTGCTCTTCTCTTGGATTGTGTGCGTGTGTTGATGTGACTTTGTCTCATGTGTGTGTGTTTATACTCTCCCTTACTTTTGTGTTTATTGGAGATCAAATTGTTTAAGGCGTGAGAGACTCCAAATTGTGGAGATTCCTAACAACATGATATTCTTGAGATAAAAAGAGAACTGTGGTATTCAAGTAGATCTTCGGATCACTTGAAAGGGGTTGAGTGCAACCCTCGTCCATTGGGACGCTACAACATGGAGTAGGCGAGTCTTTTATACTTGACCAAACCATGGGATAAAATCACTGTGTCACTTGTCTTTATCTTATTGTGATTTTATCTCTATTCACTTCACTTACATAATTGCTCTAAGTTTAATACTCACTTAGTGAAAGAGCAATTAAGTGAAGAGGTCATCTCCTCATACTCTCTTCATTCGAACTTGGTTCTTGATATATCTAATCCATATTAGAGCAAGTTTGTTTTGTGGAGTTATATTTTACAGGATCACCTATTCACCCCCCTCTAGGTGCTCTCAATTGGTATCAGAGCCGCTCTCTTCATCAAAGGACTAACCGCCCGAAGAGATGGATCCTAAGGGCAAGGGGATGGTGATCAACGACAAGGAGAAGGAGACTCTCAACATTGAGGAGCCAAAAGGTGACAAGCCCAGTGACACAGGCTCAAATAACAAGAGAAAGTATGGGAAGAAGAAAAGGCGCATCAAGAAGATTATCAAATAACAAGAGAAAGTATGACATCGACGCCTCCTCTTCTTCACCAAGGGACAACAACGACGAAGACTCATACACGAAAAAGAAAACGGTTAATCAAAATTATTCATTTGATTATTCTCGCATTCCGTACAATTCAAATGCACATTTATTGTCTATTCCACTTGGTAAACCCCTCACTTTGATGGAGATGGCTACTTTTTTGGAGTCATAAAATGCGTAGTCATTTATTTTCTCTTCATCCTAGCATTTGGGATATAGTGGAAAATGGAATGCATTTTGATAGTAGCGATACTCTCGTATTTATTAACGAGCAAATTCATAAGAATGCACAGGCTACTACTATGTTGTAAGCATATCTATGCAGGGATGAGTACAATAAAGTCAGCGGCTTGGACAATGCCAAGCAAATATGGGATACCCTCAAAATCTCTCATGAGGGTAACGACGCCACCATGATCAAAAAGATGGAACTGGTGGAAGGAGAACTAGGAAGGTTCACCATGAAACAGGGAGAGGAGCCAACTGAAACCTACAATAGGTTCAAGACCCTAGTGAACAAGACCTGGTGCTATGGAAGTACCAGATGGACGGATCATGATGTCATTCGACTCAAGCTAAGGTCATTTACTGTTATTGATCCTTATCTCGTAAATCTTATCCGTGAGAATCCCAGGTACACCAAGATGATGCCCAAAAAAAATTCTCGGAAAATTTATAAGCGGTTGCATGATGGTAAAGGAGGCAAGGTACGTTGATGACATTGTCAATGGACCGCTTCCTCTCTACGAGCCGCATCCCGTTGCTCTCAAGGAAACAAGTAGCAAGGAGGCGCTACCTAACAAGGTGGAAAAGGTGGAGGCTACCGGACTCAACGAGGAAGAAATGGCACTTGTGATCAAGCGTTTCAAGACAGCATTGAAGGGACGCAAGGAATACTCCAACAAGAACAAATCAAGGGCAAAGCGTTCGTGCTTCAAGTGTGGTAAGTTTGGTCACTTTATTGCACAATTCCCCAATAACGAAAATGACCAGGGACAAGAAAAGAGAGGGAATAAGGAGAAGAAGAAGAAGAACTATCGGAGGGCAAAGGGCGAGGCTCACATTGGCAAGGAGTGGGACTTAGACTGCTCTTCATCCGACTCCGACGATGAAGGGCTTGCTGCTTCTGCCTTCGACAAGTCCGCCCTCTTCCCCAACGAGCGACATACTTGCCTCATGGCTAAGGAGAAGAAGGTACATACACGAGATACTTTGAAGTACATGTTGGTCACTCTTTTTTGATTGTTGTACACAACCAAAACAAGGCAACATTATATTAAAAAGATAGTCAACCTTCATCACGAAGGAGTCATTTCTTCGAGATGATTCCTTCAAAGATGAAGGTTAATTGATGGGTGAATAAATTGTGGTTTATTAATGTGAATAAATGAATATGCAAGGAGTATAAAAAATATTCAAACATGAGAACTCAATTAAGATATATCAATAATATGTTCTCCTTTTTGTAAATTGACTCTACAATTGTACCTTCAGCTCTTCAGAGAAAATTACAATGAAGGTGTTGCAGAGAGAGAATTACACAATGATCGCCCAATCCACCAAAAGGGTACTTTATGTGGGGCACTGCTCATCTATTTATAGGGAGTCGTAGAGCTTCGTGCAAAATTACATTCATGCCCTTAGAGATTACACACAGGGTTTACAAATAACACAAGGACAACATTGTCTTTTACCCTCAGCAATTTGGATAACACCTTCTCCTTGTATCGTCTTCCTGTGTTATTATGACGAAGCTACCTTCGTTACCATTCCACCTTTTCGCATTGAAGCTATCCTAGTTCTGAAGCTCCTATAATAGTTGGCAACATGCTAATAACAAATGGTTAGCCATGTTTTTTAGGACCTTCGGAAGACGAAGGCCCCCAATAGTACACTTCTTATAGTGATGAGGACTCTGATGATGAAGTAGACTATAGTGATCTCTTTAAGGGTTTAGATAGATATAAAGTAGACAAAATTAATGAACTAATTGATGCCCTTAATGAGAAGGATCGATTATTAGAAAAACAAGAAGATATTTTGTATGAAGAACATGACAAATGTGTTAATGCTGAAAAATCTTAGATAGGTTGTCTGAAGATTCGGAGGACAGCGAGGATTTTGATGTTGATAGCGGTGCAGCTGATGCCGAAGAGCAACCATGGAGGCCAAGTCACATGGTTTTCGGGAAATCAATTGTGAAGAAGGGGCATGTTGAGGCCATGGAGGGCAAGTATTTTCACGATGTGTCTATAGTGAGGATCGGAGGTCAAAACATTGTTCCTCTCCTTGAGAAAAATGAAGTGGTGGTATTCCGAAGCTTCATGAAAGATGGGCTGCGGTTCCCTTTGCATAGGATGCTGGTTGAAATCTTGAAAAAGTTTGAAATCTTTCTTCATCAACTTAAACCTGAAGCTTTGATAAAAGTTGGAATTTTCATCTGGGCCATAAGGAGTCAAGGGCTGGAAACAGATGCCGATTGCTTTTGTGAAAGAAATGGCCAGGTTCATGGATGAAGCAATGGTTTTATGTGAAAAATGACCTGAGTCAGAGGGACGATGTGAAGGTTGTAATCTAGTCGCCCATTCAATCCAGCTTTGGGTTAAAGAGACCAACTGTTGTGAATACAGAAAAATCTCAAGCCTACCTAGCAGCGTTCAACGTTGTGTGCAGCTATATCGGCACTAGAGACCTGGTGCAGGAGCATATAGCTTTCAAATGCCGAAGGATGTTGGGGCCGATATGAGTCAAAATGCTAGAAAAGTAGTTTAGTTCATTTGAAGTATTCTTATCAGTACAGAAATCAATTTGGTGAGCGTGACGATGACTAGCTTGATGCCATCGAAGCAACGAGTGATGAACTGTTAGGGGCCTACACCAAAGCTGAAGAAAAAGCTATGAATTCTGCCTTTGGTGCCCGAGGAAAGAGGAGACTAAACAGGTTTTTTGATGCTATTGGTTTTATTTACCCTGATTATTACTTCCCTGCTCGGAAGAGGGGGCTAAAAATGAAAAGTGCAGTAAAAGCTTCTTCTAATGCACCGAAGCAGAAGAAACTGAAGGTGCTTACACACCAGTCAAAAACATATTATTCAGAGAGAGCAGCATAGTTGTCTGCCTTGCTGGTTGCTGAGACCGTGAGTGACTTACCTTCAAAGGTAACAATTTTTTAACTTTCACTTTATATTGTCCTACCAACACTCTTAAATCCTTTGAATTTTTGAATAGGAGCAGAAGAAATCAAGAAAGCCTTTATTGATCTATCTATTACAGAGCCAAAGATGGCAAATCTACTGAAGATGCTAGATCTACCAAAGATACAAGAACAAACAGAAACAATGCTTGTCCAAGCGGGAACTCCTAAAAAGGGGAAAAGAATGGCAAACGTGCTAGACGCTGTTCTCAGGCCCTCGAAAGTGGCGACACCTACTCCTTCAAAGGTTTCTAAAGACAAGGCTGAGGAGTTGGAAAAGGCTATTGGCGAAAGTGTTTCTCCTGATTGTGCTAAGGCTGGACCTTCAGAATCCAGACCCAAAGAACAAGAAAGCAAAAGCCTACCAGAGAAAATATCATTGCCAATACCCGAAGCGACGTCTCTTGGCGATCTTGGATACATTGTTTGCCATGCTTTAGGGAAACAATTTACGAAAGAACAAATTGATGAAGTGCAATATTATGCAAAACACTTGAAGTACCCTCGAAGCTCTATGGTTTATGGAGGAAATGACGAAGATGATTACCTATAATGCCTGCCGGACAATAAGGAGATAGACGTTTACCGAGAAATGATGGATAAGGTAGGTTATCTGAAGCTTGAACTTGGTCTATCTGCAATGCCAAAGGACCATCTTACAGATTGCCTGGCTTACAATTGCTTGAATGTTTGCATATTAATTTTTGTATTTATTATTATTAATAAAAAATTCTTTTAGACTTATAAATTTTGTAGAGTGCTTTACTGTAGTACTTATTATTTTTTTAAGGTTCTTGTTATTAGGGTCTTATTCTTAGCAAGGCTTTGAAAGCACAGAAAGATGCTGAAGACGAAAGCACCTGGATAGCCTTCGGTAATCTACGATCCGATGTCATTGACCTTCGGCACCAGACCATTGAGAAAGAAAAAAAATCTTCTTTCTTTAATTCAAAAACTGAAGAAAAGCTAGACAGATTTGGCTGCATTCTCTGAAGCAGACCAAAAAATTTTCAAGACTTGAGAAAGAGAAAGAAGCTGACGCAAAACGTATAATAGACTTAGAATATGCCTTATCCGCTCAAGTGGAGCTCCACAAATCTGAAGTGGCAAGGCTAGAGAAGAATCTTGATGAAGTTACTGAGAATTTTAATGTTGAAAAGGCGAAGCGTGAAATATCTGATGCAGAGCGGATTAGAATTCAAAAGAATATTCAAGAGCTTCGTCAAGCAAAGGAAGAATGTTTTTCTGCTGCTATGCAATGTTCTAACAAGTTAAAGAGTACTTTTGCTAAAGTTGGCGTGTTCTTAATTGAACAAAATTTTATCTGTGGTGATTCTGAAGGTGTAATTAAATGGATCGAAGGTGAAGTCGAATACTTTGATGAAATCCTTACAAAAGAGGAGATTTATGTGCCTGTGTTGGTGCCCGAGGGGCCGTGTCGATACTTGAAAAAGCTAGCTGTGAACACGCCAAGGCTGTAATTCAGCCAGAATTTTCTGTTTTAGTGAATGAAATTAAGGAACCTTCAGCTGAAGCTACTGCCCTTGGCGGGAAATTTTACTCTGGAGTGTGGATGAACAGCGGAAGGGAGATAGCAGATGAAGCTAACAGACAAAATGAAGAAGAGACCCATCGAGCTTCAGAGGAAGCAAGGAGAGCTGAAGAAGCTGCAGAGCGAGAAAGGCGTATAGGTAAGTTTGTGTTGTGCTCTGGCTTCGTAAATGTTCAAGCTTCGTATTTAACAAAACTACATTTTTATGTAGCGGAACTTTCTCTCCCTGGAACTGTATGATCCTAAAGCTGATCCAGCTCTAAGGGGAATCCTTGATGAATTCAAGGTGGTAAACGCAGCAATAGACGAAGCTGTTGATAAACTACTAAATGAAGCTGCGGGGAGAGTTTTGAAGGAAGATGATTAAATTGTGTGTATAATACATGTAAAAACATTGTAAAGTCTATGTGTTGCTTTCTTGTAAAAACAATTGTGTTTCGTGTGTAATTACATTGTATACTATATTTCTTTGTGTAGCGTGAAATTAACATACGTACCGTTTTTTAGACGAAGGCGAAAAAACACCTTCTCTTCTTTTCATGCTTCATAAAGAAAATCCCTTTTTTGCCGAAGGTATTGTAAATTCATAAAGAATATTGTTGCCGAAGTAAAAGAATTGCCCCTTCTTTGTCTTGCTTGAGGATAACAGCTGTTGAAGATATAGTATTTTTCCCTTTGTCCTGCTTTAGTCCATAATTTCTCAGCAAACATGTATTTAGCTTTACAGCTCAGCCGCATTTGTGGATGAAGGAGCAATTTCCCTTCTTCTCTCTTTATGGATGATGCGAAATGATGCATGATGTTATGATGCAAAATAATGTGATGATATGATGCAAAAGATGTTTTGAGTAAAAATGATGATAGAAAACATATCATAATAAGACTCTGCATCCCCTTAGGAACGACTTTGGAGTCTCTTCACCTTTACTAGGTGCCATTTTAGCTCTACATCCCCTTAGGAACAACTTTGGAGCTTAGCTCTGGATCGCCTTAGGAATGACTTTGGAGCTTCTTCACCTTTACAAGGTGGTATTTTAGCTCTGCATCCCCGTAGGAACGACTTTGGAGCTTCTTCACCTTTACTAGGTGGTTTAGCTCTGCATCCCCGTAGGAACGACTTTGGAGCTTCTTGTAACACCTAGGTGTTACCTAGGGTTTCTTCTCAGTCCAAGCATCAAGGCCATTATCTCATGTGGTTCAAATTGAGCAAAAGACACCAAAAACTTAGGAGCAAAAACTCAACTAAGTCTTTTTATCTGAAGAATCATGCCTTAATCATATCATGCACTCAAGGTGGGGAAAATGTCCAAACCCTAGAATAACCTTAATTAGGTCATTTAAGTGAAAAGGGGGAAATTGGTAAAAAGACCATGAAAAACTTGGAATCATGGCTTAGGCCAATTATAAAAGTTGAAATACACTAATTAAGCTACAATAACCACTAGAAAAGTTTGGCCAAAATAAGTGCTTAAAATCCCCAAAAAGGCCATGCAAGTGGAAGCTCTCTAGGGAAATATGAAAATTCCGATTTGTGAATTTCAGCCCTCACCTAGAACTCGAGCGCGTTCACCTTAATCCCTAACTCAAAACCTTAAGCCCTCATTGACAAAGTTGTGCTAAATTAACCCCTCTGCAATGTGTGTGAAGATGGCATCGAGATTTGTGCCCTAGACATGTCAAGTCAAGGGTTTTAGCTTGGATTCACGCAGTGAGACAAACCCGATTTGATCACCCCATATCTTTGGCTCCAGTCAACAAAATCTATAAGCCGCCACACATAAACGATAAAGGAAGTTCCGGAGAAGAGATCTCTCAAAGGGATCATGGCCATAATCGCGAAGATTTGGAGCCAATGAGCACTTGAACATGACCACTCTCTACGCTGCCTCGTGCTCGACGCCGTGCCCAGGCACCAGAGCGCGCACTGGTGTTCCCCCGCGCTCGCCCCGAGCGCGTGTCAGAGCAGCCCTCGGCTGAGCTCGCCCGTGCCCTTAAAGACCACCCCCGGGCGCGCCACACTTCGCTCCACGCCTGCTCCCACTGTCCTGACCCCGTCCTTAGCTCCGGCGAGCTCTGCGCCGCCAGCCAAGCCACCCGAGCACTCGGCCATCGTGGCCAAGCCACTCCATCCCATCCCCTCCCGATCTCGTGCCTCGGCTAGCTTCGCCAGAGACTCATGAAGCTCCCCAAGCCCTCAGAATCGGTAGAGCTTCACCGGAGACCCCGAATCCCCCTCGTCGGACTTCTTCCGTTCACCGACGAATGTGGACCAGGTAAGTCCTTGCACCATTTTCCAATTCTTTCCGTGTACCACCTCTATGTAACCTGGTCAAGCCTTTCAAGCCAACCAATTGGACTATCTCATCGTGGTTAGGCCGGAGGCCTCGCCGCCGACGAACTCCCTCGCCTGCGCGCGTGGACCGGCCGACTCCGACCACCCCCAACGTCGACCCGCACATCGATGTGACTGCCGCGACCTCCCCTACATCCTCGACCACCTTTCCAGAGCAATCTCGCCGCCGTTAAGCCCCTGCGCCCTTTCCTCCACCGCGGGTACTATTTTAATAGAGGAAGGACCTCGGGTTAGGTTTAGTGAAACCCAGGGGGTTTTCTGATTTGTCAGAGACACATTTGAATAGTGACCCGAGGACTAGTTTGTAAGGAAAATAGGAAGTATATGCCAGGGACCCCGATGCAAAGTTATTTTCCCTTTAACCATTTCTTTGTAAAATGAGCAGAGAACTTAGAAAATCCATAACTTGAGTATTATTCAAACAAAATTTGTCAAACTAATTTTGCTGGATTCCAAATATTATGAACCATGAGACAAAAATACTAAACCCCATGGTTTTTGTACTAATTTTTAGAGTTTTGAATTAAATAAGAAAACTGCCCAAACCTTATAAATATAGAGAAAAATAGAAATACTTCTGTGATAGGCTTAAGAAAATTTGTGGAGGTACATACCCAACATATGCACTATTTAAAAATACTAAGCACGACAGTATACAAAAGTAACTCAAGATTGTATATTCAAAACCCATATCTATCCAAAACTTAGAAAAATAAGAAAGGCAGTGGAAAATAATAAATAGAGGAGGAACATATTTTTCCTAGTATACTTAAGTGGTAAAGAACATAGGAAAAATACAGAGAACCCTAGTCCAGACCTAGTCCAAGGTTAAATATTTATTAGGCACTAAGAAATCAAGGAAAAACCATGATTAAAAATACAAGGACCACTGTGAAAAGGCTAAAGAAAATTCAGTAGACTCCTAACTGCTAGAACACCACTACAAAAATAATAGACACCCCAACCCCTCACAATAAGTGAGTTAAACAATTAAAACATGGATTTGGCCCATGTTCTAATTAAATCATGAAGAAGCCTAAAATTGTGCAACAGTAGGCAAATAAATTTTTGTCCAACTATTGATAAAGTATACCACCAGAGAAAAATATGAAACCTATTTAAAAAGGTAAGGTAAAACACATTACCCCCTACCCCATGAAAAATACCAAATGATCCAAGAATTTCTACCACCCTCTCCCCTAAGCAAAAAGTTGCCAAATTTCAAAATGATTGCTCTTGCACAAAGAATAAGATAAAAAAATTGTAAATTTGTTGTTTGACATTTTTCGAGTATAGTGATAGTAGAAAGCACCCCTATGGCCAAGTACTTTAGAAAATCGCAGGAAAATCACCAATAGATATTAGTGGCTAAAACTTGGTACAAAGTCATATTATTACACCTAAATGCCAGAAAAAATAAGCTTAAGGGCTTAATTCACTGTTAGAAGAGAGTTGTAGTTCAAAGCACCCCCTCTGCCCTACAACTTGATAATTTTGTACAGAGTAAACCCTTAACTTTTTAAGCCCCAATTTTTGAGACAGAGAGTTATACACCAGTGAGAAGCTACTGTAATTTTTACAGGATTTTTGGGAATTTATAAAGCCATGTTGTAGTTCAAACCCACCTTAAAAGCATAAGAGAAAAAGAGAAGAAGGAATTAGTAAGGATAATGAGTCTTACCCCCAATGAATTCAGCAAGAATCATAATAAACACTCACTAAGACACTAAAAGAAAATCAGTAGGACACTAAAATATTCTGACCATTTAACTTAACCAAACTTGATCCTAAATTGGCTAAGTATACCACTAGAATTCTCGTAGTAAGATTTAACCTTACTTATCATAATTAATCATTTCTATTACTACCACATCGCATATCATGGCATACATATATCTCACTCATTGCATTCATTAGACTACAACCTCGCTGACGGAGAGTACGTGCTCATTCCCGAGCAAGGAGCTGTCCACGAGGAAGACCAGGAGCCAGCTCCCAAGCCTGCCACAAAGGATCTCCCCGCAGCCCCAGCATTTTAAGGCAAGCCCCGGTTTTATGCATAACCGTTTATATATGCTACTTTACTACACTTATTGTTTGTAGGCTTGTAATGTGCACTTAAGTGTAGGAGTTGCTTGAAACCCTTAGTTGCATAAACTCAGGATTCCTTTTTGAGATGGATACTAGTATGACAGGTCGAGTAGCTGCTTTGCTAATCAGGATCTCGGTAGAAGTCGAGTGATTTTTCTAGCACTTGCGCGAGGTCAGAAATTGATTGTATTCATGTTGATAACGGGATCTATGATGGTCTATGGACTTGGATCCAGGGTGGATGCCTTGTCTATGAGACGGAAAAGGAATTAAGGATTAATGTGTGGATACCTAAGTCAAGCGTTTGAATGTACTAAACACATATAGGGGAATATGGTAACCGATAAGCCTAGTACCTGATTGAACCTGCCCGCAAACTTTACCCCTCACTGGACCTGAGACGAGTTCTCCCATGCTAGCTATGGTGGGTACAAGTGCGGTCGTTGCACGGCGGCAGAGGGGGACAGTTGGAGCATTGTACGCCAAGGCCGTGAGCTCTGTTCTGTTGCTAGGGAATCGATGGGGACGGTTGACTGTGTGGGGACGGAGTGCCCTCCATGTCATGTGTTTAGGTTTACTTTGCAAGGTTTAAAACTCGATTCAAATCGTCTGCTTCTCGCAGCTAATGAGACTGCTTGACCCCTTGTACGGCATTGAGTAAGAAGTGAAATGAGGTTTTACATGAAATAACAGGTTGGTTGTATTAAATGTTTGTTACCATGTATGCTTAGAAAGGAGCCAACCTAGCTAAATTAAAATGTGCTAGAACTAGAAAAGCTAAAACTGTTTTTAGACTTAGCTAGTGCTTTTGGCAAACCAAACCCCTCAGCCAAACAGCTGCATGGTCTAGAGGTACAGGAGTAGATTCCTCACACCGGGTAAGTCTAGCTGAGTATTAGTATACTCAGCCTTGCTTGTGCCACAATTTTTGCAGGTACGCTACAGGACATGGTTGATGGTGTGACTTGGCCTTCCACCCTGCCACCGGATTGGACGGTCGAGTGGGATGCTGTTCCAGCAGGAGAGTAGTGGGCTAGGCCTTGCCCTTTTTCTCAGCATTCGACGTTATCGACTATCCGCTGCATTTTAATTTATGAACTTGTTTCAGTTTACTTAAAAACTCCGATTTATTTAATAACTCCAGTATTGTAATATTGTGGTTTCCCGTTTTATTGTACTTCCTCTTTGACTCACCTTTGAGTGAGCTAGTGGTATTTGATCTCGGGGAATTGGCTTTATCAGACTAGATCTGATTTAAGTGTGTTGCTGCCTCTAAGGTGTGACTTGGGCACTTAAGCTGGAATAATTCGTGCGGTTCTGCCACAGCTGGTATCGGAGCAAATACCACCACAGAGAAATCAATAAGTCGTGAATACCAACTTTTCAAAAATAAAAAGTTGCTTAGAAACCAGTATTGGAATCGTCAGGACTAGAACGCTAGACTTAGGATGAAAGGCCTTACAAATAGAGGGAAAAGTAGGTGGCTAATTAAGTAGGCCATATGGGCCAGTTGTAAAATCTCAAGGATGCCCTAAAAGCACCCTTCTGATCGGTGAGGAGACGTTCTTTTCGGCATGCATGCATTATAAAACATGAAAGGATTAGAAGTTACCCTTTTAATCTAAGTACGGATATAGCAAATAGGGATGATAATATAACGTAAGGAATAAAAAATTTTAATCTAACATTTTAACAACCCGGGCTCACGTATTTTTCTTTCTTCTACCGTAATCTTTACATCTGATCCTCTTCCACAGATGACTTCACCCACCCCCGCAATGGAGGAGATACTCGTTTCAGTTCCAATTTCCTTTCCCACGAGGGTTTTCCTTCCATATTGCGGGAGGTGCTCAACTCCACTGGTTACCCTACGCCCCCTTTGTACATAGTGCAGCTGTACGAGGAGCATCGGGTGCCGCGTTGCCGAGTCTGGCTGACTCTGGAAGCTCACCCCCTTCAGCCGGGTTGGCGTTCCCTTGACTCCAAGACTATTGGATCCAGGGCGGACGACACCACCGAGGCGGCAACTATGAAGACTCTGACAACTTTCTGTGGCTACCACCCACTAGAGATGGTGATGCACCCACTGGGACTCTTCCCCGCTGAGAAGAGGGATGACCCCATGTGGTGCAACCGTGTGAGCCATGTGAAGGACGTGTGGGCTATGTATCCCGACCTAGTTGGGAGGATCACTGTTCAGTGTATGAGCGCACTGTACCGCCTACAGGCCCTGCAGAGCGACGTTATGGCACACCTTGCTAACCTTGCTCAGACCACTAAGCTCACCCTCGACAGCTGAGAGGACTTCGTGGTCGACTTGTCGTCAGAGTTGGTGGAGAAGGACCTACAGGTGGAACAGTTGAGCCAGCGCATTGCCACCCTGGAGCAGCAGGTGGAGATCTGGGACAACACCATAGATGTCTTGGAAAACCAACTCCACGATGTGCAGGAGGAGCTTGAGGAAGCTAATGACCACCTGGACATGCACCACCTGGAGATGGAGGCAAACGAGGCTGAAAGCAAGGGAGAGGAGGCTCCCGAGGAGTTAGGACCAGCCCCTGTACTAATGCGACTCCCTCCGAGATGCCCCCGTCGCCCATATCCAGTGTCGCTTCTACTACTCAGGGTTGATGGGTTAACTTGACACGTTAGGAGGATAGAAACCCGCGCGAGCTTAGTTGGCATCAGATTTTGGACTAGGCTTACGTGCACTGTCCCCTAAATTGATGTAACCCAGGAAAACTTTTGTGAGTGATGGAGTGAATGCAATCATGTTATCTTCATTCAAGTTGATGTTATGTTATGACATTTTCTTTCCTTATGATATAACGCATATTGTTCGGAATCGTGAATTGAGATAACAATGGCAACAGTCTCTGTTTTCATATGGCAACTAGGCAGTGTCGCGGGCAGAACGAGCAAGTTCCCCCGCCACCTCCTCCAGCTCCCACGGTGCAGGAGCTGATGGCTCACCAGAATGAGATTTTGCGACAGCTTTTGCAGCGCCAGCCCCACCCTCAGCAGTATGGTGGAGGCCAGCCGCAGTGACCTCTGGCCGCAACAACCTATCAGGAGTTCCTGAGCATGCAGTCGCCCTTGTTCACCATGGTCGAGGACCCGCTTGACGCCGATGTGTGGCTACAAGTCATGGAGTCCAAGTTCCCCCTCCTCACGGGAGCTTGCCCGGATGACACCAAGGCTCGTTTCACCGCACAGCAGCTTCGCGTACCTGCTCAGACATGGTGGGAAAATTTCCGCGCCATGCTACCTGCTGATCATGAAGTGTCATTGGAGAAGTTCAAGACTGCTTTCAGGGAACATCACATTCCAGCAGGGATCCTGGATCGCAAGCTGAATGAGTTCCTGACACTAACTCAAGGAACCCGCACGGTGCTGCAGTATGCCTAGGCCTTCCATGACCTGTGCCAATATGCAGGCTATCATGCAGATTCTGATGAGAAGAAGACATATCGTTTCTGCAGAGGTCTCAACACCAAGTTGCGTGAGCACCTCAATACTGTTTGGGCTGCTAGCTTCAATGAGTTGGTCAACCTGGCCATATCACAGGAGAAGACTGTATTGTAGCTCACCGGGCAGAAAAGAAGAGGAAGGCACCAATGTTAGGACCCTCTGCTCCACCCCCGAGGTTCAGGATTGTGTCCAACAATCAGAGCAAAGGATTTCAATAGCAGGCAGGAAGATGGGTTATCAGGCCACCTCAGCAGCAGCAAGCACCCAACCGCTTTCCAGCTCCCGCCCCGAGGAACAATCAACCTCAGCAGCAGCAACAATAGCAGTTCCGCCAGGGAAATGGGAACAAATGCTTCACTTGTGGCAATGTGGGCCATTATGCCAAGAATTGCCCAAGGAATCAGCCGAGGCAGATGCTAGCACCAAATCAAGACAGAGGAAGAAAGCCGAAGGTGCAAGTCAGACAAGGGAAGCTCAATTTCACTACTCTAGAGGAGCTACCTGAAGGAGCACCCGTCATGACTGGTATCTTTTCAGTTTTTAATCAACCTGCATTAATTCTGTTTGATTTTGGTGCATCTCATAACTTCATTAGCCAGAAGTTCAGCGTTAAATGCCAACTGCCTTTCTATCATACCCAAGGGTCTTTTATGATAGCAACGCCTAGGGGCAAAATTGCAACAAACCAATTAAATCGATGTGTGCCTATTTAGCTGGGAAGCAACATTGTCAAAACCACCCTCCTCATTTTGGGGATGGATAATTTTGGATATTATTGGGAGTGAGCAGAGAAGGAAAGAGAGCTCGGCGCGACGCGTGGCCAGGTTGAACGGCGAGCGGCGCTGCTCGAAAACGACGAAGGGGCCGACGGGCTGAGCAGGAATAGGGAAGGCACAAGCAAAGAGGGAAAGATGGTGAGCTCATGTATCGCCAATTTTATAGCTACGGAAGAGAGAGGCCTAGGGGTGCCAGATAGGAATAAACGGCGCCAACCATTAATGGTGGATGGAGAAACGGCTAGCACTAATAGAGGGGGAGGTGAACAGGCTGGGTAGTGCGCCATGACGGCAGGTGAGTGGGCACGTGAGCGTGGGAGGGGTCGCGAAATGTAATGCGCGATACGCAGCATATAGAAGCAGTGCGCGTGCGTTACAAAGCAGGCCACAGTAGGTAGGGATGAAAACGGGTCGAGTATACCCGTCGGGTACCGGATACTGATAGTATAAATATCCGTTTTTTCGGATACAGATTCGGGTATTTTTATATTTGGAACGGATATGGGTAATATCCGAATACTGTAGTTTCGGATTTGAGTCCGATACGGAGCGAGAACTACCCGGTAAATACCCGAACATTCGGGTCGGATACAGGTACCCGGAATTCGGGTACCCGTTTTTCTTTTTCTGCATAATATAGTTATAAAATTACAACTTTTACATATGAAATCTCGAATGAAGATAAAGATTATATGAAAATTATAGTGCTCGAAGAGATCTATAACTTTATAGTACATCAATTTTTTGTTTAAACAAATCTTTAGGCCAAAATCATTAAAAATGTCCAAATTTTATCAAATTAATAGACTTTATCATTTTTACGTGGGGACTTAAGGTTATCTCCATGTGGGAACTTAAGGTTATCTTTTTATAGACTATTTATTAGTATTGGTAACTTATTTGTAATTTTCGGTCGCCGCTACAATATTTTATGGATTTAATTGTATTTTGATGATTTTCTACGACAAAACATTAATAATACATAAATAGCCTCAAAAAATCGTGAAATTTTACGAAGGCACAACGTATGTCCATATATAACTATAAAAAATGTTTGAATCATAAGATCTATAAGATGTTCGCGTTTTTTCCATTTCACTTTCACTTATTTGTATGAGTTACATATGAAATCAGTGTAAGTATCCAAGTTTCAACATAATCAGTACTTTACTTTAACATTTTCATATGAGGACTTGAGTTATCTTGGTATAAAATGTTTATTAGTTTTTTAAAATTTATTTGAAATTTTTGAGTGAAATTAGATTATTTTATGAATTTTTAATATTGTGGTGTTGGTTCTACAATGTCCTTGTGATTTTTAACTTTGAACTGCATGATGTCAATTTAATCGGTTACTTTCCTACATTTGTTTTTATCATATACATGATTATGTATTACTTAATTTATGTGTTTGTTGGATGGTTTGGACAATTAATATCATCGATACGAACTATGCGACAACTGTCTGTTACCTACCCGAGTAGTATCTTTTATCCGTTTCTTACTCGCCCCGATTATTACCCGGTCCCGTCCAGTATCCACCTCTAATCTTAACTACCCGTATCCGGTCTCGTATTGGAGTGAAATACATTAGGGTAGAATACGGGATAACCCTGTATCTGATTGTATCCGTCCCATTTTCATCCATAACGGTAGAAACGGACAGGCCATTAATGGCAGGAAGAACCGTCCTAGAGAAACAGCAGCGGGCGAGCGTAGCGTGCACCGGCTCGGCGGCGCGGGCATGGGCTGGTGCATGGCGGTGGCGAGGGGCACAGAGCTGTCAGCGCTATACCTATACATGTGGGCCGGCCTGGCCCGGCACGGCACAGGCCCACAAAAGCACGGCCCACAAAGGCACGATCCACAAATGCACATATCTAATTATGGGTCGTGCCGTGCCAGCACGTGTGCCCAGTCATCGGCCCACGGCACGGCCCACAATTAGTTATATGTGCCAGGCCGGCCCAAATAGCCCAAAATGCCTTAATGTGTGAGACCAGCTCATATACATACAACAGCAATACATAAACAAAAAGTATATAATATATATATATATATGGCCAAAATAAAACTAAGATGTTTTGTGGATGTATATTAAAAACCTTTGGTCAGAAAGAAAAAAATATTACCACTAGCTCAGAAATAATATTCGGTTCTCTGTTCAGTGTTTAATTGAGTATTATACAACCATATACATATACAATAATCATCATAAATATTCACTACCCCCATCTAGGTATTGGTTCTCGAAGGTCTATTGAAGCTCTAGATTCTCCAAGTTGTGCTGATCATGTGGGCTTAGACGGACCTTAGTTAAATACTGAGTCTATATTTAGTGGGCCTCGATGTGACTTAGTTAAATGGGCCGCGCCAGGCCAGCCCATGGGCTTGACTTGAGGCCCAGACACGGTCCACATATTGAGTCGTGCGGGCCCAGGTCCACAATTAAGTTGGGCCGTACCAGATTTGGACCGTACCAAAAATTTTATGCTTTAAGCTAGCCTATTAGGCACAGCACAGATGTACAGCTATAGTCAACGCAGGAGACGCTGTGCATCGGGAGGCGGTACTTGAAACGACGGCGGTCCACATGTGAGTGAAAGAGGAGTAAGAATGACGAGTGGGCCCAAGGAACGAGGGGAGGGGATTGAGCGCTCTCATATGGGTTGATCGGATGGCGAGAGAAAATTTGTTTTTTTCAATCTATTCTCTCTATTTTACTTAAAATAAGTATAAAAATATATACTTAAATATTCCAAAAATTATAATAAATCCAAAAAATAATGTTAACATAAATAAAAAATACCCACTTTGTAAAATAAATAATTTTAGGGAATATTCCAATAATTAAATTTTGCAATTACTTATAAACAATATTATTAACATACCAAAATGCAAATTTTCCAATATTATTATTTTAAAAATTCATTAATATTTTATAAAATGATGTTTTACTCACAAGATTAAATCCAAAAATTGGATTCAAAATTCAAACCAAACAAAACATATGTTTCATTATGAATGCATCAAAGACATAATAAATTTTACTTATTAAAAAATTCTTTAGTTTGTTTCTATCACCGATTTCATTATTTAAAAACATAAATATTTCTTCTTTCTATTAGAAACTACTAAATAAACTACTTTGTTTTTAGGTGATGGATTTAGGATATTACATGGAAAGAACACAAAGTCCAAGAACCATGACTTAGACTAGTTGGATTATCAATATATATGTTTGTCAAAATCATAGCAATAATCTCAAAGGCAGTCAAAAGGATTTGGAGAAGAATTAGACAAAGTAAGAGAAATTGGGATGCTGTCAGGCACACCGGACGGGTCTGGTGGCACTATGGACCATCCGTGCAGTGGACTTGGACTCAGTCAAAAATAGGCTGGCGCTCCGGTGGCGCACTGGACCGTTCGGTGGCTATCTGGACTGTCTACACAGAGAGCATGTCAAATGACATTTTCGAGCTGGCGCACTGGTGGCACATCGGACTGTCTAACAAGATCCCTACGCTCGGCTAACTGAATAGAACAGTAACCTGCAATGACACTATTCACGATCCGGTGGCACACTGGACCGGCAATGTTCAGGGTCTAGTGCACCATTGCGCAAACAACTTTTTGCCTACTCACTCTAATGGCTCTTTTGGTGGTTGGGGGCTAACCAACACATGCATTAAAGACACAAATCTCACTCCAACCTACTACACATTAAGTGCAACCACTCCAAGCATTCAAAGTCAATCCCGCGCCGCATTTGATCGATTTATGTTTGAGAGCCATAGCGGCTTGCGCAATTGAGAGTTGTGAGTCAACTCTTAGCAAGAATAACTACTCTTCCGCACTAAGATTTTATTTATACTCGTTCTAACGCTAACCCTGAATGAAGTTTTTGTGTCCAAGTTTTTATAAATTTCAGGTTTCGCCTATTATTCACCCCTTCTAGACGACTTTCAGTAAGACAAGTCTATTAAGCCTAATTGGTCCATGATTTGCTCATGTGATGCTACAATAACATTTGGTAATCATAAATTAATTAGGCTTAATAAATTTATCTCGTCATTTAGTTTTATCAGTGTAATTAGTTTTACAATTAGGCTATATTTTATACTCGTAATTGGCATTCAAACATCCAATATGATACATACTAAACTTTAGTCAGTGGAACCAAACAACCCCAAAAATAAAATAGTAATTATTTTGGTAAGTAACATGGCCAATGATTCATGAAATGTTTTGTTGTTGTTCAACGTGAGAAGGTTTAAAATCCATATATGTATAAGTCAATTATTGCTGGTACTTGATTATTTATAGCTAAATTATTGTTTAAAAATGACCCGAAACCCGACGTATTATGGTACGGGTTTAAAATTGCACCTGCAGATACGATCACATGCAGATTTAGATAGACTTCACAGTTGCGATTAATTATCGACGGATTTTTATGTTTGAAGATAAGTAATGTTTTCTCTCGTGTCGCTGACATTCTATACAGTGTCACAAATATTTTATTCTAACCATTTGAATCTTGACAAAGAGAGATACTCCAGGCCTTCTTCGTGACAAAGGAGATCACAAAGCTGTATGATCAGTCGTCGGAGACGAGCGGCGTTTGGTTAGATTGGCCGGCTGTGATCTCACCGTCCCATAACTCTTGTGCTGTTTTGTACGGCCCAGATTCATGGATCAAGAAATCGTAGTTGCCCCTGGACTCAGGGAGCTCGCTAATCTTGCGGTGGTCATCGTCGGTGAGCTCCCAGTCGAAGATGTGGAGGTTCTCTCGCATCCTGCTCTGGTTAAAGCTCTTGACGATCACGCAGTCACCCTGCTCGTAAACCCACCTAATGCACACCTGCATCTCAGCGTGATGATTCTTGTGCAGCGCAGGGTCATACATATACATATCTACTAGCAGTATATTTCAGTCTTGAATTATTACAGTTTGGTTACCTGGGCGACGGTTTTGCCGCGAGCGTGGGCGATTTGTTTGAGGACAGGGGAGTCCATGACGGAGTTGTTGGCCCACGCTGTGCCGCTCGCACCCATCGCAGAGTAGCCGCAGAGCTGGATACCATTGGCCCTGCAGAAATTCCTGACCTTCTCCTGCCGGCAGTACGGGTTCACCTCCACCTGGTTGACAGCCGGAGGGATCTTGGCGACGGAGAGCAGGTGCTCTAGCTTCTTGCAGCTGAAGTTGCTGACGCCGATGGCCCTGGCCAGCCCTCGCCTGTGGCACTCCTCCATCTCCTCCCACACGCCCTCCATGTCCATGGCCACCAGGTCTTTCTTCACCACCACCGCGGGGCCTGCTCCTTCAGCCTCGTCGTCGGCCGGCGCCCGCATGCTCACCGGGTGGTGAATCAGGAACAGGTCCACGTACGACATCTGCAGATTCCTGACAAGAGAATTGTTGTTGGATCGGTAGAGATAGACAACGTAATTAACGTAGATAGTAGCTAGTGGGTATGCATGCGCATGCATGGGCTACGTACTGCAGTGTCCTGTGGAGAGCCGGTAGGACGCGGCCGGGGTGCGCGTCGGTGATCCAGAGCTTGGACGTGACGTAGAGATCGTCACGGGAGGCGACAGTCCCGGCGCGCACGGCCTCAACGACCGCGTCCCCGAGCGAGGCCTCCGTGTTGTAGACTGCGGCGGTGTCAAAGTGGCGGTACCCAGCGTCCAGGGCGCGGAGGATCGCCTCCGTCACGCCGGCGCGGCCCTCCGCTTGGCCCAGCGTCGCCGTTGCCGTGCCGAAGCCCACCCGCGGCATCGGCTTCCCCAAGCTCAGCGCCACCGCTGGCACCACAAAAGTCGTCGTCGCAGCATTATTCCCCCTTTGGTCGGCACCGCCGGCAGCCATGACGGTTTCCTACAGGCTGTCGTTTGCACGGTGGTGTTCTAGACTGTGTTCTGTGACGAGCTCCTTGTGGATTGCACACCTGCTAAAATCTATGTGGTTGGATTGCAGTGGTTAATTTTGAACGCACTACGTGTCGTATATATATTAAATATATGGTATATACGTGCATTATATTGTACAATACAATAATACATGGTCGGCCCGCCGGCTGGCCGGGACCCCAATCCTAATGTACGTTTCTGGTTGGTATTATTCTTCCATTTGGCATTACAGTACGTGTGGTGGTTTTGTATTTCATATCGTATCTTGATCGGAAACTAATATCACCGTTTCCGTGTTTTCGGCAACGAGGCATATGTGTCCAAGGGAAGGACGACAAAGCGGCAGGCGGCGAGACCTAGACGTCGACCTCATGGGTCATGACAGGCTCATGAACATGACGGAGACTAATAGAGTGCAACCAACATCTTTTTATTTTCCAAGAACAGGTGATGCTGTCGACAAGATATGTAATTACCTCATGCCGCTTGCTGCGCGCGTCAGCCTCATGGACTACAGAGCAACGGGCGGAGGTGGACGTGTACGTTGGGACTTGGGACAGACGGCGGACACCAGTGTGAGCTTAATGTGTCGTGACACACGGCTTACCATTCCTACTAGTATGTGACTGTACGTTGCCATAAGGTGGTAGAGCGTGGGAAGCGGTGTCTAAGCTACAAATATAATTAGTATTTATTTCTAAACATTAAGATACGTGTGTGTTGGAACTCACTGACACGTGGCCAAGTCGATCTAAGCAATGGGAAACGGGAACACTTTGATGCTTAGCAACACGACGGATTAGAGAAACAGTGTTTTTAGCCTTTCCCGTTAAGGTACAGTGTAGGGGTATTTATAGGTAATTAGGGGTTGGTCTCACCCTTATAGATACAATCATGCCTCTGGTTACCTACGTTATCCTCGGAATATTCCCCCTCAAGGGCCATTACGGGTCATTACAGTGTGGTTAATTACAACTCGGACTGACGTACTATCAATCCTACCCTGGATTCATTGAATGATGGCTCCCCGCGTGCGTCCATGACGACGGTGGTTCTCAGCCCCCTACGGAAGCAAGGAGACGTCAGCAAGATCCCAGCAGCACCGACAGCTGTGCTTCTACAGGGCTCAGACACTTCTCCGATGGCCACGTTACCGCATACACAGGGCTCTAGCACCTCTTCGACAACCACGTTGGCATGTACACAGGGCTCAGGCACCTCTCTGCCAGACACGTTAGCGCATAGCTACACCCCCCATTGTACACCTGGACCCTCTCCTTGCATCTATAAAAGGGAGGTCCAGGGCCTTCATGCGGAAGGGTCGCACGGGGGAACGAGCTAACGAACAGGCTCACTCTCTCTCTATCTCACGAACGCTTGTAACCCCTACTACGAACACACTCCCCTGGTGCGAGATAACACGAGCCGCGCTTTCCCCTTTTGTTCCATCTTGCGCCAACCCATCTGGGCAGGGGCACGCAACGACAAATTTACTCGTCGGTCAAGGGACCCCCCGGGTTCGAAACGCCGACAGTTGGCGCGCCAGGTAGGGGCCTGCTACGTGTTGACGAACACCTTCCCATTGAGTTTCAGATGGGTAGTCTCCAGCAACCTCTTCAGCCTGGGATGATGCTCCGCTTCGGGAGTCTCGAGTTCATGTCCCTCGACGGCAGCTACGACATGGTACTCCTCCCCCCGCAGCGCGACAACAACAACGACGGTCGTCAGCTCGCCCGGCGGCGGCGAACTCGACGACATCTTCCGCCCGTGGTGGAAGAGCAGCATCCGGGTTTGTCCCGCCACCCTCCTCGCCGCAGGAGGAGGAGATGGGGCAACCGTGGCTAGGCAGGAGGCAGCACCTCGTCGGCTGTCGAGCGAGTCGACGATGCCGGCACCCCAGTGGGGGACATGTTTGGCGTTGTCCTCGTACCTGAGACAACAACGAGTGTAGTTTCCCCGCAACGTGCCAACCCCAAGCGGACAGATGACGCCAGCACACTCCCGAAGGACTTGCTGGACGTTAGCCTCGTACCTGAGATAACGGTGCAGTCCGTCCCCGACGCGACTTCGTCACCGTCCATCGATCAAGAGGTACCGTCCGTTTTCCACCCTGTGCCTTTTAGATTTAGCTTCGATCCACCAAGCGACCCCGCTTCGGTGAGCGCTTTCATAAAGGCATATCCTAACTTTCCGGGGTACCATATGTGGTCATCTTGGGACCGACTGACGGCCGTCTCAACCTACGGGCCCCCGGGTTCCGAGGAAGAAGACGACCCCGACTCCGGTCAGGATTTCTCCGGGCTCCGTGATCCCAGTGCCATGCGAGACTTCATGATCGCATGTGACTACTGCCTCTCCGGTTGCTCTGATGATGGCCACAGCCTTGACGATGAAGGTTGTGACCCAAGTCGCGAATGTTTCCACGTTGATCTGAGGGATCGTGATGAAGGCAACCACCTTGGTATGCCGGAGGATGACGATCCCCCTAGGCCTGCTTCTCGCGTTGACATCCCGAGGGAGCTAGCTGTGGTTCCAGTCCCTGCGGGGGGTCAGGACACAAAGCTCGAGCAAATCCGCGAGATGTAGGCCAAGCTCGATGAGGAAGCAGGGCAACTTGTGCAGCTCCGGCAAAACATCGAGCAGGAGTGGGCAGGCCGAGCACTCGCCGGAGAAGCGCGTCATCAGGCCCAAGACGTCCAACGCCGTATCGTTGACAATGCCAGGGCAAGGCTGCCCCCGGCCTCCAGCGGGGTCGGCCAGAATCTGGCTGCAGCGGCAATACTACTCCGAGCGATGCCAGAGCCATCCACCACCGAGGGGCGACATATCCAGGGAGAACTCAAGAATCTCCTGGAGGATGCCGCGGTCCGATGGGCCGAAAGCTCTGCCTCCCGAAGGTAAGGGTGCCCCTCGGAGCATCGCACAACGACTTCCCGACTCCTGCGGGAGGCCTTGGTCCACACCGGGCGCACGCGGGACGCGACGCCTGCAGCCCCGGATCGCCTCGGCAACGAGCACCACTGCCATGACCGTCGAGCCCGCCTCGACGAGAAGGTGCGCCAAGGCTGCCACCCCAGGCGTGGGGGACACTACGACAGTGAGGAGGATCGGAGCCCCTTGCCCGAACCACCGGGTCCGCAAGCCTTCAGCCGGGCCATACAACGGGCGCCGTTCCCAACCCGGTTCCGGGCCCCGACTACCATCGCCAAGTACTCGGGGGAAACATGGCCGGAGTTGTGGCTTGTGGACTACCAGCTGGCATGCCAGCTGGGAGGAACGAACGACGACAACCTCATCATCCGCAACCTCCCCCTATTCCTCTCCGATGCCGCCCGAGCCTGGCTGGAGCATCTACCTCCTACGCAGATCTCCAACTGGGACGACCTGGTCAAGGCCTTCACGGGAAACTTCCAGGGCACGTACGTGCGCCCTAGGAACTCCTAGGATCTCCGAAGCTACCGCCAGCAGCCAGGGGAATCCCTGCGATAGTACATCCGACGGTTTTCGAAGCAGCGCACCGAGCTACCCAGCATCACCGACTCGGATGTCATCGGGGCGTTCCTCGCTGGCACCACTTGCCGTGACCTGGTGAGCAAACTGGGCCGCAAGACTCCCACCAAGGCAAGCGAATTGATGGACATCGCCACCAAGTTCGCCTCTGGTCAGGAGGCGATTGAAGTCATCTTCTGGAAGGACAAGCAGCCTTAAGGACGCCAGCAGGAAGACGTCCCCGAGGCGTCCGTCCAGCGTGGCACGAAGAAGAAGGCGAAAAAGAAGTCGCAAGCGAAGCGCGATGCCGCCGACGCAGATCTTGTCGCTGCCGCCGAGCACAAGAACCCTCGGAAGCCTCTCGGAGGGGCCAACCTGTTCGACAAGATGCTCAAGGAGTCGTGCCCCTATCACCAAGGTCCCGTCAAGCACACCCTTGAGGAATGCGTCATTCTTTGACACTACCTCCATAAACCTGGGTCCCCGGCAGGAGATGGCAAAGGCCAAGATAACAACAAGAAGGAGGGAGACAAGGAAGAGGAGTTCCCCGAGGTCCACGGCTGCTTCATGATCTACGATAGGCAAGTGGCGAATGCCTCGGCTCGGCACCGCAAGCAGGAGCGCCGGGAGGTCTACTCGGTAAAGGTGGCGGCGCCAGTCTACCTAGACTGGTCCGACAAGCCCATCACCTTCGACCAAGGCGACCACCCCGACTGCGTGCCGAGCCCAGGAAAGTACCCGCTCGTCGTCGACCCCGTCATCGGCAACGCCAGGCTCACCAAGGTCCTCATGGACGGGGGCAGCAGCCTCAACATCATCTAGGCCGAGACCCTCGGGCTCTTGGGGATTGATTTGTCCACAATCCGGGCTAGTGCGGTGCCCTTTCACGGGATCGTCCCTGGGAAGCGTGTCCTGCCCCTTGGACAACTCGATCTGCCCGTCTGCTTCGGAACTCCCTCCAACTTCCGAAAGGAAACCCTCACGTTCGAGGTGGTCGGGTTCCGAGGAACCTACCACGCAGTGCTGGGGAGACCGTGCTATGCCAAGTTCATGGTCGTCCCCAACTACACGTACCTCAAGCTCAAGATGCCAGGCCCCTACGGGGTCATCACCGTCGGATCCACGTACCGCCACGCGTACGAATGCGACGTGGAATGTGTGGAGTACGCTGAGGCCCTCGCCGAGTCCGAGGCCCTCATCGCCGACCTTGAGTGCCTCTCCAAGGAGGTGCCTGATGCGAAGCACCACGCCGGCAACTTTGAACCAGCTGAGGCGGTTAAGTCCGTCCCTCTCGACCCCAGCAACGACGCCGACAAGAAGGTCCGGATCGGCTCCGAGCTCGACCCCAAATAGGAAGTAGTGCTCATCGACTTTCTCCGCGCAAATGCCGAAATTTTTGCGTGGAGTCCCTCAGACATGCCGGGCATACCGAGGGATGTCGCTGAGCACTCGCTGGATATCCGAGCGGGAGCCCGACCCGTGAAGCAGCACCTGCGCCGCTTTGACGAAGAGAAGCGTAGGGCCATAGGCGAGGAGATCCACAAGCTGATGGCTGCAGGGTTCATCAAAGAGGTATTCCATCCTGAATGGTTAGCTAACCCTGTGCTTGTGAAAAAGAAAGGTGGGAAATGGAGGATGTGCGTCGACTACACCGGGTTGAATAAAGCATGTCCGAAGGTTCCCTACCCTATGCCTCGCATCGATCAAATTGTGGACTCCACTGCTGGGTGCGAAACCCTGTCATTCCTCGACGCCTATTCAGGTTATCACCAAATCAAGATGAAAGAATCCGACCAGCTCGTGACTTCTTTCATCACACCTTTTGGCATGTACTGTTATACTACTATGCCATTTGGTTTGAGGAATGCAGGTGCGACATACCAAAGGTGCATGAACCACGTGTTCGGAGAGCACATCGGCCGAACAATCGAGGCTTACGTCGATGACATCGTTGTCAAGACGAGGAAAGCCTCCGACCTCCTCTCTGACCTTGAAACGACATTCAAGTGTCTGAGAGCGAAGGGCATGAAGCTCAATCCCGAGAAGTGTGTCTTCGGAGTCCCCCGAGGCATGCTCCTGGGGTTCATCGTCTCCGAGCGAGGCATCGAGGCCAACCCGGAGAAAATCGCGGCCATCACCAACATGGGGCCTATCAAAAATTTGAAAGGAGTACAGAGGGTCATGGGATGCCTTGCGGCTCTGAGCCGCTTCATCTCGCGCCTCAGCGAGAAAGGAATACCCCTGTACCGCCTCTTAAGGAAGGCCGAGTGCTTTACTTGGACCCCCGAGGCCGAGGAAGCCCTCGGAAACTTAAAGTCACTCCTTACAAATGCGCCCATCTTGGTGCCCCCCGCTGCGGGAGAAGCCCTCTTGATCTACGTAGCCGCAACCACTCTGGTGGTCAGCACCGTGATCGTAGTCGAGAGACAAGAAGAAGGGCATGCACTGCTCGTCCAAAGGCCGGTCTACTTCATCAGTGAAGTGCTATCCGAGACCAAGATCTGTTACCCGCAAATTCAGAAGCTACTGTACGCAGTAATTCTGACGCGGCAAAAGTTGCGACACTACTTCGAGTCTCATCCGGTGACTGTGGTGTCATCCTTCCCCCTGGGGGAGATCATCCAGTGACGAGAGGCCTCGGGTAGGATAGCAAAGTGGGCAGTGGAGCTCATGGGCGAAACATTCTCATTCGTCCCTCGGAAGGCCATAAAATTCCAAGTCTTGGCGGATTTCCTGGCGGAATGGGTCGACACCCAATTGCCAACAACTCCGATCCAACCGGAACTTTGGACCATGTACTTCGATGGGTCGCTGATGAAAATAGGAGCAGGTGCTGGCCTGCTCTTCATCTCACCCCTCGGGAAACATCTACGCTACGTGTTGCGCCTCCATTTCCCAGCGTCAAACAACGCGGCCGAGTACGAGGCTCTGGTTAATGGGTTGCGCATCGCCATCAAGCTAGGGGTTCGGTGCCTCGACGCTCGTGGCGACTCGTAGCTTGTCATTGACCAAGTCATGAAGAACTCCCACTGCCGCGACTGGAAGATGGAGGCCTACTGCGACGAAGTTCGACGCCTGGAAGACAAGTTCTATGGGCTTGAACTCAACCATATCGCTCGATGGTACAACGAGATTGTGGATGAGCTGACTAAAATAGCCTCGGGGCGGACAACGGTTCCCCCTGACGTCTTCTCCAGAGACATACATCAACCCTCTGTCAAGATCGACGACATGCCCGAGCCCAAAGAGGCATCGGCCCAGCCGAAGGAGGCCTCGGCCCAGCCCGAGGTATCCTCGGCCGCCGAGGGTGAGGCCCTTTGCGTCGAGGGAGAGCGGAATGGGGTCACGCCTAACCCGAACTGGCAGGCCCCGTACCTGGATTATCTCGTCCGAGGAGAGCTACCCCTCGACAAGGCCGAAGCTCGGCGACTGGCGTGACGCGCCAAGTCGTTCGTCTTAGTGGGTGAGGAAAAGGAGCTATACCACTGCAGCCCCTCAGGCATTCTCCAACGATGCATATCCATTGCCGAAGTACAGGAGCTATTGCAAGAAATACACTCGGGGGCTTGCGGTCACCATGCAGCACCTCGAGCCCTTGTGGGGAACGCCTTCTGACAAGGTTTCTACTGGCCGACCGCGGTGGCCGACGCCACTAGGATTGTACGCTCCTGCCAAGGGTGTCAATTCTACGCAAGACAGACGCACCTGCCCGCTCAGGCTCTGCAGACAATATCCATCACCTGGCCGTTTGCTGTGTGGGGTCTGGACCTCGTTGGTCCCTTGCAGAAGGCATCCGGGGGCTTCTCGCACCTGCTGGTCGCCATTGACAAATTCTCCAAGTGGATCAAGGTCCGACCCCTAACCAGCATCAGGTCCGAGCAGACGGTGGCGTTCTTCACAAACATCATCCATCGCTTCACCGACAATGGCACGCAGTTCACTGGGAAGAAGTTCCTGGACTTCTGCGAGGACCACCACATCCGGGTGGACTGG
Source organism: Zea mays (assembly GCF_902167145.1). Classification (NCBI taxonomy): domain Eukaryota; kingdom Viridiplantae; phylum Streptophyta; class Magnoliopsida; order Poales; family Poaceae; genus Zea; species Zea mays. Next base: position 114,992,447 of record NC_050096.1, read on the forward strand.
GCCGCCGTAGCTCACCCCATGATGAATGGGCAGGTGGAGTGTGCCAACGGTATGATTTTGCAGGAACTTAAGCCGAGGATCTACAACGACCTCAACAAGTTTGGTAAGCGGTGGATGAAAGAGCTACCCTCGGTGGTCTGGAGTCTGAGGACGACGCCAAGCCGAGCCACGGGTTTCTCGCCGTTCTTTCTAGTCTATGGGGCCGAGGCTATCTTACCCACAGACTTAGAATATGGTTCCCCGAGGACAAAGACATATGACGACCGAAGCAACCAGACCAGCCGAGAAGACTCACTGGACCAGCTCGAAGAGGCTTGGGACGTGGCCTTACTACACTCGGCACGATATCAGCAGTCTCTGCGACGCTACCACGCCCGAGGGGTTCGGCCCTGAGGCTTCCAGGTGGGAGACTTGGTACTTCGGCTGCGGCAGGACGCCCGAGGGCGCCACAAGCTTACTCCTCCCTGGGAAGGGCCGTTCATCATCGCCAAGATTTTGAAGCCTGGAACATACAAGCTGGCCAACGATCAAGGCGAGGTCTACAGCAACGCTTGGAACATCCAACAGCTACGTCGCTTCTACCCTTAAGATGTTTCAAGTCGTTCATATACCTCGTTCTCTTTACATACATAAATAAAGTCTAACCGTCAAGGAAGGGTCAGCCTTGCCTCGGCAAAGCTCGACACTCCCTTGGGGGCTAGAAGGGGGGAACCCCCTCTGCGTCAAAATTTTCCTCAGAAAAGTTTTCTACCAAAACGACTTTCGTGCTTTCCGACTATATCGATAACAGAATCCTGCAAGCGAGTAAGAGCGCACGTAAGCGGCAAGGCTGACCGAGCCGAGGGACTCCTACGCCTCTGGGATACGGATACCTCACTCATCACCTTCCATGAAAAGTAACTCTCGCTCGGATAAGCGATTCTGCTATCGACGAACAAGTCCGAATACTCAAAACGAGAGGAAAGGAAACACAGCTTTATAACACGACAATAAGATGTTTAGGCCTCGGCGGCCGCGAAAAACACATGCATACTCCAAACAAACTGCTCCGGAAGAATCAGACATCGCCAGGGGGAGGAGCGGCACCCTCGGTGTCGTCTCCACCCTCGGCAAGATCTGGCCCGGCCCCAGACGGCGACGCGAGCGGAAGGATCTCCACCTCGAAGGAGGACGCCAGCACCGTGCTTGGGCCCATGACAGCCGCGTCAAGCCTCTGGACCTTGGCTAAGGCAGCCTCATCTTCGTCGGGTAGGCAGTACCCCTCGCTGACCCGCTGTAGATCCACATCGTAGTGGGAAGCGAGCACGGCGAAGGCCCGCCTAACGCCGTGGTGCAGCGCCCCGCGGAGTCTGCTGCGCACATGGCCGCCCAAGGCCCGCAGGCAACTCTGGGGGGAGCTACCCGAGGGGACGTCATCGATGTCAAAGGCCTGGCAAAAGGCCGAGATAGCCTCGGACATGGCCATGCGGTCGGCCTCCTTATGCTCAGCCGCCTGGGCAAGCGCCTTGACGGACTCGTTAAGAGCCGTCTCGAACTCTGCAGACAGCCGAACAAAATTCTTGAGACATGAGTTGAAGAATGAAGCTGAATCAAAGTCACAAAGCGGTCGAAACGTACCTTCGGCCCGGGCACGATGCTCCGAGGCTACGGCTTGGGCAGACTGAGCAGACCCGACGGCCACGGTCCGGTCCTCTGCAAGGGCTCCGGCCCGAGCGGACACCTCGGCTAGCTGACCCCCAAGGGCCTCAGCCCAGCCTACAACCTCGGCAGCCTGGCTCCGAGATTGGTCCCGCTCACCAATGACCTGGCTAAGCTCCAGCTGCCACTGCTGCACCTCCGTCCGTGCCGACGCCGCCTCGGCCTGCGCCACCGCTGCCTCCGCCTTCAGCTCATCACAGAGCAGCCGAAGGTCCACCACCTCGGTGCTCCGTTGGGCGAGGCGTTCATTAGCCTCGGCAAGCGTGGCCCTCTGGGACCGCAGCGAACCCCAGACGCCGCTCTCGCGGCGGATGAACAGCGACTTAGTGGTGCTCACATCCGCCAGTTCTTGAGGAAGGAAAGCAAGGTGTTACAAAGAATGCCCTAGTCACGCAAGGGGTATGCCTAAAATCCTTACATGGAGGACCCTGGGAACATCCCTGGAAAGGATCTCCATGGTCGACCGAAGCGACCCCATCGCTGCCTCGGCATACTCACGGAGCTCATCCCGAGACTGCTCCTCCCGCTCATCATTGAGGAGGAAGAGGGGTTCCGAGGCGCCGCAGCTCCAGAACCGGAGCGCCTGCCCACACCACTCATTGGGGTTGCGCCGCATGGGGATAAGGTCGCTGCTCCCCAAGACGGGCCACAGTTCTGCGTGCCCCTCCTCCAAGGCGTCGGGACCCCCTGCAGTCGATGCATCGGGTACCATCGCTATCGACGTACTGGGCCTCCCCTCGGCTAAGGAGGCGGGCCTCCGATCACCGACCTCGGCAACAGCGGCGCGCCTCTCCTTATGGCCGAGACTGGGGAGGTCGGGGACGACCTCGAGCAGCGGCGCCTCAGCCATCCCAACATCAGCGGCGACGGGCGGCTCCACGGGAAAATCAGCGACGGCCTCGGCAGGAGTTGATGCCGGCACCGACAACACATCAGATGGGCTCGGGGCCGCGGCCACGTCAGCAGCCTCCCCCGGCACGATGGCCGCCCCGATGGAGGGGTCAGCCTGGGAGGCTTGCCCCATGGCAACTCGTGCCGCCTGGGCCCCCTGCTCGAGGGCGTCTTGTGCGGAGGCCAGCCAACCGGCATGGCGCGCCGCGACACTGGCTGCAGAAGCCGGCACTGTCTTAAGGGCCTTCCGGGGGGCCGGACCGGCCGAGCCCTGCCTCCGTTTGCTGAAAGGAAGAGATAAAGCAAGATCAGGGCACACGGAGAAAGAGCCAAAACAGAGGTATCCTCAGATACTTACCCGCTCCGGACCAAGGCCAATCGTGCCTGCGGGGAGGCCCCTCGGGCCTTGGTCCCCACAGGCGCTGCCGAGGATTGCCCCGCTGCCGGCTTCGGCGCTGTTCCCGCCTCGGGCGCCCAAGGCACCGAAGCGATGGCCTGCCCAGGCGTCGTCATGATGGCCCAAGGATCAACCTTCTGTACAGCCGGCGCGGGCTCTTTCTCTTGGGGAGCGAGCGGATCGACCTGACTCCCTGGAGTCACCTCAATTACCTCGGCCAAGGAGTCAAGTACCCCCCCGGCCTGCCTCCGCTCCACAGACCAAGACCTTGATGTTTTGGCCCCAGATGCTGATGGCGCCAACCCACTTGGCTAGCTCGGCGACCCCTGGCCCAGCCTCAGATCCGGGCTGAGGCCAAGACGGGCTGCCATGTCATCGCCCTCGTCATCATCATCATCATCATCGTCAGGCATCTCCGGCGACGGCTCCCTCGGGAGCCCGTCCCTCTCCTGCCTCCGACGACGCTTCTCCAAGGCTGCTCGATCGAGCCCGCATCCGCTCGCGGGCCCGGGCCTTTTCCGCGTCGTTCTTCTCCTTTTTCTTCTTCGCAGCGGTCCTCCGCGCGGCTCGGTCCACTGCGTTCTCTGGGACCGGTGGCACGGAGGATTTGTAAAACCTCAACCCCTGAGGACGAACAAAAACCCCAACAGTAAGAATCAAAGGCGACTCGGTGCAAAACAGAAGAAGGATCGGGCACTTACCAGAGAAACGTACCCATAGTCGGGGCGCATCACAGGCTGGGTAAGGGCGCCGGCATCCAGCCTCCTTACCGTACCCGCTACCCGCCTGCGGAGGTTATCGGCGGGGAGGGAAGCCGGGGACATCTGCGAGCCCTCCAAATCGACCCCCGGTTTCATCTCCGAAAGCGGCAACCACCGCTCCACCAAAGGAAGCACCCTCCGGCGATGGGTAGCGGCGACGACCCCCACGACAGTAAGACCCCCATCTCATAACCTCTGCAAGGCCTCTAGAAGAGGCTAGAGCTTCTCTTGTTTCTCGCGCGTGGCCCCCAGCGCCAGTTGCTGCCGGAGGCGGTCACCACTCATTGAGAAAACGACGGGAGCCTCTCGTCGTCGTTCCAGAGGTAAAACCACCGGCGATGCCACCCCTTGTTCGAAGACACAAGGGTGGCGGGGATGTACTGCTGCGCGCGCCCCTGCCTCAACTGGAGGGTGCAGCCACCGGCCCGCACCGCCATACGGACCTTCTTTTCCCCCGTCGTCAAGGCAAAGAGCTCCACGGAGAAGAGATGGGTCCACAGATCCTAGTGAGGGTCAATCCCCAAAAAACCCTCGCAAACCGCCGCGAAGATGGCCGCTTGCGCAATGGAGTTAGGGTTGAAGTTGTGCAGCTCTACCCCGTAGTAGTGCAGGAGCGCCCGCATGAAGCGGCTCGCTGGCACTCCAAACCCCCGCTCATGGAAGGGGATAAAGCTGACCACGTACCCCGGCGGCGGAGTCGGGTCGGCCTCGCTCGGGACCATCCACTCCGGCTGTGGCCCACCGGAGAGGGGACAGAGCAAACCATCGTCGACAAGGGCCTCTAGATCCCCCACGACGACGGTGGAGGAAGGCCATGGGTCGCGTGGTGGAACAACGGTCACCTTCTCAGCCATCGCCAAACGAAGGTGATGGAGGCAGAGGGGATGAGGTGCGCGGTTTTCTTTTCCCCGGCTATTCTCTTAGGTTGCGGAAACCAAAGCAAAAGGCGAGCACAAATGGCAGGGTAAAGAACCGCCGCCGATCCCTCTTCTGGGTATATAAAGGCCTAGGCGAGTTCCGTTCAAAACTTTGCCCGAACTCGCCGCGAAATTCAAACTCAAAGGCGAAACACCCGTGTTCCGTTCCTCGAATGACTCGAGCACACGCAACTGCCGCCCCGCGAACCGCACGTCCCGTCGCATTAACTCCTCGGCAGGGCAAGCGACACCTTTGGCAGGCGAAGCGGGCGTCGTTTCAGCTCCGCCATGATGACCGCGTCAAAAAAGGTGCGCCACACCATTTAAATTCATATCCTTTTCCTCTTCCCCTTTCTCTCTCTCTTGCTACAGGGACCGATAAAGGGGATATTTCGAAAGGGATCCTTCTCCGCGAAGGAAGCGGGCCCCGAGCCCTCCTACTGATCAGGGGTTCGAAGGCTGGCCCCTCGGAAGGGTTCGACAGCCGCCCTAGAGCACTCGGGCTTCAAGCCCATTACTGATCAGGGGTTCGAAGGTTGGCCCCTCAGAAGGGTTCGACAGCCGCCCTAGAGCACTCGGGCTCTGCGCCCACTACTAATCAGGGGTTCGAAGGCTGGCCCCTCGGAAGGGTTTGACAGCCGCCCCAGAGCACGCAGAGCGAGGGATGACTCTGGGTACGTCCGTTACATGGCCGAGGCTCGGGCTACGCTCCCGAGGTACCCTAGGACATTTCCGAGACCAGTAGGAGCGATTTTGTAACGGAATCCCATAAGAGGGAGGCATCGAGCCCTTGGACCCTATCGAATGGGTCAGGGTCCGGCAAATCACCTGCAGGTACTTTTGGAGCGCGCCTCTGGGCCACTAGCCGACCCTTATCGAATAGGGCACGGGCGTCCACTTGGATCACCCGTTAGCAACTCACTAGAGACACCATGTTCGGCGCCCTCCGAGGGCAACATGGCGCTTTCCCCCCCTTCCTCCTTGTGGAAAGGCGACGAAGGGGCGTATAATAAAAGTCGAGACAGTCCTTGATCGTCCTCTCGCTCCGTGCAGAGGCTCAGGGGCTGCTCTCGCAACCCGGCTACGGCCAAACCGTTGACAGCGTCAACAAACCAGCCTAAAAACTCGGAACCTGACCATGCACCCGGGCTACGGCCAGGCTGCATGAGGGAACAACCAGGCCGACTGAGGCGTCATGAAAGGCATTAAGTCCTCAGAGGAGTCAAACCACTCCTCCGAGGCCTCAGGGGCTACACCCGGCGGGTGCGCTCGCGCGCACCCACCAGAACAAAGTATAACCGAGAAAGGCCGGTCCCCTCGCAAAAACAGTGCGGCAAAGCCTCCAAGCGAGTACCAACACTCCCTTTGCCCCTCGGGGGCTACTGTCGGGTATCGTAATTAGGGGTACCCACAACACTCCTAAACACGGCTAGTAACCACCATCAGCACAAACCGCAAAGACTGATGGGCGTGGTTTAGGTCAAGGCCTCGTCTACCAAGGGACGCAATCTCGCCTCGCCCGAGCCCGGCCTTGGGCGGGAACAGTAGTCCCAGACGAATTCACGCCTCGCCTGAGGGCCTCCTCAAGCGACGGGAGCACCCTCGACTCGCCCGAAGCCCAGCACGGGTAGGCTTCGTTGTGAAGCAACCTTGGCCAAATCGCCTCACCAACCGACCGTATCGCAGGCGCATTCAATGCGGGGATCGCCTGACACCTTATCCTGACACACGTTCCTCAGTCGGCAAGGTCGAAGTGACCACAGTCACTTCACCCTTTCGCTGACCAACCTGACAGGAAAACAGCGCCGCTCGCCCTGCTCCGACTGCTATGCCACCCACCAGGGTGAGGCTGACAACAGCCAAGATCAGCCTCGGGCGCAACAGGAAGCTCCGCCTCGCCCGACCTTAGGCCTCGTCCTCGGAAGGAGGTCTCCGCCTCGCGCCGACCCTAGGGCTCGGCCTCAACCTCGGCCTCGGAAGGTGGTCTCCGCCTCGCCCGACCCCAGGGCTCGGCCTCAACCTCGGCCTCGGGAGGAATCGTGTCCTTGCCAGACCCCGGCCTCGGCCTCAGGAGAAGTCTCCGCCTCGCCCGACCTTGGGCCTGGACTGACCGTGCCATGGGGGATACATAATTAACCTACCCCTAGCTAGCTTAGGCTACGGGGGAACAAGACCGGCGTCCCATCTGGCTCGCCCCGGTAACAAGTAATGATGGCTCCCCGCGTGCGTCCATGACGATGGTGGTTCTCAGCCCCCTATGGAAGCAAGGAGACGTCAGCAAGATCCCAGCAGCACCGATAGCTGTGCTTCTACAGGGCTCAGGCACTTCTCCGACGGCCACGTTACGCATACACAGGGCTCTAGCACCTCTCCGACAGCCACGTTGGCATGTACACAGGGCTCAGGCACCTCTCTGCCAGACACGTTAGAGCATAGCTACACCCCCCATTGTACACCTAGACCCTCTCCTTGATCTATAAAAGGGAGGTCCAGGGCCTTCATGCAGAAGGGTCACGCGGGGGAACGAGCTAACGAACAGGCTCACTCTCTCTCGCGCGAACGCTTGTAATCCCTACTACGAGCACACCCCCCTGGTGCGAGATAACACGAGCCGTGCTTTCCCCTTGTGTTCCATCTTGCGCCAACCCATCTGGGCAGGGGCACGCAGCGACAAATTTACTCGTCGGTCCAGGGACCCCCGGGTCCGAAACACCGACACAATTCAAAGGTTTTCATCTTATGCTTCTTTCAGAATGATTATTCGGAATAACTTGGTGATGACACCTATCCGTAACTTGTTAGGTCTAGAATCAATTTGATCGGTGACGAGTTGGAAATCAAGCCGGTTGAAACAGGGAACCCTTGGCTGGACACCACTCAGCTCCGTACTTTAATGCTTATGCTGATTGGACTTGTGCTTTGGTAACCGCATTTGGACTTCCTCCCATTTCAGTCGATCTTCTCTTTTTGTCATGGTATATTCATTGAGTATATTTTGCAAGTATCGCTGCTTCAGAAAATCTTGAAGAATCCGGGTGGTACACCCAATGGGTGTGCCCAAAGGGTGTCTGCCGTGTGAAAGGTGTCTATCGTGTTGTCCTGAAGTAGTAATTTGACATGACAGAGAGGTATAATCATTTTCCTGAGCAGTTGACTTAAATCCAACCGGTGCCATGTTAGGCAAAACGGCGCCAGATGCCTGACTCATTTTTATGCGGTTTGAATTGCTTATTGAATTCTTGCGACTGTTTGGTGAGCGGGGTAGGAAGTGGACGGTCACCCCTCGGCCTCTTTAAATAGCCCGACTGCCTCGACTTCTTTCTTCACTCGTTCTTGATCACTTGCCTTCTTCTTCCTCTTCACTTCTCCTTCTGTACGACCATGGGCAGAGGCAAGAGAGGCAAGGGATGGCCCCGTCGTGCTGATGGGAAGCGCAAGCGTCCTCTGAGTCCTCCTTCGGAGGATGTCAGGGACTCGGAGTACTCAGAGCAGGTTTCTTTCGAGTTTGATCGGTCGCCTGCTCTAGCGTCCCCCGTGGGTTCTTTCGAGCACTCGGATGACTCCATGGGTCTGTCCGTTGTGGCGTGGGCGTAGTGGCGATCCATCGAGCGCCCCGGGCTCGGTGGGTCGGACGACTCAGAGGAGGCCTCAACGGAGGAGGTGGAGGACTCCTCCAACTTCGAGGAGTGGAGCGGCGGCGAGGGCGATCATGTCCAATCCCTAGCATGTGAAAGGCCAGGTTACAGGAATAGTCTGCAACTGTTGGGCAAGCAGATGCTGCTGTTTTGATAAGGACTAGCATGCTTCGCACTTCTGAACCAACTCTGCTGCATCATTCTTCGTTGTTGGCCAGTAGAATCCAGACCTGAAAGCTTTCCATACTAATGTCCTTGATGCTGCATGCATGCCACATTGCCCTGCATGAATTTCATCCAGCAGGTGCCTTCCAGTAGCTGAGTGAACACACTTCATGATGATTCCTCATGCACCTCTTCTATACAGTAGACCCCCTATGACGGTATAGTGGGCCGACTATCTTGCGATGCGTTATGCTACAGCTTTACCATCTGGTTCTTCCTCATTTTTTATGTATTTGATAATCGGCTCCCTCCAGTCGTTGGGATCTGTTTCTGCCTGATCTAGAACGTGGCACTCCTCTGCCTGCTCTGTTGTGACGCTCGACTGTTGTACCTCTTCGACAAAAACACCTAGGCTCGGCTGGACCCTAGCTTTGACAATGTGTCTGCTGCTGCGTTGCGATCCCTTTCCACATGGTGGAATTCTAAACATTCGAATTTGTCCTCCAGCTCTTGTACTACTACGCAGTATCTATTCATTGAGTTAGTTGAGCAGTCCCAGTCCTTGTTTATCTAGCTGACGACTACCAGTGAATCACCGTACACCATTAGTCGTTTGATCCCTAGTGAAATGGTGATGATCAGCCCATGAACCAGGGCCTCGTACTCTGTAGCATTGTTGGACGCCAAAAATAGGAGCTAAAGCGCATACTTGAGTTGGTCACCTCCAGAGGCAATGAAGAGAATCCCTGCTCCTGCTCCCTGCAATCTTACCGAGCCATCGAAGTACATTTTCCAGACTTCAACAACTTCTGTGTTTTTCGGGACCTGGTGCTCAATCCATTCTGATTCAAAATCAACTAGTGCTTGAGTCTTTATTGCAGTACGACATCGGAATTCTATATCATGAGCTCTGAGTTCGCATGCCCACTTGGCTGTTCTCCTAACAACTTCCTTATTATGGAGTATATGTCCTATTGGGAATCCTGTGACTACTATGACTTTGTGCTCGTCAAAGTAGTGTTGGAGCTTGCAAGCAGTTATAAGTACTGCGTTTAATAGCTTCTGAACTTGAGTGTACCTATTCTTCGAGGGACCGAGGACTTCGATGATAAAGTAAACCGGATGCTGTACTAGATATGTGCACCCTTCTTCTGCTCGCTCGACTACCAACATAGTGCTTACCATGTGAGTCGCGCAGGAAATATATAGCAACAGGTCTTTGGCTAGCTGATCGGATGTAGCCCGGCGTGGAGGCTTGAGTACTGGTGGTGTGGTCAGAAACTTCTTTAGTGCTTCCAAGGCTTCTTGAGCTTCAGTGGTCCACTGGAATTTATCCACCTTTTTGAGCAACTTATAGAACGACATCCCTTTCTCACCCAACCTTGATATGAATCTGCTCAGCACTACCATTGATCCAGTGAGCCTCTGTACTTTCTTCTGTGATCGCGGTGGCTCCATTATCATAATGGCTTCAGTCTTCTCTAGATTTGCCTATATTTCTCGATGGCTTACGATAAACCCAAGTACCTTTCCAGCTGGTACCTCGAACACGCACTTTTCTGGGTTCAGTTTCCATCAGTAGCGCCTCAAGCTGTTGAAGACCTGTTGCAAATCCTTGATGAAGTTGTCTGAATTTTCTGTCTTGATGACTACATCATCAACATAGGCCTCTACTCGCTTGCCCAACTGGTTGGCTAAGCATGTTTGGATAGCCCTCTGGTAAGTTGCTGCAGTGTTTTTGAGGCCAAACGACATGGAGGTATAGCGGAAGGATCCAAACGGCGTGATGAATGCAGTCTTCTCATCATCTTCCTTTGCCAGACTGATCCAATGATGTAACACCCCTAGTGTTACTGGCACTAAAACTTGAGCATAACATCATGTGCATTAATATTTCATGATTGTTTGTTACACCTAGAATGCATTCACTAGGTAAAATTTTCAAACAAGTTGCGATGATGTGACTTGAAGAGTGCTTAACCTTAGGGTAGGCTACTTAACCCTGGAATTAGGACCTATGGATGGAAATGAAGCCAATGTGATTAAAATCTCAAAATTCTTTGGAAACACCCAAAAGAGATTAAGAGTGATGGATTTGAGTGGCACAAAAGCCCTAATGTGCTCAAAACCCTAAAAACAAACCCTAGAAAACCCTAATTGGAACCCTAGGGGGGTAAATGCAAATTTTATGCATTTTTGGACCAAAGTGCAAATAACAAAGTGATAGAACACCACAAACCAAGTAACTTTTACATTGGAGACTTTTCAGGTTGAATGATGAAATTTGGACTTATTTGCAAAAGGGTCACATGAACACTATATGGCTAAGTATGAAATTCAGTGTATTGAAGCCAACTTAGGAGCTCTATATCTCTAAATTTACAAGGATTTTGCCCTAGGTCAACACATCAAATTTGTAGAGCTATGATAGGAGTATAACTTTGCTTAAGTGATTAAGCATTGTTGACATACAAAATTTGGAGATAAATGGACTTGAAGTCTAGCTGTCAGTCAGCCCTAGGACTGAATTCTGACTGACAGTGAAGTGAGATGAACTTGGAGATCAATTTTGAGTAGGATCTTGTGACTGTTTGATTGAGGGTATTATAACAAAATCAAAGATGGATTGTAGGACAACAATTTCTCTGCAGGCAGATCATCATGTTGTAACACAGAAATCGGACAATAAGGCGCTTCAATTAGCTCTGTTAGGCACTCTGGGTGGAGTTCCAATGGTACAGTGCCTCACAAAGATCAGTAGGTGCAGTGTATCTCGCCGCCGGTGATCCCCACGCTCGGATTCACGCTGGCGCTGCGATTCGCGCCCTTTGTGGTGTGGATTACGATCGGCAGTGGAAAAATCTTCACCGTGGATGAGTTCGGAGCACTGTTCTGCCCTGTCGCCGTACCCACTTGCCCGACGACATGGGCGCACGGTCATCGCCGAGGCTGCCACCGTTTTCCCCGGTTGCGCCACGCCTTAGGTTGTTTACCACGTCTCTTTGCGTCGTGGAGGTTAACCAGTGATAGCCATACGCCTATGTCCAGTGAATGCCACAGTAGAACGTCGCGGTGACTCAGTTCCTCTTCTCGGCCGCAAGCGCACCTTCTCAAAATTTGATGCCACCGCCGTAGGACTCTATAAATTGATGCCCCAGTGAGTTCCGCTAGGTAATTACGCATCCAAAGCACCAGCTCTCGCCTCTGATCGTTCACCCGAGCCTCCCAATTTTGTATTTCCCCCAAATCGGTCGGAACGCTGCCGTGAAACATCTCGCGGTGGCCAGTCATCTACGGGTTAGTTCATGCCCTTTTGTGTGATGTTCTAGCCTCCCTCATGTCTCATGTTGCTCACAGACCCATTCAATTGAACTAGACTGCCTTGAATCGCCTAGAACACCTTGGTTTGTCTCCGGTTTTCACTGTCGTCGTGAGCAGACAAAGCCTGAGCCGGATTTGTGCAATTGATGGGGGGATTTGTGTCGCCGAGGGTGGAATTAGATGTCGGCCAAGTTAGGGCTCTGGTCGTTATGTGTTTTGACCGGTATAGGTTCGCTGGAAGGCATGCTCACCGGCGATCACCATCGGGGACCCGAGTTTGCAAAGATAAGAAAGAAGAAGGGGCTCAGTGCACTTGTCAATGAGACAGAGAATAGTAACTAGGGACTCTTCATCAGATATTCGAACAGTCGGGGTCCTCGGTGCAAAATGAGCATCACGGGCGCGCACGGGCGCGTTTCCCCGTTCGTGGGTCGACTCGGGCTGGTTTCAGCCCATTACTATTTATCATTTTCCCTTTTCTTTTTCTGCCAGACTTAGGGAATTTATAGGAAATTATAGAAAAAAATGATAAAATCATGAGACCAATTTTACTAGACTCCTAAAATCCCCTAGTATTTAATAAAAATAGTTCCAAGATTTTTAGTCCCAACCATGAATTATTTAGCATTTAAGAAGGCCTAAACCCAGTCTTTTAGAATTTTAGAAATTACTAGATTGCTCCAAAAATCATAAAACTTTTTGGGTTAACTTAATATGATAATTAGAATCCTTGGGCGAAGTTTGACATGTTTTGGATATTGTTTGATTCCAAAACCCCAAAACCCTAGTTTCTTAGAATAAAACTGCCTAACCCTACTAGGGTGTTAACCTAGAAGACCCTAGTAACTTAGGTGTATCGTGAAGGAAAGTTGTATTCAAGATACAACTTGATGTATCACTAATATAACTGTATATTCATAGCATCACATGAGCATTCATGTTTATATATGGTTATGTATAGAAAACAAAGCAGAAGTAAGTGTCGAAGAAGGAGAGACTGCACCACCAACTAAGACTCCACCTGCCGGGAATAGTTTTTATTTTGATATCTATGGAACAGATCCTGAATCCCCTACAACACAAGGCAAGCCCTAGTGCATTTGCCACCTCCTTGCTATTTTAAAATCTTTATCACCTTGTTTGATGCATTAGGTGATAGGAGTTGTGTGCTAAACAATTGATGCATTTCCTTGGAAAATTGAATACCCTTCCTTGATACCCTTTTATGAAAAGGATTTTTATTATGCTTAGCCTTGCTTTAGAAAAACAAAATGTTTTGTTTAAAAAACAAAAGGTGATGCTTCACAGTCGATGGGAATTTTTACAAAGAAAAGACTTATGATGGTGGATCCATCACGACCGTGATGTGTTCAACATCTGAAAAGATGTACCTCTGCCAGGTACCAAACTTTGGGTTTTAAATAATAAAGCTGAGACCAGGAAGGTGACTTGCACGAGAAGGGAGTCTCGGTGTAGTGTCTCCGTCTGAGTCGCTTAAGGACCGTGCCGATGTGGGCCTACTGACCGAGGACCCTTTAACTGGTCACATGCCTCGTCATGGGTAAGCTTTGCCTCGGGCAGGCCAATACCAGAAAGGCCAACAGGCAATGGGAGTGGAGAGATGGCGAGAGTAGCGTGTACCCTTCATGGCAAGAGGCTGGACGGTGGTGTATCTGTGCTCTCGGTTGGCATGAACCCGGTCTGGTCTTGAGAAACCCGCTGGCGAGTTGACATATGCAAGGGTTAAGTGCTACATATGTCGTGTGATTGGAGATCTTCAGCTAAGTATTAATCGATTCAGATCGCCGTTACTTCTCGGATATGAAGGCTTGGTCACTGACTTACACGTAGCATTCCAGTGAACTAAAAGGGTGATAAAAGACGGCTAGTATAGGCCAAGTGCTTGAACTAGGGTAGAAAGAACTCTAGCTACAGGTAATAACTTAACTTGATAATAAAACTGGATTTTTAAGGATCCACTGTTAGTAAGCATTTATGCAAACAAAGTTCTTGACTTTTGAATAGCCTTACCTTGACTCCCTCAAGCCAGCATATCCTTGAGAGTCTTTTCTTTTGTCGGGTAAGACTTGCGAAAGTACACTCCGTACTCAGGGTTTTCGAACCCATGTTGTTGTAGGTGAGGAAACAGCAGACTTTTTCTGTTTCTGTTCAAAGATGATACCCAAGGAAGAGCCCCAGCAGTGAAGTTGGTCATGGGAGGATGTTGGCCTCCTACTTTGAAAACAATAAACTTGTGTGCGGGAGGGTGTTTTGCCTCCCTGGTCTGTAATAATACTCTATGCACTCATAATACCCTGGTATTGTAATAATAATAATACTATCTCTATATATTTGATGAATAAGTTATTGTAATTTGCTTCCGCTTATTCTTTCCTCCAATATGATGTAATATCTGCGTGACGGGTGAAGCGCTCTTGGGCAAAATGATGAGGATACAGTTACTGAACTTGTCGAGTGATTATGTGCATCTACAGGATTGTCCAAGGTCCTTAGGACAAGGACAACTGTATGTAGGCCTAATACCTTGGGAGGTTCCGTCACAGATGATATCCAGAGTAGTAATCTAGGAAGGAGAGCATAGAACAACCAGTGGTCGAGTCAACTACCTGATCTATTCTAGGGAGTCCGAAGGGATCCTTCGGACAATGCTTATTGAGATCAGTATAGTCGACGCACATGCGCCAATCAATTTTATTCTTTTTTAGTACAAGAATAGGATTCACTAGCCATTTAGGGTGTAGTACTTTTCTAATGAACCCTGGCAACACCAGCCGAGCTAATTCTGCCCGAATGACTTCTCTTTTGTGAGGTGTGAATAGGCGTAGCTTTTGTGGGATCGGCCTTGCCTGAGGGTACAATTTGAGTTTGTGCTCGGTCAGCTCTCTTGGGACTCCCGACATGTCTGTAGGTTGCCATGCAAACACATCTCGATTGTCTTGCAGGAGGAACTGGACGAGCACACTTTCCTATTTGTCGTTGAGGCTGGAGCTGATGATTGCGGTCTTGTGTTCATAAGAGAATCCCATATTGATCCTTTTAGTTTCTTTAGTCGGCCGCATAGAGGTAGCGGCCGGAGCTTCATTTGAAGGGATCGTGAAATTTTCGTCCACCAGCTTGCCTTCGTACTGTGCGGGGAGGGCTACAGGGGCCCGACAGTGAGAGCTATCTGAATGGCACCCCGAAAGCATTCCGCGGCACCTTGGAAGTCGACGAGTATGGTGATAATCCCCTGAGGCCCTGGCATCTTGAGTATCATGTACGGGTAGTGTGGAATGGCCATGAATTTTTCCAATCCTGGTCTTCTAATGATGGCGTTGTACCCGCAATCGAAACGTGCCACCTCAAACCTCAAGAACACAATTCGATAATTCTCTGGGGTTCCAAAGGTGACAGACATGTAGATGTGTCCCATTGGGTACTCCCCTTCGGTCGACACGATGCCGAAGAAAGGAGTATCCAACTCAGTGAGGTCGTCGATGGTGACCCCCAGGGCCTATAGCGTCTGGGGAAAGGTGACGTTGATGTTGCTGCCACCATCCACTAGCACTTTCTTTACCCGGCTTTCTCAGATCAAGGTATTGATGAGTAGCGAATATTTACCGGGGTGATCGAAGTTAAGCCATTGATCAGCTCGGCTGAAGGATATCGTGTGCTCCGACCATTGGTAAGGAGCTAGAGCACTGTTTGTGGCCACTAGAACTTGCCGATCATTAAGCTTTTGTTGCCTCCGACTTTCTTGTGCCCTGTGGCCTTCGAATATGACGTTGACCTCCCTATCAACACGCGGGAAAGGTACACCTCTCCCCCTTCCTGCTGCTGAGGTTGCCTAGGCTCGCCAGGCTCTCCTCGAGGCAGGGGAGGTGGCAGTGGCTGGAATGGTTGGCCGTGCCCAATGGAGTTTTTGAAATCTCTGCAGTTCCATAGGGTGTGCTGCATGTCCTTGTGATACGGGCACTAGGAATCGAGGATCTCATCCAATGTTTGTACCCCTCCACGAGGCGCACCGCGGGCTCGAGCAGTAAGTGGCCCAGCGGTATATCCTCCTCGCGAGGTCTCTTTTCCCAGCGTTTGTCCAGTTGTTGGTTCGTGTCACGCCATGGTGCGGGCGGCACGTGCTTCGCGCCTCCAATGAGGTCCTGGGCCCGCTCATCCGTGATGATGTAGACGTCCGCCTCCCAGAACAGTTGTTCGGATGTGGCAGGTTCTTTTTGAAGTATGGCCTGGACAAAGGCTGGGTTGTTGGATCCCCGATAGAAGTCTTCAATCACAGCCGCCTCAGCGACTTCGGGAAGTATGGCCCAGACAAAGGTTGGGTCGTTGAGTAAGGTTCCTCATCGTTTGAAATCTTTTGAGGAATGATTGGAGAGTCTCATCATTTTGCCGCCTAATGGATTTGAGGTCCATGGCTGCGCCAGTTTATTAGAGAGAGACTGGAAGTTTGTGATAGATCGGCGACTGAAGTCACTCCAATCGTCGATGTAGTGTTGAGGTAGGTGTCAGAGCCATTGCAACGCATCCTGCCGCAGAACAATGGGCATGTACGCCGTCATAACATCCTCCGTTTCCCCAGCAGCCCAGGCGGCGGTTGTATAGATGGCCAACCAGCCTTCTGGGTCCTGCTTAGGCTCATATTTGTCGACGTTGGAGACCTTGAAGTTAGGAGGCCACTGGATGGACCGGAGGCGAGGAGTAAGCATGGAGACTCCGCACGCGTCCTCTTGCCGATGATCGCGCCATCGGTCCTAGGGAGGGGAGTCAGTATTAGGTCGTCTCGACCGTCCTCGGAATAGTCTGTTGGTTGAAGCTGTCGCCGACTCGATCCGTGTTGCTGAGAGCACCTAGAGGGGGGTGAATAGGTGATCCTGTAAAATTCAACACTACTAGCCACAAAACTTGATTATGAAAGTTAGAACGGCTTAGTGCTTGAAGCGAGTTCTTGAACACTGATAATCAGAGGAAAAGCACACAAGAGACACACAATTTTTATCTCGTGGTTTGGCCAAGTAATACTTGCCTACTTCCACGTTGTGGCGTCCCAATGGACGAGGGTTGCACTCAACCCGTTTCAAGTGATGCAATGATCAACTTGAATACCACAATTTTTTATTTCTTTGACTTTCTCCCGTTTGCGAGGAATCTCCACAACTTGGAGCCTCTCGCCCTGACAATGATGATCACAAAAGAAGCACGAAAAGTAAGGGAGGGGAGAGCAACACACACAAGACTCAAATCATAGCACAATCACGCACACAAGTCACAACATGAGCTCAAAACACAACCCACGGAGTTCACAACTCAAATGGAGCTCAAGTCACTATCTCAAAGAATCAAATGCGCGAACTTGGAGTCTTGGAGGCTTAGAATGTTTCTTGAATGCTTGTGTTTCTCCTCCATGCGCCTAGGGGTCCCTTTTATAGCCCCAAGGCAGCTAGGAGCCATTGGAGGCCAACAAGGAAGGCTATCCTTGCCTTCTGACGGGTGGCGCACCGGACAGACCGGTGCACCACCAGACAACCACTGTTCATGTCCGGTGCACGATCTCCTTCCTATTCTAGCGCAGACGATCGTTGCAGAGTCGTGGCAGTTGGCGCACCGGACACTGTCCGGTGCACACCGGACATTCCAGTGCCCCCTGCCGACCGTTGGCGCGGGCCACACGTCGCCCGTGGATTGCGCGGCCGACCGTTGCGCTGGCGGCCGTTGGCTCACCGAATAGTCCGGTGCACCACCGGACAGTCCAGTGAATTATAGTCGTACGCCGCCATATTCTCCCGAGAGCGGCCTGTTCACCAGAGTCCAGCCTGGCGCACCGGACAGTCCGGTGTGCCAGACTGAGCTGGACTTCGGCTGTACATAGCCAAGTCACTTGCAATCTTTTTCTTCTTTTCTTTTCTCTGTTTCTAGCACTTAGACAAAGTATGTTAGTACTCAAAACAATGTACTAAGTCTAGAAACGTACCTTGTTACATGATTTGCACCTTCTGCTTGTTTGGCACATAATATCTCACTCACTATATATGTGTTGGACACTTAATCACCAAAACATTATAGAAATGGCCCAAGGGCACATTTCCCTTTCAATCTCCCCCTTTTTGGTGATTTATGCCAACACATCAAAAAGCAATGCAAAACATGCAACATCGATTCAAATTGAAGACCAAATTGTTTTTGACTTTAATTTGGCATATTTGGATCATTCTTTGCCACCACTTGGTTTGTTTTTGCAAATCAAATTCATTTTCCTATTTCTAAGTCAAACTCACTTGTTTGGGCATAAAGAGAGATATTCCAAAAGTGAAATTGAATAAGATCCAAAAACTCCCCCTTTTTCCCATAATTATAAATTCTCAGCACTAGAGACCAAATTTTGCAATAAAAGTATTTTGGCAAACCAAAAATTCTAACTCTACTATTTTCAAAATTCTCAAGTGGTAGCTGATCCATTTGCTTTGGCCTTAATTTCTCCCCCTTTGGCATCAAGCACCAAAACAGGATCATTTTTGGCCCTCAAACCCCATTTCCTCACCAAAAATTGTCAATTAAGAGCAAAAAGGGCAACTAGAGCATAAGAATGAACTTGGAGGTGAGTACACTAATACCGGAGTGCAGTGGAAGTCTTTGCATGGTCCAAGTTCACCTTTCCCTTTCAATTCACCTTTGAGACTACATCAAGTACACTTAAACACAAAGGTTAGTCTCAACAGGTCAAGTTGTAGCACTTCTCCCCCTAAATATGTGCATCATTCACACATGGACTTGAGAGGTCCGGGGATCCCTTGCACAACTTGAGCACCATAAATAAATTTCATAAATGCATAAAGTAACTTGATCAAAGGCATAAAACACATGTATGCTATAAATCAATCCAAGTTACGAGAATCTAAGACATTTAGCTCACTACGCAGCCTGCAAAAAGTTTTCTCATCTAATGGCTTGGTAAAGATATCGTCTAGCTGGTTCTCGGTGCTAATATGGAAAACCTCGATATCTCCCTTTTGCTGGTGGTCTCTCAAAAAGTGATGCCGAATGTCTATGTGCTTAGTGCGGTTGTGTTCAACAGGATTATCCACCATGCAGATTGCACTTCATTGTCACATAGGAGTGGGACTTTGCTCAGATTGTAGCCAAAGTCCCGGAGGGTTTGCCTCATCCAAAGTAGTTGCGCGGAACACTGTCCTGCAGCAACATACTCGGCCTCAACGGTGGATAGGGCAACAGAGGTTTGTTTCTTTGAACTCCAAGACACCAGGGACCTTCCTAGGAATTGGCACGTCCCTGATGTACTCTTCCTATCATCCTTGCATCCAACATAATCAGAGTCTGAATATCCAATTAAGTCAAAGGTAGACCCCTTTGGATACCAGATCCTGAAGCAAGGCGTAGAAACTAAATATCTAAGAATCCGCTTAACGGCCACAAGGTGACATTCCCTTGGGTCGGATTGATATCTAGCACACATGCATACACTAAGCATAATATCCGGTCTACTAGCACATAAATAAAGTAATGACCCTATCTTAGACCGGTATGCCTTTTGATCAACAGACTTACCTCCTTTGTTGAGGTCGACATGTCCGTCGGTTCCCATAGGTGTCTTCGCGAGCTTGGCGTCCTTCATCCCAAACTGCTTGAGAAGATCTTGAGTGTACTTCGTTTGGGAGATGAAGGTGCCGTCCTTGAGTTGCTTGACTTGGAACCCAAGGAAGTAGTTCAACTCGCCCATCATTGACATCTCAAATTTTTGAGTCATCACCCTGCTAAACTCCTCACAAGACTTTTGATTAGTAGAACCAAATATTATGTCATCGACATAAATTTGGCACACAAAAAGGTCACCATTACAAGTCTTAGTGAAAAGAGTGGGATCGGCTTTCCCAACCTTGAAAGCATTTGCAATTAAGAAATCTCTGAGGCATTCATACCATGCTCTTGGGGCTTGCTTAAGTCCATAGAGCGCCTTAGAGAGCTTAAACACATGGTTGGGGTACCTATCATTCTCAAAGCCAGGGGGTTGTTCCACGTACACCTCCTCCTTGATTGGACCATTGAGGAAAGCGCTCTTCACATCCATTTGAAACAGCCTGAAAGAGTGGTGAGCGGCATAGGCTAATAATATTCTAATAGACTCTAGCCTAGCCACAGGAGCAAAAGTCTCCTCGAAATCCAAACCTGCGACTTGGGCATAACCTTTTGCCACAAGTCGAGCCTTGTTTCTTGTCACCACTCCGTGCTCGTCTTGCTTGTTGCGGAACACCCACTTGGTTCCCACAACATTTTGCTTTGGACGTGGTACCAGGCTCCAAACTTCATTCCTCTTGAAGTTGTTGAGCTCTTCCTGCATGGCCAACACCCAGTCCAGATCTTGCAAGGCCTCTTCTACCCTGAAAGGCTCAATAGAAGAGACAAACAAGTAATGCTCACCAAAATTAGCTAATCTTGAGCGAGTAGTTACTCCCTTGCTTATGTCACCCAGAATCTGGTCAACGGGGTGATTCCTTTGAATCGTCGCTCGGACTTGAGTTGGAGGGGCCAGTGGTGCTTCTTCCTCCATAGCTTGTTCTTCTTGTGCTCCCCCTTGATCACACGCTTCTTCTTGATGAACCTGTCCATCATCTTGAGTTGGGGGATGCACCATCATTGAGGAAGAAGGTTGATCTTGCTCCTGTTGTTCCCGTGGTCGCACATCACCAATCGCCATTGTGCGCATTGCGGCCGTTGGAACATCATCTTCATCTATATCATCAAGATCAACTTGCTTTCTTGGAGAGCCATTAGTCTCATCAAATACAACGTCGCTAGAGATTTCAACCAAACCGGATGATTTGTTGAAGACTCTATACGCCTTTGTATTTGAGTCATACCCTAGTAAAACCCCTTCTACAGCTTTGGGAGCAAATTTGGAATGTCTACCTTTCTTCACCAAAATGTAGCATTTGCTCCCAAATACACGAAAGTAAGAAACATTGGGTTTGTTACCAGTAAGGAGTTCGTAGGAAGTCTTCCTGAGGAGACAATGTAGATAGAGCCGGTTTATGGCGTGGCAAGCTGTGTTCACTGCTTCCGACCAAAACCGCTCGGGCGTCTTGAACTCTCCAAGCATAGTCCTCGCCATGTCGATAAGCGTCCTGTTCTTCCTCTCTACTACACCATTTTGCTGTGGTGTGTAGGGAGCGGAGAACTCATGCTTGACACCTTCCTCCTCAAGATATTCCTCAACTTGAAAGTTCTTGAACTCGGACCCGTTGTTGCTCCTTATCTTTTTCACCTTGAGCTCAAATTCATTTTGAGCCCTCCTTAGAAAGCACTTTAGGGTCCCTTGGGTTTCAGATTTATCCTGTAAAAAGAACACCCAAGTGAAGCGGGAAAAGTCATCTACAATAACAAGACCATACTTACTTCCCCCGATGCTAAGGTAAGCGACGGGTCCGAAGAGGTCCATGTGGAGAAGCTCTAGTGGTCTTGACGTTGTCATCACATTCTTGCTGTGATGAGTGCTTCCCACCTGTTTCCCTGCCTGACAAGCTGCACAAGGTCTATCTTTTTCGAAGTAGACATTGGTTAGTCCTAACACATGTTCTCCCTTTAGAAGTTTATGAAGGTTCTTCATCTCAACATGTGCTAAACGGCGATGCCACAGCCAGCCCATGCTAGTCTTAGCTATTAAGCATGCATCTAGATCGGCCTCCTCTTTCGAAAAATCAACTAAGTAGAGTTTGCCGTCTAATACACCCTTAAATGCTAATGAACCATCACTCCTTCTAAAGGCAGAAACATCAACATTTATAAACAAACAATTGTAGCCCATGTGGCACAATTGACTTACAGACAGGAGGTTGTAACCAAGCGACTCTACTAGAAACACGTTTGAAATGGAGTTTTCATTAGTGATGGCTATCTTGCCCAAGCCTTTGACCTTGCCTTGGTTCCCATCTCCGAAGATGATCGTATCCTGGGAATCCTTGTTCTTGACTTAGGAGGTGAACATCTTCTTCTCTCCCATCATGTGGTTTGTGCATCCGCTGTCGATAATCCAGCTTGAGCCTCCGAATGCATAAACCTACAAGACAATTTACACTTGGGTTTTAGGTACCCAACTCTTGTTGGGTCCTACAAGGTTAGTTACAATTGCCTTTGGAACCCAAATACAAGTCTTATCTCCCTTGCATATGGATCCCAACTTCCTAGCAACTACTTTTTCATTCTTACAACAAATTGCAAAGGAAGTATTGCAAGCATGGTAAATTGTAGAAGGTTAATTACATTCTTTCCTAGGCACCTGATGCATAACATGATTTCTCCTAGGCTTACTTCTACCATGCACAAAAGTAGAGCTAGAAGCAAACATAGCATGTGAATTAAAGACATCATGATCATAACTCCTATGAGCATTTCTAGAAATTTTTCTATCATTATAAATGAAAGCATGATTCCTTTGAACACTATTAGCCATAGGGGCCTTCCCTTTCTCCTTGTTGAGAACGGGAGCCTTTTGGCTTGTTAAGTTCTTGGTTTCCTTTCGAAAACCAAGTCCATCCTTAATAGAAGGGTGTCTACCCACAGTGTAGGCATCCCTAGCAAATTTTAATTGATCAAAATTAATTTTGCAAGTCTTAAGTTGAGCATTAAGACTTGCCACCTTATCATTTAATTTGGTAATAGACATAAGGTGTTCATCACAAGCATTAACATCAAAATCCTTACATATATTACAAATACTAACATGCTCTACAAATGAACTAGATTTATTTGCTTCCTCTAGCTTAGCATTTAAATCATCATTTACACACTTTAAGCTAGACACAGTTTCATGGCAAGCAGATAATTCAGAAGATAGCATTTCATTCCTTTTAACTTCTAAAGCAAGAGACTTTTGAACACTAACAAATTTGTCATGTTCCTCATACAAAATGTCCTCTTGCCTCTCTAGCAGTCTATCTTTTTCATTTAAGGCATCAATTAACTCATTGATTTTATCTAATTTTGCTCTATCTAACACCTTAAATAAATCAGTATAATCTACTTCATCATCACTAGAATCATCATCGCTAGAAGTAGTATACTTAGAGGTATTTTGAACACTTACCTTTTTCTCCTTGGCCATGAGGCAAGTGTGGCGTTCGTTGGGGAAGAGTGAAGATTTGTTGAAGGCCGAGGCTGCCAATCCTTCATCGTCGGAGTCGGATGAAGAGCAGTTAGAATCCCATTCTTTGCCGAGGTGAGCCTCGCCTTTCGCCTTCCTATAGCTTTTCTTCTTCTTCTTCTTCCCATGTCTTTCTTCCCCCTGGTCATTTTCATTATTGGGACATTGAGCAATAAAATGACTAGTCTTACCGCATTTGAAGCAGGAGCGCTTTCCCCTTGTCTTATTCTTGTTGGGGTACTCCTTGCGTCCTTTTAGTGCGGTCTTGAAGCGCTTGATGATAAGCGCCATCTCATCTTCGTTGAGGCCAGCGGCCTCCACTTGTGCCACCTTGCTTGGTAGCGTCTCCCTGCTGCTGGTTGCTTTGAGGGCAACGGTTTGAGGCTCGTGGACGGGAAGTGGACCGTTTAGAGCATCGTCCACATATCGAGCCTCCTTCACCATCATGCGCCCGCTCACAAACTTCCCAAGAATCTCCTTGGACGTCATCTTGGTGTACCTGGGATTCTCACGAATAAGGTTAACAAGATGGGGGTCAATTACCGTGAATGACCTTAGCATAAGTCGGACGACGTCATGGTCCGTCCATCTTGTGCTTCCATAGCTCCTAATCTTGTTGACCAGGGTCTTGAGCCTGTTGTATGTTTGTGTTGGCTCCTCTCCCCTGATCATCATGAACCTTCCCAGCTCGCCTTCCACCAACTCCATTTTGGTGATCATGGTGGCGTCGTTTCCCTCATGTGATATCTTGAGGGTATCCCAGATTTGCTTGGCGTTGTCCAAGCCGCTGACTTTGTTGTATTCATCCCTGCACAAAGATGCTAGCAAAACAGTGGTAGCTTGTGCATTCTTATGAATCTGTTCATTGATTATCACAGGGTTATCCGTACTATCAAAATGCATTCCATTCTTCAGGATTTCCCAAATGCTAGGATAGAGAGAAAATAGATGACTACGCATTTTATGACTCCAAAATGAGTAATCCTCTCCATCAAAGTGTGGGGGTTTTCCAAGAGGAATAGAAAGTAAATGGGCATTTGAGTTGTACGGAATGCGGGAATAATCGAAGGAATAGTTTTGGTAAACCGTCTTTTTCTTTGACGAAGAGTCGTCATCGTCGTCGTCTCTTGGTGAAGAAGAAGATTCATCGCTGTCGTAGTAGACAATCTTCTTGATGCGCCTCTTCTTCTTCCCGTCCTTCTTCTTATGACTTGAGCCAGAGTCAGTGAGCTTGTCGTCCCTTGGCTCATTGAAGAGGGACTCCTTCTACTTGTCGTTGATCACCATCCCCTTTCCCTTAGGATCCATCTCTTCGGGCGATTAGTCCCTTAGATGAAGAGAACGGCTCTGATACCAATTGAGAGCACCTAGAGGGGGGTGAATAGGTGATCCTGTAAAATTCAACACTACTAGCCACAAAACTTGATTATGAAAGTTAGAATGGCTAAGTGCTTGAAGCGAGTTCTTGAACATAGATAATCAGAGGTAAAGCACACAAGAGACACGCGATTTTTATCCCGTGGTTCGGCCAAGTAATACTTGCCTACTTCCACATTGTGGCGTCCCAATGGATGAGGGTTGCACTCAACCCCTTTCAAGTGATCCAATGATCAACTTGAATATCACGGTTTTTTTCTTTCTTTGACTTTCTCCCGTTTGCGAGTAATCTCCACAACTTGGAGCTTCTCGCCCTTACAATGATGATCACAAAAGAAGCACTAAAGTAAGGGAGGGGAGAGCAACACACACAAGACTCAAATCACAGCACAATCACGCACACAAGTCACAACTTGAGCTCAAAACACAACCCACGGAGTTCACAACTCAAATGGAGCTCAAGTCACTATCTCAAAGAATCAAATGCGCGAAGTTGGAGTCTTGGAGGCTTAGAATGTTTCTTGAATGCTTGTGTTTCTCCTCCATGCGCCTAGGGGTCCCTTTTATAGCCCCAAGGCAGCTAGGAGCCGTTGGAGGCCAACAAGGAAGGCTATCCTTGCCTTCTGACGGGTGGCGCACCGGACAGTCCTGTGCACCATTGGACAGCCACTGTTCATGTCCGGTGCGCGATCTCCTTCCTATTCTGGCGCAGACGACCGTTGCAGAGTCATGGCAGTTAGCGCACCGGACACTGTCCGGTGCACACCGAACAGTCCGGTGCCCCCTACCGACCATTGGCGCGGGCCACGCGTCGCCCGTGGATTGCGCGACCGACCATTGCGCTGGCGGCCGTTGGCTCACCAGACAGTCCGGTGCACCACCGGATAGTCCGGTGAATTATAGCCATACGCTGCCAAATTCTCTCGAGAGCGGCCTGTTGTACATGGCGCGGATTGTATGTCTGCATGGTGTGCCAAAGAAGATTATGTCGGACCGGGGATCACAGTTTACCTCGCGGTATTGGAAAAGTTGCACGAGTCCTTAGATACAAGATTGAACTTTAGTTCGTCTTACCATCCACAGACTGATGGGCAGACTGAGAGGACCAACCAAGTGCTAGAGGATATGTTAAGAGCTTGTGCTCTTAAACATGGTGGAAGTTGGGATAAGAGTTTGCCTTATGCAGAGTTCTCTTATAATAATAGCTATCAGGCCAGTTTGAAGATGTCACCGTTTGAAGCTTTGTATGGCAGAAAGTGTAGGACTCCAATGTATTGGGATCAAACTGGTGAAAGGCAGTTGTTTAGGCCTGAGATTATAGAAGAAGCAGAGGAGCAAGTCCAGCAAATAAGGGAGAATCTGAGAACTGCAGAATCAAGACAGAAAAGTTATGCTGATACCCGGAGAAGGCAGCTAGAGTTTAAAGAGGGTGATTATGTCTATTTGAAGGTGTCACCACTCAGAGGTATGAGGAGATTCAAAGTCAAAGGAAAGTTGTCCCCTCGTTTTATCGGGCCCTTCTTAATCGTAAAACGAGTGGGAGAGGTTGCATATCAATTGGAGTTACCGGATCATCTCGCGGATGTTCATGATGTCTTTCATGTATCTCAACTGAAGAAATGTCTTAGGGTACCTGAAGAGCAGTTACCAATGGAGGACCTTAGTGTTCAAGATGATCTGACTTATGCTGAGTACCCCATCAAGATTCTGGATACACTGACTCGTGTCACGAGGAATAAGGTTATAAAGATGTGCAAAGTGCAATGGAGTCACCATAGCGAAGATGAAGCAACTTGGGAAAGAGAAGAAGAGCTTCGCATAGATTTTCCCCACTTTTTTTCCTAGATCTTCCTAAATCTCGAGCACGAGATTATTTTTAAGGGGGGTAGGATTTGTAATACTCAAATTTGTATACAAAGAATATAGAGAGATATCCTTATTTTGTGTGCCATCTAATCATTAAAAAAAGAGCGAATAACTATAAATAAGAATGAGTAATTAAAACAAATGATACTTAAAAAAATGCATCATGCTCGTGTTTATTTGTTTGTGCATTTGTTTACTAAGGTAATAATAGTAGAAATAAATAAATGGTGAAATAGACATTCAAAAAAATGGGAAATTAAAAGTGATGAGAACAGTAAGAAAGTAATACTATGGAGCACAAAATAAATCCATAACTAAACAAATTCATCCCACTAATATGTTCGAACTAAATATTTAAGTTGAGTAAAATCCTTCTGAAAAGTTTGAATTCAAATTTTGGATTAGAAAATAAAAAGAAAAAAAATAAAGAGAAAGACTTAGCTGGGCCACTTCTAACCATTTTGGCCCAATTTTTCCTTTTTAACCTGCGCGCCCATCCTAAACCCTAGCCGCCACCACGCATGCATGTTTCCAATTTCTCACTGATCGGTGGGCCCAGCTCGGTTTTCTCTGGTGCACACCGCACGGACTCGCCCCGGCCGCCGCCCTGTGGGCCCCTCAAGCTGCGTCATGCGTCTTCTCCGCTCGAACTGACCGTGGGCGAACCGCGCGTGATTCGCGCATGTACGCAGCGCTAGCGCAGGTCAAAGCCGTGGCCGGAGAAATCGGCTCGACCTGTCGAACTCGCCATATAACCGGGGCTCTGGGAGAGTTGTCGCCTCGGCCGACTAGAGAAATCCAGTGCGCAGTGCTGTCGTGTTCGCACCGTCGAGAGAAAGAGAAAGGGGAGCAGCGAGAGCGGGTTGCCGCGGTGTGGGTGTCGGCAGGCCGTCCGCTATGCGCCCGGATCTTCCCGGTGTGTACGGCTTTGGGCGTGATTGGACTTCTCGTCGATGTGGCCGGGTCATCGCTAGGGCCTCGGTAAGCTTTGTTCTTCCTCTCTTTGGTATTACTGAAGCTAGCAAGTTGCCATTACCAGTCAGTAGAGGCAGGGTAGGGCGTGAGCGTGAGATCTTGACACCACGGGTGGGTTCCTTGCGGTGGTCTGCACCGCTGTAGATGCATCTGGCGAGGAAGATAGGGGTTGAAGAAGGCGCCGTAGTCGGTGCGTGTGGCCGGGGGAAGAAGAAATAAAGGAAACCGTTAATTGGTAGATGAACGGCCCAGATCAGTAGACGTATTCTCTCTGCTAGAAATGATCCTGGCCGCTAAGTATTGATCGGGCGGATGCGTGTGGGGCGCAGGTGTTTAAAAGATGGACCGTTGAGATTAGATCTAAGGGTAGATGGTGGAATCGGACTTCATAAAATACATGCTGTAGATCCTTGATCCGATGGTTCCTATCACTTACTGGTTTGTCCCGGGCGCGATCTAATCTAGACCCCAGATTTCAGATCGGGTGGCTCAGATCGCCTGATACCCCTTCGGCTATCCGTTTTGCATAAGAACCCCTGGAATATCTGCGAATCAACCCGCAGTCCACTCGTTTGGGCTCTGAGTCCTGGAATATTTTGCGCAGAGCCCCTTATGCTTTTTAGTTATCGAGGCCCGGTCCAGAGCGTATTTAAAATAAGTAAATGAATTAGTAAATGCAATTTTAATACAAAAAACAAATGCTAGAACTTGGAAAATTCATATCTAACTCATTTTAAATCCAAATTGAGCCATTCCAATTTCTATAATTTTTTAATAAGATTCTCTATCACTTAGTATCTCTGTTTTGACTTAAAAACAGTAGGAAAATTAATTCCTCATTTAATCCTATTTCAAGTATATTCAACCTTAGGAAATTCATAACTTGAAATCTATAACTCCAAATTTAGTGATTCCAGTTCCTATGATCTCATTTTAATGTGTAGATTTTCACTGTATATTTTATTTACATGTTTGGTGTGATGTTAATTTATGTTATACTATGTATGTATTGTGTTGATGCGAGTAGACGAGCAAGCCACTGTGGATTCTGAGGTTCAGCAAGTAGAAGTAGCTGAGCAGGAGCTCAATGAAGGCAAGTTGTGCCCTTGATCACTTACTTTTCCCAGCCATGTTCTTGTTAATTATAATGATCTGCATAGGTTAATTTTGATGGGATCCAATAGGTTACCCCAGTTTTGGTTATCTTTATACCTTGTTCACCACTGAAATATTTTTGGGTAGTACCTGCTATTGCTTTATGTGGATTGGGTATGGAGATACAATATTCATGATTATTCTTTTATTATATTTTTATTATTATTACTGTTCATGTTAAGATCATTAAATTAATGGGAACATGGAGCGACCACTCGGGAAAACAGTGCTACCACAAGGGTATAGTGGGACGCCCTTGGCTGATTAACTAGGAAAGCTAGTGGATGACTTTCTTACCCGAAAGGGGCAAGGGCAGTAGGGGAGTGGTCAGTGTAGGGAGGTCCTTGGGTTGATTTTGCTGCGATGGCGGTCAGGCGAGGGATTCCTGCACTGGAGCTTCCTATAACTGTAGCGGGATTTCTGAAGCTAGTGGAACTTTGTAAAGGCCTCATAGTGTTACCCTGCCTCGCCTCCTCGGTAGAGGTGTATGGGATTGGCCATCTCTTGGCAGATGGGTAACATGACTTGTGGGTAAAGATGCGCAACCTCTGCAGAGTGTAAAACTGGTATACTAGCCGTGCTCACGGTCATGAGCAGCTCGGAGCCTCACGTGATTAATTTATGGAACTTAAATTTAATTTGACATTTGCATCGCATTTGGGATTATTTTATTATTACTTTATTTATTATTAAGGTTCGGTATTTACTTACACTTAGTAATTGCTAATAAAATTTTGACCAACTTATAAAAGCAATGCTCAGCTTCAGCCTTTATTTCCTTGATCAGCCTTACACTTCATGAACTCCCACCTTTGGTGAGTTCATGCCACATTATTCCCCACGACTTGTTGAGATATGAACGTATGTGAGCTCACTCTTGCTGTCTCACACCCCCCCCACAGGAGAAGAGCAGGTGGTTCGGGAGGAGCCACAAGGCGAGGAGTTTTATCTGATCTAGGTGGCGTTTCTCAGTTGACATTGGCACCAACGATCCTTAGTTCATTTTATATTTATTCTTTTATTTTGTAATAAGTCTTCCGCTATGTAATAAATACTCTGATGTATCGTGACATTTATCTCTATACACTCTGTTATTATATATGTTGTCTTCTTGGCGCATGTATGAGATGCACCCGGCTTTGTTCCTTAAAACCGGGTGTGACAGAAGTGGTATCAGAGGAAATGTTAACTGTAGGACGAAACCTAGATAGAAATGGACAAACCCTTACCTACTTATCTTACTCTGATTCATTCTACACTTACCTTACTCTGATTTTTTCTATACTTATCTTGATCCTTTCTCACCTTCTACCGTTCTACTCTGATTATTCTTACCTTCTCTACTCTGAGACAAGATGGATTTCACACCTTGGAATCCTACATTTATGACCTTTTTAAGAGATAGGAGACCTAAGACAAAAATTAAATTTTTTTATCTATTAAAAATGTTGGTTGATTGTGCTGATGATCAATGCCTGATTTGCTTCTTTGATTGATTAAAATAGTATAGACGGGCATCTTAGCATGTACCAACATAAGGTAATGAATTAGCTTTAGTAGGTGACATACTTAGCTAATAAATCCCCCAAAGTAACATGCTTCGTAATCACTACCTTGTCTACAATCCTTTCTTTCTTACCCTGTGTTCCTAACCCAGATGGGCGACCCCTATAGTGTTAGAAGAGAGCACTATAGACGTGATCCTTGGTATGTCATGGTTAAGAAAGGCAAAGGCAGTATATACACTGTGCTAAGGGAACCATAGAACTCACCAGTTCCAAAGAACAAAGATTTGAAGTTGAAGTTGCAGTAACTACCACCATCAGACTAGCGGCATTCTTAGTAGATGAGAAGTTTGTTGGTAACAACATCCGTGTGGTTAAGGATTTTTCGGATGTCTTTCTAGAGGAGTTACCAGGGATACCACCAGATACGGAAGTTGAGTTTGTCATAGATCTCTTACCTGGAACTGCTCCTATTTTAAATGGACATATAGGATGTCTGTAGAAGAGTTAAAAGAACTCAAGAAGCACTTAACGGAGTTGCAAGAGGCTGGGTACATTCGTCTGAGTCTTCACCTTGGAGAGCACCGGTTTTGTTTGTACAGAAGAAAGATGGATTGCAAGGGATGTGCGTGGATTAAAGGTCCCTTAATGATGTCACTGTGAAGAACAAGTATCCATTACCCCGTATTGAGGATTTATCTGATCAGATGAGAGGTGCAAGGGTATTCTCGAAGATTGATCTCCAATCGGGTTACCATCAAATGAATATTAGGCCATCGAATATTCCCAAGACAACTTTCTCAACCCGATATGGATTATATGAGTTCACTGTTATGTCGTTTGGATTAATTAATTCACCAGCTTATTTTATGAATTTGATGAATAAGGTGTTCATGGAGTATTTAAACAGATTCGTCGTAGTATTTATCAACGATATTCTTATCTATTGTAAGAGTGAAAGTGATCATGAGGAACACCTCAGATTGGTGCTACAAAAGCTAAGGGATAATCAACTCTACGCCAAGTATAGCAAATGCGAGTTTTGGATTGGCGAGGTGCCATTCCTTGGACATATTATTTCTAATGGAGGAATATCAATGGATCTTGCTAAAGTCAAGGAGATAGTGGCGTGGAGCATACCCACTACAGTTACGGAGATTCGGAGTTTCTTGTGGCTTGTAGGATACTATCGGAGATTTATTGAAGGATTTTCTAAGATTGCTAAGCCCATGACCTCACTTATGGAGAAGGGAAGAGAGTTTAAGTGGGACGAGAAGTGCCAAGAAAGCTTTGATCAATTAAAGAAGAGATTGATGTCACCACCAGTATTGATTATGCCAGATCTACGGAAGGGATTTGACATTTATTGTGATGCATGTGGCCAAGGACTGGGATGTGTGCTCATGCAAGAAGGACATGTGATCGCCTATGAGTCACGTCAGTTGTGGAAACATGAATTGAACTACCCCACTCATGACTTAGAGTTGGCAGAGTTGTACATGGCGCGGATTGTCTGTCTGCATGGTGTGCCAAAGAAGATTGTGTCGGACCGGGGATCACAGTTTACCTCGCGGTATTGGAAGAAGTTGCACGAGTCCTTGGATACAAGATTGAACTTTAGTTCGGCTTGCCATCCACAGACTGATGGGCAGACTGAGAGGACCAACCAAGTGCTAGAGGATATGTTAAGAGCTTGTGCTCTTAAACATGGTGGAAGTTGGGATAAGAGTTTGCCTTATGCGGAGTTCTCTTATAATAATAGCTATCAGGCCAGTTTGAAGATGTCACCGTTTGAAGCTTTGTATGGCAGAAAGTGTAGGACTCCACTGTATTGGGATCAAACTGGTGAAAGGCAGTTGTTTGGGCCTGAGATTATACAAGAAGCAGAGGAGCAAGTCCAGCAAATAAGGGAGAATCTGAGAACTGCACAATCAAGACAGAAAAGTTATGCTGATACTCGGAGAAGGCAGCTAGAGTTTAAAGAGGGTGATTATGTCTATTTGAAGGTGTCACCACTCAGAGGTATGAGGAGATTCAAAGTCAAAGGAAAGTTGTCCCCTCGTTTTATCGGGCCCTTAATCTTAAAACGAGTGGGAGAGGTTGCATATCAATTGGAGTTATCGGATCATCTCGCGGATGTTCATGATGTCTTTCATGTATCTCAGCTGAAGAAATGTCTTAGGGTACCTGAAGAGCAGTTACCAATGGAGGACCTTAGTGTTCAAGATGATCTGACTTATGCTGAGTACCCCATCAAGATTCTGGATACACTGACTCGTGTCACGAGGAATAAGGTTATAAAGATGTGCAAAGTGCAATGGAGTCACCATAGCGAAGATGACAACTTGGGAAAGAGAAAAAGAGCTTCGCATAGATTTTTCCCACTTTTTTTTCCTAGATCTTCCTAAATCTCGAGGACGAGATTATTTTTAAGGGGGGTAGGATTTGTAATACTCAAATTTTTATACAAAGAATATAGAGAGATATCCTTATTTTGTGTGCCATCTAATCATTAAAAAAAGAGAGAATACCTATAAATAAGAATGACTAATTAAAACAAATGATACTTAAAAAATGCATCATGCTGGTGTTTATTTGTTTGTGCATTTGTTTACTAAGATAATAATAGTAGAAATAAATAAATGGTGAAATAGACATTCAAAAAAGGGGAAATTAAAAGTGATGAGAACAATAAGAAAGTAATACTATGGAGCACAAAATAAATCCATAACTAAACAAATTCATCCCACTAATATGTTCGAACTAAATATTTAAGTTGAGTAAAATCCTTCTGAAAAGTTTGAATTCAAATTTTGGATTAGAAAATAAAAAGAAAAAAAAACTAAAGAGAAAGACTTAGCTGGGCCACTTCTAACCATTTCGGTTTTCTCTGGCGCACACCGCACGGACCCGCCCCGGCCGCCGCCCTATGGGCCCCTCAAGCTGCATCGTGCGTCTTCTCCGCTCGAACTGACCGCGGGCGAACCGTGCGTGATTCGAGCACGTACGCAGCGCTAGCGCGGGTCAAAGCCGTGGCCGGAGAAATCGGCTCGACCTGCCGAACTCGCCATATAACTGGGGCTCTGGGAGAGTTGTCGTCTCGGCCGACTAGAGAAATCCAGTGCGCAGTGCCGTCGTGTTCGCACCGTCGAGAGAAAGAGAAAGGGGAGTAGCGAGAGCGGGTTGCCGCCGGTGTGGGTGTCGGCAGGCCGTCCGCTATGCGCCCGGATCTTCCCGGTGTGTACGGCTTTGGGCGTGATTGGACTTCTCGTCGATGTGGCCGGGTCATCGCTAGGGCCTCGGTAAGCTTTGTTCTTCCTCTCTTTGGTATTACTGAAGCTAGCAAGTTGCCATTACCAGTCAGTAGAGGCAGGGTAGGGCGTGAGCGTGAGATCTTGACACCACGGGTGGGTTCCTTGCGGTGGTCTGCGCCGCTGTAGATGCATCTGGCGAGGAAGATAGGGGTTGAAGAAGGCGCCGTAGTCGGTGCGTGTGGCCGGGGGAAGAAGAAATAAAGGAAACCGTTAATTGGTAGATGAACGACCCAGATCAGTAGACGTATTCTCTCTGCTAGAAATGATCCTGGCCGCTAAGTATTGATCGGGCGGATGCGTGTGGGGCGCTGGTGTTTAAAAGATGGACCGTTGAGATTAGATCTAAGGGTAGATGGTGGAATCGGACTTCATAAAATATAGGCTGTAGATCCTTGGTCCGATGGTTCCTATCACTTACTGGTTTGTCCCGGGGGCCATCTAATCTGGACCCCAGATTTCAAATCGGGTGGCTCAGATCGCCTGATACCCCTTCAGCTATCCGTTTTGCATAAGAACCCCTGGAATATCTGCGAATCAACCCGCAGTCCACTCGTTTGGGCTCTGAGTCCTGGAATATTTTGCGCAGAGCCCCTTATGCTTTTTAGTTATCGAGGCCCGGTCCAGAGCGTATTTAAAATAAGTAAATGAATTAGTAAATGCAATTTTAATACAAAAACAAATGCTAGAACTTGGAAAATTCATATCTAACTCATTTTAAATCGAAATTGAGCCATTCCAATTTCTAAAATTTTGTAATAAGATTCTCTATCACTTAGTATCTCTGTTTTGACTTAAAAACAGTAGGAAAATTAATTCCTCATTTAATCCTATTTCAAGTATATTCAACCTTAGGAAATTCATAACTTGAAATCTATAACTCCAAATTTAGTGATTCCAGTTCCTATGATCTCATTTTAATGTGTAGATTTTCACTGTATATTTTATTTACATGTTTGGTGTGATGTTAATTTATGTTATACTATGTATGTATTGTGTTGATGCGAGTAGACGAGCAAGCCACTGTGGATTCTGAGGTTCAGCAATTAGAAGTAGCTGAGCAGGAGCTCATTGAAGGCAAGTTGTGCCCTTGATCACTTACTTTTCCCAGCCATGTTCTTGTTAATTATAATGATCTGCATAGGTTAATTTTGATGGGATCCAATAGGTTACCCCAGTTTTGGTTATCTTTATACCTTGTTCACCACTGAAATATTTTTGGGTAGTACCTGCTATTGCTTTATGTGGATTGGGTATGGAGATACAATATTCATGATTATTCTTTTATTATCTTTTTATTATTATTATTGTTCATGTTAAGATCATTAAATTAATGGGAACATGGAGCGACCACCCGGGAAAACAGTGCTACCACAAGGGTATAGTGGGACGCCCTTGGCTGATTAACTAGGAAAGCTAGTGGATGACTTCCTTACCCGAAAGGGGCAAGGGCAGTAGGGGAGTGGTCAGTGTAGGGAGGTCCTTGGGTTGATTTTGCTGCGATGGCGGTCAGGCGAGGGATTCCTGCACTGGAGCTTCCTATAAACTGTAGCGGGATTTCTAAAGCTAGTGGAACTTTGTAAAGGCCTCGTAGTGTTACCCTGCCTCACCTCCTCGGTAGAGGTGTATGGGATTGGCCATCTCTTGGTAGATGGGTAACATGACTTATGGGTAAAGATGCGCAACCTCTGCAGAGTGTAAAACTGGTATACTAGTCGTGCTCACGGTCATGAGCAGCTTGGACCCTCACATGATTAATTTATGGAACTTAAATTTAATTTGACATTTGCATCGCATTTGGGATTATTTTATTATTACTTTATTTATTATTAAGGTTCGGTATTTACTTACACTTAGTAATTGCTAATAAAATTTTGACCAACTTATAAAAGCAATGCTCAGCTTCAGCCTTTATTTCCTTGATCAGCCTTACACTTCATGAACTCCCACCTTTGGTGAGTTCATGCCACATTATTCCCCACGACTCGTTGAGCTATGAACGTATGTGAGCTCACTCTTGATGTCTCACACCCCCCACAGGAGAAGAGCAGGTGGTTCAGGAGGAGCCACAAGGCGAGGAGTTTGATCTGATCTAGGTGGCGTTTCTCAGTTGACATTGGCGCCAACGATCCTTAGTTCGTTTTATATTTATTCTTTTATTTTGTAATAAGTCTTCCGCTATGTAATAAATACTCTGATGTATCGTGACATTTATCTCTATACACTCAGTTATTATATATGTTGTCTTCTTGGCGCATGTATGAGATGCACCCGGCTTTGTTCCTTAAAACCAAGTGTGACAGATGACTCCAATCTCCCTTGAATGAAGAGGACGTCATGGTAGAAAGGAGCAGGTGTGGCGGTGTGCTTCTTCCCATCCTCCTTTGAGGGCGGAGGTGCCAGGAGGATTGCTCACTGTGCTTTCCTTCCTTGGTATGGGATATTCACTTCCTTTCTCTGAGTGATCCGTGTCCACTCCTTAGTGGGCGAGGTGGACAACCGAGTTCTCCAAGTTGGAGAGGCCCCGACTAACTCGCCCTCCATCCTCCGAGGGCTTTTAAGCCCTGTCTTGCGAGGGGCCACCGCCCCCCCCCCCCCCGAGCTGTGAGCAGGGGTATGGCTCACGGACTCGCTTTAGCTTCTCGCGGAACTCCCGAGGAGGGTCTCTTCTCGGGTGGATCTGCTATGCGGTGCAGAGTTCCCTCTATGCACGCTATGCATGAGATGGTTCCGAAGCAGAACATAGCTCCTAGGCTGAGAGTGATCTTGCTCTTGAAGATGATTACCATGGAGTTAGCGTTGATCAATGACACAACCCCTACCTGGCGCGCCAGCTGTCGGTGTTTGGTATCCGACCGCACATCCGGGGGTACCCTCGTGGTGCTTTTGGGTAGGATTGTGTTGTAGATTGTACTCGATGGTTTGTGCCGGGAGCATGAAAAAGAGGGAGGCGAGTGAGCTTCAGCGGGTTAGGGCCACTTGAGGAGCATAATACCCTACTTCCTGAGATGACTTGGTATGGGGGAGGTGTTTACAAGTGGTGTCTTTTGAATGGTGAGGTGCAAATGAGATGAAAAATGATGGGGATCCCCCTTGGCCTTATATACTCGACCGTAGGGTACTTCCCGCGTACATGAAGGTAAGTTCTAGACACTTAGTCCATTGTTTTATGTACTAAACATGCTTGTCTAAGTGCCAGGAACTCTATTAAGTCAAGTCCAAAAGGAGTTCAACTGAAACAACGAGTACTGCACCAGCTGTGGGTGCACCGGACACTGTTCGGTGCACAGGTTGGCTCAGCGACGTACTCGCTGTTCTTGGAAATCGTCGAGGAAGCTGCGGCTAAAATTCACCGGACTATCCGGTGAGCCAACATCGTCCACGCCAACGGTCGGCAGCGCGATCGACGCCCAATCAACAGGCGACGCGTGGCCAGACGCAACGGTCACTAGGCCGCACCGGGCTATCCGGTGTGCACCGGACTGTGTCCGGTGTGCCAAGGGGACCGATGGTTCAACAGTCGACTTCGCCAAAGAAGGGAACAAATCTTGCACTGTTCATGTCCAGTGGTGCACCGGACTGTCCGGTGCGCCAACGGACAGAAGGCAAGAATTGCCTACCAGATGGAGCTCCAACGGCTCCTAGCTGCCTTGGGGCTATAATAGGGACCCCTAGGCGCATGAAGCGGAAAACAAACCCTCAATTGAACATCCTAAGACACCTAGACTCTGCAAGCATGCATTCAGATCATTGTGTTTGAGATTTGAGCACTTGTTTAGTTGTGAACTCCCTGCGCTATGTTTGTGTGCTCGTTTCTTGACTTGTGTGCGTGTCGCTGCTGTGACTTTAGCTCTTGCGTGTGTTTCTATTCCCTCCCTTACTCTTATGGTTTTCATTGTGATCAATATTGTAAGGTTGAGAGGCTCCAACTTGTGGTATTCAAGTGGATCATTGGACCACTTGAAAGGGGTTGAGTGCAACCCTCGCCCATTGGGACGCCACAACGTGGAAGTAGGCGAGTGTTTGACTTGGCCGAACCATAGGATAAAAATTGTTGTGTCACCTATTGTTATTCGTGTGCTATTCTCTTTGCTTCTACTCACTTGATAATTGCTATAAGTTTAAATACTAACCTTTTGAAGAGCAATTAAGTGAAGAAGTCATATCTTTCTCTCTAGACATAGCACCTTGGTTTTGATTCAACTAACATTTCATAAACCAAGTTTTGTGCCATTTAGTGTTGATTTTTACAGGATCACCTATTCACCCCCCTCTAGGTGCTCTCAATACATGCTGATCACACTCTTCTAGCTTATCCCCTAGCTAATTGTGAACAGACTTTGCTCATCTCGAGGAAAACCCAGCAATTGTTCCGAGCTATCCCCGACGTTCAAGGATGTCAGGCGCAACAAAAGCGAACAACTTCAACGGGATCTCGTCCAAGCCACGAATAATTCGGACGTGAGTCCATCGCCTTCCTGGGTCAGCCCATTTCCACCATGATCTTCGCCCAGCCCACGGCGCAGCGTCCTTATGGGGGCGACTGACATGTGGCCCCAAGCAGAGTTTTTGCCTTCTAGTGTACCCAGGGAATATTTGTCCCCCACACTAGGTTACTTAATGTTGGCTCAAAGTGATCAAACTAATGTTACTTCAGACAATCAGAGAATTAAATGGACTAAAGTTTACCAAACTAGTTGCTTCATATTCTATATGACTTAAGTGTTATCTAACACTCGATTAGTATGAAGGTTTAGGGTTTTTAATATATATACTTAGCAAAGACCCACTTCAGACAAATGGCCTTATGTCCTTTAGGTAACACAAACCATTCCCAATTGTTGTTCTCCTCTATAGATTTCAGTTCAGATGACATTGCTTCTCTCCAACACTTCTCTGTCAAAGCTGACTCAACACTCATTGGTTCATCTGCTGCCAACAGACATAATGCACTATATTCAAAATTGTAACACCCCTGGTGTTACTGTCACTAAAACTTGAGCATAACATCATGAGCATTAGCATATCATCTGTTTGTTACACTTAGAGTGCATTCACTAGACAAAAATTTCAAACAAGTTGTATTGATGTGACTGGTCATGTGTGAAACCCTAGGGTAGGGTACTTAACCCTAAACCAAGATTATGAGTGGAAGTAAAGCCTAAATAAGTCAAAAATCTCAAAACCCATTAGAAATGGTCATAAGATATCACCATTGATGGACTTGAGTGGCACTCAAACCCTAAAGGTGCCAAAATCCTCAAAAGACCCCTGGAAAACCCTGAGTTGAAACCCTAGGGGGTTATGTGTAAATTTTGCACACTTTTGGACCCAAGTGCAAAAACCAAGGTATTAGGGCACCTCAAATCATGTGGTTCACAAATTTGAGGATTTCCAAAGTCAAAAGATGAGATTTGGGCTTATTTGCAAAAAGTCACTCTATACCTCTCATATGCCTAAGTCCCAAAACCAGTGAACAGGGCTGACTTTGGAGCTATGTAGTTCTAAAAATACAAAGAATTTGCCTAGGGTCAACACATCAAACTTGTAGAGTTACTATAGGAGTACAACTTTGCTTAAGTGATTAAGCATTGTTGTTATACAAAAAGTGGAAATAAATATCCCTAAAGTCTGGCTGTCAGACCACTCTGAGACTGAATACTGACTATCAGTGAGTTTTGAGGAACTTTGGGCTTGATTCATGCTCAAAGGAGTAAGCAAATGGGCAAGATCCCTATAGCAGAATTGTAGCTGGTGTGTAGGACTACAAGTTTGCTACAGATGGATTGGCAAGTTCTTGCACAAAAATCTGAGCTTTAGGCATTGCAATTCTGTCTATCAGGCACACTGAATCAGGGTTTCGATGGTACAGTGTTAAGATCAGATCGCCAGGATCAGTTCATCTCACCATCGGCGACCACACGCTCGGATTTGTGCCTGACGCTACGATTCGTGCTCAACGAAGTACTGATTGTTGCTTGGGGTAGTAAATATCACCGTGTGGATGAACTTGAGCCACTGTTCACTCCGACCGCCGTACCCGCCTGAGTCACGGCCGCTTCGAATAAACTCGCCGGAGTTAGCCACCTCGCGACCTTGCGCCATGTGCTTTGGTGCTTTAACCACGTCGCAGTGAGTCACCTTAGCCCACCCGTTCATCGCCTGTGAGCTTGCCATGGGGAACACCACGAATTGCTTGGGCTAGTAACCTCTTCCCTCTCAGGCCGCCACCGCGCCAACTCCAAATCGTGAGCCATCGTCCCCGAATCCTATAAATTGAGCATACCCTCGGCTCCGCTATGTAATTATGCACCCAACACACCCACTTGTGCCTCCAATTACTCACCAAAGAGCCCCAATTTGAAACTCTCCCCAATTCGGTCCAGAGCACCCCGCTGCGTGAGCTCGCTGAGGCTAGCGTACTGCAGGTCCGTTCATGCCCTCTGCTCTCCCGTTTCAGTACCCTTATGTTCTCTTGATGCTCCTCGACCCGTTCCATTAAGCTAGACCGCGCTAGATCATCGGGAACACCTCTGTTCATTTGTAGTTCACGCTGTCACTGTGGACAGTGTGATTAAGAGCTCAGATTGTGCAATTGATCGAGGGGAAACGATTATTAGGTGATGAATTAGGAGTCAACTTAGAGCACCGGCCGTTGCGTATTCTGGCCAGAACGAGCTCGCCGGAGCTATTGCTCCGCCGCTCCGCATCGTGGACCTGACTTTATGAAAGAATAGAAGGGGAGGGACCTTAATGCGATTGTCAGTGAGACAAAACAATAGTGTTGCGGACTCTTTATGGGTTGTTTAAAATGTCAGGGTCTTCTGTGCAAAGTCAACACTGCGGGCGCGCGCCCGGGTGCATTCCGCTGAGATTGGGCTGGATCGGGATGAATTGAGCCCAGTACTATTGATACTTTTTCTTTTTCCTTTTCTGCCAGACTTAGAAAATCCTTAGAAAATTTTAAAAAAATGCTAAAAATGTGAGACCAATTTTGTTGAACTTCTAAATTTTCATAGTATTTAATAAAAATTATTTTAGGATTTTAATTCAAACCATAAGTTATGAAGTAATTAAAATAGCTAAAACCTATACTCCTGGAAGTTTAGAAATTGATTAATAACTCCAAAAATCACTAAACTTTTTGGATAAGCTTAGAATAATATTTAGAAACCTTGGGTAAAGTTTGGCATGATTTGGACAAAGATGGGTACCTAAACCCCAAAACCCTGAACTTCTAAGTAAAGCCTGCCCTATGAACTTAAATACTGACTCCACAAACCCTAGTTTTCTGGAGTACCGTGAAGGAAAATTGTATTCAAGACCTAATATGATGTTGTCGGAGAGGGAATTCTCCGACCGGGTGGCGGAATGCACCCGCCCTAAATCCTAAGATGAGGAAGGGGCTTAAGCGTTTTGCCTATCTTGCTAAGCGATCACCGAGCACATGAACACGCGAGAATTTAGAGTGGTTCGGGCCGCCGGAGCATAATACCCTACTCCACTGTGTGTTGGATTGTTGTGGAAGCTTGAGCGTTTAGAGTCTACGTCTAAGCTTGGTCCAAAAGAGCCTCCTCTTGTAACGCTGCATGCCTCCCCTTTTATAGTTAAGGGGGGCATGTACAAGGGTACTGAGCCCCGACAGGTGGGCCCAGGAACATAACAGATGGAGTACTTGGAGCTACTAATGTTTGCTGCTGGAGCAATCTTCTTGCGCCCTGACGTCTGAGATCTGCGTAGCATCGGCGTGAAGGAGATGGTTCTCGTATAAGGGATGGTGAGCACAGCGCGCCGTGCAGCACGGGCACACTGTTTGACAATGGACTGGACAGGTGCACCGTCTGTAGGATGGCCCTGGTGCCGCCTACCAGCGGAGTGGATAGGACGCATTAAATGCTGAGGGGGCACATCGCCTGTCAGCAGGGTGGAGAGGCGGCGCGTCCTCTCTGCAATAAATGCAGAGACCGTGCGACCTAGAGGCCTTACGTCAGGCTCCGCCCGTTGGCTTATGTCACGGGCAACAAGCCACGTGGCAGCATCGGGTCTCTGCTTGAGCGGGGAGCGCAAACACACAAGATAAGGCCTAGACACGTGTCAGTACCGGACCCTTGCTTATGCCAGGGTCTCCCCTGTCCCGGGACCTTGTTGTAGCCCGGACCTTACTCGGAGGGATCTAGACCCCATCCAAGGGACCCGACATGGTTACTTGGGAGTCCCGGGCCGTAATCGGGGGTCCGGGTTGTGCGAACAGGGGTCCGGTGCTCCCTCATGGAGGTCCGATCCAACTGATACATCCTGGGATGTATCATCTTTTCTCGCCACGTGGTGCCCCTTGAGCCGCCCACATGGTGGGGTCGGGGGCTGTTCACCGTGCGGCTAGGGGACGCCGAACGGACACCACGTCTTCATACTGTAGTAGGGGGTACCCCTGATTTAGGGTACCGACAATGGCACCTGGGCCCACCTCAGGAGAGGATACGAGCCTGCAGGTGGGGCCAAAGTCTGATTGGCGATTGGCTCGCTGCCCCTGCGCGCCCGTTGATGCAATTACTGCCGGTCCACCCATGGTCACGCCGACTGCCACGCCTGTCCCCACAGTTGACTGACCTGTGACTTCCGCACTTAATGTCTTTGTTGGGCCATGCGCGGGGTGCCTCGAGTCACTGCATTGGTTTTGAAAATTTATCTTCTCAGTCTTCTGCGATGGCCCCGAGGAGGCGCGGTATTGGCGCGAGCAGCGGTGCGACTTCTCTGCACCCAGAAACCAGCACGCTGGGTGCATGACATGTGGGCCTGGGCCCCCATGCCAGAGGTTAGACCGCTGGCTGCAGCGAAGCCGAGGGGGCGCACAACTGTGGGGCGGTTGCACGCTCCTTGTGCGGCAGTTTGCCTTCTTGACCGCTGGTTGCGGCAAAGATGAAAAGGGCGTATAACTGTGGGGCAGTTGCACGCTCCTTGTGCGGCGGTTTGCCTTCTTGACCGTTGGTTGCGGCGAAGATGAAGGGGCGCACAACCGCGGGGCAGTTGCACGCTCCTTGTGCGGCGGTTCACCTTCTTCGCGCTTTGGGCCAGCTTGTATGACATGTGAGGCCTGGCCCCCATGTCATAGGATGGGAACCCTGGTGCGCATCGGGGGAGACCTTGCCCGTGACGCTTCGGACCACAAGCGAGGAAATCTGCGTTTAAAAAGGGGTTCATCGCTTGGGTAGCAGCCATGTCTTGCTTCTCTCCCACTCGCGGTGCCCTTTCATCTTCGAGCTCTTTGCGCCCCTTTGCCTTCAAGGTTTCTGCTTTGTGTCGCCATAGTTTGCCATGGCCTTGTGACTTCATCCCGAGCACGCCCAGACTGAGTGAGTGCTCGAAATGGTATTCCGCCTGCTTGGATGGGATGTGCCAGTATTTGCCAGGAGGACTTGTACTGGTGTCTCTCCTCTCGGCGACCTTTCCGCCAAAGAGTTTGTGTTCTTTGTTTCCAAACTCCCCAGCGGGTTGGCTCTACCGATCCCATCTTTCTTCGTGCAGCTGCTGGAGGGGCTTGGCCTCTAGCCTCTACCCGTGGCGTCCTGCTTCATCTTTTAGGCGGTCATCATCGCCTACCTCCGCGGGATGTCTGTGGAGGCGACGCTCCTTCCCGCTTCTTCCTCCAGCATTCGGGGGGAAGGATGATCACCAGCCTCGTGAAGGTGGACAGCGGGCTGAGCCACGGCTCCATCCCTTGTGCCCCCCAACTCTTTGGGGTGGGAAGCGAGCCGTGCTGCGGCTCCATCTCTTTGGCTTTGATGGCTTTGGTGCCGCCTCCGATGCTGCCTCCCGCCGACAAGTGGGGCGTGGTTGTCCGTCCACCGCACGGGCGACGTTCACGCCGTGCGCAGATCCGCCACATCCATGGCGTCCACTGCATCGCCGGCCGCACTGCTCCGACGCCGCCCGAGGGGTCGTACAAGACGTCGTACGCCATGGAGGTGGCGGACGCGTTCTTGGATGGTCTTGTCCTCACCCCCATAGGAGGACGGGGGCGAGGACCTCTTCGCACGCGCTGTGATGGCCGCCCTTGCCGGCAAGCCACCGGTGCAAAGGTGGCCGCCGTTGCTGGCGAGCCGTTGGTGCTGAGGTGGCCGCTTCCACAGGCGGGCCGCTCGGAGTAGAGGTGGTCGTAGCCGCTGGTGAGGCTGCCCGGAGCTAGCTTCCAACGTGACCCTGCTGGTGCAGAGTAGTCCATTCCTGCAGAGTAGAGATGGAGCTAGGACTCCGCTTGAAAGCGGATGTAATACTTTTGCTTTCCTTTTGAGTACTATTTATCAAGCAATATTAGTACTTATCTGTGTACCACTTGTCCCTGTTGTGTGTGGTGTAACTGAAAGTGCATTCATCCCTTTTGTGAGTTTTGGTGATTTGGATAACAACACATTTAAAGGTCTAACAAGTTTGCTAAGTGTTGAACAGGAAATTCAGTATGATGAACATACTTGAATAGTGTATAATGATCAGTGAACAAGGTTCAACACAAGGTCAAATAACCAGTGAGACAATGCAAATGGATATAATATGGTCTCTATATTGGTTTGAATATATGGACAAGTCCTGAGAAATCACTATGCATAAATATGATCATAATAGAGGTTGAAGTGATTAAGAGGATTGGTCAAGCCAAAGTGAATAAGATATGAGGAATCGTGAATTGGCTTGACCATATTACTATTAGTCCATATATGAATATATGAGAATCAAACTAGAGCTTGATTGATCTTAGCAGTTATATCTAGATGACATTCAAGCAAGGTTCACAATATTGAAGAAATGATTCTCTCAATGGATGCTCAATAGGATGTGACTCAAGAATGGCTTGATAGGGTGAAGATAGCAAGGAAAGGTCTTCGAGGAACTAAGCGAAGGTGAAGGCCAAGCGACGGCTTGTAGACCGAGGTACCATGGCTAAGGTGAAGAAGAGAGTACTTGCACTAAGTCGATGAACTAATCAGCTATGAAGAGTTACAACATGTTGATGCATCAGTAAGGTGACTTGAAGCCATGATTTGAACTCATATAAGGTGATATGGTACAAGTCACAGGGTTTGATTTGAGTTTGCTTCAAAAGGTGAGACAAAGATGTTTGTGATCCTTATGAAGCAATGCCATGGAGAAATCACACATGAGACACCAATTTCTCAAGGAGTTTACTTCATTATATTTTATTTAACTTGAGTATAGGAATCGTCGTACTATAAAGGGGGATCCAAAAAGAAGGATGATGTTTGCCAAAGCTCAAACCTCTCTATTCAAAAGCTATTTTTGAAAAGCAAAAATCTCTTTAACATTCTTTAGTTGACCACGGTTAGGTTTGAGAAACCTAGAGTGTTCTTGTTGAAAAGCAGCTGAACTTCTTCAACTGCAGCTGAGCTTCTCAGCTGAACTTGACTTCAGCTGAGTTGAGCTTTTTCAGCTGCAGCTGAGCTTTTCAGCTGAGCTGAACTTCAGCTGAGTTGAGCTTTCTTAACTTCAGCTGAACTCAACTTTAGCTGTGAACCTCTTTGACCATACACCAGCTGAACTTGCCTCCGGGAAGTTGAGCTAGGGTTTTCTCTCCTAAACTCACTGGTCAAGACCGGTTGAACTGGTCCTGAGGGGCAGTTCAGCTGGTCTCTGACCCCTCTGACCTCTGACCAACAGTCTGCCAGTCAGACTGGCAAACAGGTCGCCAGAAGTGTCAGGGGCGGTTCAACCGCCCCCCC
Organism: Zea mays; assembly: GCF_902167145.1. Lineage (NCBI taxonomy): Eukaryota > Viridiplantae > Streptophyta > Magnoliopsida > Poales > Poaceae > Zea > Zea mays. The sequence continues at coordinate 115,037,311 of NC_050096.1, forward strand.
TAGGCGGTTCAACCGGTGTTGGTCAACTTTGACCAGTCTGCGGTCAGTCTGCGTGTCAGTCTGCCAGTCAGACTGGCAGACTGGCTGCCAGGCCTGCCAGGGGCGGTTCAACCGCCCTAGGGGGCGGTTCAACCGGTCTCAGGCAGAAAAATCTGCCCAAACGGCTAGTTTTGAGCTCCACCTATATATACTCCCTCCTACCTCTTCCCCCACAGTAGTGAGCACGATTTGAACTCCATTTCTAACCCAAGAAACACCTCCCTCTCTCTCACACACATCTCTTGCCTCTCCCATTTCAAATCTTTGGAGAGAAATCTTTGAGTGAGCTTGAGAGCTGCGGTTTTGTGCTTCATCTCTAAATCTCTCTTGCTCTTCTTCTTCATTCGAGCTTTGGTACTACATCGAGTTCTTTGTGGATTCATTACTCTTGGAGCTTCTAGCTTCTAGACGACTAGGTGTCTCTTGTGAGTCTCCAAATCTTGTGGAAGACCACAAGAAAGTTTGTATTACCCGCTCGTTTGAGCAAAGATTAGTGTGTGAGCTTGACCTTTGTGGTCGGCAAAGGGAGGATTAGGGTTGAAAGAGACCCGGCTCTTTGTGGGCGCCTCAACGAGGAAGTAAGGCACCTTGGTGGTGTGACCGAACCTCGGGATAAATCTTGTGTCTCTTGTGTTCTTGCTCATTGTGTTTGTTGGTGTTCTTCGTTCTCTCACCATTCCGTGAAAGATTTGTTTATATCTTTTTGGTGTGTGGATTTTGAGAAGTGCCCTTCTCGGATCTACTACTTTGAACCCTGTGGATCATTTAGAACATCTCATTTCCAAAGTTAACTGGGTGAATTTCGAGATCAATTCAGTTTTACCCAGTTTGCTTCTAGTTTTTGTTGAAAAAGTTTTAACTTGCCTATTCACCCCCCCCCCCTCTAGGCAACTTTCAATTGGTATCAAAGCCTAATCCTCGTTTTAACGCTTAACCGCGTGAGGAAAGATCATGTCGGGGGGACTAAGAAACGAAAGTGCTTCTAAGCTTGAAAAAGTTGAGGTTGCCTCGACTTCATCTTTTGTTGCAGATGTTGATCCTAGGGCAATAGATCTTGCCATGAGAATCGCCGAAAGGATGTTCCTCAAAATGAAGGAAGATGAGGCGAAGAACAAAATTGAAGAAGAAAATGATCGATGGAGACCAAACGATGAATCCACCTCTTCACAAGGTTCGTCTTTCAAATCCACTTCTCATATGTGCTTTATTGCTAATGGGAGTGATAGTGAAAGCGAAAGTGAGAATGAGGAGGAGCAAGAAAGTGATAGTGAAGATGAGGACGATCTTCAACAATTCTTCGCTCAGCTAAGCAAGAAACATCGAATGAGCTTGCTCAAACTCATGAAAAGAGCGGAAGAACAAAAAGAAATGCTTCATAAGCAAGAAGACTTCCTCATCAGAAAAATCGAAGACTTAGAGAAGTTGACCAAAGAGCATGAGAAGCTAAAGTGCTCTCATGATGATTTGGTCCAAAGGTATGAAGACATTTCAATTGAGCAAATTAAAGTTGTTAATCATTCATCATATATTGCTCAATTAGAAAATAAAAATGCTATGTTCAAGAACACGATAGAAAGGCTAAATATTGAAAATCTAGCTTTGCAAGAAAAACATGATATGCTTGTGTGCTCTCATAATAAATTTATGGATTCACATATCATGTTAGAAATGGCTCATGAGGTTGTGTTAACTAATTTGAAATCATACCAACCTCACATATGCACATGTACTCAAGTAGAAACTATATTATCATGTGCTAACAAATGTTGCTCTCAAGAAAGCCAATCTTCCATTGAGCTAGAAATTTCAGGAATTAGTGATATTTCTATCACACAAGAAAATAAAGAGCTCAAGGAAGAAGTTGGAAGGCTAAGAAGGAGCTCAACTCTTTTGAAGGGAAAGTGTCATGCTCAACCTTCTCAAGATAACCGTGATAATATGGTGAAAAAGCTTGAGAAAGGGGCAACCGTAGCATGCACAAAACCCCTTCAAAAGAATACCAAGCTTTCCAAGAAGGGCATGAGAAAAATTCATGGTAAGAAAATTAATTCTCATACTATTTGCTCTAACAATGTACCTATGTGCTTCAACAAAGAAAGATCAAAGAGAAGCGATAGAAGGTGCTATGGATGCAAGGAGAAGGGTCATGAAATTGATTCATGCCCCCACATGATGAACCAAAACCTTGCACGATCAAGAAATATGACCATCAAAAAGGATGAAAGCAAAAGGCAAATGCATTGCAAGGACAAGCACCGCATTTGTTACAATTGCCGTGAAAAGGGTCATCTATTCAAGGTTTGTCCAAAGGGTAAAACTCCTAAGCTTAACTTGGCAATACATTCAAATATGCTTAGGAGACCCAAATTTGACTCTTGTGCTAGAAAGGTGATGAGTTCACCACATTCTAGGACCAAGGCTATTTGGGTGCCTAAGTCCTTATTGGCTAACCTTGATGGACCCATCATGAGATGGGTACCAAAATGTACTTAATAATTTTTGCAGGTACCTAGAGATGATATGAAGCTTTGGGGTGCTTGAGCGGTTTAACTCAATTCTTATCTCAAGCTATCAATCTTACATTGACTATTCTTTTAAGATTGGCCCAAAGATGAATTGAGTTGTTATATCACTAACTTCATATTCATCTCTAGCAAGAACTTGTGTTGTAGGGAATAAGGATTAATTTTTGTGGGAATCAAGCAAAAGGCCTACAACTATAGGATATCCAAAGGATGGTAATAATTAAATCTTAAGTGCACATTGCTTTTAATTAGTATATTCCTTTGTGTCTTTTGTAGCCACAAAGGAAAAATGAAGCACTTGAGAATGAACTTAAAATATTTTACCTTGTCTTCGAAAAGTTCCAATCATATGGTAGATTGCAAGTTTATATTTTTATATTGTGACAATCTACATGATTGAAATTAGTTGTATGTATCTTGTGGCATATTTCAAGTTAATCATCATATTATTGCCATGACCTAGACATAAAGAGTATTATCCCATGTTCTTAAATGAATAGAGTGCTAAGTAAGAAATTCAAATTCTTAAAGCACTTATCAAAAGGGGAATTCTCTATATGACTAGAGTTGTGAGACTAATGTTTTTATCTGAGTGATTTATATAGTTTCACAACATGAGAATGTGTTTCCCAAATGGAGTGTGCCATTCAACATTCAAAGAAGATCGAACCAATACTATGTGATGTATTCATTCTTGTTTAAATTGGTTTTGAGTCTTCTACATTAATCACTCACCATGCCATGAATTAAACTTGCCATGTAAACTTAATTAAATAATCATGCTACTTTCATCTTTTTACAATTGATGTTATGCATGATGCTTGTAAGGGTAATCTAGTTCATATCATGAGGTTTCCTTGTTTTAGTAACCTTCTTGTCATTCATATACTAGAGGTTGCTAAATAGGAAACTATTGCTTGTGTTACTAATACAATCTCTTTTAAGATATTTCATGGAAATTCATAAGTAGAGATTGTGCTCTTTTAATTGGTAAAATCACAAGCTTTAAAGGTTAATCTTCACCTAAAAGAAAGATTAGGAATGCTCAAGGCAAAGGTATGGAACAAATTGCTTCAATTGGTAGTTGATCAATAGTAGTTCCTTCAAAGTGGCATTCTTTAATTGGTAATAATATATTCTATGGAAAGGAATGTCAATATGAAGGTTAAATTCTTTTTGGCTTAAATTTGTAAATTAGTGCATATTGTGAATTCACTGCTCCATCTGCATTAACTTAAAAGGAATTTAATTTATGCCTTTACGCCTCATAAATGATGATTTGTTTGCCATTCATATATAGATATCATCATTCATTAAATACTTCCTTGTACTACTAATACCTCTTCTCAAAGTGTTTTATCGACTAGTTTTAAAAAGGGAAAGAGATAACAAAGAAGGAAGTCTCCACAAATGATGAAAAGAAGAATACTAAGGTGACACCACCATAGATAGTAAGATCTGTCAAATTGGTATAACAAATGGTACATTCTATATGGTGGTAAGTATTCTTAGGCACAAGTTGATTCATTGCAAATTTGTCATGCCTTGACCATGATATGTAATGTACTCCTCATGAGACTCTTAACTGAATTGAAAGTGCATATGGTAAGTCATTCAAATACTTGATGCACATATCTAGTGGGAGAACATTATATATCTTGTGTCGTAGAGAATAAGTTTCCCTTGAGTAAGCTATACTAAGACAATCCAAAATGGTAAATTTGTATCTCATTCATATGGATTGTAATCTTTTTTTAATAGCTACTCTTGATGCTGTTTAAAATTCCCTTATAGTTAAATCTAAAAGTGCATAAGAATCCATTTTTTTGATATTCATCTCATACATATGCACTAACATGGATATGATTTTTAAACTGTAAAAGGTACAATTAGTGATCCATACTCTCTAAATTTTGGAAACCCATATTTTGATATCTTAGAAATCTACTTCAATCGGTATCCATATGCTTCACATTGAATTGGATCACTAAGTTGTAAATTACATGCATAACTTGTCTTTATGATATGAATGCTTGTGCAATTAACCTTAATAAGCTAGGTGCACCCAAGGTCAAGCTAGGTTCATCATCAAGAAGGCAACACAATGATGTATCAAGAAAAGGAGAAAAGGCTCCTATTCTTAACTCTAGCTTTTATCTATGTGATTAAATATTGACTTGAAACCATGTAAGATGGTTGTCAAGTATATGTGGGTGCCTACACAAAGAGAAAGGCCACAATAAGAAATGTGTGGGTACCCAAGGCTCTTACTACTAATCTCAAAGGACCCAATTCAAATTGGGTACCAAAATACGAAGCTTAAACTTGTTTTGCAGGATCACTCCTTAAATGGATCAAGCTGGGTGTTCGATAATGGATGTATAAATCATATTTGGAGATAGTAGCAAGGGTGGTAACAATTGAATCTCAAGTGCATATTATCTTTAATTATTTTTCCTTTATGACTTGTGTAGCCACTAAGGAAGAGGGAGCACTTGAGGGTATACATCAATTGTTGATTATGAAGTAAAAGTCCAATTGGAAGAAAAATGAATCTTATCATATGGTCAATAATCCAAAACTATGTGATGTACTCTTTCTAATTAATTTGGATTTGATTCTTTTATATTAGACAATCACCATAATATGGATTAAGTCAGCCCTTTAGACTTCATTGAATAACCATGCATATTATCCATGTCATTCAAAATATATTGTGCATGAGGGCTCAAGGGAAATTTAGTCCATATTATGAGGTTTCTCTATTTTAGCAACTCGCTTGCCTTCCACATATAAGGATCATCATTTGTGAAACCCTCTCTTGTGTTTCTAATGCTCTCTTTTCTAAGTGTTTCAACAAGGTCCTTCCAAGTGCTTTCAAGATGGATTCAAAATCTACAAATATAAGAGACTTGGTTCTTTCAATCATTGAGTTTCAATGGGTCTCATATCAAGTATGATCGAACCAAGCAAAGATGAATGAAGTTCAAGATCGCTTGGTTGGATGAAATCATAAAGAGAAAATAAACCACAGTGAATCGAGAAGGAAGTTGAACTATCCTGAAAACCAAATAATGAAGAAGTAGTGACATAATCATATAATATCCTTCATTATGAGGTTTGATGTTCATATTAGCATGCTTTACCCTTCATGATTTCAATTGATATACTTTCAGTTCTTAAACTTTCAATTGGTTTAATTTTCATCATTTATATAAAGCATGTTATGTTAAGCCAAGATATAGTACAAACATCTCCTTTAACCTCACATTGTTAATGTGCATAAGTGTACTTTGTGTACTCTTGCATGCACAAATTGAGGGAGAGTTTAGCCTATATCTTGTGAGACTAATGATTTCTTTCAAGTTCATGTTGTGTAGTCTCACACCTTGGAGAACTTCAAATGAGGATGAATGGTTCCATAGAAATGAAAATGAGTTTCTCTCTTGATCGTTTGAGGAGGATAAGTTTCTCCTTGAAATGTCAAGCCTATCAAATGCTAAGATGGAAATTCATGATTATAATGGAGGCCATGTGGCGTAGAATAAAGGTGTGTCGCTCCATGAATTATTGTATTATATTTGTGTATCTAGGCTCTTACATGCTAGTGAGTGCATGTATATGCAATATCTTAAGTCACATCATAAGGTTGCACTTGTGGTGACGATTAAAGAATCTCTAGATATTTGATTAATACCTCCTGTGGTGATATCATAAGTTAGTCTTAAGTCATCCTAGTGAGGTATGAGTCAAACATGCTAACTTCTCAAGAATCTTGGCTTAAAATATTGCATATCATGTTTATTAGTGTTCCTTTTGATTGTGAGTAATTCCTTAAATTGGTACAATTTCACTTGTTTATATCTTATTTGTACCAAGGTTCAAATTGTAGAACTTAATCCCCAGGCCTCACAAGTCCAAGTGCATAAGCTAAACAAGTATTCATCACTTGTATGCATACATTTAGGGGGAGAATGGTCTATAATTTGAATCTTTGAGACTAACTTCATTTTCAAGTCTACTATGTGTGTAGTCTCAAATTAGAAAGGAATCTTCAAGCAAAGACAATCGCTTCCACTGCAAAACTTGATGGGTATCAAAGATTCTTTGCTCCAATAAATGTATCTTCTATACATTTCATAAGAGAATGAGTTTCTCTTGTATATGCTACTCCAATGTCATCTAAAATTGGTAAATATGTATCACATCCTTTTGGATTGCAAATGTCTGAAGTAGCATAGCTTATAAATTCTCCTGTCTAGAACTTAATTGATTAAATAGTGCACATGTTCCTTATGTTGCATGATTATGTTCAATTGATACTCCTTGTATGCCAATGGTACTTTAAGTTGCAAATAAGTACTCTCAACAGGTATCAATTGAATTCATATATATGTGTGCACTAAAACTTGAGGAGAACTTAGTGTAATATGCAATTAGTGATCTGATTATCTATCAAATTGTATCAATTGGTGGTTTTCAATTGATATTTTTCGAACATGATCACTAGTTGTATAATCCATACTTGTGCAATTTTCATGTTGCCTCTTGTTGTGATAAGAAAATGCTAGGTGACATCTAGACTCCAGGTATCAAGATTTATCTTTCAGTTAGTATGACAATCTTCATTTGATATCTTGGACCTATGTCACAATTATGCCAACAAGAGCTTACAAATGAATTCTAAAACCAACACAAGTCTGGAAACCCCTTGAAAAGGTAAAACGCAAAGGTACATCACTTATGACACTTATCCATTACCTTTGTGCCATCTAAGGATCCCTTTCATGATAGTGTGTTCACATCTCGCTTAATCATAATTTCTATCCTTTATATTCTTTGTATCCTTTTTGGAGATTTATGTCAAAGGGGGAGAAATTGTGCATTAAAGCTTACCTTTAGTCTTATGTAACTAAGTGTTAGAAGACTTTTAAAAAGGGGAGAAATAATTAACAAAAAGGGGAAGTCATAAGAAAAACATAAGATGAAGAGAGTTGATAAGTGCATTCCATGTCATGAGCATCACGTTTATTTTATGACACACTGCACCCTATGAATAGTATGATATAAGTTGTCTATACTTTGACCTAAATATGTGCTTTTGGCATTTGAGTACAAAAGTGTCATTTTCTGAAATGCACATATTTAGGGGGAGGAAACTATATCATAGGATTTAAAATCTTATTTATCAAATCTTATGTAAGCTTTAAATGTGTTGTCATCAATCACCAAAAAGGGGGAGATTGAAAGTGCATTCATCCCTTTTGTGAGTTTTGGTGATTTGGATAACAACACATTTAAAGGTCTAACAAGTTTGCTATGTGTTGAACAGGAAATTCAGTATGATGAACATACTTGAATAGTGTATAATGATCAGTGAACAAGGTTCAACACAAGGTCAAATAACCAGTGAGACAATGCAAATGGATATAATATGGTCTCTATATTGGTTTGAATATATGGACAAGTCCTGAGAAATCACTATGCATAAATATGATCATAATAGAGGTTGAAGTGATTAAGAGGATTGGTCAAGCCAAAGTGAATAAGATATGAGGAATCGTGAATTGGCTTGACCATATTACTATTAGTCCATATATGAATATATGAGAATCAAACTAGAGCTTGATTGATCTTAGCAGTTATATCTAGATGACATTCAAGCAAGGTTCACAATATTGAAGAAATGATTCTCTCAATGGATGCTCAATAGGATGTGACTCAAGAATGGCTTGATAGGGTGAAGATAGCAAGGAAAGGGCTTCGAGGAACTAAGCGAAGGTGAAGGCCAAGCGACGGCTTGTAGACCGAGGTACCATGGCTAAGGTGAAGAAGAGAGTACTTGCACTAAGTCGATGAACTAATCAGCTATGAAGAGTTACAACATGTTGATGCATCAGTAAGGTGACTTGAAGCCATGATTTGAACTCATATAAGGTGATATGGTACAAGTCACAGGGTTTGATTTGAGTTTGCTTCAAAAGGTGAGACAAAGATGTTTGTGATCCTTATGAAGCAATGCCATGGAGAAATCACACATGAGACACCAATTTCTCAAGGAGTTTACTTCATTATATTTTATTTAACTTGAGTATAGGAATCGTCGTACTATAAAGGGGGATCCAAAAAGAAGGATGATGTTTGCCAAAGCTCAAACCTCTCTATTCAAAAGCTATTTTTGAAAAGCAAAAATCTCTTTAACATTCTTTGGTTGACCATGGTTAGGTTTGAGAAACCTAGAGTGTTCTTGTTGAAAAGCAGCTGAACTTCTTCAACTGCAGCTGAGCTTCTCAGCTGAACTTGACTTCAGCTGAGTTGAGCTTTTTCAGCTGCAGCTGAGCTTTTCAGCTGAGCTGAACTTCAGCTGAGTTGAGCTTTCTTAACTTCAGTTGAACTCAACTTCAGCTGTGAACCTCTTTGACCATACACCAGCTGAACTTGCCTCCGGGAAGTTGAGCTGGGGTTTTCTCTCCTAAACTCACTGGTCAAGACCGGTTGAACTGGTCCTGAGGGGCAGTTCAGCTGGTCTCTGACCCCTCTGACCTCTGACCAATAGTCTGCCAGTCAGACTGGCAAACAGGTCGCCAGAAGTGTCAGGGGCGGTTCAACCGCCCCCCTGGGCGGTTCAACCGGTGTTGGTCAACTTTGACCAGTCTGCGGTCAGTCTGCGCGTCAGTCTGCCAGTCAGACTGGCAGACAGGCTGCCAGGCCTGCCAGGGGCGGTTCAACCGCCCTAGGGGGCGGTTCAACCGGTCTCAGGCAGAAAAATCTGCCCAAACGGCTAGTTTTGAGCTCCACCTATATATACTCCCTCCTACCTCTTCCCCCACAGTAGTGAGCACGATTTGAACTCCATTTCTAACCCAAGAAACACCTCCCTCTCTCTCACACACATCGCTTGCCTCTCCCATTTCAAATCTTTGGAGAGAAATCTTTGAGTGAGCTTGAGAGCTGCGGTTTTGTGCTTCATCTCTAAATCTCTCTTGCTCTTCTTCTTCATTCGAGCTTTGGTACTACATCGAGTTCTTTGTGGATTCATTACTCTTGGAGCTTCTAGCTTCTAGACGACTAGGTGTCTCTTGTGAGTCTCCAAATCTTGTGGAAGACCACAAGAAAGTTTGTATTACCCGCTCGTTTGAGCAAAGATTAGTGTGTGAGCTTGACCTTTGTGGTCGGCAAAGGGAGGATTAGGGTTGAAAGAGACCCGGCTCTTTGTGGGCACCTCAATGAGGAAGTAGGGCACCTTGGTGGTGTGACCGAACCTCGGGATAAATCTTGTGTCTCTTGTGTTCTTGCTCATTGTGTTTGTTGGTGTTCTTCGTTCTCTCACCATTCCGTGAAAGATTTGTTTATACCTTTTTGGTGTGTGGATTTTGAGAAGTGCCCTTCTCGGATCTACTACTTTGAACCCTGTGGATCATTTAGAACATCTCATTTCCAAAGTTAACTGGGTGAATTTCGAGATCAATTCAGTTTTACCCAGTTTGCTTCTAGTTTTTGTTGAAAAAGTTTTAACTTGCCTATTCACCCCCCCCTCTAGGCAACATTCAGTAACCGATTCCTCCTTGGTACCTGGCCCCCGGGATGTAGGCTCGATTTGTCGAGGCAGCAGACCAGCATACCTAAGAAAGAGTTGGCGATGGCCCCCAGGAGGTAGCCTCGACTGGGACCTAGGCCTACACACAGCTTTGGCTAGGGAGCATTAGTAGTACACCCACAGGACCCGCCATCTGACAATAGCCATCCTTTGATACATGCTTGAGACTTGCAGGGTCTAGTCTGGGAGGCCAAGTTGTGTGTCCGGACCCCCTGGATGGTGGTTCTAGGTACTAGGACACCCGTCGTAGAGTGGTGGAGCGTGCAGGCCCACGGTACGGAACTAGGCTGAGCGACTACACGGGCTCCGGACCACCCTAGGAGACAAGTCTCCATTCTCTAGTTCCGGACCCTAGGTTGCCGGACCCATAGGACTTATAGCTCCAAATACTAGGGTACCCGTCACGGAGTGGTGGAGTGTGCAGGCTTCCGGGTACGGGACCAGGCTAAGCGGCCATGGAGGCTCCAGACCACCCCATGGAACGGGCTCCTGTTCTTTAGAACCGGCCCCCAGGCTGTCGGGCCCTCCTGCTTTCGCAAAGAGGTCCTAAACTGCATGCCTGGCTGTTCAATCCGGATGTCATTATGTCTGATGGAAAGGGAACTATTTGGGTAGGTTAGATAAAATAATATCTGGAAAACTGCAAGGTAAGACCATGGAGCAGTAGGATAAACTATCATAGAGGCACATCTGAGGGGGTAAATCTTTTCTTTATAACCTGTCATGCATGGGTGCAGACCAACAGGCCAGGCTTATGATGGCGGACCTCACCAGGTTGGCGTACACGTATGTGTTACCTAGTTACAAAAGGGAGAAGAATTCGACCCCTCAGACTTGCTCCTATGGATAGAACTTATAGAGATGCTCCAGTGGCCAGGAAGAGGTACTCCTTCAGTCATAGCAAGATAGTCACCCCTGGGTCAGCGTATTCCTGTCACCTTGAAGGGTCCTTCCCAGCTGGGGGAGAGTTGCGGAGCCCTTCTTGGTTTAATACCTGCCGTAGGACTAGGTCCTGACCCTGGGTTCCCATCTGCGTTTGATGAGGGAGTCCTCGTCCTCGTGCTGTAGCCATTTCTGCATGGACTTTTCAGAGGCCTGGACCCGTGGAGAGTCCAGAAGGGTTTCCGGGGGAAGGCAGGCTTCGGCCCCGTAGACCGGGGAGTTCGGGGTCCCTCCGGGGGTTCACCTAGTTGTCGCCACAGGAGTGTGAGTCTCCGGCGAAGACATCCTTCATGTCCCCCTCGGGTGACTGATACCCGAGGTCCTATTCAGTCGCGGCCACCTCACCGTCGTCGACCTTTTCTTTGCCAGGTCGGTGACGAGGTGGTGAGCCGTCCTTAGAAGACTACTCGCGCCGCTCGCTGACGCGTTTCGCAAGGTCAATGATCTCACGACACTCTATGGCGCTGTGGCGACCGTTGGGGTGCATAGGGCATGAGCCGCTGTTGCCCCTCTGCGGCTGTGGGCATTTGTTGCGGTCGCCCTGGCACCTGGTCGCGACTGCAATGACTAGAGCGGTGGACTGCGGCTTCTGGTAGTCATGGACCTTCTTCTTTTTCTTCCTACCGTTCTGAGGGACGGCACCCGAGCCACCCGACTGGACAGCCCCGGTTTGTGGGGCCGAGTGCCATGCACGGCCCTCGGTGGCTCTAGCGCATTTGTGGGGACAGTCTCCACGTCATGCGTGGCCAACTTCTCCAACATTTTCTCATCATGTACTCCTTGGCGGAAGGCCATGATGATGGAAGCGTCGGAAATGCGAGGTATAGTACCTCGCACCATGGTGAAGTGGGAGATGAACGTCCGGAGAGTCTCCCCGGGCTCCTGCCTTACCGCGTGGAGGTGGGCCTCCACACCGTGCTGCTGGTAAGCGCTGGCGAAGTTCGCAACGAACCGCGCACAGAGCTCTTCTCAGGAGTAGATTGACCCTGGGGCGAGGTTCATGAGCCAAGTCTGGGCAGGTCCAGACAAGGCAACATGAAAATATGTCGCCATCACAGCGGTGTTTCCACCTGCTACTGTGATAGCGGTGACATACACCTGTTGGAAATCCGACGGGTTTGACATATCGTTGTACTTTTCCGGTAGGTGTGGCCGAAACATGGATGGCCATAACGCCACGCGGAGATGATCCACGAGAGCGGTGCAGCCCACGCCGGCCAAGGGAACACCCGCTTGGGACCGGGTGCCCATTGGGGCCTGCGGTGCTACCGCAGCGAAGTCTTGATCGAGGTTGCGACCCTCGATGTTCTAGCGGCGCTCGCGCGCCCTCTCTAAAGAGACCTGGGTGTCCTCTCCCGCACGCCTGCGGTTGAGTTATGCCCTGAGGTCGTTGGTCTGTGCACCCCTCACTGAGGGTGAGCACACAGATGTCGACGCCTCATGTTGGCGCCGGGATGACCGTGGCCTCGACCTGGTCGAGGTAGAATGTGCCATGTCGAGCATTCGGTCGACGTCGTCCCGCCACTGCTTCATGGCCCCTGGTGAGGCCGTGGAGCTTGGAGGGTGACGGAGCAACTCCCTGGCTACTGACAATGCTCCCGGAGCCGCCCTCGACGGAGTCCGGGATGTCTGCGCAGTTGTATGCTGTCGTGCAGCGTGCACAGCAGCAGTGCCCGGCACTGGGCGGTTGGGAACCTGTGGCGTGGAAGAAACAACTTCTTCCTCCACCAGGAAACTCGTTGAAGTCTCGGCATGGTGCTCCACGATTTGCACCATCATGCTGAGCGAGGAAACAAGCAAAAACCTAATGCTTAGGCCCCTACCTGGCGCGCCAAATGTCGGAGAGGGAATTCTCCAGCCGGGTGGCGGAATGCACCCGCCCTAAATCCTAAGATGAGGAAGGGGCTTAAGCGTTTTGCCTATCTTGCTAAGCGATCACCGAGCACATGAACACGCGAGAATTTAGAGTGGTTCGGGCCGCTAGAGCGTAATACCCTACTCCACTGTGTGTTGGATTGCTGTGGAAGCTTGAGCGTTGAGAGTCTACGTCTAAGCTTGGTCCAAAAGAGCCTCCTCTTGTAACGTTGCATGCCTCCCCTTTTATAGTTAAGGGGGGCATGTACAAGGGTACTGAGCCCCGACAGGTGGGCTCAGAAACATAACAGATGTAGTACTTGGAGCTACTAATGTTTGCTGCTGGAGCAATCTTCTTGTGCCCTGACGTCTAAGATCTACGTAGCATCAGCGTGCAGGGGATGCTTATCGTATAAGGGATGGTGAGCACAGCACGCCGCGCAGCACGGGTGCACTGTTTGACAATGGACTGGACAGGTGCGCCGTCTGCAGGATGGCCCTGGCGCCACCTGCCAGCGGAGTGGATAGGACGCATTAAATGCTGAGGGGGCACATCGCCTGTCAGCAGTGTGGACAGGCGGCGCATCCTCTCTGCAATAATGCAGAGACCGCGCGGCCTAGAGGCCTTACGTTAGGCTCCGCCCGTTGGCTTATGTCACGGGCAACAAGCCACGTGGCAGCATCGGGTCTACGCCTGAGCGGGGAGCGCAAGCACACAGGATAAGGCCTGGACACGTCTCAGTACCAGACCCTTTCTTATGCCAGGGTCTCCCCTGTCCCGGGACCTTGTTGTAGCCCAGACCTTACTCGGAGGGATCTGGACCCCATCCAAGGGACCCGTCACGCTTACTTGGGAGTCCCGGGCCGTAATCGAGGGTCCGGGTTGTGCGAACAGGGGTCCGGTGCTCCCTCGCGGAGGTCCGGTCCAACTGATACATCGTGGGATGTATCATCTTTTCTCGCCACATGGTGCCCCTTGAGCCGCCCACGTGGTGGGGTCGGGTGCTGTTCACCGTGCGGCTAGGGGACGTCGTACGGGCACCGCGTCTTCATACTGTAGTAGGGTGTACCCCTGATTTAGGCTACCGACAGATGTACCCTTATTGTCCTTGCATTTTCATAAGCATTGCATGAGCATTCATGGTTATATATGATATATATATAGAAAATGAAGAAGAAGTAGAGGTTGAAGAAGGAAGAGCTACACCACCACCTGAAGACCCACCTGCTGGGAACTGCTTTTATTTTGACATTTGTGGAGCAGAGCCCGACTCTCCTATAACACAAGGCAAGTCCCGGTGCATTTGCCACCTCCTTGCTATTTTAAAATCTTTCTCACTTGCTTGATGCATTAAGTGATAGGAGTTATGTGCTAAACAAATTGATGCATCTCCTTCCTTGAGAATTTGATTACCTTTCCTTGATCACCTGTTTTATAAAAAGGTTTTTCTTATGCTTAGTCTTGCTCTAGAAAAACAAAATGTTTTGTTTTAACAAAAGATGATGCTTCAAGTGGGATGGGATGTTTTCAAAAATAAAATTGGATGGTGGATCCATCATGGTCGTGATGGGTTCAACATCGATAAAGATGTACCTCTGACAGGTACCAAACTTTGGGTTGAAATGATAAAGCTGAGACCGAACGGGTGACTTGCAAGAGAAGAGTGTCTCGGTGTAGTGTCTCCGTCTGTGTCGATTAAGGACCGTGTCGATGTAGGCTTGCTGATCGAGGACCTTTTAACTTGTCACATGCTTCATCATGAGTAAGCTTTGCCTCGGGCAGACTAATACCAGAATAAGATTACACGCAATGGGAGTGGAGAGATGGTGAGAGTAGTGTGTACCCTTCGTGGCAAGAGGCTGGACGGTGGTTTATCTGTGCTGTCGGTTGGCGTGAACCTGATTTGGTCTTAAGAAACCCGGTGGCGAGTTGATATATGCAAGGGTTAAGTGCTACATATGTCGTGTGATTGGAGATCCTGAGCTGAGTATTAATCGATTCGGATCGCCGCTACTTCTCGGACATGAAGACTTGGTCACTGCCCTACACGTAGCATTCCAGTGAACAAGAAGGGTTAATAAGAAGATGGCTAGTATAGGCCAAGTGCTTGAACTAGGATAGAAAGAACTCTAGATTCATGTAATGACTTAATTTGCTAATAAAACTGGATTTTTAAGGATCCACTATTAGTAAGCATTTCCGCAAACAGAGTTTTGATTCTTGTTCAAAGCCTTACCTTGACTCCCTCCAGTCAACATATCCTTGAGAGTCTTATTTTGACGGGTAAGACTTGCAAAAGTACACTTCGTACTCAGGGTTTTCGAACCGATTTGTTGTAGGTGAGGAAGCGGCAAATTTTTGTTGCTTTTGTTCCAAGGTGGTGCTTAAGGAAGAAAATCAGGATTGAAGCCTCGGGAGGAAGTGTCCTCCTTTAAAAACTTTTTACTGTTAAGCGGGAGGAGTTTTTGCCTCCCGGGTTTGTAATAATATTACTCCTGCAATCTTATAAATTACTGGTCTGTAATAATAATACTCTTTCGATACTTTAATATAAAATAAATTGATGTAACTTCTTCTGCATATTCGTTCCTCCGATGTGTTGTAATATCTGCGTGACGGGTGAAACGCTCTTGGGAAAGGTAAAGAATTCAGATACCGAACTTGTCAAGTTATTAGGTGCATCTACAGGGTTGTCCGAGGTCCGTTGGACAAGGACAACTGTAGGTGGGCCTAATGACTTGAGAGGTTCTGTCACAAAAATCATGCACCTCCAGAGTTGCATCCATTAGATCACTTAAGGTTATGTACCTTATGTGACACCCCAGGTGTCTATTTCGCGTTATGTCAGGAGATTTATCCTAATCTCGGATGCTCAGTGAAAATTTTTATCTCTTTATCACATTTATCTCCATTTATCAAGTTACTCATGAAACTTTCACCAAGTTTGGAATTATTCGATCTCTAGAACAACCAAATTTGGAGCCTGTTAAAACTTTTATTTCTCGGAGCAAATGCAAATTCGAAAGTCAATCTCATCTCGCAACTCTTGTCCAGACTCATTTATTAGGACTCTCGATAGTTGTTATGTTATCCAATCGGTGTCTGAATCCGCCTTCTCGACAGTCGGTCTATGTCCAAATATGTAGTCCGAATCCGCATTCTCTAGCAGAATCTCAGTAGTGTCAACCTCTAATTATTTCTTATGCAATTCAGCTTGTTATCTTTATGTCATCATTCATCTCTATCTATCA
This sequence comes from Zea mays, assembly GCF_902167145.1. NCBI lineage: Eukaryota > Viridiplantae > Streptophyta > Magnoliopsida > Poales > Poaceae > Zea > Zea mays. Next base: position 115,053,520 of record NC_050096.1, read on the forward strand.
AGTGTATTCTCAAGATTTCTTAAAGTTTGAACCAATATTCGTGTGAAGTTATAAATCCTACGCTTGCCTGAGACTGCTCGATTAAGTAAAAGAAAATTTATAAATTCAACCAAGTCATGCCAACTTTCCCAAAACACTCTATATGAACTCTACAACAAAAGTTATTAAGGGTTCATGTAGAGAAAATGCCAAGAAAATATCGAGAAAATACCCTGATTGCCTTAAAAATACAATTTGAAGCTTTATAATGATAATACATTGACCAAAGTAGAATTTCAATTTCCAGCCAAGATATGAGGTTTGACCTTTAATAAAAATTGTAGAACCTGTGTTATACAACAAATTTTATATTTAAACAAAGCCTTGATTCAATCTCTAAGTATCTCAAACAGTGCCATCAAGACAGAATAAAAATCTGATTTTAGGATTCGAATTCTTTTAAGTCTGAAATCAGGATCGTTCGAGTTGACGTCTCGGGTTCCCAAGTTTTTGTTGAACAACTCCAGTTTTCCCAAATATAAAAATTGTTAATAATTAATAGAGGCACAACATATTAAAAGATAGCATTCATCCGATCCCGTTTGACATGCTTTGACATTCAGTTTTCACAAGTTTTCACTAATTTCTAACCCACTGACAAACCTGTTTTCGTGGGTCTATAACTCTCTAACCAGTGCCCAAATCACCTCAAGTTCTGTACATCAATTGTAGAGTTTAGACCAAGGAAGATATTTTGTGCAACAACCAAGATCCGAAAACAAGCAAAAAATGTCAAAATACGACATCCAAGGTCGTCACTATCACACCTGCCACCTGCTGGTGCAGTCTGACATGTCCAGAGCTTTGCTCTATAAATGGCAGCCCACCCTCTCTCTTCTCCTCTCCCCATGCCACTTTCCTCCTCCTCTCTGGTTCAGCGCTGGAGCGGGGCCCTCCATGGACGCACAGCCTCGCCTCCCTGCTCGGCCTCGCCGTTTCCATGGTCATTGCAAGCTCCTCGCTGCTTGCCCCCATGGTGTCCAGGCAGCAGCTGTTCGTGAGGTTGAAGGAAAACCCCTATGCCTATGACAAGTAGGACCAAGGCCAGATGTGAGTGCATAAAAGTTGCAGATTTTTGCTCTTTCTTTAAATATTTATATCTCGAGTTTTAGAGCTCCTAAAATCGTGAAATTTGTTTTGTTGGCTTCCTTATGAAATGCTCTAACTATTGGATCGATATGTTGGTATGTTTTAGTGGAAAAGTTTTTCTGTAGAAATTCATATTTAAAAACTGGTTTACAAAATAAATAAACTTGCATCCCTCCATAGTTTTAATTATAAAAATCGAAAATGATGAAACTTGTTTTGTTAGTTAGATGTTGTCATACTCCATCTAAGAAAAATATAAAACTTACAGGTTGTTCACTGTTTTCTTGGTGTGTTAATTAAAACATGTTAAATAGGAAAAAGATGATTGTTTTGATTGTTATTTTTTGGATCTGTAGCTCCAGTGCTCAAATGGATTGAAATTTTTACAGTAGGCCCTCTATGTGATGCTTAGTGACTGGTAAACATTTCATGAATTGTGGTGCATATATGATTAAGTTAGTGATTTAACTTGTTTGATGCATATTAAGTAGTTTTAAATGGTTTATAAATAATATATGAATGTAAAAATAGAAAATGGTGTTCAACTGTTCTTACATGATATTATAGTAGCCTAAAAAACTCAATATGGTCATGCATCCATAGAAAATAATTAGTTTTAGGTTTAACCTTCTCTCACATGCTTTATTGCATTAACAATTTGTTATTTTTGTATTAAATAAAATATAAAACCTGAGCATGTGAAATTTATAAATTAGTCATGATTTGTCATTACCTATGCCTCATAAAAATGCCAGCCCCAAATTAGATAGTTTCATATGGTGCTAAAATAACACCCCTTTTATAATTACAAGAGTTAGTGAAAAATTAGGAGAAAACAAAATCATGCATGTTTCATGGAATGCTTGAGTTACACCTTAAAACCAATTAGAGTTTAAATGGTTATGTCATAATGGTCTAAAGTTAAATATTAGTATTTCATCATAATTTTGTGTGATGTCGGACATGTGTGCCGAAATACTTTATTTTGGTGCATGCGTTTGTTAATTGTGTGGTAATAACTCTAGTGCACGAAATGACTCGGATGAAATTTGTAAGTGACTTGTTGGTCCTAATTTGTTTGTTTTAACTCTAATAAATAGTAAAGTGTTAGAGTAATTACAGTTGCTAGAACATGGTAATTTTTGAAGTAAATATAAGCTAAAAATTATTAGTTGTTGTTTTGTACTGCACGCAGTGATTTCCTCGTGTTATATGTTTGATGACCTAAATCATGTTTTCTGTAGAAAAGCCATATAGAAAAGTTGTATACAACTTTATTATCTTACTTGTGTTAAAATATGACAGCCATAAGTCTGATCGTTTAGAAGTTGTGCTTTTCACAAATTCAGTAACGGAATCTGTCCAATTTCTGTATGGATTTCAGAAACTGTATTGTTTGCTTAATTTAATGTTACAATCAGTTTATGGTCATTATAATAAAGTTGTAGATGTTTTTCTTATCTTGCTTGTGTTAAAATTTCATAACCATAGGCCTGACAGTTTAGGAGTTATGAATTTAGCAAACTGGTTGTTGTGTTCTGTCCACTGTCAGAACAGATTTTGAAAACTGTATTGTTTGATTTAGTTAAACATAGAATCACTTCTTGGTGATTATAAACGTTATGTAGTACTTTTGCTGAGCTTTCCAAAAAGTCTTGGATCACTCTTTTTGGTGATCTGAAGATTAAGTTATGGATGTTTAAAGTGTGAAGACTGAGTCTGTCCAGTTCTGGACAGCAAAGCCTTCTAATGTCTTTTATTCTAAATTGCATATTGGATCACCTTGGGATGTTTATAAATGATTTGTAGAAAATTTCATTAGCTTTCCAGAAAGTCCAGAATCCCCTGTTTTGGATGCATGAGTCTCTGGTTATGAATTTTTGAAGTCGCAAGTCTGAATCTGTCCAAATATAAATAAAACTCTCATGTATCACTATTTAACATTATTAAGTGTTTAATTACCTTGAGATGAAAATACCAAAATTATAGAGTGTTTAATAAGATTTCCAAAGAGTATTTGTTCACCATGTTTGGATAAATAACATGTGAGTTATAACTGAAACAAGCAACTGATATGTTGTTGTCCTAAACATGTTGAATGTGATTGATTGCCCTACATTGTTGTAGCTGTCTTGAGTCGACTGCTTGATTGTTTTGGGATTTGGCTGAACATGAGTAATAATAATAAGTGACTAGTATAATTGGGGTTATATATAAGTAAGTAGTACACATCTCACTAAGTTAGTGAACTAAATTGGTTAAGGTCTAATAAGTAGCTTAGCTTAATCAACAGTTAGCAAGTGCAGTTATATATTAGGGAAACAAAATGAATAATATTCTGTCTTTGGCTTTCTGCTAATACTACTAAGTAACCAACGTCATTAAAGTAGTACAATTTGTAATTGTGAATAAACTATCTCCTCATATGTGTTCTCTGGGGTGTATGCTTGCAGTAGAAGGTTGTGAATGATTGTAAAACCCGATTAAGCAACTATTCCTTTTTAACTAAGTCTGTCTATGTGTAAGTCATCGTAAACTTATACGTACTTAACTAGTTTAATAATAAGTAACCAATGAATGATAAAAGTGAACGTGGCGAATGCTTGTACTTATGATGTCGTGTTTGCAATAGATAATTATAGGAAGTGTTTGTTGTTTTCCAGTGATGATTGACTACGTATGCCCGATGACATATAGATAACTAGCGCTTGCGTATAGTTGTCGCGGTGTCTTACAATTTAATGTTTAGTTTGCTACCGTCCATTTTGGGATTATCTTGTGATATATTTCATCATATTCATACATATGCATCCTGCATCTCATTTAGGACCGAGAGATGATCGTGCCAGTGATGTGGTGCTAGCTATAAGATGCAGTGGATGGACGACCCAAAGAAGGATGGACTTAACCAGGGATGCTCGCCAAGCGAGTGTCATCTAGCAAACACTATCTATTGTTAAATTCCAGGCAAGCCCCGGTTTTATGCATAACCGTTTATATATGCTATTTTACTACATCTAATGTTTGTAGGCTTGTACCGTGCACTTAAGTGTAGGAGTTGCCTGAAACCCTAGTTGCATGAACTCAGGATTCCTTTTGAGATGGATACTAGTATGCTAGGTCGAGTAGCTGCTATGCTAAATCAGGATCTCAGTAGAAGTCGAGTGATTTTTCTAGAACTCGCGCGAGGTCAGGAATTGGTTGTATCCAATTTTGATAACAAAATGATGATGGTCTGTGGACACGGATCCATGGAGATGCATTGTCTATGAGACGAAATTGGAATAAAGGATTAACATGTGGATACCTGTGTCAAGCGTTTGAACGTACTAAACACATGTCAGGAAATATGGTAAGCGGTAAACCTAGTACCTGAGTGAAGCCGGGCGTGGACTTTACCCCTCACTTGACCTGAGACTGGGTCTCCCATTCTAGATATGGTGGGTACAAGTGCGGCCACTGCACAACGGCGGTCGGGGTCAGTGGAGCATTGTATGCCAAGGCGGTGAGGCCTGGCCGCGAATGGGGAATCGATGGGGACGGTTGACGTGTGTGGGGACGGAGTGCCCCTACATGTCGTGTGTTTAGGTTTACCTTGCAAGGTTAAAACTCGATTCGAATCGTCTGCTTCTCGCAGCTAATGAGACTGCTTGATCAATTGTACTGCATTGAGTAATAAGTGGAAATGAGATACTGGCAAAAGATGTTGATTGCTATAATGTTTGATACCATGTATGAATAGATAGGTTCTCATCTAGTCTAAATTATTATTATAGAACTTGAAAATCTAAAACTTGATTTTAGAGCTTTTGGCAAACCAAACCCCTCAGCCAAACAGCTTCATGGTCTAGAGGTAGAGGAGTAGACTCCTCACACCGGGTAAGTCTAGCTGAGTATTAGTATACTCAGTCTTGCTTGTGGCATAATTTTTGCAGGTACCTCCTTGATTTGGTTGATGGTGTGACTTGGCCTCCATCCCTGCCACCGGGATAGACGGTCGAGTGGGTTCCTGCTTCCACAGGAGAGGACCAGAAGGAGTAGCGTGGCCAGGCTTCGCCATGTTACTCGGTTTTATCCGTTAGTTATTTTTGCTGCATTAAAATTTATGGTTATTATTTCTGAAACTCCGATAATGTAATCACTAATGATACTTCTTAAATTTGTGGTATTATGCTTTATTGTATTTCTCTGTGCCTCACCTTCGAATGAGCTAGTGGTATTCGATCCTGGATAAGTGGCTTTATCGGACTAGATCCGAGGGACTGACGGGTTATTCTGATTTAAGTGTGTTGCTGCCTTTAAGGGTGCGACTTGGGCACTTAAGCTGGAATAATCTGGGCGGTTCCGCCACAGCTGGTATCGGAGCAAATACCAGTACGGAGAAGTCAATAAGTCATGATTACCAACCTTTTCTACAGTAAAACTTGCTTAGAAACCAAGTTGGATAGATATTAGGACGATAAAGATAGACCTAGGACATGAAGCCTTAGGAAATAGATGGGTAGCTAGGTGGCTATTTATATAGGCCATAAAGGCTACTGCTATTATTTGGAAGAATGCTATAGCAAGCACCCGAAAAAGTAGTTATGTCTGAGAAGACGACTAGAATGAGCATGCATCATGATTGTCGCATCATTGTCTCTTGTGCATCAACATGCTTCTCTCACCTCATTCCAATAATAAACAATTGTGAATAATGTGTTGTATTGCTATGAACTGCAAAAAAACATCTTATCCTGTGTGTCATGATAGTCTTGACTAGGTTGTGTTATGTGTTTCTCTTGTCTTGCTATTTAGGAAATGTTTTAGTTGTTCAACCCTTTTTGCCCCCCCAACCAACAAACATATATATATATATAAAATGTTGTTTGTTTCGTTCATGAAAAGACCCCCCTCGAAACAACCATGAGTTTACCAAGTGAAACCTCTTAAAAAATTCATGCTTGAGTTGGTATTTTCTAACCCTTGTGTGTTTTACCCTTGAAGTTAAACCTGCACAACTTATAGACACCCATAGCTTGACCGCTAACCAAACCAAAGCTTCCTTGTGCACTTGTTTATGTCAAAAAAAGTTTATTGTCTGTTCGCACAAACCATGTCTTTCTTCAAATTCTTTTTGGAAACCTTGTCCAAAATCCTCATTAAATTCTCCTCTGCTCAACCTAGAAGCCATCTGGGTTGATGATCTCTCTTTTCGCCTGGATCTAGTAATCTCTTCCTTTGCGAATCATGTTGTGGCTTATCATCCGAATCTCTGGATCCCCTATTGATCCTACCCTATTATCTAGATATCTGCTATAACCCGTTCTCAAGTATCAGATGTTGATCTTGCCTAAATCTCTCATTTCTGGTCATTCTCACACCCCCTTCTCTAAGCATCATGACACTATTTTATCGATTTTATCTCTAAGCAGTGTATCCATTTGGTTCAATGGATTATACTGTTGACTTTAGTTCTCTCATGTCTCAGCAAGTTGCTAATCTTGATCTCATGGTTGGTTCCCCTCATATCCACTCTCGTATAAATCTCTGACCTGATAATCTCCGTGTTAATCATAAAATAATTCTCTGAGTTGAGGAAAATTCTCATGTGATGCTCTTTTGCCAGCAATCTCTGCTTCAACTCCGATCACATCCTTATTTTCTGAGCCATACTCTCATGGGCTCCATCTATTTATGTCACGTGTGTAGGAAACGGGTGACGCCTAAGAGGGGGGTGAATTAGGACTTCTAAAACATTTACTAAACTAGGCCACAATTAAATCCCTAGAGCAAAATCTATGCAAATAGTCAAACTAGAATGTGCAAACTAGGTTTTGTCTAAGTGTTGCTATCTCTACCGCAATGGCTAAGTTTCAATCTACACTGAATAAGTATGACTACAAGATTGAAACTTAAATGCTTAATATAAATGCGGAAACTTAAAGAGCAAAGTAGAGAAGCAAACTCTCGTGGATGACATCGGTATTTTTACCGAGGTATCCGGAACCGCACAAGGTCCCGACTAATCCTCGTTGGTGCCCCTACGCAAAGGGAAGCCCACACGAGGGCCAAGCACCTCGGTCGAGTAACTCCATAGAGAGCCGTGGGCCTTCTCCACGCGCAAGTGGTGCTCCACTTCCGGCTCCTCTCGGATGCTCCCTGCCGTCTCCACTATAGAGCTTCCGGCCGAAACGCCGCGAGCCTCTTCCCTCTAGTACACGGTGGCGGTCGTGACACAAACTAGGTTGTCACGGTCTCACAAGACTCTCGCCCCACTTGGTACAATTACAACGGCCCGTGCAAGAGCCGAGGGGTTGTGAGGTTTATCTAAACTCACTCAACAATCTAGGGTTCACCTAGAGCAAGCGCTAATGTGGTCTAACTAACCTAAGCACTTCGCAAAGCACCTACGCTAATCACCGAGTGATTCTATTAAGCACTTGGGTGTAAGAGCACTTGGGAATGTCTACTATATGCCTTGGTATGTCTCTTGGGCTCCCACTCATGGAAATGGTCGGTTGGGGGTGTATTTATAGCACCCAACACAAATAGAGTCGTTGGAGAAAAGCTGCTGCTTTCTGTGTCACACCGTACAGTCCGGTGGTGCACCGGACAGCGCACTGTAGCCTGTCCGGTGCGCCTAGCCGTTGCCCTGTCAGAGCAGGTGACCGTTGGCGCCGCAGGCTTTCCACACCGGACAGTCCGATCCTCACACCGGACAGTCCGGTGGTCTTCTCTCCGGGTGCCACCTGGAACTAGCCGTTGGGCTGCTGTTCCTTGGTGCACCGGATCGTCCGACGTGTGGGCTCTGGACAGTCCGGTGAGCCACCAGACAGTCCGGTGCTCCACGCATAGGCAGTCCGCAGGCAGCACACTTGGACTTTTCTTGGATCTCTTTAATGTCTTCTTTTGAATTGTTGCTTTCCTCAATTCCTTAGTCCAAGTTAATCTTGCATCCTGTGAACTACAAACACAAACACTAGAAAACTTATTAGTTCACGGATTGTGTTGAACATCAAACACCAAAACTCAATTAGCCAAATGGCCCGGGGTCCATTTTCCTTACAATCTCCCCCTTTTTGGTGATTGATGATAACACAACCAAAGCAAGCAAATAATACAATTATTTGAATGACAATATGCAATCTACTTGCTAGGATGCATATTTGTCCCCACAATGTGATATTATGGACTTAAGCCTCCCCCTAACTCCATAATTCACTTACTTCCTATTCTTGGACCAAATAACCAAAACCACTTGAAAAACCATTAAAATTTTAAATTGGTGGTGTTTGGTGTTTGATATAGTTTTCATTGCTTTGGTCCCTAAACTTCTCCCCCCTTGGCATCAACCACCAAAAGGAAGACATTAAAAGCATGTAGGAAGTAAAAATTGCCCTCAGATGATTACACCCCCTGAATGAGTGTTCTCCTTTAGAAAGAATTTTCTCCCCCTTTAGAGACGAAGAAAAACTCCCCCTGACAGAGATCTTCTACTTAGGAAAAAGCATGTGAGAAATAGAGGTGCAAGACATGATTTGAAAAGACTAACTTCCCTTATGCATAGGTAACAGAATATGAATTAACCACTTATGCACTTTAGCAACATGGAAGTATATGATGTGAAATTTAGTCTAATCAAATATCGGAGAAGACATTGAAAGGGAAATGTGCCCTTGGGCCATTTCTTGTATATTTTGGTGATTAAGTGTCCAACACATATTAAGTGGGTTATTATATGCCAAATGATGAATGAAGTGCAAATCAACAAGAAGGTATGTTTCTAGACTTAGTACATTTGTTTTGGGTACTAATGAAGTTACCTAAGTGCTAGAAACAGTAAAAGAAAAAGATTGGAAGAGAGTGCCCGTGTGCAGCCAAGACTCAGCACAGTCTGGCACACCAGACTGTCCGGTGGTGCACCGGACAGTGTCCGGTGCGCCAGACTGGTCTCCGGCGAACTGGCCACTCTCGGGAAAACTTTGGCGGCGTACGGCTATAATTCATAGGACTGTCCGGTGGTGCACCGGACTGTCCGGTGAGCCAACGGTCGCCAGCACAACGGTCGGCCGCGCAATCCGCGGGCGACGCGTGGCCCGTGGCAATGGTCGGCTGGGGGCACCGGACTGTCCGGTGTGCACCGGACAGTGTCCGGTGCGCCAACCAGCCCGAAGTTGCAACGGTCGGCTATGCCAGGAATGGAAGGAAATCGCGCACCGGACAAGAACAGTGACTGTCTGGTGGCACACCGGACTGTCCGGTGCGCCACCCGACAGAAGGCTAGATTAGCCTTCCAAGAATGCCTCCAACGGCTCCTAGCTGCCTTGGGGCTATAAAAGGGACCCCTAGGCGCATGGAGGAGTCACCCAAGCATACTTTGAGCATTCTAAGTCTTCCACACTCTGTCTTCGCGCACTTGATTGACTTTGTTAGTGATTTGAGCTCTGTTCTAGTAGTGAACTCGTTGTGCTTCATTCGAGCTCAAGTCTTGGCTTGTGTGTGTGCGTATTGATGAGGATTTGTGTGTGTTGCTTCCCACCCTTACTCTTGTGCTTTCACTTTGATATTTGTTGTAAGGGTGAGAGACTCCAACTTGTGGAGATTCCTCGCAAACAGGAAAAGAGATAAGCAAAGAAGAACACTGTGGTATTCAAGTTGATCGTTGGATCACTTGAAAGGGGTTGAGTGCAACCCTCGTCCATTGGGATGCCACAACATGGAGGTAGGCAAGTGTTATACTTGCCGAACCACGGGATAAACTCGCGTGTCTTTTGTGATTGTTTTTCTGTGATACTTGTGTTCCCAAGAGCTCGCTACTTAGCCATACTAACACTTAACCAAGTTTTGTGGCTATTAGTTGTTGAATTTTATAGGATCACCTATTCACCCCCCCTCTAGGTGCTCTCAATTAGTATCAGAGCCGTTCTCTTCACGAAATGGACTAATCGCTTGGAGAGATGGATCCTAAGGGAAAGGGGATGGTGGTCAACGACAAGGAGAAGGAGTCCTTCCTCAACGAGCCTAGAGATGACAAGCTCACTAACCCTGGCTCAAGTCATAAGAAGAAGGACGGGAAGAAGAAGAGGCGCATCAAGAAGATCATCTACTACGACAGCGACGAGTCTTCTTCTTCTTCCCCAAGAGACGACGACTACGACGAGAAAAAGAAACCGGTTAACTCAAATTTTTCATTTGATTATTCTCGTATTCCGTATAATTCCAATGCCCATTTGCTTTCTATTACTCTTGGTAAACCTCCACACTTTGATGGAGAGGACTATGCTTTTTGGAGTCACAAAATGCATAGTCACCTTTTCTTTCTTCATCCTAGTATTTGGGAGATAGTTGAGAAGTGAATGCAATTTGATAATACGGATAACCATGTATTCATTAACGAACAAATTCATAAAAATGCACAAGCTACCACTGTTTTGTTAGCATTTGTTGGGGGCCTTCGTCTTCCGAAGGTCCTCAAAAACGTGATTTAACAATGTTTCTGGAGTTGTAATAAATGAACAGGTACCTTCGGACTCGGATCAGAACCACAGTGGGAGAAGCACAAACAATACGAAGACTTGCATTTGCTCGTGCATCACACTTGTACTTTTACCTTCTATCAAGCCGAAGGTACATTTGTAATTTGATATCATTTCTATTTTTCTATGATAATAAAATAGAAATGAGCTGATAATGTTACATAATTATTCATGTTATCTCTTACATTCCATATGATTCTCCTTTGATTATCATATACTGCAATGGTGAAGGTATGTCCTTCATAACCTTCGTCTGAAGATCGTTATATCCTTAGGGAAATAATGCTTCGAAGGACGAAGGGCATTAACCATTAACCTACTTTTGTGTTGTCTTGTTCTTAATTCATAGCATTTGAGAACAAGTCCCCAACATTGGTGCCCACCTCTGGTGAATCCTTTTCGACCACCTTCGGCAAGCACTGACCTTCGTCATGCCACCAAAGAAAGCTTCAGCGACAGGGGCTACCACTCTGTAGCCACTAGACCCAAACCAGGAGACCCTTTCTCTTCGAGAGGCCCGAAGCCAGAAGAGGAAGGCCACTAGTCCAACACTTCAGGAGGAGGAGTTGGACCAAGAAATCAGAAACATGGAGATGCTTCATCAACAAGTACAAAGGAAGAAGGAGAAGATGGCCCGACTAGCCGATCTTCAAAGGCAGATTGACGAAGCCACTGAAGAAGTATGCCATCTTGCCCAAGACGAACAAGAGCGAAGGCCCCAACATAGGGAGCTTCACCAAGAAGGCTTCTTCAATGAGGATGGATGGTATGATGATTTTAATCATACTACCTTTACTTTTGACGATGCTTCTCCCTTGGCAGCATAACTGTAGGCTATCCCATGGCCTCCATCATACAAGCCACCTCAGCTCCCCATGTATGATGGACATTCAGATCCAAAGCAGTTTTTGATGAGTTATGAAGCAACTATATCTTCATACGGAGGCAATGCAGCTATCATGGCCAAGTCCTTCGTCATGGCAGTTAAGAATGTGGCCCAAACGTGGTATTCTTCTCTTCGGCCAGGAACTATTACTTCATGGCAGAAGCTTAAGGATATGCTGGTAACAAGTTTCCAGGGCTTTCAGACAAAGCCAGTCACAGCTCAGGCTTTGTTTCAATGCACGCAAGACCATGAGGAGTATCTCCAAGCATACGTCCGAAGGTTCTTGCGCCTGAGAGCACAAGCGCCTACAGTGCCCAATGAAATTGTCATTGAGGCCATGATTAAGGGGCTTCGTCCAGGACCTACTACCCAGTATTTTTCTAGAAAGCCTCCACAGACTTTGGAGAAGCTGCTTCAAAAGATGGATGAATACATCTAGGCCAACAATGACTTTCGCCAAAGAAGGGAGGAAGCCTACAGGTTCTTTGAGATGACGAGGGGCTTCGGAGGAAGAATCCACCCAAGGCATGTCAGGTCAATTCACTCCACCCAGAGTGATGACAGAGGAAATCAACAACAGAGGCTATAGTATTCCTCGCAAGCTTCGGGGCAGCAACAAAGCTCTTTCCGGCCGCCAGCTCCAAGAGGCAGGGGCGCTAGGGGCTTCGGAGGAAGGTTTGGGGATCAGCCTAGAAAAATTTATTGCTTATTCTGTGGTGAGGACAAGGGCCATACTACAAGGATGTGCCATGTCACCATTCAGAAACAAAAGGAAATAGCAGAAGCCGCAGCTCAGCAGAACCAGCCGAAGAAGGTCATGCATACTGCTTCGTATCACTCACCCTACATACCAGAGTATGTGGGTAACCATCCTGCAGCGTCTGTTGCTTCGGCTAGTCAGCCACAGGCATCTTGGCCACAGCCCCCACCTCCACCACCACTACAACCTGTATATTCACGAAGCCAGCAGCCAGAAGGGAGCCAACAGACCCATCAGCAGCGAGATTTTAGGGAGGAGTTCGAAGCTCGCACAGTCAACAGTACTGTGCCAGAATTGAAGCATATCTATTGAGAGATATCCTACCCCTGAAACAGTTTTTACATTCATTCTCATTTTATTTTTTAATAAGGAACAATTATTGAAAACCTAATTCTCTTGTTATTTTCAATTTCTTGTAATAGCTTCATTTTTGTCATAGTGAAATATATCTTCGCCACAGACTCACGAAGTCCAAAAAGTCGCTGAAGCACAAAAGTCGTTCCTAAGGGAACGCGGGGCTTAAAATCACATTACAAGTATAACCGAAGCTACAAAAAGTCATTCTAAGAAACGCAGCGTAAGTTTGCCAAAGATACAAAAAGTCGTTCCTAAGAGAGCGTAGTGTAAGTTTTCTGCTCAAAAGTCGTTCCAAAGGGAATGCAGAGCCAAATACCGCCGAAATATAAGGCGAAGTGCGAAAAGTCAACGCGAATACCGCCAAAATAGAAGGCGAAGAAGTTCAAAAGACGTTCCTAAGGGAATGCAGAACTCACAGCGAAAAGTCAGCGCTGATACACCAAAACGGTGAAGCCGAAAAATAAGCGGCAAAGAGACTGTGTATATGGGAGTGTGAGTGTGTGTCTTCGGCATAAATATCATTTTGCATAACATAACATCATCACATCATTTCGCATAACATAACATCATACATCATATTGCATCAATGGCACAAGGGGATACAATGTTGACCTTCGGAGAATGTTTCGAAAAAGTGAAATTGTGCTAAGGCACAAAATAAGTTTTGAAGAAATACAGCTTCATCAGCTTTGATGTGGAGGAAAAAATCTATTGATGACGAAGCATTAATGTTTTTGCGACGATTAAAGGATTTTTTCTTTACGAAGCATAAAAGCTCTTCTTTACGAAGCATGAAAAGAAGGGAAGGTGTTTTTCGCCGAAGGCTCAAAAACGGTATGTATATAAAAGTTTCATGCATCGCAAAGAAATGAATTACAAAACCATTCATATACTACATTCAAAACCTATGAGCACCGAATATTACAAGCATAGTCCAGCAAATGTTACATTAATATTCTAGCAATGTTTTTACAAATAGCTATTCGTCTTCCTTCAGGACTTTTTCTGCAGCTTCGGTTAGTAATTTGGTGACAACTTCGCCTACAATAGCTTCGGCCATATTAATAATTTCTATTGCCTTCTTTGTCTCTGGGTCGGCTAGTGGGTCGAATGGCTCTGGGGGAGGAGATAGTTCAGCTGCAGTAGAAGATATAAGTTAGTTCGAAATCACAAAAATAAACAAAAAGTTAAAATCCATTAAGTAATACATATCCGTCTTTCAAGTTCCACAGCTTTTTCAGCTGCTTTTGTTGCTTCTCGAGCGTCATGAATGTCTTTTTCACTCTTTTTCATTATTTCATGGGCCATCCCCCGGCCGCCATTTTCCCAGATATTAGTGAAAAATTTTCCGCCTATTAAGCTTGCTTCGGCTGAGGGGTCCTTCGTATCATTAATAGACAAAGCAGCTTCGGCCTGGGCCAAAGTTTTAACATGTTCGCACCCTACTTTCTCCAAAATAGCCGCAACTCCCCTCGCACCAGAGAACACGCAGACGTCCCCGCGGTCGCTCAAAATTTCTTCAAAAGCTTCGGCTTCGTTGCTGATCCACTCAATTACGCCCTCAGGATCGCCTCTTATGAAGTTGTCTTCGCTCGAGTACGCGCCCACTTTGGCGAAGCTAGTTTTTATCTTTTTGATGCATTCTACAGATTTTTCAAAACATCTTTCTTTTGATGAGCGAAGCTCTGCAACTGTTTTTTCAAAGTAATTTTTCCAGTACTCACTGGCATCTCGGTCAGCTTCGGCAATAGCGCATTTCAATTTGGCTTCGGCCAGTTGTTTTTGGAGGTTTTCAATCTCATTCCTTTGGATTTCAGATTGAGCCTTGTAGTTAGCTTCATCCCCCTTTACTTTGTCCACCAATGTAAGTAGAATTTTGTCTTTTTCCAAAGCTTCGTTCCTCAGCTTGATAACCTCTGTTCGAAGGTTATTAAGAGCAATAGTGAAACTCTCGTCTTCGGCATTCTTTTGTGACCTTAAGGCGTTGCTAAGTATTAAACCCTATATGAAAAGAATGAACGGGCTAATATAAGAACAAAAGAATAATTCAAAATTCATAAACTTTCAAATATACAATTTTTGTACCTTCAGACTGTTATATGCAAGGCTATCCGCAAGATCGTCTTTCGTCATGGCGCAGAGGCCAGCTTCAAGCTTCGGGAACCCCATACTTCTGGCCATCTCCCGGCAGACAGATAATTCTTTGTTGTCTGGGAGGCAATACAAGAAGTCATCTTCATCTGTGCCATTAAACACTAAGGCCCCTTTCGGGTACTTCAGTTCTCGGGCGTAGTGTTTAGCTTCAAAAATTTCTTCTTCAGATAATCTTTTTCCCGAAGCGTGTCGAATAATATAATCAAGGACTTCGGAAGGCGCTTCGGGAGTAGGAGCGGCAGCTTTTTTAGGCAGAATCTGTTCTATAGCTTCTTCTTTCGCTGTCTTTTCTCCAATTTCCAAGGATTTCTCTTTGGCGGGCTCTGAAGGCCCGGCTTCGGCGTCGGCCTGGCTCATTGTAGCTTCGGCTTCGATCAGCTTTATCTCGGTTTCAATTTGTGTTTTTGAAGCCTTGGCAATTTTCCCTGAAGTAGAGCTTGAAGCTTTTATCATCTCTAGCACATCTATTACACTAGCCATCCTTTTTCTCTTGGGGGTCGTTGCTAGACCTTTTTGTGTCTTTGGCACCTCCACTCCTGCCGAAGGGCTTAGAACTTCTAATGTTTTTGTCCCTTCGATTCTTGGTTCTTCAATTTTGTCAGTCTTTGGCATTGCAGCCAGCTCTTCAATACTCTACGTAAGAGCAGGTCCTTTGGCTTCAATAGCTGAAGAAGTATCACCGCCAAATTCAGGCACTATGGCCGGTTCAATGTAGCGCGGTCGGTGAGTAAGGACCTTCAACTTTTTCCTCTTCGATGCGGGCTCGCTTGAAGCAGCCGAAGCAGCAGCCTTCCCAGAAGTTACACCCTTTCTTTTCTGCCCCCGCGGCGGGTAGCGATAGTCAGGGTACATAAATCCAATAGCATCAAAAACCCTATTTAGTCTTTTCTTTTTTTTGGCTCTCGAAGGCCGCAGATAGTTCATTATCTTCAGACTTGGAGTATGCTCCAAGTAGTTCATCACTAGTATTTTCAACACACTTCAGCCAGTCATCATCTGGTTCGATAAACTGGTCTCCAAACCTGAAGGTGTATTTCAATCAAAGTAAACCACCTTCACTAGGGTTGCTGATGGTCTCTTTTGGCATTTCCCAGCCGTCTATTAGTGGCCATATCCTGTAGGCTACATGTTCTTGGACTAAGTCCCTTGTCCCAATAAAAGAACAAACTGTGCTGAAGGCCCTTCGGCATGCTTCGGCTGCCTCATCATTTTTTACTTTCGGCTTTCGGAGGCCGAAGCGGGACCAGATGGGTCGCATAATGATTTCTTTAATATCTTCTCTTGCTTTCAAATCATTTTTCACGTAAAACCATTCTTCCATCCAGGCCCCGGGCCACCTCTTCTGAAACGTTGGCACTGGGAAGCTTGCGCCAGAGCGAGCAACAAAGCTGTAACACCCAAAATTGTTATGATATTGTTCCTTACCCCAAGGCTTCGTCTCATACGAAAGCTCATGCATACTACAAAAACATCTTGCGCTTGGCTCTATACCTTGACTCCTCACAGCCCAGACGAAGATCCCCATTCTGATAATTGCTTCGGGAGTAATCTGGTGAAGGAAAATCTGATATATCTTTAAAACTTCAACCACAAATCTGCTTAATGGGAACCGAAGTCTAGCTTTGAAGAAACTTCGGTAGATTACAACTTCGTCTTCTTCAGGAGCAGGAACGGCTCTGTCTACGTCGGCCCTCACGATAGACATATCTCGAAAGTACCTTCCTCTCATATTATCAAGATGACTTTGTTTGATAGTTGATTTCCCGAAGACTGCATGACTTGGTCGCCAAGGACGATCTTCAGAGTCTTCGCCCCCACTCTCCACATCATAGCTGTCGCTATCATCAGTATCTTCAGACAAGCCTTCTAATATCTCTTTAGTTATCTTTTCTGTGTTTGTTTTTGCAATTGACTCAATAAATCCAGTAGTGTTCTCCTCAAGGAGCTTCTCCTCCTCACTCAGCTTCGTCTCAGCAGCAACTTTTTTGTCTTCAGACATCTTTTCTTCGGAAATGGAGAAAATGTGTCCTTAAAGCCGAAGCTTAGAAAGTCTAAGAAACCAAGCAAGCATTGGTAGGCAAGAGCTAAAAAATTGAGCAAGCAAAGCAGGCGACAGATAGCGTACCAAATGTGCTCGGGGTGGGTTCTTATTTATACGCCCAGTGCGCTCCAAGTCGGAGGGCCCCGTCTGTCATTGACTGTTGCTATTCTAGCAAAGGGAAGGTGTTTTTTCGGACCTTCGGCTTTGGGCCTTCGTCCATATCGCAATCTAAATTCGTTATTCTAACAAATTAATCTTGCGAGGGGCTACTGTTGGCGGCCTTCGTCTTCCAAAGGTTCTCAAAAACGTGATTTAACAATGTTTCCAGAGTTGTACTACATGAACAGGTACCTTCGGACTCGGATCAGAACCACAGTGGGAGAAGCACGAACAATACAAAGATTGATGCAGCGCCGAAGCTACACGCAAGGGAGCTTCGGCATGACAGCAGGGAAGGGAACCGACTTAAAGGGGAAAAGGCTATTTAGACCTCGATGAATTACCTTATAGACATTAGCAAATGTAAAGGGCATGGATGTAATTTCACATGGGCTGCGTCCCATGCCTATAAATAGATGAACAGTACCCCCGTGCTGTTCACGCTGACTTGCATTTGCTCGTGCTTCACACTTGTACTTTTACCTTCTATCAAGCCGAAGGTACATTTGTAATTTGATATCATTTCTATTTTTCTATGATAATAAAATAGAAATGAGTTGATAATGTTACATAATTGTTCATGTTATCTCTTACATTCCATATGATTCTCCTTTTATTATCATATACTGCAATGGTGAAGGTATGTCCTTCATAACCTTCGTCTGAAGATCGTTATATCCTTAGGGAAATAATGCTTCAAAGAACGAAGGGCATTAACCATTAACCTATTTTTGTGTTGTCTTGTTCTTAATTCATAGCATTTGAGAACAAGTCCCCAACAACATCATTGTGCAGGGATGAATACAACAAGGTGAGCGGCTTGGACAACGCCAAGCAAATATGGGACACCCTCAAGATATCTCATGAGGGGAACGACGCCACCATGATCACCAAGATGGAGTTGGTGGAAGGCGAGCTGGGAAGGTTCGCAATGATCAGGGGAGAGGAACCAACGCAAACGTATAATAGGCTCAAGACCCTGGTCAACAAGATCAGGAGCTATGGAAGCACGAGATGGACAGACCACAACGTCGTTCGACTTATGCTCAGGTCTTTTACTGTCATTGACCCTCATCTTGTGAACCTAATCCGTGAGAATCCTAGGTACACAAAGATGACGCCCGAGGAGATACTCGGAAAGTTTGTGAGTGGGCGTATGATGGTCAAGGAAGCAAGATATGTTGATGATGCATTGAACGGCCCACTGCCCATCTATGAGCCTCAACCCGTTGCACTCAAGGCAACAAGAAGCAGCAGGGAGGCGCTACCTAGCAAGGTGGCACAAGTTGAGGCTGCCGGGCTAAATGAAGATGAAATGGCCCTCATCATCAAGCGCTTCAAGACGGCGCTAAAAGGACGCAAGGAGCATCCCAACAAGAGCAAAGCAAAGGGAAAGCGCTCCTGTTTTAAATGTGGTAAGACTGGTCATTTCATAGCAAATTGTCCCGATAATACTAATGACCAGGAACAAGAAAAGAGCGGGAACAGGGAAAAGAAGAAGGCCTACAAGAAGGCAAAGGGCGAGGCGCACCTTGGCAAAGAGTGGGATTTGGATTGCTCTTCGTCCGACTCCAACGACGAAGGACTCGCTGCCTCGGCCTTCAACAAGTCGTCTCTCTTCCCCAACGAGCGTCATACTTGCCTCATGGCAAAGGAGAAAAAGGTAAGTATTCTACTTCTAGTGATGAGGATTCTAGTGATGATGAAGTAGACTAGCTTGTTCAAAGGATTAGATAGAGCTAAAGTAGAAAAGATTAATGAATTGATTGATGCTTTAAATGAAAAAGATAGACTACTAGAGAGGCAAGAGGACATTTTGTATGAGGAACATGACAAATTTGTTAGTGTTCAAAAGTCACTTGCCTTAGAAATTAAGAGGAATGAATTACTATCTTCTGAGTTATCTACTTGCAGTGAATCTATCTCTAGTTTAAAGACTTTGAATGATGATCTAATTGCTAAGCTAGAAGTAGTTAATAAAACTAGTTCTTGCGTAGAGCATGTTGTCATTTGTAATAGGTGTATGGATTTTGATGTTGATGCATGTGTTGAACACCTTACTTCTATTACAAAATTAAATGGTGAAGTGGCAAGTCTTAATGACCAACTTAAGACTTGCAAAAATGACTTTGATAAGTTAAAATTTGCTAGGGATGCCTACACCATTGGTAGACATCCCTCAATTAAGGATGGACCTAGCTTTCGAAAGGAAGCCAAGAACTTAACAAGCCAAAGGGCTCCCATTCCCAACAAGGAGAAAGGGAAGACCCCTTTGGCTAGTAGTAATCTAAAGAACCATGCTTTCATGTATAATGATAGAAAATTTTCTTGAAGTTCTCATTATAATAGGAGTTATAATGCTTTTGATTCACATGCTATGATTGGTTCGAGTTCCAATGTTAATGGTAGGCCTAGGAGAAATTTTGTGTCTCATGCTCCTAGGAAAATGTGTAATAAACCTACCTCTGTCTATCATGCTTGCAACACTACGTATGTACTTTCATGTAGAAATAAAAAAGTGGTTGCTAGAAAGATGGGGTCCAAATGCAAAGGAGACAAGACTTGCATTTGGGTCCCAAAGACTATTGTAACTAACCTTGTAGGACCCAACAAGAGTTGGGTACCTAAAACCCAAGCCTAAATTGTCTTGCAGGTTTATGCATCCGGGGGCTCAAGCTGGATTATCGACAACGGATGCACAAACCACATGACGGGGGAGAAAAAGATGTTCACCTTCTACGTCAAGAACAAGGACTCCCAAGACACAATTCTCTTTGGAGATGGGAACCAAGGCAAGGTCAAAGGCTTGGGCAAGATTGCCATCACAAATGAGCACTCTATTTCTAATGTATTTTTAGTAGAGTCGCTAGGCTATAATCTCCTGTCTGTTAGTCAATTGTGCCACATAGGCTACAATTGTTTGTTTACAAATGTTGATGTATCTGTCTTTAGAAGGAGTGATGGTTCATTAGCATTTAAGGGTGTACTAGATGGCAAACTCTACTTAGTTGATTTTTCGAAAGAGGAGGCCGATGTAGATGCATGCTTAATCGCTAAGACTAGTATGGGCTGGTTGTGGCATCGCCGTCTAGCACATGTTGGGATGAAGAACCTCCACAAACTTCTAAAGGGAGAGCATGTGTTAGGACTAACAAATGTATGTTTTGAAAAAGATAGACCTTGTGCAGCTTGTCAAGCAGGTAAACAGGTGGGAAGTACTCATCACAGCAAGAATGTGATGACCACATCAAGACCTCTGGAGCTACTTCATATGGACCTCTTCGGACCCATCGCCTACCTCAACATCGGGGGAAGTAAGTATGGTCTTGTTATTATTGATGAATTTTCCCGCTTCACTTGGGTATTCTTTTTGCAGGATAAATCAGAAACCCAAGGGACCCTAAAGTGCTTTCTAAGGAGAGCTCAAAATGAATTTGAGCTCAAGGTGAAAAAGATAAGAAGCGACAACGGGTCCGAGTTCAAGAACTTACAAGTGGAGGAGTACCTTGAGGAGGAAGGAATCAAGCACGAGTTCTTTGCTCCCTACACACCACAGCAAAACGGTGTGGTAGAGAGGAAGAACAGGACGCTCATAGACATGGCGAGGACGATGCTTGGAGAATTCAAGACGCCCGAGCGGTTTTGGTCGAAAGCTATGAACACAGCTTGCCACGCCATAAACCGGCTCTACCTTCATTGCCTCCTCAAGAAGACCTCGTATGAACTTCTGACTAGTAACAAACCCAACGTCTCATACTTTCGTGTATTTGGGAGCAAATGTTACATTTTGGTGAAGAAAGGTAGAAATTCCAAATTTGCTCCCAAAGTTGTAGAAGGGTTTTTGCTAGGTTATGACTCAAATACAAAGGCGAATAGAGTCACCAACAAATCATCAGGTTTGGTTGAAGTCTCTAGCAACGTTGTATTTGATGAAACTAATGGCTCTCCAAGAGAGCAAGTTGATCTTGATGATGTAGATGAAGATGACGTTCCAACGGTCGCAATTCGCACCATGGCGATTGGAGATGTGTGACCACAGGAACAACAAGAGAAAGATCAACCTTCTTCCTCAACGATGGTGCATCCCTCAACTCAAGATGATGAACATGTTCCTCAAGAGGAGTCGTGTGATCAAGGGGGAGCACAAGAAGACCAAGTTATGGAGGAAGAAGCACCACGGGCCCCTCCAACTCAAGTCCGAGCGACGATTCAAAGGAATCATCCCGTCGATCAGATTCTGGGTGATATAAGCAAGGGAGTAACTACTCGCTCAAGACTAGCTAACTTTTGTGAGCATTACTCATTTGTCTCTTCTATTGAGCCTTTCAGGGTAGAAGAGGCCTGGCAAGATCCAGACTGGGTGTTGGCCATGCAGGAAGAGCTCAACAACTTCAAGCGAAATGAAGTTTTGAGCCTGGTGCCACGTCCCAAGCAAAACGTTGTGGGAACCAAATGGGTGTTCCGCAACAAGAAAGACAAGCACGGGGTGGTGACACGAAACAAGGCTAGACTTGTGGCAAAAGGTTATGCCCAGGTCGTAGGTTTGGATTTCGAGGAGACTTTTGCTCCTGTGGCTAGGCTAGAGTCTATTCACATTCTATTAGCCTATGCCGCTCACCACTCTTTTAGGTTGTTCCAAATGAATGTGAAGAGCGCTTTCCTCAATGGTCCAATCAAGGAGGAGGTGTATGTGGAGCAACCCCCTGGCTTTGAGGATGAACGGTACCCCAACCATGTGTGTAAGCTCTCTAAGGCGCTCTATGGACTTAAGCAAGCCCCAAGAGCATGGTATGAATGCCTTAGAGATTTTCTAATTGCTAATGCTTTCAAGGTTGGGAAAGCCAATCCAACTCTTTTCACCAAGACTTGTGATGGTGACCTATTTGTGTGCCAAATTTATGTCGATGACATAATATTTGGTTCTACTAACCAAAAGTCTTGTGAGGAGCAGGGTGATGACACAGAAATTTGAGATGTCGATGATGGGCGAGTTGAACTACTTCCTTGGGTTCCAAGTGAAGCAACTCAAGGATAGCACCTTCATCTCACAAATGAAGTACACGCAAGACCTTCTCAAGCGGTTTGGGATGAACGACGCCAAGCCCACAAAGACGCCGATGGGAACCGACGGACACGTCGACCTCAACAAAGGAGGTAAGTCCGTTGATCAAATGGCATACCAGTCTATGATATGTTCATTGCTTTATTTATGTGCTAGTAGACCAGACATTATGCTTAGCGTATGCATGTGTGCTAGATTTCAATCCGATCCAAGGGAATGTCACCTTGTGGCCGTTAAGCGGATTCTTAGATATTTAGTTGCTACGCCTTGCTTCGGGATCTGGTATCCAAAGGGGTCTACCTTTGACTTGATTGGATACTCAGACTCCGATTATGCTGGATGCAAGGTTGATAGGAAGAGTACATCAGGGATGTGCCAATTCCTAGGAAGGTCCCTGGTGTCTTGGAGTTCCAAGAAACAAACCTCTGTTGCCCTATCCACCGCTGAGGCCGAGTATGTTGCCGCAGGACAGTGTTGCGCGCAACTACTTTGGATGAGACAAACCCTCAGGGAATTTGGCTACAATCTGAGCAAAGTCCCACTCCTATGTGACAATGAGAGTGCAATCCGCATGGCGGATAATCCTGTTGAACACAACCGCACTAAGCACATAGACATTCGGCATCACTTTTTGAGAGACCACCCGCAAAAGGGAGATATCGAAGTGTTCTATATTAGCACCGAGAACCAGCTAGCCGATATCTTTACTAAGCCTTTAGATGAGAAAACCTTTTGCAGGCTGCGTAGAGAGCTAAATGTATTAGATTCGCGTAACTTGGATTGATCTATAGCATACATGTGTTGTATGCCCTTAATCAAGTTACTTTATGCATTTATGAGATTTATTGTTTATTTATGGTGCTCAAGTTGTGCAAGGGATCCCCGGACCTCACAAGTTCATGTGTGACTGATGCACATATTTAGGGGAGAAGTGCTACAACTTGACCCTTTGAGACTAACAATTGTGCTTGAGTTTACTTGATGTAGTCTCAAAGGTGAATTGAAAGGGAAAGGTGAACTTGAACCATGCAAAGACTTCCATTGCACTCCGGTATTACCTCCAAGTTCATATCTATGCTCTTATTGCCTTTTTGCTCTTAATTGACAATTTTGGTGAGGCAATGGGGTTAAAGGGCCAATAATGATCCCATTTTGGTGCTTCATGCCAAAGGGGGAGAAATTAAGGCCAAAACAAATGGATCAGCTACCACTTGAGAATTTTGAAAATAGTAGAGTTAGAACTTTTGATTTGTCAAAATACTCTTATTGTCAAAATTTGGTCTCTTGTGGGGAGAATGTTTGATTATGGGAAAAAGGGGGAGTTTTTGGCTCTTAATCATTTTTACTCTTGGATTATCTCTCTTTGTGCCCAAACAAGTGTGTTTGACTTAGAGATAGGAAAATGAATTTTATTTGCAAAAACAAACCAAGTGGTGGCAAAGAACGATCCAAATATGCCAAATCTTGTCAAAGACTATTTTTGTTCTCAATTGCATTGATGTTGCACTTCTATTTGTTGCTTTTTGATGTGTTGGCATAAATCACCAAAAAGGGGGAGATTGAAAGGGAAATGTGCCCTTGGGCCATTTCTAGTATATTTTGGTGATTAAGTGTCCAACACATATTAAGTGGGTTATTATATGCCAAATGATGAATGAAGTGCAAATCAACAAGAAGGTATGTTTCTAGACTTAGTACATTTGTTTTGGGTAATAATGAAGTTACCTAAGTGCTAGAAACAGGAAAAGAAAAAGAGTGCCTGTGTGCAGCCAAGACTCAGCACAGTCTGGCACACCGGACTATCCGGTGGTGCACCGGACAGTGTCCGGTGCGCCAGGCTAGTCTCCAGCGAACTAGCCACTCTCGGGAAAACTTTGGCGGCGTACGACTATAATTCACCGGACTGTCCGGTGGTGCACCGGACTGTCCGGTGAGCCAAAGGTCGCCAGCGCAACGGTCGGCCGCGCAATCAGCTGGCGACATGTGGCCCGTGGCAACGGTCGGCTGGGGGCACCGGACTGTCCGGTGTGCACCGGACAGTGTCCGATGCGCCAACCAGCCCGAAGTTGCAACGCTCGGCTACGCCAGGAATGGAAGGAAATCGCACACCGGACATGAACAGTGAATGTCCAGTGCGCCACCCGACAGAAGGCAAGATTAGCCTTCCAAGAATGCCTCCAACGACTCCTAGCTGCCTTGGGGCTATAAAAGGGACCCCTAGGCGCATGGAGGAGTCACCCAAGCATACTTTGAGCATTCTAAGTCTTCCACACTCTGTCTTCGCGCACTTGATTGACTTTGTTAGTGATTTGAGCTCTGTTCTAGTAGTGAACTCGTTGTGCTTCATTCGAGCTCAAGTCTTGGCTTGTATGTGTGCGTATTGCTGTGGATTTGTGTGTGTTGCTTCCCACCCTTACTCTTGTGCTTTCACTTTGATATTTGTTGTAAGGACGAGAGACTCCAACTTGTGGAGATTATTCGCAAACGGGAAAAGAGATAAGCAAAGAAGAACACCATGGTATTCAAGTTGATCATTGGATCACTTGAAAGGGGTTGAGTGCAACCCTCATCCATTGGGACGCCACAACGTGGAGGTAGGCAAGTGTTATACTTGCCGAACCACGGGATAAACTCGCGTGTCTTTTGCGATTGTTTTTCTGTGATACTTGTGTTCGCAAGAGCTCGCTACTTAGCCATACTAACACTTAACCAAGTTTTGTGGCTATTAGTTGTTGAATTTTACAGGATCACCTATTCACCCCCCCTCTAGGTGCTCTCAGACATGTAAATGATACTAGATGTAGTCTCAAAAGATACCGACTGAAATTCAATGGCGAGCTTGAGAGACATGAGAGTTCTTGGAGATTTTGCAGTGGAAGATTGTTGTCTTTCTCCGGGGACCTCATTTTCCTTACAATGAGACTATCACATGAAATTGACTTGAAAATGTGTTAGTCTCAAAGTATTAGATTATAGAGTAACCTCCCCCTGAAGGTGTGCATACAAGTTTTGAATACTTGCAGGAGACATGCACTTTGATTTGATATCAAGAGGGACAAATTATCTATAATCCGAACTTTGGCACATATAAATTAAATGATACACATTGTAGGATGTGAGTATTTTACCACTTGTAATATCATATGATGCATCATTTATTATGGGGTGACAAAGGAGCTATGTGTCGTGCTCAAATGAACATTTTAAATCATGTAGGCTTGCTTAAGTGTATGAATTAAAACAAGCAGACCAACCATGTGATTTTCCTAGTATGCATGTATTTAAGATAAAGTAAGTACAAAATGTAATACTAGGCATGAAAGGTAACACTAGATACATAACAGATAGATACTGATATCTAAAAATAAGGAATGCAATAAATCTAGTTACCTTAGTCATGGGTGGGGAAATTTGGGTCCAAAATATTCACTAACCCACTTGGCAATAAACTTGATCCAATATGATGTATCCCATGATATACATCCCAATTTTGCCAAGTCTCCAAATTCCCCGTCGACCTTCGGTCCACTCACTTCCCTTTCGGGATCCAAACCTTCTTGGTGCTTTTCATGGTTGAAATTATTTCCTTTGGCACCCAGATGCGTTTGGCCCCCTTTCCTTTGTTGGCTTGCTTGTTGGGCTTGATTGCTATCACCTTTCCATTCTTTTTCTTCTTGATCAAATATGGTGTAGCAGCCTTTTTGTCCACCTTTTTGATGTAGGTGTTGGAGATTTTGCTTGATGGCTTTTGCTTGAGCTTTTGCCTTTGTTTATTCCCGGTCATCGCCTTGCATTGGAAAGACTTATGGCCTTCCATGTGGCATAGCCTACAAATCACAGTTTCTCACTCCATAGGCTTGTTCACTCCCGCAGTGGTGTTATCCTGTGGAGGTCGGATTTGTTTGGCTTTGCCTTTCTTGTCATACAAAGCCTTGCCAAGGCGAGCCACTTCTTGCATTAATTGTTCATTTTCCTTTGCAACCTCGTCCGAACATGTTTCTACAACAATATTCTCAACAAGAACTTGGTTGCAGGGGTTAGAATCATCAATTAAATCAAAGCAAGAAGTAGAAGCATCTTTCTTAATAATTTTAGGTATTTCAACTAAAGATGCTGCTAGGGTGCTACCGATGTTTTCTAGCTTAGTAGTTAGCTCATTATTGTGTATGCTAAGAATTTCCATTTTCTCTAGCAAATTTTCAATAGTATCTTGGGAGCTAGCTAACTTAGCCTTAAGTTTTTCATTCTTTTTGATAAGGCCATCATCAGTAGCAGTGGATGGAGCACTAGACTCTAATAGCTCAATTTTAGTTGACAGCTCACAATTTAGGTTTGCAAAAGTTTCAAATTTTTCTAGCAATCCTTTGTAATCATTTTGGGAGCTAATCAACTTATTTTTCAAAGTTTTAAGTTGAGCTTTTTGCTCAGTGCAAACATCCTAGAAAAATTTAACGGCTTTCGCAAGTTCATCTACGGAGGGCTTTCCCTCACCATCATCATCACTACTACTATCATCACTAGAGGATGGAATGCTCATTTTACCTCTTGCCATAAGGCATTTGTGTGATGACCGTGATGAGGGTGATGAGGACCGGTGGCTGCGCGTCCTTGGAGGTTCATCTTCACTTGAAGAATCATCCCAAGTTCTAACACTTGTTAGCGCCTTGCCTTTGCTCCTCTCCTTTTTAGGTTCGGCCATAGTTGGATAGTTGTCCCTGAAGTGGCCCTTCTCCCCGCATGCGAAGCATCCTCTCTTTCTTTGCTTTTTCCTGTCAATGTTAAAGAGAAGATCTTCGACCTGCAGGGGCACGCCCATTAGATTAATCTTGCGAATCATCCCCATTACCTTTCCGACGCGTCAGATTGTTTCTTCGTCCTCGGAGGATGATGTGCATGGTTGATTATCTTCATCATCATCACTTTCTTCTTCTTCCTCTTCTTCACTTGAGGAACTTGGAGTGGGAGCCTTTTTCTTGCCCTTCCTTTCATCACATGCAAAAGCATATGGCTTTGAGGAAGTGGACTCCTCTCCCCGACACATTTTTCGCGACATCTAAAAAGCCGCGATTTTTCCAATCACAATGGTCGGGGTCATATTACTCAAATCCTCCATGTTGTGAAGGATGGTGATGATGCTCCCATATCTTCGTTGTGGTAGCAGGGAGATAATCTTCCTCACAATGTCCGCATCACCTAGCTTATTAATGCCAATAGAATTGAGCTCATTGATAATTAGATTCAAACGAGAATACATGTCTCTAACAAGCTCATCATCTTTCATAGTAAAAGAATTATACTCATTTAAGACTAGGCAATGTTTTTGCTCACGGACATTTGATGTGCCGTCATGGAGCTCATGTAACTTAAGCCAAATCTCATTAGTAGTTTTCAAGGTAAATACTTGATCAAAAATATCCATGCTAAGAGATTCATACAAGTAATTTTTGGCTCTAGCATTTAAATGAATTTCTTTTTCCTCACTCGTGGTGGGATTCTCGGGATTCTTGGGGGTTTCATCCCGTCATGAGTGACTCGCCAAACACCTAGATCAACGGCCTCTAGGTAACAAGCCATTCTAGCATTATAATATGGGAAGTTAGTGCCGTCGAAGTGTCTGGGCCTATGGGTATCCATCCCTTCCTCTAAAAAGCATCGACTCTTTTAGCGGTGAAGCTAAAGCGTTTCAAATGAGCCAAACCAGACTCTGATACCACTTCTAGGAAACGGGTGACGCCTAAGAGGGGGGTGAATTAGGACTTCTAAAACTTTAACTAACCTAGGCCACAATTAAATCCCTAGAGCAAAACCTATGCAAATAGTCAAACTAGAATGTGCAAACTAGGTTTTATCTAAGTGTTGCTATCTCTACCGCAATGGCTAAGTTTCAATCTACACTAAATAAGTATGACTACAAGATTGAAACTTAAATGCTTAATATAAATGCGGAAACTTAAAGAGCAAAGTAGAGAAGCAAACTCTCGTGGATGACGCCGGTATTTTTACCAAGGTATCCAAAATCGCGCAAGGTCCCGACTAATCCTCGTTGGTGCCCCTACGCAAAGGGAAGCCCACGCGAGGGCCAAGCACCTCGGTCGAGTAACTCCATAGAGAGACGCGGGCCTTCTCCACGAGCAAGTGGTGCTCCGCTTCCGGCTCCTCTCGGATGCTCCCCGTCGTCTCCACTATTGAGCTTCCGACCAAAACGCCGCGGGCCTCGTTCCCTCTGGTACACGGTGGCGGTCGTGACACAAACGCGGTTGTCACGGTCTCGCAAGACTCTCGCCCCACTCGGTACAATTACAACGGCCCGCGCAAGAGCCGAGGGGTTGTGAGGTTTATCTAAACTCACTCAACAATCTAGGGTTCACCTAGAGCAAGCGCTAATGCGGTCTAACTAACCTAAACACTTCGCAAAGCACCTACGCTAATCACTGAGTGATTCTATTAAGCACTTGGGTGTAAGAGCACTTGGGAATGTCTACTATATGCCTTGGTATGTCTCTTGGGCTCCCACTCATGGAAATGGCTGGTTGGGGGTGTATTTATAGCCCCCAACACAAATAGAGCCATTGGAGAAAAGCTGCTGCTTTCTGTGTCACACCAGACAGTTCGGTGGTGCACCGGACAGCGCACTGTAGCTTGTCCGGTGCGCCTAGCCGTTGCCCTATCAGAGCAGGTAACCGTTGGCGCCGAAGGCTTTCCACACCGGACAGTCCGATCCTCACACCGGACAGTCCGGTGGTCTTCTCTCCGGGTGCCACCTGGAACTAGCCGTTGGGCTGTTGTTCCCTGGTGCACCGGACCGTCCGGTGTGTGGGCACCGGACAGTCCGGTGTGCCACCGGACAGTCTGATGCTCCACGCACAGACAGTCCGCAGGCAGCACACTTGGACTTTTCTTGGATCTCTTTAATGTCTTCTTTTGAGGTGTTGCTTTCCTTAATTCCTTAGTCCAAGTTAATCTTGCATCCTGTGAACTACAAACACAAACACTAGAAAACTTATTAGTTCACGGATTGTTATGAATATCAAACACCAAAACTCAATTAGCCAAATAGCCCGGGGTCCATTTTCCTTACAACGTGGATTTATCATTGGTTGCGTTTGGTAATGGTATTATGACTAACGACTGATGGTGCCACGATGAAACCGAGGGCCTACTATGGTGCACACATTGTTGAGCTGTTCGGCACGCGCTGGTATCGTGGTTAATAGTTGTGATCCATTATGAGACTATACTGATGTGCTATCTTTTGTGGACAGTCTCTCAAAGTGGCCGTGGCATTTTGTCTCAATATGTCATGGTATTCGGTCCAAATCTATCTTCAGTATCTTTTCAGATGACATCCCATGAATTTGCATGTATCATCAGCCTGGGAGTTACATGCTTCTCCACCCTTAAAGATCCTCATTTGAATCTCGGGACGAGATTCTTTTAAGGGGGAAGGTTGTGACACCCCAGGTGTCTATTTCGCGTTATGTCGGGAGATTTATCCTAATCTCGGATGCTTAGTGAAAATTTCTATCTCTTTATCACATTTATGTCCATTTATCAAGTTACTCATGAAAGTTTCACCAAGTTTGGAATTATTCGATCTCTAGAACAGCCAAATTTGGAGCCTGTTAAAACTTTTATTTCTCGGAGCAAACGCAAATTCAAAAGTCAATCTCGTCTCGCAACTCCCGTCCAGACTCATTTATTTGGACTCTCGATAGTTGTTATGTTATCCAATCGGTGTCTGAATCCACCTTCTCGACAGTCGGTCTATGTCCAAATACGTAGTCCGAATTCGCATTCTCCAGCGGAATCTCTGTAGTGTCAACCTCTAATTATTTCTTATGCAATTCAGCTTGTTATCTTTATGTCATCATTCATATCTATCTATCAAGTGTATTCTAAAGATTTCTTAAAGTTTGAACCAATATTCGTGTGAAGTTATAAATCCTACGCTTGCTTGAGACTGCTCGATTAAGTAAAAGAAAATTTATAAATTCAACCAAGTCATGCCAACTTTCCCAAAACACTCTATATGAACTCTACAACAAAAGTTATTAAGGGTTCATGTAGAGAAAATGCCAAGAAAATGTCGAGAAAATACCCTGATTGCCTTAAAAATACAATTTGAAGCTTTATAATGATAATACATTGACCAAAGTAGAATTTTAATTTCCAGCCAAGATATGAGGTTTGACCTTTAATAAAAAATTGTAAAACATGTGTTATACAACAAATTTTATATTTAAACCAAGCCTTGATTCAATCTCTAAGTATCTCAAACAATGACATCAAGACAGAATAAAAATCTGATTTCAGGATTCGAATTCTTCTAAGTCTGAAATCAGCATCGTTCGGGTTGACGTCTCGCGTTCCCAAATTTTTGTAGAACAACTCAAGTTTTCCCAAATATAAAACTTGTTAATAATTAATAGAGGCACAACATATTAAAAGATGGCATTCATCTAATTCCGTTTGACATACTTTGACAATCAGTTTTCACTAGTTTCCACTAATTTCTAACCCACTGATAAACCTGTTTTCGTGGGTCTATAACTCTCTAACCAGTGCCCGAATCACCTCAAGTTCTGTACAACAATTGTAGAGTGTAGATCAAGGAAGATATTTTATGCAGCAGCCAAGATCCGAAAACAAGCAGAAAATGCCAAAATACGACATCCAAGGTCGTCATTGTCACACATGCCACCTGCTGGTGCAGTCTGACATGTCCAGAGCTTTGCTCTATAAATGGCAGCCCACCCTCTCTCTTCTCCACTCCCCACGCCACTTTCCTCCTCCTCTCTGGTTCAGCGCTGGAGCAGGGCCCTCCATGGACGCACAACCTCGCCTCCCTGCTCGGCCTCGCCGTTTCCATGGCCGTTGCTAGCTCCTCGCTGCTTGCCCCCATGGCGTCCAGGTAGCAGCTGTTCGTGAGGTTGAAGGAAAACCCTGTGCCTATGACAAGTAGGCCCAAGGCCAGATGTGAGTGCACAAAAGTTGCAGATTTTTGCTCTTTCTTCAAATATTCATATCTCGAGTTTTAGAGCTCCTAAAATCGTGAAATTTGTTTTTTGGCTTCCTTATGAAATGCTCTAACTATTGGATCTATATGTTGGTATGTTTTAGTGAAAAAGTTTTTCTGTAGAAATTCGTATTTAAAAACTGGTTTACAAAATAAATGAACTTGCATCTCTCCATAGTTTTAATTATAAAAATCGAAAAATGATGCAACTTGTTTTGTTAGTTAGATGTTGTCATACTCAATCTAAGAAAAATATAAAACTTACAGGTTGTTCACTGTTTTTTGTGTGTTAATTAAAACATGTTCAATAGGAAAAAGATGATTGTTTTGATTGTTATTTTTGGATCTGTAGCTCCAGTGCTCCAAATGGATTGAAATTTTTACAGTAGGCCCTCTGTGTGATGCTTAGTGACTGGTAAACATTTCATGAATTGTGGTGCATGGATGATTAAGTTAGTGATTTAACTTGTTTGATGCATATTAAGTAGTTTTAAATGGTTTATAAATAATATATGAATGTAAAATGAAAAATGGTGTTCCAGTGTCCTTATATGATATTATAGTAGCCTAAGAAAACTCAATATGGTCATGCATTCACAGAAAATAATTAGTTTTAGATTTAACCTTCTCTCACATGCTTTATTGCATTAAAAATTTGTTAATTTTGTATTAAATAAAATATAAAACCTGAGCATGTGAAATTTATACATTAGTCATGATTTGTCATTACCTATGCCTCATAAAAATGCCAACCCCAAATTAGATAGTTTCATATGGTGCTAAAATAACACCCCTTTTATAATTACAAGAGTTAGTGAAAAATTAGGAGAAAACAAAATCATGCAAGTTTCATGGAATGCTTGAGTTACACCTTAAAACCAATTAGAGTTTAAATGGTTATATCATGAGAGTTTAAAGTTAAATATTAGTATTTCATCATAATTTTGTGTGATGTCGGACATGTGTGCCGAAGTACTTTATTTTGGTGCATGCGTTTGTTAATTGTGTGGTAATAACTCTAGCGCACGAAATGACTCGGATGAAATTTGTAAGTGACTTGTTGGTCCTAATTTGTTTGTTTCAACTCTAATAAATAGTAAAGTGTTAGAGTAATTCCAGTCGCTAGAACATGGTGATTTTTGAAGTAAATAGAAGGTGAAAGTTATTAGTTGCTGTTTTCGACTGCACGCAGTGATTTCCTCGTGTTATATGTTTGACGACCCAAATCATGTTTTCTGTAAAAAAGCCATATAGAAAAGTTGTAGATAACTTTATTATCTTACTTGTGTTAAAATATGACATCCATAAGTCTGATCGTTTAGAAGTTGTGCTTTTCACAAATTCAGTAACAAAATCTGTCCAATTTATGTACAGATTTTAGAAACTGCATTGTTTGCTTAATTTAATGTTACAATCAGTTCATGGTTGTTAAAATAAAGTTGTATATGTTTTTCTTATCTTGCTTGTGTTAAAATTTCATAACCATAGACCTAGCAGTTTAGGAGTTATGAATTTGGCAAACTGGTTGCTGTGTTCTGTCCACTATCAGAACATATTTCTAAAACTGTATTATTTGATTTAGTTAAACATAGAATCATTCTTGGTGATTATACACGTTATGTAGTACTTTTGCTGAGCTTTCCAAAAAGTCTTGGATCACTCATTTTGGTGATCTGAAGATTAAGTTATGGATGTTTAAAGTGTGAAGACTGAATCTGTCCAGTTCTGGACAGCAAAGCCTTATAATGTCTTTAATCCTAAATTGCATATTGGATCACTGAAAGTCGCCTAGATGGGGGGTGAATAGGCGGAATCTGAAATTTACAAACTTAAGCACACACTACAAGCCGGGGTTAGTGTTAGAATTAAATTCGAGTCCGAAAGAGAGGGAAAACAAATCAACAAAGAAATTTGTTTTACTGAGGTTCGGTTCTTGCAAACCTACTCCCCGTTGAGGTGGTCACAATGACCGGGTCTCTTTCAACCCTTTCCCTCTCTCAAACGGTCACTTAGACCGAGTGAGCCTTTCTCTTCAATCAAATGGGACACTTAGTCCACTACAAGGACCACCACAACTTGGTGTCTCTTGTTTTGATTACAAGTGAGTTGGAAACAAGAATAGAGGAAGAAGAAAAGCGATCCAAGCGCAAGAGCTCAAAAGAACACAAAAGTCTCTCTTTAGTCACTAATTTGTTTGGAGTGATTCCGGACTTGGGAGAGGATTTAATCTCTTTGTTTGTGTCTTGGAATGAAGTCTAGAGCTCTTGTATGAGGTTTGATGGCTGAAAACTTGGATGCATTGAAGTGTGGTGGTTGGGGGGTATTTATAGCCCCAACCACCAATATGGCCGTTGGAGAAGGCTGCTGTCGTATGGCGCACCAGACAGTCCGGTGCGCCAGCCACATCACCCAACCGTTAGGGTTCGACCGTTGGAGTTTCTGACATGTAGGCCACCGAACAGTCCGGTGGTGCACCGGACATGTCATGTTCACTGTCCGGTGCGCCATCTGACGCCTGCTCTGACTCTGCGCGTGCAACCGCGCACTGTTCACTGTTCCTGTAGCGTTGCAGATGACCGTTGGCGCAGGTAGCCGTTGCTCCGCTTGGCACACAGGACAGTCCAGTGCTACACTGGACAGTCCGATGAATTATAGCGGAGTGGCTCCTAGAATTCCCGAAGGTGGCAAGTTTGGAGTTGATCTCCCTGGTGCACCGGACATAGTCCGGTGGCACACCGGACAGTCCGGTGCGCCAGACCATGGCAGCCTTCGGTTTTCTTTGCTTCTTTTTGTTTGAACCCTTTCTTGGACTTTTTATTGGTTTGTGTTGAACCTTTGGCACCTGTAGAACTCATAATCTAGAGCAAACTAGTTAGTCCAATTATTTGTGTTGGGCAATTCAACCACATTAATCATTTGGGAAAAGGTGTGAGCCTATTTCCCTTTCAATCTCCCCCTTTTTGGTGATTGATACCAACACAAACCAAAGCAAATATATAAGTGCAGAATTGAACTAGTTTCCAAAAGGTAAGTGCAAATGGTTACTTGGAATTGAACCAATATACATTTCATAAGATGTGCATGGATTGCTTTCTTCTAGTTTAACATTTTGGACCACGCTTACACCACTTGTTTTGCAAATGTTTTGGAAGTTCTTTTTCAAAGTCTTTTGCAAATAGTCAAAGGTATATGAATAAGATTTTGAGAAGCATTTTCAAGATTTGAAATTTTCTCCCCCTGTTTCAAATGCTTTTCCTTTGACTAAACAAAACTCCCCTCAATGAAATTCTCCTCTTAGTGTTCAAGAGGATTTTAGATATTAATTTTGAAAGAGATCATACAAATTTGAAATTATATCAAAAATAAGATACCAATCGAAACACTTCTTTTAATACAAAATTGAAAGACTACATTTTTTGAAATTGGTGGTGGTGCGGTCCTTTTGCTTTGGGCTAATACTTTCTCCCCCTTTGGCATGAATCGCCAAAAACGGATACTTATGAGTGAAATATAAGCCCTTTTACTTTCTCTCCCCCTTTGGCAAATAATATATGAGTGAAGTTTATACCAAATTGGAGAGCGGTGCGGAGTGACGGCGAAGGATGAATAATTCGATGGAGTGGAGTGGAAGCCTTGTCTTCGCCGAAGAACTCCATTTCCCTTTCAATCTATGACTTAGCATGAAATACACTTAAAAACCACATTAGTCATAGCAAAGAAAGTGATATGATCAAAGGTATATAAATGAGCTATGTGTGCAAAATATCAATCAAAGTTCCTAGAATCAAGAATATTTAGCTCATGCCTAAGTTTGGTAAAGGTTTTCTCATCTAGTGGTTTGGTAAAGATATCGACTAATTGTTCTTTGGTGCTAACATATGCAATCTCGATATCCCCCCTTTGTTGGTGATCCCTCAAAAAGTGATACCGAATGGCTATGTGCTTAGTGCGGCTGTGCTCAACGGGATTATCCGTCATGCGGATTGCACTCTCATTATCACATAGGAGAGGAACTTTGGTTAATTTGTAACCATAGTCCCTAAGGGTTTGCCTCATCCAATGCAATTGCGAGCAACAATGGCCTGCGGCAATATACTCGGCTTCAGCGGTAGAAAGAGCTACAGAATTTTGTTTCTTTGAAGCCTAAGACACCAGGGATCTTCCCAAGAACTGACAAGTCCCTGATGTGCTCTTCCTATCAATCTTACACCCTGCCCAATCAGCATCTGAATATCCTATTAAATCAAAAGTGGATCCCCTAGGGTACCAAAGGCCAAACTTAGGAGTATGAACTAAATATCTCAAGATTCGTTTTACGGCCCTAAGGTGAACTTCCTTAGGATCGGCTTGGAATCTTGCACACATGCATACGGAAAGCATAATATCTGGTCGAGATGCACATAAATAGAGTAAAGATCCTATCATCGACCGGTATACCTTTTGTTCTACGGATTTACCTCCCGTGTCGAGGTCAAGATGCCCATTAGTTCCCATGGGTGTCTTGATGGGCTTAGCATCCTTCATCCCAAATTTTGTCAGTATGTCTTGAGTGTACTTCGTTTGGCTGATGAAGGTGCCCTCTTGGAGTTGCTTCACTTGAAATTCTAATAAATACTTCAACTCCCCTATCATAGACATCTTGAATTTTTGAATCATAATCCTACTAAACTCTTCACAATTAGATTTGTTAGTAGACCCAAATATGATATCATCAACATAAATTTGGCATACAAACAAATCATTTGCAATTGTTTTAGTAAAGAGTGTAGGGTCGGCTTTTCCGACTTTGAAGCCATTATCAACAAGAAAATCTCTTAGGCATTCATACCATGCTCTTGGGGCTTGCTTGAGCCCATAAAGTGCCTTAGAGAGTTAATAGACATGGTTAGGGTACTCACTATCTTCAAAGCCGGGAGGTTGCTCAACATAGACCTCCTCCTTGATTGGTCCATTGAGGAAAGCACTTTTCACGTCCATTTGATAGAGCTTAAAGCCATGGTAAGTAGCATAGGCAAGTAATATACGAATTGACTCAAGCCTAGCTACGGGTGCATAGGTTTCACCGAAATCCAAACCTTTGACTTGTGAATATCCCTTGGCCACAAGTCGGGCTTTGTTCCTTGTCACCACACCATGCTCATCTTGCTTGTTGCGGAAAACCCACATGGTTCCTACAACATTTTGGTTAGGACGTGGAACAAGATGCCATACCTCATTCCTCGTGAAGTTGTTGAGTTCCTCTTGCATTGCCAACACCCAATCCGAATCCCTTAATGTGTCTTCCACCCTGTATGGCTCAATAGAAGACACAAAGGAGTATGTTCACAAAAATGAGCAACACGAGATCGAGTGGTTACCCCTTATGAATATCGCCGTGGATGGAGTTCACGGGGTGATCTCATTGAATTGCTTGGTGGACTCTTGGGTGTGGTGGCCTTGGACCCTCATCATCTCCCTTGTCTTGATCATTAGCATCTCCCCCTTGATCATTGTCCTCCTCTTGAGGTGGCTTCTCTTGATCTTCATTTTCATCATCTTGAGCTTGATCCTCATCTTGGGTTGGTGGAGATGCTTGCATGGAGGAAGATGGTTGATCTTGTGCATTTGGAGGCTCTTCAGATTCCTTAGGACACACATCCCCAATGGACATGTTCCTTAGCGCGACGCATGGAGCCTCTTCATCATCTAGCTCATCAAGATCAACTTGCTCTACTTGAGAGTCGTTAGTCTCATCAAACACAATGTCACAAGAAACTTCAACTAGTCCAGTGGACTTGTTAAAGACTCTATATGCCTTTGTGTTTGAGTCATAACCAAGTAAAAAGCCTTGTACAGCCTTAGGAGAAAATTTAGATTTTCTACCTCTTTTAACAAGAATAAAGCATTTGCTACCAAAGACTCTAAAATATGAAACATTGGGATTTTTACCGGTTAGGAGTTCATATGATGTCTTCTTGAGGATTCGGTGAAGGTAGAGATGGTTGATGGCGTAGCAAGCGGTGTTGATTGCTTCCGCCCAAAACCGGTCCAAAGTCTTGTATTCATCAAGCATGGTCCTCGCCATGTCAAGTAGAGTTCTATTCTTCCTCTCCACTACACCATTTTGTTGAGGTGTGTAGGGAGAAGAGAACTCATGCTTGATGCCCTCCTCCTCAAGAAAGCCTTCTATTTATGAGTTCTTGAACTCAGTCCCGTTGTCGCTTCTAATCGTTTTGATCCTTAAGCCAAACTCATTTTGAGCCCGTCTCAAGAATCCTTTTAAGGTCTATTGGGTTTGAGATTTTTCTTGCAAAAAGAACACCCAAGTGAAGCGAGAATAATCATCCACAATAACTAGACAGTACTTACTCCCGCCGATGCTTATGTAAGCTATCAGGCCAAATAGATCCATGTGGAGTAGCTCAAGCGGCCTGTCAGTCATCATGATGTTCTTGTTTGGATGATGAACACCAACTTGCTTCCCTGCTTGACATGCGCTACAAATCCTGTCTTTCTCAAAATGAACATTTGTTAGTCCCAAAATGTGCTCTCCCTTTAGAAGCTTATGAAGATTCTTCATCCCAACGTGGGCTAGTCGGCGATGCCAGAGCCAACCCATGTTAGTCTTAGCTATTAAGCAAGTGTCAAGTTCAGCTCTATTAAAATCAACTAAGTATAGCTGACCCTCTAACACTCCCTTAAATGCTACCGAATCATCACTTCTTCTAAAGACAGTAACACCTATCTCCGTAAAAAGACAATTGTAGCCCATTTTACATAATTGAGAAATTGAAAGCAAGTTATAGTCTAAAGAATCTACAAGAAAAACATTAGAAATAGAATGGTCAGGTGATATAGCAATTTTACCAAGTCCTTTGACCAAACCTTGATTTCCATCCCCGAATGTGATAGCTCATTGGGGATCAAGGTTTTTCTCATAGGAGGAGAACATCCTTTTCTCCCCAGTCATGTGGTTTGTGCACCCGCTATCAATGATCCAACTTGAGCCCCTGGATGCATAAACCTACAAAACAAGTTTAGGCCTTGTTCTTAGGTACCCAAACGGTCTTGGGTCCTTTCACATTAGAAACAAGCACCTTGGGTACCCAAACACAAGTTTTTGACCCCTTGTGTTTGGCCCCAACATATTTGGCAACTACTTTGCCTGATTTGTTAGTTAATACATATGAAGCATCAAAAGTCTTAAATGAAATAATGGGCTCATTTGACGCAATAGGAGATTTCTTTTCAGGCAATTTAACATGTGTGGATTGCCTATAACTAGATGCCTCACTCTTATACATAAAAGCATGATGAGAGCCAGAGTGAGACTTCCTAGAATGAATTCTCCTAATTTTGTGTTCGGGATAACCGGCAGGGTATAAAATGTAACCCTCGTTATCCTGAACCATGGGAGCTTTGCCCTAAACAAATTTAGACAATTTCTTAGGGGCATTAAGCTTGACATTGTCTCCCTTTTGGAAGCCAATGCCATCCTTAATCCTAGGGCGTCTCTGTCGGTGTTTTGGGTCCGACCGCGCACCCGGGGTTGCCCCTCAAGGTGCTTTTTGGAGTAGGACGGTGTTATCGACTGTAGCTCGATGGTTCGTGCTAGTTGCACGAGAAACAGTGGACAGTTGTGTACAGGTTCGGGTCGCTTTGAGATGCGTAACACCCTACGTCCTGGTGTGAGCACTTTATGTGGTGGGTTACAAAGAGGTTCTCTAGTATTGGAAACGTAGAGAGCTAGTGTGGGTGGGTAAGTGATGAGGTCCATCGTCTTGAAGGGGTGCCCCCTAGGCCTTATATACTCGACCGTAGGGCATTACATGTGGATATGATAAAAACGTGTGCCTAAGTAATAGTGAACTAACTGAGTCTATCTTCCTATAATTCAGCCGACTCATCCTCGCTCGGTTCCGATGTACAGGGCCCTTGCGCGGGAAGGTCGGGTCAATGTTGTGATCACTGCTCAAATCCATCGGGCCGTCTTGGCCTGCATCGATCCAGTCTTGTGTTAATCCGCCTTATTGGACGTTCCTCCCAGGCCCACGAAGGGATGACCTCGCGAACTATTGGGCCCATGGGCCTTTCGTGAGGTCTTTTATCCTTCTGGTGGACCCGGGGGATATCTGTCCCCCACAAGCCCCCGATCTTTGGGTTAATTTTGAAATAACCGGCCCAAAGATCCTAGGTCCAGCTTGCAGTCTTTGATTTTACCAAGAAATGCCTTGGAAATAAGCCTGCCGGGTCACTACTTCTGAACTCTGAGTGATCCGGTAAAAATGATCTTTTACTATCTTCTTCCACTATTACTCCTCGAAATTGGGTGTTCTGTCTCAGGTTCATACTTCAGAGGTCAGCATTTTGCACTGTAGAATTTTGAAGTTCATTGGGTGCACCCAATGGGTGTAGCCCCCGAGCTTCGAGTGGATTTTTGCAGATAATCCACTCGAAGGTCTTCATTTCAAGTCTTCTCAGAAATCACTTTTATCTTCCACTTGTGCTTTTTCAGAGGTCAGTCTTGCCTTAGTTTTGCCTTATGCTTTAGAGATCAGCATTCTGCCTCTCAGGGTAGATGATTCATTGGGTGTACCGAAGGTGCACCCAATGGGTGTAGCTCCTGAGCTTCGAGTGGATTTTTTAAAATAATCCGCTCGAAGGTCTTCATCTCATGGTGTCTCTTTTTTTTCCTTAGAAATCATCATTTTCTTTTGTCGAATGCCCTAGAGGTCAGCATTATGTCATCAACGTTATGCTTTAGAGGTCAGCATACATTTTTGTCTTTGAAGTCAAGTACACGATCTGCCCATATTTTGCTAGGTCTGGCAATTTATTTGATCTGCGACTGATTGGACGTTCGATAGATGGCCTTTGGCAAGTCTTTATATCACTTCATGCTTCAAAGCTTCTGTCGATTAGATTTGTACCTCATCGGCTATATTTGGCTTTCCTCTGATATCTGTTGATATCCTCCTTTTGCCTTGAGGTATTCATTATGTATACTGTATGGATGTGACTGCTTGGGAAAATCTATTGAAAATTCCTGGACATCCCCATGGGGTGTAGGCAAGGGACGGCTTGGTGCACTGAGCGTTTAGCAAACTGCTTCTGAGTAGTAACTTGATGTGACCGCGGGTGTAATCATATCGCTCAAGCAGTTGACTGAAGTCCCAATGGGTGTCGTGTTACGTGGAACGGTGTCAGCCGCCTGACGTGTCTCCAGACGGTTTGAATTGCATATTGAATTTTTGCGACTGTTTGGTGGCCGTGGTAGGAGGTGAGCGGTTGCCTTCTTCTTCTATAAATAGTGTTCTTGCTTCTCCGGCATTTTCACATCTCTGACCACTGCTCGCTGTTTATTTTCTTCTCTTTCCTTCTACTCCACCATGGGCAAGAGCAAGAAGGGTGGTAGTTCTTCGCATCACTCCGGCGATAAACGAAAGCGTGAGCTGACTCCTCCCTCGGAGGACTTCAGCGACTCGGAGTACTCGGAGGAGGAGTTCTCCTCCAAGTCCGAGGGCTCACCGGTCCCTGTCTCTCCCCCAGCGTTGTCTGATGACTCAGACGACTCCCAGGGGCTCGCCGCAGAGGTGTGGACCTACATCCGGGCCGTCGAGCGTGCCGGGCTCGAGGGCTCGGATGAGTCGGAGTACTCCTCGGACGAGGAGAACTCCTCGTACTCGTCCGAGGAGGGCGGCGGCGGCAATGGCGGTGACGGCGACGACGACAGAGGCGATGATGATGGCGGCGAAGGCGACGGCAAGGGCGGTGACGGCGGCGGCAAAGGTGGCAGCGGCGACGGTGGCGACGGCAGCAAGGGCAGCAGCAGGGGCAGCAACAAAGGCAGCAGCAAGGGCAGCAACAGGGCCAGTGGCTAGATGCCACTGGTTTAAAGTGTTAGTGTAGATTAGTAGTAGAAGTAGTATTAGTGAAATAATGTAG
This sequence comes from Zea mays, assembly GCF_902167145.1. NCBI lineage: Eukaryota > Viridiplantae > Streptophyta > Magnoliopsida > Poales > Poaceae > Zea > Zea mays. Next base: position 115,094,525 of record NC_050096.1, read on the forward strand.
TAGTAGCTAGTAGTATAGTGTAGTGAAATATGATGTAGTAATGGGGAGGACATCAACTCATAACGAGTTGATTTGTAAGTTCGGTAGTGCTTCCCTTATAATGAAGAATGATTTCGCCCCATCTTGTGTGTACCATTTTGCCTTCCTGTCGATCGTCGATCGTGTTAATGCTTACAGCAGATGCTGTTTCTGAATGTAATGCTTGAATAGCGACTTAGAATCGTTGAGTTGCGCTTCCGACTGCCCTCTTCGCAACGTCAGCGCTTTAGTAGTAGCGGCCGAGTGATTATCAGCAATGTTGGTGCTTTTAGAAGTGATAGCCGAGTGATAGCGAGCCACATCGGTGTTTTAGAAATAACTACCGAGTGATTACTGGTGATGTCGGCGTTTTAGAAGTAACATCCGGATCTTTTGAAACCACGTCTTTGCTTTAGGAATAACAGCCGAGTGACTGTTGGCGACGTCGGCGTTTTAGAAATAACAGCCGAGTGATAACGGGCCACGTCGATCGCTTTGGAAATAGTGGCCGAGTGAAGTCTGGTAACGCCAGCGTTTTTAGAAATAGCAGCTGAGTTAAATTGGGCCGCGTCGGCCGTTTTGGAAATAACGGCCGAGTGATGACTTGGCACGCCAGCGTTTTAGAAATAACAACTGGGTGATGACATGGCATGCTAGCGTTTTAGAAATAACGGCTGGGTGATGACTGGGTGCTTTTTAGAAATGGCGTCTGGCCCGGGAAAACCCCATATGTACTGCACTGTCACATGCCTCTGCATTCTATGCCCTAGTTTTGCTTTTCTGCATCCAGGCCTTCTCTGCTCTCTTGCAATACTGCCTCCGTTCTGTTCGCCAACAAGGTTGAGATGGTGCCCAAGCGGAAATCCCAGAGTTCGTCCGCCGCAATCATTCCTCCTATCGATCCCAACAGTCAGTTGCCTTTCGCAGGTAACCACATGTCTGTCGTCTCTGAATCCGACCTTTTCCATCTCGTATCCATCGGAGTTCTTCCTCCGAAGGAGCTCTATTCTTGGCAGATCTGCCGTGGGGTCACTGTTCCGATAGAAGACACCCACGAATCTGTCATTTACGTTGCTTTTCTCATCCGAGGCCTTGCTCTTCCCATTTCTCCTTTCTTCCGCGGTCTCCTTGATTTCTATCACTTGAATCTGACCCATCTGAATCCCAATTCCATTCTGCAAGTTTCCGTTTTTGTTCATTTGTGTGAAGCTTTCCTTGGTATTTTGCCACACTTCGGCCTATGGAAGTACTTGTACCACTGTCGGCCTGGGATGGCCGGAGGGCAGCACCAGCTTGTGGGGGGCGCGAGTTTGGAAGTGCGCCGTGGGAGGAAGACTGACTACCTCGACATCCCACTCAAGGACAGCATCAAAGGATGGCGCCTGGAATAGTTTATCGTGGAGAATCACGGGAATTCCCTCCCCCCACGGGCAGGGAGACAGCCAGATGTTCGCACTCCGAGCTGGACCGAATCCCCCACAGACCTGGAGGTGGCTGAGGCAGGGGCTCTACTTGCTGAGGTTGGATTGTTGAAAGAGAGGGGTCTGACTGCAGAAGCTGTGGTTGCCGATTTCATTTTCAAGAACATTCAGCCACTAAAAGACAGAGCATACCCGACTTATCTGTATTGAGGCCTCGCTGATTCGACCCGGGTTACCAATAGAAGAATTCCTGCTGTGGATTTGGTCAGTCGGCTCGAGATGATACTCAAAGGCAAGGTTTCGAACATCGGTGCTCCTGTTGCATACTCAGCCTGGAATCTGCCTCCTTCCAGGGCCTTTACCAGTTTTGTGTCAAATCCTCCTGCTGGTGATAGCGGTTTGGGCCTTAGAGTGCGACCCTCTCCCGGAGAGGTTAGTGCTTTGGTTGCCTCACTTGGTGAAATTCCTGACGATGAGAGGTAGGTTCATTTTGAGGTACCTTTGAATCCCAGTGATGCAGAGATAAGTGCCATGTTGGATATGTTGGCTGAAGATTCCTCTGATGCAGCCCCTGCTGAAACACTGGCTGTACCACCCATCCAAGAGGCTGGCAAGGCTTTGGATATTCAGAGGTCTGATAGTGTTCGCCCGAAACATCCTCGCCGAGCCAATCAACCAACTTCTCCTACTGAGGGGAAGAAAAAGGAAAAGAGACGTCTTCACCGAGTGTCATGCTTGGATCAGGATGCTGGTCCTTCTGCTCCTGCTGCTGAGGAAGTGCAATACAAGTTTTTGCTGAAACTGACCTCAATGGGTGTGACCCGACTGACACTGACCCCAATGGGTGTAACCCGACTGATGCTAACCCAAATGGGTGTGATCCGGCCAAGGCTGACCCCAATGGGTGTACCGTCCACATTGTTGATGAAGATGAGGAAGAGGAGGATGAAATCCCTCTAGTTCGGAAGAACAGCCAACGCTACATAGCCAGCGGGGAAAGTAGTGGTGTTCCTTCTCCAGCTTTGTCTGCCCTCATTGGTCTGCAATAATTGTCTCTGGCAAACTTTGATCAGACTCTTGAAGACATGGTCCCAGAAGATCTGTTGTCAGAACCTTGAGATGGTGGAATGATGGATATTTGTGCTGATGTGCCTGATGCCGGGCTGTAGTTGTCTCGAGTAGCGTCCCGTGCCTTGTCGACCTTAGAGCGCGGTCTTAAGGGTCAGGAGGCTGGTCTGGATTGTTCTGCTCCCGTGGAAGTGGGTGAAGGTCCTTCAGCCTTAGAGGTGGCTGTTATAGAGAGTTCAGCCCTCAACGATGGCGCTAGCGCTTACCCAGCCCCCGAGGGTGTCGCCGGGGATGACCCGGCTTGGGTGGGTAGCGCGAGCTATGACCCAGCCCCTGAGGGTGTCCGAGTTGGTTCTCCCTCTCACACTTCCATGGATGTTCACATAGGGTCTTCTCCTCCGCATTCTGGTTGCATGGAAGCAGCTCAAGCTTTGGGTTAGGAAGTTGCCTTAGAGGTCGGCGCTCCTGATGACAGAGTTTTGATTCCTTCTGTTGACACTGACTTGGTCGCCACTGATGCATTGCAGGTTGCTCCGGGTGTTGATCCTTCATCGAGCCATCAACTGATTTCCCACGACTTGGGAGTTCCTTCGTTCTTCTCCAACCTCCAGGTAACTTGGTTTTTCCTGATTTGGCTGTACCCCGGGTGTGATGTTGTTCTTACACTCATTTGTTTTTAATGTCAGGCATTGGTTGATGAAATGGCTGGTCAGCTGAGGTCGCATGGTGCTTCTGTTCTAGAAAGAGCTCTATCTCTGACGCATTGGAATCCAGTGCTGCTTCAGCGGCGAGTATCTAATTTGGAGATGGCAAATGCTGGTTAGTGCCCTTTGTTTCTTCTTTGACTACTTGATTAATCTGCTTTGTAGCTGAACACCCTTGCTTGACTATTTCTTGACAGATATGGCTCGACGGTACTCTAATCTTGAAGAAAAACATTCTCAAGGTCAGACTGAACTGGCCCGGGTTTCTGCTTCTCTGAATGATGCTAACACGCTGAACTCCACTCTCCATGTTCAGCTCGACTCTAAAAAGGTGACCAGTGAATTAAGCTTTATTTGGCTTTGTCTGTGTGTTCTTAGTTCTTGCTTGACGTTGGAGAAACTAATTCTTGTCTGCAGGAGGAAAAACGTGCTCTTGCCACTTCTCGCGACAACCTTGACAAGCTATATCGCGACGCTAGCAACTCGTTGACCATCTTGGAGAGGAGTCATCGCTTCACCATGGAAGATTTGGATAATCATCGTTATAAGCTGCAAGAGGCCTTGGATGATATGATTCGCCTCAGGCAGGTGGTGTCGAACAAGGATACTATCATCAAGGATCTGCGTGCTTCCAAGAAATCAGTCGTCCAGGAGCTTGAAACTGCTCGGTTGGCTGTCAAGGCTGCTGAAGAGACTTCTGCTACTCTGAGGGCCCAGCGCGACAAAGCTATGGACAAAGCTATTCGCGCGGGGTGGATCCTGATGAGGAGACCCGGCGTGGTTGTTCCTGACGACATAGTGGCGGATGTGAATACCGCTCCTGATTCCTCGAGTCGTCCCTCTTCGTCGGTTGCTCCTGAGAAGAACATAACCAAATAGAAACACTGAATGCTTTGAATATGTGGTTAGTGTGCCCGGATATTTTGTTAGAAAACACTTTTTAGTACTGAATGCTGCTATTGTTTTCGCGTTGTTAGAATACAACAGTATCTACAATCGCAGAAGTAAATGCAGTATGAAATTTCTTCGTGGGGCATAGAGGTCGCCCTAAGATGAGTAATTGCAAACGCGCTTATGTTGGATTAAGTAAGCGCGAATGTGTCGTGCCGATTTAAGTCATTACCAACTTAAACTGACCGCTCCGTTAGTAGGGTATAGTGGTCACCCTGAATCAAGTAAGCGTGAGCATGTCGCACCGCCTTAAGTCATTGCCGACTTAAGACGATTGCTCCGTTAGTAGGGTATAGTGGTCACCCCGAGTTAAGTAAGCGTGAGCATGTCGCACCACCTTAAGTCATTGCCGACTTAAGCCGATTGCTCCGTTAGTAGGGTATAGTGGTCACCCCGAGTTAAGTAAGCGTGAGCATGTCGCACCGCCTTAAGTCGTTGCCGACTTGAGCCGATTGCTCTGTTGGTAGGGTATAGTGGTCACCCCGAGTTAAGTAAGCGTGAGCATGTCGCACCGCCTTAAGTCATTGCCGACTTAAGCTGATTGCTCTATTAGTAGGGTATAGTGGTCACCCCGAGTTAAGTATGCATGAGCATGTCGCACCGCCTTAAGTCATTGCCAACTTAAGCCGATTGCTCCATTAGTAGGGTATAGTGGTCACCCTGAGTTAAGTAAGCATGCCGGTTGACGGCGAACAATTCGAGTGCCTTTGAAGTCTTTTTATTGATGATATATTTCCCAGTTTACAGAGTACATTGCCGTCCCAATAGCTTTTGAGATATAGCTAGAGGTAAAACTTCCTAAGATGTTCTATGTTCCATGAGTTCCCAATTTCCGTGCCATCCATATGAGTGAGACGATATGATCCAGGCCGAGTGACTTCTGCTACTATGAATGGTCCTTCCCATAGAGACGACAGTTTGTGCCGTCCCTCCCCCGTTAGAATTCGGCGGAGGACGAGGTCTCCCACTGAGAAGGATTGGTGTCGTATGGCTTTGTCATGATAGCGCCTCAGAGTTTGCTGATATCGGGCCGACTGAATCACCGCATTCAATTGTTCTTCTTCTAGTACATCGACATCTTCCAGCCTAGTAGCCTCAGCTTCTGCTATGTTTTCAAAGATTAACCTTGGTGCCCCAAACTTGAGATCAGCAGGCAGCACTGCTTCCAAACCATAGACCATAAAGAAAGGTGTGTTTCCATGCAGAGCTCGACTAGGTTGAGTTCTCAGGCTCCAAACAACATATGGCAGCTCTCTAATCCACTTTCCTGCGAACTTTTCATTCTTGTCGAAGACTTTCTTTCTGAGCGCTTCCAATATCATCCCGTTGGCTCGTTCTTGAGAGCACCTAGAGGGGGGGGTGAATAGGTGATCCTGTAAAAACTTGAAACTTAATCCACAAAGCTTGATTAGGAGTTAGCACAGTAAAGCCAAGTGGCTAGAGAGGAGTTCTTGCAAAACACAATGACCACAAGAAGATCAACACAGATAGGCACAGTGGTTTATCCCGTGGTTCGGCCAAGTCCAACACTTGCCTACTCCACATTGTGGCGTCCCAACGGACGAGGGTTGCACTCAACCCCTCTCAAGCGGTCCAAAGACCCACTTGAATACCACGGTGTTTTGCTTTGTTTACTATATCCCGCTTGCGAGGAATCTCCACAACTTGGATCCTCTCGCCCTTACACTTTGATGTTCACAAAGAAGCACGGAAGTAAGGATGGGATGAGCAACGCACACAAGACACAAAATCAGAGCACAACACGCACGCAAGTCACAACTCGAGCTCACAACACAACCCAAAGAGTTTTCTACTCAAATGGAGCTCTAGTTGCTATCACAAAGAATCAAATGCGTGGAATTGGAGTCTTGGTGCTTAGGAATGCTTGGTGTACTCCTCCATGCGCCTAGGGGTCCCTTTTATAGCCCCAAGGCAGCTAGGAGCCGTTGAGAGCATTCCAGGAAGGCAATTCTTGCCTTCTATCGCCTGGCGCACCGGACAGTCCGGTGCACCACCGGACATTGTCTGGTGCGGATTTCTTTACTGTTTTGGCGCAGCCGACCGTTGGCGATTTGGAGCCGTTGGCGCACCGGACACTGTCCGGTGCACACCGGACAGTTCGGTGCCCCCTTCAGACCGTTGGCTCGGCCACGCGTCACGCGCGGATTGCGCGGCCGACCGTTGGCGCGCCCGACCGTTGGCTCACCGGACAGTCCGGTGAATTTTAGCCGTACGCCACCGACGATTTCCCGAGAGCGGCCTTTTCATCAGAACCAGCCTGGCGCACCGGACACTGTCTGGTGCACCACCGGACAGTCCGGTGTACCCAGACTGAGCAGAGTCTTGGCTGCTCGAGCCAAGACTTATCCAAATTGGTCTTTTCCTGTTTCTAGCACTTAGACGCAATACATTAGTCTCCAAAACAATGTACTAAGTCTTAGAAACATACCTTTACTCTTGATTTGCACTTCTTAAGTCTTTGGCACAATTATTACTCAAAGCATTTGTGTGGAGCACTTAATCACCAAAATCTTATAGAAATGTCCCAAGGGTACATTTCCCTTTCAATCTCCCCCTTTTTGGTGATTTATGCCAACACAACAAAAAGCAACTAAAAGCAGTGCAACATCAATGCAAATGAGAACACAAATTTGTTTTGATTCAAATTTGGCATATTTGGATCACTCTTTGCCACCACTTGGTTTGTTGTTGCAAATCAAACTCAATTTCCTATCTCTAAGTCAAATGCACTTGTTGAAGCATAGAGAAAGGTATTCCAAGAGAAATTGATCGAAGTTTCAAAAACTCCCCCTTCTTCCCATAACCAAACATTCTCCCCACAAGAGACCAATTTTGACAAAAAGAGACAATAAGAGAATTTTGACCAACCAAAAGCTCTATTCTACTATTTTCAAAATTCTCAAGTGGTAGCTGATCCATTTATTGCTTTGGCCTTATTTTCTCCCCCTTTGGCATCAAGCACCAAAACGGGATCGATCTTGGCCCTTAAACCCTATTGCCTCACCAAAATCTTCAACTAAGAGTAAAAAGGCAATAAGAGCATGGAGATGAACTTGGAATAAGTTACCCTCTTATCGGAGTGCAGTGGAAGTCTTGCATGGTCCAAGTCCACCTTTTCCCTTTCAAACCTCCTTTGAGACTAAAGTAAGAACACTCAAGCACATGGTTAGTCTCAAAGGATCAAGTTGTAGCACAACTCCCCCTAAATAAGTGCATCACTCACACATGGACTTTTGAGGTCCGGGGCGTGTTTGTACAACTTGAACACTATAAATAAACAACAATATGCATAAAGGAACATGATCAAAGGCATAAACACATGTATGCTACAAATCAATCCAAGTTCCACGAATCTAAGACATTTAGCTCACTATGCAGCCTGCAAAAGGTCTTCTCATCTAGAGGCTTGGTAAAGATATCGGCTAGCTAGTTCTCGGTGCTAACATGAAACACTTCGATATCTCCCTTTTGCTGGTGGTCTCTCAAAAAGTGATGTCGGATGTCTATGTGCTTTGTGCGGCTGTGTTCAACAGGATTATCCGCCATGCGGATAGCACTCTCATTATCACATAGGAGTGGGACTTTGCTCAGATTGTACCCAAAGTCCCTGAGGGTTTGCCTCATCCAAAGTAGTTGCGCGCAACACTGTCCTGCGGCAACATACTCGGCCTCAGCGGTGGATAGGGCAACGGAAGTTTGTTTCTTAGAGCTCCACGACACCAGGGACCTTCCTAAGAATTAGCACGTCCCTGATGTACTCTTCCTATCGACCTTACACCCAGCATAGTCGGAGTCTGAATATCCAATCAAGTCAAAGGTAGACCCCTTTGGATACCAGATCCCGAAGCAAGGCGTAGCAACTAAATATCTAAGAATTCGCTTCACAGCCACTAAGTGACACTCCCTTGGATCAGATTGAAATCTAGCACACATGCATACGCTAAGCATAATATCCGGTCTACTAGCACATAAATAAAGTAAAGACCCTATCATAGACCGGTATGCCTTTTGATCAACGGACTTACCTCCTTTATTGAGGTCAACATGTCCGTTAGTTCCCATTGGAGTCTTTGCGGGCTTGGCGTCCTTCATCCCAAACCGCTTTAGCAAGTCTTGTGTGTACTTCGTTTGGGAGATGAAGGTGCCATCCTTGAGTTGCTTCACTTGGAACCCAAGGAAGTAGTTCAACTCGCCCATCATCGACATCTCAAATTTATGTGTCATTACCCTGCTAAACTCTTTACAAGACTTTTGATTAGTAGAACCAAATATTATGTCATCGACATAAATTTGGCACACAAATAAGTCACTGTCACAAGTCTTAGTGAATAAAGTTGGATCGGCTTTCCCAACCTTGAAAGCATTAGCAATTAAAAAGTCTCTAAGGCATTCATACCATGCTCTTGGGGCTTGCTTAAGTCCATAGAGCGCCTTGGAGAGCTTACACACGTGGTCGGGGTACCGTTCATCCTCAAAGCCAGGGGGTTGCTCCACGTACACCTCCTCCTTGATTGGCCTGTTGAGGAAAGCGCTCTTCACGTCCATTTGGAACAACCTGAAAGAATGGTGAGCGGCATATGCTAGCAAAATACGAATGGACTCTAGCCTAGCCACAGGAGCAAAAGTCTCCTCAAAGTCCAAACCTACGACTTGGGCATAACCTTTTGCCACAAGTCGAGCCTTGTTCCTTGTCACCACTCCGTGCTCGTCTTGTTTGTTGCGGAACACCCACTTGGTTCCCGCAACGTTTTGCTTGGGATGAGGCACCAGTGTCCAAACTTCATTTCTCTTGAAGTTATTGAGCTCTTCCTGCATGGCCAACACCCAGTCCAGATCTAGCAAGGCCTCTTCTACCCTAAAAGGCTCAATAGAAGAGACAAAAGAGTAATGCTCCCAGAAATTAACTAATCTAGAGCGAGTAGTTACTCCCTTGCTAATGTCACCCAAAATCTGGTCGACGAGATGATTCCTTTGAATCAGCGTTCGAACTTGAGTTGGAGGGGCTTGTTGTGCTTCTTCCTCCATTACTTGATCATCTTGTGCTCCCCCTTGATCACATGCCTCCTTTTGATGAACCTGTTCATCATCTTGAGTTGGGGGTTGCACCATTGTTGAGGAAGAAGGTTGATCTTGCTCTTGGTGCTCCTGTGGCCGCACATCTCCAATTGCCATGGTGCGTATTGCGGCCGTTGGAACGTCTTCTTCATCTACATCATCAAGATCAACAACTTGCTCTCTTGGAGAGCCATTAGTCTCATCAAATACAACGTTGCTAGAGACTTCAACCAACCCCGATGATTTGTTGAAGACCCTATACGCCTTTGTATTTGAGTCATAACCTAACAAAAACCCTTCTACAGCTTTGGGAGCAAATTTAGAATTCCTACCTTTCTTTACTAGAATGTAGCATTTACTCCCAAATACACAAAAGTATGAAACATTGGGTTTGTTACCGGTTAGAAGCTCATACGAAGTCTTCTTGAGGAGGCGATGAAGGTACACCCGGTTTATGGCGTGGCAAGTCGTGTTTACGGCTTCCGACCAAAACCGCTCGGGCGTCTTGAATTCTCCAAGCATTGTCCTTGCCATGTCTATGAGCGTCCTGTTCTTCCTCTCTACCACACCGTTTTGCTGTGGTGTGTAGGGGGCGGAGAACTCGTGCTTGATCCCTTCCTCCTCAAGGTACTCCTCCACTTGAAGGTTCTTGAACTCGGACCCGTTGTCGCTCCTTATCTTCTTCACCTTGAGCTCAAACTCATTTTGAGCTCTCCTTAGAAAGCGCTTGAGGGTCCCTTGGGTTTCAGATTTATCCTGCAAAAAGAATACCCAAGTGAAGCGGGAAAAATCATCAACTATAACAAGACCATACTTACTTCCTCCTATGCTTAGATAGGCTATGGGTCCGAAGAGGTCCATATGAAGTAACTCCAAAGGTCTTGATGTGGTCATCACATTTTTGGTATGATGAGAGCTTCCCACCTGTTTACCTGTTTGACAAGCTGCACAAGGTCTATCTTTTTCGAAGGTTACATTTGTTAGACCTATTACATGTTCTCCCTTTAGAAGTTTGTGAAGGTTCTTCATCCCCACATGTGCTAAGCGGCGATGCCACAACCAGCCCATGTTAGTCTTAGCAATTAAGCATGCATCTAGACCGGCCTCCTCTTTTGCAAAATCAACTAAGTAGAGTTTGCCGTCTAATACACCCTTAAAAGCTAATGAACCATCACTCCTTCTAAAGACAGACACATCTACATTTGTGAATAAGCAATTATATCCCATATTACATAATTGACTAACTGACAAAAGATTATATCCTAGCGACTCTACTAAAAATACATTGGAGATAGAGTGCTCATTTGAGATGGCAATCTTGCCTAAACCTTTAACCTTGCCTTGATTCCCGTCACCGAATATGATTGAGTCTTGGGAATCCTTGTTCTTGACGTAGGAGGTGAACATCTTCTTCTCCCCCGTCATGTGGTTTGTGCATCCGCTGTCGATAATCCAGCTTGATCCCCCGGATGCATAAACCTGCAAGGCAGATTAGGCTTGGGTCTTAGGTACCCAACTCTTGTTGGGTCCTACAAGGTTAGTAAAAATAGCCTTAGGGACCCAAATGCAAGTTTTATCTCCCTTGCATTTTGCCCCTAATTTTCTAGCCACTACTCTCTTATCATTTCTACAAATAGCAAAGGAAGCATTGCATGCATGGTAAATTGTAGAATGTTCATTACTCACTTTCCTAGGTGCATGTACAACATTTCTTCTAGGCATATGATGAATATTATTTTTCCCAGCCAAATTTCTATCATTCATAATAGAAGAACTCGAAGCAATCATGGCATGAGAATTAAAAGCATCATAACTTCTATGAACATTCTTAGAAAACCTCCTATCATGGTATATGAAAGCATGGTTCTTTTGAACGCTATTAGCCATAGGGGCCTTCCCTTTCTCCTTGGCGGAGATGTGAGCCTTATGACTTGTTAAGTTCTTGGCTTCCCTCTTAAAGCCAAGCCCATCCTTAATTGAGGGGTGTCTACCAATCGTGTAGGCATCCCTTGCAAATTTTAGTTTATCAAATTCACTTTTGCTAGTCTTAATAAGTTGGGCATTAAGACTAGCCACTTCATCACTTAATTTAGAAATGCAAACAAGGTGTTCACTATAAGCATCAACATTAAAGTCTTTACACCTATTGCAAATTACAACATGATCTACGCAAGAGGTTGATTTATTAGCTATTTCTAGTTTAGCATTCAAGTCATCGTTAATACTTTTTAAACTAGAAATGGTCTCATGGCAAGTAGATAGTTCACAAGAAAGCATTTCATTCCTTTTGACTTCTAAAGCAAGAGATTTTTGTGCCTCTACAAGTTTATCATGTTCTTCATACAAAAGATCCTCTTGCTTTTCTAACAATCTATTCTTATCATTCAAGGCATCAATCAATTCATTGATTTTATCAATCTTAGTTTGATCTAAGCCCTTGAACAAATATGCATAGTCTATTTCATCATCGCTAGATTCATCCTCACTAGAAGAAGCATAAGTAGTCTTTCGAGTGTTTACCTTCTTCTCCTTTGCCATGAGGCAAGTGTGATGCTCGTTGGGGAAGAGGGACAATTTGTTGAAGGCCGAGGCGGTGAGTCCTTCGTTGTCGGAGTCGGATGACGAACAATCCGAGTCCCACTCCTTTCCAAGGTGTGCCTCGCCCTTAGCCTTCTTGTAGGCCTTCTTCTTTTCACTCTTCTTCTCTTGTTCCTGGTCGCTATCATTATTGGGACAATTAGCGATAAAATGACCAATCTTACCACATTTGAAGCATGAGTGCTTCCCCTTTGTCTTGTTCTTGTTGGGATGCTCCTTGCGACCCCTTAGCGTCGTCTTGAAACGCTTGATGATGAGGGCCATCTCTTCCTCATTGAGCCCCGCCGCCTCAACTTGTGCCACCTTGCTAGGTAGCACTTCCTTGCTCCTCGTTGCTTTGAGAGCAAAGGTTTGAGGCTCGTGGATTGGGCCATTCAACGCATCATCAACGTATCTTGCCTCATTGATCATCATCCGCCTGCTTACAAACTTCCCAAGTATTTCCTCGGGTGTCATCTTGGTGTACCTAGGATTCTCACGAATATTGTTTACAAGATGTGGATCAAGGACAGTGAAGGACCTTAGCATTAGGCGGACGACGTCGTGGTCCGTCCATTGTGTGCTTCCATAGCTCCTTATTTTGTTGACGAGAGTCTTGAGCCGGTTGTACGTTTGGGTTGGCTCCTCACCCCTGATCATCTCGAACCTTCCTAGTTCGCCTTCCACCAACTCCATCTTGGTGAGCATGGTGACGTCGTTCCCCTCATGCGAGATCTTGAGGGTGTCCCAGATCTGCTTGGCGTTATCCAAGCCGCTCACCTTATGGTATTCATCCCTGCACAATGATGCTACAAGAACAGTAGTAGCTTGTGCATTTTTGTGAATTTGCTCATTGATAAATATGGGACTATCAGTACTATCAAATTGCATTCCACTTTCTACTATCTCCCATATGCTTGGATGGAGAGAGAACAAGTGACTACGCATTTTGTGACTCCAAAATCTGTAGTCCTCTCCATCAAAGTGAGGAGGCTTACCAAGTGGAATGGAGAGTAAATGAGCATTGGTACTTTGAGGAATACGAGAGTAATCGAAAGAAAAATTAGAGTTAACCGTCTTCTTTTTCTCGTAGTCGTTGTCGTCGTTGTCCTTTTGGGAAGAAGAGGATTCGTCGCTGTCGTCGTAGTAGACGATCTCCTTGATGCGCCTTGTCTTCTTCTTCTTCCCGTTTTTTCTTTTGTGGCTCGAGCCCGAGTCAGTAGGCTTGTCATCTTTTGGATCATTGACGAAGGACTCCTTCTCCTTATCATTGACCACCATCCCCTTGCCCTTAGGATCCATCTCTTCGGGCGATTAGTCCCTTATGTGAAGATAATGGCTCTGATACCAATTGAGAGCACCTAGAGGGGGGGGGGTGAATAGGTGATCATGTAAAAACTTGAAACTTAATCCACAAAGCTTGATTAGGAGTTAGCACAGTAAAGCCAAGTGGCTAGAGAGGAGTTCTTGCAAAACACAATGACCACAAGAAGATCAACACAGATAGGCACAGTGGTTTATCCCGTGGTTCGGCCAAGTCCAACACTTGCCTACTCCACGTTGTGGCGTCCTAACGGACGAGGGTTGCACTCAACCCCTCTCAAGCGGTCCAAAGACCCACTTGAATACCATGATGTATTGCTTTGTTTACTATATCCCGCTTGCGAGGAATCTCCACAACTTGGAGCCTCTCGCCCTTACACTTTGATGTTCACAAAGAAGCACAGAAGTAAGGATGGGATGAGCAACGCACACAAGACACAAAATCAGAGCACCACACGCACACAAGTCACAACTCGAGCTCACAACACAACCCAAAGAGTTTTCAACTCAAATGGAGCTCTAGTTGCTATCACAAAGAATCAAATGCGCGGAATTGGAGTCTTGGTGCTTAGGAATGCTTAGAGAATGCTTGGTGTACTCCTCCATGCGCCTAGGGGTCCCTTTTATAGCCCCAAGGCAGCTAGGAGCCGTTGAGAGCATTCCAGGAAGGCAATTCTTGCCTTCTGTCGCCTGGCGCACCGGACACTGTCCGGTGCGGATTTCTTTCCTGTTTTGGCGCAGCCGACCGTTGGCGATTTGGAGCTGTTGGCGCACCGGACACTGTCCGGTGCACACCGGACAGTCCGGTGCCCCCTTCAGACCGTTGGCTCGGCCACGCGTCACGCACGGATTGCACGACCGACCGTTGGCTCGGCCACGCGTCACGCTCGGATTACGCGGCCGACCGTTGGCGCGCCCGACCGTTGGCTCACCAGACAGTCCGGTGCACACCGGATAGTCCAGTGAATTTTAGCCGTACGCCGTCGACAATTTCCCGAGAGCGGCCTTTTCATCAGAGCTAGCCTGGCGCACCGGACACTGTCCGGTGCACCCAGACTGAGCAGAGTCTTGGCTGCTCGAGCCAAGACTTATCCAAATTGGTCTTTTCCTGTTTCTAGCACATAGACGCAATACATTAGTCTCCAAAACAATGTACTAAGTTTTAGAAACATACCTTTACTCTTGATTTGCACTTCTTAAGTCTTTGGCACAATTATTACTCAAAGCATTTGTGTGGAGCACTTAATCACCAAAATCTTATAGAAATGTCCCAAGGGTACATTTCCCTTTCAGTTCTACCTGCCCGTTGGCTCTTGGGTGCGCCACCGAGGCATATTTGATCTGAATGCTCTTTTGCTCGAAGAAATCAAAGAACTCTGAACTTGTGAAGTTGGATCCTAGGTCGGTTATGATGCTATTCGGTATTCCAAACCTGAATATTATGTCTTGTATGAATTCCACTGCCTTAGCTGGAGTTAGAGAGGCAATGGGTTTGAACTCTATCCATTTAGTGAATTTGTCGATAGCAACCAGTACATGAGTGTATCCTCCTTGAGCTTTCTTGAAAGGTCCAATCATATCCAATCCCCAGCATGCGAACGACCAAGTTACAGGTATGGTTTGCAGTTGCTGCGCTGGTAAATGTTGCTGTTTTGACAAGTACTGGCAGGCTTCGCACCTCTGGACTAACTCGGCTGCATCATTCTTTGCTGTTGGCCAGTAGAAACCTGACCTGAAGACCTTCCCAACCAGGGTCCTGGATGCTGCGTGTATCCCGCATTGCCCAGCATGAACCTCTTCTAGCAATTGCTTTCCGGTGGCTGAGAGAATGCATTTCATGAGGACTCCTGATGCGCCCCTTCTGTACAGCGTTTCCCCAATGAGAGTATAATGAGCTGACTGCCTTGAAATTCATTCTGCTGCATTTTTGTCATCTGGTTCCTCCTCATTTTTATGTACTTGATGATCGGCTCCCTCCAGTCATCAGAATTTGACTCTGGTTGGCTCAAAGCATTGCATTCCTCCACCCGATCTAGTGAAATGCTCGGATGCAGTATTTCTTGTACGAAAACTCCAGGTGGGACCTGAGTCCGACTGGATTCGAGCTTGGACAATGTATCAGCTGCCGTGTTGCGATCTCTCTCCACATGATGAAATTCTAGACCTTCAAATTTGTCTTCTAGTTTCCGGACAGCAGTGCAGTATTTTCCCATGGAATCATTCGAGCAATCCCATTCTTTATTTATCTGACTTATGACCACTAGAGAATCTCCATACACCATCAGTCTCTTGATACTCAGTGATATGGTGATGTTCAGTCCATGAATCAGAGCTTCGTATTCTGCTGCATTGTTGGAGGCTGGGAATAACAACTGAAGAGCATATTTGAGTTGTTCACCTCCAGGTGCAATAAAAAGGATCCCTGCGCCTGCTCCCTGCAGCTTCAACAAGCCATCAAAATACATTCGCCATACTTCTGCAGTTTCCGGGTTATCCGGCACCTGTTGCTCGGTCCATTCTGATACAAAGTCAACCAGTGCTTGAGTTTTGATTGCGGTGCGAGGTCGAAACTCGATGTCATGGGATCCCAATTCACAGGCCCACTTGGCTATTCTTCCAATGGCTTCTTTATTGTGGAGAATATCCCCTATCGGAAATCCAGTGACTACTATGACTTTGTGGTCGTCAAAGTAGTGACGGAGCTTGCGTGCAGTTAGAAGTACTGCATATAACAGCTTCTGAACCTGAGGGTATTTCTTCTTTGAAGGGCCCAGAACTTCACTTATGAAATAGACATGATGTTGTACTGGGTATGCATGTCCCTCTTCCGCTCGCTCGACTACCAACACGGTGCTCACCACGTGAGTCGTGCAAGAGATGTATAATAGCAGATCTTCAGCCGGTTGAGTCGGCGTGGCTCGGCGCAGCGGTTTTAGCACTGGTGGTGTTGTCAGGAATTTTTTCAGCGCATCTAGAGCTTCTTATGCTTCTGAAGTCCACTGGAATTTGTCTACCTTCTTGAGCAACTTATAGAATGGTAAGCCTTTCTCCCCCAGCCTTGATATGAATCTGCTCAGAGCTGCCATACATCCGGTAAGTCTTTGTACTTTCTTCTGTGATCGTGGTGCTTCCATCCTCATGATAGCTTCAATCTTTTCTGGATTGGCTTCAATTCCCCGGTGGCTGACAATAAACCTGAGCAACTTTCCTGCTGGTACTCTGAAAACACATTTTTCGGGATTAAGCTTCCATCGGTATCGTCGTAGGCTGTTGAAGACCAGCTGTAAATCTTCAATGAAATTTTCTGAATTCTCTGTCTTGATTACCACATCATCCACATAAGCTTCCACACGCTTGCCCCAGTGGTCGGCTAAGCATGTCTAAATAGCTCTCTGATAAGTCGCTCCAGCGTTTTTGAGGCCGAACGGCATGGAGGTATAGCAGAAGGCTCCGAACGGGGTGATGAATGCTGTTTTTCCTCATCTTCTTTTGCCAAACTAATCTGATGATACCCAGAGTAGCAATCCAAGAAAAACAACACAGAACATCTGGCGGTTGAATCCACCACCTGGTCTATCCTAGGAAGCCCGAAGGGATCCTTTGGATAGTGTTTGTTGAGATCCGTATAGTCGACGCACATGCGCCAATCCACTTTATTCTTTTTGAGTACAAGAACAGGATTAGCTAGCCACTCAGGATGTAACACCTCTCTAATGAACCCTGCAGCAACCAAGCGAGCCAGCTCAGCGCGGATGGCTTCTCTTTTGTCGGGCGTGAAGCGACGTAATTTCTGTCGGATCGGCCTCGCTTGGGGGTAGACCTTCAATTTGTGCTCGGCCAGTTCTCTCGGGACTCCCAGCATATCCACAGGTTGCCATGCGAATACGTCTCGGTTATCTTGCATAAACTGGACGAGCGCGCCTTCCTATTTGTCATCTAGACTGGAACTGATGATAGCAGTTTTGCGCTCGTCGGTGAACCGAAGATTGATTCTCTTGGTTTCTTCAGTCAGCTACATAGAGGTCATGACTTGAGCTTCATTCGCGGTTATCGCGAGGTCTTCCTCAGGCTTTGAGTTCGCATGCGCAGAAGAAGTCGTCGATGGTTTGGTAGTGAGGGCCGCCTGAATGGCCACTCAGAAACATTCTGCGGCGCCTTGGAAGTCAGCGCGCACAGTTATGATTCCTTGTGGTCCTGGCATCTTCAATATCATGTAGGTATAGTGCGGAATGGCCATGAACTTCGCCAACCCAGGCCTCCCGATGATGGCGTTCTATCCGCAATCGAAGTTCACCACCTCGAACCTTAGGAACTCGGTTCTGTAGTTCTCCGGAGTTCCGAAGGTGACCGACATGTATATGTGGCCCAGTGGATATTCCCCTTCAGTCGGCACGATGCCAAAGAAGGGTGTGTCCCACTCGTGGAGCTCTTTGAGGGGAACTCCCAAGCCTTGGAGCGTCCGGGGGAAGGTGACGTTGATGCTGCTCCCCCCGTCCACTAATACCTTCTTTACCCTGCTCTCTCGGATCACCAGATCGACGAGGAGCGGGTACTTGCCTGGGTGGTCGAAGTTGAGCCACTGATCTGCCCGGGTGAAGGTGATCGGATGCTTAGACCATCGGTACGGGGCAGGTGGACCGGTAGCCACCACAAGTATCTGACGATCGTTGAGCTTTTGTTGTCTCTTGCTTTCCTACGACCCGTGTCCGCCGAAGATGACGTTGACTTCTCTGTCGACGCGCGGGAAGGCTCCACCTTCTCCCTCCTCCTGTTGCTGGGGTTGTCGCGGTTCTCCTGGTTCTCCTCGCGGCGGGGGTGGAGGTAGAGGTTGGAAGGGTCGGCCGTTCCCCACGGAGTGCTTGAAGTCTCTGCAGTTCCGGAGGGTGTGGCGCATGTCCTTGTGGTACGGGCACTGGGCGTCGAGGATGTCGTCTAGCGTGTGTTTGCCTCTGCGAGGTCCTCCTCAGGCGCGAGAGGCGGGCAGTCCGACGGCGTGGACCTCTTCACGAGGCCTCTTCTCCCAGCGTTTGTCGGGTTGCTGGTTCGTGTCGCATCGCGGTGCTGTTGGTGCAGGCTTTGCTCCTCCGATGAGGTCTAGAGCTCATTCATTGGCGGTGATGTAGAGGTCGGCTTCCCAGAATAGCTGCTCCGAAGTGGTTGGCGCCCTTTGTAGTATGGCTCGGACGAAGGCCGAGTCATTGGATCCCCGGTAGAAGTCCTCGATCACTGCTGCTTCCGCGACCTCGGGGATACGATTTCTCATGGTCTGGAATCTTTTGAGGTACGACCGGAGAGTTTCATCCCCCCGGCGCTTTATGGATTTGAGGTCCCATGGTTGTGCCGGTTTGTCGGAGAGAGACTGGAAGTTGGCGGTGAAACGCCGACTGAAGTCGCTCCAGTCGTCAATGCAGTGTCGGGGTAAGTGTCTAGCCATTGCAGCGTGTCTTGCCCAAGGACGATAGGCAAGTATGCGGTCATCACATCCTCGGTTGCCCAGCGGCTCGGGCGGCGGTGGTGTAGACGGACAGCCAGCCTCCCGGATCCTGCTTAGGTTCATATTTGTCGACATTGGATACCTTGAAGTTAGGGGGCCATTGAATGGCCCTAAGTCGCGGAGTAAGCGCCGATACTCCACAACTGTCTTCTTGTCGTCGGTGATGATGTCTTTCCCGGGGAGGGTAGTGGTTGTCGTGGTGCCTCGACCGTCCCCGGGTGGTTCCACCAGTTGAAGTCGTGGCCGACTCGGTTCTGGTAGCCTGACTCCGCGCTGGGATGCCATGATCCCGATCGTACTCTTCCCGGCGACGGATCTCGTTCTCGTGTCGTCGTTCGCGCGAAGCGTTGATGGAGCTCCATGTGTCCCGCCGACTGTTGATGGTGTGTCGTAGATCGTTCGGCGGATGAGCGAGGGGTAGAAGGTGGTTGGCTGCCTTAGTGAACAGCCGCCGATAGCCCTCGGCGTCGGGAGTCCGGGGGAGGCCATCAGCTATCCGAGCCAACACTCCACCGACTTCACTCGGCGTGTTCATGGCTCGGGCGAAATCGGGGTTCAGGTTGCGTCCAAAGAGTGGATTTTCCCGACGTTGCCTTGTTTCCTGCTCGGCCTGTTCTTGAGCCTGCCGACGGTCATGTCGTTAAGAGTTCCTTCTTTCTCTAAGGACCCGTTCTTCTGGAGTTTCTCCTACTTCTGAGACCTCGTCTCGTGATACGGGCTGCGCCGGATTCCGTTCTCTGGCTTCGTGATGCCGCCGAATATTTCGGTGTCGGTTCCTCCGTCGGCGAGACTCCCGATGAAGAGGCTCCTCTCCTGGTGCAGTTGGTTCATCGTCGGAGACCGGATTCGATTCCACTCTTCCCCCGATGAAGAGGACGTCGGGGTAGAATGGGGCAGCTGACACGACAATCTTCTTTCCGTCCTCCTTTGAGGATGGAGGCACAGAAAGAGCAGCTTGACGTCCCTTGGCTTCATTCGCTTCTTTCCTCCTTGTGATCCGTGTCCATTTTTCTGTCGAAGAGGTGGACAACGGGGTTCTCCGGGTAGACGGACCCTCGGCTCCTAGCTTGCTGAAGGTGATCTTTTCTCGGAGTGCTGGAGGTTGCGCTTTTCCCTACTTTGCTCTGATTTTTTCGGAGATCTTTGAGGACGACTTTCTCTTCGGTGGATCCGCGATGCGATGCAGAGTTCCCTCCTCATCTGCTACAGATGAGATAGTTCCAAAGCAGAACACGGACCCAGGACGGAGGATGATCTTGTGCTTGAAGGTGACGGCCATTGAGCTAGCTTGGATCGACGACACACCCCCTACCTGGCGTGCCAGCTGTCGGTGTTTTGGGTCCGACCGCGCACCCGGGTTGCCCCTTAAGGTGCTTTTTGGAGTAGGACGGTGTTATCGACTGTAGCTCGATGGTTCATGCTAGTTGCACGAGAAACAGTGGACAGTTGTGTACAGGTTCGGGCCGCTTTGAGATGCGTAACACCCTACGTCCTGGTGTCAGCACTTTATGTGGTGGGTTACAAAGAGGTTCTCTAGTATTGGAAACGTAGAGAGCTAGTGTGGGTGGCTAAGTAATGAGGTCCATCGTCTTGAAGGGGTGCCCCTAGGCCTTATATACTCGACCGTAGGGCATTACATGTGGATATGATAACAACGTGTGCCTAAGTAATAGTGAACTAACTGAGTCTATCTTCCTATAATTCAGCCGACTCATCCTCGCTCGGTTCCGATGTACGGGGCCCCTGCGTGGGAAGGTCGGGTCACTGTTGTGATCACTGCTCAAATCCATCGGGCCGTCTTGGCCTGCGTCGATCCAGTCTTGTGTTAATCCGCCTTATTGGACGTTCCTCCCAGGCCCACGAAGGGATGACCTCGCGAACTATTGGGCCCACGGGCCTTTCGTGAGGTCTTTTATCCTTCTGGTGGACCCGGGGGATATCTGTCCCCCACAGTCTCCCACTATAGAGCATGCTTCTAGCAAATTTAAATTTTTCATTTTCTAACTCATGCTCATTAATCTTAGCACTAAGTTGAACTATGTGATCATTTTGTTGTTTGATTAAAGCTAGGTGATCATGAATAGCATCAACATTAATATCTCTACATCTAGTGCAAATAGTAACATGCTCAACGGCAGATGTAGAGGGTTTGCAAGTATTTAATTCAACAATCTTAGCATGTAAAATAGCATTCTCATCTCTAAGATCGGAAATAGAAACATTGCATACATTCAAATCTTTAGCCTTAGCAATTAATTTTTCATTCTCAATTTTAAGGCTAGAGAGAGATGCATTCAAATGTTCAATCTTTGCAATCAAATTAGTATTATCATTTCTAAGACTAACAGTTGAATCATCACAACTATCTAACTTCTCAACCTTAGCAATTAGTTTAGCGTTCTCACTTCTAAGGTTGGAGATGATATCATGGCAAGTGCTTAGCTCACTAGTTAATTTTTCACATTTTTCTATCTCCTGAGTATAAGCACACTACAACAAACTTGTTAATCTATGACGCTCAATCGGTGACGATACCTGCAAATCGTCATAGATAACCGTCACAGATGCTCATCTGTGACGGTTTCAATGGTTATCTGTGACGATTTGCAGGTATCTGTCATGGATTGAGCGTCATAGATTAACAAGTTTGTTGTAGTGGCATTTTTAACTTTAACATGCTTCTTATTTTCTTTAATAAGGAAGTCCTCTTGGATATCCAAGAGTTCATCCTTCTCATGAATGGCACTAATCAATTCATTTAATTTTTCCTTTTGTTGCATGTTTAAGTTGGCAAAAAGGGTGAGCAAGTTATCCTCATCATCACTAGAATTTTCCTCATCACTAGAAGTTGCATACTTAGTGGAGGATCTAGATTTTGCCTTCTTCTTCTTGCCGTCCTTTGCCATGAGACACTTGTGGTCGACGTTGGGGAAGAGGAGACCCTTGTTGACGGCGATGCTTGCGGTGTCCTCGTTGCAGGAGGAGTCGGTGGAGCTCTCATCGGAGTCCCACTCCCGGCAAACATGGGCATCACCGCCCTTCTTCTTGTAGTATCTTTTCTTTTCCCTCCTCTTTCCCTTCTTGTCATCGCCCCTGTCACTATCACTTGATAATGGACATTTAGCAATGAAATGATCGGGCTTACCACACTTGTAGCAAACTTTCTTGGAACAGGGCTTGTAATCTTTCCCCTTCCTTTGCTTGAGGATTTGGCGAAAGCTCTTGATGATGAGCGCCATCTCCTCGTTGTCGAGCTTGGAGGCGTCGATGGGGAGTCTACTTGATGTAGACTCTTCTTTCCTCTCCTTCATTGCTTTGAAGGCAACGGGTTGCCCTAGGGTGTGGAGGTGGCACCTTGCTCGATGATTTTCTTGGAGCCTTTGATCATCAATTCAAAGCTCACAAATTTTCCTATTACTTCCTCGGGAGACATTAGCTTGTATCTAGGATCACCACAGATTAATTGAACTTGTGTAGGATTAAGAAATACAAGTGATCTTAGAATAACCTTGACCATTTCATGGTCATCCCATTTGGTGCTCCAGAGGTTGCGCACTTGGTTCACCAAGGTCTTGAGCCGGTTGTACATGGCTTGTGGCTCCTCTCCTTGGTGAAGCATGAAGCGACCGAGCTCCCCCTCGATCGTCTCCCGCTTGGTGATCTTGGTCACCTCATCTCCTTCGTGCGCGGTCTTGAGCACATCCCAAATCTCTTTGGCACTCTTCAACTCTTGCAACTTATTATACTCCTCTCGACTTAGAGAGGCGAGGAGTATAGTGGTGGCTTGGGAGTTGAAGTGCCGGATTTGGGCTACCTCATCCAAGTCATAGCCTTCATCCCCCATGGATGGTTCCTGCGCTCCAAACTCAACAATGTCCCAAATACTAGCGTGGAGTGAGGTTAGATGGTGCCTCATTTTATCACTCCACATACAATAATCTTCACCGTCAAAAACCGGTGGTTTGCCTAGTGGGACAGAAAGTAAAGGAGTGTGTTTAGAAATGCAAGGGTAGCGTAGGGAGATCTTACTAAACTTCTTGTGCTCATGGCGCTTAGAAATGATGGATGGCGCGTCGGAGCCGGATGTAGAAGGTGATGAAAAATCGGTCTCGTAATAGACCACCTTCATTTTTTTTCTTCTCGCCGCTCCGATGCGACTTGGTGTGTGAAGGGGATCCCTTCACCTTGTTGCCGGACTCTCCCGATGGAGCCTTCCCGTGGCTTGTGGCGGGCTTCTCGCCGATCACAATCTCCTTCTTGGTGTGATCTCCCGACATCACTTCGAGCGGTTAGGCTCTAATGATGTATCAGGCTCTGATACCAATTGAAAGTCGCCTAGAGGGGGGGTGAATAGGCATAATCTGAAATTTACAAACTTAAGCACACACTACAAGCCGGGGTTAGTGTTATAATTAAATTCGAGTCCGAAAGAGAGGGAAAACAAATCAACAAAGAAATAAAGCGGATAACACGGTGATTTGTTTTACCGAGGTTCGGTTCTTGCAAACCTACTCCCCGTTGAGGTGGTCACAAAGACCGGGTCTCTTTTAACCCTTTCCCTCTCTCAAATGGTCACTTAGACCGAGTGAGCCTTTCTCTTCAATCAAATGGGACACTTAGTCCACTACAAGGACCACCACAACTTGGTGTCTCTTGTTTTGATTACAAGTGAGTTGGAAACAAGAATAGAGGAAGAAGAAAAGCGATCCAAGCGCAAGAGCTCAAAAGAACACAAAAGTCTCTCTCTCTAGTCACTAATTTGTTTGGAGTGATTCCAAACTTGGGAGAGGATTTGATCTCTTTGTTTGTGTCTTGGAATGAAGTCTCGAGCTCTTGTATGAGGTTTGATGGCTGAAAACTTGGATGCATTGAAGTGTGGTGGTTGGGGGGTATTTATAGCCCCAACCACCAATATGGCCATTGGGGAAGGCTGCTGTCGTATGGCGCACCGGACAGTCCGGTGCACCACCGGACACTGTTCGGTGCGCTAGCCACGTCACCCAACCGTTAGGGTTCGACCGTTGGAGCTTCTGACATGTGGGCCACTAGACAGTCCGGTGGTGCACCGGACATGTCCTGTTCACTGTCTGGTGCGCTATCTGACGCCTGCTCTAACTCTACACGCGTAGCCGCGCACTGTTCACTGTGTTCTTGTAGCGTTGCAGATGACCGTTGGCGCAGGTAGCCGTTGCTCCGCTTGGCACACCGGATAGTCCGATGCTACACCGGACAGTCCGGTGAATTATAGCGGAGTGGCTCCCAGAATTCCCGAAGGTGGCAAGTTTGGAGTTGATCTCCCTGGTGCACCGGACACTGTCGGGTGGCACACCGGACAGTCCGGTGCGCCAGACCAGGGCAGCCTTCGGTTTTCTTTGCTCCTTTTTGTTTGAACCCTTTCTTGGACTTTTTATTGGTTTGTGTTGAACCTCTGGCACATGCGGCCATGTAGGACTGCTTCCAGAGGTCAAACTGGCAGTCGTCAAGCTTCTTCTCGTCGTCGACGAGCGACGCCAACGTGAGCGCCTCCTGCTAGTGGTGTTTGTTCAGGATATCCAAGCAAGAAACATGGATTCATCCTTGACGTTGATTTATGAAAATGACTCACAAGTCGGATCCATGGAAAAATATTACGGAGAATAAATGTCACACATGCAAAAAAAGAATTTAAGTTAAAACATTATTCAAACAAAAGAAATTGCATGCAAGGCTCTTCTTTAAATACTACTCCCTCCATCCAAAAATATAATTCAAGAATCTCTGTGAAACTTATCTACTACTACGCATTGTGAAAGGGTAGTAGGTAGGCTTGGGGAGAGATGTAGTAGATGTTTTTTCTGTAATAGATGTAGACATAAACACACATGTGGTGTAGCGGTAGCTATTGCTTGCATTTGTCTGAAAGGTCGCGGGTTCGAATCCCTTTGGGATCATTTGTGTTTTTTTTTTATTTTAGCTAGACGTGGGCTATATGTCGGAATGAGAATGGGAATGGGCTTTGCGGGAAGTGGGAATGGGAAAGGCAGAACAGAGAATGGATTGTGTGGGGAGGAGGGAATTGGAAAGATAGAACAGAAAATGAAAATGGCAGAATAGGGAATGGTGGCAGAACACAGAATGGTAGGCTACTCTTGCAGCCTGAATAAGTAGTAGAGATATGCATAAAAAGTTCCATAATGCATGCATGAAGCCATCACCAATCAATTAAAAAAATCAATGCTCAGGTCTCAAAGCACATGACAGATGGATGACACCTACTATTTCTACACCATAGAATTGGGATCCTGCATTTTTTATAAAAAAAGATTAGAAAAATATGTCTGAACATGGACACCAGGTGAATTCCGATTTACGGGAAGATAGATATAACCTTTTTCTTTTCTTTTCTTTTTGTGTGTTTAATTGGTCTGAGGTTGATGGCATCACCTGTCTCACTTTTAGTCGTTTAATTAGAAATTTTAATACTGTAGACAACTATTCGCTTCGGATTAAAGCCAACTGTTTAGATTGCTGCAGCTATAATCCATAAAGACAAAAATACTATAGAAACAGTAGAAACTGATATAAATTAAAGCTAAGCGAACAGGCTAGGATATGGCAAGCAGCCTCTAGGGAATGGCCGCCGATGTCGTACCTATATAAACTAACCTAAGGGAAATACATAGAACTGTTCATGATATAAAGCTTTGTTGATCTGATGGAATGGGACAGATCACCATTCATCAAACAGGTAGGTCAGACGTGTGATTTCCAAGATAGAATCAAATCCCATCTCTAGTGTCTACTTTGATGTTGTGCTACCTCCCATATCTGCAAGAATTTCATCTCCTCATGTCACATGCAACTTTTATCCACATCTACTATCCATCAGGAACAAAAGAATTGAGTTACGCGATATTCCGAGGTGAGATTTTTCAACAAAGTTTACTGGTCCTGAGTCTAGGCTTTGCTGCTACCAGCAATGGAATAGTAGTTGGCAATGTTGGCTCGAAGAACAAGGACCATGAAGCACATGTGAGATTTCGCTGACAGATTTGAGTAAACACTGGGCCTGCAACCTTTCAGGCTTTGTGTAACTGAGCCATCGATGCGAGTTTCTTGTATGGAAAATCAGAAAAAACATGGAAATAACTCCTTTTTTCTCTATATGAAAAAAAGAACTTGACGATTGGTAGCTAAAATTTTAGAGGGAACAATCCAACTTTCTTCAGAAAAAAAAGTCGCGCCCAGTCTCTCCGGAAAACTATATAGCAAAATAAAAAGTTCAACTAATAACTGAGCATATGATAGTGCCAATTAGTTCCTATTGACATGTAAAGAAAATGGTAGCGACCAAGAGGAACAGCACAAGTATCGTCTATTTTTCAGAAAAAGCCTGGCTGCAGTTGTACATAACAGAATGAAAAGAACAGCGACAACAAGAGTTGTTCCCAACTAACTTGTCGCCATATTTAAGGAGATTCTATGCTACCTTCTTAGAGGATTTAGCTCCCTCTGCTATCTACCCCTCTGAACCAAACTGCTTTCCTCGTCTGCTTCTACTTTGCTCTTCATCTTCAGAGTGAACTTTGGTCCAAAGATTCAGAAGCGAAAGCTGCTAGTCGGAGTTGCACAACTGAGAGAACAGTTCCAGAGGTAAGATGGTGGCTGTGCTTTGATTTGTTTTTTCTGTTTGTGATCCATTCATTCTACTGTACGCATAGGCCTCTAACAGTCTATTTTGGAACATGAACATCCAGGACACATGTGTATCCTTGTCATTCATGCAAATTGCATCCTTGTTTGCTGTCTCTCTCTTTTTTGTGTGTTTCTTCCTTGTCATGTTTTAGTGTATATTTTGTAGCATGAAAGCTAAAATCTTCTCTTTGTACTACAAGGACATTTTGATCTTATTCTACATTCTTACAGGAGCTCTCTCTCTCTTCCTGTCGAAGGGTTTCACCAGTAATGGCGATAAAGATGAAGGGGATATTCAAAGGACTGAAGATAATCTCTCAAATGTTCGGTAATACTCTCATCCAGATTGTTTCTGCATTTTTTTCATTACCTGACTTGAGTTTCTGTGGATTGGCTACTACATCCAGATTCTAAAAACTATAAAGGTAAAATGCATAAAAAGCAGCACCAACCAACTCAAAAGCATACGGTGAAAGCACAAGTGTACCTAACCAGATACCTACTCTTTTGCAGTGCACAAGGTGCATGAGATGGTGACCGGGTACCCTATAGATGTGAAGCATGTGGCCCACATAGGTCTGGGCACCAGTGACACATCCCCAAGCTGGGTAAGAATGTGTGTGCGTTTTTCATACAGTTCTTCAACTGATGGCGATGTGTGTGTGTCTTTATTTTTAGACGGCTGAATTCAAGGGGACAGATGATTCATCAGCAGGCTCTGTGAGGAGCACGGCTGCGCAGTCACGGAAGACTTCTTGGACCTCTGCAGGTGATTCTTTTCAGCTCTCCGCTCATAATCATACAGGCAGCACGAGTAATCGTCTGCGCTTATGATTAGGGGGGCCTGAATCTTCTCGTCCTATTTCATATGGAGTAATGATTATTAGTGGCACGTCTATATCACATACACCAAGAACAAGAGCCTTGCTAACTATCTCAGCGCTGCCTAGGTGGATCAAACAGGGGCAGCAGACCAATGGATTGCCATGGTCCGCTAGGGGACTCCTTGTTTTTCTCAGGTACTTCCTATGGTAAGGTCACATTTTGAATGAGAAAATTGGCTCACCGATCACCAAAACACACAAAAAAAAGAAAAGGAGCATCAACCAATACATGTCTGGCAACATCAAGCGAAAAAGAACACGCTCGACATACTTGTCGATAATAGCGTGCACCTTTCGCCTCAAATTATCCTTGCAGTGGCATATGTCAAGAATATGTTTGGGTTTTAGCACAGGAGCAATTAATTAGTCACGCTGAATGAACAAAGTTTTTTTCATTCTAGAATAAGCAACGTGATTGCAAATTTCCTCACCTATTCAGGAGCACCCTTGCTGACACGGTGTAGTTGCCATCGGCGTCAATATATGTTAGAGCAGTCCTCTTATCAATAGGGTTGAAGGGCAAAAAGTGGATTTCTCTGATACCAGTCATGGCCTCCTTAGTATCAGCAAGCATGTCATCCATGGCAGTATCGAAGGTGTCTTGGTTCTTAGTCCTTGACGCCCTTACAACCAAGAGCAACACGTGACGATGATCTCGACGATGATGCCGACCACAATCGAGCAAATGCAGAAGTTACCGATTGCTGTCAGGACTTGGGGGAAGTGTCCAACAGCTTCGGAGCCTTGAGGAGGTTGCCTAGCTGACCGTCTTTCCTGGCACCCATGGACGCAACAGGGGTGGCGCCGTCGCTTGTGGCGATGGGGGAGCACAGATCAAATGATTGATTCCGCATAATCTTGGGAGGTTTCTATATACATAGAAAAATCAATTTAACCTCAAACAAAAACATAGAATTTAATGCAACTCTAGTTTTTGTTAATGAGAAAATGTACTCACATGTACTTAAGTTTAGGCATAGTGGAAACAATTTATGGCACAGATTCAGAGAACTTTTTTCTGCAGGTTACCTGAAAAACATAACATAGTTCGACTTCCCCTCGAACAACGCCTTGTCTACCTTCAAAGAGTGCGCCTCACCTACCATTCAATGATTCACCATCTTTAAATACATAGAGCCTCCATCTAATCTCTGATTTTAAAGCCGCTAGAGAATCTGAATATAATAGTTTTACACCAAAAGTTGGAACAAAGTGTCATCTCCAAGGATAATGCAGTGTGCCCACAACACAACAGACACACACTATTTGCTGCCTATAATTAATGGTTTTACCATTTCAGCAATTGGATTCGAACGATTTATTTTGCTACAAAACAAGCAAATAGAATGTTTATTAGAAAATGGCAATTATTTATTAGCAAGGGAAACAAAGATCAGTGAATGGAGAAGTTTAAGTATTTTCAGATAGATAAATTGCTATAATCATCATCTATAATATTCATCATGGATCACGCACCACCTCTTATTTTGCTTCAGGAGCTTCTGCGTCTGCTTTAATTCTTGCCAAAGTATAAGGATCTCTCTCTTGACCAAAATAAGAAGAGTTCACTGTTACCAAGTACAATTCACTGATCATATCTAACGGATTAAGAACAGAGGCTCATAACATGACAATCAATATAGATGATGGATATATGTGAAGCTAAAAGATAACATAGATACATTTTTGTGTCCAGATCTATATTTGAACTTACCATGTTAATAAGAGTGGTCTTTCCCAAGCCATTTGGACCAAGAAAGCCAAAGCGTTGACTATGTGACATGGCAATGGATATCCCTCTCGTTGCAATTTTATCTGCATTTTCATATTTTCACTGGTACACTTTCTCAAGATTGTCGCATATTTCTGAATAGGATCTACCAGATTCTTATAATATCACAGATTAATCTAATTCTATATTTCAAGCTCTAATATTTTAATGAATCCTAGTATTTACGGTTACATTAATAACCACTAAGCTGAAAATAATCTTAATTGTGAATTTTTAGGTAGTACATAGTTTAAACTCATGGATTATCTCAGCAGCCTGCTGAATCTGTTTCCCAAAAGAAATTAGACTTCTGGATATGTATGAAACTAATTGGAGTGTACCAAAGAAGAGAGTAGAGCACACCTCATTTACCAAATATGTTCTCTCCAACTGAATGGAAGCTCTGAACTCCTGAAGCTGTATGTTCTACTGCTGAGCTGCTTCAAATGGTTCCCATCTATGCGGGAGCGAACAAGTAGTGCTACTTTTCTCAATATGTATATGAAGGAACAGAAGTGATCCAATAGAACACAAATAAAAGGATTACACCTGCCAATCCACTTTCTTGATTACTCATACAACCCACTGAATCCCTGAGGAGGCCATATAATTCTCAAGTTGTGCAAATCGTGAGAATTCATAGACAAAGTGATACAAGGAAAATCCAGGTAGAAGGCACTACATCAGCTTCCAGTAAACTCAAGTCCAACGAGATCAAAACCAAAATCCCTCACCGTGCTGAGTACAATCTCGCACTCTGACACTGCGAGGAGGAACATGTTGACCCAGCAAGAATTAGAATTTCCATCACATTATGTTGCTCAAATAGCCACAAGTACTGCCTTACAGCATCTGAAGTACCCTGAGAAAAATATAAAAGAAAATCAATACTTGTCGTAAGCTAGTGAAGTGCGCTAGCAAAATTCCTGTAGATTAGAATGCATTTGCAAGGCATGATGGTATAATAATATAATTCAAAGATCAAAGGTCAGTGCACATATCAAAACCAGAGATCAGTTTGTCGGGGAACAGAGCAGAAGAGATCTCTGGAGGTCGATGGAAGCAGTGACTCCAAACGTCCTAAATCTTACATGGCATAGTATGGGAAAAAATAAAATGATGACTGCTAAGTCCTCCGCGTCCGGTGTAGGTTTAGGAGTGTAAAAGATTCACACCACAAATCAAAAAAGAATAGGAAGACGATGGTTCGATCGGAAATGGGTGCTCACGTGGATATCGTGGGAGAGGGGGTGAGATGCGAGGACCCCAGTGCAGGTGCAGACTGATAGCTTAAGCGTCGCGATGTCGTTCGCCACCTTATTGGCGGCCACGGTCGCAGATGAAGACAACAAGAATTCCACCACGGCCTTGCCTCCACTCTCGGTGGTCGCGGCAGCCTTCCTCTTGCTGTCCTTTGACACCTCGATCAGGTTCGGGGGCGCTAGAGTTATTGGGGACGTGGTGGCTGGCGTGTGTGCTGTAGTGGCGTCGCACGGCGGGATTCGCACTCGGGATTCATGGAGCGGTCGCGGCGGGGGTTTCACGGCAGGCGTAGGGACGGCCGCGTGCGTGGGGGTCGCGACGGGCTGTGCGGGCGGTTCCCGCGTGCGTAGGGAGGAGGCCGTTGCGGTCGTGCGGTGTGTCATGGCTGGCGGGTCTGCAGTGTGCTGTAGCGGCGTCGCGCGACGAGATTCGTGGAGCAGTCGAGGCTGGCGTGCGGGCTGTTGGCGGCGGGGGCAGTCTACACTGCCCCCTTAATAGTTAGTAGAGATAAGGCAGATACTACCAAGAAGACTAGGGTTTTGGGTTTGAGGATCAAACAATGTCCAAAACAAGTCAAACTTCACTCATGGGCTCTAAATACCATATTAGGCTTACCCAAAAAGTTTTGTGATTTTTGGAGTTATTAAATAATTTCTAAAATTCCAAAATACTAGGTTTAGGCCCTTTTAAATACTAAATAATTCTTGGTTTGGACTAAAAATATTGGAACTATTTTTATTAAATACTAGAGGAATTTAGGAGTCTAGTAAAATTGGTCTCATATTTTTAGCATTTTCCTAGAATTTTCTATGATTTCTCTAAGCCTGGCAGAAAAAGAAAAGGGAAAAAGATGAATAGTAATGGGCTGAAACCAGCCCAAGTCAGCCCACGTCCAGGGAAACACGCCCGCGCGCACCCGTGATGTTTAATTTGCACAGAGGACCCTAGCTTTTTGAACAAACGATAAAGAATCCTCCGCACTATTCACATGTGTCTCTGACAATTGCACCGAGGCCCCTCCCTTTCTATTTCTTCGCAAGGCGAGATCCCCGACCATGGACGGCGGAGCAGTGGCTCTGGCGAGCCTATACCGGCCGGAAAATGCAATGACTCGGCCCCTCCGCTGCTCAACACCTAATTCTACCCTCGGCGACACTAATCCCTCAACCAATTGCGGAGTTCTAGCTCAAAATCTCTCTGTCCACGGTGATGGTGCGAACTGAGGACAAACCGAGGTGTTCCCGGCTATCTAACATGGTATAGTTCAATTGGTTGGGCTGAAAAGCATCCATAGCACACAAGGGTGCTGAAACGAGGGCAAGGAGTGTATGAATGGACCTGCAGACGTCTGGCCACGGCGAGCTCACTCACGGCGGCGCGGAGAACTGAATTGGGGGAAATGAGAAATTGAGGGGCTCTAGTGGATGATCTGAGGCAAGGACTGGTGCGTTGGATGCGTAAATACCTAGCGGAACACACAGGGGCAGCAATTTATAGAGTTCTACGGTGGTGGCGTCCAATTTGAAGGATTTGTGGTGGCTGCCGGAAAGAGGAGAAGTCACTGGCGCAAGTGCTATTGTGGCTTTTACCGGGGCAGTGGCTTAGGCGATGAACAAGCTACCTAGAGCGGTCTATTGCGATGTGGTAAGGCGTCGAGGCACATAGCCTAGCCGGATAACGGCGAACTCCGATGATGCCAGCGCGATTAACCATGGCGGGACACGACGGCCGGTCCGGCCAGAGACCGGATTCACCCCGCACTAGATATTTTCATCACGCCCCGACGTTATCTACTCTTACCGTGGCACGAATCTCCCAGGCGGGCGCGAATTGTGGTGGCGGATCACCGGCGTCGAGTGCACGGCACCGGAGATCTTTATGGTCACTGTACCATGGCGATCATGTTCAGTCATTCTGACAGCGCAATTTGAGGAGCTTTGTTCTCCATTTTCCATGTGACAACTTATCAATCTTCCTATATCAAAGTTATTTTCCTATAAACCAGCTTTAACTTTGTTATAGTAACCATACCCAATCAACCACTGGATCCTACTCCAATTCGATCTCAAAGTTCTGCACAGGTTACTGGTGGCCATAGTTCAGTCGTGAGAGTTGACTGACAGCCAGACTTTAAGTCTATTTTACTCCAAATTTTGTATGTCACCAGGGCTTAATCACTTAAGCAAAATTGTACTCCTATCATAGGCCTACAAATTTGGTATGTTGACCTAGGGCAAATTCCTTATAGATTTAAAGATATAGAGCTCCAAAGTTGACCCCAATATACTGAAATTCAGACTTAACCTTATAAAGCTCATGGGGTTATTTTGGAAAGAAGTCCAAATTTCTTTACATTACTTGAAAATCCTCCAATGTAAAAGTTACTTGGTTTGTGGTGCTCTTTTACTTTTCTATTTGCACTTTGGTCCAAAAGTGCCTAGAATTTACATTTACCCCCCTAGGGTTTTCAATTAGGGTTTTCTAGGGTTTCTTTTTAGAGTTTTGAGTTCTCTAAGGTTTTTGTGCCACTAAATTCCATCAAATGTGATACCTTGTGAACATTCCTCATGTCTCATGAGATTTTTACTCATTTAAGTTTCAGTTTCACCCATAAGTCCTAATTTAGGGTTAAGTACCCTACCCTAGGGTTTATGACATACCAAGCCCTATCATCACAACTTCTTTGAAGTTTTTACCTAGTGAATGCATTCTAGGTGTAACAAACAATATGAAATGTCAATGCACATGATGCCATGCTCAAGTTTTAGTGCCAGAAACACCAGGGGTGTTACATTCTTTCCCCCATAAAAGAATCTCGTCTCGAGATTTAAGGTCCTAGGGTAAGTAATGGAAAAGGAAACGTGTCACATTCTTATTTCCTTATTTGTCTTACATAGCAGGGGTGGTATGGGGTTTATTCCAACTTAACAAATCAATGTACATATCTTACAGGTCACATGAAGCTAAAAACCTAGGAAAATTCTTTTCCAAGAAATCTTGAGTCTCCCAGGTAACTTCATCTTCAGTATGTTGGTTCCATTGTACCTTATAGAATTTAAGAGTCCTTTTTCGGGTGATCATGTCCTTCTGATCCAAAACTCGAATGGGATGTTCTGAATAAGTCATATCTGGTTCCAAGACAACATCCACCACATCGATGGTTCGATCAGAAACTTGAAGGCACTTCTTTAATTGAGATACATGGAACACATTATGCACTGTAGATAACGTTTCTGGTAGTTGGAGTCGGTATGCCACTAGTCCGCATTGTTCAAGAATAGGAAACGGGCCAATGTATCGGGGTTCTAGCTTCCCTTTTACCCCAAAACGATTCACACCCTTCATTGGTGATACTTTCAGGTACACATAATCTTTGACTTGAAAGAGCAAAGGTCGGCGTCGTTTGTCTGCATAACGTTTCTGCCGAGCTTGAGCTTCTTTCAAGTAATGTCTTATCCATTGAACTTTTGCTTTTGTCTCCTTGACTAAGTCAGGCTTGAAATACCACCGTTGTCCAGGTTCTGACCAATTTAAGGGTGTCCGACACCGTCGTCCATACAGTGCTTCAAATGGTGCCATCTTGATGCTGTTATTATAAGAAAATTCTGCCAATGGTAGACAGTCATCCCATTTCTGTGGGAATTCTAGGACACATGCTCGCAACATGTCTTCAAGTATTTGATTTACTCTCTCAGTTTGTCCACTTGTTTGAGGATGATATGCCGAACTGTGGAACAGCTTAGTACCCAGAGATTTGTGGAGTTTTTCCCAAAATTTGGATACAAATTGTGGTCCACGGTCTGACACTATTGTTTGGGATTACATGCAAACTGAGAATACGAGCAACATATATCTGTGCATAGGTAATTACTTGGTAATATGTCTTGATTGGCAGAAAATGAGCTATCTTTGTAAGTCGATCAATTATAACCCAGATAGAGTCAAAACCTTTAGTTGTCCTGGGTAATCCCACAATGAAGTCCATACTAATGTCCTCCCATTTCCAAGTTGGGATGGGTAAATATTGCAGTGGCCCAGCGGTCTTCATGTGTACTGCCTT
Organism: Zea mays; assembly: GCF_902167145.1. Lineage (NCBI taxonomy): Eukaryota > Viridiplantae > Streptophyta > Magnoliopsida > Poales > Poaceae > Zea > Zea mays. Next base: position 115,128,809 of record NC_050096.1, read on the forward strand.
GACATGTCTACAGGTGTCACATCTTGCCACATAGCGTGCAATCTCAATCTTCATTTTCGTCCACCAATAGTGTTGCTTTAAATCTTCATACATCTTAGTACTTCCAGGGTGAATGGAATATTGACTAAGATGAGCTTCATCCAAGATCTGTTAGTGGACTTCAGCATCTTTAAGCACAACTATACGATTATCAAATCATATAATTCCTTGGTCATCTTTTCTAAAGCAATTAGCTTTGTTGGCTTCTATTTTCTCATGAATATGCTTCATACCCTTGTCAGTTCTTTAGGCATCAATAATTCTCTGCAGAAGGACTGACTCAAGCTTTAATTGGGTTAAATTTCCATGTTGTATCATACCCAGGTTTAACTTCTCCATTTCTTGACATAAGGTGGTGTCAGAGATCCTTACTGTAAGACAATGACAGGAAGCTTTGCGACTCAGCGCATCTACCACCACATTGGCTTTTCTTGGGTGATAGTGAATTTCTAAATCATAATCTTTAATCAGCTCAAGCCATCTTCTTTGCCTCATGTTCAGTTCTGACTGGGTAAAAATATATTTTAGACTTTTATGATCTGTATATAAATGGCAAGTATTTCCTAGCAAATAATGATGCCATATCTTAAGGACATGAACAACTGCAGCTAATTCCAAATCATGAGTTGGATAGTGCTCCTCATGCCGACGCAGTTGTCTTGAAGCATAAGCTATGACTCGGCCCTCTTGCATTAGGACACATCCGAGTCCACTTCCTGATGCGTCACAATACACATCAAAAGACTTCTCTATGTCCAGTTGAGCCAATACCGGAGCAGTGGTCAATAACACCTTCAGCTGCTCGAAAGCGTCATTGCATTTCGAGGACCAGTCAAACTTGGTGTCATTCTTCAATAACCCTGTAATAGGTTTAACAATCTTGGAGAAATCCGGAATAAACAAGCGATAATATCCGGCCAGTCCAAGGAAGCTTCGAGCTTGATGTATAGTGGTTGACGGTTTCCATTCTATAATATCTTTAACATTACTGGGATCGAGCGCAATACCTTTTGCAGATAATACATGTCCCAGAAACTAGATTTCTTCCAACCAAAACGTGCATTTACTGAACTTGGCATACAAGTGGTGCTCCCTTAAGCGCGTTAGCACGATCCGTAAGTGCTCAGCATGCTCTTCTTCATTTTTGGAATAGATCAGAATGTCATCAATGATGACCACCACAAATTTATCCAACTCGGGCATGAATACCGAGTTCATTAAGTATGTCAAATGGGCTGGAGCATTTGTCAATCCAAAGGACATGACCAAATATTCAAATAACCCATACCGTGTAGTAAATGCGGTCTTGGGTATATTTTCGGGTCGAATACGGATCTGATGATAACCTGACCTGAGGTCAATCTTGGAGAATACCCGAGCTCCAGTAAGTTGATCGAATAGATTATCGATCCGAGGAAGAGGGTACATGTTCTTGATAGTGACCTCATTAAGGGGTCTCTAGTCCACGCACATTCAAAGTGTTTGATCCTTCTTTTTAACGAAAATTGTGGGACATCCCCAAAGTGATGAACTTGGCCTAATGAATCCCTTCTCAAGCAAGTCTTGGAGTTGAGTCTTGAGTTCTGCCAATTCATTAGGTGGCATTTGATATGACCTTCTAGAAATAGGAGTCATATCGGGTTTTAGTTCAACCACAAACTCTACATCCCTTTCAGGAGGCAGTCCAGGAAAATCTTCAGGAAAGACATATGGGAATTCACACACCACCGGAATATTCTGGATTTCTGGTATGATAGCTTCATAAACTTGTCCGTATGGTCTGGCTGGAATAGCTACAGGGATGGACAATTGAATTTCTTCATGACCATAGCTCAATTTGATGGTCCTTAAGTTAGTATTGAGGATAGCTCTATGCTGGGCTAACCAATTCATGCCCAGGATTACATCTATGTCTTGGCCCTTTAAAACAATCATGTTGGTAGGGAATTCCCTTCCGGCCAATGTTACTGGCATATGGAAGACTATTTCCTTAGTAAATATCCGTCCCCCAGATGAATGGATAATAAATCCTTCCCTTGATTCAGTGCAAGGAATGCAATGCTTTTCCACAAAATTCTTGCTTATGAAGGTATGTCAAGCACCAGAATCAAAGAGAATGACTGTTGGGTAATTGGCCACGAGGAACATAACCATCATTACCGGCTCGCCTTCCGGTGTAGTGGCCAGTTGATTATAATAAATTCGCCTTGTCTTCATGACATTTTTGCCCGTTGAATTATTAGCCATGTTCCCTTTGCTTTGATAGGAGCTCCCAGAGTTCTGCTAAGTGTTGAATTTATTCTGCTTCGGGTATGGACAGTCCTTTATAAAATGTCCAGACTTTCCACAGTTGAAGCAGCCAGTAGAAGAACTAGGGAGAGCGGGGAAACGAGTACCAGGGGCACTCGACTGATTTGTAGAAGTAGGGGCAGTATTGGGACGAATGAAAACAGGCTGCTTGAATGGATAGGAGGATGGGCGAGGCGAAGAACGATTCTGATTAAAAGGTCGGATCACCAACCTGGTTCGCTTCTCAAGTCCCTGATTACACCTGTCACCTCCAAATCCCTTTGTTTTCCCATGGCCTATATTCTTGGCTTCTACTGCCAGCGTCGTGCTGACAGCTCTGATGTAAGTAAGGTCCAGGCAAGTGGCCATTTTCCTCAGAAGCCTGTCATTGAGTCCCCTCATGAAACAATTCTTTTTCTTCAGATCAGTATTTACTTGGTCGATGGCATACTGAAATAGATGATTGAATTTGTTGAGATACTGCATTACAGTATCTCCCCTTGCTTTAACCGGATAAATTCTTCTTGCTTCATATGGAGCACTCCTTCTAGAACATAGTGCTCACGGAAGGCTGGCTTGAATTCCTCCCAAGTGATCTTGTGCCCAGTTGGTTGAATTGCTATAAAATTTTCCCACCATGTACTGGCAGGTCCTCTTAGTTGTTGGGCAGCAAATAATGGCTTCTGTGTCTCTGTGCAGTGGATCAACCTGAATTTTTGTTCCATGACTCTTACCCACTCATCCGCTTCTAAAGGTTCTTCAGCTTTAATAAAAAGCAGGGGTCGGGTCTCAGAGAATTCCTGGTATGTAGTTTCACGAGGTCCTTGCGGAGGAGCTCTGCCTCCATGCTGCTGGAACTGATTACCCACCATCTCACGCAAGAAGCATGTATTGTCCATGGTGGCATTAACCAAGGCAGCGATAGCCTCGGCCAACGTTGGTGGCACTGGTGGCGGGTTGGGAGTATCTTCCTGACTGCGGGAAGTCCCTGCACCATCGTGTGCGCGAGTCCGTGATGGCATCTAAGGCAAAGAAACATTTAGGAAAAATATAACATGCCAACATATACCATCATATTACATTACCAAAATGTAATAATTATACAGACTTCAGCGTACAACTTGACTTTACTACCTATTTTACATAAGTATAATATCTAAACTATACTATTCTAGTCTTCATCATCCTTGGTTTCTTCATTCCCTGTTGTAGGAGACCGTTCGTCAGCAAGGTTCATGGAAGGAGGGGGTCTAAAAAGGTCCAACTCCTCATCAGGTCCTTCAATTGCTGTCCCCGATGGTCCGGCTCCCATTGCAACAGCGTCGGCAGGCACGTCTGGGTGCAGTCGAAGCATACAGTACATGTACTTCCTCATGTAATGTATTACAGTACACTTGCAGGCTGTCGAGGGCCGCGCTAAGCTCCGCCACACGAGCTCGAGCTTTTGCTTCGTGATCCCAAGCGATCGAACGTGAGTTGATGGCCCAATCAATGGCTGAATCCCGTTCAGATATCTAGTATTGCAAGCGACTGACGTCAGTTGACAATTCAGCTATACGTTGGTTGTCCTGTGCCCATATCCTATTCCAGTGACGTAGCTCGGTCTGAAGTTGTTCCACCTTAGTCTCCAAGTCTTTGATTGGGTCATTGCTGTCGCTACTACTTTCCTCATGTCTGGGGGCTAGCTGATGGCCAGGTATGCCAAAAGGTCCAGTAGATTTGCGTGCTGTTTTCCTTGTACGCGCCATGTCTCCATAAGAGGGGAATATTTATTAGTATATTCTTAACAATATGCATGCATATTCTAATAATTATGGAGTCAACCTTCGTTGACTCCCAACTTCCTATACGTTGCACTCTGTTACCCTGACCTTACAAGATAAGAGACTACCAGCAAGTGGTAAGTTAATGATGAAAGAATGTTTCTAGGTAACTATTTGAAAATTATTTTGAAGTGCTACGTAATATCTGGAGAGATGGGCTTCGCTCTGATACCAGCTGTTGGGGACTTGTTCTCAAATGCTAAGAATTAAGAACAAGGCAACACAAAAAATGTTAAGTGTTAAGGTCCTTCGTCCTCCATAACGATATATCCCTTCGGGATATAAAGCATCTTGGACGAAGGTTACGAAGGACATACCTTCGTAAGTATAACAACGAAGAATGAAGCATTCACATAAATCATAGAATATGAAATAAACATTTAAATATTGTCGTAGAATTATCTCTATTTGTACTAATGAATATAAGTGACTTTGAATTACAAATGTACCTTCGGTCCTGCGGAAGGCAAAAGTACAAGCGTGATGCGAAAGCAAATGACAAATTCCCGTGAACAATACGGGGGTACTGTTCACATATTTATAGGCACGGGGTACAACCCATACAAAATTACATACATGCCCTTTACATTTGGTGATAATTCTATAGCATTCTAACGAGGTCTAAATGGCCTTTTCATCTTTAAGTCGGTTCCCCTTTCTGCGAACATGCCGAAGCTTTCCTGCTTCACAGCTTCGGCACTGTGTCAACCTTCGTGTCTTTTGAGCTTCTCCCTTTCTGATTCAAGTCCGAAGATACCTGTTCACACATTATACTCCAGAAACATTGTTAAATCATGTTTTTGAGGACCTTCGGAAGCCGAAGGCCCCCAACAGTAGCCCCTCGCAATATTAATTTGTTTGAAATAATAAATTCAGATTGCGATATGAACGAAGGCTTTATGCCGAAGGTCCGAAAAAACACCTTCCCTTTGCTAGAATAGCAACATTCAATGACAAGTGGGGTCTTTCAACTTTCAACGCATCAAGCGTATAAATACGGCCATGCCGCAAACTTATTTCGCACGCTTTCTGGCCAACCACTCCTGCTCATTCATTTTTTAGCTCTTGTGCACTGTGATCTGCTAAGTTTTTAGCTTTGAAGCTTCGGCTTTTAAAAACAGTTTTTAGCGCTTCCGAAGATGTCTGAAGCTGCTAAGAAGGCTGCTGCTGAGATGAAGCTGAGTCTTGATGAAGAGAAGAACCTAGGGTTTCTTATAGCGATGTCGGAGTCCAACACAGAAAAGATTACCAAGGAAATTCTGGAGGGGCTGTCTGAAGATACTGGTGACAGTGAAAGTTATGATATGGACAGCGGTGGCGAAGACTCCGAAGATCGCCCCTGGCGACCAAGCCATTCAGTTTATGGTAAATCAACTATCAAAGAGAATCATCTTGTTAATATGAGAGGAAGGTATTTCCGGGATCTGTCTATTGTGAGGGTGGACGAAGGGGAAAAAACTTGTCCACACCCTGAAGAAAATGAAGTTGTGGTGTACCGAAGCTTTTTGAAAGCTGGACTGCGATTCCCCTTGAGCAGCTTCGTCGTGGAGGTGTTGAAAATCTTCGAAGTCTATCTTCATCAACTTACTCCCGAGGCAATTATAAGGCTAAATATCTTCGTGTGGGCCGCGAGGAGTCAAGGTCTGAAGCCTGACGCAAGAAGCTTTTGTAATGTTCATGAATTATTATATGAAACAAAGCCTTGGGGCAAAGAACAGTACCATAACAACTTTGGCTGCTACAGCTTCGTTTCTCGGTCCGGGGCAAGCTGTCCCGTACCAACCTTTCGGAAGAGATGGCCCGGGGATTGGATGACAGAATGGTTTTATGTGAAGAATGACTTATCAGCACGAGAAGACATCAAAGGTATAATTATGCGTCCTATTTGGCAAAGCTTCGGCCTTCGGAGGCCGAAGGTTGAAATGAACGAAGCCGCCGAAGAGTGCCAAAGAGCCTTCGGCGTTGTCTGCTCTTTTATAGGAACGAGGGACTTAGTGCAAGAACATATCGCCTTCAGGGTGTGGCCGCTTGCTGAGAAATGGGAAATGCCACAAGAAACCATAAAAGAGGCCGACGAAGGTGAGCTTGTGAGACTGAAGTACACGTTCAAATTTGGAGATAAATTTATTGAGCCAGATGATGAGTGGTTGAAAAGTATTGATAATTTAAGTGATGAGCTACTCGGGACCTACTCGAAGGCTGAAGATAATGCAATGTCAGCAGCCTTCGGAGGCCGAAAAAAGAAGAGACTGAATCGGGTATTTGATGCCATTGGGTTTGTCTACCCTGATTACTGCTATCCCATTCGAAGGCAGAAGAGAAAAAACACAATCTCTGCAAAAGAAGAAGCTGCAGCTGCTCCTAGCGAGCCAGAGCCGAAAAGGAAAAAGATAAAGGTTCTTACGCATCGGCCGCGTTATATTGAACCAGCTTCGGTGCCGGAGTTTACCGGGAAAACTTCTTCAGCCACCGAAGCTGAAAATCTAATCGAGCCAGCCTTGTTGCCAGAGATCGCAGAAACGGCCGAAGTGCCACCAAAGATAGAATCAGAACAATCAAACATTTTGTTGTTAGAAACGAAAGAGAAAACCGAAGCGCCGCTCACAGAAAAATTTGAGGAGGTAAGAGAAGCAACTGAGGGCTCCAAAACATCAGAAGTTTTGAGTCCTACAGCAATCATTGGGACAGCAAAAAACCAAAAGGGGCCATCAGTGACCCCAAAAAGGAAAAGAATGGTAAATGTACTAGACGTCTTGGAGACAATTAAGTCTTCAAGCACAATTCCAAAAAAAAGTGTTGAAGTTGCTGAAGCTTCTACTGAAGCTTCGGCTCAACAAGCTGAAGCTGAAGCTGGGCCTTCAGAGCCCTTCAAAGAACATCCTTTTGAAGCCGAAGCAGTAAAAATTCCGGAACCAATATTAGTTGAAGAAACTGACACCGCCATCCCCGAAGCACCTGCCAGCATGCGTGATTACATGATACGACATGCTTCGGGGAAGAAGCTATCTGAAGAAGAAACTCATGAAGCCATCCATTATGCATAGGAACTAAAATATCCGAAGGGGGCAGTAATATTCAATGGAACAAATGAAGATGACTTCTTATACTGCCTGCCTGATAACAAAGAGCTATCCGTCTGCCGAGAGATGGCGAGAAGCATAGGCTTTCCGAAGCTTGAAGCTGGGTTAAGTGCCATGACGAAAGAGGATCTCGCAGACAGCCTTGCGTACAACAGCCTGAAGGTACGGGAATTAAACACTTGAGAAAAAAAAACCCCCTATCTTTTTTTTTACGCAACTCATTCCTTTTCTCTTATATGAATTCTTTTTTCATATAGGGCCTGATCCTAAGCAACGCGTTAAGAGCGCAAAAGAGCGCCGAAGATGAAAGTTATGAAATTGCGTTTAATAATTTACGCTCCGAAGTTATCAAACTGAGAAACGAAGCTTTGGAAAAAGATAAAATTCTACTTACACTGGTAGATAAAGTGAAAAAAGACGAAGCTGCTTCAAAGGCCCAGGCCGAAGCTCAAAAACGCGAGATTAAAGATCTTCAGAAACAGCTGGCTAGAGCTAAAGAGGAGCGCGCGCTTGAGGAAACGAAACGAGAACTTAGTGATTTTATGGTCAACAAATTGGAATCAAAAGTTAAGGAGCTTCGCACATCTCAGGGGAAATGCTATGTCAAATCTGTAGAATGTGTGAATAAAATTAAATCCAGCTTCGCCAGCGTAGGCGCCTTTTCCAGCGAAGAGAATTTCTCTCGAGGCAATCCCGAAGGTCCGCTGGAATGGATTAGCCACGAAGCAGAGGCCTTCGAAGAGATTCTGAACAGTCGCGGCGACATATGTGCTTTTTCGGGCGCCAGAGGAATTGCTTCCGTCTTAGAGAAGAAAGGTTGCGAACATGTAAAATTTTTAGCTCAATCCGAAGCTACCTTATCTACCGAAGACATCAAGAACCCCTCGGCCGAAGCGAGCGTGGTTGGTGGCAAATTTTTTACTGATATCTGGAACGACGGCGGCCGAGGAATGGCGCGAGAGATCATTGAAAGGAGCGAAAAGGGCATTCACGATGCTAGAGGAGTGGCAGACGCTGCCGAAAGGAGTAGGGAGCCCGAAGGACAGTTAGGTACCAACTAGTCGTTCTTGTTGCGTTGTAATTTTCATTTTAAACTTTGCTCACGATTTGTAAAAGTACTGAAGAAGTGTTCTCCTCGCTCAGAAACTGTTGGACGATCCGCCGACCCCCACACAAAAGGGGATGAAGAAATTAATCAAATGGCCGAAACTATCATGGACAAGGTTGTTGACCAACTTCTGAATGAAGCCGCCGAAACAGTATTGAGGGAAGATTAGGTGCTATTTGGAAAAAACATTTAAAGTGTAATCTATGCAACACTTTGTACATTTGAATGTAATATACAAGTCTCTTTTCATTATTGAATTCTTTACGATGCATGAAACTTTGAATACATACCACTTTTGAGCCTTCGGCGAAAAAACACCTTCCCTTCTTTTCATGCGTCGTGAAGAAGATAGCCTTCGCCAAAATTATTCTGATGAATGACATCGATGTCTCGTGAAAACATTTTCCGAAGCTATGCAACTTTGATATTGATCTGATAAAGTTCGCCCATGTTTCGTGAAAATATTCCCCGAAACTGTATTCCGAAGCTATACAATTTCAATGTCACTTTTTTCAAAGCATCCCTTCGAAGGTTAAGAGTGTCCCCTTCTCTTGCCAAATGCGATATGATGTATGATGCTTATGCTATGCAAAATGATGTGATGATGTTATGTTATGCATGTGACATTTGTTCCGAAGATACACATAAATATATTCGTAAGCTCTGCATTCCCTTAGGAACGTCTTTGGAGCTTCTTCGTCTTTTACTTAGACGGCATCAGCGTTGACTTTTCGCTGTAAGCCTCCCTTAGGAGCTTCTTCGTCTTTTACTTAGACGGTATCAGCGTTGACTTTTCGCTGTAAGCCTCCCTTAGGAGCTTCTTCGTCTTTTACTTAGACGGTATCAGCGTTGACTTTTCGCTGTAGGCTCTGCATTCCTTTAGGAACGACTTCTGAGCAGAAAACTTACGCTGCGCTCCCTTTGGAACGACTTTTTGTGACTTTATAAACTTACTCTGCGTTCCTTAGAACGACTTTTTGTTACTCCGAAGAATTTTTAGTCCGAAGGTCCTTCTTGGTAACGGAAGAAATTTTAGGCTTCGGCAACTTAGGCCTGTGAATAAATTTTTCTCGTGGAAACAACGAAATTATTACATGGAAACTATCAATGTTTTTTGCTTCACAGAAAACAAAACTGAATAGAAAAGACTGCTATCAAAGGTAGGATATGTCAATAAATGTGCTTCGACTCTGGCACAGTGCTGTTGACTGTGCGAGCTTCGGACTGTTCTCTGAAGTCCCTCTGCTGTGGAGCGTATTGACTCCCTTCTGGCTGTTGACCTTGCTGCAATGGAGGTGGAGGCGGAAGCTGCTGCCAGGAAGCTTGAGGTTGACTTGCCGAAGCTACAGAAGCCGCAGGGTGGTTGTCTATGTATTGTGGGACATAAGGCGGATGAAACGAAGCAGTATGCATAACCTGCTTCGACTGGGCTTGTTGAGATGCAGCTTCGGCTAGTTCCTTTTGCTTCTGGATTGTAACATGGCACGTCCTAGTGGTGTGGCCCTTGCCCTCTCCACAGAATAGGCAAAACAGTCTCCTTGGCTGATCTCCGAATCTTCCGCCGAAGCCCCTGGCGCCTCTGCCTCTTGGAGCTGGTGGCCGAAAGAAAGTTTGTTGTTGCCCCGAAGCCTGTGAGGAGCACTGCGGCCTGTTTTGCTGACTCCCCTTATCATCATTCTGAGTGTTGTGGATGGAACGGACATGCCTCGGGTAGTATCTTCCTCCGAAGCCCCTGGTCATCTCAGAAAACCTGAAGGCCTCCTCCCTTCTTTGGCGAAAGTCATTGTCAGCACGAACGTACTCATCCATCTTTTGGAGCAATTTCTCCAAGGTCTGAGGAGGCTTCCGAGCAAAGTATTGAGCTGCAGGTCCAGGACGGAGCCCCTTGATCATGGCTTCGATAACGATTTCATTGGGCACCGTTGGTGCCTGCGCCCTCAATCGTAAGAACCTTCGGACATACGCCTGAAGGTATTCTTCGTGATCCTGAATACACTGGAAGAGGGCTTGAGCTGTAACTGGCTTCGTTTGAAATCCTTGAAAGTTGGTCAGTAACATATCCTTCAGCTTCTGCCATGAAGTGATTGTTCCTGGCCGAAGGGAGGAATACCAGGTCTGAGCAACATTCCTGACGGCCATGACGAAAGACTTCGCCATGGTTGCAGCGTTGCCCCCGTACGAAGACACTGTTGCTTCGTAGCTCATCAAGAATTGCTTCGGGTCGGAGTGGCCGTCGAACATGGGGAGCTGGGGTGGCTTATAGGATGGAGGCCAAGGAGTAGCCTGCAGCTCAGCAGACAGAGGAGAAGCATCATCAAAAACAAAATTTCCCTGATGGAAATTATCATACCAGTCGTCTTCGTTGACGAAGCCCTCCTGATGAAGGTCTTTCTGATGAGGCCTTCTGTTCTGCTCATCGTGAGTGAGATGGCGAACTTCCTCAGAAGCTTCGTCAATCTGCCTTTGCAACTCAGCTAGGCGGGCCATCTTCTCCTTCTTCCTCTGCACTTGTTGATGTAGCATCTCCATCTCTCTGATTTCTTGGTCTAGCTCTTCTTCCTCAGGCGTCGGGCTAACAGCTTTTCTCTTCTGGCTTCTGGCCTCCCGAAGAGAGACGGTCTCCTGGTTGTGGTCCAGCGGTTGTAGTGCTGCAGCCCCAGCCGCTGAAGCTTTCTTCGGCGCCATAGCGAAGGTCTATAGCTTCCGAAGGTGTTCACGAAGACTCGAAGTGGAAGTGAGTTCACCGGAGGTGGGCGCCAATGTTGGGGACTTGTTCTCAAATGCTAAGAATTAAGAACAAGGCAACACAAAAAATGTTAAGTGTTAAGGTCCTTCGTCCTCCATAACGATATATCCCTTCGGGATATAAAGCATCTTGGACGAAGGTTACGAAGGACATACCTTCGTAAGTATAACAACGAAGAATGAAGCATTCACATAAATCATAGAATATGAAATAAACATTTAAATATTGTCGTAGAATTATCTCTATTTGTACTAATGAATATAAGTGACTTTGAATTACAAATGTACCTTCGGTCCTGCGGAAGGCAAAAGTACAAGCGTGATGCGAAAGCAAATGACAAATTCCCGTGAACAATACGGGGGTACTGTTCACATATTTATAGGCACGGGGTACAACCCATACAAAATTACATACATGCCCTTTACATTTGGTGATAATTCTATAGCATTCTAACGAGGTCTAAATGGCCTTTTCATCTTTAAGTCGGTTCCCCTTTCTGCGAACATGCCGAAGCTTTCCTGCTTCACAGCTTCGGCACTGTGTCAACCTTCGTGTCTTTTGAGCTTCTCCCTTTCTGATTCAAGTCCGAAGATACCTGTTCACACATTATACTCCAGAAACATTGTTAAATCATGTTTTTGAGGACCTTCGGAAGCCGAAGGCCCCCAACACCAGCTATGACGGAACTTCCCAAGGTATTAGGCCCACCTACAGTTGTCTTTGTCCTAAGGACCTTGGACAATCCTGTAGATGCACGTAATCACTCGACAAGTTCGGTACTGTACCTTCATCACTTCGCCCAAGAGCGCTTCACCCGTCACACAGATATTACATCACATCGGAGAAAAGAATAAGCGGAAGCAAATTACAATAATTTAATTTACATTCATAGAAAGATAGTATTGTTATTACAGTACCAGGGTATTATGAGTGCATAAAGTATTATTATTACAGACCCGGGAGGCAAAACACCCTCCCGCATAAAAGAGTATTGTTTTTAAAGTGGGAGGCCAACATCGTTTCGCGACGGACTTCACTGCTGGGGCTCATCCTTGGGTACCACCTTAGAACAAAAACAGCAAAAGTATGTTGTTTCCTCACCTATAACAACATGGGTTTGAAAACCCTGAGTACGGAGTGTACTTTTGCAAGTCTTACACGACAAAAGAAAAGACTCTCAAGGATATGCTGGCTGGAGGGAGTCAAGGTATGGCTATCTCAAAGATTCAAAGACTTTGTTTGCAAAAATGCTTACTAATAGTGGATCCTTAAAATCCCATTTTTATTGTCATGTTAAGTCATTACCTGAATCTAGAGTTCTTTCTACCCTAGTTCAAGCACTTGACCAACACTAGTTGACTTTTAACAACCCTTAAGTTCACTGGAATGCTACGTGTAAGTCAGTGACCAAGTCTTCATGTCCGAGAAGTAACGGCGATCCGAATCGATTAATACCCAGCTAGGGATCTCCGGTCAAACGACATATGTAGCACTTAACCCTTGCATATGTCAACTCGCCACCGGGTTTCTTAAGACCAGACCGGGTTCACGCCAACCGAGAGCACAGATACACCATCGTCCAGCCTCTTGCCACAGAGGGTACACACTACTCTCGCCATCTCTCCACTCCCATTGTATTTGGTCTTTCTGGTATTAGCCTGCCCGAGGCAAAGCTTACCCATGATGAGGCATGTGACCAGTTAAAAGGTCCTCGATCATCAAGCCTACATCGACACGGTCCTTAATCGACTCAGACGGAGACACTACACTGAGACTCTCTTCTCGTGCAAGTCACTCGCCCAGTCTCAGCTTTATCATTTAAAATCCCAAAGTTCGGTACCTGGCAGAGGTACATCTTGTCCGATGTTGAACCCATCATGGCCATGATGGATCCACCATCAAGTTTTATTTTTGAAAACATCTCAGTCCATCTGAAGCATCAACTTTTGTTAAAAACAAAACATTTTTGTTTTCTAAGGCAAGACTAAGCATTAGAAAATCTTTTAATAAAACAGGTAATCAAGAATTGGTAAACAGTTCCAAGGATGGAAATGCAGCAATTGGTATAGCACCCAACTCCTATCACCAAATGCATCATTCAAGTGATAAAGAGTTTAAAAATCACAAGGAAGAGGTAAATGCACCGGGGTTTGCCTTGTGTTGTAGGGGATACGGGATCTGTTCCACAAATATCAAAATAAAAGCAGTTCCCGGTAGGTGGATTTTCAACTGGTGGTGTAGCCTCTTCTTCTTCAAAACTTACTTCTTCGTTTTCTATACATAACCATACATATACATGAATGCTCATGTGATGCTATGAATATGTAATTATAATAGAGATTCTTCAAGTTGTATCTAGAATACACCTTTCCTTCATGGTACACCAGGGAAACTAGGGTTTTCAAAGTCAGTACTTCATTATCATAAGGCAGATACTACCTAGAAGACTAGGGTTTTGGGTTTGAGGATCAAACGATGTCCAAAACAAGTCAAACTTCACTCATGGGCTCTAAATACCATATTAGGCTTACCCAAAAAGTTTTGTGATTTTTGGAGTTATTACATAATTTCTAAAATTCCAAGAGACTAGGTTTATGCACTTTTAAATACTAAATAATTCTTGGTTTGGACTAAAAATCTTGGAACTATTTTTATTAAATACTAGAGAAATTTGGGAATCTAGTAAAATTGGTCTCATATTTTTAGCAGTTTCCTAGAATTTTCTATGATTTCTCTAAGCCTGGAAGAAAAATAAAAGGGAAAAAGATGAATAGTAATGGGCTGAAACCAGCCCACGTCCAGGGAAATGCGACGGAACCTCCCAAGTAATTAGGCCCACCTACAGTTGTCCTTGTCCAACGGACCTCAGACAACCCTGTAGGTGCCCCTGAACTACTTGACAAGCTCGGTATCTTTCCTTACCTTTCTAGGAATGTTTCACCCGTCTTGCAGACATTACAGAACATCGGAGATAAAGAAATGCGGAAGCGATTACATAACTTACATTTATTTAAAAAGTAAGCTCAAGTTGTTTATTACAGACCAGAAATATAAGCGAGTGCTGATTAGTAATATTACACATACCAAGGGAGGCACAAACTCCTCCCGATAGTTTTAAGCAAAAGTTCTATATGGAGGACCAAGTCCTCCCACATCTTCACTCTTCTTTATCCTCGTTAGGAACCACCTTGGTACAGAAGCAACAGAAATCTGCTACTTCCTCACCTAAAAACAACGAAGGGATAAACCCTGAGTATGGAATTACTCAGCAAGTCTTACCCTACTAAGGAAAAGACTCTCAAGGGTATGCTGGTTATATGGGAGTCAAGGTAAGGCTTTTCAATAATCAAAGACTCTGTTTTGCAGAAATGCTTACTAAATTGGATCCTTAAAATCCAGTTTTATTTGTCAAGTTAAGTAGAATTACCTGTAACTAGAGTTCTTTCTACCCTAGTTCAATCACTGGTCCTGCACTAGCCAATTTCTTAACAAAAACCCATCATCTTTAGTGGAATGCTACGTGTAGGTCAGTGACCAAGTCTTCATAACCGCGAAGGTACGGCGATCCGAATCGATTATACTCAGCTGAGGATCTCCAATCACAAGACATATGTAGCACTTAACCCTTGCATATGTCAACCCACCACCGGGGTTCTTAAGACCAGATCAAGTTCACGCAAACCGAGAGCACAGATACACCACCGTCCAGCCTCTTGCCACGGAGGGTACACACTACTCTCGCCACCGCTCCATGCCCATTTCGTGTTATCTTATTCTGGCCTTAGTCTGCCCGAGGCAAGGCTTACCCATGACGAGGCATGTGACCAGTTAAAGGGTCCTCGATCATCAAGCCTACATCGAGACGGTCCTTAATCGACTCAGACGGAGACACTACACTGAGACTCTCTTCTCGTGCAAGTCACCCACCCGGTCTCAGCTTAATCTTTTCAACCCAAAAACTTGGTACCTTGCAGAGGTACATCTTTTCCGATGTTGAATCCATCATGGCCATGATGGATTCACCATCAAGTTTTATTTTCGAAAACAACCCTCCCACTTTGCCAAACATCTTTTGTAAAACAAATCCTTTTGTTTTTCTAAAGCAATACTAAGCATAGTAAAACCTTTTTGTAAAAACAGGGTTTCAAGGAAGGTAATCAAGTTCAAGGAAGGTAATGCAAGAATTGTTTTATCAATCAACTCCTATCACCTAATGCAGCAAGCAAGTGAGAAAGATTTTAAAAACATCAAGGGAAGTGGCAAATGCACCGGGGCTTGCCTTCGTTAACAGGTGAGTCTGGCTCGGATCCACAAATATCAAAGTAGAAGCAGTTGCCTTCCTGAGAATCCGAGGGTGGTGGTGTCCTTTCTTCGGTGACTTCCACTTCTTCTTCACGTTCTAACATATCCATACATATACATATATAAGAATGAATGCCATGTAATGCTCATGAGAGTGCGAAGATAATAAATATTTATTATCTAAGTCTTGAATATAACTTTCCTTCATGGAACTCCGAGAACTTAGGGTTTCCAAAGTCGGTAAAGGAGTTCAAAGGGCAGGGGGGTTTGGGTTCTAGTTATCAAACATGGTCCAAATCAATTCAAACTCTACCCAAGGCTTCTAAATAATGTTTTAAGTTCATACAAAAAGTTTGGGCATTTTTGGACTTATCATCTATTTTCTAAAAATCCATAACTAACACTTTTAACTACTTTAAATGCCTTAAAATTCCTTATTTAACCTAAAAATCATGAAACTATTTTTATTAAATTCTAGGGAAAATAATGAACCTAGGAAAATTGGTTTCACAATTTTAGGATTTTTCTACAATTTTTAACATATTTCCAAAGCTCTGCTGAAAAAGAAAAAGGAAAAGGCTTCAACAGTAATGGGCTGGTTTCAGCCCAGTCGGCCCAGTCCAGAGGGGAAAGCGCGCGCGTGCGCCCGCGCCCTGGCGGCTTTGCAAAAAGGGCCTTGGGGTTTTTATCTATCTGGAGACAGGTTCTTCTACTGTTTCAGTGAGTCGCTGACGGTTTACACTAAGGCCCTCAAGCTTCTAATTCTTCACAGGGGAAGGTCCCCGACGACAGCCGCGCGCTGAGGAGCTCCGGCGAGCCACTGCACCGGCCGATTGAGGCGATGACCGGCGCTCCCGAGCGACAGACACCAAATCGGATCTATCCTAAGCTTTTCCCCCAACTCAATTGCATCTAATACCAACTAAGGAGCCCTGGCCATGGTGACCGAGAGCATGGCGGCTAAGGTGTTGTGTTCCCGGCGATCCCAGGCGGTTCAGTTTGATTAAAGGGGTCGGGGAGCATCACTAACATGTAAGGGTGCTAGAACAAGAACGAGAAGGGAATGAGCAGACCTGGGGAAGGCTGGCCACGGTGAGGTGAGTTCACGGTGGCGGAGAGTGGATTTGGGGCGAATCCAAAATTCGCGAGTTCTAGCGAAGGACTGCCAGCGATTAACGGTGGCTGGGTGGATGATGATGTTATGCAGCTAGGGGAGGGCTCAATTTATAGGCAGCTTCGACGGTGGCCGGGAATTTTAACGGCGATATGTGGCGGTCGGAGATAAGGAAGAGGTCTGGCGTCGTGGTTACGTGTCCCCAACCGTGGCGAGCTCATCGGCGATGATGGGACGGCAGTAGGGAATCACGGCGGTGCCGTGGAAAGGCTCGGACACGCGGCGGGCACAGAGATGGCACGACGACGGTGAGCGGCTTTATCTACGGCGGTGAGCAAAGGGGGGAGTATTGCGGCTGACCGGGGTGGCTTCCAGCTCGACGGTGACGACGATTTTTTTACCTCGCAGCGTTATCCGGTTACCAGCGAACGTTAATCTTAACGCGGTGGCGCGAATCCTTGCGCGGGGGAGGGTCACCGGCGGCAAGCACGCGATGCTGGCATCCTGATCCATTTTGACTACTGTACCATCAGAGCTCGTTTCAGACAACCTGACAGAACATTTTGCAGAGGAATTTCCCTTCAATTTCATATGGCAGCTCCTCCCAAGCTCTGTAGCAGAATTGTAGAGCTACAAACCAACCATAATTCGGCTATAGGACTTGAACCCATTTGAGCACTAAATCAAGGTGGAATTCATACTCAAAGTTGGCTCTGCTACACTGAATATCTGAATTTCAAACTGAATCAGCCTGACAGCCAATCTTTAGGCTTAATTATCTCCAATATTTTCTTAACAACTCTGCTCACACTCTTAAGCAAAGTTATGCTCCTATAATTGGGCTACAATTTTGATGTGGTGACCTAGGGCAAAAACCCTAGAATTTGCAAGATACAATGCTCCAAAGTTGAGCCCTCGACACTGAGTTTCAGACTTAGAATAGAACCTAATTGAGGTCCATTTTGCATTTAAGTCCAAAACTCAATATTTGGCTTACAAGTCCACACATTTGTGAACCAAAGGACTTAAGAAACCTATTTGACTTGGTTTTTGCACTTTAGTCCAAAAGTGGATTATTTTTGCACATAGGTCCCTAGGGTTTGGTTTTAGGGTTTTCTAAGGTTCCAATTAGGGTTTTTGGTATCCCAGGGGTATAAATGTGATTCAACTTTATTTTTGGGGACATTTTATAACTATTTCCCTAAAGTCTTTAGGTTTTCTCAACTTGGGTTAGGTCTTACCCCTTTAATCCCTATTTAGGGTTAAGTTTCCTATCCAGGGTTCTATTTGCAAAACACTAAAACAATACAACTTGTTTGAAATTTTTACCTAGTGAATGCACTCTAGGTGTGTCAAACATATGCAATGCCAATGCTTATGATGTCATGCTCAAGTTTTAGTTACAGTAACACCAGGGGTGTTACAGGAAACGCGCCCGCACGCACGCCCGCGATGTTTACTTTGCACAGAGGACCCTGGCTTTTTGAACAAACGATAAAGAATCATGCGCACTATTGACATGTGTCTCTAACAATTGCACCGAGGCCCCTCCCTTTCTATTTCTTCACAAGGCGAGATCCCCGACCATGGACGACGGAGCAGTGGCTCCGGCGAGCCTATACCGGCTGGAAAACGCAACGACTAGGCCCCTCCATTGCTCAACACCTAATTCTACCCTCAACGACACTAATCCCTCAACCAATTGTGGAGTTCTAGCTCAAAATCTCTTTGTCCACGGTGATGGCGCGAACTGAGGACAAACTGAGGTGTTCCCGGCGATCTAACGTGGTCTAGTTCAATTGGTTTGGCTGAAAAGCATCCATAGCACACAAGGGTGTTGAAACGAGGGCAAGGAGGGTATGAACGGACCTGTAGACGTCTGGCCACGGCGAGCTCATTCATGGCGGCGCGGAGAACTGAATTGGGGGAAATGAGAAATTGAGGGGCTCTAGTGGATGATGTGAGGCAAGGACTAGTGCGTTGGATGCGTAAATACCTAGCGGAACACACGGGGGCAGCAATTTATAGAGTTCTATGGCGGTGGCGTCCAATTTGAAGGAAGAGTGGTGGCGGCCGGAAAGATGAGAAGTCACTGGTGCAAGTGCAATCGTGGCTTTTACCGGGGCAGTGGCTTAGGCGATGAACAAGCTACCTAGAGCGGTCTATTGCGACGTGGTAAGGCGTCGAGGCACATAGCCTGGCCGGATAACGGCGAACTTCGGTGATGCTAGCGCGATTAACCATGGCGGGACACGACGGCCGGTCCGGTTAGAGACCGGATTCACCCCACAGTGGATATTTTCATCACGCCCCGACGTTATCTACTCTTCCCGTGGCACGAATCTCCCAGGCGAGCGCGAATTGTGGCGGCGGATCACTGGCGTCGAGCACACGGCACCGGAGATCTTTATGGTCATTGTACCATGGCGATCATGTTCAGTCGTTCTGACAGCGCGATTTGAGGAGCTTTGTTCTCCATTTTCCATGTGACAACTTACTAATCTTCCTGTATCAAAGTTATTGTCCTATAAACCAGCTTTAACTTTGTTATAGTAACCATACCCAAACAACCACTGGATCCTACTCCAATTCGATATCAAAGTTCTGCACAAGTTACTGGTGGTCATAGTTCAGTCGTGAGAGTTGACTGACAGCCAGACTTTAAGTCTATTTTACTCCAAATTTTTTATGTCAGTAGGGCTTAGTCACTGAAGAAAAATTGTACTCCTATCATAGGTCTACAAATTTGGTATGTTGACCTAGGGAAAATTGCTTATAGATTTAAAGGTATAGAGCTCCAAAGTTGACCCCATTATACTGAAATTCATACTTAACCTTATAAAGCTCACGGGGTTATTTTGCAAAGAAGTCCAAATTTCTTTACATTACTTGAAAATCCTCTAATGTAAAAGTTACTTGGTTTGTGGTGCTTTTTTACTTTGCTATTTGCACTTTGGTCCAAAAGTGCCTAGAATTTACATTTACCCCCCCTAGGGTTTCAATTAGGGTTTTCTAGGGTTTCTTTTTAGGGTTTTGAGTTCTCTAAGGTTTTTGTGCCACTAAAGTCCATCAAATGTGATACCTTGTGAACATTCTTCATGTCTCATGAGATGTTTACTCATTTAAGCTTCACTTTCACCCATAAGTCCTAATTTAGGGTTAAGTACCCTACCCTAGGGTTTATGACATATCAAGCCCTATCATCACAACTTCTTTGAAACTTTTACCTAGTGAATGCATTATAGGTGTAACAAACAATATGAAATCTCAATGCACATGATGTCATGCTCAAGTTTTAGTGCCAGTAACAACAGGGGTGTTACATCCAGGGTCCAAACTTGATTTCGGGTGAAGTTGTTTAGTTCTTCATGCATGGCATTCACCCAGTCCGGATCCTGTAGCGCCTCATCGATACATGTAGGCTCAACACAAGAAACAAAAGAATGATGTTCAATAAATGAAGCATGTTTATGTGATCGAGTAATAACCTCTTGTGAAGGACTCTCAATGATTTGATCTTGTGGGTGTGCTTGAAGTACTGATAAGTTTCTCATGTCAACCACTTGGGAAGAAGATCTTGGAGCATCAACATCTTCGGCTTGTACCCTTGCTTGTTCATGAGAGACAAATGTATCTTCATTTGCATGCCTCTCATCTTTTTCATCATCTTGTTGTACACTTGATGAAGAAGGCATGTCAATGTTTTGCACCTCTTCTTCATCTTCTTTTGGTTTGATAGCTCCAATTGGCATGTTCTTCATGGCTTCCCTAAGTGGCTCATCACCTACATCATCAAGATTTTCAAGTGCTCCTTGGGAGCCATTAGTCTCATCAAACTCCACATCATATGTTTCTTCTATCACGCCAGTGGCATGATTGAATACTCGATATGCTTTGGACTTTGATGAATAACCCAGTAGAAAACCAATATCACAATGTCTTTGAAAGTTCCCTAGGTGATGGCGTTTCTTGTAGATGTAGCATTTGCATCCAAACACCCAAAAGAAGGAGACGTCTGGCGTTTTCCCATTTAGTAGTTCATAGGGAGTCTTCTCAAGTAGCTAGTGAGGAAATAGCCTGTTTGATGCATAACATGCAATGTTGACAGCTTCGGCCCAAAACCTCTCCGGTGTGTTATACTCATCAATCATTGTCCTTGCAAGTGTGATCAAGGTCCTGTTTTTCCTTTCAGCAACTCCATTTTGTTGGGGTGTATATGTTGCTGATACTTCGTGCTTGATCCCAATCTCATCACAGTATTCATGTATATTGGTGTTATCAAATTCTTTTCCATTATCACTTCTAATCTTCTTGATTTTGCAATCAAATTCATTTTGAGCTTTCTTGGCAAACTTCTTGAATATAGATGCAACTTCAGATTTATCATGGAGAAAGAACACCCAAGTGTATCTTGAGAAATCATCAACTATGACTAGATAGTAGAGGTTGCCACCAGCACTTGCATAAGTTGTTGGTCCAAATAGATCCATGTGAAGTAGTTCCAGCGGCCTTGATGTTGACATGAAAGCTTTTGTAGGATGTGTGTTAGCAACTTGCTTTCCAGCTTGACATGCACTACAAGGCTTGTCCTTTTCAAATACAACATCCTTTAGTTCTCTAACCATGTCCTTCTTTAATACTTTCTTGAGTGTGCTCATACCAACATGTGCAAGCCTTCTATGCCATAGCCATCCAAGTGATGCTTTGGTAAAGAGGCAAGTTCTTAAGTCTGCATCTTCAGAGGTGAAATCCACTAAGTAGAGATTGTTGTATCTAAATCCTTTGAACACCATTGATTCATCATCCATTTTTGATACAATAACCTCTGTTGGAGTGAATAAGTTGAAGCTCAAAGGTGCAACCAAGAGAACATTTTAAATTGATAGATCATTTGAAATTGCCACCTTGCCAAGTCCTTGAACTTTCCCTTAGAATTGTCCCCAAAGGTGATTTTGTCTTGTCCATCAACATTCTCATCAAGTGAGGTGAACATCTGTGGGTTGCCTGTCATATGTTGAGTGCATCGACTGTCAATAACCCAATGGCTCCCACGGTCTTGTAGTTCACCTACATCCACAGACTAATCAAGCTTGAGTTTTGAGGGCCCTATATTGCATAGGACCAGTGACTTCTCAATCAAGGACTTTGCAACCCAAAATTTTCTAGGTCTACTCTTGCTTGGTGGACCTAGGAATGTAACTTTGACTTTTCCATTTGCTACTTTTCTTAGAACATAATGAACATTGAAGGCAAATGGTCTTGAGTGCTTTGGCAAGGGAGTTGGTGGTTTAGCTTTGCAGTTGTGGGAAAAAATGACCTTCTTTTCCACACTCAAAGCATTTGATAGGCTTATGAGTCTGCTTTGGCTTGTATTGAGTTATATCTTTCTTTTGCACAAAAGAATTATGTCCAATACCACTCTTGTTGTTTTTCATGACAGTGTTCATGAGCAATTCATTTTGGAGGTATTGGCCCTTGTTGAACTTTTGCACACTTGTTGCATGATGTTCATTTTCACTCTTAAGTTTCTTGACCTCATTTTAAGCCTTTCATTATCCACTGCCAACTCATTGTTGAAATCATTATTCTCAATGGCAACCTTTCTCTAGTAGTTGCATCAGTCAAATATCTCTTCAATTTTTGGTTGTCTAATGTCAAGACTTCAACTTTTTCGGTCAGTTCATCATGATGACTAGTTTGATCATCTTGGCTCAAATCATCACATGAGGTTGCTACATCAATCTTAACAACAGGGTTAATAGCCTCATGTGTATTGCAAGATAAAAGTTCATTTTCAACAAGAAGATTATCATAATCAAATTTAATCTTAGTATAGTCTTCCTTAATTTTTACTAGTCTATCTTTCAACTCCCTATTTGCTTCATTTAACTTGTTACACTTATCCTTAGCATCTTTTAGGGAGGATGTAAGCTCATTTACAGTGGATGACATAGTTTTGTTTTCTTCTTTCATTTCATCACTAGCTTTCATAACTATGTCATATTTGGCATTTAAAAATTCATTTTCATCTTTCAACTTATCACATTTAGCTTTTGACTTCCTAATGATTTGAGTGTATTCCTTGAGCAAGTCAGCTAGTTCATCATAGGAAGGTGAAGCAAATTCTTCATCACTATCATTATCACTATCATCAATAATATCATTAGCATTTTGTACCTTCCGTTCACCTCTAGCCTTGAGGCATAGGTGAGAAGTTGATGAGGGTGATGGTGGTGGTGAAGAGAAGTCCCCAGCGATGGCGGCAACTTTTTCATCATTTTCTTCTTCACTTGAAGAAGACCCACTTGATCACTCAATGTCAGTGAGCCAGTCACCAACAATGTATGCCTTTCCATTTTTATTTTTGTGGAACCTCTAGTGCTTCCCATCCTTCCTCTTGAAGAATCTCTTTTCCTTTTTCTCGTCATCACTGTCATCTTCTTTCTTGCCCTTGAACTTGTTCTTCTTGGGCTTGTTGCATTGATGAGCAAGATGACCAAGCTCTCCACAGTTGTAGCAATCCATTTCAGAAATGGGCTTTCTTTTACTGGAAAAGAATTTCTTCTTTCTTGAGTCAAACTTTATGCCTTCTCTGTTGAGCTTCTTTAACATCTTGGTGGTCTTCCTGACCATCAAGGCAATGTTAGCATCAAGATCATCATCACTTGAGGAATCATCCTCAATTTGTACTTTAGCTTTTCCTTTTCTTTATTGATTTTCTTTGAGAGCCAAATCCTTTCTCTTGGAAGATGACTCATCCTTGTCATTGATGTGCATGTACATCTCATGAGCATTGATCTTTCCCAAAATCTGTGTAGGAGTGGCAACTGAAAGATCCATCTGATGCAGCATTGTAACAATGTGTCCATATTTGTCAGTTGGGAGGACACTGAGAATCTTCCTCACAACATTCGGTTGTGAAATTTGTGTAAGCCCCAAGCCATTTACTTCCTGTACAAGAATATTGAGACGTGAGTACATAGCATTAGCATTTTCATTAGCAAGCATCGCAAAAGAATTTAATTTTCTCATAGCAATGTGATATCTCTCCTCACGCTCACTTCTAGTTCCTTCATGTAGAGCACATATGTCCATCCACAAATCATGAGCATTTCTATGGTTTCTAACTCTATTAAACACATCTTTGCAAAGGCCTCTAAAAAGAGTGTTTTTGGCCTTAGCATTCCATTTCCATAGTTAAACTCTTCTCCTACAAGATTTGTGGGATCTCTAGGTTCGGGGAAACCTTGTGTGGCGGCTTTGTAGACACCAATGTCTATAGCCTCTAAATAAGATTCCATACGAATTTTCCAATATGGAAAATCGTCACCATCAAAAACGGGAGGAGGTCCATCCCCACCAAACATCGTTACTCTAGCGGTTAAGCTAATCTAAGAGCAATAAGGTTCTGATACCAATTGAAAGGATCACGATGCCCAAGAGGGGGGTGAATTGAGCTTTTCTAAAAATCAACAATAATTAAAACCTAAACAAGAGCCCAACTTCACCCCAACAACTAGCAATAAGCGAATAATAATAGAAATACACCAATGCTAAGACAATACTTCAAATACTTGCTAAACAAATACACAATGTAAAATACTTGAATTAAGTGTGAAATGTAAAGCAAGGTTTAGAAGACTCCTCCAATTTTTCATGAGGTATCGAAGAGTCGGCACTCTCCCCTAGTCCTCGTTGGAGCACCCACGCAAGGGTATCGCTCCCCCTTGGTCCTCGCAAGAACCAAGTGCTCACTACGAGATGATCCTTTGCCACTCCAGCATTGTGGATCCCTCACGACCGCTTACAAACTTGAGTTGGGTCACCAACAAGATCTCCAAGGTGATCACCGAGCCCCCAATGCCACCAAGCCATCTAGGTGATGCCGATCACCAAGAGTAATGAAGCGTCTCAATCCCTTGGGACTCAAATGTGACATAATTACTAGTCCCAGGAGGCTAGTAAACATATTTATACATCAGATGATTCCAGATCTGCTTAAACAAGACAAACCTATAATGGTGGCAATCAACTTTAAGAGTTGGTCCACAACTCGGGACATATCATCAGAGTGGGGCTGAAGCAGCCCGATATACGCATCGAAGCAAATCAGCGGTCCAACAGCCACAGGCAAGGTTGGGAACATGCGTAACTCTTACCCGATCTCCTTCTTCTGAAAAACAACAAATAAGCAAGGGTGAGTACAAACGTACTCAGCAGCCCACCTTCACCCACGGAATGGGGAAATCAGATATAATGCATGGAATATGTGGAGCTCAGGATATTTTCCAGAAACAGCAATATTTTATGCAGGGTTGTTTTGTAAAACATTTTGTATTTTGCAAGGCGCATCCTCTCCCAAAGGAGCAGGAAGTTTTTCAATATAGAACAAAATCCCCTGGACTAAACCATCCAGGTATCTCATCCGTTTCCCACTAGTTTTCATTTTCAAAAACAGCTACTGGACTTCCCGTCCACCATAGCTCACGGCTCAACCGCCGGACCTTTTAAAAACCACTTTTCTCAAACGCAACCTTTTTTGAAAACAAAAAACTAATTGTCATACCACACCAGACTCATCCATTCCTGTGGACACAGAATATTCGAATAGGTTTGAACTCTGCGCAGAGGGGTACACTTTACCCACTAGTCTGGTTTCTGCGATCTCACCATCGTGAGACCCGAATGCCGAATCTCTTTCTTTCCTCGCACGTCCTTACCTTAATGGTTATACCGGAAGGAGTCAGGCCACCGCCATGTCCAAACCAGACAAAACATTCCCCCTCCTTATCCTCCCGGTGCTCCCCAGCCTTCATAACCCTGGGGTTTGGACCGTACGAGTTCAGATTGAGTGACTGCCCATACAATCTCGAGTGGTTGTACTTATCATGAGTATAGGTAGTGAAGGATGACAAACCGGTCCTTATGTGAGGGGACAACCCTTCTGCTCACACCTAAACCAGCTGAGCCATCACCTTAGGCCCTCTCCTAAACTAGGGAGTCCCTGATCATCCCTACTCAAAGGTGATAAGGGTGAAAACCCTTCATCATACACATTTTGAAAAGCATTTTCTTTTGAAAACTCACACCTTTTCTCAAATCATTTGTAACAAATATATCAAGGATTGATTGCAGCAAGCGGCTGGGTGGCCATAATAACTTGTTTCAAAATCATATCATGCATAAAATAACAGGCTGAGGGTTGTGGTTGAAAAATCATAGGTAATTTATGCATCAAAGGAATCCAGTGAGCTTGTCGTGCTTATCCGGTGAAAGGGGAAGGGGAGCTCACGGAACTAGCTTCTAGCTCCACTGTCTGGCGTAGACTTGCAGATCTGGCCTCCACGAGACGGCACGAACGCTCCGATAACTATGCAACATGAACAAGCAAACATACAAACCAGCAAGTATACCAACAATTATTTAGTATAGTGGTCAGAATAGCGATATATGAATGGGTAGAGTCTTGAGTAGAATCTGTGTCATGTGGTGTTGAGATACTACTGGTGGTGGAGCGGAGGTGCTTGCCAGGAGGGTGAACTAGAGGCAAAGCGACACTATGCGTGTAGCCGGCAGAGTAGGGTAACTGAGTGGGTGGGGTGTTTGCCTTGGCTGAGGGTGTTGAGTGTGTGTGGAGAGGGAGAGGGTAGCTGGGTGTATTTATAGCTGGGTGTATGTGGTGTAGCACAGTGAAGTTCACTATTGGTGAGAATAGTGATGAATGAATTGACTGACTTAGTCTGAATAGGGAAATTATAGGTAGAATATGGGACAAGAGTATTTTGGGAGTTTTCTGGAATATGAACCATGCTTAAGGTATGACATGGTTGGATAGGGAATAGTTTGATAAGAATTTAGAAACAAGAATTATTGGAATCTGAGTTTGGAAGCCTGGTTCGAAGGAATCTCAAAGTTAAGCGTGCTCAACTTGGAGAAACCTGGGATAGGTGACCAGATGGGAAGTTCCGTACTGGAAAGAAAATCACAGTGACCGGAGTTCGTTTGACTAGAATATGGGTCTAGCTGGTCTTAGGTGGACTGGACAGCATGATGGATGAGTAGTTGAAATTTGGGGTGATCGGATGATCGATGAATAGTATTGATGAATAGTAACAATGAATAGTGACGACAAAAACTATTATAGATATCGTTAATGAATAGTAACAATGATGAATAGTGTCATTGAATAGTGTCGATGAATAGTACCGATGATGAATAGTAACGATGAATAGTAATGGTGAATAGTCGTATCAACGAACGATGAATAGTGACTATGAACGAACGATGAATAGGAACTATGAACGAACAGACAAACGATCGAATGATCGGACGAACGAACGATCGGAATTTCGGCAGCATAACGGCAGGACAAAGATTATCTGGAAGAACGATGAATAGGGACTATGAACGAACGATGAATGATGAATGAGAACTATGAACAAACGATGAACGATCGAACGAACGAACGAACGATCGGAATTTCGGCAGCATAACGGCTGAATAAAGATTATTTGGACGAACGAACGGATGAACGATCGAACGATCAGACGAACGGACGAACGAACCATGAACGATCGGACGAACGAATGAACAAACTAAGAACAGGTGGACGAACGATCGAAGAACGACCGAACGATCCTTGTGCTAGTGTGTGCTTGTGTGGAACATGCAGTGGGTGTGTGTGGGGGGGAGAGAGTTGCCATGAAATGGCTTGGGGTGGGATGAGAGGAGGCCCTTGCCCCTCTATTTATAGCCATGGTGGGGGATTAGGGGGAGGGATGAGAGGATTAGTGGGAGGATGAGAGTATTAGTGGGAGATTAGCATGTATTTGTCTTGTATGAGTGTAATTTGCTTGTAGAGCTCACCGTATGACACCGGAGGGGTACGTATACGTATGAGCATGAGGAAAGTTATGAAGAAAATATTTGTGGGGACTTGAAAAATGATTCTAAAGGTATTTCTTAGGAAGAAAATACTTGGATATATATCGGTGGAATATCTGGGCAATATTTCTGGAAAGAATCAGAGGAGGATTACTGGGGAAATATCTAGGTAGTATTTCTAGAAAGAATTTGAGGGGGATCACTGGAGAAACAATTGTAGAATATTTTGATGAGGATTTTGGAGAGAATATAGACCACTATATTTTATTTGTTGATATCAACTCGCAAACAAACATTTTGAAATAAAATTTGAAATTCATTTTGAATTTAGAGCAATTTGAGAAAATTTTCAAGATTTGAATTTTTGGGATGCTACAAATCTACCCCACTTAAAATGAATCTCGTCCTCGAGATTCGGCTTAGAAGGGTTATGGGTATAGCTTTATTTCAGCTACATATCTTCACTTTGCAGACTCTTCGAAGAGATGGAACTTCAACAAAATCTAGCCTTTTAGGAGCATCCGGTTGCTGATTGCAAACGCTGATTCTGGCTACTCAAAGATCATCTTCAGGCTTCTGGCTTTGGCTTGGCAGCTAGCTTATTGAGGAAGCATTGATGCCAACATGCAAACCTTTCTCTTGCGAACTCCCACATGGATTCCTTTCTTGATTGGTCTTCTGGTGCTTCATCAACAAAAACTTGGGTGACCACTTCTCATCTAGAAACTTATATGCTTTGATGATCTGGTCCTCCACAAGCCAGCTGCAGGCCTTCTTCTTTTTCTCCATAGCAGGAACCTTGCTGGAACACTACCCCACTTAAAAAGAATGAGGGTAGGTCTCTTGAATCTTGGGGTTTTGAACACCTTGAAGTACCTCATAACAAGGGTGTTACGGGGCCTTCTTCTGCTATTGCTGCTTGAGCAGGCTGCGGAGAGATGACTGACACAGGGTTGATTCTGGGAGAACCTTCTTCTTATCTTCTCTTCACTATCTTCTTTTCACTGACCCTTTCTTTCTCTTTGCTCTTCCCACTGGAGGATTCTATCAAAGAGTATTATCATCATATAGAGGAGGAAACCAAGGACTATGAACCATGTACAATAGACTTCAACCCAAGAATCACCAACCATTGTGATCTTAGGGGCGAGGGAGTGAAAAAATGGAGTTGCTTGCGATTTGGCAGAGGGTATTTTATCAGGTGTGTGCTTTGCTTTGAGTGATATGGGAGTTGAGGGAGTTGGTGCGGGAGTTTTATAGGCGAGCGTTGGTGTTCGGTTGCGGAGTAGTGGTGATGGAGTAGGTGCTACGCGGCAGCGGGTGCGACGGAGGGGAAGGGCGCCTGGTGCCAGTGATGATGGCGGCGGTGGGTGCGCTGCAAAGGGGGTGTGGGCGGCGGTAGTGCGCTGCAAAGGGGGGGGCATGGGTGAGTGGTGGGGTCAATGGCCCTGATGTTTGTGGTCTCTGGTTCCAAGAATCTTTGCCTCTCTATATGGTAATAACTTCTTCTGTCCTCTCTTCCTGTTTACTTTGACTCAGGGGCAGTGCTTTGATTCTCATGGTCGGTCCTTTTGACTGAGCGACTGGAGAGGTTTCTTCTGTACCTTATTCCAGGCTTTAAGGGTAAGCTTCCTGGTATCTTCTAGGGTAAGGTGCTTTTGGATCAGGCTAAGGGTTACGTCCTACGGCCAACCTAACAGCTCTGATACCACCTGAAGCGCCCCAATCCCTTTGGACTCAAATGTGATACAATTACTAGTCCCAGGAGGCTAGTAAACACATTTATACATCAGATGATTCCAGATCTGCTTAAACGAGACAAACATATAATGGTGGTGATCAACTTTAAGAGTTGGTCCACAACTCGGGACATATCATCAGAGTGGGGTTGAAGCAGCCCGAGATACGCAGCGAAGCAAATCAGCGGTCCAACAGCCACAGACAAGGTTGGGAACAGGCGTAACTCTTACCCGATCTCCTTCTTCTGAAAAACAAAAATAAGCAAGGGTGAGTACAAATGTACTCAGAAGCCCACCTTCACCCGCGGAATGGGGAAATCAGATATATTGCATGGAATATGTGGAGCTCAGGATATTTTGCAGAAACAACAATATTTTATGCATGGTTGTTTTGTAAAACATTTTATATTTTGTAAGGCGCATCCTCTCCCAAAGGAGCAGGAAGTTTTCAATATAGAACAAAATCCCCTAGACTAAACCATCCAGGTATCTCAGCAGTTTCCCACTGGTTTTCATTTTCAAAAACAGCTACTGGACTTCTCGTCCACCATAGCTCACGGCTCAACCGCCAGACCTTTTAAAAACCACTTTTCTCGAACGCACCCTTTTTTTAAACAAAACACTAATTGGCATACCACACCAGACTCGTCCATTCCCGTGGACACAAACTATTCGAATAGGTTTGAACTCTGCGCAGAGGGGTACACTTTACCCACTAGTCCGGTTTCTACGATCTCACCGTCGTGAGACCCGAATGCTGAATCTCTTTCTTTCCTCGCACGTCCTTTTCTTAACGGTTATACCGGAAGGAGTCAGGCCACCGCCATGTCCGAACCAGACAAAACATTCCCCCTCCTTATGCTCCCGATGCTCCCCAGCCTTCATAACCCTAGGGTTTGGACCGTACGAGTTCAGATTGAGTGACTGCCCATACAGTCTCGAGTGGTTGTACTTATCATGAGTACAGGTAGTGAAGGATGACAAACCGGTCCTTATGTGAGGGGACAATCCTTCTGCTCACACCTAAACCAGCTGAGCCATCACCTTAGGCCCTCCCCTAAACCAGGGAGTCCCTGATCATCCCTACTCAAAGGTGATAAGGGTGAAAACCCTTCATCATACACATTTTGAAAAGCATTTTCTTTTGAAAACTCACACCTTTTCTCAAATCATTTGTAACAAATATATCAAGGATTGCGGTAAGCGGCTGGGTGGCCATAATAACTTGTCTCAAAATCATATCATGCATAAAATAACAGGCTGAGGGTTGTGGTTGAAAAATCATAGGTAATTTATGCATCAAAGGGATCCAGTGAGCTTGTCGTGCTTATCCGGCGAAAGGGGAAGGGGAGCTCGCGGAACTGGCTTCTAGCTCCACTGCCTGGCGTAGACTTGCAGATCTAGCCTCCACGAGACGGCACGAACGCTCCGATAACTATGCAACATAAACAAGCAAACATACAAACCAGCAAGTATACCAACAATTATTTAGTATAGTGGTCAGAATAGCGATATATGAATGGGTAGAGTCTTGAGTAGAATCTGTGTCATGTGGTGTTGAGATACTACTGGTGGTGGAGCGGAGGTGCTTACCAGGAGGGTGAACTAGAGGCGAAGCGACACTATGCGTGTAGCCGACAGAGCAGGGTAACTGAGTGGGTGGGGTGTTTGCCTTGGCTGAGGGTGTTGAGTGTGTGTGGGGAGGGAGAGGGTAGCTGGGTGTATTTATAGCTGGGTGTATGTGGTGTAGCATAGTGGAGTTCACTGTTGGTGAGACTAGTGACGAATGAATTGACTGACTTAGTCTGAATAGGGAAATTATAGGCAGAATATGGGACAAGAGTATTTTGGGAGTTTTCTGGAATATGAACCATGCTTAAGGGATGACATGGTTGGATAGGGAATAGTTTGATAAGAATTTAGAAACAAGAATTATTGGAATCTGAGTTTGGAAGCCTGGTTCGAAGGAATCTCAAAGTTAAGCGTGCTCAACTTGGAGAAACCTGGGATGGGTGACCAGATGGGAAGTTCCCTACTGGAAGGAAAATCACAGTCACCAGAGTTCGTATGATTGGAATATGGGTCTGGCTGGTCTTAGGTGGACTGGACAGTATGATGGATGAGTAGTTGAAATTTGGGATGATCGATGAATAGTAATGATGAATAGTAACGATGAATAGTGACAACGGAAAAGTTATTATAGACATCAGCGATGAATAGTGTCGGTGATTAGTAACGATGAATAGTATCGCTGATGAATAGTAATAATGAATAGTCGTATGAACGAATGATGAACGATGAATAGTGACTATGAACAAACGATGAACGATGAATAGGAACTATGAACGATCGGACGAACGAACGATCAGAATTTCGGCAGAATAACGGCAGGACAAAGATTATCTAGAAGAATGATGAATAGAGACTATGAACGAACGATGAATAGGAACTATGAATGAACGATGAACGATCGAATGATCGAACGAACGAACGATCGGAATTTCGGTAGCATAACGGCTAAACAAAAATTATTTGGATGAACGAGATGGGAGTTGAGGGAGTGCTTTGCTTTGAGTGAGATGGGAGTTGGTGCGGGAGTTTTATCAGGTGTGTGCTTTGCTTTGAGTGAGATGGGAGTTGAGGGAGTTGGTGCGGGAGTTTTATAGGCGAGCGTTGGTGTTCGATTGCGGAGTAGTGGTGATGGAGTAGGTGCTACGCGGCAGCGGGTGCGACGGAGGGGAAGGGGGGCCTGGTGCCGGCGATGATGGCGGTGGTGGGTGTGCTGCAAAGGGGCGTGGGCAGCGGTAGTGCGCTGCAAAGGGGGGGCACGGGTGAGTGGTGGGGTCAATGACCCTGATGTTTGTGGTCTCTGGTTCCAAGAATCTTTGCCTCTCTGTATGGTAATAACTTCTTCTGTCCTCTCTTCCTGTTTACTTTGACTCAGGGGCAGTGCTTTGATTCTCACGGTCGGTCCTTTTGACTGAGCGGCTGGACAGGTTTCTTCTGTAGCTTATTCTAGGCTTCAAGGGTAAGCTTCCTGGTATCTTCTTGGGTTAGGTGCTTTTCTCTTGAGATGGGTTAAGATGAGAATGGAAGCATAAGGTGAGGATTAGCTCTAATTTGTGATCTTTATTCTTAGAGAAAACCTTTCTTAAAAAGAAATAAAACACACAAGCTCAGCAATGATAAGCACAAACAAATCAAATGTTTTGAATAAGGGAAGAATAGAGTTTTTCCAAAGCACGGACTACTCAGATTCGGGGGCTAAGCATAACTACTATTGCTTGGCTCCTGAATTGAGAACTATGATAAATGCAACTTATGAGCACTAACGTTAAAGCATCACATATGCACTCAAAAGGGGAGAAAACAGCAAGCGAAATTCATTTTGAAATGCCCTAGGGGGCCACACAATTAGAGTTTTGCAAAACACGGGTCTACACGATTACCTCTCATACATGCAGGGTTCTAGTCAAAGTGAAGAAAAACTTCACTACCCAATGCATGCAGAGGACTGGGCATAACTAACTTCAGACCAGGCAGCTTCTCTTCTGGTGAGGCTAGCACACAACTTCAATCTGAGACATCTCCTAGATGGGTCAACAGGGAGCTGATGTTGATGACTTCTTATGGCGGAGACTGAGATGGCAGGACGGGATTGAACTCTTCTTCAAGCGGGACTGGCTCTTGTAGCTCCTCAGAGGGCGGCGGTGTTGGCGGGGTGCTTGCAGCTTCTTCTTTGATCTCACGGGACGGTGCTGGAATCTTCTTCATGGTGAGGGGCTCAAACAACTCTGGTGGGGGACCTTGGGAGGACTCGGGGTGCTCTTGCTTATTCATAGCCTGAGGGAAGACTGGAATTCCTTCCAAGACAATGGCTCCTTCCGGGAGTTCCTAAGCCTTCTTATCTCCTCTGATAGAGACCGGGTGACCTTCAAGAATTTGGGGATCTTCGGCTCTTATGGGTTGAACTGGGTTGGATGAAGTGAGCTCTTGGATCCGCAGGGCTCTACGTTGGTTACGGGTGACCAAGTAGGCCTCCATCAACTTCTGGACATGCTCATCCTTGGCTTGCTTTAGGGCTTCAATAGCAATGACTTCACGACTTTCCAAGGCAGTTGCATGGGCTTGAGCTGTGGTGAGATCCACATGGAGCTTACGATTGAGCTTCTCTACATCTTCTGCTCGGGCAATCATCTGAGGGTGGTGCCGAGCCAAGAAATCATACTGTGCATCCAGGGTGAGCAGGTATGCAGTGAGGTACACGACTATGGGGTCGTCCTCAAGCAGCTGCTGCCCTTCCAATGCACGCATCCTGGCCATCCAAACGGGACGGTTTCTCTGAAAGGGCAGAAAGAATCTTAGCGGGGTGTCGGCCACTTCTTCTTCATAAATTTGATACAGGGCCCTCAATGCCTTGCGAGCGACGACTTAGCAAGTGTCTTTGAATCTGTGTCCCGCAGCAGTGACACTCCATTCCACATGGTGCGGACTGGATCCAATGTATACAGTCACGACACACTTTCTGTGCCATGCTCGACGAATTCACGACCATCATACTCTAGTTGGCTCCTGATTCCGAGGTGGACTGTGCATGCTCTCAGTAGCTTGGGGAAACCATCTTCATTCTCGCAAAAGCTGGTTTGGCAGCGGACCTCCATCTGACTTCTAAGAGAAGGAAAGGGGGAAAGCATTTTTGAAATGAAGGGATGAGAGCAAAAAAAATTTTAAGAAATTAGTTTTGACTCAAAAACTTTTGGATCAGGATAAGGGTTACGTCCTGCGGCCAACCTAAAAGCTCTGATACCACCTGAAGCGCCCCAATCCCTTGGGACTCAAATGTGATACAATTACTAGTCCCAGAAGGCTAGTAAACACATTTATACATCAGATGATTCTAGATCTACTTAAATAAGACAAACCTATAATGGTGGCGATCAACTTTAAGAGTTGGTCCACAACTCGGGACATATCATCAGAGTGCGGCTGAAGCAGCCCGATATACGCAGCGAAGCAAATCAGTGGTCCAACAACCACAGGCAAGGTTGGGAACAGGCGTAACTCTTACCTGATCTCCTTCTTCTGAAAAACAACAAATAAGCAAGGGTGAGTACAAACGGACTCAGCAGCCCACCTTCACCCATGGAATGGGGAAATCAGATATAATGAATGGAATATGTGGAGCTCAGGATATTTTGCAGAAACAACAATATTTTATGCAGGGTTGTTTTGTAAAACATTTTATATTTTGTAAGGCGCATCCTCTCCCAAAGGAGCAGGAAGTTTTTCAATATAGAACAAAATCCCCTGGACTAAACCATCTAGGTATCTCAGCAGTTTCCCACTGGTTTTCATTTTCAAAAACAGCTACTGGACTTCCCGTCCACCATAGCTCACGGCTCAACCACCGGACCTTTTAAAAACCACTTTTCTCAAACGCACCCTTTTTTTGAAAACAAAACACTAATTGTCATACCACACCAGACTCGTCCATTCCTGTGAACACAGACTATTCGAATAGGTTTGAACTCTGCACAGAGTGGTACACTTTACCCACTAGTCCGGTTTCTGCGATCTCACCATCGTGAGACCCGAATGCCGAATCTCTTTCTTTACTCGCACGTCCTTACCTTAACGGTTATACCGGAAGGAGTCAGGCCACCGCCATGTCCAAACCAGACAAAACATTCCCCCTCCTTATCCTCCTGGTGCTCCCCAGCTTTCACAACCCTGGGGTTTGGACCGTACGAGTTCAGATTGAGTGACTGCCCATACAATCTCGAGTGGTTGTACTTATCATGAGTACAGGTAGTGAAGGATGACAAACCGGTCCTTATGTGAGGGGACAATCCTTCTGCTCACACCTAAACCAGCTGAGCCATCACCTTAGGCCCTCCCCTAAACCAGGGAGTCCCTGATCATCCCTACTCAAAGGTGATAAGGGTGAAAACCCTTCATCATACACATTTTGAAAAGCATTTTCTTTTGAAAACTCACACCTTTTCTCAAATCATTTGTAACAAATATATCAAGGATTGATTGCGGTAAGCGGCTGGGTGGCCATAATAACTTGTCTCAAAATCATATCATGCATAAAATAACAGGCTGAGGGTTGTGGTTGAAAAATCATAGGTAATTTATGCATCAAAGGGATCCAGTGAGCTTGTCGTGCTTATCCGGCGAAAGGGGAAGGGGAGCTCGCGGAACTGGCTTCTAGCTCCACTGCCTGGCGTAGACTTGCAGATCTAGCCTCCACGAGACGGCACGAACGCTCCGATAACTATGCAACATAAACAAGCAAACATACAAACCAACAAGTATACCAACAATTATTTAGTATAGTGGTCAGAATAGCGATATATGAATGGGTAGAGTCTTGAGTAGAATCTGTGTCATGTGGTGTTGAGATACTACTGGTGGTGGAGCGGAGGTGCTTACCAGGAGGGTGAACTGGAGGCGAAGCGACACTATGCGTGTAGCCGACAGAGCAGGGTAACTGAGTGGGTGGGGTGTTTGCCTTGGCTGAGGGTGTTGAGTGTGTGTGGGGAGGGAGAGGGTAGCTGGGTGTATTTATAGCTGGGTGTATGTGGTGTAGCACAGTAAAGTTCACTTTTGGTGACAATAGTGATGAATGAATTGACTGACTTAGTCTGAACAGCGAAATTATAGGCAGAATATGGGACAAGAGTATTTTGGGAGTTTTCTGGAATATGAACCATGCTTAAGGGATGACATGGTTGGATAGGGAATAGTTTGATAAGAATTAAGAAACAAGAATTATTGGAATCTGAATTTGGAAGCCTGGTTCGAAGGAATCTCAAAGGTAAGCGTGCTCAACTTGGAGAAACCTAGGATGGGTGACCAGATGGGAAGTTCCCTACTGGAAGGAAAATCACAGTCACCGGAGTTCGTATGACTGGAATATGGGTCAGGCTGGTCTTAGGTGGAAGGACAGCATGCTGGATGAGTAGTTGAAACTTGGGGTGATCGGATGATCGATGAATAGTAATGATGAATAGTAACGATGAATAGTAATGATGAATAGTGGCGACGAAAAAGTTGTTATAAATACCATCGATAAATAGTAACGATGACGAATAGTGTCGGTGAATAGTAACGATGGTGAATAGTGTTGATGAATAGCAACAATGATGAATAGTAACGATGAATAGTAATGGTGAATAGTCGTATGAACAAATGATGAACGATGAATAGTGACTATGAACAAACGATGAATAGGAACTATGAATGAACGGACGAACGATCGAATGATCGGACGAACGAACGATCGAAATTTCGGCAGCATAACGGCAGGACAAAGATTATCTGGAAGAACGATGAATAGGGACTATGAACGAACGATGAACGATGAATAGGAACTATGAACAAACGATGAACGATAAATAGGAACTATGAACGAACGATGAATGATCGGATGATCGAACGAACGAACGAACGATCGGAATTTCGGCAGTATAATGGCTGAACAAAGATTATTTGGATGAACGAACGGACGAACGATCGAACGATCGGACAAACGGACGAACGAACCATGAACGATCGGACGAACGATCGGACGAACGAACGAACAAACTAAGAACAGGTGGACGAACGATCGAAGAACGACCGAATGATCCTTGTGCTAGTGTGTGCTTGTGTGGAACATGGAGTGGGTTTGTGTGGGGGGGGGAGAGAGTTGCCATGAAATGGCTTGGGGTGGGATGAGAGGAGGCCCTTGCCCCTCTATTTATAGCCATGGTTGGGGGATTAGGGGGAGGGATGAGAGGATTAGTGGGAGGATGAGAGGATTAGTGGGGGATTAGCATGTATTTGTCTTGTATGAGTGTAATTTGCTTGTAGAGCTCACCGTATGACACCGGAGGGGTACATATACGTATGAGCATGAGGAAAGTTATGAAGAAAATATTTGTGGGGACTTGAAAAATGATTCTGAAAGTATTTTTTAGGAAGAAAATACTTGGAGATATATCGGTGGAATATCTGGGCAATATTTCTGGAAAGAATCAGAGGGGGATTACTCGGGAAATATCTAGGTAGTATTTCTAGAAAGAATTTGAGGGGGATCACTGGAAAAACATTTGTAGGATATTTTGAGGAGGATTGTGGAGAGAATATAGACCACTATATTTTATTTTTTGATATCAACTCGCAAACAAACATTTTGAAAAGAAATTTGAAATTCATTTTGAATTTAGAGCGAGTTTGAGAAAATTTTCAAGATTTGAATTTTTGGGATGCTACAAGTAACAAGTTGTATACTTTGACTTGACCAAGAGAAGCCTAATGCATGTGGTGTGTGCTCTAGATGGCTCTCGCTAGCGCTAATGAGGTCCAAATGCGGGATTAATATTCTCAAATCACCTCACTAGGCTTTGTGGTGCTTGCAATGCTCTACCAAAGTGTAGGAGTAAATGTGGGCAGCAATGCAATCAATATGGTCGGTGGAGGGGGTATAAATAGCCCTCACCCACCAACTAGCCGTTACAGGAATTCTGCTACGCATGAGCACACCGGACAGTCCGGAGCGCCACCGGTGCGCCAACGGTTGACTCCAACGGCTAGTTCTGACAGCTAGCCATTGGGCAGATGGCACACCAGACAGTGAACAGTCACTGTCCGGTGCGCACCGGACAGTCCGGTGCGCTGTCCGGTGTGCCACTAAAATTCATCTTCCGAACTCTGCGCTCTCGGGTTTCTGCGCAGGGGAAGGGCCTTCCCTGGGCCAACCTGGCCCCACTTGACAGAGGGCGCACCGGACAGTCCGGTGCCCCAAAGCCAGAAACCCTAGTTTCAGGTTTCTTCTGTTTTTCAAATCGGTTTTCGTTCTAACTCGTGAGTATGTTCTAGAGTGACACCTAGCACTATATGTGAGTGTGAATATGCACCAACACTACACTAGAACTCTCTTGGTCAAACTACTCATCGACAACCCCTCTTTATAGTACGGCTAAAAAAAATAAAAGACCTAACTATATAACGAGTGACCGCAACTCCTTGACACTCGGAATACGAAGACCTTCACTTTTTGTTTCGTCGCTTTAGCCGTCACTTCAAGTTCTTATATCCGGGATTGTTTTCACCATTGTAGTACATCTACCTGTAATGCGACCAAACTTACCATTTGTCTCTACAAAACACACGTTAGTCACATATAATATTACGTTGTCGTTAATCACTAAAACCAACCAGGGGCCTGGATGCTTTCAGAAACCATGATTCCTTTATTGCCTTTTCACGATTATACATAAATACATGAGTACTCATGAATGGAAGGAGAAGGCTATTAAGAAAAGTATGTAAATAATAAAGCAAGTGTGCTTAGGAGAAGCCCAATGAAACCATGATACCTTTATTACTTTTTCCTGTTTATACATAAATACATGAGTACCTTCATGAATCAAGACAAAAATTCGAAGGTACATGGTGTTGGGGGCCTTCGTCCTCCGAAGGTCCTCAAAAACATAATTTAACAATGTCTTCCAAGTATGGTTTATGGACAGGTATCTTCGGATTCATGATAAAAGCGTACGCGATGAGGAGCATGATCGTGACGAAGGTTGTCGTCGCTCCGAAGCTGTGCGCAAGGGAGCTTCGGCTAAATCACAGAAAAGGGAACCGACTTAAAAGGGAATAGGCTATTCAGTCCTCATAGATTTTTCTATAAGCCAATAGTAAATGTAAGGGTCATGATTGTAATTTCTCATAGGCTGTGTCCTATGCCTATAAATAGATGAACAGTACACTCGTACTCTTCACGTGGACTTGTAATCACTTTTGCGTCATACCTGTACTCACTTGCCTTTTATCAAGTCAAAGGTATTTTTGTAATTCAGTATTGTTTTTACCTTTTCATGATTATATAATTAATAATAAATGATATGATATGATTGTGTGTGTTGTGTTCTATATGCCATACATTTCTTCTTCTATTTTATCGTATAATGCATTGATGAAGGTATGTCCTTCATGACCTTCGTCTGAAGATCAATATATCCTAAGGGAAATAATGTTTCGAAGGACGAAGGGCATTAACATTTTACATCTTGTGTTGCCTTGTTCTTGACTCATAGCATTTGAGAACAAGTCCCCAACATTGGCGCCCACCTCCGGTGAACCCTTTTTCGACCACCTTCGGCAAGTAGTGACCTTCGTCATGCCGCCGAAGAAAGCTTCAGCGCCAGGGGCTGCCGCACTACAGCCACTGGACCCAAATCAGGAGACCCTTTCTCTCCGAGAGGCCCGAAGCTAGAAGAGGAAGGCCACTAGTCCAACACTCCAGGAAGAAGAGTTGGATCAAGAAATCAGAAACATGGAGATAATACATCAGCAAGTACAAAGGAAGAAGGAGAAGATGGCCCGACTCGCTGATGTTCAAAGGCAGATTGGCGAAGCCACTGAAGAAGTACACCATCTTGCTCAAGACGAACAAGATCGAAGGCCCCAACACAGGGAGCTTCATCAAGAAGGCTTGTTCAACAAGGATGGATGG
Organism: Zea mays; assembly: GCF_902167145.1. Lineage (NCBI taxonomy): Eukaryota > Viridiplantae > Streptophyta > Magnoliopsida > Poales > Poaceae > Zea > Zea mays. Next base: position 115,168,443 of record NC_050096.1, read on the forward strand.
TATGATGATTTTAATCATGATACCTTTACCTTTGATGATGCTTCTCCCTTGGCAGAAGAACTGCAGGCTATCCCATGGCCCCCATCATACAAGCTACCTCAGCTCCCCATGTATGATGGGCATTCAGATCTGAAGCAGTTTTTGATGAGTTATGAAGCAACTATATCTTCATATGGAGGCAATGCAGCCGTCATGGCCAAGTCCTTCGTCATGGCAGTTCGGAATGTGGCCCAAACATGGTATTCTTCTCTTCGGTCAGGGACTATTACTTCGTTGCAGAAACTCAAGGATATGCTAGTGACAGGTTTCCAAGGCTTTTAGACGAAGCCAGTCATAGCTCAGGCCCTGTTTCAATGCACGCAAGATCATGAGGAGTATCTTCAGGCGTATGTCCGAAGGTTCTTGCGTCTAAGAGCACAAGCCCCTACAGTGCCAATGAAATTGTCATTGAGGCCATGATTAAGGGGCTTCGTCCAGGACCTACTGCCCAGTACTTCGCTAGAAAACCTCCACAGACTCTGGAGAAGATGCTTCAAAAAATGGATGAGTACATCAGGGCTGACAATGACTTCCGCCAAAGAAGGGAGGAAGCTTACATGTTCTCTGAGATGACCAGGGGCTTCGGAGGAAGAATTCACCCGAGGCATGTCAGGTCAATTCACAGCTCCACTCAGAGTGATGACAGAGGAAGTCAGCTGCAGAGGCCGCAGTATACTTCACAATCTTCGGGGCAACAACAAAGCTCTTTTCGGCCACCAGCTCCAAGAGGCAGAGGCGCCAGAGGCTTCGGAGGAAGATATGGGGACCAGCCCAGGAAGATCTACTGCCTATTTTGTGGTGAAGACAAGGGCCATACTACAAGAATGTGCCAAATCACCATCCAAAAGCAGAAGGAGATCGCAGAAGCCGAAGCCCGGTAAAATCAACCGAAGCAGGTCCTGCACACTGCTTCGTGTCACTCACCCTACATACCAGAATATGTGGGTAATCATCCTGCAGCTTCTGTTGCTTCGGCTAGTCAGCCACAGGCTTCTTGGCCACATCTTCCACCTCCGCCGCCACTACAACCTGCCTATTCACGAGGTCAGCAGCCAGAAGGGAGCCATCAGACTCATCAGCAGCGAGATCTCAGGGAGGAATCCGAAGCTCGCACAGTCAACAGTACTGTGCCAGAATCAAAACACATCTATTGAGAGATATCCTACCTCTGAAGCATTTTTACATTCATTGTCATTTTCTTTTTAATAAAGAACAACCAATGTAAATCTAGTCTTCTTGTCATTTTTAATTTATTGTAATAGTTTTGTTTTTGTCATAGTGAAATATCTTTCCCACAGATTCACGAAAGCTCAAAAAATGCTGAAGCTCAAAAGTCATTCCTAAGGGAATGCATAGCTAAAATTCGCATTGTAAGTTTTACCGAAGCTACAAAAAGTTGTTTCTAAGGAGCGCAGCGCAAGTTTTACCGAAGCTACAAAAAGTCGTTCCTAAGGAGCGCAGCGTAAGTTTGACAAAGCTACAAAAAGTCGTTCCCAAGGGAGCGCAGTGTAAGTTTTCTGCTCAAAAGTCGTTCCAAAGGGAATGCAGAGCCAAATACCGCCGAAATATAAGGCGAAGCGCGAAAAGTCAGCGAATACCGCCGAAATAGAAGGCGAAGAAGTTCAAAAGACGTTCCTAAGGGAATGCAGAACTTACACCAAAAAATAAGCGGTGAAGCCGAAAAATAAACGGCAAAGAGATTTTGATGGTTCTTAAGGGGACGCAGAGATTGTGTTTCAGCGTGAGTATGTGTCTTCGGCATTAGCATCATTCTTTGCATCATATCATCGCATCATATCGTATAGCATCACATCATACATCATACCACATCAATGACACCAATTGGAAACGAAGTCAATCTTCGGAGAATGCTTTACAAAAAAATGAAAGGATGCCAAGGCACAAAGCAAGCTGAGAATTATAGCTTCATCAGTTCTGATGTGGAAAAAGAGATATGTTGTTTACGAAGCTTTGATGTTTTTACAAAGTGTGGATGATTCTTACGAGGCATAAAAACTCTTCTTTACGAAGCATGAAAAGAAGGGAAGGTGTTTTTTCGCCGAAGGCTCAAAAACGGTATGTACATAAAGTTTCATGCATCGCAAAGAACTGAATTACAAACAATTTACATATTACATTGAAAAATATAAGCATCAAACATTATAGACTTAGTTCACCAAATAATACAGAAATGTTTTTACAATAATTGCTATTCTTCCTTCAAAACTTTCTCTGCAACTTCGTTAAGTAGCTTGGTAACAACTTCATCGACAATAGCTTCGGCCATATTAATAATTTCTATCGCTTTCTTTGTTTCTGGGTCCGCTAGTGGGTCTGATGGCTTTGGGGGAGGAGATAGTTCAGCTGCGGTAGAAGACATCAATTAGTCCGAAGTCACGAAAATAAACAACAAAGCTAAAAACCATTAAGTAATACCTATCCGTCTTTCGAGTTCCGTAGCTTTCTCAGCTTCTTTCGTTGCTTCTCGAGCGTCATGAATATCTTTTTCGCTCTTCTTCATTATTTCATGAGCCATCCCTCGGCCACCATTTTCCCAGATATCAGTGAAAAATTTTCCGCCTATTAAACTCGCTTCGGTCGAGGGGTCCTTTGTGTCGTCAACAGAGAAGGTAGCTTCGGCCTGGGCCAAGGTTTTAACATGACTGCAACCTGCCTTCTCCAAAATGGCTGCAACTCCCCTCACACCAGAGAATGCACAGACGTCCCCGCGGTCACTCAAAATCTCCTCAAAAGCTTCGGCTTCACCACTGATCCACTCGATTACGCCCTCAGGGTCGCCCCGTATGAAGTTGTCTTCGTTTGAGTAGGCGCCCACGTTGGTGAAGCTAGTCTTTATCTTTTTCACACATTCCACAGATTTTTCAAAACACCTTTCTTTGGATGCGTGAAGCTCTGCAACTGTTTTTTCAAAATAATTTTTCCAGTATTCGCTGGCATCTCGATCATCTTCGGCAATAGCGCACTTCAATTTGGCCTCAGCTAATTGTTTCCGAAGATCTTCAATTTCACTCTTTTGGGCCTCAGCTTGAACTTTGGAACTAGCTTCGTCTTCTTTTATCTTGTTTACCAATGAAATTAATATTTTATCCTTCTCAAGGCCTTTGTTCCTTAGTTCAATCACCTCTGAGCGAAGGTTATTCAGAGCCATTGTGCACCCTTCATCTTCGGTATTTTTCTGTGCCCTGAGGGCATTGCTAAGGATCAAGCCCTGCAAGAGGAGTATAGTATTAAGTATAAGCAAATGAAATAATTCGTTTTTAAATACAAAATTGATTTTCACACCTTTATACTATTATATGCCAAATTGTCGGCCAATTCATCCTTCGACAGTAATGAGAGCCCATCTTCTAACGTTGCGAATCCGAAGCTTCTACCCATCTCCCGGCAAACAGATATCTCTTTGCTATCGAGGAGACAGTACAAAAAATCTTATTCTCCGCTGCCGTTGAACACTAATGCCCCCTTCGGATATCTCAGCTTCTGGGCATAGTGTTGAGCTTCTCGTTCTTCTTCTTTAGAGAGTCTTTTCCCGAAGCATGACGGATGATATATTCAATACTTTCTTTTAAAGCTTCGGGAATAGGAGCGGCAACTTTTTCAGGCAAAGTCTATTCTATAGCCTCTTCCTCTGCTGCCTTCTCTTCAATTTTCGAGGGTTTTTTCTCAGCAGGCTCTGAAGGCCCTGCTTCGGCACTAGCCTGGCTCACTGCAGCTTCAACTTCGGCCGGTTTTGTTTCAGCTTCCATTTGCATTTTCGAAGCCTTGACAATTTTCCCTGAAGGAGTAGAGCTTGAAGCCTTTACTGATTCTAGCACATCTAGTACATTTGCCATCCTTCTTCTTTTGGGAGTTGCTGCAAGACCTTTTTGTATCTTCGGCACTGTTACTTCCGCCGAAGGGCTTAAAATTTCTAACATTTTTGTTCCTTTAGTTTTTGGCTCTTCGGCCTTATCTTTACCAGTCTTTGACTCAACTTGCTCGGCTGAGGGTGCTTTCGGCATGGTAGCCGGTTCTTCAGCCCTCTGCGTAGGAGGAATGGGCTCCTTTGGTTCAGCAGCTGAAGAAGTCTCCCCGCCAAGCTCAGGTACCACGGCCGGCTCAATATAACGCGGCCGGTGGGTAAGGACTTTCAGTTTTTTGCTCTTCGGCGCAGGCTCATCGGGGGCGGCCGAAGCAGCAATTTTGGCTGAAGCAGCAGCTTTCCTCTTCTTTCCCTGTCCTCGCAGCGGGTAGCAGTAGTCGGGGTAAACAAAACCAATAGCATCAAAAACTCTGTTTAATCTCTTTTTTCCCTGGCCCTCGAAGGATGTGGATAAGGTATTATCTTCCGCTTTGGAATATGGCCCAAGAAGTTCATCACTTGTAGCTTCAATACATTTCAGCCAGTCATCATTCGGTTCATCAAATTTATCTCCGTATCTGAAGGTGTATTTCAATCGAACCAGCTCGCCTTCGCTAGACTTGGTGATAGTCTCCTTTGGCATTTCCCAGTTCTCTACAAGCGGCCACACTCTGAAAGCTATATGCTCCTGGATTAAATCTCTTGTACCAATAAAAAAGCAAACAGTACCGAAAGCCTTTTGGCATGCTTTGGCAGCTTCGTCAATCTCAACCTTTGGCCTTCGAAGGCCGAAGCGGGACCAAATGGGGCGCATAATAACTTCTTTAATATCCTCCCTTGCCTCCAAGTCATTCTTCACATAAAACCATTCCTCCATCCACGCTCTAGGCCACCTTTTTCTGTATGTTGGCACCGGATAGCTTGCATTGGGGCGGGCAGTAAATCCATAACAGCCAAAGTTATTGTGATATTGTTCCTTGCCCATGGCCTTCGTCTCATATGCAAGTTCATGCATACTGCAGAAACATTTCGCGCTTAGCTCCACTCCTTGGCTTCTCACAACCCAGACAAAAATTCCCATTCTAATAATAGCTTCGGGGGTTATCTCATGAAGGAATATCTGATAAATTTTCAACACTTCGACCACAAACTTGCTCAATGGAAACCGAAGCCCAGCTTTGAAGAAGCTTCGGTAAATCACAACCTCGTCTTCCTCAGGGGCAGGGATGGTGTTGTCTCCGCTAACTCTCACAATAGACATATCCCGAAAGTATCTTCCTCTCATACTCTCAAGGTGATTTTGTTTGATGGTCGATTTTCCGAAAATCGAGTGACTTGGCCTCCAGGGCCGGTCCTCAGAATCTTCACCCCCACTTTCAGCATCGTAACTATCACAGTCACCAGTATCTTCAGATAGGCCCTCCAATATCTCTTTTGTAATCTTCTCTGTATTTGATTTGGCCATCGATTCTAAAAATCCAGTTATATAAGGATTCACAACCTTCTTCTGCTCAAAGAGCTTCTCCTCTTCGGTTAACTTCGTCTCAGCAGCAACTTTCTTGTCTTGAGACATCTTTTCTTTGGAAATGGTGAAAATGTGTTCTTCGAACCGAAGCTTAGAAAGCTTGAGAAACTAAGCAAGCGTTGGTGAGCAAGAGCTATAAAATTGAGCAAACAAAGCAAGTGGTCAGGGTGAGTTCTTATTTATATGATCGACACGCTCCAAATTGGAGGGTCCTGTCTGTCATTGACTGTTGCTATTCTAGCAAAGGGAAGGTGTTTTTTCAGACCTTCGGCTTAAGGCCTTCGTCCATGTCGTAGTTTGAATTTGTTATCTTAAGCAAATTAATACTGCGAGGGGCTACTGTTGGGGGCATTCGTCCTCCGAAGATCCTCAAAAACATAATTTAACAATGTCTTCCAAGTATGGTTTATGGACAGGTATCTTTGGATTCATGATAAAAGCATACGCGATGAGGAGCATGGTTGTGACGAAGGTTGCCGTCGCTCCGAAGCTGTGCGCAAGGGAGCTTCGGCTAAATCGCAGAAAAGGGAACCGACTTAAAAGGGAAAAGGCTATTCAGTCCTCATAGATTTTTCTATAAGCCAATACTAAATGTAGGGGGCATGATTGTAATTTCTCATAGGCTGTGTCCTGTGCCTATAAATAGATGAACAATACCCCCATACTGATGAGGACATCACTTCTATACATACAATGAATGGACTGATAACACGATCTCGTGCACGACAGCTAAATCTCCAGGTACGTTCTACTTGTGTTTCAGAGCATACGCTTGGGGCCATGGATGTTTTGATGATTAGGTACCTTGGAGAGGACTAGCAAGGACTTGGGAAAGGCCAAGGTGTTGAGGAGGAGCAGCAAGGGCGTCCACAACTGGAAGGAGATCAAGTCCGAGTCGGTTGCGACTCCATCTCGGGTTCTAGGACCAATCTACACTAAAATGGACGCCCAAGATGCATCCGGACTCCGATTGCGACGGACTGGATATGGTTGGAAATATAACGAGATTATCTTACCAACCCAACTGGTTCCACCCTAAAGTTCATCCGGAGTCAACGGGAATCGTCGAAACAAGTCAGTGTTCAGATTCTGTTTTGGTGCTGCGACACCGTCTGTTGGGCCGTTGGGCCGTGTATCGCGTTGGAGCCCATTAGGGGCGAGTCCAGGGGTCACGCACGCCGTAATACTCTATTTATTTAGCAGCCGCCGCCACATTTAGTTTTGGGTTTTGCTTAGATCAATTCTGTCATCGAACAGTGTCGCCGTCATTGGCTTGTGAGACCCCATCCCGTAATCAATACAATTGCGTTTCTTTCCTGTTCTTGCTTGTGTTCTTGATTGTGCTTGCAGGGATAAGCCTTCGTGGTGAGGTCATTCGTGTGTCACGGGTGATAACCAACGGAGCCGTGGTGTAGTGATTGCGAGGAATCGTTCGCTCGGAGCCTTGGATCATCAACGTCAAGATCTCCACTCAATCAAATTATCGTATCTCACGGAAGATCGGGTCGCGTCTACTATCACATACTGTTCACGTGGACTTGTACTCACTTTTGCGTCATACCTGTACTCACTTGCCTTTTATCAAGTCAATGGTATTTTTGTAATTCAATATTGTTTTTACCTTTTCATGATTATATAATTAAGAATAAATGATATGATATGATTGTTTGTGTTGTGTTCTATATGCCATACATTTCTTCTTCTATTTTATCGTATAATGCATTGATGAAGGTATGTCCTTCATGACCTTCGTCTGAAGATCAATATATCCTAAGGGAAATAATGTTTCGAAGGACGAAGGGCATTAACATTTAACATCTTGTGTTGCCTTGTTCTTGACTCATAGCATTTGAGAACAAGTCCCCAACACATGGAAATCACAGTTTCATAGATCCAGGATTGTTTCGTCGCTTTAGCCGTCGCTTCAAGTTCTTAATCCGGGATTGTTTTCACCATTGTAGTACATCTACCTGTAATGCGACCAAACTTACCATTTGTCTCTACAAAACACACGTTAGTCACATATAATATTACGTTGTCATTAATCACTAAAACCAACCAGGGGCCTGGATGCTTTCAGAAACCATGATTCCTTTATTGCCTTTTCACGATTATACATAAATACATGAGTACTCATGAATGGAAGGAGAAGGCTATTAAGAAAAGTATGTAAATAATAAAGAAAGTGTGCTTAGGAGAAGCCCAATGAAACCATGATTCCTTTATTACTTTGTCCTGATTATACATAAATACATGAGTACCTTCATGAATCAAGACAACAATTCGAAGGTACATGGTGTTGGGGGCCTTCGTCCTCCGAAGGTCCTCAAAAACATAATTTAACAATGTCTTCCAAGTATGGTTTATGGACAGGTATCTTCGGATTCATGATAAAAGCATACGCGATGAGGAGCATGATCGTGACTAAGGTTGCCGTCGCTCCGAAGCTGTGCGCAAGGGAGCTTCGGCTAAATCGCTGAAAAGGGAACCGACTTAAAAGAGAAAAGGTTATTCAGTCCTCATAGATTTTTCTATAAGCCAATAGTAAATGTAAGGGGCATGATTGTAATTTCTCATAGGCTGTGTCCTATGCCTATAAATAGATGAACAGTACCCCCGTACTCTTCACGTGGACTTGTAATCACTTTTGCGTCATACCTGTACTCACTTGCCTTTTATCAAGTCAAAGGTATTTTTGTAATTCAGTATTGTTTTTACCTTTTCATGATTATATAATTAATAATAAATGATATGATATGATTGTTTGTGTTGTGTTCTATATGCCATACATTTCTTCTTCTATTTTATCGTATAATGCATTGATGAAGGTATGTCCTTCATGACCTTCGTCTGAAGATCAATATATCCTAAGGGAAATAATGTTTCGAAGGACGAAGGGCATTAACATTTAACATCTTGTGTTGCCTTGTTCTTGACTCATAGCATTTGAGAACAAGTCCCCAACACATGGAAATCATAGTTTCATAGACGGATCATTCCAATTCTCTCCTATAAAAAAGCGTGTGCTTATGCATGGTACTATACCTCTATTTATAGTGGAAGGGTACAACTTTACAAAAATTACAATCATGCCCTCAATCCTATACACATGAACTACAAATTTGACTAAGGACATTATCGTCTTTTTCTCCATAACCGAGTTGAGCAATTCTTGAGGATGTCATCCTGCATCCCTGGTGATTCCTTGTTACACAGTCACACCGCGGAGTCGAAGCTCGTAGCTTTGTCTTTGTGTGTCAGTTCTGCATTGTTCACGAACTAAGGTAACCTTAAGCAATCATACTGTTATACCTGAAACAAACTCAGTTGTAATTGATAAATTAATGTTTTCAGGACCTCCGGTCCAAAGAGGACCCCGACATGTATATATGTTGATTGTGTATATACTATAGTTGAAAATCATAGTTAAACTATGCTTTAGAAACTTTGTTTTCCAAAACAACAAAAAATATGGACTGATCTCCTGCTTCGTAATTTAAAATTTGAACCCACAAAAAGAGAACTACCATTGCTCTTTGTCAAAATCATAGGATCATAATTCTGCTTCGTGATTATTTGAGTTAACCTCATTCGATCTAGAAGCCTTGATCTTGATAGCAGTTTTGGCAGGAATAGCTGAAAGTCGCAGGCAACATTTGACAGGAGGAGAAACCGAGAATATTTTTTAGCAAGCCGAATCAAATTCTTGTGACCCGACAAAGAAGAATTTTGAGCCTTTTCTTTCTTGCTACAGATAATAATCTAGCCAGCTTCTTCCTCCTTAAGCCATAAAGCATATTCATGTCTCCAATTTGGACCACCATTGCGCCAAAGATGGAAATAAACATCAAAGCTTTGGGTGATGACTGTTCGGAGCGAAAGAACCAAGAAACCAACTTTTTTGTTAGCCACGGAGAAACAAAAATGATAATAAGATTCTTCATGAACATGAAAACCAGCAGGGGAACCCCTAGAATAGCTTGAAGGGCCAAACTGATGGAATGCTCCGAGAGTTTAAAAGTAAATCTTCGAGATGAACCTTACTAGAGAGAAAGTAAATCCAACATATGTTGACCTAGATTGATACCAGCAAGGTGTTGAGGTTCATATTACTCCTAAGGTATTTGGTTTGCATAGGACCTAAAGATGTTCTAGTTTGCACTACCTATGGTGTGTAAAAATAAATGGAGTGTATTAGATTTGTGCAAGTGTTTCATTTTTTCCTCTTTCTTTGTTTTTTTGTGAAACCAATTTGTGCACAAGTAGACAACACCAGTTGATTTGAACTTATGAATAAGGGAAACCTCAGCTTTGACAAACTTGATAGCTTGAGCTTCTTTTTTTACCCATACATATGACTTTATAAGGAACTGTTGGTCACTTGACTTCAATGCTACATGGCATAAAAAACAAGGCAACACAAGTTGAGAAGTCTGGACCTTCGTCCTTAAGTTATCACTTCTTCGAAGTGTTAGCTAGAGGACGAAGGTTTTTAAAAGGAGATGCAAATGGAACGGTGTTGAATGAAAGGACAATGAAAAATAAAGTATGAAAATCATCTCTTGTGCCTTAGCATTGTTTATTCCATCTACAAATTTACAAACATAACTTTAGCTTCTTTGCACAAGATAGCTCAAAGATACTTCGAAGGCTGAGCGAAATGAAGCTGTAGGCCTTCCAAAAGGTCCCTTTATGTAGGGAACTGTTCATCTATTTATAGGGAAGTTGAACAACTTCGTTGGAAATTACAAACATGCCCACAAAGTTTACACACATGATTTACAAAAGATACCGGGATATCATTGTCTTTTCTCTTCCTTGCTAGCTACACAAGTCCTGGACTTATTCTCCTTCGTCGCTTTGCATCCGAAGCCTTCTTCATGCCGAGGCTAGCGACCTCGGCTCGTATCTGCGCTGCTTGTGTGTATGGACAAATCTTCTTTACACTGCTTTGGCCGAAGGCTAGCTTGGTCCGTCCTTCATTTTATATGTGAACATATTTGTTTATATCGAAGTATAGGCGTCTTGAAGACCTTCGGCATTGTAGGCCCCCAACAGAAACACAATATTGCATGTTGTTTCCTATTCTTTGAAACCATTAACACCCGTTGTGCTTTTAAACAATTAGATTTTGAATGACCAATATCCCTTTGAATTTAGAGGCAACATAGATTTGTGAAGAGACCAAAATATACATGGTTATTTGTAGTTATTATCTGTTTTTCTTAGGGCTTGTTTGGGAGCAATGGGAATGGATAGGATTGCATGGGTTAAAATCTCTTTGCTATTCAATTTTAAATAACAAGGGAATTTTAGCCCCTCCAATCTTCTTCATTATCTTTGCTCTCAAACATGCCCTTGTACCGTTACCCCCCTAAATCTCTAATGACTTTCGTGGTTTCTTTTCGAAAGTGGTAGGGCAGCTATGCATCTTTTCCTACTTCTGGCCCCTGTAGCTGATAATGTTGAGTTGGATGGATTTGACAGTGATTCATTGGAAGATTGGGATGAGAGGAACCAACAATTGACAGAACTTAACAACTACCTTGAAGATGGTCTTATGACAAGGATGATTTTAATATTCTGAACCAATGGATGTGTAATTTTATAAAGTATCCAACCCTTTCAGTTATGGCATACTAGTATTATAACAAATGAGTCATAAATCTTCGAGCCAAATAGGGTGTATCTTCCATTACAACGGACGGTCATTTTTTTTGCTAGTAATTATAAGGAGCATGACATCGAATTTGTACTTCAAAAGTCCGTCCATTAGTACAGAATTACGGACCAGGAATGCACACAGTGGAGCAATGGGCATCAACAGTACACAACAGAGACCATGAAGCGTCACCAGCATCAGTCACAGGCAGAGGCAGGCGCTTGTTGATGAGACGGCGGCGCGTCGTCGAGCTCTCTGAGCGTGGCGACCACCTGCAACATGTTGGGCCGCTTCGAGGGGAAGTCATCCACGCACTGCAGCGACAGCTCCAGGAACCTCGCCATCTCCTTCTCCTCTCCATCCACGGCAGCAATCACAAGCTCCGGGTCGACGACCTCCTTGCCGGTACCCTCCCTGACCTTCATCTTGACCCAGCCGACGAGGTTGGTATCCCCGAAGTCCTCCTTGTCCGTCGGCCTCCTCCCGGTCAGGAGCTCCAGGAACACCACACCCAGGGAGTAGACGTCGCCCTTGGCGGTGCACCGGAAGCTCTGGTAGTACTCCGGCGGCACGTACCCAGGAGTCCCCGCCAGCGTGCTCACGCTCAGGTGCGTGTCCAGCGCGCTGATCAGCCGAGCCATGCCGAAGTCGGCGACGCGGGCCTCCATGTCGCCGTCAAGGAGGACGTTGCTGGACTTCATGTCCCGGTGGATGATGTGCGGGATGCAGTTGTGATGAAGGAAGCAGAGACCCCTCGCGGCACCGCGCGCCACTCGCTTCCGGCGCTCCCACGGCAGCCGCAGCGCCCGTCCGTGGAGGCCATCCTCCAGGCTCCCATTGCTCATGTACTCGTACACCAGCAGCCTCTCCTCGCCGATCTTGCAGTAGCCCAGCAGAGGCACCAGGTTCCGGTGCTTGATCTTGCCCAGCGTCTCCATCTCTGCCGTGAACTCACGGTCTCCCTGGTAGCTCAGGTGGATGAGCTTTTTGATGGCCACGCACGACCCGTCCTTGAGCGTGGCCTTGAACACCTCGCCGAACCCGCCGGAACCGACCAGGCTACCGGCGGAGAACCCGTTAGTTGCCTCGATCAGCTGCGTGAAGGTGAGACGCCGGAGCTGCCGCTGGAAAGTAGCCACGTTGATGCTCAGCGCCTCCTTCTCCGCCTTGCCCAGCTTCCACGTCGTCGCCGTCCGCGTCCCGTCCTGCAGGCTGCTCAGCATCCGCGCCTCGCGCGCCTCCTTCCGCCGCGCGCGTGCGACCACGAAGCACGCCACCGCCATACCGCACGCCACCACGCCGGTAACCAGCACGGCGAGGATCACGACCCACAACGACCGCCTGTCAAAACGGCTGCCGTCGGGCGGTGCGAGGACGGATGCAGTCGCCCTCGGCGTCGGCCCACACGGCAGCAGCGGCATGCCGCAGAGGCCCGGGTTACCCGTGTACTGGCTTGCCGGCAGCGTGCTCAGCTGCCCGCGCTGCGGGATTTCACCGCTGAGGTTGTTGTCAGAGACGTCGATCTGCACCAGGAAGGAGAGGTTGGAGAAGGAGTCCGGGATGCCGCCGGAGAGCGCGTTGTGCGACACGTCGAACACGCCCAGGTTGTGCAGCCGCCCCAGCGACGCCGGGATCTCGCCCGTGAGGTTATTCCGCGCCAAGTCCAGCACCTGGAGCACCACCATGTCGCCGAACTCCTCGGGGATGCCACCGGAGAGTGCATTGTAAGACAGGTCCAGGTACTCCAACGTCTGGTACCTTGTCCAGCCGCTGACCGCCGCGCCGGAGTAGAGCCGCGTGAAGTCACAGCTCTTGAGCGTCGGCACCTGCAGTAACCGCTCCGGACGGATGCCGGCGAACTCCAGCAGCCCGCCCACGCTCTTGCACGAGTTCCCCACGTTGCGCACGAACGCCAGCGTGTTGCCTGACAGGATCCCGCTGAGCGGGGTCGACCCGAGCTGCCGGCCGAGCCGTCGCGGGATCTCGCCTGTGAGTCGGTTGCTATTGAGGTCCAGCCACATGAGACTGCTGCATTTGCCGAGCTCCTTGGGGATCACGCCCCCCAGGCTGTTGTTCGCCAGCTGCAGCACGGCGAGCCGCGTTAGCCGCCCGAACTCTGGCCGGATGGTGCCAGTGATCCGGTTGCTGGTGAGCGACACCCACTCGAGACCGGTGCAGTTAAACAGCTCGACGGGGATGTCGCCGCCTATGAAGTTGTTGTTGAGGATCAGCGTGCGGAGGCCGCGGCATTGCCCGAGCTCCGCCGGGATCCGGCCCTCTAGGCCGTTGAACCACATCACCAGCTTCTCGAGGCCGCGCAGCTGGCCGAGCTCCGGCGGGATCGGACCTTTCAGGTAGTTGATGCTGAAGTCGATCACCCTCAGGCGCGAGCAGTTGGAAAGACCCGGTGGGATGATGCCGGTGACCATGTTGTCCGGCATCCGGAGCTCCTCAAGCGCGGCGCCAGCCGAGCAGAGGTCCGCCGGCAGCACGCCGGAGATCTTGTTGCTGCTGAGGTCGGCGATCCTGAGGCTGGTGCAGGAGGTGATCGTGCTCGGGAGGGAGCCCGAGATGAAGTTGTTGCTTAGCAGCAGGCTCTCCAGCGATGTCAGGTTGCCGAGCACGGCGGCCGGTATGGCACCGGACAGCTTGTTGTCCGCAGCGTCGAACATCCGCAGCGCATGGCACGCCGACAGAGACGCCGGGATGGGTCCCGTGATGTTGTTGCTCGACACCTTCAGAATTGTCAGCGAAGCACATGAGTTGCCTATACTGTCGGGGATCGGGCCGCTGAGGTGGTTCGACGAGACGTCGAACACCTCAAGGCCGGCGATTCCAGCCACCGACTCCAGTATCGGCCCGGTGAGGCCGTTGTACGACAAGTTGAGCGTCCTGAGCCCCGAGCAGCGTGACAGCGCCGGCGGGATCGCGCCACCGAAGCGGTTCTCGGACAGGTCGAGCAGAGTGAGCGTGTCGGCGAACGACATCCTGGAGATGTCCCCGGAGAGGTTGTTGCCTGACACGTCGAACCACTGGATGCTCGCCGCTTCGGCGAGGAGTGACTCCGGCAACACGCCGGTGAGGTTGTTCCTCGCGAGGCTAACGGTGGTGAGGTTCGGGTGCAGGGTGAGCAGGTCCACGGGGAGGCTCCCGCCGAGGCCTCCGTAGGCGAAGTCCAGCGTCTGCAGCGCGCGAGGAAGGCTGAGCAAGTCGGTGACGTCGGCGCGGAGCGCTGCGCCGTTGCCGGACAGGTTCAGGTGTTGCAGCGTATCGACGGCGGAGAGCGCGGCCAGCGACGCGCGTCCGGCAACGAGGCCGCTGCCGGCGAGGTCAAGGCGTGTTACCCTCCCGTCGCCGCTGTCACACGCCACGCCGTGCCAGTTGCATGGGCCGTCACTGCCACTCGGCTGCCAAGACGAGAGGACACCCCCAGGGTCCTTCTGGATGGAGGCCTTGAACCGGAGGAGGGCGTCGGCGTCAGTTGCCGCCACCGGTGTAAACGCTAACGACGTGTAGATGGAGGATACGAGGAGCAGGAGGTTGAGCATGTCCATGGCGATGGCAGCAAAGCTGCGATCGAAGATGGATGGGAGATGAGAGGTGATCGAGTTCAAAGGAGCACTGTATAAGGAGCGAGAAAGCTAGCCGAGAGTGATGGTCCATGATTGTTTGTTTTTGGAACCAGTATGATGTGTGTCTTTGGCTTGGGATTAGTGTAAAACGTTACGGCTTTTAAAATATAATATTGTTTTTGTTATTTTATTTAAACATAGAGTATATTTAGAAGTATAATAAAAACTACATATGTAGAGTCACCAATGAAGCAAGGATCAGTGAGTGACATAATCTGTCCTGCTCTCTTGCTCGTGTTGGTGTTGCTTTGTGGAGTGTCGACTGTTTGCTCAACAACACAGACAGGCACGGGACGGACATATGACGTATACTCTCTTCATCATTTATAACGCGCGTAATCATTCTAAGATTTCAAAAAAAAAACGTGATTGTCAAATGAAAATTAGCCTTGCAAGATGTAATTTTTTTGTTGCACAAAAGTGATACCATTGGATTCATAATTGAAAGAGGTAACTTATTTTTGTATGATTTTGTAACTTAAATGATTTAGTTCAAGATAAATTGTAGGTCAAAACGTGTCTTCAATTTGGAGACGGAGCCCTCTTCCCATCCAACAATTTAAGACATGCTGTTTTCGAACGTAAAAATCATGAGAATTTGTTTAGACCATTATTATTGATTTTTTCCATCGTATTATTTAAAGTTAAATGAATGAACAGTCGCTAAACTTATTAAAAGACGCTATTTGGGTCTGTAAACTTTGGAAACGTAATTTCAGATCATTAACTTATTACGTGGTGCATCACGGTGTGCTCGATATGATCTAAGGGTTAGTTTGTGAACTACATTTTCTTAAAGGATTTCTATTTTTCAAAGAAAAAATAAACTAATTTTTCTTGGGAATATGAAAATTCCGTGGAAAAACGGGGTTCTCAAACTAGCCATAAAAATAGAATTATGGTGTACGATCTTATCAAATTTTGAAGATGTGACAAGTTCAGATACTGTTGATACATTTAAGTTTATTATTTATGGCTACAAAATAGATGTCCTCTTAAATATTGCGTTCTGATCTGTTGATTTGTTTTTGTACAATGAGTATGCACATATTTAAATAATTATATTTAAGTAATTTAGAATGGAGGAAGCCAGTATATCATATATATATTAATGGATAGAGGAAGAAAGACTATTTAGGGCTAGTTTGGAAATCTCATTTTCCTAAAAAAATTCATTTTCCTAAGAGAAAATAGACTAATTTTCTTTGGTAAAATGAAAATTCATTGAAAAAATGGGGTTCCCAAACTAGCCCTGTATATGAAAAATGACCATGGCCAAATAAATTCTACGTCAAAGGTTTTTCAAACGGCATAAAATGGGCTGGAAACCGTAACAAAAAATAATGTAACCAGGCCGTGTAATCGTATCGTTTCCGTAGATAATATTGTTTTCAAAAAATATTGTATTTAAAATATATAGATGTCGATAAGTAGATTAATTACTGAACTGGGTAATTTGCTGACTGACCCACAATCGCTTTTTTAAGTATACACGGTATTGTTTCCGACTATTTTTGCCATTTGGAATACAAAATATTTGTTTTTATTTATCTTTATACGGCATCATTATAAATACAAGTCAAATTAAATAACAGGCAAATAATTTTGTTATAAATTTAGATTTTTTTATTACGATATTTTCCCCATCCTAAGATAAGTCTTCATCTCATATTTGGAGAAGTCATCTCGTATTTCGAGATATCATAGACAATATCGTTTTTATTACTATATACTGCCTCACTATAAGAATTCGGCTATTTGTTGAGTGCCAAATAATTTATCGAGTGTTTTTATTTGGACAATCGGTAGCTCTTTGTTGAGTGCCAAGCAAAAAAATCCTTGATAAAAAAACATTGTCGAGCGTTTTTAACATTCGACAAAGAATTTCTTTGCCAAGTTTTTTTAACACCCGACAAAGAACTTATTTGCCGAGTATTTTTTTCAACACTAGACAAAGACAATTTAAAAATCATATTTTGAAGCAGTAAATTAATTCAAATGAAAAAGTTTTCAACTACAAATTTGTATAACTCATCAAGATGTACAATTTATATTTTGATCATTTCTTTATATGATAATAAAAGTAAATTTGTTTATAAAACCTATATCTCTATTGTAGTTTATAAAACTAAAAGAGAGATGTATAAGATTTGTGAATAATGTTAGAACCATCATGTGTGATGAACAAATGATGAAATAACCAAAATAAACTTTGTAGATCCTGAAAGGTTATAAAATTTTGTAGTTAGCAACTTTTTTATTTGAAGTCATCTTATCAACGAAAACTACATTTGAATTTAAAAAATTTAAATTTTGAATTTTGAAAACAACCTTGAATGGGAAAACCACCAACATGAAAGTTGTAGGTCTTGAAAAGTTATGAAACTTTGCAGTTGACAATATTTTTGTTTGAAATCATCTTGTCATGCAAAACTATGTTTGAATTTTAAAATTTGAATTTTTTAAACTATCACAGATGAAAAAACTACCAAAATAAAAGTTGTAGGTCTTGAAATGTAATGAAACTTTGTAATTGACAATTGTTTTATTGGAAATCATCTTATCATAGAAAAGTTCATGTGAAGTTTTCTAATTTGAAATTCAAATTTTGTAAACTGGCTCGGATGTAGAAACTATCAAAATAGAAGTTGTAAATCTTGAAAAGTTATGTAAATTTATAGTTGGCAACATTTTCAATTGAATTCATTTAGTGCCTCAAATAATCAAATTACTCTTGTTTTGTTATAATACATGAGTAATGAAAACGAAATATAGATACAATTGATGTAGTAGTGTTGTGGTAGAGGAGGTTACACACGAGAGAGAGGTCACGAGTTCGAATCTCACTCGATTCATAAACCACGTAAATTTGATTTAAATTGAGTTTAAAATGGTGAAAATGATACTCGATTCACAAAACACGTAAATTTGATTTAAATTGAGTTTAAAATGGTGAAAATGATAGGGCAATGGTAGGGCAATGAGTGGTGGTTGGGGGATTGTTTCCTTAATTTTTAAAAAATGATTTGCTGTTTTTTGGTTTTTTTTGTGATTTTTAATTTGTCGAGTGCTTTTCTTTGCCGAGTGTTTTTCGACACTCTGTTAAACCTTTGTTTCTTTAATTTTTTAAAAATGTTTTCCTATATTTTTAGATTTTTTTGTGATTTTTAATTTGTCGAGTGTCCGAAAAAGTACTCGGCAAAGAACACTTTACCGATAAAATATTGCAAAGGCTTTGCCAAATATAAAATATTCTTTATAGAGTGTTTGGAACATTCAGCAAAGAAGGCGAGTCCGATAGTACATGTGGTCTTCATCTCGTATTTCGAGAAGTCAATCAATCTTAATTTTGAGCGGATTCAATGAAAATAGTATTACATTGGTTTCTTTAAAAATACATTTACTAAAAAAATATATGTGATATAAATATTTGTTCTTTTCAGTATATATTCCATCAATATTGAGATTGTTTAACTTATAAAAATATAATATAAGAACGAGAATGAGACTTATTTTTGGACGAGGGGGACATCTCAAGATACGATTAAAAAAATGTTCTCAACACTTTGCATATATTTTTTTTGAATTGTGATCACTAAGGTCGCTTTGCGTTGCTTTGGGATCAGCAACCACAGGGAGTAATCATGCGTGTGCATGAGGATGCAAAAGGAGAGGCCTGAGCTCCATTGCACTTGACAAAGTGAAAAGCAGCAAATTCAGTGGTCCTCACCACACACGACAGAAGGGGAGCATCATCACACCATTTTTTCTGATCCTCTCTTCTGCCTGCCATCGCTGGAGGTCGTAATGCTCCTCTCTCCTGCCTCTCATATCAGCTAGCACTCCTATAGGTTTCTGAGGCCTTATTGATTAAGTACAGTCGTAGTGACTCCGATAAATCTTGTAGTTGTAGCAAAATGCTCCGTATACAACTTGTGTAGCAATTTGAACTATTATATCACTAAAATGATATTTAATTTCTTAATTATATTTAGTCTTGTCGTCATGTAAGGCACACAGAGTAGTAGAGAGGGAAAGGAGCATATTTGAGGTCGATGGTCATATTGAACCTAGACAGAATTGAGAGCCAACCTACGAGTAGTTAGAGAGGTTCAGAATGCAGTGCGTGTAATACTCTATGTCATCTTGCTACTCATCGATTGATGAATATAAATAAAGCAAAGATACAAGCACAAACACCAGTGAGCATCAATATCTTCTTGCTCTCTCACCGTTGGGGGCGTGCCTCCCTTGAAGGTCTCGAGACTGATGAAGTTTAGCTATCTTTGAGCTTGTTTCGGGAAAAATGACCCAAGCTTCGCTACCATAGCTTCGTCTCCATAGCTGATGGAAGAAGCATCGTCTTTTTCATGATGGCTGAGACGAGGTGCCTCAACACGACCGAAGAATGCCTCCAGCAACATGAAGATGAAGAAGGACGAAAGAGACGTACACAACACGCCTTGTAAGAGAAAATACAAGAATACCCCCAGTAGCCTCCATAGGATGTGTAGAATCTAGGGTTATTGATCTAATTTTATACGACGACATGCAGAGGGACAATCTTTTTCTACTGTTCAAGTGCTCTCGTTGCCTTGGAATGCTGCCTTCGAAGCTTTTTGAGCACATTTATATTTGGACACATCACTTGTGTTTCGAAGGTAATATTTTAATGAGCTATATTAAAAAAGATGATAGCAAAGAGTTGCAAACATGCTTCGTGATCTTCCTATTCATACACTTGTTTCTTCATATCGTTTATGCCCCTAGAACCGTATCCTTATTTTCCTTCCTTTCTTCATAAGTTGAAAGAGAGAAGGTATAACAAGTTTAATTGTGTTGCCCTTTTTGATTTCGTGTGGGAATAACAACAGGTGACCAACACTCACCTTATGCTTGTGGTTCAAGTTCTAGCCTGATGGTCCTAATCCATTTTTATGCCTATCTACTAGACGAACTCTAGTGTAATGTGTGCCTAGCTTGGGTACATCTAAGCAGAGGCCAATCTTGGGTCAAACCGAATCCCCTAAAATATTGTCCAATCCCTCAATTTCATAGTAAAAGGGAGGAGAGAGGTTACATGAACCTCACATCCCCTCCTCGAAGACCCAACTATCATGTTTTTATCTTGTTCTTGGAGTCATACCAGCGCTCATGTACCTAGTTGTGGCACAGTGCTAGAGATGTCCTTTTCGAGGCGGTTGTCATACCTATTACAGAAACAGGTATGATACATCACATCTATAAGCATTGGGCCTATGCCATTTAGTACGATGCTGTTGGAAGGAGGTGTAACCTTTCATACTTGATGATAAGAATGGTGAAACCTAAGAGGAGGATTGAATTAGGAAATCTAATTCTTTTTCTAGTAAAAAACTATGCAATAAAAGTTTATCTTATATATAACTATGATTTTAACTAAGTGTTGCTATCCCTACCACAAAGAAGTTATGGAACTAAGACTCCAGACTTCTGCATTAGCCTATAACTAAGCTAGAAATATAAACCACACAACCAAGATAACATAATATATTTGTAGAATCTTAAGTACGATAGAGATATGATCTCCTGTCGATGAGCTAGTGTTTTATAAAGATATCAAGAAGCATACAAGCTTCTATTTTATCTTCATTGGATCCCCATGCAAGGGAATGTTCATGAGGTGGCCAAACTATAGGGCAGATATCTCCGTGGATATCCCTAGGCCTTCTCGATGCACAAGTGTTGTTCCAATTATGGCCTCTCTTGGATGCTCCCTATCGTCTTTAGTATCAAGTTTTTTTTACCAAAATAACAAAGGCCTCGTTCCCTCCAGTACCCTGTGGTGGCCATGCAATAAACAAAGTTGTTGTGATCTTGTAAGGCCTACAAGCCCCACTTAGTACAACTCAATATATTGGTGCTAGAAAGCACCAAGGGGTAGTGGTGTGTATTCCGCACTTCTACTCAGTAGACAAAACCTAGAGCAAGTGCTATTGAAGCTATGTTATTAAAACCTAAGAACTTTACAAACCACCTATGCTAATTGTCATGTGATCTTTGACCACTTGGGTGTCTGGAGCTATTAGAGGTGAGCCCTAACTCTCTTGTGGTGTTTCTTAGCTCCCACATATTTTAATTTGTCAGTTGGGATGGTATATATAGCCCCCAAGTCCTAAAATAGCAAATGGAAATGACACAAAAAATTTGCATACTCACTAGATACGTCCAATGCAGTCAACAGACATGTCCAATACGTAAACATTAGGTATCCATTAGTACTAGCCATTACGAATTGTTTGAATATGAGCATCTGATCCTTTGGCTGGTGTTACACCAAACACATTTTGTGCATTATAGACCTTCTTGGGTTCTTGTGCATCCTCCTTAATTGCTCTATTCGGTGGGGTATCTGGTGACACATCAAACACATGTGGTGCCTTTTGGATCTTTCCAAACATGTTGCAAGCATCTTTGAGTGATGTATTCGGTGCCTCGTCTGGTGTGATGCTCGGTGCATGCCTACTTGTTTAGTGTACATTGTTTTGGCAGTCCTTCTGTACGTTAACACTCGTATCCATAATTTTATTCGGTGCGTCATTGGACACATTTGATGTTGCTCAGTGCTCTATTTTTCTTTGTTCCTTCATGTGTCTTCTTCTAAGAATCTCCCATCTTATATTGTGGACTCTTTGCATGTTCTTGAAAGCCTTTGATGAGTTTCTAATATCTTTCTTGGGGTGTTGATCTTCAAAATAATTGCTTTTCCTTCGTCCAAGTCTATGTTGTATCCTTTGGATTATAACTATAATAGTAGCTAGTAAGGTTAGCCCAAATAGTTATTTTGAACATCAAACACCAAAACTTAACTATCAAATAGGTCATTCCATTTTCCTTACAATTCCTGCCCTTTTTGGCGATTGGTGACAACACAACAAAAAAACACATATTTAATTACCAAAATAAAAATACAATCTAGTTGCTAGGATGCAAATGCAAAGGCAATATTCATATGATATAAAATGATACCACTTGTCGATTTTTTTGAAGAAAAACTTTATTTCCTTTGCTAAAAGTCCTCATATTTTGGTGTTATGGACTTAAATCCTTCCTAACTCCCTAAACCATTTTTTCCACTTTTTGGACCATTCTCCCAAAGTAGTGTCTCATTTCCTACTTTAAAACTTCTTTCTTTTTGTCTTCTATTATTTGCAAACTCCCCCCTATCCAAATACTACGTAACCATAATAATTAGTTTTTGTATGTTTGAAACCAAATGAAGATGTTTATAAAAATAGTTTTAATTTGTAGTTTTAGTATTTGGTATGGGTTGGATTTGCTTTTAGTTCTATATATATAATTTCTTTCCATTTAGAATCAAACCCTAAAAAGAAAGACATTAAACAAATATATTAGGGAGGATCTTGATGCATGGCTACTAGGGTATGGTCGTATGGACTTCCCTCGACGCTGCAGCTGGTCCCGTGTCAATATCCCCTTTTTCTCGATGTGCCGACATCATTTGATGTCCTTTTGCATCAGGATGCAAAAGGAGAGGTCTAACGTGTCTACATATATACTTGCATGCATGGTGGGGGATAATAAAGATGCCATAGGTAATTAAAAGAACGATACACTTGCCACGTCCGAAACAGCGCTATAACTAAAAAATACCTGCAGCTAGAGGGCTTTGTGTCTTCTTGAGTGCTCGATGTCATATTCGCGCTTTGGCGCGCCGCACGTGTAATCATAATTATCACTACAAGAAGTAGGGTTGGCAAATCCAATTTTCAATGTTGTGTTGCAAACAATGTGATGATTTAGATGTCGGGATGCATGGTGTGGAAGATAATTAAACACACATATAGTTATCATTAGGGCTACAAAATAAGCTCGAGGCTTGCGAGGCGGCTCGAGCTCGGAGCGGCTCGCGAGCCGAGCCAGCATTTTGTGCTCGTTCCGAGCCGAGCCGGCTCATTCCGGCTCGCGAGGAGTGCCAAATTACTTAATATATAGAATAATGATGTATATTGAATAATTTTATAGATAGTAAGTTAGTTCCTTAGCGTTTTATGATAAATATATGATAATTTATAATTTAGATTACTAATAATGATGAATGATATCTATATATTTCATATTTATATACTGATAATTCACTATATAATGCAATTATATATGGCTCGTGAGCCGCCTTTGAGCCGAGCCGAGCCGAGCTTATCTCTCCAGCTCGTGAAATGGGCGAGCCAAGCTCGGCTCAGCTCGTATCTAGCCCTAGTTATCATGTAGACGCACACACATATAACCTTTTAGCAAATATATGCAAGCACTTATTGAATAGACTACATAAACAAGGTCATCTTTATGATGTGCATTTAGATGGTTGCTATACAATAATTTGCACCATTAGGACACATACAATGGGTGTCTTGAGTTGTGTATTCGAATGTGTCTAACTAAGTGGGTAAATATAAAGAAATTGAAGACATATATCTTGACGAAAATATTGTCTTGACTCTATGCTCGAGACATGAGACTATTTGATTGATTAATTAAATTTATTGAATGCTCTTCTTGGTGCAATGAATATAGTAAGACAGATTTTAAACATATCTATTATATTATATTGTGGTTTAGTCATGTTTTATAATTGGAGTATCGTGCAACACTGTCTTATACATGCCCTTATCTGACGCCGAGTCCAAGCGTTACTGCGTTAGGAGATCTGACGTCGAGTCCTCTACAGTGGAAAAAATCTCATTGCAAGTCAAGTTAAACATAAAGCTAGCCCTGCAGACCTACAATATACAGACACGAGACATATCTTTTAGGTGTGTCGGGATGCACCAAAACACACAAAAAGTTCATAATTGCATATGCGTGTGCGCTGTGTCTACGGCACAACGAAACCGCCGGTGGACAGTTTCGGTTTACCACCGTTTTTTAAATTTAGTCCAAAATTTAGAAACATTTAAAAGAATATGATAAAAAACTACATGTTTTAGTGAGTAATTTGGTATATAAGATATTTAAACCAGTTTAGCCTATAAAAAAATAGAAAAATGTTTGGACCCGTTAACAAAATATCTAAAACGTATGGACTGAATACTCCTCCCTTCACTTTACCCATTCACTTACCAGAGAGCTAGAGCTGGCTCCTGTGCTCGTCGCCGCATCCACAGAAATCGTCGCCCCCGCGCCCTTCTCGACGGTTAAGTGTGGTTAACCGCCGGCTAGGAGCAGTTAACCCCCGGTTTCGCGCCCGTTGTACCGCCTGCCCTAGCCGACGCCCGCGCCCTTCTCGACGGTTAAGTGTGGTTAACCGCCGGCTAGGAGCAGTTAACCCCCGGTTTCGCGCCCGTTGTACCGCCTGCCCTAGCCGACGGTACAACTCCCCCTCGCCAGCAGTTTCTCCCGTGGAACCGACGGTAAATCGTGTATAGAGAGAGGTAAACCGTGTATTACTACTGGTAAACCGGTTATAGTACCAATATTTAGCTCAATTTTAGTTATTTAGTGTCTAGATTTGGTTTTTTAATGTTTAGGTTTTTCAGATTTCATTCATGTTTGTATTAATACATAGTTATTGTTAGATTTCGTTCATGTTATCGTCAGATGGAGATATAGATAAAGATAGAGCTTGTGAATGTTAGTATTGTTAATAGTTAGTTATATATGTAACTCATAATATTATTTGCTATTATTGTAAAGATGATTTAGTATTGTTATATATGTGATGGCTTATGGTTTATGGATTAGTTATGGTTTAGTTATTGTTTCAAGGTATATCATATTTGTTCATGAGATTTGCTGATCAGTATGTGTTCCTTAGATTTGCTGATTAGGAGAAAAGTCCAACACTTGGTGAGGTGCACATGCAATACACAAACACCAAGCACACATATCAAAGTAAGTTCGAGAATGACAGCGCCCGCTACAACATGATCATGGACGTGGTTGATGCTAGAATGAACATTATCATGAGAGACACATATGTGCAACCAGCGTGTGCCTTTCACCCATATGTGAACTATGTCATGGGGACCACGAACAATCTTATGATAGATCTTTGTAAGGGTGTTGAAAGGATGTTTGATTCGAATACTGCTGCAATGGCACTCCAAGAGTATGACTTCTTCAAGAGGAAGATTGGAGACGTCTCGAGTGATCTTGCAAGGAGAATGGTTGTTGACCGCTAGACTTCTTCAAGATGGTGGTCCATGTTTGGATCAGATACGTGGATACTGCAATGTGTTGCTAAGCGGCTGCTATCACAGTGTGCCTCGTCGAGTGGGTGTGAGCGCAACTAGAGTACTTTCGCATTCATCCACACAAAGTTCCGCAACAAACTCGGATACTTGAAATTGCATGAGCTTGTGTTCATTTGTGAAGCCCTAAAATTTGTGTAAGAAAAAATATATAAAATGAATAAATAAATTTATAAAAGGATGTTTTGGGGATTCCTTGAATTTTTTTCTCTTTGCATACTCAACTAATGGCATTAAATTGTGCAAATAACAAATAAATAAATAAATAAATATGCATTTCATGCTGAACTCTTTTGGTTTGTATAATCACTTTAAGTTTGAAATTTTGAAACTAGATTTAAATTTATAAATAATATGAAGATAAACTAGAAAAACATAAAAGAAAAAAAAGAAAAAGGGAAGAGATGTCTCACAAGCGTGTGGGCCAGTTCTTCCTCAATGCGGCCCTACTCCCTTCTTTCCCTTTTTTGCCAGCCGGCCCAACACCCATCCTCTTCCCCGTACTCTCACTGTGATGTGGGTCCCACTCGCCGGTTCCTTGGGCGCTAGCTGCGGCCCTGGCATCTTTTCTCTGCGCGTGGGACCCCTCTGCCATCCACTACCACTCACGCCACGCCTGTGGTTCTTCACCTGGAATCACTTACACGTGGGTCCATCTCGTCATCTTCTCCTTGCTTCTCGGTAACAGACCAAAGCCAACAACAGCTCACCGGAGACCGCGCCTATCGTCCCTCGCTCGGACTGTGGGCACAATCATGGTATAAATAGGAACCCCCGTGAACACCCTTGACCATCTAATTGATGTTGGCTATCTTCTCATGGCCGGGTAGTAGGAACTGAAGCCACCGCGTGAAGAGACAGAGAAGAGGGGAGAGAGAGCAAGAAAGGATGGTGCCGCCGTGGGAGATTCTTGCCCAGATCGTCGGTCCGGCCTTGGGTTGTGATCGCCTGGGTCTGCCGAAGCAGGCCAGGGCCTCCCCTGGTGGAGTAATCGATGGGAATGCCACCAATTCCTCGCAGGGTTGCGATGCCACCATGAATTCGGGCGCAACCATGGTTGCGGAAGGCACCCGCCGTCATCGGCCGTGCAATTCGTTGTGTCCCTAGCCTCGACGACCGACCTGAACTCCTCCTTGGGTCGCCTGATGCTTGCCCCTGACCTCAATGGGTGGCGCTCATGTCGGGATGGCGCAAAATTTGTCCCCGAAATTCAACCTCCGCAGTGGGACCGCCCCGTGCCATGGTCGGGTCTCCTGTCGGTCCAAAACGTCGGTAAGCTGTTCCTATCATGTTCGCCTTGGCCCCTGCTATGTGTAGCGCTCTTCGGATCAAAGCTTGGGTGCGAGCGCGGGAGATGGGCGTGCCTGCCATGGCCGCCGTCGCGTGGTGTGCGCGTGCTCCACCGCTTGGTGTCGATCGCGGGGAAGACGTCTCTGGGTCATTGGATCACCATTGATCGGCTATTGGACGGCCAGATTAGACCCTGAGTGTAGCGCCCTCACGTGTAATATATGCCCTCCGATCGGGATCGTTGATTCGTGATCGCGCGGCTCGGAACAGATCGGGCTTCATAAAATCCGGGCCGTTCAGTCGCGATCAAAGGATTCCAAGCCCATACCGGTTCGGTAGGAATCTGATCTAATCTGGGCCATCTGATATCAATCGAATGGCTCACATCTGAAGGTACCCCCCTTCGGCGGTGGATAATTTCTAAAAGAGCCCCTGCTATTTTTCTTAATCAACCCGCCATCCATCCTAAGCCAAAATAAATTGCAGCTGAGCCCAAAAGATTATGCTTTAGCCCCTGCATTCCGAGAAAAATATGTGCCTAGTCCAGGATCTTTAGGAAATCAGAAATTAATAAAGAAAATGAGTTTTGGTATAAAAATAAATCTAGGAACTTGCTTAATTCATATTAAATTCATTTTAACTCCAAATTGACTCGTTCCAGTTCCTGTAATTTTGTTTTAATATTGTTTATCACCTAGTACCTTTGTCTAACCATGAAGCTTGAATTAAAATTGCTCAATTGAATTAATCTATTCTAGGTGCTAAATAATTTCAGAAATTCATAACTCAATATCCGTAACTCCGTTTTAATCCATTCTAGTTGCGTTAGTCTCACAATAATATTTGTTTATCATCTAGTAACCCCGTTTTGTCATGAAACCTAGATAAAAATTATCCACTTGATTTATTCTATACTAAGTATTTAATGACTTTAGAAAATCGTAACTCGAGAACCGTAGCTCCGAATTTAGTGGTTCTTGTTTCTACAATCTCGTAGCATCACGTAGATCGTTATTATTCAGTTTGTGCTTATGTTTGATGTGATGTTAATTTTGCCTGTACCATGTTTCGTTTGTATTGCTATGACTAGTAGTGAGGCACGCGTCATCTGAAAAGCAAGTTGGTACCTGGAATCTCAAGTGCCAGGCAAGTTGTGCCCTTGACCACTTTTTACCCAATAATGTTCTTTGATGTCACATGTTCATGCATAGGTTTAATTTTGATGGAAACCAATAGGTTACCCTAGATTGTTCATCTCATTACCTTGTTTACCCCTGAATCACTTGGGTAGTTTGCTATTGCTTTACATGGATTTGGGATAATTATTTATCATATCTATGTTCCAGTTATTTTGTTATTCTATTTATGTTCATGTCAAGATCATTAATGTTAATTGGAACATAGAGCTTAACTTGAGAAACACGTGCCACCACAAGGGTTTATGGACGCCCTTGGCTGATTAATTAGGAAAGCTAGTGGAGGACTACCTTACCCGAAAGGGGCAAGGGCAGTAGGGGAGCGATCAGTGTAGGGAGGTCCTTGGTTGATTTTGCTGCGATGGCGGTCAGGCAAGAACCCTGCATTGGAGCTTCCTATAAACTGTAGCGGGTTTTCTGAAGCTAGTGGAACTTTGTAAAGGCCTCGTAGTGTTACCCTGCCTCGCCTCCTCGGTAGAGGTGTATGGGAAGTCGCGATCCCTTGGCAAATGGGTAACATGACTTGTGGGTAAAGGGTACAACCTCTACAGAGTGTAAAACTGGTATACTAGCCGAGCTCACGGTCATGAGCAGCTCAGGACTCTCTGATGATTAATTTGTGGAACTAAATTCAATTTGTCATATGCATTGCATCGCAGGTGATGTTGTTACTTTTGTTCTACTACTTAATTGGGTTGGTATTTACTTATACTTAGTAATTGCTAATAAAATTTTGACCAACTTTAAAAGCAATGCTCAGCTTCAACCATCCTCTTTGGTAAGCCTTACACTTCACGTGAGCTCCCATCTTTGGCGAGTTCATGCACATTATTCCCCACAACTTGTTGAGCGATGAACGTATGTGAGCTCACTCTTGCTGTCTCACACCCCCCCATAGGTCAAGAACAGGTACCACAGGATGAGGCGCTTGGAGGATGCTGTGATGTGTTCGTGAGAGATCTAGGGCGTCGTCTCCCAGTCAACTTTGGGTTGCTGGACCGTTGTCTCCTTATAATGTAATTATTTTTTTGTATAGAATTCCTGTTATGTAGTAAAGATGTGACATTCGATCCTGTGCCATGATTCATCATATGTGTGAGACTTGGTCCCATCACACCTGGTGATTATGTTCGCGCCCGGGTCTTGGTGCCCCGAAACCCGGGTGTGACATCATTAACTACAACCTTCGTAGCTCCAAGATGATCGATTTCATTTCCTATTCAAGATGGAATCCATAGCTCAAGTAGCTCCAGTTCTTCTAAATATCCGCCTGGGCAAGACACAGTCTATAACCCTTATGCATGGCAATGGCAACCGGGTCAGGGACCACCGGGCGAAGTACCACCATCGATCATGTATGGGTATGGAAACTATGGACCCCCTCCACCGCCATATTCAAATTTATCAAATATGTATCCACGAGGACCACAATATGGGTATGGACAAGTTCCGCTGCACCGGTATATTATTTTGCTTCGTGGATAATTATTTATTTGTCATTCTTGTTTTCTCGCTAATGTATCTCATATCTTTTGTATAGACCTATCACTATCACTATGACGGATTGGAACAATATCACGATCCTTCCAACATGCCTAGGTACTATCACTATGACTCGAGCTGAACATGTAAGTATTATGAAATAAGTCGACCTATGTGTCATTGCCTCGTTGGAGAGATGTAAAAGAACTTGTATTTGAGTATTGCGAAGTTCGCTGGTTGTTTGTTGCATGAGAACTGGTGTTTATCGTTGCATATGTATGTTGTATGTTATTTTGGTGAACATATATTGTGTGGATCATTTAATATTTACTACGCAACGTGAATTGCGCAAATTACAAATAAATCCTATCAAAAAATTTCTTTTCCCTGTAAAAAACAGCAAAAACTGGTGCATTTTCTTGGAAATCCACTAGTTTAGGGCGGTTTACCGCTGATTTTTTATCGGTAAATCGCCACAAAATTTAGTTTGATTTGGACTGGGCAAACTGGTCGGTTTTACCAGTTTTTATCGGTAAACCGCCGGTTTACCGAAACTGGTGGGGGCGGGTTTTTAGGGGCAAACGGTTTGATAAACATTGGTCTACAGTCAGGAAGTCGTTATTAGGAGTACTATAGAGATTAAGGCCTGATTTGAAACCCTAGAGCTAATAGTTAGCCAGCTAATAAATTATTAGCTGGGTTGAGCCAGCTAATGAACTAATTGTTAGTTGTGAGGTAGTTAACAATTAGCTGTGATATTAGTTGAGACTGTTGGAACCCAACAACTAATTTTTAGTAGTTAACTATTAGTTTTAGAGGTTCCAACAGGACCAAAGAATCATAACAATGAATCCAGGGCATAGCCAAAAAGATACATTTTTCTCGACACCAAACATTAACTGATACTTTTTCATGAATATCTCCCCTGTTTGTACAACACTACAAGAGCCACAGTCATTTTCCGCTAAAAATAGGGCCTTTGCCGCTGAAAATAACTACTAATTTTCGGCGACCAGAGCTCGGCCACCGAAAAAAGCTATTTTCGGCGGCTTCTGAGCCGACCGCCAAATATAGTGGCCGCCAAAATTTTCCCATGTTTATTTTCGGTGGCCCTACATTTGACCGCCGAGATAAGTAATTTTAGAGAAAAAATATGAATGAAATACAAAAAACAAGAATTTCAACAACAATATAATCACAATAATATGACAGAAACAGTAATTCCATAATTACACACATTTAACACAAAATATCACATTTCTTCACAAATACATCACAGTTCACCAAAATACCTCGAGAGTCCACAGTTCACAATTCTTCACAAATACATGACATAGTCCATTACAATATAACACAAACTCATAATTCACCACAAGAGTCAAATCATCACATATAAGGGTCATTTGAGTTGTGACCACTACCTCCAGAAGCGAACAAGTCATTAACGAAGTCGTTTATCTAGTTTGGAGTCTAGAGAAAGAAGAAGATATTAATAACTATAGAATTTACATGACCACTATTAAAATGAATTGTTTGTCAAACAAACATCTCCTGTAGTAGCTCCCTCCCCTCCATAAGCTCCTCCGGGTGCTGGTATCACCGGTGGTGGTGTGTTGTGGCCCATAACCCCAGATCCCTACAAAATCAGGTTTAGTCAAGATTTGAAAGGTTAATACAAACGATAAGTCTAAACTAAATTGAAGCACCTGAGGTGGAGGTGGCAGAGCATGTAATCCCCACTGAGCCATTTGCAGCTGAACTTGAGGGAAAACGAATGGATGCTGTTGTGCCTGCTCTGGAAACCAAGACTGTTGCAAATACAATATATTAGTTATATGACAAATATATGACCGTGTTGAGAATAAATAAGACACTCACGTTCATTGCTTGTTGCGCCTATGCGTTGTAAGCAGCCATGTACTCTAATTTTTGTTGTCGCGGCTCTTTACGAAACCTTTCTTGCTACTCCCCTCTAGTGTCCTCCATGCTCGAGCACCAACTACGACTGCTACCACAACCCGCCTGCGACAAAAAGCAGCCACGAGACTGCAACTCCGTCGAATCGATCACACCGGTAAACATAGAATATCTTGAAAACAAGAAAAATAGCTATTCGATCATAGTTTCAATATTATTGAAAAAATTCACAAGTTCATACTGTCCATGGACCTTTCCTCCAATAGAATGCACAACTTCAGCGTCGATGGTAGGTGCTCCTTGTTGGAACTTGTTTTCCTAGGCAAGTTGATCCAACGGGGGAGTGGAAAGAATGCAAGCAAGGTTTAAATTGAGATGGCAATTGCTCTGTTAATCTAGCCTCTCAAGGGCACTATACGGGGGTATTTATAGGTGCCCGAGTGCCCAACGTCCCGATGTAAGGACGCTTATGCCCTTAGGCACCTGGACTATCCCTAGAATATTCCCACAAGGGAGGGTTACAGACTGTCATTACAGAAAAGCCATTAAAATCGGGCCTGTAACACGCTTCTCCGTGCGGGACCTGTTACAATGGGCCGAATCCCACGTGGGCCTCCAGGTTGGGTGAGGATGTGGGATGGAGAGACTTCGTCGTAGGCCTTCGTCTTGCGGTGAGGAGGACGAAGGGTGAGTCGTGCCGGTCATCTTGCCTCCCTTGGTGTGGCGACGCGACGAAGGCTTCGCGCGAAGGGTAGCGTCTTCGCCTTCGCCCCAACATTTGCCCTCCGAGGGACCAGTTCGACTGAGTCATCTGGTGCCGAAGACGTTGCTAGATGGTGGAGACGCTGCCCTCGCTCGAAGTGGTTCCGCGGGGGTTTTTGATGTGACCGTTGACGAACATGGTACTGTTGGACTGCGGGTCCTGAAGCGTCGCGTCCTATGTATAAAAAGGGGGCAGCGCGGCTCAGGCTCTCTTACCTTTCTGTGCGCCGCAAAACCCTAGCATTTTGAAACCGTTTGCCCACTCGCCTACCCTCCTTGCTCCTGTTCATCGGAGATCTGGCCCACGTGAAGCAGACCACGCGCCGCCACCGATGGTACGTAGCCATACCGTCTTCTTCTTCATCCGCTGCGAATACACCGTTGGGCGAATCGTCGTCTGAGGGGACCTTCAGTGATTTGGCGGCAGTGGAGCTACACCCAGGCCACACGGTGGAATCCGGCGTTTCGAGGATCTCCTTGGTTCGCGTGCAAGACATGCAGCAGTTGGGGTCTTTTGGGAATGGAGTTGGACAAGTTCTGGGGGTGGAAGAGATTCCTGAGCCGGAGGGTGAGATAGTTGTGTTCGAGGCATTTTTACTGCCGGCCTTCGATTACCTGTGCATCGTTTTGTGGCTGAGGTGTTGCAGAGCTATGACGTGCAGATCCATCAATTGACACCTAATGCCGTGGTGGCCCCAGCAAAGTATGTCTGGGTAGTGACTTCGTATGGCGGTCAGCCCTCCGTAGAGGTCTTCGCCAATAATTATTGTTTGCACTGGCAGAAGAGAAAAGTTGGAAGCAAGATTGCATAGTTTGGATCATGCACCTTAATGTCGAGGACTGGGAAGACTTCAGCGGAAGTTGTGGAGCTAGTTCCCTGCGCCCGCAACAAGTGGGGCAACTAGTATGATTATTGGTTTTATTTGGCGGGAGGCGAAGTCGAAGACCTCCCAGGACTCCCGACGGCCGTGATGTGCTCCCACTGCTATGTGGCATTCTCACCGTTTGAGGTGGCGGAGGATGATAGTGATGAAGGGGCCCTTCGTTGTGCTGCCCGCATGAGTAACGGGCGCGATTTAGTTGTGGAATTCATCAATTATGGAGTGTGGCCCTTGGCGCATGGCTGGGCGTTGGGCGAAGTATGCCCTCGCCAGATGCCCTCCCTGGGCGAGCAGCAAGTGCGAAGTCCGGCCTTCGCGTTGGATTTGTGTGGCCGGGATCCAGCCGCATTCGTGCGTGAAGTGGAAGACGGAGCTGTGCGGATTGTGGGGCGTTATGTGCCGAGGACGGAGGCTCTGCGGAGTTGGGATATCCGTGGATCCAACGTTCGCCGGAATAGGGTCTTCGAGTTGAATCGTTTGCCATACGACGGCTATCTCGGGGATGACGCTGCCGTGGCCGTCGATCGCCGCGGGAAGAAACCAGTGACCGTGACTGAGGAAGGCCCTTCGCAGGAGGCTGCCCCAGCCACTAAGAAGAGAAAAATAGGTACTGCAGTGGGGGGGACTGGGGGTCTCTGATAGTTTTGCTGTGGAGTTGATGGGGACATGCGCGGCCCTCGGGGGAAGGATGTCTTCGAAGGCGATGGGCGAACCAGCTGCCGAAGACCCCGCGGCAGCGGCCGGGCCTTCGCAGGTGGCGGAATAGGGTTTGGAGATTTTAAGTGTAAACTGTTGTTTTTGTGATACTAAACCTCGGTTGCTGCGCAGGTTCCGACGTTTGGGCCTGCGCAAGCAACCGCTACTGACTATACTGATTTTGTGGCGGCCTCAACCGTAGTGCCTGTCGATGATAATTTGTTTGGTTCTATGTCTGATTATTTTGAGTCCGATGGTGAATCTGGGAGTTCGTTTCCTTGGACGGAGGAGTCCTCGGATAAAACCTTAGATTATTTTGTTGCGTTGGATGTGGCTGCGGCGGAGACTTCGCCGCGTATGGAGGGTGCCGGGGATCTTCCTAGTGCGGGTGCCGGGTGTAGGCGGCGAAGGGTGGTGGGAAAACATAGTGTGGTGACTTTTCGCGGAGTGGCAGGCGCCGTCGTATGGGGATGGAGCGTGGCCATCTCCGTGTAAACCGGGTTGATAAACGAGAATTGTTGTCCTTGCCGGCTGGGGCGAGCATAGGCGAGGGGGATCTTCGGAAGCTTTTTGAGGGTGAGGAATTGAGGATAATGCTGTTTAATTACAGGAAGATGGGTATCATTCCGAAGGTTGAGCCGATGTAATAGGCGATGCCCTTGCCGTGTGCATGTAATAGGCGATGCCCTCGCCGTGTGTATGTAATTGTAATTTGTATGGT
This sequence comes from Zea mays, assembly GCF_902167145.1. Lineage (NCBI taxonomy): Eukaryota > Viridiplantae > Streptophyta > Magnoliopsida > Poales > Poaceae > Zea > Zea mays. The sequence continues at coordinate 115,202,355 of NC_050096.1, forward strand.
GATGTGGCCTGTTGGCCGTATTCGTACGCTTGTGTTGGTCTAGCTGCGTCCATGGGTGACTCTGTGTGGAGTGTCTATGTAATGAGAGGCTTCGATTAACATTATTCCGGCTCCACCCTAAGGCGACTATTGCGCGGAGTGTCTTTTGAATAAAAGACTTCGATTAACGCTCTTGTTGTGCTGTTCCGGCTGCGCCCTTAGGCGACTTTTGCGCAGAGTGTCTTTTAAATAAAAGACTTCGATTGACGCTCTTGTTGAGCTATTCTGGTTGCACCCTCAGGCGACTTTTGCGCGGAGTGACTTTTAAATAAAAGACTTCGATTAACGCTTTTGTTGAGCTATTCCGGCGGCACCCTTAGGCGACTTTTGCGCGGAGTGCCTTTTGAATAAAAGAATGATTAACGCACTTGTAGTGCTATTCCGGCTGCACCCTTAGGCGACTTTTGCGTGGAGTGTCTTTTAAAATAAAAGACTGATTAATGCACTTGTTGTGCTATTCCGGTTGCACCCTTAGGCGACTTTTGCGCGGAGTGTTGCACGCGAGGGTAGTCTGCGCTGCCTCTCGCGGTGACTTCGGAGTGATCGAATGTCGAAGACCGTCGATGCGGTCTTTTTCGACATGTTGCGTCTTAGTTTTTGCGGGGGATTTTTGCAGGTATATTACATGGCTCCGCCTCATTAAAAACCTCACCCCCCGGGAGGAAAAGAGTGCGGGCCAGAAAAATACTGTTTGGTGAGTTACAAGGACGCGTGGGCCCTGAGGATTTAAACAAAAAATTTGCGGAGATTGTCAATATTCCAGGAATGCTCTAGGTCTTCGCCGGATGGCGTTGTCAGCCTGTACACGCTGGGGGACACCTTCGACTTGACGATGAATGGACCTTCCCACTTTGGCTCTAGCTTGCCCCGTGACTCTGCCCGGGTGGTTCGGACGAGTACGAGGTCTCCTTCGTTGAATTCTCTTGGGACGACTGCGTGGTCGTGCCAGGCCTTTGTTTAAGCTTGGTATTTGTTGAGGGCCTGCAGGGCGAAGACGCGGTCTCCGTCAATGAGGTCTTTGGACGTTGGTTCGTCTACGTCGGGGATGGCTGATGCGCTCGTTCGAGGTGACCCATGCTTTATTTCCTGCGGGGTCATGGCCTCCGATCCATATAGTAGGCGAAAAGGAGTGAATCCAGTTGCCCGACATTCGGTCGTGTTTAGTGCCCAGACTGCTTCAGGTAGCTGGTCGGCCCATTTCCCCTTCGTGTCGTCGAGAAGCCTTTTCTTGATGGCAGTGAAAATCTTGCCGTTGGCGCACTCGACGACGCCGTTAGATTGCGGGTGGTATAGCGAGGCGAAGGCGATCTTGGTGCCGATGGAGAAGAAAAAGTCCCTGAAGTCCTGGCTGTCAAACTGTTTGCCATTGTCGACTGTGAGCTCGGACGAGACTCCGAATCGGCAAACAATGTTTTGCCAGAAGAATTTCTGGGCAGTCTTCGACGTTATTGTGGATACTTCCCTTGCCTCGATCCCCTTAGTAAAATATTCGACGGCGACGAAGGTGAACTTGAGGTTCCCTTGAGCCGTGGGTAGTGGCCCGACAATATCCAGCCCCCAGCGCTGAAGTGGCCATGTGTGGGCGATCAGCTTGGTGAACTGCGAAGGGTTGCCCGAGCGAGGAGAAAACTTCTGGCAGGCTTCGCACGACCTCGTGACTCGATTTGCGGCGCAAATTATAGCGGGCCAGTAGAACCCTTGATGGATCACCTTGGCAGCGAGGGCCCTAGGCCCCAAGTGAGAGCCATAATTTCCGTTGTGGACTTCGTGCAGGATCTAGATGCCTTCGGTTTCGGTGACACATTTAAGAATGGGTTGACTGACCCCCTTCTTGTATAGCTGGCCCTCAATAAGTGTGAAGTCCCGGCTTCGGTGCTTGAGGCGCTTGGCCTCGTTGACGTCACTTGGATGGTAATATCCTTGCAGGAACAGGGTTATTGGGGCCCGCCAATCTTCGGCCATGATGAGGTTGACGATGCGTTGGCCCTCGGCGTCGTTGGTTATTTGTAGACCCTCTGGACTGCGGACGGCTGGCGTGCCGATGACATGGTAGAACACGTCAGAAGGCAAGGCTTCACCACTGGTCGCTGCTTTGGCCAATGCGTCGGCCTCTTCGTTCCTGGCGCGGTCCACATGCTGCAAGGTGAAGCCCTTGAATTGTCTCTCAAGACTGTGAATAGCCATGAGATATTGCATGAGTGCGGGGTCTTTTGCTGAATATTCTTTTTCGACCTGGCCGGCAACCACTTTGGAATTTGTCTTGATTATGCAGGTGGTGACACCAAGCGCTCTTAGCTTGCGAAGACCCAGGATGACAGCTTCGTATTCTGCTACGTTGTTGGTGCATCTGTCGGACTCCAAAGCAAAGCTGAGGCGTGCTGCATATCTGTGTTTGACTCCTGTGGGCGACGTGATGACTGCGGCTATGCCTGCCCCCACATGGCACCATGCGCCGTCGCAGTGGATGGTCCACACTTTCTCTGTAAGCTCGTCCTGCTGCTTTATTGGCCCTATCCAGTCAATGATGAAGTCTGCCAGGACCTGCGACTTGATTGCTGTCCTGGGTTCAAAGGTGATATGGTAGCCGGAGAGCTCGGCTACCCATTTGGCGATCCGAACAGACGCCTCCGGGTTGCGGAACAGTTCTCCCAGTCCCCTGTCCGAGGTAACCCGCACCTTGAATGCTTCGAAGTAGTGGCGCAGCTTGCGCGATGCCATGACGACTGTGTAGGAGATTTTTTCCAGCTCGGTCATGTTGCACTTGGAGGCCGTGAGGACCTTGGATACATAGTAGACTGGACACTGCCAGGTCGTGCCCTCCCTGTCTTGCTCTTGGACTAGGGCTGCGTTGACTACATATGGCGAGGCAGCGATGTAGAGCAGCAGAGGCAGCGAAGGGTCTGGACTGGTGAGAATGGCCAAGTCTAACAGGTGCTGCTTGAGTGATGCGAAGGCTGCCGCTTGTTCTGGTCCCCACACGAAGTCTTTCGCGCCATGCAGTGTCTTGAGGAAAGGTAGACTCCGCTCGGCGGACATGGAGATGAATCTGTTCAGAGCGGCTAATCTGCCTGTTAGACGCTGGACATCCCTGGTTGACTGCGGGGGTGTCATGTTGATGATTGCTTGAATCTTGGTTGGGTTGGCCTCGATCCCGCGGTGTGACACCAGGTAGCCCAGTATCTTCCCATGGCGGACTCAGAAGACACACTTCTCGGGGTTGAGGCGAAGCCGTGCGTCCCTCATATTTGCGAACGTCTCTGCGAGGTCGACCAGATGATCCTCCTTATTTTTGCTGGTGACGACGATGTCGTCCACATACGTGAAAATGTTCCGGCCTACTTGGATCTCGAGCACTGTCTTGGTGAGGCGAGAGAAGGTTGACCCAGCGTTCTTGAGTCCCTCCGGCATCCTGATGAAACAGTACGTTCCGAAGGGTGTGATGAAACTGGTACTGGCCTTGTCTTCCTCCTTCATATATATTTGGTGGTAGCTGGAGAAGCATTCGAGGAGTGACATGACTTCTCATCCGGCTGCACTATCGACTATCTTGTCGATCTGTGGCAGCGGGAAATTATCCTTGGGGCAGGCCTTGATAAGGCTGGTGAAATCGATGCACATCCGCCACTTGCCGCTTTTCTTTTGCACCATTACTACGTTGGCGAGCCACGTAGGGTAGGCGATTGTTTCGATGAAATTGGCCTCCAGCAGGTGGTGTACTTCGGCCTTGGCGGCTTCTGTTTTTTCATCGAACATTTTGCACAACCGCTTCTTCTTTGGATGCACCGAAGGGTCAGTGCCCAGACTGTGCTCGATGACGGTGCGACTTACTCCGACCAGGTCGTGGGCAGACCAGGCGAAGACGTCCTTATTTCTGGAGAGACAGGAGATGAGTTTCTCCTCGTCTTGCGAAGTCAGGTCTTCGCTTATGATGACTGTTTGCTTGGGCGTTACTGGGTCGAGGGGAACTGTCTTTGTTCCGTCGTTGCTCTGCAGCTGTGCCTTTTCATGTTCGTTGGCGGTGGGGCGGGTAGCCTCGGAGACTTCGCGCTGTGTCGTAAGGCAGTGTACGTTCCGTTGACCTGGAATGAAGTCTCTCTCAATGTTACGCGTAGTCTGCTGGTTGCTGTAAACTGTTATTGCGCCTTGCGGACTCGGAATTTTCATGCAGAGGTATAATCCGTGAATGGCCGCTTCAAATTTATTGATAGAGCCCCGACCCATTATGGCGTTGTAGGGATAGACCGTGTCGACGATGTCAAAGGTGATCTGTTCGCTTCATGCATTGGGTGCTACGCCGAAGGATAGGGGTAGCTCTATCTTGCCCACAGGGAAGGTGCCCTTGCCGCCGAAGCCATATAGGGGATTGTCCGAAGGCTTGAGTAAGTTGTGGCTGATGCCCATGCGGTCGAAGGCGTGGAGGAAGATAATGTCCGCCTGGCTACCGTTGTCAACGAGGACTTTGTGCAGGTCCCAGCCTGCCACACTGCAGTTGATTACCATGGCGTCGATGTGGGGTGTGCTGCGCAGATCAACATCTCTGGCATCAAAGGTTAGTGGCACATGTGACCACTTCTATTGCACAACCGGGCCAGTGATGGCGATATGGTTGACGCAGCGGTAATGATCCCTCTTTTCCCGCTTTGTGTCAAAATCGACACTGGACCCTCCGGTGATCATGTGAATGACTCCACGATTCGGCTGATCGGCGAAGTCTTCTTGTTTTGGTGCTTGGGGTGATTTTGGTGGTGTAGGTTTGGTTGATGCGGAGGCGGGTGTGGGGGTGGTACGACGTGTACCTCCTGGTGGTGCTGATACGCGTGGTTGGGTAGATGCTGGGGGTGGTCGTGGTTGTATGGTTGTGGGTGGTGGTGTTGATATGTGTGCGCGACAACTCTTTGGTTGTCGGCGGATTGTGCCCGAGACATCCTGTCCCTGGTGGCCTTCGTTTCCGGGCAATCCCTTGTTGGGTGAGCGCAGTCTTCGCCGTGAAACAGGCAGTAATATCTGCACGGTTGCTGCGCCCGTCCCCGGCCCCGGCCACGCATGCCATTGCCGCGGCCCTGGGGGGATAATCTTGACGGCGAGCGGCCTCGCCGGCGGGATGCTGGTTGGCTATGTTATGCACCTGCTGCTGACTACGGTTGTCTCGACCGGAGTCTGACTGTGAAGGCCTTGTCCATGTTCAGCTGGACTGTGGAGGGTCCTTGGGCTTTCTCTGAGACTCGACCTTGCGCTGATGGAGCTCTTCAGATCTGGCGTACTTCTCAAACAACTAATAGAGCTCTTGGAGGTTTTTGGGTGGGTCCCTGATGCAGTGACTGTATAGGACGCCAGCCCGAGGGCCACTGATGGCGTAGTGTATGGCAATTTGGTCGTCGACCAAGGGCAGTTGTGACTTGAGAGTCAGGAACTTGCGGTAGTACTCCCGCAGGGTTTCCTTCTCTTGCTGTTTGTAGAGTGACAGCTCAGCCAAGGCATCGATGTCTGGGCGGTACCCTTGGAACATAAGCAGAAACTTGTCCCAGAGACTTCTCCAAGAGTCGATGGACAATGGGGGCAACCTGTTGTACCAGGTCAAGGCCGGACCCTCGAGGGCAATGATGAAAGACTTGGCCATCGTGGCGTCGTCCCCTCTGGATGATGCGACGGTGACTTGATAGCTCATGATGTATTGTGCTGGGTCAGTGCTGCCGTTGTACTTAGGGTAGGTGCCTGCCCTGAAGTTGGCGGGCCATGGTGACACTTGCAGTTGCGGCGCCAGGGGGCTTCGCTCATCAAGGTAGTTGATGCCCTGGAAAGCTGTGGCGTGCGGGATGAATGGTCCGCGCTGGGGAATGAATAAGTCTCCGACTGGCGCACGCTGTTGGAGGGGCGGGCCGTGCTGCAGATCGTGTTGGCCTTCGCGCTGCATGAGCGCAATCTCTTGCTCGAGTTCCCTAGCCCTCTGCTCCTCGTCTCGTATCATCTAGCGCACCTTGGCTTGCACGGAGACACGTTGGCGCTTGGCCTCGAGGATTTCTTTCTGCTTTTGGAGGTTGCGGTTCTTGATGCGCAGGGCCCGTAGCTGTAGCTGTTCTTCTGCTGAGATGCCGATGACTTCGCCGTCCTCTGTGGCGTCCTCGCCCTCTAGTGGAGCGAAGCCTGGGGGTGGTTCTTGTGGTTGTCCTCCAGAGCTGCAGGTGCGGATGGTGCCTTCGGGAGTGGGTTGATCGTTGCGCTGTCTCTTGCTGAGTGCGTCGCCTTTGTAGGCTTCTTGGTGGGTGTTATCTGCGAGGGCCTTGCCCTTTTTCTCGACTAGCAGTGCTGCCTTCGCTGCTTCGTCGACGGATGGGGCTGCCTTCGAGCTAGCTCTCTTGGGTGCCATCACGGCTGGTTTGTTCGTAGCACGAACGGTGGGCGCCAAATGTTGGTACTTGCTTTCCTGGGCAAGTTGATCCAACGGGGGAGTGGAAAGAATGCAAGCAAGGTTTAACTTGAGATGGCAATTGCTCTGTTAATCCAGCCTCTCAAGGGCACTGTACGGGGGTATTTATAGGTGCCCGTGTGCCCAACGTCCTGATGTAAGGACGCTTATGCCCTCAGGCACCTGGACTATCCCCAGAATATTCCCACAAGGGAGGGTTACAGACTGTCATTACAGAAAAGCCATTACAAATCGGGCCCGTAACACGCTTCTCCGTGTGGGGCCTGTTATAATGGGCCGAATCCCACGTGGGCCTCCAGGTTGGGTGAGGACGTGGGATGGAGAGACTTCGTCGTAGGCCTTCGTCTTGTGGTGAGGAGGACGAAGGGTGAGTCGCGCCGGTCATCTTGCCTCCCTTGGTGTGGCGACGCAACGAAGGCTTCGCGCGAAGGGTAGCGTCTTTGCCTTCGCCCCAACACTCCTCACCAATCATAGTCATCTCCATACTTCCTAACCATCTCCTGCTCGTAAGTCTCCTGCAATACAATATGAAGGTTCAGCACACATGTAATGTATAACTATATGGCAAGAAAACAACTAACCATACGCTCAACGACCGCTTGACTACTTAGCTCATTGGAGATTTCACTGTTTTTCGCTATATACATGTAACACCCCATCCAATCCCTGGACCGGTGGTACTTACTCCTGGTAGCTCTCTAGGATCATATATCGTCCCCACAGACCAACACGAGCCTTTTGTGCACACTTTGTCCTCACTCATGCGCACCTGAGAAAACTTCTTGGTTGGTCACCCATCCCAAATTACTCCAAGCCAAGCACGCTTAACTTGGAGGTTCTTTCGATATAGGCTTCCAAAAAAGAAGATGCACCTTATTGGTATGAATACTCTATTAATTCTATTAAGCCTTAGGCCAGGATATCCCATCCCAAGGGCCAGGATATCACAATACCCTCGTCTATAAACATCATTTGGGCTCGGCACAACTCCAGTTTGAGCCTTTAGCAAATATATGAGTTTAAACTGATTCCATTTCTGAGTAAAATTGAATACTACATACTCACCATTCGCTTCGCCAACCGAATGTGTCCATCAGCCCGACAAGTCAAAATCCTCCCTGCTTTTTGTTAATTCCCACAATTCAAAACATATCAGAAATTATACACAACAGATTCATCCAGAATACCATCACATAAATCCAGATTCATATATACATCAATTCCGACTACATTCGCATTCACAAATGCATTTCCATCGATAAAGTGACGTTCACAATTACAAACACATATCACATATCTAATTCCCATATCACATAGTTCCACAAATTCAAAAATTGGTCCGAGTTGATTCACTTTCACACTCCAAACCATTCAAATGTCGACATCCAACTACTAAGGTTCCAAATTGCAATAGATGGCTAACTAGCAAAGCCTACTTGCCGTCACCTGGTTGATTAGAGTGGTTGCCACTTCCTTCGACTGGTCTATGGCTAGCGAAGAGGTTCTTCGCCCATGAAGCTGCGATGTCGTCTGTGGGGACAATATATGATCCTAGAGAGCTGCCAGGAGTAAGTACCGCCGATCTAGGGATTGGACGGGGTGTTACACCATATCCATCTTTGGGTGCTGCATCCAAACGAGGACGTGTTTAGAAGCCTTGTAACACATATTTGGATATTGAACACTAAGTTTCTTCAATTAGAACACACATGCATGTACATATAAAGGAATACCAATTATAGGTGAACCAAAGGAAAATGTGGCGGAGGTGGAGGCGACAGTGCAAGTGTTAGAGGCGGCATCCCAAATGTTGGTAGTTGGGTGCCCGTTTGTTGTGCCATTTGCTACAAATTAAATGCAAGTAATTGTTGAGGAAGTACAAAACGAAGCAAGTTTGTAGTTGTTACGAATAATGTATTACTTCAACTTATTGAGAGGAAAGCCTGTTGTTGGGTCCATAGGTTCACATAGTACTCATCCTTTTAGCTTTGGTGCTTAGCTTGCTTCCTATGATACTCTGCTAATTTCATCAATGCTTCCTACACCCTGGTAATCTTCATGTCCTGGGTGGAGGCGTGAGAACAAGACTACTACGAGGACGATGATACAAACTATCATCCTTGAAGTATCAGCTCCCTAGAGTTAATCGAAGAATCAAATAAACCCAACATACACTAGTAAACTATATACTCAGTACAATCGCAAGCATATGAGCATAACTTAAAAATTGAAATGAAATACTATCACCGTCCATGGGCTTATCCTCTTGCGCTAGCATATGCTGCTTTAGGGTAAATTGGTTGGATCCTCCAGTCATAGACCAGCCCATGGTGCTCAACCATCTACTCCCCATATGCTACCAAGAGAAAGCACATCAAATATCAGTACATCATGAAGGTGATGCAAAAACAAACACTAGAGTATAAAAATATCACTAGACGGATAGTGGTTGTCTGAGTGCACAAAACATTAAGATTCTAAGAACCAGAACCCCTTTTCCCTTGCACAAACACATACACATGCATGGGCCTAGTATCAGATCAAGCTTCCTGTACATACAAGGTGACATACGTCTATTTATTTTGAAGTTAGAACATAAGATAACTTATCATTCTCTTAGCTTAGTGCACATGTCCATTGTCACCTTAGTTGTCGAATGACTTGGTTCCATGGTATCTCTTGTCCCTTTTAGAAACAGTACGAAACTTAGGGGAAGCCCACCACCTACACAAGGTGTGATAACCATCTGATTGGGTGGCCATCCAAGGAACAAATGCTTATATGTATTGCTCCTCGGTCAAGTAAATTGATGCATTAACATGTAGCCAAAACAAGAATCTGCCAAAAAGATAAAAGAGTCAACAACTTGTTTACCTCAAGATATTGCTCCCCGGTAAGGTAAATGGATGGCCACTTAGCTTTGGTCTTTGGCGTAGGTCGGTCATCACCACTTCTCCTATACCATGCCTTTATAGCCTAAATTGAGGCATAGTACATTGCATCCGCAAGGACATCGTTCACGTTATACTCAAACACGTAACGAGCGTTGAAATCATAAGATCCATTTTTAGGCAACTTGTATTGTTTCTGCAAAAAAATGTTATATCAAAAAATGACTGCACTAAATATAGAAACGAGATAAACAAATCAATAAAGAAAAACCATGCCTATAATCCATTCCAAGCTAGTGCCTTTGTGTTCCCAAACTCTTTATACTATAGGGGTAGCCCAAAATTCTCTTCCCATAATTGTCAAAGTTAATCGGTGTGTCATATAGTTTGCTTCAACAGGCCCTATGGGTGTAATTACTACCATTGGTGTTTTCATATTTTGTAGTGGTAACTCATTTGTGTTGGCATATCGAGTAGAAATAAATGAATGTGTGGCACCAGAATCAAATAATATTGCTGCAAGAATTCATTAATATAAAACATACCAATCGCGATGTCAGCTCCCTCAGCAGTAGCCTCAGCACTGACTTGATTAACCCTGGCAATGCTAAATTCTTTGCCAGATCCTAGAGTCTGTTGCTTATTCTGGAAGAGGGTACTAGCAATCCTCTATGGGCAGACATTAGCATAATGTCTAGTCTTACCACACTTGTAGCATGTGGTGCCTGCACTCTGTACTGAGAATTTCGTCGGGTGCTAATGGGGGTAGACTGACGAGTCTGTGGAGTCCCCTGTGGTGTGAACTGAGCTGGGCACTTGCTTCCTCCAGTACGAGCCGGTGTACCCTTGAGTGGAACATAGCGAGGACGAACACTGCTGCTCCCCTGACCTTAGGTGATCGCCTTCCACTTCATATCCCCCAGCTGAACACGCTTGTTAAGCAACCTCTGGAATGACGGAAAGGAGTGAGCCACTAGTGCATACTGCAGAGGTCCATTAAGTCCTTCGATGAAGTGTTCCTGCTTCCTCTCATCCTCAGCCACTTCTCCGGTGCATATCTTGAGAGCTGAATGAATCTGTCACGGTACTCACTGACTGACATGCTCCCCTGCTTCAGCGTCAGAAATTCCTTCTTCTTGATCTCCATCAGTCCAACAAGAATGTGATATTTTCTGAACTGAGTTCCTAGGTGATAGTATCAGCAGCATCGTGAGCAGCGGTGTAAGAATCCCACCAATTAGCAGCAGGACCAGTAAGTCGACCAGAAGCATATAGAACCTTCTCCCGGTCAGAGAATTGTGCAATAATCAACATCTTCTTCATTGACTTCAGCCAATCATCAGCGTGTAGAGGATCTGGAGAGCTGGCGAACGTCGGTGGCATGTGGCTCATGATCTCCCGGTGCTTGTCTCGGGGTGGAACTGGTGGTGGTGGTGGTGGTGGAGGCAATGGTGCTTGCTGCTGTTGCACCATTCGCTCTTGGCACATCTCCTCCCTCATCTCCTGCCTCTCTTGGCGCATCTCCTGACGCTCCTGTCGCATCTGTGCATGCATATCCTGCATCGTGTTCGCCATCTATTGTAGCATCTGCATCTGAGCTACAACCACTAGATCAGTCGCAGTCAGTGGAGGATTCGAAGGATTCATCTCGGCTTGTTGTTGTCTAAGCACCCTCCAGTTGAATGGGTTGGCAAGTAGATTAATTCCGCCTCCCTTCCTGGTATTGACCATCTGAGTTATAAACACATGGTAAGAAAGAATTGTAGACAAGACGAGTAATTACGAGACATGTTACTTTGGGGGTTTTATTAGCTAAATAGATTAGTGTGTCACCTACTAAAGCTAATACATTACCTTATGTGGTACATGCTAAGATGCCTGACTATACTATTTCAATCAATCAAAGAAGCAAATCAGGCATTTATCATCAGAACAATCAACCAACATTTTAAATAAAGAAAATAATTTTAATTTTTTTGTCTTAGGTTTCCTATCTCTTTAAAAAAGGTCATAAATGTAGGATTCCAAGGTGTGAAATCCATCTTGTCTTAGAGTAGAAAAGATAAGAGTAATTAGAGTAGAACTGCAAAAAGGTGAGACAGGATCAAGATAAGTATAGAAAGAATCAGAGTAAGGTAAGTAGGTTAGGGTTTTATTCATTTCTATCTAGATTTTGTCTTACAGTCAACATTTTCTCTGATACCACTTCTGTCACACCCGGATTTAAAGGATAAAGCTGGGTGCGTCTCATATGTGCGCCAAAGAAGAACAAGACATATAATAACAGAGTGTATAGAGAAAAACGTCACAATATCATAAAAGTAATTATTACTTAGCGGAAGTCTTACAAAAATTAAATTATAAATAATAAACAAACTAATGTTCATCCATGGCGCCATAAAGTTGACTGGGAGACACTACCTAGATCAACTCGTATGCTTCATTATAGGGCGGCTCCTCTTCGACCAGCTGCTCTTCACCTGTGGGAGGATTTATATATCGCAAGAGTGAGCTCACAAAAGATCATAGCTCAACAAGTTGTGGGGAATAACGTGCATGAACTCACCAAAGGTGGGAGTTCATGTGATGTGTAAGGCTGATCAATAATAGGGGTTAAAGTTGAGCACTGCTTTTAATAAGTTGGTCAAATTTGATTAGCAATTACTAGATGTAAGTAAATACCAAACCATAATAATAATAGAATGAAATTAATAATAAATCCCATGCAATGCAAATGACAAATTGAATTTAGTTCCATAATTTAATCATGCGAGAGTCCTGAGCTGTTCATGACCGCGAGAACAACTAGTATACCAGTTTTACACTCTGTAGAGGTTGTACCCTATACCCACAAGTCATGTTACCCATCTGCCAAGGGGTCATGAATCCCATACACCTCTAGCAAGGAAGCGAGGCAGGGTAACACTACGAGGCCTTTACAAAGTTCCACTAGCTTCAGGAAACCCGCTACAGTTTCTAGGAAGAGCAATGCAGGAATCCCCCATCTGACCGCCATGCAGCAAAATCAACCGGAGAACCTCCCTATATGCCTACTGCCCTTGTGTCACACCCGGTTTTAGAAGGCAAACCGAATGCGAACTATGTACGTGCCAGGATCAGTTATTCACGTACACAGCAGTTACATAACATGGACATCATCACACAGTGCTCAAAATAGTATTAATAAGGGAAATAGTCGATTACATCATACGTCTGAGACGTCCATATAATTCTTACAATAAATCAAAGTGCGGAAAAGAAACGTAGATAACCGCGGCCTTCACAGGCAGCCCACACCTAGAACTCGTCGTAGTCTTGGAACTCCTGGAAGTCTCCTTCCACAGCTTCATCTTCGCCTGAGCAGTGGTTGCAATGCTGACAACCTGGGGATGGTGGGGTTTGGTGTGTAGAGCAAGGGTGAGTACACATCAACATACTCAGCAAGTATCCTGTTTGGCTGTAGTGGACTAGCTTTATGTGGGGATAAGTCAAGCAGTTGCTTTTAGTTGGTCAGATTATTACTTACTAGTAGGAAGCCAAGTTTTAGCATTAATCCCAAGTTATTAACCCAAACGTACTCCTTTCCAAACGGAAAGAGTACCACTTACCAGCATCATAGTCATAACCAAAACCATCAATCTCATAACCACCTGTACCAAAGTATCTCTGATCAAGTACCACTAATCACTGGAGCTCCCTTGGCCGCTCATAACCGCGAGCACGGCTGATATATCAGTTTTCAAACACTCTGCAGAGGTTGTGCACTTTACCCACAAGCCGTGATTCCCATTCTGCCCGGAGATCATGACTCTCCATTGATCACTACCAAGGTGACCCAGCAGGGCATCACTACGTAGCCTTTACAAAGATTCCCCGGGGCTGTAGCCACCCGTTAGGTTTCCTAAATGCACCGCACTCCTCCCCAAGGGGCGAACCCAAACTTGGCAGAGCGAGCCGCATACACCGAGCCCCATTGACGGCACGATGGCTAAGCGAACTACACCCCGGGTCCTCTAATTATTCAGCTAAGGGCACCCCATTCCACCCTCATGGTTGCACTGTTTTCCTGGGCGGTCATCCATAGAACAGGTCCTTACGGAGATGCACTCGAGAAACCGCTCGAGCCCCCTTGATGACCACAAGCACAACATCATAATAAGAAGAGGGGAAACAGCGTATCATAGATAATCTCATCATGTTCATTGATTAGAGTTAAGCAGTAGCATAAAGCTAAACAGTAATAATCCAACCCAAATAGGTAAACAAGGACATGGATAACAAAAGCTAGTCAATCCTTAGGCATAAATGTGTAAAGCGGGAGGTGAATTAAATAATGAATAGGATATAGATAGGTCAAGGGACACTTGCCTCCACCAACCGACTGCTGCTCAGGGGCTTCTCCTGCGAGTTCCTCGGGCTCTTCAACCGGATCGTTCTCTATGCGAGCGCAAACATACACACATCCACATATTTAATACCAAAGAACAGTACACCATACAATAGAATGCAATAAGTAAACAGACGTTCTACGCAGGCTCGCGAGTACGGTTAAGAGAGAAAGAGAAAAAGACAGTCGAGAAACGATCACGTTACATGATTATAAATTAACCACTCGCTTAATGGAAGGAAATTTAATGTAGACACTATGTTTAGCGTAAAGTAAAGTCATGTTTCATGTCTAATTATTATAAGCAAGTGGAGATACATAAAAGGATGGTCGCGCGGCGAGACGCGCGACAAAGCTCTCTAAAACAAAATTAAAAAGTTAACGACTCGTCGCGCGACCGAGCACGCAACGAGACACTTTGCCTTAGTTAAGAAGAGACGTTAAGCGTCGCGTGACGAAGCGCACGACGGCATACGTCGGCTAAACTGAGTCCAAAGTGGAACGTCACGTGAATACACACGCGGCGTTACACCTTAAACAACCTGAAGCAAAAATGGATCGTCGCGCGACGAAGCGCACGACGCAACACAAGATAGAATCTGAATTTAGACAAATCCGTCGCGCGGCGAAGCGCGCGACGCAACACGCTAATTAACGAATAATCACCGCGAGCGCGGGCGAGCGAAGATACGGTCGGGCGAGGCCGGGACGGGGGAACGGGCGGGCGAGCTGGGGCCAGGGCGGTTGAACCGGCCAGGGGGGCGGTTGAACCGGCCAGGGGCGGCCGAGGCCGGGCGGCCACAGGGGTGGCCGAGCCGGGCGGGCACGGGGGCGGCCGAGCCGGGCGGGCACGGGGCAGGGCGCGGGGGCGGCCGAGCCGGGCGGGCACGGGGCAGGGCGCGGGGGCTGCCGAGCCGGCCATGGCGGCCGAGCTGGGCGGCGGGATCGCCACCGCGCGCGGGGGAGGGGCGGGGAGCGCCGCCGGGCGGGCAGGGGCGAGCGGGCGTCGCCGCGGGCGAGCAGGGGCGGGCGAGATCGCCGCCGCGGGGAGGGGCAGGGGGCGGGCGCCGCCGCGCCGGGTAGGGGGCGGGCGGGGACGGGGTCGCGCGCGGGCAGGGGAGAGGGAGGGCGCGCGCGGGGGGGAAGAAGAGGAGGGAGAGGGAGAGAGAGAGGAGAAGGGGAGGGGAGGGCGCATGGGGGGGGGGGTTTAGGCGCCAGGGGCGCGCAGGCCGGGGCGGGCCGGGCCGGCTGGGCTGGGCTAGGTTGGGCCGGGCCACTTCGCGGATCGAAAACCCACGACGAGCGTGACCACTAAACGGAATTAAATCGCGAACCGAAATCCGGAACGGAACGAGACGAACATTCAACATCAGACAAAGAAATGTGCTTCGGCATGATGCAACACCCATGAGACTTAGGGTTTGGTTTATACATGACACGGATACCCGTCGCTATACTGGTTTGAAATTGGGAAGAAGGAGCAAACGGGGAAAGAGAAAAGAGAGTAACGCCCGAATTTGGTGAGAGAAAAGAAGAAAAAATTCTACCCCCAAATTCAGGGCGTTACAAACCTATCCCCCTTAAAAGAATCTCGCCCTCGAGATTCAGGGTTGGCTAGCAAAGAGCTCAGGGTATTTAGCCATCAGATCATCTTCACGCTCCCAGGTTGCTTCTTCCTCAGAGTGATGATTCCATCTGACTTTGCACATTCTGATGGTCTTCCTTCGGGTGACCCTGTCTGCAACCTCAAGGATTTGCACTGGCTTCTCAACGTAGGTCAAGTCCTCCTGGACTTCAAGACCTTCCACTGACAACTGCTCTTCCGGCACACGCAAGCACTTCTTCAACTGAGACACATGAAAGACATCATGCACAACAGACAAATTCTCGGGCAAACTGAGTTGATAGGCCACTTCTCCACGTCTTGCAAGAATCTGATACGGACCAATGTAGCGGGGTGCTAGCTTGCCTTTCACTCCGAACCTTCTGACTCCTCTGATTGGTGACACTTTCAGATAGACAAAGTCTCCGACTTCGAAACTCAGCTCTCTTCTTCTTGTGTCTGCATAGCTTCGCTGCCTCGATTGCGCTATCTTCAGATTCTCTCGAACCATCTTGATGTTCTCTTCGGCTTCAAGCAAAATGTCTGGCCCAAACACTTGCTTTTCTCCAGGCTGATCCCATTGCAACGGAGTTCTGCAACTCCTTCCATAGAGCGCCTGAAATGGTGACATCTTCAAACTGGCCTGGTAACTGTTGTTATAGGAAAACTCTGCATAAGGCAATCTCTTATCCCATCCGGACTGATCTTGCAATGCACAGGCTCTCAACATATCTTCAAGAATTTGATTGGTCCTTTCGGTCTGGCCATCTGTCTGCGGATGATAAGCTGAACTGAAATTCAGATGTGTGCCCAAGGCTTCATGCAACTGCTGCCAGAAATGAGAGGTGAACTGTGTTCCTCTGTCTGACACTATCTTCTTTGGCACACCATGAAGACAAACGATCCGAGACATATACAATTCTGCCAATACTGCACTGCTGTAGTTGGTCTTGACAGGTATGAAGTGGGCTGACTTGGTCAAGCGGTCCACTACTACCCAAATGGAATCGTAGCCGGCTCGAGTGCGAGGCAATCCGACTATGAAATCCATACCAATTTCATCCCATTTCCACTGAGGGATCTGCAACGGTTGCAACAATCCAGCAGGTCTCTGGTGCTCTGCCTTAATTCTTCGGCAACTATCGCACATAGCCACATGCCCTGCGATTTCCCTCTTCATTCCGTACCACCAGAATTTCTTCTTCAGATCCTGATACATCTTCTCACTGCCAGGGTGAATCGAATAGGCTGTCTCATGAGCTTCCTTAAGAATCAACTCCCGAATGGACGGGACATTGGGAACACACAAGCGGTCTTTGAACCATATCACGCCTTCTGCATCTTCTCGAAAATCTTTGCCTTTGCCTTCTAGAATCAGTCGCCGGATCTCACTGATTTTCTCATCATTCTTCTGCGCTTCTTTGATTTCGCGCTCCAAGGTAGGTTCCAACTCAACTGTGACTCCTCGTGAATTGTTCAGAAATCCGAGACTCAACCTGTCAAACTCCTTGGCCAACTCATAAGGCATTGGACGAGCGACCATCAGATTGACTTGACTCTTTCTGCTCAAAGCATCTGCCACTACGTTTGCTTTGCCTGGATGGTAATGAATCTCCAACTCATAGTCTTTGATCAACTCTAACCATCTTCGTTGCCTCATATTCAACTCTGACTGAGTGAATATGTACTTCAGACTCTTGTGATCTGTGTAAACATCGCATTTCTGTCCATACAGGTAGTGCCTCCATGACTTCAGTGCGTGAACCACTGCTGCCAACTCTAGATCATGGATTGGGTAATTCTTCGCATGAACCTTCAACTGTCGGGACGAGTAAGCCACAACTCTTCCCTCTTGCATCAACACACAACCCAAACCTGTGTAACAAGCATCGCAATACACCGAGAAGGGCTTGTGCACATCAGGCAAGACTAGGACAGGTGCTGTAGTCAACTTCTCTTTCAGCGCTTCAAAGGCCTCTTGGCATTTCTGGGTCCACTTGAACTCAACTTTGTTGCCTAGCAACGCTGTCATTGGTTTCGCAATCTTCGAAAATCCTTCAATGAATCGCCGATAATATCCGGCCATTCCAATGAAGCTCTTGATTCCTCTAGCATCTGTTGGCGCTTCCCAGTTCAAAATGTCTGCCACTTTCTTCGGATCCACAGCCAATCCTTCCTTGTTGATTATGTGACCCAAGAACAGGACTTCATTGATCCAAAATTCACACTTGCTCAACTTTGCATACAACTGGTGTTCTCGCAATCTCTGCAACACCATCCTCAAATGATCTGCGTGCCCTTCTTCGCTTTGAGAATAAACCAGAATGTCATCAACGAATACCACCACAAACTTATCAAGGTAATCCATGAATACACTGTTCATCAAGTTCATGAAGAACGTTGGCGCATTGGTCAAACCAAAAGACATCACTGTGAACTCATACAAACCATACTTGGAAATGAATGCCGTCTTCGGAATGTCCGAAGGTCGGATCCTGAGCTGATGATAACCTGACCTCAAATCAATCTTGGAGAACACACTGGCTCCTCTCAACTGGTCGAACAGATCTTCTATTCTGGGCAAGGGATACTTGTTCTTGATCGTGACCTCATTCAAAGCTCGATAATCGATGCACATCCTTTTGGTGCCATCTTTCTTCTCCACAAATAGGACAGGGGCGGCCCAAGGCGAGGTGCTTGGCCGAATGTAACCTTTCTCTGACAGCTCATCAATCTGCTTCCTAAGTTCAACCAACTCTGGTCTGGATATTCTGTAAGCTCTCTTGAAGATAGGGGCGGTTCCAGGAAGAAGCTCTATAGCAAACTCAACTTTTCGCTCTGGTGGCATACCCGGTAAGTCCTTTGGAAACACATCTGGGAACTCGGACACAACCTTGATGCTCTCAATTGGGTCTGCTCCACTGCTATCTACAGCTATCTGATAACAACTTCTTTTCTTTGGCTCAGGCGGGACTAACTCGGTCACCACTTCCTCTCCTAGTGGGGACACCAACTTGATTGTCCTTTTATCACAACTGATAACTGCCTGATACTTATCTAGCCAATTCATCCCTAGGATGACATCTATTCCCTGAGTACCCATTACTATAAGGTTGGCGGGAAACGCTATCCCCCTTATTTCCACACTTATATTCAAACAAATGCTATCGGCTCGAATTCTACCACCGGCTGAGTCAATTTGAATGGGAGTTGACATGGTAGTAATTGGAAGATTATGTGCTTCTACCCATGATGCAGTAATGAAAGAATGCGTTGCTCCAGTATCAAATAACACTTCTGCAATATGGGAGTCGACTGGGAACATACCTACTATCATGCCGGGGGTCTCCTGAACTGCTTCAGCCTCCAAGTGGTTCAGTCTCCCATGATTATAGCGCGGCTGAGAGCGATTGCCTGCTCCAGGCTGAGGCACATTCTTTGCTGGGGCACTGGGGCCTGACTGTTGCTGGGCTGCCTTCTTCGGACATTGCATCACCCAGTGGCCTTTCTCTCCACAGTGGAAACATGCTCTGTTTCCAACCTGAGCTGGTGCTGCCTGACTGTTCTGCTGGCTTGCTGGGGCAGGAAGGCGAGGTGCCTGCTGATTCTGCCTCGGAAACTGACCTCCTGACTGATTGCTCTGACGGTTCTGGTACTGGTGCTGAGGATACTGCCTTTGGAACTGCTGATGCTGCTGAGGTGGACGCTGGTTCTGCCTGAACTGCTGAGGTTGATTGCCTGAGAAACGAGGACGATTGCTGCTTCCAGGCTGAGGTCCACTGATCTTGCGCTTACGATCTTCCATCTCCTTACGCTTTCTCTCTGTCATGATTGCTCTGTCAATCAGGTGCTGGAATGTCGGGAAGGTGTGATTCATCAGTTGGTACTGCAGAGGGTCAACCAAGCCTCTCAGGAAACGGTACTGTCGCTTGGCGTCGGTGTTGACATCTTCAGGAGCATAGCGAGACAATTGCAGAAACCTGTCTCGGTACTCACTGACAGACAATGGCCCTTGCTTGAGGGCCAGGAACTCCTCCTTCTTCACTGTCATTAGACCTGCAGGAACATGGTACTGACGAAAGCTACCTCTGAACTCTTCCCAGGTGATGGCGTCAGGGTGGGCATGGGTGGCGAGGTAAGACTCCCACCATGATTGGGCTGCTCCTCTCAACAGACGGGGACCATACAGAACTTTCTCCCTGTCATCGCACTGAGCGGTATGCAACTCCCGCTCCACAGTGCGCAGCCAATCTTCAGCATCCATAGGGTCAGAAGAATGAGCGAACGTTGGTGGATGACCTCTCATGAATTCAGCACGCTTGTCTCTGGGCATCTGAGGCATCTGAGGCTGAGGTGGGGCCTGCTGCTGTTGTTGTTGCTGCTGCTGCTGAATGGCGGCCAAAGTCTGACCGATGGCTTGAACTGCCTGAGTCTGCATCAGAAACATCTGCTCGATGGACATCGGGGGCGGGGGCGGCAGGTGCTGCTGCTGGGGCACCTCCTCCTGTTGAGCGGCTCGCTCCTGCTGAGCACGCCTTCCTCCTCTATGCCTGTTCTCTGACATCTGCAGAATGCAACCACACATCAGAACTGATCTGACAAATCTTGCAGCATAAGAAAAGAGAATAGAATTCTTCAACAGCACTGAACAGATGAGCATCTTCACTGATCTCCAACACAGACCACACAGCTTCTCAAATAAAGAGGAGAGTGGAATAAAAGGGGTTTCCCAACTATATAACTAACTCCATTAACATAATAGATAAACCAAAATGCAGGGGATACCCACACTCTGGTGACAGTCATTACAAAGATCCAAACCAAACATAGTTCATCATGACAAACACTAATGCACAGGATATAGCAAACTACCCTGTCTAACTAAGACTAACTAAGACCGAGACTAACGCTAAAACTGAAGCTTCTATGTATGCATTTCATATTAATTACAAGATCCAACTCTAACGATCTATGGTTCTAGAGTTATCTTGGTCTTGCAGTCGGGATTGCCATAAGACTGGTGTCCACGCTGAGGTGAGCGGTACGGGTGCTGAGTCCCGACGGGAGCGGGGGAACCACCATCCAGGTGACGACGTTCCGCGCGCTCAGCCCGCAGCAGGGCGATCTCAGCACGAGCCCTACTCAGCTCGTCTAATGCATGGTCCAGCTCCGTGTTTAGCACGGCGGCTAGGTTGACTGTGCTGCTCAACCTAGGATTGCCCTCACCGACAGGTGAGACAATCACGCCTCCTGTGCTGCCAGATGGACGGCGGGGGTAATACTTCAGGTCAAGACCGTCAGCTGCCCCACCGAAAACCAAGCAGTAGTGCGAAAGCGCACGCCGTGCAGCATCCTGCATGGCTGTCTCAGCTGAGTCCCGCTCAGAGATAGAATAGTGCTCTGAACAGGCCTCTGCACCCTGGAGACTGTTCTCCGGGCAGCGCACCAAGCAGGTTGCCTCCCAGCGGTCCGGGTAGACCCCGCGACTATGCTGGTAGACCACACAGCGATACTCGACTGACCAAGTATGCCGGTTAAATGCCAGACGTAGCAGGGTGTCGAGCGCATCATGGAAGTGACACCCGCGAGCAGCGTCGCGAGTGATGGGTCGAGCAACCCATCCTTCCGGCTCAAGGTTAGCAGAGAAGTCGGTGTCGTGGCTCGAGCTGTCGTCGCCATCTCCATCGTCTGGGTCTCCTCCAGCAGCTACTCCAGAAGCTGGGGCGCCCAGTGGTGGTGCAGGGGGCGGCTCCAGAGGAAGCACAGGGGAGCAGCTCCTCACAGACTCTATCTCCTGCTGGAGCGAGAAGGAAGAGCTCTGCTGCTCCTGTCGTCGACGCTCATGCTCCTCACGCAGGCGGTGGTGTAGTCTCTCCAAGTGGCTGGACTGTCCGGCCACGGGACGGCGAAGCGGACGCTCAGCAAGGCGGGAGGGTAAGAAGGGGATGACTGACTTTCGTGCAGTGTGTCTAAGTCGAGCCATCTACAGAAGACATCGCAAGCAAAAGGGTGAGAACAGAATTAATATGACCAGCAAATAATGAATCATAAGTAAATGAAGGATTAGAATAAAACATGATTTTCAGCAAGGTATAATATATAGTAGAACATAGGTTTGGTCGGTATGACCAACTTTTGAAGGGATATCAAAGTCAAGGCAGAGACAGAGGTCTATAGTCCTTAGAACGACCATTCTACTCTAGGTTAGCGGTCTTACAGTCAGCACGGCTTTGATACCACTTATGTCACACCCGGTTTTAGAAGGCAAACCGAATGCGAACTATGTACGTGCCAGGATCAGTTATTCACGTACACAGCAGTTACATAACATGGACATCATCACACAGTGCTCAAAATAGTATTAATAAGGGAAATAGTCGATTACATCATACGTCTGAGACGTCCATATAATTCTTACAATAAATCAAAGTGCGGAAAAGAAACGTAGATAACCGCGGCCTTCACAGGCAGCCGACTGGGGGTTGCCGCTAACCCACACCTAGAACTCGTCGTAGTCTTGGAACTCCTGGAAGTCTCCTTCCACAGCTTCATCTTCGCCTGAGCAGTGGTTGCAATGCTGACAACCTGGGGATGGGGGGGTTTGGTGTGTAGAGCAAGGGTTAGTACACATCAACATACTCAGCAAGTATCCTGTTTGGCTGTAGTGGACTAGCTTTATGTGGGGATAAGTCAAGCAGTTGCTTTTAGTTGGTCAGATTATTACTTACTAGTAGGAAGCCAAGTTTTAGCATTAATCCCAAGTTATTAACCCAAACGTACTCCTTTCCAAACGGAAAGAGTACCACTTACCAGCATCATAGTCATAACCAAAACCATCAATCTCATAACCACCTGTACCAAAGTATCTCTGATCAAGTACCATTAATCACTGGAGCTCCCTTGGCCGCTCATAACCGCGAGCACGGCTGATATATCAGTTTTCAAACACTCTGCAGAGGTTGTGCACTTTACCCACAAGCCGTGATTCCCATTCTGCCCGGAGATCATGACTCTCCATTGATCACTACCAAGGTGACCCAGCAGGGCATCACTACGTAGCCTTTACAAAGATTCCCCGGGGCTGTAGCCACCCGTTAGGTTTCCTAAATGCACCGCACTCCTCCCCAAGGGGCGAACCCAAACTTGGCAGAGCGAGCCGCATACACCGAGCCCCATTGACGGCACGACGGCTAAGCGAACTACACCCCGGGTCCTCTAATTATTCAGCTAAGGGCACCCCATTCCACCCTCATGGTTGCACTGTTTTCCCGGGCGGTCATCCATAGAACAGGTCCTTACGGAGATGCACTCGAGAAACCGCTCGAGCCCCCTTGATGACCACAAGCACAACATCATAATAAGAAGAGGGGAAACAGCGTATCATAGATAATCTCATCATGTTCATTGATTAGAGTTAAGCAGTAGCATAAAGCTAAACAGTAATAATCCAACCCAAATAGGTAAACAAGGACATGGATAACAAAAGCTAGTCAATCCTTAGGCATAAATGTGTAAAGCGGGAGGTGAATTAAATAATGAATAGGACATAGATAGGTCAAGGGACACTTGCCTCCACCAACCGACTACTGCTCAGGGGCTTCTCCTGCGAGTTCCTCGGGCTCTTCAACCGGATCGTTCTCTATGCGAGCGCAAACATACACACATCCACATATTTAATACCAAAGAACAGTACACCATACAATAGAATGCAATAAGTAAACAGACGTTCTACGCAGGCTCGCGAGTACGGTTAAGAGAGAAAGAGAAAAAGACAGTCGAGAAACGATCACGTTACATGATTATAAATTAACCACTCGCTTAATGGAAGGAAATTTAATGTAGACACTATGTTTAGCGTAAAGTAAAGTCATGTTTCATGTCTAATTATTATAAGCAGGTGGAGATACATAAAAGGATGGTCGCGCGGCGAGACGCGCGACAAAGCTCTCTAAAACAAAATTAAAAAGTTAACGACTCGTCGCGCGACCGAGCACGCAACGAGACACTTTGCCTTAGTTAAGAAGAGACGTTAAGCGTCGCGCGACGAAGCGCACGACGGCATACGTCGGCTAAACTGAGTCCAAAGTGGAACGTCGCGTGAATACACACGCGGCGTTACACCTTAAACAACCTGAAGCAAAAATGGATCGTCGTGCGACGAAGCGCACGACGCAACACAAGATAGAATATGAATTTAGACAAATCCGTCGCGCGGCGAAGCGCGCGACGCAACACGCTAATTAACGAATAATCACCGCGAGCGCGGGCGAGCGAAGATACGGTCGGGCGAGGCCGGGACGGGGGAACGGGCGGGCGAGCTGGGGCCAGGGCGGTTGAACCGGCCAGGGGGGCGGTTGAACCGGCCAGGGGCGGCCGAGGCCGGGCGGCCACAGGGGCGGCCGAGCCGGGCGGGCACGGGGGCGGCCGAGCCGGGCGGGCACGGGGCAGGGCGCGGGGGCGGCCGAGCCGGCCGGGCACGGGGCAGGGCGCGGGGGCGGCCGAGCCGGCCATGGCGGCCGAGCTGGGCGGCGGGATCGCCACCGCGCGCGGGGGAGGGGCGGGGAGCGCCGCCGGG
This sequence comes from Zea mays, assembly GCF_902167145.1. Lineage (NCBI taxonomy): Eukaryota > Viridiplantae > Streptophyta > Magnoliopsida > Poales > Poaceae > Zea > Zea mays. Next base: position 115,226,274 of record NC_050096.1, read on the forward strand.
CGGGCAGGGGCGAGCGGGCGCCGCCGCGGGCGAGCAGGGGCGGGCGAGATCGCCGCCGCGGGGAGGGGCAGGGGGCGGGCGCCGCCGCGCCGGGTAGGGGGCGGGCGGGGACGGGGTCGCGCGCGGGCAGGGGAGAGGGAGGGCGCGCGCGGGGGGGGGGGGGGGAAGAAGAGGAGGGAGAGGGAGAGAGAGAGGAGAAGGGGAGGGGAGGGCGCATGGGGGGGGGGGGGTTTAGGCGCCAGGGGCGCGCAGGCCGGGGCGGGCCGGGCCGGCTGGGCTGGGCTAGGTTGGGCCGGGCCACTTCGCGGATCGAAAACCCACGACGAGCGCGACCACTAAACGGAATTAAATCGCGAACCGAAATCCGGAACGGAACGAGACGAACATTCAACATCAGACAAAGAAATGTGCTTCGGCATGATGCAACACCCATGAGACTTAGGGTTTGGTTTATACATGACACGGATACCCGTCGCTATACTGGTTTGAAATTGGGAAGAAGGAGCAAACGGGGAAAGAGAAAAGAGAGTAACGCCCGAATTTGGTGAGAGAAAAGAAGAAAAAATTCTACCCCCAAATTCAGGGCGTTACACCTTGCCCCTACTGGGTAAGGTAGTACTCCACTAGCTTTCCTAGTTAGTCAGCCAAGGGCGTCCCATTCCACCCTTGTGGTGGCACGTGTTGGGTCCCATCAAAATTAAACCTATGCACGAATAATGATTATAAAGAACATTATTGGGTAATAAAAGTGGTCAAGTGCACAACTTGCCTTCAATGAGCTCCTACTCAGCAACTTCTACCTGCTGAACACCCGGATCCTTGGCCACTGGCTCTTCTACTCGCCATAATACAAACAAGTATAGTACAAAGGATAAATTAACATCACACCAAATATGTATACAAAATACATATTAATAATCTACACATTAAAATGAGATCATAGGAAAAAGAATCACTAAATTCGGAGTTACAAATTTTAAGTTATGAATTTCCAAAGGTTTTATGTGTTTGGTACAAGATTAAATAAGAGATCACTTTTAATACAATTTTCATGTTAAAACAGTGTGACTGAGTTATAGACAATATTAATACAAAATTATAGGAACTGGAATGGATCAATTTGGACTTAATATAAATTTTCTAGCAATTAAATAAGTTTCTGCAGTTATTTCTATATTCAAAAAACAATTTATAAATATTTTCTCTCATTTAACAACACTCTGGACTGTGCGCGTAATAAACAGAAACCCAGGGGCAACTGTGTAAGAGATCCCGAGACTCAGTACACAGTGGCACCGGACCGCGGGTTGATATCTAACTTCTGTGGGGTCTCTTTAATAAATTTCCCTGGCCAAAGGGTAGGGATGCCCTCAGCCGCTCGATCTGATCTACGGTCCAAATTAAGTTGTGCTATAAGCGAATCGGTATGGAATGTGGACCGTAGGATCCATATCATACGGCCCGCATTAGATCTAGCATCACCTTGAATACGTATTCGACGTCGACCCCGGGATCCAAAATCTACGGTGTAGATCTCATCCGACCCGAGACTGCCCAGATCCGTCCGATCGGATCATAACAGTTTAGATCATGCCTACCCAAGCGATGTGCCAGGATCAAATCCGCGTCGTAGCTACGGGATCCAACGGTAACTGTTACTGCCCCAACTCCGGCCATCGGACATGTCTACAACGGCGGCGGCATGGCCGGAACATGCGTCACTGGCGATTTCTACAACTATTTCCCAATCCGACCTATGGTACATGTAGTGAAAGACCATGCGAAATCAGTGGGGGCGTACTCACCGTGGTATACGCAGGAGGTTTAGTGGTTCATGGCGTTGAGCGGATCCGCGACGGCGGTGTGACGATGGCGGGGAATCAACTCGATCACAATGCGCCATGACTCCCGCTAAGGCCATGGACGTGCCCCTAGAGGTTCAACATTGCGCCAAAGCTCCCCACCGAGATCTCAATAGCGGTGCCGAGAGGTCTTCGATGATGGCCTCACCTTGCGCCGCTGCTGCTCCCAACGAATCGCTTTGCCAGGTGCTAATGGTTCGGGTTAGGGTCGGGATTTCGTGGGCGAGGTCCGTTTTTATTGTCCCGGACCCACGAAATCGGAGACGTGGCTCAGCAGCTCCGGAAGAAGGGGAGGAAGCCCGCCCTGTGCGCCCGGGTGGTTGTCGCGGCGACGGAAAGGATGACACGTGGGCCCCAATGGTCAGCGATCCAGGACGTGGGCGAGATTTCAGCTGCGGGGCGCCGACTACTTGGCGCCACCATCAGTGGTTCGTGAGGTAGGCGCGATGGTGTCCTGGACTGAGTGCGCGCGGGGAAAATAGATAGGTGGGCCGACTCAACAGAATGGGCCTAATGCGGGTTTTTATTCTTTTCTTTATTCTTTTCCTGTTTTATTTTCTTTTTATTTTGAATTCAAACCCTTATGGCAAATTTGGACTTAGGTCAAATATAAAATTTGAACACTCTAGTATGGGATGAATCCATTATTTAAATTTATTTTTCTGTATTGTATCGTATTTTCTCCTTTCTTTTCTTGATTATTTCTCATTTTCAAATATTCAAGTTAGTCATTAACTCTCAAATTTGGATATAAATTCATTTCTATTAATGTGACTACTATTTTTAGTTAATGCACATACAAATAAAATCCAACATGATGCACAATCTATTTTATAGGTTATTGGTTAATTACTCAATAAAAAGGTGTTATTCACATGCTATATTAAATAGAGGCAACTATATAAGTGATTCAACTCCATCTTCATTGTTTACATTTTTGGGCATTACACTTGATTTGGAGGAGCTTGTGGTGCTTCTTCCTCCTTATCATGTTCTCCATGTGCTCCCCCTTGATCCAACCCTTCATCTTGATGTACTTGTTCCTCATCTTGAGTTGGAGGGTGCACCATTGTAGAGGAAGAAAGTTGATCTTGCTCTTGTTGTTCCTGCGGTCGCACATCACCTATCGCCATTGTTCGCATTGCGGTCTTTGGAACCTCATCCTCGTCTACATCATCAATATCAACTTGCTCTCTTGAAGAGCCATTAGTCTCATCAAATACAATGTCGCTAGAGACTTCACAAATCTTGATGATTTGTTGAAGACGCTATACGCCTTTGTATTTGAGTCATAACCAAGTAAAAACCCTTCTACAGCTTTGGGAGCAAACTTCGAATATCTACCTTTCTTTACCAGGATGTAGCATTTGCTCCCAAATACACGAAAGTACGAAACGTTGGGTTTGTACCGGTTAGGAGTTCATATGATGTCTTCTTGAGGAGGCAGTGCAGATAGAGCCGGTTTATGGCATGGCAAGCTATATTTACAGCTTCCGACCAAAACCGCTCAGGCATTTTGTACTCTCCAAGCATTGTCCTTGCCATGTGAATTAGCGTCATGTTCTTCCTCTCTACTACACCATTTTGCTATGGTGTGTAGGGAGCGGAGAACTCATGCTTGATGCCTTCCTCCTCAAGATACTCTTCGACTTGAAGGTTCTTGAACTCAGATCCGTTGTCGCTTCTTATCTTTTTCACCTTTAGCTTAAACTCATTTTGAGCTCTCCTGAAGAAGCGCTTCAAAGTTCCTTGGGTTTCAGATTTATCCTGCAAAAAGAACACCCAAGTGAAGCGGAAAAAATCATCAACAATTACAAGACCATACTTACTTCCCCCGATGCTGAGATAAGCAACAGGCCCGAAGAGATCCATATGTAGGAGTTCCAGTGGTCTTGGTGTTGTCATCACATTCTTGCTTTGATGTGTACTTCCCACCTGTTTTCATGCCTGGCACGCTGCACAAGGTCTATCTTTCTCAAAACAGGAATCGGTTAGTCCTAACACATGTTCTTACTTTACAAGCTTATGAAGGTTCTTCATCCCAACATGTGCTAGACGGCGGTGCCAGAGCCAGCCCATATTAGTCTTAGCGATTAAGCATGCATATAGATCGGCATTCTCTTTTGAGAAATCAACTAAGTAGAGCTTGTTGTCTAATACACCCTTAAAAGCTAATGAACCATCACTTCTTCTAAAGACAGATACATCAATATTTGTAAATAAACAATTATAACCCATATGACATAATTCGCTTATAGACAACAAATTGTACCCGAGCGATTCTACTAGAAGCACATTTGAAATCGAATGTTCGGTAGTGATGGCTATTTTGCCTAAGCCCTTGACCTTGCCTTGGTTCCCATCTCCAAAGATGATAGTGTCTTGGGAATCCTTGTTCTTGATGTAGGAGGTGAACATTTTCTTCCCCCCCCCCCCGTCATGTGGTTTGTGCATCCGCTATCAATGATCCAACTTGAACCCCCGGATGCATAAACAAGCAAGGTAATTAAACTTGGGTTTTAGGTACCCAACTCTTGTTGGGTCCTACAAGGTTAGTCACAACAGACTTTAGAACCCAGATGCAAGTTTTGTCTCTCATGCACTTAGGTCCCAAACTTCTAGCAACTACTTTATCATTCTTACATAAGAGAACAAATGAAGCATCGCATGTTTGATAAATCATAGTTGGTCCACTTGATGCCTTCCTAGGCGCATTAGAAACAATATGATGGTGCCTAGATCTATTCCTACCATAAGCATATGAAGAACTAGATGCAAACATGACATGGGAATTAAAAGTAGCATCATGACATATATGTAAAACAACATGATTATGACACATATCATGATGAGCAATAGTATTAACTTTCTTATCATGATCATAAAGATAAGCATGTTTTTTGAGAGCTACTAGCCATAGGAGCCTTCCCTTTCTCCTTGTTGAGATTGGAAGTCCTTTGGCTTGTTAATTTCTTGGTTTTGTTTTGGAAACCAAGTCCATCCTTAATAGAGGGGTGTCTACCAATGGTGTAGGCATCCCTAGCAAATTTTAATTTCTCATATTTATCCTTGCAAGTCTTAAGTTGAGCATTAAGACTTGCAACATCATTATTCAAATTAAGAATGGTAGAGACATGTTCATTGCAAGCATCAACATCAAAATCTTTACACCTATTGTAGATAACAACATGTTCTACATATGAACTAGTCACATTTTTCTAGCTTAACATTTAAATCAATATTTAAACTTTTGATACTAGAAATAGAATCATGGCAGGTAGACAGCTCAGAAGACAATAGTTCATTTTTCTTAATTTTAGAGCAAGAGATTTTTGAACATTAATAAATTTATCATGTTCGTCGTACAGAATATCTTCTTGCTTCTCTAGTAGCCTATCCTTTTCATTAAGAGCATCAATTAATTCATTTATCTTATCTACTTTAGATCTATCTAATCCCTTAAATAGATCACTATAATCTACCTTATCATTATAAGATTCCTCATCACTAGAAGAAGTGTACTTAGGTGTATCTTGTGTACGTACCTTCTTCTCCTTAGCCATGAGGCATGTGTGGTGTTCGTTGGGGAAGAGGAAGGACTTGTTGAAGGCCGAGGCAGCTAGTCCTTCATCATCGAAGTCGGATGAAGAACAGTCGGAGTCCCATTCTTTTCCAATGTGCGCCTCGCCCTTTGCCTTCTTGTAGTTCTTCTTCCTTTTCTTCTTCCCTTTCTTTTCTTGTGCCCGGTCATTGTCATTATCGGGACATTGTGCTATAAAATGACCAGACTTACCGCACTTGAAGCAGGAGCGCTTTCCCTTGGACTTGTTCTTGTTTGGATATTCCTTGCGTCCCTTCAAAGCGATCTTGAAGCGCTTGATTATAAGCGTCATTTCGTCCTCGTTGAGCCCGACAACTTCCACTTGTGCTACCTTGCTAGGTAGCGCCTCCTTGCTACTTGTTGCTTTGAGTGCAACAGGCTGTGGCTCATAGAGAGGAAGCGGTCCGTTGGCAGCATCATCTACATATCTCGCTTCCTTCACCATCATGCGCCCGCTCACAAAATTTCCGAGAGTTTCCTTACGGATAAGATTTACAAGATGAGGATCAATGACGGTAAATGACCTTAGCATTAGTCGGACGACGTCGTGATCCGTCCATCTTGTACTTCCATAGCTTCGAATTTTGTTCACTAGGGTCTTTAGCCTATTGTACGTTTGAGTTGGCTCTTCTCCTCTTATCATGGTGAACCTCCCCAGCTCGCCTTCCACCAGTTCCATCTTGGTAATCATGGTGGCGTCATTACCCTCGTGAGAGATCTTGAGGGTATCCCATATTTGCTTGGAATTGTCCAATCTGCTCACTTTGTTGTATTCATCCCTGCATAGAGATGCTAACAAAACAGTAGTAGCTTAGGCATTTTCATGTTTTTGCTCATTAATAATTACAGGATTGTCAGTGCTATCAAAATGCATTCCATTTTCAACAATTTCCCAAATACTAGGACTAAGAGAAAATAAGTGACTACACATTTTATGACTCCAAAATTGTCGGGTACCGTAATTAGGGGTACCCCCAATGCTCCTAAACACGGCCGAAAAACATCTTCAGAACAAATCATACACAACTGATAAAGCACAATTCAAGTCAGGACCACGTCTACCAAGGGACGCAACCTCATCCGAGCCCAGCCTCGGGTGGGAACAGTAGTCTCGGACGGATTCACGCCTCGCCCGAGGGTCCCCTCAGTTAGCAGACACACACACGGCTCGCCAGAAGCCCAGCTTGGGCAGACTTTGTCGTGCAGCGACCTTGGCCAAATCGCCTTACCAGCCGACCATATCGCATGCGCATTTAATGCGGGGATCGCCTGACACCTTATCCTGACATGCATGCCTCAGTCGCCAAGGACGAAGTGACCACAGTCACTTCGCCCCTTTACTGACCGATCTGGCAGGAGAATAGCGCTGTTCTCCCCGCTCCGGCTACTGTGCCAACCACCAGGATAAAACTGAGTCACGATCTCCCACAAGTTTGGCATCGGGCGCAACAGGGAGCTCCGCCTCGCCCGACCTCAGGCCTCGGCCTCGGAAGAAGATCTCCGCCTCGCCCGACCCCAGGCCTCGGCCTCAGCCTCGGCCTCGGGAGGAGTCACCACCTCGCCCGAGCCCGGCCTCGACCTCAAGAGAAGTCTCCGCCTTGCCCGACCTGGGCCTCGGACTGACTATGCTACAGGGGATACAACATTACCCTACTCCTAGCTAGTTGCCTCAGGCTACGAAGGAATGAGACCAGTGTCCCATCTAAGGTTACTCCGGTAACAGGTAATGATGGTTGCCCGCGTGTGCCCATGACGTCGGATTACTCTCAACCTCCTACGGAAGCAAGACAACGTCAGCAGGATGCATGCCACACCGACAGTTGTGCTTCTACAGGGCTCAAGGCACTTCTCCGACGGCCACGTTAGTTCGTGTGCAGGGCTCAAGGCACATCCCTGCCAGCCACGTTAGCACACAGCTACACCCCATTGTACAGCTGGGCATCTCCTTGTATCTATAAAAGGGGATGTCCAGGGCCTTCCTAAGGCACGTCGAAGACAAACGTAAAGAGGGAAGAGGGGTTCACGGCCACGTGAAGATACGTTGACGCCGTGGACAGGGGAGACACGTTGAGACAGAGACACGCAGGGACTCTCTCTCTCACTCTCTCTCTCGCTCTTGCCCTCGCTCCCTCACGCGACGCTTGTAACCCCTACTATGAGCACCCCAGTGCGAGATAACATAAGCCGCATTTCCCTCTTGTGTTCCATCTTGCATCAACCCATCTGGGCAGGGGCACACAACAACAAATTTACTGGTCGGTTGACGGTCCTCGCGGGTCCGAAACGCCGACAGCTGGTGCGCCAGGTAGGGGCTCCCTGCGTGTTAACGAACACTTTCCCATTGAGTTCTAGATGGGTAGCCTCCAGCAGCCTCTTCAGCCGGGGACGGTGCTCCGCTTCGGGAGTCTCGAGTTCATGTCCCTTGACGGCAGCTACGACATGGTACTCCTCCCCCCGTAGCGCGACAGCAGCAACGGTCGTCGACTCACCCGGCAGCGGCGAACTCGACGACGGCTTCCCACCGTGGCAGAAGAGGAACACTCGGGTTTGCCCCGCCACCCTCCTCGCCGGAGGAGGAGGAGACGGGGCAACCGTAGCCATGCAGGAGGCGGCATCTCGTCGGCTGTCGGGCCAGAGTGAGTCGACGACGCCGGCACCCCTCCGGGGGCCATGTCGGGCGTTGTCCTCGCACCTGAGACAACGACGGGTGTCGCTTCCTGAAAGGGAATTAGGCTTACACCTATTTCCTAATTGATTTTGGTGGTTGAATTGCCCAACACAAATAATTGGACTAACTAGCTTTGCTCTAGTGTATGAGTTATACAGGTGTCAAAGGTTCACACTTATCCAATAAAAAGACTAAGAATTGGGTTCAACAAAGAGAGCCAGGGATAATCGAAGTGTGCCCTGGTCTGGCGCACCGGACAGTCCGGTGTGCCACCGGACAGTGTCCGGTGCACTAGGGGACTTCACGCTGAACTCTTCACCTTCGGGAAAATCCAGAGGCGCTCCGCTATAATTCACCGGACTGTCCGGTGCCCCAGGGGAGAGCAACTCTGGAACTCGCCAGCTTCGGGAATTTGCTCCGCTATAATTCACCGGACGTGTCCGGTGTACACCGGACTGTCCGGTGAGCCAGCGGAGCAACGACTACTTCGCGCCAACGGTCACCTGCAGAAGCATTTAATGCGCGCCAGAGCGCGCAGAAGTCAGGGACGCGCGAAGTGGCGCACCGGACACTCTAAAGTGCATGTCCGGTGTGCCACCGGACATCCAGGCGGGCCCAACAGTCAGAGCTCCAACGGTCGGAACCCAACGACTTGGTGACGTGGCTGGCGCACCGGACACTGTCCGGTGTGCACCGGACTGTCCGGTGCACCATGCGACAGATAGCCCCACCAAACAGCTAGTTTGGTGGTTGGGGTTATAAATACCCCCAACCACCCCACATTCAAGTCATCCAAGTTTCTCACCTTCCAACTACTTACAAGAGCTCTAGTATTCAATTCTAGACACACCCAAGTGATCAAATCTTCTCCCAATTCCACAAAAGCTTTAGTGACTAGTGAGAGTGATTTGTTGTGTTCTTTTGAGCTCTTGCGCTTGGATTGCTTTCTTCTTTCTCATTCTTTCTTGAGATCAATACTCACTTGTAACCGAGGCAAGAGACACCAATTGTGTGGTGGTCCTTGCAGGGAAGTTTTGTTCCCGGTTGATTTGAGAAGAGAAAGCTCACTCGATCCGAGGGACCGTTTGAGAGAGGGAAGGGGTTGAAAAAGACCCGGCCTTTGTGGCGTCCTCAACGGGGAGTAGGTTTGTGAGAACCGAACCTCGGTAAAACAAATCCGCGTGTCACCCTTCTTATTTACTTGCGATTTGTTTTTCACCCTCTCTCGCGGACTCGATTATATTTCTAACGCTAACCCGGCTTGTAGTTGTGATTAACATTGTAAATTTCAGTTTCGCCCTATTCACCCCCCCTCTAGGTGACTTTCAATTGGTATCAGAGCCCGGTGCTTCATTAGAGCCTAACCGCTCGAAGTGATGTCGGGAGAACACGCCAAGAAGGAGATGGAGACCGGCGAAAAGCCCACTACAAGCCACGGGAAGGCTTCATCGGAAGAGTCCCGCAAAAAGGGAAAAGGGAAAGAGAAGAAAGCCTCCTCCCACAAGTCGCATCGGAGTGGCGACAAGAAGAAGAAGATGAGGAAGGTGGTCTACTACGAGACCGACACTTCATCACCTTCGACCTCTGGCTCCGACGCGCCCTCCGTAACTTCTAAGCACCATGAGCGCAAGAAGTTTAGTAAGATCCCTTTACACTACCCTCGCACTTCTAGACATACTCCATTACTTTCCGTTCCATTAGGCAAACTGCCAACCTTTGACGGTGAAGATTATGCAAGGTGGAGTGATTTAATGAAATTTCATCTAACTTCACTCCACAAAAGTATATGGAATGTTGTTGAGTTTGGAGCACAGGTACCATCCGTAGGGGATAAGGATTATGATGAGGACGAGGTGGCCCAAATCGAGCACTTCAAATCCCAAGCCACAACCATACTCCTCGCCTCTCTAAGTAGGGAGGAGTACAACAAGGTGCAAGGATTAAAGAGCGCCAAGGAAGTTTGGGACGTGCTCAAGACCGCGCACGAGGGTGATGAACTCACCAAGATCACCAAGCGGGAAACGATCGAGGGGGAGCTCGGTCGCTTCCGTCTTCGCTAAGGGGAGGAGCCACAAAACATGTATAACCGGCTCAAAACCTTGGTGAATCAAGTGCGCAAGCTCGGGAGCAAGAAATGGGATGACCACGAGGTGGTTAAGGTTATTCTAAGATCACTTATTTTTCTTAACTCTACTCAAGTACAATTCATTCGTGGCAATCCTAAATACACACTAATGACTCCCGAGGAAGTAATCGGGAATTTTGTGAGCTTTGAATTTATGATCAAGGGCTCACGGAAGATCAACGAGCTTGACGGTCCCTCCACGTCCGAAGCACAACCAGTCGCATTTAAGGCGACTGAGGAGAAGAGGGAGGAGTCTACACCAAGTAGAACACCCATCGACGCCTCCAAGCTCGACAACGAGGAAATGGCGCTTGTCATCAAAAGCTTCCGCCAAATCCTCAAGCAAAGGAGGGGGAAAGATTACAAGCCCCGCTCCAAGAAGGTTTGCTACAAGTGTGGTAAGCCCGGTCATTTTATAGCAAAATATCCTATTTCTAGTGACAGTGACAGGGGCGACGACAAGAAGGGGAGAAGAAAGGAGAAGAAGAGGTACTACAAGAAGAAGGGCGGCGATGCCCATGTTTGTCGTGAGTGGGACTCCGACGAAAGCTCTAGCGACTCCTCCGACGACGAGGACGCTGCCAACATCGCCGTCACCAAGGGACTTCTCTTCCCCAACGTCGGCCACAAATGCCTCATGGCAAAGGACGGCAAAAAGAAAAAGGTTAAATCTAAATCCTCCACTAGATATGAATCCTCTAGTGATGATAATGCTAGTGATGAGGAAGATAATTTGCGTACTCTTTTTGCCAACTTAAACATGCAACAAAAGGAGAAATTAAATGAATTAATTAGTGTCATCCATGAGAAGGATGATCTCTTGGACTCCCAAGAGGACTTTCTAATCAAGGAAAACAAAAAGCATGTTAAAGTTAAAAATGCTTATACTCTAGAAGTTGAAAAATGTGAAAAATTATCTAGTGAGATAAGCACTTGCCATGAGACTATAGACAACCTTAGAAACGAGAATGCTAATTTGTTAGCTAAGGTTGATTCTATTGCTTGTAATATTTCAATTCCCAATCTTAGAAATGATAATGATGATTTGCTTGCTAAGATTGAAGAATTAAACATTACTCTTGCTAGCCTTAGAAATGAAAATGAAAAATTGCTTACTAAGGCTAAAGAACTAGATGTTTGCAATGTTACAATTTTCGATCTTAGACATAAAAATGATATATTGCGTGCTAAGATTGTTGAACTTAATTCTTGCAAACCCTCTACATCTACCACTGAGCATGTCACTATTTGCACTAGATGTAGAGATGTTGATATTAATGCTATTCATGATCACATGATTTTAATTAAACAACAAAATAATCATATAGCTAAACTAGATGCTAAAATTGCCGAGCATGAACTTGAAAATGAAAAATTTAAATTTGCTCGTAGTATGCTCTATAGTGGGAGACGCCCTGGCATTAAGGATGACATTGGCTTCCAAAAGGGGGACAATGTCAAACTTAATGCCCCTCCTAAGAAATTATCTAACTTTGTTAAGGGAAAGGCTCCCATGCCTCAAGATAACGAGGGTTACATTTTGTACCCTTCCGGTTATCCTGAGAGCAAAATTAGGAGAATTCATTCTAGGAAGTCTCACTCTGGCCCTAATCATGCATTTATGTATAAGGGTGAGACATCTAGTTCTAGGCAACCAACCTATGCTAAGTTGCCTAAGAAGAAAACTCCTAGTGCATCAAATGAACATAGCATTTCATTTAAGACTTTTGATGCATTTATGTGTTGACTAACAAATCCGGCAAAGTAGTTGCCAAATATGTTGGGGGCAAACACAAGGGATCAAAAACTTGTGTTTGGGTACCCAAAGTTCTTGTATCTAATGCCAAAGGACCCAAAACCATTTGGGTACCTAAAGTCTAGAACTAAACATGTTTTGTAGGTTTATGCATCCGGGGGCTCAAGTTGGATCATCGACAGCGGGTGCACAAACCACATGACAGGGGAGAAGAAAATGTTCTCCTCCTATGAGAAAAACCAAGATCCCCAACGAACTATCACATTCGGGGATGGGAACCAAGGTTTGGTCAAAGGATTGGGTAAAATTGCTATATCACCTGACCATTCCATTTCCAATGTTTTTCTTGTAGATTCTTTAGATTACAATTTGCTTTCCGTTTCACAATTATGTCAAATGGGCTACAACTGTCTATTTACTGATGTAGGTGTCACTGTCTTTAGAAGAAGTGATGATTCAATAGCATTTAAGGGAGTGTTAGAGGGTCAGCTATACTTAGTAGATTTTGATAGAGCTGAACTCGACACTTGCTTCATTGCTAAGACTAACATGGGTTGGCTATGGCACCGCCGACTAGCCCATGTTGGGATGAAGAATCTTCACAAGCTTCTAAAGGGAGAGCACATTTTAGGATTAACAAATGTTCATTTTGAGAAAGACAGGATCTGTAGCGCATGCCAAGGAGGGAAGCAAGTTGGTGTCCATCATCCACACAAAAACATTATGACAACCGACAGGCCACTGGAGCTCCTACACATGGACCTATTCGGCCCGATCGCTTACCTAAGCATCGGCGGGAGTAAGTACTGTCTAGTTATTGTGGATGATTATTCTCGCTTCACTTGGGTATTCTTTTTGCAGGAAAAATCTCATACCCAAAAGACATTAAAAGGATTCTTGAGACGGGCTCAAAATGAGTTCGGCTTAAGGATCAAGAAAATAAGAAGTGACAACGGGACTGAGTTCAAGAACTCACAAATCGAAGGCTTCCTTGAGGAGGAGGGCATCAAGCATGAGTTCTCTTCTCCCTACACACCACAACAAAACGGTGTAGTGGAGAGGAAGAATAGAACTCTATTGGACATGGCAAGAACCATGCTTGATGAGTACAAGACTTCGGATCGGTTTTGGGCCGAGGCGGTCAACACCGCTTGCTACGCCATCAACCGATTATATCTACACCAAATCCTCAAGAAGACATCATACGAACTCCTAACCGGTAAAAAGCCCAATTTTTCATATTTTAGAGTCTTTGGTAGCAAATGCTTTATACTTGTTAAAAGAGGTAGAAAATCTAAATTTGCTCCTAAGACTGTAGAAGGCTTTTTACTAGGATATGATTCAAACACAAGGGCATATAGAGTCTTTAACAAGTCCTCTGGGCAAGTTGAAGTTTCTTGTGATGTTGTGTTTGATGAGACTAACGGCTCTCAAGTAGAGCAAGTTGATCTTGATGAGATAGGTGATGAAGAGGCTCCGTGCATCGCGCTAAGGAACATGTCCATTGGGGATGTGTGTCCTAAGGAATCCGAAGAGCCTCCAAATGCACAAGATCAACCATCCTCCTCCACGCAAGCATCTCCACCAACTCAAAATGAGGATGAGGCTCAAGTTGATGAAGGAGAAGATCCAGCAAATGAGCCACCTCAAGATGACGGCAATGATCAAGGGGGAGATGCAAATGATCGAGACAATGAGGATGAAGAACCAAGGCCGCCACACCCAAGAGTCCACCAAGCAATCCAACGAGATCACCCCGTCGACACCATCCTCGGCGATATTCATAAGGGGGTAACCACTAGATCTCGTGTTGCACATTTTTGTGAGCATTACTCTTTTGTTTCCTCTATTGAGCCACACAGGATAGAGGAAGCACTTCAAGATTCAGATTGGGTGGTGGCGATGCAAGAGGAGCTCAACAACTTCACTAGGAATGAGGTATGGCATTTGGTTCCACGTCCTAATCAAAATGTTGTAGGAACCAAATGGGTGTTCCGCAACAAGCAAGACGAGCATGGTGTGGTGACAAGGAACAAATCCCGACTTGTGGCCAAGGGATACTCCCAAGTCGAAGGTTTGGATTTCGGTGAAACCTATGCACCCGTAGCTAGGCTTGAGTCAATTCGTATACTATTGGCCTATGCTACTTACCATGGCTTCAAGCTTTACCAAATGGACGTGAAAAGTGCCTTCCTCAACGGACCAATCAAGGAAGAGGTCTATGTTGAGCAACCTCCCGGCTTTGAAGATAGTGAGTATCTGAAAGGGAAATGTGCCCTTGGGCCATTTCTAAGTATTTTGGTGATTAAGTGTCAACATAAGTGCTTAAACGTGAATCAATGCCCATGGATGAACAAAGTGCAAATCTAGAGCAAAGGTATGTTTCTAAGTCTTAGTACATTGGTTTTGTGTACTAATATACTTGTCTAAGTGTTAGAAACAGGAAGAAGAAGAAAAGAAGAAAGTTGGCTGTGTACAGCCAAGAGGCTGTTTCGGTCTGGGGCACCGGACTGTCCGGTGGTGCACCGGACAGTGTCCGGTGCGCCAGGCTGCCTCGGCCGAAGAGGCCGCTCTCGGGAATTTGCTGACGGCGTACGGCTAAAATTCACCAGACTGTCCGGTGTGCACCGGACTGTCCGGTGAGCCAACGGTCGGCTGAGCCAACGGTCGACCGCGCGATCTGCGCGGGACACGTGGCCGAGCCAACGGTCGGAAGGGGGCACCGGACTGTCCGGTGTGCACCGGACATGTCCGGTGCGCCAACGGCTCCCGCATCTGCAACGGTCGGCTTCGCCAATTAAGGAAAGGAATCGGGCACCGGACACTGTCCGGTGTGCACCGGACTGTCCGGTGCGCCCGACGACAGAAGGCAAAGATGGCCTTCCAGATTTGTTCTCAACGGCTCCTAGCTGCCTTGGGGCTATAAAAGGGACCCCTAGACGCATGGAGGGAGACACCAAGCAACCTTTGAGCATTCTTGATCATCCACACTCAGTCTTTGCGCATCCGTTTGTGATTCTAAGTGATTCGAGCTCTGTTCTTGTGAGAAACTGTGAGATAGTCTTTGAGCTCGATTCTTGGCCGTGTGTGTGCGCATTTCGCTGTGGATTTGTGTGTGTTGCTTCCCTCCCTTACTTCGTGCTTCTTTGTGAATCTTAAGTGTAAGGGCGAGAGACTCCAATCTGTGGAGATTCCTCGCAAGTGGGATAAAGATAAGCAAGGCAAAAACACCGTGGTATTCAAGTGGGTCTTTGGACCGCTTGAGAAGGGTTGATTGCAACCCTCGTCCGTTGGGACGCCACAACGTGGAAGTAGGCAAGTTTTGTACTTGGCCGAACCACGGGATAAATCTCTGTGTCTTCTCTGTGATTGTCGTATTGTGCAAGATCTCCTCTTTAGCCACTTGGCAATTATTGTGCTAACTCTTAACAAGTTTTTGTGGCTATAAGTTAAGTTTTTACAGGATCACCTATTCACCCCCCCTCTAGGTGCTCTCAATTGGTATCGGAGCCGTTCTCTTCACAAAGGGACTTACCGCCCGAAGAGATGGATCCTAAGGGGAAGGGAATCGTGATCAACGACAAAGAGAAGGAATCCTTCGTCAACGAGCCGAAGGACGACAAGCCTACCGACTCCGGCTCGGGGCATAGACGAAAGGAAGGGAAGAAGAAGAAGACAAGGCGCATCAAGGAGATCATCTACTACGACGATAGTGATGAGTCTACTTCTTCCCAAAAGGATGATGACAACGACTATAAAAAGACGGTCAATTCGAACTTTTCATTTGATTATTCTCGTATTCAACATAGTTCGAATTCACATTTGCTTTCCATTCCTCTCGGCAAACCTCCACACTTCGATGGGGAGGACTACGGGTTTTGGAGTCACAAAATGCGTAGTCACTTATTCTCTCTCCATCCAAGCATATGGGAGATTGTGGAGAATGGAATGAAATTTGATAGCTCGGATAGCCCTTTGCTTATAAATGAACAAATTCATAGAAATGCACAAGCTACTACTGTTCTCTTAGCGTCTTTGTGCAGGGAAGAGTACAATAAGGTGAGCGGCTTGGACAATGCCAAGCAGATATGGGACACCCTCAAGATCTCTCACGAGGGGAACGACATCACCATGCTCACCAAGATGGAGTTGGTGGAGGGCGAGCTTGGACGATTCGCCATGATAAGGGGAGAGGAGCCAACTCAAACTTACAACCGGCTCAAGACCCTTATCAACAAAATAAGGAGCTACGGAAGCACGCGTTGGACGGATCACGACGTCGTCCGCCTAATGCTCAGGTCCTTTACCGTTCTTGATCCTCATCTCGTGAACAATATTCGTGAGAATCCCAGGTACACGATGATGACGCCCGAGGAAGTACTTGGAAAATTCGTGAGCGGGCGGATGATGATCAAGGAGGCAAGATACGTCGACGACGCGTTGAACGGTCCACTCCACGAGCCTCAACCCATTGCTCTAAAAGCAACAAGGAGCAAGGAGGCGCTACCCAGCAAGGTGGCACAAATTGAGGCTGCCGGTCTTAATGATGAAGAGATGGCTCTCATCATCAAGAGATTCAAGACGGCGCTAAAAGGTCGAAAGGGACAGCCAAGCAAGGCCAAGACCAAGGGAAAGCGATCATGCTTCAAATGCGGTAAGCTTGGTCATTTTATTGCTAACTGTCCTGAAAATGATAGTGACCAGGAGCAAGGGAAAAATGGGAAGAGAGAGAACAAGAAGGTTTACAAGAAGGCCAAAGGCGAAGCACACCTTGGAAAGGAGTGGGATTCGGATTGCTCTTCGTCCGACTCCGACGACGAAGGACTCGCCGCCACTGCCTTCAACAAATCGGCTCTCTTCCCCAACGAGCATCACACTTGCCTCATGGCAAGGGAAAAGAAGGTGATCACTCGTAATGCTAATACTTATGATTCTTCTAGTGATGATGAATCCAGTGAGGATGAAATTGATTACTCTAGTTTATTCAAGGGATTGGATAGAACTAAGATAGCTAAGATTAATGAATTGATTGATGCCTTAAATGAAAAGGATAGAATCTTAGAGAAACAAGAAGACCTTTTATATGAAGAACATGATAAATTTGTTAGTACACAAAATTCACTTGCTCTAGAAGTTAAAAGAAATGGAATACTTTCTTGTGAACTTTCTACTTGTAATGAAACCATTTCTTCTTTAAAAGGTGAAATTAATGTTTTAACTGCTAAACTAGAAGTAGCAAGTAACTCGTGTGTTGAAAATATTACAATTTGCACTAGGTGTAAGGATTTTGATGTTAATGCTTGTAGTGAACACTTAGTTTCAATTTCAAAACTAAATGATGAAGTGGCTAGTCTTAATGCTCAACTTAAGACTAGCAAGAGTGAAGTTGATAAAATAAAATTTGCAAGGGATGCCTACACAGTGGGTAGACACCCCTCAATTAAGGATGGTCTTGGCTTCAAGAGAGAGGCCAAGAACTTAACAAGCCATAAGGCTCCCATCTTCGTCAAGGAGAAAGGGAAGGCCCCTATGGCTAGTAGTGCTAAAAGGAACCATGCTTTCTTGTACCATGATAGGAGACATGCTAGAAATGCTTATAATGATTTTGATTCACATGTTTATGATTCTCATGCCATGTTTGCTTCTAGTTCTTCCTATAAGCATGATAGAGATATGTGTAGGAGAAATGTTGTGCATATGCCTAGGAGAAATTTTGCTCATGTTCCTAGAAAAGTTGTGAACAAACCTTCTACCATTTATTATGCTTGCAATGCTCCCTTTGCTATTTGTAGAAAGGGTAAGAAGGTAATTGCTAGGAAGTTAGGGGCAAAATGCAAGGGAGACAAAACTTGCATTTGGGTCCCTAAGGAAATTTGCACTAACCTTGTAGGACCCAACAAGAGTTGGGTACCTAAGTCCCAAGCCTAAATTTGCCTTGCAGGTTTATGCATCCGGGGGATCAAGCTGGATTATCGACAGCGGATGCACAAACCATATGACGGGGGAGAAGAAGATGTTCACTTCCTACGTCAAGAATAAAGATTCCCAGGATTCAATTATATTCGGTGATGGGAATCAAGGCAAGGTAAAAGGGTTAGGTAAAATTGCAATTTCTAATGAGCATTCTATCTCTAATGTATTTTTAGTAGAGAGTCTTGGATATAATTTGCTATCTGTTAGTCAATTATGTCAGATGGGGTATAACTGTCTATTTACAAATGTAGATGTGTCTGTCTTTAGAAGAAGTGATGGTTCACTAGCTTTTAAGGGAGTATTAGACGGCAAACTTTATTTAGTTGATTTTGCAAAAGAAGAGGCCGGTCTAGATGCATGCTTAATAGCTAAGACTAGCATGGGCTGGCTGTGGCATCGCCGCTTAGCACATGTAGGGATGAAGAACCTTCACAAGCTTCTAAAGGGAGAACACGTGATAGGTTTGACTAACGTGCATTTCGAAAAAGATAGACCTTGTGCAGCTTGTCAAGCAGGTAAACAAGTGGGAGGAGCGCATCACGACAAGAATGTGATGACCACTTCAAGACCTCTGGAGCTGCTGCATATGGACCTCTTCGGACCCGTCGCCTATCTGAGCATAGGAGGGAGTAAGTATGGTTTAGTTATTGTTGATGACTTTTCCCGCTTCACTTGGGTGTTCTTTTTGCAGGATAAGTCTGAAACCCAAGGGACCCTCAAGCGCTTCCTCAGGAGAGCTCAAAATGAGTTTGAGCTCAAGGTGAAGAAGATAAGGAGCGACAACGGGTCCGAATTCAAGAACCTTCAAGTGGAGGAATTTCTTGAGGAGGAAGGGATCAAGCACGAGTTCTCCGCTCCCTACACACCACAGCAAAATGGTGTGGTAGAGAGGAAGAACAGGACGCTAATCGATATGGCGAGGACAATGCTTGGAGAATTCAAGACCCCCGAGTGTTTTTGGTCGGAAGCCGTGAACACGGCTTGCCACGCCATCAACAGGGTCTATCTTCATCGCCTCCTCAAGAAGACTTCGTATGAGCTACTAACCGGTAACAAACCCAATGTATCTTACTTTCGTGTATTTGGGAGCAAGTGCTACATTCTAGTGAAGAAAGGTAGAAATTCTAAGTTCGCTCCCAAAGCTGTAGAAGGGTTTTTGTTAGGTTATGACTCAAATACAAAGGCGTATAGAGTCTTCAACAAATCATCGGGTTTGGTTGAAGTCTCTAGCGACGTTGTATTTGATGAAACTAATGGCTCTCCAAGAGAGCAAGTTGTTGATTGTGATGATGTAGATGAAGAAGAGGTTCCGACGGCCGCTATACGAACCATGGCGATTGGAGAAGTACGGCCACAGGAACAAGATGAACGAGATCAACCTTCTTCCTCAACTATGGTGCATCCCCCAACCGAAGATGACGAACAGGTACCTCAAGTGGAGGCGCTTGATCAAGGGGAGCACAAGATGATCAAGTGATGGAGGAAGAAGCGCAACCGGCACCTCCAACCCAAGTTCGAGCGATGATTCAAAGGGATCATCCCGTCGACCAAATTCTGGGAGATATTAGCAAGGGAGTAACCACTCGATCTCGATTAGTCAATTTTTGTGAGCATCACTCCTTTGTCTCTTCTATTGAGCCTTTCAGGGTAGAGGAGGCCTTGCTAGATCCGGACTGGGTGTTGGCCATGCAGGAGGAGCTCAACAACTTCAAGCGCAATGAAGTTTGGACACTGGTGCCTCGTCCGAAGCAAAATGTTGTGGGAACCAAGTGGGTGTTCCGCAACAAACAGGACGAGCACGGGGTGGTGACGAGGAACAAGGCTCGACTTGTGGCAAAAGGTTATGCCCAAGTCGCAGGTTTGGACTTTGAGGAGACTTTCGCTCCTGTGGCTAGGCTAGAGTCCATTCGTATCTTGCTAGCATATGCCGCTCACCATTCTTTCAGGTTGTACCAAATGGATGTGAAGAGCGCTTTCCTCAACGGACCAATCAAGGAGGAGGTGTACGTGGAGCAACCCCCTGGCTTCGAGGATGAACGGTACCCCGACCACGTGTGTAAGCTCTCTAAGGCGCTCTATGGACTTAAGCAAGCCCCAAGAGCATGGTATGAATGCCTTAGAGACTTTCTAATTGTTAATTCTTTCAAGGTTGGGAAAGCCGATCCAACTCTTTTTACAAAGACATGTGATGGTGACTTGTTTGTATGCCAAATTTATGTCGATGACATAATATTTGGTTCTACTAACCAAAAGTCTTGTGAAGAGTTTAGCAGGGTGATGACGCAGAAATTCGAGATGTCGATGATGGGCGAGTTGAACTACTTCCTTGGGTTCCAAGTGAAGCAACTCAAGGACGGCACCTTCATCTCCCAAACAAAGTACACGCAAGATCTGCTAAAGCGGTTTGGGATGAAGGACGCCAAGCCCGCAAAGACTCCGATGGGGACCGACGGACACACCGACCTCAACAAAGGAGGTAAGTCCGTTGATCAAAAAGCATACCGGTCAATGATAGGTTCTTTGCTTTACTTATGTGCTAGTAGACCGGATATTATGCTTAGCGTATGCATGTGTGCTAGATTTCAATCCGATCCTAAGGAGTGTCACTTAGTGGCGGTGAAGCGAATTCTTAGATATTTGGTTGCTACGCCTTGCTTCGGGCTCTGGTATCCAAAGGGGTCTACCTTTGACTTAGTTGGATACTCAGACTCCGACTATGCTGGATGTAATGTCGATAGGAAGAGTACATCGGGGACGTGCCAATTCTTAGGAAGGTCCCTGGTGTCATGGAACTCTAAGAAACAAACCTCTGTTGCCCTATCCACCGCTGAGGCCGAGTACGTTGCCGCAGGTCAGTGTTGCGCGCAACTGCTTTGGATGAGGCAAACCCTCCGGGACTTTGGCTACAATCTGAGCAAAGTCCCACTCCTATGTGATAATGAGAGTGCTATCCGCGTGGCGGAGAATCCTGTTGAGCACAGCCGCACAAAGCACATAGACATCCGGCATCACTTTTTGAGAGACCACCAGCAAAAGGGAGATATCGAAGTGTTTCATGTTAGCACCGAGAACCAGCTAGCTGATATCTTCACTAAGCCTCTAGATGAGAAGACCTTTTGCAGGTTGCGTAGTGAGCTAAATGTCTTAGATTCGCGGAACCTGGATTGAATTGTAGCATACATGTATTTATGCTTTTGATCATGTTCCTTTTTGCATTTTGTTGCTTTACTATGGTGCTCAAGTTGTACAAACACTCCCTGGACCTCACAAGTCCGTTGCAAAGTGTTGCACATGTTTAGGGGGAGATGTGTTACAACTTGACCCTCTGAGACTAACCATGTGCTTGAGTTTGATGATTTAGTCTCGAAGGAGGATTGAAAGGGAAAAGGTGGACTTGGACCATGAAAGACTTCCACTGCACTCCGATGAGAGGGTAACTTATTCCAAGTTCATCTTTAAGACTCTTATTGCCTTTGTATTCTTATTGAAGATTTTGGTGAGGCAATGGGGTTATAGGGCCAAGATTGATCCCGTTTTGGTGCTTGATGCCAAAGGGGGAGAAAATAAAGGCCAAAGCGATAAATGGATCAGCTACCACTTGAGAGATTTTGAAAATAGTAGAATAGAGTTTTTGTTTTGTCAAACGCTTTTATTGTCTATTATTGTCTCTCTTGTCAAAAGTTGGCTTCTTGTGGGGAGAAGTATTGATTATGGGAAATAGGGGGAGTTTTTGAAATCTTTGATCAATCTCTTTTGGAATGACTCTCTTTATGCTTCAACATGTGTGTTTGACTTAGAGATAGAGATTTGAGTTTGATTTGCAAAAACAAACCAAGTGGTGGCAAAGGATGATCCATATATGCCAAAATTGAATCAAAATCAATTTGAGTTTTATTTGAAGTGATTTTGCACTTGTTCTAGTTGCTTTATGTTGTGTTGGCATAAATCACCAAAAAGGGGGAGATTGAAAGGGAAATGTGCCCTTGGGCCATTTCTAAGTATTTTGGTGATTAAGTGTCAACATAAGTGCTTAAACGTGAATCAATGCCCATGGATGAACAAAGTGCAAATCTAGAGCAAAGGTATGTTTCTAAGTCTTAGTACATTGGTTTTGTGTACTAATATACTTGTCTAAGTGTTAGAAACAGGAAGAAGAAGAAAAGAAGAAAGTTGGCTGTGTACAGCCAAGAGGCTGTTTCGGTCTGGGGCACCGGACTGTCCGGTGGTGCACCGGACAGTGTCCGGTGCGCCAGGCTGCCTCGGCCGAAGAGGCCGCTCTCGGGAATTTGCTGACGGCGTACGGCTAAAATTCACCGGACTGTCCGGTGTGCACCGGACTGTCCGGTGAGCCAACGGTCGGCTGAGCCAACGGTCGACCACGCGATCTGCGCGGGACACGTGGCCGAGCCAACGGTCGGAAGGGGGCACCGGACTGTCCGATGTGCACCGGACATGTCCGGTGCGCCAACGGCTCCCGCATCTGCAACGGTCGGCTTCGCCAATTAAGGAAAGGAATCAGGCACCGGACACTGTCCGGTGTGCACCGGACTGTCCGGTGCGCCCGACGACAGAAGGCAAAGATGGCCTTCCAGATTTGTTCTCAACGGCTCCTAGCTGCCTTGGGGCTATAAAAGGGACCCCTAGACGCATGGAGGGAGACACCAAGCAACCTTTGAGCATTCTTGATCATCCACACTCAGTCTTTGCGCATCCGTTTGTGATTCTAAGTGATTCGAGCTCTGTTCTTGTGAGAAACTGTGAGATAGTCTTTGAGCTCGATTCTTGGCCATGTGTGTGCGCATTTCGCTGTGGATTTGTGTGTGTTGCTTCCCTCCCTTACTTCGTGCTTCTTTGTGAATCTTAAGTGTAAGGGCGAGAGACTCCAATCTGTGGAGATTCCTCGCAAGTGGGATAAAGATAAGCAACGCAAAAACACCGTGGTATTCAAGTGGGTCTTTGGACCGCTTGAGAAGGGTTGATTGCAACCCTCGTCCGTTGGGACGCCACAACGTGGAAGTAGGCAAGTTTTGTACTTGGCCGAACCACGGGATAAATCTCTGTGTCTTCTCTGTGATTGTCGTATTGTGCAAGATCTCCTCTTTAGCCACTTGGCAATTATTGTGCTAACTCTTAACAAGTTTTTGTGGCTATAAGTTAAGTTTTTACAGGATCACCTATTCACCCCCCCTCTAGGTGCTCTCAGTATCCTAATCATGTCTATAAACTCTCTAAGGCGCTTTATGGGCTCAAGCAAGCCCCAAGAGCATGGTATGAATGCCTTAGAGATTTCATTTTAAATAATGGCTTCAAAGTCGGAAAGGCCGATCCTACTTTATTTACTAAAACTCTTGAGAATGACTTGTTTGTATGCCAAATTTATGTTGATGATATTATATTTGGGTCTACTAACGAGTCTACATGTGAAGAATTTAGTAGGATCATGACACAAAAATTCGAGATGTCTATGATGGGGGAGTTGAAGTATTTCTTAGGATTTCAAGTAAAGCAACTCCAAGAGGGCACCTTCCTATGCCAAACGAAGTATACTCAAGACATTCTAAGCAAGTTTGGGATGAAGGATGCCAAACCCATCAAGACACCCATGGGAACCAATGGGCATCTCGACCTCGACGAAGGAGGTAAATCCGTCGATCAAAAGGTATACCGGTCGATGATAGGATCTTTACTCTACTTATGTGCATCTCGACCGGATATTATGCTTTCCGTATGCATGTGTGCAAGATTCCAAGCCGACCCTAAGGAAGCTCACCTTACGGCCGTAAAACGAATCTTGAGATATTTAGTTTATACTCCTAAGTTTGGGCTTTGGTATCCTAGGGGATCCACTTTTGATTTAATTGGTTATTCGGATGCCGATTTGGCGGGGTGTAAAATCAATAGAAAGAGCACATCGGGGACTTGCCAGTTCTTGGGAAGATCCTTGGTGTCTTGGGCTTCAAAGAAGCAAAATTCTGTAGCTCTTTCTACCGCCGAAGCCGAGTACATTGCCGCAGGCCATTGTTGCGCGCAACTACTTTGGATGAGGCAAACCCTTAGGGACTATGGTTACAAATTAACCAAAGTTCCTCTTCTATGTGATAATGAGAGTGCAATCCGCATGGCGGATAATCCCGTTGAGCATAGCCGCACTAAGCACATAGCCATTCGGTATCACTTTTTAAGGGATCACCAACAAAAGGGAGATATCGAGATTGCATACATTAATACTAAAGATCAATTAGCCGATATCTTTACCAAGCCTCTTGATGAACAAACCTTTAACAAACTTAGGCATGAGCTAAATATTCTTGACTCTAGGAACTTCTTTTGTTAATTTGCACACATAGCTCATTCATATACCTTTGATCATGTCTCTTTCATATGCTATGACTAATGTCTTTTCAAGTCTATTTCAAACCAAGTCATAGGTATGTTGAAAGGGAATTGGAGTATTCGGCAAAGACAAAGGCTTCCACTACGTAACTCATCCTTCGCCGTTGCTCCGAGCAACTCTCCGTCTTTGGTATCATCTTCACTCATTTATTTATGACCAAGGGGGAGAAAGTAATTCTAAGGGCTCTAATGACTCCGTTTTTGGCGATTCATGCCAAAGGGGGAGAGAGTATTAGCCCAAAGCAAAAGGACCGCACCACCACCTAATTTTAAAATTAAGGATTTTCAATTGGTAAAATTGGTATCTTATTGTGTTCAAAAAGGGGGAGAAGTTAGCATTTTCAAAATTGATATCTTAAAAAAACCCTCTTGAACACTAAGAGGAGAATTTCATCTAGGGGGAGTTTTGTTTAGTCAAAGGAAAAGCATTTGAAATAGGGGGAGAAAATTTCAAATCTTGAAAATTCTTTGCAAGATCTTATTCATTTACCTTTGACTATTTGCAAAAGAACTTTGAAAAGGATTTACAAAAGAATTTGCAGAAACAAAACATGTGGTGCAAGCGTGGTCCAAAATGTTAGAAATGAAGAAACAATCCATGCGTATTCTATAAGTATTTATATTGGCTCAATTCCAAGCAACCTTTGCACTTACATTATGCAAGCTAGTTCAATTATGCACTTCTATACTTGCTTTGGTTTGTGTTGGCATCAATCACCAAAAAGGGGGAGATTGAAAGGGAATTAGGCTTACACCTATTTCCTAATTGATTTTGGTGGTTGAATTGCCCAACACAAATAATTGGACTAACTAGCTTTGCTCTAGTGTATGAGTTATACAGGTGTCAAAGGTTCACACTTAGCCAATAAAAAGACCAAGAATTGGGTTCAACAAAGAGAGCAAGGGATAACTGAAGTGTGCCCTAGTCTGGCGCACCGGACTTCACGCTGAACTCTTCACCTTCGGGAAAATCCAGAGGCGCTCCGCTATAATTCACCGGACAGTGTCCGGTGCCCCAGGGGAGAGCAACTCTGGAACTCGCCAGCTTCGGGAATTTGCTCCGCTATAATTCACCGGACGTGTCTGGTGTACACCGGACTGTCCGGTGAGCCAGCGGAGCAACGACTACTTCGCGCCAACGGTCACCTGCAGAAGCATTTAATGCGTGCCAGAGCGCGCAGAAGTCAGGCACGCGCGAAGTGGCGCATCGGAACACTCTACAATGCATGTCTGGTGTGCCACCGGACATCCAGTCGGGCCCAGCAGTCAGAGCTCCAACGGTCGGAACCCAACGGCCTGGTGACGTGGCTGGCGCACCGGACATTGTCCGGTGTGCACCGGACTGTCCGGTGCACCATGCGACAGACAGCCCCACCAAACGGCTAGTTTGGTGGTTGGGGTTATAAATACCCCCAACCACCCCACATTCAAGTCACCCAAGTTTCTCACCTTCCAACTACTTACAAGAGCTCTAGTATTCAATTCTAGACACACCCAA
This sequence comes from Zea mays, assembly GCF_902167145.1. NCBI lineage: Eukaryota > Viridiplantae > Streptophyta > Magnoliopsida > Poales > Poaceae > Zea > Zea mays. Next base: position 115,252,150 of record NC_050096.1, read on the forward strand.
GTGATCAAATCCTCTCCCAATTCCACAAAAGCTTTAGTGACTAGTGAGAGTGATTTGTTGTGTTCTTTTGAGCTCTTGCGCTTGGATTGCTTTCTTTTTTCTCATTCTTTCTTGAGATCAATATTCACTTGTAACCGAGGCAAGAGACACCAATTGTGTGGTGGTCCTTGCGGGGAAGTTTTGTTCCCGGTTGATTTGAGAAGAGAAAGCTCACTCGGTCCGAGGGACCGTTTGAGAGAGGGAGGGGTTGAAAAAGACCCGGCCTTTGTGGCCTCCTCAACGGGGAGTAGGTTTGTGAGAACCGAACCTCGGTAAAACAAATCCGCGTGTCACCCTTCTTATTTACTTGCGATTTGTTTTTCACCCTCTCTCGCGGACTCGATTATATTTCTAACGCTAACCCTGCTTGTAGTTGTGATTAACTTTGTAATTTTCAGTTTCGCCCTATTCACCCCCCCTCTAGGCGACTTTCACTTCCCCGCAACGTGCCAACCCCGAGCGGACTTATGATGCCAGCACCCTCGCAAAGGACTTGCTGGGCATTAGCCTCATACCTAAGATAACGGTGCAGTCCGTCCCCGACGCGACTTCGCCACCATCCATCGACTAAGAGGTACCGTCCGTTTTCCACCCTTTCCCTTTTAGATTCAGCTTCGATCCACCAAGCGACCCCGCTTCGGTGAGCGCCTCCGCAAGGGCATACCCTGACCTTCCAGGGTACCATATGTGGTCATCTTGGGACCGACTGACGACCGTCTCAACTTTTGGACTCGCGGTTCCGAGGAAGACGACGACTCCGACTTCAGTTGGGATTTCTCCGGACTCAGTGATCCTAGTGCCATGCGAGACTTCATGTCTGCATGTAACTACTGCCTCTCCGGCTGCTCTGACGATGGCCACAGCCTCAGTGACAAGGTTTGCGACCCGAGTCGCGAGTGTTTCCACATCGATCAGGGGGATCACGGCGAGGACAACCACCTTGGCATGTCGCAAGATGACAACGCCCCCGTGCCTGCGTCTTGCGTTGACATCCCGTGTGAGCTAGCTGTGGTCCCAGTCCCTACGAGGGGTCAGGACACACAGCTCGAGCAATTCCACGAGATGCAGGCCAAGCTCGACGAAGAAGCAGGGCGGCTTGTGTAGCTCCGACAAAACATCGAGCAGGAGTGGGCAGGCCGAGGACTAGTCGGAGGAGCACGTCATCGGGCCCAAAACGTCCAGCGCCATATCGTTGACAATGCCAGGGCAGGGCTGCCCCCCGGCTTTCAGCGGTGTCGGCCAGAATCTAGCTGCAGCGGCGATGCTACTCCGAGCAATGCCGGAGCCATCCACCACCGAGGGGCGGCGTATCCAGGGCGAACTCAAGGGTCTCCTGGAAGACGCAGCGGTCCGACGAGCCGAGAGCTCTGCCTCCCGAAGGCAAGGGTGCCCCTCGGAGCATCGCGGAACGTCCTCCCGACTCATGCGGGAGGCCTCGGTCCGCACCGGGCGCACGCGGGACAGGATGACTGCAGCCCCGGATCGCCTCGGCGACGAGCACCACCGCCGCGACCGTTGAGCCCGCCTCGAGGAGAAGGTGCGCCGGTGTCACACCCGGATTTCAGGGGCACCAAGACTCGAGCGCGAACATAATCACCAGGTGTGCTAGGACCAAGTCTCACATATATGATGAATCATGGCACAGGATCGAATGTCACATCTTTACTATATAATAGGAGTTCTATACAAAATAAATAATTACAGTATAAGGAGACAACGATCCAGCAACCCAAAGTTGACTGGGAGACGACGACCTAGACCTCTCACGAACTCGTCACAACATCCTCCATGTGCCTCATCCTGTGGTACCTGTTCTTGACCTGTGGGGGTGTGAGACAGCAAGAGTGAGCTCATATACGTTCATCGCTCAACAAGTTGTGCGGAATAATGTGCATGAACTCGCCAAAGGTGGGAGCTCACGTGAAGTGTAAAGCTTACCAAAGAGGATGGTTAATGTTGAGCATTGCTTTTAAAGTTGGTCAAAATTTTATTAGCAGTTACTAAGTATAAGTAAATACCAACCCAATTAAGAAAAGTAATAACATCACCTGCGACGCAATTCATATGACAAATTGAATTTAGTTCCATAAATTAATCATGTGAGGGTCCGAGCTGCTCATGACCGTGAGCACAGCTAGTATACCAGTTTTACACTCTATAGAGGTTGCGCATCTTTACCCACAAGTCATGTTACCCATCTGCCAAGGGATCGCGACTTCCCATACACCTCTACCGAGGAGGCGAGGCAGGGTAACACTACGAGGCCTTTACAAAGTTCCACTAGCTTCAGAAAACCCGCTACAGTTTATAGGAAGCTCCAATGCAGGGATCCCTTGCCTAACCGCCATCGCAGCAAAATCAACCAAGGACCTCCCTACACTGACCACTCCCCTACTGCCCTTGCCCCTTTCGGGTAAGGTAGTCCTCCACTAGCTTTCCTAATTAATCAACCAAGGGCGTCCATAAACCCTTGTGGTAGCACTGTTTTCCCGGGTGGTCGCTCCATGTTCCAATTAAAATAATGATCTTATCATGAACAGTAAATAACAACGGATAACAAAAGTATAATAATGAATAATGTGTATCTCAATGCCCAAAACCACATATAGCACTAGCAAGTACTACCCAAAAAGTTCAGTGGTAAACAAGGCATAAAGATAGACAAACTAGGGTAACCTATTAGGTCCCATCAAAATTAACCTATGCAGATCATTATGATTAATTAGGACATGAGTGGGTAAAAGAAGTGATCAAGGGCACAACTTGCCTGGGACTTGAGATTCCAAGTACCAACTTGCTTTTCTGTGACACGTGTCCTCACTGCTAAACGTAGCAATACAGACAAACATGGTATAGGAAAAATTAACATCACACCAAACATAAGAATAAACTGTATAATAATAATCTACGTGTCGTAACAAGATCGTAGGAACAAGAATCGCTAAATTCGGAGTTACAGTTATTAAGTTATGAATTTCCAAACTTATTTAGTGCTTAGAATAGATTAATCCAAATGAATAATTTTAATTCAAGTTTCATGGCTAAACTGTGTTACTGGTTGATATAAAATATTAATAAAAAATTATTGCCACTGGAATGACTCAATTCGTAGCAAAAATGGATTTTCTAGGAATTACACAAGTTCTAGAATTATTTTTGTACTAGAAAAGTATTTTCTATATTGTTTTTCCTATTTTCTTAAGTCACTAGACTAAGCACACTAATTCAGAGAAGCCCGGGGTTAAACCTACAAAAGTCTACCAGACTCAGACTACTCCCGCGGGGACTGCGGATTGAATAATAAAAACCCGAGGGTTTATTTAACTATTTTACCAGGACGAAAGGGTAACTTCTGTTGTGAGCCAACCGATCAAATTTTAGTGGCTCAGATTAGATCGGCGTGATTGCGAACCGGTACGCCATAGGGGCCCTCGGATCTAGATCCAATAGCCCGGGTTTTACACAACTGAGTTGTAATCTCGTCCACTCATTCGGATCGAATGGCACAGATCCACCCACAGAACTGGTGCCCATACATTCAAATCTGAGCCATCCCTCCGAGATCCAATGGCACTGGGCACGTCTCCTTTCCTAGCTACCCAGCTGACCCAAACTACGGCGGCGCTCATTGTTCGGCCACTATGCCCCACCGGAGCACGGTACTGAGCCAACCTGGTGGCCTAGAACTAAGCGAATCTGCTACATGATTTGACGACGACATGATGAGCAGGTTAGTAGCCAACTTACCGGCCGTTGAAGTTGTGGTTGGAGCTTGCCCAAACGCCTCGCGGCAGCTCGGTCCAATCCAACAACGACGAGAAATTCCCCATTACAAGCTAGCGGTTATCAACGTCGTTGATCTTCACACGTCATACCGACACGCATGAACATCCCAGGGCAATCCATACCCCAGGGGAATGGCGCAGAGAAGGTGGTCTTCGTCAACGCGCAGTTTGGCGGCGGGCATCGTGCGCCAACGAGCCATTGCGACGACTCCCAACCACCACACCGCATGGGGATGCTATGGGAGTGGTCAGAATATCCTGACCATCATTCCCGAGCTCCCAGTGAATACTCAACGGCAGCAACCGCGAGGATTGACCGCGGTAGCCTCCCGTTCTTCTTCCCTCTTAGCGGCCATGGCGGTCGTGGCTCTCGGTTCGTCAATGGTGGCCAAGGGACTAGGGCGACAGGGATTTATACTCCTGATGAAGAAAATCTCGTGGACATCTCGCGATTTGAATGAACGGAACTCGACGCAGGGAGGGGATTTCGCCCGCCAGGTTCGCGTTTCCGTTGGGGAGGAAACAAATGTCAAGTGGGTCCCGGATGGCAGCGAGATGAGTGCGTCGCGGGTCCGGCTTCTTGAGGGACTCACGAATGGGCCCACACCATAGTGACCGATGTGCGGTAGTGATCAGGCGGTACGCGCCTTGGCTGACCGGTGGGGCAGGTTGGTCATTGACCCAGTGGGCAGGCCATGCGGAAAGAAGACAGCATGGGCCAAAATAGGTCGCCATGGTCCATTTAGGTTAGGTTTGTTTTTCTCCTTTTCTTTTTCTCATTTTCTGTTTCATTTTCCATCCTTATTTGTAAATTTCAAATTTTTGAATTCACATTTATTGGCACATCTGTACTGAGACTGACTATTTAATTTGATCATACCAAAATGTGGTGAAGTTATCTATTTATAAATCTATTTTTGTATTGTATAATATTTCTTTCCTTCCTTCTCTATTTTAAATCCTAATTTCAATGTGAGGTTCAATCCACATCTCAAATCATTATTATATTTTTATTAAATTTATTGTTACTATTATTTAATGCACAAACAAACTCCAACATGATGCATAATTCCATATCTGTTTATTTTGTTATTTGGCTAGCTTAATTCCTTTTAATTGAGCATTCAAAAGCATGAGAAATCCAGAAAGGTTTTAAAAATCTCTAAAGCACAATCTTAAATTTATTTATTTTTTTTCATTATTATCATTTTTTTCTACCAATTTTGGGCTTTACAAATCCTACCTCCCTTAAAAGTAATCTTGTCCTCGAGATTAGTAAGAAAAGGGATATAGAAAGAATGGTTTGCAATTGAGATTTTAGGTTCAAAATTTAAGAGTCTTTTTTTAGTCTTTAATACTGATTAGTATATGATTAGAAAAGCATTAGCTTCTTTTATTTCTGGCCATCTAGTAGACAAGATTTGGTTAGAGCAAGGATAGGTTGAGGCAATAAAGGCAGGGCAAGAAAAGACTTCATCTTGGATGGTGGATCTTGATCCATCTGAAGTTCTAATTCTATTCATATCCTTCCTTGTCGATGTTGATCTTTTCTTCCCCAGTCTTGATGTCTTCAATCAGGTTAGGGATAAGAGGTTAAGATAGATTTGTAGGTAGTGGCTTAGTAGGTAGTGTAGCTGGTTTAGTAGGTAGTTATAAGTTGAATGAGATTAGTTAGAATGTAGTCTGATTGTTTGCTTCTAGATTGGGTGGATAAGTTATGTAACCTTTTATATAGGTCGAGTTGTTGTGTATGGCTGAGTTGATCTAAGTCACCAATTTAGGCTTAGGAGTATGGCCTTATCTTTTGTACCCAGCATTAAGTAACTCACTCTAGATTAAATCATATTAGATTAGATAGGGTCTGGATTAGATTGGTCATAACCAGATTAGACTAGATAATATCTAATTACTTTGGTTTAGATCATGGTGGTTACACGAGTGTGGGATAAATATGCTTTTTAGGGCAAGATGAATCCATAAGGACAAAGTGGAATCTTTTGAGGTCAGTTAGATCTATTAGGATGAGATAAAATCTTTTTAAGATAAGATAAATCTATTAAGATAAGAGAGAATCTTATTAAGATAAGATGAATTGGTTAGAATGGGATCTTTTAGGATAAGATAAATCTCTTAAGCTAGATATATTCCAATGGGGATAATCTAGGTTGTCTAGTTGTTTTATAAATATTTTTTATACCTACGTGTATATGCAGATGCAATTGTGGACATTACTCCACAACTCATCACACTCAATCAAAGATCCAAATCAGGCAAGTATCATAAGAACAAGCATTCAAGTGTATAGATACCTTAAAAAATAGTTTTATTTTTTTCCCTAAGAGTAGGTCTCCTATTCCTAAAGATCACTTTAGGCACACAATTTCAAAGTGTGAAATCCAAGTTTGTCTTTATAAGGAAAAGGTAAGGATAATCAGAGTAAAGCGGAAATAGATGAGAAAAGATTAAGAAAAGTTCATAAAAGAATCAGAGTAGCAAAGGTAAGTAAATATTGGTTGTCCAGTTCTATCTAGATTTCGTCCTACAGTCAACATTCCTCTGATACCACTTCTGTCACACCCGGATTTCAGGGGCACCAAGACCCGGGCGCGAACATAATCACTAGGTGTGCTAGGACCAAGTCTCACACATATGATGAATCATGGCACAGGATCGAATGTCACATCTTTACTATATAATAGGAGTTCTATACAAAATAAATAATTACATTATAAGGAGACAACGGTCCAGCAACCCAAAGTTGACTGGGAGACGACGACCTAGACCTCTCACGAACTCGTCACAACATCCTCCATGCGCCTCATCCTGTGGTACCTGTTCTTGACCTGTGGGGGGTGTGAGACAGCAAGAGTGAGCTCACATACGTTCATCGCTCAACAAGTTGTGGGGAATAATGTGCATGAACTCACCAAAGGTGGGAGCTCACGTGAAGTGTAAAGCTTACCAAAGAGGATGATTAGAGCTGAGCATTGCTTTTAAAGTTGGTCAAAATTTTATTAGCAGTTACTAAGTATAAGTAAATACCAACCCAATTAAGAAAAGTAATAACATCACCTGCGATGCAATGCATATGACAAATTGAATTTAGTTCCATAAATTAATCATGTGAGGGTCCGAGCTGCTCATGACCGTGAGCACGGCTAGTATACCAGTTTTACACTCTGCAGAGGTTGTGCATCTCTACCCACAAGTCATGTTACCCATCTGCCAAGGGATCGCGACTTCCCATACACCTCTACCGAGGAGGCGAGGCAGGGTAACACTATGAGGCCTTTACAAAGTTCCACTAGCTTCAGAAAACCCGCTATAGTTTACAGGAAGCTCCAATGCAGGGATCCCTTGCCTGACCGCCATCGCAGCAAAATCAACCAAGAACCTCCCTACACTGACCACTCCCCTACTGCCCTTGCCCCTTTCGAGTAAGGTAGTCCTCCACTAGCTTTCCTAATTAATCAGCCAAGGGCATCCATAAACCCTTGTGGTAGCACTGTTTTCCCGGGTGGTCGCTCCATGTTCCAATTAACATAATGATCTTATCATGAACAGTAAATAACAACGGATAACAAAAGTATAATCATGAATAATGTGTATCTCAATGCCCAAAACCACATATAGCACTAGCAAGTACTACCCAAAAAGTTCAGTGGTAAACAAGGCATAAAGATAGACAAACTAGGGTAACCTATTAGGTCCCATCAAAATTAACCTATGCAGATCATTATGATTAATTAGAACATGAGTGGGTAAAAGAAGTGATCAAGGGCACAACTTGCTTGGGACTTGAGATTCCAGGTACCAACATGCTTTTCTGTGACACGTGTCCTCACTGCTAAACGTAGCAATACAGACAAACATGGTATAGGCAAAATTAACATCACACCAATTATAAGAATAAACTGTATAATAATAATCTACGTGTCGTAACAAGATCGTAGGAACAAGAATCGCTAAATTCGGAGTTACGGTTATTAAGTTATGAATTTCCAAAAATATTTAGTGCTTAGAATAGATTAATCCAAATGAATAATTTTAATTCAAGTTTTATGGCTAAACTGTGTTACTGGTTGATATAAAATATTAATAAAAAATTATTGCCACTGGAATGACTCAATTTGGAGCAAAAATGGATTTTCTAGGAATTACACAAGTTCTAGAATTATTTTTGTACTAGAAAAGTATTTTCTATATTGTTTTTCCTATTTTCTAAAGTCACTGGACTAAGCACACTAATTCAGAGAAGCCCGGGGTTAAACTTACAAAAGTCTACCAGACTCAGACTACTCCTGCGGGGACTGCAGATTGAATAATAAAAACCCGAGGGTTTATTTAACAATTTTACCAGGACGAAAGGGTAACTTATGTTGTGAGCCAACCGATCAAATTTTAGTGGCTCAGATTAGATCGGCGTGATTGCGAACCGGTACGCCATAGGGGCCCTCGGATCTAGATCCAACAGCCCGGGTTTTACACAACTGAGTTCTAATCTCGTCCGCTCATTCGGATCGAACGACACAGATCCACCCACAGAACTGGTGCCCATACATTCAAATCCGAGCCATCCCTCCGAGATCCAATGGCACCGGGCACGTCTCCTTTCCCAGCTACCCAGCCGACCCAAACTACGGCGGCGCTCATTGTTCGGCCACTATGCCCCGCCGGAGCACGGTACTGAGCCAACCTGGTGGCCTAGAACTAAGCGAATCCGCTACATGATTTGACGACGACATGATGAGCAGGTTAGTAGCCAACTTACCGGTCGTTGAAGTTGTGGTTGGAGCTTGCCCAAACGCCTCGCGGCAGCTCGGTCCAATCCAACAACGACGAGAAATTCCCCATTACAAGCTAGCGGTTATCAACGTCGTTGATCTTCACACGTCATACCGACACGCGTGAACATCCCAAGGCAATCCATACCCCAGGGGAATGGCGCAGAGAAGGTGGTCTTCGTCAACGCGTAGTTTGGCGGCGGGCACCGTGCGCTAACGAGCCATTGCGACGACTCCCAACCACCACACCGCATGGGGATGCTATGGGAGTGGTCGGAATACCCCGACCATCATTCCCGAGCTCCCAGTGAATACTCAACGGCAGCAACCGCGAGGATTGACCGCGGTAGCCTCTCTTTCTTCTTCCCTCTCAGCGGCCATGGTGGTCGTGGCTCTCGGTTCGTCAATGGTGGCCAAGGGACTAGGGCGACAGGGATTTATACTCCTGATGAAGAAAATCCCGCGGACATCTCGCGATTTGAACGAACGGAACTCGATGCATGGAGGGGATTTCGCCCGCCAGGTTCGTGTTCCGTTGGGGAGGAAACAACTGTCAAGTGGGTCCCGGATGACAGCGAGATGAGTGCGTCGCGGGTCCGGCTTCTTGAGGGACTGACGAATGGGCCCACGCCACAGTGACCGATGTGCGCTGGTGATCGGGCGGTACACGCCTTGGCTGACCGGTGGGGCAGGTTGGTCATTGGCCCAGTGGGCAGGCCATGCGGAAAGAAGACAGCATGGGCCAAGATAGGTCGCCATGGCCCATTTAGGTTAGGTTTGTTTTTCTCCTTTTCTTTTTCTCATTTTCTGTTTCATTTTCCATCCTTATTTGTAAATTTCAAATTTTTGAATTCACATTTGTTGGCACATCTGTACTGAGACTGACTATTTAATTTGGTCATACCAAAATGTGGTGAAGTTATTTATTTATAAATATATTTTATATTGTATAATATTTCTTTCCTTCCTTCTCTATTTTAAATCCTAATTTCAATGTGAGGTTCGATCCACATCTCAAATCATTATTATATTTTTATTAAATTTATTCTTACTATTATTTAATGCACAAACAAACTCCAACATGATGCATAATTCTATATCTGTTTATTTTGTTATTTGGCTAGCTTAATTCCTTTTAATTGAGCATTCAAAAGCATGAGAAATCCAAAAAGGTTTTAAAAATCTCTAAAGCACAATCTTAATTTTATTTATTTTATTTCATTATTATCATTTTTTTCTACCAATTTTGGGCTTTACAGCCGGGGCTACCACCCCAGGCGCGGAGGACGCTACGACAATGAGGAGGACCCGAGCCCCTCGCCCGAACCGCCGGGTCCGAGGGTCTTCAGCCGGGCCATACGACGGGCGCCGTTCCCAGCTCGGTTCCGAGCCCCGACTACCATGACCAAGTACTCAAGGGAGACAAGGCCGGAGTTGTGGCTTGCGGATTACCGGCTGGCCTGCCAGCTGGGAGGGAGGGACGACGACAACCTCATCATCCGCAACCTCCCCCTTTTCCTCTCTGACACTGCCCGAGCATGGCTGGAGCATCTGCCTCCTGCGCAGATCTCCGTCTAGGACGACCTGGTCAAGGCCTTCGCGGGAAACTTCCAAGGTACGTACGTGCGCCCTGGGAACTCATGGGATCTCCGAAACTGCCGCTAGCAAACAGGGGAATCCCTGCGAGAGTACATCTGACGGTTTTCGAAGCAGCGCACCGAGCTGCCCAACATCACCGACTCGGACGTCATCGGGGCATTCCTCGCCGGCACCACGTGTCGGGACCTGGTGAGCAAACTAGGGCGCAAGACTCCCACCAAGGCGAGCGAATTTATGGACATCGCCACCAAGTTCGCCTCTGGTCAGGAGGCGGTCGAAGCCATCTTCCGGAAGGACAAGCAGCCTCAAGGAAGATAGAAGGAAGACGCCCCTGAGGCATCCGTCCAGCGTGGCTCGAAAAAGAAGGCCAAGAAGAAGGCACAAGCAAAGCGCGACGCCGTTGACGCGGATCTCGTCGCCGCTGCCGAGCACAGGAATCCTCGGAAGCCTCCCGGAGGAGTCAACACGTTTGACAAGATGCTCAAGGAGTCGTGCCCCTATCACAGGGGTCCCGTCAAGCACACTGCACACCCTTGAGGAGTGCGACATGCTCCGGCGCTACTTCATCAAGGCGGGACCCTCGGCAGAAGGTGGCAAGGACTAAGGCAACAACAAGAAGGGGGGCAACAAGGATGAGGAGTTCCCGGAGGTCCGCGACTGCTTCATGATCTACGGCGGACAGGTGGCGAACGCCTCGGCTCGGCACCACAAGCAGGAGCGCCGGGAGGTCTGCTCGGTGAAGGTAGCGGCGCCAGTCTACCTAGACTGGTCTGACAAGCCCATCACCTTTGACCAAGGCGACCACCCCGACTATGTGCCGAGCCTAGGAAGGTACCCGCTCGTCGTCGACCCCGTCATCGGCAACGCTAGGCTCACTAATGTCCTCATGGACGGAGGCAGCAGCCTCAACATCATCTACGCCGAGACCCTAGGGCTCTTGGGGATAGATCTATCCATGATCCGGGCCGGTGCAGTGCCTTTCCACGGGGTCGTCCCCGGTAAGCGCGTCCTGCCCCTTGGGCAACTTGACTTTTCCTATCACGCGGTGTTGGGAAGACCATGCTACGCCAAGTTCATGGCTGTCCCCAACTACACGTACCTCAAGCTCAAGATGTCGGGCCCCAAGGGAATCATCACCGTTGGATCCACGTACCACCACGCTTACGAGTGTGACGTAGAATGCGTGGAGTATGTTGAGGCCATCGTCGAGTCTGAGGCCCTCATCACCGACCTGGATTGCCTCTCCAAAGAGGCGCCTGATGCAAAGCGCCACGCCGGCAACTTCGAACCAGCTGAGGCGGTTAAGACCGTCGCCCTCGACCCTAGCAACGACACCTGCAAGCAAGTCAGGATCGGCTCCGAGCTCGACCCCAAATAGGAAGCAGTGCTCGTCGACTTTCTCTGCGCAAATGCCTAAATTTTTGCGTGGAGTCCCTCGGACATGCCAGGCATACCGAGGGATGTCGCCGAGCACTCGCTGGATATCCGAGCCGGTGCCCGACCCATGAAGCAACACCTGCGCCACTTTGATGAAGAGAAGCGCAGGGCCATAGGCGAGGAGGTCCACAAGCTGATGGTTGCAGGGTTCATCAAAGAGGTATTCCATCCCGAATGGTTAGCTAACCCTGTGCTTGTGAAGAAAAAAGGTGGGAAACGGAGGATGTGCGTAGACTACACTGGTCTAAACAAAGCATGTCCGAAGGTTCCCTACCCTCTGCCTCGCATCGATCAAATTGTGGACTCCACTGCTGGGTGCGAAACCCTGTCATTCCTTGACGCCTATTCAGGTTATCACCAAATCAAGATGAAAGAATCCGACCAGCTCGCGACTTCTTTCATCACACCTTTTGGCGTGTATTGTTATACTACTATGCCATTTGGCTTGAGGAATGCAGGTGCCACCTACCAAAGGTGCATGAACCACGTGTTCGGAGAACACATCGGTAGAATGGTCGAGGCTTACGTCGATGACATCGTTGTCAAGACCAGGAAAGCCTCCGACCTCCTCTCCGACCTTGAAGTGACTTTCGGGTGCCTGCGCGCAAAAGGCGTAAAACTCAATCCCGAGAAGTGTGTCTTCGGAGTCCCCCGAGGCATGCTCCTGGGGTTCATCGTCTCCGAAAGAGGCATCAAGGCCAACCCGGAGAAAATCGCAGCCATCACCAATATGGGACCCATCAAGGATTTGAAAGGAGTACAAAGGGTCATGGGATGCCTTGCGGCTCTGAGCCGCTTCATCTCGCGCCTCGGCGAGAAAGGATTACCCTTGTACCGCCTCTTAAGGAAGGCCGAGCGCTTCACTTGGACCCCCGAGGCCGAGGAAGCCCTCGGAAACATAAAGGAGCTCCTTACAAACGCGCCCATCTTGGTGCCCCCCGCTGCGAGAGAAGCCCTCTTGATCTACGTAGCCGCAACCACTCAGGTGGTCAGCGCCGCGATCGTAGTCGAGAGACGAGAAGAGGGGATGCACTGCTCGTCCAGAGGCCGGTCTACTTCATCAGTGAGGTGCTATCCGAGACCAAGATCCGCTACCCACAAATCCAGAAGCTACTGTACGCAGTAATTCTGACGCGACGAAAGTTGCGACACTACTTCGAGTCTCATCCGGTGACTGTGGTGTCATCCTTCCCCCTGGGAGAGATCATCCAGTGCCTAGAGGCCTCGGTAGGATAGCAAAATGGGCAGTGGAACTCATGGGCAAAACAATTTCATTTGCCCCTCGGAAGGCCATAAAATCCCAAGTCTTGGCGGACTTCGTGGCTGAATGGGTCGACACCCAATTACCGACAGCTCCAATCCAGGCCGAACTTTGGACCATGTACTTCGATGGGTCGCTGATGAAAACAGGACCAGGCGCTGGCTTGCTCTTCATCTCACCCCTCAGGAAACATGTGCGCTACGTCATGCGCCTCCATTTTCCGGCATCAAACAACATGGCCGAGTACGAGGCTTTGGTTAACGGGTTGCGCATCGCCGTCGAGCTAGGGTTTCGATGCCTCGACGCTCGGGGCGACTCGCAGCTTGTCATTGACCAAGTCATGAAGAACTCCCACTGTCGCGATCAAAAAATGGAGGCCTACTGCGACGAAGTTCGGCGCTTGGAGGATAAGTTCCACGGGCTGGAACTCAACCATATTGCTCGACGGTACAACGATACCGCGGATGAGCTGGCTAAAATAGCCTCGGGGCGAATGACGGTTCCCCCGGACGTCTTCTCCAGGGACATATATCAACCATCCGTGAAACTCGACGACGCGCCCGAACCCGACGAGACCTCGGCCCAGCCCGAGGTACCCTCGGCCGCCGAGGGTGAGGCCTTGCGCATCGAGGGAGAGCGGAATGGGGTTGCGCCAAACCAAAACTGGCAGACCCCGTACCTGCAATATCTCCTCCGAGGAGAGCTACCCCTCGACAAGGCCGAAGCTCGGCGCGCCAAGTCGTTCGTTTTGCTGGGTGACAAAAAAGAGTTATACCACCGCAGCCCCTCAGGCATTCTCCAACGATGCATATCCGTCACCCAGGGACAAGAGCTGTTACAAGAAATACACTCGGGGGCTTGCGGTCACCATGCAGCACCTCGGACCCTCGTCGGAAACGCTTTCCGACAAGGTTTCTACTGGCCGACCGCGGTGGCCGACGCCACTAGGATTGTACGCTCCTGCCGAGGGTGTCAATTCTACGCGAGACAGACGCACCTGCCCGCTCAGACCCTATAAACAATACCCATCACTTGGTCATTTGCCGTATGGGGTCTGGACCTCGTCGGACCCTTGCAGAAGGCACCCGGGGGCTTCAAGCACCTGCTGGTCGCCATCGACAAATTCTCCAAGTGGATCGAGGTCTGACCCCTAACCAGCATCGGGTCCGAGCAGGCGGTGGCGTTCTTCACAAATATTATCCATCACTTTGGGGTCCTGAACTCCATCATCACCGACAATGGCACGCAATTCACTAGGAAGAAGTTCCTGGACTTCTGTGAAGACCACCACATCCGTGTGGACTGGGCCGCCGTAGCTCACCCAATGACAAATGGGAAGGTGGAGCGCGCCAACGGTATGATTTTGCAGGGACTAAAGCCAAGGATCTACAACAACCTCAATAAGTTCGGCAAGCGATGGATAAAAGAGCTACCCTCAGTGGTTTGGAGCCTGAGGACGACGCCGAGCCGGGCCACAGGTTTCTTGCCGTTCTTTCTAGTCTATGGGGCCGAGGCCATCCTACCCACGGACTTAGAATACGGTTCCCCGAGGACAAAGGCTTATGACGACCAAAGCAACCAGACCAATCGAGAAGATTCGTTGGACCAGCTGGAAGAGGCTCGGGACGTGGCCTTACTACACTCAGCGCGGTATCAGCAGTCCCTGCGACGCTACCACGCCCGAAGGGTTTGGCCCCGAGGCTTCCAAGTGGGAGACTTGGTACTTTGGCTGTGACAAGGCGCCCGAGGGTGCCACAAGCTTACTCCTCCCTGGGAAGGGCCCGTCATCATCGCCAAGATTTTGAAGCCCGGGACATAGAAGCTGGCCAACGATCAAGGCAAGGTCTACAGCAACGCTTGGAACATCCAACATCTACGTCGCTTTTACCCTTAAAATGTTTCAAGTCGTTCACATATCTCGCTTTCTTTACATGCATAAATAAAGTCTAACCATCAAGGAAGGATCAGCCTTGCCTCGGCAAAGCCCGACCCTCCCTCGGGGGCTAGAAGGGGGGAACCCCCTCTGCATCAAAATTTTCCTCGGAAAAGTCTTTTGCCAGAATATCTTTCGCCCTTTCCGACTGCGTCGATAACAGAATCCTAAAGACGAGCGAGAGAGACCTTGTACGGCAAGGCCGACTGAGCCGAGGGACTCATACGCCTCCGAGATACGGATACCTCACTCATCACCTTCCACGAAAAGTAGCTCACGCTCGGATAAGCGATTCTGCTACCGAACAAGTCCTAACGCTCAAAAACTTCTCTGCCAGAACGACTTTCATGCCTTTTCGACTACGTCGATAACAGAATCCTAAAAACGACGGGAGAACACGTAAGCGGCAAGGCCGACCGAGCCGAGGGATTCCTACGCCTCCGGGATACGGATACCTCACTCATCACCTTCCGCGAAAAGTAACTCACGCTCGGATAAGCGATTCTGCTACCGAACAAGTCCTAATACACGAAACGAGAGGAAAGCACAGCTTTATAATCCGGCGTTAAAATGTTTAGGCCTCAGCGGCCGCAAAAAACATACGCATACTTCAAAGCAAACTGTTCTTGCAGGCTCAGACATCGGCAGGGGGAGTAGCAGCACGCTCAGCGTCATTTCCACCCTCGGCAGAACCTGGCACGGCCTCAGACGGCGACACGGGCGGAAGGATCTCCACCTCAAAGGAGGAAGCCAGCGCCGCACTTGGGCCCTCGACAGCCGCGTCAAGCTTCTGGACCTCGGCTAAGGCAGCCTCCTCATTCGTCGGGTAAGTAGTAACCCTCGCTAACCCGCTCCAGATCCACATCGTAGTGGAAAGCGAGCACGGCGAAGGCCCGCCTGACGCCATGGTGTAGCGCCCCGCGAAGTCTGTTGCACACATGGCCGCCCAAGGCCCGCAGATGACTCTGGGGGGAGCTAACTGAGGGGACGCCATTGAGGCCAAAGACCTGGCAGAAAGCCGAGATGGCCTCGGACATGGCCACATGCTCGGCCTCCTTCTGCTCAGCCGCCTCGGCAAGCGCCTTGCAGTTCTTGACGACCTCGTTAAGAGCCGTCTCGAACTCTGCAGACAGCAGGACAACATCCTTCATAAGGTGAAGAATGGAGACAAAAACAAAGTCACAGAGCGGGCAAAACATACCCTCGGCCTGGGCACGCTGCTGTGAGGCCATGGCTCGGGCAGACCCGATGACCACGGCCAGACCCTCCGCAAGGGTCCCGGCCCGAGCGGTCGCCTCGGGTCTAGAAGAGGGAAGCCCCCTCTACGCCAAAACTTTCCTTGGAAAAGTTTTTCGCCAAAACGACTTTCGTGCCTTTCGACTGCGTCGATAACGGAATCCGAATGACGAGCGAGAGAGACCTTGAGAGGCAAAGCCGACCGAGCCGAGGGACTCCTACGCCTCCGGGATACGGATACCTCACTCGTCACCTTCCGCGAAAGGTAGCTCACGCTCGGATAAGTGATTCTACTACCGACGAACAAGTCCTAATGCTCGAAACAAGAGGAAAGAAGCACGACTTTATACCCATTGGTTCAGACCTCAGCAGCCACAAAGAACAAACACACGTACTTGGGGTAACAATGGTACCTAGACTTAGACGTCGGCAGCGCCCTCGGCGGTTGTCCCGACCTATGGCAGATGTCTTAGTACTTAAATCTATTACATCTAGCCCTCAAGAGGGTACCATTACAAACAGGACTCCGGGTCCATTCCCGCGGGAATGAACAACCTCCACACTGGAAGGCCTGCGGGATAGCAAACTCCAGGTGGCTCGCCCGCGACCACTGCACCAGCAGCGCGACAACGACCTCCGCCTCGGACAGCTAGACAGCAACAGCGATGGCCTCAAGGCAAACGCTACTACTGAAAGGCCCTCGTTCACGTCCCCTCACGGGGGACGAGAACCAGCCATTAAAGCCAAAGAGCCGGAGGCCCCGAGCGCAGGCGGCACTGACGGTCTCATCGGCGGAGGCAACTGCTTCAGCAGAGGAAGCCTCACCTACAGCGACCACCACCTCAGCACCGACGACAGCGGCCACCTGCCCACCAAGACCGCACCGGCGAGCAGCGGCCGCCCCAAAGCGCACCGTCAGGTCCTCACCCCCATCCTCGCCACAAGAACGAGAACGGGACCGTCCCAGAACACGAGTACCGCCCTCGCGGCGTACGACGTGTTGTGCGACCCCCCAGTGCGGCCGACAGCGCAAGGAGGACCTGGACATGGCCGGCCCGTGCATGGCGTGACCGACACCCGAGCGGCGTATGGGCAACCGCGCTCCGCCCCAGCGGTAGGAGGTAGCACCGGAAGCAGCGCCAGAGCCGCTCAGGCCGGGGAGCCAGACACGCGGCAGCTGCCAGCACCGCGGACGGCGGACGCTCTTCTCCCTTGATCACTGAGGGAAGGAGCGGGCCGCTGCCCACTCGGAGGCAGGCCCCGACTCGGCGCACCCCACTCCCCAGCATGGATGATGAACGTCCTTGAAGCCGAGGACAGGGGGGAGGCCACGACCCGACTCGCTCTTCCCCACCACAAGGCCTACGGTCATCATCCTGGGTGACCGCCAGCCGGGGACTGCAGCCGGGCTGCGTGATGAAAATCCTTGAAGCGGAGCGGTGACTGAAGAGCGCCAACCCCCACGGGGTCGCGCTCCTCAGACAGCAGCAATAAGAAGGCAACGCAGGTGCACCCCATATGAGGGCTCGGAAGGTGGAAGGGCACGACGAATGCGAGGAGTGTGAAGGCATGGCTACTGCCCGGGGGAGAGTCTCCACACTCGCACCCCAAGCGTCACGGGCAGAGTCTCCACCGACGTGTCCCAGGGTTCTCACCCTCCGACGCGGGGGCTGGGTCCCGCACGTCATGCGGGCTGACCCAAAACGGAAGAAGCCAAATCACCGCACACGAAGCATGTAATCGCCCCGCGGTTATAAGCATTCCCCCATCCACGACGAAACGAGCGGTCGAAAGGGCGGACCGCCGCGCAGGAAGCATGTAACCGCACCACGGTTGTGCACCCTTTCGGCCCCGTCGCATCCGACGGACCAGCATGGAGGCCTGGGCCCACATGTCATGTAACCGGCGCAACGGTTACTGCGTGCAAGGAAACCCCACCGCCACTCGCGCCAATGCCGTGTCTTCTCGACTACAGAACCAGTGCCGTGACTCAAGGCAACCCTGCGCGTGACCCAACAGTGCCAATTGAGTGCAACGATCACGGGTCAGTCAGCCGCGGGGAGAGGCACGACGGTCGATATGGCCAAAAGCGGACCAGCAGTAATTGCAGCAGCTGACGGGCGGAAGCAGCAGTCCATTCACCTACAGGCTCGCACCCTCTCCTAAAACGGCAGGGGAGCCCTCTCCCACGAAGTAAAGACGACGCGCCCGTGTTCCGTTCCTCGAACGGCTCGCGCACGCGCAACAGACGCCCCGCGAATCGCCCGTCCCATCGCATTAACTCCTTGGCAGGGCAAGCGACACCTCCGGCAGGAGAAGCGGGCACCGTTTCGCCTCCGTCAGGATGACCGCATCAAAAAAGGTGCGCCGCCTTATTTAAATTCATGTCCTTTTTCTTTCTCTCTCTCTCTCTTGCCACAGGGACTGGGAAAGGGCGTATTTCGAAAAAGGACCCTTCCCAGCGAAGGAAACAGGCCCCGAGCCCTCCTACTGATCAGGGGTTCGAAGGTTGTGCCCTCCGGGGTTCGGCAACCGCCCTAGAGCACTCGGGCTACGAGCCCTCTACTGATCAGGGGTTCGAAGGCTGGCCCCTCGGAAGGGTTCGACAGCCGCCCCAGAGCACGCAGAGTCAGGGATGACCCTGGGTACGTCTGTTACATGGCCGAGGCTCGAGCTACGCTCCCGAGGTACCCTAGGACATTTCCGAGACCAGCAGGAACGATTTTGTAACAGAATCCCACCGGAGGGAGGCATCGAGCCCTCGGACCCTATCGAATGGGTCCGGGTCTGGCAAATCACCTGCAAGTACTTTTGGAGCGTGCCTCTGGGCCACTAGCCGACCCTTATCGAATGAGGCTCGGGCGTCCACTCGGATCACCCGCTAGCAACTCACCGGAAACACCATGTTCGGTGCCCTCCGAGGGTAACATGGTGCTTCCCCCCCTTTCCTCCTTGCGGAAAGGCGACGAAGGGGCGTACAATAAAAGTCGAGACGGTCCTTGATCGTCCTCTCGCTACGTGCAGAGGCTCGGGGGCTGCTCTCGCACCAGGATACGGCCGAACTGTTGACTACGTCAACAAACTAGCGTGAAAACTCTAAGCCTGACCGTGCACCCGGGCTACGGCTAGGCCGCATGAGGAAACAACAAGGCCGACCGAGGCATCACAAAAAATTAAGACCTTAGAGGAGTCAAACCACTCCTCCGAGGCCTCGGGGGCTACACCCGGCGGGTGCGCTCGCGCGCACCCACCAGAACAAAATACAACCGAGAAGGGCCGGTCCTCTCGCAAAAATCCGGCAGAACCTCCAAGCGAGTGCCCGCACTCCCTTTGAGGCTCGGGGGCTACTGTCGAGTACCATAATTAGGGGTACCCCCAATGCTCCTAAACACGGCCAAAAAATATCTTCAGAACAAACCATACACGGCTGATAAAGCATGGTTCAAGTCAGGGCCACGTCTACCAAGGGACGCAACCTCATCCGAGCCCAGCCTCGGGTGGGAACAGTAGTCCCGGACGGATTCACGCCTCGCCCGAGGGTCCCCTCAGTCAGCAGACACACCCTCGACTCGCCCGAAGCCCAGCTTGGGCAGACTTTGTCGTG
The DNA here is from genome assembly GCF_902167145.1 of Zea mays. Classification (NCBI taxonomy): domain Eukaryota; kingdom Viridiplantae; phylum Streptophyta; class Magnoliopsida; order Poales; family Poaceae; genus Zea; species Zea mays. Next base: position 115,271,828 of record NC_050096.1, read on the forward strand.
TAGCGACCTTGGCCAAATCGCCTTACCAGCCGACCGTATCGCATGCGCATTTAATGCGGGGATCGCCTGACACCTTATCCTGACACGCGTGCCTCAGTCGGCAAGGACGAAGTGACCGCAGTCACTTCGCCCCTTTACTGACCAATCTGACAGGAGAACAGCGTTGTTCTCCCCGCTCCGGCTATTGTGCCAACCACCAGGATAAAACTGAGTCACGATCTCCCACGAGTTTGGCCTCGGGCGCAACAGGGAGCTCTGCCTCGCCCGACCTCAGGCCTCAGCCTCAGCCTCGGCCTCGGAAGAAGATCTCCGCCTCGCCCGACCCCAGGCCTCGGCCTCAGCCTCGGCCTCAGGAGGACTCACCACCTCGCCCGAGCCCAGCCTCGGCCTCAGGAGAAGTCTCTGCCTCACCCGACCTAGGCCTCGGACTGACTACGCTACAGGGGATACATCATTACCCTACTCCTAGCTAGCTGCCTCAGGCTACGAAGGAACGATACCGGTGTCCCATCTAAGGTTACTCCAGTAACAGGTAATGATGGTTCCCCGCGTGCGCCCATGACGTCAGATTGCTCTCAACCTCCTACGGAAGCAAGACAACGTCAGCAGGATCCATGCCACACCGACAGCTGTGCTTCTACAAGGCTCAAGGCACTTCTCCGACGGCCACATTAGTTCATGTGCAGGGCTCAAGGCACTTCCCCGCCAGCCACGTTAGCACATAGCTACACCCCATTGTACAGCTGGGCATCTCCTTGTATCTATAAAAGGGGATGTCCAGGGCCTTCCTGTAAGTGCAATCAACCCCAAGTGAGGGTTTTGGTGATTTAATGACAAAACAAATAAGGGTACTAACAATTTTTGTTCTCAGTGTATGATTAGAAGGAAACAGGAACTTAAGGAAGCACCAAGGACTTCATGCAACGGATGTATAAAAATTTATGTAAAATCTTGTGTTGCATGATGTAATTCTTCCTTGTTCTTTTCCGCACAGGTATAGGTGTTTGCTATAGCTCAAGTCCTCTAATTCAAAAGCTATTTTTGAAAACCAAAAATCACTTTAACATTATTTGGTTGACCATGGTTAGGGTTGAGAAACCTAGAGTGTTCTTGCTGAAAAGCAGCTGAACTTCTTCAACTGCAGCTGAGCTTTCCAGCTGAACTTAACTTCAGTTGTGATGAGCTTCTTCAGCTGCAGCTGAGCTGGACTTCAGCTGAGTTGAACTTTCAACTCCAGCTGAACTTCAACTTCAGCTGTGGACCTCTTTGACCATACCCAGCTGAACTTGCCCCGGGCAGCTGAGCTGGGGTTTTCTCTCCAAAACTCTCTGGTCTAGACCAGCTGAACTGGTCCTGGGGGGCAGCTCAACTGGTCTCTGACCCTCTAACTTCTGATCTGCAGTCTGCCAGTCAGACTGGCAGTCAGGTCGCTAGGGGTGTCAGGGGGCGGTTCAACCGCCCTAGGGGGCGGTTCAACCGGTCCTTACCTGTCTGACCCGCCTGCAGGTCAGTCTGCCAGTCAGTCTGGCAGTCAGACTGGCAGATAGTCTGCTGACCTGTCAGGGGGCGGTTCTACCGCCCTAGGGGGTGGTTCAACCGGTTTTCGGCGTGGTTTCTGATCAAACGGCTAGTTTTTGAGCCGTGACTATAAATAGAACCCTCTCTCTCTCTTCTTCATACGGCTGAACACTCACTCATTTATTGCTCACCTAACTTGAGACAAAGCACTCATCTCTCCATCTCTCTCACACTTAAATCTTCCTCAAGATTCAACCTTGTTGGAGGAGCTCTTGGGTGTGAGGTTTGTGCTTGTGCTCACGATTTGGTTTTCCTCTCCCATCTCTTTTACAAAGACTTGAGCTTGTGCAAACCCCTCTTGTGCTTTCTTGGTGTTCTTGAAACCCTAGGTTTCAAGATCTTTTGAGGTTGCTTGGGAGTCTCCAAAGTTGTGGACGACCCCAAGAAGTTTGTATCACCCGCTCTATGAGCTAAGATAAGAAGAGATTGCCTTGACCTTTGTGGTCGGCTTTTGGAGGATTAGGGTTGAAAAAGACCCGGCCCTTTGTGGGCTCCTCAACGGGGAGTAGGACACCTTTGTGGTGTGGCCGAACCTCGGATTAAATCTTGTGTCTTGTGTTCTTGCTTGTTTTAACTTGAGATTTTTTTACTTGCAAGATTTACATAAAGATTTTTTCCGTAGAGTTTATCTAGAAGTGAAATAGCCTTTACATATTCATCTTTTCATCCCAACTTAGCTATATCTTACTTCTCACAAGAACTCGCGAAATACTTTTTTGAGTAGATTTTAGTCTAAAGTTTATAAAACAGTTGGATTGGTTCAGAGTGGTTCAACTTGCGCACGTAGCTGTTGAATCGGCCTGCACCAGTCAAACTGTGTATTTAACAATCTTTCGAAGTTTGTTGTGAAAATTTTCAGATTAGCCTATTCACCCCCCCTCTAGGCTACTTTCAATTGGTATTAGAGCTTCGTACCTCGTTTTACGCTTAACCGCGTGAGGAAACGATCATGTCTACTCAACGGGACCATGTGGATCCTCTCCTCGAGAAAATCCCCATCACATCTTCCGTTGAGGAAGTGGACCCCAAGGTCCTCGACCTCGCCATGAAGATTGCCGAGAAGATGTTCCTCAAAATGAAAGAGGAAGATGCTAAGAAAAAGGCCGAAGAAGAAGAATCAAGAAGAAAGGCCGAAGAAGATAAAGGTAAAGGAAAAATTGATTACCATGACGATCTAGTGGATCTTTTGGTGTCGAAGGTGTTGAGCAAGGTAAGTCTCAACACCGAGGGATCATCTACCAAAAGCAAAGGTAACGAATTTAGTAAAGTTCAATTCGATTACTCTAGAAATTTTATCCCCAACTTCTCTTCCGCCCCACTTGGAAAGTTACCAACTCTTAGTGAGTTGAACTATGACGAGTGGGCCGACAAGATGAAGTCGCATTTAATCGGTGTGCATCCTAGTCTTTGGGAGATTGTCAATGTAGGTATGTTTAAGCCCGCCCAAGGAGAAGAGATGACTCCGGAAATGATGCAAGAGGTTCATTGCAATGCTCAAGCAGTGAGCATAATTAAAGGAAGTCTTTGTCCGAAAGAATACCGGAAAGTTCAAGGAAGAGAAGATGCCTGTGACATTTGGAATATTCTTAAAATGTCACATGAGGGAGATCCCAAAGCTAAGAGACATAGAGTTGAAGCTTTGGAGAGTGAGCTTGCAAGATATGATTGGACAAAGGGTGAGTCGCTTCAATCACTCTTTGACCGGTTGATGGTGTTAGTAAACAAAATAAGAGTGCTTGGGAGTGAAGATTGGAGTGACTCCAAGGTCACAAGATTATTCATGAGAGCATATAAAGAAAAGGATAAAAGTCTTGCAAGGATGATTAGGGATCGTGATGACTATGAGGATATGACGCCTCATCAATTATTTGCAAAGATTCAACAACACGAGTCCGAAGAAGCCCCTATCAAGACAAGAGACTCTCATGCCTTGATCACTAATGAACAAGACAACCCCAAGAAGAACAAATACCACAAAGCAAAGAAAGTGGTCGAGACCTCAAGTGATGAAGATAGCTCAAGTGATGAAGACACAACTATGTTCATCAAAACATTCAAGAAATTTGTAATGAAAAATGAGAAGTTCCAAAGGAAAGGAAAGAAGAGGGCATGCTATGAATGTGGCCAAACCGGTCATTTCATAGCGGATTGTCCTAACAAGAAGGAACAAGAAGCCAAGAAGGAATACAAGAAAGACAAGTTCAAAAAGGGAGGCAAGACCAAGGGATACTTCAAGAAGAAGAAATATGGTCAAGCCCATATTGGTGAAGAATGGAACTCCGATGAAGAGAGTTCTAGCTCCGAGGAAGAGGAAGTGGTGGCAAACGTGGCCATCCAATCTACATCAAGCTCGCAACTCTTCACCAACCTACAAGACGACTCCTACACTCCAACTTGCCTCATGGCATAAGGAGATAAGGTAACCTTATTTAGTAATGATTTTCCAAATGATGATGATGATGAACAAATTGCCATGAAAAATAAAATGATTAAAGAATTTGGCTTGAATGGATACAATGTTATCATCAAATTAATGGAGAAGCTAGATAAAAGAAAAGCAACTCTTGATGCTCAAGAAGACTTGCTTATCCTTGAAAAGGAAAGAAACCTAGAGCTTCAAGAATTGCTTCACAATAAAGATGAAATGCTAGATGTCTTGACTAAGGAAGTATCTTTAGTCAAGATAACTATAGAGAATAAAGATAAAGAAGTAATTAATATGAAAACCTCTATAGCTAATCTTGCAAATGAAAAAAAATGCACTTGAAACAAGCATGTTAAGCTTGAATGTTCAAAATCAAGAACTTCAAGTGCAACTTGAAAATTGCAAGAACATCAATGCCTCATCTTTAGTGTTTGAATCTAAGTCTAGCTCCTTAAATGATAATTTTTGCAAACATTGTGCCAAATATCATGCCTCTTGTTGTCTAACTAACCATGCAAGGAAGAATAGCCCACAGGTGAAGGTCAAAGGAATTTTGAAAAGATGCTCTAGCAATGATGGGTTAAAGAAAGTTGAACCCAAGTACAAGTCCCTAAAGCCCAACAATGGAAGAAGGGGGCTTGGGTTCAACTCATCCAAGGAAAACCCTAGCACAGTGCATAAGGGGTGGAGATCCCCCAAGTTCATAGAGGGAACCACCCTATATGATGCCTTGGGGAGGATTCACTCCTCAAATGACAAGTCACCTCAAGTAAAGGTAAACTTGAGTTCCACAAAGAGTAAGATGAAGGAAGTGGGATCCTCAAGTGGACAACAATTTAATGCTCCCATTTCTCACTCTTATCTTTGTGATTATATGTTGACTTGGGATTTAGGGAAATTGGTTGTCAAATATGTGGGTGCCTACACTAAAAGAAAAGTCATGAAAAGAAGTGTGTGGGTACCCAAGGCTATAACTAACACTGTAGGACCCAATTCAATTTGGGTACCTAAAAGCATAGCCTAAACTTGTTTTGCAGGTCTACTCCTCTGGTGGGTCAAGTTGGGTGCTTGACAGTGGATGTACAAATCACATGACCGGGGAGAAAGACATGTTTCATTCATTGCAACTAACTCAAGAAGCACAAGAAATTGTGTTTGGAGATAGTGGCAAGAGTAAGGTGATTGGTATTGGTAAAATTCCTATCTCTGACCAACAATCACTTTCAAATGTTTTATTGGTAGATTCTTTAAGCTACAATTTGTTGTCCGTTTCACAACTTTGTGGAATGGGTTATAATTGTTTATTTTCTGATGTGGATGTGAAGATCCTTAGAAGGGAGGACTCCTCAGTTGCCTTTACGGGTCGCTTAAAGGGCAAACTTTATCTTGTTGATTTCACAACAAGTAAAGTGACGCCTGAGACTTGTTTAGTGGCAAAGTCCGACAAGGGTTGGCTATGGCATCGCCGGCTAGCCCATGTCGGTATGAGGAATTTGGCCAAACTTCAAAAGGATAATCACATCATTGGACTAACAAATGTTGTATTTGAGAAAGATAGGGTTTGTGGCGCATGCCAAGCAGGAAAGCAACATGGAGTCCCACATCAATCAAAGAATGTGGTCACAACAAAGAGGCCATTGGAGCTTCTTCACATGGACCTCTTCGGACCTGTGGCTTACATTAGCATTGGTGGTAGTAAGTATGGTTTAGTCATTGTTGATGATTTTTCTCGATTCACCTGGGTTTTCTTTTTAAGTGATAAAGGTGAAACTCAAGAGATATTGAAGAAATTCATGAGGAGAGCTCAAAATGAGTTTGAGCTCAAAATCAAGAAAGTGAGAAGTGATAATGGGATGGAATTCAAGAACACAGGTGTCGAAGAATTTTTAGGCGAAGAAGGAATCAAACATGAGTTCTCAGTTCCTTACACTCCACAACAAAATGGTGTTGTGGAGAGAAAGAACCGAACTTTAATTGAAGCAGCTAGAACCATGTTGGATCAGTACAAGACACCTGACAATTTTTGGGCAGAGGCGGTCAACACCGCCTGTCATGCAATCAACCGTCTCTATCTTCACAAGATCTACAAAAAGACTGCTTATGAGCTTCTCACTGGTAACAAACCTAAAGTTGATTATTTTAGAGTATTTGGTTGTAAGTGTTTTATTCTTAACAAGAAAATCAAGAGCTCAAAGTTTGCTCCTAGAGTGGACGAGGGTTTCTTGCTTGGTTATGCATCAAATGCGCATGGATATCGCGTTTTCAACAATACCATCGGTCTTGTTGAAATAGCGATAGACGTGACATTTGATGAGTCTAATGGCTCGCAAGGGCATGTTTCTAATGGCACTGTAGGAAATGAAGAACTACCTTGTGAGGCCATAAAGAAACTTGCAATAGGTGAAGTGAGACCTCAAGAAAAGGATGATGAGGAAGGAACTTTGTGGATGACCAATGAGGTTGTTGATGTGGGTGCAAAGGTGGTGGGTGACAAATCCTCCACCCAAGCAAACCCATCAACCTCAAGTCATCCAAGTCTTGAAGAAAATCATCAATTCCAAAGGATGCCAACTGTGGTAGAAGATGAACACGAAAGTGTTAATGGTGAAGTACCTCTTGATCAAGTGAATGATGAAGAGGAGCAAATACAAAGACAACCATCAGTGCCTCATCCTAGAGTCCATCATACCATTCAAAGGGACCATCCGGTGGACAACATCCTGGGTAGCATCAGGAGAGGGGTAACAACTCGATCTCGTTTAGCTAATTTTTGTGAATTTTACTCATTTGTTTCCTCTCTTGAGCCACTTAAGGTTGAAGAAGCATGTCACACCCGGGTTTCGGGGCACCAAGACCCGGGCGCGAACATAATCACCAGGTGTGCTGGGACCAAGTCTCACACATATGATGAATCATGGCACAGGATCGAACGTCACATCTTTACTATATAATAGGAGTTCTATACAAAATAAATAAGTAATTACATTATAAGGAGACAACGGTCCAGCAACCCAAAGTTGACTGGGAGACGACGGCCTAGATCTCTCATGAACACATCACAGCATCCTCCATGCGCCTCATCCTGTGGTACCTGTTCTTGACCTGTGGGGGGTGTGAGACAGCAAGAGTGAGCTCACATACGTTCATCGCTCAACAAGTTGTGGGGAATAATGTGCATGAACTCGCCAAAAGTGGGAGCTCACGTGAAGTGTAAGGCTTACCAAAGAGGATGGTTAGAGCTGAGCATTGCTTTTAAAGTTGGTCAAAATTTTATTAGCAGTTACTAAGTATAAGTAAATACCAACCCAATTAAGTAGTAGAACAAAAGTAACAACGTCACCTGCGATGCAATGCATATGACAAATTGAATTTAGTTCCATAAATTAATTATGTGAGGGTCCGAGCTGCTCATGACCGTGAGCACGGCTAGTATACCAGTTTTACACTCTGCAGAGGTTGCACATCTTTACCCACAAGTCATGTTACCCATCTGCCAAGGGATCGCGACTTCCCATACACCTCTACCGAGGAGGCGAGGCAGGGTAACACTACGAGGCCTTTACAAAGTTCCACTAGCTTCAGAAAACCCGCTACAGTTTATAGAAAGCTCCAATGCAGGGATCCCTCGCATGATCGCCATCACAGCAAAATCATCCCAAGGACCTCCCTACACTGACCACTCCCCTACTGCCCTTGCCCCTTTCGGGTAAGGTAGTCTTCCACTAGCTTTCCTAATTAATCAGCCAAGGGCATCCATAAACCCTTGTGGTAGCACTATTTTCCCGGGTGGTCGCTCCATGTTCCAATTAACATAATGATCTTATCATGAACAGTAATGTCGGGGACCATAATTAGGGGTACCCTCAAGACTCCTAATTCTCAGCTGGTAACCCCCATCAGCACAAAGCTGCAAAGGCCTGATGGGTGCGATTAAGTCAGGGATCGGTCCATTCGAGGGACTCGATCACGCCTCGCCCGAGCCTAGCCTCGGACAAGGGCAGCCGACCCCGGAGGATCTCCGCCTCGCCCGAGGCCCCCCTCCAGCGACGAACATAATTCCGGCTCGCCCGAGGCCCTGTCTTCGCCAAGAAGCAACCCTGACCAAATCGCCGCGCCAACCGACCAAATCGCAGGAGCATTTAATGCAAAGGTAGCCTGACACCTTTATCCTGACGCGCGCCCTACAGTCGACAGAGCCGAAGTGACCGCAGTCACTTCACTGCTCCACTGACCGGCCTGACAGAAGGACAGCGCCGCCTGCGCCGTACCGACTGCAGTGCCACTTGACAGAGTGAGGTTGACAGGCAGTCAGGCCCGGCCACAGGCACCATAGGAAGCTCCGCTTCGCCCGACCCAGGGCTCGAACTCGGGCTAAGCCTCGGAAGACGGCGAACTCCACTCCGCCCGACCCAGGGCTCGGACTCGGGCTAAGCCCCGGAAGACGGCGAACTCCGCTCCGCCCGACCCAGGGCTCGGACTTGGGCTAAGCCCTGGAAGACGGCGAACTCCGCTCCGCCCGACCCAGGGCTCGGACTCGGGCTAAGCCCCGGAAGATGGCGAACTCCGCTCCGCCCGACCCAGGGCTCGGACTCGGGTTAAGCCCCGGAAGACGGCGAACTCCGCTCCGCCCGACCCAGGGCGCGGACTCGGGCTAAGCCCCGAAAGACGGCAAACTCCGCTCCACCCGACCCAGGGCTCGGACTCGGGCTAAGCCCCGGAAGACAGCGAACTCCGCTCCGCCCGACCAAGGGCTCGGACTAGGGCTCAGCCCCGGAAGACGACAAACTCCGCTTCGCCCGACCCCAGGGCTCGGACTTAGCCCTGGGCTCAGCCGACGGTCTCCGCCTCGCCCGACCCAGGGGCTCGGACTCGACCACGGCCACGGAAGACAGACTCGACCTCGACTTCGGAGGAGCCTCCACATCGCCCAACCTAGGGCGCGGACCGACCACGTCGACAGGAGGCGCCATCATCACCCTACCCCAAGCTGACTCAGGCTACGGGGAACAAGACCGGTGTCCCATCTGGCTCGCTCCACCAGATAGGCAATGATGGCACCCCGCACGCTCCCTGACGACGGCGGCTCTCAGCCCCCTTACGGAAGCAAGAGGACATCAGCAAGGACTCGACAGCCCCGACAGCTGTCCCTCCACCAGGCTCCGGCGCTCCTCCGACGGCCACGACACCACACGAACCAGGTGCAAAAACCTCTCCGGCTGCCACGATGGCATGTACTTAGGGCGCTAGCTCTCCTCCGCTAGACACGTTAGCACTCTGCTACACCCCTGTTGTACACCTGGATCCTCTCCTTACGCCTATAAAAGGAAGGACCAGGGCCCTCTTACAGAAGGTTGGCCGAGCGGGGACGAGGACGAGACAGGCGCTCGCGTGAGTCCGCTCGCTCCCTCTCCCGCGTGGACGCTTGTAACCCCCTACTGCAAGCGCATCCGACCTGGGCGCGGGACGAACACGAAGGCCACGGGATTTCCACCTCTCTCACGCCCGTCTCCGGCCACCTTTCTCCCCCCTTCGCGCTCGGCCTCGCGCCGACCCATCTGGGCTGGGGCACGCAGCGACATTTCACTCGTCGGCCCAGGGACCCCCCGGTCTCGAAACGCCGACAGTTGGCGCACCAGGTAGGGGCCTGCTGCGTGTTGACGAACAGCTTCCCGTCAAGCTCCAGATGGGCAGTCTCCAGCAACCTCTCCAGCCCGGGACGGTGCTCCATTTCGGGAGTCTTGAGTTCATGTCCCTCGACGGCAGCTACGACATGATACTCCTTCCTCCGCCGTGCGACAGCAGCAATGGCGGCCGACAGCCCGCTCGCCGGCAGCAGAATCGGCGATGTCTTCCCCGCGTGGTGGAAGAACAACATTCGAGCTCACCCCGTCCTCTCCCCCGCTGACGGAGGAGGAGGCGGGACAACCAAGGCCATGTAGGAGGCAGCGCCTCGTCGGCCGTCGAGCGAGTTGACAGCGCCAGCACCCCAACGGGGGGTGCGCTGGGCATCGACCTCGCGTTTGAGACGAAGACGAGCGCCGTCTCCCCGCAACGCGCCAATTCCAAGCAAACGGACGACGCCAGCACGCTCGCGAAAGGCTTGCTGGGCGTCCCCCTCGTACCAGAGACGACGGTGCATTCAGTCCCTAACGTGACTTCATCACCGCCCGTCGACCAAGAGGTACCGACCGATTCTCATCTCACGCCCACTGGATTCAGCCTCGACCCGCCAAGCGCCCTCACTTTGGCGGGCGCCCTCGTAGAGGCGAGTCCAAACCCTCTGGGGTTTCATATGCGGTCACCTTGGGACCGGCTGACGGACGTCTCGACCTACGGGCCCTCTGGGTCCGAGGAAGACGACGTGCCTGACTTCTGTTGGGATTTCTCCGGACTTGGCAACCCCAGTGCCATGCGGAACTTCATGACCGCATGCGACTACTGCCTTTCCGACTGTTCCGATGGTAGCCACAGCCTCGGCGACGAGGACTGCGGCCCAAGCCGCGAATGTTTCCACGTCGATCTAGGGGTCCCTCCGAAGGCAACCATCTCGGTATGCCGGAGGATGATGATCTTCCTAGGTCGGTGCCTCGCGTTGACATCCTACGGGAGCTAGCTGTGGTCCCCGTTCAGGCGGGGGGTCATGACCCACAGCTCGAGCAAATCCGCGGGGTGCCGGCCAGGCTCGACGAGGGAGCAGGAGCACTTGAGCCGATCCACCGGGACGTCGGGCAGGAATGGGCGGGCCAACCCCTGGCCGGGGAAACGCGTCATCTACCCCAGGGCTTCCAGCACCGCATCGCCGACGATGCCAGGATGAGGCCGCTGCCCGCTTCCTTTCGGAGTCGGCCAGAACCTGGCTGCAACAGCAATGCTTCTCTGCGCGATGCCGGAGCCATCAACCACCGAGGGACGGCGAATCCAGGGAGAGCTCAAGAATCTCCTGGAGGGTGCCGCGGTCCGACGGGCCGAGAGCTCCGCCTCCCGGAGGCAGGGGTACCCCTCGGAACATCATGTCGCGACTTCCCGATTCATGCGGGAAGCCTCGGTCCACACCGGGCGCACGCGCAACACAGCGCCTGGGGCCCCGGGTCGCCTCGGCAACGAGCACTGTCACCGCGACGGTCGGGCCCACCTCGACAAGAGGGTGCGCCGAGGCTACCACCCCAGGCATGGGGGGCGCTACGACAGCGGGGAGGATCGGAGTCCCTCGCCCGAACCACCCGGTCCGCAGGCTTTCAGCCGCGCCATACGCTGGGCGCCGTTCCCGACCCGGTTCTGACCCCCGACTACTATCACGAAGTACTCGGGGGAGACGAGACCGGAACTGTGGCTCGCGGACTACCGGCTGGCCTGCCAACTAGGTGGAACGGACGATGACAACCTCATCATCCGCAACCTCCCCCTGTTCCTCTCCGACACCGCTCGTGCCTGGTTGGAGCACCTGCCTCCGGGGCAGATCTCCAACTGGGATGACCTGGTCCAAGCCTTCGCCGGCAATTTCCAGGGCACGTACGTGCGCCCTGGGAATTCCTGGGACCTCCGAAGCTGCCGACGGCAGCCGGGAGAGTCTCTCCGGGACTACATCCGGCGATTCTCGAAGCAGCGCACCGAGCTGCCCAACATCACCGACTCGGATGTCATCGGCGCGTTCCTCGTCGGCACCACTTGCCGCGACCTGGTGAGCAAGCTGGGTCGCAAGACCCCCACCAGGGCGAGCGAGCTGATGGACATCGCCACCAAGTTCGCCTCTGGCCAGGAGGCGGTCGAGGCTATCTCCCGGAAGGACAAGCAGCCCCAGGGCCGCCCACCGGAAGATGCCCCCGAGGCGTCGACTCAGCGCGGCGCCAAGAAGAAGGGCAAGAAGAAGTCGCAAGCGAAACGCGACGCCGCCGACGCGGACCTTGTCGCCGTCGCCGAGTACAAGAACCCTCGGAAACCCCCCGGAGGTGCCAACCTCTTCGACAAGATGCTCAAGGAGCCGTGCCCCTATCACCAGGGGCCCGTCAAGCACACCCTTGAGGAGTGCGTCATGCTTCGGCGCCACTTCCACAGGGCTGGGCCACCCGCGGAGGGTGGCAGGGCCCGCGACGACGACAAGAAGGAAGATCACCAGGCAGGAGAGTTCCCCGAGGTCCGCGACTGTTTCATGATCTACGGTGGGCAAGCGGCGAACGCCTCGGCTCGGCACCGCAAGCAAGAGCGCCGGGAGGTCTGTTCGGTGAAGGTGGCAGCGCCAGTCTACCTAGACTGGTCCGACAAGCCCATCACCTTCGACCGAGCCGACCACCCCGACCAAGTGCCGAGCCCGGGGAAATACCTGCTCGTCGTCGACCCCGTCATCGGCGACGTCAGGCTCACCAAGGTCCTCATGGACGGAGGCAGCAGCCTCAACATCATCTACGCTGAGACCCTCAGGCTCCTGCGTGTCGATCTGTCCTCGGTCCGGGCAGGCGCTGTGCCTTTCCATGGGATCATCCCCGGGAAGCGCGTCCAGCCCCTCGGACAACTCGACCTTCCCGTCTGCTTCGGAGCACCCTCCAACTTCCGAAGGGAGACCCTTACGTTCGAGGTGGTCGGTTTCCGAGGAACCTACCACGCGGTACTGGGGAGGCCATGCTACGCGAAGTTCATGGCCGTCCCCAACTACACCTACCTCAAGCTCAAGATGTCGGGCCCCAACGGGGTCATCACCGTTGGCCCCACGTACCGACACGCGTTCGAATGCGACGTCGAGTGCGTGGAGTACGCTGAGGCCCTCGCCGAATCCGAGGCCCTCATCGTCGACTTGGAGAGCCTCTCTAAGGAGGTGCCGGACGTGAAGCGTCATGCCGGCAACTTCGAGCCAGCGGAGACGGTTAAGTCCATCCCCCTCGACCCAGCGGCGATGCCTCCAAGCAGGTCCGGATCGGCTCCAAGCTTGATCCCAAATAGAAAGCAGTGCTCGTCGACTTTCTCCGCGCGAACGCCGACGTCTTCGCGTGGAGTCCCTCGGACATGCCCGGCATACCGAGGGATGTCGCCGAGCACTCGCTGGATATCCGAGCCGGAGCCCGACCCGTCAAGCAGCCTCTGCGCCGATTCGACGAAGAAAAGCGCAGAGCCATAGGCGAGGAGATCCACAAGCTAATGGCAGCAGGGTTCATCAAAGAGGTATTCCATCCCGAATGGCTTGCCAACCCTGTGCTTGTGAGAAAGAAAGGAGGGAAATGGCGGATGTGTGTAGACTACACTGGTCTAAACAAAGCATGTCCGAAGGTTCCCTACCCTCTGCCTCACATCGATCAAATCATGGATTCCACTGCTGGGTGCGAAACCCTGTCTTTCCTCGATGCCTACTCAGGGTATCACCAAATCAGGATGAAGGAGTCCGACCAGCTCGCGACTTCTTTCATCACACCCTTCGGCATGTACTGCTATGTCACCATGCCGTTCGACTTGAGGAATGCGGGTGCGACGTACCAGCGGTGCATGAACCATGTGTTCGGTGAACACATTGGCCGGACGGTCGAGGCCTACGTCGATGACATCGTAGTCAAAACGAGGAAAGCCTCCGACCTCCTTTCCGACCTTGAAGTGACATTCCGATGTCTCAAGGCGAAAGGCATGAAGCTCAATCCCGAAAAGTGTGTCTTCGGGGTACCCCGAGGCATGCTCTTGGGGTTCATCATCTCCGAGCGGGGCATCGAAGCCAACCCGGAGAAGATCGCAGCCATCACCAGCATGGGGCCCATCAAGGACTTGAAGGGCGTACAGAGGGTCATGGGATGTCTTGTGGCCCTGAGCCGCTTCATCTCATGCCTCGGCGAAAGAGGTCTGCCTCTGTACCGCCTCTTAAGGAAGGCCGAGTGCTTCACTTGGAACCCTGAGGCCGAGGAAGCCCTTGGGAACCTGAAGGCGCTCCTCACGAATGCACCTATCTTGGTGCCCCCAGCTACCGGAGAAGCCCTCTTGATCTACGTCGTCGCGACCACTCAGGTGGTTAGCGCCGCGATTGTGGTTGAGAGACGAGAAGAGGGGCATACATTGCCCGTTCAGAGGCCAGTCTACTTCGTCAGCGAGGTACTGTCCGAGACCAAAACCCGCTACCCACAAGTTCAGAAGCTGCTGTACGCGGTGATCCTGACGCGGAGGAAGTTGCGACACTACTTCGAGTCTCATCCGGTAACTGTGGTGTCATCCTTCCCCATGGGGAAGATCATCCAGTGCCGAGAGGCCTCGGGTAGAATCGCAAAGTGGGCGGTGGAAATCATGGGCGAAACAATCTCGTTCGCCCCTTGGAAGGCCATCAAGTCCCAGGTCTTGGCGGACTTCGTGGCTAAATGGGTCGACACCCAGCTCCCAACAGCTCTGATCCAGCCGGAACTTTGGACCATGTTCTTCGACGGGTCGCTGATGAAGACAGGAGCCGGCGCGGGACTACTCTTCATCTCGCCCCTCGGGAAGCACCTACGCTATGTGCTACGCCTCCATTTCCCGGCGTCCAACAATGTGGCTGAGTACGAGGCTCTGGTCAACAGGTTGCGGATCGCCATCGAGCTAGGGGTCCGACGCCTCGACGCTCGCGGTGACTCGCAGCTCGTCATCGACCAAGTTATGAAGAACTCCCACTGCCGTGACCCAGAGATGGAGGCCTACTACGATGAGGTTCGGCGCCTGGAAGACAAGTTCTACGGGCTCGAGCTCAACCACATCGCCCGGCGCTACAACGAGACTGCGGACGAGCTGGTTAAAATAGCCTCGGGGCGAACAACGGTTCCCCCGGACGTCTTCTCCCGAGACCTGCATCAACCCTCCGTCAAGATCGACGACACGCCGGAGCCCGAGGCACCCTCAGCCCAGCCCGAGGTACCCTCGGCTCAGTCCGAGGCACCCTCGGCCCCCGAGGGTGAGGCACTGCGCGTCGAGGAGGAGCGAAGCGGGGTCACGCCTAATCAAAACTGGCAGACCCCGTACCTGCAATACCTCCATCGAGGAGAGCTCCCCCTCGACCGAGCCGAAGCTCGGCGGTTGGCGCGGCGCGCCAAGTCATTCGTCTTGCTGGGAGATGGGAAGGAGCTCTACCACCGGAGCCCCTCAGGCATCCTCCAGCGATGCATCTCCATCACTGAAGGTCAGGAACTCCTATGAGAGATACACTCGGGGGCTTGCGGCCATCACGCGGCACCTCGAGCCCTTGTCGAAAACGCCTTCCGGCAAGGTTTCTACCGGCCGACGGCGGTGGCCGACGCCACTAGAATTGTCCGCACCTGCGAAGGGTGTCAATTCTACGCAAGGCAGACCCACCTGCCTGCTCAGGCTCTACAGACGATACCCATCACCTGGCCTTTTGCTATGTGGGGTCTGGACCTCGTCGGCCCCTTGCAGAAGGCACCAGGGGGCTACACGCACCTGTTGGTCGCCATCGAAAAATTCTCCAAGTGGATCGAGGTCCGACCCCTAAACAGCATCAGGTCCGAGCAGGCGGTGGCGTTCTTCACCAACATCATCCATCGTTTCGGGGTCCCGAACTCCATCATCATCGACAACGGCACCTAGTTCACCGGCAGAAAGTTCCTGGACTTCTGCGAGGATCACCACATCCGGGTGGACTGGGCCGCCGTGGCTCACCCCATGGCGAATGGGCAAGTAGAGCGTGCCAACGGCATGATTCTACAAGGACTCAAGCCTCGGATCTACAACGACCTCAACAAGTTCGGCAAGCGATGGATGAAGGAACTCCCCTCGGTGGTCTGGAGTTTGAGGACAACACCGAGCCGAGCCACGGGCTTCACGCCGTTCTTTCTAGTCTATGGGGCCGAGGCCATCCTGCCCATAGACTTAGAATACGGTTCCCCAAGGACGAGGGCCTACGCCGACCAAAGCAACCAAGCTAGTCGAGAAGACTCGCTGGACCAGCTGGAAGAGGCTCGGGACAAGGCCTTACTACTCTCGGCGCGGTACCAACAGTCCCTGCGACGCTACCACGCCCGAGGGGTTCGGTCCCGAGACCTCCAGGTGGGCGACCTGGTGCTTCGGCT
The DNA here is from genome assembly GCF_902167145.1 of Zea mays. Lineage (NCBI taxonomy): Eukaryota > Viridiplantae > Streptophyta > Magnoliopsida > Poales > Poaceae > Zea > Zea mays. The sequence goes on from NC_050096.1 coordinate 115,287,848, forward strand.
GCGACAAGACGCCCGAGGGCGGCACAAGCTCACGCCTCCCTGGGAAGGGCTGTTCGTCATCGCCAAAGTTCTGAAGCCCGGAACGTACAAGCTGGCCAACAGCCAAGGCGAGGTCTACAGCAACGCTTGGAACATCCAACAGCTACGTCGCTTCTACCCTTAAGATGTTTTCAAGTTGTTCATATACCTCGCTCCCACGCAAAGTTTAGTCGTCAAGGAAGGGTCAGCCTTGCCTCGGCAAAGCCCGACCCTCCCTCGGGGGCTAAAAGGGGGGAACCCCCTCTGCGTCGAATTTTTTCCTCGAAAAAAGATCCTTTCTGCCAGAATGTCTTTCGTGCTTTTCGACTACTTCGAAAGTGGATCCTGAAAACGACGGAGTACACGTAAGCAGCCAAGGCTGACCGAGCCGAGGGACTCCTACGACTCCGGGATACGGATACCTCACTCATCACCTTTTGCGATAAGTAACTCACGCTCGGATAAGTGATTCCGCGGACCGAACAAGTCTTCACGTTCGAAAGCTCCTCTGCCGAAGCGGTTCTTCGGGCCTTCTCGACTGCGTCGGTGACAGAACCCCATGGACAGGCAAGAGCGCGCGTAAGCGGCAAGGCCGACCGAGCCGAGGGATTCCTACGCCTCCGGGATACGGATACCTCACTCATCACGTTCTGTGAAAAGCAACTCTCGCTTGCACAGACAATTCTGTTACCGACGAAAAAGTCCAGATACTCGAAACAAGAGGAAAAGAAGCGCAGCTTTACAACACGGCGAGGGTGTGTTTGGGCCTCGGCGGCCGCAGAAAACACACACTACAAGATAATCCGATCCTGCAGGCTCGGATCTTGACGGTTGAAGGGAGCAGCAGCACCCTCGGCGTCGGCTACACCTTCGGCGAGGTCCGACCTAGCCTCGAACGGCGACGCGGTCTGAGGATCTCCACTCTGAAGGACGACGTCATCACCACGCCCGGGCCATCGCCGCCAGGGTCTTCTCCGAGAATCCGGCCCGAGCAGGCGGCTCGGCTGGTCACCCCGAGGCCTCGGCCAGCTGTCCTCCGAGGAGAGCAGCCCGGCCCGAGGCCTCGACAGATCAACTCCGGCATCGGTCCCGCTAACGGACGACCCGGCCAGGATCCGGCCGACCAAGTCTTCTTTTTCGAGCCAACTCTGCCTCTGTCCGTGCTGACACCGCTACCCCTGGCCTCGGCTCATCGAAGAGCGGCCGAGGGGTTCCTTTAACTAAGCTAGAGAAGCCTCGGACAGCAAGGCCGACCGAGCCGAGGGACTCCTACGCCTCCGGGATACGGATACCTCACTCGTCACCTTTGCACGGGGCGACTCGCGTTTGGTGAAAGTGGTTCAGACAACCAACAGGCGAGTCTTAGTGCTCGAAAATGAGGAAAAAATACATACATGTTCAGGCCTCGACAGCCACGATGAACAAAAACACTGGCATTCAAAGTGCCATTACAAACGGAACTCCGGTTCCACCTCCGCAGGTACGAACAACCCCACTCGATGGGGGGGGCTGCGGAGCAACAGAAGACCGACGAATGGCACGCCGTCGCCCGCTCCAGCAGCGGCGACGACGACGACTTCTGCTCTGGGGGGCCGAACAGCGGCAGCGATGACCTCAGGGCGGATGCTGCTGCCAGGAGGCCCCCGCCCATGCCCAAACTCATGAGGCAAGGACGGGCAGAAGGCCGTAGAGTTGGAGGTCGGTCCGTAGGCGGCCCCGGCTATCTCGTCGGCGGAAGAACCTCTTCCAGCTGCCGTGGCGGAAGCCGGCGCCGAGAGCGGCTCCGAAGCCACTCGGGTCCGAGAGCCAGGCACGCGGCAGCTGCCAGCACCACGGACAGCAACCGCCCTTCCCCCCGATCACTGAGGGAAGGAGCGGGCCACCGCCCACGTAGGGGCCGACCCCAACTCAACACTCTCCCCTCCCCAGCACTGGTGATGAAAATCCTTGAGGCTGAGGGAGGGGCAGAGGCCGCAGCCCGGCTTGCTTTCCCCCGCCATCAAACTGGAGGTCACCGTCTTGGGTGGCACCGGCGGAGGGGTGCAGCCGGGCTGCATGATGAAAATCCTTGAAGCCGAATGATGTCTGAAAGGTACCAACTCCCACGGAGTTGCGTTCCTCCAACGACAAGGCGGAAGGACTGCGGGCATCCCCCATCCGGGGGCTTGGAAGGTGGAAAGACACGATGCATGAGGGAGCACGAAGACATGGTCACCTTTCAAGGAGGTCACCCTCCATTTAAAGGCGACTCTCCCTACTTGCGTCCTCAGCCATCACGGGCTGAGTCTTCTCCAGCACGCTCCAAGGTCCTCCCCTACGGCGCGGGGGCTGGGCCCCACGCGTCATGCCAGCCGGCCCAGGGCGGAAGAAGCCAAACCGCCGCGCGTGGCGCATGCAACCGTCCAGCGGTTACAAGCGTCCCTCCACTTTCGCCCAGACCAGCGGGTGAAAGGACGAGCAGCCATGCAGGCGGCATGCAACCGCGCCAAGTGGGCGCACCTCTCCGACTTCCAGCGCGCCCAGCATGGAGGCCCAGGCCCACGCGTCATGCGACCAGCGCGCCGGATGCTGCGTGCGAGCAACTGCACCGCCACTCGTGCCACTGCCACGCCTCCTCGATTGCGGAACCAGTACCGCGACTCGAGGCAACCCAACGCACGACCCAGCGGCACCAGCCTGGCGCGACGGTCAATGCGGCCAAAAATGGGCCGGTAGTAATGGCGGTGGCAGGCGGGCAGGAGCAGCGGTCACGTCGTCAGCCAAGCTTACGTCCCATCCGGGGGCAGCGAGAGAACCCTCTCTCACGGCGTGAACACGACGCGCCCGTGTTCCGTTCCTCGAATGGCTCGCGCACGCGCAACGGCCGCCCCACGAACCGCACGCCTCGTCACATTAACTCCGCAGCGGGACAGGCGGCGCCCCTGACAGGAGAAGCGAGCAACGCTTCGCCTTCGCCATAATGACCGCGTCAAAAAAGGTACACCGCGTTGTTCAATTTCGTATCCTTTTCCTTTTCCTCTTTCTCTCTCTTACAACAGGGACCAGGAAAGGGGGGATACCCCGTAAAGGATCCTTCTCTGTGAAGGAACCAGGCTCCGAGCCTCCTTACTGATCAGAGGTTCGAAGGCTGGCCCCTCGAAGGGTTCAACAGCCGCCTCAGAGCGCGTGGGCTCCACACCCACTACTGGCCAAAGGTTCGAAGGCCGGCCCCTCGGAAGGGTTCAACGACCGCCTCAGGCTACTCGGGCTCCGCGCCCACTACTGATCAGGGGTTCGAAGGCTGGCCCTCGAAAGGTTCACAGCCGCCTCAGACACAGAGCAAGGGATGACCATGGGTATGTTCGATACATAACCAAGGCTCGGGCTGCGCTCCCGAGGTACCCTAGGATATTTCCGAGACCAGCGGGAACGATCTTGTAACGGAATCCCATCAGAGGGAGGCATCGAGCCCTCGGACCCCGTCGACAGGGGACCGGGTCCGGCAGATCACCCGCAGGTACTTTTGGGCGCGCCTCTGGGCCTCTAGCCGACCCCTAGCGAATGGGGCACAGACGTCCACTCGGATTACCCGCCAGCAGCTCACCGGAGCACCATGTTCGGCGCCCTCCGAGGGCAACATGGCGCTTCCCCCCCTCCTTGCGGAAAGGCGACGCAGGGGCGTATGTAAAAAAGTCGAGTATGTCCCTGACCGTCCTCTCGCCCTGTGCAGAGGCTCGGGGGCTGCTCTCGCAAACCCGGCTCCGGCCAAACCATTGACAGCGTCAACATACCAGCCCGAGAACTTGGGACCCGACCGAGCACCCAGGCTACGGCCATCTCGCATGAGGGAACGACCAGACCAGCCAAAGCATTGCGTGAGGCATTAAGACCTCGGAGGAGTCAAACCACTCCTCCGAGGCCTCGGGGGCTACACCCGGCGGGTGCGCTCGCGCGCACCCACCGGAACAAAACGCAACCGAGAAAGGCTGGTCCCCTTGCAAAAAAGTGCGACAAAAGCCTCCAAGCGAGTGTTAACACTCCCTTCGAGGCTCGGGGGCTACTGTCGGGGACCATAATTAGGGGTACCCTTAAGACTCCTAATTCTCAGCTGGTAACCCCCATCAGCACAAAGCTGCAAAGGCCTGATGGGTGCGATTAAGTCAGGGATCGGTCCATTCGAGGGACTCGATCACGCCTCGCCCGAGCCTAGCCTCGGACAAGGGCAGCCAACCCCGGAGGATCTCCGCCTCGCCCGAGGCCCCCCTCCAGCAACGAACAAACTTCCGGCTCGCCCGAGGCCCTGTCTTCGCCAAGAAGCAACCCTGACCAAATCGCCGCGCCAACCGACCAAATCGCAGGAGCATTTAATGCAAAGGTAGCCTGACACCTTTATCTTGACGCGCGCCCTACAGTCGACAGAGCTGAAGTGGCCGCAGTCACTTCACCGCTCCACTGACCGGCCTGACAGAAGGACAGCGCCGCCTGCGCCGTACCAATTGCAGTGCCACTTGACAGAGTGAGGCTGACAGGCAGTCAGGCCCGGCCTCAGGCACCATAGGAAACTCTGCTTCGCCCAACCCAGGGCTCGGACTCGGGCTAAGCCCCGGAAGACGGCGAACTCCGCTCCGCCCGACCCAGGGCTCGGACTCGGGCTAAGCCCCGGAAGACGGCGAACTCCGCTCCACCCGACCCAGGGCTCGGACTCGGGCTAAGCCCCGGAAGACGGCGAACTCCGCTCCGCCCGACCCAGGGCTCGGACTCGGGCTAAGCCCCGGAAGACGGCGAACTCCGCTCCGCCCGACCCAGGGCTCGGACTCGGGCTAAGCCCCGGAAGACGGCGAACTCCGCTCCGCCCGACCCAGGGCTCGGACTCGGGCTAAGCCCCGGAAGACGGCGAACTCCGCTCCGCCCGACCCAGGGCTCGGACTAGGGCTCGGCCCCGGAAGACGACGAACTCCGCTTCGCCCGACCCCAGGGCTCGGACTCAGCCCTGACCTCAGCCGACGGTCTTCGCCTCGCCCGACCCAGGGGCTCGGACTCGACCACGGCCACGGAAGACAGACTCGACCTCGACTTCGGAGGAGCCTCCACATCGCCCAACCTAGGGCGCGGACCGACCACGTCGACAGGAGGCGCCATCATCACCCTACCCCAAGCTGACTCAGGCTACGAGGAACAAGACCGGCGTCCCATCTGGCTCGCTCCACCAGATAGGCAATGATGGCGCCCCGCACGCTCCCTGACGACGGCGGCTCTCAGCCCCCTTACAGAAGCAAGAGGACGTCAGCAAGGACTCGACAGCCCCGACAGTTGTCCCTCCACCAGGCTCCGGCGCTCCTCCGACGACCACGACACCACACGAACCGGGTGCCAAAACCTCTCCGGCTGCCACGATGGCATGTACTTAGGGCGCTAGCTCTCCTCCGCTAGACACGTTAGCACTCTGCTAGACCCCCGTTGTACACCTGGATCCTCTCCTTACGCCTATAAAAGGAAGGACCAGGGCCCTCTTACAGAAGGTTGGCCGCGCGGGGACGAGGACGAGACAGGCGCTCGCGTGAGTCTGCTTGCTCCCTCTCCCGCGTGGACGCTTGTAACCCCCTACTGCAAGCGCACCCGACCTGGGCGCGGGATGAACACGAAGGCCGCGGGATTTCCACCTCTCTCACGCCCGTCTCCGGCCACCTTTCTCCCCCCTTCGCGCTCGGCCTCACGCCGACCCATCTGGGCTGGGGCACGCAGCGACATTTCACTCGTCGGCCCAGGGACCCCCCCCCCCCCGGTCTCGAAACGCCGACAAGTAATAATAAACAGATAATAAAAGTGTGATCATGAATAATGTATCTTCATACCCAAAACCACATAAAGCACTAGCAAGTACTACCCAAAAAGTTCAGTGGTAAACAAGGTATAAAGATAGACAAACTAGGGTAACCTATTGGGTCCCATCAAAATTAACCTATGCAGATCATTATGATTAATCAGAACATGGCTGGGTAAAAAGAAGTGATCAAGGGCACAACTTGCCTGGGACTTGAGATTCCAGGTACCAGGATGATCTTCAGATTCTCGTGACCTCGCCACTAGTCGTAGTAATACAAACATACATGGTATAGGCAAAATCAACATTACATCAAACATAAGAACAACTGCATAATAATATTCTACGCGTTGTTACGAGATCGTAGAAACAAGAACCACTAAATTCGGAGCTACAGTTATTAAGTTAGAAATTTCTGAAGTTATTTAATACCTAGAATAGAGTTATTCATGTGAATAATTTTAAATCAAGTTTCATGGTTAGACAAAGGTACTAGGTAATAAACAATACTTAAACAAAATTAATGCCACTGGAATGAATCAATTTGGAGCTAAAATGATTTAACTATGAATTTTCTAAGTTCTCAAGTATTTTTGATATTGTTCTTATACAAAAATAAATTTCCAGAATTAATTTAATAAGGAAATAAGATCTCTTGGGCTGCGGCAACCATTCTCCAAAAGGTCAAGGGTCTATTTGCAAAAACCTGGACCCGTCTGTGATGTTCTTTGAATATGTGTGGACGGCGGGTTAATTACGAAAAAGAGCAGGGGCTCTTTAGAAAAACGACCAGGGCCGAAGGGGTACGAGCGCAGCACAGCCGAGCGATCAAGATCTAACAGCTCAAATTAAATCGTGTCTTATATGAACCCGTACGCAATCGAGACCGTAGGATCTAGGATTGACCGTCTAGATTTTGAACACCAAGATCTGCTCCAAACCGTCCGATCCTATTCCTATGGCCCAGATCTTATGCTCGAAGGGTTATGATTCCGATTTAATCTCCCACGTCCGTTCACAATCAAACGGCAGGGAGCCTTTCTCCACGCACCCGACGCAGCCGACGATGGCGCCGCCCCTACCGCGGCTGACCACCCACCGGAGCCACGCGGCACGGCCGATCTGGGCTCCCACGACATCAATCGCAGGTCCTACGCACAATTCGGACGATGGCGAAACAGACAAGGGACTCACCGAAGGCAGAGACGGCGACTAGGGAGTGGTCCACGGCACCAGGCGAACCTGCGGCGGCTAGTTAACTGCGGCGAGAAATTCCCCGCAACTCCGACGCACACCGCACGCGCATATCCTTTGAAAACGCTCCACGTTCTCCGGTGAAGCTCCTATGCTATCAGCTTGGTTTGGGATTGACAGCGCACGAGCAATAGCCCCACGGCGCCGAGCTCGGGTCCTTCCTGCCCTCTCTATCTCTCGGCGATGAGTCTCCCTTTTCTCCCCTTGGCGTATGGCTTGCGACGGCTATGGCTCAGGGTCACGGGCGCTCACATTTTATAGCCCAGGTGGGGGGTCTGCGTTGCTAGGTCGGTATGAAACTGTAATTCCCGCGCGAAGGTTGGGATCGCCGCGCATGCCGCGGAGAAGATGACACCATCTGCGCAACGTAGAGGGCCCACCACGGCGCGCGAGCGGAACAAGGGGAAGGAGACTGGCGAGATCCGAAGGCTAGGGAATCTTGGCCGGGTGATTGGAACAGCAGCGCGACATCCACGCGGAGATCTCCAGAGTCTTCGGTTCATGCCGGTGCGAGGGGATAGGGACGAGTCTGAGTATGGGGCCCCACGAGGCAGTGAGCCGGAGCAAGCGTATGAGCAGGGAGGCTGGCAACACTGCCCACCAATCAGTGACCCCACGGAAGAAATTAAAAAAAGGATCCCACCAGCAGTGGAACGACGGCGTGAGCGAGCTGGACTCCAAGCCGCGATAGGCATCTGCCATTTGGGCCCCACGGTGTCAGTTACGATGGTCACGTGAAGGAGCCTGGCGTCCTAGACCCACTAGCAAGCGACACAATGGGAAAAAAATACTGATGCGCCATCATTGGGTCAGCAAGATGCATGCAAGCCTGCGGCTGGAAAAAAAGAGAGAGAGAAAATGTTGCCTCATGCAATGGGATTCCAGAGCTAGGCCAAAGAGAAACAGAAAAATCAGAATGGTCGGAGTTGACCGAGAGGACTTGAGGTGAGTTTTTTTTTCTAATTTCAGTTTTATTTCTTTCTTTTGCAAATCTCATAATCAAATCAACAAAGTTTAAATTTTAACCTTCAATAAGTGCACAATTCAGATGCAAATTTATAATTTTATTGATTTATTCATTTATTATCCTATTTAAGCAAAAGCTCCTAAATATGTACTTATAATGATATAGTTTAACTAAGTAATAGCTCAGTTCACGTAGGGATTTTCTTTAAAAAAATATTAGAAGCATATTTATTTTGGGAGAATTAACTTCAACGGTAAAGAAAATCTTTAAAAGATATTCTAATTCAAAATTTGTGGAGAATTTTACTAAAAGTTTTTCATATGATTTTTCAGGTGTTACAAAGCATTGGGTGATCCGGATTGGATAATCGCCATGCAAAAGGAGTTGAACAACTTCACCCGGAATGAAGTCTGGTCCTTAGTCCAAAGACCCAAACAAAATGTGATTGGGACTAAATGGGTCTTTAGGAACAAACAAGATGAACATGGCGTAGTTACAAGAAACAAAGCACGGTTGGTCGCCCAAGGCTACACTCAAGTGGAAGGACTTGATTTTGGTGAAACATATGCGCCGGTAGCAAGGTTAGAGTCAATTAGAATATTAATTGCCTATGCTACTAACCATGATTTCAAGCTATATCAAATGGATGTCAAGAGCGCATTTCTAAATGGACCACTACAAGAGAGGGTCTATGTGGAGCAACCACCAGGCTTTGAAGATCCAAAGAAGCCAAACCATGTTTATTTACTTCACAAGGCACTCTACGGGCTTAAACAAGCCCCTAGAGCCTGGTATGACTGCCTTAAAGATTTTTTAATTAAGAATGAGTTTACAATAGGAAAAGCTGACTCTACATTATTTACTCGCAAAGTTGACAATGAATTATTTGTGTGCCAAATATATGTTGATGACATTATATTTGGTAGTACTAATGAAAAATTTTGTAAGGATTTTAGCAAAGTAATGACAAACAGGTTTGAGATGTCTATGATGGGCGAGCATAAATACTTCCTGGGATTTCAAGTCAAACAGCTCAAGGAAGGTACTTTTCTATGCCAAACCAAATATACACAAGATATGCTCAAGAAGTTTGGCATGGAAAAGGAAAAACACGCCAAGACTCCAATGTCATCAAATGGACATCTCGCCCTAAATGAGGAAGGTAAACCTGTAGATCAAAAATTATATAGATCAATGATAGGATCACTGCTTTACTTATGTGCATCTAGACCTAATATCATGTTGAGTGTTTGCATGTGTGCACGCTTTCAAGCAAACCCTAAAGATTGCCATCTTGTAGTAGTTAAGAGAATTCTAAGATACTTAGTTCACACCCAAAACCTAGGATTATGGTATCCCAAAGGCTCCCTTTTCGATTTACTTGGCTACTCTGACTCAGATTATGCCGGTTGCAAAGTAGATCGAAAAAGCACTACTGGGACTTGCCAATTCCTTGGGCGGTCCTTAGTATCATGGAGTTCCAAGAAACAAAATTGTGTTGCACTTTCCACTGCAGAAGCTGAGTACATAGCAGCTGGGGCATGTTGTGCACAGTTGTTATGGATGAAGCAAACCCTTAGAGATTTTGGTTGTGAGTTTAACAAAATTCCACTTTTGTGTGACAATGAGAGTGCCATAAAACTTGCAAACAATCCAGTGCAACACTCTAGAACTAAACATATTGACATCAGACACCATTTCTTGAGAGACCACGAAGCCAAAGGAGATATCGAATTGTTTGACTGACCGGTCACAGCCGCGCAGCAGCGTCAGGCGCGCAGAACTTTTTTTTGACCGGTCGCATCCACTTAGCTGCAGGGCGCGCAGATTTTTTATGGGCTGTCCGGTTACATCCGAGCACCTGTGTGAGCCCGCACAGCAAGAAATTTTTTTTTCTGTCCGGTCACTTCCGCGCAGAAGTGTCAGGGCGGCAGGGCGCGCATAAATCTTTTCTTTTGGCCTGTCCGGTCGCTTCCAGGCAGCAGTCAGCCAGCGCAGAATTATTTTTTTTCTGTCCGTCGCATCCGCGCAGCAGTCTGCTCGCGCAAAATTATTTTTTTTGGGCCGCGCAGCTTTTTCTTTTGCCGTCCAGTCTCATCTGCGCAGAACCTTTTGACTTTTTGTGGCGCATGGAATCTCTGCAGTACACCTTTTCAGAATCCTGCGTCAGAAATTTGAATTTTTTTTGGCGTTTTCCCTCTGCTGTTTCTGGCTCTCTGACCGCACTGGTCAGAAGCAGTTGAACTGGCCCATAGGGGGCGGTTGAACCGGTCCTGAGGACCAGCTCAACTGCCTATATATATTTGACACTCCCCTTCTCTTCTCTCACTTCAACCACTCTCGCCTTAGTCTCTTCGCAACATTTAGAGCCTTCCCTCTCACTCACCTCAACCGGTTCACAGTTCCAAAACCTCTACAATCATGGTGCGTCGTCGCAACCCTTCCGTGATTGAGTTTAGCAGCGACTCGGACGAGATTCAGGAGGAATCTTCCGTCCCCTCTCCTCCGCCTTGTCGCTCCCTCTCTAAGAGAGGACGTGGCTCTAGTAGGATGGATGGAGAGGGTTCTTCCATGCCCTCGCAGCCGACTCACGGGAGACGCCAAAAGGTTGGCGCCTCTCGACCTCGTCGTAGCACGTCTTCCTCTTGGTATGCTCCCTGCCAGGAGGAGGATGGGGCTTTCGACGACTTCATCGACCTTCCGGCGCCAGATGCTCTCTACGTCACCGGACTGCACATGCATCCGGCGAACGTCACCCACGGTCCACATGAACCTCCTGTCGACTTCTCTCTGAAGGGAATAGACACCCTTCAGCGCCTGAGGTTCACCAATCCTACTCTCACTCCTCGTCATCCTGGTGTCCAGGACCCTCGGTTCAGGAATCTTTTCCAGGCTGACTTCTACAATTCTGTCATTCTATCCAAGAAACACCCAGTCGTCAGACATAGGTTTATAGACTAGGAGGGATGTGAGAATATGGGAGATGCTGACATGACGTCAGCTCTCCAAAACCTAGAGAGAAAGGGGTTAAGAAACATTATGACCATGGAATACCCCTGGAACGACGAGGTGGTAGCTCAGTTTTATGCCACCCTCTGGATAAAGAAAGTAGATGAGGAACCCGATGGGTATGATTACCCAGTCATGTATTTCTTCATCCAGGGTAACTGGCACAAAGTCAGTTATCGTCGTTTTGCCCATATTCTGGGCTTCTCTGATGCAGATATTCAGGGCAGCAACATGCGAGTGCATAACATTAGGTTGCCCATGCGGGAAGAGACGGAATTTATTCATGTCTCTAATGAGCGGGAGTTCTGGACGACCGCTAACATGCATAGGTACTACAGGTACCTTAATTCCTTGTCCAGGATGACCGTTCTCCCGAAGGGCGGAAATCAAATGAACGTCCTTGGGGAGAGTCGAGTCTTCCTCCTCCTCCTTGCTCCAAACAGTCTCGCTCGCATCAATGTGTTTGACATGATCTGGGAAGAGATCGTCTGTGCTTCCTGGTCTCCTCTTAGAGGGTGTCTTCATGCACCCTTTATCATGAAGATGATCGAAGTGGTCACCCAGACCCACTTCGAAAAACCAGTCAAACACTCCCACTACGTACCCTACTGGGTTGATTCCTCCAACCCAGCTGCTCGTACGAAGCGGGCTCCCTCAGGGTCTGGAGGCCCTGCCTCCTCCACTGAGCCACCTCCCCAGCCTCCCCATCATCCATCTTCCTCTCGCCCCGCTGCTGCCTCGCGTCCCTCTCCTGGCCGTGGATCTCCCATGCCACGTGCTCGTGGTCGTGGTCGAGGTCGTGGCCGAGGGATGGGTGCTCGCTTGGTCCATGGGTTTGTGGCGTTTTTCTCCATGTGCCGCAACATTTCTGCTGATGTCCATGAGGTGGCAAGGCGTCAGCGGGAGACTGACGACAATCTTCGTCGTCAAGTTTTCACTCTAGGTGTGCCCTTTGCCCCTCGCTCACCTGACGTGCCTCTCCATCCTCCTCCCCCGGAGATCAATGAGTGGCACCAGCAGGCCTACGGGGTGCCCTTTATGTCAGCAGACGATGAAGAATAAGAAGAAGCCTATGTTGATGATCGCGAGCAGTTTGCCCCGCCTCCCTACCATGGGGATCCGGGTCAATCATCCTCTCACCCTCCACCTCCCTACCCGGGTCCGGGACCCATTCCTGGTGACCCTAGGCCATCCGGCTCTGGTTACCATCACCACCCTCCACCTCCTCCTGATCATCGTACATCTTCGGCATCTGTTTTTTCTGCGGCTGATGAGCCACCTCGGGACACCACATTTGAGGAGGACGTGATGAGGACCCTCTTCCCTGACTACACTTCATACCCTCCATCATATCCTCCGTCATATCCTCCTCCTGGAGGATATTGATTCATGTATCTTTGTCTCTCTCTTCGTTTTTGGTACTTGTTGCCAAAAGGGGGAGAAAATCCTACTTCTAGTTTGTGGTTCTTTCGGTTTTCTTTTGGATTATTTTTGTTTTGGCCACTTGAAAGGGAAATGTGCCCTTGGGCCATTTCTAAGTGTTTTGGTGATTTAGTGTCCAACACAAGTGCCTAAGTGTCAAATGGTGGACAAAGTACAAATCAAGTATAAAGGTATGTTTCTCAGACTTAGTACATTGTTTTAGAGACTAATGTATTGTGTCTAAGTGCTGGAAACAGGAGAAATCGAATTGGAGAAGAGATGGCCTTGTTCAGCCAAAGCCAGTTCTGTCTGAGTGCACTGGACTGTCCGGTGGTGCACCAGACAGTGTCCGGTGCGCCAGACTGGCTCAGGCGAACTTGCTGCTCTCGGGAAGAAATTAACGACGTACGGCTAAAATTCACCGGACTGTCCGGTGAGCCAACGGTCGGCCGGGCCAACGGTCGGCCGCGTGATCCGCGCGGGACACGTGGCCGAGCCAACGGCTAGTAGGGGGCACCGGACTGTCCGGTGTGCACCGGACACTGTCCGGTGCACCAACGGCTCCAAGACTGCCAACGGTCGGCTTCGCCAAATAAGGAAGGAAATCCGCACCGGACAGTGTCCGGTGCGCCAGGCGACAGAAGGCAAGAATTGCCTTCCAGGAATGCTCTCAACGACTCCTAGCTGCCTTGGGGCTATAAAAAGGACCCCTAGGCGCATGGAGGAAGATACCAAGCATTCTCTAAGCATTCCTAAGCACTAAGACATCGATTCCGCGCTTTTGATTCCTTGCGATAGCAATTAGAGCTCTAGTTGAGTTTTGAACTCATTGAGTTGTGTTGTGAGCTCTTGTTGCGACTTGTGTGCGTGGTGTTGCTCATCCCTCCCTTACTCCGTGCTTCTTTGTGATTTTCAAGTGTAAGGGCGAGAGGCTCCAAAGTGTGGAGATTCCTCGCAAACGGGATATAGTAAAGCAAGCAAAACATCGTGGTATTCAAGTGGGTCTTTGGACCGCTTGAGAGGGGTTGATTGCAACCCTCGTCCGTTGGGACGCCACAACGTGGAGTAGGCAAGCGTTGGTCTTGGCCGAACCACGGGATAAACCACTATGCCATCTCTGTGATTGATCTCTTGTGGTTATTGTGTTTTGTTGAGACTCCTCTCTAGCCACTTGGCATTATTGTGCTAACGCCTAATCAAGTTTTTGTGGATTAAGTTTCAAGCTTCACAGGATCACCTATTCACCCCCCCCCCTCTAGGTGCTCTCAATTGGTATTAGAGCCGTTCTCTTCACAAAGGGACTAATCGCCCGAAGAAATGGATCCTAAGGGAAAGGGGATTGTGATCAATGATAAGGAGAAGGAGTCCTTCGTCAACGAGCCTAATGATGACAAGCCTACCGACTCGGGCTCGGGCCACAAACGCAAAGATGGGAAGAAGAAGAAGAAGACAAGATGCATCAAGGAGATCGTCTACTACGACGACAGCGATGAGTCCACTTCTTCCCAAAAGGGCAACGACGACAACGACTACGACAAAAGAAAGACGGTTAATTCGAACTTTTCTTTCGATTACTCTCGTATTCCGCATAGCTCAAATGCACATTTGCTTTCCATCCCTCTTGGCAAACCTCCACACTTTGATGGGGAGGACTACGGTTTTTGGAGTCACAAAATGCGTAGTCACCTGTTCTCTCTCCATCCAAGTATATGGGAGATTGTTGAGAATGGAATGAAATTTGATAGCTAGGATAGTCCTGTATTTATTAATGAACAGATTCATAAAAATGCACAAGCTACTACTGCGTTGTTAGCCTCTTTGTGCAGGGACGAGTATCATAAGGTGAGCGGCTTGGACAATGCCAAGCAGATCTGGGACACCCTCAAGATCTCTCATGAGGGGAACGACGTCACCTTGCTCACCAAGATGGAGTTGGTAGAGGGCGAGCTCGGGAGATTTGCAATGATAAGGGGCGAGGAGCCAACCCAAACATACAACCGGCTCAAGACCCTCATCAACAAAATAAGGAGCTACGGAAGCATGCGATGGACGGACCACGACGTCGTTCGCCTAATGCTAAGGTCCTTTACTGTACTTGATCCACATCTGGTGAACAATATTCGTGAAAATCCTAGGTACACCAAGATGTCGCCCGAAGAAGTTCTTGGGAAGTTCGTGAGCGGGCGAATGATGATCAAGGAAGCGAGATACGTGGATGATGCATTGAATGGTCCAATCAATGAGCCTCAACCCTTTTCTCTTAAAGCAACAAGAAGCAAGGAGGCGCTACCTAGCAAGGTGGCACAAGTTGAGGCGGCAGGGCTAAATGATGAAGAGATGGCTCTCATCATCAAGCGCTTCAAGACGGCGCTAAAGGGTCACAAGGGACAGCCAAGCAAGACCAAGACAAAGGGGAAGCGATCATGCTTCAAGTGTGGTAAGATTGGTCATTTTATCGCTAACTGCCCCGATAATGATAGTGACCAGGAACAGGGGAACAAGAGGGAGAAGAAGAAGGCATACAAAAAGGCTAAGGGCGAGGCACACCTTGGCAAGGAGTGGGACTCGGATTGTTCGTCATCCGACTCCGACAATGAAGGACTCGCTGCCACCGCCTTCAACAAGTCATCCCTCTTCCCCAACGAGCGCCACACATGCCTCATGGCGAAGGAGAAGAAGGTATGTACTCGAAACAATGCCACTTATGATTCTTCTAGTGATGATGAGTCCAGTGATGAAGAAATAGATTACTCTAGTTTGTTCAAGGGATTGTATAGAACTAAAATAGATAAGATTAATGAATTGATTGATGCCTTGAATGAAAAGGATAGACTTTTTGAGAAACAAGAGGACCTTTTATATGAAGAGCATGACAAATTTGTAGAGGCACAAAAATCTCATGCTTTAGAAGTTAAAAGAAATGAAATGCTTTCTTGTGAACTATCTTCTTGCCATGAGACAATTTCTAGCTTAAGGAGCATAAATGATGATTTGAATGCTAAGCTAGAAATAGCTAGTAAATCTAACTCTTGTATAGAACATGTTATGATTTGCAATAGGTGTAAAGATTTTGACATTGATTCCTGTAGTGAACACCTAGTTTCAATTTCCAAATTAAATGATGAAGTGGCTAGTCTTAATGCCCAACTTAAGACTAGCAAGAGTGAATTTGAAAAACTGAAATTTGCAAGGGATGCCTACACGATTGGTAGACACCCCTCAATTAAGGATGGACTTGGCTTCAAGAGGGAAGCCAAGGACTTAACGAGTCATAAGGCTCCCATCTCCGCCAAGGAGAAAGGGAAGGCCCCTATGGCTAGTAGTGCTAAAAGGAACTATGCTTTTATGTACAATGATAGAAGACAGTCTTATAGGAGTTGTAATGCCTATGATGCTTTTGACTCTCATGCCATGGTTGCTTCTAGTTCTTCCTATATGCATGGTAGAGATATGTCTAGGAGATATGTTGTTCATATGCCTAGAAGAAATTTTGTTAATGTTCCTAGGAAAATTAATGAACCTTCTACAATATATCATGCTTTAAATGCTGCCTTCGCTATTTGTAGAAAGGATAGGAAGATAGTTGCTAGAAAATTAGGGGCAAAATGCAAGGGAGATAAAACTTGCATTTGGGTCCCTAAGGCTATTTGTACTAACCTTGTAGGACCCAAAAAGAGTTGGGTACCTAAGACCCAAGCCTAAATTTGCCTTGCAGGTTTATGCATCTGGGGGTTCAAGCTGGATTATCGACAACGGATGCACAAACCATATGACGGGGGAGAAGAAGATGTTCACCTCCTACGTCAAAAACAAGGATTCCCAAGATTCAATAATATTCAGTGATGGGAATCAAGGCAAGGTAAAAGGGTTAGGTAAAATTGCTATTTCATTCGAGCACTCTATATCTAATGTGTTTTTAGTTGAGTCTCTTGGATATAATTTGTTATCTGTTAGTCAATTATGCAATATGGGATATAATTGTCTATTCACTAATGTAGATGTGTCTGTCTTTAGAAGAAGTGATGGCTCATTAGCTTTTAAGGGTGTATTAGACGGCAAGCTTTACTTAGTTGATTTTGCAAAAGAGGAGGCCGGTCTAGATGCATGCTTAATTGCTAAGACTAGCATGGGCTGGCTGTGGCATCGCCGCTTAGCACATGTGGGGATGAAGAACCTTCACAAGCTTCTAATGGGAGAACACGTGATAGGTCTAACTAATGTCACTTTCGAAAAAGATAGACCTTGTGCAGCTTGTCAAGCAGGGAAACAAGTGAGAAGCTCGCATCATGCCAAGAATGTGATGACAACATCAAGACCCCTGGAGCTACTTCATATGGACCTCTTCGGACCCGTCGCCTATCTAAGTATAGGAGGAAGTAAGTATGGTCTTGTTATAGTTGATGATTTTTCCCGCTTCACTTGGGTATTCTTTTTGCAGGATAAATCTGAAACCCAAGGGACCCTCAAGCGCTTCCTAAGGAGAGCTCAAAACGAGTTTGAGCTCAAGGTGAAGAAGATAAGGAGCGACAATGGATCCGAGTTCAAGAACCTTCAAGTGGAGGAGTACCTTGAGGAGGAAGGGATCAAGCACGAGTTCTCCGCTCCCTACACACCACAGCAAAATGGTGTGGTAGAGAGGAAGAACAGGACGCTTATAGACATGGCGAGGACGATGCTTGGAGAGTTCAAGACCCTCGAGCGCTTTTGGTCAGAAGCTGTGAACACGGCTTGCCACGCCATCAACCGGGTCTACCTTCATCGCCTCCTCAAGAAGACTTCGTATGAGCTACTAACCAGTAACAAACCCAATGTTTCGTATTTCCGAGTTTTTGGGAGTAAATGCTACATTCTAGTGAAGAAGGGTAGGAATTCCAAATTTGCTCCCAAAGCCGTAGAATGGTTTTTGTTAGGTTATGACTCAAATACAAAGGTGTATAGGGTCTTCAACAAATCATCGGGTTTGGTTGAAGTCTCTAGCGACGTTGTATTTGATGAGACTAATGGCTCTCCAAGAGAGCAAGTTGTTGATCTTGATGATATAGATGAAGAAGATGTTCCGACGGCCGCAATACGAACCATGGCGATTGGTGATGTACGACCTCAGGAGCAAGATCAACCTTCTTCCTCAACAATGGTGTATCCCCCAACTCAAGAAGATGAACAGGTTCATCAAGAGGAGGCGTGTGATCAAGGGGGAGCACAAGATGAACATGTAATGGAGGAAGAAGCACAACCGGCACCTCCAACTCAAGTCCGAGCAATGATTCAAAGGGATCATCCCGTCAACCAGATTTTGGGTGACATTAGCAAGGGAGTAACTACTCGGTCTCGATTAGTTAATTTTTGTGAGCATTACTCCTTTGTCTCTTCTATTAAGCCTTTCAGGGTAGAGGAGGCCTTGCTAGATCCGGACTGGGTGTTGGCCATGCAAGAGGAGCTCAACAACTTCAAAAGAAATGAAGTTTGGACACTGGTGCCTCGTCCCAAGCAAAATGTTGTGGGAACCAAGTGGGTGTTCCGCAACAAACAAGACGAGCACGGAGTGGTGACAAGGAACAAGGCACGACTTGTGGCAAAAGGTTATGCCCAAGTCGCAGGTTTGGACTTTGAGGAGACTTTTGCTCCTATGGCTAGGCTAGAGTCCATTCGTATTTTGCTAGCATATGCCGCTCACCATTCTTTCAGGTTGTTCCAAATGGATGTGAAGAGCGCTTTCCTCAACAGGCCAATCAAGGAGGAGGTGTACGTGGAGCAACCCCCTGGCTTCGAGGATGAACGGTACCCCGACCACGTGTGTAAGCTCTCTAAGGCGCTCTATGGACTTAAGCAAGCCCCAAGAGCATGGTATGAATGCCTTAGAGACTTTTTAATTGCTAACGCTTTCAAGGTTGGGAAAGCCGATCCAACTCTTTTTACTAAGACCTGTGATGGTGATCTTTTTGTGTGCTAAATTTATGTCGATGACATAATATTTGGTTCTACTAACCAAAAGTCTTGTGAAGAGTTTAGCAGGGTGATGACTCAAAAGTTTGAGATGTCGATGATGGGCGAGTTAAGCTATTTCCTTGGGTTCCAAGTGAGGCAACTCAAGGATGGGACCTTCATCTCCCAAACGAAGTACACGCAAGACTTGATCAAGCGGTTTGGGATGAAGGACGCCAAGCCCGCAAAGACTCCAATGGGAACCGACGGACACACCGACCTCAACAAAGGAGGTAAGTCCGTTGATCAAAAGGCATACCGGTCAATGATAGGGTCTTTACTTTATTTATGTGCTAGTAGACCGGATATTATGCTTAGCGTATGCATGTGTGCTAGATTTCAATTCGATCCAAGGGAATGTCACTTAGTGGCTGTGAAGCGAATTCTTAGATATTTAGTCGCTACGCCTTGCTTCGGGATCTGGTATCCAAAGGGGTCTACCTTTGACTTGATTGGATATTCAGACTCCGACTATGCTGGATGTAAGGTCGATAGGAAGAGTACATCGGGGACGTGCCAATTCTTAGGAAGGTCCCTGGTGTCATGGAGTTCTAAGAAACAAACTTCCGTTGCCCTATCCACCGCTGAGGCCGAGTACGTTGCCGCAGGACAGTGTTGCGCGCAACTACTTTGGATGAGGCAAACCCTCAGGGACTTTGGCTACAATTTGAGCAAAGTCCCACTCCTATGTGATAATGAGAGTGCTATCCGCATGGCGGATAATCCTGTTGAACACAGCCGCACAAAGCACATAGACATCCGACATCACTTTTTGAGAGACCACCAGCAAAAGGGAGATATCGAAGTGTTTCATGTTAGCTCCGAGAACCAGCTAGCCGATATCTTTACCAAGCCTTTAGATGAGCAGACCTTTTGCAAGTTGTGTAGTGAGCTAAATGTCTTATATTCGCGGAACTTGGATTGATTTATAGCATACATGTGTTTATGCCTTTAATCATGTTCCTTAATGCATTTTGTTGTTTATTCATGGTGCTCAAGTTGTACAAACACTCCCCGGACCTCACAAGTCCTTTGCAAGTGATGCACTTATCTAGGGGGAGATGTGTTACAAGTTGACTCTTTGGGACTAACCATGTGCTTGAGTTTGCTTGATTTAGTCTCAAAGGTGAATTGAAAGGGAAACAGTGGACTTGGACCATGCAAGACTTCCACTGCACTCCGATGAAAGAGTCACTTATTCCAAGTTCATCTCTATACTCTTATTGTCTGTTTACTCTTAGTTGAAGATTTTGGTGAGGCAATGGGGTTCAAGGGCCAAGATTGATCCCGTTTTGGTGCTTGATGCCAAAGGGGGAGAAAATAAGGCCAAAGCAAGAAATGGATCAGCTACCACTTGAGAATTTTGAAAAAAAATAGAGTTAGAGTTTTTGTTTGTCAAAATACTCTTGTTTGTCTCTTATTGTCCAAAGTTGGTCTCTTGTGGGGAGAAGGTTTAATTATGGGAAAAGGGGGAGTTTTGGAATCCTTGATCAATTTCTCGTAAAATATCTCTCTTTATGTTTCAACATGTGTGGTTAACTTAGAGATAGGAAATTGAGTTTGATTTGCAAAAACAAACCAAGTGGTGGTAAAGAGTGATCCATATATGCCAAATCTGATTCAAAACAAATTTGAGTTTATTTTGTACTTGTTCTACTCGCTTTATGTTGTGTTGGCATAAATCACCAAAAAGGGGGAGATTGAAAGGGAAATGTGCCCTTGGGCCATTTCTAAGTGTTTTGGTGATTTAGTGTCCAACAAAAGTGCCTAAGTGTCAAATGGTGGACAAAGTACAAATCAAGTATAAAGGTATGTTTCTCAGACTTAGTACATTGTTTTAGAGACTAATGTATTGTGTCTAAGTGCTGGAAACAGGAGAAATCGAATTGGAGAAGAGATGGCCTTGTTCAGCCAAAGCCAGTTCTGTCTGAGTGCACCGGACTGTCCGGTGGTGCACCGGACAGTGTCCGGTGCGCTAGACTGGCTCAGGCGAACTTGCTGCTCTCAGGAAGAAATTAATGACGTACAACTAAAATTCACCGGACTGTCCGGTGTGCACCGGACTGTCGGGTGAGCCAACGGTCGACCGGGCCAACGGTCGACCGCGTGATCCGCGCGGGACACGTGGCCGAGCCAATGGCTAGTAGGGGGCACCGGACTGTCCGGTGTGCACCGGACAGTGTCCGGTGTGCCAACGGCTCCAAGACTGCCAACGGTCGGCTTCGCCAAATAAGGAAGGAAATCCGCACCGGACAGTGTCCGGTGGTGCACCGGGCTGTCCGGTGCGCCAGGCGACAGAAGGCAAGAATTGCCTTCCTGGAATGCTCTCAACGGCTCCTAGCTGGAGGAAGATACCAAGCATTCTCTAAGCATTCCTAAGCATTAAGACATCGATTCCGCACTTTTGATTCCTTGCGATAGCAATTAGAGCTCTAGTTGAGTTGTGAACTCATTGAGTCGTGTTGTGAGCTCTTGTTGCGACTTGTGTGTGTGGTGTTGCTGTGAATTCTTGTCTTGAGTGTGTTGCTCATCCCTCCCTTACTCCGTGCTTCTTTGTGATTTTCAAGTGTAAGGGCGAGAGGCTCCAAAGTGTGGAGATTCCTCGCAAACGGGATATAGTAAAGCAAGCAAAACATCGTGGTATTCAAGTGGGTCTTTGGACCGCTTGAGAGGGGTTGATTGCAACCCTCGTCCGTTGGGACGCCACAACGTGGAGTAGGCAAGCGTTGGTCTTGGCCGAACCACGGGATAAACCACTATGCCATCTCTGTGATTGATCTCTTGTGGTTATTGTGTTTTGTTGAGACTCCTCTCTAGCCACTTGGCATTATTGTGCTAACGCCTAATCAAGTTTTTGTGGATTAAGTTTCAAGCTTCACAGGATCACCTATTCACCCCCCCTCTAGGTGCTCTCACCACTGTTGTGGCTTGTATCCTCTTACCATTGTATGAAATAAAAGTGTTGGGTTGTTATTCAAAGTAATATGATGGTCTTATGGCCATCATCTTTTGTCCTATCAGTTTGTAATGATTACTTTGCTATGAATTAAAAATGATGTGTATTTAGAGATAGTCATGTGCATCACAACTCCTGTTATGACACTCTTGCACCCCTCGGATGGTTGTATTCAGTATAGTTTTTGTCACTATCTCTAAATGTGTTGCTCACATGACATATTATGTCAAATCATTAGATTCACAATCGTGCACACATTTAGGGGGAGTCATCTACATACAATCATTCAAAAGAAATTTTCTATTGCAAATGTATATCTTTTTGACCTTAATTGTTTTGACATCAATCACCAAAAAGGAGGAGATTGTAAGTGCAATCAACCCCAAGTGAGGGTTTTGGTGATTTAATGACAAAACAAATAAGGGTACTAACAGTTTTTGTTCTCAGTGTATGATTAGAAGGAAACAGGAACTTAAGGAAGCACCAAGGACTTCATGCAACGGACGTATAAAAATTTACGTAAAATCTTGTGTTGCATGATGTAATTCTTCCTTGTTCTTTTCCGCACAGGTATAGGTGTTTGCTATAGCTCAAGTCCTCTAATTCAAAAGCTATTTTTGAAAACCAAAAATCACTTTAACATTATTTGGTTGACCATGGTTAGGGTTGAGAAACCTAGAGTGTTCTTGCTGAAAAGCAGCTAAACTTCTTCAACTGCAGCTGAGCTTTCCAGCTGAACTTAACTTCAGCTGTGATGAGATTCTTCAGCTGCAGCTGAGCTGGACTTCAGCTGAGTTGAACTTTCAACTCCAGCTGAACTTCAACTTCAGCTGTGGACCTCTTTGACCATACCCAGCTGAACTTGCCCCCGGGCAGCTGAGCTAGGGTTTTCTCCCCAAAACTCTCTGGTCTAGACCAGCTGAACTGGTCCTGGGGGGCATCTCAACTGGTCTCTGACCCTCTGACTTTTGATCTGTAGTCTGCCAGTCAGACTGGCAGTCAGGTCGCCAGGGGTGTCAGGGGGCGGTTCAACCGGTCCTGACCTGTCTGACCCACCTGCAGGTCAGTCTGCTAGTCAGTCTGGCAGTCAGACTGGCAGACCTGTCAGGGGGCGGTTCAACCGGTTTTCGGCGTGGTTTCTGGTCAAATGGCTAGTTTTTGAGCCGTGACTATAAATAGAACCCTCTCTCTCTCTTCTTCATACGGCTGAACACTCACTCATTTATTGCTCACCTAACTTGAGACAAAGCACTCATCTCTCCATCTCTCTCACACTTAAATCTTCCTCAAGATTCAACCTTGTTGGAGGACCTCTTGGGTGTGAGGTTTGTGCTTGTGCTCACGATTTGGTTTTCCTCTCCCATCTCTTTTACAAAGACTTGAGCTTGTGCAAACCCCTCTTGTGCTTTCTTGGTGTTCTTGAAACCCTAGGTTTCAAGATCTTTTGAGGTTGCTTGGGAGTCTCCAAAGTTGTGGACGACCCCAAGAAGTTTGTATCACCCGCTCTTTGAGCTAAGATAATAAGAGATTGCCTTGACCTTTGTGGTCGGCTTTTGGAGGATTAGGGTTGAAAAAGACCCGACCCTTTGTGGGCTCCTCAACGGGGCGCAGGACACCTTTGTGGTGTGGCCGAACCTCGGATTAAATCTTGTGTCTTGTGTTCTTGCTTGTTTTAACTTGAGATATTTTTACTTGCAAGATTGACATAAAGATTTTTCCGTAGAGATTATCTAGAAGTGAAATAGCCTTTACATATTCATCTTTTCATCCCAACTTAGCTATATCTTACTTCTCACAAGAACTCGCGAAATACTTTTTCGAGTAGATTTTAGTCTAAAGTTTATAAAACAGTTGGATTGGTTCAGAGTGGTTCAACTTGCGCACGTAGCTGTTGAACCGGCCTGCACCAGTCGAACTGTGTATTTAACAATCTTTCGAAGTTTGTTGTGAAAATTTTCAGATTAGCCTATTCACCCCCCCTCTAGGCTACTTTCACTTCCTAAGGCACGTCGTAGACAAACGTAAAGAGGGAAGAGGGGTTCACGGCCACGTGAAGATACGTTGACGCCGTGGACAGGGGAGACACGTTGAGACAGAGACACACAGGGACTCTCTCTCTCACTCTCTCTCTCGCTCTCGCCCTCGCTCCCTCGCGCGACGCTTGTAACCCCTACTACGAGCACCCCGGTGCGAGATAACATAAGCCACATTTCCCTCTTGTGTTCCATCTTGCATCAACTCATCTGGGCAGGGGCACGCAGCAACAAATTTACTGGTCGGTTGACGGTCCTCGCGGGTCCGAAACACCGACAAAAATGAATAGTCTTGTCCATCAAAGTGTGGGGGTTTTCTGAGTGAAATAGATAATAGATGGGCATTCGAATTATAAGGGATGCAAGAATAATCAAAATAATAGTTTTGATTAACCGTTTTCTTTTTTGACGAAGAGTCTTCGTCGTCGTCATCCCTTGGTAAAGAGGAGGAGGCGTCGCTGTCATAGTAGATTATCTTCTTTATGTGCCTCTTCTTCTTCCCATCCCTCTTCTTATGACTTGAGCCTGAGTTAGTGGGCTTATCTCCTTTTGGCTCATTGACGTAGAGGGTCTCCTTTTCCTTGTCGTTGATCACTATCCCCTTGCCTTTATGATCCATCTCTTAGGGCGGTTAGTCCCTGATTGAAGAGTATGGCTCTAATGCCAATTGAGAGCACTTAGAGGGGGGGTGAATAGGTGATCCTGAATGATTCAAGACTAAACGACACAAACTTAGTTTATAATATGTTAGTGAAGTCAAAATCAAAGTGCTATGAATAGAGAGAGGTAACTCTTCACTTGATTGTTCCTTTAGAATGTGTATTAAACTTAGGAACAATAGCGCAAGTGATTGAATGAGAACTCTAAGGAAGAAATCAATCGCAATGAAAAGTGGCACAAGAGACACGGTGCTTTTATCCCGTGGTTCAGCCAATGCCTACTCCACATTGTGGTGACCTCCTTCGGTCAAGGATTGCACTCAATCCCTCTCAGTGATCCAATGATCAACCTTGAGTACCACAGTTTTCTTCCTTATAGTAGATGTTTCCTTTTGTGAGGAATCTCCACAAGTTGGAGCCTCTCACCCTTACAATATTGACCACAATAAAACCACAAGAGTTAAGGAGGGAATAGAAACACACGCAAACGCTAGAGTCACAGCAACCCCACGCACACAAGTCAAGAAATAAGCACACAAACACAGCGCAGCGAGTTCACAGCTCAACAACTGCTCAAATCTCAAACACAACGAATCAGATGTGTGCTTGCGGAGTCTAGGCGTCTTAGGATGTTCAATGGAGGCTTGGTCTTCTGCTCCATGCACCTAGGAGTCCCTTTTTTAGCCCCAAGGCAGCTAAGAGTCGTTGGAGCTCCATTTGTAGGAAATTCTTGCCTTCTGTCCGTGGGCGCACCAAACAGTCCGGTACACCACCGGACATGAACAGTACGCAATTTTTTTCCTTATTTGGCAAAGCCGACCGTTGCAGCCGCGGTCCCCTTAGCACACCGGACAATCCAGTGCAGCCTAGTGACCGTTGGCTCAGGCCGCGCGTCGCCCATTGATTGCACGTTGATTTCGCTGTCGACCGTTGGAGCGAGCACTGCTAGCTCACCGAACAGTTTGGTGAAGTTTAGCTGCAGCATCCTCGGCAATTCCTGAGAGCAGCAAGTTTGTCATCGCGCCAGCCTGGGCACCGGACAGTGTGTGGTGCACCCGCAACTGGTGCAAGACTGGCTGGGCACAGCCAACCTCTTTTGCTCCTTTTTGACTTTACTCAACTGTGTTCCTGGCACTTAGACAATCATGTTCAGCACATAAAACAATTGACTAAGTTTCTAGAACTTACCTTCATACTTGATCCATCTAGATTTGCTCCATGTCTTTGGTCACCATCATGTTAGTTCTCACATAGTGTGTTGTGCATCTAATCACCAAAACAATATAGAAATGGCCCAAGGGCACATTTCCCTTTCATAAAAGAGGCATATAACAAAGTTTCTTATGTGCTACCTCAGTCATCATGGTCACACAATCATCGTTTACAATCTCTACGAATCTTGCCTCTCCACATATTACACATGTCTTCTCATTCATAGTTTCTTTCCATAAAAGCATACAATTATTATCACCAACATCAATTTTTTTGTAGTGCATACTGAGACCCAAGAGCAATTCTTGTACTAGTACATGTCTTTGGGTATCTTATGGTTCTTCGAAAGTACATCACTGATCAAGTTCACAAGCTCCTTGTTACAGTTGTCTGAGAATGTAAACTTGGACTTAATAGCCATAAGCTAAGCCATGAAAACAAGGACAAGTGTGCTTGTGCATTGGATCTTCAGAGGCTTTAAGGAACTTGATGAACTTCATAAACTCATGCATAGGAGGATCCTCAGAATCGGGGGTCGAGGTGGATTCTCATAATCGTCAGGTAGAAGCTCATGCCATACATCATCAAGCATCTCTTCCATCCTATCGTAGTCCCCTCTTCATTTGACTGAACTTCCAATACATTCTGATGAGATAGGTCAAAACAATGGTGCACCCACATCTCGTAGTCAGGAATATAGCCATTTTTACAAAGATCTATTGATATAGTCCTCCTGTCATGGAAATAAATGTTCTAACACTTGCTCCAAGGGCACCTAACATCGGTTCTGGTCTCCAATCTACCAAAATCTTAGTCGAGAAAATCGTCGGTCTTGGCAACCCAATCACTAGATAGAGCCTCCTCTTCTTCCAACTTCATAGATCCATCAACAGTCCTCAGCCACACTAGATGTGAAACATTAATGTAGTTAAGTCATGCTCGAACCATTGGTTATTGTGGATAAATCATGCATCTACATCTATAGGAAAGGTTAGCCTCTAAACCCACTCAAGAGTGACCAATAGAGCCCGTATTTTTGACAAGGCATAAGCTCAAACAAAATTTTGGTATAGTCCCACTATTCACCATTTGCATGCCTGAAAATGGTGCAATGGAGAACAACAGGGTTATGTTGCCGAAATTTGACTTGAGCTCATGCCTTGTCATAAATTCGGGCTCTGTTGGTCACTCTTAGGCTGCCCAATAAAGGGACAATTCTGACCCAACACACCTAACATGCCTCTCATGTGAGGTATGCCGGTCCAAA
The DNA here is from genome assembly GCF_902167145.1 of Zea mays. NCBI lineage: Eukaryota > Viridiplantae > Streptophyta > Magnoliopsida > Poales > Poaceae > Zea > Zea mays. The sequence continues at coordinate 115,314,427 of NC_050096.1, forward strand.
ACGGGTGACGGATAGGTTCCGTTTGTTAACACTACAATACATGTGTTTATGCTACAATCATCAATCTATATTACATAATAGAATTTACTTTGTCGTGTTAATAAACCACAATACAATATTCTATACTAAATAGCATTATTTAGAGTGATAAATAATATCAAATGACCTTAATATCGAGGGCTTAATAATTACCCTCGAAAATTACAAATTTATGTTATTTAAGGACACCCTAAATGAACTAAAACAACGTAAACAAATTGTATAATCACATTTTGGTCATTGAAAATAACACACTAAACAATTTTTCACATATAAATTAAACATTTTTACACGACAAACTATAATAAATCAATCAACACATACCTAAATTATCGGTGCAATTACTTGAGTTGTGGGTGATTAGTTAGTGCAGAGGAATTGGCGAGGACGATGGCGTCAAGTGACGTCGAGCGGAGTGAGGGCACGACCAAGGGAGCGGCCGGGGGCGCTAGCAAGGGCACAACCGATGGCGCGGGGCGCTGGTGAGGGCACCCGAGGGAGTGAGGGCACTGACGAGGGTGCGACTGAGCACGACGGTCGCAGCCGTCGTGATCCGACACCAAGGCGGCATCAACAAGTCGCAGCGTCTCAACGTACACATAAGAGAGAAGAAAAGGAACGACATCGAGCACCATTCCATATAGCAAGGACTTCCAATGGCCTAAACCGGTAGTCATCAAAAGTAAGGCTTATGTCTGACAGCTACCAAGCCGAGCCTTTGGATGTTACTTACTTCGGACGGCCCTGATAGGTCGTTAGACTTAATCTCCGATGGAATCATACATAATTCGGAACATCAGAAAATTGTATGTTCCTGTAGTGCTGACGATTAAGTGTAACACCCCGTCCAATCACTGGACTGGCGGTACTTACTTCTGGCAGCTCTCTAGAATCATATATTGTCCCCACAAACCAACACGGGCCTTTTGTGCATACTTTGTCCGATCCTCACTCATGCACACCCGAGAAAACTTCCCGGCCGATCACCTGTCCCAAATTGCTCCAAGCCAAGCACGCTTAACTTGGAGGTTCTTTTGAGATAGGCTTCCGAAAAAGAAGATGCACCTTGTTGGTATGGATACTCTATTAATTCTATTAAGCCTTGGGTCAGGATATCACCATCCCAGGGGCCAGGATATCACAATCCACCCCTCTTAGAAGATCGACGTCCTCATCGGTCAACCCCAATCTAGGAACCTCCCCTCTTAACCATGTCTATGTGTCCAGTGTCATCATATGCCATGCCATGTGATCAATTTTGTCCCACATGCGCCATGCGCCATATACCCGAACCCCTAACCCACACACGCCCGTGAAACCACGAGGGTCGGCTCTGATACCACCGGTAACACCCCGTCCAATCTCTGGACTAGCGGTACTTACTCCTAGCAGCTCTCTAGAATCATATGTTGTCCCCACATACCAACACGGGTCTTTTGTGCACACTTTGTCCTCACTCATGCGCACCCGATAAAACTTACCGGTTGGTCACCCATCCGAAATTGCTCAAAGCCAAGCACGCTTAATTTGGAGGTTCTTTCGAGATAGGCTTCCGAAAAATAAGATGCACCTTGTTGATATGGATACTCTATTAATTCTATTACACCTTGTGCCAAGATATCACCATCTCAGGGGCCAGGATATCACATTTAGTTACACCAGCGTTGTAAAATACGTGGTAGCATGGCAGTGCTTAGGGTCGATCCTGAGGGGGTAGGGGCAACCGTTATGGCACCCCAAAGCTATGGGGCCCCTATGTATACACTAAGTATATGATGTATCCTATGATTTTTAGTAATTAGTCTTGCTCAAGTCATCATTGGTAGTTCATTCGCTAGATGTAGCTTGTTGAGAACAAGAGAAATGAATCGATGAGCCTCCCACCGGTCATAGAGAAAACAAACATCACAGACTATTGATGCTATATGGTGACGTGCTGAGTCGTCGATGCCCTCGCTACTCCAATCTTGTCGAGGCTGACACTTTATCTACGACTCTAGATTGTCTAACACTGAGTCATAATTGAGTTCTTCAATTTTTATGGACGACATGATCATAGCACCATGCATGAGGTGGTTCACTGATATCAAGTGCAAGCAAATATTTATGACTATAAATTACATTTATTATTCTATAAACATTAAAAAACTATTATGGTCAATAGGAGTTATTTTTTGCGCATTGAATGATAATTTATTTAGTTATATGCTTATATGAATTTATATACAGGTATATAGTATACATGTATACATACACAAAGAGGGGGGGGGCTTTCTAAAATGATAGCACCGGCATTGGCAGTGCTTCGCAAAATGCGTGGACGCTGTGCAAACGAGATAGCAGAAGGTTAGAGTTAGTTATTGCCTGGCTTGGGTTTTAACTCAGGATCTGTATGGCGTGGTATGTGTGGCTTTTTGAGAAGCTGGTCACAAATGAAAACATGCATTACTTCATCGAGGCAAATAGTAGTGCATCAGTGCATGTAGAATGACATGGTACCACTAAGACTGAGATCAGCAGCTCACTAGAATTAGTCAATTTGCTTGGAGGGCTCGAGACACCGAAGAATGTTGGCATGACGATAGGGCTGTCAGCGACGGCTTGGATTTGGAAGAGAAGGTACAAGATCATCCAAACTTAAATTTACAAGCGTAGACCAAAAGAAATTATCATTTTTTGAGAAATTTTGACAGTGGTTCATTTAGAAATTCAGCCTAACACTACAAGAGCTATAGTCATTTTCGGCGGCCAGAAGCCGCTGAAAATAAGGCCTTTGCCGCCGAAAATAAGCTATTTTCGACGGCTTAAGGCTTATTTTCGGTGGTTTCTAGCCGCCAAAAAAAATAGCCGAAAATAAGGCCATATTTTCGGCGGCCAAGGTCTAGCCGCCGAAAGTAGCTTACACGTAGTTTCCCACGGCCAGGGAGTTAGCCGCCGAAAATAATATTTCCTATTTTCAGCGGCCAGGGAGGCCGCCGAAAATTAACAATTTTAGAGAAAAAAAATTTGGAAAAATGTAAAAATAACAGAAAATTCATACTTGAGTTCATACAAATATAAAGTCCACAAATAGTCCATACAAACATAAAATCCACAAATAATCCATTACAACGCACAATGCGGCACAAAGCTATACCAGGCCGCCGAAAATCAGCCGTTATTTTCGACGGTCATCCCTTAGCCGCGGAAAATAACAGTAGCCGCCGAAAATCGTGCACAGTGCTGTTGTTTCACAAAGAGAAAACTGACTAAGTGTTAGTTTGAAAACCCCGTTTTTTCAAAGGATTATTTGAATAAAAAAATTAGTTTATTTTTTTAAAGAATAGAAATCAGTTGAAAAATTGAAGTTTCCAAACTAGGTCTAGCTATGAATGTTTGATTATTGAGGAATGGAGGTTTGTGCGACACGGGCGGAGTACTTTCAGTTGATGCCAAAATCCACCCGTCATGGGGCTTTATGGTTCACCCATTGGCCTTTTCATTCCTCTCCAAGTGCAGAAACAACCCAGAAGATGCGAACAACTTTTCCTGCCCAAAGCTACGTTCATGCTCGCGGCTCGCCTATACGATTTTGTACCTAGAATAAGGCTTGGTTTGGGTACTCTAGGAATGAGACGGATTGAAGTGGATTGAGATGTATTAGGGGAGTTTTTGATCTATTGGGGATTTAAACACTCTTCAATCCCTCTAAACCACTTCAATCCAAGAGTACCCAAACTAGACCTAAAGCGCCTTTGCGCTCATCAGCATTTATCAACACTACCATGGCATGTGCACACATCGATGCGTTCCTTCTGATTATATATATTACAGATCCGTCTTTGATGTTACTTTTATGTATAGTAACCGGATCCGTTACTTTTATTTATAGTAACCGTGATGCACGAGAAAGGCTTTAGGGCATGTATACAAGGCTGACATATTCAGTTTTTTAAGTATAAGAGACGACTAAAAAATTGTATGGTACAATTCTAATAATCTGGATAATAAATACAACTAAAAGACAGTGTATAAAAAATCGTGAAAAGGCGGATTTTTGCGAAAAGTATGTCTCTTATATTTTTTTTACTTATCCATTTAAAGACCACTCAAGAGACCTATAATAAATGAAGTCGTACATTCCCTTAGCAGAGCTGTGCTTATTTGGTGGCCATTTATATTGTATACGAATACGAAATAAAGCATGCGTTTAATTCAGCCATGCATGGTTTTATTTGTTCAAATATTTGGGAAACTTGAATTATTACTATAGTATCTTTGAAAATACTTGTACATACTGAAAATATGGCCATCGTATGATTATATTAAACTATGATCAGGCTACATCGTGGATATCATCGCGTTCTCCAAAAATATCATAGTTTCAATACATTTTTTAGAGAAAGGAAATAATATCTGGCTTCATCGTCCTTCTGCAAGAGGGATTAGAGAGTTTATTACATGGTTTATCGTACAATACATAGTACAATATCCGTACATTGTAACGACGCATAAATATTCAATAAAATATTTATGTACAACAATTACACGAAAACAAACAACACATTTATTATTATTATTATTATTAATTCAAATAATCTACCAGAAAAGTGTTTACAGTCACGAATCTGGGTGGTTCATAAACTTTCTTTCCTCTTCATAAATACACTAGTTAGCTGCCCGGCGTTGCAACGACATAAAAAATATTTGACATAATGTCAATGTACAACAATTACTTAATTTACGATACTTCGTTGAAAAGGTAAAGGGCCTATTTGGTTCAGCTTTTTTCTGACCAACTTTTCTGAGAATCTAGCTGTGGGAAGAATCTGGCTGTGTAGAGAATCTGAGTATCATTAGGATTACGTGCGAAGGAATATAAAGGGCCTATTTGGTTCAGAAAGTGACGGATTCCTACTATTGCAACGACTCAACCGATTATGTGTTTATGTTGATTTTGAATGGTTTTTACCCAAACGAATTTTATAGAAGCTGACTGAAAAGCTGAGCGTTTGGCAGTCCGCAGCAGTTTTTGGTGGCCAGAAGCTCCAAAAAACTAAAACAAACAGGGGCAAAGTATGAACCAACATCAGCTCGAAAAACACATATACATAATTTACAAGAGAATACAAACAATACGCTATCTCAAACCTCAAATTCCAGTGTTCCTTTTTTGGTAGAAAAATGCTTCATTTTGATAAAAAAATAATTTAAAATAGTAGAGTTTATTTTAATGTTCTAGACTAATAGTAGATACTGAGATTAACAAGCCAACAACAACAGATGGCATGTTGTTTGACCACCACATGAGATAAGACACAGAGCCCTTAGGTATCCTGAACCCCACAACCATGAAAGTATCGATTGTTGCAAGTCTTAAGCACCAAGTACAAAGCTTACAACACAACACTACTGTGACGGTGTAAAACATAAGTGAAATGAGCCACGTCAAACAATGGAATACTGCAACCAACAAAGACAATATAATCTATCGCAAACCATGCAACAAACATGATAGGTGCAATGGTACTTGTCCAACAGTGTTGTCCTTCACTCGTCATCTTCTAAAGCATCTTCATCTTCATCTGGTAGCTCCATATCTTCACCATCAAGTGTGTTTCCTGGCAAAGAGCTTGACTCATTTCTACCAAACACTATATATCAAAAGTTGAGAAACCATAAATTATAAAAATTCTAGAAGCACAAGTGATAGTATAAACTATCTATAGAGCAAGCTAATGAGACTAATAAAACTTAGGCTAGTTTAGTAGTTCTCTTTACATATATACGAAATGAAATTCATAAATATAAACATAAATGATATTAAGATATCACAAGAGACATACCCTCAGATTTAGATGAGTCCTGCAGATATGGAGTTCCAGAAGCTAAAGAAAAGATTCAGTTTGTGGATTCCTGCAGCAATCTGTATAACATGGAAGAAATTAAATGTGAAAAATTCTATGTTAGAACTTTGGTAAGAAAAGAGAAAAGATTCAAACTTTATCCCAAGTATGGTCGTACAAAATTATCAGAATCACAACTACTTTTTCCTAGTTTTGCTTATTGATAGAAAAGCCATTGGTTTAAAGCAAATGTGCAATGTGTAACACCAAACTTATGGGACTGAGCAATATACAGCCTAATAAAAGCTATAAGTAGCTGATTAAGTCACAAGTGAATATCCAAACTTACAGAGGCTCAGATGTTATGACATGTGCCAAATTCATTAACTTGATTAGTGTAAACACAATTAAAAACATCTCTTCCTTGATACTAGACCAGACATCAGTTAACTCTAATATCAATGAACGTACCGCCCCTACAGAAGTACAATTCACAAGCCAAAATGGTTTTGGTTTAGTGTCTGATGAAATAACCCCATCAATAGTATCATTTTTTCTTTACACAAATATACTACTGATCCTATTTCCTGAATATTGTCTCATGCTGCGAAATTATTCTTGTACTTGACCAGTTACAAGAGTGGAAAAAAGAACAGATCGTGGAAGTAGACCAATTACAATGTCATTTGGAAGCAGTAGCTTCTTAAACAACACCACTTGGAAGTAGTAGCAAATGCATCTTTCAACAACATAACTGCTAAACTTAGTATGACATCATGATCATTATTGCATTAGAGAACATAACAAAAGGTTTCTACATAAACATGATGAACACTGAACAACAAATTATAATGTACAATGGTTTTATTTGACAAAAAAGGGTAATAGTGCATTCGATCCACACCTGATGAGGGTGTTGCCTTGACTTTTGAGGTGACTGGGCAGCAACATATTTTAAAACATCAAAGAAAGTATGTTGTCATATCGAAGCAGCCTTCTGAAAATAAAGGACAACTGTGTCGGGGGCTCAAGCTCTTAGTTCAAGAAGATTAAACATATATAGTTCCCTGTAATGAAAGCACGCACAAGCATGTGCCAAAAAATATATAAGACAGAAGAAGCAAATGACAACCTAAGTACCTTTGTCTTAGGGTATTACAATTAAACAGAAACATTAAATTTGCTTCCAAGTAAAATGGTAGCCTTCAACATGAGCACGAATGTTATCTTAAGCGTAAGTACACGAGAATTTATTACAAGGTTTATCGTACAACATATAGTACAATATTCGTGTGTTGCGACGGCGCATAAATATTCGATAAAATTAGTCAGCCACGGGCGTCCCATACCGCCCTTGTGGTAGCACTGTTTTCTCGGGTGGTTGCTCCATGTTCCAATTAACATAATGATCTTATCATGAATAGTAAATAACTCATTGATAATAAATAGTATGATCATGAATAATGTGTATCTTAACACCCAAAATCACAAAGAGCAATAGCATATACTACCCAAAAGTTCACTGGTAAACAAGGTATAAAGAAGACCAAACTAGGGTAACCTATTGGGTCCCAGCAAAATTAACCTATACATATCATAATGATTAACAGGAACATTATTGGGTAAGAAGAGTGATCAAGGGTATAACTTGCCTTCAGTGAGCTCCTTCTCAGTATCCTCTATCTGCTGAGCACCGGGTTCCTCAGTTGCTTGCTCGTCTACTCGCAACAATACAAACAAACATTGCATAGGAGAAATTAACATCACACCAAACATGAGAACATATAATATAATAATGATCTATGCATCGCAACGATATCGTAGTTTTGAGAATCACATCAATAGGAGTTAAAATGAATAAGATGTGAATTTCCAAAGTCGTAGGTGATTAAGTAAAGATAATTTCCATGTGAATATAGTTCATGTGATAAATATATTAAACAGAAATAACTGATTTATTCTAGGTCGCAACTTGATCATAAATCTTATTGTGGTCAAATTATAATTATGAGCAGGTTGACCTTTATTACAAGCTAGTCACTCAATTAAACATAAGCTAAATAGATTCATGTTCGTACAAGTATGTGAGATGTCATAATTAGTATTCTTAATGCATAGGAAATTTTATTACCAAGCTAATGCAACTAGAATGGGTCAAATAGGAGTTAAAATGAATTAATTATGAATTAAACAAAATCCTGGAATTATTTCTACACTAGAATGGTCACATGGTCATTATATAGGGTTTAATAAAATATGGACTTAGGCGAGTATTACTGAGGAACACATGGTCACTTTCATAAAATTCTGGGCCCGGGTGTAAGACTCTTTGCATAAGGATGGATGGCGGTTTGTTAAACGAGAAACACAGGGACTCATATGCAAAAAGGATTCGTGCCAAGGGGTACGCACGCACTGGAGCCACTGGATTAGATCTGAATGGCCACAGTTTAATTATGAAACGGTATTATGCGACATCCGCATGATGAGAGATCGATGGCCTGCTAGACCTCCACGCCTGCCAGCACCTCCAACCGTTCGATCGGATCGGACGGGTAGGATTTAATTATGCCCAGGGGTATTCAGGGTTTTAATCCTAGCCATTGATACAAGATCGACGACACTGATGATATCCCCCACACCTTACCGGCACCAGCGACGGCGGGCCTAGCTCGGCGGTGGTGCCATGGCTGGAGGAAGGCGCCAGACGCTTCAAGGGTAGAATTAAGAACGCTACTAGCCCTATTTCAATGTGGAGCGCAAGGCGAAACTGTTCGTGAGAACTTACCGGAGGATTAAGCGACAGTCGAGCAGGTCCACGGTGGGGAATAGCTTGGCGTAGGTTTTGAACTCCGGCGAGCAATCTCTAGCTCCTAGGTTGTCGATCACGCCCGGGGAGGAGTGGCACACACTCCACGTGGTCCTGTGCGGCTCTAAGACTCAACCCCGGACCTCGAGCACCTTCATGGATGAACGACGTCGGTAGCGGGTTCTTTCTCTCTCGGCGGGATGGGTTTGCGTGGCTTGCGATTTCGGAACGACGGCAACGGCTCGGTGCTTTCGTGCGTGGGCTAACAGGAAGGACCTCTGGGTCCCGAAGGGCTTTGCCATGATCCAACGCCGCGGTGGCGAATTCGCGCCGAGTCCGTTACGGTGGAAAAGAAAGGGCTGACCAGAGGACCCCACCCATCAGTGTCAACGTCGAACGCGAAGCGCGGACACCCCGCCAACCTCGGCCCACCAGTCATCGGGTGCGAGGGCGCGCTGAGAGGTCGCCCGCAGGGGCCCGCCGATCAGCGCACGGCGCTGGAAACAGGCCGGTGGCGCGAGTTATTGGGCCAGGACCTGCAGATTTCGGCCCAAGGACTGTGTTGCCCCTTTTCTCTTTTTTATTCTAATTTGAATTTCCTTTTTGTTTTCAAATTCTAATATTCAAATTCAAATTTGTTTGTGAGTCCCACATAGTGATCCAGTGCACAAGTATGAATACCAGCCAGATGAAATATTATATATTAAAGATTTTATTCATGCAAATTTGTATATGTATATTCATGTATGTGCTAAATGAAAGAAAAAAATCCATATACTATAAATCCCAAACTTCTTCTCATTTGTTTACTATAATTTGGGTATTACATTTTGCCAGTCTGAGCTAGGCCAGTCAGGTGTGTCATGGCCTCGCTCTATAAGGCCTGCAGGCGATGCAGTGCATTCATGCACTAAACCGTCACTCGACCAACCTACTCAGGGTGTAGTGCCCACACATCCTTTGCATGACGCACCCTATCACGCCACATCGGATCTGTTGGTTACTTGTTTTTTATTGCTGTGAACCAGAAACAAGGCAAGACAATTGTTAAATATTAAAGACCTTCGCCCTTCGAAACATTATCTCCTTCCGGATATAACGAGCCTCGGACGAAGGTCATGAAGAACAAGTCTTCATCATTCACAAATATAAAAACATTATTACAGATGTAACATTATGTTATTTACTCATTTCATATCACATGATAAAACAATGCTACAATCCACTTCATATATTAATAAAACGATACAAAATGTACATTACACTTGTACCTTCGGCTTGCTCGAAGGTAAAAAGAGTGAGGACAATTCCAATCCAGCGTGAACAGTACGATGGTACTGTTCATCTATTTATAGGCAAGGAACACAATCCAAGCAAAAGTACATTTATGACCCTGATACCTACACATTATCCTAATACAAGTATTAAGGATTAACGAGTCTTTTCCTCTCTAGCTCAATGTCACGTCTGACCTTCGTAACCATCTTGAGTCGAAGCTATAATCCTTCGACACTTTGTGGATGCCTGTTGCAGCTTCGGAGCTCTGTCCCTTTAGTTGTAGACGATTCCTTCGTCCTAAGGACCTTCGGCAGAGAAGGAGACCCCAATAGTAGCCCCTTCGTGGTGCTATGTTGTTTTTTTCATAACGAGCTCGATCCACGAAACACACGAAGGCTTCTAAGTGTCGAAGGTCTGAAAAACACATTCCCTGAGCTTGTTATTAAAAACAAATAAAAAGTTACGGCCTGTGCCGGTCCACCGATCATTCAGTATGAGCAATGTGGCGGTTCGCCTTCTTCACCCGCAGGACTATATAAACGGATGAGTTGATAAGAAGTTACCGCAACATTCATTGTTATTGCATCGTTGTGCTGTTGAAAAATTTGACTAAAGCCAAAGCTTTCTGTGCCCTGTGCACTTGATGTCTAGTCTTCGAACAAACATCAAGTTATTTGAAAGTTAGCTTCATCTTAGAGACTGAAATGGCTAGAATCAGATCTACTGCAAGACTGACAAACGAGGGTGGGGAGACTGAGACTGCCAAAGCAGCTCCGATTTCAGAAGTCATGAGATGCTCTGGGTTTGTTATTCAAGAGGAAGTAGGAGCTTCTCTTGAGAAGGATAACCGTAATGCCGAAGCTGAAAATATTATTGCTGAAGCTAGAAGTGATGACGAAGAGGATGATCGTATACTAAGTCTAAGCAAGCCTAGCCATACCGAGTTTGGCAGATCCACCGTGAAACCTGAGGACTTAGTTTTGATGAAAAAACTTGGTTATTTTGGAAAAAAATGATGATAACTTAATAAGGTTCGCGCGTGAAGAGATAATTCCAGAGCCGAAGGATGATGAAGTGGTGGTTTTTAAGAGTTCTTTCGTGTCGGGCTTTGATTCCCATTGTACGAGATGATTGGTGAAGTATTAAAAAGATTTGAGATATATCTTCATCAACTGACACCAAACGCTATAGTTAGGCTCAGTGTCTACATATGGGCTCTCCAAAGCCAGGGAAAGAGTGCCAATGCTGAAGGATTCTGCAGAGTCCATGAACGCCATTACCAGACCAAGGCAAGAGCAGATGATCTGCACAAAAAACTTTGAATGCTATAATTTTGCATATCGAAAAGATACGAAGGCCCCTGTGATTGTGAAAGTTGCCTAGAGGGGGGGTGAATAGGGCGAAACTGAAATTTACAAAGTTAATCACAACTACAAGCCGGGTTAGCGTTAGAAATATAATCGAGTCCGCGAGAGAGGGTGAAAAACAAATCGCAAGTAAATAAGAAGGGTGACACGTGGATTTGTTTTACCGAGGTTTGGTTCTCACAAACCTACTCCCCGTTGAGGAGGCCACAAAGGTCGGGTCTTTTTCAACCGCTTCCCTCTCTCAAACGGTCCCTCAGACCGAGTGAGCTTTCTCTTCTCAAATCAACCAGGAACAAAAGTTCCCCGCAAGGACCACCACACAATTGGTGTCTCTTGCCTCGGTTACAAGTGAGTATTGATCTCAAGAAAGAATGAGAAAGAAGAAAGCAATCCAAGCGCAAGAGCTCAAAAGAACACAACAAATCACTCTCACTAGTCACTAAAGCTTTTGTGGAATTGGGAGAGGATTTGATCACTTGGGTGTGTCTAGAATTGAATACTAGAGCTCTTGTAAGTAGTTGGAAGGTGAGAAACTTGGATGACTTGAATGTGGGGTGGTTGGGGGTATTTATAACCCCAACCACCAAACTAGCCGTTTGGTGGGGCTGTCTGTCGCATGGTGCACCGGACAGTCCGGTGCACACCGGACAGTGTTCGGTGCGCCAGCCACGTCACCAGGCCATTGGGTTCCGACCGTTGGAGCTCTGACTGCTGGGCCCGCCTGGATGTCCAGTGGCACACCGGACATGCACTGTAGAGTGTCCGGTGCGCCACTTCGCGCGTGCCTGACTTCTGCGCGCTCTGGCGCGCATTAAATGCTTCTGTAGGTGACCGTTGGCGCGAAGTAGCCGTTGCTCCGCTGGCTCACCGGACAGTCCGGTGTACACCGGACACGTCCGGTGAATTATAGCGGAGCAAATTCCTGAAGCTGGCGAGTTCCAGAGTTGCTCTCCCCTGGGGCACCGGACAGTCCGGTGAATTATAGCGGAGCGCCTCTGGATTTTCTCAAAGGTGAAGAGTTCAGCGTGAAGTCCCCTGGTGCACCGGACACTGTCCGGTGGCACACCAGACAGTCCGGTGCGCCAGACCAGGGCACACTTCGGTTATCCCTTGCTCTCTTTGTTGAACCCAATTCTTGGTCTTTTTATTGGCTAAGTGTGAACCTTTGACACCTATATAACTCATACACTAGAGCAAAGCTAGTTAGTCCAATTATTTGTGTTGGGCAATTCCACCACCAAAATCAATTAGGAAATAGGTGTAAGCCTAATTCCCTTTCAATCTCCCCCTTTTTGGTGATTGATGCCAACACAAACCAAAGCAAGTATAGAAGTGCATAATTGAACTAGCTTGCATAATGTAAGTGCAAAGGTTGCTTGGAATTGAGCCAATATAAATACTTATAGAATACGCATGGATTGTTTCTTCATTTCTAACATTTTGGACCACGCTTGCACCACATGTTTTGTTTCTGCAAATTCTTTTGTAAATCCTTTTCAAAGTTCTTTTGCAAATAGTCAAAGGTAAATGAATAAGATTTTGCAAAGCATTTTCAAGATTTGAAATTTTCTCCCCCTATTTCAAATGCTTTTCCTTTGACTAAACAAAACTCCCCCTAGATGAAATTCTCCTCTTAGTGTTCAAGAGGGTTTTTAAGATATCAATTTTGAAAATGCTAACTTCTCCCCCTTTTTGAACACAATAAGATACCAATTTTACCAATTGAAAATCCTTAATTTTAAAATTAGGTGGTGGTGCGGTCCTTTTGCTTTGGGCTAATACTCTCTCCCCCTTTGGCATGAATCGCCAAAAACGGAGTCATTAGAGCCCTTAGAATTACTTTCTCCCCCTTGGTCATAAATAAATGAGTGAAGATGATACCAAAGACGGAGAGTTGCTCGGAGCAACGGCGAAGGATGAGTTACGTAGTGGAAGCCTTTGTCTTCGCCGAAGACTCCAATTCCCTTTCAACATACCTATGACTTGGTTTGAAATAGACTTGAAAAGACATTAGTCATAGCATATGAAAGAGACATGATCAAAGGTATATGAATGAGCTATGTGTGCAAATTAACAAAAGAAGTTCCTAGAGTCAAGAATATTTAGCTCATGCCTAAGTTTGTTAAAGGTTTGTTCATCAAGAGGCTTGGTAAAGATATCGGCTAATTGATCTTTAGTATTAATGTATGCAATCTCGATATCTCCCTTTTGTTGGTGATCCCTTAAAAAGTGATACCGAATGGCTATGTGCTTAGTGCGGCTATGCTCAACGGGATTATCCGCCATGCGGATTGCACTCTCATTATCACATAGAAGAGGAACTTTGGTTAATTTGTAACCATAGTCCCTAAGGGTTTGCCTCATCCAAAGTAGTTGCGCGCAACAATGGCCTACGACAATGTACTCGTCTTCGGCGGTAGAAAGAGCTACGGAATTTTGCTTCTTTGAAGCCCAAGACACCAAGGATCTTCCCAAGAACTGGCAAGTCCCCGATGTGCTCTTTCTATTGATTTTACACCCCGCCCAATCGGCATCCGAATAACCAATTAAATCAAAAGTGGATCCTCTAGGATACCAAAGCCCAAACTTAGGAGTATAAACTAAATATCTCAAGATTCGTTTTACGGCCGTAAGGTGAGCTTCCTTAGGGTCGGCTTGGAATCTTGCACACATGCATACGGAAAGCATAATATCCGGTCGAGATGCACATAAGTAGAGTAAAGATCCTATCATCGACCGGTATACCTTTTGATCGACAGATTTACCTCCTTCGTCGAGGTCGAGATGCCCATTGGTTCCCATGGGTGTCTTGATGGGTTTGGCATCCTTCATCCCAAACTTGCTTAGAATGTCTTGAGTATACTTCGTTTGGCTTAGGAAGGTGCCCTCTTGGAGTTGCTTTACTTGAAATCCTAAGAAATACTTCAACTCCCCCATCATAGACATCTCGAATTTTTGTGTCATGATCCTACTAAATTCTTCACATGTAGACTCGTTAGTAGACCCAAATATAATATCATCAACATAAATTTGGCATACAAACAAGTCATTCTCAAGAGTTTTAGTAAATAAAGTAGGATCGACCTTTCCGACTTTGAAGCCATTATTTAAAAGGAAATCTCTAAGGCATTCATACCATGCTCTTGGGGCTTGCTTGAGCCCATAAAGCGCCTTAGAGAGTTTATAGACATGATTAGGATACTCACTATCTTCAAAGCCGGGAGGTTGCTCAACATAGACCTCTTCCTTGATTGGTCCGTTGAGGAAGGCACTTTTCACGTCCATTTGGTAAAGCTTGAAGCCATGGTAAGTAGCATAGGCCAATAGTATACGAATTGACTCAAGCCTAGCTACGGGTGCATAGGTTTCACCGAAATCCAAACCTTCGACTTGGGAGTATCCCTTGGCCACAAGTCGGGCTTTGTTCCTTGTCACCACACCATGCTCGTCTTGCTTGTTGCAGAACACCCATTTGGTTCCTACAACATTTTGATTAGGACGTGGAACCAAATGCCATACCTCATTCCTAGTGAAGTTGTTGAGCTCCTCTTGCATCGCCACCACCCAATCCGAATCTTGAAGTGCTTCCTCTATCCTGTGTGGCTCAATAGAGGAAACAAAAGAGTAATGCTCACAAAAATGTGCAACACGAGATCTAGTGGTTACCCCCTTACGAATATCGCCGAGGATGGTGTCGACGAGGTGATCTCGTTGGATTGCTTGGTGGACTCTTGGGTGTGGCGGCCTTGGTTCTTCATCCTCCTTGTCTCGATCATTTGCATCTCCCCCTTGATCATTGCCGTCATCTTGAGGTGGCTCATTTGCTGGATCTTCTCCTTCATCAACTTGAGCCTCATCCTCATTTTGAGTTGGTGGAGATGCTTGCGTGGAGGAGGATGGTTGATCTTGTGCATTTGGAGGCTCTTCGGATTCCTTAGGACACACATCCCCAATGGACATGTTCCTTAGCGCGATGCACGGAGCCTCTTCATCACCTATCTCATCAAGATCAACTTGCTCTACTTGAGAGCCGTTAGTCTCATCAAACACAACGTCACAAGAAACTTCAACTTGCCCAGAGGACTTGTTAAAGACTCTATATGCCCTTGTGTTTGAATCATATCCTAGTAAAAAGCCTTCTACAGTCTTAGGAGCAAATTTAGATTTTCTACCTCTTTTAACAAGTATAAAGCATTTGCTACCAAAGACTCTAAAATATGAAATATTGGGCTTTTTACCGGTTAGGAGTTCGTATGATGTCTTCTTGAGGATTCGGTGTAGATATAATCGGTTGATGGCGTAGCAAGCGGTGTTGACCGCCTCGGCCCAAAACCGATCCGAAGTCTTGTACTCATCAAGCATGGTTCTTGCCATGTCCAATAGAGTCCTATTCTTCCTCTCCACTACACCATTTTGTTGTGGTGTGTAGGGAGAAGAGAACTCATGCTTGATGCCCTCCTCCTCAAGGAAGCCTTCGATTTGTGAGTTCTTGAACTCCGTCCCATTGTCACTTCTTATTTTCTTGATCCTTAAGTCGAACTCGTTTTGAGCCCATC
The DNA here is from genome assembly GCF_902167145.1 of Zea mays. Taxonomy (NCBI): domain Eukaryota; kingdom Viridiplantae; phylum Streptophyta; class Magnoliopsida; order Poales; family Poaceae; genus Zea; species Zea mays. Next base: position 115,330,301 of record NC_050096.1, read on the forward strand.
TCAAGAATCCTTTTAATGTCTCTTGGGTATGAGATTTTTCCTGCAAAAAGAATACCCAAGTGAAGCGAGAATAATCATCCACAATAACTAGACAGTACTTACTCCCGCCGATGCTTAGGTAAGCGATCGGGCCGAATAGGTCCATGTGTAGGAGCTCCAGTGGCCTATCGGTTGTCATAATGTTTTTGTGTGGATGATGGACACCAACTTGCTTCCCTCCTTGGCATGCGCTACAGATCCTGTCTTTCTCAAAATGAACATTTGTTAATCCTAAAATGTGCTCTCCCTTTAGAAGCTTGTGAAGATTCTTCATCCCAACATGGGCTAGTCGGCGGTGCCATAGCCAACCCATGTTAGTCTTAGCAATTAAGCAAGTGTCGAGTTCAGCTCTATCAAAATCTACTAAGTATAGCTGACTCTCTAACACTCCCTTAAATTCTATTGAATCATCACTTCTTCTAAAGACAGTGACACCTACATCAGTAAATAGACAGTTGTAGCCCATTTGACATAATTGAGAAACGAAAAGAAAATTGTAATCTAAAGAATCTACAAGAAAAACATTGGAAATGGAATGGTCAGGTGATATAGCAATTTTACCCAATCCTTTGACCAAACCTTGGTTCCCATCCCCGAATGTGATAGCTCGTTGGGGATCTTGGTTTTTCTCATAGGAGGAGAACATTTTCTTCTCCCCTGTCATGTGGTTTGTGCACCCGCTGTCGATGATCCAACTTGAGCCCCCGGATGCATAAACCTACAAAACATGTTTAGTTCTTGACTTTAGGTACCCAAATGTTTTTGGGTCCTTTGGCATTAGATACAAGAACTTTGGGTACCCAAACACAAGTCTTTGACCCCTTGTGCTTGCCCCCAACATACTTGGCAACTACCTTGCCGGATTTGTTAGTTAAAACATATGATGCATCAAAAGTTTTAAATGAAATGTCATGATCATTTGATGCACTAGGAGTTTTCTTCTTGGGCAACTTAGCACGAGTTGGCTGCCTAGAACTAGATGTTTCACCCTTATACATAAATGCATGGTTAGGGCCAGAGTGAGACTTCCTAGAGTGAATTCTCCTAATTTTGCTCTCAGGATAACCGGCAGGGTACAAAATGTAACCCTCGTTATCTTGAGGCATGGGAGCCTTGCCCTTAACAAAATTAGACAATTTCTCAGGAGGGGCATTAAGCTTGACATTGCCTCCCTGTTGGAAGCCAATGCCATCCTTAATGCCAGGGCGTCTCCCTCTATAAAGCATGCTTCTAGCAAATTTAAACTTTTCGTTTTCTAAGTCATGCTCGGCAATTTTAGCATCTAACTTTGCTATATGATCATTTTGTTATTTAATTAAAGCCATGTGATCATGAATAGCATCAATGTTAACATCTCTACATCTAGTGCAAATAGTAGTGTGCTCAACGGTAGATGTAGATGGTTTGCAAGATTTTAATTCTACAACCTTAGCATGCAATATGTCATTTTTACTTCTAAGGTCGGAAATGGTAGCATTGCAAACATCAAAATCTTTAGCCTTAGCAAGCAATTTTTCATTTTCATCTCTAAGGCTAGCAAGAGAAATGTTCAATTCTTCAATCTTAGCAAGCAAATCATCATTATCATTTCTAAGATTGGGAATCGAAACATTACAAGCAATGGAATCAACCTTAGCTAACAAATTAGCATTCTCATTTCTAAGGTTGTCTATAGTCTCATGGCAAGTGCTTAGCTCACTAGATAATTTTTCACATTTTTCAACTTCTAGAGCATAAGCATTTTTAACTTTAACATGCTTTTTATTTTCCTTGATTAGGAAGTCCACTTGGGAGTCCAAGAGATCATCCTTCTCATGGATGGCACTAATTAATTCATTTAGTTTCTCTTTTTGTTGCATGTTTAAGTTGGCAAAAAGAGTACGCAAATTATCTTCCTCATCACTAGCATTATCATCGCTAGAGGATTCATATCTAGTGGAGGATTTAGATTTAACCTTTTTATTTTTGCCGTCCTTTGCCATGAGGCACTTGTGGCCGACGTTGGGGAAGAGAAGTCCCTTGGTGACGGCGATGTTGGCGGCGTCCTCGTCGTCGGAGGAGTCGCTAGAGCTTTCGTCGAAGTCCCACTCGCGACAAACATGGGCATCTCCGCCCTTCTTCTTGTAGTACCTCTTCTTCTCCTTTCTTCTCCCCTTTTTGTCGTCGCCCCTGTCACTGTCACTAGAAATAGGACATTTTGCTATAAAGTGACCGGGCTTACCACACTTGTAGCAAACTTTCTTGGAGCGGGGTTTGTAGTCCTTCCCCCTCCTTTGTTTGAGGATTTGGCGGAAGCTTTTGATGACGAGCGCCATTTCCTCGTTGTCGAGCTTTGAGGCGTCGATTGGTTGTCTACTTGGTGTAGACTCCTCCTTCTTCTCCTCCGTTGCCTTAAATGCGACCGATTGAGCTTCGAACGTGGAGGGATCGTCAAGCTCGTTGATCATAAACTCAAAGCTCACAAAATTCCCGATTACTTCCTCGGGAGTCATTAGTGTATATCTAGGATTACCATGAATTAATTGCACTTGAGTAGGGTTAAGGAAAATAAGTGATCTTAAAATAACCTTAACCACCTCGTGGTCATCCCACTTCTTGCTCCCGAGGTTGCGCACTTGATTCACCAAGGTTTTGAGTCGGTTGTACATGTCTTGAGGCCCCTCCCCTTGGCGAAGACAGAAGCGACCGAGCTCCCCCTCGATCGTTTCCCGCTTGGTGATCTTGGTTAGCTCATCACCCTCGTGCGCGGTCTTGAGCACGTCCCAAACTTCCTTGGCGCTTTTTAATCCTTGCACCTTGTTGTACTCCTCCCTACTTAGAGAAGCGAGGAGTATGGTTGTGGCTTGGGAGTTGAAGTGCTCGATTTGGGCCACTTCGTCCTCATCATAATCCTCATCCCCTACGGATGGTACCTGTGCTCCAAACTCAACAACATTCCATATACTTTTGTGGAGTGAAGTTAGGTGAAATTTCATTAAATCACTCCACCTAGCATAGTCTTCACCGTCAAAGGTTGGCGGTTTGCCTAATGGAACGAAAAGTAATGGAGTATGTCTAGAGGTGCGAGGATAGTGTAAGGGAATCTTACTAAACTTCTTGCGCTCATGGCGCTTAGAAGTTATGGAGGGCGCGTCGGAGCCGAAGGTAGATGGTGATGAGGTGTCGGTCTCGTAGTAGACCACCTTCCTCGTCTTCTTTTTCTTGTCCCCACTCCGATGCGACTTGTGGGAAGAAGCTTTCTTCTCCTTCCCTTTTCCCTTTTTGCGGGACTCTTCCGATGAAGCCTTCCCGTGGCTTGTAGTGGGCTTTTCGCTGGTCTCCATCTCCTTCTTGGCGTGATCTCCCGACATCACTTCGAGCGGTTAGGCTCTAATGAAGCACCGGGCTCTGATACCAATTGAAAGTCGCCTAGAGGGGGGTGAATAGGGCAAAACAGAAATTTACAAAGTTAATCACAACTACAAGCCGGGTTAGCGTTAGAAATATAATCGAGTCCACGAGAGAGGGTGAAAAACAAATCACAAGTAAATAAGAAGGGTGACACGCGGATTTGTTTTACCGAGGTTCGGTTCTCACAAACCTACTCCCCATTGAGGAGGCCATAAAGGCCGGGTCTTTTTCAACCCCTTCCGTCTCTCAAACGGTCCCTCGGACCGAGTGAGCTTTCTCTTCTCAAATCAACCAGGAACAAAACTTCCCCGCAAGGACCACCACACAATTGGTGTCTCTTGCCTCGGTTACAAGTGAGTATTGATCTCAAGAAAGAATGAGAAAGAAGAAAGCAATCCAAGCGCAAGAGCTCAAAAGAACACAACAAATCACTCTCACTAGTCACTAAAGCTTTTGTGGAATTGGGAGAGGATTTGATCACTTGGGTGTGTCTAGAATTGAATACTAGAGCTCTTGTAAGTAGTTGGAAGGTGAGAAACTTGGATGACTTGAATGTGGGGTGGTTGGGGGTATTTATAACCCCAACCACCAAACTAGCCATTTGGTGGGGCTGTCTGTCGCATGGTGCACCGGACAGTCCGGTGCACACCGGACAGTGTCCGGTGCGCCAGCCATGTCACCAGGCCGTTGGGTTCCAACCGTTGGAGCTCTGACTGCTGGGCCCGCCTGGATGTCCGGTGGCACACCGGACATGCACTATAGAGTGTCTGGTGCGCCACTTCGCGCGTGCCTGACTTCTGCGCGCTCTGGCGCGCATTAAATGCTTCTGCAGGTGACCGTTGGCGCGAAGTAGTCGTTGCTCCGCTGGCTCACCGGACAGTCCGGTGTACACCGGACACGTCCGGTGAATTATAGCGGAGCAAATTCCCGAAGCTGGCGAGTTCCAGAGTTGCTCTCCCCTGGGGCACCGGACAGTCCGGTGAATTATAGCGGAGCGCCTCTGGATTTTCCCGAAGGTGAAGAGTTCAGCGTGAAGTCCCCTGTTGCACCGGACACTGTCCGGTGGCACACCGGACAGTCCGGTGCGCCAGACCAGGGCACACTTCGGTTATCCCTTGCTCTCTTTGTTGAACCCAATTCTTGGTCTTTTTATTGGCTAAGTGTGAACCTTTGACACCTGTATAACTCATACACTAGAGCAAAGCTAGTTAGTCCAATTATTTGTGTTGGGCAATTCAACCACCAAAATCAATTAGGAAATAGGTGTAAGCCTAATTCCCTTTCAGATTGGATACCGCACCAAACGGCCTACTCGCTGGAAAATTGAGTGGTTTTATGTGAAAGCTGACGAGAAGAGAAGGGAGAAGCTTATGAGTATAGTGATGAGTCCCTTGAAATTAAGCTTCGGCAAGCCAAGACCACTATGCAACATGCAACTCGGCTCCCCATGCCAACTAGCCGAAGTAGAATTCAGAGTTGTGGCCGAGCACATCAGTACTCGAGACTTAGTGCAAGAATACTTGACGTACAAGACTTTTCCCACATCAGGTGGGTGGGGAATGCCGAAGAAAAAAGACGAAGGTAAGAAATTTGAACTTGTGAGACTGCCATACCGCTTTAAGTTTCAGAAAACCTTCAGCGGTCCTTGTGCCGAATGGTTGGAGGTCATTGAAGCAATGTGCAATGACATCATTGGGAATTACACTAAGAAGGAGGACCAACTGATGACTGCTGCCTTCGGCACACAGGAGAAACGAAGGCTAAACTGAGTGATGGATGCCCTTGGCTTCGAGTATCCTGATTATGATAGACTTGACAAAGAGGCCGGGAGAGTGAAGAAGATGAGAGCACCTAGAGGGGGGGGGGGGGGTGAATAGGTGATCCTGTAAAATTCAACACTAATAGCCACAAAACTTAGTTATTTAAGTTAGAACGACTAAGTAGCTTGAAACGAGCTCTTGTGAACACAGACAATCAAAGAGAAAGCACACAAGAGACACGTGATTTTTATCCCGTGGTTCGGCCAAGTAACACTTGCCTACTTCCACGTTGTGGCGTCCCAATGGACGAGGGTTGCACTCAACCCCTTTCAAGTGATCCGATGATCAACTTGAATACCATGGTTTTTCCTTTCTTAGTCTTTCTCCCGTCCGCGAGGAATCTCCACAACTTGGAGCCTCTCGCCCTTACAATGATGATCACAAAAGAAGCACAAAAGTAAGGGAGGGGAGAGCAACACACCCAAGACTCAAATCATAGCACAATCACGCACACAAGTCACAACTTGAGCTCAAAACACAACCCACGGAGTTCACAACTCAAATGGAGCTCAAGTCACTATCTCAAAGAATCAAATGCGCGAAGTTGGAGTCTTGGAGTCTTAGAATGTTTCTTGTAAGCTTGGGTAACTCCTCCATGCGCCTAGGGGTCCCTTTTATAGCCCCAAGGCAAATAGGAGCCGTTGGAGGCCAACAAGGAAGGCTATCCTTGCCTTCTGTCGGGTGGCGCACCGGACAGTCCGGTGCGCCACCGGACATTCACTATAGATGGTCCGGTGCCGATCTCCTTCCTATTCTAGCGCAGACGACCGTTGCATCTCTGGGGCAGTTGGCGCACCGCACACTGTCCGGTGCACACCGGACAGTCCGGTGCCCCCTGCCGACCGTTGGTGCTGGCCACACGTCGCCCGCGGATTGCGCGGCCGACCGTTGCGCTGGCGACCGTTGGCTCATCGGACAGTCTGGTGAATTATAGTCGTACGCCGCCAAACTTTCCCAAGAGTGGCCTGTTCACCGGAGGCTGGCCTGGTGCACCGTACACTGTCCGGTGCACCACCAGACAGACCGGTGTGCCAGACCGAGCTGGATTTAGGCTGCACCAAGCCAAGTCATTTTGGTTCTTTTCTTCTTTTCTTCTCACTATTTCTAGCACTTAGATAAAACATATTAGTACTTAAAAACTATGTACTAAGTCTAGAAACATACCTTCTCTTTGGTTTGCACTTCTCTTTCTTCATTTAGCACATAAGAACTTATTTAAAAGTGTTGGGCACTTACTCACCAAAACATAATAGAAATTGCCCAAGGGCACATTTCCCTTTCAATCTCCCCCTTTTTGGTGATTTATGCCAACACATCCAAAAGCAACTAAAAGAAGTGCAACATCACTGCAATTGAGAACAAAATTGTATTTGCACAAATTTTGACATATTTGGATCATTCTTTGCCACCACTTGGTTTGTTTTTGCAAATCAAATTCATTTTCCTATCTCTAAGTCAAACACACTTGTTTAGGCACAAAGAGAGATATTCCAATGGAAAAATTGATCAAGTGCCAAAAACTCCCCCTTTTTCCCATAATCATAAATTCTCCCCCACAAGAGACCAAATTTTGCAATAAGAGTATTTTGGACAAATCAAAGATTCTAACTCTACTATTTTCAAAATTCTCAAGTGGTAGCTGATCCATTTGCTTTGGCCTTAATTTCTCCCCCTTCGGCATCAAGCACCAAAACGCGATCATTTTTGGCCTTTTAACCCCATTGCCTCACCAAAAATGTCAATTAAGAGCAAAAGGCAATAAGAGCATAAGAATGAACTTGGAGGTGAGTACACTAATACCGAAGTGCAGTGGAAGTCTTTGCATGGTCCAAGTTCATCTTTTCCCTTTCAATGCACCTTTGAGACTACATCAAGTAACTCAAACACAAGGGTTAGTTTCAAAGTTGTAGCACTTCTCCCCCTAAATATGTGCATCATTCACACATGGACTTGTGAGGTCCGGGGATCCCTTGCACAACTTGAGCACCATAAATAAGCAACAAATTTCATAAATGCAAAAATTAACATGATCAAAGGCATAAAACACATGTATGCTATAGATCAATCCAAGTTACGCGAATCTAAGACATTTAGCTCACTACACAACCTGCAAAAGGTTTTCTCATCTAATGGCTTGGTAAAGATATCGGCTAGCTGGTTCTCGGTGCTAATATGGAAAACCTCGATATCTCCCTTTTGCTGGTGGTCTCTCAAAAAGTGATGCCGGATGTCTATGTGCTTAGTGTGGCTGTGTTCAACAGGATTATCCGCCATGCGAATTGCACTCTCATTGTCACATATGAGTGGGACTTTGCTCAGATTGTAGCCAAATTCCCGGAGGGTTTGCCTCATCCAAAGTAGTTGCGTGCAACACTGTCCTGCGGTAACATACTCAGCCTCAGCGGTGGATAGGGCAACAGAGGTTTGTTTCTTTGAGCTCCAAGACACCAGGGACCTTCCTAGGAATTGGCACGTCCCTGATGTAATCTTCCTATCAACCTTGCATCCAGCATAATCGGAGTCTGAATATCCAATTAAGTCAAAGGTAGACCCCTTTGGATACCAGATCCCGAAGCAAGGCGTAGAAACTAAATATCTAAGAATCCGCTTAACGGCCACAAGGTGACATTCCCTTGGGTCGGATTGATATCTAGCACACATGCATACGCTAAGCATAATATCCGGTCTTCTAGCACATAAATAAAGTAATGACCCTATCATAGACCGGTATGCCTTTTGATCAACGGACTTACCTGCTTTGTTGAGGTCGACATGTCCGTCGGTTCCCATAGGTGTTGTCGGGGACCATAATTAAGGGTACCCCCAAGACTCCTAATCTCAGCTGGTAACACCCATCAGCACAAAGCTGCAAAGGCCTGATGGGCGCGATTTAGGTCAAGGCTCCGTCCACTCAAGGGACACGATATCGCCTCGCCCGAGCCCAGCCTCGGGCAAAGGCAACCGACCCAGGAGGATTCACGTCTCGCCCGAGGGTCCCCTCAAGCGACGGACGCACCTTCGGCTCGCCCGAGGCCCAGTCTTCGCGGAGAAGCAACCTTGGCCAGATCATCACGCCAACCGACCGTATCGCAGGAGCATTTAATGCAAGGATCGACTGACACCTTATCCTGATGCGCGCTCCTCAGTCGACAGGGCCGAAGTGACCGCAGTCACTTCGCCGCTCCACTGACCGACCTGACAGGAAAACAGCGCCGCCTGCCCTGCTCCGACTGCTGTGCCACTCGATAGAGTGAGGCTGACAACAGCTAAGTCCAGCCTCAGGCGCCATAGGAAGCTCCGCCTCGCCCGACCCAGGGCTCAGACTCAACCTCGACATCAGAAGACGGACTCCGCCTCGCCCGACCCAGGGCTCGGACTCAACCTCGACCTCGGAAGATGGACTCCGCCTCGCCCGACCCAGGGCTCGGACTCAACCTCGACCTCGGAAGACGGACTCCGCCTCGCCCGACCCAGGGCTCGGACTCAACCTCGACCTCGGAAGACGGACTCCGCCTCGCCCGACCCAGGGCTCGGACTCAACCTCGACCTCGGAAGACAGACTCCGCCTCACCCGACCCAGGGCTCAGACTCGACCTCGACCTCGGAGGAGCCTCCGCCTCGCCCGACCTTGGGCTCGGACCGACCACGTCACAGGGGGGCCATCATTACCCTACCCCTAGCTAGCTCAAGCTACGAGGAACAAGACCGGCGTCCCATCTGGCTCGCCTCGATAAACAAGTAATGATGGCACCCCGTGTGCTCCATGACGACGGCGGCTCTCAGCCCCTTAAGGAAGCAAGAGGACGTCAGCAAGGATCCGACAGCCCCGACAGCTGTCCTTCCACAGGGCTCAAGCGCTCCTCCGATGGCCACAACATCACATGAACAGGGTGCCAAAACCTCTCTGACTGCCACGACAGCATGTACTTAGGGCTCTAGCTCCTCTCTGCTAGACACGTTAGCACACTGCTACACCCCCCATTGTACACCTAGGCCCTCTCCTTACGACTATAAAAGGAAGGTCCAAGGCTCTCGTACGAGAAGGTTGGCAGCGCGGGAGAACGGGCTGGCGGACAGTCTCCCTCTCTCTCTCTCCCTCGCGGACGCTTGTAACCCCCTACTGCAAGCGCACCCGACCTGGGCGCAGGACAACACGGAGGCCGCGGGATTACCCTTTTGCCGTTTCTCCCCCCCTTCGTGCTCCGTCTCGCGCCGACCCATCTGGGCTGGGACACGCGACGACAATTTACTCGTCGGTCCAGGGACCCCCCGGGGTCGAAACGCCGACAGTTGGCGCGCCAGGTAGGGGCCTGCTGCGTGTTGACGAACAACTTCCCGTCAAGCTCCAGATGGGTAGTCTCCAGCAACCTCTTCAACCCGGGACGATGCTTCGTTTTGGGAGTCTTGAGTTCATGTCCCTGGACGGTTTCGGGAGTCTTGAGTTCATGTCCCTCGACGACAGTTACGACATGATACATCCTTCCTCTGCCGCGCGACAACGACAATGGCGGCCGTCAGCCCGCCCGCCAGCGGCGGAATCGACGACGTCTTCCCCACGTGGCGGAAGAGCAACACACGGGTCTGTCCCGTCACCTTCCCCGCCGACGGAGGAGGAGGCAGGGCAGGCATGGCCAAGCGGGAGGCGGCACCTCGTCGGCTATCGAGCGAGTCGACGGCGCCGGCGCCCCAACGGGGGACACGTCGGGCGTTGACCTCGCGTCTGAGACGAAGATGAGCGTCGTTTCCCCGCAACACGCCAACTCCAAGCAGATGGACGACGCCAGCACGCTCGCGAAGGACTTGCTGGGCGTTAGCCTCGTGCCTGAGACAACGGTGCAGTCCGTCCCTGACGCGGCTTCGTCACCACCCGTCGATCAAGAGGTACCGTCTGTTTCCCATTCCATGCCTTTTAGATTCAGCTGCGACCCACCAAGCGACCCTGCTTCGGTGGACACTTTCATAAAGGCATGTCCAAACCCTCCGGGGTATCATATGCGGTCACCCTGGGACTGGCTAACGGCCGTCTTGACCTACGGGCCTCTGGGTTCCGAGGAAGATGACGAGCCCGACTTTGGTTGGGATTTCTCCGGGCTTGATAACCCCAGTGCCATGCGGGACTTCATGACCGCATGTGACTACTGCCTCTCCGATTGCTCCGATAGCAGCCACAGCCTCGGCGACGAGGACTGTGGCCCAAGTCGCGAATGCTTCCACGTCGATCTAGGGGGTCTCGACGAAGGCAACCATCTTGGTACGCCGGAGGACGGTGATCCCCCTAGGCCTGTGCCTCGCGTTGACATCCTTCGAGAGCTAGCTGTGGTCCCAGTCCCTGCGGGGGGTCAGGACGCACAGCTCGAGCAAATCCGCGAGGTACAGGCTAGGCTCGACGAGGAAGCAGGACAACTTGTGCAGCTTCGGCAAAATATCAGACAGGAGTGGGCAGGCCGAGCACCGGCCGGAGAAGCGCGTCACCTGACCCAGGATGTCCAGCACCGCATCGCCAATGATGCCAGGGCAAGGCTGCCCCCGGCTTCCAGTGGGGTCGGCGAGAACCTGGCTGCAGCAGCGATACTACTCCGAGCGATGCCGGAACCATCCACCACCGAGGGGCGGCGTATCCAAGGAGAGCTCAAGAATCTCCTGGAAGATGCCGCGGTCCGACGGGCCGAGAGCTCTGCCTCCCGAAGGCAGGGGTACCTCCCGGAGCATCACGCCGCGACTTCCCGATTCATGCGGGAAGCCTCGGTCCACACCGGGCGAACGCGGAACTCAGCGCCTGCGACCCCGGGTCGCCTCGGCAACGAGCACCACCGCCGCGACCGTCGAGCCAACCTCGACGAGAAGGTGCGCCGAGGCTACCACCACAGGCATGGGGGACGCTACGACAGCGGGGAGGATCAGAGCCCCTCGCCCGAACCACCCGGTCCGCGAGCTTTCAGCCGGGCCATACGACGGGCGCCGTTCCCGACCCGGTTCCGAACCCCGACTACCATCACCAAGTACTCGGGGGAGTCAAAGCCGGAGCTGTGGCTCGCGGACTACCGGCTGGCCTGCCAGCTGGGTGGGACGAACGATGACAACCTCATCATCCGTAACCTTCCCCTGTTCCTCTCCGACGCCGCCCGAGCCTAGCTGGAGCATCTGCCTCCCGCGCAGATCTCCAACTGGGACGACCTGGTCAAAGCCTTCGCCGGCAACTTCCAGGGCACATACATGCGCCCTGAGAACTCCTGGGATCTCCGAAGCTGCTGCCAGCATCCGGGAGAGTCCCTGCGGGACTACATCCGGCGATTTTCGAAGCAGCGCACCAAGCTGCCCAACATCACCGTCTTGGATGTCATCGGCGCTTTCCTCGCTGGCACCACTTGCCGCGACCTGGTGAGCAAGTTGGGTCGCAAGACTCCCACCAGGGCGAGCGAGCTGATGGACATCGCCACCAAGTTCGCCTCTGGGCAGGAGGCGGTCTAGGCCATCTTTCGGAAGGACAAGCAGCCTCAGGGGCGCCAGCCGGAAGACGTCCCCGAGGCGTCCGCTCAGCACAGCGCGAGGAAGAAGGGCAAGAAGAAGTCGCAAGCGAAACGCGACGCCGCCGACGCGGACCTTGTCGCCGCCGCCGAGCACAGGAACCCTCGGAAGCCTCCTGGAGGCGCCAACCTGTTCGACAAGATGCTCAAGGAGCCGTGTCCCTATCATCAGGGTCCCGTCAAGCACACCCATGAGGAGTGCGTCATGCTTCGGCACCACTTCCACAGGGCCGGGCCACCGACGGAAGGTGGCCAAGCCCACAACAACGACAAGAAGGAGGATCACAAGGCAGAGGAGTTCCCCGAGGTCCACGACTGCTTCATGATCTACGGTGGGCAAGTGGCAAACGCCTCGGCTCGGCACCGCAAGCCAAAGTGCCGGGAGGTCTGCTCGGTAAAGGTGGCGGCGCCAGTCTACCTAGACTGGTCCGACAAGCCCATCACCTTCGACCAGGGCGACCACCCCGACCGCGTGTCGAGCCCAGGAAAGTACCCGCTCGTTGTCGATCCCGTCATCGACAACATCAGGCTCACCAAGGTCCTCATGGACGGAGGCAGCAGCCTCAACATCATCTACGCCGAGACCCTCGGGCTCCTGCAGATCGATCTGTCCTCGATCCGGGTCGACGCGGCGCCCTTTCACGGGATCATCCCCGGGAAACGCGTCCAACCCCTCGGACAACTCGATCTGCCCGTCTGCTTCGGGACTCCCTCCAATTTCCGAAGGGAAACCCTCACGTTCGAGGTGGTCGGGTTCCGAGGAACCTACCACGCAGTGCTGGGGAGGCCATGCTATGTCAAGTTCATGGCCGTCCCCAACTACACCTACCTCAAGCTCAAGATGCCGGGCCCCAACGGGGTCATCACCGTCGGCCCCACGTACCGACACGCGTACGAATGCGACGTGGAGTGCGTGGAGTACGCTGAGGCCCTCACCGAATCCGAGGCCCTCATCGCCGACCTGGAGAGCCTCTCCAAGGAGGCGCCATATGCGAAGCGCCACGCCGGCAACTTCGAGCCAGCTGAGACGGTTAAGTCCGTCCCTCTCGACCCCAGCAACGACGCCTCCAAGCAGATCCGGATCGGCTCCGAGCTCGACCCCAAATAGGAAGCAGTGCTCGTTGACTTTCTCCGTGCGAACGCCGAAGTCTTTGCGTGGAGTCCCTCGGACATGCCTGGCATACCGAGCTGGAGCCCGACCCGTGAAGCAGCCTATGCGCCGATTCGACGAAGAAAAGCGCAGAGCCATAGGCGAGGAGATCCACAAGCTGATGGCTGTAGGGTTCATCAAAGAGGTATTCCATCCTGAATGGCTTGCCAACCCTGTGCTTGTGAGAAAGAAAGGAGTTAAATGGCGGATGTGTGTAGACTATACTGGTCTAAACAAAGCATGTCCGAAGGTTCCCTACCCTCTGCCTCGCATCGATCAAATCGTGGATTCCACTGCTGGGTGCGAAACCCTGTCTTTCCTCGATGCCTACTCAGGGTATCACCAAATCAGGATGAAAGAGTCCGACCAGCTCGCGACTTCTTTCATCACACCCTTTGGCATGTACTGCTACATTACTATGCCATTCGGTTTGAGGAATGCGGGTGCGACATACCAAAGGTGCATGAACCACGTGTTCGGAGAGCACATTGGTCAAACGGTCGAGGCTTACGTCGATGACATCATAGTCAAGACGAGGAAAGCCTCCGACCTCCTTTTCGACCTTGAAACGACATTCCGGTGTCTCAAAGCGAAAGGCGTAAAACTCAATCCCGAGAAGTGTGTCTTCGGAGTCCCCCAAGGCATGCTCCTGGGGTTTATCGTCTCCGAGCGGGGCATCGAGGCCAACCCGGAGAAAATCGCGGCCATCACCAACATGGGGCCCATCAAGGACTTTAAAGGAGTACAGAGGGTCCTGGGATGCCTTGCGGCTCTGAGCCGTTTCATCTCACGCCTCGGCGAAAGAGGCCTACCTCTGTATCGTCTCTTGAGGAAGACCGAGCGCTTTACTTGGACCCCCGAGGCCGAGGAAGCCCTCGGGAACCTAAAGGCGCTCCTTACAAGTGCGCCCATCCTAGTGCCCCCCGCTGACCGGAGAAACCCTCTTGATCTATGTCGCCGCTATCACTCAGGTGGTCAGCGCCGCGATCGTGGTCGAGAGACGAGAAGAGGGGCACGCATTGCCCGTCTAGAGGCCGGTCTACTTCATCAGTGAAGTACTGTCCGAGACCAAAATCCGCTACCCGCAAATCCGGAAGCTACTGTACGCGGTAATTCTAACGTGGCGAAAGTTGCGACACTACTTCGAGTCTCATCCGGTGACTGTGGTGTCATCCTTCCCCCTGGGGGAGATCATCCGGTGCCGAGAGGCCTTGGGTAGGATGGCAAAGTGGGCGGTGGAGATCATGGGCGAGACAATCTCGTTCGCCCCTCGGAAGGCCATCAAGTCCCAAATCTTGGCGGACTTTGTGGCTGAATGGGTCGACACCCAGCTTCCAGCAGCTCCGGTCCAACCGGAACTCTGGACCATGTTTTTCGACGGGTTGTTGATGAAAACAGGAGCGGGCGCGGGCCTGCTCTTCGTCTCACCCCTCGGGAAGCACCTCCGCTACGTTCTGCGCCTCCATTTCCCGGCGTCCAACAATGTGGCCGAGTACGAGGCTCCGGTTAATGGGTTGCGCATCGCCATCGAGCTAGGGGTCCGATGCCTCGACGCTCGTGGCGACTCGCAGCTTGTCATCGACCAAGTCATGAAGAACTCCCATTGCCGCGACCCGAAGATGGAAGCCTACTGCGATGAGGTTCGACGCCTAGAGGACAAGTTCTTCGGGCTCGAACTCAATCACATCGCCCGACGATACAACGAGACTGCGGACGAGCTGGCTAAGATAGCCTCGGGGCGGACAACGGTTCCCCCGGACGTCTTCTCTCGAGACCTACATCAACCCTCAGTCAAGACCGATGACACGCCCGAGCCCGAGAAGGTCTCGGCCCTGCCCGAGGCGCCCTCGGCTCGACCCGAGGCACCCTCGGCCTCCGAGGGTGATGCACTGCACGTCGAGGAAGAGCGGAAGGGGGTCCTGCCTAATCGAGACGGGCAGACCCCGTACCTGCAATATCTCCACCAAGGAGAGCTACCCCTCGACCGAGCCGAAGCTCGGCGACTGGCGCGGCGCGCCAAGTCGTTCGTCTTGCTGGGTGACGGGAAGGAGCTCTACCACCACAACCCCTCAGGCATCCTCCAGCGATGCATATCCATCGCCGAAGGCCAGGAGTTATTACAAGAAATACACTCAGGGGCTTGCGGTCACCACGCAGCACCTCGGGCCCTCGTTGGAAACACATTCCGGCAGGGTTTCTACTGGCCAACCGCGGTGGCCGACGCCACTAGGATTGTACGCACCTGCCAAGGGTGTCAATTCTACGCAAAGCAGACCCACCTGCCCGCTCAGGCTCTACAGACAATACCCATCACCTGGTCGTTCGCTGTGTGGGGTCTGGACCTCGTCGGTCCCTTGCAGAAGGCACCCGGGGGCTACACGCACCTGCTGGTCGCTATCTACAAATTCTCCAAGTGGATCGAGGTCCGACCCCTAAACAGCATCAGGTCCGAACAGGCGGTGGCGTTCTTCACCAACATCATCCATCGCTTTGGGGTCCCGAACTCCATCATCACCAACAACGACACCCAGTTCACCGGCAGAAAGTTCCTGGACTTCTGCGAGGATCACCACATCCGGGTGGACTGGGCCACCGTAGCTCACCCCATGACGAATGGGCAAGTAGAGCGTGCCAACGACATGATTGTACAAGGACTCAAGCCGCGGATCTACAACGACCTCAACAAGTTCGGCAGGCGATGGATGAAGGAACTCCCCTCGGTGGTCTGGAGTCTAAGGACAACGCCGAGCCGAGCCACGGGCTTCACGCCGTTCTTTCTAGTATATGGGGCCGAGGCCATCTTGCCCACAGACTTAGAATAGGGTTCCCCGAGGACGAGGGCGTACGACGACCGAAGCAATCGAACCAACTGAGAAGACTCACTGGACCAGCTGGAAAAGGCTCGAGACATGGCCTTACTACACTCGGTGCGGTATCAGCAGTCCCTGCGACACTACCACGCCCGAGGGGTTCGGTCCCGAGACCTCCAGGTGGGCGACTTGGTGCTTCGGCTACGACAAGACGCCCGAGGGCACCACAAGCTCACGCCTCCCTGGGAAGGGCCATTCATCATCGCCAAGATTTTGAAGCCCGGAACATACAAGCTGGCCAACAGTCAAGGCGAGGTCTACAACAACGCTTGGAACATCCGACAGCTACGTCGCTTCTACCCTTAAGATGTTTTCAAGTCGTTCATACACCTCGTTTAGATACGCCAACAAAGTCTAACCGTCAAGGAAGGGTCAGCCTTGCCTTGGCAAAGCTCGACCCTCCCTCGGGGGCTAGAAGGGGGACACCCCCTCTGCGTCAATATTTTCCTCGGAAAAAGTCTTTCTACCAGAACGTCTTTCGTGCTTTTCGACTACTTCAAAAGTGGGATCCTGAAAACGACGGAGTACACGTAAGCAGGTAAGGCCGACCGAGCCGAGGGACTCCTACGCCTCCGGGATACGGATACCTCACTCATCACCTTCTGCGATAAGTAACTCACGCTCGGATAAGCGATTCCGCTGACCGAACAAGTCTTAATGCTCGAAAACTTTTCTGCCAAAATGATTTTTCATGCCTTCTCGACTATATCGATAACAGAATCCAACGGATGAGTAAGAGTACACGTAAGCGGCAAGGCCGACCGAGCCGAGGGACTCCTACGCCTCCGGGATATGGATACCTCACTCATCACCTTCCGTGAAAAGTAACTCTCGCTCGGACAAACAATTCTGTTACCGACAAATAAGTCCAGATACTCGAAACAAGGGGAAAAGAAACGCAGCTTTACAACACGACGATGGTATGTTTTGGCCTCGACGGCCGCAAAAAACATACACACACTACAAGATAAACTGCTCCTGCAGGATCAGACATCAGTGGGGGAGCAGCAGCACCCTCAGCGTCGACTCCACCTTCGGCGAAATCCGACCCGGCCTCGGACGACGACATGGTCGAAGGATCTCCACGTCGAAGGAACCTGTCGGCACCGCGCCTAGGCCATTGTCGCCGCTAGGGTCTCCTCTGGGAACCCGGCCCGAGCAGACGGCTCAACCGGCCGCTCCGTAGCCTTAGCCAGCTGTCCCCCGAGGACATCAGCCCGGCTCGTGGCCTCGGCAACCCGACTCCGGCGTCAGTCCCGCCAGTGGACGGCCCGGCCAGGCTCCGGCCGACGAAGCTTCTTTTCGAGCCAACTCTGCCTCTGTCCGTGCTGGCACCGATGCCTCCGGCTCCGGCTCATCGCAGAGCGGCCAAGGGTTCCTTTAACTAAGCAAGAGAAGCCTCGGGCGGCAAGGCCGACCGAGCCGAGGGAGTCCTACGCCTCCGGGATACGGATACCTCACTCGTCACCTTCGCACGAGGCAACTCACACTTGGTTAAGCGGTTCAGCTAGCCGACAGGCGAGTCCTAGTGCTCGAAATGAGGAAAAAACACGGCTTCACGCCAAAATACATAAATGTTCAGGCCCCGACAGCCACAATGAACAGACACCGGCACTCAAGGTGCCATTACAGACGGAACTCCGGTTCCACCCCCGTAGGTACGAACAACCCCCCACATTGGAGGGCCTACGGGGCGACGAAACCCCAGGTGGCTCACCGCCGCCCGCTCCGGCAGCAGCGACAACGACCTCCGCTCCGGGCGGCCAAACAGCAGCAGCGATGACCTCAGAGCAGATGCTGCTGCGACAAGGCCCTCGCCCACGTCCCCGCTCGAGGGGCGAGGACAAGCAGAAGGCCGTAGAGTTGGAGGTCAGTCCGCGGGTGGAGCCGACTATCTCGTCGGCGGAGAAACCTCTTTCGGCTGCCTCGGTGGGAGGTGGCACCGGAAGCAGCGCCGAAGCCGCTCAGGCCGGAGAGCCAGACACGCGGCAGCTGCCAGCGCCACGGACGGCGAACGCCCTTCCCCCCGATCACTGAGGGAAGGAGCGGGCCGCTGCCCGAGCGGAGACGGGCCCCAACTCGGCGCACTCCCCTCCCCAGCACTGATGATGAACATCCTTGAAGCTGAGGGAGGGGCAGAGGCCGCAACCCGGCTCGCTTCTCCCCACCATCGAACTGGTGGTCACCGTCTTGGGTGACCACAGGCGAGAGGATGCAGCCGGGCTGCCCGATGAAAATCCTTGAAGCCGAGCGATGGCTGAAAGGTACCAACTTCCGCGAAGTTGCGTTCCTCCAACGACGACAAGACGAAAGAACCGCGAGCACTCCCCATCCGGGGCTCGGAAGGTGGAAGGGCGCGATGCATGAAGGGAGTACGAAGACATGGTTGCCATCCAAGGGGATCACCCTCCTTTTAAAGGCGGCTCTCCCCACTTGCGTCCTCAGCCGTCGCGGACTGAGTCTTCACCAACACGCTCCAAGGACTTCCCCCTACGACACGGGGGCTAGGTCCCACGTGCCATGCAAGCTGGCCCAGGACAGAAGAGGCCAAACCGCCATGCGCAGTGCACGTAACTGCCCAGCGGTTGCAAGCGCTCCTCCACTTTCGCCCAAACCAGCGGGTGAAAGGCCGGACCACCATGCAGGCGGCATGCAACCGTACCAAGGGGGGCGCACCCTTTCGACTCCGACGCGTCCAGCATGGGGGCCCACACGTCATGTAACCGGCGCGCCGGTTACTACGTGCGAGAAACTACACCGCCACTTGCGCCAGTACCGCGCCTTCTCGACTGCGGAACCAATGTCGCGACTCGAGGAGACCCTGCGCATGGCCCAACAGTGCCAACCGAGCACATCGATCATGGGTCAGTCAGCCACGGGAGAAGGCGCGGTGGTCAATATGGCCAAAAGTGGGCCGACAGTAATGGCGGCGGCAGGCAGGCGGAAGCAGCGGTCAAGTCGTCTGCAGGCTCACGTCCCCTCCTGGGACAGCGAGAGAGCCCTCTCCCACGACGTGAAGACGACGCGCCCGTGTTCCATTCCTCGAACGGCTCGCGCACGCACAACGGCTGCCCCGCGAACCACTCGTCCCGTCGCATTAACTCTGCGGCAGGACATGCGACACCTTTGGCAGGCGAAGCGGGCGACGCTTCACCTCCGCCATAATGACCGCGTCAAAAAAGGTGCGTCACGTCGTTCAAATTCATATCCCTTTTTCTCTCCCCCTTTCTCTCTCTTGCTACAGGGACCGGGAAAGGGGATACTCCGAAAGGGATCCTTCTCCGCGAAGGAAGCGGGCCCCTAGCCCCCTACTGATCAGAGGTTCGAAGGCTGACCCCTCAGAAGGGTTCGACAGCCGCCTCAGAGCACTCGGGCCTTGAGCCCTCCTACTGATCAGAGGTTCGAAGGCTGGCCCCTCGGAAGGGTTCGACAGCCGCCTCAGAGCACTCGGGCTCCGTGCCCACCACTGGTCAGAGGTTCGAAGGCTGGCACCTCGGATGGGTTTGACAGCCGCCTCAGGCCACTCGGGCTCCGCGCCCACTACTAATCAGGGGTTCGTAGGCTGGCCCCCGAAGGGTTCGACAGCCGCCTCAGAGCACGCAGAGCGAGGGATGACTCTGGGTATGTCTGATACATGGCCGATGCTCGGGCTACGCTCCCGAGGTACCCTAGGACATTTCCGAGACCAGCAGGAGCGATTTTGTAACGGAATCCCATCAGAGGGAGGCATCGAGCCCTCGGACCCTATCAAACGGGACTGGGTCCGGCAAATCACCTGCAGATACTTTTGGAGCGCGCCTCTGGGCCACTAGCCGACCCTTATCGAACGGGGCATGAGCGTCCACTCGGATCACCCGCTAGCAACTCATTGGAGACACCATGTTCGGCGCCCTCCAAGGGCAACATGGCGCTTTCCCCCCTCCTCCTTGCGGAAAGGCGACGCAGGGGCGTATGAAAAAAGCCGAGTCTGTCCTTGACTGTCCTCTCGCTCTGTGCGGAGGCTCGGGGGCTGCTCTCGCAAAACCGGCTCCGGCCAAACCGTTGATAGCGTCAACATACCAGCCCGAGAACTTGGAACCTGACTATGCACCCGGGCTACGGCCAGTTCGCATGAGGGAACAACCATACCGGTCGAAGCATCACGAAACGCATTAAGACCTCGAAGGAGTCAAACACTCCTCCGAGGCCTCGGGGGCTACACCCGGCGGGTGCGCTCGCGCGCACCCACCGGAACGAAATGCAACCGAGAAAGGCCGGTCCCCTTGCAAAAAAGTGCGACAAAAGCCTCCAAGCGAGTACTAACACTCCCTTCGAGGCTCAGGGGCTACTGTCGGGGACCATAATTAGGGGTACCCCCAAGACTCCTAATCTCAGCTGGTAACCCCCAGCAGCACAAAGCTGCAAAAGCCTGATGGGCGCGATTCAGGTCAAGGCTCTGTCCACTGAAGGGACATGATCCCGCCTCGCCCGAGCCCAGCCTCGGGCAAAGGCAGCCGACCCAGGAGGATTCACGTCTCGCCCGAGGGTCCCCTCAAGCGACGGACGCACCTTCGGCTCGCCCGAGGCCCAGTCTTCGCGGAGAAGCAACCTTGGCTAGATCGCCCTCGCCCGAGGAGCATTTAATGCAAGGATCTACTGACACCTTATCCTGACGCGCGCTCCTCAGTTGAAAGGGCCGAAGTGACCGTAGTCACTTCGCCGCTCCACTGACCGACCTGACAGGAAAACAGCGCCGCCTGCCCTGCTCCGACTGCTGTGCAACTCGACAGAGTGAGGCTGACAACAACTAAGTCCAGCCTTGGGCGCCATAGAAAGCTCCGCCTCGCCCGACCCAGGGCTCGGACTCAACCTCGACCTCGGAAGACGGACTCCGCCTCGCCCGACCCAGGGCTCGGACTCAACCTCGACCTCGGAAGACGGACTCTGCCTCGCCCAACCCAGGGCTCGGACTCAACCTCGACCTTGGAAGACGGACTCCGCCTCGCCCGACCCAGGGCTCGGACTCAACCTCGACCTCGGAAGACGGACTCCGCCTCGCCCGACCAAGGGCTCGGACTCAACCTCGACCTCGGAAGACGGACTCCGCCTCGCCCGACCCAGGGCTCGGACTCGACCTCGACCTCGGAGGAGCCTCCGCCTCGCCCAACCTCGGGCTCGGACCGACCACGTCACAGGGCGGCCATCATTACCCTACCCCTAGCTAGCTCAGGCTACGGGGAACAAGACCGGCGTCCCATCTGGCTCGCCCCGGTAAACAAGTAATGATGGCACCCCGTGTGCTCCATGACGATGGCGGCTCTCAGCCCCTTACGGAAGCAAGAGGACGTCAGCAAGGATCCGACAGCCCCGACAGCTGTCCTTCCACAGGGCTCAAGCACTCCTCCGACGGCCACGACATCACATGAACAGGGTGCCAAAACCTCTCCGACTGCCACGACGGCATGTACTTAGGGCTCTAGCTCCTCTCTGCTAGACACGTTAGCACACTGCTACACCCCCCATTGTACACCTGGGCCCTCTCCTTACGACTATAAAAGGAAGGTCCAGGGCTCTCGTACGAGAAGGTTGGCCGCGCGGGAGAACGGGCTGGCGGACAGTCTCCCTCTCTCTCTCCCTCGCGGACGCTTGTAACCCCCTACTGCAAGCGCACCCGACCTAGGCGCAGGACAACACGGAGGCCGCGGGATTCCCCTTTGCCGTTTCTCCCCCCTTCGTGCTTCGTCTCGTGCCGACCCATCTGAGCTGGGACACGCAACGACAATTTACTCGTCGGTCCAGGGACCCCCGGGGTCGAAACGCCGACAGGTGTCTTTGCGGGCTTGGCGTCCTTCATCCCAAACCGCTTGAGAAGATCTTGAGTGTACTTCGTTTGGGAGATGAAGGTGCCGTCCTTGAGTTGCTTCACTTGGAACCCAAGGAAGTAGTTCAACTCGCCCACCATTGACATCTCAAACTTTTGAGTCATCACCCTGCTAAACTCCTCATAAGACTTTTGGTTAGTAGAACCAAATATTATGTCATCGACATAAATTTGGCACACAAAAAGATCACCATCACAAGTCTTAGTGAAAAGAGTGGGATCGGCTTTCCCAACCTTGAAAGCATTAGCAATTAAGAAATCTCTAAGGCACTCATACCATGCTCTTGGGGCTTGCTTAAGTCCATAGAGAGCCTTAGAGATCTTAAACACATGGTCAGGGTACCTGTCATCCTCAAAGCCAGGGGGTTGTTCCACGTACACCTCATCCTTTATTGGCCCGTTGAGGAAGGCGCTCTTCACATCCATTTGAAACAACCTGAAAGAGTGGTGAGCGGCATAGGCTAATAATATTATTATAGACTCTAGCCTAGCCACAGGAGCAAAAGTCTCCTCGAAATCCAAACCTGTGACTTGGGCATAGCCTTTTGCCACAAGTCGAGCCTTGTTTCTTGTCACCACCCCGTGCTCATCTTGCCTGTTGCGGAACACCCACTTGGTTCCCACAACGTTTTGGTTTGGACATGGCACCAGGCTCCAAACTTCATTCCTCTTGAAGTTGTTGAGCTCTTCCTACATGGCCAACACCCAGTCCGGATCTTGCAAGGCCTCTTCTACCTTGAAAGGCTCAATAGAAGAGACAAACAAGTAATGCTGAGAAAAATTAGCTAAACATGAGCAATTTGCTACTCCCTTGCTTATGTCACCCAGAATCTGATCGACGGGGTGATTTCTTTGAATCGTCGCTCGGACTTGAGTTGGACGGGCCAGTGGTGCTTCTTCCTCCATAACTTGTTCTTCTTGTGCTCCCCCTTGATCACGCGCCTCTTCTTGAGAAACCTATTCATCATCTTGAGTAGGGGGGTGCACCATTGTTGAGGAATAAGGTTGATCTTGCTCTTGTTGTTCCTATGGTCGCACATCTCCAATCGCCATGGTGCGTATTGCGGCCGTTGGAACATCATCTTCATCTATGTCATCAAGATCAACTTGCTCTCTTGGAGAGCCATTAGTCTCATCAAATACAACGTCGCTAGAGACTTCAACCAAACCCGATGATTTGTTGAAGACTCTATACGCCTTTGTATTTGAATCATACCCTAGTAAAAACCCTTCTACAACTTTGGGAGCAAATTTGGAATGTCTACCTTTCTTCACCAAAATGTAGCATTTGCTCCCAAATACACGAAAGTAAGAGACATTGGGTTTGTTACCGGGAAGGAGTTCATAGGAGGTCTTCTTGAGGAGACGATGCAGATAGAGCCGGTTTATGGCGTGGCAAGCTAAGTTCACAGCTTCCGACCAAAACCGCTCGGGTGTCTTGAACTCTCCAAGCATCATCCTCGCCATGTCGATAAGCGTCCTGTTCTTCCTCTCTACCACACCGTTTTGCTGCGGTGTGTAGGGAGCGGAGAACTCATGCTTGACTCCTTCCTCCTCAAGATACTCCTCAACTTTTAAGTTCTTGAACTCGGACCCGTTGTCGCTCCTTATCTTTTTCACCTTGAGCTCAAATTCGTTTTGAGCCCTCCTTAGAAAGTGTTAGGGTCCCTTGGGTTTCTGATTTATCCTGCAAAAAGAACACCCAAGTGAAGCGGGAAAAGTCATCTACAATTACAAGACCATACTTACTTCCCCCGATGCTAAGTTAGGCGACGGGTCCGAAGAGGTCCATGTGAAGAAGCTCCAGTGGTCTTGATGTTGTCATCACATTCTTGCTATGATGAGTGCTTCCCACCTGTTTCCCTGCCTGACAAGCTGCACAAGGTCTATCTTTTTCGAAGCAGACATTGGTTAGTCCTAACACATGTTCTTCCTTTAGAAGTTTATGAAGGTTCTTCATCCCAACATGTGCTAGACGGCGATGCCACAGCCAGCCCATACTAGTCTTAGCTATTAAGCATGCATCTAGATCGACCTCCTTTTTCGAAAAATCAACTAAGTAGAGTTTGTCGTCTAATACACCCTTAAATGCTAATGAACCATCACTCCTTCTAAAGACAGAAACATCAACATTTGTAAACAAACAATTGTAGCCCATTTGGCACAATTGACTTACAGACAGGAGGTTGTAACCAAGCGACTCTACTAGAAATACGTTTGAAATGGAGTGCTCATTGGTGATGGCTATCTTGCCCATGCCTTTGACCTTGCCTTGGTTCCCATCTCCAAAGATGATTGTATCCTAGGAATCCTTGGTCTTGACGTAGGAGGTGAACATCTTCTTCTCCCCCGTCATGTGGTTTGTGCATCCGCTGTCGATAATCTAGCTTGAGCCCCGGATGCATAAACCTGCAAGAAAATTTACGCTTGGGTTTTAGGTACCCAACTCTTGTTGGGTCCTACAAGGTTAGTTACAATAGCCTTTGGAATCCAAATACAAGTCTTGTCTCCCTTGCATTTGGATCCCAACTTTCTAGCAACTACTTTTTTATTCTTACATACAAGCGCAAATGAAGTATTGCAAGCATGGTAAATAGTGGAAGGTTCATTACACACTCTCCTAGGCACATGATGCACAACGTGATTTCTCCTAGGCTTACCATGCACAAAAGTAGAGCTAGAGGCAAACATAGAATGTGAATTAAAGGCATCATGATCATAACTCCTATTATAATGAGCATTCCTAGAAAATTTTCTATCATTATAAATGAAAGCATGATTCCTTTGAGCACTATTAGCCATAGGGGCCTTCCCTTTCTCCTTGTTGGAAATGGAAGCCCTTTGGCTTATTAAGTTCTTAGCTTCCTTTCGAAAGCCAAGTCCATCCTTAATTGAGGGGTGTCTACCAACAGTGTAGGCATCCCTAGCAAATTTTAACTTATCAAAATCAACCTTGCAAGTCTTAAGTTGAGCATTAAGACTTGCTACCTCATCATTTAATTTAGTAATGGACGCAAGATGTTCATTACAAGCATCAATATCAAAATCCTTGCATCCATTGCAAATTACAACATGTTCTACACATGAACTAGATTTATTAGCTACCTCTAGCTTAGCATTTAAATCATCATTCGAAGTCTTTAAACTAGAGATAGATTCATGGCAAGCAGATAACTCAGAAGATAGCATTTCATTTCTCTTAGTTTCTAAAGCAAGAGATTTTTGCACACTAACAAATTTATCATGCTCCTTATATAAAATATCCTCTTGTTTTTCTAACAATCTATCCTTTGCATTTAGAGCATCAATTAATTCATTGATCTTTTCTACCTTAGCTCTATCAATTAATTCATTTAGGCGCGCACGCTGGCCCAGCCAGCTCATCGTTTCTTCTCCAACTGCCCCATGCGTGCTCCAATCGAACCTCTTGGCAACCGTCCGTCTCAGACGCTCCTCAAAGCTCGGTGCCCACTCTCCCTTTCCCCTAGGGATTGTTAAGTAACCCTAGTTAGGGTTATGTGGGCAAATACCTGCTTTGCCCCTGAGGGGTCTCACATCTCTATATAAGGAACCTGTACACCCCCTCATAATACAGATATCAGAAAGAGGCCAGAGGCCTAACCCTACATCGCGTCTCGTGTGTTTTCTCTGTCATACTTATGGGAAGGGAGACAGTTCCTCTATAGCTTCTTGCGCCTCTACTGCTGATGGGAGGGAAGGGAGCGGATCTGGTGATCCATGGTAACATAGTTTTCAACACGTTATCAGCATGCTCTACCTCGACGTTGCTGTGGATCAGATCTGCATCAACTCTTCATCAAGCTGGCAGGTCCCCGACCTAGCCGAACTATCGTACGCGGCAGCCTTCAATTCCTCTACTCAACAGAGCGCGGTATGTTTGTTCTTGATCTGTTCTTCGGAAGAGACATCCGCATGTCATCGCCGAGTAGCATGGGAAGCCACGCTCGCGCTAGATTCGTGTCATCGTCCTGTTCTTGTTTGCCCCGACGGCGTGACAAACGCTGTGGGGTCATTCCTCCACGCATGGGCGGATGCTTGCCCTCCTGACCACCGTCTTCATGTCGCCCGACAGGTATCTGATGCGGAGTGCTATGTACACCGGCTCGTGCACGCCTTGAGAGGTTCGTGCTGCAGCCTATTAGGCAGCAACTAGACTGTCATGCCTGACGCACATATCTAGTGAACACCACGGTAGCGCCAGGGCAATCTAGCGGCTCCAGTCAGAGCAGCACCATGCCCTGCGGCGGCTACAGTAGAGGCAGCACCAGATTCGGTCTGTACACATCATGCTGCAGTAGAGACCGGGTGGTGACTAGTGTGGTGACGATCAAAGGGTCGGACTGGAAAATCCGGTTGCCCGGCGGCGTCGCTCGGCGCATCCGGTCGCTGGCTCCACGCACATTCTTCGGATCTAGGAGACATGCACGTAGTTGCAGCCACGGGACTTTCTCCTTGCCGTTGCTGACCCGCGCCCGTCTGCATGCACATATGCATGATGCCATGCATCCCCCTGCCGCATGAGTCAAACGAGGAAAAGATGCATGCGGCTAAGAAAACAATCATGCGTTGAGTATTTCATGTAAGTGACCGGCCGAGAAACAAAATAATTAAGCATGTTTTCTATCTTAATCAGTTACTTTTCTATCGCAAATAATTAGTAGAAAAATACACGCTTGAATATGGTAAAATGATAGTTACACCTGATGTGTTATGCTCATGCATTAATTTTGGTGTTCATTTTTCTGCTTTTATTTCTCATAGGAGATATTTAGTAGAAAAATATTAAAATGCATGTAAAGTCTATATTGTGCATACTTAAATCGCTCTAAATATTTATATTATGTTGAGCTTTTGTACTCACGTCGAGCGATTAAATTGTATAGTGGGTACTCGAACAGATCGATCAGGCTGCGTTGTTAATCGGTTGAGTTATGGCATTAGCTGAGCATTGGCTGCGCCTTGGCAACACGACGCAGTATTTGTGTCATACAAACTTGGCTGCGTCATGTGATTGCAATGTAGCACTCTCGTTTAATCGGACAGCTCCCGTTGAGTCGAACCACCATCGCTGAGTCACGTATTTTTCGCAGCCCTGTAGGCACTGTCTGTCTGTCGTGATCATCAAATCACAATTGCTCCTGTTGCGCATGTTGCATAAACTTATCATGTACACCAATTACCGAGTCATAATTGTGTTTGTTGCGCTTATTATGAAGGCTTGTTATGTTGTCGTAGCCCTGATGGCCGCACACGCGTTGACACCAGACGCTAGAGCTTGTACTCGTGTGGATTGTGGTGGGTTGTTCAGGCCCCTAAAGTCACATTATGCGTAACCTCCATAAAAATTTTGTTTGGCGCTATATTTTATTTGACTGTGTTGTGTGGCATTATATATTTATATATCGCCAAGTGGCCATAACAACTATATCAAGCTCTATAATGCTTGGAAATCTGGGAAATTAAATTGAAATACAATAAAACACAGATGAGTTAATTTTTTTGCTCTCTCTCCTCATGCATAAAAGTTTCACCCGAAGTAAACCAAAGATATATAATGCATGAAAGCCTTTTTGGCACAAAAGACATCACAAATTGGGATTCTATTAGTAAGCAAAAAGACCTTACCAAATAATTTAAGACCAGAAATCTCAGTCATACATTGCTCAACCAGATGTTAGCACATTGCTCTCTTTGTCGTTGAATGACATGAAGCAAACTATGAGATAAAAGGACATGTAATGCCAGCAACACGAAGTTGCGAGTATACTGAGAGGTTATTCTGAGAAATTTTTTACTATGTTGGTGTGAAAATCATAGTGTGTTCCCATCGAACCACTTTACTCGTTCTATCTAGGACCTCTATGCTTGTATCGCATACATCTCTCAGAATTGTAAATACTTATAGTCACTGAATTGACTCAGGATAGTCCTTTGACAAGTTTGGTATACACTGTAAGCTAAATGGTAAAGGTCGGTCCTGAATGGACACATACCTGGGGTTTATGTAGCCAAACTACACTGAATTTCACCCTTTGGCATGCTTACCATTATCTACCTTCGATCTACCAAAAGTGAGAAGAGTAGACAAATAGCCATGAAATCCCACATCACTACAGAGCTTGAAGCTAAATTAGACATTAACATGTTCTTGGTCCTCGGAGCCAGAAGAGTCATATGTCTTGACCACTAGACTACTAGTGATGATAATTTGTGATAGAAATATGAAGATCTTGTAGAGACCTGTTGTATCCTCTCTACTCCTGATGATTTCTTCGTATGAGAGCAGTAATATCTGTTGTTGAAGATGGATCCTAGGCGGATACCAATATTGTTTTGTTGTTGCCAAGCAGTTATCATCATTTGCTTCATCAAAAGCTAGTTATATGGTGATTTTTCCTAGATAAAATGAATTCTTGGCCTTGTCTGTTCTATTCCAAAGCTTCTCTTTTTGCTGAACAATGAAGAGATCAAAATAATGCTATATAGAACAATTTGGTATATAATATGAGGAGAAATGTTTGCCCTGCTGGCAACATCACAAATAATTAACTATTGTTATAAGTTCTCTCTCAAAATTATTATACCTAAAAATGTTGCATAAATCGATACCCAATTTCAGAGCAGTATGAGTAATTGGGTAAACCATGGGCAGCGATAAAAACGAGCTGGACTATACATCTTTGCATATAAAAATATTTGCTTAGCAGCATTGGCTTGATGTCGTGCACTTCACTACCAATATAAACACACACATTTTTCCTATGTTCTTAAAAGCACAATGCAACCAGTGAATGTCTTTGTGAGCGTTAGACCCTGATGGACATTTTACTTGTTGATCTGAAGTCAACTACGTACTTGCTCCAAATGACGAATGGTATGCATGATCCCCTGAAGGACCCTTATGGATAAAATAGTGTTGCGCATATCAGTCCAAATCTTAATGATTGACTGTGCATTTGGTAACAAAAATAGTAAGTTTGCAGAATAGTAACCACAAAGCAACTTGTTGTTGCGTGTCTTGCTGGAAGTTGAGACTAATCCTTCACGATGAAGGACAAATATGTAGTATTCATGCCACTACATTAATCCAAGTCTAAAGCTCACTGCATAAACCCCCTATCTGTAATGTGCGTAAGATTTCCCAAATAAATCACCACATAGCATACATTGTCCACAACTGGATGATTGTGGTTGGGGATTTTATATGTATGCTTTTAGAACATCTCAACATTAGGGGGAGGAATGCCCATCTAGTGTAATGCCTCAATATTCTATAAACACACAAAAGCCAAACCGAACCTGCAGTTCAGTGTGTACTCCTGTGTATATGGAGTTTGCCAGAAATCGTTGAGGATTAACCATATTGGTTTGAATGCTTCTACCTGATGTAGATGTGGATATACCCGGGATTAATATCATACCCACATTTGACTTATTGCCATTTGATCTATTCTGCGGGGACGCCTGCGAATATGATCATATATTCTAATTACAGATTCACATGGTCTGTAATAACTTTCCTCTGATTAATTCACCCTGATGGTGATTTGCCTCACAAAGAGGTTCATCTTGAAGGTTAAGTTCCTAGCACTGCGCGCAATATCATTGTGCTAGGAATACGGAACAATGAATCCTTCGTTTCGGGAAATGACGGAGATCATTATTAAATGTGGGAGACAAATATGTCGACACCTATCTTGCCTCTTTAGATTGCAAAAAGATCCAAAACAAAGTCCTAGGCATGAGTGTTTTAAGCTCTCTTATCGGGTCATTGATAAATGCATTCGAGGCTGAACCAATAATCGCAAAATAAAAGTCGCGAGCTTGAAGTTCGGACATTTATGGGCACTATTGAAATAATGTGTGGTGAATGCGATGGTTCAAGTGGTCTTGTGAGAGATCCATCCCACATATATGTTGAATAAACACTGTTCTGCTATGTAATATAGCTGGCAAATGCCATGAATTAAAATATGCAGTTAATAGGATTCTGAAGATCCATCATGAGATCCTATGAGGATTCATATCTTTGATTTATAAATATGCAACATATAAATCTCGTACCTAATAATACATTCCTGACGAATGAACACTCTTTTATGTAGAGAGAATATCTCCTAGATGATATTATAGTTCCTCAATGGAACCTTTCCATAAGAAATAAAGTCTGTGTTAAACACCAAAGTTTGATAATCCCTATAAAGGGATAAAGACCCATACAAACCCGAAAAGGAATAAGATGAGGTACCAAAGGACTTGAAGTTCACCAAATAAGCATATGTGCATTCCACGATCTTTACTCATGTTATTTTCCACTGGATGTAGAATTACGGTATCCTCTAAAGCCACGATGGCAGAAACCTATTAGGTTTAGGTGTTACTAGCAAAATATCTCCATTGTGCCAGAATGACAGACTATAACAATATATCTGATCGATGAAAAATCCCTGATGGATTATGATCTTTGATGGACTTTTGTTACACCATCATAGATGTTGCAAAGGATGAACGCATGGAGCGATATGTCATATTTAGAATATGTGCTATTGCAACTATATTATCACCTAAGTCCTATTGAAGGACATGTTATTTGCTTTGCACAACTATGTATAAATTGTGGTGTAAGATAGAAAATGATAGCACCCCAACCTCATCCATTCTCGTTATTCCAGATGAACAATGAGACATATATCTTGAAGAATATGCTTGAGTTATGAGGGATAGCGACTTTGACAGGTGTCATCGTCAGGGGGAGCGAATGCTTATATTGATCACAATCGTGAGACAATAAATGTCATATTCTATGCCCTGAAGGCGTGAGCTTGATGTGAACCTTTATGAAAGTTTCTATCAAATATAAAGATCTAGTCGATCGAACACCATCAGTCAAAGTGACTTGTTTATGTTGATACGTGCACTTACCTCGAATATCCTAGAAGTGAGTAGAGGTAAAGTTTCTGAAATAGTCCTTGCAAGGATATGCAATCCGTTTGCTAAATCTTTATGTGCATATAATTCCAGAAGAAGATGTTTTGCCTTATTGATAAGGTTTTGCAAGGATCAGGGGGAACACATTTCTAAAGTTAGCCCTTGTAGAAGATTCGATAGAATCTAGATCCCATAGGATCGAAATCTGTCCCGATGACAGCTGTTGTACTCTTTTCCCTTGGTGAGTTTTCTTGAAGTTTCTCACATGCGGTTTTTAACGAGGCAACAAAGTGCAAATGCAATTTGTATCACCATACACTCTTTCTCCACATTTTTCCCACTGGGTTTTTCGGAGTTTTAACGAGGCATGTGTTGGTCGCGGTATTCGCCTAAGGGGGAGTGTTAAGTAACCCTAGTTAGGGTTATGTGGGCAAATACTTGCTTTGCCCCTGAGGGGTCTCACATCTCTATATAAGCAACCTGTACACCCCCTCATAATACAGAGATCAGAAAGAGGCCAGAGGCCCAACCCTATATCCTGTGTCTCGTGTGTTTCCTCTATCATACTTATGGGAAGGGAGACGGTTCCTCTATAGCTTCTTGCGCCTCTACTGCTGATAGGAGGGAAGGGAGCGGATCTGGTGATCCATGGTAACGTAGTTTTCAACAGGGATGAAAACGGGACGGATACAGCCGAATACAGAGTTATTCTGTATCCTACCCTAATGTATTTCTCTTGGATACGGGACCAGATACGGATAGTTAAGATTCAGGACGGATACAGGACGAGACCGGGTAATAATCTGGGTGGGTAAGAAACGGATAACAGATACTCCTCGGGTAGGTACTGGATAGTTGTCGTG
Source organism: Zea mays (assembly GCF_902167145.1). Lineage (NCBI taxonomy): Eukaryota > Viridiplantae > Streptophyta > Magnoliopsida > Poales > Poaceae > Zea > Zea mays. The sequence goes on from NC_050096.1 coordinate 115,361,766, forward strand.
TAGTTCGTCCCGATGATATTAATTGTCCAACCATCCAACAAATGCATAAATTAAGCAATACATAATCATGTATATGATAGATCAAATGTAGAAAATTAAACCGCTAAAATTGACATCATACAGTTCAAAGTTACTAATCACAAGGACATTGTAGAACCAACACCACAATATTAAATATTCATAAAATATTCTAGTTTCACTCAAAAATTGCAAATAAATTACAAAAACTAATAAACATTTAAGATAACTCAAGTCCTCATATGAAAATGATAAAGTAAGTACTGATTATGTTGAAACTTGGATACTTACAATAATTTCACATGTAACACATACAAATAAGTGTAAGTGAAATGGAAGAAACACGAGCATCTTATAGATCTTATGATCCAAACATTTGTTATGGTTATATATGGACATAGGTTGTGCCTCCGTAAAATTTCATGATATTTTGAGGTTATTTATGTATTATTAATTTTTTGTCATAAAATCATCAAAATGCAATTAAATCCATAAAATATTGTAGCGTCGACCGAAAATTACAAATAAGTTACTAATACTAATAAATAGTCTATAAAAGATAACCTTAAGTTCCCACATAAAAATGATAAAATATATTAATTTGATATAAATTTGGACGTTATTTCAATGATTTTGGCCTAAAGATTTGTTTAAACAAAAAAATGATGTACTACAAAGTTATAGATCACTTCGAGCTCTATGATTTTTATATAAACTTTATCTTCATCCGATTTCATATGTAAAAGTTATGATTTTATAACTATATTATGCAGAAAAAAAACGGGTACCCGAATTCCGGGTACCCGTATCCGACCCGAATATCCGGGTAATTACCGGGTAGTCCTTGCTCCAGATCCGACCCGAATCCGAAGCTGTTGTATCCGGGTATTACCCGTATCCGTCCCGAATATAAAAAAAACTCGAATCTATATCCGAAAAATGGGTATTTACACTATCCGTATCCCGTACCTGACGGGTAAACCCGACCCGTTTTCACCCCTACTTTCCCCAAAAAAATCACACCCTGCACTCCCATGCAGCCAACACACAGATCCGAGTGCTTGTGCATCCTCTTCCCTTCCCTCCTTCATTTCTCCAGTCGCCAGCACGTCGTTCACCGGGGGGCAAGTGTCGAGGCTGCCCCGCTACCTCGCTGTTCACGCCGGAGGCGCCCGTGCAGCAGCGCCGCCGCCCGCGCCGCACCGCCCCTCCCAGGCCGATGCGTGGCTTGCCCGCGGCAGCCCCAGCGCGGCCAGCGCGACCAGCGCAGCCCGGTTTAGCCTTCGCGTGGCCCCGGCGCAGCAGCAGCCTCACTGTCGTCGTGCCTCGCCATTATCGTGCCTCGCTGCGAGCTCGTCTCACCCTCCGTCATGAGGTGAGCTTCGTCTACCACTCCGGTCTACCCCTATGCGTGACGTCATCGCCTCGCTGTCGCGTTCATGTCATGCACCATAACCAGCGCGCTACTCGCCTGTGCTGTTCGTGTATGCCGTTACCGCCCATTCTGCATGTGTCGCGTGCTCTGTTATGCGTGTATCGCGTGTTCCATTCGCACGACGTTCGCGCGTGCTGTTCATACTTCGTTGTTCGTGTGAGTCGCGATTCGCACGCTTTAATAAAATTGGTTCGCCAGATCGTTTATATTAAATAATTAATTTGTTGTTTAGTTGTCGGTTATTAAAATAGAAATTCAGTGGAATCAAATTTATAATTTACGTGTGTGTAAATACCTGTTATTGTGATTATGCCAACTTAAATATTATATTTAATATTTGTTTAATATAAAAACGACATAATTTAGTAGTATTCGTATGTCATGTCGGTTATTAACCGCGAATTGTTAGTTATTCAATATGTTATGCGTCGTAAACCCGTTTCGACTCATTTCAGTCTCGTCAACTTCGTAACAACGTCGTTTTCATATTAGTAACGTTATTTTATCACATCACAAGTTTTATTTATTTAATCAGTTGTTCATTCCATGCTTATTCAAAATGACCTTCTAATTAAAACCATTTTATAGTTTTTAACTCGCGCTTTTATAAATAAATGTTAATGTGATTAATACCGACTTAAATGTTTTCCATTTAATACTTGTTTAGTATAAATGCGATAATTGTTAGTGATTCTCGCATGTCGCGAGTGCTGTCGCACATGCTGTTTGCACGTCGTCGTTTGTTTGTGTCGCACGTCTGGTTCGCGTGTTGTCGCGTGCTATTCGCATGCGTCGTCACACGTCATTTGCACATGGTCGCGCATTGTTGTGCGTGCAGCCCGTGTGCTCCTTCGAGCGTGTCGTGTGCGGTTCGCGCGCACTGTAGCGTATGTCGTCGTTCCCGCGAGTCGCTATTCGTCCGCTTCAATAAAATCGTGCCACGTCGTTTAAATTCCACGAACCATTAAATATCCAATATATTTTGTGTTGCAAATTTGTTTTGACTTATTTCTTTTGTGTTAGATTCGTAAAGCTGTATTAATGACGTATTAGGTAACATTACCTTATCATCATGCACATTCTAATATTAATTAATTGGTTATCTATTTATCTGACAGTTATTAAAGTAGCTATCTAATTGAACTAATTTATAGTTTTAGTTGCACTTTATAAATACATGTTAATATGATTATGCCTACTCGAATGTTTTCGAACTAATACTTGCTTAGTATAAACACATCCTTTATTTAGTATGTTCCCGCCTATCGCACGTGTTGTTCCGCACGTGGTGGCGTGCCAGTTCGCTCTAGTCGCGTACATTGTTTCGTGTGTCGTCAGCGTGCTATGTCGCGCGTGCCCGCGCGTCATTCGCACGCTGTTGTGTTGTTTCGCGCGTCGCAAATTCACCTCGCTTAGAATCTCTCGTGTTAATTAAATTATTTAACTAACAGCTATTAGTATGGCGGGTTAATCAAAACAAAATATTAGATATAGTTTATATTTGATAATGTCATACTAAAAGTTATAGTTAATACTTGTTTAGCGTTAACGCGCTAACTTCTCGACCATAGCTGCGACAAGTGTGTTTCTTTTCCTCGCGTAATCGTAGAAGCGCTCTCTATTTTATATTGCTCGCTTTTATAATATTTTATCTTGTATGGTGTAATGTTCTTATGCAAGTATATGTTTGCTTGTGCCTTTTTGTATTCGTTGCGCGTCGCGAATAGACCGTGATATGTTTTCGAGCTTCGAGGAATCAACGGTCAAGCTTCGACGACCAAGAGATTGAACTCTTCGAATTCTATTAGGCTAAAGATCATGAGCATCTATTTGGTGAAGGCAAGTGTCCTCTGACCCATTATGTCCTATTTACTTTATAATTCACCGTTCCGCATTAGTTAATTGAAACCTAAGGATTGACTAGCTTTGTATTTACCTTGTCCTTGATTACCTTTTGGGTTATTATGGTTAGCTTCATGCTATTGCTCTACTTTAATAAACGAACATGATGAGAAAATATTTATGATACGATGATATTATCTTGATTATGATGATGAACCGTGATACTTTAGGGGACTCAGGCTGTGTCCTGAGTACCTCTTCTTAAGGACCTATTCGTTGAGAGACCACCCGGGAAAACAATGCAACCATGAGGGTGGAATGGGATGCCCTTAGCTGATTAATTAGATGAACCTGGGGGTGTAGTTGGCTTTGGCGGAGGGCCGTCAATGGGTGCCGGGGCATAATGCTCGCTCTACTAAGGGTAGGTGCCGAGGTTCATTCGATTTGGTTTTTTTACTTACCCAGTTTAGGGAGGAGTATTGTGTTTGTACGGCTGGCGAAACCTAACGAGAAGCTATGCACCAGGGGAGTCTTTGTAAAGGCTACGTAGTGTATCCCTGGCCATTCACCTTGGTAGTGAAGATCGAGTCTTGCAAAACCCAGGCTGGAAAGGGATCACGACTCATGAGTAAAGTGTGTGACCTCTGTAGAGGAAAGAAACTGATATATCAGCCATGCTCATGGTTATGAGAGACCATAGGATCCTCTTTGATTAGAGTTTAAGATGGTTCGAGACGCAATGATTTTCTTAATGGTTTATGGTTCGATGGTGATAATGATGTTCCTCGATGGGGGAAATGGTTCATGGGTTGGTTATTGCTAAAACTTGGCTTCTACTAATAATAAATACCTAACGAACTAAAAGCAACTTCTTGATCCTAATTCCACGTAAAGCTAGTCCACCTCAGCCAAACGGGACATTTGCTAAGTACATTGATGTGTACTCAGCCTTGCTTTCACAAAACACCAGGTTGCCTTTGGTCCAATCTATGCTCAGGTAAAGAAGAAGGTGTCGAGGCGGATCTTCAGGAGTTCCAGGACTTCGACGAGTTCGAGTATTAGGCTAGCGACCTCCCCGAGTCAGCTGCCTGTGGTGGGTTAATTCACGTTGGCTACGTATCGATTCTATGTACTTCGATTCATATTATGTAAATGACTCTAGTCTTTAGTATTATTACTTACTCTTAATTGTTATTCGAAGCATTGTGCTATGATGAATCATTTATGTAATCGCTGTGTACATGAATTTCTGATCCTGGCACGTACATGGTTCGCATTCGGTTTACCTTCAAAACCGGGTCTGACAAATACTAAGTTACTTAGCAAAAGTGAGAGTCTACATTCATTGAGTTAAACATCTAGGAAGTGACATCCAGTGGCCTAACTAGGATTTAATCAAAGGTGGATTAATACTTAGATTATTTCCTAATGGTCTTGTTGTGACTTAGGTAGGTTGCTGGTATCTTTTAACTTAAACTAGCAAGTTGCCCATGCTTTGCTACGTTTTTTATATATCATATAAATAGATACGGAGATATTTATTCAAATATAATTATTATTTATTTCTAAACACTAATGTATGTATGATCTGGTGGTTAGCCCCAAATTTATGTAGTAACATGGACGTGGGTTCGAGTGCTCATTCTACACTATTTTTTATATAATTATTGTTTATTTCTAAACACTAAGGTACATGTGGCCTGATGGTAGCTATGCGGGCGAGGTCGGGGGTGAGCCCAGAATGTTAGCATGGAGGATGAAGTCGTGGTAGCACCAAGTGCCCCATTAGGTTCTTAATAGATTAATGTGTGGCCTGATGGTAGCTGCGCGGGCGGGGTCAGGGGGTGAGCCCAGAATGTCAACGTGGAGGGTGAAGTCGTGGTAGCACCAAGTGCCCACATTAGGTTCTTAATAGATTAGTATATATATATATAGACACACACACACTAAGGTATATATGTGTGGTTTGGTGGTTACCCCCAAATGTTTGAAGCAAGGGGGTGTGGGTTTGAATGCTTGCTTTGCACTATTTTTTGCACGGTGTGGTAGCGCAGAGGATGAAGTCGTTGTATCACCAGGTGCCCACATTATGTTCTTAATAGATTATTAGTATAGATATAGATTGGTTAACCCTTATTTTCTCTCTTGTCCCTCTTTCCTATTGAGCTTTTAATGGTGGTTTGAACTACACTTATGATTTAGAATTTTCCAAAAAATCTATAAAAATTACAGTAGGTTCCTACTGATTATGTTAGATTTTCTTATATATTCAGGGTCCAAAATAATTAGGGTCTATTCTAGAAAAAAATAGGGTCTATTCTAGAAAAAATTAACAAGAGCTAGGGTAGAGATGGTACATTACACTATATCTCTTATTTAAATGTGGCTACTGTCTTAATGGGTATTTTTCCTGGTATTTAGATGTGATAACATGGTCTTGTACTCTTGTGTCAAATTTTACCAAGGGATACTTAGTGGATATTTAGTTGTGATTTTCTAAAGTTCTAAGGCTACAAGGTGCTCATAACTAACTTTCTTTCTAAAGAATGTCAAACAATATATTTGGAAATTTATCTAAACATTTCTTTGCACAAGGCAATCATTCCTAAGGTTGGAGATTTTTCTCTACAGGGATGGGTTTCTATGATTTTCTAAAGTTTTCTCTATTTCTCTCATGGGGCAGTTGGCATCATATTTCCTTACTGAAATAGGACTTGTTATGTTTTTATCTGAGGCTACATTACTTAAGTGTTCTAATAAAATTAGGGTTACTTGTTGATTCTCATTTTTATGTCCCTTCTCCATTTTCTAAAAGAATGGGAAGAAACATAAATCAATGGTTAATCTCTATTTAATTTGGTGAACCAGGATGTTCATCATTTTTATATGGGGTTACTATAAATTAGGCATCTACTCAATTTTTCTTAACCCTAGCATAAAAGTTCTATTATTTTTCAATACTTTAAATAATATCCTAAATTAAATAAAAACTTCTAGAAACAGTACTGGACTAGGGTGGTTTTCTATATTTTGTTCTAAAGTTTACATTATGCAGAATCTAGCAAAACTGGTTTGACCAAATTTGGATATTTATTTTTTAAGTTATGCCTTTTTCTAAGTTTGTTGCATATTAAAATGAATTAGAATTTCTAAATGAAAAGGAAAAACATCTTGCGCTCGGGTGCCCGGGTAAAATCTTTCCTGTTCCTTACAAGTGAGTCCTCGGCATACTATTCACATGAGTCATGGGCTTAACGCAAAACCCCTTGGCTTTCTAAACATTCCAACCAGCGGTTCTTGGCTGATGGAACAGTAACAACAGCGAAGAAAGTGGCGGGGCGGCTTACCGGCGGTGGTAGCACTCTAGCGGGGTGGTTGGTGAGGTCGAGGATGCTTTAGGGATCACATTAGTGGTCGGGTCGTCTTCGGAGATGGACGGAGGTGTCCGATCCACGTTCGCAGGCGGTGGTGGTCAATGACGGCTCCAAACTACGGCCAACGATGGTGGTAGAGCTTACTCTGCTCAGCAGGGAAGCTTTACAGAGTTGTGGTGGTGCTGGCTTTTAGAGAAATCGGACTGTGGTGGGCTGGGGAAGCCGACCCACGTTCACCGGCAGAGCTTTGGTCTCCGATGAAGCCGATTTCACTGTTCCGACGAGGTTTAGCTCGGGCTCAGGCTCAGGGAGGCTTTATGGGGCTCTAGAGGAGTTACTAGTGTGGCTAAAACTGGTGGAACATGACTGGGGTGGACTAGCCATGGTGGTCGTGCTCAGGCGACAATGGCGGCATGCATGGAGCTCGCCGAAGTTGGCAATGTCCAGGGTTGAGTTAGGCATGAGGCTGAGGGAGAAACGGAGGAAGTGACTGAGGGTTTGGGCAGCTTTTATAGGCACAAGCAGAGCGAGGCATTGCGGTGGCCGACTGGTCGCACGGGGACGCGCACGCGCGGGCAGAGCCCGTTCGGCTCCTGCCAGCCGACATCGAACACCTGGCATCCACGTGTTTGGCCAACTTCCCTTGTGTGTAGTCATTTGTCCGAGCCTAATCTTATGTAACGCCCCGAATTTTGCAGTTGAATTTTTTTTCTTTCTTTACTCGCCAAAATTCGGGCGTTACCTTTTCTTTTTCTTTTTCCCCTCGCTAAACCTTGACCTTTTTTAAAAAGTTTAGCGGGATTCGGTTTGGATTTCCCGTGTAAGAAAAACCCTAAATACTTTATGTTGTTTGATGCACCATGCCGAACCTTGCATTTCTTTTGATTGCTTTGAAAGTGCGAATGCATTCATGTAGGAAGATCGGATTTCGAAAATAAGGAGAAGACCTTTTCTTTCTTTTTCTCTCTCTTTCTCTCTCCCGCGCCCTGGGCCGACCCCGGCCGGCCCAGCCGCCCCCTGGCGCCCCCCCCTTGGGCCCAATTGGCCCAAGCCGCCCCCCCCACCTCCCCTTTTTCCCCAAACCCTCTCCCTCTCCCTCTCATTTTCTCTCATTCTCTCCCTAGCGCCGCCCCTACCCCTGCCCTAAGCCACCGCCGCCCCTGCCCCCTACCCTAGGCCGCCGCGCCGCCCCCTGCCGCCGGCCGCCCCTCGCCGTCGATCCTCGCCGGTGAGCCCCCTCCCCCTCCTCCCTCTCCTCCCTCCCCTCTTCTCTCCCCACCCCCGCGCGCCCCCTGGCCGCGCCGGCAGCCGCCCCAGCCCCGCCGTGGCCCCTGGCCGCCGCTGGCCGGCCCTCGGCCGCGCCCAGCCGGCCCCGGCCGCCGCTGGCCCGCCCCGGCCGCTCCCCTGGCCGCCCTGGCCCGGCCGCTGGCCGCCCCCAGCCGCGCCCCGCCCGGCCGCCAGCCGCCCCTAGCCCGCGCCCCGGCCGCCTGGCCCCCTGGCCGCGCCCCCCTGTCCCGGGCCGGTTCAGCCGGCCTCGGCCCCGGCTCAGCCGCCCCCGGCCCCAGCTCGGCCGCCCCCCGCGCTCGGCCGCCCCAGCTCGGCCGCCTGCCCCCGGGCCGGTTCAACCGCCCCTAGGGCCGGTTCAACCACCCCCCCCTCTGTTTTTTTATTTATTTTTTTATTTTATTTTATTTACTTTCTGTGATTATAATTACTGTATTTTAAGTAGGCTAATCACTGTTCATGCTATGGGAAAATAGGAAGTTTAATTTAAAATTCCGTTATGCTATTGATTCACGTAGTTAATTGTTTACCCTGTGCAATGTTGATCAACTAAAAGTGATTAGGTTTCCATTAGTATATATAAATATATATAACAGAATTATTTTGTTAAAAACCAATTGTGTCATTAGTGCATAAGATTTAACCCCCTGCGAGACCCTTTCCTGTTTCTTTCTAACCATAACAAATGCGATATCGAATGTCATACTTGATGCATATTCGCTTTATTTGTTATCTTGTATGGTGTACTGTTCTTTTGTATTAAATATGTGGATGGATGTATGTATGTTTGCGCTCGCATAGAGAACGATTCGGTCGAAGAGCCCGAGGAATTCGCAGGAGAAGCCCCTGAGCAGCAGTCGGTTGGTGGAGGCAAGTGTCCTTTGACCTATCTCTGTCCTATTCATTATTTAATTCACCTCCCGCTTACACATTTATGCCTAAGGATTGACTAGCTTTTGTTATCCATGTCCTTGTTTACCTATCTGGGTTGGATTATTACTGTTTAGCTTTATGCTATTGCTCAACTCTAATCAATGAACATGATGTGGTTATCTATGATACGCTGTTTTCCCGTTCTTCTTTATGATCATACTTGTGGTTTTCAAGGGGACTCGAGCGGTTTCTCGAGTGCCTCTCCGTAAGGACCTGTTCTATGGATGACCGCCCGGGAAAACAGTGCAACCATGAGGGTGGAATGGGGTGCCCTTAGCTGAATAATTAGAGGATCCGGGATGTAGTTCACTTAGCCGTCGTGCCGTCAATGGGGCTCGGTGTATGCGGCTCGCTCTGCCAAGTTTGGGTTCGCCCCTTGGGGAGGAGTGCGGTGCATTTAGGAAACCTAACGGGTGGCTACAGTCCCGGGGAATCTTTGTAAAGGCTACGTAGTGAAACCCTGCCTATTCACCTTGGTAGTGTTTAAGGGTTTGATCGGCCCGAGGCAAGAGGGAATCACGGCTTGTGGGTAAAGTGCACAACCTCTGCAGAGTGTTATGAAACTGATATATCAGCCGTGCTCACGGTTATGAGCGGCCAAGGGAGCTCCAGTGATTAGTGGTACTTGATCAGAGACATTGAGGTACAGGTGGTTATGAGATTGATGGTTCTGGTTATGATTATGGTATTGGTAAGTAGTATTCTTTCCGTTTGGAAAGGGTACATCGGGTTAATAACTTGGGTTAATGCTAAAACTTGGCTTTCTACTAGTAAATAATAATCTGACCAACTAAAAGCAACTGCTTGACTTATCCCCACATAAAGCTAGTCCACTACAGCCAAACAGGATACTTGCTGAGTATGTTGATGTGTACTCACCCTTGCTCTACACACCAAACCCCCCCCCAGGTTGTCAGCATTGCAACCACTGCTCAGGCGAAGATGAAGCTGTGGAAGGAGACTTCCAGGAGTTCCAAGACTACGACGAGTTCTAGGTGTGGGTTAGCGGCAACCCCCAGTCGGCTGCCTGTGAAGGCCGCGTTATCTACGTTTCTTTTCCGCACTTTGATTTATTGTAAGAACTATATGGACGTCTCAGACGTATGATGTAATCGACTATTTCCCTTATTAATACTATTTTGAGCACTGTGTGATGATGTCCATGTTATGTAACTGCTGTGTACGTGAATAACTGATCCTGGCACGTACATGGTTCGCATTCGGTTTGCCTTCTAAAACCGGGTGTGACATAAGTGGTATCAAAGCCGTGCTGACTATAGGACCGCTAACCTAGAGTAGAATGGTCGTTCTAAGGACTATAGACCTCTGTCTCTGCCTTGACTTTGATATCTCTTCAAAAGTTGGTCCTACTGACCAAACCTATGTTCTACTACATATTATACCTTGCTGAAAATTATGTTTTATTCTGATCCTTCATTTATTTATGATTCATTACTTGCTGGTCATATTAATTCTATTCTCACCCCTTTTGCTTGCGATGTCTTTTGTAGATGGCTCGACTTAGACACACTGCACGAAAGTCAGTCATCCCCTTCTTACCCTCCCGCCTTGCTGAGCGTCCGCTTCGCCGTCCCGTGGCCGGACAGTCCAGCCACTTGGAGAGACTACACCACCGCCTGCGTGAGGAGCAGGAGCGTCGACGACAGGAGCAGCAGAGCTCTTCCTTCTCGCTCCACCAGGAGATAGAGTCTGTGAGGAGCTGCTCCCCTGTGCTTCCCCTAGAGGCGCCCCCTGCACCACCACTGGGCGCCCCAGCTTCTGGAGTAGCTGCTGGAGGAGACCCAGACGACGGAGATGGCGACGACAGCTCGAGCCACGACACCGACTTCTCTGCTAACCTTGAGCCGGAAGGATGGGTTGCTCGACCCATCACTCGCGACGCTGCTCGCGGGTGTCACTTCCACGATGCGCTCGACACCCTGCTACGTCGGGCATTTGACCGGCATACTTGGTCCGTCGAGTATCGCTGTGTGGTCTACCAGCATAGTCGCGGGGTCTACCCGGATCGCTGGGAGGCAACTTGCTTGGTGCGCTGCCCGGAGAACAGTCTCCAGGGAGCGGAGGCCTGTTCAGAGCACTATTCTATCTCTGAGCGGGACTCAGCTGAGGCAGCCATGCAAGATGCTGCACGGCGTGCGCTTTCGCACTACTGCTCGGTTTTCGGTGGGGCAGCTGACGGTCTTGACCTGAAGTATTACCCCCGCCGTTCATCTGGCAGCACAGGAGGCGTGATTGTCTCACCTGTCGGTGAGGGCAATCCTAGGTTGAGCAGCACAGTCAACCTAGCCGCCGTGCTAAACACGGAGCTGGACCATGCATTAGATGAGCTGAGTAGGGCTCGTGCTGAGATCGCCCAGCTGCGGGCTGAGCGCGCGGAACGTCGTTATCTGGATGGTGGTTCCCCCGCTCCCGTCGGGACTCAGCACCCGTACCGCTCACCTCAGCGTGGACACCAGTCTTATGGCAATCCCGCCTGCAAGACCAAGATAACTCTAGAGCCATAGATCGTTAGAGTTGGATCTTGTAATTAATACGAAATATATACGTAGAAGCTTCAGTCTTAGCGTTAGTCTCGGTCTTAGTTAGTCTTAGTTAGACAGGGTAGTTTGCTATATCCTGTGCATTTATGTTTGTCATGATGAACTATGATTGGTTTGGATCTTTGTAATGATTGTCACCAGAGTGTGGGTATCCCCTGCATTTTGGTTTACCTATTATGTTAATAAAGTTAGTTATATAGTTGGGAAAACCTTTATTCTACTTTCCTCTTTTTCTGAGAAGCTGTGTGGCCTGTGTTGGAGATCAGTGAAGATGCTCATCTGTTCAGTGCTGTTGAGGAATTCTATTCTCTTTTCTTATGCTGCAAGATTTGCCAGATCAGTTCTGATGTGTGGTTGCGTTCTGCAGATGTCAGAGAACAGGCGCAGAGGAGGAAGGCGTGCTCAGCAGGAGCAAGCCGGTCAGCAAGATGAGGCGCCCCAGCAGCAGCAGCTGCCGCCCCCGCCCCCGATGTCGATTGAGCAGATGTTTCTGATGCAGACTCAGGCAGTTCAAGCCATCGGTCAGACTCTGGCCGCCATTCAGCAGCAGCAGCAGCAGCAGGCTCCACCTCAGCCTCAGATGCCTCAGATGCCCAGAGACAAGCGTGCTGAATTCATGAGAGGTCATCCCCCAACGTTTGCTCATTCTTCTGACCCTATGGATGCTGAAGATTGGCTGCGCACTGTGGAGCGAGAGTTGCATACCGCTCAGTGCGATGACAGGGAGAAAGTTCTGTATGGTCCCCGTCTGTTGAGAGGAGCAGCCCAATCATGGTGGGAGTCTTACCTCGCCACCCATGCCAACCCCGACACCATCACCTGGGAAGAATTCAGAGGTAGCTTTCGTCAGTACCATGTGCCTGCAGGTCTGATGACAGTGAAGAAGGAGGAGTTCCTGGCCCTTAAGCAAGGGTCATCGTCTGTCAGTGAGTACCGGGACAAGTTTCTGCAATTGTCTCGCTACGCTCCCGAAGATGTCAACACCGACGCCAAGCGACAATACCGTTTTCTGAGAGGCTTGGTTGACCCTCTGCAGTATCAGCTGATGAATCACACCTTCCCAACATTCCAGCACCTGATTGACAGAGCAATCATGACAGAGAGAAAGCGCAAGGAGATGGAAGATCGTAAGCGCAAGATCAGTGGACCCCAGCCTGGAAGCAGCAGCCGTCCCCGTTTCTCAGGCAATCAACCTCAGCAGTTCAGGCAGAACCAGCGTCCACCTCAGCAGCATCAGCAGCGTCAGCAGTATCAGCAGTTCCAAAGGCAGTATCCTCAGCATCAGTACCAGAATCGTCAGAGCAATCAGTCAGGAGGAGGTCAGTTTCAGAGGCAGAATCAACAGACACCTCGTCTTCCTGCCCCAGCAAATCAGCAGAACAGTCAGGCAGCACCAGCTCAGGTTGGAAACAGGGCATGTTTCCACTGTGGAGAGCAAGGCCATTGGGTGATGCAATGTCCGAAGAAGGCAGCCCAGCAGCAGTCAGGCCCCAATGCCCCAGCAAAGCAGAATGTGTCTCAGCCTGGAGCAGGCAACCGCTCTCAGCAGCGCTATAATCATGGAAGACTGAACCACTTGGAGGCTGAAGCAGTTCAGGAGACCCCCGACATGACAGTAGGTATGTTCCCAGTCGATTCCCATATTGCAGAAGTGTTATTTGATACTGGAGCAACACATTCTTTCATTACTGCATCATGGGTAGAAGCACATAATCTTCCAATTACTACCATGTCAACCCCTATTCAAATTGACTCAGCTGGTGGTAGAATTCGAGCTGATAGCATTTGTTTAAATGTAAGTGTGGAAATAAGGGGGATAGCGTTTCCCGCCAACCTTATAGTAATGGGTACTCAGGGAATAGATGTCATCCTAGGGATGAATTGGTTAGATAAGTATCAGGCAGTTATCAGTTGTGATAAAAGGACAATCAAGTTGGTGTCCCCACTAGGAGAGGAAGTGGTGACCGAGTTAGTCCCGCCTGAGCCAAAGAAAGGAAGTTGTTATCAGATGGCTGTTGATAGCAGTGAAGCAGACCCAATTGAGAGTATCAAGGTTGTGTCTGAATTCCCAGATGTGTTTCCAAAGGATTTACCGGGTATGCCACCAGAGCGGAAAGTTGAATTTGCTATAGAGCTTCTTCCTGGAACCGCCCCTATCTCTAAGAGAGCTTACAGAATATCTGGACCAGAGTTGGTTGAGCTTAAGAAGCAGATTGATGAGCTGTCAGAGAAAGGTTACATCCGGCCAAGCACCTCGCCTTGGGCCGCCCCTGTCTTGTTTGTGGAGAAGAAAGATGGCACCAAGAGGATGTGTATCGATTATCGAGCTTTGAATGAAGTCACGATCAAGAACAAGTATCCTTTGCCCAGAATAGAAGATCTGTTCGACCAGTTGAGAGGAGCCAGTGTGTTCTCCAAGATCGATCTGAGGTCAGGTTATCATCAGCTCAGGATCCGACCTTCGGACATTCCGAAGACGGCATTCATTACCAAGTATGGTTTATATGAGTTCACAGTGATGTCTTTTGGTTTGACCAATGCACCAGCGTTCTTTATGAACTTGATGAACAGTGTATTCATGGATTATCTTGATAAGTTCGTGGTGGTATTCATTGATGACATTCTGGTTTATTCTCAAAGTGAAGAAGAGCATGCAGATCATTTGAGGATGGTATTGCAGAGATTGCGAGAGCACCAGTTGTATGCAAAGTTGAGCAAGTGTGAGTTCTGGATCAGTGAAGTCCTGTTCTTGGGTCACATAATCAACAAAGAAGGATTGGCTGTGGATCCGAAGAAAGTGGCAGACATTCTAAACTGGAAAGCGCCAACAGATGCTAGAGGAATCAAGAGCTTCATTGGAATGGCCGGATATTATCGGCGATTCATTGAAGGGTTTTCGAAGATTGCGAAACCAATGACAGCGTTGCTAGGCAACAAGGTTGAGTTCAAGTGGACCCAGAAATGCCAAGAGGCCTTTGAAGCGCTGAAAGAGAAGTTGACAACAGCGCCTGTCCTAGTCTTGCCTGATGTGCACAAGCCCTTCTCTGTGTATTGTGATGCTTGTTACATAGGTTTGGGATGCGTGTTGATGCAAGAGGGAAGAGTTGTGGCTTACTCGTCCCGACAGCTGAAGGTTCATGAGAAGAACTACCCAATCCATGATCTAGAGTTGGCAGCAGTGGTTCACGCACTGAAGACATGGAGGCACTATCTGTATGGACAGAAATGCGATGTTTACACAGACCACAAGAGTCTGAAGTACATATTCACTCAGTCGGAGTTGAACATGAGGCAACGAAGATGGTTAGAGTTGATCAAAGATTATGAGTTGGAGATCCATTACCATCCAGGAAAAGCGAACGTAGTGGCAGATGCTTTGAGCAGAAAGAGTCAAGTCAATCTGATGGTCGCTCGTCCGATGCCTTATGAGTTGGCCAAGGAGTTTGACAGGTTGAGTCTCGGATTTCTGAACAATTCGCGAGGAGTCACAGTTGAATTGGAACCTACCTTGGAGCGCGAAATCAAAGAAGCGCAGAAAAATGATGAGAAGATCAGTGAGATTCGGCGATTGATTCTAGATGGCAGAGGCAAAGACTTTCGAGAAGATGCAGAAGGTGTGGTATGGTTCAAAGACCGCTTGTGTGTTCCCAATGTCCAGTCTATTCGGGAGTTGATTCTCAAGGAAGCTCATGAGACAGCTTATTCGATTCACCCTGGCAGTGAGAAGATGTATCAGGATCTGAAGAAGAAATTCTGGTGGTACGGAATGAAAAGAGAAATCGCAGAGCATGTGGCTATGTGCGATAGTTGTCGAAGAATTAAGGCAGAACACCAGAGACCAGCTGGATTGTTGCAACCGTTGCAGATCCCTCAGTGGAAATGGGATGAAATTGGCATGGATTTCATAGTCGGATTGCCTCGCACTCGAGCCGGCTACGATTCCATTTGGGTAGTAGTGGACCGTTTGACCAAGTCAGCCCACTTCATACCTGTCAAGACCAACTACAACAGTGCAGTATTGGCAGAATTGTATATGTCTCGGATCGTTTGTCTTCATGGTGTGCCAAAGAAGATAGTGTCAGACAGAGGAACGCAGTTCACCTCTCATTTCTGGCAGCAGTTGCATGAAGCCTTGGGCACGCATCTGAATTTCAGTTCAGCTTATCACCCGCAGACAGATGGTCAGACTGAAAGAACCAATCAAATTCTTGAAGATATGTTGAGAGCCTGTGCGTTGCAAGATCAGTCCGGATGGGACAAGCGATTGCCTTATGCAGAGTTTTCCTATAACAACAGTTACCAGGCCAGTTTGAAGATGTCACCGTTTCAAGCGCTGTATGGAAGGAGTTGCAGAACTCCGTTGCAATGGGATCAGCCTGGAGAGAAGCAGGTGTTTGGGCCAGATATTTTGCTTGAAGCCGAAGAGAACATCAAGATGGTTCGAGAGAATCTGAAGATAGCGCAATCGAGGCAGCGAAGCTATGCAGACACAAGAAGAAGAGAGCTGAGTTTTGAAGTCGGAGACTTTGTCTATCTGAAAGTGTCACCGATCAGAGGAGTCAGAAGATTCGGAGTCAAAGGCAAGCTAGCACCCCGCTACATTGGTCCGTATCAAATTCTCTCAAAGCGTGGAGAAGTGGCTTATCAGCTCAGCCTGCCAGAGAATTTGTCTGCTGTGCATGATGTCTTTCATGTGTCTCAGTTGAAGAAGTGTTTGCGTGTGCCAGAAGAGCAGTTGCCAGTGGAAGGTCTTGAAGTCCAGGAGGACTTGACCTATATTGAGAAGCCAGCTCAGATCCTTGAGGTTGCAGATAGAGTCACCCGAAGGAAGACCATTAGAATGTGCAAAGTCAGATGGAATCACCACTCTGAGGAAGAAGCAACCTGGGAGCGTGAAGATGATCTAGTGGCTAAGTACCCAGAGCTCTTTGCTAGCCAGCCCTGAATCTCGAGGGCGAGATTCTTTTAAGGGGGATAGGTTTGTAACGCCCCGAATTTTGCAGTTGAATTTTTTTTCTTTCTTTACTCGCCAAAATTCGGGCGTTACCTTTTCTTTTTCTTTTTCCCCTCGCTAAACCTTGACCTTTTTTAAAAAGTTTAGCGGGATTCGGTTTGGATTTCCCGTGTAAGAAAAACCCTAAATACTTTATGTTGTTTGATGCACCATGCCGAACCTTGCATTTCTTTTGATTGCTTTGAAAGTGCGAATGCATTCATGTAGGAAGATCGGATTTCGAAAATAAGGAGAAGATCTTTTCTTTCTTTTTCTCTCTCTTTCTCTCTCCCGCGCCCTGGGCCGACCCCGGCCGGCCCAGCCGCCCCCTGGCGCCCCCCCCTTGGGCCCAATTGGCCCAAGCCGCCCCCCCCCCACCTCCCCTTTTTCCCCAAACCCTCTCCCTCTCCCTCTCATTTTCTCTCATTCTCTCCCTAGCGCCGCCCCTACCCCTGCCCTAAGCCGCCGCCGCCCCTGCCCCCTACCCTAGGCCGCCGCGCCGCCCCCTGCCGCCGGCCGCCCCTCGCCGTCGATCCCCGCCGGTGAGCCCCCTCCCCCTCCTCCCTCTCCTCCCTCCCCTCTTCTCTCCCCACCCCCGCGCGCCCCCTGGCCGCGCCGGCAGCCGCCCCAGCCCCGCCGTGGCCCCTGGCCGCCGCTGGCCGGCCCTCGGCCGCGCCCAGCCGGCCCCGGCCGCCGCTGGCCCGCCCCGGCCGCTCCCCTGGCCGCCCTGGCCCGGCCGCTGGCCGCCCCCAGCCGCGCCCCGCCCGGCCGCCAGCCGCCCCTAGCCCGCGCCCCGGCCGCCTGGCCCCCTGGCCGCGCCCCCCTGTCCCGGGCCGGTTCAGCCGGCCTCGGCCCCGGCTCAGCCGCCCCCGGCCCCAGCTCGGCCGCCCCCCGCGCTCGGCCGCCCCAGCTCGGCCGCCTGCCCCCGGGCCGGTTCAACCGCCCCTAGGGCCGGTTCAACCGCCCCCCCCCCTCTGTTTTTTTATTTATTTTTTTATTTTATTTTATTTACTTTCTGTGATTATAATTACTGTATTTTAAGTAGGCTAATCACTGTTCATGCTATGGGAAAATAGGAAGTTTAATTTAAAATTCCGTTATGCTATTGATTCACGTAGTTAATTGTTTACCCTGTGCAATGTTGATCAACTAAAAGTGATTAGGTTTCCATTAGTATATATAAATATATATAACAGAATTATTTTGTTAAAAACCAATTGTGTCATTAGTGCATAAGATTTAACCCCCTGCGAGACCCTTTCCTGTTTCTTTCTAACCATAACAAATGCGATATCGAATGTCATACTTGATGCATATTCGCTTTATTTGTTATCTTGTATGGTGTACTGTTCTTTTGTATTAAATATGTGGATGGATGTATGTATGTTTGCGCTCGCATAGAGAACGATTCGGTCGAAGAGCCCGAGGAATTCGCAGGAGAAGCCCCTGAGCAGCAGTCGGTTGGTGGAGGCAAGTGTCCTTTGACCTATCTCTGTCCTATTCATTATTTAATTCACCTCCCGCTTACACATTTATGCCTAAGGATTGACTAGCTTTTGTTATCCATGTCCTTGTTTACCTATCTGGGTTGGATTATTACTGTTTAGCTTTATGCTATTGCTCAACTCTAATCAATGAACATGATGTGGTTATCTATGATACGCTGTTTTCCCGTTCTTCTTTATGATCATACTTGTGGTTTTCAAGGGGACTCGAGCGGTTTCTCGAGTGCCTCTCCGTAAGGACCTGTTCTATGGATGACCGCCCGGGAAAACAGTGCAACCATGAGGGTGGAATGGGGTGCCCTTAGCTGAATAATTAGAGGATCCGGGATGTAGTTCACTTAGCCGTCGTGCCGTCAATGGGGCTCGGTGTATGCGGCTCGCTCTGCCAAGTTTGGGTTCGCCCCTTGGGGAGGAGTGCGGTGCATTTAGGAAACCTAACGGGTGGCTACAGTCCCGGGGAATCTTTGTAAAGGCTACGTAGTGAAACCCTGCCTATTCACCTTGGTAGTGTTTAAGGGTTTGATCGGCCCGAGGCAAGAGGGAATCACGGCTTGTGGGTAAAGTGCACAACCTCTGCAGAGTGTTATGAAACTGATATATCAGCCGTGCTCACGGTTATGAGCGGCCAAGGGAGCTCCAGTGATTAGTGGTACTTGATCAGAGACATTGAGGTACAGGTGGTTATGAGATTGATGGTTCTGGTTATGATTATGGTATTGGTAAGTAGTATTCTTTCCGTTTGGAAAGGGTACATCGGGTTAATAACTTGGGTTAATGCTAAAACTTGGCTTTCTACTAGTAAATAATAATCTGACCAACTAAAAGCAACTGCTTGACTTATCCCCACATAAAGCTAGTCCACTACAGCCAAACAGGATACTTGCTGAGTATGTTGATGTGTACTCACCCTTGCTCTACACACCAAACCCCCCCCCCCCAGGTTGTCAGCATTGCAACCACTGCTCAGGCGAAGATGAAGCTGTGGAAGGAGACTTCCAGGAGTTCCAAGACTACGACGAGTTCTAGGTGTGGGTTAGCGGCAACCCCCAGTCGGCTGCCTGTGAAGGCCGCGTTATCTACGTTTCTTTTCCGCACTTTGATTTATTGTAAGAACTATATGGACGTCTCAGACGTATGATGTAATCGACTATTTCCCTTATTAATACTATTTTGAGCACTGTGTGATGATGTCCATGTTATGTAACTGCTGTGTACGTGAATAACTGATCCTGGCACGTACATGGTTCGCATTCGGTTTGCCTTCTAAAACCGGGTGTGACATCTTAGCAAAAACCTTATCTAAGATTTGTTGCTTATACACTAAGCTAGTGATGTTGTACGGAGGTCATTGGGGTTTGCTCACTGGTCGCGAAGATATGGTGCACTCAAGTGTGATCTGTCCAGCAGATCGATTCCGAGGCAAAATCCAAGGTTTAGTGATGTCACACTTTGAGTTCCAATACCATCCTCTGGTATGTGTTAGGGTAAGTAGTTAGGCACATCTTTGTCAATTGGAGTCATTAGTTTTAAGGTTTGAATCCTAATGAACATGAGGAAGTTTTGGTTAGGGGTCTGATTTTTAGAATTGGAACATTCTGATTTTTATTTACTTCTCTCTCTTATGTGACTTGTTTGGAATTTTTGGCAAACCTTTTTGGGGTGTTATCGTTACTAACTATTGTAGGTATTTTGGTGTGGTAAAACATTTATTAATGGTCCAAGTCATGAAAAGGTAATTCATATAGCTTTCTCACTTAATTCATGTTGGTGCTCCATTTGCTCAAGGTAGTTTTTTAGGGTTTTTGGTTACCTTCTCCTTTTTGTTTTGCATGAGGTGACTAAGGTAGTTCTTCTAAGATGATTAGTACTTACTTAGGCCTTGATCCTTAAGTATGGTGCCTTTTGTCCAAACTAATCAACATGTGATAATAGGTTTAATAGGCTATACCAAAATTATATTAGTGTGGTGCCTATACTTGGCATAGCGAGATACACTATACTAAGGGATCGTTTGGATCTTTTGAATTGAATAATCATAATACAGACGTAGATTAATTAAGTTGGTACGATTTTATGGGGTATGTATTTGTATGCTACTATTGGTCGTTGGCCATATGGAAGAGATATCTATGTGTTACGTTTTTACTATATAGGAGCAAACCAAAAAACATGTTATAAATTACAGAGTAGAAACATAGTCTGTTGATACATAAAATCAAATTTACAGTTCTCACCATACGAATTTGAGATAGGATTATATTTGAACTTTGAAAAGTGGTGGAATATTAAATTATAAATCAAATAGGCTACTCTATCACTACCGGAATTCGGCTATTTGCTGAGTGCTAAATGATTTGCCGAGTGCCAATCAAAAAACCCATAGTAAGAAAAACACTCGGCAAAGAAACTCTTTGGCGAATGTTTTATTTTTGACACTCGACAAAGAAAATCTTTGGCGTGTGTTTTATTTTTGACACTCGGCAAAGAGTTTCTTCTCTTTGTCGAGTATTTTTTTAACACTCGGTAAAGACCTTCTTTGCCGAGTGTTTTTTTCAACACTAGGCAAAGACAATTTAAAAATCACATTTTCAAGCAGTAAATTAATTCAAATGAAAAAGTTTTCAACTACAAATTTGTATAACTCATCAAGATATACAATTTATATTTTTTTATCATTTCTTCATATGACAAAATAAAAGTAAATTTGTTCATAAAACCTATATCTCTCTCGTAGTTTATGAAACTATAAGAGAGATGTACAAGATTTGTGAATAATACTAAAACCATCATGTGGGATCAACAAATGACCTGACAACCAAAAACCCTTTATAGATCTTGAAAAGCTATAGAATTTTGTAGTTGGCAACTTTTTCATTTGAAGTCATCTTGTCAACAAAAATAACGTCTTAATTTTAAAATTTTATAATTTGATTTTTGAAAACTACCTCGAATGGAAAAACCACCAACATGAAAGTTGTAGGTCTTAGAAAAGTTATAAAACTTTGTAGTTGACAATGTTTTGCTTTGAAATCATCTTGTCATGCAAAATTATGTTTGAATTTTAAAATTTCAATTTTTCAAACTACCTCGGATGGAAAAACCACCAAAATAAAAGTTGTAGGTCTTGAAATGTAATGAAACTTTGTAATTGACATTTTTTTGATTTGAAATCATCTTTTCATAGAAAATTTTGTGTGAAGTTTTTAAATTTGAAATTCAAAATTTGTAAACGGCCTCGGATGTAGAAACTAACAAAATAAAAGTTGTAGATCTTGAAAGGTTATGCAACCTTATAGTTGGCAACATTTTCAATTGAATTCATTTAGTGCTTAAAATAATCAAATTACTCTAGGTTTGTTATAATACACGAGGAATGATAACATAATATAGACATAATTGTTGTAGTAGTGTAGTGGTAGAGTAGGTTATACGTGAGAGAGAGGTTGCATGTTTGAATTTCACTGTTCACAAAATAAAATGTAAATTTGATTAAAAATGGTGAAAATGATAAGGCGATGGGTAGGGCAATGGCAGTGGTTGGGGAGAGTTGTTCCCCTAGTTTTAAAAAATGTTTTGCTATTTTTTGGGTTTTTTGTGATTCTAAATTTGCCGAGTGATTTTATTTGTTGGGTGGTTTTCGACACTCTGTAAAGTCTTTGTCGAGTGCTTTTCGACACTCGGCAAAGTTTGCAGAGTATTCTTTGTCGAGTGTAACACTTGACATTGTAAAATGACATTTGGGACACTTGGCAAAGAAGGTAGTGTATTAAGTAGATTCCAATTAAAAATGAATGGATCCGAACGGCACCTAATGTAAATTGGTATTGTGCCACTGCTTGAAGCGCAGTTTTAGCACATAGCATAAAAATACGTTTTGGTAGAATTATTATTCGATTGCTCTCGAATTTGAGCCAAAAAAACTTGGTGGCCTATTTTTTGGCAAAACTATTCGTTGGAAATTTGGTGGCCTATTTTTTGGCAAAAAATAGTGTGTAAGAGGGAAGCTATCTGCTAACATTAAAAATTACCAATATGTGTTTGTGATCAAATTTCTGCCATTGTTTCCTGCTATAAAGTTTGAATAAGAGCCAAAATAACCGTCCTCAAACCTGATTCTTTTCTTTTCTTTTTGAATCACCCGTTACTTCGCAGTATAATTTTCAGTAGTAGCCGTTACGTACTTGCTACTATTGAAAACTGTAATGCGAGTATTGGAGACAAATTAACAGTTCACGCCTTGGGGCATGCATGCATGCCAACTGTACCATATTGAGCAATGAAAAGGTTGAAGGATTGGGCACGCAGCACATTGAGTATTACAGCTGCAAATGATTGTATTCTGCAACAATGCTATAAATAAATTGGTCGCCGTTAAGGCTTTGCCCAACAATTGCTTCCATTTCACAGGTGCACAAAGGAGCTAGGAGCAGGGAAGAAAGAATGGCTCAAGCGTCGAGCTCTTTCTCTATTGTTCTGTTGTTCCTCGCACTAGTACTTGTGGTATGATTTTTGTTCTAGTTTTTTTTTTTTGGGTTTTTTAAACTGGTGCCATCAGTTCGAAAAGTTTTCAGTTTTGCACCCGTTCTTTTTTCTTTCCTCGCTCGGAACTTTTGGAAGCCCCTGGTATCCAACGGATTGTTTCCCTTTCCTGTATATGAGTATTGGTTGGATCTATGATTCCATTATTGGCTGAATTTTCAGGTTGAGGTTTCTGCTGGAACCGCAAATGAAGAGCTTTACAGACCTGTAAGTTGGGCACGCTATGGAAGATCGAGCAACATTTCATCTGCTTCTAGTATTTTTGAATCTTGCGTTATTTTACTGACCTGGCGTGTGAATTTGTAATGCAGGCTGGTGCAGAAGGCTCTGTCCCCATAGAACGTAATGGATCTTCTTAATCTTTCCTGCTCCCTACATACTCTCAGTAATCCATCTCCAGTTAATATTTTTTTATATCTCGTGCATGTACAGAATGTCCAGAGAAATGTGACTACCGGTGCTCTGCTACATCGTACAAGAAGCCATGCCTTTTCTTCTGCAACTACTGCTGCAACAAGTGCTTGTGCGTCCCGTCCGGCACATACGGCAACAAGGAAGAGTGCCCGTGCTACGACAACATGAAGACCAAGCAAGGCGGCCCCAAATGCCCGTAAAATGAATATTAGAGGCCTGGATCATTCAAAAAGACAACTAAAAATGAAACCATGTACTCCCTCCGTTCCCATATAAAATTCGTTTTGGCTACTTTGTATATGTGTTCTATATATGTATTTACATTTATCATCATCTAGATAAATATGCGCACAAAAATCAAGGGCTAAAACGAACACTATTTTGGAACGGAGAGAGTATTATCTTTCTGATATGCAACAATTTTCTTATCATAGAACTCGTTACCTGACAACCAGATTTTATGGGGAATCTAGGACTTGCTAGATCCTCAAAAACTAGATTGCACATTGAACTAACCGAAATTCTAGAACCAAAGGAAATGACGTACCTCTAGTTCCTTTCCTATCTAGTAGTCGTATCGAGATATATAGCCGGACTGAACGGCTCCATAGACCATGTGCTATAGGCAGATCATAACAGGCAAAAGGATTCTAACATTAGTGTTAGCGTCTTTCCAGGCCACATACTAATGGTCCCTAGAGTGTGCACAAAAATGTAGGACCTTAGAGACCTCTCTATTGGACGGCGGACTATTCGGCTCTGGTGCCATTGGACTGTCCGCAACAGACAAAGAGGCTCGAGAAGAACATAGATCCCGCCTCTCGAGAGAGGACCCCATCAAGGAGGAAGGATCTTAGGGTTGCTTTGGAGTCGATAGGCCAGCCAAAACATCTCAAGATGACTTAGAGCCGAAAAGAGGTGATGACTAGGGTTAAAAAATTACAACAAGACTACAACTAAATCTAGATCTAAAGATAATGAAGAAAATATTGTAAAACTAGGTTGTAGATTGATTATTGGTTCCCCAATCGATTGTACCCTTTTATATTTATAGGGGGGACTATACCCTTTTCTAGGTGAAGTCAAATATCGTAAGAAAACATGACAATGACACAATAAATCAAGACTTCAACCTAAACTGGTCTGAATCCTAGACTATCTGGTTAACACACCAGACTATTTGGAGCTAGACTGTCCGAGCTACTACGCTGGACTATCTGGAGGCCGGACTATCTGGACTTTCCTCTCTAGACTATCCAATGGTGCCAAATTAGATGCTCAACACATGGCCTTGCCTTTCGGTAAAGTTTTGCGAGCCAATAGCAATTGACACAGCTCGTATACTTCGGAGATCAAGATATGCATATGCCAACGCTCAAAATTCTGAAGGAAAACTCGATGTGAAAACATTGTCTTTCTAGACATCTTGCCAAACACTAGGATAATTTCGTTTTAAGAAACGACCATTTAATTATTTATGTATCTTCTCTCCTTGCAATGTCTCAAGCATGCATGTGTTATGAGAAATTACCTATGTAATTTTATAAGGCCCTTCTCAGCCTAGAGAATAATTACCAAACTTACGGTCCTTGGTCTTCAATAGAAAGATTGTCTTCCATGCCAGATCTCCAATCGAAAAAGACTTAGCATTTACCTACTTATTGTAGGTTTGGTGACTGTAAGTTTGTATTTCTCAATCTTCTTCAAAGCTATCATCTTCTTGTCGATCACCTTATCAATATTATTAATCATTAGATCATGGTACTCACCAGCAGTTAAATCATTTTCCCTTACAAACCTAATGACATTCAAACTTGACCATATACAAGCTCAAAAGGAGAAACCTTAGTAGCAGAATGCTTAGATATCGTGTGAGCCCATAGGGCTTCAGACAAAACCTCATGCCAACGCCTAGGATAATTAGATATTTTCTTTTTGATCTAGCTAATTAATGTCCAATTGCTTGACTCGGCCTAACAATTGGTCTAAGCATAATATGGAGATGAATTAAGTAACTTAATCTTATATGATTCAGCTAACTCATGTATGTCTTTGGACATAAAAGAAGTTACCTAGTCCATAGTCAAAGTTTGGGTAATACCGAATCTATGAATAATTTGGTCACTTACAAACTTAATTACCTCCTTGTGTGTCATATTTTTAGGGCAACGACTTCATTCCATTTGGTGAATTAGTCTGGGGCGACTAACCCAAACCGATGTCCCTTCGTTGATGATAGATGAATCTTTCCCACAAAATCTAGAACCCATCCTCTAATAGGCCAAGGCTTGATGATAGGATGCAGTTCAGTAGCGAGAACCATCTGTAAATCGCCAAACTTTTCAGACGATAGACACGTCTTGTAGTATTTAAAACAATCGACAATCATACTAGGCCAATAAAGCCTAGACTTTCTCAAAAGACATATCATCTTTAGAGTCGATTGATAAATAGCATAAATGCCTTCATCTACTTCAGCCATAATTGGCATAGCATCATTAGGACCCAAGCAATTAAGCATAATATAACTAGGAGTTCAGCGATAAAGTTCATCATCAATGAGAACTAACTTAAAAGCCATCCACTGAATACTCCTATATGTTCTAACATTTGGATCATGCAAATATACAACTAAAGTTGTCCTCCAATCAACTGTATCGGCCATGTTGTCAGTCGAATTACCTAAAGCCATTACTATGATGGTTCCGTCAACGTTGGATAGTAAAGAGACCTTTGTCGGACAGTCTAGCCCACTTAGTGTATTGACAACTCCGAGCATCGGATTTTTAGAGAGATATATAAAACTTACCCTTGTTTATCTGATACCAATTATATTGCTTCCTGTGCTAAGTCATTAGCTCTAAAATTCTCAATTCCATATATATGACGGACACCAAATTCATCGAAGGAATGTATTATGTTCCATCATCTTTCGAGATAGCCATTTAGAGTAGCATCCAAACATTAACACTTTCCTGAAACCTACTATCTACCAAATCAAATATTGTCTAAATATTGTACCTGGTATCATTTTAGCCCAACTCATTTACGCCTCTTTTATACCTTAATCATAAAATTCGTTTTATCTATTCAAGTTTATGAAAAAGAGAGAAAAAGAAAAATCAAAAGTGGAAAATATCTCTCCTTATTCCACAGCCCAACCCTCCATTTCTTATCCAAACTGTCTTTATCTCCTGGACTACAATCCTTATTCCAGTAATACACTTCATGTCAGCTTCTCAGTGACATTTTGAACGCACACAACTCCCTCACGTGATCTCCACTCTTCACGTTGCCCAATTCCTTGAAGCTTCACTCAATGACTCAACCACGTATGTCGTTATCCAAGCTTGTGCACACGCCACCTCTTCTCACATGCATACAACTTCCAGTGCTTCTACTCCTCATCCCTCATCTCACCTTCCACCACCGAGCTGCCGCACCGTTGGAGCAGCAACGCTCGGCTTCCCCTCGTCTCCATTCCTTCTGTCGTCCTTCTCCTCTCTCCAGCCAACGCACACGACGCCGTGACTCTCAAGCCCCTGCCACTCCACAATGTAGCTGCCAGAGCAGCAGCCATCGGCTCCCTCCGTCGCACCCAGGTGCCCAACACTCCTGCACCAGTCGTCGAGTCCCTCGCCCGTCCTCGCATCGATGAGCCACTCTGGTTCGCCAAGGTCTTCTGCAAGCTCCACCGTGCTGGTCCGCGTCGTCATCAACCCCGGGATCCCCAATGTTCGGTGAAGATCTAGCTACCGCCCAAGCAATGCACATCGCCTCTCCTCCGCCGCATGCGCACGCCGAGCCACACTTCCGAAGCCCAGTGCTGATGCCTTGTTAACACAACTAAAGGGATTGAGATCGGAGAGCAAAAGGGAAAGACAGAGGTAGGAAGCTAGGAGTTGTATTCTTCAGTAAAATGGGAAATACATAGAGAACAGCCCGGAGAGAAAGACAGCTAGACCTAGATGTAGAGGGAGTAGAGGAGCTTGAGGTGGAAGATGAACATGAGGAGTTCGTGGTGTTCAGAATATTTCTTGGATGATGCTCACCTCCCCTTGTTCCTGCTCCTTATAGTGCTCATTTCAGCTAGTTGGGCTGGTGTGTACCATATGGGCCTGGTTCCTAATATTTCTCCATTTTTAAAATTCGGCTTGCCCCCAAGCTGATGTGTAGCATTACTTCCAACAGAATTCCAAGGGAAAGTGGTGAACTTGCTTTTGGTTACATGGTGACTCACCAAAGGATCCTAATTGTATACAGTATTTTTTCCATAGTATACAATTTCCAGTTGACAAAGAGCATCACATTGTTGCTGGTGTACTTTCTCTTGATTTGGAGGCTGCCATGGGAACTTCTGGAATAGGTCACATCACCAAACAACAGTAATTGTACCACTTTTCTCCTTCATTATGCTACCCAAGAATCCCACACGAAGATCAGGTATTTCTGAAACAGAGGACATCTGTTGTGTGCATTGAAGGTGTTTATCTCCTTTACGTTCAGATAATACTCCAACAGAAAATGTCACCAATAGGAATAGCATCTCAGAGAGGCCCTCAAGAAAGAAGCAGGAAGAGTAGTTATATTTGCCTACACTAGTTATCTTTGTCTCACTGCCAGCGTCCAAATAGTGTGAGACACGCTCCATTTCCTCATTTAGACGCCTCTCAGCCTTCTTAAGGTAGTTCCCACAGTCACAACACTCAATGAACTCTTGAGACTCCACACTATAGAAGCAGGCTGAAACATCCAGAAATGGTTTCTCAAAATCGTCTTGATACACATCAGGACCCAGAACCATCAGCATCTTGGTTATGCTCCTCATCAGGCCTCTGTTAATCACTTGACCCATTCTTTCCCTTTTTTATAAGATCCAAAAGGGTGTCAACCAGCCAACTATGGATCATGGGGAAGTGAATTATGTGATCCCTCCACAAATTCAGTCCAAACTCATGAACATGTGGCCTATGAGATGTAGGGACATATGTCAAGTCCATATGCATAAGAATATCTCGTATTATCTTTAACGTCTTATTGTGATCCATCCACTTTGCATTCAAATCCTCCAAAAATAAACCACACTGTGCAGCCTCTATTGATTTTGATATTTCCTTCAAGCGCCAAGTCATTGTGCTCTGAAGGGCATCATACAGCTTCTCACCGTACTTGTGAAGCACCATGTTGTAGGCACTCCAGATCACATCTCTCGCAAACTGAATTGTAGATAATGATGAATCTGCATCCATGAGCACACGTGCTACTCCACTGTGATAGCACGATAATAACAGAGGCATACTTGAAATAACTATCACGACAACTAGAAGGGGCTTGATGAATCTGGTGATGTCATGCAACACAGCCACAAGAAGTCTAGGCAATGCAAAATCATTGATGCTCTTGCAATCGTCGTTGACACTCTTAGGTGGGAAAGTCGGTGCAGCCAACGAGGTCTCTGGTGTAGCAGGAACAACAAGTACGACATCAGTAGCCACTACTTGTGCACCATTTGCAGCAACCTCCACACACAACTTATCAGAGTTGTTGTCATCGGGTGCCCCCTTTACATGGTTGACATTGGGGTCTTCATCAAGGACCAGAGAGGGCATGATGTCAGTGAAAGGGAAATGTGCCCTTGGGTCATTTCTATAAATGTTTTGGTGATTAGATGCCCAACGCATATTGTTTTGGTTAATATGTGCTGAGAGCTAAATAAGTGCAAATCAAGAATCAAGGCATGACTCTAGACACTTAGTCGATTATTTTATGTGCTAAACGTGTGTGTCTGAGTGCCAGGAACTGTCACGGAACCTCTCAAGGTATTAGGCTCACCTACAGATGTCCTTGTCCTAAGGACCTTGGACAACCATGTAGATGCACATAATCACTCGACAAGTTCTGTCTTCTATATCCTCATCATATCGCCCAAGAGCGCTTCATCCATCACGCAGACATTACACACATAGTCAGAGTAAAGAATAAGTGAAAGGATTACAATAACATAATTTACATTCATATATAAAATATAGAGGGAGTATTTATTACAATACCGGGTGTATGAGTGCATAACTTATTATTACAAAACAGGGAGGTAAAGCATCCTCCCACCAACACGTTCACTGATTTGCCTCCTACTTTGGTAGCACCTTCAAGCAGAAACAACAAAACTCTGCTGTTTCATCACCTACAACAACATGGGTTCAAAAACTATGAGTACGGAGTGTACTTTCGCAAGTCTTACCCGACAAAGGAAAAGACTCTCAAGGATATGCTGGCTTGTGGGATTCAAGGTAAAGCGGATCAATAATCAAGACTCTGTTTGCAGAAATGCTTACTAACATTGGATCCTTAAAAATCCAGTTTTATTATCAGGTTAAGTCATTACCTATATCTAGAGTTCTTTCTATCCTAGTTCAAGCACTTGGCCTATGCTAGCCGTCTTTTATCAACCCTTCACTTTACTGGATTGCTACGTGTAGGGCAGTGACCAAGTCTTCATGTCCGAGAAGTAACGGCGATCCGAATCGATTAATACCCAGCTGGGGATCTCCAACCACATGACATATGTAGCACTTAACCCTTGCATATGTCAACTCGCCACCGGGTTTCTCAAGACCAGAACGGGTTCACGCCAACCAAGAGCACATATACACCACCGTCCAGCCTCTTGCCACGGAGGGCAAACGCTACTCTCGCCATCTCTCCACTCCCATTGCGTGGTGGCCTTTCTGGTATTGGTCCGACCGAGGCAAAGCTTACCCATGACGAGGCATGTGGCCAGTTAAAAGGTCCTCGATCAGCAAGCCTACATCGACATGGTCCTTAATCGACTTAGACGGACACACTACACTGAGACTTCCTTCTCTTGCAAGTCACCCGCTCAGTCTCGTCTTTATCATTTACAACCCAAAGTTTGGTACCTGCTAGAGGTACATCTTTTCCGAAGTTGATCCCATCATGGCCATGATGGATTCACCATCAAGTCTTTTCTTTGAAAACTTCCCATCTCACATGAAGCATCATCTTTGTTTGAAACAAAACATTTTGTTTTCTAGGGCAAGACTAAGCATCATAAAACATTTTAAGTAAAACAGGTATCAAGGAATGGTAATCAGTTCCAAGGAAGGAAATGCAACAATTGTTTAGCACTCAACTCCTATCACCTAATGTATTGTTTCAAGTGATTAAGAGTTTAAAACAACAAGGAAAGGGGTAAATGCACCGGGGCTTGCCTTGTGTTGTAGGAGGCTCAGGATCTGTCCCACAGATATCAAAGTAGAAGTTGTTCTCGACAGGTGGAATTTCAGCTTGCGGGGTAACTTCTTCTTCGACTACCACTTCTTCTTCGTTTTCTATACATAACAATACATATACATGAATGCTTATGTGATGTTATGAACATGCAGTTGTAATAGAAACACACTAAGTTGTATCTTGAATACAACTTTCCTTCACGGTCTACCTGAGTCACTAGAGTTTCCGGAGCTAGTATTCTATTAAGGTTAGGCACTTATATCCTAGGAAGCTAGTCTCTTAGGTTTGGGATCAAACAATGTCCAAAGTATGTCAAACTTTACCCAAGGGCTTTAATCCTCAACTTAAGCTTACCTAAAAAGTTTTATAATTTTTGGAGCTACCAAACTAATTCTAAAATTCTAAAAGGTTGGGTTTAAGCATTTTTAAATGCTAAATAATTTCTGGTTTGGACTAAAAATCTTGGAACTATTTTTATTAAATACTAGATGATTTTAGAAATCTAATAAAATTGGTCTCATATTTTTACCATTTTTCTAGAATTCTCTACAATTTTCCAAGCCTGGCAGAAAAAAGAAAAGGAAAAAGGACGAATAGTGATGGGCTGAAACTAGCCTGACCCGGCCCAAGACGAGGCGAAACGCGCCCGCACTGGCGATTTTGCGTAGAGGCCCTCAGTGATTCAAATAACTGGTAAAGAATCCATGACACTATTCATGTGTCTCTTTGACATTCACAATTAAACCCCTCTCCTTTCTCTCCTTCGCAAGTCCGAGTCCCCGATGATGGACGACGACGTGCGTGCTCCGGCAAGCTAGCACCGGCCGGAACACCTAACCATTCATGCCCTAAGTCAGTCTACGCCTAACTCCACCCCTGGCGATCCTAATCCACCCCTTAATTGAGTTAATCCGTCCCGGAGTTCTTCTGCCCACGACGACGGCGAGACCCAAGAAAAAACTAAGGTGTTCCCGACGACTAGGTGCGGTATAGTTTAATTGGCGGGGTCGATGAGCATCACAAGAATGCTATAGTGCTGAAACATGGACAAAGAGGGCGAGAGCGGACCTGGAGATGGCTGACCACGGCGGGGTGACTCACAGCGGCGCAGAGAGTGGATTTGGGGGAAATTCCAAATTAAGACGCTACGGTGGACGATCGAAGGCGAGGGTTGGTGCTCTGGCTTCGTAAGAACCTAGCGGAGCTAACGATGCACTCAATTTATAGCCTCCGAGAGCGGTGGCTCCGAATTTGGGGAAGGAAGCTGGCGACCGAAGAGAGGGGTGAGTCATCGGCGAGCGCTATCGTGGCATTCACAGGGCAAGGACTTACGGCTGTCACTAGCTATCCCTCACGGCTTGCGACGATGTGGTGAAACGACTAAGAGTGTGGCGTAACCGAGAAAAACGGCAGCATGATGGCGATGGTTCCCATTCAGTGCGCCTAATAGAGCAATTTAAAAGGCTTGGTTCTCAAATTTTTATGTAGCAACTCATTAATCCATCTGTGGCAAAGTTGATCTTCTACAAACCAGCTTGAATTTTGTTATAGGAACTAGAATCAAATACTCACTAGATCCTACTCGAAATTGCTCCCAAAGTCTGTCCGAGTTCACTGTTAGTCAAGATTCATTTTCAGGGCTGACTGGCAGCCTGACTTCAAGTCCATTTATCTCTAATTTTTGTACAGCAGCAATGCTTAGTTACTTAATCAAAGTTGTACTCCTATCATGGTTCTACAAGTTTGATGTATTTACCTAGGGCAAAATCCTCATAGATTAATAAATATAAGGTTCCAAAGTTAGCTTAATCTCAATGAAATTTCAGAGTTAACCACATGGGTGTTCTTGGGACTTTTGCAATTAAGTCCAAATTGTTCCACACTACTTGAAAATCCTCCAATTTAAAAGTTGCTTGGTTTTTGATGTTCTACCACTTTTATATATACACTTTGGTCCAAAAGTGTATAGAATTCGAAATCACCCCCTAGGGTACAAATTAGGGTTTTCTAGGGTTCCTTTTAGGGTTTTGAGCACTCTAGGGTTTTTGTGGTACTCAAATTCATCAAACTTAATCTCCTGTGAACATTTGCAATAGCTTTGAGGTATTACTCATTTTGGCTTCACTTTTACCCACATGCCCTAATCCCAGGGTTAAGTACCCTACCCTAGGGTTAAGAACACTTCAAGTCACCATATCACACTTGTTTTGAAATTTTACCTAGTCAATGCATTCTAGGTATAACAAACATAATGACATGTCAATGCATATGATGCCATGCTCAAGTTTTAGTTCTAGTAACACCAGGGGTGTTACGGGAACAACATTGAGCCAAGTCCAAAAGGAGCAAAGGAAGTTCAGCTGAAGCAGCCACTGTGGGTGCACCGGACTGTCCGGTGTGCACCGGACAGTCCGGTGCCCAGGCTGCTCGACAGACGAACTCGTCGCTCTCGGGAATTCACTGAGGGCGCCGCGGCTAAAATTCACCGGACTGTCCAATGCGCACCAGACTGTCTGGTGAGCCGATGGCGCCCGCGTCAACGGTCGGCTGCGCGATTAGCGGGCAACAAGTGGCCAGGGCCAATGGTCACTTGGTCGCACCAGACAGTGCCCGGTGTGCACCAGACAGTGTCCGGTTTGCCAAAGGTGTCGAGGGCTCAATGGTCGACTTTGCTAGAAAAGGAAAGAGATTGGGCACAAGACAAGGACTATTCATGTCTGGTGGTGCACCGGACTGTCCGGTGTGCCACCCGACAGAAGGCAAAAATTGCCTACCAAATGGAGTTCCAACAGCTCCTAGCTGCCTTTAGGATATAAAAGGGACCCCTAGGCGCATGGAGTAATACACCAAGCCTCCATTGAACATCCTAAGACACCTAGACTCCACAATCACACATTCGGATCATCGCGATTGAGATTTGAGCACTTTTGTGAGCTATAGACTTGTTGCGCTGTTTTTGTGTGCTCTCTTCTTAACTTGTGCGTGTGGGATTGTTGTGACTCTAGTCTTTGCGTGTGTTTCTTTCCCTCCCTTACTCTTGTGCTTTTGTTGTGTTCAACCTTGTAAGGGTGAGAGGCTCCAACTTGTGGAGATTCCTCACAAACGGGAAAACAACTATGAGGAAGAAAACCGTGGTATTCAAGTGGATCATTGGATCGCTTGAAAGGGGTTGAGTCCAACCCTCGTCCATTGGGACGCCACAACATGGAAGTAGGCAAGTGTTATACTTGGCCGAACCACGGGATAAAATCGTCGTGTCTCTTGCGTCACTTTTCTTTATGATTGGTTTCTCCTCTAAAGTTCTCACTTAATCGCTTGTGCTATTGTTCCAAAGTTCAATACTCATTCAAAGGAACAAATCAAGTGAAGAACTCTTGCTATAACAATTTGGTTTCAATCTTGCTAACATCTTATAATCAAGTGTGTGCTATTTAGTATTTGATTTTTACAGGATCACCTATTCACCCCCCCTCTAGGTGCTCTCAGTCAGGAACATCAATTGTGGCCGACATCGCTGCATTAGCAAGGTTGATGATAGGTATGTGCACCTTCACCATGGATGAATGTGAGCTCGTAGGGTCGCAACAACTCTTGTCCAAATTGGCAATGTTGTGATCTTCAGATGCATCCCACTGAATGTTTAGCTAGCAACAACCGTCTTAGATGTTTTGACCATGTAAGTCTCCAAAAGCGTCAGCAGCAACATGCTTTGAATGGAATATCACTTGAGCAAAAATAGGATCTGACTCTTCAAGCACGTGCACAACCTCCACCTCTCCAAATGGAGCAAACACAAGATGGAGTACCATCTCTGTGATAGGATACCATACCTTGAGATGGTGACCTCGAGGACACGATTTGGTGACCTCCAATCTTCAAAACTACTTGGGAACATATCCTCGAACACCTTGTAGGCACCACTCTGGATGTTGTTCCCACTGTCCAAATCTAACCTCAAAGTGCAACACTGATCTTCCCAACGACTGTCATCCAACTGAAGAGAGAAAATTTCCAGGAATTCAAACTGCTCTGGTACCAATTTTTAACACAACTGAAGGGATTGAGATCGGACAGCAAAAGGGAAAGACAAAGGTAGGAATCTAGGAGTTGTATTCTCCAGTAAAATGGGAAATCCAGAGAGAATAGCCCGGGGAGAAAGACAGCGAGACCTAGATGTAGAGGGAGTAGAGGAGCTTGAGGTGGAAGATGAATAGGAGTCCGTGGTGTTAAGAATATTTCTTTGATGATGCTCGCCTCCCCTTGTTCCTACTCCTTATAGTGCTCATTTCAGCTAGTTGGGCCGCTATGTACCATATGGTCTTGGTTCCTAACATGCCCGCGCGAGCATGCCTTGCGTCGACCCAGCCTTGCCTCCCCTCGCTGCGGCTTGGCCTGGCTGCGAGGCCATGCTCCTCGTCCAACCTCACTGTCGGCTGCTCACTCCTATCGCCATGCAAGTCACTGAGTCACTAGACGCTGCTCCCAGCGCGCCATGGGGCTCGCCGAACTCGCCCCACAACACCTTGGTCCTCCCCTGCACTAGCACGCCAAGCCATCGTCTCGGGTTTCCTTCTTGTCACACTCATTGTGTTCGCTACCCGTAGAGCTTTGCAGTCATGTGGTCGACCTTCCTGCTTACTGCGCTCATGTCGCAGTTTGGAGAGAAAATCCAAGGTTGTTTGGTGGAGAAGGAAGTGAAGTCGCACAACGCTCGTAAGAGGCTGTTTGGTTGAGAAGGAAGTGAAGCCACACAACGCTCGTAAGGTGTTTGGTATTATGCGCAAACTAGAAATCATCATTATGCTTAAAAGTATCTAATTGGTTTGTGATATGGTGAGCTACTTCGTTATCGTGTTAGTTATTTTGATTGGTGGATTGATTAGAATGTAGTCAATGACTCTTATATATCGATAGGTGTGATGTGTGATTGACTCTAAATCTGTTGCTATTAGTTGTGTGAAGCTTAGGTTTAGATGCTTATTATGCGAGGTATATGTGATTAGACTTATGCGATGGATGATTGAGTTAGTAATACGATAATATATTATTGTATCACTTGTCTAGTTGATAAATGTGGTCGTTGATTGAGTGTATTTGTTTGATGAAGTGATGCCCTATCGTTGTTGTCGACACATTATCTATGTTTATTAGTAGATTAAATGTCATGTATAAATATTGTTGTTACTCAAAATAATTTGGAAGAAAGTAGTATCAGTAAGTTGCTTTCAATTAAAATTTGAGAACTGAGTGGAAAGTGCACATTGACGCTTTAGATCTTCGGCTGTTATGGACGCAGTTTCGTAACGCTCTGTATTGTGTGATAATGCTCTACTTGTTATCTGAAAAATAAATGTGATGCTTTATTAGTTGGTATATTATGCAAGTCAATTCGAAAAAGTGGTTGAGAAAGGTAGTTAAAATACTGCTATTCTTGTAAACCCTAAAAATGTGTTAGGAGTCCATGTATTCTTCATATGCCTTTTATAGAAAGTAATACTAAGAAATTGAGTAAACATAAGATAAAATAGAGATATCTTCAATCTAGTAGGATAAGTTATTGTCCTCATCAAATTTAAAGAATGCTCTTAAACAAAAAAATATTCAAGATTAAGTGACTCTCGGTAAAAGAGAATACATTATTTCCCCCCTAAATAAGTGAAATAAATGTTTTTTTATTATTGGTAGATTAGAGTTTGATCACATACTCAAAAGTAATAATTCTCTTAAAATAAAATGGAAGTTGGCATGGCACATTTTGAGCCTTTAGCTAAACAAGGGAATAAAATATTTAATATAAATATATAAGTTATAAAAATATAGACCTTGCATACATGGTGGGAATTTATTACTTGTGCATTTAAAAATGTGAATTTGGGAAAACCCAAAACTGGTTTGAATCCAAAATTTGAATAGAGAAATTAAAATTAGAATTCAAAATGAAAAAGAGAAAACAGAAATTTGAAGACCAATAAAAAAATCTTTGGGCATATTTCCTCAGGCACGGTCCACTTCCTTTTTCCTCTCCCACTCCAGCCCACTGCTATCCCTTCTGGAATCCCACGCGGGCTGAGCTCTAGAATGACTCATGCGCCACACTGGGCAGCCACTCTGCTCGGTTCATCCAAATGTGTGCGGACTCCTAACGCCAACCTACGGGCCCACTCAACCTGTGACTTCCGCACGCATATCACCTCGGCATTGACGGCTAGGCCCCACAGGGCAAGCGTCCCCTCTCCTACGGCTCAAACGCAGTCGCCGCCAGGTGGGCCGCCTCTGTCAGTTTTATCTCCTCAACCGGATTGCGGCAGTCGTGACCGAGATTGCCGCACCGGGTGGCTCCCGCGGACTTGCTGCCGCACATCTCATCAATTGTTAGGCGCCTGAGACCGAACACCGCACCCGGACCTCGGATATAAGTACGTGAGCGCGGCTTGGTTGTCGCCATAAACAAATCGGGTTGGGGGATTTAAAGGAGCACCGACGCCGGGGTTTTGTGGTGATAATCGTGTGTGCGCCGGTGGCTTGGAAGGATTGGTGGGGCGCAAAAAGGGGCAAGATCCTTGGCACCGGAACAAAGATAGGATCCTCGGAGGTGGCCGAATTTCTCACCGGCGTTAAAGAACTTGCCGCGCTCGCACTCCGTCGTGGCCATGGTCAATAGCGCTGCGATTTACGATAAGACTACTCCTTGTGCATTCGCCATCTCCTAAGGTTCGTGTTGGGGCCCTCTGATCCGCTCTTGGGGCACTAGGCGTCAAACTAGGGACGCTCATCAGCTTTCTCTGTCGCGGGTGGATCGCCATTGCCACTTTCGGCCGGCATGGGGGATGAAAGGGGTGCACCATCTGATCCTACGCCAATGGCCATGATTTGTGGCAGGGTACCGGATCGGTGGGTTTGATGACAGCCATGGGATGCGGATCGGGTGGCTATGGACAAACGTGACATGGTGAAGCGCTGGCCATTGGATCTCCAATCCAACGGTCCCTAATGTGTATGGGTTCATAAAAGAAGTCCATGTAATCTGCGCCGTTAATCCTGCATCCAGCGGTGCTCGTTGTCTGATACCCTATTGGCTTGGCGACTTTGCATAAGAGCCCTCGTAAAACTAGCAAACCAACCCACCATCCACCCAAGTACTGAAGAATCATGGATAAGTGCCTATAATTCACTGATTAGTCCCTGGAGTTCTTAGTTATGTCCTTGGAAGCTTTAGTTAAGTAATAAACTTAATAATAAATACTTAGAAACTCGTGTAATCCATATTTCACCCGTTTTAACTCTGATTTGATCCGTTCAAGTTGTGTTATCTTCGTATAAATATTTACTACGCAGTAATAGCATTGGTTATACCATATCTCATACTTTTGTAGTCAAATATTTATTTAACCTATGTTTACTAGAGTAACTCTTCTAATCAAAACTAACCTGCCTATAATTACAATCTGCTTAAAATATGATCTCTAGACAAGTTATAAGTAAGATTAAAGTTGAGTTAATTATTTATAGAATATTCTCTCATATGATATACACTAATCAATTTATAATATAGTTTAATATCTAAATCACATAAATCTTCATTAACTCCTTAACCGTTACTCTGATTTGAGCCATCCTCGAACCCACGATCTCGTAGCGACGCATAGATTATTATTATGCAGTTTGTTCATTTGTTTGGTGTGATGCTAATTTTGTCTATACCATGTTTGCTTGTATTGATACGACTAGCGCGAGGTTACGAGTTATCTGAAGATCATCTTGGTACCTTGAATCTCAAGTCCCAGGCAAGTTGTGCCCTTGATCACTCCTTTTACCTAATAATGTTCATATTTAATCACTATGACATGCTCAGGTTAATTTGATGGGACCTAATAGGTTGCCCTAGCATTGTTTATTCCCCACCTTGCAAGCACATGAATTATTGGGTAGTTTTGCTATTGCTCTACTTGGTTTTGGGAAACTAATGTTTCATTATGATCATGTTCCAATTATGTTGATGTTTAATTATTGTTCATGATAAGATCATATTGTTAATTGAAGCATGGAGAACCACCCGAGAAAATAGTGCTACCACAAGGGTGGTATGGGTCGCCCTTGACTGACTAATTAGGAAAGCTAGTGGAGGACTACGTTACCCGAAAGGGGCAAGGGCAGTAGGGGAGTGGTCAGTGTAGGGAGGTCCTTTGGTTGATTTTGCTGCGATGGCGGTCAGGCGAGGGATCCCTGTATTGGAGCTTCCTAGAAACTATAGTGGGTTTTCTGAAGCTATTGGAAGTTTGTAAAGGCCTCGTATTGTCACCCTTCCTCGCCTCCTTGGTAGAGGTGTATGGGATTCATGACCCCTTGGCAGATGGGTAACACGACTTATGGGTAAAGATATGCAACCTCTGCAGAGTGTAAAACTAGTTTATTAGTCGTGCTCACGGTCATGAGTAGCTCGGACACTCACATGATTAATTTATGGAACTAAACTTAATTTGTCATTTGCATTGCATTATGGGTGTTGTTATCAATTTTGATCTACTACTTATTTGGGTTGGTATCTACTTATACTTAGTAACTGCTAATAAAATTTTGACCAACTTTAAAAGCAATGCTCAGCTTTAGCCATCCTCTTTGGTAAGCTTTACAGTTCACATGAGCTCCCACCTTTGGCGAGTTCATGCACATTATTCCCCATAACTTGTTGAGCGATGAACGTATGTGAGCTCACCCTTGCTGTCTCACACCTCCCCCACAGGTCAAGAACAGGTACCACAGGATGAGACGCATGGAGGATGTTGTGATGAGTTTGTGAGAGGTCTAAGCCGTCGTCTCCCATTCAACTTTGGGTTGCTGGATCGTTGTCTCCATATGATGTAATTATTTATTTATTTTGTACAGAACCCCTATTATATAGTAAAGATGTGACATTCGTTTCTGTACCATGAGTCATCATATGTGTGAGACTTGGTCCCAGCACACGTGGTGATTATCTCACGTCCGGGGTTTGGATCCGGGTGTGGCAGAAGTGGTATCAGAGCAATGTTGACTGTAGGACGAAACCTAGATAGAACTGAACAACCCTTACTTACCTTTGCTACTCTGATTCTTTCTAAACTTTTCTTAATCCTTTCTCATCCACTACTGCTTTACTCTGATTACTTTTACTTTTTCCTTCTAAGGACAAATGTGGATTTCACACTTTGAAATCTTGTACCTAAAGTGACTTTTAGGAATATGAGACCTAATCTTAGGAGCAAAAAAACAAAACTATTTTTATAGGTATCTATGTACTTGAATGTTTGTTCTTATGACATTTGTCTGATTTGGATCTTTGATTGAGTGTGATGGGTTGTGGAGTAAAGTCCACAATTGCATCTGCATATACACATAGGCATAAAAATGTTTATAAAATAGTTAGAAAACTATATTATCTCTCCATTAGAATACAACTAGTATCACTTATCTATCTCATCTTGGTAGAATCTATCTTACCTTTGGACATTCACCTTAGGCGACTAGTTGTTCCAAGATTGACATGAAACAACAGATCAAAGCCCTGCCAAAGAACCTTCAGTTTATGACCAGCTACTAGCCTATCTGTTTGCCTACTAAGTAATTCCCCTTGCAAAACTGTCTTACCATATGTCTCTATCCCAGATGATTAATACAAGGAGGGGAGGAGGAATCGATCTACCTGCCAACCCCCACAACAGGAGGATTATCAGACAACAGCAAACAGAAATGAATCCTCCAAATCCTCCTCCGACTGGGACCGATCCAGTGGTTGCCGCTCAGATGCAAATACTACAACAAATGGCAAACATGATGAACAAAATGCAAAATCAGATGAGGAAAGAACGCCAGGAGATGCGTTAGGAACAGCTGGAGATGCGTCAAGAGATGAGGCAAGAACGCCTGGAAAGACAGCAACAACCACCACTACCTCCACCACCGCTAGCTCCACCCAGAGAGAAGCACCGGGAGTTTATGAGTCACAAACCACCGACATTCTCCAACTCCACAGACCCACTACAAGCAGATGACTGGTTAAAATCTATGGACAAGATGCTCAACATAGCTCAGTGCTCT
The DNA here is from genome assembly GCF_902167145.1 of Zea mays. NCBI lineage: Eukaryota > Viridiplantae > Streptophyta > Magnoliopsida > Poales > Poaceae > Zea > Zea mays. The sequence continues at coordinate 115,401,992 of NC_050096.1, forward strand.
GACAGAGAGAAGGTGCTATATGCATCGGGTCGCCTTACCGGCCTCGCTGCGGATTGGTGGGATGCATACTGTGCTGCTCATGCTGTTGTCAACACAATTTCCTGGGCAGAATTCTCCACTCAATTCAGGAATTACCATATTCTTGCTGGACTCATGAAGATTAAAAGGAAGGAGTTTCTATCCCATAAGCAGGAGGTATGTCCGTGAGCGAATATAGGGACAAATTCATTCAGCTATCCCGATATGCTCCTAGGGATGTTGAGGATGATGAGAAGAAGCATGACCTCTTCCTGGAAGGTTTGATCGGACCACTACAATACCAACTGCTATCGCACACATTACCGTCCTTCCAAAGGCTACTGGACAAAGCTATCGCTGTGGAAAACAAGAGGTTTGAGTTTGGAGAGAAGGGAAGGGCTGCTAACCAAGGACAACCTGGAAATAGCTCCCGTCCCCGATATAATACTACTCAAAGTACAGCTACTCGTGGCAGTTCCGGGCAGCAAACTCAACAGACACAAACTGCTCCTCCGCAAGCAAGCACTCCAACGAGACCTGTTGCTCCTAATACATCCACCAACAGATGATGCTTGATGTGTGGATAGTCTGGACACTATGCCAATTAGTGTCTCAACCGGGCCGCTTACACTACTCCGGCTCTGATAAAGTAGGGTCAGGCCTTGGCAAGAAAGAGTCAGCCCTTATCTATCAACCGGGGGCAAGCCAACCATGCAGAAGTAGAGGCTGAACCTGGTGAACCTGAAAACCAAGAAGTACTGGTTGAAGATGAAGAAGTTGGTGAAGAAGTCAACGAGCAACAAGATTAGAGCATATAAATATATAAACATAAATCTAGATATTTATATATAAGTACTATTTGTAAGACCTAAATATTACTTTAGTTAGTAGCTAGTATTATACTATTTTAGGAATAATAATAAGGTCTAGTTGACCCTAGATTTTGCTAATGAGTTATGCATTATGCCGAGATTTTTGTTTACGCATATGTTTGAGACAAAAATAGATACACCCTTTTTTCTTACTAATCTCGAGGATGAGATTTCTTGTAAGGGGGTAGGATTTGTAAACCCTAAAAATGTGTTAGGTGACCATGTGTTCTTCCTATCCCTTTTATATGAATTAATACTAAGAAATTGAGTAAACATAAGATAAAATAGAGATATCTTCAATCTAGTAGGATAAGTTATTCTCCTCATGAAATTTAAAGAATGCTCTAACAAAAATATATTCAAGATTAAGTGACTCTCGGTAAAAGAGAATACATTGTTTCCTCCTAAATAAGTGAAATAAAAGATTTTTTATTATTGGTAGATTAGAGTTTGATCACATACTCAAAAGTAATAATTCTCTTAATAAAATGAAAGTTGGCATGGCACATTTTCAGCCTTTAGCTAAACAAGGGAATAAAATATTTAATATAAATATATAAGTTATAAAAAATATAGACCTTGCAAACATGCTGGGAATTTATTACTTGTGCATTTAAAATGTAAATTTTGGAAAACCAAAAACTGGTTTGAATCCAAAATTTGAATAGAGGAATTAAAATTAGAATTCAAAAGGAAAAAGAGAAAACAGAAATTTGGAGACCAGTAAAAAAATCTTTGGGCCGATATCCTCAGCCGCGGCCCACTTCCTTTTTCCTCTCCCACTCCAGCCCACCGCTATCCCTTCTAGAATCCCGCGTGGGCTGAGCTCTAGAATGAATCATGGGCCCCACTAGGCAGCCACTCTACCGGATTCATCCAAATGTGTGCGGACACCTGACGCCAACCTATGGGCCCACTCAACCTGTGACTTCCGCACGCATATCACCTCGACATTAACGGTTGGACCCCACGGGACAGGCGTCCCCTCTCGTATAGCTCAAACCCAGTCGCCGCCAGGTGGGCCGCCTCCGTCAGTTTGATCTCCTCAAACCGGACTGCGGCAGTCGCGGCCGAGATCACCGGGTGGCTCCCGCGGACTTGCTGCCACATATCTCATCAACTGTTAGGCGCCTAAGACCGAACACCGCACCCGGACCTCGTGTATAAATACGTGAGCGTGGCTTGGTTATCGCCATAAACAAATCGGGCTAGGGGATTTTAAGAAGCACCACCGCCAGGGTTTTGTGGTGATAACCGTGTGTCTGCACCGTTGGCTCGGAAGGATTGGTGGGGCGCAAAAAGGGTCAAGATCCTGGGCACCGGAGTGAAGGTAGGATCCTCGGAGGTGCCCGAATTTCTCACCAGCGTTGAAGAACTTGCCGCGCTCGCACTCCGCCGTGGTCGTGGTCAATAGCGCTGTAACACCCCTGGGTTACTAGCACTAAGACTTGAGCATGGCATCATATGCATTGACATGTCACTATGTTTGTTAAACCTAGAATGCATCAACTAGGTACAACTTTAAAACAAGTCTGATGTGGTTACTTGAAGTATTCTTAACTCTAGGGTAGGGTACTTAACCCTAGGATTAGGGCATATGAGTAAATATAAAGCCAAAATGAGTAATACCTCAAAATCCATTAGAAATGTTCACAAGATATTAAGTTTAATGGATTTGAGTGGCACAAGAACCCTTGAGTGCTTAAAACCCTAAAAGGTACCGTAGAAAACCCTAATTTGTACCCTAGGGTGTAATTTCAAATTCTATACATTTTTGGACCAAAGTATATATATAAAAGTGGTAGAACATCAAAAACAAGCAACTTTTACATTGGAGGATTTTCATGTAAAGTGGAGCAAATTGGACGTAAGTGCAAAAATCCTTTAAGGCATCAATGTGATAAACTCTGAAATTTCAGTGGAATTAGGCCAAGTTTGAGGCCTTATAATTCTAAATCTGTGAGGATTTTTCCCTATGTCAACACATCAAACTTGTAGAGCTATGATAGGAGTACAAATTTGATTAAGTGATTAAGCCCTAAAGCTACACGGGAATGGGAGAAAAATAGACCTAAAGTTGGCTTGTCAGTCAACCTTAACACCGAATTTTGACTATCAGTAAGCTGAGATGAACTTTGAGATTGATTTGCGGGGGATCCAGTGAATGTTTGATCAAGGTCTTTATAACAAAATTAAAGCTAGTACATTGGACAACAACTTTGATGTAGTTGCATTAGCAGTTTGTCACATAAAAATTCAAGAAAAACGCCCTCCAATGTGCCCTTCCAGGCGCTCTGAAGAAGATCCTAATGGTACAGTGTCTGAAAATATCAGTGATGCAGTGCACCTCGCCGCTGGTGACCCTCGCGCCGTGATCCGCGCCGGTACTACGATTCGTGCTCTCTGGCGAGGGGATTGTCGTGGAGGGGTAAAAGATCCGAAGGGGGAGTGGATCAAGCCGACGTCGCCGTACCCACTTGCCCGGCGACGTGGTCGTGTGACCATCACCATGGTTGCCGCTGTTCACTTCAGTTGCGCTACGCCATAAGCCGTTTTACCACGCCGTTGTAGGTCGTGAAGGCTAAGCAGTGACCGCCGTAGACCCTTGCCCAGTAAATGCCACGATAAGCGACTCCGGTGACTCACCCCTCTCTCCGGCTACAGAGGTTTCCCTTTTATAATTTGGAGCCACCACTCATGGAGGCTATAAATTCAGTGTACCGTTGGCTCCGCTAGGTTGTTACGAAGCCAAAGCACCAGCCCTCGCCTCCGATCGTCCACCATAGCGCCCTAATTTGGGATTTCCCCCTAATCCACTCTTCGCATCGCCGTGAGTCACCTCGTCGTGCTCAACCACCTCCAGGTCCACTCTCGCCCTCCTGGTTCATGTTTCGACACGCTCATGTGCTTGTGATGGTCGTCGACCCCACCAATTAAGCTAGTCATCGGGAACACCTCGGTTTTCCCTCGGGTCTCGCTGTCATCGTGGGCAGAAGAATTCAGTGCCGGATTAACTCAAGTGAGGGATGGATTAGGATTGCCAAAGGTGGAATTTGGTATAGACCGACTTAGGGCATGAATGGTTGGGTGTTGTGGCCGGTAGAAGCTCGCTGGAGCGCGCACGCCGTCGTTCACCGTCGGGGTCTTGACCTCGTGAAGAAACAGAATTCGTGTGATTGTCAGAGAGACAAGGGAATAGTGTCACGACTTCTTTAACAGTTATTCGAAAGGGCAGGGGCCTCTGTGCAAAACCACCCACGTGGGCGTGTTTCGTCTGATCTTGGGCCGAGTCAGGCTAGTTTCAGCCCAGCACACTTCATTCCTTTCATTTTTTCTTTTTTCTGCCAGGCTTGGAAATTTATAGGAAATTCTATAAAAAAGATAAAATTATGGGACCAATTTTGCTAGACTCCTAAATTTGTCTAGTATTTAATAAAAATAGTTCCAAGATTTTTAGTTCAAACCTGGAATTATTTAGTATTTAAAGATGCCTAAACCTAGCCTTTTAGAATTTTAGAATTAAATTGGTAGCTCCAAAAATAGTAAAACTTTTTGGATGATCTTGATATGATGTTTAAAACCCTTGGGTAAGGTTTGGCATGCTTTGGACATTGTTTAATCCCAAACCCAAGAAACTAGTTTTCTAGGGTTTAAATACCTAACCCTAATAGAGCACAAAACCTCGTCGTACCCACTTGCCTGGCGACGTGGCCGTGTGACCGTCGTCGTGCTTGCCGTCGTTCACTTTGGTTGTGCCATGCCATAAGCCGTTTTACCATGCCGTTGCAGGTCGTGAAGGCTAAGCAGTGACCGTCGTAGACCCTTGCCTAGTAAATGCCACGATAAGCGACTCCGGTGACTCACCCCTCTCTCCGGCCTCCAGTTTTCCCCTTTAAAAATTGGAGCCACCGCTCTCGGAGGCTATAAATTCAGTGTATTGTTGGCTCTACTAGGTTGTTACAAAGCTAAAGAACCAGCCCTCGCCTCCTATCTTCGACCATAGCGCCCTAATTTGGGATTTCCCCCAAATCCACTCTTTGCATCGCCGTGAGTCACCTCGTCGTGGTCAGCCACCTCCAGGTCCGCTCTCACCCTCCTGGTTCATGTTTCGACACGTTCATGTGCTTGTGATGCTCGTCGACCCCACCAATTAAGCTATACCGCTCCTAGTCGTCGGGAACACCTCGGTTTTCCCGCGAGTCTCGCCGTCGTCGTGGGCAGAAGGATTCAGGGCCAGATTAACTCAAGTGAGGGATGGATTAGGATTGCTAGGGGTGGAATTAGGTATAGACCGACTTAGGGCATGAATGGTTGGGTGTTGTGGCCGGTACAAGCTCGCTGGAGCGCGCACAACACCGTTCACCGTCGATGTCTTGACCTTGCAAAGAAACAGAAACCGAGGGGTTTAAGTGTGACTGACAGAGAGACAAGGGAATAGTGTCGCGACTTCTTTACTAGTTATTCGAAAGGCCGGGGCCTCTGCACAAAACCACCCGCGCGGGCACGTTTCGCCTGATCTTGGGCCGAGTCAGGCTAGTTTCAGCCCAGCACGGTTCATTCCTTTCTTTTTTTCTTTTTTCTGCCAACCTTCAAAATTTATAGAAAATTCTAGAAAAAAGATAAAAGTATGGGACAAATTTTTCTAGACTCCTAAATTTATCTAGTATTTAATAAAAATAGTTCCAAGATTTTTAGTTCAAACCTAGAATTGGTTAGTATTTAAAGATGCCTTTTAGAATTTTAGAATTAAATTGGTAGCTCCAAAAATAGTAAAACTTTTTGGATGATCTTGATATGATGTTTAAAACCCTTGGGTAAAGTTTGGCATGCTTTGGACATTGTTTGATCCCGAACCCAAGAAATTCTAGGATTTAAATACCTCACCCTAATAGAGCACTAAACTAGGAAACTCTAGTGACTAGTGGGCACCGTGGAGGAAAGTTGTATCCAAGATACAACTTAGTGTGTTTCTATTATAAGTTCATATTCATAGCATCATATAAGAATTTATGTATATGTATTGTTATGTATAGAAAACAAAGAAGAAGTGGTAGTCGAAGAAGAAGTTGCACCGCAAGCTGAAATTCCACCTGTCGAAAACAACTTCTACTTTGATATTTGTGGGACAGACCCTGAGCCTCCTACAACACAAGGCAAGCCCTGGTGCATTTACCTTTTCCTTGTTATTTCAAACTCTTTATCACTTGAAATGATGCATTAGGTGATAGGAGTTGAGTGATAAACAATTGCTGCATTTCCTTCCTTGGAACTGATTACCATTCCTTGATACCTGTTTTACGCAAAAGTTTTCTGATGCTTAGCCTTGCTTTAGAAAACAAAATGTTTTGTTTTAAACAAAAGATGATGCTTCATATGGGGTGGGAAGTTTTCAAAGAAAAGACTTGATGATGAATCCATCATGGTCGTGATGGGTTCAACATCTGAAAACATGTACCTCTGCCAGGTACCAAACTTTGGGTTGTAAATGATAAAGACGAGACCAGGCGGTTGACTTGCACGAGAAGGATGTGTCGATGTAGTGTCTCCGTCTAAGTCAATTAAGGACCGTGTTGATGTGGGCCTGCTGACCGAGGACCTTTTAACTGGCCATATGCCTCGTCATGGGTAAGCTTTGCCTCGGTCGGACCAATACAAGAAAGGCCACCACGCAATGGGAGTGGAGAGATGGTGAGAGTAGTGTGTACCCTCCGTGGCAAGAGGCTGGACGATGCTATATCTGTGCTCTCGGTTGGCGTGAACTCGTTCTGGTCTTGAGAAACCCGGTGGCGAATTGACATATGCAAGGGTTAAGTGCTACATATGTCGTGTGGTTGGAGATCCCAGCTGGGTATTAATCGATTCGGATCGCCGTTACTTCTCGGTCATGAAGACTTGGTCACTGACTTACACGTAGCAATCCAGTGAACTGAAGGGTTGATAAAAGACGGCTAGTGTAGGCCAAGTGTTTGAACTAGGATAGAAAGAACTCTAGATGTAGGTAACTTTACTTAACCTGACAAGTAAAAATGGATTTTTAAGGATCCACTCATAGTAAGCTTTTCTGCAAACAGAGTCTTTGATTCTTGATAAGCTTTACCTTGATTCCTAAAAGCCAGCATATCCTTGAGAGTCTTTTTCCTTAGACGGGTAAGACTTGCGAAAGTACACTTTGTACTCATGGTTTTTGAACCCATGTTGTTGTAGGTGATGAAACAATGGAGTTTTGCTGTTTTTGCTCAAAGGTGGTGCCAAAGGAGAGGCCAAATCAGTAAACTGTTTGGGGAGGATGTGTTGTCTCCAAGTTTTAAACACTACGCTTTTGGTGCGGGAGGATGTTTTACCTCCCTGTTTTGTAATAATATCGTATGCACTCATAACACCCGGTATTGAAATAATACCCTCTCTATATTTTACGAATATAAAGTAAGTTATTGTAATCCGCTTCCGCTTATTCTTTTCTCCAATTATGTGTGTAATCTCTACATGATGGGTGAAGCGCTCTTGGGCGACAGGATGATGATGCAGAAGATCGAACTTGTCATTGATTCTGTGCATCTACATAGTTGTCTGAGGTCCTTAGGACAAGGACATCTGTAGGTGGGCCTAATAACTTGGGAGGTTCTGTGACAGCTGGTATCGGAGCGAAACTCGTCTCTTCAGACATTACGTAGTACTTCAAAAGAATTTTCAAATACTTTCCTTCAAACATTCTTTCATTCTTATCCATCCACTTTCTAGTAGTAACTTATCTTTTAAAGTCGAGTAAGAGAGTGCAGTATACGTAGGAAGTAAGGGATCAACGAAAGATTGATCCCACAATTATTAGGTTATGCATGCATAATGTTTAAACTGTACTAAATAAATCTTTCCCCTCTTATGGAGATATGGCGCGCACTAAGACCACCAAGCGCAAATCAACTGGACCTCATGGTGTGCCTCGACATCCGCTGGCCTCTAGGCATGAAGGAAGCAGCAGTGGCAGTAACGACCCAATCGGAGACCTGGAAGCCGAGGTGGAACAACTTAGGTCAGAGCTACGCCACGGGAGTAGGGCACGTGCACGGGATAGCCACCGTATAGCGGAGCTGTCTGCGGAAGTTCATCGCTTGCAGCATGGGATTGTAGAATGAGACACGACCATTGACTGGGTCGTCAATTCACGTTCTTTTGCTTGGGACTGTGAAGCCAAAGCTCTAGCCTGGGTAGCAGAGCTCAGCGCATCACTGGAGAACCTGCAAGCATATTGCAACACACTGCATGAAGAGGTGCACATGATGTATGATTAGCTGCATCCGAACGTGCCACCAGAAGTTGCAGCAATGGAAGCAGGACCATCTGGGACAGCTAATGGAGGACCTGATGGGGGGTTGGACCTTTTTGCATCCCCTCCTTCCATGAACCTTGCTAATGAACGGTCTCCTGAAGCAGGCAGTGGAGCAGCTAAGGATGAAGAAAATTAGAATAATATAGTTTAAGTAATGTAGTTATGTAAAATAAGTAAGGAAGTCGAGTTATATAATAGAGTATGTATAATTATTACAGTTCAGCAATGTAATAAAGATGGTGTATGTTGGCATGTTATATTTCCAAATGTTTCTTTTGCCTCAGATGCCATCCGGGACTCGTGCTCATGATGAGGCGGGTACATCCCGCGGCGGTGAGGACACTCCCAACCCGCCACCGGTACCTCCTACCCTGGCTGAGGCTATCGCTGCCTTGGTGAATGCCACCGCCGACAACACGCGCTTTTTGCGTGAAATGGCGGGCAACCAATTTCAACAACATGGAGGAAGAGTTCCCCCTCAAGGACCACGAGACACTACCTATCTGGAGTTCTCCGAAACCCGCCCAACACTCTTCATCAAGGCAGATGAACCCTTGGAAGCTGATGAATGGGTGCGAATAATGGAACAGAAATTTGGGCTAATCCGATGCCTCGAGGTACAGAAGCCCCTATCTGCCGCTCAGCAGTTAAGAGGCCCCGCCAGCACCTCGTGGGCAAACTTTTCCGCCATCCAACCTGCGGGACATCAAATCACTTGGGAAGAATTCAAACTGGCATTTAGGGAATATTATGTTCCGGAAGGCATGCTACAAATGAAACTGGAAGAGTTCATTCGACTGAAGCAAGGGGGAGATTCTGTGATGCAGTATCTCAATAAATTCAATCACCTCTCCCAATACGCTATTGACCAAGTGGATACAGACTTGAAAAAGAAGAATTGTTTTATGAGAGGACTAAATGGCAGACTCCAGCGTAAGATGGCAACGTGTTTGGACCTCACATACAGCAGGGCTATCAGTATAGCACTAGAAGTTGAAGCCAAAAATGCGGGACACGGAAAGTCAAAGGGATATGCGGGTGAAAGATCAACTCAAGGACCTGAAAAGAGAACAAGGTTGGTAATCCGACCTTTCAATCCAAACTGTTCTTCACCTCGCCCACCAACCTATCCATTCAAACAACCCGTATTTATTCGTCCCACTCCTGCCCCCGCTCCGACCAATCCACCAAGTGCCCCTGGTACTCGTTTCCCTACCCTTCCCAGTTCCTCCAGTGGTTGCTTCAATTGCATCTTTCAGCAGACTTTTGGGAATGCAAATCAAGGAAAGGGGAACACGACCAACTCTTCAACGGGCAAAAATTTGAAGAAAACTGGACGGGTCTATTATACCCAGGTGGCTACTACACCGGAAGGCAAACCAGTGATGATGGGTATGTTCCTCGTTGCCAACCACCCAGCAGTTATCCTTTTCGATTCTGATGCATCACATACCTTCATAAGCAAAACTTTTGTGGAGAAATATTGCATACAATGCATTGAATCAAGGGAGGGATTTGTTATCCACTCACATGGGGGCCGAATATTTACTAAGGAAGTAGCCTTCACATACCCGTAACTTTGGCCGGACGGGAATTCTTTACAAACATGATTGTTATAAAGGGGCAAGATATAGATGTGATTCTGGGAATGAATTAGTTAGCCTAGAATAAAGCCATCATCAATACGGACCAAAGGACCATTAAGTTATGGTCATGAAGAAGTACAATTGTCCATCCCTATAGCAGTCCCCGTCAAAGCATCTAGACAAGTTTTTGAGACTATAGTACATGAAATTTGGGATATTTCGGTGGTATGTGAATTTCCGAATGTCTTTCTTGAAGACTTGCCCGGATTGACTCCTGAAAGGGATGTGGAATTTGTGATTGAATTGAAGCCCGGTACGACTCCTATTTCCAGAAGGTCGTACCGCATGCCACCTAATGAACTGATAGAACTCAAGACTCAACTACAAGACTTGTTGGAGAAGGGGTTCATTAGACCAAGTTCATCACCATGGGGATGTCTAGCAATTTTCGTCAAGAAGAAGGATCAGACACTTCGAATATGCGTGGACTATAGACCTCTCAATCAGGTTACCATCAAGAACAAGTATCCTCTTCCTCGGATAGATATTTTATTCGATCAACTTACTGGAGCCCGAGAATTCTCCAAGATTGATTTCAGATCGGGCTATCATCAGATCCGTATTCGACCCGAGGATATACCCAAGACCGCATTTACCACGCGGTATTGGATTATTTGAGTACCTGGTCATGTCTTTCGGATTAACAAATGCTCTGGCCCACTTCACATACTTAATGAATTTGGTATTCATGCCCGAGTTAGACAAGTTTGTGGTGGTCTTCATTGACGACATTCTGATCTATTCTAAAAATGAAGAGGAGCATGCAAAACACTTACGGATCATGCTAACGCGGTTAAGGGACCATCGGTTGTATGCCAAATTCAGCAAATGCGCGTTCTAGTTGGAGCAAATCTAGTTTCTTGGACATGTATTGTCTGCTAAAGGGATTGCGGTCAATCCCAGCAAAGTCAAGGATATTTTAGAATGGAACTCACCTACTACAGTACATCAAGTTCGGAGTTTCCTTGGACTGACTGGATATTACCGCAGATTCATTCCAGATTTCTCCAAGATTGTTAAACCCATTACGGGTTTATTGAAGAATGATGCAAAGTTTGATTGGTCCTCGAAATGCAACGAAGCCTTTGAGCAGCTGAAAGTGTTGTTGACCACTGCCCCGGTGTTGGCCCAACCAGATATTGAAAAGCCTTTTGATGTGTATTGTGACGCGTCAGGCAGTGGACTCGGATGTGTGTAATACCCAATTTGTAAACATTGAGAAAAGAGTAAATCTCTTTATATATTTTGCCTCTATTTATTTGAACATGGGAATAACCATAGTTAAAGTGAATAATTGACTAATAAAATACGCAATGCATCATGTTGGAGTTTATGTGTTTGTGCATTTATAAATGATAATAATAATATTAATAAAACACATTGGTATCCAAATTGGGATTTAAGGCCAAACTTAACATTTAGATATTGAGAATGGTACAAGGAATAAGGAGAAATACTACCTAAATATAAATAAAATAAATAAATAAATAAATAAATGCATCTACTCATAATGGTACGTGAATCTGCCTATTTAATCCAAATGTGAACTCCACAACCAAAATTTGAATTTAATTTGGAAACCTAAAAATAGGAAAGAAAAGAAAGGAAAATAGAAAAAGAGAAGAGAGAGAACTCGGGATGGGCCGGCAATTACCATTTCAGGCCCACTATACCTTTGCTACCGCGCCGCCCAGATAGCTCATCAGCAGGCGCTGACAAGTGGGCCATTAACGCCATCTTCTCTGTTGACCGGCAGCACGGGCCCGCTGCCTAGTCTCTCCATCTGCGGGTACGTGAATGCCCTAGGGCGCTGACACCGCAGGCCCAATCGTCAGACCCTCTCCCCATTCTGCACACACGCCTCAGTCACCGGCCTATGGGCCCACACCCGTCAAAGGGTCTTCTTCTCCCCCGCGCGACTGGCTCGCGCGCACACCGGCCGCCGAGGAATCTGGTGGCGGTTGTGCCTGACATGCATACCTCCGCCCACCTCTGCAACTATAAGTCCCTGCCACAACCTCTTGCCTTGCCTCTCTGATTCCCTGGTCAAGCCATCATCACCCCCATCGCAAATTGTGAGAAAGAAGCGTCGCCGCAGGCCGGACGGAGGAAGCTTCCGTCGTTCGGTTAGAGCGTATGGCCTGGGTGATTTGCTGAATCGTGAGGAACATGCTCGTGGCCTCCGTGGACGCGGAGCCCCACCGAGCTCACCATAATTTCTTACCGTCGACATCCCTCCCGCCGCTCAGTTGCTCGTGTCGTGGATAGACTCTACGGCCATCGTTCCACCAGTAAGAACCCTACTATCCAATTCACGTTTGTCTAAGCATTGTGTTCCGTTAGATGGCGGACGAAATCACGTTTTGAATCGGGAAGCGCGTTTGCGCCGGCGGGGTAGCGCCGCCGTAGCGGCAAAGGCGCCGTCGCGGGTGGAGCTAGTTGGGGGTGTTGATGCTGGGGCGTTGGTTCGTTGATGAACGGCCCGGATAGCACAATCCTTACCTGTTCGGGTCGGTTGCATCTGATCCGTTGGATCGCGGGGCGGAAGCCTAGGATAAAATCTGGTGTACTGGTTCAGCTGTTGAATCCACACCATTGGATTGATCGCGGGCGATTCCAATGCGATGAAGGATGTTTTAAATCTGTGCCATCGGTCCTTGATCTAATGGTTAGGGTTGCGTACTGGTTCAAGGATGCAGGGATCTAATCCGAGCCGTCGGTTTTTAATCGACTGGTTCATATGCGTATACTGATTCAAAGATATTATGATCTAATCCGTACCATTGACCGATGATCCAAAGGCCAGAATCCCACGATACCCCTTCGATCGGTTCTTTTATAACAGAGCCCCTCGTTAATTTCAATATGAACCCATAGTCCTGGTGACTGGGGATATGAGTCTTAGGGATTCTTATGCCAAGCCCCCTGCGTTTTGGTTTATTATAAGCACAGTCCAGAAACCAGTAAAAGTGAATAAATGAATAAGGAAATTTATTTTTAGTATGAAATTAATTGCAGAAACTTGTGTAAATCCTAGAAAATTAATTTTAACTCCTTTTTAGTGCATTCGAGTTCCTATCATAACTCGCAATCTGTAACTCCGAATTCAGTCATTCCAGTTGCAATAATTTTGTTTTATTTTTGTTCATCATCTAGTACCTTTGTCTAGCCATGAAACTTTTGAATTAAAATTATTCACTTGAATTACTCTATTCTAGGTACCAAATAACTTCGGAAAAATCATAATTAATTTATTTTAACTCTGTTTCGATTCATTCAGGTTGTGTTAGCTTCGTATAAATATTTACACGCAGTAACAACATTAATTATATGGTATCCCTGTGACGGAACCTCCCAAGTCATTAGGCCCACCTACAGTTGTCCTTGTCCATTGGACCTCGGACAACCCTGCAGATGCACCTGATCACTTGACAAGTTTGGTATCTGAATTCTTTACCTTGCCCAAGAGTGTTTCACCCGTCACATAGATATTAGAACACATCGGAGGAACGAATATGCGGAAGCAATTACAACAACTTATTTTATATTAAAGTATAGAAAGAGTATTATTATTATAGACCAGTAATATATATGAGTGCAAGAGTAATATTATTACAAACCCAGGAGGCAAAACCCTCTCCCGCTTAACAGTAAAAAGATTTTTAAAGGAGGACACTTCCTCACGAGGTTTCAGTCCTGATTTTCTTCCTTTGGCACCACCTTGGAATAAAAGCAACAAAAATTTGTTGCTTCCTCACCTACAATAACATGGGTTCAAAAACCCTGAGTACGAAGTGTACTTTCACAAGTCTTACCCGTCAAAATAAAAGACTCTCAAAGATATGTTGGCTTAAGGGAGTCAAGGTAAGGCTTAATCAATAATCAAGACTCTGTTTGCAAAAATGCTTACTAATAGTGGATCCTTAAAAAATCCAGTTTTATTAGCAAGTTAAGTCATTACCTAAATTTTAGAGTTCTTTCTACCCTAGTTCAAGCACTTGGCCTATACTAGACATTTTCTTATCAACCCTTCTTGTTTATTGGAATGCTACGTGTAGGTCAGTGACCAAGTCTTCATGTCCGAGAAGTAACGGCGATCCGAATCGATTAATACCCAGTTGGGGATCTCCGATCACACGACATATGTAGCACTTAACCCTTGCATATGTCAACTCACCACCGGGGTTCTTAAGACCAGATCAGGTTCACACCAACCGAGAGCACAGATACACCACCGTCCAGCCTCTTGCCACGGAGGGTACATGCTACTCTCGCCATCTCTCCACTCCCATTGCGTGTTATCTTATTCTGGTATTAGTCTGCCCAAGGCAAAGCTTACCCATGATGAGGCATGTGACCAGTTAAAAGTTCCTCGATCATCAAGCCTACATCGAGACAGTCCTTAATCGAATCAGACGGAGACACTACACCGAGACTCTCTTCTCATGCAAGTCACCCGTCCGGTCTCAGCTTTATCATTTTAACCCAAAGTTTGGTACCTGATAGAGGTACATCTTTTCCGATGTTGAACCCATCACGGCCATGATGGATCCACCATCAAGCTTTATTTTCGAAAACATTCCATCCCACTTGAAGCATCATATTTTGTCAAAACAAAACATTTGTTTTTCTAGAGCAAGACTAAGCATAAGAAAAACCTTTTTATAAAACAGGTGTTCAAGGAAAGGTAATCAATCTTCCAAGGAAGGAAATGCAGCAACTGTTTAGCGCATAACTCCTATCACTTAATGCATCAAGCAAGTGAGAAAGATTTTAAATAGCAAGGAGGTGGCAAATGCACCGGGGCTTGCCTTGTGTTATAGGAGAGTCAGGCTCTGCTCCACAAATGTCAAAATAAAAGCAGTTCCCGGCAGGTGGGTCTTCAGGTGGTGGTGTAGCTCTTCCTTCTTCAACCTCTATTTCTTCTTCGTTTTCTATATAGAACCAAATATAATCATGAATGCTCATGTAATGTTTATCAAAATGCAAAGATAATAAAGGTATATTATCTTAGGTCTTGAATACAATTTTCCTTCACGGCACTCCAGGAAACTAGGGTTTTTGGAGTTAGTACTGTAGCTCATAGGGTAGGCATCACTAAAAGATTAGGGTTTTGGGGTTTAGGTACCAAACATTGTACAAAACATGCCAAACTATACCCAAGGATTCTAAATAACATTTAAAGCTTATCCAAAAAGTTTAGTGGTTTTTGGAGTTATTAATCAATTTCTAAAATTCCAGGAATATAGGTTTTGGCTATTTTAAATACTCCATAATTTCTTATTTGGGCTAAAAATCATAAAACTATTTTTATTCAATACTATACGAATTTAGGAATATAACAAAATTGGTCTGGTATTTTTAGCATTTTTCTACAATTCTCTATGAATTCTCTAATCCTGGAAGAAAAAGAAAAGGGAAAAGTATGAATAGTATTGGGTCGAAACTGGCCCAAGTCAGCCCGTGAACAGGCAAACGCGCCCGTGCGCGTGTCCGCGGTGGACAGTTTGCACCGGGGTCCTCAGGGATTTGAATAACTAGCAAAGAACCCCGCACACTATTTGCTTGGGTCACTGACAAATGCAAATAAGCCCTCGCACTTCTATTTCTTCACAGCCCGCGGTCCTCGACGGCGAACGGCGCCAGGCCGAACTCCAGCGAGCTTGTACTAGCCAGAATAAGCAACGGCTAGCCCTCCCCTTTGCTGGAACCAAATTCAACCCTACGCGACCATTTCCCCTCACTTAATTGCTAGAGTTGAGCTCTAAATCACCCTGCCCATGGTGACAGCGCGAACTACAGATGAACAGAGGTGTTCCCGACGATCTAGCGTGGTCTAGCTTAATTGAACGAGTCGAGGAGCATCAAGGGCATGTAAGGGTGTTGAAACAAGAGAGCAGAGGTCATGATCGGACCTGGAGCACACTGGCCACAGTGAGACCCTCTTTACGGCGATGGAAAGCTGATTTGGGGGAAATAAGCAATTCGGGGGCTCTGGTGAGTACTTGGAGGCACGAGTGGGTATGTTGGGTGCACAATTACATAGCGGAGCCGAGGGTGTGCTCAATTTGTAGTACCCTTGAGCGGTGACCCATGAATTTGAGATGGCGCGGTGGCGGCTAGAGAGAAAAGGGTGCACTAGCGCAAGCAATTGGTGGCTTTCACCGTGGCGAGCTCACCGACGATGAACGGGTGGGCTAAGGTGACTCACTGTGACGTGGTTAAAGCACCAAAGCACGTGGTGCAAGGTCATGAGGTGGCTAACTCCGGTGAGTCTATCCAAAGCGGCCGTGACTCAGGCGGGTACGGCGGCCGGAGTAGAATAGTGGCCGGAGTTCATCCACGGTGTGATATTTCTTACCCTTCTTCGTTATCCATCTGCGCTGGGCACGAATCAGCGCGACAGGCATGAATCCGAGTGCACAGCTCGTCGGCGGCGAGGTTCAGTGGATTGGGATATTTTTAGTGCACTGTACCATTGGATCCTCATTCAGTTAGCCTGACAGAGTAACTTGCAGGGAGATTTGCTCCCAATTTCATGTAGTGACTCGACCTGCTCTCTGTGTCAAAATTGTAGCCCTATGATCCGGCTATAACCTTGCTATAGCAACCATAGCCAAACAATTACTGGATCATAGTCAAATCCCAGCTCAAAGGTTGCCCAACTTCACTATTATACAACATTCAGTCTCTGCATTATCTGATAGCCAGACTTCAGACCCATTTAACTCCTAATTTTGTACAATACCAAGGCTTAAGCACTTAATCAAATTTGTACTCCTATAGTAGCTATACAAGTTTGATGTGTTGACCCTAGGAAAATTCCTAAGATTTTTAGAACTACAGAGCTCCAAAGTCTGTTCACTGGTTTTCAGACTTAGTCACATGAGAGGTGTAGAGTGGCTTTTTGCAAATAAGCCCAAATCTCATGGTTTGATTTGCAAATCCTCAAATATGTGAACCATATGATTTGAGGTACTCTAATACCTTGGTTTTTGCACTTAAATTCAAAAGTGTGCAAAATTTACATATAACCCCCCAGGGTTTTAATTTGGGGTTTTCTAGTGGTCTGTTTAGGGTTTTTGGCACTTCTAGGGTTTGAATGCCACTCAAGTCCATTAAATGTGATATCTTATGATTACTTCTCCTGAGTTTTGAAGTTTTCTCATACTTGGGCTTTATTATCACTCCTAAGCCTGGTTTAAGGTTAAGTACCCTACCCTAGGGTTACACACATATCAAGTCACACCAAAACAACTTGTTTGAGATTTTTGCCTAGTGAATGCACTCTAAGTGTAACAAACACATGATATGCTAATGCTCATGATGTTATGCTCAAGTTTTAGTGACAGTAATACCAGGGGTGTTACATCCTTTCCCCCATTAAAGAATCTCGTCCCGAGATTTAAAAGTCCTAGGGCAAGTAGTGGAAAAGGAAACACGTCATATTTTTATTTGCTTAATTCTGGTACAAGGCAGGGGGTGGTATGGGGTCTACTCTATTACAACAATTGTACATATCTCACAATTTACATGAAGCTAAAAAGCCTGAGAAATTCTTTTCTAAAAGTCTTGAGTTTCCCATGTAGCTTCATCTTCCGTGTGTTGGTTCCATTGTATCTTATAAAATTTGAGAGTTCTCCTTCGGGTAACCCTGTCCTTTTGATCTAGGACTCGAATAGGATGTTCTGAATATGTCAAGTCTCGTTCTAAGGCAACATCCGTCACTTCAACGGTTCAATCTGGAACCCGAAGACACTTCTTCAATTGGGATACGTGGAACACATTGTGCACTGCAGACAATGTTTCAGGTAGTTGGAGTCGGTATGCCACTGGTCCACATCTTTCAAGGATTGGAAAAGGACCAATGTACTGGGGTGCAAGCTTCTCTTTTACCCCGAAACGAGATACACCCTTCATTGGTGAGACTTTCAGGTAGACATAATCTTCAACTTGAAAGTACAAGTGTTGGCGTCGTTTGTCTACATAACTCTTTTGGCGAGCTTGGGCTTCTTTCAAATTATGTATAATTCGTTGAACTATTTCTTCCATTTCTTTAACCATATCAGGTCTAAAAAACCACCTTCCCCTGGTTCAGACCAATTTAATGGAGTACGGCACCGTCGTCCATATAAAGCTTCAAAGGGTGCCATCTTGATACTTTCTTGATAACTATTGTTGTATGAGAATTCTACCAACGGTAAACATTCATCCCATTTCTGTGGGTATTCCAGAACGCAGGCTCGTAACATGTCTTCAAGTATTTGGTTCACTCTCTCCGTCTGCACACTGGTTTGAGGATGATAGGCCGAACTGTGAAGCAACTTAGTACCCAAAGATTTGTGGAGTTCTTCCCAGAATTTGGATACAAATTGTGGTCCACGGTACAACACTATAGTTTTTGGAATCCTGTGCAAACTGAGAATACGAGCAATATATATCTGGGCATAAGTGATGACCGGGTAGTACGTCTTGACTAGCAGAAAATGAGCTATTTTCGTAAGCCGATCAATTATAACCCAAATAGAGTCAAATCCTTTTGTTGTCCTGGGTAATCCCACAATGAAGTCCATGCTAATGTCTTCCCATTTCCAGGTTGGTATAGGTAAAGATTGCAATGGACCCGCAGTTTTCATGTGTATGGCTTTGACACGTCTACAAGTTTCGCATCTCGCCACATAGCGTGCAATTTCGATCTTCATTTTGGTCCACCAATAATGTTGCTTTAGATCATGATACATCTTAGTGCTTCCAGGATAAATGGAATAGAGACTAAGATGAGCTTCATCTAGAACCTGTTGGCGGACTTTATCATTCTTGGGCACAACTATGCGGTTATTAAACCATACAATGCCTTGATCATCCTTTCTAAAATAGTTTGCTTTACCGGCCTTTATTTTCTTATGAATGTGTTTCATACCCTTATCACTTCTTTGTGCATTAATAAACTTTTGCAGAAGAATTAAATCAAACTTCAATTGACTTAAGGTGCCATGTTGAAACATTCCCAGGTTTAATTTCTCCATTTCATGGCATAATGTGATGTCAGAAGTTTTCACTGTAAGACAATGACAGGAAGTCTTGCGACTTAGTGCATCTGCCACCACGTTGGCCTTGCCTGGGTGATAGTGAATTTCTAATTCATAATCCTTAATCAGCTCAAGCCATCTCCTCTGCCTCATATTTAGTTCTGACTGGGTAAAAATGTACTTCAAGCTTTTATGATCTATATATATATGACAGATATTTCCTAGCAGATATTGACGCCATATTTTCAGGGCATGAACCACAACAGCTAATTCTAGGTCATGAGTTGGATAATGTTCCTTATACCGGCGCAACTATTTTGAAGCATAGGCTGTAACTCGGCCCTCTTGCATTAAAACACAACCTAGACCACTGCCTGATGCGTCATAATACACATCAAAAGGCTTTTCAATGTCCGGTTGAGCTAATACCGGAGCAGTGGTCAATAACACCTTCAGCTGCTCGAAGGCTTCATTGCATCTTGAGGACCAGTTAAATTTTGTATCGTTCTTCAATAAACTTGTGATTGGCTTCACAAGCTTGGAAAAATCCGGGATAAATCGACGGTAATAACCAGCCAGTCCAAGGAAACTTCGAACTTGATGTACAGTGGTTGGCGGTTTCCACTCTAAAATATCCTTGACGTTGATGGGATCAACCGCAATCCCATTTGCAGATAGTACATGTCCCAGAAATTGGATTTCCTCCTGCCAAAACACGCACTTGCTGAATTTAGCATATAGTTGATGTTCCCTTAAGCGCGTTAATATGATCCGTAGATGTTGAGCATGCTTCTCTTCATTCTTGGAATAAATCAAGATATCATCAACGAAGACCACCACAAATTTGTCCAACTCGGGCATAAATACCGAGTTCATAATATATGTGAAATGGCAGGAGCATTCGTTAATATGAAAGACATCACCAAATATTCGAACAATCCATACCGCGTAGTAAATGCAGTCTTGGGTTTATCTTCGGGTCGCATACGGATCTGATGATAGCTCGACCTAAGGTCAATTTTAGAGAATACCCGAGCTCCGGTAAGCTGATCAAATAAGATATCAATCCGGGGAAGAGGGTACTTATTCTTGATTGTGACCTCATTAAGGGGTCTTGTCACACCCGGTTTTAGAAGGCAAACCGAATGCGAACCATGTACGTGCCAGGATCAGTTATTCACGTACACAGCAGTTACATAATATGGACATCATCACACAGTGCTCAAAATAGTATTAATAAGGGAAATAGTTGATTACATCTTACGTCTGAGACGTCCATATAGTTCTTACAATAAATCAAAGTGCGGAAAAGAAACGTAGATAACGCGGCCTTCACAGGCAGCCGACTGGGGGTTGCCGCTAACCCACACCTAGAACTCGTCGTAATCTTGGAACTCCTGGAAGTCTCCTTCCACAGCTTCATCTTCGCCCGAGCAGTGGTTGCAATGCTGACAACCTGGGGGGGGGTTTGGTGTGTAGAGCAAGGGTGAGTACACATCAACATACTCAGCAAGTATCCTGTTTGGCTGTAGTGGACTAGCTTTATGTGGGGATAAGTCAAGCAGTTGCTTTTAGTTGGTCAGATTATTATTTACTAGTAGAAAGCCAAGTTTTAGCATTAACCCAAGTTATTAACCCGATGTACCCTTTCCAAACGGAAAGAATACCACTTACCAACACCATAGTCATAACCAAAACCATCAATCTCATAACCACCTGTACCACAATGTCTCTGATCAAGTACCACTAATCACTGGAGCTCCCTTGGCCGCTCATAACCGCGAGCACGGCTGATATATCAGTTTCATAACACTCTGCAGAGGTTGTGCACTTTACCCACAAGCCGTGATTCCCTCTTGCCTCGGGCCGATCAAACCCTTAAACACTACCAAGGTGAATAGGCAGGGTTTCACTATGTAGCCTTTACAAAGATTCCCCGGGGCTGTAGCCACCCGTTAGGTTTCCTAAATGCACCGCACTCCTCCCCAAGGGGCGAACCCAAACTTGGCAGAGCGAGCCGCATACACCGAGCCCCATTGACGGCACGACGGCTAAGTGAACTACACCCCGGATCCTCTGATTATTCAGCTAAGGGCACCCCATTCCACCCTCATGGTTGCACTGTTTTCCCGGGCGGTCATCCATAGAACAGGTCCTTACGGAGAGGCACTCGAGAAACCGCTCGAGCCCCCTTGAAGACCACAAGCATAACATTATAATAAGAGAAGGGAAAACAGCGTATCATAGATAATCTCATCATGTTCATTGATTAGAGTTGAGCAATAGCATAAAGCTAAACAGTAATAATCCAACCCAAATAGGTAAACAAGGACATGGATAACAAAAACTAGTCAATCCTTAGGCATTAATGTGTAAAGCGGGAGGTGAATTAAATAATGAATAGGACATAGATAGGTCAAGGGACACTTGCCTCCACCAACCGACTGCTGCTCAGGGGCTTCTCCTGCGAATTCCTCGGGCTCTTCGACCGGATTGTTCTCTATGCGAGCGCAAACATACATACATCCATCCACATTTAATACAAAAGAACAGTACACCATACAAGGGAACAAATAAAGTGAGTATGCATCAAGTATGACATTCGATATCGCATTTGTTATGGTTAGAAAGAAACGGGAAAGGGTCTCGCAGGGGGTTAAATCTTATGTACTAACGATCAATTACAATTGGTTCTTAACAAAAGAATTCTGTTACATATACACTAATGGAAACCTAATCATTTTAAGTTGATCAACATTGCACGAGATAAACAATTAACTACATAAATCAATTAGCATAACGGAATTTTAAATTAAGCTTCATATTTCAATAACATTAACAATGATTAGCCTACCTAAAATAAAATAGCTATGATCACAGAAAGTAAATAAAATAAAATAAAAAAAATAAAAAACAGAGGGGGGGGGGGGCGGTTGAACCGGCCCTAGGGGCGGTTGAACCGGCCCTAGGCAGGGCGGCCGAGCTGGGCTTGGGCGCGGGCGGCGAGCTGGGCGGCCGGGGCGGCTGAGCCGGCCCGGTTGAACCGGCGGCCAGGCGAGCGCGCGGGGGGGGGGGGGGGGGTCGGGGTGGCCAGGCGGCCGAGCCGGCCAAGCGGCCAGGCGAGCGCGCGACCCGGGCGGCCAGGCGGGCGGCCGAGGGCGGCCAGCGGGGGGGTTGGGGTGGCCGGGGGCGCGGCCAAGGCCGGCCGGGAGCCAGGGGCCAGGCGGGCGCGCCAGGGCGCGGCCGGGCGGGCGGCCAGGGCGAGCCGGCCATGGCGGCGGCCATGGCGCCGAGCGGCGAGGGGAAAGGGGAGGGGGGGATGGGGGGAGGGAGGAGAGGGGGAGGGGGCCTCACCGGCGACGGGGACGGGGGCGGGGCGGCCGAGCGGGGCGGCCGATCGGCGACGGGGCAGGGGCGGCGGCTTGGGCAGGGGCGGCGGCTAGGGTGGGGAAGAGAGAAAATGAGAGGGAGGGAGAGGGATTGGGAGGTTTTGGGGAAAATAAAGGGAGGGGGCGGCATGGGCCAATTGGGCCCAAGGGGGGGGCGCCAGGGGCGGCTGGGCCGGCCGGGGTCGGCCCACGGCGCGGGAGAGAGAGAAAAAGAGGAGAGAGAAAGAGAGAGAAAAAGAAAGAAAAGATCTTCTCCTCATTTTCGAAATCCGATCTTCCTACATGAATGCATTTGCACTTTCAAAGCAATCAAAAGAAATGCAAGGTTCGGCATGGTGCATCAAACAACATAAAGTATTTAGGGTTTTTCTTACACGGGAAATCCAAACCGAATCCCGCTAGAACTTTGGAAAAGGTCAAGGCTTAGCGAAGGGAAAAAGAAAAAGAAAAGGTAACGCCCGAATTTTGGCGAGTAAAGAAAAGAAAAAATTCAACTGCAAAATTCGGGGCGTTACAAACCTATCCCCCTTAAAAGAATCTCGCCCTCGAGATTCAGGGCTGGCTAGCAAAGAGCTCTGGGTACTTGGCCACTAGATCATCTTCACGCTCCCAGGTTGCTTCTTCCTCAGAGTGGTGATTCCATCTGACTTTGCACATTCTGATGGTCTTCCTTCGGGTGACTCTATCTGCAATCTCAAGGACTTGCACTGGCTTCTCAACGTAGGTCAAGTCCTCCTGGACTTCAAGACCTTCCACTGGCAACTGCTCTTCTGGCACACGCAAGCACTTTTTCAACTGAGACACATGAAAGACATTATGCACAGCAGACAAATTCTCGGGCAAACTGAGCTGATAGGCCACTTCTCCTCGTCTTGCAAGAATCTGATACGGACCAATGTAGCGGGGTGCTAGCTTGCCTTTCACTCCGAATCTTCTGACTCCTCTGATCAGTGACACTTTCAGATAGACAAAGTCTCCGACTTCAAAACTCAGCTCTCTTCTTCTTGTGTCTGCATAGCTTCGCTGCCTCGATTGCGCTATCTTCAGATTCTCTCGGACCATCTTGATGTTCTCTTTGGCTTCAAGCAAAATGTCTGGCCCAAACACTTGCTTTTCTCCAGGCTGATCCCATTGCAACGGAGTTCTACAACTCCTTCCATAAAGCGCTTGAAACGGTGACATCTTCAAACTGGCCTGGTAACTGTTGTTATAGGAAAACTCTGCATAAGGCAATCGCTTGTCCCATCCGGACTGATCTTGCAACGCACAGGCTCTCAACATGTCTTCAAGAATTTGATTGGTTCTTTCGGTCTGGCCATCTGTCTGCGGGTGATAAGCTGAACTGAAATTCAGATGTGTGCCCAAGGCTTCATGCAACTGCTGCCAGAAATGAGAGGTGAACTGCGTTCCTCTATCTGACACTATCTTCTTTGGCACACCATGAAGACAAACGATCCGAGACATATACAATTCTGCCAATACTGCACTATTGTAGCTGGTCTTGACAGGTATGAAGTGGGCTGACTTGGTCAAGCGGTCCACTACTACCAAAATGGAATCGTAGCCGGCTCGAGTGCGAGGCAAACCGACTATGAAATCCATACCAATTTCATCCCATTTCCACTGAGGGATCTGCAACGGTTGCAACAATCCAGCAGGTCTCTGGTGTTCTGCCTTAATTCTTCGACAACTATCACACATAGCCACATGCTCTGCGATTTCCCTCTTCATTCCGTACCACTAGAATTTCCTCTTCAGATCCTGATACATCTTCTCACTGCCAGGGTGAATCGAATAAGCTGTCTCATGAGCTTCCTTAAGGATCAACTCTCGAATAGACTGGACATTGGGAACACACAAGCGGTCTTTGAACCATATCACGCCTTCTGCATCTTCTCGAAAATCTTTGCCTCTGCCATCTAGAATCAATCGCCGAATCTCACTGATCTTTTCATCATTCTTCTGCGCTTCTTTGATTTCGCGCTCCAAGGTAGGTTCCAATTCAACTGTGACTCCTCGTGAATTGTTCAGAAACCCGAGACTCAACCTGTCGAACTCCTTGGCCAACTCATAAGGCATCGGGCGAGCGACCATCAGATTGACTTGACTCTTTCTGCTCAAAGCATCTGCCACTACGTTTGCTTTGCCTGGATGGTAATGAATCTCCAACTCATAGTCTTTGATCAACTCTAACCATCTTCGTTGCCTCATGTTCAGCTCTGTCTGAGTGAATATGTACTTTAGACTCTTGTGATCTGTGTAAACATCGCATTTCTGTCCATACAGATAGTGCCTCCATGTCTTCAGTGCATGAACCACTGCTGCCAACTCTAGATCATGGATTGGGTAATTCTTCTCATGAACCTTCAACTGTCGGGACGAGTAAGCCACAACTCTTCCCTCTTGCATCAACACACATCCCAAACCTGTGTAACAAGCATCACAATACACCGAGAAGGGCTTGTGCACCTCAGGCAAGACTAGGACAGGCGTTGTAGTCAACTTCTCTTTCAGCGCTTCAAAGGCCTCTTGACATTTCTGGGTCCACTTGAACTCAACTTTGTTGCCTAGCAACGCTGTCATTGGTTTCACAATCTTCGAAAACCCTTCAATGAATCGCCGATAGTATCCGGCCATTCCAATGAAGCTCTTGATTCCTCTAGCATCTGTTGGCGCTTTCCAGTTCAGAATGTCTGCCACTTTCTTCGGATCCACAGCCAATCCTTCTTTGTTGATTATGTGACCCAAGAACAGGACTTCACTGATCCAGAACTCACATTTACTCAACTTTGCATACAACTGGTGCTCTCGCAATCTCTGCAACACCATCCTCAAATGATCTGCATGCTCTTCTTCGCTTTGAGAATAAACCAGAATATCATCAATGAATACCACCACAAACTTATCAAGGTAATCCATGAATACACTGTTCATCAAGTTCATAAAGAATGCTGGCGCGTTGGTCAAACCAAAAGACATCACGGTGAACTCATACAACCCATACTTGGTAATGAATGCCGTCTTCGGAATGTCCGAAGGTCGGATCCTGAGCTGATGATAACCTGACCTCAGATCAATCTTGGAGAACACACTGGCTCCTCTCAACTGGTCGAACAGATCTTCTATTCTGGGCAAAGGATACTTGTTCTTGATCGTGACCTCATTCAAAGCTCGATAATCGATGCACATCCTTTTGGTGCCATCTTTCTTCTCCACAAATAGGACAGGGGCGGCCCAAGGCGAGGTGCTTGGCCGAATGTAACCTTTCTCTGACAGCTCATCAATCTGCTTCTTAAGCTCAACCAACTCTGGTCCGGATATTCTGTAAGCTCTCTTGAAGATAGGGGCGGTTCCAGGAAGAAGCTCTATGGCAAACTCAACTTTCCGCTCTGGTGGCATACCCGGTAAATCCTTTGGAAACACATCTGGGAATTCAGACACAACCTTGATACTCTCAATTGGGTCTGCTTCACTGCTATCGACAGCCATCTGATAACAACTTCCTTTCTTCGGCTCAGGTGGGACTAACTCGGTCACCACTTCCTTTCCTAGTGGGGACACCAACTTGATTGTCCTTTTATCACAACTGATAACTGCCTGATACTTATCTAGCCAATTCATCCCTAGGATGACATCTATTCCCTGAGTACCCATTACTATAAGGTTGGCGGGAAACGCTATCCCCCTTATTTTCACACTTATATTCAAACAAATGCTATCGGCTCGAACTCTACCACCGGCTGAGTCAATTTGAATGGGGGTTGACATGGTAGTAATTGGAAGATTATGTGCTTCTACCCATGATGCAGTAATGAAAGAATGCGTTGCTCCAGTATCAAATAACACTTCTGCAATATGGGAGTCGACTGGGAACATACCTACTGTCATGCCGGGGGTCTCCTGAACTGCTTCAGCCTCCAAGTGATTCAATCTTCCATGATTATAGCGCTGTTGAGGGCGATTGCCTGCTCCAGGCTGAGGCACATTCTGCTTTGCTGGGGCATTGGGGCCTGACTGCTGCTGGGCTGCCTTCTTCGGACATTGCATCACCCAGTGGCCTTGCTCTCCACAGTGGAAACATGCCCTGTTTCCAACCTGAGCTGGTGCTGCCTGACTGTTCTGCTGATTTGCTGGGGCAGGAAGACGAGGGGCCTGCTGATTCTGCCTTTGAAACTGACCTCCTGACTGATTGCTCTGACGGTTCTGGTACTGGTGCTGTGGATACTGCCTTTGAAACTGCTGATGCTGCTGAGGTGGACGCTGGTTCTGCTTGAACTGATTAGGTTGATTGCCTGAGAAACGAGGACGATTGCTGCTTCCAGGCTGGGGTCCACTGATCTTGCGCTTACGATCTTCCATCTCCTTGCGCTTCCTTTCTGTCATGATCGCTCTATCAATCAGGTGCTGGAATGTCGGGAAGGTGTGATTCATCAGCTGATACTGCAGAGGGTCAACCAAGCCTCTCAGGAAACGGTACTGCCGCTTGGCATCGGTGTTGACATCTTCAGGAGCATAGCGAGACAATTGCAGAAACTTGTCCCGGTACTCACTGACAGACAATGGCCCTTGCTTGAGGGCCAGGAACTCCTCCTTCTTCACTGTCATCAGACCGGCAGGCACGTGGTACTGACGAAAGCTACCTCTGAATTCTTCCCAG
This sequence comes from Zea mays, assembly GCF_902167145.1. Lineage (NCBI taxonomy): Eukaryota > Viridiplantae > Streptophyta > Magnoliopsida > Poales > Poaceae > Zea > Zea mays. The sequence goes on from NC_050096.1 coordinate 115,428,927, forward strand.
GTGATGGCGTCAGGGTGAGCATGGGTGGCGAGGTAAGACTCCCACCATGATTGGGCTGCTCCTCTCAACAGACGGGGACCATACAAGACTTTCTCCCTGTCATCGCACTGAGCGGTATGCAACTCCCGCTCCACAGTGCGCAGCCAATCCTCAGCATCCATGGGGTCAGAAGAATGAGCGAATGTTGGTGGATGACCTCTCATGAATTCAGCACGCTTGTCTCTGGGCATCTGAGGCATCTGAGGCTGAGGTGGTGCTTGCTGCTGTTGCTGCTGCTGCTGCTGAATGGCGGCCAAAGTCTGACCGATGGCTTGAACTGCTTGAGTCTGCATCAGAAACATCTGCTCGATGGACATCGGGGGTGGGGGCGGCAGGTGCTGCTGCTGAGGCACCTCATCCTGTTGAGCGGCTCGCTCCTGCTGAGCACGCCTTCCTCCTCTGCGCCTGTTCTCTGACATCTGCAGAATGCAACCACACATCAGAACTGATCTGGCAAATCTTGCAGCATAAGGAAAGAGAATAGAAGTCTTCAACAGCACTGAACAGATGAGCATCTTCACTGATCTCCAACACAGACCACACAGCTTCTCAGATAGAAAGGAAAGTGGAATAAAAGGGGTTTCCCAACTATGTAACTAACTTTATTAACATAATATGTAAACCAAAATGCAGGGGATACCCACACTCTGGTGACAATCATTACAAAGATCCAAACCAATCATAGTTCATCATGACAAACATAAATGCACAGGATATAGCAAACTACCCTGTCTAACTAAGACTAACTAAGACTGAGACTAACGCTAAGACTGAAGCTTCTATGTATATATATTTCGTATTAATTACAAGATCCAACTCTAGCGATCTATGGTTCTAGATTTATCTTGGTCTTGCAGTCGGGATTGCCATAAGACTGGTGTCCACGCTGAGGTGAGCGGTACGGGTGCTGAGTCCCGACGGGAGCGGGGGAACCACCATCCAAGTGACGACGTTCCGCGCGCTCAGCCCGCAACTGGGCGATCTCAGCACGAGCCCTACTCAGCTCGTCTAATGCATGGTCCAGCTCCGTGTTTAGCACGGCGGCTAGGTTGACTGTGCTGCTCAACCTAGGATTGCCCTCACCGACAGGTGAGACAATCACGCCTCCTGTGCTGCCAGATGGACGGCGGGGGTAATACTTCAGGTCAAGACCGTCAGCTGCCCCACCGAAAACCGAGCAGTAGTGCGAAAGCGCACGCCGTGCAGCATCTTGCATGGCTGCCTCAGCTGAGTCCCGCTCAGAGATAGAATAGTGCTCTGAACAGGCCTCCGCACCCTGGAGACTGTCCTCCGGGCAGCGCACCAAGCAAGTCGCCTCCCAGCGGTCCGGGTAGACCCCGCGACTATGCTGGTAGACCACACAACGATACTCGACGGACCAAGTATGCCGGTCAAATGCCCGACGTAGCAGGGTGTCGAGCGCATCGTGGAAGTGACACCCGCGAGCAGCGTCGCGAGTGATGGGTCGAGCAACCCATCCTTCCGGCTCAAGGTTAGCAGAGAAGTCGGTGTCGTGGCTCGAGCTGTCGTCGCCATCTCCGTCGTCTGGGTCTCCTCCAGCAGCTACTCCAGAAGCTGGGGCGCCCAGTGGTGGTGCAGGGGGCGGCTCCAGAGGAAGCACAGGAGAGCAGCTCCTCACAGACTCTATCTCCTGGTGGAGCGAGAAAGAAGAGCCCTGCTGCTCCTGTCGTCGACGTTCCTGCTCCTCACGCAGGCGGTGGTGTAGTCTCTCCAAGTGGCTGGACTGTCCGGCCACGGGACGGCGAAGCGGACGCTCAGCAAGGCGGGAGGGTAAGAAGGGGATGACTGACTTTCGTGCAGTGTGTCTAAGTCGAGCCATCTATAAAAGACATCGCAAGCAAAAGGGTGAGAACAGAATTAATATGACCAGCAAATAATGAATCATAAGTGAATGAAGGATTAGAATAAAACATGATTTTCAGCAAGGTATAATATATAGTAGAACATAGGTTTGGTCGGTATGACCAACTTTTGAAGGGATATCAAAGTCAAGGCAGAGACAGGGGTCTATAGTCCTTAGAACGACCATTCTACTCTAGGTCAGCGGTCCTACAGTCAGCACGGCTTTGATACCACTTATGTCACACCCGGTTTTAGAAGGCAAACCGAATGCGAACCATGTACGTGCCAGGATCAGTTATTCACGTACACAGCAGTTACATAATATGGACATCATCACACAGTGCTCAAAATAGTATTAATAAGGGAAATAGTCGATTACATCTTACGTCTGAGACGTCCATATAGTTCTTACAATAAATCAAAGTGCGGAAAAGAAACGTAGATAACGCGGCCTTCACAGGCAGCCGACTGGGGGTTGCCGCTAACCCACACCTAGAACTCGTCGTAATCTTGGAACTCCTGGAAGTCTCCTTCCACAGCTTCATCTTCGCCCGAGCAGTGGTTGCAATGCTGACAACCTGGGGGGGTTTGGTGTGTAGAGCAAGGGTGAGTACACATCAACATACTCAGCAAGTATCCTGTTTGGCTGTAGTGGACTAGCTTTATGTGGGGATAAGTCAAGCAGTTGCTTTTAGTTGGTCAGATTATTATTTACTAGTAGAAAGCCAAGTTTTAGCATTAACCCAAGTTATTAACCCGATGTACCCTTTCCAAACGGAAAGAATACCACTTACCAGCACCCTAGTCATAACCAAAACCATCAATCTCATAACCACCTGTACCACAATGTCTCTGATCAAGTACCACTAATCACTGGAGCTCCCTTGGCCGCTCATAACCGCGAGCACGGCTGATATATCAGTTTCATAACACTCGGCAGAGGTTGTGCACTTTACCCACAAGCCGTGATTCCCTCTTGCCTCGGGCCGATCAAACCCTTAAACACTACCAAGGTGAATAGGCAGGGTTTCACTACGTAGCCTTTACAAAGATTCCCCGGGGCTGTAGCCACCCGTTAGGTTTCCTAAATGCACCGCACTCCTCCCCAAGGGGCGAACCCAAACTTGGCAGAGCGAGCCGCATACACCGAGCCCCATTGACGGCACGACGGCTAAGTGAACTACACCCCGGATCCTCTGATTATTCAGCTAAGAGCACCCCATTCCACCCTCATGGTTGCACTGTTTTCCCGGGCGGGTATCCATAGAACAGGTCCTTACGGAGAGGCACTCGAGAAACCGCTCGAGCCCCCTTGAAGACCACAAGCATAACATTATAATAAGAGAAGGGAAAACAGTGTATCATAGATAATCTCATCATGTTCATTGATTAGAGTTGAGCAATAGCATAAAGCTAAACAGTAATAATCCAACCCAAATAGGTAAACAAGGACATGGATAACAAAAACTAGTCAATCCTTAGGCATAAATGTGTAAAGCGGGAGGTGAATTAAATAATGAATAGGACATAGATAGGTCAAGGGACACTTGCCTCCACCAACCGACTGCTGCTCAGGGGCTTCTCCTGCGAATTCCTCGGGCTCTTCGACCGGATCGTTCTCTATGCGAGCGCAAACATACATACATCCATCCACATTTAATACAAAAGAACAGTACACCATACAAGGGAACAAATAAAGTGAGTATGCATCAAGTATGACATTCGATATCGCATTTGTTATGGTTAGAAAGAAACGGGAAAGGGTCTCGCAGGGGGTTAAATCTTATGTACTAACGATCAATTACAATTGGTTCTTAACAAAAGAATTCTGTTACATATACACTAATGGAAACCTAATCATTTTAAGTTGATCAACATTGCACGAGATAAACAATTAACTACATAAATCAATTAGCATAACGAAATTTTAAATTAAGCTTCATATTTCAATAACATTAACAATGATTAGCCTACCTAAAATAAAATAGCTATGATCACAGAAAGTAAATAAAATAAAATAAAAAAAAATAAAAAACAGAGGGGGGGCGGTTGAACCGGCCCTAGGCAGGGCGGCCGAGCTGGGCGCGGGCGGCGAGCTAGGCGGCCGGGGCGGCTGAGCCGGCCCGGTTGAACCGGCGGCCAGGCGAGCGCGCGGGGGGGGGGGGGGGGGTCGGGGTGGCCAGGCGGCCGAGCCGGCCAAGCGGCCAGGCGAGCGCGCGACCCGGGCGGCCAGGCGGGCGGCCGAGGGCGGCCAGCGGGGGGGGTTGGGGTGGCCGGGGGCGCGGCCAAGGCCGGCCGGGGGCCAGGGGCCAGGCGGGCGCGCCAGGGCGCGGCCGGGCGGGCGGCCAGGGCGAGCCGGCCATGGCGGCGGCCATGGCGCCGAGCGGCGAGGGGAAAGGGGAGGGGGGGATGGGGGGAGGGAGGAGAGGGGGAGGGGGCCTCACCGGCGACGGGGACGGGGACGGGGCGGGGCGGCCGAGCGGGGCGGCCGATCGGCGACGGGGCAGGGGCGGCGGCTTGGGCAGGGGCGGCGGCTAGGGTGGGGAAGAGAGAAAATGAGAGGGAGGGAGAGGGATTGGGGGGTTTTGGGGAAAATAAAGGGAGGGGGGCGGCATGGGCCAATTGGGCCCAAGGGGGGGGCGCCAGGGGCGGCTGGGCCGGCCGGGGTCGGCCCACGGCGCGGGAGAGAGAGAAAAAGAGGAGAGAGAAAGAGAGAGAAAAAGAAAGAAAAGATCTTCTCCTCATTTTCGAAATCCGATCTTCCTACATGAATGCATTTGCACTTTCAAAGCAATCAAAAGAAATGCAAGGTTCGGCATGGTGCATCAAACAACATAAAGTATTTAGGGTTTTTCTTACACGGGAAATCCAAACCGAATCCCGCTAGAACTTTGGAAAAGGTCAAGGCTTAGCGAAGGGAAAAAGAAAAAGAAAAGGTAACGCCCGAATTTTGGCGAGTAAAGAAAAGAAAAAATTCAACTGCAAAATTCGGGGCGTTACAGGTCTATAGTCCACGCACATCCGAAGCGTTTGATATTTCTTCTTGACAAAAATTGCGGGACAACCCTAAGGTGACGAACTAGGTCGGATGAATCCCTTCTCCAGTAGATCTTGTAATTGAGTCTTGAGCTCTGCCAACTCATTTGGAGGCATTCGGTACGACCTTCTAGAAACATGAGTTGTACCGGGCTTCAATTCAATCACAAAGTCTACATCTCTTTCTGGAGGTAATCCAAGCAGATCTTCCGGAAAGACGTCCGGAAATTCACACACTACCGGAATATCTTGGATTTCCGGTATGATAGCTTCATAAACTCTGCCAAATGGTTTAGCTAGAATAGCTACAGGGATGGACAAGAGAACCTCTTCCTGGGCCATAGCTCAACCTGATGGTTCTCAAATCAGTGTTGGGCTAACCAATTCATGCCCAGAATTACATCTATATCTGGGCCTTTCAGAACAATCATATTTGTGGGAAAGTCCCGTCCAGCCAATGTTACGGGCACATGGAAAGCCACTTCTTTAGTGAATATTTGTCCCCCAAGCGAATGAATAATAAACCCTTCCCTTGATTCAATGCAAGGAATGCAATATTTCTCCACAAACTTCTTGCTTATGAATGTATGCGAAGCACCAGAATCAAAGAGAATAACTGCAGGGTGATTGGCCACAAGAAACGTACCCATCATAACCGGCTCTCCCTCTAGTGTAGTGGCCACTTGTGTGTAGTATATTTGCCCAGTCTTCTTTACATTCTTGCCTGCTGAATTATTTGCCATATTTCCCCTACCTTGGCTTGAACTCCCTGGGTTCTACTGATTATTGGATTTGTTTTGCCTCGGATATGGGCAGTCTTTGATAAAATGTCTAGACTTCCCATAATTGAAGCAACCAGTTGAAGAGCTCGGGAGGGCGGGGAAACGAGCACTAGGGGCACTCGGCTAAGTTGTTGAAGTGGGGGCAGTGGCAGGGCGGATGAAGACAGGCTATTTGAAGGAGTAGGAGGGTGGACTAGGTGAAGAATGGTTTTGATTCAAAGGTCGGATTACCAACCTTTGTCGCTTTTCAGGCCCCTGGTTGGACCTGTCACCTCCAATTCCCTTTGATTTTCCTAGGCCTGCATGCTTAGCTTCAACTGCCAGCGTTGTGCTGATAGCCCTGCTATAGGAGAGATCGAGGCAGGTGGCCATCTTTCTTTGTAGCCGGTCATTGAGGCCTCGCATGAAGTAGTTCTTCTTTTTGAGGTTAGTATTGACCTGGTCAATTGCATACTGGGACAAAGGATTGAATTTGTTGAGCTACTGCATAACAGTATCTCCTCCTTGCTTGAGTCTCATGAATTCTTCCTGCTTCATATGCAGCACTCCTTCTGGGATGTAGTGCTCACGAAACACCAATTTAAATTCGTCCCAGGTGACCAGATGTCTGGTAGGCTGAATGGCCACATAATTTCCCCACCAAGTACTGGCAGGGCCTCTTAACTGTTGAGCCGCGAACAACGGCTTCAGGGTCTTTGTGCAACGGATGAGTCCAAATTTCTGCTCAATGACCCGAACCCATTCGTCGGCTTCGAGAGGGTCTTCGACTTTAACGAATAGTGGGGGATGGGTTTCCGAGAAATCCATCTACGAAGTTTCACAGGGTCCCTGCGGAAAAGCCTTTCCGCCTTGTTGCTGAAATTGATTTCCCGCCATTTCACGCAGAAAGCGGGTGTTGTCAGCGGTCTCAGTGACCAAGGCAGCAATAGCCTCGGCCAACGTGGGCGGTACCGGCGGTGGATTGGGTGTGTCTTCTTGACCATGGGACGTTCCCGCGCCGTCATGTGCACGAGTTCTGGATGGCATCTGAAGCAAGGAAATATTTGGGAAAAATATAACATGCTGATATACACCATCATTTCACATTACTAAGATGTAATGATACAGACTCAATGTACAACATGACTTCATTACCTAGATTACATTAGTACTATATCTAAACTATACTACTTCTAGTATTTATTGTCCTTGGTAGCTTCATGGTCGGTTGTAGGGGACCGTTCGTCATCCAGGTTCATAGAAGGAAGGGGCTTGAAAAGGTCCAACTCCCCACCAAGTGCTTCACCTCCTGTTCCAGAAGGTCCGGCTTCCATACCAACAGGGTTGGCAGGTACTTCTGGGTGCAGTCACGCATACAGTTCATGAACTTCCTCATGTAATGTATTGCAATACACCTGCAAGTTGTCAATGGTCGTGCTAAGGTCTTCCACACGGGCTCGAGCTTTGGCTTCCCGGCCCCAAGCAATGGAACGTGAATTGATAGCCCAATCGAGTGCCAAATCCCGTTCGGCAAGCTCATCTTGCAGATATCGGACGTCAGCTCTTAACTCATTTATACGCTGACCATCTTCTACCCACACCCTGTTTCGGTGACGTAGCTCTGTTCGAAGCCGCTCCACCTAGGTTCTAGGTCTCCAATGGGGTCATTACTACCGCTGCTGCTCTCCTCATGCCTTGGAGCTAGCTGGTATCAGAGCGAAGCCCATCTCTTCATATATTATGAGACATTTCAAAAAGAATTTTCAAAGACTTATCTAAGAAAACTTCTGTCATTCTTATCTTACTACTTTCTGAAGTACTCATCTTAAAAGACCAGGTAGTTGAGTGCAATGTATAGAAGGTTGTGAATCAACGAAGGTTGATTCTGTAATTATGCATGCATCATGTTAAAAACTATACTAATTAAGTTTTCCCCCTTATGGAGATATGCCGCCACGCACGACAACTCGACAAAACGATCTCTAAACTCAACCTTTGTTCACGGGGCAGTTTCAAGTAAGTAAAACCAACTTGTTGAACTACTTTTGACATTGAGCAAGTCCTCTCAGTACCATCGGTAAGCCCAAGGTTGAGAGTTCACATTTGCTAGCAAAAGGTCATGCATTTGGGTAGAAATCCATTTGGTCCTGTTGTTCATCCGTTTCTTCATGCGAGATGAACCGACTTGGTTAGGGAATTCATGGATTAAATGAGAGAGTGAATGAATAAACTCCTGCATCTCAGCAGCAGGGAAAAACCAATCTCCATTTTGAGAGTGTTGGGGGCCTTCGGCTTCCGAAGGTCCTCAAAAACATGATTTAACAATGTTTCTGGAGTATAATGTGTGGGAAGATATCTTCGGATTCGAATTAGTACTACAGTGGGAAAAGCACAAGGAATACGAAGGTTGATGCAGCGCCGAAGCTATGAACAAGGGAGCATCGTCATGTTAGCAGAAAAGGAAACCGACTTAAAGATGAAAAGGCTATTTAGACCTCGATGGATTACTATAGAGTTATTTGCGGATGTAAAGGGCATGAGTGTAATTTTACATGGGCTGCGTCCTGTGCCTATAAATAGATGAACAGTGCTCCTGTACTGTCCACGCTGACTTGGCATTTGCTTTTGCGTCACACTTGTACTCTTTATTTTCCTTCAAGACCGAAGGTACACATGTAATAGATTATCATCTCTATTTACTCACAGTAATAAAATAAAAATAATTCAATGATAACGATATATTTAATTGTTCACATTGTTTATTGTATTTCATATGAATTCCTCTTCATTTTTGTATGTGGAGCTTACGAAGGCATATTCTTTGTAACCTTCGTCCGGAAGTCGTTATATCCTGAGGGAAATAATGCTCCGAAGGACAAGGGCTTTAACGTTTAACATTTTTTGTGTTGCCTTGCTCTTAAGACGAAGCATTTGAGAGCAAGTGACCAACATTGGCGCCCACCTCCGGTGAACCCTTTTCGACCACCTTCGGCAAGCATCGACCTTCGTCATGCCGCCAAAGAAAGCTTCAGCAACGGGGGTTGCCGCTCTGCAGCCGCTGGACCCGAACCAGGAGACCCTTTCTCTTCGGGAGGCCCAAAGCCAGAAGAGGAAGGCCACCAGTCCACCGCCTCAGGAGGACGACTTGGACCAAGAAATCAGGAATATGGAGATGCTGCATTAGCAGGTGCAAAGGAAGAAGGAAAAGATGGCCCGGCTAGCTGACCTATAAAGGCAGATTGACAAAGCCTCTGAAGAAGTTCGTCATCTTACGCAAGATGAGCAGAACCGAAGGCCCCAGTACAGAGAGCTTCACCAAGAGGGCTTCGTCAACGAGGATGACTGGTATGAGGATTTCCATCATGGAAATTTTGCTTTTGATGATGCTTCTCCTCTGTCAGCAGAACTGTAGGCTACACCTTGACCCTCGTCTTACAAACCACCCCAGCTCCCAATGTATGACGGACACTCAGATCCGAAGCAATTTCTGATGAGCTACAAAGCAACCATATTTTCATATGGTGGAAATACTGCAGTCATGGCGAAATCCTTCGTCATGGCAGTCAAAAAGGTTGCACAAACCTGGTATTCTTCTCTTCGGCCAGGAACAATTACATCGTGGCAAAAGATGAAGGACATGCTCATCACCAGCTTCCAAGGGTTTCAGACGAAGCCGGTCACTGCTCAAGCTTTGTTCCAGTGCACTCAGGATCATGAAGAATACCTTCAGGCGTATGTCCGAAGGTTCTTACGACTGAGGGCACAGGCGCCAATGGTGCCTAATGAAATTGTTATTGAGGCTATGATTAAGGGGGCTTCGGCCAGGACCTACAGCCTAATACTTCGCCAGGAAACCCCCGCAGACCCTGGAAAAACTGCTTCAGAAGATGGATGAGTATATCCGAGCAGATAATGACTTTCGACAAAGAAGGGAGGAAGCTTACAGGTTCTCCGAAATGACCAGGGGCTTTGGAGGGAGAATCCACCCTAGGCACGTCAGATCTATCCACTCTACTCAGAATGACGAAAGGGGAAGTCAGCAACAGAGGCCGCAGTATTCCTCCCAGGCTTCGGGGCAGCAACAGAACTATCCCCGGCCCCCAGCTCCAAGGGGCAGAGGCGCCAGGGGCTTCGGAGAAAGGTTTGGGGATCAGCCCAGGAAAATTTATTGCCTATTCTGCGGTGAGGACAAGGGCCATACTACTAGGATGTTCCATGTCACCATCCAGAAACAGAAAGAGATAGCAGAAGCTGCAGCCCAACAGAGCCAGCCGAAGCAGGTTATGCATACTGCTTCGTACCACTCATCGTACATTCCAGAGTATGTGGGTAACCATCCTGCAGTCTCTGTTGCTTCGGCAAGCCAACCTCAGGCATCTTGGCAACAGCCTCCACCTCCACCACCAATGCAACCTGCTTATCCCCAAGGCCAGGAGCCAGAAGGGAGCCAACACACTCACCAGCAGCGAGACTTTAGGGAGCAGTCCGAAGCTCGCACAGTTAACAGTACTGTGCCAGAATCGAAGCACATCTACTAAGACATATCCTACCTCTGAAACAGTTTTTACATTTGTTATCATTTACCTTTTTCAATAAAAAACAATCATTGAAAGTTTAGTTCTTTTGTCGATTTCAATTTCTTGTAATAGCTTTGTCATTATCATAATGTAATATACCTTCCTCAAAAATCGACGAAGATCTAAAAGTTTTGACGAAGCAACAAAAAGCCGTTTTAAGGAACGCATGGCAAGTCTTTGCCGGAGCAACAAAAGTCGTTCTTAAGGGAACGCAGCGTAAGTTTTCTGCTCAAAAGTCGCTCCAAAGGGAATGCAGAGCTTACAGCGAAAAATAAACGCTGATACCATCGAAATAAAAGGCGAAGAAGCTCCTAAGGGAGGCTTACAGCGAAAAATAAACGCTGATACCGCCGAAATAAAAGGCAAAGAAGCTTTTAAGGGAGCCTTACAGCGAAAAGTCAACGCTGATACGCCGAAAAATAAACGGCAAAGAGATTGCGTCCTACTGTGGGAATGTACGTGTATCTTCGGCACAAATATCATTCTGCACACCATAGCATCATCACATCATTCGCATAAACATGACATCATACATCATATTGCATCAATGGCACAAGAAGGGAATACAATGTTAACCTTCGGAAATTGTCTTCAAAAAGTCTGAAGAAGGGCAGTTTCGTCAACTTTAGTATCGGAGGAAATCTATTGCTTACGAACACTACAGGAATTCACTTAATTCCCGTCGGCCTGAAACCGACGGGAATAAGCCCTAAACCGACGGGAATAAGTAATTCCCGTCGGTTTAGGGCTTATTCCCGTCGGTTTCAGGCCGACAGGCGTCCCTTGTCGGGGATAAGGTTATCCCCGTCGGCGGCTGACGGGAATAATTAATTCCCGTCGACTAGATAGTGGTCGACGGGAATTAAGGCTAACTCCCGTCGGTTTTGCTGGCCAACGGGCGTCACATATTAATTCTCGTCGGTTCCCCAGGCCGACGGGAGTTATTAATTAATTCCCGTCGGTCCTACATGGCCGACGGGAATTAACTGGGCCGACGGGAGTTAGTAATTAATTCCCGTCGGTTCGACCATAGCCGACGGGAATTAACTGGACCGACGGGAATTACTCTATACTGCTACAAAAACAGCACTAAATGATGTCACTATTTCTACACACATAACATATATCAAACATAACATAAATCACATATAACAGCCACATTACAAACACATGTAGAGATACGACATCCACAAACACATGCATTTAGACATAAACACTTGCATTTATAATTAAAACATCTACCAACATGTACGACATAGTATTGAAACATAACATCCACCAACATCCAACAACAAGTACGACATAGTATTGAAACATAACATCCACTAACGAGTACGACATTTCAAACATAAGTTTAAGTGTTTAGAGATAACCACCACTTGGGTGGTTAGAGCTTTGACCGCTGCCGCCACCACCACCAGGAGGAGGGAACGCGAAGAGCGAGTCAACAAATCCAGTCCCTACTGCTGGATCAGACCCACTACCACCCGCTTCAGGCGTAACCTATGCAAGTTAGCAAATATCAACACGTTAAATGCAAATATCAAAAAGTATACAAGTGTATAAATTAATCGCGAGTTATCAAACGTACCCTATCTCCAGGTGCAGGTATATGTGTCGGAAGGGTGGTGAACTGTGGTGGTGGAACTGGTGTGTTTGCAAATTGGCTCCATTGTGGTGGCGGTGGAAAATTTGTTGTCATGCCCTGTTGCTGCATTAACTGTTAAACACTTATGTGTTACTACTGAAGATGTTGTATTGAAATATAATAATTTAGAGTTTGGATTATGTGTACTCACTTGATACATCGCTTGGTTGTGTGCATTGCAAGCCTCCATAAATTCGCGTTGTTGTCTCATCTCTTCACGCATCCTCATAATCTCCAACTCCTGCTCGTTCGGTCGACGAGAGCATGAGCTACGGGAAGATGAACCCGTCCTCTGAGATCTCACCGACGATGAGTCAATGAATCCGTCGAAGAGTGCGTATCTATAAGTGATTCAAAAAATGTGATTACTGCATAATCAATTTAGTGTCAACCATATAATTTCATAAGTTAGAGCTTACCGTCCATGCGCTTTGCCACCACCACTTGCGTACACCACCGAGGGATCCACCGGTTCATGGCGCCAGTCGAAGTCAGGGCCATGGCGACGAACCATCTCCTCCCCATATGCCGCCTATACATCATTCACAACCTTACAAATGCAGGAATTTATATACTTTGAACGTTTGAACTTTTGAGCCAAAACTCACCAAGCGATCCGTGGCTGTCTGGCTGCAGAGCTGGTCAGGGTTGTTCGGGTCTGGTCCTTTGTGGCCCTCCTGGTAGACCTCAATGTCACTAGGCTTTTGGCCACTTGTAGCTTCCTGTATAAACAAAAAACATTCATAAGTAATCGTATTATTTGTTGATCGACATAGAAAGATCAAACTTACCATTCTTTTAGCTTTTCGTATCATGTCGTCACCGCCAAACTTGTGGTTAGGATTGGTTCCTCGACATTGTCTGTGATGCGCTGACGCTTTCTGGAAGCCTTCGGAAGCCCAATATCGACACCAAGCATAGTACGCATCAGGCACGGGCGCCATCCATGGAACCATCACCTGCACACACACAATGTTACATATTATACAGTCACAACAATAAATATAAAGGGTAAAACAAATTGAATACTAACCTCACGATATTGATCCTCAGTCAAATATATCTTTGAGGACCCTTCCTTTTTATTCAAGGGGCCTGCTTCTTCTGGATGCTTTTGAAAATACAGGTTTGTAGCCTGAATTCTCGCATAGTATATGGCATCCTTCACCAGCTTATTTGCATTGTTTTGCAAGACACGTTCAGTGTGCCCCATGTAATCCTCTCCGTCAGGCAACCGATATCGAAGCTACAACATAAAGAATACAAATACAATGGTATAAGTCATAATTTACAATATTAAGAAACATAACAAAAATAATAAAGAATTCATACCCAAAAGTCATTACGCACAAGTCCCTGTCTGTCGGTGTGGTTTCGTTCCTTTTTAAACTTGTACTCATCCCAGGTACTGACGAGCACCTCATCCTCGATATCACCGTTTGACACCTTCACTATACCAGGGTAGTGAAGGCGGCAAAGAGAACCCAACGTAAGGCTAACCTGAGTGTGGTGTCCCTTGCCGTCAACGGACAGGTCCTCCCAATTCCTGCATTACACAAAAACATTAACAATACACATAATAGTTATATTAGATAAGTTAATATATTACACTCACCGATCTCCATGTGGCATGATTAAAGTCCTATCAGCCTCTCGCTCTATCGCGTGACGAGGCTTTACTGAGTGGCTTTTTCTTGAGCGACGTGTGCGTATCGCTGAAGAGCCTCCCGAGCCATCATCCATCGGGTTGTCAGCCGGTTCGCCCTGTTGGCCCCACTGGTCCCATGCCTGTTGCTGCTCTCTCTGGTGGTCCCACTGGTCCCATGGCTGGTGATTTTGTGCGGCCTGGTCCCATGTCACGGGCTCCACCTCCTCATTGTGCTCCACCTCCTCATTGTGCTCCTCCTCCTCAATGTGCTGCTCCTCAGTGTGCTGCTCATCCTGGTACATACAACTCAAGATTTATTTGTAAATATGTAAACAAATTTATTTGTACAAGATATGTTACCTCATCTCCATGTACCGCGCTCAACAGCTCTCGACGTCTGCTGCTGCTCGAAGAACTGCCCTGAAAAAGGCCCAGGCCCTTGAACAACCCCTTCACTGACTTCTTTGATTTTGGCGGCATCCTGCATAAAAAATAAGAAATTATTCATTAGTGCATCAAAAATGACATAATACTTAAAATATAAACAAATGAAATAACAAAACAACTTTACTTGTTAAATATCATCAAAATCAGGATCTATTTGTTCTCTTCTATGCAGAGGTCGCCATGTAACTTTTCTCCTAACAGGTTGTCTTCTCCGTCTCTCGGGAAAAGTTAAGTCGTTAACGTCTGCAACTAGTGAATCTAATGCCGGTGCAGGATCAATATGAAAACTAGTTGGCAACTCTTCTTCTTGAAACACCTCATCAACCTGCTCAAGGTGACCAATTTGATATTCGTCCTCACCAAGAGTGTATAGGCGTTCGCGGGGATTTACATTGTACGCAACTGAAAGGGAAATGTGCCCTTGGGCCATTTCTAAGTATTTTGGTGATTGAGTGCCAACACAAGTGCTTAAATGTGAATCTATACTCATGGATGGACAAAGTGCAAATCAAGAGTAAAGGTATGTTTCTAAGCCTTAGTACATTGTTTTGAAGACTAATGTATTGTGTCTAAGTGCTTGAAACAGGAAGAATCGAGTCAGAGAAAAGTTGGCTGTGTACAGCCAAAAGGTTGTTCGGTCTGGAGCACCGGACTGTCCGGTGGTGCACCGGACAGTGTCCGGTGCGCCAGACTGACTCGGGCGAACTGGCCGCTCTCGGGAATTTACCGGCAACGTACGACTATAATTCACCGGACTGTCCGGTGTGCACCGGACTGTCCGGTGAGCCAACTGTCGGCCGGGCCAACGGTCGGCCGCGCGATCTGCGCGGGACACGTGGCCGAGCCAACGGCTAGAAGGGGGCACCGGACTGTCCGGTGTGCACCGGACATGTCCGGTGCGCCAACGGCTCTCTGGCAGCCAACGGTCGGCTGTGCCGTTTAAGGAAAGAAATCGGGCACCGGACAGTGTCCGGTGTGCACCGGACTGTCCGGTGCACCAGTCGACAGAAGGCAAGATCAGCCTTCCAGATTTGCTCTCAACGGCTCCTAGCTGCCTTGGGGCTATAAAAGGGACCCCTAGGCGCATGGAGGAGTACACAAAAAGCATCCTTTGAGCATTGTTGATCACTCACACTACATTCTTGCGCACGTGTTCGACATTCTAGTGATTTGAGCTCCGTTCTAGTGTGCTAGTCTCTTGAGCTCAAGTCTGGGTTTTGTGTGTGCGTATTCGCTGTGATCTTTGTGTCGTGTGTGAGTTGCTAATCCCTCCCTTGCTCCGTGATTCTTTGTGAACATCTTTTGTAAGGGCGAGAGGCTCCAAGCTGTGGAGATTCCTCGCAAGTGGGATTAAGAAAAGCAAAGCAACACTGTGGTATTCAAGTTGGTCTTTGGACCGCTTGAGAGGGGTTGATTGCAACCCTCGTCCGTTAGGACGCCACAACGTGGAGTAGGCAAGCGTTGGTCTTGGCCGAACCACGGGATAACCACCGTGCCATCTCTGTGATTGATATCTCTTGGTTATTGTGTTGTGTTGAGATCCTTCTCTAGCCACTTGGCAAATTACTGTGCTAACAATTAATCAAGTTTTGTGGCTTAAGATTTTGAAGTGTTACAGGATCACCTATTCACCCCCCCCCTCTAGGTGCTCTCAATTGGTATCAGAGCCGTTCTCTTCAAGAAAGGGACTAACCGCCCGAAGAGATGGATCCTAAGGGCAAGGGGATGGTGATCAACGACAAGGAGAAGGAGACCTTCGTCAACGAGCTCAATGATGACAAGCCCACCGACTTAGGCTCGGGCCACAAAAGAAAAGACGGGAGGAAGAAGAAGACAAGGCGCATCAAGGAAATTGTCTACTACGACAGTGACGAATCTTCCTCCTCCCAAAAGGACGATGACGACCACGATAGACGAAAGACGGTTAACTCAAACTTTTCTTTCGATTCTTCACGCATCCCGCATAGTTCAAATGCTCAATTGCTCCCCATTCCACTTGGCAAGCCCCCTCACTTTGATGGAGAGGACTATGGATTTTGGAGCCACAAAATGCGTACTCACCTGTTTTCTCTCCATCCAAGCATTTGGGAGATTGTGGAAAGTGGAATGAAATTTGATAGCTCAGATTGTCCTGTGTTTATTAATGAACAGATTCATAAAAATGCACAAGCTACTACTGTGTTGCTAGCCTCTTTGTGCAGGGACGAGTATCACAAGGTGAGCGGCTTGGACAATGCCAAGCAGATCTGGGACACCCTCAAGATCTCTCATGAGGGAAACGACGTCACCTTGCTCACCAAAATGGAGTTGGTGGAAGGCGAGCTTGGACGGTTCGCGATGATAAGGGGCGAGGAGCCGACACAAACATACAACCGGCTCAAGACCCTTATCAACAAAATAAGGAGCTACGGGAGCATGCGATGGACGGACCACGATGTCGTCCGCCTAATGCTAAGGTCATTTACCGTTCTTGATCCTCATTTGGTGAACAATATTCGTGAAAATCCCAGGTACACCAAGATGTCGCCCGAAGAAGTTCTTGGGAAATTCGTTAGCGGGCGAATGATGATCAAGGAGGCGAGGTACGTGGACGACGCCTTGAATGGTCCGATCAACGAGCCGCAACCCCTTGCTCTCAAGGCAACACGAAGCAAGGAGGCGCTACCTAGCAAGGTGGCACAGATTGAGGCGGCCGGACTTAATGATGAAGAGATGGCTCTCATCATCAAAAGATTCAAGACGGTGCTTAAAGGTCGCAAGGGACAGCCAAGCAAGACCAAAGCCAAGGGGAAGCGCTCATGCTTCAAATGCGGTAAGCTTGGTCATTTTATAGCTAACTGTCCCGACAATGATAGTGATCAGGATCAAGAGAACAAGAGGGAGAAAAAGAAGAACTATAAGAAGGCAAAGGGCGAGGCTCATCTTGGCAAGGAGTGGGATTCGGACTGCTCCTCGTCCGACTCCGACAATGAGGGACTCGCTGCCACTGCCTTCAACAAGTCATCCCTCTTCCCCAACGAGCGTCACACTTGCCTCATGGGAAGGGAGAAGAAAGTAAGCACTCCTAATACTAGTACTTATGCTTCTTCAAGTGAGGATGAGTCTAGTGATGATGATGAGATAGATTACTCATGCTTATTCAAGGGATTAGATAGAACTAAGGTAGACAAAATTAATGAATTGATTGATGCCTTGAATAATAGGAATATACTGTTAGAAAAGCAAGAGGATTTGTTGTATGAAGAACATGATAAATTTGTAGAAGCTCAGAAATCTCTTGCTCTAGAAATTAAGAGGAATGAAATGCTCTCTAGTGAATTATCTTCTTGTCATGAAACTATTGCTAAGTTAAAAAGTTTTAATGATGATTTAAATGCTAAACTAGAAGTAGCTAGTAAATCTAATTCTTGTGTAGAAATTGTTGAAACTTGTAATAGGTGTAAAGATTTTGACATTGATGCTTGTAGTGATCATTTAGTTTCAATCTCTAAATTAAATGAGGAATTAGCTAGTCTTAATGCCCAACTTAAGACTAGCAAGAATGAATTTGACAAGCTAAAATTTGCAAGGGATGCCTACACGATTGGTAGACACCCCTCAATTAAGGATGGACTTGGCTACAAGAGGGATGCCAAGAACTTGACAAGCCATAAGGCCCCCATCTCCGCCAAGGAGAAAGGAAAGGCCCCTATGGCTAGTAGTGTGCAAAAGAACCATGCTTTTATGTACCATGATAGGAGACAATCTAGAAATGCTTATAGGAGTTGTAATGCATATAATGCCTTTGATTCTCATGCCATGTTTGCTTCTAGTTCTTCTTATGTGCATGATAGAAATGTTGGTAGGAGAAATGCTGTTCATAATTTGCCTAGGAGAAATGTTGTTAATGTTCCTAGGAAAGTAGATGAACCTTCTACGATATATCATGCTTTAAATGCTTCTTTTGCTATTTGTAGAAAGGATAGGAAGATAGTTGCTAGAAAATTAGGGGCAAGATGCAAGGGAGACAAAACTTGCATTTGGGTCCCTAAGGATATTTGTGCTAACCTTGCAGGACCCAACATGAGTTGGGTACCTAAGACCCAAGCCTAAATTTGCCTTGCAGGTTTATGCATCCGGGGGTTCAAGCTGGATTATTGACAGCGGATGCACAAACCATATGACGGGGGAGAAGAAGATGTTCACCTCCTACGTCAAAAACAAAGATTCCCAAGATTCAATAATATTCGGTGATGGGAATCAAGGCAAGGTAAAAGGGTTAGGTAAAATTGCAATCTCAAATGAGCACTCTATCTCTAATGTGTTTTTAGTAGTCTCTTGGATATAATTTGCTATCTGTTAGTCAATTATGCAATATGGGATATAACTGTTTGTTTACAAATGTAGATGTGTCTGTCTTTAGAAGATGTGATGGTTCACTAGCTTTTAAGGGTGTACTAGACGGCAAGCTTTACCTAGTTGATTTTGCAAAAGAAGAGGCCGGTCTAGATGCATGCTTAATGGCTAAGACTTGCATGGGCTGGCTGTGGCATCGCCGCTTAACACATGTGGGGATGAAGAACCTCCACAAGCTTCTAAAGGGAGAACATGTGATAGGTCTAACTAATGTTCATTTCGAAAAAGATAGACCTTGTGCAGCTTGTCAAGCAGGGAAACAAGTGGGAGGCTCTCATCACACCAAAAATGTGATGACAACATCAAGACCCCTGGAGCTGCTACATATGGACCTCTTCGGACCCGTCACCTATCTGAGCATAGGAGGAAGTAAGTATGGTCTAGTTATTGTTGATGACTTTTCCCGCTTCACTTGGGTGTTCTTTTTGCAGGATAAGTCTGAAACCCAAGGGACCCTCAAGTGCTTCCTAAGGAGAGCTCAAAATGAGTTTGAGCTCAAGGTGAAGAAGGTAAGGAGCGACAACGGGTCCGAATTCAAGAACCTTCAAGTGGAAGAGTTCCTTGAGGAGGAGGGGATCAAGCACGAGTTCTTCGCTCCCTACACACCTCAGCAAAATGGTGTGGTAGAGAGGAAGAACAGGACGCTCATAGATATGGCGAGGACTATGCTTGGAGAATTCAAGACCCCCGAGTGCTTTTGGTCGGAAGCCGTGAACACGGCTTGCCACGCCATCAACAGGGTCTACCTTCACCGCCTCCTCAAGAAGACGTCGTATGAGCTGCTAACCGGTAACAAACCTAATGTATCGTATTTTTGTGTTTTTGGGAGTAAATGCTACATTCTAGTGAAGAAGGGTAGGAATTCCAAATTTGCTCCCAAAGCCGTAGAAGGGTTTTTATTAGGTTATGATTCAAATACAAAGGCGTATAGGGTCTTCAACAAATCATCGGGTTTGGTTGAAGTCTCTAGCGACGTTGTATTTGATGAGACTAATGGCTCTCCAAGAGAGCAAGTTGTTGATCTTGATGATGTAGATGAAGAAGACGTTCCAACGGCCGCGATACGCACCATGGCGATTGGAGATGTACGGCCTCAAGAACATTTGGAGCAAGATCAACCATCTTCCTCAACTATGGTGCATCCCCCAACCCAAGGTGACGAACAGGTACCTCAAGTGGAGGCGCATGATCAAGTGGGAGCACAGGATGTTCAAGTTGAAGAGGAAGAAGCACCTCAGGCATCTCTAACCCAAGTTCGAGCGACGATTCAAAGGGCTCATCCCGTCGACCAGATATTGGGTGATATTAGCAAGGGAGTAACTACTCGCTCGAGATTAGTTAATTTTTGTGAGCATTACTCTTTTGTCTCTTCTATTGAGCCTTTCAGGGTAGAAGAGGCCTTGCTAGATCCGGACTGGGTGTTGGCCATGCAGGAGGAACTCAACAACTTCAAGCGCAATGAAGTTTGGACACTGGTGCCTCGTCCCAAGCAAAATGTTGTGGGAACCAAGTGGGTGTTCCGCAACAAACAGGACGAGCACGGGGTGGTGACGAGGAACAAGGCTCGACTTGTGGCAAAAGGTTATGCCCAAGTCGCAGGTTTGGACTTTGAGGAGACTTTTGCTCCTGTGGCTAGGCTAGAGTCAATTCGCATCTTGCTAGCATATGCCGCTCACCATTCTTTCAGGTTGTACCAAATGGATGTGAAGAGTGCTTTCCTCAACGGGCCGATCAAGGAGGAGGTGTACGTGGAGCAACCCCCTGGCTTCGAGGATGAACGGTACCCCGACCACGTGTGTAAGCTCTCTAAGGCGCTCTATGGACTTAAGCAAGCCCCAAGAGCATGGTATGAATGCCTTAGAGACTTTTTAATTGCTAATGCTTTCAAGGTTGGGAAAGCCGATCCAACTCTTTTCACTAAGACTTGTGATGGTGATCTTTTTGTGTGCCAAATTTATGTCGATGACATAATATTTGGTTCTACTAATCAAAAGTCTTGTGAAGAGTTTAGCAGGGTGATGACGCAGAAATTCGAGATGTCGATGATGGGCGAGTTAAGCTATTTCCTTGGGTTCCAAGTGAGGCAACTCAAGGATGGGACCTTAATCTCCCAAACAAAGTACACGCAAGACTTGCTGAAGCGGTTTGGGATGAAGGACGCCAAGCCCGCAAAGACTCCGATGGGGACCGACGGACACACCGACCTCAACAAAGGAGGTAAGTCCGTTGATCAAAAAGCATACCGGTCAATGATAGGGTCTTTACTTTATTTATGTGATAGTAGACCGGATATTATGCTTAGCGTATGCATGTGTGCTAGATTTCAATCCGATCCTAAGGAGTGTCACTTAGTGGCGGTGAAGCGAATTCTTAGATATTTGGTTGCTACGCCTTGCTTTGGGCTCTGGTATCCAAAGGGGTCTACCTTTGACTTGGTTGGATACTCAGATTCCGACTATGCTGGATGTAAGGTCGATAGGAAGAGTACATCAGGGACGTGCCAATTCTTAGGAAGGTCCCTGGTGTCGTGGAACTCTAAGAAACAAACCTCCGTTGCCCTATCCACCGCTGAGGCCGAGTATGTTGCCGCAGGGCAGTGTTGCGCGCAACTACTTTGGATGAGGCAAACCCTTCGGGACTTTGGCTACAATCTGAGCAAAGTCCCACTCCTATGTGACAATGAGAGTGCTATCCGCATGGCGGAAAATCCTGTTGAACACAGCCGCACAAAGCACATTGACATCCGGCATCACTTTTTGAGAGACCACCAGCAAAAGGGAGATATCGAAGTGTTTCATGTTAGCACCGAGAACCAGCTAGCCGATATCTTTACCAAGCCTCTAGATGAGAAGACCTTTTGCAGGCTGCGTAGTGAGCTAAATGTCTTAGATTCGCGGAACTTGGATTGAATTGTAGCATACATGTATTTATGCTTTTGATCATGTTCCTTTTTGCATTTTGTTGTTTAGTATGGTGCTCAAGTTGTACAAACACTCCCTGGACCTCACAAGTCCGTTGCAAAGTGATGCACAGTTTTAGGGGGAGATGTGTTACAACTTGACCCTTTGAGACTAACCATATGCTTGAGTTTACTTGTTTTAGTCTCGAAGGAGAATTAAAAGGGAAAAGGTGGACTTGGACCATGCAAGACTTCCACTGTACTCCGATGAAAAGAGTAACTTTTCCAAGTTCATCTTTTAACTCTTATTGCCTATTTGCTCTTAATTGAAGATTTTGGTGAGGCAATGGGGTTAAAGGGCCAAGATTGATCCCGTTTTGGTGCTTGATGCCAAAGGGGGAGAAAATAAAGGCCAAAGTGATAAATGGATCAGCTACCACTTGAGAGATTTTGAAAATAGTAGAATAGAGTTTTTTTTGTTTTGTCAAAACTCTTTTATTGTCTCTCTTGTCAAAGTTGGCTTCATGTGGGGAGAAATGTTGATTATGGGAAAAAGGGGGAGTTTTTGGAATCCTGAATCAAATACTCCTGAAATGACTCTCTTTATGACTTAACATGTGTGTTTGACTTAGAGATAAAAATTTGAGTTTTGATTTGCAAAAACAAACCAAGTGGTGGCAAAGGATGATCCATATATGCCAAAATTGAATCAAAATAAATTTGAGTTTTATTTGAAGTGATATTGCACTTGTTCTAGTTGTTTTATGTTGTGTTGGCATAAATCACCAAAAAGGGGGAGATTGAAAGGGAAATGTGCCCTTGGGCCATTTCTAAGTATTTTGGTGATTGAGTGCCAACACAAGTGCTTAAATGTGAATCTATACTCATGGATGGACAAAGTGCAAATCAAGAGTAAAGGTATGTTTCTAAGCCTTAGTACATTGTTTTGAAGACTAATGTATTGTGTCTAAGTGCTTGAAACAGGAAGAATCGAGTCAGAGAAAAGTTGGCTGTGTACAGCCAAAAGGCTGTTCGGTCTGGAGCACCGGACTGTCCGGTGGTGCACCCGACAGTGTCCGGTGCGCCAGACTGACTCGGGCGAACTGGCCGCTCTCGGGAATTTACCGGCGACGTACGGCTATAATTCACCGGACTGTCCGGTGTGCACCGGACTGTCCGGTGAGCCAACTGTCGGCCGGGCCAACGGTCGGCCGCGCGATCTGCGCGGGACACATGGCCGAGCCAACGGCTAGAAGGGGGCACCGGACTGTCCGGTGTGCACCGGACATGTCCGGTGCGCCAACGGCTCTCTGGCGGCCAACGGTCGGCTGTGCCGTTTAAGGAAAGAAATCGGGCACCGGACAGTGTCCGGTGTGCACTGGACTGTCCGGTGCACCAGTCGACAGAAGGCAAGATCAGCCTTCCAGATTTGCTCTCAACGGCTCCTAGCTGCCTTGGGGCTATAAAAGGGACCCCTAGGCGCATGGAGGAGTACACAAAAAGCATCCTTTGAGCATTGTTGATCACTCACACTACATTCTTGCGCACGTGTTCGACATTCTAGTGATTTGAGCTCCGTTCTAGTGTGCTAGTCTCTTGAGCTCAAGTCTGGGTTTTGTGTGTGCGTATTCGCTGTGATCTTTGTGTCATGTGTGAGTTGCTAATCCCTCCCTTGCTCCGTGATTCTTTGTGAACATCTTTTGTAAGGGCGAGAGGCTCCAAGCTGTGGAGATTCCTCGCAAGTGGGATTAAGAAAAGCAAAGCAACACTGTGGTATTCAAGTTGGTCTTTGGACCGCTTGAGAGGGGTTGATTGCAACCCTCGTCCGTTGGGACGCCACAACGTGGAGTAGGCAAGCATTGGTCTTGGCCGAACCACGGGATAACCACCGTGCCATCTCTGTGATTGATATCTCTTGGTTATTGTGTTGTGTTGAGATCCTTCTCTAGCCACTTGGCAAATTACTGTGCTAACAATTAATCAAGTTTTGTGGATTAAGATTTTGAAGTGTTACAGGATCACCTATTCACCCCCCCCCCCTCTAGGTGCTCTCAGCAACCCTCCATTTAGACAACTTTTTGCATGGATATGTCGAGAAATAAACTTGGTCTGCTTGATGGGCAAGGATATACGTGTCGTGTCCTTGAAGCAATTTCTCAGGTTGGATCTATGTCATCCCAAATTCGGTCCTATAATACTTCGGGTCATACCATTTACACTCAAAGAAAACTAGTGCTAAAGGCTTATTTCCAGCAAATGTAATCTCGATTATATTTTTGATTTTCCCGTAATAGCAGGCTTCGTGTCCTTCCATGTCGGTTGCCCTAGTAACGACTCCACTATTTTGAGTGGCGGCCATAGGATGACTTGATTCGAAAATGCTTGAACGAAAGTGATATCCATTGACGTCGTAACGTCCATAGCTTTTGGCAGTTACGCTTCCAATAGATAACCGACGTAAGTCATCATTCAAATTCATTTCCTCCCCCAAATTGTCAATCATGCCACAAAGCATTAGCAAATTCTGTAATATTAGTTAAATGAAATTAGCTCTCGGAGCCACATAATTAAGACTTACACGGTCTCGAAGCCACATAATGAAATTAGGTCGCCCATGCATACCATCGCGTCGCAATTTGTCTATGTCTCTCGTTGTTGGCCTACCGAGACACCTCATGTTTTGTTCATCAAACTCGTTGTCAAATATTATTGTATGACATGAGATATTTGATAACATAAACTAATTCACATATGAACAGTTTAAGAAAACAAGTCTTACACAAAGTATTTCTCCACCTCAGGCATATTCGTGAACATGTACAGTAAAGCAGACTTCCGTTCTTCCATACGGAGGTGATATGCCTTGGGTGGACCAACGGCTTTACCGTTTATCTGAGAAATCGAAAGATCACTACACGGAGGCATCTCTCGTTCATCATCATGGTACATTTTCTTTCGAGCAAATACATTATGTTCTTCTGCAAAGTAACAACTTGTGAAGTGTGCTACCTCCTTTAGTTTAAATTGTTCCGCAATACATCCTTCAACTCTTGCCTTATTGCCCACCATTGCTCTAAGCTTCTTTAATGCTCTTTCTATATGAAACATCCACCTATACTGAACAGGACCACCGACCTTAGCCTAATTTGGAAGATGTATAAAGAGATGATGCATAGGATTGAAGAAACCCGGTGGAAATATTTTTTCCAATTTGCACAAAAGCACTGGTGCCTCTTTCTCCAGCTATTCCATCACATCTCTTCTGATTTCTTTAGCACACAACTGTCTGTAGAAATAGCTAACTTCAGCTAACATTTTCCACACAGCTTCGGAAATGTACCCACGAAACATTACAGGCATGAGCCTCTCCATAATTATGTGGAAGTCATGGCTCTTCAGTCCATTCATCTTCATTGTCTTCAAGTTCACAGATCTTCTAAAACCAGCGGCATAACCATCGGGGAATTTAATATCCTTCATCCACTTCATCACTTCTTTCTGTTGCTTAGATTTCAGACAATAGTCAGCTTTTGGTTTGCCTCCGTTTTCTCTAAGAACTTGGGTTGGACGATCACATATCACTGCTAAGTCCATGCGTGCCTTGTCATTGTCTTTCGTTTTATCAGGGAAATCCATGCATGTATTTATGAGGGCTTGGCAAAAGTTACTCTCTTGATCCATGACATCGATGTTGTGCATCAAAATCAATGACTTAGCATAAGGAAGCTCCCACAAGCCACATATGTGAGTCCAGTTATGCTCCTCACCAAAACCTTGATACTGTGGCGGAACCGCCCGAATTATTCCAACTTAAGTGCCTAAGTCCCACCTTAGAGGCTAGACCACACTTAAATAGGAATAACCCGTCAGTCCCTCGGATCTAGTCCGATAAAGCCACTTATCCAGGATCGAATACCACTAGCTCACTCGAAGGTGAGACACAGAGAAATACAATAAAACATAATACCACAAATTTAATAAGTATCATTAGTGATTATATTATCGGAGTTTCAGAAATAATAACCTTAAATCTTAATGCAGCGGAAATAACTAACGGAGAAGAACCGAGTAACATGGCGAAGCCTGGCCACGCTACTCCTCCTGGTCTTCTCCTGCGGAAGCAGTAACCCACTCGACCATCTATCCCGGTGGCAGGGATGGAGGCCAAGTCACACCAGCAACAAATCATCCTAAGGAGTACCTGCAAAAAATTGTGCCACAAGCAAGGCTGAGTATACTAATACTCAGCTAGACTTACCCGGTGTGAGGAGTCTACTCCTCTACCTCTAGACATGCAGCTGTTTGGCTGAGGGGTTTGGTTGCCAAAAGCACTAGCTGAGTCTAAATCATGTTTTAGCTTTTCAAGTTTTAGTATGATCCTTTTTAAACTAGATGAGTACCTAGCTACTCATACATGATATCAAACATTTTTAAGCAATCAACCTTTTTGTCAGTCAACTCATTTCCACTTATTACTCAATGTAGCAGCATGGATCAAGCAGTCTCATTAGCTGCGAGAAGCAGACGATTCGAATCGAGTTTTTAAACCTTGCAAGGTAAACCTAAACACACGATGTGTAGGGGCACTCCGTCCCCACACACATCAACCGTCCCCATCGATTCCCCGTCAGTAGATCAGGGCTCACCGCCTTGGCGTACAATGCCTCACTGACCCCGACTGGCCGTCGTGCAGTGACCGCACTTGTACCCACCATAACCGGAATGGGAGACCTCGTCTCAGGTCGCGTGAGGGGTAAAGTCCACTGCCAGGTTCAATCAGGTACTAGGCTTACCGATTTACCATATTTCTCGGCATGTGCTTAGTACGTTCAAACGCTTGACTCACGGTACCACACCTTAATCCTTATTCAAATTTTTATCCCGTGGACAACCAATCCCCATGGATGGTTGCCCACACCCATCATCAGTACGATATGAAAGTGGGTGCAATCAATGTCCTGACCTCGCGCGAGTGCTAGAAAAATCACTCGTCTTCTACCGAGATCCTACTTAATAAAGCAGCTACTCAACCTAGCCTACTAGTATTCATCTCAATAGGGTTCCTGAGATCATGCAACTAAGGTTTCAAACAATTCCTACACTTAAGTGCACAATCAATCCTACAATCATTAAGTGAAGTAAAATAGCATAAATAACAGGTTATGCATAAAACCGGGGCTTGCCTTTAATTTAACACTTAGATGGTGTTTGCTGGGGGTACTCGCTTGGCGAGCATCCAGTGGTTAAGTCCATCCTTCTTTGGGGTCGTCCACCAATTGGATCTTGTGGTTGGCACCACGTCACGTGCACGATCAACATCTCTCGGTCCTAAATGAGATGCAAGATGCATATGGATGAATATAATGAAGGTAGCACAAAGTAGCACAAGATATACAAAGACATCGTGGCGAACTAAACAATAAAATGGAAGGCACCGCAACAACCACATGTTCGCTTTAGTTATCTACGCTTTATCATCGATCAACATTAACACCATTAAAAAGATGATAACATTTTATATATTTACGCAACACAAAAATAACATCACAAGTACGCGCATTTTATTTATTTGGATACGACTTTTCATTAGTTCTCCTATGGATCGCGCAAAAGCATCACCGACCACACAAGTCTAACCAAGACAACATAAGCTTGAATACGACATAGGCATCACTAACTACGGAACTCCTATATCACAATCAACTAGAGCAAGAAACATACAAAATGTGACACACGTGCATTATTAAGCTTAGTCATGGCAAGTCTACATTACTTAAGTGTTAACTAAACATTTTTAGCCAAAAGGATCAACTCAACAATCAATTAAGCACTTGCAGAATTTTAGGACAGCACTACAGCAGTTACTTGTTTTAATCATAACTCTTCAAATATTAATCCAAAAATATCAAACTAGGAGTTTCTGGAAAGCTTAAAAGGTGCTATACAACTTTGGTATTGTCATCACAACATGATTAAACACTTAGCAAGGTCAAAAGGTGTTAACACAACAGCGCTGTCCAGATTTGGACAGATTCAGACTTGTGACTTTAAAAATTCATAACTGAAGATTTAGACATCCAAACAAAGTGATCTTAGACTTTCTGTAAAGCTAATTAAAGGTTCTACAAATTATTTATAAACATCACTGGCTGGTTTAACATGTATCTAGGGTGAAATACACTATGAAGGCTGTGCTGTCCAGAACTGGACAGATTCAGTCTTCAGACTTTAAACATCCATAACTTAAACTTCAGACCACCAAAAATAGTGATACAAGACTTTTTAGAAAGCTTGGGAAAAGTACTACATAACTTTTATAATCACCAAGAAGTGATTCCAGGTTTATTCAAATCAAACATTACAGTTTTTGAAATCTGTTCTGACAGAGGACAGAACACAACAAGCAGTTTGTAAAATCCATAACTCTTAAACTATCAGGCCTGTGTTTATGAAATTTTAACATAAGCAAGATCAGAAAAGCATCTACAACTTTCTTATAATGACCATGAACAGATTGTAACATTAAATTAGGCAAACAATGCAGTTTCTGAAATCTGTACAGAATTTGGACAGATTCAGTTACTGAATTTGTAAAAATCCTAACTCCTAAACCGTCAGACCTATGTTTGTCAAATTTCAACACCAGCAAGATAATAAAGTTATCTACCACTTTTCTATAGCACATATCTACAGAAAACACAATTTAGTTCATCAAACATACAACACAACTAAAACAGTGCGTGCAGTCCAACACAGCAACTAGTAAAATTCAGCTTCTATACCATTCAAGAATTGTCGCGTTCTAGAGACTTGAATTATTTTAACACTTTGATATTTGTTAGAGTTAAATTAATCAAATGAGGACTAACAAGTAGACCTACTAATTTTTATTCATGTCATTTTGTGCGCTAGAGTTATTACACACAATTAACAACACATGCACCAAAATAAAGTATTTCGGCACACATGTCCGACATCACACCAAATCATGATGAAGCACTATTAATATTTATCTTTAGAACACCATTACATAACCATTAAATCTCTAATTAGTTTTAAGGTGTAAATCAAGAATTTCATAAAACATGCATGATTTTGTTTACTCCTATTTTTTTTTACTCTTGTAATTATAAAATGGGTGTTATTTTAGCACCATATGAAACTATCTAATTTGGGGCTGACATTTTTATGAGGCATAGTTAACAACAAATTATGACTAATGTATAAATTTCACATGCCCAGGTTTTATATTTTATTTACTACAAAAATAACAAATTGTTGGTGCAATGAGGCATGTGAGACAAGGTTAAATCTAAAACTAATTATTTTATGTGGATGCATGACCATATCAAGTTTTCTTAGGCTACTATATTATCATACAAGGACAGTGGAACATCATTTTCTATTTTTACATCCATATATGTTTTTATAAATCATTTAAAACTACTTAAGGTGCATTAAACGAGTTAAATCACTAACTTAATCATACATGCACAACAATTCATGAAATTTTTACTAGTCACTAAGCATCACAACAAGAGTCTACTGTAAAATTTTGAATCCATTTGGAGCACTAGAGCTACAGATCTAAAAATAACAAGCAAAACAATCATCTTTTTCCTATTTAACATGTTTTAATTAACATACCAAGAAAACAGTGAACAACCTACAAGTTTTATATTTTTCTTAGATGGAGTATGACAGCATCTAACTAACAAAACAAGTTTCATCATTTTTGGATTTTTATAAATAAAACTATGGAGAGAAGCAAGTTCATTTATTTTGTAAACCAGTTTTTAAATACGAATTTCTACAGAACAACTTTTCCACTAAACCATACCAACATATAGATCCAATAGTTAGAGCATTTCATAAGGAAGCCAACAAAACAAGTTTCATGATTTTAGGAGCTCTAAAACTCGAGATATGAATTTTTGAACACAACACAAAAATCTGCAACTTGTGTACTCAAATCTCGCCTTGGGCCCACCTGTCATAGACTCAGGGGGGGTCTTCTTCTACCTCCGTTTCAGCACGCGAACAGCAGGGAGGAGATTGGAGTTTCGGCTCCATGGCTGGGAAAGGGGGCCCTCGGCCTTGGAAGGGAGTTGTGCCGAGCTCCAAGCGTCTAGGCACTGCATGAACGGTGGCCGGTAGTGGGGAAGAAGGCAACCATGGGAGGAGCAGCACCGGCAAAGAAGCTACGAAGGTCGGCCATGGCTGAGGATGAACGGATGTGGTTTTCCCGGGAGAAGAAAGGCTCCCTGCTCGTGGGAAGCAGAGGAGGGGGCGAGCGCTGGAGGCCTTGGCGTGGCCGAGAAGGGAGGTGGCGTGGGGGAGAAAGAGGAGAGGGTGGGCTGCCATTTATTGAGCTGGAGCTCTGGACATGGCAGACTGCACCAGCAGGTGGCAGGTGTGACAGTGCCAGCATTGGGCGGCAGTTTTCGTCCTTTTCTGTTTGGAATCGGACCTGGATCACTGCAGAAGATTTGTTCCTTGATGTATACTCTACAAATCGTGTATAGAGATTGAGTTGATTCGGGCACTGGTTAGAAAGTTATAGACCCACGGAAACTGGATTGTCAGCGGGTTGGAAATCAGTGGAAACTCGTGGAAACTGAATGTCAAAGCATGTCAAACGGAATCGGATGAATGCCACCTTTTAATATGTTGTGCCCCTATTAGTTATTAACAACTTTTATATTTGGGAAAACTTGAGTTGTTCAACAAAAATTTGGGAACGCGAGACGTCGACCCGAACGATGCTGATTTCAGACTTAGAAGAATTCAAATTCAGAAATCAGATTTTTATTCTGTCTTGATGGCACTGTTTGAGATTCTTAGAGATTGAATCAAGGCTTGGTTTAAACATGAAATTTGTTGTACAACACAGGTTCTACAACTTTTATTAAAGGTCAATCCTCTTTTCTTGAATATAAATCAAAGTTTCAGTTTGGTCAAAGTAGCATCACTATAAAGTTTCAAACTATATTTTTAAGGTAATCAGGGTATTTTCTCGACATTTTCTTGGCACGAACCCTTAATAACTTTCGTTGTAGAGTTGATTTAGAGTGTTTTGGGAAAGTTGCCATAACTTGGTTGAATTTCTAAATTTGCTTTTATTTAATCGAGCAGTCTCAGGCAAGCGTAGGATTTATAATTTCACACGAATATTCGATTCAAATCTTAAGAAATCTTTAGAATACACTTGATAGATATATATGAATGATGACATAAAGATAACAAGCTGATTTGCATAAAAATTAATTAGAGGTTGACACAAAGAGATTCTGCGGGAGAATGCAGATTCGGATTAAGTATTTGGACGTAGACCGACTATCGAGAAAGCGGATTTAGACATAGATTGAATAATATCACAACTGTCAAGAGTCCGAATAAATGAGTCTGGACAGGAGTTACGAGACGATATGGACTTTCAAATTTGCATTTGCTCCGAGAAATAAAAGTTTTAACAGGCTCCAAATTTGGTTGTTCTTGAGATCGAATAATTCCAAATTTGGTGAAACATTCATGAGTAACTTGATAAATGGAGATAAATATGATAAGGAAATAGAAATTTTTACTGAGCATCCGAGATTAGGATAAATCTCCCGACATAACATGAAATAGACACCTGGGGTGTCACAGCCTTCCCCCCTTAAAAAGAATCTCGTCCCGAGATTCGAATGAGGATCTTTAAGGGTGGAGAAGCATGTAACTCCCAGTGCTGGAGATAGATGTAAATTCATGAGATGGAATCTAACAAGATACTAAAGATTGATTTGGATAGAATATCGCGACATATTGAGACAAAATGCAGCGATCACTTTGAGAGAATATTCACAGAAGATAGCACATCAGTAGTCTCGTAATGGATCATGACTATTAACCGCGATACCAGCGCGTGCCGAGCAGCTCAACCATGCGTGCACCATAGTAGGCTCTCGGTGTCGTCACGGCACCAACGGTCGTTAGTCATAACACCATTACTAAACGCAACCAATGAGAAATCCACCTAGCACAGATAGATGGAGCCCACGAGAGTATGGCTCAGAAAATAAGAATGTGAACGGAGTTAAAGCAAAGATTGCTGGCAAAAGAGCATCACATGAGAACTTTCTTCAACTCAGAGAATTATTTTATGATTAATACGGAGATTATCAGCCAAAGATCGATACGATATTTAATATGAGGAGGAACCAACCATGAGATCGAGATTGATAAGCTTTTAGAGACATGAGAGAACCAAAGACAACATCAACATTCATTGAACCAAATGGATATGTCGCTTAGAGATAAGGTGGATAAAACTACAGCATGATGCCTGGAGGAAGAGCATCAAAAGACTAGAAATGAGAGATCGGGTGGATCAACATTCGATACTTGAGAACGGGTTATAGGAGATAACCAGATAATAGGGTAGAATTATAGGGGATCCCAAGATTCGGATGATAAAGCCAACATGATTCACAAGAAAAAGGGTTACCAGATCTAGGCAAAAGGAGAGGTAGGCAAACAGGATCAGCTAGGATGATCAACAGAAATGTTATGACGTTTTAGGGGCAAGGACTTATGGAAAGAAACATGGCCTTGATAGGGGTTGCGCAACTAGACACCAAACAACATTTTTTTATGTAACATGTGCAGAAGGAGACTTGGGTTGGTCTAGCGGTCAAGCTGTGGGGTTCTATAAGTTGTGCAGGTGTAACTTTATGGGTAAAACACACAAGGGTTAGAAAACACTAACACAAGCATAAATATTTTTTTGAGGTTTTACTTGCTAACCACTAGGTTGTTTAAAGAAGGGGGTCTTTTGATGGGCAAAACATACAACAATTTTTATAAGCAAAAAGGGTTGAACAATTGCAATGCCACCTAGATAGCAAGACAAGAGAAACACATAACACGACCTAACAAGACTTACCAATCTGACACGAGGTAAGGCATTTTTTTGCAGTTCATAGCAATACAACACATTATTCACAATTTCTTATTCTTGGAATAAAGGTGAGAGAAGCATGTTGATGCACAAGAGACAATTATAATGCGACAATCATGATGCATGCTCATTCTAGTCGTCTTCTCAGACCTAACTACTTTATCGGATGCTTCTACAACATCCTTATTAATAGTAGTAGTAGCCTTTATGGCCTAACTAACTAGCCACCTAGCTACCCATCTATTTCCTAAGGCTTCACGTCCTAGGTCTATCCTGATGGTCCTGACGATCTATCCAACATTGGTTTCTAGCAAGTTTTACTTTTAGAAAAGGTTGGTAATCATGACTTATTGACTTCTCTGTGATGGTATTCGCTCCGATACCAGCTGTGGCGGAACCGCCCGAATTATTCCAACTTAAGTGCCTAAGTCCCACCTTAGAGGCTAGACCACACTTAAATAGGAATAACCCGTCAGTCCCTCGGATCTAGTCCGATAAAGCCACTTATCCAGGATCGAATACCACTAGCTCACTCGAAGGTGAGACACAGAGAAATACAATAAAACATAATACCACAAATTTAATAAGTATCATTAGTGATTATATTATCGGAGTTTCAGAAATAATAACCTTAAATCTTAATGCAGCGGAAATAACTAACGGAGAAGAACCGAGTAACATGGCGAAGCCTGGCCACGCTACTCCTCCTGGTCTTCTCCTGCGGAAGCAGTAACCCACTCGACCATCTATCCCGGTGGCAGGGATGGAGGCCAAGTCACACCAGCAACAAATCATCCTAAGGAGTACCTGCAAAAAATTGTGCCACAAGCAAGGCTGAGTATACTAATACTCAGCTAGACTTACCCGGTGTGAGGAGTCTACTCCTCTACCTCTAGACATGCAGCTGTTTGGCTGAGGGGTTTGGTTGCCAAAAGCACTAGCTGAGTCTAAATCATGTTTTAGCTTTTCAAGTTTTAGTATGATCCTTTTTAAACTAGATGAGTACCTAGCTACTCATACATGATATCAAACATTTTTAAGCAATCAACCTTTTTGTCAGTCAACTCATTTCCACTTATTACTCAATGTAGCAGCAAGGATCAAGCAGTCTCATTAGCTGCGAGAAGCAGACGATTCGAATCGAGTTTTTAAACCTTGCAAGGTAAACCTAAACACACGATGTGTAGGGGCACTCCGTCCCCACACACATCAACCGTCCCCATCGATTCCCCGTCAGTAGATCAGGGCTCACCGCCTTGGCGTACAATGCCTCACTGACCCCGACTGGCCGTCGTGCAGTGACCGCACTTGTACCCACCATAACCGGAATGGGAGACCTCGTCTCAGGTCGCGTGAGGGGTAAAGTCCACTGCCAGGTTCAATCAGGTACTAGGCTTACCGATTTACCATATTTCTCGGCATGTGCTTAGTACGTTCAAACGCTTGACTCACGGTACCACACCTTAATCCTTATTCAAATTTTTATCCCGTGGACAACCAATCCCCATGGATGGTTGCCCACACCCATCATCAGTACGATATGAAAGTGGGTGCAATCAATGTCCTGACCTCGCGCGAGTGCTAGAAAAATCACTCGTCTTCTACCGAGATCCTACTTAATAAAGCAGCTACTCGACCTAGCCTACTAGTATTCATCTCAATAGGGTTCCTGAGATCATGCAACTAAGGTTTCAAACAATTCCTACACTTAAGTGCACAATCAATGCTACAATCATTAAGTGAAGTAAAATAGCATAAATAACAGGTTATGCATAAAACCGGGGCTTGCCTTTAATTTAACACTTAGATGGTGTTTGCTGGGGGTACTCGCTTGGCGAGCATCCAGTGGTTAAGTCCATCCTTCTTTGGGGTCGTCCACCAATTGCATCTTGTGGTTGGCACCACGTCACGTGCACGATCAACATCTCTCGGTCCTAAATGAGATGCAAGATGCATATGGATGAATATAATGAAGGTAGCACAAAGTAGCACAAGATATACAAAGACATCGTGGTGAACTAAACAATAAAATGGAAGGCACCGCAACAACCACATGTTCGCTTTAGTTATCTACGCTTTATCATCGATCAACATTAACACCATTAAAAAGATGATAACATTTTATATATTTACGCAACACAAAAATAACATCACAAGTACGCGCATTTTATTTATTTGGATACGACTTTTCATTAGTTCTCCTATGGATCGCGCAAAAGCATCACCGACCACACAAGTCTAACCAAGACAACATAAGCTTGAATATGACATAGGCATCACTAACTACGGAACTCCTATATCACAATCAACTAGAGCAAGAAACATACAAAATGTGACACACGTGCATTATTAAGCTTAGTCATGGCAAGTCTACATTACTTAAGTGTTAACTAAACATTTTTAGCCAAAAGGATCAACTCAACAATCAATTAAGCACTTGCAGAATTTTAGGACAGCACTACAGCAGTTACTTGTTTTAATCATAACTCTTCAAATATTAATCCAAAAATATCAAACTAGGACTTTCTGGAAAGCTTAAAAGGTGCTATACAACTTTGGTATTGTCATCACAACATGATTAAACACTTAGCAAGGTCAAAAGGTGTTAACACAACAGCGCTGTCCAGATTTGGACAGATTCAGACTTGTGACTTTAAAAATTCATAACTGAAGATTTAGACATCCAAACAAAGTGATCTTAGACTTTCTGTAAAGCTAATTAAAGGTTCTACAAATTATTTATAAACATCACTGGCTGGTTTAACATGTATCTAGGGTGAAATACACTATGAAGGCTGTGCTGTCCAGAACTGGACAAATTCAGTCTTCAGACTTTAAACATCCATAACTTAAACTTCAGACCACCAAAAATAGTGATACAAGACTTTTTAGAAAGCTTGGGAAAAGTACTACATAACTTTTATAATCACCAAGAAGTGATTCCAGGTTTATTCAAATCAAACATTACAGTTTTTGAAATCTGTTCTGACAGAGGACAGAACACAACAAGCAGTTTGTAAAATCCATAACTCTTAAACTATCAGGCCTGTGTTTATGAAATTTTAACATAAGCAAGATCAGAAAAGCATCTACAACTTTCTTATAATGACCATGAACAGATTGTAACATTAAATTAGGCAAACAATGCAGTTTCTGAAATCTGTACAGAATTTGGACAGATTCAGTTACTGAATTTGTAAAAACCCTAACTCCTAAACCGTCAGACCTATGTTTGTCAAATTTCAACACCAGCAAGATAATAAAGTTATCTACCACTTTTCTATAGCACATATCTACAGAAAACACAATTTAGTTCATCAAACATACAACACAACTAAAACAGTGCGTGCAGTCCAACACAGCAACTAGTAAAATTCAGCTTCTATACCATTCAAGAATTGTCGCGTTCTAGAGACTTGAATTATTTTAACACTTTGCTATTTGTTAGAGTTAAATTAATCAAATGAGGACTAACAAGTAGACCTACTAATTTTTATTCATGTCATTTTGTGCGCTAGAGTTATTACACACAATTAACAACACATGCACCAAAATAAAGTACTTCGGCACATATGTCCGACATCACACCAAATCATGATGAAGCATTATTAATATTTATCTTTAGAACACCATTACATAACCATTAAATCTCTAATTAGTTTTATGGTGTAAATCAAGAATTTCATAAAACATGCATGATTTTGTTTACTCCTATTTTTTTTTACTCTTGTAATTATAAAATGGGTGTTATTTTAGCACCATATGAAACTATCTAATTTGGGGCTGACATTTTTATGAGGCATAGTTAACAACAAATTATGACTAATGTATAAATTTCACATGCCCAGGTTTTATATTTTATTTACTACAAAAATAACAAATTGTTGGTGCAATGAGGCATGTGAGACAAGGTTAAATCTAAAACTAATTATTTTATGTAGATGCATGACCATATCAAGTTTTCTTAGGCTACTATAATATCATACAAGGACAGTGGAACATCATTTTCTATTTTTACATCCATATATGTTTTTATAAATCATTTAAAACTACTTAAGGTGCATTAAACGAGTTAAATCACTAACTTAATCATACATGCACAACAATTCATGAAATTTTTACTAGTCACTAAGCATCACAACAAGAGTCTACTGTAAAATTGTGAATCCATTTGGAGCACTAGAGCTACAGATCTAAAAATAACAAGCAAAACAATCATCTTTTTCCTATTTAACATGTTTTAATTAACATACCAAGAAAACAGTGAACAACCTACAAGTTTTATATTTTTCTTAGATGGAGTATGACAGCATCTAACTAACAAAATAAGTTTCATCATTTTTGGATTTTTATAAATAAAACTATGGAGAGAAGCAAGTTCATTTATTTTGTAAACCAGTTTTTAAATACGAATTTCTACAGAACAACTTTTCCACTAAACCATACCAACATATAGATCCAATAGTTAGAGCATTTCATAAGGAAGCCAACAAAACAAGTTTCATGATTTTAAGAGCTCTAAAACTCGAGATATGAATTTTTGAACACAACACAAAAATCTGCAACTTGTGTACTCAAATCTCGCCTTGGGCCCACCTGTCATAGACTCAGGGGGGGTCTTCTTCTACCTCCGTTTCAGCACGCGAACAGCAGGGAGGAGATTGGAGTTTCGGCTCCATGGCTGGGAAAGGGGGCCCTCGGCCTTGGAAGGGAGTTGTGCCGAGCTCCAAGCGTCTAGGCACTGCATGAACGGTGGCCGGTAGTGGGGAAGAAGGCAACCATGGGAGGAGCAGCACCGGCAAAGAAGCTACGGAGGTCGGCCATGGCTGAGGATGAACGGATGTGGTTTTCCCGGGAGAAGAAAGGCTCCCTGCTCGTGGGAAGCAGAGGAGGGGGCGAGCGCTGGAGGCCTTGGCGTGGCCGAGAAGGGAGGTGGCGTGGGGGAGAAAGAGGAGAGGGTGGGCTGCCATTTATTGAGCTGGAGCTCTGGACATGGCAGACTGCACCAGCAGGTGGCAGGTGTGACAGTGCCAGCATTGGGCGGCAGTTTTCGTCCTTTTCTGTTTGGAATCGGACCTGGATCACTGCAGAAGATTTGTTCCTTGATGTATACTCTACAAATCGTGTATAGAGATTGAGTTGATTCGGGCACTGGTTAGAAAGTTATAGACCCACGGAAACTGGATTGTCAGCGGGTTGGAAATCAGTGGAAACTCGTGGAAACTGAATGTCAAAGCATGTCAAACGGAATCGGATGAATGCCACCTTTTAATATGTTGTGCCCCTATTAGTTATTAACAACTTTTATATTTGGGAAAACTTGAGTTGTTCAACAAAAATTTGGGAACGCGAGACGTCGACCCGAACGATGCTGATTTCAGACTTAGAAGAATTCAAATTCAGAAATCAGATTTTTATTCTGTCTTGATGGCACTGTTTGAGATTCTTAGAGATTGAATCAAGGCTTGGTTTAAACATGAAATTTGTTGTATAACACAGGTTCTACAACTTTTATTAAAGGTCAATCCTCTTTTCTTGAATATAAATCAAAGTTTCAGTTTGGTCAAAGTAGCATCACTATAAAGTTTCAAACTATATTTTTAAGGTAATCAGGGTATTTTCTCGACATTTTCTTGGCACGAACCCTTAATAACTTTCGTTGTAGAGTTGATTTAGAGTGTTTTGGGAAAGTTGCCATAACTTGGTTGAATTTCTAAATTTGCTTTTATTTAATCGAGCAGTCTCAGGCAAGCGTAGGATTTATAACTTCACACGAATATTCGATTCAAATCTTAAGAAATCTTTAGAATACACTTGATAGATATATATGAATGATGACATAAAGATAACAAGCTGATTTGCATAAAAATTAATTAGAGGTTGACACAAAGAGATTCTGCGGGAGAATGCAGATTCAGATTAAGTATTTGGACGTAGACCGACTATCGAGAAAGCGGATTTAGACATAGATTGAATAATATCACAACTGTCAAGAGTCCGAATAAATGAGTCTGGACAGGAGTTACGAGACGATATGGACTTTCAAATTTGCATTTGCTCCGAGAAATAAAAGTTTTAACAGGCTCCAAATTTGGTTGTTCTTGAGATCGAATAATTCCAAATTTGGTGAAACATTCATGAGTAACTTGATAAATGGAGATAAATATGATAAGGAAATAGAAATTTTTACTGAGCATCCGAGATTAGGATAAATCTCCCGACATAACATGAAATAGACACCTGGGGTGTCACAGATACCTTTTCCCACTCTCGTCTAGGACAAGTTTCATATGCTCTTCTGTAATTTCTATCCCACTACATCGCTTGGGCGGTCCCTTCGTGACAATGGTGCCCTTCCTAAATTCCTTTCTCTGCCTTCTGAAGGGGTGATTGAAGGGTAGAAAACATCTATGGCAATCAAAGTAACATATCTTGCCACCAGCACTAAGACGAAAACAATCTATATCTTTAGCACAATAAGGACACGTCAATCTACCATGCACGCTCCATCCAGAGAAAATACCATACGCCATAAAATCATGAACCGAGAACAGATATGCAACACGAAGATTGAATTTCTGCTTCTTGAAGCAGTCATAGGCTTCCACACCTTGCCATAGCTTCTTTAACTCTTCAATCAGTGGTTGAAGCATCACATTGAGGCGTACGCCAGGATGCTCAGGCCCAGGTATAACAAGACATAGGAACATAAACTCATATTTCATGCAAAGAGCAGGTGGAAGGTTGTACGGTATGGCAATGACAGGCCAACATGAATACGACGCAGCGGTCATATTGAACGGCGTGAAACCATCAGTTGCCAAGCCGATACGAACGTTTCTTGCATCGCTAGCAAAATCTGGATCAAATTTGTCAAGAGCCTTCCATGCATCACCATCTGACGGGTGCACCATTAACCCATCTTGTCTGTCCGTACAATCTTTATGCCACCTCATGTGCATAGCGGTCTTCCTCGAGAGAAACAAACGTTTCACTCTAGGAGTGAGAGGCATGTACCGAAGCTGTTTATGTGCAACCTTTGTCACCACCTTCTCCCCATCTTCATTTACAAGCTCCACGTACCTCGACTTCCCACATTTTAAGCATTTCTGTTCTCTGTCATGTTCCTTCCAAAAAAGCATACAGTTGTCTTGGCAAACATCAATCTTCTCATACTCCATACCAAGACCTTCAAGCAATTTTTTGGACTGGTACATGTCTTTGGGCATCTTGTGACCCGTAGGAAGAACCTCGCTAATCAAATCCACAAGCTCCTTGTAACAATTAATTGAAAATGCAAACTTGGACTTGATTGACATCAATAGGGTCACGAATTCGAGCACGGTCACGTTAGTGTGCCCGTGAAGAGGCTCTTCTGACGCTTTAAGTAGGTCGAAGAACTTCTGAACCTCCGGTGTAGGTGAATCATGATGATCTGGTGCCAGTTCAGGCTGCAGATCCTCAAGCATCTGGTCCATCCTATCAACATCATCTTCACCATCATCAACTTCTACTTCTGCTGCTCGTTCAGCATCTTTACCATGGAGATACCAGACCTTATAGCCTGGCACGAAACCATGCGAGCACAGGTGTAGTGTGACCTGCCTCTTGGTGTGGCTCGTCATATTTCTACATTTATTGCATGGACACCTAATATTATCTATTTGTGACAAAGCAGCTGCATGGTCCAGAAACATCTGCGTCTTGGCAAACAATTCACTTGTGTGACACCCACCCTTCTTGAAACCTTCATACATCCAATCACGTCTATCACCCATTATTGCGGCTGTGTGTACGAGTAAAGAGTGTGTGAGACAATATCACGTTTCTAAACGTAACACATACATCTATAGGTAAGTAGTAAAACTATATATATATATATACATAAATAACTATATATATACATAAATATATAGTTATATACATAAATAACATTAAATTTATCAATAGCGAAACCTTCATACAACCTAATATGATAAGTTAAATTTATTCAATAAATAACATCAAATTCAACAATTTAATAGAATAAGTTAAATTTATTATAATAATAGAATTAATACTTATACGTAACATCAAGGCACACATGTGATATTAAACTAACTCTATGCACACTCTAATCACATGTTATATTAAACTAACTCTAATTACACTCTAATCACACCCTAAACTAACTCTAATCACATGAAAGTTAACTCCCGTCGGTCATAAAAAACCGACGAAAATAAACATTTATACACACATTTAACAATAACACTCGCATTTACATTAAATAATTCAAACAATAATATACCTTAACGGTCCGGGGCGGCTGCGGCGCTCCGCGGCGGCGGCGTTGGTGGCGGCGAGCAGCGGGCGACGCTTTGGGGGCGGGCGGCGCAACGGGGACGGGCTGCAGATGGCGCTCCGGAGGCGGGGCGGGCGGCGATCGTTGCTCCGAGAGCGGGCGGCGCTCCGGGGGCGTGGGTGGGCGGCGCTCCGGGGGCGTGGGCGGGCGGCGGGCGGCGCTACGGGGGCGGAGGCGGTGCGGCGGACGGCGCTCCGGGGCGGTGGCGGTTGCGGGCGGCGCTCCCGGGGCGGTGGCGGGCGCGCTCCTAGGCCGCGGGGCGGCTGGCCGGGGCGGTGGTGGGCGGCGGCCGGCGTCGGGGGCGGCATTTCTCCCGCGGCGGCGTACGAGGCTTGGAAACCGAGAGAAGAGAGGAAATGAGCCGCGCGGGATGACCGCCGGCACATAAAGCATTAATTCCTGTCGGCTGGCGTCAGGGCCGACGGGAGTTAACTAATTCCCGTCGGCTGGCGGCTGGGCCGACGGGAGTTAAGATAAAGCCCGTCGGCTGGCAGCTGGGCCGACGGGAGTTAAAATAAAGCCCGTGGGCTGGCTTTAAGCCGACGGGAGTTACCTAATTCCCGTCGGCCCGAGCAAAGGCCGACGAGAATTAAAATGGCCGACGGGAATCTTCCTTATTCCTGTAGTGCAAGCATAATATTTTCACGAATATGGATATTCTTTACGACGCATGAAAAGAAGGGAAGGTGTTTTTTCGCCAAAGGCTCAAAAACGGTATGTATGTAAAGTTTCATGCATCGTAAAGAACTGAATTACATACAGCTTATATATATTACTTTCAAAACTGTAGAATATTACACACTTTGTTCAGCAAATATTACATCAGTACTCTGAATGCTTTTACAACAATAGCTAGTCTTATTTTAGAACTACTTCCGCAGCTTCGTGTAGTAGTTGAGTTACAACTTTGTCCATAATAGCTTCGGCCATCTTAATAATTTCATCTTCACTTTTTGCTTTGGGGTTCGTTTGTGACTCAAAGGGCTCCGGCGGAGGAGATAATTCGACTGCAATACAAAACGTGAATAAGCTCGAAGTCACAAGAATAAAACATAAAGTCAAAAGCAATTAGACAATACCTATCTGCCTTTCAAGTTCTGCAGTTTTTTCAACTTTCTTTGCTGCTTCTTTAGCATCGTGTGTATCTTTTTCACTCTTCTTTATAATTTCGTGGGCCATCTCTCGGCCACCATTTTCCCAGATATCGGTAAAAAACTTTCCGCCAATAAGGCTTGCCTCAGCCGAAGGGGCTTTTGTATCTTCAATAGAAAACGCAGCTTCGGCTTGGGCCAGAATCTTCACATGATCGCATCCTGCCTTCTCTAAGATAGCTGCAATCCCCCTTGCACCTAAGAAGGCGCAGACATCTCCACAGCCACTCAAAACTTCCTCAAAGGCTTCGGCTTTGCCCTTGATCCATTCGATTGGACCTTCGGGATCGCCTACTACGAAGTTGTCCTCATTTGAGTATGCGTCAATATTGGCGAAGCTGGTTTTTATCTTTTCTACGCATGCCATAGATTTTTCGTAGCATCTCCCTTTTGAAGAATGAAGCTCCACAACTGTTTTCTCCCAGTGATTTTTCCAGTATTCACTAGTGTCTCGGTCAGCTTCGGCAACCGCACATTTTAATTTTTCTTCCGCAAGCTGTTTTCGAAGATCTTCAATTTCGCGCTTCTGGGTCTCAAATTGGGCTTTCGAAGTTGCCTCGTCTTCTTTTATCTTGTTTATCAGTGAGTTTAATATTTTGTCTTTTTCAAGACCTTCGTTCCTTAGCTCAATTACTTCGGAACGAAGGTTATTCAAGGCCATGGTATATCCCTCGTCTTCGGCGCTTTTTTGCGCCCTGAGGGCGTTGCTAAGAATAAGGCCCTGCAAAAGAAGTGTGGTATTAAGTATAAGCAAACGAAAACATCTTGCTTTTAAACACAAAGATCTTGTTCCCTCACCTTTAAGTTGTTGTACGCTAAGCTGTCGGCCAATTCATCTTTCGATAACACTGAGAGCCCGTCTTCTAGCGTTGGGAATCCGAAGCTTCTTCCCATCTCTCGGCAGACAGAGATCTCCTTGCTGTCTGGGAGACAATATAAGAAGTCTTCTTCTCCACTGCCATTGAAAATCAATGCCCCTTCGGATATTTCAATTTTTGGGCATAGAACTGAGCTTCTTGTTTTTCTTTTTCAGTCAACTGTTTCCCCGAAGCATGTCGTAAAGTATAATTGAGAGCTTCGAAAAATGCTTCGGGGGTGGCAGTGCCAGTTTCTTCAACCAAAATTTGTTCTGATGCTTTTGCTTCTTTTTATATGGTTCCCAAGGATTTCACTGTGGCGGACTCTGAGGGCCCAGCTTTAGTTTTAGCTTGGTGCTTTGTACCATCGGCTTCAGAGGCCGTCGTCTCAATTTGCGCTTTTGGAGTTTCGGCAATTTTTTCGGAGTAGAGCTTGAAGACTTTATCATCTCTAACACATCTAGTACATTAACCATCCTCTTCCTCTTCGGAGTCGCTATGAGGTCTTTCGGCGCCTTCAGCACTGTCATTGTTGCCGGAGGGCATGTAACTTCCACTATCTTCGTTTTCGCGATCTCTATTTCTTTGATATTATCGGCCTTCGGCAATATAGCCAGCTCTTCATTCTTCTGAGTAAGAGAAGGTTCTTTGGCTTCAGTAACAGAAGAGGTCTCACCACCAAATTCGGGCACTGAGGCCGGTTCGATGAAGCGTGGTCGGTGGGTGAGAACCTTTACCCTTTTCCTCTTTGGCGCAGCCTCGCTTAGAGCAACCGAAGCATCAACTTTTCCAGAAGTTGCGCTTTTTCTCTTTTGCCCTTTCAGCGGGTAACGATAATCAGGGTACATAAACCCAATAGCATCGAAAACTCTATTCAGCCTCTTCTTTTTTCGCCCTCCGAAGGTCGCAGATAAGGCGTTATCTTCTGTCTTTGAATATGGTCCAAGCAGTTCGTCGCTTGTAGCTTTGATGCATTTCAGCCAATCATCATCTGGCTCAATAAATTTACCCTCGTATCTGAAGGTGTATTTCAACCTAACCAGTCCACCTTCGTCAGGCTTGCTGATAGTTTCCTTTGGCATTTCCCATTGCTCTACAAGCGGCCACACTCTAAAGGCTATGTGCTCCTGGACTCAGACTATGCCGAAGGCTTTTTGGCATTCTTCGGCTGCATCATCATTTTCCACCTTCGGTTTCCTAAGGCCGAAGCGCTGCCAGATAGGGCGCATGATAATATCTTTAATATCTTCTCGTGCCTTTAAATCGTTTTTCACGTAAAACCATTCCTTCATCCAATCCCCAGGCCATCTTTTCCGGAAGGTTGGCACGGGACAGCTTGACCCAGAGCGAGCACCGAAGCTATAACAACCAAAATTGTTATGATATTGCTCTTTACCCTAGGGTTTCATCTCATATAATAGCTCGTGCATATTGCAAAAGCTTTTTGCATTTGGCTCCAAGCCTTGGCTCCTCACAGCCCAGACGAAGATTCCCATTCTTATAATTGCTTCGGGCGTAATTTGATGAAGGTAGACTTGATAGATCTTTAAAACCTCAACCACAAATTTGCTTAATGGAAACCGAAGCCCAGCTTTAAAAAAGCTTCAGAAGATCACAACTTCATTCTCTTCGGGAGTAGGCACAGTCCTCTCTCCGTCATCTGCCCTCACAGTAGATATGTCTCGAAAATATCTCCCCCTCATGTTATCAAGATGACTCTGTTTAATACTTGATTTTCCGAAGACAGTGTGACTTGGTCGCCATGGTCGATCTTCGGAGTCTTCACCCCCACTTTCTACATCATAAATGTCACTCTCACCGGTGTCTTCAGATAAGCCTTCTAAAATTTCTCTAGTAATCTTATATGTATTTGTTCTCGCTATCGATTCAAGGAAGCCTAGATTCTTCTCCTCAGAAAGGCTCAGTTTCATTTCAGCAACAACTTTCTTTTCCTGAGACATCTCTTCGAAAGTGCTGAAAATGTGCTCTTAGGGCCGAAGCTAAAAAATCTAAAAAGCTGGTCAAGCGTTTGTAGGCAAAGAGCTATTTGAGCAGGCAAAGCAGATGGCAAGAAAGCGTGCCAAATGAGCTCGCGGTCAGATCATATTTATACGCCTAGGGCAATGCAAGTGGGAGGGTCCCGCTTGTCATTGATCGATGCTATTCTAGCAAAGGGAAGGTGTTTTTTCAGACCTTCGGCTTAGGGCCTTCGTCCATATCGCAATCTGAATTTATCATTCTAACAAATTAATATTGTGAGGGGCTACTGTTGGGGGCCTTCGGCTTCCGAAGGTCCTCAAAAACATGATTTAACAATGTT
This sequence comes from Zea mays, assembly GCF_902167145.1. NCBI lineage: Eukaryota > Viridiplantae > Streptophyta > Magnoliopsida > Poales > Poaceae > Zea > Zea mays. The sequence goes on from NC_050096.1 coordinate 115,473,851, forward strand.
TCTGGAGTATAATGTGTGGGCAGGTATCTTCGGATTTGAATTAGTACTACAGTGGGAAAAGCACAAGGAATACGAAGGTTGATGCAGCGCCGAAGCTGTGAACAAGGGAGCTTCGGCATGTTAGCAGAAAAGGAAACCGACTTAAAGATGAAAAGGCTATTTAGACCTCGATGGATTACTATAGAGTTATTTGCGGATGTAAAGGGCATGAGTGTAATTTTACATGGGCTGCGTCCCATGCCTATAAATAGATGAACAGTGCTCCTGTAGTGTTCACGCTGACTTGGCATTTGCTTTTGCGTCACACTTGTACTCTTTATTTTCCTTCAAGACCGAAGGTACACATGTAATAGATTATCATCTCTATTTACTCACAGTAATAAAACAAAAATAATTCAATGATAACGATATATTTAATTGTTCACGTTGTTTATTGTATTTCATATGAATTCCTCTTCATTTTTATATGTGGAGCTTACGAAGGCATATTCTTTGTAACCTTCGTCCGGAAGTCGTTATATCCTGAGGGAAATAATGCTCCGAAGGACGAAGGGCTTTAACATTTAACACTTTTTGTGTTGCCTTGTTCTTAAGCCGAAGCATTTGAGAGCAAGTGACCAACAGAGAGCTAACCAGCTGTTTTCCAACACTAAAAAGCTCCAAGGCTTCACCTTTACACAAAGGACATAAAGGGAACTTGTATGAGTAATCACTACCAAGATTAAAAGAAAAGAGACCACACATGAAAGTGGTATGCCCTTTTGATCCAACAGAGATGATGGATGTTGCTTGGTCACTTCGACAAACATCACCGAAATTGTTTCAAGGAAGGAGTCCACGGAAGATCACACATCAGTGTAGTTCCACAATGGATCATGACCAGAGACCTCGGTACCCGCATGCGCCAAGCAGCAGAATCATGTGTGTGCATTCACAGGAGGCTCTCAGTTTCGTTGCGGTACCATAAGTCCTTAACCATGACACCATTACAAAACTGGCACCAATAATGAATCTCACGTGGTAAGAACAATTTGTGCAGAGATAATATATTGATATAATCTCTTAATGGATTATGACTACTAATCGTGATACCAACGTGTGCCGAGCAGCGCAACCGTGTGTGCGCACACTCCGAAGGCCCTCGGTTTTGGCGCGGCATCATCAATTTTAGTCATAACGCCAATACCAGACGTAACCAATAAGAAATCTCACACAACACAAATAGACTGGTCAAGGATGACAATATACAAAAGAGATACACCACCTGTAAAAATGGTTACAAGTAGAGAGTCAAATAGATCATGACCCGATGAAATGAACAAGGCATGGCCATAACCTAAACTTAGTTGATGAAAAGAGTACGATGGGAGACTGTTATTTTAGCCCAAGCATATTTCTATGCCCATCGCAGAGATCACAAGGTCAAGGATTGGTATCTGATTAGATACGGAGGGAAAACAATCATAAGGTTACGTTCGTATGCCTTCGATAGATATGAGAAAATCAAAGGCACCAAATTAAAGAAGATGATCAGGCAGGACTTTCCTAGGTTAGGTTGATAAAGCAACATGGTGATCTTTAAGATCAGGCAAACTAGATAAGGTACATCAGCTTGCACAAATCGAACAAGGGAATGGTTTTGGAAGGAAACATGACTTGAGATCCTTGTTTTAAGCTTGGGTAAATTTTATGTCCAATAAGGAAATTGTCTATGCATTTATTTGCATGGGCTTGGTCATGGAGTGATAATGGAAAATTCAATTTGGGTCATGGTTCACCAATTAAGAACATGGCCTAATTTTGGGTTTAGGCAAACAAGACACTAACCTTCTATCGACATATCAAGCACAAGAACAAACACATATAGCACCTAAACATATTACCTAAAGAACGAAGGACAAGAATTTATTAGAATACGTAAAACAACATTACACCACATTATCTACAATCATTGGTTACTGGAATAAAGATGAGAGAAGCATTTTCGTGCATAGGTGACAAACAAGATGCAACAATCAGGATGCATGCTCGTCCTATGCGTCCTCACGAGTTTTGCCAACATACTGTGGCAATAGCGTTCTATATCGGTGGCATACTTATGACTCTCACAGCATTTTGCTAATCGTTAGCTACACATACGTTTTCAGGGTTAGTGTACCTGCAGAAAAATCCATCACAACCCAATTTCCCATGATGCAATTTCCACACATGACAGTTTATCACAGTTTATACTCCATATATTGCTATATGGAGGCCAGCTCATCATTAAGCGCCGAGCCACGCATAGGCGCCGTTGCCACACTTTAACCATAGGGCAACTCATTATGGTAACTCACCTTCTTACCTGAGCGTAGGTGCGTCGTTACAAGTACATTACACTTCTCAATATTCCCATGTTTGTATACCCATACACATCCATGGGGTACTGAATTCCCAGAAAAGTAAATACTCCACATCGCAACCCTCATATATACATATGTAAAACATGTATATAATCAAGCGCTTTTTATGCTCTTCCCTAGACCGACGGTTGTTCGGTCATGCTCTCACATCTCACCTTACCTGATCGTCGATCCATTCAATACTGAATGGCCTCAAAAATAACAATACACATGTATGCAATATCCCCCCAGTTGTGGGTTAGTGTTTTGAACTAAGCCACCTGATAGTCCTTAATTTAGGGCTTAACAGAGGATGTCACTAGAATTATAGTTTTTCAAATCTGTTTTTCAAAACCAAACAATGTGTTTAGTTGAAAATAAGTTTACTAAAACCAAAACTTTGTTTTTAAAATACGTATGTGACCGTATTATACTTAATCTTGCTCCGATACCAGCTGTGGCAGAACCTCCCATGTTATTGGGCCCACATGCACCTGCTGTGGGGGACAGATATCCCCCGGGTCCACTAGAAGGATAAAAGACCTCACAAAAGGCCCAAGGGCCCCACAATTCGTAAGGTCATCCCCTCGTGGGCCTGGGAGGAACGACCAATGGAGCGGAATAACACAAGGCCGGGTCGGCGCAAGCCCAGACGGCCCAACAAATTCGAGCAGTAATCACAACAGTGACCCGACCTTCCCGCGCAGGAGCCCCATACAACGGAACCAAGCGAGGATGGGTCGGCTGAATTATAGGAGGATAGACTCAGATTATTCACTATTTCTTAGGCACACATTGTTATCATATCTACATGTAATGCCCCACGGTCGAGTATATAAGGCCTAGGGGGCACCCCTTCAGATCAATCACTCATTACTTAGCCATCCACCCTGATCTCTACGTTTTCCAGCACTAGAGAACTCCCTTGTAACCCATCACATAACGCACTCTCGCCAGGACGTAGGGTGTTACACATCTCAAAGCGGCCCGAACCTGTACATCATTGTCCACTATTTCTCGTGCGCCCAGCACGAACCATCGAGCTACAGTCAGTAACACCGTCCTACTCCAAAAAGCACCTTGAGGGGTAACCCCGGGTGCGCGGTAGGACCCAAAACACCGACAGCTGACGCGCCAGGTAGGGGGTGTGTCATCGATCCAAGCTAGCTCAATGGCCGTCACCTTCCAGCACAAGATCATCCTCCGCCCCGGATCCATGTTCTGCTTCGGAAATATCTCATCTGTAGCAGATGAGGAGGGAACTCTACATCGCATCGTGGATCCGCCGGAGAGAAAGTTTTCCTCAAAGATCTCCAAGAAAATCAGAGCAAAGCAAGAAAAAGCGCAACCTCCAGTGCTCCGAAAAAAGATCACCTTCAGCAAGCTAGGAGCCGAGGGTCCTTCAGCCCGGAGAACTCCGCTGTCCACCTCTCCGATGGAGGAATGTACACAGATCACAAGGAAAAAGGAAGCAAAGGATCATCAAGCTGGTCTTTTTGTGCCTCTGTCCTCAAAGGAGAATAGAATGAAGATCGTTGTGGCAGCTACTCCATTCTACCCCGACGTCCTCTTCATCGGGAGAGTGGAATCGCCCCCCATCTCCGTCGACGAACCGACCGCACCCGGAGAGGAACCTCCTCAGCGGGAATCCCGCCGATGAAGGAACCGACGCCGAAATATCCGGCGACATCACGAGGCTGGAGAGCGGGACCCGGCGCAACCTGTATCGCGAGACGAGGTCTCGGAGAAGGGAGAAACTCCGGAGGAACGTATCTTCCGGGAAAGAAGGAATTCCCGACGACGTGATCGTCGACGGGCTCAAGAACAGGCCGAGCAGGAGACTGCACGCAAGAAAAAATACCCTCAAGTCCAAAAGCTATTATATGCAGTACTTCTAACTGCACGCAAGCTCTGTCACTACTTCGACGACCACAAAGTCATAGTAGTCACTGGATTTCCGATAGGAGATATTCTTCACAACAAAGAAGCCATCGGGAGAATAGCCAAGTGGGCCTATGAGCTGGGATCTCATGACATTGAATTTCGACCTTGCACTGCTATCAAAACTCAAGCACTGGTTGACTTCGTATCAAAATGGACTGAGCAGCAGGTGTCGGATAACCCGGAAACCGTAGAAGTGTGGCGAATGTACTTTGATGGCTCGTTGGAGCTGCAGGGAGCAGGCGCAGGGATCCTCTTTATTGCCCCTAGAGGTGAACAACTCAAGTATGCTCTCCAATTGTTATTCTCGGCATCTAACAATACAGCCGAATACGAAGCTCTGATTCATGGACTGAACATTGCCATATCACTGGGCATCAAGAGACTGATGGTATATGGAGATTCTCTGGTGGTCATAAGTCAGATAAACAAAGAATGGGAATGCTCGAATGACGCCATGGGAAAATACTGCACTGCTGTCCGGAAACTAGAAGACAAATTCGAAGGTTTGGAATTTCATCATGTGGAGAGAGATCGCAACGCGGCAGCTGATGCATTGTCTAAACTAGGATTCAGTCGGACTCAGGTCCCGCCTGGAGTTTTCGTCCAAGAAGTACCGTGCCCGAGCATTTCAATGGATCGGGTAGAAGAATGTAACACTCTGGGCCAACCAGAGTCAAATTCTGATGACTGGAGGGAGCCGATCATCATATATATAAAGAATGAAGAGGAACCAGATGACAAAAATACAGCTGAGCGCATTGCAAGGCAGTCAGCTCACTATACACTCATTGGGGAAATGCTATACAGAAGGGGCGCATTAGGAATCCTCATGAAATGTATTCTCTCAGCTACTGGAAAACAACTTATGGTTGAGGTCCATGCTGAGCAATGTGGAGTACACGCAGCATCCAGGACCCTGGTTGGGAAGGTCTTCAGGTCAGGTTTCTACTGGCCAACAACAAATAGTGATGCAGCCGAGTTAGTCCAGAGGTGCGAAGCCTGCCAGTACTTATCAAAGCAGCAACATCTACCAGCACAGCAACTGCAAACCATACCCGTAACTTGGCCGTTTGCATGCTGGGGACTGGATATGATTGGGCCTTTCAAGAAAGCTCAAGGGGTATACACTCATGTACTGGTTGCTATCGACAAATTCACTAAATGGATAGAGTTCAAACCCATTGATTCTCTAACTTCAGCTAAGGCCGTAGAATTCATATAAGACATAATATTCAGGTTTGGAATACCGAATAGCATCATAACCGACCTAGGATCCAACTTCACAAGTTCAGAGTTCTTCGATTTCTGCGAGCAAAAGAGCATTCAGATCAAATATGCCTCGGTGGCGCACCCAAGAGCCAATGGGCAGGTCGAAAGAGCTAACGGGATGATATTGGAGGCGCTCAGAAAGAAAGTCTTCGACAAGAATGAAAAGTGTGCAGGAAAGTGGATCAGAGAGCTGCCGTATGTTGTTTGGAGCCTAAGAACTCAACCTAGTCGAGCTCTGCATGGAAAAACACCTTTCTTCATGGTCTATGGTTCAGAAGCAGTGCTACCTGCTGATCTCAGGTTCGGGGCACCAAGGTTAATCTTTGAAAACATAGCAGAAGCTGAAGCTACTAGGCTGGAGGATGTTGATGTACTCGAAGAAGAGCGACTGAACACGGTGATTCAATCGGCACGGTATCAGCAAACTCTGAGGCGGTATCATGATAAGGCCATACGGCATCGATCCTTCGCAGTGGGAGATCTCGTCCTCCGCCAAATTCTAACGGGGGAGGGACGGCACAAATTGTCACCCCTATGGGAAGGACCATTCATAGTAGCTAAAGTCACTCGGCCGGGATCATATCGTCTCACTCAGATGGACGGCACGGAAATTGGGAACTCATGGAACATAGAACACCTCAGGAATTTTTACCCCTAGCTACATCCCTGAAGCTATTGGGACGACGATGTATTCTGTAAATTGAGAAATATATCATCAATAAAAAGACTTCAAAGGCACTCAAATTGTTCGCTGTCAATTGGCCTACTTACTTAACTCGGGGTGGCCACTATACCCTACTAATGGAGCAATCGGCTTAAGTCGGCAATGACTTAAGGCGGTGTGACATGCTCGCTCTTACTTAACTCGGGGTGGCCACTATACCCTACTAACGGAGCAATCGGCTTAAGTTGGCAATGAATTAAGGCGGTGTGACATGCTCACGCTTACTTAACTCGGGGTGACCACTATACTATACTAACGGAGCAACCGGCTTAAGTCGACAATGACTTAAGGCGGTGTGACATGCTCACGCTTACTTAACTCAGGGTGGCCACTATACCCTACTAACAGAGCAATCGGCTTAAGTCGGCAATGACTTAAGGCGGTGTGACATGCTCACGCTTACTTAACTCGGGGTGACCACTATACCCTACTAACGGAGCAATCGACTTAAGTCGGCAATGACTTAAGGTGGTGCGGCATGCTCACGCTTACTAAACTCGGGGTGGCCACTATGCCCTACTAACGGAGCGGTCAGTTTAAGTTGGCACTGACTTAAATCGACACGGCACACTCGGCACGTTTGCGATCACCCATCTTAGGGCAACCTCTATGCCCCACAACGAAATTTCAAAACCATCACACTGCATTTACTTCTACAATTGTAGATACCGTTGAACTCTAACAATGGGAAAACAATAGTAGCATTCAGTATTAAAAAGTGTTCTCTAACAAAACATCCGAGCACATTAACCACACATTCAAAGCATTCAATGTTTTCTATTTAGTAATGTTCTTCTCAGGAGCAACTGACGAAGAAGGGCGACTCGAGGAATCAGGAGCGACATTCACGTCTGCCACTATGTCGTCAGGAACAACCACGTCGGGTCTCCTCATCAGGATCTGCCCCGCGCGAATAGCTTTGTCCATGGCTTTGTCGCGCTGGGCCCTCAGAGTAGCAGAAGTCTCTTCAGCAGCTTTGACAGCCAACCGAGCAGTTTCTAGCTCCTGGGCGACTGATTTCTTGGAAGCACGCAGATCCTTGATGATAGTATCTTTGGTTGACACCAACTGCCTGAGGCGAATCACATCATCCAAGGACTCTTGCAGTTTATAACGATGATTATCCAACTCTTCCTTGGTGAAGCGATGACTCCTCTCCAAGATGGTCAATGAGTTGCTAGCATCGTGGTAAAGCTTGTCAAGGTTGTCGCGAGAAGTGGCAAGGGCACGCCTTTCCTCCTGCAGACAAGAATCAGTCTCTCCAAACATCAAGCAAGCAATAAGAACACAGCAGACAAAGCCAAGTAAAACTTAATTCACTGGTCACCTTTTCAGAGTCAAGCTGAGCATGGAGAGTGGAGTTCAGCGTGTTAGCATCATTCAGAGAAGCAGAAACCCGGGCCAGTTCAGTCTGACCTTGAGAATATTTTTCTTCAAGATCAGAGTACCGTCGGGCCAGTTCAGTCTGACCTTGAGAATATTTTTCTTCAAGATCAGAGTACCGCCGGGCCATATCTGTCAAGAAATAGTCAAGCAAAGGTGTTCAGTTAAAAAGCAGAATTAATCAAGTAGTCAAAAAAGAAACAAAGGGTACTAACCAGCATTTGCCATCTCCAAATCAGACACCCGTTGCTGAAGCAGCACTGAATTCCAATGTGCCAGAGATAGAGCCCTTTCCGGGACAGAAGCACCCTGTGACCTCAGCTGACCAACCATTTCATCAACCAACGCCTGACATTAAAAACAAATGAATATCAGAACAATATTACACCTGGGATACAGCCAGATCAGTAAAAATCAAGTTACCTGGAGGTTGGAAAAGAATGAAGGAACTCCCAAGTCGTGAGAAGTTAGTTGATGGCTCGATGAAGGATCACCAATCGAAACAACCCACAGTGCATCAGTGGGGACCAGATCAGTATCATCAGCAGGGGACAAAACTCTGTCATCAGGAGCGCTGGCCTCTAAGGCGACTTCCTGACCGGAAGCTTGGGCTGCTGCCATGCAACCAGAATGCGGAGGAGAAGACCCTACGTGAACGTCCATGGAAGTGTGAGAGGGAGAACTGACTCGAACACCCTCGAGGGCTGGGTCATAGCTCGCGCTACCCATCCGAGCCGGGTCATCCCCGGCAACACCCTCGGGGTTGGGTAAGCGCTAGCGCCATCCTTAAGGGCCAAGCTCTCTGTAACAGCCACCTCTAAGGCTGAAGGACCTTCACCCACTTCCATGGGAGCAGAACAATCCAGACCAGCCTCCTGACCCTTAAGACCACGCTCCAAGGTCGATGAGGCACGGGACGCCGCCCGGGATAACTCCAGCCCAGCATCAGGCACATCATTGCAAACATCCATCATGCCACCGTCTGCTGGCTCTGACAACAGATCTTCTGGGACCATGTCTTCAAGAGTCTGATCAAAATTCGCAAGAGATAATTCTTGCAGACCAATGAGGGCAGATAAAGCTGGAGAAGGAACACCACTTCTTTCCCCGCTGGGTAGGTAACGTCGTCTGTTCTTCCGAATTAGAGGGATTTCATCCTCCTCTTCCTCATCTTCATCAACAACGCGAACAGTACACCCATTGGGGTCAGCTTTGGCCAGATCACACCCATTGGGATCAATGTCATCTAGGTCACACCCATTGGGATCCACAGCAGTCGGGTCACACCCATTGGGGTCAGTTTCAGCAAATGTAGGCACTGCACTTCCTCAGCAGCAGGAACAGAAGGACTAGCATCCTGATCCAAGCTAGACACTCGACGAAGACGTCTCTTCTTCTTTTTCTTCCCCTCAGCAGGAGAAGTGGGCTGGTTAGCTCGGCGAGAACGCTTCGGGTGAACACTGTCAGACCTCTGAATATCCAAAGCTTTGTCGGCCTCAGGGATGGGCGCCACCACCAGTGTTTCAGCAGGAGCGGCATCAGAAGAATCCTCAGCTAACATATCCAGCATGGCACTTATCTCTGCGTCACTTGGATTCAAAGGCACCTCAAAATGAACCTGCCTCTCGTCGTCAGGAATTTCTTCGAGTGAGGCAACCAAAGCACTAACTTCTTCGGAAGAGGGTCGCACTCTAAGGCCCAAACCGCTATCACCAGCAGGGGGATTTGACACAAAACTGGTAAAGGCCTTAGAAGGAGGCAGATTCCAGGCCGAGTATGCAACAGGAGCGCCGATGTTCGACACCTTGCCTCTGAGTATCATCTCGAGCCGGCTCACCAAGTCCACAGCAGGAATTTTTCTATTGGTTACCCAGGTTGAATCAGCTAGGCCCCGATACAGATATGCGGGGTATGCTCTGTCTTTCAGTGGCTGAATGTTCTTGAAAATAAAGTCGGCAACCATAGCCTCTACAGTCAAACCCTTCTCTTTCAGCAGCCCAACCTCAGCAAGCAGAGCCCCTGCCTTAGCCACCTCCTGGTCTGTGGGGGATTCGGTCCAGCTCGGAGTGTGAACATCTGGCTGTCTCCCCGACCGTGGGGGGAGAGAATTCCCATGATTCTCCACGATGAACCATTCCAGGCGCCATCCCTTGATGCTGTCCTTGAGTGGGATGTTGAGATAGTCAGTCTTCCTCCCACGGCGCATCTCCAAACTCGCGCCCCCCACAAGCTGGTGCTGCCCTCTGGCCATCCTAGGCCGACAGTGGTACAAATGCTTCCAAAGGCCGAAGTGAGGCAAAACACCAAGGAAGGCTTCGCATAAATGGACAAAAACAGAAACTTGCAGAATGGAATTGGGATTCAGATGGGTCAGATTCAAGCGATAGAAATCAAGGAGACCACGGAAGAAAGGAGAAATGGGAAGAGCAAGGCCGCGGATAAGAAAAGGAACATAAATGACGGATTCGTGGGTGTCTTCTGTCGGAACAGTGACCCCACGGCAGATCCGCCAGGAACAGAGCTCCTTCGGAGGAAGAACTCCGATGGATACGAGATGAAGAAGGTCGGATTCAGAGACAATGGACATATGGTTACCTGCGAAGGGCAACTGACTGTTGGGATCGATGGGGGGAATGATTGTGACGGACGAACTTGAAGCTTTCCGCTTGGGCGCCATTTCAACCTCCCTAGCGAGCGGAGCGGAAGCAATATTGCAGGAGAGCAGAGAAGGCTTGGATGCAGAAAAGCAAAAACTAGGGCACGGAACACGGAGGCGTGCGACAGTGCAGTACATATGGGGTTTTCTCGGGCTAGGCGCCACTTACAAAACGTTGGCATGCCATGTCATCACCCGGCCGTTATTTCTAAAACACGGGCATGCCATGTCATCACCCGGCCGTTATTTCTAAAACGTGGGTATGCCATGTCATCACCCGGTCGTTATTTCTAAAACGCGGGCGTGCCACATCATCACTCGACCGTTATTTCCAAAACAGCCGACGCGACCCATTTTAACTCAGCGGTTATTTCTAAAAACGCTGACGTTACCAGACTTCACCCGGCCATTGTTTACAAAGCAGCAGGCATGGCCCGTTATCACTCGGCTCTTACCTCTAAAACGCCGACGTCGCCATCGATCACTCGGTTGTTACCTCTAAAACGGCGATGTCGCCATCAGTCACTCGGTTGTTATTTCTAAAGCGGCGACGTGGCTCCAAAGGATTCGGCTGTTACCTCCAAAACACCGACATCACCAGTAACCACTCGGTCGTTACTTCTAAAACACCGACGTGGCCCACTATCACTCAGCCATTACTTCAAAAAGCGCCAACATCGCCAATAATAACTCGGCCGCTACCACCAAAGCACTGACGTCGCAAATAAAGCGGTCTGAAGCGTGACCCGATGACTCCAAGTTGCTACTCAAGCGTTGCAGACAGAAAACATCATTGGCGGTAAATATTAAAACGATCGACGACTGACCCAAAGGCAAAATAATGCACAATGAAGTGGGGCGAAATCATTCTTCATAAAGGAAGCGTTACTGAACTTACAAATCAACTCATTATGAGTTGATGCCTTCCCTACTACTACATTTCACTAACTATACTACTAGCTACTACTACATTATTTCTACTAATCTACACTAACATCTAAAACCAGTGGCGTCTAGCCACTGGCCTTGTTGTTGCCCTTGCTGCTGCCCTTGCTGTCGTCGCCACCGTCGCCGCTGCCACCCTTGCCGTTGCCGTCACCGCCCTTGCCGCTGTCGCTGCTGCCGTCACCGTCGCCTCCGTCGTCGTCGCCATCACCGCCGTCGCCGCCGCTGCCCTCCTCGGACGGGTCGGAGGAGTTCTCCTCGTCCGAGGAGTACTCCGACTCATCCGAGCCCTCGAGCCCGGCACGCTCGACGGCCCGGATGTAAGTCCATACCTCCGCGGCGATCCCCTGGGAGTCGTCTGAATCATCAAACAACGCTGGGGGAGAGGCAGGAGCAGGAGAACCCTCGGACTTGGAGGAGAACACCTCCTCTAAGTACTCCGAGTCGCCGAAGTCCTCCGAGGGAGGAGTCGGCTCGCGCTTGCGCTTGTCGCCGGAATGATGTGAGGAACCACCACCTTTCTTGCTCTTGCCCATGGTGGAGTGGAAGGAAGAAGAGGAGAGTAAACAGCAAGCAGCAGCAAGAAATGTGAAAATGTCGGAGAAGCAAGAACACTATTTATAGAAGAAGAAGGCAACCGCTCACCTCCTACCACGGCCACCGAACAGTCGCAAAAATTCAATATGCAATTCAAACCATCTGAAGACACGTCAGGCGGCTGACGCCGTTTCACGTAACACGACACCCATTGGGACTCCAGTCAACTGCGCGGGCGATATGATTACACTCGCGGTCACATCAAGTTACTACTCAGAAGCAGTTTGCTAAACGCTCAGCGTACCAAGCCGTCCCTTGCCTACACCCATTGGGGGGACGCCCAGGAATTATCAGTATATTTTCCAAAACTGTCACATCCGTACAGTATATGCAATGAATACTCCAAAGACAGAAGAGAGATATCAGCAAGGATCAAAGGAAAGCCAAATATAGCCGATAAGGTACAAGTCTAATCGACAGAAGCATCAAAGAACGAAGTGACAAGAAGACTAGTCAAGGGCCATCTATCGAACGTTTAATCAGTCGCAGATCAAATAAATTGCAGGACCTAGCAAGATATGGGTAGATTGTGTACTCCGCCTCAAAGACAAAAATGTGTGTTGACCTCTAAAGCATAGTGTTAATAATATAATGTTGATTTCTAAAAGCATTCGACAAAAGGAAAGGATGATTCCCAGAAAAAGGTATGAAATAAAGACCTTCGAGTGGATTATTTTCAAAAAACCACTCGAAGCTCAGGGGCTACACCCATTGGGATCATCATCCCCGAAGAAGCAAAATGCTGACCTCTAAAGCATAAGGCAAAATTAAGACAAGGCTGACCTCTGAAAAAGAACAAGTGGAAGATAAAAGTGATTTCTGATAATACTTGAAGTGAAGACCTTCGAGTGGATTGTTTGCAAAAATCCACTCGAAGCTTGGGGGCTACACCTTTTGGGTGCACCTTCGGTGCACCTAATGAAGTTCGAAGTCCTACAATACAAAATGCTGACCTCCGAAGCATGAACCTGAGACAGAACACCAAATTTCGAGGAATAATAGCAGAAGAAGACGGTAAAAAAATAGTTTTAACCGGATCACTCAGAATTCAGAAGCAGTGGCCCGGCAGGCTTATTTCCAAAGCATTCCCTGTTAAAATTAAAGACCACAAGTTGGACCTAGGATCTTTAGGCCGTTTATTCCAAAATCAACCCAAAGATCGGGGGCTTGTGGGGGACAGATATCCCCCGGGTCCACTAGAAGGATAAAAGACCTCACGAAAGGCCCAAGGGCCCCACAATTCGTAAGGTCATCCCCTCGTGGGCCTGGGAGGAACGACCAATGGAGCGGATTAACACAAGGCCGGATTAGCGCAAGCCCAGACGGCCCAACAAATTCGAGCACTAATCACAACAGTGACCCGACCTTCCCGCGCAGGAGCCCCATACAACGGAACCAAGCGAGGATGGGTTGGCTGAATTATAGGAGGATAGACTCAGATGGTTCACTATTTCTTAGGCACACGTTGTTATCATATCTGCATGTAATGCCCCACGGTCGAGTATATAAGGCCTAGGGGGCACCCCCTCAGATCAATCACTCATTACTTAGCCATCCACCCTGATCTCTACGTTTTCCAGCACTAGAGAACTCCCTTGTAACCCATCACATAAAGCACTCTCGCAGGACGTAGGGTGTTACGCATCTCAAAGCGGCCCGAACCTGTACATCATTGTCCACTATTTCTCGTGCGCCCAGCACGAACCATCGAGCTACAGTCGGTAACATCGTCCTACTCCTAAAAGCACCTTGAGGGGTAACCCCTGGTGTGCGGTCGGACCCAAAACACCGACACCTGCCCTTGTCTCAAAGACCTCAGACAGCTATGCATGTGCACCAAATAACTTACAGGATCTGTCCGAGTGTCCCAAGGACCCCGGATAAACCACTTATAACCAGGATCGCAATATTAAGTAACACAAATCACACACACCAACATTTTGCAGCGGAAATCTTATTACCAAATTTTACAAGTTACATCAAGTTTACATTGTACATGATCGGAGTAATTGCACTATGTTTTGAATGTATAAACATTTATATGTTTAAAATATATGCTACCTTAAGTGACCATCCTCAATAATAAGTATAGAAGAAGTACTTAGACTTATAAGAAGGTCGTGCCCACCAGCGCTTAACACCAATCACAATCAAGTGACTCGTAACCTGCAGCAACAATGGGAAAACCCTAAGTACGCAAGTACTCAGCAAGATTTACCCGACTAAAGAAAAGACTCTCAAGGGTATGATGGTTTCAAAAGGGATTCAAGGTATGGCTTATCAAGAATCAAGGACTCTGTTTGCAGAAATGCTTACTAACAGTGGATCCTTAAAAATCCAGTTTCACTTGTCAGGTTAAGTAAGGTTACCTGCATCTAGTGTTCTTTTTACCCTAGTTCAAGCACTTGGCCTATACTAGCCATCTTTTTATCATCCCTTCAGTTCACTGGATTGCTACGTGTAGGTCAGTGACCAAGTCTTCATGTCCGAGAAGTAACGGCGATCCGAATCGATTAATACCCAGCTGGGGATCTCCAATCACACGACATATGTAGCACTTAACCCTTGCATATGTCAACTCGCCACCGGGGTTCTTAAGACCATATCAGGTTCACGCCAACCGAGAGCACAAATACACCACCGTCCAGCTTCTTGCCACGGAGGGTACACGCTACTCTCGCCATCTCTCCACTCCCATTGCGTGTTATCTTATTCTGGTATTAGTCTGCCCAAGGCAAAGCTTAACCATGATAAGGCATGTGACCAGTTAAAAGGTCCTCAATCATCAAGCCTACATCGAGACGGTCCTTAATCGACTCAGACGGAGACACTACACCGAGACTCTCTTCTCGTGCAAGTCAACCGCCTGGTCTCAGCTTTATTATTTTCAACCCAAACTTTGGTACCTAGCAGAGATACATCTTTTCCGATGTTGAACCCATCACAGCCGTGATGGATCCACCATCAAGTTTTATTTTTGAAAACATTCCCACCCACCGAAGCGTCACTTTTGTTTCAAAACAAAACATTTTTGTTTGCTAAAGCAAGGCTAAGCATTATAAAATTCTTTTCAAAAAGGGTATCAAGGAAGGGTAATCAATTTTCCAAGGAAGGAATTGCATCAATTGTTTAGCACACAACTCCTATCACCTAATACATCAAACAAGGTGATAAAAAATTTAAAACAGCAAGGGAGGTGGCAAATGCACTGGGGCTTGCCTAGATAACACTAGGTTAGTGTTTGTTAAACGACGTCCACTTGGCGATCAACTTTTGTTCTGATACTTGATTCGTCTGTCCATCTTCAGTTCCGTTCATCAGCACCATCTTATGGTCGACCCAGTTCTGGTTCTCCGCATCACATGGTTAATTCACGTACCTGAATGAAATGCATTATGCACATGAATGCATATAGACAGGAATATTACAAACCTAAATAGTGCTACGCGATATCGAATTAAACACCTAGTGGCGAGGCGTTGTACCGTTTCATACGGAAACACTAGTTATCGACGTATGATTAAGTACAATGATTACGCTTCCCTAGATTAACCGAATCTAACGCAAATATCTCAAAACAACCAACTATACACATTAATCACGATTAGCCTAAACACAACTTATCAGTTAATTAATTAAATTCTAAGCTCAGTGGTCTAAGGAATTTAAATCTAGAACATGAACAAAAGCACATCACTTTTTGACCACGCGACTGGATTAAATTACATACCACTCTAAACTATCATATATAGCCTACCATTAATTTTATCAAACAATTATAATTCATCATAAGTAATACTAACAATATTATTATTTAGACATTTTAAAATACTAAATTTAAACTTCATTCACTAATTTACCGTACGTCACATAATTAACATCTCAAACCTACCCAACGCGACTACTCCAAAATCATGAAAATAATCACATCGCATTCATCGAACTAATTCAATAATTAAACTAACGGAAATATGAATCGGCTTACCATACTAAATCAAACTTGCAACCACGAAATCGATGACGCCTTTTAGCTCAGCATTTCACCGAAAATAGGGTGAGTGCTGCGTCGAATCGCGCTTCATCTTCATCCACATCGAGAATTCTCTAGCCGCGTACTGATTTATTTTCTTATGCACCTAATCTTCTCGGATCTTGGCGTAGACGAGGATGACGATCGATGACTTGTTCGAGCTTTTTGTCGAGCACTTGGTGAACACCACGCTGCTAGCTTCGTCTTCACCCGATGCTTTGTATTTCTTGAGGATGCATGAAATGACGACGGGATCGAGTATGGAGCGAGCTGGCGAAGTGTGGTCGAGCAGGTTAGCGCGAGCTCAGGCGACAACGAAGTCACTAGCAAGGGAGGGCGGGTTTAACAGCTCAACGACAAACGTGAGCACGCGTGAAGCCCGATGGACGAAGAGCGAGTGCGCCTCAGTGACAACAAGCAGGCGCGTGAGTGTTAATGTGAGCCAGGGGCAAGCACGAGTGCTGAGGTACAATAGACGACACCCTCCAAGCCTGCAGCGAGGCACACAGCAATGACGACAGTCAAATTGGCAACAAAACGTTGGCGAACTCGATGAACATGACCACGGTCGCCTGCTTACGCGAATAGGACAACGACGGCTGGCGAGCTCGCGCGCACACATGGAAGAACTCACGACCACAAGAACTAGCTGGGATATTCAAACTCAGTGAGGGAACTCGACGGTGGCAACCAGAACGAGCGCAGTAGGGAGCCGGCCACGGCGAGCGGAAAGGAGCAAGGGAGCTGGACGCTTGGCCATGGGAGGTAGGAGAGTTCGCGGCTGAGCGCACAGGGAGGCGCGACCAGGAAGCGAGCTTGAGGGCGAGCACCATGGAGATCTGAGCTAGGGGCGTGGCTTGGGGATGGCGACCGAGCAGAGGAGAGGCCGACGCAGGGAAGAAATCCAAGTAGAGAGCTTCGCGCGCGCTTGGGGAAGAGAGAGAGAGGGTGACGCGAGTCCGAGCAGAGGCCAAGGACACACGGAGGGAGATGGATGAGCGGCTGCCTTCGGACGTGGGGGCGAGCAGGGCACGACAAAAAGCTCCAAACCGGCGCGGCCATGGCAAAGCTGCACGCGTGTACCAGGGAGGGCACGCGACCACCAGGGCTTCAGCTGCAGCAGGGAGGAGCTAGGAGACTGGGCACACGGCTGACGAGCTGGAGGGATGCGAGCCAGGAGCTCCGGCCGGGCAGGAGCCAGGGAGCAGGCGCGCCATGGCTAGAACCCAGCAGTGAGAAGCGCGCAGGGGAGGGAGATAGAGACGCACGGATGGAAGGAAGGAATCTAGGACGCGCTTTAGTGATAGGCTACTGCTGGGCGGTGGAATATTTTTTTAGAGTTGAGCGGCACAGGGATAATGATGGCGGCTGAAAAATCTGAGAAGTTTTTTTATTATTTATTTTCTCTTTTTTTACCAAAAATCTCAAATATTTTGGTTCCAGATTTTTAGCGATGTACACTGGCCGACACGCTACACGAATACACATTTTATTCTCCGGATTTGGCGAATCAAATTATTTAACAATTGTTTATATCCGAAGATTTGGATCCGGGCGAGAAACGACAAACTGAAATAAACTGATTTCGGCACTGATAATTTGTTCTGCGTGATT
The DNA here is from genome assembly GCF_902167145.1 of Zea mays. NCBI lineage: Eukaryota > Viridiplantae > Streptophyta > Magnoliopsida > Poales > Poaceae > Zea > Zea mays. Next base: position 115,491,394 of record NC_050096.1, read on the forward strand.
CGACCGAAATTAGCCGAAACCCGATCCGCTAATGTACACTAGTTTTTGTCAACTAAACAGCGTGCTGAAGGATAAATTGGGTCATAACGTCGCGCAAGATTTCGCGCGGTTCGGATTATTTTACCTTGAACATTTTAGTCGTCGAGTTCAAATTAATTTGCCTAGGATAAAAATCATCCGAGTGGGTCGGGCTTTCGAATTTCGTATTCGCGTGAGCGATGGATTTTAAATAATCACCGGATGCACCGATTTTCGGAACAATGATGTTCCGAACATCACAAAAATTTAGGAAGAGCCCGGATAAATAAAAACGATGTTGAACTCGCGAAAGATGAAACAGATGCGATATTAAAATCACGATAGGCGAAGATGATTAAAATATAGCATCTGTTTTATCCACTGACATTACGTGCTTAAATCCATCCCAAATTGCTCCAAGCCAAGCATGCTTAACTTAGAGGTTCTTTCGAGATAGGCTTCCGAAAAAGAAGATGCACCTTGTTGGTATAGATACTCTATTAATTCTATTAAGCCTTGGGCCAGGAAATCACCATCCCAGGGATCAGGATATCACAATGGTATCTGAGCCGACCCTTGAGGTTATATGGGCGTGTATTGTGATATCCTGGCCCCTGGGATGGTGATTTCTTGGCCCAAGGCTTAATAGAATTAATAGAGTATCCATACCAACAAGGTGCATCTTCTTTTTCGGAAACCTATCTTGAAAGAACCTCTAAGTTAAGAGTGCTTGGCTTGGAGCAATTTGGTATGGGTGACCGACTAGGAAGTTTTCTCGGGTGCGCATGAGTGAGGAAAAAGTGCACACAAAAGACTCGTGTTGGTCTATGGGGACGATATATGATCCTAGAGAGCTGCCAGGAGTAAGTACCGCCGGTCCATGGATTGGACGAGGTGTTACAAGTGGTATCATAGCCGACCCTCGCAGTTTCACGGGCGTGTGTGGGCTAGGGGGTTCGGTTATATGGTGCATGGCGCATGTGGGCCAGAGTGGTCTCATGACATGGCATATGATGGCACTAGACATACAGACGTGGCCAAGAGGGGAGGTTCATGGATTGGGGTTGACCGACAAGGACGTCGGTCTTCTAAGGGGGGTGCGCATGAGTGAGGACAAAGTGCGCACAAAAGACTCGTGTTGGTCTGTGGGGACGATATATTATCCTAGAGAGCTGTCAGGAGTAAGTACCGCTGGTCTAGGGATTGGACGGGGTGTTACAGAAGCCTTAGCAGTTCATAAAGTTAGGGGATCTAATCGTGACCACTGGTCGTGGGTCGGATGGCTCCGACCCAAGCGTACCCCTTTAGCCGAGGAATATTTTTAAAATAGCCCTCGGGTTTCATTTAAACCAACCTACCATCCACAACAATTATAAGATTATCACAAATAGGTCCTGAAATTTACGAGTTGAACCCTGAGTCTTCAGAATATCATACCCGCCGTCCCTAGACTTTAGTAATTCCTATAATAAATCTAGAAAATGATTTCTAATAGAAAATTATATATAAAAACTTTGATTTAATCTGTTCCAATTGCGTTAGCTTCATATTAAAACTGTCTACACATTAAACAATATTATTTCATCATGTTTTCTGAGATAATTAAATGATGGTTTAACTTGTGCTCATTATATTACTTTTCTATTTAAAAGTTAATGTTTTTCATCCATAACTATATTAAAATAGTACTTATAAATAAGTTATAGTGTTGATTAAAGATTGAATTAGTTATTTCCTTGTAATTTTTCCCTCACAAGATTTATATTAATCAACATATAATATGGTTTTATTATTTAAACACCTAAAACTTCGAAAATTCATATCTGCTTAACCATAACCCCGATTTTAGTAGTTCTCGAACCTAGGATCTCGTAGCGGCACGTAGAATATTCTTACGATGTTTTTTTATATGCTTTGGTGTAATGTTACAATATTCATTGTTGGGGCGAAGGCTTAACGCCCCCTCGCTCGAAAGATCACATTGTTCAAGGGTTAAGGACTGGAGGGCGCGAAGGCCTGAAGAGCGACCGCGCTTCGAAGAGCACGAAGAGTCTGAGTGAAGACTCGGGCGCTCCTTTCGCCAGGACAGGCCAAAGCGAAGACCATCGAGAATTCCATTGGCAGAGAATCTGGACTGCGAAGACCATGTGCTACGATCTACCGCCAATTGTAATAGGGGGGCCATGTATAGAAGGCCCACACTGTTAAATCTAGCCTACAGGCCGCCATGAGGATAGGGTTGTTAGTGGATCAGCCCATGCTTGTAATTAATTATGTTGTAATGACCCATTGTAACCCCCCAAGGGAGAATATTCCGAGGATAACGTAGGTAACCGAGGGTACAATCGTCTTTGACGGGGCAGGGTCGACCCTCAGTTACCTATAAATACCCCCGTACAGCACCCTTGTGGGGGGACGGAAAAACACTGTTTCCCTAATACTCTGTGTTAAGCGGCATCAAATTGTTTCCTATTATCCCACTGTTTGAGCTTGGCTGACCGCGAGTTAGCGAGTTCCAACATTCGGCGCCCACCATTCATGCTACGACAAACCATTCTCGTGATGGCCCCCAAGATAGCGAATTTGAAGGTCATTGTTTCCATCAATGATGCAACGAAGGCAGCCCTTTTGGCTGAAAAGAAAGGCAAGGCTCCCATTGCAGACGACGTCCCTCAGGAGGCCTTCGATGATGAGGCAGTCAACAGCAAAAGGCAACGGCAAGACAATCTGCCTACGCTAGAGGGCACCGCGCGCACCTGTAGCTCTGAGTGGTTACCTTAGGCACCCTCGCCAGGCTTCATCCACCCAGAGGGAGAAGACATTATCGAAGATGGCGAAATCATAGGCATATCAGCCGAAGACCAACTCAAGTTGCGAGCCCTGCGCATCAAGAACAATCATTTACAGAAGCATAAAGAAATACTTGCAGCCAAGCGCCAGCGCATCAACATGCAAGCCAAAGTCAGCAAAATGATATTGGATGAGGAACAAAGGGCCAGAGAACTAGAGCAACAAATTGTAGATATGCAAGGTGAAGGCCCATACCACTTGCAGTGGGGCCCTCTCATCACTCCAACCACTTTCCAGGGGATTAATTACCTTGACAAGCGAAGCCCACTTGCACCACAGCTCCAGGCCTCACCTTGGCCTAGCAACTGCAGGTGCTTACCCCAAGTACAACGGTAGCACAGACCCAGCGCAATACATCATGAGCTACCATGTTGCGATTACATCATCCGGAGGGGACGACGCCACCATGGCCAAATCCTTCATCATAGCACTCGAATGCCCAGCCCTGACATGGTACACCAGATTGCCGCCACTATCAATTGAATCATGGAAAGCACTTCGCGACAAGTTCTTGTTGAATTTCCATGGGTACAGGCCAGACACAGATGCCATGGCTGAATTATCAATCTGCAGACAACAAGAGAAAGAAACTCTGTAGGAGTACTACAAAAAGTTCCTCCTGCTTAAGTCACAATTGCCATCTGTCGATGACCACATAGCCATCCACTATGCAATCAGCGATCTCTGTGCAAGTATCTTATACAGCCACTACATAAGAGACCCACCCAAAAACTTGCAAGAGTTGTATCAGTTATTCGAAAAATACGCCAGGTCCGAAGAGCTACATCAGCACAAGATAGAATCTCAATGAAAACCCAAGGACACTATGCAGTCCAGCAGAACATGGGTCAGGCTAGTGCAGTCCAAATCCGGCAGGCCAAATCGCAACCAGCAACAAGTGAACACCATCGCCAACCAACACCCAACTGGAGACACAGCTTGTCGCTAGGAGTACCCCAAACAATAGGGTCGTGGCGCCAACACCAGAGACAAAGGCCAGGCTCCACAGCGGCGAAGGTTCTACTATCTCTTTCATGGTGAAGACTGCGCACACCCCACTAGGGATTGCTCCAAAACCAAGGCCACCAAAGACAGAATGGCCAGAAATCAGCCAGCCAACAACCAATGAGTTGTCGCGCATACATAACATCCCCAGCAATACCACCAACAACAATTCCACAACGAACCAATCCATCACCAGCCCAATCATATGTACCACCAACACCAAGAGATCCATGTCCTCCCTCCACTTTCACACCACCAAAATCCTCCACCACCCCCACCAGCACCCAAACAAGAGGACTTCATGGAACAACCTTTCTATGGGGTCATCCACATGATTACCGGAGGGTCAAGTGCAGACTTCGACACCAAACGGTAGAAGAAGGATCAATACCGTAGTGTCAACCACGTAGCCCTCACTAGGCCAGTGGTTTAGACAAAATGGTCTCATGTACCAATCACTTTCGATGCAAGAGATGTCGATCTACGCAGCGCGCCACATGCAGATGCCATGGTGATCAACTGTCATGTGACAGGCTGGGATCTAATTAAAGTACTAGTCGACAATGGCAGCCAGGTCGATATCATCTTCTTGCACGCTTTCGATCGCATGGGCATTAGCCACAGGCTCCTCAAGCTCGCAGACAATCCTCTAAACGATTTTGGAGGCAAAGGCACCTTTCCCATCAGCAAAATAGAACTGACGTTGTCCTTCGGCGAAGCGCCCAAGGTGCGAAGTGAACAAGTCACCTTCGACATCGTCGACATGGTCTACCCTTACAACGCCATAATGGGGCATGGATTCATCAATAAGTTTGAGGCAGCAATACATGGACTTTATCTGTGCATGAAAATACCAGGCCCTCAAGGCGGAATCACAGTATATGGAGACCAGCAAGCAGCAAGGAACATAGAAAGAGACTTCGTCCCAGGACAGCGCAATGTTCATTGCCTAACAGCAGAGCGCAAAGACAACAACAGTCCTCGCCCAACTAAACACAGAAAATTCAACGCATAACAGCATAGCAGCGAGGCAACTAAGACGATCCCCCATGACCTCGCAACTCCCAAGCAAATCGTCTTGATTAGCGAAGACCTTTCACCAAACGAAGAAGCAAGACTTCTCTCCTGTCTCAACCGCAATAAGGACGTCTTCGTCTGGTCTGCTCTAGACCTAGTTGGGGTCAGCCGCACCATCATCGAACACAGTAAAGGCATCGACCCCTCTGTGTGCCCAAGGAAGCAGCGGTTAAGGAAAATGTCCAACAAGAAAACAGAAGCAGCGAAAGCCGAGGTGCACCATTTATTAGAAGCAAAGTTTATCGAACCAATATCTTACCCCACCTAGCTCGCCAACGTCGTCATGGTACAGAAGAAAAATGGGAAATGGCGAATGTGCATCGATTTCACCAACCTCAACAAAGCTTGCCCCAAGGATAGCTTTCCTCTACCACGAATCGACAAAATCATCAATTCCGCAGCTGGCTAGGAAGTTATGTCTCTCCTAGACTATTTCTCAGGTTATCATCAAATATACATTAAAGAGGAGGACAAGGCTAGCACAAGTTGCATCACACCCTTCGGCATGTATTGTTTCGTGCGGATGCCCGAAGGGCTCAAAAACGCCAGCTCAACCTTCTCCCGTCTCACCAAAAAGATTCAAGAGGACCAGATGGGCCGCAATGTCTTCACCTATGTTGACAATATAGTTTTTGCGAGAAAAAACAAAGATGGTCACCTTTCAGACCTCGCAGAAACATTCGCCAACATGCGTGAAGCCCGACTCTGGCTAAACCCGAAAAAATGCATCTTTGGTGTACGCCAAGGCAAAATACTCGGCTACCTCGTATTGCACAGAGGAATTGAAGCCAATCCGAGAAAAATTCAGGCTATCATGGACATGGCACCGCCATAATCCACCAGAGACATCCAACGACTGACAGGCAGATTGGCTGCACTAAACAGATTTATTTCTCGATCCACCGAGCGAAGCCTTCTGTTTTTCAAAATGTTACGTGGTGCCAAAGACTTCTCTTGGGGCCTAGAACAAGCCATCGCCTTCGAGTCTCTAAAGCAATATATGTCCGACCTAGCAACATTAACAAGTCTAGACCCAGGGTTACCCCTACTACTATACATCACAGCTTCACCCAGCACGGTCAGCGCAGCCTTAATCCAAGAAATGACCAGAGATGGCAAGACTCACTAATGCCCAGTATATTTTGTCTCCAAAGTCCTCACAAGCTCAAAGTGCAACATGACAGAGCTAGAAAAGATAGCATACGCGGTCGTCATGGCTTCACGCAAGCTGAGACACTATTTCGAAGCACACAAAGTATGAGTCACTTCTGATAGGGGTCTCAGAGAGTTGCTCAGGAATTTGGAGGCATCCGCCAAAATAGTCAAATGGGCGACGGAACTCTTCGGTTACAACATCACCTTCGAGCCCAGAACAGCAATCAAATCATAGGTTTTGGCTAATTTCATCACAGACTGGACAGGGCCTTCGGAACCACCGCAATGAAATGCAGAAACTGTCTAGACCATCCACTTTGATGGGGCATGGTGTCACGCAGGCGTCGGCGCTGCAGCTATCATTACATCATGTCACACCCGGATTTAAGGGATAAAGCAAGGTGCATCTCATATGTGCGCTAAGGAAGAACAACACATATAATAATAGAGTGCATAGAGATAAATGTCATAAATATAATAAATGTACTTATTACTTAGTGGAAGTCTCACAAAATAAATGATAAAATAAAGTGAACTAATTATTATCCCTGGCGCCACAAAGCTGACTAGGAGACGCCACCTAGATCAAGTCGAAAGCCTCAGTGTTAGGCGGCTCCTCTTCGACCACCTGTTCTTCTCATGTGGGGGGTGTGAGACAGCAAGAGTGAGCTCACATACGTTCATAGGTCAACAAGTTGTGGGGAATAATGTGCATGAACTCACCAATGGTGGGAGTTCATGTGAAGTGTAAGGCTAATCAACAAAATAAAGGCTGAAGCTGAGCATTGCTTTTATAAGTTGGTCAAATTTTTATTAGCAGTTACTAAGTGTAAGTGAATACCAAACCATAGTAATAATAAATAAAGTAATAAATAAATAATCCCAATGTGATGCAAATGACAAATTGAGTTTTAATTCCATAGATTAATCATGTGAGGGTCCGAGCTGCTCATGACCATGAGCACGGCTAGTATACCATTTTTACACTCTGCAGAGGTTGCGCATCTTTACCCACAAGTCATGTTACCCATCTGCCAAGAGACGGCCAATCCCATACACCTCTACTGAGGAGGCGAGGCAGGGTAACACTACGAGGCCTTTACAAAGTTCCACTAGCTTCAGAAAACCCGCTACAGTTTATAGGAAGCTCCAGTGCAGGGATCCCTCGCGTGACCGCCATCGCAGCAAAATCAACCCAAGGACCTCCCTACACTAACCACTCCCCTACTGCCCTTGCCCCTATCGGGTAAGGTAGTCATCCACTAGGTTTCCTAGTCAATCAGCCAAGGGCTTCCCATACTACCCTTGTGGTAGCGCTGTTTTCCCGGGTGGTCGCTCCATGTTCACATTAACATAATGATCTTAACATGAACAATAATAATAAACTGATAATAAAAGTGTAATCATGAATAATGTATCTCCATACCCAAAACCACATAAAGCAATAGCAAGTACTACCCAAAAAGTTTAGTGGAATCAAGGCATAAAGATAATCAAACTAGGGCAACCTAAAGGGTCCCAGCAAAATTAACCTATGCAGATCATAATGATTAATAAGAACATGACTGGGTAAAAAGAAGTGATCAAGGGCACAACTTGCCTTCAATGAGCTCCTGCTCAACAACTTCTATATGTTGAACCCCAGAATCCTCAGTAGCTTCCTCGTCTACTCGCATCAATACAAACATACATAGTATAGCAAAATTAACATCACACCAAACATGTAAATAAAATACACAATAATAATCTACACATTAAAATAAGATCCTAGGAACAGGGATCATTAATTTTGGAGTTATAGATTTTAGGTTATGAAATTTCCAATGGTTTTATGTATTTGATACAAGATTAACTAATAAATAAATTTTATTTTTGTTTTCATGCCAAAACAGAGGCACTAGGTGATAAACAATAATATTATAAATTTGTAGAAACTGGAATGGATTATTTTGGGCTAAGTATGAATTTTCTATGAATTTAACAAGTTATAGGAATTGTTTTTGTATTAAAAATGCATTTTCTAATTCATTTACCCTGATTTTCCATTCCCTGGACTTCGCGCCAAATCATAGAAAGCCCGGGGTCTGATTTACAACAATTCCTATGACTCAGGATTCCTTTAGGTGGATGGCGGGTTGATTCCTTGGGATTATGGGGGCTCAAATGCAAACGACACGGCTGAAGAGGTATCGTTGCCTTTCGGTCGTCGGATCTAAACTCCGCGGACGCGATTAGATCAATCCTAACACGAAGCGCTACGAGCTATTAGCCACTGGATCCGAGATCCACGGCCATGGTTTAATGAAACCAGATTCAATCTGAGTCAAAGGATCACAGATCTACGGTTAGGGTTCTTTCGGTCGTAGAGTTATTCACGGATTAGATCACGACCGCACCCTGGCCATCCAACGGATCGGATCAGTTCGCGAACATGTACAAGTGAATTTAATGGTAGCCATCACACAGGAAATCAACGGCGCCTGGCCCTTCTCCTACCTCCGGTTAAAACCCCGGCGGCGCCGCCCATCCGCTACGCTGGTGCACCCCGGCGTTCGGCAATCGCCCCAAATATGCCCTAACTCGACATCCGAAAGGGTCCTACTCTATGTGGGCGCTTACAGGAATCGAATGGGAAAACACGTACCAGCGATCGAAGTCCCGGAGATGCTGGCCATGCGGCGGTGTGGGTCCGCGGGGAAGACTTGACTACGGCGATGTTGGGGGCCTTCGTCTTCCGAATGTCCTCAAAAACACGACTTACATGTCTTCCAGTATAGTATACTGTCACAGGAGGCTTCAGCTTTGAGATGAAGGTGTACATAGTATGAAAGGCGCGACCTGGAAGAAGGATGGACATGTTCCAAAGCTGTGGACGGAGAAGCTTCGGTTTAGCGTAAAGACGATGATGGAGAATGAAACCGACTTAAAAGGGAAAAGACAGCTTAGCCCTCGACAACTTACTTTTAGCTAATAGTAAATGTCAGGGACATGAATGTAATTTTACCCATGCTGCATCCCGTGCCTATAAATAGATGAACAGTAACACCGTACTGTTCATGTTGACTTGTAACCACTTGCACGTCACTCCTGGATCCTTACTTTCTGTCGAGCTGAAGGTACAAATGTAATTTAATATCATCAATGTTTGTTCATGATCATATAATGAGAATATAGATAATCTAATGATTTAATATGATTATTCATGTTCTTTCTATGTTTCATATGCTTCTGCTTTTATTCTTACATATTGAGATGATGAAGGTATGCCATTCATAACCTCCGTCTGAAGATCATTATATCCAAAGGGAGATAATGCTTTAAAGGATGAAGGTCTTTAACCATTAACATTTGTGTTGCCTTGTTCTTAACACGTAGCATTTGAGAACAAGTGACCAACATTGGCGCCCACCGCCAGTGAACTCATTTGACCACCTTCGGCAAGCTGTGACGTTCGTCATGCCGCCGAAGAAGTCTTCAGGGCTAGGGGCTGCACTGCAGCCACTGGACGTCAATCAAGAAACATTACACGAGGCTAGGAGCCAAAAAAGAAAGGCTACCAGTCTGACACCTCAGGAGGAGGAGTTGGACCAAGAAATCAGGGACCTCGAAGCCATCCATCAAGAGGTCCAGAGGAAAAAGGAAAAGATGCTTCGTCTAGCCGATCTTTAGAAGAAGATTGATGAGGCCGCTGAGAAAGTGCGTCATATCACCCAAGATGACCAAGACCGAAGGCCTCAACACAGAGACCTTCGTCAAGACAATTCGTACAACGATGATGAATGGTATGTTGATTTCCATCATGGCAATTTTGCTTTTGATGATGTTTCTCCTCTAGCAGCAGAATTGCAGGCTACCCCATGGCCCCCATCATACAAGCCACCCCAGCTTCCTATGTATGATGGGCACTCAGACCCGAAGCAGTTTCTAATGAGCTACGAGGCAACCATATCTTCATATGGGGGCAACACTACAGTCATGGTGAAATCCTTCGTCATGGCAGTCAAAAGTGTCGCACAAACTTGGTACTCTTCTCTCTGGCCAGGGACAATCACATCATGGCAGAAGCTAAAGGATATGCTAATCACCAGCTTCCAAGGATTTTAGACGAAGCCAGTCACTGCTCAGGCTTTGTTCCAGTGCACGCAAGACCACGAGGAGTACCTTCACGCGTATGTCAGAAGGTTCCTGCGTCTGAGAGCACAAGCGCCCACAGTGCCCAATGAAATTGTCATTGAGGCCATGATCAAAGGGCTTCGGCCAGGACCTACGGCTCAGTATTTTGCCAGGAAACCCCAACAAACCCTGGAGAAGCTTCTTCAGAAGATGGATGAATATATTCGGGCTGATAATGATTTCCGCTAGAGAAGGGAAGAAGCCTACAGGTTTTCTGAGATGACCAGGGGCTTCGGAGGAAGAATCCACCCCAGGCATGTCAGATCGATTCATAATTCCAGCCTAAGTGATGACAGAGGAAGCCAACCTCAAAGGCCACAATACAGCTCCTAATCTTCAGGGCAACAACAAAGCTCTTTCAGGCCACCAGTCCCAAGGGGCAGAGGCAGCAGGGGCTTCGGAGGAAGATACGGAGATCAGCCTAGAAGGCTATATTGTTTATTCTGTGGTGAAGATAAGGGCCACGCCACTAGAACATGCCAAGTCACAATATAGAAGCAAAAGGAGATTGCTGAAGCTGAGGTGCGGAAGAATCAGCCGAAGCAGGTCTTACATACTGCTTCATGCTACTCTCCCTATGTACCAGAGTACGTAGGCAATCAACAACCTTCGGCTTCTGTCGCTTCGGCAAGTCACTCCCAAGCTTTCTGGGCCCAACTCCCATTACCACCCACTCAGACCTGAAGCCAACAGCCAGAAGGGCACCCACACTCACAGCAGCAGCGTGATTTTTGGGAGGAATCCGAAGCTCGCACAGTCAACAGCATTGTGCCAGAATCCAAGCATATCTATTAAAGAATATCATATTCTTGATGTATCTTTAATCTTTTATGCCATTTTAATTTTTGTATGAGAAACAAGTCATGAAGGACTAAATTTCGATTTTATGTAATAATTGTGCTTGTGTCAACGAGTAAAATATGTCTTAAACAGACTTCTGAAGCTACAAAACTCATTCCTAAGGGAGTGCGGAGTAAGTTCTAAAGCTACAAAAGTCATTCCTAATGGAGCGCAGAGTAAGTTCCAAAGCTACAAAAGTCGTTCCTAAGGGAGCGCAGAGTAAGTTCCGAAGCTACAAAAGTCGTTCCTAAGGGAGTGCAGAGTAAGTTTTCGAAGCTCAGAAGTCGTTCCTAAGGGGATGCAGAGCAAACATTCTACCAAAATATAAGGTGAAGAAGCTCCAAAGTCGTTCCTAAGGGCATGCAGAGCTTAAATACCACCGAAATAGAAGGTGAAGAAGCTCCAAAGTCATTCCTAAGGGGATGCAGAGCTTAAATACCACCGAAATATAAGGTGAAGAAGCTACAAAGTCGTTCCTAAGGGGATGCAGAGCTTAAAGACTCCAAAGACGTCCCTAAGGGGATGCAGAGTCGTGTGTTCCAGTGTGGGCGCGCGTGTGTGTGTGTTCGGCATCACCATCATATTGCATCATATCACCGCATCATTCCGCATAACATTACATCATATCGCATCAACGACAAAAAGATTGGATACGAAGCAAATCTTCGGCAATACTTTGTTGAATGAAAATATGCTGAAGCACGAAGCAAGATTTGAGAAATACAATTTTATCAGACTTGCCATAGAAGGGGCTTCTTTCTATACAAAGCATGAAAAGAAGGGAAGGTGTTTTTTCGCCGAAGGCTCAAAACGGTATGTGTGTAATTTCATGCATTGCAAAGAAATATATTACAACAATTTACATGTTTGATTAATTATTTCATACACCAAATATTACATAGTATTCTTACAATAAAAGCCTAATCCTCCTTAAGTATTTTCTTAGCGGCTTCATTCAGCATCTTGTCGACGACTTCGTCGACAATGGTGTTAGCAACGCTCATTATATCCAGTGCTTCTTTCATGACCGGATTGGCTAGGGGGTTGTATGGCTCGGGCAGCAGTGATAGTTCAGCTGTAGTAGGCAAACTGTTAGTTCGAAGCCAGAAAATAAACGCCGAAGCTAAAACTCAAAAAAATAATACCTATACGCCTTGCACGCTTAGCAGCTTCTTCGGCTCGCCTAGCTTCTTCTCGGGCGTCATGGGTTTCTTTTTCATTTTTCTTTATAATTTTGTTGGCCAATTCTCGGCCATCATTCACCCAAACATCGGAGTAAAACTTTCCACCCACCAAAGTAGCATCGGCCGAAGGGTCTCTCGTGTCGTCAATGGAAAAGGTGGTTTCAGTCTGGGCCGCATCTTTAACGTGGTCGCAACCAGCCTTCTCCAGAATTGCCGCAATACCTCGAGCGCCAGTGAAAGCACAGATATCCTGATGATCGCTCAGGATCTCTTCAAAAGCTTCGGCTTCCCCGTTTATCCAATCAATAACGCCCTCGGGGTCGCCTCGAATGAAGTTCTCTTCGGAAGAATAAGCACCTACTTTGGTAAAGCTGGTTTTCAATTTTTCACGCAATCCAAAGATTTCTCGAAGCACCTTTCATTGGATTCACGAAGCTCCTCAACATTTTTCTCTAGCCTAGTTTTCGACCATTCACTAATTTCTTGACTAGCTTTTGCAAGTGCAAAATTCTCATTGGCTTCGGCAAGTTTTTTTCGAAGGTCTTCAATTTTGGCTTTATAAGTTTCGGATTGAGTGTTAAAATTTGCTTCATCTTCTTTCACTTTATCCACCAATGAAAGTAGAATTTTATCCTTCTCCAGGGCTTCATTTCTCAGCTTTATAACTTCTGATCAAAGATTGCCGGGGGCTATCACGCAGCTTTCATCTTCAGCATTCTTTTGCGCCCTCAAAGTGTTGCTATGAATTAAGCCCTGCAAGAACATAGAACTAGTACGAGAATACAAGACAAGATAATCTATTTTTAAGTTCATCATTTTCATACCTTCAGACTGTTGTATGCAAGGCTGTCTGCAAGGTCATCTTTTGACATAGCGGAGAGACCAGCTTCGAGCTTTGGAAATCCCATATTTCTGGCCATCTCCCGGTAGACGGATATTTCCTTGTTGTCTGGCACACAGTATAGGAAATCATCTTCGTCCGTGCCGTTGAACACTAAGGCTCCCTTCGGATATTTCTGTTCACGGGCGTAGTGTTTGGCTTCCATAATTTCTTCTTCAGATAACTATTTTCCCGAAGCATGTCGAATAATAAAGTCAATATCCTCGGACGGTGCTTCGGGAACAGGAGATTTAGCTTTTTCCATCACATCCTGCTCCAGAGCCATGCCAACATCTGGAGATTCTTGCTCAGCCTTATCCTCAGTTGCGGCAGGCTTCGTCTTAGTAGGCACTGAGGGCCCAGCTTCAGTTTCAGTGCAACTATGGTAGCTTCGGCAATTTTCTTTGCAGGGGCAGGAGTTAATACCCTTGTTGTCTCCATGACAGCGTCTAGCACGCTAGCCATTCTTCTCTTGGGAGTTGTTGCGGGAGCCTTTACCACCTTCGGCAATTCTGCTTCTGGTGGTGGGCTCAAAATTTCTGGCAGCACTATTACTTTTTCTGGCTCTGGTTTTTTGGCCGCCTCTTCTTTGGTTTCGGCTGGCTCGGCTATACGCACCTTCGGCAATTCAACCGGTCTTGCCTCGATAGTAGAAGATGCTCCTTCATCAAATTTCGGTATTGTGGCCGTCTCAATGTATCTCGGTCGATGCGTCAAGACCTTGATCTTCTTGCCCTTTGGCGCAGTAGAGATGGCCAAAGCGACAGTTTTCCTCTTCTTTCCCTGCTTTCGTGAGGGATAGCAATAATCAGGGTATATGAAACCAATCACATCAAAAACTCTGTTCAACCTTTTCTTGCCTCGACCTTTGAAGGCTGAGGTCAAAGGATCATCTTCGGCTCTAGAGTATGCCCCAAGTAACTCGTCGCTAGTAACTTCAATACATTTCAGCCATTCATCGTTCGGTTCGTCAAACCGGTCTCTGTATCTGAAGGTGTATTTCAGATAAACCAAACCACCTTGACTAGACCCGGTAGCAGTCTCCTTCGGCATCTCCCACTTATCCACAAGTGGCCATATCCTGTAGGCCATGTGTTCCTGAACCAGGTCTCTGGTGCCAATGAAGGCACAAACATTATTGAAGGTCTTCTGGAATGCTTCGGTATCATTTCCAAGCGCAGAGCAGGCCTTCGGAGGCCGAAGCGAGACCATATAGGACGTTGAATAATCCTCTTTATGTCCTCCCTTTCAATCAAATTATTCTTAACATAAAACCATTCCTCCATCCAGGCCCCAGGCCACCTTTTCCAAAATGTTAGGACTGGGTAGCTTATATCAGAACGAGGAATGAAGCCATAACAACCGAAGTTGTTGTGATACTGCTCCTTGCCAGTAGCCTTCGTCTCGTATAGTAGCTCATGCATATTGTAGAAGCATTTCGCGCTCGGTTCTAGCCCTTGGCTTCTCATGGCCTAAACAAAAATACGCATTCTGATTATAGCTTCGGGAGTGATTTGACGAAGGAAGATTTCAAATGTCTTCAAAACTTCAACTAAAAATTTTCTCAATGGGAACCGAAGACCCGCCTTCATAAAGCTTCTGTAGATGACAACCTCATTTTCTTCAGGTGCAGGGGCGGTGCTGTCCCCTCCAACCCTCATAATAGACATGTCATGAAAGTATCTTCCCTTCATGGCGTCAATCTGACTCTGTTTAATGGTCGACTTTCCGAAGATGGTATGGCTTGGCCGCCAGGGTCGATCTTCGGTATCTTCATCCCCACTTTCCACATCATACTAATCACTATCGTCAGAATCCTCAGACAAATCTGCCATTATTTCGTTTGTGATCTTCTCTGTGTTTGTTTTTTCCATAGCTTCGTAAAACCCAGCAAGAGCAGGGTCCACAACCTTCTTTTCTTCAGACATCTTCTTCTCTTTAGACATGCAACAAGCACTTGTGTATATCACGAAGCTCGCAAACCAAGCGAGAGCTGATAACAAGAGAATTAAAAATTTGAGAAAACAACATAAGCAACTAAAATGGCGCAACAAATGATGCCGCTGTGGGTTTCTATTTATATGCCTAATGCATTGCAAATTGGCGGGCCCCATTTGTCATTGACATTCGCTATTCTAGAGAAGTGAAGGTGTTTTTCGGACCTTCGGCTAAAGGCCTTCGTTCACGTCGCAGTCTGAATTTGTTAGATACAAGAACAAATTAATACTGCGAGGGGCTACTGTTGGGGCATTCATCTTACGAAGGTCCTCAAAAACACGACTAACATGTCTTCCAGTATAGTATACTGTCACAGGAGGCTTCGGCTTTGAGATGAAGGTGTACATAGTATGAAAGGTGTGACCTAGAAGAAGGATGGACCAGTTGCGAAGCTGTGGACGGAGAAGCTTCGACTTAGCGTAAAGACGACGATGGAGAATGAAACGGACTTAAAAGGGAAAAGACAGCTTAGCCCTCGACAGCTTACTTTTAGCTAATAGTAAATGTCAGGGACATGAATGTAATTTTACCCAGGCTGCATCCTGTGCCTATAAATAGATGAACAGTAACACCGTACTGTTCACACTGACTTGTAACCACTTGCACGTCACTCCTGGATCCTTACCTTCTGTCGAGCCGAAGGTACAAACGTAATTTAATATCATCAATGTTTGTTCATGATCATATAATGAGAATATAGATAATCTAATGATTTAATATGATTATTCATGTTCTTTCTATGTTTCATATGCTTCTGCTTTTATTCTTACATATTGAGATGATGAAGGTATGTCCTTCATAACCTTCGTCTGAAGATCATTATATCCTAAGGGAGATAATGCTTCGAAGGATGAAGGTCTTTAACCATTAACATTTATGTTGCCTTGTTCTTAACCCGTAGCATTTGAGAACAAGTGACCAACAGGCGAGGAATTCCCGCTTAGTTGATGTCGCATCCTCCCGGCTTCTGCCCCGAGCGTGATCCGCGCAACCACACGAACGTCCAGGACGAGGCTATCGAGGTAGATGGGCGGTGATAACGTGGTTCGACTACGGCGGCGATGAACCACTGGTGTTCCTCTCTGGTGACGTCTGGAGGGAGGTGGAAAGGAAGAAGTGTTTCATCTGCGACAAGGAGAAGGGGAGTCGGCCGAGAGTCTTATGCCGCCCAGGCCGAGTAGTGGGGTCGTCCACGGAGGCCGAGATCTCCGATGAGCTTCTGCGCGAGGTGGGCGCGGTCCACGTGGAGAGTCCGGTAAGATCGTGACGAAATGGCCCCAACGGCCTGTGAAACGCTCACCCCGAACGAACAGTAGGCGCGACTGCCAATGGGTCCCAGATGTCAATCGGCGAGAAGCGTAACAGCTGCCAGGTGGGACCACGGCGTCAGTGCAGGCGGGTGGAGAGTTGGGTCGTGCGGTTGAATTCAGGAGTGGGCCGAATGGTTGGTTCAAGCCCATTCAGCGCACAGTTCCATTTTTCATTTAGATTTTCTTTTTATTTTTCCTTTTTCTATTTCGTTTCCTTTTTATTTGCAAATATAGAATTTAAATTCAAATCTTGTGCCCAATTTATCCTCAAATTATATTGTGAAATCAAAAGTACCCATTTTGGAGATATTTTTAGATATATATGTTATTTATAATTTTATATCATTTCTCTTTTTCTTATTTTCAAACCCTAATTTCAAATTAGGGTTTAATCCAACTTCTAGTCATTATTATATTATTATTATTATCCTTATTATTTTTATTTAATCCACAAACATATAAAATCCAACATGATGCACATTCTTTTATTTTAGTATCATTTGTTTCAATTAATCACTCTTAATTATATGTATGCTCCTTTTTATGATAAATATATGGCACACAAAATGATGAGATCAACTATATTCTCATTGTGTACATTTTTGGGTATTACAAATCCTACCCCCTTACAAAGAATCTCGTCCTCGAGATTTAGGAAGGACTAAGAAAGAGGTGGGGAAAATCTATGCGTAGTTCTTCTTCTCTTTCCTAAGTAGCTTCATCTTCTCCATGGTGACTCCATTGCACTTTGCACATTTTAATCACTTTGCTCCTTGTGACACGAGGCAGTGTATCAAGAATCTTGATAGGATACTTAGCATAAGTCAGATCATCTTGAACACTAAGATCCTCCAATGGTAGCTGCTCTTCAGGTACCCGGAGACACTTCTTCAATTGTGATACATGGAAGATATCATGTACATCCGCAAGATGATCCGGTAGCTCCAGTTGATATGCCACCTCTCCCACTCGCTTTAGGATTAAGAAGGGTCCAATGAAGCGAGGGGACAACTTCCGTTTAACTTTGAATCTTCTCATACCCCAGATTGGTGACACCTTCAAATATACATGATCACCCTCCTTAAACTCTAGCAGTCTTCTTCGGGTATCAGCATAGCTTTTCTGCCTTGACTGTGCAGTTCTCAAATTTTTCCCTTATTTGATGGACTTGTTCCTCTGCCTCTTGTATAATTTCAGGTCCAAAGAACTGCCTTTCACTAGTTTGATCCCAATACAGTGGAGTCCTGCACTTTCTGCCATACAAAGCCTCAAACGGGACATCTTCAAACTGGCCTGGTAGTTGTTATTGTAGGAGAACTCTGCATACAGTAAACTCTTATCCCAACTACCACCATGTTTAAGAGCACAAGCTCTTAACATATCTTCTAGTACTTGGTTGATCCTCTTGGCGTGCCCATCAGTTTGAGGATGTTAAGCCGAACTAAAATTCAATCTTGTATCCAAGCACTTGTGCAACTTCTTCCAGTACCGAGAAGTAAACTGTGATCCCCGGTCTGACACAATCTTCTTTGGCACACCATGTAAGCAAACAATCTATGCCATGTACAACTCTGTTAGCTTGGCTCCTGAATACGTGGTCTTCAATGGAATAAAGTAGGCTACTTTAGTTAGCCTGTCCACAATCACCCATATAGAGTCATACCCAGCAGATGTGCGGGGTAATCCCACAATGAAGTCCATGCCAATCTCTTCCCATTTCCACTCAGGTATCTTAAGCGGGTGTAGTAAACCAGCTGGTCTTTGATGTTCCGCTTTCACCCTCTGGCAAACATCACATAGTGCAACATGTGAAGCAACACCCTTCTTTAGTCCATACCACCAGTACTTCTGCTTCAAGTCCTGGTACATCTTAGTACTACCAGGGTGGATGGATTAAAATAAGTCATGTGCCTCCTTCAATATGGTTTCACGAAGACTTTCGATATCAGGAACATAAATCCGATTCTTGAACCATATTGTGCCTTGCTCATCCTCCGTGAAATCTGGGCCTCTACCTTCCGTTATCAGATCCTTGATCTCCTGAATTTTGGCATCACCGATCTGACCCTTTCGTATTTCTTGCTCTAAGGTAGGTTCCACTTCGATGGTAATTCCTTCAGTATGAGCAACTATCCCTAGATTGAGCCTCTCAAAATCCCTTGCTAACTCATCGGGTAACTGGGTGACAATAGCTGCATGGACCTGCCCCTTCTGACTCAAAGCATCCGCAACCAGATTTGCCTTGCCCAGATGATAGTGAATTTACAGGTCATAATCCTTGATGAGCTCCAACCATCGGCGTTGCCTAAGGTTAAGATCCTTCTGAGTGAAGATGTATTTTAAGCTCTTGTGATCAGTGTAGATTCGACACTTGGTTCCCATAATATAGTGTCTCCAAATCTTGAGAGCATGCACTACGGCTGCCAGTTCTAAGTCATGAGTGGGGTAATTCAACTCATGTTTCCGCAACTGACGAGATGCGTAGGCAATGACGTGTCCTTCCTGCATAAGCACACATCCCAGTCCTTGGCGACTTGCATCACAATATATATATCAAAATTCTTCTGTAGATCTGGCATAATCAGCACTGGAGCAGCCATCAACTTAGATCTCAACTGATCGAAACTCTCTTGGCATTCCTCAGCCACTTAAACTCCTTGCCCTTCTCCAACAATGAGGTCATAGGCTTAGCAATCTTGGAGAACCTTCAATGAATCGTCGTTAATAGCCTGCGAGTCCTAAGAAACTCCGGATCTCCGAGACTGTACTTGGTATCTTCCAATCCATTATCGTTGTTACTTTAGCCGGATCCACAGCAATTCCTCCTTTGGAGATGATATGCCCGAGAAAATGTACTTCATCAAGCCAGAAATCACACTTGGTGAATTTAGCATAAAGGTGATTATCCCGTAACTTCTGTAGCACCATCCGCAAATGCTCCTCATGCTCACTATCATTCTTGAAATAAATAAGAATGTCGTCAATGAATACCACGACGAATTTATCGAGATACTCCATGAACACCTTATTCATCAGATTCATAAAATAAGCTGGTGCATTGGTTAAGCCAAATGACATGACTGTGAATTCATATAGACCATACCGGGTTGAGAAAGCCGTCTTGGGAATATCAGATGGCCTAATCTTCATTTGATGGTAGCCCGACCTGAGGTCAATCTTAGAGAACACCCTAGCACCTCTCATCTGATCACATAAGTCATCTATAGTCCACACACATCCGTTGCGAACCATCCTTCTTCTGTACAAACAGTACCGGTGCTCCCCAAGGTGAGAAACTTGGATGAATGTACCCTGCCTCCTGCAACTCCGTTAACTGCTTCTTAAGTTCTTGTAACTCTTCTACGGACATTCGGTAGGGGCGTTTAGAAATAGGAGCAGTCCCAGGTAAGAGATTAATGACAAACTCAACTTCCCTCTCTGGTGGCATCCCTGGTAACTCCTCTGAAAGACATCTGGAAAATCCCTAGCCACACGGATGTTGTCACCAACAAACTCCTCGGCTATAAAGAATGTCGCACGTCTGGTAGAGGTAGTTACTGCAATTTCAACTTGAAATCTTTCTCCTTTAGGGCTGGTGAGTTCTACAGTACCCCTACCACATAGTATAATGGCCTTTGCCTTTCTTAACCATGACATACCAAGGATCAGATCTATATTGCTTGCCTCTAATATTATAGCGGTAGCCCAGAATTCTCTTCCCATAATTGTTAATGTCAATCTATGTGTCATATAACTTGCCTCAACAGGCCCTTTAGGTGTAATTACTATCATTGGTGTTTTCATATTTTGCAGTGGTATCTCATTTGTGTTGACATATCGAGCAGACATGAATGAATGTGTAGCACCATAATCAAATAATATGGTTGCAGGAATTGCATTAATATAAAACATATCAAATGCGATGTCAGCACCATCAGGAGTAGCATCTGCGGTGACTTGATTAACCCTGGCAATAGAGTATCCCTTGCCACGAGTCTGTTGCTTGTTCTGAGCTGGTGCACCAGAATTCCCCACCGGACAAGCATTAGCATAGTGCCCAATCTGACTGCACTTGAAGCATGTAGGGCCGGTCTTCTGTCCTGTAGGCCTCGCCGGGGTGCCAGTGGGGGCAGCCTGACGAGTGTGAGGTGTCTGTGGAGTCTTCGGTGGAGCATACTGAGCTGGACATGGTCCTCCTCATGGACAAGCTAGGGTACCCTGAGGCGGAACATAGCGAGGACGAACACTGCTGCTACCCTGACCCTGTGCAATGGCCTTCCTCTTCAGATCTCCCAATTGAACACGCTTGTGTTCAATAGCAAGAGCCTTATCAAGCAGCCTCTGAAACGATGGAAATGTATGGGCAACCAATGCATATTGTAGTGGCCCATTGAGTCCCTCAATGAAATGTTCCTGCTTCCTCTCATCATCAGCTACCTCATCAGGAGCATATCTTGACAGCTGAATGAATTTGTCTTGGTACTCGCTGACAGACATGTTGCCTTGCTTCAGTGACAGAAACTCCTTCTTCTTGATCTTCATTAATCCAGCAGGAATGTGGTAGTTTCTAAACTGAGTTGTGAATTCCGCCCAAGTAATAGTATCAACAGCATCATGGGCAGCAACATAAGAATCCCACCAGTCAGCAGCAGGACCAGTCAGATGACCAGAAGTATATAGAACCTTCTCCTGGTCAGAGCATTGGGCGATGTTGAGCATCTTCTCAATCGACTTCAACCAATCATCAGCATGGAGTGGATCTGGCGAGCTGGAGAAGGTAGGCGGCTTGTAGCTCATAAATTCCTGGTGCTTGTCCCGGGGTGGAAGTGGAGGTGGTGGTGGTGGCACTGGTGCTTGCTGCTATTGCACCCTCCTTTCCTGGCGTATCTCCTCTCTCTCCTGGCGCATCTCTTGGTGTTCCTACCGCATCTGTGCATGCATGTCCGCCATGGTATCTGCCATCTGCTGCATTATCTGCATCTGGGCAGTAACTGCGGGATCAGCTCTGGCTGGTGGAGGCTGTGGAGGATCCATCTCAGGTTGTTGCTGTTGTTGTCTGAATATCCTTCGAGTGTGTCGATTGGGAGGTAGATCAATTCCAGCACCCTTCCTGGTATTGATCATTTGAGTTAGAAATATATGGTAAGAAAGAAAGGATTGTAGACAAGGCATGTAATTACGAAGCATGTTACTTTGAGGGATTTATTAGCAGAGTGTGTCGCCTACTAAAGCTAATTCACTACCTTATGGTGGTACATGCTAAGATGTTCAACTACACTATTCCAATCAATCAAAGAAGCAAATCAGGCATTATCATCAAAACAATCATCCAACATTTTAAATATAGAAAATAGTTTTAATTTTGTCTTAGGCCTCCTATCTCTTAAAAGGTCATAAATGTAAGATTCCAATGTGTGAAATCCATCTTGTCTCAGAGTAGAAAAGGTAAAAATGATCAGAGTAGAGCAGTAGAAGGTGAGACAGGATCAAGATAAGTATAGAAAGAATCAGAGTAAGGTAAGTAGGTAAGGGTTTGTTCATTTCTATCTAGGTTTCATCCTACAGTCAACATTTCCTCTGATACCACTTCTGTCACACCCGGATTTAAGGGATAAAGCCGGGTGCATCTCATATGTGCGCCAAGGAAGAACAACACATATAATAACAGAGTGCATAGAGATAAATATCATAAATATCATAAATGTACTTATTACATAGCAGAAGTCTCACAAAATAAATGATAAAATAAAGTGAACTAATTATTATTCCCTGGCGCCACAAAGCTGACTGGGAGACGCCACCTAGATCAAGTCGAAAGCCTCAGTGTTAGGCGGCTCCTCTTCGACCACCTGTTCTTCTCCTATGGGGGTGTGAGACAACAAGAGTGAGCTCACATACGTTCATAGCTAAACAAGTCGTGGGGAATAATGTGCATGAAGTCACCAAAGGTGGGAGTTCATGTGAAGTGTAAGGCTGATCAACAAAATAAAGGCTGAAGCTGAGCATTGCTTTTATAAGTTGGTCAAAATTTTATTAGCAGTTACTAAGTGTAAGTGAATACCAAACCATAGTAATAATAAATAAAGTAATAAATAAATAATCCCAATGCGATGCAAATGACAAATTGAGTTTTAATTCCATAGATTAATCATGTGAGGGTCCGAGCTGCTCATGACCGTGAGCATGGCTAGTATACCAGTTTTACACTCTGCAGAGGTTGCGCATCTTTACCCACAAGTCATGTTACCCATCTGCCAAGAGACGGCCAATCCCATACACCTCTACCGAGGAGGCGAGGCAGGGTAACACTACAAGGCCTTTACAAAGTTCCACTAGCTTCAGAAAACCCGCTACAGTTTATAGGAAGCTCCAGTGCAGGGATCCCTCGCTTGACTGTGGCAGAACCGCCCGAATTATTCCACCTTAAGTGCACAAGTCACGCTTTGGAGGCCGCAACACACTTAAATTGGAATAACCCATCAGTCCCTCAGATCTAGTCTGATAAAGCCACTTATCCAGGATCAAATACCACTAACTCACTCGATGGTGAGTCACAGAGAAAATACAATAAAGAGGAAACCTCAAATTAAAGTACTGGAGTTATTACATGAATCGAAGTTTTCCAGGTAAACTGAAACAAGTTCATAATTTAAATTGCAGCGGATAGTCGATAACGTCGAATGATGAGGAATAGGGCAAGGCCTAGCCCACTACTCCTCCTGCTCCTCTCCTGCTGGAGCAACATCCCACTCGACCGTCCAACCCGGTGGCAGGGTGGTAGGCCAAGTCACACCATCAACCATATCTTGAAGTGTACCTG
This sequence comes from Zea mays, assembly GCF_902167145.1. Lineage (NCBI taxonomy): Eukaryota > Viridiplantae > Streptophyta > Magnoliopsida > Poales > Poaceae > Zea > Zea mays. Next base: position 115,514,704 of record NC_050096.1, read on the forward strand.
CAAAAATTATGCCACAAGCAAGGCTGAGTATACTAATACTCAGCTAGACTTACCCGGTGTGAGGAATCTACTCCTCTACCTCTAGACCATGCAGCTGTTTGGCTGAGGGGTTTGGTTTGCCAAAAGCGCTAGCTGAGTCTAAAATCAATTTTTGCTTTTCCAGTTCTAGCATAATTAATTTAGCTAGGTTTGCTTCTTTCTAAGCATTCATGGTAACAATCATTTAGTACAATCAACATGTTATCTCAAGTAAAGCCTCATTTCACTTCTTATTCAATGCAGTACAAGGGGTCAAGCAGTCTCATTAGCTGCGAGAAGCGGACGACTCGAATCGAGTTTTTAAACCTTGCAAGGTAAACCTAAACACACGACATGTAGGGGCACTCCATCCCCACACATATCAACCGTCCCCATCGATCCCCCTTTCTCAGCCAGGGCTCACCGCCTTGGCATACAATGCTCCACTGACCCCGGCTGCCGACATGTAGTGACCGCACTTGTACCCACCATAGCTAGCATGGGAGACCCAGTCTCAGGACAAGTGAGGGGGAAAGTCCGCGCCCGGCTTCACTCAGGTACTAGGTTTACCGGTTACCATATTTCCCCATGTGTTTAGTACATTCAAACGCTTGACTCAGGTATCCACACATTAATCCTTAGTTCCTTTTTCCCGTCTCATGGACAAGGCATCCACCCTAGATCCAAATCCATAGACCATCATAGATCCCGTTATCAAGGTGAATACAATCAATTACTGATCTCGCGAGAGTGCTAGAAAAATCATTCGACTTCTACCAAGATCCTAATTAGCAAAGCAGCTACTCGACCTAGCATACTAGTATCCATCTCAAAAAGGAATCCTGAGTTCATGCAACTAAGGGTTTCAAGCAACTCCTACACTTAAGTGCACATTACAAGCCTACAAACATTAAGTGTAGTAAAGTAGCATATATAAACTGGTTATGCATAAAACCGGGGCTTGCCTTCAAATACTGGGGCTGCAGGGAGATCCTCTGTGGCAGGCTCGGGAGTTGGCTCCTGATCTTCCTCGTGGACAGCTCCTTGCTCGGGAATGAGCACGTACTCTCCGTCAGCGAGGTTGCAATATAATGAATTCAATGAGTGAGATATATTTATGCCATGACATGCAATTTAGCAATTATAATTGGATGGTGAATGATTAAATTAATAAGGTAAAGCTTAACCTTATTACTAGGAATTTTGGTGGTACACTTAGCCATTTAGGTCAAGTTTGGTTAGGTTAAATGGTCAGATTATTTTAGTGTTCCACTTACTTCCTTTTTATGTTTTAGTGAAAGTTTATTATAATTCCTAGCTAAATTCATTGGGGTGAGTTTCATTATTCTTCCCAATTTCTCTCTCCTTTCCCTTTTCTCTGATGTTTTAAGGTGGGTTTGAACTACAACATAGCTTTATAAATTTTCAATAATTCTATAAACATTACAGTAGCTTCTCACTGGTGTATAACTCTCATTCTCAAAAATTGGGGCTCAAAAAGTTAAGGGTTCTCTCTGTACAAAATTATCAAATCTTAGGGCAGAGGGGGTGCTTTGAACTACAACTCTCCTTTAACAGTGAATTATTCCCTAAGTCTTATTTTTTCTGGTATTTAGGTGCTATAATATGACTTTGTACCAAATTTTAGCCACTAATTCGTATTGGTTATTTTACTGTGATTTTCGAAAGTTTTTGGCCAAAGGGGTGCTTTCTACTACCACTATACTTGAAAAATGTCAAAAAACATATTCCTAATTTTTTCTATCTTTTTCTTTGTGCAAGAGCAATCATTCTAGAATTTGGTAACTTTTTGCTTAAGGGAAGAGGGGGTAGAAATTCTTGGATTATATGGCCTTCTTCATGGGGTAGGGGGTAATGGGTGTTATCTTATATTTTTTAATAGGTTTTATATTTTTATCTGGTGGTCTACTTCATCAATTGTTGGGTAAAAATTTATTTGCCTACTGTTGCACAATTTTAGACTTTCTTATGATTTAATTAAAACATGGGCCAAAACCATATTTGAATTGTTTAGCTCACTTATTGTGATGGGTTGGGGTGTTCATTATTTTTGTAATGGTGTTCTAGCAGTTAGGAGTCTACTGAATTTCTCTTACCATTTTTGAAATGGTCCTTATATTTTTAATCCTGGTTTTCCTTGGTTTCTTATTGTCAAATAAATATTTAACCTTGGCTTAGCTCTAGACTAGGGTTCTCTGTATTTTTACTAAGTTTTTTATCACTTAAGTATACTAGGAAAAATATGTTCATCCTCTATTTATTATTTTCTACTCAATTTCTTAATTTCCTAAGTTTTGGACAGATATAGTCTTTAATAGCAAAACTTGAGTTAATCTTGTATACTGGGGTGCTCAGTATTTTTAAACAGTGCCTAAGTTGGGTATGCATCTCCACAAATTTTCTTAAGCCTAGCACAAAAACATATCTATTTTTCTTTATATTAATAAGGTTTGGGTAGTTTCTCTATTTAATTAAAAACTCTAAAAATTAATACAGAAAACATGAAGTTCAGTATTTTTGTTTAATGGTTCATATTACTTTGAATCCAGCAAAATTGGTTTGACTAACTTTGGATAAATATTCTTCAAGTTATGAATTTTCTAAGTTCTCTATTCATTAAAAAGAATAATCAGAAATGGTTAAATAGAAACTAACTTTGCATCGGGGTCCCTGGCGAACGTTTTTAAGTTCCCTTACAGACTAGTCCTCTAGTCACTATTCAAATGTGCCACTGACAGTTCAGAAACCCCCTGGGTTTTTCTAAACCTAACCCGAGGTCCGTCTCCCAATTAAACAGTACCCGCGGCGGAGGAAAGGGCAGAGGGGCTTACCGGCGGCGAGATTGCTCCGGTGGGGTAGTCGAGGGTGTAGGGGAGGTCGTGACGATCACGCCGATGTCCGGAGATGGTCGGAGTAGGCTGGTCCACGTGCGCAGGCGGGGGAGCTCGTCGGCGGCGAGGGTTCCAGCCTATCCACGGCGGTAGAGTTCAATTAAACTGGTCAGAGAGCTTTACCAGTTGCTAGGGAAGGCATGGGCGTGAGGAATTGAAGAATGGCTCACCGGATAGCTCGGTCTACACGCGGTGGCGGGCGGCCGAAGTCCGGCGACGGTGATCTTGCTGTTCCGGTGAGGCAGGTTTTTTATCCTTGCTTGGAGAAGCTTCACGGCTCCTCGGGGAAACTGTCCAAGGGCTTGGTTGAGGCTGAGGGTCTCTGAAAATGGCTGGCCATGGTGGCCGGCGCTCGGGTGGCTCGGGCGGGTGGCACAGAGCTCGCCAGAGCTAAGGATGGTGTCTAGCCAGCGAAGGTGAGTGTGGAGTGAGGTGAGGCGCGTCTAGGGGTGGTCTTAAAGGCACAGGCGAGCACGACCGAGGGGTGGCTCTAACACGCGCTCGGGGTGTGCGCGGGCGAGCGCTAGTGCGCGCTCTGGCGCCTGGGCACGGCGTCGAGCATGAAGCAGCGCAGAGAGAGGTCAAGTTCAAGCGTGGATTGGCTCCAAATCTTTGCGATTATGGCCATGATCCCGTTGAGAGATCTCTTCCCCTGACATTCCTTTGTAGTTTGTGTGTGGAGGCTTATGGGTTTTGCTGACTAGAGTCAAAGATATGGAGTGATGAAGTTTGGTTTGTCTCGCTGCTGAACTCCGAGAGGAAATCCCAGATTTGACGTGTCTAGGGCACAAATCTCGATGCCATCTTCACACATGTTGCAGAGGGGTTAGTTTAGAACAAATTTGTCAATGGGGACTTAAGGATTTGAGCTAGGGATCAAGGTGAACGTGCTCAAGTTCTAGGTGAGGGCTGAAATTCGGCAATCTGAATTTCAGATTTTCCCTAGAGAGCTTTCACTTGGATGGCCTTTTTGGGGATTTTAATCAATTATTTTGGCCAAACTTTTATAACAATTATTGTAGCTTAATTAGTGTATTTCAACTTTTATAATTGGCTTAAGCCATGATTCCATGTTTTCATGGTCTTTTTACCAATTTCTTCCTTTCTACTTAAATGGTCTAATTAGTGTTGTTTTAGGTTTTAAACATTTTTCCCATTTTGAATGCATGATATGATTTAGGAATGAGTCTTAGGACAAAAGAATTAGTTGAAATTTTGCTCTCAAATTTTTGGTGTCTTTTGCTCAATTTGATTCACATGAAATAATGGTTCTTGAGTTAGCACTAAGAAGAACTCTGGGAATTACTGGGGTGTTGCACTGACCGCCATCGTAGCAAAATCAACCCAAGGACCTCCCTACACTGACCACTCCCCTACTGCCCTTGCCCCTATCGGGTAAGGTAGTCATCCACTAGCTTTCCTAGTGAATCAGCCAAGGGCATCCCATACTACCCTTGTGGTAGTAGCACTGTTTTCCCGGGTGGTCGCTCCATGTTCCCATTAACATAATGATCTTAACATGAACAGTAATAATAAACTGATAATAAAAGTATAATCATGAATAATGTATCTCTATACCCAAAACCACATAAAGCAATATCAAGTACTACCCAAAAAGTTTAGTGGAATCAAGGCATAAAGATAATCAAACTAGGGTGACCTAAAGGGTCCCATCAAAATTAACATATGCAGATCATTATGATTAATAAGAACATGACTGGGTAAAAAGAAGTGATCAAGGGCACAACTTGCCTTCAATGAGCTCCTGCTCAGCAACTTCTATCTATTGAACCCCAGAATCATCAGTAGCTTGCTCATCTACTCGCATCAATAGAAACATACATAGTATCGCAAAATTAACATCACACCAAACATGTAAATAAAATACACAATAATAATCTACACATTAAAATAAGGTCCTAGGAACAGGGATCATTAATTTTGGAGTTATAGATTTTAAGTTATGAATTTCCAAAGGTTTTATGTATTTGATACAAGATTAACTAAGAAATAAATTTTATTACTTTTTCATGCCAAAACAGAGACACTAGGTGATAAACAATAATATTATAAAAATTGTAGAAACTGGTATGGATTATTTTGGGCTAAGTATGAATTTTCTTTGAATTTAACAAGTTATAGGAATTGTTTTTGTATTAAAAATGCATTTTCTAATTCGTTTACCCTGATTTTCCATTCCCTGGACTGTGCGCCAAATAATAAAAAGCTCGGGGTCTAATTTACAACAATTCCTATGACTCAGGATTCCTTTAGGTGGATGGCGGGTTGATTCCTTGGAATTCGGGGGGCTCAAATGCAAACCGACACGGCTGAAGAGGTATCATTGCCTTTCGGCCGTCGGATCTAAACTCCACGGACGCGATTAGATCAATCCTAACACGAAGCAGTACGCGCTATTAGCCACTGGATCCGAGACCACGGCCACGGTTTAATGAAACCAGATTAAATCTGAGTCGAAGGATCACAGATCTACGGTTAGGGTTCTTTTGGACGAAGAGTTATTCATGGATTAGATCACGACCGCACCCTGGCCATCCAACGGATCGGATCAGTTCGCGAACGGGTACGAGTGAAATTAATCATAGCCATCGCACAAGAAATCAACGGCGCCTGGCCCTTCTCCTACCTCCGGTTAAAACCCCGGCGGCGCCGCCCATCTGCTACGTACGGTGGTGCGCCCCCGACGTTCGGCAATCGCCCCAAATATGCCCTAACTCGACATCCAAAAGGGTCCTACTCTATGCGGGCGCTTATAGGAATCGAATGGGAAAACACGTAACGGCGATCGAAGTCCCAGCGATGCTGGCCACGCGACGGTGCAGGTCCGCGGGGAAGACTTGACTACGACGAGGAATTCCCGCCCAGTTGATGTCGCGTCCTCCTGGCTTCTGCCCCGAGTGTGATCCGCGCAACCACACGAACGTCCAGGACGAGGCTATCGAGGCAGATGGGCGGAGATAACGTGGTTCGACTACGGCGGCGATGAACCACCGGTGTTCCTCTCTGGTGACATCTGGAGGGAGGTGGAAAGGAAGAAGTGTTTCAGCTGCGACAAGGAGAAGGGGGAGTCGATCGAGAGTCTTATGCCGCCCAGGCTAGGTAGTGGGGTCGTCCACGGAGGCCGAGATCTTCGGCGAGCTTCTGCGCGAGGTGGGCGCGGACCGCGCGGAGAGTTCGGTAAGATCCTAACGAACGGGCCCCAGCGGCCTGTGAAACGCTCACCCCGAACGGACAGTAGGCGCGACTGCCAATGGGCCCCAGATGTCAGTCGGCAAGAAGCGTAACGGCTGCCAGGTGGGAGTGTGGGACCAGGTCGTCAGCGCAGGCGGGTGGAGAGTTGGGCCGTGCGGTTGAATTTGGGAGTGGGCCGAATGGTTGGCTCAAGCCCATTCAGCGCACAGTTCCATTTTTCATTTAGATTTTCTTTTTATTTTTCCTTTTTCTATTCCTTTTCCTTTTATTTTCAAATCTAGAATTTAAATTCAAATCTTGTGCCCAATTTTTATCCTCAAATTATATTGTGAAATCAAAAATACCCATTTTGGAGATATTTTTAGATATATATGTTATTTATATTTTTATATCATTTCTCTTTTTCTTATTTTCAAACCCTAATTTCAATTTAGGGTTTAATCCAACTTCTAGTCATTATTATATTATTATTATCCTTATTATTTTTATTTAACGCACAAACATATAAACTCCAACATGATGCACATTCTTTTATTTTAGTATCATTTGTTTCAGTTAATCACTCTTAATTATTGGTATGCTCCTTTTTATGATAAATATATGGCACACAAAATAATGAGATCAACTATATTCTCATTGTGCACATTTTTGGGTATTACACATCACCCGCCGGACTCAAATACGGATACGTCGTGCGTCTCCGCTTTGCACTAGAATCAGATAAGTGCACAAACAACATCGCTGAATACAAAGCAGTCATCTTAGGACTTCTCAAGCTGCGAGCCCTCGGAGTGACCACCTGCATTATCAAAACTGATTCCAAGGTCATCGGTGGACAGATCGAAAAAGATTACTCCGCCAAAGAACCCATACTAATGCAGTATCTTGCCACTATTCGATGCCTAGAAAAACAATTCAAAGGTTTCACATTACAACATATAGAGCGGAACAAGAACGAAGAAGCCGACACACTAGCCAAAGCAGCAGCGAAGGGCGAACCCTTGTCATCCGATGTATTTTATCACATAGTCGGTACACCAGCCGTAAGAAACCCCAAGGGTCTGTAAATAACACAAGACACCGACGAGCATCGAATAATCAATCTGATAATGGCCGAAGACTGGCGGGCACCAATCACCCTTTATCTTCAAGGCCACTACCACCCCTCCGACCAAAGCGAAGCCAAAAGATTAAAACATAGAAGCAGAGACTTCGCTATAGTCAACGGACATTTCTATAAGAAGGGGATAAGCCAACCCATGTTGAAATGCATAACTAAAGCCGAAGGCATAGAACTCCTCCGCGAAGTCCACAGTGGTATATGTGGATCAAATTCCGGACCAAGGGTCCTTGCTGCTAAAGTCATTCGTCAAGGTTTCTATCGGACGGCGATTGTGTGCATGACCAACCGGGTAACCCGTTCGTGCGAAGCATGTCAAAAATTCTCTCCTTGGACGGGTTCCCCTTTGCAACTTACAAATCTTATTGCACATACCTAGCCACTACAACGTTGGGGACTAGACATTGTCGGGCCACTGCCCACAGCGCAAGGCAACCTAAAATTCACCTTCATTGTCGTTGAATACTTCACCAAGTGGATTGAAGCCAGAGCCGTATCGACAATAACTTCCAAGACAGCACAAAAATTCTTCTGGCAGAACATCATGTGTCGGTTTGGAGTCACATCAGAGTTAACAGTCGACAACAGAAAACAGTTCGACAACCAAGATTTTCGGGAATTTTGTAACTCTATCGGCACGAAGGTCGTGTTCGCTTCTGTCTACCATCCACAATCCAACTGAGTAGTTGAACGTGCCAATGGCAAGATTTTCAGCGCCATCAAGAAAAGGCTACTCGACGACAAGAAAGGCAAGTGGGCAGACCAGCTTCCCGAAGTCATATGGGCGTTGAACACAACAAAATCCAGGGCAACTGGGTTCACACCTTTCCGCTTGTTGTGCGTATCCAAAGCAATGACGCTGCAAGAACTGAAGCACGGATCTCCACGAGCAAGCTCCACATCTACTCCCGATGTCGATGAATCAACCTCCAAGGACCTTATCAGCGGAGACCGTGTTCTTGCCCTAGAAGCACTGAACAAATACAAAGCGCAGACGAAGACGTGGCGCGACAATACTGTCATCCCCAAAGAATTCAAGGAAGGAGATCTAGTCCTCACCAGAACCACCAGAACAGAGTCCCAGGGCAAACTCGAGCCCAAATGGGAAGGGCCCTACATCGTCAAGACAAAGACATCCCCCAACGCCTACAGACTCACATCACCATCCGGCGAAGACCTAGAGCACTCATGGAATGTGGATAATTTAAGAAAATTCTTCGTCTAGTCCTAAGGCCTTCGCGCCTTTGTAACTTTCATAGACACTATTACAGTCGGGCTCACACTCTTTTCCTCGCAGGGGTGATGTTTTTAACGAGGCGGAGCCATGTAATAGATTGTCACAAAAATCCCCCCAAAAATCAAAATGGCACCATGACTATGGATGTCGAAAAAGACCGCAGAGTCGATCTTCGGTATTCGACGCCAAAACAGTCACCGCAACGGCAAGCCTCGGCAGCCATTACATGTGACAAGTCCAGGCAAAAGTCGCCTAAGGGTGCAGCCGGATAGGCACAAGTGCGTAACACCACCCATAGGGTGCGAAGTCGTCTATAAGACGCACAATTTTTATCCAAGAAAAAGTCGCCTAAGGGTGCAGCCGGATAGGCATAACAAGTGCGTAACACCACCCACAGGGTGTGAAGTCATCTATAAGACGCACATTTTTTATCCGAGCAAAAGTCACCTAAGGATGCAGCCGGATAGGCACAACATGTGTGTAACACCACTCACGGGGTGCGAAGTCGTCTATAAGACGCACATTTTTATCCGAGCAAAAGTCGCCTAAGGGTGCAGCCGGATACGCACAATAAGTGTGTAACATCACCCAGAGAGTGCGAAGTCGTCTATAAGACACATTTTTATCCGAGCAAAAGCTGCCTAAAGGTGCAGCTGGATAAACATAAGTGTGCAACAACACCACAAAGGTGTGAAGTCGTCTACAACACGTATACTTCCATCCCATACAAAAGCCTCCTAAGGGGGTGTTTGGGAACAAAGTTTTTCTGCAGTTTTGGAAGAATACTGCAGTATTCTCAAATACTGCAGTATTATATACATAATGGTGTTTGGCAAGCTGGGTAAAATCTCTGTTTTCAAAACTGAAGTATTGCAAATACTATAGTTGTTTTAAGGCATTCTAAACTTAGCTCTGGACCTCAGTTTTCAAAACTGCGGTATTATAAACTACGGTATTGTCATAACTAAAGTATAGTATAGTATTTCAAAAACTGTAGTTTTCAAAAACTTTGTTCCCAAACAGGGCCTAAGGGTGTAGCTGGATTCACACTAAGCGCAGCAAGCGAAGTCGTCACAAAAGATTACCAACATCCATTATTTGATTGATTATATGTATTGCTGCGAGTAGAGGCGAGGTGACGAGGAACCCGAAGCCCAACTTTTGGGTCAGCACCTGGAATCGCAAGTATAAGGCTAGTTGTGCCCTTGATCACTCTTCTTTACCTAATAATGTTCCTGATAATCAGTGTGACATTCTCAGGATAATTTGATGGAACCTAATAGGTTACCCTAGTTTTGTTTACCCCACATCTTACAAACAAATGAACTATTGGGTAGACTTGCTATTGCTCTACCTGGTTTTGAGATTAATGTTATACTGAGCTATGATCATGTTCCACTATTATTGTTGTTTAATTGTTGTTCATGATAAGGCTATTGTGTTAATTGAAACATAGAGCTTAACTTGAGATAACAATGCTACCACAAGGGTAAAATGGGACGCCATTGGCTGAATAATTAGGAAAACTAGTGTGAGTTAACCCTTTCCCAAAAGGGGCAAGCGTGATGGAGGAGTGCAGGTGTAGGGAGGTCCTCGGGTCGGAATGTCTTTTTATCTTTCCGGACGAGGGATTCCTACATTGCCTTCGGCCTGAAATCCGTAGCGGGTTCTCTCCTCTAGTGGAACTTTGTAAAGGCTTCGCGATAGATCCCTAGCCATTCACCTTGGAAGTGTCTAAGGGTCTTACAAACCCTGGCTAAACGGGAAACATGTCTTATGGATAAAGATGTGCAACCTCTGCAGAGTGTAAAACTGATATATCAGTCGTGCTCACGATCAAGAGCAACTCATGACTCTCGCATGATTAACTTATAGAATTAAATTTAATCTGTCATTTGCATTGCATTGTAGGATTCGTTTTTAATTATTATCTCTTATTAATTGGGTTGGTATCTACTTGTACTTAATAACTGTTAATAAAAACTTTGATCAACTTTAAAAGTAATGCTCAACTTTAACTATTTTCTTTGGTAAATCTTACACTTCACATGTCACCACCGTAAGTGAGCTCATGCATATTATTCCTCCCAACTTGTAAGCGATGAACATATGTAAGTTCACCCTTGTTGTATTCACACTCCCACCAGATCAAGAACATATACTGCTGGAGGAGCATGAAGAATGTTATGATGAGTTCGTGAGAGATCTAGGTTATCATATGCCAGTCAACTATAGTTGCGAAGAATCGTTGTCTTCATATAATGTAATTATTTAGCTATTTTATATAGAATTCCTGTTATATAGTAAAGTTATAACATTCGTCTCTATATCATGAGTCATGTGTAAAACTTGATCCTAGTATGTATTTGATTCACGCCTAGATTTGCCCTTAAATCCAGATACGACAATAGCCCATAGTAACATAAATGACTGATGCAAACATCAACAAGACAACACTCTGCAAAGTGCCAGAACTATCCGTAGATCAACATACAAGCAGAGTATCATGCCACTTATAAACAGAAAAATCAGTGCTACAAACATGGTAACATATTACAACAATATGCACAGAACAAATTAACAAGAACAAAGGGGAACAACATGAGCTGAATGAAATAATGAACTTTTTTTCTCTCTAGATCTCGACCCTGTATACAGAAGGAATTTGTCATATGAATATGATACAGAAGCGTTGCCTATGTTAGCATACTGATCCTACCAGACATATCAAGCATGCAACGATCGCGGCAGCAATCAGGCAACAATGCTGGAGACCTATCCTCATCTAGAACCAGTGAGCTTTCTCCTGGCATGCAACGATCGCAGCAGCAAAATGGAAATGCCCATGCATGTACATATATACGGAAAGATGGAGCTGGCTAAAGCAAGGACTGCAACGTCAAAACACAGCAGACAGCTTCGATCTAAAAAAGAAAATCCTGCAAAGTTCATAACACTGAGGGCTACAGCAGCCTTTCTTCCACCTGACATCATGAGCCTTTAATCACCTATCATGAATGTGTCTCGATCCAGGTCACAACATGGTAGATTCGCACATCCTCCGCTGACAGCAATGCTTTATTGTGACCACCCCCACCAAAGGTTGCAAGGAATCTAATGCACAAGCAACTGATCTTCAGAACATGCATCTGCACCTTGCTGAATCTTGGACTGTTCAGAGCTCTTCATCAATGTTCCATGCTGTACCAGAGTTATTGATAGCAACACTACTTAGACTTCTCTCCTACCATTAGAAGCATTTGGCCTCCTAGGATGTCCAAACTGCATATTATCCCTGGAGCGATCTCCAGGGTGGACAAAATCATCCAAATTCCTGTAGCTACCATTTCTTGGAACAGAATTCAGACGCTCATATTCATCAGGCCTCATGTTCATACCAGCCCTTGGTTCTGAGAACATGTCCAAGCGTCTTGGTCTAGGTCCACCACCAGTCCTCCGGATGTTGTTGGAAGAATTCCTACCTGGAGTATTGGATGGAACCCTCATGGGTAAGAAGTCCTTGGGAATGCTATCCAGGTCCATAAAACATTTCCTGGCCTTTGCATCCGCTATTAGTGATGCCCAATCCTCAGACTGCATGAGAGCATTAGCATTACCAACAACCTGAAAAGCAATGAAGACCAAGTAACATGGGATACATCAAGAAGATCACTGAAGAAAAGTAGAATGCACTTAATGCATATTGTAGAGGCAGAGACATACCCATAGAGCTCTCCTTGCTCGAGTTAGAGCTACATTCATACGACGTATATCAGCGACAAAACCTACACCATGGTTTGAAGCACGGACACAAGACATAATAATGATATCACGCTCCTGGCCTTGAAAAGCATCAACTGTATTTATGTAGATATCCTTCCCTTCCTCAGTATTCATAACATCCTTGAATTCCCGCTGAAGGCATTTCAACTGCAACTTATATGGTGTGATTATACCAACAGAAACCTTCTTGGCACCATTAGCTTTCAGAAACTTCTGAAGGTGCTCATATAAACGCAATGCAAACTGCGCTTCATGAATATTCTGATATGAAGATGACCCACCCCTATGAGACTCACGGCCATGTGACATGTCGTAAAAGATATAAGGTGCCATAAGTGCATCTCTGTAATAGGCTTCATCAGGTAATTTAACAACACTCTCACTATCTGTAAGGCGACCTTGATAGAAGTATTTTGATGGAAATTCACGGATCTGGGGATGCATCCTGTATTGCACTGACAACAAAATGGTAGGACAACCAGCCTGCTGAAACCTCTCGAAAAGACTCCTACTGTAAAGCAAAGTTCCAGCTGCTTTGCTAATAACAGTAGCAGGGAGTTGTTGTGGATCACCAACCAGGACACATCTAGCTGCACCAAGAGCCAATGGAGGGAGGACTCCTACTTCACTAGCCTGAGCAGCCTCATCAATAACAACCATATCAAAGCCATGACTCAGGCGAGAAAATAACTTACGCCCGCTACTTGACACAGTTGTAAAAACAATCTCAGCTTCATTGGCAAAACTGGCTTCCAGACTAGCCCTAGCATCTTCAATATTAAAGCTGCTGCCAGGACGGAACCTGCTTTCTAATATCAGCAGCTGTGACATCTCCACCAGTACTTTATCCCTGCTTTCAACTGACGCAGCAAGTTTCTGAAGAAGAATATCACGGTTACGATCCCTTTGAGCAAGAACATCAGGATCTACACCTACTGAACCCTGGGATCTACCAGCCGCTGCAACCATATTGAGTTCCCTTTGAAGATAGGAAATCTCCTGTGATAGCTGCTGCTCACGGCCTTTCAGCTGATGTAGCCACCCAATTACGTCTTCACGACCCATCAGTAAAAGCTGATCTGTCCTCCTTTCAACTGAAACAACTTGTGCAGCACGAGACTGTGAATCAACTCCAACACGGGCAACATCAGGGCGATATACCTTCATTTCACCATCTATAAAACCACGGTCAAGAACACGAGCAAGTAGCTCATCTGTTGCAGCATTTGATGGGGCACATACAAGCATCCGAGGCTTAGGGCAAAGCTTTGGAAGAGTGCGAAACAGATTCTGATCCATGCTCTGCAGTAGTTCATCAATTGACCCTGCCGCAACAGTCTCCAAGCTGGTACTAGTGCTACCACTAACTTGCTTGTAACTTTCAGGAGCAAGCTTCTTGAGTAAAGCAGCATAGTAATGTTGATACTGAACAAGATGGATAACATTTAGCATCCCCCACACAGTATGAGTTTTCCCTGTCCCAGGAGGACCTTGTACCAACGTGAAAGGCCATGGTTCTTGTTTCTTTACAACACCATTGCTTGTGCCAGCAGCTGTATGTGTTGCAGCCCAATGAATTGCCGACAATTGAGGACCATTGAAACTACGATGCAGATGATCAACAAAATTTGGGGTGAAGCAGTCTGGAATGGCAGGTGGTTGCTCTTGATACTTCGGGAAATGCTCTGGACTTGGCTGAAGTATTGCATTTTGCATCTAACAGAATTTTTTTGGGTCAAAATCGACTGATATATAAGTTAGTAATAAGATTATGGTTAGGTGTAATATAGCATTACCAGCACACTAAGACGGCGGAAAGCGTGCAAAGCAACATATTCTCTTTGTGTTGTTGCAAGAGAACCAAGTCCAGTTAGATACCAGGTACTCTGAGATTGGAGTTTCCGCAGAACATTAGACTCACTGCTATGTATACAACACAAGAATGAGAAGACAACTTAGCAAATAAATATGCAAGTGATGGGCAACAAGTTATGAATATTGTTCCAAAATGAAACAACTATAGCAACGCAATTTGAAGTTGCATAGTTAGCAACCAAGCACATAGAAGATAGAGCTTCATAAAGGGGGCTTATTAATCACCCAACAGGCTGCTATGATTAAGAGCAGAACAACCCAAAGAGCCATACCAGACTCATATGTTCATAAATCGGTTTTAGCTCAATTCGTCCAAATAAGCTGGCTATGGTCAAGTGAGGCACAACCTACAGGGTGGTACCAGCCCATTGGAGGCCCTGTGCTTAAGTTGAATTTGGGTCCTATAGTATCCTGTTTGTAGTCAACAAAGGACTGTAGACTAAAAAGATTAAAATTTGGACATTGATACACTACAAATATTTTACATATACAGCACATTGCAACCATTTAACTCGCACATGAAACTCCTACTGTAGCTTCCTTATCAAATTCTCTTATGGAATTTTTTTTTCTCGAAAGCGTAGGAGAACTGCGCATCTTTCATATCAAGAGGAGAAAAGACCCACAAGTTGGGTCAGTACAGAGAATGTTTACCACCTTACGGAGGCCAGAAACAAAAATACAAAAACACATCCATAAAACAAAACATGAACAAACAACCGACCCCTCTACTTAAGGCCAGATGCCAACCAATCCCGCAGCCCCTGCGAGACACCAGTTCTTGGCATCGTCCTTGATGTCCTGTATCAACTGGGCAATGCAAGGCGCAGCGCAGCTTTTTCGAAGACACAAGTGTTCCAGTGTTTCCACAGCCACCAGAAAGTCAGAATGACTAATGAATTGAAATGCTTTTTCAGATGTTTAGGAAATCCTCTTAAGGCCCATTTGGATCCCATCATTTTAAAGGAATTGGAATTTACTTAAAAGAGTAGGTTATTTAGTTTGGAATTTGATATTCCACCACTTTCCAAAGTTTAAATATAAGGCTATCTCAAATTCATAGGATGAGAGATGGAAATTGATTTTATGTATCATTAATCTATGTTTCTACCCTGCAATTTATAACACGCTCTTCGGCTCGCTCACGCATAGTAAAAATGTAGCATATAAATATCTCACATATGGCCAATAGTAGTATACAAATATATCATGTATAAAACCATATTAGCATAATTGATCTATGTCTAAATTACGATTATTAGAATGGATTTTAATTCCAAGCATCCAAATGGGTTATTGAACTTTGATAATAGCAATTGTTCACAAATTATCTTGAACACCAGTGGACAAATGAGCCTCGAAGTATGTCATTCTTTTTTCTGACTAATGACAGAATTATTGTCTTTAATATTGTGGCCATGGAACCAATAAGCAGAGAAGCAAAACATTGGACATGATATTATGAGCACAAGCATCCAAACTCTACACCTGAGAAACACCATTACTTACTTGCATGCCAGTGAGAAAACAATAGATAGTGAGAAAGCAGTCAAAGCACCAAAAAGGCATATTAGGAACAGCAGCAATCCAGCAACGGGCAAGAGCCTATGGCATGCTTAATTATGATAATAACCATCTTAGAATAAAACTACACACAAAAAAAACATCAGCACCCTATGTGGCTACCCGTTTCGCTTTGCTGCTGCTTCATGACCCTGACTACACATGTATAAACAGGCCTGGACATATTGTGCTCAAGAAACTAGAGTTAGAAAAACTGCAGTAGAATACAGAACATTTGGATTCAATCTCAACCATTTAACGAAATTGTATCTGCCAAGAACATGAACAAAAACACACAGTACAGAGTTTGTATGTTAGAGAAGTGTGTTACTTATATACTCAGACACAAAACTACAGATTCTAACAAGTATAATCCTATATGCTTTCTAGTGCATTCTATAGGGAAGTATAAATAATGCTGATATCCCTACTTCCCTATGCACAGTTAACCAGAATAAGCTTACCTATCATAAGCTGGGCTAGAGAGAAACCCATCTTAGAGAGTATCGTTTTGTGCATATTTCAATGTACACGTACCCAAAGCAAATTATATGATTTAGAATTTATAAATATATCTCATAAAACAACTTGTGACACAAACATACAGCAAACCAATCATAATATTTTCCCAAAGATAAAACAATATGCTAAAGAAACATGGGTTTTGATGCTTTGGGAATGTAGAGGACTAGAGGCCATGATAAACATGGTTGCAAAATGAACTTGAAAGATATGACTACTACAAGAACAGTCATATATTACAAAATTTGGCATACCAGTTAGAATCAAATGAATCACCAAGATAAAAATGGATAACAGCTCCAACAGGATCACGTGTATCAATAGGCATGTGGCGCCTAACAGTACCGACAAGCCGTCCACATTCTGGTTCAGAATCCTCATTTGAACTCATAGTCCTCCTACTAGATCGGCCTGATTGAGCAGCTGAAAATACCAACACAATAGCTAAATAACCAAAAAACATTCGAGAGCTGCATACTAACACAATAATTGTTGCAAATAAAACACAAATGAAATTCAGTAAATATACCTGAACCAGGATGTGGAAACGACAGAATAGCAACATCGCCTTCTTTGAAATTCCATTTACGTTCATGTATCGGTAGGACGACAACATCATACCAACCTGAATGCATTAACAGTCTGGTAACTGCACTGATTGGATATTCAAATGTGTTGTGTTCTATAAAAGGTCCATAAATCAATCCCACATACCTCTTTCACGTTTATCCACGGTTTTTACTTGCACCGCTACATGTGCATCCCTTCCCACAGCCTCAAGACTCTCCTCATACGAACTATAAAGCTGAGCTCTGCATTCCTCAAAAAGCAAAGGCTCAAAAACTCTAATGTACTCCTCAGCAGATTCAAAACTTCCAGGAACACACTCAAGTTCAGCCTCCTCTGTTTATATAAGAAATATATATTAAATGCAAATTACAATATCACATGTACACATGCGAACACAAGAGTGATTTTACGACTTCTGGAATGGAACAAGATAACATCAAAAGTGCTATCATTAGTGAGGAACACATTGACCAAAATATCACTGGATATTTTAATAGGCAACGACCACATCGGAACGTGAACAATGAAACACATGCAACTCTACTTTGACAAAATGTAGACAATCTTTAGTACAGACTACAGAAAGAGTAACATGGAGCTGCCACAATTTTAATACAGAGTATATCATTTTAAAATGAATGAACAGGGGGGTATAATTTCCCTGTGTCAAGTCATGATCCTACTTGTGTCAAACTGCTAATGAGGAACACGAAAACATGGGCAGTTATTGTTAAAAGGCAGGACCCAAGCAAATTCCACAAATCTTGCATGCATGTATAAAATGTATATTTCACAAAGTGAAGTTCTAAATTTTCCAGAAGGTGAAAATCATATACAACCAAATCAAACATGACAATAAAGAAGCAACCTGGATTATGCCAGAACTTGTCGTTTGTCACTTCCCTTATAAGTCGCTCAATAGATGAGTCCTGATACTGTACATTGTTTAAAAAAGTTTTCTTTTTAGAAATAATAGACCTTTTGTTGGCTGGCTTCTGATCAGCATTGTTTTGCCCTGTTAGAATTGTTCTTTGGGAAGAGAATGGTCGGCCCTTTGGCTGCTTGAAGTCCATGGTTTGCTTTAATGAAGCTTGTCTTTGGGCAGGATGCTGATAACCATCTGAGGCTGGCTCTTCTGTATTCATTTTCTTTGACCAGCCCTGGGTACCCAACTCAGTGTCACCATTGGGTTCAGTGTGTTGGTCACTAGGATCTACAGAATTGCTTCGTTCTGATCCCATCATTTCAGGTTGTCTCTGATCTCTGATTGCTTGCTGATTTTGTTTTTCTGCAGCCTTTTCACCAATACCACGAGAAGCTTCCTTCACAGTACGTGTAACAATCGGTGCTGGAAAGGACGACTGCCTCCTGGGCGTTGTCGTCTTCATAGTACCAGCTTGTTTCGCATCCTCTACACCGATGAAGACGGTTTGCCTAGCTCGTTTTTTGCCAAGCATGGCCTCTTTGTGTTCATTTAACTTGGGTCTCTTTGCGGGATTGCTCGCAAACCTAAACGCATAATTGGCTTCCACTCCTTTAACATCCTTTGACCTGTTGCAAGGATCTAGATCATCACCAGGCTGATTTCCTTTACATTCAGAAATTTGCATGTTCTCTGATCCTGTAGAAGAACCATGAACCAGATCTTTAGACGCATCAACCATTTCAGCATCACTACATTCAGCAGCAGTATCATCTTTAGTCACACCACCAGATTTAATGAGATGGGGCTCGCTCTCTTGGGATTCTTTCTTCAAATGAGTGCTTGCCGTACCAGTGATCTCATCTTTGTTGCTACTCCCTGCATTTTCAGAAATGCTATCTGCATCAAAGCATTCTCCTTCTTCTCTTTCAACGGCTTGTGACACCTGATTGCAAGTTTCAGCCTTAGGAGAAGCACTATCAGTGGTTCGATTGTTTACCATGGCCGTTGATTGTATACTAGAATTCTGATTATCTTCCACCTTCATCGGCTCCTTTGTATTGTTTGAATCTTTGTTGTTCTTCACAAAGGGCTGAAAGCCAGATCCAATGGATGCATGCTTGAAGGCATTATTATCGTTCAATATCCCCTGTGACTGTGATCCTCCCCCTGGCTGAAACAATGATGGGGCATACGTCATTGGAACAGGGAGGGATTTCTGAGGTTGTGACACAACAACAGCAGCTTGTGACGCGACAACAGCAGCTTCTTGTGACACAACAACAGCAGATTCATTTGGTACGACAGCAGCAGCTTCTTCTTCAACTTCTGCTGGGAGTTTGTTAAGGTCAAATAACATCCTTTCTCGAGAACCCATGTCATGTGTAGATGCATATAGCTTGAATCTTTCAAGTAGTAGAACCAGGCAATTTCCTGGAATACAAGAGCACCCAATGGAAGAAAGTTACTGTTGCCTTTCTGTTGGGACAAGCATCTGCAACAAGCATGCATAATGTATCAGTAATACAGCAAGAATAGAATTTCTCAAAGGTTGCTTGGATGCTTCGGTCCGCTAGTGAGGTGGCCAGCCAACAATAGATGAACTAGGAAGTGAACAGCTACAGAAGACTCTTGGTATGCAGGGAAGAACAGTTTCAATCAGGTGGTGCAACCTGAATATCATTCTCCGCTGGATTCTTTTCATGTTCTGACCCAGGCCATTTTCTCCTCTTGTTGTCCACTTCCTACCCATCCCAAGAATTTGGATTCTAGTGATACAGGATCTCAGCATCCAGGCAGACCCTTTTACAGACAAAGTAAATAAGTACATATACATGCCAGGAATAAAAGAAAAGATTGCGCATATACGTAAAAATTATGATGCCTATGCAAGAGCATAAGCTAGTCTAGACATAATATTATTTCTCCAAAGGAAATCTCAAAACAACAACATACAGACAAAAGCAAATGTGATAAGCATGGGTTAAGTTTTAGGATGTTAAGTTACACAAAAGCAACAGCACACAAATAGATTACATGTCAAGATCAAGGCTGGCTAAGTCCATTCTAAATAAAATGATTTTTCCAAACAAACAGAAACTATGGAAAGAAAGACAATATGAATGGAAGACAGCTCCACCTAACCCTACAGGATTAAGTATTAACACATTAAAAAACATGAACTACATGCTTAGCTTGTCACATAAAGCACACAGTCCAAATGATGATGTATTACATGTTATTCAAGTCTATATGCTACCAATGAACAACATAAAACATCTCTTAAAATTATCAGAACAAACACATAGCTAATAATCCAAATTAAAAGCCATGTAACTAATACAAGTAACTAAAAAACTTGACCAAACCGTACAACCACTCAAAGCTGATTGAGAACTAACTAATACAAGTAACTAAAAAACTCGACCTGCGGGAGGAGATTTTTTTCAAGCCCAACCTGAAATTCGCTCCCACAGAGAGTCAAAAGGGCCTCGGGAGTACTACTCATCAGACCACCCAACTAACTCATTTAGAGGCCCTTTCGCTAATAATAATACAAGTAAATGATAATCTCCTTATGTTGACTCAACCAGAACATAGATGATTCTGAGTCATCCAGACATAGAGCTGGACTAAAACAGAAGTGTACCCTACATGTAAGACCAACAAATAACATCTTAACCTGCACTATTACACATGTACTCAAAATGAGAAGCCAACAATACATACATGTTTGACAAATGTACATAGAACCAGTCCAATTCAAGTACAGTTTGAAATACATCGCAATTGTGAATGTAACTAACAAAAACAGGTCACCTAAGAACAAGAAGCATAATGAATCTTTAGGCCTTGTGCTTGCCAGATGATGCAACCTAACATGACGACTAAGAGGGCTAATTTTTTTAAGAAAATATTCACATCCCATGGACAGCCCCTGTTCCTAATCTCAAGCAAATGCATCAAGAGTTCAATGCTGATCCAACTTAGGACCTCACTGAAACAGGACCCTGCATATATAAGTAAATGACAAGATGGACCCTCAATCTGTGAGAATCCGCCCATGCTCTGAAAAGTTAGCTGAACTGCAGAGCAAACAACGCATGGACCATACCAGAAGCAAGCACATTTCACTCAAGAAAGCAGGCCTTAACGTCTACTCCGTTGGAGTAGATAACACTACGGTCCACAACCTCTCCCCTACTTTCACCGATCTACCGAGGCCTGTATTTATAAGCCCCGCCTTGTAAACTATAAATCTCACCAAATTCTTCCTATAAAGTAAGGATCGCACCGTAACAGTTGCTAGATTGGGCAACCCGGCCAGAGCCTTGATGTCATTCCGCTTTCGGATTCAGCAGAATCACCCCCTGGAAAAATAATAAGGTTTCCTCAACCAGTCCCGAAAAATGAAATTGGATATCAGTCCCGTCCCCTTAACTAACAGATCCCGATCCTTTCCAATCCGTCCGTTCCAGTCCTAGGGTATTGGTGCTGATTGAGGGGAGTAGGATCTCAGTACCAGGCGATTGTCGGGCGGCGCATCAGCGGCGGCGTCTGTTGACTAGGGTTCGTTCCCGGCTTCCACTGTATTTGTTTTCTTTTTCTCTTCCAATTTTTTCCCTTGCCAGTTTGGTTTGGTTTCGGAAGAGAGGTTAGGCCTTCCGGCCTTCGATTGTTCGCCGCCCCGCCTCTCTCACGAACGCCCGGTCCTCTGCGTGACGAACGACTTGGGGTAGAGAGGGGGGAGGAAAGGTGGGTGTGAGGGCAGGATGCCAGGGGTGGGGCTCTATTTATAGCATTCAGCCCGTGCCTCTAGCCTCGGCGCTACGCATCCACGACGGGTTAGGCCGCTGTCTTGCGGGGCCAGAGGCCGGTGGGAGCCAGCTATCTGCGAGGGCTACGGTGAGGCCCCCGTGCACACGTAGTCGTGAGGCGGTGCGTACCCTGGGGCCGCGTGGGGGACTGGGTGTCCGCGTCTTGGTGCGGTCGCAGCAGGTTGAAATTCATTTCCAGTTCGTTTTATAGACATGTCCGGGTACATAATATCCGACTTATATCCGAATTTTATTTATATTTACAATCTTAGTTTTTTTGGGAATAAGAGAAAAGTGAAGGAATTTTGAAGGATTGAAACCCTATGAAAAGTTTTCCTATATGGTCCTTTGTAACAAAAAATTGAATTGCTACAAAACCTACAAAATTTCTATGGAATTGAGCATTGTAGTGAAATTTTGGAGGTTTTTTAACATGAGGTTCCACCTCTTGAAAAATTTTCCTATGAAATTGAAAGTGGCATGGAACTCTATTTCTATATTTTTTACATCCATATGTTTTACTGATCCTCCATTTCAAAGGAGGCATTAAAGTTGAATGTTTAAAATATCGATATTTATTTAAATTTTATCCGATACAATTTGATAAAATCGGCATCCGATCTGAATTTAAAGAGAAAATATAAAAACTAATATAGAATGAGTAATATTTGTCTGTACTCGATTATATCTCTACTTGTTTCCTTCTCTACTATCAGTATTTTTTATCATTCACACACGTCAACTGGATAACAATTAAGATAAAATTAAAAAACTTTTTCCAATAAAAATAAAAATTATATTTTCCTATTTTTTTTTGTTTGAAAGAAAAAAACAGGGAGAGATAATCAAGTGCCGCGGGGAGAGGGGCTGTACTAGTAACTAGTAAGGTCAGTCTGTGCCCTTTTTCCTCGCATAATATAATATAATTAACTGTCATGTTAATTAATTAATGTGTCGATCCTTTCCTGGATGGTGTCGGCTGCTAATGCATAGATGAGACGAGGAAACAAAAGGATTGGGTGGTGTGACGTGGGAGTCTGGGACCGAGCGGTGGCACGGGAGGACTGGGAAGGCTATGATGCGAACTCGTTCAATAGCTCGTTTTAACTTATTACATTTTTCAATTTTCAATAAGTTGAGTCATATTTTAGCTTATGTAATCAACCAGTGAAGTCATAAGTTGGTTCGAGATAGCTTATGAATCTAATCAGACTAGTCAATTATCTGTACTAATGCTACGGCTCAAAAGATGAGAGAAGGGGCCGATAGCGGCGACGCGAGTTAGAGGGAGCAGAGAGGGCGACATGGTCAGGAGGTAGGGGACGCAGTGGTAGCAGGAAGGGATTGGATTTAGGTGTAAGAGAGGATGATCCAAATATATGAACTATTGGCTTGACGGTGTGTTATTTATGGATGCGATTTGTTTAGTGAATTTAAAGGATGCTATGAGTATGAATGGTTTTAATTGGGTAGGTTTTACTGAAATCGGTTAGTTATATAGGAGTATAGATAGCATCGTTAGCCTTAGACTTATGCTGAGTTAGATCTTGCCCCGTCCACAGACAAATTCCACCCATAACAAGCAAGCAACTAGCATCACCATGTGCACGAGTCTCTTGTGCACCTGATATGTTCCCTTTCCACTCTCCTTGAACGTATTTGGCTAAACAAAGACGCAAAGCATTTGCTATTCTATTCGTCAATCCATCATGTCCACTACAATAAACTAATTAATTTCAAATCGCGTGCATCAGCGTCTCACAAGTGCATAAATTGAAACAAGGCAAAAAAAATTCCTTTCCCGATCTGGAGCTCGTCTACAGCCACAGGGTAAACGGAGAGGATGTGGGAGGCGACACCAATCATACCGTGCGGGGGGTGGCGGGACGCGGAGGAGGAGCGACGACGAGCCGAAGGCGCGGCGGGGGATTCCGGATGTTGTGCTGGTCGCCTGCTGCGGAATGGTGTTGGGGACGGGGAGGGGCCGGATGCGGAGCCCGGAACGGGCGCGAGGAGGTGTGGGAGACGTCGATCCCGAGCTCGACGAGGAAGGGCGGGCGCCGGGGCAGCGGCGCGGCGTGGCCGTCGAACGGGCGGCACACCCGTGCGAAGGCAGGCGAGGGATGGAACGGAGTGGTGGGGAGCGAGGAAGGGCAGCCGGCAACGATGCCGAGGGTAGCGTGCGGATCTATGGCCGTGCGGGTATTTACAAAATGTCAGAAGGGTAATCTCGCTGATTCGCAAGGCCATATCTATACTCTGAGTATAGGTGTACATTCGGCCAGCCCGGCCTCCCCCGGTCCGGCCTAAATCCGAAAAGGCACGTATTTTTTGAATTTCGGGCCGGGTCCGGCCCGTTTGAATTTCGGGTCGTACTGAGCCGGCCCATGGGCCTAGTCCTCGGCTCACGGCCCGGCCCGTAATTGTTTAAACGTGCTGTACTTATTTCGGGCGGCCCGAAATTTACATTAGAGCCCGAAATTCAATTTTTGGCCCGAAATTTAGTTTTTGGCCCAAAATTCACATCAGAGCCCTAAATTCAAAAAATAATAAAACAAATAAAAGATAAGCCAAATAAATTTGAACAAAAGCAAACTTAATATTTGTATTAAAGTTACTACAGCTATGCAATGACTACCTCGTTTACAAATCATTTTATTAGAAGGAAAAAGAGTATAATCAGCTCTATACAAAGTTCGTAAGTTTAGTTTATTGTCTAATGTTCATAACAAAAGTAAAATTACATCACATACTGTAATTCAAAGCTACAAAAAACATCTAACTAGTATTATCTCTAGCTTTGTGTTCTTTATCAAGTATATGAAAGTGTGGAATGAAGTGTGGTTTTAATAAATATATGGGCCTTTTCGTGTCTCTATATGGGTCATTTCGTGCCTGCCTTAAACGGGTCGTGCTCGTGCCCGCCATGGGCCGTGACCTCGGCCCAAACCCGGCTCGAAATAACGGGTCGTGCCGGCCCGGCACTAAAATATTTTGGGACGTGTCGTGCCTGGGCCGTGCTTTTTTTCGTGCTTCGGGCCGGCCCATCAAGCCCCGCCCAAATGTACACCTATAACTCTGAGCTTTTTGATCTCATATATTCCGAACACTCGGCTTCGTAAAATTAGTATCCCCACGTGTGCAATTCGATTTCTAGTATTATAACAGCCTCTTCTTTGAACTTTTGTTATTCTTCCCAGTTTAAACCGTCTTAGACAGCCATCAACCGCTAACAGCCTCAAATCACGCGTGTGGACGGAGGAGCTGAGGGACAGTCGCCCAGACTACCGTCATCGTCCGTGAAACTCTGGTACTGATCACCAGCGAGCTCTCCTCCGGCCACATGTTGTAGTCCTGTAGCTCACCTCCATGTCCGCCACGAGGTCCTTGAACGTGACGTGAGTGAGCCACCCCATCACGTCGAACGACACCATCTAGATCCGCACGGAGCCATGGGCAGAAACACCATGCCGGTGAGCCGGTGCTGTGCACGCCCACCCCGCCGAGTTCACCAGCACCACAAAGGTGGCCATGTCCGAGTGATGGTCAGGCTCCACCACCCGTAATCGAAGCCGGCGTCGGCTGCGGCACGCCGCCATCTCCCGCTCAACGTGCACGCCATGGCCATGATGCCCATGTTCTAGATGCCCCCTCGTGAGTAGCTACGGAGAAGAGCACCATGGCGGTGACGAAGCCCGGGAGGCCAGTGAGCTGCACACCCATGTTGTACCCGTAGCCGAAGATGAAGACGAAGACCCAGGTGCCGTAGTTGGTGACGGCGTGCCAGATTACCTGGAGAAGTTGTCCCTGAGTGGAAGCTGGCGTCGTCGCTGCCCTACTGTTGCAGCTTCTAGAGGCTGTGGAGGTTGCCGTCTGGGAGGTCATGCCCAACGGCGGAGGATGGGGGCATGATGAGCTGTGTGACGCCTCCGCGTATGGCAGTCGTGGAGGGGCAAGCGCTGGCGGAGCACGCCGAGTGCTGCCGCAAGCTGGAGGGGCGGCGACGTGCGTGAGATGCGGCGGCGCGAGGTGGAGAAGAACGGGATCGGAGCTATTCAACGAAAGTCAGCTGTTGATGACTGTGGAAGGATAACAAAAGTGCAAAGAAGAGGCTGTTATAATACTAGAAATCAAATTGTAATGATGGGGATATTAATTTTACGAAGCCGAGTGTTCGGGATATCTGAGATCCAAAAAACTCCTATACTCTCAGTCCGCTTATTCTAGTGTTTGATCTTTGTGAGTATAATTTAATTCGTGTCTAGTTATAAGTAGTATATAATTTAATTATAAAACTATGAATTTATTAAATCTAATTAATCTATAAATAGCAAATGTTTACCGTAGCATCACATGATTAAATTATAACATAATTAGGCTCTATAGACTTGTTGTACTTTTTAGTCTTTACTTTTGTAATTAGTTCGATAATTAGATTATGTTTAATACTCTTAACTAGTATTACAGATCTAATGTGATAGGACTAAAATTTAGTCAAGTGATCTGAACTGGTCTTAATTTAAATTTGATTTGATAACGAAATTAGGGTATTTAAGGATTGCATCGTTCTTCTCTCCTCTTCTTTCATGCTTAGTGTAGTATCTATCTAAGTTAAGACTCAAGACCAGTTGAATGATCCAACTCAAGAGAACTCTTCTGTTTGAATCTGTGGAGCAGCGAAAGATATTTCCAAAAGCGAGAGAGATGTAACTCTCATTGTATTGACATCTATAGATGGCCAAATTGATTGTTCCTAACGGCTGGCACGATTATATTTTTTATTTTACAAAATAATAGTATATTAGAATTTATATTCACTATTTATCACAACCAAATGTGTGTTCTACTGGTTAGTCGTGGAATTCAGTGTCACCCTGGAGCTGTGCTAAGTCGGACCCGGCTACTCGTTTGGGTATCTATAGTGACGTCTTGGAACCAAAAAAATCTAAACCACGCGAGTTTGCACCAGCAGAACAGAGACTAGCCTCTAGCTTGGGAATAGGGTTTTTTCTCCATTTTTAGGGCCCACCTATCATTGTCACGGGGCTTCCTCGGTTCCTCCGATGGCGCAACAGCGGGCGGCGTGCCGAGAAAGCCTGGACCGGCCCAAAACAGTGTACACAAAAAGAAAAAAAAGTTAATGTACTGAAGCAAATATTCCACACACGACACAAGGAGAAGCTGCAACTAATAACTGGATTGGAAGCAGAGCATACACAGTTGGGTTTATTCGTCTGGTTAAACTTATGATCAGGTCTCGTTCGAAGCCACCTTTTCCGATTGTGAACCAGGCCAGGCTGCTTGCTAGCCTTAGGCCACGTTCGACAGGCCGGTCTCCAAGCCAGACCGGTAACCAAGTCAGCCTAGGATCGAGTGAAACATGTCTTGTTACTCATTCCTAGTCACCAGCTCATTTCAGATCAGGAACTAATCCAGGAGACATACCACCTAGACTTGTTCTAGGCCGAGAACTGAAGGAAGGAAGTTGAAATTAGATAGGATTGTTTCCGGCCCAGCTTAAAACAAACACCGCTAATATACTGGATCGGATTGTAACTAGGCTGATTTATTCCACCTGGAATAGGTCCAGAATGGGCCAAACCGGACGCAACCTTAGGGCTTGTTCGTTTTTGTCGGATTGGTGGGTCGGAACATTCCTAACCGGTTTGCTTCTCTAATTTATATAAACTTTGATTAGCTGAAACGATTCTGGTTGCAATTCGACACAAACAAAAAGGCCTTAGCCGTTTTTTAACGATGCCGGCCCTTTTTCTGTATTTGTCTGCTATACCTGTCGATTCAACAGCGTGTAAAAACTGGAGATCTTTTTGACAGATGCATCATGCCGCCAGTGTCGCCCACACGAACATTCGAACGGCGAACGACCGTCAAGCTCTGATCGCTTCTCGACCATTCACAGTAGTACAGTATCCCATATGCGGTAAGAGCTGCTGAGTGTGACCATTAGAGTAGTACTGTGTGGGTGGACCATGGATGCACGTCACGTGAGGCAACCTCAGACCATGCCTTCCTCGTCTCCACCTCCCACCTATCATTTGGATTTAACAACAGCCGCGAACGGTTCTCCTCGCCCAAAGCCGGACGATTCCGGCGACATTTCTGAAAGGAACGACACGTGTGTAAAACGGTTAACGGTTGGTAATGAGGAATTTGTCAAAATAGGTCGCTCCATACTGCCGCTCTTCATAATACACTGTTTCAAGTCAGGGTCGTCAAAAAGGGTTACTCTATGTTACTAGCTCTTCAAAACAAGTCAGTGTTGCTTTTGACGTACCTGGCATGTGGGCCCGCGTTGCAATGTCTCGTTTTTGCCCTTACGGCCGCACGCAACGCCATCTCCTCCCTCCGTTTCCCTTTCTTCTTCTCTGCCTCTTCTTCGCTGTCCTGTTTGGTGTGGGTTTAGACTCGGCTGCAATAGTGATAGATAATTCTCTAATGCTTATAAACAGAAATTAGGTATCAACATTAAACCAAAGCAACCAGAAGCAAACGTACCTGGTGACAAACTACCGAGGAGGTCAACAGCTTCAGGTACACCAGGAACAGGTTTAGACTCTGCTACATCAGTATAACAAAAATCAACAACAGTCATAACTCATAAACAGAAATACAGGAAATTGCTAAAATCACTTTTACGGTTTTACCTTGTCCAGGATGACGGAAGTCTGTTACGGGGGTGCCATTATGTGATGGAGATGATCCAATGGATAGAAGATCCATAAGGATATCTGTGCTTGCGGTTGAAGTTACACCTGAACAAAACAGAGATTTGATATTGCTAAAGCAAAGAAATTTTATGATAATAACATCAGTGCCCTAAAAGGTAAAAACTGAAGCACTCAATGAAGACTTTTTAGTGGGTTAAAAATAACAAGTAATGAGATTACATACAAAAATTTGGACCTGTATTATAGCACTAGAAGTAAATTTAAGGACAGGAAGGCAAATGGCTAATTAGCAAATCACTGAGCATGTAGCGAACTCAAACTTCAGACAAGGTAAAAGTGCATATTCTGAGAGGCGGGGTGGGGCGGGGGCAGACGGAGGGATGTCAATAAAGCCCTCTTGCTCTCAGTGTAATAAGAGGATCAAGCTAACATGGGAACTGCACATGAAAGAACAGAGACACCAGGAAAAAGAATACCTGTCGTTGATGAACTAACTCCACCAATACCTAGAAGATCTTGCAAAAAATCATTAGGTGTTGTAGTAGAAGCAACAGTAGAAGCTGGGGCACCATCAGAAATGAAATCAAGCAAATCAGCTAAAGGAGCTGAGGTGGGTTTTGCTACACCATTCGGAAGCTTAAGGCTTCCACGAGTGACTGTTGGAGCAATTTTATCTGCTGAAATAGTTGCTTGTGTCCCTTACGGCTACACCATTCGACAGCGAAGAAGAGGCAGAGAAGAAGAAAGGGAAATGGAGGGAGGAGACGACGTTACGTGCAGCCGTAAGGGCAAAAACGGGACATTGCAACGCGGGCCCACCTGCGAAGTACGCCAAAAGCAACACTGACCTGTTTTGAAGAGCGAGCAGCATAGAGTGACCCTTTTTGACGACCCCGGCTTGAAACGGTGTATTATAAAGAGCGGCAGTATAGAGCGACCTGTTTTGACAAATTCCTCGTTGGTAATAGGTTGCGCTGAAAATTCAGTATGATTTAATTTAATACATGTGTATTTATCTCAATCTACGTGTGTCCAAGTATATTGGAATGAAGCGAACGTTAGACTTAGGGCTTGTTTGGTTTCTTTAGTCTAGAGACTAAAGTTTAGTCAGGGCCAAAGTTTAGTCCATACCCTGTTTGGTTTTAGGGACTATAAAGTATTCAGAACGCATTAAACGAACCATAACAGGACCAAAATATCCCTTAGTATTCTTCCGCCATTAGTGCAACTGACATAAAGGATGGATAAAAGGTGGAATTAATATGGTTTAGTCCCTTTTAGTCACCCCTTGAAGGACTAGAGACAATCAGTTTAGTCCCTGTTTTAGGCCCATCGTTTGGCAATTAATGACTAAATAGAATTGAAATGGATGAATTAATCTTTAGTCACAATTCCATTCTAAATATAATCGTGAGGCACAATCGGTTCAGCTCATACAATTTTATGCAAGAGCGGACCTAAGGGTGGTAATGGATCGCGATCCAAATGTTTATTCACAATTTCTTAAGACCCTAAATAAATTCTATTTTAAAAATAATAGAAAGAGGGTTCGATCCTAATCCGATCCAATCCTAAAACTTTATAGTGTAAATATTAAAACACATTGTCACCCCTAGACGAACCTTTGTTATACGGAGTGGGGGCACAGGGCCCCACTCAATTTTCAAGTTTCAATTGACCTTTTTACCTTATTTACTTTAGCAACAAAGGTTTATTAGTAACTAAGTTTCTATTTAGGCCTCGAGATAGATTTTGGGCTAGGTCCGCCCCTGATTTTATGAAGAACATATTTGTATATACTACCGTTGGTCACGTGAGAGAGATACATATTCCAATTCCCCAAATAAGGTAATTTTCTAAGTCAATTTAAAATTTTAAAAAAAAAAGAAAACAAGACAGCTAGGCAATGTGCTATAATCTAGAAAGAATTGTGGTAGTGAGAGTATTTTCTCGCATGCCTTACTAATGAGAGGCATTTCTTATATGGTCCAGTTAAGGAGTGTCACTGATTAAATTTCCCCCAAACAATTAGCAAATATCGTTAAGATTGGTTAGGCGACTAAATTTGAATATAGATAGAAAACAAGAGCCTACATGCTCTGCTCACTCCCTATTTCAAACTCCACTATGTAAATCTCTACTACTATGAAGAAGGTAAGGGGGTAGGCTGCCTCTCCCTGTTCTGCCTCCCGTATTCTGCCTCCCTTCAATCTGTACCGTCCGTGTCAATCTGTACCGTCCCTGCCCGAGCAGCGGGAGCCTCCTCACTCCAAAGCAGTCGCCCCGCCTCCCGTTCCCCTGGCAACCACCTCTGATTGCCATGTCTCCTAGATCCACCCTTCCCCATCCCCGGCGTCCAGATCCTTCCTCGCAGCCGTCAGCCGCCTCTCGTCCCCCTGGCAGTAGCACGCCGCCCAGCCCACACCCGCCCACCTCTGAACCCCGCGGCTCCCCCATGCGTATGCTGCTATGCCCACACCACACACAACCAACCACCGTCTCTGCGGCGGCCCCCGCCCCACGGTCGACTAGCGCCATGCGCATCTGCCACTACATCGCGCACCTCCTCTCCACCACTGTCGCCCCCTCCTCGCCGCCATGACCGCCCGCCACGTCCTGGCTCCACACCGACGACTACTGCGCCTTATGCGAGCTCAGCCGCCCGGCCCTGTAGGTAACTCGATCGATCCCCTTCTCGCTTTTACTTCTTCAGGGTGAGGGCGTGCTGCATCCGGTCCTCGAGCTGAACCTTGCTGGCGGCGGTGGTGAACGCAGTCACAGTCGTGGGGCGAAGCTGCCACCAGCTCCAAAGTCCGTCGAAGAGGAGAGAGCCTCGTCCGACCTCGAGACGGTGCGGTGAGGTTAGACTCGGAGCACAGAGGTATCGTCGGTCACCGCCGTCATGGGCGAGTCATTGCTACCATCGCACCAGGAACAAGGCTCATATCGTCTAAAGGTACCTCGAGGGCTTGAAATCTTTGTTCCCCTTTTCTAGATTCGTGATGTGCTTTGCTCAAATGAGTGAATCTGTCCACTAAGATGCTGCATCTTCTCTAAATTACTTAACGAATGTAGCTTCCAGGATCCTCAACAAAACAAGGATGCAGCATGAATTTGGCCACTAAACAAGGAGAGTCGTATTTTTAAATGGTCACAGTTAAGACTAATGTTTAGTTCCTGAAAAGTGTATCTTTCTGTCTCATGCTGTTTTTTCTTGTATATTTTGGGGGGGCCAAAACATGTATTCATGACAACATTTTTTATATGGCAGGAGCTAGATGTGATGATGAGAAATCACTTCGTATGTCTCAAATGAGCTTAGCGAAGAGATTTGGCTAATCCAGATCTTTTGTTGCCTCCACTCTGATGGAATATGGTGGTGCTCCTCAGTCTACAACTCCAGAATCTATTCTTTCAGTTTTATATTTATTGTTGTTATTGCTCAGTTTTGGTTACACAAGTTTGTGTTCCTGCAGGTTTTGGATCCTGAAGGAGGAAGCGGGTCCTAAGGGAGGAAGCAGAGCAATTGGAGCTTGAACTGGAGATGCGTAGAGAGTTAAGGGAGTAGATGTTGCAACTCTTGTGGCCTACACTCGAGCTGAAGCCAGATTAGTGGTTAATGTTATGAATTACTTTAACAATAGCGAAATTCTCTTTGAATTCTTGGTCTTGACAAATTTTGGCATGTTTCTGTTTTTTGGCAGATGAGGGGGCAATTGTCCTTGCTGCTAAGCATGCAGAAACAATGGCCGGGAAACCATTGTTGTATGGAATAGGTACCCTGTTGGTCATGCCGCTGAGGACACTGTATGGAGTGGGTTGTGTTTTTGGCGCACGGTGGTTCCTCTACAACATGACAAGCATATCTCCATCGCTGCAAATTGAGTTTGTAAGTGGTCCGAAACACCTAGGTAGCTACTAGCTATTGAGTATTTAGGAGTCAATGCTTAATGATATTTACTTAATGCTTAATTGCTTATCGAAGTAAGAACCCTGTTTTTTGTATTGACATGGTGGTGCTCTTTAGAAGAGAAGCCAGGGGTAAAAAACAATTAGTTCTGCGGATTTTATTTTATTTCGATCAGTTGTGAGAGTTTCTTACAATTGGATGACATTGCTTTGTAGAAAGAAAATACAAGGTATTTTTTAGTAGGAAAGAGTTGCATTTTTTGTGTTCATATACAACTTTGTCATTCGTTTTCTAAAATGTTGAAAAGGATCATGTCATTGGTGTAACACTCCTGTTTGTCTTAATTGAAGAAGTGGTACCAACGAGATGTCATTTACTATCAAAATTTTATCTGATGCATATGTTGTAGTAGAGCTCTCAACAATTGATTCCTCTCATGTTCTTGTATCAAGGTAGGCAAAGAAAACCTAAACAATAAATTCCTAACTTCTGAGCCTTTCCATTATTCTTGCTAAACGTTGGTCTCACTTCAGAACAATTGGAAAAGCATCATTCGAGATAAGGTTGTATTTTGCAGCCCCAAATATACATGTTGTTTCTGATATATAAAAACATGCGTTTGATTCTCATGGAGATGGCGACATCAACTAGCAAATCCCAACCTCTGCTCTTGAATAGAGCATGTATGTGGTCAGTGACAAAAGAAAAAATAACTTTACTTGTGACCTTTTGCTATGTTGGTTTTGATCTTTTGCCCTAGCCTTCATTTTAAACTATACCTGCACATTTTAATCAGTAGAGAGAGTCATTGAATTGTACTCCAGGTTAGATATGCTTCTGTCCTTTATGTTGTTTTGAGCACTGTCTTGTTCATCTGCCTTTTCTTTTGGTTGCTTTGCCTTCTCCTGTTTGCTGATGTATTTTCCTCTTGTCCAAAGCTTGATGTATGAACAAGATGGCAGCTTGTTCTATGTGTTCAATCTTGTTTATGTGAATTTATTTGAGCTTGTTCAAGATGTCCTGCTGTTTTTTGGATAGCTACATATGTTCACTGCATTATTCTATGAACCTATGAAAATTTACATGGTAGTGCGGTGTCGTTCTGATGATACTTAACTTTAGGGGAAAAGGAGGTTCAGATCTTGAAACTCATATCTGCCATATTAGTATCAAGTAGGCAGGTAACAATTTGCTAGAATTTAGTGGACATCCATTCTCCAAACTGTGTTACTGTTACAACATGATAGTCTAATAACATTCCTGATATCCTAATAAGAAGCCCAATTTTAACTCTTGATCTTTAAAAAATTGAGAACTCTTATAATTTTTTGTTCTGTAGTAATGATTAGAGGACTATTAGGTGTTTACATGCAAAAGAAATTGGGAAAAAAGGTTTGTCCAACAAAACATGAAACCATCTTTCCTAGCAGTTATGCCTCTTAATGTGGAGTGGCACTCTTGCTTGATCAGTCCAAGTAAGCTATTTTTGCATGCGCAGTTTGGCCACAGCTCCGCACACACACCTCGGCACTGTGATAGCACCCCCACCCCCCGAGGCAAGGAGCGACAGCTCCTCCACCTCACTGCCTGGGCGCTCGTTGCTGTCGTCCAGGCCGACGTGACCACACCAATGGTCGTCTGACTCCCTCGTGCGGGCATGAGCCCGCCGTCCGCGCGTGCTACCGGGGGAAGCAAGGGGCGACAACTGCTCCACCTCGCAGCTCGTCGCTGTCGTCCACCTATGTTGGATCCCTGCTGCTGCGGCGGCCGCAGTCGCATCGACAGCCAATGGACCGCGGAGGTCGTTGTTCAGCTTTGTGGAGGCATAGGGGAACTCCTCCTACCACTGCACGCCCTCCGGTCCCTGCGTTCCCTATCAGTACTTTTAGAAGGTTGGGCGATTCTTTATTCGGTGATTATGGGAACACATTGTATTAGGGTTTCGCGTTGAGGGGAAAACGATCTTGGTAGATGACAAAAGATCATGTTACGAGTCTTCTTTCTAATAGAACCCAGGGATCGTGTGATTTTCTTATTTTCTACTTTTCACGTACACATTATTATTTTGTTTGGTACAATTTATTCTCCATTTTCTAGCACATTTTCATTTTCGGAATTTGTTTAGGGTCAGATGAATCAAGAGCAGCATACTAAATTACTGATGATTGGCAAGCATTATTCCTACTCATGATTAGAATTGGCCCTTTGCCTTTACAAGAAAATTCTAGCAGATCGGTTCTTAATATTGACGAGCTGTTTCTAAGTGATGGTATTTCTAACAATGGCCACTCGGTAACCTTGAGATGATTGCCAAGGTCGCAGTTGTGTTCCATGATGTGAATGTGGCACATTTTTCACATCAGTATGTTGCCACTGGATTGTCGACAAAGGCAGCTCTAAAGGTGAATATTGCTAAAACTTATACATGTTATTCACATTCTACTATTTTTACAATATCTGAATACTTATCAATTAGCCAGTTGGAAGTAACTCATTCACTAGTTACAAATATAGTTGATCATCAGGCTGCAAACAAGCTCCCATGAACAATACAACTGACAAACTGAAACTGGTGTTCTCACATGTGTTGGCCCAATGCTAATCAGGACAGGATAGTTGTATGGAAACAGGGCATTATGTTCGCTAACTTCTTTTTTTCCTTACTACTTCCAAGTTTTGGTTGAGAAAATGGGTCTGTCTGGAGGAAAGAATGGTCTGTAATTGTTGCAAATAATTGCTTAAGTATATGTTTTGAGGTTTGTCTTTAATTAGCAAATCATGAATATCTTGGTGGTGACAAATGACAATTCTTCAGCTACTTATAATGATCACATTGTTCGTGCATGAGCTGCAGTTTTATCTCAGCACATACACAATACATCATCTACAATCAGTTTATCCTTTATGGACTGGAATTTATGATGAAACCTAAATAGAGTTTTGTGATCTCAAATAGCTATTATTACCCACTTGTTCTTCCCGAATGACATTTTCTTCATGTCTTTTTTGGCTGTTAGTATTTATATGGTACCTACTTATGATAGAAAAATTAAAATCCACTTGAGTTAAAAAGGTCATGAGCAAAAGCCCTGATTCGTTATTTGGAACGTATTCAGATCAGTGTCGAAACTCCAACTGATTGTGCAACTGTTGTTGTCCAAGGAGCCTTAAATGCAGATGCTGAAAGTGAAAAGCTATGGAAGAAAAAAGATGTAATTCAAAAGTAAGTGCACTTGTCTTCTTAGGTCCATTTTTAACAGTGCATATTTTCATGTTTCAATGATGTTCAATATTATCTATAGCATATCTGTTATAGTACACGGAGGCTACAAAATGCACTGGCACATAAAATTAATCATGTCAAACACATCCACACAATCTATCTCCAAAATTCAATCAACAATATATAGTGTACATAGTTTACTGAAGAATGTAAGGTTTAGTGGGAAGGGAGACAGGAATACTAAAAAATCCAGACTCAAAGAAATAGGGAAAAGAAAAAGGATGCAGAGTCTACAGCGAGTAAACTCGAGCGCTTTTATTCGGAGATGATGCAGAGCTCTCTGTGGGGTTATCCAAAGTTAATATATGTGTTTTGTTTAATTTATGCCCTTATTAGTCATTCTTTTGAAATTACTACCTCTACTCTTTTTCATTTGATGCTTTGGAAATTGACATGGTCTTCAAAGCATATCTTCAGTTTCTACTTTCTCTAAGCATTTGTTGTTAAACCCTAATGAGAATGTAGTCATCTAGAAATGTTTGACATTACAAATCTACTAATGTTATTTCTATGTCGAAAATAATGATTTTTTGTCTGAATCATCTCTATAATGCTTAAATCTACCTGTTGAACTCCTTCGTGCTGGACGATGAGGACTGGTTTGTGTGGCCCGCGACGACAGACCTGTCGTTCCCTCTCCTGGAGGTTGGAGGAAGAGGTGGGTGGGGGACGCGAGGCCTCTTTCTACCCTGCTGCTACACAAACCCACGAGAGAATGTGAGTAATCCTTCAACTCAGCAGCTAACACAGTTTATTTCTTCTTTACAACCACATCATGGTATGCTGCATCCTCTTGTGTAAATCAGGGAGCAAAATGGGCTATTTACCCACTAAGGGTTACAAATTAACATTTAGAGTGCTAGAAGTGTTCATTTTCAAACTACAATTTAGTAGTTCGACCAAGGATTCCATAATTCGGGGGTCCTGCTTTCTGTATCTTTTTGGTATATTTTATCTACCTATTGATATGGCCAAATTATTTGATGATATAATATGATTTGATATTTACATCCTTGTTGTAGCTCTAAATTGCTGGTATCCTGTTTTTGGCTGACAACGCCATTCTTGTTCATGAATAGGAAACTGATTATTTTTTTGCTAATGATGGTTGCTTGCACTATTGTTAGTTTCACTCTCTATTTGTGGTAGAGAGTTGCACATGATGTAGATGAGCTGATGTGCACTTGTGCAATGAGTTTGTTGCCACATACAATCTATTAAAAAATTATCCGATGGATTATCTAGACAATGATGTTTATATTCCATGCTATTTGGTTTTAGGAAAGAGTGGTATAATCTTTGCTGTGAAGTAGTATCCTGCTGGAGCAACCACCAATTCCCAAGATGGTGTCACTGATATATTTGGTAAGTGATTGCCAGTCCTCGAGGAGATGGTTACTTTGTTGTCTGTTATTTCCTGTTGTAGATATGTCTTTTTCATGGCAATGTGAAAACAGTAACTTCATATCACTTGCTTTTGATCAAACGTTTTGTTCCAAGGATTTTTTTGATCTATCATGTGATGTTTTCAATTCTCTTGTAGGCCATGTAATACGTCGCAAACATCCAACTGAGGTTAGTAATTTCTTCTTTCTTTTGCTCTTTATTGTGCTCTGCTCTACTCTCTCTCTCTAGATTTCAGCTAATGCAGTGAAGCATGGTTCAAGCTAGAGAAGCAGTTTTTTAGGTTCTCTTTTTCGTAACTAATCTTCAAATATTTTTTCAGGTTTGTTATTCAGCAAACCATTAAGACTGTGAAGGTAGAATGCCTAGGTCCAATTTGGTCTCCAAAATAGGTTGGATCTTTTATCATCATTGGTAGCTTGTATTTGTAGAGACAATCTTTTACATAAAGTTGCATGTTCTTTATTAAAGTAGTAGTTAAGAGTGTTATTACCTTTGTTTTCATGTTTTTGCACTAAATAAATTTCAAATTCAATTCCCAGCATGTCTTCTTTTTACATTCTAATAATGATGTATAAATACCATTAAAGTAGGGTTGTAGGGGAGCACTCTTCTTTCAGAGTGATAGATGTGGCTCTTTTGTTTAACTTAATTTGGTTAAGTGCAATATAAGACTGAGTGTTATTATCCTTTTTTCTTCAGTTTCATCTTCGTCCTTATGCTGCAAATGGGTTTGGATAGACCTTCTATTACAAACCTATTCACCTACAAGGATATTGTACAAGTGCTTGTATTTGAGATCCTAGAGATTAGAGAAGTTCCTGGATAGGCTCACAAATCCTACAGTCGTATGGTTGAAGAATCATGGATCAATCGAAAATCAAATATGCTAGATGATGGCACCCATTTTCAAGAAATTGTCAGGAGAAAGCTCCAAGGGACAACAGGAGACCCATTGTTGTGTGGAGGATATTTGATCTATCATATTTGCAACTAACACTCTATTGTGCACTAATATTCTACCGAATGATTTGCGTACCGTCGCAACGCATGGGCATGATACTATTAACACGATGATAGCACTTCCTTAGATCAGTAACCCATATGCTTGTTGCATCTAAAATATATAGTTTCATCTCAGACTTCATATTTTGTAGGGCTCAACTACTTAGAGTGATGGAGACTTGCAGAACAGTCTTACGTAAATAGCAGGCTATGGCCTTTGCACGTGCTGTAGCAGCAAGGTTTGATATCGACAACTTGTTGTATTTGATCACTTTTGCAGAGCATTTTGGTTCTTCTCGCTTGATGATCAACATTCTTATGTCTAATTATAATATCCTGGTTGCTCGATTAGATATCTCATTTTTAGTATCATGTACATCTTTCTTGGCTCCTCGTGATGTTGTTGAGACTACAATTTATCTTCAACTGACTCTACATTATAACTATGGATTTTACTGTGGTGACTGACAGTTAACGAAGGAGCCATGGTGTAGGCAATTACCAAACAACGAGTTGTTGAGAATCCAAATATGGGTAGTTTTTGCAATATGCAAGTAGCTTCAACTATTTATCTTTTTTCAAGTACCATATGTATCATGCTGAATCACATTATAGATGGTTCTTGTTGAAAATCCTAATCCTCAATTTTGATGGACTGTGTTGCATGTATGTTGTCGTAGCGCACGGGCATTGTACTGATGGTTGTAATATAGTGACCCCGTTGCAACGCACGGACACTCACCTATCATATATAGAAGTATGTATTGTACTGATGGTTGTAATATAGTGATCCCGTTGCAACGCACGGGCACTCACCTAGTAATACAATAAGTGTTAATATAATATTTTTATTTGTCTATAGAAACCTTACTAAAATTATGATTTTTGTCCATGTTCCACTTTATCTTTTCTAATTCACCTCACATGCTTAATATCTGAGTCACTACTGCATAAACTCTCATGCCTAGCGTGTTGCTTCTCTCTTGTCTCCTCCATATCAATATTTTATTAGCTATAAGATCATTGTTGTATATGCTCACAAGGTAGCACCCAATTAGCAAGCTTGCTTGCACACAACCAAGTAGGCAAGCAACATAAGGCCTCTAAGCATGCTATTGCCTTTTTATGCCATTTGGTCTCATCGTTTTAACTCCCACTCACTAACATGCACGTCATTGCCATTGTTGTTGAAGAGATAATGATGCCTAAGTGGAGTGTATGTGAATTAGGCACCTCTGTAAAAGCTCTATCTCATAAAAATATGACCTCTTAACTTAACAAACCTACACAATAAATAAAATATATGCAACTATAGTTTTAACTAAGTAATGCTATTTCTATCGTAAAGAGTTATTAATAATTACCTAGAGATGGGATAAATAGGCAATACCTAAATTTTCACAACTTAAAAACAAACTTGAATCCCAGATTAGATGTTAGCTTAAGATCTATAGTTTTACCATAAGCAACCTCGATCGATCAGAGTGGACGGGATAAAAAGGATAGGATATGGTTGGTGCTACAGCTCCCCGCTCCGAGGACGCTGAACACCTGGCATGTTAAAATCTCTGTTCCCGAGAGAAAACCCCTCAAATTCACACGGTTTTCAGCGTGGATCCTCCAGAGCTCGGTTGTCGTCGTCCTGTGGTGCCAGCGGTGAGTCTCAGCGGGCAGAGGAGGCGGTCGCCATCGAATTCCTTGGGGCGAACGAGGCCGGGCATGAGGCCCCAAATGTGTCCTGTTCAGGCCAAATTTGTGCCAGACTAGAAAGCATGGCGCGCCGTTGGCGCTCTCTCTAAGAGATCGTGCGCTAGTTATGGGCTTGGGTCTCCGCACTTTTCTTGGCCTTTTGGCTTAATTAAATTGTAATATTTGTTCTTACGTATCATTGTAACGCATGTACATGTACATTGTACTAGTGTACTCCTATAATCCTCATGCATCGTTGCAGTGCTTGGGCACTGTACCAATTGTCGGTGTTTTGGACCCGCGAGGACCCTCAACCGACCAGTGAATTTGATGCTGCGTGTCCCTGCCCAGATGGGTTGATGCAAGATAAAACACAAGAGGGAGGATGAGGCTTATATTATCTTGTACCGGGGTGCTCGTAGTAGGGGTTACAAGCGTCGCGCGAGAGAGAGAGGGTTTGGCCTTGGAATGAGCCGTCTGAGTTGGCCTCCTTTGCCTCTGCCCTCGCCTTCTCCCTTTGCCCCCTTTGGGAAGGCCTTGGACATCCCCTTTTATAGATACAAGGAGATGATCCAGCTGTACATATGGGAGTGTAACTGTGCGCTAACGTGGCAGGCGGAGAAGTGCTTGAGCCCTGTAGAAGCGTAGCTGACGGTGCGGCCCGAGGTCCTGCTGACGTTTATTTGCCTTCGTAGGGAGTTGAGAACAATCGACATCATGGACGCATGCAGGGAACCATCATTACCTGTTGCCGGAGTAATCTAGATGGGACACCGGTCTTGTTCCT
Organism: Zea mays; assembly: GCF_902167145.1. Taxonomy (NCBI): domain Eukaryota; kingdom Viridiplantae; phylum Streptophyta; class Magnoliopsida; order Poales; family Poaceae; genus Zea; species Zea mays. Next base: position 115,555,024 of record NC_050096.1, read on the forward strand.
TCATAGCCTGAGGCAGCTAGCTAGGGGTAGGGTAATGATGTGTCCCCTGTGGCGTAGTCGGTCCGAGGCCGAGGTCGGGCGAGGCGGCGACTCCTCCGAGGCCGAAGCTGAGGCCGAGGCCCAAGTTCAGGCGAGGCAGTGATTCCTCCGAGGCCGAGGCTGAGGCCGAGACCTGGGGTCAGGCGAGGCGGAGCTCCCTGTTGCGCCCGAGGTTGAGGCTGAGGTCGAGGCCTGGGGTCGGGCGAGGCGGAGCTCCCTGTTGCACCCGAGGCTGAACTCGGGGGAGGTCGTGACTTACTGTCGTCAGTTTTACCCTGGGGGTTGGCACAGTAGTCAGAACGGGGTGAATAGTGTTGTTTCCCTGTCAGAACGGTCAGTAAAGGGGGCAAAGTGACTGCGGTCATTTCGACCTTGCCGACTGAGGCGCGCGTGTCAGGATAAGATGTCAGGTGATCCCCGCATTAAATGCGCATGCGATACGGTCGATGGTAAGGCGATATGGCCGAGGTCGGTATACGACAAAGTTTGCCCGAGCTTGGCCTCGGGCGAGCCGGGGGTGCGCCCACTGCTTGAGGAGGCCCTCGGGTGAGGCGTGAATCCGTCCGGGACGACTGTTCTTGCCCGAGGCCGGGCTCGGGCGAGACGAGATCGCGTCTCTTGGCAGACGAGGCCCTGACTTGAACTGTGCTTGTCAGTCTTTACGGTTTGTTCTAAAGATGTTTTTCAGCCGTGTTTAGGAGTATTGGAGGTACCCCTAATTACGGTACCCGATAGTAGCCCCCGAGTCTCAAAGGGAGTGTAGGCACTCGCTTGGAGGTTCTGCCGGATTTTTTGCAAGGGGACCATCCTTTCTCGGTTATACTTTGTTCCGATGGGTGCGCGCGAGCGCACCCGTCGGGTGTAGCCCCCGAGGACTCGGAGGAATGGTTTGACTCCTCTGAGGTCTTAATTCTTTCCATGATTCCTCGATTGGCCTTGTTGTTCCCTCATGCGGCCTGGCCGCAGCTCGGGTGCATGATTAGGCTCCGAGTTTTTAAGCTGGTCTGTCGACGTGGTCGACAATTTGGCCGTAGCCTGGTGCGAGAGCAGCCTCCGAGCCTCTGCATGGAGCGAGAGGACGATCGAGGGCTGTCTCGGCTTTTTATTGTACGCCCCTTCGTCGCCTTTCCGCAAGGAGGGGGGAACGTGCCATGTTACCCTTGGTGGGCGCTGAACATGGTGTTTCTAGTGAGTTGCTAGCGGGTAATCCGAGTGGACGCCCGAGCCCCGTTCGATAAGGGTCGGCTAGTGGCCCAGAGGCGCGCTCCAAAAGTACCTGCAGGTGATTCGCTGGACCCGGACCCATTTGATAGGGTCCGAGGGCTTGGTGTCTCCCTCCGGTGGGATTCCATTACAAATCGTTCCCGCTAGTCTCGGAAATGTCTTAGGGTACCTCGGGAGCGTAGCCCGAGCCTCGACCATGTAACAGACGTACCTAGGGTCATCCCTCACTCTGCATGCTCTGGGGCGGCTGTCGAACCCTTCCGAGGGGCCAGCCTTCGATCCCCTGATCAGTAAAGGGCTCGGAGCCCGAGTGCTCTAGGGCGGTTGCCGAACCCCGCAGGGCGCAACCTTTGAACCCCTGATCAGTAGGAGGGCTCGAGGCCCATTTCCTTCGCTGAGAAGGTATTGGAACTTGCTCTCTGCTGCAAGGGGATCCAACGGGGGGGGGGGGGAGTGGTGACGTGAATAGGGTTCTCGCGGTGACTTGGCAATAGCTCCGTTAATCTAGCCTCTCACGGGCACTGTGCGGGGGTATTTATAGGTATCTGAGCGCCCAACGTCTTGTGTTAAGGACGCATGTGCCCTCAGACACCTAGGTTATCCCCAGAATATTCCCATAAAGCAGGGTTACAGACTGTAATTACATGGATGCCTTTACAAATTAGGCCCGTAACACGCAGCGGCCACGCAGGGCCCGTTACAATGGGCCGGATCACACGTGGGCCTTCGAGCTGAACGAGGCCACACGGTGGGATGACCTCATAGCAGGCCTTCGTCTGATGTCGTATGGGGCGAAGGGAGTCCCTGCCCGTTTTATCTCCGTTGGACCAACGACTGCAGCGAAGGCCTCGAGCGAAGTGTGGCGTCTTTGCCTTCGCCCCAACATTTGCCCTCCGAGGGACCAGTTCGACAAAGTCATCTGGTGCCGAAGACGTCGCTAGATGGCGGAGACGCTGCCCTCGCTCAAAGTGGTTCCACGGGGGTTTTTGACATGACCGTTGATTGACACCGTACTGTTGGACTGTGGGTTTCCCGAAGCGCCGCGCCCTGTGTATAAAAAGGGGCGGGGGTCGGTGCATTTTGAACTCCACTTTCTGCGCTCCGTGAAAACCCTAGCCGCCTTTTCCACCGTCTTGCTGCTCGTCTGCCCTCCTTGCTCTTGTTCACCGGAGATCTGGCTCGAGTGAAGCAGACCGCCCGCCGCCGCCGACGGTACGTAGCGATGCCGGCCTCTTCTTCTTCTGTTGCCGCTACGCCGCCGGCCGACGCCTCGCCGCCGGCCGACGCCTCGTCTGAGGAGACGCTGAGTACTTTGGTGGCGGAGGAGTTGCACGCCGGCGATACGGTGGATTTTGGTGTGTCGCGGATGTCGTCGGTCCGCGTGCAAGATATGCAGCGGCTGGGTTACTTTGGCGACGGAGTTGCTCGTGTCCCGGGGACGGAGGAAGTCCCCGAGCCGGAAGGCGAGTTGGTTGTGTTCGAGGCGTTCTTTGCCGCCGGTCTCCGCCTGCCTGCGCACCGATTTGTTGGAGAAGTGCTGCGCAGATTTAACGTTCAGATCCATCAGCTGACTCCGAATGCCGTGGTGGCTCTGTCGAAGTATGTCTGGGCGACGACTTTGTACGGCGGACAGCCATCAGTCGAAGTCTTTGCGAAGTACTATTGCCTGCACTGGCAGAAGAGGATGATTGGAGATGAAGTTGCCCAGTTTGGGTCCTGTACGTTTACGCCGAAGACCGGCAAGACCACGATGGAGGTAGTCGAGTTGGTTCCTTGCGCCCGCAACAAGTGGGGCAATTGGAATGAGTTTTGGTTTTACGTCGCGGAGGGTACCGTCGGAGACCATGAGGGGCTCCCCGTGTCCGAGATGTGCTCGCATTTTTACTCAGCATACCCGCCGTTTGAAGTGGTGGAGGAGGATGCGGACGAAGGGGCCCTTCGGTGCGCCGCCGGCCTGAGCAGTGGGTGCGATTTGGTTGAAGAATTTGTGGCGTACAGGGTATGGCCCTTGGCGCATGGCTGGGCGTTGGGCGAAGTGTGCCCTCGCCAGATGCCTTCCCATGGTGGGAAGCTGGTGTGAAGTCCTGCCTTCGCGCTGGATCTGCAAAGCCGCGATCTGGCCGCCTTTGTGCGTGAGGCGGAGGATGGGGCGGTGCGGATCGTTGGTCGATACGTGCCGAGGACAGAGGGCCAGCGTAGCTGGGATATCCGTGGATCGAATGACCGTTTGAACAGGGTTTTTGAATTGAATCGACTGCCGTATAACGGCTATCCCGGCCAAGACGATGTGGACCACCGCGGGAAGAAGCCGGTGGTAGAGTTTGGAGAAGACCCTGCGCCGGCGGCCGCCCCATCCTCTAAGAAGAGGAAACTAGGTACTGCTATGGGAGGACTTGGGGTTTCCGATGGTTTTGCTAGAGAATTGATGAGGACATGCGCGGCCCCGGGGGGAAGGATGTCTTCGCCCGAGCTCCGGGAGTCTTCGGCGCGGATGCTGAGGGTTACCGGGGGTTGGTGGCCTAGGAATGTTCCTATCCCCCGCGCGGCCAGTGAACACTTTTTTACATCTCGCATGGTTCGTGAATGGAAAGTGTTTCCTTACGGGCGGAATATTGCTGCTGTTGTGTCGGCAGTGATGAACAAGGATCGCCAGGGAGCTGCACAGAAGCGCCAGGCGGTTGTCAGGCTTCATGAAGCCAGGCCGAAGAGGCAGCGAGGGGCTGCGAAGGCTGCTGCCCCCGGCGGAGGCAAGCCACCGCTGGCGGTGAAGTCGACCGTCCCTGCATCTAGCAAGGCGCCGGAGGCTGCGGCTGGCGCCGGTGGTTCCAAGTCTGCGAAGGCTGTGCCGGCGTCCAGCAGGGTGCCGGAGGTCGCGAAGGCGGCCCGAGGGTTGCCATCGCCGGGCAAGCGCGTCGCCGACTTCGCCACCGATATTAGTGTGAACGACTATCTTGGTGGTAAGCCGTTGGCTTGATTTTTTTAAGCTCGTTGATACGTCGTAGGGTCGGACAAAGGCCAACTTGTTATTGTTGCGCCTGCCACGGCGACCACGGTGGCTGCCGTAGTGCCGAAGGCGAAGGGCGGTGCTCTTAGTGCCGGAGGCGAGATGCCGGCACTCGCTGCTGTCAGGGACGAGGCGGGCGCTGTGTCCCGCCGGCTGAAGGAGATGAAGGAGGCACTAAGTCAGGTACGTTGAGCTAGACTTCAAGTTTTTTTCTATCGGCTTTGTTGGGGCCGCGGTCTTATGTGTGTTTTGCAGGCGGCTGACTTCGCAGACCGCGCGGCGTCGGGGGCCCTCACGGCAGTTGTGTCTGCCAAAGTCGAGAGACTTCGGACGCAACATGCTGACGCCGTCCGGGAAAAATCGGCCGCCAACAGTAAGTGCCGCAAGCTGGCGGACAAGGTGGCCGCACTGGAGGGGGAGAAGACTGACCTCCGGCGCCAACTGGCGGGGGAGAGGAGGGAGGCCAATGAGGCCCTCGCCAAGGCGCAGGCTGCGCTTGCGGAGGCCAATTTGGCGCGGGCGGAGGGCAATCTTGCCAGGGAGCGCGCCGAGCAGTTGGAGGAGAGGCTCAGCGCCCTGCAGAGCCGTGTGGAGAGGGCCGAGGCCGCGACGCGCACGGAGGCTGAGCGGACGCGCAAACAGCTTATGGATTCATACCATGAGCTGGGCGCGCGGACCACTGACTTCGAAGTGCCGGACCGAGAGCCCGGACTTCGCTGCCTGGAGTGGGTACATGAGGAGTTGCAGACACTCCCCACTATCGTGGAGGGGTTTATGTCTTATGCTTCCCTGGTCACCTGTGAGGGGGCGATGAACGCGCTCTCTCGCGAAGGGTGCCGGCACTATGAGGTCTTCGACCAGGCTGATGAGGATTTCGAGCGAGATATCTACAAGGTTGAGGACCCTATAGTGAAGGAATCCGCCGGAGCCATCTACGACCGGATGTGGGATCCGCATGGTCGAGAGGTGGTCAGGGAGCGGGCCGAGACGGCGAGGGCTTAGGTAAAGTTTGGCTTTTGTTTGATGTTTGTTGGATGTGGGCTATGTATGGATTTGCTGAATTTGTGTGCTGTGTCTCAGGCGGCGCGTGGCGAGAGGGTGGATGATTTCGGGGCGTTGAATAGCGCGCTGCCTGACCCGGAGTCAAACCCAGTGGAGGCTGTGCCTGAGGCCGCCCTGGAGCCGCCCCCGGAAACTGCCGAAGGCGCTCCTGATGCCCCCGTAGCCGCTGCGGCCGGCGGAGGCCCTCCCCCAGAGACCGCCGAAGGCGCCCCTGATGCCCCCGCAGCCGCTGCGCCGAGGGTTGAGGATCCTGCGACGGTGGTGGCGGAGGCAACAGCGGAGGCGACGGCGGAGGCTCCCGCGACGGCTGGGTCTTCGCAGGTGGCGTAGTGGGTGTGGGTAGTTAGGGAATTTTGGATATGTTGCTGAATTTTGGTTGCTGCGCAGGTTCAAGATTTTGGGCCTGCGCACGCAACCGCCACTACTAATTTTTTGGCGGCTTCGACCGTGGATGATGGTAATAAATATGATGGGTCTGCATCTGAGTTTTTTGATTTTGTTGACTCTGGGAGCTCGGTTGAGTGGACTGAGGAGTCGTCGAAGGAGGACTTGGACTACTTTGCGGCCTTGGATGTGGCAGCGGCGGAGGCTTCACCGCACGCTGCGGACACAGAAGATGTGCCTGGTCCGAGTATCGGGCGCTGACGGCGAAGGGCGGTTGCGAAGCATAGAGTGAGTGGGGCGGAGGGCGGTCGACTTCGTGTGAGTAGGGCTGGCCGGCAGGAACTGTTGTCCTTGCCGGCCGCCGTGAGTACAGGTGAGGGGGAATTGCGGAGTCTTTTTGCGGGTGAGGAGCTTAGGATAATGTTATTCAACTATAGGGAGATGGGAATTATTCCGAAGGCTGAGCCGATGTAGAGTGTGATGCCCTCGCTTGTACATGTGTAATGGCTTGTATGATGAAGTTGTGTGCCCTCGCACATTCGGCTATGCTAGCGAATGCGTTACGTACTTGGTCAGGTGTAATTGTTATGCTGGACTGGTGTGCGTGTAGTCGGTCTTTGCGCGGACTGTTGCACGGACATGTGTAATTGTTATTGTGCTAGCCCGGCTGCGCCCGTAGGCGACTTTTGCACGGATAGTCTCCGCGGTAGACTTCGGTTTTTCGCACTTGTTGTGCTAGTCCGGCTGCACCCTTAGGCGACTTCTGCACGGTATGTCTTCGCGGTAGGCTTCGGTTTTTCGCACTTGTTGTGCTAGTCCGGCTGCACCCTTAGGCGACTTCTGCACGGTAAGTCTTCGCGGTAGACTTTGATTTTTCGCACTTGTTGTGCTATTCCGGCTGCACCCTTAGGTGACTTCTGCACGGTAAGTCTTCGCGGTAGACTTCGATTTTTCGCACTTGTTGTGCTATTCCGGCTGCACCCTTAGGCGACTTCTGCACGGTTCTTCGTGGTAGACTTCGATTTTTGCACTTATTGTGCTAATCCGGCTGCACCCTTAGGCGACTTCTGCACGGTAAGTCTTCGCGGTAGACTTTGATTTTTCGCACTTGTTGTGCTATTCCGGCTGCACCCTTAGGCGACTTCTGCACGGAGTTATCGCACGCGAGGGTGGCTAGCGCTGAGCCTCGCGGTGACTTCGTATTGGTCGAATGTCGAAGACCGTCGTCGCGGTCTTTTTTCGACGCATGTTTTTGCGGGGGTTTTTTCACTTGTATATTACATGGCTCCGCCTCGTTAAAAACCTCACCCCCCGGGAGGAAAAGAGTGCGGGCCAGAATAAGATTGTTTTTGCGAATTACAAGGGCGAATCAGCCCTGATGAGTCAAACAAAAAATTTGCGGAGGTTGTCGATGTTCCAGGAGTGCTCCAGGTCTTCGCCGTTTGGCGTTGTGAGCCTGTAAGCGCTGGGGGAAGCTTTCGTCTTGACTATGAAGGGGCCCTCCCACCTAGGCTCCAGCTTGCCCCTGGACTCTGTCCAAGCTGTTCGGACGAGTACGAGGTCCCCTTCGTTGAATTCCCTTGGGATGACTGCATGGTCGCGCCATGCTTTTGTCTGGGCTTGGTATTTGTTTAGAGCTTGTAGGGCGAAGACTCGGTCTCCATCGATGAGATCCTTTGAAGTGGGCTCGTCCACGTCGGGGACGGTTGAAGGAACTGTTCGCGGGGACCCATGTTTCATTTCTTATGGGGTCATGGCCTCTGATCCATATAGAAGGCGGAAAGGAGTGAACCCGGTCGCCCTGCACTCAGTCGTGTTTAGTGCCCAGACCGCCTCGGGTAACAAATCGGCCCACTTGCCCTTTTTTTCGTCGAGGAGCATCTTTTTGACAGCTGTGAAGATTTTTCCATTGGCGCGTTCCACAACTCCGTTGGACTGCGGGTGATAGACTGAGGCGAAGGCAAGCTTGGTGCCTATGGAGAAGCAAAAATCCTTGAAGTCTTGGCTGTCAAACTGCTTGCCGTTGTCAACTGTTAGTTCGGACGGTACTCCGAAGCGGCAAACAATGTTTTGCCAAAAGAATTTTTGGGCAGTCTTTGATGTTATTGTGGAGACAGCCCTTGCCTCGATCCATTTGGTGAAGTACTCGACAGCGACGAAGGCGAACTTATGGTTCCCCTGAGCGGTGGGCAGGGGCCCGACAATGTCCAGGCCCCAGCGCTGGAGAGGCCATGTGTGGGCGATCAGCTTTGTATACTGCGATGGGCTGTCTGACCGAGGAGAAAACTTCTGGCAGGCTTTGCAGGACCTTGTGACCCGATTTGCGACGCAGATCATTGCGGGCCAGTAAAAGCCTTGGCGGATCACCTTAGCATCTAGGGCCCTTGGCCCTGCGTGTGAGCCGCACGTGCCACTGTGGACTTCGCGTAGGATCTGGATGCCTTCGGTTTCGGTGACGCATTTAAGCATTGGCTGACTGACCCCCTTCTTGTAGAGTTGGCCTTCAATCAGTGCGAAGTCTCGGCTTCGATGTCTGGGGCGCTTGGCCTCGCTGATGTCGGTTGGATGATAGTACCCCTGTAGGAACAGGGTTATTGGTGTCCGCCAGTCTTCGGTCATGATAAGGTTGACTATGCGGTGGCCCTCGCTGTCATTAGTTATTTGGAGCCCTTCGGGGCTCCGGACGGCTGGCGTGCCGATGACATGAAAGAACACGTCGGAGGGCAAGGACTCGCCTCTGGCGGCAGCCTTGGCCAATGCGTCGGCCTCTTCATTCTTGGCCCGGTCCACATGCTGCAAGGTGAATCCCTTGAATTGTCTCTCGAGACTTCGGATGGCCGCGAGGTATTGCATAAGTGCGGGGTCCTTTGCTGCATAGTCTTTCTCGACTTGGCCGGCAACTACCTTGGAGTCTGTTTTGATGATGCAGGTGGTGACTCCGAGGGCCCTCAGCTTGCGGAGGCCAAGGATGACTGCTTCGTATTCTGCTATATTATTTGTGCATCTGTCAGATTCCAGAGCGAAGCTGAGGTGTGCGGCATATCTGTGCTTGACCCCGGCTGGTGAGGTGATGACTGCAGCGGCGCCTGCCCCCGCATGGCACCATGCGCCGTCGCAATGGATCATCCAAACCTTCTCTGCGGACGGGTCCGGCTGTGTTATTGGCCCAGTCCAGTCGACGACGAAGTCTGCTAGGACTTGTGACTTGATGGCTGTCCTGGGCTCGAAGTTGATGTGGTAGCCGGAGAGTTCGGCCGCCCGCTTGGCAATCCTCACCGATGCCTCTGGGTTTCTGAACAATTCGCCGAGTCCCCTGTCTGAGGTGACTCGGACCTTGAATGCTTCGAAATAATGGCGCAATTTGCGTGAAGACATAACGACTGCGTAGGCAATCTTCTCCAGTTCTGTCATGTTACACTTGGACGGTGTCAGCACTTCGGAGACGTAGTAAACTGGGCACTGGCTGACCACGCCCTCAACTGTCTGCTCCTGCACCAGTGCCGCGTTGACCACATGCGGCGAAGCCGCAACATAGAGCAACAGGGGGAGCGAGGAGTCGGGGCTTGTAAGGACGGCCAACTCCGATAGGTACTGCTTTAATGAGGCAAAGGCCGCTGCCTGCTCTGGTCCCCAAGCGAAGTCTTTTGCACCATAGAGTGTTTTGAGGAAGGGGAGACTTCGCTCAGCGGACCTGGAGATGAATCTGTTGAGAGCGACCAATCTGCCTGTCAGGCGCTGGACGTCTCTGGCGGACTACGGAGGCGTCATGTTTATGATGGCCTGAATCTTGGTTGGGTTGGCCTCGATGCCGCGGTGTGATACCAGGTAGCCCAATATTTTGCCTTGGCGAACGCCGAAGACGCACTTTTCCGGGTTTAGGCGGAGTCGTGCGTCTCGCATGTTCGCGAATGTCTTGGCGAGGTCGGCGAGATGGTCCTCCTTGCTCTTGCTGGCGACGACGATGTCGTCCACATATGTGAATATATTTCTGCCAACTTGCCCTTCGAGCACTGTTTTGGTAAGCCTGGAGAAGGTGGACCCGACGTTCTTGAGTCCCTTCGGCATTCTGATGAAGCAATATGTGCCGAAGGGTGTTATGAAGCTGGTGCTAGCCTTGTCTTCCTCCTTCATGTATATCTGGTGGTAACCGGAGAAGCAGTCGAGGAGTGACATGACCTCGCATCCGGCCGCGCTATCGACTATTTTGTCGATCCGCGGCAGCGCGAAATTGTCCTTTAGGCAGGCCTTGTTGAGACTGGTGAAGTCGATGCACATTCGCCACTTCCCGCTCTTTTTCTGTACCATTACAACGTTGGAGAGCCACGTGGGGTAAGCCACCGGCTCGATGAATTTGGCTTCCAGGAGGCGGTGCACCTCCGCCTTGGCGGCCTCTGTCTTCTCGTCGGACATTTTGCGAAGCCTCTGCTTTTTTGGTCGCACCGAAGGGTCAATTCCTAAGCTGTGCTCAATTATGGATCGGCTGACCCCGACCAGGTCGAGGGCAGACCAGGCGAAGACATCTTTATTCTTGGACAGGCAGCAGAGGAGTTTCTCCTCTTCATGCGAAGTGAGGTCTTCGCTGATAGTGACTGTCTGCTTGGGCGTGGCCTAATCGAGGGGGACAGTCTTGGTTCCGTCGTTGCTCTGCAGCTGTGCCTTATCGTGCTCTTTGTCGGTTGGGCTGACAGGCGCAGGGACCTCGCGCTGGGCCATGAGGCAGTGCACGTTTCTTTGCCCGGGGACAAAGTCCCGCTCTATGTTGCGCGCGGTCTGTTGATTGCCGTAGACCGCAATGGCGCCTAACGGACCTGGTATCTTCATGCACAGGTATAGTCCGTGGATGGCTGCCTCAAACTTGTTGATGGAGCCCCGGCCCATGATGGCGTTGTACGAATATACCATGTCCACAATATCGAAGGTTACTTGCTCACTTCGGGCATTGGGTGCTACACCGAAGGAGAGAGGCAGCTCTATTTTGCCGACTGGAAAGGTGCCCTTGCCGCCGAAGCCATACAACGGGTTGTCCGAAGGCTTGAGCAGGTTGTGGCTTATGCCCATGCGGTCGAAGGCATGGAGGAAGATGATGTCTGCTTGACTGCCGTTGTCGACTAGGACTTTATGCAAATCCCAGCCTGCCACGCTGCAGTTGATAACCATGGCGTCGATGTGGGGGGCGCTGCGCAGGTCGACGTCTCGTGCGTCGAAGGTTAGCGGTACGTGGGACCACTTTGTCTGCACGACTGGGCCAGTGATGGCGACGTGGTTGATGCTGCGGTAATGGTCCCGCTTCTGCCGCTTTGTGTCGAAGTCGGTGCTGGACCCCCCGGTGATCATGTGAATGACTCCGCGATACGGCTGATCGGCGAAGTCTTCCTGCTTTGGGGCGTGGGGGAGGTTTTGATGTTGCTGGTGTGGTGGTGGGGGTGGGGGAGGTACGATTTGTACTTCCTGATGGTGTTGGTAAGCGTGGTGCGGTGGATGCGGGGCGGGGGCGTGGATATATGGTGGAGGGGGTTGCTGGTAAGTGTGCGCGACAACTCTGGGGTTGTCGGCTGGCTGCGCCCGTGCCATCCTGTCTTTGGTGGCCTTCGTTTCTGGGCAATCTTTGGTTTGTGGGCGCAGTCTTCGCCATGGAAGAGGCAGTAGAATCGGCGCGGCGGCTGCGCACGCCCCCGTCCCCTACCGCGCGTTCCATTTCCGCGGCCCTGGGGGGATATTCCTGGCGACGAGGGGTATCAGCAGCGGGGTGCTGGTTGGCGATGTTGTGCACTTGCTGTTGATTGCGGCCGTCTCGACCGGAGTCTGGCTGCGGAGTCCTCGTCCACGTGCGGCTGGACTGTGGAGCATCTTTGGGCTTCCTTTGAGACTCAACCTTGCGCTGGTGGAGCTCTTCGGATTTGGCGTATTTTTCAAACAGCTGATATAATTCCTGGAGGTTCTTGGGTGGATCTCTGATGCAGTGGCTATAGAGGACGCCGGCGCGAAGGCCACTGATGGCGTAGTGGATGGCGATCTGGTCATCGACTGAGGACAGCTGTGACTTGAGTGTTAAAAATTTGCGGTAATACTCCCGCAGAGTCTCCTTTTCCAGCTGCTTGCAGAGCGAGAGTTCAGCCAAGCCGTCGGTGTCTGGGCGGTACCCTTGGAAGTTGAGCAGGAACTTGTCCCGGAGGCTTCTCCAGGAATCAATGGACAGCGGAGGCAACCTGGTGAACCAGGTGAGAGCTGGGCCTTCGAGGGCGATGATGAAAGACTTGGCCATTGTGGCGTCGTCCCCTCCGGAAGATGCAACGGCGACCTGATAACTCATTATGTATTGTGCTGGGTCGGTGCTGCCGTTGTACTTGGGATAGGTCCCTGCCCGGAAGTTAGCGGGCCAAGGCATCACTTGCAGGTGTGGCGCCAGGGGACTTCGCTCGTCGAGGTAGTTGACCCCTTGGAATGGCGCGGCGTGCGGGAAGGTGTGGTCGCGCTGGGGGAAACGCGGTCTTCCGGTTGTGCGCGCTGTTGCAGGGGTGGCCCATGCTGCAGGCCGAGGTGGCCTTCGCGCGTGTCTTCCAGTTGTGCGCGCTGCTGTAGGGGCGACCCATGCTGCAGGCCAAGATGGCCTTCGCGCTGCATCAGCGCGATCTCCCGCTCGAGGTCCTGGGCCTTCTGCTCTTCGTCGCGTATCATTTGCCGCACCTTGGCTAGTGCGGACACGCGCTGGCGCGTGGCCTCCAGTATCTCTTTCTGCCTCTGGAGATTGCGGTTCTTGAGGCGCAGGGCGCGCAACTGTAGCTGTTCTTCCGCTGAGACGCCGAGGACTTCACCGTCCTCGGTGAGGTACGCGCCCTCCAGTGGGGCGAAGCCTGGGGGTGGCTGCGATTGTCCTTCAGGGCCGCAGGTGCGGAGAGTGTCGTCTTCGCAGGTGCGGAGAACGTCGTCTTCAGTGGCCTCTTGGTGGGTGGATTGGGTGAGGGCGAGGGCCTTGCCCTTTCTTGCGGCAAGTAGTGCTGCCTTCGCAGCCTCGTCAGCCTTCGAGTTAGCTTTCTTGGGTGCCATCATGGGTGGTTTTTTCGTAGCACGAACGGTGGGCGCCAAATGTTGGAACTTGCTCTCTGCTGCAAGGGGATCCAACGGGGGGAGTGGTAACGTGAACAGGGTTCTCGCGGTGACTTGGCAATAGCTCTGTTAATCTAGCCTCTCACGGGCATTGTGCGGGGGTATTTATAGGTATCTGAGCGCCCAGCGTCTTGTGTTAAGGACGCATGTGCCCTCAGACACCTAGGTTATCCCCAGAATATTCCCATAAAGCAGGGTTACAGACTGTAATTACAGGGATGCCTTTACAAATTAGGCCCGTAACACGCAGCGGCCACGCAGGGCCCGTTACAATGGGCCGGATCACACGTGGGCCTTCGAGCTGGACGAGGCCGCACGGTGGGATGACCTCGTAGCAGGCCTTCGTCTGATGTCGTATGGGGCGAATGGAGTCCCTGCCCGTTTTATCTCCGTTGGACCAACGACTGCAGCGAAGGCCTCGAGCGAAGGGTGGCGTCTTTGCCTTCGCCCCAACAGAAGGAGGCAAAACAATATATAAATTTAAACAATATGGTGCACCTTTTTTGAGGCGGTCATCATGACGGAGGCAAAACGGCGCCCGCTTCGCCTGCCAGAGGTGTCGCGTGCCCTACCAGGGAGTTAATGCGACGGGACGGGCGATTCACGGGGCATCTGTTGCGCGTGCGCGAGTCGTTCGAGGAACGGAAAAAACATTTTGCCTTCGAGTTTGAAATTCACGAAGGGTTCGGGCGAAGCTTGGGTGGATCTCGCCCGGGCCTTTATATACCCGGAAGAGGGGCCAGCGGCGGTTCTTTACCCTGTCATTTGCGCTTGCCTTCTGCTTTTGTTTTCGCAACCTAAGAGAGTAGACAGAGAAGTGAAAACCGCGCACCTCATCCCCTCCAGCTCCACCGCTTCTGCTTGGCGATGGCTGACAAGGCGACCGTCATTCCGTCGCGCGACCCGTGGCCTTTCTCCACCGTTACTATGGAGGATCTGGAGGTCCTTGTTGCCGATGGTTTGCTCCGTCCTCTCTCCGACGGGCCGCAGCCTGAGTGGATGGCCCCCGGGAGCGAGGCCGACCCGACTCGCCGCCGAGGTACGTGGTCAGTTTCACCCCCTTCCATGAGCGGGGGTTTGGGATGCCGGCGTGTCGCTTCATGCAGGCGCTCCCGCACTACTACGGGGTGGAGCTGCATAACTTCAACCCTAACTCCATCGCGCAGGCGGCCATTTTCGTGGCGGTTTGCGAGGGGTTTCTAGGGATTGACCCCCACTGGGACCTGTGGACCCATCTCTTCTCTGCGGAGTTCTTCGCCGCGTCGACGGATGTGAAGAAGGTCTATATGGCGGTGCGGGCTGGCGGCTGCACCCTCTAGCTGAGGTCGGGGCGGGCATCGCAGTACATCCCTGCCTCCCTTGTGTCTTCGAACAAGGGGTGGCAGAACCAGTGGTTTTACCTCCGGAACGACGACGGGATGCTCCCGCCGTTTTCTCAATGAGTGGTGACCACCGCCGGCGACAACTGGCGTTGGGGGGCCACATGCGAAAACCAGGAGAAGCTCCAGCCCATTCTCCGTGCCCTATAGAGGTTGCAAACTGAGGGCCTTACCGCCGCGGGGGTTGTCACCGCCATCCACCGTCGGAGGGTGCTCCCATTGGTAGAGCGGCGGTTGCGGCTCTCGGATATGAAGCCGGGGGTTGATTTGGAGGGTTCACGGATGTCCTCGACCTCCTCTCCGCCGACGACCTCCTAAGACGGGTGGCAGGCACGGTAGGGAGGCTGGACGCTGGCGTCCTTAGCCAACCCCCGATGCGTCCTGACCAGGGGTATGTGTCCCTGGTAAGTGTCCGACCCTCCTTCTATCTTGCGCCATGTTTACTGCGTCTTTAGTTCTTACTGTTGGGATTTTCGTTCGTCCCCAGGGTTTAAGGGGTTTTAAACTCTCCCGCCCACCGATCCCGGAGGACGCGGTGGGCTGGACCGCGCGTAGGCTCGCCGCGAAGAAGGACAAGGAGAAGAAGGACGTGGAGAAGGCCCGAGCTCGTGAGAGGATGCGAGCTCGGAAAGCTTTGGAGAAGCTCCATCGGAGGCAAGCATGGGACGGGCTCCCGTTGGAGCCGTCGCTGGACACGCCTGACGATGATGATGATGACGACGATGATGACGACGAAGATGATGACATGGCGGCCCGGCTTGGTCTCAGTCCGGACCCGAGGCTGGGCCAGAGGTCGTCAAGCTAGCCCCCAGGTGGGCTGGCACCACTAACGTCTGGGGCCGGGACGCTGGGGTCCCGGTCCGAGGAGCGGAGGCAGGCCGAGGGGGTACTTGACCCCTTGGCCGAGATAATTGGGGTGACTCCGGGAGGTCAGACCGAACCGCATGTCCCCCAAGAGCAGGTGCCCGTGCCGGCCGTACGGGAGGTTGGCCCCCCCGGCTGTCGCAATGTCGCCTGGGTAGGCCGCCCCCTTGGTGCCTTAGGCGTCCGAGGTGGAAGCGGCGTCGAAGCCAGCCACGGGACAACCCTCGGCAGCGCCTGCGGAGACCGGGACCCGAGGGGCCTCCCTGCATGCACGATTGGCCTTGCCCCGGAGCGGGTAAGTATCTGAGGATACCTCTGTTTCAGTTTATTCGATGTGTGTCTTGAACTTGCCCCTTCTCCTTTTCAGCAAGCGGAGGCAGGGCTCGGCTGGCCTGGCCCCCTCGAAGGCCCTTAAGACGGGGCCGGCCTCTGCAGCCGGGGTTGCGGCGCGCCATGATGGTTAGTTGGCCTCTGCACAAGGCGCCCTCCGGAGGGGGCCCAGGAGGCACAGGCTGCCATGGGGCAAGCCTCCCCGGTCGATCCCCCTGTTGGAGCGGCCATCGTGCCAGGGGAGGCGGTTGACTCGGCTGCGGCTTTGAGCTCGCCTTCCTCGACGCCGACACCAACGTCGATTCCTACCGGGGCCGCCGCTGGTGCGCCCACGGTGCCACCCGCCGCCGCCGACATTGAGACGGCTGAGGTGCCTCCGCCCTTGGTCATCCCCGATCTCCCCATTCTCGTCCATGAGGAGGGGGCGACCGTTGTTGCCGAGGTCGGGGAGCGGAGTCCTGTCACCTCGGCCGAGGAGAGGCCCGAGACGTCGACTGTGGGGGTACCCGATGCACCGACTACAGGGGGACCCGACGCCTCGGCCGGGGGGCGCGCAGAACCATGGCCCGCCTTGGGGAGCAGCGGCCTTATCCCCACGCAGCTCAATCCCAATGAGTGGTGTGGGCAGCCGCTCCTGTTCTGGAGCCGCGACACCTCGGAGCCCCTCCTCTCCCTCAACGATGAGTTGGAGGAGCAGTTTCGGAATAATTTCCGTGAATATACCGAGGCGGCGATGAGGTCGCTTCGGTCGACCATGGAAATCCTTTCCAAGGACGTTCCTAGGGTCTTCCAGGTAGGTCTTGCGTAGAATTGACACCCTCGGCAGGAGCGTACAATCCTAGTGGCGTCGGCCACTACGGTCGGCCAGTAGAAACCTTGTCGGAAAGCGTTTCCCACGAGGGCCCGAGGTGCTTCATGGTGACCGTAAGCCCCCGAGTGTATTTCTTATAACAACACTTGTCTTTGGGCGACGGATATGCATCTTTGGAGAATGCCCGAGGGGCTGCGGTGGTACAACTCTTTTTCATCACCTAGTAAAACGAATGACTTGGCGCGCCAAGCCAGTCGCCGAGCTTCGGCCTTGTTGAGGGGCAGCTCTCCTCGAAGGAGATATTCCAGATACGGGGTCTGCCAGTTTAGGTTTGGTGTGACCCTGCTCTGCTCTATCTCGACGCGCAAGGCCTCACCCTCGGTGGTCGAGGGTACCTCGGGCTGGATCGAGGTCTCCTCGAGCTCGGGTGCGTCGTTGAGTTTGACGGATGGTTCATATATATCCCTGGAGAAGACATTCAGGGGAACCGTCGTTCGCCCCGAGGCTATTTTCGCCAGCTCATCCGCGGTCTCGTTGTACCGTCGAGCAACATGGTTGAGCTCCAGCCCATAGAACTTATCTTCCAAGCGCCGAACTTCGTCGCAGTAGGCCTCCATCTTCCGATCGCGGCAGTGAGAGTTCTTCATGACTTGGTCAATAACGAGCTACGAGTCACCACGAGCGTCGAGGCGCCGAACCCCTAGCTCGACGGCGATGCGCAGTCCATTAACCAAGGCCTCGTACTCGGCCACGTTATTTGACGCCGGAAAATGGAGGCGCAGTACGTAGCGCACATGTTTCCCGAGGGGTGAGATGAAGAGCAAGCCAACACCTGCTCTTGTTTTCATAAGCGACCCATCGAAGTACATGGTCCAAAGTTTGGCCTAGATTGGAGCAGTCGGCAATTGGGTGTCGACCCATTCAGCCAGGAAGTCTGCCAAGACTTGGGATTTTATGGCCTTTCGAGGAGCGAATGAGAGTGTTTCCCTCATGAGTTCCACTGCCCATTTTGCTATCCTACCCGAGGCCTCTCGGCACTGGATGATCTCTCCCAGGGGGAAGGATGACACCACAGTCACCAGATGAGACTCGAAGTAGTGTCGCAGCTTTCGCCGTGTTAGAATTACTGCGTACAGTAGCTTCTGGATTTGCGGGTAGCCGATTTTGGTCTCGGATAGCACCTCACGGATGAAGTAGACTGGCCTCTAGATGAGCAGTGCATGCCCCTCTTCTTGTCTCTCGACTACGACCGTGGCACTGACCACCTGAGTGGTTGCAGCTACGTAAATCAAGAGGGCTTCTCCCACAGCGGGGGGCACCAAGATGGGCGCATTAGTAAGAAGTGCCTTTAAGTTTTCGAGGGCTTCTTCGGCCTCGGGGGTCCAAGTGAAGCGCTCGGCCTTCCTTAAGAGGCGGTACAAGGGCAATCCTTTCTTGCCGAGGCGCGAGATGATGCGGCTCAGAGCCGCAAGGCATCCCATGACCCTTTGTACTCCTTTCAAATCTTTGATGGGTCCCATGTTGGTGATGGCCGCGATTTTCTCCGGGTTGGCCTCGATGCCTCGTTCGGAGACGATGAACCCCAGGAGCATGCCTCGGGGTACTCCGAAGACACACTTCTCGGGAGTGAGCTTCACGCTCTTCGCTTTTATGCACCTGAATGTCACTTCAAGGTCGGAGATGAGGTCGGAGGCTTTCCATGTTTTGACAACGATGTCATCGACGTAAGCCTCGACCGTTCTGCCGATGTGTTCCCCGAACACATGGTTCATGCACCTTTGGTATGTTGCACCTGCATTCCTCAAGCCAAATGACATAGTAGTATAACAATACATGCCAAAGGGTGTGATGAAAGAGGCCGCGAGCTGGTCGGATTCTTTCATCTTGATTTGGTGATAGCCTGAATAGGCATCGAGGAAAGACAGGGTTTCGCACCCAGCGGTGGAGTCCACTATTTGATCGATGCGGGGTAGAGGGCAGGGAACCTTTGGACATGCTTTGTTTAGCCCAGTGTAGTCTACACACATCCTCCATTCCCCACCTTTTTTCCTTACAAGTACAGGGTTAACTAACCATTCTGGATGGAATACCTCTTTGATGAACCCTGCAGCCATTAGCTTGTGGACCTCCTCGCCTATGGCTCTGCGCTTTTCTTCATCAAAACAGCGCAGGTGCTGTTTCACGAGTCGGGCACTGGCTCGGATGTCCAGTGAGTGCTCGGCAACATCCCTCGGTATGACTGGCATGTCCGAGGGACTCCACGCAAAAATTTCAGCATTTGCGCGGAGAAAGTCGACGAGCACTGCTTCCTATTTGAGGTCGAGCTCAGAGCCGATCCTGATTTTCTTGCTGGCGTCATTGCTGTGGTCGAGGGAGACGGACTTAACCGCCTCGGCTAGTTTGAAGTTGCCGGCGTGCTGCTTCGCGTCGGGCGCCTCTTTGGAGAGGCAATCCAGGTCGGCGATGAGGGCTTCGGACTCGGTGAGGGCTTCGGCGTACTCCACGCATTCCACGTCGCACTCGTAAGCGTGGCAGTATGAGGATCCGACGGTGATGGTCCCCTTGGGGCCTGGCATCTTGAGCTTGAGGTACGTGTAGTTGGGGATGGCCATGAACTTGGCGTAGCACGGTCTTCCCAACACCGCGTGATAGGTCCCTCGGAACCCGACTACCTTGAAAGTGAGGGTTTCCTTTCGAAAATTGGAGGGAGTTCCGAAGCAGACGGGCAAATCAAGTTGCCCAAGGGGCAGGACACGCTTGCCTGGGACGATCCCGTGGAAAGGTGCCGCGCTGGCCCGGATCGTGGACAGATCGACCCCCAAGAGCCCTAGGGTCTCGGCGTAGATGATGTTGAGGCTGCTGCCTCCATCCATGAGGACCTTGGAGAGCCTCGCGTTGCCGATGACAGGGTCGACGATGAGTGGGTACCTTCCAGGGCTCGGTACGCAGTCGGGGTGGTCGCCTTGGTCGAAGGTAATGGGCTTGTCGGACCAGTCTAGGTAGACTGGCGTCGCTACCTTCACCGAGCAGACCTCCCGGTGCTCCTGCTTGCGGTGTCGAGCCGAGGCATTCGCTACTTGCCCACCGTAGATCATGAAGCAGTTGCGGACCTCTGGGAACTCCTCTTCCTTGTCGCCCCCTTGTTGTTGTTGCCTTGGTCCTTGCCACCTTCTGCCGAGGGCTCGGCCTTATTGAAGTAACGCTGGAGCATGTCGCACTCTTCAAGGGTGTGCTTGACGGGACCCCTGTGATAGGGGCATGACTCCTTGAGCATCCTGTCGAATGTGTTGGCCCCTCCGGGAGGGTTTCGAGGATTCTGGTGCTCGGCAGCAGCGACGAGATCCGCGTCAAGAGCGTCGCGTTTCGCTTGCGCCTTCTTCCTGGTCTTCTTCTTCGTGCCACGCTGGACGGATGCCTCGGGGACGTCTTCCTTCTGTCTTCCCTAAGGTTACTTGTCCTTCCGGAAGATAGCTTCGACCGCCTCCTGGCCAGAGCCGAACTTGGTGGCTATGTCCATCAATTTGCTCGCCTTGGTGGGCGTCTTACGCCCTAGTTTGCTCACCAGGTCCCGACATGTGGTGTCGTCGAGGAAGGCCCCGATGACATCCGAGTCGGTGATGTTGGGCAACTCAGTGCACTGCTTTGAAAATCGTCGGATGTACAATCGCAGGGATTCCCCTGGCTGCTGGCGGCAGCTCCGGAGATCCCACGAGTTCCCAGGGCGTACGTACGTACCTTGGAAATTTCCAGCGAAGGCCTTGACTAGGTCGTCCCAGCCGAAGATTTGCGCAGGAGGCAGATGCTCCAGCCAGGCCCGGGCAGCGTCGGAGAGGAAAAGGGGGAGGCTGTGGATGATGAGGTTGTCGTCGTCCGTCCCTCCCAACTGACACGCCAGCCGGTAATCCGCGAGCCACAACTCCGGCCTTGTCTCCCCTAAGTACTTGGTAATGGTAGTCGGGGCTCGGAACCAGGCCGGGAACAGCGCCCGTCGTATGGCCCGGCTGAAGACCCACGGACCTGGTGGTTCGGGCGAGGGGCTTCGATCCTCCTCACTGTCGTAGCGTCCCCCGCGCCTGGGGTGGTAGCCTCGGCGCACCTTCTCCTCGAGGCGGGCTCGACGGTCGCTGCGGTGTTGCTCGTTGCCGAGGCGATCCCAGGCTGCAGGTGTCCTGTCTCCTGTGCGCTCGGTGTGGATCGAGGCCTCGCACATGCGTCGAGAGGACGCTGCGTGATGCTCCGAGGGGCCTCCTCGCCTTCGGGAGGCAGAGCTCTCGGCTCGTCGGACGGCGGCATTTTCCAGGAGGTCCTTGAGTTTGCCCTGGATACGTCGCCCCTCGTGGTGGATGGCTCCGGCATTGTCCGAACTAACATCGCCGCTGCAGCTAGGTTCTGGCTGGCCCCGCTGAAAGCCGGGGGCAGCCCTGTCCTGGCCTCATCGATGATACAGCGCTGGACGTCCCGGGCCCGATGACGCGCTCCTCCGGCGAGTGCTCGGCCTGCCCACTCCTACTCGATGTTTTTTCGGAGCTGCACAAGTTGCCCCGTTTCCTCATCGAGCTTGGCCTGCATCTCGCGGAGTTGCTCGAGCTGTGTGCCCTGACCCCCCGCAGGGACTCGGACCACAGCTAGCTCCCGCGGGATCTCAGCACGAGACGCAGACACAGGGGCGTCGTCATCTTCTGGCATGCCGAGGTGGTTGTCTTCATCGTGATCGCCCTGATCGATGTGGAAACACTCGCGACTTGGGCCATAACCCTCGTCGCCAAGGCTGTGGTCATCGTCAGAGTAGCCGGAGAGGCAGTGGTCACATGCGGACATGAAGTCTCGCATGGCACTAGGATCACGGAGTCCGGAGAAATCCCAACTGAAGTCGGGATCGTCTTCTTCCTCGGAACCCGTGGGTCCGGAGGTTGAGGCGGCCGTCAACAGGCTCCAAGTCGACCACATATGATACCCTGGAAGGTCAGGATATGCCCTTGCGAAAGCACCCGTCGAAGTGGGGTCGCTTGGTGGATCGAAGCTGAATCTAAAAGGAACAGGACGGGAAACGGATGGTACCTCCTGGTTGATGGACGGTGGTGAAGTCGCATCGGGGATGGAATGCACCATTATTCCAGGCGCGAGACTAATGCCCAACAAGTCCCTCGCAAGGGTGCTGGCTTCATTAGTCCGCCTGGGGTTGGCACGTTGCTGGGAGGCGACACCCGTCGTTGTCTCAAGTGCGAGGATGACGCCCGACATGTCTCCCACAGGGGGGTCGACGTCGTCGACTCGCTATGGTCCGACAGCTGACGAGATGCTGCCTCCTGCCTAGCCATGGTTGCTCCGTCTCCTCCTCCTGCGAGGAGGGTGGCGAGGCAAACCCGGGTGTTCCTCTTCCGCCACGGGGGGGAGTCGTCATCGAGTTCGCCTCCGCTGGGCGAGCCGGCGGCTGTCGTTGTTGTCGTGCTGCGGAGAGAGGAGTACCATGTCATAGCTGCCGTCGGGGGACATGAACTCGAGACTCCCAAAGCGGAGCACCGTCCTGGGCCGAAGAGGTTGCTGAAGATTATCCATCTGGAACTCAACGGGAAAGTATTGCCAACACGCAGTTTCCCCTACCTGGCGCGCCAATTGTCGGCGTTTTGGACCCGCGAGGACCCTCAACCGACTAGTGAATTTGATGCTGCGTGTCCCTGCCCAGATGGGTTGATGCAAGATGAAACACAAGAGGGAGGATGAGGCTTATATTATCTTGCACCGGGGTGCTCGTAGTAGGGGTTACAAGCGTCGCGAGAGAGAGAGGGTTTGGCCTTGGAATGAGCCGTCTGAGTTGGCCT
This sequence comes from Zea mays, assembly GCF_902167145.1. Lineage (NCBI taxonomy): Eukaryota > Viridiplantae > Streptophyta > Magnoliopsida > Poales > Poaceae > Zea > Zea mays. Next base: position 115,577,044 of record NC_050096.1, read on the forward strand.
CCTTCGCCTCTGCCCTTGCCTTCTCCCATTGCTCCCTTTGGGAAGGCCCTGGACATCCCCTTTTATAGATACAAGGAGATGATCCAGCTATACATATGGGAGTGTAACTGTGCGCTAACATGGCAGGCGGAGAAGTGCTTGAGCCCTGTAGAAGCGTAGCTGATGGTGCGGCCCGTGGTCCTGCTGACGTTTCTTTGCCTTTGTAGGGAGTTGAGAACAATCGACGTCCTGGACGCATGCAGGGAACCATCATTACCTGTTGCCGGAGTAATCTAGATGGGACACCGGTCTTGTTCCTTCGTAGCCTGATGCAGCTAGCTAGGGGTAGGGTAATGATGTATCCCCTATGGCGTAGTCGGTCCGAGGCCGAGTTCGGGCGAGGCGGCGACTCCTCTGAGGCTGAAGCTGAGGCTGAGGCCCGAGGTCGGGCGAGGCAGTGATTCCTCCGAGGCCAAGGCTGAGGCTGAGGCCTGGGGTCGGGCGAGGCGGAGCTCCCTGTTGCGCCTGAGGCTGAGGTTGAGGCCGAGGCCTGGGGTCGGGCGAGGCAGAGCTCCCTATAGCGCCCGAGGCTGAGGATGAGGCCGAGGCCTGGGGTCGGGCGAGGCGGAGCTCCCTATTGCGCCCGAGGCTGAACTCGGGGGGAGGTCGTGACTTACTGTCGTCAGTTTTACCCTGAGGGTTGGCACAGTAGTCGGAACGGGGTGAATAGTGTTGTTTCCCTGTCAGAACGGTCAGTAAAGGGGGCGAAGTGACTGCGGTCATTTCGACCTTGCCGACTGAGGCGCGCGTGTCAGGATAAGATGTCAGGTGATCCCCGCATTAAATGCGCATGCGACACGGTCGATGGTAAGGCGATATGGCCGAGGTCGGTATACGACAAAGTTTGCCCGAGCTTGGCCTCGGGCGAGCCGGGGGTGCGCCCACTGCTTGAGGAGGCCCTTGGGCGAGGCGTGAATCCGTCCGGGACTACTGTTCTTGCCCGAGGCCGGGCTCGGGCGAGACGAGATCGCGTCTCTTGGCAGACGAGGCCCTCTTGAATCGTGCTTGTCAGTCTTTACGGTTTGTTCTGAAGATGTTTTTCAGCCGTGTTTAGGAGTATTGGAGGTACCCCTAATTACAGTACCCAACACCAATGCACTACTATAATCCATCCGTCCAAAATATAGAAGGCATTACAGAAATGTGAAAATAGGAACGAGCAGGCCAATAGGCAGCCTAAATAGACAAGCGACAGACCCTTCTGGGCCTGAGCCAGTATATAGTCTATTTGTAACACCTTGAATTTTGGGTATAAAAATTTATTTGCTCTATACTCAAAATTCAAGTGTTACCCTCTCTTTTCCTTGTTTTTCTTTTTCTAAATAATAGAGAGCTATTTTGTTATATATAGTCGTAAGCCTAGTGAAGTGAACCATAGAGAAGCTTTGATTGTTGCACTCATGCCGTTGTATAGTGTTTCTAAGTGCAAAGGATGTTTGAAATATGATAATATACGTTGTAGAAGTTTTCGGTAAATTTTCATATTTTTCCATATATTTTTGAATTTTCCTAAAACTAAAAATCTATTTATTTGAGATACTTAAACATTTTTAGAATCTCTAAATATGCCTTTTGAGTTCATTAGGTGTCAAATCTAGGATTTTCCTAGAATTTTTGGAACCTTCTAGATATTTTTGGACATTAAATACGATTTCAATGTTTTTCCAAAATTATTTTAATATAAAAATTGATTTATTTTGAAAAATAAAATATATTTAAACCTTAGCAATATATATATATATGTATATATATATATATATATATATATATATATATATATATATATATATATATATGGCTGGAACCTTTTCGTCGAGCCTGTTCTAATAACAGATCCATTTCGCAAATCGGGATCCGTAGTGCAGTCAGTTCCTCGTCGAAGTTCACGGCGGTTTCAACTCCGATGACAACTCTCCGAAGAACTTCTTTATCTTCTCTCCTCCGTTTCTTCATTGAAATCGTCGTAGCATGCCTCGCTCTCTGACCGTGCACCGCCATGGCTGCACTGCGCCCTCACTGGTGAGCCCACCGGGTCATCGGTCGTGCAGACGTGCATCCCCTGCCCCTTCCATTTTCCCTGCGCGTGCACGCGCTGTAGAGAAAGCCGACGCGGCTTGCCATGGCTGAGCCCCTCTCCTCACCCCTCGCCCCTACCACGCAATCTCCTCCCCTGGCCGGTGTGGCTCGTGGTCGAGCCCTGCCCCGCGCGCTCCCTGCTCTAGTCTGCGCACAGCCATGGCAGGAGCTCCCGGAGGCTCCCTATGCATGGCCAGCACACTTGCTAGCCCCGGCTCCGGCGAGCGCCGTCACTTGATCTGCTCCAACCGGCGAGCCGCCATGGCCTAGTCAAGCCAGCCCCTTCCTGTGCGTCGTGCGCCCGCCATTTGCGTTCAAGAAGAAACAACCATCCGTAACTAGAGGAGAGAAAGAAGAAACTGTTTCTTTTCCCCAAGCGAGATCTCAGTATTCCACGCACGCAGGCACGCAGCCATGCAGCACGTGGTGGGAAACTGCTCTCCCTCACCACGTGTCGGTGCACGATTGGCCCTTGGGATCACGTTTCATGTTATGCCATCCCGCATCCCCCACATGACATCCCGAGGATCCTCTACGACAGTGCTCTCTTTGGCCCTTCGTGTGGTCGGATTCCATCCAATAGAATCACGCCATGTCCTCGTAAATCCGCGTTATGTTAACTATACAATATATGTTGCATTATAAATCTGTTTTGTATAGTTCGAATTGCGTTAGATTAATATTAACGTTGTTGACGCATTAATAATAATGTTTCATCATGGCCCATGTATTAGATAATTAATTAAATGTTTGTTTAACTAATGTTATTAAACTAGCTTTCTAATTAAATCTAATTAATGTCTTTTAAGTTGCGCTTTTATAAATATACATTAGCATGATTAATACCAACTCAAATGTTTTAATTTAATATTTGCTTAGCATAAATGTGATATCAGTTAGTGACTCTCGCCTGCGTCGGGTTGCCCCAGTTGTACCAGCCGCGCGGGATGATGATGTTGTCCATGTAGGTGTGTAAGTGCAATTGTCACACCCGGTTTTGAAGGGCAAACCAAATGCGAACCATGTACGTGCCAGGATCAGAAACTCACGTACACAACGATTAAATAATTGGACATCATCACACAATGCTCAAAGTAAATAACGGAAAATACTTTATTACAACAAGATGTCCAAGACATCCACTGAGTCTAATACATAGCCATAGTCTTTAACATAAATATCAAAGTGCGGAAATACGAAACGTAGAAGATAAGCCTACACAGGTAGCTGACTGGGGGTTTGCCACTAAGATAAACTAGAACTCATCGTAGTCCTGAAACTCCTCAAAGTCCTCCATGTTGCCAGCTGAAAGTCGCCTAGAGGGGGGGTGAATAGGGCGAAACTGAAATTCTCAAAAATAATCACAACTACAAGCCGGGTTAGCGTTAGAAATATAATTGAGTCTGTGAGAGAGGGCACAAAACAAATCTCAAGCGAATAAGGAGTGTGACACGTGGATTTGTTTTACCGAGGTTCGGTTCTCGCAAACCTACTCCCCGTTGAGGAGGCCACAAAGGCCGGGTCTCTTTCAACCCTTACCCTCTCTCAAACGGTCCCTCGGACCGAGTGAGCTTTCTCTTCTCAATCACTTGGAACACAAAGTTCCCACAAGGACCACCACAAAATTGGTGTCTCTTGCCTCAATTACAAGTGAGTTTGATCGCAAGAAAGAATCAAGAAAGAAGAAAGCAATCCAAGCGCAAGAGCTCGAAAGAACACAAGCAAATCTCTCTCTAATCACTAGGGCGTTGTGTGGAATTTGGAGAGGATTTGATCTCTTTGGTGTGTCTAGGATTGAATGCTAGAGCTCTTGTAAGTAGTTGAGAGGTGGAAAACTTGGATGCAATGAATGGTGGGTGGTTGGGGTATTTATAGCCTCAACCACCAAACTTGACCGTTGGTGGAGGCTGTCTGTTCGATGGCGCACCGGACAGTCCGGTGCACACCGGACATGTCCGGTGCCCCAGCCACGTCATCAATGCCGTTGGATTCCGACCGTTGGAGTTCTGACTTCTGGGCCCGCCTTGATGTCCGGTGGCGCACCGGACACGAACTGTTCACTGTCCGGTGTGCCAGCATGGGCGTGCCTGACGCCTGCGCGCTCTGGCGCGCATTTATTGCAGTTGTAGGCGACCGTTGGCGCGAAGTAGCCGTTGCTCCGAGGATGCACCGGACAGTCCGGTGCACACCGGACATGTCCGGTGAATTATAGCGGAGCAGCCCTCGAAAAATCCCGAGGATGGCGAGTTCCAGAGCCGCGACCCGTTGGAGCACCGGACACTGTCCGGTGTACACCGGACAGTCTGGTGAATTATAGCGCGCCGGCTCCTGGAAAATCCCGAGGCTAAGGAGTTCAGTGCGAGGCCCCCTGGTGCACCGGACACTGTCCGATGCGCCACCGGACAGTCCGGTGCGCCACACCAGGGAGGCTTCCGGGGTGCCTTAAGTACTCTATTTTGAACCCAACTTTGGTCTTTTTAATTGGCTTGTTGTGAACCTTTGACACCTATATAACTTATACACTTAGAGCAAACTAGTTAGTCCAATTATTTGTGTTGGGCAATTCAACCACCAAAATTATTTAGGAACTATGTGTAAGCCTAATTCCCTTTCAATCTCCCCCTTTTTGGTGATTGATGCCAACACAAACCAAAGCAAATATAGAAGTGCATAATTGAACTAGTTTGCATAATGTAAGTGCACATGTTGCTTGGAATTGAGCCAATATAAATACTTACAAGATATGCATGGATTGTTTCTTTGTTTTTGACATATTGAACCATATTTGCACCACAAGTTTTGTTTTGCAAAATCTTTTGTAAATTCTTTTCAAGAACTTTTTGCAAGATAGTCAAAGGTAAATGAGTAAGATTTTTGCAAAGCATTTTCAAGCTTGAAATTTTCTCCCCTGGTTTCAAATGCTTTTCCTTTGACTAAACAAAACTCCCCCTTAAATAAATTCTCCTCTTAGTGTTCAAGAGGGTTTTAAGACATCAATTTTGAAAATACTACTTGCTCCCCCTTTAGAACACAAAGAGATACTAATTTTGAAATTTTCTTAATTTTAAAATTAGGGTGGTGGTGCGGTCCTTTTGCTTTGGGCTCATATTTTCTCCCCCTTTGGCATGAATCGCCAAAAACGGAATCATTAGAGCCCTATGAAGTACGTTTGGTCATAAAATAAATGAGTGAAGATTATACCAAACGTTGGAGAGTGATGCGGAGCGACAGCGAAGGATGAGTAGTAGAGTGGAGTGGAAGCCTTTGTCTTCGCCGAAGACTCCAATTCCCTTTCAATATACCTATGACTTGGTTTGAAATACACTTGAAAACACATTAGTCATAGCATATAAAAGAGACATGATCAAAGGTATACTTACGAGCTATGTGCAAGTTTAGCAAAAGAAATTCCTAGAATCAAGAATATTAAGCTCATGCCTAAGTCTGGTAAAAGATTGTTCATCAAGTGGCTTGGTAAAGATATCGGCTAATTGATTTTTAGTGTTAATGTATGAAATCTCGATATCCCCCTTTTGTTGGTGATCCCTAAGAAAATGATACCGAATGGCTATGTGTTTAGTGCGGCTATGCTCAACAGGATTATCCGCCATGCGGATTGCACTCTCATTATCACATAGAAGAGGAACTTTGGTTAGTTTGTAACCGTAGTCCCGCAGGGTTTGCCTCATCCAAAGCAATTGCGCGCAACAATGTCCTGCGGCAATATACTCGGCTTCGACGGTAGAAAGAGCTACCGAATTTTGCTTCTTTGAAGCCCAAGACACCAAGGATCTTCCCAAGAACTGGCAAGTCCCCGATGTGCTCTTTCTATTAATCTTACACCCCGCCCAATCGGCATCCGAATAACCAATCAAATCAAATGTGGATCCCCGAGGGTACCAAAGCCCAAACTTAGGTGTATAAGCCAAATATCTCAAGATTCGTTTTACGACCGTAAGGTGTGATTCCTTAGGGTCGGCTTGGAATCTTGCACACATGCATACGGAAAGCATAATGTCCGGTCGAGATGCACATAAATAAAGCAATGATCCAATCATCGACCGGTATACCTTTTGATCGACGGATTTACCTCCCGTGTCGAGGTCGAGATGCCCATTGGTTCCCATGGGTGTCTTGATGGGCTTGGCATCCTTCATTCCAAACTTGGTTAGAATGTCTTGAGTGTACTTCGTTTGACAAATGAAGGTGCCCACTTGGAGTTGCTTGACTTGAAATCCTAGGAAATACTTCAACTCCCCCATCATCGACATCTCGAATTTTTGTGTCATGATCCTACTAAATTCTTCACATGTAGATTCGTTAGTAGACCCAAATATGATATCATCAACATAAATTTGGCATACAAACAAATCATTGTCAAGAGTCTTAGTGAATAAAGTAGGATCGGCTTTGCCGACTTTGAAGCCATTAGCAATAAGAAAATCTCTAAGGCATTCATACCATGCTCTTGGGGCTTGCTTGAGCCCATAAAGCGCCTTAGAGAGCCTATAGACATGGTTAGGGTACTCACTATCTTCAAAGCCGGGAGGTTGCTCAACATAGACCTCCTCCTTGATTGGTCCATTGAGGAAGGCACTCTTCACGTCCATTTGATAAAGCTTGAAGCCATGGTAAGTAGCATAGGCTAATAATATGCGAATTGACTCAAGCCTAGCTACGGGTGCATAGGTTTCACCGAAATCCAAACCTTCGACTTGTGAATACCCTTTGGCCACGAGTCGAGCTTTGTTCCTTGTCACCACACCATGCTCGTCTTGCTTGTTGCGGAAGACCCACTTGGTTCCTACAACATTTTGGTTAGGACATGGAACTAAATGCCATACCTCGTTCCTTGTGAAATTGTTGAGCTCCTCTTGCATCGCCACCACCCAATCCGAATCTTGTAGTGCTTCCTCTACCCTGTGTGGCTCAATAGAGGAAACAAACGAGTAATGTTCACAAAAATGTGCAACACGAGATCTAGTAGTTACCCCCTTATGAATGTCGCCGAGGATGGTGTCGACGGGGTGATCTCGTTGTATTGCTTGGTGGACTCTTGGGTGTGGCGGCCTTAGTTGTTCATCCTCCTTGTCTTCATCATTTGCATCTCCCCCTTGATCATTGCCGTCATCTTGAGGTGGCTCATCTCTTTGATCTTTACCTTCATCAACTTGAGCCTCGTCCTCATTTTGGGTTGGTGGAGATGCTTGTGTTGAGGAGGATGGTTGATCTTGTGCATGTGGAGGCTCTTCGGATTCCTTAGGACACACATCCCCAATGGACATGTTCCTTAGCGCTATGCACGGAGCCTGTTCTTCACCTATCTCATCAAGATCAACTTGCTCTACTTGAGAGCCATTAGTTTCATCAAACACAACGTCACAAGAAACTTCAACTAGTCCTAAGGACTTGTTAAAGACTCTATATGCCCTTGTGCTTGAGTCATATCCTAGTAAAAAGCCTTCTACAGTTTTAGGAGCAAATTTAGATTTTCTACCTCTCTTAACAAGAATAAAGCATTTGCTACCAAAAACTCTAAAATATGAAATATTGGGCTTTTTACCAGTGAGGAGTTCATAGGATGTCTTCTTGAGGATTCGGTGAAGATATAACCGGTTGATGGCGTAGCAGGCGGTGTTCACCGCCTCGGCCCAAAACCGATCCGGTGTCTTGTACTCATCAAGCATGGTTCTTGCCATGTCCAATAGAGTTCGATTCTTCCTTTCCACTACACCATTTTGTTGTGGAGTGTAGGGAGAAGAAAACTCATGCTTGATGCCCTCTTCCTCAAGAAAGTCTTCTATTTGTGAGTTCTTGAACTCCGTCCCATTGTCGCTTCGAATTTTCTTGATCCTTGAGTTGAATTCATTTTGAGCCCGTCTCAAGAATCTCTTTAAGGTCTCTTGGGTATGGGATTTTTCCTGCAAAAAGAACACCCAAGTGAAGCGAGAATAATCATCCACAATAACTAGACAGTACTTACTCCCGCCGATGCTTATGTAAGCGATCGGGCCGAATAGGTCCATGTGTAGGAGCTCCAGTGGCCTGTCACTAGTCATGATGTTCTTGTGTGGATGATGAGTCCCAACTTGCTTCCCGGCTTGGCATGCGCTACAAATCCTGTCTTTCTCAAAATGAACATTTGTTAGTCCTAAAATGTGCTCTCCCTTTAGAAGCTTATGAAGATTCTTCATTCCAACATGGGCTAGTCGGCGGTGCCAGAGCCAGCCCAAGTTAGTCTTAGCAACCAAGCAAGTGTCGAGTTCAGCTCTATCAAAATCTACCAAGTATAGCTGACCCTCTAACACTCCCTTGAATGCTATTGAATCATCACTTCTTCTAAAGACAGTAACACCTACATCAGTAAATAGACAGTTGTAGCCCATTTGACATAATTGGGATACAGAAAGCAAATTGTAATCTAAAGAATCTACAAGAAAAACATTGGAAATAGTATGGTCAGGTGATATAGCAATTTTACCCAATCCTTTGACCAAACCTTGATTTCCATCCCCGAATGTGATAGCTCGTTGGGGATCTTGGTTTTTCTCATATGAGGAGAACATCTTCTTCTCCCCTGTCATGTGGTTTGTGCACCCGCTGTCGAGTATCCAACTTGAGCCCCCAGATGCATAAACCTACAAAACAAGTTTAGTTCTTGACTTTAGGTACCCAAACGGTTTTGGGTCCTTTGGCATTAGATACAAGAACTTTGGGTACCCAGACACAAGTCTTTGACCCCTTGTGTTTGCCCCCAACAAACTTGGCAACTACCTTGCCGGATTTGTTAGTTAAAACATATGATGCATCAAAAGTTTTAAAAGAAATGTCATGCTCATTTGATGCATTAGGAGTTTTCTTCTTAGGCAACTTAGCACGGGTTGGTTGCCTAGAGCTAGATGTCTCACCCTTATACATAAAAGCATGGTTAGGGCCAGAGTGAGACTTCCTAGAGTGAATTTTCCTAATTTTGTTCTCAGAATAACCGGCAGGGTATAAAATGTAACCCTCGTTATCCTGAGGCATGGGAGCCTTGCCCTTAACAAAATTTGACAATCTTTTAGGAGGGGCACTAAGTTTGACATTGTCTCCCCTTTGGTAACCAATGCCATCCTTAATGCCAGGGTGTCTCCCATTATAGAGCATACTTCTAGCAAATTTAAATTTTTCATTTTCTAAGTTATGCTCGGCAATCTTTGCATCTAATATTGCTATATGATCATTTTGTTGTTTAATCAAAGTCATGTGATCATGAATAGCATTAATATCAACATCTCTACATCTAGTACAAATGGAAACATGCTCAACACTAGATGTAGAGGGTTTGCATGAATTAAGTTCAACGATCTTAGCATGCAAGATATCATTATTATCTCTAAGATCGGAAATTGTAACATTGCAAGCATCTAGTTCTTTAGCCTTAGCAATTAAATTTTCATTTTCTACTCTAAGGCTAGCAAGAGAAATGTTTAATTCTTCAATCTTAGCAAGCAAATCATCATTATCATTTCTAAGATTGGGAATTGAAACATTACAAACATGTGAGTCAACCTTAGCATTTAAACTAGCATTTTCATTTCTAAGGTTGGTAATAGTATCATGGCAAGTACTCAGCTCACTAGATAATTTCTCACATTTTTCTACCTCTAGAGCATAAGCATTTTTAACCTTAACATGCTTTTTTATTTTCCTTGATTAGGAAGTCCTCTTGGGAGTCCAAGAGGTCATCCTTTTCATGGATGGCACTAATTAGCTCATTTAGTTTTTCCTTTTGTTCCATGTTAAGGTTGGCAAAAAGAACGCGCAAGTTATCCTCCTCATTGCTAGCATCATCCTCATCACTAGAGGTTTCATATTTAGTGGAGGATCTTGATTTTACCTTCTTCCTTTTGCCGTCCTTTGCCATGAGGCACTTGTGGCCGACGTTGGGGAAGAGGAGTCCCTTGGTGACGGTGATGTTGGCGGCGTCCTCGTCGGAGGAGGAGTCGGTGGAGCTCTCGTCGGAGTCCCACCCGCGGCACACGTGAGCATCGGCGCCCCTCTTCTTGTGGTACCTCTTCTTTTCTTTCCTCTTTCCCTTCTTGTCGTTATCCCTGTCACTGTCACTTGATAATGGACATTTAGCGATAAAGTGACCGGGCTTACCACACTTGTAGCAAACCTTCTTGGAACGGGATTTGTAATCCTTCCCCTTCCGTTGCTTGAGGATTTGGCGAAAGCTTTTGATGATTAAAGCCATCTCCTCATTGTCGAGCTTGGAGGCGTCAATTGGTTGTCTACTCGGTGTAGAGTCCTCCTTCTTCTCCTCCGTCGCCTTAAATGCCACCGGTTGTGCTTCGGACGTGGAGGGTTCATCAAGCTCGTTGATCTTCTTGGAGCCCTTGATCATACATTCAAAGCTCACAAAATTCCCGATAACTTCCTCGGGGGTCATTTGAGTATATCTAGGATTACCACGAATTAATTGAACTTGAGTGGGGTTAAGGAAAATGAGTGATCTAAGAATAACCTTAACCACCTCGTGGTCATCCCACTTCTTTCTCCCGAGGTTGCGCACTTGGTTCACCAAAGTCTTGAGCCGGTTGTACATGTCTTGTGGCTCTTCCCCTTGGCGAAGTCGAAAGCGACCGAGCTCCCCCTCGATCGTTTCCCGCTTGGTGATCTTTGTTAGTTCATCACCCTCGTGCGCGGTCTTGAGGAGGTCCCAAATTTCCTTTGCATTCTTCAACCCTTGCACCTTGTTGTATTCCTCTCTATTTAGAGAGGCCAAGAGTATGGTTGTGGCTTGGGAGTTGAAGTGCTCGATTTGGGCCACCTCGTCCTCATCATAATCCTCATCCCCTACGGATGGTACCTGTGCTCCAAACTCAACAACATTCCATATACTTTTGTGGAGTGAGGTTAGATGAAATTTCATTAAATCACTCCACCTAGCATAATCTTCACCGTCAAAGGTTGGCGGTTTGCCTAATGGAACGGAAAGTAATGGAGTATGTCTAGATGTACGAGGATAGTGTAAAGGGATCTTACTAAACTTCCTGCGCTCTTGGCGCTTAGAAGTTACGGACGGCGCATCGGAGTCGGAGGTTGATGTTGATGAAGTATCGGTCTCGTAGTAGACCACTTTCCTCATCCTCTTATGCTTGTCGCCTTTCCGATGCGACTTGTGAGAAGAAGATTTTTCCTTCTTCTCTTTGTGGTGAGAAGAGGAAGATCTTTTCTCCTTCCGTTTGGAGGAGTCCTTCTTCTTCTCCTTCCTCTTGGTGCGGGACTCTTCCGATGAAGTGCTCCCTTGGCTTGTAGTGGGCTTGTCGCCGGTCTCCATCTCCCTCTTGGTGTGATCTCCCGACATCACTTCGAGCGGTTAGGCTCTAATGAAGTACCATGCTCTGATACCAATTGAAAGTCGCCTAGAGGGGGGGTGAATAGGGCGAAACTGAAATTCTCAAAAATAATCACAACTACAAGCCGGGTTAGCGTTAGAAATATAATTGAGTCCGTGAGAGAGGGCACAAAACAAATCTCAAGCGAATAAGGAGTGTGACACGTGGATTTGTTTTACCGAGGTTCGGTTCTCGCAAACCTACTCCCCGTTGAGGAGGCCACAAAGGCCGGGTCTCTTCAACCCTTACCCTCTCTCAAACGGTCCCTCGGACCGAGTGAGCTTTCTCTTCTCAATCACTTGGAACACAAAGTTCCCACAAGGACCACCACAAAATTGGTGTCTCTTGCCTCAATTACAAGTGAGTTTGATCGCAAGAAAGAATCAAGAAAGAAGAAAGCAATCCAAGCGCAAGAGCTCGAAAGAACACAAGCAAATCTCTCTCTCTAATCACTAGGGCGTTGTGTGGAATTTGGAGAGGATTTGATCTCTTTGGTGTGTCTAGGATTGAATGCTAGAGCTCTTGTAAGTAGTTGAGAGGTGGAAAACTTGGATGCAATGAATGGTGGGTGGTTGGGGTATTTATAGCCTCAACCACCAAACTTGACCGTTGGTGGAGGCTGTCTGTTCGGTGGCGCACCGGACAGTCCGGTGCACACCAGACATGTCCGGTGCCCCAGCCACGTCATCAATGCCGTTGAATTCCGACCGTTGGAGTTCTGACTTCTGGGCCCGCCTTGATGTCCGGTGGCGCACCGGACACGAACTGTTCACTGTCCGGTGTGCCAGCATGGGCGTGCCTGACGCCTGCGCGCTCTGGCGCGCATTTATTGCAGTTGCAGGCGACCGTTGGCGCGAAGTAGCCGTTGCTCCGAGGATGCACCGGATAGTCCGGTGCACACCGGACATGTCCGGTGAATTATAGCAGAGCAGCCCTCGAAAAATCCCGAGGCTGGCGAGTTCCAGAGCCGCGACCCGTTGGAGCACCGGACACTGTCCGGTGTACACCGGACAATCCGGTGAATTATAGCGCGCTGGCTCCTGGAAAATCCCGAGGCTAAGGAGTTCAGCGCGAGGCCCCCTGGTGCACCGGACACTGTCCGGTGCGCCACCGGACAGTCCGGTGCGCCACACCAGGGAGGCTTCCGGGGTGCCTTAAGTACTCTATTTTGAACCCAACTTTGGTCTTTTTAATTGGCTTGTTGTGAACCTTTGACACCTGTATAACTTATACACTTAGAGCAAACTAGTTAGTCCAATTATTTGTGTTGGGCAATTCAACCACCAAAATTATTTAGGAACTATGTGTAAGCCTAATTCCCTTTCACCAGCATCTCCTCCTGAGCTCCGAGTACAGTGGGGACAACCTGGGTGGGGTGGTTTGTAAAGCAAGGGTGAGTACACATCAACGTACTTAGCAAATGTCCCGTTTGGCTAAAGTGGACTAGTTGTATATGGAGTTACGGTTAAGCAGTTGCTTTTAGTTGGTCAAGTATTTATTACTTAATAGTAGAGCCAAGTTTTAGTAATAAACCCAGTTATTACCCAAAAGCACTCCCTCCAAGAGGAAATACCAGAGATCATAGTTATACCATCATCATTAATCATCCTCATAAAAATAACCAAAGTTCTTCTAATCAAAGAGGATCCCAAGGCCGCTCTTAACCGTGAGCATGGCTGACATATCAGTTTCTAACACTTTGCAGAGGTCGCACACTTTACCCACAAGTCGTGATTCCCGTTCTGCCCGGAGATCATGACTCTCCATTGATCACTACCAAGGTGACCTAGCAGGGTCTCACTACATAGCCTTTACAAAGATTTACTAGAGGTCATAGGTGCCCGTTAGGTTTCTCCAGTTTGATAAACACAATACATCTCCCCAAAGGAAGGATGACTAACAAAACCAAATCGAGAACCTCCGCAACCTACCTCGGCAGAGCAAGTACTGTGCCCGGACCCCATTGACGACCCTACGGCGAAGCCAACTACTCCTATGGTTCCTCTAATTAATCAGCTAAGGGCGTCCCATTCCACCCTCATGGTTGCACTATTATTGTAACACCCCTGGTGTTACGAGAACTAAAATTGTGGCATGTCATCATATGCATTAGCATTATCTTGCTTGATACACCTAGAATACATTTTACTAGGTCCAAAATTTCAATTGAAACCCTAAACTAGCCCAAAAAGTGGAATTTAAAATCTAGTGAGAAGTTGCCAAAAGTCCATATACCAAAGTGGTAAAGCTTGGAAAGTTGAACAACTTCCATGTGTGGAGATGTCCAAGTTTTATAGGAAAAGTTGGAGTAAAATGCTAAATTCAATTCTGATTCAGATTTGAAGTTTGCTGAAAATAATATCAACTAGCTGTTTTTGGGCCTTTATAACTTTTGATCTATAAACAATTTGAAGGTGGACAATGTAACAAAGTTGTAGAGCTACACTACGGGTACAAATTTGCTTAGGCAACCTGCCCCTAAAACCATATGCAACTGGGTGTAAAACTGGTCCAAAATGGGGTTGTAATACATGTGGAGTTTCAGACCTAGTGCAATCTCTGAAACTAAAGATTTTATATTCTGAAGCAACCTTGGAAGCCTGTTGGTGGCTGATACATACAGCTACGGGTTAAAGTTTATGTACCAAAGTGGAATATCATATGTTGGTGTGCAAGTATGGTTAAAGGTCATACCCCTAAAGTTACTTGGAACTGGGAGAAAAGGGTGTCCAAAAACATGCTGTCAGACTTTGATTTCAGACTTGGTTTATTTATCTGAAACTGAATTCCAGTGAGTTTTGCTCAACTTTGGAGCTCTCTTGTAGCTGATCTATGTAGTTATAGACTATGGTTTCTATATGAAAGTGAAAGACCATATAATAGTGAACAGTTTTGGTTAAGGAACATCAGCTCGTTGTCATATGAAGTAATGAAATAAAAAGGCACAAACAGGAGGTGATCAGGTGGATGCTTGTAACATCCCAAATTTAATTCCGAGGTTAGAAACCCTAAAACTCCTAACCCCCCCCTTAATTATCTCTTAAGGTCCCCACCTCATAAGACCTTCCATTCATCATATGCATACACCATGGTTGTTAGTAGCACCTCACATAGAATATTTTTGACACCCAAGAAATATAGATAAATATTTGCTCAAAAGAAAAGGAGATTAAAGAAAAAGAGAAATGGAAATATAAATAGAAATAGAAAAAGAAAAGGAAATTCTTCCCCCCCGGCTGGGCCGGATCCAGCCCACCTCTCCTCCCCGCCCGCCCACGCTCCTCCCTCCCTCGTGGCCCACGCGGCCCATCTCCCACGCGCCCGCTCGCACGTCGCGCTCCTTCCTCCCCCGCTGACCGACCGGCCCCACCCGTCAGTCGCGCCCGCCCTCGCTCCCTCGCGATCGCCCTCTCTGGCAAACGCGCCCCGCCTGTCAGCCCCTTCTCCCCCTCGCCCGTGACCAGGCTATCGGTGCATTCGCCGCTAGCCACCGTCTGCCCCGTCGCCTCGCCATTAACGCGCTCACCAGCTCGGTTTGGCATCATGCGCCCCTGCGCACTGTGCCCGAGCCGTCCCTTCACCTCCCCGCCTGCCCGAGCCGTCCCGTCGCTCCTGTGCGCCATCATCAACACTGTGGCAAGCTCGCCGGTGCTCGCCACCTCTCCTCCCCTTCCCCCTCCCCGGCCACCTATAAAAGGACCGCCCCGAGCCCCTTGTTCCACCACACCAGGCCTTAGCCACTCCACCTCCCTCCCTGGACCGAATCACGTTCGGCGCCGCCGCCTTCCTTCTCTCCGGTGAGCTCCGCTCTCCTCTCTCTGGTGGCTTATGGTCAAATTGCGTTAGCTCTTAAGCTCCGCCTCTGTGTCGCAAGCCTAGCACACACTTCCTCTTTGCCTATTGCGCCCGGTAGCCTCGCCGAAGACTTCACTGCCGTGGGCACCCGCCACCTCGCCGTGGACCGGCCAACCCGAGCGTCCACCAGCCAAATTGACCCCGCCTCTGTAATCCCCTACCTCTGCTCATGCCTTACCACCATTCCGTCAACGCAGAACCGGGCCACCGGCGAAGAACCGATGCGGAACTTCACCAGCGACCGGTTCTCCCTGCCGCAAACCGCCTCCCCCTGTCATCCCCCTAACGCCGTTTTCCCCCTCCTCGCTGGCACATGGGCCCGCGCCCACGGCGCCATCCCCACGCCATCCCCCGCTGGTGGGCCGGCTGGGCCGCCTGCTCGCGCACGCGCGTGCGCGCCCACACTCGGCTGGGCTGAAATGTCCCCCCGGCCCAGTTAGCAGGAAATCCCTTTTCTTTTTCCTTTTTTCCATTTCTTTTTCCTATTTTCATGTATTTAGGCATATATTGATTTTTTATGCACCAAAAATAGTCTAAATAAATTATAGGGCACAAAATAATAATATTTAAAAGTTGGCACACTCCACCAAGCCACCATGGTTGATGTATTGTTCATTACCTATTTTTGCTAGGAGAAGAGGGATCCGATCCTCTGGAATTTGTAGCTCCGGAAGAAGGGCAGGAACCCGACCTCTCCAAAATAGATCTTTTGTGCCAGGAGAACTTCGACGAAGGCAAGTCCATTCTTCCCTTGATGCATAAATTACCTACTCTTTCTACCACTACCTAAGCCGGGAATAAGGGTTGGGTCCTTTGCATTGTGAGAAGAGAGATAGCCCGCATTAAAGAATATCTTTCGAGTACAAAATGTGGGATGATAAAAGGGAGGTGTTTTTACTAAACGATGTTTTCAAAAAGTGTCTGATGAAGGGTATTCACCCTTATCACCTTTTGAGTGGGATAATCAGGGACTCCCTGGTTTAAAGGAGGGCCTCAGGTGTTGGCTCAGCCGGGTTAGGTGTGAGCAGAAGGATTGTCCCCTCATATAAGGACCGGTTTGTCATCTTTCACTACCTATACTCATGACAAGTACAACCACTCGAGACTGTATGGGCAGTCCCTCAATCTGAACTCGTACGGTCCAAACCCCAGGGTTATGATGGCTGGGGAGCACCGGGAGGATAAGGAGGGGGAATGTTTTGTCCGGTTTGGACATGACAGTGGCCTGACTCCTTCCGGTATAACCGTTAAGGTAAGGGCGTGTGAGGAAAGAAAGAGATTCAGATTCGGGTCTCATTGGCCATGAGACCGCAGAGCCGGACTAGTGGGTAAAGTGTACCCCTCTGCACAGAGTTCAAACCTATTCGAATAGTCCGTGCCCACTGGTATGGACGAGTCAGGTGTGGTATGACAATTAGTGTTTATAACCTCCGCAATCAGGGAAATGTGTGAGTGGGTGTGTTTTTTTGGAAATGAAAACAATGCCACGGGAGCAGGAAGCTTAGTGGTGGTAGAGTGTGAAAATGTGCTACTTCCTTCTTTGGGGAAAACCATTAAAGTATTGCCTGTCTCTGGAAAAGAAGAGTGACTTCAACCCCAACATATAAAGCATGTACTATATAGGTCCCTCTCTCTTTACGGGCGGGATGGACTTGTGGAATACCTAGTGTATTCACCCAGATTTATTTATGTTTTTCAGCAGTTGAAGACTTCTTTTCTGCCATGCTCGACTAGAAGGGGTTGTGTCTGCACCAAGTTCTGCCTGTGGCTTGGGCTAGTTAATCTTTCACCACGCTTTGTTTTTAGGCTCGCTAGAGCTTGTACTTTGGTATTGTAATAACTTTTATTCGAACTCTGTACTATTTGAAGTAAGGAATATGTTTACTAGCCTTCTGGGACTAGTAATTGTTTCACATTTGAGTCCTAAAGGATCGGGACACTTTAATGCTGGGGTGCAAATTCAGTTTGGATAGATCCAAACTCTGATGATTTTTTTTTCTCTCTCCACGGTATTACAGTCGAATGGTCTATGTTGGGGATAAAAAAATGATTTGGGACCTTCTAGCATTAAGCAAATAGTATGTCACGTTATGAATATTAAGGATCCAATAGTTATCCCTGATGAGAATATTTGCCGCTTCTCTCGGTTAAAAAAAGGAAGAGCTAATCCTTTCTACATGTCCACTAATTCCTGCATGGGGTGCTCTGGTGCGCGCACGCAGTTGCTTGTATCAGCAGCTGGCCGACGACGTGTTGCGTGGTTGCAATACTAGAGCTAGCCAGAACCGGAAACTGAGGCCAACGCAGCACCGCGAAACTCCTTTTGCCCGTCAACTGGTAGTGCTTATACCGTTATACGCAGTAGAAAGAATCACTCTCCTCGCTCCTGCTCGTCGACGTTAGATTTTTCCTGACGCTGGTTCCAACCATGGTCGGGCGCGTTCTTTCCTGCGCCAGGCCGCGCCTCCAGTCGTTGTTTCTTTTCCACGGCTGCACACTCACCGGCTCAAGCGCTTAGCCGTGGAGCTCGGTCTCGTGCGTGCCTCTGTTGGGTCACCGGGTCACGTGCTCGTCCGTTATGATGTCGTGCACACTCCGGCTCATGAAACTCGCCAGCATTGTCAGCTACTGCTAGACCTTGTCGTGGTACTGTGACGCCGTCGTGGAGACGCCTACTGTGCCATCTATTCTCTGTCGTCTCGCTACGCCCGATTGTCGTCCTCGTCCTTGTCTCGACCTCGCTATGGCAGCATCGACGCTCTCGATATCGTCCTGAGTTCACTCCGCGTGCTGCGACGTCTCGCTCATCTCCTCGCCAAGCCGTCGTCGCGTCATCGTCCAGATAGGGTGGCATATCGTCATGGTAATTGTGATGATAGCTTGTATAGTAGGTGTATTTTAGATGTATTCTTTATTACCCTCTATGCAAGTTGCATGTCCATGGTATTGCACAAGCATTCATAAGCATGTTATCTCATCTAGAACCCCCTGAAGAAGTGGACATCAAAGAGAAATTTGTTATAGTACCTGAATACCCATTGGTGGGGTTCCATCTAACTGGTTATATAGAAGAAGGATTTTGGATCTTCTCTGCAACAAAGGCAAGCCCCGGTGCATTTTCCACCTCCTTGCTATTTTAAAATCTTTTATCACCTTGTTTGATGCATTAGCTGATAGGAGTTGTGTGCTAAACAATTGATGCATTCCCCTCTTTGAAATTGATTACCATTCCTTGATTATCTGTTTTATTAAAAGGTTTTCTAATGCATAGTCTTGCTTCAGAAAACAAAAATGTTTTGTTTTTAACAAAAAATGATGCTTCAGATGGAATGAGATGTTTTCAAAAAAATAAAACTTGATGGTGGATCCATCATGGCCATGATGGGTTCAACATCTGAAAAGATGTACCTCTGCAAGGTACCAAATTTTGGGATTTTAAATGATAAAGCTGAGACCGGGCGGGTGACTTGCACGAGAAGGGAGTCTCGGTGTAGTGTCTCTATCTGTGTTGATAAAGGATCGTACCAATTGTAGGCCTGTTGATCTAGGACCTTTTAGCTGGCC
This sequence comes from Zea mays, assembly GCF_902167145.1. Taxonomy (NCBI): domain Eukaryota; kingdom Viridiplantae; phylum Streptophyta; class Magnoliopsida; order Poales; family Poaceae; genus Zea; species Zea mays. The sequence continues at coordinate 115,595,961 of NC_050096.1, forward strand.
ACATACCTCGTCATGGGTAAGCCTGAACCCGACTATTCCATACGTGAAAAGACAATCGCGCACTGGGAGTGGAGAGATGGCGAGAGTAGCATGTACCCTCCTGGCAAAGGACCGCCTAAAAAGGGTAGTGTGCTCTTGGGTGGCGCGGACCTGTTTATGTAGTGGAGGATCCGTGGGAATGGTAGACATGTGCAAAAGAGTTGCAGGAAGCATATGTCGTGTGGTTGGAGATCCCCAGCTGGGTATTAATCGATTCAGATCGCCGTTACTTCTCGGTTATGAAGACTGGATCACTGCTCTGCATCGTAGTTAACAAGTATAACAAGGATTTAATTAAAAACAATCTAGTGTAGGCCAAGTGTATGATCTAGATTAGGCAAATCTAGATTCAGGTTAGTAGATTCAAGTAACAACCTAACCTGTGAAATAAAACTTGGCTTAAGGATCTACTTAGTAAGCTTGCTTTTCTGCAAAAAGGAGTCTTTGATAATTGATGAGCTTTTCCCTTGACTCCCAAAAGCTAGCATGCCCTTGAGAGTCTTTTTCTTAGTCGGGTAAGTCTTGCTGAGTAATTGCCTACTCAGGGTTTTATTCCCTATGTTGTTGCAGGAAAGGTTTTGATGTCTTTGGCTTCATTAGTTGCTTCATGTTGAGGTCTTCAAGCTTAGTTTGCTTATGTGTATTGATTATGGAAAGGCTTCACCTTTCCAAGTATTGTAATTAAGTTATGCACTTTATAGACTATTAGGACTTGTAAATGTTATAACTCTTTCTAGCATATAAAACTTGAGTTTTGGAAATGTAAAAAATGTTTTGTAAGTCTTCCGCTCTATCTCCGAAGTGTGGGTGTATCAAATGTGATTACTGTAATATACATGTTTTGTGGGAGGTCCTTGGGATGATGAGTTCAAGTTAATGAACTCGATAGCCTTGTTAAGTTACTCGATACATATGCGTAGCAATCTGAGGCAATTATGGCAAGGATTGGTGCATGTGGGCCTGATAACTTGGGAGGGCTGTCACAGCGTGGTATCGGAGCGATCCCCCATTTGCATGGATATTAAAGTAACCCTTTGATAGACTTCAAAAGGGATTTTGAACCCAAATTATTTTGGAAAAACTTAAGAATGTAACAGCAAATCCTGATAGTAGAAGTGCAAATAGTATGTGGTTACAACTAAGGACTATAAGGTGGCTTCGATTAAGATGCTAACATTTAACCCACAACCTGGGGAGAAATGGGCTGTAATGGAATTTTCTGCAGGTACACTGACTAAACTCTAGGGAATTACAACTAGTTGACTTCGGAGTGAGTAGGATTGCCACCGCCATAGAGCGTTCAAGGCACTATATGTTGGCAATAGTTGAGAGGCGAATAGGAAACGAGCATGCATCATGACATACAATTTTAAACCCCCTGTGTAAACATTTTAGTACGTGTCTTACCCACTCTGTTTGTTCTACCTATCTTTACTTTTCTATGCTGCCCTTTTCTGTTCGTGAAGATTGGAAGCTAAGTTCCCTTTTTGGTTGACAGAATGTGGACTCATTCTGGAATGGATCATAGTGCTGGTGCTTCCCAGAGGAATGCCAATGCATGCGATCCATCTCCGGCATCGACTTTGGATGATGTTGTGGCTCAGCTTGCAAGTGTGAGCGCTGTTCTTCAGTAAATAGCCCAGGCTACAACATCAGCTCAGTATGGTTGTCATGATTCCGGTGCTGCTATCCTCTATAAAGAGTTCCTCAGCACGCAACCGCCAGTGTTTTCCAAAGCAGAAGATCCGTTGGAGGCAGAAGATTGGCTTCGAACCGTTGAGCAGAAGTTTGGACTTATCCGTTGTGATGAAATCCAGAAAGTTCAGTGTGCTACCCAGCAACTCCAGGGTCAAGCTGGAGCCTGGTGGGCTGAATATTTGGCACTACAGCTAGAAGGACATCAAGTTCCTTGGGCCGAGTTTCGTGAGGTATTTCGGGCACGTCATATTCCGAAAGCCTTGATGGAAATCAAATTCAATGAATTCTTAGATTTGAAGCAAGGCGAAGAAGATAGTGTAATCGAATATTTTGAGAGTTTTACTCGTCTATCCCAATATGTTTTGGATTTCGTGAATACAAATGAGAAGAAGAAGTATTACTTCCTACGTGGTCTTAACTTAAAACTTCAGCTTCTGATGGCAACCAGTTCGGCTAAAAATTATACTGAGGTGGTCAGTCAGGCTATTCTAGGTGACAACAAGATTCGCCTTCATCAAAAATCAAAAAGAAAGGAACTTGTGAAGGAATCCTCTGGTAGAATCAAACAGTGTCGGAGGGTTGTTTGCCAACTTGTTCATTCTCCTTGTTTTTCTCCACCCCAGCTACTCAGCTCCCAACGGTCATGTGTAAGGCAGGCTGTTGTTCCTTTCATCCCACATCAGCCGGATGTCCCAGACATTCGTTTTGAGAATAGCCCTGAAAATGTCAAACCATGTGAGAATTGTGGTAAGTCAGGGCACTCTACTCAGGATTGTCGCTTCTCTAAACAAGTGGATGAGCGACAGTCACTTGTGAAAATCCCTGGAAGTAGCCAGCAAAAAGTAAGGAAGAGTGAGATCATTCTTAAGCTAGGTCAGGTTCATTATACTAAGATCAAATCCATTCCGGAGGGTGAACCAGTGATGATGGGTGTTTTCCCATTTGCCAACCAATTGGCGAGTATTTTGTTTGATTCTGGTGCTTCACACACCTTTATAAGTCGGGCATTTGTGTCAAAGCACTAGTTGCCTATGGAAGTGGTGGATACTGGGTATTGTATACAATCTCCTGGAGGACTTCTGCATACCAAAGAGATGGTATATCAGATACCCATAAAGCTTGTTGGTCACATGTTCCCTACCAACATGCTAGTTCTTCCAAATCAAGATATAGAGGTGATTCTTGGTATGAATTGGCCTCATCAGCGTGGGGCAATGATTAACACTCTACAACGGACAATACAGATAGACTCACCTAATGGTAAATATAAGCTGCTGATCCGGGTATCGACACCAAAGAGAGCAGTAGAAAGAGTGTGTATTGTTACCGTTAAAGAGGTGAAAGATGTACATGTGGTTAGGGAATTTCCTGATGTATTCTCTGAAGATTTGCCTGGTTTGCCGCCAGAAAGGGATATAGAATTTGTGATTGAATTGCAGCCAGGTACTGCACCCATATCTAGAAGGTCGTACAGAATGCCACATAAGGAATTAGCAGAACTGAAGACTCAGTTGCAGGACTTGCTCAATAAAGGTTTCATTCGCCCAAGTTCATCACCTTGGGGTTGTCCTGCTATTTTTGTGAAAAAGAAGGATCAAACACTCCGGTTATGTGTTGATTACCGACCACTTAATGAGGTGACCATTAAGAACAAATATCCTCTCCCTCGTATCGATTTGTTGTTTGATCAACTTTCTGGAGCTAAAGTGTTCTCTAAGATTGAATATTTGGTGATGTCTTTTGGTTTGACCAGGTTATCACCAGATAAGAATTCGACCTAAAGATATTCCTAAGACTACTTTCACTACTTGATATGGTCTCTATGAATATTTGGTGATGTCTTTTGGTTTGACCAATGCTCCAGCTCATTTCATGTACTTGATGAACTCAGTGTTCATGCCCAAACTTGACAAGTTCATGGTGGTATTTATTGATGACATCTTGATATACTCCAAGACCAAAGAAGAACATGCAGAGCACTTGCGTGTCGTTTTGGCGCGGCTAAGGGAACACCAACTATATGCCAAGTTCAGCAAATGTGAATTTTGGTTGGACACAATTCCATTCTTGGCTCATATCTTGTCTGCCGAAGGTGTTGCGGTTGACCCAAGTAAAGTCATGGACATTTTGGGATGGAAACCACCCACTACAGTACACCAAGTTCGAAGTTTTCTTGGACTGGCAGGGTATTACCGTCGTTTTATTCCAAATTTCTCCAAGATAGCTAAGCCTATTACTGAGTTGCTCAAGCATCATGTCAAATTTGTGTGGTCGTCCGAGTGCAACAAAGCTTTTGAAGAACTAAAGAAGTTATTAACTACATCACCAATATTGGCACAACCTGATAATGAGAAATCGTTTGACGTTTATTGTGATGCTTCAGGCATTGGCATCGGATGTGTACTTATGCAAGAAGGCCGAGTGATTGCTTATGCATCTCGGCAGCTAAAGCGTCATGAAGAGCATTACCCAACCCATGATCTCGAATTGGCTGCCGTTGTTCATGCACTTAAGCTTTGGCGCCATTATCTGCTGGATAATACATGCCACATATATATTGATCATAAAAGTCTGAAATACATCTTTACCCAGTCTGAGCTAAATATGTGGCAAAGGAGATGGCTTGAGTTGATCAAGGACTATGATTTAGATGTCCATTACCATCCTGGCAAGGCTAATGTCGTGGCAGATGCTCTCAGCCGAAAGTCCCAGTGTAATTGTCTTTCGGTGAAGCCATTAACTATCACCTTGTGTCAGGAAATGGAAAGGCTAAATTTGGGGATAATTCAGCATGGAACCTTAGCCAATCTTGTTCTTGAATCAACTATCCATAGCCAAATTATTGATGCTCAAAAGGTGAATAAGGGTATAGCTCATATCAAGGAACGAGTTGAAGCAGGAAAAGCTACATGTTTTAGAATTGATGAAGATGGTGTTCTTTGCTTCCAAAACCGTTTGGTAGTTCCAAAGGTACCTGAATTGCGTCAACAAATACTGGACGAAGCTCATTTGTCTCGGTATTCCATTCACCCGGGAAGTAATAAGATGTATCAAGATCTGAAGCAAAGGTTTTGGTGGACTAAGATTGTTGGGGACCATAATTAGGGGTACCCTCAAGACTCCTAATTCTCAGCTGGTAACCCCCATCAGCACAAAGCTGCAAAGGCCTGATGGGTGCAATTAAGTCAGGGATCGGTCCATTCGAGGGACTCGATCACGCCTTGCCCGAGCCTAGCCTCATGCAAGGGCAGCCGACCCCGGAGGATCTCCGCCTCGCCCAAGGTCCCCCTCCAGCGACGAACATACTTCCGGCTCGCCCGAGGCCCTGTCTTCGCCAAGAAGCAACCCTGACCAAATCGCCGCGCCAACCGACCAAATCGCAGGAGCATTTAATGCAAAGGTGGTCTGACACCTTTATCCTGACGCGCGCCCTTCAGTCGACAGTGCCGAAGTGACCGCAGTCACTTCGCCGCTCCACTGACCAGCCTGACAGAAGGACAGCGCCGCCTGCGCCATACCGACTGCAGTGCCACTTGACAGAGCGAGGCTGACAGGCAGTCAGGCCTGGCCTCAGGCACCATAGGAAGCTCCGCTTCGCCCGACCTAGGGCTCGGACTCGGGCTCAGCCCCTGAAGACGGCGAACTCCGCTCCGCCCGACCCAGGGCTCGGACTCGAGCTAAGCCCCGGAAGACGGCGAACTCCGCTCCGCCCGACCCAGGGCTCGGACTCGGGCTAAGCCCCGGAAGACGGCGAACTCCACTCCGCCCGACCCAGGGCTCGGACTCGGGCTAAGCCCCGGAAGACGGCGAACTCCGCTCCGCCCGACGTAGGGCTCGGACTCAGGCTAAACCCCGGAAGACGGCGAACTCCGCTCCGCCCGACCCAGGGCTCGAACTCGAGCTAAGCCCCGGAAGACGGCGAACTCCGCTCCGCTCGACCCAGGGCTCGGACTTGGGCTAAGCCCCGGAAGACGGCGAACTCCGCTCCGCCCGACCCTAGGGCTCGGACTCAGCCCTGGCCTCAACTGATGGTCTCCGCCTCGCCCGACCCAGGGGCTCGGACTCGACCTCGGCCACGGAAGACAGACTCGACTTCGACCTCGGAGGAGCCTCCACATCGCCCAACCTAGGACGCAGACCAGCCACATCAACAGGAGGCGCCATCATTACCCTACCCCAAGCTGACTCAGGCCACGGGGAACAAGACCGGCGTCCCATCTGGCTCGCTCCGCCAGATAGGCAATGATGGCGCCCCGCACACTCTGTGACGACGGTGGCTCCCAGCCCCCTTACGGAAGCAAGAGGACGTCTGCAAGGACTCGACAGCTCCGACATCTGTCCTTCCCCCAGGCTCCAGCGCTCCTCCGACGGCCACGACACCACACGAACCGGGCACCAAAACCCCTCCGGCCGCCACGATGGCGTGTACTTAGGGCGCTAGCTCTCCTCCGCTAGACACGTAGCACTCTGCTACACCCCCCATTGTACACCTGGATCCTCTCCTTGCGCCTATAAAAGGAAGGACCAGGGCCCTCTTAGAGAGGGTCGGCCGCGTGGGGACGAGGACGAGACAGGCGCTCGCGTAAGGCCGCTCGCTCCCTCACCCGCGTGGACGCTTGTAACCCCCTACTGCAAGCGCACCCGACCTGGGCGCGGGACGAACACGAAGGCTGCGGGATTTCCACCTCTCTCACTCCCGTCTCCGGCCACCTTTCTCCCCCCTTCGCGCTCGGCCTCGCGCCGACCCATCTGGGCTGGGGCACGCGGTGACATTTCACTCGTCGGCCCAGGGACCCCCCGGTCTCGAAACGCCGACAGTTGGCGCGCCAGGTAGGGGCCTGCTGCGTGTTGACGAACAGCTTCCTGTCAAGCTCCAGATGGGCAGTCTCCAGCGACCTCTCCAGCCCGGGACGGTGCTCCGTTTCGGGAGTCTTGAGTTCAGGTCCCTCGACGGCAGCTACAGCATGATACTCCTTCCCCCGCCGTGCAACAGTAGCAATGGCGGCCGACAGCCTGCCCGCCGGCGGCGGAATCGACGACGTCTTCCCCACGTGGTGGAAGAACAACATTCGAGATCACCCCATCCTCTCCCCCGCCGACGGAGGAGGAGGCGGGACAACCAAGGCCAAGCAGGAGGCAGCGCCTCGTCGGCTGTCGAGCGAGTCGACAGCGCCGACACCTCAACGGGGGGTGCGCCGGGCATCGACCTCACGTTTGAGACGAAGACGAGTGCCGTCTCCCCGCAACGCGCCAATTCCAAGCAAACGGACGACGCCAGCATGCTCGCGAAAGGCTTGCTGGGCGTCACCCTCGTACTAGAGACGACAGTGCAGTCAGTCCCTGACGTGACTTCATCACCGCCCGTCGACCATGAGGTACCGACCGATTCTCATCTCACGCCCCTTGGATTCAGCCTCGATCCGCCAAGCGACTTCGCTTTGGCGGGCGCCCTCGTAGAGGCGAGTCCAAACCCTCTAGGGTTTCGTATGCGGTCACCTTGGGACCGGCTGACGGACGTCTCGACCTACAGGCCCTCTGGGTCCGAGGAAGACGACGTGCCCGACTTCTGTTGGGATTTCTCCGAACTTGGCAATCCCAGTGCCATGCGGGACTTCATGACCGCATGCGACTACTGCCTTTCCGACTGTTCCGACAGTAGCCGCAGTCTCGGCGACGAGGACTGCGGCCCGAGTCGCGAATGTTTCCACGTCGATCTAGGGGGTCCCTCCGAAGGCAACCATCTTGGTATGCCGGAGAACAGTGATCTCCCTAGGCCTGTGCCTCGCGTTGACATCCTACGGGAGCTAGCAGTGGTCCCCGTTCAGGCGGGGGGGTCATGACCCACAGCTCGAGCAAATCCGCGGGGTGCCGGCCAGGCTCGATGAGGGAGCAGGAGCACTTGAGCCGATCCGCCGGGACGTCGGGCAGGAATGGGCGGGCTAACCTCCGGCCGGGGAAATGCGTCATCTACCCCAGGGCTTCCAGCACCGCATCGCCGACGATGCCAGGATGAGGCCGCCGCCCGCTTCCAGTGGAGTCGGCCAGAACCTGGCTGCAGCGGCAATGCTCCTCCGCGCGATGCCGGAGCCATCAACCACCGAGGGACGACAAATCCAGGGAGAGCTCAAGAATCTCCTGGAGGACGCCGCGGTCTGACGGGCCGAAAGCTCCGCCTCCCAAAGGCAGGGGTACCCCTCAGAACATCGCGCCATGACTTCCTGATTCATGCGGGAAGCCTCGGTTCACACCGGGCGCACGCGCAACACAGCGCCTGCGGCCCCGCGTCGCCTCGACAACGAGCACCATCACCACGACCGTCGGGCCCACCTCAACGAGAGGGTGCGCCGAGGCTACCACCCCAGGCGTGGGGGGCGCTACGACAGCAGGGAGGATCGGAGTCCCTTGCCCGAACCACCCGGTCCGTAGGTTTTCAGCCGCGCCATACGCCGGGCGCCGTTCCCGACCCGGTTCCGACCCCCGACTACTATCACAAAGTACTCGGGGGAGACGAGACCGGAACTGTGGCTCGCGGACTACCGGCTGGCCTGCCAACTGGGTGGAATGGACGATGACAACCTCATCATCCGCAACCTCCCCCTGTTCCTCTCCGACACCGCTCGCGCCTGGTTGGAGCACCTGCCTCCGGGGCAGATTTCCAACTGGGACGACCTGGTCTAGGCCTTCGCCGGCAATTTTCAGGGCACGTACGTGCGCCCTGAAAACTCCTGGGACCTCCGAAGCTGCCGGCAGCAGCCGAGAGAGTCTCTCTGGGACTACATCCAGCGATTCTCGAAGCAGCGCACCGAGCTGCCTAACATCACCGATTCGGATGTCATCGGCGCGTTCCTCGCCGGCACCACCTGCCGCGACCTGGTGAGCAAGCTGGGTCACAAGACCCCCACCAGGGCGAGCGAGCTGATGGACATCGCCACCAAGTTCGCCTCTGGCAAGGAGGAGGTTGAGGCTATCTTCCGGAAGGACAAGCAGCCCCAGGGCCGCCCACCGGAAGATGCCCCCGAGGCGTCAACTCAGCGCGGCGCCAAGAAGAAGGGCAAGAAGAAGTCGCAAGCGAAACGCGACGCCGCCGACGTGGACTTTGTCGCCGCCGCCGAGTACAAGAACCCTCGAAAGCCCCCCGGAGGTGCCAACCTCTTCGACAAGATGCTCAAGGAGCCGTGCCCCTATCACCAGGGGCCCGTCAAGCACACCCTTGAGGAGTGCGTCATGCTTCGACGCCACTTCCACAGGGCCGGGCCACCCGCGGAGGGTGGCAGGGCCCACGGCGACGACAAAAAGGAAGATCACCAGGCAGGAGAGTTCCCCGAGGTCCGCGACTGCTTCATGATCTACGGTGGGCAAGCGGCGAACGCCTCAGCTCGGCACCGCAAGCAAGAGCGTCGGGAGGTCTGTTCGGTGAAGGTGGCGGCGCCAGTCTACCTAGACTGGTCCGACAAGCCCATCACCTTCGACCAAGCCGACCACCCCGACCACGTGCCGAGCCCGGGGAAATACCCGCTCGTCGTCGACCCCGTCATCGGCGACGTCAGGCTCACCAAGGTCCTCATGGACGGAGGCAGCAGCCTCAACATCATATACGCCGAGACCCTCGGGCTTCTGCATGTTGATCTGTCCTCAGTCCGGGCAGGCGCTGCGCCTTTCCATGGGATCATTCCCGGGAAGCGCATTCAGCCCCTCGAACAACTCGACCTTCCCGTCTGCTTCGGAGCACCCTCCAACTTCCGAAGGGAGACCCTCACGTTCGAGGTGGTCGGGTTCCGAGGAACCTACCACGCGGTACTGGGGAGGCCATGCTACGCGAAGTTCATGGCCGTCCCCAACTACACCTACCTCAAGCTCAAGATGCCGGGCCCCAACGGGGTCATCACCGTCGGCCCCACGTACCGACACGCGTTCGAATGCGACGTCGAGTGCGTGGAGTACGCCGAGGCCCTCGCCGAATCCGGGGCCCTCATCGCCGACCTGGAGAGCCTCTCTAAGGAGGTGCCGGACGTGAAGCGTCATGCCAGCAACTTCGAGCCAGCGGAGACGATTAATTCCGTCCCCCTCGACCCCAGCGGCGACGCCTCCAAGCAAGTCTGGATCGGCTCCGAGCTCGATCCCAAATAGGAAGCAGTGCTCGTCGACTTTCTCCGCGCGAACGCCGACGTCTTCGCGTGGAGTCCCTCGGACATGCCCGGCATACCGAGGGATGTCGCCGAGCACTCGCTGGATATCCGTGCCGGAGCCCGACCCGTCAAGCAGCCTCTGCGCCGATTCGACGAAGAGAAGCGCAGAGCCATAGGCGAGGAGATCCACAAGCTAATGGCGACAGGGTTCATCAAAGAGGTATTCCATCCCGAATGGCTTGCCAACCCTGTGCTTGTGAGAAGAAAGGAGGGAAATGGCGGGTGTGTGTAGACTACACAGGTCTAAACAAAGCATGTCCGAAGGTTCCCTACCCTCTGCCTCGCATCGATCAAATCGTGGATTCCACTACTGGGTGCGAAACCCTGTCTTTCCTCGATGCCTACTCAGGGTATCACCAAATCAGGATGAAGGAGTCCGACCAACTCGCGACTTCTTTCATCACGCCCTTCGGCATGTACTGCTATGTCACCATGCCGTTCGGCTTGAGGAATGCCGGTGCGACGTACCAGCGGTGCATGAACCATGTGTTCGGCGAACACATTGGCCGGACGGTCGAGGCCTACGTCGATGACATCATAGTCAAGACGAGGAAAGCCTCCGACCTCCTTTCCGACCTTGAAGTGACATTCCGATGTCTCAAGGCGAAAGGCGTGAAGCTCAATCCCGAAAAGTGTGTCTTCGGGGTACCCCAAGGCATGCTCTTGGGGTTCATCGTCTCCGAGCGGGGCATCGAAGCCAACCCGGAGAAGATCGCAGCCATCACCAGCATGGGGCCCATCAAGGACTTGAAGGGCGTACAAAGGGTCATGGGATGTCTTGCGGCTCTGAGCCGCTTCATCTCACGCCTCGGCGAAAGAGGTCTGCCTCTATACCGCCTCTTAAGGAAGGCCGAGTGCTTCACTTGGACCCCTAAGGCCGAGGAAGCCCTCGGGAACCTGAAGGCGCTCCTCACGAATGCGCCTATCTTGGTGCCCCCAGCTGCCGGAGAAGCCCCCTTGATCTACGTCGCCGCGACCACTCAGGTGGTTAGCGCCGCGATTGTGGTTGAGAGACGAGAAGAGGGGCATGCATTGCCCGTCCAGAGGCCAGTCTACTTCATCAGCGAGGTACTGTCCGAGACCAAAACCCGCTACCCACAAGTTCAGAAGCTGTTGTACACGGTGATCCTGACGCGGCGAAAGTTGCGACACTACTTCGAGTCTCATCCGGTAACTGTGGTGTCATCCTTCCCCCTGGGGGAGATCATCCAGTGCCGAGAGGCCTCGGGTAGAATCGCAAAGTGGGCGGTGGAAATCATGGGCGAAACAATCTCGTTCGCCCCTAGCAAGGCCATCAAGCCCTAGGTCTTGGCGGACTTTGTGGCTGAATGGGTCGACACCCAGCTCCCAACAGCTCCGATCCAGCCGGAGCTTGGACCATGTTCTTCGACGGGTCGCTGATGAAGACAGGAGCCGGCGCAGGCCTACTCTTCATCTCGCCCCTCGGGAAGCACCTACGCTACGTGCTACGCCTCCATTTCCCGGCGTCCAACAATGTGGCCGAGTATGAGGCTCTGGTCAACGGGTTGCGGATCGCCATCGAGCTAGGGGTCCGACGCCTCGAGGCTCGCGGTGACTCGCAGCTCGTCATCGACCAAGTCATGAAGAACTCCCACTGCCGCGACCCGAAGATGGAGGCCTACTACGATGAGGTTCGGCGCCTGGAAGACAAGTTCTACGGGCTCGAGCTCAACCACATCGCCCGGCGCTACAATGAGACTGCGGACGAGCTGGCTAAAATAGCCTCGGGGCGAACAACGGTTCCCCCGGACGTCTTCTCCCGAGACCTCCATCAACCCTCCGTCAAGATCGACGACACGCCCGAGCCCGAGGCACCCTCGGCCCAGCCCGAGGCACCCTCGGCCCAGCCCGAGGCACCCTCGGCTCGGCCCGAGGCACCCTCAGCTCGGCCCGAGGCATCCTCGGTTCAGCCCGAGGTACCCTCGGCCCCCGAGGGTGAGGCACTGCGTGTCGAGGAGGAGCGAAGCGGGGTCACGCCTAATCAAAACTGGCAGACCCCGTACCTGCAATATCTCCACCGAGGAGAGCTGCCCCTCGACCGAGCCGAAGCTCGGCAGTTAGCGCGACGCGCCAAGTCGTTCGTCTTGCTGGGAGATGGGAAGGAGCTCTACCACCGCAGCCCCTCAGGTATCCTCCAGCGATGCATTTCCATCACCGAAGGTCAGGAACTCCTACGAGAGATACACTCGGGGGCTTGCGGCCATCACGCGGCACCTCGAGCCCTTGTCGGAAACGCCTTCCGGCAAGGTTTCTACTGGCCGACGGCGGTGGCCGACGCCACTAGAATTGTCCGTACCTGCGAAGGGTGTCAGTTCTACGCAAGGCAGACCCACCTGCCTGCTCAGGCTCTGAAGACGATACCCATCACTTGGCCTTTTGTTGTGTGGGGTCTGGACCTCGTCGGCCCCTTGCAGAAGGCACCCGGGGGCTACACGCACCTGTTGGTCGCCATCGACAAATTCTCCAAGTGGATCGAGGTCCGACCCCTAAACAGCATCAGGTCCGAACAGGCGGTGGCATTCTTCACCAACATCATCCACCGTTTTGGGGTCCCGAACTCCATCATCACCGACAACGGCACCTAGTTCACCGGTAGAAAGTTCCTGGACTTCTGCGAGGATCACCACATCCGAGTGGACTGGGCCGCCGTGGCTCACCCCATGACGAATGGGCAAGTAGAGCGTGCCAACGGCATGATTCTACAAGGACTCAAGCCTCGGATCTACAACGACCTCAACAAGTTCGGCAAGCGATGGGTGAAGGAACTCCCCTCGGTGGTCTGGAGCCTGAGGACAACACCGAGCCGAGCCACGGGCTTCACGCCGTTCTTTCTAGTCTATGGGGCCGAGGCCATCTTGCCCACAGACTTAGAATATGGTTCCCCGAGGACGAAGGCCTACGCCGACCAAAGCAACCAAGCTAGTCGAGAAGACTCGCTGGAAGAGGCTCGGGACAAGGCCTTGCTACACTCGGCGCGGTACCAGCAGTCCCTGCGACGCTACCACGCCCGAGGGGTCCGGTCCCGAGACCTCCAGGCGGGCGACCTGGTGCTTCGGCTGCGACAAGACGCCCGGGGGCGACACAAGCTCACACCTCCCTGGGAAGGGCCGTTCGTCATCGCCAAAGTTCTGAAGCCCGGAACATACAAGCTGGCCAACAGCCAAGGCGAGGTCTACAGCAACGCTTGGAACATCCAACAGCTACGTCGCTTCTACCCTTAAGATGTTTTCAAGTTGTTCATATACCTCGCTCCCATGCAAAGTTTAGTCATCAAGGAAGGGTCAGCCTTGCCTCGGCAAAGCCCGACCCTCCCTCGGGGGCTAAAAGGGGGGGAACCCCCTCTGCGTTGAATTTTTTCCTCGAAAAAAGATCCTTTCTGCCAGAATGTCTTTCATGCTTTTCGACTACTTCGAAAGTGGATCCTGAAAACGACGGAGTACACGTAAGCAGCCAAGGCTGACCGAGCCGAGGGACTCCTACGCCTCCGGGATACGGATACCTCACTCATCACCTTCTGTGATAAGTAACTCATGTTCGGATAAGTGATTCCGCGGACCGAACAAGTCTTCACGCTCGAAAGCTCCTCTGCCGAAGCGGTTCTTCGGGCCTTCTCGACTGCGTCGGTGACAGAACCCCATGGACGGGCAAGAGCGCACGTAAGCGGCAAGGCCGACCGAGCCGAGGGATTCCTACGCCTTCGGGATACAGATACCTCACTCATCACCTTCCGTGAAAAGCAACTCTCGCTCGCACAGACAATTCTGTTACCGACGAAAAAGTCCAGATACTCGAAACAAGAGGAAAAGAAGCGCAGCTTTACAACACGGAGAGGGTGTGTTTGGGCCTCGGCGGCCGTAGAAAACACACGCTACAAGACAATCCGATCCTGCAGGCTCAGATCTTGACAGCTGAAGGGAGCAGCAGCACCCTCGGCGTCGACTACACCTTCGGCGAGGTCCGACCTAGCCTCGGACGGCGACCCGGTCCGAGGATCTCCACTCTGAAGGACGACGTCATCACCACGCCCGGGCCATCGCCGCCAGGATCTTCTCCGAGAATCCGGCCCGAGCAGGCGGCTCGGCTGGTCACCCCGAGGCCTCGACCAGCTGTCCTCAGAGGACATCAACCCGGCCCGAGGCCTCGGCAGATCAATTCCGGCGTCGGTCCCGCTAACGGACGACCCGGCCAGGCCCCGGCCGACCAAGTCTTCTTTTTCGAGCCAACTCTGCCTCTGTCCATGCTGACACCGCTACCCCTAGCCTCGGCTCATCGAAGAGCGGCCGAGGGGTTCCTTTAACTAAGCAAGAGAAGCCTCGGACAGCAAGGCCGACCGAGCCGAGGGACTCCTACGCCTCCGGGATACGGATACCTCACTCGTCACCTTTGCACGGGGCAACTCACGCTTGGTGAAGCGGTTTAGACAACCAACAGGCGAGTCTTAGTGCTCGAAAATGAGGAAAAAATACATACATGTTCAGGCCCCGACAGCCACAATGAACAAAAGACCGGCATTCAAGGTGCCGTTACAAACGGAACTCCGGTTCCACCTCCGCAGGTACGAACAACCCCACTCGATTGGGGGGCCAGCGGAGCGACAGAAGACTGACGAACGACACGCCGTTGCTCGCTCCAGCAGCGGCGGCGACGACGACGACTTCTGCTCCGGGGGGGCCGAACAGCAGCAGCGGTGACCTCAGGGCGGATGCTGCTGCTAGGAGGCCCCCGCCCATGCCCAAACTCGTGAGGCAAGGACGGGCAGAAGGCCGTAGAGTTGGAGGTCGGTCCGTGGGCGGCCCCGGCTATCTCGTCGGCGGAAGAACCTCTTCCAGCTGCCGTGGCGGAAGGCGGCGCCGGGAGCGGCTCCGAAGCCACTCAGGTCTGGGAGCCGGGCACGCGGCAGCTACCCGCGCCACGGACAGCAAGCGCCCTTCCCCCCGATCATTGAGGGAAGGAGCGGGCCACCGCCCACGCAGGGGCCGACCCCAACTCGGCACACTCCCCTCCCCAGCGCTGGTGATGAAAATCCTTGAGGCTGAGGGAGGGGCAGAGGCCGCAGCCCGGTTTGCTTTCCCCCGCCTTCGAACTGGAGGTCACCGTCTTGGGTGACCGCCGGTGGGGGGGGGGGGGTGCAGCCGGGCTGCATGATGAAAATCCTTGAAGCCGAACGATGGCTGAAAGGTACCAACTCCCACGGAGTTGCGTTCCTCCAACGACAAGGCGGAAGGACTGCGGGCATCCCCCATCCGGGGGCTCGGAAGGTGGAAAGACACGAAGCATAAGGGAGCGCGAAGACATGGTCGCCTTTCAAGGGGGTCGCCCTCCTTTTAAAGGCGACTCTCCCAACTTGCGTCCCCAGCCGTCACGGGCTGAGTCTTCTCCAGCGCGCTCCACTCCAAGGTCCTCCCCCTACGGCGCGTCAAAAGAGGTACGCCACGTCATTCGATTTCATATCCTTTTCCTTTTTCCTCTTTCTCTCTCTTACAACAGGGACCGGGAAAGGGGATACCCCGAAAAGGATCCTTCTTTGTGAAGGAACCAGGCTCTGAGCCTCCCTACTGATCAGAGGTTCGAAGGCTGGCCCCTCGAAGGGTTCAACAGCCGCCTCAGAGCGCGTGGGCTCCACACCCACTACTGGTCAGAGGTTCGAAGGCCGGCCCCTCGGAAGGGTTCGACGATCGCCTCAGGCTACTCGGGCTCCGCGCCCACTACTGATCAGGGGTTCAAAGGCTGGCCCTCCAAAGGTTCACAACCGCCTCAGACACAGAGCGAGGGATGACCATGGGTACGTTCGATACATAACCAAGGCTCGGGCTGCGCTCCCGAGGTACCCTAGGACATTTCCGAGACCAGCGGGAATGATCTTGTAACAGAATCCCATCAGAGGGAGGCATCGAGCCCTCGGACCCCGTCGACAGGGGACCGGGTCCGGCAGATCACCCGCAGGTACTTTTGGGCGCGCCTCTGGGCCTCTAGCCGACCCCTAGCGAATGGGGCACGGACGTCCGCTCGGATTACCCGCCAGCAGCTCACCGGAGACACCATGTTCGGCGCCCTCCGAGGGCAACATGGCGCTTTCCCCCCTCCTCCTTGCGGAAAGGCGACGCAGGGGCATATGTAAAAAAGTCGAGTCTGTCCCTGACCGTCCTCTCGCCCTGTGCAGAGGCTCAGGGGCTGCTCTCGCAAACCCGGCTCTGGCTAAACCGTTGACAGCGTCAAAATACCAGCCCGAGAACTTGGGACCCGACCGAGCACCCGGGCTACGGCCAGCTCGCATGAGGGAACGACCAGACCAGCCAAAGCATTGCGCGAGGCATTAAGACCTCGGAGGAGTCAAACCACTCCTCCGAGGCCTCGGGGGCTACACCCGGTGGGTGCGCTCGCGCGCACTCACCGGAACAAAACGCAACCGAGAAAGGCTGGTCCCCTTGCAAAAAAGTGTGACAAAAGCCTCCAAGCGAGTGTTAACACTCCCTTCGAGGCTCGGGGGCTACTGTCGGGGACCATAATTAGGGGTACCCTCAAGACTCCTAATTCTCAGCTGGTAACCCCCATCAGCACAAAGCTGTAAAGGCCTGATGGGTGCGATTAAGTCAGGGATCGGTCCATTCGAGGGACTCGATCACGCCTCGCCCGAGCCTAGCCTCGGGCAAGGGCAGCCGACCCCGGAGGATCTCCGCCTCGCCCGAGGTCCCCCTCCAGCGACGAACATACTTCTGGCTCGCCCGAGGCCCTGTCTTCGCCAAGAAGCAACCCTGACCAAATCGCCGCGCCAACCGACCAAATCGCAGGAGCATTTAATGCAAAGGTGGCCTGACACCTTTATCCTGATGTGCACCCTTCAGTCGACAGAGCCGAAGTGACCGCAGTCACTTCGCCGCTCCACTGACCAGCCTAACAGAAGGACAGCGCCGCCTGCGCCGTACCGACTGCAGTGCCACTTGACAGAGCGAGGCTGACAGGCAGTCAGGCCCGGCCTCAGGCACCATAGGAAGCTCCGCTTCGCTCGACCCAGGGCTCGGACTCGGGCTCAGCCCCTGAAGACGGCGAACTCCGCTCCGCCCGACCCAGGGCTCGGACTCGGGCTAAGCCCCGGAAGACGGCGAACTCCGCTCTGCCCGACCCAGGGCTCGGACTCGGGCTAAGCCCCGGAAGACGGCGAACTCCGCTCCGCCCGACCCAGGGCTCGGACTCGGGCTAAGCCCCGGAAGACGGCGAACTCCGCTCCGCCCGACCCAGGGCTCGGACTCGGGCTAAGCCCCGGAAGACGGCGAACTCCGCTCCGCCCGACCTAGGGCTCGGACTTGGGCTAAGCCCCGGAAGACGGCAAACTCCGCTCCGCCCGACCCTAGGGCTCGGACTCAGCCCTGGCCTCAGCTGACGGTCTCCGCCTCGCCCGACCCAGGGGCTCGGACTCGACCTCGGCCACGGAAGACAGACTCGACTTCGACCTCGGAGGAGCCTCCACATCGCCCAACCTAGGGCGCAGACCAGCCACGTCAACAGGAGGCGCCATCATTACCCTACCCCAAGCTGACTTAGGCCACGGGGAACAAGACCGGCGTCCCATCTGGCTCGCTCCGCCAGATAGGCAATGATGGCGCCCCGCACACTCTGTGACGACGGTGGCTCCCAGCCCCCTTACGGAAGCAAGAGGACGTCAGCAAGGACTCGACAGCTCCAACAGCTGTCCTTCCCCCAGGCTCCAGCGCTCCTCCGACGGCCACGACACCACACGAACCGGGCGCCAAAACCCCTCCGGCCGCCACGATGGCGTGTACTTAGGGCGCTAGCTCTCCTCCGCTAGACACGTAGCACTCTGCTACACCCCCATTGTACACCTGGATCCTCTCCTTGCGCCTATAAAAGGAAGGACCAGGGCCCTCTTAGAGAGGGTCGGCCGCGCGGGGACGAGGACGAGACAGGCGCTCGCGTAAGGCCGCTCGCTCCCTCACCCGCGTGGACGCTTGTAACCCCCTACTGCAAGCGCACCCGACTTGGGCGCGGGACGAACACGAAGGCCGCGGGATTTCCACCTCTCTCACGCCCGTCTCCGGCCACCTTTCTCCCCCCTTCGCGCTCGGCCTCGCGCCGACCCATCTCGGCTGGGGCACGCGGCGACATTTCATTCGTCGGCCCAGGGACCCCCCGGTCTCGAAACGCCGACAAAGATGAAAATAGAAATTGCTCGGTATGTGGATAAGTGTGACATTTGTCAACGTGTGAAAGCCGTTCATTTGAAATATGCCGGGCCATTACAACCTTTGCCCATTCCAGCTTGGAAATGGGAAGATATCAGCATGGACTTCATTGTTGGTTTACCCAAAACATCACAAGGGTATGATTCTATCTGGGTGATTGTGGATCGTCTCACCAAGTTGGCTCATTTCCTGCCAGTAAACAAAAGAAACTCAATACTTGCATATGCTAAGTTGTATATTGCTCGTATTTCGAGTTTGCATGGTGTACCCAAGACCATCGTGTCGGATCGGGGTCCGCAATTTGTTGCCAAGTTTTGGGCAGAGTTGCACAAATCTTTGGGTACCAAGCTAATTCACAGTTCAACTTATCATCCGCAAACCAGTGGTCAAACTGAGAGGGTGAATTAGATCCTGGAAGATATGTTAAGAGCTTGTGTTCTCGCTTACTCCGCTAAGTGGGATTAATGCTTGCCTTTGGTTGAGTTCTCGTATAATAATAGCTATCAAGAAAGTATTAAGATGGCACCTTTATGGTCGAAGGTGTAGGACACCGTTAAATTGGTTAGAACCAGGAGAGAAATATTTCTTTGGGCCTAATCTTGTAAAAGAAGCGGAAGAAAAAGTTCAAGTGATCTAACGAAATTTGCAAGTGGCACAATCTCGTCAAAAGAGTTATGCTGATAGGAGACGTCGATCTTTGATTTTCCACGTTGGTGATCATGTATATTTAAAAGTGTCACCGACGAAGGACGTGACTCGATTTGGTGTCAAAGAAAAGCTTGCACCTCACTATGTTGGTCCATTTCAAGTGCTTGAACGATGTGGACCTGTGGCTTATAAGGTGCAATTGCCAGAGAATCTTTCAACAGTGCATAACGTGTTTCACGTATCTCAGTTGAAGAAATGTCTTCGGGTCCCCGAGCAAGTAGTTGAGGTATGAGATGTTAACCTTGAACCTGATCTAACTTACTTTGAGTATCCTATTCAGGTTCTGGATCAAAAAGATCGGGTCACACGAAGAAAGATTATCAGGTTCTATAAAATACAATGGAACCAACACTTCAAAGATGAGGCTACTTGGGAATCAGAAGACAATCTGATGGAGCATTTTCCTCAGTTTTTAGATTCCTGTAAATATTAAGCCTTGTGTATTTTGTCTCTGATGTAAACCCACAGGGGCACAACCCTGCCTTGTAAGAACAAAGGTAGAATAAGATTGTGACACGTTTCCTTTTCCATTACTTCGCATGGAGTTTTAATCTCGGGACGAGATTCCTTTTTAGGGGGGAAGGATGTAACACTGCTAGTGTTACGAGAACTAAAACTGTGGCATGTCATCATATGCATTAGCATTATCTTGCTTGATACACCTAGAATACATTTTACTAGGTCCAAAATTTCAATTGAAACCCTAAACTAGCCCGAAAAGTGGAATTTAAAATCTAGTGAGAAGTTGCCAAAAGTCCATATACCAAAGTGGTAAAGCTTGGAAAGTTGAACAACTTTCATGTGTGGAGATGTCCAAGTTTTATAGGAAAAGTTGGAGTAAAATGCTAAATTCAGTTCTGATTCAGATTTGAAGTTTGCTGAAAATAATATCAACTAGCTGTTTTTGGACCTTTATAACTTTTGATCTATAAACAGTTTGAAGGTGGACAATGTAACAAAGTTGTAGAGCTACACTAGGGGTACAAATGTGCTAAGGCAACCTGCCCCTAAAACCATATGCAACTGGGTGTAAAACTGGTCTAAAATGGGGTTGTAATACATGTGGAGTTTCAGACCTAGTGCAATCTCTGAAACTGAAGATTTTATATTCTGAAGCAACCTTGGAAGCCTGTTGGTGGCTAATACATACAACTATGGGTTAAAGTTTATGTACCAAAGTGGAATACCATATGTTGGTGTGCAAGTTTGGTTAAAGGTCATACCCCTAAAGTTACTTGGAACTGGGCGAAAAGGGTGTCCAAAAACATGCTGTCAAACTTTGATTTCAGACTTGGTTTAGTTATCTGAAACTGAATTTCAGTGAGTTTTGCTCAAATTTGGAGCTCTCTTGTAGCTGATCTATGCAGTTATAGACTATGGTTTCTATAGGAAAGTGAAAGACCATATAATAGTGAACAATTTTGGTTAAGGAACATCAGCTCGTTGTTATATGAAGTAATGAAATAAAAAGGCACAAACAGGAGGCGATCAGGTGGATGCTGGGGTGCAAATTCAGTTTGGATAGATCCAAACTCTGATGAATTTTTTCTCTCCCCACGGTATTACAGTCGAATGGTCTAGGCTGGGGATAAAAAAATGATTTGGGACCTTCTAGCATTAAGCCAATAGTATGTCATGTTATGAATATTAAGGATCCAATAGTTATCCCTGATGAGAATATTTGCTGCTTCTCTCGGTTAAAAAAAAGGAAGAGCTAATCCTTTCTATGTGTCCACTAATTCCTGCATGGGGCGCTCTGGTGCGCGCACGCAGTTGCTTGTATCAGCAGCTGGCCGGCGATGTGTTGCGTGGTTGCAATACTAGAGCCAACGAACCGGAACCTGAGGCCAGCGCAGCACCGTGAAACTCCTTTTGCCCGTCAACTGGTAGTGCTTATTCGCAATAGAAATAATCACTCTCCTCGCTCCTACTCATCGACGTTAGATTTTCCCTGACGCTGGTTCCAGCCGTGGTCGGGCGCGTTCTTTCCTGCGCCAGGCCGTGCCTCCAGTCATTGTTTCTTTTCCATGGCTGCACACTCACCGGCTCAAGCGCTTAGCCGTGGAGCTCGGCCTCGTGCATGCCTCTGCTGGGTCGCCGGGTCACGTGCTCGTCCGTTACGATGTCGTGCACACTCCGACTCATGAAACTCGCCAGCGTTGTCAGCTACTGCTAGACCTCGTCGTGGTACTGTGACGCCGTCGTGGAGATGCCTACTGTGCCATCTATTCTCTGTCGTCTCGCTACGCCCGATTGTCGTCCTCGTCCTTGTCCCGACCTCGCTATGGCAGCATCGGCGCTCTCGATATCGTCCTGAGTTCACTCCGCGTGCTGCGACGTCTCGCTCACCTCCTCGCCAAGCCGTCATCGCGTCATCGTCCAGCTAGAGTGGCATATCATCATGGTAATTGTGATGATAGCTTGTAGGTGTATTTTAGATGTATTCTTTGTTACCCTCTATGCAAGTTGCATGTTTATGGTATTGCACAAGCATTCATAAGCATGTTATCTCATCTAGAGCACTCTGAAGAAGTGGACATCGAAGAGAAATTTGCTCTAGTACCTGAATACCCATTGGTGGGGTTCCATCTAACTGGTTATATAGAAGAAGGATTTTGGATCTTCTCTGCAACAAAGGCAAGCCTCGGTGCATTTGTCACCTCCTCGCTGTTTTAAAATCTTTTATCACCTTGTTTGATGCATTAGGTGATAGGAGTTGTGTGCTAAACAATTGATGTATTCCCCTCCTTGAAATTGATTACCATTCCTTAACTACCTGTTTTATTAAAAGGTTTTCTAATGCTTAGTCTTGCTTCAGAAAACAAAAATGTTTTGTTTTTAACAAAAGATGATGCTTTAGATGGAATGGGATGTTTTCAAAAAAATAAAACTTGATGGTGGATCCATCATGGTCATGATGGGTTCAACATCTGAAAAGATGTACCTCTGCCAGGTACCAATTTTTGGGATTTTAAATGATAAAGCTGAGACCGGGCGGGTGACTTACACGAGAAGGGAGTCTCAGTGTAGTGTCTCTATCTGTGTCGATTAAGGACCGTACCGATTGTAGGCCTGTTGATCTAGGACCTTTTAGATGGCCACATACCTCGTCATGGGTAAGCCTGAACCTGGCTATTCCATACGTGAAAAGACAATCACACACTGGGAGTGGAGAGATGACGAGAGTAGCATGTACCCTCCTAGCAAAGGGCCGCCTAAGAAGGGTAGTGTGCTCTCGGGTGGCGTGGACCTGTTCATGTAGTGGAGGATCCGTGGGAATGGTTGACATGTGCAAAAGAGTTACAAGAAGCATATGTCGTGTGGTTGGAGATCCCCAGCTGGGTATTAATCGATTCGGATCGCCGTTACTTCTCGGTTATGAAGACGGGATCACTGCTCTGCATCGTAGTTAACAAGTATAACAAAGATTTAATTAAAAACAATCTAGTGTAGACCAAGTGTATGATTTAGATTAGGAAAATCTAGATTCAGGTTAGTAGATTCAAGTAACAACCTAACATGTGAAATAAAACTTGGCTTAAGGATCTACTTATTAAGCTTGCTTTTCTGCAAAAAGGAGTCTTTGATAATTGATGAGCTTTTCCATTGACTCCCAAAAGCTAGCATGCCCTTGAGAGTCTTTTTCTTAGTCGGGTAAGTCTTGCTGAGTAATTGCCTACTCAGGGTTTTATTCCCTATGTTGTTGCAGGAAAGGTTTTGATGTCTTTGGCTTCATTAGTTGCTTCATGTGGAGGTCTTCAAGCTTAGTTTGCTTATGTGTATTGGTTATGGAAAGGCTTCACCTTTCCAAGTATTGTAATTAAGTTATGCACTTTATAGACTATCATGACTTGTAAATGTTATAACTCTTTCTAGCATATAAAACTTGAGTTTTGGAAATGTAAAAAATGTTTTGTAAGTCTTTCGCTCTATCTCCAAAGTGTGGGTGTATCAAATGTGATTACTGTAATATACATGTTTTGTGGGAGGTTCTTGGGATGATGAGTTCAAGTTAATGAACTCGATAGCCTTGTTAAGTTACCCGATACATATGCATAGCAATCTGAGGCCATTATGGCAAGGATTGGTGCATGTGGGCCTGATGATTTGGGAGGGCTGTCACAGTTATCCCGGGTTGTCACTCCCCAAACAGGTCCTTACGTAGAGGTACTCAGGAAACAGCCTGAGCCCCCTAAAGTATCACAAGATTATCACCGGAATAACATCATCGTATCATAATATTCACATCATGTTCATTGATTAAAGTAAAGCAATATCATAAAACTAACCATGGTAACCCAAAAGGTGAACAAGGATAAGGTAAATACAGACTAGTCAATCCTTAAATTTCAATAATGTAATGCGGAATAATGAATTATGAAGTATGTAGGACATAATAGGTTTGAGGACACTTGCCTTCACCAGGTTGTTGCTCAGGGAGATCTTCAGCAACACACTCAGGAACCACGGGCAGCTCGTTGTCTAAATACAACGATCATGCATTCAATACATTTGGTAAATGACAAATAAACAACACATCAATCATGTACAAACATTGGAACACATCTGAAAAGGAAAAGTATAAACTCAAAAGGGAGTTTAAATTATAGGGTGAACTAATCTCATTTAGTAGTTGATTATTCTTTAAGTGTTGTCCATGATTACATAATCTAACTACTTATTTTAATGAGATATCGAATTTAAACCAGAGATAAGTTCATACATCACATATTATTATCTTCACAATATCAAACATCTATTTACCACCAGGGTCTCCTTTTTATTTATTTTATTAAGTGAATAAATCAATACATACACTAACCTATAGTCTAGGTATAAAATTAAAGTGCACAGATTGTGGATGAAAATAATTTATTTGAACAGAGAACATTCTTATGAACATTTTGCAATTTGAACCGCTCAATTTGGAGTTCATATGAAAAAGATATGAAATAAACAAGTTTTGAAGTTTAAAATATGAAATTAAGACTAATTCTGTGATTATTTAAAAGCCTAGGGTTCAATCTGCAAGATTTCAAGGGGCCTGCACGCGAAAACCAGGGACGACGGGTTGATTCCAAACAAACCGAGGGTCTCTTACGCAAACTGCCATGCGAAGGGGTATCAGGCACTCTGGATCGCACGATCCTGGGCAGACGACCGAGATTAGATCTCGCGGTCGAGCACGCGGTCGCGGGCACGCGCCGAGCGCTGGCAAGTGGGCTCGGGGCGCCAGCGACCCGGGGCAGGGCTGATAGGCCGGGCCCAGCGGCAGGGGCGCGGGTGAGGGAGAGAGTGGAGAATGGTCGGATCTGGATCGGGCGGTTGAGATTAGGTCTGCGCTGATTAAATCCAGACCGCCAAATCTCAGACGGACGCTTGAGATCCAACAGTCGGCGACCGAGCATGGGTGCGGTGGCACCGCTCGGTCTTGCGGCGAGGTCTCTCCTGAGACAAGGGGGCGACCACGGTGGGGCCCTAGGGCGACATGGTGAACTCTACCGTGGGCATCACACCGGCGCGGGAGCACCAGAGAGCGCGGGACACGGCGAGGCGGGCTGACGGCGGCGCGGATCAACTCCAGCGAGGAATTGCGCGGGCACTAGGGCAGTAACGGACAAATTAAGGGCATGGGAAGGTTGCTTACCACAAGTGCGAACTCAGGAGCGCCTGGAGGACGGTGGGGAGGCGGTGAAGTCTTGGGTCGACGGCGACGGACTCCGGCTACGCAAGAAGTGCTCCGGTGAACGCGGACCGGGCAAATTAGAGGGGGAAAAGACGAACCGAAGGGTGTCCTGAGCTGTGGGTGGTGCGGCGGAGCTTACCGAGGGAACAAGCGCGACGCGGGCTTAACGACGGTCGCAGAACTGTGGCAGTCCTCGGTGAGCGGCGACGAAGCTTGTCTGGTCGCGTGCATAGGGCGAGAGAGGGGGCGATTGAGCACGACTGGGGGCGCAAGTGAGCAGGGGGAAGTGAGCGAGCGGGGCGCGGGGCTCAAAAGGGGCGAGGGCATGCGGGGGTGGCCAGAGAACGCGCGGACGTGGGCGTCTCCACGGCGGGGACGTGGGCGGGAGGTTAGGGACGGGCTGACGGGTGGGGTCCGCGGGACAGAGAGAGAGCGAGCGCGTGCGAAAGAGTAACGACGCTGATAGGTCGGCCCCACAGAGCAGCGAGAGGGAGATAGGAAGAGAGGAGGTGCGGGGTTGGCGCCGACAGGCGTGGCCCGCCTGTCAGGGACCGGGGGCGCGGCGGCGCGCGCGCGAGGCTGGGCCTGGTGGGCTGACTGGGCCGAATTGGCTTTTCTATTTTTCTAGGGAATTTCTAATTGCTTTTCTATTTATTTTCTCTAGGGTTTTCAATTCAAATTCAAATCAAGTTTCAAATTTAAACCAAATCAAACATGTGCAACAAATCAAAGAATATTTGGAGCTCAACATGATGCAACATTTCATGACTCATATTGTTTTGAAAAAAATAAAATAATTAATCCCTCGCTAATTAAGCTAAATCCAACCAAAAGAAAAGGAGAGAGATAAACTAGAGAGACAAGAGTAACACCTGAATTTGGTAGATATTTAGAAAGAAATTTTATACCCCCAAATTCAGGGTGTTACAGACCTATCCCCCTTAAAAGAATCTCGCCCTTGAGATTCAGGGCTGGCTAGCAAAGAGTTCAGTGTACTTGGCTCTCAGATCATCTTCTCTTTCCTAGGTTGCTTCTTCTGAATGATGGCCCCATTTGACTTTGCACATCCGGATAGTGCTCCTCCGAGTGACCCGATCTGCTGTCTCCAGAATTTGAGTTGGCTTCTCAATGTAAGTCAGATCTTCTTGAACTTCAAGGTCCTCTATTGGAAATTGCTCTTCTAGGACTCGCAAGCATTTCTTCAACTGTGGAACGTGGAAAACATCGTGCACAGTGGACAGATTTTCTGGTAAGCTGAGTTGATATGCCACTTCTCCACGCCTTGCTGGAATCTGGTATGGTCCGATGTATCGAGGTGCTAGCTTGCCTTTGAATCCAAACCTTTTGGTTCCTCTAATGGGTGATACTTTCAAGTAGACATAATCTCCCACTTCAAAACTCAGTTCTCTTCTTTGGGTGTCAGCATAGCTTCGCTGTCTGGACTACGTTATCTTTAGATTCTCTCGAACCATTTTGATGTTTTCTTCAGCTTCAAGAAAAATACCTGGACCGAACACCTGCCTTTTCCTGGTTGGTACCAATGCAACGTGTGGCAGAACCGCCCGAATTATTCCAGCTTAAGTGCCTAAGTCATGCCTCAAGGCCGTAACACAATTAAATCAGAATAACCCGTCAGTCCCTCGGATCTAGTCTAATAAAGCCACTTAACCAGGATCAAATACCACAAACTCACTCGAAGGTGAGTCACAGAAGAAATACAATAAAACAGGAAAAACCTCAAATTAAAGTGCTGGAGTTATTACATAAATCGGACTTTCTCGAGTAAACTGAAATAATTCATAAGATAGATTTTTGTAGTGGATAATCGATGTCGTCGGTAGTGAGGAATTGGGCAAGGCCTAGTACACTACTCCTCCTGCTCTTCTCCTGTCGGAGCGGCATCCCACTCGACCGTCCAACCCGGTGGCAGGGTGGTAGGCCAAGTCACACCATCAATCATATCCTGAATTGTACCTGCAAAAATTATGCCACAAGCAGGGCTGAGTATACTAATACTCAGCTAGACTTACCCGGTGTGAGGAGTTTACTCCTCTACCTCTAGACCATGCAACTGTTTGGCTGAGGGGTTTGGTTTGCCAAAAGCACTAGCTGAGTCTGAAATCAATTTTTAGCTTTTCAATTTCTAGCATCATTATCATAACTAAGTTTGCTCCTTCTAAGCATACATGGTAGCAAGCATTTAGTACAATCAACAAGTTATCTCAAATAAACCTCATTTCACTTCTTACTCAATGTAGTACAAGGGGTCAAGCAGTCTCATTAGCTGCGAGAAGCAGACGATTTGAATCGAGTTTTATCCTTGCAAGGTAAACCTAAACACATGACATGTCAGGGCACTCCGTCCCCACTCATGTCAACCATCCCCATCGATTCCCCGTTCGCGGCCAGGCCTCACCGCCTTGGCATACAATGCTCCACTGACCTCGGCTGCCACTGTGTAGTGGCCGCACTTGTACCCACCATAGCTAGCATGGGAGACCTAGTCTCAGGTCGCATGAGCGGTAAAGTCCGCGCCCGATTTCACTCAGGTACAAGGTTTACCGTTTACCATATTTCCCGACATGTGTTTAGTACGTTCAAACGCTTGACTCAGGTATCCACACATTAATCCTTAATTCCTTTTTCCCGTCTCATGGACAAGGCATCCTCCCTGGATCCAAGTCCATAGACCATCATAGATCCCATTATCAAGATGAATACAATCAATTCCTGACCTCACGCGAGTGCTAGAAAAATCACTCGACTTCTACCAAGATCCATAATTAGCAAAGCAGCTACTCGACCTAGCATACCAGTATCCATCTCAAAAAGGAATCCTAAGTTCATGCAACTAGGGGTTTCAAGCTACTCCTACACTTAAGTGCACATTACGATCCTACAAACATTAAGTGTAGTAAAATAGCACATATAGATACGGTTATGCATAAAACCGGGGCTTGCCTTCAATAGCTGGGGCTGCGGGGAGATCCTCGATGGCAGTCTCGGGAGCTTGCTCCTGGTCTTCCTCGTGGACAGCTCCTTGCTCAGGGGTGAGCACGTACTCTCCGTCAGCGAGATTGCAATCTAATGAATGCAGCGAGTAAGATATATGCATGGCATGACATGTAATTACAATTAAGATTTGATGGGGGATGATCAATTTAATAAGGTAGGGCTTATTCTCTCTACTGATGATTTTTGGGGTACACTTAGCAAATTAGGGTCAAGCTTAGTAAGCTAATTGGTAAGTCCATTTTGGTGTTCCACTGATTTCCTTTTAATGTCTTAGTGAGAGCTTATTAAGATTTCTAGCTGAACTTATTGGAGTGAGATTTAATTTTCCTCTCTTCCTTTCTAATTCTTTTATGCTTTTAAGGTGGGTTTGAACTACAAGACAGTTTAATAAATTTCCAAAAATTCTGCAAAAATTACAATTGCTTCTCACTGGTGTATAATTCTCTGTCTCAAAATTTGGGGCTTAATTCTCTCAGTATAAAATTATCAAATATTAGGGCAGAGGGGGGTGTTTTGAACTACAACTCCTTTTTAACAGTGGGTTATTCTCTAAGGCATATTTTTGCTGGCATTTAGATTTTATAACATGACTTTGTACAATTTTTTAGCCACTAATACTTATTAGTTATTTTGCTATGATTTTCTAAAGTTTCTAGCCAAAGGGGTGCTTTCTACTACCACTATACTTGAAAAATATCAAACAATAGATTTCTAATTTTTCCTACCTTCTTCTTTGTGCAAGAGCAATCATTCTGAAATTTGGTAACTTTTTGCTCAAGGGAAGAGTGGTAGGAATTATTTGGATTAAATGGCCTTTTTCATGAAGTATTGGCAATGGGTATTATTTTACAGTTTTCAATTGGGTTTTGCATTTTTCTCTGGTGGCCTACTTCATTATTAATTTGGTAAAAAATTATTTGCCCATTATTGCACTCTTTTTGGTTTTCTCATGGTTTAATTGAAATATGGCTCAATATCAAGTTCTATTTGTTTACCCTACTTAAAATGATGGGCTGGAGTGTTTATCATTTTTGTAGTGGTGTTTTAGTGGTTACAAGTCCACTGAATTTTCTTATCAATTTTGAAATTATTTTCATAATTCTAATAATGGTTTTTACTAGTTTGGTTAGTGCCTAAAAACATTTCACTTTGAATTTGTTCTGGACTAGGGTTCCTTTATTTTTCCTAGGTTCTCCATTACTTAAGTGGACTAGGAAAAATAATTGCACCCACTGTTCATTATTTTCCAGTGCCTTTCTCATTTTCCTAAGTTTTGAGCAAATATGGCTTTTAATAAGTAACCTTGTCTAAATCTTTAATACCGGGGTGCTTACTATTTTTAAACAGTGCCTAAGTGGGTTTTACACTTCTGCAAATTTTCTTAGGTTCAGCACAGAAGCATAACTATTTTTTCTTATTTTATTAAGGTTTGGTCATTTTTCTTAATTAATTTCAAACTCTAAAATTTAAGACAGAAGCATAGGGTTCAGTATTTTTAGGTGATAGTCCATAATGTTTTGAATCCAGCAAAATTGGTTTGGTTAAATTTAGTTGAATATAACTCAAGATATAAATTTTCTAAGTTCTCTGCTGAATTTAAATAGATTAATTAGAAATGGTTAAAAGAAAAACGGTTTTTTGCACTGGAGTCCCTAGTGAAAGGTTTTAAGTGTATTACAGACAGGTCCTCGGTTCACTATTCATCTGAGTCTACGGCTCTGCAGAAAACTCCCTAGGGTTTCCCGAAATCGAATATGTGATCCTTCCCCTAATGGAACAGTGACCGCGGCGGAAGAAAAGGGCGGAGGGGCTTACCGGCGGGGGGTAGCTCCGGTGAGGGGTTGGGTGAGGTTCGGGAGTCTCTGGCGATCACGTCGAGGTGCGGATCGCCGACGATGGTGGTCGGAGGAGGTCGGTCCACGCGCGCAGGCGGGGGAGCTCGTCGACGGCGAGGAGTCCGGCCTAACCAGGGCACGATAGATCATATAAATGGGTCAGGAAGCTTCACCAGAGATCAAGGAAGATGTGTGCGCGAGGAATTTGAGAATGGCTCACCGGATTGCTCGGTCCACGCGCGCAGGCGGGCGACTGAAGTCTGGCGAAGATGATCTCGGGTCTCCGGTGAGGTTCTGTCAGGTCCGAGAGCTTGGAAAGCTCCACGGGCCACTGGAGAAGCTAATCGAGGGGCAGGCGCAACTTCGACATGGCTGGAGTGAGCTGGCCGCGGTGGCCGAGGCTCGGGCGGTGATGGCGGGCGGAGGAAAGCTCACCGGAGCTAAGGAGGGGCGTCTGGCCAGCGAGGGTGAGCACGGGGTGAGGTGAGGCACGCCCGGGGGTGGTTTTAAAGGCGCGGGCGAGCGTGGCCGAGGGGAGGCTCTGACAAGCGCTTGGGACGTGCGCGGGCGAGCGCCAGTGCGCGCTCTAGCGTCTGGCACAGCGTCGAGCACGAGGCAGCGCAGAGAGAGGTCGTGTTCAAGCGCGGATTGGCTCCAAATCTTTGAGATTATGGCCATGACCCCGTTGAGAGATCTCTTCCCCTGACATTCCTTTATCGTTTGTGGGTGGAGGCTTGCAGGTTTTGCTGACTGGATCAAGAGATATGGAGGGTGAAGTTGGGTTTGTCTCACTACCGAGCACAGAGAGAGGATCCCGGGTTTGACGTGTCCAGAGCATGCGTCCCGATGCCATCTTCTGGTATGAGGTAGAGGGGTTAGTTAGACACATTTTTGTCAATGGGAGCTTGGAGTTTTGAGATAGAGATCAAGGTGAACGCGCTCGATTTTGGTTCAAAGGCTGAAAATTCAGAAATCTGAATTTCAGATTTCCCCATTGAACCTCCACTTGAATGGCTTGTTTGGAGTTTTTAACAAACTATTTTGGCCAAACTTTTATAATATTTATTGTAGCTTAGTTAGTGTATTTCAATTCGTATAATTGGCCTAAGCCATGATTTCAAGTTTTTCATGGTCTTTCATCCCTTTTCTCCTTTTCTACTCAAATGGCTTATTTAGGGTTGGTATTAGGGTTTCAACATTTTCCCTTTTTGAAAATCTCATTTGTTTTAAACATGATTCTTTAGATATAAACTTAGTGGATCTTTTATTCTTAAAATGATTTGGTGCTTCATGCTCACTTTAGCTTGCATGAAATGATGGCACTTGAGTTAGCACTGAGAAAAGCCCTAGGTGACACTGGGGTGTCACAGCCTTCCCCCTTAAAGGAATATCGTCCTGAGATTCGGGTCGGAGTCCTCCCTGGGTGAAGCGAAGGGTGAGACTTAGGGCCTGTTTGGCACAGCTCTAGCTCCTGATCCTAGGCGAGGATCCGGAGGAGCCGTGCCAAACAAGTGTTTTGTGAACTGATTCTCACGTGGAGCAGGAAGGATTGAGAGTCGTTTTTGTATAGAAACGTGGGAGCTAAAAAAACTGCTCCACCCTCCCTCAAAACAGCTCCTCAACCAATCAAATATGAACCTCCCCTCAAAATTTGCCCAAAATTACCCGCAATTTGTATTATTGCTTGTAATTGATTTGTTGAACGCATGTTTGGTGTATGCAAGATGAAATAGAAAATTCTTCTAAAGATGTCAACTAGACAAGAATCACTTTACTTGCCAAACGGTTTAAAAAATGATTCCAATTCTCCAGGAATCAGAAGGATCAGCTCCTTATAAGGATTAGGATCTAGAGCTAAAGAATCAGGAAATGGAGCTGTACCAAACAGGCCCTTACTTGAAGTGGGTGCTTTATTTATTAAGGCAACTGCTCTTCGAATGTCATTCTCTTTGCAACTTCAGAAGGAAGTTGTGATGGAACCTCCCAAGTAATTAGGCCCACCTACAGTTGTCCTTGTCTAACAGACATCAGACATCCTGTAGATGTTCCTAAGTCACTTGACAAGTTCGGTATCTTTCCTTACCTTACCAGGAACGTTTCACCCGTCTTGCAGATATTACAGAACATCGGAGATATAGAAGTGCGGAAGCAATTACATAGACTTACATTTATTTAGAAAGTAAGATCAAGTTACTTATTACAGACCAGAGCTATAAACGAGTGCTGAGTAGTTACACATATCAAGGGAGGCACAGACTCCTCCCGATAGCTTTAAAACAAAAAGATCCTATATGGAGGACCAAGTCCTCCCGCATC
Source organism: Zea mays (assembly GCF_902167145.1). NCBI lineage: Eukaryota > Viridiplantae > Streptophyta > Magnoliopsida > Poales > Poaceae > Zea > Zea mays. The sequence goes on from NC_050096.1 coordinate 115,627,663, forward strand.
TTCACTCCTGTTTTCCTTCATTTGATACCACCTTGGAGCAAAAGCAACAAAAATATATCGCTTCCTCACCTAAAAACAACAAAGGGATAAACCCTGAGTATGGAATACTCAGCAAGTCTTACCCGACTAAGGAAAAGACTCTCAAGGGTATGCTAGATAAATAGGAGTCAAGGAGAGGCTTTAGCAAAAATCAACTTATACTTTTGCAGAAGTAGCTTACTAAAGTGAGTCCTTACTTTCAATCTTTTAACGCCATGTTAAGTATTAATAGACTCTATTTGCATCTAGTTTAATTTCACATCACATCAAGACAACATCATTTTTATCCATCGTGTTCACATCCTGACTTAGGTTGTAGGTCAGAGCTCAAGTCTCCACTGTCCGGGGATATAACGGCGATCCGAATCGATTTACTCAGCTGAGGATCTCTAACCACACGACATATGTTTCTCGTAAACCTTGATGTCTACTATTCCCACGGATCCTCCACTGCATGAACAGGTCCGTGCCACCCGAGAGTACACCACCCCTTTTAGGCGATCCGTTGCCAGGAGGGTACGTGCCACTCTCGCCATCTCTCCACGCCCAGTGCGCGATTGTCTTTTCATGTATGGAATAGCCGGGTTCAAGCTTACCCTGTCCCATTCTCAGGGCATGTGGCTAGATAAGATAGTCCTTGATCAACAGGCCTACATACGCATCCAATCCTTAATTGACCCGGGCGGAGCATCACCTGTTCCTAGCCCAAGTCTCAATTTAAGTATTTCCATCCTTAGGATTGTGTCTGTTCCTTAGGATGAAAGAGCATCACAGGGAACTTTGCAGTAAGATCCCACTATTGCTCCAAATGAAAATATTCTTGCAGGTAGAAACCATCCTCTCCCGGGTTAAATTGAGGACAACCTCTATCCACAAGATCTAAGCAAGGCTAAGCATTTTTGTAAATCATATTTTGATACTTCACAGAAGTATCTATAAAGGTATGGATATCAAGGAAAGCAATGCATCAAAGGGTTTCAAGCAATTCCTATGAACCTAATGCACATTTCACTAGACTTAAGTGTGCGAAAAGTATTAAAAACGCAAGGAAAGGGGTTGCATGCACCGGGGCTTGCCTTCGTTAGTAGGTGAGTCAGGCTCGGACTTGCAGATATCGAAGTAGAGCCAAGTCCTTGCCCGAGATTCCAAAGGTGGTGGTGGTGTCTTCTCTTTGAGTCACTTCACTCTCTCCTTCGTTCTCTAGATATAACCATATAGGTATATATATAAGAATGAATGCCATGTAATGCTTATGAGAGTGCAAAGGTAATAAGGATTTATTAACTAAGTCTTGAGTACAACTTTCCTTCACGGGATTCCGGGAACTTAGGGTTTCCGGAGTCGGTAAAGGAGTCCATAGGGCAGGGGTAGGGTTTTTGGGTTCTAGTTATCAAACAATGTTCAAATCAAGCCAAACTCTACCCAAGGCTTCTAAATATTGTGAAATGCTCCCATAAAAAGTTTGGGAAATTTTGGGATTATTATCTATTTTCTAAAAATCTAGAACCAGCAGTTTAGGCTATTTTAAATACTCTAAAATTCCCTATTTGATCTAAAAATCATGAGTTTATTTTTATTAATTACTACAGGAAATTAGGGTTCTTAGAAAATTGGTCTCATATTTTTATGATTTTCCTACCATTTTCTACACTTTTTCAAAGTTCTGCTGAAAAAGAAAAAGAAAAACTCTAAACAGTCTTGGGCTTAAACAAGCCTGCGTCGGCCCAGTTAGGGCAGAAGTGCGCCCATGCGCACGCCCGCGCCCGCGCGCTGGCGATTTTGCAGAAAGGCCCACGGATTACTGATTAATCCGACGTGAGTTCGATTACTATTGTACTGAGTCGCTGATGGTTTGCAGAAAAACCCTCCGCGTTCTATTCTTTTACTATAGTTAGTCCCCGACGGTGCTCCGCACGGGATGCCGAGCTCCGGCGAGCTAGACCAGCCGGATGCCACCACGGCTGAAGCGCCCGAGCGTCATAAACACAATTGAACCCCTACCGAACCTTTCCCCCAATTCAATTTCATTGTTACGACTGCGAATCTACCGGTCCACGGTGACAGGGCGGTTGGTCATATGGATGGAAGTGTTCCGGCCAACCGGTGGCGCGAACGACCCAATTGAAGCTTGGGAAAGCTTCACAGGCCAACCAATGGTGATGTATATACACAAATCTGAACTGGACGCGAATAGAAACGCGGGGCTCCGAAGAGGGTGTCATGGCGGCTGTTCTACAGAGCAGAGGGGTGTTCCAGTGATGAGGCTCGGGTAAACTCCAATTGGTCGGCTCCGAGAGCAACAGGGGGCTACAAACAAGCAAGAACATGAAACAATTGGGTAATTACTCACTCGAGGAAGGCTGGCCACGGAGATGTTCTTCGCGGCGGAGTTAAAACAGAGAGGAAACAGGCTCGGGGTTATTCCGGTGAGCTTGAGTCAAGTGACTAGTTATCGATGCGCGGAATGCAACGACGAAGCCACGCTAGGGTCCAATTTATAGTCGGCCGGCCGAGGAGGGATGAGATCCCTGAGCTGTGACTGTGCTGGCGAGCACATCCGCGCGGTGGATTCCGGTGACAGCCCGGTGACCGCCGTTTAACCGGAGCCCGACACCTCGGTGATTCGCTGCCACGTTGCCAGGGGTATTTACCGCGGCCGCCAGCCCCTCCCGACCGCCGTGGCGTCCTTATCGCCGGCGAGGGCGGACACATATCCTCGGCGTGATATTTTCTGAAGACTGATGCACAGTGCTCGGTTTCAGTAAAATCAACGAGTCTGACAGAGCGATTTGGGGCCAGATTTTCTCCAGATTTTGCATGAGAAATTCATCAACCTTCTGTACCAAAGTTATAGCCCCATGTTCCAGCTACAATTTTGTTATGGGAACCATGCCCAAAATTGCACTGGATCATGTTTAAATCTGGGTTCAAAGATTGACCCACCCCACTGTCAGACCAAGTTTCAGTTATCAGCCAGCCTGACAGCCCGACTTTAAGTGGGGTTATCTCCAAATATTCCTTAACAACTATGCTCACAACCTTAAGCAAAGTTGTTATCCTTTGTTTGGTCTGCAAGTTTGGTGTGGTAACCTAGGGCAAATTCTTATTAATTTGTAAGATACAAGGGCTCAAAGTTGAAGAAAACACACTGATTTCAGACTTAGGCTTTATAGTGCTTAAGAGGTGATTCTTGCAAATAAGCCCAAAACATAGGGTTTAACTTGCAAATTCACATATTTGTGAACCAAATGACTATATATGTTCAAACATAGTAGTTTTTACACTTTAGTCCAAAGGTTCACCACTTTTGCACATAAGCCCCTGGGTTTTAGTTTTAGGGTTTTCCAGGGCTCTATTTAGGGTTTCTAGTATCCCAGGGGTATAAATGTGATTCAACTTTATTCTTAGGGTCATTTTATGACTCTTTCCATAAGGTCTTTAGGTTTTCTCATCTTAGGTTAAGTTTTACCCTTTTAACCACTATTTAGGGTTAAGTCCTCTAACCAGGGTTCTATTTGCAAAACATTAAAACAATACAACTTGTTTGAAATTTTTACCTAGTGAATGCACTCTAGGTGTGTCAAACATATGCAATGCTAATGCTTATGATGCCATGCTCAAGTTTTAGTTATAGTAACACCAGGGGTGTTACATCCTTCCCCCCATAAAAGAATCTCGTCCCGAGATTAAAATCCTAGGGTAGGTAATGGTAAAGGAAACACATCACATTTTTATTTCTTAAGTTTTGGTACAAGGTATGGGTAATGTGGGGGTTACTTCTCTATTACACAGTTACACAGGCTTTACAATTTACAAGAGGCTAAAAAGCCTGGGAAATTCTTATTCAAAAAGTTTTGAGTTTCCCATGTAGCCTCATCTTCAGAATGTTGGTTCCACAGTATCTTGTAGAACTTGAGAGTCTTTCTCCGGGTAACCCTGTCCTTTTGATCCAGAACTCGAATAGGATGTTCTGAGTATGTTAAATCTGGTTCCAGGACAACATCAGTTACTTCACCGGTTCGATCAGGAACCCGAAGACACTTCTTCAATTGTGACACGTGGAACACATTGTGCCCAGCAGACAATGTTTCGGGTAGTTGGAGTCGGTACGCCACTGGTCCACATTGCTCAAGCACCAAGAATGGACCAATGTACCAGGGTGCAAGCTTCCCTTTAACCCCGAAACGCGATACACCCTTCATTGGTGAAACTTTTAAGTAGACATAGTCGTCTACCAGAAAGCATAAGGGTTGTCGTCGTCGGTCTGCATAACTCTTTTGTCGAGTCTGAGCTTTCTTCATATTATGAATAATTTTCTGAACCTTTTCTTCGACCTCTTTCACCATATCAGGCCTAAAGAAGTACCTTTCTCCAGGTTCAGACCAATTTAGCGGAGTACGACATCGTCGTCCATATAAAGCTTCGAAGGGTGCCATCTTGATATTTTCTTGATAGCTATTATTATATGAAAACTCCGCTAAGGGCAAACATTCATCCCATTTCTATGGGAATTCCAGAACACATGCCCGTAGCATATCTTCCAGTACTTGATTGACTCTCTCAGTCTGTCCGCTAGGCCGAACTGTGGAGCAGCTTGGTATCCAGGGATTTATGAAGTTCTTCCCAAAATTTGGATACGAATTGCGATCCACGATCCGACACCATGGTCTTCGAGACACCATGCAGACTAAGAATACGAGCAATGTACAATTGGGCATAGACAGTAACCGGGTGATTTGTCTTGACTGGCAGAAAATGAAAAATTTTCGTAAGCCGATCAACAATAACCCAGATAGAGTCATACCCTTTCGTATTCCTGGGTAATCCCATGATAAAGTCCATACAATATCTTCCCCTTTCCATGTTGGGATAGGTAAGGATTGTAATGGACCAACAGTCTTCATGTATATGGCCTTTACACGTTTACGAGTGTCACGTTTAGCCACATAGTGTGCAATTTCAATTTGCATCCTTGCCGACCAGAAGAACACATAAGGTTCCAGGTGTGCAATTTGCTTTTTCTGATGACACTATACTATCTGAGTCTGTTGGGTGGTAAGTATGCAACTTTACCCAAATAGAATCAGATGCACCATCTTGGGTAAAACACACAAGAAGAGGTTTATCAACAAGTGGTTACAGTAAGTTCATAGTACACGAGACGGGTGTGAATGTCGAATAACATCACAGTCAACTCGTGTAAGCCAAGGGATCCAAGTCTACGAAAGGTGATATAGATTCAAGAAAAATCACCAGTGGAGGGATCTAAAAATGCGGACTTTGCAACCAGTCCATTTTATCCAGCACTAGTCATGGATCGACATGATCACACACGCAGGAAAAACACGCGTGAGACGGTCGAGGCGTGACTAGAGCGATAATTAGGTGGTTACTGGTCGACTTAATTTGACTTTGGTAAGTACTTTCTTTAGGGTGGGTTGAACCAAAGTGAGTTTAGACAACTTGATAAAACGATCTCTAAACTCAACATTCGTTCAGCGGGCAGTTACAAGTTAGTCAAAACCAACTTGTTGAACTACTTTTGATATTGAGCAAGTCCTCTCAGTACCATCGGTAAGCCAAGGGTTGAGAGTTCATATTTGCTAACAAGAAATCTTGCACTTGGTTAAAAATCTGTTGTTCATCCGTTTCTTCCAGCGAGATAAATTTTTCCACTTGGTTAGGGAATACATGGATTAATTAGGAAAGCGAATGAACAAACTCCTGCATCTTAGCAGCAGGAAAACAGATCTCTATTTTGAGAGCTAATCAGTTGTTTTCTTACACTAAAAAGCTCCAAGGCTTCACCTTTACACAAAGGATGCAAAGGGAACTTGTGTGAATAGTCACTACCAAGATCAAAAGAAATAAGACCACACATGAAAGTGGTATGCCCTTTTGATCCAATGGAAATGACAGATGTTGCTTGATCTCTTCACAAACAACATAGAAATTGTTTTAAGAAAGGAGTCCACAGAAGATCACACATCAGTGTAGTTTCACAATGGATCATGACCAGAGACCTTGGTACCGGCAGGTGCCAAGCAGCAAAATCCTGTGTGCGCATTCACAGGAGGCCCTCAGCTTCGCTGCAGTACCATACGTTCTTAACCATGACACCATTACAAAACTGGCACCAATACTGGATCTCACGTGATAAGAACAATTTGCGTAGAGATAACATATCAATATAGTCTTATAATGGATTATGACTACTAACCGTGATACTAGCGCATGTCAAGTAGCGCAACCATGTGTGTGCACCCACCGGAGGCCCTCGGTTTCAACGCGGTATCACCGATTTTAGTCATAACACCATTACCAGGCATAACCAATAAGAAATCTCACGCGACACCAACAGATTGGTCAAGGATGACAAGGTTCAAAAGAGACTCCACCTGTAGAATGATTACAAGTAGAGATCCAATTAGATCATGGCCCAAGGAAGTGAACCAGGAATGGCCATAACCTAAACTTGATGAGAGAAGTACGATGGAAGATTGTTAATTCAGCCCTAAGTATATCTCTATGCACATCGTAGAGATCACAAGGTCAAGGATTAAGTTGGTATGCCTCTGATAGGTATGAAGGAACTAAAGGCATCAAATTCAAGGAAAATGGTCGGACATGTCTTTCCTAGGTTGGGTTAATAGAGCAACACGACGATCCACAAGGAGAGGCCAAATACACTAGAGACTGCAACCTGCATCAGCTGATCAAGAGAATGGCTCTAGGAGGAGGCATGACTTGAGATCCTTGTTTGAAGTCTAGATACATTCTAGGTTTGACAAGGAAATTATCTAGGCATTTATTTGTACGAGTGTGGTTATGAAGTGATAACGGAAAATTCGACTTTGGGCCGGGTTATGGTTCACTAAAGCCTAATTCTTGGGTTTAGGCATTCGAGTCATCAACTCTCTATTGGTTATAACTCAACCTGATGGTTCTCAGATCAGTGTTTGAGAACTGCTTTTTGCCAGACTAACCAGTTCATGCCCAAGATGACATCTATGTCTTGGCCTTTCAGAACGATCATATAAGTAGGAAAGTTTCGTCCGGCCAATGTTACGGGCACTTGGTAAGCCACTATTTTTTTTACTTTTGGTAGCCTTACTGTCGGGCGTAGAAGACCATTCGTCAACCAACTTCATAGAGGGAGGGGGCCTGAAAAGGTCCGGTTCACCATCACGTGCTTCTCCCGCTACATGAGAAGGTCCGGCTTCTGTCCCGACAAGATTCGCAGGGACGTTCGGGTGCAGTTGTGAATACAACACATGCACTTCTTCATGTAGTGCATTACAACAGACCTGCAAGTTATCCATGGCTAAGCTAAGCTCCTCCACACGGGCTCGAGCTTTGGCTTCCTTAGCCCAGACGAGTAAACGAGAGTTAACCACCCAATCGAGTGCTAAATCTCGTTTCGCGAGTTGGTCTTGCAAGTAGCGGGTGACTGCATCCGTGACCCATAGATCCTTCCTGTAACGGAGTTCTGATTGAAGCAGTTCGGCTTGTGCTTCCAGATCCTGATAGGATCGTTGCTACCACTACTACTTTCTTCATGTCTTGGGGAAAGTTAATGGCGGGGTATGCCAATGGGTCTAGTAGATTTGCGCGCGGTCTTTCTGATGCGCGACAACATTTCTCTAAGGGGGAAATTTTATTAATATAATGCTTAGAATGATGCATGTGTAAGTACAGAATCAACCTTAGTCGATTCAACCTTCTATACATTGCACTCTTCCTATCTGGTCTTTAAGATAGACTCTTCAGAATACTTAGGTAAGAAGAGAAAAGAATTTTTAGGTAAGACTTTTGAAAATCCTTTTGAAGATGCCTCATAATATCTGCAAAGAAGGGCTACGCTCCGATACCAGCTGTGATGGAACCTCCCAAGTAATTAGGCCCACCTACAGTTGTCCTTGTCTAACAGACATCAGACATCCTGTAGATGTTCCTAAGTCACTTGACAAGTTCGGTATCTTTCCTTACCTTACCAGGAACGTTTCACCCGTCTTGCAGATATTACAGAACATCGGAGATATAGAAGTGCGGAAGCAATTACATAGACTTACATTTATTTAGAAAGTAAGATCAAGTTACTTATTACAGACCAGAGCTATAAACGAGTGCTGAGTAGTTACACATATCAAGGGAGGCACAGACTCCTCCCGATAGCTTTAAAACAAAAAGATCCTATATGGAGGACCAAGTCCTCCCGCATCTTCACTCCTGTTTTCCTTCATTTGATACCACCTTGGAGCAAAAGCAACAAAAATATATCGCTTCCTCACCTAAAAACAACAAAGGGATAAACCCTGAGTATGGAATACTCAGCAAGTCTTACCCGACTAAGGAAAAGACTCTCAAGGGTATGCTGGATAAATAGGAGTCAAGGAGAGGCTTTAGCAAAAATCAACTTATACTTTTGCAGAAGTAGCTTACTAAAGTGAGTCCTTACTTTCAATCTTTTAACGCCATGTTAAGTATTAATAGACTCTATTTGCATCTAGTTTAATTTCACATCACATCAAGACAACATCATTTTTATCCATCGTGTTCACATCCTGACTTAGGTTGTAGGTCAGAGCTCAAGTCTCCACTGTCCGGGGATATAACGGCGATCCGAATCGATTTACTCAGCTGAGGATCTCTAACCACACGACATATGTTTCTCGTAAACCTTGATGTCTACTATTCCCACGGATCCTCCACTGCATGAACAGGTCCGCGCCACCCGAGAGTACACCACCCCTTTTAGGCGATCCGTTGCCAGGAGGGTACGTGCCACTCTCGCCATCTCTCCACGCCCAGTGCGCGATTGTCTTTTCATGTATGGAATAGCTGGGTTCAAGCTTACCCTGTCCCATTCTCAGGGCATGTGGCTAGATAAGATAGTCCTTGATCAACAGGCCTACATACGCATCCAATCCTTAATTGACCCGGGCGGAGCATCACCTGTTCCTAGCCCAAGTCTCAATTTAAGTATTTCCATCCTTAGGATTGTGTCTGTTCCTTAGGATGAAAGAGCATCACAGGGAACTTTGCAGTAAGATCCCACTATTGCTCCAAATGAAAATATTCTTGCAGGTAGAAACCATCCTCTCCCGGGTTAAATTGAGGACAACCTCTATCCACAAGATCTAAGCAAGGCTAAGCATTTTTGTAAATCATATTTTGATACTTCACAGAAGTATCTATAAAGGTATGGATATCAAGGAAAGCAATGCATCAAAGGGTTTCAAGCAATTCCTATGAACCTAATGCACATTTCACTAGACTTAAGTGTGCGAAAAGTATTAAAAACGCAAGGAAAGGGGTTGCATGCACCGGGGCTTGCCTTCGTTAGTAGGTGAGTCAGGCTCGGACTTGCAGATATCGAAGTAGAGCCAAGTCCTTGCCCGAGATTCCAAAGGTGGTGGTGGTGTCTTCTCTTTGAGTCACTTCACTCTCTCCTTCGTTCTCTAGATATAACCATATAGGTATATATATAAGAATGAATGCCATGTAATGCTTATGAGAGTGCAAAGGTAATAAGGATTTATTAACTAAGTCTTGAGTACAACTTTCCTTCACGGGATTCCGGGAACTTAGGGTTTCCGGAGTCGGTAAAGGAGTCCATAGGGCAGGGGTAGGGTTTTTGGGTTCTAGTTATCAAACAATGTTCAAATCAAGCCAAACTCTACCCAAGGCTTCTAAATATTGTGAAATGCTCCCATAAAAAGTTTGGGAAATTTTGGGATTATTATCTATTTTCTAAAAATCTAGAACCAGCAGTTTAGGCTATTTTAAATACTCTAAAATTCCCTATTTGATCTAAAAATCATGAGTTTATTTTTATTAATTACTACAGGAAATTAGGGTTCTTAGAAAATTGGTCTCATATTTTTATGATTTTCCTACCATTTTCTACACTTTTTCAAAGTTCTGCTGAAAAAGAAAAAGAAAAACTCTAAACAGTCTTGGGCTTAAACAAGCCTGCGTCGGCCCAGTTAGGGCAGAAGTGCGCCCATGCGCACGCCCGCGCCCGCGCGCTGGCGATTTTGCAGAAAGGCCCACGGATTACTGATTAATCCGACGTGAGTTCGATTACTATTGTACTGAGTCGCTGATGGTTTGCAGAAAAACCCTCCGCGTTCTATTCTTTTACTATAGTTAGTCCCCGACGGTGCTCCGCACGGGATGCCGAGCTCCGGCGAGCTAGACCAGCCGGATGCCACCACGGCTGAAGCGCCCGAGCGTCATAAACACAATTGAACCCCTACCGAACCTTTCCCCCAATTCAATTTCATTGTTACGACTGCGAATCTACCGGTCCACGGTGACAGGGCGGTTGGTCATATGGATGGAAGTGTTCCGGCCAACCGGTGGCGCGAACGACCCAATTGAAGCTTGGGAAAGCTTCACAGGCCAACCAATGGTGATGTATATACACAAATCTGAACTGGACGCGAATAGAAACGCGGGGCTCCGAAGAGGGTGTCATGGCGGCTGTTCTACAGAGCAGAGGGGTGTTCCAGTGATGAGGCTCGGGTAAACTCCAATTGGTCGGCTCCGAGAGCAACAGGGGGCTACAAACAAGCAAGAACATGAAACAATTGGGTAATTACTCACTCGAGGAAGGCTGGCCACAGAGATGTTCTTCGCGGCGGAGTTAAAACAGAGAGGAAACAGGCTCGGGGTTATTCCGGTGAGCTTGAGTCAAGTGACTAGTTATCGATGCGCGGAATGCAACGACGAAGCCACGCTAGGGTCCAATTTATAGTCGGCCGGCCGAGGAGGGATGAGATCCCTGAGCTGTGACTGTGCTGGCGAGCACATCCGCGCGGTGGATTCCGGTGACAGCCCGGTGACCGCCGTTTAACCGGAGCCCGACACCTCGGTGATTCGCTGCCACGTTGCCAGGGGTATTTACCGCGGCCGCCAGCCCCTCCCGACCGCCGTGGCGTCCTTATCGCCGGCGAGGGCGGACACATATCCTCGGCGTGATATTTTCTGAAGACTGATGCACAGTGCTCGGTTTCAGTAAAATCAACGAGTCTGACAGAGCGATTTGGGGCCAGATTTTCTCCAGATTTTGCATGAGAAATTCATCAACCTTCTGTACCAAAGTTATAGCCCCATGTTCCAGCTACAATTTTGTTATGGGAACCATGCCCAAAATTGCACTGGATCATGTTTAAATCTGGGTTCAAAGATTGACCCACCCCACTGTCAGACCAAGTTTCAGTTATCAGCCAGCCTGACAGCCCGACTTTAAGTGGGGTTATCTCCAAATATTCCTTAACAACTATGCTCACAACCTTAAGCAAAGTTGTTATCCTTTGTTTGGTCTGCAAGTTTGGTGTGGTAACCTAGGGCAAATTCTTATTAATTTGTAAGATACAAGGGCTCAAAGTTGAAGAAAACACACTGATTTCAGACTTAGGCTTTATAGTGCTTAAGAGGTGATTCTTGCAAATAAGCCCAAAACTTAGGGTTTAACTTGCAAATTCACATATTTGTGAACCAAATGACTATATATGTTCAAACATAGTAGTTTTTACACTTTAGTCCAAAGGTTCACCACTTTTGCACATAAGCCCCTGGGTTTTAGTTTTAGGGTTTTCCAGGGCTCTATTTAGGGTTTCTAGTATCCCAGGGGTATAAATGTGATTCAACTTTATTCTTAGGGTCATTTTATGACTCTTTCCATAAGGTCTTTAGGTTTTCTCATCTTAGGTTAAGTTTTACCCTTTTAACCACTATTTAGGGTTAAGTCCTCTAACCAGGGTTCTATTTGCAAAACATTAAAACAATACAACTTGTTTGAAATTTTTACCTAGTGAATGCACTCTAGGTGTGTCAAACATATGCAATGCTAATGCTTATGATGCCATGCTCAAGTTTTAGTTATAGTAACACCAGGGGTGTTACAGAAGTCCTTTTAACTTTAGTTTTATAATTAACCCATTCTACTTTAGGATCATTTTTCTTATATTTTGATTCGAAGGGTAGGGGAGGGGTTGGGCATGATTACGTACTAATTTCCGTAGGTAAATAATCGGGAAAGTTGGAACGTAGAAATTCCTCAGTCTCCTAAGTAGCCTCTTCCTTTGAGTGATTACTCCATTGGATCTTATACATTTCGATCGATTTATCCCGAGTTGATCTTTCTTTGCAATCCAAAACCTTGGAAGGGCACTCTTGGTATGATAGATTTGGCTCTATCTCCAATTCTAGTTCTGCTATAATCTCAGTCGGCAATCGAACACACTTCTTCAGTTGGGATACATGGAATACATTGTGGATGGCAGACATTTTTGGAGGTAACTTCAATTTGTATGCCATGGGTCCACATGCTTCTATGATCTCATAAGGTCCAATGTAACGAGGGGCTAACTTGCCTTTGATCCTGAATCTCTGCACTCCCTTAGTGGGTGATACCTTCAAATATATGAAATCTCCCACCTCGAATTGGAGAGGTTTCCTTCTCTATCATGGTAACTCTTCTGCATGGCCTAAGTAGCTTCTAGATTCTTCCTGATTAGTTTGACCTTCCTTTCGGCTTCAGTCACTAAGTCAGGTCCGAAAACTTCTCTTTCTCCAGGTTGAGACCAATTGAGGGGTGTTCTACACCTTCTCCCATAGAGAGCTTCAAAGGGTGCCATCTTTAGGCTGGATTGATAAATGTTGTTATAAGCAAACTCTGCCAAGGAGAGGTGCTTATCCCAAGTCTTGCCACAATCGATCGCACAAGCTCTCAACATATCTTCAAGAATTTGATTTACCCTCTCGGTCTGACCATCAGTCTGTGGGTGGTAAGCTGAACTTCTGATTAGCTTGGTTCCCAAAGACTCTTGCAGTTGTTCCCAAAATATGGCAACAAACTGGGCTCCTCGGTCAGAAACAATGGTCTGGGCAATCTGTGCAAACACACGATTCAGTCAATGTACAATTCTGCATACTTTTGAGCCTTATCAGTGGTGTGCACTGGGAGAAAATGTGCCACTTTCGTCAGTTGGTCCACAATAACCCAAATCGAATCATGATGACGAGAGGTGTTGGCAGACCCACAATGAAATCCATGCTGATGTCATCCCATTTCCACGAAGGTATAGATAGGGGTTGCAAGGCTCCAGCTGATTTCAAGTGGCTTTCATTTATCCTCTGACATGTGTCACATTCTGATACATATTGGGCTATTTCCCTCTTTATTCTGGTCCACCAATACAAGGGCTTCAGATCATGGTACATTTTGGTGCGCCCTGGGTGCATGGAGAATTTGGAGAGATGGGCCTCATACAAGATTTTCTTCTTGAGATCCATGTTTTTAGGAACCACGAATCTACTTTCGAACCACAATATACCCTTTCCATCTTGGCGGAAACATTTATACTTCTCGGTCTTCTGATGGAGGTTCTCCTTAATAATTTGCACTCCCTTGTCACTGAGCTAGGCCATGATGATCTGGTCTTGCAAAGCTGGCTCAACGGAAATGTGAGACAAAGCACCAGAAGGAATCACTTCAACCTTCATTTTGCTCAGCTCATCACACAGGGCGTCAATGCGAGAATCCATCATAACACAATTGCATTGCGACTTCCGACTCAAGGCATCTGCCACTACATTGGCCTTTCCTGGGTGATAATGTACCTCTAGGGCATAGTCCTTGATCAGCTCTAGCCATCTTCTCTGCCTCATGTTGAGATCAGCCTGAGTAAAGATATACTTAAGGCTCTTATGATCTGTGAAGATGTTGTAGTGGGTTCCCATCAAATAGTGTCTCCACATTTTCAATGTATGGACCACGACTGCTAACTCCAAGTCATGAGTGGGATAATTTTGCTCATGAGGCCTGAGTGCTCTTGATGCATAAGCAATGACTCGGTTGTCTTGCATTAAGACACAACCCAGTCCAATGCCACAGGCATCATAGTACACATCAAATGGCTTGCTGCTGTCGGGTTGCGCTAACACCGACGCTGTGGTCAGATGTTGCCTCAATGCATGAAAGGCATCTTCGCACTTCTGACCCCAAACAAACTTGGCTTCTTTCTTCAACAACTCAGTTATGGGCTTCGCAATTCAAGAGAAATCCGGAATGAATCTTCGGTAATAACCAGCTAATCCCAGAAAACTCCGAATCTGACGGACAGTCGTTGGTGGCTTCCAGTTCATCACCTCTTGCACCTTATCAGGATCAACAACTATACCTACCTCAGAGATAGTGTGACCCAAGAATTTGATCTCCTTTAGCCAAAAATCACATTTTGACAATTTGGCATAAAGATGGTGCTCTCGCAGACGTTGAAGCACTACATGCAAATGCCCGACATGTTCTTCTTCGTTCTTCGAGTACACCAAGATATCATCGATGAAAACCACTACAAACTTGTCCAATTTAGGCATGAAAATAGAATTCATCAGATACATGGAATATGCTGGTGCATTAGTCAGCCCAAAAGACATCACCAAGAATTCGTATAGCCCATATCTGGTCGAGAAGACGGTCTTTGGAATATCGCTTGCTCGTATCTTGATCTTATGGTAGCCGGAGCGAAGGTCTATCTTGGAAAACACTTTGGCTCCGACCAACTGATCGAAAAGAACATCAATACGAGGCAAAGGATACTTGTTCTTGATAGTCACCGCATTAAGTGGGCGGTAATCTATGCATAGCCTCAAGCTTTCATCTTTCTTCTTCACAAACAAGGCTGGACATCCCCAAGGCGAAGTACTTGGGCAAATAAAACCTTTGTCCAACAATTCTTGCAATTTCTTCTTCAATTCTGCCAACTCAGCGGGTGGCATCCGGTAAGGCCTCTTGGAAATAGGTGCCGCTCCCGGTTGCAACTCGATGGCGAATTCAATATCTCGGTCTGGTGGCATCCCTGGTAATTCATCTAGAAAAATGTCTGCATACTCACAGACCACTAGAATCTTTTTCAGGGGTAACTCCATCATAGCAAAAGCACATGACTGAGTAGAGTCTTGACTGGGCAGAAACAAGGTGAAACACCCACAGATTGGGGAATTGATTTCCACGATGCGGCTGGCTACATCAAGCACTACTTGGTGTTTGGTCATCCAATTAGCTCCTAGAATAATATCCACATTTTCCAAACCCAAAACAAGAAGGGTTGTTTTGACAATGTGGCTTCCCAGTTGAATAGGCACATTTTGGTTTAATTGGTTAGTTACAATTTTACCCCCAGGTGTGGCTATCATGAATGACCCATTTGTGTGATAGAAAGGCAGTTGACATTTAGCACGGAACTTTTGGCTAATGAAACTATGAGATGCACCACAATCAAACAAAATTAAAGCAGGTTGATTATAAACTGAAAAGATACCAGTCATGATGGGGGCTCCCTCAGGTAACTCCTCCAGAGTAGTGAAGTTGAGCTTCCCTTACCTGACTTGTACCTTCTGCTTTCTTCCCTTGTCTTGATTTGGTGCTGGCATCTGCCTCTGCTGATTTCTTAGGCAATTCTTGGCATAGTGGCCCACATTGCCACAAGTGAAGCACCTGTTCCCATTTCCCTGGCGGAACTGCTGCTGAGGAGGCTGATTATTCCTTGGAGCGAGAGCTAGAAAACGAGTGGGTGCCGGCTGCTACTGCTAAGGTGGCCTGATCACCCATCTACCTGCCTGCTGCTGAAATCCCCTGCTCTGATTGTGAGAAACAATCCTGAACCTCTAGGCCTGAGCGGATGGTGCTGCCATTGGTGCCTTTCTCTTCTTCTCTGCCCGGTGAGCTACAATACAGTCCTCCTAGGAGATGGCCAGGTTGACCAACTCATTGAAACTATCAGCCCGGACAGTGTTGAGACGTTCCCGCAGCTTGGTGTTGAGACCCCTGCAGAAGCGGTCTCTCTTCTTCTAGTCAGAATCAGCATGATAACCTGTGTACTAGCACAGGTCGTTGAAGGCCTGAGCGTACTGCAATACCGTGCGGGTTCCTTGATTGAGTGCCAGAAACTCATTTAGCTTGCGCTCAAGAATTCCAGCTGGGATGTGGTGGCCTCTGAAAGCAGTCTTGAATTCCTCCCAAGATACTTCACGATCAGCAGGTAGCATAGCACGGAAGTGGTCCCACCAAGTCCGAGCAAGGCCGCGAAGCTGCTGTGCGGCGAAGCGAGCCTTGGTATCATCAGGGCAATCTCCCGTGAGGAGGGGAAACTTGGACTCCACGATGCATAGCCACACATCGTCATCCAACAGATCCTCTGCCTTGGTGAACAATGGCGGCTGCGTGCTCAGGAATTCCTGGTAGGTTGCCGCTGCCGGAGGTCGCTGCGGCTGGCCTCCACCATACTGCTGAGGGTGGGGCTGGCGCTGCAAGAGATGTTGCAGAATCTCATTCTGCTGGGCCATTAGGTCCTGCACCATGGGAGCTGGAGGAGGTGGCGGGGGAACTTGCTCATTATGCCCACGACGCTGCCTAGCTGCCATCTGGAAACCGAGATCGTCGCCATTGTTATCACAGTTTCGAACAACATGCTATTATCTCATATGGAAAGAAAATTGCCATAATCATAACATTAAGTTCGAATGAAGATAACATGGTTACAAACATCCCACAGATCTCAAAAGTTCTCCAGGGTTACATCAATTAGGGGAAAGTACCCGTAAGCCTAGTCCAAAATCTGTCATTAACTAAGCTCGCGTAGGTTTCTATCCTCCTAAGACGTCAAAACGACTCGTCAACCCTGAGTAGTGGAAGCGACACTGGATGCGGGTGAAGGGGGCATCGCGGAGGTAGTCCCATTGGCACTAGGGGCTGGTTCTAACTCCTCAGGAGCCTCTTCTCCCTCGCTTCCGGCCTCATTGGCCTCCATCTCTAAGTGGTGCATGTCCAGGTGGTCATTAGCTTCTTCGAGTTCCCACTGCACATCATGGAGCTGGTTCTCCAAGATATCAATAGTGTTGTCTCGGATCTTCACCTGCTGCTCCAAAGTGGTAATGCGTTGGCTCAGCCTTTCCACCTGTAGGTCCTTCTCCAACAACTCGGAGGACAAGTCGACCACAAAATCTTCTCGGCTGTCGAGGGTGAGCTTGGTGGTTTGAGCGATGTTAGCAAGATGTGCCATAGCATCGCTCTGCAGGGCCTGAAGGCAGTACAACGCACTCATGCACTGAACAGTGACCCTCCCAACCAAGTCAGGATACATTGCCCACACATTCTTCACATGGCTCACACGGTTGCACCACATGGGGTCATCCTTCTTCTCAGCAGGGAAGAGTCCTAAGGGGTGCATCACCATCTCCAGGGGATGGTAGCCACAGAAAGTTGTTAGAGTCTTCATTGCTGCTGCTTCAGTGGTGTCGTCCGTCCTGAATCCAATCGTCTCGGAGTCAAGAGAACGCTAACCCAGCTGAAGGGGATGAGCCTCCAGAGTCAGCCAGACTCAGCAACATGGTACCCGATGCTCCTCGTACAGCTGCACCGTGTACAAAGGGGGCGTAGGGTAACCGACGGAGTTAAGCACTTCCCACAAGATGGAAGGAAAGTCATCGTGAGAAAGGAAGTTAGAGGTGAATCGAGTGTCTCCTCCACTGGCGGGGGTAGGTGAGGTCATCTGTGGAAGGGTATCAGATGTAAAGATTATGGTGGAAGAGGAAAAATAAAAAGACCTTGGGTGGTTTAAAAGGAAGCATATTAGCTCAAATTTTTTTACTTCTTTAGTGTCTAATCTCTTTTAGTTTTTATAATGCATGCATGCTGAGAATAACGTCTCCTCTCCGAATAAAAGGGTGCTCTTAGGGTATCCTTCAAAAATCTAAATAGTGGCCCACAGGGCCTACTTAATTAGCCACCTATTTCTCCCTCTATTCCTAAGGCCTTTCGTCCTAGGTCTAGCGGTCTAGTCCTGACGATTCACACTAGTTTCTAAGCAAGTTTTAGATTTTGAAAATTGGTATTCATGGTTTATTGTCCTTCTCTATGGTGGTACTTCCTCCGATACCAGCTGTGGCAGAACCGCCCGAATTATTCCAGCTTAAGTGCCTAAGTCACGCCTCAGGGGCGTAACACACTTAAATCGGAATAACCCGTCAGTCCCTCAGATCTAGTCTGATAAAGCCACTTAACTAGGATCAAATACCACAAACTCACTCGAAGGTGAGTCACAGAAGAAATACAATAAAATAGGAAAAACCTCAAATTAAAGTGCTAGAGTTATTACATAAATCGGAGTTTCTCGAGTAAACTAAAATAGTTCATAAGATAGATTTTTGCAGCGGATAATCGATGTCGTCGGTAGCGAGGAATTGGGCAAGGCCTAGCCCACTACTCCTCCTGCTCTTCTCCTGTCGGAGCGGCATCCCACTCGACCGTCCAACCCGGTGGCAGGGTGGTAGGCCAAGTCACACCATCAACCATATCCTGAAGCGTACCTGCAAAAATTATGCCACAAGCACGGCTGAGTATACTAATACTCAGCTAGACTTACCCGGTGTGTGGAGTCTACTCCTCTACCTCTAGACCATGCAGCTATTTGGCTGAGGGGTTTGGTTTTCCAAAAGCACTAGCTGAGTCTAAAATCAATTTTTAGCTTTTCAATTTCTAGCATCATTATCATAACTAAGTTTGCTCCTTCTAAGCATACATGGTAGCAAGCATTTAGTACAATCAACAAGTTATCTCAAATAAACCTCATTTCACTTCTTACTCAATGTAGTACAAGGGGTCAAGCAGTCTCATTAGCTGCGAGAAGCAGACGATTCGAATCGAGTTTTATCCTTGCAAGGTAAACGTAAACACACGACATGTCAGGGCACTTCGTCCCCACTCATGTCAACCGTCCCCATCGATTCCCCGTTCGTGGCCAGGCCTCATCGCCTTAGCATACAATGCTCCACTGACCCCGGATGTCGCCGTGCAGTGGCCGCACTTGTACCCACCATAGCTAGCATGGGAGACCCAGTCTCAGGTCGCGTGAGGGGTAAAGTCCACGCCCGGCTTCACTTAGGTACAAGGTTTACTGGTTACCATATTTCCTGACATGTGTTTAGTACGTTCAAACGCTTGACTCAGGTATCCACACATTAATCCTTAATTCCTTTTTCCCGTCTCATGGACAAGGCATCCTCCCTGGATCCAAGTCGATAGACCATCATAGATCCCGTTATCAAGATGAATACAATCAATTCCTGACCTCGCGCGAGTGCTAGAAAAATCACTCGACTTCTACCGAGATCCCTAATTAGCAAAGCAGCTACTCGACCTAGCATACTATTATCCATCTCAAAAAGGAATCCTAAGTTCATGCAACTAGTGGTTTCAAGCAACTCCTACACTTAAGTGCACATTACAATCCTACAAACATTAAGTGTAGTATCATTTTTGCTCAAGGGAAGGGTGGTAGGAATTATTTGGATTAAATGGCCTTTTTCATGAAGTATTAGCAATGGGTATTATTTTGCAGCTTTCAATTGGGTTTTGCATTTTTCTCTAGTGGCCTACTTCATTATTAATTTGGTAAAAATTTATTTGCCCATTATTGCACTCTTTTTGGTTTGCTCATGATTTAATTGAAATATGGCTCAATATCAAGTTCTATTTGTTTACCCTAATTAAAATGATGGGCTGGGGTGTTTATCATTTTTGTAGTGGTGTCTTAGTGGTTACAAGTCCACTGAATTTTTCTTATCAATTTTGAATTTGTTTTCATAATTCTAATAATTGTTTTTCTAGTTTGGTTAGTGCCTAATAAAACATTTCACTTTGAATTTGTTCTGGACTAGGGTTCCCTTTATTTTTCCTGGGTTCTCCATTACTTAAGTGGACTAGGAAAAATAATTGCACTGATTGTTCATTATTTTCTAGTGCCTTTCTCATTTTCCTAAGTTTTGAGCAAATATGGCTTTTAATAAGTAACCTTGTCTAAATCTTTAATACTGGGGTGCTTACTATTTTAAAACAGTGCCTAAGTGGGTTTTACACTTTTGCAAATTTTCTTAGGTTCAGCACAGAAGCATAACTAATTTTTCTTATTTTAATAAGGCTTGGTCATTTTCCTTAATTAATTTCAAACTCTAAAATTTAAGATAGAAGCATAGGGTTCAGTATTTTTAGGTGATAGTCCATAATGTTTTGAATCCAACAAAATTGGTTTGGTTAAATTTAGTTGAATATAACTCAAGATACAAAATTTCTAAGTTCTCTGCTGAATTTAAATAGATTAATTAGAAATGGTTAAATGAAAAAGATTTTGCACTGGGGTCCCTGGCAAAAGGTTTTAAGTGTATATAGACAAGTCCTCGGTTCACTATTCATCTGAGTCTACGGCTCTACAGAAAACCCCCTAGGGTTTCCCGAAATCGAATCCGCGATTCTTCCCCTAATGGAACAGTGACCGCGGCGGAAGAAAAGGGCGGAGGGGCTTACCGGCGGAGGGGTTGCTCCGGTGAGGGGTCAGGTGAGGTCCGGGAGTCTCTGGCGATCACGTTGAGGTGCGGATCGCCGACGATGGTGGTCGGAGCAGGTCGGTCCACGCGCGCAGGCGGGGGAGCTCGTCGGCGGCGAGGAGTCCGGCCTAACCATGGCGCGATAGATCAATTAAATGGGTCAGGAAGCTTCACCAGAGATCAAGGAAGATGTGTGCGCGAGGAATTTGAGAATGGCTCACCGGATTGCTCGGTCCACGCGCACAGGCGGGCGACCAAAGTCCGGCGAAGATGATCTCGGGTCTCCGGTGAGGTTCTATCGGGTCCGAGAGCTTGGAAAGCTCCATGGGCCACTGGCGAAGCTAACCGAGGGGCAGGCGCAACTTGGATGTGGCTGGAGTGAGCTGGCCGCGGTGGCCGAGGCTCGGGCGGTGATGGCGGGTGGAGGAAAGCTCACCGGAGCTAAGGAGGGGCGTCTGGCCAGCGAGGGTGAGCACGGGGTGAGGTGAGGCACACCTAGGGGTGGTTTTAAAGGCGCGGGCAAGTGTGGCTGAGGGGAGGCTCTGACAAGCGCTCGGGGCGTGCGCGGGCGAGCGCCAGTGCACGCTCTGGCGTCTGGCACAACGTCGAGCACGAGGCAGCGCAGAGATAGGTCGTGTTCAAACGCGGATTGGCTCCAAATCTTTGAGATTATGGCCATGATCCCGTTGAGAGATCTCTTCCCCTGACATTCCTTTGTCGTTTGTGTGTGGAGGCTTGCAGGTTTTGCTGACTGGATCAAGAGATATGGAGGGGTGAAGTTGGGTTTGTCTCATTGCCGAGCACAGAGAGAGGATCCCAGGTTTGACGTGTCCAGAGCACGCGTCCCGATGCCATCTTCTAGTATGAGGTAGAGGGGTTAGTTAGACACATTTTTGTCAATGGGAGCTTGGATGTTTGATATAGAGATCAAGGTGAACGTGCTCGGTTTTGGTTCAAAGGCTGAAAATTCAGAAATCTGAATTTCAGATTTCCCCATTGAACCTCCACTTGAATGGCTTGTTTGGAGTTTTTAACAAACTATTTTGGCCAAACTTTTATAATCTTTATTGTAGCTTAGTTAGTGTATTTCAATTCTTATAATTGGCCTAAGCCATGATTTCAAGTTTTTCATGGTTTTTCATCCCTTTTCTCCTTTTCTACTCAAATGGCTTATTTAAGTTGGTATTAGGGTTTCAACATTTTCCCCTTTTTTGAAAACCTCATTTGTTTTAGACATGATTCTTTAGATATAAATTTAGTGGATATTTTATTCTTAAAATGATTTGGTGCTTCATGCTAACTTTAGCTTGCATGAAATGATGGCACTTGAGTTAGCACTGAGAAAAGCCCTAGGTGACACTGGGGTGTCACACAACGGAGTTCTGCAATTCCTCCCATACAGTGCTTGGAATGGGGACATCTTCAGACTGGCCTGATAACTGTTGTTGTAGGAGAATTCTGCATACGGTAGCCTCTTGTCCCAACCTAGCTTGTCTTGCAAAGCACAAGCTCTCAACATGTCTTCAAGAATCTAGTTGGTTCTCTCAGTCTGACCATCTGTCTGCGGGTGATAAGCTGAAATAAACTTCAAGTGTGTACCCAAAGCTTCATGTAGCTACTGCTAGAAATGAGAGGTGACTTGGGTGCCTCTGTCTGATACTATCTTCACGGAAATCTAGACCTTTCCCATCGATGATCAGCTGCCGGATCTCGTTGATCTTCTCATCGTCTTTCTGACCTTTCCTGATGTCTTGCTCCAAAGTAAGTTCCAGCTTGACTGTTACTCCTTGAGTGTTGTTTAGAAATCCGAGACTCAGCCTATCGAATTCCGTTGCTAGCTCAAATGGCATCGGGTGAGCGGCCAACATATTAACTTGACTCTTTCTGCTCAGAGCATCCGCAACCACGTTTGCATTGCCTGGGTGATAATGTATTTCCAGCTCATAATCTTTGATCAACTCTAGCCATCTTCGTTGTCTCATGTTTAGCTCTGACTGAGTAAATATGTACTTGAGGCTCTTGTGATCTATGTAGATATCACACTTCTGCCTATATAAATAGTGTCTCTAGGTCTTCCGTGCATGAACCACTCCTGCTAGCTTCAGATCATGAGTGGGGTAATTCTTCTCATGAACCTTCAACTGTTGGGACGAGTATGCCACTACTTTCCCTTCCTGTATTAACACACATCCTAGTCCGGTGTACGAAGCATCACAATACACTGAGAATAGCTTGTGAACATCTAGCAAAATCAATACCAGTGTTGTTGCCAACTTCTGCTTCAACATCTCAAATGATTCTTGGCACGCGGGGATCCACTTGAACTCAACCTTCTTTGCTAGCAAGGCTATCATTGGCCTGGCAATCTTGGAGAAACCCTCGATGAAACGCCGATAGTAACCGGCCATTCCAATGAAGCTCTTGATTCCTCAGACATCTTTCGGTGCTTTCCAGTCTAGAATTGCTGCTACCTTCTTTGGATCCACAACTAGTCCATCTCGGTTTATGATATGACCCAAGAACAGAACTTCACTGATTCAGAACTCGCACTTGCTAAGCTTGGTGTACAACTGACAATCTCGTAACCTCTGAAGCACTTTCCTCAAGTGTTCTTCATGCTCTTGTTCATTCTGGGAATATACTAGGATATCATCGATGAACACCACTACGAACTGGTCCAGGTAGTCCATGAAAACACTGTTCATATCAGGTACATGAAGTAAGTTGGCACATTCGTCAAATCGAACGACATGACCATGAACTCTTATAGTCCATACTTAGTGATGAATGATGTCTTGGGTACATCTGAAGGTCGAATTCTGAGCTGATGGTAACCTGACCTTAGATCTATCTTTGAGAACACATTGGCTCCTCTCAACTGATCGAATAGATCTTCAATTTGAGGCAGGGGTACTTGATCTTGACAGTGACTTCATCCAAAGCTCTATAATCAATGCACATCCTCTTCATACCATCCTTCTTCTCCACAAATAGCACTAGGGCCGCCCAAGGTGAGGTACTTGGTCTAATGTAGTCTTTCTCTAACAGTTCATCAATCTGTTTCTTGAGTTCCACCAATTCTAGTCCGGACACTCGATAGGCTCTCTTGGATATAGGGGCGGTGCCTGGGATAAGCTCTATGACAAATTCAACTTTCCTTTCAGGTGTCATGCCTGGTAACTCTTTAGGAAACACATCGGGAAATTCCGATACAATTCTAATTTCCTCAATCGGATTGGCCTCCTTGTCATCTACTGATAAATGGTGACATGCTCCTTCTTCTAGTTCAGGCAAGTACAATTAGTTACTACTTCCTTTCCGGATGGGGACACCAACTTGACTGTTCTCTTGTCGCAACTGACGGTGGCTTGGTTTCTATGTAGCCAATTCATCCTTAGGATGGCATCTAACCTTGAGTACCCATTACTACTAGGTTAGCGGGGAAGTCTATCCCCCTTATTTCAATCCTTAGATTCGGACAAATCCTATCGGACTGAACTTTTCCCCCAACTGAATTAACTCTTAAAGGTGGAATCATTGATTCCATGGGGATGTTATGTGCTTCTACCCATGATGTAGAAACACAAGAATGCGTGGCACCAGTGTCAAATAATATTTTTGCTGGATAGGATTCGACTAGAAACATACCTACTATCACGTCCTGAGCATCTTGGATTGCTTCGGCCTCGAGGTGGTTTACCTTTTCATGGTAGTAGGCCTGACCACGACCTCTTGTTGCTTGCTATGGTGCTCCTTGTTGCGCTGCATTCTGCCTGGTAGGGGCATTAGGAGCTGGCTGCTAAGCTACTTTCTTTGGGCAATGCTTCGCCCAATGATTTTGTTCCCCACAATAGAAGCATGCGTGGCCTCCTACTTGCGCTGGAGCTGCTTGGTTGCTCTGGTTGGTTGTTGGGACAGGAAGGCGAGCTGCCTGGTTGTTCTGAGGTTGGTATTGATTTCCTCCCTACTGGTTGCTTTGACGGTACTGCTGCTGTTGCTGCTGCTGAGGAAACTACCTCTAGTACTGTTGCTGCTGGTTCTGACGCTGATGCTGGTGCTGGTGACCTTGCTTGAATTGTTGAGGTGGGTTGCTTGAGTAGTGGGGACGACTGCTACTCCCGGCCTGAGATCCACCAATCTTGCGTTTCCTGTCTTCCATCTCCTGACGCTTCCTTTCAGTCATAATGGGTCTGTCAATCAAATAGTGGAAGGTAGGGAATGTGTGGTTCATCATCTGGTAGTGAAGGGGGTCAACCAAACCTCTTAGGAAACGGTACAACCTCTTAGCATCCGTATTCACATCTTTTGGTGCATAACGTGATAGCTGCAGAAACTTGTCCCTGTACTCACTGACGGACAACGGACCTTGCCTCAAGGCTAGAAACTCCTCCTTCCTTACTATCATCAGCCCCTCGGGCACATGGTAACGATGGAAGTTGTCCCTGAATTCCTCCCAGGTGATGGCTTCAGGGTCAGCATGGGTGGCGAGGTAAGACTCCCACCTAGACTGTGTTGCTCTCCTTAATAGACGGGGACCATACAAAACCTTTTTGCGATCATTGCACTGGGCAGTGTGCAACTCATGCTCCACAGTACGTAGCCAATCTTTGGCATCCATGGGATTAGCAGAGTGGGCAAAGACAGGGGATGACCCCTCATGAATTCTGCCCGCTTGTCTTTGGGCACCTGAGGCATCTGAACTTGCACTTGGGGATGAGGTGGGGTGGCTGCTGCTGCACCTGCTGCATTGCTGCTAAGGTCTGACCAATTGCTTGGACTGCTTGAGTTTGCATCATGAACATCTGCTCAACTGTCATTGTGGGTGGTGGTGGCAACTGCTCCTGCTGAGCTGCCTCCTTCTGGGGTGCCTGCTGTTTCGGCTGAGCATGCCTTGCACCTATGCGCCTATTCTCAGACATCTGTAGAAAGCACACACACATCAGATCTGACTCTGTAGTCTTTGAGCATGAGAAAAGATATATGGAAATCTTCATAGCACTGAACAATTGATCATCTTCACTAACAGCTTCTCAGATAAATAGGAAAGTGGAAATAAAGGGATTACCCAACTAAATAACTGACATTATTAATAACTACACCAAGTTGCAGGGGATACCCACACCTTGATGACAATCATTTCAAATATCCAACTTCATTACATGTTCATCACGACAAGCATCCAACTTATGATAAGCAAACTAACTCTAACTAAGTCTGACTAGACTAAGACACTGAATTAAGCATTATTACAGACTCCGACTCCGTCGATCCATGGATCCAAATCTATCTGGGTCCTGCAGTCTGGGGTACCGTAATTGAAGTGACCATGGGGCGGCGAACGGTAAGGGTGCTGAATCCCGATAGGGGCGGGAGAACCACCATCCAGATAGTGGCGTGCTACACACTCAGCACACAATTCCGCAACATCCGCTTGAACCTTGCCCAACTCGTCAAGTGCGTGGTCCAGCTCGGTGTTGAGCACGGCGGCCAGGTTGACCATGCTGTTCAGCCTGGGATTGCCTTCACCAACTGGCAAGAAAATCACACCTCCAGCACTATCGGTCGAACAGCGAGGATAGTACTTTAGGTCAAGGCCATCAGCTACCCCGATGAACAACGAGCAATACTGCGAAAGTGCACATCGTGCTACATCTTGCATGGCTGCCTCGGCAGTCTCCCTCTCAGTGATAGAATAGTGCTCTGAGAATGCCTTTGCATCCCGAAGATCATTGTCCGGACGGTGCACCAAGCAAGTAGCCTCCCACTGGTCTGGGTATAACCCGCGACGATGCTGGTAGACTACACAATGGTACTCGATGGACCAAGTGTGTCTGTCGAAGGCACGACGCAGCAAGGTGTTGAGAGCATCGTGGAAGTGACACCCGCGAGTGGTGTCGCGAGTGATGGGTCTAGCGATCCATCCCTCTGGCTCCTGCTCCTCCAAGAGCTCCGTGCCGTGGCTCGAACTGCCACCGGCGTCGTCGTCGTCTCTGTCTCCGTCAGGGTCACCTCTAGCAGCCGGAATGCCCTGTGGTGGGCAGGGGGCATCTCTGGCTGAGGTGCAGAGGAAGGCTGCCTCCCAGACTCCACTTCCTGTTGAGGCGAGGGGGAACAGTCCTGCTGCTCCTGCTCCTGCTCCTGGTGTCGGCGCTGCTTCTCCTCGTGCAAGCGACGATGCAGTCTCTCTAGGTGACTGGATTGACCTGGCACCGTGCGGCGCAGTGGACGCTCCGCCAGGCGAGAAGGCAAAAAGGGGATCACTGACTTACGTGCAGTGCATCTAATACGAGCCATCTACAAAAGACATCGAAGCACAAGAGTGAGAGTAGAACTATAAGACCAGAAACTAACCAGAAAGAAAAGTGAGACAATTTTTCTGTGAGATAAGTAAATAACATAGAATTGGTCAAAATGACCAACTTTTGAAATGACACTAAGGTCAAGGTAAGTGTAGGGGTCTATAGTCCTTAGGGCGACCATTCTAGTCTTGGTTAGCGGTCCTACAGTCAGCAAGGCTTGATACCACTTATGTCACACCCGGTTTTGAAGGGCAAACCGAATGCGAACCATGTACGTGCCAGGATAAAAAACTCACGTACACAACGATTACATAATTGGAATCATCACACAATGCTCAAAACAAATAGCAGAAAAGTACTTTCTTACAACAAGATGTCCAAGACATCTACTGAGTCTAATACATAGCCATAGTCTTTAACATAAATATCAAAGTGCGGAAATACGAAACATAGAAGATAAGCCTACACAGGCAGCTGACTGGGGGTTTGCCACTAAGATAAACTAGAACTTATCGTAGTCCTGAAACTCCTCAAAGTCCTCCATGTTGCCAACATCTCCTCCTGAGCTCTGAGTACAGTGGTGACAACCTGGGTGGGGTGGTTTGTAAAGCAAGGGTGAGTACACATCAACGTACTCAGCAAATGTCCTATTTGGCTAAAGTGGACTAGCTGTATATGGAGTTAAGGTTAAGCAGTTGCTTTTAGTTGGTCAAGTATTTAATACTTAATAGTAGAGCCAAGTTTTAGTAATAAACCCAGTTATTACCCAAAAGCACTCCCTCCAAGAGGAAATACCAGAGATCATAGTTATACCATCATCATTAATCATCCTCATAAAAGTAACCAAAGTTCTTCTAATCAAAGAGGATCCCAAGGCCACTCTTAACCGTGAGCATGGCTTACATATCAGTTTCTAACACTCTGCAGAGGTCGCACACTTTACCCACAAGTCGTGATTCCCATTCTGCTCGGAGATCATGACTCTCCATTGATCACTACCAAGGTGACCTAGCAGGGTCTCACTACGTAGCCTTTACAAAGATTTTCCAGAGGTCATAGCTGCCCATTAGGTTTCTCCAGTTTGATAAACACAGTACATCTCCCCAAAGGAAGGGTGACTAACAAAACCAAATCGAGAACCTCTACAACCTGCCTCGGCAGAGCAAGTACTACGCCCGGACCCCATTGACGGCCCTATGGCGAAGCCAACTACTCCTTTGGTTCCTCTAATTAATCAGTAAAGGGCGTCCCATTCCACCCTCATGTTGCACTGTTATCCCGGGTTGTCACTCCCCAAACAGGTCTGTCGGGGACCATAATTAGGGGTACCCCCAAGACTCCTAATCTCAGCTGGTAACCCCCATCACCACAAAGCTGCGAAGGCCTGATGGGTGCGATTAAGTCAGGGCTCGGTCCACTCAAGGGACACGACCTCACCTCGCCCGAGCCCAGCCTCGGGCAAGGGCAGCCGACCCTGAAGGATTCACGTCTCGCCCGAGGGCCCCCTCAAGCAATGGACACACCTTCGGCTCGCCCGAGGCCCAGTCTTCGCCGAGAAGCAACCTTGGCCAGATCGCCACACCGACCGACCGTATCGCAGGAGCATTTAATGCAAGGATGGCCTGACACCTTATCCTGACGCACACCCTTTAGTCGACAGAGCCGAAGTGACCGCGGTCACTTCGCTGCTCCACTGACCGGCCTGACAAGAAGACAGCGCCGCCTGCGCCGCTCCGACTGCTGTGCCACTCGACAGAGAGAGGCTGGCAGCAGCCAAGTCCGGCCTCGGGCGCCATAGGAAGCTCTGCCTCGCCCGACCCGAGGGCTCGGACTTGGCCTCGGCCCTAGAAGATGACGAACTCCGCCTCGCCCGACCCCAGGGCTCGGACTCAGCCTCGGCCCCAGAAGACGACGAACTCCGCCTCGCCCGACCCCAGGGCTCGGACTCGGCCTCGGCCCCGAAAGACAGACTCGACCTCGACCTCGGAGGAGCCTCCGCCTCGCTCAACCCAGGGCTCGGACCGACCACGTCACAGGGGGGGCCATCACTATCCTACCCCTGGCTAGCTCAGGATACGGGGAACAAGACCGACATCCCATCTGGCTCGCCCTGGTAAACAAATAATGATGGCGCCCCGCGTGCTCCATGACGACGGCGGCTCTCAGCCCCTTACAGAAGCAAGGAGACGTCAGCAAGGACTCGATAGCCCCGATAGCTGTCCTTCCACAAGGCTCCAGCGCTCCTCCGACGGCCACGACATCACATGAACAGGGCGCCAAAACCTCTCCGGCTGCCACGACGGCATGTACGTAGGGCACTAGCTCCTCTCTGCTAGACACGTTAGCATACTGCTACATCTCCTATTGTACACCTGGGCCCTCTCCTTACGCCTATAAAAGGAAGGCCCAGGGCACTCGTACGAGAGGGTTGGCCGCGAGGAGAGGACGGGACGGCGCGTCCAAGCCTCTCGCTCCCTCCCACGCGGACGCTTGTAACCCCCTACTGCAAGCGCACCCGACCTGGGCGCAGGACAACACGAAGGCCGCGGGTTTCCCCTTTACGACTGTCTCCTTTTTCCCCCTTCGTGCTCCGTCTCGCACCGACCCATCTGGGCTGGGACACGCGGCGACAATTTACTCGTCGGTCCAGGGACCCCCGGGGTCGAAACGCCGACAGTTGGCGCGCCAGGTAGGGGCCTGCTGCGTGTTGACTAACAGCTTCCCGTCAAGCTCCAGATGGGTAGTCTCCAGCAACCTTTCCAGCCCGGGATGGTGCTCTGTTTCGGGAGTCTTGAGTTCATGTCCCTCGACGGCAGCTACGACATGATACTCCTTCCTCCGCCGCGCGACAGCGACAATGGCGGCCGACAACCCGCCCGCCGACGGCGGAATCGACGACGTCTTCCCCACATGGCGGAAGAACAACATTCGGGTTTGTCCCGTCGCCTCCCCCACCGACGGGGGAGGATGCGGGGCAACCAAGGCCAAGCAGGAGGCGGCACCTCGTCGGCTGTCGAGCGAGTCGACGGCGCCGGCGCCCCGACGGGGGACACGTCAGGCGTTGACCTCGCGTCTGAGACGAAGACGAGCGCCGTTTCCTCGCAACACGCCAACTCCAAGCGGACGGACGACGCCAGCACGCTCGCAAAGGACTTGTTGGGCGTCACCCTCGTACCTGAGACTACGGTGCAGTCTGCCCCTAACACGACTTCGTCACCGCCCGTCGACCAAGAGGTACCGACCGATTCCCATCTCGTGCCTTTTGGATTCAGCCTCGACCCACCAAGCGACTTCGCTTCGGTGGAAGCCTTCATAGAGGCATGTCCAAACCCTCTAGGGTACGATATGCGGTCACCCTGGGACCGGCTGACGGCCGTCTCGACCTAAAGACCCTCGGGTTCCGAGGAAGATGATGAGCCCGATTTTTCTTGGGATTTCTCTGGACTCGGTAACCCCAGTGCTACGCGGGACTTCATGACCGCATGCGACTACTGCCTTTCCGATTGTTTCGACGGTAGCCGCAGCTTCGGCGATGAGGACTGCGGCCCAAGTCGTGAATGTTTCCACGTCGATTTAGGGGGTCCCGGCGAAGGCAACCATCTTGGTATACCGAAAAACGACGATCCTCCTAGGCCTGCGCCTCGCGTTGACATCCTTCGGGAGCTAGCTGTGGTCCCAGTCCCTGCGGGGGGTCAGGACGCACAACTCGAGCAAATCCGTGAGATGCAGGCCAGGCTCGACGAGGGAGCAGGAACACTTGAGCCGTTCCGGCGGAACATCGGGCGGGAATGGGCAGACCAGGCTCCGGCCGGAGAAGCGCGTCATCTACCCTAGGGCATCCAGCACCGCATTGCCGACGACGTCGGGGCAAGGCCACCACCGGCTTCTAGTGGGGTCAGCCAGAACCTGGCTGCAGCAGCGATACTTCTCCGCGCGATGCCGGAGCCATCAACCACCGAAGGGCGGCGTATCCAGGGAGAGCTCAAGAATCTCCTGGAGGATGCCGCGGTCCGACGAGCCGAAAGCTCTGCCTCCCAAAGGCAGGGGTACCCCTCGGAGCATCGCGCCGCGACTTCCCGATTCATGCGGGAAGCCTCGGTCCACACCGGGCACACGCGCAACACAGCTCCTGCGGCCCCGGGTCGCCTCGGCAACGAGCACCACCACCGCAACCATCGAACCCACCTCGACGAGAGGGTGCGCCGAGGCTACCACCCCAGGCGCGGGAGACGCTACGACAGCGGGGAGGATCGGAGTCCCTCGCCGGAACCACCCGGTCCGCAGGCTTTCAGCCGGGCCATACGACGGGCGCCGTTCCCGACCCGGTTCCGAACCCCGACTACTATCACAAAGTACTCAGGGGAGACGAGGCCGGAACTGTGGCTCGCGGACTACCGGCTGTCCTGCCAACTGGGTGGAATGAACGATGACAACCTCATCATCCGCAACCTCCCCCTGTTCCTCTCCGGCACCGCTCGAGCCTGGCTGGAGCATCTTCCTTCGGGGCAGATCTCCAACTGGGACGACCTGGTCCAAGCCTTCGCCGGCAACTTTCAGGGCACGTACGTGTGCCCTGGGAACTCCTGGGATCTCCGAAGCTGCCGCCAGCAGCCGGGAGAGTCTCTCTGGGACTACATCCGGCGATTCTCGAAGAAGCGCACCGAGCTACCCAACGTCACCGACTCGGATGTCATCGGCGCGTTCCTCGCCGGCACCACCTGCCGCGACCTGGTGAGCAAGCTGGGTCGCAAGACCCCCACCAGGGCGAGCGAGCTGATGGACATCGCCACCAAGTTCACCTCTGGCCAGGAGGCGGTTGAGGCCATCTTCCGGAAGGACAAGCAGCCCCAGGGCCGCCAGCCGGAAGATGTCCCCGAGGCGTCCACTCAGCGCGGCACCAAGAAGAAAGGCAAGAAGAAGTCGCAAGCGAAACGCGATGCCGCCGACGCGGACCTTGTCGCCGCCGCTGAGTACAAGAACCCTCGAAAACCTCCCGGAAGCGCCAATCTCTTCGACAAGATGCTCAAGGAGTCGTGCCCCTATCATCAGGGGCCCGTCAAGCACACCTTTGAGGAGTGCGCCATGCTTCGGCGCCACTTTCATAAGGCCGGGCCACCTGCGGAAGGTGGCAGGGCTCACAACAACGATAAGAAGGAGGATCACAAGGCAGGGGAGTTCCTCGAGGTCCACGACTGCTTCATGATCTATGGTGGGCAAGTGGCGAATGCCTCGGCTCGGCACCGCAAGCAAGAGCGTCGGGAGGTCTGCTCGGTAAAGGTGGTGGCGCCAGTCTACCTAGACTGGTCCGACAAGCCCATCACCTTTGACCTGGGCGACCACCCCAACCGCGTGCCGAGCCCGGGGAAATATCCGCTCGTTGTCGACCCCGTCATCGGCAACGTCAGGCTCACCAAGGTCCTCATGGACGGAGGCAGCAGCCTCAACATCATCTACGCCGAGACCCTCGGGCTCCTGCTGATCGATCTATCCTCGGTCCGGGCGGGCGCAACGCCTTTTCACGGGATCATCCCCGGGAAACGCGTCCAGCCCCTCGGACAACTCGATCTACCCGTCTTCTTCGGGACTCCCTCCAACTTCCGAAGGGAAACCCTCACGTTCGAGGTGGTCAGTTTCCGAGGAACCTACCACGCAGTGCTGGGGAGGCCATGCTACGCCAAGTTCATGGTCGTCCCCAACTACACCTACCTTAAGCTCAAGATGTCGGGCCCCAACGGGGTCATCACCGTTGGCCCCACGTATCGGCACGCGTACGAATGCGACGTGGAGTGCGTGGAGTACGCCGAGGCCCTCGCCGAATCCGAGGCCCTCATCGCCGACCTGGAGAGCCTCTCCAAGGAGGCGCCAGACGTGAAGCGCCATGCCGGCAATTTCGAGCCAGCAGAGACGGTCAAATCCGTCCCTCTCGACCCCAGCAACGACGCCTCAAGCAGATCCGGATCGGCTCCGAGCTCGACCCCAAATAGGAAGCGGTGCTCGTCGATTTTCTCCGTGCAAACGCCGAAGTCTTTGCGTGGAGTCCCTCGGACATGCCTGGCATACCGAGGGAGGTCGCCGAGCACTCACTGGATATCCGAGCTGGAGCCCGACCCGTGAAGCAGCCTCTGCGCCGATTCGACGAAGAAAAGCGCAGAGCCATAGGCGAGGAGATCTACAAGCTGATGGCAGCAGGGTTCATCAAAGAGGTATTCCATCCCGAATGGCTTGCCAACCCTATGCTTATGAGAAAGAAAGGAAGGAAATGGCGGATGTGTGTAGACTACACTGGTCTAAACAAAGCATGTCCGAAAGTTCCCTATCCTCTGCCTCGCATCGATCAAATCGTGGATTCCACTGCTGGGTGCGAAACCCTGTCTTTCCTCGATGCCTACTCAGGGTATCACCAAATCAGGATGAAAGAGTCAGACCAGCTCGCGACTTCTTTCATCACACCTTTCAGCATGTACTGCTACGTTACTATGCCGTTTGGTTTGAGGAATGCAGGTGCGACATACCAAAGGTGCATGAACCACGTGTTCGGCCAACACATCGGTAGAACGGTCGAGGATTACGTCGATGACATCGTAGTCAAGACGAGGAAAGCCTCCGACCTCCTTTCCGACCTTGAAACGACATTCCGGTGTCTCAAGGCGAAAGGAGTAAAACTCAATCCCGAGAAGTGCGTCTTCGGAGTCCCCCGAGGCATGCTCCTGGGGTTCATCGTCTCCGAGCAGGGCATCGAGGCCAACCCGGAGAAAATCGCGGCCATCACCAACATGGGGCCCATCAAGGACTTGAAAGGCGTACAGAGGGTCATGGGATGTCTTGCGGCTCTGAGCCGCTTCATCTCGTGCCTCGGCGAAAGAGGCCTACCCCTGTACCACCTCTTAAGAAAGGCTGAGTGCTTCACTTGGACCCCTGAGGCCGAGGAAGCCCTCGGGAACCTGAAGGCGCTCCTCACGAACGCGCCCATCTTGGTGCCCCCCGCTGCCGGAGAAGCCCTCTTGATCTATGTCGCCGCTACCACTCAGGTGGTCAGCGCCGCGATCGTGGTTGAGAGACGAGAAGAGGGGCATGCATTGCCCGTTCAGAGGTCGGTCTACTTCATCAGTGAAGTACTGTCCGAGACCAAGATCCGCTACCCACAAATTCAGAAGCTGCTGTACGCGGTGATTCTGACGCGGCGGAAGTTGCGACACTACTTCGAGTCTCATCCGGTGACTGTGGTGTCATCCTTCCCCCTGGGGGAGATCATCCAGTGCCGTGAGGCCTCGGGTAGAATTGCAAGGTGGGCGGTGGAAATCATGGGCGAGACAATCTCGTTCGCCCCTCGGAAGGCCATCAAGTCCCAAGTCTTGGCGGACTTTGTGGCTGAATGGGTCGACACCCAGCTTCCAGCGGCTCCGATCCAACCGGAACTCTGGACCATGTTTTTCAATGGGTCGCTGATGAAAACAGGAGCGGGCTCGGGCCTGCTCTTCATCTCACCCCTCGGGAAACACCTCCGCTACGTGCTGCGCCTCCATTTCCCGGCGTCCAACAACGTGGCCGAGTACGAGGCTCTGGTTAACGGGTTGCGCATCGCCATCGAGCTAGGGGTCCGACGCCTCGACGCTCGCGGTGACTCGCAGCTTGTCATCGACCAAGTCATGAAGAACTCCCACTGCCGCGACCCGAAGATGGAAGCCTACTGCGACGAGGTTCGGCACCTGGAAGACAAGTTCTACGGGCTCGAGCTCAACCACGTCGCCCGACGATACAACGAGACTGCGGACGAGCTGGCTAAGATAGCCTCGGGGCGAACAACGGTTCCACCGGACGTCTTCTCCTGAGACCTACATCAACCCTCAGTCAAGACCGACGACACGCCCGAGCCCGAGAAGGCCTCGGCCCAGCCCGAGGCACCCTCGGCCCCCGAGGGTGAGGCACTACGCGTCGAGGAAGAGCGGAGCGGGGTCACGCCTAATCGAAACTGGCAGACCCCGTACTTGCAATATCTCCACCGACGAGAGCTGCCCCTCGACCGAGCCAAAGCTCAGCCATTGGCACGACGCGCCAAGTCGTTTGTCTTGCTAGGGGACGGGAAGGAGCTCTACCACCGCAGCCCCTCAAGCATCCTCCAGCGATGCATATCCATCGCCGAAGGCCAGGAGCTCTTACAAGAAATACACTCGGGGGCTTGCGGTCATCACGCAGCGCCTCGAGCCCTTGTTGGAAACGCCTTTCGACAAGGTTTATACTAGCCGACCGCGGTGGCCGACGCCACTAGAATTGTCCGTACCTGCCAAGGGTGTCAATTCTATGCAAGGCAGACCCACCTGCCCACTCAGGCTCTGCAGACAATACCCATCACCTGGCCGTTTGCTGTGTGGGTCTGGACCTCGTCGGTCCCTTGCAGAAGGCACCCGGGGGCTACACGCACCTACTGGTCGCCATCGACAAATTCTCCAAGTGGATCGAGGTCCGACCCCTAAACAGCATCAGGTCCGAATAGGCGGTGGCGTTCTTCACCAACATTGTCCATCGTTTTGGGGTCCCGAACTCCATCATCACCGACAATGGCACCCAGTTCACCGGCAGAAAGTTCCTGGACTTCTGCGAGGATCACCACATCCGGGTGGACTGGGCCGCCGTGGCTCACCCCATGACGAATGGGCAAGTAGAGCGTGCCAACGGCATGATTCTGCAAGGACTCAAGCCACAGATCTACAATGGCCTCAACAAGTTCGGCAAGCGATGGATGAAGGAGCTCCCCTCGGTGGTCTGGAGTCTGAGGACAACACCGACCCGAGCCACGGGCTTCACACCGTTCTTTGTAGTCTATGGGGCCGAGGCCATCTTGCCCACAGACTTAGAATACGGTTCCCCAAGGGCGAGGGCATACGACGACCAAAGCAATTGAGCTAACCGAGAAGACTCACTGGACCAGATGGAAGAGGCTCGGGACATGGCCTTACTACACTCGGCGCGGTATCAGCAGTCCCTGCGACGCTACCACGCCCGAGGGGTTCGGTCCCGAGACCTCCAGGTGGGCGACTTGGTGCTTCGGCTGCGACAAGACGCCCGAGGGTGGCACAAGCTCACGCCTCCCTGGGAAGGGTCGTTCGTCATCGCCAAGGTTCTGAAGCCCGGGACATACAAGCTAGCCAACAGTCAAGGTGAGGTCTACAGCAACGCTTGGAACATCCGATAGCTACGTCGCTTCTACCCTTAAGATGCTTTCAAGTCGTTCGTACACCTCGTCCACACACAAAGTCTAACCATCAAGGAAGGGGCAGCCTTGCCTCGGCAAAGCCCGACCCTCCCTCGGGGGCTAGAAGGGGGGAACCCCCTCCGTGCCAAAATTTTCCTCGGAAAAGATCTTTTCTGTCAGAACGTCTTTCGTGCTTTTCGACTACTTCGAAAGTAGGGTCCTGAAAACGACGGAGTACACGTAAGCAGCCAAGGCTGACCGAGCCGAGGGATTCCTACGCCTCCGGGATCGGGTACCTCACTCATCACCTTCTGCGATAAGTAACTCAAGCTCGGATAAGCGATTCTGTGGACTGAACAAGTCTTAACGTCGAAAACTCTTCTGCCTTCATGCCTTCTCGACTATATCGATAGCAGAATCCTACGAACGAGTAAGAGTACACGTAAGCGGCAAGGCCGACCGAGCCGGGGGACTCCTACGCCTCCGGGATACGGATACCTCACTCATCACCTTCCGTGAAAAGTAACTCTCGCTCGGACAAACAATTCTGTTACCGACAAATAAGTCCAGATACTCGAAACAAGAGGAAAAGAAACGCAGCTTTACAACACGACGACAGTATGTTTGGGCCTCGGCGGCCGCAGAAAACATACGCACACTACAAGATGAACCGATCCTGCAGGCTCAGACGTCGACGGAGGGGGAGCAGCAGCACCCTCGGCGTCAACTCCACCTTCGGCAAAGTCCGACCGAGAGTCTCCGCTCCGAAGGACGACGTCAGCACCACGCCGGGGCCATCGCCGCCAGGGCCTCCTCCAGGAATCCGGCCCAAGCGGACGCCTCGGCCGGCCACCCCGAAGCCTCAGCCAGCTGTCCTCTGAGGACACCAGCCCGACTCATGGCCTCGGCAACTTGACTCCGGCTAGTCTCGCAAGTGGACGGCCCGACCAGGCTCCGGCCGACGAAGTCTTCTTTTCAAGCCAACTCCGCCTCTGTCCGTGCTGACACCGCTGCCTCCGGCTTCGGCTCATCGAAGGGCGGCCGAGGGTTCCTTTAACTAAGCAAGTGAAGCCTCGGGCGGCAAGGCCGACCGAGCCGAGGGACTCCTACGCCTCCAGGATACGGATACCTCACTCGTCACCTTCGCACGAGGCAACTCACACTTGGTTAAGCGGTTCAGTTAGCCGACAAGCGAGTCGTAGTGCTCGAAATGGGGAAAGACACGGCTCCGTGCCGAAAATACATACATGTTCAGGCCCCGACAGCCACAATGAACAGACACTGGCACTCAAGGTGCCATTACAAACGGAACTCCGGTTCCACCTCCGCAGGTACGAACAACCCCCCACGTTGGAGGGCCTGCGGAGCAACAGAAGGCCGACGAATGGCTCGCTGACGCCCGCTCCGGCAGCAGCGACAACAACCTCCGCTCCAGGTGGCCAAACAGCAGTAGCGATGGCCTCAGGACAGACGCTGCTGCCACAAGGCCCTCGCCCACGTCCCCGCTCGAGGAGCGAGGACAAGCTATCAAAGCCAAAGAGCCAGAGCCCGGAGCACGGATGGTGGCGGTGATCCCGTCGGCGACGAGGACTTCTTCAATCGCCACCACCTCAGCGCCGACGACGGAAGCCATCTGCCCACCGGCAGATCCCCACTCGGATCCTCCCGGACGAGCGCAGAGGCGCCGTACCGGGGCAAAGGCAGGATAGCCCCAAAACATGAACGCCGCCCTAGCAGCGCGCGACGTCTTGGGCGGTCCTCCGGTGCGCGCGGTGCGACAACCGCTCTCGCGGCAGGAGGGGGCACCGGGAGCCGAGCCAGAGCTAGCCGAGCCAGCGAGCCCAACGCGCTGAAGCTGACGACGCTCGCCGCCGACCAGCCCCGCGTTGTCGAAGTCCGACCCTCCAGCTAGGCCGGTGAGCGCCCTCTCCCTTGAATGTTGAGGGAGAAGGTGACCCACGAACCCACACGGGAGGTAGAGCTCCGGCTCAGCCCGGCCTCCGCCCCAGCCAGGATGATGAAGATCCTTGAAGCTGAGGGCGGGACCAAGATTGCAGCCCGGCTCGCTTCTCCCCACCATCGAACCGGTGGTCACCGTCTTGGGTGACCACCGGCGAGGGGATGCAGCCGGGCTGTCTGATGAAAATCCTTGAAGCCAAACGATGGCCGAAAGGTACCAACTTCTACGAAGTTGCGTTTCCTCCAACGACGACAAGGCGAAAGAACCGCAGGCGCCCCCCATCTGGGGGCTCGGAAGATGGAAAGACGCGATGCATGAGGGGAGCGTAAAGACATGGTTGCCTTTAAAGGTGGTCACCCTCCTTTTAAAGGCAACTCTCCCCACTTGCGTCTTTAGCCATCACGGGCTCAGTCTTCTCCAACACGCTCCAAGGTCCTCCCCCTATGACACGGGGGCTGGGTCCCACGCATCGTACAAGCTGGCCCAGGACAGAAGGAGCCAAAACCGCCGCGCGCGATGCGCGCAACTGACCAGCGGTTACAAGCATTCCTCCACTTTCGCCCAGACCAGCGGGTGAAAGGGCGGACCGCCATGCAGGCGACATGCAATCGCACCAAGAGGGCGCACCCTTCCGACTTCGACGCGTCCAGCATGGAGGCCCAGGCCCACACGTCTTGTAACCGGCGCGCAGTTATTACGTGCGAGAAACTGCACGCCACTTGCGCCAGTACCGCGCCTCCTCGACTGCGGAACCAGTACCACGACTCGAGGCGACCCTGCGCACGGCCCAACAGTGCCAACCGAGCACATCGGTCACGGGTCAGTCAGCTGTAGGAGAAGGCGCGATGGTCGACACGGCCAGAAATGGGCCGACAGCAATGGCGGTGGCAGGCAGCCGGAAGCAGCGGTCAAGTCGTCAGCCAAGCTCACGTCCCCTCCTGGGACAGCGAGAGAACCCTCTCCCACGGCGTGAAGACGACGCGCCCGTGTTCCATTCCTCGAACGGCTCACGCACGTGCAACGGCTGCCCCGCGAACCACTCGTCCCGTCGCATTAACTCTGCGGCAGGACAGGCGGCACCTTTGGCAGGCGAAGCAGGCGACGCTTCGCTTCCGCCGCAATGACCGCGTCAAAAAAGGTGCGCCACGTCGTTTGATTTCGTACCCCTTTCCTCTTCCTCTTTCTCTCTCTTACAACAGGGACCGGGAAAGGGGACACCCCGAAAGGGATCCTTCTCCGCGAAGGAAGCAGGCCCCGAGCCCCCCTACTGATCAGAGGTTCGAAGGCTGGCCCCTCGGAAGGGTTCAACAGCCGCCTCAGAGCACTCGGGCTCCGCGCCCACTACTGGTCAGAGGTTCGAAGGCTGGCCCCTCGGAAGGGTTCAACGGCCGCCTCAGGCCACTGGGGCTCCGCGCCCACTACTGATCAGGGGTTCGTAGGCTGGCCCCTAAAGGGTTCGACAACCGCCTCAGACGCAGAGCGAGGGATGACCCTGGGTACGTTCGATACATAACCAAGGCTCGGGCTACGCTCCCGAGGTACCCTAGGACATTTCCGAGACCAATAGGAACAATTTTGTAACGGAATCCCACCAGAGGGAGGCATCGAGCCCTCGGACCCCGTCAAAAGGGGACCGGGTCCGGCAAATCACCCGTAGGTACTTTTGGAGCGCGCCTCCGAGCCACTAGCCGACCCCTAACGAATGGGGCACGGGCGTCCACTCGGATTACCCGTTAGCAACTCACTGGAGACACCATGTTCGGCGCC
Organism: Zea mays; assembly: GCF_902167145.1. Lineage (NCBI taxonomy): Eukaryota > Viridiplantae > Streptophyta > Magnoliopsida > Poales > Poaceae > Zea > Zea mays. The sequence goes on from NC_050096.1 coordinate 115,667,309, forward strand.
CTCCGAGGGCAACATGGCGCTTTCCCCCCCTCCTCCTTGCGGAAAGGCGACGCAGGGGCGTATGTAAAAAAGTCGAGTCTGTCCTTGACCGTCCTCTCGCTCTGTGCGGAGGCTCGGGGGCTGCTCTCGCAAACCCGGCTCCGGCCAAACCGTTGACAACGTCAACATACCAGCCCGAGAACTTGGGACTCGACTGTGCATCCGGGCTACGGCCAGTTCGCATGAGGGAACAACCAGACCGGCCGAAGCATCATGAAACACATTAAGACCTCGAAGGAGTAAAACCACTCCTCCGAGGCCTCAGGGGCTACACACAGCGGGTGCGCACGCGCGCATCCACCGGAATGAAACGCAACCGAGAAAGGCCAGTCCCCTTGCAAAAAAGTGCGACAAAAGCCTCCAAGCGAGTATTAACACTCCCTTCGAGGCTCGGGGGCTACTGTCGGGGACCATAATTAGGGGTACCCCCAAGACTCCTAATCTCAGCTGGTAACCCCCATCAGCACAAAGCTGCGAAGGCCTGATGGGTGCGATTAAGTCAGGGCTCGGTCCACTCAAGGGACACAACCTCGCCTCGCCCGAGCCCAGCCTCGGGCAAGGGCAGCCGACCTCGAAGGATTCACGTCTCGCCCGAGGGCCCCCTCAAGCAATGGACACACCTTCGGCTCGCCCGAGGCCCAGTCTTCGCCGAGAAGCAACCTTGGCCGGATTGCCACACCGACCGACCGTATCGCAGGAGCATTTAATGCAAGGATGGCCTGACACCTTATCCTGACGCGTGCCCTTCAGTCGACAGAGCCGAAGTGACCGCATTCACTTCGCCGCTCCACTGACCGGTCTGACAAGAAGACAGCGCCGCCTGCGCCGCTCTGACTGCTGTGCCACTCGACAGAGAGAGGCTGGCAGCAGCCAAGTCTGGCCTCGGGCACCATAGGAAGCTCCGCCTCGCCCGACCCCAGGGCTCGGCCTCGGCCCCGTTTAGCGAGCCGGGCTGCGATCTTGGTCCCGCCCTCAGCTTCAAGGATCTTCATCATCGGCTTATGAGCTTCTCACTGGTAACAAACCTAAAATTGATTACTTTAGTTTTTTGGTTGTAAATGCTTTGATCTTGACAAGAAAGTCAAGAGCTCGAAGTTTGCTCCTAGAGTGGACGAGAGTTTCTTGCTTGACTATGCATGGATATCATGTTTTCAACAACACCACTAGTCTTGTTGAAATAGCGGTAGACGTGACATTTGATGAATCTAATGGCTTGCAAGGGCGTATTTCTAGTGATATTGCAGGAAATGAAAACTTACCTTGTGAGGCCATCAAGAAGCTCGCAGTTGGTGAAGTGAGGCCACAAGAGAAGGACGATGATGAATGGATAATTTGGATGACAAATGGGGTCATTGATGGGTCTACAAAGGTGGTTGGTGATAAGTCCTCCACCCAAGCAAACCCATCAACCTCAAGTCATCCAATCCTTGAAGAAATTCTTCAACCACAAGAGATGCCAACCATTATGGAAGATGAGCTTGAAGCAGTTGTTAGTGAAGTTCCTCTTGAACAGGAGAACGATGATGGACAAATTCAAAGACAACCATTGGTGCCCCATGCTTGAGTTCACCAGACCATCCAAAGAGATCATCCAGTGGATAATATTCTTGGTAGCATCAAGAGAGGGGTAACAACTAGACCCCGTTTAGCAATTTTTTGTGAATTTTACTCGTTTGTTTCCTCTTTTGAGCCACTTAAGGTAGAAGAAGCACTAGGTGATCCGGATTGGATAATTGCAATGCAAGAGGAGCTCAATAACTTTACTAGGAATGAAGTTTGGTCCTTAGGGGAAGTACCCAAGCAAAATGTGATTGGAACCAAGTGGGTCTTTCGAAATAAGCAAGATGAACATGGTGTAGTCACAAGGAACAAGGCACAGTTGGTTTCTCAAGGTTTCACTCAAGTGGTGGGACTTGACTTTGGGGAAACCTATGCACCAGTAGCAAGGTTAGAGTCAATAAGAATATTAACTGCCTATGCTACTAACCATGATTTCAAGTTGTATCAAATGGACGTCAAGAGTGTATTTCTAAATAGGCCACTACAAGAGTTGGTCTATGTGGAGCAACCGCTGGGCTTTGAAGATCCAAAGAAGCCAAGCCATGTCTTCCTTCTCCACAGAGCGCTCTATGGGCTTAAACATGCCCCTAGAGCTTGGTATGAATGTCTTAAGGATTTCTTGCTTAAAAATAGTTTTGAAATAGGAAAAGCTAACTCTACTTTATTTACTCGCAAAGTCAATGAATTATTTGTGTGCCAAATATATGTCGATGACATTATATTTGGTAGTACTAATGAGAAATTTTGTGAGGAATTTAGTAGGGTGATGAAAAATAGATTCGAGATGTCTATAATTGGTGAGCTCAAGTTTTTTTTGAGATTTCAAGTGAAGCAGCTAAGGGAAGGAACTTTCTTATGCCAAACTAAATATACTCAAGATATGTGGAAGAAGTTTGGTATGGCAAAGGCAAAGACCATCAAGAACCCAATGGCATCAAATGGGCATCTTGACCTCAATGAAGAAGGTAAATCTATAGATAAAAAGCTCTATAGATCCATGATAGGTTCATGTAACGCCCCAAATTTGAGAGTTAATTTTTTATTTCTCCAGCACTCACCAAATTCGGGTGTTACCTTTCCTTTTCTTTTTTTCTTCTCACTATGTCTTGCCCTTTTTCAAAATTCTAACGAGAGTTAACTCGATATCTTGTGTAAGTAAACCCTGGAAATATTTTCTTTAGTTGTTGCATCATGTTGAGCCACACATCTATTCTTTTTGTGTGTATTTGCTTGGTTTCCGTGAAGTATGCATTTCGTAGGAAGCTAGAGATAAAATGGATAATAGGACAAATAAGAAAAATAGAAAAGGAAAATCCCTACCCCTCTCCTTGTGGCCCAGCAAGGCGCGCAGCCTAGCCTGGCTTGGTGGCCCAGCCACGGCCTGCCCTCCCCCTTTCTCTCCCCTTCCCCGCGTGGCCCAGCCGAGCCTCCCCGCGCGCCCCGCTGCCCAGCCGCTCTTTTCCCCCTGCACAGCCTGCAGGCTTTCCCCTGGCGCGGCCCAGCTCCCGCGCCCGGCCCCCTTTCCCCCCTCGCTTTCGGCCTGCTCGGCGACCCAGCCGCCAGCGCGTGGGGCGCGACACGCTCGCCCGGTCGGTGTGGGCAGGGCGGTCGCCCAGCCGCCGCCGCCACCCGGTGGGGTCCACCTGTCAGCCCAAAGGAAGTCGTCCCCTGTTCATCTCCCTACTCCCCACGACGTGCGTTTCTCTCTCTCCCCAGCGTAGTTTGCTCGCCCGACGCTCCCTTCTTTCCTTTCATCGCCCCAGCTGCACGGAACCGCTCCCGCGCATCGACACCGTCCGTCCGCGCCACCTCGTCCCTGTGGTGAGCCCGCCACCGTCCCCCTCCTCCCCATCTCCCTCCTCCCTATGCCCGCGGCGCGACCTAGAGCTCGGCCCGGCGCGCCCATGACATGCGGCCTAGAGCTCTGTCAGCGCGCGCGCGGTGCTTTGGCTTGGCGCCTGGCGCGGCTGCTCGCAGCGCGGCCCCTGCTCTGGCGCGCGCCCCCCTCGTGCTCCCGCGGCACGACCATGGCGTTCGACGCGGCGTGACTCATTGTGCCCGGCGCGGACCGCTCGGCACGCTCCCCTGGCGCGCGGCTGGCTCGCGGCTTGTGGCCCGGCGTGCCTGGCGCGCGGCTGGCTCGCGGCCAGCGCCCCCGGCGTGGCCTGGCGCGCGGTCTGGCGCCCCTGCATGGCGCGGCCCAGCCCCAGCGCGCGCGCAGCCTGCTCGCTCGCGGCACGGTCCGGCCATGGCGGCCACGGCGCGCGCGGCCAGCTCGACCGGTGTTGTTGCTATTATCATTATTATCTACTTGATTTTATTTTTGTCTTGCGAATAGAACACCGATGGATCACGTAAATGGTTTAGTTCTTTTTATATATATAGTAATAATACCACTTGTATGTTAACAACATTAACCTGACCTATCTTAACGCATGCTTTCACAAGTTATTTAATTACTTGTTCATTCAATAGTAATTTAATAAAGACTAGCTTATGTGTAGTTAGGTCACCTCGCGTGTTTTAACTTGTTAGATATAAATGTGTCGCCAAACTAGAAGTTCTTTCACGTAGCACGTGTGGTTTCACGCGTTGTCGTGTGCCGTTCCGCTAACGCTAGTTTTGCTTGATCGTAAGCGCGAACTTTATATCATGTGCGTGTTTAACTGATTTGTTTCCTTATATGATGTACTGTTCCTTTTCTGGTGGTGGAGGCAAGTGTCCCTTGACCTATCTATGTCCTATACATTCTATAATTCACTTTCCGCATTTACACAGTTTATACCTAAGGATTGACTAGCTTTTGTTATCATGTTCATGCTAGTGCTTCACATTGATCAATGAACCTGATGAGATTTATCTATGATACGCTGTTTCCCTTTTTATTATGATGATATACTTGTGGCATTTAAGGGGACTCGAGTGGTTTCTTGAGTGCCTCTACGTAAGGACCTGTTCGTTGGATGACCGCCTGGGAAAACAGTGCAACCACGAGGGTGGAATGGGACGCCCTTAGCTTAATAATTAGAGGAACTGGGGTGTAGTTCGCTTCGCCGTCGTGCTGTAAATGGGGCTCGGTGTATGCGGCTCGCTCTGCCAAGGTTGGTTTGCCCCTTGGGGAGGAGTGCGGTACATTTAGGAAACCTAACGGGCGGCTACAACCTCGGGGAATCTTTGTAAAGGCTACATAATGATACCCTACCAGGCCACCTAGGTAGTGGTCAATGGGGAGTAGCTCTCTCCGGGCAGAAAGGGAATCACAGCTTGTGGTTAAAGTGCGCAACCTCTGCAGAGTGTTATGAAACTGATATATCAGCCATGCTCGTGGTTATGAGCGGCTAAGGGAGCTCCATTGATTAGAAATACTTGATCAGAAAATGGTTGGATTACAGGTGGTGACGTGGATGATGTCTATGACTATGGTAATGGTAAGTGGTATTCTTTCTGTTTGGAAAGGTTACTTTTGGGTTAACAACTTGGGTTAACACTAAAATCTGGCTCTCTCTACTAGTAATAATAATCTGAATAACTAAAAGCAACTGCTTGACTTAACCCCACATAAAGCTAGTCCACTACATCCAAACAGGACATTTGCTGAGTATGTTAATGTGTACTCACCCTTGCTCTACACACAAAAGCCCCCTTCCCCAGGTTGTCCACGTTGCAACCACTGCTCAGGAGAAGATGAAGCCATGGAGGAAGACTTCCAGGAGTTCCAAGAGTACGACGAGTTTTAGGCGTGGGTTAGCGGCAACCACCAGTCGGCTGCTTGTGAAGGCCGCATGTATCTACGTTTCTTTTTCGCACTTGGATTATTGTTTCTGGAGGTCCTCAAAAACATGATTTAACAATGTTTCTGGAGTATAATACATGAACAGGTATCTTCGGATTTGGATCAAAACTACAACATGAAGAGGCACAAAGAACACGAAGGTTGGCGCAGAGCCGAAGCTATGTGCAAGAGAGCTTCGGCATGACAGCAGAAAAGGGAACCGACTTAAAAAAGAAAAGGCTATTCAGACCTCGATGGATTACTATAGGGTCATTAGCAAATGTAAAGAGCATGGGTGTAATTTTACATGGGTTGCGTCCCGTGCCTATAAATAGGTGAACAGTATCCCCATACTGTTCACGCTGACTTGGCATTTGCTTTCGCATCACGCTTGTACTCTTGCTTTCCTTCGAGCCGAAGGTACATTTGTAATTTATTATTGTTAATACAGTAACGCAAATAAAAATAAATTAATAACAATGTTTAAAGTGTTTATATTATTTTTCATATCTTGTGTATGAATCCTTCTCCATCATTTATTGTGCTTATGAAGGCTTGTCATTCATAACCTTCGTCCGGGATTCATTATATCCGAAGGGAGATAATGCTTCGAAGCACGAAGGACTTTAATATTTAACATTTTTTATGTTGCCTTGTTCTTAACTCTTAGCATTTGAGAACAAGTCCCCAACAAAGACTATGTGGATGTCTTAGACATATGATGTAATCGACTATTATTACCCTTTTATGTTATTATTTGAGCACTGTGTGATGATGTCTAGTTATGTAACTGCTGTGTACGTGAATTGCTGATCCTGGCACGTACATGGTTCACATTCGGTTTGCCTTCCAAAACGGGTGTGACATAGGTGGTATCAAAGCCGTGCTGACTGTAGGACCGCTAACCTAGAGTAGAATGGTCGTTCTAAGGACTATAGACCTGTTGGGGACTTGTTCTCAAATGCTATGAGTTAAGAACAAGGCAACACAAAATGTTAATGATTAAAGCCCTTCGTCCTCCGAAGCATTATCTCCCTTAGGATATAATGATCTTCAGACGAAGGTCATGAAGGACGTACCTTCATCATCGCAGTATATATTAATGAAAGAAGAAGCATATGAAACATGAGAGACAACATGAATAATTATACATCTTTTATATATCTTTATTAAATCATCATAAATGAAGATGAACAATATTGAATTACATTCGTACCTTCGGCTTGGCAGAAGGCAAAAGTCCAAGCGTGACGCACGAATGAATACAAGTCAGCGTGAACAGTATGGGGGTAGTGTTCATCTATTTATAGGCATAGGGCGTAGCCTGTATAAAATTACATCCATGCCCTTCATGTTTACAATTGACTTAAGGACAATCTATCGAGGACTAAATAGCCTTTTCCTCTTTAAGTCGGTTCCTTTTTCTGCTATTGAGCCGAAGCTTCCTCGCACATAGCTTCGGAATGGATTCGACCATCGACCCGATCGACCTTCATCTCGATCATGCTTTCCATATTGTGGACAGCTTCGTTCCAAGTCCGAAGGTTCCTGTACATATATTTCACTTGGAAAACATTTTTAATCATGTTTTTGAGGACCTTCGGAAGACGAAGGCCCCCAACAGTAGCCCCTCGCAATATTTATTTGTTATAATAATGAATTTAGACTTCGACGTGAATGAAGGCCTTAAGCCGAAGGTTCGAAAAAACACCTTCCATTTGCTAGAATAGCAACAGACAATGACAGACGGGGCCCTTCAAGTTGCAATGCACTGGGCGTATAAATATGAACCCACGCCGGCAGCATTCTATACACCATTTCTGCCATTTGTGTTATTTTCTTAAATTTTTAGCTCTTGCTTACTAGCTCTCGCCTGATTTTCAAGCTTTTCGAGCTTCAGTTTAAAGACATGTTTTCACTATGTCTGGGGAAAAATGACTGAGGAAAAGGAAATGACTGCAGAGACGAAGCTAACTGAGGAGACAAAGTTGTTTGAAGAAAAGAAAACTGCGGATCCTTTTATCGCCGGGTTTATTGAGTCTATGTCAAAAACAAACACAGAGAAGATTACTAAAGAGATACTAGAAGGTTTGTCTGAAGACACTGATAACAATGATAGTTATGATGTGGAAAGTGGGGATGAAGATTCTGAAGATCGGCCCTGGCGACCAAGCCATGCGGTCTTTGGAAAATCGACTATTAAGCAGAGTCATCTTGACAACATGAGAGGAAGGTACTTTCATGACATGTCTATCGTGAGAGCTGACGGAGACAACATCGTCCCTGCCCTTGAGGAAAATGAAGTTGTTATCTACCGAAGCTTTTTTAAGGCTGGTCTTCGGTTCCCTTTAAGCAAGTTTGTGGTTGAAGTGCTGAAGATATACCAGATCTTCCTTCATCAGATCACCCTCGAAGCCATAATAAGGATGGTGATTTTTGTCTGGTCTGTAAGGAGTCAGGGGCTAGAGCCAAGCGCGAAGTGCTTCTGTAGTATGCACGAGCTTTTGTATGAGACGAAGGCTACTGGCAAAGAATAGTACCACAACAACTTCGGTTGTTATGGATTTATTGCTCGCCCTAGTGCAAGCCACCCGGTGCCAACATTCTGGAAGAGATGACCCAGAGCCTGGATGGAGGAGTGGTTTTATGTTAAAAATGACTTAAAGGCAAGGGAAGATATCAAAGAAATCATTTAGCGACCCATTTGGTCTCGCTTCAGCCTCCGAAGGCCAAAGGTAGAAATTGATGGCAATGTCGAAGCATGCCAAAGGGCTTTTAGCACTGTGTGTGCCTTCATTGGCACAAGGGATTTGATTCAAGAGCATATTTCCTTCAGGATATGGCCACTTGTGGAGAGCTGGGAAATGCCGAAGGAAACCACCGCCGATTCTAGTGAGGGTGGTCTGGTCCGACTGAAGTATACCTTTAGATTTAGGGAGAAGTTTGATGAGCCAAACGACGATTGGCTGATGTGTGTCGAAGCTACCAGTGATGAGCTACTTGGAGCATACTCCATGGCGGAATATAATGCTCTGTCCGCAACCTTTGGAGGTCGGGGCAAGAAAAGATTAAACAGGGTATTCGATGCTATTGGCTTCGTATACCCTGATTACCATTATCCGCTACGAGGGCAAAAGAAAAAGAGGAAGACTACTGCTTCGGCCATTGCAGCTGAGCTAAAGGGCAAAAAGATGAAGGTTCTGACCCACCGGTCGCATTGCATTGAACCGGTCGTGGTGCCTAAATTTGGCGAAGGAGCCTCTTCAACTACCGAAGCAAGACAGACTGCTCCAATTACGCAGAGCATTGAAGAACCAGCTGTAATGCCGAAGACGCCTACAGTTGGGCCAACCAAAGCTAAAGATGATAAGACCGAAGAGCCACAGATTGAAGAAATAATGAAAATGCCATAAATTCTGAGTCCTCCAACAAAGGCGAAACTGCTGAAGGTGCAAAAGGCTTCTACCGCGACTCCTAAGAGAAGTAGGATAGCCAACGTGCTGGATGCTGTGCTGGAGACTACAAAGGCCTTGAGCCCTGCTCCTACAAAGAAAATTGCTGAAGCTGCCAAAGCACAAGCTGAAGCCGAAACTGGGCAAGCAGAAGCCGAAGCTACAAAAACTCAGGCTGAAGCCGAAGCTAGGCCTTCAGCGCTCGTCGCGGTGAAGCCTGCCGCGCCTGAGGAAAAAAATGGCAGGGCAGATTGCACCTGAAAAGATCGAGACTCCTGCTCCCGAAGCTCCGATCGAAAATGTTGACTACATCATTCCACACGCTTCGGGGAAGAAATTGTCCGAAGAAGAAATTCTGGAAGCCAGACACTATGCACAAAAGTTGAAATATCCGAAGGGAGCTTTAGAGTTTAATGTCACTAATGATGACGACTTCTTATACTGTCTCCCGGACAACAAAGAAATATCCGTTTGCCGGGAGATGGGTAAGAGCATGGGATTCCCGAAGCTGGAAGATGGCCTTTCGATTTTGTCAAAGGATGATCTTGCTGACAGTCTAGCATACAACAGTATAAAGGTATAGAAGTTAACTTTGAATTTGAGAATGAAGTATTTTATTTGTCATGCTCAAATCTTTCCTCCTCTTTGCAGGGCTTAATTCTTAGTAATGCCCTTAGGGCGCATAATAATATTGAAGACGAAAGCTATACAATGGCTCTTAATAACCTTCGTTCAGAGGTGATTGAATTGAGAAACGAAGGTCTGGAAAAGGACAAAATCTTAATTTCATTGGTGAACAAAGTAAAGGAAGACGATGCTAATTTCAAAGCTCAGGCCGAAGCCCAGAAAACTGAAATTGAAGACCTTCGAAGACAGCTGGCCGAACCTAAGGAAAACTGCGCACTCGCGCAAGCTAATCAAGAAATCAGTGAATATTGGAAAAATTATCTAGAAAAAATGTTAAAGAACTTCGCGAATCCAAGGAAAGGTGCTTCAAGAAATCCTTGGATTGCGTGAGAAAATTAAAAACTAGCTTCGCCAAAGTGGGTGCCTACTCTGCTGAAAAAACTTCATACGAGGCGACCTCGAAGGCGTTATTGAATGGATAAATGGAGAAGCCGAAGCCTTCGAAGAAATTTTGAGTGATCGCAGGGATGTTTGTGCTTTTTGCGGTGCGCGGGGAATTTCAGCCATCTTGGAGAAGGCGGGATGTGATCACATTAAAGCCATATCCCAGACCGAAGCTGCCTTCTCTATAGATGATACGAAGGATCCTTCAGCCGAAGCAACCTTAATGGGTGGGAAATTTTACAATGATGTCTGGGTGAATGGTGGCCGAGAAATGGTCCATGAGATTATAAAAAAGAGTGAAAAAGACACCCATGACGCCTGAGCAAAAGCAAGACGAGCTGAAGAGGCTGCAGAACGCGAAAGACATATAGGTATTATTTTTTGGTTCTTAGCTTCGGTACTTGTTTTGTGGCTTCGAACTAATCAATTTTTCCTACTTCAGCTGAACTACTCCGCTGCCGGAACCATACGATCCCTTAGCTGATCCAGAAATGAAGGAAGTGCTGGACATCATAAACATGGCTGAATCCATTGTCGATGAAGTCGTCAACAAATTATTGAACGAAGTTGCAGAGAAAGTCCTTAAAGAGGAATAAGTTTTATTGTAATAAACATTTTGAAAAGCTTGATGTATATAACAAGTGAAGGAAGATTAAGCTTTTATTGTAACAAAGCTATGTAATATTTGAAGTGTGTAATTTTAAATTGAACATGTAAGTTATTGCAGTTTATTTCTTTGCAATGCATGAAATTTACATACATACCGTTTTTGAGCCTTTGGCGAAAAAACATCTTCCCTTCTTATCATGCTTCGTAAAGAAAGAGATCCATGCTTCGTAAAGAAAGAGATCCATGCTTCATAAAGAAAGAGATCCATGCTTCGTAAAGATAGAGATCCCTTCTTGTGACAAGGCTGATAAAACTGTATTTCCCGAAGCTTACTTCATGCCTTAGCATATTTTCATTTTGACGAAGCATTTGCCGAAGGTTGGCTTCGTATTTGATTCTTGTGCCATTTATGCAATATGATGTATGATGTAATGTTATGCGGAATGATGTGATGGTATGATGCAAAATGATGAGGATGCCGAAGAAACACACCCACACGCCCACACTGGAACACACAAGCTCTGGATACCCTTAGGAATGACTTTTGAGCTTCTTCACCTTCTATTTCGGTGATATAAGTTCTGCATCCCCTTAGGAACATCTTTTGAACTTCTTCGCCTTCTATTTCGGTGGTATAAGTTCTGCATCCCCTTAGGAACGACTTTTGAACTTCTTTGCCTTATATTTCGGTGGTATTTGGCTCTGCATTCCCTTTGGAATGACTTTTGAGCAGAAAACTTACGCTGCGCTCCCTTAGGAACGACTTTTTGTAGCTTCAGCAATTCGGGCTCTGCATTCCCTTAGGAACGACTTTTGAGCACAAAACTTACACTGCGCTCCCTTAGGAATGACTTTTTTGTAACTTTGGCAATTGAGGCTCTGCATTCCCTTAGGAACGACTTTTGAGCTTTGTAAATCTGTGAAGAAGATATATTTCATTCTAATAGAAGCAGAATCATTACAAGAAATTAAAACTAAATTTACATTGATTGTTCCTTATTCAAAAAGCTAAATGACATAGAACATAAAAGTATTTCAGAAGCAGGATATCACTTAGTATATGTGCTTCGATTCTGGTATAGTACTATTGACTGTACGAGCTTCGGATTCCTCCCTGAATTCACGTTGTTGTTGGGAGTGCTGGCGCCCTTCTGGCTGCTGGCTCCGGGAGTAAGTAGGTTGCAGTAGTGGTGGTGGCGGGAGCTGAGGCCAATAAGCCTATGAATGGCTTGCCGAAGCAACAGAAGCTGTAGGTTGGTTGCCCACATATTCTGGTATGTAGGGAGAGTGGCACGAAGCAGTGTGCAGGACCTGCTTCGGCTGATTCTGCCGAGCTTCTGTTTCAGCAATCTCTTTTTCCTTTAGAATAGTGATCTGGCACGTTCTTGTAGTATGACCCTTGTCCTCTCCATAGTATAAGCAATAGATTTTCCTGGGTTGATCCCCATATCTTCCTCTTAAGCCCCTGCCGCCTCTGCCCCTTGGAGCTGGTGGCCTAAATGAGCTGTGCTGCTGTCCCGAAGACTGTGAGGTGTGCTATGGCCTCTGAAGCTGGCTTCCTTTGTCATCATTTTGACTGGAGCTGTGGATTTATCTGACATGCCTAGAATGGATTCTCCCTCCGAAGCCCCTAGTCATCTCAAAAAATCTATAAGCTTCCTCCCTTCTTTGTCGGAAGTCATTATCAGCCCGGATGTACTCATCCATTTCCTGAAGCAGCTTCTCCAGAGTCTGGGGGGGTTTCCTGGCAAAATATTGGGCCATAGGTCCTGGCCAAAGACCCTTGATCATGGCCTCAATGACGATTTCATTGGGCACTATGGGCGCTTGTGCTCTCAGTCGCAAGAACCTTCGGACATACGCCTGAAGGTATTCCTCATGGTCTTGTGTGCACTGGAACAAGGCTTGAGCTATGACTGGCTTCGTCTGAAAGCCTTGAAAACTGGTAACGAGCATGTCCTTGAGCTTCTGCCATGACGTGATTGTCCCTGGCCAGAGAGAAGAGTACCATGTCTGGGCCACGTTTCGGACTGCCATGACGAAGGACTTTGCCATGACAGCTGCGTTGCATCCATATGAGGATATTGTTGCCTCATAGCTCATCAAAAATTGCTTTGGGTCCGAGTGCCCATTGTACATGGGTAGCTGAGTGGCTTATAGGATTGTGGCCATGTGATAGCCTGCAATTCTGCTGCAAGAGGAGAAGCATCATCAAAAGTAAAGGTACCATGATTAAAATCATCGTACCATTCATCTTCGTTGAATGAGCCCTCTTGACAAAGCTCCCTATGTTGGGGCCTTCGGTCATGATCATCTTGAGTAAGATGATGCACTTCCTCAGTAGCTTCATCGATCTTCTTCTGAAGGTCGGCCAACCGAGCCATCTTCTCCTTTTTCCTTTGCACCTGTTGGTGAATGATTTCTAGGTCCCTGATCTCCTAGTCCAACTCCTCCTCCTGACGTGTTGGACTGGTGGCCTTTCTCTTTTGGCTTCTGGCCTCTCGGAGAGAGATAGTCTCCTGGTTTGTGTCCAGTGGCTGCAGAGCAACCCCTAGCGCTGTTATCTTCTTAGGCGACATGACGAAGGTTGATGCTTTGCCAAAGATTGTGGAAGTGGGTAGACCGGATGCTATGAGTTAAGAACAAGGCAACACAAAATGTTAATGATTAAAGCCCTTTGTCCTCCAAAGCATTATCTCCCTTAGGATATAATGATCTTCAGACGAAGGTCATGAAGGACGTACCTTCATCATTGCAGTATATATTAATGAAAGAAGAAGCATATGAAACATGAGAGACAACATGAATAATTATACATCTTTTATATATCTTTATTAAATCATCATAAATGAAGATGAACAATATTGAATTACATTCGTACCTTCGGCTTGGCAGAAGGCAAAAGTCCAAGCGTGACGCACGAATGAATACAAGTCAGCGTGAACAGTACGGGGATACTGTTCATCTATTTATAGGCACAGGGCGTAGCCTATATAAAATTACATCCATGCCCTTCATGTTTACAATTGACTTAAGGACAATCTATCGAGGACTAAATAGCCTTTTCCTCTTTAAGTCAGTTCCTTTTTCTTCTATTGAGCCGAAGCTTCCTCGCGCATAGCTTCGGAATTGATTCGACCTTCGTCCTGATCATGCTTTCCATATTGTGGATAGCTTCATTCCAAGTCTGAAAGTTCCTGTACATATATTTCACTTGGAAAACATTGTTAATCATGTTTTTGAGGACCTTCGGAAGACGAAGGCCCCCAACATGACCTCTATTATCACCTTGACTTTGGTATCCCTTCAAAAGTTGGTCATATCGACCAAACCTATGTTCTACTATATATATTATACCTTGATGAAAAAGTTGTTTTATTCTAATTCCTAATTTACTTTTATGGTTTACTTGATGGTCATATTAGCTCTGTTCTCACTCTTATGCTTACGGTGTCTTTTGTAGATGGCTCGTTTTAGACACACCGCACGGAAGTCCGTGATCCCCTTCTTGCCTTCTCGTCTCGCTGAGCGTCCGCTTCACCGTCCAGTGACTGGTCAGTCTAGCCATTTGGAGAGGCTGCACCACCGCTTGCACGAGGACCAAGAGCGTCGGCGACAGGAGTTGGAGCAGCAGGGCTCTTCTTTCTCACTTCAGCAGGAGATAGAGTCTGTGAAGAGCTGCTCCCTTGTGCTCCTGCTGGAGGCGCCCCCTGCACCACCATTGAGTGCCCCAGCCGCTGGACTAGCCATTGGAGGAGACCCCAACGATGGAGGTGGCGACAGCAACTCGAGCTTTAGCACCGACCTTTCAGCCAAGCAGGAGCCGGAAGGATGGGTTGCTCGACCCATCATTCGTGACGCCGCTCGCGGGTCTCACTTCCACGATGCGCTCGACACCCTGCTGCGCCAGGCACTCGACCAACGTACTTGGTCCATCGAGTATCGCTGTGTTGTCTTCCAGCACAGTCGCGGGGTTTACCCGGACCACTAGGAGGCGACCTACTTGGTGCGCCATCCGGAGAACAGTCTCCGGGGTGCGGAGGTCTGCTCAGAGCACTTCTCTATCTCTGAGCGGGACTCAGCTGAGGCGGCCATGCAAGATTCCGCATGGCGTGCGCTTTCGCACTACTGCTCAGTGTTCGGTGGGGTGGCCGATGGTCTTAACATGAGGTATTACCCCCGCCGTCCATCTAGGAGCACAGGAGGCGTGGTTGTCTCACCTGTTGGTGAGGACAATCCTAGGTTGAGCAGCATAGTCAACCTAGCCACCGTTCTAAACACGGAGCTGGACCATGCATTAGACGAGCTAAGTAGGGCTCGTGCTGAGATCGCCCAACTGCGGGCTGAGCGCGCAGAGCGTCGTCACCTGGAGGATGGCTCCCCCGCTCCCGTCAGGACTCAGCACCCGTACCGCTCACCTCGGCGTGGACACCAAGCTTATGGCAACCCCGACTGCAGGACCAGGATAAATTTAGAACCATAGATCGTCAGTGTTGGGTCATGTAATGAAAGTTTAAAATAGAAGTCTTAGTCTTAGTCTCAGTCTTACTTTTAGCTAGTCTTAGTTAGACAGGGTAGTTTGCTTATCCTATGCTTTTATGTTTGTCATGATGAACTATGATGGATTTGGATCTTTGTAATGACTATCGCCAGGGTGTGGGTATCCCCTGCACCTTGGTTTACTTGTTAATGTTAATGAAATTAATTATCTAGTTGGGAAGCCCTTTTTATTCCACTTTCCTCTTTATCTGAGAAGTTGTGCTTACCTGTGTTGGAAATCAGTGAAGATGTTCATCTGTTCAGTATTGTGGAAGGATTCTATACTCTTTTCTTATGCTGCAAGGTTTGCAAGATTAGTTCTGATGTGTGATTGCATTCTGCAGATGTCAGACAACAGGCGCAGAGGAGGAAGGCGTGCTCAGCAGGAGCAGGCAGCACCATAGGATGAGGCACCCCAGCAACAGCAGCTGCCACCACTGCCCCCAATGACCATCGAGCAGATGTTCCTAATGCAGACTCAGGCGGTTCAAGCCACCGGTCAGACTCTAGCCGCTATACAGCAGCAGCAGCATCAACCCCCACCTCAGCCTCATATGCCCAGGGACAAGCGTGCTGAATTTATGAGAGGTCATCCCCTAGTGTTCGCTCACTCTTCTGACCCTATGGATGCTGAAGATTGGCTGCGCACCATGGAGCGGGAGTTGCACACCGCTCAGTGTGATGATAGGGAGAAAGTTCTGTATGGTCCCCGTTTGTTGACATGAGCAGCTCAGTCTTGGTGGGAGTCCTACCTCGCCACCCATGCCAACCCTGACACTATTACCTGGGAAGAATTCAAAGATAACTTCCGTCAGTATCATGTTCCAGCAGGTCTAATGACAGTGAAGAAAGAGGAGTTCCTGGCACTCAAGCAAGGGTCTATGTCCGTTAGTGAGTACCGAGACAAGTTTCTGCAGTTGTCCCGCTATGCACCCCAAGATGTCAACACAGACGCCAAGAGGTAGTACCGTTTCCTGAGAGGATTAGTTGACCCTCTGCAGTATCAGCTGATGAACCACACCTTCCCCACATTTCAGCACCTGATCGACAGAGCGATCATGACGAAGAGGAAGCACAAAGAGATGGAGGATCACAAGCGCAAGATCATTGGCCCTCAGCCTGGGAGTAGCAATCACCCTCATTTCTCAGGCAACCCGCCTCAACAGTTTAGACAGAACCAGCACCTGCCTCAGCAGCAGCAGTTTCAGAAGCAGTACCCTTAGTACCAGCAGCAGAATCGCCAGAACAACAAGTCAAGAGGGAGTCAGTTTCAGAGGCAGAATCAGCAGGCACCTCGTCTTCCTGCCCCAGCAATCCAACAGAACAGTCAAGCAGCCCCGGTTTAAGGTGGAGGCAGAGCATGTTTCCACTATGGAGAGCAAGGTCATTGGGTGATGCAATGTCCGAAGAAGGTAGCCCAGCAGCAGTCAGGCCCTAGTGCCCCAGCAAAGCAGAATGTGTCTCAGCCTGGAGCAGGCAACCGTTCCCAGCCACGCTACAACCATGGGAGACTGAACCACTTGGAGGCTGAAGAAGTTCAGGAAACCCCCGACATGATAGTAGGTATGTTTCCAGTTGACTCCCATATTGCAGAAGTGTTATTTGATACTAGAGCAACACATTCATTTATTACTGCATCATGGGTAGAAACACATAATCTTCCAATCACTACCATGTCCAGACCCATCTAAATTGACCCAGCCGGTGGTAGAATTCGAGCCGATAGCATTTGCTTGAATGTAAGTGTGGAAACAAGGGGGATAACGTTTCCCGCTAATCTCATAATAATGGGTACCCAGGGAATAGATGTCATCCTAGGGATGAATTGGCTAGATAAGTACCAAGCAATTATTAGTTGTGATAAGAGGACAATTAAGTTAATGTCTCCACTAGGAGAGGAAGTGATGACCGAGTTAGTCCCGCCCGATCCAAGGAGAGGAAGTTGTTGTCAGATGGCTATGGATATCAGTGAAGCAGATCCACTCGAGATTATCAAGGTGGTGTCAGAATTTTCGGACGTTCCCGAAAGATTTACCAGGTATGCCACCTGAGAGGAAAGTTGAGTTTGCCATAGAGCTTCTTCCTGGAACCGCTCCCATCTTTAAGAGAGCTTACAGAGTATCTGGACCAGAGTTGGTTGAACTCAAGAAGCAGATCGATGAGCTATCAAGGAATGGTTACATCAGGCCAAGCACCTCACCTTGGGCCGCCCCTGTCCTATTCGTGGAGAATAAGGATGGCTCCAGAAGGATGTGTATCGATTATCGAGCTCAGAATGAGGTCACAATCAAGAACAAGTACCCCTTGCCCAGAATAGAATATCTGTTCGACCATTTGAGAGGAGCCAACGTGTTTTCAAAGATAGATCTGAGGTCAGGGTATCACTAGCTCAGGATTCAACCTTCAGACATTCCGAAGACGACATTTATTACGAAGTATGGGTTGTATGAGTTCACTGTTATGTCTTTTGGCCTAATGAATGCATCAGGCTTCTTCATGAATCTGATGAACAGTGTATTCATGAATTATCTCGACAAATTTGTGGTGGTATTTATTGATGACATTCTTATATATTCTCAAAGTGAGGAGGAGCATGCAGATCATTTGAGAATGGTATTGCAGAGATTGCGAGAGCACCAACTATATGCAAAGTTGAGCAAGTGCGAGTTCTAGATTGATGAAGTCCTGTTCTTGGGTCACATAATAAACAAGGATGGATTGGCTGTGGATCCGAAGAAAGTGGCAGATATTCTGAACTAGAAAGCGCCAACAGATGCTCGAGGAATCAAGAGCTTCATTGGAATGGCTGGATATTATTGGCGATTCATTGAAGGGTTTTCGAAGATTGCGAAACCGATGACAGCTTTGCTAGGCAACAAAGTTGAGTTCAAGTGGACCCAGAAATGCCAAGAGGCCTTTGAAGCGCTGAAAGAGAAGTTGACTACAGCGCCTGTCTTAGTCTTGCTTGATGTGCACAAGCCCTTCTTAGTGTATTGCGACGCTTGTTACACTGGCTTGGGATGTGTATTGATGCAAGAGGGAAGAGTTGTGGCATACTCGTCCTGACAGCTGAAGGTTCATGAGAAGAATTACCCAATCCATGACCTAGAGTTGGCAGCAGTGGTTCATGCACTGAAAACATGGAGGCACTATCTGTATGGGAAGAAATGTGATGTTTACACAGACCACAAGAGTCTGAAGTACATATTCACTCAGTCGAAGATGAATATGAGGCAATGAAGATGGTTAGAGTTGATCAAAGACTATGAATTGGAGATTCATTACCATCCAGGCAAAGCGAACGTGGTAGCAGATGCCCTGAGCAGAAAAAGTCAAGTCAATATGATGGTCGCTCATCCGATGCCTTATGAGTTGGCCAAAGAGTTTGACAGGTTGAGCCTTGGATTTCTGAATAATGTGCGAGGAGTAACAGTTGAGTTAGAACATACCTTAGAACGGGAAATCAAAGAGGCACAGAAGAATGATGAGAAGATCAATGAGATCCTCCAATTGATTCTGGAAGGAAGAGGCAAAGATTTTCGAGAGGATGCAGAAGGTATGGTATGGTTCAAGGACCGTTTGTGTGTTCCCAATGTCCAGTCTATTCGGGAATCGATCCTCAAGGAAGCTCATGAGACAACTTATTCTATACACCCTGGAAGTGAGAAGATGTATCAGGATATGAAGAAGAAGTTCTTGTGGTACGAAATGAAGAGGGAAATCACAGAGCACGTGGCTATGTGTGATAGTTGTCGACGTATCAAAGCGGAGCATCAGAAGCCAGCTGAGTTATTGCAGCCGTTGCGAATTCCTCAGTGGAAATGGGATGAAATCGAGATGGACTTCATAGTCGGATTGCCTCACACTTGAGCCGGCTACGATTCCATTTGGGTAGTGGTGGACCGCTTAACCAAGTCAGCCCAGTTCATACCTGTCAAGACTAGCTACAGCAGTGCAGTATTGGCAGAGCTGTACATGTCCCGAATCGTTTGTCTTCACGGTGTGCTAAAGAAGATAGTGTAAGACAGAGGAACATAGTTTACCTCTCATTTCTGGCAGCAGTTGCATGAAGCCTTGGGTACACATCTGAATTTCAGTTCAGCATATCATCCGCTGTTGGGGACTTGTTCTCAAATGCTATGAGTCAAGAACAAGGCAACAGAAAATGTTAAATGTTATTATCCTTCGTCCTTCGAAGCATTATTTCCCCAAGGATATAATGATTTTTGGACGAAGGTTATGAAGGACGCACCCTCATCAGCATAAAATATAATAATGAAAAAGGAAACATATGAAACATGAAGATAACATAAACAGTTGTGTACTATTGCCAACTTATTTTCATTTTATTATAATGAAAATATAAAAATGATATTAAATCACAAATGTACCTTCAGCTCGTGAGAAGGTAAAATTACAAGTGTGACACAAAAGCCAATGCCAACTCAGCGTGAACAGTACAGGATCACTGTTCATCTATTTATAGGCACGGGATGCAGCCCATGTAAAATTACATTAATGCCCCTCACATTTATCAATAATTCTATGATAATTCTTCGAGGTCCAATCTGGTTTTTCATCTTTAAGTCGGTTTTCTTTTCCGCCGCTATTCCGAAGCTCTTCTACACACAGCTTCGGCTCTGCGTCAACCTTCGTGCTCTTTGTGCTTCTTCGTACTGTGGCTTTGATCCGAGTCCGAAGATACCTGTCAATGTACTTTACTCCAGAAATATTGTTAAATCATGTTTTAGAGGACCTTCGGAAGCCGAAGGCCCCCAACAGTAGCCCCTCGCAATATTAATTTGCTAGAATGATAAATTCAGATTGCGAAATGGACGAAGGCTATGAGCCGAAGGTCCGAAAAAACACCTTCCTTTTGCTAGAATAACAACAGTCTCTGGCAAACGGGGCCCTCCAGTCTTCGATATAATAGGTTTATAAATACGGGCTCGCCACAATTTATTCGGCACGCTCTCTTGCCATCTGTTTTTCCTGCTCAAATAGTTTTCTGCCTATAAAAATTTGGTTGCCTCCCTAGCTTCAAGCTTCGGAAGCGAGAGGCAAGAATTCCGAAGGAATGTCTGAGGAGAAGAAGGTTGCTGCCGAAATGAAGCTGAGCCTTTCTGAAGAGATGCATCTGGGTTTTCTTGAGTCAATGGCGAAGACGAATACGGAGAAGATTACAAGGGAGGCTTTAGAAGGTTTATCTGAAGATACTGGTGAGAGTGACAGTTACGATGCAGATAGTGGGGGTGAAGATTCCGAAGATCGGCCATGGCGACCAAGCCATTCAGTCTTCAGGAAATCAACTATCGGGCAAAATCACCTTGAAAACATGAAGGGGAGATACTTTCGGGATATGTCCATTGTGAGAGCAGATGCCGGAGAAAGAACTATGCCGGGCCCTGAAGATGATGAAGTCGTTATCTTCCGAAGCTTTTTAAAAGCTGGGCTACGATTCCCTTTAAGCAGATTCGTGGTAGAAGTTCTGAAAACATATCAGGTTTACCTTCATCAACTTACCCCTGAAGCAATAATAAGAATGGGAATCTTCGTCTGGGCTGTGAAGAGTCAGGGCCTAGAGCCAAGTGCAAAAAGTTTTTGCAATATTCATGAATTGTTATACGAAACAAAACCCTGGGGCAAAGAGCAACATCATAATAACTTTGGCTGCTACAGCTTCGGTGCTCGCTCTGGATCAAGCTGTCTCGTGCCCACCTTTCGGAAGAGATGGCCCGGAGAATGGATAAAAGAATGGTTCTATGTAAAAAATGATTTGAAGGTTCGAGAAGATATCAAGGATATCATCATGCGCCCCATCTGGCAGCGCTTCGGACTCCGGAAACCGAAGGTAGAAATGGATGAAGCAGCCGAAGAATGCCAACGGGCCTTCGGCGTAGTCTGCTCTTTTATCGGGACAAGGGATTTGGTACAAGAACACATTGCCTTCAGAGTATGACCTCTTGCAAATAATTGGGAAATGCCGAAAGAGACTGTTAGAGAAACTGACGAAAGTGGGCTAGTTAGGCTGAAGTATACATTCAAGTATGGAGACAAATTTGTTGAACCCGATGATGATTGGTTAAAGAGCATTGAGACTTTAAGTGATGAATTGCTTGGGATATATTCGAAGGCCGAAGATACTGCAATGTCAGCAGCCTTCGGAGGCCGAAGAAAGAAAAGACTGAACCGAGTTTTTGATGCAATTGGGTTCGTGTACCCGACTACCATTATCCAGTGCGGGGGTAGAAAAGGAAAGGTACAGCTTCTGCAAAAGAAACCGCCTCAGCTGGTCCTAGCGAGCCAGCACCGAAGAGAAAAAAGGGTGAAAGTTCTCACACACCGGCCATGCTACATTGAACTGGCCACAGTGCCTGAATTCGGCAGCGCAACATCTACGGCTCCCGAAGCTAAGGGATCAACTCTACTGCCAGGATCCACAGAGTTGGCCGAAGCGCCATCAACAAAAGAATTGGAGCCACAAACTCTGTTACCAGAAACCAAAGAGTTGGCCGAAGCACCATCAACAGAAAAGATGGAAGAAGCAAAAACATCAACTGAGAGAGTAAAAATATCAGAAATTTTAAGTCCTTCAGTAGAGATTGGAGTAACAATAATTAAAAAGGGGCCAACAGTGACCCCAAAAAGAAAGATAATGGTTAACGTATTGGATGTTTTGGAAACAATTAAACTTCCAAGCACAACCCCAAAGAAGACTATTGAGACTTCTGAGGCGCTTGCTGAAGTATCCGCTGCTGAGGCTCCGAAGCAACAGACTGAAGTTGGAACTGGGCCTTCGGAACCAACCAAGGTAATACCTTTAGAAGCAGAAGAAGCAAAAATTGCAAGGTCAACTGAAGAATTGAAAATGTCAGAACCTAGTTTGGTCGAAGAAATTGATACTGCTGCCCCCGAAGCAACTTCCAAAATATACGATTATATTGTGCGTCATGCTTCGGGGAAAAAGTTATCGGAAGAAGAAGCTTTTGAAGCTAACCACTATGCCAAAGAACTGAAATATCCGAAGGGGGCTCTAGTGTTCAATGGGACGAACGAAGAAGATTTCCTATACTACCTCCCGGACAACAAAGAATTGTCCGTCTGTCGGGAGATGGCTAGAAGTATGGGGTTTCCGAAGCTCGAAGCTGGCTTATGCGCTATGACGAAAGAAGATCTCGCGGACAGTCTTGCGTATAATAGCCTGAAGGTATGGGAATTAGGCATTTGTAAATTTTACAATTCGTAACTCATTCTTTTATTCTTATACAAACTCTTTTTCATATAGGGTTTAATTCTAAGCAACGCACTAAGGGCACAAAAGAGTGCCGAAGACGAGAGCTATGAAATTGCGTTCAACAATCTACGATCAGAAGTTATTAAACTGAGGAACGAAGCTCTGGAAAAAGATAAAATTCTGCTTTCATTGGTAGACAAGGTAAAAAAGGACGAAGCTGCTTCAAAGGTCCAGGCCGAAGCTCAAAAACGTGAAATTAAAGATCTTCAGAAACAGCTAGCTAGAGCTAAAGAAGAACGTATACTTGATGAGACAAAACGAGAGCTTAGTGACCAATTGGCCAATCATTTGGAGATAAGCGTTAAAGAGCTTCGTGCATCCCAGAGAAAATACTATGTTAAATCCATAGAGTGCGTTAAGAAAATAAAATCCAGCTTCGCCAGCGTTGGTGCATTCTCCAGCGAAGAGAATTTTTCAAGAGGCGATCCCGAAGGTCCAATGAAATGGATCAGCCACGAAGCAGAGGCCTTCGAGGAAATTCTGAACAGCCGCGGCGACATCTGCGCTTTTTCGGGTGCTAGAGGGATTGCTACTGTTTTGGAGAAGAAAGGCTGCGAGCATGTAAAATCCTTAGCGCAGTCCGAAGCTTCTTTGTCTACTGAAGACATTACAGACCCCTCACCCGAAGCAAGCATGGTCGGCGGGAAATTCTTCACTGATATCTGGCATAACGGCGGCCGAGAATTGGCACAAGAAATTATTCAAAGGAGTGAAAAAGGCATCCACGATGCTAGAAAAGTAGCGGAAGGTGCCGAGAAAAGTACAGAGCCCGAAGGGCACATAGGTATTAATTAGTGGTTTTTATCATGCTGTAATTTTTAATTCCAGACTCTGCTCTCGGCTTGTAATAGTAATATAGCCGTATCTTTTCTTCCCTCAGAACCTGCTGAGGCATCTCCGGGCCCCCACTCGAAGGGGGACGATGAAATTAGAAAAATGGCTGAAGACATTATGGATAAGGTTGTCAACCAACTTTTGAACGAAGCAGCAGAGATAGTTCTCAAGGAGAATTAAATCGTTATTGTAGAAACATTTGGAACATAAGATGTGTAATATATTGTAACTTTGAATGTAACATATAGTCTATTTATAATTTAATTCTTTACGATGCATGAAACTTTGCGTACATACCATTTTTTTGAGCCTTCGGCGAAAAAAAAACACCTTCCCTTCTTTTCATGCTTCGTGAAGAAAATCTTTTTTATATCACAAGAATTTGTTTACTTCTCTGATAAAAACATCCAAGCTTCGTGAACTATCCTCCGAAGCTTCTCTTCACTTTGATTCGTCTTGTGCCTTAGCACGATTTTCTCTTTTCCAAAATATGTTCCAAAGATTAACATTGTATCCCCTTCTTGTTCCAGATGCAGCATGCTGTATGATGCTTATGTTATGCAAAAATGATGTGATGATGTTATGTTATGCAAAATGATTTTTATGCCGCAGATGCATATCCCCGTAATAAAGCACACACACTTTATACATCAGCGCTGACTTTTCGCTGTAAGCCTCCCTTAGGAGCTTCTTCGCCTTTTACTTTCAGCGGAATCAGCGTTTATTTTTCGCTGTAAGCCTCCCTTAGGAGCTTCTTCGCCTTTTACTTTCAGCGGAATCAGCATTTATTTTTCGCTGTAAGCTTCCCTTAGGAGCTTCTTCGCCTTTTACTTTCAGCGGAATCAGCGTTTATTTTTCGCTGTAAGTTTAGAAAACTTACACTGCGCTCCCTTAGGAACGACTTTTTACTGTTTCGAACAATTTGTACTGTGTCCGTTAGATCAAATTTTTGATAATTCAAAGGTCCTCCAAATCAGTATAAGTTCGTATGCTTCGGCAACTCGAGCCTATGGAAAAAACATATCTTTATTATGGTAAAAGACGAAAATATTTCAAGGAATTGAAATTCAACGAAAAACATTAAAACGCTTCGTAATTGTTTCTTATTGACAAAAGGGGAATAGTGAATGTAGAAAATGCAAAAGAACTGCTATTGAGGTAGGATATTTGTCAAAAAATGTGCTTCGACTCTGGCACACTGCTGTTGACTGTGCGAGCTTCGGATTCCTCTCTGAAATCTCTCTGAAGATGATTGTGCTGACTCCCTTCTGGCTGTTGCCCTCGCTGGGTCGGCGGTGGCGGTGGAGGTTGCTGCCAGGATGCTTGGGATTGACTCGCCGAAGCAACAGAAGCTGCAGGGTGATTGCCTACATACTCTGGAATATAAGGTGAGTGATACGAAGCAGTATGCATGACCTGCTTCGGTTGACTCTGTTGCGCTGCTGCTTGCGCTATTTCCTTCTGCTTCTGGATGGTAACATGGCACATCCTGGTAGTATGGCCCTTGTCTTCACCACAGAATAGGAAATATATTTTTCTTGGCTGGTCTCCAAACCTTCCCCCGAAGCCCCTGGCGCCTCTGCCCCTCGGCGCAGGCGGCCGAAAAGAACTCTGCTGTTGGGCTGAAGCTTGTGAAGAGTGCTGTGGCCTTTGCTGCTGGCTCCCTCGATCATCAGTTTGAGCAGAGTTATGGATTGACCTAACATGCCTCGGGTGAAATCTTCCTCCGAAGCCCCTGGTCATTTCAGAGAACCTGAATGCTTCCTCCCTTCTTTGGCGGAAGTCATTGTCAGCTCGAATGTATTCGTCCATCTTCTGGAGCAGCTTCTCCAACGTTTGTGGTGGCTTCCTGGCAAAGTACTGCGCTGACGGTCCCGGCCGAAGCCCCTTAATCATGGCCTCAATGACAATTTCATTGGGCACTGTCGGCGCTTGTGCCCTCAAGCGCAGAAACCTTCGGACATACGCCTGAAGATACTCTTCATGGTCCTGGGTACACTGGAAGAGAGCCTGAGCGGTGACTGGCTTCGTCTGAAACCCTTGAAAGCTAGTTATCAGCATATCCTTCAATTTCTGCCAAGAAGTGATTGTCCCTGGCCGAAGAGAGGAGTACCAAGTCTGAGCAACACTCCTGACGGCCATGACAAAAGATTTTGCCATGACTGCCGTATTGCCACCATACGAAGATATGGTTGCTTCGTAGCTCATCAGGAATTGCTTAGGGTCTGTATGACCGTCATACATGGGGAGCTGTGGTGGCTTGTAGGACTGGGGCCATGGTGTAGCCTGCAATTCTGTTGAGAGAGGAGAAGCATCATCAAAAGCAAAGTTTCCATGATGGAAATCTTCATACCAGTCGTCCTCATTGTGAAAGCCTTCCTGATGAAGCTCTCTGCGTGGAGGCCTTCAGCTTTGATCATCTTGAACAAGATGACGAACCTCTTCAGAAGCTTCGTCTATCTGTCTCTGAAGATCAGCTAGACGAGCCATCTTCTCCTTCTTGCATAGCACCTGTTGCTGAAGGATCTCCAGGTTTTGGATCTCCTGATCCAGGTCATCCTCCGGAAGTGTTGGACTAACAACCTTCCTCTTCTGGCTTCGGGCCTCTCTGAGAGAAAGGACATCCTGATTGGGATCCAGTGGCTGTAAAGTACCAGCCCCTGTCGCTGAAGCTTTTTTTGGCGGCATGACGAAGGTGATGCTTGCCGAAGTTGTTCAAAAGTCAAGAAATGGAAGTGAGTCAAACCCTCGAAGATATGTTGAGAGCTTATGCGTTGTAAGATGAGTCCGGATGGGACAAGAGGTTACCTTATGTAGAGTTCTCCTATAACAACAGTTACTAGGCCAGCTTGAAGATGTCACCATTTCAGGCGCTTTATGGAAGGAGTTGTAGAACTCCGTTGCAATGGGATCAGCCTAGAGAAAAGCAAGTGTTTGGGCCAGACATTTTGCTTGGAGCTGAAGAGAACATCAAGATGGTTCGAGAGAACCTGAAGATAGCGCAATCAAGGCAGCGAAGCTATGCAGACACAAGAAGAAGAGAGCTGAGTTTCGAAGTTGGGGATTTTGTCTATTTGAAAGTATCTCCTATTAGGGGAGTCAGAAGATTCGGAGTCAAAGGCAAGCTAGCACCCCGCTACATTGGTCCGTATCAGATTCTCGCAAAGCGCGGAGAAGTGGCCTATCAGATCAACCTGCTAGAAAAGTTGTCAGATGTGCATGATGTCTTTCATGTGTCTCAGTTAAAGAAATGTCTGTGTGTGCCAGAAGAGCAGTTGCCAGTGGAGGGTCGCGAAGTCCAAGAAGACTTGACCTATATTGAGAAGCCAACGCGGATTCTTGAGACTGTAGACAGAGTCACCCGGAGGAAAACTATTAGAATGTGCCAAGTAAGATGGGGCCACCACTCCGAGGAAGAAGCAACCTGGGAGCGTGAAGATGATCTGATGGCTAAATATCCTGAACTCTTTGCTAGCGAACCTTGAATCTCAATGGCGAGATTCTTTTAAGGGGGATAGGTTTATAACGCCTCGAATTTGAGAGTTAAATTTTTTGTTTCTCCATTACTCACCAAATTCAGGCGTTACCTTTCCTTTTCTTTTTTTCTTCTCGCTATGTCTTGCCCTTTTTCAAAATTCTAACGAGAGTTAACTCGATATCTTGTGTAAGTAAACCCTAGAAATATTTTCTTTGGTTGTTGCATCATGCTGAGCCACGCATCTATTCTTTTTGTGTGTATTTGCTTGGTTTTCGTGAATTATGTATTTAGTAGGAAGCTAGAGATAAAATGGATAATAGGAAAAATAAGAAAAATAGAAAAGAAAATCCCTCCCCCTCTCCTTGTGGCACAGCAGGGCGCGCGGCCCAGCCTAGTTCGGTGGCCCAGCCGCGGTCTGCCCTCCCCCCTTTCTCTCCCCTTCCCCGCGCGGCCCAGCCGAGCCTTCCCCCCCGCACGCGCCCCGCGGCCAAGCCGCTCTTGCTCCCCCCCCCGCCCCCCGCGCTCGCCCAGTCGGTGTGGGTAGGGCGGTTGCCCAGCCGCCGCCGCCACCCGGTGGGGCCCACCTGTCAACCACAAAGGAAGTCGTCCCATGTTCATCTCCCTACTCCCCACAACGCGCGTTTCTCTCTCTCCCCCGCGCAGTTCGCTCGCCCGACGCTCCCTTCTCTCCTCTCATCGCCCCAGCCGCACGGAACCGCCTCCACGCATCGACGTCATCCGTCAGTGCTGTCCCGTCCCTATGGTGAGCCCGCCCCCATCCCCCTCCTCCTCCCCATCTCCCTCCTCACTATGCCCGCTGCGTGGCCTAGAGCTCGGCCCGGCGCGCCCATGGCGCGTGGCCTAGAGCTCGGCAGCTCGCAGCGTGGCCCCTGCTCTAGTGTGCGCGTGGTCCCCTCGCGCTCCCGCAGCGTGGCCATGGCGTTCGGCGCGGCACAGCTCGTCGTGCCCGGCGCGGCCCGCCCGACGCGTCACCCTAGCATCCACGGCGCGGCACGCAGCTCTGGC
Organism: Zea mays; assembly: GCF_902167145.1. NCBI lineage: Eukaryota > Viridiplantae > Streptophyta > Magnoliopsida > Poales > Poaceae > Zea > Zea mays. Next base: position 115,694,983 of record NC_050096.1, read on the forward strand.
GCGCGCGGCCCCCTCGCGCTCCCACGGCGCGGCCATGGCGTTCGGCGCGGTGCAGCTCGTCGTGCCCGTGTGGACCGCTCGGCACGCTCCCCTGGCCCGCGGCTGGCTCGCGGCCAGTGCCCCCGGCGTGGCCTGGGGCGCGGCCTGGTGCCCCGGCGTGGCGCGGCCCAGCCCCGGCGCGGTCTGGCCATGGCAGCCGCGGCGCGCGCGGCCAGCTCGACCGGCGTTGTTCCTATTATTATTATTATTATTATTATTATTAGTATTATTATTATTATTATTATTATTATTATCTACTTGATTTTATTTTCGTCTTGCGAATAGAACACCGATGGATCACGTAAATGGTTTAGTTCTTTTTGTATATATAGTAATAATACCACTTGTATGTTAACAACATTAACCTGACCTGTCTTAACGCATGCTTTCACAAGTTATGTAATTACTTGTTCATTCAATAGTAATTTAATAAAGACTAGTTTATGTGTAGTTAGGTCACCTCGCGTGTTTTAACTTGTTAGATATAAATGTGTCACCAAACTGAAAGTTCTTTCACGTAGAACGTGTGGTTTCACGCGTCGTCGTGTGCCGTTCCGCTAACGCTAGTTTTGCATGATTGTAAGCGCGAACTTTATGTCATGTGCGTGTTTAACTGATTTGTTTCCTTATATGGTGTACTATTCCTTTTCTGATTTAAGATGTGAATGTATGTTTGCACTCGCATAGAGAACAGTCTGGTTGCGGAGTCCGAAGAGATCGCAGGAGAAGACCCTGAGCAGTAGCTGGGTGGTGGAGGCAAGTGTCCCTTGACCTATATATGTCCTATACATTCTATAATTCACTTTCCGCATTTACATAGTTTATACCTAAGGATTGACTAGCTTTTGTTATCATGTCCTTGCTTACCTATTTGGGTTGGGCTATTTTAGTTTAGCTTCATGCTAGTGCTTCACATTGATCAATGAACCTGATGAGATTTATCTATGATACACAGTTTCCCTTTTTTATTATGATGATATACTTGTGGCATTTAAGGGGACTCAAGCGGTTTCTCGAGTGTCTCTCCGTAAGGACCTGTTCGTTGGATGACCGCCCAGGAAAACAGTGCAACCACGAGGGTGGAATGGGACGCCCTTAGCTTAATAATTAGAGGAACTGGGGTGTAGTTCGCTTCGCCGTCGTGCCGTTAATGGGGCTCGGTGTATGCGGCTCGCTCTGCCAAGGTTGGTTTGCCCCTTGGGGAGGAGTGCGGTACATTTAGGAAACCTAACGGGCAGCTACAGCCTCGGGGAATCTTTGTAAAGGCTACGTAGTGATACCCTGCCAGGCCACCTAGGTAGTGGTCAATGGGGAGTAGCTCTCTCCGGTTAGAAAGAGAATCACGACTTGTGGGTAAAGTGCGCAACCTCTGCAGAGTGTTATGAAACTGATATATCAGCCGTGCTCGCGGTTATGAGCGGCCAAGGGAGCTCCATTGATTAGAAATACTTGATCAGAAATGGTTGGATTACAGGTGGTGACGTGGATGATGTCTATGACTATGGTAATGGTAAGTGGTATTCTTTCCGTTTGGAAAGGGTACTTTTGGGTTAACAACTTGGGTTAATACTAAAATCTGCCTCTCTCTACCAGTAATAATAGTCTGACTAACTAAAAGCAACTGCTTGACTTAACCCCACATAAAGCTAGTCCACTATAGCCAAATAGGACATTTGCTGAGTATGTTGATGTGTACTCACCCTTGCTCTACACACCAACCCCCTCTTCCCCAGGTTGTCCACATTGCAACCACTGCTCAAGAGAAGATGAAGCCGTGGAGGACGACTTCCAGGAGTTCCAAGAGTACGACGAGTTTTAGGCGTGGGTTAGCGGCAACCCCCAGTCGGCTGCCTGTGAAGGCCGCGTGTATCTATGTTTCGTTTTCGCACTTTGATTATTGTTAAAGACAATGTGGATGTCTCAGACATATGATGTAATTGACTATTATTACACTTTTATGTTATTATTTGAGCACTGTGTGATGATGTCCAGTTATGTAACTGCTGTGTACGTGAATTGCTGATCCTAGCACATACATGTTTCTCATTCGGTTTGCCTTCCAAAACCGGGTGTGACAGTTCAATACTCTATTTATATGCATCTAGGCCCGATATTATGTTAAGTGTGTGCATGTGTGCTCGTTTTTAAGCTAATCCAAAAGTGTGCCATCTTGTAGCCGTTAAGAGAATCTTAAGATACTTAGTTCACACCCAAAACCTAGGACTTTGGTATCCTAAAGTCTCCTTTTTCGATTTACTTGGCTATTCTGACTAAGATTATGCCGGTTGCAAAGTAGATTGGATAAGCGCTACAGGGACTTGCCAATTCCTTGGGCAGTCCTTAGTGTCTTGTAGTTCCAAGAAACAAAATTGTGTTGCACGTTCAAATGCAGAAACTGAGTACATAGCAGCTGGTGCATGTTGTGCTCAGTTGCTATGGATGAAGCAAACTCTAAGACACTATGGTTGTGAGTTTAACAAAATTCCGCTGTTGTGTGACAATGAGAGTGCCATTAAACTTGCAAATAATCCAGTGCAACACTCTAGAACTAAACATATTGATATTATGCATCATTTTTTGAGAGACCACAAAGCCAAATGAGATATCAAATTATTCCTTGTGAGCACCAAAAATCAATTAGCCGATATCTTCACCAAACATCTTGATGAGACTAGGTTTTGTTTTCTTAGGAGTGAGCTAAATATTTTTTATTCTCAAAACATGTCTTGAAAAATAGCAAATAAATATTTAGAGCTATGCATGCATGCTTCTGATGCTAAACTGTTGGCTTAAAACCTTGTTCTTTACATTTAAAATCTTGTTTTCTTGTTTAAAATGTTTAATATAGTTAAAATATAAATCTTGCGTGTGAACTTAGGCTAAATAGGTTTTTTCTGAAACCTGGTCGAGTAAACCGACTCAGCTGGTTACTCAACCAGTTTCACTCTGGTGAAAACCGGCTTAGCCGGCCCCAAAACCGTCTCAGCCGCTTTTCTACCTCTGCCAACTGATTGATCTGCTATGTGAGTCTGCGCATCAGGTTTTCTGTAGACAGTCTGCAGCTTTTTTGCAGGCTGTAGCAAAACCGGTTGAGCCGGTATTTGGACCCGCTGAACCAGTTTCTGGTAGAGTGGTCAGTCGACAGACGCCTTTTTCCCCTCTCTTCTCCACTCTTCTTCTCTCACTCCTCAGTCCTTCTCTGAGCCGAGCGCCCCCTCTTCTTCTCTCCCGGTTTTTCTCACTCTCCACTCAAATCCACTAAAAATGCTCTTAAGTCTTGCCAAATTTTTGGGAGAAAATTTGTGGGGCTACTCTCTTTGAGCTCCTCCACACTTTCCCCCCATCGTTTTTGGATTTCACTAGAAGAATCTCTAGATCGAGGTAACTCCATTGTTCTTCATTCTTGTGACTCGATCTATGTACTTAGTATATTTCTTATGATTCCCTTCGAGGAGTAGTAATGGTTGGATGAATGAATCAATCCTAAAATGATTCTTGTTATCATGGACATTTTTGTGAAGATGAATCAGTGTGTATTGCTCATGATAGTTGAACCGTTCACATGAACGATTGAAATACGTGCTCCAAGTCACTCTTGGTTCTCTTCACATATGTTCTTTAATTCCTTGAAAATCATTACTTATCTCACCTTGCGTGTCTCGTTTGGACTCAAGGATGGTTCGTCACCGAAATCCTTCAGTCATTGAATCTGACTCTGATGAAGACTCCCTAGAGATTCATGAGGAGGTACCCTCAAGGTCCAGGTCCAAGTGAGGAAGAGGCTCTGGAAATGTTGTGATGGGAGCCGAGGCCTCTGGGTCTCAGAGTGGTCGTGGGTGTATGGTTCAAACTCCTTCTAGTCGCTCTCGTCCTGCTGCAAATCCACAGGCCTAGGAACCTTCAAGCGATGATGAAGGTGGTAAAGACGATATTACTGATCTTCCTCCTCCAGATGCTCCCATTCATAGGGATCTGGTTCTACATAAGGCCCAAGCTAGAAGATCTGTGATTGAGGAGATCACTGATTTCAGTGCCAGTGGAGGCTCGACACTTCTTCATGACATGCGTTTTCAAAATCCAGCTCTTCGCAGGCGAGACATTCGCATCGAAGGTAATCGCTTCTGGATTCTACTGCATGTGGATTTCTACAACACTGTTATTCTTCCCAAAAAATCAACCCATCTTGCATCAACGTCATATAAATTGGAGTGGTTATGAAAATATTGGTGATAGGGAAATGTCCTTGGCCTTGAGGGCTTATGAGAATAAGAATATGAAAGACATCATGGCTTTCATTTTTATTGGAATGATGAGGTCATTGCACAGTTTTACTCCACTCTCTGGATAAAAAGGGCTGATGAAGAAAGTCCCTACAACTACCCCTACATGAATTTCTTTCTTGAAGGGAGTTGGTACAATGTCAGCCACAGAAGGTTTGCCCACATCCTAGAATTCTCCGACAACGACATTGCTGAGGACAGGGTAAAGATTCATGATTATCGCCCTCCTACCAGAGATGAAGTTGTGACACCCCAGGTGTCTATTTCGTGTTAATCTCGAATGCTCAGTGAAAATTTCTATCTCTTTATCACATTTATCTCCATTCATCAAGTTATTTGTGAAGGTTTCACCAATTTTTGAATTTCTTCGATCTCAAGAACAACCAAATTTGGAGCCTGTTAAAACTTTTTGTTTCTTGACGCAAACGCAAATTCAAAAGTCAATCTCGTCTCGCGACTCCCGTCCAGACTCATTTATTCGGACTCTCGATAGTTGCTATGTTATCCAATCGGTGTCCGAATCCGCTTTCTCGATAGTCGGTCTATGTACAAATACGTAGTCCGAATCCGCATTCTCCAGCGGAATCTCTGTTGTGTCAACCTCTAATTATTTCTTATGCAAATCGATTTGTTATCTCTATGTCATCATTCATCTCTATCTATCAAGTGTATTATAAAAATTTCTCAAGTTTGAACCAAATATTCGTATGAAATTATAAATCATACGCTTGCTTGAGACTACTCGATTAAGTAAATGCAAATTTTGAAATTCAACCAAAACTTGCCATCTTGCTCAAACAACTCTATATGAACTCCACAACAAAAGTTATTAAGGGTCCATGCCAAGAAAATGTCGAGAAATACCCTGATTGCATTAAAAATATAATTTGATGCTTTATAATGATGCCACCTTGACCAAAGTGAAACTTTAATTTATATTCAAGATATGAGGATTGAACTTTCATAAACGTTGTAGAACCTGCGTTATACAACAAATTTTATATTTAAACCAAGCCTTGATTCAATCTCTAAGTATCTCAAACAGTGCCCTCAAGACAGAATAAAAATCTGATTTCAGGATTCGAATTCTTCCAAGTCTGGAATCAGTGTCGTTCGGGTTGACGTCTCGCGTTCCTAAATTTTTGTTGAAGAACTCAAGTTTCCCCAAATATAAAAGTTGTTAATAACTAATAGAGGAACAACATATTAAAAGATGGCATTCATCCGATTCCATTTGACATGCTTTGACACTCAATTTTCACAAGTTTCGACTGATTTCTAACCCAGTGACAAACCAATTTTCGTGTGTCTTTATCTCTCTAACCAGTGCCCGAATCATCTCAATCTCTATACAAGATTTGTAGAGTATATATCAAGGAACATATCTTCTGCAGTGATTCGGGTCCGATTCCAAACAGAAAAAGACAAAAACTGCCGCCCAATGTTGGCACTGTCACACGTGCCACCTGCTGTAGCTGGCTGACATGTTCAGAGCTCCTGCGCTATAAATGGCAGCCCACCCCTCTTCTTCCCTTCCCCCACACGCCACTTCTCCTCCTCTCTGTTCCAAAATGCAGCAGCAGCCTCCTCCCTCACCTCCACGCCCACCTCCCGAGCTCCATCATCCATCCTCCACCGCGACAAATACAGCAGGCAGCAGCATCACGTCCAGCTGACCAGGGAAGAAGACCTCAGTGAGTCAATGACGAATGGGCCCCATGTGCTTTTGTGCTGAAAATTGCAGATTTCTGTGTTGTGTTAAAAAATTCATATCTCGAGTTTTAGAGATCCAAAAATCGTGAAATTTATTTTGTTGACTTCCTTATAAAATGCACTAACTATTGGATCTATATGTTGGTATGTTTTAGTGGAAACGTTTTTCTGTAGAAATTCGTATTTAAAAACTGGTTTACAAAATAAATGAACTTGCTTCTCTCCATAGTTTTATTTATAAAAATCCAAAAATGATGAAACTTCTTTTGTTAGTTATATGTTGTCATACTCCATCTAAGAAAAATATAAAACTTATATGTTGTTCAATGTTTTCTTGGTGTGTTAATTAAAACAAGTTAAATAGAGAAAAGAAGATTGATTTGCTTGTTATTTTTGTATCTATAGCTCTAGTGCTCCAAATGGATTCAAATGTTTACAGTAGACTCTTGGTGTGATTCTTGGTGACTGGTAAACATTTCAGGAATTGTGGTGCATGTATGATTAAGTTAGTGATGTAACTTGTTTGATGCATATGAAGTAGTTTTAAATGGTTTATAAATAATATATGAATGTAAAAATGGAAAATGATCTTCCACTGTCCTTGCATGATATTATAGTAGCTTAAAAAAACTCAATATGGTCATGCATCCACAGAAAATAATTAGTTTTAGATTTAACTTGCTCTCACATGTTTTATTGCATTAACAATTTGTTATTTTTGTATTAAATAAAATATAAAACCTGAGCACGTGAAAATTATACATTAGTCATAATTTGTTATTATCTATGTCTTATAAAAATTCCACGCCCAAATTAGATAGTTTCATATGGTGCTAAAATGACACATATTTTATAATTATAAGAAGAATTAGTGAAAAGTTAGAAGTAAACAAAGTCGTGCATGTTTATTAAAATGCTTAAGTGTTTTGATACAAATTGAAACTTGACAACTAAGTTATAAATGATTTGAACTTGAGAAATTGGTGATAGTATCTCTCTATGAGTTTGATTGGTGATTTAGTTAAGTGCTCTTGTGCTAGCAAACTGAAATTCCTGCTTGTACAGGTTTGGTTTTGTGAGTAATCTAGTAAAGTAAAGTATGTTTTCTATGGACATGTGCTATATGAAAGTTATAGTTAACTTAGATGTCTAGCTTGTCCTAAAACTTCATGAGCTTAGGACTAATGGTCTAGAAGTCATGCTTATAGCAAGTTCGTTGTGAGGTTTTTGGATGTTTTTGTGCTTATCTAAATGTTGTGTTGTTTGACTGAGTTAGACTTAGAATCACTTCTTAGGGGTATTATAAGAGTTTAAGTAATGTTCCTAAGCATTCTAAAAAGTTTAGAACCATATTTATTGGATATATAGAACTCTATTCCTGACTATTTAAAGTTGCATGTTGAAATCTGTCCAAACATAAATAGCAATGTTTCCTTGAGATGTTCAAGCCAGTTAATCACCAAATAACCTTAAGATGATTATAAGAAAGTTGTAGACAACTTTATTATCTTACTTGTGTTAAAATTTGACAGTCATAAGTCTGATCATTTACAAGTTATGCTTTTCACAAATTCAGTAACTGAATCTGTCCAATTTCTGTACAGATTTCAGAGATTGCATTGTTGCTTAAGTTCAGTTTAAAATCAGTCCTTATCAACTATAATAAAGTTGTAGATAATTTCCTTATATTACTTGTGTTAAAGGTTCATGACAATAAACCATATAGTTTGAGAGTTATGAATTTTATAAGATGATTGCTGGTTTCTGTGCGCTATCAGAACAGATTTCGAAAATTGTATTGTTTGATTTAGTTAAACATAGAATCACTTCTTGGTGATTATAAAAGTTGTGTAGTTATTTTGCTGAGCTTTTCAAAAAGTCTTGGATCACTCTTTTTGGTGATCTGAAGATTAAGTTAAGGATGTTAAAGCGTGAAGACTGAATCTGCCCAGTTCTAGACAGCAAAGTCTTCTAGTGTCTTTTATCCTTAATTGCATATTGAATCACCTTGAGATGTTTATAAATGATTTGTAGAAACTTTCATTAGCTTTACAGAAAGTATAGGATCACCTATTTTGGATGCATGAGTCTCTGGTTATGAATTTTTGAAACATAGAGCCTGAATCTGTCCAACCTAGACAGAGCTGTTATTTTTGCACAATTCAACCTTGCTAAGAGTCTAATCATGTTGTGATGATAATATCAAAGATGTAGAGCGTTTCATAAGATTTCCAAAAAGTATATGTTCACTATTTTTGGATAAATAACGTGTGATTGATGACTGAAACAAACAACTGCTGTGCTGCTGTCCTAAATGTGTTAGATGTGATTGATTGCTCTACTCCATTGTGTTTGTCTTGAGTCAACCACTTGCTTATTTTGGGTTTTATTGAACATGAGTAATAATGATAGTGACTAATATAATTGGAGTTATATATAAGTAAGTAGTACATATATCACTAAGTTAGTAAACTAAATTGGTTAAGGTCTAATAAGTAGCTTAGCTTAATCAATAGTTAGCAAGTGCAGTTATATATTAGGGAAACAAAATGAATAATGTCATGTCTTTGGCTTTCTGCTAATACTACTAAGTAACCAACGTCATTAAAGTAGTATAACATGTAATGACGATTAAACCATCTCCTCTTGTGTGTTTTCTTGGGGTGTGCTTGCATGAGAAAGTTGTGAATAATTGTAAAACCCCGATTGAATGACTATCCCTTTCTATCTAAGTCTGGCTAAATATATAAGTTATAGAGAACTTGTGTGTACTTAAGTAGTTTAATAATAAGTAGCCAATGAACGATTAAACTGAACATGGTAAATGCTTGTACTGGTGATGTCGTGGTTGTGATTGGTTAAATATAGGAAATGTTCGTCGTCCTTCCAGTAATGTTGACTTGTTGTGTCTGGTGACGTATGGATAGCTAGCGCTAGTGTGCGTGATTGTTCACGATGTCTCTATATTTAGTGTTTAGTTCGCTACCATCTATTTTGAGAGTATCTTGTGCTATTTCATCATATTCACACATATGCATCCTGCATCTCATTTAGGACCGAGAGATGATGATCATGCAAGTGATGTGGTGCCAACAACAAGATGCAGTTGGTGGATAGACAGAACAAAGGCCAGAATAGGAGATGCTCGCCAAGAGAGTATCCCCCAGCATACACTATCTAGTGTTGAATTCTAGGCAAGCCCCGGTTTTATGCATAACCGTTTATATATGCTATTTTACTACACTTAATGTTTGTAGGCTTGTACCGTGCACTTATGTGTAGGAGTTGCCTAAAACCCTAGTTGCATGAACTCAGGATTCCTTTTTGAGATGGATACTAGTATGCTAGGTCGAGTAGCTGCTATGCTAAATCAGGATCTCGGTAGAAGTCGAGTGATTTTTCTAGCACTCGCGCGAGGTCAGGAATTGGTTGTATCCATTTTGATAACAGAATGATGATGGTCTGTGGACACGGATCCATGGGGATGCGTTGTCTACGAGACGAAATTGAAATAAGGATTAACGTGCGGATACCTGTGTCAAGCGTTTGAACGTACTAAACACATGTCGGGAAATATGGTAACCGGTAAACCTAGTACCTGAGTGAAGCCGGGCGCGGACTTTCCCCCTCACTTGTCCTGAGACGTGGTCTCCCATTCCGGATATGGTGGGTACAAGTGCGGTCACTGCACGGTGGTAGCCGGGGTCAGTGGAGCATTGTATGCCAAGGCGATGAGCCCTGGCCGCGAACGGGGGATCGATGGGGACGGTTGATATGTGTGGGGACGGAGTGCCCCTACATGTCGTGTGTTTAGGTTTACCTTGCAAGGTTAAAACTTGATTCGAATTGTCTTCTTCTCGCAGCTAATGAGACTGCTTGATCCATTGTACTGCATTGAGTAATAAGTGGAAATGAGGTTACTTACAAAAGATGTTGATTTATACAATATTTGATACCATGTATGAATAGCTAGGTACTCATATAGTCTAAAATTACTATTCTAGAACTTGAAAATCTAAAACTTGATTTTAGACTCATCTAGTGCTTTTGGCAAACCAAACCCTTTAGCCAAACAACTTCATGGTCTAGAGGTAGAGGAGTAGACTCCTCACACCGGGTAAGTCTAGCTGAGTATTAGTATACTCAGCCTTGCTTGTGGTATAATTTTTGCAGGTACTTCCTTGGATGATTTGGTTGCTGGTGTGACTAGGCCTTCATCCCTGCCACCGTGATAGACGGTCGAGTGGGTTACTGCTTCCGCAGGAGAGGACCAGGAGGAGTAGCGTGGCCAGGCTTCGCCATGTTACTCGATTTTCTCCGTTAGTTATTTCCGCTGCATTTAAAATTATGGTTACTATTTCTGAAACTCCGATAATGTAATCACTACTGATACTTCCTTAAATTTATGGTATTATGCTTTATTTTATTTCTCTGTGCCTCACCTTCGAGTGAGCTAGTGGTATTCGATCCTTGGTAAGTGGCTTTATAAGACTAGATCCGAGGGACTCACGGGTTATTCTGATTTAAGTGTGTTACTGCCTTTAAGGGTGTGACTTGGGCACTTAAGCTGGAATAATTTGAGTGGTTCCACCACAGCTGGTATCGAAGCGAGTACCATTACAGAGAAGTCAATAAGTCATGAATACCAACTTTTGAGAAGTAAAACTTGCTTAGAAACCAATGTTGGATAGATCGTCCGGACGATAAGGATATACCTAGGACGTGAAGCCTTAGGAAAAAGATGGGTAGCTAGGTGGCTATTTATATAGGCCATAAGGGCTACTATTACTACTATTAGAATGTTGTAGAAGCACCCGAAAGTAGTTAGGTCTGAGAAGACGTCTAGAATGAGCATGCATCATGATTGTCGCATCATTGTCTCTTGTGCACCAACATGCTTCTCTCACCTTTATTCCAATAATAAGAACTTGTGAATAATGTGATGTATTGCTATATTACGAACTATAAGAAATGCCTTATCTTGTGTTGGATTAGTAGGTTGTTAGGGTGTGTTATGTGTTTACCTTGCCTTGCTATCTAGGAGATGTTGTATCTGTTCAACCCTCTTTGCCCCCCTCCAAACAACATTTTGGTTAGCAAGTAAAACCATTAATTTTTTTCATATGCTTATGTCAGTATTTTCTAACCATTGAGTGTTTTATCCTTGAAGTTAAACCTGCACAGCTTATAGACACCCATAGTTTGACCCCTAAATCGACTAAACCTTCCTTGTGCACTTGTGTGTGACAAAAAATGGTTTATTGTCTGTTCACATAAACCATGTCTAGCCTCAGATTCTTTTTGGAAACCTTGTCCAAAATCCTCATTAAATTCTTTTCTGCTCAACCTAGAAGCCATCTAGGTTGATGACCTCTCTTTTCACCTGGATCTAGTAAACCTTTACCATTATGAATCATGTTGTGGACGTATCATCCAAATCTCCGGATCCTTTAATGATTCTGCCCTATTATCTGGTTATCTGCTATAACCCATTCTCAAGTATTGGATGTTGATTTACCTAAATCTCTCATTTCTGGTCATTCTCATACCCTTTCTCCAAGGATCATGACGTCATTTTATTGATCCTTATCTATAAATGGTGTATCCATTGGGTTCAATGGATTTTGCTGTTGTCTTTAGTTCTCTCATGTCTCAGCAAGTTGCCAATCTTGATCTCATGGTTGCTTCCTCATCATATCCCATCTTATACTAATCTCTGGCCTGATAATCTCCATAATGATCATAAAAGAGTATATGGAGTTGAAAAAGATTCTCATGTGTTGTTCGTTTTGCCAACAATTCTATGTTTTAACTTCTGTCATGATCTTATCTTTCGAGCCTTACTCTCAAGGGCTCCATCTATTTATGCCACATGGATTTGTCATTGGTTGCATTTGGTAATGGTATTATGGCTAACAACTGATGGTGCCGCGACAAAACCGAGAGCCTCCTATGGGTGCACACATAAGGTTGAGCTGCTTGGCACGCGCTGGTATCACAGTTAATAGTCGTGATCCATTACGAGGCTATACTGATGTGCTATCTTTTGTGGACATTCTATCAAAGTGATCGTTGCGTTTTGTCTCAATATGTCGCGATATTCTATCCAAATCTATCTTCAGTATCTTGTAAGATACCCTCTCATGAATTTGCATCTTTCTTTTGTGGACATTCTCTCAAAGTGATCGTTGCGTTTTGTATTCTAAAAATTTCTCAAAGTTTGAACCAAATATTCGTATGAAATTATAAATCATACGCTTGCTTGAGACTGCTCGATTAAGTAAATGCAAATTTTGAAATTCAACCAAAACTTGCCATCTTGCTCAAACAACTCTATATGAACTCTACAACAAAAGTTATTAAGGGTCCATGCCAAGAAAATGTCGAGAAAATACTCTGATTGTATTAAAATATAATTTGAAGCTTTATAATGATGCTACCTTGACCAAAGTGAAACTTTAATTTATATTCAAGGTATGAGGATTGACTTTTCATAAAAGTTGTAGAACCTGTGTTATACAACAAATTTTATATTTAAACCAAGCCTTGATTCAATCTCTAAGTATCTCAAACTGTGCCCTCAAGACAGAATAAAAATCTAATTTCAGGATTCAAATCCTTCTAAGTCTGGAATCAGTGTCGTTCGGGTTGACGTCTCGCGTTCCTAAATTTTTGTTGAAGAACTCAAGTTTCCCCAAATATAAAAACTGTTAATAACTAATAGAGGAACAACATATTAAAAGATGGTATTCATCCGATTCTGTTTGACATGCTTTGACACTTAGTTTTCACAAGTTTCCACTAATTTCTAACCCACTGACAAACCAATTTTTGAGGGTCTTTATCTCTCTAACCAGTGCCCTAATCACCTCAATCTCTATACAAGATTTGTAGAGTATTATCCCCCTTATGTTTTCTGTCTTTTAAACTTGGATCCTTGACTCCGGACGGCGGCGAGGACAAACCTCCCTACCGCGCTACGGCTGCAAAGGACCCGAGCACTTATTGGTACACGCCCGACCAAATTCTACCCTAACCCGAGCCGCCATGGGTGTTAATTTGGCTCGCACATCCAAAGAACGTCCTAACCATGCGCATGGCAGGGTACACGATGTCGAGCCCGTGTTCCCACAAAATCGTGCCCGTAATGGTCAAATGATCACCACAATGAGCTTTACGGGTATACAGGGCTGCTAAAACAGCAATTCAAAAGCACAGAATCATACCAGGTTCGTCTGGCCACGAAGCGCGAAGAAGGACGTGCTCGGCGGGTTCCGATGAGGGGAAAATGGCGTCGTGATGATTTCTGGTGGAAACAGTGGGTCACGTCGGGGCTATACGGTCACAAAGGACCACCGATTCACCGTGCACAACCAATTTGAGGAGAGGAGGGGATACTGCGAATTTTGGCTTCAACCGAGCTCACTGAAGAATGGTGAGTACCTCGTCGTGGTTCATAGCGCTATTTAAAGGGGCGACGACCCGACTAACGATCCGCGGTCACGAAATACATCGATAGTGCATGGCACCACGTAAGGAAGGAGCATAGTGAGGTAGGGTGGTGGCGCGAGTGACATGGCGAAAAAAGTACCGTGCCACGGTGAGCACCGGCGAAATATCCTCGGCTGGACCCCAACCAAGTTCGAGAGACCATGAATCAGCTCAAAGTTATCTTGTCGCGGCTGTTCCTATCTCCAAACCACTTGAACACATCCAAATCCATGGTACCACAAATCTTTTCTTTCTTCAGATATTTCCTGGTCACTGATCTACGTTGTTATGCTGAACCGACCTCCTTTCACCCCCTCTTTCTCTTGATTCTTGTTAAGAATAGGTTAAGCTCTATTAATAAAAAGTGTTCGCCAGACAATGGTCTTCAACTTTACTATAGGATTCATGGATCAAAACTGCATAGATTCTCAGATTTGGTGCTCTCAATTCGGCTTCATCTCACTGAGACCATACTGCTCTGAATCCAGTTTTCAGCAACGCCCACTTCACTTGACTTGTTCCTGACATAGCAACTTCATACCATTAATTCTTTGATTTCTGTACAACAACTTAGTACGACGACTGTACCAAAGTTACTCCCCTACAAACAAGCTTTAGCCTTGTTACAAAGGTTTCAGTCAAACACCCATCAAATTGAGCTCCACATGGTCTCAAAGTCGGCCCCATACAACTAATCTTCTGAATATTACAGAACCTTAGTCTGATAGCTCAACTTTGAGGGGTTTTTTTGTTAAACTCTAGGTTTTAGGGTTAAGTCTTTTAATCAAACTTATTCTCTTATCATGGTTCTACCATCTTGATGTACTGATTCAGGACAAAATCCTCATGAACTAAGAGATATAAAGCTCCAAAGATGCTCCAAATTCACTAAAATTCAGACATAGTCATATCGTGTTCATGGGTCCATTTACAAATAGGTCCAAATTCCCTCAATATTAACATGCAAATTATCAAGTGTGAAAAACACATGATTTGTGGTGTTCTATCACTTTGGTATTTGCACTTGGGTCCAAAAGTGCACAAAATTTACAATTACCCCCTTAGGGTTTTAATTAGGGTTTCTAGGGATTTTTTAGGGTTTTGGGCGCATTAGGGTTTTGGTGCCACCAAAGATCATTAAATGTGATACCATAGGAATATTTCTCATGACTTTTCAGGTTTTAACTTATTTGGGCTTCACATACATCCATAAGCCCTAATTCAGGGTTAAGTACTCTACCCTAGGGTTAACACACACCAAGTCACATCATTACAACTTGTTTGAAATTTTTACCTAGTGAATGCACTTTAGGTGTATCAAACACATGATATGCCCAATGACATGATGTTATGCTCAAGTTTTAGTGACAGTAATAGTATAGATGTTACAGTGGCACGCCCGGACTTGCCATTTTAGAGCCGTTGCACCGGCTGGCGCCACGACGGAGCCGCTAGTACAATGTCTTATCGCAGCCGTGCTTCGCTCTCTTCCCAAATTCGGAATAACCGCGGCCGACCTCTATAAATCGAGCACCTCCCTTGCTTTGTCTCCTCATCACGAGCCCAATGCAACTCTAACCTCGGCCAGTCATCCACCATAGTCCGAGTAATTTCGTTTCGCCCAATTCTGATTTCCGCACCGCCGTGGGCACCCCTCCGTCGAACCACTGTCCTGTCCCTTCACCCTCCTTCCTAGCTACCGTTCTTGAGCTCTGGTCCGTTGCTAAAACTTACCGTGCCCTTAATTTGGATGTTGTTGTACTATATCGTCAGGAACACGACGGGAAAGACTCCATTTCCGCGGGTGTACGTAGACCAAGCTTTAGGGTAGCATTCCGGTTAAATTAGTGATTCCCAGTTAGTCGCCAAGGTCTGAATTATGCGTAGACCATATTAGGGCGCTGATTATTGCGTATCACGGTCGGTGTGAGTTCGCCGGAGTACGCACTCCGTCGTCCATCGTCAGGGACCCGAGTTTGCGAAGATAAGAAAGAAGAAGGGGCTTGGTGCACTTGTCAGTGAGACAGTGAATAGTAACTAGGGACTCTTCATCATATATTCGAACAGTCAGGGTCCTCTGAGCAAAATGAACATCGCGGGAGCGCACGGGCTTGTTTCTCCGTTCGTGGGCTGACTTGGGCTGGTTTCAGCACATCACTGTTCATCATTCTCCCTTTTTTTCTACCAGACTTAGGGAATTTATAGGAAATTATAGAAAAATGATAAAATCATGAGACCAATTTTACTGGACTCCTAAAATCCGCTAATATTTAATAAAAATAGTTTTAAGATTTTTAGCCCCGACCATGAATTATGTAGCATTTAAGAAGGCCTAAACCTAGACTTTTGGAATTTTAGAAATTAATTGATAGCCCTAAAAATCATAAAACTTTTTGGGCAAGCCTAATATAATAATGAAAGCCCTTGGGTGAAGTTTGACATGTTTTAGACATTGTTTGACTCCCAAACCCAAAACCCTAGCTTTCTAAGGTAATAATTGCCTTATACTAATAAAAGTATTGACTCAGAAAACCCTAGTTACCCAGGTGTACCATGAAGGAAAGTTATATTCAAGATATAACTTAAAATGTTTTATCGTAACTGCATATTCATAGCATCACATGAGCATTAATGTATATATATGGTTATGAATAGAAAACGAAGAAGTGTGCGTCGAAGAAGAAGAGGCTGCACCACCAACTGAGACTCCACCTGCCGGGAATAGTTTTTATTTTGATATCTATGGAACAGATCCCGACTCCCCTACAACACAAGGCAAGCCCCCGTGCATTTACCCTTCCTTGTAGTTTTAAATACTTTATCACTTGAAATGATGCATTAGGTGATAGGAGTTGAGTGCTACACAATTGCTGCATTTCCTACCTTGAAATTGATTACCATTCCTTGATACCTGTTTTACTTAAAAAGGTTTTATGATGCTTAGTCTTGCTTAGAAAACAAAATGTTTTGTTTTAAACAAAATTACTTCAGATGGATTGGGATGTTTTCAAAAATAAAACTTGATGGTGGATCCATCATGGCTGGGATGGGTTCAACATCTAAAAGGATGTACCTCTGCCAGGTACCAAATTTTGGGATTGAAAATGATAAAGACAAGTCCGGGCGGGTTACTTGCATGAGAAGGAAGTCTCGGTGTAGTGTCTCCATCTGAGTCGATTAAGGACCGTACCGATGTAGGCTTGATGATCGAGAACCTTTTAACTGGCCACATGCCTCGTCATGGGTAAGCTTTGCCTCGGGCAGACCAATACCAGAAAGGCCAACATGCAGCGGGAGTGGAGAGATGGAGAGAGTAGCGTGTACCCTCTGTGGCAAGAGGCTGGACGGTGGTGTATCTGTGCTCTCGGTTGGTGTGAACCCGGTCTGGTCTTGAGAAACCCAGTGGCGAGTTGACATATGCAAGGGTTAAGTGATACATATGTCGTGTGGTTGGAGATCCCTAGCTGGGTATAAATCGATTCGGATCGCCATTACTTCTCGGACATAAAGACTTGGTCACTGACTTACACGTAGCATTCCAGTGAACTAAAGGGTTGATAAAAGACGGCTAGTATAGGACAAGTGTTTGAACTAGGGTAGAAAGAACTCTAGATGCAAGTAACTTTGCTTAACCTGAAAGTAAAAATGGATTTTTAAGGATCCACTATTAGTAAGCATTTCTGCAAACAGAGTCTTTTGATTAGCCTTACCTTGACTCCCTCAAGCCAGCATATCCTTGAGAGTCCTTTTCTTTGTTGGTAAGACTTGCGAAAGTACACTCCGTAATCATGGTTTTCGAACTCATGTTGTTGTAGGTGAGGAAACAACAAACTTTTGTTGTTTTTGTTCAAAGGTGGTACCCAAGGAAGAACCCCAACAATGAAGTTGGTCGCGGGAGGATGTTGGCCTCCCACTTTAAAAACAATAAACTTTTGTACGAGAGGGTGTTTTTCCTCCCTGGTCTGTAATAATAATACCTTATGCACTCGTAATACCCTGGTATTATAATAATAATACTCTCTCTATATTTTATGAATGTAAATTAAGTTATTGTAAATTGCTTCTGCTTATTGTTTCCTCCGCGTGATGTAATATCTGCGTGACGGGTGAAACGCTCTTGGGCGAAATGATGAGGATACAGTTACTGAACTTGTCGAGTGATTATGTGCATCTACAGGGTTGTCCAAGGTCCTTAGGACAAGGATAATTGTAGGTGGGCCTAATACCTTGGGAGGTTCCATCACAGCTGGTATCAGAGTGAAGCCCATCTCTTCAGATATTACGTAGTACATCAAAAAAAATTAACCACTTACCTAGAAATATTCTTTCATTCTTACCTTACCACTTTCTGGTAGTCCCTTATCTTGTACATTTGGGTAACAGAGTGCAATATATAGGAAGTTGGGGATCAACGAAAGTTGATTCCATAATTATCAGGTTATGCATGCATCATGTTTAAGAATATACTAATAAATCTTCCCCTCTTATGGAAATATGGAGCGTACTAGGAAAACAGCATGCAAATCTACTAGACCTTTTGGCGTGCCACGACATCAGCTAGCTTCCAGGCACAAATGAAGTAGTAGTGGCAGCAATGACCCAATTGGAGACCTGGAAGCCAGGGTGGAACAACTCCGGTCAGAGTTACATCACAGAAACAGGGCACGAGAGCAGGACAGTCGTCGTATAGCGGAATTGTCAGCCGAAGTCAGTCGCTTGTAGTATGAGATCTCAGAACAGGATACGACCATTGATTGGGCCATCAACTCGCGTTCGTTCGCTTGGGACTGCAAAGCAAAAGCTCTAGCTCGTGTGGTAGAGCTTAGTGCGTCCCTCGAAGGTATGCAAGTGTACTGTAATACTTTACATGAAGAAGTACATGTATTGTATGCTCGACTGCACCCGGACGTGCCTTCAGACGCTGCTGCAATGGGAGCCGGACCCTCGGGTACAGCAAATGAAGGACCTGATGGGGAGCTAGACCTTTTTAGGCCCCCTCCTTCCATGAACCTTGCTGACGAACGGTCTCCTACAGCAGGAAATGAAGCAACAAAGGATGAAGAAGACTAGAAAAGTATAGTTTAGATGTTATACTTATGTAAAATAAGTAATGAAGTCAAGTTGTACACTGGAGTCTGTATAATTATTACATTTTGGTAATGTAATATGATGGTGTATGCTGACATGTTATATTTTTTTTCCAAATGTTTCTTTGCCTCAGATGCCATCACGGACTCGCGCACATGATGGTGCGGGACATCCCACGGTAGGGACGATACTCCCAACCCGCCACCAGTACCACCGACTTTGGCCGAGGCTATCACTGCCTTGGTCAATGCCACCGCTGATAATACACGCTTTTTGCGCGAAATGATGGGCAATCAGTTCCAACAGCATGGAGGCAGGGCTCCTCCCCAAGGACCGCTTGATACTACATATTCGGAATTCTCTGAGACTCGACCCCCGCTCTTTATCAAAGCAGAAGAACCTCTAGAAGACGATGAGTGGGTAAGAGTTATGGAACAGAAGTTTGGGTTAATTCGTTGCACGGAGATACAAAAGCCACTGTTTGTCGCACAACAGCTAAGAGGGCCTGCCAGGACTTGGTGGGCAAATTTCTCAGCAATCCAGCCTGCTGGGCATCATATCACCTAGGAGGAATTTAAGTTAGCATTTCGGGAGCATTATGTCCCAGAAGGAGTGCTCCATATGAAACAAGAAGAGTTTATCCGGTTAAAGCAAGGGGGAGATACTGTAATGCAGTATCTCAATAAATTCAACCATCATTCCCAGTATGCCATTGACCAAGTGAATACAGATCTGAAGAAAAAGAATTGTTTTATGAGGGGACTCAATGACAGGCTTCAGCGGAAAATGGCAACATGCTTAGACCTTACCTACAGTAGGGTTGTCAGTACAGCACTAGCAGTGGAAGCTAAGACTGCAGGACATGGAAAATCAAAGGGGTTTGGAGGAGAAAGGTCAAGTCAAGGGCCTAAAAAGAGAACCAGGTTGGTGATCCGACCTTTTAATCAAAATCGTTCTTCATCTCACCCACCTTCATATCCATTCAAGTAGCCTGTCATTATTCGTCCCACTACTGCCCCCGCTCCTACCAATCAGCCGAGTGCCCCTGGTACTCGTTTCCCTGCTATCCTCAGTTCTTCCACTGATTGCTTCAATTGTGGAAAGTCCGGACACTTCATCAAGGACTACCCATACCCGAAGCAAAATAAAACTAATTTCCAACAGAACTCTGGGAACTCCAACCAAGGAAAGGTGAACACGGCTAATACTTCAACGGGCAAGAATTTCAAGAAAACTGGACAGATTTATTATACCCAAGTGGCTACAACACCGGAGGGCGAGCCGGTAATGATGGGTACGTTCCTTGTTGTCAATTACCCAGTAGTTATTCTCTTCGATTCTTGTGCATCACATACCTTCATAAGCATGAATTTTGTGGAAAAGCATTGCATTCCTTGCACCGAATCAAGGGAAGGATTTATTATCCACTCACCTGGGGGCGGATATTTACTAAGGAAGTAGCCTTCCACATACCAGTAACGTTGGCCAGACGGGAATTTCCTACCAACATGATTGTTTTAAAAGGTCAAAACATAGATGTAATTCTAGGCATGAACTGGTTAGCCCAGCATAAGGCTACCGTCAATACCGACTTAAGGACCATCAAATTAAGCCATGGCCATGAAGAGATTCAATTGTCCATCCCTATAGCTGTCCTAGCCAAACCATCTGGACGAGTTTATGAAGCTATCGTGCAAGAAATCCAGGATATTCCGGTGGTATGTGAATTCCCGGATGTCTTTCCTGAAGACTTGCCTTGGTTGCCTCCCGAAAGGGATGTGGAATTTGTGATTGAACTAAAGCCCGGTACGGCTCCTATTTCTAGAAGGTCGTACCGAATGCCACCTAATGAATTGGAAGAACTCAAGACTCAATTACAAGACTTTCTTGAGAAGGGGTTCATTAGGCATAGTTCAACACCATGGGGATGTTCCGCAATTTTCATCAAGAACAAGGATCAAACACTTCGAATGTGCGTGGACTATAGACCCCTTAACAAGGTCACCATCAAGAATAAGTATCCTCTTCCCCGGATTAATATCTTATTCGATCAAGTTACTGGAGCTCGGGTATTCTCCAAGATTGACCTCAGATCTGGTTATCATCAGATCCGTATTTGACCCGAAGATATATCCAAGACCGCATTCACCACGCGGTATGGATTATTTGAATATTTAGTCATGTCTTTCAGATTAACAAATGCTCCAGCCCACTTCACATACTTAATGAACTCGGTGTTTATGCCCGAGTTAGATAAATTTGTGGTGGTCTTCATTGATGATATCCTGATCTATTCCAAAAATGAAGAGGAGCATGCTAAGCACTTACGAATTGTGCTAACGCGCTTAAGGGAGCATCAGTTGTATGCCAAGTTCAGCAAATGCGCGTTCTGGTTGGAGGAAATCCAATTTCTAGGACATTTATTATCTGCAAAAGGAATTGTGGTCGATCCCAACAAAGTCAAGGATATTCTAGAATGGAAACCGCCAACTACAGTACATCAAGTTTGACGATTCCTTGGACTAGCTGGATATTACCGCAGGTATATTCAACATTTCTCCAAGATTGTTAAACCTATTATGGGTTAATTGAAGAATGATACAAAGTTTGACCGGTCCTCAAAATGCAATGAAGCCTTCGAGCAATTAAACGTGTTATTAACCATTGCTCCGGTATTGGCTCAATCGGACATTGAAAAACCTTTTGATGTGTATTGTGACGCATCAGGTAGTGGACTCGGATGTGTCCTAATGCAAGAGGGCTGAGTCATAGCTTATGCTTCAAGACAACTACGCCCGCATGAGGAGCACTATCCAACTCATGATTTGGAACTAGCTGCAGTGGTTCATGCCCTTGAGATATGGCGTCATTATCTGCTGGGAAATACTTGCCATTTATATATAGATCATTAAAGTCTGAAATATATCTTTACCCAGTCAGAATTGAACATGAGGCAGAGAAGATGGCTTGAGCTGATTAAAGATTATGATTTAGAAATCCACTATCACCCAGGCAAAGCCAATGTGGTGGCAGATGCACTGAGTCGCAAAGCTTCTTGTCATTGTCTTAAAGTAAGGACCCCTGACACCACACTATGTCAAGAAATGGAATGGTTAAACTTAGGTATGATACAACAGGGAACTTTGACACAATTAAAGCTCGAGTTAGTTCTTCTACAGAGAATTATTGATGCCTAAAGAACCGATAAGGGTATGAAACATATTCATGAGAAAATAGAGGCCAACAAAGCAAATTGCTTTAGAAAAGATGATCAAGGAATAATATGGTTCAATGATCGCATAGTTGTGCCTAAAGATGTTGAAGTCCACCAACAAATTTTGGATGAAGCTCATCTTAGTCGATATTCCATTCATCCCGGAAGTACTAAGATGTATCAAGACTTAAAGCAACACTATTGGTGGACAAAAATGAAGATTGAGATTGCACGCTATGTGGCAAGATGTGACACCTGTAGACGTGTCAAAGCAATACATATGAAGATCGCTGGACCATTACAATCCTTGCCCATCCCAACTTGGAAATGGGAGGATATTAGTATGGACTTTATTGTGGGATTACCCAGGACAGCTAAAGGTTTTGACACTATCTGGGTTAAAATTGATCGGCTTACAAAGATAGCTCATTTTCTACCAGTCAAGACATATTACCCGGTCATTACCTATACCTAGATATATATTGCTCGTATTCTCAGTTTGCACGGAATTCCAAAAACCATAGTGTTGGACCGTGGACCACAATTTGTATCCAAATTTTGGAGTGAACTGCATAAATCCTTGGGTACTAAACTGCTCCACAGTTCGGCATATCATCCTCAAACAAGTGGACAAACTGAGAGAGTAAACCAGATACTTGAAGATATGTTGCGGGCATGTGTCCTGGAGTTTCCACAGAAATGGGATGAATGTCTGCCATTGGTAGAGTTTTCATATAACAATAACTACCAAGAAAGCATTAAAATGGCACCATTTGAAGCACTGTATGGGCAACAGTGCTGGACACCCTTAAATTGGTCAGAACCTGGAGAAAGGTGGTTTTTTCAGGCCCGACATGGTTAAAGAGACGAAAGAAAAAGTCCAACAGATCATACACAACTTGAAAGAGGCACAAGCTCGGCAAAAGAATTATGCGGATAAGCGACGCCAACCTTTGGTCTTTCAAGTTAATGATCATGTATACCTGAAAGTATCACCAATGAAAGGTGTGAACCGTTTCGAGGTAAAAGGGAAACTAGCACCCCGGTATATTGGCCCGTTTCTTATACTTGAACGATATGGACCAGTGGCCTACCGATTCTAACTACCAGAAACATTGTCTGTAGTGCATAATGTGTTCCATGTATCTCAATTGAAGAAGTGCCTTCGGATTCCTAATCGAACCGTCGAAGTGGTGGATGTTGCTTTGGACCTAGATTTGACCTATTTAGAACATCCCATTCGAGTTTTGGGTCAGAGGGACAGGGTCACCCGAAAAAGGACTCTTAAATTCTATAAGGTACAATGGAACCAGCAAACTGAAGATGAAGCTACCTAGGAAACTCAAGACTTCTTGGAAAAGAACTTCCCTGGGTTTTTAGCTTCACACAAACTGTAAGATGTGTACATTTGATTGTAAAGTTGGGATAAGCCCCATATCACCCCTGCTCTGTAAGTCAAATAAGGAAATAAAGATGTGACGTGTTTCCTTTTCCATTACTTACCCTAGGACCTTAAATCTCGGGACGAGATTCTTTTATGGGGGGAAGAATGTAACACCCTTGGTGTTATTGGCACTAAAACTTGAGCATAACATTATGTGCATTAACATTTCATGATTGTTTGTTACACCTAGAATGCATTCACTAGGTAAAATTTTCAAACAAGTTATGATGATGTGACTTGAAGAGTGCTTAACCTTAGGGTAGGGTACTTAACCCTAGAATTAGGACCTATCGATGGAAATGAAGCCAAGGTGATTAAAATCTCAAGCCTTTGGAAACATCCAAAATAGGTTAAGAGTGATGGATTTGAATGGCACAAAGACCCTAGTATGCCCAAACCCTAAAGACAAGCCCTAGAAAACCCTAATTGGAACCCTAGGGGGGTAAATGCAAATTTTATGCACTTTTGGACCAAAGTGCAAATAACAAAGTGATAGAACACCACAAACCAAGTAACTTTCACATTGGAGAATTTTCAAGTTGAATGATAAATTTGGACTTATTTGCAAAAGGGTCACATGAGCACTATGTGACTAAGTCTGAAATTCATTGTATTGAAGCCAACTTTGGAGCTCTATATCTCTAAATTCATAAGGAGTTTGCTCTAGGTCAATGCATCAAACTTATAGAGCTATGTTAGGAGTACAACTTTGATTAAGTGATTAAGCATTGGTGTTGTACAAAAATAGGAGATAATTAGGCTTGAAGTTGGGCTGTCAGTCAGCCCTTGGACTAAATTGTGATCACCAGTGAAGCTAGAGGAACTTTGAGATTGAATTCGCGTAGGATCCAGTGATTGATTGGGTATGGTTACTATAACAAAATTAAAGTAGGATTATAGGACAACAACTTTGTTATGGATAGATTAACAAGTCGCCACACAAAAATTGGAGAACTAAGCGCCTTGATTTGCTCTGTCAGAGCTTCTGATGAAGAAGGCCATGGTACACTAGCCAGAACCCGAACGCCAGGTTCAGTGTATCGTCGTCGGTGAGCTCGCGCCAAGATCCAAGTTTGCCGGGGAGATTCGTGGTTGCCGCGCAGTGGATAACGGTGGGGGAGTAAAAGATCTCTCGGGGGGTGGATTTAGTCGCGGGGTGAAACTTATCGACTACGCCTGTAGCCGTGCGACGTGGCTGGGCTGCCGGTGTCGTCGTGGTACACCAGCGACCTCAATTACGCCATGCCGTAGCCCTTTACCATGTAGTAGTAACCGTGGCACGCCCGGACTTGCCATTTCGGAGCTGTTGCATCGGCTGGCTCCACGACGGAGCCGCCAGTACAATGTCTTGTCGCAGCCGTGCTCCGCTCTCTTCCCAAATTTGGAATAGCCATGGTCGAACTCTATAAATTGAGCACCTCCCTTGCTTCGTCTCCTCATCATGAGCCCAGTGCAACTCTAACCTCGGCCAGTCATCCAGCATAGCCCAATTAATTTCGTTTTCCCCCAATTCTGTTTTCCGCACCACTGTGGGCACCCCTCTGTTGACCCACTTTCCTGTCCCTTCACCCGCCCTCCTAGCTGCCGTTCTTGAGCTCTGGTATGTTGCTAAAACTTACCGTGCCCTTAATTTGGATGTTGCTGTACTATATCGTCAAGAACACGACGGGAAAGACACCATTTCCGCGGGTGTACGTAGACCAAGCTTTAGGGTAGCATTTGGGTTAAATTAGTGGTTCCCAGTTAGTCGCCAAGGTCTAAATTAGGTGTAGACCATATTAGGGTGCTGATTATTGTGTATCACAGTCGGTGTGAGTTCGTCGGAGTACGCACGCCGTCGTCCATCATCGGGGACCCGAGTTTGCGAAGATAAGAAAGAAGAAGGGGCTCGGTGCACTTGTCAGTGAGACAGTGAATAGTAACTAGGGACTCTTCATCAGATATTCGAACAGTCAGGGTCCTCTGCGCAAAATGAACATCACGGGCGCGCGCGCGGGCGTGTTTCCCCGTTCGTGGGCCGACTCGGGCTGGTTTCAGCCCATCACTGTTCATCATTTCCCTTTTCTTTTTCTACTAGACTTCGGGAATTATAGGAAATTATAGAAAAATGATAAACTCATGAGACCAATTTTACTGGACTCCTAAAATCTCCTAGTATTTAATAAAAATAGTTTTAAGATTTTTAGCCCTAGCCATGAATTATGTAGCATTTAAGAAGGCCTAAACCTAGACTTTTTTAATTTTAGAAATTAATTGATAGCCCTAAATTCATAAAACTTTTTGGGCAAGCTTAATATAATAATGAAATCCCTTGGGTGAAGTTTGACATGTTTTGGACATTGTTTGACTCCCAAACTCAAAACCCTAGCTTTCTAAGGTAATAATTGCCTTATACTAATAAAAGTACTGACTCAGAAAACCCTAGTTACTCAGGTGTACCGTGAAGGAAAGTTATATTCAAGATATAACTTACCATGTTTTATCGTAACTGCATATTCATAGCATCACATGAGCATTCATGTATATATATGGTTATGATTAGAAAACGAAGAAGAAGTGAGTGTCGAAGAAGAAGAGACTGCACCACCAACTGAGACTCCACCTGCAGGGAATAGTTTTTATTTTGATATCTGTGGAACAGATCCCGACTCCCCTACAACACAAGGCAAGCCCCGGTGCATTTACCCCTTCCTTGTTGTTTTAAATTCTTTATCACTTGAAAAGATGCATTAGGTGATAGGAGTTGAGTGCTACACAATTGCTGCATTTCCTACCTTGAAATTGATTACCATTCCTTGATACCTGTTTTACTTAAAAAGGTTTTCTGATGCTTAGTCTTGCTTAGAAAACAAAATGTTTTGTTTTAAACAAAATTGCTTCAGATGGATTGGGATGTTTTCAAAAATAAAACTTGATGGTGGATCCATCATGGCCGTGATGGGTTCAACATCGAAAAAGATGTACCTCTGCCAGGTACCAAATTTTTGGATTGAAATTGATAAAGACGAGACCGGGCGGGTGACTTGCACGAGAAGGAAGTATCGGTGTAGTGTCTTTGTCTGATTTGATTAAGGACTATACCAATGTTGGCTTGATGATCAAGGACCTTTTAACTGGCCACATGCCTCGTCATGGTTAAGCTTTGCCTCGGGCAGACCAATACTAGAAAGGCCAACACGCAATGGGAGTGGAGAGATGGCGAGAGTAGTGTGTACCCTCTGTGGCAAGAGGCTGAATGGTGGTGTATCTGTGCTCTCGGTTGGCGTGAACCCGGTTTGGTCTTGAGAACCCCGATGGCGAGTTGACATATTGTAACACCCTGAATTTGGGGGTATAAAATTTCTTTTCTAATGTCCACCAAATTCAGGTGTTACCCTCTCTTTTCCTTGCTTTTCTTTTCTTTTTCCTAAATATTGAAGAGTTATTTTGTTTTATACAATTGTAAGCCGAGTAAAATAAAACCCAAAAGGGTCATGATTATTGCACGACATGTTGGATCATCTTTTCTTTTTGTATGTTGACTTATTCTGGTTGTGCGTTCACGTAGTCCGCAAATTTGTGTTTGAATTTGAGTTCAAAATAAAATAGCATAAAATAGAAAATAGAAAACAAGAGCAAGAAATAGAGAAAAATGGGGAAAAGCCCTGCCGCACTCAGCCGCCTGCGCGGCTGCGCGCGCCCCCGCGGCCCACGTAGCCCCTCCCGCGCCTCTCCTCCCTTCCCCCCTCTCTTGGGCCGCGTGGCCGGCCCACCTCGCGCGGCCGAGCGGTGTTCTCCCCAGACGCGCCAGCCCAGCGCCCCGCAAACCTAGCGCCCAGCGCAGCCGCACCGCCTGGCCAGTCTGCCCAGCGCGCCGCGCCTTGCCACGCCCAGCCGCATGCCCCGCGTGCGCTCGCCTGCTGCACGTCGCGCATGAGCATCTTCCTCGCGTCGCCCACGTCTTCCCAGTGCGCCCACGACCTTCCCCAACCGCCCACGACGTTCACCTCCCTTTCCCTCGCGCTCGGATCCACGTAGCATCTTTGTCGTTTCAGCAAGGCTTACCGGCTAGCTGCTTAACCATCTCACGTTAGATCTGTCTGCGTCCGCGGTCGCGCCGGGGTTCTGTCCTGCCGAAGTCGCCGAGCGCTGCCTCGTTCGTGTCATTTGTGCTCGCCTCACCGTTCATCATCATCTCGAGGTGATTACATCCGCATTCCCCATGCATGCTTGCCATCCATGGCCAAATAGCTTCTATGCTCGCCGTCGAGTTCTACTTGCCCGGACGCCCACTGCGCCCAATCCGACGTTGCCTCAACCTCCTTCCCTGCCTGTAGCCTGGGCGCGGTCGAGCCGCCCCTGCCCCGCGCATTTTGCCCCTGGGCGAGTGCAGCCCCTGCGCACAACCCTTGCATGCTCCTCGCCATGCATCGCTACGACTGTCACTTAGCGCGTCGCGTACCCATCAAGTCTCGCGCGCGCGGTTTCGCACGTGATCACGGGCGTTGCGCGCGCCGTCGTCGTTGTTTGTGTGTTGTCCTCACGCTGTTTCACGCGTGTCGCGCACGCGATCCACACGCATTAGTTAATCACTTAGAAATATAGTTTTTTTTTGCGTTTAAGCATAATCTAGGGTGTTCGTTCATCGCGTCAAGTTCACATTAGTAACATTATTTTGTCACGACGTAAGTTTGAATGAACTAGTTATTTATTTGTTATTTATTAGAATAACAATTTGGATAAAACTAATTGCTAGTTTTATTTGCGCATTTATAAATATCTGTTTATGTGATTATCCTGATCGAAGTGCTTTTGAATTAATATACTTAATATAATCGTGATAATTGTTAGTGATCCTCGTGTGTCGCGCACGCTGTTGTGCACATTGTTTCACGCACGCGCAACGCGTCGACGGGGTCCCGACGACATCCGTCTACCCCCTAGACGACATTCGTCTACCCCTAGACGACTCCTGTCTACCCCCCCCCCCCCCCCCCCCCCCGCCCCCCGTCTACCCCCGCCCCCCGTCTATCTCGTCTATCCCCCGGCGCTAATTAATTTCCTATTTAATTGTCGGTCAGTAAACTGAATACTCAATCGAATTAAAATTATGATTTTAGTTAGGCAATTGTAAATGTGGTAATGCGGTTTTACCAACTTAGATGTGGTATTTAATACTATTTAGTGTTTAGTATAAACACGATGTCTGTTAGCGACTCTCGTGAGTCGTGCGCGTCGTTGCACTGTCTTCGCGATGTTCGCACGTGTGGCGCTCGTCGTCGTCGTGTTGTTCGTGCGTATAGTTCATGCGTTATTCTCGTGTTGTCGCGCGTCGATCGCGCGTGGCACGCGTGCGGTTCGCACGCGTTGTCACACGTCGTCTGCGTGCGTCGCGTGTGCCACTTGCGCATGTCGCTCGCCTTGCCGCGCATTGTTCACACGTATCTCGCGTGTCGACGGCACGGGTCGCACGACGTCTGCTCGTGATAATAAATTGTTTTTGCTTATAATCACTCATGTTAATCACAATAACTTATCAGGTCACACATTCTAATTAATTTATTTAATGATTGCTCGATTAATGTTTATTAGATTAGTATTCCAATTAAATTAAATATATAATTGTCAACTTGCGTTTTTATGAATAAATATTAACATGGTTGATATTGACTTAAATACTTTTTATTTATTTGATATTTGTATAGTTTAAACACGATATCTAATTAGTTCTTCTCCGCCTGTCGCGTGGGTTGTTCCGGATGCGGTGGCATGCTGTTTCACGTGTCCTTCGCGTGCTGCTTGTACGTCATCGTCGTTCGTTCGCGCGTTCGCGCCACACGTCTGGTTCACTTGTTGTCGTGTGCTGTTCGCGCGTGTCGTCACGCGTCAGTCGCACATGGTCACGCATTGTCGTGCGCGCTGTCCGTGTGCTCCTTTGCGCGTGCCGTTCAGCACGTGGTAACATGCTGTTTCGCGCGTCGTAATTTCGTCTCGCTTAGAATCGTTCATTTTTATTAAATTACTTATTTTGCTCACAGCTGTTAGTGTACTAGATTAATCAAACTAAATAGTAGATATAATTTATAATTGATAAGGTCGAATTAATTTTTAGCATTAATACTTATTTAGCGTAAACGCGATATCTTCCCGACCGTCGCTTCGAGTTCGACATTTCTTTTTCCTCGCGTGACCATAGTAACGGTCTCTATTTTGTTTTGCATGTTTTATTATGTTTTTATTTGAATGATATAATGTTCTTATGCATATATATGTTTGCTCGTTTGTGCATGTTTGTATTCGTTGTGTGTCGCGAATAGATTGTGATCTATTTCCGAGCTTCGAGGGATCGAAGATCAAGCATTGACGACCAAGTGATCTGATTCTTCGAGTTCTCCAAAGTTGAAGACCCTGAGCATCTGTTTGGTGAAGGCAAGTGTTCTCTGACCCATTATGTCCAATCTACTTATAATTCACTGTCCCGCATTACCTAATTGAAACATAAGGATTGACTAGCTTTGTATCTACCCTGTCCTTGATTACCTTTTGAGTTATAATGGTTAGCTTTATGCTATTGCTTTAACTTAATCAATGAACATGATGTGATCATTTATGATACGATAATGTTATCCTGATTATGTTGATGATCTTGTGATACTCTAGGGGGCTCAGGCCATTTTCCCTGAGTACCTCTCCGTAAGGACCTATTCGTGGAGTGACCACCCGGGATAACAGTGCAGCCATGAGGGTGGAATGGGACGCCCTTAGTGATTAATTAGATGAACCTGGGGGTATAGTTGGCTTTGCCGGAGGGCCATCAATGGGGGCAGGGGTGTAGTGCTCGCTCTGCCAAGGTTGGGGTGCAGAGGTTCATTCGATTTGGTTTTGTTAGTCACCCACCTTGGGGAGGTGTACTGCGTTTGTACGACTGGCGAAACCTAACGAGCAACTATGCACTAGGGGAGTCTTTGTAAAGGCTACGTAGTGTATCCCTGGCCCTTCACCTTGGTAGTGAAGATCAAGTCTTGCAAACCCAGGCTGGAAAGGGATCACAGCTCATGGGTAAAGTGTGCGACCTCTGCAGAGGGTTAGCAACTGATATATCAGTCGTGCTCTTGGTTATGAGCGGCCTTGGGATCCTCTTTGATTAGAGATACAGATGGTTCGAGATACAATGGTTTTATTTATGGTTTTGGTTCGATGATGATAATGATTTTCCTCGATGAGGAAATGGTTCACGGGTTGGCTATTACTAAAACTTGGCTTTCAATAATAATAAATACCTGACCAACTAAAAGCAACCGCTTGAGCTTAACTCCACATAAAGCTAGTCCACCTTAGCCAAATAGGACATTTGCTGAGTACGTTGATGTGTACTCACCCTTGCTTTCACAAAACACCAGGTTGCCTTTGGTGCAATCTATGCTAAGGTAAAGAAGAAGGCGTCGAGGCAGATCTCCAAGAGTTCTAGGACTTCGACGAGTTCGAGGATTAGGCTAGCGACCTCCCCCAGTCAGCTGCCTGTGGTGGGTTAATTTATGTTGTCTATGTTTCTATTCTGTGTACTTTGATTATATTATGTAAATGACTCTTGTCTTTAATATTATTATTTACTCTTTATTGTTATTCGAAGCATTGTGCTATGATGAGTCATTTATGTAATCGCTGTGTACGTGAATTTCTGATCCTGGCACGTACATGGTTCACATTCGGTTTACCTTCCAAAACCGGGTGTGACATAAGTGGTATCAAAGCCTTGCTGACTGTAGGACCACTGACCTAGAGTAGCATTGGCCGTTTTAAGGACTTATTGATTTTTTACTTCACCTCATCCTTGATTCTGTTTCAAAATATTTGTCACCTCGACTAATTCTATGTTGTGCTTCTATGTGCCCCCTTAGCAAAAGTATTTTATTTTAGTATGGTATATACTTTACTCAGTCCATTAGATCTGATCTCACTCTTGTGCTTGTGACATCTTTGTAGGTGCCCCTGACCATAGCCTTTTTGTCTTTTGAGATTCTTTCCTCTTCCGTCATTAAATTGCTACCCTTTGACTATCTTTATTCCCTTAGTATTGACATGCACATATCCCTGGATTCTTCAATACTCATGTTTCAAATACTTACATCTGATTCTCCACTGCCTACATAAACATATCAATTTATATATCCATGATCTTCGTGTCTTTTGAGACCCTTTCATATTCTATTGTTAAGTTGTTATCTTTTGGCAATTTCAAATCTATTGGTCTTGGTATGCTCACTCCCTTGGAATCTTGCATTCTCTCATTTTACTTTATGCTTAATTTTATATCCTAATGTGTGTTTAAGACATTTAATTTTTCATGCCCTTGACCACCCTTGTTTCTCGATGATCCATGATCGACCATTCTATTTTGCACATCCTTGGTGATCTCGTTAATTCCTTATAACTTCCCTCGGTAATAATTTCTATTACTTCAACCATTTTGTTGGAACCTTACCTATCTTACCCATGATTGTTTTCTCCACTTCGTCAGTCTTGCCTTAACTCTGTCCATGGATTATGCTTCATCATCATCGCCTTTATCCTTATCACCTATATATGTTACCTTGATGTTTATCTTATACCGGCCCTTTAAAATCTCCTCTTTTCATCTCAATCTGAGCATTGTACTTTATCTATTTTTTCCCTTGGTCGTATCCCCTTCCTTGTCGCTTGCGATTTTTTTAACTCTGTCCTTTATTATGCTCCGGTTGGGTGTTACCTTTACCTTTCTCATCTCTCGATCTTACCTTGGTGATTGCACTATTTTCATTCTCTAAAATCTCCAATCTCCTATCCCAATTTGAGAGCGGTGTTTTACTTATCCTACCCTTGGCAATATCCTCTTCTTATCACGTGAAAGCCTGGACATGACCCCCATTCTTTGTTGTACTCATACCACTGGCTATTCAATGCCTTCATCTTTTCTCTCATACCCTTGTCTGTTATCGCCTTTGACCCTTGCGATATTTATGTCTTCTACTTAAACGCTTACCTCAAACTTATCCTTTAGAAGTCTCCCCTTTCTTTCAACCCAATTCGAGAATTGTGAGTTACCCATCTCTTCCTTGATTTCTTTTCACTCCTTGTCGCCTTACAGGTTTTGTCTTAATTCCATCCTTTGATGTGTTTTTATTTACTATCACCCTCACCTTGTTGTCTATCGATCTTGCCTTGATACTCATCTTTATTCCTACTCTTTAAAAATCCCCTCACGTCCACCTCAACTTGAGAGTGGCAATTTACTTATCTAGCCCTTGGACATATCCTTTTCTTTTCCACTTGCAAGTCTTGTGTTAACTCCATCCTTTGTGGTACTTATATTCTTGATTTTTATGCCTATTTACCTCCTCTCCTACATCCTGGTCCGTTATCACCTTCAGACCCTTGTGATATCTATTCTCTTGCCTTCCTGCTTACATTGAACCTACCCTTTGAAGCCTCCTCATTTCCATCCCTGTTCGGGGATAATGCCTCATCTATTTCATCATTGACTGCTCCCCCTTCTTCGACACCTTGCAAGTCTATCTAAAGTACATTCTTTGTTGTGTGATTGTCCGTTATCACCTTAACCCTTGTCATCCCTTGATCCTTACCTTGATGCTTATCTCATGCCTACCTTTTGAAATATCATCTTTCCCATCTTGATTTGAGAATGGTGTTTTACCTATCCTGAACTTGGTTGCATTTTCTCCCTTGCTGGTTACAATCCTTGCTTTAGCTCCATCCTTTATAGTGCTCATGCCCCTTTTTTGTATGTCTTATTATTCCCCTTGCCTTTAGATGGCCTTAGAGTAGTGTCGGGGACCATAATTAGGGGTACCCTCAAGACTCCTAAATCTCAGCTGGTAACCACCATCAGCACAAAGCTGCAAAGGCCTGATGGGTGCGATTAAGTCAAGGATCGGTCCATTCGAGGGACGCGATAACGCCTCGCCCGAGCCCAGCCTCGGGCAAGGGCAACCGACCCCGGAGGATTTATGTCTCGCCTGAGGACCCCCTCCGGCAACGGACACACCTTCGGCTCGCCCGAGGCCCAGTCTTCACCAAGAAGCAACCTTGGCCAAATCGCCACGCCAACCGACCGATTCGCAGGGGCATTTAATGCAAAGGTGGCCTGACACCTTTATCCTGACGCACGCCCTCCATTCGACAGAGCCGAAGTGACCGTAGTCACTTCGCCGCTCCACTGACCGGCCTGACAAGAGGACAGCGTCGCCTGCGCTGCATCGACTGTTGTGTCACTCGACAGAGTGAGGCTGACAGCAGCCAAGTCTGGCCTCAGGCGCCATAGGAAACTCCGCATCGACCGACCCTGGGAAGGGCCGTTCGTCGTCGCCAAGGTTCTGAAGCCCGGAACGTACAAGCTGGCCAACAATCAAGGCGAGGTCTACAACAACGCTTGGAACATCCGATAGCTACGTCGCTTCTACCCTTAAGATGCTTTCAAGTCGTTCATACACCTCGTTCACACACAAAGTCTAGTCATCAAGGAAGGGTCAGCCTTGCCTCGGCAAAGCCCGACCCTCCCTCGGGGGCTAAAAGGGGGGAACCCCCTCTGCGCCGAAATTTTTCTCAAAAAAAAGTCTTCCATCAAAAAGGCTTATGCGTTCCCCGGCTATATCAGTAGCAGGACCCCAAGAAGCGAACGAGGGCGCATGTAAGTGGCAAGGCTGACTGAGCCGAGGGACTCCTACACCTCTGGGATGCGGATACCTCACTCGTCACCTACCACGAAAAATGACTCCTACTTGGGCAAGCCACCCCGCTACTAACGAACGGGGCCGGATATGCAAAATGGAAGGAAAAGGAGCACGACTTTATACTACGATAATAAAGTGTTCGGGCCTCAGCAACCGCAAAAGACACATGTGCATTCAAGGAAAACTGCTCCGGCAGAGTTAGGCGTCGCCCGGAGAAGGAGCCGCGCCCTCGGCTTTGTCCCCGCCTTCGGCAAAGTCCACCTCGGCCTCG
This sequence comes from Zea mays, assembly GCF_902167145.1. Lineage (NCBI taxonomy): Eukaryota > Viridiplantae > Streptophyta > Magnoliopsida > Poales > Poaceae > Zea > Zea mays. The sequence goes on from NC_050096.1 coordinate 115,729,229, forward strand.
GACGACGGCGCAGGCGGGAGGATCTCTGCCTCGAAGGTGGTTTCCAGCACCGCGCTTGGGCCCGCGGCGGCCGCGTCGAGCCTCTAGACTTCAGCCAGGGCGGCTTCATCTTCGTCAGGGAGGCAATACCCCTCGCTGACCCGCTCCAGATCCACGACGTAGTGGGAAGCAAGCACGGCGAAGGCTCGCCTGACGCCGTGATGTAGCGCCTCGCGGAGTCTGCCACGCACATGGTCACCCAAGGCCTGCAGGCGACTTTGAGGGGAGCTTCCCGAGGGGACGTCGCCGAAGCCAAAGACCCGGCAGAAGTCCGAGATGGCCTCAGACATGGCCGCTTGGTCGGCCTCCCTCTGCTCGGCCGCCTGAGCAAGCGCCCTGGTGGACTCATCAAGGGCAGACTCGAGCTCTGCGAACAGCCAAAGCGCAAGGCCTCAAACACAAGTGGAGGAAATGAGCTGAAACAAAAATCGAAAATAGCCAGGACATACCTCCGGCTCGGGCACGCAACTCCGAGGATGCGGCTTGGGCTACGGCTAGGTCTGCTGCAAGGGCTCCGGCCCGGCTTTCAGCCTCTACGCGTGCACCTCTGCGACCTGGTCAAACTCCAACTGCCGTCTCTGCACCTCTGCGCGTGCCGCTGCCGCCTCTGCTCCCAGATCGGCACAGAGCAACCGAAGGTCCGCCACCTCGGCGCCCTGCTGGGAGAGGCGCGCGGTAGCCCTGGCAAGTGAGGTCCTCAGGGATCGCAGCGAACCCCAGACATCAACCTCGCGGCGGATGAACGACGACTTGGCGGCGCTCAGATCCGTCAGATCCTGAGGGAAGGAAGCAGGGCGTCACAAAGGACGCCTTGATCACGAAAAAAGGTATGCCTAAAATCATTACCTTGAGGATCTTGGGGACGTCCCTGCAAAAGACCTCCAAGGTTGACCGGAGCGACCCCACCGTTGCCTCGGCACACTCACGGAGCACGTCCCAAGACTGCTCCTCCCGCTCATTGTCAAGAACGAAGAAGGGATCCGAGGCCTCACGGGTCTGGAACCGGAGCAACTAGCGCCGCCCCTCGGAGCTCCGCCGCACAGGGACAAGGCTGCCGCTCGGTGGGACGGGTCGCAGTTCCACGCCCCCCTCCTCCGAGGCACCAAGTAGCGACGCCTCAGCCATCTCAGCGTCGGCGGCAACGGGTCGCTCCACGGCCAGGACGACAACGGCTTCGGCAGCAGCCGGCGCCAGCGCCGGCGGCATGTTTGGTGGGCCCGAGGCCACGTCCGCGCCAGCCGCCTCCCCCAGCGCGATGGCCGCCTCAACAGAAGAGCCGGCCTCGGGAACTCGCTCCACGGCAACTAGTGCCGCCTGAGCCCCCCGTTGTGGGGCATCTTGCGAGAAGGTCAGCTGAATGGCGAGGCCCGGCGCGGCACCGGCTGAGGAAGCCGACGCCGTCTTAAGGACCTTCCGGGGAGCCAGATCGGTCAGGCCATGACTCCGCTTGCTGAGGAGGAAAGGAAAGTCAGGGTCGGGACATACAAAGGAGGAGCTGAGACGAAGACATTCTAAGGTCCTTACCCACTCCGGGCCATGATCAACCGTGCCTGTGGGGAGGTCTCTCGAATCTCGACCCCCGAAGGTACCGCCGAGGTCCGCCTCGCCGCCAGCTTCGGTACCATCCTCGCCTTGGGCACCCTAGACGCCCGGGAGATGGACTGCCTAGGCGCTGCCACGGTGACCTGAGGGTCGCCCTCCTGCGCTGCCAGCACGGGCGATGGTTTTCGGGGAACAGGCACCTCGGCCTGACTCCCCGGGGTCACCTCTACTTCCCCAGCCGAGGGGTCGAGTACCCCCTCGGTCTGCCCCCTCTCTTCGGGCCGGGACCTCGGCGTCCTGACCCCGGGAACCGACGGTGCCAGCCCGCTCGGGGGCTAGCTTGACGACTCCTGGCCTAGCCTCAAACCCGGGCTGAGGCCAAGGCGGGCAGCCATGTCGTCATCTTTGTTATCGTCTTCATCGTCGTCGTCGTCGTCAGGCGTTTCCGGCGACGGCTCCCTCAGGAGCCCATACCTCTCCTGCCGATGACGGAGCTTTTCCAAGGCGTCTCGGGCCCGCGTCCGCTCACGGGCTCGAGACTTCTTCGCGTCCTTTTTCTTCTTCTTCTTCTCCGCGGCAACTCGCCGCGCTGCTCGGTCCACCGCGTCCTCCGGGACCCGTGGCCGGGAAGGCTTGTGACACCCTACCTCCTGGAGACAGATGAAAAGTCTCAGCCGTAAGGACCAAGGGCAATCCGACGCAAGGAGAAAGAAGGAGCGGACACTCACCAGGGACACACACCCGCGGTCGGGACGCATCAAGGGCTGAGAAAGGGCGCCGGCGTCCGGCTTTCCCAACGCGACGGCCACCCGCCCGTGGAGGACGTCGACGGGAAGGGGATCCGAGGACATCCGCGAGCCCTCCAAGTCAGCCTCTGGCGTCATCTCCCAAAGCGGCAACCGCCGCTCCGCCAAGGGAAGCACCCTCCGGCGATGAATGGCGGCAATCACTCCCGCAGCGGTGAGCCCTCCTTTCCGCAACACCTCCAGGGCCTTGAGAAGGGGCTCGAGATTCTTCTGTCTATCGTGCGGGGTCCCGTAGCGCCAAGCATCGGCGGCGACGGTGACCACTCGCTGAGAAAACGACGGGAGCCTCCCGTCGTCATTTCGGAGATAGAACCACCGGCGCTGCCACCCTTTATTCGAGGACGCAAGGACGGCGGGAATATACTGCGACGCCCGCGCCTGCCTCAGCTGGAGGATGCAGCCACCGGCCCGCACTGCCGCGCGGACCCTTCTCTCCCCCGTCGGCGAAGCAAAAAGCTCCGCGGAGAAGAAATGAGTCCACAGGTCCCAGTGAGGGTCAATCCCCAAGTATCCCTCGCAAACCGCTGCGAAGATGGCGGCTTGCGAGATGGAGTTAGGGCTGAGGTTGTGCAGCTCCACCCCGTAGACATGCAGAATCGCCCGCATAATGCGGCTTGCCAGCACTCCGAACCCCCGCTCGTGGAAGGAGATGAAGCTCACGACATACCCCGGCGGCGGGGATGGGGCGGCTCCGCTCGGGGGGGGCATCCACTCCGGCTGCCTCTCATCAGAGAGAAGGCAAAGTAAACCCTCAGCAACGAGGGCCTCCAGGTCATTCGCCGTGACTGCGGAGAAAGGCCATGGGTCGCGCGGCGGAATAATGGTCACCCGGTTGGCCATCACCAAGCAGAGGAGGTGGCGGCGAAAAGGACTGGGTGGGCGGTTTCCTTTTCTCTTGCTAATCCCTTAGGTTGCGAAAACCTAAGAAGGAGGCAAGTAGCAGAGCAAAGAACCGTCACCGGACCCTCCCCCGAGTATATAAAGACCCAGGCGAGACCCGTTCAACGCGTCGCCCGAACCCGCCGCGGGACTCAAAACTCAAAGCGAAACGACCGTTCCTCGAACGACTCACGCACGCGCAACGGCTGCCCCGCGAACCACTCACCCCGTCGCATTAACTCTGCGGTGGGACAGGCGGCACCCTTGGCAGGAGAAGCGGGCGACGCTTCGCCTTCGCCATAATGACCGCGTCGAAAAAGGTATGCCCCGTCATTCGATTTTGTATCCTTTTCCTTTTCCTCTTTCTCTCTCCTGCAACAGGGACCAGGAAAGGGGGATACCCCGAAAGGGATCCTTCTCCGCGAAGGAAACGGGCCCCGAGCCCCCCTACTGATCAGAGGTTCGAAGGCTGGCCCCTCGGAGGGGTTCAACAGCCGTCTCAGAGCGCTCGGGCTCCGCGCCCACTACTGGTCAGAGTTTCGAGGGCCGGCCCCTCGGAAGGGTTCAACGGCCGCCTCAGGCCACTCGGGCTCCGCGCCCACTACTGATCAGGGGTTCGTAGGCTGGCCCTCGAAGGGTTCACAGCTGCCTCAGACATAGAGCGAGGGATGACCCTGGGTACGTTCGATACATAACCAAGGCTCGGGCTACGCTCCCGAGGTACCCAAGGACATTTCCGAGACCAGCGGGAACGATCTTGTAACGGAATCCCATCAGAGGGAGGCATCGAGCCCTCGGACCCCGTCAAAAGGGGACCGGGTCCGGTAGATCACCCGCAGGTACTTTTGGAGCACGCCTCCGGGCCTCTAGCCGACCCCTAACAAATGGGGCACGGGCGTCCACTCGGATTACCCGTCAGCAGCTCACTGGAGACACCATGTTCGGCGCCCTCCAAGGGCAACATGGCGCTTTTCCCCCCTCCTCCTTGCGGAAAGGCGACGCAGGGGCGTATGTAAAGAAGTCGAGCCTGTCCTTGACCGTCCTCTCGCCCTGTGCGGAGGCTCGGGGGCTGCTCTCGCAAACCCGGCTCCGGCCAAACCGTTGACAGCGTCAACATACCAGCCCGAGAACTTGGGACCCGACCGTGCACCCGGGCTATGGCCAGCTTGCATGAGGGAACGACCAGACCGGCCGAAGCATTGCAAAATGCATTAAGACCTCGAAGGAGTCAAACCATTCCTCCGAGGCCTCGGGGGCTACACCCGGCGGGTGCGCTCGCGCGCACCCACCGGAACCAAACGCAACCGAGAAAGGCCGGTCCCCTTGCAAAAAAGTGCGACAAAAGCCTCCAAGCGAGTATTAACACTCCCTTCGAGGCTCGGGGGCTACTATCGGGGACCATAATTAGGGGTACCCTCAAGACTCCTAAATCTCAGCTGGTAACCCCCATCAGCACAAAGCTGCAAAGGCCTGATGGGTGCGATTAAGTCAAGGATCGGTCCATTCGAGGGACGCGATCACGCCTTACCCAGTCTTCACCAAGAAGCAACCTTGGCCAAGTCGCCACGCCAACCGACCGAATCGCAGGGGCATTTAATGCAAAGGTGGCCTAACACCTTTATCCTGACGCATGCCCTCCAGTCGACAGAGCCGAAGTGACCATAGTCACTTCGCCGCTCCACTGACCGGCCTGACAAGAGGACAGCGCCGCCTGCGCCGCTCCGACTGCTGTGCCACTCGACAGAGTGAGGCTGACAGCAGCCAAGTCCGGCCTCAGGCGCCATAGGAAACTCCGCATCGCCCGACCTCAGGGCTCGGACTCGGGCTCAGCCTCGGAAGACGACGAACTCCGCATCGCCCGACCCTAGGGCTCGGACTCGGGCTCAGCCCCGGAAGACGACGAACTCCGCATCGCCCGACCCCAGGGCTCGGACTCGGGCTCAGCCCCGAAAAACGACGAACTCCGCATCGCTCGACCCTAGGGCTCGGACTCGGGCTCAGCCTCGGAAGACGACGAACTCCGCATCGCCCGACCCCAGGGCTCAGACTCGGGCTCAGCCCCGGAAGACGACGAACCCCGAAAGACTGCCCATCTGGAGCTTGACGGGAAGCTGTTCGTCAACACGCAGCAGGCCCCTACCTGGCGCGCCAACTGTCGGTGTTTCGAACCCGGGGGGTCCCTGGACCGACGAGTAAATTGTCGCCGCGTGCCCCAGCCCAGATGGGTCGGCACGAGACAGAGCGCGAAGGGGGGAAGAAGCCGAAGGGAGACAGGCGTGGACGCTTGTAACCCCCCCTACTGCAAGCGCACCCGACCTGGGCGCGGGACAAACAAGAAGGCCGCGGGTTTCACCTCTCACGCCTGTCTCCCTCCGGCTTCTTCCCCCCTTCGCGCTCTCTCTCGCGCCGACCCATCTAGGCTGGGGCACACGGCGACAATTTACTCGTCAGTCCAGGGACCCCCCCGGGTTCGAAACGCCGACAGTTGGCACGCCAGGTAGGGGCCTGCTGCGTGTTGACGAACAACTTCCCTTCAAGCTCCAGATGGGCAGTCTTCCGGGGTTCTTCGTCTTCCGGGGCTGAGCCCGAGTCCGAGCCCTGGGGTCGGGCGATGCGGAGTTCGTCGTCTTCCGGGGCTGAGCCCGAGTCCGAGCAACCTTTCCAGCCCGGGACGGTGCTCCGTTTTGGGAGTCTTGAGTTCATGTCCCTCGACGGCAGCTACGACATGATACTCCTTCCCCCGCCGCGCGACAGCGATAATGGCGGCCGACAACCCGCCCATCGGCGGCGGAATCAACGACGTCTTCCCCACGTGGTGGAAGAACAACATTTGGGCTTGTCCCGTCCCCTCCCCCACCGACGGAGGAGGAGGCGGGGCAACCAAGGCCAAGCAGGAGGCGGCACCTCGTCGGCTGTCAAGCGAGTCGATGGCGCCGGTGCCCCAACGGGGGTCACGTTGGGCATCGACCTCGTGTCTGAGACGAAGACGAGCGCCGTCTCCCCGCAACACGCCAACCCCAAGCAAACGGACGACGCCAGCACGCTTGCAAAGGACTTGCTGGGCGTCACCCTCGTACCTGAGATGACGGTGCAGTCAGCCCCTGACGAGACTTCGTCACCGCCCGTCGACCAAGAGGTACCGACTGATTCCCATCTCGTGCCTTTTGGATTCAGCCTCGACCCACCAAGCGACTTCGCTTCGGTGGACGCTCTCATAGAGGCGAGTCCAAACCCTCTAGGTATCATATGCGGTCACCCTGGGACCGACTGACGACCGTCTCGACCTACGGGCCCTTGGGGTCCGAGGAAGATGACGAGCCCGACTTCTGTTGGGATTTCTCCGGACTTGGTAACCCCAGTGCCATGCAGGACTTCATGACCGCATGCGACTATTGCCTTTCCGACTGTTCCGACGGTAGCCGCAGCCTCGGCGACGAGGGCTGCGGCCCAAGTCGTGAATGTTTCCCCGTCCCGGCGGGGGGTCATGACCCACAGCTCGAGCAAATCCGCGAGATGCAAGCCAGGCTCGACGAGGGAGCCGGAACACTTGAGCCGATCCGCCGGGACATCGGGCAGGAATGGGCGGGCCAACCTCCGGCCGGAGTAGTGCGTCATCTCCCCCAGGGCTTCCAGCACCGCATCGCCGACGATGTCAGGGTAAGGCCACCACCGACTTCCAGTGGAGTCGGCCAGAACCTGGCTGCAGCGGCAATACTTCTCCACGCGATGCTAGAGCCATCAACCACCGAGGGGCGTCGTATCCAGGGAGAGCTCAAGAATCTCCTGGAGGACGCCACGGTCCGATAGGCCGAAAGCTCCGCCTCCCGAAGGCAGGGGTACCCCTCGGAACATCGCGTCGCGACTTCCCGATTCATGCGGGAAGCCTCGGTCCACACCGGGCGCACGCGCAACACAGCGCCTGCGGCCCCGGGTCGCCTCGGCAACGAGCACCATCACCGCAACCGTCGGGCCCACCTCGATGAGAGGGTGCGCCGAGGCTACCACCCCAGGCGTGGGGGACGCTACGACAGCGGGGAGGATCGGAGTCCCTCGCTCGAACCACCCAGTCCGCAGGCTTTCAGCCACGCCATACGACGGGCGCCGTTCCCGACCCGGTTCCGAACCCCGACTACTATCACAAAGTACTCAGGGGAGACGAGACCGGAACTGTGGCTCGCGGACTATCGGCTGGCCTGCCACCTGGGTGGAACAAACGATGATAACCTCATCATCCGCAACCTCCCCCTGTTCCTCTCTGATACCGCTCGAGCCTGGCTGGAGCACCTGCCTCCGGGGCAGATCTCCAACTGGGACGACCTGGTCCAAGCCTTCGCCGGCAATTTCCAGGGCACGTACGTGCGCCCTGGAAACTCCTGGGATCTCCGAAGCTGCCGACAGCAGCCGGGAGAGTCTCTCCGGGACTACATCCGGCGATTCTCGAAGCAGCGCACCGAGCTGCCCAACATCACCAATTCGGATGTCATTGGCGCATTCCTCGCCGGCACCACCTGCCGTGACCTGGTGAGCAAGCTGGGTCGCAAGACCCCCACCAGGGCGAGTGAGCTAATGGACATCGCCACCAAGTTCGCCTCTGGCCAGGAGGCGGTTGAGGCCATCTTCCGGAAGGACAAGCAGCCCCAGGGCCGCCCACCGGAAGATGTCCCCGAGGCGTCAACTCAGCGCGGCGCCAAGAAGAAAGGCAAGAAGAAGTCGCAAGCGAAACGCGACGCCACCGATGCGGACCTTGTCGCCGCCGCCGAGTACAAGAACCCTCAGAAACCTCCTGGAGGTGCCAACCTCTTCGACAAGATGCTCAAGGAGCCATGCCCCTATCATCAGGGGCCCGTTAAGCACACCCTTGAGGAGTGCGCCATGCTTCGGCGCCACTTTCACAAGGTCGGGCCACCCGCGGAGGGTGGCAGGGCTTGCGACGACGATAAGAAGGAAGATCACAAGGCAGGAGAGTTCCCCGAGGTGCACGACTGCTACATGATCTATGGTGGGCGAGTGGCGAACGCCTCGGCTCGGCACCACAAGCAAGAACGTCGGGAGGTCTGCTCGGTAAAGGTGGCGGCGCCAGTCTACCTAGAATGGTCCGACAAGCCCATCACCTTCGACCAGGGCGACCATCCCGACCACGTGCCGAGCCCGGGGAAATACCCGCTCATTGTCGACCCCATCATCGGCAACGTCAGGCTCACCAAGGTCCTCATGGACGGAGGCAGCGGCCTCAACATCATCTACGCCGAGACCCTCGGGCTCCTGCGTATCGATCTGTCCTCAGTCCGGACGGGCGCTGCGCCTTTTCACGGGATCATCCCCGGGAAGCGCGTCCAACCCCTCGGACAACTCGATCTACCCGTCTGCTTCGGGACACCCTCCAACTTCCGAAGGGAGACCCTCACGTTCGAAGTGGTCGGGTTTCGAGGAACCTTCCATGCAGTGCTGGGGAGGCCATGCTACGCCAAGTTCATGGCCGTCCCCAACTACACCTACCTCAAGCTCAAGATGTTGGGCCCCAACGGGGTCATCACCGTCGGCCCCACATACCGACACGCGTACAAATGCGACGTGGAGTGCGTGGAGTACGCTGAGGCCCTCGCCGAATCCGAGGCCCTCATCGCTGACCTGGAGAGCCTCTCTAAGGAGGCGCCAGACGTGAAGCGCCACGCCGGCAACTTCGAGCCAGCGGAGACGGTTAAATCCGTCCCTCTCGACCCCAGCAACGACGCCTCCAAGCAGATCCGGATCGGCTCCGAGCTCGATCCCAAATAGGAAGCAATGCTCGTTGACTTTCTCTGTGCAAACGCCGACGTTTTCGCGTGGAGCCCCTCGGACATGCCCGGCATACCGAGGGATGTCGCCAAGCACTCGCTGGATATCCGAGCTAGAGCCCGACCCGTGAAGCAGCCTCTGCGCCGATTCGACGAAGAAAAGCGCAGAGCCATAGGTGAGGAGATCCACAAGCTAATGGTGGCAGGGTTCATCAAAGAGGTATTCCATCCCGAATGGCTTGCCAACCCTATGCTTGTGAGAAAGAAAGGAGGGAAATGGCGGATGTGTGTAGACTACACTGGTCTAAACAAAGCATGTCCGAAAGTTCCCTACCCTCTGCCTCGCATCGATCAAATCGTGGATTCCACTGCTGGGTGCGAAACCCTGTCTTTCCTCGATGCCTACTCGGGGTATCACCAGATCAGGATGAAAGAGTCCGACCAGCTCGCGACTTCTTTCATCACACCCTTCGGCATGTACTTCTATGTCACCATGCCATTTGGTTTGAGGAATGCGGGTGCAATGTACCAACGGTGCATGAACCACGTGTTTGGTGAACACATTGGCCGAACGGTCGAGGCCTACGTCGATGACATCGTAGTCAAGACGAGGAAAGCCTCCGACCTCCTTTCCGACCTTGAAGTGACATTCCGAGGTCTCAAGGCGAAAGGCGTGAAGCTCAATCCCGAGAAGTGTGTCTTCGGGGTTCCCCGAGGCATGCTCTTGGGGTTCATCTTCTCTGAGCGGGGCATCGAGGCCAACCCGGAGAAGGTCGCGGCCATCACCAGCATGGGGCCCATCAAGGACTTGAAAGGCGTACAGAGGGTCACGGGATGCCTTGCGGCTCTGAGCCGTTTCATCTCGCGCCTCGGCGAAAGAGGCTTGCCTCTGTACCGCCTCTTAAGGAAGGCCGAGTGCTTCACTTGGACCCCTGAGGCCGAGGAAGCCCTCGGGAACCTGAAGGCGCTCCTCACGAACGCGCCCATCTTGGTGCCCCCCGCTGCCGGAGAAGCCCTCTTGATCTACGTCGCCGCGACCACTCAGGTGGTTAGCGCCGCGATTGTGGTTGAGAGACGAGAAGAGGGGCATGCATTGCCCGTCCAGAGGCCAGTCTACTTCATAAGTGAGGTACTGTCCGAGACCGAGATCTGCTACCCACAAATTCAGAAGCTGCTGTACGCGGTGATCCTAACGCGACGGAAGTTGCGACACTACTTCGAGTCTCATCCGGTAACTGTGGTGTCATCCTTCCCCCTGGGGGAGATCATCCAGTGCCGAGAGGCCTCGGGTAGAATTGCAAAGTGGGCGGTGGAAATCATGGGCGAGACGATCTCGTTCGCCCCTCGGAAGGCCATCAAGTCCCAGGTCTTGGCGGACTTTGTGGTTGAATGGGTCGACACCCAGCTCCCAACAGCTCCGATCCAACCGGAACTCTGGACCTGTTCTTCGACGGGTCGTTGATGAAGACAGGAGCAGGCGCAGGCCTGCTCTTCATCTCGCCCCTCGGGAAGCACCTACTCTACGTGCTACGCCTCCATTTCCCGGCATCCAACAATGTGGCCGAGTACGAGGCTCTGGTTAACGGGTTGCGCATCGCCATCGAGCTAGGGGTCCTACGCCTCGACGCTCGCGGTGACTCGCAGCTCGTCATCGACCAAGTCATGAAGAACTCCTACTGCCGCGACCCGAAGATGGAAGCCTACTGCGATGAGGTTCGGCGCCTGGAAGACAAGTTCTACGGGCTCGAGCTCAACCACGTCGCCCGGCGCTACAACGAGACTGCGGACGAGCTGGCTAAAATAGCCTCGGGGCGAACAACGGTTCCCCCGGACGTCTTCTCCCGAGACTTGCATCATCCCTCCGTCAAGACCGACGACACGCTCGAGCCCGAGAAGGCCTCGGCCCAGCCCGAGGCACCCTCGGCTCGGTCCGAGGCACCCTCGGCTCGGCCCGAGGCACCCTCGGCTCGGCCCGAGGTACCCTCGGCCCCCGAGGGTGAGGCACTGCGCATCGAGGAGGAGCGGAGCGGGGTCACGCCTAATCGAAACTGGCAGACCCCGTACCTGCAATATCTCCACCGAGGAGAGCTACCCCTCGACCGAGCCGAAGCTCGGCGATTGGCGCGGCGCGCCAAGTCATTCGTCTTGCTGGGAGACGGGAAGGAGCTCTACCACCGCAGCCCCTCGGGCATCCTCCAGCGATGCATTTCCATCGTCGAAGGCCAGAAGCTCCTACAAGAGATACACTCAGGGGCTTGCGGCCATCACTCAGCACCTCGAGCCCTTGTTGGAAACGCCTTCCGACAAGGTTTCTACTGGCCGACGACAGTGGCCGACGCCACTAGAATTGTCCGCACCTGCGAAGGGTGTCAGTTCTACGCAAGGCAGACCCACCAGCCCGCTCAGGCCCTACAGACCATACCCATCACCTGGTCGTTTGCTGTGTGAGGTCTGGACCTAGTCGGCCCCTTGCAGAAGGCACCCGGGGGCTACACGCACCTGTTGGTCGCCATCGACAAATTCTCCAAGTGGATCGAGGTCCGACCCCTAAACAGCATCAGGTCCGAACAAGCGGTGGCGTTCTTCACCAACATCATCCATCGCTTTGGGGTCCCGAACTCCATCATCACCGACAAAGGCACCCAGTTCACCGGCAGAAAGTTCCTGGACTTCTATGAGGATCACCACATCCGGGTGGACTGGGCCGCCGTGGCTCAGCCCATGACGAATGGGCAAGTAGAGCGTGCCAACGACATGATCCTGCAAGGGCTCAAGCCGCGGATCTACAACGACCTCAACAAGTTCGGCAAGCAATGGATGAAGGAGCTCCCCTCTATGGTCTGGAGTCTGAGGACAACGCCGAGCCGAGCCACGGGCTTCACACCGTTCTTTCTAGTCTATGGGGCCGAGGCCATCTTGCCCACAGACTTAGAATACGGTTCCCCGAGGACGATGGCCTACGCCGACCAAAGCAATCGAGCTAATCGAGAAGACTCACTGGACCAGCTGGAAGAGGCTCGGGACATGGCCTTACTACACTCGGCGCGGTACCAGCAGTCCCTGCGACGCTACCACGCCCGAGGGGTTCGGTCTCGAGACCTCCAGGTGGGCGACCTGGTGCTTCGGCTGCGACAAGACGCCCGAGGGCGGCACAAGCTCACGCCTCTCTGGGAAGGGCCGTTCGTCGTCGCCAAGGTTCTGAAGCCCAGAACGTACAAGCTGGCCAACAGTCAAGGCGAGGTCTACAGCAACGCTTGGAACATCCGACAGCTACGTCGCTTCTACCCTTAAGATGCTTTCAAGTCGTTCATACACCTCGTTCACACACAAAGTCTAGTCATCAAGGAAGGGTCAACCTTGCCTCGGCAAAGCCCGACCCTCCCTCGGGGGCTAAAAGGGGGGAACCCCCTCTGCGCCGAAATTTTTCTCAAAAAAAGTCTTCCATCAAAAAGGCTTCTGCGTTCCCTGGCTATATCAGTAGCAGGACCCCAAGAAGCGAACGAGGGCGCATGTAAGTGGCAAGGCTGACTGAGCCGAGGGACTCCTACACCTCTGGGATGCGGATACGTCACTCGTCACCTACCACGAAAAATGACTCCTACTTGGGCAAGCCACCCTGCTACTAACGAACGGGGCCGGATATGCAAAATGGAAGGAAAAGGAGCACGACTTTATACTACGATAATAAAGTGTTCGGGCCTCAGCGGCCGCAAAAGACACATGTGCATTCAAGGAAAACTGCTCCAGCAGAGTTAGGCGTCGCCCGGAGAAGGAGCCGCGCCCTCGGCTTCGTCCCCGCCTTCGGCAAAGTCCACCCCGGCCTCGGACGACGGCGCAGGCGGGAGGATCTCTGCCTCGAAGGTGGTTGCCAGCACCGCGCTCGGGCCCGCGGCGGCCGCGTCGAGCCTCTGGACTTCAGCCAGGGCGGCTTCATCTTTGTTAGGGAGGCAATACCCCTTGCTGACCCGCTCCAGATCCACGACGTAGTGGGAAGCAAGCACGGCGAAGGCCCGCCTGACGCCATGATGTAGCGCCTCGCGGAGTCTGCCACGCACATGGTCACCCAAGGCCTGCAGGCGACTTTGAGGGGAGCTTCCCGAGGGGACGTCGCCGAAGCCAAAGACCCGGCAGAAGTCCGAGATGGCCTCAGACATGGCCGCGTGGTCGGCCTCCCTCTGCTCGGCCGTTTGAGCAAGCGCCCTGGTGGACTCATCAAGGGCAGACTCGAGCTCTGCGAACAACCAAAGCGCAAGGCCTCAAACACAAGTGGAGGAAAACAGCCAGGACATACCTCCGGCTCGGGCACGCAGCTCCGAGCATGCGGCTTGGGCTACGGCTAGGTCTGCTGCAAGGGCTCCGGCCTGGCTTTCGGCCTCGGCGGCCCGACCCCGAGATTGATCCCGCTCATTGGCGACCTGGTCAAACTCCAACTACCGTCGCTGCACCTCTGCGCGTGCCGCTGCCGCCTCTGCTCCCAGATCGGCACAGAGCAACCGAAGGTCCGCCACCTCATCGCCCTACTGGGAGAGGCGCGCGGTAGCCCTAGCAAGCTAGGTCCTCAGGGATCGCAGCGAACCCCAGACATCAACCTCGCGGCGGATGAACGACGACTTGGCGGCGCTCAGATTCGTCAGATCCTGAGGGAAGGAAGCGGGGCGTCACAAAGGACGCCTTGATCACGAAAAAAGGTATGCCTGAATCATTACCTGGAGGATCTTGGGGACGTCCCTGCAAAAGACCTCCAAGGATGACCGGAGCGACCCCACCGTTGCCTCGGCACACTCACGGAGCTCATCCCAAGACTGCTCCTCCCGCTCATCGTCAAGAACGAAGAAGGGATCCGAGGTCTCACAGGTCCGGAACCAGAGCAACTAGCGCCGCCCCTCGGAGCTCCACCGCGCAGGGACAAGGCTGCCGCTCGGCGGGACGGGTCGCAGTTCCACTCCCCCCTCCTCCGAGGCACCAAGTAGCGACGCCTCGGCCATCTCAGCGTCGGCGGCAACAGGTCGCTCCACGGCCAGGACGGCAACGGCTTCGGCAGCAGTCGGCGCCAGCGTCGGCGGCATGTTTGGTGGGCCCGAGGCCACGTCCGTGCCAGCCGCCTCCCCAGCGAGACGGCCGCCTCAACAGAAGAGCTGGCCTCGGGAACTCGCTCCACGGAAACTGGTGCCGCCTGAGCCCCCCGCTGTGGGGCGTCTTGCGAGAAGGTCAGCTGAACGGCGAGGCTCGGCGCGGCACCGGCTGCGGAAGCCGACGCCGTCTTAAGGACCTTCCGGGGAGCCAGATCGGTCAGGCCATGACTCCGCTTGCTGAGGAGGAAAGGAAAGTCAGGGTCGAGACATACAAAGGAGGAGCTGAGACGAAGACATTCTAAGGTACTTACCCACTCCGGGCCATGATCAACCGTGCCTGTGGGGAGGTCTCTCGAATCTCGACCCCCGAAGGTACCGCCGAGGTCCGCCTCACCGCCAGCTTCGATACCATCCTCGCCTTGGGCACCCTAGACGCCCGGGAGATGGACTGCCCAGGCACTGCCACGGCGACCTGAGGGTCGCCCTCCTGCGATGCCGGCACGGGTGACGGTTTTTGGGCGTCTAGGGTGCCCAAGGCGAGGATGGTACCGAAGCTGGCGGCGAGGCGGACCTCGGCGGTACCTTCGGGGGTCCAGATTCAAGAGACCTCCCCACAGGCACGGTTGATCATGGCCCGGAGTGGGTAAGTACCTTAGAATGTCTTCGTCTCAGCTCCTCCTTTGTATGTCCCGACCCTAACTTTCCTTTCCTCCTCAGCAAGCGGAGTCATGGCCTAACTGATCTGGCTCCCCGGAAGGTCCTTAAGACGGCGTCGGCTTCCGCAGCCGGTGCCGCGCCGGGCCTCGCTGTTCAGCTGACCTTCTCGCAAGACGCCCCACAACGGGGGGCTCAGGCGGCACCAGTTGCCGTGGAGCGAGTTCCCGAGGCCGGCTCTTCTGTTGAGGCGGCCGTCGCGCTAGGGGAGGCGGCTGGCGCGGACGTGGCCTCGGGCCCACCAAACATGCCGCCGGCGCTGGCGCCGGCTGCTGCCGAAGCCGTTGCCGTCCTGGCCATGGAGCGACCCGTCGCCGCCGACGCTGAGATGGCCGAGGCGTCGCTACTTGGTGCCTCGGAGGAGGGGGGCGTGGAACCGCGACCCGTCCCGCCGAGCGGCAGCCTTGTCCCTGCGTGGCGGAGCTCCGAGGGGTGGCGCCGGTTGCTCCGGTTCCGGACCCGTGAGGCCTCGGATCCCCTCTTCGTTCTTGACGATGAGCGGGAGGAGCAGTCTTGGGATGAGCTCCGCGAGTGTGCCGAGGCAACGGTGGGGTCGCTCCAGTCATCCTTGGAGGTCTTTTGCAGGGACGTCCCCAAGATCCTCCAGGTAATGATTTCAGGCATACCTTTTTTCGTGATCAAGGCGTCCTTTGTGACACCCCGCTTCCTTCCCTCAGGATCTGACGGATCTGAGCGCCGCCAAATCGTCGTTCATCCGCCGCGAGGTCGATGTCTGGGGTTCGCTGCGATCCCTGAGGACCTCGCTTGCTAGGGCTACCGCTCGCCTCTCCCAGCAGGGCGCCGAGGTGGTGGACCTTCGGTTGCTCTGTGTCGATCTGGGAGCAGAGGCGGCAGCGGCACGCGCAGAGGTGCAGCGACGGCAGTCGGAGATTGACCAGGTCGCCGATGAGCGGGATCAATCTTAGGGCCGGGCCGCCGAGGCCGAAAGCCAGGCCGGAGCCCTTGCAGCAGACCTAGCCGTAGCCCAAGCCGCATCCTCGGAGCTGCGTGCCCGAGCCGGAGGTATGTCCTGGCAAGCGAGGTCCTCAGGGATCGCAGCGAACCCCTAACATCGACCTCGCGGTGGATGAACGACGACTTGGCGGCGCTCAGATCCGTCGATCCTGAGGGAAGGAAGCGGGGCGTCACAAAGGACGCCTTGATCACGAAAAAAGGTATGCCTGAAATCATTACCTGGAGGATCTTGGGGACGTCCCTGCAAAAGACCTCCAAGGATGACCGGAGCGACCCCACCGTTGCCTCGGCACACTCGCGGAGCTCGTCCCAAGACTGCTCCTCCCGCTCATCGTCAAGAACGAAGAGGGGATCCGAGGCCTCACGTGTCCGGAACCGGAGCCCTCGGACCCCGTCAAAAGGGGACCGGGTCCGGCAGATCACCCGTAGGTACTTTTGGAGCGCGCCTCCGGGCCTCTAGCCGACCCCTAACAAATGGGGCACGGGCGTCCACTCGGATTACCCATCAGCAGCTCACTGGAGACACCATGTTCGGCGCCCTCCATGGGCAACATGATGCTTTCCCCCCCCCCCCCTCCTCCTAGCGGAAAGGCGACGCAGGGGCGTATGTAAAGAAGTCGAGTCTGTCCTTGACCGTCCTCTTGCCCTGTGCGGAGGCTCGGGGGCTGCTCTCGCAAACCCGGCTCTAGCCAAACCGTTGACAGCGTCAACATACCAGCTCGAGAACTTGGGACCCGACCGTGCACCCGGGCTATGGCCAGCTTGCATGAGGGAACGACTAGACCGGCCGAAGCATTGCGAAATGCATTAAGACCTCGAAGGAGTCAAACCACTCCTCAGAGGCCTCGGGGGCTACACCCGGCGGGTGCGCTCGCGCGCACCCACCGGAACCAAACGCAACCGAGAAAGGTCGGTCCCCTTGCAAAAAAGTGCGACAAAAGCCTCCAAGCGAGTATTAACACTCCCTTCGAGGCTCGGGGGCTACTGTCGGGGACCATAATTAGGGGTACACTCAAGACTCCTAAATCTCAGCTGGTAACCCCCATCAGCACAAAGCTGCAAAGGCCTGATGGGTGCGATTAAGTCAAGGATCGGTCCATTCGAGGGACGCGATCACACCTCGCCCGAGCCCAGCCTCGGGCAAGGGCAGCCGAACCCGGAGGATTTACGTCTCGCCCGAGGACCCCCTCCGGCAACGGACACACCTTCGGCTCGCCCGAGGCCCAGTCTTCACCAAGAAGCAACCTTGGCCAAGTCGCCACGCCAACCGACCGAATCGCAGGGGCATTTAATGCAAAGGTGGCCTGACACCTTTATCCTGACGCACGCCCTCCAGTCGACAGAGCCGAAGTGACTGTAGTCACTTCGCCGCTCCACTGACCAGCCTGACAAGAGGATAGCGCCGCCTGCACCGCTCCGACTGCTGTGCCACTCAACAGAGTGAGGCTGACAGCAGCCAAGTCCAGCCTCAGGCGCCATAGGAAACTCCGCATCGACCGACCCCAGGGCTCGGACTCGGGCTCAGCCCCGGAAGACGACGAACTCCGCTTCGCCCGACCCCAGGGCTCGGACTCGGGCTCAGCCCCGGAAGACGACGAACTCTGCATCGCCCGACCCCAGGGCTCGGACTCAGGCTCAGCCTCGGAAGACGACGAACTCTGCATCGCCCGACCCCAGGGCTCGGACTCGGGCTCAGCCCCGGAAGACGACGAACTCCGCTTCGCCCGACCCCAGGGCTCGGACTCAGCCCTGGCCTCAGCCGACGGTCTCGAACTCGCCCGACCCAGGGGCTTGGACTCAACCTCGGCCTTGGAAGACAGACTCGACCACGACCTCGGAGGAGCCTCCACCTCGCCCAACCCAGGGCTCGGACCGACCACGTCATAGGAGGCGCCATCATTACCCTACCCCAAGCTGACTTAGGCTACGGGGAACAAGACCGGCGTCCCATCTGGCTCGCTCCGCCAAACAAGTAATGATGGTGCCCCGCACGCTCTATGACGACGGCGGCTCTCAGCCCCCTTACGGAAGCAAGAGGACGTCAACAAGGACCCGACAACCCCGATAGCTGTCCTTCCGCCAGGCTCCAGCGCTCCTCCGACGGCCACGACACCACACGAACCGGGTGCCAAGACCTCTCCGGCTGCCACGGTGGCATGTACTTAGGGCAGTAGCTCTCCTCTGCTAGACACGTTAGCACACTGCTACACCCCCCATTGTACACCTGGATCCTTTCCTTACGCCTATAAAAGGAAGGTCCAGGGCCCTCTTACAGAAGGTTGGCCGCGCGGGGAAGGACGGGACGGCGCTCGCGTAAGGCCGCTCGCTCCCTCCCGCGTGGATGCTTGTAACCCCCTACTGCAAGCGCACCCGACCTGGGCGCGGGACAAACACGAAGGTCGCGGGTTTCACCTCTCACGCCTGTCTCCCTCTGGCTTCTTCCCCCCTTCGCGCTCCGTCTCGCGCCGACCCATCTGGGCTGGGGCACGCGGCGACAATTTACTCGTCGGTCCAGGGACCCCCCGGGTTTGAAACACCGACAAGTAGTATTCCCCTTTGTAAGGAAAGACCATCATCTAGTTAAAACTAACGTGTAGCAACGAGATCTTTGTTGTTGTGTGCTCGTGATGTTTGTCTTTGTGTAATGACTGATTTGCTTCTTTGAAATGAGTGTTGATGTGTTGTGGCCATTAGTCCGCAATAACCTCAGTTTACTAGGTGAGCTCCATATAGATAGGTAGTTGGGTTCTCCCCCTGCTCTCTCCGTCTAAGCCTACATTTTCTCGCTATTCTTTCCTCTTGCATCTGCCCACTTGTCAACCTCCGGCTCCTCTTAATCAGTCAGGATCAGAGTCGACAATGCCTTCATCAAGTGTGTATTAACGCTCCTGTTAAGGGGGTTAGCCGCTAACCCTAATGAAGACAATGCGACCAACATCAACCAAAAAGATCAGAGTGGCGCATCGAAAGTGTGTGTGGGTCCTAACCCATAGGTCCAAGAGATCCTCAAGAATTGCATCAATCGGTCTCAAGCATCTGAAGGTCAAAGCAACCAATCCATAAGTTAGAGTTGCTGAAGTAAAAGTTGAGTCAGGAGAAGCTATGAAAGACCAATGAACCAATCTCATTTTCGTGCTAGCCTCTTCTTGAATCTCGAGGGCGAGATTCCTGTTAAGGGGGTTAGATCTGTAACACCCTGAATTTGGGGGTATGAAATTTCTTTTCTAATATCCACCAAATTCAGGTGTTACCCTCTCTTTTCCTTGCTTTTCTTTTCTTTTTCCTAAATAGTGAAGAGTTATTTTGTTTTATATAATCGTAAGCCGAGTAAAATAAAACCCAAAAGGGTCGTGATTATTGCACGACATGTTGGATCATCTTTTCTTTTTGTATGTTGACTTATTCTGGTTGTGCGTTCACGTAGTCCGCAAATTTGTGTTTGATTTTGAGTTCAAAAGAAAATAGCATAAAATATAAAATAGAAAACAAGAGCAAGAAATAGAGAAAAATGGGGAAAATCCCATCCACGCTCAACCGCCTATGCGCCCCCGCGACCCACCTAGACCCTCCCGCGCCTCTCCTCCCTTCCCCCCTCTCTTGGGCCACGTGGCCGGCCCACCTCGTGCGGCCGAGCGGCGTTCTCCCCAGCCGCGCTAGCCCAGCGCCCCTCGGCCCAGCCGCGTAGCAAGCCGCGCCAGCCCAGCGCCCCGCAACCCTAGCGCCCAGCGCAAAAGCCACCGCCTGGCTAGTCTACCCAGCGCGCTGCGCCCAACCGCATGCCCCGCGCGTGCTTGCCTACTACACGTCGCGCATGCGCGTCTTCCCCGCGCCGCCCACATCTTCCTAGCGTGCCCACGTCCTTCACCAACCACCACGACGTTCACCTCCCTCTCCCTCGCGCTCGGATCCATGTAGCGTCTTCGTCGTTTCGGCAAGGCTTACTGGCTAGCTGCTTAACCATCGCGCGACAGATCCGTCTGCGTCCACGGTCGCGTCGGTGTTCTGTCCTGCCGAAGTCGCCGAGTGCTGCCTCGTTTGCGATGTTTGTGCTCGCCTCACCGTTCGTCATCATCTCGAGGTGAGTACATCCGCATTCCCCATGCATGCTTGCCATCCATGGCCGAATAGCTCCTGTGCTCGCAGTCGAGTTCTACTCGCCCCGACGCCCACTACGCCCAGTCTGACGTCGCCTCAACCTCCTTCCCTGCCTGCAGCCTAGGCACGGTCGAGCCGCCCCTGCCCCGCGCATTTTCCTTTGGCCGAGTGTAGCCCCTGTGCACAACCCTCGCATGCTCCTCTTCGTGCCTCACTACTATCACTTAGTGCGTCGCGTACCCGTCAAGTCTCACTCGCGTGGTTTCGCATGTGATCACGGGTGTTGCGCACACCGTCGTCGTTGTTTGTGTGTTGTCCTCACTCTATTTCACGTGTGTCGCGTGCGCGATCCGCACACATTAGTTAATCACTTCGCTATAATCGTCCATGCGTAGTAATTAATTCTCGTTTAAATCATTGATTAATTGATAATTCACTTTATCTAAAATATCCCACATAAATAATTTATGTTAAATAAGTTGAACTTAGAAATATAGTTTTTTCGCGTTTAAGCATAATCTAGGTGTTGGGGGCCTTCGTCTTCCGAAGGTCCTCAAAAACATGATTTAACAGCGTTTTTGGAGTATAATACATGAACAGGTATCTTCGGACTCGGATCAGAACCACAATATGAAGAAGTACAAAGAATGCGAAGGTTGGCGCAGGGCCGAAGCTATGCGCAGGGGACCTTTGGCGTGATGGCAGAAAGCGAACACACTTAAAAGGGAAAAGGCTATTCAGACCTCGATGGATTACTATAGAGTCATTAGCAAATGTAAAGGGCATGAATGTAATTTTACATGGGCTGCGTCCCATGCCTATAAATTGATGAACAGTGCCCTCATACTGTTCACACTGACTGGACATTTACTTTTGTGTCACGCTTGTACTCTTTCCTTCTTTCGAGCCGAAGGTACATTTGTAACTTGATATCATTTCTATTTTTCCATAATAATAAAATAGAAATGAATTGATAATAATACATAATTGTCCATGTTATCTTTTATATTTCATATGATTCTCTCTTCATTATTAAATGTTATGCTGATGAAGGTATGTCCTTCATAACCTTCATCCAAAAATCATTATATCCAAGGGAAATAATGCTTCGAAGGATGAAGGACTTTAATGTTTAATATTTCTTGTGTTGCCTTGTTCTTAATTCATAGTATTTGAGAACAAGTCCCCAACATTGGCGCCCACCTCCGGTGAACTCTTTTCGACCACCTTCGGCAACCACTGACCTTCGTCATGCCACCGAAGAAAGCTTCAGCGACAGGGACTGCCACTCTGCAGCCGCTGGACCCAAACCAGGAGACCCTTTCTCTTCGAGAGGCCCGAAGCCAGAAGAGGAAGGCCACTAGTCCAACACCCCAGGAGGACGAGTTGGACCAAGAAATCAGAAACATGGAGATGCTTCATCAACAAGTACAAAGGAAGAAGGAGAAGATGGCCTGACTAGCCGACCTTCAGAGGCAGATTGACGAAGCCACTGAAGAAGTATGCCATCTTGTTCAAGATGAGCAAGAATGAAGGCCCCAACACAGGGAGCTTCATCAAGAAGGCTTGTTCGATGATGATGGATGGTATGATGATTCCAATCATGGTACCTTTACTTTTGACGATGCTTCTCCCTTGGCAGCAGAACTGCAGGCTATCCCATGGCCCCCATCGTATAAGCCACCTCAGCTTCCAATGTATGATGGGCATTTAGACCCGAAGCAATTTTTGATGAGCTATGAAGCAACCATATCTTCATATGGAGGCAATGTAGCCGTCATGGCCAAATCCTTTGTCATGGCAGTTAAGAATGTGGCCTAGACATGGTATTCTTCCCTTCGGCCAGGAACTATCACTTCATGGCAGAAGCTCAAAGACATGCTGGTGACAAGCTTCCAGGGCTTCCAGACAAAGTCAGTCATAGCTCAGGGTCTGTTTCAATGCACGCAAGATCACGAGGAGTATCTCCAGGCATACGTCCGAAGGTTCTTGCATCTGAGAGCACAAGCGCCTATAGTGCCCAATGAAATTGTCATTGAGGCCATGATCAAGGGGCTTCGTCCAGGACCTACTGCCCAGTATTTTGCTAGAAAGCCTCCACAGACTTTGGAGAAGCTGCTTCAAAAGATGGATGAATACATCCGCGCTGATAATGACTTTCGTTAAAGAAGGGAGGAGGCCTACAGGTTCTCTGAGATGACCAGGGGCTTCGGAGGGAGAATCCACCCAAGGCACGTCAGGTCAATCCACTCCACCCAGAATGACAACAGAGGAAGTCAGCAACAGAGGCCACAATATTCCTCGTAAGCTTCGGGGCACCAACAAAGCTATCTTTGGCCGCCAGCTCCAAGGGGCAGAGGCGCCAGGGGCTTCGGAGGAAGGTTTGGGGATCAGCCCAGAAAAATTTATTGCTTATTCTGTGGTGAGGACAAGGGCCATACTACAAGGATGTGCCATGTCACCATTCAGAAACAGAAAAAAATAGCAGAAGCTGCAGCTCAGCAGAACCAGCCGAAGCAGGTCATGAATACTGCTTCATATCACTCACCCTACATAGCAGAGTATGTGGGTAACCATCCTGCAGCGTCTGTTGCTTCGGCTAGTGAGCCACAGGCATCTTGGCCACAACCTCCACCTCCGCCACCACTACAACCTGCATATTCACGCGGCCAACAGCCAGAAGGGAGTCAACAGACCCATCAGCAGAGAGACTTCAGGGAGGAGTCCGAAGCTCGCACAGTCAACAGTACTGTGCCAGAGTCGAAGCATATCTACTAAGAGATATCCTACCCATGAATCAGTTTTTACATTCATTTTCATTCTCTTTCTTACTAAGGAACAATTGTTAAAAACTTAGTTTTCTTGTCGTTTTCAATTCCTTGTAATAGCTTCGATTTTGCCATAGTGAAAATATATCTTCTCCACAGACTTACGGAGTCCAAAAAGTCGTCGAGGCACAAAAAATCGTTCCTAAGTCACAAGTATCTTCGAAGCTACAAAAAGTCGTTGTACAGAACGCAACGTAAGTTTGTCGAAGTCGTTCTACGGAACACAGCGTAAGTTTGCTGAAGCTACAATATTCGTTCCTAAGGGAGCGCAGTGTAAGTTTTCTGGTCAAAAGTCATTCCAAAGGGAATGGAGAGCCAAATACCGCTGAAATATAAGGCGAAGCGCGAAAAGTCAACGCGAATACCGCCGAAATAGAAGGCGAAGAAGATCAAAAGACGTTCCTAAGGGAATGCATAACTTACAGTGAAAAGTCAGCGCTGATACACCAAAAAATAAGAGGTGAAGCCAAAAAATAAACGGCAAAGAGATTGTGTATTCCAATGTGGGGATGTGTGTGTGTCTTCGGCACAAATATCATTTTGCATAATCATAACATCATCACATCATTCGCATAACATAACATCATACATCATGTTGCATCAATGGCACAAGAAGGGGATACAATGTTAATCTTCGGAGAATGCTTCGAAAAAGTGAAATTGTGCTAAGGCACAAAATAGGTTTTGAAGAAATACAGCTTCATCAGCTCTGGTGTGGAGGAAAAATCTATTGATGATGAAGCAGTAATGTTTTTGCGATGATTGGAGGATTTTTCATGAAGTATAAAAGCTCTTCTTTACGAAGCATGAAAAGAAGGGAAGGTGTTTTTTTGCTGAAGTCTCAAAAACGGTATGTATGTAAAAGTTTCATGCATCGCAAAGAAATGAATCACAAAGTTATTCATATATTACATTCAAAACTCATGAGCACCAAATATTACAAGCATAGTCCAGCAAATGTTACATTAATGTTTTAGCAATGTTTTTACAATATCTATTATTCTTCCTTCAAAACTTCGTCTGCAGCTTCGGTCAGCAGTTGAGTCACGACTTCATCCATAATGCTTTTGGCCATGTTAATAATTTCTGCTGATTCCTTTGCCTCTAGCTCGATAAATGACTCGAAGGGCTCTGTGGGAGGAGATAGTTCGGCTGCGGTAGAAAACGTAAATAAGTTCGAAGTCACAAAAATAAAAAATAAAGTTAAAAGTATTAAGCAATACCTATTCGCCTTTCGAGTTCCGCAGCTTTTTCAGCTGCCTTCGTTGCTTCCTTAGCATCGTGAGTATCTTTTTCGCTCTTCTTTATTATTTCGTGAGCCATCCCTCGGCCGCCATTTTCCCAGATGCCAGTAAAGAATTTTCCACCAACTAAGCTTGCTTCGGCTGAGGGGTCCTTCATATCATCAATAGATAAAGTAGCTTCGACTTGGGCCAAAGCTTTCACATGATCGCAACATGACTTCTCCAAAATAGCCGCAATTCCCCTTGCACCTGAGAAGGCGCAGACGTCCCCACGGTCATTTAAAATCTCCTCAAAAGCTTCGGCCTCGCTGCTGATCCACTCAATTGGCCCCTCGGGATCGCCCCGTATGAAGTTGTCTTCACTTGAATATGTGCCAACATTGGCGAAGCTAGTTTTTATCTTTTCCACACATTCTACAGATTTTTCATAACATCTTTCTTTTGAGGAGCGAAGTTCTACAACTGTTTTTTCCCAATAATTTTTCCAGTAATCACTAGCATCTCGGTCAGCTTCGGCAATAGCACATTTCAATTTTGCTTCAGCCAGCTGTTTCCGAAGGTCCTCAATTTCACATTTCTGGGCTTCAGCTTGGGCTTTGGAAGTAGCTTCGTCTTCTTTTATTTTGTTCACCAATGAATTTAATATTTTATCTTTTTCAAGACCTTTGTTCCTTAGTTCAATTACTTCGGAACGAAGGTTGTTCAAAGCTATAGTGCATCCTTCGTCTTCGACACTTTTCTGCGCCCTGAGGGCATTGCTAAGAATTAGACCCTGCAAAAGAAGTGCGGTATTAAGTATAAGCAAATAAAAAAATTGTTTTAAAGTACAAAAAACTCATTCTCATACCTTTAAACTACTATATGCTAAGCTGTCGGCCAATTCATCTTTCGATAGCACCGAAAGCCCGTCTTCTAGTGTCGGGAATCCGAAGCTTCTGCTCATCTCCCAGTAGACAGAAATCTCCTTGCTGTCTGGGAGACAATACAAGAAATCTTCTTCTCCGCTGCCGTTGAATATCAATGCCCCCTCTGGATATTTCAGTTTTTGGGCATAGTATTGAGCTTCTCGCTTTTCTTCTTCAGATAACCTTTTTTCGAAGCGTGTCGTACAATATAATCAAGAACTTTGGAAGATGCTTCGGGAGTAGGAGTGGCAGTTTTTTCAGGAAGAATTTGTTCTGCAGCTTCTTTTTCCGTTTCCTCTTCTCCGGTTTCCAAGGATTTCTCCTTGGCGGGCTCTGAAGGCCCAGCTTCGGTCTCGGCCTGGCTCTTTGCAGCGTCGGCTTCGGTTAGTTTTGTCTCAGTCTGCGTTTTTGAAGCTTCGGCAGTTTTCCCTGGAGTAGAGCTTGAAGTCTTTATCGTCTCCAGCGCATCTAGTATGTTGACCATCCTTTTCCTCTTGGGGGTCGCTGTAAGACCTTTTTGTGCCTTCGGCACTGTCACTTCTGCCGAAGGCCTTATAACTTCTAATATCTTTGTTCCTTCGACCCTTATCTCTTTAATATTATCGGCCTTCGGCTCAGCTAATTTGGCTGAGGATGCCTTCAGCATTGCAGTCGGCTCTTCAATCTTCTGCGTAAGCGTAGATTCTTTGGCTTCAGTAGCCGAAGAGGTCTCACCGCCAAATTCGGGCACTGTGGCCGGATCAATGTAGCGTGGTCGGTGAGTAAGAACCTTCACATTTCTCCTCTTCGGCGTGGGCTCACTCGGAGCAGCTGAAGTAACATCCTTCTCAGAAGTTGCACTTTTTCTCTTCTGCCCCCTTGGCGGGTAGCGGTAGTCAGGATACAAAAATCCGATAGCATCAAAAACTCTATTTAGCCTCTTCTTTTTTCGGCTCCCGAAGGCCGCAGATAGTGCGTTATCTTCATACTTGGAGTAGGCTCCAAGTAGTTCATCGCTGGTGTTTTCAACACACTTCAGCCAGTCGTCGTCTGGTTCGATAAATTGGTCTCTAAACTTGAAAGTATATTTTAGTCGAACCAAACCACCTTCGTTAGGGTTGCTAATGGTCTCTTTTGGCATCTCCCAGCTGTCTATCAGTGGCCATATCCTATAGGCCACGTGTTCTTGGACTAAGTCCCTTGTCCCGATGAAAGAGCAAACTATGTCGAAGGCCCTTCGGCATCCTTCGGCTGCTTCATCAATCTCTACCTTCGGTTTCCGAAGGCCGAAGTGGGACCAGATGGGGCGCATGATGATCTCTTTAATATCTTCTCTCGCCTTTAAATCATTTTTCACATAGAACCATTCTTTCATCTAGTCTCCAGGCCATCTCTTCCAAAAGGTTGGCACTGGGCAGCTTGAGCCAGAACGAGCAACAAAGCTGTAGCAACGAAAATTGTTATGATACTGCTCCTTACCCCAGGGCTTCGTCTCATATAAAAGTTTGTGCATGCTGCAGAAACATTTTGCACTTGGTTCCAAACCTTGACTCCTCACGGCCCACACGAAGATCCCCATTCTGATAATTGCTTTGGGGGTAATCTGGTGAAGGAAAATCTCATATATCTTTAGAACTTCAACCACAAATCTGCTTAAGGGGAACCGAAGCCCAACCTTGAAGAAGCTTCGGTAGATTACGACTTCATTCTCTTCAGGAACGGGAACAATCATGTCTCTGTTGTCAGCCCTCACAATAGACATGTCTCAAAAATACCTTCCTCTCATGTTATCAAGATGGCTCTGTCTGATATTCGATTTCCCGAACACTGCGTGACTTGGTCGCTAGGGCCGATCTTCGGAGTCTTCGCCCCCGCTTTCTGCATCATAACTATCGCTGTCATCGTTATCTTCAGATAAGCCTTCTAGGATTTCTTTTGTAATCTTTTCTTTATTTGTCTTTGCAATTGACTCAATGAATGCAGCAGTCTTTTCCTCCAGAAGCTTCTTCTCTTCGGTTAGCTTCGTTTCAGCAACTGTTTTCTTGTCCTGAGACATCTTATCTTCGGAACCGACGAAAATATGTTCTTAAACCCGAAGCTTTGAAAAATTAAAGAAACTAAGCAACTGTTCGAAAGCAAGAGCTAAGAAATCAAGCAAAGCAAAGCAGGCGTACCAAATGTGCTCGGGGTGGGTTCTTATTTATACGCCCAGCGCGCTCCAAGGTGGAGGGCCCCGTCTATCATTGACTATTGCTATTCTAGCAAAGGGAAGGTGTTTTTTTGGACCTTCGGCTTAGGGCCTTCGTCCATATCGCAATCTGAATTTGTTATTCTAACAAATTAACCTTGCGAGGGGCTACTGGTGGGGGCCTTCGCCTTCCGAAGGTCCTCAAAAACATGATTTAACAGCGTTTCTGGAATATAATACATGAACAGGTATCTTCGGACTCGGATCAGAACCACAATATGAAGAAGTACAAAGAATGCGAAGGTTGGCGCAGAGCCGAAGCTATGCGCAGGGGACCTTCGGCGTGATGGCAGAAAGGGGAACCGACTTAAAAGGGAAAAGGCTATTCAGACCTCGATGGATTACTATAGAGTCATTAGCAAATGTAAAGGGCATGAATGTAATTTTACATGGGCTGCGTCCCGTGCCTATAAATAGATGAACAGTGCCCCGTACTGTTCACGCTGACTGGACATTTACTTTTGCGTCACGCTTGTACTCTTGCCTTCTTTCGAGCCGAAGGTACATTTGTAACTTGATATCATTCCTATTTTTCCATAATAATAAAATAGAAATGAATTGATAATAATACATAATTGTCCATGTTATCTTTTATATTTCATATGATTCTCTCTTCATTATTAAATGTTATGCTGATGAAGGTATGTCCTTCATAACCTTCATCCAAAAATCATTATATCCAAGGGAAATAATGCTTCGAAGGACGAAGGACTTTAACGTTTAATATTTCTTGTGTTGCCTTGTTCTTAATTCATATTATTTGAGAACAAGTCCCCAACACTAGGGTGTTCGTTCGTCGCGTCAAGTTCACATTAGTAACATTATTTTGTCACGACGCAAGTTTGAATGAACTAGTTAATTATTTGTTATTTATTAGAATAACAATTTGAATAAAACTAATTGCTAGTTTTATTTGCGCATTTATAAATACCTGTTTATGTGATTATCCTGATCGAAGTGCTTTTGAATTAATATACTTAATATAATCATGATATTTGTTAGTGATCCTCGTGTGTCGCGCGCGCTGTTGTGCGCATTGTTTCGCGCACGCGCAGCGCGTCGTCGGGGTCCCGACGACATCCGTCTACCCCCTAGACGATGTTCGTCTACCCCTAGACGACTCCCGTCTACCCCCACCCCCGTCTACCTCGTCTATCCCGCGTCGCTAATTAATTTCCTATTTAATTGTCGGTAAGTAAACTGAATACTCAATCGGATTAAAATTATGATTTTAGTTAGGCGTTTGTAAATATGTGGTAATGTGATTTTAACAACTTAGATGTGGTATTTAATACCTATTTAGTGTTTAGTATAAACACGATGTCTGTTAGCGACTCTCGTGAGTCGTGCGCGTCGTCGCACTGTCTACGCGTTGTTCGCACGTGTGGCGTTCGTCGTCGTCGTGTTGTTCGTGCGTTATTCTCGTGTTGTCGCGCGTCGATCGCGCGTGGCACGCATGCGGTTCGCACGCGTTGTCACACGTCGTCTGCGTGCGTCGCGTGTGCCACTTACGCATGTCGCTCGCCTTACCGCGCATCATTCACACATATCTCACGTGTCGATGGTGCGGGTCGCACGACGTCTGATCATGATAATAAATTGTTTTTGCTTATAATCACTCATGTTAATAACAATAACTTATCAGGTCACAAATTCTAATTAATTTATTTAATGATTGCTCGACTAATGCTTATTAGATTAGTATTCCAATTACATTAAATATATAATTGTCAACTTGTGTTTTTATGAATAAATATTAACATGGTTGATATTGACTTAAATAATTTTTATTTATTTGATAGTTGTATAGTTTAAACACGACATCTAATTAGTTCTTCTCCGCCTGTCGCGTGGGTTGTTCCGCATGCGTTGGCATGTTGTTTCACGTGTCGTTCGCGTGCTGCTTGTACGTCGTCATCGTTCGTTCGCGCGTTCGCGCCACACGTCTGGTTCGCATGTTGTCGCGTGCTGTTCGCGAGCGTCGTCACGCGTCAGTCGCACATGGTCACGCGTTGTCGTGCGCGCTGTTCATGTGCTCCTTCGCACGTGCCGTTCAGCACGTGGTAACGTGCTATTTCGCGCGTCGTAATTTCGCCTCGCTTAGAATCGTTCATTTTTATTAAATTACTTATTTTACTCACAGCTGTTAGTGTAGCAGATTAATCAAACTAAATAGTAGATATAATTTATAATTGATAAGGTCGAATTAATTGTAAGCGTTAATACTTGTTTAGCGTAAACGTGATATCTTCCCAACCGTCGCTTCGAGTTCGACATTTCTTTTTCCTCGCGTGACCGTAGTAACGCTCTCTATTTTGTTTTGCATGTTTTATTATGTTTCTATTTGAATGATGTAATGTTCTTATGCATATATATGTTTGCTCATTTGTGCCTGTTTGTATTCGATGTGCGTCGCGAATAGATTGCGATCTGTTTCCGAGCTTCGAGGGATCGAACATCAAGCGTTGACGACCAAGTGATCTGATTCTTCGAGTTCTGCAAAGTTGAAGACCCTGAACATCTGTTTGGTGAAGGCAAGTGTTCTCTGACCCATTATGTCCTATCTACTTATAATTCACAGTCCCGCATTACCTAATTCAAACCTAAGGATTGACTAGCTTTGTATCTACCCTGTCCTTGATTACCTTTTGAGTTATTATGGTTAGCTTTATGTTGTTGCTTTAACTTAATCAATGAACATGATGTGATCATTTATGATACGATACTGTTATCCTGATTATGTTGATGATCTTGTGATACTCTAGGGGGCTCGGGCCATTTTCCCTGAGTACCTCTCCATAAGGACCTGTTCGTGGAGTGACCACCCGGGATAACAGTGCAGCCATGAGGGTGGAATGGGACGCCCTTAGCTGATTAATTAGATGAACCTGGGGGTATAGTTGGCTTTGCCGGAGGGCCGTCAATGGGGGTCGGGGCGTAGTGCTCACTCTGCCATGGTTGGGGTGCAGAGGTTAATTCAATTTGGTTTTGTTAGTCACCCACCTTGGGAAGGTGTACTGCGTTTGTACGACTGGTGAAACCTAACGAGCAGCTATACACCAGGGGAGTCTTTGTAAAGGCTACGTAGTGTATCCATGGCCCTTCACGTTGGTAGTGAAGATCGGATCTTGCAAACCCAGGCTGGAAAGGGCTCACGGCTCATGGGTAAAGTGTACGACCTCTGTAGAGGGTTAGAAACTGATATATCAGACGTGCTCACGGTTATGAGCGGCCTTGGGATCCTCTTTGATTAGAGATACAGATGGTTCGAGATACAATGGTTTTATTTATGGTTTTGGGTCGATGATGATAATGATTTTTCTCGATGAGGAAATGGTTCACGGGTTGGCTATTACTAAAACTTGGCTTTCAATAATAATAAATACTTGACCAACTAAAAGCAACCGCTTGAGCTTAACTCCACATAAAGCTAGTCCACCTTAGCCAAATGGGACATTTTGTAACACCTAATTTGTAAGAGATCATATTAAAAGGAGAAAAGTGTTTTCCTTTATTTATATGTGTGTATCGCATCCATTTGTCGTCACATGTGAACACCACCTTTAAAAACAATTAATAAAAATATATATCACTAAACCATGGCATCATGCTGGATTTTATTTGGTGTGCATTTTGTGACAACATAAAATGACAAGAAATATATTAAAGCTTAAAGTGGAATTTAAATTCTAAAAGGAATTCCAGAATTTAGAAAATAAAAGCAAACAAATATTATGTGATATAAAAATATAAATAATATATATAAATATATCTCCAAATTAGAACTTGTCATGGCACAATATAATCTAAGGATAAATTGGTCACAAGTTTGAATTTAAACTAGAATTTAAATTTGAACTTGAGAAATCTAAAAAAAGAGAAAGGAAAATGTAAAAGGAAAAAAATAGAAGAGAATTCAGTCGGCCCACTCACCTAACTCCTCTCCTGCGGCCCAACCTCGCATTTCACCGCGCTGGCCCAGCTGGAAGACCTCCACGCGCTGACCAGTGGACCCATGTTGTCATCCCCTGGTGCCGCGCGGCCTAAAACCACTCTCACTGCACGCTGGGCCCACGCGTCAGTCGCTGCTTCCTCTCCTTCATAACCGAGCCCGCGAGATCCTCGCCACGCGGACCGCGCTCACCTCGCGCGGGGAGCTCTCCGGGGACCTCGGAATTGCGTAACGACCGCGCTCCTACACGTCTTAAAGACCATGTTCCCGTCACCCAACACCCTTGACCGCCTCCTGTTCCCTAGAACTCAAAAGGGCCGCCGTCGTGGTAGAACTCAGTCCGCCACGCGCCAAGTGTCGCTCGCCGTCGACTTGTCCTCTGTTGAGTGTGCGGGTTCACCTCCGTGATCCCTCGAAGCCGGCGCAAGGGTCGCCCGGGCTTGTCTTCATCCCAGGAGCATTGAATTGCTCGTTGGAGTCGAACTAGACTAGGGAGTCGCGCCGTCGCATCGTCGGAATCGTCCTTGCGACGAAAGGCTGGTATGACTGCTCTGGCGAGTTCGCCTCCCTCTCCCCTTTTCCTCGATGTAGTTTCGCTCTGTTTAGGTTGGTAAGCCGCCGATTCGCCGTGTCCGGCCATGGCGCCACCGCATGCGAGAACGCCGTCGTGTCTGTTCGCCGGGAAGAGCAGGTGTTGGGGAACGACGCGTTAGAAGTCGTCGATCTCAGGATTAGCGGATAAGATTAGATCACTACTTACCCCTTCGCAAAATCAATCATGACCATATATCTCATATCCAGAGGCTGCAGTTAGATCTTAGTATTTAAAATCTATGTCGTCAGATCCAAATCTAAGGGTTGTGGTTGCGTACCGGTTCGCGGTGGGACGGATCTAATCCGGGCCATCCGCGCTTGATCGGACGGCCGTCAACGCTTCATACCGCTTCGGCGTCCGTAGTTTGCAGAAAGGACCTTATAATTTTAACAAATCAACCCGCCATCCAAATGGACTGTACGCTGTCTGGGGTAATTTACCCCGAGGCCCCTGCTGTTCTCAGTATTGTTGCGCCCAGACCAGAGAGTAGAAAAATCAGAGAAATTAAATTATAAGTGGATTTTTAATATATAAATAATTGTTATAACTTGCTAAATTCATAGAAAATCTATTTTTGGTCCAAATTAACCCATTTCAACTCCTATAATTTTGTAATATTATTTTTTTATCACCTAGAGCCTCTGTTTTGACATAAAAGTAGTAAAAAATTAATTTCCCACTTACTCCTATTTTAAGCACATAAAACTTTTGAAAATTCATATCTTAAAATATATAACTACAAAAATTATGATTCCTGTTCCTAGGTTTATATTTTAATGTGTAGATTATTATTATGTATTTTGTTTACATGTTTGGTGTGATGTTAATTTTCTCTACATACTGTGCTTGTTTGTATTGTGGCGAATAGAAGAGCCTGTGACTGAGAATCCTGGTGACCAGCAGATAGAAGTAGTTGAGCAGGAGCTCATTGAAGGCAAGTTGTGCCCTTGACCACTTTTAAACCTAATAATGTTCTTTAATATCATTTATTCATGCATAAGTTAATTTTGATGGGACCCAATAGGCCACCCTAGATTCTTATTCCATTTTACCTTGTTATCCTTGAATCATTTGGGTAGTTTTGCTATTGCTTTACATGGTTTTGGGATAATATTTTGTTAGATTCATGTTCCAGTTATTTTGTTATTCTATTTATGTTCATGTCAAGATCATTAATGTTAATTGGAACATGGAGCTTAACTTGAGAAACATGTGCCACCACAAGGGTTTAATGGGATGCCCTTGGCTGACTAATTAGGAAAGCTAGTGGAAAACTACCTTACCCAAAAGGGGCAAGGGCAGTAGGGGGTTGCATGCAAGGAGGTTCTCGGGTTGATTTTGCTGCGATGGCGGTTAGACGGGGGATTCTTGCAAGTGCGCTTCCCATAAACTGTAGAGGGTTGTCGGAAGCTAGTGGAACTTTGTAAAGGCCTCGTAGTGTTGAACTGCCCCGCTTCCTTGGTAGAGGTGTATGGGAGTTGCGACCCCTTGGCAGATGGGTAACATGACTTGTGGGTACAGGGTACAACCTCTGCAGAGTATAAAACTGGTATACTAGCCGTGCTAGCGGTCATGAGCTGCTCAGGACTCTTTGATGATTAATTTGTGGAACTTAAATTCAATTTGTCATTTGCATTGCATGGGATTATTTATTAATTTTGTTCTATTATTTTTCTTAAGGTTTGGTATTTACTTACATTTAGTAACTGCTAATAAAATTTTGACGAACTACTTAAAAGCAATGTTCAGCTTTAACCCCTATTGTTGATTAGCCTTACACATCACATAAACTCCCACCTTTGGTGAGTTCATGCCACTGGTTCCCCACAACTTGTTGAACTATGATCATGTGTGAGCTCACCCTTGCTGTCTCACACCCCCCCACAGGAGAAGAACATGTGGTTCAGGAGGAGCCACAAAGCGAGGAGTTTGATCTGATCTAGGTGGTGTTTCCCCAGTTGACTTTTGCATCAAGGATGTTCCTTAGTTTGCTTTATATTTATCTTTTTATTTTGTAATAAGACTTCTGCTATGTAATACTCTGATTTTTGTGACATTTATCTCTATACACTCTGTTATTATATATGTTGTCTTCTTTGGCGCATGTATGAGATGCACCCGGCTTTGTTCCTTAAAGCCCGGGTGTGACAGAACTGGTATCAGAGGAAATGTTGACTGTAGGACGAAACCTAGATAGAAATGGACAAACCCTTACCTACTTATCTTACTCTGATTCATTCTATACTTATCTCACTCTGATTCTTTCTATACTTATCTTGATCATGTCTCACCTTCTACTGTTCCACTTTGATTATTCTTATCTTTTCTATTCTAAGACAAGAAGGTTTTCACACCTTAGAATCCTACATTTATGACCTTTTTAAGAGATAGGAGACCTAAGACAAAAATGAAAATTATTTTCTCTACTAAAAATGTTGGTTGATTGTTCTGATGATAAATGTTTGATTTGCTTCTTTGATTGATTGAAACATTATAGTTGGGCATCTTAGCATGTACCACCATAAGGTAATGTATTAGCTTTAGTAGGTGACACACTAATCTACTAACTAATAAATCCCCCGTAGTAACAATTCCTCGTAATTACTCGCCTTGTCTACAATTCTTCCTTTCTTACCCTGTGTTTCTAACCCAGATGGGCTACCCCTATAGTGTTAGAAGAGAGCACTATAGATGTAATCCTTGGTATGTCATGGTTAAGAAAGGCAAAGGCAATTTATGCACTGTGCTAAAGGAACCATAGAACTCACCAGTTCCAAAGGAGAAAGATTTGAAGTTGGAATTGCAGTAACTACCGCCACCAGACTAGCGGCATTCTTAGTAGATGGGAAGTTTGTTGGTGACAACATCCGTGTGGTTAAGGATTTTCCAGATGTCTTTCTAGAGGAGTTACCATGGATGCCACCAGATAGGGAAGTTGAGTTTGTCAAAGATCTCTTACCTAGGACTACTCTTACTTCCAAATGGCCATATGTGATGTCTATAGAAGAGTTAAAATAACTTAAGAAGCAGTTAACAGAGTTGCAAAGGGTTGGGTACATTTGACCGAGTTCTTCACCTTGGGGAGCAACGGTTCTGTTTGTACAAAAGAAGGACTGATCACAGCGGATGAGTGTGGATTATAAGTCCCTTAATGATGTCACTGTGAATAACAAGTATCCGTTACCCCGCATTGAGGATTTATTTGATCAGATGAGAGGTGCTAGGGTATTCTCGAAGATTGATCTCCGATCGGGATACCATCAAATGAAGATTAGGCCGTCGGATATTCCCAAGACGGCTTTCTCAACCCGATATAGATTATATGAGTTCACTGTTATGTCGTTTGGATTAACCAATGCACCAGCTTATTTTATGAATTTGATGAATAAGGTGTTTATGGAGTATTTGGACAGATTCATCATAGTATTCATCGACGATATTCTTATTTATTCCAAGAGTGAGAGTGATCATGAGGAACATCTGAGATTGGTGCTACAGAAGCTACGGGATAATCAACTCTACGCCAAGTATAGCAAATGCGAGTTTTGGATTGGCGAGGTGCCATTCCTTGGACATATCATTTCTAATGGAGGAATATCAGTGGATCCTGCTAAAGTCAAGGAGATTATGGCGTGGAGTATTCCCACTACAGTTACTGAGGTCCGGAGTTTCTTGGGACTTGCAGGATATTATCAGAGATTTATTGAAGGATTTTCTAAGATTGCTAAGCCTATGACCTCGCTTCTGGAGAAGGGAAGAGAGTTCAAGTGGGATGAGAAGTGCCAAGATAGCTTTGATCAATTAAAGAAGAAGTTGATGTCGCCACCAGTGTTGGTTATGCCAGATCTACAAAAGGGATTTGATATTTATTGTGATGCATGTGGCCAAGGCTTGGGATGTGTGCTCATTCAAGAAGGACATGTGATCGCCTACGTGTCTCGTAAGTTGCGGAAACATGAGTTGAGCTACCCCACTCATGACTTAGAACTGGCAGCTGTAGTGCACACACTTAAGATATGGAGACATTATATCATGGGAACCAAGTGTCAAGTGTAAACGGATCATAAGAGTTTGAAGTATATATTCACACAGAAGGATCTCAACCTTAGGCAACGCCATTGGTTGGAGCTTATTAAGGATTATGATTTGGAGATTCACTATCACCCGGGCAAGGCAAATTTGGTTGCAGATGCCTTGAGTCGAAAGGAGCATGTTCATTTAGCTGTTGTTGCCCAGCTACCCGATGAGATTGTTGAGGATTTCAGAAGACTTAACCTGGGGATAGTTGCTCACACTGAAGGAGTTATTATTAATGTGGAACCTACCTTGGAGCAAGAAATCCGCAAAGGTCAGGTTGGTGATGCTAAGATACAAGAGATTAAGGACCTAATTACTGAAGGTCGAGGTCCAGAATTCACGGAGGATGAGCAAGGCACTGTATGGTTCAAGGACAGGATATGTGTTCCTGATATTGAAAGCCTTCATGAGACTATATTGAAGGAGGCCCATGACTTGGATTATTCTATACATCCTGGTAGCACCAAGATGTATCAGGATTTGAAGCAAAAATATTGGTGGTATGGATTGAAGAGATATGTGGCTGCACATGTGGCTATGTGTGATGTGTGTCAAAGAGTTAAGGCTGAACACCAGAGGCCAGTTGGACTACTGCACCCACTTAAGATACCCGAGTGGAAGTGGGAAGAGATTGTATGGATTTCATTACTGGATTGCCTCGCACCCAGAAAGGATATGATACTATATGGGTGATTGTGGATAGATTGACTAAAGTAGCTCATTTCATTCCGGTCAAGACTACTTATAAAGGTTCTCAGCTAGCAGAGTTATATATGGCTCGGATTGTGTGTTTACATGGATTACCAAAGAAGATCGTGTCTGATCGAGGTTCACAGTTTACCTCAAGATTCTGGAGAAGCTTCCATGAGAATATGAATATGAAGTTGAACTTTAGTATGGCTTATCACCCTCAGACTGATGGACAAACTAAAGGACTAATCAAGTATTGGAAGATATGTTGAGAGCTTGTGCCCTTCAGCATGGAGGAAGTTGGGATAAAAGTCTACCATATGCTAAGTTCTCATATAACAATAGTTATCAGGCCAGTCTGAAGATGTCGCCTTTTGAAGCTTTATATGGCAGGAAGTGTAGGACTCCTCTATATTGGGATCAGACTAGAGAAAGACAGTTCTTTGGGCCTGAACTGATTCAAGAAGCAGAAGAACAAGTCCGTATAATTCGAGAGAATTTGAGGGTAGCTCAAACCAGACAAAAGAGCTACACAGATAATAGAAGAAGACCACTAGAATTTGAGGAAGGAGATTATGTGTACCTCAAGGTGTCACCACTTCGTGGAATGAGGAGATTCAAAGTAAAGGGCAAATTGTCCCCTCGCTATATTGAACCATTCTTGATCTTTAGGTGAGTTGGGGAGATGGCATACCAACTCAAGTTACCTGATAGTTTATCTGATGTGCATAATGTATTCCATGTGTCTCAACTTAAGAAGTGTCTTCGTGTCCCTGAAGAACAATTACCAATGGAAGAGCTCAGTGTTCAGGGTGATTTGACTTACATGGTGTATCCTGTCAAGATTCTTGACACATTGACTCAAGTTACAAGAACTAAGGTGATAAAGATGTGCAAAGTGCAATGGAGTCACCATGGCGAAGATGAAGCTACTTGGGAGAGAGAAGAAGAGCTTCGCATAGAT
This sequence comes from Zea mays, assembly GCF_902167145.1. NCBI lineage: Eukaryota > Viridiplantae > Streptophyta > Magnoliopsida > Poales > Poaceae > Zea > Zea mays. Next base: position 115,766,607 of record NC_050096.1, read on the forward strand.
TTTCCCCATCTTTTCCCACGTTCCTCCTAAATCTCGAGGACGAGATTCTTGTTAAGGGGGGTAGGATTTGTAACACCTAATTTGTAAGAGATCATATTAAAAGGAGAAAAGTGTTTTCCTTTATTTATATGTGTGTATCACATTCATTTGTCATCACATGTGAACAGCACCTTTAAAAACAATTAATAAAAATATATATCACTAAACCATGGCATCATGCTGGATTTTATTTGGTGTGCATTTTGTGACAACATAAAATGACAAGAAATATATTAAAGCTTAAAGTGGAATTTAAATTCTAAAAGGAATTCCAGAATTTAGAAAAGAAAAGCAAACAAATATTATGTGATATAAAAATATAAATAATATATATAAATATATCTCCAAATTAGAATTTGTCATGGCACAATATAATCTAAGGATAAATTGGTCACAAGTTTGAATTTAAACTAGAATTTAAATTTGAACTTGAGAAATCTAAAAAAAGAGAGAAAGGAAAATGTAAAAGGAAAAAGAAGAAGAGAATTCAGTCGGCCCACTCACCTAACTCCTCTCCCGCGGCCCAACCCCGCATTCCACCGTGCTGGCCCAGCTGGAAGACCTCCACGCGCTGACTAGTGGACCCATGCTGTCATCCCCTGGTGCCACGCGGCCTAAAACCACTCTCACTGCACGCCAGGCCCACGTGTCAGTCGCTGCTCCCTCTCCTTCGTAACCGAGCCCGCGAGATCCTCGCCGCGCGGACCGCGCTCACCTCGCGCGGGGAGCTCTCCGGGGACCTCGGAATTGCGTAACGACCGTGCTCCTACACGTCTTAAAGACCATATTTCCGTCACCTGACACCCTTGACCGCCTCCCATTCTCTAGAACTCAAAAGCGCCGCCGCCGTGGTAGAACTCAGTCCGCCACGCGCCAAGTGTCGCTCGTCGTCGACTTGTCCTTTGTTGAGTGTACAGGTTCACCTCCGTGATCCCTCGAAGCCGGCGCAAGGGTCGCTCGGGCTTGTCTTCGTCCCAGGAGCATTGAATTGCTCGTCGGAGTCGAACTAGACCAGGGAGCCACGCCGTCGCGTCGTCGGACTCGTCCTTGCGACGAAAGGCCGGTATGACCGCTCTGGTGAGTTCGCCTCCCTCTCCCCTTTTCCTCGATGTAGTTTCGCTCTGTTTATGTTGGTAAGCCGCCGATTCGCCGTGTCCGGCCATGCCGCCACTGCATGCGAGAACGCTGCCGTGTCTGTTCGCCAGGAAGAGTAGGTGTTGGGGAACGACGCGTTAGAAGCCGTCGATCTTAGGATTAGCGATTAAGATTAGATCACTGCTTACCCCTTCGCGCAATCAATCCTGACCATAGATCTCATATCCAGTGGCTGCAGTTATATCTTAGTATTTAAAATCTATGTCGTTAGATCCAAATCTGAGGGCCATGGTTGCGTACCGGTTCACGGTGGGACGGATCTAATCCGGGCCATCCGCGCTTGATCGGACGGCCGTCAACGCTTCATACCCCTTTGGCGTTCGTAGTTTGCAGAAAGGACCTTATAATTTTAACGAATCAACCCGCCATCCACATGGACTATATGCTGTGTCTGGGGTATTTTACCCCGAGGCCCCTGTTGTTCTCAGTATTGTTGCGCCCAGACCAGAGAGTAGAAAAATCAGAGAAATTAAAATATAAGTGGATTTTTAATATGTAAATAATTGTTATAACTTGCTAAATTCATAGAAAATCCATTTTTGGTCCAAATTAACCCATTACAACTCCTATAATTTTGTAATATTATTTTTTATCACCTAGAGCCTCTTTTTTGACATGAAAGCAGTAAGAAAATTAATTTCCCACTTAATCCTATTTTAAGCACATAAAACCTTTGAAAATTCATATCTTAAAATATATAACTACAAAAATTATGATTCCTGTTCCTAGGTTTATATTTTAATGTGTAGATTATTATTATGTATTTTGTTTACATGTTTGGTGTGATGTTAATTTTCTCTACATACTGTGCTTGTTTGTATTGTGGCGAGTAGAAGAGCCTGTGACTGAGGATCCTGGTGACCAGCAGATAGAAGTAGCTGAGCAGGAGCTCATTGAAGGCAAGTTGTGCCCTTGACCACTTTTATACCCAATAATGTTATTTAATATCATTTATTCATGCATAGGTTAATTTTGATGGGACCTAATAGGTCACCCTAGATTGTTATTCCATTTTACCTTGTTATCCCTGAATCACTTGGGTAGTTTTGCTATTGCTTTACATGGTTTTGGGATAATATTTCGTTATATACATGTTCCAGTTATTTTGTTATTCTATTTATGTTCATGTCAAGATCATTAATGATAATTGGAACATGGAGCTTAACTTGAGAAACACGTGCCACCACAAGGGTTTAATGGGACGCCCTTGGCTGACTAATTAGGGAAGCTAGTGAAAAACTACCTTACCCAAAAGGGTCAAGGACAGTAGGGGGTTGCATGCAAGGAGGTTCTCGGGTTGATTTTGCAGCGATGGCGGTCAGACTGGGGACTCTTGCAAGTGTGCTTCCCATAAACTGTAGCGGGTTGTCGGAAGCTAGTGGAACTTTGTAAAGGCCTCGTAGTGTTGCCCTGCCACGCTTCCTTGGTAGAGGTGCATGGGAGTCGCGACTTCTTGGCAGATGTGTAACATGACTTGTGGGTACAGGGTACAACCTCTGCAGAGTGTAAAACTGGTATACTAGTCGTGCTCGCGGTCATGAGCAGCTCAGGACTCTCTGATGATTAATTTATGGAACTTAAATTCAATTTGTCATTTGCATTGCATGGGATTATTTATTAATTTTGTTCTATTATTTTTATTAAGGTTTGGTATTTACTTACATTTAGTAACTGCTAATAAAATTTTGACGAACTTCTTAAAAGCAATGCTCAACTTTAACCCCTGTTGTTGATTAGCCTTACACATCACATGAACTCCCACCTTTGGTGAGTTCATGCCACTGGTTCCCCACAACTTGTTGAGCTATGATCATGTGTGAGCTCACCCTTGCTGTCTCACACCCCCCACAGGAGAAGAACAGGTGGTTGAGGAGGAGCCACAAAGCGAGGAGTTTGATCTGATCTAGGTGGCGTTTCCCCAGTTGACTTTTACACCAAGGATGATCCTTAGTTTGCTTTATATTTATCTTATATTTTGTAATAAGACTTCCACTATGTAATAAATACTCTGATTTTTGTGACATTTATCTCTATACACTATGTTATTATATATGTTGTCTTCTTTGGCGCATGTATGAGATGCACCCGGCTTTGTTCCTTAAATCCGGGTGTGACACATTTGGTGAGTACGTTGATGTGTACTCACCCTTGCTTTCACAAAACACCAGGTTGCCTTTGGTGCAATCTATGCTCAAGTAAAGAAGAAGGCGTCGAGGCGGATCTCCAAGAGTTCCAGGACTTCGACGAGTTCGAGGATTAGGCTAGCGACCTCCCCCAGTCAGCTGCCTGTGGTGGGTTAATTTACGTTGGCTACGTTTCTATTTTGTGTACTTTGATTATATTGTGTAAATGACTCTTGTCTTTAATATTATTATTTAGTCTTTATTGTTATTCGAAGCATTGTGCTATGGTGAGTCATTTATGTAATCACTGTGTACGTGAATTTCTGATCCTGGCACTTACATGGTTCTCATTTGATTTACCTTCCAAAACCGGGTGTGACACATATGCAAGGGTTAAGTGCTACATATGTCGTGTGGTTGGAGATCCGCAGCTGGGTGTAAATCGATTCGGATCGCCGTTACTTCTCGGACATGAAGACTTGGTCACTGACTTACACGTAGCATTCCAGTGAACTAAAGGGTTGATAAAAGACGGCTAGTATAGGCCAAGTGCTTGAACTAGGGTAGAAAGAACTCTAGATGCAGGAAAATTTACTTAACCTGACAAGTAAAAATGGATTTTTAAGGATCCACTATTAGTAAGCATTTCTGCAAACAGAGTCTTTTGATTTTTGATTAGCCTTACCTTGACTCCATCAAGCTAGCATATCCTTGAGAGTCTTTTTCTTTGTTGGGTAAGACTTGCGAAAGTACACTCCGTACTCAGGGTTTTCGAACCCATGTTGTTGTAGGTGAGGAAACATCAGACTTTTGCTGTTTTTGTTCAAAGGTGGTACCCAAGGAAGAACCCCAGCAGTGAAGTTGGTCGCGGGAGGATGTTGGCCTCCCACATTAAAAACAATAAACTTTTGTACGGGAGGGTGTTTGCCTCCCTAGTCTATAATAATAATACCTTATGCACTCGTAATACCCTGTTATTGTAATAATAATAATACTCTCTCTATATATTTGATGAATGTAAATTAAGTTATTGTAAATTGCTTTCGCTTATTCTTTCCTCTGATGTGATGTAATATCTGCGTGACGGGTGAAGCACTCTTGGGCGAAATGATGAGGATACAGTTACCAAACTTGTCTAGTGATTATGTGCATATACAGGGTTGTCCGAGGTCCTTAGGACAAGGATAACTGTAGGTGGGCCTAATACCTTGGGAGGTTCCGTCACACATAACCTAGTAAAAAGCCTTCTACTGCTCTAGGATCAAATTTAGAACTTCTACCTCTCTTAATAATAATAAAGCATTTACTCCCAAAGATTCTAAAATAAGAAACATTCGGCTTTTTACCAGTGAGGAGTTCATACGATGTTTTCTTGAGGATTCGGTGAAGATATAACCGGTTGGAGTAGCAGGCGGTGTTAATTGTCTCCGCCCAAAACCGGTCCGGTGTCTTGTACTCATCAAGCATGGTTCTTGCCATGTCTAGAAGAGTTCTATTTTTCCTCCCCACTACACCATTTTGTTGAGGTGTGTAGGGAGAAGAGAACTCATGCTTGATGCCCTCCTCCTCAAGAAATCCTTCAATTTGAGAGTTCTTGAACTCCGTCCCATTATCGCTTCTAATGTTTTTGATCCTTAGTCCAAACTCATTTTGAGCCTATCTTAAGAATCTCTTTAATGTCTCTTAGGTTTGAGATTTTTCCTGCAAAAAGAACTCCCAAGTGAAGCGAGAATAATCATCCACAATAACTAGACAGTACTTACTCCCGCCGATGCTTATGTAAGCGATCGGGCCGAATAGGTCCATGTGGAGTAGCTCTAGCGGCCTGTCAGTCGTCATGATATTCTTGTGTGGATGATGGACTCCAACTTGCTTCCCTGCTTGACATGCGCTACAAATCCTGTCTTTCTCAAAATGAATATTGGTTAGTCCTAAAATGTGTTCTCCCTTTAGAAGCTTGTGAAGATTCTTCATTCCAACATGGGCAAGCCGGCGATGCCAGAGCCAACCCATACTAGTCTTAGCAATTAAGAAAGTGTCTAGCTCAGCCTTGTTATCATCAAAATCAACTAAATATAGCTGACCATTTAACACTCCCTTAAATGCTATCATCACTTCTTCTAAAGACAGTAACACCTATGTGAGTAAAAAGACAGTTGTAGCCCATTTTGCATCATTGAGAAACAGAAAGCAAATTGTAATATAAAGAATCTACAAGAAAAACATTGGACATGGAATGGTCAGGAGATATAGCAATTTTACCAAAACCTTTGACCAAACCTTGATTTCCATCCCCGAATGTGATAGCTCGTTGGGGATCTTCATTTTTATCATATGAGGAGAACAACCTTTTCTCCCCTGTCATGTGGTTTGTGCACCCGCTATCGATTATCTAACTTGATCCACCGGATGCATAAACCTACAAAACAAATTTAGACCTTGTTCTTAGGTACCCCAACAGTCTTGGGTCCTTTGACATTAGAAACAAGCACCTTGGGTACCCAAACGCAAGTCTTTGGACTCTTGTGTTTGCCCCCAACATATTTGGCAACTACTTTGCCTGATTTGTTAGTTGGCACATAAGAAGCATCAAAGGTTTTAAATAAAATATTATGCTCATTTGATGCATTCACAATTTTATTTTTAGGCATTTTAATATGAGTGGAATGCCTAGAGTTAGAAGCCGAATGAGGTTTCCTAGCATGAATTTTCCAGATCTTGTGTTCGGGATAGTTTGCAGGATATAAAATATAGCCTTCTCTATCCTGAACCATGGGAGCCTTACCCTTTACAAAATTAGACAATTTCTTAGGGGCATTAAGCTTGACATTGCTTTAGTTCCCTTGTTGGAACCTAATGCCATCCTTAATGCCAGGGTGTCTCCCATTGTAAAGCATGCTTCTAGCAAATTTAAAATTTTCATTTTCTAGCTCATGCTCAACAATTTTAGTAGTTAATTTAGCTATGTGATCATTTTTTTGTTTAATCATAGCAAGTTGATCATCAATAGCTTCAACATTAATATCTCTACATCTAGTACATATAGTAACATGCTCAACAGTAGATGTAGAGGGTTTGTAAGCATTCAACTCTACTATCTTTGCATTTAAAATGGCATTTTCTTCTCTAAGACAGGAAATTGATTCATTGCAAACATTCAATTTTTCAATCTTAGAAACTAATTTATCATTCTCAATTCTAAGACAAGAAATTGAATCATTGCATATGCTAAGCTCCTTAGACAGGTTTTCATTCTTGTCTACTTCTAGAGCATAAGCGTTTTTCAATTTAACAGATTTTTTGTTCTCCTTAACGAGCAAGTCCTCTTGGTTTCCAAGAGATCATCCTTCTCATTAATGGTTTCAATTAATTCATTTACTTTTTTCTTTTGTTCCATGGTGGGGTTGGCAAAAAGAGAAATTAAATCATCTTCATTATCACTAGAGCTACCCTCATCACTAGATGTGGTATATTTGGGGGTGGCTCTAGAGTGTAGCTTCTTCTTTTTGCCGTACTTGGCCATGAGACACTTGTGACCGACGTTGGGGAAGAGGAGGTCTTTGTTGATAGCGGTGTTGGCGGCGACCTCATCGGAGGAGGAGTCGGTGGAGCTCTCGTCAGAGTCCCACTTCCGCACCATGTGCGCCTCGCCACCCTTCTTCTTGTAATATTTCTTCTTCTCCTTCTTCCCCTTCTTGTCTTCGTCCCTGACAATTTCACTAGAGTATGGATATTTAGCTATGAAATGATCGAACTTACCACATCGGTAGCACACCTTCTTGGTGCGGGGTTTGTAGTCCTTCCCCTTCCTTTGCTTGAGGATTTGACAAAAGCTCTTAATAATAAGAACCATCTCCTCATTGTCGAGCTTGGAGGTGTCGATTGGAAGCCTACTTGGTGTAGACTCCTCCTTTTCTTCTGTTGCTTTGAATGCAATGGGTTGCACATCGGGTGTAGAGGTGGCACCTTGCTCCAAGTTGACAATGTGTTTGGAGTCTTTGATCATAAGTTCAAAGCTCACAAACTTACCAATCACCTCCTCAGGAGACATCTACTTATATCTAGGATCCCCACGTATTAATTGAACTTGAGTAGGGTTACGAAAAACGAGGGATATAAGAATAACCTTGACCATTTCGTGGTCATCCCATTTTGTGCTCCCGAGGTTGCGCACTTGATTGACCATGGTCTTGAGCCAGTTGTACATGGCTTGCAGCTCTTCTCCTTTGTTGAGGACGAATCGACCAAGCTCACCCTCGATCGTCTCCCGCTTGGTGATCTTTGTCACTTTGTCCCCTTCGTGCGTGGTTTTGAGGACATCCCAAATTTCTTTGGTGTTCTTTAACCCTTGCACCTTATTATACTCCTCTCGACACAAGAAGGCGAGGAGTATAGAAGTGGCTTGAGAGTTAAAGTGCCTAATTTGGGCGGCCTCGTCCGAGTTGTAATCTTCATCTCCCACCTGTGGTACCTGCGCTCCAAACTCAACAATATCCCATATGCATTCATGGAGTGAGGTTAGATGGTGCCTCATTTTATCACTCCACATACAATAATCTTCACCATCAAAATATGGTGGTTTGCCTAGGGGTACCGAAAGTAGAGGAGCGCGCTTAGGAATGCGGGGATAACGAAGTGGCATCTTACTATACTTCTTACGCTCGTGGCCCATCGAAGTTGTAGACTCGGCGCCGGACGTGGAGGGTGATGAAGATCGGTCTCGTAGTAGACCACCTTCTTCATTTTCTTCTTCTTCTTGTCACCCCTCCTAAGTGACTTGATGGAGGAAGAGGATTCCTCCTTTAACTTGCTACCGGACTCCCTTGATAGAGTCCTCCCCGAGCCCGTGGCTTGTCGCCGGTCACGATCTCCCTCTTGGCGTGATCTCCAGACATCACTTTGAGTTGGTTAGACTCTTAATGAAGCACTAGCTCTGGTACAAATTGAAAGTCACCTAGAGGGGGTGAATAGGCGAAACCTGAGACTTATAAATGTGACACCCCAGTGTCACCTAGGGTTTCTCTCAAATGCCAAACCTAAGAGTCATTATTTTATGTGAACCAAAGTAAGCATGAGCATCAAAATAGCTTAAGTAAGAAAGAATTCACCAAATGTATATACTTAAAAGTGTCATGATGAAAACAATTGAGACTTTTGAAAGATAAGAATGTGCAACCCTAATTCAAACCCTAAGTAAGCCCCATGAACAAAAATTCAAGAAAATATGAAAAAGGGGATGAAAAGTTTAAAATTTTGAGTTGAGCCAATTATATAAGTTAAAGTATATTTATTAAGCAACAAGAAAGATTGAGAAGGCTTAGTCAAAATAACTCAAATAAATTCCCAAATCAGCCCTTGATCAATGAATCCTTAGGGAATTCAGATTTCTGAATTCCTGAATTTTCAGACCTCTTCCCAAAGATCATCTGTGTTCTCTGTTTTTCAAAACTCAAAGCCAGAAGATCCAAATATCAAAGTCGTGCCAAATTACCTTGAACACATTCTGGGAAAGTTTGAACTCAAACCAAATCCATTTGGCACGGTTTTGGCGCAGCTTAACCTCGGGACCAGGCATTCTGACACTGGCACCTTGGTGACGCTACAACTCCCTGTCCCTAGCCTAAAACCGCACGTCGTCCATACACAAAAGACAAAGCTTGGTCTGGTGAACAAATCCCTTGCAGTGATCTTGCCCAAATTCGCGAAGATTTGCTCCCAATCGGCGCTTGAACAGGGGTAGAGGCAACGGGAACACGTGTTCGACCGCGGCTGACACCCCTGGTTCATGCCCGTTCGCGCACCGCGCCTCCCAGTGCACGCCCGCGCGCACTCACCGGTCCACGACCGCCCGTGCACCGCGCCGTGCCTATAAAGCCCTCCCAGGCGCGCCCCACTTCGCCCCGCACTCACCCTCACCGGCCAGCCACTTTCCTTTAGCTCCGGCGAGCTCATTTCCGCCCGCCATTGCCGCCAGAGCTTCGGCCACCGTGGCCAGCCCCCTCCAGCCATCCTCTGGGCAGGCCAGTGCTTCGGCTAGCTCCGCCAGTAGCCCGTGAAGCTCGCCAAGCCCTCGGACCCGACCGGACTTCACCGGAGGCCCGAGATCGACCTCACCGGACTTCGGTCTTCCGCCGCCGCGCGTGGACCGAGCTATCCAGTGAGTCTCCGCCCAATTCCTTTCACTCATAACTTCTCTGGCATCCCGTGGACCTCCCTGACCCATTTGATTGAACTACCTCGCCGTGACCAGGCCGGTCTCCTCGCCGCCGACGAGCATCCCCGCCTGCGCGCGTGGACCGACCGACTCCGGCCATCTCCGACGGCGTTCCGCACACCGTTGTGATCCCCGCGACCTCCCCTTCATCCTCGACCACTTCACCGGAACAGTCTCGCCGCCGGTAAGCCCCTCCGCCCTTTTCTTCGCCGCGGCTACTGTTTAAGGTAGAAGAAGGACCTCGGGTTAGGATTTGTAGAACCCGAGGGGTTTTCTGTAATGCCAGTGACTCATGTGAATAGTAACCTAAGGACTGATTCGCGAAGAGAACTTAGAAAATCGCCAGGGACCCCAGTGCAAAGTGGATTTCCATTTAATCAATTCTGTTATTCTTTTTAAAATGACCAGAGAACTTAGAAAATCCATAACTTGATGAAATATTAATCAAAAGTTGTCAAACCAATTTTGCTAGCTCTGGAATATTATGACCTATCATTTAAAAATAGTGAACCCCATGCTTTCTGTTCTAAATTTTAGAGTTTAAAATTAAAAATAGAAACCTACTAAACCTTGTTTAAATAAGAAAAATTAGTTTTTCTTTTGTGCTGAGCTTAAGAAAATTTGTAGATGTTTAAACCTTATTTAGACACTGTTTAAAAATAGTAGGAACCCCAGCATTGAAAAATATGATGTAGTTATCCATTTAAAGCTATTTTGTCCAAAACTTAGAAAAAATCAGAAAGGCATTAGGAATTAATGAACAGTGATTAATAATATTTTTCCTAGTTTACTTATGCACGAGAGAACCTAGGAAAAATACAGAGACCATTAATTTGAACCAGTTTTAAATTAAGATGATTTGTTTAGCCTTATATGGACTGAAAATCAATTATTAGAATTACAAAACTATAACCTAAATGATTAATAAAAATCCAGTGAACTTACAACCACCAGAGCCCCACTACAAAAATACAGAACACCCCAGCCCAACTTTTTAAGTAGGGAATATAAATACAGAGTGATAATAAGGCATTTTTCCAATAAATCATAAACAACCCCTTTTAATGTGATAGTGGGCAACCAAAAATTTTCTAAGTCCATGATGAGACAAACCACCAGAGAAAAATGCAAACCCATAAAAAAGAAGTAAACCCATACCTTTTGCTAGTAAATTATGAGAAAGACCATTTAATTCAAATAATGCAAACCACCCCTTCCCTTAAGCAAAAAGAGGCCAAACTTCAGAATGATTGCTCTTGCACAAAATACTAACTATGAAAAATAAGAACTCTGTTGTTTGATAATTTTCAAATATAGTGGTAGTAGAAAGCACCCATTTGGTTAGAAACTTGAGAAAACCATAGAAAAATAATTAAAAGGTAGTAATGGTTAGAAATTTGTATCAAGTCATGTTGTAACACCTAAACGCCAGCAAAAATAAGTTTTAGAGAATTACCTACTGTTAAATAATAGTTGTAGTTCAAAGCACCCCTTCTGCCCTAAAGTTTAATAATTTTGTCCAGAGAAAACTATTCACCTTCTGATCCCCAAATTTTAAGACAGAGCACCACCCACCAGTAACAAGACACTGTAATTTTTGAGGAATTTTTGGAATTTTATAAAAGCAACTTGTAGTTCAAACCCACTCCAAAACCCTTAAGAGAATAAAAGAAAAGGAAAGAAGGAATAAACCTCATCCCAGTAAACCTAACTTGAGAACTTATCAATTCTCCCTAAGACTTAAAAGGAATTCAGTGGAACCCCAAAAATAAACCTACCACTTACCTTAGCTAAGTCTAACCCAACTTACCAAGTATACCACTAAAAGGGTTTTACATAAGTGAAGTTAACTTGTTTGAACTCAAAAAGATCATACACCTTTAAAAGTTGTAATTTCTAAAAGCGCATATCATATCATGCATATATCTTACGCATTGCATTCATTAGATTGTAATCTTGCCGACGGAGAGTACGTGCTCATCCCCGAGCAAGGACCTATCCAAGAGGAGGACCAGCAGCAGGCTTCAGAGGCTGCTATTGAGGATCTCCCCGCAGCCCCAGCAATTGAAGGCAAGCCCCGGTTTTATGCATAACCATATTATTATATGCTACTTTACTACACTTAATGCTTGTAGGATTGCAATGTGCACTTAAGTGTAGGAGTTGCTTGAAACCTCTAGTTGCATGAACTTATGATTCCTTTGAGATGGATACTAGTATGCTAGGTCGAGTAGCTGCTTGCTAATCAGGATCTCGGTAGAAGTCGAGTGATTTTTCTAGCACTCGCGCGAGGTCAGGAATTGATTGTATTCATCTTGATAACGGGATATATGTTTGGTCTATGGACTTGGATCCAGGGAGGATGCCTTGTCCATGAGACAGGAAAAATGAATTAAGGATTAATGTGTGGATACCTGAGTCAAGCTTTTGAACGTACTAAGCACATGCCGGGAAAAATGGTAACCGGTAAACCTAGTACCTGAGTGAAGCCGGGCGCGGACTTTATCCCTCATGCGACCTGAGACTGGGTCTCCCATGCTAGCTATGGTGGGTACAAGTGCGGTCACTGCACGACGGCAGCCGGGGTCAGTGGAGCATTGTATGCCAAGGCGGTGAGGCCTGGACGCGAATGGGGAATCGATGGGGACGGTTGTCATGTGTGGGGTCGGAGTACCCTGACATGCCGTGTGTTTAGGTTTACCTTGCAAGGTTTAAAACTCGATTCGAATCGTCTGCTTCTCGCAGCTAATGAGACTGCTTGATTCCTTGTACTGCATCGAGTAAGAAGTGAAATGTGGACTATATGAGATAATTTGTTGATTGAACTAATTGATTGTTACCATGTATGCTTAGAAGGAGCAAACCTAGCTAAGTTAATGATGATAGAATTTGAAAAGCTAAAATTTGCTTTTAGAAACAGCTAGTGCTTTTGGCAAACCAAACCCCTCAGCCAAACAGCTGCATAGTCTAGAGGTAGAGGAGTAGACTCCTCACACCGGTTAAGTCTAGCTGAGTATTAGTATAATCAGCCTTGCTTGTGGCACAATTTTTGCAGGTACCATGCAGGAATTGGTTGATGGTGTGACTTGGCCTACCACCCTGCCACCGGGTTGGACGGTCGAGTGGGACGTGGCTCCGGCAGGAGAGGAGCATGAGGAGTAGTGGGCTAGGCCTTGCCCATTCCCTCATTACCGACGACATCGATTATCCGCTGCACTTTATTTTGTGAACTCTTATTCGCTACTCAAAAACTCCGATCTATGTAATAATTCAGTACTTAATTTGAGGTTTCCTGTTTTATTGTATTTCTTCTGTGACTCACCTTCGAGTGAGATTGTGGAATTTGATCCTGGTTAAGTGGCTCTATCAGACTAGATCTGAGGGACTGACGGGTTATTCCGATTTAAGTGTGTTACGGCCCCTGAGGCGTGACTTAGGCACTTAAGCTGGAATAATTCGGGTGGTTCCGCCACAGCTGGTATCGGAGCAAATTCCACCACAGAGAAGGACAATAAACCATGGGTACCAATTTTCAATACCTAAAACTTGCCTAGAAACTGCTATGGATCGTCAGGACTAGACCGCTAGACCTAGGACGAAAGGCCTTAGGCATAGAGGGAGAAATAGGTGGCTAATTAATTAGGCCCCGTGGGCCAGTACTTATATTTTTAGGATGCCCTAAAAAGGCACCCTATTTTCTTGTGAGAGGCAACTTTTCTTCCAGCATGCATGCATTATAAAACACCAAGAGAAATTAAAATTTGAGCTAACCCCCTTTCTTTAAAACCATCCGGGCTCTCTTTTTCTTTTTCCTTCCACCATAATATTTACCTTTGATTCCCTTCCGCAGATGAATTCACCCACCCCCGCCAGTGGAGGAGACTCTCGTTTCAGTTCTGACTTCCTTTCTCGCGATGGCTTTCCTTCCATCTTGTGGGAAGTGCTTAACTCCGCCGGTTACCCTACGCCCCCTTTGTACACGGTGCAGTTGTATGAGGAGCATCGGGTACCTCGTTGTCAGGTCTGGCTGACCTTGGAGGCTCATCCCCTTCAGCTAGGTTGGCGTTCTCTTGATTCCGAGACGATTGGACTCAGGACGGACGACACCGTTGAGGTAGCAGCCATGAAGACTCTGACGACTTTCTGTGGCTACCATCACTGGAGATGGTGATGCACCCCTTGGGACTCTTCCCTGCTGAGAAGAAGGATGATCCCATGTGGTGTAACCGCATGAGCCATGTGAAGGATGTGTGGGCAATGTATCCTGACTTGGTTGGGAGGGTCACTGTTTAGTGCATGAGTGCGCTGTACCGCCTTCAGGCCCTTCAGAGCGATGCTATGGCACTTCTTGCTAACACCGCTCAGACTGCCAAGCTCACTCTCGACAGTCGGGAAGATTTTGTGGTCGACCTATCCACAGAGTTGGTGGAGAAGGATCTGCAGGTGGAGAGGCTGAGCCAGCGTATCGCTACCCTGGAGCAGCAAGTGGAGATCCGAGACAACACTATTGATGTCTTGGAGAACCAGCTTCACGATGTGCAGAGGGAGCTCGAGGAAGCAAATGACCACTTGGACATGCACCACCTGGAGATGGAGGCCAATGAAGCAGGAAGCGAGGGAGAAGAGGCTCCCGAGGAGCTAGGACCTGCCCCTGGTGCCAATGGGACTACCTCCGCGGTGCCTCCTTCACCCGTATCCAGTGTCGCTTCCACCGCTCAGGGTTAAGCAGTCGCTTCGACACTTTTAGGCGGATAGAAACCTATGCGAGCTTAGTAGTATCATATTTTGGACTAGGCTTATGGGTACTTTCCCCTGATTGATGTAACCCTGTAAACTTTTAAATCTGTGGGATCTTTGTCACCGTGTTATCTTCATTTCGAACCCAATATTATGATTATGGCATTTTTCCTTCCATATGAATGATATCTTGTCGTTCGAAACTGTGAGTTGGGATAACAATGGCGACAATCTCTGTTTTCAGATGGCAGCTAGGCAGCGTCGCGGGCAGAACGAGCAAGCTCCCCCGCCACCTCCCCCAGCTCCCACAGTGCAGGAGCTGATGGCCCAGCAGAATGAGATTCTGCGACAGCTCTTGCAGCGCCAGCCCCACCAACAGCAGCATGGTGGAGGCCAGCATCAGCGACCTCCGGCTATGGCAACATACCAGGAGTTTCTGAGCACGCAGCCGCCCTTGTTCACCAAGGCAGAGGATCCATTGGACGCCGACGTATGGCTTCGCCTCATCGAGTCCAAGTTTCCCCTCCTCACAGGAGACTGCCCTGATGAGGCCAAGGCTCGCTTCGCCGCACAGCAGCTTCGCGGACCTGCTCGGACTTGGTGGGACCACTTCCGTGCTATGCTCCCCGCTGATCGTGAGGTATCTTGGGAGGAATTCAAGACTGCCTTCAGAGGACACCACATTCCAGCTGGCATTCTTGATCGGAAGTTGAATGAATTTCTGGCCCTTAATCAAGGAACCCGCACGGTACTGCAGTATGCGCAAGCCTTCAACGACTTATGCCAGTATGCAGGGTATCATGCTGATTCTGATGAGAAGAAGAGGGATCGCTTCCGCAGGGGTCTCAATACCAAGCTGCGGGAACGACTCAACACTGTCCGGGCTGATAGCTTCAATGAGCTGGTCAATATGGCCATCTCTCAGGAGGATTGCATTGTTGCTCACCGGGCAGAGAAGAAGAGAAAGGCACCAATGGCAGCACCATCCGCTCAGGCTCAGAGGTTCCGGATTGTTTCTCACAATCAGAGCAGGGGTTTTCAGCAGCAGGCAGGCAGATGGGTGATCAGGCCACCTCAGCAGCAGCAGCAGCCGGCACCCAACCGCTACCCAGCTCCCGCCCCAAGAAACAATCAGCCTCCGCAGCAGCAGCAGTTCCACCAGGGCAATGGGAACAAGTGTTTCACTTGTGGCAATGTGGGCCACTATGCCAAGAATTGTCCCAGGAACCAGCAAAGGCAGATGCCAGCACCAAATCAAGACAAGGGAAGAAAGCAGAAGGTGCAAGTCAGGCAAGGGAAGCTCAACTTCACTGCTCTAGAGGAAATGCCAGAAGGAGCTCCTATCATGACCGGTACCTTTTCAGTTTATAATCAACCTGCTTTAATTCTGTTTGATTCTGGTGCATCTCATAGTTTCGTTAGCCAAAAGTTCAGTGCTAAATGCAAACTGCCATTCTCTCACTCAAAAGGGTCATTCATGATAGTCACACCTGGGGGTAAAATTGCAACTAATCAATTAAACCAAAGTGTGCCTATTCAACTGGGAAGCCACATTATCAAAACCACTCTTCTTGTGTTGGGGTTGGAAAATGTGGACATTATTCTAGGAGCAAATTGGATGACCTTGCACCAAGTTGTGCTTGATGTAGCCAGTCGTACCGTGGAAGTTAATTCTCCTTTCTGCGGGAATTTCACTTTGATTCTGCCTAGTCAGGGTTCTTCTCAGTCATGTACTTTCTCTATGATGGAGTTACCCCTGAAGAAGATCCCAGTGGTCTGTGAGTATGTAGATGTCTTCCCTGATGAATTGCCAGGAATGCCACCGGACCGGGATATTGAATTCGCCATCGAGTTGCAACCGGGAACGGCCCCAATTTCCAAGAGGCCCTTCCGAATGCCACCCGCTGAGTTGGCGGAATTGAAGAAGCAGTTGCAAGAATTGCTGGATAAGGGATTCATTCGCCCAAGCACTTCGCCTTGGGGATGTCCAGCACTATTTGTGAAGAAGAAGGATGAAAGCTTGAGGCTGTGTATAGATTACCGCCCTCTTAATGCGGTAACTATCAAGAACAAGTATCCTTTGCCTCGTATTGATGTTCTCTTTGACCAGTTGGTCGGGGCCAAGGTGTTTTCCAAGATAGACCTTCGCTCTGGCTACCATCAGATCAAAATACGAGCAAGCGATATTCCGAAGACGGCATTCTCAACCAGATATGGGCTATATGAATTCTTGGTGATGTCATTCGGGCTGACAAATGCACCAGCATATTTCATGTATCTGATGAATTCTGTTTTCATGCCGGAGTTGGACAAGTTCGTGGTGGTTTTTATCGATGATATTTTGGTGTACTCAAAGAACGAAGAAGAACATGCCGGGCATTTGCATGTAGTGCTTCAACGTCTGCGAGAGCACCACCTTTATGCCAAGTTATCCAAGTGTGAGTTTTGGCTAAAGGAAATCAAATTCTTGGGTCACACTATCTCTCAGGCTGGAATAGCTGTTGATCCTGATAAAGTGCAAGAGGTGATGAATTGGAGACCACCAACGACTGTTCGCCAGATTCAGAGTTTTCTGGGATTAGCTGGTTATTACCGAAGATTTATTCCGGACTTCTCTCGAATTGCGAAGCCTATTACTGAGTTGCTGAAGAAAGAAGTCAAATTTGTGTGGAGTCAGAAGTGCGAAGATGCCTTCCATGCATTAAGGCAGCATCTGACCACAGCACCAGTATTGGCGCAACCCGATAGCAGCAAGCCTTTTGATGTATATTGTGATGCCTCTGGCACCGGGCTAGGTTGTGTCTTGATGCAAGACAACCGAGTCATTGCTTATGCCTCAAGAGCACTCAGGCCTCATGAGCAAAATTATCCCACTCATGACCTTGAGTTAGCAGCAGTGGTTCATGCATTGAAGATGTGGAGGCACTATCTAATGGGAACCCACTGCAACATCTTCACTAATCATAAGAGCCTTAAGTACATTTTTACTCAGGCTGATCTCAACATGAGGCAGAGAAGATGGCTAGAGCTGATCAAGGATTATGACCTGGAGGTACATTATCACCCAGGGAAAGCTAATGTGGTAGCAGATGCCTTAAGTCGGAAGTTGCAGTGCAATTGTATTCTGATGGATTCTCGCATTAACACCTTGTGTGATGAGTTGAGCAAGATGCAAATTGAAGTGATTCCTTCTGGTTCTTTGTCTCACATTGCTGTTGAGCCAGCGCTGCAAGACCAGATTATCATGGCCCAGCTCAGTGACAAGGGAGTGCAGATTATCAAGAAGAATCTCCATCAGAAGGTTGAGAAGTATAATTGTTTCCGCCAGGATGAGAAAGGTGTGTTATGGTTCAAGAGCAGATTGGTAATTCCTAAGGACCAGGATCTCAAGAGGAAAATTTTGGATGAGGCCCACCTCTCCAAATTCTCTATGCATCCGGGAAGCACCAAGATGTACCATGATTTGAAACTTTTGTACTGGTGGACCAGAATGAAGAGGGAGATAGCCCAGTATGTATCAGAGTGTGACACCTGTCAGAGGATAAAGGCAAGCCACTTGAAGTCCGCTGGAGCTTTGCAACCACTGTCCGTACCTTCGTGGAAGTGGGACGACATCAGCATGGATTTCATTGTGGGTCTGCCCAACACCTCTCGTCATCATGATTCGATTTGGGTTATTGTGGACCGATTGACGAAAGTGGCACATTTTCTTCCTGTGCACACCACTGATAAGGCCTAGAAGTATGCAGAATTGTATATCGACCGGATCGTGTGTTTGCACGGATTACCGCGGACCATTGTTTCTGACCGAGGAGCCCAATTTGTTGCCAGATTTTGGGAACAATTGCAAGAGTCTTTGGGAACCAAGCTAATCAGGAGTTCAGCTTACCACCCACAGACTGATGGTCAGACGGAAAGGGTAAACCAGATTCTGGAGGATATGCTGAGAGCTTGTGCGATCGATTGTGGCAAGAACTGGGATAAGCACCTCTCCTTGGCAGAGTTTGCTTATAACAATAGTTATCAATCCAGCCTAAAGATGGCACCTTTTGAAGCTCTCTATGGAAGAAGGTGCAGGACACCACTCAATTGGTCTCAACCTGGTGAAAGAGAAGTTTTTGGACCTGATTTAGTGACTGAAGCCGAAAGGAAGGTCAAGCTAATCAGGAAGAATCTAGAAGCTGCTCAGGCCAGGCAGAAGAGCTATCATGATAAAAGAAGGAAACCTCTCCAGTTCGCGGTGGGAAGTTTTGTATACCTCAAGGTATCACCCACCAAGGGAGTGTAGAGGTTTGGGATAAAAGGCAAGCTAGCCCCTCGTTACATTGGACCTTATGAGATCATAGAAGCATGTGGACCCGTGGCATACAAGCTGAAGTTACCTTCAAAGATGTCTGCCATTCACAGTGTATTCCATGTATCTCAGCTGAAGAAGTGTGTTCGATTGCCGACTGAGATCATAGCAGAGCCAGAATTGGAGATAGCCAGATCTCTCGTACCAAGAGTACCCCTCCAAGATTCTGGATTGCAAGGAAAGATCAACTCGGGCTAAATCGATCAAGATGTTCAAGGTCCAGTGGAGTAATCACTCAGAGGAGGAAGCTACTTGGGAAACCGAGGAATTCTTAAGATCCAACTTCCTCGATTGCCTACCTAAGGAAGCTGGTACGTAATCACCCCCAACCCCTCCTCCTGCCTTTCGAATCTAATTCCCAAAAATATGATCTTAATTCAGAATGAAGTAACTATAAAGTAAATCTTAAAAGGACTTCCTTCTGAAGTTGCAAAGAGAATGACATTCGAAGAGCAGTTTATCCTAATAATAACAATCATCACCCTTTTTCTTATCAGTCTCACCCTTCGCTTCACCCTGGGAGGACTCTGGCCCGAATCTCGGGACGAGATTCCTTTAAGGGGGGAAGGCTGTGACACCCCAGTGTCACCTAGGGTTTCTCTCAAATGCCAAACCTAAGAGCCATTATTTTATGTGAACCAAAGTAAGCATGAGCATCAAAATAGCTTAAGTAAGAAAGAATTCACCAAATGTATATACTTAAAAGTGTCATGATCAAAACAATTGAGACTTTTGAAAGATAAGAATGTGCAACCCTAATTCAAACCCTAAGTAAGCCCCATGAACAAAAATTCAAGAAAATATGAAAAAGGGGATGAAAAGTTTAAAATTTTGAGTTGAGACAATTATATAAGTTAAAGTATATTTATTAAGCAACAAGAAAGATTGAGAAGGCTTAGTCAAAATAACTCAAATAAATTCCCAAATCAGCCCTTAATCAATGAATCCTTAGGGAATTCAGATTTCTGAATTCCTGAATTTTCAGACCTCTTCCCAAAGATCATCTGTGTTCTCTGTTTTTCAAAACTCAAAGCCAGAAGATCCAAATATCAAAGTCGTGCCAAATTACCTTGAACACATTCTGGGAAAGTTTGAACTCAAACCAAATCCATTTGGCACGGTTTTGGCGCAGCTTAACCTCGGGACCAGGCATTCTGACACTGGCACCTTGGTGACGCTACAACTCCCTGTCCCTAGCCTAAAACCACACGTCGTCCATACACAAAAGACAAAGCTTGGTCTGGTGAACAAATCCCTTGCAGTGATCTTGCCCAAATTCGCGAAGATTTGCTCCCAATCGGCGCTTGAACAGGGGCAGAGGCAACGGGAACACGTGTTCGACCACGGCTGACACCCCTGGTTCACGCCCGTTCGCGCACCGCGCCTCCCAGTGCACGCCCGCGCGCACTCACCGGTCCACGACCGCCTGTGCACCGCGTCGTGCCAATAAAGCCCTCCCAGGCGCGCCCCACTTCGCCCCGCACTCATCCTCACCGGCCAGCCACTTTCCTTTAGCTCCGGCGAGCTCATTTCCGCCCGCCATTGCCGCCAGAGCTTCGGCCACCGTGGCCAGCCCCCTCCAGCCATCCTCTGGGCAGGCCAGTGCTTCGGCTAGCTCCGCCAGTAGCCCGTGAAGCTCGCCAAGCCCTCGGACCCGACCGGACTTCACCGGAGGCCCGAGATCGACCTCACCGGACTTCGGTCTTCCGCCGCCGCGCGTGGACCGAGCTATCCAGTGAGTCTCCGCCCAATTCCTTTCACTCATAACTTCTCTGGCATCCCGTGGACCTCCCTGACCCATTTGATTGAACTACCTCGCCGTGACCAGGCCGGTCTCCTCGCCGCCGACGAGCATCCCCGCCTGCGCGCGTGGACCGACCGACTCCGGCCATCTCCGACGGCGTTCCGCACACCGTTGTGATCCCCGCGACCTCCCCTTCATCCTCGACCACTTCACCGGAACAGTCTCGCCGCTGGTAAGCCCCTCCGCCCTTTTCTTCGCCGCGGCTAATGTTTAAGGTAGAAGAAGGACCTCGGGTTAGGATTTGTAGAACCCGAGGGGTTTTCTGTAATGCCAGTGACTCATGTGAATAGTAACCTAAGGACTGATTCGCGAAGAGAACTTAGAAAATCGCCAGGGACCCCAGTGCAAAGTGGATTTCCATTTAATCAATTCTGTTATTCTTTTTAAAATGACCAGAGAACTTAGAAAATCCATAACTTGATGAAATATTAATCAAAAGTTGTCAAACCAATTTTGCTAGCTCTGGAATATTATGACCTATCATTTAAAAATAGTGAACCCCATGCTTTCTGTTCTAAATTTTAGAGTTTAAAATTAAAAACAGAAACCTACTAAACCTTGTTTAAATAAGAAAAATTAGTTTTTCTTTTGTGCTGAGCTTAAGAAAATTTGTAGATGTTTAAACCTTATTTAGACACTGTTTAAAAATAGTAGGAACCCCAGCATTGAAAAATATGATGTAGTTATCCATTTAAAGCTATTTTGTCCAAAACTTAGAAAAAATCAGAAAGGCATTAGGAATTAATGAACAGTGATTAATAATATTTTTCCTAGTTTACTTATGCACCAGAGAACCTAGGAAAAATACAGAGACCATTAATTTGAACCAGTTTTAAATTAAGATGATTTGTTTAGCCTTATATGGACTGAAAATCAATTATTAGAATTACAAAACTATAACCTAAATGATTAATAAAAATCCAGTGAACTTACAACCACCAGAGCCCCACTACAAAAATACAGAACACCCCAGCCCAACTTTTTAAGTAGGGAAAATAAATACAGAGTGATAATAAGGCATTTTTCCAATAAATCATAAACAACCCCTTTTAATGTGATAGTGGGCAACCAAAAATTTGCTAAGTCCATGATGAGACAAACCACCAGAGAAAAATGCAAACCCATGAAAAAGAAGTAAACCCATACCTTTTGCTAGTAAATTATGAGAAAGGCCATTTAATTCAAATAATGCAAACCACCCCTTCCCTTAAGCAAAAAGAGGCCAAACTTCAGAATGATTGCTCTTGCACAAAATACTAACTATGAAAAATAAGAACTCTGTTGTTTGATAATTTTCAAATATAGTGGTAGTAGAAAGCACCCATTTGGTTAGAAACTTGAGAAAACCATAGAAAAATAATTAAAAGGTAGTAATGGTTAGAAATTTGTATCAAGTCATGTTGTAACACCTAAACGCCAGCAAAAATAAGTTTTAGAGAATTACCTACTGTTAAATAATAGTTGTAGTTCAAAGCACCCCTTCTGCCCTAAAGTTTAATAATTTTGTCCAGAGAAAACTATTCACCTTCTGATCCCCAAATTTTAAGACAGAGCACCACCCACCAGTAACAAGCCACTGTAATTTTTGAGGAATTTTTGGAATTTTATAAAAGCAACTTGTAGTTCAAACCCACTCCAAAACCCTTAAGAGAATAAAAGAAAAGGAAAGAAGGAATAAACCTCATCCCAGTAAACCTAACTTGAGAACTTATCAATTCTCCCTAAGACTTAAAAGGAATTCAGTGGAACCCCAAAAATAAACCTACCACTTACCTTAGCTAAGTCTAACTCAACTTACCAAGTATACCACTAAAAGGGTTTTACATAAGTGAAGTTAACTTGTTTGAACTCAAAAAGATCATACACCTTTAAAAGTTGTAATTTCTAAAAGCGCATATCATATCATGCATATATCTTACGCATTGCATTCATTAGATTGTAATCTTGCCGACGGAGAGTACGTGCTCATCCCCGAGCAAGGACCTATCCAAGAGGAGGACCAGCAGCAGGCTTCAGAGGCTGCTATTGAGGATCTCCCCGCAGCCCCAGCAATTGAAGGCAAGCCCCGGTTTTATGCATAACCGTATTATTATATGCTACTTTACTACACTTAATGCTTGTAGGATTGCAATGTGCACTTAAGTGTAGGAGTTGCTTGAAACCTCTAGTTGCATGAACTTATGATTCCTTTGAGATGGATACTAGTATGCTAGGTCGAGTAGCTGCTTGCTAATCAGGATCTCGGTAGAAGTCGAGTGATTTTTCTAGCACTCGCGCGAGGTCAGGAATTGATTGTATTCATCTTGATAACGGGATATATGTTTGGTCTATGGACTTGGATCCAGGGAGGATGCCTTGTCCATGAGACAGGAAAAATGAATTAAGGATTAATGTGTGGATACCTGAGTCAAGCTTTTGAACGTACTAAGCACATGCCGTGAAAAATGGTAACCGGTAAACCTAGTACCTGAGTGAAGCCGGGCGCGGACTTTATCCCTCATGCGACCTGAGACTGGGTCTCCCATGCTAGCTATGGTGGGTACAAGTGCGGTCACTGCACGGCGGCAGCCGGGGTCAGTGGAGCATTGTATGCCAAGGCGGTGAGGCCTGGACGCGAACGGGGAATCGATGGGGACGGTTGTCATGTGTGGGGTCGGAGTACCCTGACATGCCGTGTGTTTAGGTTTACCTTGCAAGGTTTAAAACTCGATTCGAATCGTCTGCTTCTCGCAGCTAATGAGACTGCTTGATTCCTTGTACTGCATCGAGTAAGAAGTGAAATGTGGACTATATGAGATAATTTGTTGATTGAACTAATTGATTGTTACCATGTATGCTTAGAAGGAGCAAACCTAGCTAAGTTAATGATGATAGAATTTGAAAAGCTAAAATTTGCTTTTAGAAACAGCTAGTGCTTTTGGCAAACCAAACCCCTCAGCCAAACAGCTGCATAGTCTAGAGGTAGAGGAGTAGACTCCTCACACCGGTTAAGTCTAGCTGAGTATTAGTATACTCAGCCTTGCTTGTGGCACAATTTTTGCAGGTACCATGCAGGAATTGGTTGATGGTGTGACTTGGCCTACCACCCTGCCACCGGGTTGGACGGTCGAGTGGGACGTGGCTCCGGCAGGAGAGGAGCATGAGGAGTAGTGGGCTAGGCCTTGCCCATTCCCTCATTACCGACGACATCGATTATCCGCTGCACTTTATTTTGTGAACTCTTATTCGCTACTCAAAAACTCCGATCTATGTAATAATTCAGTACTTAATTTGAGGTTTCCTGTTTTATTGTATTTCTTCTGTGACTCACCTTCGAGTGAGATTGTGGAATTTGATCCTGGTTAAGTGGCTCTATCAGACTAGATCTGAGGGACTGACGGGTTATTCCGATTTAAGTGTGTTACGGCCCCTGAGGCGTGACTTAGGCACTTAAGCTGGAATAATTCGGGTGGTTCCGCCACAATAAACCTTAAACACACACTAATGCCAGGAGTTAGCGATAGAATTAAATTCAAGTCCGAAAGATTGTTTCTCTTGCTAAGAGTTGCTCAAAGGATGCAGATGACGTATGGGAGCAAACTCAAATAAATACTAGCAAGGAAACGTTAGAGAGAGGAAAGAGGGCATACAAATCAAGTGAGAATCAAAGCGAGTAGACACGGTGATTTGTTTTACCGAGGTTCGGTTCCAAAGAACCTAGTCCCCATTGAGGAGGCCACAAAGGCCAGGTCTATTCCAACCCTTTCCCTCTCTCAAACAGTCACTTAGACCGAGTGAGCCTTTTCCTTAATCTCATGGGTCACTAAGACCTCGCAAGGACCACCACACACTTAGGTGTCTCTTGCTTCGCTTACAAGTCTCTTGAGAATAAGAAGGGAAAAAGAAAAGGCCAATCCAAGCAACAAGAGCAACAAAAGAACACAAAACACCCTCTCTCAAGTCTTTAATGGAATTGAGTTGATTTGGAGGCTTGGAGAGGATTGATTGCTTTGATTGTGTCTTGGAGTGTTGCACTTTGCTCTTGCAATAAATGAGAAACTCAGAATGCTTGGATGGCTTTGAATGAGATGGTTGGGGGGTTTATAGCCCCCAACCACTTCCTAGCCGTTGGTGAAGTCTGCTGGCGATGGGCGCATCGGACAGTCCAGTGACCTCTGACTTCTGCGGCGGCACTGTTCACTACTGTAGCTCTGCACAGTCGTCCATTGGCGCGTAGGGAGCTATTGCTCGGCTAGCTCACCGGACAGTCCGATGCACACCGGACAGTCCGGTGAATTAAAGTGGAGCGCGCCCAGCAGAAACCCGAGAGTGGCCTGTTTGGAAGTGTACGGGCCATGTGCACTCCGGATAGTGTCCGGTGCACCCCAAATCAGCACACTCAATGTCTTGCTCCAATTTTTGATTGAGTCCCTAACTGAATTTCTTTCTTGGTTTGTGTTGAACCTTATGCACTTAAGATAAATGACATCTAGACAAACTAGTCAGTCCACGTGGTTTGTGATGGACGTCAACCACCAAAATCGATTATAGGAAATGGTTAAGCCCATTTTCCTTTCAAGAAGTGTACTTAGGAGCATCTCATGTATGTACCTTCTTCTCCTTAGCCATGAGGCAAGTATGTCGCTCATTGGGGAAGAGGGAGGACTTGTCGAAGGCGGAGGGAGCAAGTCGCTCATTGTCAGAGTCAGATGAAGAGCAGTCCGAGTCCCACTCCTTACCAATGTGAGCCTCGCCCTTTGCCTTCCTGTAGTTCTTTTTCTTCTCCTTCTTCCATATTTATTCTTGTCCCTAGTAATTTTCATTATCAAGACATTGTGCAATAAAATAACCAGATTTACACATTTGAAGCAAGACCGCTTTCCCCTTGATTTGCTCTTGTTGGGGTACTCTTTGTGTCCCTTCAATGCAGTCTAGACGCACTTGATTACAAGCGCCATTTCTTCCTCGTTGATCCCGATAGCCTCCACTTGTGCCACCTTGTTAGGTAGCGCCTCCTTGTTGTTTGTTGCCATGAGTGCAACAGGCTGCGGCTCATAGAGAGGAAGCGGTCCGTTGGCAATATCATCAACGTACCTTGCCTCCTTCACCATCATGCACCCGCTTATGAATTTTCCGAGGATTTCCTCGGGCATCATCTTGGTGTACCTAGGATTCTCACGAATAAGGTTTACAATATGAGGATCAATAATGGTAAACGACCTTAGCATGAGTCAAACGACATCATGATCCATCCATCTTGTACTTCCGTAGCTTCGGATCTTGTTCACCAGGTGAAAGGGAAATGTGCCCTTGGGCCATTTCCAAGTGTTTTGGTGATTAAGTGCCTAACACATCACTTTGATCTAACATACAATTGTGAGTATGAGCTTAGAGTCAAAGAAGAAGCAAATTGAAAATTGTAAGGATAAATTGCAAACTCTACAATCTTGGAAAAACAAAGGTATGATTCTAGCACTTAGTAAATTGTTTTTGGTACTAACTATGTTCTACTAAGTGCTAGGGAATTTCTCAAAATGAGATAAATTTAATTGGAGAGCATGCGGTGCACCGGACAGTGTTCAGTGCCAGGCTGGTGCACCCGGTGAACAGGGCGCTCTCAGGAAAAAGTCAGGGCATCGCAGCTATAATTCACCGGACTGTCCAGATATAGCTAGCCATGCACCTGGCCAACGGTCGGCAGCGGGATCAGCGGGTGCCACTTTGCCTGGCCAACGGTCACCAGGCGCCACCAGACTGTCCGGTGTGCCGTGGGACCATAGGATGGAAACGATCGGCTTCGCCAAATAAGGAAGGGAATCACGCACTGTTCACTGTCTGATGGTGCACCGGACTATCCGGTGCGCCCACAGGCCAAAAGGCAATTAGGGCCTTCCTAATGATGGAGCAACGACTCCTTTAGCCCTTGGTGTTGCCATCAGGACACCAAGCATCCTTTGAACATCCTACGACACCGAGACACTATAACCACGCTAGAGCTTTGATAGTTTGAGATTCGAGCAAGTGTTTGAGCTGTAATTCTGCTTTGTTTTCTCTTGTGCTCCTCTCTCAACTTGTGTGCGTGTGTTGCTTTGAGTTTGTCTCTTGTGTGTGTGTTTCTACTCCACCTTAGTCTTGTGATTTATTTGAGATCAATTGTGTAAGGGTGAGAGACTCCAAATTGTGGAGATTCCTCACAACAGGAAAAAGTTGAGATAAGAAAGAGAACCGTGGTACTCAAGTTGATCAGTGGATCACTTGAGAGGGGTTGAGTGCAACCCTCGTCCATTGGGACACCACAACATGGATTAGGCAAGCATTTAACAATGACCGAACCATGAGATAAAATTGTCGTGTCACTTGTCTCTTTACTTTATAGTGATTCTACTCTTTCCAGTAGTTCACTTCACTTCAAATTGCTCTAAGTTTAATACTCACCTTGTGAGAGCAATTAAGTGAAGAAGTTCTCTCCTCTCATCCTCTTCATTTGGACTTGGCTTTTCATTACACTAATCTAATATTAGTCCAAGTTTGTTTTGTTGAGCTATTTTTACAAGATCACCTATTCACCCCCCTCTAGGTGCTCTCAATTGGTATCAGAGGCGTTCTTTTCATCAAGGGACTAACCGCTCGAAGTGATGGATCCTAAGGGCAAGGGGATCGTGATCAATGATAAGGAGAAGGAGTTCCTTAACGTCGATGAGCCAAAAGGTGACAAGAAAAAATAGTTAATCAAAATTACTCATTTGATTACTCTCGCATTCCGTACAATTCAAATGCACGTTTATTGTCTATTCCACTTGGAAAACCCTCTCACTTTGATGGAGAAGACTATTCTTTTTGGAGTCATAAAATATGTAGTCATTTATTTTATTTCCATCCTAGTATTTGGGAAATATGGAAAATGGAATGCAATTTTATAGTAGCGATAATCCCTATTGGCGGACTTCCTCTTCCGAAGGTCCTTAAAAACACAACTAACTATTTGCTTCTAGCATATTACTGAATACTATAGGAGCTTCGTAACCAAAGAGCATCGGCATAACCATCAGAGTTGCAGGCTCCCCCATCGCCACCTTCGTACAAACAGCCACAACTTCTCATGTATGATGATAATTCTGACATGAAGCAGATCCTCATGAGTTAGGATGCAACCATATCATCATATGGTGGCAATACTGCTGTCATCGCGAAATCCTTCGTCATGGTAGTCAGGAGCGTGGCTCAAACATGGTATTCTTCTCTTCGACCGGTAACAATCACATCGTGGTAGAAGCTGAAGGATTTGCTAGTCACCAGCTTCCAGGGCTTTCAGATGAAGCCAGTGACTGCTCAAGCTCTATTCCAGTACATGCAGGACCATTAAGAGTATTTATAGGCGTATGTCCCAAGGTTTCTACGTCTCAGAGCTCAGGCGCCAACAGTTCCAAATGAGATTGTCATTGAAGCAATGATCAAAGGACTTTGTCCAGGACCAACAGCGTAGTATTTTGCTAGGAAGGCCCCACAAACTCTGGAGAAGTTTCTACAGAAGATGGATGAGTACATCTGAGCCGACAACGATTTCCATCAAAGAAGGAAAGAAGTCTACAGATACTCTGAGATGACCAGGGGCTTCGGAGGAAGGCTCCACCCAAGGCATGTCAGGACAATCCACAATCCTAGCTCAAGCGAAGACAGGGGAAATCATACTCAAGGGCATCAACACAGCTCCCAATCATTAGGGACACAGCAAAGCTCCTTCAGGCCACCAGACCCAAGAGGCAGAGGAGGATGAAGCTTCGGAGGAAGATTCAGCTCGCAACCAAGAAGGTTGTTTTGCTTGTTCTATGGAGAAAATAAGGGACATACAACTAGGACATGCCAAGTCATGATACAGAAGCAAAAAGAAATAGCTGAGGCCGAAGCATGGCAGAATCAGCCGAAGCAAGTCCTACATATTGCTTTGTGTTATTCCACGTACATTCCTGAGTATGTGGGCAATCAACAACCATTTTCACAACCCACAGTATCAGTACATTCGGCAAGCCACTCCCTAGCTGCATGGGCCCTGCCACCACCACCAGTCATGGCTCAAACTTCGTCTCATAATCAACAGCCAGAAGGGCACCGCCAAATTCAGCAACAACATGACGCACATGAAGAGTTCGAAGCTCGGATAGTCAACAACACTGTACCAGAATCAAGAACATTTACTGAAGAAACAGAGGGGCTCAATCAAAAAACTTTCATACACACTCAATATAATTTTCATTTCTCTTGGTTTTATGTTCCTACCTCAAAGACAATATGAGAAGGTACAACCTTCGGCCTGTTGTAATAAATCTGGAGTTACACCATCGAGTGTAACAAAAAGAGTGAAAAAGCTCCAATGTCATTCCTACGGGGATGCAGAGCTCAAATACCGCCTAAGTAAAAGGTGAAGAAGCTCCAAAGTCGTTCCTAAGGGGATGTAGAGCTTAGCTCCAAAGTTGTTCCTACGGGGATGCAAAGCTCAAATACCACCTAAGTTAAAGGTGAATAAGCTCCACAGTCGTTCCTAAGGGGATGCAGAGCTTAGCTCCAAAGTCGTTCCTATGGGGATGCAGAGCTAAATTACCACCTAAGTAAAAAGGTGAAGAGACTTAAAAGTCGTTCCTAAGGGAATGCAGAGTCTTAGTTTATGAAGCGTTTGTTCATTAACATTTGTTGCATCATATCATCGCATCATACTGCATAGCATTGCATTATTCATCATCTCGCATCATTCGAAACAGTGGAAAAAAGGGAAATTGCTCCTTCAGCCATGATAGCTAATTCATGAGGTCTATCTTCGGCAAAGAATTATGAAAGGATACTTCAACAATACAAGACCTACAGCAAAACCTTCGGCAATGGTATTTCTTATGCAAGATCTACGGTAAGACCTTTGAGTCTAATAATGCCGCTTCGGCCGAAAAGGGGATTTTTCTTTATGAAGTGTGAAAAGAAGGGAAGGTGTTTTTTGCCTTTGGCTCAAAAACGGTACGTACGAAGATTTCACGCTCCACAAAGAAATATATTACATCATAAAATATATATAGTTGACAATTGTTTTTGACATAAGAGAACAACACACAAAAATTCTACAAGTGTTTTAATATACAAGGTCTAATCATCCTCCTTCAAGATTTTGTCAGCAGCTTCATTCAGGAGCCTATTCACAGCCTCGTCAACCACTTCATTTGCTATCTTGATCACATCAAGAGCGCCCTTCAGGGCTGAATCGGCCTCAGGGTCGATGGCTTCGGAGGAGGAGAAAGTTCGGCTGCACCAAAGTATAAGTTTTTGTTAATTATGAAGCTAAAAGAATTTACGAAGCTAAATCATGACAAACATACCTATAAACCTTTCACATTCTGTAGCTTCTTCAGCTTTCCTCGTTTCTTCTAAAGCAGTATTGGAATCTTTTTCATTTTGTCTAATAGCCTCGTCTACTATTTCTCGGCCAGCATTCAACCAAACTTCAGAATAAAATTTTCCGCTAAGGGCAATAACTTCGGCTGAAGGATCCTTGACGTCACTCGCTGAGACTGAGAATTCTGGCTGAATTACAGCCTTTGCATGCTCGCAGCTAGCTTTTCAAGCAGTGAGATGGCTCCTCGAGCGCCGATGCATGCACAAAAATCTCCTTTATCGCTAAGGATTTCATCAAAAGCTTCGGCTTCGCCTTCAATTCATCTGATAACTCTGTTAGGATCACCACGAATAAAGTCTTGTTCAGTAGAGAATGCGCTAACCTTAGCAAAAGTACTCTTCAACTTGTTGCAACATTGCATAGCAACGTTGTAGCATTCCTCCTTCGCCTGAAGAAGCTCCTCAACATTCTTCTGAACTCTCAACCGTTCGGTATCAGATATCTCACATTTTGTTTGTTCAACGTTGAAGTTTTCAGTGATTCCATCAAGCTTCTTTTCCAGTCCTTCTACTTCGGATCTGTATTGTAACACCCCAGGTGTTTGCCTTAAGTTATAACATGTATGGACCTAAGCATGAAATGTTAGTGTAAATAATATCCAGTGTGCTTTTGTCTCTCAAGATTAAAAAATAATACTAATTCACCAAGATCCGACTTTAGTAATCTCTTGGCATGCAAGCTCTGTGGCGGTTGGATCGTTTGAGTGGGCGAACGTGAATTTGGACAACGTTTGAATTTTATAAATTCAGACTGTGAGTGTAACTGTGAAATCATGCGCGAGGGATAATGGAGTTTGGTCCCCAGCAGGTTGTGTCGGGCAGAGCAGTAAAGTATTCGGGTCGTTAACGGATGAAGTTTGTCTGATTTCGATCGACTCAAACATGACCTATAATATCAAACTCGATGCTGTTTGATTTGGTCTGTTTGCTTTTGGCCCTGATCCGATTATTTGGTTAGCAAATGAATTTATCGTAACTCAGTCTTGCGATTCTTGTCCCGGACAAATTAAGCAGAACTCGGCAACTAAAGTTTTTGGTGCAAAATAATTCTGTCTTCGCCCGTCAGCTGGGAAATCATATCCGAGGATCTATAATTGAGGTTTATTCGTCCAGTAAATTATCTGCTCTAAATTAAATCAAGTGCAGTCTGTACTAGTTTGACTGGTATCTTCTGTTTCATCCGGTTTACATCTCGCACAGACGTAATCTGAAAACTAAATTATCTGTGTAGTCTTTTGTAAAAAAAATTAGAGAAGGAAAAATCTTTTTCCCCAAGTTGTTGGCCGATGGCCTTATTTTCTAGCAGCTTCTTATCCTCTCCACCTCTCTTTTCTGTTCTTACCTACGCGCGCATGACATTCACAATCGTGTGTGTGCATTCGTTTAAACGGCTCCATGCGTTGATTCTCTAAAAAAAGATCTCGTTTTCCTTATCTCCTCTGCTGATTTTCCCTCCCAGTTCTTATCTCGTCATTATCTCTCCTTCCCTTCAGATTTTTTTGGCCGTCGCCCCCTTCTGGTATTTGGCACCATCGAGCAGGTCTCTGGTGTCTTCTCCATAGCGTTCGTCTCTCTCACGCGCCCTCTCCTTGCTAGCGCGCAGCCGCGCCCCTCTACACGGCCATGGCCACCACGCCGAGCCATTCCGCGCGCCATGCCATCCGGATCTCCCGCTCCCGCTCTGGCTCATCTGCGCCACCGCCACATCGCTTCTCTCTCCGGAGCTCGCCATGGATGTTGGCCACCGCTGCGTGCTCGCCCCGGCCTTCATCCTCAAAGTCATCGACCCCGCCTGGAGCCCTGGACTCGCCAAGCCACGACCTCGTCGTGGCCCCCTGCTGCAGCTCACCTCCATGGCCGCCGGAGTTTTCTTGTCGTTGCATCCTCGGTCGCCCCCACCTCTGCTCCTCTGGCGCTCGGCTCCTGGTGCGGATCTCCTGGCCGGCACACGACTTCCAGCTCGTCAAGCTCGTCCCCATGGCACCCCTCTCGGATCTCGCCCTAGTCGCCCGCCATTCCCAGCGCCTCGGCCTCCTAGCTCGGACCGCGCGTCTCTGCTCCATCTCCCACGGCGCGCACCTCAAGCTCGCCCGGTAGTCGTGACCTCGTTGTGGAGCTTCCGTGCCGGCGCGCGCCCATCTCCCTGCGCTCGTCCATTGCCACCGTCACACCGATCCGTGCCCCTCTGCTTCGTTCGCTAGAGCTTGTACGTGCCCTGGACTCCATGGCGTTCTCGCCTCCATGCTAGCCCCAGCTGAGTCCTTTTTCCCATCGAGCTCGCCCTCAACTCTACAGCGCCGTCGAGCCCGTCGTCGCCATGGCTGCAGCTTTTCTCTTGTCGTCGTGAAGACTCCACCTGCGCCGTGCAGCAGCGCGCCCCTTGCCGAGCTTGTGGTCGTGGTCAATCCTGCCATTCCTGTTGTGCCTCGCTTTCTCCATGTTCGATCAAATGTCGAACCAGGAATCCACGACATCGTTCATCCTCGCTGTGGAACCCTCACGCCCGCCTCACCATGACGCGTGTCGTCGTCTTTGATCTCAGTAGCTCTTCCAATACGCACCTGGACGTGCTTCGCCTCCTCGTGGTCAGCACCATTTGGGCCATGAGGGCGGTAGATCTCGACACTGCTTCACATTTCTATTTTAGAGGTTGGTGTGGTGGATGGTTTTTGCCCTCTCGTCGTGTTCGTGATAATCATCGATCGTCGCAGGTTTGAGAGAAATTAGCGAAAGGTGTGGAGAAGGAAGCGAAGCTGCACAACACCCGTATGATGTTCGACGACAAGCCCGAGTCAGGATTTATCAGCATTCTTACGAGTATTGAGTCACGTTTGATGCTGGTGAGCTGATTTATAATTTTTGTAAGTTTATCTGATGATTGGATTAACTAGACTTATTAGTCGTAATAATTCTCCTGTTTAACAGTCGTGTCGTGTTTGTGTTAGATGTTTGCTAAAATACCTCAGCACCTCTGATAACGTAATCGTGTGAAATAATTGCGTATTATGGTACAACTTAGGTCTAAAATGCAGGATTTTTGAAGAATGTCTTAGAGAACGTATAAGTTAAGTGTGCATAAATTGGTTCGTCATTTGTGATGAATGGTCAATTTAGTAATGTAAAGGGTGGTGTACGTGTTTCTATCGTCTACCCGGTAAGCATTAGCGATGCTTATATATATCATGATTTCTGTATGATTGATTTGCGTTGATATCGTGTTTAGCTGATATGATGTGCATAATAGTTTAGAGTAGTAATTCTAAGTCACTTAAAATGCTACTATCTGTTATTTTAAGTTATAGGTATCCATGGTTGTTGCGTCTAAGTATTGTTAATCTTCGGTGTAGATTATCTGTCTAATGCTATTCCTCTATAAATTCATACATGTGCATTGTGCATCCCATGAGGTACGTTAATTGACACGTGATGTGAAAGACGAGCCGGGTCAACCCCAAGATGTTGTAAAGCACGACCTACTTCGAAAAGTGATGCTGATGGAGGAACCTGAAGATGGATAATCTGAACGAGTGCCAAGACAAAGGATGATCGTCAAGTGATCGACGTCTAACAAACACTAACCTAGTGTTATTCCAGGCAAGCCCCGGTGCATTATCCCTTTCCTTGTGTTTTAAAATCTTTATCACCTTGTTTGATGCATTAGGTGATAGGAGTTGTGTGCTAAACAATTGATGCATTTCCTTCCTTGGAAAATTGATTACCCTTCCTTGATACCCTTTTATGAAAAGGATTTTAATGATGCTTAGCCTTGCTCTAGAAAAACAAAATGTTTTGTTTTAAAACAAAAGTGAAGCTTCATATTGGTTGGGAATTTTTACAAAGAAAATACTTATGATGGTGAATCCATCAAAGGCCTTGATGGGTTCAACATCTGAAAAGATGTACCTCTGCCAGGTACCAAACTTTGGGTTTTAAATAATAAAGACGAGACCAGGCGGGTGACTTGCACGAGAAGGGAGTCTCAGTGTAGTGTCTCCGTCTGAGTCGCTTAAGGACCATTCGATGTAGGCCTAATGAGGTGAGACTTTGCAACTAGCCACATGCTCTGGTAAGCCTGAACCCGACAATTCCATATGTGAAAAGACAACCGCGCACTGGGTGTGGGAGATGGTGGGAGTAGCGTGTACCCTCCTGGCTAGAGGCTGGACGGAGGAGTACTGTGCTCCCGGGTAGCGCAGACCGGTTCACGTTGTGGAGGATCTGTGGGAACGGTTGACATATGCAAGGGTTATGTGCTACATATGTCGTGTGGTTAGGGATCCCGAGCTGGGTATAATCGGTTCGAATCGTAGTTGATAAGTGAAATATGAATTGCTAAAATAAAGCTAGATCAGGACAAGTGAACGATCTAGATTAGGCAAATTTAGAATCAGGTAAGAACTTAACTTGATAATTAAAAGGTGGCTTAAGGATCCACTATTAGTAGGCGTTTCTGCAAAATGAGTCCTTGATTATTGCTTAGCCTTACCTTGATTCCTAATCAGCCAGCATATCCTTGAGAGTCTTTTTCCTTAGACGGGTAAGACTTGCGAAAGTACACTTCATACTCAGGGTTTTCGAACCCATGTTGTTGCAGGTACTAGAATTGTGTTGTTGTGGATGGTGTTAAGCGCCGGTGGGCACGACCTTCTTATAAGTCTAAGTAACTCTTCTATACTTCTTATTGAGGAAGGTCACTTAAGCTAGCACATATTTCAAACTTATAAATAATTTATAACATTTCAAAGTTTATTTCGTTGAATCACTTTGTAACCACTCCGATAAAAATAATGTAAATTTGTTGTAACTTGTAACCTTTTGTAATAAAGAAATTCCACTACAAAATGTTGATGTGTGATTTGTGTTTACCTGATCTTGCGATCCTGGTTGTATGTGGTTTATCCGGGTTCCTTGGGGCACTCGAACGGATCCTGTTAAGTTATCTGGTGCACATGCATAGCCATCTAAGATCTTTGAGACAAGGGTAGGTGCATGTGGGCCTAATTACTTGGAAGGTTCTGCCACAGTTGGTATCGGAGCAAGATTAAGTATAATACGGTCACATACGTATTTTCAAAACAAAGTTTTGGTTTTAGAAAATCTATTTTCAACTAAATACATTGTTTGGTTTTGAAAAACAGATTTGAAAAACTATAATGCTAGCGACATCCTCTGTTAAGCCCTAAATTAAGGACTACTAGGTGGCTTAGCTCAGAATACTAACCCACAACCTGGGAAGGGTAATGCATTCATGTGTATTGTTATTTTTGAGGCCATTCAGTTTTGAATGGATCGACGCTCAGGTAAAGTGAGATGTGAGAGCATGATCGAACAAACGTCGGTCTAGGGGAGTGCTTAATTGTGGCGCTTGACTATATACATGAAGCGTCCCGATCCTCTGGGACTCAAATGTGATACAATTACTAGTCCCAGGAGGCTAGTAAACACATTTATACATCAGATGATTCCAGATCTGCTTAAACGAGACAAACCTATAAAGGTGGCGAACAACTTTAAGAGTTGGTCCACAACTCAGGACATATCATCAGAGTGGGGCTGAAGCAGCCCGATATACGCAGTGAAGCAATTCAGCGGTCCAACAGCCACAGGCAAGGTTGGGAACAGTCGTAACTCTTACCCGATCTCCTTTTTCTGAAAAACAACAAATAAGCAAGGGTGAGTACAAACGTACTCAGCAGCCCACCTTCACCCGCGGAATGGGGAAATCAGATATAATGCATGGAATATGTGGAGCTTAGAATATTTTGCAGAAACAGCAATATTTTATGCAGGGTTGTTTTTGAAAAACATTTTGTATTTTGCAAAGCGCATCCTCTCCAAAAGGAGCAGGAAGTTTTTCAGTATTATAACAAAATCCCCTGGACTAAACCATCCAGGTATCTCAACAGTTCCCACTGGTTTTTATTTTCAAAAAACAGCTACTGGACTTCCCGTCCACCATAGCTCACGGCTCAACCGCCGAACCTTTTTAAAAACCACTTTTCAAAAGCATCTCTTTTTTTGGAAAACAAAACATTAATTGCCATACCATACCAGACTCGTCCATTCCTGTGGACATAGACTATTCGAATAGGTTTTCAAACTCTGCGCAGAGGTGTACACTTTACCCACTAGTTCGGCTCTGCGATCCCATGGCCAATGAGACCTGAATCCGACTCTCTTTCTTTCCCCACACGTCCTAACCTTAACGGTTATCCGGAAGGAGTCAGGCCACCACCATGTCCAAACCGGACAAAACTTTCCCCCTTCTTATCCTCCCGATGCTCCCCAGCCTTCATAACGTTCGGGTTGGACCGTACGAGTTCAGATTGAGTGACTGCCCAGACAGTCTCGAGTGGTTGTACTATTAAAGAGTACAGGTAGTGAAGATGACAAACCGGTCCTTATATGAGGGGACAATCCTTCTGCTCATGCCTAAACCAGCTGAGCCAACACCTTAGGCCCTCCCCTAAACCAGGGAGTCCCTGATTATCCCACTCACAAGGTGATAAGGGATCATTTGGAACATTTGGAACATATATATCAGGGATTGATTGCGGCAAGCGACTGGGTGGCCATAATAACTTGTCTCAAAATCATATCATGCATAAAATAACAGGCTGAGGGTTGTGGTTGAAAAATCATAGGTAATTTATGCATCAAAGGGATCCAGTGAGCTTTCCGTGTTTATTCGGCGAAGGGGGTAGGGGAGCTCGCAGAACTGGCTTCTGGCTCCACCGCCTAGCATAGACTTGCGGATCTGGCCTCCACGAGACGGCACGAACGCTCCGATAACTATGCAACATGAACAAGAAAACATACAAACCAGCAAGTATACCAACAAATATTTAGTATAGTGGTCAGAATAGCGATATATGGATGGGTAGAGTCTTGAGTAGAATCTGTGTCATGTGGTGTTGTGATATTACTGGTGGTGGAGCGGAGGTGCTTACCAGGAGGGTGGACTGCAGGCGAAGCGACACTATGTGTGTAGCCGGCAGAGCGGAGTAACTGAGTGGGTGGGGTGTTTGCCTTGGCTGAGGGTGTTGAGTGTGTGTGGAGAGGGAGAGGGTAGCTGGGTGTATTTATAGCTGAGTGTAGGTGGTGTAGCACAGTGAAGTTCACTGTTGGTGAGAATAGTGACGAATGAATCGTCCGACTTGGTATGAACAGGAGAGTTATAGGCAGAATATGGGACAAGAGTATTTTGGAAGTTTTCTGGAATATGGACCATGCTTAAGGGATGACATGGTTGGATAGGGAATAGTTTGATAAGAATTTAGAAACGAGGATTATTGGAATCTGAGTTTGGAAGCCTGGTTCGAAGGAATCTTAAAGTTAAGCGTGCTCAACTTGGAGAAACCTGGGATGGGTGACCAGATGGGAAGTTCCCTACTGGAAGGAAAATCACAGTCACCAGAGTTCGTATGACTGGAATATGGGTCTTGCTGGTCTTAGGTGGACTGGACAGCATGATGTATGAGTAGTTGAAATTTGGGGTGATCGGCTAATCGATGAATAGTAACGAGGAATAGTAACGATGAATAGTGACGACGAAAAAGTTACTAGATACCATCGATGAGTAGTAACGATGATGAATAGTAACACTGAATAGGAATGATGGCAAATAGTGTCAGTGAATAGTAATGATGAATAGTAACGGTGAATAGTGATGGTGAATAGTCGTATGAACGGACGATGAACGGTGAATAGGAACTATGAACGAACGATGAACGATGAATAGGAACTATGAACGAACGGACGAACGATCGAATCATGGACGAACGAACGATCGGAATTTCGGCAGCATAACGGCAGGACAAAGATTATCTGGAAGAACGATGAATAGGGATCATGAACGAACGATGAACGATGAATAGGAACTATGAACGAACGATGAACGATCGAATGATCGAACGAACGAACGATCGGAATTTCGGCAGCATAACAGCAGGACAAAGATTATTTGGATGAACGAACGGACGAACGATCGAGTGATCGGACGAATGAACAATCGGAATTTCGGCAGCATAACGGCAGGACAAAGATTATCTGGAAGAACGATGAATAGGGACTATGAACGAACGATGAACGATGAATAGGAACTATGAACGAACGATGAACGATCGAATGATCGAACGAACGTACGATCGGAATTTCGGCAGCATAACGGTAGGAAAAAGATTATTTGGACGAACGAACGGACGAACGATCGAACGATCGGACGAACGGACGAACGAACCATGAACGATCGGACGAACGAACGAACAAACTAAGAACAGGGGACGAACGATCGAAGAACGATCGAACGATCCTTGTGCTAGTGTGTGCTTGTGTGGAACATGCAGTGGGTGTGTGTGGGGGGGGGAAGAGAGTTGCCATGAAATGGCTTGGGGTGGGATGAGAGGAGGCCCTTGCCCCTCTATTTATAGCCATGGTGGGGGGATTAGGGGGAGGGATGAGAGGATTAGTGGGAGGATGAGAGGATTAGTGGGAGATTAGCATGTATTTGTCTTGTATAAGTGAGATTAGCTTGTAGAGCTCACCGTATGACACTGGAGGCATACGTATACGTATGAGCATGAGGAAAGTTATGAAGAAAATATTTATAGGGACTTGAAAAATGATTCTGAAGGTATTTCTCAAGAGGAAGATACTTGGAGATATATCGGTGGAATATTTGGACAGTATTTCTGGAAAGAACTTGAAGGGGATCACTAGGGAAATATCTGGGCAGTATTTCTGGAAAGAATTTGAAGGGGATCACTGGGAAAATATTTGTAGGATATTTTGAGAAGGATTTTAGAGAGAATATAGACCACTATACTTTATTTGTTGATATCAACTCGCAAACAAACATTTTGAAATGAAATTTGAAATTCATTTTGAATTTAGAGCGAGTTTGAGAAAATTTTAGGATTTGAATTTTTGGGATGCTACAAATCTACCCCACTTAAAAGGAATCTCGTCCTCGAGATTCGGCTTAGAAGGGTTATGGGTATAGCTTTACTTCAGCTACATATCTTCACTTTGCAGACTCTTCGAGGAGATGGAACTTCAACAAAATCTGGCCTTTCAGGAGCATCCGGTTGCTGATTGCAAACGCTGATTCTGGCTACTCAAAGATCATCTTCAGGCTTCAGCTTTCGCTTGGCAGCTAGCTTATTGAAGAAGCATCGATGCCAACACGCAAACCTTCTTCTTGCGAACTTATCCATGGGTCCCTTCCTTGATTGCTCTTCTAGTGCTTCATCAATGGAACTTGGGTGACCAGTTCTCATCCAGAAACTTATAAGCTTCGATGATCTGGTCCTCCACAAGCTTGCTATAGGCCTTCTTCTTTTTCTCCATAGCAGGAACCTTACTGGAACACTACCCCACTTAAAAAGAATGAGGGTAGAACTTCTTGAATCTTGGGGATTTGAACTCCTTGAAGTACCTCATAACAAGGGTGTTATGGGACCTTCTTCTGCTGTTGCTGCTTGAACAGGCCGCGGAGAAATGACTGACACAGGGTTGATTTTGGGAGAACCTTCTTCTCATCTTCTCTTCACTATCTTCTTTTCTCTTCTCACTTTTCACTTTTCACTGCCTCTTTCTTTCTCTTTGCTCTTCCCACTCGAGGATTCTATCAAAGAGTATTACTATCATACACTGGAGGAAACCAAAGACTATGAACCATGTGCAACAGTCTTCAACCCAAGAATCACCAAGCATTGTGATCTTAGGGGCGAGGGAGTGGAAAATGGAGTTGCTTGCTATTTGGCAGGGGGGTTTATCTGGAGTGTGCTTTGCTTTGAGCGAGATGGAAGTTGAGGGAGCTGGTGGGGGGGGGGTTTATAGGCGAGCGTTGGTGTTCGGTTGCGGAGTAGTGGTGATGGAGTAGGTGCTACGTGGCAACAGGTGCGACGGAGGGGAAGGGGGGCCTGGTGCCGGCGATGATGGCGGCGGTGGGTGCGCTGCAAAGGGGGGTGGGCGGCGGTAGTGCGCTGCAAAGGGGGCATGGGCGGCGGTGCTAGTGCGCATGGAGGCGGGCACACATGCGGGGGGCACGGGTGAGTGGTGGTGTCGATGACCCTGATGTTTGTGGTCTCTGGTTCCAAGAATCTTTGCCTCTCTGTATGGT
Source organism: Zea mays (assembly GCF_902167145.1). Taxonomy (NCBI): domain Eukaryota; kingdom Viridiplantae; phylum Streptophyta; class Magnoliopsida; order Poales; family Poaceae; genus Zea; species Zea mays. The sequence continues at coordinate 115,806,567 of NC_050096.1, forward strand.
AATAACTCCTTCTATCCTCTTTTCCTGTTTACTTTGACTCAGGGGCAGTGCTTTGATTCTCACGGTCGGTCCTTTTGACTGAGCGACTGGATAGGTTCCTCTGTAGCTTATTCCAAGCTTCAAGGGTAAGCTTCCCAGTATCTTCTTGGGTAAGACACTTTTCTCTTCAGATGGGTTAAGATGAGAATGGAAGCATAAGGTAAGGACTAGCTCTAATTTGTGATCTATGTTTTTAGAGAAAACCTTTTTTAAGAAAAACGAAAAGAAAACACACAAGCTCAGAAATGATAAGCACAAACAAATCAAATGTTTTGAATAAGGGAAGAATAGAGTTTTTCCAAAGCATGGACTACTCAGATTCGGGGGCTAAGCATAACTACTATTGCTTGGCTCCTGAATTGAGAACTATGCTAAATGCAACTTATGAGCACTAACGTTAAAGCATCACATATGCACTCAAAAGGGAGGAAAACATCAAGCAAAATTCATTTTGAAATGCCCTAGGGGGCAACACAATTAGAGTTTTTCAAAACACGAGTCTACACGATTACCTCTCATACATGCAGGGCTCTAGCCAAAGTGAAGAAAAACTTCACTACCCAATGCATGCAGAGGACTTGGCATAACTAACTTCAGACTAGGCAGCTTCTCTTCTGGCAAGGCTGGCGCACAACTTCAATCTGCGACATCTCCTGGATGGGTCAAGAGGGAGCTGATGTTGATGACTTCTTCTGGTGGCGACTGAGATGGCAAGACGCGGTCGAACTCTTCTTCAAGTGGGGTTGGCTCTTGTAGCTCCTCAGAGGGCAGCGGTGCTGGCGGGGTGCTTGCAGCTTCTTCCTTGACTTCAAGGGATGGTGCTGGAATCTTCTTCATGGTGAGGGGCTCAAACAACTCTAGCGGGGGATCTTGGGAGGACTCGGGGTGCTCTTGCTTATCCATAGCCTGAGGGAAGACTGGAATTCCTTCCAAGACTATGGCTCCTTCCGGGAGTTCCCAAGCCTTCTTCTCTCCTTTGATAGAGACCGGGTGACCTTCAAGAATCTGGGGGTCTTCAGCTTTGATGGGTTGAACAGGGTTGGATGGAGCGGGCTCTTGGATCCGCAGGGCTCTACGTTGGTTATGGGTGACCAAGTAGGCCTCTGTTGGGGGCCTTCGGCTTCCGAAGGTCCTCAAAAACAAGATTTAACAGTGTTTCTGGAGTATAATGTGTAAACAGGTATCTTCGGACTCGAGTCGATATCGCAGTAGGAGAAGCCCAAAGAAATACGAAGGTTGATACAACGCCGAAGGTGTGAGCGGGAAAGCTTCGGCGTGGTAGCAGAAAAAGAAACCGACTTAAAGATGAAAAGGCTATTCAGACCTCGGTGGATTACTATAGAATTATTACCAAATGTAAAGGGCATGAATGTAATTTTATATGGGCTGTGTCCCGTGCCTATAAATAAGTGAACAGTACCCCCGTACTGTTCACGCTGACTTGGCACTTGTTTTTGCGTCATACCTGTATTTTTATCTCCTTCCAAGCTGAAGGTACATTTGTAATTTGATGTCATTCCTGTTTCTTCATAATAATAGTAATGCAAAAATAAGTTGATAATAATATATAATTGTCTATGTTCCTTATGATTCATTCTTCATCATCGTATGCTGTGTTTATGAAAGTATGTCCTTCATAACCTTCGTCCGACAATCATTATATCCTAAGGGAAATAATGCTTCATAGGACGAAGGACTTTATCGATTAACATTTTCTGTGTTGCCTTGTTCTTAACTCATAACATTTGAGAACAAGTCCCCAACATTGGCGCCCACCTCCGGTGAACTCACTTCCACTCTTTGAGTTTTCGAACACCTTCGGTGATCATAAACCTTCGTTATGGCGCCGAAGAAAGCTTCAGCAACTGGGGCTGCAGCTCTCCAACCGCTGGACCACAATCAGGAGATTGTCTCCCTTCGGGAGGCCCGAAGCCAGAAAAGGAAGGCTGTTAGCCCGACACCGCCAGAGGATGAGATAGACCAAGAAATCAGAGACATGGAGATGCTTCATCAACAGGTGCAGAGGAAGAAGGAAAAGATGGCCAGGCTAGCTGAACTGCAAAGGCAGATAGACGAAGCCTCTGAAGAAGTTCGTCATCTTACTCAGGATGAGCAACACCAAAGGCCTCAGCACCAAGACCTTCATCAGGAGGGTTTCCTCAATGAAGATGACTGGTATGACAATTTCCATCATGGGAATTTTGTTTTTGATGATGCTTCTCCTCTGTCCGCTGAGCTGCAGGCTACACCTTGGCCTTCGTCCTACAAGCCGCCTCAGCTTCCCATATTTGATGGCCACTCAGACCCGAAACAGTTTTTGATGAGCTACGAAGCAACAGTATCTTCGTATGGTGGCAATGCTGCAGTTATGGCCAAATCTTTTGTTATGGCTGTCAGGAGTGTTGCTCAAACCTGGTACTCTTCCCTTCGACCAGGAACGATCACTTCATGGCAAAAGCTGAAGGATTTGTTGTTAACCAGCTTTCAAGGGTTTCAGACGAAGCCGGTCACTGCTCAAGCTCTATTCCAGTGCACCCAGGATCACGAAGAATACCTTCAGGCATACGTCAGGAGGTTCTTGCGTTTGAGGGCACAGGCACCAACAGTGCCCAACGAAGTTGTCATTGAGGCCATGATCAAGGGGCTTCGGCCAGGACCTTCAGCTCAGTACTTTGCTAGGAAGCCTCCTCAAACTTTGGAGAAGCTGCTCCAAAAGATGGACGAGTATATTTGAGCCGATAATGATTTTCGTCAAAGAAGGGAGGAGGCTTTCAGGTTTTCTGAAATGACCAGGGGCTTCGGAGGGAGGTTCTATCCGAGGCACGTTAGATCAATTCACAACTCTACTCAAAATGATGATAGGGGGAGCCAGCAGCAAAGGCCACAGTGCTCCTCACAAGCTTCGGGGCAACAGCAAGGCTCCTTCCGACCACCAGCTCCGAGAGGCAGAGGCGCAAGGGGCTTCGGCGGAAGATTTGGTGATCAACCAAGAAGAATTTTTTGCTTGTTCTGTGGTGAGAACAAAGGCCATACTACCAGGATGTGCCATGTTACCATCCAGAAGCAAAAGGAAATAGCCGAAGCTGCAGCACAACAGGCTCAGCCGAAGCAGGTCATGCACACTGCTTCGTATCATTCGCCTTACATCCCAGAATATGTAGGCAACCACCCTGCAGTTTCTGTTGCTTCGGCGAGTCAACCTCAAGCTTCCTGGCAACAGCCTCCGCTTCCACCACCGCTGCAACAAGGCCAGCAGCCAGAAGGGAGCCAATATGCTCCACACCAAAGGGACTTCAGAGAACAGTCCGAAGCTCGCACAGTCAACAGCACTGTGCCAGAGTCAAAGCACATCTATTGACAAATATCCTACCTTGATAGCAGTCTTTTTCATTCAGTTTTATTTTTTGTGTAATAAAGGACATTGTTTAGATTTCATGTAATAGTTTCGTTGTTTGCCACAAGGAAAATATATTTTATCCACAGGATTAAGTTGTTGAAGCTTAAAGATTTGCGATAACAAGGAGGACCTTCGAATTATCAAAAATTCTTCGAAGCAACAAAAAGTCGTTCTAAGGAACGCAGAGTAAGCTTGCCGAAGTCACAAAAAGCCATTCCTAAGGGAGCGCAGTGTAAGTTTTCTGCTCCAAAGTCATTCCAAAGGGAATGCAGAGCTTACAGCGAAAAGTCAACGCTGATACCGCCTAAGTAAAAGGCGAAGCGCGAAAAGTCAACGCGAATACCGTTGAAAGTAAAAGGCGAAGAAGCTCCTAAGGGAGGCTTACAGCGAAAAGTAAACGCTGATTCCGCTGAAGTAAAAGGCGAAGAAGCTCCTAAGGGAGGCTTATAGCAAAAAGTTAACACTGATCCAAAAAGATTATGTGATTTATCGCAGGGATGTGTGTGTATCTTCGGAATAAACTCCATTTTACATAACATGACATCATCGCATCATTTCGCATAGCATAAGCATCATACATCATGCTGCATATGGCACAAGAGGGGGACACAATATCAATCTTCAGAAGAATGTTTTGAAAAAGGGGAAAATCATGCTAAGTCGCAAGGAGATACACTATTGATCTTCGGAAGTGTAGCTTCGGAAAATATCTTCACGAAGCTTGGATATTATTCATCAGAACACTATGGATATTGTTGTGACAAATAAAAATTCTTCTTCACGAAGCATGAAAAGAAGGGAAGGTGTTTTTTCGTCAAAGACTCAAAAAACGGTACGTATGTAAAATTTCATGCATCGTAAAGAATTGAACAATAAAAGCAGGTATATTATATTCAGGATTACAAGATGTTACATATGTTACATTTCAGCAGTTTTTACAATAGTACTTAATCTTCTCTCAGAACAACTTCCGCAGCCTCGTTCAGGAGCCGATTAACAACTTCATCCATGATAGCTTCAGCCATCTTTTCAATTTCATCGTCCCCTTTCGGCTGAGGGCCCGGAGACGCTTTAGTAGGATCTGAACGAGGACAGGGTACGACTACATTGCTATTACAAATTGCGAACGAAGTTTAAAACAAAAAAAAATTACACAATAAAAACCATTAGTTAATACCTATTTGACCTTCGGGCTCTGCGTTTTTTTCAGCAGCCTCAGCTACTTTTCTAGCATCGTGAATGCCCTTTTCGCTTTTTTGGATAATTTCTCGGGCCATTTCTCGGCCACCATTATCCCAGACATCTGTGAAAAATTTTCCACCAATCATGCTAGCTTCAGCTGAAGGATCTCTTGCATCTTCGAAGGACAAGGTGTCTTCGGATTGCGCTAAAATCTTTACATGCTCACAGCCCTTTTTCTCCAAAATGGTGGCAATTCCCCTGGCACCCGAGAAAGCACATATGTCTCCGCGGCTATTTAAAATTTCCTCGAAGGCCTCAGCTTCGTGATTAATCCATTCGATGGGACCTTCGGGGTTGCCTCTTGTAAAGTTTTCTTCGCTCGAGAATGCGCCGACGCTGGCGAAGCTAGCTTTCAACTTCTTAACACACTCCATAGATTTGTTATAACATCTTTTCTTGGACGAGCGTAGCTCTTCAACAGTTCCCTCTAAATGATTTTCCCATTGGTCGCTAAGTTCTCGCCTCGTTTCTTCAAGTAGGCGTTCCTCTTTGGCTCTGGCCAGTTGTTTTCGAAGATCTTCAATTTCACGCTTTTGAGCTTCAGCTTGACTTTTAAAAGTAGCTTCGTCTTGTTTTATTCTATTTATCAACGAATGTAATATTTTATCCTTTTCGAGACCTTCGTTCCTCAGTTCAATTACTTCGGAACGAAGGTTGCTCAGGGCTATAGCGCACCCTTCGTCTTCGGCATCTTTTTGGGCCCTGAGGGCATTGCTAAGTATAAGGCCCTGCAAAAAAAATGTGTGCGCGTCAATAGATTTAAGCAAACGAAAAATTTTGGTTTCAACAAAAAATACAAAGATCTCATTTTTTGTACCTTTAAGCTATTGTATGCCAGGCTGTCGGCCAGTTCGTTTTTCGACAACACCGAGAGCCCGTCTTCTAGTGTTGGGAATCCGAAGCTCTTGCTCATCTCCCGACAGACAGAAATCTCCTTGCTGTCAGGGAGACAATACAAAAAGTCTTCTTCTCCACTGCCGTTGAATATTAGCGCCCCCTTTGGATACTTCAGTTTTTGGGCATAAAGCTGGGCCTCTTGCTTTTCTTTTTCTGATAATTTTTCCCCGAAGCATGACGAACAATATAATCAAGGTCTTTGGGGGATGCTTCGGGGGCAACAGCGCTGATTTCTTCAAAGATTGGCTTCGTTATTTTTTCTTCCTCGGTTTCCAAGGATTTTACCTTCGTGGCCTCTGAGGGCCCAGCTTCAGCTTCAGTTTCTTGCTCTGGAGCCTTAGTATCAGAAATTTCAGTTTTCGCTTCGGAAGTTGAAACAGTCTTCTTCGGAGTTGTGCTTGAGGATTTAATTGTTTCCAGAACATCTAGCACATTGACCATTCTCTTTCTTTTCGGAGTCACCGCTGGCCCCTTTTGGATTTTTGTTGTCTCAACATTTGCTGAAGGACTTAAAACTTCTGATATTTTTGATCCTTCAGCTGATCCTTTTGCTTCTTCCATTTCTTCTGACGATGGCGCTTCGGTCATCTCTTTGGTTTCTGATAACAAAGTCTTTGGTTCTTCCAATTCTGTTCTTGTTGGCGCTTCGGCCATTTCTGCGACTTTTGGCAGCAAGGTTGGCTTGGTTGGCTTTTCAGCTTCGGTGGCCGAAGAGGTATCTCCGGTGAACTCAGGCACCGAGGCTGGTTCAATATAGCGTGGCCGATGTGTGAGGACCTTTATCCTTTTTCTTTTCGGCGCTGGCTCACTAGGAGCAGTTGCAGCTTCTTCCTTCGCAGAGGTTGTGCCTTTTCTTTTCTGCCCTCGAATGGGATAACGATAGTCAGGGTAGACGAACCCGATTGCGTCAAACACTCGGTTCAGTCTCTTCTTTTTCCGGCCTCCGAAGGCTGCTGACAATGCAGTATCTTCGGCCTTCGAGTAAGCCCCAAGTAGTTCATCACTTAAATTTTCAATGCTTTTTAGCCAGTCATCATCTGGCTCAACGAATTTATCTCCGAACTTGAAAGTATACTTCAGCCTGATAAGCCCACCTTCGTCAGCCTCCTTTATGGTTTCTTGCGGCATTTCCCATTTTTCCGCGAGCGGCCATACTCTGAAGGCAATATGCTCTTGTACCAAATCTCTTGTTCCAATAAAAGAACAAATAACACCAAAGGCTCTCTGGCATTCTTCGGCAGCTTCATTCATTTCAACCTTCGGCCTCCGCAGGCCGAAGCTTTGCCAAATAGGGCGCATAATTATACCTTTGATATCTTCTCGTACTGTCAGGTCATTCTTCACATAAAACCATTCTGTCATCCAGTCGCCGGGCCATCTCTTCCGAAAGGTTGGCACGGGACAGCTTGACCCAGACCGAGAAACGAAACTGTAGCAGCCAAAATTATTGTGATACTGTTCCTTACCCCAAGGTTTTGTCTCGTATGATAATTCGTGTATATTGCAGAAACTTTTCGCATCAGGCTCCAGACCTTGGCTTCTCACGGCCCACACGAAGATATTCAGCCTTATGATTGCTTCGGGGGTAAGTTGGTGAAGATATACTTCGAATATTTTCAGCACCTCTACGACAAAATTGCTCAGGGGAAATCTAAGTCCAGCTTTCAAAAAGCTTCGGAACACTACGACTTCATTTTCCTCAGGGGTTGGGCAAGTTTTCTCTCCTTCGTCGACCCTCACAATGGATAAATCCCGGAAGTATCTTCCCCTCATGTTGACAAGATGATTTTCTTTGATACCTGATTTGCCAAAAACTGAATGGCTTGGTCGCCAGGGGCGATCTTCGGAGTCTTCATCACCACTATCCACATCATAACTGTCGCTGTCATCAGTATCTTCAGACAAACCTTCTAAAATCTCTTTGGTGATTTTTTCTGTGTTGGTCTTCGACATTGCTATAAGAAACCCCAGGTTCTTTTCTTCAGAGAGACTCAGCTTCATCTCGGTAGCAGCCTTCTTATCTTCAGACATCTTCGCAAACACTAAAAAATTGTTTTCAACGCCGAAGCTTAAAAACTTAAAAAGCTAAGCAAATCTTGGTGCGCAAGAGCTAAAAATTGAGTGAGCGAGAGCAGATGGCAAGAGAGCGTGCCAAATGAGCTCGCGGTATGCTCTTATTTATACGCCCAGTGCGTCAAAAATTGAAAGACCCCGCCTGTCAGTGAATGTTGCTATTCTAGCAAAGGGAAGGTGTTTTTTCGGACCTTCGGCTTAAAGCCTTTATCCATGTCGCAATCTAAATTTATTATTTTAACAAATTAATATTGCGAGGGGCTAATGTTGGGGGCCTTCGGCTTCCGAAGGTCCTCAAAAACAAGATTTAACAGTGTTTCTGGAGTATAATGTGTAAACAGGTATCTTCGGACTCGAGTCGATATCGCAGTAGGAGAAGCCCAAAGAAATACGAAGGTTGATACAACGCTGAAGGTGTGAGCGGGAAAGCTTCGGCGTGGTAGCAGAAAAAGAAACCGACTTAAAGATGAAAAGGCTATTCAGACCTCGGTGGATTACTATAGAATTATTACTAAATGTAAAGGGCATGAATGTAATTTTATATGGGCTGTGTCCCGTGCCTATAAATAAGTGAACAGTACCCCCGTACTGTTCACGCTGACTTGGCACTTGTTTTTGCGTCATACCTGTATTTTCATCTCCTTCCAAGCTGAAGGTACATTTGTAATTTGATGTCATTCCTGTTTCTTCATAATAATAGTAATGCAAAAATAAGTTGATAATAATATATAATTGTCTATGTTCCTTATGATTCATTCTTCATCATCGTATGCTGTGTTTATGAAAGTATGTCCTTCATAACCTTCGTCCGACAATCATTATATCCTAAGGGAAATAATGCTTCGTAGGACGAAGGACTTTATCGATTAACATTTTCTGTGTTGCCTTGTTCTTAACTCATAGCATTTGAGAACAAGTCCCCAACAGCCTCCATCAACTTCTGGACGTGCTCATCCTTGGCTTGCTTCAGGGCTTCAACAGCAATGACTTCACGACTCTCCAAGGCAGTTGCACGGGCTTGAGCTGTGGTGAGATCCACATGCAGCTGACGGTTGCGCTTCTCTGCATCTTCTGCTCGGGCAATCATCTGACGGTGGTGCCGTGCCAAGAAATCATATTGTGTATCAAGGGTGAGCAGGTATGCAGTGAGGTACACGACTGTGGGGTCATCCTCAAGCAACTGTTGCTCCTCCAATGCACGCATCCTGGCCATCCAAGCGGGGCGGTCTCTCTGAAAGGGCGGAAAGAATCTTAGTGGGGTGTGAGCCACTTCTTCTTCATAGATCTGACACAGGGCCCTCAATGCCTTGCGAGCGACGACTTGGCAGGTGTCTTTGAATCTGTGCCCACCAGCAGTGACACTCCATTCCACATGGTGCAGACTGGATCCAATGTATACAGTCACGACACACTTCTCTGTGCCATGCTCGACGAATTTACGACCATCATACTCTGGCTGACTCTTGATTCCGAGGCGAACTGTGCATGCTCTCAGCAACTTAGGGAAACCATCTTCCTTCTGGCAAAAGCTGGTTTGGCAGCGAACCTCCATCTGACTTCTGAGAGAAGGAAAGGGGGAAAGCATTTTTGAAATGAAGGGATGAGAGCAAGATTTTTTTTAAGAAAATAGTTTGGACTCAAAAACTTTTGATCAGGCTAAGGGTTACGTCCTACGGCCAACCTAACAGCTCTGATACCACCTGAAGCGTCCCGATCCTCTGGGACTCAAATGTGATACAATTACTAGTCCCAGGAGGCTAGTAAACACATTTATACATCAGATGATTCCAGATCTGCTTAAACGAGACAAACCTATAAAGGTGGCAAACAACTTTAAGAGTTGGTCCACAACTCAGGACATATCATCAAAGTGGGGCTGAAGCAGCCCGATATACGCAGTGAAGCAATTCAGCGGTCCAACAGCCACATGCAAGGTTGGGAACAGTCGTAACTCTTACCCGATCTCCTTTTTCTGAAAAACAACAAATAAGAGGGTGAGTACAAATGTACTCAGCAGCCCACCTTCACCCGCGGAATGGGGAAATCAGATATAATGCATGGAACATGTGGAGCTCAGAATATTTTGCAGAAACAACAATATTTTATGCAGGGTTGTTTTTGAAAAACATTTTGTATTTTGCAAAGCGCATCCTCTCCAAAAGGAGCAGGAAGTTTTTCAGTATTATAACAAAATCCCCTGGACTAAACCATCCAGGTATCTCAACAGTTCCCACTGGTTTTCATTTTCAAAAAACAGCTACTGGACTTCCCGTCCACCATAGCTCACGGCTCAACCGCCGAACCTTTTTTAAAACCACTTTTCAAAAGCATCTCTTTTTTTGGAAAACAAAACATTAATTGCCATACCATACCAGACTCGTCCATTCCTGTGGACACAGACTATTCGAATAGGTTTTCAAACTCTGCGCAGAGGTGTACACTTTACCCACTAGTTCGGCTCTGCGATCCCATGGCCAATGAGACCCGAATCCGACTCTCTTTCTTTCCCCGCATGTCCTAACCTTAACGGTTATCCGGAAGGAGTCAGGCCACCACCATGTCCAAACCGGACAAAACTTTCCCCCTCCTTATCCTCCCGGTGCTCCCCAGCCTTCATAACCCTGGGGTTGGACCGTACGAGTTGGTTGAGTGACTACCCACACAGTCTCGAGTGGTTGTACTATTAAAGAGTACAGGTAGTGAAGATGACAAACCGGTCCTTATATGAGGGGACAATCCTTCTGCACACGCCTAAACCAGCTGAGCCAACACCTTAGGCCCTCCCCTAAACCAGGGAGTCCCTGATTATCCTACTCACAAGGTGATAAGGGTGAAAACCCTTCATCACACACATTTTGAAAAGCATTTTCTTTTGAAAACTCACACCTGTTCTCAGATCATTTGGAACATATATATCAGGGATTGATTGCGGCAAGCGACTGGGTGGCCATAATAACTTGTCTCAAAATCATATCATGCATAAAATAATAGGCTGAGGGTTGTGGTTGAAAAATCATAGGTAATTTATGCATCAAAGGGATCCAGTGAGCTTGCCGTGCTTATTCGGCGAAGGGGGAAGGGGAGCTCGCGGAACTGGCTTCTGGCTCCACTGCCTAGCGTAGACTTGCGGATCTGGCCTCCATGAGACGGCACGAACGCTCCGATAACTATGCAACATGAACAAGCAAACATACAAACCAGCAAGTATACCAACAAATATTTAGTATAGTGGTCAGAATAGCGATATATGGATGGGTAGAGTCTTGAGTAGAATCTGTGACATGTGGTGTTGTGATATTACTGGTGGTGGAGCGGAGGTGCTTATCAGGAGGGTGGACTGGAGGCGAAGCGACACTATGTGTGTAGCTGGCAGAGCGGAGTAACTGAGTGGGTGGGGTGTTTGCCTTGGCTGAGGGTGTTGAGTGTGTGTGGAGAGGGAGAGGGTAGCTGGGTGTATTTATAGCTGAGTGTAGGTGGTGTAGCACAGTGAAGTTCACTGTTGGTGAGAATAGTGACGAATGAATCGTCTGACTTGTTATGAACAGTAGAGTTATAGGCAGAATATGGGACAAGAGTATTTTGGGAGTTTTCTGGAATATGGACCATGCTTAAGGGATTACATGGTTGTATAGGGAATAGTTTGATAAGAATTTAGAAACGAGGATTATTGGAATCTGAGTTTGGAAGCCTGGTTCGAAGGAATCTTAAAGTTAAGCGTGCTCAACTTGGAGAAACCTGGGATGGGTGACCAGATGGGAAGTTCCCTACTGGAAGGAAAATCACAGTCACCGGAGTTCGTATGACTGGAATATGGGTCTTGCTGGTCTTAGGTGGACTGGACAGCATGATGTATGAGTAGTTGAAATTTGGGGTGATCGGCTAATCGATGAATAATAACGAGGAATAGTAACGATGAATAGTGACAACGAAAAAGTTACTAGATATCATCGATGAGTAGTAACGATGATGAATAGTAACGATAATGAATAGTAACACTGAATAGTAACGATGGCGAATAGTGTCAGTAAACAGTAATGATGAATAGTAACGGTGAATAGTGATGGTGAATAGTCGTATGAACGAACGATGAACGATGAATAGGAACTATGAACGAACGATGAACGATGAATAGGAACTATGAACGAACGGACGAACGATCGAATCATCGGACGAACGAACGATCGGAATTTCGGCAGCATAACGGCAGGACAAAGATTATCTGGAAGAACGATGAATAGGGATCATGAACGAACGATGAACGATGAATAGGAACTATGAACGAATGATGAACGATCGAATGATCGAACGAACGAACGATCGGAATTTCGGCAGCATAACGGCAGGACAAAGATTATTTGGATGAACGAACGGACGAACGATCGAGTGATCGGACGAACGAACAATCGGAATTTCGGTAGCATAACGGCAGGACAAAGATTATCTGGAAGAACGATGAATATGGACTATGAACGAACGATGAACGATGAATAGGAACTATGAACGAACGATGAACGATCGAATGATCGAATGAACGAACGATCGGAATTTCGACAGCATAACGGTAGGAAAAAGATTATTTGGACGAACGAACGGACGAACGATCGAACGATCGGACGAACGGACGAACGAACCATGAACGATCGGACGAACGAACGAACAAACTAAGAATAAGGGACGAACGATCGAAGAACAATCGAACGATCCTTGTGCTAGTGTGTGCTTGTGTGGAACATGGAGTGGGTGTGTGTGGGGGGGGGGGGGGGAAGAGAGTTGCCATGAAATGGCTTGGGGTGGGATGAGAGGAGGCCCTTGCCCCTCTATTTATAGCCATGGTGGGGGGATTAGGGGGAGGGATGAGAGGATTAGTGGGAGGATGAGAGGATTGGAGATTAGCATGTATTTGTCTTGTATAAGTGAGATTAGCTTGTAGAGCTCACCGTATGACACTGGAGGCATACGTATACGTATGAGCATGAGGAAAGTTATGAAGAAAATATTTGTAGGGACTTGAAAAATGATTCTGAAGGTATTTCTCAAGAGGAAGATACTTGGAGATATATCGGTGGAATATTTGGACAGTATTTCTGGAAAGAACTTGAAGGGGATCACTAGGGAAATATCTGGGCAGTATTTCTGGAAAGAATTTGAAGGGGATCACTGGGAAAATATTTGTAGGATATTTTGAGGAGGATTTTAGAGAGAATATAGACCACTATACTTTATTTGTTGATATCAACTCGCAAACAAACATTTTGAAATGAAATTTGAAATTCATTTTGAATTTAGAGCGAGTATGAGAAAATTTCAGGATTTGAATTTTTGGGATGCTAGAATACATGTTCCACATATGTATATATGAAAGCTGCGATGTGGAGTAATTAATTTTCTGGGATTCGGTACCCCATGTGTGTATATGGGTATACAGACATGGGAATACTGAGAAGTGTAATGTACTTGTAACGACGCACCTACGCTGAGGTAAGAAGGTAAGTTACCATAATGAGCTGCCCTATGGTTAAAGTGTGGCAGCGGCGCCTATGCGTGGCTCGACACTTAATGAAGAGCTGGCCTCCATATAGAAATATATGAAGTATAAACCGTGATAAATTGTCATGTGTGAATTGCATCATTGGGAATTGGGCTGTGATGGAATTTTCTGCAGGTACACTAACCTCGAAAACGTATGTGTAGCTGACGATTAGCAAAATATCGAGTGAGTCGTAAGTATGCCACCGATATAGAATGCTATTGCCACAGTATGTTGGCAAAACTTGTGAGGACGAATAGGACAAGCATGCATCTTGATTGTTACATCGTGTTTATCCCCTGTTTACCAAAATGCTTCTCTCATCCTTATTCCAGTAGCCGGTGATTGTAGATAATGTGGTGTAATGTTATATTATGAACTTCAGTGAAATAGTTATTCTCCATTTCCTTAGGTGTTAATTGTGTTTGCTCTTGTATTGATGTGCCAATAGAATGTTTGTGACCTGTTTGCCTAAACCCAGAACTAGGCCATGTTCTTATTTAGTAAACCATGACCCAAATATGAATTTTCCGTTATCCCTCCATGACTAAACTCATGCAAATGGATGTTTGGATAATTTCTTTATCCAACGCAAGATGTGCATGGGCTTAAAGCTAGGATCTCGAGTTCGTGTTCTTGCTATTTAATCTGTGACATTTTGGTTGTCATATTTCCATTCTAGATCATGCCCTTGTTCAATTGGCACAAGCTGATGTACCTTATCCAGTTTGCCTGTTCTTGAGGATTGCATTGTCGCTTTATCGACCTAATCTAGGAAAGACATGTCTGATTATTTTCTTTAATTTGATGCCTTTTGTTTCCTCATATCTATCGAAGGCATACCAACTTAATCTTATGATTGTTTCCCCTCTGTATCTAATCAGATACTAATCTTTTACCTTGTGATCTCTGCGATGGGCATAGAAATATGCTTGGGGCTGAATTAACAGTCTCCCATCGTACTCCTTTCATCAACCAATTTAGGTTATGGCCATGCCTTGTTCATTTCATCGGGCCATGATCTATTTGTCTCTCTACTTGTAATTATTCTTACAGGTGGAGTATCTGTTGTATACTGACATCCTTGTTCAATCCATTTGTGTGGTATCTTTTCCCTTGACTTTGGTAGTGACTGCATGTATACAAGTTCCCTTTGCGTGCTTTGTTGTAAATGTGAAGCCTTGAAGTTTTTTTAGTATTGAGAGAAAACTGAGTAGTTCTCAAAATGGAGATTGGCTTTCCCTGCTACTGAGAAGCAGGAGTTTGTTCATTCGCTTTCTTATTTAATCCATGTATTCCCGAACCAAGTTAGTTCATCTCGCATGAAGAAACGGATGAACAACCTGACCAAATAGATTTCTACCCAAATGCATGACCTTTTGCTAGCAAATGTGAACTCTCAACCTTGGATTGGCGATGGATAATAAGAATATTGGCTCAATGTCAAAAGTAGTTCAACAAGATGGTTTTACTAACTTGTAATTGCTTTGTGAACCAAGATTGAGTTTAGAGATCGTTTTATCGAATTGTCTAAACACACTTTAGTTTAACCCATCCTAAGAAAGTACTTACAAAAATCAAGTTAAGTCGACTGATAACCACCTAATCATCGCTCTAGTCATGCCTCGATCGCCTCACGTGTGTTTTCCAACACGTGTGATTAGTCGGAGTCATGCTAGCGCTGGATGAAATCGATTCATTGTGAAGTGAACATTTGTTGATAACCTTCACTGATGTTTCCTCGAGTCTCCATGTGACACCCCAGTGTCACCTAGGGTTTCTTCTTAGAGCTGACTCAAAACCATTATCACATGTGAACCCAATAGAGGAATGAACATCATAAATTGATAACAAATGTTTAAGTAAGTCTTATCATCTTAAGAAACTCTCCTTAATCATGCCATGCACCTCAAGGTAAGAAAAACCCACAAACCCTAATAAATCCTAAGTGGACCATTTAAGCACATAAAGGGAAATTGGGAAAAGACTTGGGAAGAATGCAAAATTTTGGTATGAACCAAATAACAAAATTTTAGTGCTCTAAATAACCAACAAAATATAGCAAGAAAGTTTTGCCATTTGAATTTTCCAAAATCCCCAAATCAGCCCATGAACTAATACCTTATGGGAAAATTCAGAAATTCAGAAAACTGAATTTCAAACCCTTTCCCAAAGTTCAGAAGTGTTCCCTATCTTCCAAAACTCGAAACCATAAAGTCCAAATATCAAAGTGGCGCCAAAATACCCTAGGAACACTCTGGAGAAGTTTGGAACCAAACCAAAATCGTTTGACATGACTTGACATAGGTTTTGTCTCGGTTGGGACAGTGCTGACAGAGCTATCTTCAGGCCACCATATCTTCTCACCCAGGCCATATCTTCACTCGGGACTCACACACGACGGGAAGACCTTGGCACGGTGAAGAGACGCTACACAGGATCCTTGGCAAGATATGCACGTTTAGGTCGGCCAACATGCGTTTGAACTCGGGCAGAATCACACTTCCACGTGTTCGATCGCGTGCTCAAGCGCTCGGCCGCGCACTGGCTACACTCTGTGCGCGCGCCGCGCACAGTCGGCTCTTGTCCCCCATGACTGCGCCCAGCCATGCCCGAGGATGCCTATAAGTACCCCGGGTGCGCAACGGTCTGCCCTTCACTCTGCCTCTCGCCTCGAGCAAGAACTCCAACTCCGGCGAGCTCTCCTCCGCCCGCCATCACTGCCCGAGCCTCGACCACCGCGGCCAGCTCCCTCCAGCCGCTTACAAGCCGCGCCAGTTGCTCGTAGCCTCGCTAGTGGCCCATGAAGCTTTCCAAGTCCTCGGACCCAGCAGAGCCTCACAGGAGACCCAGGATCACCCTCGCTGGACTTCGGTCGCCCGCAGTCACACGTAGACTGAGCAATCCGGTGAGCCATTCTCAAATTCCTCGCGCGCATGTCTTCCTTGACCTCTGGTGAAGCTCCCTGACACATTCAATTGGTGATAGTCGCCTAGAGGGGGGGTGAATAGGGCGAAACTGAAATTTACAAATATAAACACAACTACAAGCCGGGTTAGCGTTAGAAATATAAACGAGTCCACGAGAGAGGGTGAAAAACAAATCGCAACCAAATGGAGAGTGTGACACGGGATTTGTTTTACCGAGGTTCGGTTCTCGCAAACCTACTCCCCGTTGAGGAGGCCACAAAGGCCGGGTCTCTTTCAACCCTTCCCTCTCTAAACGATCCCACGGATCGAGTGAGCTTTCTCTTCTTAATCACTTGGAACACAAAGTTCCCACAAGGACCACCACAAGTTTGGTGTCTCTTGCCTCAATTACAAGTGAGTTTGATCGCAATGAAAGAATCAAGAAAGAAGAAACCAATCCAAGCGCAAGAGCTCGAAAGAACACAAGCAAATCTCTCTCTCTAGTCACTAGAGCGTTGTGTGGAATTTGGAGAGGATTTGATCTCTTTGGTGTGTCTAGAATTGAATGCTAGAGCTCTTGTAAGTAGTTGGGAAGTGGAAAACTTGGATGCAATGAATGGTGGGGTGGTTGGGGTATTTATAGCCCCAACCACCAAACTTGACCGTTGGTGGAGGCTGTCTGTTCGATGGCGCACCGGACAGTCCGGTGCCCCAGCCACGTAACCAGTGCCGTTGGAATCTGACCGTTGGAGTTCTGACTTCTAGGCCCGCCTCGATGTCTGGTGGCGCACCGGACATGAACTGTTCAGTGTCCGGTGCGCCGGTATGGGCGCGCCTGCCTTCTGCGCGCGCATTTAATGCGTTGCAGGTTGCCGTTGGCGCGAAGTAGCCGTTGCTCCGAGGATGCACCGGACAGTCCGGTGCACACCGGACATGTCCGGTGAATTATAGCGGAGCAGCCTTCGTGAAATCCCGAGGCTGGCGAGTTCCGGAGCAGCGTCTTCGTTGGAGCACCGGACACTATCCGGTGTACACCCGACAGTCCGGTGAATTATAGCGCGCCGGTTCTGGATTTTCCCGAAGGTGACGAGTTGGAGTTGGAGTCCTCTGGTGCACCGGACACTGTCCGGTGGTGCACCGGACACTGTCCGGTGGCTCACCGGACAGTCCGGTGCGCCAGACCAGAGGAGCCTTCGGTTGCTCCTTTGCTCTTTTGTTGAACTCAATACTTGGTCTTTTTATTGGCTAAGTGTGAACCTTTTGCACCTGTATAACTTATACACTAGAATAAACTAGTTAGTCCAAGGATTTGTGTTGGGCAATTCAACCACCAAAATTATACAGGAACTAGGTGTAAGCCTAATTCCCTTTCAATCTCCCCCTTTTTGGTGATTGATGCCAACACAAACCAAAGCAAATATAGAAGTGCATAATTGAACTAGTTTGCATAATATAAGTGCAAAGGTTGCTTGGAATTGAGCCAATATAAATACTTACAAGATATGCATGGATTGTTTCTTCATTTTTAACATTTTGGACCACGCTTGCACCACATGTTTTGTTTTTGCAAAATCTTTTGTAAATTTTTTCAAAGTTCTTTTGCAAATAGTCAAAGGTAAATAAATAAGAGTTTGCAAAGCATTTTCAAGTTTTGAAATTTTCTCCCCCTGTTTCAAATGCTTTTCCTTTGACCAAACAAAACTCCCCCTAAATGAAATCCTCCTCTTAGTGTTCAAGAGGGTTTTGATGAATCAATTTTGAAATACTACTTTCTCCCCTTTTTGAACATATTAAGATACCAAATTGACAATTGAAAATTATATTTTAAAATTAGGTGATGGTGCGGTCCTTTTGCTTTGGGCTAATACTTTCTCCCCCTTTGGCATGAATCACCAAAAACGGAGTCATTAGAGCCCTTTAAATTACTTTCTCCTCCTTTGGTCATAAATAAAAGAGTGAAGATTAAACCAAAGTAGGAGTCCTTTTGCTTTGCTCTCTCCCCCAAAGATAGAGAGCGGTTCGGAGTGACGACGAAGGATGAGTTACGGAGTGGAAGCCTTTGTCTTCGTCGAAGACTCCAATTCCCTTTCAATACACCTATGACTTGGTTTGAAATAGACTTGACAACACATTAGTCATAGCATATAAGAGACATGATCAAAGGTATATTTATGAGCTATGTGTGCAAGTTAGCAAAGGAAATTTCTAGAATCAAGAATATTGAGCTCATGCCTAAGTTTGGTAAAAGTTTGTTCATCAAGTGGCTTGGTAAAGATATCGGCTAATTGATCTTTAGTATTAATGTATGCAATCTCGATATCTCCCTTTTGTTGGTGATCCCTAAGAAAATGATACCGAATGGCTATGTGCTTAGTGCGGCTATGCTCGACGGGATTGTCGGCCATTTTGATTGCACTCTCATTATCACATAGCAAAGGGACTTTGGTTAATTTGTAACCGTAGTCCCGCAGGGTTTGCCTCATCCAAAGCAATTGCGCGCAACAATGACCTGCGCCAATGTACTCGGCTTCGGCGGTTGAAAGAGCGACCGAATTTTGCTTCTTTGAAGCCCAAGACACCAAGGATCTTCCCAAGAACTGGCAAGTCCTCGATGTGCTCTTTCTATTAATCTTACACCCCGCCCAATCGGCATCTGAATAACCAATTAAATCAAAAGTGGATCCCCGAGGGTACCAAAGCCCAAACTTAGGAGTATAAGCCAAATATCTCAAGATTCGTTTTACGGCCGTAAGGTGGGATTCCTTAGGGTCGGATTGGAACCTTGCACACATGCAAACGGAAAGCATAATATCCGGTTGAGATGCACATAAATAGAGTAAAGAACCTATCATCGACCGGTATACCTTTTGATCCACGGACTTACCTTCCGTGTCGAGGTCGAGATGCCCATTAGTTCCCATGGGTGTCTTGATGGGCTTGGCATCCTTCATTCCAAACTTGTTTAGAATGTCTTGAGTATACTTTGTTTGGCTAATGAAGGAGCCCTCTTGGAGTTGCTTCACTTGAAATCCTAAGAAGTACTTCAACTCCCCCATCATAGACATCTCGAACTTTTGTGTCATGATCCTACTAAACTCTTCACATGTAGATTCGTTAGTAGACCCAAATATAATATCATCAACATAAATTTGGCATACAAACAAATCATTCTCAAGTGTTTTGGTAAATACTGTAGGATCGGCCTTTCCGACTTTGAAGCCATTAGCAATAAGGAAATCTCTAAGGCATTCATACCATGCTCTTGGGGCTTGCTTGAGCCCATAAAGCGCCTTAGAGAGCTTATAGACATGGTTAGGGTACTCACTATCTTCAAAGCCGGGAGGTTGCTCAACATAGACCTCTTCCTTGATTGGTCCATTGAGGAAGGCACTTTTCACGTCCATTTGATAAAGCTTAAAGCCATGGTAAGTAGCATAGGCCAATAATATGCGAATTGACTCAAGCCTAGCTACGGGTGCATAGGTTTCACCGAAATCCAAACCTTCGACTTGGGAGTATCCCTTGGCCACAAGTCATGCTTTGTTCCTTGTCACCACACCATGCTCATCTTGCTTGTTGCGGAAAACCCATTTGGTTCCTACAACATTTTGATTAGGACGTGGAACTAAATGCCATACCTCATTTCTAGTGAAGTTGTTGAGCTCCTCTTGCATCGCCACCACCCAATCCGAATCTTGTAGTGCTTCCTCTACCCTGTGTGGCTCAATAGAGGAAACAAACGAGTAATGTTCACAAAAATGTGCAACACGAGATCTAGTAGTTACCCCCTTATGAATGTCACCGAGGATGGTGTCGACGGGGTGATCTCGTTGTATTGCTTGGTGGACTCTTGGGTGTGGCGGCCTTTGTTCTTGCTCATCCTCCTTTTCTTGATCATTTGCATCTCCCCCTTGATCATTGCCATCATCTTGAGGTGGCTCATTTGCTTGATCTTCTACTTCATCAACTTGAGCTTCAACCTCATTTTGAGTCGGTGGAGATGCTTGCGTGGAGGAGGATGGTTGATCTTGTGCTTTTGGTGGCTCTTCAGATTCCTTAGGACACACATCCCCAATGGACATGTTCCTTAGCGCTATGCACGGAGCCTCTTCATCACCTATCTCATCAAGATCAACTTGCTCTTCTTGAGAGCAATTAGTTTCATCAAACACAACGTCACATGAGACTTCAACTAGTCCAGTGGACTTGTTAAAGACCCTATATGCCCTTGTGTTTGAGTCATAACCAAGTAAAAAGCCTTCTACAGTCTTAGGAGCAAATTTAGATTTTCTACCTCTTTTAACAAGAATAAAGCATTTGCTACCAAAGACTCTAAAATATGAAATGTTGGGCTTTTTACCGGTTAGGAGTTCATAGGATGTCTTCTTGAGGATTCGGTGTAGATATAACCGGTTGATGGCGTAGCAGGCGGTGTTGACCGCCTCGGCCCAAAACCGATCCGAAGTCTTGTACTCATCAAGCATGGTCCTTGCCATGTCCAATAGAGTTCGATTCTTCCTTTCCACTACACCATTTTGTTGAGGTGTGTAGGGAGAAGAGAACTCATGCTTGATGCCCTCCTCCTCAAGGAAACCTTCGATTTGAGAGTTCTTGAACTCCGTCCCGTTGTCGCTTCTTATTTTCTTGATCCTTAAGCCAAACTCATTTTGAGCCCGTCTCAAGAATCCCTTTAAGGTCTCTTGGGTTTGAGATTTTTCCTGTAAAAAGAATACCCAAGTGAAGCGAGAATAATCATCCACAATAACTAGACAGTACTTACTCCCGCCGATGCTTATGTAAGCAATCGGGCCGAATAGATCCATGTGTAGGAGCTCCAGTGGCCTGTCGGTCGTCATGATGTTTTTGTGTGGATGATGGGCTCCAACTTGCTTCCCTGCCTGGCATGCGCTACAAATCCTGTCTTTCTCAAAATGAACATTTGTTAATCCTAAAATGTGTTCTCCTTTTAGAAGCTTATGAAGATTCTTCATCCCAACATGGGCTAGTCGACGGTGCCAGAGCCAACCCATGTTAGTCTTAGCAATTAAGCAAGTGTCAAGTTCAGCTCTATCAAAATCTACCAGGTATAGCTGACCTTCTAACACTCCCTTAAATGCTATTGAATCATCACTTCTTCTAAAGACAGTGACACCTACATCAGTGAATAGACAGTTGTAGCCCATTTGACATAATTGGGAAACAGAAAGCAAGTTGTAATCTAATGAATCAACAAGAAAAACATTGGAAATGGAATGGTCGGGTGAAATAGCAATTTTACCCAAACCTTTGACCAAACCTTGATTTCCAACCCCGAATGTGATAGCTCGTTGGGGATCTTTGTTTTTCTCATATGAGGAGAACATATTCTTCTCCCCTGTCATGTGGTTTGTGCACCCGCTGTCGAGTATCCAACTTGAGCCCCCGGATGCATAAACCTACAAAACAATTTTAGTTCTTGACTTTAGGTACCCAAACGGTTTTGGGTCCTTTGGCATTAGAAACAAGAACTTTGGGTACCCAAACACAAGTCTTGGAGCCCTTGTGTTTGCCCCCAACAAACTTGGCAACTACCTTGCCGGATTTGTTAGTCAAGACATAAGATGCATCAAAAGTCTTAAATGAAATGCTATGATCATTTGATGCAATAGGAGTTTTCTTTCTAGGCAACTTGGCACGGGTTGGTTGCCTAGAGCTAGATGTCTCACCCTTATACATAAAAGCATAGTTAGGGCCAGAGTGAGACTTCCTAGAATGAGTTCTCCTAATTTTGCTCTCAGGATAGCCGGCAGGGTACAAAATGTAACCCTCGTTATCCTGAGGCATGGGAGCCTTGCCCTTAACAAAGTTAGACAAGTTCTTAGGAGGGGCATTAAGTTTGACATTGTCTCCCCTT
The DNA here is from genome assembly GCF_902167145.1 of Zea mays. Classification (NCBI taxonomy): domain Eukaryota; kingdom Viridiplantae; phylum Streptophyta; class Magnoliopsida; order Poales; family Poaceae; genus Zea; species Zea mays. Next base: position 115,828,544 of record NC_050096.1, read on the forward strand.
TGGAAGCCAATGCCATCCTTGATGCCAGGGCGTCTCCCATTATAGAGCATACTTCTAGCAAATTTAAACTTTTCATTTTCTAAGTTATGCTCGGCAATTTTAGCATCTAATTTTGTTATATGATCATTTTGTTGTTTAATTAATACCATGTGATCATGAATAGCATTGATATCAACATCTCTACATCTAGTACAAATAGAAACATGCTCAACATTAGATGTAGAGGGTTTGCAAGATTTTAGTTCTACAACCTTAGCATGCAACATATCATTCTTAGTTCTAAGGTCGGAAATAGTAGTATTGCAAACATCAAAATCCTTAGCCTTAGCAATCAAATTTTCATTTTCTATTCTAAGGCTAGCAAGAGAATCATTCAATTCCTTAATCTTAGCAAGCAAATCATCATTATCATTTCTAAGATTGGGAATTGAAGCATCACAAACATGAGAATCAACCTTAGCAATTAATCTAGCATTTTCATTTCTAAGGTTGTCAATAGTCTCACGGCAGGTGCTTAGCTCACTATACAATTTTTCACATTTTTCAACTTGTAGAGCATAAGCATTTTTGACCTTAACATGCTTTTTGTTTTCCTTAATAAGGAAGTCCTCTTGAGAGTCCAAGAGATCATCCTTCTCATGAATAGCACTAATCAATTCATTTAATTTTTCTTTTTGTTGCATGTTTAGGTCGGCAAAAAGGGTACGCAAATTATTTTCCTCATCACTAGCATTATCATCACTAGAGGATTCATATTTAGTGGAGGATTTAGATTTAACCTTCTTCCTTTTGCCGTCCTTTGCCATGAGGCACTTGTGGCCGACGTTGGGGAAGAGGAGTCCCTTGGTGACGGCGATGTTGGCGGCGTCCTCGTCGGAGGAGGACTCGGTGGAGCTCTCGTCGGAGTCCCACTCCCGGCAAACATGGGCATCGCCACACTTCTTCTTGTAGTACTTCTTCTTTTCTCTCCTCTTTCCCTTCTTGTCGTCGCCCCTGTCACTGTCACTAGATATAGGACATTTTGCAATAAAATGACCGGGCTTACCACATTTGTAGCACACTTTCTTAGAGCGGGGTTTGTAGTCCTTCCCCCTCCGTTGCTTGAGGATTTGGCGAAAGCTTTTGATGATTAAAGCTATTTCCTCATTGTCGAGCTTGGAGGCGTCAATTGGTTGTCTACTCGGTGTAGACTCCTCCTTCTTCTCCTCCGTCGCCTTAAGAGCCACCGGTTGTGCTTCGGACGTGGAGGGTTCATCAAGCTCGTTGATCTTCTTTGATCCCTTGATCATACATTCAAAGCTCACAAAATTCCCGATAACTTCCTCGGGCGTCATTTGAGTATATCTAGGATTACCACGAATTAATTGAACTTGAGTGGGGTTAAGGAAAATGAGTGATCTAAGAATAACCTTAACCACCTCGTGGTCATCCCACTTCTTGCTCCCGAGGTTGCGCACTTGGTTCACCAAAGTCTTGAGCCGGTTGTACATGTCTTGTGGCTCTTCCCCTTGGCGAAGTCGAAAGCGACCGAGCTCCCCCTCGATCGTTTCCCGCTTGGTGATCTTTGTTAGTTCATCACCCTCGTGTGCGGTCTTGAGGAGGTCCCAAATTTCCTTTGCATTCTTCAACCCTTGCACCTTGTTGTATTCCTCTCTATTTAGAGAGGCCAAGAGTATGGTTGTGGCTTGGGAGTTGAAGTGCTCAATTTGGGCCACCTCGTCCTCATCATAATCCTCATCCCCTACGGATGGTACCTGTGCTCCAAACTCAACAACATTCCATATACTTTTGTGGAGTGAGGTTAGATGAAATTTCATTAAATCACTCCACCTAGCATAATCTTCACCGTCAAAGGTTGGCGGTTTGCCTAATGGAACGGAAAGTAACAGAGTATGTCTAGAAGTACGAGGATAGTGTAAGGGGATCTTACTAAACTTCTTACGCTCTTGGCGTTTAGAAGTTACGGAGGGCGCATCGGAGCCGGAGGTCGATGTTGATGAAGTGTCGGTCTCGTAGTAGACCACTTTCCTCATCCTCTTGTGCTTGTCGCCACTCCGATGTGGCTTGTGAGAGGAAGATCTCTCCTTCTTCTCTTTGTGGTGAGAAGAAGATTTCTTCTCCTTCCCTTTGTTGGAGGAGCTCTTCTTCTTCTCCTTCCTCTTGGTGCGGGACTCTTCCGATGAAGTGCTCCCGTGGCTTGTAGTGGGCTTTTCGCCGGTCTCCATCTCCTTCTTGGCGTGATCTCTCGACATACTTCGAGCGGTTAGGCTCTAATGAAGCACCGGGTTCTGATACCAATTGATAGTCGCCTAGAGGGGGGGTGAATAGGGTGAAACTGAAATTTACAAATATAAACACAACTACAAGCCGGGTTAGCGTTAGAAATATAAACGAGTCCACGAGAGAGGGTGAAAAACAAATCGCAACCAAATGGAGAGTGTGACACGGGATTTGTTTTACCGAGGTTCGGTTCTCGCAAACCTACTCCCCGTTGAGGAGGCCACAAAGGCTGGGTCTCTTTCAACCCTTCCCTCTCTCAAACGATCCCACGGATCGAGTGAGCTTTCTCTTCTTAATCACTTGGAACACAAAGTTCCCACAAGGACCACCACAAGTTTGGTGTCTCTTGCCTCAATTACAAGTGAGTTTGGTCGCAATGAAAGAATCAAGAAAGAAGAAAGCAATCCAAGCGCAAGAGCTCGAAAGAACACAAGCAAATCTCTCTCTCTAGTCACTAGAGCGTCGTGTGGAATTTGGAGAGGATTTGATCTCTTTGGTGTGTCTAGAATTGAATGCTAGAGCTCTTGTAAGTAGTTGGGAAGTGGAAAACTTGGATGCAATGAATGGTGGGGTGGTTGGGGTATTTATAGCCCCAACCACCAAACTTGACCGTTGGTGAAGGCTGTCTGTTCGATGGCGCACCGGACAGTCCGGTGCACACTGGACATGTCCGGTGCCCCAGCCACGTCACCAGTGCCGTTGGAATCTGACCGTTGGAGTTCTGACTTCTGGGCCCGCCTTGATGTCTGGTGGCGCACCGGACATGAACTGTTCAGTGTCCGGTGCGCCGGTATGGGCGCGCCTGCCTTCTGCGCGCGCTGCGCGCGCATTTAATGCGTTGCAGGTAGCTGTTGGCGCGAAGTAGCCGTTGCTCTGAGGATGCACCGGACAGTCCGGTGCACACCGGACATGTCCGGTGAATTATAGCGGAGCAGCCTTCGTGAAATCCCGAGGCTGGCGAGTTCCGGAGCAGCGTCTTCGTTGGAGCACCGGACACTGTCCGGTGTACACCGGACAGTCCGGTGAATTATAGCGCGCCGGTTCTGGATTTTTCCGAAGGTGACGAGTTGGAGTTGGAGTCCTCTGGTGCACCGGACACTGTCCGGTGGCTCACCGGACAGTCCGGTGCGCCAGACCAGAGGAGCCTTCGGTTGCTCCTTTGCTCTTTTGTTGAACTCAATACTTGGTCTTTTTATTGGCTAAGTGTGAACCTTTTGCACCTGTATAACTTATACACTAGAATAAACTAGTTAGTCCAAGGATTTGTGTTGGGCAATTCAACCACCAAAATTATATAGGAACTAGGTGTAAGCCTAATTCCCTTTCAATTGGTCTATGGCGCCGTGAGCAGGCCGGATCCCTCGCCGCCGACAAGCTCCCCCGCCTGCGCACGTGGACCAACCTACTCCGACCACCACCTCCGACGATCCGCACCTCGACGTGATCGCCAGAGACCCCCGGACCTCACCCGACTCCTCACCAGAGCAACCTCGCCGTCGGTAAGCCCCTCCGCCCTTTTCTTCCGCCGCGGTCACTATTCCATTAGGGGAAGGATCACGGGTTCGATTTCGCAAAACCCTTGGGGGTTTTCTGCAGAGTCATAGACTCAGATGAATAGAGAACCGAGGACCTATCTGTAATACACTTAAAACCTTTCGCCAGGGACCCCAGTGCAAAACCCTTTTCCTTTACCCATTTCTTTTTATTCTTTGTTTAAATTCAGCAGAAGAACTTAGGAAATTTATATCTTGATAAATATTCAACCAAATTTAATCAAACAAATTTTTCTGGATTCAAAATATTATGAACTATCACATAAAAATACTGAACTTTGTGCTTTATGTTTTAAATTTTAGAGTTTGGAATTAATTAAAGAAATTGACCAAACCTTATTAAAATGAAGAAAATTAGTTATGCTTTCGTGCTGAACTTAAGAAAATTTGTAGAAGATCAAATCCACTTAGACACTGTTTAAAAATATTAAGCACCCAGTATTGAAGATATAAACAGGGTTATCTATTAAAGGCCATAATTGCCCAAAACTTAAGAAAATGAGAAAGGTACTAGAAAATAATGAACAATGGATGCAAATATTTTTCCTAGTCGACTTAAGCAATAAAGAACCTAGGAAAAATAAAAGGAACCCTAGTCTAGAGAAAATTCAAGGTGAAACGTTTTATTAGGCAATAATAAAACTTGAAGGACAATTATTAGAAATATGAGAACAATTTTAAAATTGGTAAGAAAAATTCAGTAGACTTGTAACCACTACGACACCACTACAAAAATGATAAATACCCCAGCCCATCATTTTAAGTGGGTTGAACAAATAAATCTTGATATTGAGCCATATTTCAATTAAATCATAAGCAAGCCAAAAATGTGCAACAGTGGGCAAATAAATTTTTACCAGATTATTAATGGGATAGACCACTAGAGAAAAAATGCAAAACCTATTCAAAACTACAAAGTAATACCCATTGCCCCTACTTCATGAAAAAGGCCATTTAAATTCAAGAAATTCCTACCACCCTTCCCTTAAGCAAAAAGTCACCAAACTTTAGAATGATTGCTCTTGCGCAAAGAAGAAAATAGGGAAAATTGGAAACCTGTTGTTTGATATTTTCAAGTATAGTGGTAGTAGCAAGCACCCCTTTGGCTAGAAACTTTAGAAAACCATAATAAAATAACTAATAAGTATTAGTGGCTGAAAATTTGTACAAGGTCATGTTATAACATCTGAATGCAAGAAAAAATAAGTCTTAAAGAATAACTCTCTGTTAAAAGAAAGTTGTAGTTCAAAACACCCGTTTTGCCCTAACACTCGACAATTTTGTGCAGAGAAAACCACTCACTTTTTAAGCCCCAATTTTTGAGACAGAGGATTATATACCAGTAAGAAGCCACTGTAATTTTTGCAGAATGTTTGGAAATTTATTAAACTATCTTGTAGTTCAAACCCACCTTAAAGGCATAAAAGAAATATGGAAGAAGAGAGGGATTAAAAAGATTAATAAGTATTACCCCAACATGGTAGCTAAGAATATTGTTAAAAATATCCATAAGATATAAAGAAGAAAATCATTAAAACACTAAAAATGGGTTAACCATTCAGTAATCAACTTGACCCTAAGTTGCTGAGTGTACCAAAAAATCTCCAGTAGTAAGAATAAGCTCTACCTTATTAACTTGATCATTTCCCTATCAAATCTTAATTGCTAAATTACATATCATGCCATGCATATATCTTACTTATTGCATTCATTAGATTGCAATCTCGCTGACGGAGAGTACGTGCCCATCCCTGAGCAAGGAGCTATCCACGAGGAAGACCAGGAGCAAGCTCTCGAGACTGCCATCGAGGATCTCCCCGCACCCCTAGCATTTGAAGGCAAGTCCCGGTTTTATGCATAACCAATCTATATATGCTACTTTACTACACTTAATGTGTGTAGGCTTGTAATGTGCACTTAAGTGTAGGAGTTGCTTGAAACCTTTAGTTGCATGAACTCAGGATTCCTTTTTGAGATGGATACTAGTATGCTAGGTCGAGTAGCTGCTTTGCTAAATCAGGATCTCGGTAGAAGTCGAGTGATTTTTCTAGCACTCGCGCGAGGTCAGGAATTGATTATATTCATCTTGCTAACGGGATCTATGATGGTCTATGGGCTTGGATCCAGGGAGGATGCCTTGTCCATGAGACGGGAAAAGGAATTAAGGATTAATGTGTGGATACCTGAGTCAAGCGTTTGAACGTACTAAACACATGTCGGGAAATATGGTAACCGGTAAACCTAGTACCTGAGTGAAGCCGGGCACAGACTTTTCTCCTCACTCGTCCTAAGACTGGGTCTCCCATGCTAGCTATGGTGGGTACAAGTGCAGTCACTGCACGACGGCAGCCGGGGTAAGTGGAGCATTGTATGCCAAGGTGGTGAGCCCTGGCCACGAACGGGGAATTGATGGGGACGGTTGACGTGTGTGGGGACGGAGTGCCCTTACATGTCGTGTGTTTAGGTTTACCTTGCAAGGTTAACACTCGATTCGAATCGTCAGCTTCTCGTGCTTGACCCCTTGTACTACATTGAGTAAGAAGTGAAATGAGGTTTTACATGAGATAACATGTTGATTGTATTAAATGCTTGTTACCATGTATGCTTAGAAAGAGCAAACTTAGCTAAAATAATGATATTAGAATTTGAAAAGCTAAAAATTGATTTTAGACTCAGCTAGGGCTTTTGGCAAACCAAACCCCTCAGTCAAACAACTGCATGGTCTAGCGGTAGAGGAGTAGATTCCTCACACCGGGTAAGTCTAGCTGAGTATTAGTATACTCAACCTTGCTTGTGGCATAATTTTTGTAGGTACGCTTCAGAACAAGGTTGATGGTGTAACTTACCCTACAACCCTGCCACTGGGTTGGACGGTCGAGTGGGATGCTGCTCCAGCAGGAGAGGAGCAGGAGGAGGAGTGGGCTAGGCCTTGCCCTATTCCTCGCTTTCGACGATATCGACTATCCGCTGCAATTTATTTTGTGAACTTATATCAGCTACTTGAAAAACTCCGATTTATGTAATCACTCTAGTACTTTAATTTGAGGTCTTCCTATTTTATTGTATTTCTTCTGTGACTCACCTTCGAGTGAGTTTGTGGTATTGGTTCCTGGTTAAGTGGCTTTATCAGACTAGATCTGAGGGACTGACGGGTTATTCCGATTTAAGTGCGTTGCGACCTCCGAGGCATGACTTGGGCACTTAAGCTGGAATAATTCAGGCGGTTCTGCCACAGCTGGTATCGGAGCAAATACCACCACAGAGAAGAACAATAAACCATGAATACCAATTTTCAAAAATTTAAAATTTGCTTAGAAACTAGTGGGAATCGTCAGGACTAGACTGCTAGACCTAGGACGAAAGGCCTTAGGAATAGTGGGAGAAATAGGTGGCAAAGTAAGTAGGCCATATGGGCCTGTCCTTAGCTTTTTAAAGGATGCCCTAAGAGCACCCTTTTATTTGGAGAGGAGACGTTATTTCTGGCATGCATGCATTATAAAAACTAAAGGGATTAGAAATTAAAGAAGTAAAAATTGAGATAACCCGCTTCCTTTCAAAACACCCAGGTTCCTTTTATTTTCTTCTTCCTCCATAATCTTTACGTCTGATACCCTTCCGCAGATGACTTCACCTACCCCCGCCAGTGGAGGCGACACTCGTTTCAGCTCTGATTTCCTTTCTCACGATGGCTTTCCTTCCATCTTGTGGGAAGTGCTTAACTCCGCCGGTTACCCTACGCCCCCTTTGTACACGGTGCAGCTGTACGAGGAGCATCGGGTACCACATTGCCGAGTCTGGCTGACTCTGGAGGCTCATGCCCTTCAATCGGGTTGGCGTTCTCTTGACTCCGAGACGATTGGATTCAGGATGGACGACACCACTGAAGCGGCAGCTATGAAGACCCTGACGACTTTCTGTGGCTACCATCCCCTGGAGATGGTGATGCACCCCTTGGGACTCTTCCCTGTTGAGAAGAAGGATGACCCCATGTGGTGCAACCGAGTGAGCCATGTAAAGGGTGTGTGGGCGATGTATCCTGACTTGGTTGTGAGGGTCACTGTTCAGTGCATGAGTGCGCTGTACCGCCTTCAGGCCCTACAGAGCGACGCTATGGCACACCTTGCTAACCTCGCTCAAACCACCAAGCTCACCCTCGACAGCCGGGAGGACTTCGTGGTCGACTTATCCTCCGAGTTGGTGGAGAAGGACCTACAGGTGGAGAGGCTGAGCCAGCGCATCACCACCTTGGAGCAGCAGGTGGAGATTCGAGACAACACCATTGATGTCTTGGAAAACCAGCTCCATGATGTACAACAGGAACTTGAAGAAGCTAATGACCACCTAGACATGCACCACCTGGAGATGGAGGCCAATGAAGCCTGAAGCGAGGTAGAAGAGGCTCCTGAGGAGTTAGGACCAACCCCTGGTGCCAATGTGACTGCCTCCTAGATGCCCCCTTCACCCATATCCAGTGTCGCTTCCACTACTCAGGGTTGATAAGTCATTTTTGACGTTTTAGGAGGGTAGAAACCTACGCAAGCTTAGTAATGACAGATTTTGGACTAGGCTTACGGGTACTTTCCCCTAATTGATGTAACCCTTGTGAACTTTTGAGATCCATGGAATGTTTGTAACCATGTTATCCTCGTTCAAACTTAATGTTATGATTATGACAATTTCCTTCCATATGAGATAATAGCATGTTGTTCGAAATTGTGAATTGGGATAACAATGGTGACAATCTCTGTTTTCAGATGGCAGCCAGGCAGCGTCGCGGGCAAAACGAGCAAGTTCCCCCGCCACCTCCTCTAGCTCCCACAGTGTAGGAGCTGATGGCTCTGCAGAACGAGATTCTACGACAGCTTTTGCAGCGCCAGCCCACCCTCAGCAGTATGGTGGAGGCCAGCCGCAGCGACCTTCGGCAGCGGCAACCTACCAGGAGTTCCTGAGTACGCAACCGCCCTTGTTCACCAAGGCAGAGGATCCGTTGGACGCTAATGTATGGTTACGCGTCGTGGAGTCCAAGTTTCCCCTCCTCACGGGAGACTGCCCTGATGACACCAAGGCTCGCTTTGCCACGCAGCAGCTTCGCGGCCCTGCTCGGACTTGGTGGGACCATGTCCGTGCTATTCTACCTGCTGGTCATGAAGTTTCTTGGGAGGAATTCAAGACTGCTTTCAGAGGGCACCACATCCCAGCTGGAATTCTTGATCGCAAGTTGAATGAATTTCTGGCACTCAATCAAGGAACCCGCACGGTATTGCAGTATGCTCAGGCCTTCAATGACCTATGCCAGTACGCAGATTATCATGCTGATTCTGATGAGAAGAAGATAGACTGCTTCCGCAGGGGTCTCAACACCATGTTGCGTGAGCGTCTCAACACTGTCCGAGCTGATAGCTTCAATGAGTTGGTCAACTTGGCTATCTCCTAGGAGGATTGCATTGTAGCTCACCGGGCAGAGAAGAAGAGAAAGACACCAATGGCAGCACCCTCCACTCAGACCCAGAGGTTCAGGATTGTTTCCCACAATCAGAGCAGGGGATTTCAGCAGTAGGCAGGCAGATGGGTGATCAGGCCACCTCAGCAGCAGCAGCCAGCACCCAACCGTTTTCCAGCTCCCGCTCCAAGGAACAATCAGCCTCCGCAGCAGCAGTTCCGCTAGGGAAATGGGAACAAGTGCTTCACTTGTGGCAATGTGGGCCACTATGCCAAGAATTGCCCAAGAAATCAGCAGAGGCAGATGCCAGCACCAAATCAAGACAAGGGAAGAAAGCAGAAGGTGCAAGTCAGGCAGGGGAAGCTCAACTTTACTACTCTGGAGGAGTTACCTGAGGGATCCCCCATCATGACTAGTATCTTTTCAGTTTTTAATCAACCTACATTAATTCTGTTTGATTCTGGTGCATCTCATAGTTTCATTAGCTAGAAGTTCAGTGCTAAATGTCAACTGCCTTTCTATCATACAAAAGGGTCATTCATGATAGCCACACCCAGGGGTAAAATTGCAACCAACCAATTAAACGAAATGTGCCTATCTCAATGGGAAGTAGAATCTTCAAAACCACACTCTTGATTTTGGGATTAGATGGTATGGACATCATTCTCGAAGCTGACTGGATGACTCAACACCGAGTGGTGTTGGATGTAGCTGTCAGAGCTCTGGAGATCCAATCTCCCACATCCGAAGACCTTGTGTTATATCTACCCACCCAAGATTCTACTCGATCATGTGCATTTGCTATGATGGAGTCATCCTTGAAGAAGATTCCAGTGGTCTGTGAGTATGCAGATGTTTTCCTAATGAATTACCAGGAATGCCTCCAGACCGGGATACCGAATTCGCCATCGAGTTGCAACCGAGAACAACACCTATCTCCAAGAGGCCTTACCGGATGCCACCCGATGAGTTGGCAGAATTAAAGAAGTAATTGCAAGAGTTGCTGGACAAGGGTTTTATCCGCCCAAGTACTTCGCCTTGGGGATGTCCAGCCTTGTTTGTGTAGAAGAAAGATGAAAGCTTGAGGCTATGCATAGGTTACCGCCCACTTAATGCGGTGACTATCAAGAACAAGTATCCTTTGCCTCGTATTGATGTTCTTTTTGATTAGTTGGTCGGAGCCAAAGTGTTCTCCAAGATAGACCTTCGCTCTGGCTATCATCAGATTAAGATACGAGCAAGTGATATTCTGAAGACTGCCTTCTCGACCAGATATGGGCTGTATGATTTTTTGGTGATGTCATTTGGGTTGACTAATGCACCAGCATATTTCATGTATCTGATGAATTCTGTTTTCATGCCTGAATTGGACAAATTCATAGTGGTTTCATCAATGATATCTTGGTGTACTCAAAGAACGAATAAGAGCATGCCGGTCATTTGCATGTAGTGCTTCAACGTCTGCGGGAGCACCGTCTTTATGCCAAGTTGTCAAAATGTGATTTTTGGCTAAAAGAAATCAAATTCTTGGGCCACACTATCTCTCAGGCAGGCATAGCTGTTGATCCTAATAAGGTGCAAGAGGTGATGAACTGGAAGCCGCCAACGACTGTCCGTCAGATTCGAAGTTTTCTCGGATTGGCTGGTTATTATCGAAGATTCATTCCGGATTTCTCTTGAATTGCGAAGCCCATAACTGAATTGTTGAAGAAAGAATCCAAGTTTGTTTGGGGTCAAAAGTGCGAAGATGCCTTCCATGCATTGAGGCAACATCTAACCACAACACCGGTGTTAGCGCAACCCGATAACAGCAAGCCATTTGATGTGTACTGTGATGCCTCTGGCACTGGACTGGGTTGTGTCTTGATGCAAGACAACCGAGTCATTGCTTACGCATCAAGAGCACTCAGGCCTCATGAGCAAAATGATCCCACTCATGACTTGGAGTTAGCAGCCGTGGTCCATGCATTGAAAATGTGGAGACACTATTTGATGGGAACCCACTGCAACATCTTCACAGATCATAACAGCCTTAAGTACATCTTTACTCAGGATGATCTCAACATGAGGCAGAGAAGATGGCTAGAGCTAATCAAGGACTATGACTTGGAGGTACATTATCACCCAGGGAAAGCCAATGTGGTGGCAGATGCCTTGAGTCGGAAATTGCAATGCAACTGTGTTATGATGGATTCTCGCATCAACACCCTGTGTAATGAGTTGAGCAAAATGAAGATTGAAGTGATTCCTTCTGGTGCTTTGTCTCACATTTCCGTTGAGCCAACTTTGCAAGACCAGATCATCATGGCCCAACTCAGTGACAAGGGAGTGCAAATCATTAAAGAGAACCTCCGTCAGAAGACAGAGAAATATAAATGTTTTCGCCAAGATGAAAAGGGTATATTGTGGTTCGAAAGCATATTGGTGGTTCCTAAAAATACAGATCTCAAGAAGAAAATCTTGGATGAGGCCCTTCTCTCTAAATTCTCCATGCATCCAGGAAGCACCAGAATGAAGAGGGAGATAGCCCAATATGTATCAGAATGTGACACATGTCAGAGGATAAAGGCAAGCCACTTGAAATCAGCTGGAGCCTTGCAGCCCCTATCTATACCTTCGTGGAAATGGGATGACATCAGCATGGATTTCATCGTGGGTCTGCCCAACACCTCTCGTCATCATGATTCAATTTGGGTTATTGTGGCCCGATTGACGAAAGTGGCACATTTTCTCCCAGTGCACACCACTGATAAGGCTTAGAAGTATGCAGTGTTGTACATTGACCGAATCATGTGCTTGCACGGATTGCCTTGGACCATTGTATCTGACCGAGGAGCCCAATTTGTTGCCAGGTTCTGGGAACAACTGCAAGAGTCTTTGGGAACCAAGCTAATCAGAAGTTCAACTTACCACCCACAGACTGACGGTCAGACCGAGAGGGTAAATCAAATTCTTGAAGATATGCTGAGGGCTTGTGCGATCGATTGTGGCAAGAACTGGGATAAGCACCTCTCCTTGGCAGAGTTTGCTTATAACAATAGTTATCAATCCAGCCTAAAGATGGCACCCTTCGAAGCCCTATATGGAAGACGGTGTCGAACACCCCTCCATTGGTCTCAGCCTGGAGAAAGAGAAGTTTTCAGACCTGACTTAGTGACTGAAGCCGAAAGGAAGGTCAAACTAATCAGGAAGAATCTAGAAGCTGCTCAGGCCAAGCAGAAGAGTTACCATGATAAGAGAAGGAAACCTCTCCAGTTTGAGGTGGGAGATTTCGTATATTTGAAGGTATCACCCACCAAGGGAGTGCAGAGGTTTGGGATCAAAGGCAAGTTAGCCCCTCGTTACATTGGACCTTATGAGATCATAGAAACATGTGGACCCGTGGCATACAAGTTGAAGTTACCTCCAAAAATGTCTGCCATCCATAATGTATTCCATGTATCCCAACTGAAGAAGTGTGTTTGATTGCCGACGGAGATCATAGCAGAACCAGAATTGGAGATAGAACCAGATCTATCGTACCAAGAGTACCCCTCCAAGGTTCTAGATTGTAAAGAAAGATCAACTTGGGCTAAATCGATCACAATGTATAAGATCCAATGGAGTAATCACTCAGACGAAGAGGCTACTTGGGAGACTGAGGAATTTCTGCGTTCCAACTTCCCCGATTATCTACCTAAGGAAATTGGTACAGAATCATGCCCAACCCCTCCCCCTGCCCTTTGAATCAAAACATGAAAAAATGATCTTGATATAGAAAGAGTTAATTGTAAAACTAAAATTTAAAGGACTTCCTTCTGAAGTTGCAAAGAGAATGACATTCGAAGAGCAGTTTGCCTTAATGAATAAGTCACCCACTTCAAGCAAGCCTTAACCCTCACTTCACCCCGGGAGGACTCCGACCCGAATCTCGGGACGAGATTCCTTTAAGGTGGGAAGGCTGTGACACCCCAGTGTCACCTACGGTTTCTTCATAGAGCTGACTCAAAACCATTATCACATGTGAACCCAATAGAGGAATGAACATCATAAATTGATAACAAAGGTTTAAGTAAGTCTTTTCATCTTAAGAAACTCTCCTTAATCATGCCATGCACCTCAAGGTAAGAAAAACTCACAAACCCTAATAAATCCTAAGTGGACCATTTAAGCACATAAAGGGAAATTGGGAAAAGACTTGGGAAGAATACAAGATTTTGGTATGAACCAAATAACAAAATTTTAGTGCACTAAATAACCAACAAAATATAGTAAGAAAGTTTTGCCATTTGAATTTTCCAAAATCCCCAAATCACCCCATGAACTAATACCTTATGGGAAAATTCAGAAATTCAGAAAACTGAATTTCAAACCCTTTCCCAAAGTTCAGAAGTGTTCCCTATCTTCCAAAACTCGAAACCATAAAGTCCAAATATCAAAGTGGTGCCAAAATACCCTAGGAACACTCTGGAGAAGTTTGAAACCAGACCAAAATCGTTTGACACGACTTGACACAGGTTTTGTCTCGGTTGGGACAGTGCTGAAAGAGCTATCTTCAGGCCACCATATCTTCTCACCCAGGCCATATCTTCACTCGGGACTCACACACGACAGGAAGACCTTGGCACGGTGAAGAGACGCTACACAGGATCCTTGGCAAGATATGCATGTTTAGGTCGGCCAACAGGCGTTTGAACTCGGGCAGAATCACACTTCCATGTGTTCGATCGCGTGCTCAAACACTCGGCCTCGCACTGGCTGCCCTCTACGCGCGCGCCGTGCACGGTCGGCTCTTGTCCTCCGGTTCTGCCCCAGCCATGCCCGAGGGTGCCTATAAGTACCCTGGGTGTGCAACGGTCTGCCCTTCACTCTGCCTCTCGCCCCGAGCAAGAACTCCAACTCCGACGAGCTCTCCTTCGCCTGCCATCACTGCTCGAGCCTCCGCCACCATGGCCAGCTCCCTCCAGCCGCTTCCAAGCCGCGCCAGTCGCTCGATTAGCCTCGCCAGTGGCCCGTGAAGCTTTCCAAGTCCTCGGACCTGGCAGAGCCTCACTGGAGACCCAGGATTGCCCTCGCCGGACTTCGGTCGCCCGCAGCCGCCTGTAGACCGAGCAATCCGGTGAGCCATTCTCAAATTCCTCGCGCGCATGTTTTCCTTGACCTCTAGTGAAGCTCCCTGACCCATTCAATTGGTCTATGGCACCGTGAGCAGGCCGGATCCCTCGCCGCCGACGAGCTCCCCCGCCTGCGCACGTGGACCAACCTACTCTGACCACCACAGCCGACGATCTGCACCTCGACGTGATCGCCAGAGACCCCCGGACCTCACCCGACCCCTCACCGGAGCAACCTCGCCGCCGGTAAGCCCCTCTGTCCTTTTCTTCCGCCGCGGTCACTGTTCCATTAGGGGAAGGATCACGGGTTCAATTTCGCAAAACCCTAGGGGGTTTTCTGCAGAGTCATAGACTCAGATGAATAGTGAACCGAGGACCTATCTGCAATACACTTAAAACCTTTCGCCAGGGACCCCAGTGCAAAACCCTTTTCCTTTACCCATTTCTTTTTATTCTTTGTTTTAAATTCAGCAGAAGAACTTAGGAAATTTATATCTTGATAAATATTCAACCAAATTTAGTTAAACCAATTTTTCTGGATTCAAAATATTATGAACTATCACATAAAAATACTGAACTTTGTGCTTTATGTTTTAAATTTTAGAGTTTGGAATTAATTAAAGAAACTGACCAAACCTTATTAAAATGAAGAAAATTAGTTATGCTTTCGTGCTGAACTTAAGAAAATTTGTAGAAGATCAAACCCCACTTAGACACTGTTTAAAAATATTAAGCACCCCAGTATTGAAGATATAAACAGGATTATCTATTAAAGGCCATAATTGCCCAAAACTTAAGAAAATGAGAAAGGTACTAGAAAATAATGGACAATGGATGCAAATATTTTTCCTAGTTCACTTAAGCAATAAAGAACCTAGGAAAAATAAAAGGAACCCTAGTCTAGAGCAAATTCAAGGTGAAACGTTTTATTAGGCACTAATAAAACTTGAAGGACAATTATTAGAAATATGAGAACAATTTCTAAATTGGTAAGAAAAATTCAGTAGACTTGTAACCACTACGACACCACTACAAAAATGATAAATACTCCAGCCCATCATTTTAAGTGGGTTGAACAAATAAAACTTGATATTGAGCCATATTTCAATTAAATCATAAGCAAGCCAAAAAGTGTGCAATAGTGGGCAAATAAATTTTTACCAGATTATTAATGGGATAGACCACCAGAGAAAAATGCAAAACCTATTCAAAACTACAAAGTAATACCCATTGCCCCTACTTCATGAAAAAGGCCATTTAAATTCAAGAAATTCCTACCACCCTTCCCTTAAGCAAAAAGTCACCAAACTTTAGAATGATTGCTCTTGCGCAAAGAAGAAGATAGAAAATATTAGAAACCTGTTGTTTGATATTTTTCAAGTATAGTGGTAGTAGCAAGCACCCCTTTGGCTAGAAACTTTAGAAAATCATAATAAAATAACTAATAAGTATTAGTGGCTGCAATCTCGCTGACGGAGAGTACGTGCTCATCCCTGAGCAAGGAGCTGTCCACGAGTAAGACCAGGAGCAAGCTCCCGTGACTGCCATCGAGGATCTCCCCGCACCCCCAGCATTTGAAGGCAAGCCCCGGTTTTATGCATAACCAATTTATCTATGCTACTTTTCTACACTTAATGTTTGTAGGCTTGTAATGTGCACTTAAGTGTAGGAGTTGCTTGAAACCTTTAGTTGCATGAACTTAGGATTCCTTTTTGAGATGGATACTAGTATGCTAGGTCGAGCAGCTACTTTGCTAAATCAGGATCTCGGTAGAAGTCGAGTGATTTTTCTAGCACTCGCACGAGGTCAAGAATTGATTATATTCATCTTGATAACAGGATCTATGATGGTCTATGAGCTTGGATCCAGGGAGGATGCCTTGTCCATGAGATAGGAAAAGAATTAAGGATTAATGTGTGGATACCTAGGTCAAGCGTTTGAACGTACTAAACACATGTCGGGAAATATGGTAACCGGTAAACCTAGTACCTGAGTGAAGCCGGGCGTGGACTTTTATCCTCACTCGTCCTGAGACCGCGTCTCCCATGCTAGCTATGGTGGGTACAAGTGCGGTCACTGCACGGCGGCAGCCGGGGTCAGTGGAGCATTGTATGCCAAGGCCGTGAGCCCTAGCCGCGAATGGGGAATCGATGGGGACGGTTGACGTGTGTGGGGATGGAGTGCCCTTACATGTCGTGTGTTTAGGTTTACCTTGCAAGGTTAAAACTCGATTCGAATCGTCTGCTTCTCGCAGCTAATGAGACTACTTGACCTCTTGTACTACATTGAGTAAGAAGTGAAATGAGGTTTTACATGAGATAACATGTTGATTGTATTAAATGCTTGTTACCATGTATGCTTAGAAAGAACAAACTTAGCTAAAATAATGATATTAGAATTTGAAAAGCTAAAATTGATTTTAGACTCAGCTAGTGCTTTTGGTAAACCAAACCCCTCAGCCAAACAACTGCATGGTCTAGAGGTAGAGGAGTAGATTCCTCACACCAGGTAAGTCTAGCTGAGTATTAGTATACTCAGCCTTAGTTGTGGCATAATTTTTGCAGGTACGCTTCAAGAAATGGTTGATGGTGTAACTTGGCCTACAACCCTGTCACCGGGTTGGACGGTCGAGTGGGATGCTGCTCCAGCAGGAGAGGAGCATGAGGAGTAGTGGGCTAGGCCTTGCCCTATTCCTCGCTTTCGACGATATCGACTATCCGCTACAATTTATTTTGTGAACTTATATCAGCTACTTGAAAAACTCAGATTTATGTAATCACTCCAGTACTTTAATTTGAGGTCTTCCTGTTTTATTGTATTTCTTCTGTGACTCACCTTCGAGTGAGTTTGTGGTATTGGATCCTGGTTATGTGGCTTTATCAGACTAGATCTGAGGGACTGACGGGTTATTCCGATTTAAGTGCGTTGCGACCTCCGAGGCATGACTTGGGCACTTAAGCTGGAATAATTCGGTCGGTTTTGCCACACTCCATTATCATCATTGGATTTGAATTCCTTGGCTAACCACGAGTTAATTGTGATGTTATTCGACATCCATCCTCATCTTATGTGCTAGGAATTGCTATCCATTTGTCCATCGCTCGCTCAACAGACTCGGCTAGTATAGTGTCATCAGAAAAAGCAAACTGCACACATAGAACCTTATGTGTTCTTCTGGCAGACATCACCTCTACTAATGGACATTTTTAAATTAGATTACGGCGATACATGCTATATCCACTAGAGAAACTACATCCTGAGATACTCGCCTTTGCTTGGAACTGTCTTATGATTATCGTTGATATGGACAAGGGTTACATGCTTGTCTACTCTTAAAAGTCTTTCGCTCCGAATCTCAGGACAAGATTCTTTTAAGGGGGGAGGGTTGTAACACCCCAGTTGTTTGCCTTAAGTTAAACAACATCTATGGACCTAAGCATGGAATGTTAGTGTAAATAATATCCAGTGTGCTTTTGTCTCTCAAGATTAAAATAATAATAATAATAATAATAATAATAATAATAATAATAATAATAATAATAATAATAATTCACCAAGATCTGACTTTAGTAATCTCTTGGCATGCAAGCTCTGTGGCGGTTGGATCGTTTGAGTGGGCGAACATGAATTTGGACAACGTTTGAATTTTATAAATTCGGACTGTGCGTGTAACTGTGAAATCATGCGCGAAAGGGATAATGGAGTTTGGTCCCCAGCATGTTGTGCCAGGCAGAGAAGTAAAGTATTTGGGTCGTTAACGGATGAAGTTTGTCTGATTTCGATCGACTCAAACACGACTTATAATATCAAAGCCGATGCTGTTTGATTTGGTCTGTTTACTTTTAGCCCTGATCTGAGTATTTGGTTAGCAAATGAATTTATCGTAACTCGATCTTGTGATTCTTGCCCTGGACAAATTAAGCAGAACTCGGCAACTAAAGTTTTTGGTCCAAAATAATTCTGTCTTCGCCCGTCAGCTGGAAAATCATTTCCGAGGTTCTATAACTGAGGTTTATTCATTCAGTAAATTATCTGCTCTAAATTAAATCAAGCGCAATCTGTACTAGTTTGACTGGTATCTTCTGTTTCATCCGGTTTACATCTCGCACAGACGTAATCTGAAAACTAAATTATCTGTGTAGTCTTTTGTAACAAAAATTAGAGAAGGAAAAATCTTTTTCCCCAAGTTGTTGGATGATGGCCTTATTTTCTGTTCTTACCTACGCGCGCAGGACATTCACAATCGTGCGTGTGCATTTGTTTAAACGGCTCCATGCGTTGATTCTCTAAAAACGATCTCGTTTTCCTTATCTCCTCTGATGGTTTTTTCCTCCCAGTCTTTATCCCGTCGCTATCTCTCCTCCCCTTCAGATTTTTTTGGCCGCCGCCCCCTTCCGATATTTGGCACCGTCGAGCAGGTCTCTGGTGTCTTCTCCATGGCGTTCGTCTCTCTCACGCGCCCTCTCCTTGCTAGCGTGGGCAGCCGCGCCCCTCTGCTCGGCCATGGCCACCGCGCTGAGCCCCTCCGCGCGCCATGCCGTCCGGATCTCCCGCTCCCGCTCATCTGCGCCACCGCTGCATCGCTTCTCTGGAGCTCGCCATGGACGTTGGCCACAGCTGCGTGCTCGCCCCGACCTTCATCCCCAACACCGTTGACCCTGCCTGGACTCGCCAAGCCGCGACTTCGCCTTGGCCCCCTGCTGCAGCTCGCCTCAATGGCCGCCGGAGTTTTCTTGTCGTTGCGTCCTCGGCCGCCCCCACCTCTGCTCCTCCCTCACTCGGCTCGCGGATCTCCTGGCCGGTGCACAACTACCAGCCCATCAAGCTCATCCCCATGGCACCCAGCTCGGATCTCGCCCTGGTCGCCCGCCGTTCCCAGCGTCGCTGCCTCCCAGCTCGGACCACCTGTCTCTGCTCCATCTCCCATGGCGCGCCCCTCAAGCTCGCCCGGTAGTCGCGACCTCGCTGTGGAACTTCCGTGCCGGCGCGCGCCCATCTCCCTGCGCTCATCCATTGCCGACGTCACACCGATCCATGCCCCTCTGCTTCGTTCGCTAGAGCTCGTCCGTGCCCCGGACTCCATGGAATTCTTGCCTCCTTGCTAGCCCCAGCCGAGTCCTTTTTCCCATCGAGCTCGCCCTCAACTCTACAGCGCCATCGAGCCCATCGTCGCCGTGGCTGCAGCTTTGCTCTTGTTGTCGTGAAGACTCCACCAGCGCCCTGCAGCAGCGCGCCCCTCGCCGAGCTCGTGGTCATGGTCAATCCTGCCACTTTCTCTATGTTCGATCAAATGTCGAACCAGGAAACCATATGTGGAACCCTCACGTCCGCCTCGCCATGACGCATGTCGTTGTCTTTGATCTCAGTACCTCTTCCGATACGCACCTGGCCGTGCTTTGCCTCCTCGTGGTCAGCACCATTTGGGCCATGAGGGCGGTAGATCTCGACACTGCTTCACATGTCTGTTTTAGAGGTTTCTGTCGTGGATGGTTTTCGCCCTCTCGTCGTGTTCGTGATCATCGTCGATCGTCGTTGTTTTGAGAGAAATTACCGGAAGGTGTGGAGTAGGAAGCGAAGCTGCACAACACCCGTATGATGTTCGACGACAAGCCCGAGCCAGGATTTATCTGCATTCTTACGAGTATTGAGTCACGTTTGATGCTGATGAGCTGATTTATAATTTTTGTAAGTTTATCTGATGATTGGATTAACTAGACTTACTAGTCTTAATAATTCTCGTGTTTAGCAGGCACGTCGTGTTTGTGTTAGATGTTTGCAAAAATACCTCAGCACCTCCGATAACGTAATCGTGTGAAATAATTGCGTATTATGGTACAACTTAGGTCTAAAATGCAGGATTTATGAAGAATGTTTTAGAGAACGTATAAGTTAAGGGTGCATAAATTGGTTCATCATTTGTGATGAATGGTCAATTTAGTAATGTAAAGGGTGGTGTACGTGTTTCTTTCGTCTAGCCGGTAAGCGTTAGTAATGCTCATATATATTTCTGTATGATTGATTTGCGTTGATATCGTGTTTAGCTGATATGATGTGCATAATAGTTTAGAGTAGTAATTCTAAGTCACTTAAAAAAATGTCTGTTGTGTTAAGTTATAGGTATCCATGGTTGTTGCATCTAAGTATTGTTAATCTTCGGTGTAGATTATCTGTCTTATGCTATTCCTCTATATATTCATACATGTGCATTGTGCATCCCATGAGGTACATTAATTGATCACGTGATGCGAAAGACGAGCCGGGTCGACCCCAAGATGTCGTAAAGCACGACCTACTCCGAAAAGTGATGCTGATGGATAAACCTAAAGATGGATAATCTGAACGAGTGCCATGACAAAGGATGATCGTCAAGTGATCGACGTCTAAGAAACACTAACCTAGTGTTACTCTAGGCAAGCCCCGGTGCATTATTCCTTTCCTTGTGTTTTAAAATCTTTATCACCTTGTTTGATGCATTCGGTGATAGGAGTTGTGTGCTAAATAATTGATGCATTTCCTTCCTTGGAAAATTGATTACCCTTCCTTGATACCCTTTTATGAAAAGGATTTTTATGATGCTTAGCCTTGCTCTAGAAAAACAAAATGTTTTGTTTTAAAACAAAAGTGATGCTTCATATTGGATGGGAATTTTTACAAAGAAAATACTTATGATGGTGAATCCATCAAAGGTCTTGATGGGTTCAACATATGAAAAGATGTACCTCTGCCAGGTACCTAACTTTGGGTTTTAAATAATAAAGATGAGACTAAGCGGGTGACTTGCACGAGAAGAGAGTCTCGGTGTAGTGTCTCTGTCTGAGTCGCTTAAGGACCGTTCGATGTAGGCATGATGAGGTGAGACTTTGCAACTAGCCACATGCTCTGGTAAGCCTGAACCCGGCTATTCCATACGTGAAAAGACAACCACGCACTGGGCATGGGAGATGGTGGGAGTAGCGTGTACCCTCCTAGCTAGAGGCTGGACAAAGGATTATTGAGCTCCCGGGTAGTGCGGACCAGTTCACGTTGTGGAGGATCTATGGGAACGGTTGACATATGCAAGGGTTAAGTGCTACATATGTCGTGTGGTTAGGGATCCCTAGCTGGGTATAATCGGTTTGAATCGTCGTTGCTCCTCGGTTATGGAGACTCAAGTCACTAACCACTCATCGTAGTTGACAAGTGAAATATGAATTGGCTAAAATAAAGCTAGATCAGGACAAGTGAATGATCTAGATTAGGCAAATTTAAAATTAGGTAAGAACTTAACTTGATAATTAAAAGATGGCTTAAGGATCCACTATTAGTAGGCATTTCTGTAAAATGAGGCCTTGATGATTGCTTAGCCCTACCATGATTCCTAATCAGCCAGCATATCCTTGAGAGTCTTTTCCCTTAGACGGGTAAGACTTGCAAAAGTACACTTCATACTTAGGGTTTTCGAACCCATGTTGTTGCAGGTAGGGATGAAAACGGTCGGGAACGGTCGGTAAAATACCTCTACCGTTTTCATTTTCATATTTAACTTGCGGGATGGAAACGAAAACGGGATATATCGGTAACGAAAACGAACGGGATAAATACGGTAATAAAAAACCGATACGATCCGGTCGGGTTAAAGCCAAAATCGAACGGGAACCGATATTTTTGTTCGGTAAAATCACACATGAAAACATATATTCAAAACTTAAAAACAAATATAAAAAATTGTAAACACAAGTCTTAATTAAACATAGATAAAATCCATATAAATCCGGAGCACACATAGTTTAATGTAGCACATAAGTGATAAGTCTTGGGCTCTTGGCTAACATAAGAAGCCATATAAGTCTACTAGCACACATGACACAATATAAAGTTTAAAACACATATTCATAATCACTTGCTCACATCTGGATCACTTAGCATGCATAGACTATTACAACCAAGGCTCATCTGTCAACAAACATAAGACACATTGCTCATGGAGAGGAGCCACTTGCTACATCTTCATTATTCTTAGAAAATTCTAGTGCGTCTTCATCCTGTTAATACACAAAAATAAGTCAGTTTTGGATAAATAAATACATATAGAAGAACATGAATTGATATGCAGGGAGTATAAATAAATACATATAGAAGAACATGAATCTGTCAACTAACACGGCTGGGAGCTAGGCAGCTAGCAGCTAGCAGCTAGCGCCTAACAGCTGGGAGCCTAACAGCTAGCAGCTAGCAGCTAGCGCCTAACAGCTAGCAGCCATGCAGGGAGTATAACACGGCTGGGCAGCAAGGCGCATGCATCAAAACAAGGCGACAGCAAACAACCCATGCATCAAAACAGTAGTGAATAATAGCAAATTAATAGCCCATGCACGAAGTAAATAATAATCTTTAAATACCTCATCCATATGATTCTCATGATTTGTTGCAGCAGCAATAACAGAGTCTAGCACCTCGAGATCACCAATCATTGTTGAAAAATATGTAGCACCTTGAATGACACAAATATGCATCAATATAAGTAAAATAATTGTTGAATAACTATAAATTGGAACTTCATTATAACATATATGCATTCACCTTTTCTAGATGCTGCTACCCAATCTTTTGTGCATATCAAAGCTTCAACAATCTCCGAACCAAGACGATTGCGGTAAGGATCAACAACACGACCACCAGCACTGAACGCAGACTCAGAAGCAACAGTTGACACTTGTATTGCTAGCACATCCCTTGCAATTTGGGTGAGAATAGGATATTCTGCAACCCTTCCCCTCCACCATGATAAAATATCAAACTGACCACTATGCTTCAAAAGGGGTTCAGACATATATTTATCCAATTCATTTGACTCTACTTGATCATAATCCTTCAACTCATGCAAATAGTTTTGAAATTCATCATCTTCATTTTCCATCAAGGTATCATCTATACTATCATTAGTAGTTGTCTTTGTCTTTGGAGCTGAAGGACTACAACTAGAATAGAATTGATACAATTTTCTAATGACCCTAACAAAGTCAACTACATGAACTTTGTATGAATCACCATGGAATTTTTTCGTATAGAACTCAATCAATATTTTCTTGTACCTAGGGTCAAGGAAGCATGCTACAGCTAGTGCAATATTAGACACTTTCCAATATTTCTCAAACTTTTCACTCATTGCAACGGCCATTCTCCTAATGACAAATTTTTCATGAACACACCATTGGTCAATCAAATCCTTTATCTCACAGAAACCTTTGTAAAATAAATTTGCAATGGAATATTGAGTACCAGATAGGAGTTCAGTGAGATCAAAAAACTTCTTCAAACACTTAAAAAGAGTTAATGCCATCTTCCACTCCTCGGCTTTAGGACAAATTGCATCGTACCTACAAGAATTGACATTTGATTAATTGAGAATTTATAATGATGACATGTACAACAATTGAGACAAACATACCAGCGAGGATCACTTGTTTTAAGCCTTATTAGTGCAGGCTTATAATATAAGGCATCCCTCAACATCAAATAGGTTGAATTCCATCTAGTTGAGACATCATATGAGATCCCTTTAGATTTATCCAAGTCACATTCACTAGCACACTTCATTAGTTCTTCCCACTGCAAAGGAGAAGATTTTACAGCAAGAACAATCGCTTTGATTTTCTCAATTGTTCCTGCAATTACAGCCAAGCCATCCTTTGCAACCAAGTTCAGTATGTGACAAGCACACCTCACATGAAAGAAAGCACCATCACAAACTAGATTTGAATCAGTGTCCTGCAAATCCTCAATTATATCGTGCACAACTACTTCATTTGCACTAGCATTATCCAAAGACAAGGCAAACAATTTTTTCTCAATGTTCCACTTAACCATGATTGCAGTGAAGGTTTGTGATAACCTTTGGCCAGTGTGGCGCCCTTCAACATGAAAAAAGCCAACAATTCTTTTTTGGAGACACCAATCATCATCAATCCAATGGATGGTGACACACATGTATGACTTATTTTGACAAGATGTCCACATATCCATAGTTGTACTGAAGCGAGACTGAACATCTTTTAGTTTTCCATACAACTTTTCTTTTTCTTCCAAATACAAATCCATGATATATTTTCTAGCAGTGACACGGGACTTTATTGGAAAGTGAGGGCACAGAGACTTAACAAACTCAACAAAGTACTCATGTTCTACAATATTGAAAGGATATTCATGCATGATTATTGCCAAATGAAGCTTCTTTAGGCTAACCACTTCATCGTACTTATAAGGCTCAATGAGATTTATGTCTTTGCCATGATCCTTTTCACTTTTTAGACACAACTGACCTTTAACTAAACTATGTGATGTTCTCAAGTGATTTCGAAATCCGCTTGTTCCATGATGACCCTCATCCCTATACTTAGCCTTGCAATTAGGGAAGTTGCAATGTCCCCATACCTGAACGTATTTCTTTCCATCGACCTCCACTTCAATTTCCTTCTTGGTGAAATGCTGCCACACATCCGATGTGCACTTCTTTACCCTCTTCTGTGGTGCTTCTTCTTCGGGTTCAGGTTGTGGTTGTGGTTGTGGTTGTGGTTGTGGTTCATGAACAATAGCCATATCATCTTGACTCGGATCTGTAGATGTACCATTTGCATTACTACTGCTTACACTCTGAATAAAATGCCTCTCGGCCTCAGCTGTTGATGATGATGGTGATGTGCGGCCACATCCATGCCCACGCGCGCGTGCACGTACATTCTGAATCCGACTAGAAGAGGCTTCAGCTTTTCTTTTCAACCCTGTTATAAACAGATTTTTCGTATTATTCTACAGTCAATATGATGCTTCCCAATCTACAACCAATTAGTAATGCTAATGCTATTGCTACTGTTTTTCTAATATATACCTTGAGCATATGCAGAGAATACGGAATTTGTTTTGCGAGTAGAAGGCGCTCTTGTGGTAGACATCAACTTGGCCAATCTTATGGCTGAGCCTGAGGGAGGATTATTTCCAATCGGAGGCGCATCTGAGGAATGGAGTCGTAGCCGGCTAGCCGAAGTGGAGAGCAGAGCCCCTGGACAGCAGGTGTTCAACAATCAGCTTGGTGCTGTACTGCTGTGAGCACCTGGACAGCAATCAGCAGGTGTTGTAGAGCCCCTGGACAGCACACAGCAGCTTGGTGCTGTACTGCTGTGAGCAGCCGTGGAGACAGGGAGACCGCGGATGGCCGGATGGGCGAGCGCCGAGCAGTGGAGGTCTGGAGGACCGCGGATGGCGGATGGTGGATGGGCGGACCGCGGATGGGCGGATGGGCGGACCGCGGATGGGCGAGCAGTGGAGTGGAGGTCTGGAGGACGAGCAGTGGAGGGATGGCGTTCGGTGGATGGCGGCGTCTGCGTCCGGCGTGCCGCGTCACCGCGTGTGGTGCCTGGTGCGGCCGGCCGGCTGGGAGACAGGGAGAGTCGGAGAGAGCAGGCGAGAGCGAGACGCGTCGCCGGCGTCGGCGTGCGGCTGGCGGCGTCCGGTCTCTAGCGTGGGCGCGTGGCGGCGTGTGAATGTGTGATGCTGTGGTGCGGAAGTGCGGCTAGCCGCCTGAGAGAGAGGCAGAGCAGCGCCAGGCGAGATGGGTCGGATCGCTAGGTTTTTCTTACATGGGCTGGGCCTCAGTGATTATGGATGGGAGTTGGAGCTGGCCATATTGCAGTGATCCCGAATTAGAAAATACGGTAACGAAACGGGAGCATCCCGATTAAAAAAGGGATCCCGGTGAAACGGTCGGGAAACTAGCTCTACCGTTTCCGTTTCCGTTTACCGTTTTGTATATCCCGTTTCCGTTCCGTTTTCGTTTTTTACCTCGGGTTCGAAATCGATCGGGATAAAACTAACAAAATCGGTTATACGATAACGGTCGGTACGGGATTTTCCCATCCTACTTTCATCCCTAGTTGCAGGTACTAGAATTGTGCTGTTGTGGATGGTGTTAATCGCCGGTGGGCATGGCATTTTTATAAGTCTAAGTAACTCTTCTATACTTCTCCTTGAGGATGGTCACTTAAGCTAGCATATATTTCAAACTTATAAATAATTTATAACATTTCAAAGTTTATTTCTTTGAATCACTTTGTAACCACTATGATAAACATAATGTAAATTTGTTGTAACTTGTAACCTTTTGTAATAAAGAAATTCCGCTGCAAAATGTTGGTGTGTGATTTGTGTTTACTTGATCTTGCGATCCTGGTTGTATGTGGTTTATCCGGGTTCCTTGGGGCACTCGGACGGATCCTGTTAAGTTATCTGGTGCGCATGCATAGCCATCTAAGGTCTTTGAGACAAGGGCAGGTGCATGTGGGCCTAATATCTTGGGAGATTCTGCCACATGTATAATCCCACTTGAATAGATAGATCATATTTTAAATCAGCAATACGCTTTGCATCTGCTTCTTTCTCCTCAAATTTCTCCATTTTTTGTTCCACCTCATAAAATCTAGTCAACTTAGCTTCGCTGGTCTTTAGCCTGTCGACTAAAGAAAGCAGGATCTTGTCTTTTTTCAAGGGCTTCATTTCGAAGTGATATGACTTCTGAGCGCATATTTCTGAAGGCTATTCGTGCGCCTTCATCTTCAGCATCTTTTTGGCCTTCAAAGCTTTGCTAAGAATAAGATCTTGACAAACAAAAACATACAAATAAATAATAATAAGTATCACCACAAGCCTTCCTAACATAAATTAACAAAATACCAAAATAAAAATATGCAAACCTTCAAGCTGTTATAAGCAAGGTTGTGTGCAAGTTGATCCTTCGACATTGCAGATAGACCAAGTTCAAACTTTGGATAACCCATTTTAATTATTTCCTGGCAAACATCTATCTCTTTGTTGTCTGGCAGGCAATAAAAGTAATCATCTTCGTCATTTCCTCCATATACTAAGGACCCTTGGGGATATTTCAGGTCCTTTGCATAGTATTGAACTTCGGCAATTTGCTCTTCCAACAATTGTTTCCAACAATTGTTTCCCTGAAGCATGGCGAACAATGTATCCAAAGTCCCCACGAGAAAACGCTTTGGGTATCGGCATTGTTAGCTTCTCTGGAAAACCTTCTTTTACTTGCTCCGCTGGGTTAATCCCCGAAGGCCTGGCTTTAGCGTAGGTAGGAGAAGCACTTGCAGCAGCTGATTCTCCCAACTCTTCAATTTTATCCTCATAAGCCTTAGTAGGAGCAATTATTGGCACCTTCGAAGATTTCAGAATAGCGTCTAGATTGCTGGCCATTCTCCTTCCTTTCTTAGGAGTTGCTGCTGGAGCAGATGCTAACTTTGACAACCCCGTCATGGTTGGGGGACTCTGCAGCTTCAGTTGCTGCTCTGTCTTTGAACTCTCTGGTTCTGTTTCTGCTACCCGAGCTAAAGTAGCTTTGGCAGTCACAACAGGTATTATCTCTGAAGCCGAGGGGGTAGCTTCGGCATATTAATCTACTTCCATCTTTTTTGTAGCAGACAGTGCAGCAGCCTTCTCTAAAGAATGCAGCTTCGGCTGATGAGTCAAAACTTTAGCCCGTTTTGGCTTCATTGCGACAGAAGAGGTCATAGTTGTGAGTTTCCTCTTCGTTCCTTGTTTCCGAGCGGCAAAGCAGTAGTCAAGATAAATAAATCCAATCACATCAAAAACTCTATTTAGTCTCCTTTTATCTCGAGCACCGAAGGTAGTGATCATGGCTTCGTCCTCTGACTTCATATATGTCCCCAGCAGCTCATCACTGGTCGCCTCAATGGCTTCATGCCATTCATCATTCGACTTGCCGAACTGACTTCTATAGCGATAGTTGTATTTTAGATAAACCAGGCCACCTTCACTAGAACCAGCAGCGATCTCTTTCGACATCTCCCAATCATTAACAAGAGGCCATACTTTAAAAGCAATGTGCTCCTAAACTAAATCTCTGGTGCCAATGTAGCTGCACACTGTGTTGAAGGCCATCAAACATGCATGTGCTTTGTTTCCACCTGCAATCGTAGGTATCATGATGCCGAAGCATGATCGTATGGGACGCTGAATTATGCTCTTCACATCCTCCCTTTCACTCGGATCATTTTTAACATAAAACCATTGTTTCATCCATGACCCCGGCCATTTTTTCCGAAACGTTGGCACAGGACACCTCGCATCAGACCGGTACACGGAGCTATTACATCCGAAGTTGTTATGATATTGCTCTCTCCTAATTGCCTTCGTCTGATAGGACAATTCGTGTATATTACAGAAGCAGTTGGCATCTGGCTCTAGCCCTTGGCTCCTCATCGCCAAAATGAAAATTCCAACTTTAATCAAAGCTTCAGGAATGAGCTGATGAAGGTATATTTCAAATCTTTTCAGCACTTTGACTAGCATCTTATGCAAGGGAAAATGAAGCCCAGCCTTCATAAAACTTTTGAATACCACCACTTCGTCTGCCTCAGGAAGAGGAACAGTGTTCTCTCCTCTAACCCTCACTACGGATATATCACAGAAATATTTTCCCTTCATCGCTTGAACCTGCCCTTTTTTAATAGTGGATTTTCCAAAAACAACATGACTTGGCCTCCATGGCCGATCTTCGGCATCATCGTTGTCACTCTAAATATCAAAACTTTCGCTGTCACTTGAGTCTCCAGACAACCCAACTAGCATCTCATTAGTAATATTCTGAACATTGGTCCTTTACATGGCTTCGTAGAAACCGGCAAGCGTAGGATCCACGATTTTCTTCTCTTCGGCCATTTCAGCGTTGATTACAGCAAGAAGCCGAAGCTCAAAAAAAATTGTGGTCGCAAAGTTAGAAACCTAAACCAACAACCCAACACAAAGCTTGATAGCGTGGGAAATATTTTTCAACCCAAACCCTCGTATATATACGCAAAACACCACTGACCGATGGGGCCCACAATGCAGAATGTTTCGCTATTCTAGTGAAGGGAAGGTGTTTTTAGGACCTTCGGCTAAAAGCCTTCGTTCTTTTCACAGTCTGAATTTGTTACAAAGAAACAAACTAATACTGTGAGGGGCTACTGTTGGGGCCTTCCTCTTTCGAAGGTCATTAATAACATAGCTAACTATTTGCTTCTTGCATATTACTGAATACTACAGGAGCTTCGTAACCAGAAGAGCTTCGGCATAACAAAAGAGAAGTACAACGAAGCACGTTTCATCGAGCAGGCTTCATCAGAGTGAAACAAGGAGACGATGCAAGGAGAAGATGTTGCTCAAGTTATTAAATTCAAATGGCGATATTGTCCTTGTGATATCTTGTAAACTTTATATGTAATTATTGAGGGCATGAATGTAATAGCACACGGACCCTTACGGTTGCCTATAAATAGATGAACGGTACCCCGTACTGTTCACGCTGGATGGTAATTGCTCTCGCGTCATCACCTTCAAACAGGCCGAAGGTATCAATGTAATATAAATTTTGATCATGTTTATATGTTTATCATGGAATAAATATATGAATGGATAACACATCTCGTGTGTATAAAGTCTTATTTCTTATGAATCATGAAGACATGCCCTTCATGACCTTCGTCCGAAGATCATTATATTCGAGAGGAGATAATGCTTCAAAGGATGAAGGTCCTTAATGTTTGACAATTGTGTTGCCTTGTTATTGATTCACAACATTTGAGAACAAGTGACCAACAATTATTAATGGACAAATTCATAAAAATGCCCAAGCTACTACTGTTTTGTTAGCATCTCTATGCAGGGATGAGTACAACAAAGTCAGTGGCTTGAAGAATGCCAAGCAAATATGGGACACCCTTTAGTTTTCTCATGAGGGAAACGACATCACCATGATCACCAAAATGGAGTTGGTGGAAGGTGAACTAGGGAGGTTTGCCATGAAAAGGGGAGAGGAGCCAACTAAAACCTACAATAGGCTCAAGACCCTGGTGAACAAGATCTAAAGCTATGGGAGTACAAGATGGACGGATCATGATGTCATTCGACTCATGCTAAGGTCATTTACAATATTGATCCTCATCTTGTAAACCTTATTCGTGAGAATCCCAGGTACACCAAGATGACACCCTAAAAATCCTTAGAAAATTCGTAAGCGGGCGCATGATGGTGAAGCAGGCAAGGTACGTTGATGACATTGCCAACAGACTGCTCCCTCTCTACGAGTCACAGCCCATTGCACTCAAGACAACAAATAGCAAGAAGGCGCTACCTAATAAGGTGGCACAAGTTGAGGCTGCCGGACTCAATAAGGAAGAAATGGTGCTTGTAATCAAGCGCTTCAAGACTGCATTGAAGGGACGCAAAGAGTACTCCAACAAGAGCAAATCAAGGGGAAAGCGGTCTTGCTTCAAATGTGGTAAGTCTGGTCATTTTATTGCACAATGTCATCAGGAAGAAATGACCAGGGACAAGAAAAGAAATGGAAGAAGTAGAAGAAAAAGAACTACTGGAATGCAAAGGGCGAGGCTCACATTGGCAAGGTGTGGGACTCAGAACGCTCTTCATCCGACTTCGATGATGAGGGACTTGCTGCCTCCACCTTCCACAAGTCCTCCCTCTTCCCCAATGAGCGACACACTTGCCTCATGGTTAAGGAGAAAAAGGTACATACACGAGATAGCCCTAAGTACACTTCTTCTAGTGATGAGGATTCCGATGATGAGTTAGATTATAGAGATCTCTTTAAGAGCTTAGATAGGTCCAATGTTGATTAAATTAATGAATTGATTGATGCCCTTAATGAGAAGGATAGATTATTAGAAAAACAAAAAGATATTATTTATGAAGAACATGATAAATGTGTTGATGCTGAAAAATCTCTTGCTATGGAAATTAAGAAAAATGAAATACTGTCTTTTGAATTGTCTTCTTGCCATGAGTCTATTTCTAGCCTTAAAGGTTTAAATGCTAGAATAGAAAAACTAAATGTTGCTAGTCCATCATTAGAGCATGTTTCTATTTGTAATAGATGCAAATATTTTAATATTGATGCTTGCAATAATCATGTTTTTAGTATCTCTAAGTTGAATGATGAAGTTGCAAATCTTAATGCTCAACTTAAAATTTGCAAGAATGAATGTGAAAAAATAAAATTTGCCAAGGATGCTTACACCATTGGTAGGCATCACTCCATTAAACCAAGTCCATCCTTAATGGTGTGATGTCTACCAATGGTGTAAGCATCTTTGGCAAATTTTATTTTTTTCACATTCATTCTTGCAAATTTTAAGTTGAGCACTAAGATTTGGAACTTCATCATTCAACTTAGAGATACTAAAAACATGATTATTGCAAGCATCAATATTAAAATATTTGCATCTCTTACAAAAAGAAACATGCTCTAATGATGGACTAGCAACATTTAATTTTTCTATTCTAGCATTTAAATCAGCATTTAAACCTCTAAGGCTAGAAATAGACTCATGGCAAGAAGACAATTCAAAAGATAGTATTTCATTTTTCTTAATTTCCATAGCAAGAATTTTTCAGCATTAACACATTTATCATGTTCTTCATAAAGAATATCTTTTTGTTTTTCTAATAATCTATCCTTCTCATTAAGGGCATCAATCATGTTGGGGACTTGTTCTCAAATACTATGAATTAAGAACAAGGCAACATAAAATGTTAAATATTAATGCCCTTCGTCCGCTGAAGCATTATCTCCCCAAGGATTTAATGAACTTCGGACGAAGACCATAAGCAGAATATCATGAAGGTCGCACCTTCATGACTAGACTTACAAAATAATATGAAATAATATATAAAACATGAAACATTAAAGATAGATATATCAGAGATAGATAACATCATTCACACATTTTATTATATGAATCTAAAATTTCAGAACATAATGTTTAGGTACATTTATACCTTTGCCTTGACAGATAATAATTCCCGAGCAATGCGTTTGCGATTACAGGAATGCGTGAACAGTAAAGGAATACTGTTCACTATTTATAGGCATAGGACACAGCCTGTAAGGAATTACAATCATGCCCCTTATAAAAGTTTACAACAATGACTCAGACCCTTATGGACTAAAATGTCATTCTATCTTTAAGTCGGTTCGACCCTTCATCTTCGGATACGCTATAACACCGAAGCTTCATGAGTGGTAGCTTCGGTCATCATGTATAAGCAGCTTTAGCCGAAGCTGTTTCTTCTTGCAGGACCTTCGGCGACGAAGCATGGTCCCAACAGTAGCCCCTTCGCGGTGCTAGATCGTTTTTCGTAACGAGCTTGATCCGTGAAAAAGTCTCTTAGGCTTCGGGAAGCCGAAGGTCCGAAAAACACCTTCCCTGAGCTCGTTGCCGAGAAACGATACAGTTTCCGAGCGCGGAGCGGTCCCACCATGCAGGTTCACTTTCTTGGTTTTTGCGGCCCACCATGCAGTGGGTGCGGGCGACTGTTTGCCCGGTGGAAAAAATCCTGACGATTCACCTTCTTACCTGCAGCACTATATAAACAGACAGGTAGGTGTAAAGTTACCACAGCATTCATTGCTATTGCACTATTTTGCTGCCAAAAATTTAACCATAGCCGAAGCTTGATTTTTGCATTCAAACGAAGCTCTAGTTTGGATTGTGCTTCGTCACGATAAGAGCTTCGGAAAAAAAGGTTATTGACTTCCAAAGAATTTTTCAAGAAAATTTAAAATCAAATGGCCAGAATACGCTCCACTGCTAGGGTTGAGCGTGATGGAGACAAGACCGAAGCCATTGAAACTGTTCCGATTTCTGAAGCAATGAGGCGCTCTGGGCTGGTTCCATCAGAGGACACACCTGCTGCCGAAGCAACGCAAGCTGATGTCGAAGAAGTTGGTTCCGAAGATGAGTACAGCTGCGGGATGCCAAGCAAACCTAGTCATTTGGACTTTGGAAAGTCCACCATCTCTGAAGCTGATCTTCCAAAAATGGTGAAGCTGGGCTACTTTAGTGAGGCAAAAAAGGAGCTGGTTCGTTTCGGCGGAGAGGAAACTATTCCGAAGCCGGAAAAGAATGAGGTTGTGGTGTTCAAAAGCTTCTTTAAAGCTAGCCTATGATTCCCCCTGAATGGGATGATTGCTATTATACTGAAGAAGTTTGGGATTTACCTTCATCAACTGACCCCCAATGCTATTGTTAGATTAAGTGTTTACATTTGGGCCCTTCGCAGCCAGGGGGTGGAACCATTCGGTGAGGGTTTCTGCCGAGTTCATGAATTACATTACCAGACTAAAGCCAGAGGAGATGGTCTGCATGAGAATTTTGGCTGTTACAACTCTGCCTATCGCAAAACTACAAAGTTTCCAGTGATAAGCTACCGAAGCAAATGGCCGGCCGGATGGAAATCTGAATGGTTTTATGTTAAAGTTGATAAGGATGAAGATAAATTGGTCCAGAGTCCGCTAGAGCTAACCTTCGGAGAGACGAGGCCCCAATGCAACATGATAAGGGGGAGTCCGAGCCAGATTGCTTTGGGTGAATTTCGAATAATTTCAGAACATATTGGCACTAGAGACTTAGTGCAGGAATTTCTGGCTTTTAAAGTGTTCCCGACAATGAGGGAGTGGGAGATGCCGAAGCTGGAGGGGGGAAAGAAAAAGGGAGAACTTGTTCGATTGCCTTATTACTACAAGTTTAAGAAACACTTTAAAAAACCCTACCAGGAATGGCTGGATACAATTGAGATTATGTGCAACGATATCCTCGGTAATTATTCTAAGAAAGAAGATCAGTTGATGACAGTAGCCTTCGGCAGTCGCCCCAAACGAAGATTGAATCGGGTGCTAGATGCCTTGAATTTTGAGTATCCTGATTATGAGCAACTGGGCGGAGATGCTGAAGGCCCAAAGAGAAAAAGAATTGCCAGCGCCCTTGACAAAGAAAGCACCAAATTGGCCAAAAAGGAACAAGAAATTTCTAAAAAACTGAGCCCAGAACCGAAGGTAGCTGCTCCAAGGAAAAGAAAAGTTGTATCTCCAAAACCTGCATCTCCAAAACCAAAGACATTGGTCCGAGAGGAGGAAGCTCCTGCAACACCTTCTGCTGCCGAAGTAGAAGAGATTCTGAAGGTAATGACTGAACCTTTGCCTGTCAAGCTAAGTTCGCTGGCGCTAGAACTGACGAAGTTTTTTCAGAAGGACAAAGAAGCTTCGGCAGCAGAAAGTCCTGCAAAGCCGAAAAAACGAAGAATTATCCAAGTGGCAGATGTGATCCATCAGACACCGCCACCGATATCGGTGTCAAAAATTGTAATTGCCGAAACCACCGGAGCCGAAGCCACCGGAGCTGAAGCTACCGGAGCCGAAACCACTGAAGCTGAAACCGCCGGAGCCGAAGCCACCGGAGCCGAAGCCACCGGAGCCGAAGCCGGGACCACCGAAGATCCTAACCTGGAAACCACACTTGATGATATTGACAATATACTTCTGAAAATGGCTGAAGAAGAAGCTGCTGTGGTTGCGGTGAACACGGCAACTGAAAAAGGAAAAGAGCAGATTGAAGACATTTTGGAAGAAGGAAATTTTAATTTTCAAGATTTACTTGGACAAGAGTTAACAGGCGCTGAAAAAGAAGAGCTGAAGAAATATGCCATATCCTGTGGATACAAACCAGGGTCTCTGCTATTTGGTGGGGTCAACGAAGGGAAGCTAAGATGCCTTCGGAATCGAACCGAGGCCAAAGTTGTTAGAACCTTCTCCAAAAGCGTTGGCCTGCCGAAGATAGAAGCGGACCTTTGCAGGTACCAACGACAACATATCGCCGGTAACCTGCTCTATGCTAATTTCAAGGTAACAAACTCTCAATTTTTTTTTTAAATTTGAGTTGTTTTCTGACGAAGGTTATTTTGGCAGAGTATACTATTAAGTAAAGTGCTGAGAATGCAACAAGATCTTGAAGAGGAAAAGAACAAAACTATCATCAAAGATCTAGAAGACAAAGTCGAAAATTACGAGGCTGCTCTGAAGAAAAAGGACTTCGTCATTCAAGACCTTGAAATCATAGTTAAAGAACACGAAGCTGCCTTAGAAAAGAAAGACTTCGTTATTCATTCTATGGAAGGCTCACTGGCTGAGGTCCAAGACGAAAATGACAGGTTAAACAATGAATTACTCAAAAAGTCAGAAAAATCTGAGCAGGAAAAGAAGAACCTCGAAACAAGTATCAAGACCAAGATCGAGAAGTGTCGGCGTTTCGAACCCGTGGGGTCCCTGGACCGACGAGTAAATTGTCGCCACGTGCCCAAGCCCAGATGGGTCGACGCGAGACGGAGCACGAAGGGGGGAAGAAGCCAGAGGGAGACAGGCGTGAGAGGTGAAACCCGCGGCCTTCGTGTTTGCCCCGCGCCCAGGTCGGGTGCGCTTGCAGTAGGGGGTTACAAGCGTCCACGTGGGAGGGAGGGAGCGGCCTTACGCGAGCGCCGTCCCGTCCTTCCCCGCGCGGCCAACCTTCTGTAAGAGGGCCCTGGACCTTCCTTTTATAGGCGTAAGGAAAGGATCCAGGTGTACAATGGGGGGTGTAGCAGTGTGCTAACGTGTCTAGCGGAGGAGAGCTAGTGCCCTAAGTACATGCCATCGTGGCAGCCGGAGAGGTTTTGGCACCCAGTTCGTGTGGTGTCATGGCCGTCGGAGGAGCGCCGGAGCCTGGCGGAAGGACAGTTGTCGGGGCTGTCGGGTCCTTGTTGACGTCCTCTTGCTTCTGTAAGGGGGCTGAGAGCCGCCGTCGTCATGGAGCATGCGGGGCACCATCATTACTTGTTTGGCGGAGCGAGCCAGATGGGACGCCGGTCTTGTTCCCTGTAGCCTGAGTCAGCTTGTGGTAGGGTAATGAATGCGCCTTCTGTGACGTGGTCGGTCCGAGCCCTGGGTTGGGTGAGGTGGAGGCTCCTCCGAGGTCGAGGTCGAGTCTGTCTTCCAAGGCCGAGGTCGAGTCCGAGCCCCTGGGTCGGGCGAGGCGGAGACCGTCGGCTGAGGCCAGGGCTGAGTCCGAGCCCTGGGGTCGGGCGAAGCGGAGTTCGTCGTCTTCCGGAGCTGAGCCCGAGTCTGAGCCCTGGGGTCGGGCGAAGCGGAGTTCGTCGTCTTCCGGGGCTGAGCCCGAGTCCGAGCCCTGGGGTCGGGCGAAGCGGAGTTCGTCGTCTTTTGGGGCTGAGCCCGAGTCCGAGCCCTGGGGTCGGGCGATGCGGAGTTCGTCGTCTTCCGGGGCTGAGCCCGAGTCCGAGCCCTGGGGTCGGGCGAAGCGGAGTTCGTCGTCTTCCGGGGCTGAGCCTGAGTCCGAGCCCTGGGGTCGGGCGATGCGGAGTTCGTCGTCTTCTGGGGCTGAGCCCGAGTCCGAGCCCTAGGGTCGGGCGAAGCGGAGTTCGTCGTCTTCCGGGGCTGAGCCCGAGTCCGAGCCCTGGGGTCGGGCGAAGCGGAGTTCGTCGTCTTCTGGGGTTGAGCCCGAGTCCGAGCCCTGGGGTCGGGCGAAGCGGAGTTCGTCGTCTTCCGGGGCTGAGCCCGAGTCCGAGCCCTGGGGTCGGGCGAAGCGGAGTTTCCTATGGCGCCTGAGGCCGGACTTGGCTGCTGTCAGCCTCACTCTGTTGAGTGGCACAGCAGTCAGAGCGGCGCAGGCGGCGCTGTCCTCTTGTCAGGCCGGTCAGTGGAGCAGCGAAGTGACTACGGTCACTTCGGCTCTGTCGACTGGAGGGCGCACGTCAGGATAAAGGTGTCAGGGCACCTTTGCATTAAATGCCCCTGCGATTCGGTCGGTTGGCGTGGCGATTTGGCCAAGGTTGCTTCTTGGTGAAGACTGGGCCTCGGGCGAGCCGAAGGTGTGTCCGTTGCTGGAGGGGGTCCTCGGGCGAGACGTAAATCCTCCGGGGTCGGCTGCCCTTGCTCGAGGCTAGGCTCGAGCGAGGCGTGATCGCATCCCTCGAATGGACCGATCCTTGACTTAATCGCACCCATCAGGCCTTTGCAGCTTTGTGCTGATGGGGGTTACCAGCTGAGATTTAGGAGTCTTGAGGGTACCCCTAATTATGGTCCTCGACAGTAGCCCCCGAGCCTCGAAGGGAGTGTTAATACTCGCTTGGAGGCTTTTGTCGCACTTTTTTGCAAGGGGACCAGCCTTTCTCGGTTGCGTTTTGTGCTGGTGGGTGCGCGCGAGCGCACCCGCCGGGTGTAGCCCCCAAGGCCTTGGAGGAGTGGTTTGACTCCTTCGAGGTCTTAATGCATTTCGCAATGCTTCGGCTGGTCTGGTTGTTCCCTCATGCGAGCTGGCCGTAGCCCGGGTGCACGGTCGGATCCCAAGTTCTCGGGCTGGTATGTTGACGTTGTCAATGGTTTGGCCGGAGCCGGGTTTGCGAGAGCAGCCCCCGAGCCTCCGCACAGGGCGAAAGGACGGTCAAGGACAGACTCGACTTTTTTACATACGCCCCTGCGTCGCCTTTCCGCAAGGAGGAGGGGGGGAAAGCGCCATGTTGCCCTTGGAGGGCGCCGAACATGGTGTCTCCAGTGAGCTGCTGACGGGTAATCCGAGTGGACGCCCGTGCCCCATTTGTTAGGGGTCGGCTAGAGGCCCGGAGGCGCGCTCCAAAAGTACCTGCGGGTGATCTGCCGGATCCGGTCCCCTTTTGACGGGGTCCGAGGGCTCGATGCCTCCCTCTGATGGGATTCCGTTACAAGATCGTTCCCGCTGGTCTCAGAAATGTCCTAGGGTACCTCGGGAGCATAGCCCGAGCCTTAGTTATGTATCGAACGTACCCAGGGTCATCCCTCGCTCTATGTCTGAGGCGGCTGTGAACCCTTCGTGGGCCAGCCTACGAACCCCTGATCAGTAGTGGGCGCGGAGCCCGAGTGGCCTGAGGCGGCCGTTGAACCCTTCCGAGGGGCTGGCCCTGGAACCTCTGACCAGTAGTGGGCGCGGAGCCCGAGCGCTCTGAGGCGGCTGTTGAACCCCTCCGAGGGGCCAGCCTTCGAACCTCTGATCAGTAGGGGGGCTCGGGGCCCATTTCCTTCGCGGAGAAGGATCCCTTTCGGGGTATCCCGCTTTCCCGGTCCCTGTTGTAAGAGAGAGAAAGAGGAAAAAGGAAAGAATACGAAATCGAGATGACGTGGCGCACCTTTTTTGACGCGGTCATTATGGCGAAGGTGAAGCGTCGCTCGCTTCTCCTGCCAAAGGTGCCGCCTGTCCCGGCGCGGAGTTAATGCGACGGGGCGAGCGGTTCGCGGGGCAGCCGTCGCGCGTGCGCGAGCCGTTTGAGGAACGGAACACAGGCGCGTCGTCTTCACGATGTGGGAGAGGTTTCTCTCGCTATCCCACGAGGGGACGTGAGCTTGGCTGACGACGTGACCACTGCTTCTGCTCGCCTGCCACTGCCATTACTGCCGGCCCATTTTTGGCCGCATCGACCATCGCGCCTTCTCCCGCGGCTGACTGGCCCATGACCGATGCGCCTTCTCCCGCTGGCACTGTTGGGTCATACGCAGGGTTGCCTCGAGTCGCGGTACTGGTTCCACAGTCGAGGAGGCACGGTAGTGGCGCGAGTGGCGGTGCAGTTGCTCGCATGTAGCAACCGGCGCGCCGGTTGCATGACGTGTGGGCCTAGGCCTCCATGCTGGGCGCGTTGGAGTCAGAGGGATGCGCCCACTTGGCGCGGTTGCATGCCGACTGCATGGCTGTCTGCCCTTTCACCCGCCGGTCTGGGCTAAAGTGGAGGAATGCTTGTAACCTTTGGGTAGTTGCATGCACCGCGCGCGGCGGTTTGGCTTCTTCTACCCTGGGCCAGCTTGCATGACGCGTGGGAGCCAGCCCCTGTGCCGTAGGGGGAGGACCTTGGAGCGTGTTGGAGAAGATTCAGCCCGCGATGGCTGAGGACGCAGGTGGGGAGAGTCGCCTTTAAAAAGGAGGGTGATCCCCTTGAAAGGCGACCATGTCTTTGCGCTCCCTTATGCATCGCGTCTTTCTGCCTTCCAAGCCCCCAGATGGGGAACACCCGCAATCCTTCCGCCTTGTCGTTGAAGGAACGCAACTTCGTGGAAGCTGGTACCTTTCAGCCATCGTTCGGCTTCAAGGATTTTCATCAGGCAGCCCGGCTGCACCCCCTCGCCGGTGGTCACCCAAGACGGTGACCACCAGCCCCTGGGTGGGGAGAAGCAAGCTGGGCTGCGGCCTCCGCCCCTGCCTCAGCTTCAAGGATGTTCATCATCCTTGTTGGGGCGGAGAGCGAGGTGAGCTGGGGCTCTACCTCCCGCACGGGTCGGCTGGCCACCCCCTCTTCTAGCTTCTGGTGGTGGAAACCATCTTCCAGCTCTGCGGAGGAGGCGTCCTCCAGCCATGCCGGGGAAGGAGAACTGTTGCTGCCCAGCTAGGATGCAACATTCCATCCTACTCCTCGCTTTCGTGGCGAGGACGGGAGCGAGGACCTGCCGGTGCGCTTTGGAGCGACCCGCGTTCGCCGGCGCGGCGTTGGTGGAGAGGCAGACGCCGCCGTCGGTGCTGACGTGGTGGCAGCCGGGGGAAGCTTCCCCACCGTCAAGGCTGTCAGCGCCGCCTATAGACCGGCCTCCGGTTCTTTGGCTTTAATGTTTGGTTCGCGTCCCTTGAGCGGGCACGCGAACGAGAGCCTTCCGGTGGCCGCGTCCGTTCTGGGACCATAGCTACTGCTGCAGAGGTTGCTGGTGAGTCGCCCGGAGCTTGTCGCCCCGCAGGCTCCCCGGTGTGGAGGTTGTTCATACCCGTAGGGACGGAACCGGAGTTCCATTTGTGATGGCACCTTGAATGCCGGTGTCTTGTTCATTGTGGCTGTCGGGGCCTGAACATATATGTATTTTCGGCACAGAGCCGTGTTGTTTCTTCATTTCGAGCACTAAGACTCGCCTGCAGACTATCTGAACCGCTTCACCAAGCGTGAGTCGCCTCGTGCAAAGGTGACGAGTGAGGTATCCGTATCTCGGAGGCGTAGGAATCCCTCGGCTCGGTCGGCCTTGCTGTCCGAGGCTTCTCTTGCTTAGTTAAAGGAAACCCTCGGCCGCTCTTTGATGAACCGAAGCCGGAGGTAGCGGTGTCAGCACGAACAGAGGTAGAGTTGGCTTCGAAAAGAA
Source organism: Zea mays (assembly GCF_902167145.1). Classification (NCBI taxonomy): domain Eukaryota; kingdom Viridiplantae; phylum Streptophyta; class Magnoliopsida; order Poales; family Poaceae; genus Zea; species Zea mays. The sequence goes on from NC_050096.1 coordinate 115,868,936, forward strand.
GATTTGGTCGGCCGGAGCCTAGCCGGGTCGTCCACTGGCGGGACCGACGCCGGAGTTGAGTTGCCGAGGCCACAAGCCGGGCCGATGTCCTCGGGGGACAGCTGGCTGAGGCTTCAGGGTGACCGGCCCGAGCCGTCTGCTCGGGCCGGATTCCTGGAGAAGGCCCTGGCAGCGATGGCCCGGGCATGGTGCTGATGTCGTCCTTCGGAGTGGAGATCCTCCGACCGCGTCGCCGTCCGAGGCTAGGTCGGACCTCGCCGAAGGTGTAGTTGACGCCGAGGGTGCTGCTGCTCTCTTCAACTGTCAAGATCCGAGTCTGCAGGATCGGATTATCTTGTAGTGTTTGTATGTTTTCTGCGGCCGCCGAGGCCCAAACACACCATCGTCGTGTTGTAAAGCTGCGTTCCTTTTCCTCTCGTTTCGAGTATCTGGACTTATTTGTCGGTAACAGAATTGTTTGTCCGAGCGAGAGTTACTTTTCATGGAAGGTGATGAGTGAGGTATCCGTATCCCGGAGGCATAGGAATCCCTCGGCTCGGTCGGCCTTGCCACTTACGCGCACTCTTACTCGTCCATAAGGTTCTGTCACCAACGCAGTCGAGAAGGCCCGAAAAATTGTTTTGGTAGAGGAGCTTTCGAGCGTGAAGACCTGTTCGGTCCGCGGAATCACCTATCCGAGCGCGAGTTACTTATCGCAGAAGGTGATGAGTGAGGTATCCGTATCCCGGAGGCGTAGGAGTCCCTCGGCTCGATCAGCCTTGGCTGCTTACGTGTACTCCGTCGTTTTCAGGATCCACTTTCGAAGTAGTCGAAAAGCACGAAAGACATTCTGGCAGAAAAGATCTTTTTCCGAGGAAAATTTCGATGCAGAGGGGGTTCCCCCCTTTTAGCCCCCGAGGGAGGGTCGGGCTTTGCCGAGGCAAGGCTGACCCTTCCTTGATGACTAGACTTTGTGTGTGAACGAGGTGTATGAATGACTTGAAAGCATCTTAAGGGTAGAAGCGACGTAGCTGTCGGATGTTCCAAGCGTTGCTGTAGACCTCGCCTTGACTGTTGGCCAGCTTGTACGTTCCGGGCTTCAGAACCTTGGCGACGACGAACGGCCCTTCCCTGGGAGGCGTGATCTTGTGCCGCCCTCGGGCGTCTTGTCGCAGCCGAAGCACTAGGTCGCCCACCTGGAGGTCTCGGGACCGAACCCCTCGGTCGTGGTAGCGTCATAGGGACTGCTGGTACCGCGCCGAGTGTAGTAAGGCCATGTCCCGAGCCTCTTCCAGCTGGTCCAGTGAGTCTTCTCGATTAGCTTGATTGCTTTGGTCGGCGTAGGCCCTCGTCCTCGGGGAACCGTATTCTAAGTCTGTGGGCAAGATGGCCTCGGCCCCATAGACTAGAAAGAACGGTGTGAAGCCCGTGGCTCGGCTCGGCGTTGTCCTTAGACTCCAGACCACAGAGGGGAGCTCCTTCATCCATCGCTTGCCGAACTTGTTGAGGTCGTTGTAGATCCGCGGCTTGAGCCCTTGCGGGATCATGTCGTTGGCACGCTCTACTTGCCCATTCGTCATGGGGTGAGCCACGGCGGCCCAGTCCACCCGGATGTGGTGATCCTCGCAGAAGTCCAGGAACTTTCGGCCGGTGAACTGGGTGCCGTTGTCGGTGATGATGGAGTTCGGGACCCCAAAGCGATGGATGATGTTGGTGAAGAACGCCACCGCCTGTTCGGACCTGATGTTGTTTAGGGGTCGGACCTCGATCCACTTGGAGAATTTGTCGATGGCGACCAACAGGTGCGTGTAGCCCCCGGGTGCCTTCTGCAAGGGGCCGACTAGGTCCAGACCCCACACAGCAAACAGCCTGGTGATGGGTATGGTCTGCAGGGCCTGAGCGGGCAGGTGGGTCTGCCTTGCGTAGAACTGACACCCTTCGCAGGTGCGGACAATTCTAGTGGCGTCGGCCACCGCCGTCGGCCAGTAGAAACCTTGTCGGAAGGCGTTTCCAACAAGGGCTCGAGGTGCTGCGTGATGGCCGCAAGCCCCCGAGTGTATCTCTTGTAGGAGCTCCTGGCCTTCGGCGATGGAAATGCATCGCTGGAGGATGCCCGAAGGGCTGCGGTGGTAGAGCTCCTTCCCGTCTCCCAGCAAGACGAACGACTTGTGCGCCGCGCCAACTGCCGAGCTTCGGCTCGGTCGAGGGGTAGCTCTCCTCGGTGGAGATATTGCAGGTACGGGGTCTACCAGTTTCGATTAGGCGTGACCCCGCTCCGCTCCTCCTCGATGCGCAGTGCCTCACCCTCGGGGGCCGAGGGTGCCTCGGGCCGAGCCGAGGGTGCCTCGGGCCGAGCCGAGGGTGCCTCGGACCGAGCCGAGGGTGCCTCGGGCTGGGCCGAGGCCTTCTCGGGCTTGGGCGTGTCATCGGTCTTGACAGAGGGTTGATGCAAGTCTCGGGAGAAGACATCCGGGGGAACCGTTGTTCACCCCGAGGCTATTTTAGCCAGCTCGTCCGCAGTCTCGTTGTAGCGCCGGGTGACGTGGTTGAGCTCGAGCCCGTAGAACTTGTCTTCCAGGCGCCGAACCTCATCGCAGTAGGCTTCCATCTTCGAGTCGCGGCACTGGGAGTTCTTCATGACTTGGTCGATGACGAGCTGCGAGTCACCGCGAGCGTCGAGGCGTCGGACCCCTAGCTCGATGGCGATGCGCAACCCGTTGACCAGAGCCTCGTACTCGGCCACATTGTTGGATGCCGGGAAATGGAGGCGTAGTATGTAGCGTAGGTGCTTCCCGAGGGGCGAGATGAAGAGCAGGCCTGCGCCTGCTCCTGTCTTCATCAGCGACCCGTCGAAGAACATGGTCTAGAGTTCCGGTTGGATCAGAGCTGTTGGGAGATGGGTGTCAACCCATTCAGCCACAAAGTCCGCCAAGACCTGGGACTTGATGGCCTTCTGAGGGGCGAACGAGATCGTCTCGCCCATGATTTCCACCGCCCACTTTGCAATTCTACCCGAGGCCTCTCGGCACTGGATGATCTCCCCCAGGGGGAAGGATGACACCACAGTTACCGGATGAGCTTCGAAGTAGTGTCGCAACTTCCGCCGCGTTAGGATCACCGCTTACAAAACTTCTGAATTTGTGGGTAGCGGATCTTGGTCTCGGATAGTACCTCGCTGATGAAGTAGACTGGCCTCTGGACGGGCAATGCATGCCCCTCTTCTCGTCTCTCAACCACGATCGCGACGCTAACCACCTGAGTGGTCGCGGCGACGTAGATCAAGAGGGCTTCTCCGGCAGCGGGGGGCACCAAGATGGGCGCGTTCTTGAGGTGCGCCTTCAGGTTCCCGAGGGCTTCCTCGGCCTCAGGGGTCCAGGTGAAGCACTCGACCTTCCTTAAGAGGCGGTACAGAGGCAGGCCTCTTTCGCCGAGGCGCGAGATGAAACGGCTCAGAGCCGCAAGGCATCCCGTGACTCTCTGTACGCCTTTCGAGTCCTTGATGGGCCCCATGCTGGTGATGCCCGCGATCTTCTCCGGGTTGGCCTCGATGCCCCGCTCGGAGACGATGAACCCCAAGAGCATGCCTCGGGGAACCCCGAAGACACACTTCTCGGGATTGAGCTTCACGCCTTTCGCCTTGAGACATCGGAATGTCGCTTCAAGGTCGGAAAGGAGGTCGGAGGCTTTCCTCGTCTTGACTACGATGTCATCGACATAGGCCTCGACCGTTTGGCCAATGTGTTCGCCGAACACGTGGTTCATGCACCGTTGGTACGTTGCACCCGCATTCCTCAAACCAAACGGCATGGTAACATAGCAGTACATGACGAAGGGTGTGATGAAAGAAGTCGTGAGCTAGTCGGACTCTTTCATCCTGATCTGGTGATACCCCGAGTAGGCATCGAGGAAAGACAGGGTTTCGCACCCAGCAGTGGAATCCACGATTTGATCGATGCGAGGCAGAGGGTAGGGAACTTTCGGACATGCTTTGTTTAGACTAGTGTAGTCTACACACATCCGCCATTTCCCTCCTTTCTTTCTCACAAGCACAGGGTTGGCAAGCCGTTTGGGATGGAATACCTCTTTGATGAACCCTGCCGCCATTAGCTTGTGGATCTCCTCGCCTATAGCTCTGCGCTTTTCTTCGTCGAATCGGCGCAGAGGCTGCTTCACGGGTCGGGCTCTAGCTCGGATATCCAGCGAGTGCTCGGCGACATCCCTCGGTATGCCGGGCATGTCCGAGGGACTCCACGCGAAAACGTCGGCGTTTGCGCGGAGAAAGTCGACGAGCACTGCTTCCTATTTGGGATCGAGCTCGGAGCCGATCCGGATCTGCTTGGAGGCATCGTTGCTGAGGTCGAGAGGGACGGATTTAACCGTCTCCGCTGGCTCAAAGTTGCCGGCGTGGCGCTTCACGTCTGGCACCTCCTTAGAGAGGCTCTCCAGGTCGGCGATGAGGGCCTCGGATTCGGCGAGGGCCTCGGTGTACTCCACGCACTCCATGTCGCATTCGTACGCGTGTCGGTATGTGGGGCCGACGGTGATGACCCCGTTGGGGCCCGGCATCTTGAGCTTGAGGTAGGTGTAGTTGGGGACGGCCATGAACTTGGTGTAGCATGGCCTCCCCAGCACTGCGTGGTAGGTTCCTCGAAACCCGACCACTTCGAACGTGAGGGTCTCCCTTCGGAAGTTGGAGGGTGTCCCGAAGCAGACGGGTAGATCGAGTTGTCCGAGGGGTTGGACGTGCTTCCCGGGGATGATCCCGTGAAAAGGCACAGCGCCCGTCCGGACCGAGGACAGATTGATACGCAGGAGCCCGAGGGTCTCGGCGTAGATGATGTTGAGGCCGCTGCCTCCGTCCATGAGGACCTTGGTGAGCCTGACGTTGCCGATGACGGGGTCGACAACGAGCGGGTATTTCCCTGGGCTCGGCACGCGGTCGGGATGGTCGCCCTAGTCGAAGGTGATGGGCTTGTCGGACCAGTCTAGGTAGACTGGCGCCGCCACCTTTACCGAGCAGACCTCCCGACATTCTTGCTTGCGGTGCCGAGCCAAGGCGTTTGCCACTCGCCCACCATAGATCATGTAGTAGTCGTGGACCTCGGGGAACTCTCCTGCCTTGTGATCTTCCTTCTTATCGTCGTCGCGAGCCCTGCCACCCCTCCGCGGGTGGCCCGGCCTTGTGAAAGTGGCGCCGAAGCATGGCGCACTCCTCAAGGGTGTGCTTGACGGGCCCCTGATGATAGGGGCACGGCTCCTTGAGCATCTTGTCGAAGAGGTTGGCACGTCCGGGAGGTTTCCGAGGGTTCTTGTACTCGGCGGCGGCGACAAGGTCCGCGTCGGTGGCATCGCGTTTTGCTTGCGACTTCTTCTTGGCGCCGCGCTGAGTTGACGCCTCGGGGACATCTTCCGGTGGGCGGCCCTGGGGCTGCTTGTCCTTCCGGAAGATGGCCTCAACCGCCTCCTGGGCAGAGGCGAACTTGGTGGCGATGTCCATTAGCTCGCTCGCCCTGGTGGGGGTCTTGCGACCCAGCTTGCTCACCAGGTCGCGGCAGGTGGTGCCGGCGAGGAACGCGCCGATGACATCCGAATCGGTGATGTTGGGCAGCTTGGTGCGCTGCTTCGAGAATCGCCGGATGTAGTCCCGGAGAGACTCTCCCGGCTGCTGTCGGCAGCTTTGGAGATCCCAGGAGTTTCCAGGGCGCACGTACGTGCGTTGGAAATTGCCGGCGAAGGCTTGGACCAGGTCGTCCCAGTTGGAGATCTGCCCCGGAGGCAGGTGCTCCAGCCATGCTCGAGCGGTATCGGAGAGGAACAGGGGGAGGTTGCGGATGATGAGGTTATCATCGTCTGTTCCACCCAGGTGGCAGGCCAGCCGATAGTCCGCGAGCCACAGTTCCGGTCTCGTCTCCCCCGAGTACTTTGTGATAGTAGTCGGGGTTCAGAACCGGGTCGGGAACGGCACCCGTCGTATGGCGCGGCTGAAAGCTTGCAGACCGGGTGGTTCGGGCGAGGGACTCCGATCCTCCCCGCTGTCGTAGCGTCCCCCACGCCTGGGGTGGTAGCCTCAGCGCACCCTCTCGTCGAGGTGGGCCCGACGGTTGCGGTGATGGTGCTCGTTGCCGAGGCGACCCGGGGCCGCAGACACTGTGTTGCGCGTGCGCCCGGTGTGGACCGAGGCTTCCCGCATGAATCGGGAAGTCGCGGCGTGATGTTCTGAGGGGCTCCCCTGCCTTCGGGCGATGGAGCTTTCAGCCCGTTGGACCGCGGCATCCTCCAGGAGATTCTTGAGCTCTCCCTGGATACGCAGCCCCTCGGTGGTTGATAGCTCCGGCATTGCGCGGAGAAGTATTGCCGCTGCAGCCAGGTTCTGGCCGACTCCACTGGAAGTCGGTGGCAGCCTTACCCTGACATCGTCGGCGATGTGGTGCTGGAAGCCCTGGGGGAGATGACGCACTTCTCCGGTCGGAGGTTGGCCCGCCCATTCCTGCCCGATGTCCTGGCGGATCGGCTCAAGTGTTCCTGCTCCCTCGTCGAGCCTGGCCTGCATCTCGTGGATTTGCTCGAGCTGTGGGTCATGACCCCCCGCCGGGACGGGGACCACAGCTAGCTCCCGAAGGATGTCAACGCGAGGCACAGGCCTAGGGGGATCGCTGTTCTCCGGCATACCAAGATGGTTGCCTTCGCCAGGACCCCCTAGATCGACGTGGAAACATTCACGACTTGGGCCGCAGCCCTCGTCGCCGAGGCTACGGCTACCGTCGGAACAGTCGGAAAGGCAATAGTCGCATGCGGTCATGAAGTCCCGCATGGCACTGGGGTTACCAAGTCCGGAGAAATCCCAACAGAAGTCGGGCTCGTCATCTTCCTCGGACCCCAAGGGCCCGTAGGCCAAGACGACCGTCAGCCGGTCCCAGGGTGACCGCATACGATACCCTAGAGGGTTTGGACTCGCCTCTATGAGGGCGTCCACCGAAGCGAAGTCGCTTGGTGGGTCGAGGCCGAATCCAAAAGGCACGAGATGGGAATCAGTCGGTACCTCTTGGTCGACGGGCGGTGACGAAGTCACGTCCGGAGCAGACTGCACCGTCGTCTCAGGTACGAGGGTGACGCCCAGCAAGTCATTTGCGAGTGTGCTGGCGTCGTCCGTTTGCTCGGGGTTGGCGTGTTGCGGGGAGACGGCGCTCATCTTCGTCTCAGACGCGAGGTCGATGCCCGACGTACCCCCCATTGGGGCGCCGGCGCCGTCGACTCGCTCGACATCCGATGAGGTGCCGCCTCCTGCTTGGCCTTGGTTGCCCCGCCTCCTCCTCCGTCGGTGGGGGAGGGGACGGGACAAGCCCGAATGTTGTTCTTCCACCACGTGGGGAAGACGTCGTCGATTCCACCGCCGGCGGGCGGGTTGTCGGCTGCCATTGTCGCTGTCGCGCGGCGGGGGAAGGAGTATCATGTCGTAGCTGCCGTCGAGGGACATGAACTCAAGACTCCCGAAACGGAGCACCGTCCCGGGCTAGAAAGTTTGCTGGAGACTGCCCATCTAGAGCTTGACGGGAAGCTGTTCGTCAACACGCAGCAGGCCCCTACCTGGCGCGCCAACTGTCGGTGTTTCGAACCCGGGGGTCCCTGGACCGACGAGTAAATTGTTGCTGCGTGCCCCAGCCCAGATGGGTCGGCGCGAGACGGAGCACGAAGGGGGGAAGAAGCCGGAGGGAGATAGGCGTGAGAGGTGAAACCCGCGGCCTTCGTGTTTGCCCCGCGCCCAGGTCAGGTGCACTTGCAGTAGGGGGTTACAAGCGTCCACGCGGGAGGGAGCGAGCGGCCTTACGCGAGCGCCGTCCCGTCCTTCCCCGCGCGGCCAACCTTCTGTAAGAGGGCCCTGGACCTTCCTTTTATAGGCGTAAGGAAAGGATCCAGGTGTACAATGGGGGGTGTAGCAGTGTGCTAACGTGTCTAGCGGAGGAGAGCTAGTGCCCTAAGTACATGCCATCGTGGCAGCCGGAGAGGTTTTGGCACCTGGTTCGTGTGGTGTCGTGGCCGTCGGAGGAGCGCCGGAGCCTGGCGGAAGGACAACTGTCGGGGCTGTCGGGTCCTTGCTGACGTCCTCTTGCTTCCGTAAGGGGGCTGAGAGCCACCGTCGTCATGGAGCATGCGGGGCGCCATTATTACTTGTTTGGCGGAGCGAGCCAGATGGGACGCCGATCTTGTTCCCCGTAGCCTGAGTCAGCTTGTGGTAGGGTAATGATGGCGCCTTCTGTGACGTGGTCGGTCCGAGCCCTGGGTTGCGCGAGGTGGAGGCTCCTCTGAGGTCGAGGTAGAGTCTGTCTTCCAAGGCCGAGGTCTAGTCCGAGCCCCTGGGTCGGGCGAGGCGGAGACCGTCGGCTGAGGTCAGGGCTGAGTCCGAGCCCTGGGGTCGGGCGAAGGGGAGTTAGTCGTCTTCCGAGGCTGAGCCTGAGTCCGAGCCCTGGGGTCGGGCGAAGCGGAGTTCGTCGTCTTCCGGGGCTGAGCCCGAGTCCGAGCCCTGGGGTCGGGCGAAGCGGAGTTCGTCGTCTTCCGGGGCTAGGCCCGAGTCTGAGCCCTGGGGTCGGGCGATGCGGAGTTCGTCGTCTTCCCGGGCTGAGCCCGAGTCCGAGCCCTGGGGTCGGGCGAAGCGGAGTTCGTCGTCTTCCGGGGCTGAGCCGGAGTCCGAGCCCTGGGGTCGGGCGATGCAGAGTTCGTCGTCTTCCGGGGCTGAGCCCGAGTCTGAGCCCTGGGGTCGGGCGAAGCGGAGTTCGTCGTCTTCCGGGGCTGAGCCCGAGTCTGAGCCCTGGGGTCGGGCGAAGCGGAGTTCGTCGTCTTCCGGGGCTGAGCCCGAGTCCGAGCCCTGGGGTCGGGCGAAAGCGGAGTTCGTCGTCTTCCGGGGCTGAGCCCGAGTCTGAGCCCTGGGGTCGGGCGAAGCGGAGTTTCCTATGGCGCCTGAGGCTAGACATGGCTGCTGTCAGCCTCACTCTGTTGAGTGGCACAGCAGTCAGAGCGGCGCAGGCGGCGCTGTCCTCTTGTCAGGCCGGTCAGTGGAGCAGCGAAGTGACTACGGTCACTTCGGCTCTGTCGACTGGAGGGCGTGCATCAGGATAAAGGTGTCAAGGCACCTTTGCATTAAATGCCCCTGCGATTCGGTCGGTTTGCGTGGCGATTTGGCCAAGGTTGCTTCTTGGTGAGGACTGGGCCTCGGGCGAGCCGAAGGTGTGTCCGTTGCTGGAGGGGGTCCTCGGGCGAGACATAAATCCTCCGGGGTCGGCTGCCCTTGCCCGAGGCTAGGCTCGGGCGAGGCGTGATCGCGTCCCTCGAATGGACCGATCCTTGACTTAATCGCACCCATCAGGCCTTTGCAGCTTTGTGCTGATGGGGGTTACCAGCTGAGATTTAGGAGTCTTGAGGGTACCCCTAATTATGGTCCCCGACAAGAAGAATTCAAATTTGCAAAAATCATTGAAAGAGCTTCAGGAGAAATGCCTAAATTTCGGCAGCCGATGCGTGCAACGGCTGAAGGATGTGTTTCACTCGATCGGAGCCAGCTCTGATAAATTTACACCTTCAGCTGAAAACCTGCCCAGCACCTTGGAATACATTGAAGGCGAGGTTGATGCACTTGACGAAGTTATTGCTGGGCATGCCGATTTCTGCGCCATGCTAGCTTCTCGAGGCACAGCTACCGCTTTCCTGAAGGCCGGCTGCACGCATGGGAAGGTTGTAAATAGGCCAAACTCCAGCCTGTCACCGGTGGATTTGGTTGACATCCCAAGCCTAGCCCGAAGCATAGGAAACAGATTTATGACCCAGATTTGGGTAAATGGCGGGCGTAAAATGGCTGGTGACGAAGCTCGGAGCCACCTTAAGCCGGTGGGAAACTTATACTTGTTACTTTTACCTTCTCCTTGAAATTTGCATCTTTCTCATTCTGCTTTAATATGTGCAGGATGATGAAGCTGAAGAATGACGGGCTGAAGCTTAACAATTGCTGTAAAAGACTGTCCTGCAAAAAATTCTGGAGAAATCTTTGTAATATAATTGTAGAAAAAACTTATGTAAATTTGTGCATACCTTGTAATATATATTTTCTCCTTTATCTGTGTACAATCTGATTTGCTGTGAACGAAACTTCACTTTTGAGCCGAAGGCGAAAAACACCTTCCCTTCTTTTCGTACAGAACGAAGCATGAAAATTTCCTCTTTCTTCGAAGTTTTTTCCTCATAGCCGAAGCATCTGCCTTTTTTGTGTGGTATGATGATGATGTTTCTATATATGTCTAAATGAATGTTTATGAATGCAAATGTCATGATGTAATGTATCGTGCAAATGAATATCGGAATATATATTCAAAACCATAATCATAGCCTTCATTCCCTTGGGAATGACTCAAATCTTTTTGTCGTTTACTTTTCGGCTTCACCGTTTACTTTTCGGTGTATCAGCGCTGACTTTTCGCTGTAAGCCTCCCTTAGGAGCTTCTTCGCCTTTTACTTTCGGCGGAATCAGCGTTTATTTTTCGCTGTAAGCCTCCCTTAGGAGCTTCTTCGCCTTTTACTTTCGGCGGAATCAGCGTTTATTTTTCGCTGTAAGCTTTGCATTCCTTAGGAACGACTTTTGAGCTTCTCCCTGTTTTCTTTTCTTTTTCCTTTGCATTTACATTTAAATTTTTGGGGGATATCACTCTTATATAATTGAAATAAGGAAAAGAAAAATTACATGTTGTGGCCCCATTAAAAACCTTTCTCCCCCTTTGGAAAGGAAAAGGGTGCCACAAAAAAGAATAGAAAAAATTACATCAAGCTAAACATAATATCGCCGAAGCTCGTCCGCATTCCATGATCTAGGAATGTCGTTGCCGTCCATATCCTTCAATCTGTAGGAACCGGGTCTTGACGAAGATACTACCAAAAAAGGTCCTTCCCACTTCAGCTGTAATTTGCCTACTGTCTCTGGGTTGGCTACTCTTCGAAGCACCAAATGTCCTGGTTCAATGTTCTTTAGCCTAACCTTTCTATCACGCCATTTTATTGTTTCAACTTGGTATTTGTTGATGTTTTCCACAGCTTGAAGCCTGATCCCCTCTATAGCATCTTTTTCCACAGAGTAATCAGCTTCAGCTTCGCCTTCTGCCGAAGCTACTATTCTTATTGATCCTACTTTGGCCTCTTCTGGAGTTATTGCTTCATCACCAAACAATAGTTTGAATGGTGTAAAGCCTGTTGATCTTGATACTGTTGTGTTGTGGCTCCACACCACTTTGATTAATTCATCTGGCCACTTTCCCCTGGGCTGATTGAAGATTAACTTCATTATTCCTGTCATTATGATGCCATTAGCTCTTTCAACAAGTCCATTTGACTCCAGATGTCGAATTGATGCGAAATGGATCTTCGTGCCAATTTGATCGCAAAATTCTCTGAAAGCTTCGGAATCAAACTATGTCCCATTATCCATAGTAATTGCCTTCGGCACTCCGAAGCGACAAACAATGTTTTGCCAGAAAAACTTTTGAATAGTGACCGAAGTTATTGTGGCTAAAGGCTTTGCCTCAATCCATTTAGAAAAATATTCCACTGCCACTACAACATATCTTAAGTTCCCTTGTGCTAGTGGTAACGAACCTAACAAATCAAGGCCGCACCTTTGCAACGGCCAAGTGGGTTGTATTAACTGAGTTAAAACGAAGGTTGTTTTTGATCTCTTGCACATTTCTGACAACCTTCGCACTTTTGAACTAATTCCGCTGCATCCAAAGCTACCTTTGGCCAATAAAATCCTTGACGAAAAACTTTTCCAAGCAAAGGCCTAGATCCGATGTGAGATCCACATAGGCCTGCGCGTATTTCCTTCATCAATTCTATACCTTCGGCTCTGGATAAACACTTGAGTAACGGAGAACAGACCCCACGCTTGTATAGTTCCCCTTTTATTATAACATGTGGTCGAGCTCTTGCCTCTATCCTCCTGTTATAAGCTTCGTCATCTGAAAGAAAATTACCCTGAAGGAAAGAGATGATCTCAGTTCTCCAGTCTTCACTATAAACAGGGGATATGTTGAGGACTGCTCTTTCAAGAAGCTCAACCGAAGGTGCTTTTATTGTTTCGAAAAATACTTCCGAAGGTAATGGCAGCCCTTGTGCTGCTGACTTGGCTAATAAATCAGCATATTCATTTTCTCCACGAGGAATATTTTTAACAGAGAACCCCTCAAAGGAAGCCTCAATCCTTCGGACTGTGTCTAAATATTTTTCAAGCTTCGGATCTCTTGCTTTATAACTTTTGTCAATATGACCAGAAATAACCTGGGAATCAGTTTAAAGAACCGCCCTTCTGATTCCCATCGCCTTTAACTTCCGAAGACCCAAGAGCAAAGCTTCGTACTCAGCAATGTTATTTGTGCAACTGAAATCAAGTCTTGTTGCATAACAAGTTTTAACTTTGGAAGGTGCGACCAACACAGCAGCTGCTCCTGCTCCGAAGGTTCCCCAAGATCCATTGCAAAATATTGTCCAAACTTCGGCATCTTTACTCGCTTCTGCTTCCTGAGCCCCTGGCGTCCAGTCAGCAATGAAGTCTGCCAATGCTTGGGACTGAATCGAAGATCTATGCACATAATCAATACAAAATTCATTGAGTTCCGCAGCCCATTTTCCAACCCTTCCAGTAGCTTCTCTATTTCTCATAATATCCTTCAATGGTTGTGAAGAAGAAACAACTATATTGTATGCCTGAAAATAGTGCCGAAGCTTCCTGGAGGCCATTAAAACAGCATACAACATCTTCTCCAATTCTGTATAATTTTTCTTTGATAAACTAAGAACTTCGGATACAAAGTATATTGGGGCTTGCTTTTTGACTTGGCCTTCAAGCTTCTCCTGGACAAGTGCTGCACTTACCGCTGAGTGCGAAGCTGCCACATATAACAACAGAGGAGCCCCTGGCGTTGGTGGAGTTAGTGTTGTTAGGTCTATCAAATATTGCTTCAGCTCTTCGAAGGCTCTCTGCTGAACTGGTCCCCATTGAAAAACTTCGGCTGACTTCAGCACTTCGAAAAATGGTAAATTTCTATCTGCTGATCTAGATATAAATCTGTTGAGAGATGCCAGTCTTCCTGTCAATCTTTGAGCCCCTTTTTTTGTACTTGGTGGTTCCATTCGAAGGATAGCTTCGATTTTATTTGGATTAGCTTCAATCCTTTTTGTTGAAACTAGACAGCCAAGAAATTTCCCTTTCTTCACTCCGAAGACATATTTTTCTGGATTCAACTTTAAACCAGCCTGTCTAAAATTAGCGAAGGTCTCCTGCAGATCAGCAATGTGATTATCTTGCTTCGTGCTTTTTACAATGATATCATCAACATAAGTTAGCACGTTTCTGCCTATCTGAGAATGAAGAACCTTCGCTGTCATTCTGCTGAAGCTTCCTGCAGCATTCTTGAGCCCCTCAGGCATCCGAAGGTAACAATATGTTCCACTAGGGGTTATGAAGCTAGTTTTTGGCTCATCCTCCTTCTTCATCCAAATTTGATGATAGCCTGAATAACAATCCAGCAGACTCATAAGCTCTGATGAAGCTGCTGCATCAACTAGAGAATCTATCATTGGCAATGGAAACTCGTCCTTCGGACAGGCCTTGTTGAGATCAGTAAAATCAATACACATTCTCCATTTACCATTGGCCTTTTTTACCATAACAGTGTTAGCCAGCCATTCTTGGTATTTTACCTCTCTGATAACTCCGGCACTAAGGAGCCTTTTCACTTCATTCCGAGCACCTTCGGCCTTGTCATCAGACATCTTCCGAAGCCTCTGCTTTCTGGGTCTAAAGGATGGGTCAACATTGAGCGAGTGTTCAATAACATCCCTGTTAACTCCGCAAAGATCATTAGCTGACCATGCAAAAACATCTTTGTTGTTGAACAGAAACCTTATCAAGGTTTTCTCCTGTTCTTCAAATAGTTGGGATCCCAATAGCACCGTCTGCTCTGCTATGTCCTCACATAGAAGCATGGGCTTCGGCTCATCGGCTGAAGCAGCTTTCTCCCTTCTAAACTTGTACTGCTCACAAGCTTCAGCTCCATCTATGTTATGGATTGCTTTTGAGTCTGTCCAGTTTCCTTCGGCCCTTCTGGCAGCTTCCTGACTTCCATGAATGGCAATAGGTCCTTGATCCGAAGGTATCTTCATGCAAAGATATGCTGGATGAAGAATTGCTTCGAAGGCATTGAGAGTACCACGACCAATGATTGCATTGTAAGGGTATTCCATGTTGACAATATCGAACACAACTTGTTCAGTCCTTGTGTTGTTGATAAATCCGAAGGTTACTGGCATTGTGATTTTTCCAAGTGCTACAATCTGCCTTCCTCCGAAGCCACAAAGGGGATGTGTGGCATCATGGATCTTGTCTTCGGGCTCTTGCATCTGTCTGAAGGCCTTAGCAAATATGATATCAGCTGCACTGCCTATATCAACCAAAACATTATGGACCAGAAATCCTTTGATCACACAAGAGATGACCATAGCATCATTGTTTGGGTAATCCTTGAGCTGAAGATCCTCTTGAGAGAAGGTAATTGGAATGTGATACCATCTTGACATGATGAAGGGTCCTTGTACCCCTACATGTTGTACTCTTCTCTATGCCTCCTTCTTCTGTTTCTTGTTAGCCGGCTCTGAGCATGAACCGCCTGTTATCGGGAGAATCGACTTCGGAGCCAAAGCAGTTCCAGCTTGGCTCTTCCAGCTTGGTTCTTTAACGAAGCCATTGTCTCAGGAAAGTGGAAATGAGTTCACCGGAGGTGGGCGCCAATGTTGGGGACTTGTTCTCAAATACTATGAATTAAGAACAAGGCAACATAAAATGTTAAATATTAATGCCCTTCGTCCGCTGAAGCATTATCTCCCCAAGGATTTAATGAACTTTGGACGAAGACCATAAGCAGAATATCACGAAGGTCGCACCTTCGTGACTAGACTTACAAAATAATATAAAATAATATATAAAACATGAAACATTAAAGATAGATATATCAGAGATAAATAACATCATTCACACATTTTATTATATGAATCTAAAATGTCAGAACATAATGTTTAGGTACATTTATACCTTTGCCTTGACAGATAATAATTCTCGAGCAATGCGTTTGCGATTACAGGAATGCGTGAACAGTAAAGGAATACTGTTCACTATTTATAGGCACAGGACACAGCCTGTAAGGAATTACAATCATGCCCCTTATAAAAGTTTACAATAATGACTCAGACCCTTATGGACTAAAATGTCATTCTATCTTTAAGTCGGTTCGACCCTTCATCTTCGGATACGCTATAACACCGAAGCTTCATGAGTGGTAGCTTCGGTCATCATGTATAAGCAGCTTTAGCCGAAGTTGTTTCTTCCTGCAGGACCTTCGGCGACGAAGCATGGTCCCAACAAATCAATTCATTAATTTTATCAACATTGGACCTATCTAAGCTCTTAAAGAGATCGTTATAATCTAACTCATCATAGGAATCCTCATCACTAGAAGAAGTGTACATAGGGGTATCTTGTGTACGTACCTTCTTCTCCTTAGCCATGAGGCAAGTGTGTCGCTCATTGGGGAAGAGGGAGGACTTGTGGAAGGTGGAGGCAACAAGTCCCTCATCGTCGAAGTTTGATGAAGAGCGTTCTGAGTCCCACTCCTTGCCAATGTGAGCCTCGCCCTTTGCATTCTAGTAGTTCTTTTTCTTCTGCTTCTTCCATTTCTTTTCTTGTCCCTAGTCATTTCTTCCTGATGACATTGTGTAATAAAATGACCAGACTTACCACATTTGAAGCAAGACCGCTTTCCCCTTGATTTGCTCTTGTTTGAGTACTCTTTGCGTCCCTTCAACGCAGTCTTGAAGCACTTGATTACACGCACCATTTCTTCTTTATTGAGTTCGGCAGCCTCAACTTGTGCCACCTTGTTAGGTAGCGCCTTCTTGCTATTTGTTGTCTTGAGTGCAATGGGCTGTGACTCGTAGAGAGGAAGCAGTCTGTTCGCAATGTCATCAATGTACGCCTGCTTCACCATCATGCGCCCGCTTACGAATTTTCTAAGGATTTTGAGGGCGTCATCTTGGTGTACCTGGGATTCTCACGAATAAGGTTTACAAGATGAGGATCAATATTGTAAATGACCTTAGCATGAGTCGAATGACATCATGATCCGTCCATCTTGTACTCCCATAGCTTTAGATCTTGTTCACTAGGGTCTTGAGCCTATTGTAGGTTTTAGTTGGCTCCTCTCCCCTTTTCATGGCAAACCTCCCTAGTTCACCTTCCACTAACTCCATTTTGGTGAACATGGTGATGTCGTTTCCCTCATGAGAAAACTTGAGGGTGTCCCATATTTGCTTGGCATTGTCCAAGCCGCTGACTTTGTTGTACTCATCCCTGCATAGAGATGCTAACAAAACAGTAGTAGCTTGGGCATTTTTATGAATTTGCCCATTAATAATTGTTGGTCACTTTTCTCAAATGTTGTGAATCAATAACAAGGCAACACAATTGTCAAACATTAAGGACCTTCATCCTTCGAAGCATTATCTCCTCTCGAATATAATGATCTTCGGACGAATGTCATGAATGGCACGTCTTCATGATTCATAAGAAATAAGACTTTATACACACGAGATGTGTTATCCATTCATATATTTATTCCATGATAAACATATAAACATTATCAAAATTTATATTACATTGATACCTTTGGCTTGTTTGAAGGTGATGACACAAGAGCAATTACCATCCAACGTGAACAGTACGGGGTACCGTTCATCTATTTATAGGCATCCGTAAGGGTTCGTGCACTATTACATTCATGCCCTCAATAATTACATATAGAGTTTACAATATATCACAAGGACAATATCGCCATTTGAATTTAATAACTTGAGCAACATCTTCTCCTTGCATCGTCTCCTTGTTTCACTGTGATGAAGCCTGCTCGATGAAACGTGCTTCGTTGTAGTTCTCTTTTGTTATGCCGAAGCTCTTCTGGTTACGAAGCTCCTGTAGTATTTAGTAATATGCTAGAAGCAAATAGTTAGCTGTGTTTTTGAGGACCTTCAGAAGAGTAAGGACCCAATAGTAGCCCCTCGCAGTATTAGTTTGTTTCTTTGTAACAATTTCAGACTGCGAAAAGAACGAAGGCTTTTAGCCGAAGGTCCGAAAAAACATCTTCCCTTCGCTAGAATAGCGAAACATTCTGCATTGTGGGCCCCACCGCTCAGTGGTGTTTTGCGTATATATATGAGGTTTTGGGTTGAAAAATATTTCCCACGCTATCAAGCGTTGTGTTGGGTTGTTGTTTTAGGTTTCTAACTTTGCGACCGCAATTGTTTTTGAGCTTCGGCTTCTTGCTATAATCAACGCTGAAATGGCCGAAGAGAAGAAAAGCGTGGATCCTACACTTGCTGGTTTCTACGAAGCCATGGAAAGGACTAATGTTCAGAAGATTACTGATGAGATGCTAGTTGCGCTGTCTGGAGACTCAAGTGACAGCAAAAGTTTTGATATTTAGAGTGACAACGATGATGCCGAAGATCGGCCAGGGAGGCCCAGTCATGTTGTTTTTGGAAAATCCACTATTAAAAAAGGGCAGATTCAAGCGATGAAGGGAAAATATTTCTTTGATATATCCGTAGAGAGGGTTGGAGGAGAGAGCATTGTTCCTCTTCCGGAGGCAGACGAAGTGGTGGTATTCAAAAGTTTTATGAAGGCTGGGCTTCGGTTTCCCTTACATAAGATGCTAGTCGAAGTGCTGAAAAGATTTGAAATATACCTTCATCAACTCATTCCTGAAGCTTTGATTAAAGTTGTTATTTTCATTTGGGCGA
Organism: Zea mays; assembly: GCF_902167145.1. Classification (NCBI taxonomy): domain Eukaryota; kingdom Viridiplantae; phylum Streptophyta; class Magnoliopsida; order Poales; family Poaceae; genus Zea; species Zea mays. The sequence goes on from NC_050096.1 coordinate 115,886,792, forward strand.
TGAGGAGCCAAGGGCTAGAGTCAGATGCCAACTGCTTCTCTAATACACACAAATTGTCCTATCAGACGAAGGCGGTTGGGAGAGAGCAATATCATAACAGCTTCGGATGTTATAGCTTCGTGTTCCGATCTGATGCGAGGTGTCCTGTGCCAACGTTTCGGAAAAAATGGCCGAGCTCATGGATGAAACAATGGTTTTATGTTAAAAATGATCTGAGTGAAAGGGAGGATATGAAGAGCATAATTCAGCGTCCCATACGATCGTGCTTTGGCATCATGAGACCTTCGATTGCAGGTGGAAACGAAGCACATGCATGTTTGATGGCCTTCAACACAGTGTGCAGCTACATTAGCACCGGAGATTTAGTTCAGGAGCACATTTCTTTTAAAGTATGGCCTCTTGTTAATGATTGGGAAATGTCGAAAGAGTCGCTGCTAGTTCTAGTGAAGGTGGTCTGGTTTACCTGAAATACAGCTATGGCTATAGAAGTCAGTTCGGCAAGCCAAATGATGAATGGCATGAAGTTATTGAGGCGACCAGTGATGAGCTGCTGGGGACGTATATGAAGGCAGAGGACGAAGCCATGACCACTACCTTCGGTGCTCGAGACAAAAGGAGACTAAACAGAGTTTTTGATGTGATTGGATTTATTTATCTTGACTACTGCTTTCCCGCTCGGAAACAAGCAACGAAGAGGAAAGTCGCAACTATGACCTCTTCTATCGCAACGAAGCCAAAACCAGCTAATGTTTTGACTCATCGGCCGAAGCTGCATTCTTTAGAGAAGCTGCACTGTCTGCGATAGAAAAGATTGAAGTTGTTTAATATGCCGAAGCTACCCCCTCGGCTTTAGAGATAATACCTATTGTGACTGCCAAAGCTACTGTAGCTCAGGTAGAATAAACAGAACCAGAGAGTTCAAAGACAGAGCAGCAATTGAAGCTGCAGAGTCCCCCAACCATGATAGGGTTGTCAATGTTAGCATCTGCTCTAGCAGCAACTCCTAAGAAAGGAAGGAGAATGGCCAGCGTTCTAGATGCTATTCTGAAATCTTCAAAGGTACCAATTATTGCTCCTACTAAGGCTTCTGAGGATAAAATTGAAGAGTTTGGAGAAGCAGCTGCTGCAAGTGCTTCTCCTACCTACGCTAAAGCCAGGCCTTCAGGGATTAACCCAGCGGAGCAATTAAAAGAAGGTCTTCCGAAGAAGCTAACAATGCCGATACCCGAAGTGTTTTCTCGTGGGGACTTTGGATACATTGTTCGCCATGCTTCAGGGAAACAATTGTCGGAAGTGCAAATTGCCGAAGTTCAATACTATGCAAAGGACCTAAAATATCCCCGAGGGTCCTTAGTATATGGAGGAAATGACGAAGATGATTACCTTTATTGCCTGCCAGACAACAAAGAGATAGATGTTTGCTGGGAAATAATGGATAAAATGGGTTATCTGAAGCTTGAACTTGGTCTATCTGTAATGCCAAAGGATCAACTTGCAGACAACCTTGCTTATAACAGCTTGAAGGTTTGCATATTTTTATTTTGGTATTTTGTTAATTTATGTTAGGAAGGCTTGTGGTGATACTTATTATTATTTATTTGTATGTTTTTGTTTGTTAGGGTCTTATTCTTAGCAAAGCTTTGAAGGCCCAAAAAGATGCTGAAGATGAAGTCGCACGAATAGCCTTCGGAAATATGCGCTCAGAAATCATATCACTTCGAAATGAAGCCCTTGAAAAAGACAAGATCCTGCTTTCTTTAGTCGAAAGGCTAAAGACCAGCGAAGCTAAGTTGGCTAGATTTTCTGAGGTGGAACAAAAAATGGAGAAATTTAAGAAGGAGAAAAAAGCTGATGCAAAGCATATTGCTGATTTAGAATATGCTCTATCTATTTAAGTGGGATTATACAGATCCGAAGTAGAAGGACGGGAGAAGAAGCTTGATGGAATCACCGAAAACTTCAACGTTGAACAAACAAAACATGAGATATCTGATATCGAACGGTTGAGAGTTCAGAAGAATGTTGAGGAGCTTTGTCAGGCGAAGGAGGAATGCTACAACGTTGCTATGCAATGTTGCAACGAGCTGAAGAGTACTTTTTGCTAAGGTTGGCGCATTCTCTATTGAACAAGACTTTATTTGTGGTGATCCTGATGGAGTTATCAGATGAATTGAAGGCGAAGCCGAAGCTTTTGATGAAATCCTTAGCGATAGAGGAGATTTTTGTGCATGCATCGGCGCTCGAGGATGCAAAAGCTGGCTGCGAGCATGCAAAGGCTGTAATTCAGCCATAATTCTCAGTCTCAGCGAGTGACGTCAAGGATCCTTCAGTCAAAGGTATTGCCCTTAGCAGAAAATTTTATTCTGAAGTTTGGTTGAATGCTGGCCGAGAAACAGCAGACAAGGCTATTAGACAAAATGAAAAAGATTCTCATACTGCATTAGAAGAAATGAGGAAAACTAAAGAAGGTGCAGAATGTGAAAGGCTTATAGGTATGTTTGTCATGATTTATGATAGAAGACGCGGCCCGATCTTCCGTGAGATACGATAACTTGATTGAGTGGAGATCTCGACGTTGATGATCCAAGGCTCCGAGCGAATGGTTCCTCGCAATCACTACACCACGGCTCCGTTGGTTATCACCCGTGACACACGAATGACCTCGCCACGAAGGCTTATCCCTGCAAGCGCAATCAAGAACACAAGCAAGAACAGGAAAGAAACGCAACCAAAATTGTATTGATTACGGGATGGGGTCTCACAAACCGATGACGGCGATACTGTTCGATGACAGAATTTATCTAAGCAAAAACCCAAACCTAATGTGGCAGCAGCTGCTGAATAAATAGAGTATTAGGGCGTGCGTGACCCCTGGACTCGCCCCTAATGGGCTCCGATGCGATACACGACCCAACGGCACAACAGACGGTGTCGCAGTACCAAAACAGAATCTGAACGCTGACTTGTTTCGACGATTCCCGTTGACTCCGGACGAATTTTAGGGTGGAACCAGTTGGGTTGGTTAGATAATCTCCTTATCTTTCCAACTATATCAAGTCCGTCACAATCAGAGTCCAGATGCATCTTGGGCGTCCATTTTAGTGCAGACTGGTCCTGGAACCCGGGATGGAGTCGCAGCCGAGTCGGACTTGATCTCCTTCCTGTTGTGGGCGCCCTTGCTGCTCCTCCTCAACACCTAAGCCTTTCCCATGTCCTTGCTGGTCCTCTCCAAGGTTCCTAATCATCAAAACATCCATGGCCCCAAGCGTAAGCTCTAAAACACAATTGACTAGGGTAGAACGTACCTGGAGATTTAGCTGTCGTGCACGCGATCGTGTTATCGGACCATTCATTGTATGTATAGAAGTGATGTCCTCATCAATTTAGCTTTGTTAATTCTTTTAGCTTCGTAATTAACAAAAACTTATACTTTGGTGCAGCCGAACTTTCTCCTCCTCCTGAGCCATACGACCCTGAGGCCAATTCAGCCCTGAAGGGCGCTCTTGATGTGATCAAGATAGCAAATGAAGCGGTTGACGAAGCTGTGAATAGGCTCCTGAACGAAACTGCTAACAAAATCTTGAAGGAGGATGATTATACCTTGTATATTAAAACACTTGTAGAATTTTTGTGTGTTGTTCTCTTATGTCAAAAACAATTGTCAACTATATATATTTTATGATGTAATATATTTCTTTGTGGAGCGTGAAATCTTCGTACGTACCGTTTTTGAGCCGTAGGCAAAAAAACACCTTCCCTTCTTTTTACGCTTCATAAAGAAAAATCCCCTTTTCGGCCGAAGCGGCATTATTAGACTCAAAGGTCTTGCCATAGTTCTTGCATAAGAAATACCATTGCCGAAGGTTTTGCTGTAGGTCTTGTATTGTTGAAACCTCATGAATTAGCCATCATGGCTGAAGGAGCAATTTTCCTTCTTTTTACACAGTTTCGGATGATGCGAGATGATGAATGATGTAATGATATGCAGTATGATGCGATGATATGCAGTATGATGTTAATGAACAAACACTTCATAAACTAAGACTCGACATTCCCTTAGGAACGACTTTGGAGTCTCTTCACCTTTTACTTAGGTGGTAATTTAGCTCTGCATCCCCGTAGGAACGACTTTGGAGCTAAGCTATGCATCCTCTTCGGAATGACTTTGGAGCTTATTCACCTTTTACTTAGGTGGTATTTGAGCTTTGCATCCCCGTAGGAACGACTTTGGAGCTAAGCTCTGCATCCCCTTAGGAACGACTTTGGAGCTTCTTCACCTTTTACTTAGGTGGTATTTGAGCTCTGCATCCCCGTAGGAATGACTTTGGAGCTTTTTCACTCTTTTTGTTACACTCGATGGTGTAACTCCAGATTTATTACAACAGGCCGAAGGTTGTACCTTCTCAAATTGTCTTTGAGGTAGGAACATAAAACCAAGAGAAATGAAAATTACATTGAGTGTGTATGAAAGTTTTTTGATTGAGCCCCTCTGTTTCTTCAATAAATGTTCTTGATTCTGTTACAGTGCTATCGACTGTCCGAGCTTCGAACTCTTCATGTGCGTCACGTTGTTGCTGAATTTGGCGGTGCCCTTCTAGCTGTTGATTATGAGACGAAGTTGGAGCCATGACTGGTGGTGGTGGTGGTAGGGTCCATGCAGCTAGGGAGTGGCTTGCCGAAGCTACTGATACTGTGGGTTGTGAAAATGGTTGTTGATTGCCCACATACTCAGGAATGTACGGGGAATAGCACAAAGCAGTATGCAGGACTTGCTTTGGCTGATTCTGCCATGCTTCGGCCTTAGCTATTTCCTTTTGCTTCTATATCGTGACTTGGCATGTCCTAGTTGTATGTCCCTAATCTTCTCCATAGAACAAGCAAAACAACCTTCTTGGTTGCGATCTGAATCTTCCTCTGAAGCCTTGTCCTCCTCTGCCTCTTGGGGCTGGTGGTCTGAAGGAGCTTTGTTGTGTCCCTAATGATTGGGAGCTGTGTTGATGCCCTTGAGTATGATTTCCCCTGTCTTCGCTTGATCTGGGATTGTGGATTGTCCTAACATGCCTTGGGTGGAGCCTTCCTCCGAAGCCCCTGGTCATCTCAGAGTATCTGTAGACTTCTTTCCTTCTTTGCCGGAAATCGTTGTCGGCTCTGATGTACTCATCCATCTTCTGTAGAAGCTTCTCCAGAGTTTGTGGGGGCTTCCTGGCAAAATATTGTGCTGTTGGTCCTGGACAAAGTCCTTTGATCATTTCTTCAATTACAATCTCATTCGGCACCGTTGGCGCCTGAGCTCTGAGACGTAGAAACCTTCAGACATACACCTGCAAATACTCTTAATGGTTCTGCGTGCACTGGAATAGAGCTTGAGCAGTCACTGGCTTCATCAGAAAGCCTTGGAAGCTAGTGACTAGCAAATCCTTCAGCTTCTACCACGATGTGATTGTTCCCGGTCGAAGAGAAGAATACCATGTTTGAGTCATGCTCCTGACTGCCATGACGAAGGATTTCGCCATGACAGCAGTATTGCCAACATATGATGATATGGTTGCTTCGTAACACATGAGGAACTGCTTCTGGTCAGAATTGCCATCATACATGGGAAGCTGTGGCGGTTTGTATGAAGGTGGCCATGGGGTATCCTGCAACTCTGCTGGTTATGCCGAAGCTCTTCTGGTTTCGAAGCTCCTGTAGTATTCAGTAATATGCTAGAAGAAAATAGTCAGTTGTGTTTTTAAGGACCTTCGGAAGACGAAGTCCCCCAATAGGTATTATCGCTACTATCAAATTGCATTCCATTTTCCATATTTCCCAAGTACTAGGATGGAAATAAAATAAATGACTACACATTTTATGACTCCAAAAAGAATAGTCTTCTCCATCAAAGTGAAAGGGTTTTTCAAGTGGAATAGACAATAAATGTGCATTTGAATTGTACGGAATGCGAGAGTAATCAAATGAGTAATTTTGATTAACTATTTTTTGTAGACGAGTCTTCGTCGTTGTCGTCCCTTGGTGAGGAAGAGGAACCGTCACTGTCGTAGTAGATGATCTTCTTGATGCGCCTTTTCTTCTTCACGTCCTTCCTCTTGTTATTCAAACTTGAATTGGTGACCTTGTCACCTTTTGGCTCATCGACATTAAGGAACTCCTTCTCCTTATCATTGATCATGATCCCCTTGCCCTTAGGATCCATCTCTTCGGGCAGTTAGTCCCTTGATGAAGAGAACACCTCTGATACCAATTGAGAGCACCTAGAGGGGGGTGAATAGATGATCTTGTAAAAATAGCTCAACAAAACAAACTTGGACTAATATTGGATTAGTGTAATCAAAAGCCAAGTCCAAATGAAGAGGATGAGAGGAGAGAACTTCTTCACTTAATTGCTCTCACAAGGTGAATATTAAACTTAGAGCAATTTGAAGTGAAGTGAACTACTCGAAAGAGTAGAATCGCTATAAGTTAAAGAGACAAGTGACACGACAATTTTATCTCGTGGTTCGGTCATTGTTAAATGCTTGCCTAATCCATGTTGTGGTGTCCCAATGGACGAGGGTTGCACTCAGCCCCTCTCAAGTGATCCACTGATCAACTTGAGTACCACCGTTCTCTTTCTTATCTCAACTTTTTCCTGTTGTGAGGAATCTCAACAATTTGGAGTCTCTCACCCTTACACAGTTGATCTCAAATAAATCACAAGAGTAAGGTGGAGTAGAAACACACACACAAGAGACAAACTCAAAGCAACATACGCACACAAGTTGAGAGAGGAGCACAAGAGAAAACACAGCAGAATTACAACTCAAACACTTGCTCGAATCTCAAACTATCAAAGCTCTAGCGTGGTCATAGTGTCTCAGTGTCGTGGGATGTTCAAAGGATGCTTGGTGTCCTGATGGCAACACCTAGGAGCCTCTTATATAGCCCCCAAGGGCTAAAGGAGCCGTTGCTCCTTCATTAGGAAGGCCCTAATTGCCTTTGGCCCGTGGGCACACCGGACAGTCCGGTGCACCATCGGATAATGAACAGTGTGTGATTCCCTTCCTTGTTTGGCGAAGCCGACCGTTGCCATCTATGGTCCCACGGCACACCGGACAGTCTGGTGGTGCCTAGTGACCGTTGGCCAGGCACAGTGGCGCCTGCGGATCCCGCTGCCGACCGTTGGCCAGGCGTTTCTAGCACTCTAGACAGTTCTGTGAATTATAGCCGCGGCGCCCTGGCATTTTCTCGAGAGCGCCCTGTTCACCGGGTGCACCAGCCTAGCACTGGACACTGTCCGGTGCACCGCATGCTCTCCAATTAAATTTATCTCGTTTTGAGAAATTCCCTAGCACTTAGTAGAACATAGTTAGTACCAAAAACAATTTACTAAGTGCTAGAATCATACCTTTGTTTCTCTAGGATTGTAGAGTTTGCAATTTATCCTTACAATTTTAAATATGCTTCTTCTTTGACTCTGAGCTCATACTCACAATTGTATGTTACATCAAAGTGATGTGTTAGGCACTTAATAACCAAAACACTTGGAAATGGCCCAAGGGCACATTTCCCTTTCACCTGGTGAACAAGATCCGAAGCTATGGAAGTACAAGATGGATGGATCATGATGTCGTTCGACTCATGCTAAGGTCGTTTACCATTATTGATCCTAATATTGTAAACCTTATTCGTGAGAATCCCAGGTACACCAAGATGATGCCCAATGAAATCCTCAGAAAATTCATAAGCGGGTGCATGATGGTGAAGGAGGCATGATACACTGATGATATTGCCAAAGGACCGCTTCCTCTCTATGAGCCGCAGCCTGTTGCACTCATGGCAACAAACGACAAGGAGGCGCTACCAAACAAGGTGGCACAAGTGGAGGCTGTCAAGATCAACGAGAAAAAAATGGCGCTTGTAATCAAGTGCCTCTAGACTGCATTGAAGGGACGCAAAGAGTACCCCAACAAGAGGAAATCAAGGGAAAAGCGGTCTTGCTTCAAATGTGTAAATCTGGTTATTTTATTGCACAATGTCTCGATAATGAAAATTACAAGGTACAAGAAAAGAAATGGAAGAAGGAGAAGAAAAAGAACTACCGGAAGGCAAAGGGCGAGGCTCACATTGGCAAGGAGTGGGACTCGGACTGCTCTTCATCTGACTCCGACGATGAGGGACTTGCTCCCTCCGCCTTCGACAGGTCCTCCCTCTTCTCCAATGAGCGACATACTTGCCTCGTGGCTAACGATAAGACGGTACATACTTGAGATACTCCTAAGTACACTTCTTGAAAGGGAAATGGGCTTAACCATTTCCTATAATCGATTTTGGTGGTTGACGTCCATTACAAACCAGGTGGACTAACTAGTTTGTCTAGATGTCATTTATCTCAGGTGCATAAGGTTCAACACAAACCAAGAAGAAATTCAGTTAAGGACTCAATCAAAAATTGGAGCAAGACATAGAGTGTGCTGATTTGTGGCGCACCGGACACTGTCTGGTGTGCACTGGACATTGTCCGGTGCACCAGGCCCGTACACTTCCAAACAAGCCACTCTCGGGTTTCTGTTGGGCGCGCTCCACTATAATTCACCAGACTGTCCAGTGAGCCAGCGGAGCAACGAATCCCTGCGCCAACGGTCGACTGTTCAGAGCTACAGTAGTGAACAGTGACACCGCATGAGTCATTGGTCACCGGACTGTCCGGTGCGCCCATCGCCAGTAGACTTCACCAACGGCTAGGAAATGGTCGGGGGCTATAAATACCCCCCAACCACCTCATTCAAAGCCATCCAAGTATTCTAAGTTTTTTATTCATTGCAAGAGCAAAGTGCAACACTCCAAGACACAATCAAAGCAATCAATCCACTCCAAGCCTCCAAATCAACTCAATTCCATTAGAGACTTGAGAGAGGGTGTTTTGTGTTCTTTTGTTGCTCTTGTTGCTTGGATTGGCCTTTTCTTTTTCCCTTCTTATTCTCAAGAGACTTGTAAGCGAAGAAAGAGACACCTAAGTGTGTGGTGGTCCTTGCGGGGTCTTAGTGACCCGTGAGATTAAGGAAAAGGCTCACTCGGTCTAAGTGACCATTTGAGAGAGGGAAAGGGTTGGAATAAACCCGGCCTTTGTGGCCTCCTCAACGAGGACTAGGTTCTTTGGAACCGAACCTCGGTAAAACAAATCACCGTGTCTACTCGCTTTGATTCTCACTTGATTTGTTTGCCCTCTTTCCTCTCTCTAACGTTTCCTTGCTAGTATTGATTTGAGTTTGATCCCATACGTCATCCGCATCCTTTGAGCAACTCTTAGCAAGAGAAACAATCTTTCGAACTTGAATTTAATTCTAACGCTAACTCCTGGCCTTAGTGTGTGTTTAAAGTTTATAAATTTCATGTTTCACCTATTCACCCCCCTCTAGGCGACTTTTAATTGGTATCAGAGCCAGTGCTTCATTAAGAGTCTAACCAACTCTGCTGGTCACTTGTTATCAAATGCTACGAGTTAAGAACAAGGCAACACAAATGTTAATGGTTAAAGACCTTCGTCCTTCAAAGCATTATCTCCCTTAGGATATAATGATCTTCAGACGAAGGTCATGAAGGACATACCTTCATCATCTCAATATGTGAGGATAGTCTTTAAGCTGAAGATCCTCCTAGGAGAAGGTGATTGGGATATGAGACCACATAGATCTGATGAAGGGTCCTTGCACCCCAACATGTTGCACTCTTCTTTCTGCTTCCTTCTTCTCCTTCTTGTTAGCTGGCTCTGAGCTCTAACCACCTATGATTGGGAGCACCAGCTTCGTGACCAAAGGTGATACTGCTTGGTCGTTGTATGAAGCCATTGGCACAACAGTGGAAGTGAGTTCACCGGAGGTGGGCGCCAATGTTGGTCACTTGTTCTCAAATGTTACGAGTTAAGAACAAGGTAACACAAATGTTAATGGTTAAAGACCTTCGTCCTTCGAAGCATTATCTCCCTTAGGATATAATGATCTTCAGACGAAGGTCATGAAGGACATACTTTCATCATCTCAATATGTAATGAAAAGCAGGAACATATGATACATATAAAGAATATGAATAATCATATCAAATCATTAGATTATCTATATTCTTATTATATAATCATGAATAAACATTAACGATATTGAAATACATTTATACCTTCGGCTTGATAGAAGGTAAGAATCCAAGAGTGACGTGTGAGTGAATACAAGTCAACGTGAACAATACGGGGGTACTGTTCATCTATTTATAGGCACGGAATGCAACCCGGACAAAATTACATTTATGCCCTTGACAACTAATCACAATCATGATACAAACTATCAAGGACTATGCGGTCTTTTCCGCTTTAAGTCGGTGCCATCCTTTGTCTCAAGCGTATCATCATGCCGAAGCTCTTCCGATTGTAGCTTCGGCATACATCTTCATGCCACGCCTGTTTGCATGTCATCTTGCCGAAGGTGTTTTTGCTTAGAGGACCTTCGGCGGAGAAGAAGGCCCCCAACAATAGCCCCTTCGTGGTGCTAAATCATTTTTCATAACGAGCTCGATCCGCGAAAAAACTCGAAGGCTTCAGTGAGTCCGAAAAACACCTTCCCTGAGCTTGTTGCCGAGAAACGATTATAATATTCCGAGCGCTGAGTGGTCCACCGTTCAGCGAGTGCGGGTGAGGAGTTACCACTGTGGCGGAACTGCCCGAATTATTCCGACTTAAGTGCCTAAGTCCTGTCTTCAAGGCTAGACCACACTTAAATGGGAATAACCCGTCAATCCCTTGGATCTAGTCCGACGAGGCCACTGACAGGATCAAGTACCACAATCTCACTCGAAGTTGAGTCACAGAGCAAATACAATAAAGCATAAAACCATACATTAAGGAGTATTAAATTTATTACATCATCATCGGAGTTTTTGCAAAAGTAGTCATCATTGTTCGAAGTGCAGCGGAATAAAACTAACGATAAATAAACAGAGAGATGGGGAAGCCTGTCCCATCACTCCTCATGCTCCTCCTCAGCCGAGGCAGGGTCCCACTCGACAGTCCAACCCGGTGGCAAGATGGACGACCAAGTCACTCCAGCAACCATGTCCTTCAGAGAACCTGTAAAAAATTATGCCACAAGCAAGGCTGAGTATACTAATACTCAGCTAGACTTACCCGGTGTGAGGAGTCTACTCCTCTACCTCTAGACATGTAGCTGTTTGGCTGTGGGGTTTGGTTGCCAAGAGCACTAGCTGAGTTTCTAAAACAAGTTTTAGCTTTGTCCAGTTTAAGTGTGACTCTCTTAAGGCTAAATGTGTACTATCTACTCATACATAGTAGCAAACATTTTTAGCAAACAACATCTTGTATCAACTCATCATATTTCCACTTGTTACTCAATGCAGTACAATGGATCAAGCAGTCTCATTAGCTGCGAGAAGCAGACGATTCGAATCGAGTTTTTATCCTTGCAAGGTAAACCTAATCACACGACATGTAGGGTCACTTTGTCCCCACACACATCAACCGTCCCCATCGATTCCCTGGCAACAGAAAGGGGCTCACCGCCTTGGCGTACAATGCCTCACTGACCCCGACTGCCGTCGTGCAGTGACTGCACTTGTACCCACCATAACCGGAATGGGAGACCACGTCTCAGGTCGCGTGAGGAGGGCAATCTGCGGGCAGGCTCACTCAGGTACTAGGCTTACCGATTTACCATATTTCTCGGCATGTGCTTAGTACGTTCAAACGCTTGACACAGGTATCCGCACGTTAATCCTTATTCCAATTTCCCATCTCGTAGACAACTAATCCCCATGGATTGTTGTCCACAGACCAACATTATTGTGATATGAAGGTGGGTACAACCAATTCCTGACCTCGCGCGAGTGCTAGAAAATCACTCGACTTCTACCGAGATCCTAATTAATAAAGCAGCTACTCGACCTAGCATACTAGTATTCATCTCAAAAGGATTCCTAGGATCATGCAACTAGGGTTTCAAACAACTCCTACACTTAAGTGCACATTCAATCCTACAATCATTAAGTGTAGTAAAATAGCATAAATAACAGGTTATGCATAAAACCGGGGCTTGCCTTCCAAAGCAGTGGCAGGCAGATCCTCTAGTGCAGGCTCTGGTGTTGGGTCCGGGGCTACCTCCTGAGCAGCTCCTTGCTCCGGCACGAGGACGTACTCTCCGTCAGCGAGATTACAGTCTATCGAAATGCAATGAATATGTATGTCATGATCATGCAGGATTTAATAATATTATGCTAAAGGAAGAAAAACTAAGTTAATGAGTAACTTAGGGTTTCTTAGTCATACGTGGCTTTTAGTGGTTTATGCTTATCATTCTAGGTTTAGTTTTTGTTAGAGATAAGCATAGTGAATTGGTATTTCCTTTATATATTTCAGTGGACAATTTACAAAGGGTTTTAGGATGACACTAAATTCCATTATTCATTTTCCCTTTCTTTATTTTCCATTTATGAATTCTAGTGTAGGTTTGAACTACAACAGTGAATTAACTTTTTCCAAAAATTATGTAAAAATTTCAGTGGCTTGCCATTGGTCAATATAGCCTATCCTAGGAATTTGAGGTTCAAAATAAAAAGACTATGCTCTAGACAAAAATAACAAAAGTTGTGTAAATGGGCCACTTTGCATTACAACTCTTAACTAGGGGTGGGTTCTGTCCTAAGGGTTATTTTTGTTGGCATCTAACAGTAATAATAAGCTTCTGTGCCAAAAATCACAGAAAGCTAAGGGATGGTTATTTAGTTGTAATTTTCCAAAGTTTAATGCCAAAAAGGCACCTTCCACTACCTTGCTATATGAAAAATGTCAAACAGCAGATTTCATATTTTTCCTATGTACTTCATAACAAAAGATTCACTATCCCAAAGGTTGGGGTGTTTTCACCTTGGGGTTATTTTTGTAGGGTTTTTCTAAGTTTTCCTTGTTTTCTTAACATAAAAGGTATCCTATTTATTTTATACTAAACCAGGGTATAATCAATTTTTCTAGTAAACTATACTGAATAAGTATACTAACAAAAATATGGGTGCTCCCTGGTTCCTTAATTAAATCACCTTTCTTATTTTCTTTAACTTTAAACACAATGTGAAATAAATGGCAAAAGCTACCTTAATGGGGTGGACAGAGGGGTTTATCATTTTTTAATAGGTCAGTAGGTGGTCATGTACTTCTCTAAATTTTCTTGACCTCAGTTAAATAGTGCAACTATTTTTCTTCCTATTATTTAGCTTTTGGCCAAAACAATAATTAAATCAGAACCCTAAAGTTTTCTTTAGCACATAGGGGTTTTATATTTTTCTTAAGTAGTTTATATTATTTAAGATCTGACAAAATTGGTTTGACTCAATTTGGATGAATAAAACAGAAGATATGAATTATTCAAGTGCTGTTTAAATTTTAAATCAAATTTAATTAAAGGTTTCCTGGAAAACCACTTTGCACCGAAGTCCCTGGGTTATTTCCAAACTAACTCTCTCAGTTATACCCCCTCGCTACTATTCATCCGAGTCACTGACATTGCGCAAAACCCCCTAACCTTCTTTTCTTCTCCCCCGTGGTCCCTCCCTAGGTTTAAACAGTACTCGTGAGAAAGAAAAGGGTGGCGCGGCTTACCGGTGGCGAGAGAGGTCCAGCGAGGGGCGGGGTTGGCTCTGGGAGGCTCTGGCGGTCACAACGATGTACGACTTGACGGCGGGAGTGGCCGGAATCGCCGGTCCACGTGCGCAAGCGGGTGCTCTCGTCGGCGGCGGGTGTGCCAGCCAAACCACGACGACCTAATTCAATCCAATGGCACGGTGAGCTTCACGGGGTGACGTAGAGGCTGTGTGCACAAGGAATCGAAGAATGGAGCAGAGGATTACCCGGTCTACGCTTGCCGGCGGTTGGGTGGAGTCCGGCGACCGTGGACTGGCCTCTCCGGCGAAGCAAACTCCGATTCCTCGCTCGGGGACCTTCACCGAGGTGTGCACAGTCTTCTCCGAGGGCTGGACGGGGTTGGGAAAGGCCTTGCTGGCCGGTCTACGGTGTCAAGGGGATCGGGCGGCTGCGGACACGCCGTGAACGGGCAAACGCCGGTGGGTTTGAGCTCCGGTGAGGTCGAGCGCGTGCGGAGGGGTACGGTCAAGGTCCCTGGGTGCTTTATAGGCGCGGGCGTGGGCCATGGCGCCGGCTGGTCTTTGGCGCGACGCGGGGCACGCGGGGCGCGCGTCGGGCGTGCTCTGGCGAGTCCAGAGCGCGTCGAACACGTGGCCGTTGATTTCTGCCTTTGTTCTTGCGCCTGCTGAGCAGCCAAACGTGTGAATCTCGCCCTATGGCTTGTGTAAGATTTCTTCCCTGCACCTAGGGCTACCTAGTTCATGTAAGTTCCAAGGGAAGATCGGGTCTTGTTTAGAAGATATGGTGGCGCCAAGTCTTGTCTGTCTGCACTGTTCAACCCGAGACAAAACAGGTGCCAACCCGTGTCAAACAGTCTTGGCTTGGGTTCAAACTCTTCCAGGGGTTTCCTTAGATAATTTGGCTCCTTTTTGTTATTTAGACCCTGGGGTTTTGGTGTCATTAGCTAGGTGAACACCCCTGATCTCTAGATTAGGGCTGATTTTGGGACTTAGAGGGAATGGGGTGATTCCATAGTGTTCTCTACTTGGGACTGATTTAGGGGTCTTTTAGGTGTCTTTTTGTAAAGTTCCTTTGCTGTCTTTTGTAAACATTTTGGTACTCTTAAACTTTGGTTAAGGGTTTAAATCATGGAATGTGCATTTGCCTAATCTTTTTCTCAACTAAAGGCTTCAGGAGAGGGGGGGGTCCAAGGTTCAATCCTCCCTTGCCCTAGGTGATCATTGCCTAAAAGCTTGGGTAATGCTTTGGTCCTTGGCATTACTTAACTCACTCATGCTTCCAAGGTCATAAGTACTCCCTCTCCTCCAAGTTTTAACCACATGTGAAAATAGGTATATGTGCCATTAGGAAGCCAACACCATGGTAACACCTGGGGTGTTACAGCCCTCCCCCCCCCTTAAAGGAATCTCGTCCCGAGATTTTAGGTAGAGTCCCTTGGAGGGGTGCCGTGAAGGCGTGTTGGTGTGCTACCCTTCCCTTTATCCAAGTTTCTCTTGTTAACTGCTCTTTGAATGTCATTCTCTTTGCAACTTCAGAAGGAAGCCCTTTTTAAGTTAAATCCACAACTTAGACTATCCTTGTTATCTAAGTTTTTCTTATAATTGTATTCAAAGGGCAGGTGAGGGTGGGGTTTTGGGTTACGTACCGACTCCTTTGGGCAGAAAGTCGGGGAAGCGAGAGCGTAGAAAATCCTCAGTCTCCCATGTAGCTTCTCCTACTGAATGGTGACTCCACTGAACCTTAAACATTCTGATCGACTTTGCCCGTGTTGATCTCTCCTTCTGATCCAATACCTTGACGGGGTACTCTTGATAAGATAAGTCTGGTTCTATCTCAATTTCTGGTTCAGGTAGCACTTTAGTGGGAAGGCGGACACATTTCCGCCGCTGAGATACATGAAACACGTTGTGAACTGCTGACATGTGTGGTGGCAATTCCAATTGATAGGCCACGGGTCCACAACTTGCTTTGATCTCATAGGGTCCAATGTAGCGAGGATCTAACTTGCCCTTGATCCCAAATCTCTAGACACCCTTGGTGGGTGACACCTTAAGGTAACGTGATCTCCCACTTCGAATTGTAGAGGCTTCCGCCTCCTATCATGATAGCTCTTTTGCCTGGCCTGAGCAGCTTCTAAGTTCTTTGTAATAACTCTGACCTTTTCCTCTACTTCAAGCACCAAATCTGGCCCAAATATTTCCCTCTCTCCTACTTGAGACCAATTCAGCGGGGTTCTACACCTTCTCCCATACAAGGCTTCAAAAGGTGCCATCTTCAAACTGGACTGGTAGCTGTTATTATAAGAAAACTCTGCCAAAGAAAGACACTTGTCCCAATCCTTTCCGTAGTGTAGTACACATGCCCGCAATAGGTCTTCCAAAATCTGATTTACCCTTTCCGTCTGGCCATCTGTTTGAGGATGGTATGCTGAGCTTCGTATTACCTGGGTCCCAAGTGATTCTTGCAGCTGCTCCCAAAAGCGTGCCACAAACAGTGCTCCTCTGTCAGATACAATGGTCTTTGGAATACCATGCAACCGCACTATTTGATCAACATAAATTTCTGCATACTTCTCTGTCTTGTGGGTGGTATGCACTGGTAAGAAATGAGCGGTCTTGGTCAATCTGTCCACAATAATCCAAATTGAGTCATGGTGCCGAGAGGTATGGGGCAATCCCACGATAAAGTCCATGCAAATGTCCTCCCATTTCCATGATGGTATGGGAAGGGGTTGCAAGGGGCCTGCTGCCTTCAAATGACTCGCTTTAATCCTTTGGCAGGTGTCACACTCGGATATATACTTGGCAATTTCCCTCTTCATTCTGGTCCACCAGTATAAGGATCTGAGATCGTGATACATCTTGTTACTGCCGGGGTGCATGGAGAATTTTTAAAGGTGAGCTTCATCCAATATCTTCTTTCTGAGCTCAGGGTCCTTGGGAACAACCAATCGATCTCCAAACCATAGGATTCCCTTGCTGTCCTGACGGAGCACTTGTATTTTTCTGCCTTCTGCTTGATCATGTCTTTGATAACCTGAACACCCTTATCTTCAATCTGTGCCCTGACTATTTGCTCTTGTAATGTGGGCTCTACCGAGATATAGTTTAAGTCAGCTGAAGAAACAACTTCCAGGTTTAGCTTGCACAATTCATCACACAGGGTGGTAACTCTTGCATCCATGTTCATACAATTGCAATGGGCCTTTCTGCTCAAGGCATCTGCCACAACATTGGCTTTGCCAGGATGGTAATGCACCTCCAAATCATAGTCCTTGATTAATTCTAACCATCTCCTCTGCCTCATGTTAAGATCTGCCTGAGTGAAAATGTACTTGAGGCTCTTATGATCAGTGTAAACGTTACAGTGAGCTCCCATCAAGTAATGTCTCCATATCTTGAGAGCATGAACCACCGCTGCTAACTCTAGATCATGTGTAGGGTAGTTCTGTTCATGGGGTCTGAGCGCTCGGGAGGCATAAGCAATTACTCTGTTATCTTGCATTAAGACACATCCCAATCCAGTACCAGAAGCATCACAATAAACTTCAAAGGGCTTGGTGTTATCAGGTTGAGCCAGCACTGGGGCTGTTGTCAAATGCTGCCTTAATGTATGAAAGGCATCTTCGCACTTTTGGCTCCAATTATATTTGACTCCCTTCTATAACAGTTCAGTCATTGGTTTGGCAATTCTGGAGAAATCCGGAATAAATCGTCGATAATACCCTGCCAATCCCAGAAAACTCCGAATCTGCCTTACTGTAGTCGGGGGCTTCCAATCCATCACCTCTTGTACCTTCTCAGAATCAACAGATATCCCATCCTGAGAAATTGTGTGACCCAAGAATTTAATTTCCTTCAGCCAGAATTCGCATTTAGACAATTTGGCATACAACTGATGGTCACGTAGCCTCTGAAGTACAGTATGCAAATGTTTGGTGTGCTCGGCTTCATTCTTGGAATAGACCAGAATATCATCAATGAAAACAACCACGAATTTGTCCAGCTCTGGCATGAATACTGAGTTCATTAGGTACATAAAATAAGCAGGGGCATTGGTCAGCCCAAACGACATCACCAAAAACTCATAAAGCCCATATCTGGTTGAGAAAGCCGTTTTGGGAATATCGCTGGTACGGATCTTGATCTGATGGTAACCCGAACGAAGATCTATCTTGGAGAACACTTTGGCTCCCACTAACTGATCAAACAGAACATCAAAGCGGGGCAGTGGGTATTTGTTTTTGATAGTCACCGCATTGAAAGGGCGGTAATCAACACAAATTCTCAAACTTTCATCCTTTTTCTTCACAAATAAGGCCGGACATCCCCAAGGTGAAGTACTTGGGCGAATGAATCCCTTGTCCAACAACTCTTGCAATTGCTTTTTCAACTCTGCCAATTCCGCGGGAGGTATCCTATACGGTCTCTTGGAGATAGGAGCGGTCCCGGGTTGCAATTCAATGGCGAACTCAATGTCTCTATCAGGTGGCATTCCTGGCAATTCATCCGGAAAAACATCTGGGTAGTCATAGACCACTGGGATCTTCTCCACTGGTGACTCTATCATAGTGAATGCACAAGAACGGGTACAACCCTGATCAGGCAAAAATAAGGTAGTCTCGCCGTAAGCAGGGGAGTGAATTTCAATGGCCCTTGCTGCAATATCCAATACTGCCTGGTGCCTGGTTAACCAGTCAGTTCCCAAAATAATATCCACGCTATCCAATCCTAAGATGAGAAGGGTGGTTCTAATCACAAGACTCCCCAATTTTATAGGCACTTGCCTATTGATTTGGTAGGTGGCAACCCTGCCTCCTGGGGTCGAAATTGTAATACCCCCATTGGTGTGGTGAAAAGGTAACTGACACTTGGCACTAAATTTGGCACTGATAAAACTATGCGATGCACCAGAATCAAAAAGAATAATGGCAGGATAATTCAAAACTGTAAAGATACAGTCATGACGGGTGCTCCCTCGGGAATATAAGCCATGGTGGTGAAGTTCAGCCTACCTTGCCTCACTTGCACCTTCTGCCTCTTGCCTTGGTTCTGTTTAACATTCTGTCCCTGCCTCTGCTGGTTTCTGGGGCAATTCTTGGCATAATGTCCGGTGTTGCCGCATGTGAAACACATGTTGTCATTTGCCTGGCGATATTGCTGCTGCTGTTGATTGTTCCTTTGAGCTGGAAACTGGGTGCGGTTGGGTGCCTGCTGCTGCTGCTGTGGCGGATCACCCATCGCCCTTGCTGCTGCTGAGGTCCCCTGTTCTGAGTGTCAGACACAATCCTGAAGCGCTGTGGCTGAGCTGAAGGTCCTGCCACAGGGGTCTTCCTTTTCTTTTCTGCCTGACGAGTTGTGATACAGTCCTCCTAGGAGATGGCCATGTTGACCAACTCATTATAGCTGTTGGCCCTGACGGTGTTGAGACGATCACGGAGCTTAGTGTTGAGCCCCCTCCTGAACCTGTCTCTCTTCTTCTCGTCCGTGTCTGCATGATACCCAGCATACTGGCATAGGTCATTAAAGGCCTGAGCATACTGCAACACTGTCATGTTGCCCTGAGTGAGTGCCAGAAACTCGTTGAGCTTTCGGTCCATAATACCGGCTAGTATATGGTGCCCCCTGAAAGCTGCCTTGAACTCTCTCCATTCCACCTCTCGGTCATCTGGCTGCATAGCAAGAAAATGATCCCACCAAGTCCTTGCGGGTCCACGAAGCTGCTGGGTGGTGAACCTGACCTTAGTGACCTCTGAGCAAACTCCATGGAGTAGCGGGAATTTGGATTCCACTACTCTCAACCATACATCCGCATCCAACGGGTCCTCTGCCCTGGTGAACAATGGTGGCTGGGTACTGAGGAACTCCTGGTAGGTAGCTGCCGCGGGGTGACGCTGATGATCTCCACCACCATAGTGCTGAGGTGGTGGCTGGCGCTGAGCTAGCTGCCTCAGGATCTCATTCTGCTGAGCCATTAGCTCCTACAGAGTGGGAGGCGGTGGCGGCGGTGGAGGAACGCGCTCATTCTGACCACGACGCGCTCTCCCGGCCATCTGAAAAATCACATATATTCTCAATAACACATCTTTAGGGTTCAAGGTTCAATTGCGAAGAAAGAGTCAAAGGGCGAAATTGATAGATTCTTGCATAAACATAAAGGATTTCACAAGGCATAACTTTTTCTTCCCAAATTAAGACTAACATTATCCATCAACCATGCTTCCAAAAGAGTTTATCAAGATTACATCAATGGCCCAAAAGACTCAACTCTATCTAGCCTAGTACCCCAAGGGTGCAAAAGCTAAGCTAGCCTTGAGGAGTCCCACCATTTCCAACTTCTAGCCCTACTCCTGATACCTAGTGAGCGAACGAGGCAACACTCGACTCGGGGGAAGGTGGTCTCCCTGAGCCAGCAGTGTCCAAGCTAGAGGCAGGCTCCTCCCCTCCCTCAATGTCGACATCCTCGTTGGCCTCCATGTCCTGTATCTCCTGGTGATACATATCTAGGTGCTCATTAGCCTCAGCAAGCTGCTGCTGAGTGTTGATAAGCTGATCCTCGAGAACCTCGATGGTGTTCTCCCTTGTCCCCACTAATTCCTCCAGCTCTTGGATCTCATTGGACAGCTGCTCCACCTACAAGTCCTTTTCCACCATCTTAGTGGACAAATCAACCACCAGCTCCTCTCTGTTGTCCAGGGTGATCTTTGTTGCCTCCAACAGTGCCATCAGATGGGACATTGCCTCACCACGCATCACTTGCAGACGGTACAGGGCATTCATGCACCGCACTGTCAAGTGAGCAGTCTGACCCGGGTAGATAGCCCAGATGTCCTTGACATGCTCCACTCGGTCCTTCCACATTGGGTCGTCCTCCTTCTCAGCGGAGAACAAGCTAATGGGGTGGGTGGACAGCTCCAAGGGGTGGAATCCGCAGAAAGTGGTCAACTCGTGGAGAGCAATCGCCTCGATCGTATCCTCATCTCGGTATCCAAAGGACTCAGAGTCTAGCGAACGCCAGCCTGGCTGTAGGGGATGAGGCTCCAAGGTCATCCTCACCCTACAGCGGGGCACTCAGTGCTTCTCGAACTGTTGTACCGCGTACTGAGGAGGTGTCGTGTATCCGGCCCCCTGAAGTACCTCCCACAAAATGCGGGGAAAGCCCTCTCGTGCAAGCCCATCAGTGTGGGACAGTGCATTCCCGTCGTCTGAGGATCCGTGGGAAGTCATCTGTGTACGGTTAAGCATAAATAAAAGAAAAAGAATTATAAAAAGAAAAAGGAAACACAACTCAGCCTCTCTCTAATTATAACAATGGTACTGGGTACGTGGTTGGTCATCAGTTTGTATTAAACTTCTTACTCAATTATTCATTAGTTTAATTCAGAATGCATGCATGCTCGTCCTGAACGACCTCACATCAACGTAAAGGGAATAGGGAAGGACTCCCATCCCTTATAGTAGCCTGTAGGGCTTAATCACTTAGCCACCTAACTACCCCTCTATCATCCTAAGGCTTCACGTCCTAGGTCTATCCTGATCGTCTTACGATCTATCCAACATTGTTTCTATCAAGTTTTACATCGGAAAAGGATGGTATTTATATTTTATTGATTCCTCTGTGGTGGTACAAGCTCCGATACCAGCTGTGGCGGAACTGCCCGAATTATTCCGACTTAAGTGCCTAAGTCCCGCCTTCAAGGCTAGACCACACTTAAATGGGAATAACCCGTCAATCCCTCAGATCTAGTCCGACGAGGCCACTGACAGGATCAAGTACCACAATCTCACTCGAAGGTGAGTCAGAGAGCAAATACAATAAAGCATAAAACCATACATTAAGGAGTATTAAATTTATTACATCATCATCAGAGTTTTTGCAAAAGTAGTCATCATTGTTCGAAGTGCAGCGGAATAAAACTAACGATTAAACAGAGAGATGGGGAAGCCTGTCCCATCACTCCTCATGCTCCTCCTCAGCCGAGGCGGGGTCCCACTCGACAGTCCAACCCGGTGGCAAGATGGACGGCCAAGTCACTCCAGCAACCATGTCCTCCAGAGAACCTGTAAAAAATTATGCCACAAGCAAGGCTGAGTATACTAATACTCAGCTAGACTTACCCGGTGTGAGGAGTCTACTCCTCTACCTCTAGACATGCAGCTGTTTGGCTGTGGGGTTTGGTTGCCAAAAGCACTAACTGAGTTTCTAAAACAAGTTTTAGCTTTGTCCAGTTTAAGTGTGACTCTCTTAAGGCTAAATGTGTACTATCTACTCATACATAGTAGCAAACATTTTTAGCAAACAACATCTTGTATCAACTCATCATATTTCCACTTGTTACTCAATGCAGTACAATGGATCAAGCAGTCTCATTAGCTGCGAGAAGCAGACGATTCGAATCGAGTTTTTATCCTTGCAAGGTAAACCTAAACACACGACATGTAGGGGCACTCCGTTCCCACACACATCAACCGTCCCCATCGATTCCCTGGCAACAGAAAGGGGCTCACCGCCTTGGCGTACAATGCCTCACTGACCCCGACTGCCGTCGTGCAGTGACCGCACTTGTACCCACCATAACTAGAATGGGAGACCACGTCTCAGGTCGCGTGAGGAGGGCAATCTGCGGGCAGGTTCACTCAGGTACTAGGCTTACCGATTTACCATATTTCTCGGCATGTGCTTAGTACGTTCAAACGCTTGACACAGGTATCCGCACGTTAATCCTTATTCCAATTTCCAATCTCGTAGACAACCAATCCCCATGGATTGTTGTCCACAGACCAACATTATTGTGATATGAAGGTGGGTACAACCAATTCCTGACCTCGCGCGAGTGCTAGAAAATCACTCGACTTCTACCGAGATCCTAATTAATAAAGCAGCTACTCGACCTAGCATACTAGTATTCATCTCAAAAGGATTCCTAGGATCATGCAACTAGGGTTTCAAACAACTCTTACACTTAAGTGCACATTCAATCCTACAATCATTAAGTGTAGTAAAATAGCATAAATAATAGGTTATGCATAAAACCGGGGCTTGCCTTCCAAAGCAGTGGCAGGCAGATCCTCTGGTGCAGGCTCTGGTGCTGGGTCCGGGGCTACCTCCTGAGCAGCTCCTTGCTCCGGCACGAGGACATACTCTTCGTCAGCGAGGTTACAGTCTATCGAAATGCAATGAATATGTATGTCATGATCATGCAGGATTTAATAATATTATGCTTAAGGAAGAAAAACTAAGTTAATGAGTAACTTAGGGTTTCTTGGTCATACGTGGCTTTTAGTGGTTTATGCTTATTATTCTAGGTTTAGGTTTTGTTAGAGATAGGCATAGTGAATTGGTATTTCCTTTATATATTTCAGTGGACAATTTACAAAGGGTTTTAGGATGACACTAAATTCCATTATTCATTTTCCCTTTCTTTATTTTCCATTTATGAATTCTAGTGTAGGTTTGAACTACAATAGTGAATTAACTTTTTCCAAAAATTCTGTAAAAATTTCAGTGGCTTGCCATTGGTCAATATAGTCTGTCCTAGGAATTTGAGGTTCAAAATAAAAATACTATGCTCTAGACAAAAATAACAAAAGTTGTGTAAATGGGCCACTTTGCATTACAACTCTTAACTAGGGGTGGGTTCTGTCCTAAGGGTTATTTTTGTTGGCATCTAACAGTAATAATAAGCTTCTGTGCCAAAAATCACAGAAAGCTAAGGGATGGTTATTTAGTTGTAATTTTCCAAAGTTTAATGCCAAAAAGGCACCTTCCACTACCTTGCTATTTGAAAAATGTCAAACAGCAGATTTCATATTTTTCCTATGTTCTTCATAACAAAAGATTCACTATCCCAAAGGTTGGGGTGTTTTCACCTTGGGGTTATTTTTGTAGGGTTTTTCTAAGTTTTCCTTGTTTTCTTAACATAAAAGGTATCCTATTTATTTTATACTAAACCAGGGTATAATCAATTTTTCTAGTAAACTACACTGAATAAGTATACTAACAAAAATATGGGTGCTCCCTGGTTCCTTAATTAAATCGCCTTTCTTATTTTCTTTAACTTTAAACACAATGTGAAATAAATGGCAAAAGCTACCTTAATGGGGTGGACAGAGGGGTTTATCATTTTTTAATAGGTCAGTAGGTGGTCATGTACTTCTCTAAATTTTCTTAACCTCAGTTAAATAGTTCTACTATTTTTCTTTCTATTATTTAGCTTTTGGCCAAAACAATAATTAAATCAGAACCCTAAAGTTTTCTCTAGCACATAGGGGTTTTATATTTTTCTTAAGTAGTTTATATTATTTAAGATCTGACAAAATTGGTTTGACTCAATTTGGATGAATAAAACAGAAGATATGAATTATTCAAGTGCTGTTTAAATTTTAAATCAGATTTAATTAAAGGTTTCCTGTAAAAACCACTTTGCACCGAAGTCCCTAGGTTATTTCCAAACTAACTCTCTCAGTTATACCCCCGCGCCACTATTCATCCGAGTCACTGACATTGCGCAAAACCCACTAACCTTCTTTTCTTCTCCCCCGCGGTCCCTCCCTAGGTTTAAACAGTACCCGTGAGAAAGAAAGGGGTGGCGCGGCTTACCGGCGGCGAGAGAGGTCCAGCGAGGGGCGGGGTTGGCTCTGGGAGGCTCTGGCGGTCACAACGATGTACGGCTTGACGGCGGGGGTGGCTGGAATCGCCCGGTCCACGTGCGCAGGCTGGTGCTCTCGACGGCGGCGGGTGTGCCGGCCAAACCACGGCGACCTAGTTCAATCCAATGGCACGGTGAGCTTCACGGGGTGACGTAGAGGCTGTGTGCACAAGGAATCGAAGAATGGAGCAGAGGATTACCCGGTCTACGCTCGCCGGCGGTCGGGTGGAGTCTGGCGACCGTGGACTGGCCTCTCCGGCGAAGCAAACTCCGATTCCTCGCTCGGGGAGCTTCACCGAGGTGTGCACAGTCTTCTCCGAGGGCTGGACGGGGTTGGGAAAGGCCTTGCTGGCCGGTCTACGGTGGCAAGGGGATCGGGCGGCCGCGGACACGCCGTGCACGGGCAAACGCCGGTGGGTTTGAGCTCCGGTGAGGTCGAGCGCGTGCGGAGGGGTACGGTCAAGGTCCCTAGGTGCTTTATAGGCGCGGGCGCGGGCCATGGCGCTGGCTGGTCTTTGGCGCGACGCGGGGCACGCAGGGCGCGCGTCGGGCGAGCTCTGGCGAGTCCAGAGCGCGTCGAACACGTGGCCGTTGATTTCTGCCTTTGTTCTTGCGCCTGCTGAGCAGCCAAACGTGCGAATCTCGCCCTACGGCTTGTGTAAGATTTCTTCCCTGCACCTAGGGCTACCTAGTTCATGTAAGTTCCAAGGGAAGATCGGGTCTGGTTTAGAAGATATGGTGGCGCCAAGTCTTGTCTGTCTGCACTGTTCAACCCGAGACAAAACAGGTGCCAACCCGTGTCAAACGGTCTTGGCTTGGGTTCAAACTCTTCCAGGGGTTTCCTTAGATAATTTGGCTCCTTTTTGTTATTTAGACCCTAGGGTTTTGGTGTCATTAGCTAGGTGAACACCCCTGATCTCTAGATTAGGGCTGATTTTGGGACTTAGAGGGAATGGGGTGATTCCATAGTGTTCTCTACTTGGGACTGATTTAGGGGTCTTTTAGGGGCCTTTTTGTAAAGTTCCTTTGCTGTCTTTTGTAAACATTTTGGTACTCTTAAACTTTGGTTAAGGGTTTAAATCATGGAATGTGCATTTGCCTAATCTTTCTCTCAACTAAAGGCTTCAGGAGAGGGGGGGTCCAAGGTTCAATCCTCCCTTGCCCTAGGTGATCATTGCCTAAAAGCTTGGGTGATGCTTTGGTCCTTGGCATTACTTAACTCACTCATGCTTCCAAGGTCATAAGTACTCCCTCTCCTCCAAGTTTTAACCACATGTGATAATAGGTATATGTGCCATTAGGAAGCCAACACCATGGTAACACCTGGGGTGTTACAACCACAGCATCCATTGTCATTGCACTGTTGCGCTATTAAAAAATTTAACAATAGCCAAAGCTTTCTGCACTGCGCTCTCAAGCGAGCACTTCATCATTTGAAGTTTGCTTAATCATACGAGTAAGCTTTGTCAAATTGTAAAAACCATCAAAATGGCCAGAGTGCGATCAACTGCAAGGGTGTCTCGTGAGGGAGAAGAGACCGAGGTCACTGAGACCGCACCAATTTCAGAAGTCATGGAATGATCAGGTCTAGTTGTGATAGAGGGAGCCATTGATGAAGGTGCTCCTGATTCCAAAGATGAACAAACTGTTGTTGAAGAAAATGTTGATGAAAGTGAAGAAGATTACAATATGTTGATCCCAACAAAGCCCAGTCATCTAGATTTTGAGAAATCTACTGTGTCCGAAGATGACATGCCCATGATGATGAAACTAGGCTATTTTGGAGAGGCTTAAAGTAAACTTGTTCGATTTGCTGGAGAAGAAACTACCCCGGCACCGAAGAATGATGAAGTAGTGGTTTTTAAGAGCTTCTTTAGAGCAGGACTGTGATTTCCTCTGAACGAGATGATTGGGGAAGTCCTAAAAAAATTCGAAATATATCTTCATCAGCTGACCCCTAACGCCATTGTTAGGCTCAGCGTCTTTATCTGGGCCCTTCGAAGCCAAGGAATGAGCCCTGATGCCGAAGCTTTCTACCACGTGCACGAGTTGCGCTATTAGACAAAGGCCAGGGCAGATGGACTTCACGAAAATTTTGGTTGTTACAATTTTGCGTATCGCAAGGATACGGAGGCACCATTCCTCAGCTACCGCACAAAGTGGCCAACCGGCTAGAAAAATGAATGGTTTTATATGAAGACTGATGAGAAAAACAGAGAGAAGCTGATGACCTTGGTCATAAGTCCGCTGTCTTTAAACTTTGGAATGACCAGGCCCCTATGCAACATGCAACTTGGGTCTCCATGTCAGCTGGTTGAAGTGGAGTTCAGAGTGGTAGATGAGCAAATCAGTACCAGGGACCTGGTGCAGGAATATCTGCCCAACTGGACATATCCGACGTTAAGCGGTTGGGGAATGCCGAAGATGAAAGAAACAAAGAAGCATGAACTTGTTCGACTAGCTTATCGTTTCAAGTTTGAAAAACAGTTTAAAGAGCCTTGCCAAGAATGGCTGGACATGATCGAGACAATGTGCAATGAAATACTTGGAAACTATACCAGAAAGGAAGACCAACTGATGACCGCAGCCTTCACCCGACCCAAACAAAGGTTGAACCTGGTGTTGGATGCCTTGAAATTTGAATATCCTGATTATGAAAGGTTTGATAAGGGTGCCAAAGGTGTAAAAATAAAGAGAATTGTCAGTATTTTGAGCAGGCAAGCTGCTAGAATGGTAAAGGAGAATGAAAAAGCTTCAAAGAAAAGAAAATCCACTCCTGAGCCGATGGTTGCTGCTTCGAAGAAGAGGAAGGCTGAAAGTCCAGTGCCGAAGATATCCAAGGCAGCAGAGGAGACTCCTTCGACACCTCCTGATGCCTAAATAACATAAATTTTAAAGGTAATGACTGAATCTTTACCCATCAAGCTGATAAGTCCTCTGGGCTAGAACTGATGAAACTTTTACAGAAAAAGGACGAGCCTTCGGCTACAAAAAAGAAGGCGGATGGGCAGAAAAAACGAAGAATCGTTACTGTTATGCAAGCCATTGAACGGACGCCACCATCGGCCTCGGCATCCAAAATAACACCCATTGCAAGCGCCGAGGCCATTGCCGAAGCTAATGCCTCTGCCGAAGCTGCAACTGCCAACCTTGAGAGTACACTATCTGGGATTGATAAAATGCTCTCGGATATGGCTACGGAAGAGACGACTGTGGCTGTAGAGAAGGTCATGGCCATAGTGCCTGACAAAGGGAAAAATTGCCGATGCCGCTTCGGAAGAAAAGGACTTCGACCTTCGAAACCTGGTCGGTCAAGAATTATCCGAGGCTGAAAAGAAGGAACTACAAGAATATGGTATATCCTGTGGCTACCAGCCAGGGGCTATGCTGTTTGGTGGAATCGACGAAGGGGCCTTAGGATGTATTCGAGACCGTGCCAGGGCAAAGATAATCGACACTCTATCGAAGAGTGTTGGTTTCCCAAAGCTTGAAGTTGATATCAGTGGCTACCGACGACAACATATCATCGACAGTTTGTTCTACTCCAATTTAAAGGTAAAATTCCTTTCGCCAGGTTCCTTTTATTTTTCTGATGAAGCAAAGTTTTCTGATGAAGTCTTATTTCTACAGAGTATGCTGCTAAGTAAGGCACTGAGGATGCAACAAGACCTCGAAGACAAGATGAACGAAACCATAATCGAGGGCTTGGAAAATAAAATTAAAGACTATGAAGCTTCCCTTGAGAAGAAAGACTTCCTGCTTCAGGCAACGGAGGGTTCCCTCGTGGAGCTTCAGACTGAAAATGCCAGATTAAACGAGGGGCTTCTCCAGGCTCAAGAAGCGTTAAAGAAAAATTCAGAACGCTTCGAGCAAGAGAAACAAGAATTGCAAGCAAAATGCAAAGCCGAAGCTGACAATAATACGAAGCTGCAGAAGTCTTTGAAAGAGCTTCAGAATAAGTGTCTGGAATTTGGTAGCCGTTGCGTGCAACGGTTGAAAAAGGTCTTCAGCTCGGTCGGGGCCACCTCCGAAGATATTACCCCTTCGGCTAAAGACCTACCAAACACCTTCGATCATATTGAAAATGAAGTTGATGCTCTTGATGAAGTGATAGCCGGGCACGATGACTTCTGTGCCTTGCTAGCTTCTCGCGGCACAGCTGGAGCATTTAGGAAGGCTGGTTGCACGCACGCAAAGGCTATGAATAGACCAACCTTCATCCTGTCTCCAATAGATTTGGTTGATATCCCCAGTGAAGCCCGGAGCATAGGGAACAAATTTATAACACAGATTTGGGCTAAGGGTGGGCGTGAGTTGGCTGGTGACGAATCCCGAAACTTACTCAAACCGGTATGGAACTTATTCCTGTTGCTTACCTTCTCTTATAATTACTTTTTACCTTATACCGTTTGTTTGTTTGCGGGATGGTGATGTCGAAGATTGATAATTCGAAGCACGTTCTGAAGGCTGCTGAAGCTTCTCTTTAAGCCTGCCTGCATAGAGCTTAGGAACATTTGTATTAACTTTGTAGAAAAAACTATAATCGAGGATTGAACAATGCTATGTATAACTGTCCATACCTTGTAATATATTTTTACCTTTTCATCCATGTACATGTTACTTTGCTGTGGACGAAACTTGTATTTTTTGAGCCAAAGGCAAAAAACACCTTCCCTTCTTTTCGTACACAATGAAGCATGTTGTTGCGTCACATGTATTTGTTTGAAACGAAGCTTCTTTGTATTCATCGAAGCACTGTCGTCGAAGATGGAGTATTTCTGTTCGTGATTCATGTTATGATGATGATGATCCTACAAATGTCTAA
The DNA here is from genome assembly GCF_902167145.1 of Zea mays. NCBI lineage: Eukaryota > Viridiplantae > Streptophyta > Magnoliopsida > Poales > Poaceae > Zea > Zea mays. Next base: position 115,915,895 of record NC_050096.1, read on the forward strand.
ATGAATGTGTATGAATGCAATGTATGATGTAATGTAATGTGCAAATGAATGTCCCGAACACACACGAAGCCACAACTAGACTCTGCATCCCCTTAGGAACGACTTTGGAGTCTTTGAGCTCTGCATCCCCTTAGGAATGACTTTGGAGCTTCTTCACCTTATATTTTGGTGGCATTTAAGCTCTGCATCCCCTTAGGAACGACTTTGGAGCTTCTTCACCTTCTATTTTGGTGGTATTTGGCTCTGCATTCCCTTAGGAACGACTTCTGAGCAGAAAACTTACTCCGCGCTCCCCTAGGAACGACTTTTTACAGCTTCGTCACCTTCTATTTTGGTGGTATTTGGCTCTGCATTCCCATAGGAACGACTTCTGAGCAGAAAACTTACTCTGCGCTCCATTAGGAACGGCTTTTTGCAGCTTTGTCATGCTCTGCATCCCCTTGGGGACGTCTTTTGAGCTTTTCCCTGTTTTCTTTTTGCACTCGATGGTGCAGGCTCTGATTTTACATATTACATCTTTGGGGGATTTTGGCCCTTGTATTGTGTAGGGCTAAATAAGAATGAAAAATTACAAGCTATGGCCCCATTAAAAACCTTTCTCCCCACCTCAAAGGAAAAGGGTGCCATAGAAAAAATGAAAGAAGATTACATCAAATTACACATAGTACCGTCGAAGCTCATCCGCATTCCAAGATCTGGGTATGTCGTTGCCATCCATATCCCTTAATCTGTAAGAACCGGGTCTTGATGAAGATACTACCAGAAAAGGTCCTTCCCACTTCAGTTGTAACTTGCCCACTGTATCTGGGTTGGCCACTCTCCGAAGCACCAAATGCCCTGGCTTAATGTTTTTCAATCGAACTTTCCTGTCATGCCATCTTATTGTTTTGGCCTGATATTTATTGATGTGTTCTATAGCCTGAAGTCTGGTCCCTTCTATAGTATCTTTTGTTGTTTGATAATCAGCTTCGTCTTCCTCCGAAGCTTTTGTTCTTATTGATCATGTCTTTGCTTCTTCTTGTGTTATTGCTTCGTCACCAAACATGAGCTTGAAGGGTGTAAATCCTGTTGACCTTGACACAGTTGTGTTGTGGCTCCACATCACTTTAATCAACTCATCTGGCCATTTTCCTCTAGGCTGATTGAAGATTAACTTCATTATTCCTGTCATTATAATGCCATTTGCTCTTTCTACTAGCCCATTCGACTCTGGATGCCTTACTGATGCAAAATGAATCTTTGTACCAATTCGGTCACAGAAATCTTTGAATGTTTCGTCATCAAATTGTGTTCCATTTTCCACAGTTATTGCCTTCGGCACGCCGAAGCGGCAAACAATGTTTTGCCAAAAGAATTTCTGTACTTTGGCCGAAGTTATTGTGGCTAAAGGTTTTTCTTCGATCCACTTAGAGAAATATTCCACTGCTACAATGACATATTTCAAATTTCCTTGTCCAGGTGGAAGTGGACCTAACAAATCCAGGCCCCACCTTTGCAGTGGCCAAGTAGGCTGTATTAACTGGGTTAGAGATGAAGGTTGTTTTCTTGTCTCTTGCACATTTTTGACAATTTTCACACTTTTGATCTAGATCTGCTGCATCTGAAGCTGCCTTCGGCCAATAAAATCCTTGTCTGAAAACCTTTCCTAGCAAAGGCCTAGACCCAATATGAGATCCACATAAACCTGCATGTATTTCCTTCATCAGCTCTTGACCTTCGGTTCTGGATAAACACTTGAGTAGTGGAGAGCAGACTCCATGTTTGTATAACTCCCCTTCTATGATCACATATGGTCTTGTCCTTGCTTCCATTCTTTTATTATAAACTTTGTCATCCGAAAGACACTTACCTTGGAGGAAAGATATAATTTTAGTCCTCCAATCTTCACTATGTACTGGTGATATTGCAAGCACTGCTCTCTCCATAAGTTCAACTGAAGGTGCTTTTATTGTCTCAAAGAATACTTCCGAAGGCAGAGGGAGCCCCTGAGCCGCTGACTTAGCTAGCAGATCCGCATGCTCATTTTCCCCTCTTGGAATATTTTTTATAAAAAATCCTTCGAAAGAAGCCTCCAATCTTCGGACTGTATCCAAGTATTTTTCAAGCTTCGGATCCCTTGCCTTGCTGCTTTTGTCTACATGGCCAGAAATAACTTGAGAGTCAGTTTTAAGGACCGCCCTTCTTATTCCCATTACCTTTAGCTTCCGAAGCCCTAACCAAAGGGCTTCGTATTCAGCAATGTTATTTGTACAACTAAAGTCCAGCCTTGCTGCGTAGCATGTCCTCACTTTAGAGGGTGCAACTAGAATAGCAGCCGCTCCTGCGCCGAAGGTTCCCCAAAAACCATCACATAATATTGTCCAGGCTTCGGCGTCCTTTATCGCTTCTTCACCCTGAGCCCCTGGCGTCCAATCAACAATGAAATCTGCTAACGCCTGAGACTGAATTGAGGATCTATGTACATAATCAATAGTGAATTCATTGAGTTTCGTAGCCCATTTTCCAATTCTTCCTGTAGCTTCTCTATTTATCATTATGTCCTTCAGAGGTTGTGATGAAGGTACAATTATATGATAGGCTTGAAAATAATGCTGAAGCTTTCTGGAGGCCATTAGCACAGCATACAACACCTTCTCCAATTCTGTGTAATTTTGCTTTGATAAACTGAGTACTTCGGAGACGAAGTATACTAGTGCTTGTCTTTTTACTTGGCCATCTTGCTTCTCCTGTACAAGTGCCACACTGACTGTAGAATGAGAGGCTGCCACATATAGGAGTAACGGAGTCCCTGATGAAGGTGGAGTTAGAGTTGTCAAATCTATCAAGTATTGCTTTAACTCTTCGAAAGCCTTTTGTTGAGCTGGACCCCATTGAAAAACTTCGACTGACTTCAGTATTTCAAAGAATGGCAGATTCCTTTCTACTGATCTTGATATAAATCTATTTAACGATGCCATCCTTCCTGCCAATCGTTGAGCCCCCTTCTTTGAATTTGACGACTCCATCCGAAGGATAGCTTCAATTTTACTTGGGTTAGCTTCGATTCCCTTCGTTGATACCAGACAACCAAGGAACTTGCCCTTCTTTACTCCGAAAACACACTTTTGTAGATTTAGTTTATGACCAGCTTGCCTGAAATTGGCAAATGTCTCTTGCAAGTCAGCAATATGATTCTCTTGTTTCGTGCTTTTTACTATGATGTCATCAACATAAGTCAGCACATTCCTGCCTATTTGAGAGTGAAGGACTTTGGCTGTCATTCTGCTGAAGCTTCCTCCAGCATTCTTGAGCCTCTTAGGCATCCGAAGGTAATAATAAGTACCACTGGGAGTTATGAAGCTTGTTTTTGGCTCATCTTCTTTCTTCATCCAAATCTGGTGATAGCATGAGTAGCAGTCCAGTAGGCTCATAAGTTCCGAAGAAGCTGCTGCATCGACAAGGGAGTCTATTCTTGGTAAAGGGAACTCGTCCTTTGGACATGCCTTATTGAGATCTATGAAATCAATACACATTCTCCATTTCCCATTAGCCTTCTTCACCATAACAGTGTTGGCTAGCCACTCTCGATATATTACTTCTCTGATAACACCAGCACTGAGAAGTCTTTTTACTTCATTCCGAGCACCTTCGGCTTTATATTCAGACATTTTCCGAAGTCTTTGCTTCCTTGGCCTGAAAGATGGATCCACGTTGAGTGAATGTTCAATGATATCTCTGTTAACACCACAAAGATCATTAGCTGTCCAAGCGAAGAAATCCTTATTGTTGAACAAAAATCTTAGCAGAGGCTTTTCTTGTTCATTAGATAACTGAGATCCCAGCAGTACCCTTTGATCTGCTATATCTTCACACAAGAGCATAGGCTTCGGCTGATCTGCCGAAGCAGCCTTCTCTCTTTTGTGCTTATATTGTTGACAAGCTTCGACTCCACCTCCCTTTAGCTCTCCTGGCAGCTTCTTGACTCCCATGAACAGTAATGGATCCTTGTTCCAAAGGTATCTTCATGCACAAGTACGCTGGGTGGAGTATGGCTTCGAAGGCATTAAGCGTCCCTCGACCAATGATTGCATTGTATGGGTATTCCATGTCAATGATGTCAAAGACAACTTGTTCAGACCTTTTGTTGTGGACATAACCGAAGGTAACTGACATTGTTATTTTACCAAGTGCCACAATCTGTCTCCCCATGAGGCCACAAAGAGGGTGTGTTGCATCATGAATCTTGTCTTCTGGTTCTTGCATCTGTCTGAAAGCCTTTGCAAATATGATGTCCGTTGCACTGCCTATGTCAACCAGAACATTGTGGACCAGAAATCCCTTGATAACACAAGATATAACCATGGCATCATTGTGAGGATATTCTTTAAGCTGAAGATCCTCCTAGGAGAAGGTGATTGGGATATGAGACCACTTGGATCTGATGAAGGGTCCTTGCACCCCAACATGCTGCACTCTTCTCTGTGCTTCCTTCTTCTGCTTCTTGTTAGCTGGCTCTGAGCTTGAACCGCCTGTGATTGGGAGCACCAGCTTCATGACCGAAGGTGCTACAGCTTGGTCATTGTACGAAGCCATTGGCACAACAGTGGAAGTGAGTTCACCGGAGGTGGGCGCCAATGTTGGTCACTTGTTCTCAAATGCTACGAGTTAAGAACAAGGCAACACAAATGTTAATGGTTAAAGACTTTCGTCCTTCGAAGCATTATCTCCCTTAGGATATAATGATCTTCAGACGAAGGTCATGAAGGACATACCTTCATCATCTCAATATGTAATGAAAAGCAGGAACATATGATACATATAAAGAATATGAATAATTATATCAAATCATTAGATTATCTATATTCTTATTATAAAATCATGAATAAACATTAACGATATTGAATTACATTTATACCTTCGGCTTGACATAAGGTAATAATCCAAGAGTGACTTGTGAGTGAATACAAGTCAACGTGAACAATACGGGGGTACTGTTCATCTATTTATAGGCACGAGACGCAGCCCGGACAAAATTACATTTATGCCCTTGACAACTGATCACATTGATGATACAAACTATCAAGGACTATGCGGTATTTTCCTCTTTAAGTCGGTGCCATCCTTCGTCTCAAGCGTATCATCATGCTGAAGCTCTTCCGATTGTAGCTTCGGCATACATCTTCATGTCATGCCTGTTTGCATGTCATCTTGCCGAAGGTGTTTTTGCTTAGAGGACCTTCGGCGGAGAAGAAGGGCCCAACAAACTCGAAGTGATGTCTGGTGATCATGCCAAGAGGGAAATCGTGACCAGCGACAAGAACACGGGCTCGGGGAGGACTATCAAGGGAGTCCGAGAACAAGTTAAAGGAGGAATCCTCTTCCTCCATCAAGTCACTTAGGAGGGGTGACAAGAAGAAGAAGAAAATGAAGAAGGTGGTCTACTACGAGACCGACTCTTCATGTAACACTCCGAAATCCACAAACACCCCGAGATGCTACTAGACTTCACTACCAACAGCCGAACACTAAGCAAAACAAAATTTGGCAGTGTCTCATTTGTAATTATAAGCATTGCAGAAGCAAAAAAAAATATATCAATACAAAATGAATCATACTAATATGATATAATCCTCATCAAAGACGATTAACCACGAATGAACCAACTTATGCCTACATCATATTTAAAAATATGAACCTCAAAAGTCAATAACCAAAGCTAATTATTTGGTTCTTTAAACAGTGTGTGCAACGTGCCGCTACTTCCCACTCCCCTTGATGAGCATCAAGCACCTGCATTGGGTAATGCAAGAGTGAGATGAAACATCTCAGCAAGCAAATTGTTTTGACGAGATATTTAAACCACAAATTGAATTAATCAACATTTTAAAGGAATCACAATTAAGATCAGAATTACGTGTAGATATAGAACTCAATAGTCCCAATATAACCAATGCCATCTCATTTCCTCAAACAACCACAATAGGTTGTGTAACACTTCCCTGCGTCAATAATACCTACAAATATCACTTCAATGTATGCATGGGAATGCAATGTGTAGGTCCTCTGCCTTCATACCTCTGAGAGTATAAAACCACATCATCTGCAAATATCAATTCAATGAATGCATATGAATGCAATGCATATGTCCTCTGCCTTCATACCTCTAAGGGTATGAAGCCGCATCGTACCCCTCCTTGGGCAACGTGCGATGCTAAGTTGTACCGGTACGGTCGGACCATAGGTCACGACAAAACTTCAGATGCAAGTGAATCATGCAATGTATATGGTAGGCAACATTTATCAATATACTTCACTTCCTTCACATATAATACAAACCTCAAATAATACTTCGTTTACCTTCAGATACAATACAAACCTCAAATAATACTTCGTTTACCTTCAGGGGTGTGAATTAATCTCATGGGTCAAACTCGAATAATAATCATCATCAATATATGATTTAGCATCAGTATAATACAAGCAAGTAAATCATCACCATAGAGTTCAATTATGTAAGAATTCCATAATTCTGAATATTAGAGTGTAGGCGATAAAAAAACAACAAGTCAAAACGGTAGCAACCACCGCTAAATTCACTTGCCTTCATCGAAGAAGAAAAGTGTACTAGGCATGATCCAGAGTGTAGCCACCTGCTAGCGGACATAAATCTTAGTACAAATATTTCACAAACATTTGCCAAGAATCAACAAATCGCTCCTACACTTGAAACCAAGACCCAGTGGAAAGACTCTCACTCTGAACCACATGCCAAACATCATCAACGTTGTTTGTTAATTTTGTATCTTTAAAATTATAATAGTGGTGATATAAAACAAATACTCTAGGAGTATCTACATAAAGTACTCTACAACTTCGGTATTCAATGGATAATTAAATTCTGCCATCTATAAGTTCTAAAACATCTGACAAGATAACTGATTCAATCTGTTTCACACGGCAGCATAGTTAACTTCAAAATTCGATATCTCCCAAACTACTAAACCAAAAATTATGAAATTCTGCTGACAGTAAGAACTTTTATCCCTATACAAAAGTATTCATAGTTGGAAGAGCCAATTCGGCCATTTACTAGATGAAACCGACCAGTGAATGGACCCGCTCATTTTTGTCAGGCAAACAGGAACAGCCACAGTAAAACAAACATAACTAGAGTTTCATAATTCATATGAATGCACTCTTTAACAATATGGAAAGCTTATAAAATTATCTACAATTTATTTTACCAACCTAAAGTTTAATTCTATTGATAAAATTGCCTAAAACTTAAGAGAACAGATTTTGCACAGAATTATGAGACTGAAAAACTGCTATAATCAAACTGCAATAACTTTCTGATCTGATGTCCGATTGAGCTGTTCTTCACGGCAACAGAAAGATCTAGAAATTGTCTACAACTCATAGATAGAAATTTTATTTGTTTGAGGCCACTAAGACCACGAAAAACTGCCATGAACAGAAATTGTCGAATCTGTCATTCTGCAGAAACTAAATTCGAGGTCAAAACCTAACCCCACATCTAATATAACCTCTAATCCTTTAATCCCCATGATCCACAACCTCCAAAAGCACATAATTATAGGGAGGAACAAGGATCCCATCCTTACCTAGGGTTTCCCCAAGAAAATCTGCATGAAGAGATGGGGTAGAACATCTCCTTGATCCTCTCTCCTCTTCAATTCAACGTGCTCCTCCTCTTCTCAATCCTTGCTGCGTAGGGGAAGATCTAGGGAGGAGGAAGCAATGGAGGGCGGCTGCAATGGGAGGCGAGGGGCGGCCAGCCAAAGGGAAAAGGGAGGGGCGGCCAAGCCAATGGAGAAAAAAGGGGGTGGCAGCCAAGAGAGGGAATAAGGGAAAAGGGGTGGCCACCTAGGGTTTTGTTGGAGAAAGAAACGACACCTCAAATGACTTCTGACTTTGCATCCAACGACCCACAACCCTTTCCCTCATCCACGCATCGAAAATCAACTTTTGGTCAACATTTTTTTGGGATATTACACTCTACCCCCTTAAAAAGAATTCGTCCTCAAATTCGACCACTCCAAGCAAAACACCCAAGGTACCCCATATAGCACCACCATTCAAAACATGGGTCCATTATTGGTCTTAATTAACAAAAGAACTTCTACCTTGGACTAAGTGTCTAAGAAAGCTACACAACCTGACATCAAGCATGAAACAACATGCACTGAAGCTCAAAGCAAGGCATAGATGCCATCAACATTACAATTTCACACCATCAAATTTGGATGCAGCTATACATCAACATCAATGTCTTAAAACAACACTCTTTTATGAAGGGGTAATATGCACTAAGCACAACCCTTACCAACTTCAACAATTCATTATAATTAAATGGTGAAACATCCACACCAGATGAATGTATAAGAAGATCAAACACCTCACCTCAAAGCACCACGAAACAAGTAGTTCTATTGAAACTCCTAATCTTCCTAAACCTTGTTCTTGCCATCATGAAAAGATAATCATGTAATCTAACATTCTTTTCACCCCACAAAAGGGAGAAAGTCTGCAGAACTAATGGAGCAATAAAGCCAACAAGAAGCCAATAACATTCTGCGCGACACAGTTCATTGAAGAAATACCAAAAGCACCACAAAGAGCACTGACAGCACAACAACACAATACTTGATTAACCAATGTCACTATACTTCATCCAACAACTCAACTAAGAAAAATATCCAAACTAGTAAGGTTAACCTACACATAATATAAGTCTTCATCTACTATAGTTCAGAAACTTAGATTTCATTCTATCATACGATGCACTGAAAGTACCAGACATACAAGGTCAATAATAACTCCGTAATCCTTCACACATTTGACAAACATCTCAAGCTGATGTAAAAACGACATCATTTAGAAATAGGCGACTAACCACACATAAGCAACTCTAGGCTAGGCAATAACTTCATTCAAACCAATAGATAAGTGGTCCAACAATGGCTCACAAGCATGCATCAGGAAGAGAACCATCAGATCCTCGACGTATTAATACATAATCAATGGATCAAGAAAATCTAAGATTTATTCTACCATTAGCATGACTAACAGGCAACTTTAAACCACATCTAGGCTTTGTGGCTACTAAAACACACAATAGAAGAGAGACATGTAAGTCATTCTGACTATGTAAAGACTTCCCCAAAAATCCATATAAAAGTACCAATATTCATTTCTTTCAGAACTGGTTTCTCGACATAAACAGTCATTCTTTACATAGATAGTTGGAACTATCCACCAACCGCTCAACAACTTAAATTCAAATTGATGGTTACCTTGTAACCCAAAACACGCAATTCACACTCCTCTCAGGAACATCCTCAATCAAGCATATATAACAATATTATTGTAATAAAACTCAACCATGAAAAACATGGTGAAAACAACATAGGCATACTTGTATATCACAAGCATAATAACAACTTCAATCTCACAAAAGACCAGCGACATCAATCAATACCTGTACTGAACTAATTTAGATTCCTTTTTATTAGTCTGTTCGTATTCTATACCCTTTAAACGAATTTCCTTAACCTTAAAAAGCTTAAAAAGCTTAAAAAGTAGGGGATGATCCGTGAATTAACCTAACCATCAACTAAAAAAAATCCTATGAAAGCATAACAGAAAAGTAGTAAAGGCTCTTTTCTTTGATCTAGTTCAAAGAGTATATTGACAATTCCAAAAAACTGCTCATACTATCCTTATAGTATAATGACGAGTGGTTGTATATGGTGCTATCGTCTAGTGATTCCCCCATCGTCTAGTGGTTTAGGACATCTCTCTTTCAAGGAGGCAGCAGGGATTCGACTTCCCTTGGGGGTAGGGAGTATTATAAAAAGAGGTTAATCATAGATTATCAAAAAGCCTAGAATTTTTTTCCTGGGTCGATGCCCGAGCGGTTAATGGGGACGGACTATAAATTCGTTGACGATATGTCTACGCTGGTTTAAATCCAGCTCGGCCCAAAAATTTAGGGCTTCGTGAATATGAACTAAATCTATTTTTTTATGGAAGAAAAAAGATGTATTATCTATAGAAATAAAGGATAAAGAGAAACAGGGAAATTGATTTCTAATCCGTATCTCTCTGATTCTTTGTCTTACAAAGAAAAGACAAAGAAAAGAGCTTTTCTTATGGAAAAGCGGATTATCGTTTATTTTTAGGGATAAAAAATCGCAACATACTAGTTATGCCACTCTCACTATACCCGCATAGGATATGCGGGTATGTAGTATATGATTCGTCTATTTCTTAGAGCACGACAGACAGATTGAATCTTCTATTTAAGAATAGGCATGCCATACACCCCGCAGGGATTGTAGTTCAATTGGTCAGAGCACCGCCCTGTCAAGGCGGAAGCTGCGGGTTCGAGCCCCGTCAGTCCCGAACTAGGGTTCAATGAATGGACAAATTCATATTTTCTTTTTTCATGGAAATTTTTGATGAAAAAAGGGGGGACAGGAGGCAAGATCAAATATCTATGGGGCACCCTTACTTCACTTTTATTTTTTTGCATTTCTCAGTAAAAAGAGAGCAGTGCAGTATAGAATTTTTTTTGCACTACTTCCGGTTGATAAGGAAAGGCATACATATCATACGTGGATTAGTATAATTTAGGATACTACTCCATTTTTATGATGATACCACCCTCATCTTAACTTCCTATTCGACTCTTATGAAATCGAGTACCGGTATTTTACCGGAATCCATACAAAAACCGTATTCGTTTATTGTTAGAGAATGAATTTCATCTAATTAGTTACTTTTTGAGGGTTAAACCACACCCCTTCCATTTTCTAGTTCCAACTTTGTTTGTGTATATAATTGGAAAGAATCCACCTCATTCTCACTCCATTTGCCGACTCCTTTTTTATGGATTTGCTCTCATCTTTAGACCCCAAAAAGCGTATATGGATAGTAACCTAATAAAATAAAAACCAAGCAAACACTCTTTTTCCTAAATTTAAATATGGGATCCTTTTTGTCGGCGTTTCGGACCCGCGAGGACCGTCAACCGACCAGTAAATTTGTTGCTGCGTGTCCCTGCCCAGATGGGTTGATGCAAGATGGAACACAAGAGGGAAATGAGGCTTATGTTATCTCGCACCGGGGTGCTCGTAGTAGGGGTTACAAGCATCAGGCGAGGGAGCGAGAGAGAGAGAGAGTCCCTGCGTGTCTCTGTCTCAACATCAACATATTGTGCAACGTGTCTCCCCGTCTGTCCCCAACGTCCCACGTGCCTTAGGAAGGCCCTGGACATCCCCTTTTATAGATACAAGGAGATGCCTAGCTGTACAATGGGGTGTAGCTATATGCTAACGTGGCTGGCGGAGAAGCGCCTTGAGCCCTATACACGAGCTAACGTGACCGTCGGAGAAGTGCCTTGAGCCCTGTAGGAGCACAGCTGTCGGTGTGGCACGGATCCTGCTGACGTTGTCTTGCTTCCGTAGGAGGTTGAGAGCAATCCGACGTCATGGGCGCACGTGGGAAACCATCATTACCTGTTACCGAAGTAACCTTAGATGGGACACCAGTCTTGTTCCTTCGTAGCTTGAGGCAGCTAGCTAGGAGTAGGGTAATGATGCATCCCCTGTAGCGTAGTCGGTCCGAGGCCCAGGTCGGGCAAGGCGGAGACTTCTCCTGAGGCCGAGGCTAGGCTCGGGCGAGGTTGTGACTCCTCCCGAGGCCGAGGCCGAGGCCGAGGCTAGGGGTCGGGCGAGGCGGAGATCTTCTTTCGAGGCTGAGGCTGAGGCTGAGGCCTGAGGTCGGGCGAGGCGGATCTCCCTGTTGCGCCCGAGGAATGACAGGGTTTCGCACCCAGCAGTGGAGTCCACGATTTGATCGATGCGAGGCAGAGGGTAGGGAAACTTCGGACATGCTTTGTTTAGACCAGTGTAGTCTACGCACATCCTCCATTTCCCACCTTTTTTCTTTACAAGCACAGGGTTAGCTAACCATTCGGGATGGAATACCTCTTTGATGAACCCTGCAGCCATCAGCTTGTGGACCTCCTCGCCTATGGCCCTGCGCTTCTCTTCATCAAAATGGCGCAGGTGCTGCTTCACGGGTCGGGCACCGGCTCGAATATCCAGCAAGTGCTCGGCGACATCCCTCGGTATGCCTGGCATGTCCGAGGGACTCCACGCAAAAATTTCGGCATTTGCGCGGAGAAAGTCGACGAGCACTGCTTTTTATTTGGGGTCGAGCTCGGAGCCGATCCTGACTTTCTTGCCGACGTCGTTGCTGGGGTCGAGGGCGACGGTCTTAACCGCCTCGGCTGGTTCGAAGTTGCCGGCGTGGCGCTTCGCATCAGGCGCCTCTTTGGAGAGGCAATCCAGGTCGGCGATGAGGCCCTCGGACTCGGCGATGGCCTCAGCGTACTCCACACATTCCACGCCGCACTCGTAAGCGTGGCAGAACATGGATCCGACGGTGACGGTTCCGTTGGGGCCCGACATCTTGAGCTTGAGGTACGTGTAGTTTGGGACGGACATGAACTTGGCGTAGCACGGTCTTCCCAGCACCGCGTGGTAGGTCCCTCGGAAATCGACCACCTCGAACGTGAGGGTTTCCCTGCGGAAGTTGGAGGGAGTTCCGAAGCAGACGGGTAAATCAAGTTGCCCAAGGGGCAGGACGCGCTTACCGGGGACGATCCCATGAAAGGGTGCTGCACCGGCCTGGATCGTGGACAGATCTATCCCCAAGAGCCCTAGGGTCTCGGCGTAGATGATGTTGAGGCTGCTGCCTCCGTCTATGAGTACCTTGGTGAGCCTTGCATTGCCGATGACGGGGTCGACGTCGAGCGGGTACCTTCCTAGGCTTGGTACACAGTCGGGGTGGTCGCCTTGGTCGAAGGTGATGGGCTTGTCGGACCAGTCTAGGTAGACCGGCGCCGCTACCTTCACCGAGCAGACCTCCTGGCGCTCATGCTTGCGGTGCCGAGCCAAGGCGTTCGCCACTTGTCCGCCGTAGATCATGAAGCAGTCGCGGACCTCTGGGAACTCCTCTTCCTTGTTGCCCCCCTCTTGTTGTTGCCTTGGTCCTTGCCACCTTCTACCGAGGGTCCCGCCTTGATGAAGTAACGCCGGAGCATGTCGCACTCCTCAAGGGTGTGCTTGACGGGACCCCTGTGATAGGGGCACGACTCCTTAAGCATCTTGTCAAATGTGTTGACTCCTCCGGGAGGCTTCCGAGGATTCCAGTGCTCAGCCGCAGCGACAAGATCCGCGTAAACGGCGTCGCGCTTTGCTTGCGCCTTCTTCTTGGCCTTCTTTTTCGAGCCACGCTGGGCGGACGCCTCGGGGGCGTCTTCCTTCTGTCTTCCCTGAGGCTGCTTGTCCTTCTGGAAGATGGCTTCGACCGCCTCCTGACCAGAGGCGAACTTGGTGGCGATGTCCATCAATTTGCTCGCCTTGGTGGGAGTCTTGCGCCCCAGTTTGCTCACCAGGTCCCGGCACGTGGTGCCGGCGAGGAATGCCCCGATGACCTCTGAGTCGGTGATGTTGGGCAGTTCAGTGCGCTGCTTTGAAAATCATCGGATGTACTCTCGCTGGGATTCCCCTGGCTGCTGGAGGCAGCTTCGAAGGTCCCATGAGTTCCCAGGGCGCACGTACGTACCTTGGAAGTTTCCCGCGAAGGCCTTGACCAGGTCGTCCCAGTCGGAGATCTACGCAGGAGGCAGATGCTCCAGCCATGCCCGGGTAGCGTCGGAGAGCAAAAGGGGGAGGTTGTGGATGATGAGGTTGTCGTCATTCGTCCCTCCCAACTAGCATGCCAGTCGGTAATCCACAAGCCACAACTCCGTCCTTGTCTCCCCTGAGTACATGGTGATGGTAGTCGGGGCTCGGAACCGGGCCGGGAACGGCGCCTGTCGTATGGCCCAGCTGAAGACCCTCGGACCTGGCGGTTCAGGCAAGGGGCTCCGGTCCTCCTCACTGTCGCAGCGTCCTCCGCGCCTGGGGTGGTAGCCTCGGTGCACCCTCTCTTCGAGGCGGGCTCGACGGCCGCGGTGGTGCTGCTCGTCGCCGAGGCGATCCGGGGCTGCGGGCGTCCCGTCCCATGTGCGCTTGGTGCGGACCGAGGCCTCCCGCACGTGTCGGGAGGACGTTGCGCGATGCTCCGAGGGGCACCCTTGCCTTCAGGAGGCAGAGCTTTCGGCTTGTCGGATCGCTGCGTCTTCCAGGAGAACCTTGAGTTCGCCCTGGATACGCCGCCCCTCGGTGGTGGATGGCTCCGGCATTGCTCGGATTAGCATCGCCGCTGCAGCTAGATTCTGGCCGACCCCGCTGAAGGTCGGGGGCAGCCCTGCCCTGGCATCATCGACTATACGACGCTGGACGTCTCGGGCCCGATGACGCGCTTCTCCGACAAGTGCTTGGCCTGCCCACTCCTGCTCGATGTTTTGTCGGAGCAGCACAAGCGGCCCGCTTCTTCGTCGAGCTTGGCCTGCATCTCGTGGAATTGCTCGAGCTGTGTGTCCTGACCCGCCGCAGGGACTGGGACCACAACTAGCTCCCGCGGGATGTCAACGCGAGACGCAGGCACGGGGGTGTTGTCATCTTGCGGCATGCCGAGGTGGTTGTCCTCAATGTGATCCCCCTGATCGATGTGGAAACACTCGCGTCTTGGGTCGCAACCCTTGTCGCCGAGGCTATGGCCATCGTCAGAGCAGTCGGAGAGGCAGTAGTCACATGCATACATGAAGTCTCACATGGCACTGGGATCACCGAGTCCAGAGAAATCCCAACCGAAGTCGGAGTCGTCGTCTTCCTCGGAACCCGTGGGTTCGGAGGTTGAGACGGCCGTCAGTCGGTCCCAAGATGACCAAATACAATACCCCGGAAGGTCAGGGTATGCCCTTGTGAAAGCCCTCACAGAAGCAGGGTCGCTTGGTGGATCGAAGCTGAATCTAAAAGGGATAGGGTGGAAAACGGACGGCACCTCTTGGTCGATGGACAGTGGCGAAGTCGCATCGGGGACGGAATGCACCGTTATCTCAGGTACGAGGCTAATGCCCAGCAAGTCCTTCGCGAGGATGCTGGCGTAATCAGTCCGCTTGGGGCTGGCACGTGGCGGGGAAGCGACACCCGTCGTTGTTTCTGGTGCGAGGCCAACGCCCGACATGTCCCCCGCAGGGGTGCCGGCGTCGTCGACTTGCTCTGGCCCGACAGCCAACGAGGTGCCGCCTCCTGCCTGGCCATGGTTGGCATGTTGCGGGGAAGAGACACTCGTCGTTGTCTCAGGTGCGAGGACAACACCCGACATGTCCCCCGCAGGGGTGCTGGCGTCGCCGACTTGCTCTAGTCCGACAGCCGACGAGGTGCCGCCTCCTGCCTGGCCATGGTTGCCCCGTCTCCTCCTCCTCCGGCGAGGAGGGTGGTGGGGCAAACCCGGGTGTTCCTCCTCTGCCATGGTGGGAAGTCATCGTCGAGTTCGCCGCCGTCGGGCGAGCCAACGACCGTTGTTGCTGTCGCGTTGCGGGGGGAGGAGTACCATGTCGTAGCTACCGTCAAGGGACATGAACTCGAGACTCCCAAAGCGGAGCACCATACCCGGCTGATGAGGCTGCTGGAGGCTACCCATCTAGAACTCAATGGGAAAGTGTTCGTTAACATGCAGCGAGCCCCTACCTGGCGCGCCAACTGTCGGCGTTTAGGACCCGCGAGGACCGTCAACCGACCAGTAAATTTGTTGCTGCGTGTCCCTGCCCAGATGGGTTGATGCAAGATGGAACACAAGAGGGAAATGAGGCTTATGTTATCTCGCACCGGGGTGGTCGTAGTAGGGGTTACAAGCGTCGCGCGAGGGAGCAAGGGCGAGAGCGAGAGAATGAGAGAGAGTCCCTGCGTGTCTCTGTCTCAACGTCAACGTATTGTGTCAACGTGTCTCCCCGTCTGTCCCCGACGTCCCACGTGCCTTAGGAAGGCCCTAGACATCCCCTTTTATAGATACAAGGAGATGCCCAGCTGTACAATGGGGTGTAGCTATGTGCTAACGTGGCTGGTGGAGAAGCGCCTTGAGCCCTATACACGAGCTAACGTGGCCGTCGGAGAAGTTCCTTGAGCCCTGTAGGAGCACAACTGTCGGTGTGGCACGGATCCTGCTGACGTTGTCTTGCTTCCGTAGGAGGTTGAGAGCAATCTGACGTCATGGGCGCACGCGGGAAACCATCATTACCTGTTACCAGAGTAACCTTAGATGGGACACCGGTCTTGTTCCTTCATAGCCTGAGGCAGCTACCTAGGAGTAGGGTAATGATGCATCCCCTGTAGTGTAGTCGGTCCGAGGCCCAGGTCGGGCGAGGCGAAGACTTCTCCTGAGGCCGAGGCTGGGCTCGGGCGAGGTTGTGACTCCTCCCGAGGCTGAGGCCGAGGCCAGGGGTCGGGCGAGGCGGAGATCTTCTTCCGAGGCCAAGGCTGAGGCCGAGGCCTGAGGTCGGGCGAGGCAGAGCTCCCTGTTGCGCCCGAGGCCGAACTCGTGGGAGATCGTGACTCAGTTTTATCCTGGTGGTTGGCACAGTAGCCGGAGCGGGGCAAACAACGCTGTTTTCCTGGCAGATCGGTCAGTAAAGGGGCAAAGTGACTGCGGTCACTTTGACCTTGCGGACTGAGGCACGCGTGTCAGGATAAGGTGTCAGGCGATCCCTGCATTAAATGTGCATGCGATACGGTCGGCTGGTAGGGCGATCCGACCCAGGTCACTACACGACAAAGTCTGCCCGAGCTGGACTTCAGGTGAGCCGAGGGTGCGTCCGCTGACTGAGGGGACCCTCGGGCGAAGTGTGAATCCGTCCGGGGCTACTGTTCCCGCCCGAGGCTAGGCTCGGATGAGGTCGCGTCCCTTGGTAGGCGTGGCCTTGACTTGAACCACGCTTTATCAGCCGTGTATGGTTTGTTCTGAAGATGTTTTCCAGCCGGATTAAGGAGCATTGGGGGTACCCCTAATTACGGTACCCGACACTTTTTATTTAAGATCCTCTTTCTCCATCTCATTTCTACTTCTACTGCTTATTGGGATGTCTATGTGACCCATAGAAAGTTGGTCATATAATACATACATACATAATTGTATGTATAACTATAAGAAAAAGGAAGTGAAATTGGATAAGATAAGAAAGATTTTGGGTTATACATATAGAAAAGCAAAAGTAGAAAAGAATGAAAAAAGAATAGAGGGGGTTTTGAATCCAATCAAAAAACCTATTTTGGTCTTAGTATGGATAAGAGATCTTCCTATGTTATATTATT
Source organism: Zea mays (assembly GCF_902167145.1). Lineage (NCBI taxonomy): Eukaryota > Viridiplantae > Streptophyta > Magnoliopsida > Poales > Poaceae > Zea > Zea mays. Next base: position 115,933,162 of record NC_050096.1, read on the forward strand.
CCACTATCCACCATGAATTGATTTGATAGATGCAATATTCATAATATTGAATTGATTCAGTATTATCAGAATGCAAGTCCTCCCCTTGAATTTACAGGATACCCCTTTTTCCTCTCCATGGGATTACATCCCGAGTTATTGTGAAAAAAATAAATAAATAAAGAGTTTATGGAAGTAAATATTCTCGCATTTATTGCTACAGCATTGTTCATTCTAGTTCCTACTGCCTTTTTACTTATTATTTATGTAAAAACACCCAGTCAAAATGATTAACATTGAAGAAATGAAAAAGGGATTAAAGAAAATAAAAAATCCAAGTCTTAAATGAAAGGGTCTGGTTAGAATCATAAAGTGTGGTAGAAAGAACTACATATAGTTTTTTCTACCACACTTTAGATTCTTTCTATTATATTATCTTCAATCTACATAGAATCGATTAGTAGATTGAAATAGTAGTCTAATTCAACTTCTTTTTTCACTGCATCCACTTAATTTCAATCAAGTCAAAATCAAAAAAATCGAAGATAATTCTTCATTGAAAGAATCCAAGGAGGGGGAGAAAAATAATATGAGAATAGACTAGAATAGATTATAGTAAAAGAAAAAACTTACGAATCTTTCATGCTTAAAAAAGGTGCGAGATGCGTCAATCGAGATCCTTCAAAAAAAAGAACATCAAAAATTTTCTAAGAATAAGAAAATAGTATAAATGGAAAATGTGCGATATATTGTGAATAGCTTCGTGTAAGAAAGTCTAATTTTCTTATGTTTTAATTTTCTTATGTATAGAACTTTCTTTTTACTCATAATTTCTAGTTGAATAGAAGTTATGAATTACTATAATCACCCTTTCTATTCTATTATACTGGAATAGAATGACTCTTTCTTACTTTCTTAAAAGAGTTTCTTACAAGAGTGAAACAAAACTAAAGGAAGAGAGAAAAAATAAAGTTTGGCAAAATTATTAATGCAAAATGATCAATTAAAGAAAAGAGTTGATACTACAATTCGACTACTCAATCAATTGGTAGTATCCCTAGAGTCCACTCCTGCCCCATACTACTAGCGAAAGAGAAAATGTAAAGACTACCATTAAAGCAGCCCAAGTGAGACTTACTATATCCATGTAAATTATGTCTCCTATTTCTATGAAAGAATTCTTCTACTATTGATCAATAATCATAGTGGAATCAAGGGTACAGATTCAAACGACCATTCTGCCCTAAGACTATGGATGAATCCGTTTAAGGAATTTACTCCTAACAAATTCTTATATGATTTCTAGTAGAATTGGAGAGCATTAAGTAGAAATATGATACATCGCTCTTTCCCTAAAAAAGAGTAGGGGATGCTCTGAATAGAAGACGCGGGAATAGAGAGATTTTTTCTTTCATTTGTTACCTTTTTTATAAGCAAATGACGTAAGAATACACCATAAAATTAGGATAGATAAATATTTATTAGATACCTAACTTACCCATGTTTATTTTTATTTTTGACCTAAACCCTACTGCTGCCCCGCTTTCTATCTTTCTATGAAAGAGTAAGGAGGTCTTATCCACAATCCAAAAATTGATTTTTGACCAGCCTATTCAATCTAATTCTCGATAGAATCAGTAGCCTTTACTTTAGTGTATGTAGGTAGCATAAGATGTACGAAGTGTATGTAGTAAGATGTATGATAAAGTGTATGTAGTAAGATGTATGATAAATAAAATGTATGATAATTAGGAAGTATTTCTATTTCTTCGCAAAGTCCCTTCTTCAATCTTATATTGAAAAAAGAATGCCCCTTAGGGACCTTTGGCTACGAAGATTTCTGACATCTTAGTCTCGTAGTTTTAAATTCCCGAATCGAATTGATTTAAATTAATAAAAGAATAAGGAAATGCTACCTCATCCCTATTGGTAGCCGTTTGGGCCACTGCCCACAAAACAAACCCTAGTTTGAGGGTAGAACTATGGTATGGATTCTCAAAATCCAGTATCGCCAAACCTAGTTACTCTCGTGCCCCAACTTAAGGGGGTACGAATTTGTCGAGTTTGATCAATACTATAATCCTAAGTATTTTATTGATCAGGCGGCACCCAGATTTGACCTGGGGGTAAAGGATTTGCAGTCCCGTGCCTTACCACTTGGCCATGCCGCCAAAAAATCTGATCTAAAATCGAGAAAAGAGCAAGTATTCATTCACATTTTTTTACTAATTACTAAAACCTTTTTTTTCTTTTATCTTGAATCTAATTCTACTTACTTTTTTAGAATCTTTTTCAAAAAATTGATTTCTGCTTTTTTTATCCAGTTTCGCTTATTCTCCTCGATGGATTGTATCTTAAAACACACATTGCTAAAACTAGAAAACTTCCCGCTTCTTTCTATTCTATTGAGATGACAAAGAAGAAAAGAAGAAAAAGTGGATTTCCAGTCGCAGGCTGCAAAATTCAGAACAAATTAGAACAATTAACTATAATATAATAAAATTATAATATAATATAATTAACTATAATATAATAAAATAAAACTATAATATAATAATATAATAAATATAATAATATTATTATTATTTTTTGAATTGCAGTAGTGAACGACTCTTAAATCGGTATTCCCTCCATTATTTTGAATGGCATAATAAAATAGAATAAGAATAAATGTTTCCCTAATCTGTATATAGGGAAACTACAGGTCCGAACAGCATTATTATCTATAGATCCCCCTTATGTACATATTCCTATGGGGAATCGTGCTTTAATTTTTCATTGTATTAAATATCTTGAATAAAATTTAAAGGAATCACAATTAAGATCAGAAATACGTGTAGATACAGAACTCAATAGTCCCAATATAACCAATACCATCTCATTTCCTCGAACAACCACAATAGGTTGTATAACACTTCCCTGCGTCAACAATACCTGCAAATATCACTTCAATGTATGCATAGGAATGCAATGTGTAGGTCCTCTGCCTTCATACCTCTGAGAGTATAAAACCACATCATCTGCAAACATCAATTCAATGAATGCATATAAAAGCAATGCATATGTCCTCTTCCTTCATACCTCTAAAGGTATGGAGCCACATCGTACCCCTCCTCGAGCAACGTACGATGCTAAGTTGTACCGGTACGGTCGGACCATAGGTCATGACAAAACTTCAGATGCAAGTGAATCATGCAATGTATATGGCATGCTGCATTTATCAATATACTTCACTTCCTTCATATACAATACAAACCTCAAATAATACCTTTAGATACAATACAAACCTCAAATAATACTTTGTTTACCTTCAGGGGTGTGAATTAATCTCATGGGTCATACTCGAATCATAATCATCATCAATATATGATTGAGAATCAGTATAATACAAGTAAGTAAAGCATCACCATAGAGTTCAATTATGAAAGAATTCCATAATTCTGAATATTAGAGTGTAGGCGATAAAAAAACAAGTCAAAATGGTAGCAACCACCGCTACATTCACTTGCCTTCATCGAAGAAGAAAAGTGTACTAGGCATGATCCGGAGTGTAGCCACCTGCTAGCGGGCATAAAACTTTGTACAAATATTTCACAAACATTTGCCAACAATTAACAAATCGCTCCTACACTTGAAACCAAGACCCGGTGGAAAGACTCCCACCCTGAACCACATGCCAAACAGCAGCAGTGCTGTTTATTAATTTTGTATCTTTAAAATTATAATAGTGATGATATAAAACAAATACTCTAGGAGTATCTACACAAAGTACTCTACAACTTCGGTATTCAATGGATAATTAAATTCTGCCATCTATAAGTTCTAAAACATCTGACAAGATAACTGATTGAATCTGTTTCACATAGTAGCATAGTTAACTTCAAAATTCGATATCTCCCAAACTACTCAACCCAAAAATATGAAATTCTGCTGGCAGTAAGAAATTTTATCCCTCTACAAAAGACTACGTAGTTATAAGAGCCAATTCGGCCATTTACTAGATGAAACCCACCAGTGAATAGACCCACTCATTTTTGTCAGGCAAACAGGAACAGCCACAGTAAAACAAACATAACTGGAGTTTCATAATTCATATGAATGCACTCTTTAACAATCTAGAAAGCTTATGAAAGTATCTACAACTTCTTTAACCAACCTAAAGTTTAATGTTGTTGATAAAATTGCCTAAAACTTAAGAGAACAGATTCTACACAGAATTATGAGACTGAAAAACTGCTATAATCAAACTGCAATAACTTTCTGATCTGATGTCCGATTGAGGTGTTCTTCACAGCCACGGAAAGATCTACAAATTGTATTCAACTTATAGACATACTTTTTATTTTTTCGAGGCCACTAAGACCACGGAAAACTGCCATGAACAGAAATTGTTGAATCTGTCATTCTGTAGAAACTAAATTCGAGGTCAAAACCTAACCCAACATCTAATCCAACCTTTAATCCTTCAATCCCCATGATCCACAACATCCAAAAGCACATAATTATAGGGAGGAACAAGGATCCCATCCTTACCTAGGGTTTCCCAAAGAAAATCTGCAAGAAGAGATGGGGTAGAACATCTTCTTGATCCTCTCTTCCTCTTCAATTCAACGTGCTCCTCCTCTTCTCGATCCTTGCTGTGTAGGGGAAGATCTAGGAAGGAGGAACCAATGAAGGGCTGTAACACCCCAGGTGTTACCCAAGGCCCTGGCCAAAGGAGCACACTTGTGTCCTACTCACCCTTTATGCTAAATTGGAAAGTGAAGGCACTCAAAGCTTTAGAATCATGGTTAGGATAAGTATTAATCATAACAAGAAAGAAACCCTAGCCTTCATCCATTCTCACTCATGAAAAAGGTTCTAAAACCCAAATTCCCCTCTTAAAGCCATTAAACCCTAAACATGGGATTAAAGGGGGAAGATTGGGCAAATGGCCAAATCACAAAAGGGAACCTTTACCAAAGATGAAGTATATTAGTAAATCTACAAAATGTATTAAGAGAGGTATTACAAAAAAGGCCCAACAAAAACTCCAAAATAATTCACTAAGTGGGGAGCACACTAGAACCATTCAAAATTCTCTAAGTCCCCAAAACCAACCCTAGCCCAAAGATCAAATGTGTTCACCCTTGTGCTGGCGCCAAAACCATGTGGACCAAATAGCAAAAAGTGGCCAAATTACCCAAGGCATATCCCTGAAAATTTTGAAATAAAACCAAGGTCGTTTGACATGGTTTGACATCAGTTTTGTTGCTAGTGAACAGTGCAGACACACAAGACTTGGCGCCCACATATCTTGTAAACTAGGGCAGATCTTCCATTGGAACTTACACAAACTAGCTAGCCCTAGGTGCTAGGAAGAGATCTTGCACAAGACATTTGGCGAGATTCGCACGTTTTGGAGCTCTGCTGGCGCAAGAACTCGGGCAGATGAACACGACCACGTGTTCGACGTGCCCTAGCGACGCCAGAGCACACCCTCAGCGGTCCGCCCACGCGCGCAGCCCCGCGTCGTGCCAACCCCGCGTCCACGCCCGCGCCCGCGGCTATAAAAGCCACCCCGGCCTCGACCGTACACCCCCGCGCATCCCAGACCCAACCCGAGCTCGAGTTCGCCGGCGTATGCCTAGTGAACGGTGTGCCAGCGGCTATGCAAGCCACGACCACTGTAGACCGGCCAAACCAGCCACTCTCTGTCCCGTCCGACCCTTGGGTTAGCTTCTACGGACCTCGGTGAAGCTCCCCGAGCCAAGGATTGAACAATACCTCGCCGGAGACGCCGGATCGACGTCGCCAGACTTCAACCGGCCGCCGTCGCACGTAGACCGAGCTCCACGGTAAGTCATTCGTCGATTCCTTGCACCTATAGCATCCTTAGCATTCCGTGAAGCTCCCTGTGCCACTTGATTGAGCCCTACCTTTGTGAGCAAGCCGGAGCACACGCCGCCGACGAGGCCGACCGCCTGTGCACGCGGTCAGACCTATTCCGGCCATCACCGTCGACGACCTGCACCTCGACGTGACCGCCAGGACCTCCCAGATCTCACCCAGCCCTTCACCGGACCTCCCTCGCCGCCGGTAAGCCGCGCCGTCCTTTTTTCTCTCCACGGTTATTGTTTCAAGGGGGAAGGAGCCCAGGTTGAAAGAAGGAAAAGCCAGAGGGGATTTTGTGAAGTCAGTGACTCAGAGGAATAGTTCCGGAGGGGTATGGTTTAAAGGATTAGTTAAGGGAAACCCCAGGGGCCTCGGCAAACTGGTTTTCTTTAAACCTTTTAAACTTTATTCTTTTAAATGCATACAGAACTTGCAAAATTTATAACTCCAATTTGATCTAGCCAAATTTGGTCAAACTAATTTTGCTAGGTTCTAAATAATATGAACTATTTAGGAAAAATAACAAACACCCTTTGTACTGCACGAATTTTTAAAGTTTTTATTTAAATAAGTATACTGCCCAAAACTAAATAAATAGGGGAAAGGTAGATATACTTTTCGACTGAGGGTAAGAAAAATCAGAGGCATGCCCAACTACTTGTTAAACTCCCGAGTGTACTAGATTAAGAAGAGATTAACCAAAAAACTTGTTTTAGTCCAAACATTAAAAAAATGGAAAAGGGAATTAAAAATATGAACTAGAGGGCAACCACATTTTTCCTAGCTTACTTAAGTAGCATAGTTCACATGAAAATTTTGTTGAACCCTCTGTTAGTATAAAAGAAATGCACTACATTTTATTTATTAAAAACAATGAGAACTTAGAAAATTTCTAGAGAAATAATCCTAAGAAGAAACCACCCCAATCCTTGGGATAACTAATAATATGCTAGTTTGAATCTAGGAAAAATATGAGTTCTGTTTTTTGATATTTTTCAAATGACAAGTTAGTTATAAGTACATTTTTGGCATTAAACTTTAGAAAATCACAACTAAATAACCATTACATCACTTTCTGTGATTTTTGGCACAGAGACCTATTATCACCCATAAATCTTGGCAAAAATAAATTTTAGTCCAGAATCCTCACCTAAATCTGAGCTGTAGTGCAAAGTGACCTTTTACCCTTACTTTTGTCATTTTTGTCCAAGGGTTATCTGAATTAATTCTAACCTCAAAATTTTAAAATAAACTACAGAGATCAATGTTTACCCACTATAATTTTTATAACATTTTTGGAAAATACTAAATTGCCATGGTAGTTCAAAGTACTCAATAATAAGCATAATAGAAAGTAAAAGGAGAATTGTGGAAGAAATTAATAATGTACAACTAAATCCTCCTAAGAGTCCCATAAAACATAAAGGAGGTGATTGAAAGTTTTAAGTTCATTCAAGACCCTAAGAGGAGTGTATGAAACCCTTAACACACCATCCGACAAAGAAAACCCTAGTGTACCCAGTGTTTTAATACTGTTTCACTATACGTAGCATTTACAAAATTACATTTTACTGATATGCATATATCTTATTCATTGCATTCGATAGAATGTAATCTCGCTGACGGAGAGTACATCCTCGTTCCGGAGCAAGGAGTTGCTCAGGAGGTAGTCCAGGAGCCAGCACCAGAGCCTGCCATCGAGGATCTGTCTGCCCTAGCTTTGAAAGGCAAGCCCCGGTTTTATCCATGACCATGTATATATACTATTTTACTACACTTATGATTGTAGGTTTGTACTGTGCACTTAAGTGTAGGAGTTGTTTCAAACCCTAGTTGCATGAACTCAGGATTCCTTTGAGATGGATACTAGTATGCTAGGTCGAGTAGCTGCTTTACTAATTACGGATCTCGGTAGAAGTCGAGTGATTTTTCTAGCACTCGCGCGAGGTCAGGAATTGGTTGTATCCATTTTTTATATCGTAATGATGATGGTCTGTGGACAATGATCCATGGGGATGCGTTGTCTACGAGACGGAAATTGGAATAAGGATTAAGGTGTGGTACCGTGTGTTAAGCGTTTGAACGTACTAAGCACATGCCGAGAAATATGATAAATCAGTAAGCCTAGTACTTGAGTGAACCTGGCAGCAGACTTTGCCCCTCATGCAACCTAAGACATGGTCTCCCATTCCAGTTATGGTGGGTACAAGTGCGGTTACTGCACGACGGTAGTCGGGGTCAGTGAGGCATTGTACGCCAAGGCGGTGAGCCCTGTTCTGTTGACAGGGAATCGATGGGGACGATTGATATGTGTGGGGACGGAGTGCCTCGCCACGTCGTGTGTTTAGGTTTACCTTGCAAGGTTTAAAAAAACTCGATTCAAATCGTCTGCTTCTCGCAGCTAATGAGACTGCTTGATCCATGCTGCTACATTGAGTAATAACTGGAAATGAGTTGATTGGCAAAAGATGTTGATTGTTAAAATGCCTGATACCATGTATGAATAGCTAGATATACATCTAGTCTTAAGAGAATCACACTAAGACTTGAAAAGCTAAAATTTGATTTTTAGACTCAGCTAGTGCTTTTGGCAAACCAACCCCCTCACCCAAACATTTGCATGTCTAGAGGTAGAGGAGTAGACTCCTCACACCGGGTAAGTCTAGCTGAGTATTAGTATACTCAGTCTTGCTTGTGGCATAATTTTTCTTACAGGTTCTCTGGAGGATATGGTTGCTGGAGTGACTTGGCCGTCTACCTTGCCACCGGGTTGGACAGTCGAGTGGGACCCTACCTCAGCAGGAGAGGAGCAGGAGGAGTGATGGGCCAGGCTTCCCCATCCTCCCTTTTTATATTACCATTAGTTAAATTCCACTGCAATCCGAACAATGATTACTACTTTTGCAAAACTCTAATGATGTTGTAATAACCTTAAGTACTTCTTTAAATCATGGTTTTATGCTTTATCGTATTTGCTCTGTGCCTCACCTTCGAGTGAGTACGTGGTACTTGATCCTGTTAGTGGCCTTGTCGGACTAGATCCGAGGGACTAGCGTTTTATTCCGATTTAAGTGTGGTCTAGCCTCTAAGGCGGGACTTAGGCACTTAAGTTGGAATAATTCGGGCGGTTCCGCCATAGCTGGTATCAGAGCTTGTACCACCATAGAGGAATCAATAAATCGTAATTACCAACCTTTTAAAAAGTAAAACTTGTTTAGAAACCAATGTTGGATAGATCATTAAGACGATAAGGATAGACCTAGATCGTGAAGCCTTAGGATACTAGATGGGTAGCTAAGTGGCTAATTGAATTTGCCCTACATGCTGCTATGATATAGGTGGAGGATTTCTCTATCCCTATATGCTTGATGTGAGGTCGCCGAGGACGAGCATGCATGCATTATTTTCTAGCTACTTAGTAAAAGGTCAAGATTCATGAAAGCTACGTAATCAAAGAGGCACCGTAATAAGAATAAAGTTTACATCAAAGATCTCAACTTAACCATTGGAAAGCCAAGCACTAGTTTCCTTTTATTTTGGGTAATTCTTTTTCTTTTTTGCTTACGCTTACCCTTACACAAATGACTTCTCACGAATCCTCGGAAGGAGGGAATGCACAATCCCACACGGACGGGCTTGCACGAGAGGGTTTTCCCTGTATTTTGTGGGAGGTACTGCAGGGAGCTGGTTATGCTACGCCTCCCCAGTACGCGGTCCAGTTGTTTGAGGAGCACTAGGTACCCCGCTGTAGGGTGAGGATGACTTTGGAGCCTTATCCCTTGCAGCCAGGCTGGCGTTCATTGGGCTCCGAGTCTTTCAGTTTCAGGGCCGAGGATACTATTGAGTCCACAACTCTCCACGTGCTGACGACCTTCTGCGGCTTTCACCCCTTGGAGCTATCGACCCATCCCATTGTCTTGTTCCCCGCTGAGAAGGAGGATGACCCAATGTGGAAGGATCGGGTGGAGCACGCCAAGGATGTGTGGGCTCTTTACCCTAGACAGACCGCTCACCTGACGGTCCAATGCATGAATGCCCTGTATCATCTGCAGGCAGTGCGAGGTGAGGCAATGTCCTAGCTGATGGGACTAGTGGAGTCTACTAAGATCACCCTGGATAACAGGGAGGACCTTGTAATAGACTTGTCCACTGAGATGGTGGAAAAGGATCTCTAGGTGGAACAGATGGCCACCCAAATCCAAGAACTTGAGGATCAGGTGGAGGCCAGGGAGAACACCATCGAGGTTCTGGAAGATCAGCTCCAGACCACACAGCAACAGTTTGAGGAAGTCAACCAGCACTTGGATCTGCACCATCAAGAAATTCAGGACATGGAGGCAGAAGGGGCCAATGAGGATGTAGACATCGAGAGAGGAGAGGAGCTGGAGCCTGCATCCAGCTTGGACACTGCTGGCTCAGGAAGACCACCTTCCCCCGAGTCTAGCGTTGCCTCGTTTGCTCATTAGATTTTAGGGCTAGGATAGAAGTGCGCAGCGGTAGAACTCCTCGAAACTAGCTTAGCTTTTGCACCTTGGAGGTACTAGGCTAGAGAGAGTCGAGAATTTTGAGCACTGCTGTAACCATTGCAAAAACTCTTTTGGCATGATAAATGATGGATGGTATCTACTTTAAGTATGAATGACATTTTATTGCATTGGTATCAACTGTGGGAGGCAAGGAATTACTGAAAATCTTACAAACCTTGTTATTTAAGATCTTTTATCATATGCAATCATGGATTTCAAAGTATGATATTAAGAACATCCTAAATTTCAGATGGTAGGAAGAGCGCGCCATGGACAGAATGAGCGCATTCCTCCACCACCACCGCCGCCTCCTACCATGAAAGAGCTGATGGCTCAGCAGAATGAGATTCTGCGACAGCTAGCTCAGCGTCAGCCACCACCTCAGCACTATGGTGGTGGTGATCATCAGCAGCGTCCCCCAGCGGCGGCCACCTATCAGGAGTTTCTCAGTACTCAGCCGTCGTTGTTCACTCGAGCAGAAGACCCAGTCGACACAGATTTTTGGCTTAGGGTGGTGGAATCCAAGTTCCCACTGCTTAATGGAGGTTGTTCTGATGCGGCCAAGGTCCGCTTCGCCACCCAGCAGCTTCGTGGACCCGCGCGGACATGGTGGGATCATTTCCTTGCTATGCAGCCGGTGGACCACGTGGTTGAGTGGGGAGAGTTCAAGGCAACATTCAGAGGTCATCACATACCAGCAGGCATCATGGACCACAAGCTCAATGAATTTCTGGCTCACTCAGGGAGGTCATACAGTGTTGCAGTACGCCCAAGCCTTTAATGACCTGTGTCAGTACGCAGGCTATCATGCTGACACGGATGAGAAGAAGAGAGACAAATTCAGGAGGGGCCTCAGTACTAAGCTCCACGACCGTCTCAACACAGTCAGGGCCAACATGGCCATCTCTCAGGAGGATTGCATCACCGCCCGCCAGGCAGAAAAGAAGAGGAAAACCCCTATGGCAGGACCTTCAGCTCAGCCTTAGCACTTCAGGATTGTGTCCAACACTCAGAATAGGGGACCTCAGCAGCAGCAAGGACCATGGGTGATCCACCCACAATAGCAGCAGCAGGCACCCAACCGCGCTCAACCCCTAGTTCAGAGGAACAACAACCAGCCACAACAGCAGTACCGTCAGGGCAATGACAACAGGTGTTTCACTTGTGGCAGCACCGAACATTATGCCAAGAATTGTCCCAAGAACCAGAAGAGGCAGGGGTAGAATGCAAATCTGAACCAAGGCAAGAGGCAGAGGGTGCAAGTGAGGTAAGGCAGGCTGAACTTCACCACATTGGCTGACATTCCAGATACTGTTTCCATTTTGAATTACCATGTTGTCGTCATTCTTTTTTATTCTAGTGCATCACACAGTTTTATCAGTGCAAAATTTAGTGCCAAATGTCAGTTACCTTTTCATCACACAAATGGGGGCATTACGATTTCAACACTAGGAGGCAGGGTTGCCACCTATCAGATCAACCGGCATGTGCCAATAAGATTGGGTAGTTTCATAATTAAAACCACCCTCCTAATCATGGGATTGGAGAGCGTGGATATCATCTTAGGGATTGACTGGCTATCACGACACCATGCTGTGATGATGGATGTCGCAGCAAGGGCCATTGAAATTCACTCACCAATGGATGGAGAGATCACCTTGTACCTACCCGACCAAGGTTGTACCCGTTCTTGTGCCTTCGCCCTGATAGAGTCACCCGTAGAGAGGATTCCAGTGGTCTGTGAGTACCCTGATGCCACCTGACAGGGACATAGAGTTTGCAATAGAGCTACAGCCCAGAACGGCACCTATATCCAAGAGACCCTATAGAATGCCAACAGTAGAGTTAGCAGAGCTGAAGAAGCCGCTACAAGAGTTGTTGGACAAGGGATTCTGTAACACCCCAGGTGTTACCAAGGCCCTGACTCCCTACTTGCACCTATGACCTGTTATCTCATGTGGTTAAGTGGAAGAGAGGGAGCCCCAAAACCTTGGGAACCAAGTATTAACCAAGAATGTTAGTGACCAAAAGCATTACCCAAGCTTTTATGCAGTTATCACCTTTGGGCAAGAGAAGAACCAACCCTAGACCTTCTTGAGCTCTTAACTCCCAAAACCCTGGTTTAAGAAGGGAAAGATTAAGCAAATGTGCAAAGCCTAAGTTAACCCTTAGCCAAAGTTTAATTAGCACTATAATCTGCAAATATAGAGATGAAACATTGCAAAAAGACCCCTTAAGGAACCCCAAATCCATTCCTTAAGTAGAGAGAGAGCTAGAGCTCTCTAATTCCCTCTAAGTCAAATTCTACACCTAATCTAAAGATCCATCATGTTCACTTAGTAGATGGCACCAAGACCACCTAAGTTGTATACCAAAAATGTGGCATACCACCTAAGGCACCCACTGGAAAAAGTTGAGACCGAGCCCTAGATGTTTGACATGATTTGGCATGGCTTTTGTCGCGAGGTGGGCAGAGGGACAAGCCAGATTTGGCGTCCGCATATCTCCCTAACTAGGGCATATCTGCCATGGGGACTCACACATAAGAGGTAGCCCTAGGTACCAGGAAGAGGCCTGCGCCGAATTTTTGCCAAGATTCGCACGCTAGCGATCTCGGCGAGCTGTTGAACACGGGCAGAAGAACACTTCCACGTGTTCGACGCGCTCTGAGCGCGCCAGAGCACGCCCGCGCCCGACCCCGCGCGCCCCGCGCCACGCTGAGCCGTGCCCGTGTCCCCTGCTCGCGCCCGCGCCTATAAAGCCCCCTCAGACGTCGACCGTACTCCTCCACGCACGCTCGACCTCACCGGAGCTCGAAACCACCGGTGTTTGCCCCGCGCACGACGTGCCAGCGGCCACCCGAGCCCCTGCCACCGTAGACCGGCCAACAGAGCCATTCCCAGCCACGCTCGACCGTCAGAAGAGACCGTGCATGCCTCGGTGAAGATTCCCGAGCAAGGAATCGGACTTTGCTTCGTCGGAGATGGCATTCCACGGTCGCCGGACTTCATCCGATCGCCGGTGAACGTAGACCGGGTAAATCTCTGCCCCATTCTTCGATTCCTTGTGCACATAACCTCTACGTCATCTCATGGAGCTCATCACACCGTCTAATTGAACCAGATCGTCGTGGTTCAGCCGGAACACCCGCCGCCGACGAGATCACCCGCCTGCGCACGTGGACCGGCCGATTCCGGCCACCACCGCCGTCGAGCCGTACAGCGCTGTGACCGCCAGGACCTCCAGAAGCCAACCCCACCCCTCGCCGGCCCTCTCTCACCGCCGGTAAGCCGCGCCGCCCTTTTTTCGCGGGTACTGTTTGCATTAGGGGAAGGACCTCGGGGAAGAATAAAGAATGGTCGGGGGGTTTTTTGAACTGTCAGTGACTCAGGGGAATAGTGGCGCAGGGGTAGAAATGAGTGGGTTGATTTGGAATAAACCCAGGGTCCTCGGTGTAAACTGGTTTTCCAGGAAACCTTTTAATATTTCTAATTTAAATGCAAAAAGAGCTTGTAAAATTCATAACTTCAGTTTTATTCAACCAAATTTGGTCAAACCACTTTTGCCTGATTCTAAATAATGTGAACTACTTAGGAAAAATACAAAACCCCCTTAGTACTGCAAAAAAATTTAAAGTTTAGATTTAAATATTGATTTGGCCAAAAGCTAAATAATAAAAGGAAAAATAGATACACTGTTAGACTGAGGTTAAGAAAAATCAGAGAAGTACTTAATCACTCCCTAATCTGTTTAAAAATAGTAAACCCCTCAGTACACCCAGTTAAGGTAGAGTTTACCAATTAAATCCTTTTTAGCCTAAAGTTAGAGAAAATAGTAATGGAGGTTTAAATAAAGAACCAGGGAGCACCCAAATTTTTGTTAGTTTACTTATTCAGTATAGTTCACTAGCAAAATTTATTATACCCTTGTTTAGTATAGAATAAATGGGATACCTTTTATTTTAGGAAAACAAGGAAAACTTAGAAAAACCCTAGAAAAATAACCCCAAGGAGAAAACACCCCAACCCTTGGGATAACCAATGTTTTGTTATTAAGGACATAAGACCTCAAATTTATAGGGCAGACTACAATAACAAATAGTAACCCACTGAAATTTTTATAGAATTTTTGGAAGAAGTTAAATCACTGTTGTAGTTCAAACCCACACTAGAATTCATAAATAGAAAATGAAAAAGGGGAATTAATAATGGAGAGTAATGTCATTTTTACCCAACCAGCAAAATCCCTCAATTGTCTACTAAAACATCTAAGGGAAATCCAAGTTACAAATCCACTATGCTTATCCCTAACAAAACCCAAACCTAAAATTGATAAGCATACACCACTAAGAGCCACGTATAACCAAGAAAACCCTAAGTTACTAACAAACTTAGTTTTCTTTTACTTAGCATGATGTTTGCTAAATCCTGCATAATCATGGCATACATAATCTTATTCATTGCATTCGATAGATTGCAACCTCGCTGACGGAGAGTATGTCTTCGGGCCAGAGCAAGGAGCTGCTCAGGAGGTAGCCCCGGATCCAGCACCAGAGCCTGCACCAGAGGATCTGCCTCCCCAGCCTTGGAAGGCAAGCCCCTGTTTTATGCATAACCTGTTTATTATGCTATTTTACTACACTTAATGATTGTAGGATTGAATGTGCACTTAAGTGTAGGAGTTGTTTGAAACCCTAGTTGCATGATCTCAAGAATCCTATTGAGATGAATACTAGTATGCTAGGTCGATTAGCTGCTATGCTAATTAGGGATCTCGGTGGAAGTCGAGTGATTTTCTAGCACTCGTGCTAGGTCATGAATTGGTTGTACCCACTTTCATATCATATTGATGATTGGTCTGTGGACACGGATCCATGCGGATGCGTGGTCTACGAGATGAAATTGGAATAAGGATTAACGTGCGGATACCTGTGTCAAGCGTTTGAATGTACTAAACATATGCCGAGAAATATGGTAAATCGGTAAGCCTAGTACCTGATTGAACCTGCCCGCAGACATATCCCCTCACGCGACCTGAGACATGGTCTCCCATTCCGGTTATGGTGGGTACAGGTGCGGTCACTGCACGACGGCAGTCGGGGTCAGTGAGGCATTGTACGCCAAGGCGGTGAGCCCTGATCTGTTGCCAGGGAATCGATGGGGACGGAGTGCCTCGCCACGTCGTGTGTTTAGGTTTACCTTGCAAGGATAAAAACTCGATTCGAATCGTCTGCTTCTCGCAGCTAATGAGACTGCTTGATCCATTGTACTGCATTGAGTAACAAGTGAAAATGTGATGATGTGACAAAAGATGTTGATTGATAAATATGCTTGATACCATGAATGAGTAGGTAGTACACATTTAGTCTTAAGAGAGTCACACTAAAACTTGACAAAGCTAAAACTTGATTTATAAACTCAGCTAGTGCTTTTGGCAACCAAACCCCTCAGCCAAACAGCTGCATGTCTAGAGGAAGAGGAGAAGACTCCTCACACCGGGTAAGTCTAGTTGAGTATTAGTATACTCAGCCTTCCTTGTGGCATAATTTTACAGGTTCTCTGGAGGACATGGTTGCGGGAGTGACTTGGCCGTCCATCTTGCCACCGGGTTGGACAGTCGAGTGGGACCCTACCTCGGCCGAGGAGGAGCATGAGGAGTGATGAGACAGGCTTCTCCATCTCTCTGTTTATTTATCGTTAGTTTTATTCCGCTGCACTTCGAACAATGATGACTACTTTTGCTAAGACTCCGATGATCATGTAATAAGTTTAATACTCCTTAATGTATGGTTTTATGCTTTATTGTATTTGCTCTGTGACTCACCATCGAGTGAGATTGTGGTACTTGATCCTATCAGTGGCCTTGTCGGACTAGATCCGAGGGATTGACGGGTTATTCCCATTTAAGTGTGGTCTAGCCTCGAAGGCGGGATTTAGGCACTTAAGTTGGAATAATTCGGGCAGTTCCGCCACAGCTGGTATCGAAGCTTGTACCACCACAGAGGAATCAATAAACTATAAATACCATACTTTTCCAAAGTAAAACTTGGTAGAAACAGATGTTGGATAGATCGTAGGACGATCAGTATAGACCTAGGACGTGAAGCCTTGGGAGGATAGAGGGTATCTAGGTGGCTAATATAGTAAGCCCTATCGGCTGCTATAAGGGATGGGAGTTCTTCCCTATTCCCTCTAAGTTGATGTGAGGTCATTCAGGACGAGCATGTATGCATCCTTAATTAAACTAAAAAATAATTGGGTAAGAACTTTAATACAAAATAATGGCAAAGTAAGTACACCCAGTACCACTGTCGTAGTTATAGAGAGGCTGAGTTGTGATCCCTTTTTCTTTTTATAATTCTTTTTCTTTTACTTACGCTTAACCGTACACAGATGACTTCCCATGGATCCACGGACGAAGAGAATGCACAGTCCCACACTGACGGGCTTGCTCGAGAGGGTTTTCCCCGTATCTTGTGGGAGGTACTTCAGGGAGCTGGTTACATGACATCTCCCCAGTACGCGGTGCAGCAGTTCGAGAAGCACCGAGTGCCCCGCTGTAGGGTGAGGATGACCCTGGAGCCTCATCCCCTGCAGCCAGGCTGGCGTTCGCTGGACTCTGAGTCCTTTGGATACCGGGCTGAGGATACGATCGAGGCGATTGCTCTTCACGGACTGACCACTTTCTGCGGATTCCACCCCTTGGAGCTGTCCACTCACCCCATTGGCTTGTTCCCCGCTGAGAAGGAGGACGACCCAATGTGGAAGGACCGAGTGGAGCATGCCAAGGATATCTGGGCCATCTACCCAGGTCAGACTGCTCAATTAACGGTGCGGTGCATGAATGCCCTGTATCACCTGCAAGTGATGCGTGGAGAGGCAATGTCCCATCTGATGGCATTGTTGGAGGCGACAAAGATCACCTTGGATAACAGAGAGGAACTTGTGGTTGACTTGTCCACTGAGATGGTGGAAAAGGACTTACAGGTGGAGCAACTGTCAAATGAGATCCAAGAGCTTGAGGAACTAGTGGGAACAAGGGAGAACACCATCGAGGTTCTCGAGGATCAGTTAATCAACACCCAGCAGCAGCTTGCAGAGGCTAACCAGCACCTGGATATGCACCACCAGGAGATCCAGGACATGGAGGCCAACGAGGATGTCGACATCGAGGGAGGAGAAGAGCCTGCCTCCAGCTTGGACACTGCTGGCTCAGGGAGACCACCTTCCCCCGAGTCGAGTGTTGCCTCGTTTGCTCACTAGGTCGCAAGGATAGAGTTAGAAGTCTGTGATGGTGGGACTCCTCGAAGCTAGCTTAGCTTTTGCACCTTTGGGGTACTAGGCTAGATAGAGTTGAGTCTTTTGGGCTATTGATGTAATCGTGATAAACTCTTTTGGAAGCATAATTGGTGAATGCTGTCAGTTTTAATTTAAAGGGGAAGTTGGATAATGTGGAATTTTTATAATTATGCAAAAATATTTTGGTTTTGCCCTTTTTGACTCTTTCACCACGAGTAAACCTTGAACCTCAAAAATATGATATTGAGAATATATTATGATTTTTCAGATGGCTGGAAGAGCGCGTCGTGGTCAAAATGAACGCGTTCCCCCACCACCGCCACCGCCTACTACTCTGCAGGAGCTGATGGCTCAGCAAAATGAGATCTTGAGACAGCTAGCTCAGCGTCAGCCGCCACCTCATCACTATGGTGGTGGTGATCATCAGCGTCACCCCGCGGCAGCCACCTATCAGGAGTTCCTCAGTACCCAGCCACCATTGTTTACCAGGGCAGAGGACCCCCTTGATGCTGATGTATGGTTGAGGGTAGTGGAATCCAAATTCCCGCTACTCCATGGAGTTTGTTCAGAGGTGACTAAGGTCAGGTTTGCCGCCCAGCAGCTTCGCGGACCCACGCGGACATGGTGGGACCATTTTCTTGCTATGCAGCCAGAGGACCGAGAGGTGGAATGGAGAGAGTTCAAGGCAGCTTTCAGGGGGCACCATATACCAGCGGGCATTATGGACCGCAAGCTCAACGAGTTTCTGGCACTCACTCAAGGGAACCGGACAGTGTTACAGTATGCTCAGGCCTTCAATGACATGTGCTAGTACGCCGGATATCACGCAGACACGGACGAGAAGAAGAGGGACAGGTTCAGGAGGGGGCTCAGCACTAAGCTCCGTGACCGTCTCAACACAGTCAGGTCCAACAGCTATAATGAGTTAGCCAATATGGCCATTTCTCAGGAGGATTGTATCACAGCTCGTCAGGCAGAAAAGAAGAGGAAGACCCCTGTGGCAGGACCGTCAGCTCAGCCACAGCGCTTCAGGATCGTGTCTGACACTCAGAACAGGGGACCCCAGCAGCAACAAGGACGATGGGTGATCCGACCACAGCAGCAGCAGGCACCCAACCGCACCCAGTTTCCAGCTCAGAGGAACAATCAACAGCAGCAGCAATATCGTCAGGCGAATGACAACAGGTGTTTCACTTGTGGCAACACCGGACATTATGCCAAGAATTGCCCCAGGAACCAGCAGAGGCAGGGACAAAATGCCAACCAGAATCAAGGCAAGAGACAAAAGGTGCAGGTGAGGCAAGGCAGACTGAACTTCACCACCATGGCTGACATTCCAGAGGGAGCACCTGTCATGACTGGTATCTTTTCAGTTTTGAATTATCCTGCTATTATACTTTTTGATTCTGGTGCATCACATAGTTTTATCAGTGCCAAATTTAGTGCCAAATGTCAGTTACCTTTCCATCATACCAATGGGGGTATTACAATTTCAACACCAGGAGGCAGGGTTGCCACATACAAAATCAACAAGAATGTGCCTATAAAGTTTGGTAGTTTGATAATCAAAACCAACCTCCTCATTTTGGGTTTGGATAGTGTGGATATCATATTGGGAACTGACTGGTTAACCAAACATCAGGCCACGATGGATATTGCAGCTAGGGCCATTGAGGTGCGCTCACCCACTTGTGGTGAAACCACATTATATTTGCCCGACCGGGGTTGTACCCGTTCTTGTGCCTTCGTTATGATAGAGTCCCCAGTGGAAAGGATCCCAGTGGTCTGTGACTACCCAGATGTTTTTCCGGATGAATTGCCAGGGATGCCACCTGATAGAGACATTGAGTTCGCAACTGAATTGCAACCTGGAACTGCTCCTACATCCAAGAGACCCTATAGGATGCCTCCAGCAGAATTGGTAGAACTGAAGAAGCAACTGCAAGAGTTGTTGGACAAGGGGTTTATTCGCCCAAGTACTTCACCTTGGGGATGCCCATCCTTGTTTGTAAAGAAGAAGGATGAAAGTCTGAGAATGTGTGTCGATTACCGCCCTCTCAATGCGGTGACCATCAAGAACAAATACCCACTGCCCAGCATTGATGTTTTGTTTGATTAGTTGGTGGGAGCCAAAGTGTTCTCCAAGATCGACCTTCGCTCGGGCTACCATCAGATCAAGATCCGTGCCAGTGATATTCCAAAAACGGCTTTCTCTACCAGATATGGGCTCTACGAATTCTTGGTGATGTCTTTTGGGCTGACCAATGCCTCGGCTTATTTCATGTATCTGATGAACTCAGTATTCATGCCAGAGCTGGACAAATTTGTGGTGGTTTTCATTGATGATATTCTGGTTTATTCCAAGAATGAGGCTGAGCACACTAAACATTTGCATACCGTACTTCAGAGACTGCGTGACCATCAGTTGTATGCCAAATTGTCTAAATGTGAATTCTGGCTGAAGGAAATTAAATTCTTGGGTCACACAATTTCTCAGGATGGGATATCAGTTGATCCTGAGAAGGAACAAGAGGTAATGGATTGGAAACCTCCTGCCACAGTGAGACAGATTCGGAGTTTTCTGGGTTTGGCAGGGTATTATCAACGAGTCATTCCGGATTTCTCCAGAATTGCCAAACCAATGACTGAACTGTTGAAGAAGGGAGTCAAGTATAATTGGAGCCAGAAATGTGAGGATGCCTTTCATACACTGAGGCAGCACTTGACAACAGCCCCAGTGCTAGCTCAACCTGATAACACCAAGCCCTTTGAAGTGTATTGCGATGCTTCGGGTACGGGATTGGGATGTGTCTTAATGCAAGATAACAGAGTAATTGCTTATGCCTCCTGAGCACTCAGACCTCATGAGCAGAACTACCCTACACATGACCTGGAGTTAACAGCTGTGGTTCATGCTCTCAAGATATGGAGACATTACTTGATGGGAGCTCACTATAACATTTACACTGATCATAAGAGTCTCAAATACATTTTCACTCAGGCAGATCTAAATATGAGGCAGAGAAGATGGTTAGAGCTAATCAAGGACTATGATTTGGAGGAGCATTACCATCCTGGCAAAGCCAATGTTGTGGCGGATGCCTTGAGCAGAAAGGCCCAGTACAATTGTATGAGCATGGATGCAAAAGTCACCACCCTGTGTGATGAGTTGTGCAAACTGAACCTGGAAGTTGTTTCTTCAGGTGCTTTAAATTATATCTCGGTGGAGCCCACATTACAAGAGCAAATAGTCAGGGCACAGATTGAAGACAAGGGTGTTCAGGTAATTAAGGAAATGATCAAGCAGAAAGCAGAAAAATACAAATGCTTCTGTCAGGACAGCAAAGGAATCCTATGGTTTGGAGATCGATTGGTTGTTCCCAAGAACCCTGAGCTCAGAAAGAAGATATTGAATGAAGCTCACCTTTCAAAATTCTCCATGCACCCGGGCAGTAATAAGATGTATCATGATCTCAGATCCTTATACTGGTGGACCAGGATGAAGAGGGAAATTGCTAAGTATATATCTAAATGCGACACCTGCCAGAGAGTCAAGGCCAGCCATCTGAAGGTAGCAGGCACTTTGCAACCCCTTCCCATACCATCTTGGAAATGGGAGGACATTTGCATGGATTTTATCGTGGGATTGCCCAATACCTCCCGGCACCATGATTCTATTTGGGTTATTGTGGATAGATTGACCAAGACCGCTCATTTCCTGCCAGTGCATACCACCCACAAGACAGAGAAATATGCAGAAATCTATGTTGATCAGATAGTGTGTTTGCATGGTATTCCAAAGACCATTGTATCTGACAGAGGAGCACTGTTTGTGGCACGCTTTTGGGAGCAGCTACAAGAATCACTTGGGACCCATGCAATAAGGAGCTCCGCATATCACCCGCAGACAGATGGCTAGACAGAAAGAGTAAACCAAATCCTTGAAGACATGTTGCGAGCCTGTGTGCTACACTATGGTAAAAATTGGGACAAGTGTCTTTCCTTGGCAGAGTTCTCCTATAATAACAGCTATCAGTCCAGTTTGAAGATGGCACCTTTTGAAGCCTTATATGGGAGAAGATGTAGAACCCCGCTGAATTGGTCACAAGCTGGAGACAGGGAAATATTTGGACCAGACTTGGTACTTGAAGCAGAGGAAAAGCTCTGAGTTATTAGGAAGAACCTAGAAGCTGCTCAGGCCAAGCAGAAGAGCTATCATGATAAGAGGCGGAAGCCTCTATAGTTTGAAGTGGGGGATCATGTTTATCTTAAGGTGTCACCCACCAAGGGTGTCCAGAGATTTGGGATCAAGGGCAAGTTATCTCCTCGCTACATCGGGCCCTATGAGATCAAAGCAAATTGTGGACCCGTAGTCTATCAATTGGAGTTGCCACCCCGCATGTCAGTTGTTCACAATGTGTTCCATGTATCTCAACTACGGAGATGTGTCCGCTTACCCACTGGAGTTTTGCCTGAACCAGAAATTGAGTTAGAACCAGATTTATCATATCAAGAACACCCCGTCAAGGTACTGGACCAAAAGGATAGATCAACACGAGCGAAGTCGATCAAAATGTATAAGGTTCAGTGGAGTCACCATTCAGTAGAAGAAGCTACGTGGGAGACTGAGGATTTTCTACGCTCTTGCTTCCCCGACTTTCTACCCAACGGAGTCGGTACGTAACCCAAAACCCCACCCCCACCTTCCCTTTGAATCTAAATATAAGAAAAACTTAGATGTTAAAGGTAGTGTAAGTTTTGGAAATGACTCAAAAATGACTTCCTTCTGAAGTCGCAAAGAGAATGACATTCGAAGAGCAGTTAACTAGAGAACTTGGATAAAAGGAGGAGCAACACACCACCACACCTTCATGGCGCCCCTCCAAAGGACTCTACTTAAAATCTCGGGACGAGATTCCTTTAAGGGGGGAGGGCTGTAACACCCTAGGTGTTACCAAGGCCCTGACTCCCTACTTGCACCTATGACCTGTTATCTCATGTGGTTAAGTGGAAGAGAGGGAGCCCCAAAACCTTGGGAACCAAGTATTAACCAAGAATGTAAGTGACCAAAAGCATTACCCAAGCTTTTATGCAGTTATCACCTTTGGGCAAGAGAAGAACCAACCCTAGACCTTCTTGAGCTCTTAACTCCCAAAACCCTGGTTTAAGAAGGGAAAGATTAAGCAAATGTGCAAAGCCTAAGTTAACCCTTAGCCAAAGTTTAATTAGCATTATAATCTACAAATATAGAGAGGAAACATTGCAAAAAGACCCCTTAAGGAACCCCAAATCCATTCCTTAAGTAGAGAGAGAGCTAGAGCTCTCTAATTCCCTCTAAGTCAAATTCTACACCTAATCTAAAGATCCATCGTGTTCACTTAGTAGATGTCACCAAAACCACCTAAGTTGTATACCAAAAATGTGGCATACCACCTAAGGCACCCACTGGAAAAAGTTGAGACCGAGCCCTAGACGTTTGACATGATTTGGCATGGCTTTTGTCGCGAGGTGGGCTGAGGGACAAGCCAGATTTGGCGTCCGCATATCTCCCTACCTAGGGCATATCTGCCATGGGGACTCACACATAAGAGGTAGCCCTAGGTGCCAGGAAGAGGCCTGCGCCGGATTTTTGCCAAGATTCGCACGCTAGCGATCTCGGCGAGCTGTTGAACACGGGCAAAAGAACACTTCCACGTGTTCGACGCGCTCTGAGCGCGCCAGAGCACGCCCGCGCCCGACCCCGCGCGCCCCGCGCCACGCTGAGTCATGCCCATGTCCCCTGCTCGCGCCCGCGCCTATAAAGCTCCCTCAGTCGTCGACTGTACTCCTCCACGCACGCTCGACCTCACCGGAGCCCGAAACCACCGGTGTTTGCCCCGCGCACGGCGTTCCCGCGGCCACCCGAGCCCCTTCCACTGTAGACCGGCCAATAGAGCCCTTCCCACCCACGCCCAGCCCTCGGAAGAGACCATGCATGCCTCGGTGAAGCTTCCCGAGCAAGGAATCGGACTTTGCTTCGCCGGAGAAGCCAGTCCACGGTCGCCGGACTTCACCCGATTGCCAGTGAACGTAGACCGGGTAAATCTCTGCCCCATTCTCCGATTCCTTGTGCACATAGCCTCTACGTCATCCCGTGGAGCTCATCGCACCGTCTAATTGAACCAGATCGCCGTGGTTCAGCCAGAACACCCGCCACCGACGAGATCACCCGCCTGCGCACGTGGACCGGCCGATTCCGGCCACCACCGTCGTCGAGCCGTACACCGCTGTGACCGCCAGGACCTCCAGAAGCCAACCCCACCCCTCGTCGGCCCTCTCTCACCGCCGGCAAGCCGCGCCGCCCTTTTTTTTCCGCGGGTACTGTTTGCATTAGGGGAATGACCTCGGGGAAGAAGAAGGAAAGGTCGGGGGGTTTTTTGAACTGTCAGTGACTCAGGGGAATAGTGGCGCAGGGGTAGAAATGAGTGGGTTGATTTGGAATAAACCCAGGGTCCTCGGTGTAAACTGGTTTTCCAGGAAACCTTTTAATATTTCTAATTTAAATGCAAACAGAGCTTGTAAAATTCATAACTTCAGTTTTATTCAACCAAATTTGGTCAAACCACTTTTGCCTGATTCTAAATAATGTGAACTACTTAGGAAAAATACAAAACCCCCTTAGTACTGCAAAAGAATTTAAAGTTTAGATTTAAATATTGATTTGGCCAAAAGCTAAATAATAAAAGGAAAAATAGATACACTGTTAGACTGAGGTTAAGAAAAATCAAAGAAGTACTTAATCACTCCCTAATTTGTTTAAAAATAGTAAAGCCCTTAGTACACCCAGTTAAGGTAGAGTTTACCAATTAAATCCTTTTTAGCCTAAAGTTAGAGAAAATAGTAATGGAGGTTTAAATAAAGAACCAGGGAGCACCCACATTTTGTTAGTTTACTTATTCAGTATAGTTCACTAGCAAAATTTATTATACCCTTGTTTAGTATAGAATAAATGGGATACATTTTATTTTAGGAAAACAAGGAAAACTTAGAAAAACCCTAGAAAAATAACCCCAAGGAGAAAACACCCCAACCCTTGGGATAACCAATGTTTTGTTATTAAGAACATAAGAAAAATATGAAATCTGTTGTTTGACATTTTTCAAATAACAAGATAGTAGTAAGTGCCTTTTTGACATTAAGCTTTAGAAAATAACAACTAAATAACCACCAAATATCCTTCTGTGATTTTTGGCACAGAGGCATGTTATGACCTTTAGATACCAGCAAAAATGACCCTTAGGACAGAACCCACCCCTAGTTAAGAATTGTAGTGCAAAGTGACCCCTTTGCCCCAACTTTTGTTATTTTTGTTCAGGGCGTACTCTATTTAATTTGGACCTCAAATTTATAGGGCAGACTACAATAACAAATAGTAACCCACTGAAATTTTTATAGAATTTTTGGAAGAAGTTAAATCACTGTTGTAGTTCAAACCCACACTAGAATTCATAAATAGAAAATGAAAAAGGGGAATTAATAATGGAGAGTAATGTCATTTTTACCCAACCAGCAAAATCCCTCAATTGTCTACTAAAACATCTAAGGGAAATCCAAGTTACAAATCCACTATGCTTATCCCTAACAAAACCCAAACCTAAAATTGATAAGTATACACCACTAAGAGCCACGTATAACCAAGAAAACCCTAAGTTACTAACGAACTTAGTTTTCTTTTACTTAGCATGATGTTTGCTAAATCTTGCATAATCATGGCATACATAATCTTATTCATTGCATTCGATAGATTGCAACCTCGCTGACGGAGAGTACGTCCTCGTGCCAGAGCAAGGAGCTGTTCAGGAGGTAGCCTCGGATCCAGCACCAGAGCCTGCACCAGAGGATCTGTCTCCCCAGCCTTGGAAGGCAAGCCCCAGTTTTATGCATAAACTGTTTATTATGCTATTTTACTACACTTAATGAGTGTAGGATTGAATGTGCACTTAAGTGTAGGAGTTGTTTGAAACCCTAGTTGCATGATCTCAGGAATCCTATTGAGATGAATACTAGTATGCTAGGTCGATTAGCTGCTTTGCTAATTAGGGATCTCGGTAGAAGTCGAGTGATTTTCTAGCACTCGCGCGAGGTCATGAATTGGTTGTACCCACTTTCATATCATATTGATGATTGGTCTGTGGACACGGATCCATGGGGATGCGTGGTCTACGATATGAAATTGGAATAAGGATTAACGTGTGGATACCTGTGTCAAGCGTTTGAATGTACTAAACATATGCCGAGAAATATGGTAAATCGGTAAGCCTAGTACTTGATTGAACCTGCCCGCAGACATATCCCCTCACGCGACCTGAGACGTAGTCTCCCATTCCGGTTATGGTGGGCACAAGTGCGGTCACTGCACGATGGCAGTCGGGGTCAGTGAGGCATTGTACGCCAAGGCGGTGAGCCCTGATCTGTTGTCAGGGAATCGATGGGGACGGTTGATGTGTGTGGGGACGGAGTGCCTCGCCACGTCGTGTGTTTAGGTTTACCTTGCAAGGATAAAAACTCGAATCGAATCGTCTGCTTCTCGCAGCTAATGAGACTGCTTGATCCATTGTACTGCATTGAGTAACAAGTGAAAATGTGATGATGTGACAAAAGATGTTGATTGCTAAATATGCTTGATACCATGAATGAGTAGGTAGTACACATTTAGTCTTAAGAGAGTCACGGCAAAACTTGACAAAGCTAAAACTTGATTTATAAACTCAGCTAGTGCTTTTGGCAACCAAACCCCTCAGCCAAACAGCTACATGTCTAGAGGTAGAGGAGTAGACTCCTCACACCGGGTAAGTCTAGCTGAGTATTAGTATACTCAGCCTTGCTTGTGGCATAATTTTACAGGTTCTCTGCAGGACATGGTTGCTGGAGTGACTTGGCCGTCCATCTTGCCACCGGGTTGGACAGTCGAGTGGGACCCTACCTCGGCCGAGGAGGAGCATGAGGAGTGATGGGACAGGCTTCCCCATCTCTCTATTTATTTATCGTTAGTTTTATTCCGCTGCACTTCGAACAATGATGACTACTTTTGCTAAGACTCCGATGATCATGTAATAAGTTTAATACTCCTTAATGTATGGTTTTATGCTTTATTGTATTTGCTCTTGTTGGGACCATGCTTCGTCGCTGAAGGTCCTGCAGGAAGAAACAGCTTCGGCAAAAGCTGCTTATACGTGATGCCGAAGCTACCACTCATGAAGCTTCGGTGTTATAGCGTATCCGAAGATGAAGGATCGAATCGACTTAAAGATGGAATGACCTTTTAGTCCATAAGGGTCTGAGTCATTGTTGTAAACTTTTATAAGGGGTATGATTGTAATTCCTTACAGGTTGTGTCCTGTACCTATAAATAGTGAACAATATTCCTTTACTGTTCACGCAATCCTGTAATTGCAAACCCATTGCTCGGGAATTATTATTTTCTGCCAAGGCGAAGGTATAAATGTACCTAAACATTATGTTTTGATATTTAGGTTCATATAATAAAATATGTGAATAATGTTATCTATTTTTGGTACATCTTTCTCTAATGTTTCATGTTTTATATTTTATTTCAATATTATTTTGTAAGTCTGATCACGAAGGTGTGACCTTCGTGATATTCTACGCATGGTCTTCGTCCGAAGTTCATTAAATCCTTGGGGAGATAATGCTTCAGTGGACAAAGGGCCTTAATATTTAACATTTTATTTTGCCTTGTTCTTAATTCATAGCATTTGAGAACATGTCCCCAACATTAGCGCCCACCGTGGGGCTCGAACCCACGACCACAAGGTTAAGAGCCTTGTGCTCTACTTCCACTTTTTGAGCTGATGGCTTCGTTCAAGAACCAAGCTGGAACTGCTTCGGCTCCAAAGCTGATTCTCCCGATAACAGGCGGTTCATGCTCAGAGCCGGCCAACAAGAAAGAGAAGAAGGAGGCACAGAGAACAGTACAACACATAGGGGTACAAGGACCCTTCATCAAGTCAAGATGGTCTCACATCCCAATTACCTTCTCTCAAGAGGATCTTCAGCTCAAGGATTACCCGCACAATGATGCTATGGTTATCTCTTGTGTGATCAAAGGATTTCTGGTCCACAATGTTTTGGTTGATACAGGCACTGCGGCTGATATTATATTTGCCAAAGCCTTCAGACAGATGCAAGAGCCCGAAGACAAGATCCATGATGCCACACATCCCCTTTATGGCTTCGGAGGAAGGCAGATTGTAGCACTTGGCAAAATCACAATGCCAGTAACCTTCAGATTTATTAACAACACAAGGACTGAACAAGTTGTGTTTGATATTGTTGACATGGAATACCCTTACAATGCAATCATTGGTCATGGTACTCTTAATGCCTTCGAAGCAATTCTTCATCCAGCATATCTTTGCATGAAGATACCTTCGGACCAAGGGCCCATTGCTATTCATGGAAGTCGGGAAGCTGCCAGAAGGGCCGAAGGAAACTGGACAGACTCAAAAGCAATCCATAACATAGATGGAGCTGAAGCTTGTGAGCAATACAAGTTCAGAAAGGAGAAAGCTGCTTCGGCCGATCAGCCGAAGCCCATGCTTTTATGCGATGACGTAGCAGAGCAGAAGGTGCTATTGGGAGCTCAACTGTCCGAAAAACAGGAGAAAACCTTGATAAGGTTTCTGTTCAACAACAAAGATGTTTTTGCATGGTCAGCTAATGATCTTTGCGGAGTCAACATGGATGTTATTGAACACTCACTCAATGTTGATCCATCCTTCAGACCTAGAAAGCAGAGGCTTCGGAAGATGTCTGATGACAAGGCCGAAGGTGCTCGGAATGAAGTAAAAAGACTCCTCAGCGCCGGAGTCATCAGAGAAGTAAAATACCCAGAATGGCTGGCTAACACTGTTATGGTAAAAAAGGCCAACGGCAAATGGAGGATGTGTATTGATTTTACTGATCTCAACAAGGCCTGTCCGAAGGATGAATTTCCATTGCCAAAGATAGATTCCCTAGTTGATGCAGCAGCTTCATCAGAGCTTATGAGTCTGCTGGATTGTTATTCAGGCTATCATCAAATTTGGATGAAGAAGGAGGATGAGCCAAAAACCAGCTTCATAACCCCCAGTGGAACATATTGTTATCTTCGGATGCCTGAGGGGCTCAAGAATGCTGGAGGAAGCTTCAACAGAATGACAGCGAAGGTTCTCCATTCTCAGATAGGCAGAAATGTGCTAACTTATGTTGATGATATCATTGTAAAGAGCACTGAAAGGGAATTAGGCTTACACCTAAGTCCTAAATAATTTTGTTGATTGAATTGCCCAACACAAATCTTTGGACTAACTAGTTTGCCCAAGTGTATAGATTATACAGATGTAAAAGGTTCACACTCAGCCAATAAAAAGACCAAGTTTTGGATTCAATAAAGGAGCAAAGGGGCAACCGAAGGCACCCCTGGTCTGGCGCACCGGACTGTCCGGTGCGCCACCGGACAGTGAACAGTACCTGTCCGGTGCACCAGGGGACTCAGACTCAAACTCTTCACTCTCGGGATTTCTCGGAAGCCGGCGCGCTATAATTCACCGGACTGTCCGGTGTGCACCGGACATGTCCGGTGCTCCAAGGAAGCGCGGTCTCCGGAACTCGCCAGCCTCGGGTTCGCGTGGCAGCCGCTCCGCTAAAATTCACCGGACTGTCCGGTGTGCACCGGACTGTCCGGTGTACCAGCGGAGCAACGGCTCTTTTCGGCGCCAACGGCTCCCTGCGGTGCATTTAATGCGCGCACAGCGCGCGCAGACGTCAGACATGCCCATACCGGTGCACCGGACAT
Source organism: Zea mays (assembly GCF_902167145.1). Taxonomy (NCBI): domain Eukaryota; kingdom Viridiplantae; phylum Streptophyta; class Magnoliopsida; order Poales; family Poaceae; genus Zea; species Zea mays. Next base: position 115,962,675 of record NC_050096.1, read on the forward strand.
CAAACAGTACATGTCCGGTGTACACCGGACACCCAGGAGGGCCCAGAAGTCAGAAGCTCCAACGGTCAGAATCCAACGGCAGTGATGACGTGGCAGGGGCACCGGACTGTCCGGTGTGCACCGGACTGTCCGGTGCGCCATCGAACAGACGCCTCCAGCCAACGGTCAAGTTTGGTGGTTGGGGCTATAAATACCCCAACCACCCCACCATTCATTGCATCCAAGTTTTCCCACTTCTCAACCACTTACAAGAGCTAGGCATTCAATTCTAGACACATACAAAGAGATCAAATCCTCTCCAATTCCACACAAGGCTTTAGTGATTAGCGAGAGAGATTTGTCGTGTTCTTTTGAGCTCTTGCGCTTGGATTGCTTCTTTTCTTTCTCACTTGTTCTTGTGATCAAAACTCCATTGTAATCAAGGCAAGAGGCACCAATTGTGTGGTGGCCCTTGCGGGGAAGTTTTGTTCCCGGCTTTGATTTGAGAAGAGAAGCTCACTCGGTCCGAGGGACCGTTTGAGAGAGGGAAGGGTTGAAAGAGACCCGGCCTTTGTGGCCTCCTCAACGGGGAGTAGGTTTGCAAGAACCGAACCTCGGTAAAACAAATCCGTGTGTCTCACTTCATTATTCGCTTGCGATTTGTTTTGCGCCCTCTCTCTCGCGGACTCGTTTATATTTCTAACGCTAACCCGGCTTGTAGTTGTGTCTATATTTGTAAATTTCAGTTTCGCCCTATTCACCCCCCCTCTAGGCGACTATCAATTGGTATCAGAGCCCGGTGCTTCATTAGAGCCTAACCGCTCGAAGTGATGTCGGGAGATCACGCCAAGAAGGAGATGGAGACCGGCGAAAAGCCCACTACAAGCCACGGGAGCACTTCATCGGAAGAGTCCCGCACCAAAAGGAGGGAGAAGAAGAAGAGCTCCTCCAACAAAGGGAAGGAGAAGAAATCTTCTTCTCACCACAAAGAGAAGAAGGAAAAATCTTCTTCCCACAAGCCGCATCGGAAAGGCGACAAGCACAAGAGAATGAGGAAGGTGGTCTACTACGAGACCGACACTTCATCAACTTCTACCTCCGACTCCGATGCGCCCTCCGTCACTTCCAAGCGCCAAGAGCGCAAGAAGTATAGTAAGATCCCCCTACGCTACCCTCGCATTTCCAAACATACACCTTTACTCTCCGTCCCATTAGGCAAACCACCAACTTTTGATGGTGAAGATTACGCTAGGTGGAGCGATTTAATGCGATTTCATCTAACCTCGCTCCACAAAAGCATATGGGATGTTGTTGAGTTTGGCGCGCAGGTACCATCCGTAGGGGATGAGGACTATGATGAGGATGAGGTGGCCCAAATCGAGCACTTCAACTCTCAAGCAACAACAATACTCCTCGCCTCTCTAAGTAGAGAGGAGTATAACAAAGTACAAGGGTTGAAGAGCGCCAAGGAGATTTGGGATTTACTCAAGACCGCGCATGAAGGTGATGAGCTCACCAAGATCACCAAGCGGGAAACGATTGAGGGGGAGCTCGGTCGGTTCCGGCTTCGCAAAGGGGAGGAGCCACAACACATGTACAATCGGCTCAAGACCTTGGTGAACCAAGCGCGCAACCTCGGAAGCGTAAAGTGGGATGACCACGAGGTGGTTAAGGTTATTCTAAGATCACTTATTTTCCTTAACCCTACTCAAGTTCAATTAATCCGTGGTAATCCTAGATATACCAAAATGACCCCCGAGGAAGTTATCGGGAATTTTGTAAGTTTTGAGTGCATGATCGAAGGCTCGAGGAAGATCAACGAGCTTGATGATGCCACCACATTCGAAGCTCAACCCGTTGCATTCAAGGCAACGGAGGAGAAGAAGGAGGAGTCTACACCAAGTAGACAACCAATAGACGCCTCCAAGCTCGACAATGAGGAAATGGCGCTCGTCATCAAGAGCTTCCGCCAAATCCTCAAGCAAAGGAGGGGGAAGGATCACAAGTCCCGCTCCAAGAAGGTTTGCTACAAGTGTGGTAAGCCCGGTCATTTTATTGCTAAATGTCCTATATCTAGTGACAGTGACCGAGGCGACGACAAGAAGGGGAGAAGAAAGGAGAAGAAGAGATACTACAGGAAGAAGGGCGGCGATGCCCATGTTTGTCGCAAGTGGGACTCTGACGAGAGCTCAAGCGACTCCTCCAACGACGAGGACGCCGCCAACATCGCCGTCACCAAGGGACTCCTCTTCCCCAACGTCGGCCACAAGTGCCTCATGGCAAAGGACGGCAAAAAGAAGGTTAAATCTAAATCCTCCACTAAATATGAATCCTCTAGTGATGACAATGCTAGTGATGAGGAAGATAATTTGCGTTCCCTTTTTGCCAACCTTAACATAGCTCAAAAGGAAAAATTGAATGAATTGGTTAGTGCTATTCATGAAAAGGATGACCTTTTGGATTCCCAAGAGGATTGTCTAATTAAAGAAAACAAAAAACACGTTAAGGTTAAAAAGGCCTATGCTCTTGAAATTGAGAAATGTGAAAAATTATCTAGTGAGCTAAGCACTTGTCGTGAGATGATTGACAACCTTAGAAATGAAAATGCTATTTTAAATGCTAAGGTTGATTCACATGTTTGTAATGTTTCAATTCCCAATCTTAGAGATGATAATGTTGACTTGCTTGCTAAGATTGATGAATTGAATGTTTCTCTTACTAGCCTTAGAATTGAGAATGAAAAATTGCTTGCTAAGGCTAAGGACTTTGATGTTTGCAATACTACCATTTCCGACCTTAGAACTAAGAATGATATCTTGCATGCTAAGGTTGTAGAATTAAAATCTTGCAAACCCTCTACATCTATTGTTGAGCATGTATCTATTTGTACTAGATGTAGAGATGTTGATGTTAATGCTATTCATGATCATATGGCTTTAATTAAACAACAAAATGATCATATAGCAAAACTAGATGCTAAAATTGTCGAGCATAACTTGGAAAATGAAAAATTTAAATTTGCTAGAAGTATGCTCTATAATGGGAGACGCCCTGGCATTAAGGATGGCATTGGCTACCAAAGGGGAGACAATGTCAAACTTAATGCCCCTCCTAAGAACTTGTCTAATTTTGTTAAGGGCAAGGCTCCCATGCCTCAGGATAACGAGGGTTACATTTTATACCCTGCCGGTTATCCTGAGAGCAAGATTAGGAGAATTCATTCTAGGAAGTCTCACTCTGGCCCTAATCATGCTTTTATGTATAAGGGTGAGACATCTAGCTCTAGGCAACCAACCCGTGCTAAGTTGCCTAAGAAAACTCCTATTGCATCAAATAAGCATAACATTTCATTTAAGACTTTTGATGCATCCTATGTGTTGACTAACAAATCCGGCAAGATAGTTGCCAAATATGTTGGGGGCAAGCACAAGGGCTCCAAGACTTGTGTTTGGGTACCCAAAGTTCTTGTGTCTAATGCCAAAGGACCCAAAACCATTTGGGTACCTAAAGTCAAGAACTAAAATTGGTTTGTAGGTTTATGCATCCGGGGGCTCAAGTTGGATACTCGACAGCGGGTGCACGAACCACATGACTGGGGAGAAAAAGTTGTTCTCCTCTTATGAGAAAAACCAAGATCCCCAACGAGCTATCACATTCGGGGATGGAAATCAAGGTTTGGTCAAAGGTCTTGGTAAAATCGCTATATCTCCTGACCATTCTATTTCCAATGTTTTTCTTGTTGATTCATTAGATTACAACTTGCTTTCTGTTTCCCAATTATGTCAAATGGGCTACAACTGTCTTTTTACTGATGTTGGTGTCACTGTCTTTAGAAGAAGTGATGATTCAATAGCATTTAAGGGTGTGTTAGAGGGTCAGCTATACTTAGTAGATTTTGATAGAGTTGAGCTCGACACATGCTTAATTGCTAAGACTAACATGGGTTGGCTCTGGCACCGCCGACTAGCCCATGTTGGGATGAAGAATCTTCATAAGCTTCTAAAGGGAGAGCACATTTTAGGATTAACAAATGTTCATTTTGAGAAAGACAGGATTTGTAGCGCATGCCAGACGGGAAAGCAAGTTGGAGTCCATCATCCACACAAGAACATCATGACGACCGACAGGCCGCTTGAGCTACTCCACATGGATCTCTTCGGCCCGATTGCTTACATAAGCATCGGCGGGAGTAAGTATTGTCTTGTAATAGTGGATGATTATTCTCGCTTCACTTGGGTATTCTTTTTACAGGAAAAATCTCAAACCCAAGAGACCTTAAAGGGATTCTTGAGACGGGCTCAAAATGAGTTCGGCTTAAGGATCAAGAAAATAAGAAGCGACAACGGGACGGAGTTCAAGAATTCTCAAATTGAAGGCTTCCTTGAGGAGGAGGGCATCAAGCATGAGTTCTCCTCTCCCTACACGCCACAACAAAATGGTGTAGTGGAGAGGAAGAATCGAACTCTATTGGACATGGCAAGAACCATGCTTGATGAGTACAAGACACCGGACCGGTTTTGGGCCGAAGCGGTCAACACCGCCTGCTACGCCATCAACCGGTTATATCTTCACCAAATCCTCAAGAAGACATCATATGAACTCCTAACCGGTAAAAAGCCCAACATTTCATATTTTAGAGTTTTTGGTAGCAAATGCTTTATTCTTGTTAAAAGAGGTAGAAAATCTAAATTTGCTCCTAAAACTGTAGAAGGCTTTTTACTTGGTTATGACTCAAACACAAGGGCATATAGGGTCTTTAACAAGTCCACTGGACTAGTCGAAGTCTCATGTGACGTTGTGTTTGATGAAACTAACGGCTCTCAAGTAGAGCAAGTTGATCTTGATGAGATAGGTAATGAAGAGGCTCCATGCATCGCGCTAAGGAACATGTCCATTGGGGATGTGTGTCCTAAGGAATCCGAAGAGCCTCCAAATGCACAAGATCAACCATCATCCTCCATGCAAGCATCTCCACCAACTCAAAATGAGGATGAGGCTCAAGTTGATGAAGGGCAAAATCAAGAAGATGAGCCACCTCAAGATAATGGCAATGATCAAGGGGGAGATAAAAATAATCAAGAAAAGGAGGATGAGGAAGAACCAAGACCGCCACACCCAAGAGTCCACCAAGCAATCCAACGAGATCACCTCGTCGACACCATCCTCGGCGGTATTCATAAGGGGGTAACAACTAGATCTCGTGTTGCTCATTTTTGTGAACATTACTCTTTTGTTTCCTCTATTGAGCCACACAGGGTAGAGGAAGCACTTCAAGATTCGGATTGGGTGGTGGCGATGCAAGAGGAGCTCAACAACTTCACTAGAAATGAGGTATGGCATTTAGTTCCACGTCCTAACCAAAATGTTGTAGGAACCAAATGGGTCTTCCGCAACAAGCAAGACGAGCATGGTGTGGTGACAAGGAACAAAGCTCGACTTGTGGCCAAAGGATATTCACAAGTCGAAGGTTTGGATTTCGGTGAAACCTATGCACCCGTAGCTAGGCTTGAGTCAATTCGCATATTATTAGCCTATGCTACTTACCATGGCTTTAAGCTTTATCAAATGGACGTGAAAAGTGCCTTCCTCAATGGACCGATCAAGGAAGAGGTCTATGTTGAGCAACCTCCCGGCTTTGAAGACAGTAAGCATCCTAACCACGTTTATAGGCTCTCTAAGGCGCTTTATGGGCTCAAGCAAGCTCCAAGAGCATGGTATGAATGCCTAAGAGATTTCCTTATTGCTAATGGCTTCAAAGTCGGCAAGGCCGATCCTACACTCTTTACTAAAACTCTTAAAAATGACTTGTTTGTATGCCAAATTTATGTTGATGATATTATATTTGGGTCTACTAACGAGTCTACCTGTGAAGAGTTTAGTAGGATCATGACACAGAAATTCGAGATGTCGATGATGGGGGAGTTGAAGTATTTTCTAGGATTCCAAGTCAAGCAACTCCAAGAGGGCACCTTCATTAGCCAAACGAAGTACACTCAAGACATTCTAACCAAGTTTGGGATGAAGGATGCCAAACCCATCAAGACACCCATGGGAACTAATGGGCATCTCGACCTCGACACGGGAGGTAAGTTCGTGGATCAAAAGGTATACCGGTCGATGATTGGTTCATTGCTTTATTTATGTGCATCTCGACCGGACATTATGCTTTCCGTATGCATGTGTGCAAGATTCCAATCCGACCCTAAGGAATCCCACCTTACGGCCGTAAAACGAATCTTGAGATATTTGGCTTACACACCTAAGTTTGGGCTTTGGTACCCTCGGGGATCCACGTTTGATTTGATTGGTTATTCGGATGCCGATTGGGCGGGGTGCAAAATTAATAGGAAGAGCACATCGGGGACTTGTCAGTTCTTGGGAAGATCCTTGGTGTCTTGGGCTTCAAAGAAGCAAAATTCGGTCGCTCTTTCCACCGCCGAAGCCGAGTACATTGCCGCAGGTCATTGTTGCGCGCAATTGCTTTGGATGAGGCAAACCCTGCGGGACTACGGTTACAAATTAACCAAAGTCCCTTTGCTATGTGATAATGAGAGTGCAATCAAAATGGCCGACAATCCCGTCGAGCATAGCCGCACTAAGCACATAGCCATTCGGTATCATTTTCTTAGGGATCACCAACAAAAGGGGGATATCGAGATTTCTTACATTAATACTAAAGATCAATTAGCCGATATCTTTACCAAGCCACTTGATGAACAATCTTTTACCAGACTTAGGCATGAGCTCAATATTCTTGATTCTAGAAATTTCTTTTGCTAGCTTGCACACATAGCTCATTTGAATACCTTTGATCATATCTCTTTTATATGCTATGACTAATGTGTTTTCAAGTCTATTTCAAACCAAGTCACAGGTATATTGAAAGGGAATTGGAGTCTTCGGCGAAGACAAAGGCTTCCACTCCGTAACTCATCCTTCGCCATCGCTCCAAGAAAAGGACCTTGTCTTTGGGGGAGAAAGTAAAAGCCCAAAGCAAAAGGACCGGATTTCGTCTTTGGTATAATCTTAACTCATTTACTTATGACCAAAGGGGAAGAAATTACTTCGAGGGCTCTAATGATTCCGTTTTTGGCGATTCATGCCAAAAAGGGGGAGAAATGAGCCCAAAGCAAAAGGACCGCACCACCACCAAAAGTATTTATCATTTGGTATCCTATTGTGTTCAAAAGGGGGAGAAAGTAGTATTTCAAAAATGGTATATCAAAACCCTCTTGAACACTAAGAGGTGGATCTCTTTTAGGGGGAGTTTTGGTAAGTCAAAAGAAAAGCATTTGAAACAGGGGGAGAAAATTTCAAATCTTGAAAATGCTTTACAAACTCTTATTCATTTACCTTTGACTATTTGCAAAAGATCTTTAAAATGGATTTACAAAAAGAATTTGCAAAAACAAAACATGTGGTGCAAACGTGGTCCAAAATACTAAATAAGAAAGGAACATTCCATGCATTTCTTGTAAGTAGTTATATTGGCCAAATTCCAAGCAACCTTTACACTTACATTATGCAAACTAGTTCAATTATGCACTTCTATATTTGCTTTGGTTTGTGTTGGCATCAATCACCAAAAAGGGGGAGATTGAAAGGGAATTAGGCTTACACCTAAGTCCTAAATAATTTTGGTGATTGAATTGCCCAACACAAATCTTTGGACTAACTAGTTTGCCCAAGTGTATAGATTATACAGATGTAAAAGGTTCACACTCAGCCAATAAAAAGACCAAGTTTTGGATTCAATAAAGGAGCAAAGGGGCAACCGAAGGCACCCCTGGTCTGGCGCACCGGACTGTCCGGTGCGCCACCGGACAGTGAACAGTACCTGTCCGGTGCACCAGGGGACTCAGACTCAAACTCTTCACTCTCGGGATTTCTCGGAAGCCGGCGCGCTATAATTCACCGGACTGTCCGGTGTGCACCGGACATGTCCGGTGCTCCAAGGAAGCGCGGTCTCCGGAACTCGCCAGCCTCGGGTTCGCGTGGCAGCCGCTCCGCTAAAATTCACCGGACTGTCCGGTGTGCACCGGACTGTCCGGTGTACCAGCGGAGCAACGGCTCTTTTCGGCGCCAACGGCTCCCTGCGGTGCATTTAATGCGCGCACAGCGCGCGCAGACGTCAGACATGCCCATACCGGTGCACCGGACATCAAACAGTACATGTCCGGTGTACACCGGACACCCAGGAGGGCCCAGAAGTCAGAAGCTCCAACGGTCAGAATCCAACGGCAGTGATGACGTGGCAGGGGCACCGGACTGTCCGGTGTGCACCGGACTGTCCGGTGCGCCATTGAACAGACGCCTCCAGCCAACGGTCAAGTTTGGTGGTTGGGGCTATAAATACCCCAACCACCCCACCATTCATTGCATCCAAGTTTTCCCACTTCTCAACCACTTACAAGAGCTAGGCATTCAATTCTAGACACATACAAAGAGATCAAATCCTCTCCAATTCCACACAAGGCTTTAGTGATTAGCGAGAGAGATTTGTCGTGTTCTTTTGAGCTCTTGCGCTTGGATTGCTTCTTTTCTTTCTCACTTGTTCTTGTGATCAAAACTCCATTGTAATCAAGGCAAGAGGCACCAATTGTGTGGTGGCCCTTGCGGGGAAGTTTTGTTCCCGGCTTTGATTTGAGAAGAGAAGCTCACTCGGTCCGAGGGACCGTTTGAGAGAGGGAAGGGTTGAAAGAGACCCGGCCTTTGTGGCCTCCTCAACGGGGAGTAGGTTTGCAAGAACCAAACCTCGGTAAAACAAATCCGTGTGTCTCACTTCATTATTCGCTTGCGATTTGTTTTGCGCCCTCTCTCTCGCGGACTCGTTTATATTTCTAACGCTAACCCGGCTTGTAGTTGTGTCTATATTTGTAAATTTCAGTTTCGCCCTATTCACCCCCCCCCTCTAGGCGACTATCAAGCACGAAGCAAGAAAATCACATTGCCGATCTACAGGAGACCTTCGCTAATTTTAGACAGGCCGGTCTAAAGCTGAATCCAGAAAAGTGTGTCTTCGGAGTAAAGAAGGGGAAATTCCTTGGTTGCCTAGTTTCAACAAAGGGGATCGAGGCTAATCCAAATAAAATCGAAGCTATCCTTCGAATGGAACCACCAAGCACAAAGAAGGGGGCTCAATGATTGACAGGAAGACTAGCATCTCTCAACAGATTCATATCTAGATCAGCAGAGAGAAATTTACCATTCTTCGAAGTGCTAAAGTCAGCCGAAGTTTTTCAGTGGGGACCAGTTCAGCAGAGAGCCTTCGAAGAGCTGAAGCAATATTTGATAGACCTAACGACGTTAACTCCACCAACGCCAGGGGCTCCTCTGTTGTTATATGTGGCAGCTTCACACTCAGCGGTAAGTGCGGCACTTGTCCAAGAGAAGCTCGAAGGGCAAGTCAAAAAGCAAGCCCCAATATACTTCGTCTCTGAAGTCCTTAGTTTATCAAAGAAAAATTATACAGAATTGGAGAAGGTGTTGTATGCGGTTTTGATGGCTTCCAGGAAGCTTCGGCACTATTTTCAAGCATACAATATAATTGTCCCTTCTTCACAACCATTGAAGGATATTATGAGAAACAGAGAAGCTACTGGAAGAGTTGGAAAATGGGTTGCGGAACTCAATGAGTTCTGCATTGATTATGTGCATAGATCTTCGATTCAATCCCAAGCGTTAGCAGACTTTATTGCTGACTGGACGCCAGGGGCTCAGGAAGAAGAAGCGAGTAAAGACGCTGAAGTTTGGACAGTATTTTGCGATGGTTCTTGGGGAACCTTCGGAGCAGGAGCAGCTGTTGTGTTGGTCGCACCTTCCAAAGTTAAAACTTGCTATGCAACAAGACTTGATTTCAGTTGCAGAAATAACATTGCTGAGTATGAAGCTTTGCTCTTGGGTCTTCGGAAATTAAAGGCAATGGGAATTAGAAGGGCGGTTCTTAAAACCGATTACCAAGTTATTTCTCGTCACATTGACAAGAGTTATAAAGCAAGAGATCTGAAGTTTGAAAAATATTTAGACACGGTCCGAAGGATTGAGGCTTCCTTTGAGGGGTTTTCTGTCAAAAATATTCCTCGAGGAGAAAATAAACATGCTGATTTGTTAGCCAAGTCAGCAGCACAGGGGCTGCCTTTACCTTTGGAAGTATTTTTCGAAACAATAAAAGCACCTTCGGTTGAGCTTCTTGAAAGAGCAGTCCTCAACATATCTCCTATCTATAGTGAAGACTGGAGAACTGAGATCATCTCTTTCCTTTAGGGTAACTTTCTTTCAGATGACGAAGCTTATAATAAGAGGATAGAGGCAAGAGCTCGACCATATGTTATAATAGAAGGGGAGCTATACAAGCGTGGGGTCTGTTCTCCATTACTCAAATGTTTATCCAGAGCCGAAGGTATAGTATTGATGAAGGAAATACACGCAGGCCTGTGTGGATCTCATATTGGATCTAGTCCTTTGCTGGGAAAAGTTTTTTGCCAAGGATTTTATTGGCCAAAGGCAGCTTCGGATGCAGCAGAATTAGTCCAAAAGTGCGAAAGTTGTCAGAAATATGCAAGAGATCAAAAACAACCTTCGTCTTTAACCCAGTTAATACAACCCACTTGTCCATTGCAAAGGTGGGGTCTTGATTTGTTAAGTCCATTACCACCAGCACAAGGGAACTTAAGATATGTTGTAGTGGCAGTGGAATATTTTTCTAAATGGATTGAGGTAAAGCCTTTAGCCACAATAACTTCGGTCACTATTCAAAAGTTTTTCTGGCAAAATATTGTTTGTCGCTTTGGAGTGCCGAAGCCTATTACTTAGGATAATGGGACGCAGTTTGATTCCGAAGCTTTTAGAGAATTTTGTGATCAAGTTGGCACCAAGATCCATTTTGCATCAGTTCGGCATCCGGAGTCAAATGGACTTGTTGAAAGGGCTAATGGCATCATAATGATAGGAATAATGAAGTTAATCTTCAATCAGCCCAGGGGAAAGTGGCCAGACGAATTAATCAAAGTGGTGTGGAGCCACAACACAACAATATCAAGATCAACAGGTTTTACACCATTCAAATTATTGTTTGGTGACGAAGCAATAACTCCGGAAGAAGCCAAAGCAGGATCAATAAGAATAGTAGCTTCGACAGAAGACGAAGCAGAAGCTGATTACTCTGTGGAAAAAGATGCTATAGAAGGGATCAGGCTTCAAGCTGTGGAAAACATCAATAAATACCAAGCTGAAACAATAAAATGGCGTGATAGAAAGGTTCGGCTAAAGAATATTAAGCCAGGACATTTGGTGCTTCGAAGAGTGTAACACCCCGGGATCCACAAACACCCCAGAATGCTACTAAACTACACATCTAACATTCATATATAAAATTTTGACAACATCCCCTTTGAAAATTGCATAAATGGGGAAGCAACAAAGTATAAATAGATATCATGAAAAGAAAACATAATGGACATTAATAATCTTCTAGCAATGGAAAGACAACCATAACGGCATGAACTAAATCAACCAGTGCGCACAACTAGTTAGAAACAACATCCTTTGACAAGAAGTTTCTAATTAAATCATGACTGCGCCTAAGCAGCGTTATTATGAGAGTGAAGGTGGATGTGCTGCTACTTCCCACTTCCCTTGATGAGCAACAAGCACCTGCATTGAGTAATGCAAGAGTGAGATGAAACATCTCAGCAAGCGAATTGTTTTGACAAGATATTTAAACCACGAGTTGAATTAATCAACATTTTAAAAGAATCACAATTAAGATCAGAAATACTTGTAGATATAGAACTCAGTAGTCTCAATATAACCAATAGCATCTCATTTCCTTGAACAACCACAATAGTTTGTATAACACTTCCCTGCGTCAACAATACCTGCAAATATCACTTCAATGTATGCATAGGAACGCAAAGTGTAGGTACTCTGTCTTCATACCTCTGAGGGTATAAAACCATATTATCTGCAAATATCACTTCAATGAATGCATATGAATGCAATGCATATGTCCTCTGCCTTCATACTTCTAAGGGTATGAAGCCGCATCGTACCCCTCCTCGGGCAACGTACGATGCTAAGTTGTACCGGTACGGTCGGACCATAGGTCACGACCCAACTTCAGATGCAAGTGAATCATGCAATGTATATGGCATGCTGCATTTATCAATATACTTCACTTCCTTCACATACAATACAACCTCAAATAATACTTCATTTACCTTCAGATACAATACCAACCTCAAATAATACTTCATTTACCTTCAGGGGTGTGAATTAATCTCATGAGTCATACTCGAATCATAATCATCATCAATATATGATTGAGCATCAGTATAATGCAAGCAAGTAAATCATCACCATAGAGTCCAATTATGAAAGAATCCAATACTTCTGAATATTAGAGTGTAGGCAATAGAAATAACAAGTCAGAACGGAAGCAACCACCGCTACATTCACTTGCCTTCATCAAAGAAGAAAAATGTACTAGGCATGATCTGGAGTGTAGCCACCTGCTAGCGGGCATAAAACTTAGTACACATATTTCACAAACATTTTCCAACAATCAACAAATTGCTCCTACACCTGAAACCAAGACCTCGTAGAAAACCTCCCACTCTGAACCACATGCCATACAGCAGCAACGCTGTTTGTTAATTTTGTATCTTTAAAATTATAACAGTAGTGATATCAAACAAATACTCTATGAGTATCTACACAAAATACTCTACAACTTCGGCATTCGATGGATAATTAAATTCTGCCATCTATAAGTTTTAAAACATCTGACAAGATAACTGATTGAATCTGTTTTAGACAGCAGCATAGTTAACTTTCAAAATTCGATATCTCACAAACTACTCAACCAAAAATCATGAAATTCTGCTGGAAGTAAGAACTTTTATCCCTCTACAAAAGTCTCCATATCTGGGAGAACCAATTCGGCCATTTACCTGATGAAACCTACCAGTGAACAGACCCGCTCATTTCTGTCAGGCCAACAGAAACAGCCACAGTAAAACAAACATAACTGGAGTTTCATAATTCATATGAATGCACTCTTTAACAATCTAGAAAGCTTATGAAATTATCTACATCTTTTCTTACAAACCCAAGGTTTAATTCTGTTGATAAAATTGCCTAAATTATAAGAGAACAGATTCTGCACAGAATTAAGAGACTGAAAAACTGCTATAATCAAACTGCAATAACTCTCTGATCTGATGTCCGATTGAGGTGTTCTTCGCGGCCACGGAAAGATCTACAAATTATCTACGACTCATATATAGCCTTTTTAATTTTTTGAGGCCACTAAGACCACGTAAAACTGGCATGAACAGAAACTGTCGAATCTGCCATTCTGCAGAAAACTAAATTCGAGATCAAAACCTAACCCCACATCTAATCCAACCTCTAATCCTTTAATTCCCATGATCCACAACCTCCAAAAGCACATAATTACAGGGAGGAACAAGGATCTCATCCATACCTAGGGTTTCCCCAAGAAATTCTGCAAGAAGAGATGGGAAGAACATCTCCTTGATCCTCTCTTCCCCTTCAATTCAACGTGCTCCTCCTCTTCTCTATCCTTGTTGCGCGGGGGAGATCTAGAGGGAGGAGAAAGCCGTGGAGAGGGGCTGCCATGGGAGGAGAGGACGGCCAGCCCAAGGGGAAAGGAAGGAGGGGCGGCCAAGTGTGGGAGGGGGGGGGGGAAGGGGTGGCGGCCAAGTAGGGGCAAAAGGGGGAAAAGGCTACCACTAGGGTTTTCTTTGCGGGAGGAAAGAAGCGACGCCACAGATGACTCTGACTTAGCATCCAATGGCCCACAACCCTTTTCCCACATCCACGCACCGAAGATCAACCTTTGGCAACAATTTTTTTGGGATATTACACTCTACCCCCCTTAAAAAGAATTCGTCCTCGAATTCATCCACTCCAAACAAAACATCCAAGGTACCCCATATAGCACCACCATTCCAAAACATGGGTCCATTATTGGTCTTAATTAACACAAGAACTTCTACCTCGGACTAAATGTCTAAGGAAACTACACCACCTGACATCAAGCATGAACCAACATGTAATGAAGCTCAAACCAAGTCATAGATGCAATCAACACTACGATTTCACAACATCGAATTTGGATGCAGTCATACATCCGCATCATTGTCTTAAAACGACACTCTTTTATGAAGGGGTAATATGCACTAAGCACAACCTTTACCAACTTGAACAATTCATTTTAATTTAATGGTGAAACATCCACACCAGATGAATGTATAATAAGATCAAACACCTCACCTCCCAGCACCACGAAACAAGTAGTTCTTTTGAAACAAAACTCCTAATCTTCCTAAACCTTGTTCTTGGCATAATGAAAAGATAATCATGTAATCTAACATTCTTTGCACCCCACCGAAAGGGAGAAAATCTACAGAACTAATGGAGCAATAAAACCGACAAGAAGCCAATAACATTCTGCACGGCACATTTCATCGAAGAAATACCAAAAACTCCACATAGAGCACTGACAGCCCAACGACAACACAATACTTGCTTAACCCATGTCACTATACTTCATCGAATAACTCAACTAAGAAAAATATCCAAACTAGTAAGGTTAACCTACACATAATATAAGTCTTCATCTACTGTAGTTGAGAAACTTACATTTCATTCTATCATATGATGCACTCAGAGTACCATACATAAAAGGTCAATACTAACCGTGTAATCCTTCACACATTTGGCAAACATCACAAGCTGATGTAAAAACCACATCAATTTAGGAATAGGTGACTAACCACACACAACCAACTCTAGGCTAGGCAATGACTTCATTCAAACCAATAGATAAGTGGTCCGACAATGGCTCCACAAACATGTATCGGGAAGAGAACCATCAAATCCTCAACGTATTAATACATAATCAATGGATCAAGAAAAATCAAATATTTATTCTACAATTAGCATGACTAACATGCAACCACTTTAAACCACATCTAGGCTTTATGGCTACTAAAACACACGATAGAAGAGAAACATGTAAGCCATTCTGGCTATGTAAAGACTTCCCCCAAAAATCCATATAAAAGTACCAATATTCATTTCTTTCAGAACTGGTTTCTCAACATAAACAATCATTCTTTGCAAAGATAGTTGGAGCTATCCACCAACCGCTCAACAACTTAAATTCAAATTGATGATTACCTTGTACCCCAAAACACGCAATTCACACTCCTCTTAGAAACATCCTCAATCAAGCATATATAACAATATTATTGTAATAAAACTCAACCATGAAAAACATGGTGAAAACAACATAGGCATACTTGTATATCACAAGCATAATAACAACTTCATTCTCACAAATGACCAGCGACATCTACCGCATTAATAAAACAATATCAAAATTTCAGAAATAAATTATATCAAGCATTAAGCCATAAACAACTTACCACATCACCGATTGTCATCTGCACTTGAAAGACACTAACATGTATCAAAGATATTTAAACCCATACCCTTCCTATATGTGCGAGTGTGTCAAATTTATCTTCAAATTGCCAAGAATCTAAAGCCTATGCTTTGATACCAACTGTAACACCCCGGGACCCACAAACACCCCAGAATGCTACTAAACTACACATCTAACATTCATATATAAAATTTTGACAGCATCCCCTTTGAAAATTGCATAAATGGGGAAGCAACAAAGTATAAATAGATATCATGAAAAGAAAACATAATGGACATTAATAATCTGCTAGCAATGGAAAGACAACCATAACGGCATGAACTAAATCAACCAGTGCGCACAACTAGTTAGAAACAACATCCTTTGACAAGAAGTTTCTAATTAAATCATGACTGCGCCTAAGCAGCGTTATTATGAGAGTGAAGGTGGATGTGCTGCTACTTCCCACTTCCCTTGATGAGCAACAAGCACCTGTATTGAGTAATGCAAGAGTGAGACGAAACATCTCAGCAAGCGAATTGTTTTGACAAGATATTTAAACCACGAGTTGAATTAATCAACATTTTAAAAGAATCACAATTAAGATCAGAAATACTTGTAGATATAGAACTCAGTAGTCTCAATATAACCAATAGCATCTCATTTCCTTGAACAACCACAATAGTTTGTATAACACTTCCCTGCGTCAACAATACCTGCAAATATCACTTCAATGTATGCATAGGAACGCAAAGTGTAGGTACTCTGTCTTCATACCTCTGAGGGTATAAAACCATATTATCTGCAAATATCACTTCAATGAATGCATATGAATGCAATGCATATGTCCTCTGCCTTCATACCTCTAAGGGTATGAAGCCGCATCGTACCCCTCCTCGGGCAACGTACGATGCTAAGTTGTACCGGTACGGTCGGACCATAGGTCACGACCCAACTTCAGATGCAAGTGAATCATGCAATGTATATGGCATGCTGCATTTATCAATATACTTCACTTCCTTCACATACAATACAACCTCAAATAATACTTCATTTACCTTCAGATACAATACCAACCTCAAATAATACTTCATTTACCTTCAGGGGTGTGAATTAATCTCATGAGTCATACTCGAATCATAATCATCATCAATATATGATTGAGCATCAGTATAATGCAAGCAAGTAAAGCATCACCATAGAGTCCAATTATGAAAGAATCCAATACTTCTGAATATTAGAGTGTAGGCAATAGAAATAACAAGTCAGAACGGAAGCAACCACCGCTACATTCACTTGCCTTCATCAAAGAAGAAAAATGTACTAGGCATGATCTGGAGTGTAGCCACCTGCTAGCGGGCATAAAACTTAGTACACATATTTCACAAACATTTTCCAACAATCAACAAATTGCTCCTACACCTGAAACCAAGACCTGGTGGAAAACCTCCCACTCTGAACCACATGCCATACAGCAGCAACGCTGTTTGTTAATTTTGTATCTTTAAAATTATAACAGTAGTGATATCAAACAAATACTCTATGAGTATCTACACAAAATACTCTACAACTTCGGCATTCGATGGATAATTAAATTCTGCCATCTATAAGTTTTAAAACATCTGACAAGATAACTGATTGAATCTGTTTTAGACAGCAGCATAGTTAACTTTCAAAATTCGATATCTCACAAACTACTCAACCAAAAATCATGAAATTCTGCTGGAAGTAAGAACTTTTATCCCTCTACAAAAGTCTCCATATCTGAGAGAACCAATTCGGCCATTTACCTGATGAAACCTACCAGTGAACAGACCCGCTCATTTCTGTCAGGCCAACAGAAACAGCCACAGTAAAATAAACATAACTGGAGTTTCATAATTCATATGAATGCACTCTTTAACAATCTAGAAAGCTTATGAAATTATCTACATCTTTTCTTACAAACCCAAGGTTTAATTCTGTTGATAAAATTGCCTAAATTATAAGAGAACAGATTCTGCACAGAATTAAGAGACTGAAAAACTGCTATAATCAAACTGCAATAACTCTCTGATCTGATGTCCGATTGAGGTGTTCTTCGCGGCCACGGAAAGATCTACAAATTATCTACGACTCATATATAGCCTTTTTAATTTTTTGAGGCCACTAAGACCACGTAAAACTAGCATGAACAGAAACTGTCGAATCTGCCATTCTGCAGAAAACTAAATTCGAGATCAAAACCTAACCCCACATCTAATCCAACCTCTAATCCTTTAATTCCCATGATCCACAACCTCCAAAAGCACATAATTATAGGGAGGAACAAGGATCTCATCCATACCTAGGGTTTCCCCAAGAAATTCTGCAAGAAGAGATGGGAAGAACATCTCCTTGATCCTCTCTTCCCCTTCAATTCAACGTGCTCCTCCTCTTCTCGATCCTTGTTGCGCGGGGGAGATCTAGAGGGAGGAGAAAGCCGTGGAGAGGGGCTGCCATGGAAGGAGAGGACGGCCAGCCCAAGGGGAAAGGAAGGAGGGGCGGCCAAGTGTGGGAGGGGGGGGGAAGGGGTGGCGGCCAAGTAGGGGCAAAAGGGGGAAAAGGCTACCACTAGGGTTTTCTTTGCGGGAGGAAAGAAGCGACGCCACAGATGACTCTGACTTAGCATCCAATGGCCCACAACCCTTTTCCCACATCCACGCACCGAAGATCAACCTTTGGCAACAATTTTTTTGGGATATTACAAAGAGTAGCCAACCCAGAGACAGTAGGCAAGTTACAGCTGAAGTGGGAAGGACCTTTTCTGATAGTATCTTTGTCAAGACCCGGTTCCTACAGATTGAAGGATATGGACGGCAACGACATTCCTAGATCATGGAATGCGGATGAGCTTCGGCGATATTATGTTTAGTTTGATGTAATTTTTTCTATTCTTTTTTGTGGTACCCTTTTCCTTTCCAAAGGGGGAGAAAGGTTTTTAATGGGGCCACAACATGTAATTTTCCTTTTTTAATTCTATAAGAGCAATATCCCCCAAAAATGTAAAAGTAAAAGCTGAGAACGCACCATCGAGTGCAAAGGAAAAAGAAAAGAAAACAAGGAGAAGCTCAAAAGTCGTTCCTAAGGGATTGCAGAGCTTATATCAAAAATTAAACGCTGATTCCACCGAAGTAAAAGGCGAAGAAGCTCCTAAGGAGGCTTGCAGCGAAAAATAAACGCTGATTTCGCCGAAGTAAAAGGCGAAGAAACTCCTAAGGGAGGCTTGCAGCGAAAAATAAACGCTGATTCCGCCGAAGTAAAAGGCGAAGAAGCTCCTAAGGGAGACTTACAGCGAAAAGTCAGCGCTGATACACCGAAAAATAAACGGTGAAGCCAAAAAATAAGCGGCAAAAAGATTTGAGTCATTCCCAAGGGAATGAAGGCTATGATTATGGCTTCGAATATATATTCGGATATTCATTTGCACGATACATTACACCATGACATTTGCATTCATAAACATTCATTTAGACATACATAGGATCATTATCATCATATCATACAGAAAAGGCAGATGCTTCGGCTATGACGAAAAAACTTCGGAGAAAGAAGGAATTTTCATGCTTCGATGTGTACGAAAAGAAGGGAAGGTGTTTTTCGCCTTCGGCTCAAAAATAAAATTTCGTCCACAGCAAAGCAGATCGTACACGGATAAAGGGGAAATATATTACAAGGTATGCACAAATTTACATAAGTTTCTCTACAATTATATTACAAAGATTTCTCTAGATTTTTTTGCAGAAAAGACTTTTGCAGCAACTGTTAAGCTTCAGCTCGTCATTCTTCAGCTTTATCATCCTGTACATATTAAAACGGAATGAGAAAGGTGCAGAATTCAAGGACAAGGTAAAAGTAACAAGTATAAGTTTCTCACTGGCTTAAGGTGGCTCTGAGCTTTGTAACCAGCCATTTTTCGCCCGCCGTTTATCCAAATCTGGGTCATAAACTTGTTCCCTATGCTTCGGGCTAGGCTTGGGATGTCAACCAAATCTGCTAGTGACAAACTGAAGTTTGGCCTATTTACAATTTTCCCGTGCGTGCAGCCAGCCTTCAGGAAAGCGGTAGTCGTGCCTCGAGAAGCTAGCAGGGCGCAGAAATCAGCATGCCCAGCAATAGCTTCGTCAAGTGCATCAACTTCGCCCTCAATGTATTCCAAGGTGCTTGGCAGGTTTTCAGCTGAAGGTGTAAACTTATCAGAGCTGGCTCCAATTGAGTGAAACACATCCTTCAGCCGCTGCACACATCGGCTGCCGAAATCTAAGCATTTCTCCTGAAGCTCCTTCAATGATTTTTGCAAATTTGAATTCTTCTCGATTTCGGTCTTGAGACTTGTTTCGAGATTCTTCTTTTCCTGCTCAGATTTTTCTGATTTTATAAGTAATTCATTGTTTAATTTGTCATTTTCGGCTTGGGCTTCAGCCAGTGAACCTTCCATAGAATGAATGACGAAGTCTTTCTTTTCCAAGGCAGCTTCGTGATCTTTAACTTTGATTTCAAGGTCTTGAATAACGAAGTCCTTTTTCTTCAGAGCAGCTTCGTAATTTTCGATTTTGTTTTCTAGATCTTTGATGGTAGCTTTGTTTTTCTCCTCTTCAAGATCTTGTTGCATTCTCAGCACTTTACTTAGTAGTATACTCTGCCAAAACAACCTTCGTTAGAAAACATATTAATTCAAAAAACAATATAAAGTTGAGTTTTTACCTTGAAATTAGCATAGAGCAAGCTACCGGCAATATGCTGTCGATGGTACCTGCAGAGGTCCGCTTCTATCTTCGGCAGGCCAACGCTTTTTGAGAAAGTCCTAACAACCTTGGCCTCGGTTCGATTCCGAAGGCACCTTAGTTTCCATTCATTGACACCACCAAATAGCAGAGACCCTGGTTTGTATCCGCAGGATATAGCATATTTCTTTAGCTCTTCTTTTTCAGTGTCTGTTAACTCTTGTCCAAGTATATCTTGAAAATTAAAATTTTCTTCTTCAAAAGTGTCTTCAATTTGCTCTTTTCCTTTTTCAATTGTCGTGTTCACCGCAGCAGCTTCTTCTTCAGCCATTCTCAGAAGTATATTGTCAATATCACCAAGTGCGGTCTCTAGATTAGGATCTTCGGTGGTCTTGGTTTTGGCTCCGGTGGCTTCGGCTTCAGTGGTTGCTCCGGTAGCTTCGGCTCCGGTTGTTTCGGCTCTGGTGGTTTCGGCTCCGGTGACTGTGGTTTCGGTAGTGACAATTTTTGACGCCGATGTCGGTGGCGGTGTCTGATGAATGACATCGGCCACTTGCATAATTCTTTGTTTTTCGGCTTTGCGGGACTTTTTGTTGCCGAAGCTTCTTTGTCCTCCTGAAAAAACTTCGTCAGTTCCGGCGCCAGTGGACTTAGCCTGATAGGCAAAGGTTCAGTCATTACCTTCAGAATCTCTTCCACTTCGGCAGCAGAAGGTGTTGCAGGAGCTTCCTCCTCTCGGGCCGACGTCTTTGGTTTTGGGGATGCAGCTTTTCTTTTCTTCGGAGCAGCTATCTTCGGCTCAGGGCTAAGTTTTTCAGAAATTTCCTTGTCCTTTTTAGCCAATTTGGTGCCTTCTTTGTCAAGTTGCTCGCAATCCTCTTTCTTTTCTGGCCTTCGGCACCTCCGACCAGTTGCTCATAGTCAGGGTAATCAAAATTCAAGGCATCTAGCACACGATTCAATCTTCGTTTCGTGCGTGTGCCGAAGGCTGCAGTCATTAATTGATCTTCTTCCTTAGAGTAATTGCCGAGGATCTCGTTGCACATAATTTCAATTGTGTTCAGCCACTCTTGGCAGGGTGCTTTAAAATGTTTCTTAAACTTGTAGTGATAAGGCAATCGAACAAGTTCTCCCTTTTTCTTTTCTCCCACTAGCTTCGGCATTTCCCACTCCCTCAGTGTTGGGAACACCTTAAAAGCCAAAAGTTCCTACACTAGGTCTCTAGTGCCAATATGATCTGAAATCACTCAAAATTCAGCCAAAGCAGTCTGACTCGGGCTCCCCATTATCATGTTGCATCGGGGCCTCGTTTCTCCAAAGGTAAGAAGGTGAATCGTCAAGATTTTTACACCGGACAAACAGTCGCTCGCACCCACTGAACGGTGGGCCGCAAAAACCGAGAAAGTGAACCTGCATGGTGGGACCGCTCCGCGCTCGGAAACTATATCGTTTCTCGGCAACGAGCTCAGGGAAGGTGTTTTTCGGACCTTCGGCTTCCCGAAGCCTAAGAGAATTTTTTCACGGATCAAGCTCGTTACGAAAAACGATCTAGCACCGTGAAGGGGCTACTGTTGGGACCATGCTTCGTCGCCGAAGGTCCTGCTGGAAGAAACAGCTTCGGCAAAAGCTGCTTATACGTGATGCCGAAGCTACCACTCATGAAGCTTCGGTGTTATAGCGTATCCGAAGATGAAGGATCGAACCGACTTAAAGATGGAATGACCTTTTAGTCCATAAGGGTCTGAGTCATTGTTGTAAACTTTTATAAGGGGTATGATTGTAATTCCTTATAGGCTATGTCCTGTGCCTATAAATAGTGAACAATATTCCTTTACTGTTCACGCAATCTTGTAATTGCAAACGCATTGCTCGGGAATTATTATTTTCTGCCAAGGCGAAGGTATAAATGTACCTAAACATTATGTTTTGATATTTAGGTTCATATAATAAAATATGTGAATAATGTTATCTATTTTTGGTACATCTTTCTCTAATGTTTCATGTTTTATATTTTATTTCAATATTATTTTGTAAGTCTGATCACGAAGGTGTGACCTTTGTGATATTCTACTCATGGTCTTCGTCCGAAGTTCATTAAATCCTTGGGGAGATAATGCTTCAGCGGACGAAGGGCATTAATATTTAACATTTTATGTTGCCTTGTTCTTAATTCATAGCATTTGAGAACAAGTCCCCAACAGCTCTGTGACTCACCATCGAGTGAGATTGTGGTACTTGATCCTGTCAGTGGCCTCGTCGGACTAGATCCGAGGGATTGACGGGTTATTCCCATTTAAGTGTGGTCTAGCCTCGAAGGCGGGATTTAGGCACTTAAGTTGGAATAATTCGGGCAGTTCCGCCACAGATTCATTCGCCCAAGTACTTCACCATGGGGATGTCCGGCCTTGTTCGTTAAGAAGAAGGATGAGAGTCTGAGATTGTGTGTGGACTACCGCCCTCTCAATGCGGTAACTATTAAAAATAAATATCCCTTGCCCCGCATTGATGTGTTGTTTGATCAGCTGGTGGGAGCCAAGGTGTTTTCCAAGATAGACCTTCGCTCTGGCTATCACCAAATCAAGATCAGGGTCAGTGATGTTCTGAAGATGGCTTTCTCTACCAGATATGGGCTCTATGAGTACTTGGTGATGTCATTCAGACTGACCAATGCCCCGGCATATTTTATGTATTTGATGAATTCAGTGTTTATGCCAGAGCTGGACAAGTTTGTGGTGGTCTTCATTGATGATATCTTGGTCTATTCAAAGAATGAAGACGAGCATACTGAGCATTTGCACATCGTACTTCAGCGACTGTGGGATCATCATTTATATGCTAAATTGTCCAAATGTGATTTCTGGCTAAGGGAGATTAATTTCTTGGGTCACACCATTTCTCAAGATGGGATATCAGTTGATCGTGAGAAAGTGCAAGAGGTGATGGATTGGAAGCCTCCTACTACAGTACGACTGATTCAGAGTTTTCTAGGATTGGCAGGATATTATCGGTGATTCATTCCGGATTTCTCCAGGATTGCTAAGCCAATGACGGAATTGTTGAGGAAGGGAGTAAAATTCGAATGGAGTCAAAAATGTGAGGATGCCTTTCATGCATTAAGGCAGCATCTGACAACAGCACCCATGCTAGCATAGCCTGACAACACAAAATCTTTTGATGTGTATTGCGATGCTTCAGGCACGGGATTGGATTGTGTTTTGATGCAAGACAACCGAGTTATCGCCTACACGTCTCGAGCACTCAGGCCTCATGTGCAAAATTACCCCACACATGATCTGGAGTTAGCAGCAGTAGTTCATGCTCTCAAGATATGGAGACATCACCTAATGGGAGCTCATTGTAATATCTATACTGACCACAAGAGTCTCAAGTATATTTTCACTCAGGCTGATCTTAATATGAGGCAGAGGAGGTGGTTGGAATTGATCAAGGACTATAATTTGGAAGTGCATTACCATCCTGACAAGGCCAATGTTGTGGTAGATGCCATAAGTCGAAAAGCCCAGTGCAACTATGTAGCTATGGACTCTAAGATCGCCACTCTGTGTGACGAATTGTGCAAGCTGAACATGGAAGTTGTTTCCCCAGGTACATTGGATTATATCTCCGTGGAGCCAACTCTACAAGAGCAGATAGTCCTGGCACAGATTGGTGACAAGGGTGTTCAAGTCATTAAGGAAATGCTCGAACAAAAGGTGGAAAAGTATAAATGCTTTCGTCGGGACAGCAAGGGAGTTCTATGGTTTGAAGACCGATTGGTTGTTCCTAAAAATCCAGAACTCAGGAAGAAAATATTGGACGAAGCTCATCTTTCCATGTTTTCCATGCACCTGGGGAGTAACAAGATGTATCATGACCTCAGATCCTTATATTGGTGGACCAGGATGAAGAGGGAAATAGATAAGTATGTATCCGAGTGCGACACTTGCCAAAGGATCAAAGCTAGTCATTTGCATGTCGCAGGTACCTTACAGCCTCTTCCCATCCCTTCTTGGAAGTGGCAGGACATTTGCATGGATTTTATTGTGGGTTTGCCCAACACCTCCCGGCACCACGATTCAATTTGGGTCATTGTGGATAGGCTAACCAAGACAACTCATTTCTTGCCAGTGCATACCACCCACAGGGCAGAAAAGTATGCAGACTTATATATTGACCAAATAGTGCGTTTGCATGGAATACCGAGGACTATCGTGTCAGACAGAGGAGCACCGTTCGTAGCACGCTTCTGGGAGCAACTGCAAGAATCACTTGGGACCCATGTGATAAGAAGCTCAGCATACCATCCTCAAACTGATGGCTAGATGGAAAGAGTAAACCAGATTCTTGAGGACATGTTAAGAGCATGTGTGTTACACTATGGTAAGGACTGGGATAAGTGCCTTTCTTTGGCTGAATTCTCTTACAATAATAGCTACCAATCTAGCCTAAAGATGGCACCTTTCGAAGCTTTGTATGGGAGAAGGTGCAGAACACCGCTAAATTGGTCACAAGCTGGAGAAAGGGAAATATTTGGACCTGACATAGTGCTTGAAGCTGAGGATAAAGTCAGAATCATTAAGAAGAACTTGGAGGCTGCTCAGGCCAGGCAAAAGAGCTATCACGATAACAGAAGGAAACCTCTACAGTTCGAGGTGGGAGATCATGTGTATCTCAAAGTGTCACCCACCAAAGGTGTTCAGAGATTTGGGGTCAAGGGCAAGTTAGCTCCTCGCTATATTGGGCCCTATGAGATCAAGGAGGCTTGTGGACCTGTAGCATACCAATTGAAGTTGCCACCTCATATGTCAGCAATTCATGATGTGTTCCACGTATCTCAGTTAAAGAAGTGTGTCCGTTTACCCACGGAAGTGCTATCTGAACCTGAATTAGAGATAGGACTGGACTTGTCATATCAAGAGCACCCCATCAAGATATTGGACCAAAAGGAAAGGTCAACTCGAGCAAGGTCAATTCAAATGTATAAGGTTCTATGGAGCAACCATTTAGAAGAAGAGGCTACATGGGAAACCGAGGATTTTCTGTGCTCTCGCTTCCCCGATTTTCTGCCTAAAGGAATCAGTACGTAACCCAAAACACCCACCCCACCTGCCCTTTGAATCTAAATATAAGAGAAACATAGTTAATAAGAGCAGAGTAAGTCATGAAACTAAATCTAGAAGGACTTCCTTCTAAAGTTGCAAAGAGAATGACATTTGAAGAGCAGTTTACTAGATAATCGTAACCAAAAGAAAACACAATACACCAGCATGCACCTTCTTGGTACCCCACTAAAGGATCCCTACCCAAATCTCGGGACGAGATTCCTTTAAGGGGGGAGGTGATATGACCACGCCATTAAGCAATACGTTACAACCCCCAAGTCATACTACATCAACTCAAGTACAACCAACATCATCACCAACCCAAGTCTTTGATGGACCAATTACACGTAGCCGAGCTAAGAAGCTACAAAAAGAGGTGCACGCGCTACTTTATGAATTTCAATTAAACACTAATGAGAACTTTATGCTACCTAAGTCGTGTATGTTGATATTACTTAGGTTCACCAAAGAGGAAGGACAAAACATATCAAAGGCGAATCAGCAAGAAGAGCTATGTCTGAGTCAGTCCACCGCAACAGAACCGGCCAGAAGAAACAGTTACATCTTTTGATTCCCAAAAGCTATGAAGGCCCATAAGTACTTTTTGGAAAGCTCTTGAAGTCTAGTTTCCAATGCTTCTAAAGCTGACTTAATGAAATCTACCAGAAAGGCAGCCGACCTACTTTAGTGCTGACTGGTCAGAAGGTCAACAGTCTGCTTGATGACCAAGTTTTCGTATTAAACTGCATCATTCTACGAAGTTTCATTAAGCATGCTATATATGGTGAGAAAGCTTATCAAGTCAGCTTTCCAACACAACCAGTCCCACGTCATTTAGAGATTCCTAGGAGAAGTTATTATCAAAATACTGAAGACTGCATAGAAGTCAAACAGACACACGGAATTCAGTTCTGCAGATCTCCCGAAGAGGCTCCTTCACATTAGCACGTGAAAATACTTTTGTTTCGTGTTTATACCTCTCTAAGGCTGGTTGTTACTAGTATAAATACCCCCTATGTCTATGATGTAAGGCAGCTTTTGATAATCTAAAACAGAACCCCCTTTGTTCAGCTGTGTGCTAACAAATATTGAGAGTGATCTCTACCCCTTTGCTCTTGTGAATTCCTTCGTGGGATTGCAGAAGCGGCGACTTCATCCACTCCCAACCCTTCGAGGTCTCCTCGATTGATTGTAGGTTGTGTTGGTTGGTTCTTTGAGAGTGTGGTTGGGCGAATCCTCGATTCAGGCTGCCGGTTAAAGACGGTGGTTGGCTTCGAGTTTTATTTGTCAGGTTGCACTAGTTATCGCTGCTTGCAGCAAGTTATCTTGGCTTCTTTGAAGCTAGTTATCTGAAGATTGATCCTACGTCGTGAAGATCGGGCATCGTGACGCATCATCTGGTATCAAAGCCTCAGTTGCCACGGTAGGATTCTTTACCCTTAGCTACATATATTTTGTGTTCGTCCTATCCACCAAAAAGCCATAAAATATTTTGCCATAGCCCTTTGTTTCAATCTGTTGTTCCAGTGAGTTTTGTTAAGTTTCAATCCTTAGAATCTTTATTTAGTTGCTGGTCACTCTATCCTTTGTGTTTCCTTTGAGCCTCTTATATATATCTAAAAATATCCACAAAAAGAAAAATCTAAAAACCCTCATCATTTCCTTCTCGTTAACTTTGATCCTATTTAAGTTATAGTTGCTGGTTGAGTTCTTTGTTAAGTATTATAAAGTGTGCAAAATCCTATCAGATCTCTGTGTTCAGTTCTATAAAAAAAGTATAAAAAAGTGCCAAAAAAGTGTTGAACAAGATTGTGAAAGAAAAGTAGAACAATCAGTTTGTTTATGTGCACAAGTGCTGAAAGTTTTATCAAGTTGTTCAACCAGTTTGCTATTGTCATTTGGTGCAAAATTTTGGTTGGATCTGATTGCAACACTTTCATTCCAATCATACTCCTTGTCTGCATCAAATCTGAAATTTCTTGCGTGTGTGTTTGATCTATTTACATCACTCGTATCTTGTGGTCGGCACTAGGCAGAAAACTTCTAGTTGGATGATTATTTAACTTTACAACAACTAGGATTCAGATTGCATCCCTTGTTTATTATTCCCCACCAAGCTCCACATATAGGCAATCGTAATCGGTACTCTGGTCTTGTATTCGCTTAACCACCACTTTCTTGTTACCACCACACATTTTCTTGCAACCCGCAGGGAACTCATAAGAGCTTTGGATGGTAAGAGTGGTGAGGTTGTGAGATTCTATATAGCTTCATATTAATTGCACATATATTTGTTGCCTTGTCGCCACTAATTTCGCAGGAAGATGGATCCCAACATTGAGATTGAAGAATGTGTCACCATGATACAATTCAATGAGCTCAAACAAAGCATAGAAGCCAAGCAAGATCTATTGGCACAAGATCTTCAGACACTTATGGCTGAAATCAGAGGTCGTCGTTGACTCCGTGATGGTGTAAGAAACCATGATGAAGATGGGGACGAAGGTGAAGGAAATTATTCTAGAAGAGCAAGTGAACATGGGAGGAGAAATCAAGGTGTTGCACGTGGTAGAGGAAGAGGCCAGAATCGAAGAAAAGATGACAATGAGGAATCTGAATTTGGGAATGATGATGATCAGTCCCAACATCGCTATGGTCGTCGTCATCATAGAGGCGTCAACCAAGAAGAGAGATTTGGGAAACTTAAGTTTACCATGCCAAAATTTGATGGTAGATCTGATCCTGAAGATTATTTCACATGGGAATTGAAGGTGGAGAAAATCTTCCGCCTACATAATTATTCAGAGAAGAAACTTGCAATGGCATCTCTTGAGTTTGAAGGATATGCCCTGATTTGGTGGGAGCAACTTCTTCGTGATCGTGAAGAAGATGGAGAAGACCCTATTATTACTTGGCAAGAGATGAAGCGAGAAATGAGAATTCGTTTTGTGCCAAAGCATTATCGGCGTGATCTTTTTGATAAATTGCAGAATTTGAGGCAAGGAAGTTTCTGTGTTGAGGAGTATTATAAGGAGATGGAGAAGGCCATGATTAGAGCCAATGTGTATGAAGACGAAGAGCAAACCATTGCACGTTTCATGGCTGGGTTACACCGCAACATTCAACGTATTGTTGAGTTTCAACCGTACCAAAGCCTTATTTATTTGGTACATCAAGCCACCAAAGCTGAACGCCAGCTGCAACAAGATGCTAAGAGCAGCAAGCCCTTGTCATATGGTGCACGAACCATGACTAGAGGAAGCAAATCGATCTCAAGGTTTACTGTTGCATCCTCAGCGACAAAAGGTTCAACTGGAGGCTTACGATCCAATATTCAAGGCAATTCTAGTGGAAAGAACGGTGCTGCTCCAAACACGAGTTATAAACCAGCAACATCCACTTCAACATCATTGGGTTCAACAGCCAAGAGTAGTGGTATTCAGTGCTTCAAGTGTGGAGGTCGTGGTCATGTCATAAAGGAGTGTCCAAATAATTGTGTGATCCTTGTGACTGATGATGGAGAATATACATCAGCTAGTGAAGAGGAAGCTGAAGTAGGAAATGAAGATGACATTGATAAATCTGAAGAACATACGGGATGTGAATTTGAGCATGGTACTACTCTTGTGGTTACACAAATCTTGAGTGTTCAAATGAAAAAAGCTGAAATTGGACAGCGACATATTTTTTTCAAACGCGAGCAAAAGTGCAAGACAAAGTAGTAAAGGTGATCATTGATGGAGGGAGCTGCCATAATCTTGCAAGTCGTGAGATGGTTGAAAAGCTTGGTTTGAAGTTGCAGCGACACCCTCATCCATATCATGTCCAATAGTTGAATGAATCGGGAGATATCAAGATTGGTTATAAGGTGAAAGTTCCGTTCAAGATTGGAGAGTATGTTGACACAGTGGAGTTTGATGTTGCACCCATGTATGTGTGTTACATGCTGCTAGAAAGACCTTGGCAATATGACCGATATTCTCAGCATTGTGGAAGAACAAATCAATACACGCTAGATCTGAAAGGGAGAAAGTTTGTACTCAAGCCTATGACCCCTCAACAAATCATGGCTGAACATTTACAAAAGAAAACTGAAATTAGTGCAGCAAGTAGAGGAGGAGAAGAGCAAAAGAAATTGAGTGCCATCCACAATTCGGTGAGCGAGTGCTACAAGACAAATTCAAGAGATAAAAGGAAGGAAGAGGGAGAACATCTAGTTATGCTAGCCACAAAATATGAGCTGAGAGAAGTGAGGAACAACCCATATCAAGTACTCTTTGTACTTGTGAACAAAGATGTTTTGATTTCTCCTAACGACATAACATCTCTTCCTAGTGTTGTGGCTGATCTTTTGCAGGACTTTGAAGACGTGTTTCCACAAGAAACACCGGATGGACTACCTCCAATTCGAGGGATTGAGCATCAAATCGATCTTATTCCAGGGGCTGCACTTCCTAACCGTCCACCATATCGAACCAATCCTGAAGAAACTAAGGAAATACAAAGGCAAGTGCAAGAACTTCTTGATAAAGGTTTTGTTCGTGAAAGCTTAAGCCCTTGTGCTGTTCCTATGATTTTAGTATCTAAGAAAGATGGATCTTGGATGATATGTGTTGATTGTAGAGCTATAAATAATATTACCGTTCGCTATCGCCATCCCATTCCACGGCTAGATGATATGCTTGATGAATTAAGTGGTTCCACAATTTTTACTAAAATTGATTTGAGAAGTGGATACCATCAAATAAGAATGAAAACCGGATATGAATGGAAGACTGCATTTAAAACAAAATTTGGGTTGTATGAATGGTTAGTGATGCCCTTTGGGTTGACTAATGCTCCTAGTACTTTTATGATATTAATGAACCATGTCTTAAGAACTTTCATTGGAAAATTTGTTGTTGTCTACTTCGATGATATTCTAATTTACAGCAAGTCTTTTGATGAACATGTGAAACACATTCGACAAGTTTTAGATGAGCTTAGAAAGGAGAAATTATTTGCTAATCTTGAGAAGTGCAGTTTTTGCACAGACCATGTTGTGTTTCTTGGCTTTGTTGTTTCAGAAAAAGGAATAGAGGTGGATGAATCCAAGGTAAAAGCCATCAAGGATTGGCCAGCTCCAACGAATGTAAGTCAAGTAAGAAGTTTTCATGGTCTTGCTGGTTTTTATAGAAGATTTGTGCGAAATTTCAGTACCATCGCTTCCCCTTTAAATGAATTGACAAAGAAAGGTGTTGAATTTAAATGGGGAAACTCACAAGAAGATGCTTTTCAAGAATTGAAGAAACGTTTGACTGAAGCACCTGTACTTATTCTTCCTGATTTCACTAAAACTTTTGAAGTAGAATGTGATGCTAGTGTGATTGGGATAGGAGGAGTTTTAATGCAACAAGGAAAACCTATAGCATATTTTAGTGGAAAATTGGGAGGTGCTCAATTAAATTATTCTGTGTATGACAAAGAATTGTATGCTTTGGTCCGAGCGCTTGAAACATGGCAGCACTACTTATGGCCAAAAGAGTTTGTTATTCATTCCGATCATGAAGCTTTGAAGTATTTGAAAGGGCAAGCCAAACTGAACCGTCACCATGCCAAATGGGTTGAGTTTATCGAAACATTTCCATACATTATGAAATATAAGAAAGGTAAGGACAATGTGGTCGCTGATGCCTTGTCTCGAAGGAATGTGTTGTTGAATCAACTAGAGGTAAAAGTTTTGGGTCTTGAAAATTTGAAAGAAATGTATAATGATGATCCTGAATTTTTAGAACCATACAATCATTGTAAAGATGGAAAAGGTTGGGAAAAATATCATATACATGATGGATTTTTGTTTAGAGCTAACAAACTTTGTGCACCAAATTTTTCGGTTAGATTGCTTTTATTGCAGGAGTCACATGGAGGAGGTCTAACAGGTCATTTTGGACAAAAGAAGACTTATGAACTGCTCAGTGATCATTTCTATTGGCCTAAGATGAGGAGAGACGTCATCAGATTTGTGGAGCGTTGTGTCACCTGTCACAAAGCTAAGTCAAAACTAAACCCTCATGGTTTATATACTCCTTTACCCGCTCCTAAAATTCCTTGGGAAGACATAAGCATGGATTTTATTTTAGGGCTGTCGAAGAATAAAAACAGAGAGATTCTATTTTTGTTGTGGTTGATAGATTTTCAAAAATGGCTCATTTTATTCTATGCAACAAGAGCGACGATGCTTCACATGTTGCCAATTTGTTTTTTAGAGAAATCGTGAGATTACATGGAGTGCCCAAGTCCATCGTATCTGACCGTGATGTAAAGTTTGTGAGCTATTTTTGGAAGATATTGTGGGCAAAGCTTGGGACTAAACTTTTGTTCTCTACCACATGCCACCCCCAAACTGATGGCCAAACTGAAGTGGTGAATCGTACATTGTCAATGCTGCTGTGAACAATGGTAAAGAAGAATTTGAAGGATTGGGAGGAATGTTTGCCACACGTGGAGTTTGCTTATAACAGGGCAGTACATTCTACAACTAATTTATGCCTCTTCGAAATTGTATATGGGTTCAAACCTATTGCTCCCATAGATTTGTTGCCCCTTCCATTGCAGGAAAGAACCAATATGGAAGCTTCCAAGCGTGCTGTATATATAAAAAAGATACATGAGAAGACCAAGGAAGCAATTGAGCTCAAAGCAGTGCGCAAGGCTGCAAGTATGAACAAGCATAGGAAGAAAGTGTTATTTGAACCGGGGGACTTGATCTGGATTCACTTGCGTAAGGACCGTTTTCCTGATCAGCGCAAATCCAAATTGATGCCACGAGGGGATGGTCCATTTCATGTTCTTACCAAGATCAATGATAATGCATACAAGATAGATCTTCCACCAAGCTATGGCGTGAGCAACACGTTCAATGTTGCTGACCTCTTACCATATACAAGTGAAGACACTTCAAAGTCGAGGACGACTCCTTTTCAAGGGGAGGAGGATGATATGACCACGCCATTAAGCAATACGTTACAACCCCCAAGTCATACTACATCAACTCAAGTACAACCAACATCATCACCAACCCAAGTCTTTGATGGACCAATTACACATAGCCGAGCTAAGAAGCTACAACAAGAGGTGCACGCGCTACTTTATGAATTTCAATTAAACACTAATGAGAATTTTATGCTACCTAAGTCGTGTATGTTGATATTACTTAGGTTC
This sequence comes from Zea mays, assembly GCF_902167145.1. Taxonomy (NCBI): domain Eukaryota; kingdom Viridiplantae; phylum Streptophyta; class Magnoliopsida; order Poales; family Poaceae; genus Zea; species Zea mays. The sequence continues at coordinate 115,995,152 of NC_050096.1, forward strand.
ACCAAAGAGGAAGGACAAAACATATCAAAGGCGAATCAGCAAGAAGAGCTATGTCCGAGTCAGTCCAGCGCAATAGAACCGGCCAGAAGAAACAGTCATATCTTTTGATTCCCAAAAGCTATGAAGGCCCATAAGTACTTTTTGGAAACCACTTGAAGTCTAGTTTCCAATGCTTCTAAAGCCGACTTAATCAAATCTACCAGAAAAGCAGCCGACCTACTTTAGTGCTGACTGGTCAGAAGGTCAACAGTCTGTTTGATGACCAAGTTTTCGTATTAAACTGCATAATTCTACGAAGTTTCATTAAGCATGCTATATATGGTGAGAAATCTTATCAAGTCAGCTTTCCAACGCAACCAGTCCCACGTTATTTAGAGATTCCTAGGAGAAGTTATTATCAAAATACTGAAGACTACGCAGAAGTCAAACAGACACACGGAATTCAGTTCTGCAGATCTCCCGAAGAGGCTCCTTCACATTAGCACGTGAAAATACTTTTGTTTCGTGTTTATACCTCTCTAAGGCTGGTTGTTACTAGTATAAATATCCCCCTATGTCTATGATGTAAGGCAGCTTTTGATAATCTAAAACAGAACCCCCTTTGTTCAGCTGTGTGCTAACAAATATTGAGAGTGATCTCTACCCCTTTGCTCTTATGAATTCCTTCGTGGGATTGCAGAAGCGACGGCTTCATCCGCTCCCAAGTGGTGCTCCTACTCCCTTCGAGGTCTCCTCGATTGATTGTAGGTTGTGTTGGTTGGTTCTTTGAGAGTGTGGTTCGGCGAATCCTCGATTCAGGCTGCCGGTTAAAGACGGTGGTTGGCTTCGAATTTATTTGTCAGGTTGCACTAGTTATCGCTGCTTGCAGCAAGTTATCTTGGCTTCTTTGAAGCTAGTTATCTAAAGATTGATCCTACGTCGTGAAGATCGGGCATCGTGACGCATCAGGAGGGCTGTAACACCCTAGGTGTTACCCAAGGCCCTGGCCAAATGAGCACACTTGTGTCCTACTCACCCTTTATGCTAGATTGAAAAGTGAAGGCACTCAAAGATTTAGAATCATGGTTAGGATAAGTATTAATCATAACAAGAAAGAAACCCTAGCCTTCATCCAATCTCACTCATGAAAAAGGTTCTAAAACCCAAATTCCCCTCTTAAAGCCATTAAACCCTAAACATGGGATTAAAGGGGGAAGAGTGGGCAAATGGCCAAATCACAAAAGGGAACCTTTACCAAAGATGAAGTACATTAGTAAATCTACAAAATGTATTAAGTGAGGTATTACAAAAAGGCCCAACAAAAACTCCAAAACAATTCACAAAGTGGGGAGCACACTAGAACCATTCAAAATTATCTAAGTCCCCAAAACCAACCCTAGCCCAAAGATCAAATGTGTTCACCCTTGTGCTGGCACCAAAACCATGCGGAGCAAATAGCAAAAAGTGGCCAAATTATCCAAGGCACATCCCTGAAAATTTTGAAATCAAACCAAGGTCGTTTGACATGGTTTGACATCAGTTTTGTCGCTAGTGAACAGTGCAGACAGACAAGACTTGGCGCCCACATATCTTGTAAACTAGGGCAGATCTTCCATTGGAACTTACACAAACTAGCTAGCCCTAGGTGCCAGGAAGATATCTTGCACAAGACATTTGGCGAGATTCGCACGTTTTGGAGCTCTGCTGGCGCAAGAACTCAGGCAGATGAACACGGCCACGTGTTCGACGCGCCCTGGCGACGCCAGAGCACGCTCTCAGCGCTCCGCCCACACGTGTAGCCCCACGCCATGCCAACCCCGCGTCCACGCCCCTGCCCGTGGCTATAAAAGCCACCCCGGCCTTGACCGTACACCCCTGCGCGTCCCTGACCCAACCCGAGCTCGAGTTCGCCGGCGTATGCCCAGAGAACGGTGTGCCAGTGGCCGCGCAAGCCAAGACCACCGTAGACCGCCAAACCAGCCACTCCCCGTCCCGTCCGACCCTCGGGTTAGCTTCTACGGACCTCGGTGAAGCTCCCCAAGCCAAGGATTGAACAGTACCTCGTGGGAGACGCCGAATCGACGTAGCCAGACTTCAACCTGCCGTCGTCGCACGTAAACCGAGCTCCATGGTAAGCCATTCATCGATTCCTTGCACCTATAGCATCCCGTGAAGCTCCATGTGCCACTTGATTGAGCCCTACCGCCGTGAGCAGGCCGGAGCACACGCCGCCGACGAGCCCGACCGCCTGCGCACGCGGTCAGACCTATTCTGGCCATCACCATCAACGACCCGCACCTGGACGTGACCGCCAGGACCTCCCGAATCTCACCCAGCCCTTCATTGGACCTCCCTCACCGCCGGTAAGCCGCGCCATCCTTTTTCCTCTCCGCGGTTACTGTTTCAAGGGGGAAGGAGCCTGGGTTGAAAGAAGGAAAAGCCAGGGGGATTTTGCGAAGTCAGTGACTCAGGAATAGTTCCGCAGGGGTATGGTTTAAAGGATTAGTTAAGGGAAACCCCAGGGGCCTCGGCGCAAACTGGTTTTCTTTAAACCTTTTAAACTTTATTCTTTTAAATGCATACATAACTTGCAAAATTGACATGTAAATAATGTTATATGGTTATTCATGTTATTCTCTCATGTTTCATATGCTTCTCCTTTCATCAATGTAAACTGTGATCATGAAGGTATGTCCTTCATGACCTTTGTCCAAAGATCGTTATATCCTAAGGGAAATAATGCTTCGAAGGACGAAGGACATTAACCATTAACTTTCTTCTATGTTGCCTTGTTCTTAATTCGAAGCATTTGAACAAGTCCCCAACACCAACCTTTTCAAAAGTAAAACTTGCTTAGAAACCAATGTTGGATAGATCGTTAAGGCGATAAGGTTAGCCCTAGGATGTGAAGGCTTAGGATACTAGATGGGTAGCTAGGTGGCTATGTGCATATGCCCTACAGGCTGCTATGATATTGGTGGGGAATTTCCATACCCCCCATGCACTTGATGTGAGATCGCTTAGGACGAGCATGCATACATTATTTTTCTAGCTTCCTAGTGAAATGTCAATATTAATAAGAAGCTACATAATCAAAGAGACACTGTAATAAGAATTTAAGTTTACATTGAAGATCTCAACTTAACCTTGGGGAATCCAAGTCCTAGTTTCCTTTTATTTTGGTAATTTTTTTCTTTTTCGCTTACGCTTACCCTTACACAAATGACTTCTCACGAATCCTTGGAAGGAGGGAATGCACATTCCCACACAGGCAGGCTTGCATGAGAGGGTTTTCCCCGTATTTTGTGGGAGGTACTGCAGGGAGCTGGTGTTGGGATCATGCTTCGTCGCCGAAGGTCCTACAGGAAGAAACAACTTTGGCTAAAGCTGCTTATACATGATGACCGAAGCTACCACTCATGAAGCTTCGGTGTTATAGCATATCCGAAGATGAAGGATCGAACCGACTTAAAGATAGAATGACCTTTTAGTCCATAAGGGTCTGAGTCATTGTTGTAAACTTTTGTAAGGGGTATGATTGTAATTCCTTACAAGCTCTGTCCTGTTCCTATAAATAGTGAACAGTATTCCTTTACTGTTCACGCAATCCTGTAATTGCAAACGCATTGCTCCGGAATTATTATCTGTCAAGGCAAAGGTACAAATGTACCTAAACATTATGTTCCGATATTTTAGGTTCATATAATGAAATAATATATGATTTCTGATACATCTATCTTTAATGTTTCCTGTTTTATATATTATTTCATATTATTTTGTAAGTCTAATCATGAAGGTGCAACCTTCGTGATATTCTGCTCATGGTCTTCGTCCGAAGTTCATTAAATCCTTGGGGAGATAATGCTTCAGCGGACGAAGGGCATTAATATTTAACATTTTATGTTGCCTTGTTCTTAATTCATAGCATTTGAGAACAAGTCCCCAACATTGGCGCCCACCTCCGGTGAACTCACTTCCACTTTCCTGAGACAATGGCTTCGCTTAAGAACCAAGCTGGAACTGCTTCGGCTCCGAAGCTGATTCTCCCGATAACAGGCGGTTCATGCTCAGAGCTAGCTAACAAGAAACAGAAGAAGGAGGCACAGAGAAGAGTACAACATGTAGGGGTACAAGGACCCTTCATCAAGTCAAGATGGTCTCACATTCCAATTACCTTCTCTCAAGAGGATCTTCAGCTCAAGGATTACCCACACAATGATGCTATGGTTATCTCTTGTGTGATCAAAGGATTTCTGGTCCATAATGTTTTGGTTGATACAGGCAGTGCAGCTGATATCATATTTGCTAAGGCCTTCAGACAGATGCAAGAGCCCGAAGACAAGATCCATGATGCCACACATCCCCTTTGTGGCTTCGGAGGAAGGCAGATTGTAGCACTTGGAAAAATCACAATGCCAGTAACCTTCGGATTCATCAACAACACAAGGACTGAACAATTTGTGTTCGATATTGTTGACATGGAATACCCTTACAATGCAATCATTGGTCGTGGTACTCTCAATGCCTTCGAAGCAATTATTCATCCAGCATATCTCTGCATGAAGATACCTTCGGACCAAGGACCTATTGCCATTCATGGAAGTCAGGAAGCTGCCAGAAGGGCCGAAGGAAACTGGACAGACTCAAAAGCAATCCATAACATAGATGGAGCTGAAGCTTGTGAGCAGTACAAGTTTAGAAGGGAGAAAGCTGCTTCGGCCGATTAGCCGAAGCCCATGCTTTTATGTGAGGACATAGCAGAGCAGAAGGTGCTATTGGGATCCCAACTATCTGAAGAACAGGAGAAAATCTTGATAAGGTTTCTGTTCAACAACAAAGATGTTTTTGCATGGTCAGCTAATGATCTTTGTGGAGTCAACAGGGATGTTATTGAACACTCGCTCAATCTTGACCCATCCTTTAGACCCAAAAAGCAGAGGCTTCGGAAGATGTCTGATGACAAGGCCGAAGGTGCTCGGAATGAAGTGAAAAGGCTCCTCAGTGCCGGAGTTATCAGAGAGGTAAAGTACCCAGAATGGCTGGCTAACACTGTTATGGTAAAAAAGGCCAATAGTAGATGGAGAATGTTTATTGATTTTACTGATCTCAACAAGGCCTGTCCGAAGGACGAGTTTCCATTGCCAAGGATAGATTCTCTAGTTGATGCAGCAGCTTCATCAGAGCTTATGAGTCTGCTGGATTGTTATTCAGGCTATCATCAAATTTGGATGAAGAAGGAGGATGAGCCAAAAACCAGCTTCATAACCCCTAGTGGAACATATTGTTACCTTCGGATGCCTGAGGGGCTCAAGAATGCTGGAGGAAGCTTCAGCAGAATGACAACGAAGGTTCTTCATTCTCAGATAGGCAGAAATGTGCTAACTTATGTTGATGATATCATTGTAAAAAGCACGAAGCAAGATAATCACATTGCTGATCTGCAGGAGACCTTCGCTAATTTTAGACAGGCCGGTTTAAAGTTGAATCCAGAAAAATGTGTCTTTGGAGTGAAGAAAGGGAAATTTCTTGGCTGTCTAGTTTCAACAAAAGGGATTGAGGCTAATCCAAATAAAATCGAAGCTATCCTTCGAATGGAACCACCAAGTACAAAAAAGGGGGCTCAAAGATTGACAGGAAGACTGGCATCTCTCAACAGATTTATATCTAGACCAGCAAAGAGAAATTTACCATTTTTCGAAGTGCTGAAGTCAGCCGAAGTTTTTCAATGGGGACTAGTTCAGCAGAGAGCCTTCGAAGAGCTGAAGCAATATTTGATAGACCTAACAACACTAACTCCACCAACGCTAGGGGCTCCTCTGTTGTTATATGTGGAAGCTTCGCACTCAGCGGTAAGTGCAGCACTTGTCCAGGAGAAGCTTGAAGGCCAAGTCAAAAAGCAAGCCCCAATATACTTTGTATCCGAAGTTCTTAGTTTATCAAAGAAAAATTATACAGAATTGGAGAAGGTGTTGTATGCTGTTTTGATGGCCTCCAGGAAGCTTCGGCACTATTTTCAGGCATACAATATAGTTGTTCCTTCTTCACAACCGTTGAAGGATATTATAAGAAATAGAGAAGCTACTGGAAGGGTTGGAAAATGGGCTACGGAAATCAATGATTTTTGTATTGATTATGTGCATAGATCTTCGATTCAGTCCCAAGCATTGGCAGACTTCATTGCTGACTGGACACCAGGGGCTCAGGAAGAAGAAGCATGTAAAGATGCCGAAGTTTGGACAGTATTTTGCGATGGATCTTGGGGAACCTTTGGAGCAGGAGCAGCTGCTGTGTTGGTCGCACCTTCCAAAGTTAAAACTTGTTATGCAACAAGACTTGATTTCAGTTGCACAAATAACATTGCTGAGTACGAAGCTTTACTCCTGGGTCTTCGGAAGCTAAAGGCGATGGGAATCAGAAGGGCGGTTCTTAAAACTGATTCCCAGGTTATTTCTGGTCATATTGACAAAAGTTATAAAGCAAGAGATCCGAAGCTCGAAAAGTATTTAGACACGGTCCGAAGGATTGAGGGTTCCTTTGAAGGGTTTTCTGTTAAAAATATTCATCGTGGAGAAAATGAATATGCTGATTTATTAGCTAAGTCAGCAGCACAAGGGCTGCCATTACCTTCGGAATTATTTTTCGAAACAATAAAAGCACCTTCGGTTGAGCTTCTTGAAAGAGCAGTCCTCAACATATCCCCTGTTTATAGTGAAGACTGGAGAACTGAGCTCATCTCTTTCCTTCAGGGTAACTTTCTTTCAGATGACGATGCTTATAACAGGAGGATAGAGGCAAGAGCTCGACCATATGTTATAATAGAAGGGGAACTATACAAGCGTGGGGTCTGTTCTCCGTTACTCAAGTGTTTATCCAGAGCCGAAGGTATAGAATTGATGAAGGAAATACAAGCAGGGCTATGTGGATCTCACATTGGATCTAGGCCTTTACTTGGAAAAGTTTTTCGTCAAGGATTTTATTGGCCAAAGGCAGCTTCAGATGCAGCGGAATTAGTGCAAAAGTGCGAAGGTTGTCAGAAATGTGCAAGAGATCAAAAACAACCTTCGTCTTTAACTCAGTTAATACAACCTACTTGGCCGTTGCAAAGATGGGGCCTTGATTTGTTAGGTCCGTTACCACCAGCACAAGGGAACTTAAGATATGTTGTAGTGGCAGTGGAATACTTTTCTAAATGGATTGAGGCAAAGCCTTTAGCCACAATTACTTCGATCACTATTCAAAAGTTTTTCTGGCAAAATATTGTTTATCGTTTTGGAGTGCCGAAGGCCATTACTGTGGATAATGAGACACAGTTTGATTCCGAAGCTTTCAGAGAATTTTGCGATCAAATTGGCACGAAGATCCATTTTGCATCAGTTCGACATCCGGAGTCAAATGGACTTGTTGAAAGAGCTAATGGCATCATAATGACAGAAATAATGAAGTTAATCTTCAATCAGCCCAGGGGAAAGTGGCCAGACGAATTAATCAAAGTGGTGTGTTGCCACAACACAACAGTATCAAGATCAACAGGCTTTACACCATTCAAACTATTGTTTGGTGACGAAGCAATAACTCCGGAAGAAGCCAAAGCAGGATCAATAAGAATAATAGCTTCGGCAGAAGGCGATGCTGAAGCTGATTACTCTGTGGAAAAAGATGTTATAGAAGGGATCAGGCTTCAAGCTGTGGAAAACATCAACAAATATCAAGTTGAAACAATAAAATGGCGTGATAGAAAGGTTAGGCTAAAGAACATTGAACCAGGACATTTGGTGCTTCGAAGAGTAGCCAACCCAGAGACAGTAGGCAAATTACAGCTGAAATGGGAAGGACCTTTTCTGGTAATATCTTCGTCAAGACCCGGTTCCTACAGATTGAAGGATATGGACGGCAACGACATTCCTAGATCATGCAAGGCGGACGAGCTTCGGCGATATTATGTTTAGCTTGATGTAGTTTTTTCTATTCTTTTTTGTGGCACCCTTTTCCTTTCCAAAGGGGGAGAAAGGTTTTTAATGGGGCCACAACATGTAATTTTTCTTTTCCTTATTTCAATTCTATAAGAGTGATATCGCCCAAAAATGTAAATGTAAATGCAAAGGAAAAAGAAAAGAAAACAGGGAGAAGCTTAAAAGTCGTTCCTAAGGGAATGCAGAGCTTAAAGCAAAAAATAAACGCTGATTCCACCGAAAGTAAAAGGCGAAGAAGCTCCTAAGGGAGGCTTACAGCGAAAAGTCAACGCTGATACACCGAAAAGTAAACGGTGAAGCCGAAAAGTAAATGACAAAAAGATTTGAGTCATTCCCAAGGGAATGAAGGCTATGATTATGGTTTTGAATATATATTCCGATATTCATTTGCACGATACATTACATCATGACATTTGCATTCATAAACATTCATTTAGACATATATAAAATCATCATCATCATACGACACAAAAAAGGCAGATGCTTCGGCTATGAGGAAAAACTTCGGAGAAGGAGGAAATTTTCATGCTTCGTTGTGTACGAAAAGAAGGGAAGGTGTTTTTCGCCTTCGGCTCAAAAGTAAAGTTTCGTTCACAGCAAAGCATATTGTACACGGATAAAGGAGAAAAGATATATTACAATGTATGCACAAATTTACATAAGTTTTTTCCACAATTATATTACAAAGATTTCTCTAGAATTTTTTGCAGGAAAGTCTTTTACAGCAACTGTTAAGCTTCAGCCCGTCATTCTTCAGCTTCATCATCCTGCACATATTAAAGCAGAATAAGAAAGGTGCAAATTTCAAGGAGAAGGTAAAAATAACAAGTATAAGTTTCTCACCGGCTTAAGGTGGCTCCGAGCTTCGTCACCAGGCATTTTTCGCCTGCCATTTACCCAAATCTGGGTCATAAATCTGTTTCCAATGCTTCGGGCTAGGCTTGGGATGTCAACCAAATCTGTCGGTGACAGGCTGAAGTTTGGCCTATTTACAATCTTCCCATGCGTGCAGCCGGCCTTCAGGAAAGCGGTAGCTGTGCCTCGAGAAGCTAGCAGGGCGTAGAAGTCAGCATGCCCAGCAATAACTTCGTCAAGTGCATCAACCTCGCCTTCAATGTATTCCAAGGTGCTGGGCAGGTTTTCAGCTGAAGGTGTAAATTTATCAGAGCTGGCTCCAATTGAGTGAAACACATCCTTCAGCCGCTGCACGCATCGGCTGCCGAAATTCAAGCATTTCTCCTGAAGCTCCTTCAATGATTTTTTGCAAATTTGAATTCTTCTCGATTTCGGTCTTGAGACTTGTTTCGAGGTTTTTCTTTTCCTGCTCAGATTTTTCTGACTTTTTGAGTAATTCATTGTTTAACCTGTTATTTTCGGCTCGGGCTTCAGCCAATGAACCTTCCATAGAATGAATGACGAAGTCCTTCTTTTCCAAGGCAGCTTCGTGATCTTTAACTTTGATTTTAATATCTTGAACAACGGAGTCTTTTTCCTTCAAAGCAGCTTCGTAATTTTTGACTTTGTCTTCTAGATCTTTGATGGTAGCTTCGTTCTTTTCATCCTCAAGATCTTGTTGCATTCTCAGCACTTTACTTAGAAGTATACTCTGCCAAAACAACCTTCGTCAGAAAACAACTTAATTCAAAATAAAAAATATAATAATGAAAAATCGAGAGTTTTTTACCTTGAAATTAGCATAGAGCAAGCTACCGGCGATATGCTGTCGCTGGTATCTGCAGAGGTCTGCTTCTATCTTTGGCAGGCCAACGCTTTTGGAGAAGGTCCTAACAACCTTGGCCTCGGTTCGGTTCCGAAGGCATCTCAGCTTCCCTTCATTGACTCCACCAAATAGCAGAGACCCTGGTTTGTATCCACAGGATATAGCATATTTCTTCAGCTCTTCTTTTTCAGCGTCTGACAACCCTTGTCCAAGTATATCTTGAAAATTAAAATTTTCTTTTTCCAAAATGTCTTCAATCTGCTCTTTTCCTTTTTCTGTTGCCGTGTTCACTGCAACCACAGCAGCTTCTTCTTCAGCCATTCTCAGAAGCATATTGTCAATATCATCAAGTGTAGTTTCCAGGTTAGGATCTTCGTTGGTCCCGGTTTTGGCCCCGATGGCTTCGGCTTCAGTGCTTGCTCCGGTAGCTTCGGCTCCGGTGGCTTCGGCTCCCTCGGTTTCGGCTCCGGTGGTTTCGGCTCCGATGGCTGTGGGTTCGGCAGTGACATTTTTTGACGCCAAGGTCGGTGGCGGTGTCTGATGAATGACATCTGCCACTTGGATAATTCTTCGTTTTTTGGCTTTGCGGGACTTTCTGCTGCCGAAGCTTCTTTGCCCTTCTGAAAAAACTTCATCAGTTCTAGCGCCAGCGGACTTAGCTTGACAAGCAAAGTTTCAGTCATTACCTTCAGAATCTCTTCCACTTCGGCAGCAGAAGGTGTCGCAGGAGTTTCCTCCTCCCGGGCTGATGCCTTTGGTTTTGGAGATGCAGGTTTTGGAGATGTAGCTTTTCTTTTCTTGGAAGCAGCTACCTTCGGTCTAGGACTAAGTTTTTCAGAAATTTCTTTTTCCTTTTTGGCCAATTTGGTGCTTTCTTTGTCCAGGGCGCTGGCAATCCTCTTTCTCTTTGGGCCTTCGGCATCTCCGCCCAGTTGCTCATAATCAGGGTAATCAAAATTCAAAGCATCTAGCACACGATTCAATCTTCGCTTCGGACGAGTGCCGAAGGCTGTAGTCATCAACTGATCTTCTTTCTTAGAATAATTTCCGAGGATGTCGTTGCACATAATCTCGATTGTGTCCAACCACTCCTGGCAGGGCTTTTTAAAGTGTTTCTTAAACTTGTAGTAATACGGTAATCGACCAAGTTCTCCCTTTTTCTTTTCTCCCTCCAGCTTCGGCATCTCCCAATCCCTCATTGTTGGGAACACTTTAAAAGCCAGAAATTCCTGCACCAAGTCTCTAGTGCCAATATGATCTGAAATCACACGAAATTCAGCCAAAGCAATTTGGCTCGGGCTCCCCCTTATCATGTTGCATCGGGGCCTCGTTTCTTCGAAGGTTAGCTCTAGTGGACTCTGGACCAATTTATCTTCATCTTTATCAACTTTAACATAAAACCACTCAGATTTCCGTCCGGCTGGCCATTTGCTTCGATAGCTTATCACTGGAAACTTCGTAGTCTTGCGATAAGCAAAGTTGTAACATCCAAAATTCTCATGAAGACCATCTCCTCTGGCTTTAGTCTGATAGTGTAGTTCATGGACTTGGCAGAAACCTTCACCGAACGGTTCCACTCCCTGGCTACGAAGGGCCCAAATATAAACACTTAATCTAACAATAGCGTTAGGGGTCAGCTGATGAAGGTAAACCCCAAACTTCTTCAACACATCAGCAATCATCCCATTCAAAGGAAATCTTAATCCTGCTTTAAAGAAGCTTTTGAACACAACCACCTCATTCTTTTCCGGCTTCGGAGTAATCTCCTCCCCGCCAAAACGAACCAGCTCCTTTTTTGCTTCGCTGAAATAGCCCAGCTTCACCATTTTGGAAAGATCAGCTTCAGAGATGGTGGACTTTCCAAAGTCCAGATGACTAGGTTTACTTGGCATCCCGCAGCTGTACTCATCTTCGGAACCAGCTTCTTCAACATCAGCTTGCGTTGCTTCGGCAGCAGGTGTGTCCTCTGATGGAACCAGCCCATAGCGCCTCATTGCTTCAGAAATCGGAACAGTTTCAACGGCTTCAGTCTCGTCTCCATCACGCTCAACCCTAGCAGTGGAGCGTATTCTGGCCATTTGATTTTAAATTTTCTTGCAAAATTCTTTGGAAGTCAATAACTTTTTTTCCGAAGCTCTTCTCGTGACGAAGCACAATCCAAACTGGAGCTTCGTTTGAATGCAAAAATCAAGCTTCGGCTATGGTTAAATTTTTGGCAGCAAAATAGTGCAATAGCAACGAATGCTGTGGTAACTTCACACCTACATGTCTGTTTATATAGTGTTGCAGGTAAGAAGGTGAATCGTCAGGATTTTTACACCGGGCAAACAGTCGCTCGCACCCACTGCATGGTGGGACCACTCCGCGCTCGGAATCTGTATCGTTTCTCGGCAACGAGCTCAGGGAAGGTGTTTTTCGGACCTTCGGCTTCCCGAAGCCTAAGAGACTTTTTTCACGGATCAAGCTCGTTACGAAAAACGATCTAGCACCGTGAAGGGGCTACTGTTGGGATCATGCTTCGTCGCCGAAGGTCCTGCAGGAAGAAAAAGCTTCGGCTAAAGCTGCTTATACATGATGACCGAAGCTACCACTCATGAAGCTTCGGTGTTATAGCATATCCGAAGATGAAGGATCGAAACGACTTAAAGATAGAATGACCTTTTAGTCCATAAGGGTCTGAGTCATTGTTGTAAACTTTTGTAAGGGGTATGATTGTAATTCCTTACAAGATGTGTCCTGTGCCTATAAATAGTGAACAATATTCCTTTACTGTTCACGCAATCCTGTAATTGCAAACGCATTGCTCAGGAATTATTATCTGTAAAGGCAAAGGTACAAATGTACTTAAACATTATGTTCCGATATTTTAGGTTCATATAATGAAATAATATATGATTTCTGATACATCTATCTTTAATGTTTCATGTTTTATATACTATTTCATATTATTTTATAAGTCTAATCATGAAGGTGCAACCTTCGTGATATTCTGCTCATGGTCTTCGTCCGAAGTTCATTAAATCCTTGGGGAGATAATGCTTCAGCGGACGAAGGGCATTAATATTTAACATTTTATGTTGCCTTGTTCTTAATTCATATCATTTGAGAACAAGTCCCCAACAGCTGGTTATGCTACGCCTCCCCAGTACGCAGTGCAGTTGTTTGAGGAGCACCGGGTACCCTGCTGTAGGGTGAGGATGACCTTGGAGCCTCATCCCTTGTAGCCCGGTTGGCGTTCACTGGACTCCGAGTCTTTCGGTTTCAGGGCCGAGGATACTATTGAGTCCACTGTTCTCCACGTGCTGACGACCTTCTGCGGCTTTCACCCCTTGGAGCTATCAACCCATCCCATTGGCTTGTTCCCTGCTGAGAAGGAGGACGACCCAATGTGGAAGGATCGAGTTGAGCACGCCAAGGATGTGTGGGCTCTTTACCCGGGACAGACCGCTCACCTGACGGTTCGGTGCATGAATGCCCTGTATCGTCTGTAGGCAATGTGAGGTGAGGCAATGTCCCAGCTGATGGGACTAGTGGAGTCTACTAAGATCACCCTAGATAACAGGGAGGACCTTGTGGTAGACTTGTCCACTGAGCTGGTGGAAAAGGATCTCCAGGTGGAACAGATGGCCACTCAAATGCAAGAGCTCGAGGATCAGGTAGAGGCCAGGGAGAACACCATCAAGGTTCTGGAAGATCAGCTCTAGACCACACAACAACAGCTTGAGGAAGCCAACTAGCACTTGGATGTACACCATCAAGAAATTCGAGACATGGAGGCATAAGGGGCCGATGAGGATGTCGATATCGAGGGAGGAGAGGAGCCGGAGCCTGCATCTAGCTTGGACACTGCTGGCTCAGGAAGACCACCTTCCCCAGAGTCTAGCGTTGCCTCATTTGTTCATTATATTTCAGGGCTAGGATAGAAGTGCGCAGCGGTAGAACTCCTCAAAACTAGCTTAGCTTTTGCACCTTAGAGGCACTAGGCTAGAGAGAGTCGAGTATTTTGAGCACTGCTGTAACTGTTAGAAAACTCTTTTTGCTTGATGGATGATGGATGGTTTCTATTTTTAAGTTATGAAGGAAATTATATCATGTTGGTACCAATTGTGAAAAGCAAGGAAATATTTGGAATCTTACAAACCTTGTTATTTAAGATCTTTTATCATGTGCAATCACAGATTTCAAAGTATGATATTAAAAACATCCTAAATTTCAGATGGCAGGAAGAGCGCGCCGTGGACAGAATGAGCGCATTCCTCCACCGCCGCCGCAGCCTCCTACCATGTAGGAGCTGATGGCTCAGCAGAACGAGATTCTACGGCAGCTCGCTCAGCGTCAGCCACCACCCCAACATTATGGTGGTGGTGATCATCATCAGCGTCCCCCAGCAGTGGCCACCTATCATGAGTTTCTTAGCACTTAGCCGCCGTTGTTCACTCGGGCAGAAGACCCACTCGACGCGGATGTTTGGCTCAGGGTAGTGGAATCCAAATTCCCACTACTTAATAGGGATTGTTCAGATGTAGCTAAGGTCCGTTTCGCTACCCAGTAGCTTCGTGGGCCCGCGCGAACATGGTGGGATCATTTCCTCGCTATGCAGCTGGTGGACCACGTGGTTGAGTGGGGAGAGTTCAAGGCAGCATTTAGAGGACATCACATACCAGCAGGCATCATGGATCGCAAGCTCAATCTGGCACACACTCAGGGAGGTCATACAGTATTGCAGTATGCCCAAGCTTTCAATGACCTGTGTTAGTACGCAGGCTATCATGCTGACACGGATGATAAGAAGAGAGACAGATTCAGGAGGGGCCTCAGTACTAAGCTCCGTGACCGTCTCAACACAGTCAGGGCCAACAGCTACAATGAGTTAGTCAACATGGCCATCTCTCAGGAAGACTGCATCACAGCCCGTCAGGCAGAAAAGAAGAGAAAGACCCCTATGGCAGGACCTTCAGCTCAACCTCAGCGCTTTAGGATTGTGTCCAACACTCAGAGTAGGGGACCTCAGCAGCAGCAAGGGCGATGGGTGATCCGACCACAGCAGCAGCAGGCACCCAACCGCTCTCAACCCCTAGTTCAGAGGAACAACGATCAGCCATAGTAGCAGTATCGTCAAGGCAATGACAACCGGTGCTTCACTGGTGGCAGTACCGGACATTATGCCAAGAATTGTCCCAAGAACTAGCAGAGGCAGGGGCAGACTGCAAATCAGAACTAAGGCAAGAGGCAGAGGGTGCAAGTGAGGCAGGGCAGACTGAATTTCACCACATTGACTAACATTCCAGAAGGAGCACCCGTCATGACTGGTATCTTTTCTGTTTTGAATTACCCTACTGTCATTCTTTTTTATTCTGGTGCCTCACATAGCTTCATCAGCGCAAAATTTAGTGCCAAGTGTCAGCTAACCTTTTACCACACAAATGGGGGCATTATGATCTCAACACTAGGAGGCAGGGTTGCCACCTATCAACTCAACCGGTGTGTGCCAATAAAATTGGGTAGTCTTGTATTTAAAACCACTCTCCTTATCATGGGCTTGGCGAGCATGGATATCATCTTGGGAACTGACTGGCTATCTCGACATCATGCCTTGATTGATGTCGCGGCAAGAGCCATTGAAATACACTCACCTTTTTGTGGAGACATCATGTTGTACTTGCCTAGCCAGGGTTGTACCCATTCTTGTGCACTCACCATGATAGAGTCGCCCGTGGAGAGGATTCCAGTGGTCTGTGAGTACCCTGATGTTTTCCCAGACGAATTGCAAGGGATGCCACCTGACAGAGACATAGAGTTTGCAATAGAGCTGTAGCCCGGAACTGCACCTATATCCAAGAGACACTATAGGATGCCTCCAGCGAGTTAGCAGAACTGAAAAAGCAGTTACAAGAATTGTTGGACAAGGGATTCATATGCCCAAGTACTTCACCATGGGGATGTTCGACCCTGTTCGTAAAGAAGAAGGATGAGAGTCTGAGGTTGTGTGTGGAATACCGCCCTCTCAATGCGGTGACTATTAAAAATAAGTATCCCTTGCCCCGCATTGATGTGTTGTTTGATCAGTTGGTGGGAGCCAAGGTGTTTTCCAAAGTAGACCTTCGCTCTAGCTATCATCAAATCAAGATCAGGGCCAGCGCTATTCCAAAGACGGCTTTCTCTACCAGATACGGACTCTATGAGTACTTAGTAATGTCATTCGGACTGACCAATGCTTCAACATATTTTATGTATTTGATGAATTCAGTGTTTATACCAGAGCTAGACAAGTTTGTGGTGGTCTTCATTGATGATATCTTGGTCTATTCAAAGAATGAAGATGATCATACTGAGCATTTGCACATCGTACTTCAGCGACTGTGGGATCATCACTTATATGCTAAATTGTCCAAATGTGATTTCTAGCTAAGGGAGATTAAGTTCTTGGGTCACACCATTTCTCAGGATGGGATATCAGTTGATCCTGAGAAAGTGCAAGAGGTGATGGATTGGAGGCCTCCTACTACAGTACGACAGATTCACAGTTTTCTGGGATTGGCAGGATATTATCGGTGATTCATTCCGGATTTCTCTAGGATTGCTAAGCCAATGATAGAATTGTTCAAGAAGGGAGTAAGATTTGAATGGAGTCAGAAATGTGAGGATGCCTTTCATGCATTAAGGCAGCATCTGACAACAGCACTCGTGCTAGCACAACCTGACAACACCAGATCTTTTGATGTGTATTGTGATGCTTCATGCACTGGACTTGGTTGTGTTTTGATGCAAGACAACAGAGTTATTGCCTACGCATCTAGAGCACTCAGGCCTCATGAGTAGAATTACCCCACGCATGATCTGGAGTTAGCAGCAGTAGTTCATGCTCTCAAGATATGGAGACATTACCTAATGGGAGCTCATTGTAATATCTATACTGACCACAAGATGGTTGGAATTGATCAAGGACTATGATTTGGAAGTGCATTACCATCCTGGCAAGGCCAATGTTGTGGCAGATGCCCTAAGTCGAAAAGCATAGTGCAACTGTGCAACTATGGACTCTAAGATCGCCACTCTGTGTGATGAGTTGCGCAAGCTGAACATGGAAGTTGTTTCCCCAGGTACCTTGGATTATATCTCAGTGGATCCAACTTTACAAGAGCAGATAATCATGGCACAAATTGGTGACAAGGGTTTTCAAGTCATTAAGGAAATGCTCGGACAAAAGGTGGATAAGTACAAATGTTTTCGTTAGGATAGCAAGGGAGTTCTATGGTTTGAACACCGATTGGTTGTTCCTAAAAACCCAGAACTCAGGAAGAAAATATTGGACGAAGCTCATCTTTCCAAGTTTTGCATGCACCCCGGGAGTAACAAGATGTATCATGACCTCAGATCCTTATATTGGTGACCCGGATGAAGAGGGAGATAGCTAAGTATGTATCTGAGTGCGACACTTGCCAAAGAATCAAAGCTAGTCATTTGAAGGTAGCAGGAACCTTACAGCCTCTTCCCATCCCTTCTTGGAAATGGGAGGACATTTGCATGGATTTTATTGTGGGATTGCCCAACACCTCCCGGCACCACGATTCAATTTGGGTCATTGGGGATAGGCTGACCAAGACAACTCATTTCTTGCCAGTGCATACCACCCACAGAGCAGAAAAGTATGCAGAAATATATATTGACCAAATAGTGCGCTTGCATGGAATACCAAGGACTATCGTGTCAGACAGAGGAGCACCATTTGTAGCATGTTTCTGGGAGCAGCTACAAGAGTCACTGGGAACCCATGTAATAAGAAGCTTAGCATACCATCCTCAAACTGGCAGCCAGACAGAAAGGGTAAATCAGATTCTAGAAGACATGTTGAGAGCATGTGTGTTACACTATGGCAAGAATTGGGATAAGTGCCTTTCTCTGGCAGAATTTTCTTACAATAACAGCTACCAATCCAGCCTCAAGATGGCACCTTTCTAGGCCTTGTATGGGAGAAGATGTAGAACACCGCTAAATTGGTCACAAGCTGGGGAAAGGGAAATATTTGGACATGACCTAGTACTTGAAGCCGAGGATAAAGTCAGAGTCATTAAGAAGAACTTGGTAGCTGCTCAGGCCAGGCAGAAGAGCTATTATGATTAAAGAAGGAAGCCTCTACAATTCGAAGTGGGGGATCATGTATATCTCAAAGTGTCACCTACCAAAGGTGTTCAGAGATTTGGGATCAAGGGCAAATTAGCTCCTCACTATATTGGGCCCTATGTGATCAAGGAGACTTGTGGACCTGTAGCATACCAGTTGAAGTTGCCATCTCATATGTCAGCAATTCATGACGTGTTCCATGTATCTCAGCTACGGAAGTGTGTCCGCTTACCCACGGAAGTGTTACCTGAACCTGAATTGGAGATAGAACCAGACTTGTCATATCAAGAGCACCCCGTTAAGGTATTGGACCAAAAGGAAAGGTCAACTCGAGCAAGGTCAATCCAAATGTATAAGATTCAGTGGAGCAACCATTTAGAAGAAGAGGCTATGTGGGAAACTAAGGATTTTTTGCGCTCTCGCTTCCCTGATTTTCTGCCTAAAGGAATCGGTACGTAACCCAAAACACCCACCCCCACCTGCCCTTTGAATCTAAATATAAGAGAAACATAATTAATAAGAGCAGAGTAAGTTGTGAAACTAAATCTAGAAGGACTTCCTTCTGAAGTTGCAAAGAGAATGACATTCAAAAAGCAGTTTACTATATAATCTTAACCAAAAGAAAACACAATACACCAACATGCACCTTCTTAGCACCCCGCTAAAGGATCCCTACCAATCTCGAGACGAGATTCCTTTAAGGGGGAGGGCTGTAACACCACAGGTGTTACCCAAGGCCCTAGCCCAATGAGCACACTTTTGGCCTCTTACCTTATATGCTAAATTTAGGAAGTGAAGGCACTAAAAGTGTAGAAGCATGGTTAAGCCAAGTATTGATCATCACAAGAAAGGAACCCTAGCCTTCATACAATTTTCACCCATAAACAAGGTTCTAAAACCCTAATTCCCCTCTTAAGCCAATAAACCCTAACCATGGGATTAAAGGGGAAAGAGGGGGCAAATGGCCAAATCACAAAAGGGAACCTTTACCAAAGATGAAGTATATTAGTAAATCTACAAAATTTATTAAGCGAGGTATTACAAAAAGGCCCAACAAAAACCCCAAAACAATTCACCAAGAGGGGAGCACACTAGAGCCATTCAAAATTCTCTAAGTCCCCAAAACCAACCCTAGCCCAAATATCAAATGTGTTCACCCTTGTGCTGGCGCCAAAACCACTTGGACCAAATAGCAACAAGTGGCCAAATTACCCAAGGCACATCACTAAAAAATTTTGAAATCAAACCAAGGTCGTTTGACATGGTTTGACTTCAGTTTTGTCGCTGGTGAACAGTGCAGACAGACAAGACTTGGCACCCACATATCTCACAAGCTAGGGCAGATCTTCCATCGGAACTTACACAAACTAGCTAGCCCTAGGTGCCAGGAAGAGATCTTGCACAAGACATTTGGCTAGATTCACACGTTTTGGAGCTCTGCAGACGCAAGAACTCGGGCAGATAAACACGGCCACGTGTTCGACGCGCCCTAGCGACGCCAAAGCACGCCCTCAGCGCTCCGCCCACGCGCGCAACCCCGTGCCATGCCAACCCCGCCCCCACGCTCGTGCCCGCGGCTATAAAAGCCACCCTGGCCTCGACCGTACACCCCCGCGCGTCCCTGACCCAGCCCGAGCACAAGTTCACCGGCGTTTGCCCAGAGAGCAGCGTGCCAGCGGCCGCGCAAGCAACGGCCACCGTAGACCGGCCAAACCAGCCATTCCCCATCCCGCTCGACCCTCAGGTTAGCTTCTACGGACCTCAGTGACGCTCCCTGAGCCGAGGATTGAACTATACCTCACCGGAGGCGCCGGATCGATGTCGCCGGACTTCACCCGGCCGCCGTTGCACGTAGACCGAGCTCCACGGTAAGCCATTCGTTAATTCCTTGTACCTATAGCACCCTTGGCATCCTGTGAACTCCCTGTGCCATTTGATTTAGCCCTACGGCCATGAGCAGGCCAGAGCAACCGCCGCTGCCGAGCCCGAACGCCTGCGCGCGCGGTCAGACCTATTCCGGCCATCACCGTCGACGACCCGCACCTCGACGTGACCGCCAGGACCTCCCGAATCTCACCCAGCCCTTCACCGGACCTCCCTCGCCGCCGGTAATCCGCGCCATCCTTTTTCCTCTCCGCGGTTACTGTTACAAGGGGGAAGGAGCCCGGGTTGAAAGAAGGAAAAGCCAGGGGGATTTTTGCGAAGTCAGTGACTCAGAGGAATAGTTTCGCAGGGGTATGGTTTAAAAGATTAGTTAAGGGAAACCTAGGGGCCGCGACGCAAAGTGGTTTTCATTAAACCTTTTAAAACTTTATTCTTTTAAATGAATATAGAACTTGCAAAATTAATAACTCCACTTTTATCCAGCCAAATTTGGTCAAACAAATTTTGCTAGATCCTAAATATTATGAACTACTTAAGAAAAATAACAAATACCCTAAGTACCACAAGATTTTTAAAGTTGTGATTTAAATAAGTACACTGCCCAAAACTAAACAAATAGAAGGTAAATATAAATACTTTTGGACTGAGGGTAAGAAAAATCAGAGGCATGCCCAACTACTAGATTAAGAAGAGATTAACCACAAAAAATGAAAAAGGGAGTCTAAAATAAGAACCAGAGGACACCCACATTTTTCCTAGTTTACTTAAGGAACCTAGATCACAAGAAAATTTTGTTGAACCCTTTGTTAGTACAAAAGAAATGCACCACATTTTATTTCTTAAAAACAATGAGAACTTAGAAAAATCCTAGAAAAATAATCCTAAGGAGAAACCACCCCAATCATTGGGATAAAACATAATATGTTAATATGAAACTAGGAAAAATGTAAGTTCTGTTGTTTGATATTTTTCAAATGACAGGTTAGTTATAAGTACATTTTTTATATTAAACTTTAGAAAATCACAACTAAATAACCATTGGGTCACTTTCTGTGATTTTTGGCACAGAGACCTATTATCATACATGAATTTTGGCAAAAATAAATTTTAGTCCAGAAACCTCACCTAAATCAGAGCTATAGTGCAAAGTTCCCTTTTACCCTCATTTTTGTCATTTTTGCCCAGAGGTTATCTGAATTAATTCTAACCTCCAAATTTTAGAATAGACTACAGAGATCCATGTTTACCCACTGTAATTTTTATAACATTTTTTGGAAAATTACAAATTGCCATGGTAGTTCAAAAGCACTCAATAGTAAGCATAATAGAAAGTAAAAGGGGAATTATGAAAGAAATTAATATCATACAACTAAATCTCACTAAGAGTCAAATGAAACATAAAGAAGATGATTAAAATCCTTAAGTTTAATAAGACCCCAAAAAAGTTGTATACCCAACACCAAGAGCCCCATCTGATAAAGAAAACCTAGTGCACCCACTGGTTTTCATAATTGTTTCACCATGCGTAGTATTTACAAATTGGCATATCATTAATATATATGTATCTTATTCATTGCATCCGATAGATTGTAATCTCGCCGATGGAGAGTACATCCTCATTCCAGAGCAAGGAGTTGCTCAGGAGGTAGCTCAGGAGCCAGCACCAGAGCCTGCCATCGAGGATCTGCCTGCCCCAGCTTTGGAAGGCAAGCCCCGGTTTTATGCAAAACCGTTTATATATGCTATTTTACTACACTTAATGTTTGTAGACTTGTATTGTGCACTTAAGTGTAGGAGTTGACTGAAACCTTAGTTGCATGAACTCAGGATTCCTTTTGAGATGGATACTAGTATGCTAGGTCGAGTAGCTGCTTTACTAATTAGGGATCTCGGTAGAAGTCGAGTGATTTTTCTAGCACTCGCGTGAGGTCAGGAATTGGTTGTATCCATTTTTATATCGTAATGATGATGGTCTATGGACAACGAACCATGGGGATGTGTTGTCTATGAGACGGAAATTGGAATAAGGATTAAGGTGTGGTACCGTGTGCCAAGCGCTTGAACGTACTAAGCACATGCCGAGAAATATGATAAATCGGTAAACCTAGTACCTGAGTGAACCTAGCAACAGACTTTATCCCTCACGTGACCTGAGACGTGGTCTCCCATTCCGGTTAAAGTGGGTACAAGTGCGGCCACTGCATGATGGCAGTCAGGGTCAGTGGGGCATTGTACGCCTAGGCGGTGAGCCTTGTTCTGTTGACGGGGAATCAATTGGGACGGTTGATGTGTGTGGGGACGGAGTGCCTCGCCACGTCGTGTGTTTAGGTTTACCTTGCAAGGTTTAAACACTCGATTCGAATCGTCTGCTTCTCACAACTAATGAGACTGCTTGATCCATGCTGCTACATTGAGTAATAAGTGGAAATGAGGTGACTGGTAAAGGATGTTGATTGATAAAAATGTTTGCTACCATGTATGAATAGCTAGGTATACATCTAGTCTTAAGAGAATCACACCAAAACTTGAGAAGCTAAAATTTGATTTTAGACTCAGCTAGTGCTTTTGGCAAACCCACCCCCTCAGCCAAATAGCTGCATGTCTAGAGGTAGAGGAGTAGACTCCTCACACTGGGTATGTCTAGCTGAGTATTAGTATACTCAGCCTTGCTTGTGGCATAAATTTTTATAGGTTCTCTGGAGGATATGGTTGCTGGAGTGACTTGGCTGTCTACCTTGCCACCAGGTTGGACAGTCGAGTGGGACCCTACCTCAGCTGGAGAGGAGCATGAGGAGTGATGGGACAGGCTTCCCCATCCTTCAATTTATTTACCGTTAGTTAAATTCTGCTGCATTCCGAACAATGATCATTACTTTTGCAAAACTCCGATGATGTTGTAATAACCTTAAGCACTTCTTTATTGTATGGTTTTATGCTTTATTGTATTTGCTTTGTGCCTCACCTTCGAGTGAGTACGTGGTACTTGATCCTGTTAGTGGCCTTGTCGGACTAGATCCGAGGGACCGACGTCGTATTTCTATTTAAGTGTGGTCTAGCCTCTAAGGTGGGACTTAGGCACTTAAGTTGGAATAATTCGGGCGGTTTCGCCACAGCCTTCTTAGAAGTCTAAGTACTTCTATACTTCTTATTGGGGATGGTCACTTGAGCTAGCATATATTTCAAAACTATAAAAAATTTATAACAGTTCAAAGTTATTTCTTTGAATCACTTTTGTAATCACTCTGACCATGTACAATGTAAACCTAATGTAACTTATAAAATTTGGTAATAAGATTTCTGCTGTAAATTGTTGGTGTGTGATTTGTGTTTACTTAATCCTGTGGTCCTGGTTGTAAGTGGTTTATCCGAGGTCCTTGGGGCACTCGGACAGATCCTGTTAAGTTATCTCGTGCACATGCATAGCCGTCTGAGGTCTTTGAGATAAGGGCATGTGCATGTGGGCCCAATAACTTGGGAGGTTCTACCACAGCTGGTATTGGAGCAAGATTAAGCATAATACGGTCACATACGTATTTTCAAAACAAAGTTTTGGTTTTGGAAAACCTATTTTCAACTAAACACATTATTTGGCTTTGAAACACAGCTTTGAAAAACTATAATGCTAGCGACATCCTCTGTTAAGCCCTAAATTAAGAACTATCAGGTGGCTTATTTAAAACCACTAACCCATAACCGGGGGTATTGCATACATGTGTAATGTTGTTTTTGAGGCCATTCAATTGTGTATGGATCGATGCTCAAGGTAAGATGAGATGTGAGAGCATGACTGAACAAACGTCAGTCTAGGGAAGTGCTTAATTGTGGCGCTTGACTATATACATGTTCTACATATGTATATACAAAAGTTGCGATGTGGAGTAATTACTTTTCTAGGAATTCGGTACCCCATGGATGTGTATGGGTATACAGACATGAGAATACTGAGAAGTGTAATGTACTTGCAACGACGCACCTACACTCAGGTAAGAAGGTGAGTTACCATAATGAGTTGCCCTATGGTTAAAGTGTGGCAGCGGCGCCTATGCGTGGCTTTGCGCTTAATGATGAGCTGGCCTCCATATAGAAATATATGGAGTATAAACTGTGATAAACTGTCATGTGTGGATATTGCATCATGGGAAATTGGGTTGTGATGGAAATTTTCTGCAGGTACACTAACTTCGAATCCGTATGTGTAGCTGACGACTAGCAAAATATCGAGAGAGTCGTAAGTATGCCACCGATATAGAATGCTATTGCCACATTATGTTGGCAAAACATGTGAGGACGAATAGGACAAGCATGCATCCTGATTGTTGCATCGTGTTTGTCACCTATACATCCAAAATGCTTCTCTCATCTTTATTCCAGTAACCAGTGATTGTGGATGATGTGGTGTAATGTTGAATTATGAACTTCGATGAAATAGCTATCCTCCGTTCTTTAGGTAATCTATTTAGGTGTTATGTGTGTTTGCTCTTGAACTTGATATGCCAATAGAGAGTTGGTGACTTGATTGCCTAAACCCAAAACTAGGCCATGTTCTTATTTAGTGAACCATGACCCAAATTTGAATTTTCCGTTATCACTCCATGACTAAACTCATGCAAATGGATGTTTGGATAATTTCTTTATCTAACGCAAGATGTGCATGAGCTTAAATCTAGGATCTCGAGCCCGTGTTCATGCTATTTACTCCGTGACGTTTAAGTTGTCATATTTCCATCTTAGACCATGCCCTTATTCGATTGGCGCAAGCTAATGTCTCTATTCCAGTTTGCCTGTTCTTGAAGATCGCAATGTTGCTTTATCAACCTAACTCAGGAAAGACATGTTCGATCATTTTTCTTGAGTTTGATGCCTTTGGTTTCCTCATATCTATCGAAGGCATACCAACTTAATCTTATGATTATTTTCCCTTCGTATCTAATAGATACTAATCCTTGAGCTTGTAATCTCTATGATGGGCATCGAAATATGCTTGGGGCTGAATTAACAGTCTCCCATCATACTCCCTTCATAAACCAATTTAGATTATGGCCATTTCTTGTTCGTTTCATCGGGCTATGATCTATTTGGCTCTCTACTTGTAACCATTATGACAGGTAGAGTCTCTTTGTATATTGTCACCCTTGTTCAATCTATTGGTGTGGCATGAGATTTCTTTTGGTTACATCTGGTAATGGTGTTATGACTAAAGCCGATGGTGCCACGACGAAACTGAGGGCCTCCAGTGGGTGATCAACACATGGTTGTGCTGCTCGGCACGTGCTGGTATTATGGTTAGTAGTTATAATCCATTATGAGACTATATCAAAGTGTTATCTTGGCACAATCTAGTTTTACCACGTGAGATTCATTATTGGTGTTGTTCGGTAATGGTGTCATGGTTAATGACTTATGGTGCCGCAGCAAAACTGAGAGCCCCTTGTGAATGTACACACAAGGTTATGTTGCTTGCCGCATGCCGGTATCGAGGTCTCTAGTCATGATCCATTGCGGAACTACACTGATGTGTTATCTTCCGTCGACCTTCTCTTGAAACCAATTCTATGTTGTTTGTCAAGTGATCAAGCAACATCTATCATCTCTGTTGGATCAAACGGGCATACCACTTTCATGTGTGGTCTCTTTTCTTTTGATCTTGGTAGTGACTACTTATACAAGCTCCCTTTACGTCCTTTGTTGTAAAGGTGAAGCCTTGGAGCTTTTAGTGTTGGAAGACAGCTGATTAGCTCTCAAAATGGAGATTGACGTTCCCTGCTGATGAGATGCAGGAGTTTGTTCATTCGCTCTTTCATTTAATCCATGTATTCCCTAACCAAGTCAGTTCATCTCGCATGCAGAAACGGATGAACAACCTGACCAAATGGATTTCTACCCAAATGCATGATCAACTGTTAATAAGAATGAACTCTTGACCATTGGATTGTCGATGGTACTAAGAGGACTTGCTCAATGTCAAAAGTAGTTCAGCAAGTTAGTTTTACTAACTTTTATCTACGTTGCAAACAAAGCCTGAGTTTAGATATCGTTTTATCAAGTTGTCTAAACTCACTTTAGTTCAGCCTATCCTGAAGAAAACCTTGTGAAGATCAAGTGAAGGTTATGAACATATGCGCATATGTTGTGCCATATTGGATTATATTATGAGCATATGCACCTTAACTTTACCTTGTTGGCCGAGGTACTTTGCTATCCTCAACTAACTGTTAACAGCCTAACCACAGCTCTAGTCGTGCCTCGATCGCCTCACGTATGGTTTTCCAACGTGTGTGAACAGGTCGAGTCATGCTTAGTGCTCGATAAAGTGGATTGGTTGCGAAGGCAGCATCTACAGATCCCTCCGCTGGTGTTTTTTTTCAAGTCTCTATTATTTTTCTTGGACTTGGATTTTCTGGCTAACACGAGTTAACTGTGATGTTGTTCGACATTCACACCCGTCTCGTGTGCTATGAACAACACGTGACCACTTGTTGGTAAACCTCCTTCTGTGTGTTTTACCCAAGAGGTTGCATCTGATTCTGTTTGGATAAAGTCGCATACCTACCGCTCGCTCAACAGACTCAAATAGTACAGTGTCATCAGAAAAAGCAAACTGCACACATGGAACCTTATGTGTTCTTCGGACAGACATCGTCTCTATTGATGGACATCTCTAAATTAGCCTAAGGCGATATATGTTATGTCCACTAGAGAAATGACATCCTGAGATACTCGCCTTTGCTTGGAACTGTCTTATGATTATCACTGATATGGACAAGGGTTACATGTTGTTCTACTCTTAAAAGTCTTTCATTCCGAATCTCAGGACGAGATTCTTTTAAGGGGAAGGGTTGTAACACCCCAGGTGTTACTGTACGTAAACATCGATTATGGATTTAAGCGCGGGAAATCAGTAAATAAAGTGGACACTAAATTTTTAATCATCTCGCAAAAGTTTGAGTTTGGTGCCATTTTCATTTCGATAATCTACGCAATTAAAAGGGTTCATGAAACTTTTGGGTTATCGAATCTTCAACATTGGCGAATTTTGAACTGTTCGGATCACACGCGAAAGTGAATACGAAAATCAGAAGACTTCTGATTTTATATAAAATTTGGAGCCCCGCGCTATCCGAAAAGAACGATGCGCACCGCTATAAATAATTTATAACAGTTGAAAGTTATAAGTCTAAGTATTTTATAAGTCTAAGTATTTCTTCTATACTTCTTATTGAGGATGGTCACTTGAGCTAGCATATATTTCAAAACTATAAATAATTTATAACAGTTCAAAGTTATTTCTTTGAATCACTTTTGTAATCACTATGACCTTGTACAATGTAAACTTAATGTAACTTGTAAAATTTGGTAATAAGATTTCCGCTGCAAATTTTTGGTGTGTGATTTGGGTTTACTTAATCCTGCAGTCTTGGTTGTAAGTGGTTTATCCGAGGTCCTTGGGCACTCGGACAGATCCTGTTAAGTTATCTGGTGCACATGCATAGCTGTCTGAGGTCTTTGAGACAAGGGCAGGTGCATGTGGCCCCAATAACTTGAGAGGTTCTGGCACATTCGATACCCCTATGCAAACCACCATATTTTGATCGTGAAGATTATTGTATGTGGAGTGATAAAATGAGGCACCATCTAACCTCACTCCACGAAAGCATATGGGATATTGTTGAATTTGGAGCGCATGTACCACAGGTGGGAGACGAAGATTACGACTCGGACAAGGCCGCCCAAATTAGGCACTTTAACTCTCAAGCCACTTCTATACTCCTCACCTCCTTATGTCGAGTGGAGTATAATAAGGTGCAAGGGTTAAAGAACACCAAAGAAATTTGGGACGTCCTCAAAACCGCGCACGAAGGGGACGAAGTGACAAAGATCACCAAGCGGGAGACGATCAAGGGTGAGCTCGGTCCATTCGTCCTCAACAAAGGAGAAGAGCCGCAAGCCAAGTACAACCGGCTCAAGACCATGGTCAATCAAGTGCGCAATCTCGGGAGCACAAAATGGGATGACCACGAAATGGTCAAGGTTATTTATAGATCCCTCGTTTTTCGTAACCCTACTCAAGTTCAATTAATACATGGGGATCCTAGATATAAGCAGATGTCTCCTGAGGAGGTGATTGGCAAGTTTGTGAGCTTTGAACTTATGATCAAAGACTCCAAACACATTGTCAACTTGGAGCAAGGCGCCACCTCTACACACGAGGTGCAACCCATTGCATTCAAAGCAACAGAAGAAAAGAAAGAGGAGTCTACACCAAGTATGCTTCCAATCGACGTCTCCAAGCTCGACAACGCGGAGATGGCTCTTATTATTAAGAGCTTTCGTCAAATCCTCAAGCAAAGGAAGGGGAAGGACTACAAACCCCGCTCCAAGAGGGTGAGCTACCGATGTGGTAGGTTCGGTCATTTCATAGCTAGATGTCCATACTCTAGTGAAAGTGACAGGGACGAAGACAAGAAAGGGAAGAAGAAGGAGAAGAAGAAATATTACAAGAAGGGTGGCGAGGCGCAAATGGTGTGGGAGTGGGACTCCGACGAGAGCTCCACCGACTCCTCCTTTGATGAGGACGCCGCCAACATCGCCATCAACAATGGCCTCATCTTCCCCAACATCGGCCACAAGTGTCTCATGGCCAAGGACGACAAAAAGAAGAAGGTACACTCTAGAGCCAACCCCAAATATACCACATCTAGTGATGAGGGTAGCTCTAGTGATAATGAAGATGATTTAATTTCTCTTTTTGCCAACCTCACCATGGAACAAAATAAAAAATTAAATGAATTAATTGAAACCATTAACGAGAACGATGATCTCTTGGAAAGCCAAGAGGACTTGCTCGTTAAGGAGAACAAAAAATTTGTTGAATTGAAAAAGGCTTCTGCTCTAGAAGTAGAGAAGAATGAAAACCTGTCTAAGGAGCTTAGCATATGCAATGATTCAATTTCTTGTCTTAGAACTGAAAATGATAAATTAGTTTCTAAGATTGACAAATTGAATGTTTGCAATGAATCAATTTCCTATCTTAGAGATGAAAATGACATTTTAAATGCAAACATAGTAGAGTTGAATGCTTGCAAACCCTCTACATCTACTGTTGAGCATGTTACTATATGTACTAGATGTAGAGATATTAATGTTGAAGCTATTGATGATCAACTTGCTATGATTAAACAACAAAATGATCACATAGTTAAATTAACTGCTAAAATTGCTGAGCATGAGCTAGAAAATGAAAATTTTAAATTTGCTAGAAGCATGCTTTACAATGGGAGACGCCCTGACATTAAGGATGACATTGGGTTCCAACAAGGGAATCAAAGCAATGTCAAACTTAATGCCCTAAAGAAATTGTCTAATTTTGTAAAGGGTAAGGCTCCCATGGTTCAGAATAGAGAAGGCTATATTTTATATCCTGTAAACTATCCCGAACATAAGATTAGGAAAATTCATGTTAGGAAACCTCATTCTGTCTCTCAGCATGTATTTATGTATAGAAATGAGGCTTCTAGCTATAGGCATTCCACTCATATTAAAATGCCTAAAAAGAAAATTGTGAAAGCATCAAATGAGCATAATATTTCATTTAAAACCTTCGATGCTTCTTATGTGCCAACTAACAAATCAGGCAAAGTAGTTGCCAAATATGTTGCTTCTTATGTGCCAACTAACAAGTCCGGTGGATCAAGTTGGATAATGGATAGAGGGTGCACAAACCACATGACAGGGGAGAAAAGGATGTTCTCCTCATACGAGAAAAATGAAGATCACCAACGAGCTATCACATTCGGGGATGGAAATCAAGGTTTGGTCAAAGGTTTTGGTAAAATTGCTATATCTCCTGACCATTCCATTTCCAATGTTTTTCTTGTAAATTCTTCAGATTACAATTTGCTTTCTGTTTCTCAATTATGCAAATTGGGCTACAACTGTCTTTTTACTGACATAGGTGTTACTATCTTTAGAAGAAGTGATGATAGCATTTAAGGGAGTGTTAAATGGTCAGCTATATTTAGTTGATTTTGATGATAACAAGGCTGAGCTAGACACTTGCTTAATTGCTAAGACTAATATGGGCTGGCTCTGGCATCGCTGGCTTGCCCATGTTGGAATGAAGAATCTTCACAAGCTTATAAAGGGAGAACACATATTAAGACTAACCAATGTTCATTTTGAGAAAGATAGGATTTGTAGCGCATGTCAAGCAGGGAAGCAAGTTGGAGTCCATCATCCACACAAGAATATCATGACGACTGACTAGCTGCTAGAGCTACTCCACATGGACCTATTCGGCCTGATCGTTTACATAAGCATCGGCGGGAGTAAGTACTGTCTAGTTATTGTGGATGATTATTCTCGCTTCACTTGGGTGTTCTTTCTGCAGGAAAAATCTCAAACCCAAGAGACATTAAAGAGATTCTTAAGACAGGATCAAAATGAGTTTGGAGTAAGGATCAAAAAGATTAGAAGCGATAATGGGACGGAGTTCAAGAACTCTCAAATTGAAGGATTTCTTGAGGAGGAGGGCATCAAGCATGAGTTCTCTTCTCCCTACACACCTTAACAAAATGGTGTAGTGGAGATGAAAAATAGAACTCTTTGAGACATGGCAAGAACCATGCTTGATGAGTACAAGACACCGGACCGGTTTTGGGCGGAGGCAATTGACACCGCCTGCTACTCCATCAACCAGTTATATCTTCACCGAATCCTCAAGAAAACATCATATGAACTCCTCACTGGTAAAAAGCCCAATGTTTCTTATTTTAGAGTCTTTGGGAGTAAATGCTTTATTCTTATTAAGAGAGGTAGAAGTTCTAAATTTGCTCCTAAAGCACTAGAAGGCTTTTTACTAGGTTATGACTCAAACACAAGGGCATATAGAGTCTTCAACAAGTCCACTAGATTAGTTCAAGTTTCTTGTGACATTGTGTTTGATGAGACTAATGGTTCCCAAGTGGAGCAAGTTGATCTTGATGAATTAGATGATGAAGAGGCTTCGTGTGTCGCGCTAAGGAACATGTCCATTGGGGATGTGTGTCCTAAAGAATCCGAAGAGCCTCCACAAGCACAGGATCAACCGTCATCTTCCAATCAAGAATCTCCATCTACCCAAGATGAGGATCAGGCTCAAGAAGAAGAGGATGAAGATCAAGATGATGAGCCACCTCATGAGGAGGACAATGATCAAGGGGGAGATGAAGATGATAAAGACAAGGAAGATGATAAAGAAATAAGGGATCAAAGACCGCCACACCCAAGAGTCCACCAAGCAATTCAAAGAGATCACCCCGTCAACTCCATACTCGGTGACATTTACAAGGGGGTAACCACTAGATCTCGAGTTGCACATTTTTGTGAACATTACTCTTTTGTGTCCTCTATTGAGCCATACAGGATAGAGGATGCAGTAAGGGATCCGGATTGGGTGGTGGCAATACAAGAGGAGCTCAACAATTTCATGAGGAATGAGGTATGGCATTTAGTTCCATGTCCTAATCAAAATGTTGTAGGTACCAAGTGGGTATTCCCCAACAAGCAAGACGAGCATGGTGTGGTGACAAGGAACAAAGCCCGACTTGTGGCCAAAGGTTATTCACAAGTCGAAGGTTTGGATTTTGATGAAACCTATGCATCCGTAGCTAGGCTTGAATCAATTCACATATTACATGCCTACGCTACTTACCATGGCTTCAAGCTTTATCAAATGGACGTGAAGAGTGCCTTCCTCAATGGCCCTATCAAGGAAGAGGTCTATATTGAGCAACCTCCCAACTTTGAAGATAGTGAGTATCCTAACCATGTCTATAAACTCTCAAAGGCGCTTTATGGGCTCAAGCAAGCCCTAAGAGCATGGTATGAATGCCTACGAGATTTTCTTATCACTAATGGCTTCAAAGTCGGTAAAGTCGATCCTACTCTCTTCACTAAAACAATTGCAAAAGACATGTTTATATGCAAAATTTATGTTGATGACATTATATTTGGGTCTATTAACAAGTCATTTTGTGAAGAATTTAGTAGGATTATGATACAAAAATTCGAGATGTCTATGATGGGGGAATTGAAGTATTTCCTTGGATTTCAAATCAAGCAACTCCAAGATGGCACCTTCATCAGCCAAACTAAGTACATTCAAGATATACTCAAGAAGTTTGGAATGAAGGATGGCAAACCCATCAAGACACCCATGGGAACTAATGGGCATCTCGACCTCGATACGGGAGGTAAATCCGTAGATCAAAAGGTATACCGGTCGATGATAGGATCTTTACTCTACTTATGTGCATCTCGACCGGACATTATGCTTTCTGTATGCATGTGTGCAAGGTTACAGACAAATCCTAAGGAAGTTCACCTTAGGGCCGTGAAAAGAATCATGAGATATTTAGTTTACACTCCTAAGTTTGGGCTTTGGTACCCCAAGGGATCCACTTTTGATTTAATAAGATATTCTGATGCCGATTATGCAAGGTGTAAAATTGATAGAAAGAGCACATCAGGGACTTGTCAGTTTCTGAGGAGACCCCTGGTGTCTTGGGCTTCAAAGAAACAAAACTCCGTAGCTCATTCCACCGCCGAAGCCGAGTACATTACCGCAGGCCATTGTTGTGCGCAATTACTTTGGATGAGGCAAACCCTAACGATTGTGTTGGGTACACCATGGCAATAGCGCACGACTACGTCCATGACCGGCCGTACACCAGCACCAACTCCCTCGCCGAGTCGACCAGCACCACCGCCTTCCTCCGGCGACAAACCACGTGCATCTTCCACAAATTCAGCAACCAAATCTGCCCAGAAACCAGCAGGTAGTGCCTCTTCAGTAGCCTCCACGGGTAGAACAAGAGATGTTTTGTGTTATCGATGCAAGGGCTATGGACACGTGCAGCGTGATTGTCCTAATCAGCGTGTTTTGGTGGTAAAAGACGATGGTGGGTATTCCTCTGCTAGTGATTTGGATGAAGCTACACTTGCTTTGCTTGCGGCTGATGATGCAGGCACTAAGGAACCACCCGAAGAACAGATTTGTGCAGATGATGCAGAGCATTATGAGAGCCTCATTGTACAGCGTGTGCTTAGTG
This sequence comes from Zea mays, assembly GCF_902167145.1. Classification (NCBI taxonomy): domain Eukaryota; kingdom Viridiplantae; phylum Streptophyta; class Magnoliopsida; order Poales; family Poaceae; genus Zea; species Zea mays. The sequence goes on from NC_050096.1 coordinate 116,027,914, forward strand.
CACAAATGGAGAAGGCAGAGCAGAATCAGCGACATACGTTGTTTCAAACAAAGTGTGTCATTAAGGAGCGTTCATGTCGTTTGATCATTGATGGAGGTAGCTGCAACAACTTGGCTAGCAGCGACATGGTGGAGAAGCTTGCACTTATGACCAAACCGCACCCGCATCCGTATCACATTCAATGGCTTAACAATAGTGGTAAGGTCAAGGTAACCAAGCTGGTACGAATTAATTTTGCTATTGGTTCATATCGTGATGTTGTTGACTGTGATGTTGTGCCTATGGATGCTTGTAATATTCTGCTAGGTAGACCATGACAATTTGATTCAGATTGTATGCATCATGGTAGATCAAATCAATATTCTCTCATACACCATGATAAGAAAATTATTTTGCTTCCCATGTCCCCTGAGGCTATTGTGCATGATGATGTTGCTAAAGCTACCAAAGCTAAAACTGAGAACAACAAGAATATTAAAGCTGTTGGTAATAACAAAGATGGGATAAAATTGAAAGGACATTGCTTGCTTGCGACAAAAACTGATGTTAATGAATTATTTGCTTCCACTTCTGTTGCCTACGCCTTGGTATGCAAGGATGCTTTGATTTCAATTCAAGATATGCAGCATTCTTTGCCTCCTGTTGTTACTAACATTTTGCAGGAGTATTCTGATGTATTTCCAAGTGAGATACCAGAGGGGCTGCCACCTATACGAGGGATTGAGCACCAAATTGATCTTATTCCTGGTGCATCTTTGCCAAATCGTGCTCCATATAGGACAAATCCGGAGGAAACAAAAGAAATTCAGCGACAAGTTCAAGAACTACTCGACAAAGGTTACGTGCGTGAGTCTCTTAGTCCGTGTGCTGTTCCGGTTATTTTAGTGCCTAAAAAAGATGGAACCTGGCGTATGTGTGTTGATTGTAGGGCTATTAATAATATCACGATACGGTATCGACACCCTATTCCACGTTTAGATGATATGCTTGATGAATTGAGTGGTGCCATCGTCTTTTCTAGAGTTGATTTGCGTAGTGGGTACCACCAGATTCGTATGAAATTGGGAGATGAATGGAAAACTTCTTTCAAAACTAAGTTCGGATTGTATGAGTGGTTAGTCATGCCTTTTGGGTTAACTAATGCACCTAGCACTTTCATGAGATTAATGAACGAGGTTTTGCGTGCCTTCATTGGAAAATTTGTGGTAGTATACTTTGATGACATATTGATCTACAACAAATCTATGGATGAACATGTTGATCACATGCGTGCTGTTTTTAATGCTTTACGAGATGCACATTTATTTGGTAACCTTGAGAAGTGCACATTTTGCACCGATCGAGTTTCGTTTCTTGGTTATGTTGTGACTCCACAGGGAATTGAGGTTGATCAAGCCAAGGTAGAAGTGATACATGGATGGCCTATGCCAAAGACTATCACACAGGTGCGGAGTTTCGTAGGACTTGCCGGCTTCTATCGCCGTTTTGTGAAGGACTTTAGCACCATTGCTGCACCTTTGAATGAGCTTACGAAGAAGGGAGTGCATTTTAGTTGGGGCAAAGTACAAGAGCACTCTTTCAACGTGCTGAAAGATAAGTTGACACATGCACCTCTCCTCCAACTTCCTGATTTTAATAAGACTTTTGAGCTTGAATGTGATGCTAGTGGAATTGGATTGGGTGGTGTTTTGTTACAAGAAGGCAAACCTGTTGCATATTTTAGTGAAAAATTGAGTGGGTCTGTTCTAAATTATTCTACTTATGATAAGGAATTATATGCTCTTGTGCGAACATTAGAAACATGGCAGCATTATTTGTGGCCCAAAGAGTTTGTTATTCATTCTGATCATGAATCTTTGAAACATATTCGTAGTCAAGGAAAACTGAATCGTAGACATGCTAAGTGGGTTGAATTTATCGAATCGTTTCCTTATGTTATTAAGCACAAGAAAGGAAAAGAGAATATCATTGCTGACGCTTTGTCTAGGAGATATACTTTGCTGAATCAACTTGACTACAAAATCTTTGGATTAGAGACGATTAAAGACCAATATGTTCATGATGCTGATTTTAAAGATGTGTTGCTGCATTGTAAAGATGGGAAAGGATGGAACAAATATATCGTTAGTGATGGGTTTGTGTTTAGAGCTAACAAGCTATGCATTCCAGCTAGCTCCGTTCGTTTGTTGTTGTTACAGGAAGCACATGGAGGTGGCTTAATGGGACATTTTGGAGCAAAGAAAACGGAGGACATACTTGCTGGTCATTTCTTTTGGCCCAAGATGAGAAGAGATGTGGTGAGATTGGTTGCTCGTTGCACGACATGTCAAAAGGCGAAGTCACAGTTAAATCCACATGGTTTGTATTTGCCTCTACCCGTTCCTAGTGCTCCTTGAGAAGATATTTCTATGGATTTTGTGCTGGGATTGCCTAGGACTAGGAAGGGACGTGATAGTGTGTTTGTGGTTGTTGATAGAGTTTCTAAGATGGCACATTTCATACCATGTCATAAAACTGACGATGCTACTCATATTGCTGATTTGTTCTTTCGTGAAATTGTTCGCTTGCATGGTGTGCCCAACACAATCGTTTCTGATCGTGATGCTAAATTTCTTAGTCATTTTTGGAGGACTTTGTGGGCAAAATTGGGGACTAAGCTTTTATTTTCTACTACATGTCATCCTCAAACTGATGGTCAAACTGAAGTTGTGAATAGAACTTTGTCTACTATGTTAAGGGCGGTTCTAAAGAAGAATATTAAGATGTGGGAGGACTGTTTGCCTCATGTTAAATTTGCTTATAATCGATCATTGCATTCTACTACAAAGATGTGTCCATTTCAGATTGTATATGGTTAGTTGCCTCGTGCTCCTATTGATTTAATGCCTTTGCCATCTTCCGAAAAACTAAATTTTGATGCTACTAGGCGTGCTGAATTGATGTTAAAACTGCATGAAACAACTAAAGAAAACATAGAGCGTATGAATGCTAGATATAAGTTTGCTAGTGATAAAGGTAGAAAGGAAATAAATTTTAAACCTGGAGATTTAGTTTGGTTGCATTTGAGAAAGGAAAGGTTTCCTGAATTGCGAAAATCTTAATTGTTGCCTCGAGCCGATGGACCATTTAAAGTGCTAGAGAAAATTAACGACAATGCATATAGGCTAGATCTGCCTGCAGACTTTGGGGTTAGCCCCACATTTAACATTGCAGATTTAAAGCCCTACTTGGGAGAGGACGTTGAGCTTGAGTCGAGGACGACTCAAATGCAAGAATGGGAGAATGATGAAGACATCCACACTACTGATACATCTATGCCAATACAAGTACCAATTTCTGGTCCCATTACTCGCGCTCGTGCTCGTCAACTCAACCATCAGGTGATTACACTCTTGAGTGCATGTCCATCATATTTAGACTATGGAGACCCGTGCACTCTTGTTTTGCTTAGGAACCAGGGAGAAGACCGAAAGGGAAAAGGATTTGAACATGCTGGATTCGGACAGCAGAAGAACACCAACTTGTGACGGTCACCACGGTCACATGCGGGCTCGGATTGGAATGTTCAAGCACAACATGCAAAGCTTATCAAGTCTACTTTCATATGGATCCGGAATTATAGTCATATCTGTTCTGAGGCCTCCGTAATCATTGTTTCCTTACCAAGACATTTCCTGCCTTTTCTGCCCATGGTGCTGCGTGACCCTATTTTGGCCCAATGGGTCGTGTATCAAGTTGGGTCCATTAGGGACGCATCCTAGGGTTGCAGCACGACCCCAATACCCTTGTGGTCGTCCTCCCATGTTTATAAACCCCCTAGCCGCCACCAAGAACAACGAGTTTTGTTTAGATCAAGTTTAGCTCTCGCTACTTGCTTGTAAGCGCGCGTGCTAGTTCAACCGCCCGTCTTCTTGTCTTCGGAACCCCACCATATTGGAGTTTGATTTTGAAACCTACATTTAGATCTAGTAATTCAGTACTTGTTCTACTTGTTCTTACTAGTTCTTCGATTGCTTGCAGGACGAGTGCCCTAGTGGCCAGGGTGTCACGCTCCACAAGATCGTGACAGCCATAGGAGGTGGTGTATCGGTTGCTAAGGCGCAGCGTCTTTGGAAGGCTATAGTCGGGCCGTGAACGTCGTCTCCTCCCCAATCAATGATGGAGACATCCACACTACTGATACATCTATGCCAATACAAGTACCAATTTCTGGTCCCATTACTTGCGCTCGTGCTCGTCAACTCAACCATCAGGTGATTACACTCTTGAGTGCATGTCCATCATATTTAGAAATTCATGGCATGCAAACTTTTGATCAACCGCAATCTCCCAAGTAATGTAAGCATCAGGGTCATATTTACCATCAAAAGGAGGTATTTTAAATTTAACCTTACTAAAAGCATCATCATTACCATGTACCTCACATCGGCGAAAACCACCCATACCTCTACGGTTAGTATGTAGTCGCCGGCGATTAGGTGCTTCTTGGTCATCTTGTTCAGTATCAGCAACATAGTCATCCCAGTTACCTTCGACGCCCTCATCACGCCCACCATTGGTATTAGCATGCATCTCATCAAATCGCCTCAAGAGTGCGACAAGGCTCTTGTCAATATGAGCAACTGTCATTTCCACATTTGCAAGTTTGGTGTTTGTGTCGATCTGTGTGGCCTCCAATTGCCCCATCTTTTCATTCGTCACCTGCATGTCATTATCAAGACCTTCCGTGTGCGTCTTCACCAGCCTTACAAAGTGTTATATGATACCCTTGGTGCGAGGAGAGTGTGGCATATTACGAGAAGCATCATCAACCTCCAATCCTGCCATGGTTAGACGAACAGAGGCAACAAGAAAAAAAACGTGAAGGAATATAAACTCTACAACTATTAGGATGTAGCTACTGCAAGGCGCTCACTCTCAACCTGTCACACAAGCTCTTACCAATTCTTACCTTGCACAACAGGAGGGGTCAGCAACCAACAAGTCTGCAACCGTGGAATAAGTGTATCAGTGCCGCAGCAACACGACCTGTCAAACTTTAGTCGAAATATGTAGAGTTGTAGGTGGGCTGAAGCAAGGAATACACTAGTACCACGTTAGTTACAAAAAGCAAGCTGAATAATCGTTCAATGGTGGTACTGTGCTGGTCCTAGGCTAAACCATGCTAGAGACGTGAGCCTAGGCACAAAGGTAGTCACTGAAAAAGAACAACTAGCACAGCACAAAGAGAAACAACAGATTTAGAGATTCAGCCCCCTTCTTTCTTCTTCTTTTCCTTTTTTTTCTTTTCTTTTCTTTTTTTTCTTCTTTTTTTTGCAGGGGCCTAAACCCTTTTTTTCACTATGACAACCCAAACAATAAGGATATTGCTAACAGCCCCTTTAAATCAGATTTAACAAATCTTGTTAATATAGAAAGTCCAGAAATCTCTACGATGATTGCGGAGCGCTCAGAATGAATTTTGAGACAAGGTCAGATCCGTTGGAAAGAAGATAAGATAAGCTTTCCAGATTGTATTTAAACTTCCAAATCGGACATGAGATGTATCCGTGGTGGCAAAAACGAACCAGAGATGTTTATGGTGATGGTGGATCTCGTGGTGACCAAAACGTGGTAGAACTCAAAACTCTAAAGGAATAAACTAAGACCAGCAACTCGACACAACCTATGCAACCAAAAACTCAACAAGCCCTAGCTAAGTAGTACTAGTAAATGCTCAATGGTTTATAGGATTGCGGTAAAACTAATCTACTATTTTTTTGGCTTTTTCTGGACTATAGGAGATAAGAAAACAGCGAAGAAAAGTAAATCTCTCACCGATAAACCTTGCTCTGATTACCAACTGATGTGCACCCGTTGGGTGATTGCCCGATCTTTCGATGAGAGGGTGTGGAATAACTCGATTGGGGGAGGAGACGACGTTCACGGCCCGACTACAGCCTTCCAAAGACGCTGCGCCTTAGCAACCGATACACCACCTCCTATGGCTGTCACGATCTTGTGGAGCGTGACACCCTAGCCACTAGGGCACTCGTCCTGCAAGCAATCGAAGAACTAGCAAGAACAAGTAGAACAAGTACTGAATTACTAGATCTAAATGTAGGTTTCAAAATCAAACTCCAATATGGTGGCGTTCAGAAGACAAGAAGACAGGCGACTGAACCAGCACGCGCGCTTACAAGCAAGTAGCGAGAGCTAAACTTGATCTAAACAAAACCCGCTGTTCTTGGTGGCAGCTAGGGGGTTTATAAACATGGGAGGACGACCACAAGGGTATTGGGGTCGTGCTGCAACCCTAGGATGTGTCCCTAATGGACCCAACTTGATACACGACCCATTGGGCCAAAATAGGGTCACGCAGCACCATGGGCAGTAAAGGCAGGAAATGTCTCAGTAAGGAAACAATGATTACGGAGGCCTCAGAACAGATATGACTATAATTCCGGATCCATATGAAAGTAGACTTGATAAGCTTTGCATGTTGTGCTTGAACATTCCAATCCGAGCCCGCATGTGACCGTGGTGACCGTCACAAGTTGGTGTTCTTCTGCTGTCCGAATCCAGCATGTTCAAATCCTTTTCCCTTTCGGTCTTCTCCCTGGTTCCTAAGCAAAACAAGAGTGCACGGGTCTCCATGGTCTAAATATGATGGACATGCACTCAAGAGTGTAATCACCTGATGGTTGAGTTCATGAGCACGAGCGCGAGTAATGGGACCAGAAATTGGTACTTGTATTGACATAGATGTATCAGTTGTGTGGATGTCTTCATCACTATGGCTACAAGTTGAGCAAAGTCCCTCTCCTATGTGATAATGAGAGTGCAATCCGCATGGCGAATAATCCCATTGAGCACAGCCGCACTAAGCACATAGATATTCGGTATCACTTTCTGAGATATCACCAACAAAAGGGAAATATCGAAATTGCTTATGTTAATACACACAATCAATTATCCGATATCTTTACCAAGCCACTAGATGAGAAAACCTTTAGCAAGCTTAGGAATGAGCTAATATACTTGATTCTCGGAATTTTGATTAAAACATTGCACACATAGCTATTTCATATACCTTTGATCATGTCTCTTTCATTTGGTACAAATGCATATTTCTTATTTTTCTTGTGCCAAGGCTAAGACTAATATGATTTCAATTGAATTTCTATGCTTAGTCTTAGATTGAAAGGCAAATGGAGTATTCGGCAAAGACAAGGCTTCCACTCCAAACTCTGACGGTATCATTTACCCTTTGTCGTTACTTCGCAAACTCCCAATTGGTATAATACTTCACTCGTATTTTCTTTTATCAATGGGGGGAGAAAGTATTAGGCCCCAAAGGGGGAGAATTAAAGGGGCTCTCAACTTCATTGTTTTTAGTAATTAATGCCAAAGGGGGAGAAAGTATTTAGCCCCAAAGCAAAAGGACCGCACCACCACCATTTTAAAATTTTAGTGTATTTTTCAAAATTGGTAAGTTTTTTCAAAGGAAATGTTTATTTCAATTGGTACTTGAGTCAGCCTCAAAATGAATTTTCATATTTAAGAAGTCAATTTTCAATTGGTGTCTATTTCAAAAACCCGCTTGAAAGCTAAGGGGAGAATTCATTTAGGGGGAGCTTTTATTTAGTCAAAGGAAAAGCATTTGAAACAGGGGGAGGAATTTCAAATCTTAAAAATGCTTCTTGCAATCTCATTTCTATACCTTTGACTATTTGCAAAAGATTTTGAAAGGATATTTCCAAAAGATTTGCAAAAACAAACAAGTGGTGCAAATGTGGTCCAAAATGTTAAAAAGAATGAAGAAAAGCAATCCATACACACTTAGTGATACTTTCAATTGGTTTAACTCCAAGTAACCTATGCACATTCATCATAAATGCAAACTAGTTACATTTCTGCACTTTATATTTGCTTTGGTTTGTGTTGGCATCAATCACAAAAAAGGGGGAGATTGATAGGGAAATGGGCTTAACCATTTCCTATAATCGATTTTGGTGGTTGACGTCCATCACAAACCACATTGACTAACTAGTTTGTCTAGATGTCATTTATCTCAGGTGCATAAGGTTCAACACAAACCAAGAAAGAAATTCAGTTAGGGACTCAATCAAAAATTGGAGCAAGACATAGAGTGTGCTGATTTGTGGCGCACCGGACACTATCCGGTGCACCAGGCCCGTACACTTCCAAATAGGCCACTCTCGGGTTTCTGCTGGGCGCTCTCCACTATAATTCACTGGACTGTCCGGTGTGCACCAGACTGTCCGGTGAGCCAGCGGAGCAACGGCTCCCTGCGCACCAACGGCCGACTGTGCAGAGCTACAGTAGTGAACAGTGCCGCCGCAGAAGTCAGAGGTCACCGGACTGTCCGGTGCGCCCATCGCCAGCAGACTTCACCAATGGCTAGGAAGTGGTTGGGGGCTATAAATACCCCCAACCACCTCATTTAAAGCCATCCAAGCATTCTGAGTTTCTCATTCATTGCAAGAGCAAAGTGCAACACTCCAAGACACAATCAAAGCAATCAATCCTCTCCAAGCCTCCAAATCAACTCAATTCCATTAGAGACTTGAGAGATGGTGTTTTGTGTTCTTTTGTTGCTCTTGTTGCTTGGATTGGCCTTTTCTTTTTCCCTTCTTATTCTCAAGAGACTTGTAAGCGAAGCAAGAGACACCTAAGTGTGTGGTGGTCCTTGCGGGGTCTTAGTGACCCGTGAGATTAAGGAAAATGCTCACTCGCTCTAAGTGACCGTTTGAGAGAGGGAAAGGGTTGGAATAGACCAGGCCTTTGTGGCCTCCTCAACGAGAACTAGGTTCTTTAGAACCAAACCTCGGTAAAACAAATCAACGTGTCTACTCGCTTTGATTCTCACTTGATTTGTTTGCCCTCGTTCCTCTCTCTAATGTTTCCCTGCTAGTATTGATTTGAGTTTGCTCCCATACGTCGTCCACATCCTTTGAGCAACTCTTAGCAAGAGAAACAATCTTTCGGACTTGAATTTAATTCTAACGCTAACTCTCGGCCTTAGTGTGTGTTTAAAGTTTATAAATTTTAGGTTTCGCCTATTCACCCCCTCTAGGCGACTTTCACTTCTTCTAGTGATGAGGATTCTGATGATGATGTTATATAGCGATCTCTTTAAGGGTTTAGAAAGATCAAAATTAGACAAAATTGATGAATTAATTGATGCCCTTAATGATGAGGATAGGTTGTTAGAAAGACAAGAAGATATTCTTTATGAAGAACAAGATAAACTTGTTAATATTGAAAATTCTCTTGCTTTAGTGGTTAAGAAAAATGAAATACTTTCTTCTGAATTGTCTTCTTGCCAAGAGTCTATTTCTAGCCTTAAGAGTTTGAATGCTGATTTAAATACTAGAATAGAAAAATTGAATATTACTAGTTCATCAGTGGAGCATGTTTCTATTTGCAATAAATGTAAAGATTTTGATATTGATGCTTGCAATGATCATGCTTCTACTATTCTTATGTTGGATGATGAAGTTGCTAATCTTAATGCTCAACTTAAAATTTGCAAAAATGAATGTGAGAAGATAAAATTTGCTAGGGATGCCTACACCATTGGTAGACATCCCTCCATTAAGGATGGACTTGGTTTCCAAAAGGGAACCAAGAACTTGACAAGCCAAAGGGCCTCCAATCTCATCAAGGAGAAAGGGAAGGCACCCTTGGCTAGTAGTTCACATTCTTTCCATGACAAGAAGAACCATGCTTATTTGTATGTTCATGTTAAGAATGCCTCTAATGTTGCTTATCATGATGGTCATGTTATCTTACCTATCTGTCATGATGTTGTTTTTGATTCTCATGCCATGTTTGCATCTTCTAGCTGTTCATATATTCATGGTAGGAGTACACCTAGTATCCATGTTCATCATGTCTCTCATACGCCTAAAAAGGCATCTAATGGCCCAACTATGCTTTATCATACTTATGATGCTTCATATGTGCTATACTGTAAAAATGATAAAGTTGTTGCTAAAAATGTGGGGCCTAAATGCAAGAAAGGCAAGACTTGCATTTGGATTCCAAAATCTTATGTGACTAATCTGGAAGGACCCAACAAAAGTTGGGTACCTAAATCTCAAGCTTAAATTACCTTGCAGGTTTATGCATCCGAGGGTACAAGTTGGATTATTGATAGTAGATGCACAAACCATATGACGGGGGAGAAGAAGATGTTCACCTCCTATGTCAAGAATAAGGATTCCCAAGACACAATTATCTTTGGAGATGGGAATCATGGCATGGTCAAAGGTTTGGGTAAAATAGCCATCACTACAGAGCATTCAATTTCTAATGTATTCTTAGTGGAATCGCTTGGTTACAATTTGCTTTCTGTGAGTCAATTATGTTGTATGGGTTATAATTACTTATTTACAAATATTGATGTATCTATCTTTAGAAGAAGTGATGGTTTATTAGCTTTTAAAGGTGTATTGGATGGCAAGCTTTATTTAGTTGATTTTACTAAAGAGAATGCCAATCTAGATGCATGTTTAATTGTTAAGACTAACTTGGGCTGGCTCTAGCACCGCCGTCTAGCACATGTTGAAATGAAGAATCTTCATAAGCATTTAAAGGGAGAACATGTGTTAGGACTAACAGATGTCTACTTCGAGAAAGACAGACCTTGTGCAGCATGTCAGGCAGGGAAGCATGTGGGAACAAATCATCCAAGCAAGAACGTGATGACGACATCAAGACCATTGGAACTTCTTCATATGGATCTCTTCGGACCCGTTGCTTACCTTAGCATCAGAGGATGTAAGTATGGTCTTGCAATTATTGATTTTTCTTGCTTCACTTGGGTATTCTTTTTTCAGGATAAATTAGAAACCCAAAGTACATTGAAGTGCTACCTAACGAGAGCCCAAAATGAATTTGAGATTAAGGTAAAGAAGATCAGAAGTGACAATGGATCTTAATTCAAGAATCTTCAAGTAGAGGAGTATCTTGAGGAGGAAGGTATCAAGCATGAGTTTTCCACTCCCTACATGCCACAACAAAATGGTGTAGTAGAGAGGAAGAACATGGCACTCATCGACATGGCAAGGATGATGCTAGGAGAATACAAGACGCTGGAGCGGTGTTGGTCGGAAGCTGTGAATACGGCTTGCCATGCCATAAATCGCCTCTACCTTCATCACCTCCTCAAGAAGATGAAATGAGCTCCTAACCGGTAACAAACCCAATGTTTCATACTTTCGTGTATTTGGAAGTAAATGCTACATCTTGGTTAATAGAGGTAGACATTCTAAGTTTGCTCCCAAAGTTGTAGAAGGTTTTTTACTAGGTTATGATCCAAATACAAAGGCATCTAGAGTCTTCAACAAATCTTTGGGTTTAGCTCAAGTCGCTAGTGACGTTGTCTTTGATGATACTAATGGCTCTCCAAGAGAGCAAGTTGATCTGGATGATATAGATGAAGATGAAGTTCCAACGGCCGCAATGAGAACTATGGGGATAGGTGATGTGCGACCTTAGGAACAACAGGAACAAGATCAACCTTCTTCCTCAACAATAGTGCAACCCCCAACTCAAGATTAGGAACAGGTACTTGAAGATGAAGGCATGGATCAAGGGGAGCACAGGAAGCAAAGGACAAGAAGGAAGAGGTACCACCGTGTCGGTGTTTAGTGTCCGATAGCACACCCGGGGGTACCCTCGTGGTGTTTTTGGGTAGGACAGTTTTGCAGATTGTAACTCTATGGTAGAACCACCCGAATTATTCCAGCTTAAGTGCCCAAGTCACGCCTTAGAGGCCGCAACACACTTAAATCGGAATAACCCGTCAGTCCCTCAGATCTAGTCTGATAAAGCCACTTCCCGGGACCAAATACCACTACTTACTCGATGGTGAGTCACAGAGAAAAATACAATAAAGCAGGAAACCTCAAATTAAAGTACTGGAGTTATTACATGAATCAGAGTTTTTCAAGTAAACTGAAATGAGTTCATTAGTAAATTGTGGCGGATAGTCGATCATGTCGAATGATGAGGAATAGGACAAGGCCTAGCCCACTACTCCTCCTGCTCCTCTCCTGCTGGAGCAGCATCCCACTCAACCGTCCAACCCGGTGGCAGGGTGGAAGGCCAAGTCACACCATCAACCTTGTCCTAAAGCGTACCTGTAAAAATGGTGCCACAAGCAAGGCTGAGTATACTAATAATCAGCTAGACTTACCCGGTGTGAGGAATCTACTCCTCTACCTCTAGACCATGCACTTGTTTGGCTGAGGGGTTTGGTGTGCCAAAAGCACTGGTTGAGTGTAAAAATCAATTTTAGCTTTTTCCAATTCTAGTATCATTAACTTTAGCTAAGTTTGCTTCATCTAGAGCATACATGGTAGCAATCATTTAGTACAATCAACATATTATCTCATATCAACCTCATTTCGCTTCTTACTCGATGCAGTACAAGGGGTAAAGCAGTCTCATTAGCTGCGAGAAGCAGACGATTTGAATTGAGTTTTAACCTTGCAAGGTAAACCTAAACACACGACATGTCAGGGCACTCATTCCCCACACACGTCAACCATCCCCATCGATTCCCCGTTCGTGGCCAGGGCCCACTGCCTTGGCATACAATGCTCCACTGACCCTGGCTGCCGCCGTGCATTGACCGCACTTGTACCCACCATAGCTAGCATGGGAGACCCAGTCTCAGGACATGTGAGGAGGAAAGTCCACGCCTAGCTTCACACAGGTACTAGGTTTACCGGTAACCATATTTCCTGACATGTGTTTAGTACGTTCAAACGCTTGACTTAGGTATCCACACATTAATCCTTAATTCCATTTCGTCTCATGAACATGGCATCCACCCTGGATCCAAGTCCATAGACCATCATACATCCCGTTATCAAGATGAATACAATCAATTCCTGACCTTGTGCGAGTGCTAGAAAAATCACTCGACTTCTACCAAGGTCCTAATTAGCAAAGCAGCTACTCAACCTAGCACACTAGTATCCATCTCAAAAAGGAATCCTGAGTTCATGCAACTAAGGGTTTCAGATAACTCCTACACTTAAGTGCACATTACAAGCCTACAAACATTTAAGTGTAGTAAAGTTGCATATGTAAATTGGTTATGCATAAAACCGGGGCTTGCCTTCAAATGCTGGGGCTGCAGAAAGATCCTCTGTGGCAGGCTCGGGAGCTGGCTCCTGGTCTTCCTCGTAGATAGCTCCTTGCTCGGGAATGAGCACGTACTCTCCGTCAGCGAGGTTGCAATCTAATGAATGCAATGAGTGAGATATATGTATGCCATGACATGCAACTTAGCAATGATAATAGTATGGTGAAATGATTAAGTTAATAAGGTAGAGTTTAATCTTACTACTGGAAATTCTAGTGGTACACTTAGCCAATTAGGGTCAAGTTTGGTTAAGCTAATTGGTTAGATTATTTTAGTGTTCCACTGGTTTCCTTTTAATGTTTTAGTGAAAGTTTACTAAGATTCCTAGCTGAATTAATTGGGGTGAGATTCTTTATTCTTCCTAATTTATCTCTTCTTTTCCTTTTCTTTTCTTTTATGCTTTTAAGGTGGGCTTGAACTACAACCTACCTTTATAAATTTCCAAAAATTCTGCAAAAAGTACAGTAGCTTCTCACCGATGTGTAACTCTCTGTCTCAAAAATTGAGGCTTAAAAAGTTAAGGGTTTACTCTGTACAAAATTCTCAAGTTGTGGGGTAGAGGCGGTGGTTTGAACTACAACTCTCTTCTAACAGTGGATTGTTCCTTAAAGCTTATTTTGCTGGCATTTAGGTGCTATAATATGACTTTGTACCAGGTTTTAGTCACTAATACTTATTGGGTATCTTACTGTGATTTTCCAAAGTTCTTGCCCAATGGGGTGCTTTCTACTACCACTATACTTGAAAATTTCAAACAACAGATTTCTAATTTTTTCTATCTTCTTCTTTGTGCAAGAGCAATCATTCTAGAATTTGGCAACTTTTTGCTTATGGGAGAGGGAGGTAGAAATTCTTGGATTATATGGCCTTTTTCATGGGGTAGGGGGTAATGGGTGTTACCTTACATTTTTAACTAGGTTTCATATTTTTCTCTGGTGGTCTACTTCATCAATAGTTGGGTAAAATTTTATTTGTCTAATGTTGCACAATTTTTGGCTTTCTTATGATTTAATTGGAACATGGGCCAAAATTAAGTTTGAATTGTTCAACCCACTTATTATGATGGGTTGGGGTATCTACTATTTTTTAGTGGTGTTCTAGGAGTTAGGAGTCTACTGAAGTTTTCTTACCATTTTTGAAATGGTCCTTATATTTTTAATTATGGTTTTTCTGGATTTATTAGTGCCTAATAAAATAATTAACCTTGGATTAGCTCTGGACTAGGTTTTTCTGTATTTTTCCTATGTTCTTTATCACTTAAGTATACTAGGAAAATATGTTCATCCTTTGTTTATTATTTTCTACTGCCTTTCTTAATTTTCTAAGTTTTGGACAGATATAGTCTTTAATAGCAAAACTTGAGTTAATCTTGTATAGTGGGGTGCTTAGTATTTTTAAACAGTGCATAAGTTGGGTATGTATCTCCACAAATTTTCTTAAGCCTAGCACAGAAGTATTTCTATTTTACTCTGGATTAATGAGGTTTGGGCAATTTCTTTATTTAATTCAGAACTCCAAAAATCATTGCAGAAACCATGTGGTTTACTGTTTTTGCTTGATAGTTCATATTATTCTGAATCCAGCAAAATTGGTTTGACAAGTTTCGGTTAAATATTTCTCAAGTTATGAATTTCCTAAGTTTTCTGTTCATTAAAAAGAATCAATCAGAAATGGTTAAATGGAAACTAACTTTGCATCGGGGTCCCTGGCGAATGTTTTTAAGTTTCCTTACAGACTAGTCCTCGGGTCACTATTCACATGAGCCACTGACAATTCAGAAAACCCCCTGGGGGTTTACTAAACCTAACCCAAGGTCCTTCTCCCAATTAAGTAGTACACGCGGTGGAGGAAAGGGCGGAGGGGCTTACCGGCGGCGAGATTGCTCCGGTGAGGTGGTCGAGGGCGTAGGGGAGGTCGTGATGGTCACGTCGATGTGCGGATCGTCTCCGGGGCTGGTCGGAGTAGGCCGGTCCACGTGCGCAGGCGGGGGAGCTCGTCGGCATTGAGGGCTCCGGCCTATCCAGAGCGGTAGAGTTCGATTAAACCGGTCAATGAGCTTCACTAGAGGTCAAGGAAGGCATGGGTGCGAGGAATTGAAGAATGGTTCACCTGATAGCTCGGTCTACGCGCGGTGGTGGGCGACCGAAGTCCGGCGAGGGTGATTCCGCTTCTCTGGTGAGGCAATGCCTCGGCTCAAGCTTGGAGAAGCTTCACATCCTCTCGGGGAAGCCATCCAGGGGCTAGGGCGAGGCTGGGGGTCGACAGAAAAGACTAGCCACGACGGCTGTGGTTGGGCAGTGATGGCGGGCGGTGGCGCTCGCTTTCAACGGCGAACTCCGATGATCTCTGGCTCGGGCGGGGCTTTGGGTGCACAAGTGCATACGACTAAGGCCTCAGGGGGCAGATATAGGCGAGGGCGAGGCGCAGGCGCGTGGGTCAAGGCGACCATGCGTGGGGCACGCGCTGCCATGGCCAGTCCGCGCTCTGCCAGTCAGGCAAGCGATCAAACACGTGGCCTCGCTCGGTCTAGTCATTTTCAAACGCTAATTGGCTCGCGATCTTCTCGTAACTCTCCCAAATCCCTACACACTATTTTTTCTTTGTTGTTTATTCTTTGTTTCTCTTACAGCACTTGAGTGGATTTGATCTTGGATTCGCGAGATTCGAGGGGGCGAAGTTGGGTTTGTCGCTCGGCTGAAAACCGAGACTAAGCTCGAGTCAAATGTGTCAAACAGTTTTTGTTTAATTTCAAACTTTGCCAAAGTATGTTCAAGGTAATTTGGCGCCACTTTCATATTTGGGTTTTGTATATTTGAGTTTTGGAAAAGAGAGAACACGGCTGAACTTCATGAAGAGGTGAAAATTCAGTTCTGAATTTCCTTTTGAGATTCTAGCTTGAGGGGTCGTTTTGGGAATTTTGCAAAGCTCGACTTGTTGGGGACCTTCGGCATCCGAAGGTCCTCAAAAACAGGATTTAACAGTATTTCTGGAGTATAATGTGTGAACAGGTATCTTCGGACTCAGGTCGGCATCACAGCAGACCAGAATAATACGAAGGTCGGTATAGCGCCGAAGGTGTAAACAGGAAAGCTTCGGCGTGACAGCAGAAAGTGGAACCGACTTAAAGATGAAAAGGCTATTTAGACCTCAACAGATTACTATAGAATTATTATCAACTGTAAAGGGCATGAATGTAATTTTGTATGGGTTGTGTCCCGCGCCTATAAATAGATGAACAGTACTCTCGTACTGTTCAGGCTGACTTGGCATTCGCTTTTTGCGTCACGCTTGTACTATCATTTCCTTCCAGTTGAAGGTACACTTGTAATTCAACGATACTCCTGTTTATGCTTAATAATAATGCATAATTGTGCATGTTGTCATTTGTATTTCTTACATTTCATCCTTCGTCATTATATAATGAATCTATGAAGGTATCCTCTATATGACCTTCGTCCGAAAACTATTATACCCTAAGGGAAATAATGTTTCGAAGGACGAAGGACTGTAATAATTAACATCTTCTGTGTTGCCTTGTTCTTAACCCATAGCATTTGAGAACAAGTCCCCAACATTGGCGCCCACCTCCGGTGAACTCACTTCCACTCTAAGTTTTTTGAACACCTTCGGCGATCATAAACCCTCGTTATGGCGCCGAAGAAGGCTTCAGCAACTGGAGCTGCAGCCCTGCAACCACTGGACCACAATCAGGAGACAGTCTCCCTGCGGGAGGCCCGAAGCCAGAAAAGGAAGGCTGTCAGCCCGACACCACCAGAGGACGAGATAGATCAAGAAATCAGAAATATGGAGATGCTTCATCAACAAGTACAGAGGAAGAAAGAAAAGATGGCCAGGCTAGCTGAGCTGCAGAGGCAGATAGACGAAGCCTCTGAAGAAGTTCGTCACCTTGCCCAGGATGAGCAGCACCGAAGGCCTCAACACCAAGATCTCCATCAGGAGGGTTTCCCCAACGAGGATGACTGGTATGACAATTTCCATCATGGGAATTTTGTTTTTGATGATGCTTCTCCTCTGTCCGCTGAGCTGCAGGCTACACCTTGGCCTCCGTCCTACAAGCCACCCCAGCTTCCCGTATTCGATGGCCACTCAGACCCGAAGCAGTTTTTGATGAGCTACGAAGCAACAGTATCTTCGTATGGTGGCAATGCTTCAGTCATGGCCAAATCTTTCGTTATGGCTGTCAGGAGTGTGGCTCAAACCTGGTATTCCTCCCTTCGACCAGGAACGATCACTTCATGGCAGAAGCTGAAGGATTTGTTGTTAACTAGCTTTCAAGGATTTCAGACGAAGCCGGTCACTGCTCAGGCTCTGTTCCAGTGCACCCAAGATCACGAAGAATACCTTCAGGCGTATGTCCGAAGGTTCTTGCGTTTGAGGGCACAGGCACCAACGGTGCCCAATGAAATTGTTATTGAGGCCATGATCAAGGGGCTTCGGCCAGGACCGTCAGCTCAGTACTTCGCTCGGAAGCCTCCTCAAACTTTGGAGAAGCTGCTCCAGAAGATGGACGAGTACATTCGAGCCGATAATGATTTTCGTCAAAGAAGGGAGGAAGCTTTCAGGTTTTCTGAAATGACCAGGGGCTTCGGAGGGAGGTTTTACTCGAGGCACGTGAGATCAATTCATAACTCTACACAAAATGATGATAGAGGCAGCCAACAACAAAGGCCACAATGTTCCTCACAGGCTTCGGGGCAACAGCAAAGCTCCTTCAGACCACCAGCTCCAAGAGGCAGAGGCGCCAGGGGCTTTGGAGGAAGATTTGGCGATCAACCGAGAAGAATCTTTTGCTTATTCTGCGGTGAGAACAAAGGCCATACTACCAGGATGTGCCATGTTACTATTCAGAAGCAAAAGGAAATAGCTGAAGCAGCAGCACAACAAGCTCAGCCGAAGCAGGTCATGCATACAGCTTCGTATCATTCGCCCTACATTCCAGAATATGTGGGCAATCATCCTGCAGTTTCTGTTGCTTCGGCGAGTCAGCCTCAAGCTTCTTGGCAACAGCCTCCGCCTCCACCTCCGTTGCAACAAGGCCAGCAGCCAGAAGGGAGCCAGTATGCTCCACACTAGAGGGACTTCAGAGAGCAGTCCGAAGCTCGTACAGTCAATAGCACTGTGCCAGAGTCAAAGCACATCTATTGACAAATATCCTACCTTAATAGCAATCTTTTTCATTCAGTTTTATTTTCTGTAATAAAGGACATTGTTTAGGCTTCATGTAATTAGTTTCGTTGATTCCTACAAGGAAAACATATTTTCTTTACAGGCTTATATTGATAACAAAAAGGACCTTCGAACTATCGAAAATTCTTCGAAGCAACAAAAGTCGTTCTAAGGAACGCAGAGTAAGTTTGCCGAAGTCACAAAAAGTCGTTCCAAAGAGAGCGCAGTGTAAGTTTTCTGCTCCAAAGTCGTTCCAAAGGGAATGCAGAGCATACAGCGAAAAGTCAACGCTGATACCGCCTAAGTAAAAGGCGAAGCGCGAAAAGTCAACGCGAATACCGCTGAAAGTAAAAGGCGAAGAAGCTCCTAAGGGAGGCTTACAGCGAAAAATAAACGCTGATTCCGCTGAAGTAAAAGGCGAAGAAGCTCCTAAGGGAGGCTTATAAAAGATTGTGTTTTATTGCAGGGATGCGTATGTATCTTCGGAATAAACATCATCTCACATAACATAACATCATCGCATCATTTCGCATAGCATAAGCATCATACATCATTTTGCACATGGCACAAGAGGTAGACACATTATCAATCTACAGAAGAACGCTTTGAAAAAAGGGAGAAATCAGTCACAAAAAAGATACATCATTGATCTTCGGAAGTGTAGCTTCGGAAAATATTTTCACGAAGCCTGGATATTATTCATCAGAACATTGGTTATCGTTGTGACAAAGATAAATTTTTCTTCACGAAGCATGAAAAGAAGGGAAGGTGTTTTTTCGTCAAAGACTCAAAAGCGGTACGTGTAAAGTTTCATGCATCGTAAAGAATTGACTAACAAAAATAGGTATATTACATTTGAGGTTACAAAATGTTACAGTATATTACATTTCCGAAGTTTTTTACAAAAATACTTAATCTTCTCTCAAAACGACTTCGGCAGCCTCGTTCAGGAGCCGATTGACGACTTCGTCCATAATATCTTCAGCCATCTTTTTAATTTCGTCGTCTCCTTTCGGCTGAAGGCCCGAAGACGCTTTAGCAGAATCTGAAGTAAGACAGGATACGGACACAGTGCTATTACAAATCGCAAACAAATCTTAAAGCCTAAGATTTCAACACAATAAAACTATCAGTTAATACCTAATTGACCTTCGGCCTCTGCGCTCCTTTCAGCAGCCTCAGCTACTTCTCTAGCATCGTGAATTCCCTTTTCACTTCTTCTAATAATTTCCCCGGCCATTTCTCGGCCACCATTATCCCAAATATCGGTAAAAAAAATTTTTCCACCAATTATACTAGCTTCGGCCGAAGGATCTCTTGCATCTTCAAAAGACAAAGCAACTTCGGATTGTGCTAAAATTTTTACATGTTCGCAGCCTTTCTTCTCTAAGATGGTGGCAAGTCCTCTGGCGCCAGAGAAGGCACATATATCTCCACGGCTATTTAAAATCTCTTCGAAGGCTTCAGCTTCGTGGTCGATCCACTCGATGGGACCTTCGGGATTGCCTCTCGTAAAGTTTTCCTCACTTGAAAATGCACCGACCTTGGCGAAGCTAGCCTTCAGCTTTTTAACACATTCTATAGATTTGTTATAACATCTCTTTTTGGACGATCGAAGCTCTTCAACAGTTCCTTCTAGGTGATCTGCCCATTGGTCGCTGAGTTCTCGCTTTGTCTCTTCAAGTATGCGTTCTTCCTTGGCTCTGGCCAGTTGTTTCCGAAGATCTTCAATTTCGCGTTTCTGGGCTGCAGCTTGACCTTTAAAAGCAGATTCGTCTGCCTTTATTTTATTTATCAATGAGTGTAATATTTTATCTTTCTCGAGACCTTCGTTCCTCAGTTCAATAACTTCGGAACGAAGGTTGCTCAGGGCTATAGAACACCCTTCGTCTTCAGCATCTTTCTGTGCCCTGAGGGCATTGCTAAGTATCAGGCCCTGCAAAGAGAAATATATGTGTGTGTCAATAGATTTAAACAAGCGAAAGATTTTGGACTCAACAAAAATACAAGGATTTCATTTGTCGCACCTTTAAGCTATTGTAAGCCAGGCTGTCGGCCAGATCGTTCTTCGACAGCACCGAGAGCCCGTCTTCTAAAGTTGGGAATCCGAAGCTCTTGCTCATCTCCCGGCATACAGAAATCTCCTTGCTGTCGGGGAGACAATACAAGAAGTCTTCTTCTCCACTGCCATTGAATATTAACGCCCCTTTTGGATATTTCAGTTTTTGGGCGTAGTGCTGGGCCTCTTGCTCTTCTTTTTCTGACAGTTTTTTCCCCGAAGCATGACGAACAATATAATCACGAATTTTGGGGGATGCTTCGGGGGCAATGACACCGGTTTCTTCAATAAAAGTTGGCTTTGTTATTTTTTCTGCCTCACTTTCCAAGGATTTTATCTTTGCAGGCTCTAGGGGCCCAGCTTCGGCTTCAGTCTTTTGCCCTGGAGCTTTAGAATCAGAAATTTCAGTTGTTGTTTCAGGAATGACAGCAGCCCTCTGCGGAGGTGTGCTTGAAGATTTAATCGTTTCCAGTACATCCAGCACATTAGCCATTCTCTTTCTTTTTGGAGTCACTGCTGGCACTTTTTGGTTTTTTGCCGTCTCAATGTTTGCTGCAGGACTCAAAACTTCTGATGTTTTGGATCCCTCAGTTGCTTCTTTTACCTCTTCCATTTTTTCTGTAGACGGCGTTTCGGCCTTCTCTTTCGTTTCTGATAACAAAGTCTTTGATTTTTCCAATTCTATCTTTATTGGCACTTCGGCCGATTCTGCGACTTCTGGCAGCAAGGTTGGCTCGGCTGGCTTTTTAGCTTCGGTGGCCGAAGAAGTTTCTCCGGTAAACTCAGGCACCGAAGCTGGTTCAATATAGCGCGGCCGATGTGTAAGGACCTTTATCTTCTTTCTTTTCGGTTCTGGCTCGCTAGGAGCAGTTGCAGCTTCTTCTTTTGCAGAGGTTGTATTTTTTCTTTTCTGCCTTCGAATGGGATAGCAATAGTCAGGGTAGACAAACCCGATTGCATCAAATACCCGATTCAACCTTTTCTTTTTTCGGCCTCTGAAGGCTGCTGACATTGCAGTGTCTTTGGCCTTCGAGTAAGCCCCAAGCAGTTCATCACTTAAATTTTCAATACTTTTTAACCAGTCATCATCTGGCTCAACGAATTTATCTCCAAATTTAAAAGTGTACTTCAACCTGATAAGTCCACCTTCGTCGGCTTCTTTTAAGATTTCTTGTGGCATTTCCCATTTCTCCGCAAGCGGCCATACCCTGAAGGCAATATGCTCTTGTACTAAGTCTCTCGTTCCAATGAAAGAGCAGACTGCGCCGAAGGCCCTCTGGCATTCTTCGGCAGCTTCATTCATTTCAACCTTCGGCCTCCGAAGGCCGAAGCTTTGCCAAATAGGGCGCATGATTATACCTTTGATATCTTCTCGTACTGTCAGATCACTCTTCACATAAAACCATTCTGTCATCCAATCTCCGGGCCATCTCTTCCGAAAGGTTGGCACGGGGCAGCTTGACCCGGACCGGGAAACGAAACTGTAGCAGCCAAAATTATTGTGATACTGTTCTTTACCCCAAGGTTTTGTTTCATATGACAATTCGTGTAGCGATCATAAACCCTCGTTATGGCGCCGAAGAAGGCTTCAGCAACTGGAGCTACAGCCCTGCAACCACTGGACCACAATCAGGAGACAGTCTCCCTGCGGGAGGCCCGAAGCCAGAAAAGGAAGGCTGTCAGCCCGACACCACCAGAGGACGAGATAGATCAAGAAATCAGAAATATGGAGATGCTTCATCAACAAGTACAGAGGAAGAAAGAAAAGATGGCCAGGCTAGCTGAGCTGCAGAGGCAGATAGACGAAGCCTCTGAAGAAGTTCGTCACCTTGCCCAGGATGAGCAGCACCGAAGGCCTCAACACCAAGATCTCCATCAGGAGGGTTTCCCCAACGAGGATGACTGGTATGACAATTTCCATCATGGGAATTTTGTTTTTGATGATGCTTCTCCTCTGTCCGCTGAGCTGCAGGCTACACCTTGGCCTCCGTCCTACAAGCCACCCCAGCTTCCCGTATTCGATGGCCACTCAGACCCGAAGCAGTTTTTGATGAGCTACGAAGCAACAGTATCTTCGTATGGTGGCAATGCTTCAGTCATGGCCAAATCTTTCGTTATGGCTGTCAGGAGTGTGGCTCAAACCTGGTATTCCTCCCTTCGACCAGGAACGATCACTTCATGGCAGAAGCTGAAGGATTTGTTGTTAACTAGCTTTCAAGGATTTCAGACGAAGCCGGTCACTGCTCAGGCTCTGTTCTAGTGCACCCAAGATCACGAAGAATACCTTCAGGCGTATGTCTGAAGGTTCTTGCGTTTGAGGGCACAGGCACCAACGGTGCCCAATGAAATTGTTATTGAGGCCATGATCAAGGGGCTTCGGCCAGGACCGTCAGCTCAGTACTTCGCTCGGAAGCCTCCTCAAACTTTGGAGAAGCTGCTCCAGAAGATGGACGAGTACATTCGAGCCGATAATGATTTTCGTCAAAGAAGGGAGGAAGCTTTCAGGTTTTCTGAAATGACCAGGGGCTTCGGAGGGAGGTTTTACCCGAGGCACGTGAGATCAATTCATAACTCTACACAAAATGATGATAGAGGCAGCCAACAACAAAGGCCACAATGTTCCTCACAGGCTTCGGGGCAACAGCAAAGCTCCTTCAGACCACCAGCTCCAAGAGGCAGAGGCGCCAGGGGCTTTGGAGGAAGATTTGGCGATCAACCGAGAAGAATCTTTTGCTTATTCTGCGGTGAGAACAAAGGCCATACTACCAGGATGTGCCATGTTACTATTCAGAAGCAAAAAGAAATAGCTGAAGCAGCAGCACAACAAGCTCAGCCGAAGCAGGTCATGCATAAAGCTTCGTATCATTCGCCCTACATTCCAGAATATGTGGGCAATCATCCTGCAGTTTCTGTTGCTTCGGCGAGTCAGCCTCAAGCTTCTTGGCAACAGCCTCCGCCTCCACCTCCGTTGCAACAAGGCCAGCAGCCAGAAGGGAGCCAGTATGCTCCACACCAGAGGGACTTCAGAGAGCAGTCCGAAGCTCGTACAGTCAATAGCACTGTGCCAGAGTCAAAGCACATCTATTGACAAATATCCTACCTTAATAGCAATCTTTTTCATTCAGTTTTATTTTCTGTAATAAAGGACATTGTTTAGGCTTCATGTAATTAGTTTCGTTGATTCCTACAAGGAAAACATATTTTCTTTACAGGCTTATATTGATAACAAAAAGGACCTTCGAACTATCGAAAATTCTTCGAAGCAACAAAAGTCGTTCTAAGGAACGCAGAGTAAGTTTGCCGAAGTCACAAAAAGTCGTTCCAAAGGGAGCGCAGTGTAAGTTTTCTGCTCCAAAGTCGTTCCAAAGGGAATGCAGAGCATACAGCGAAAAGTCAACGCTGATACCGCCTAAGTAAAAGGCGAAGCGCGAAAAGTCAACGCGAATACCGCTGAAAGTAAAAGGCGAAGAAGCTCCTAAGGGAGGCTTACAACGAAAAATAAACGCTGATTCCGCTGAAGTAAAAGGCGAAGAAGCTCCTAAGGGAGGCTTATAAAAGATTGTGTTTTATTGCAGGGATGCGTATGTATCTTCGGAATAAACATCATCTCACATAACATAACATCATCGCATCATTTCGCATAGCATAAGCATCATACATCATTTTGCACATGGCACAAGAGGTAGACACATTATCAATCTACAGAAGAACGCTTTGAAAAAAGGGAGAAATCAGTCACAAAAAAGATACATCATTGATCTTCGGAAGTGTAGCTTCGGAAAATATTTTCACGAAGCCTGGATATTATTCATCAGAACATTGGTTATCGTTGTGACAAAGATAAATTTTTCTTCACGAAGCATGAAAAGAAGGGAAGGTGTTTTTTCGTCAAAGACTCAAAAGCGGTACGTGTAAAGCTTCATGCATCGTAAAGAATTGACTAACAAAAATAGGTATATTACATTTGAGGTTACAAAATGTTACAGTATATTACATTTCCGAAGTTTTTTACAAAAATACTTAATCTTCTCTCAAAACGACTTCGGCAGCCTCGTTCAGGAGCCGATTGACGACTTCGTCCATAATATCTTCAGCCATCTTTTTAATTTCGTCGTCTCCTTTCGGCTGAAGGCCCGAAGACGCTTTAGCAGAATCTGAAGTAAGACAGGATACGGACACAGTGCTATTACAAATCGCAAACAAATCTTAAAGCCTAAGATTTCAACACAATAAAACTATCAGTTAATACCTAATTGACCTTCGGCCTCTGCGCTCCTTTCAGCAGCCTCAACTACTTCTCTAGCATCGTGAATTCCCTTTTCACTTCTTCTAATAATTTCCCCGGCCATTTCTCGGCCACCATTATCCCAAATATCGGTAAAAAATTTTCCACCAATTATACTAGCTTCGGTCGAAGGATCTCTTGCATCTTCAAAAGACAAAGCAGCTTCGGATTGTGCTAAAATTTTTACATGTTCGCAGCCTTTCTTCTCTAAGATGGTGGCAAGTCCTCTGGCGCCAGAGAAGGCACATATATCTCCACGGCTATTTAAAATCTCTTCGAAGGCTTCAGCTTCGTGGTCGATCCACTCGATGGGACCTTCGGGATTGCCTCTCGTAAAGTTTTCCTCACTTGAAAATGCGCCGACCTTGGCGAAGCTAGCCTTCAGCTTTTTAACACATTCTATAGATTTGTTATAACATCTCTTTTTGGACGATCGAAGCTCTTCAACAGTTCCTTCTAGGTGATCTGCCCATTGGTCGCTGAGTTCTCGCTTTGTCTCTTCAAGTATGCGTTCTTCCTTGGCTCTGGCCAGTTGTTTCCGAAGATCTTCAATTTCGCGTTTCTGGGCTTCAGCTTGACCTTTAAAAGCAGATTCGTCTGCCTTTATTTTATTTATCAATGAGTGTAATATTTTATCTTTCTCGAGACCTTCGTTCCTCAGTTCAATAACTTCGGAACGAAGGTTGCTCAGGGCTATAGAACACCCTTCGTCTTCAGCATCTTTCTGTGCCCTGAGGGCATTGCTAAGTATCAGGCCCTGCAAAGAGAAATATATGTGTGTGTCAATAGATTTAAACAAGCGAAAGATTTTGGACTCAACAAAAATACAAGGATTTCATTTGTCGCACCTTTAAGCTATTGTAAGCCAGGCTGTCGGCCAGATCGTTCTTCGACAGCACCGAGAGCCCGTCTTCTAAAGTTGGGAATCCGAAGCTCTTGCTCATCTCCCGGCATACAGAAATCTCCTTGCTGTCGGGGAGACAATACAAGAAGTCTTCTTCTCCACTGCCATTGAATATTAACGCCCCTTTTGGATATTTCAGTTTTTGGGCGTAGTGCTGGGCCTCTTGCTCTTCTTTTTCTGACAGTTTTTTCCCCGAAGCATGACGAACAATATAATCACGAATTTTGGGGGATGCTTCGGGGGCAATGACACCGGTTTCTTCAATAAAAGTTGGCTTTGTTATTTTTTCTGCCTCACTTTCCAAGGATTTTATCTTTGCAGGCTCTAGGGGCCCAGCTTCGGCTTCAGTCTTTTGCCCTGGAGCTTTAGAATCAGAAATTTCAGTTGTTGTTTCAGGAATGACAGCAGCCCTCTGCGGAGGTGTGCTTGAAGATTTAATCGTTTCCAGTACATCCAGCACATTAGCCATTCTCTTTCTTTTTGGAGTCACTGCTGGCACTTTTTGGTTTTTTGCCGTCTCAATGTTTGCTGCAGGACTCAAAACTTCTGATGTTTTGGATCCCTCAGTTGCTTCTTTTACCTCTTCCATTTTTTCTGTAGACGGTGTTTCGGCCTTCTCTTTCGTTTCTGATAACAAAGTCTTTGATTTTTCCAATTCTATCTTTATTGGCACTTCGGCCGATTCTGCGACTTCTGGCAGCAAGGTTGGCTCGGCTGGCTTTTTAGCTTCGGTGGCCGAAGAAGTTTCTCCGGTAAACTCAGGCACCGAAGCTGGTTCAATATAGCGCGGCCGATGTGTAAGGACCTTTATCTTCTTTCTTTTCGGTTCTGGCTCGCTAGGAGCAGTTGCAGCTTCTTCTTTTGCAGAGGTTGTATTTTTTCTTTTCTGCCTTCGAATGGGATAGCAATAGTCAGGGTAGACAAACCCGATTGCATCAAATACCCGATTCAACCTTTTCTTTTTTCGGCCTCCGAAGGCTGCTGACATTGCAGTGTCTTCGGCCTTCGAGTAAGCCCCAAGCAGTTCATCACTTAAATTTTCAATACTTTTTAACCAGTCATCATCTGGCTCAACGAATTTATCTCCAAATTTAAAAGTGTACTTCAACCTGATAAGTCCACCTTCGTCGGCTTCTTTTAAGATTTCTTGTGGCATTTCCCATTTCTCCGCAAGCGGCCATACCCTGAAGGCAATATGCTCTTGTACTAAGTCTCTCGTTCCAATGAAAGAGCAGACTGCGCCGAAGGCCCTCTGGCATTCTTCGGCAGCTTCATTCATTTCAACCTTCGGCCTCCGAAGGCCGAAGCTTTGCCAAATAGGGCGCATGATTATACCTTTGATATCTTCTCGTACTGTCAGATCACTCTTCACATAAAACCATTCTGTCATCCAATCTCCGGGCCATCTCTTCCGAAAGGTTGGCACGGGGCAGCTTGACCCGGACCGGGAAACGAAACTGTAGCAGCCAAAATTATTGTGATACTGTTCTTTACCCCAAGGTTTTGTTTCGTATGACAATTCGTGTATATTGCAGAAGCTTTTTGCATTAGGCTGCAAACCTTGGCTTCTCACGGCCCACACGAAGATATTCAGCTTTATGATTGCTTCGGGGGTAAGTTGGTGAAGATAGACTTCGAAGATTTTCAGCACCTCCACGACGAAGCTGCTCAAAGGAAATCGCAGTCCAGCTTTCAAAAAGCTTCGGTACACTACGACTTCATTTTCTTCAGGGTGTGGGCACGTTTTTTCCCCTTCGTCGGCCCTCACAATGGATAAATCCCGGAAATACCTTCCTCTCATGTTGACAAGATGATTCTCTTTGATAGTTGATTTACCATAAACTGAATGGCTTGGTCGCCAGGGACGATCTTCGGAGTCCTCACCACCACTGTCCACATCATAGCTGTCACTGTCACCAGTATCTTCAGACAAACCTTCCAGAATCTCCTTGGTGATTTTTTCTGTATTGGTCTTTGACATCGCTATAAGAAACCCCAAGTTTTTCTCTTCGTCCAGGCTCAGCTTCATCTCAGCAGCAGTCTTCTTATCCTCAGACATCTTCGGAGACACTAAAAACTATTTTCAAAGCCGAAGCTTCAAAACTAAAGGCTAAACAAATCTTAGTGCACAAGAGCTAAAAATTGAGTGAGCAGGAGCAATTGGCCAGAGAGCGTATCAAATGAGTTTGCGGTATGACTGTATTTATACGCCAAGAGCGTTGAAAGTTGAAAGACCCCACTTGTCAGTGAATGTTGCTATTCTAGCAAAGGGAAGGTGTTTTTTCGGACCTTCGGCGTAAAGCCTTCGTCCATGTCGCAATCTAAATTTGTTATTTCAAACAAATTAACATTGCGAGGGGCTACTGTTGGGGACCTTCGGCATCCGAAGGTCCTCAAAAACAGGATTTAACAGTATTTCTGGAGTATAATGTGTGAACAGGTATCTTCGGACTCAGGTCGGCATCACAGCAGACCAGAATAATACGAAGGTCGGTATAGCGCCGAAGGTGTAAACAGGAAAGCTTCGGCGTGACAGCAGAAAGTGGAACCGACTTAAAGATGAAAAGGCTATTTAGACCTCAACAGATTACTATAGAATTATTATCAACTGTAAAGGGCATGAATGTAATTTTGTATGGGTTGTGTCCCGCGCCTATAAATAGATGAACAGCACTCTCGTACTGTTCAGGCTGACTTGGCATTCGCTTTTTGTGTCACGCTTGTACTATCATTTCCTTCCAGTTGAAGGTACACTTGTAATTCAACGATACTCCTGTTTATGCTTAATAATAATGCATAATTGTGCATGTTGTCATTTGTATTTCTTACATTTCATCCTTCGTCATTATATAATGAATCTATGAAGGTATCCTCTTTATGACCTTCGTCCGAAAACTATTATACCCTAAGGGAAATAATGTTTCGAAGGACGAAGGACTGTAACAATTAACATCTTCTGTGTTGCCTTGTTCTTAACCCATAGCATTTGAGAACAAGTCCCCAACACGACTGATCAAGCTTTCTTACTACATTTTGTAGTTTATTTAGTGCACTTTAACTTTGCTATTTGGTTCTCTTCATGATTTTCTGTTTTTCATAACCTTTTTACAAGTTTTCCCTTTTTACACTAAAATGGCCTACTTAGGGTTATTTAGGGTTTGTGAACTTTTCTCACTTTGAGGTGCATGATATGATTAAGGAATGATCCTTAAGATGAACAAGTCTTAATTAAACCTTTGTTTCTAATTTTTTGTTTCTTTTGCTCATTTGGATTTACATGTGATAATGATCTTGAGTTAGTACTGAGAAGAACCCTAGGTAACACTGGGGTGTTACAAACTCGATGGTTCATGCCGGGGCACGAGAAAGAAAGAGTCAAGCGATTTTCTACAGGTTTGGGCCGCTTTGAAAAGCATAATACCCTACTTCCTGGGATGGCCTTGTATGTGAGAGGTGTTTACAAGTGGTGTCTACCAAGTGGTGAGGTGCTCATGAGATGAAAGTGATGGGGATCCCCCTTGACCTTATATACACGACCGTAGGGCGCCTCCCGAGTACACGTTGATCACACTCTTCTAGCTTGTCTCCTAGCTAATAGCAAACAAATTTCGCTATCCCAAGGAAAATCGGCGCCTCTGCTCCGAGCTATCTCCGGCGTTTGAGGATGTCTGGCGCGGGAAAAGCGAACAACTTCAAAGGGATCACGACCAAGCCACGAGTAATCCGAGCGTGGGCCTATCGCATTCCTGGGTCGGCCCATTTCCACCATTCTCTTTTCCCAGCCCACGACGTGGCGTCCCTGCGGGGTGACTGGCATGTGGCCTCGAGTAGAGTTTTCACCTCCAAGTGGACCCATGGGATATATGTCCCCCACGAGCCCCCAATCTTTGAGTTGATTTTGAAATAATCGATTCAAAGGTTCTTGGTCCTTGCTTATGGGCTCATCGTATGACTTGAAATGTCTATAACTCTGTTGGGTGCACCGAAGGTGCACCCAATGGGTGTAGCCCCCGAGCTTTAAGTTGATTTTGAAATAATCAATCCAAACGTCTTCATCTCATGCTTTTTTTTCAAAATGATTTTTCGGGATAGCCCCATGATGACATATGTCTATATCTTGTTTGGTCTGTAGTCAATTTGATCGGTGACAAGTTGGAAACCGGCCAGTCAAAATATGGAGCCCTTGGCTGGATGCCACTTGGCCATGTACTTCAATGCCTCTGCTAATTGGACTTGTGCTTTGGTAACCGCATTTGGACTTCCTCCCATTTCAGTCGATCTCTCCCCTTTGTCGTGGTATATTCATTGCGTATATGTTGCAGGTATCACCGCTTCAAAAAGTCTTGGAGAATCCAGGCGGTACACCCAACAGGTGTGCCCAAAGGGTGTCTGCCCAGTAAAAGGCGTCTATCGCGTTGTCCTAAAGTAGTAACTTGACATGACGAAGAGGTATAATACTCTGCCTGAGCAGTTGACTTGATTCCATCCAGTGTCGTGTTACGCGAAGCGGCGCCAGACGCCTGACTCATTTCTAGGCGGCTTGAATTGCTTATTGAAGTCTTGTGACTGTTCGGTGAGCGGGTAGGAAGTGGACGGTCGTCTCCCGACCTCTTTAAATAGTCCGCCCATGCCCGACTGCTTTCTCCACTCGTTGTTGTTCGCTTGTCTTCCTTTTCTTCTTCACTTCCCCTCCCTCTGCACGGACCATGCCCGGCGGCAAGAAGGGCAAGAAAGGGCGCCGTCATGCTGACGGGAAGCGGAAGCGCCCATCGTGTCCTCCCTCGGAGGACTACGGGGACTCAGAGTAGTCGGAGGAGGTCTCCTTCGAGTATGATCACTCGCCTGCCCCGATGTCTCCTGTGGCGTTGTTCGAGGACTCGGACGACTCCATGGGGTTGTCGGTCATGCCGCGAGCGTACTGGCGATTCATCGAGCGCGCGGGGCTTGGTGGGTCGGACGACTCGGAGGAGGTCTCCTCGGAGGAGATGGAGGACTCCTCTTACTCCAAGGAGGGGAGTGGCGGCAAGGGCGACGGCGGCGATGACGGCGGCAAGGGCAGCGGCGACGACAGCAGCGAGGGCAGTGGTGACGACAACGGTGATGGAGGCGGTGGCAGCGGCGATGACGACGGCGGCAAAGGTTACGGCGGAGGCGGCGACAGCGGCGGCAAGGGCGACGACGAAGGCGGTGATGGCAACAACGGCGACGGCAAGGCCAGTGGCATAATGCCGCCAGCTTAAATTTTAGTATTGCATAGTAGTAGTAGTTAGTATTAGAATAATGTAGTTTAGCTAGTAGTGTAGTGTAGTCTAAGTAGTAATGTAATGTAATGATCGAGGGGTGGGAGGCCGACTCATAATGAGTCGATCTCAATTTTGTAATGATCTCCCCCTTGGTGAATGAAGACCTGCTTTCGTGCCAATCTGCTACTACGTACTCCGCTTTTGTGTCTGACGGTTCACTAGCATTTTAGAGGTAATGCCCGAGTGATGATGTTTTGCTGCAACCAAAACTTCTCCCAAGCTAATGGCCTGCCCCTTTGCGCCCGACTTAGTATGCCAACCCATACTCCCGCTGACACCCTCTTGAGCTTTGAACCCTAGTTCTTATTCTTTTTTTCTTTGTCGCTCTCTAGCTTTCTGAGTTCCCGAATCCGTTTGTGTCATTTGAGAAATTGCAATGGCGCCCAGGAAAAGAAAACAGAGTGCTACTATCCCAGACATCCCTCCGATCGATCCCAACTGCCAACTCCCTTTCGCTGGTAACCATGTTTCTGTCGTTTATGAGGCTGACCTTCTGCATCTTGTTGAGATTGGTGTTCTACCACTGAAGGAACTATGTTCCTGGTGGATCTGGCGTGGAGTTATTGTCCCGATGGAGGATACTCATGAGGCGGTTATCTTCGTGCCTTTTCTCATCTGGGGATTGGCCCTACTAGTTTCTCCCTTCTTTCACGGTCTTCTCGATTTTTACTCTCCAAACCTCACTCATCTGAATCCCAATTTTGTCCTTCAAATTGTCGTGTTTGTTCATCTTTGCGAAGCTTTCCTTGGAATTCTTCCACACTTTGGGCTTCAGAAATACCTTTACCATTGTCGGCCCAGGATGGCTGGAGGGCAGCATCAGCTTGTTGGAGGTGCTAGCTTGGAACTTCGCCGAGGCAGGATGGCTGAGTATCTCGACATTCCTTTGAAAGACAGTATTAAGGGATGGCGCTTCAAGTGGTTTACTATGGAAAATCATAACAAGTCACTTCTGCTCGATCAGGGAGACATCCCGACGTCTGAACGCCTAGCTGGACAGAGGTCCCCACAGATTCAGATCTTGCTAAGTTCAGGATGCTACTTGCAGGGATATGTGTATTGAAGGACAGAGGCATGACTGCTGAAGCTGTTGTTGTCGACTTTGTTATCAAGAATACTCAGCCTTTTAAAGGTAGAGTCTACCCTGCTTACCTGTGCACTGGTGTTAATGACCCCACTGAATTACCAATAAGCGGATATCTAAGGAGGACATGTTGAGTCAAGTTGATTCGATGCTAAGAGGCATGGTTTCGAATGATGGTGCTCCCCTTTCATATTTTGTCTGGAATCTTCCCCTGTAGAGGCCCTTTTCAGAGTTCATACCCAACCCGTCTGTTCAAGACGACAGTCCAAGCCATAGAGTACAACCTTCTTCAGAAGATATTGAAGCCTTCATTGCTACATACTGTAATCTCCCTGAAAAGGAGAGACAGACCCATCTCTAGATGCAAACGACTGTCGATGAGGCTGAAGTGAACGTTGTTCTTAATATGCTAGCGGACGATTCGTCTAAATCTACCCGTACTGAATCGGTGAGCGCTGAGCTGGTCGCGTCTTCGGCGAGGATGAAGGAGCTTGTTGTGGCAGAACCTCCCAAGTTATTGGGCCCACATGCACCTGCCCTTGTCTCAAAGACCTCATACGGCTATGCATGTGCACCAAATAACTTAATAGGATCCGTCCGAGTGTCCCAAGGACCCTGGATAAACCACTTACAACCAGGACCGCAGGATTAAGTAAACACAAATCACACACCAACAATTTATAGCAGAAATCTTATTACCAAATTTTACAAGTTACATCAAGTTTACAATGTACATAATTGGAGTGATTACAAAAGTGATTCAAACAAATAACTTTGAACTGTTATAAATTATTTATAGTTTTGAAATATATGCTAGCTCAATGACAATCCTCAATAAGAAGTATAGAAGAAGTACTTAGACTTATAAGAAGGTCGTGCCCACCAGCGCCTAACACCATCCACAGCAGCACAACTCTAGTACCTGCAACAACATGGGTTCGAAAACCCTGAGTACGAAGTGTACTTTCGCAAGTCTTACTCGTCTAAGGAAAAAGACTCTCAAGGATATGCTGGCTGATTAGGAATCAAGGTATGGTTATCAAGAATCAAAGACTCTATTTGCAGAAAAGCTTACTATGAGTGGTTCCTTAAAAATCCATTTTTACTTGTCAAGTTAAGTAAAAGTTACATGCATCTAGAGTTCTTTCTACCCTAGTTCAAACACTTGGCCTACACTAGCCGTCTTTTATCATCCCATCAGTTCACTGGATTGCTACGTTTAAGTCAGTGACCAAGGGCCTGTTTGTTTACCCCTCAGATTATATAATCTGGATTAAATAATCCTAAGAGGCAAACAAACAGTCCAGCTTATTTGCCGAGATTATATAATCTAACCCCTTGGATTATGATAATCCATAAGCAAGTGAGGAGGTGCTTATTTCAGATTATTTTTTTCCCACTTCCCCACTACCCTTTCAAGTTTCCTAGAAATTACCCACCATTGCCATTATAACCCACCATTGGCATTATTGTCTTCCTCATACAAAAGAATCCTATTAACAACTCAAATAATCTGGATAAACAAACAGGACTACTCAGATTATATAATCCAGATTATATAATCCAGATTATATAATCCTCCAAAAATAATCTAGATTATGTAATCCATGGGGTTAAACAAACAGGCCCCAAGTCTTCATGTCTGAGAAGTAACGGCGATCTGAATCAATTAATACTCAGCTGAGGATCTCCAATCACACGACATATGTAGCACTTAACCCTTGCATATGTCAACTCGCCACCGGGTTTCTTAAGATCAGACTGGGTTCATGCCAATCGAGAGCACAAATACACCACCGTCTAGCCTCTTGCCACGGAGGGTACACACTACTCTCGCCATCTCTCCACTCCCATTGTGTGTTGGCCTTTCTGGTATTAGTCTATCTGAGGCAAAGCTTACCCATGATGAGGCATGTGACCAGTTAAAAGTTCCTCGGTCAGCAGGCCCACATCGACACGGTCCTTAAGCGACTCAGATGGAGACTCCCTTCTCGTGCAAGTCAACCGCCCGATCTCAGCTTTATTATTTAAACCCAAAGTTTGGTACCTGGCAGAGGTACATCTTTTCCGATGTTGAACCCATCATAGCCCTGAGGGATCCACCATCAAGTTTTATTTTTAAAACATTCCCATCCACTGTGAAGCATCACCTTTTGTTTTTAAAACAAAACATTTTGTTTTTCTAAAGCAAGGCTAAGCATCATAAAAATCCTTTTCAAAAAGGGTATCAAGGAAGGGTAATCAATTTTTCAAGGAAGGAAATGCATCAATTGTTTAGCACACAACTCCTATCACCTCATGCATCAAACAAGGTGATAAAGATTATAAAACAGCAAGGAGGTGGCAAATGCACCAGGGCTTGCCTAGATAACACTACGTTAGTGTTGTTAGATGCCGACCACTGGACAATCATCCTTGTCCTAGCACTTGATCAGGCAGGTTCGTCCATCAGCACCACCATGCGAAGTAGCCCGCGCTTGGGGTCGACTTGGCTCGTCTTCCGCATCACGCGATTAATTAACGTACCTCATGGGATGCACAATGCACATTTATGAATATACAGAGGAATAGCATAAGACAAATAATCTACGCTGAAGATGATGAAACACTCATAACAAAGCATTAGAATCAATCACAAGCAAGTACCAGCTAGCGATATAAGACTAATTATAATAATTACGCTTTTCTAGCCTATTCGGAGATAGCTCATACATTAAGAAACCTTAAACCTTGTACGAGTCCTCTATTTTCCTTAGCTAATGCATAGCACCGAAAGGCTAACAATATTCAAACTCCCATTATTGAACACCTGAGTTATAGTACCTGCAGGAACAATTTAACTAACCTATATTCCACTAGGGCATTCAAACCATTGATATAATACAACGTAATAATTAGTAAGGCAAGGCTTTTGACCTCACTATTCAACACAATCAACATCGACAAACTTATCGAATAATTTCTTAAAATACTAAATCTATTCTTCACGCCACTAATTTGGCATACTTCATAAGTAAAACCAATTTGAACACACTCGACAGACACGTCTGCTCGGGTACTCCTACGTAACCAGCATTTTAAACCTAAGTTTTACCACACGACACTAGTACGCCATAATCATGTCCTCACATGCGACAAGATATTTTGGCAACCATCTAACATAACTATGACATGTTTCTGCTTCAATCAAGATAATCGTCGCGATCAATATATCTATTCAATCCATCGACTCAATTAATTATAAAAATAGCGAACTAGAGAATGGTTACCGAATCAACTAGAATTCCAAGCCAACGTTGACGATTCTTATTCATGCCTCTTGTCGAGCCCCTGACAAGCGCCCTGTGGGTTCCACTTTTTCACTCAAATTCCCAAAAGTTGCAGCGGTGATCGAAGGCGAGCACGTAGAGGCAGAGTCGGAGCGAACACGACGACAACAAGGTTGCTGACCAACAACAGTACATAGTCAATTGACGACATCGACGTGTTGGCATGCTAATCACGAGTTAACTTTTGAACACCATACCTGCTATCCGAAACACGGACCCGACGACATAGAACCAAAGTTGTTGACGACGGGGCCCCTAACGAGCGTCTGAGCACGAGGGGAGGTGTCCCGACATGGTAAGCAATGACGGCGCGACAGCGAGAAGCAATGGGGGTGCTGTTGCGATGACAGAGAAGGAAGCATGTCCCTGGTTCGACTAGCATCTAGTGGCACAACACATGTATTGAGCGGCAGTGACGCGAGGGACCAGCAGAAATAGCCTCATGCAAGGACGATAACCGGCTTGACACAACAAGGTCGCCCACCACAACCACAAATGGAGGGAGACGCGGCTTATCCCCAAAAATTCCAGCAACGAGCGCCCAAAGAAGGAAAGGACGCCGAGGAGGTCTAGGCACGTACAGAGAGGGACACGGCCCTGTCCAATTGCAGGAAAACATAAATCACACACCCAACAGCCTTGCCAACGACAAAGACTCGCTCCCCGCGTCACACGAAAACAGAACGCCCAATGGAGATCATGACCGAGCTGTAGGGAAGCAAGGATAGCGACAACAAGGCCCCATGGTCGATGAAGTCTTTGCGCGACCGAGCGCCATGGAAAATTGGGAGCACGCAGGAGTAGAGGCGCGCGCGCGGGAAGGTCCATGGCTGGGGAGGGCGAGCAGAGAGGGGCATGATGCGGATTGAAGGACTAGAAGCTTGGGTGCCGGCAGAGAAAGCTAGGAGCGGAAGGGAGCTCCACAAGCTGGGATCCGACGCGCGCAGCAGGGAGAAGGGGAGGGAGGGAGAGAAGTCCAGGGCGCAGCGCGCAGAGCTCCACAGCGCGGTGGCCATGGCCGAGCTTGAGCAGAGGAGGCGCCGTGAGGAGAGGGACACCGGCCAATAGAGGGCCGAGAGGGAGAGGACGACGTTGGGGAAGGAGATGAGGGCAGTGGGAGGAGCGCGCGTGGGAGGAAGCAGATGCCAGGGCGCGCGCTCGTGGAAGAAGCCGAAGTCTGTAGGCGGTGGCACAGTGAAAGTATTAGGGAGGGCGTGGGAGGATACGAGAGAGAAGGTGAGCTCGCGTACAGGAATAAGGTAAAGCCAGCGATGGAAATATCAACAGAAGAGCGGCGCAGGAAGATAAGAATGGCGGCTGGGATATTTTCCTATAAGATATTTTTCGTTTTTATTTTCTTTCTTGTTGAAAACGGAAATATGAATATGAATATAAATCTTAGCCCAAGAATTAAGGTTTGTGTGAGATGTAAACAGTCTGGATTAAGACAATTTTGACTTTGATATTTTTAATTTACAACTGATTTCGTTGAAGCCAGACCGATTAGAAATTATTCGAGTTCAGTTCTAATTACCTTAATCTGCTTTAAACGATTTACTACCAAATAACTCCTGATTATCAACCTTGCGCAAGATTTCTCTCAGGCAATGCGCAATTTAGATTATTTTGCCCTGAATATTTTAGTCGTCGAGTTCTACTTAATCTGTTTGAGAGGAAATCGGAGGACTGGACTAAATTTCCAAATTCGTATTCGCTTAACTAATAAATCTTGAATAGGCACATGACTCACAAGTTTTCGGAACAATTACGTTCCGAATTTCGCGAAAACTTTAAGAGGAGTATAAATAGACAAAAACAGATGCGATATTAAAATCGTGATAGACGAAGATGATTAAAATTTAGCATCCGTTTTATCCACCTCTATCACGTTAAAGTCCGCACTCGTGGTCGAGCAGACGATAAACACCTGGGGTGTTACTATCCTCCCCCCTTAAAAGAATCTCGTCCCGAGATTCGGAGCGAAAAACTTTTAAGAGTAGAGAAGCATGTAACCCATGTCCATATCAGTGATAATCATGAGACAGTTCCAATTAAAGGCGAGTATCTCAGGATGTTGTTTCTCTAGTGGACATAACATGTATCGCCTTAAGCTAATTTTAGAGATGTCCACCAGTAGAGACGATGTCTGCCAGAGGAACACATAAGGTTCCATGTGTGCAATTTGCTTTTTCTGATGACACTGTACTAGTTGAGTCTGTTGGGCAAGCGGTAGATATGTGACTTTACCCAAGCAGAATCAGATGCAACCTCTTGGGTAAAATACACAAAAAGAGGTTTACCAACAAGTGGTCACGGTAAGTTCATAGCACACGAGACGGGTGTGAATGTCGAATAACATCACAGTTAACCCGTGGGTAGGCCAAATAATCTAGGTCCATGAAAGGTGATATAGATTCGAGAAAATCACCAGTGGAGGGATCTATAGATGCGGACTTCGTGTCTAATCCATTTTATCAAATACTTAGCATGGCTCGACTTGATCACACATGCTAGAAAAGCACACGTGAGACGATCGAGGCACGACTAGAGTGATGACTAGGTGGTTACTGGATGACTTAATCTCGATCCTTATAAACATTTCCTTAAGAAGGGTTGTACAAAAGGGAGTTTAGACAACTCGATAAAACAATCTCTAAACTCAACCTCTGTTCATTGGGCAGTTACAAGTTAGTAAAAACCAACTTGTTGAACTACTTTGACATTGAGCAGGTCCCCTCAGTACCATCGGTAAGCCAAGGGTTGAGAGTTCACATTTTCTAGCAAAAGGTCATGCATTTGGGTAGAAATCCATTTGGTCAGGTTGTTCATCCGTTTCTTCATGAGATATGAACTGACTTGGTTAGGGAATTGTTGGGGACTTGTTCTCAAATGCTATGAATTAAGAACAAAGCAACATAAAGTATTAAATGTCAATGCCCTTCGTCCATGAAACATTATTCCCTTGAGGATAATGAGCCTTGAACGAAGGTTGATAAGGGCATAATTACGAAGTCTAAGTCTTCGTAATAAAATTTCAGTAAAAATTATAAAATAACATAAAAAGGTATAAAAGGAATAAATACATCATAGACAAATTAGATTGTATCTATTTAATATATTGAGTCATTAAATACAATAATACCTCTGTCTTGGCAAAAGGTTGAATTCCAGAAAATGCGATTGTAATCACTCGAATCCGTGAACAGTAATGGAATACTGTTCACTATTTATAGGCACAGGACGCAGCCTGTGAGAAATTACCAGTATGCCCCTTATAAAAGCTTACAACATTGACTCAGACCTTTATGGACTAAAAGGTCATTCTATCTTTAAGTCGGTTTGCAATACCGAAGCTTCAC
Organism: Zea mays; assembly: GCF_902167145.1. Taxonomy (NCBI): domain Eukaryota; kingdom Viridiplantae; phylum Streptophyta; class Magnoliopsida; order Poales; family Poaceae; genus Zea; species Zea mays. The sequence goes on from NC_050096.1 coordinate 116,066,589, forward strand.
AAAAAGGAACCTTCGGCCATTTTATACAAACAGCTTCCGCCGAAGACTGCTTCTCCCTGTAAGACCTTCGGCGACGAAGCATAGGCCCAACAGTAGCCCCTTTCGCGGTGCTAGATCGTTTTTCGTAACGAGCTTGATCCGTGAAAAAAGTCTCTTAAGCTTCGGAGCGCCGAAGGTCTAAAAAACACCTTCCCTGAGCTCGTTGTCGAGAAACGATTCAATCTCCCAGCGCGTAGCGGCCCCACCTTGCAGAGTTACTGTTCGGTCTCTGCGGTCCACCACGCAGCGAGTGCGAGCGGGTGTCCGCCTGGTGTAAAAATTCTGTCGCTTCGCCTTCTTACCTGCAGCACTATATAAACAGACGAGTAGGTGTGAAGTTACCACAGCATTCATTGCTATTTGCACTGTGTTGCTGCCAAAATTTTTAACCGTCGCCGAAGCTTGTCTGTCGGAATCGAACGAAGCTCCAGTTTGAAGCCTGCTTCGTCAGAAAAAACTTCGGAAGAAGAAAAGTGTTAAATTTCCACATATTCATAATTAAATGGCCAGAGTGCGCTCTACTGCCAGGGTTGAGCGTGAGGGAGGCGAAACTGAAGCTTCGGAGACTGTTCCCATCTCCGAAGCCATGCAACGATCCGGGCTAGTAGTGTCTGAAAAGATCCCTAGTGAAGATGTAGAACAAGCACAACAAGCACCTGCCGGAGTAGAAGAAGAAGTTATTGAGGAAACTGATCCCGAAGATGATTATCGTATTGCCATGCCAAGTAAGCCCAGCCACTTGGACTTTGGAAAATCCACCGTTTCGAAGGCTGATCTCTCCAAAATGGTAAAGTCAGGCTTTTTCAATGAGGATCAGAAGAAGCTATTACGCTTCGGGGGAGAAGAGACTACCCCAAAGCCGGAAAAGGATGAAATTGTCATTTTTAAGAGCTTCTTAAAGGCTGGATTAAGATTCCCTCTTCATGGGATTATTGCAGAGGTGCTGAAGAGGTTCGGTATCTATTTTCACCAGCTGACCCCTAACGCTATCGTTAGGCTTAGTGTTTATATCTGGGCACTCCGAAGCCAAGCAGTGGAGCCATTTGCGGACAGCTTTTGCCGGGTTCACGAGCTGCATTATCAGATGAAGGCTAGAAAGGACGGATTGCATGACAATTTTGGTTGCTACAATTTTGCTTATCGGAAAACTACGAAGTTTCCTGTAATCAGCTATCGGAGTAAATGGGCAGCAGGGTGGAAGTCTGAGTGGTTCTATGTCAAGGTTAATGATGACAAGGAGAAGCTCGTGCAAAGTCCACTCGAACTAATCTTCGGAGAAACCCGACCTCTCTGCAACATGTCAGTAGACGGTCCCACACAACAAGCAATGAATGAATTCAGAATTGTTGCAGATCATATTAGTACAAGAGACCTGGTTCAGGAGTTCTTGGCTTTCCAAGTTTTTCCTAGCTTAAAAGAATGGGAAATGCCGAAGCTGAAGGGGAAAAAGAAAGAAGGTGAACTTGTGCGTTTGCCTTACTATTACAAATTTAAGAAATACTTTAAAACACCTTGCCAAGAGTGGCTGGAAACAATTGAAGCAATGTGCAACGAAATACTTGGGAACTATTCCAAAAAAGAAGATCAATTGATGACCGCGGCCTTCGGCACCCGTCCGAAGCGAAGACTAAACCGAGTGCTGGACGCCCTGGGTTTCGAATACCCTGATTACAAAAATCTGAACAAAGGTGCCGGAGGCCAAAAAAGGAAAAGGATAACTGAAGCCTTAAATGAAGGTGAAAAAGAACCATCAAAGAAGAAAATTCCGAAGAAGAGGAAAACTTCTTCTCCGAAGCAACAAATATCCGAGGCAGAAGAAACCCCCGCATCACCTTCTGCTGCGGTCGTTGAGGAAATTCTGAAGGTAATGACTGAATCCTTACCTGCGAAGCTAAGTCCACTGGGCCCTCAACTGACAAAGTTTTTTCAGAAGGACAAGGAGCCCGAAAAATCGAAGAAAACAATCAAGGCAAAGAAACAAAGAATTATCACTGTAACAGAGGTAATTGACAAGACGCCGCCAAGAGCTTCAGCCCAGAAAACACAAGCGGCTGCTGAGGGGACAGATATTGAAATTGCACCTTCGGAGGCCGCAGCTGCCGAAGCTGCCTCAGCTGAAGAGTTGAATCTGGAAAGCACAATTGAACATATTGACCAAATTCTGCTAGACATGGCTGCAAAAGAAGCTACCACCGCCGCCGAAGAGGCCGTGACCGCAGCGTCGGGGAAAGGAAAAGAAATTGCTGATGAAGCTTCAGAAAACGAAGCCTTCATGTTCCAGAATTTAGTTGGAGAACAACTATCAAAAGCTGAAATAGAAGAGCTTAGAGAGTATGCCAAATCCTGTGGATACAAACCTGGGGCACTCCTCTTCGGAGGCGTTGATGATGAAAAAATAGATTGCATTCGAGATCAAACAGGAGCCAAAGTTATCAGTACTCTGTCCAAGAGTATCGGATTCCCGAAGCTAGAAACAGACATCAGCCGCTACCGACGACAACATGTCGTTGGTAGTTTATTTTATTCCAACTTCAAGGTGAACTACTTGTCCCTTAACTTTTATTGTTTCTAATAATAAAAACATACCTGACGAAGGTTGTTTTCGTGTAGAGTATGCTGTTGAGCAAAGCCTTGCAAATGCAACAAGATTTTGAAGATAAAAAACATGAAGTTATAATTGAAAATTTGGAAAGCAAAATAAAGGAACAATCAGATGCTTTCGAGAAAAAGAACTTTGAGCTCCAGGCAACCGAAGGTTTATTGGCGGAAGCTGAAGCAAAAATAACAGAACTGAACACGAAGCTTCTCCGCCAGTCTGAGCAGTTCGAACGAGAAAAACAAGATCTTAATGCAAAACTTGAAGCCGAAGCTCAACAAAATTCAGATTTGAGAAAACTACTGACAAGTCTTCAAGAAAAATGCTTGGAATTTAGCAATAAGTGCATTCAACGATTAAGAAAGATTTTTTACTCAGTTGGAGCCAGCAGTGAAAAATTCACCCCCTCAGCTGAAGATCTACCGAAGACCTTCGAACATATTGAGGGGGAAATTGACGAGCTCGACGAAGTCATAGCTGGGCATGGTGACTTCTGTGCCTGGGTGGCTTCTCGAGGGACTGCTGCAGCTTTCCTGAAGGCTGGCTGTGATCATGGAAGGATTGTCAATAGGCCAAATTTCACTTTAACACCATCAATCCTGGACGACATTCCTGACCTTGCCCGAAGTATCTCGAACAGATTTGTAAAAATGATATGGACAAAAGGTGGGCGAGAGAAGGCTGGAGACGAAGCTCGTAGCCACCTTGAACCAGTAAGAAACCATACCTTGTGCTTACCTTTTCTTGTAAGTTTGATTTTGACTTACAACGACCTTATTCATGTAGGATGACGAAGCCGAAGCCGAAGATCAAGAATGACGCCGAAGCCGAAGCTCCTTGGGGATTAGATAGTAGACTGTAGATAGTACTTGAGAAACTTTTGAGATAACTTTTGTAAATGTAAACAAAACCTGTTTTTAATGTATTCTGTTCATACCTTGTAATATATCCTTATCCTTTCATTGATGTATGAGAAATGCTTTGATGTGGACGAAATTTTCTTTTTTGAGCCGAAGGCGAAAAAACACCTTCCCTTCTTTTCGTACGCAACGAAGCATAGAAAACAACATTTTCCTTTTTTCCGAAGCTCTCCTTTTTGTACACGAAGCTCTTTCTTTCCGAAGCTCTCTTTTTTTTTACTTGCCGAAGCAACCGCTTATGCTATGAAGATGATTATCCTACATATGCCTGGATGAATGTTTATGAATGCAAATGTTATGATGTAATGCGATGTGCAAATGAATGGCCAAACAATCACACTTCAAGCCATACTCATAGCCATTATTTCCTTAAAAACAATCACACCTCAGCTCTGCATCCCCTTGGGAACGACTTTGGAGCTTCTTCGCCTTTACTTTCGGCGGAATCAGCGTTGACTTTTCGCTGTAAGCTCTGCATTCCCTTAGGAACGACTTTGGAGCTTCTTCGCCTTTACTTTTGGCGGAATCAGCGTTGACTTTTCGCTGTAAGCTCTGCATTCCCTTAGGAACGACTTTGGAACTTCTTCGCCTTTACTTTTTGGCACTCGATGGTGCGTTCTCAGCTTTTACATTTACATTCCTTGGGGGATTTTGCTCTTATAGAACTAAAAAAGGAAATTACATGTGCTGGCCCCATCAAAAACCTTTCTCCCCCTTCGGAAAGGAAAAGGGTGCCATGGAGGAAAAAATAAAAAATATGAAAAATTACATCGAGTTATACATAATATCGCCGAAGCTCATCCGCATTCCAAGACCTAGGAATGTCGTTGCCGTCCATATCCTTTAATCTGTATGAACCGGGTCTTGACGAAGATGCTACTAAGAAGGGTCCGTCCCATTTCAACTGCAACTTGCCCACTGTTTCTGGGTTGGCCACTCTCCGAAGCACCAAGTGCCCTGGCTCAATATTTTTTAGCCGAACCTTTCTATCCCGCCATTTGATTGTTTCGGCTTGATATTTATTAATATTCTCCAGGCTTGCAGTCTGATCCCTTCTAAAGCATCTTTTTCTATAGAATAAGTAGCTTCGGAATCTGATTCTGCCGAAGCTAATATCCTTATTGATCCGGTTTTAGCTTCCTCCGGAGTTATTGCTTCGTCACCGAATAACAACTTAAATGGAGTAAAGCCTGTAGACCTTGATGTTGTTGTGTTGTGGCCCCACACCACTTTGGTTAACTGATCTGGCCATTTTCCCCTGGGTTGGTTGAAGATTAATTTCATTATTCCTGTCATTATAATGTCGTTGGCTCTTTCAACGAGTCCATTTGACTCCGGGTGCCTAACTGATGCAAAATGGATCTTCGTACCAATTTGGTCACAGAAATCCCTGAAAGCTTTGGAGTCAAACTGTGTCCCATTATCCACAGTGATAGCCTTTGGCACCCCGAAACGACAAACGATATTCTGCCAGAAAAACTTTTGGACGGTGGCCGAAGTTATTGTGGCTAAAGGCTTCGCCTCAATCCATTTAGAAAAATATTCCACAGCTACTATAACATATCTCAGGTTCCCTTGGGCCGGTGGTAATGGACCTAACAAGTCAAGGCCCCACCTTTGCAATGGCCAAGTGGGTTGTATGAGCTGCGTTAAGGACGAAGGTTGTTTTTTATCTCTTGCACACTTCTGACAACCTTCGCACTTTTGAACCAACTCTGCTGCATCCGAAGCTGCCTTCGGCCAATAAAATCCTTGGCGGAAAATTTTTCCAAGTAACGGCCTAGATCCGATGTGAGATCCACACAGGCCTGCATGTATTTCTTTCATTAACTCTATACCTTCGGCTCTGGATAAACATTTGAGTAGCGGAGCACAAACTCCATGCTTGTACAACTCCCCTTCTATTATGACATATGGACGAGCTCTTGCCTCTATCCTCTTGTTATAAGCTTCGTCATCTGAAAGGAATTTACCCTGAAGGTAAGAGATGATCTCGGTTCTCCAATCTTCGCTATAAACAGGAGATATATTAAGGACTGCTCTTTCAAGAAGTTCCACCGAAGGTGCTTTTATTGTTTCGAAGAACACATCCAAAGGTAGGGGCAGCCCCTGTGCTGCTGACTTAGCTAGCAAATCAGCATGCTCATTTTGTCCTCGAGGGATATTTTTGACAGAAAATCCCTCGAAAGAAGCTTCAACTCTTCGAACCATATCCAAATACTTTTCAAGCTTCGGATCTTTAGCCTTGCAACTCTTGTCAATATGACCCGAAACAACCTGGGAATCAGTTTTAAGTATAGCCCTTCTGATTCCCATTGCTTTTAACTTCCGAAGTCCTAGAAGCAATGCTTCGTATTCGGCAATGTTATTTGTGCAACTAAAATCAAGCTTTGTCGCATAACAAGTCTTGACTTTGGAAGGTGAAACCAACACAGCAGCCGCTCCTGCTCCGAAGGTTCCCCAAGATTCATCACAAAACACTGTCCATGCTTCGTTGTCTTTATTCGTTTCTTCCTCCTGAGCCCCTGGCGTCCAGTCAGCAATGAAGTCTGCCAACGCCTGGGACTGAATCGCAGATCTATGAACATATTCAATACAAAATTCATTGAGCTCTGCAGCCCATTTTCCAATCCTTCCAGTAGCTTCTCGGTTCCTCATAATATCCTTCAGAGGTTGTGAAGAAGGAACAATTATATTGTAAGCTTGGAAATAATGCCGAAGCTTCCTGGAGGCCATCAAGACAGCATACAGTACCTTCTCCAACTCTGTATAATTTTTCTTTGATAAACTAAGAACCTCGGAAACAAAATATATTGGGGCCTGCCTCTTGATTTGACCATCAAGCTTCTCCTGGACAAGCGCTGCACTTACCGCTGAGTGCGAAGCTGCCACATATAATAATAAAGGAGCCCCTGGCATCGGTGGAGTCAATGTTGTTAGATCTATCAAATACTGTTTCAGCTCTTCGAAAGCCTTCTGCTGGATTGACCCCCATTGAAAGACTTCGGCTGACTTCAGCACTTCGAAGAATCGTAAGTTTCTCTCTGCTGATCTGGATATGAATCTATTGAGAGATGCCAATCTTCCTGTCAATCTTTGAGCCCCCTTCTTTGTAGTTGGTGGCTCCATCCGAAGTATAGCTTCAATTTTACTTGGATTAGCTTCAATTCCCTTTGTTGAAACCAAGCATCCAAGAAATTTCCCCTTCTTCACTCCGAAGACGCATTTTTCTGGATTTAACTTTAAGCCAGCTTGCCTGAAACTGGCGAAGGTCTCCTGCAGATCAGCAATATGATTCTCCTATTTCGTGCTTTTTACAATGATGTCATCAACATAAGTTAGCACATTTCTGCCTATTTGAGATTGGAGAACCTTCGCAGTCATTCGGCTGAAACTTCCTCCAGCGTTTTTGAGCCCCTCAGGCATCCGAAGATAGCAATATGTGCCACTTGGAGTTATGAAGCTAGTCTTCGGCTCATCTTCCTTCTTCATCCAAATTTGGTGATAGCCTGAATAACAGTCTAACAGACTCATGAGCTCTGAAGAAGCTGCTGCATCAACTAAAGAGTCTATCCTTGGTAGTGGGAATTCATCCTTCGGACAAGCCTTGTTAAGATCTGTAAAATCGATACACATTCGCCACTTGCCATTGGCCTTTTTTACCATAACAGTGTTAGCTAGCCATTCTGGGTACTTCACTTCTCTGATAACTCCTGCACTGAGGAGTCTTTTGACTTCGTTGCGAGCACCTTCGGCCTTATCATCTGACATTTTCCGAAGCCTTTGCTTTCTGGGTCTGAAGGATGGATCGACATTGAGCGAGTGCTCAATAACATCTCTATTAACTCCGCAGAGATCATTGGCTGACCATGCAAAAACATCTTTGTTATTGAACAAAAACCTTATCAAGATTTTCTCCTGCTCTTCGGATAATTGAGAGCCTAACAACACCTTCTGCTCTGCTATATCCTCACATAAGAGCATAGGCTTCGGCTGATCTGCTGAAGCTGCTTTCTCCCTTCTAAATTTGTACTGTTCACAAGCTTCAGCTCCATCTATGTTATGGATTGCTTTTGAGTCAGTCCAATTGCCTTCGGCCCTTCTTGCAGCTTCCTGACTTCCATGGATAGCAATGGGTCCCTGATCCGAAGGTATCTTCATGCAAAGATAGGCAGGATGAAGGATTGCTTCGAAGGCATTGAGGGTACCACGACCAATAATTGCATTGTAAGGGTATTCCATGTCAACAATGTCAAACACAACTTGCTCAGTTCTAGTGTTGTTGATGAACCCGAAGGTCACTGACATGGTGATCTTGCCCAGTGCTACAATCTGTCTTCCTCCGAAGCCACAGAGAGGATGTGTAGCATCATGAACCTTATCTTCTGGCTCTTGCATTTGTCTGAAGGCCTTAGCAAATATAATGTCAGCTGCACTGCCTGTGTCAACCAAGACATTGTGGACCAGAAATCCTTTGATAACAGAAGAGATAACCATGGCATCGTTGTGTGGGTAATCTTTGAGCTGAAGGTCCTCTTGGGAGAAGGTAATAGGAATATGAGACCATCTTGACTTGATGAAGGGTCCTTGCACCCCAACATGTTGTACCCTTCTCTGTGCTTCCTTCTTTTGTTTCTTGTTAGCTGGCTCTGAGGACGAGCCACCTGTGATCGGGAGCACCAGCTTCGGGTCCGAAGCAGCTCCAGTTTGGTCGTTGAACGAAGCCATTAGCTCAAAAAAGTGGAAGTGAGTTCACCGGAGGTGGGCGCCAATGTTGGGGACTTGTTCTCAAATGCTATGAATTAAGAACAAGGCAACATAAAGTATTAAATGTCAATGCCCTTCGTCCATGAAACATTATTCCCTTGAGGATAATGAGCCTTGAACGAAGGTTGATAAGGGCATAATTACGAAGTCTAAGTCTTCGTAATAAAATTTCAGTAAAAATTATAAAATAACATAAAAAGGTATAAAAGGAATAAATACATCATAGACAAATTAGATTGTATCTATTTAATATATTGAGTCATTAAATACAATAATACCTCTGTCTTGGCAAAAGGTTGAATTCCAGAAAATGCGATTGTAATCACTCGAATCCGTGAACAGTAATGGAATACTGTTCACTATTTATAGGCACAGGACGCAGCCTGTGAGAAATTACCAGTATGCCCCTTATAAAAGCTTACAACATTGACTTAGACCTTTATGGACTAAAAGGTCATTCTATCTTTAAGTCGGTTTGCAATACCGAAGCTTCACAAAAAGGAACCTTCGGCCATTTTATACAAACAGCTTCCGCCGAAGACTGCTTCTCCCTGTAAGACCTTCGGCGACGAAGCATAGGCCCAACAGGAATATATGGATTAAATAAGAGAGCGAATGAACAAACTTCTGCATTTCAGCAGCAGGGAAATTGATTTTTATTAGAAGGACTAATTAGTTGTCTCTCAACACTAAAAAGCTTCAAGGCTTCACCTTTACACAAAGGATGCAAAGGGAGCGTGTATGGTTGAAGTCACCATCAAAGTCAAGGAAAAGAGACCACACATGGGAAGTGTTATGCCCTTTTGATCCAATAGAGACGATAGATGTTGCTTGATCACTTGACAAACAACATAGAAATTGTTTCAAGGAAGTAATTTACGGAAGATAACATATCCGTGTAGTTCCACAATGGATCATGACTAGAGACTTCGATACCAGCATCCGATGAGTAGCACAACCATGTGTGCGCATTCACAGGAGGCTCTCAGTTTCGCTGCGGCACCATAAGTCATTAACCATGACACCATCACCGAACTGACACTAATAATGATTCTCACATGGCAAAACTAAATTGTGCCCAGATAACATATTGATATAGTCTCATAATGGATTACAACTACTAACAGTGAAACCAGTGCCTGCCGAGCAGCACAACCATGTGTGCGCACACATAGAAGGCCCTCGGTTTCATCACGGCACCACCAGTTTTAGTCATAACACCATTACCAGACATAACCAATAAGAAATCTCATGCAACACAAATGAATTGAGTAAGGGTGACAATATACAAAGAGATACTCTACCTGTAAGAATGGTTACAAGTAGAGAGACAAATAGATCATGGCCCAACGAAATGACCAACGTATGGCCATAACCTAAACTTGATGAAAGAAGTACGATGGGAGACTGTAACTTCAGCCCCAAGCATATTTCTATGTCCATCATAGAGATTACAAGGTCAAGAATTAGCATCCGATTAGATACGGAGGGAAAACAATCATAAGGTTAGGTTGGTATGCCTTCGATAGATATGAAGAAACCAAAGGCATCAAACTCAAGAAAATGGTCGGACATGCCTTTCCTGGGTTAGGTTGATAAAGCAACATGGCGATCCTTAAGAACAAGCAAACTAAATAAGAGACATCAGCTTGTGTTAATCGAATAAGGGCATGGTCTAAGATGGAAATATGACTCGAGATTCTTATTTTAAGCCTGAGTACACTCTATGTCCAGCAAAGAAATTATCTAAGCATTTATTTGTATGTGTTTGGTCATGGAGTGATAATGGAGAATTTAAATTTGGGTCTTGGCTCACTAAATAAGAACATGGTCTAGATTTGGGTTTAGGCAATCAAGTCACCAACTCTCTATCAGCACATCAAGTACAAGAGCAAGCACATATAACACCAAAATAGATTACCTAAAGAACAGAAGACAACTATTTCATTGGAGTTCATAATACAGCATTACACCAATTATCTACAATCACTGGTTACTGGAATAAAGACGAGAGAAGCATTTTGGATGTATAGATGACAAACATGATGCAACAATCAAGATGCATGCTCGTCCTGTTCGTCCTCACAAATTTTTGCCAATATCATGTGGCAATAGTGTTCTATATCGGTGGCATACTTACGACTCTCTCTATATTTGCTAGTCGTCAACTACACATACGTTTTTGAGGTTATTGTACCTACAGAAAAATTCCATCACAGCCCATTTTCCCATGATGCAATTCACACAAGACAGTTTATCACAGTTTATACTCCATAAATTGTTATATGGAGGTCAGCTCTTCATTAAGCGTCGAGCCACGCATAGGCGCCGCTGCCACACTTTAACCATAGAGCAACTCATTATGGTAACTCACCTTTTTACCTGAGCGTAGATGCGTCGTTGCAAGTACATTACACTTCTCAGTATTCCCATGTCTGTATACCCGTACACATCCATGGGGTACTGAATTCCCAGAAAAGTAATTACTCCACATTGCAGCCTTCATATATACATATGTAGAACATGTATATAATCAAGCGCTTTTTATACTCTTCCCTAGACCGACGTTTGTTCGGTAATGCTCTCACATCTCACCTTACCATGAGCGTCGATCCATTCAAAACTGAATGACCTTAAAAATAACATTACCCATGTATGCAATACCCCCAGTTGTGGGTTAGTGGTTTTTAAATAAGCTACCTGATAGTCCTTAGTTTAGGGCTTAACAGAGGATGTCGCTAGCATTATTGTTTTCAAATCTGTTTTTCAAAACCAAACAATGTGTTTAGTTGAAAATAGGTTTTCCAAAACCAAAACTTTGTTTTGAAAATACGTATGTGACGGTATTATACTTAATCTTGCTCTGATAACAGCTGTGGCAGAACCTCCCAAGTTATTGGGCCCACATGCACCTGCCCTTGTCTCAAAGACCTCTGATGGCTATGCATGTGCACCAAATAACTTAACAGGATCCGTCCGAGTGTCCCAAGGACCCCAGATAAACCACTTACAACCATGACCGCAGGATTAAGTAAACACAAATCACACACCAACAATTTGCAGCGGAAATCTTATTACCAAATTTTACAAGTTATATCAAGTTTACAATGTACATAATCGGAGTGATTAAAAAAGTGATTCAAATAAATAACTTTGAACTGTTATAAATTATTTATAGTTTTGAAATATATGCTAGCTCAATGACAATCCTCAATAAGAAGTATAGAAGAAGTACTTAGACTTATAAGAAGGTCGTGCCCACCGGCGCTTAACACCATCCACAGCAGCACAACTCTAGTACCTGCAAAAACATGGGTTCGAAAACCCTGAGTACGAAGTGTACTTTCACAAGTCTTACCCGTTTAAGGAAAAAGACTCTCAAGGTTATGCTAGCTGATTAGGAATCAAGGTATGGCTTATCAAGAATCAAAGACTCTGTTTGCAGAAAAGCATACTATGAGTGGCTCCTTCAAAATCCATTTTTACTTGTCAAGTTAAGTAAAGTTATCAGCATCTAGAGTTCTTTCTACCCTGATTCAAACACTTGGCCTACACTAGCCATCTTTTATGATGCCATCAGTTCACTGGATTGCTACATGTAAGTCAGTGACCAAGTCTTCATGTCCGAGAAGTAACGGCGATCCGAATCGATTAATACTCAGCTGAGGATCTCCAATCACACGGCATATGTAGCACTTAACCCTTGCATATGTCAACTCACCATCGGGTTTCTTAAGATCAGACCGGGTTGACGCCAACCGAGAGAATAGATACACCACCCTCTAGCCTCTTGCCATGGAGGGTACACGCTACTCTCGCCATTTCTCCACTCCCATTGCATGTTGGCCTTTCTAGTATTAGTCTGCCCGAGGCAAAGCTTACCCATGACGAGGCATGTGACCAGTTAAAAGGTCCTCGGTCAGCAGACCCACATCGACACGGTCCTTAAGCGACTCAGACGGAGACACTACACCGAGACTCCTTTCTCGTGCAAGTCAACCGCCCGGTCTCAGCTTTATTATTTAAACCCAAAGTTTGGTACCTGGCAGAGGTACATCTTTTCCTATGTTGAACCCATCATGGCCCTGATGGATCCACCATCAAGTTTTATTTTTGAAAACATTCCCATCCACTGTGAAGCATCACCTTTTGTTTTTAAAACAAAACATTTTGTTTTTCTAAAGCAAGGCTAAGCATCATAAAAATCCTTTTCAAAAAGGGTATCAAGGAAGGGTAATCAATTTTCAAGGAAGGAAATGCATCAGTTGTTTAACACACAACTCCTATCACCTAATGCATCAAACAAGGTGATAAAGATTTTAAAACAGCAAGGAGGTGGCAAATGCACTGGGGCTTGCCTACATAACACTACGTTAGTGTTGTTAGATGCCGACTACTTGACAATCATCCTTGTCCTAGCACTTGATCAGGCAGGTTCGTCCATCAGCACCACCATGCGGAGTAGCCCGCGCTTGGGGTCGACTTGGCTCGTCTTCCGCATCACGCGATTAATTAACGTACCTCATGGGATGCACAATGCACATTTATGAATATACAGAGGAATAGCATAAGATAAATAATCTACGCTGAAGATGATGAAACACTCATAACAAAGCATTAGAATCAATCACAAGCAAGTACCAGCTAGCGATATAAGACTAATTATAATAATTACACTTTTCTAGCCTATTCGGAGATAGCTCATACATTAAGAAACCTTAAACCTTGTGCGAGTCCTCAATTTTCCTTAGCTAATGCATAGCACCGAAAGGCTAACAATATTCAAACTCCCATTGTTGGACACCTGAGTTATAGTACCTGCAAGAACAATTTAACTAACCTATATTCCACTAGGGCATTCTAACAATCGATATAATACAACGTTATAATTACTAAGGCAAGGCTTTTGACCTCACTATTCAACACAATCAACATCAACAAACTTATCGAATAATTTCTTAAAATACTAAATCTATTCTTCACGCCACTAATTTGGCATACTTCATAAGTAAAACCAATTTGAACACATTCGACAGACACGTCCTCTCGGGTACTCCTACGTAACTAGCATTTTAAACCTATGTCCTACGACACTAGTACGCCATAATCATGTCCTCACATGCGACAAGATATTTTGGCAACCATCTAATATAACTATGACATGTTTATGCTTCAATCAATATAATCGTCGCGATCAATATATCTATTCAATCCATCGACTCAATTAATTATAAAAATAGCGAACTAGAGAACGGTTACCGATTCAACTAGAATTCCAAGCCAACGTTGACGATTCTTGTTCATGCCTCCTGTCGAGCCCCTGACAAGCGCCCCGCGGGTTCCACTTTTTCACTCAAATTCCTAAAAATTGCAGCGGTGATCGAAGGCGAGCATGTAGAGGCAGAGTCGGAGCAAACACAACAACAACAAGATTGCTCACCAACAACAGTACATAGTCAATTGACGACATCGACGTGTTGGCATGCTGATCACTTGTTAACTTTTGAACACCATACCTGCTATCTGAAACACGGACCCGGCGACCTTGAACCAAAGTTGTCGACGACGGGGCCCCTGACGAGCGTCTGAGCACGAGGGGAGGTGTCCCGACATGGTAAGCAATGACGGCGCGACGGCGAGAAGCAAGGGGGCTGCTGTTGCGATGACGGAGAAGGAAGCATGTCCCTAGTTCGACCAGCATCCAATGGCATAGCACATGTATTGAGCGGCAGCGACGCGAGGGACAAGCGGAAATAGCCGCAGGCAAGGACGACGACCGGCTTGACACAATAAGGTCGCCCGCCACAACCACAAATGGAGGGAGACGTGGCTTATCACCAAAAATTCCGGCGACGAGCACCCAAACAAGGAGAGGATGCCGAGGAGGTCTAGGCACGTACAGAGAGGGACACGGCCCTGTCCAAGTGCAGGAAAACATAAATCACACACCCAACAACCTCGCCACCGACAAAGACTCGCTCCCCATGTCACACGAAAACAGAACGCCCGATGGAGATCATGACCGAGATGCAGGGAAGCAAGGACATCGACGATGAGGCCTCATGGCCGATGAAGGCTTTGCGCGACCGAGCGCCATGGAAAATTGGGAGCGCGCAAGAGCAGAGGAGCGCGCGCGCAGGAAGGTCCATGGCTGGGGAGGGCGAGCAGAGAGGGGCGCGACGCAGATTGAAGGACTAGAAGCTTGGGTGCCGGCAGAGGAAGCTGCGAGCGGAAGGGAGCTCCACAAGCTGGGATCCGATGCGCGCAACAGGGAAAAGGGGAGGGAGAGAAGTCCAGGGAGCGGCGGCACAGTGAAAATATCAGGGAGGGCACGGGAGGATACGAGAGAGAAGGTGAGCTCGCGTATAGGAATAAGGAAAAGCCAGCGATGGAAATATCAACAGAAGAGCGGCGCATGAAGATAAGAACGGCGGCTGGGATATTTTCCTATAAGATATTTTTTTCTTTTCTTTCTTTTCGAAAACAGAAATATGAATATAAATATAAATCTTAGCCCAAGAATTAAGTTTTGCGTGAGATGTAAACAGTCTGGATTAAGATAATTTTGACTTTGTTATTGTAACACCCCGGGGTCCACCAACACCCCGGAATGCTACTAAACAACACTTCTGACATCTATATATAAAATTTCGGCAGCATCCCCCTTGCAAAATTGCATAAATGAGGGGACAACAGTGTATAAACATATATCATGACAAAAACATACTCAGTATTATTAATCGGCTAGCAAAGAGAAGTTAAACATACGACATGAAGTGAATTAACTAGTGCGCACGACTAGTTAAAAAAACAAACTTCCTTTGACAATAAGTTTCTAATTAAATCATGGCTGCGCCTGGGCAGCGTTATTGTGAGAGTGAAAGTGGACGTGCTGCTACTCCCCTCATTCCCAACATGTATCAAGTACCTGCATTGAGTAATACAATAGTGAGATGACACATCTCAGCAAGTAAAATAATATCAAACTGTTAACCACATAAGAACATTGTTTTACCACCACTTGATTCCACAACCTTCTTATTACGAAGGCGCAGCACGTATACAACGTACAACACACCTAGTCACCACACCTTGCAGGTAGAAACCACAATAGTAACATAGTAATATCACACTTCATATATACCTCATGAGTGCAAATGTCTGCAAATGCAAGGATGACTTCTGCCTTCATACCTCTAAGGATATGAAGCCGCATCGTACCCCTCCTCGGGCAACGTACGATGCTAAAAATGTGCCGGTACGGTCGGACCATAAGATCACGACATAACTTTAAAATGCAAGATGGATGATGCGATGAGCATGTCATGCCTACAACACTTCATATAACGTGATTCAAAAAATACTTCAACTTCATCCAAGATGGGAATCAACCACATATATCATTACCAAATTATGATCATCCACAATATTAGACAATTGAGAATTAATACTTCCAAACAAATAAACTTCATCATAGAATTCAATGATTAACATAATTAAAACTTATGCATACTCAATGTCAGGGAATAGGATGCAACCCAAACGGTAGCAACCACCACTGTATTTACTTGCTTTTACCGGAAGTTCGGGCAAATCTCTAAGTACGATCCGGAAGTCCACCACCTGTTTTTGACACACAACTTAGTGCACCAATTTCACATAATCAGGCTCATAAACGACGCCGCACCTACGCACATACTCAAACCCCGCCGCGGGTTACATCTCTCCCCACACCCACCAAACTGCAGCGGCGCTGCTTAATAATTTCATAACTTTAAAATTATGACAGCAGTGGTAACAAAAAAAACTCCAGAGGCATCTACATGAAATTCCCCACAAGTTTTGTATACAATTTATAATTAAATTCCAACATCTAATTAGCCCAAAACAGTCCAAAAGATGAACCCTGTAATCTGTTTTTTCGGATAGCAACATAACCGGATTCAAACAACGATATCTCCTAAATTATAAATCCAAATCGAGCGCATAAGTACTCGTTGGAAAGGTATGACAAAGCTCTACATGATTCTCCCACTGATCCCTACTAATTGCCCACGAAAAATTTCCAGAAATCACTAGAACTACTGCTGTTCGTCCACCCACTAAATTTCTGGACAGCACCTCTACCAAATCGCATAGGTAAACATGTAACCAATTGGATTGCAGCACAAATACAACAAAATGATCACGAAAATCACCTTGGGTTCCTCCTTTCCTCCTTCTTTTCTTCCTTCTTCCTCCCTCCAAACTCCCATGGAAGACTCGCACCCACACGACGGACACCAAGCGGGGAGGCTCCACCTTGGAGAGGAAGAGGTGGGGGGGGCTAGGGTTGAGGGGTGGCGCTGCAATCACTTGGGGAAGAAGAATAAGGATTGGGGCGGCTGCAAGAGTGGAAGAGAGAGGGGAGGGGCGGCCAAAGGGGTGGGAGAGTGAGAGGGAGGGGGCGGCTAGGGTTTAGGGGGGGAAACTAATGGGCTCCCCACCGCCGGATCGAGATCCACGGCCCAAACTCGCTCTCACGTCTGCTCCCGACCCCAACGCACAAATCCAACAAGTATTCTACTGTTTTATTGGTGAATGCTTCCTAAAAACTCCAACCCCAACTACATAGATCACGAAAGAAAAGGGAAAAATACATTTAACTTCTTTTCAGAAAATTGGGTATCACACTCTACCCCCCTTAAAAAGAATTCGACCTCGAATTCCGACGCTTCTATCAGAACGACAAGGAAAGATCAATAAATCAACAAAACTCACACATAAAGAAAGGTTCGGGTACTTCTGCCGCATCAGCTCCTCAAGCTCCTAGGATTCTAAGATACGTAGCAGACGACACTCTAGAGTCTGGTCTTGCTACACAGGAATCGGCTCTAGCTCGATTTGATGGTCTGGATTCCGCAAATACTTCCTCAACATAAAGACATGGAATATATGATGTACTCTGATCATAGACTCCGACAATTGTAGGTGGTAAGCCAAGCTGCCAACTCGGGCTAAGATAGTACACGGTCCTATATAACTCGGACAAAGCTTTCCTAACACCAAATCAACATTGACACATGCAAGTACTTCAATAAATATATATATATGAATGCAATACATACTGTGCTCAAATAGCCTAAACCAAACCTATCCAAACAAGAGTAACTTCAAAAGATCAATTTAATGCTTGCATATTTCTAGACAGCAGCACAATGGTTATTTGATTTCCTCATAACTCACAAAATATTCATCCAATAGAAGTAAACTAGGACTTTATGGAAAGCTTACAAAGTCCACTATACCCTTGGTATTATCATCACCACAAGATTTGACACTTAGAAAGGCCAAACAATGTGAAACGTAAATTTTGTCCAGACTTGAACAGAATTCAACTACTCACTTCAAAAATCCATAATTGGAGTCTCAGTCATCCCATTCAGGCGCTCCTAGACTTTTTAGAAAGCTAGTAAAATTGTCTATATTTCATTTATAAACCTATCAGGTTAATTCAATGCATATCAAGATCAAGAGACATAAGAAAGGCTTTGCTGTCCAAATTTGGACAGATTCAAAGATTCCAATTAAAACAGATGTAGCTTAACTTATAGGTCACCAAAAAGGGTGATCCAAAATTTGTTGGAAAGCTTAAGGAAAGTACTACCACTTCTTTATAATTTATAAGAACTGATTCGAAGTTTAACTTGGGCAAACAAGGTCAGTTTTGAAATCTGTACAGAATCTGGACAGATTCCAAGACTAGACTTGAGAAAAATCATAACTCCCAAACTACTAGACCTATGGTCATGAAATTTTACACAAGTAAGATGAAGAAGTTGGCTACAACTTTTTATATACAACACCTCTACCGAATACATGGTGTAATTCATTGAACTAGCGGCATAACCAAAACTGGTCATGTAGTCCCAAACAGCAAGCAATAGATTTATTCAGGTTCTATACTCTTCTAAGATTAAGCGTTCATCGAAGGACTAATAACTTTAGGTTCTTCATTACGAGACACTTAGAGCCAACATAAGGGTAGAAGCAATATGCTTACTTTTTAAATCATTTTAAGCCTGATCTCACATCATGCAAGCAAGAATCAATTTAAGTATACTATGTCTGCCCATATATCCATCCAACAACTCAGACAATCTGTATCTCCACCTAGACTTCACATGACGTAACTATTTCATACTTACGCAAACACGCCAAGACCAGAAAACATGGCTTCACAACAATACGTACTGGCCTATTCAAATATCCCTCGCTATCTCTCTGTTTTAGCCCACGCTCCACATATACAATAACAAGATAACTATCACAACCACTACATCTATTCCCTCCCACCATACAACATAATTAACATGGATTGCGAAAGAGCTCACCATAACTAAACCAAACTCCCAAAGAAATATCCCTAAATAGAAAATTGACAATCAACGGCACAAATGCTCATTCTGTCTCTACCTCTTTCACTATAAAAGCAATGATAACAAAGAAATATTGTAAAATCATCTAAACTTCATGACCTACAACTTTTGTATTCAAAGGATAAACGAAGTTTTTTTATCTCCATTTTTTTAATTTGGCTTGTAAGGTGACATACATGATCTGCCACCAGAACCTGACGGAACATGACCCATAAATTCAAAACCTCATAACTCTCTGCATCTAACAAAATTTTACAAATATAAACTCATTGAAAAGATTATAACATTCCCTAAAACTTTTATTATAATGAGTGTCTCAGAATTGGTTTCGAAACCGATAAAACAATGCAACTGCTTTGTTGCAAAACTGATAGGTTAGAAACAATGGACAACTAAAATTCAAAATACTATAACTCCTGCTATACTCAACTTAAAACTTCAATGAACACGCGTTGGAAAAGTTTGGAAATTGTCCACGACTTTTGCAATAAAGTTCCACCCAAATTTATCTTTATAGCCCTCAACTCTGCATGACCTATAGCTAAACTCAGCCTGAGATACTGCACATCAGAGATTCGACTTATATCCGGACAACCACCTCTCCCAATCTATTTAACAGACAATTACAAGTAAATACCCATTAAAAGGTACTAAGAAAAACTAAAAGTTTTTCTTAAAGAGAATTCCCAAATTTGGGCTCTGAAACTATCAAAACGCGGTCGATTTATTAGTGGTTTTAACGACACCTAAAGTTCAGACACAACGGTGCAACAACTTCAGAGTAGCCTAACTCCAATTATATGCAATGAAAATTACAAACCAATACTCTTTGGGAAGATCATGAAATTACTAAAACTTTCATAATCCAACAAAACCCAAAATTTACCGTATTCAATGTCTATACTTCCGTACAAAATTAAGGCTGCTATAGGAAACCCATAACTCTCAAATGTTTAGACCAAACTGGGTGATTGAGCATCCTATGCAAAGATGAAGAAACCTACTATAAAACATTCTAGATAAGTGAAGCCTGATTCAGCCTCCAACTAATTTAAAATGACTCCCAAAACAAAACAACACCTTACCCATAATAAAAAAACAATATAAAATAAAACCCAAGGCATTGGCAGGTGCGACCAACATTAGGATTTTCCACTACCAAATGGGGATGCAACTCCCCAAAGCCTTTAAGCAACACTTTACCTAATAGGTTAGAACACTAAGCACCACAATCAACGAATTCAACAACCTCATTTGTTAATGCCACTAAGGTCAAACATCCATGTATCGACAATGTATGAAACACCTAACATACCCGTCTCTAGCACTATAAAACATGGTTGTTATTACACTAGAATCCAACTATTAGAGCTCTCCACAACTATTCTGTTGACGTGAAGCAAATGGTGCTCATGCCATGTAACGTCTTTTCCTCCTCTCAAAAGAGATAAAATTTGCAATACTCATAAAGCAATGGAGGGATAACAAGAAAAACTAATGTACTTCTTGACACAAACTCATGCAAAAGCTTCATAAATATTACTTTCAATACTAAAATAATAACACGATACTATGCTCAACAGGAGTAATTGGATGTCCATAAGACAATCCACATAACCAAACTACCTTGATTAACCTCACATACAACAAAACCTACTATTACTGCACTTGAACAATTTGTACTTCGTGATATCACAGGATGCATTCAAAGTAGTAGACATACATGATCTCTCAAACCATCATTCATATAAGAAAAATCTCAATCCGATGCAACAACCCCATCATTAAAGAGATTGATGACTAACAAACATAAGCAACTCCCAGTTAAGCATTGACTTCGTTTAAGATAAAGCGGTCCAAATAATGATTCAACAAGCATGCATAGAGAAACTGCTCATAAAAAAATCAAACTGCCATACAATGTTGGCAAATAAAAAAAATATAAAACGAGTTGTCAATATCGCCCACATGACTAGCCTGCAACAACTAAAAAAAATATACATAGCCTTTATGGCTATTGAAACAAGCCATAGAAGGAAAACATGCACGACATAAAATCCACTTGAAACCACCCTATTTATTGTTAAAAATAAGGTTGCACATAATAAGAAAACCTATCAGGTAGACATGGTTGGACTTATCAATCTACGTCATGTCACAAATTCACTCGAGTTTTACCAGTCTAAAGATTTCATAGACATTACAACGTTGCATCTGCTCTATAGAGACAAACCAATTTTATACTAAGATCAAGTTAGCAAGTAGCCACACTAGCCTAAAAAAAGTGAGGCGCAAAGCATTGCACCCATGGAAATATTACATTGATAAGTTGGGTTGTAACCCAACCGTCAATCAAACTCAACAACACCATAAAACTACATTATATAGTGTTTTCACACTACATCAAGTCGGATTAGACCCACTATACACAAGCTCAATAAACAATTGGTCCTATAAGTACAAGAACCCAAGAATCCTTTTGGGAAAAGAACATCCACAATCAAGCATATAGAAATATATGATGGTAATAGCTCAGAGATTTGAAAACATTGCATCCCAAAAAAAACATCATGATGATATGTATATAAAACAAGTACATTAGTAGCTTCACTTGCATAATATCTTCAATAACAACCACATCAAGAAACCAATACTAAATAGAAGTAACATATCATATCAAGCATTACGTCGTTAACGACATACCCCATCAAACCATAAAGGGATTTGGAGTAAGGAAGTTCTAGTCATCTATACAATAAAATACTAATATGAAAGAGATACGAACCCATACCCTTCCTATATGTGCAAGTGTGTCAAATTTATCTTCAAATTGCGTAGAATCTAAAGCCTATCCTCTGATACCAACTGTAACACCCCGGGGTCCACCAACACCCCGGAATGCTACTAAACAACACTTCTGACATCTATATATAAAATTTCGGCAGCATCCCCCTTGCAAAATTGCATAAATGAGGGGACAACAGTGTATAAACATATATCATGACAAAAACATACTCAGTATTATTAATCGGCTAGCAAAGAGAAGTTAAACATACGACATGAAGTGAATTAACTAGTGCGCACGACTAGTTAAAAAAACAAACTTCCTTTGACAATAAGTTTCTAATTAAATCATGGCTGCGCCTGGGCAGCGTTATTGTGAGAGTGAAAGTGGACGTGCTGCTACTCCCCTCATTCCCAACATGTATCAAGTACCTGCATTGAGTAATACAATAGTGAGATGACACATCTCAGCAAGTAAAATAATATCAAACTGTTAACCACATAAGAACATTGTTTTACCACCACTTGATTCCACAACCTTCTTATTACGAAGGCGCAGCACGTATACAACGTACAACACACCTAGTCACCACACCTTGCAGGTAGAAACCACAATAGTAACATAGTAATATCACACTTCATATATACCTCATGAGTGCAAATGTCTGCAAATGCAAGGATGACTTCTGCCTTCATACCTCTAAGGATATGAAGCCGCATCGTACCCCTCCTCGGGCAACGTACGATGCTAAAAATGTACCGGTACGGTCGGACCATAAGATCACGACATAACTTTAAAATGCAAGATGGATGATGCGATGAGCATGTCATGCCTACAACACTTCATATAACGTGATTCAAAAAATACTTCAACTTCATCCAAGATGGGAATCAACCACATATATCATTACCAAATTATGATCATCCACAATATTAGACAATTGAGAATTAATACTTCCAAACAAATAAACTTCATCATAGAATTCAATGATTAACATAATTAAAACTTATGCATACTCAATGTCAGGGAATAGGATGCAACCCAAACGGTAGCAACCACCACTGTATTTACTTGCTTTTACCGGAAGTTCGGGCAAATCTCTAAGTACGATCCGGAAGTCCACCACCTGTTTTTGACACACAACTTAGTGCACCAATTTCACATAATCAGGCTCATAAACGACGCCGCACCTACGCACATACTCAAACCCCGCCGCGGGTTACATCTCTCCCCACACCCACCAAACTGCAGCGGCGCTGCTTAATAATTTCATAACTTTAAAATTATGACAGCAGTGGTAACAAACAAAAACTCCAGAGGCATCTACATGAAATTCCCCACAAGTTTTGTATACAATTTATAATTAAATTCCAACATCTAATTAGCCCAAAACAGTCCAAAAGATGAACCCTGTAATCTGTTTTTTCGGACAGCAACATAACCGGATTCAAACAACGATATCTCCTAAATTATAAATCCAAATCGAGCGCATAAGTACTCGTTGGAAAGGTATGACAAAGCTCTACATGATTCTCCCACTGATCCCTACTAATTGCCCACGAAAAATTTCCAGAAATCACTAGAACTACTGTTGTTCGTCCACCCACTAAATTTCTGGACAGCACCTCTACCAAATCGCATAAATAAACATGTAACCAATTGGATTGCAGCACAAATACAACAAAATGATCATGAAAATCACCTTGGGTTCCTCCTTTCCTCCTTCTTTTCTTCCTTCTTCCTCCCTCCAAACTCCCATGGAAGACTCGCACCCACACGACGGACACCAAGCGGGGAGGCTCCACCTTGGAGAGGAAGAGGTGGGGGGGCTAGGGTTGAGGGGTGGCGCTGCAATCACTTGGGGAAGAAGAATAAGGATTGGGGCGGCTGCAAGAGTGGAAGAGAGAGGGGAGGGGCGGCCAAAGGGGTGGGAGAGTGAGAGGGAGGGGGCGGCTAGGGTTTAGGGGGGGAAACTAATGGGCTCCCCACCGCCGGATCGAGATCCACGGCCCAAACTCGCTCTCACGTCTGCTCCCGACCCCAACGCACAAATCCAACAAGTATTCTACTGTTTTATTGGTGAATGCTTCCTAAAAACTCCAACCCCAACTACATAGATCACGAAAGAAAAGGGAAAAATACATTTAACTTCTTTTCAGAAAATTGGGTATCACAGTTATTTTTAATTTATGACTGATTTCGTTGAAGCCAGACTGATTAGAAATTATTCGAGTTCGGCTCTAATTACCTTTATCTGCTTTAAATGATTTACTACCAAATAACTCCTGATTATCAACCTAGCGCAAGATTTCTCTCGGGCAATGCGCGATTCAGATTATTTTGCCCCGAACATTTTAGTCGTCGAGTTCTACTTAACTTGTTTGAGAGGAAATCGGAGGACTGGACTAAATTTCCAAATTCGTATTCGCTTAACTGATAAATCTTGAATAGGCACATGACTCGCAAGTTTTCGGAACAATTACGTTCCGAATTTCACGAAAACTTTAGGAGGAGTATAAATAGACAAAAACAGATGCGATATTAAAATCGCGATAGACGAAGATGACTAAAATTTAGCATATGTTTTATCCACCGCTATCACGTGTTAAAGTTCGCACTCGTGGTAGAGCAGACGATAAGCACCTATGGTGTTACACTTGCATTCCTGGAGGTGTTCGTCGCAAACGGTTGTGTTGAACGGGCCACCCAGCCATGTCTGCCGAGGGGAAGAAAATAAAGAGAAGACTTCGACGTTCGTCTGGCTTGGAGCTGGGGGTTGACTCTACTGCCCCAGTCCTCATTGGCGGCTCAGCGAGCACCAACCTCGAGGATGATATTGAGAGTTGTGGTGGCACTAGAGTCGGTGGACGTGTGTTTGATGAGGTTGAAGAGGATGAAGAGGAAGTTTCCCCTTTGATTCGAAAGAATTGTCGTAGCAAAAACAGCGACGATGTCCCAATTCAGGCTCTGTTAGGGCTGGTTAATCTCGAGAGGTTAACGATGTCTGCCATTGATCATACACTAGAGGAGATTATCTCTGAAGACCTTTTATTGGAGCTTCCTGAAACTGAGAGTGCCACCATCCGTGCAGAGGTACAGGATAACACCCCCTCAGCTAGTAATCCAGTCGGGCAAGAAATAAACCGGACAGTTTTCCAAGCTTCTTCAACCTTTCAGGCTAGCCTAATTCGTGTGGACACCTCGGTTCCTGATGTTACATGCAAAGGTTATCCAGCTCCTGTTGGTACGATTGAGGGTGATTCAGCCTCGAGTGTGCCGCTGAGGATAACCCAGCCCCAGAGGGTGCTGTCGAGGATGACCCAGCCTCCGAGGGTGCTAAGCTCGGCTCCTCCTCGGCTGCTTCTATGGATGTTCATGTCGGATCACCACCAGTTTAGTCTGAGGAGCCAGTGTTGATGAGTCTTCCTACTGCTCTTGTTGGTCCGATCACTTTAGAGGTCAGTGACCTGGGCGCTAGGAATTCGCTGCACTCTGTCGGAGCTGAGGTTTCACTGAGTGCTGCCTTGGGCGCTAGCTCTAATCCTCCTTTGGGGCTCGATTCTGCTCTCAATATTGCTTTTGCTAGTACCCCACCGTCTGATAGCACATTCGTGCCTCCGACTTTGGGATTTCCTTTGTTCCTTTCTAACCTTTAGGTGAGCTAACTTTTGCCCTACTTTAATTGTGTTGACAAATAGATTCCTTTGATAATTCTTGTATTTGCAGAATGTTCTGAGCTCTATGTCGATTCAGTTGAGGTCTTGCGGTGCCCCTGTTCCCGATCAGGTTTTGTCCTTGCTGCAGTGGAATCCTCTCCTGCTTCAGAAGCAAATAGATGATCTAAAAGCCTCGAACATCGGTTAGTGGGTTGATAGCTTTCTTCCCTGCTCGTTGCTTCTCTCGTTTTATGCTCTTTCCTTTTTGCCTTTCCAGCTCTGGCTCGGCGGTGCTCCGACGCTGAGGAGGCATATGCTCAGATTCAAGCTGCTTGAACCAGGTTTCTGTGTTCTTGGATGGTGCCCGAACCCTGAACTCTTCCTTGAACGCTCAGCTTGATTCAGAGAAGAGAGCCCATGAGGTAGATTTTTTTGAATGTTCCTAATGCCTTTGTTTCGCGCCTTTACTTCGATGTTTAGTACTCTTCTTGCCTGTAGGAGGAGATGCGAAGACTTCTTGATTCTCGTGACAGTCTAGATAAACTGTACTGTGATGCTAGCAGTTCCCTTACTACTTTGGATAGGAGTCATCGCTTTACTATGTCAGAGCTTGACCATCATAGGGATGAGCTGAGGGTTTCCTAGACTGAAGTGTCGTGGCTTAATAAGTTACTGTCTTCAAAAAATTCTATCCTCAAAGAGTTGTGTGCCTCAAAGAAACTTGTTTAGCAGGAGTTGGAAATTGCTCATCGTGACATTAAGGTCTTAGAGGATAACCATGGTATCATGAAAGCAATGTGTGATAAAGCGATGGACAAAGTTGTTCGTGTTGGTCGAATCTTGATGAAAAGACTTGGTGTTGTGGTGCCTAAGGACATTGTTGCTGAGGTTCTTGCTGCGTCCGCTAGTGTGAGTAAACCTCCTTCCTCTGGTGATCCTGCTGGAAAGGCCCCCATCGAAAATGCTCCTGCACAATAATTGTGTAACAAAGACAAATTTTGATTCGTTCGAACAGAAAACACTTTTCATTGAGTTGGTATTTCTTGTTGAGATGGTGCATCATAGAGTTCATGTATGCGTGAGCATGTTGTGTCGGCTTAAGTCGATTATTCCGTTAGTAGGGTGTTGCAGTCACCCTCAAGTATGCAAGTATGAGCATGTCACACCGACTTAAGCTGATTGTTTCGTAAGTAGGGTATAGTAGTCACCCTAAGCTATGTAAGCAGGAGCATGTCGCACTGACCTAAGGCGTTTCCGAATTAAGCCAATTGCTCCGTTAGTAGGGTATAGTAATCACCCTGAGTTACGTACGTGTGAACATGTCACACCGGTTTAAGACATTTTCGACTTAAGCCGATTGCTCCATTGGTAGGGTATAGTAATCACCCTGAGTTATTTAAGCGTGAGCATGTCGCACCGATTTAAGACGTTTTCGACTTAAACCGATTGCTCTATTGGTAGGGTATAGTAATCACCCTGAGTTATGTAAGTGTGAGCATGTCACACCGATTTAAGATGTTTCCGACTTAAACCGATTTCTCCGTTGGTAGGGTTTAGTAATCACCCTGAGTTATGTAAGCGTGAGCTTGTTGCACCAATTTAAGACGTTTCTGACTTAAATCGATTGCTCCGTTGGTAGGGTATAGTAATCACCTTGAGTTATGTAAGTGTCCAGGTATGTTGTGCCAGTTTTAAGTCATTTCCGACTTAAACCGCTTGTTGATTGAGAGTTTGTATGAAGTAGAACACAAAAAATTTATTGATAATGAAAGCTCTTACTTACAAAGTATAGTTTGCCCACCAGATTTTGAGGTACTTCTACGTATAGAATTTTCTAAGGTGTTCAATATTCCACGAATTTCCTACTTCGGGTCCGTCCATTTAGGTAAGTCGGTAGGATCCTGGCCGGATAACCTCTGCAATGATGAATGGTCCTTCCCATGGAGATGACAATTTGTGTCGCCCTTCTCCTGTCAGCACTCGGCGAAGGACTAGATCTCCTACTGCAAAGGATCGATGCTGCACTGCTTTGTCGTGGTAGCGCCTTAGTGTTTGCTGGTATCTAGACGATTGAATGACAACAATCATATGTTCCCCTTCTAATATATCAACATCCTCCAGCCTGGACGCTTCAGCTTTAGCTATGCTTTTGATTGTTAGCCTGGGTGCCCCAAAGATCAAATCTGCTGGTAATACTGTGTAATACCCACTTTGTAAAAAAATCTAAAAGAAGAAATTATCTGCCTTTATGGATATGTGTGTCATCTTTATCTATCATTTCATGTGGACACCTCACTTACATAGATAAATAATTAACAAAAGAACACCCAAATAAATCATGCATCATGCTGGGATTTTTCTTTTGTGTGCATATTGTGGCAAAATAAAATACTAATGTGACAAGGAATATATTAAAAGTCCAAAGTGGAATTTAAAAGAAATTCTGGAATTTAGAGAAGAAAGAAAATGCATATACAAAATAAATATTTTAAAGGTAATAATAGTATGTGCAAAATTATACTCTTAATCCGAGGAAGCTTTACCCCAGAGTAAATTTGAATTTAGATTTTGAATTTCAAACTCAAAGGGAAAACAAAACAAAATATAAAAGAAAAACAAAAAAAGAATAAAAAAAGAAAGGGGAAACCACGCTCAGGCCCAAAACCTAGCTTCCGGCGCACCCCGATTACTCTCTGCGCAGCCCAGCACACTCGCCTGCAGACAACTGCGCATGGGCCCTTGGCGTCAGCCTCGCACTCGCACTCAGGGTGGCCGTAACCCTCTCAATGACGGGTGGGGCCTGCTTGGCGGCCGGTTGCTCGTGCCCACACTAAGACGCGGATGACTCGCTGCGCTCTGGGCCCACTTGTCATCTCTATTCCATGAGATCGGGGCAACGACGCTCGCCGAGATTCGCGGGTCACCAGCGTAACAACCCTTTCCGGGTCTTCTGGCCTCAGCTGGGCGTTCCCGGTTCTGCATGCTTACATAAGGAGGCGTGGGCGCCCGGGTCGTGCCCCTTTAACATCCGTTGTTCCGCGAAAACTCCACCACCGTGAATCCATGGGAGCCATCTGTGGCAGAACCTCCCAAGTTATTGGGCCCACATGCACCTGCCCTTGTCTCAAAGACCTCAGACGGCTATGCATGTGCACCAGATAACTTAACAGGATCTATCCGAGTGCCCCAAGGACCTCGGATAAACCACTTACAACCAGGACCGCAAGATTAAGTAAACACAAATCACACACCAACAATTTGCAGCGGAAATCTTATTACCAAATTTTATAAGTTACATCAAGTTTACATTGTACATGATTGAAGTGATTACAAAAGTGATTCAGAGAAATAACTTTGAACTGTTATAAATTATTTATAGTTTTGAAATATATGCTAGCTCAAGTGACCATCCTCAATAAGTATAGAAGAGTTACTTAGACTTATAAGAAGGTCGTGCCCACCGGCGCTTAACACCATCCACAGCTGCACAATCTAGTACATGCAACAACATGGGTTCGAAAACCATGTGTACGAAGTGTACTTTCGCAAGTCTTACCTGTCTAAGGAAAAAGACTCTCAAGGATATGCTGGCTTTTGGGAATCAAGGGAAGGTTTAACAAGATTCAAAGACTCTATTTTGCAGAAATGCTTACTAACAGTGGATCCTTAAAAATCCAGTTTTATTGTCAGGTTAAGTGAAGTTACCTGCATCTAGCGTTCTTTCTTCCTAGTTCAATCACTTGGCCTAAACTAGCCATCTTTTTGTCAACCCTTCAGTTCACTGGATTGCTATGTGTAAGTCAGTGACCAAGTCTTCATGTCCGAGAAGTAACAGCAATCCAAATCGATTAATACCCAGCTGGGGATCTCCAATCACACGACATATGTAGCACTTAACCCTTGGATATGTCAACTCGCCACCGGGTTTCTTAAGACCAGACCGGGTTCACGCCAACCGAGAGCAAAGATACACCACCGTCCAGTCTCTTGCCACGGAGGGTACACGCTACTCTCGCCATCTCTCCACTCCCATTGCGTGTTGGCCTTTCTGGTATTAGTCTGCCCAAGGCAAAGCTTACCCATGATGAAGCATGTGCCAGTTAAAGGGTCCTCGGTCAGCAGGCTCACATCGACACGGTCCTTAATCGAGTCAGACGGAGACACTACACCGAAACTTCCTTCTCGTGCAAGTCAACCACCCAGTCTTAGCTTTATTATTTTCAACCCAAAATTTGGTACCTGGCAGAGGTACATCTTTTCCGATGTTGAACCCATCAAGGCCTTTGACGGATTCACCATCATTAGTATTTTCTTTTGTAAAAATTCTCATCCACTAAAGCATCACTTTGGTTTTAAAACAAAACATTTTTGTTCTTCTAGAGCAAGGCTAAGCATCATAAAAAAATTTTCATAAAAGGGTATCAAGGAAGGGTAATCAATTTTCCAATGAAAGAAATGCATCAACGGTTTAGCACACAACCCCTATCACCTAATGCATCAAATAAGGTGATAAAGATTTTAAAACAGCAAGTAGGTGGCAAATGCACCGGGGCTTGCCTGGAATAAACACTATGTTAGTGTTTGTTAGACGTCGATCACTTGACAACCATCTTTTTCTTCGCACTTGTTCAGATTATCCATCTTCAGACTCATCCATCAGCTATGGGGAGTAGTCCACCCGTTACGTCATTTTGGGGTCGACTCGGCTCTTGTCCTCCACATCTCGTGATTAATAAGCGTACCTAATTGAAATGCATGTTGTACATGAATGCATATAGACAGGAATAGTACAAGACTAAATAGTGCTACATGATATCGAATTACACTAGTAACGAGGCGTTGTACCGTTTCATACGGAAACACTAGTTATCGATGTATGACTAAGCGCAATAGCCGTGCCTTTCTAGCTTAACCAAATCTAATTCAAACATCAAGCAGCAATAAATATGAATACACGCTATGTTATCCTTAGCTAAAGCATAACATCGAGGGCCTAACAATATTCAGACTCCTATTATTGGGCACCCAGAGTTATAGTATGTGCAGGAACAATTTAACTAATCTTTTAAATCATGTTTCTAGATTAATTTGAAATACATACTAATTAAATAAATGCTAAACTTATTCTTCACATTATTAATTATACCACTATGCACACTAAGACATTTCATCTTATGACAAATATAACTACCCAATTTAACTAACTGAAATAATAAATTGGCTCACCACGATCGAATCGATTTGATAACCGCGAGTGCGACGACGGTTCTCAGTTTAGACATCCGATCGAGCTCCTGGCAATCGCTACACAGACTTCCCTCACATTTTCATTCCACTCTAGGATCACTCTCCGGAAGACAAAGTCGACGATAAGCCCCATGGAGTGAACGACGACATTGCTGCACCCACCACATGGAGACGAACGACAGCAATGCCACAACGGCTTCACGGACATGTTGAAGACGCAGGGCACGACAACAATGTCGATCGGGATTCATGAGATCGGTGACGAAGCTTAGCTGGAGCATTTTATCGAATAGGCGGTATGCGAGGCACGACGTCAACGACCGGAGCGGTGGATGCATTGCAACTGGGGCTATACAGACGCGGCGAGGCTGCGCAGGCCTGGTGTGCTACTCGACAGTCACCAAGGCACTGCGCGAAGGAGGAAATACATCCGGCGCGCGTGCTAGATGGCGTCCATGGCGAGGATGAAGCAGGGAGCTCACCACAGGGCCAGCAGCGAGCACAACTAGAGGATGGGGAGTTGCCGACAGTCGGAAGGGGCTTCGGCAGGGCGCGCACACGAGGGAGCACTGCGGCGCGAAGGAGCTGCTCGGCTGCTAGCAAGGACCCAAGCACAGGGGCGCGCACCAGAGAAAAACAGAGGCGATCAGCGTCCACGGCGAGGTCCGAGCGTCCAGAGTTTTTGTCGAGGCCGAACACAGAGGGATCCACAAATCCTCGGCACGACGGTGGCCATAGCCAAGCAGAAGGGCGCGGCTGCGCACAGAGGAGCTCGGCTACTTCTTTCCCTGTTTGTCATGCCAGACTCAAGCTGCTCTGTGGGGGCGCGAGCTAGGGAGATGGGTAACCGAGCTGGTACAAGGAGAACCGGCGAGCAGAGAGCGCGCCATGGGAGGGAGATAGGCGCGAGCAGGAAGCTCGACGGCGGCGCGTGCGCAGGGAGACGCGCGTAGAGAGGAGCAGAGGCCGAGCAAGGAGCCGGTGT
The DNA here is from genome assembly GCF_902167145.1 of Zea mays. Lineage (NCBI taxonomy): Eukaryota > Viridiplantae > Streptophyta > Magnoliopsida > Poales > Poaceae > Zea > Zea mays. The sequence goes on from NC_050096.1 coordinate 116,098,002, forward strand.
CCAGTGAGCAAGTGCGATGAAGAGCGGCCAAGCACCCAGGGTGAGCTCACGGCGGGGTCGGACTCGGCGGCCTTCGCGAGCTAGGCGACCGCGGCGCGCAGAGAGCAGAGCACGCGGCGCGGCAGTGGAAGGCAGGGCAGGGCGACGGCCATGGAAACGGGCAGAGGGAGGGAGAAGCAAGGGCGAGCAGGGCGCGGCTGTGAGGGAGATGGAGGGAGAGGAGGGAGCTGGAGACCGAGCTAGAGAGCGAGCAGGGAGGGGCGAGTGCCATGGGAAGCCAGGGGCTCGGATGCCTGCGGCTGCAGAAAGGATGAAGACGGCGGCCAGGGGATAAAGCCGATGCCAGAAGAAAAATCTGTATACCACGTGTGAAGAGATAAGGAGAGAGAGAGCGTCGTGAGAAGATTTTTTTTTGTAGATTTTTCTATTTTCTCTTTTTAAGGAAATCACAGATATTTCGAATCAAGATTTTTAGCAATATACAAAGGGTCGACACGCTATACGGCTACACCTTTCGAATTTAGCGAACCAAATTATTTGCCAATTACTCGCTTTCAGTTCTAGTTACACTGGCCTGGTTTGTTTCGGACTGAAAACTATTTTTGCGAATTCCAATTAATTTGTTCGGGATAAAAATCATCCAAGTGGGTCGAGCTTCCGAATCTGTATTCTCTTAATCTAATAATTTTAAAAAGACACAAGACTCAACATATCACGAAATAAATGTCCGATATCAATGCGGCATTGAGAGTGCGATCCTTCCGAAAGCGATGTCACACATCGCACATGTGGGCGAGAAGTTGTGCGCATTGTTCTTTTCGGATAGCGCGGGGCTCCAAACTTTACATAAAATCAAAAGTTTTCTTATTTTCGCATTCACTTACGCGCGTGATCCGAGCAGTTCAAAATTCGCCAGCGACGAAGATTCGATAATCCAAAAGCTTCATGAACCCTTTTTAATTGCCTAGATTATCGAAATGAAAATGGCACCAAACTCGAACTTTTGTGAGATGATTAAATTCCAAGCTAAACGAGATATCTCGAATAATCTTGGCAATCGGAGACTGGGCTAATATCGAAATCGTTATTCACCCCGACCATTCTTACTTACGTCCATAATCGTTGTTTAACGGGAGATAACACCTGGGGTGTTACACCGTCATGCCGCGCCACCGGTGATTTTCGTCCGTGCCTGCGCTTGGGTCTGCGCGCGTGGTCGGGGGCGTTCTCTGTGAACCATTGAAGCTTCTGGAGCTCTCAATTCGAGCTGTGAACCTCTGGTGACCTGGGAATTTCTCGTCGTGATTGAACTTCGTCGTGGATCTGCAGCTCGTTGTCGACTGGCTGCGTCGCGCCCCAATGCCCAGTGAGTATCCATTGCGCCTTGATCACTAGCTCTTGGTGATGGCGTAGCACCCCGTAGGGTTGAGTTTAGGGCGCTAGAACCGAGGGTTCTGGATGGTCGACAATGGCGCCGCCGCGCCCTTGTGTGACGCCGCCGTCGGGACAACCTGGAGTTGGGAGTTGATCGCGGACCGTAAATCGAATGATCGATGGCTCAGATTAGAGGTAGAAAATGTTTTAGGGTCAGCCATTCTGAACCGTGTGATCTGAACCGAGGGCTGTGATTGAAACTCACCTTCATTAAACCCTGACCGCAGATCCCAGATCCAAGGGTAAGTGCATAACGATTCGATATCGGGTGGGTTTGATCTGTGTCGTAGACTTCTAATCCGACGGTCGTGATCGCTGCGTACCCCTTCGCGGGTACGTTTTACTAAAGAACCCCTCAGCTTTCACATAAATAACCCGCGGTCCATGGCCACTGTGCGCTGGGTCTCAGGTTTCTTGCGCCAGAGCCCCTGCGCTTCACAGTATTTGAGGCCCAGTCCAGAGCCTATTTAAATTGAATAAATGAATCAGAAAAATAGATTTTTTATATATAAATAATGCTAGAACTTGTAAAATTTATAGAAAATTCATATGAACTCCAAATTAACCCATTCCAGTTTCTAAAATTTTGTAATATTATTGTTTATCACTTAGAGTCTCTTTTTTGACATGATAACAGTAAGAAAATTAATTCCTCACCTAATCTTATTTCAAGCACATAAAACCTTTGGAAATTCATATCTTAAAATCTATAACTCCAAAATTTATGATTCCTGTTCCTAGGATTTTATTTTAATGTGTAGATTATTATTATGTATTTTGTTTACATGTTTGGTGTGATGTTAATTTCTCCTTTATACTGTGCTTGTTTGTATTGTGGCGAGTAGAAGAGCCTGTGACTGAGGATCCTGGTGCCCAGCAGATAGAAGTAGCTGAGCAGGAGCTCATTGAAGGCAAGATGTGCCCTTGACCACTTTTTACCCAATAATGTTCTTTAATGTCACTTATTCATGCATAGGTTTAATTTTGATGGGACCCAATAGGTCACCCTAGACTGTTTATCTCTTTACCTTGTTACCCCTGAATCACATGGGTAGTTTTGCTATTGCTTTACATGGTTTTGGGATAATATTTCATTATATCCATGTTCCAATTATTTTGTTATTCTATTTATGATCATGTCAAGATCATTAATGTTAATTGGAACATGGAGCTTAACTTGAGAAACACGTGCCACCACAAGGGTGGAATGGGACGCCCTTGGCTGACTAATTAAGAAAGCTAGTGGAAGACTACCTTACCCGAAAGGGGCAAGGGCAGTAGGGGAGTTGCATGCAAGGAGGTTCTCGGGTTGATTTTGCTGCGATGGCGGTCAGACAGGGGATTCTTGCAAGTGCTCTTCCCATAAACTTTAGCGGGTTTTCGAAAGCTAGTGGAACTTTGTAAAGGCCTCGTAGTGTTGCCCTGCCTCGCTTCCTTGGTAGAGGTGTATGGGAGTCGCGATCCCTTGGCAGATGGGTAACATGACTTGTGGGTACAGGGTACAACCTCTGCAGAGTGTAAAACTGGTATACTAGCCGAGCTCACGGTCATGAGCAGCTCAGGACTCTCGCATAAATAATTTATGGAACTTAAATTCAATTTGTCATTTGCATTGCATGGGATTATTTATTAATTTTGTTCTATTATTCTTATTATGGTTAAGTATTTACTTACATTTAGTAACTGCTAATAAAATTTGACCAACTTATTAAAAGCAATGCTCAGCTTTAACCCCTGTTGTTGATTAGCCTTACACATCACATGAACTCCCACCTTTGGTGAGTTCATGCACACTGGTTCCCAACAACTTGTTGAGCTATGATCATGTGTGAGCTCACCCTTGCTATCTCACACCCCCACAGGAGAAGAACAAGTGTTTCAAGAGGAGCCACACATCGAGGAGTTCGATATGATCTAGGTGGCATTTCCCAGTTGACTTATTGGCGCCAAGGATGATCCTTAGTTCATTTTATATTTATCTTTTATTTTGTAATAAGACTTCCGCTATGTAATAAATACTCTGATTATTGTAACATTTATCTCTATACACTCTATTATTATATATATGTTGTCTTCTTTGGCGCATGTATGAGATGCACCCGACTTTGTTCCTTAAAGCCCGGGTGTGATAGAAGTGGTATCAGAGAAAATGTTGACTGTAGGACGAAACCTAGATAGAAATGGACAAAACCCTTACCTACTTATCTTACTCTAATTCATTCTATACTTATCTTATCTTGATCATGTCTCACCTTTTGCTGTTCTACTCTGATTACTCTTATCTTTTCTACTCTAAGACAAGATGGATTTTAAACCTTGGAATCCTACAATTAGGAACTTTTTCAGAGATAGGAGACCTAAGACAAAATTAAAACTATTTTCTCTATTTAGAAATATTGGTTGATTGTTCTGATGATAAATGTCTGATTTGCTTCTTCGATTGATTGAAATATTATAGATGGACATCTTAGCATGTACAACCATAAGGTAATGAATTAGCTTTGGTAGGTAAAACATTAATCTGCTTAGCTAATAAATTCCCCAAAGTAACATGCCTCGTAATTACCTGCATTGTCTACAATCCTTTCTCTCTTACCATATGTTTCTAACTTAGATGGTCAATACCAGGAAGGGTGGTGGAATTGATCTACCTCCCAATCGACACACTCGGAGGATATATAGACAACCACAACAACAACAACCTGAGATGGATCCTCCATAGCCTCCACCAGCAGGAGTTGACCCCACTGTTGCAGCATAGATGAGGATAATGCAACAGATGGCAGACACCATGTCGGATATGCACGCGTAGATACGACAGGAACGCCAGGAGATGCGCCAAGAGCGAGAGGATATACGCCAGGAAATGCGTCAGGAGCGAGAGGAAATACGCCAGGAGAGAAGGGCGCAACTGCAATAGCAACAACAACATCAGCAAGCGCCACTACCTCCACCACCACCACCAGTTCCACCCCGGGACAAGCACCGGGAGTTCATGAGCCATAAGCCACCGACATTTGCTAGTTCTCCTGATCCACTGGACGCTAATGATTGGCTAAAGTCTGTGGAAAAGATGTTGATTATCGCACAATACTCTACCCGAGAGAAGGTTCTATATGCTTCTGGTCATCTCACAGGTCCCGCTGCTGATTGGTGGGATTCTTACACTACTGCCCACGATGCTGGTGACACTATCACATGGGCAGAGTTTTCTACGCAATTCAGAAACTACCATATTCCTGCTGGACTAATGAAGATTAAGAAGAAAGAATTTCTATTGCTGAAGCAAGGGAGCATGTCAGTCAGCGAGTACCGCGACAAGTTCATTCAGTTATCCAGATACGCACCTGATGAAGTTGCAGAAGATGAGAGGAAGCAGGAGCACTTTGTTGAAGGACTCAATGGGCCTCTGCAGTATGCTCTAGTGGCACATACATTTCCATCATTTCAGAGGCTGCTTGACAAGGCCCTAGCTATTGAACACAAGCATGTTCAGCTAGGAGATTTGAAGAGGAAGGCTATATCCTAGGGTCAGGGAAGCAGTAGTGTTCGTCCACGCTATAGTTCACCCCAGGGTACACCTGTTCGCACTGGCGGAGGCCAGCGTCCAGCTCAGCATTCACCTCAGGGGACTCCACCGACTCGTCATGCTAGCCCCACTGGCACCCCGACGAAGTTTTCAGGGCAGAGTGCAGGCACTACTTGATACAAGTGTGGGAAGACTGGGCATTATGCAAATGTTTGTCCACAGAGGATTGCTACCACCCTAGTTCAGAACAAGCAGCAGACTCCAGGATCTGGCAAGGGATTCTCTATTGTCAGGGTTAATCAGGTCAGCGCTGATGCTACTGTGGAAGGAGCTGACATTGCACTTGGTATGTTTTACATTAATGCAATTCCTGCAACAATATTATTTGATTTTGGTGCTACACATTCATTTATGTCTGCTCGATATGCCAACACAAATGAGTTACCACTGAAAAATATGAAAACACCAATGATAGTAATAACACCTAAATGGCCTATTGAGGCAAGTTATATGACAAATAGATTGACATTAACAATTATGGGAAGAGAATTCTGGGCTACTGCTATAATATTAGAGATAAGCAGCATAGATCTAATTCTTAGTATGTCATGGTTAAGAAAGGCAAAGGCCATTCTATAGTGTGGTAGGGGTACTGTAGAACTCACCAGCCCTAAAGGAGAAAGATTTCAAGTTGAAATTGCAGTAACCACCTCTTCCAGACGTGTGATGTTCTTTATAGCTGAGGAGTTTGTTGGTAACAACATCTGTGTGGTTAGGGATTTTCAGGATGTCTTTCCAGAGGAGTTACCAGGGATGCCACCCGATTGGGAAGTTGAGTTTGTCATTGATCTCTTACCTAAAACTGCTCCTATTTCTAAACGGCCGTACAGGATGTCCGTAGAAAAATTAAAAGAACTTAAGAAGCAGTTAACGGACTTACAAGAGGCTGGGTACATTCGTCCGAGTTCCTCACCTTGGGGAGCGCTAGTTCTATTTTAATAGAAGAAGGATGGATCACAAAGGATGTGTGTGGATTAGAGATCCCTTAATGATGTTGCTGTGAAGAACAAGTATCTGTTACCCCGCATTGAGGATTTATTTGATCAGATGAGAGGTGCTAGGGTATTCTCAAAGATTGATCTCCGATCGGGTTACCATCAAATGAAGATTAGGCCATCACATATTCCCAAGACGGCTTTCTCGACCCGATATGGTTTGTATGAGTTCACGGTTATGTCATTTGGACTAACTAATGCACCAGCTTATTTTATGAATTTAATGAATAAGGTGTTTATGGCGTATCTGGACAGATTCGTCGTAGTATTCATCGACGATATTCTTATTTATTCCAAGAGTGATAGTGATCATGAGGAACATCTGAGATTGGTGCTACAGAAGCTATGAGATAATCAACTCTATGCCAAGTATAGTAAATGCGAGTTCTGGATTGACGAGGTGCCATTCCTTGGACATATCATTTCTAATGGAGGGATATCAGTGGATCCTGCTAAAGTCAAGGAGATAGTGGAGTGGAGAGTACCCACTACAGTTATGGAGATTCGGAGTTTCTTGGGACTTGCAGGATACTACCGGTTATTTATTGAAGGATTTTCTAAGATTGCTAAGCCTATGACCTCGCTTCTGGAGAAGGGAAAAGAGTTCAAGTGGGACGAGAATAGCCAAGATAGCTTTGATCAATTAAAGAAGAGATTGATGTCACCACCAGTGTTGGTTATGCACATTGGTTCCCCACAACTTGTTGAGCTATGATCATGTGTGAGCTCACCCTTGCTGTATCACCCCCCCACAGGAGAAGAACAAGTGGTTCAAGAGGAACCACACATCGAGGAGTTTGATCTGATCTAGGTGGCGTTTCCCAGTTGACTTATTGGCGCCAAGGATGATCCTTAGTTCATTTTATATTTATCTTTTATTTTGTAATAAGACTTCCTCTATGTAATAAATACTCTAATTATTGTGACATTTATCTCTATACACTCTGTTATTATATATGTTGTCTTCTTTGGCGCATGTATGAGATGCACCCGGCTTTGTTCCTTAAAGCCCGGTTGTGACATACTGCCTCCAACCCATATACCATGAAGAATGGGGTGTTTCCATGCAAGACCCAGCTTGGCTGGGTTCACAGGCTCCAGACTACATATGGTAGCTCTCTAATCCATTTCCCTGCAAGCTTTTCGCTCTTGTCGAACACCTTTTTCCTGAGTGCGTCAAGTATCATCCCGTTGGCTCTTTCCACCTACCCATTAGCTCTTGGGTGTGCCACTGACACATACTTTATTTGGATGCTCCTTTGCTTGCAGAAATCAAAGAACTCTGAGCTAGTGAAGTTAGATCCCATGTCTGTGATAATGTTGTTCGGTATCTTGAACCTAAACATTATTTCTTGAATGAATTCCACTGCTTTTGCTGAGGTTAAAGAGGCCATGGGTTTGTACTCTATCCATTTTGTGAACTTGTCAATGGCGACGAGTATGTGACTATATCCACCATGAGCTTTTTTGAATGGCCCAATCATGTCTAGCCCCTAGCACGCAAAGGGCCAGGTAATAGGAATAGTTTGCAAATGTTGGGCGAGCAAGTGTTGTTGCATTGATAGGAATTGGCATGCTTCACACTTCTGAACCAACTTTGTTGCATCATTCTTCGTTGTTGTCCAGTAGAACCCGGACCTAAAAGCTTTCCATACCAATGTTCTTGATGTTGCATGTACGCCACATTGCCCCGCATGGATTTCGTCCAGCAACTGCCTTTCTATAGACGAATGAACGCACTTCATGAGGACTCCTCCTACACCTCTTCTATACAGCAGAACCCCCTATGATGGTATAGTGGGCCGACTGTCCTGTGATGCACTCAGTCGCGGCCTTGTCATCTGGTTCTTCCTCGTTTTTTATGTACTTGATAATTGGTTCCCTCCAATCGTTGGGATCTGCTTTTGCTTGGTCTAAAGAGTTGCACTCCTCAGCCTGCTCTGCGATGACGCTCGGTTGCTGTACCTCTTGGACAAAAATCTCAGGTGGAACCTAGGCTCGACTGGACCCCATTTTTGACAATTCGTCTGCCACTGCATTGCGATCCCTTTCCACGTGGTGAAATTCCAAACCCACGAATTTGACTTCCAGCTTCCGCACCGCTGCGTAGTATCTGTTCATTGAGTTGGTTGAGCAGTCCCAGTCCTTGTTTACCTGGCTGATGACTACCAGTGAGTCGCCGTATACCATCAACCTTTTGATGCCTAGTGAAATGGCGATGTTCAGCCCGTGAACCAGGGCCTCATACTCCGCGGCATTGTTGGATGCTGGAAACATGAGCTGAAGGGCATATTTGAGTTGGTCACCCCTAGGGGCGACGAAAAGGATCCCCGCTCCTGCCCCCTTCAATCTTAACGAGCCGTCAAAGTACATTTTCCAGACTTCAGCAGCTTATGGGTTTTCTGGGACCTAGTGCTCAGTCCATCTGATATGAAGTCGACTAGTGCTTGAGTCTTTATTGCAGTACGAGGTCGGAATTCTATGTCATGAGCTCCGAGTTCACATGCCCACTTGGCTGTCCTTCCAACAACTTCCTTATTGTGGAGTATATCTCCTATTGGGAATCTCGTGACTACTGTGACTTTGTGGTCATCAAAGTAGTGTCAGAGCTTACGAGCAGTTAGAAGTATTGTGTATAATAGCTTCTAAACTTTAGGATACCTTATCTTTGAGGGACCGAGGAATTTGCTGATAAAGTAAATCAGGTGCTGTACTGGGTACACACGCCCTTCTTCTGCCCGCTCGACTACCAACGCAGTGCTTACCACATGAGTCGTGCAGGAAATATATAGCAATAGGCTTCGGCCAACTGATCAAATGTAGCTCAATGTGGTGGCTTGAGTACTGGTGGCATGGTCAGAAACTTCTTTAGCGCTTCCAAGGCTTCTTGAGCTTCTGTGGTCCACTAGAATTTATCCACCTTTTTTAGCAGTTTATGGAATGGCATCCCTCTTTCACCAAGCCTTGATATGAATCTGCTCAGCGCTGCCATGCACCCAGTGAGCCTTTGCACTTTCTTCTGTGATCGCGGTGGCTCTATTCTCATAATGGCTTCAATTGTTTCCGAATTTGCCTATATTCCTCGATGGCTGACGATAAACCCGAGTAGCTTTCCAGCCGGTACTCCGAACACACACTTCCCTGTGTTCAGTTTCCATCGGTAGCGCCTCAAGCTGTTGAAGACCTATTGCAAATCCTCGATGAAGTTGTCTGAGTTTTCTGTCTTGATGACTACATCATCAACACAGGCTTCTACTCGCTTGCCCCAGTGGTCGCTAAGCAAGTTTGGATAGATCTTTGATAAGTCGCTCCATCGTTTTTGAGGCCGAATGACATGGACGTATAACAGAAGGCTCCAAACGGCGTGATGAATGCAGTATTTTCCTTGTCTTCCTTTGCCAAACTGATCTGATGATATCCATAGTAGCAATCTAGGAAGAAGAGCATAGGACAGATGGTGGCAAATCAACTACCTGATCTATTCTAGGGAGTTCAAAGGGGTCCTTCGGACAGTGCTTATTGAGATCGGTATAGTCGACGCACATGCGCTAATCAACTTTATTATTTTTGAGTACAAGAACAGGGTTTGCCAACCATTCAGGATGTAGTACTTGTACTTCTCTAATGAATCCTGCCGACACCAGGCGAGCTAATTCTGCCCGAATGGCTTTTCTTTTGTCAGGTGTGAAACGGCGTAGCTTCTGCCGAATCGGCCTTGCCTGAGGGTATACTTTGAGTTTGTGCTCGGCCAGCTCTCTCGAGACTCCCGGCATGTCTGCAGGTTGCCATACGAACACGTCCTGATTGTCTTGCAGGAACTGGATGAGCACGCTTTCTTATTTGTCATCGAGGCTGGAACTGACGATTGTGGTCTTGCGTTCATCAGAGAACTCGAGATTGATCCTTTTAGTTTCTTCAATCGGTCGCATAGAGGTCACGGCCGGGGCTTCATTCGAAGGGATCATGAAGTTTTCGTCCACTAGCTTGATATCGACTCATACGGGAAGGGCTATCGAGGGCCTGACGGTGAGAGTCGTCTGAATGGCACCCCGAAAGCATTCTGCGGCGCCTTAGAAGTCAGCGCACACGATGATGATCCCTTGAGGTCCTGGCATTTTGAGTATCATGTACGAGTAGTGTGGGATAGCCATGAATTTTGCTAACCCTGGTCTTCCAATGATGGCGTTGTACCCGCAATCGACGCGTGCCACTGAGCGCACCTAGAGGGGGGGGGGGTGAATAGGTGATCCTGTAGAACTTAAAAACTTAAGCCACAAAACTTTGATTAAGCGTTAGCACAGTTAATGCCAAGTGGCTAGAGAGAAGATCTTGCACAATACGATAACCACAAGGAATTCAACACAGAGAAGACACAGTGGTTTATCCCGTGGTTCGGCCAAGTACAAAACTTGCCTACTCCACGTTGTGGCGTCCCAACGGACGAGAGTTGCACTCAACTCCTCTCAAGTGATCCAATGATCAACTTGAATACCACAGTGTTATGCTTTTCTTTTCTTATCGCGTTCGCGAGGAATCTCCACAACTTGGAGTCTCTCGCCCTTACACTTGAAGTTCACAAAGAAGCACGGAGTAAGGGAGAGAAGCAACACACACAAATCCACAGCAAAATGCGCACACACACGGCCAAGAATCGAGCTCAAAAGACTATCTCAAAGTTCTCACTAGAACGGAGCTCGAATCACTGAGAATGACAAACGAATGCGCAAAGACTGAGTGTGGATGATCAAGAATGCTCTAAGGTTGCTTGGTGGTCTCCTCCATGCGCCTAGGGGTCCCTTTTATAGTCCCAAGGCAGCTAGGAGCCGTTGAGAGCAAATCTGGAAGGCCAATCTTGCCTTCTGTCGTCGGGTGCACCGGACAGTCCGGTGCACACCGGACACTGTCCGGTGCCCGATTTCCTTCCTAAAATGGCGCAGCCGACCGTTGGCCGCCAGAGAGCCGTTGGCGCACCGGACATGTCCGGTGCACACCGGACAGTCCGGTGCCCCCTTCTAGCCGTTGGCTCGGCCACGTGTCCCGCGCAGATCGCGCGGCCGACCGTTGGCTCACCGGACAGTCCGGTGCACACCGGACAGTCCGGTGAATTTTAGCCGTACGCCGTCGGCGAATTCCCGAGAGCGGCCACTTCGCGCCGAGTCAGCCTGGCGCACCGGACACTGTCTGGTGCACCACCGGACAGTCCGGTGTGCCAGACCGAGCTGAGTCTTGGCTGTACCCAGCCAAGCCTTTTTTCATCTCTTTTCTTTTCTTCTTCTTTCTGTTTCTAACACTTAGACAAGTATATTAGTACATAAAACCAATGTGCTAAGGCCTAGAAACATACCTTTACTCTTGATTTGCACTTTGTCCATCCATGAGCATAAATTCACATTTAAGCACTTGTGTTGGCACTCAATCACCAAAATACTTAGAAATGGCCCAAGGGCACATTTCCCTTTCAATCTCCCCCTTTTTGGTGATTTATGCCAACACAACATAAAGCAACTAGAACAAGTGCAATATCACTTCAAATAAAACTCAAATTTATTTTGATTCAATTTTGGCATATATGGATCATCCTTTGCCGCCACTTGGTTTGTTTTTGCAAATCAAACTCAAATTCCTATCTCTAAGTCAAATCCACTTGTAGAGACATAAAGAGAGGTTTTCCAAAGAAATTTGATCAAGGATTTCAAAAACTCCCCCTTTTTCCCATAATCAACACTTCTCCCCACAAGAGGCCAACTTTTGACATAAGAGACAATAAAAGAGTTTTGACACCCAAAAGCTCTAATCTACTATTTTCAAAATTTCTCAAGTGGTAGCTGATCCATCTATTGCTTTGGCCTTTATTTTCTCCCCCTTTGGCATCAAGCACCAAAACGGGATCAATCTTGGCCCTTTAACCCCATTGCCTCACCAAAATCTTCAATAAGAATACAAAGGCAATAAGAGTTCATGAGATGAACATGGAATAGGTTACCCTCTCATCGGAGTGCAGTGGAAGTCTTTCATGGTCCAAGTCCACCTTTTCCCTTTCAATTCTCCTTCGAGACTAAAACAAGCAAACTCAAGCATAGGGTTAGTCTCAAAGGGTCAAGTTGTAACACATCTCCCCCTAAACATGTGCATCACTTTGCAACGGACTTGTGAGGTCCAGGGAGTGTTTGTACAACTTGAGCACCATAACTGAGCAACAAAATGCATAAGGAACATGATCAAAGGCATAAACACATGTATGCTATAAATCAATCCAAGTTCCGCGAATCTAAGACATTTAGCTCACTACGCAGCCTGCAAAAGGTCTTCTCATCTAGAGGCTTGGTAAAGATATCGGCTAGCTGGTTCTCGGTGTTAACATGAAACACTTCGATATCTCCCTTTTGCTGGTGGTCTCTCAAAAAGTGATGCCGGATGTCTATGTGCTTTGTGCGGCTGTGCTCAACAGGGTTTTCCGCCATGCGGATAGCACTCTCATTATCACATAGGAGTGGGACTTTGCTCAGATTGTAGCCAAAGTCCTGAAGGGTTTGCCTCATCCAAAGTAGTTGCGCGCAACACTGCCCTGCGGCAACATACTCGGCCTCAGCGGTGGATAGGGCAACAGAGGTTTGTTTCTTAGAATTCCATGACACCAGGGACCTTCCTAAGAATTGGCACGTCCCCGATGTACTCTTCCTATCGACCTTACATCCAGCATAGTCGGAATCTGAGTATCCAATTAAGTCAAAGTTAGACCCCTTAGGATACCAGATCCCGAAGCAAGGCGTAGCGACTAAATATCTAAGAATTCGCTTCACTGCCACTAAGTGACACTCCTTAGGATTGGATTGAAATCTAGCACACATGCATACGCTAAGCATAATATCCGGTCTACTAGCACATAAATAAAGTAAAGACCCTATCATTGACCGGTATGCTTTTTGATCAACGGACTTACCTCCTTTGTTGAGATCAGTGTGTCCGTCGGTCCCCATCGGAGTCTTTGCGGGCTTGGCGTCCTTCATCCCAAACCTCTTTAGCAAATCTTGTGTGTACTTCGTTTGGGAGATGAAGGTGCCGTCCTTGAGTTGCTTCACTTGGAACCCAAGGAAGTAGGTCAACTCGCCCATCATCGACATCTCGAATTTCTGCGTCATCACCCTGCTAAACTCTTCACAAGACTTTTGGTTAGTAGAACCAAATATTATGTCATCGACATAAATTTGGCACACAAACAAATCACCATCACATGTCTTTGTAAAAAGAGTTGGATCAGCTTTCCCAACCTTGAAAGCATTAGCAATTAAAAAGTCTCTAAGGCATTCATACCATGCTCTTGGGGCTTGCTTAAGTCCATAGAGCGCCTTAGAGAGCTTACACACGTGGTCGGGGTACCGTTCATCCTCAAAGCCAGGGGGTTGCTCCACGTACACCTCCTCCTTGATCGGCCCATTGAGGAAAGCGCTCTTCACATCCATTTGGTACAACCTGAAAGAATGGTGAGCGGCATATGCTAGCAAGATACGAATGGACTCTAGCCTAGCCACAGGAGAAAAAGTCTCCTCAAAGTCCAAACCTGCGACTTGGGCATAACCTTTTGCCACAAGTCGAGCCTTGTTCCTCGTCACCACTCCGTGCTCGTCTTGTTTGTTGCGAAACACCCACTTGGTTCCCACAACATTTTGCTTAGGACGAGGCACCAGTGTCCAAACTTCATTCCTTTTGAAGTTGTTGAGCTCCTCCTGCATGGCCAACACCCAGTCTGGATCTAGCAAGGCCTCTTCTACCCTGAAAGGCTCAATAGAAGAGACAAAGAGGTAATGCTCACAAAAATTAACTAATCGAGATCGAGTAGTTACTCCCTTGCTAATATCACCCAGAATTTGGTCGACGGGATGATCCCTTTGAATCATCGCTCGAAATTGGGTTGGAGGTGCCGGTTGCGCTTCTTCCTCCATCACGTGAACATCTTGTGCTCCCCCTTGATCACATGCCTCCTTTTGATGAACCTGTTCATCATCTTGAGGTGGGGGATGCACCGTTGTTGAGGAAGAAGGTTGATCTCGTTCATCTTGTTCCTGTGGCCGCACTTCTCCAATCGCCATGGTTCGTATAGCGGCCGTCGGAACATCTTCTTCATCTACATCATCACAATCAACAACTTGCTCTCTTGGAGAGCCATTAGTCTCATCAAGTACAACGTTGCTAGAGACTTCAACCAAACCCGATGATTTGTTGAAGACTCTATACGCCTTTGTATTTGAGTCATAACCTAACAAAAACCCTTCTACAGCTTTGGGAGCAAATTTAGAATTTCTACCCTTCTTCACTAGAATGTAGCACTTGCTCCCAAATACACGAAAGTAAGATACATTGGGTTTGTTACCGGTTAGTAGCTCATACGAAGTCTTCTTGAGGAGGCGATGAAGGTAGACCCTGTTGATGGCGTGGCAAGCCGTGTTCACGGCTTCCGACCAAAAGCACTCGGGGGTCTTAAATTCTCCAAGCATAGTCCTTGCCATATCTATGAGCGTCCTGTTCTTCCTCTCTACCACACCATTTTGCTGAGGTGTGTAGGGAGCGAAGAACTCGTGCTTGATCCCCTCCTCCTCAAGGAACTCTTCTACTTGAAGGTTCTTGAATTCGGACCCGTTGTCGCTCCTTATCTTCTTCACCTTGAGCTCAAACTCATTTTGAGCTCTCCTTAGGAAGCGCTTGAGGGTCCCTTGGGTTTCAGACTTATCCTGCAAAAAGAACACCCAAGTGAAGCGGGAAAAGTCATCAACAATAACTAGACCATACTTACTTCCTCCGATGCTCAGATAGGCGACGGGTCCGAAGAGGTCCATATGTAGCAGCTCTAGGGGTCTTGATGTTGTCATCACATTTTTGGTGTGATGAGAGCCTCCCACTTGTTTCCCTGCTTGACAAGCTGCACAAGGTCTATCTTTTTCGAAATGAACATTAGTTAGACCTATCACATGTTCTCCCTTTAGAAGCTTGTGGAGGTTCTTCATCCCCACATGTGCTAAGCGGCGATGCCACAGCCAGCCCATGCAAGTCTTAGCCATTAAGCATGCATCTAGACCGGCCTCTTCTTTTGCAAAATCAACAAGGTAAAGCTTGCCGTCTAGTACACCCTTAAAAGCTAGTGAACCATCACATCTTCTGAAGACAGACACATCTACATTTGTAAACAAACAGTTATATCCCATATTGCATAATTGACTAACCGATAGCAAATTATATCCAAGAGACTCTACTAAAAACACATTAGAGATAGAGTGCTCATTTGAGATTGCAATTTTACCTAACCCTTTTACCTTGCCTTGATTCCCATCACCGAATATTATGGAATCTTGGGAATCTTTGTTTTTGACGTAGGAGGTGAACATCTTCTTCTCCCCCGTCATATGGTTTGTGCATCCGCTGTCAATAATCCAGCTTGAACCCCCGGATGCATAAACCTGCAAGGCAAATTTAGGCTTGGGTCTTAGGTACCCAACTCATGTTGGGTCCTGCAAGGTTAGCACAAATATCCTTAGGGACCCAAATGCAAGTTTTGTCTCCCTTGCATCTTGCCCCTAATTTTCTAGCAATTATCTTCCTATCCTTTCTACAAATAGCAAAAGAAGCATTTAAAGCATGATATATTGTAGAAGGTTCATTTACTTTCCTAGGAACATTAACAACATTTCTCCTAGGCAAATTATGAACAGCATTTCTCCTACCAACATTTCTATCATGCACATAAGAAGAACTAGAAGCAAACATGGCATGAGAATCAAAGGCATTATATGCATTACAACTCCTATAAGCATTTCTAGATTGTCTCCTATCATGGTACATAAAAGCATGGTTCTTTTGCACACTACTAGCCATAGGGGCCTTTCCTTTCTCCTTGGCGGAGATGGGGGCCTTATGGCTTGTCAAGTTCTTGGCTTCCCTCTTGTAGCCAAGTCCATCCTTAATTGAGGGGTGTCTACCAATCGTGTAGGCATCCCTTGCAAATTTCAGCTTATCAAATTCATTCTTGCTAGTCTTAAGTTGGGCATTAAGACTAGCCAATTCCTCATTTAATTTGGAAATTGAAACTAAATGATCACTACAAGCATCAATGTCAAAATCTTTACACCTATTACAAGTTTCAACAATTTCTACACAAGAATTAGATTTACTAGCTACTTCTAGTTTAGCATTTAAATCATCATTAAAACTTTTTAACTTAGCAATAGTTTCATGACAAGAAGATAATTCACTAGAGAGCATTTCATTCCTCTTAATTTCTAGAGCAAGAGATTTCTGAGCTTCTACAAATTTATCATGTTCTTCATACAACAAATCCTCTTGCTTTTCTAACAGTATATTCCTATCATTCAAGGCATCAATCAATTCATTAATTTTGTCTACCTTAGTTCTATCTAATCCCTTGAATAAGCATGAGTAATCTATCTCATCATCATCACTAGACTCATCCTCACTAGAAGAAGCATAAGTACTAGTATTAGGAGTGCTTACTTTCTTCTCCCTTGCCATGAGGCAAGTGTGACGCTCGTTGGGGAAGAGGGATGACTTGTTGAAGGCAGTGGCGGCGAGTCCCTCATTGTCGGAGTCGGACGAGGAGCAGTCTGAATCCCACTCCTTGCCAAGGTGAGCCTCGCCCTTTGCCTTCTTATAGTTCTTCTTTTTCTCCCTCTTATTCCCTTGATCCTGGTCACTATCATTGTCGGGACAGTTAGCAATAAAATGACCAAGCTTACCGCATTTGAAGCATGAGCGCTTCCCCTTGGCTTTGGTCTTGCTTGGCTGTCCCTTGCGACCTTTAAGCACCGTCTTGAATCTTTTGATGATGAGAGCCATCTCTTCATCATTAAGTCCGGCCGCCTCAATCTGTGCCACCTTGCTAGGTAGCGCCTCCTTGCTTCGTGTTGCCTTGAGAGCAAGGGGTTGCGGCTCGTTGATCGGACCATTCAAGGCGTCGTCCACGTACCTCGCCTCCTTGATCATCATTCGCCCGCTAACAAATTTCCCAAGAACTTCTTCGGGCGACATCTTGGTGTACCTGGGATTTTCACGAATATTGTTCACCAAATGAGGATCAAGAACGGTAAATGACCTTAGCATTAGGCGGACGACGTCGTGGTCCGTCCATCGTGTGCTCCCATAGCTCCTTATTTTGTTGATAAGGGTCTTGAGCCGGTTGTATGTTTGTGTCGGCTCCTCGCCCCTTATCATCGCGAACCGTCCAAGCTCGCCTTCCACCAACTCCATTTTGGTGAGCAAGGTGACGTCGTTACCCTCATGAGAGATCTTGAGGGTGTCCCAGATCTGCTTGGCATTGTCCAAGCCGCTCACCTTGTGATACTCGTCCCTGCACAAAGAGGCTAGCAACACAGTAGTAGCTTGTGCATTTTTATGAATCTGTTCATTAATAAACACAGGACTATCTGAGCTATCAAATTTCATTCCACTTTCCACAATCTCCCAAATGCTTGGATGGAGAGAAAACAGGTGAGTACGCATTTTGTGGCTCCAAAATCCGTAGTCCTCTCCATCAAAGTGAGGGGGCTTGCCAAGTGGAATGGGGAGCAATTGAGCATTTGAACTATGCGGGATGCGTGAATAATTGAAAGAAAAGTTTGAGTTAACCGTCTTTCGTCTATCGTGGTCGTCATCGTCCTTTTGGGAGGAGGAAGATTCGTCGCTGTCGTAGTAGACAATTTCCTTGATGCACCTTGTCTTCTTCTTCCTCCCGTCTTTTCTTTTGTGGTCCGAGCCTGAGTCGGTGGGCTTGTCATCATTGAGCTCGTTGACGAATGTCTCCTTCTCCTTGTCGTTGATCACCGTCCCCTTGCCCTTAGGATCCATCTCTTTGGGAGGTTAGTCCCTTTCTTGAAGAGAACGGCTCCGATACCAATTGAGCGCACCTAGAGGGGGGGTGAATAGGTGATCCTGTAGAACTTAAAAACTTAAGCCACAAAACTTTGATTAAGTGTTAGCACAGTTAATGCCAAGTGGCTAGAGAGAAGATCTTGCACAATACGATAACCACAAGGAATTCAACACAGAGAAGGCACAGTGGTTTATCCCGTGGGTCGGCCAAGTACAAAACTTGCCTACTCCACGTTGTGGCGTCCCAACGGACGAGAGTTGCACTCAACTCCTCTCAAGTGATCCAATGATCAACTTGAATACCACAGTGTTATGCTTTTCTTTTCTTATCGCGTTCGCGAGGAATCTCCACAACTTGGAGTCTCTCGCCCTTACACTTGAAGTTCACAAAGAAGCACGGAGTAAGGGAGAGAAGCAACACACACAAATCCACAGCAAAATGCACACACACACGGCCAAGAATCGAGCTCAAAAGACTATCTCAGAGTTCTCACTAGAACGGAGCTCGAATCACTGAGAATGACAAACGAATGCGCAAAGACTGAGTGTGGATGATCAAGAATGCTCTAAGGTTGCTTGGTGGTCTCCTCCATGCGCCTAGGGGTCCCTTTTATAGTCCCAAGGCAGCTAGGAGCCGTTGAGAGCAAATCTGGAAGGCCAATCTTGCCTTGTGTCGTTGGGTGCACCGGACAGTCCGGTGCACACCGGACACTGTCCGGTGCCCGATTTCCTTCCTAAAATGGCGCAGCCGACCGTTGGCCGCCAGAGAGCCGTTGGCGCACCGGACATGTCCGGTGCACACCGGACAGTCCGGTGCCCCCTTCTAGCCGTTGGCTCGGCCACATGTCCCGCGCAGATCGCGCGGCCGACCGTTGGCCCAGCCGACCGTTGGCTCACCGGACAGTCCGGTGCACACCGGACAGTCCGGTGAATTTTAGCCGTACGCCGTCGGCGAATTCCCGAGAGCGGCCACTTCGCGCCGAGTCAGCCTGGCGCACCGGACACTGTCCGGTGCACCACCGGACAGTCCGGTGTGCCAGACCGAGCTGAGTCTTGGCTGTACCCAGCCAAGCCTTTTTTCATCTCTTTTCTTTTCTTCTTCTTTCTGTTTCTAACACTTAGACAAGTATATTAGTACATAAAACCAATGTACTAAGGCCTAGAAACATACCTTTACTCTTGATTTGCACTTTGTCCATCCATGAGCATAAATTCACATTTAAGCACTTGTGTTGGCACTCAATCACCAAAATACTTAGAAATGGCCCAAGGGCACATTTCCCTTTCAGCCACCTCAAACCTCAGGAACTCAGTTCGGTAGTTCTCTAGGGTTCCAAAGGTGACGGACATGTAGATGTGTCCCAGTGGGTACACCCCTTTGGTCGGCACGATGCCGAAGAAAGGAGTATATGATTCTGTGAGGTCGTTATCGGTGTTTAGAGTCCGATCGCACACCCAGGGTTACCCCTTGCGGTGCTTTTGGGTAGGACGGTGTTGTTGACTATAGCTCAATGGTTTGTGCTAGACGAACGAGAGAGGGACAGACAATTTTCTACATGTTCGGGCCGCTTGGAGAGGCGTAATACCCTACTTCCTAGTGTGGATCTTTATGTGGTGGGTTACAAGCGAAGTCTCCTGGATGTAGAAAAGCTAATGGAATGGGAAAATGGTCGATGAAAATGATGGGGTACCCCCTGGGTCTTATATATTCGACCGTGGGGCACTCCATGCGCACATGATGATATCACTTTTCCTAAGTAATAGTGAACCGACTGAACTGATCTCCCTACAATCTTGCCGACTTATCCCTAATTTTCCCGACATTCAAGGGCGCCACGCGCTGGAGAGTCGGGTAGTTGCTGTGGATAACGCATAAGTTGACGGATTGCTTGGGCTAGAATTTGTTAACTTCTTGGGTCAGCCCATTCTGCCAGTAGCTCTAGCCCAACCCATGAAGGGATGGCCTTGCGGGGTAACTGGCCCAAGGTCCTGCGCGAGGCCTTCTTGCCTTCTAGTGGACCCGGTGGATATCTGTCCCCCACAAGCCCCCAATCTTTTAGTTGATTTTGAAATAATCAGCCCGAAGATTCTAGGTCCGGCTCGTGGGTTTGTTGCATGACACGGTTTCTGTTTCACCGATTGGTGCACCGAAGGTGCACCTATTGGGTGTAGCCCCTGAGGTTTGAGTGGATTTTGGAAATAATCTATTCAAAGGTCTTGATCTTATGCTTTATAAATCAGCATTTTGTCATCATCTTATTCTTTGGAAACCAACATTTTATCTTCACGGGACTAAAAATCTATTCGGTGGGTATAGCCCCTATGCTTTGAGTGGATTTTGGAAACAATCCATTCAAAGGTCTTCATCTTATGCTTTAGAAATCAGCATTTTGTCTTCATCCTATGCTTTAGAAAACAACATTTTATCTTTACGGGAATAAAAATCTATTGGGCACCCAATGGGTGTAGCCCCCGAGCTTTGAGTGGATTTTGGAAATAATCCATTCAAAGCTCTTCATCTTATGCTTTGTGAATTCAAATGATGCTATCTGTCCATGCCTTGTTAGGTCTGAAATTAATTTGATCGATGACAGATTGGACGTTTGGCTGGTTGAGGTAGATGGCTCTCAGCTGGACATCACCCTGCTCTATGCTTCAATGCTTCTGCTGATTAGACTTGCAGTTTAGTAGCGACATTTGGACTTCCTTCCATCGTAGCTGATCTCCTCCTTTTGTCGTGGTACATTCATTGCGTATATTTTGTGGATATGACTTCTTCAGAAAATCTCTTGAAAATTCTGGACGATACACCCAATGGGTGTCTTGGTATGCAGAGTGTTTACCACACTGTCCTGGAGTAGTAACTTGATGTGACCGCGAGGTGTAATCATATTGCCTGAGCAGTTGAGTTAGGTCCAACCGATGTCGTGTTACACGAAGCGGCGCCTGTTGCCTAACTCATTTTCAGACGGCTTGAATTGCTCATTGAATTCTTGCGACTGTTCGGCGAGCGTGGTAGGAAGTGGATGGTCACCCCCGACCTCTATAAATAGTCTGCTTGCCCCGTTGTTCTCTTCACTCAGCCTTTGATCATCTGATTTCTTCTTCTTCCTCGCCCCCTTCTTCTCCAACCGACAATGGGCAGGGGTAGGAGGGGCAGAGGCTTGCCTCACCATGCTGGCAGCAAGCGTAAGCGTGCTCCGAGTCCTCCCTTGGATGAGTTCAGCGATTCAGAGTATTCGGAGGAGGCTTCCTCCGAGTCTAAGCGATTATCGGCTCCTGCTTCTCCCCCAGCGACATCCGATGACTCGGATGACTCCATGAGGTTGTCCACCGCGGTCCAGGCGTACTGGCGCGCCATCGAGCGCGCCGGGCTCGGTGGGTCGGATGAGTCGGGGGTCTCCTCGGATGAGGTGGATTCCTCCAACTCCTCCGAGGAGTGGAGCAGCAGCGACGGTGACAGCAAGGGTGACGACAGTAGTGGCTACGACGACAGAGGTGACGGCAGTGGCGGTGACGATGACCGAGGTGACGACAGCAGTGGCGACGATGACGGTGGAGGCGACAGAGGCAAGGGCGACGACAGCAAGGGCGGCGACGGCGACAAGGGCGACAGCGGCGACGGTGACGGCAGGAGCGGCGACGGTAGGGGCGGCAGCGGTAGCGGTAAGACTAGTGGCGCAATGCCACTGGTTAAATATTAGTATAGATAATAGTAGTAGTAGTAGAATAAGGTAATGTTAGTTAGTAGCTTAGTGTAGTGTAAATAGTAGAGTAATGTAATGTAATGTAATGGCAAGGGTAGAAGAAGTTGACTCATAATGAGGGCTTCGAGTTTGTGTTACTCCCGCTATTAAGAATCAAGGATGAAGTTGCTCCAGATGGTCACTGTTGCTTTGCTTTTCATTTGCGCGCTTGGAAGTTCGTCTGCGCGCTTGACAGTGATGGCATTTTAGAGGTAATGCCCGAGTGACGATTGCGGTTTTTACTTTTCCGAGAAGTGACCTAGCACTTTAGAGGTAGTGCCCAACCTAAGGAGCCCATTTATACTCATGTCGGTGTGCCTTTTTGATTTCCGAGCTCTAACTTCCCTTTTTCCTCTGTCGCCTCTCTGTTTTTCTGAATTCCTGAACCCGCTCGTTCTATGGCGGAACCACCCGAATTATTCTAGCTTAAGTGCCCAAGTAGCACCTTAAAGGCAGCAACACACTTAAATCGGAATAACCCGTTAGTCCCTCGGATCTAGTCTGATAAAGCCACTTACCAAGGATCGAATACCACTATCTCACTCGAAGGTGAGGCATAGAGAAATACAATAAAACATAATACCATAAATTAAGAAAGTATCATTAGTGATTACATTATCGGAGTTTTAGAATAATAAACATAGTTTTCAATGCAGCGGAAAATAACTAACAAAGAAAACCGGGTAACATGGCGAAGCCTGGCAATGCTACTCCTCCTGGTCCTCTCCTGCGGAAGCAGTAACCCACTCGACCATCTATCCCAGTGGCAAGGATGAAGGCAAAGTCACACCATCAACCAAATCAAGGAGGTACCTGCAAAAATTATGCCACAAGCAAGGCTGGGTATACTAATACTCAGCTCGACTTACCCGGTGTGAGGAGTCTACTCCTCTACCTCTAGACCATGAAGCTGTTTGGCTGGGGGGTTTGGTTTGCCAAAAGCACTAGCTGAGTCTAAAATCAAGTTTTAGATTTTCAAGTTCTAGAATAATAATTTTAGACTAGATGAGCACCTAACTATCCATTCATGGTAGCAAGCAATTTAGTCAACCAACATCTTTTGTAAGTAACCTCATTTCCACTTATTACTCAATGCAGTATAATGGATCAAGCAGTCTCATTAGCTGCGAGAAGGAGACGATTCGAATCGAGTTTTAACCTTGCAAGGTAAACCTAAACACACGACATGTCAGGGCATTATTTCCCCACACACGTCAACCGTCCCCATCGATCCCCCGTTCGTGGCCAGGACTCACCGCCTTGGCGTACAATGCTCCACTGACCCCGGCTACCGCCGTGCAGTGACCGCACTTGTACCCACCATATCCAGAATGGGAGACTACGTCTCAGGACAAGTGAGGGGTAAAGTCCGCGCCTGGCATCACTCAGGTACTAGGCTTACCGGTTACCATATTTCCCGACATGTGTTTAGTACGTTCAAACGCTTGACATAGGTATCCGCACGTTAATCCTTATTCCAATTTCATCTCGTAGACAACACATCCCCTAGATCTGTGTCCACAGACCATCATCATCCCGTTATCAAAACGGATACAACCAATTCCTGACCTCGCGCGAGTGCTAGAAAAATCGCTCGACTTCTACCGAGATCCCTAATTAGCAAAGCAGCTACTCGACCTAGCATACTAGTATCCATCTCAAAAGGAATCCTAAGTTCATGCAACTAGGGTTTCGGGCAACTCCTTCACTTAAGTGCACGGTACAAGCCTACAAACATTAAGTGTAGTAAAATAGCATATATAAACGGTTATGCATAAAACCGGGGCTTGCCTGGAATTCAACACTAGATAGTGTTTGCTAGATGACACTCGCTTGGCGAGCATCCACTAGTCATGTCCATCCTTCTTTGGATCGTCCACCAACTGCATCTTGTGGTTGGCACCACATCACTTGCACGATCCTCATCTCTCGGTCCTAAATGAAATGCAAGATGAATATGTATGAGTATAATGAAAAATATCACAAGATACTACAAGTACATGCTAGTGAATTAAACACTAAGTAGCGAGACATCATGAGCAACCACGCACACCAGTGCTAGCTAACTACGTGTCATCGGCTTTCAACATTAACACCACTAGAAGGATGACAGACATTTCCTATATTTACCCAACACAAACACGACATCACGAGCAAAAGCATTTACCACGTTCACTTTAATCATCCATTAGTTACTTAACATTAAATTAGTTAAGTACCAAAGTTCGCTACGACTTATATATAGACAAACTTAGTTGAAAAGAAATTAGTCACTTAATTGGGCTTTACAATTATTCACAAGGCAAACACTTATTAGACCCTAACCAATTTAGTTCACTAACTTAGCGAGACGTGTACTAGTTACTTATATATTTAGGCTCAATTATATTAGTCACTATCACTATTACTCATGTTCAATTAAAACCCAAAATAAGCAAGCAGTCACTCAAGGCAAACACAATAAAGTAGAGCAATCAATCACATCTAACACACTTAGGACAGCAGCACCGTAGTTGTTTGTTTTAATCATAACTCTTCAAATATTAATCCAAAAATAGCAAACTAGGACATTATGGAAAGCTTAAAAAGTGCTCTACAACTTTGATATTTTTACCTTAACACGATTCAACACTTAGCAAGGTCAAAAAGTGCTAACACGACAGCTCTGTCCAGATTTGGACAGATTCAGACTTCACACTTCAAACGCCTATAACTTAAGCTTCAGACCACCAACAACAGTGCTCCAAGACTTTTTAGAAAGCTCAGAAAAAGAACTACATAACATTTATAATCACTAAGAAGTGATTCTATGTTTTACCAAATCAAACAATTCAGTTTTCGAAATCTGTTTAGACAGTGGACAGAATACATCAATCATCTTATAAAATTCATAACTCTTAAAATATCAGGCCTATAGTTATGAAATTGTAACACAAGCAAGATAAGAAAAGTATCTACAACTTTCTTATAATTGACAAGGACTGATTCTAAACTGAATTTAAGCAAATCATGCAATCTCTGAAATCTGTACAAAAATTGGACAGATTCAGTAACTGAACTTATGAAAAGCATAACTTTTAAACGATCAGCTTTATAGCTGTCAGATTTTAACACAAGTAAGGTAATAACGTTATCTACAACTTTCTTGTGACCATCAATACCTGATTTCAACATTAACTTAAGCAACCATTGCAATCTCTGAAATCTGTTCAGAAATTGGACAGATTCAGGTGCTGGACTTGTGAAAAGCATAACTCCTAAACGATCAGACTTATGGCTGTCAAATTTTAGTGCAAGCAAGATAATAAAGTTATCTACAAATTTTTTATCTTTTCAACAGAAAACATAATTTAGTTCATTAAATAGACAGCACAACGAAAACAGTGCGTGCATCCCAAAGCAACAACTAATAAATTTCAGCTTCTATTTACTCCATGAATTATCATGTTCTAGAGACTGGAATTACTCTAACACTTTACTGTTTATTATAGTTAAATTAGTCAAATAAGGACTAACAAGTAGGCTTACTAATATTTATCCATGCCATTCCGTGCACTAGAATTACCACACACCTTTAACAAATGCATTCACCACAATACTCAGACCCGGTATATATGTATATCGATGCGCGCTTCACACACTAGTTTGCATTTTAACTTAGACATCACATGAGCAGTACTAATTTTACCCTCGACTATAACCATGCGCATTTAGACCATAACAAGCAAATCACCGTGATTACGAGCTTAACCAAATCCATCTAACAAGTCGGCTAACTAGAGGAACGACATAGCCCGCTATATAACATACACATCGGCTTGCCTATTATTATCGCCATCTGATACACAACATACACTACAACGTTTTTATAAACATACATGTTCGCACGTATATTCGCACATCGACCAAATCATACGAATCGTAAACCACTAATCTCCAACTCAAAACCATCATGCGCTTACCTCCCAAATCATGAACACATACATGTTTATCATATGAACAGAGCCTTTCAATAATTATTCCAAAACAACTGACTCCATTACACAACTTGTATCATGAACCTACTTGATTACTTGAAGCGTCTACTCGAAATCGTGAGCACAATCATACACTATATGCGAAGCATAATTTAACGAACGCATAATACGCATCGTCTCGACATATAAACATAGAGGAAGCGATGACTACTTTGGCATGTCACCACCTCTCTATTTAAGCCAAGACAATTTCTACCTACAACGACCAAACATTCATATCGATCACACCTTATTTTACCCTGTCTCGCATACAACCATATTGTGGCGTGCACTCAAGACACTTCGATCATTGTAGCGTAACCCTAATATATGAACTCCGACACTCAGGTCTTAACAATACATCCTCCACACAACTAGCATTTTCTAAACTACTCGTGACATCTATAAATATACCCCCTATATAATCACGAATCCCATCCCATTGCATAGGATTTGCACTTAAATCTCGGCTTAACTGCACGCCTCATACTCGTCTATTAGAAAACTCTTCGCCTAGCCAATACACTACACTCCGCATACGTAGAATCCACTTAACACACTCGACATATACACTTAATAGAACATTTTTCATACAACCTATAAAATCAATCTAGCCTTTACATCACACAACACATCTCCTTCCCTATTTTGAATCCAACCATATTTCGGCATGCATCCGAAATACTTCGGACAACTCTAATGCAACCACTATTATGATACTTCAGCACACACACACACATACGTGTCCCCACATTATGCACATGACATCAACAGCACAAGTGGCTCCAATAGGACTAATCATACTCCTCATTTGCATCGACTATCACAATCACCAATCACATGCATAAAACAAATACACTTTTCATGTAAATACCTATCGATGCATTCCCCAAAACATAATCCGCATTTTTAACTTAGTCTTCGCATCAAACAACGCATCGCATATATTCCAATCAAAATATAAAAACATTCGAGTTCTTTTCTACTTCATTTTCTTCTCTACACGCTTCCATTCATACAATTATATTTTCCCACACAAATTCACACATGCACATCATCGACCAAATACGTAAATAAAACAAATCGCAAATCACTCAAGGCGAACAACCTGGCCGAAATCCGATTGGAGTTGCACATGCATGCCCATCGCTCTAGGCTTTCATCGAACGTGGAGTGCACGAGGCGCGACACCGACAACTAGCTGCACACAACAACGTCGATTTACTGATTTAGTCATTTCATCGAGCAAGAGAAGCATGGGGCAGCAAGGAGCTCATCACGGATTGACGGCATCGCGAAAGGGATTGAGTAGATCGACGATGGGTGGCCCAATCTAGCGAGCGTGACGCAGTAGAGGGCGTCGCTGCTGCTGCTGCTCGTGCTGGGACGCGGACCGGTGGAGGAGCACGTGAGAGGAGGAGCTCGGCGAGCGCAGTCCAGGCGCTGGGGCGCGGATGGCAAGGGCTGAGCAGGGGAACGACGTCCAGCGGCATAGGGACAGCGGTCGCGAGCTGGGGAAGAGCTCGGCATGGAGGCTGTGTCCGCCATGGGAGCAGGGAAATGGGCCCCGACCTGCTTGAGCTTGCACCAGAGAAGGTCCCTCACCATGGCTGAGGGCGCGTGGAGCAGGGAGCTCGCAGGGGGAAGCCGGCTGGAGACCGACGCAGAGAGTGCGGGGCCAAGCGCCATGGGAGAAGGTCCGAGTGGGGAAAGCGCCGGCGAGCTCTTGGCAGGGGTTAGCTCTGCCATGAAAAGAGCAGGGAAGAGGGGTGAGCGTCTGGGTGTGGAGAGTTGGAGAGGGAGTCGACGGTCACGACTAGGCCACCAGAGAGCACGCAGGAGAAGGGCCTTGCTGGAGGGGAGGTTAGTCCGACCACCACTCTGACTGCTGCGTCCAAGAAGTCCGAGGTTGAAGATGCTAGGGCGGGGGAGAAAATGCCAGGGACGCCCTGCTCGATGCTCGTCCATAGGAGGAACATGGAGGGGATTCTGGGCACACACGCCTGCCCTGGATAGGAAGGTGCTGGGGAAGAGGGAGCTTGATGGCAGAGTGGCTAGGGAGAGAAAACCAGGCATCACTGCTGCTGGGAGCGCCTGCTCTAGGGGAGCTCGACCATGGAGGGAGCTGGAGATGGACCTGCCGTGGGGAACCAGAGAGGAGGATGGCGTGGGGGAGAAGAAGTGGAGCTTGCTGGGAGAAAAAGAAAGAGTGGCAGCTAGGGGGTAGATTGATAAAAGCCAAGTGCAAGTGAAGGGGGTCCATATTTACAGAGAAGTCCTAGGGTTAGGGTTTTTAGTGGGCTGGGCTGGCCCAAAATACTTAATCGGGCTACACTAATTATTTCCCAGAATAAAAATGCTCCTACGGAATTCGTCTGTACGTAGAACAGAGTGAACGAGAGTTCGGACGAATGGAAGATTGAGCGATTAACTCGGCCGAGATTCTGATATGACTTATCTCGGAAATAATTGATCGTGCACAAATAGAAATAAAAAGACTTGAGGTCGATCAGCTTCGGATTCGGCATCGAAATAAAGCGAGTCACATTAATTAATACAAATCATTGTCGGTGTTGATTTTTGAATTTCGGATCAAACACAGAGGTATTAAGCCGAGTCAGATAAGAATTTATTTGAGGACAACGCATTGGAGATTCCGCTTGAGGGTACGGACTCGGATTAATTTATTTTGGATATAGATCGAACATCGAGAAATTGGATTCGGACACAGCTCGACTAGCAACTATCGAGCGTTTGATTAAATGAGCTTTAGACGAGATTTATTAATCGAGATTGATTATCGAGTTTGCATTTGCTTCACGAGACAAAAGTTTTAACAGGCTCCAATTTGGCTTTTTCTCGAGATCAAATAATTCCAAACTTGGTGAAACTTTCATGAGAAACTTGATAAAAGGAGATGGATGCGATCGAGAAATAGAAATTTTCACTGAACATCTGAGATTAGGATAGGTCTCCCGACATAACACGAAACTAACACCTGGGGTGTCACAGCCTTCCCCTCTTAAAAGAATCTCGTCCCGAGATTCGAACAAAGACCTTCAAGGGTGGAGAAGCATGTAACCCCGAGGCTGATGGTTGATGCCAATCCATAAGATGTCATCTGACAGATACGGAAGATAGATTTGGATAGAATATCGCGACATATTGAGACAGAATGCAACGATCACTTTGAGGAAAATGTCCACAAAAGATAGCACATCGGTATAGTCTCGTAATGGATCACGACTATTAACCGTGATACCAGCTCGTGCCGAGCAGCTCAACCATGTGTGCACCCATAGGAGGCTCTCGGTTTCGTCGCGGCACCATCAGGTGTTTAGTCACAACACCATTACTAAACATAACCCATGAGAAATCCACATGACACAAATAGATGGAGCCTATGAGAGTATGGCTCGAAAAAATAAGGACATGATAGGAGTTGAAACATAGAGTTGTTGGCAAAAAGAGAAATACATGAGAATTTTCTTCAACTCTGAGAACTATTTCCTGATCATCATGGGGATTATCAGGCTAGAGATTAGTACGAGATTTGATGTGAGAACAAAACAACCATGAGATCAAGATCAGCAACTTGCTGAGACATGAGAGAACTGAAGACAATAGCAAAATCCATTGAACCAAATGGATACACTGTTTATGGATAAAATCGATAAAACAATGTCATGATCCTCGGAGTAGGGGGTATGAGAATAACCAGAAATGAGAGATTTAGACAAATCAACATCCGATACCTGAGAACAGGTTATAGCAGATAATTAGATAACGGGGCAGAATCATTAAAGGATCCGGAGATTTGGATGATAAAGCCACAACGTGATTCATAAGAAAAAGGTTACCAGATCCAGGTGAAAAGAGAGGTAGTCACATGAGATCGATTAGGATGAGTACCAGAAAGGTTATTAAGATTCGGGACAGGATCTATGGGAAGAAACATGGCCTTGATAGGGTTTGTGCAACTAAACACCAAAAGATTTTTTTGACACAACAAGTGCACAAGGAGACTTGGGTTGGTCTAGCGGTCAAGTTGTGGGGGTCTATAAGCTGTGCAGGTGTAACTTCAAGGGTAAAACACGCAAGGGTTCGAAAAACACTAACACAAGCATGTGATTTTTTTTCTATAATGGTTTCACTAGGGAACCACTAGATTGTTTGGAGTAGGGGGTCCTTTTTATGGGCAAAACAGGCAACAATTTTTATTAGTTAGAGGCAAAATGGACTGAACAACTATTGTACCTTCTAGATAGCAAGGCAAGAGAAACACATAACACAACCTAGCAAGACTTACCCAAAACAACGAAGGATGTGACATTTTTTTGCAGTTCATAAAATAGCAATACATTACATTATTCACAAGTTCTTATTATTGGAATAAAGGTGAGAGAAGCATGTTGGTGCACAAGAGACAATGATGCGACAATCATGATGCATGCTCATTCTAGTCGTCTTCTCAGACCTAACTACTTTTTGGGTGCTTGCTACAGCATCCTTCCTATTAGTAGTATTAGTAGCCTTTATGGCCTATATAAATATAGCAACCTAGTTACCCATTTATTTCCTAAGGCTTCACGTCCTAGGTCTAACCTTATCGTCCTGACGATCTATCCAACATTGGTTTCTAAGCAAGTTTTACTTTTAAAAAGTTAGTATTCAAGACTTATTGACTTCTCTGTAATGGTATTCGCTCCAATACCAGCTGTGGCGGAACCACCCGAATTATTCTAGCTTAAGTGCCCAAGTCGCACCTTAAAGGCAGCAACACACTTAAATCGGAATAACCCATCAGTCCCTCGGATCTAGTCCGATAAAGCCACTTAACAAGGATCGAATACCACTAGCTCACTCGAAGGTGAGGCATAGAGAAATAAAATAAAACATAATACCATAAATTAAGAAAGTATCATTAGTGATTATATTATCGGAGTTTCAGAACAGTAAACATAGTTTTTAATGCAGCGGAAAATAACTAATGGAGAAAACCGGGTAACATGGCGAAGCCTGGCCACGCTACTCCTCCTGGTCCTCTCCTGCGGAAGCAGTAACCCACTCGACCATCTATCCCGGTGGCAGAGATGAAGGCCAAGTCACACCATCAACCACATCATGGAGGTACCTGCAAAAATAATGCCACAAGCAAGGCTGAGTATACTAATACTCAGCTAGACTTACCCGGTGTGAGTAGTCTACTCCTCTACCTCTAGACCATGAAGCTGTTTGGCTGAGGGGTTTGGTTTGCCAAAAGCACTAGCTGAGTCTAAAATCAAATTTTAGATTTTCAAGTTCTAGAATAATAATTTTAGACTAGATGAGCACCTAACTATCCATTCATGGTAGCAAGCAATTTAGTCAACCAACATCTTTTGTAAGTAACCTCATTTCCACTTATTACTCAATGCAGTACAATGGATCAAGCAGTCTCATTAGCTGCGAGAAGCAGACGATTCGAATCGAGTTTTAACCTTGCAAGGTAAACCTAAACACACGACATGTCAGGGCACTCCGTCCCCACACACGTCAAACGTCCCCATCGATCCCCCGTTCGTGGCCAGGACTCACCGCCTTGGCGTACAATGCTCCACTGACCCCGGCTGCCGCCGTGCAGTGATCTTACTTGTACCCACCATATCCGGAATGGGAGACTACATCTCAGGACAAGTGAGGGGTAAAGTCCGCGCCGGCTTCACTCAGGTACTAGGCTTACTGGTTACCATATTTCCCGACATGTGATTAGTACGTTCAAACGCTTGACATAGGTTCCGCACGTTAATCCTTATTCCAATTTTGTCTCATAGATAGCGCATCCCCATGGATCCGTGTCCACAGACCATCATCATTCCGTTATCAAAATGGATACAACCAATTCCTGACCTCACGCGAGTGCTAGAAAAATCACTTGACTTCTACCGAGATCCCTAATTAGCAAAGCAGCTACTCGATCTAGCATACTAGTATCCATCTCAAAAGGAATCCTGAGTTCATGCAACTAGGGTTTCAGGCAACTCCTACACTTAAGTGCACGGTACAAGCCTACAAACATTAAGTGTAGTAAAATAGCATATATAAATGGTTATGCATAAAACCGGGGCTTGCCTGGAATTCAGCACTAGATAGTGTTTGCTAGATGACACTCGCTTGGCGACATCCACTGGTCATGTCTATCCTTCTTTGGGTCGTCCACCAACTGCATCTTCTGGTTGGCACCACATCACTTGCACGATCCTCATCTCTCTGTCCTAAATGAGATGCAAGATGCATATGTATGAATATAATGAAAAATATCACAAGATACTGCAAGTACATGCTAGTGAATTAAACTCTAAGTAGCGAGACATCATGAGCAACCACACACCAGTGCTAGCTAACTACATGTCATCGGCTTTCAACATTAACACCACTAGAAGGACGACAGACATTTCCTATATTTACTCAACACAAACACGACATCACGAGCACAAGCATTTACCACGTTCACTTTAATCATCCATTAGTTACTTAACATTAAATTAGTTAAGTACCTAAGTTCTCTACGACTTATATATAGACAAACTTAGTTGAAAAGAACTTAGTCACTTAATTGGGCTTTACAATTATTCACTAGGCAAACACTTATTAGACCCTAACCAATTTGGTTCACTAACTTAGCGAGACGTGTACTAGTTACTTATATATTTTGGCTCAATTATATTAGTCACTATCATTATTACTCATGTTCAATTAAAATCCAAAATAATCAAGCAGTCACTCAAGGCAAACACAATAAAGTAGAGCAATCAATCACATCTAACACACTTAGGACAGCAGCACCGCAGTTGTTTGTTTTAATCATAACTCTTCAAATATTAATCCAAAAATAGCAAACTAGGACTTTCTGGAAAGCTTAAAAATTCTCTACAACTTTGGTATTTTTACCTTAACACGATTCAATACTTATCAAGGCCAAAAAGTGCTAACACGACAGCTCTGTCCAGATTTGGACAGATTCAGACTTCACACTTCAAACGCCTATAACTTAACCTTCAGACCACCAAAAAGAATGCTCCAAGACTTTTTGGAAAGCTCAGCAAAAGAACTACATAACATTTATAATCACTAAAAGTGATTCTATGTTTTACCAAATCAAACAATTCAGTTTTCGAAATCTGTTTAGACAGTGGACAGAATACAACAATCATCTTATGAAATTCATCAGGCCTATGGTTATGAAATTTTAACACAAGCAAGATAAGAAATGTATCTACAAATTTCTTATAATTGACAAGGACTGATTCTAAACTGAATTTAAGCCAACAATGCGATCTCTGAAATCTATACAGAAATTGGACAGATTCAGTTACTGAACTTATGAAAAGCATAACTTTTAAACGATCAGGTTTATAGATGTCAGATTTTAACACAAGTAAGGTAATAACGTTATCTACAACTTTATTATGACCACCAATAAGTGAATTCAATATTAACTTAAGCAACCATTGCAATCTCTGAAATCTGTTCAGAAATTGGACAGATTCAGGTGTTGGACTTGTGAAAAGCATAACTCCTAAACGATCAGACTTATGGCTGTAAAATTTAAGAGCAAGCAAGATAATAAAGTTACCTACAAATTTTCTATATGCCTTTTCTACTGAAAACATAATTTAGTTCATTAAACAGATAGCACAACGAAAACAGTGCGTGCAGCCCAAAACAGAAATTAATAAATTTCAGCTTCTATTTACTTCAAAAATTACCATGTTCTAGAGACTGTAATTACTCTAACACTTTACTGTTTGTTAGAGTTAAATTAATCAAATGAGGACTAACAAGTAGACTTACTAATTTTTATCCATGTCATTCCGTGCACTTGAATTACCACACACGTTTAACAAATACATTCACCACAATACTCAGACCCGGTATATATGTATATCGATGCGCTCTTCACACACTAGTTTGCATTTTAACTTAGACATCACATGAGCACTACTAATTTTACCCGCGGCCATAATCATACGCATTTAGACCATAACAAGCAAATCACCGTGATTACGAGCTTAACCAAAGCCATCAAACAAGTCGGCTAACAAGAGGAACGGCATAGCCCGCCATACAACATACACATCGGCTTGCCTATTATTATCGCCATCTGATACACAACATACACTACAACGTTTTTATAAACATACATGTTCGTACGTATATTTGCACATCGACCAAATCATACGAAACGTAAACCACTAATCTCCAACTCGAAACCATCATGCGCTTACTTCCCAAATCATGAACACATACATGTTTATCATACGAATAGAGCCTTTCAATAATTATCCCAAAACAACTGACTCCATTACACAACTTGTATCATGAACCTACTTGATTACTTGAAGCGTCTACTTGAAATCGTGAGCACAATCATACACTATATGCAAAGCATAATTTAACGAACGCATAATACGCATCGTCTCGACTCGACTTATAAACATAGAGGAAGCGATAACTACTTTGGCATGCCACCACCTTTCTATTTAAGCCAAGACAATTTCTACCTACAACGATCAAACATTCATATCGAGCACACTTTATTTTACCCTGTCTCGCAAACAACCATATTGTGGCGTGCACTCGAGACACTTCAGTCATCGTAGCGTAACCACTAATATATGAACTCCGACACTCAGGTCTTAACAATACATCCTCCACGCAACTAGCATTTTCTAAACTATTCGTCACATCAATAAATATACCATCTATATAATCACGAATCACATCCCATTGCATAGGATTTGCACTTTAATCTCGGCTTAACTGCACGCCTCATACTCGTCTATTCCAAAACTCTTCACCTAGCCAATACACTACACTCTACATACGTAGGATCCACTTAACACACTCGACGTATACACTTAATAGAACGTTTTTCATACAACCTATAAAATCAATCTAGCCTTTACATCACACAACACATCTCCTTCCCTATTTCAAATGCAACCATATTTCGGCATGCATCCGAAATACTTCGGACAACTCTAATGCAACCACTATTATGATACTACGGCACACACACGTACGTGTCCCCACATTATGCACATGACATCAACAGCACAAGTGGCTCCAATAGGACTAATCATACTCCTCATTTGCATCGACTATCACAATCACTGATCACATGCATAAAACAAATACACTTTTCACGTAAACACCTATCGATGCATTCCCCAAAATATAATCCGTATTTTTTAACTTAGTCTTCGCATCAAACAATGCATCACATATATTCCTATGAAAATATAAAAACATCTGAGTTCTTTTCTACTTCATTTTCTTCTCTACACGCTTCCATTCATACAATTATATTTTCCCACACATATTCACACATGTACATCATCGACCAAATACGTAAATAAAACAAATCGCGAATCACTCAAGGCGAACAATTTGGCCAAAATCCGATTGGAGTTGCGCATGTATGCCCATCGCTCTAGGCTTTCGTCGAACGTGGAGTGCACGAGGTGCGACACCGATAGCTAGCTACACACAACAACATCGATTTTCTGATTTAGTCATTTCATCGAGCAAGAGAAGCGCGGGGCAGCAAGGACCTCACCGTGGATTGACGACATCGCGACAGGGATTGTGTAGATCGACGATGGGTGGCCCGACCTAGCGAGCGCAACGCAGTGAAGGGCGTCGCTGCTGCTGCTGCTCGTGCGGGTTCGAGGACGGTGGAGGAGCACGTGAGAGAGGAGCTCGGCGAGCGCAGTCCAGGTGCTGGGGCACGGATGGCAAGGGTAGAGCAGAGAGGAAAGACGTCCAGCGGCACAGGATAACTGTCGAGAGCTGGGGAAGAGCTCGGCATGGAGGCCATGTCCGCCATGGGAGCAGGGAAATGGGCCCCGACCTGCTTGAGCTCGCAGGGGGGAGCCGGCTGGAGACCGACACAGGGAGCATGGGGCCAAGCGCCATGGGAGAAGGTCCGAGTGGGGGAAGCGCTGGCGAGCTCCTGGCAGGGGTTAGCTCGGCCACGGCAAGAGCAGGGAAGAGGGGGCGCGCATCCGGGTGTAGGAGAGTTGGAGAGGGAGTCGACGGTCATGGCCAGGCCCCTAGAGAGCACGCAGGATAAGGGCCTTGCTGGAGGGGAGGTGAGTCCGGCCACCACTCCGACTGCTGCGTCCAAGAAGTCTGAGGTTGAAGATGCCAGGGCGGGGGAGAAAATGGTAGGTACGCCCTGCTCGATGCTCGTCCATAGGAGGAACAGGGTGGGAATTCTGGGCACACACGCCCGCCCTAGATAGGAAGGTGCTGGGGAAGAGGGAGCTTGATGGTAGAGTGGCTAGGGAGAGAAAACCAGGCATCGATGCTGCTCGGAGCGCCTGCTCCAGGGGAGCTCGACAATGGAGGGAGTTGGAGATGGAGCTACCGTGGGGAACAAGAGAGGAGGATGGCGTGGGGGAGAAGTGGAGGTGGCTGGGAGAAAAAGAAAGAGTGGCGGCTAGGGGTAGATAGATAAAAGCCAAGTGCAAGTGAAGGGGGTCCATATTTATAGAGAAGCCCTAGGGTTAGGGTTTTTATTGGGCTGGGTTGGGCTGGCCCAAAATATTTAATCGGGTTGCGCTAATTATTTCCCGGAATAAAAATGCTCCCGCAGAATTCGTCTGTACACAGAACAGAGTGAACTAGAGTTCGGACGAACGGAAGATTGAGCGATTAACTCGGCCGAGAGTCTGATCTGACTTCTCTCTGAAATAATTCCTCATGCACAAATAGAAATAAAAATACTTGAGGTCAATCGGCTTCGGATTCGGCATCGAAATAAAGCGAGTTGGATTAATAAAAATCATTGCCGGTGTTGATTTTCGAATTTCGGGTCGAACACAGAGGTATTAAGCCGAGTCGAATAAGAATTTATTTGAGGGCAACGCATTGGAGATTCCGCTTGAGGGTACGGACTCGAATTAATTTTTTTTTGATATAGATCGAACATCGACAAATTGGATTCAGACACAACTCGACTAGCAATCGTCGAGCCTTTGATTAAATGAGCTTTAGACGAGATTTATAAATCAAGATTGATTATCGAGTTTGCTTTTGCTTCATGAGACAAAAGTTTTAACAGGCTCCAATTTGGCTTTTACTCGAGATCGAATAATTCCAAACTTGGTGAAACTTTCATGAGAAACATGATAAAAGGACATGGATGCGATTGAGAAATAGAAATTTTCACTAAGCATCCGAGATTAGGATAGATCTCCCGACATAACACGAAACTGACACCTGGGGTGTCACACGTTCTGCCCGAGAGATTGCAATGGCCCCCAAGCGGAAGAGACAGAGTACCATGGTTGCGATCATCCCACCCATCGATCCCAACAACCAGCTTCCGTTTGCTAGTAATCATATGTCCATCATCTCTGAATCTGATCTTCTTCACCTTGTTGAGACTGGGGTTTTGCCACCAAAAGAACTCTGTTCTTGGCAGATTTGGCGTGGGGTCACTGTTCCTACGGAGGACACCCACGAATCTGTTGTTTACGTGTCATTTCTCATCCGCGGACTTGCTCTTCCCATCTCTCCTTTTTTCCGCGGTCTCCTTGATTTCTATGATTTGAATCTGACACACTTAAACCCTAACTCCATTCTTCAAGTTGCCATTTTCGTACATTTGTGTGAGGCTTTTCTTGGAATCCTTCCCCATTTCGGACTCTAGAGGTACCTCTATCACTGTCGGCCCGGCATGGCTGGAGAGCAGCATCAGCTCGTCGGCGGCGCAAGTTTAGAACTTCGCCGGGGAAGGAAAGTGGAATACCTTGACATTCCCCTTAAGGACAGCATCAAAGGGTGGCACCTCGAGTGGTTCACCATGGAGAATCACGGCAAGTCCCTCCCCCCTCAATCAGGAAGGCAACCAGACGTTCGTACGCCTAGCTAGTTGGAGTTTCCCACTTAATCATAGGTAGCCGAAGCCAAAGTGCTGCTTGCTGAAATCTGCTCATTAAAGGATAGGATCTGACTGCTGAGGCCATGGTCGCCGACTTTGTCATCAAGAATATTCAACCTTTGAAGGACAGAGTCTATCCTGCTTACTTGTATACTAGCATCAATGATTCCACCCGGGTCACAAACAAGCAGATTCCCAATGAGGACTTGCTAAGCCGACTGGATATGATGTTGAGGGGCAGGGTCTCGAATGCTAGTGCTCCCTTAGCTTACTCTGCATGGAACTTGCCTCCTCATAGTCCCTTCTCTGAATTTGTTTTCCATTCTCCTGCTCGAGATGGTAGCCCGGGCCATAGAGTGTGACCCTCAAAAGAGGACATTGAAGCCTTGATTGCTCCCCTTCGGAATCTTCCGGAGGCTGAGAAACAAGCCCACTTCGAGATGCCTTCCAGCACCAATGATGCTGAAATGAATGTCGTTCTTAGCCTGCTGGTCGGGGAATCATCCGACTCAACCCGCATCGAGCCGATGGAAATTGTGATCGGGCAAGAGTTTGGTGAGGGTGAAGAAATCCAGAAACCTGAAGGTGCACACCAAAAGCGTTCACACCGAGTGAACCACCCAGCTGCGCCTGTCGGGGAGAAGAAGAAGAAAAGGCGACTCCGGCGATTGTCGTGTCTAGAGCAAGATGCTGGCCCCTCTGCGCTATTCCTCGGTGATGGCCTGGCGAACGACATTCCTGAGGTCAATATCGAAGGTTGTAATGATGCTCAGGTTACTGGCGGTGTGCTTGGCGAGGATGAATAGGAAGAAGAAGAAGAGATTCCGCTGATCCGCAAGAACAGCCGTCACTACAGAGGCAACGACGGGGCAGCGGCATTACCTCCCAAGCCTTGTCAGCACTCGTCAGCCTTCCAAGGCTGTCAATATCAGACTTTGATCAAGCACTGGAAGATGTCGTCCTCGAAGATATTCTGTCAGAGCCTCCTGAGGCTAACATTCTATCCATCTGTTCAGAGGTCCTAGACGGTGGTCTTCTGCTGCATGATTTCTACTAGGCAAGAGGTAACCCAAGTGGTTTCTCGTACCTCGTCGACCTTGGAAGGTGGTCTTTCTTGCAAAAGCATTAACCCGAGCCACCCAGTGTAACACCCCAGGTGTTACTTTGGGTGTTCACCAAGGCCACACCATTAAACCTACTATCACATGTGGTTTAGTTTGAGCAAAGTACACCAAACTTGGAAATCAAAATCCTAAGTAAGTGTAACCCATCTTAGATGTCATACCTTGGCTTGTTAGGCAAGTATAAAGGGGAGAATTGCCCAAGCCCTAATGTAAACCCCTTTGGACAATGGGAACCCTAGAAGTATGTATGACCAAAGGGTCATGAAAACCACATGATCATGACTTGGGCCAATTATAAAAGTTGTAGTACACTTAATACCCTACAATTAATAGTAAGAGAGTGACCCCAAAAAGAATTCAGAAAAGCCCCAAAAGGTTCACCCAAGGGTTGAGCACAAAAGAAAAATCAGGATTTTTATAAGTTCAAAACCAACCCTTGGCCAAAGATCACACATGTTCACCCTCATTCAAACTTCAAAACATTTCGACCCAATTGACAAAGTGGCGCCAAATTACCTCTAAAATGCCCTGAAGGAAGTTGACCCCTACCCTAAGTCGTTTGACACGACTTGGCATAGCTTTTGTCCCGGTTTGGACAGCTATGACATAGGCAACTTCTCACCCCTCTATCTCCCTAAACTGACCGTATCTTGGCTTGGAACTCACAGCAAAAAGGTAGGATATGGAGCAGGGAAGAGACCGTACATAGTGGTTTTGCCAAGATACGCACGCTAAGGTGCTCAAATCCGCCGTTGAACCATGGCAGAAGCGAGCTCCCACGTGTTCGACGCGGGCTGACACTCGGGGGCGCGCTCAGAGCACGCCCGTGCGCAAACCCTGGTGCGCCCGCGGCCGCCCGTGACCACACTCGCGCCACGGCTATAAAGCCCGTCCCAGAGCCCGGTTGTCTTCCCCATTGCCTCCTCTGTACCACGCCTAACTCCCTCGAGCTCGCCCATAGCTCCGGCGACCTCCCCACGACCCGCCAGAGCCGCCCGAGGGCAACCACCGTGGCCAACCCTTTTCCCGCCCTCCTCCGCTCGATCCAAGCCCTCGGATAGCTCCCCTGGGAGGCCGTAAAGCTTGCCAAGGCTTAAACCGAGGACCCCCGCCACCGGATAAGCGCAATCGTGCTCGCCGGAGTTCAGAACCCCGCCGACGCACGTGGACCGTGTAAGTCTCTGCGCCATTTTTCGATTCCATGCACATATAGCCTCTACGTCATCCCGTGGAGCTCACCATGCCGCCTAATCGAACTAGATCGCCGTGGTTAGGCCGGAGCTCTCACCGCCGACGTACTCACCCGCCTACGCACGTGGACCGGCCGATTCCGGCCACCTCCGCCGTCGAGCCGTACACCGCTGTGACCGCCAGGACCTCCCGGAGCCAACCCCGCCCCTCGCCGGACCTCTCTCGCCGCCGGTAAGCCGCGCCGCCCTTTTCTTTTCCGCGGGTACTGTTTAAACCTGGGGAGGGACCGCGGGGGAGAAGAAGAAAAGGCTAGGGGTTTTTGTGCATTGTCAGTGACTCGGGGGAATAGTAGCGCAGGGGTATAACTGAGAGGATTAGTTTAGAAAGAACCTAGGGTCTTCGGTGCAAAGTGGTTTTTCCAGGAAACCTTTTTATTAATCTGATTTAAATTCAAACAGAACTTGAATAATTCATATCTTCTGTTTTGTTCACCCAAATCGAGTCAAACCAATTTCGCCAGATCTTAAATAATGTAAACTACTTAAGAAAAATATAAAACCCCTAAGAGTTACAGAAAACTTTAAGGTTTTGATTTAAATATTGATTTGGCCAAAAGCTAAATAATAATAGGAAAAATAGTTGCACTGTTAGACTGAGGTTAAGAAAATTTGGAGAAGTACCTATCACTTCCTAACCTGTTTAAAAATAATAAACCCCTCTGTACACCCAGTTAAGGTAGAGTTTACCATTTAAATCCTTTTTAGCCTAAAGTTAGAGAAAATATTAATGGAGGTTTAAATAAAGAAACAGGGAGCACCCATATTTTTGTTAGTCTACTTATTTAGTATAGTTCACTAGAAAAATTTATTGTACCCTGGTTTAGTATAAAATAATTGGGATACCTTTTATTTTAAGAAAACAAGGAAAACTTAGAAAAACCCTAGAAAAATAACCCCAAGGTGAAAACACCCCAAACCTTGGGATAATAATTGTTTTGTTATTAAGAAGATAGGAAAAATAGGAAATTTGCTGTTTGACATTTTTCAAATAACAAGGTAGTAGAAAGTGTCTTTTTGACATTAAACTTTAGAAAATCACAACTAAATAACCACCAATAAACTTTCTGTGATTTTTGGCACAGAAGCATGTTATTATTGTTAGATACCAACAAAAATAACCCTTAGGACAGAACCCACCCCTAGTTAAGAGTTATAGTGCAAAGTGACCCCCTTTGCGCAACTTTTGTTATTTTTGTCCAAGGCATACTCTTTTTATTCTGGACCTCAAATTCATAGAACAGACTATAGTGACCAAGGGTAACCCACTGTAATTTTTACAAGATTTTTGAAAATTTTGAAATCACTGTTGTAGTTCAAACCCACACTAGAATTCATAAATAGAAAATAAAGAAGGGGAAAATGAATGATGGAAATTAGTGTCACCCTAAAACCCTTTGTAAATTGTCCACTGAAATATATAAGGGAAATACAAATCCACTATGCTTATCCTTAACAAAACCTAAACCTAGAGTGATAAGCATAAACCACTAAAAGCTACGCATGACCAAGAAACCCTAAGTTACTAGCTAACTTAGTTTTTCTTCCTTTAGCATAATGTTGTTAAATCCTGCATAATCATGACATACATATTCATTGCATTCGATAGACTGCAACCTCGCTGACGGAGGGTACGTCCTCGTGCCGGAGCAAGGAGCTGCTCAGGAGGTAGCCCCGGATCCAGCACCAGAGCCTGCACCAGAGGATCTGCCTGCCACTGCTTTGGAAGGCAAGCCCCGGTTTATGCATAACCTGTTATTTATGCTATTTTACTATACTTAATGATTGTAGGATTGAATGTGCACTTAGGTGTAGGAGTTGTTTGAACCCTAGTTGCATGATCTCAGGAATCCCATTGAGATGGATACTAGTATGCTAGGTCGGGTAGTTGCTTTATTAATTAGGATCTCGGTAGAAGTCGAGTGATTTTCTAGCACTTGCGCGAGGTCAGGAATTGGTTGTTCCCACTTTCATATCATAATGATGCTGGTCTGTGGACAACAATCCATGGGGATTGGTTGTCTACGAGATGGGAAATTGGAATAAGAATTAACGTGCGGATACCTGTGTCAAGCGTTTGAACGTACTAACCACGAACCGAGAAATATGGTAAATCGGTAAGCCTAGTACCTGAGTGAACCTGCCCGCAGATTGCCCTCCTCACGCGACCTGAGACGTGGTCTCCCATTCTGGTTATGGTGGGTACAAGTGTGGTCACTGCACGACGGCAGTCGGGGTCAGTGAGGCATTGTACGCCAAGGCGGTGAGCCCCTTTCTGTTGCCAGGGAATCGATGGGGACGGTTGATATGTGTGGGGACGGAGTGCCCCTACATGTCGTGTGTTTAGGTTTACCTTGCAAGGATAAAAACTCGATTCGAATCGTCTGCTTCTTGCAGCTAATGAGACTGCTTGATCCATTATACTGCATTGAGTAACAATGGAAATGTGATGAGTTGACACAAGATGTTGATTGCTAAATATGTTTGATACCATGTATGAGTAGATAGTACACATTTAGCCTTAAGAGAGTCACACTTAAACTTGACAAAGCTAAAACTTGATTTATAAACTTAGCTAGTGCTTTTGGCAACCAAACCTCACAGCCAAACAGCTGCATGTCTAGAGGTAGAGGAGTAGACTCCTCACACCGGGTAAGTCTAGCTGAGTATTAGTATACTCAGCCTTGCTTGTTGCATAATTTTTACAAGTTCTCTGGAGGACATGGTTGCTGGAGTGACTTGGCCGTCCATCTTGCCATCGGGTTGGACAGTCGAGTGGGATCCTGCCTCGGCTGAGGAGGAGCATGAGGAGTGATGGGACAGGCTTCCCCATCTCTCTGTTTACTTATCGTTAGTTTCATTCCGCTGCACTTCGAACAGTAATGACTACTTTTGCAAAAACTCCGATGATGATGTAATAATTTAATACTCCTTAATGTATGGTTTTATGCTTTATTGTATTTGATCTGTGACTCACCATCGAGTGAGACTGTGGTACTTGATCCAGTCAGTGGCCTCGTCGGACTAGATCCGAGGGATTGACGGGTTATTCCCATTTAAGTGTGGTCTAGCCTCTAAGGCGGGACTTAGGCACTTAAGTTGGAATAATTCGGACAGTTCCGCCACACCCAGCTCCTATGGACGTGGCCGAGGAATCTCTAGCCTTAGACGTGGCTGCTGCGGGGGGCCCAGCCCCCGAGGGTGGCGCTGGTAACGACCCAGCCCCCAAGGGTGCTGGGGCAGGTTCCCTCTCTACTGCTTTCATGGATGTCCACGTTGGATCGCCTCTGGTCTAGTCCACGGAGGCCATGGTGACACACTGAAAGTTCCCTCTGCCCGGGAACAGGATCTGGATGTCGCCTAGAGGGGGGGTGAATAGGCGAATAATAATTATCACTTTATAACTGGAAATTCTTACTCTACTCGAAGGCTGGATCGCAGTGGAATGAAAGACCCTTCGAGTAGGTTGCAACGGAATAGAAGTTCCTGTCTTAAAATACCCTGCACTTCGAAGACAACTTGAACAACATATAAATATTGAAGTGCAAGTATAAACAGTAAATAAGACAGAGAAACAGCACAGAGCAGAGCACACAGACACAGGGATTTATCCCGAGGTTCGGCCAAGCCTGAAATGCTTGCCTAGTCCTCGTTGGAGTTAGCCACACCTTGGCTTGGAGTCTATTTCAACTCCATCCTCCGTTTGCTCGGATCTGTCAGTGCAACAGATAGAGCCTTCCACTATGTGGATATCAGTTACAACAATGTCGTGGCTGCTTACAATCTTCTCGATAGCACTCCGGCAGAGTAACAATGCGCTCAAGATATTGCTCGAGCTCTCAGCAGCACTTCCCCTCTCTCTAATGGCTTATAACTTCGCCTCTACACAAACTAGAGAGATACACAAGAGAGGGAGAGAAAGAATTGATCCAAATGATGTATGGACTTGTTGGCTGCACTTGTTGTGTTGTTTGAGGCGCCTAGGCGTCCCTTTTATAGCCCCAAAGGGCCTAGGAGCCGTTGGAGCTTCATTTGGATGCTCCCAGCCTTCCCTGGTTGCGGGCGCACCGGACTGTTCGGTGGCGCACCGGACAGTGAACAGTAATGGATCTGATTGACAGTTTCGTTCTCTGGAAGAGCTAGCTGTTGGTGCACCGGACAGGATACTATTCACTGACCTGTGCACCGGATAGGTCACTATTCACTGTCCTGTGCACCGGACAGAGTTACTATGCACTGTCCTATGCACCGGATAGGTCACTATTCATTGTCCTGTGCACCGGACAGAGTTACTATTCACTATCCTGTCCACCGGACAGCTACTATTCACTGTACTGTGCAACAACCAACAACACACTAAGTGTTTTTTTCTCTGTTCTTTCTTCGTTTGACTTCAACTTTTGGGAGGATTTTCCTGAGACTTAAACAAACACATTTAGAGTATAATCCAATTGATTTAGTCCTAGAAACTTACCTCTTTCTTGTTCTTCTCCTA
Source organism: Zea mays (assembly GCF_902167145.1). Classification (NCBI taxonomy): domain Eukaryota; kingdom Viridiplantae; phylum Streptophyta; class Magnoliopsida; order Poales; family Poaceae; genus Zea; species Zea mays. Next base: position 116,142,454 of record NC_050096.1, read on the forward strand.
GCTTTTCTATTTCTCCTCAAGCAGAGATTAGAATGGCACTTTCTCTACAGAAAGAGTTAGAGAGCAGACCAAGGCACCAAACTTGTAGTAAGAGGTGTATGCAAAATGGTTGAACACTCAAACCTTACATACTTCATCTTCTTTATCGTTTTACCCAATTTGGCATGTTTGAGGTCCATGTTGGACTCTAAACCATCAAGTCAACTTGACCTGATATAGATTGACATATCTGAGCTCCAACCCCCTTGTTTACTTCCCGAGCTTGATCTTGAGCCTTATGACTTACACCACATAACTGTAGATGTTGCCTCATTGGTTGTAAGTCATGTCCTTATGTAGTGATCCTTGATGCACCATAACTCTTGTTAACTCGATCAACCTTGACTTTGCAAGTCTTCTTCTTCACCCCTAGCTTTGGGTTCCTGGTCTCCTTGACCTTCTCCCGTGCACTCAGTACCTCGAAGCTCTTCTTGCCTCCATCCTTGGCTTGATCGGTTGTCTCTGAGTTACGCACATCGAGTCTCACTTAAGCAATGTCCATCTTAATTGTGATGTCCATTATCTATAGATAATCTAGTCTTTGGACCATCACACTTGTTCACTTGTGTTGAACCATGTTAGCTTTGCATTAAGCACCTGTTCAACACTTAGCACACTTGTTAGTCCTTTAATTGGGTTGTCATCTAAACACCAAAACCCACAAGAGAGCTTTCACACGCCCTCCTACGGCTCTCGTCGGTCCAGTCACTTTAGAGGCCAGTGAGCCGGACGCCACAGGTCTGCTAGCGGGTGATGGGGCTAAAGTGTCATGCTCTTGATATTAATCCTGCTGATCTACCGTCGCCGGGCAATGTACCAACTCTTCCTGCTTTGGGCCTTCCCCTGTTCCTTTCCAATCTTCAGGTGAGTCAACTTTTAGCTTTTTGCTATTCTTACTGGCGAATTAGCTTTTTTGCTTATCTGTACATGTCACAGGATTTTGGTGGCGGTGTACCTGCCCAACTAAGATCTTGCGGTGCTCCTATCCCCGACCAAGCCTCCTCTCTGATGCAGTGGAATCCTCTACTGCTCCAAAACAGATAAATGACATGAAGGCGTCGAATATTTGTTAGTGAACCTGTAGTTTTCCTTATTTGCTCTCGTTACTTGAATCATTCTGAATCCTGAGCTCTCCCTTTGCTGCTTTATCAGATTTGACTTGGCGTTGCTCTGACCTTGAAGAGAAGTATTCACAGAGCCAAGCCAACTTAAATCAAACTTCTTCTTTTCTGGGCGGTGCTCGTTCCCTGAACTCCACTTTGAATGCACAGCTCGATTCCGAGAAGATGGCTCACGAGGTAAATTTCCTTAACTGCTCTTGCTTTGCTCGCCTTGCTTTGATGCTTATTGTTGTTCTTGCTTAGAGGAGGAGAAACAAGCACTCACTGCTTCCCGTGATAATCTAGACAGGCTATATCATGATGCTAGTACCTCTTTGGCCATCCTGGAGAGAAGCCATCGCTTTACCATGTTTGATCTAGACCATCACCAAGACGAGCTACGAGCGTCTCAGGATGAAGTCTCTCGACTTGGCCAGCTGCTGTCTACCAAGGACTCTACTATCAAGGAACTGCGTACCTCTAAGAAGCTTATCATGCAGGAGCTGGAGGCTGCACAACTTGCTATCAAGACCTTGGAGGACAATTGTGTCGTCCTAAAGGCTCAGCATGATAGGGCCATGGACAAATATGTTCGCGCTGGGCGAATCCTGATAAGGAGACCCGGTGTCATAGTGCCTGATGATATCGTTGCTGATGTCAGGGCCGCGCCTGATGCCGCAAACCGTCCATCCTCTTCGGTAGCCCCTGCAAAGGATGCTGTCTGCAAGGATACTTCGGCGTAGTGATTTGCCTGCAAGACACTTATTTATCGAGTTAGCATCTTTTAGAGAAAAGATGTAATATGAATTCTGCATGTGTGTAACAGTTATGTTAGAACTGATCGTTCCGTGGGCAGGGTGTTGGAAAACACCCCTAGTACTTGTAAGCGAGATATTTCTTTCTTCGAAGTACTCCTAATGTGAGTTAGTTATTTTGCTACTAGGGTACACTGGTCACACTAAATCATGTGAGTGTGAGCATGCCGCATCGACTTAAGATGATTGTTCTGTTAGTAGGGTATAGTGGTCACCCTAAGTTAAGTGAGCGTGAGCATGTCACACTGTTTTAAGGTGTTTCCGACTTAATCCAATTGCTCCATTAGTAGGGTATAGTGGTCACCCTAAATTAAGGGAGCGTGAGCATGTCGCACCGACTTAAGGCGTTTTTGACTTAAGCCGATTGCTCCGTTAGTAGGGTATAGTGGTCACCCTAAGTTAAGTGAGTGTGAGCATGTCGCACCGACTTAAGGCGTTTCCGACTTAAGTCGATTGCTCTGTTAGTAGGGTATAATGGTCACCCTAAGTTAAGTGAGCCTGAGCATGTCACACCGACTTAAGGCGTTTCTGACTTAAGCCGATTGCTTCGTTAGTAGGGTATAGTGGTCACCATAAGTTAAGTGAGCTTGAGCATGTCGCACCGACTTAAGGCGTTTCTGACTTAAGCCGATTGCTCCGTTAGTAGGGTATAGTGGTCACCCTAAGTCAAGTCATGCCGGTTTCGAGTCAAGTCCAATTAGAGTCAGTCTGCCAATCAAGAGTTTGAACGCCTTTGGGAAATGAAAGCTTTATTGATGATGAAATCTTCTAGTTACAGAGTACAACTTTTCTTCAAGAATTTTTGAGGCATTGCTAAGAGTAGAACTTTCTGAGGTGTTCTATGTTCCACAAGTTCCCCACTTTTGTGCCAACCATCTGAGTAAGTCGATATGACCCCGGTCGCATGACCTCTGCCACAATGAACGGTCCTTCCCATGGTGGTGACAACTTGTGCCGTCCCTCCCCCGTTAGAATTCGGTGGAGGACCAAGTCTCCCACTGCAAAAGATTGATGCCGCACAGCTTTGTCGTGGTAGCGCCTCAAAGTTTGCTGGTACCTGGCCGACTGAATTACTGTGTTCAATCGTTCTTCCTCCAGCACATCAATGTCTTCTAGCCTAGTTGCTTCTGCCTTAGCTATGTTTTCAAAAGTCAACCTCGGTGCCCCGAAAATCAGATCAGCATGCAGCACTGCATCCGACTCATAAACCATGAAGAACAGGGTATTTCCATGCAGAGCTCGACTGGGTTGAGTTCGCAGACTCCAGACCAAGTATGGCAGTTCTCTGATCCATTTTCCTGCAAGATTTTCGCTCTTGTCAAATACCTTTTTTTGAGTGCTTCCAGTATCATTTTGTTGGCTCTTTCCACCTGGCCATTGGCTCTTGGATGTGCCACTGATGTGTACTTGATCTGGATGCTCCTTTGCTCGCAGAAATCGAAGAACTCAGAGTTGGTGAAGTTGGACCCCAGGTCAGTGATGATGCTATTCAGTATCCCGAACCTGAATATTATATCCTGGATAAACTCCACTACTTTTGCTCAGGTTAAAGAGGCAATTGGCTTGTACTCTATCCATTTCGTGAATTTGTCGATGGCAACTAGTACATGAGTATAACCTCCCTGAGCCTTCTTGAAAGGTCCGATCATGTCCAACCCCCAGCATGTAAACGGCTAGGTTACAGGAATGGTTTGCAGCTGCTGTGCGGGCAAGTGTTGTTGCTTGGATAATAACTAGCATGCCTCGCACTTCTGGACTAACTCGGCAGCGTTGCTCTTCGCGGTTGGCCAGTAGAAACCGGATCTAAAAGCCATCCCTACCAGAGTCCTTGATGCGGCGTGCATGCCGCATTGTCCGGCATGAATTTCATCCAATATCTGCTTCCCAGTGGCCGAGTGGACGCATTTCATGAAGACTCCTCCTGCGCCTCTCCTGTACAGCAAACCCCCTATGATGGTGTAGTGGGTTGACCGCCTTGCGATGCATTCTACCGCGACCTTGTCATCTGGCTCTTCTTCAATTTTAATGTACCTGATGATAGGCTCTCTCCAGTCATTGGGGTCTGCCTCTGGCTAACTTAAGGCATTGCATTCCTCCACCTGACCCGTGAGGATGCTCGGTTGTGATATTTCTTGGATGAAGATCCCAGGTGGGGCCCGGGCCCGACTGGACCCTAGCTTTGACAATGCATCTGCTGCTGCATTGCGATCCCTTTCCACGTGATGGAACTCCAATCCTTCGAACTTGTCTTCCAGTTTTCGCACTGTTGCACAGTATTTGCCCATTGAGTCGGTCGAGCAGTCCCAATCCTTGTTTATTTGGCTTATGACCACTAGCGAATCGCCATATACCATCAGCTTCTTGATGCCGAGTGATACTGTGATGCTCAGCTCGTGGACCAGTGCTTCATACTCTTTTGCATTATTTGAAGCTGGAAACAACAGTTGGAGTGCATACTTGAGTTATTCACCTCCAGGAGCAATAAAGAGAATCCCTGCTCCCACTCCTAACCACTTTAGCGAACCATCAAAGTACATTTTCCACACCTTAGTAACTTCTGGGCTTTCCGGGACCTAGTGCTCAGTCCATTCTGATACGTAGTCAACCAATGCCTGAGTCTTTATTGCCGTGCGAGGCCAGAACTCTATGTCATGAGCTCTGAGCTTGCACGCCCACTTGGGTATCCTCTCGATGGCTTCCTTGTTGTGGAGGATATCACCTATCGGGAATCCCGTGATTACTATGACTTTGTGATCGTCAAAGTAGTGCCGAAGCTTGCGAGCAGTTAGAAGTACCGCGTACAGCAACTTCTAGACTTGAGGATATCTTATCTTCAAGGGCTCGAGGACTTCGCTGATGAAGTAGACTGGGTGTTGCACCGGGTATGCATGTCCTTCCTTCGCCCGCTCGACTACTAATGCAGTGCTTACCATGTGAGTCGTACAGAAGATGTAGAGGAGCAGATTTTCTGCCGGCTAACCAGGCATGGCTCGGCGCAGCGGCTTGAGCACCGGTGGTGTGGTTAAGAATTTCTTTAGTGCCTCTAGAGCTTCCGGTGCCTCTATGGTGCACTGAAACTTGTCAACCTTCTTGAGCAATTTGTAAAATGGCATCCCTTTCTTGCCTAGCCTTGAAATGAACCTGCTCAGGGCTGCCATACATCCAGTAAGCCTTTCCACCATCTTCTGCGACCACGACGCTTCCATTCTTGTAACACCCCAGTGTTACTTAGGGTTTTTCCCAGTACCCCAACTTGTGATCCTTATCACATGTGGCCCTATTGATGCAAGAGACACCCAAACTTGAGGGATTAAAGCCTAAGTTAAGTCTTTTTCAGCTCAAGAATCATACTCTAAGCACATCATGCAACTCAAAGTGAGAAAAGCATCCAAAACCCTAACACCATTCAAATTGGCCATTTGAGCACAAAAAGGGAATTGGAGAAAAGACTTGGGAAAAATACAAAATATTAATACGAACCAATTAACAAAGTTATAGTGCATTAAATAAACTACAAAATGTAGTAAGGAAGATTGATCATTTGGATTTTGCAAAATTCCCAAAACAGCCCATGAAGTAAAGCCTCTATGGAAAATTCAGAATCTGAATTTCGACCTCTTCCCAAAGATCAGTTGTGTTCTCTATTTTTCAAAACTCGAATCCACAAAGTCTAAATATCAAAGTGGCGCAAAACTACCTTGAAAACACCCTGGCGAAGTGTAAGGCCAAAAATCAGTATAAGAAAAAAATTATTATTATTAATAAAATAAATATATGAAGAGATAAATTAGTAAATTTAGTTATCTCAAATTATACTTGAAGGAACAATAGGAGTGAGTTTCATAATTCTAACATCTATCAAATAAATAAAATAATTAAATAAATATACATCTATTGCATCATAGTTGATTTTGAGTATGTATTAAAGAATTGAATCCCTAAACTTTATCTTGGAATTGAATTTTAAATTTGTAAATCAAAAGGGGATAGAAAATAGAGAATGAGAAGGAAATTTTGGGATTTAAGAAAAGAGAAGGAAATACCAAACAGATGAGGTAAAATAAAATATATAAATAAGAATATATTTCTTTACACTAATATTTGAATTTGGTACATTTTTATCCATGGTGTGATTCATAACAAAAATTTAAAGGTAGACTTGAAAATCAAGAAAAATGGCAATAGGAAAAGAAAGAAAAGGAGAAAAGAAATGTTATAAAATACAAATAAATTCATAAATGAATAAATCCTATATTGGTAAGTTCAAATTGAATATATAATCTGAGAATAAGCTTGCCACAAAGTTTGGGAAATTTAAACTTGGAATTGATTTGAAATTGAACTTGAAATAGAAAGAAAACAAAAAGGATAAAAAATAGGACTTGCATGCGCTTGGGCCAACCTTCTCTCCCACTCGGCCCATTTCTGTTTTTCCATCCGCGCGAGGCCCATCTCCACTTGTATTCCGCACAGCCCACTTCCCCCCTTCTCTTTTCCACTGTGACACTGTCATTGGGTCCTGTCCGTCAGGGTCTTCATCCCCCTCTTTGCGCGCTCCGCGATCGGATTTCCGCGCATGGCGGCGGTACTGCGCCACCGGCCGTGAATCCCGGGCTGTTGCAACCGCCCGATTAGACCCCCGTCGTCACTATTTAACTCACCGGGCCCTCGCGACCTCCTCTCTCCTCGTTCTCGCTCGCGTGCGCTCGGTTACCGGAACCACCGCGCCACCGCGCCGTGTCGTGGTGGGGATTTTTCCGCCGCCACCAGGAAACCCACCGGCAGCCGCAATCGGGGGGCAATATCTGGTTGGGGTGCTTCGTAGGGTTGCACCGAGTCTTGTTAATGCATCTACGGGCGCACTAGATGGTTGGGACTGCTCACCGGAGCTCTGCGGGCAGCTCCGGGCCGCATCGGTGCCATGGTCAGGACTCCTCACTTCTCAAATTACCGTTAAATTTTCCCTTTCGCGCTCACCAGGGCCCCTGCTACGATTAGTTCTCTTTAGATCGGGGTTTGTTGCACTAATGCGGTGTATGGGCGTGCCCAGTATGGCCGCCGCCGCGGTAAGCGCGCGTTCCGCCGCTTGCGCACTGGCGTGGGGTGGAAGACGGCGTATGGGCTGTCCGATCTTTGACGAGCGCGTAAGATTAGTTCGTGTTGTAAGGAGCCTGGGCCATCGGATCGGAATTGAAGGGATACGATTCGATCGTGGGGATACCGATTCGGGGGCTTAATTTCGACCATTGATTGTCTATCCAATGGTTTGGGTTAGATATGGGCGTGGAGTGTTGCGGTACATGGATCCCGGATCAAACGGTTATCATCGCGTACCGGTTCATGAAGAGATAATCTAATTTACACCGCCAGTTTCTGATCTGACGGTGCTCGTTGTCCGATACCCTTTCGGCTAGCCATCTTTACATAAGAGCCCTCGGAGGAAATGAAATTCAGCCCACAGTCCAGGCGGCTAATGCTCTGTGTCTTAGAGATTCTCACACTAGGGCCCCTGCGGATTTCTGGATTCATGCACCCAGTCCTGGGAGTTAGAAAATTAGATAAATGGATTTAAAAATAGATTTTAAGATGACAATAATAGCTAGAATTTGTTTAATTCATACAAAATTCATATTGAGTCAAAATTAATCCATTTCAGTTTCTATAATTTTCTAATATTATTGTTTATCACATAGTACCACTGATTTGACATGAAAGCCACTTTAAAATTTATTTCCTAATTAATCTTATATCAAATATATAAAACCTTAAGAAATTCATAACTCATCCATTTTAACTCTGATTTGATCCATTCAAGTTGTGTTAGTCTCGTATGAATATTTACTATGCAATAGCAACATTTATTATATCATGTCTTATTCTTTTATAATTAGGTCTTTATTTAACTTATGTTGGTTAGTCTCGTTAAACTACTACGGAACAATTGGATCTATACCATTAAAAGATCCAAACTTTAGATATATACCATGGACCCCACATGTCATTGACTCATGTGGACCCACATGTAAGTGAGATAGTAATGGTATGGATCCAAAGTGGTGATCTTTTAATGGTATGGATCCAAATTTCCCCTACTACTTATCATTATAATCTACTAGAATATAATCTATGGTCAATTTATAACTTATCATTATAATCTACTAGAATATCATTAAGTTGATGTAATTATTTATAGAATAACCTCTTATATGATTTATATTAACCAATTTATAATATAGTTTAACATTTTAATCACATAAATCCTCTATAAAATCATAACTCCTTAACCGTGACTCCGATTTTAGTGGTTCTCGTTCCCACGATTTTGTAGCAACGCGTAGATTATTATTATGTTGTATGTTCTTATGTTTGGTGTGATGTTAATTTTGTCTATACCATGTTTGTTTGTATTGCTACGACTAGCGTGAGGTCACGAGGATCTGAAGAATCATCCTGGTACCTGGAATCTCAAGTGCTAGGCAAGTTGTGCCCTTGATCCATTTTTGTTATCCAATAATATTCTTTATTATCACTATTCATGCATAGGTTTAATTTTGATGGGACCCAATAGGTCACCCTAGTCTGTTTATCCTGTTTACCTTGTTTACCCCTGATTCACTTGGGTAGTTATGCTATTGCATTATGTGGTTTCAGGTTAATATTTCATTATATCCATGTTCCTATTATTCTGTTATGTTATTTATGTTCATGATAAGATCATTATGTTAATGGGAACATGGAGCGACCACCCGGGAAAACAGTGCTACCACAAGGGTTTAATGAGACACCCTTGGCTGATTAATTAGGAAAGCTAGTGGATGACTACCTTACCCGAAAGGGGCAAGGGCAGTAGGGGAGTGGTCAGTGTAGGGAGGTCCTTGGGTTGATTTTGCTGCAATGGCGGTCAGGCGAGGGATTCCTGCACTAGAGCTTCCAATAAACTATAGCGGGTTTTCTGAAGCTAGTGGAACATTGTAATGGCCTCGTAGTGTTATCCTGCCTCGCTTCCTTGGTAGAGGTGTATGGGATTCATGACCCCTTGGCAGATGGGTAACATGACTTGTGGGTAAAGATGCGCAACCTCAGCAGAGTGTAAAACTGGTATACTAGCCGTGCTCACGGTCATGAGCAGCTCGGACCCTCACATGATTAATCTATGGAATTAAAACTCGATTTTTCATTTGTATCGCATTGGGATTATTTTATTTTTACTTTTACTTATTATTACTAAGGTTTGGTATTTACTTATACTTAGTAATTTCTAGTAAAATTTTGACCAACTTATAAAAGCAATGCTCAGCTTTAACCCCTATTGTATCAGCTTTACACATCACATGAACTCCCACCTTTGGTGAGTTCATGCCACATTATTCCCCACAACTTGTTGAGCGATGAACATGTGTGAGCTCACCCTTGCTGTCTCACACCCCCCACAGGAGAAGACCAGTTGGTTCAAGAGGAGCCACACATCGAGGAGTTCGATCGATCTAGGTGGCGTCTCCTAGTTAACTTTCTGGCGCCAAGGATGGATTTTAGATTCTGTTATATTTATCTTTTATTTTGTAAGACTTCCGCTATGTAATAAATACTATGATTATATTGTAACATTTATCTCTATACACTCTGTTATTATATATGTTGTCTTCTTTGGCACATGTATGAGATGCACCCGGCTTTGTCCCTTAAAGCCCGAGTGTGACACAAAGTTTGAGAAATTTTCTCAACCATTTGACATGATCTTGGCGTGGATTTTCTCAGGACTCGACCTTGTGACACTGACACATTGGCGACGCGACAACTCTCTGTCCATGACTCGAAACCACTCAACTTCCACACACAAACGACAGAGCTCAGTCGGGGGAACATATCTTACAATGGGATCTTGCCCAAATTCGCGAAGATTTGGAGCCTATGAACGCTTGAATGCGACCACACTATGTGTCGCCACGTGTTCGATCGCGTGCTCAAGTGCTCGGTCACGCACTGGCCGCTCTCTGCGCGCGCTGCGCATGGTCGGCTCCTTTCCCTGCGCCTGTGCCCAGCCGTGCCTAAGGGCGCCTATAAGTCCCCCTGGTGCGCAGCAGTTCACCCCTCACCCCGCCTCACTCCCCGAGCAGAAACCCCAACTTCGGCGAGCTCTACGCCGCCCGCCATTTCCGCCCGAGCACGCCCACTATGGACCGGCCGCTCCATCCCACCTCCACCAAAACAACTCCACTGCTAGCTTCCCTAGAGCCCCGTAGAGCTTCTGGAGCCCTCAAACCGAACGCTACTTCGCCGGGGGCACCAGATCGCCATCACCGGACTCCAGCCGACTGCCGCCGCACGAGGACCCACGGTGAGCCATTCCCAAATTCCTCGCACCCACGACATAACTGACCTCCCATGAAGCTCCCTGAGCACTTTGATTTAACTCTACCGCTGTGAGCAGGCCTGAGCACGCACCGCCGATGAGCCCGACTACCTGCGCACGTGGCCAGCCCACCTCCGGTCACCACCACCGACGACCCGCACCTCGACGTGACTGCCAAAGATCCCCGGACCTCACCCGACGCTTCGCCAGACCTCTACCGTCGCCGGTAAGCCACACCACCGCTTTTTCTTCCTCGGCTACTGTTCAGGCGAGAGAGGAGTGCGGGTTAGAGAGGGTAAAAGGACAGGGGGTTAAGTGTTAAGTCAGCGACACGTATGAATAGTTCTCCGAGGGCACGGTTTAAACGACTCGGATAAGAATAAGTCCAGGGACCCCGATGCAAAGTCGTTTTCCTTTAAACTTTTATGTTTATTCTTTTCCAAATGAGCAGGGAACTTGAAAAATTCATAACTTGAGTTATGTTCAACCAACTTTGGTCAAACAAATTTTGCTGGGACCTACATATTATAAACTATCAAGGAAAAATAGTAAACCCCATGGTTCCTATAATACTTTCTAGAGTTTTGATTTAAATTAGAAAACTACCCAAACCTTATTAATAGAAGGAAAAATAGGAATAATTCTATACTGAGCTAAAAAAAATTGTAGAGATACTTACCTGGTATATACATTGTTTAAAAATACTGAGCACCCCATTATACAAAAATAACCTAGGAATGCCCATTAAAGGTTATTTCTGCCCAAACTTTAGAAAAATAAAAAAGACAGTAGAAAATGAAAACCAGGGAATGACCATATTTTTCCTAGTATGCCTAAGTTACATTAAACCTAGGAAAAATAAATGGAACTAGAGTTTAGTGCTAATCCAAGGTTATAATTTTAGTTGGCATTAACAAATAAAAAAGCCATGAGTAAAAATATAAGGACAAATACAATAATGACAAGAAAAATTCAGTAGGCCTCTAACTACTAGAACACCACTACAAAAATGATAAACACCCCAACCCATCACAATAAGTGAGTTGAACAATTAAAACTTGAAATTGGCCCATGCTTTAAATAAATCATGAGAAAGCCTAAAAATGTGCAACACTGGGCAAACAAATTTTTACCCAATTACTTATGAAGTGAACCACCAGAGAAAAATATGAAATTTAATTAAAATGTAAGGTAACACACATTACCCCCTACCCCATGAAAAAGTCCATATATTCCAAGAAATGCTACCACCCTTTCCCTTGGGCGAAAATTTGCCAAACTCTAGAATGATTGCTCTTGCGCAAAGAAGAAAATAGAAAAATTAGGAAATCTATTGTTTGACATTTTTCAAGTATATTGGTAGTAGAAAGCACCACTAGGCCCAAAAACTTTAGAAAATCACAATAAAATGACCAATAGGTATCATTGGCTAAAACTGGATACAAAGTCATATTATTGCACCTAAATGCCAGTAAAAATAAGCCTTAAGAAATAATTCACTGTTAAAAGAGAGTTGTAGTTCAAAGCACCCCTCTGTCCTAAAACTTAATATTTTTGTACAGAGTGAACCCTTAACATTTTAAACCCCAAATTTTGAGACTGAGAATTATACACCAGTGAGAAACTATTGTAAGTTTTACAGAATTTTTGGAAATTTATAAAGCTATGTTGTAGTTCAAACCCAGTTTAAAAAGCATAATAGAAAAAAGGGAAAAGAGAGAATTGGTAAGAATAATAAATCTCACCCACAATGATTTCAGCAAGGATCATGATAAACTTTTCACTAAGACACTAAAAGAAAATTAGTGGGACACTAAAATAATATGACCACTTAAACTTGACCATACTTGACCCTAAAATGGCTAAGTATACCACTAGAACTCCCAAATTTAAGATTTAGCCTTACCTTATCAACTTGATCATTTTTATTACTACTACATTGCATATCATGGCATACATGTATCTCACTCATTGCATTCATTAGTTTGCAACCTCGCTGACGGAGAGTACGTTCTCATTCCCGAGCAAGGAGTTGTCCAAGAGGAAGTCTAGGAGCCAGCTCTCGAGCGTGCCACCGAGGATCTTCCCGTCGCCCCAGCATTTGAAGGCAAGCCCCGGTTTTATGCATAACCGTTTATATATGCTACTTTACTACACTTAATATTCGTAGGCTTGTAATGTGCACTTAAGTGTAGGAGTTGCTTGAAACCCTTAGTTGCATAAACATAGGATTCCTTTTTGAGATGGATACTAGTATGCTAGGTCGAGTAGCTGCTTTGCTAATCTGGATCTCGGTAGAAGTCGAGTGATTTTACTAGCACTCGCGCGAGGTCAGGCATTGATTGTATTCATCTTGATAACGGGATCTATGATGGTCTATGGACTTAGATCCAAGGTGGATGCCTTGTCTATGAGACAGAAATGGAATTAAGGATTAACGTGTGGATACCTGAATCAAGCGTTTGAATGTACTAAACATATGTTGGGAAATATGGTAACTGGTAAGCCTAGTACATGATTGAACCTGCCCGCAGACTTCACCCCTCACTGGACCTGAGACGGGTTCTCCCATGCTAGCTATGGTGGGTACGAGTGCGGCCGTTGCATGACGGCAGCCGGGAACAATTGGAGCATTGTACACCAAGGTCGTGAGCCCTATTCTATTGCCAGGGTGTCACACCCGGTTTTAAAAGGCAAACCGAATGCGAACCATGTACGTGCCAGGATCAGCAATTCACGTACAGATCAGTTACATAACATGGACATCATCACACAGTGCTAAAATAGTATTAAAAAGGGAAATAATAGTCGATTACATCATGATGTCTGAGACATCCACATAGTCTTAACAATAATCAAAGTGCGAAAACGAAATGTAGATAACGCGGCCTTCACAGGCAGCCGACTGGGGGTTGCCGCTAACCCACACCTAGAACTCGTCGTAGTCTTGGAACTCCTGGAAGTCTCCTTCCACGGCTTCATCTTCTCCTGAGCAGTGGTTGCAATGCTGACAACCTGGGGATGGGGGGGGGGGGGGGGTTTGGTGTGTAGAGCAAGGGTGAGTACACATCAACATACTCAGCAAGTATCCTGTTTGGCTGTAGTGGACTAGCTTTATGTGGGGGTAAGTCAAGCAGTTGCTTTTAGTTGGTCAGATTATTATTTACTAATAGAAAGCCAGGTTTTAACATTAACCCAAGTTATTAGCCCGATGTACCCTTTCCAAACGGAAAGAATACCACTTACCAGCACCATAGTCATAACCAGAACCATCAATCTCATTGCCACCTGTAAACCAAAATGTCTCTGATCAAGTACCACTAATCACTGGAGCTCCCTTGGCCGCTCATAACCGCGAGCACGGCTGATATATCAGTTTTCAAACACTCTGCAGAGGTTGTGCACTTTATCCACAAGCCGTGATTCCCTTTCTGCCCGGAGATCATGACTCTCCATTGATCACTACCAAGGTGACCCAGCAGGGCATCACTATGTAGCCTTTACAAAGATTCCCCGGGGCTGTAGCCACCCGTTAGGTTTCCTAAATGCACCGCACTCCTCCCCAAGGGGCGAACCCAAGCTTGGCAGAGCGAGCCGCATACACCGAGCCCCATTGACGGCACAACGGCTAAGCGAACTACAACCCGGATCCTCTAATTATTCAGCTAAGGGCATCCCATTCCACCCTCATGGTTGCACTGTTTTCCCGGGCAGTCATCCAAAGAACAGGTCCTTACGGAGAGGCACTCGAGAAACCGCTCGAGCCCCCTTGAAGACCACAAGTATAACATCATAATAAGAAGAGGGGAAACAGCGTATCATAGATAATCTCATCATGTTCATTGATTATAGTTGAGCAATAGCATAAAGCTAAACAATAATAATCCAACCCAAATAGGTAAACAAGGACATGGATAACAAAGCTAGTAAATCCTTAGGCATAAATGTGTAATGCGAGAGGTGAATTAAAGAATGAGTAGGACAGAGATAGGTCAAGGGACACTTGCCTCCACCAACCGACTGCTGCTCAGGGGCTTCTCCTGCGAGTTCCTCGGGCTCTTCAACCAGATCGTTCTCTATGCGGTTGCAAACATACATACATCCATCCATTGAAATTAGGAAACCAACAGTACACCACACAAGAGAACAATTAGATTAAACATGCATAGCATATGACATGCGATATTGCATTTACCATGGTTAGAAAGAAACAAGGAAAGGTCTCGCAGGGGTTAGAGCTTATGCTCGAGGCGCACTACGGGTAGACGAATAACTAAACGTTACGTGCTCTAGTTCTACTTAGCTTCAATAATAAGGATTAGCTACATGCACTAATGGAAACGTGACCCCTTTTAATAGATTAACATTAAATGAGATAGACGATTAGCTATACAAATTAACTAACGTAATCAATTTCTAAATTGAGTCTCCTATTTTATTAACATGAACAATGTGATTAGCGCGCATAAAATATGGGGGGGTAGACGGGGACGTCTGGGGTAGACGTGGGCACGGCGAGCCGTGCCAAGGCACTGCGCACTACGCGAGCACGCGCGCGAAGCCGCACGCACGTGCCGCGAACTGACCGTGCGCACGTCGGGGCCGCGCGCTGGCCGAGCTCAACGCCGCACGCCATAGGCACGCTGGGCCGAGCTCGAGGCCGCGCCGGGGCCGTCATGACGCGAGCAAGGCACACCGGGGCGGGCGGGCGAGCACGGAGCACGGGCGGGGCGGGGCACGGCCAGGGCCGGGACGGCGCGGGGCCGAGGCGGTGCAGCCGGGGGCCGGCGGGGCTGGGGGCGGCGCGGACGGGGCGGCGCGGCCGGGCCGGGGCGACACCGGGGTGGCGCGGCCGGGGCGGGGCCGGGCGCGGGGCGGCTCGGCCGGGGCGGCGCGAGGTCGGGGCGGGGGCGGGTCGCCGGGGCGGGGGCGGGTCGCCGGGGGCGGCGCGAGGTCGGAGCGGGGGTGGCTCGCCGGGGCGAGCGCGGGGGCGGCTCGCCGGGCGGGGCCGAGGCCGGGGAGAGGCGGGGCTCGGCGGGGCGGCGCGAGGGCGGCCGGGCGGGTGCGCGGCGGCTGCGCCGCGGTCGGAAGCCGGCGGGCGGGGAAGGGGGAGGGAGAAGAGGGGAGGGGGGCCTCACCGCGGCGAGGGAGGGCGGCACGGCGGCGGCGGCGCAGGGAGAGGGCGGCGGCGGCGGTTAGGGCAGGGGAGAGGGAGAGAGAATGACGGGCGGGGCCCGCGGGGAGGAGAATTTTTGGGGGGAGGGGGCGCGGCTGGGCCGCTTGGGCCCAAAGAGGGGCGCGCGGGGGTGGGGGGGCTGGGCCGGCCGGGGCGGCCCACGGCGCGGGGGAGGGAAAGGGGAGGGGGCGCGGCTGGGCCGGACGCGAGGGGGGCGGCTGGGCCAAAAATGGGGAAGGAGGGGGGAGGGGAGAGAGGAAAGGATTTTCCTTTTTTCTAAAATCTATTTTCCTAGATGAATGCATTTACATTTTTAAACAATCAAAAAGTATGCATGGTTCGGCATGGTGCATCACACCAAATAAAGTATTTTAGGGTTTTGCTTTACACGGGATCCCAAGCCGAATCCCGCTATAACTTTGGAAAAGATCAAGGTTTAGTGAGGAGAAAAGGGAAAAGGAAAGGGTAACGCCTGAATTTGGTGAGGGAAAAGAAGAAAAAATTCTACCCCCAAATTCAGGGCGTTAGACAGGGAATCGATGGGGACGGTTGACGTGTGTGGGGACGGAGTGCCCCTACATGTTGTGTGTTTAGGTTTACCTTGCAAGGTTTAGAAACTCGATTCGAATCGTCTGCTTCTCGCAGCTAACGAGACTACTTGACCCCTTGTACTGCATTGAGTAAAAAGCGAAATGAGTTTTTACTTGATATAACATGTTGATTGTACTAAATGATTGGTACCATGTATGCTTAGAAAAGGAGCAAACCTAGCTAAAATAAGTATGCTAGAATTGAAAAAGCTAAAAATTGATTTTAAACTAAGATAGTGCTTTTGGCAAACCAAACCCCTCAGCCAAACAGCTGCATAGTCTAGAGGTAGAGGAGTAGACTCCTCACACTGGGTAAGTCTAGCTAAGTATTAGTATACTCAGCCTTGCTTGTGGCACAATTTTTGCATGTACGCTATAGGACATGGTTGATGGTGTGACTTGGCCTTCCACCCTACCACCGGGTTGGACGGTTGAGTGGGATGCTGCTCTGGCAGGAGAGGAGCAGGAGGAGTAGTGGGCCAGGCCTTGCCCTATTCCTCAGTATTCAACATTATCAATTATCCGCTGCACTTAAATTATGAACTTGTTCTCTATGGTTAAAACTCTGATTATTGTAATAACTCTAGTACCTTAATTTGTGGTTACATGTTTATTGTATTCTCTCTGTGACTCACTTTCGAGTGAGCTAGTGGTATTTGATCCCGGGGAAGTGGCTTTATCAGACTGGATCTGAGGGACTGACAGGTTATTCCGATTTAAGTGTGATGTTGCCTCTAAGGGTGCGACTCGGGCACTTAAGCTGGAATAATCTGGGCGGTTCCGCCACAGCTGGTATTGGAGCGAATACCACCACAGAGAAATCAATAAGTCATGAATACCAACTTTTCAAAAATAAAAACTGCTTAGAAACCAGTATTGGAGTCGTTAGGACTAGAACGCTAGACCTAGGACGAAAGGCCTTAGAAATAGTGGGAAAACAGGTGGCTAATTAAGTAGGCCATATAGGCCAATTTTAGAAGTATAAGGATGCCTCAAAAGCATCTTTCGGATCGGTGAGGAGACGTTCCATCCAACATGCATGCATTATAAAACATGAAAGGATTAGAAATTAAAGGAAAAATGCATCTAAGTGTGAATGTAACAAATAGGGATAATAATAAATAACATAAGGAGTAGAATCTAATCTAACCCACCTCCTTTTAACAACCTGGGCACATGTATTCCTTTCCACTACCATAATGTTTACATCTAACCCTCTTTCACAGATGACTTCACCAACCCCCATCAGCGGAGGAGACATTCGTTTTAGTTCCGACTACCTTTCCCATGAGGGTTTCCCTTCCATCTTGTGGGAGGTGCTCACCTCCGTCGGTTACCCTACACCCCCTATGTACACGGTGCAGATGTACGAGGGGCATCGGGTGCCCCGTTGCCGAGTCTGGCTGACTCTGGAGCCTCACCCTCTGTAGCCAGGTTGGAGTTCCCTTGACTTCGAGACTATTGTATTCAAGGCAGATGACACCACCGAGGCTGCAGCTATGAAGACCCTGACGACCTTCTATGGCTACCATCCCTTGGAGATGGTAATGCACCCACTGTGACTCTTCCCCATTGAGAAGAGGGATGACCCCATGTGGTGCAACCGAGTGAGCCACGTGAAGGATGTGTGGGCCATGCATGTCAAGATGGGATTATCATTGTTCAGTGCATGAGTGCACTGTACCGCCTTTAGGCCCTGCAAAGTGACGCCATGGCACACCTCACTAACCTTGCTTAGACCACTAAGCTCACCCTCGACAGTCGAGAGGACTTCGTGGTTGACTTGTCTTTAGAATTAATGGAGAAAGACCTACAGGTGGAACAGTTGAGCCAGCGCATCGCAACCTTAGAACAACAAGTGGAGATCCAGGATAACACTATCGATATCCTAGAAATCCAGCTCCATGATGTGCAAGAGGAGCTTGAGGAAGCCAACGATCACCTAGAGATGCACCACCAGGATATGGAGGCAAACGATGCCGGAAGCGAGGGAGAGGAGGCTCCCGAGAAGTTAGAGCCAACCCCTGGTCCCAATGCAACTCCCACCGGGATGCCGCCTTCACCCGCATCTAGTGTTGCCTCTACCACTCAGGGTTGATGGGTTAATTAGTTTGACACATTAGGAGAATAGAAACCCACAAAAGCTTAGTATCAGATTTTGGACTAGGCTTATGGGTACTTTCCCCTAAATTGTTGTAACCCAGGGAAAACTTTTGTGAGCAAGGAGATGAATGCAATAATGTTATCCTCGTTCGATTTAATATTATGTTATGACATTGTTCCGTATGATATAAAGAATATTGTTCGGAATCATGGATTGAGATAACAATGGCGACAATTTCTGTTTTCAGATGGCAGCTAGGCAGCGTTGCGGGCAGAATGAGCAGGTTCCCCCACCACCTCCTCCAGCTCCCACAGTGTAGGAGCTGATGGCTCAGCAGAATGAGATTCTGTGACATCTATTGCAGCGCCAGCCCCACCCTCAGCAGTATAGTGGAGGCCAGCCACAGCATCCTCTGGCCGCGGCAACCTATCAAGAGTTCCTGAGCATGCAGCGGCCCTTGTTCATCAGGGCAGAGGATCCGCTAGACGCCGATGTGTGGCTAAGGGTCGTGGAGTCCAAGTTTCCCCTCCTCACGGGAGCTTGCCCTGACGACACCAAGACTCTCTTCGCCGCACAACAGCTTCGCGGACCTGCTCGAACATGGTGGGACCATTTCCTCGCCATGTTACCTACTAATCATGAGGTGACATGGGAGGAATTCAAGACTACTTTCAGGGGACACCATATTCCAGCAGGGATTCTGGATCGCAAGCTGAATGAGTTTCTGGCATTAACTCAGGGAACCCGCACTATGTTGCAGTATGCCTAGGCCTTCAATGACCTGTGCCAGTATGCGGGGTATCACGTAGATTTTGATGAGAAGAAGAGAGACCATTTCCGTAGAGGTCTCAACACCAAGCTGCGTGAGCGCCTCAACACTGTTCGGGCTGACAGCTTCAATGAGTTGGTCAACTTGGCCATATCACAGGAAGACTGTATTGTAGCTCACCGTCCAGAAAAGAAGAGGAAGGCACCAATGTCAGGACCCTCAGCTCCACCCAAAGGTTCCGGATTGTCTCCAACAGTCAAAGCAGAGGATTTCAGCAGCACGCAGGAAGATGGGTTATCAGGCCACCTCAGCAGCCGCAAGCACCCAACCATTTTCTAGCTCCTGCCCCAAGGAACAATCAACCTCAGCAGCAGCAGTTCCACCAAGGGAATGGAAACAAATGCTTCACGTGTGGCAATGTGGGCCATTATGCCAAGAATTGCCCACGGAACCAGCCGAGGCAAATGCCAGCACCAAACCAAGATAGAGGAAGAAAGCAGAAGGTGCAAGTCAGATAAGGGAAGTTCAATTTCACTACTCTGGAGGAGCTACCTGAAGGAGCACCCATCATGACTGGTACCTTTTCAGTTTTTAATCAACCTGCATTAATTCTGTTTGATTCTGGTGCATCGCATAGCTTGATTAGCTAGAAATTCAGAGTTAAATGCTAACTGCCTTTCTATCATACCCAAGGGTCTTTTATGGTAGCAACGCCTAGGGGCAAAATTGCAACAAACCAATTAAATCGAAGTGTACCTATTCAGCTGGGAAGCAACATTGTCAAAACCACCCTCCTGGTTTTGGGGTTGGATAATGTGGATATTATTCTGGGAGGCAACTGGATGACCCGACACCAAGTGGTGCTAGATGTCAACAACCGCATCGTTGAAATCCATTCCCCAATCTGTGGAAAATTCACCTTGTTTTTGCCTAGCCAAGAAACCATTCGGTTATGTGCTTTTGCTATGATAGAGTTACCCTTGAAGAAAATTCCAGTGGTCTGTGAGTATGTAGATGTTTTTCCTAATGAGTTGCCAGGAATGCCGCCAGATCGGGGTATTGAATTTGCTATCGAGTTGCAACCGGGAACGGTGCCTATTTCCAAAAGGCCCTACCGGATGCCACCCGCTGAATTGGCAAAATTGAAGAAACAACTGCAAGAGTTGTTGGACAAGGGCTTCATCCGCCCAAGTACTTCACCTTGGGGATGTCCAGCCTTGTTCGTGAAGAAGAAGGATGAAAGCTTGAGACTATGTATAGATTACCACCCACTCAATACGGTAACTATCAAAAACAAGTATCCTTTACCTCGTATTGATGTTCTTTTCGACCAATTGGTCGGAGCCAAAGTGTTTTCCAAAATAGACCTTCACTCCGGCTTTCATCACATCAAGATACGAGCAAGTGATATACCGAAGACTGCCTTCTCAACCAGATATGGGCTGTATGAGTACTTGGTGATGTCGTTTGGGTTGACAAATGCGCCAGCATACTTCATGTATCTGATGAATTCAGTCTTCATTGCCTGAACTGGACAAATTCGTGGTGGTCTTCATCGATGATATTCTGGTGTACTCGAAGAATAAAGCGGAGCACGCCAAACACTTGCACACGGTACTCCAACGTATGAGAGAGCACCTCCTTTATGCCAAATTGTCCAAGTGTGATTTTTGGTTGAAGGAAATCAAATTCTTAGGTCACACTATCTCTGAGGGAGGAATAGCTGTTGATCCCGATAAAGTGCAAGAGGTGATGAATTGGAAGCCGCCAACAACTGTTCGTCAAATTCGAAGTTTTCTGGGATTGGCCGGGTATTATCGATGATTCATTCCAGATTTCTCCCGAATTGCGAAGCCCATAATAGAATTGTTGAAGAAGGGAGCAAAGTTCGAATGGGGTCAGAAATGCGAAGATGCTTTCCACACTTTGAGGCAGCATCTGACCACAACACATGTGTTAGCGCAACCCGACAGCAACAAGCCATTTGATGTGTATTGTTGTCACACCCGGACTTAAGGGACAAAGCTGGGTGCATCTCATATATGTGCCAAAGAAGACAACACATATAATAACAGAGTGTACAGAGACAAAAATCAGAATATAATAAGAGTATTTATTACATAGCAAAAGTCTTACAAAATAAAAGATAAATATAGATCGAACTAAGGTCCATCCTTGGCGCCAAAAAGTCAATTGGGAGACGCCACCTAGATCGAATCGAACTCCTCATTATGTGGCTCCTCTTGAACTACCAGTTCTTCTCCTGTGGGGGGCGTGAGACAGCAAGGGTGAGCTCACACATGTTCATCGCTCAACAAGTTGTGGGAAATAATGTGCATGAACTCACCAAAGGTGGGAGATCATGTGAAGTGTAAGGCTTACCAAAGAGAATGGTTAAAGCTGAGCATTGCTTTTAATGTAGGTCAAAATTTTATTAGCAATTACTAGATGTAACTAAATACCAAACCATAATAATAATAGAACAAAATTAACAAATAATCCCATGCAATGCAAATGACAAATTGAATTTAAGTTCCATAAATTAATCATGCGAGAGTCCTGAGCTGCTCATGACCGTGAGCTTGGCAAGTATACCGGTTTTACACTCTGTAGAGCTTGTACCCTGTAACCACAAGTCATGTATCCCATGTTGCCAGAGTTAGCTAGACCCTTAGACACTACCGAGGTGAATGGCTAGGGATCCACTACGAGGCCTTTACAAAGTTCCACTAGCTTTCGAAAACCCGCTACAGTTTATGGGAAGAGCACTTGCAAGAATCCCTCGTCTGACTGCCATCGCAGCAAAATCAACCCGAGAACCTCCTTGCATGCAACTCCCCTACTGCCCTTGCCCCTTTCGGGTAAGGTAGTCTTCCACTAGCTTTCCTAATTAGTTAGCCAAGGGCGTCCCATTCCACCCTTGTGGTGGCACGTGTTTCTCAAGTTAAGCTCCATGTTCCAATTAAAGATAATGATCTTGACATGAACATAAATAAAATAACAAAATAATTGGAACATGGATATAATGAAATATTAACCCAAAACCATATAAAGCAATAACATAACTACCCAAATGATTCAGGTGTAAACATGGTAAAGTTGATAAACAGACTAGGGTGACCTATTGGGTCCCATCAAAATTAAACCTATGCATTGAATAGCGATAATAAAGAATATTATTGGGTAATAAAAGTAGTCAAGGACACAACTTGCCTGGCACTTGAGATTCTAGTTATCAGGATGATTCCTCAGATCCTTGTGACCTCACTGCTAGTCGTAGCAATACAAACATACATGGTATACACAAAATTAACATCACACCAAACATAAGAACATACTGCATAATAATGATCTACGCGTTGCTACGAGATCGTGGGAACGGGAACCACTAAAATCGGAGTTACGGTTAAGAAGTTATGATTTTATGGAGGATTTATGTGATTAAAATATTAAACTATATTATAAATTGATTAATATAAATCATATAAGAGGTTATTCTATAAATAATTATCTCAACTTTAATCTAAGTTATGAATTGACCATAGATCATATTCTAGTAGTTTATAGGCAGTTTAACCAGACTAACCAACATCAATTAAATACAAATATAATTATAAAATAATGATACATGGTATAATAAATGTTGTTATTGCATAGTAAATATTTATACGAGACTAACGCAACTTGAACGGATCAAATCGGGGTTAAAACGAAGAAGTTATGGATTTCCAAAGGTTTTACGTGCCTGGCCTAAGATTAATAAAAAATAAATTTTATTATTGTTTTCATGCCAAAACAGAGACACTAGGTGATAAACAACATTATTAAAAAATTATAGGAACTGGTATGGACTAAAAAGGATTTAGTATGAATTTTCTAGGATTTACACAAGTTCCAACAATTATTTTTACATTGATAATGATTTTATAAATGGATTTCTCTGATTTTATTCGTTGTTTGGACTGTGCACCAAATACCGAAGAGTACAGGGGCTAAACTATAAAAATTCCCGAGACTCAGAGTTATATAGTGATGGACTGCGGGTTATTATTCTAAAACTTCAGGGTCTCTTTTGCAAGACATATTGGCCGAAGGGGTATGGCGACCCATCGGCTGTTTGATCCAAAATCTATGCACCAGATTAGACTCGCGCTAGTTACTCCACCGCGCTCACCCCTAGCTAGCCACCCGATCTAGATCTTACAGACTGGATTAATCCCGCGAAGGGCTATTCCCTTGATCCATCCGTAGCCATTAGATGTGGACCCAATGGCCCGCACATCGCCTTCTTTCTCCTGTCCTAGACACGGTGGCTCCACCCACCAGGGACGGCGGCGCCATTCATACCACAACACCGACCGAAGCCTCGGTCCCCAAAACTCATGGCTAACTAGCGCGGCGCAAGGAGGAGTTCGATGTAAACACAGTGGAGGGTTTCATACCACGGATTGGGGCGACAATGGCCCAATCTTCAGGACACTGCGGCCACGAGATACTCCTTTATCTCTGACGAGCAATCTCCGTTACTCCCACGGTGCCCCACGTGCGCGAGTTCCTGCACCAGCACCCATGCCCCGATGATGCACCTCGACCACCCTCCCAGTCTCCAAGGTCCCGCTCGATGTGGCCGGCCACGCATTCACGGTGGCGCTTTCCCCCTACTCTCTGTATGGCGGCGATGGTGTGTTGACCACGATTTGGAACTAGCTCCAATGGATGGGAGAAGAGGGTGCCAACCACAGCTACTTATAGGGCCAAAGCTAGGGACCCCGAGGAGCTAGCAGGGACCCCACTCGATCCGGTTCGGTTGTTGCGGAGGTTTCCGTTTTCATGGGCGCGCGATGCGGAGAAGACGCGCCCTCCACCAGGGCCCCACACGCCAGCGAGAGTAGGCAACCTGAGCGCGCCACGCGAGACTGAGCAGTGGGCCCGCGCACCAGTAGCGCCACAGCCGCGCGGCCAGGGGAGCAGAGGCGGTCCCGCTGGTCAGAGACCCATACCCATGGTTGCACGGACAGTTTTGGGCCGCAGAGATGGAGTCAGCCCAAGCGGCCGTGCAGGGGTGAATTTGGTGGGCCAAAAGGGGAAAACCGACCCAAGGCAACTGTTCTCTTTTTCTTTTATATCCTCTTTTCTTTTCCTTTTAAATTTTCAAATTCATAAATTTAAATTCCATTCAAATTCAAACATCGTGATAAACTTATCTTAACTCTAAATATCCAACTCAAACAAGGCATGAGGTCATCTTATCTATTTAAATATTTATGTTGTGATTATTAGTGCCTCTCTTTTCTCCAATTTCTAGGATTCCAATTTGAGTCAAAAACTCCAATTCAAATTCAAACTTGTGGTAAACCCACACTCAGATTATATTGTGTATTTAAAGGTACCAATGTGCATTTTTCTGTATATTTTATATCTTTTCTCCCTTTTCTTGATTATTTACTTATTTTCAAACATTCGAGATGCTCTTTAATTCTCAAATGAGTTCATTTGTATTAATATGAATATTGTTATTATCAAATGCCCATACAAATAAATTCTAACATAATGCAATAGGTATATGGTTATTTTAATTATTTTATTTATTTGGTGGATGCTTGAAATATGAAACACACTCATATTGTTTTCTTTCTTTTTAGAAAAATGGTATTTTCATTACGGGACATGAATTTAAAATTACTTAAAAATTAAATATTCATGAAAGTGATTGCTTATGGTGCATCATTTCATGAAATGCATAATCATTTAGTTGAATAGAAAAATTTTCTATTACTCCTTTTCTAAAATAGTTTTTGGTTTTCAAGATTCTATCCTCAATTTTCAATACTCAAGTATAATTTGAGATATCTGAATTTACTATTTTTATTTCTTCATATATTTATTTTATTATTTATATTTTTTTTCTTATACACATTTTGGGCCTTACAATTGTGATGCCTCTGGCACTAAACTGGGTTGTGTTTTGATGCAAAACAACCGAGTCATTGCCTACGCGTCAAGAGCACTCAGACCTCATGAGTAGAATTACCCCACTCATGATTTATAGTTGGCAGTCGTGGTTCATGCATTAAAAATGTGGAGGCACTACTTAATGGGAACCCACTGCAACATCTATATAGATCACAAGAGCCTCAAGTACATCTTCACTCAAGCTGATCTCAACATGAGGCAGAGAAGACGACTAGAATTGATCAAGGACTACGACTTGGAAGTACACTACCACCCGGGGAAAGCCAATGTGGTAGTTGATGCCTTAAGTCAAAAGTCACAATGCAACTGTATGATGATGGATTCTCGCATCAATACCCTGTGTGACGAGTTGACCAAGATGAGGATCGAAGTAATTCCTTCTGGTACCTTGTCTCACATTTCCATTAAGCCAACCATGCAAGATCAGATTATTATGGCCCAACTCAGTGACAAGGGAATGCTAATCATTAAGGAAAATCTTCATCAGAAAGAGGAGAAGTATAAGTGTTTTTGCCAAGACAGCAATGGGATATTGTGGTTTGAAGATAGATTGGTGGTTCCTAAAAATAGAGACCTCAAGAAAAAAATCTTGGATGAGGCTCATCTCTCCAAATTCTCCATGCACCCGAGAAGCACCAAGATGTATCATGATCTGAAGCCCTTGTATTGGTGGACCAGAATGAAGAGGGAAATAGCCCAATATGTATCGGAATGTGACACATGTTAGAGGATAAAGGCAAGCCACTTAAAATCGGCCGGTGCCTTGCAACCCCTATCAATACCTTCATGCAAATGGGATGACATCAACATGGATTTCATTGTGGGTCTACCCAACACCTCTTGACATCATGATTCAATCTGGGTCATTGTGGACCGATTGACAAAAGTGGCACATTTTCTTCCTGTGCACACCATCGATAAGGCTCATAAGTATGCAAAATTGTATATTTACCAAATTGTGTGTTTGCACGGATTACGCAGGACAATTGTCTCTGACCGAGGAGCCCAATTTATAGCCAGATTTTGGGAGCAGTTGCAAGAGTCTTTGGGAACCAAGCTAATAAGAAGTTCAGCTTACCACCCCCAAACTGATGGTCAGACCGAAAGGGTAAATCAAATTCTTGAAGATATTCTAAGGGCTTGTGCGATCGATTGCGGCAAGAACTAGGATAAGTACCTCTCTTTGGCAGAGTTTGCTTATAACAATAGTTATCAATCCAGCCTGAAGATGGCACCCTTTGAAGCCCTATATGGAAGAAGGTGTCAAACACCCCTCAACTGGTCTCAACCTGGAGAACGAGAAATCTTTGGACCTGACCTAGTGACAGAAGCCGAAAGGAAAGTCAAATTGATCAGGAAGAATCTAGAAGCTGCTCAAGCCAGGCAGAAGAGCTACCATGACAAGAGAAGAAAACCCCTCCAGTTTGAAGTGGGAGATTTCGTGTATCTGAAGGTATCACCTACAAAAGGAGTGCAATGGTTTGGGATCAAAGGCAAGTTAGCCCCTCGCTACATTGGACCTTATGAAATCGTGGAAGCATGTGGACTCGTGGCATACAAATTGAAGTTACCTCGGAAAATGTCTACCATCCACAATGTGTTCCATGTATCCCAACTGAAGAAGTGTGTCCGTTTGCCAACCGAGGTCATAGCAGAACCAGAAGTGGAGATAGAGCTAGATCTCTCATACCAAGAGTACCCTTCCAAGGTTCTAGATTACAAGGAAAGATCGACTCATGTAAAGACGATCAAAATGTATAAGATCCGGTGGAGCAACCACTCAGAGGAAGAAGCTACCTGGGAGACTAAGGAATTTCTGCGTTCGAACTACCCTGATTGTCTACCTAAGGGAATCGGTACGTAACCATGCCCCAACCCTCCCCTGCCCTTTGAATCCAAATATAAGGGGGATTATCTTAACATAAACTGAGTAAGCTGTAAAACTAAATCAAGAAGGACTTCCTTCCGAAGTTGCAAAGAGGATGACATTCGAAGAGCAATTTACTAAAGAACCTTAATAAACGAAACCACACCATGCAAGCAAGCCATAACCTTCTCTTCACCCCGGAGGACTCCGACTCGAATCTCGGGACGAGATTCCTTTAAGGGGGGAAGGCTGTAACACCCTAGTGTTACTTAGGGTTTTTCCCAGTACCCCAACTTGTGATCCTTATCACATGTGGCCCTATTGATGCAAGAGACAGCCAAACTTAGGGGATTAAAGCCTAAGTTAAGTCTTTTTCAGCTCAAGAATCATACTCTAAGCACATCATGCACCTCAAATTGAGAAAAGCATCCAAAACCCTAACACCATTCAAATTGGCCATTTGAGCACAAAAAGGGAATTCGAGAAAAGACTTGAGAAAAATACAAAATCTTAATATGGACCAATTAACAAAGTTATAGTGCATTAAATAAACTATATAATGTAGTAAGGAAGATTGATCATTTGGATTTTGCAAAATTCCCAAAATAGCCCATGAAGTAAAGCCTCTATGGAAAATTCAGAAAATTTAGAATCTGAATTTTGACCTCTTCCCAAAGATCAGTTGTGTTCTCTATTTTTCAAAACTCGAATCCACAAAGTCCAATAATCAAAGTGGCGCCAAACTACCTTGAACACACCCTGGCGAAGTTTGAGAAATTTTCTCAACAGTTTGGCATGATCTTGGCGCGGATTTCCTCGGGACTCAGCCTTGTGACACTGACACATTGGCGACGCGACAACTCTCTATCCATGACCCGAAACCACTCGACTTCCACACACAAACGATAGAGCTCAGTCGGGGGAACATATCTTACAATGGGATCTTGCCTAAATTCGGAAAGATTTGGAGCCTATGAACGCTTGAAAGCGACCACACTGCATGTCGCCATGTGTTCGATCGCGTGCTCAAGTGCTCGGCCGTGCACTGGCCGCTATTTGCGTGCGCGCCGCGCACGGTCGGCTCCTTTCCCCACGCCTGCGCCGAGCCATGCCCGAGGGCCCCTATAAGTCCCCCTGGTGCGCAGCAGTTCACCACTCACCACGCCTCACTCCCTGAGCAGAAACCCCAACTCCGACGAGCTCTGCGCCGCCCGCCATTGTAGCCCGAGCACACCCACTATGGACCAGCCGCTCTAGCCCACCTCCACTCGAACCAGCTCCACTGCTAGCTTCCCTAGAGCCCTGTAGATCTTCTCGAGCCCTCAAACCGAACGCTACCTCACTGGAGGCACCGGATCACCGTCGCCGGACTCCAGCCGACCGCTGCCGCATGTGGACCGAACCACACGGTGAGCCATTCCCAAATTCCTCGCACCCACGACATCACTGACCTCCCATGAAGCTCTCCGAGCACTTTGATTTAACTCTACCGCCGTGAGCAGGCTCGAGCATGCACCGTCGACGAGCCCGACCGCCTGCGCACGTGGCCATCCCACCTCCGGTCACCACTGTCGACGACTCGCACCTCGACGTGACCGCCAGATACCCCCGGACCTCACCCGACCCTTCGACGGACCTCTACCGTCGCCGGTAAGCCGCGCCACCTCTTTTTCTTCCTCGGCTACTGTTCAGGCGAGGGAGGAGTGCGGGTGAAAGGCTAGGGGGTTAAGTGTTAAGTCAGTGACACGTATGAATAGTTCTCCGGGGGCACAGTTTAAACCACTCGGATAAGAATAAGTCCAGGGACCCTGATGCAAAGTCGTTTTCCTTTAAAATTTTATGTTTATTCTTTTCCAAATGAGCAGGGAACTTGAAAAATTCATAACTTGAGTTATGTTCAACCAACTTTGGTCAAACAAATTTTGCTAGGACCTACATATTGAAAACTATCAAGGAAAAATAGTAAACCCCATGGTTCCTGTAATACTTTCTAGAGTTTTGATTTAAATTAGAAAACAACCTAAATCTTATTAATATAAGGAAAAGTAGGAATAATTCTATAATGAGCTAAAGAAAAATTGTAGAGATACTTACCTGGTATATACACTGTTTAAAAATAATGAGCACCCCATTATACAAAAATAACCCAGGAATGTTCATTAAAGGTTATTTCTGCCCAAACTTTAGAAAAATGAAACAGACAGTAGAAAATGAAAACCAGGGAATGACCATATTTTTCCTAGTATGCCTAAGTTACATTAAACCTAGGAAAAATATATGGAACCAGAGTTTAGTGCTAATCCAAGGTTATAATTTTAATTGGCATTAAGAAATAAAGAAAAGCCATGATTAAAAATATAAGGACAAATACAATAATGACAAGAAAAATTCAGTAGGCCTCTAACTACTAGTACACCACAACAAAAATGATAAACACCCCAACCCATCACAATAAGTGAGTTGAACAATTAAAACTTGAAATTGGCCCATGCTTTAAATAAATCATGAGAAAGCCTAAAAATGTGCAACAGTGGGCAAACAAATTTTTACCCAATTACTTATGAAGTAAACCACCAGAGAAAAATATGAAATTTAATTAAAAATGTAAGATAACACACATTACCCCCTACCCCATGAAAAAGTCCATATATTCCAAGAAATGCTACCACCCTTTCCCTTGGGCGAAAATTTGCCAAACTCTAGAATGATTGGTGTTGCGCAAAGAAGAAAATAGAAAAATTAGGAAATCTATTGTTTGACATTTTCAAGTATATTGGTAGTAGAAAGCACCACTAGGCCCAAAAACTTTAGAAAATCACAATAAAATGACCAGTAGGTATCATTGGCTAAAACTTGATACAAAGTCATATTATTGCACCTAAATGCCAGCAAAAATAAGCCTTAAGAAATAATTCACTGTTAAAAGAGAGTTGTAGTTCAAAGCACCCCCTCTATCCTAAAACTTAATATTTTTGTACAGAGTGAACCCTTAACATTTTAAACCCCAACTTTTGAGACTGAGAATTATACACCAGTGAGAAACTACTGTAAGTTTTACAGAATTTTTGGAAATTTATAAAGCTATGTTGTAGTTCAAACCCAGTTTAAAAAGCATAATAGAAAAAAGGGAAAAGAGAGAATTGGTAAGAATAATAAATCTCACCCACAATGATTTCAGCAAGGATCATGAGAAACTTTTCACTAAGACACTAAAAGAAAATCAGTGGGACACTAAAATAATATGACCACTTAAACTTGACCATACTTGACCCTTTAATGGCTAAGTATACCACTAGAACTCCCAAATTTAAGATTTAGCCATACCTTAACAACTTGATCATTTTTATTGCTACTACATTGCATATCATGGCATACATGTATCTCACTCATTGCATTCATTAGTTTGCAACCTCGCTGACGGAGAGTACGTTCTCATTCCCGAGCAAGGAGCTGTCCAAGAGGAAGTCCAGGAGCCAGCTCCCGAGCCTGCCACCGAGGATCTTCCCGTTGCCCCAGCATTTGAAGGCAAGCCCCGATTTTATGCATAACCGTTTATATATGCTACTTTACTACACTTAATATTTGTAGGCTTGTAATGTGCACTTAAGTGTAGGAGTTGCTTGAAACCCTTAGTTGCATAAACATAGGATTCCTTTTTGAGATGGATACTAGTATGCTAGGTCGAGTAGCTGCTTTACTAATCAGGATCTCGGTAGAAGTTGAGTGATTTTTCTAGCACTCGTGCGAGGTCAGGCATTGATTGTATTCATCTTGATAACGAGATCTACGATGGCCTATGGACTTGGATCCAGGGTGGATGCCTTGTCTATGAGACGGAAATGGAATTAAGGATTAATGTGTGGATACGTGAGTCAAGCGTTTGAATGTACTAAACACATGTTGGGAAATATGGTAACCGATAAGCCTAATAACTGATTGAACCTGCCCACAGACTTTACCCCTCACTGGACCTAAGACGGGTTCTCCCATGCAAGCTGTCACACCCAGTTTTAGAAGGCAAACCAAATGCGAACCATGTACGTGCCAGGATCAGAAACTCACGTACACAGCGATTATATAATTGGATATCATCACACAATGCTCGAAATAAATAGCGGAAAGGTACTTGATTACATCAAGATGTCCAAGACATCCACAGAGTCTATTACATAACCATTGTTCAACATAATTATCAAAGTGCGGAATTACTAAACGTAGAAGCTAAGCCTACACAGGCAGCTGACTAGGGGTTTGCCACTAAGAAAGGACTAGAACTCGTCATGTTCCTGGAACTCCTCGAAGTCATCCATGTTGCCAGCATCACCTCCTGAGCATTGGGTACACTGGGGACAACCTGGGGTGGGGGTGGTGTGTAAAGCAAGGGTGAGTACACATCAACATACTCAGCAAATGTCCCCTTTGGCTAAAGTGGACTAGCAGTATATGGAGTTGAGGTCAAGCAGTTGCTTTTAGTTGGTCAAATATTTATTATTATTAGTAGAGCCAAGTTTTAGTAATAAACCCAGTTATTACCTAGAAGTACCTCCTCAGAATAGGATATACCAGAGATCAGATTTTATAACATCATTATTAACCATACTCATAAAATTATCCAAAGTTCTTCTAATCAAAGAGGATCCCAAGGCTGCTCTTAACTGTGAGCTCGGCTGATATACCAGTTTTTAACACTCTGCAGAGGTTGTACACTTTACCCACAAGTCGTGATCCCTTTCTAGCTTGGGTTGTACAGACCCGATCTTCACTACCAAGGTGAATGGCCAGGGATACACTACGTAGCCTTTACAAAGACTCCCCTGGTGCATAGTTGCTCGTTAGGTTTCGTCAGTCGTACAAACGTAGTACACCTCCCCAAGGTGGGTGACTAACAAAACCAAATCGAAAGAACCTCTACACCCCAACCTTGGCAGAGCGAGCACTACGCCCCGGCCCCCATTGATGGCCCTCCGTCAAAGCCAACTACACCCCAGGTTCATCTAATTAATCAGCTAAGGGCATCCCATTCCACCCTCATGGTTGTACTGTTATCCCGGGTGGTCACTCCACGAACAGGTCCTTACGGAGAGGTACTCAGGAAAAGGCCTGAGCCCCCTAAGGTATCACAAGATCATCCACATAATCAGGATAACAGTATCGTATCATAAATGTTCACATCGTGTTCATTGATTAAGTTAAGGCAATAGCAACATGCTAACCATGATAACCCAAAAGGTAAACAAGGGTAAGGTAAATAGAAAGCTAGTCAATCCTTAGGATTAAGTAATGTAATGTGGGACAGTGAATCATAAAGTATGTAGGACATAATAAGTCAGAGGACACTTGCCTTCACCAGGTGGTTGCTCAGGGAGGTCTCCAACAACACACTCAGGAACCTCGGACTGCTCGTTGTCTAAATAAAGCGAGCATGCATTCAATACATTTGGAAAGTACAAATGAACATCACACCAAACATGTACAAACATTGGAATACATCTTAAAAAGACATAATACTACATAAGAGGTAATGAATTACAGGTATAACATAAACTATGGCATACATTAACTTTATTTGAAAATAGATTATTATTTCCCTAAGTGTTATTTACGAGTACATAATCATAGATCAATTTATTTTATTGTGATCTATAAATTAGAACAAAGATGAACTTATGTAATACATATTTAATTTATCTTAGAGATTTAAACAAGTTTAAATCTCTAAGGTTCTCCTTTATTTATTTTATCAAATAAATAAAACTACATCTATATTAGTTCATATTCAATCATAAAAAAATTAGAATGTGCAGACAGTAAGTGAAATCATTTTATTTAAATAGAGAATAATTCTATGAACATTTTGCAATTTGAATCACTAAATTTGGAGTTCATATGCAAAAGTTATGAAATAAAAAAGTTTTGGAATTCAAAATATGAAATTAGGGCTAATTATGTGAATATTTAAAAGTCCAGGGCTAAATCTGCAAGATTACAGGGGTCTGCGCGCGAAAACCAGGGACGACGGGTTGATTTCCAGTAAACCGAGGGTCTCTTTAAGAAAACTATCGCGCGAAGGGGTGTCGGGTGAATCTAACCATCAGATGTAAAACCAACGGCTGAGATTAGATCTGCGGCCGAGGGCGCGCGCGCTCGAGCGGGCGAGCGCTGACAGGCGGGCCAGGGAGTGTCAGCGACAGAGGGGGAGAGCGAGCTGACCGAGCGGGCCCAGCGCCAGGGGGCTTGGGCGCTGACAGGCGGGCCACAGCATCAGGGCGCGCGTGCGCGAAGCGGTATCCCGTGGTCCGAGCCGTGTGATCTGAATCGGACGGAGGGGACCAGACCAGGGAGGACGCACGGCTGCGGGCGGCACTGTTCCTCTCTGCGGCGGTGGGTTGTCGGAGTTGAGGCTGGCGCGGGCTAGGGTGGCTCCGGGGTCGCCGGAGTTGGGCTGGGAGGGAGAGAACGCCGCGACGAACTCGATGGCGGGGAAGAGGCCATGAATCCACGGGCAGAGAAGGGAGAACGGCAGTGAGAAGGTCTCGGGCGGGCCGGAGTAACTCCGGTGAGTCATTCCAGCCACGGGAGATGACTTAAGGCACACTAAAGCCTTGGCTAACTTCAATAGAGGCAGGGGTGACACAGGGACCTACTCCGGTGAACTAGACTGAGCTAAATCGGCCGGCCACCGCGCGAGCATGGCAGACTGCCGCGACCGAGCATCGGCGAAGGTGAAATTGGCCGAACATAGGGCGCAATAGGGGAAACTAGGCACAGGGACGAGTGTGTCACCTCGGGGCGGAGCTCGGGGAGGCTTGGAGCGGTCTCCAGCGTGCTGGATTGCTGGCAACGCGGGCACGGGTGTCCGACAGCGGCTGGCGGCGTGGGCAGAGCGCGAGAGAGGGTGAAGCTGAGCGAAATGAGGCGAGGGGTGTGCGTGGGGCACTGGCGGGGCTCTAACAAGGGAGCTGGGCGCGTGGGCGGGCGTCGTGGCCGAGAAATCCGGCGACGTGCGCGAGTGCGCACGCGCAGGTCCACGACGAGCGAGGTGGGGGCGGAACTGATAGGGCAGGCCCACATCAGGGAGAGAGAAGAAAGGGGCGCACGGGGCAACGGCTCGGCGACTGGCGATCCGGGCCCGCGAGAAAGAGAGAGAGAGGGAGCGCGCGGGTGAAGGAAACTTGCGCCGACAGATCGGCCCCACTGGGCAGCGAGCGAGAGAGGGAGGGCGCGCGCGAGGGAAACCTGCCGCTGACAGGCGGGGTCCGCCTGTCAGGCGGCGCGGGCACGTGGGCGCGCGGCCTGGCCGGGCCGACTTGGGCCGGTTGGGCTGCTTTCTCCTTTTCTTTTTCTCTGGATTTTCTAATTCCTTTTCCATTTCTTTTTCTATAGAGTTTTCAAATCCAAATTCAAACTTGTGCAACACTTCAAAGAATATTTTAAGCTCAGCATGATGCAACATGTCATGACCCACAAGGTTTTGGCAAAAATAAATAATTAACCTCCACTAGTTTAAGGTATTTCTAATAAAAAAAAGAGAGAAAGAGTCTAGAGAGAGAGAAAGCCTAGAGTGAGAAAAGGAAGAGTAACACATGATTTTGGGTGATAATTAGAAAGAAATTTTATACCCCCAAAATCAGGGTGTTACAGACCTATCCCCCTTAAAAGAATCTCTCCCTCGAGATTCAGGGCAGGCTAGAAAAGAGCTCAGGGTACTTGGCTTTCAATTCATCCTCTCTTTCCCAGTTTGCTTCTTCTTTTGAGTGGTGACCCCATTTGACTTTGCACATCCTGATGGTACTTCTCCGAGTGACCTGATCTGCTGTCTCCAGAATTTGAGTTGGCTCCTCAATATAAGTCAGATCTTCTTGAACTTCAAGATCCTCTGCTGGCAACTACTCTTCTGGCACTCTCAAGCATTTCTTCAACTGTGACACATGGAACACATCGTGCAAAGTGGACAGATTCTCTAGTAAGCTGAGTTGATAAGCCACTTCTCCACATCTTGCTTGAATCTGATACGACCCAATGTATCGGGGTGCTAGCTTGCCTTTGACTCCAAACCTTTTGGTTCCTCTGATGGGTGACACCTTCAAATAGACATAGTCTCCCACTTCAAAACTGAGTTCCCTTCTTCTGGTGTCCGCATAGCTTCGCTGTCTGGACTGCGCTGCCTTTAAATTCTCTCGGATTATTCTGATGTTCTCTTCGGCTTCAAGCAAAATATCTGGACCGAACACCTATCTTTCACCAGGTTGGTCCCAATGCAATGGAGTTCTACAAATTCTCCCATAGAGCGTTTCAAATGGTGACATCTTCAGACTGGCTTGGTAGCTGTTGTTGTAAGAGAATTCAGCATATGGTAATCTCTTGTCCCAACCTACCTTATCTTGCAATGCACAAGCCCTCAACATATCCTCCAGAATCTGATTGGTTCTCTCTGTTTGACCATCTGTCTGTGGGTGGTAAGCTAAGCAGAACTTGTGTGCCCAAAGCTTCATGCAACTGCTGCCAGAAATGAGCGGTGAACTAGGTGCCTCTATCTGATACTATCTTCTTTCAGAACACCATGCAAGCACACAATCCGAGCCATGTATAGTTCGGCTAACACCACACTGTTGTAGGTGGTCTTCACTGGTATGAAATGGGCCGCCTTTATCAAACGGTCCACTACTACCCAGATGGAGTCATAACCAGTATGAGTGCGGGGCAAACCAACTATGAAATCTATTCCGATCTCATCCCATTTCCACTAAGGAATTTGCAATGGTTGCAACAAACCTGCAGGCCTTTGATGTTCTGCTTTAATCCTCTGACAACTGTCACACACAGCCACATACTCTGCTATCTCCTTTTTCATACCATACCACCAGAATCTTTTCTTCAGGTCTTGGAACATCTTCTCACTACCAGGGTGTATAAAGTATGTTGTCTCATGAGCTTCCTTCAGAATCAGTTCCCGGATCGATTTGATATCGGGAACACACAATCTGTCCTTGAACCATACCACTTCTTCTACATCTTCACGGAAATCCTTGCCTTTCCCATCTATGATCAGCTGCTAGATCTCGTTGATCTTCTCATCATCCTTCTGACCTTTCCTGATGTCTTGCTCTAGAGTGGGTTCCAACTCAATCGTTACCCCTTGAGTGTTGTTCAGAAATTCGAGGCTCAATCTGTCGAATTCCTTCGCTAGCTCATACGGCATCGGGTGAGTGGCCAACATATTAACTTGACTGTTTCTAATAAGAGCATCTGCAACCAAATTTGCTTTGCCTGGATGATAATGAATCTCTAGCTCATAATCTTTGATCAATTCCAGCCATCTTCTCTGTCTCATGTTTAGCTCTGACTGAGTGAATATGTATTTGAGACTCTTGTGGTCCGTGTAGATATCACACTTCTGCCCATAAAGATAATGCCTCCAGGTCTTCAATGCATGAACCATGACTGCTAATTCCAGATCATGACTAGGATAATTCTTCTCATGAATCTTCAACTGTCGGGACGAGTATGCCACTACACTCCCTTCCTGCATTAACACACATCCCAGTCCGGTATACGATGCATCACAATACACTGAGAATGGCTTGTGAACATCTGGCAGAATCAGTACTGGTGCCGTTGTCAACTTCTCCTTCAATGTCTCAAAGGACTTTTGGCATGCTGGGGTCCACTTGAATTCAACCTTCTTTGCCAACTAAGTTGTCATTGGCCTGGCAATCTTGGAGAAACCTTCAATGAAACGTCGATAATAACCGGCCATTCCGATGAAACTCTTGATTCCTCGGACATCTTTTGGTGCTTTCCAGTCCAAGATAGATGTTACCTTTTCGGATCTACAACCAATCCTTCCCGGTTTATAATGTGACCTAAGAATAGGACTTCACTAATCTAGAACTCGCACTTGCTAAGCTTGGCATACAACTGACAATGTCGTAGCCTCTGAAGTACCTTCCTCAAATGTTCCTCATGCTCTTGCTCATTCTGGGAATATATAAGAATATCATCAATGAACACTACTACGAACTTGTCGAGGTAGTCTATGAACACACTGTTCATCAAGTACATGAAGTAGGCTGGCGCATTCGTCAAACCGAATGGCATAACCGTGAACTCATACAGTTCATACTTGGTGATGAATGCTATCTTCGGTATGTCCGAAGGTCGGATTCTAAGCTGATGGTAGCCTGACCTCAGGTCTATCTTCGAGAACACACTGGCTCCTCTCAACTGATCAAATAAATCTTCAATTCCGGGTAGGGGGTACTTATTCTTGATAGTAACCTCATTCAAGGATCTGTAGTCAATTCACATCCTCTTTGTGCCATCCTTCTTCTTCACAAACAACACTGGGCTGCCCAAGGCGAGGTACTCGATCTGATATAACCTTTCTCCGACAACTCATCAATTTGCTTCTTGAGTTCCACCAATTCCGGTCCGGACACTCGATAGGCTCTCTTGGAAATAGGGGCGGTGCCTGGTATAAGCTCTATGGCAAATTCAACCTTCCTTTCAGGTGGCATACCTAGTAATTCCTCAGGAAACACATCTGGGAAATCTGATACTACATTGATAACCTCTGATGGTTTAATCTCCTCAATATGAGCGGTGACTTGGTGACAACTCCCTTTCCTTGATCCAGACAAGACCAATTCCACTGACACTTCTTCTCCTGATAGGGACACTAACTTCACTGTTCTCTTGTCACAGCTAAGACTGGCTTGATACTTGGTTAGCCAATTCATCCCTTAGGATGACATCTATAGTTGTATCCTGATTACCCATAACTATTAAATTAGCGGGGAACTCTATCCCCCTTATTTGATCCTTTGCACTAGAGCAAAATCTATCAGTTTGGGTCCTTCCACCAACTGAACTAACTCTCATAAGCAGATACATGGGTGCTACTGGTATATTATGTGATTCTACCCATGATGCAGTCACAAAAGAATGCGTTGCTCCAGTATCAAATAAGACATTTGCAGAATGGTACTCGACTGAAAACATACCTAGTGCCACTCCTGGAGTCTCCTGGACTGTGTCGGCCTCCAAGTGGTTCACCTTTCCTTACTGGGCACGAGGTTGCCCATGGTTGCCTCCTTGCTGCATTGCATTCGGTCTGACTGGGGCATTGGGAGCTGGCTGCTGCTGAGCTGCTTTCTTTGGGCAATGATTCGCCCAATGGTCTTGTTCTCCACAGTGGAAACATGCACGACTTCCTCCTTGCGCTGACGCTGCTTGGTTGTTCTGGTTGGTAGCTAGGGCAGGAAGACGGGCTGCCTGGTTGCTCTGACGCTGGTATTGATTTCCTCCTTGCTGGTTGTTCTCACAGTACTATTGTTGCTGAGGAAACTGCCTCTGGTACTGCTGCTGGTTCTGACGCTGATGCTAGTGCTGGTGCTGGTGACCATGCTTGAATTGCTAAGGTGGGTTGCCTGAGTAGCGAGGACGGCTGCTACTCCCAACCTGAGGTCCACCAATCTTGTGTTTCGTGTCCTCCATCTCCCAACGCTTCCTTTCTATCATGATTGCTCTGTCTATCAGATGCTGGAAGGTAGGGAAGGTGTGGTTCATCAGCTGATAGTGGAGGGGATCGACCAATCCTCTCAAGAAGTGATACTGCCTCTTAGCATCCGTGTTGACATCCTCTGGGGCATAACGTGACAACTGCAGAAATTTGTCCCTGTACTCGCTGACGGACAAGGGACCTTGCTTCAGGGCGAGAAACTCCTCCTTCCTCACAATCATCAGTCCCTCGGGCACATGGTAGCGACGAAAGTTACCCCTGAACTCCTCCCAAGTGATGGCTTCAGGGTTGGCATGGGTGGCGAGGTAGGACTCCCACCAAGACTGTGCTGCTCCCCTCAGCTGTCGGGGACCATACAACACCTTCTCACAATCGTTGCACTGGTAGTGTGCAACTCACGCTCCACGGTACGCAGCCAATCTTCGGTATCCATGGGATCAATAGAGTGGACAAAGACTGGGGGATGGCCCCTCATGAACTCTGCCCGCTTGTCTCTAGGCACTTGAGGCATCTGGACTTGCACTAGAGGCTGAGGCGGTGGTGGCTACTGCTGCACTTGCTGCATGGCTGCTAATGTCTGACCAGTTGCTTGGATTGTTTGGGTCTGCATCAAGAACATCTGCTTGATGGTCATCGGGGGTGGCGGTGGCAAGTGTTGCTACGGGGATGCTTCCTCTTGGGGTGCCTGCTGTTCAGGTTGAGCACGCCTCGCACCTCTGCGCCTGTTCTCAGACATCTTTAGAAATCGCACACATATATCAAATCTGACTCTGCAGTCTTTCAGCATAAGAAAAGATGTATAGAAAATCTTCATGGAACTGAACAATTGACCATCTCCACTAACAGCTTCTCAGATAAAGAGGAAAGTGAATATAAATGGATTACCCAACTAAATAACTGACTTTTATTAATAACTACACCAAGTTGCAGGGACACCCACACCTTGGTGACAATCATTACAGAGATCCAACTTCATTACATGTCCATCATAACAAGCATTCAACATAAAATAAACAAACTAACTCTAACTAGATTGACTAGACTGAGACACTAAACTAAGAATTATTACAGACTCTGACTCTGTCGATCTAGGGATCTAAATCTATCCGGGTCCTGCAGTCTGGGGTACCATAGTCGAAGCGACCACGGGGCGGTGAACGGTAAGGGTGCTGAATCCCGACCGGGGCAAGAGAACCACCATCCAGATAGTGGCGTGTTGCGCACTCAACACGCAATTCTGCAACCTCAGCCCGAACCTTGCCCAACTCATCAAGGGCGTGGTCCAACTCTGTGTTGAGCACGGCAGCCAAATTGACCATGCTGTTCAGCCTGGGATTGCCCTCACCAACTGGCGAGGCAATCACACCTCCAACACTGCCGGCCGAACGACGAGGGTAGTACTTCAGGTCAAGGCCATCAGCTACCCCGCTAAACAACGAGCAATACTGAGAAAGTGCCCATCGTGCTGCATCTTGCATGGCTGCCTCGGCAGTATCCCTCTCAGTAATAGAATAGTGCTCTGAGAAGGCCTCTGCACCCCGGAGATCATCGTCCGGACGGCGCACCAAGAAAGTAGCCTCCCACTGGTCCGGGTATAGCCCGCGACGATGATGGTAGACTACAAAACGGTACTCGATAGACCATGTGTTTCGGTCGAAGGCCCGACGCAACAGGGTATCGAGAGCGTCGTGGAAGTGACACCCACGAGCGGCATCACGAGTGATGGGTCTGGCGATCCATCCCTCCAGCTCCAACTCCTCCGAGAGCTCCGTGCCGTGGCTCGAACTGCCACCGGTGTCATTGTCGTCTCCGTCTCCGTTATGGTCTCCTCCAGCAGCCGGGATGCCCTGTGGAGGTGTAGGGGGCATCTCTGGCTAAGGTGCAGGGGAAGGCAGCCTCTCAGACTCCACCTCCTGCTGAGGCGAGGGGGAAGAGTCCTGCTGCTCCTAGTCCTGGTCCTGCTCCTGCTCCTGGCGTCGGCGCTCCTGCTCCTTGTGCAGGCGACGATGCAATCTCTCCAAGTGATTGGACTGACCTGGCACCGTGCAACGCATTGGACGCTCCGCCAGGCGAGAAGGCAAAAAGGGGATCACAGACTTACATGCAGTGCACTTGATACGAGCCATCTATAGAAGACATCGTAAGCACAAGAGTAAGAGTAGAACTATTAGACCAGAAAGTAAACAGAAAGAAAAGTGAGACAAAACTTTTGAGATAAGTAAGTAACATAGAGTTGGTCAAGATGACCAACTTTTGAAAGAACTCTAAGGTCAAGGTAAGAGTGGGGGTATATAGTCCTTAGGACGACCATTCTAGTCTAGGTTAGTGGTCCTACAGTCAGCAAGGCTCTGATACCACTTATGTCGCACCCGATTTTAGAAGGCAAACCGAATGCGAACCTTGTGCGTGCCAGGATCAGAAACTCACGTACACAACGATTACATAATTGGACATCATCACACAATGCTCGAAATAAATAGCGGAAAGGTACTTGATTACATCAAGATGTCCAAGACATCCACAGAGTCTATTACATAACTATTGTTCAACATAATTATCAAAGTGCGGAATTACGAAACGTAGAAGCTAAGCCTACACAGGCAGCTGACTGGGGGTTTGCCACTAAGAAAGGACTAGAACTCATCATATTCCTGGAACTTCTTGAAGTCATCCATGTTGCCAGCATCACCTCCTAAGCATTGGGTACACTGGGGACAACCTGGGGTGGGGGTGGTGTGTAAAGCAAGGGTGAGTACACATCAACGTACTCAGCAAATGTCCCATTTGGCTAAAGTGGACTATCTATATATGGAGTTGAGGCCAAGCAGTTGCTTTTAGTTGGTCAAATATTTGTTATTATTAGTAGAGCCAAGTTTTAGTAATAAACCCAGTTATTACCCAGAAGTACCTCATCAAAAGAGGAAATACTAGAGATCAGATTTTATAACATCATTATTAACCATACTCATAAAAGTATCCAAAGTTCTTCTAATCAAAGAGGATCCCAAGGCTGCTCATAACCATGAGCTCGGCTGATATACCAGTTTTTAACACTCTGCAGAGGTTGTACACTTTACCCACAAGTCGTGATCCCTTTCCAGCCTGGGTTGTACAGACCCGATCTTCACTACCAAGGTGAATGGCCAGGGATACACTACATAGCCTTTACAAAGACTCCCCTGGTGCATAGCTGCTCGTTAGGTTTCACCAGTCGTACAAACGTAGTACACCTCCCCAAGGTGGGTGACTAACAAAACCAAATCGAAAGAACCTCTGCACCCCAACCTTGGCAGAGCAAGCACTATGCCCCGACCCCCATTGACGGCCCTCCGGCAAAGCCAACTACACCCCAGGTTCATCTAATTAACCAGCTAAGGGCGTCCCATTCCACCATCATGGTTGTACTATTATCCCGGGTGGTCACTCCACGAACAGGTCCTTACAGAGAGGTACTTAGGAAAAAGGCCTGATCCCCTAAGGTATCACAAGATCATCCACATAATCAGGATAACAGTATCGTATCATAAATGTTCACATCATGTTCATTGATTAAGTTAAGGCAATAGCAACATGCTAACCATGATAACCCAAAAGGTAAACAAGGGTAAGGTAAATAGAAAGCTAGTCAATCCTTAGGTTTAAGTAATGTAATGCGGGACAGTGAATCATAAAGTATGTAGGACATAATAGGTCAGAGTACACTTGCCTTCACCAGGTGGTTGCTCAGGGAGGTCTCCAACAACACACTCAGGAACCTCGGACTGCTCGTTGTCTAAATAAAGCGAGCATGCATTCAATACATTTGGAAAGTACAAATGAACGTCACACCAAACATGTACAAACATTGGAACAAATCCTAAAAAGACATAATACTACATAAGAGATATTGAATTCCAGGTATAACATAAACTATGGCATACATTAACTTTATTTGAAAATAGATTATTATTTCCCTAAGTGTTATTTACGAGTACATAATCATAGATCAATTTATTTTATTGTGATCTAAAAATTAGAACAGAGATGAACTTATGTAATACATATTATTAATCTCACAAGCTTAAACAAGTTTAAATCTCTAAGGTTCTTCTTTTATTTATTTATTAAATAAATAAAACTACATCTATAGTAGTTCATATTCAATCATAAAAAAATTAGAATGTGCAGACGGTAAGTGAAATCATTTTATTTAAACAGAGAATAATTCAATGAACATTTTGCAATTTGAATCACTAAATTTGGAG
Source organism: Zea mays (assembly GCF_902167145.1). Lineage (NCBI taxonomy): Eukaryota > Viridiplantae > Streptophyta > Magnoliopsida > Poales > Poaceae > Zea > Zea mays. The sequence goes on from NC_050096.1 coordinate 116,185,002, forward strand.
TTCATATGCAAAAAGTTATGAAATAAACAAGTTTGGGAACTCAAAATATGAAATTAGGGCTAATTCTGTGAATATTTAAAAGTCCAAGGCTAAATCTGCAAGATTACAGGGGTCTGCGCGCGAAAACCAGGGACGGCGGGTTAATTTCCAGTGAACCGAGGGTCTCTTTAAGAAAACTTCCGCGCGAAGGGGTATCGGGTGAATCTAACCGTCAAATCTAAAACCAACGGCTAAGATTAGATCTGCGGCCGAGGGCGCGCGCGCGAGAGCGGGCGAGCGCTGACAGGCGGGCCAGGGAGTGTCAGCGACAGAGGGGGCGAGCGAGCTGACCGAGCGGGCCTAGCGCCACGGGGCTTGGGCGCTGACAGGCGGGCCACGACGTCAGGGCGCGCGTGCACGAAGTGGTATCCCGTGGTCTGAGCCGTGCGATCTGAATCAGACGGAGGGGACCAGACCAGGGAGGACAGACGGCTACGGGCGGTGCTGTTCCTCTCTACGGCGGTGGGGTCACCGGAGTTGAGGCTGGCGCGGTCTAGGGTGGCTTCGGGGTCGCCGGAGATGGGCAGGGTGGGATAGAACGCCACGACGAACTCGATGGCGGGGAAGAGGCCATGAATCCACGGGCAGAGAAGGGAGAACAGCGGTGAGAAGGTCTCGGGCGGGCTGGAGTAACTCCGGTGAGCCATTCCGGCCACGGGGAGGAGACTTAAGGCGCGCTAAGGCCTTGGCTAACTTCAGCAGAGGTAGAGGTGACATAGGGACATACTCCGGTGAACTAGACCGGGCTAAATCGGCCGGCCACCGCGCGAGCACGGTGGACCGCCATGGCCGAGCACTGGCGAAGGTGAAATTGGCCTAACACAGGGCGCAATAGGGGAAATTAGGCACGGGGACGGGTGTCTCACCTCGGGGCGGAGCTCAGGGAGGCTTGGAGCGGTCTCCGGCGAGCTGGATGGCCGGGAACACGGGCGTGGGTCTTCGGCGGTGGCTGGCGGCGTGGGCAGAGCGCGAGAGAGGGTGAACCTGAGCGAAATGAGGCGAGGGGTTTGCGCGGGGCACTGGCGGGGCTCTAAGAAGGGAGCTGGGCGCATGGGCGGGCGTCGTGGCTGAGAGATCCGGCGACGTGCGCGAGTGCGCACGCGCTGGTCAACGGCGAGCGTGGTGGGGGCGGAACTGACAGGGCAGGCCCACGGCGCAGAGAGAGAAGAAAGGGGCGCGCGGGGCAACAACTCGGCGACTGGCGATCCAGGCCCGCGAGACACAGAGAGAGAGGGAGCACGCGGGTGAAGGAAACTTGCACCGACAGATCGGCCCCACTGGGCAACGAGCGAGAGACGGAGGGCGTGCGCGAGGGAAAACTGCCGCTGACAGGCGGGGTCCGCCTGTCAGGCGGTGCCGGCGCGTGGCCTGGCTGGGCTCACTTAGGCCAGTTGGGCTGCTTTCCCCTTTTCTTTTTCTCTGGATTTTCTAATTCCTTTTCCATTTCTTTTTCTTTAGAGTTTTCAAATCCAAATTCAAACTAGGTTTCAAATTCAAATAAATTCAAACTTGTGCAACAGTTCAAAGAATATTTTAAGCTCAGCATGATGCAACATGTCATGACCCACAAGGTTTTGGCAAAAATAAATAAATAACCTGCACTAGTTTAAGCTATTTCTAATCAAAAGGAAAAAGAGAGAAAGAGTCTAGAGAGAGAGAAAGCCTAGAGTGAGAAAAGGAAGAGTAACACATGATTTTGGGTGATAATTAGAAAGAAATTTTATACCCCAAAATCAGGGTGTTACACTAGCTATGGTGGGTACAAGTGCAGCCGTTGCACGACGGCAGCCGGGGACAATTGGAGCATTGTACGCCAAGGTCGTGAGCCCTGTTCTGTTGCCAGGGAATTGATGGGGACGGTTGACGTGTGTGGGAATGGAGTGCCCCTACATGTCGTGTGTTTAGGTTTACCTTGCAAGGTTTAAAAACTCGATTCGAATCGTCTGCTTCTCGCAGCTAACGAGACTGCTTGACCCCTTGTACTGCATTGAGTAAAAAGCAAAATGAGGTTTTACATGAGATAACATGTTGATTGTACTAAATGATTGGTACCATGTATGCTTAGAAAGGAGCAAACCTAGCTAAAATAAGTATGCTAGAATTGGAAAAGCTAAAAATTGATTTTAGACTAAGCTAGTGCTTTTGGCAAACCAAACCCCTCAGCCAAACAACTGCATAGTCTAGAGGTAGAGGAGTAGACTCCTCACACCGGGTAAGTCTAGCTGAGTATTAGTATACTCAGCCTTACTTGTGGCACAAATTTTTGCAGGTACGCTACAGGACATGGTGGATGGTGTGACTTGGCCTTCCACCCTGCCACCAGTTTGGGCGGTTGAGTGTGATGCTGCTCCGGCAGGAGAGGAGCAGGAGGAGTAGTGGGCCAGGCCTTGCCCTATTCCTTAGTATTCGACGTTATCAATTATCCGCTGCACTTTAATTATGAACTTGTTCTCTATGGTTAAAACTCCAATTATTGTAATAACTCTAGTACCTTAACTTGTGGTTACATGTTTATTGTATTCTCTTTGTGACTCACCTTGGAGTGAGCTAGTGGTATTCGATCCCGGGGAAGTGGCTTTATCAGACTAGATCTGAGGGACTAATGGGTTATTCCAATTTAAGTGTGTTGTTGCCTCTAAGGGTGCGACTCGGGCACTTAAGCTGGAATAATCTGGCCGGTTCCGCCACAATTCTCATGATGGCCTCGATCTTTTCTAGATTTGCTTCAATTCCTCGGTGGCTGACAATGAATCCGAGTAGCTTTCTAGCCGGTACTCCAAAGACACATTTTTCTGGGTTTAGCTTCCACCGGTAGCGCCTTAAACTGTTGAAGACCAACTGCAAATCTTTGATGAAGTTTTCGGATTTTTCTATCTTGATAACCATATCATCGATGTATGCTTCCACCCGCTTGCCCCAGTGGTCGGCTAAGCATGTTTGGATGGCTCTCTGGTAAGTCACTCCAGCATTTTTGAGGCCAAACAACATGGAGGTATAGCAGAAAGCTCCAAATGCGGTGATGAAAGCAGTCTTTTCCTCATCTTCTTTTGCCAAACTGATCTAATGATATCCAGAGTAGCAGTCTAGGAAGGAGACCATAGAGCAACCGGCAGTTGAGTCAACTACCTGATCTATTCTTGGGAGTCTGAAAGGATCCATCGGACAATGTTTGTTGAGATCAGTATAGTCGACGCACATGCGCCAATCCACTTTATTCTTTTTGAGTACAAGAACAGGATTTGCTAGCCACTCGGGGTGCAGTACTTCCCTAATGAACCCTGCACACACTAAGCGGGCTAACTTGGCGTGAATAGCTTCTCTTTTGTTAGGCGTGAAACGACACAGCTTCTGTCGAATCGATCTAGCTTGAGGACAGACCTTCAATTTGTGCTCGGCTAGTTCTCTCGGGACTCCCGACATATCCGCAGGTTGCCATGCGAAAATGTCTCGGTTATCTTGCAGGAACCGGACGAGCGCGCTTTCCTATTTATCATCGAGGCTAGAACTGATGATGGCGGTTTTGCGCTCATCAGCAAATCCCAGGTTGATGGTCTTAGTCTCTTCAGTCGACCGTATATAGGTCATGGCTTGAGGTTCACTAGTGGGTATCGTGAGACCCTCTTCCTCCATCTTGGTGTTCGCCTGCGTGAGGGGAGCCATCGGGGGCCCAGCAGTGAGGGCTGCTTGGATGGCTCCCTGAAAGCATTCTGCGGCGCCTTGGAAATCAGCACGCATAGTGATGATTCCCTAAGGTCCTAGCATCTTTAATATCATGTATGAGTAATGCGGAATGGCCATGAACTTTGCTAGTTCTGGCTTGCCGATGATGGCGTTGTACCCACAGTCGAAGCGTGCCACCTCGAACCTCAGGAACTCGGTTCTGTAGTTCTCCGGAGTCCCAAAGGTGACGGGCATGTAGATGTGCCCGAGTGGGTACTCCCATTCAGTCGACACGATACCGAAGAAGGGAGTATCTGACTCGGTGAGGTCTTTGAGTGTGATCCCCAAGGCTAGGAGCGTCTGGGGGAAGGTAACATTAATGTTGCTTCCCAAATCCACTAGTACATTCTTCACCCAGCTCTCTCGGATCACTGGATCAACGAGGAGTGGGAACTTGCCGGGGTGATTGAAGTTGAGCCATTGATCCGCTCGGCTGAAGGTTATTGCGTGCTCCGACCACCGGTAAGGAGCTGGGGCACTAGTGGTTGCCGCCAGGACCTGTCGGTCGTTGAGCTTTTGCTGCCTCCTGTTCTCATGTGCTCCATGTCCCTCGAAGATGACGTTGACCTCCCTATCAATGCGTGGGAACACTCCGCCCCCTCCCCCTTCCTGCTACTGCCGAGGCTACCTAGGCTCGCCAGGTCCTCCTCGCGGTGGGGGAGGTGGTAGAGGCTGGAATGGTCGACCATGCCCGATAGAATGCTTGAAGTCCCTGCAGTTCTGTAGGGTGTGGCGCATGTCATTGTGGTACGGGCACTGGGCGTTGAGGATTTCATCTAGTGTCTGTACACCTCCACGAGGCGCACCTCGAGCTCGAGCGACGGGTGGTCGCGTGGCGTGCACCTCCTCACGAGGCCTCTTCTCCCAGCGACTATCGGGTTGCTGGTTCGTGTCGCGCCGTGGCACGGGTGGTGCGGGTTTCGTATCTCCGATGAGGTCCTGGGCCCACTCATCTATGGTGATGTAGAGGTCAGCTTCTCGAAATAGCTGTTCGGAGGTGGTGGGTGCTTTCTGTAGTATGGCTCGGACGAAGGCCGAGTCATTGGATCCTCGGTAGAAATCTTCAATCACCGCTGCCTCGGTGACTTCGGGGATGCGGTTCCTCATGGTCTGAAATCGCTTGAGGTATGAACTGAGTGTTTCATCGCCCTGGCGCCTGATGGATTTGAGGTCCCATGGCTGCGCCGCCTTATCAGAGAGAGATTGGAAGTTTGCGATGAAATGCCGACTGAAGTCGCTCCAATCATCGATGCAGTGTCGTGGAAGATGTCGGAGCCATTGAAGTGCGTATTGCCCTAGGACGATGGGCAAATATGCTGTCATTACGTCTTTCGTCGCCCCAGTAGCCCGAACGGCGGTCGTGTAAACGGCCAACCAGCCCCCCGGGTCCTGCTTGGGCTTGTACTTGTCGACGTTGGAGACTTTGAAGTTGGGGGCCACTGTATGGCCCGGAGACGTGGAGTAAGCGCAGAGACTCCGCATGTGTCTTCCTGTCGGCGCTCGTGAGGTCGGTCCCAGGGAGGGGAGCTGGTAGTGTGTCGTCTCGACTGTCCCCGGGTCGGGCCACTAGACTCAACTCGGGTGGCGGGACTTCGAGCCGGGACGCTGTGGTCCCGATCATACTCCTCCTGACGCCTTATCTCACTTTCGTGCTGTCGGTCGCGCGAAGCGTTGATGGAGCTCCGCGCGTCTCGTCGGCTGTTAATGGCATGGTGTAGGTCGCTCGGGGGATGAGCAATGGGCAGAAGGTGATTAGCCGCTCGAGTTAACAACCGCCTGTAGCTTTCTGCGTCCGGAGTTCATGGGAGGCCATCAGCTATCTGTGCCAGCACCCCTCCGACTTCACTCGGTGTGTTTCTTGCGCGAGCGAAGTCAGGGTACAGGTTCCGAGCAAAAAGAGGGTTCTCTCGGCACAGCCTTGCGCCTTGCTCGGCTTGTTCCCGCTCTCGGTCCTGAGCTTGTCGGCGATCACGGCGGCAAGAATTCCGTCTTTCTCGGTGTACTCGCCTATCAGGAGTTTCTCCCACTTCTGAAACTTCGTCCCGGGATACTGGCTACGCCGGGTCCTGTTCCCAGGCCTCGTGATGTCGCCGCACATTCCGGCGTCTGTTCCTTCATCGTCTTGCTTCGCGCTGGGGAGGTTCTTCCCCTTGCACGGTTGGCTCGTCGTCGGAGATGGAAGATGACTCCAATCTCCCCCAATAAAGAGGATGTTAGGGTAGAAAGGAGCTATCGCGACTGCACTCTTCTTTCCGTCCTCCTTTGAGGGCGAAGGTGCCGGAAAGATGACTCGGCGAGATCTCGTCCCCTTACTTGGGGTGTTCGCCTCCTTCTTTCTAGTGATCAGTGTCCACTCCTTTGTGGGCGAGGTGGACATCAGAGTTTTTCGGGTAGGTAAGCTCCCGCCTTTTGGTTTGTAAGAGGTTATCCTTGCTTGGGGTGCGTGCAACTGCGCCACTTGCTGTTCTACTCGGGTTTCCTTCAGGATCTCTGAGGAAATCTTCTTCTCCGACGAGTCTGCTATGCGGTGCAGAGTTCCTTCCTCATCCACTATGGACAAGATGGTCCCAAAGCAAAACATGGTTCCAGGGCGAAGAACAATCTTGCACTGGGATGTGATGGCCATTGAGCTAGCTCAGATCAATGACACACCCCCTACCTGGCGCGCCAACTTTCGGTGTTTAGAGTCCGACCGCACACCAAGGGTTACCCCTTGCTATGCTTTTGGGTAGGACGGTGCTGTTGAATGTAGCTCAATGGTTCATGCTAGATGCACGAGAGAGGACATGCAATTTTCTACAGGCTCAGGCCGCTTGGAGAGGCATAATACCCTACTTCCTAGTGTGGATCTTTATGTGGTGGGTTACAAGCGAAGTCTCGTGGATGGAGAAAAGCTAATGGAATGGGAAGATGGTCAATGGAAATGATGGGGTACCCCCTGGGTCTTATATATTCGACCATGGGGCACTCCATGCGCACATGATGATATCACTTTTCCTAAGTAATAGTGAATTGACTGAACTGATCTCCCTATAATCTTGCCGACTTATCCCTAATCTGCCCCGACATTCAAGGGCGCCATGCGCGAAAGAGTTGGGTGGTTGCTGTGGATAACGCATAAGTTGACGGATTGCTTGGGCTTGATTTTTTTTAACTTCTCAGGTCAGCCCATTCCGTCAGTACCTCTAGCCCGGCCCACGAAGGGATGGCCTTGTGGGGTAACTGGCCCAAGTCCCCGCGCGAGGCCTTATTGCCTTCTAGTGGACCCGAGGGATATCAGTCCCCCACAGTCGTCGATGGCGACCCCAGGGCGTGAAGTGTTCGAGGGAAGGTGACGTTGATGCTGCTGCCACCATCCACCAACACCTTCTTAACCCGGCTTTCCCGGATCACTAGATCAACGAGTAGCGGATATTTGCCGAGGTGATCGAAGTTAAGCCACTGATCAGCTCGACTGAAGGATATTGTGTGCTCCAACCATCGGTAAGGAGCCGGAGCACTGTTTGTGGCCACTAGAACTTGCAGATCATTAAGCTTTTGTTGCCTTCTGCTTTCTTGTGCTTTGTGACCTCCGAATATGATGTTGACCTCCCTGTCAACGTGCGGAAAGCTCCACCTTTCCCCCCTTCTTGCTGTGGAGGCTGCCTAGGCTCATTAGGCTCTCCTTGAGGCGGGGGAGGTGGTAGTGGATGGAACGGTTAGCCATGCCCGACAGAGTTTTTGAAATCCCTGCAGTTCAGCGGTGATGTAGATGTCTGCCTCCCTGAATAGTTGTTCAGAGGTGGCAGGTTCTTTTTGAAGTATGGCCCGAACAAAGGCCGGGTTGTTGGATCCTCGATAGAAGTCTTCGATCACAGCCGCCTCAGTGACTTCGGGAATATGGTTCCTCATCATTTTAAATCTTTTGAGGAACGATCGAAGAGTTTCATCACTTTGCCACCTCATGGATTTGAGGTTCCATGGTTGTGCCGGTTTATCAGAGAGAGACTACAAATTCGCGATAAACCGGTGGCTGAAGTCGCCCTAATCATCGATGTAGTGTCGAGGTAGGTGTAGGAGCCATTGCAGTGTGTTTTGCCCCAAAATGATGGGTAAGTACGCTGTCATGACGTCCTCCATTGCCCCAGCAGCCCGGGTGGCGATTGTATAGACGACCAACCAGCCCCCTAGGTCCTGCTTAGGCTGATATTTGTCGACGTTGGAGACCTTGAAATTAGGAGGTCATTGGATGGCCCAGAGGCGAGGAGTAAGTGCGGAGACCCCACACGTATCCTCTTGTGGATGATCATGCTATAGATCCCGGGGAGGGGAGTCAGTATTAGGTCGCTTCGACCGTCCCTAGAACAGACTGTTGGTTGAGGCTGCCGCTGACTCGATCCAAGTTGCGCGGCTGCGCACCGGTACACCGTGATCTCGGTCGTATTGCTCCCGATGCCTTATCTCATTCTCATGCCGACGATCGCGTGAAGCGCTGATGTTGCTCTACGCGTCTTGTCGGCTGTTGATGGCGTGACGCAGGTCGTTCGGCGGGTGGGCGAGAGGTAGAAGATGATTCGCCGCCTGAGTAAGCAGCCGCCGATAACCCTCCGTGTCAGGGGTCCGCGGGAGGCCATCGGCTATCTGCGCCAGTACTCCTCCAACTTCACTCGGCGTGTTCAATGCTCGGGCGAAGTCGGGGTACAAGTTTTGGGCGAGAAGAGGATTCTCCCGTCGGAGTCTAGCATCTTGTTCAGCTAATTCCAGCTCTCGTTCTTGAGCCTGACGACGATCGCGACGGTGGGAGTTGCACCGTTCTCGATGTGTTCTTTCGTTGGGAGTTTCCCCCATCTCTGAGGCTTCGTCCCAAGAGACGAGTAGTGTTGGGTCCCGTTCTCCGGCTTCATGATGTCGTCGCACATTTCTGTAACGCCCTGAATTTGGCGGTAGAATTTTTTCTTCTTTTTACTCACCAAATTCAGGCGTTACTCTCTTTTCCCGTTTCGCTCCTTCTTCCCAATTTCAAAGAAGTATAGCGACCGTGTCCGTATTGCGTATAAACAAAACCTAAGCTGTCTTGGGTGTTGCATAATGCCGAATCATATTTCTTTGTCTGATGTCGTGTTTAATCGCGTGTGTTGCTTAGTCTCATTTCGAATTTTGTTTCATGAATTGGATTCTGATCTGTGGTTGTGTGTGCCATGGGATTTTGACCCGCGGTGTGGCCCAGCCCAGCCTGACCCGGTCCGGCCTGGCCTAGCTTGGCCTGGCCTTAGCCCGTGCGCCCCTGGCGCCCTGCCCCTCCCTATGCCGTGCCCCCTCCCCTGATCTCTTTCCCCTCATTCAATTCTCCCGCGCACAACTCCCTCTCTCTCCCACATCTCTCTCTCTCCCCCCGTGGTGCCCTAGGTTTTGGAGACGGTGATTGCCGGATTTGGACCCCGAGGTGAGCTCCCTCTCCCTCTCTCTTCCCCTTCCCCTCCCCTTCCTTCTCCCCTGCGCGCGTTCCCTGCGCGTCCCCTGTGGCCCCACGGCCCCCGCATCCCGTGCCCCCGCGGCCCCGGGGCCCCACGCCCGCGCCCCTGCCCCGGCGGCAGCTCGCCCCGTGGCCCCGCGGCCTCGCGCCCGCGCCCTGGCGTCCCCGGCGGCCCTGCGCCCCGCGTCGCGCCCCGGCGGCGGCTCGGCCCCGCGGCCTCGCGCCCGCGCCTCTGCGCGCCCCACGCCCCAACGGCTGCCTCGGCCCCGCGGTGCCCGCGCCCCGGCGGCCCGGCGATCCTGCGCCCCCGTGCCCCTGCCCCGACAGCCCCCGCGACCCCGTGCCCCGGCGTGGCCTCACGTGCCCCGACGCGGCTCACGTGCCCCCGGCGCGCGCAGCACTTTCTCGCGCACGCGACTATAGCTGCGCGACGTTCAACTTTCAGTTTAATCCGTTTTTCTTTATTTTAGTTTAGTCAATGTGCTGCGTCGCGCGCTTCGTCGAGCGACAATTCATTTTAAAATTCATCTTTATTAATGAGCTGTGTCACGCGCTTCGTCGCGCGACGTTTCATTTTAAATTCAGTTCAGATGACGTATGCCGTCGTGCGTTTCGTCGCGGGACGCTTAACGTTTCTTTATAATTAATGCAAGAGTCTCATGGCGCGTCCCGTCGCGTGACGGGTCGTTTATTTCTTAATTCAATTTAAGTGTCACGTCGCGCGTCTCGTCGCGCGACAATCCTTTTAATTGACCTTTATCTGTTCATAATAATTAAACATGGAATATGACTTTACCCTATGCTTAACGCAATGGCTAAATTAATACCATTCTATTTAGACGAGTATTTTAATTTATAATCGTGTGACGTGATCGCTCGTCGACCGTAGCCTCGACCGTTACTTTCCCTTTCTCACTTAGTCGTAGGTGTGACCCTGCGTCGAATGTCTATTTATTTATTGCATTCTATTATTTGGTGTACTGTTCCTTTATATTAAATTTGTGGAATGTATGTTTGAAACTTATATAGATAACGATCAGCTGGCGGAGTTCGAAGGAGTTGCAGGTGAAGACCTTGAGCAGCAGCTGGTTGGTGAAGGCAAGTGTCCACCAATCTATGCCCTACTCATGCTTATAATTCACTCCCCGCATTTATATAGTTTATACCTAAGGATTGACTAGATTTTGTTTATCTTGTCCTTGTTTACCTATTTTGGTTGGGTTATTATGGTTTAGCTTTATGCTAGCGCTTCACATTAATCAATGAACATGATGAGATTATCTATGATACACTATTTTCCCTTATGATTAAGATGATGGTACTGTGACATTTAGGGGACTCGAGCTGTTTCTCGAGTGCCTCTCCGTAAGGGCTGGTTCGTTGGATGACCGCCCAGGAAAACAGTGCAACCATGAGGGTGGAGTGGGACGCCCTTAGCTAAGTAATTAGAGAAACTGGGGTGTAGTTCGCTTCGCCGTCATGCCGTTAATGGGGCTCGGTGTATGCGACTCGCTCTGCCAAGGTTGGTTCGCCCCTTAGGGAGGAATGCGGTGCATTTAGGAAACCTAACGGGCGGCTACAACCCTAGGAAATCTTTGTAAAGGCTACGTAGTGAGACCCTGCCTATTCACCTTGGTAGTGTTTAAGGGTTTGATCGGCCCGAGGCAAGAGGGAATAACGACTTGTGGGTAAAGTGCGCAACCTCTACAGAGTGTTATGAAACTGATATATCAGCCGTGCTCGCGGTTATGAGCGGCCAAGGGAGCTCCATTGATTAGAGATACTTGATCAGAGATGTATGGTTTACAGGTGGTGATGAGGATGATGATTTTGGTTATGACTATGGTAACGGTAAGTGGTATTCTTTCCGTTTGGAAAGGGTACATTGGGTTAATAACTTGGGTTAATACTAAAACCTGGCTTTCTACAAGTAAATAATAACCTGACCAACTAAAAGCAACTGCTTGACTTAACTCCACATAAAGCTAGTCCACTACAACCAAACGGGACATATTGTTGAGTATGTTGATGTGTACTCACCCTTGCTTTACACACCAAACCGCCCAGGTTGTCCGCGTTGCAACCACTACTCAGGTGAAGATGAAGTCGTGGAGGAGGACTTCCAGGAGTTCCAAGAGTATGATGAGTTCTAGGCGTGGGTTAGCGGCAAACCCCTAGTCGGCTGCCTGTGTAGGTCGTGTGTATCTACGTTTCTTTTCTGCACTTTGATTATTGTTAAAGACTATGTGGATGTCTCGGACATCATGATGTAATCGACTATTATACCCTATTTTATGTCATTATTTTAGCACCGTGTGATGATGTACAGTTATGTAACTGCTGTGTACGTGAATTGCTGATCCTGGCACGTACTTGGTTTGCATTCGGTTTGCCTTCTAAAACCGGGTGTGACAGTTTCGACGCCTGTTTCTTCGTCGCCGAGCATCGCGCTGGGGAGGTTCCTCCTCGAGCACGGTGGGTTTATCGTCTGAGATGGGCAATGACTCCAATCTCCCCTGAATGAAGAGGACGTTGGGGTAGAAAGGAGCAGGCGCGGTGGTGTGCTTTTTCTCATCCTCCTTTGAGGGTAGAGGTGTTGGGAGGATTGTTTGTCGTGTTTTCCTTCCCCAGTGTGGAACGTTCACCTCCCTTCTCCGAGTGATCTGTGTCCACTCCTTAGTGGGCGAGGTGGACAATAGGGTTCGCCGGGCTGGGGAGGCCATGGTTGACTGGGCTTCCGTTCTCCGGGGACATTTGAGCTCGGACTTTTGCGGGGTCATGCATTGCCAAGTTATGAGCAGGGGCATGGCTCACGGTTTCACTCCATCTTCTTGTGGAATTCCCGAAGAGGGTTTCTTCTCGAGTGGAGTTGCTATGCGGTGCAGAGTTCCCTCTAGGTCTGCTACGCACGAGATGGTTCCGAAGCAGAAAATAGCTCCCGGGCTGAAGGTGATCTAGCTCTTGAAGATGACGGCCATGGAGTTAGCATTGATCAACGACACACCCCTTACCTGGCATGCCAGCTATCGGTGTTTAGTGTCCGACTGCACACCCAGGGGTACCCTCGTGGTGTTTTTGGGTAGGACAGTGTCATGGATTGTAACTCAATGGTTCGTGCCGAGGGCACGAGAAAGAGAGAGTCAAGCGAGTTTCTGCAGGTTCGGGTTGCTTTGAGGAGCTTAATACCCTACTTCCTGGGATGGCCTTGTATGTGAGAGGTGTTTACAAGTGGTGTCTACCAAGTGGTGAGGTGCTCATGAGATGAAAGTGATGGGGATCCCCCTTGGTCTTATATACACGACCATAGTGTGCTTCCTGCATACACGCTGATCACACTCTTCCAGCTTATCTCCTAGCTTATGCGAACAAACTTCGCTATCCCAAGGAAAACCCCGCGCCTCCGCTCCGAGCTATCTCCGGTGTTTGAGGATGTCGGGCACGGGAAAAGCGAACAGCTTCAACGAGATCACGCCTAAGCCACGAGTAATCCGGGCGTGGGCCTATCGCATTCCTAGGTCAGCCCATTTCAAGTGTTCTGTTTGCCCAGCCCACGACGTGGCGTCCCTGCGGGGCAACTGGCATGTGGCCCTGAGCAGAGTTTTCGCCCCCTACTGGACCCGGGGGATATCTATCCCCCCCACACAGGAACCTCCAACTCAAGTCCAGGCCACCATTCAAAGGAATCACCCTGTGGATCAAATCCTCGGTGACATCAACAGGGGAGTAACAACTCGTTCACAATTGGCTAATTTCTGTGAGCATTACTCCTTTGTTTCTTCTATTGAACCTTTCAGGGTATAAGAAGGCTTGCAGGATCCAGACTAGTGTTAGCAATGTAGGAGGAGCTCAACAACTTCAAAAGAAATGAAGTGTGGAGCCTGGTGCCACATCTGAAGCAAAATGTTGTGGGAACCAAGTGGGTGTTCCGCAACAAGCAAGATGAATACAAGGTGGTGATAAAAAACAAGGCTCGACTTGTGGCAAAAGGATATGCCCAAGTCGCAGGTTTGGATTTTGAGGAGACTTTTGCTCCTATAGCTAGGCTTGAGTCGATTTGCATTTTATGGGTCTATGCTACTCACCATTCCTTTAAGTTGTTTCAAATGGACGTGAAGAGTGCCTTCCTCAATGGGCCAATCAAGGAGGAGGTATATGTGGAGCAACCCCTGACTTCGAGGATGACAGGTATCTCGACTATGTCTATAACCTCTCTAAGGCGCTCTATGGGCTTAAGCAAGCCCCAAGAGCATGGTATGAATGACTTAGAGATTTTTTTATTTCTAATGCTTTCAAGGTCGGGAAAGCCAATCCTACTCTTTTCACTAAGACCTACAACGGTGATTTGTTTGTATGCCAAATATATGTTGATGACATAATATTTGGCTCTACTAATCAAAAATCTTGTGAGGAGTTTAGCAGGGTAATGATGCAAAAATTTGAGATTTCAATGATGGGCCAGTTGACCTACTTCCTTGGATTTCTAGTAAAACAACTAAAGGAAGGAACATTCATTTCTCAAACAAAGTACACACAAGACTTGCTCAAAAAGTTTGGGACGAAGGACACAAAGCCGCTAAGACGCCAATGGGAACCGACGGACACTTGAACCTCGACAAGGGAGGTAAGTCCGTTGATCAAAAGGCATACCTGTCTATGATATCGTCATTATTTTATCTTTGTGCTAGTAGACCGAATATAATGCTTAGCATATGCATGTGTGCTAGATTTCAATCCGACCCCAAGGAGTGTCACCTTGTGGTCGTGAAGCGAATTCTTCGATATTTAATTCATACGCCTTGCTTAGGGATATGGTATCTAAAGGGGTCTACCTTTGACTTAATCGGATATTTAGATTCCGACTATGTTGGGTGCAAGGTTGATAGGAAGAGCACATCAGGGACTTGTTAGTTTTTAGGAAGGTCCCTGGTGTCTTGGAGCTCTAAGAAACAAGCGTTCGTTGGTCTATCCACCGCCGAAACTGAGTATGTTGTTGTTGGTCAGTGTTGCGCGCAACTACTTTGGATGAGGCAAACCCTCCGAGACTTTGGCTACAATCTAAGCAAAGTCCCACTAATATGTGATAATGAGAGTGCAATCCACTTGATAGATAATCCTATTGAACACAGTCGCACTAAGCACATAGACATCCGACATCGTTTTTGAGAGACCACCAACAAAGGGGAGATATCGATGTTTGCCACATTAGCACCGAGAACTAGCTAGTTGATATCTTCACCAAGCCTTTAGATGAAAAAAGCTCTTGCAGGTTGCGTAGTGAGCTAAATGTCTTAGATTCGCGGAACATGGATTGATTTATAGCATACATGTGTCTTTATGCCTTTGATCATATTGCTTTAAGCATCATTGTCTTTACTTGGTTATTTTGGTGCTAAAGTTGTACAAAGTCATCCTCGAACCTCACAAGTCCTTGTGCAAATGATGCATATGTTTAGGGGGAGGATGTACTACAACTTGACCCTTTGAGACTAATGTGCTTACTTGAGTGTTATAGTATAGTCTCAAAGATGGATTGAAAGGGAAAAGGTGGATTTGGACAAAGAAAAGGCCTCCAATGCATTCCGGTATCAATGTATCTTGTTCCAAGTCACTATTGTGTTCTCTCATTGCCCTTTGTTTTTAGTTGCAAGTTTTGTAAGGCAATGGGGTTAAAAGGCCACTAGTTCTTCTGGTGCTTAAAGCCAAAGGGGGAGAAATTAAGCCCAAAGCAAATGGATCAGCTACCACTTTGCGAATTTTTCAAAATTTTAGTGTTAGTATACTTGGTTTTTGATCAAAACCCTCTTATTGCAAAAACTACTCTCTTGTAGGGGACAAATTTGATTATTGGAAAAAGGAGGAGTTTCTTGCTTTTGATCAAAACTAGTCTTGAAAGATAATTTGATTTGCCAAAACAAAGTGTTTTTGACATAGAGATAGAAAATGAATGTGTTTTGCGAAAACAAACCAAATGTGGCAAAATGATCCAAATATACCAAATCCTGTGATAATTCTATTGGTTTTAAGGTTGACATCAATTTGCACCTTTTATCTCGCATTTGGATATGTTAGTGCATTTTGAGTTGCTTTTGATGTGTTGGCATGAATCACCAAAAAGGGGGAGATTGAAAGGGAAATGTGCCCTTGGGCCATTTCTATATTGTTTTGGTGATTAAATGCTCAACACATTTTGTTTAGACTAACATCATCTAATGTGAGAAATGAGCTTAGGTACTTAAAAGCAAATTGTGCTTGGAAGAGGGAAAAAATAGAAATCTATATGGGACCAAGTGAAAAAGGTAAGCTCTAAACACGTATTCAATTGCTTTTGGTACTAATAATATTTGTGTAAGTGCTAAAGACTTTATGAAGTCAAGTCAAAAGGAGCAAAAGAGAATAAGATTGAAAAAGAAGAAATTGGGCTAGACTACATTGCACCAAACAGTCTGGTGCACGGTCCGCCATACTGGCTGCTCTCAGGAATTTCAGCCTGCGTCGGCTATAATTCACCGGACCGTCCGCGTGGAGCGCTGGACAGTCCGGTGTGCTAGGTAGCCAACATCGAGTGGCCATGTCGGCCTCGAGCCAATGGTCAAGTGGTGCACCAGACAGTCCGGTGCCACCCACCAAACGGTCGAGTGCCCCCTAGAAGCAGAAAGTAGCCAATCAAGGGATACTCTGTCGTTGCACTGTTCACTGTCTAGTGTGCACCGGACAGTCAGGTGCACCCGCGGACAGAAGGCAACTAGGGCCTACCAAATGGAGCTCCAACGGCTCCTAGGTCCCTTGGGGCTATAAAAGGTACCCCTAGACGTATGGAGCACTACACATAGCTCCCATTGAACATTTTACAACGCCGAGACATCACATCCCCGCCTTTGCTTTGCTAGATAGAGATTTGAGCAATTCTTTTGAGTTGTAATTCCGTTGTGCTGTTTTGTGCTCCTCTGTCTCGACTCGTGTGCGTGTGTTGCTGCAAGTTTGTCTCTTGTGTGTGTCTCGACTTCCCCTTTACTCTTGTGTTTATTAGAAATCAATTGTGTAAAGTGTGCGAGACTCCAAATTGTGAAGATTACTCACTTTAGGGATTTGATATTGTCACACCCGGTTTTAAGGGACAAAGCCGAGTTCATCTCATACATGCGCCAAAGAAGACAACATATATAATAACGAGGTTTATAGAGATAAATGTCACAATAACATTAGAGTACTTATTACATAGCGGAAGTCTTACAAAATAGAGAATAAATATAGATCGAACTAAAGTCCATCCTTGGCGCCATAAAGTCAACTGGGAGACGCCACCTAGATCAAATCAAACTCCTCGTTGTGTGGCTCCACATGAACCACCTGGTCTTCTCCTGTGGGGGGTGTGAGACAGCAAGGGTGAGCTCACACATCTTCATCGCTTAACAAGTTGTGGGAAAAAATGTGCATGAACTCACCAAAGGTGGGAATTCTTGTGATGTTTAAGGCTGATCAACAATAGGGGTTAAAGCTGAGCATTGCTTTTAATAAGTTGGTCAAAATTTTATTAGAAGTTACTAAATGTAAGTAAATACCAAACCATAATAAATAATAGAACAAAATTAATAAATAATCCCATGCAAATGCAAATGACAAATTGAATTTAAGTTACATAAATTAATCATGCGAGAGTCCTGAGCAGCTCATGACTGTGAGCTCGGCTAGCAGTATACTAGTTTTACACTCTGCAGAGGTTGTACCCTGTACCCACAAGTCGTATATCCCATGGCGTCAGGGTTTGCAAGGCCCTTAGACATTACCGAGGTGAATGGCTAGGGATCCACTATGTGGCCTTTACAAAGTTCCACTAGCTTCCGAAAACCCGCTACTGTTATGGGAAGAGCACATGCAAGAATCCCTCGTCTGACTGCCATCGCAGCAAAATCAACCCGAGAACCTCCCTGCATGCAACTCCCCTACTGCCCTTACCCCTTTCGGGTAAGGTAGTCTTCCACTAGCTTTCCTAATTAGTCAGCCAAGGGCGTCCCATTCCATCCTTGTGGTGGCACGTGTTTCTCAAGTTAAGCTCCATGTTCCAATTAAAGATAATGATCTTGACATGAACATAAATAATAACAGAATAATTGGAACATGAATATAATGAAATATTAACCCAAAACCATGTAAAACAATAGCATAACTAGCCAAATGATTCAGGGGTAAAAGGTAAAAAAAGATAAATAGACTAGGGTGACCTATTGGGTCCCATCAAAATTAAACCTATGCATTGAATAAGTGATAATAAAGAACATTATTGGGTAAATAGAAGTGGTCAAGGGCACAACTTGCCTGGCACTTGAGATTCTAGGTTCCAGGATGATTCTTCAGATCCTCGAAACCTCGCTCTAGTCGTAGCAATACAAACAAACATGATATAGATAAAATTAACATCACACCAAACATAAGAACAAACTGAATAATGATGATCTACGCGAAGCTACGAGATCGTGGGATCGAGAACCACTAAGATCGAAGCTACGGTTAAAGAATTATGATCGATGGAAGATCTACTTGGTTGGAACATTAAATTATAAATTGATTAGTGCATATCATATGAGAAAATATACTCTAAATAATCAATTCAACCTTAATCTAGATTATACTTGACTAGAGATCATGTTTTAACCACATTATAATTATGGTCAGGTTAGTTTTGATTTAGAAGAGCTAATCTAGTACACATAGGATAAATAAATATCTAACTATAAAATTATGCATTCTGGTATAATTAATGTTGTTACTACGTAGTAAATACTTATACGAAACTAATGCAACTGGAACGAGTCAATTCGGAATTAAAACGAAGGAGTTATAATTTTCTAAAGGTTTTATGTATTTGATACAAAATTAATTAGGATATAAATTTTAATGTGTCTTTCATGTCAAACAGAGATACTATGTGATAAACAATAATATTATAGAATTATAGAAATTGGAATGGACTCATTTGGACTTAATATGAATTTTCCATGAATTAAATGGGTTTCTGCAATTATTTTTAAACCCAAAATAAATTTCTAAATTCATTTTCCCTATTTTCTTTATTTCCAGGACTACACGCACCAATACCAAGAAGCACAGGGACTAACTTACAAGAATTTCCAAGACTCAGGATTCCTAAAGTGTCGATGGTGGGTTGAATTCGATCTTTTGCTGGGTTTCTTTTATAAAACTGCGCGGTCGAAACAGTGTGGACACAACACAACCGCTCTGATCTAATTCAATGACCAAGATCAAATCCCATAAACAGCGAACCGGTACGCGCCCAGAGCCACCCGATCTAGATCCGATGGCTCCGAGTTTAAAGTGTCTCGATCAATTCTAACACGTGAGATCTCGATCCAATAGCACGACCTCATTTGAACGCATCTGGTATCCCTGTTTGATCTTACCCGCTTATCACTAAATCAACGGCCAAGTCACTACTCTGAACCGATCAAATCGAAGCCGTCCAGATAGGATCGAGTGGCCTGCACGTGTCTCTCTCCCCGGCCGACCAAGCGGACGGCGGCGCACGAGTTTGCCACGGTGGTGCCACGGCCGCGACCACCATATTCACAATTCCCCGCCTAGAACACGAATCTGGTGCTTGCAACACAAAGCCAAGGCTAAGATGGAAGTATTGATGGACTTATTACCGAGAGCCACGCGGCGACTTCTTCTCTCACCGTGGTTGTGCGGATCCACGGCGTGCAATTGCTGGGCTTCTGGGCGACAAATCACCCTAGGCGCGGGTGCTGGCGTCACCCGAGCGGTGCAACAACCGGCGTCAGTCTGTCACCGAGGTCCCCCCTGATGCGGCACCCGCGAGGCGATGACGGCGGCGTTGCGGACCTTCCTGTCGAGCAACAGTGGTGGCTAGAACCTTGCGACCGAGTTGAGCCTGTGAGCTATACAAGAGGAGCGGAGAGGGCACAACTTATGTGGAAGGGGAAGTCGGGTAGGGGCCTGCAACAGATTCCAGGGTTCATGGCATGCCCCCACCACGTTCGGCGAAGTCGTTGGTAGGGAGACGACTGATGCGTGGGGCCGCGTTATCAGCGCAAGGATCACCAATGTTAGGCGCACGAGAGAGATTGGTCTCTGGGTCCACATGTCGGTCGGTCGTCTTTGTGGGCCTGCGCGGTAACGAAAGAAGTTGGGCCGGCGTAGGGAATGGGCCGAGCGCGCGTGGTAAGGACTCTTGGGCCAAGAAACGGTACAACAGGTCCAATTAGGTTAGGTTTCTTTTCTCCTTTTCACTATTTTTCCATTTGAATTTCTTCCACAACTTTCAAATTGGTATTTGAATTCAAATTTGATCTGTAGACTTCTCACAAGTCATATGTAAAAATAGAAGTACCAATTTTGAAGAGATAGTCTTATGTATATTTTTCTTTATACTTTATATTCTCGTCCTTTTCTTTATTTTCTTTTCCCATTTCTATTTTCATATTCTAAATTTCCATGTAGGGTTCAATCCAAATCTCAAATTATTATTATATTTTTATTAATATTATTGTTATTATTATTAAATGCACAACCAAATAAACCCCAACATGATGCATGATTTATTTATGTTTTATTAGAGAATTATTCTCTTTTAAATATGTTTCTAAAAAAAATTCTCTTCAATAGAAAGCAATGCACAAAAAAAATATTATTCTTTTATATTCCAAAGTTGGCTACTACAAATCCTACCCCCTTAACAGAAATCTTGTCCTCGAGATTTGTAAGAAAAGGGTGTATAACCATGTTATCTCAGAACATATACATAAACAAAAATCTCAGCATGATGCATAATTTATTAGCAACACATGGGGTCAATTAGACCTTATTATTTCTCCTAAAATAGTATCATACCATTTACTAACTAAAGTAACATTTAGATCTTACAAATAGTAGTAATATATATATATATATATATGTTTATGTAGCTTGGTGGAGCTAGTGGTGGTGGTGGAGGTAGTGGTTGTTGTTGTTGTTGTCTTTCCAACTGTGATTGCCTTATTTCACAACGTATCTCCAGCCGGTCCTGACGTATTTCCTCGCATTCTTGTCTTATCTGATTTTGCATTTCGGTAACCATGTTTGCCATTTGTTGTATTACAATCATTTGGGTGGCAACCACTTGATCGATTCCAACTGGTGGAGGATCTAGAGGATTCGTTTCTGTTTGCTGTTGTCTAATAATCTTCCCTTCCTGGCATTGACCATTGAAGTTAGAAGCATATGGTAATATTATTTTGTAAGGAAATTTATTTGGCAAGCAGACGAATAGGCTAATAACTGATTATGTACTGATGATTCTTTAGCAGGGCTTAATCTTTGTTTTATGTCCAGATTGGGGTAACTAGTCGTATAAGGTGAATATCCAAAGGTAGGATAGCATTTTGTCAAGATGAGATAGTCTACATGGTGTAGGTCAAAAACTTGTTTGACATTTGGTGGGGACAGATAGATTATACCATTCATCATGACTCTATGGGTTGGGTTAGCTCATGGTTGAGTTGATCTAATGTGCTAAGTTAAGTTAACACCTGACTAGAAGGGTCCAAGTACCACTAATATGTTTAAGCAGACCACATTGGATTAGAACACACTAGATTCCTTAATCCTATCTAAGAATACCATTTAGTTGAGCATATCCAGCTGACTTTATCTTTATGAAATTCTAGTATATTTTTTTATCTCAGTGGAACTTCCAATTAGTATATATTTTTATACTCCTAAAATTTTTCATGCCATTAACAGGTGTGGCATAGAAACAAGGGTACATCATGTTTTAGCTATTTGGTGAGTGTTGACATAGAATGAGTGTACTATGGCGTAATCGAGCTTCCTTTGGGGGTCTGAATTAGGGACCATCGATCGTGGTGTTGGATGCCATTATCCAAGTTGGGATAACAACTGTGGGTACATAGGGTAAGTGGAGTAAACAGAGTTTTACTTCGCTTGTAAGATAAATGGGTTGGGCAACCTATAACATAGGCTAGGTCGTGGTTTCACGAACAGGTTGCTTTAAGACACCAATTTAGGTTTAAAACTCATTTATCGGAATATGGTGTGACAAAATCTCCCAAGTTATTAGGCCCACCTACAGTTGTCCTTGTCCTACGGACCATGGACAACCTTGTAGATGCACGTAATCACTCGACAAGTTTGATAACTGTATCCTCATTATCTCACCCAAGAGCGCTTCACCCGTCACACAGATATTACATCACAACGGAGGAACGAATAAGCGAAAGCGAATTACAATAACCTAATTTACATTCATTCAAATATAGAGAAAGAGTGTTATTGTTATTACAAAACCAGGGTGCTGCGAGTGCATAGAGTATTATTATTACAGACCCGGGAGGCAAAAACCCTGCCCGTATAAAAGTATATTGTTTTTCAAGTGGGAGGCCAACATCCTCCCGTGACTTCACTGCTGGGGTTCTGCCTTGGGCACCACCTTAGAACAAAAACAACAAAAGTCTGTTGTTTCCTCACCTACAACAACATGGGTTCGAAAACCCTGAGTACAGAGTGTACTTTCGCAAGTCTTACCCGTCAAAAGAAAAGACCCTCAAGGATATGCTGGCTTGAGGAAATCAAGGTAAGGCTGTTCAAGTATCAAAGACTCTGTTTTGCAGAAATGCTTACTAATAGTGGATCCTTAAAAATCCAATTTTATTGTCAGGTTAAGTAAAATTACCTTCATCTAGGATTCTTTCTTTCCTAGTTCAAGCACTTGACCTATACTAGCTGTCTTTTTTCAACCCTTTCAGTTTACTGGAATGCTACGTGTAGGGCAGTGACCAAGTCTTCATATCCGAGAAGTAACAGCGATCCGAATCGATTAATACCCAGCTGGGGATCTCCAATCACACGACATATGTAGCACTTAACCCTTGCATATGTCAACTCGCCACCGGGTTTCTTAAGACCAGACCGGGTTCACGCCAACCGAGAGCATAGATACACCACCGTCCAGCCTCTTGCCACGGAGGGTACACGCTACTCTCGCCATCTCTCCACTCCCATTGTGTGTTGGCCTTTCTGGTATTAGTCTGCCCGAGGCAAAGCTTACCCATGACGAGGCATGTGACCAGTTAAAAGGTCCTCATTTAGCAAGCCTACATCGGTACGGTCCTTAATCGACTCAGACGAAGACACTACACCGAGACACTCTTCTCGTGCAAGTCACCTGCCCGGTCTCAGCTTTATCATTTAAAACCCAAGGTTTGGTACCTAGCAGAGGTACATCTTTTTCCAATGTTGTACCCATCATGGTCATGATGGATCCACTATCAAGTTTTATTTTTGAAAACATCCCATCCAATCTGTAGCATCACTTTTGTTTTAAAACAAAACATTTTGTTTTTCTAAAGCAAGGCTAAGCATCAAAAATCATTTTCATAAAAGGGTATCAAGGAAGGGTAATCAATTTTCCAAAGAAGGAAATGCATCAATTGTTTAGCACACAACTCATATCACCTAATGCATCAAACAAGGTGATAAAAATTTTTAAACAACAAGGAGGGGGCAAATGACTGGGGCTTGCCTTGTTTTGTAGGGGAGTCGGGCTCTGTTCCACAGATATCAAAATAAAACAGTTCCCGGCAGGTGGATTTTCAGTTGATGGTGTAGTCTCCTCTTCTTCAACAGTTATTTCTTCCTCGTTTTCTATACATAACCATATATAACCATGAATGCTCATGTGATGCTTATTAAAATGCAATGATAGTAGAGGTACATCAAGTTGTATCTTGAATACAACTTTCCTTCACGGTTTACCAGGGAAACATAGGGTTTTCTGAGTCAGTATCTCATTTCCCTAAGGCAATTATTACCTAAAAGGCTAGGGTTTTGGGTTTGGGAATCAAAAAATGTCCAAAACATGTCAAACTTCGCTCAAGGGTTCTAAGTACCATATTAGGTTTACCTAAAAAGTTTTGTGATTTTTGGAGTTACCAAGTATTTTCTAAAATTCCAAATGTCTAAGTTTAGGCCTTCTTAAATACTAAATAATTCATGATTAAGTCTAAAGTTCTTGGAACTATTTTTATTAAATATTATTGGAATTTAGAAGTCCAGTAAAATTGGTTTCATATTTTTATCATTTTTCTGTAATTTCTTATGAATTTCCCAAATCTGGCAGAAAAAGAAAAGGGAAAATGATGAATAGTATCGGGCTGAAACTAGCCCAAGTCGGCCCATGACCAGAGAAATACGCCCGCGCGGTTTACGTTGTGCAGAGGACCCTGATCTTTTAAATAACCCGTAAAGAATCCTGCGCACTATTCCTATGGGTCACTCACATTTGCATCGAGGCCCCACCCTTTCTGTTTCTTCGCAAGTTGAGATCCCCGACCACGGCGGCGGAGCAGTGGCTCCGGCGAGCCTGTACCAGCCGAAAAATGCAATGACCGGTGCTCAAGTGTGGCTGACACCTAATTCCACCCATAACGACCTTAACCCCTCAATCAATTGCAAAGTTCTAACTCAAAATCTCTCTGTGCACGGTGATGGCGCACACCGAGGACAATCTGAGGTGTTCCTGGTGATCTAACATGGTCTAGTTCAATTGGCTGGGCCGATAAGCATCCATAGCACACAAGTGTGTTGAAACGAGAGCGAGGAGGGCGTGAACGTACCTATAGAGAGATGGCCACGGTGCGACGTTCACGGTGGCGCGGAAATCCGATTTGGGGGAAGTGAGAAATTAGGAGGCTATGGTGGCTAATCGGAGGCAAGGTCGGGTGCTCTGGCTTCGTGATGACCTTGCGGAGCTAGCGACACCATCAAGTTATAGTGCCCGAGGGCGGTGGCTCGGAATTTTGAAAGAGAAGGTTTGCGGCCGGAGAGAGAGGTGAGTCACTGGTGGCTCAGTCGTGGCGCCCGCCGGTGCAACGGTTCTAAAATGGCAAGCCTAGGCATGCCACGGTTACTAATACGCGGTAAAGAGCTATGGCGTGGCATAATTGAGGTCACCGGAGTACCAAGGCGACACCGGCGGTCGGGTCACGTCGCACGGCTACAGGCGCAGTTGATAAGCTTTACCCCGCGACCAAATCCACTTCCCCGCGAGATCTTTTTACTCCCCCGTTGATATCCACTACACGCCTAGCACGAATCACGGCGACCGGCGCGAATCTGGGCGCAATGTCACTGGTGGCGAGGGGAATGAATCTGAAGATCTTTTTGCATACTATACAATGGGAATCCTTGTTCAGAGCGCCTGATCGAGCACAATTGGGGACAATTTATTCCAGAATTTGTGTAGCAACTTGATCATTCATATGTATCCAAGTTGTAGCTCTATAAACCAACTACAAATCGACTATAGAGACCTTTCTCATTTACTTACTCCATCGAGCTTGAATCGAGTCCAAAGTTCATCAAAACTCACTGTCAGACCAATTTCAGACTGCATTGGTGACTGACAACAATACTTTGAGTCCATTTAACTCCAATTTTTGTACAACACTCATGTCTTGTGACTTAAACAAAGTTATGCTCCTATAGTAGCTCTACAAATTTGATGTGTTGACCCTGAGCAAATTCCTTGTATATTTAGAAATATAGAGCTCCAAAGTTGACCCTATTTACTGGAATTCAGACTTAAGCATATTAGGTTCATGGGGTACTTTTTGCAAATAAGTCAAAACTCCATTATTCAACTTGCAAATTCTCAAATGTGAAAAACACATGATTTGTGGTCGTCTATCACTTTGATGGTTGCACTTTGGTCCAAAAGTGCACAAAATTTACATATACCCCCCTAGGGTTTCAATTAGGGTTTCTAGGGTTTGTTTTTAGGGTTTTAGGCACATTAGGGTTGTAGTGCCACTAAAGTCCATCAACTTTGATATCTTAAAAGCATTTCTAGTGACTTTTGAGATTTTTACTCATTTTGGCTTCACTTTCAACTCTAAGCCCTAATTAAGGGTTAAGTATCCTACCCTAGGGTTAACCACACATCAAGTCATATCATCACAACTTGTTTGAGATTTTACCTAGTGAATGCATTCTAGGTGTGACAAGCAATATGAAATGTCAATCCATATGATGTTATGCTCAAGTTTTAGTGCCAGTAACACCAGGGGTGTTACATCCTTCCCCCCATAAAAGAATCTCGTCCCGAGATTTAAGGTCCTATGGTGAGTAATGGAAAAGGAAACACGTCACATCTTTATTTCCCTAATTGTCTTACAGGGCAGGGGTGGTATGGTGGTTTATTTCTCATTTACAATCAATGTACAGATCTTAATAGTTACATGAAGCTAATAACCTAGGAAAATTATTTTCCAAGAAGTCCTGAGTCATCTAGGTAGCTTCATCTTTCGTATGCTGGTTCCATTGTACTTTATAGAATTTAAGAGTCCTTTTTCGGGTAATCCTGTCCTTTTGGTCCAAAACTCGAATGGGGTGTTTTGAGTAAGTCAAATCTGGTTCTAAGACAACATCCATTACATCGATGGTTCGATCAGGAGCCCAAAGTCACTTCTTCAATTGAGATACATGGAACACGTTATGTACTGCAGATAATGCTTCTGGTAGCTAGAGTCGGTAAGCCACTAGTCCGTATCATTCAAGAATAGGAAATGGGCCAATATACTGAGGTGCTAGTTTCCCTTTTACCCCGAAACGGTTTACACCCTTCATTGGTGATACTTTCAGATACACATGGTCATTAACTTGAAAGACTAAAGGTTGACGTCGCTTATCCGCATAATTCTCTGCCGAGCTTGTGCCTCTTTCAAGTTGTGTCTGATTCGTTGGACTTTTTCTTCCGTTTCTTTAACCATGTCAGGCCTGAAAAACCACCTTTCTCCAGGTTCTGACCAATTTAAGGGTGTCCGACACCGTCGCCCATACAATGCTTCAAATGGTGCCATCTTAATACTTTCTTGACAACTATTGTTATATGAAAACTCTGCCAATGGTAAACATTCATCCCATTTTTGTGGGAACTCCAGGACACATGCCTGCAACATATCTTCAAGTATTTGATTTACTCTCTCAGTTTGTCCACTTGTTTGAGGATGATAGGCCGAACTGTGGAGCAATTTAGTACCCAGGGACTTATGTAGTTCTTCCCAAAATTTGGATACAAATTGTGGTCCGCGATCCGACATTATTGTTTTTGGAACCCCGTGCAAACTAAGAATACGAGCAATATAAAGTTTCGCGTATGTGGCCACTATGTACTTTACTTTGACGGAAGAAAGTGGGCGATCTTCGTAAATCGACCAATTATAACCCATACATAATCAAAACCTTTGGCTGTTTTGGGCAATCTCACAATAAAGTCCATACTAATGTCCGCCCATTTCCATGTTGGGATGGGTAAAGACTGCAGTGGCCCAGCTATCTTCATATGTACTTCCTTGACACGTCTACAGGTGTCACATCTTGCCACATAGCGTGCAATCTCTATGTTCATTTTGTCCACCAATAGTGTTGCTTTATATCTTGATACATCTTAGTACTTCCAGGATGAATGGAATATCGACTAAGATGGGCTTCATTCAAAATTTGTTGGCGGACTTCATCATTCTTAGGCACAACTATGCGATCATTAAACCATATTATTCCTTGATCATCTTTTCTAAAGCAACTAGCTTTGCCGGCTTCTATTTTCTCATGAATATGCTTCATACCCTTGTCGGTCCTTTGGGCATCAATAATTCTCTACAAAAGAACTGACTCAAGCTTCAATTAGGTCAAAGTTCCATGTTGTATCATTCCCAGATTTAACTTTTCCATTTCTTGGCATAGCGTGGTGTCAGATATCCTCACTGCAAGACAATGACAGGATGCTTTACGACTCAATGCGTCTGCCACCACATTGGCTTTTTCCTGGGTGATAATGGATTTCCAAATCATAATATTTAATCAGCTCAAGCCATCTTCTCTGCCTCATGTTCAGTTCTGACTGGGTAAAGATATATTTCAGACTTTTTATGATCTGTATATAAATGGCAGGTATTTCCCAGCAGATAATGACGCCATATCTTGAGGGCATGAACAACTGCAGCTAATTCCAAGTCATGAGTTGGATAATGCTCCTCATGCCGGCGTTATTATCTTGAAGCATAAGCTATGACTCAGCCCTCCTGCATTAGGACACATCCAAGTCCACTGCCGGATGCGTTTACAGTATACATCAAAAGGTTTCTCTATATCCAGTTGAGCCAATACCGGAGCAGTAGTCAATAATATCTTCAACTGCTCGAAGGCTTCATTACATTTTGAGGCCCATTCAAACTTTGTATCGTTCTTCAATAAACTTGTGATAGGTTTCACAATTTTGGAGAAATCTAGAATAAATCTGCGGTAATAGCCAGCTAGTCCAAGGAAGCTTCGGACTTGATGTACTGTAGTTGGCGGTTTCCACTCTAGAATATCCTTGACTTTGCTGGGGTCAACCACAATCCCATTTGTAGACAATACATGTCCAAGAAATTGGATTTCTGCCAACCAGAATGCGCATTTGCTAAACTTAGCATACAATTGGTGCTCCCTTAAGCGCGTTAACACGATCCGTAAGTGTTTAGTATGCTCCTCTTCATTCTTGGAATAGATTAAGATGTCGTCAATGAAGACCACCACAAATTTATCCAACTCGGGCATAAACACCAAGTTCATTAAATACGTGAAGTGGGCTGGAGCATTTGTCAATCCGAAGGAGATAACCAAATATTCAAATAATCCATACCGCGTAGTAAATGCGGTCTTGGGTATATCTTCAGGTCGAATATGGATCTGATGATAACCCGGCCTGAGGTAAATCTTGGAGAATACCCAAGCTCCGGTAAGCTGATTGAATAAGATATCGATCTGGGGAAGTGGGTACTTTTTCTTAATAGTGACCTCATTTAAGGGTTTGTAGTCCACGCACATTCAAAGTGTTTGAATCTTATTCTTGATGAAAATTGCGGGACATCCCCAAGGTGATGAACTAGGCCTAATGAATCCCTTTTCAAGTAAGTCTTGTAATTGAGTCTTGAGTTCCGCCAATTCATTTGGTGGCATTCGGTACGACCTTCTAGAAATAGGAGCTATAGCGGGCTTCAGTTCAATCACAAACTCTACATCCCTTTCTGGAGGTAATCCAGGCAGATCTTCAGGAAAAACATCCAGGAATTCACATACTACCGGAATATCCTGGATTTCTGGTACGATAGCTTCATCGACCCGTCCAAATGGTTTGGCTGGGACAGCTACAGGGATGAACAAGAGAATCTCTTCATGACCATGGCTCAACTTGATGGTCCTTAAATCAGTGTTGAGGATAGCTTTATGCTGGGCTAACTAATTTATGCCCAGAATTACATCTATGTCTTGGCCTTTTAAAAGAATCATGTTGGTGGGAAATTCCTGTTCAGCCAATGTAACTAGCACATGGAAGGCTACTTCTTTAGTAAGTATTTGTCCCCTGGTGAATGGATAATAAATCCTTCCCTTGATTCAGTGCAAGGAATGCAATGCTTTTCCACGAAATTCTTGCTTATGAAAGTATGTGAAGCATCAGAATCAAAGTGAATAACTGCTGGGTGATTGGCAACAAGGAACATACCCATCATTACCGGCTCGCCCTCTAGTGTTGTTGCCAGTTGAGTATAATATATCTGTCCTGTTTTCTTGACATTTTTGCCTGTTGAATTACTAGCCATGTTCCCCTTTCCTTGATTGGAGCTCCCAGAGTTCTGCTGATTGTTGAATTTATTCTACTTTGGGTATGGACAGTCCTTTATAAAGTGTCCGGACTTTCCACAGTTAAAGCATCCAGTGGAAGAACTAGGAAGAGCGGGGAAATGAGTACCAGGGGCACTCGGCTGATTTGTAGAAGTGGGGGCAGTGGTAGGACGAATGAAAACAGGTTGTTTGAACAGATAGGAGGGTGGACGAGGCGAAGAATGATTCTGATTAAAAGGTCAGATTACCAACCTGGTTTGCTTCTCAGGTCCCTGATTAGACCTGTCACCTCCAAATCCCTTTGATTTTCCATGGCCTGTGTTCTTGGCTTCTAAGCTCTACTGTAAGTAAGGTCCAGGCTGGAGGCCATTTTCCTCTAAAGCCTATCATTGAGTCCCATCATAAAACAATTCTTTTTCTTTAGATCGGTATTTACTTGGTCGATGGCATACTGGGATAGATGGTTAAACTTGTTGAGACACTGCATTACAGTATCTCCCCCTTGCTTTAGTCGAATGAACTCCTCTTGTTTCATGTGAAGCACTCCCTCTTGAACATAGTGTTCACGGAATGCTAGCTTGAATTCTTCCCAAGTGATCTGATGTCCAGTCAGTTGAACTGCTACAAAATTCGCCTAGCAAGTACTGGCAGGGCCTCTCAGTTGTTGGGCACCAAATAACGCTTTTGTGTCTCTGTGCAATGGATCAATCCGAACTTCCGCTCCATTACTCTTATCCACTCATCAGCTTTAAGAGGGTCTTCTGATTTAACAAAGAGCGGGGGACGCGTCTCAGAGAATTCCAGATACGAGGTTTCACGCGGTCCTTGTGGAGGAATTCTCCTGCTATGCTGCTGGAACTGATTACCCGCCATCTCACGCAAGAAGCGGGTATTATCTGCAGTAGCATTGACCAAGGCAGCGATAGCCTCGGCCAGTGTCGGTGGTACAGGCGGTAGGTTGGGAGTATCTTCCCGACCACGGGAAGTCCCCGCACTGTCGTGCGCGCGAGCCTGTGATGGCATCTGAGGCAAAGAAACATTTGAAAAATATAACATGCCAACACATACCATCATATTACGTTACCAAAATATAATTACACAGACTCCGGCGTACAACTTGACTTCAGTACTTATTTTACATAAGTATTACATCTAAACTATACTATTCTAGTCTTCGTCATCCTTTGCTGCTCCATTTCCTGCTGCAGGAGACCGTTCGTCAGCATGGTTCATGGAAGGAGGAGGTCTAAAAAGGTCCAACTCCTCATCCAGTCCTTCGTTTGCTGTTCCCGACGGTCCGGCTCCAATTGCAGTAGCGTTGGGAGACACGTCCGGGTGCAGTCGAGCATACAGTACATGTACTTCCTCATGTAAAGTATTGCAGTATACTTGCAGACTGTCGAGGGCTGCACTAAGCTCAGTCACACGAGCTCGAGCTTTTGCTTCGCGGTCCCAAGCAACCGAACATGAGTTGATGGCCCAATCAACCGCCAAATCCCGTTTAGAAAGCTCGTCTTGCAAGCGTCTGACGTTAGCTGACAATTCAGCTATGCGCTGACTGTCCTGTGCCCACACCCTATTTCGGTGATGTAGCTCCGTCCGAAGCTGTTCCACTTTGGCTTCCAAGTCTCTGATTGGATCGTTGCTGGCGCTACTGCTTCCTTCATGTCTGGGGGGCTAACTGATGACGAGGCACGCCAAAAGGTCCAGTGGACTTGCACGCGGTTTTCCTCGTACGGTCATATCTCCATAAGAGGGGAAGATTTATTAGTATAATTTTTAAACATGATGCATGCATAACCCAATATATTGCACTCTATTACTTGGTTTATAAGTTGAGAGCTTCCAGAAATTGGCCAGGTAAGAATGAAAGAATATTTCTAGATAAGTATTTGAAAATTCTTTTTGAAGTGTTTCATAATATCTGAAGAGACGAGCTTTGCTCTGATACCAGATGTGACAGAACCTCCCAAGTTATTAGGCCCACCTACAGTTGTCCTTGTCCTATGAACCTTGGACAACCCTGTAGATGCACGTAATCACTCGACAAGTTCGGTAACTGTATCCTCATTATCTCGCCCAAGAGCGCTTCACCCGTCACGCAGATATTACATCACAACGGAGGAACGAATAAGCGGAAGCGAATTACAAAAACCTAATTTACATTCATTCAAATATAGAGAAAGAGTATTATTGTTATTACAAAACCAGGGTGCTACGAGTGCATAAAGTATTATTATTACATACCCGGGAGGAAAAAACCCCTCCCGTATAAAAGTATATTGTTTTTCAAGTGGGAGGCCAACATCCTCCCAAGACTTCACTGATGGGGTTCTTCCTTGGGCACCACCTTAGAACAAAAACAACAAAGTATGCTGTTTCCTCACCTACAACAACATGGGTTCGAAAACCCTGATTACGGAGTGTACTTTCGCAAGTCTTACCCGTCAAAAGAGAATACTCTCAAGGATATGCTGGCTTGAGGAAATCAAGGTAAGGCTGTTCAAGTATCAAAGACTTTGTTTTGCAGAAATGCTTACTAATAGTGGATCCTTAAAAATCCAATTTTATTGTCAGGTTAAGTAAAATTACCTGCATCTAGGATTCTTTCTTTCCTAGTTCAAGCACTTGACCTATACTAGCTGTCTTTTATCAACACTTTCAGTTTACTAGAATGCTACGTGTAGGGAAACCAAGTCTTCATATCCGAGAATTAACGGCGATCTGAATCGATTAATACCCAGCTGGGGATCTCCAATCACACGACATATGTAGCACTTAACCCTTGCATATGTCAACTCGCCACCAGGTTTCTTCAGACCAGACCGGGTTCACGCCAACCGAGAGCACAGATACACCACTGTCCAGCCTCTTGCCACGGAAGGTACACACTACTCTCGCCATCTCTCCACTCCCATTGCATGTTGGCCTTTCTAGTATTAGTCTGCCCGAGGCAAAGCTTACCCATGACGAGGCATGTGACCAGTTAAAAGGTCCTCAATCAGCAAGCCTACATCGATACGGTCCTTAATTGACTGAAACAGAGACACTACACTGAGACTCTTTTCTCATGCAAGTCACACGCCCGGTCTCAGCTTTATCATTTAAAACCAAAAGTTTGGTACCTGGCAGAGGTACATCTTTTCCGATGTTGAACCCATCATGGTCATGATGGATCCACTATCAAGTTTTATTTTTGAAAACATCCCATCCAATCTGTAGCATCACTTTTGTTTTAAAACAAAACATTTTGTTTTTCTAAAGCAAGGCTAAGCATCAAAAATCCTTTTTATAAAAGGGTATCAAGGAAGGGTAATCAATTTTCCAAAGAAGGAAATGCATCAATTGTTTAGCACACAACTCCTATCACCTAATGCATCAAACAAGGTGATAAAAATTTGAAAACAGCAAGGAGGGGGCAAATGCATCGGGGCTTGCCTTGTTTTGTAGGGGAGTCGGGCTCTGTTCCACAGATATCAAAATAAAAACAGTTCCCGGCAGGTGGATTTTCAGTTGATGGTGTAGTCTCCTCTTCTTCAACAGTTATTTCTTCCTCGTTTTCAATACATAACCATATATAACCATGAATGCTCATGTGATGCTTATGAAAATGCAATGATAGTAGAGGTACATCAAGTTGTATCTTGATTATATCTTTCCTTCACGGTTTACCAAGGAAACTTAGGGTTTTCTGAGTCAATATCTCATTTCTCTAAGGCTATTATTACCTAAAAGGCTAGGGTTTTGGGTTTGGGAATCAAAAAATGTCCAAAACATGTCAAACTTCACTCATGGGTTCTAAGTACCATATTAGGCTTACCTTAAAAAGTTTTGTGATTTTTGGAGTTACCAAGTATTTTCTAAAATTCCAAAGGTCTAAGTTTAGGCCTTCTTAAATACTAAATAATTCATGATTAAGTCTAAAATTCTTGGAACTATTTTTATTAAATACTATGGGAATTTAGAAGTCTAGTAAAATTGGTTTCATATTTTTATCATTTTTCTGTAATTTCTTATGAATTTCCCAAGTCTGGTAGAAAAAGGAAAGGGAAAATGATGAGTAGCTTCGGGCTGAAACCAGCCCAATTCGGCCCATGACCAGAGAAATACGCCCGCGCGGTTTACTTTGCGCAGAGGACCCTGATCTTTTAAATAACCCGTAAAGAATCCTGTGCACTATTCCTATGGGTCACTGACATTTGCATTGAGGCCCCTCCGTTTTTGTTTCTTCACAAGTTGAGATCCCCGACAATGGCGGCGGAGCAGTGGCTCCGGCAAGCCTGTACCGGCCGGAAAACGCAATGATCGGCGCTCAAGTGTGGCTGACACCTAATTCCGCCCATAACGACCTTAACCCCTCAATCAATTGCAAAGTTCTAACTCAAAATCTCTCTGTCCACAGTGATGGCGCACACCGAGGACAATCTGAGGTGTTCCTGGTGATCTAACATGGTCTAGTTCAATTGGCTGCACCGATAAGCATCCATAGCACACAAGGGTGTTGAAACAAGAGCGAGGAGGGCGTGAACGGACCTGCAGAGAGCTGGCCACGGCGCGTCATTCACGGTGGTGCAGAAATCTGATTTGGGGGAAGAGAAAATTGGGAGGCTATGGTGGCTAATCGGAGGCAAGGGCGAGTGCTTTGGCTTCGTGACGACCTTGCGGAGCTAGCAACACCATCAAGTTATAGTGCCTGAGGGTGGTGGCTCCGCATTTTGAAGGAGAAGGCTGGCGGCCGGAGAGAGACTTGAGTCACTGGCGGCTCAGTCGTGGCGCCCACTGGTGCAATGGTTCTAAAATGGCAAGCCTAGGCGTGCCATGGTTACTACTACGCAGTAGGAGCTACGACATGGCATAATTGAGGCCACCGGATTACCAAGGCGACACCGGCGGTCCGGCCACGTCGCACGGCTACAGGCGCAGTTGATAAGCTTTACCCCGCGACCAAATCCACTTCCCCACGAGATCTTTTTACTCCCCCATTGATATCCACTGCGCGCCTAGCACGAATCACGACGACCGGCGCGAACCCGGGCGCAAGGTCACCAGTGGCAAGGGGGATGAATCTGAAGATCTTTTTGCGTACTGTACAATGGGAATCCGTAATCAGAGCGCCTGACCGAGCACAATTGGGGATGATTTATTCCAAGATTTGTGTAGCAACTTGATCATTCATCTGTATCAAAGTTGTAGCTCTATAAACCAGCTACAAATCGATTATAGAGACCTTGCTCATTTACATACTCCATCAAGCTTGAATCATGTCCAAAGTTCATCAAAACTCACTGTCAGACCAATCTCAGACTGCATTGGTGACTGACAGCAATACTTTGAGTCCATTTAACTCCAATTTTTGTACAACACTCATGTCTTATGACTTAAACAAAGTTATGCTCCTATAGTAGCTCTACAAATTTGATGTGTTGACCCTGAGCAAATTCCTTGTAGATTTAGAAATATAGAGCTACAAAGTTGACCCAATTTATTGGAATTCGAACTTAAGCATATTGAATTCATGGGGTACTTTTCGCAAACAAGTCCAAACTCCACTATTCAACTTGCAAATTCTCAAATGTGAAAAACACATGATTTGTGGTGTTCTATCACTTTGATGCTTGCACTTTGGTCCAAAAGTGCACAAAATTTACATCTACCCCCCTAGGGTTTCAATTAGGGTTTCTAGGGTTTGTTTTTAGGATTTTAGGCACATTAGGGTTGTAGTGCCACTAAAGTCCATCAACTTTGATATCTTAAAAGCATTTCTAATGACTTTTGAGATTTTTACTCATTTTGGCTTTACTTTCATCTCTAAGCCCTTATTCAGGGTTAAGTATCCTATCCTAGGGTTAACCACACATCAAGTCATATCATCACACCTTGTTTGAGATTTTACCTAGTGAATGCATTCTAGGTGTGACAAGCAATATGAAATGTCAATGCATATGTTGTTATGCTCAAGTTTTAGTGCCAGTAACACCAAGGGTGTTACATATGGTCTAATCTATGTCACCAGTATTAAATCACTTATTTAAGTAACTTCCTTTAGATTAGATCATGTCAGATTAGGTAGGTTCTAGGTTAGATTGGATATAACTAGATCAGACTAGTTTAAGTTAGGTAGATCTACCAGGGTAGAACATATATTATTGATATTTGTTAGAATGTTTTGAGATAGGATGGAATATATGGTGTAGGTAGATCAGAATCTCTGTTAGGTTAAAACAGAGGGGTTATGCAACTATCGGGTGGTTAAGGTAGTTTCATATGGCCAGGTTGGACTAAAACTCCAATTTTTGTTAAAACATATTTATAAGAGTAGGATTCAACCTTATTTTACCAGTATTATTG
This sequence comes from Zea mays, assembly GCF_902167145.1. Lineage (NCBI taxonomy): Eukaryota > Viridiplantae > Streptophyta > Magnoliopsida > Poales > Poaceae > Zea > Zea mays. The sequence goes on from NC_050096.1 coordinate 116,220,256, forward strand.
TTGGGGCAAAGGCAAAGACGCTACCCTTCGCTCGATGCCTTCACCAATCTCGCTGCACCAACGAAGACAAGACAACGGGCAGTCTCCACCCTTCGTCCAACACGCCGCAGGACGAAGGCCTACGACGAGGTCGCCCCACCCCGCGGCCTCGTCCAACACGAAGGCCCACGTGCAATCCGGTCCATTGTAACAGGCCCCGCGTGGCCGCTGCGCATTTCGGGCCTAATTTGAAAAGGCTTCTCTGTAATTACAGTCTGTAACCCTGCTTTATAGGAATATTCCAGGAATAACCTAGGCGCCTGAGGGCACATGCGTCATTAACCCAAGACGCTGGGCACTCTGGCACCTATAAATATCCACGTACAGTGCCCTTGAGAGGCTAGATTAACAGAGCAATTGCCTTCTTGAGCTAAAACCTTGTCTGCATTACTTTTACTCCCCCGTTGGATCATCTTGCTCGGGAGAGCAAGTTCCAACTTTTGGCGCCCACCGTTCGTGCTACGAAAAACCACCCGCGATGGCACCTAAGAGAGCTAGCTCGAAGGCAGCCCCATCCATTGACGAAGCTGCGAAGGCAGCGCTGCTAGCCGAGAAAAAGGGCAAAGCCCTCGTCGACACCACCCACCAAGAAGCCTGCGAAGACGACACACTCAGCAAGAGGCAGCGCAATGAACAACCCACACCCGAAGGCAGTCTCCGCACTTGCAGCTCCGGAGGACAACCGCAACCTCCCCTAGGCTTCGCTCCATGGGAGGGCGCAGACGCCACCGAGGACGGCGAAGTCATTGGCGTTTCAGCAGAGGAACAGCTACAGCTGCGTGCCTTGCGCATCAAGAACCGCAACCTCTAGAAGCAAAAAGAGATCCTCGAGGCCAAGCGCCAACGTGTGTCTGCGCAAGCCAAGGTGCGCCAGATGATACGCGACGAAGAGCAGAAGGCTCAGGAGCTTGAGCAAGAGATCGCGCTCATGCAGCGCGAAGGCCAACTCGGTCTGCAACACGGCCCACCCCTCCAACAGCGTGCACAAATCGAAGACCTGTTCATCCCTCAGCGCGAACACGCCATCCCACACGCCGCAGCATTCCAAGGTGTCAACTACCTCGACGAGCGGAGTCCCCTGGCGCCACACCTGCAAGTGTCACCATGTCCCGCCAACTTCAGGGCAGGGACCTATCCCAAGTACAACGGCAACACTGACCCAGCACAGTATATCATGAGCTATCAGGTCGTTGTTGCATCATACGGAGGGGACGACACCACGATGGCCAAGTCATTCATCATCGCCCTCGAAGGCCCGGCCCTCACGTGGTACACCAGGTTTTCCCCGTTGTCCATCGACTCCTGGAGAAGTCTTCGGGACAAATTCCTGCTCAACTTCCAAGGGTACCACCCAGACACCGACGCCTTGGCTGAACTTTCACTCTACAAGCAGCTGGAAAGAGAAACTCTGCGGGAGTACTACCGCAAGTTTCTGACTCTCAAGTCGCAACTGCCTTTGGTTGATGACCAAATCGCCATTCACTACGCCATCAGTGGTCTTCGGGCTGGCGTCCTTTACAGCCACTGCATCAGAGATCCGCCCAGGAACCTCCAGGAGCTGTATCAGCTATTCGAAAAATATGCCAGATCCGAAGAGCTCCACCAGCGCAAAGTCGAGTCTTAGAGGAAACCTAAAGACCCTCCGTAGTCCAGCCGTACGTGGACGAGGCCTTCGCAGGCAGACTCCGGTCGGGACGGCCGCAATCAGCAGCAGGTACAGAACATCGCCATCCAGCACCCCGCTGGTGAGGCCCCCCGCCGCTAGGAGTATCCCCCCAGGGTCGAGGAAACGGAACTCGTGGTCGGGGCCGGGGACGTGCGCAGCAGCCACGCAGATTTTACTGCTTGTTCCACAGCGAAGACTGCGCGCACCCTACAAGAGACTGCCTAGAGACGAAGGCCACCAGAGACAGGATGGCACGGGTGCAACCAGCCGACAACCCTAGAGTTGCTGCGCACACATATCAACAATCCCCTCATCCATACAACCACGGCCCCGCTCCGCATCCACCTAACCACGCATACCAACACCACCAGGAGGTATAAATCGTACCTCCCCCACTCCCACCTCCACACCCACAACAGCAAAACATCCACCAGCCCAACCACCCCAGGCCCCAAAGCAAGAAGACTTCGCCGATCAGCCGTATCGCGGAGTCATTCATATGATCACTGGGGGTCCAGTGTCGACTTCGACATGAAGCGACAGAAGAGGGACCACTACCACAGCATCAACCATGTCGCCGTCACCGGTCCAGTCATGCAGACAAAGTGGTCCCATGTGCCATTGACCTTCGACGCCCGAGACGTCGACCTGCGCAGCGCACCCCACATCGATGCCATGGTTATCAACTGCAGCGTGGCAGGCTGGGACCTGCACAAAGTCTTAGTCGACAATGGCAGCCAGGCGGATATCATTTTCCTCCATGCCTTCGACCGCATGGGTATCAGCCACAGCTTGCTTAAGCCTTCGGACAACCCACTGTATGGCTTCGGAGGCGAGGGCACCTTTCCTGTCGGCAAAATAGAGCTACCCCTCTCCTTCGGTGTAGCACCCAATGCACGAAGTGAGCAAGTCACGTTCGACATCGTCGACATGGTGTACCCGTACAACGCCATAATGGGTCGGGGCTCCATCAACAAGTTTGGGGCAGCCATTCACAGACTTTACCTGTGCATGAAGATCCCAGGTCCGCAAGGCGTGATCACAGTCTACGGCAACCAGCAGGACGCGGGTAACATAGAAAGAGACTTCGTTCCTGGGCAAAGGAACGTACACTGCCTCACAGCCCAGCGCGAGGTCCCCGAGTCTGCCAGCCCAACCGCTAAAGAACACGACAAGGCACAGCTGCAGAGCAACAATGGGACCAAGACTGTTCCCCTCGACCAGGCAACGCCTAAGCAAACGGTCACCATCAGCGAAGACCTCACTCCGCATGACGAGGAGAGACTCCTCTGCTGTCTGTCCAAAAATAAAGACGTCTTCGCCTGGTCCGCCCTCGACCTGGTCGGAGTCAGTCGCTCCATCATCGAGCACAGCTTGGGAATCGACCCTTCGATGAGGCCGAAGAAACAGCGGCTGTGCAAGATGTCTGATGAGAAGACAGAAGCCGCCAAGGCCGAAGTACATCGCCTGCTTGAGGCCAAATTTATCGAGCCAATCGCCTACCCTACATGGCTCGCCAACGTAGTGATGGTGCAGAAGAAGAGTGGCAAATGGCGGATGTGCATTGATTTCACCAGTCTCAACAAGGCCTGCCCCAAGGACAACTTCCCGCTGCCTCGGATCGACAAAATCGTCGATAGTGCGGCCGGGTGCGAAGTCATGTCACTCCTTGACTGCTTCTCCGGCTACCATCAAATATATATGAAGGAGGAAGACAAGGCAAGCACCAGTTTCATAACACCCTTCGGCACGTATTGCTTCATCAGAATGCCGGAGGGACTTAAGAACGCCGGGTCCACATTCTCTCGGCTCACCAAAACGGTGCTCGAGAGCCATGTCGGCAGAAACATATTTACGTATGTGGACGACATCGTCGTCGCCAGCAGAAGCAAGGAAGACCTTCTGGCTGACCTCGCCGAAACGTTTGCGAACATGCGGGACGAACGACTTCGCCTAAACCCCGAAAAGTGTGTCTTCGGCGTTCGCCAGGGGAAAATACTGGGCTACTTGGTGTCGCACCGCGGGATCGAAGCCAATCCGACAAAAATCCAGGCCATCATCAACATGACGCCCCCGCAGTCAGCCAGAGACGTCCAACAACTGATAGGCAGATTGGCCGCCCTCAACAGATTCATCTCCAAATCCGCAGAGCGAAGCCTCCCTTTCCTCAAAACACTCCGCGGCGCAAAAGACTTCGCATGGGGACCAGAGCAGGCGGCAGCCTTCATTTCATTAAAGCAGTACCTGTCAGAGTTGGCGATTCTTACAAGCCCCAACCCTTCGCTACCCCTGTTGGCCGCTGCAGTCATTACCTCACCCACAGGGGTCAGGCACAGATATGCAGCATGCCTCAGCTTTGCTTTGGAGTCTGACAGATGCACCAACAATATAGCAGAATACGAAGTTGTCATCCTCGGCCTTCGCAAGCTAAGGGCACTCGGTGTCACTACCTTCATCATCAGAACAGACTCCAAGGTGGTCGCCTGCCAAGTCGAGAAAGACTACACAGCAAAGGACCCCTCACTTATGCAGTACCTCGCAGCTATCCGCAGTCTCGAGAGGCAATTCAAAGGTTTCACCTTGCAGCACGTGGACCGAGCCAAGAATAAGGAGGCCGACGCATTGGCCAAGGCAGCTGCCAGAGGCGAGGCCCTGCCCTCCGACGTATTCTACCATGTCATCGGCACGCCAGCCGTCCACAGCCCAGAGGGCCTTCAAATAACCAATGACAGCGAGGGCCACCGCATAGTCAACCTCATCATGACCGAAGACTGGCGGGCACCAATAACCCTGTTCCTGCAGGGGTACTATCATCCAACCGATATCAACGAGGCCAATCACCTCAAACACCGAAGCCGGGACTTCGCACTCATCGACGGCCAGCTTTACAACAAGGGGGTCAGCCAACCCATGCTTAAATGTGTCACTGAGACCGAAGGCATCCAAATCCTGCGTGAAGTCCATAGCGGAACTTGCGGCTCTCACGTAGGGCCTAGGGTCCTAGCCGCAAAAGTGATCCGACAAGGCTTCTATTGGCTCGCCATGATCTGCGCCACAAATCGGGTCACAAGGTCATGCGAAGCCTCCCAGAAGTTTTCTCCACGCATAGGAAGCCCTTCGTAATTCACAAAGCTAATCGCCCACACGTGGCCCCTTCAGCGCTGGGGCCTGGACATCATCGGGCCCCTACACATGGCCCAAGGGAACCTCAAGTTCACCTTCATCACCGTCGAGTATTTTACCAAATGGATCGAGGCGAGGGCAGTATCCACAATAACATCGAAGACTGCCCAGAAATTCTTCTGGCAAAACATTGTTTGCCAGTTCGAAGTCCCGTCTGAGCTCACAGTCGACAATGACAAGCAATTTGAAAACCAAGACTTCAGGAAGTTTTGCTTCTCCATTGGCACCAAACTTGCCTTCGCCTCAGTGTACCACCCACAATCCAACGGCATCGTGGAGCGCGCCAACGGCAAGATTTTCACAGCGATCAAGAAAATGCTCCTCGATGACAAGAAGGGCAAATGGGCCGACCTGCTACCTGAAGCAGTCTGGGCACTGAACACGACCGAGTGCGGGGCGACCGGCTTCACTCCCTTTTGCCTGCTGTATGGATCGGAGGCCATGACCCCGCAGGAAATCAAACATGGGTCCCCGCGGACAAGCGCTTCAGCGGTACCCAACGTCGATGAGCCAACTTCCAAAGACCTCATTGACGGAGACCGTGTCTTCGCCCTACAGGCCCTCGATAAATATCAAGCCCAAACGAAGGCCTGGCGCGACCACGCAGTCGTCCCAAGAGAATTCGACGAAGGGGACCTCGTACTTGTCCGCACAACCCGGACAGAGTCACGGGGTAAGCTGGAACCAAAGTGGGAAGGACCATTTATCGTCAAGACGAAGTCGTCTCCCAGCGCGTATAGATTAACAACACAATCTGGCGAAGACCTGGAACATTCCTGGAAGATAGACAACCTTCGCAAATTTTTTGTTTGACTCATCAGGGCCAACTCACCCTTGTAATTCCCCAAACAGTTTTATTCCGGCCCGCACTCTTTTCCTCCCCGGGGGTGAGGTTTTTAATGAGGTGGAGCCATGTAATATACATGCAAAAAAATCCCCCGCAAAAATTACAACGTCAAAAAAAAGACCGCATCGACGGTCTTCGGCATTCGACCACAACGAAGTCACCGCGAGGGGCAACGCTGGCTACCCTCGCGTGCGACAATCTGCGCAAAAAGTTGCCTAAGGGTGCAGCCGGACTAGCACAACAAGTGCGCAAAATCGAAGTCTTCCTTAAAAGACTATCCGTGCAAAAGTCGCCTAAGGGTGCAGTCGGACTAGCACAACAAGTGCGCAAAATCGAAGTCTTCCTTAAAAGACTATCCGTGCAAAAGTCGCCTAAGGGTGCAGCCGGACTAGCACAACAAGTGCGCAAAATCAAAGTCTTCCTCAAAAGACTATCCATGCAAAAGTCGCCTAAGGGTGCAGCCAGACTAGCACTGCAAGTGCGCAAAAATCGAAGCCTTCCTCTAAAGACTATCCGTGCAAAGACCGGCTACAGGTGCAGCCGGACGGACATAATAAACACGCTGGATCAAGTGCACAAGTCCCCTACAGGCATGGCTGGATCAGCGAAGGCACACAGCCTCATCATACAAATTATAGTTACATACGTACAGCGAGGGCATCACACCTCATCATACCCTTCTCCCTATAGTTAAACAACATTATCCTCAGCTCCTCACCCTCAAAAAGACTTCGCAACTCCCCCTCACCTACACTCGCCCCAACCGGCGAGGACAACAATTCCCGCTTGCCAGCCCTATCCACACGAAGACGACCACCCTCCACCTCACTCACTCTACGCTTCGCCACCGCCCTTCGCCGCCTACGCCCAGCACTCAGACCAGGAAAAACTTCAGCATCCGTCACACGCGGAGAAGCCTCCGTCGTAGCCACATCCAAGGGCACAAAATAATCCAAGTCCTCATCTGAAGACTCTTTCGTCCACACAACCGAACTCCCAGAATCATCAGACTCAAAAAACTTAGACACAGAATCATCCGATTCATTTTCAGCAACCACAGTCTAAGCCGCCACAAAATTAGCAGTGTCAGTAGCGGTTGCATGCGTAGGCCCAAAATCTTGAACCTGCGCAGCAACCAAGGTTCAGTAACACAGACAAAATTTACTAACTCCCCCACACCGACTAAGCCACCTGCGAAGGCCCGACCGCCGCCATGGGATCCTCTGCTGCCAGCTCCGCCACCGCCTTTGGGGGGTCCTCCGTCATCGGCGCAGGGGCTGGGAAGGAGCCTTCACTGGACACAGTGGACACAGGTGCAGCGGAGGAGCCTTCACCGGCTTCCGAGTGCACTGCCGGGTCGACCTCAGCCTCTGGCAGCACCGGGTTGACCTCGGCCTCGGGCCGCGCGCCGTTCAGATCCCTAAGGTCTTCAACATCCTCGGCACACGCCATCCTCGGCACACGCCATCTGCAGCAACAACACACTCATTCAGCAAACCCACACGTACCCACATTCAACCACATGAAACAAAAAACAAGCTTTACCTGCTCTCCCGCCCGGTCAGACCGCTCCCTAACCGCCTCCCAGCCATGAGGACCCCACATCCGATCAAAGAGTGCCCCTGCGGAGTCCTTTACCACAGGGTCTTCGACCTTAAAAATTTCATGCTCAAAGTTTTCATCGGACTGGTCGAAGACCTCATAGTGTTTGCACCCCTCACGGGACAACGCATTCATGGCCCCTTCGCATGTGACGAGGGAGGCGTAGGACATGAAGCCCTGCACAATAGTCAGGAGCACCAACAGCTCCTCCTGCAACCATTCAAGGAAGCGGAGGCTGGCCTCGTGGTCGAGCACATCGAAATCTGCAGTCCGCGCACCCAGATCGCGGTACGCTTCCGCGAGCTACGCGTGCGTCCGCACGACTTCTGAGCACTCCGAGGTCTCGGCCTTGTCCACGTGACTGCGCAGGGCATTGAACCTCGCCTCCCACTCCTCGGCGCGTTGGCTGGCGAGGCTACCCTTCGCCAGCGCCACCTTAGCCTCTACTTGCGCAGCCTGCGCTTCAGCGACGGCCTGGTTAGCCTCTCTCCTCTCCTCCGCTAGCCGGCGCCGGAGGTCCGTCTTCTCGGCCTCCAGGGTGGCCACCTTCTCCGCCAGCCTGCGGTTCTTGCTCTCCGCAGCCGACTTATCCCGGACAGCATCCGCATGCTACGCCCGAAGATTCTCGACTTCGGCGGCGACGTCCGCAGTCAGGACGCCCGATGCAACACGGTCGGCGAAGTCGGTCGCCTGGCAAAAACACAAGTCAAACCGTCATGAGACACAAACACATGAGCCAAAACACAACAAACATCAAAGTCCAGCACAACTTACTTGCTTCAGCTGCTGCGACAGCTGCTGAGACACTTCCCTCAGCCGCTGGGACATGGTGCCCGCCACGTCCCTAGCGGCAGCGGCCGTCAGAATCTCGCCGCTCCCGCAGAAGGCGGCCCACGGGTCCTGCATGGACCCCTTCGCCTTCACCACCGCCGATGGCGAGGTGGCTGCCACCGAAGGCGAGACAACAACCAATTGTCCCTCGCCCGACCCTGCAACATGTCTCCGGTCAAAATATATATATATACTTACCAACCAGATAATCATCGACACTGATATTCGTGCCGAAGTCAGCAACACGCTTCCCCGGTGGAGGCAGCTTCGCGGGCGAAGGTCCGCCCGGGAGAGGCTTGGTTCCACCCACGGCTACAGCCTTCTCGCCCGTCGACGCTTTGCTGCCTCCGGGCGTAGCCGGTTTCGCAGCCGACACCGGCTTGCCACTGCAGGAGGCTGCAGCCTTCGCGCTTCCCCGCGCCCTCTTCGCCTCGCGCACGGGATCGACCATCCTGACGACAGCTCGGCGCTTCTGCGCAGCATCTTGAGGGTCCTTGTTCATCACTGCCGACACAACAGCAGCAATATTCTGTCCGTAAGGAAACACCCTCAAGTCACGAGCCATGCGAGACGTAAAGAAGTCTTCGCCAGCCGCGCGGGGGATAGGAACGTTCTTGGGCCATCGACCCCCGGTAACCTCTAGCATCCGCGCCGAAGACTCCCGGAGCTCGGGCGAAGACATCCTTCCCCCGGGGGCCGCGCATGTCCCCATCAACTCCATAGCAAAACTATCGGAGACCCCCAGTTCCCCGACCATAGTACCTAGCTTCCTTTTCTTAGTGGCTGGGGCGACCTCCTGCGTAGGGTCTTCTTCAGTCACAGCCACTTGTCTTTTCCCGCGGCGGTCGACAACGTCTTCCCCGGGATAACCGCCATACGGTAAGCGATTCAACTCGAAGACCCTATTTAGGCGGTCGTTGGATTCGTGTATTTCCCAGCTCCACTGGGCCTCCGTCTTTGGCACGTAGCGCCCCACAATTCGCACCGACCCATCCTCCGCTTCGCGCACGACCGTGGCAGGATCCCGCCCTCGCACATCCAAAGCAAAAAGTGGACTTCGCACTTTCCGCCCACCCAGGGAGGGCATCTCACGAGGGCATACTTCGCCCAACGCCCATCCATGCGCCAAGGGCCACACCCCATACCCTATGAATTCCTCAACTAGATCGCGTCCACTACTCGTACGGGCATCGATCCAAACGACCCTTTCATTCTCATCATCCTCCGCTACTTCAAATGGCGGGTACGCCACATAATAATGAGAGCACATAATGGCTGCGGGGAGCCCTAGGTGGTATTCGACTTCAGCCTCTGAAACATAAAACCAGTAATCCCACCAGTTGCCCCACTTATTACGGGCACATGGGACCAGCTCCACGACTTCCATCGAAGTCTTCCCGGACTTCGGCGTGAAAGTGCACGATCCGAATTGTGCAATCTTATGTCCAATTTTTCTCTTCTGCTAGTGCAGACAATATTGCTTGGCGAAGACTTCCACCGAAGGCTGACCGCCGTACGAAGTCGTTGCCCAGACGTACTTCGCCAACGCCACCACGGCGTTAGGTGTCAGCTGGTGAACCTGGACTTCGAACATCTGCAGAACCTCCGACACAAAACGATGTGCAGGCAGACGAAGGCCAGTAATGAAAAATGCCTCAAAAACAACCAATTCGCCCTCGGGCTCGGGAACCTCCTCAGCCCCCAGGACACGCCCAACCCCGCCGCCGAAATATCCCAACTGTTGCATATCTTGCACGCGGAACGATGACATCCGCGAAACACCGAATTCCACCGTATCACCCGGTCGTAACTCTGCCGCCGCCACAGTGCCCGAGGTATCTTCGGACGACGCCTCAGCCGTTGGCATGGTCGCAGCAGACAAGGAGGAAGACGGCATGGCTACGTACCATCGGCGGCGGTGGGCGGTCTGCTTCACGCGGGCCAGATCTCCGACGAACAGGAGCAAGGAGGGCAGGCGAGCAAGCGAGCAGTTTGAAAAGGAGGTTAGGGTTTTCGCGGCGCACAGAAAGGTAAATTTCAACTTGCACCGCCCCCACCCCCTTTTATACACAGGACGCGACAATTCGGGAAACCCGCAATCCAACAGTGCGCTGTCAATCAACAGTCATGTCAAAAACCCCCGCGGAACCACTTCGAGTGAGGGCAGCATCTCCACCATCTAGCGACGCCTTCGGCACCAGATGACTTAGTCGAACTGGTCCCTCGGAGGGCAAATGTTGGGGCAAAGGCGAAGACGCTACCCTTCGCTCGATGCCTTCGCCAATCTCGCTGCACCAACAAAGACAAGACGATGGGCAGTCTCCACCCTTCGTCCAACACACCGCAGGACGAAGGCCTATGACGAGGTCACCCCACCCCGTGGCCTCATCCAATACGAAGGCCCACGTGCAATCCGGCCCATTGTAACAGGCCCCGCGTGGCCGCTGCGCATTACGGGCCTAATTTGTAAAGGCTTCTCTATAATTACAGTCTGTAACCCTGCTTTATAGGATTATTCCAGGGATAACCTGGGCGCCTGAGGGCACATGCGTCCTTAACCCAAGACGCTAGGCACTCAGGCACCTATAAATACCCCCGTATAGTGCCCTTGAGAGGCAAGATTAACAGAGCAATTGCCTTCTTGAGCTAAAACCTTGTCTGCATTACTTTCACTCCCCCATTGGATCATCTTGCTCGGGAGAGCAAGTTCCAACAATTATCTAACATGTTTGTCCATTAGGTTAGATCTGATCAAATTAGATGGGATCAGAATTAAATTGGTGTAATCAGATTAGACTAGATAAGATCTACTTATTTTATTTTGAACTAGATCATGTTTGTTACAGTGCTATGAGATAAGCAAAGTGGTGGGGATAAGTATGCTTATTAGGACAAGATGAATTTATAAGAATAAGATAGAATCTTTTGATATTAGTTAGATCTATCAGGGTAAGATAAAATATTTTCAAGATAATATGAATTCATTAAGATAAGAAAGAATCTTTTAAGATAAGATAGATCAATTTGATATATTCTAGTGGGGGATATTCTTAGTTGATCTAGTTTATCTTATAAATATATCTAGTTTAATAGATCCATTTTTATTAGGGAATATTCTATGTTGTCTTATTTTGTAAATATTTTCCCTTATGTCTAGGCGTATATGTAGATGCAATTGTGGACATTACTCCACGACTCCTCACACTCAATCAAAGATCCAAATCAGACAAATATCATAAGAACAAACACTGAAGCGTATAGATACCTATAGAAAATAGTTTTGTGTTTTTTTGTTCCTAAGAGTAGGTCTCCTATTCTTAAAGGTCACTTCATGTATAGGATTTCAAAGTGTGAAATCTACATTTGTCTTTAGAAAGAAAAGGTAAGAATAATCAGAGTAAAGCGGAAATAGATGAGAAGAGATTAAGAAAAGTTTAGAAAAGAATCAGAGTAGCAAAGATAAGTAAGTATTGGTTGTCCAGTTCTATCTAGGTTTTGTCCTACAATCAACATTCCTCTGATACCACTTATGTCACACCCGGTTTTAAGGGACAAAGCCGGGTGCATCTCATACATGCGCCAAAGAAGACAACATATATAATAACACAGTGTATAGAGATAAATGTCACAATAACATCAGAATACTTATTACATAGCGGAAGTCTTACAAAATAGAGAATAAATATAGATCGAACTAAAGTCCATCCTTAGCACCATAAAGTCCACTAGGAGATGCCACCTAGATCAAATCGAACTCCTCGTTGTGTGGCTCCACATGAACCACATGGTCTTCTCCTGTGGGGGGTGTGAGACAACAAGGGTGAGCTCACACATGTTCATCGCTCAACAAGTTGTGGGGAAAATTGTGCATGAACTTACCAAAGGTGGGAATTCATGTGATGTGTAAGGCTGATCAACAATAGGGGTTAAAGCTCAGCATTGCTTTTAATAAGTTGGTCAAAATTTTATTAGTAGTTACTAAATGTAAGTAAATACCAAACCATAATAAATAATAGAACAAAATTAATAAATAATCCCATGCAAATGCAAATGACAAATTGAATTTAAGTTACATAAATTAATTATGCGAGAGTCTTGAGCTGCTAATGTAAGTATACTAGTTTTACACTCTGCAGAGGTTGTACCCTGTACCGACAAGTCGTGTATCCCATGTCACCAGGGTTTGCAAGGCCCTTAGACACTACCGAGGTGAATGGCTAGGGATCCACTATGTGGCCTTTACAAAGTTCCACTAGCTTCCGAAAACCCGCTACAGTTATGGGAAGAGCACATGCAAGAATCCCTCGTCTGACCGCCATCGCAGCAAAATCAACCCGAGAACCTCGCTGCATGCAACTCCCCTACCACCCTTGCCCCTTTTGGGTAAGTAGTCTTCCACTAGCTTTCCTAATTAGTCAGCCAAGGGCGTCCCATTCCACCCTTGTGGTGGCACGTGTTTCTCAAGTTAAGCTCCATGTTCCAATTAAAGATAATGATCTTGACATGAACATAAATAACATAACAGAATAATTGGAACATAGATATAATCAAATATTAACCCAAAACCATGTAAAGCAATAACATAACTATCCAAATGATTCAGGGGTAAACAAGGTAAAAAAAGGATAAACAGACTAGGGTGACCTATTGGGTCCCATCAAAATTAAACCTATGCATTGAATAAGTGATAATAAAGAACATTATTGGGTAAATAAAAGTGGTCAAGGGCACAACTTGCCTAGCACTTGAGATTCCAGGTACCAGGATGAGTCTTCAGATCCTCGAAACCTCGCGCTAGTCGTAACAATACAAACAAACATGGTATAGATAAAAAACATCGCACCAAACACAAGAACAAACTGAATAATAATGCTCTACGCGAAGCTACGAGATCGCGGGATCGAGAACCACTAAGATCGAAGCTACGGTTAAAGAGTTATGATTTATGGAAGGTCTACGTGGTTGGAAAATTAAATTATAAATTGATTAGTGCATATCATATGAGAAAATATACTCTAAATAATCAATTCAACCTTAATCTAGAATATACTTGACTAGAGATCATGTTTTAACCACATTATAATTGTTGGGGACTTGTTCTCAAATGCTATGAATTAAGAACAAGGCAACATAAAATGTTAAATATCAAAGCCCTTCGTCCTTCGAAGCATTATTTCCCTTTGGATATAATGGATTTCGGACGAAGGTTATGAAGGTCACACCTTCATTATCATAATAAAGGATAAGAGAAATCTATACACAAAAACACGGAAAATAACATGATTACTTTGAACATTATTATTAATTTATTTCTATTTATTCTACTTATATAAACAACAACAAATTACAAATGTACCTTCGGCTTGAAGGAAAGTAAGGGTACAAGCGTGATGCTAATGCCAAGTCAGCGTGAACAGTACGGGAGTACTGTTCATCTATTTATAGGCACGGGACGTAGCCCGTGTAAAATTACATTAATGCCCTTTACTTTTATCAATAACTCTATAGTAATTCTTCGAGGTCTAATTTGGCTTTTCATCTTTAAGTCGGTTCCCCTTTTCTACTGTCATGCCGAAGCTCTTCTGCACATAGCTTCGTGATCGTTTCATCCTTCGTCATGATTGTCTTCCATTTCAGTCAAGCTTCGTCTTGACCATGCTCTTGTATACCCGCAACCTGATTCCGAAGATACCTGCTCGCATACTTGGAAAACATTGTCAAATCATGTTTTTGAGGACCTTCGGAAGCCGAAGGCCCCCAACAGTAGCCCCTCGCAATATTAATTTGCTATAATGATAAATTCATATTGCGATATGGACGAAGGCCTTAAGCCGAAGGTCCGAAAAAACACCTTCTCTTTGCTAGAATAGCAACAGTCTTTGACAAGCGGGACCCTCCAGTTTTCAACGCACTAGGTGTATAAATAAGAGCTCATCACAAGTTTATTTGACACTCTCTCTTGCCCACTGCTTTTACTCACCCAACTTTTAGCCTGCGCGCAACAACACTTGCTTGACTTTTTAGATTTTTAAGCTTCGGTTTCGAGAGCACTTTCTCAGCGTTTGCAAGGATGTCTGCAGATAAAAAAGCTGTTGGTGATTCGAAGCTAAGTCTTTCTGAGGAGATGCATCTGGGCTTTCTTCAATCAATGTCGAAGACTAATACAGAGAAGATTACCAAAGAAATTTTGGAGGGTTTATCTGAAGATACTGGTGACAGTGACAGTTATGATGTGGATAGTGGTGGTGAAGACTCCGAAGATCGACCTTGGTGACCAAGCCATGCGGTTTTTGGTAAATCGAGTATTAAAGAAAATCATCTTGTCAATATGAGGGGCCGGTATTTTCGGGACTTGTCCGTTGTGAGGGCTGATAAAGGGGAGAAGACTTGCACGACTCCTGAGGAAAATGAAGTCGTGGTATTCCGAAGCTTCTTGAAAGCTGGACTATGATTTCCCTTAAGCAGCTTTGTTGTGGAAATACTGAACATATTTGAAATCTACCTTCACCAGCTTACCCCCGAAGCAATCATAAGGATGAGCATCTTTGTGTGGGCCGTGCGAAGCCAAGGTTTGGAACCTAATGCAAAAAGTTTCTGCAACATACATGAGTTATTGTACGAGACAAAACCCTGTGGTAAAGAACAGTATCACAACAATTTTGGCTGCTACAACTTTGGCTCCTGGTCTGAGTCGAGTTGCCCCGTGCCAACCTTTCGAAAGAGGTGGCCCGGCGACTGGATGACGGAATGGTTTTACGTGAAGAATGACTTGAAATCACGGGAAGATATTAAAAGTATCATTATGCGTCCCATCTGGCAACGCTTCGGCCTGCGGAGGCCGAAGGTGGAAATGAATGAAGCAACCGAAGAATGCCAGAGAGCTTTCGGTGTTGTTTGTTCTTTTATTGGGACAAGGGATCTAGTTCAAGAACATATTGCCTTCAGAATATGGCCACTTGTGGAAAAATGGGAAATGTCGAAGGAGACCATTAAAGAAACTGACGAAGGTGGACTAGTCAGGTTGAAATACACATTTAAACACGAAGACAAATTCGTTGAGCCAGATGATGACTGGTTGAAAAGTATTGAGGCCATCAGTGATGAATTACTTGGTGTATACTCAAAGGCCGAAGATACTGCATTGTCGGCGGCCTTCGGAGGCCAAAAAAGGAAAAGGCTCAACCGAGTATTTGATGCAATTGGGTTTGTCTACCCCGACTACCATTATCTAGCACGGGGTGAAAAAAGAAAGAATACATCTTCTGCGAAGGAAACAGCTTCAGCCGTTCCTAGCGAGTCGGCGCCGAAGAGGAGAAGGGTAAAAGTTCTCACACACCGGCCACGTTATATTGAACCGGCCACAGTGCCTGCATTTGTCGGTGGGACTCCTTCAGCCACTGAAGCTAAAGAGACAGCTCCCCTGCCAAATATTGAAGTGTTGGTCGAAGTGCCAGTGACTGAAAAAATAGAAGAAACGAAGGCTGAAGAAACGAGGGCTGAAGAAGTAAAGACATCAGAAATCTTGAGACCTTAGGCAAAAACTGAGGCAACAAAAAGCCAAAAGGGTCCAGCAGTGACCCCTAAAAGAAAAAGGATGGTTAATGTGCTAGATGTTTTAGAGACAATCAAATCTTCAAGCACAACTCCAATGAAAATTGCTAAAACTTCCGAAGTGCACACTGAAACCTTTGACGCCGAAGCTTCAAAGCCACAGTCTGAAACTAAAGCCGGGCCTTCAGAGCCCGCCAAGGTGAAATCCTTGGAAGCTGAAAAGACAGAAATGGCAGAACAAATTTTGAGTGAAGAAACTGGCACTGCTGCCCCCGAAGCATCTTCCAAAATACATGATTATATTATACGACATGCTTCGGGGAAGAGATTATCTGAAGAAGAGATTTTTGAAGCTAATCACTATGCCCGAGAACTGAAATATCCGAAAGGGGCCTTAGTATTCAACGACACAGATGAAGATGACTTCTTATACTGCCTCCCAGACAACAAAGAATTATCTGTCTGCCGGGAGATGGCTAGAAGTATGGGGTTCCCGAAGCTTGAAGTTGGGCTCTGCGCTATGACGAAGGACGATCTTGCGGATAGCCTTGCATATAATAGTCTGAAGGTATGAGAATTGTATATTTGAAAATTTGTAATTTTTGAATCATTCTTTTATTCTTATACTAATTCTTTTTTTTCATATAGGGTTTAATACTGAGCAACGCTTTGAGAGCGCAAAAGAATGCCGAAGACGAGAGCTATAATATTGCTTTCAACAACCTACGAACAGAGGTTATTAAGCTGAGGAACGAAGCTTTGGAAAAAGATAAAATTCTGCTTACACTGGTGGATAAAATAAAGGAAGACGAAGCTACCTCTAAGGCTCAAGCTGAAGCCCAAAAACGCGAAATTCAGGATCTTTGGAAACAGCTGGCCAGAGCTAAAGAAGAACACATACTTGAAGAAACAAAACGAGAACTTAGTGATCAATGGGCAAATCATTTGGAAATAAATGTTGAAGAGCTTCGTGCTTCCAAGAAAAGATGCTATGATAAATCCATAGAGTGTGTTAAGAAGATAAAATCCAGCTTCGCCAGCGTTGGCGCATTCTCTAGCGAAGAAAATTTCACAAGGGGGAATCCAGAAGGCCCGATTGAATGGATCAGTCATGAAGCTGAGGCCTTCGAGGAAATCTTGAATAGCCACGGAGACATATGTGCTTTTTTAGGCGCCAGGGGGATTGCTACTGTTTTGGAAAGAAAAGGCTGTGATAATGTGAAATCTTTAGCGCAATCCGAAACTGCCTTGTCTTCCGAAGATATAAAGGACCCCTCGGCCGAAGCAAGCCTGGTTGGTGGAAAATTTTTCACCGATATCTAGGACAATGGCGGCCGAGAAATGGCTCAAGAAATCATTCAAAAAAGCGAAAAAGGCATCCATGATGCTAGGAAGGTAACAGAGGCTACTGAGAAAAGCGCAGAGCCCGAAGGGCAAATAGGTATTAACTAGTGGTTTTTATTCTGTTGTAATTTTTGATTTCAAACTTTGTTCGTGGTTTGTAATAGTAATATAGCCGTATCTTCTTCTCCCTCAGAACCTGCTGAGGCATCTCCGGGCCCCCACCCAAAGGGGGACGACGAAATTAGAAAAATGGCCGAAGCCATCATGGACAAAGTTGTCGATCAGCTACTGAACGAAGTTGCAGAAGTAATTCTTAGGGAAGATTAAATGCTATTGTAAAAACATTTGGAATGTAACATGTGTAATACTTTGTAACTTTGAATGTAATATATAATCTATTTATGGTTCAATTCTTTACGATGCATGAAATTTTGCATACATACCGTTTTTTGAGCCTTCAGCGAAAAACACCTTCCCTTCTTTTCATGCTTCGTGAAGAAAATCTTTTATATATCACAAGAATTTCCATACTTCTCTGATGAAGAATATCCAAGCTTCGTGAAAACATTCTCCGAAGCTATAAAAAAGTTTTATGTTGTCTCTCTAATGAAGCTACACTTCTTCTCAATTTATCTTGTGCCTTAGTACGATTTTCTCTTTTTCAAAACATTCTCCGAAGATCAATACTGTGTCCCCTTCTTGTTCCACATGCAATATGCTGTATGATGCTTATGTTATGCAAAATGATGTGATGATGTTATGTTATGCAAAATGATATTTGTGCCGAAGATACACACATCCCTGCAATAGAGCACACAATCTTTTTATATCAGCGCTGACTTTTCGCTGTAAGCCTCCCTTAGGAGCTTCTTCGCCTTTTACTTCAGCGGAATCAGCGTTTATTTTTCGCTGTAAGCCTCCCTTAGGAGCTTCTTCGCCTTTTACTTTCAGCGGAATCAACGTTTATTTTTCGCTGTAAGCCTCCCTTAGGAGCTTCCTCGCCTTTTACTTTCAGCGGAATCAGCGCTTATTTTTCGTTGTAGGCTCAGAAAACTTACACTGCGCTCCCTTAGGAACGACTTTTTACTGCTTCGAATAAATTGCACTGTGTCCCATAAATTCAAAGGTCCTTCGTGCAGCCATAAATTCTTATGCCTCGGCAACTCAAGCCTATGGAGAAGATATATTTTCATTAAGGCAAAAGGCGAAACTGTTACAAGAAATTGAAAAACGATAAAAGACACTTAGACTTCCCATAATTGTTCCTTATTAACAAAAAAGCAATACTGAATGTGGAAATGCAAAAAAACTGCTGTCGAGGTAGGATATCTGTCAGTAAATGTGCTTCGACTCTGGCACAGTGCTATTGACTGTGCGAGCTTCGGACTCCTCTCTGAAGTCCCTCTGAAGGTGAGTGTGCTGACTCCCTTCTGGCTGCTGACCTCGCTGCGTTGGTGGTGGCGGTGGAGGCTGTTGCCAAGATGCTTGGGGTTGACTTGCCGAAGCAACAGAAGCTGCAGAGTGATTGCCTACATATTCTGGAATGTAAGGCGAATGGTACGAAGCAGTGTGCATGACCTGCTTCGGCTGACTCTGTTGTGCTGCAGCTTCTGCTATCTCCTTTTGCTTCTGGATGGTGACATGGCACATCCTGGTGGTATGGCCCTTGTCTTCACCACAGAATAGGCAGTAAATTCTTCTTGGCTGATCCCCAAATCTTCCCCCGAAGCCCCTGGCGCCTCTGCCCCTTGGCGCTGGCGACCGAACAGAGCTTTGCTGTTGCCCCGAAGCTTGCGAAGAGTATTATGGCCTTTGCTGTTGGCTCCCTCTATCATCACTTTGAGTGGAGTTATGAATTGACCTGACGTGCCTCGAATGAAATCTTCCTCCGAAGCCCCTGGTCATTCCAGAGAACCTGAATGCCTCCTCCCTTCTTTGGCAGAAATCATTGTCAGCTCGGATATACTCGTCCATCTTCTGGAGCAGCTTCTCCAAAGTTTGTGGTGGCTTCCTGGCAAAGTATTGCGCTGAAGGTCCCGGCCGAAGTCCCTTAATCATGGCCTCAATGACAATTTCATTAGGCACTGTTGGCGCCTGTGCCCTTAGACGCAAAAACCTTCGGACATACGCCTGAAGGTATTCTTCGTGGTCCTAGGTACACTGGAATAAAGCTTGTGCAGTAATTGGCTTCGTCTGAAACCCTTGGAAGCTGGTTATCAACATATCCTTCAGCTTCTGCCATGAGGTGATTGTCCCTGGCCGAAGAGAGGAGTACCAGGTTTGAGCGACACTCTTGACGGCCATGACAAAAGACTTTGCCATGACTGCAGTATTGCCACCATACGAAGATATGGTTGCTTCATAGCTCATCAAGAATTGCTTCGGGTCTGTATGACCGTCGTACATGGGGAGCTGGGGTGGCTTGTAAGACTGGGGCCATGGTGTAGCCTGCAATTCTGTTGATAGAGGAGAAGCATCATCAAAAGCAAAATTTCCATGATGGAAATCTTCATACCAGTCGTCCTCATTGTAGAAGCCTTCCTGATGAAGCTCTCTGCGCGGAGGCCTTCGGTTCTGGTCATCTTGAGCAAGATGACAAACCTCTTCCGAAGCTTCATCTATTTGTCTCTGAAGGTCAGCTAGATGAGCCATCTTCTCCTTCTTTCGTTGCACCTGTTGATGAAGCATCTCCAGGTTTTGGATTTCCTGGTCCAAGTCGTCCTCCGGAGGCGTTGGACTGGTGGCCTTCCTCTTCTGGCTTCGGGCCTCCCTAAGAGAAAGGACGTCCTGATTGGGGTCCAGCGGCTACAGAGTGGCAGCCCCTTTCGCTGAAGCTTTTTGCGGCGGCATGACGAAGGTGATGCTTGCTGAAGGTGTTCAAAGCTCAAGAAATGGAAGTGAGTTCACCGGAGGTGGGCGCCAATGTTGGGGACTTGTTCTCAAATGCTATGAATTAAGAACAAGGCAACATAAAATGTTAAATATCAAAGCCGTTCGTCCTTCGAAGCATTATTTCCCTTTGGATATAATGGATTTCGGACGAAGGTTATGAAGGTCACACCTTCATTATCATAATAAAGGATAAGAGAAATCTATACACAAAAACACGGAAAATAACATGATTACTTTGAACATTATTATTAATTTATTTCTATTTATTCTACTTATATAAACAACAACAAATTACAAATGTACCTTCGGCTTGAAGGAAAGTAAGGTTACAAGCGTGATGCTAATGCCAAGTCAGCGTGAACGGGAGTAATGTTCATCTATTTATAGGCACGGGACGCAGCCCGTGTAAAATTACATTAATGCCCTTTACTTTTATCAATAACTCTATAGTAATTCTTCGAGGTCTAATTTGGCTTTTCATCTTTAAGTCGGTTCCCCTTTTCTGCTGTCATGTCGAAGCTCTTCTGCACATAGCTTCGTGATTGTTTTATCCTTCGTCATGATTGTCTTCCATTTCAGTCAAGCTTCGTCTTGACCATGCTCTTGTATACCCGCAACCTGATTCCGAAGATACCTGCTCGCATACTTGGAAAACATTGTCAAATCATGTTTTTGAGGACCTTCGGAAGCCGAAGGCCCCCAACAATAATTATGGTCAGTTTAGTTTTGATTTAGAAGAGCTAATCTAGTAGACGTAGGATAAATAAATATCTAACTATAAAATTATGCATTCTGGTATAATTAATGTTGTTACTGCGTAGTAAATACTTATACGAAACTTATGCAACTGGAACGAGTCAATTCAGAATTAAAACGAAGGAGTTATAATTTTCTAAAGGTTTTATGTATTTGATACAAAATTAATTAGAATATAAATTTTAATGTGGCTTTCATGTCAAAACAGAGATACTATGTGATAAACAATAATATTATAGAATTATAGAAATTGGAATGGACTCATTTGGACTTAATATGAATTTTCCATGAATTAAATGGGTTTATGCAATTATTTTTAAACCCAAAATCAATTTCTAAATTCCTTTTCCCTATTTTCTTTATTTCCTGGACTGTGCGCACCAATACCAGGAAGCACAGGGATTAACTCATAAGAATTTCCAAGACTCAGGATTCCTACAGTGTGGACGGTGGGTTGAATTTGATCTTTCGCGGGGTTTCTTTTATAAAACCGCACGGTCGAAACAGTGTGGACACAACACAACCGCTCAGATCTATTTCAACAGCCAAGATCAAATCGCATAAACAGCGAACCGGTACGCGCCCAGAGCCACCTGATCTATATCCGATGGCTCCGATTTTAAAATGTCACGATCAATTCTAACGCGTGAGATCTCGATCCAACGGCACGACCTCATTTCAACCCATCTGGTATCTCTATTTGATCTTACCCGCTCATCATTAAATCAACGGCCAGGTCACTACTCTGAACCGATCAAATCGAAGCCGTTCAGATAGGATCGAGTGGCATGCACATGTCTCTCTCTCCGGCTGACCGGACGGACGGCGGCGCACGAGTTTCCCACGGTGGCGCCATGTGACCACCAGATTCACAATTCCCCGCCTAGAACACGAATCTGGTGCTTGCAACACGAAGCCAAGGCTAAGATGGAAGTATGGATGGACTTATTACCGAGAGCCACGCGACCACTTCTCTCTCCGTGGTTGTGCGTATCCGCGGCGCGCAGGGATTCCGGCGTGCAATTGCTGGGCTTCTGGGCAACAAATCGCCCCGAGCGCGGGTGATGTAGTCACCCAAGGGGTGCAACAACCGGCATCGGTCTGTCACTGAGGTCCCCCCTGATGCAGCACCCGCGAGGCGATGACGGCGGCGATGCGGACCTTCCTGTCGAGCAGCAGTGGTGGCTAGAATCTTGCGACCGAGTTGAGCCCATGAGCTATACAAGAGGAGAGGGCGCAACTTATGTGGAAGGGGGAAGTCAGGTAGGGGCCGACAACGGATTCCGGGGTTCATGGCACGCCCCCGCCACGTTCGGCAAAGTCGTTAGTTGGGAGATGACTGACACGTGGGGTCGCGTTATCAGCGCAAGGATCACCAACTCAGGCGCGCGAGAGAGATTGGTCTTCAGGTCCACATGTCGGTCGGTCGTCTTTGTGGGCCTGTGCGGTAACGAAAGAAGTTGGGCCGGCGTAGGGAATGGGCCGAGCGCGCGTGGTAAGGACTCTTGGGACAAGAAACAGTACACCATGTCCAATTAGGTTAGGTTTCTTTTCTCCTTTTCCCTTTTTTGCATTTGAATTTCTTCCACAACTTTCAAATTGATATTTGAATTCAAATTTGATCTGTAGACTCCCCATAGGTCAAGAACAGGTACCACAAGATGAGGCACATGGAGGATGCTGCGATGTGTTCATGAGAGGTCTAGGCCGTCATCTCCCAATCAACTTTGGGTTGCTGGATTGTTATCTCCTTATGATGTAATTATTTATTTATTTTGTACAAACTCCTATTATATAGTAAAGATGTGACATTCGTTCCTACACCATGATATATCATAGGTGTTAGACTTGGTCCCATCACACCTGGTGAATATGTTCGAGCCCGGGTCTTGGTGCCCCAAAACCCGGGTGTGACAGATATAAGGAAGAAAATTGTGGTACTCAAGTTTGACCTTTTGGTCACTTGAGAGGGGTTGAGTGCAACCCTCATCCATTGGGACACCACAACGTGGACTAGGCAAGCATATTACGGTTGACTAAACCATGGGATAAAAATCGTTGTGTCACTTGTCTCTCTACTTAATTGTGATTCTATTTCTTCTAGTACTTCACTTCACTTTCATATTGCTGTAAGTTTAACACTCATCTTGTAAGAGCAATCAAGTGAAGAAGTTCACTCCTTTGTCATTCTTCATTCGAACTTTGTTTTTTGGTTTCACTAAGTTATTCTAGACCAAGTTTGGTTTGTTGAGCTGTTTTTTATAGGATCACCTATTCACCCCCCTCTTGGTGCTCTCAACGGTAGCACTACGTGCCACTCTATGCGATATCTTGCTCATGCCCCGCCCCCTGTCGCTACTGTTGCCATCCTGGGCATCCCTGTCATGCCAAAGCTGTCAATCGTGCCTGTGGCCACCCTTCCACTGATGCTCGCCATACCGACGGTTCCCGCGGTGGGCGGCGTGCCAAAGATCCATGTGGCGCCAAACACCGCCACACTGCCCCCTATGCCGGCTGTAGTACCCATCGTCATGCCAAAAGTGACGCTACCACCAATGCCCGCTGCCGTGTCGAAGGTTGGCGCCATGCCACCAATGCCCGTCGTCGTGCCTAAGGTTGGTGACTTTCCGCCGATGCCCTCCGTGTGGCTCTTGCCTAACCGTCGATGCCCTACATTCTGGCAGCATCGGTCTCCATTAGGTCCCACGAACACGACATGAACTCGTTGAACTTAGGTCCCACAAACGCGTACCTTGGAGAACGTAGGCGAGTCAAAGTAGCTAGAGAGCATCAGGTGAGAGCACCTAAAGGGGTTGAATAGGTGAACCTGTAAAATTCAAGTCTAAACAACACAAACTTGGTTTATAACAATACAAGTTAATGAAATCAAAACTAAGGTGATGTGAATAAGGTGGAGAGAACTCTTCATTTGATTGTTTCTTTAGAATATGTATTGAACTTAGGAACAGTAGCACAAGTGAATATATGAGAACTCTAGGGAAGAAAACAATCACAAAGAAAGATGTGCAAGTGACATTGTGATTTTATCCCGTGCTTCGGCCAATGCCTACTCTACATTGTGGTGACCTCCTTCACTCAAGGATTGCACTCAATACCTCTCAAATATTCCAATGATCAACCTTGAGTACCATAGTTTTCTTACTTTTACCAATGTGTTCCCTTTGTGAGGAACCTCCACAAGTTGGAGCCTCTCACCCTTACAAGAGTGATCACAATTAAACCACAAGAGTAAGGGAGGGAATAGAAACACACACAAGAGCTAGAGTCCCAGCAACGACACGCACAAAAGTCAAGAACCGAGCACACAACACAGCGCAGTAGAGTCACAACTCAGAAAAGTGCTCAAATCTCAAATGTGATGAACCAAATGTGTGTTTGTGGAGTCAAGGCGTCTTAGGATGTTCAATGGAGGCTTGGTGTACTGCTCCATGCGCCTAGGGGTTCCTTTTATAGCCCCAAGGCAGCAAGGAGTCGTTGGAGCACCATTTGGAAGGCCATTGTTGCTTTCTGTCCGTGGTGCACCGGATAGTTCGGTGCACCACCGGACAGTGATCAATGCGCGATTTCCTTCCTTTTCTCGCGAAGCCGACCATTGCAGCCACCGGCCCCCGTGGCACACCGGACAGTTCGGTGGCACACCGAATAGTCCGGTGCAACCTGGTGACCGTTGGTGAAGTCCACGTGTCGCTCGCTGATCGCGTGACCGAACGTTGGAGTGGGCGTGGCTTCCACGCCAGATAGTCCGACGCACACCAGACAATCCAGTGAATTATAGCCGCGGCTCCCCCAACTTTTCCTGAGAGCAGCTAGTTCATCGAGCGTGCCAGCCTGAGCACCGGACACTGTCCGGTGCATCGCAGGCTGGTGCAAGTTTGGCTAGACTTAGCCAAACTTCACCAATCCGATTTCTCTAAATTTGACAAGGTTCCTAGCACTTAGTAGAATATGTTAGTACCAAAAACAATTTATTAAGGCTAGAATCATACCTTGCTTTTCCATTTGCATCTCTTTGACACTAAGCACACAAAAAAATATGTGTTGAGCATCTAATCACCGAAACATTTATAGAAATAGCCCAAGGGCACATTTTTCTTTCATCAGGCCACCGGCGGCGAGCAGATCCACCATAACTATCGCTTGAGGGGCCTCGGTACAACTTTTTGTAGATAGGTTGGTGGACAGATTAGGATGAGTAAAACAGTTCCACCCCACAGCTGTTGAAACCGCTTTCCTCGCGTTTCTATGCATGTAAGACGCGTTGTGTGTGGGTCTGCTGAAGCCGCATTCCCCATCCCCTATGGAGCAGCGTGCATGGGTTGTTGAGCTCCTGTCGTGGTGCATTTGGCATGGGCCCACTTGCCATGCCGGTCATTGCTATGGACAAAAGACATGACGTGTGTGGGTATGTGTCATTGTGGTTGTGATTGAGGCGCTCACATGTCGTGTGGGGCGAGAATTCACTGAGGACGGGGAGTGGATAGACGAAATGGATTAGATGCAATCGATGCAAAGGGAATATGTCTTGTGGGTCATTTCAAACAATAGAATGAGTTATTTGTTAAAATATGGCATGGGACGACCGTCAAAACTGGTGCTTTAATATAGTGTATATATATCAGGAGCCCTGGGCTCTATCTAACTTGAGGAAGCCCCAACCACACTCACCTGATCGGTTGACCACGTAATCGCCCATTCAGTCCATGACCGAATCCACCAGAACCCATGTAGGATCTAGGACACCAGCTAGAGGGGGTGAATAGACGGCTTTGATTAAAATAAAATACACTAGAGAATTTTAATCAAATCAATAAGAGATATAAAATTACTAGCCTTGATGAGTCAACAAAATATAATGAGCAATGTATGCTAACACTACAAAAGATAGACAATAGATATATTACTAACTACTTGAACGTAATGAGTAAAAGTTGAGAGAATGACACTAAAATATATCTTGTGGTATCAGTGATTTGCCGATCTCCCCTAATCCACGTTGAGGTGGAATTCAAGCTCTCACTTGCTCCTCTACCAAGCACGGCTTGATCTTTGTGCCAAGTGGACAAGAATTCACTCAATACCTCGATTCCATTAGCGTTGTCTTTGTCACTCCGGCGAGGTGGGCACAAACACCTCACAATTAACACCGCAGTTCCTCCATAATCTTCACGGAGAGCTCAACGGAGACAACACTCGAGCCGTCTAGGAGGCAGCAACCTCCAAGAGTAACAAGTCGATGACGCTTGCCCGGTGTACCACCTAGTGCCTCAAAAGTTCACAAAAAATGCAAATGCACTAGAACTTCTCAATCACTCACTAGAATGCGATCTCAAGCAACGAGTGTGAGAGTTTGAGTTGGAGGATCACAAATGAGCTCAATGTGTGCTAGGCATGGCCAAGAGAGGCCTCACACACGAGCTCCACTTCTATTTATAGCCCACAACTCAAACATAGCCGTTATGTGTCCCATGGCCGGACGGTCCACCATACCAGTAATGACTATATGGACCGTTTGAAACCTGTCAGAGCTATCAGAAAAAGTCAAGGCCAGACGGTCCACCCTCCTGGGCTAGATGGTCTGGGACCTGTCAACTTGGAATAACAGAGCACCGGTTAGTCAAAACAATTCGAGCAGACTGTCCGCCATTCATGGTCGAACGGTCCTCACATGGACCACTTATCGTCTGGCTAAAACCCCTTGACGGTCTGTAGTGCAAGGACACAAAAACGCACTGTCCCTGTCCAAACTGAATTTAGGGTATGTGGACGGTCCGGCCTCCTGGCCTGGATGGTCTGCAAAGGCAGACAGAGGCAGGGCGCCAGCAGATTTCTCTGGTAGAGTCGCGGACGGTCCGACCATCTGGCCTAGATGGTCCACCGACCACAGAGATGATATTATTGCGCTTGTTCAAAAGAATTTGTATTTTGAAACCCAAAGCGTTGTTAGCCCTCATGCAAATGCGAACGTTTATGCTCTACGAGGCACTAAGTTTTACACCGATCAAGTTCATTGACCCCTCTTAATAGTACAACTGTCTATCCTATTAATCCGGCCAATTTCTTCTCTAAACACCTACTGACTGGCAAAAACAAAAACCTATATTTTACCTTTGCCTTCACTTGATCCACAATCAATGGTTATAAGGCACAAAGACTTTACTGTTTCCTGTGGTCCAATCTTGCATTCTTATTTGTCCAAGAATTGTTAGTCCACAATCAATTGTCATTAATAACCAAAACACCACTTAGGGGCCTAGATGATTCACAATCTCCCCCTTTTTGGTAATTGATGACACCATTGCATATTTTATAGAAAAGTAGATTTTGTTTGCCAAACCTTTCTTACATTCTGAGTATAAGAAAGATTTGAGATGAGTTTTGAGTGACTTATCTTGATTTTAATGTTCATCTGAAATGTTGATAAGTCAGCACAGAAAACTCAGATAATAGAAATAACTCCCACTATATGTGTGCATAGAGAATATTCAGTTGATGAATTCACACACATAGTATATTAGAGTTTCAGCGGAGATCTTCCTATAATCATGGTTATCGAGGTACATAGAAATAGTAGTATGTAAAATAAACGCAGCAAGAGAAATACCACTTCGATTAACCATTACAAGTTCAACGAATAGAACCTTAAAATTTCAAACATAGTTTGAAATAACATAATAACTTAGTAATATAAAATGTAGATGGAATAATTATGTAGGATCCCCCTGATTTTTTCATCCCCAACTTCATTTCTCTCCCCTTTGGCATCAATTTCTACAAAGGGACGTCACTGCGCACTAGGTGGGGGACATGTATACATACTATAATAGTGGGAGCTGAAGCTGTCAAAGATAGAGGTCAAATGACTGAAGTCATTTTCAAGCTGTTGCTGCCTTTCATCCAGTGAGTGAATGTTGTCACTGGTAGATAGAGAATCGAAATGACTGGATAGAGCACCCATATTATCTTGAAAACTTTGTTGCATGTTCTTTGTTGCATGTTGTTCGCAAAGAATTTGATGTCCATTAGAGTTCCCAAGAAGAAATATAACTGTAACTGAGTATGAAAGTACTGAATGTTTGTGTCATTTGGAAGAGAAAATTGATCAACAGTCCTCTTAGAGGAATATTCAGCCATGGAGAATCTTATCTTGGGATATGTCCACCCTGTGATGTCAATAGGATAGTCTGGATGTGAGTGTGGAGCATCTTCAGCATCCAAAGAAACAATGTCTCGGTTGATGATTGGGCCTCGAAGTCCGTGGCAGGGTTATAATCAGAATAATCTGCACGACGGCGTTTGGACACAACCATCCTGCTAGCTTCTTCTTCATACCACCAAATCCACTAAAAATAGAATATAAAGAATCCCAACACCAATAAGATGAGAACCTAAAAATGAGAGCAAGACCTATAGGGAGATTTGCCAGAAGGCGGACGGTCCATGCTAGGGGACCGGACTGTTCGCGCACCAGCGGTCGGACAGTCCGCGCCACCCTGGCGGACGATCCGCGATAGACGAGGGGCGATTTTCAAACCCCAAAATGCTCCAAATGTTCAATCTCAAAATTAGAACAAGATATCCATGGAAGTGAAACCAAATTTTTGCACTGAGTTCATGATGACAACCATAACCAATTCCACCAAACAATTTGATGAATAATATATCCAAAAACAGATCAGAGACCAATTTATAGAAACCCTAAAATACACAATATTTGAACAAATTTTGTGGAGAATTTGAATACTGAGAAGAAGACATTGTTGATGATCACCAAGAATACTCTCGGACAGTCCACGCTCGAATCCGAATCTTCAGCCACGCCAAAAGATGAATTTTAAAATGAGTGGAGAGAGTGCGTGAGGCGATATAGAATGAAGGGATGTTGTCTGCCTGGGCTGACTAAAAAGCCACTCGCGAACGGTCCATGCCCTGGAGAGCACAAACAATCTACTCTGCCCACCGGACAGTCCAAAACCTAATGCGTCGGACGGTCCGTGGTTAGGGGGAGACGGTCCGCGGCCTGACAGAAAGTTCTCCATACTCTGTCCAGTTTTTGAAAATAAGTTTCAACAGGGGTTCTTAGCTCAAATATATACATTTTTATCAATCCAATGGTTAGTGTATATGCGTTCATATATAATAAACTTGAGTGACTAATCATTTGCATATACATTAATTCCATCATGCAAAGAGAATAAATTATCAAAAATAGGAGATAAATATCACAAAAAAGTACATCCTAGAGATCAAATCTAATGGAACACATGTGTACTCAACTTCAAGCAACATTGGGGAGATCAATTATATTCATTTCACTTCTCAATTTGCAAAGCCTTGCTTCATCCAACGACTTTGTAAATATATCCGCAATTGATCATCTGTGCCAATAGAATAAACAGAGATATCTTTTTTTCCATCATGATCTATTAAGAAAAATGATGCCTAATATCAATGTGCTTTGTTCTTGAGTGTTGAATGGGATTTGTAGCCAATTTTATGTCACTCTCATTGTCACACATAAGAACAACATTTTTGAATGAAATCCCAAAATCCAATAATTGAGCACAACAATTACCGGCCGATATATATTCCGCATTGGTGGTAGAAAGAGCGATCGAGTTTTGTTTCTTGGATGACCATGAAACAAGAGACCATCTATAAAATTGGCAACATCCGGATGTGCTCTTCCTACCGACCTTACAATCCGCATAGTCCGAATCCGAATAACCAATTAATTCAAATTGAGCACCTTTGGGATACCATAGACCAATATTGGGGTTATGTTCAAATATGTTTGAATTCTTTTGGTGGCCTTCAAGTGAACCTCTCTAGGTGATGCTGGAAACCGAGCACACATGCAAACACTAAACATAATATTAGGCCTAGATGCGGTAATGTAAAGCAAACTACCAATTATTGAATGGAAAAGTTTTTGATCAACAATTGTACCTCCCTCATCTAAATCAAGATGAGCATTTGTTGCCATAGGAGTCTTAATCAATTTTGCATTTTCTAAGCCAAACCTTTTGAGCATATCCTTCAAATATTTAGATTGACTTACAAAAATTCCATATTCAATTGTTTGATTTGAAGACCGAGAAAGAAGCTCAATTCTCCAATCATGAACATTTCAAACTCATTTGACATCATTTTGCCAAACTCCTCACAAAATAACTCATTAGTTGATCCAAAAATAATATCATCAACATATATTTGACAAACAAATAAATCTTTACCGAATCTTTAGTGAATAGAGTAGTGTCAACTTTCCCAATTTTGAAGTCTTTGGAAAGCAAGAAATCCCTAAGCCTATCATACCAAGCACGTGGAGCTTGCTTAAGCCCATAGAGAGCTTAAGAGAGCTTGTACACATAGTTAGGTCTTTTGGGGTCCCCAAAATCGGGAGGTTGTTCCACGTACACTAGTTCACTACTCTTACCATTTAAGAAGGCATTCTTAACATCTATTTGGTAGAGCTTGATATTATGAGCACAAGCATAGGCGAGAAAGATTCGAATGGCTTCGAATCTTGCCACGGGTGCAAATGTCTTACCAAAATCCAATCCTTCTACTTGAGTATAACCTTGTGCCACTAGTCTTGCTTTGTTTCTTACCACCAAACCATCTTCGTTATGCTTGTTTTGAAATACCCATTTGGTTCCAATAACATTGTGATTCTTTGGTCTTTCAACAAGCTCCCAAACTTCATTACGGGTAAAGTTATTTAATTCCTCATGCATTGATAACGCTTCAGGGTGAAAAGATCTTCGCCACAGATGAGACTCGGGGCTAGCCACCATACCGCCTTGCCTTACAGCCGGCCCAGATATGTTTGCCAGAGTTGGCCGCCTGCCGATCGGATGCCACGTGCCTTGAAGCTTCACCACGTCGCAGTAAGCCGCTCTAGATAGCTGGTTCGTTGACGGTAAGCCTGCCACGGTGAAAGCCACGCATCTCTTGCACCAGTGCTCTTCCCCCTCTCCGGTCGCCAGCGCGCCATTCCAAATTCAAGAGCCACCGCCCTCGGGCCCTAGAAATTGAGCATGTCGTGAGCTCCGCTAAGTAATCACGCACCCAATGCACCAGCTCGTGCCCAGATCGTCCACCAGAGCGCTCCAATTGTGAAGTTCCCCCAAATCAGTCAAAAACTCCGCCATGAGTGAGCTCACTGTGGCTAGCTCTCTACAGGTCCGTTCATGTCTTCCTCGCTCTCGTTTCAACATCCCTGTGTGCTGTAGATGCTTAGCAGCCCGGCCAATTGAACTAGATCACAGGGAACACCTCAGATTGTCCTCGGTTTGTGCCATCACTGTGGACAGAGTGATTGTGAGCTAGAACCTTGCAATTGATTGAGAGGAAATGGTCGTTTGGGGTAGAATTAGGTGTTATGCAACGGAGAAGCATGGCCATTGCGTTTTTCGACCGGTATGGGCTCGCCGGAGCCACTGCTTCGCCGTCCACGGTCGGGGATCTCGGGTTATGAAGAAATAGAAAGGGGAGGGACCTTTGTGCAGATGTCAGTGAGACAGAGAAACAGTGGAGAGGATTCATTATAGATTTTTCAAACAACCCGGGATCTCTGTGCAAAATGGACACCTGTGCGTGTGCCGGTTTGGGCTAGTTTTAGCCTAGTTCTATTCACCTTTTTTCCTTTTTCTTTTTCTACCAGACTTAGGAAATCCATAGAAAATTATAATAAAATGATAAAAATATGAGACCAATTTTATTGGACTCCTAAATTTCTCTAGTATTTAATAAAAATAGTTCCAAGATTTTTAGTCCAAACAAGGAATTATGTAGTATTTAAGAAGACCAAAACCTAGTCTTTTGGAATTTTAGGAATTATTTAATGACTCCAAAAATCACCAAACTTTTTGGATAAGCTTAATATGATATTTATATCCTATGAGTGAAGTTTGACTTGCTTTGGACATTGTTTGATTCCTAAACCCAAAACCCTAGCTCCTTAGGGTAAAAATGTCTAACCACTAAGGTACTGACCTAGAAAACCCATAGTTACCCTAGTGCACCGTGAAGAAAGGTTGTATTCAAGATACAACTTGATAAATCTTTTCTATTATTGCATTTTCATAAGCATTACATGAGCATTCATGGTTATATATGGTTATATATAGAAAATGAAGAAGAAGTGACTGTTGAAGAGGAAGAGACTCCTCCATCAACAAAAAATCCACCTGCCGGGAACTGTTTCTATTTTGATATTTATGAAACAGAGCCCGACTCTCCTCCAACACAAGGCAATCCCCGATGCATTTGCCACCTCCTTGATGTTTTAAACTCTTTATCACTTGAATGATGCATTAGGTGATAGGAGTTGGATGTTAAACCAATTGTTTACCATTCCTTGATTACCTGTTTTATTAAAAGGTTTTCTGATGCTTAGTTCTGCTTTAGAAAAACAAATGTTTTGTTTTAAAACAAAAGGTGATGCTTCATAGTGGATGGGATGTTTTCAGAAACAATAATAAAATTTGATGGTGGATCCATCATGGCCGTGATGGGTTCAACATCGTAAAAGATGTACCTCTGCCAGGTACCAAAGTTTGGGTTTGTAATAATAAAGTTGAGACCGGATGAGAAGAGAGTCTCGGTGTAGTGTCTCCGTCTGAGTCGATTAAGGACCGTGTCGATGTAGGCTTGCTGATCGAGGACCTTTTAATTGGTCACATGCCTCATCATGGGTAAACTTTGCCTTGGGCAGACTAATACCAGAAAGGCCAACATGCAATGGGAGTGGAGAGATGGCGAGAGTAGCGTGTACCCTCCGTGGCAAGAGGCTGGACGATGGTGTATTTGTGTTCTCGGTTGGCGTGAACCCGATCTGGTCTTAAGAACCCTGGTGGCGAGTTGACATATGCAAGGGTTAAAATCTACATATGTCGTGTGATTGGAGATCCCCAGCTGGGTATTAATCGATTCAGATCGCCGTTACTTCTCGGACATGAAGACTTGGTCATTTCCCTACACGTAGCATTCCAGTGAACGGAAAGGGGTTGATAAAAGGATGGCTAGTATAGGCCAAGTGCTTGAACTAGGGTAGAAAGAACTCTAGTGACATGTAATGACTTAACCTGCTAATAAAACTAGATTTTTTTAAGGATCCACTATTAGTAAGCATTTTTGCAAATAGAGTCTTGATCCTTCATTAAACCTTACCTTGACTCCCTTAAAGCCAGCATATCCTTGAGAGTCTTTTATTTTGACGGGTAAGACTTACGAAAGTACACTCCGTACTCAGGGTTTTCGAACCCATGTTGTTGTAGGTGAGGAAATTGCAGACTTTTGCTGTTTTTGCACTATGGTGGTGCCCAAGGACGAACCTCAGCTGTGACGTGGTTGCAAGAGGATGTTGGCCTCCCTTTTGTAAAACAATATACTTTTATGCAGGAGGGGTTTTTGCCTCCCAAGTTTGTAATAATAATACTTATGCACTCATACCCCTGGTTTTGTAATAACTATAATACTCTCTCTATATTTTGGATGAATGTAAACTAAGTTATTGTAATTCGCTCCCGCTTATTCGTTACTCCGATGTGTTGTAATATCTGCGTGACAAGTAAAACGCTCTTGGGCGAGGAAAGTGATACAGATACCGAACTTGTCAAGTGATTATGTGCATGTACAGGGTTTTCCAAGGTCCGTTGGACAAGGACAACTGTAGGTGGGCCTAATGACTTGGGGGTTCCGTCACAGGCAGCATCATAAGTTTTCCACCATATCCTTTGTTGTAGGTGATTGTTTGATCCCCAACCTAGACTCAAAGAAACTATACTGTTAATTGTAGAACTAATGCTCAGTTCCTTTAAAAATGTCTCTTATAGATGGAACCGGAACACACTTGTGCAGATTAGTATCACGAAGTAATTATTTTTATTTATAATAATATTTGTATTATTTGTTCCTAGAGTTCTCAGTTTTTCTTGTCATATTCAAAGAATACACTGTTCTAATACGGTACTCTTCATAATAATATGCATGTTTGTCAGTCGTTAAGGGAACTTACATGCTAAAGAATTTCTCAACTGTTGTTAAATATGATTAGAATTTATCCTTAGAAATGACCAGACATCAAGGACCATTTACTACACGTGGGTGTTCCATTGAGCATCTTCCTCTTTATGTCAAATATTTCTTTCCTATATTTGCTTATCTTTGACATTTTTATGTCGTTCATATTTGGGCTGTCATTAGAGTGCAAAGAAACTGCACGAGGGTGTCCCATTGAGCCTCTTCCTCTTTATGTCAAATATTTCTTTCCTATTAGAACAACATCACTTGTTATTGATGGAATTGCACAGAACGCAATAGAAACTGTATTTCTGCCAGAGGTACAGAAAAGTCTCCTTTTATTCTAGATACCATTTTTGGATACTCAATGTTGGATTATATAGTTCATAATATCATGGTTTCAGTGTCCAGAATGGAGCCGCTAACAACTTGTCAACTAGATCAACTAAAGAAAAATTGAATGAGTCTCAAGCACAATCGTTTTATAGTGTGAAACTGGGATGAAACTAATCACTAATTTTAAGCTCTGAAACAATCAATTTACACCCTTAACATGTAGGAGACCTGAACTGGTCATTCTTCTGGAAGCAGTCTAAGGGCACTACTAAAAATCATCCGGAGTACTTGTCTTTTCAATCGACAGCTTGTCATGTTCGACAAATTTTTATCCATTTTTTATACAGGATGGGGGAGCTGCTGAACTTACTGGTCTTCTAACTTAAGAGATTTTTCTTTCGGTAATATGAACTTCTAACTCAAGTTTGTATTTAGTTTAGACTGTAGGTTATGTTAGTCATAACAAGCTAGAAAAGATGATCATATTAACAATGAAAGATCATGTTATGTTTGCAGATATGGACCTTGATGATTTTCTTCATGTTAGGAAAGCTAGAAGAGTCTTTTCTACTCATTTTTATGCTAACAGTGGTGTTATGGTTGTCGGGACCATAATTAGGGGTACCCTAAAGACTCCTAAACTCACTACAGTAAAATAACAAACATCCGAAGGTCAGCTTATGTCCGACGGCTGCCTACGAGGCCGTCGGACATAAGCTTATGTCCGACGGCCACCTCTGGCTCTCGGAAGTAGTGCGTTATGTCCAACGGCTACGCTGCCAGCCGTCGGACATAAGCTTACGTCCGATGGCCGAGTCCATAACCGTCGGACATAAGGCGTTTTAACGCGGATCCGACCCGGCGCGCCGTTTCATTTTCACGCGCGCTCCATTCTCTCTGCCCGTCACCACCGTCGCCGTCCTGCAATCAGCCGCCCCGTCGCCCACTGCCCTGTCGCCCATTGCCCCGCCGCCGCCCACAGCCCCGCCGCCCACAGCCCCGTCGCCGCCCCGCCCGCCATCGACGGCCGCCGCCGGTCGCCCCGTCGCACACACCGGTGCTGCCCCGTTCGCCGTGCGCCCGCCGCCCCGTACGCCGGCCGCCGGCCCCGTGCGCCCGCCGTCGTCCGGCTCCCCACGCCCGCTAAGTGAGTATCCTTAACATTGTTTATTAGAATTGTATGTATTAATGTATTTGATTAGAATTGTATGTATGAATGTATTTGATTGTTTAGTTTGTTATGTACGACGGCCAAAATTTGATTACGTAATTAAATTAGCTTGTTTTAGTTTATTTAGTGGTGCTTTAGATAATTTAAATTTTTAATTTCCGAGGGTAATTATTATGCCCTCGGAAATAAGGTCATTTTATATGATTTGTCATCCATAACAATGTTATTTCGTATGTAATATTGTATTATGGTTTATTAGTTTAATTATTTAATAATGCACGATGATTCTAGTTAATCATAGTGTATCCTAGTGTGAACAAACGAAACCTAGGCGTCACCCGTTTCGGCCTAACACACCTTACAAGCGACGCATGTGAGGTATGTTGGGCCGGAATTGTCCCTTTATTGGACAGCCTCGGGGTGACCGACAGAGTCCGTGTTTATGACAAAAGCATGTGCTCCTGCTTAGTTTCGGCAGCATAACCCCTCTGTTCTCCAATTGCACCATTTTTAGGCGTGCGATTGGAGAACAGCGGGGTTATGCTGCCGAAATTTCGCACGACCACATGTCTTGTCATAAACACGGGCTCGTCGGTCACTCCTGGGTGGGTTCAGGACCTATCCTTTCCTACAGATGTAGGGGCGTGATTTCTTCGTAAAACGGATGGTCCGTGCATTACTTATCTAATTAAGTTAACATCTCGTATCTAGTATGAAGGAGAATCATCGATGGATGTATGAAGGTTGGAAGAAAAGAGGTGCTCTATCAAGTGAGTGGGTTGCCAAGACTGATGCTTTTCTCGACCATGCTTTTGCTCGGTTAGAGACTGGAACCGATGTTAGGTGCCCTTGTAGCAAGTGTCGGAACATTAATTTCCTTGACAGGAGGACTATGTCGATACATATTTGCAAGAACGGTTATATGCGAGGCTATGAGGTGTGGGTGCACCACGGTGAGGACCCACCTCCTCGTATTGTATCGGAAGTTCAGTCACATGAAGAGGAGGACTACGATAGGATGGAAGAGATGCTTGACGATGTACGCCATGAGCTTCTAATCGTCGATTCGGAGAACCCTGGTCAACCCACCGAGTTTGAGGATCCAGCTACACCTGAGGTTCAGAAGTTCTTCAAGCTCCTTAAAGCTGCCGAAGAGCCGTTGCATGAGCACACAAAAGTGACCGTCCTTGTATTTGTGACTCGACTTATGGCTATTAAGTCTAAGTTTGCATTCTCAAACAACTGTTACAAGGAGCTTTTGAACTTGATCAGTGATGTACTTCCAGAGAATCACAAGATGCCAAAGAACATGTATCAGTCTAAAAAGTTGTTATCTGGCCTCGGTATGGACTACGAAAAAATCGATGTCTGTGAAAATAATTGTATGCTTTTCTGGAAGGAGACTGTGGGTGAGAAGAAGTGTACTGTATGTGGTGAGCGTAGATTCGTTGAGGTTGAAAACGACGATGGTTTGACCGTGACTACGAAGATTGCACGTAAGCAGCTTCGTTACATGCCTCTCATACCTCGGTTGAAACGTTTGTTCATCTCCAAGAATACAACCAGACACAGAGGTGGCACAAAGAAGGGGTACGTGAGAATCCAAATGTCATGGTGCACCCAGTTGATACAGATGCATGGAAGGCACTAGATGCTTTTGATTCCAGCTTTGCTGATGAAGTGCGGAATGTCCGCTTCGGTTTGGTAACAGATGGTTTCTCGCCATTCAATCTAACTGCAACGTCCTACTCATGTTGGCCCATCTTTGCTGTTCCATACAACCTTCCACCAGCTCTTTGCATGAAATATGAATTTATTTTCTTGTGTCTTATAATACCTTGTCCGGATCATCCTGGAACAAAGATCGATGTGATGATGTGACCCCTGATTGAAGAATTGAAAATTTTGTGGGAAGGAGTCGAGGCGTACGATTGTTACAAGAAACAGAAGTTCAACCTGAGAGCCGCGTTTTTATGGTCTATTCATGATTTTATGGCTTATGGTATCTTTGCTGGATGGGGTTGTCATGGGATTTTGACATGTCCGATATGCGTTGAAGACACTTTATGCTTTCGACTAAAGTTTGGTGGAAAGATATGTTACTTCGATTGCCATAGATGTTTTTTGCTAGAGGATCACCCGTTCAGGTTCGATAGGAACGCTTTTAAAAAGGACACGATTGTGACGAGGGGACCACCCAAGCGTCTAAGTGGTCCAGAGATTCTCGCGAGACTTAATGATTTGAAACTAAACGAACATGGAAATCATTTTGAAGGTTATGGAACCGAGCATAATTGGACTCACAAATGTGGTCTATGGGATCTCCCTTATATGAAAGCCTTGACTCTAATGCATAACATTGATGTCATGCACCAGGAACGAAATATGGGTGAAATCATTATCAGCACTTGCATGAATATCACTGACAAAACAAAAGACAACCCTAAGACAAGGAAAGACTTGGCCTTAATCTGTAGAAGACCAACTATGGAGATAGGAGAGAATCAGAAGAAGCCACGTGCTCCTTTCAGTATTAAACCTAAAAGGAAGAAACAATTGATGAAATGGTTGAAAAACTTAAAGTTCCCAAATGGTTACGCCACGGGCTTTAGAAGGTCTGTGAATTTGAAGACGGGCAAATTTTCTGGGTTGAAGAGTCATGACTACCACATAATAATGGAAAGACTCCTTCCTGTTATGTTTCGTGGTTTTGTAAAAAACGATGTCTGGAAAGCATTAGCGGAGCTAAGCTACTTTTATAGACATCTTTGTGCCAAAGAAATAAAGAAAGAGATGATGGAGAAGCTTGAGCAACAAATACCGATTTTGGTATGCAAACTTGAAAAAATATTTCCACCAGGTTTCTTCAATCCCATGCAACATCTACTTGTTCACCTACCATACGAAGCTAAGTAGGAGGTCCTGTGCAATATAGATGGATGTATCACATCGAAAGGACACTAAAGAAGCTACGTGCAACGGTTGGTAATAAGAGACGAGTTGAAGGGTGCATCGCTGAAGAATTCAAATACAAAGAGATAGCATCATTCACGGGCCTGTACTTTGCAGAGGAACACAATGTCAATGCCCATACGTTGCGGTATCATGTCGACGAGCCCCCTATTAGTGATATTGAAATTTTTCAATGGAGGGGCAAAACTGTAGGACCCAGCACAACATACTGTTTCACCAACGACGAATGGAAGACTGCTTTACTCTACATGTACAACAACATGGAAGAGATGAGTCAGTTTCTCCTGTAAGTGTAAACTTTATTTTAGTCATTGCCGCTAGAATTTTTGTTGTGATACTAAAAGGTTTGTTTCCTTGTACTAACAAGGAATTTGATTCTCAAAATTGCATCTCTGGCTGTGAACGTGACCAGATTCGTCGAGAGGGAAAAGATGGGGGACTTAATTTCTTGTGTTGGTTTCGAGATTATGTAGATAAAAATGACAATATACACCCGGACCTTCGACAATTATCCCTAGGAGCAGTAACTGGTAGACGTTATGGTCGGTATGATGTCAATGGTTTTAGATTCCGTTCCACAAGGTTCGAAGATGATCATCCTCTAGCAGCCACAACAAACTCCGGAGTTGTAACTAGAGCTGTCGATGATGAAGGGAAGGTGACTAATTATTATGGAGTGATTAATGATATAATCGAGGACAAGTTTTTTTGGAGATAAACAACTCAAAGTGGTGTTCTTCGATTGTGATTGGTTTTCTCCAAATACTACGCGAGAAAATCAATATGGCATGGTGGAAGTCAAACACAACGATAGATTAAAAGGCCACGACACTATAATCCTTGCCCACCAATGCGAGCAGGTGTATTATATGACATATCCATCTAAGAAAAACGGTTTGGTTGATTGGAGGGTAGTGTACAAAGTTAATCCTCGTGAACGACTATATGCTCCTGGTGATGCTGGTTATGTTGAAAGTCAAATCGAGCAGGAAGTGGGGGCTGCTGAGATTTTCCAAGACGAAGAACTTACAAGCACGTTTAATGTACAAACTGAAATTTTGGAAGAATCTTTATTAGGCGATCAAAATGATGTAGAGGTTCCTCCAAAAAGAAAACGAGTGACGAGAAAGAAGAAAGCTACTTGGCGTCCATTAAATCGACGAAAGCAACTAGATCCTGATTTTGATTACGATTACGATTGACGAGTATGGATCATGATTTTATTGCATATTTTATGATTTTATTGCATATTTTTATTATTTTATTGTCGATTTATGTACTAACTTGTTTTTGTTAAAATAGGATGTCAAAGAAAATGAAGTCTTTTGCTCGTAGTTTTCTTGGGACGAGGAGTAGCTCGAGGAGCAGCTCGAGGGGTGAGGATTCAGTTTTTCAGGGCACAAGTTCTACCATGAGCAGACGGAGAGCGCTGGCAGAACATTTGCCTCCACAAGATGTAAGTTAGTTGTTAAATTACATTATTTGAGTTACTTAATATTGTATGATGTAAGTTATTTGTTTCATAGGATGCTGAAATTGAGGAACCAGTGGTAGAGGATCATGCAAGAGATGATGTTGAAGATGATGGTGGAGATAATGTGGGAGATGATGCTAGAGACGACGCTGGTGGGGATTCTGGGGCTGGTGGAGATTCCGCAGCTGGGTCTGGAACTTCTCGAGTTAGGAGAACGAGGAAGCTGCATTTTGTTGGACCACCTCCAGAGCTTCCACCCGAATCTCGGGTTTTGATAAAGCCTAGTGGAAAGTGAGTGACATATCTTTGCTTAAATGTTATTGAAAGTAATGTTTTAATTTCTACATTGTTTTCTGTTTGCAGGACTTGGATCGACGACTCGTTCACAGGCACAGGACACTACAGGCAGGTGAACATGGTTCTTGGTAATCTTGTTCGTCTGCACTAGCCTGGTCTTGTGACTTTGCCTACTGGCGAGTCTGTCCCCGCCACCACTTGGGAGCATTATCGCTATGGTGTCTGTAGAACGTTTAGCAACACACAGGCACTAGTTTGGGATGCATTCTGTGTATGAATTGTTTATATTATTTTAGTTATTCCATATTGTTTGATTTTATGATAACACTATTTTTTTTGCAGAAACGGTACAAGTTACCGGACGATGGATCATATGATATGAACGCTCGTTACATGTTTGAGTATAACGCGAACGATGTCGTTGCAGATGCAATGTATTATGCACGAATTCAGGCTATAAAGGCATGGTACAGAGCAAATGCTGATGATCGACCAATGCCAAATACCAAGGCCGAGTGGTCATCAATTTACTTGACGGAGGAGCAATACCTAGAGGTAAACATGTTGTTGCCTCTCATATCGC
Organism: Zea mays; assembly: GCF_902167145.1. NCBI lineage: Eukaryota > Viridiplantae > Streptophyta > Magnoliopsida > Poales > Poaceae > Zea > Zea mays. The sequence continues at coordinate 116,260,848 of NC_050096.1, forward strand.
ACGAAGCCATGTATTTGCTTGCTTTATTTAAAAAATTTCATGTAGGTGTCGGTGCCGTGGATGGCCACCCGATCAGACGGTTATCGGGCATTGTGCAGATGGTGGGCTTCCCCTGAGTTTCGTGCCATTTCCGAAAGGAACAGGGGAAACCGTGGGACTGAGTCGTTCCACAACTACGGCGGTGATGATTGTGACACCCCAGTGTCACCTAGGGTTTCTCTTGAAAAGCCAAACCAAGAACCATTATTTCATGTAAATCAAAGTAAGCATGAGCATCAAATTAACTTAAGTAATAAAGAATTCACCAAGTATATACTTAAAAGTGTCATGATCAAAACAATTGAGACTTTTGAAAGATAAGAATGTGCAACCCTAATTCAAAACCCTAAGTAAACCCCATGAACAAAATTCAAGAAGATAAGAAAAAGGGAATGAAAAATTAAAAACTTTGAGTTGAGCCAATTATATAAGTTAAAGTATACTTAATGAGCAACAAGAAAGATTGAGAAGGCTTAGCCAAAATAACTCAACTAAATCCTCAAATCAGTCCTTGATCTATGAACCCTTAGAGAAATTCAGATTTCTGAATTTCTGAATTTCAGACCTCTTCTCAAAGATCATCTGTGTTCTCTGCTTTTCCAAACTCAAAGCCAGAAGATCCAAATATCAAAGTCGTGCCAAATTACCTTGAACACATTCTGGGAAAGTTTGAACTCAAACCAAATTCATTTGACACGGTTTTGGCGCAGCTCAACCTCGGGACCAGGCATTCTGACACTGGCACCTTGGTGACGCTACAACTCCCTGTCCCTAGCCTAAAACCGCACGTCGTCCATACACAAAAGACAAAGCTTGGTCTGGTGAACAAATCCCTTGCAGTGATCTTGCCCAAATTCGCGAAGATTTGCTCCCAATCGGTGCTTGAACAGGGGCAGAGGCAACGGGAACACGTGTTCGACCGCGGCTGACACCCCTGGTTCACGCCCGTTCGCGCACCGCGCCTTCCCAGTGCACGCCCGCGCGCACTCGCCGGTCCACGACCGCCCGTGCACCGCGCCGCGCCTATAAAGCCTCCCTGGGCGCACCTCTTTTCGCCCCGCACTCACCCTCTCCGGCCAGCCACCGTTCCTTAGCTCCGGCGAGCTTAATTTCGCCCGCCATTGCCGCCAGAGCTACGGCCGCCGTGGCCAGCCCACTCCAGTCACCCTCAAGCCCAGCCAGTGCTTCGGCTAGCTCCACCAGTAGCCCGTGAAGCTTGCCAAGCCCTTGGACCCGACCGGACTTCACCGGAGGCCCGAGATCATCCTCACCGGACTTCGGTCTTTCGCCGCCGCGCGTGGCCCAAGCTATCCATTGAGTCTCCGACCAATTCCTTTCGCTCATAGCTTCTCTGGCATCCCGTGGACCTCTCTGACCCATTTGATTGAACTATCTCGCCGTGACCAGGCCGGTCTCCTCGCCGCCGACGAGCATCCCCGCCTGCGCGCGTGGACCGACCGACTCCGGCCATCTCCGACGGCGTTCCGCACACCGTTGTGATCCTCGCGACCTTCCCTTCATCCTCGACCACTTCACCGGAACAGTATCGCCGCCGGTAAGCCCCTCCGCCCTTTTCTTCGCCGCGGCTACTGTTTAAGGTAGAAGAAGGACCTCGGGTTAGGTTCTGTAGAACCCGAGGGGTTTTCTGTAATGTCAGCGACTCATGTGAATAGTAACCTAAGGACTAATTCGCGAAGGAAACTTAGAAAACCGCCAGGGACCCCAGTGCAAAGTGGATTTCCATTTAATCAATTCTGTTATTCTTTTTAAAATGACCAGAGAACTTAGAAAATCCATAACTTGATGAAATCTTAATAAAAAGTTGTCAAACCAATTTTGCTAGCTCTGGAATATTGTAATCTGTCATTTAAAAATAGTGAACCCAATACTTTATGTTCTAAATTTTAGAGTTTAAAATTAAAAACAGAAACCCACTAAACCTTGTTTAATTAGGGAAAATTAGTTTTTCTTTTGTGCTGAGCTTAAGAAAATTTGTAGATGCTTATACCTTAATTAGACACTGTTTAAAAATAGTAGGAACCCCAGCATTGGAAAATATGGTGTAGTTTTTCATTTAAAGCTATTTTGTCCAAAACTTAGAGAAAATCAGAAAGGCCTTAGAAATTAATGAACAGTGATTAAGATTATTTTTCCTAGTTTACTTATGCAACAGAGAACCTAGGAAAAATACAGAGACCATTAATTTGGACCAGTTTCAAATTAAAATGATTTGTTTAGCCTTATATAGACTGAAAATCAATTATTAGAATTGCAAAACTATAACCAAAGTGATTAATAAAAATCCAGTGAACTTATAACCACTAGAGCCTCACTACAAAAATACAGAGCACCCCAGCCTAACTTTTTAAGTAGGGAAAATAAATACAGAATGATAATAAGGCTTTTTCCAACTAAATCATGAACAACCCCTTTTAATGTGATAATGGGCAACCAAAAATTAGCTAAGTCCATGATGAGACAAGCCACCAGAGAAAAATGCAAACCCATGAAAAAGAAGTAAACTCATATCTTTTGCTAGTGATTAAAGAGAAAGGTCATTTAATTCAAATAATGCAAACCACCCTTTCCCTTAAGCAAATAGAAGCCAAACTTCAGAATGATTGCTCTTGCACAAAATACCAACTAAGAAAAATAAGAACTCTGTTGTTTGATGTTTTTCAAATATAGTGGTAGTAGAAAGCACCTATTTAGCTAGAAACCTTAAGAAAACCATAGGAAAAGAATTAAAAGGTATTAATGGCTAGAAATTTGTATTAAGTCATGTTATAACACCTAAAAGCCAGCAAAAATAAGTTTTAGAGAATTACCCACTGTTAAATAATAGTTGTAGTTCAAAGTACCCCTTCTGCCCTAGAATTTGGTAATTTTGTCCAGAGAAAACTATTCACCTTCTGATCCCCAAATTTTGAGACAGAGCAACACACACCAGTAACAAGCCACTGTAATTTTTGCAGAATTTTTGGAATTTTATGAAAGCAACTTGTAGTTCAAACCTACTCCAAAACATTAAAAGAATAAAAGAAAAGGAAAGAAGAAATAAACCCCACCTCAATAAGTCTAACTTGAGAACTTATCATTTATCACTAAGACTTAAAAGGAATTCAGTAGAACCCCAAAATCTAACCTACCCCTTACCTTAGCTAAGTTTAACCCAATTTACCAAGTATACCACCCAAGGGTTTTACGTAAGAAAAGTTAACTTGTTTAAACTCAAAAGACCATACACCTTTAAAGTTGTAATTTCTAAAAGCACATATCATATCATGCATATATCTTACGCATTGCATTCATTAGATTGCAATCTCGCTGACGGAGAGTACGTGCTCATTCCCGAGCAAGGACCTGTCCAAGAGGAGGACCAGGAGCAGGCTTCAGAGGCTGCTATTGAGGATCTCCCCGCAGCCCCAGCAATTGAAGGCAAGCCCCGGTTTTATGCATAACCATGTTATTATATGCTACTTTACTACACTTAATGCTTGTAGGATTGCAATGTGCACTTAAGTGTAGGAGTTGCTTGAAACCTCTAGTTGCATGAACTTAGGATTCCTTTTTGAGATGAATACTAGTATGCTAGGTCGAGTAGCTGCTTGCTAATCAGGATCTCGGTAGAAGTCGAGTGATTTTTCTAGCACTCGCGCGAGGTCAGGAATTGATTGTATTCATCTTGATAACGGGATTTATGTTGGTCTATGTACTTGGATCCAGGGAGGATGCCTTGTCCATGAGACGGGGAAAAATGAATTAAGGATTAATGTGTGGATACCTGAGTCAAGCTTTTGAACGTACTAAGCACATGCCGGGAAAAATGGTAACCGGTAAACCTAGTACCTGAGTGAAGCCGGGCGCAGACTTTATCCCTCATGCGACCTGAGACAGGGTCTCCCATGCTAGCTATGGTGGGTACAAGTGCGGTCACTGCACGGCGGCAGCCGGGGTCAGTGGAGCATTGTATGCCAAGGCGGTGAGGCCTGGACGCGAACGGGGAATCGATGGGGACGGTTGTCATGTGTGGGGTTGGAGTACCCTGACATGCCGTGTGTTTAGGTTTACCTTGCAAGGTTTAAAACCCGATTCGAATCGTCTGCTTCTCGCAGCTAATGAGACTGCTTGATTCCTTGTACTGCATCGAGTAAGAAGTGAAATGTGGTTACATGAGATAACTTGTTGGTTGAACTAATTGATTGATACCATGTATGCTTAGAAGGAGCAAATCTAGCTAAGTTAATGATGGTAGAATTTGAAAAGCTAAAAATTGATTTTAGAAACAGCTAGTGCTTTTGGCAAACCAAACCCCTCAGCCAAACAGCTGCATAGTCTAGAGGTAGAGGAGTAGACTCCTCACACCGGTTAAGTCTAGCTGAGTATTAGTATACTCAGCCTTGCTTGTGGCACCATTTTTGCAGGTACCATTCAGGAAATGGTTGATGGTGTGACTTGGCCTACCACCCTGCCACCGGGTTGGACGGTCGAGTGGGATGTTGCTCCGGCAGGAGAGGAGCATGAGGAGTAGTGGGCTAGGCCTTGCCCATTCCCTCATTACCGACGACATCGATTATCCGCTGCACCTTAATTTGTGAACTTTATTTGCTACGCAAAACTCCCATTTATGTAATAACTCCGCACTTAATTTGAGGTTTTTCTGTTTTATTGTATTTCTTCTGTGACTCACCTTCGAGTGAGATTGTGGAATTTGATCCTGGTTAAGTGGCTCTATCAGACTAGATCTGAAGGACTGACGGGTTATTCCGATTTAAGTGTGTTACGGCCCCTGAGGTGTGACTTAGACACTTAAGCTGGAATAATTCGGGTGGTTCTGCCACAGCTGGTATCGGAGCCAGGTTCCATCACAGAGAAGTCAATAAGTCATGAATACCAATTTTCAAAATCTAAAACTTGCCTAGAAACTACTACGGATCGTCAGGACTAGATCGCTAGACCTAGGACGAAAGGCCTTAGGCATAGAGGGAGAAATAGGTGGCTAATTAATTAGGCCCTGTGGGCCAATACTTATATTTTTAAGGATGCCCTAAAAAGGCACCCTATTTTCTTTTGAGAGGCAACGTTCCTTACAGCATGCATGCATTATAAAACACCAAGAGGAATTAAAATTTGAGCTAACCCCTTTTCTTTAAAATCATCCGGGCTCTCTTTTTCTTTTTCCTTCCACCATAATCTTTATCTTTGATTCCCTTCCGCAGATGAATTCACCCACCCCCGCCAGTGGAGGAGACTCTCGTTTCAGTTCTGACTTCCTTTCTCGCGATGGCTTTCCTTCCATCTTGTGGGAAGTGCTTAACTCCGCCGGTTACCCTACGCCCCCTTTGTACACGGTGCAGTTGTATGAGGAGCATCGGGTACCTCGTTGTCGGGTCTGGCTAACTTTGGAGGCTCATCCCCTTCAGCCGGGTTGGCGTTCTCTTGACTCTGAGACGATTGGACTCAGGACGGACGACACCGTTGAGGCAGCAGCCATGAAGACTCTGACGACTTTCTGTGGCTACCATCACCTGGAGATGGTGATGCACCCCTTGGGACTCTTCCCTGCTGAGAAGAAGGATGATCCCATGTGGTGTAACCTCGTGAGCCATGTGAAGGATGTGTGGGCAATGTATCCTGACTTGGTTGGGAGGGTCACTGTTCAGTGCATGAGTGCGCTGTACCGCCTTCAGGCCCTTCAGAGCGATGCTATGACACTTCTTGCTAACACCGCTCAGGCTGCCAAGCTCACCCTCGACAGCCGGGAAGATTTTGTGGTCGACCTATCCACAGAGTTGGTGGAGAAGGATCTGCAGGTGGAAAGGCTGAGCCAGCGTATCACTACCCTGGAGCAGCAAGTGGAGATCCGAGACAACACTATTGATGTCTTGGAGAACCAGCTTCACGACGTGCAGAGGGAACTCGAGGAAGCCAATGACCACTTGGACATGCACCACCTGGAAATGGAGGCCAATGAAGCCGGAAGCGAGGGAGAAGAGGCTCCCGAGGAGCTAGGACCAGCCCCTGGTGCCCATGGGACTACCTCCGCGATGCCTCCTTCACCCGTATCCAGTGTCGCTTCCACCGCTCAGGGTTAAGCAGTCACTTCGACGTTTTTAGGCGGATAGAAACCTATGCGAGCTTAGTAATATCACATTTTGGACTAGGCTTGTGGGTACTTTCCCCTGATTAATGTAACCCTGTAAACTTTTGAAATCTGTGGGATCTTTGTCACCATGTTATCTTCATTTCGAACCTAATATTATGATTATGGCATTTTTCCTTCCATATGAGATGATATCTTGTCGTTCGGAAATGTGAGTTGGGATAACAATGGCGACAATCTCTGTTTTCAGATGGCAGCGAGGCAGCGTCGCGGGCAGAATGAGCAAGCTCCCCCGCCACCTCCTCCAGCTCCCACAGTGCAGGAGCTGATGGCCCAGCAGAATGAGATTCTGCGATAGCTCTTGCAGCGCCAGCCCCACCCTCAGCATCATGGTGGAGGCCAGCATCAGCGACCTCCGGCTATGGCAACATACCAGGAGTTTCTGAGCACGCAGCCGCCCTTGTTCACCAAGGCAGAGGATCCGTTGGACGCCGACGTGTGGCTTCGCGTCGTCGAGTCCAAGTTTCCCCTCCTCACAGGAGACTGCCCTGATGAGGCCAAGGCTCGCTTCGCCGCACAGCAGCTTCGCGGCCCTGCTCGAACTTGGTGGGACCACTTCCGTGCTATGCTCCCCGCTGATCGTGAGGTATCTTGGGAGGAATTCAAGACTGCCTTCAGAGGACACCACATCCCAGCTGGCATTCTTGATCGAAAGTTGAATGAATTCCTGGCCCTCAATCAAGGAACCCGCACGGTACTGCAGTATGCGCAAGCCTTCAACGACTTATGCCAGTATGCAGGGTATCATGCTGATTCTGATGAGAAGAAGAGGGATCGCTTCCGCAGGGGTCTCAATACCAAGCTACGGGAATGACTCAACACTGTCCGGGCTGATAGCTTCAATGAGTTGGTCAATATGGCCATCTCCCAGGAAGATTGCATTGTTGCTCACCGGGCAGAGAAGAAGAGAAAGGCACCAATGGCAGCACCATCCGCTCAGGCTCAGAGGTTCCGGATTGTTTCTCACAATCAGAGCAGAGGTTTTCAGCAGCAGGCAGGCAGATGGGTGATCAGGCCACCTCAGCAGCAGCAGCAGCCGGCACCCAACCGCTATCCAGCTCCCGCCCCAAGAAACAATCAGCCTCCGCAGCAGCAGCAGTTCCGCCAGGGCAATGGGAACAAGTGTTTCACTTGTGGCAATGTGGGCCACTATGCCAAGAATTGTCCCAGGAACCAGCAGAGGCAGATGCCAGCACCAAATCAAGACAAGGGAAGAAAGCAGAAGGTGCAAGTCAGGCAAGGGAAACTCAACTTCACTGCTCTAGAGGAAGTGCCAGAAGGAGCTCCTATCATGACCGGTACCTTTTCAGTTTATAATCAACCTGCTTTAATTCTGTTTGATTCTGGTGCATCTCATAGTTTCATTAGCCAAAAGTTCAGTGCTAAATGCAAACTGCCATTCTCTCACTCAAAAGGGTCATTCATGATAGTCACACCTGGGGGTAAAATTGCAACTAATCAATTAAACCAAAGTGTGCCTATTCAACTGGGAAGCCACATTATCAAAACCACTCTTCTTGTATTGGGATTGGAAAATGTGGACATTATTCTAGGAGCAAATTGGATGACCTTGCACCAAGTTGTGCTTGATGTAGCCAGTCGTACCGTGGAAGTTAATTCTCCTTTCTGCGGGAATTTCACTTTGATTCTGCCTAGTCAGGGTTCTTCTCAGTCATGTGCTTTCTCTATGACGGAGTTACCCCTAAAGGAGATCCCAGTGGTCTGTGAGTATGCAGATGTCTTTCCTGATGAATTGCCAGGAATGCCATCGGACCGGGATATTGAATTCGCCATCGAGTTGCAACCGGGAACGACCCCAATTTCCAAGAGGCCCTACCGAATGCCACCCGCTGAGTTGGCAGAGTTGAAGAAGCAGTTGCAAGAGTTGCTGGATAAGGGTTTCATTCACCCGAGCACTTCGCCTTGGGGATGTCCAGCACTATTTGTGAAGAAGAAGGATGAAAGCTTGAGGCTGTGTATAGATTACCGCCCTCTTAATGCGGTAACTATCAAGAACAAGTATCCTTTGCCTCGTATTGATGTTCTCTTTGACCAATTGGTCGAGGCCAAGGTGTTTTCCAAGATAGACCTTCGCTCTGGCTACCATCAGATCAAAATACGAGCAAGTGATATTCCGAAGACGGCATTCTCAACCAGATATGGGCTATATGAATTCTTGGTGATGTCATTCGGGCTGACACATGCACCAGCATATTTCATGTATCTGATGAATTCTGTTTTCATGCCGGAATTGGACAAGTTCGTGGTGGTTTTCATCGATGATATTCTGGTGTACTCAAAGAACGAAGAAGAACATGCCGGGCATTTGCATGTAGTGCTTCAACGTCTGCGAGAGCACCACCTTTATGCCAAGTTATCCAAGTGTGATTTTTGGCTAAAGGAAATCAAATTTTTGGGTCACACTATCTCTCAGGCTGGAATAGCTGTTGATCCTGACAAAGTGCAAGAGGTGATGAATTGGAGGCCACCGACGAATGTTCGCCAGATTCGGAGTTTTCTGGGATTGGCTGGTTATTACCGAAGATTTATTCCGGACTTCTCTCGAATTGCGAAGCCTATTACTGAGTTGCTGAAGAAAGAAGTCAAATTTGTGTGGAGTCAGAAGTGCGAAGATGCCTTCCATGCGTTAAGGCAGCATCTGACCACAGCACCAGTATTGGCGCAACCCGACAGCAGCAAGCCTTTTGATGTATATTGTGATGCCTCTGGCACCGGGCTAGGTTGTGTCTTGATGCAAGACAACCGAGTCATTGCTTATGCCTCAAGAGCACTCAGGCCTCATGAGCAGAATTATCCCACTCATGACCTTGAGTTAGCAGCAGTGGTTCATGCATTGAAGATGTGGAGGCACTATCTAATGGGAACCCACTGCAACATCTTCACTGATCATAAGAGCCTTAAGTACATTTTTACTCAGGCTGATCTCAACATGAGGCAGAGAAGATGGCTAGAGCTGATCAAGGATTATGACCTGGAGGTACATTATCACCCAGGAAAAGCTAATGTGGTAGCAGATGCCTTGAGTCGGAAGTTGTAATGCAACTGTATTCTGATGGATTCTCGTGTTAACACCTTGTGTGATGAGTTGAGCAAGATGCAAATTGAAGTGATTCCTTCTGGTTCTTTGTCTCAAATGGCTGTTGAGCCAGCTTTGCAAGACCAGATTATCATGGCCCAGCTCAGTGACAAGGGAGTGCAGATTATCAAGAAGAATCTCCATCAGAAGGTTGAGAAGTATAATTGTTTCCGCCAGGATGAGAAGGGTGTATTATGGTTCAAAAGCAGATTGGTAATTCCTAAGGACCGGGATCTCAAGAGGAAAATTTTGGATGAGGCTCATCTCTCCAAATTCTCTATGCATCCAGGAAGCACCAAGATGTACCATGATTTGAAGCCTTTGTACTGGTGGACCAGAATGAAGAGGGAGATAGCCCAGTATGTATCAGAGTGTGACACCTGTCAGAGGATTAAGGCCAGCCACTTGAAGTCCGCTGGAGCTTTGCAACCACTGTCCGTACCTTCATGGAAGTGGGACGACATCAGCAAGGATTTCATTGTGGGTCTGCCCAACACCTCTCGTCGTCATGATTCGATTTGGGTTATTGTGGACCGATTGACGAAAGTGGCACATTTTCTTCCTGTGCACACCACTGATAAGGCTCAGAAATATGCAGAGTTGTATATTGACCGGATCGTGTGTTTGCATGGATTACCTCGGACCATTGTTTCTGACCGAGGAGCCCAATTTGTTGCCAGATTCTAGGAACAATTGCAAGAGTCTTTGGGAACCAAGCTAATTAGGAGTTCAGCTTACCACCCACAGACTGATGGTCAGATGGAAAGGGTAAACCAGATTCTGGAGGATATGCTGAGAGCTTGTGCGATCGATTGTGGCAAGAACTGGGATAAGCACCTCTCCTTGGCAGAGATTGCTTATAACAATAGTTATCAATCCAGCCTAAAGATGGCACCTTTTGAAGCTCTCTATGGAAGAAGGTGCAGGACACCACTCAATTGGTCTCAGCCTGGTGAAAGAGAAGTTTTTGGACCTGACTTAGTGACTGAAGCCGAAAGGAAGGTCAAGCTAATCAGGAAGAATCTAGAAGCTGCTCAGGCCAGGCAGAAGAGCTATCATGATAAAAGAAGGAAACCTCTCCAGTTCGAGGTGGGAAGTTTTGTATACCTCAAGGTATCACCCACCAAGGGAGTGCAGAGGTTTGGAATCAAAGGCAAGCTAGCCCCTCGTTACATCGGACCTTATGAGATCATAGAAACATGTGGACCCGTGGCATACAAGCTGAAGTTACCTTCAAAGATGTCTGCCATTCACAGTGTATTCCATGTATCTCAGCTGAAGAAGTGTGTTCGATTGCCGACTGAGATCATAGCAGAGCCAGAATTGGAGATAGAGCCAGATCTCTCGTACCAAGAGTACCCCTCCAAGATTCTGGATTGCAAGGAAAGATCAACTCGGGCTAAATCGATCAAGATGTTCAAGGTCCAGTGGAGTAATCACTCAGAGGAGGAAGCTACTTGGGAAACCGAGGAATTCTTAAGATCCAACTTCCCCGATTGCCTACCTAAGGAAGCTGGTACGTAATCACCCCCAACCCCTCCTCCTGCCTTTCGAATCTAATTTCCAAAAATATGATCTTAATTCAGAATGAAGTAACTAAAAGATAAAACTTAAAAGGACTTCCTTCTGAAGTTGCAAAGAGAATGACATTCGAAGAGCAGTTTTGCCCTAATAATAACAATCACCACCCTTTTTCCTATCAGTCTCACCCTTCGCTTCACCCCGGGAGGACCTTGGCCCGAATCTCGGGACGAGATTCCTTTAAGGGGGGAAGGCTGTGACACCCCAGTGTCACCTAGGGTTTCTCTTGAAAAGCCAAACCAAGAACCATTATTTCATGTAAATCAAAGTAAGCATGAGCATCAAATTAACTTAAGTAATAAAGAATTCACCAAGTATATACTTAAAAGTGTCATGATCAAAACAATTGAGACTTTTGAAAGATAAGAATGTGCAACCCTAATTCAAAACCCTAAGTAAACCCCATGAACAAAATTCAAGAAGATAAGAAAAAGGGAATGAAAAATTAAAAACTTTGAGTTGAGCCAATTATATAAGTTAAAGTATACTTAATGAGCAACAAGAAAGATTGAGAAGGCTTAGCCAAAATAACTCAACTAAATCCTCAAATCAGTCCTTGATCTATGAACCCTTAGAGAAATTCAGATTTCTGATTTTCTGAATTTCAGACCTCTTCTCAAAGATCATATGTGTTCTCTGCTTTTCCAAACTCAAAGCCAGAAGATCCAAATATCAAAGTCGTGCCAAATTACCTTGAACACATTCTGGGAAAGTTTGAACTCAAACAAAATTCATTTGACACGGTTTTGGCGCAGCTCAACCTCGGGACCAGGCATTCTGACACTGGCACCTTGGTGACGCTACAACTCCCTGTCCCTAGCCTAAAACCGCACGTCGTCCATACACAAAAGACAAAGCTTGGTCTGGTGAACAAATCCCTTGAAGTGATCTTGCCCAAATTCGCGAAGATTTGCTCCCAATCGGCGCTTGAACAGGGGCAGAGGCAACGAGAACACGTGTTCGACCGCGGCTGACACCCCTGGTTCACGCCCGTTCGCGCACCGCGCCTTCCCAGTGCACGCCCGCGCGCACTCGCCGGTCCACGACCGCCCGTGTACCGCGCCGCGCCTATAAAGCCTCCCTGGGCGCACCTCTTTTGGCCCCGCACTCACCCTCTCCGGCCAGCCACCGTTCCTTAGCTCCGGCGAGCTTAATTTCGCCCGCCATTGTCGCTAGAACTACGGCCGCCGTGGCCAGCCCACTCCAGTCACCCTCAAGCCCAGCCAGTGCTTCGGCTAGCTCCGCCAGTAGCCCGTGAAGCTTGCCAAGCCCTCGGACCCGACCGGACTTCACCGGAGGCCCAAGATCATCCTCACCGGACTTCGATCTTCCGCCGCCGCGCGTGGCCCAAGCTATCCAGTGAGTCTCCGACCAATTCCTTTCGCTCATAGCTTCTCTGGCATCCCGTGGACCTCTCTGACCCATTTGATTAAACTATCTCGCCGTGACCAGGCCGGTCTCCTCGCCGCCGACGAGCATCCCCGCCTGCGCGCGTGGACCGACCGACTCCGGCCATCTCCGACGGCGTTCCGCACACCGTTATGATCCTCACGACCTTCCCTTCATCCTCGACCACTTCACCGGAACAGTCTCGCCACCGGTAAGCCCCTCCGCCCTTTTCTTCGCCGCGGCTACTGTTTAAGGTAGAAGAAGGACCTCGGGTTAGGTTCTGTAGAACCCGAGGGGTTTTCTGTAATGTCAGCGACTCATGTGAATAGTAACCTAAGGACTAATTCGCGAAGGAAACTTAGAAAACCGCCAGGGACCCCAGTGCAAAGTGGATTTCCATTTAATCAATTCTGTTATTCTTTTTAAAATGACCAGAGAACTTAGAAAATCCATAACTTGATGAAATCTTAATAAAAAGTTGTCAAACCAATTTTGCTAGCTCTGGAATATTGTAATCTGTCATTTAAAAATAGTGAACCCAATACTTTCTGTTCTAAATTTTAGAGTTTAAAATTAAAAACAGAAACCCACTAAACCTTGTTTAATTAGGGAAAATTAGTTTTTCTTTTGTGCTGAGCTTAAGAAAATTTGTAGATGCTTATACCTTAATTAGACACTGTTTAAAAATAGTAGGAACCCCAGCATTGGAAAATATGGTGTAGTTTTTTATTTAAAGCTATTTTGTCCAAAACTTAGAGAAAATCAGAAAGGCCTTAGAAATTAATGAACAGTGATTAAGATTATTTTTCCTAGTTTACTTATGCAACAGAGAACCTAGGAAAAATACAGAGACCATTAATTTGGACCAGTTTCAAATTAAAATGATTTGTTTAGCCTTATATAGACTGAAAATCAATTATTAGAATTGCAAAACTATAACCAAAGTGATTAATAAAAATCCAGTGAACTTATAACCACTAGAGCCCCACTACAAAAATACAGAGCACCCCAGCCTAACTTTTTAAGTAGGGAAAATAAATACAGAATGATAATAAGGCTTTTTCCAACTAAATCATGAACAACCCCTTTTAATGTGATAATGGGCAACCAAAAATTAGCTAAGTCCATGATGAGACAAGCCACCAGAGAAAAATGCAAACCCATGAAAAAGAAGTAAACTCATACCTTTTGCTAGTGATTAAAGAGAAAGGCCATTTAATTCAAATAATGCAAACCACCCCTTCCCTTAAGCAAATAGAAGCCAAACTTCAGAATGATTGCTCTTGCAAAAAATACCAACTAAGAAAAATAAGAACTCTGTTGTTTGATGTTTTTCAAATATAGTGGTAGTAGAAAGCACCTATTTAGCTAGAAACCTTAAGAAAACCATAGGAAAAGAATTAAAAGGTATTAATGGCTAGAAATTTGTATTAAGTCATGTTATAACACCTAAAAGCCAGCAAAAATAAGTTTTAGAGAATTACCCACTGTTAAATAATAGTTGTAGTTCAAAGTACCCCTTCTGCCCTAGAATTTGGTAATTTTGTTCAGAGAAAACTATTCACCTTCTGATCCCCAAATTTTGAGACAGAGCAACACATACCAGTAACAAGCCACTGTAATTTTTGCAGAATTTTTGGAATTTTATGAAAGCAACTTGTAGTTCAAACCTACTCCAAAACATTAAAAGAATAAAAGAAAAGGAAAGAAGAAATAAACCCCACCTCAATAAGTCTAACTTGAGAACTTATCATTTATCACTAAGACTTAAAAGGAATTCAGTAGAACCCCAAAATCTAACCTACCCCTTACCTTAGCTAAGTTTAACCCAATTTACCAAGTATACCACCCAAGGGTTTTACGTAAGAAAAGTTAACTTGTTTAAACTCAAAAGACCATACACCTTTAAAGTTGTAATTTCTAAAAGCACATATCATATCATGCATATATCTTACGCATTGCATTCATTAGATTGCAATCTCGCCGACGGAGAGTACGTGCTCATCCCCGAGCAAGGACCTGTCCAAGAGGAGGACCAGGAGCAGGCTTCAGAGGCTGCTATTGAGGATCTCCCCGCAGCCCCAGCAATTGAAGGCAAGCCCCGGTTTTATGCATAACCATGTTATTATATGCTACTTTACTACACTTAATGCTTGTAGGATTGCAATGTGCACTTAAGTGTAGGAGTTGCTTGAAACCTCTAGTTGCATGAACTTAGGATTCCTTTTTGAGATGAATACTAGTATGCTAGGTCGAGTAGCTGCTTGCTAATCAGGATCTCGGTAGAAGTCGAGTGATTTTTCTAGCACTCGCGCGAGGTCAGGAATTGATTGTATTCATCTTGATAACGGGATTTATGTTGGTCTATGGACTTGGATCCAGGGAGGATGCCTTGTCCATGAGACGGGGAAAAATGAATTAAGGATTAATGTGTGGATACCTGAGTCAAGCTTTTGAACGTACTAAGCACATGCCGGGAAAAATGGTAACCGGTAAACCTAGTACTTGAGTGAAGCCAGGCGCGGACTTTATCCCTCATGCGACCTGAGACAGGGTCTCCCATGCTAGCTATGGTGGGTACAAGTGCGGTCACTGCACGGCGGCAGCCGGGGTCAGTGGAGCATTGTATGCCAAGGCGGTGAGGCCTGGACGCGAACGGGGAATCGATGGGGACGGTTGTCATGTGTGGGGTTGGAGTACCCTGACATGTCGTGTGTTTAGGTTTACCTTGCAAGGTTTAAAACCCGATTCGAATCGTCTGCTTCTCGCAGCTAATGAGACTGCTTGATTCCTTGTACTGCATCGAGTAAGAAGTGAAATGTGGTTACATGAGATAACTTGTTGGTTGAACTAATTGATTGATACCATGTATGCTTAGAAGGAGCAAATCTAGCTAAGTTAATGATGGTAGAATTTGAAAAGCTAAAAATTGATTTTAGAAACAGCTAGTGCTTTTGGCAAACCAAACCCCTCAGCCAAACAGCTGCATAGTCTAGAGGTAGAGGAGTAGACTCCTCACACCGGTTAAGTCTAGCTGAGTATTAGTATACTCAGCCTTGCTTGTGGCACCATTTTTGCAGGTACCATTCAGGAAATGGTTGATGGTGTGACTTGGCCTACCACCCTGCCACCGGGTTGGACGGTCGAGTGGGATGTTGCTCCGGCAGGAGAGGAGCATGAGGAGTAGTGGGCTAGGCCTTGCCCATTCCCTCATTACCGACGACATCGATTATCCGCTGCACCTTAATTTGTGAACTTTATTTGCTACGCAAAACTCCCATTTATGTAATAACTCCGCACTTAATTTGAGGTTTTTCTGTTTTATTGTATTTCTTCTGTGACTCACCTTCGAGTGAGATTGTGGAATTTGATCCTGGTTAAGTGGCTCTATCAGACTAGATCTGAAGGACTGACGGGTTATTCCGATTTAAGTGTGTTACGGCCCCTGAGGTGTGACTTAGACACTTAAGCTGGAATAATTCGGGTGGTTCTGCCACAATGATCATGTGCGCTTGGCTAAGCGAATGGTAAGTCACAATTTGTCGTAACTTTGAATCACATAGAAATGTGTCATTATAACTTTTATGTACAGGAAGTCTAATCCGGCCGTACGCCCACGGATGTGGAGGTGTATATGCAAGGGCATAGGGGTTCTGATCCTCAGAATCCTGATGTGTTATGCACTCAGACGGCCATCGACCGTCTAGTGAGTTTTTGATACTCTATTATGTGTTTGATATTGTTTGCCTCCAGGCTTCGTATGGGCAGGAGATGGTTCAACGCCATGGGGAGGAGTACGATTGGAGGAACCAGCCAATCGACCCTCAGGCAGCATATGCTAGAGCAGGAGGACAAGCCCTTGGACGGTGAGATTATTTGATTTGGTTTTCAAAATTGTCATCATATGCTTGTGATTCAACTCAGCCATTAGTTACTATACTAAGTGCATGGTTCACTCTTGTAGGTTGGGTATTTTTGATTCTACGATTGATTCCAGAGAGCTGAGACGCCGTGGACGACAATCAACATCGTCGTCTTCACAGTCGTCCCATTCACAAACATCCGCCCATGAGATAGAGCTTGCAGTGTTGCGTCAACAGGCACAGTGCCATCAATCAGTCTTGAGGGAACAATTGGAGTACCAGAGGCAACAATCTGAGTACCAGAGACAACAAGGCGAGTATCAGAAGAAGAGGGATGAGTATTATGCAAGCCTGCAGGCCCAAAATCAAGCTCTTCTCTTGGTAAGTTGAAGTAACAGTTTGTAGCTTATTTTGCAAAACACATGATGTGTATCTTATTTGCTCAACAATGACTTGTATATAATTTGTAGCAACTAGCCCAACAAGCGGGCGTCCCGATGCCGACATATGGGATGCCGCCTCCGGACTTTGCACTGCCAATGCCAATGTTGGCGCCTCCACCTCCGCCTCCGTCACAATTCCCTATGGTATGTACACATATGCGTGTGTGACATGTTCATAGATGTCTTATGTGTTTAAATAAACAACTGAGTGGTTACTATTTCATGTGCTTGTGTTATAGGGATTTCAGACACCACTCGCTTCAGTTGCCGCACCTGGAGATGGGTCTGGTCAAGACGACACAACACATTCGTGGGAGAACAATCTTTTCAACACGCATAGTCCAGCCGGAGGAGGTGGCGATGAATATGAGTGATAATGATGTAAAACACTTGTTGCAACCTTTCATGTGAAAGACTATCCGTCGAATAATGTTCATTTTGGATTTTGGACAACTATGTTGATGTAAACACTTGTTGCAACCATTTGGAACTATGTCGTTATGTTAAATTTGTGAATGTGAATACTTATGTGATTATATTTGTGAATGTGTATACTTATGTGAGTATATTTGTGATTGTGAATGTGTATATGTGTATGAAATCTGTTTTGTATTTGCAAATGTCAGATTTTTTAAATTTCAGAATTTTGTGCAATTTCTGAAATATGTATGTCCGACGGCTTATCGTAAGCCGTCGGACATAAGGTATATGTTATGTCCGACGGCTTTAAACCGTCGGACGTAAGGTATATGTTATGTCCGACGGCTTCAAACTGTCGGACATAACAGCAGTGGGCCCCAGGCGACGGGTAAAACGGTTGCCACACCTTATCTCCGACGGTCCGATGGGGCCGTCGGACATAGCTTATGTCCGACAGCGGCCGTCGGACATAACGTTATTTCCGACGCCTTATCCTCGACGGCTTAAAACCGTTGGAGATAGGTTAATGCCGTCGGACATAACCTATTTCCGACGGTCGGAAGCTTAACCACCATCAGCACAAGCTGCAAAGGCCTGATGGACGCAATTGATGTCAAGGCTCCGTCCACTCAAGGGACACGACCTCGCCTCGCCCGAGCCCAGCCTCGGACAGGAACAGTAGACCCAGGTGGATTCACGCCTCGCCCGAAGGCCTCCTCAAGCAACAGGCGCACCCTCGACTCGCCCGTGGCCCAGCTCGGGCAGGCATCGCAGTGAAGCAACCTTGGCCAGATCGCCCCGCCAACCGACCGTATCGCAGGGGCGTTCAATGCAAGGATCGCCTGACACCTTATCCTGACACGCGTTCCTCAATCGACAGGGCCGAAGTGACCGCAGTCACTTCGCCCCTCCACTGACTGACCTGACAGGAAAACAGCTCCGCCTGCCCTGCTCCGACTGTTGTGCCACCCGCCAGGGTGAGGCTGACAGCAGCTGAGTCCAGCCTCGGGCGCCATAGGAAGCTCCGCCTCGCCCGACCCCGGGGCTCGGCCCCCGCCTCGACCTTGGAAGACGGTCTTCGCTTTGCCCGACCCCGGGGCTCGGCCCCCGCCTCGACCTCAGAAGACGATCTCCGCTTCGCCCGACCCCAGGGCTCGGCCTCCGCCTCGACCTCGGAAGACGGTCTCCACTTCGCCCGACCCCAGGGCTCGGACTCAGCCTCGACCTCGGAGGAGTCATCGCCTCGCCCGACCTTGGGCTCAGACCAACCACGTCACAGGGGGTACATCATTACCCTACCCCTAGCTAGCTCAGGCTACGGGTAACAAGACCGGCGTCCCATCTGGCTCGCCCCGGTAAACAAGTAATGATGGCACCCCGCGTGCTCCCATGACGACGACGGTTCTCAGCCCCCTACGGAAGCAAGGAGATGTCAGCAAGGACTCGACAGCCCCGACATCATGTACAGGGCTCAAGCGCTCCTCCGACAGCCATGACATCACATGAACAGGGCACTAACACCTCTCCGACAGCCACGTCGGCATGTACATAGGGCTCTGGCTCCTCTCTGCTAGACACGTTAGCACATTGCTACACTCCCCATTGTACACCTGGGCCCTCTCATTACATCTATAAAAGGAAGGTTCAGGGCCCTCGTACGAGTGGTGGCCACGCGGGAGGACGGGCTGACGAACGAGGCTCTCTCCCTCTCTCGCGAACGCTTGTAACCCCCTACTGCAAGCGCATCCACCCTGGGCGCAGGATAACACGAAGCCGCGGTTTTCCCCCTTGTGTTCCATCTCGCGCCGACCCATCTGGGCTGAGACACGCAGCAACAATTTACTCGTCGGTCCAGGGACCCCCCGGGGTCGAAACGCCGACAGTTGGCGCACCAGGTAGGGGCCTGCTACGTGTTGACGAACAACTTCCCGTCAAGCTCCAGATGGGTAGTCTCCAGCAACCTTTCTAGCCCGGAACGCTGCTCCATTTCGGGAGTCTCGAGTTCATGTCCCTCGACGGCAGCTACGACATGGTACTCCTTCCTCCGCCGTGCGACAATGACAACGACGGTCGTCAGCCCGCCCGATGGCGACGGAATCGTCGACGTCTTCCCCGCGTGGCGGAAGAGCAGCATTCGGGTCAGTCCCGTCACCTCCTTCGCCGCAGGAGGAGGAGGCGGGGCAACCATGGCCAAGCAGGAGGCGACACCTCGTCGGCTGTTGAGTGAGTCGACGACGCCGGCGCCCCAGCGGGGGACACGTCGGGCGTTGACCTCGCGTCTGAGACGAAGACGAGCGTCGTTTCCCCGCAACGCGCCAGCCCCAAGCGGACGGATGATGCCAGCACGCTCGCGAAGGACTTGCTGGGCGTTAGCCTCGTACCTGAGATAACGGTGCAGTCCATCCCCGACGCGACTTCGTCACTATCCGTCAATCAAGAGGTACCGTCCGTTTTCCATCCTGTGCCTTTTAGATTCAGCTCTGACCCACCAAGCGATCCTGCTTCGGTGGACGCTTTCATAAATGCATATCCTAACCTTCCGGGGTACCATATGTGGTCAACCTGGGACCGACTAACGGCCGTCTCGACCTACGGGCCCCGAGTTCCGAGGAAGATGATGAGCCCGACTCTAGATGGGATTTCTCCGGGCTCGGTAACTCCAGTGTCATGCGAGACTTCATGGCCGCATGTGACTACTGCCTCTCCGATTACTCCAATGATGGCCACAGCCTTGACGACGAGGACTGTGGCCCAAGTCGCGAATGTTTCCACGTCGATCTAGGGGGTCTCGACGAAGGCAACCACCTTGGTATGCCGGAGGACGGCGATCCCCCTAGGCCTGCGCCTCGCATTGACATCCTTCGAGAGCTAGCTGTGGTCCCAGTCCCTGCGGGGGGTCAGGACACACAGCTCGAGCAAATCCGCGAGATGCAGGCCAGGCTCGATGAGGAAGCAGGACAACTTGTGCAGCTCCGGCAGAACATCGGGCAGGAGTGCGTAGGCCGAGCACCAGCCGGAGAAGCGCGTCATCTGGCCCAGGACGTCCAGCACCGCATCGCTGACGATGCCAGGGAGAGGCTGCCCCCGGCTTCTAGTGGGGTCGGCCAGAACCTGGCTGCAGCAGCAATACTACTTCGAGCGATGCTGGAGCTATCCACCACCGAGGGGCGGCGTATCCAGGGAGAGCTCAAGAATCTCCTGGAGGATGCCGCGGTCCGACGGGCCGAAAGCTCTGCCTCCCGAAGGCAGGGGTACCCCCCGGAGCATCGCGCCGCGACTTCCCGATTCATGCGGGAAGCCTCGGTCCACACCGGGCGCATGCGGGACACAACGCCTGCAGCCCCAGGTCGCCTCGGCAACGAGCACCACCGCCGCGACCGTCGAGCCCACCTCGACGAGAAGGTGCGCCGAGGCTACCACCCCAGGCATGGGGGACGCTACGACAGCGGGGAGGATCGGAGCCCCTCGCCCAAACCACCCGGTCCGCAAGCTTTCAGCCGGGCCATACGACGGGCGCCGTTCCCGCCCCGGTTCCGAGCCTCGACTACCATCACCAAGTATTCGGGGGAAACAAGGCCGGAACTGTGGCTCACGAACTACCGGCTGGCCTGCCAGCTCGGTGGAACGGACGATGACAACCTCATCATCCGCAACCTCCCCCTGTTCCTCTCCAACGCCACCCGAGCCTGGCTGGAGCATCTGCCTCCCGCACAGATCTCCAACTGGGACGACCTGGTCAAAGCCTTCGTCGGCAACTTCCAGGGCACATACGTGCGGCCTAGAAACTCCTGGGATCTCCGAAGCTGCCGCCAGCAGCCGGGAGAATCCCTACAGGACTACATCCGGCGATTTTCAAAGCAGCGCACCGAGCTGCCCAACATCACCGACTCAGATGTCATCGGCGCGTTCCTCGCCGACACCACTTGCCGCGACCTGGTGAGCAAGCTAGGTCGCAAGACTCTCACCGGGCGAGCGAGCTGATGGACATCGCCACCAAGTTTGCCTCTGGTCTGGAGGCGGTCGAGTCCATCTTCTGGAAGGACAAGCAGCCTCAGGGGCGCCAGCAGGAAGACGTCGTCGAGGCGTTTGCTCAGCACGGCGCGAAGAAGAAGGGGAAGATGAAGTCGCAAGCGAAACGTGACGCCGCCGACGCAGACCTTGTCGCCGCCGCCGAGCACAGGAACCCTCGGAAGCCTCCTAGAGGCGCCAATCTGTTCGACAAGATGCTCAAGGAGTCGTGCCCCTATCATTAGGGTCCCGTCAAGCACACCCTTGAGGAGTGTGTCATGCTTCGGTGCTACTTTCACAAGGTCGGGCCCCCGGTGGAAGGTGGCAAAGGCCATGACAACGACAAGAAGGAGGGCCACAAGGCAGAGGAGTTCCCCGAGGTCCACGACTGCTTCATGATCTATGGTGGGCAAGTGGCGAACGCCTCGGCTCGGCACCGCAAGCAAGAGCACCGGGAGGTCTGCTCGGTGAAGGTGGCGGCGCCAGTCTACCTAGACTGGTCCGACAAGCCCATCACCTTCGACCAAGGCGACCACCCCGACCGCGTGCCGAGCTCGGGGAAGTACCCGCTCGTTGTCGATCCCGTCATCGGCAACGTCAGGCTTACCAAGGTCCTCATGGACGGAGGCAGCAGCCTCAACATCATCTACGCCGAGACCCTCGGGCTCTTGCAGATTGATCTGTCCACGATCCGGGCCGGTGCGGTGCCCTTTCACGGGATCATTCCCGGGAAGCGCGTCCAACCCCTTGGGCGACTCGATCTACCCGTCTGCTTCGGGACTCCCTCCAACTTCCGAAAGGAAACCCTCACGTTCGAGGTGGTCGGGTTCCGAGGAACCTACCACGCAGTGCTGGGGAGACCATGCTACGCCAAGTTTATGGCCGTCCCCAACTACACCTACCTCAAGCTCAAGATGACGGGCCCCACGGGGTCATCACCGTCGGATCCACGTACCGACACACATACGAATGCGACGTGGAGTGCGTGGAGTATGATGAGGCCCTTGCCGAATCCGAGGCCCTCATCGCCGACCTGGAGAGCCTCTCCAAGGAGGTGCCAGATGCGTAGCGCCACGCCGGCAACTTCGAGCCAGGAGAGGCGGTTAAGTCTGTCCCTCTCGACCCCAGCAACGACGCCTCCAAGCAAGTCCGGATCGGCTCCGAGCTCGACCCCAAATAGGAAGCAGTGCTCGTCGACTTTCTCCCCGCGAACGCCGAGATTTTTGCGTGGAGCCCCTCGGACATGCCTGGCATACCGAGGGATGTCGCCGTGCACTCGCTGGATATCCGAGCTGGAGCCCGACCCGTGAAGCAGCCTCTACGCCGATTCGACGAAGAAAAGCGCAGAGCCATAGGTGAGGAGATCCACAAGCTGATGGTTGCGGGGTTCATCAAAGAGGTATTCCATCCCGAATGGCTAGCCAAACCTGTGCTTGTGAAAAAGAAAGGTGGGAAATGGAGGATGTGTGTAGACTACACTTGTCTAAACAAAGCATGTCCGAAGGTTCCCTACCCTCTGCCTCGCATCGATCAAATCGTGGATTCCACTGTGGGGTGCGAAACCCTGTCATTCCTCGATGCCTACTCAGGGTATCACCAAATCAGGATGAAAGAGTCCGACCAGCTCGTGACTCTTTCATCACACCTTTTGGCATGTACTGCTATATTACTATGCCATTCGGTGTGAGGAATGCAGGTGCGACATACCAAAGGTGCATGAACCACGTGTTCGGAGAGCACATTGGTCGAACGGTCGAGGCTTACGTCGATGACATTGTAGTCAAGACGAGAAAATCCTCTGACCTCCTCACTGACCTTGAAACGACATTTAAGTGTCTCAAGGCGAAAGGCGTAAAACTCAATCCCGAGAAGTGTGTCTTCGGAGTCCCCCGAGGCATGCTCCTGGGGTTCATCGACTCCGAGCGGGGCATCGAGGCCAAACTGGAGAAAATCGCGGCCATCACCAACATGGGGCCTATCAAGGACTTGAAAGGACTACAAAGGGTCATGGGATGCCTTGCGGCTCTGAGCCACTTCATCTCGCGGCTCGGCGAAAGAGGCCTGCCTCTGTACCGCGTCTTAAGGAAGGCCGAGCGCTTCACTTGGACCCCCGAGGCCGAGGAAGCCCTCGGGAACTTAAAGGCGCTCCTTACAAGCACGCTCGTCCTGGTGCCCCCGCTGCCTGAGAAGCCCTCTTGATCTACGTAGCCGCAACCACTCAGGTGGTCAGCGCCGCGATCGTAATCGAGAGACGAGAAGAGGGGCATGCATTGCCCGTCCAGAGGCCGGTCTACTTCATCATTGAAGTACTGTCCGAGACCAAAATCCGCTACCCGCAAATTTAGAAGCTACTGTACGTGGTAATTTTGACGCGACGAAAGTTGCGACACTACTTCGAGTCTCATCCGGTGACTGTGGTGTCATCCTTCCCCCTGGGGGAGATCATCCAGTGCCGAGAGGCCTCGGGTAGGATTGCAAAGTGGGCGGTGGAGATCATGGGCGAGACAATCTCGTTCACTCCTTGGAAGGCCATCAAGTCCCAAGTCTTGGCGGACTTTGTGGCTGAATGGGTCGACACCCAGCTCCCAGCAGCTCCGATCCAACCAGAACTCTGGACCATGTTTTTCGACGGGTCGCTAATGAAAATAGGAGCGGGCGCGGGCCTACTCTTCATCTCACCCCTCGGGAAGCACCTTCGCTACGTACTGCGCCTCCATTTCCCAGCGTCAAACAACGTGGCCGAGTACGAGGCCCTGGTTAACGGGTTGCGCATCGCCATTGAGCTAGGGGTCTGGCGCCTCGACGCTCGTGGTGACTCGCGGCTTGTCATCGACCAAGTCATGAAGAACTCCTATTGCCGCGACCCGAAGATGGAAGCCTACTGCGACGAGGTTCGGCGCCTGGAAGACAAGTTCTACGAGCTCGAGCTCAACCACGTCGCTCGACGATACAACGAGACTGCAGACGAGCTGGCTAAAATAGCCTCGGGGCGGACAACGGTTCCCCCGGACGTCTTCTCCCAAGACCTACATCAACCCTCCGTCAAGACCGACGACACGCCCGAGCCCGAGGAGGCCTTGGCCTAGCCCGAGGCACCCTCGGTCGCCGAGGGTGAGGCACTGCACGTCGAGGAAGAGCGGAATGGGGTCACACCTAATCGAAACTGGCAGACCCCGTACCTGCAATATCTCCACCGAGGAGAGCTACCCCTCGATAGAGCCGAAGCTCGGCGACTGGCGCGGCACGCCAGGTCGTTCGTCTTGCTGGGTGAAGAAAAAGAGCTCGACCACCGCAGCCCCTCAGGCATCCTCCAGCGATGCATATCCATCGTCGAAGGTCAGGAGCTATTGCAAGAAATACACTCGGGGGCTTGCAGTCATCACGCAGCACCTCGAGCCCTTGTTGGAAACGCCTTCTGACAAGGTTTCTACTGGCCAACCGTGGTGGTCGACTCCACTAGGATTGTACGCACCTGCCAAGGGTGTCAATTCTACGCAAGGCAGACACACCTGCCCGCTCAGGCCTTGCAAACAATACCCATCACCTAGCCATTTACTGTGTGGGGTCTGGACCTTGTCGGTCCATTGCAGAAGGCACCCGGGGGCTTCACGCACCTGCTGGTCGCTATCGACAAATTCTCCAAGTGGATTGAGGTCCGACCCCTAAACAGCATTAGGTCCGAACAGGCGGTGACGTTTTTCACCAACATCATCCATCGCTTTGGGGTCCCGAACTCCATCATCACCGACAACGGCACCCAGTTCACTAGCAGGAAGTTCCTGGACTTCTGCGAGGACCACCACATCCGGGTGGACTGGGCCGCCGTAGCTCACCCCATGACGAATGGGCAGGTAGAGCGTGCCAATGGCATGATTCTGCAGGGACTCAAGTCGAGGATATACAACGACCTCAACAAGTTCGGCAGGCGATGGATGAAGGAATTCCCCTCGGTGTTCTGGAGTCTGAGGACGACGCCAAGCCGAGCCACGGGCTTCACACCGTTCTTTCTAGTCTATGGGGCCGAGGCTATCTTGCCCACAGACTTAGAATATGGCTCCCCAAGGACAAGGGGTACGACGACCGAAACAACCAGACCAGCCGAGAAGACTCACTGGACCAGCTGGAAGAGGCTCGGAACATGACCTTACTACACTCGGCACGGTATCAGCAGTCTCTGCGACGCTACCATGCCCGAGGGATTCGTTCCCGAGACCTCCGGGTGGGGGACTTGGTGCTTCGGCTACGACAAGACGCCCGAGGGCGCCACAAGCTCACACCTCCCTGGGAAGGGCCGTTCATCATCGCCAAGATCTTGAAGCCCGGAACATACAAGCTGGCCAACAGTCAAGGCGAGGTCTACAGCAATGCTTGGAACATCCGACAGCTACGTCGCTTTTACCCTTAAGATGTTTTCAAGTCATTCATATACCTCGTTCTCTTTACATACGCAAAAAGAGTCTAACCGTCAAGGAAGGGTCAGCCTTGCTGTTGGAGCGAAGGCAGAGACCCCACCCTTCGCTCGAAGTCTCCGCTGCCTAGCCGCTGCTCTGACAGAGACAAAGCAGGCAGGGACACCCTTCGCTTGATCGGCACCAGATGAAGACCGGGGACGAAGGCATCCCACAGTGCGGCCTCGTCCAGCTCAGAGGCCCACGTGCGATCCGGCCCATTGTAACGGGCCCTGCGTGGCCGCCGCGTGTTACGGGCCTAATTTGTAAAGGCATCCCTGTAATTACAGTCTTTAACCCTGCTTTATGGGAATATTCTGGGGATAACCTAGGAAGCTGAGGGCACATGCGTCCTTAACACAAGGCGCTGGGCGTTCAGGTACCTATAAATACCCCCGCACAGTGCCCGTGAGAGGCCTGGTTAACAGAGCTATTTGCCATCTCACGCGTAACCCTACTGTCTACACTGTTCACCCCTGTTGGCCTTCTTGTGGCTGATAGCAAGTTCCAACATTTGGCGCCCACCGTTCGTGCTACGACAAAACCACCCGCGATGGCACCCAAGAGAGCTAACCCGAAGGCTGACGAGGCTGCGAAGGCAGCACTGCTTGCCGCAAGAAAGGGCAAGGCCCTCGCCCTCACCCAATCCACCCACCAAGAGCCCACTGAAGACAATGTCCCCCACACCTGCGAAGACGACACCTTCCGCACCTGCGGGCCCGAAGGACAATCGCAGCCGCCCCCAGGCTTCGCCCCACTGGAAGGCGCGGACCTCACCGAGGACGGTGAGGTCCTCGGCGTCTCAACAGAAGAACAGCTACAGCTGCGCGCCCTGCACCTCAAGAACCGCAATCTCCAGAGGCAGAAAGAGATACTGGAGGCCAAGCGCCAGCGTGTGTCCGCACTAGCCAAAGTGCGGCAAATGATACGCGACGAGGAGCAGAAGGCCCAAGACCTCGAGCGCGAGATCGCGCTGATGCAGCGCGAAGGCCACCTTGGCCTGCAGCAAGAGCCACCCCTCCAGCAGCGCGCACAACTAGAAGACACGCGCGAAGGCCACCTCGGCCTGCAGCATGGGCCACCCCTGCAACACCGAGCACAGCCGGAGAACCCGCGTTTCCCGCAGCGTGACTACACCTTCCAGCACGGCGCGCCATTCCAAGGGGTCAATTACCTCGACGAGCAAAGTCCTCTGGCGCCACACCTGCAAGTGACGCCTTGGCCAGCTAACTTCCGAGCAGGGACCTATCCCAAGTACAACGGCAGCACCGACCCGGCGCAATACATAATGAGTTATCAGGTCGCCGTTGCATCCGCCGGAGGGGACGACGCCACAATGGCGAAGTCTTTCATCATCGCCCTAGAGGGCCCAGCACTCACCTGGTTCACCAGATTGCCTCCGTTGTCCATTGATTCATGGAGAAGTCTCAGGGACAAGTTCCTGCTCAACTTCCAAGGGTACCGCCTAGACACCGACGCCTTGGCCGAGCTCTCGCTTTGCAAGCAGCTGGAAAAGGAGACTCTGCGGGAGTATTACCGCAAATTCTTAACACTCAAGTCACAGCTGCCCTCCGTCGATGATCAGATCGCTATCCACTACGCCATCAGTGGCCTTCGGGCTGGCGTCCTCTACAGCCACTGTATCAGAGATCCACCCAAGAACCTCCAGGAGCTATATCAGCTCTTTGAAAAATATGCGAAATCCGAAGAGCTCCACTAGCGCAAGGTTGAGTCGCAGCGGAAACCCAAAGACGCCCCGCAGTCCAGCCGCACGTGGACGAGGACTCCGCAGCCAGGCTCCGGTCGAGATGGCCGCAGTCAGCAGCAAGCGCACAACATCGCCAACCAGCAGCCTGCCGCTGACCCCCCTCGGCGCCAGGTATACCCCCCCAGGGCCGCGGAAATGGAACTCGTGGCAGGGGCCGAGGGCGCGCACAGCCGCCACGCCGATTCTACTGCCTTTTCCACGGCGAAGACTGCGCCCACCAAACCAAAGACTGCCCCGAAATGAAGGCCACCAGAGACAGAATGGCGCGGGCGCAGCCAGCCGACAATCCCAGAATTGTCGCGCATAATTACCAGCCACCCCCTCCACCATATATCCACGCTCCCGCCCCGCATCCACCGCACCACGCTTACCAACACCATCCGGAAGTACAAATCGTACCTCCTCCACCCCCACCACCACACCAGCAACATCAAAACATCCCCCATGCTCCAAAGCAGGAAGACTTCGCCGATCAACCATATCGCGGAGTCATTCACATGATAATAGGGGGGTCCAGCACTGACTTCGACACCAAGCGGCAGAAGCGGGACCACTACCGCAGCATCAACCATGTCGCCGTCACTGGCCCAGTCGTGCAGACAAAGTGGTCCCACATACCGCTAACCTTCGACGCACGAGACGTCGACCTGCGCAGCGCCCCCCACATCGACGCTATGGTCATCAATTGCAGCGTGGCAGGCTGGGACTTACACAAAGTCCTAGTCGACAACGGCAGTCAGGCGGACATCATCTTCCTCCACGCCTTCGACCGCATGGGTATAAGCCACAGCCTGCTCAAGCCTTCGGACAACCCGTTGTATGGCTTCGGCGGCAAGGGCACCTTTCCCGTTGGCAAAATAGAGTTGCCCCTCTCCTTCGGTGCAGCACCCAATGCCCGAAGTGAGCAAGTAACCTTCGATATTGTCGACATGGTATATCCATACAACGCCATCATGGGCCGGGGCTCCATCAATAAGTTCGAAGCTGCCATCCACGGACTGTACCTATGTATGAAGATACCAGGTCCGCTAGGCGCTATTACGATCTACGGCAACCAGCAGACGGCGCGCAACATAGAGCGGGACTTCGTGCCTGGTCAGAGGAACGTGCACTGTCTCACGACCCAGCGCGAGGTCCCTGCGCCTGCCAGCCCAACCGATAAGCAGCACGACAAGGCACAGTTGCAGAGCCAAGATGGGACCAAGACTGTCCCCCTCGATCAGGCCACGCCCAAGCAGACAGTCACTATCAGCGAAGACCTTACCTCACATGAAGAAGAGAAGCTTCTCTGCTGCCTGGCCAAGAATAAAGATGTCTTCGCCTGGTCCGCCCTCGACCTGGTCGGAGTCAGCCGATCCATA
This sequence comes from Zea mays, assembly GCF_902167145.1. Classification (NCBI taxonomy): domain Eukaryota; kingdom Viridiplantae; phylum Streptophyta; class Magnoliopsida; order Poales; family Poaceae; genus Zea; species Zea mays. The sequence continues at coordinate 116,289,428 of NC_050096.1, forward strand.
ATTGAGCACAGCTTGGGAATTGACCCTTCGGTGCGACCAAAAAAGCAAAGGCTTCGCAAAATGTCCGACGAAAAGACAGAGGCCGCCAAGGCGGAGGTGCACCGCCTCCTAGAGGCCAAATTCATCGAGCCAGTGGCTTACCCCACGTGGCTCTCCAATGTTGTAATGGTGTAGAAAAAAAGCGGGAAATGGCGAATGTGCATAGACTTCACCAGTCTCAATAAGGCCTGCCAAAAGGACAATTTCCCGTTGCCACGGATCGACAAAATAGTCGATAGCGCGGCTGGATGCGAGGTCATGTCACTCCTCGACTGCTTCTCCGGCTATCACCAGATATACATGAAGGAGGAAGACAAGGCTAGCACCAGCTTTATAACACCCTTCGGCACTTATTGCTTCATCAGAATGCCGGAGGGACTCAAGAATGTCGGGTCCACCTTCTCTAGACTCACCAAAACAGTACTCGAAGGGCAGGTTGGCAGAAATATATTTACATATGTGGACGACTTCGTCGTCGCCAGCAAGAATAAGGAGGACCACCTCGCCGACCTCGCCGAGACATTCGCGAACATGCGAGATGCACGACTCCGCCTAAACCCGGAAAAGTGCGTCTTCGGTGTTCGCCAGGGCAAGATATTGGGCTACCTGGTATCACATCGCGGCATCGAGGCCAACCCAACTAAGATCCAGGCCATCGTAGACATGTTGCCTCCGCAGTCCGTCAGGGACGTCCAGCGTCTGACAGGCAGATTGGCTGCTCTCAACAGATTCATCTCCAGGTCCGCCGAGCGAAGTCTCCCCTTCCTCAAAACACTTCGCGGTGCAAAAGACTTCGCCTGGGGACCAGAGCAAGCAGCGGCCTTCGCCTCACTAAAACAGTACCTGTCGGAGCTGGCCATCCTCACGAGCCCCGACTCCTCGCTCCCCCTATTGCTCTATGTCGCGGCTTCGCCGCACGCGGTCAGCGCGGCACCAGTGCAGGAGCAGACAGTTGAGGGCGCGGTCATACAGTGCCCTGTTTACTATGTCTCTGAGGTACTGACACCGTCCAAACGCAACATGACAGAGCTGGAAAAGATCGCCTACGCAGTCGTTATGGCTTCGCGCAAACTGCGCCATTACTTTGAAGCATTCAAGGTCCGAGTCACCTCAGACAGGGGGCTCGGCGAACTATTCAGAAACCCGGAGGCATCGGTGAGGATCGCCAAGTGGGCAGCCGAACTTTCCGGCTACCACATCAGCTTCGAGCCCAGGACAGCCATCAAGTCACAAGTCCTGGCAGACTTCGTCGTCGACTGGACTGGGCCAATAGCACAGCCAGACCCGTCCATAGAGAAGGTTTGGACTATCCATTGCGACGGCGCATGGTGCCATGCGGGGGCAGGCGTCGCTGCAGTCGTCACCTCACCAGCCGGAGTCAAACACAGATATGCAGCACGCCTCAGCTTCGCTCTGGAATCCGACAGATGCACAAACAATATAGCAGAGTATGAAGCGGTTATCCTCGGCCTCCGCAAGCTAAGGGCCCTCGGAGTCACCACATGTATCATCAAAACAGACTCCAAGATAGTTGCCGGCCAGGTCGAGAAAGACTATGCAGCAAAAGACCCCGCGCTCATGCAATACCTCGCGGCCATCCGAAGTCTCGAGAGACAGTTCAAGGGATTCACCTTGCAGCATGTGGATAGGGCCAGGAACGAGGAGGCCGATGCATTGGCCAAGGCTGCCGCCAGGGGCGAACCCTTGCCCTCCGACGTGTTCTTTCACACCATCGGCACGCCAGCCGTCCGGAGCCCCGAAGGGCTCCAAATAACTAATGATAGCGAGGGCCACCGCATAGTCAACCTAATCATGACCGAAGACTGGCGGGCACCAATAACCCTGTTCCTACAGGGGTACTATCATCCAACCGACATCAGTGAAGCCAAGCGCCTCAGACATCGAAGCCGGTACTTCGCACTGATTGAGGGCCAACTCTACAAAAAAGGGGTCAGTCAGCCAATGCTTAAGTGTGTCACCGAAACCGAAGGCATGCAGATCCTACGTGAAGTCCACAGTGGCACGTGCGGCTCGCACGCAGGGCCAAGGGCCCTAGCTGCCAAGGTGATCCGCCAGGGGTTTTACTGGCCCGCAATGATCTGCGCCGCAAATCGGGTCACAAGGTCCTGCGAAGCCTGCCAGAAGTTTTCTCCTCGGTCAGGCAGCCCCTCGCAGTATACAAAGCTGATTGCCCATACATGGCCTCTCCAACGCTGGGGCCTGGACATTGTCGGGCCCCTGCCCACCGCTCAGGGGAACCTCAAGTTCGCCTTCGTAGCCGTCGAATACTTCACCAAATGGATCGAAGCGAGGGCTGTTTCTACAATTACATCAAAGACTGCCGAAAAATTCTTCTGGCAAAACATTGTTTGCCGCTTCGGAGTACCGTCCGAGCTAACAGTTGACAACGGCAAGCAGTTTGACAGCCAAGATTTCAAGGACTTTTGTTTCTCCATCGGCACCAAGCTTGCCTTCGCTTCAGTCTATCACCCGCAGTCCAACGGGGTCGTGGAGCGCGCCAATGGGAAAATCTTCACGGCTGTCAAGAAGATGCTCCTCGATGAAAAAAAGGCAGATGGACCGATTTGTTACCAGAGGCAGTCTGGGCGCTAAACACAACTGAGTGCAGGGCGACTGGGTTCACTCCTTTCCGCCTTCTATACGGATCGGAGGCCATGACCCCGCAAGAAATAAAGCATGGGTCCCCGCGTACAGTTCCGTCAGCCGTCCCCGACGTGGACGAGCCAACTTCAAAAGATCTCATTGACGGAGACCGGGTCTTCGCCTTACAGGCCCTAAACAAATACCAAGCCCAGACCAAAGCATGGCGCGACCACGCAGTCATCCCGAGGGAGTTCAGCGAAGGGGACCTCGTACTCGTCCGAACAGCTCGGACAGAGTCCAGGGGCAAGCTGGAGCCCAAGTGGGAGGGCCCCTTTATAGTCAAGACAAAAGTTCCCCCAGCGCCTACAGGCTCACAACGCCAAACGGCGAGGACCTGGAGCACTCCTGGAACATCGACAACCTCCGCAAATTTTTTGTTTGACTCATCGGGGCTGATTCTGCCCCTGTAATTCGCCAAAAACAATCTTGTACCGACCCGCACTCTTTTCCTCCCGGGGGGTGAGGTTTTTAACGAGGCGGAGCCATGTAATATATGTGTGAAAAATCCCCCGCAAAAACATGCGTCGAAAAAAGACCGCGACGAAGGTCTTCGACATTCGACCAATTCGAGGTCACCGCGAGGCTAAGCGCTAGCCACCCTCGCGTGCGACAAATCCGCGCAGAAGTCGCCTAAGGGTGCAGCCGGACTAGCACAACAAGTGCGAAAAACCTGAAGTCTATCGCGAAGACTATCCGCGCAGAAGTCGCCCAAGGGTGCAGCCGGACTAGCACAACAAGTGCGAAAAACCCGAAGTCTATCGCGAAGACTATCCGCGCAGAAGTCGCCCAAGGGTGCTGCCGGACTAGCACAACAAGTGCGAAAAAACCCGAAGTCTATCGCGAAAACCATCCGCGCAGAAGTCGCCCAAGGGTGCAGCCGGACTAGCACAACAAGTGCGAAAAAACCCGAAGTCTATCGCGAAGACTATCTGCGCAGAAGTCGCCTAAGGGTGCAGCCGGACTAGCACAACAAGTGCGAAAAAAAAACCCGAAGTCTATCGCAAAGACTATCCGCGCAGAAGTCGCCTAAGGGTGCAGCCGGACTAGCACAACAAGTGCGAAAAAACCCGAAGTCTATCGCGAAGACTATCCGCGCAGAAGTCGCCTAAGGGTGCAGCCGGACTAGCACAAGTGCGAAAAAAAACCCGAAGTCTATCGCGAAGACTATCCGCGCAGAAGTCGCCTAAGGGTGCAGCCGGACTAGCACAACAAGTGCGAAAAACCCGAAGTCTATCGCGAAGACTATCCGCGCAGAAGTCGCCTAAGGGTGCAGCCAGACTAGCACAACAAGTGCGAAAAAACCAAAGTCTACCGCGAAGACTATCCACGCAGAAGCTGCCTAAGGGCGCAGCCGAACTAGTACAACAACAGCAGAAACGACAGCATCAAACCGTCCGCGCTAAGACCGACTATAATCACACCAGCACAGCATAACAAAACATACCAGACAAAGTACACAACGCCTTCGCAGGCACAGGCAAGCGAGGGCACATGACTTCATCGTACAAGCCTTTACACATATACAAGCGAGGGCGCCACACTCTACATCGGCTCAACCTTAGGAATAACTCCCATCTCCCTATAATTAAATAACATTATCCTAAGCTCCTCACCCGCAAAAAGACTTCGCAGTTCCCCTTCCCCTGTACTCGCGGCGGCGGGCAAAGACAACAGTTCCTGCCGACCAGCCCTACTCACACGAAGCCGAGCCCTCTCCTCCGTGCTAACTCTACGCTTTGCAACCGCCCTTCGCCGTCGGTGCCCGGTGCTAGGACCTGGCACATCTTGCACGTCCGCGACATGTGGCGAGGCCTCCGCCGCAGCCACGTCCAAGGCCGCAAAATAGTCCAAGTCCTCCTCCGACGACTCCTCAGTCCACTCAACCGAGCTCCCAGAGTCAGTAAAATCAAAAAACTCAGGTGCAGATCCACCATATTCGTTACCACCTCCCGCGGTCGAAGCCGCCAAAAATTCAGTAGTAGCAGTTGCGTGCGCAGGCCCAAAATCTTGAACCTGCGTAGCAACCAAAGTTCAGCAACATATCCAAAATTCCCCAACCCTATTACACCCACTACGCCACCTGCGAAGGCCCTGGCGCTGCGGAAGCCTCCGCCATTGGCTCCGCCGCTGTTTCCGCTGTTGTTTCCGCCGCCACCGCCGCGGGATCTTCAGCACTCGGCGCAGCAGCCGCGGGGGCATCAAGTGCGCCTTCGGCCACCTTCGGGGGCAGGTCTTCGCCGGCCGCTGCGGATGTGGGGGCATCCGGTGCGTCCTCCGCGGCCTCCGGGGTTGGCTCCAGGGCGACCCCGGACACGGCCTCCGCAGGGGTCGGCTCCGGGTCAGGCAGCACGCTGTTCAACGCCCCGAGGTCGTCCACCCGCTCGCCACGCAACGCCTAAGCCAAAACACGCAAAATTCAGCAAGCACACGCGCACCGCACATCCAACAAACGCCAAACAAACGAAAATGTTACCTGAGCCATCGCCGTCTCCGCCCGCTCCCTGACCACCTCGCGACTGTGCGGACCCCACATCCGGTCGTAGAGGGCCCCGGCAGAATCCTTCACCACGAGGTCTTCAACCTTATAGACATCTCGATCAAAGTCTTCATCCGCCTGGTCGAAGACCTCGAAGTGCCGGCACCCTTCGCGGGAGAGCGCGTTCATCGCCCCCTCGCAGGTGACCAGGGAGGTGTACGACATAAACCCCCCCAGGACAGCGGGAAGTTCCTGCAGTTCTTCCTGCACCCATTCCAGACAGCGAAGCCTGGACTCTCGGTCCGGCACTTCGAAGTCACTGGTCCGCGCACCCAGCTCACGATATGTGCTCACAAGCTGTGTGCGCGTCCGTTCGGCCTCCGCTCGCATCGCGGCCTCGGCCTGCTCCACGCGGCTCTCCAGGGCGATGAGCCGCTCCTGCAGCTGCTCAGTGCGCTCCCTGGCAACATTTCCCTCCGCTCGGGCCAGCTTGGCCTCCGCCTGCGAAGCTTGCGCCTTGGCGAGGGCCTCGTTGGTCTCCCTCCTCTCCCCCGCCAATTGGCGCCGGAGGTCAGCCTTCTCCCCCTCCAGCGCGGCCACCTTGTCCGCCAGCTTGCGGCACTTGCTGTCGGCGGCCGATTTCTCTCGGACGGCGTCAGCATGTTGTGTCCGAAGTCTCTCGACTTCGGCAGACACAACTGCCGTGAGGGCCCCCGACGCCGTGCGGTTGGCAAAGTCAGCCACCTGCACAACACGCATAAGACCACGACCCCGCGAAAAAAACAAAAAAAAACCCTTCGCTCAGCGGACCTGACTCAGCGACTCCACCACCTCCTTCAGCCGGCGGGACGCAGCGCCCGCCTCATCCTTCACAGCCGCGAGGGCCGCCACCTCGCCTCCGGCGCTAAGTGCTCCGCCCTTCGCCTTCGGCGTTGCGGCAGCAACCGCTGTCGCCGCGGCAGGCGCAACTATAACAAGTTGGCCTTCGTCCGACCCTGCAACGTATCAACGAAAAAATAATAACACATTAAAAAAAAAGAGGGGGAACCAGCGACTTACCACCAAGATAGTCCTCCACACAAATGTCGGTGGCGAAGTCGGCGACACTCTTGTCTGTCGACGGCAACGCTCGGGCCGCCTTCGCGGCCTCCGCCACCCTGCTGGGCGGCGGCACAGCCTTCACCGGTTTGGAGCCTCCGGCGCCTGCCGCTGTCTCTGGCGCCTTGCTAGATGCAGGGACGCCTGACTTCGCCGCCAGCGGCGGCTTGCCTCCGCCGGGGGCCGCAGCCTTCGCCGACCCCCGCTGCCTCTTTGGCCTGGCATCAACAAGCCTGACAGCCGCTTGGCGTTTTTGTGCAGCCCCCTGGCGATCCTTGTCCATCACTGCCGACACAACAGCAGCAATATTCCGCCCGACTTCGCCAACAAACCGGTGTGCAGGCAAGCGGAGACCGGCGGCGAAAAACGCCTCGAAAACAACCAACTCGCCCTCCGGCTCGGGGACTTTCTCCGTCCCCGGGGCACGAGCAACTCCGCCACCGAAGTAACCCAACCGCTGCATATCCTCCACGCGGGCCGACGACATTCACGACACGCCGAAATCAACTGAATCGCCGGCGCGCAACTCCTCCGCCATCAAACTACTCAGCGTCTCCTCCGACGAGGCGGCAGCCGGCGGCGAGGAACCGGCCGGCGGTGAAGCGGCAGCGGAAGAAGAGGAAGACGGCATCGCTACGTATCGTCGGCGGCAGCGGGCAGTCTGCTTCACTCGCGCCAGATCTCCGGCGAACAAGAGCACGGCGGGCAGACGAGCAGCAAGACGGCGGGCGGCTAGGGTTTTCGCGGAGCGCGGAAAGTAAAGTTCAAAAAGCGCCGGCCCCCGCCCCCTTTTATAGGCAGGGCGCGGCTCTTCGGGAAACCCGTAATCCAACAAGGCGCGGCGCTTCGGGAAACCCGCAATCCAACAGTACGCCGTCAATCAACGGTCACATCAAAAACCCCCGCGGAACCACTTCGAGCGAGGGCAGCGTCTCCACCACCTAGCGACGTCTTTGGCACCAGGTGACTTTGTCGAACTGGTCCCTCGGAGGGCAAATGTTGGAGCGAAGGCAGAGACCCCACCCTTCGCTCGAAGTCTCCGCTGCCTAGCCGCTGCTCTGACAGAGACAAAGCAGGCAGGGACACCCTTCGCTTGATCGGCACCAGACGAAGGCCGGGGATGAAGGCATCCCACAGTGCGGCCTCGTCCAGCTCAGAGGCCCACGTGCGATCCGGCCCATTGTAACGGGCCCTGCGTGGCCGCCGCGTGTTACGGGCCTAATTTGTAAAGGCATCCCTGTAATTACAGTCTGTAACCCTGCTTTATGGGAATATTCTGGGGATAACCTAGGAAGCTGAGGGCACATGCGTCCTTAACACAAGGCGCTGGGCGTTCAGGTACCTATAAATACCCCCGCACAGTGCCCGTGAGAGGCCTGGTTAACAGAGCTATTTGCCATCTCACGCGTAACCCTACTGTCTACACTGTTCACCCCTGTTGGCCTTCTTGCGGCTGATAGCAAGTTCCAACACTTGCCTCGGCAAAGCCCGACCCTCCCTCGGGGGCTAGAAGGGGGGAACCCCCTCTGCGTCAAAATTTTCCCCGGAAAAAGTCTTCCTGCCGGAACATCTTTCGCGCTTTTTGACTACTTCGATAGTGGGATCTTGAAAACGACGGAGTACACGTAAGCGGCAAGGCTGACCGAGCGGAGGGATTCCTACGCCTCCGGGATACAGATACCTCACTCATCACCTTCTGCGATAAGTAACTCTCGCTCGGATAAGCGATTATGCTGCCGAACAAGTCTTAACGCTCAAAAACCTTCCTGGCAGAATGATTTTTCGTGCCTTCTCGACTATATCGATAATAGAATCCTGCGAATGATTAAGAGTACACGTAAGCGGCAAGGCCGATCGAGCCGAGGGACTCCTACGCCTCCGGGATACGGATACCTCACTCATCACCTTCCGTGAAAAGTAACTCTCGCTCGGATAAACGATTCTGCTACCGACGAACAAGTCCTGATACTCAAAACAAGGGAAAAGAAACGCAGCTCTATAACACAACAATGATACGTTTGGGCCTCGGCGGCCACAAAAAACATACGCACACTACAGATAAACTATTCCTGTAGGTTCAGACATCAGTAGGGGGAGCAGCAGCACCCTCAGCATCGAGTCCACCTTCGGCGGAATCCGACCCGGCCTCGGACAGCAACACGGTCGGAGGATCTCCACCTTGAAGGAAGATGTCAGCACCTCGCCTGGGCCATCGCCGCCAGGGTCTCCTCCGGGAACCCGGCCCGAGCAGACGGCTTGATCGGCCGCTCTGTAGCCTCAGCCAGCTGTCCCCCAAGGACATTAGCTCGGCTCATGGCCTCGGCAACCCGACTCCAGGGTTGGTCCTGCCAGTGGACGACCTGGCCAGGTCCCAGCCGCCGCTGCTACGCCTCCTCGGCCTGGGGAGTCCCCTGCTCCTGGGCCGACAAAGTTTCTTCTCAAGCCAGCTCCGCCTCTGTCCACGCTGACGCCGCTGCCTTCGGCTTCAGCTCACCGCAGAGCGGCCGAGGGTTTCTTTAACTAAACAAGAGGGGCCTTGGGTGGCAAGGCCGACCGAGTCAAGAGACTCCTACGCCTCCGGGATACTGATACCTCACTCGTCACCTTCCGCACAGGGCAACTCACACTTGGTTAAGCGGTCTAGCTAGCCGACAGGCGAATCCTGGTGCTCGAAATGAGGAAGAAACACGGTATTGCACCCAAAATACCTAGATGTTCAGGCCCCGACGGCCATAATGAACAGACACCGGCACTCAAGGTGCCATTACAAACGGAACTCCGGTTCCACTCCCGCGGGTATGAACAACCTCCACATCGGAGAGCCTGCAGGACGACAAGCTCCGGGTGGCCCGCCGCCGACCACTACAGCAGCGACAACGACCTCCGCTCCGGGTAGCCAAACAGCAGCAGCGATGACCTCAGGGCAGATGCTGCTGCGACAAGGCCCTCGCTCGCGTCCCCACTCGAGGGGCGAGGACAAGCTATCAAAGCTAAAGAGCCAGAGGTCGGTCCGCGGGTGGCGCTGACGGTCTGGTCGGCAGGGAAGCCTTCTCCGGCTGCCACCACCTCAGCACCGACGGCCGTAGCCACCTGCCCACCGGCAGATCCCCACTCGAGTCCTCCCGGACGGGTGAGCACCGACCTCCGCGCGGAGGCGTCGTGCCAGAGCGAGGGCGGGACAGCCCAAGAACACGAACGCCGCCCTAGCACCGCGCGGCTTCTTGGGCGGTCCCCCGGTGCACGTGGCGCAACAGCCGCCCGTACGGCGGGCAGATAGCCACGCTCCGCCCAGCGGTGGGAGGTGGCACCAGAAGCTGTGCCAGAGCCAGCTGAGCCAGCGAACCAGGCATGCTGGAGCTGACGACGCTTGCGGCCGATCGGCCCCGCGTTGTCAAAGTCCGCCCCCTCCGCTAGGCCGGTGAGCGCCCTCTCCCCTGATTGCTGAAGGAGGATGTGGCCCGCCGGCCCGTGCGGGAGGTAGAGCTCTGGCTCAGCTCGCCCCCCGCCCCAGCAAGGATGATGAAGATCCTTGAAGCTGAGGGCAGGGCAAAGGCCGCAACCCGGCTTGCTTCTCCCCACCATCAAACTGGTGGTCACCATCTTGGGTGACCATTGGTGAGGGGATGCAGCCAGGCTGCCTGATGAAAATCCTTGAAGCCGAGCGATGGCTGAAAGGTACCAACTTCTACGAAGTTGCGCTCCTCCAACAACAGCAAGACGAAAGCAACACGGGCGCTCCCCATCCGGGGGCTCGGAAGGTGGAAGGGCGCAATGCATGAGGGGAGTGCAAAGGCATGGCTGCCACCCAAGGGGGTCGCCCCCTTTTTAAAGGCGACTCTCCCCACTTGCGTCCTCAGGCGTCGCGGACTAAGTCTTCACCAACACGCTCCAAGGTCCTCCCCCTACGATACGGGGGCTGGGTCCCACGCATCACACGAGCTGGCCCAGGATAGAAGAAGCCAAACCGCCACGCGCGGAGCGTGTAACCGCCCCGCGGTTACAAGCGCTCCTCCATCTTTGCCTAAACCAGCGGGTAAAGGGGCGGACCGCCATACAGGCGGCATGCAACCGCACCACGAGGATGCACCCCTTCGACTTCGACACATCCAACGTGGAGGCCCAGGCCCACACGTCATGTAACCGGCGCGCCGGTTACTACGTGCGAAAAACTACACCGCCACTCGCGCCAGTACCACGCCTTCTCGACTGCGGAACCGGTGCCGCGACTCGAGGCAACCCTGCGCATGGCCCAAAAGTGCCAACCAAGCACATCGGTCACAGGTCAGTCAGCCGTGGGAAAAGGCACGACGATCGATAGGGCTAAAAGTGGGCCGGCAGTAATGACGGCGGCAGGCGGGCGGAAGCAGTAGTCAAATCGTCTGCAGGCTCACGTCCCCTCCTAGGGTAGCAGGGGAGCCCTCTCCCATGGCGTGAAAACGACACGCCCGTGTTCCGTTCCTCAAACGGCTCACACAACGGCTGCCCTGCGAACCACCCGTCCCATCGCATTAACTCCGCGGCAGGGCAGGCGACACCTTTGGCAGGCGAAGCGGGCGACGCTTCACCTCCGCCATGATGACCGCGTCAAAAAAGGTGCGCCACGTCGTTCAATTTCGTATCCTTTTCCTCTTCCCCTTTCTCTCTCTTGCTATAGGGACCGGGAAAGGGGATACTCCGAAAGGGATCCTTCCCCGCGAAGGAAGCGGGCCCTGAGCCCTCCTACTAATCAGGGGTTCGAAGGCTGGCCCCTTGGAAGGGTTCGACAGCCACCCCAGAGCACTCGGGCTCCGCGCCCACTACTGATCAGAGGTTCGAAAGCTGGCCCCTCGGAAGGGTACGACAGCCGCCTCAGAGCACTCGGGCTCCGCGCCCACTACTAGTCAGAGGTTCGAAGGCTGGCCCCTCGGAAGGGTTCGACAGTCGCCTCAGGCCACTCGGGCTCCGCGCTCACTACTGATTAGGGGTTCGAAGGCTGGACCCCGAAGGGTTCGACAGCCGCCTCAGAACACGCAGAGCGAGGGATGACTCTGGGTACGTCCGATACATGGCCGAGGCTCGGGCTACGCTCCCGAGGTACTCTAGGACAATTCCGAGACTAGCAGGAGCGATTTTGTAACGGAATCCCATCAGAGGGAGGCATCGAGCCCTCGGACCCTATCAAATGGGACCGGGTCCGGCAAATCACCTGCAGGTACTTTTGGAGCGCGCCTCTGGGCCACTAACTGACCCTTATCGAACGGGGCACGGGCGTCCACTCGGATCACCCGTTAGCAACTCACTGGAGACACCATGTTCGGCGCCCTACGAGGGAAACATGGCGCTTCCCCCCTCCTCCTTGCGGAAAGGCGACGAAGGGGCGTATGATAAAAGCCGAGTCAGTCCTTGACCGTCCTCTTGCTCTGTGCAGAGGCTCGGGGGCTGCTCTCGCAAACCCGGCTCCGGCCAAACCGTTGACAGCGTCAACATACCAGCCCGAGAACTTGGAACCTGACCATGCACCCGGGCTACGATCAGATCGCATGAGGGAACAACCAGACCGACCGAGGCGTCACGAAAGGCACTAAGACCTCGGCGGAGTCAAACCACTCCTCCGAGGCCTCGGGGGCTACACCCGGCGGGTGCGCTCGCGCGCACCCACCAGAACAAAATGTAACCGAGAAAGGCCGGTCCCCTTGCAAAAAAGTGCGATAAAGCCTCCAAGCGAGTACCAACACTCCCTTTGAGGCTCGGGGGCTACTGTCGGGGACCATAATTAGGGGTACCCCTCAGACTCCTAAACTCGGCTGGTAACCACCATCAGCACAAGATTCAAAGGCCTGATTGGTGCAATTTAGGTCAAGGCTCCGTCCACTCAAGGGACACGATCTTGCCTCGCCCGAGCCCAGCCTCGGGCAGGAACAGTAGACCTAGGTGGATTCACGCCTCGCCCGAAGGCCTCCTCAAGCAACAGGCGCACCCTCGACTCGCCCGAGGCCCAGCTCGGGCAGGCTTCGAAGTGAAGCAACCTTGGCCAGATCGCCCCACCAACCGACCGTATCGCAGGGGCGTACAATGCAAGGATCGCCTGACACCTTATCCTGACGCGCGTTCCTTAGTCGATAGGGCCGAAGTGACCGCAGCCACTTCGCCCCTCCACTGACTGACCTGACAGGAAAACAGCGCCGCCTGCCCTGCTCCGACTGTTGTGCCACCCGCCAGGGTGAGGCTGACAGCAGCCGAGTCCAGCCTCGGGCGCCATAGGAAGCTCTGCCTCGCCCGACCCCGGGGCTCGACCCCCGCCTCGACCTCGGAAGACGGTCTCCGCTTCGCCCGACCCCGGGGCTCGGCCCCCGCCTCGACCTCGAAAGACGGTCTTCGCTTCGCTCGACCCCAAGGCTCGGCCTCCGCCTCGACCTCGGAAGACGGTCTTCGCTTCGCCCGACCCCAGGGCTCGGACTCAGCCTTGACCTCGGAGGAGTCACCGCCTCGCCCGACCTCAGGCTCAGACCAACCACGTCACAGGGGGTACATCATTACCCTACCCCTAGCTAGCTCAGGCTACGGGGAACAAGACCGGTGTCCCATCTGGCTCGCCCCGGTAAACAAGTAATGATGGCACCCCGCGTGCTCCCATGACGACGGCGGTTCTCAGCCCCCTACGGAAGCAAGGAGACGTCAGTAAGGACTCGATAGCCCCGACAGCTGTGCTTCTATAGGGCTCAAGCGTTCCTCCGACGGCCACGACATCACATGAACAGGGCACTAACACCTCTCCGACAGCCACGTCGGCATGTACATAGGGCTCTGGCTCCTCTCTGCTAGACACGTTAGCACATTGCTACACTCCCCATTGTACACCTGGGCCCTCTCCTTACATCTATAAAAGGAAGGTTCAGGGCCCTCGTACGAGTGGTGGCCGCGTGGGAGGATGGGCTGACGAACGAGGCTCTCTCCCTCTCTCGTGAACGCTTGTAACCCCCTACTGCAAGCGCATCCGCCCTGGGCGCAGGATAACACGAAGCCACGGTTTTCCCCCTTGTGTTCCATCTCGCGCCGACCCATCAGGGCTGGGACACGCAACGACAATTTACTCGTCGGTCCAAGGACCCCCCGGGGTCGAAACGCCGACAATGGTGAAACAAAGTCTTGCATTATCTACCAATAGCTAAACTGTAAACACGACAATATCATATTTGAGTACATGAATAATTATCTCTTATATCTTATTGTAAAATCTGAAACAGTTGTCTTATAGCTTGCATTTTACACTACAATTACTTCAAATAACTTGTTGCATTTTACGCCAATTTGCGACATTTTTCAGATGTGTTTTACGGCAATCTCGTGCGGAGATAGATACATTCGGGCCACATACGCTGTTACGAAATAGATCGATGATTTACACTAAAATTTGTACTCATTTACAATATTTTTGGTTCATATTTTACGCTTAAATTTGCCTGAGCCAGAACACTGCATTGTCGTACGTGTGCGATTTTCACGCAGTAATTTTTTAGCCCCATTCGCTGTTACAAAACAAATTTACGATTTTTGCTCAAATTTGTACTCATTTATGCGGTTTTGGTTCACGTTTTACACTGAAATCCGCCCAAGCAAGAAGCCATGCACGAACGGACGCCCGTGATTTATGCCGTAATTTTCGGACCCCATTCGCCGTTACGAAATTGATCTATGATTTACGCTAAATTCATACTCATTTACGCTATTTTGATTCACGTTGTACGCTAAAATTTTCCCAAGCCAGAACCTGTGCATGATCGGGCGTGCACTGGTATACGTGGGTGTATACCTGGCTGGGGCTTGCTGGTACTAGTGGAAGCCCTAAGATTCCATTACCTCTTCCCTATATCTATACTACTCTATTAAGAACCTAATGTGGGCACCTAGTGATACCACGGCTTCACCTTCGGGCCCACCCACCAGACCACGCAAAAAATAGTGCAGAGCGAGTACTCGAACACACACGCCCTGCTTCAGAAATTTGGGACTAACCACCAGACCACACATACCTTAGTGTTTACAAATAATCAATAATTATATTTGGGGCTAACCACCATCTATACTACTCTATTAAGAACCTAATGTGGGCACCTGGTGATACCACGTCTTCACCTTCGGGCCCACCCACCACACCGCGCAAAAAATAGTGCAGAGCGAGTACTCAAACACACGCGCCATGCTTCAGAAATTTGGGACTAACCACTAGATCACAAATACCTTAGTGTTTAGAAATAAACAATAATTATATTTGAGGCTAACCACCAGACCACACATACCTATTTATATGATACTCTCTGTGTCCCGGTATATAAGGCGTAACCACCTCTTATATAAGGAGAAATATATTTAATTCTCTTTATACTACTGCATCGATATACGTATGCATAGAGAGAGCAAGCCTTATATTGTGGAACAAGAACAAAAAAGTGGTTACGCCTTATATTATGGGACGGATGGACTATATAACAACGACCGTAGCAAAATTCTTGGGCGTGTTGGAGAGGAGTTTGTTGACATTCCTGAGGGCTTCTTTGGCTTCGAGTGTTCAAATGAAGCGCTTGGTTTTTCTCAGGAGACGATACAGGGGCAGACCTTTCTCATCGAGGCATGAGATGAAGAGGCTCAAGGCTGTAGGACATCCCATGACCCGTTGAACTCCTTTGACATCTTTTATTTGCCCCATGCTTGTGATTGCCGAAACCATCTCTAGATTGGCCTTGATTCCTTGTTCTAAAACTATGAACCCCAGAAGCATGCCTCGGGAGACCCCAAAGACACACTTCTTGGGGTTGAGCCTAACACTCTTAACTCGAAGGCAAGCAAAGGCGGTCTATAGGTTGGCGATGAGGTTGTCAGCCTTTCTGGTTTTGATCACTATATCATCAACATAGGCCTCGACCGTCGAGCCTATATGGTCGCCGAACACGTGGTTTATGCAACATTGATTTGTGGTGCTGGCGTTACGCAATCCGAAGGGCATGGGCCTGTAGTAGTACATGCCCTGTGGGGCGATGAAAGACGTCGTGAGCTGGTCAGACTCTTTCATCTGGATTTGGTGGTAGCCTGAGTACGCATCAAGGAAGGAAAGGGTTTTGCATCACGTGGTGGAGTCTAAAATTTAAGGGTTTTGCATCCCGCGGTGGAGTCTAAAATTTGATCAATTCGAGGTAGAGGGTAAGGAACTTTCGGACATGCTTTATTTAAACCAGTATAGTCTACACACACCCTCCATTTGCCTCCCTTTTTCCTAACTAGTACATGATTAGCTAACAACTCGAGATGAAACACTTCCTTGATGAATCCGACCACCAAAAGCTTGTGCATCTCCTCCCCCGATGACCCTGCGCATCTCCTCGTCGAATCGAAGCAGGTGCTGTCCCACTGGCCTAGAGTTGGCTCGGATGTCAAAGGAGTGCTCGACGACTTCCCTCGGTATGGCCGACATGTCTGAGGGACTCCTCACAAATACTTCGGCATTCACACCGAGAAAGTCGAGTGCTGGGAGCCAAACCGCAACACCTTCTCACCGGAGCCGTTGGGATTGAGGGGGATGGTCTTCCTGGCTTCAGTCGATTTGAAGTTGTCAGCATGCTTCTTGGGGCCGGGAACCTCTCCGGCAAGGTTCTCCAAGTCAGTGATGAGTGCCTCGAAGTTGATGATCACCTTAGCGTATTCAATGCACTTGACATGGAAATCGTAGGTGTGACGATATGTCGGGTCGACGGTGATCACGCCTGCTAGCGCTGGCATCTTTAGCTTCAAGTACGTGTAGTTTAGGACAATCATGAACTTGGCGTAGCATGGTCTCCCAAGCACGGCATGGTAGGTGCCTTGGAACCCCACAACTTCAAACGTGAGGACTTCCTTTCGGAAGTTGGTGGGAATCCTGAAGCAGACAACAGGTTGATCTGCCCGAGGGGATGCACCCTCTTGCCGGGGGTGATCCCGTGGAATGGCACGGCCCCTGGCCAGATCTAGGATTGCCCGACCCCCATGAGCTCCAAGGTGTCCACATAGATGATAATGAGGCTGCTGCCTCCATCCATGAGTACCTTCGTGAGGCATGTGTTGCCGACGATGGGGTCGACGACGAGTGGGTACCTCCCAGGGTTTGGGATGTAGTCCGGATGGTCATCTCAATTGAAGGTGATGGCATGGTCCAACCAATCTAAGTAAATTGGGGTCACCAACTCAACCGAGAAATCCTCTTGGCATTCTTTCTTTTGCTGCCTTGAAGAAAGGTTGACGTAGTCACCCTCGAAAATCATGTAGCAATTGTGCACGTCAGGGAAGCCATCGCCCTTGTCGTCTTCTCCATAACCGGGAGCCTTCTTGTTTCCTCCTTCTGCCGTGGGGGTCGGGCTTGTTGTAAAAGTGTCGAAGCATGTCACATTCGCCAAGCGAGTGTTTAATCGAGCCCTTTTGGTAAGGGCATGACTCCTTCAATATTTTGTCAAAGATGCCCGGCCCCCTTGAGGGCTTGGGGATTGTGTTTCTCGGTTGCAACGATGAGCTCGGTGGCGAGGGCCTCGTGTGGCCCCTGACGCGCCTTCTTCTTATTGCCCTTCTTCGGGTTCCATTGGGTGCACGCCTCGGGGGTGCCCTCCTTCTGCTTCCTGTCTTCCTTGTCCTTGTGAAAGAGGGCCTCGACTGCCTCCTGCCCCAAAGCAAACTTCGTGGCAATGTCCATCAATTCATTGGCCTTGGTTGGGGTCTTGCGACCCAGCTTGCTGACCAAGTCTCGACAGGAGGTTCTAGCAAGGAACGCCCCGATGACATCGGAGTCGATGATATTGGGGAGCTCGGTGCACTGCTTCGAGAACCGACGAATGTACTCATGGAGGCTCTCGTCATGCTTCTGCCGATAGCTTCGGAGATCCGAGGAGTTTCCTAGGTGGACGTATGTGCCTTCGAAGTTCCCCTCGAAGACCCTGACTAGGTCCTCCCAGTCATGGATTTGTGCTGGTGAGAGGTGCACAAGCCAGGCTCGGGCGGAGTTAGACAGAAAGAGGGGGAGGTTACGAATGATGAGGTTGTCATCATTCGTTTCCTCGAGCTGGCAGGCCAGTCGGTAGTAGGCGAGCCAGAGCTCCGGCTTTGTTTCCCTGAGTACTTAGCGATAGTAGTCAGGGCCCAAAACCGGGGAGGAAACGATGCTCTTTGGATGGCTTTGCTGAAGACCTGTGGACCCAACAGCTTGAGAGAGGGGCTCTAATCCTCCTTGCTGTCGTAACGGTTGCCCCGCTAGGAGTGCTAGCAGTTGTCATGGAGTCGATCGCGCACCATGGGTGCCCTCTCCCTGGTGGGTGCAGGATGGACTGAGGCCTCCCTCTTGAAATGAGAGGGTCACGCCTGGTGACTAGAGGTGGGCACCCAGAGTCGAGAGGCTGAGCTCTCGGCCTGCTGGACGTGGCGCATTCTAGGAGCTCCCGAAGTTCGCCATGGATGCGGCATACTTCGGTGGTAGAGGGATCTGGCATGGTGTGGAGTAAGATCGCCGCCTCTACGAGGCTTTGACTTGCCCGATTAAGGGTGGGGTGCGGTGGCGTCGGCGTCCTCCATGATGTGACGCTCGACGTCTCGTGCCTTCGCGCGCGCCCTATTGAGGGTTTTGCCGGTGACCTCCCTCTCCAGTGCTTGCTGTAGATATTGTAGTTGTTGTTGTTCCTCTCCGAGCTTGTCGTGTAGCTCTCAGAGCTACTCGAGGTGAGCTACGTGGCTCCTAGGAGGGGTCTGGGCCCCACCTGGCTCCACCGCTTCCCGAACGCACGGAGGAGGCCGGTCACCCTCCCATGGCATGCCAAGGTGATTCCCTTCATCAGGGATTTCTGGTCAATGTAGAGGCATTCCCGGGTTGGGTCGTAGCTCTCCCAACTGGTGTTGTAACCTTCCAAACTTTCAGAAAGCAATTCGTCGCATTCATATATGAACTGATGCATGGACTCAGGATCTCGTAGCCCAAAGAAGTCTAGACCATCCTATTCCTTGGAGTCTAAGCATCCCGAGGGGAAAGGAAGTCCGATATATAGCCTGGTGATGGAGCTGGTGTCGAAACTTGGTTGAAAGGGGATAGGGTTGAACACAGACGGTTCTCCCCTAGCCCCTGTCATGTCCTGCCAAGGAATGGTCGGCTCCTCCCGACCCACGGGTGGGAGGTGCGGCGTGGCTGGTATATCTCGCTCAACGTCGCGTGGAGCCAGTACGTCCCATACTGGAGGAGGTGGTACCAGGAGAGTTGATGCAAGTGCCGCCGATGGCGCTTCGGGTGCGATGCTGATGTTGGCTAGGTCACTCGCAAGGGAGTCTATGCCATCGACCATCTCAGGAGTATCACCAGGGCACGGGGTGCCATGGGTGGCATAGTTGATGTCGTTCCATCTTTGCCTCCTACGACGAGAAGGGCAGCGACGGGTGCTCAGACGCTTTAGAGGGACAAGTGGGAGGAGCACCATGTCGTACTCGATGCCGAGTGACATGAACTCTAGGCTCCCGAACTTGATCACTGTCCCTAGCCTGAGCGGGTGATGAAAGCTTGCCATATAGAGTCTTGATGGGAACTGGAGGTGTTTCACACGATAGACCCCTACCTTGCGTGCCAACTATTGGTGTTCGGACTAACAGTCCTAACCAACTAGTGAAATGATGTCGCGTTCCCAGAATCTAGATGGTGTGCGAGTTGACACAAGCGATGTATCCTGGTTCGGGCAATGTGAGGCCCTACTTCCAGCAAAGGAGGGATGAAGCTTATATTACTCCCACTGAGGTGCCTGCAGTAGGGATTACACGCACGGTGGGAGAGGGGAAGTCCCCAGGTCCCTAGAACCGATTGAGGCAAGTGCCAATATCGAAAGACTGGAGGAAAACTACCAAGTGTCCGCCTGCCTACTTGGAGGAGTTATGACTGCCCTATTTATACACCTAGGTGATGTACGATGTTGAGTCGGGGGCTGACATATTTCTAGAGGAGAAGTCTTGGCGTCCTATGGGTGACATGACGTTGCACTACATTGTTGACTTGAGCTCACTGTTTTCCTGCTAAGAGCCTAGGCCGAGGCCGAGGGGTTGACCGTACACCCGAGACCTTAGGGGAGGTGATGCCCATACCGTAGTAGTTGTAACAGGGCCTCGGTATGGGTAAAAGGCCTGCTTATGGGATGCGTCAGCGTCCCTGTGCTGGGTGATGTTGGGAGTCCTTCGTTGCAGACATCAAGGTTAGAGCCCTGCTCGGGCAAGGCGGAAGTCTTCTCGAGGCGATGGTCGAGCTTTCCCTGATGTGTGCCACAGTTGGCGGAGTGGTCGCCTGCGGGATTTGCGGTGGAGCAGGTCGCCGAGGCTGAGCTCGGGCGAGGTGGAGACGGTACCAAAAGGCGAGCCCAACGTCGGGCAAGATAGAGATTGCGCCCGAGGGCGAGCCTAGTGTTGGGCAAGGCAGAGATTGACGCCCGAGCTCTGATCTGCTCTTCCGTCGTATTAGGTGTCCCACGGAAGGTGGCAGGCAATGTGCACGCACAGTGGTGCATGCGTAATCATGTTGTTGCGCCCGGACGTGACTATTGTCTTGTTGCCACTATGCTTCTGTGTGGGGGTAGGTGTGCACATTAAATGCAAGTGTCCCCTGCTGGCCTTTGGGTGTGCCTTCTCCTCTTCGCCTGAGACAGGCTCGGTAGAGACAGATAGACCGATTGTAGAATGTGGCGACCTCGGGCGAGACGGAAACTTGCATGAGGAGGAGGACCCTCGAGGAGGGGTCTCAGTCATGACAACATTTATGAGGAAGACCCCTTCAGAGGGCCTCGAGCGAGGAGGCGACTTGGCCTCTTACCCTTGGGGATTATGTCTGGGCCATTAACTTTTTGTGAGTGCGTTTTTAGAGGTGATAATCTGGGTACCCCTAATTATCACACCCAACAGTTAGGTTCTGACACATGGACCCAATCACTTGGGAGCAGGTGAGACAACAGTGCTCAACAAAACGGGAAGTATGAGTGCTTAATGTCTTGTCAAGTGTGTCCTGTCCGAGAGTCGGATGGGGTAATTTATAGATTAAACAAGGGTCTAAGGCATAAAGTACATATGCACCCTTGGTCACCTGCTACATTCCTAGAATGTATTATACAACGGGGTAATTACGGAACAGTACTAACTTAAGACTAATTACATCGGGAATTGTATCCATGGGGGAGACTGACACATGCGCCTGCTCCACCCAACTTGTTGTGGCCCAGCTTGCCAAGCCTTCCTACATTTAGCCCTTTAGCCCCAAGTCCTGGATGCCTTCATCTTGAGGTCTTTGTCTTGGGGCCTTAGCAACAACATGGTGAGGTCTCGAACATTGACGGTCCCAGTCGCACCCGGGGCGTGCCACGAGGAGGTTGCGAGCCTTCGCGCCAGCTAGGGGTCTTGTTCTGGTGGATACGTCCATACTGATGGCAAATTCTTGGGGGCTCCGCTGACGAGGAAGTCGAGCCCCTATTAGTGGCCTCTGACTTTAGAGCTGACGACCTTCGCCTCATGTTGGTGCGGCCCTCGCATTTTTGGGGCCTGCGTTGTCTTGTGGGGCCGCAGCGAGGTCCTTGTCGTCGAAGGTGTCACACCACGGTTTTAGGGCACCAAGACCCGTGCGCGAACATAATCACCAGATGTGGTGGGACCAAGTCTCACACGTATGATGAATCATGGCACATGATCGAATGTCACATCTTTACTAGATAATAGGAGTTATGTACAAAATAAATAAATAATTACATCATACGGAGACAACGATCCAGCAACCCAAAGTTGACTGGGAGACGACGGCCTAGACCTCTCAAGAACTCGTCACAGCATCCTCCATGCGCCTCATCCTGCGGTACCTATTCTTGACCCGTGGGGGGTGTGAGACAACAAGAGTGAGCTCACATACTTTCATAGCTCAACAAGTTGTGGGGAATAATGCGCATGAACTCGCCAAAGGTGGGAGCTAACGAGAAGTGTAAAGCTTACCAAAGAGGATGGTTAGAGCTGAGCATTGCTTTTAAAGTTGGACAAAATTGTATTAGCAGCGACTAAGTATAAGTAAATACCAACCCAATTAAGTAGTAGAATAAAAGTAATAACAACACATGTGATGCAATGCATATGACAAATTGAATTTAGTTCCATAAATTAATCATGTGAGTGTCCGAGCTGCTCATGACCGTGAGCACGGCTAGTATACCAGTTTTACACTCTGCAGAGGTTGCACATCTTTACCCACATGTCATGTTACCCATCTGCCAAGAGACGGCCAATCCCATACACCTCTACCGAGGAGGCGAGGCAGGGTAACACTACGAGGCCTTTACAAAGTTCCACTAGCTTCGGAAAACCCGCTACAATTTCTAGGAAGCTCCAATGCAGGGATCCCTCGCCTGACCGCCATTGCAGCAAAATCAACCCAAGGACCTCCCTACACTGACCACTTCCCTAATGCCCTTGCCCCTTTCGGGTAAGGTAGTCATCCACTAGCTTTCCTAATTAGTCAGCCAAGGGCGTCCCATACCACCCATGTGGTAGCACTGCTTTCCCCGGTGGTTCTCCATGTTCCAATTAATATAATGATCTTAACATGAACAGTAAATAACAACTGATAATAAAAATCATGAATAATGTATATATCTATACCCAAAACCACATAAAGCAATAGCAGGTACTACCCAAAAATTTAGTGGTGAACAAGGTATAAAGATAGTCAAACTAGGGTAACCTATTAGGTCCCGTTAAAATTAACCTATGCAGATCATTATGATTAATCAGAACATGACTGGATAAAAAGAAGTGATCAAGGGCACAATTTGCCTGTGACTTGAGATTCCAGGTACCAACTTGCTTTTTAGATGACTCGTGACCTCGCGCTAGTTGTAGCAATATAAATAAACATGATATAGGAAAAATTAACATCACACCAAACATAAGAACAAAATACATAATAATAATCTACACATTAAAATAAGATTCTAGGAACATGAATCATTAATTTTGGAGTTATAGATTTTAAGTTATGAATTTCTGAAGGTTTTATATGTTTTGTACAAGATTAAATAGGATATAAATTTTATTGTGATATTCATGTCAAAATAGTGGTACTAAATGATAAACCATAATATTACAAAATTATATGAATTGGAATGGATTAATTTGGACTCCATATGAATTTTCTATGAATTAAACCAATTCTAGTATTTATTTCTACCTTAAAATCCATTTCTATATTTATTTTCTGACTTTTCCGACTCTCTGGACTGGGCGCATAAATATCCAAAACTACATGGGCTAACCAACAAAAGTTTCTAAGACTCATATTCATCCCGCATAGGATGGCGGGTTTATTTATGTGAAACCCAGGGGCTCTTTAGATAATATGCCACACGAAGGGGTATGAGTGAAATCTGGTCGCCCGATCACTGATCAAGGGCCCAGATTAGATCGCACATCACCGCTGTAGGATCTTGGACACACGCTAGAGGGGGGGTGAATAGACGGTTTTGACTAAAATAAAAAACACTAGGGAATAATCAATATAACAAGAGGTATAAATTCTCTAGTGATAACAAGTAAACAATCTATGAGAATCAACTAAGGTAATTGAATACTTGAAGAACAATATGCAAAATACTAATCACTTGCATGGCAATAAGTAATGCAAGAAAATAAAGACACCAGATTTTATCTCGTGGTATCGGTGATTTACCGATCACCCCTAATCCACGTTGAGGTGGACTTCAAGCTCTCACTTGCTCCTCTATCAAGACACGGCTTGATCTTTGAGCCAAGTGGACAAGAAATCACTCAATACCTCGATTCCACTAATATCACCTTTGCCGCTCCGGCGAGGTAGGCGCGAAGCCCTCACAATCAACACCGTGGCTCCTCCACAATATTCTTGGAGAGCTCGACGGAGACAACACCCGAGCCGTCTAAGAGGCGGCAACCTCCAATAGTAACAAGCCGATGACGCTTGCCCGGTGTACCACCTAGTGCCTCAAGAATCACCAATGGATACAAATGCACTAGGAACACTCAATCTCTCACTAGAATGCAATCTCAAGCAAGGAGTGTGAGAGAATGAGTTGGAGGATCACAAATGAGCTCAATGTGTGCAAGGAATGGCCAAGAGAGACCTCACACACGAGCTCCTCTTCTATTTATAGCACACAACTCAAATCCAACCGTTGTGTGCAAACAACACATATTCTGCGCACACGCGGACGGTCCGCCCCATAGGGCCGGACGGTCCGCCGTACACATAACGACTAGTTTTCCCGTTTGAAATCTGTCAGAGCTGTAAGAAAAGTGAGGTCCGGATAGTCTGCCAACCTTGGCCGGACCGTCTGCGACCTGGCAACTTGGAGCACCAGAGCTCTGACCAAGAGGAGTTAGCACACATGGACGGTCCGCCCTACAAGGCCGGTCGGTCCGCGACTTGGGAGTCAGTACTGTCCGGGCTTATCCGCCGGACAGTCTATAGTACAAATCCCAAAAACCACACAGTCCGTGCCCAAACCAATTTGGCACCTGCGGACAGTCTGCCTTACAAGGCCGGACGGTCCGTGCAATAATTCTGGGACTGTGCCGAGAGCAGCCTTCTCTGGTCAGGGCTATGGACGGTCCGGCCCCAAGGCCCAGACGGTCCGCAGTACAAATGAACAGGACCAGTCTGAAGTAAACATACTTTGGACCCCATTGGAGGATCGCGGACGGTCCGTCCGCATGGCTCGGATGGTCCGTCCGCATGGCCCGGACGGTCCGCGCATCCGAAGACTTGGCAATTTTTCAAACATGCTTTTGAAAAGATTTTTAACTCTTGAAATTGGTAGCGATGTTAGTCCTCATGCAAATGCAACCACTAGATGCTCTATGAGGCACTAAGTTTTACACAGATCAAAGTCATTGACCCCGCTTAATAGTACGGCTATCTAGCCTACTAATCCGGTCAAGTATCTTCTCTAAACTCCTAGAGACCGGTAAAAACAAAACCTATGTTATACCTTTGCCTTCACTTGATCCACTATCAATGCTTATAAATCTCCAAGATTTTCTGTTCTATGTGGTCCAACCCTGCATTCTTATTTCTCCAAGAACCGTTAGTCCACAAACAGTTGTCATTAATTACCAAAACATCACTAAGGGGCCTAGATGATTCACAGTCTCTCCCTTTTTGGTAATTGATGACAACACTACACATTATATCCAAGAGAAGTTTTGTTTTTCAAATCTCCCTCATACCTTAGGTATAAGAAGGATTATAGAGATGAGTTTCATAAGACTTATCTTGATTTGAAGTTCTGTCCGAGAGATAGATAAATCCCAATAAAACTCAGAATGTAGGAATAGCTCCCCCTATGTGTGTGCATAATATTTCTAGTTGAAGATACAACACACATAATCGATCGGAGTTTTGATGGAGATCTTTCTACAGTCATGGTTATCGAGACATACAAGAGGTAATATGTAAAGTAAGCGCAGCAAACTTTAATCACTCCTCGATCAACCATTCACAGAATAGTTTGAACTAGATTAAACATAAGATTCAACACACATAGTTCAACCCACAGAATATTACAAATAGTTGTCCACAGGCATAAGACATAGTTCACCAAATTGCATAAGACAGAGTTCAAATAGTAACCAATAGCAAGTGCATAGGACATAAAATGGTAAACATGCACATGCATAGTCTTAATGTCCACATGAGCGAGCTCCCCCTGAATATGATATTATGATATTTCCAACTTCTCTTCTCTTCTCTCCCCCTTTGGCATCAATTGCCACAAAGGAGGGACCTCACTGACCACCAGGTGGAGGATACATGTTGTAATAGTGAGTGCTGAAGGTGTCAAAGAGAGAGGAGAACTGCCCAAAGTCCTGCTGGAGCTGTTGCTGCCTCTGACTTATATCTTGAATGCTGTCATTTGTAGATAGATTGTCAAACTGACTAGACAGAGCCCCCATATTGTCTTGGAAACTCTGCTGCATGTTGTTGAGTCTGGTCATGATGGGATCAGTGACATGGTCTTGGATGTGACTGCGAAATTCAGCAAGCTCAGAGTTGATTGCATCCAAGTTATCATCAAAGCGAGATTGCATGGCATCCATGCGCTGGTCCATATGGGTCATCATTCCCTGGCAGCGGCCATCCATGTGGGTCTGAAGCCCATGCTACATGTTCTGAAAGTAAAGGTCAAAGTAGCCTGGACCAGGCTGCCAGTACTGCTGAGGCTGAGGAGGAGGAGGAGGAGGCATCTGCTCTGCATCAGCTTCAGGAGCTTCTCCTTCATCATAACTAGCTTCTTCCTCATCATCTGGGAAGGGAGTTAGAGGCCTGGTGAGGAACCCAATCTCATTCTTGAAGGGCCTAAATGGTGTGTGAACTATTTCACAGTGCCCATCAAATCTGGTCTTGGCTTTAATGAGAGCCATAATGTACAGAGCATAGGCTAGATTATGGTTTTTGTCCATTTTGAGGTCATTTAGTTGTTTCATCGTGAATAGCACAACATTCATTACCTCACCATTCATGACATGGTGGATAATGTTCCAGAACTTGTCCCTAATTTTGCTCTTGTCTCCACTCTTGGAAAGAATTGTGACTCTGGCAATTTTGTTAATCACAGCAGGATGATGCCTCAGTCCTGCTGTCTCTCCAAACCTTCTAAGAATTCCCAGCCTTGCTGGCTCATAGAACTGCACAAATTCTTCAAAGTTATCTTTAGTGTATAAATCAATACCAGCTGAAATTGTACCATAATCCAGACTGTTTGCAGCAGCAAATTCAGCAAATGTTGCAGAATACCTCTTGAAACCAGTCATCCATGTGATGGATTCCTCATCGATATCAATCTCAGCAGTGGCTAGGAATTGCTTTACAGCCATCTCACTGAAATCAGTCCTCTGACCCATAAAGTGATAGAGACCACATGCCTCAAATTTTGGAATCAGGTCCTCCATAACTGATTGACCCAGCATAAATGTCCAATCTATCACTTGATGCTTGTGAAAGTTGGTATCCATCAGTGTGCCCCAAAAGACATCAAATTGGAGCTGAGTGTGAAAGAATTCAATATTAGTGTCTGAGGGCAGAGCATATTGATTGATAGTCCTCCTGGAGCAATATTCTACCATAGAGAACCTCCTCTTTAGATAAGTCCATCATGTGATGTCAATCGGATAGTAAGGATGAGAATGCAGAACATCTTTTGTGTTCATAGAGACACTGCCCCCAGCTGAAGATTGGGCCTCTGAGTCTGTGGTTGGATTATAGTCTACATCGTCTGCATGAGGGCGCTTTGATTTGAAACGACCGGCAAGCTTCTTCCGAAGACCACCCAAACCACTGCAATATATATGAGAAATAACCATAGGTGAATTGTTGATAACGCCACAATCATAGAGTAGGAAAGTGCAACTTTTTGTCAGGGTACGGACTGTCCGCGCTAGGGGTCCGGACTGTCCGCCGCTAGGGGTCCGGACTGTCCGCGCCAGGGGTCCGGACTGTCCGCGCCCACCTGGCGGACGGTCCGCCACCGTCCAGGGGCGATTCTCTAGAACCCTAGCTGCCCCAATCATTCAATCAACGATTCGGCAGAAAATATCCATCCAAACTTGTTCAAATTTTAGCACAACATTCACAATGAGTAGCACTAGCAATTCCACCAATCAGATTTGTGAGTCCATTGCTTAATTCTAGATCAGAGAAAAAATCCGAAGAATCCCCAAATTTGAAGAAATTAGATGAAATCCATGAGATTATGAAATACCGGGATGAATACATGGTTGTTGAACTTCCCACAAGCTTACGGACAGTTCGTGCGCAAGTTCCCTTCACGGTCCGCTCACAAGCGACGAGAGTCTTCTTTAGACGTGTGGAGAGTGTGAGAGGAGAGGCAACAGATGAAAGTGACAAGTTGACTGCCTCTGCCTGATTTAATTGCCTATCGTGGACGGTCCGCGCAGGGGCAACGAACGGTTCGCGCCCTGGTGACTCAGACTGTCTACTCTGCTGACTCGGATTGTCCAGATCCTGATACAGCGGACGGTCCGCAGTCCATAGGAGGATGGTCCGCGACCTGATACTCAATTCTTCAAACTTTGTCCACTTACTGATTTTGAATTTCAAATCTGATTTGATGCTCATATATGGACATGTCGACCAATCCAAAGGTTAGTATGCATGCATATACACATTATGTATTTGAGGAATACACATTTTCATATCAAACTTCTTAGATCAAAATAGAATGAAAAATTCATCAAAAATACCCAATAAATATCCTAGAGAGCATATTTAGAAGCGAAATGCAAAACTACTCATGTGCGTTCAACCTCTAGCCACATTTGAGAGATCAATCACATTCATTTCACTTCTTAATGAGCAAAATCTAGTTTCATCCAATGGCTTTGTAAAAATATCGGTCAATTGATCATCCGTGCTAATTGAATATATAGAGATGTCTCCCTTTCCAACATGATCCCTCAAGAAGTGATGTCGTATATCAATATGCTTAGTTCTTGAGTGTTGGATCGGATTTGTAGCCAATTTTACCGCACTCTCATTATCACACATGAGAGGCACATTCTTAAAAATGATCCCATAATCCAATAGAGTTTGTTTCATCCATAATAATTGAGCACAACAATTACCAGCCGATATATATTCTGCCTCGGCGGTAGAGAGCAACGGCATTTTGCTTTTTAGAAGACCATGAAACAAGAGATCTTCCAAGAAATTGACAACAACCAGAGGTGCTCTTTCTATCAACTTTGCAACCCGCGTAATCCGAATCCGAATATCCAATTAATTCAAATTGAGCACCTTTGGGATACCATAGACCAATATTGGAAGTATACTACAAATATCTTAGAATTCTTTTTGCGGCCTTCAAGTGAATCTCTCTAGGTGAAGCTTGAAATCGAGCACACATGCAAACACTAAACATAACATCGGGCCTAGATGCGGTATTGTTGGGGATTTGTTCTCAAATGCTAAGAGTCAAGAACAAGGCAACACGAAGTATTAAATGTTAATGTCCTTCGTCCTTCGAAGCATTATTTCCCTTAGGATATAACGATCTTCGGACGAAGGTCATGAAGGACATACCTTCATCATCACGGTTATAAGATAGTGAAATATGAAAGATGAAACATATAAAACATGAAAGATAAACACAAATAAACACGTAATAACATTCATATATTATCATTATATCGACATGGATATTTAAATGTGATATTTAATTACATTTATACCTTCGGCTTGATGGAAGGCAAAAATTCAAGTGTTGCGTGCGAGCAAATACAAGATAGCGTGCACAGTATGAGGGTACTGTTCATCTATTTATAGGCACAGGGCGCAGCCTATGTGAAATTACATTTATACCCTTTACAATCGATTACAGTCATGACATAAACTATCATGGGTCTAATGGTCATTTCATCTTTAAGTCGGTTCACTCCTTCGTCTTGAGACATGTCACTTTGCCGAAGTTTTATGGGTGATAGCTTCGGCACTGCTCTAGAGAAGATCTGTCGAAGGTGTTTCTTCCGCCAGGATCTTCGGCTACGAAGCATACCCCCAACAGTAGCCCCTTCGCGGTACTAGATCGTTTTTCATAACGAGCTTGATCCGTGAAAAAGTCTCCTAGGCTTCGGGATGCCGAAGATTCGAAAAACACCTTCCCTGAGCTCGTTGCTGAGAAACGATTAAAATAATCCGAGCGCGAGGTGGCCCCACCATGCAGCGGTAACGCTCGTCCTGGCGATTCATCTGCTCGGGCTCTGTGGCCCACCATTCAGTGGGTGCAAGCGACTGTTCGTCTGGTGCGGAAGACTTGATGTTTTACCTTCCCTCCTGCGGCACTATATAAACAGACGGGTAGGTGTGAAGTTACCATAACATTCATTGCTATTGCACTGTTTTGCTACCAAAAATTTGACCATAGCCGAAGCTTGTTTACTGCATCCTCAACCGAAGCTATTCATTTTGCTCAAGCTTTGTAACAAGAAAAAGCTTCGGCAAAGTTAAAAAAAATTCAACTTCATCAAAAAACAAGAAATTCAACCATCAGATGGCTAGGGTACGCTCAACAGCTAGGGTTACTCGCGACAGACAGGAAGCCGAAGGTGTCGAAACTGCTCCAATCTCTGAAGTGATGCAACGGTCAGGGCTGGTAATGTCGGAGGATGCACCTGCCGCTGAAGCTGAGCAGGTTGATGCTGAGGAAACTGAATCTGAGGATGATTACAGCGTCGTGCCATCCAAACCTAGCCACCTGGAGTTTGGGAAATCCACCGTTACCGAAGGTGATATGTCTAAGCTGATGAAGTTGGGCTACTTCAGCGAAGCAAAAAAGGAGCTGGTTCGTTTTGGCGGAGAGGAAATTACTCCGAAGCCGGAAAAGGATGAACTGTAGTGTTCAAAAGCTTCTTTAAAGCAGGATTAATGTTTCCTTTGAATGGGATGATTGCTGATGTTTTGAAGAAGTTTGGGATTTATCTTCATCAACTAACTCCTAACGCCATCGTTAGGCTTAGTGTCTACATTTGGGCCCTCCGAAGCCAAGGGGTAGAACCGTTTGCCGAAGGCTTCTGCCGAATACACGAGCTTCATTATCAAACAAAAGCTAGAGAATATGGGCTGCATGAAAACTTCGGCTTCTACAACTTTGCTTATCGCAAAAATACAAAGTTTCCAGTTATCAGCTATCGAACCAAGTGGCCAGCTGGCTGGAAGACTGAATGGTTTTACGTCAAAGTTGATGAAGAGAAGGAGAAGCTGGTTCAAAGTCCACTAGAATTAATCTTCGGAGAAACCAGGCCTCAGTGCAACATGACACCGAATAGTCCAAGCCAAATTGCACTGGGCGAATTTCAAGTTATTGCGGAGCATATTGGCACTAGGGATCTGGTGCAAGAATTCTTAGCTTTTAGGGTGTTCCCAACTTTGAAAGAGTGGGACATGCCGAAGATCAAGGGAGAAAAGAAGAAGGGGGAACTTGTTCGGTTACCCTACTATTATAAATTCAAGAAACATTTCAAAGTACTTTGCCAAGAATGGTTAGACACAATTGAAGTCATGTGCAACGATATTCTTGGCAATTATTCTAAAAAAGAAGACCAACTGATGACTGCAGCCTTTGGCACTCGTCTGAAGCGAAGGATAAACCGGGTAATGGATGCTCTGAACTTTGAGTATCCTGACTATGAGCGACTGGATCGAGGCGCCGAAGGACAGAAGAGAAAGAGAGTTGCTAGCGTGCTGAATAAAGAAGATGCCAAATTGGTGAAAGGTGATGAAGAAAAACTGAAAAAGAGAAAGCTAAGGCCTGAGCCGAAGACAGATGCTTCGAAGAAAAGAAAGGTTGCGGCTCCGAACCAGAAGGCAATTGATATAGAAGAAGAAACTGCTGCAACACCTTCTGCCACCGACGTGGAGGAAATCTTAAAGGTAATGACTGAATCTTTGCCTATGAAGCTATGTCCACTGGGGCTGCATCTGACGAAGCTTTTTCAGAAGGAAAAGGAGCCCTCGATAACGAAGAAGGCAACTGGGCCGAAGAAACAGAGAATTGTTACTGTGACAGAAGATATTGAAGGGACACCACCGCAAGCTTCGACTCCGAAGGCACCAGTTGTTGAGAGCACAACAGCGACCGAAATTGCACCTGCTGAAGCTGCAGCTGCCGAAGCTGCTACGGCCTAAGATGTACATTGAGAAAGCACAATTTCTAACATTGATAAGATACTTCTGGACATGGCCACAGAAGAAGCTGTCGCAGCCACTGAAGAAGCCGTGGCTACAGTACCTAAGAAGGGGAAGAAAATAGCTGAAGATGCTTCGGAAGAGGAAATTTTCAACTTCCAAAACTTAGTTGGACAAGAGTTGACGAAGGATGAGAAAGAAGAATTAAACGAATATGCCATATCCTGTGGATATCAACCAGGTGCACTACTCTTTGGTGGTGTTGACGATGAAACGTTAGGCTGCGTCCGAGATCAAACCGGAGTGAAGGTTATCGATACTCTATCAAAGAGTATTGGTTTCCCGAAGCTTGAGACCGACATAAGCCACTACCGACGACAGCATCTTGTCGGTAGCTTATTTTATTCTAATTTCAAGGTAAAAACTTTTCTTCAACTTTTTATTGTTTTGAACAACGAGGGTGTTTTCTAACGAAGGTTGCTTGTGTACAGAGTATGCTGTTGAGTAAAGCATTGAGAATGCAACAAGATCTTGAAGATAAAAAACATGAAGTTATAATTGAGGGTTTAGAAAGTAAAATAAAAGATCAAGCAGCTGCTCTTGAAAAGAAGGATTTCGAGCTTCAGACAACAGAAGGTTTATTGGCAGAAGCTGAAGCTAAAGTTGCAAAGTTAAATACGGAGCTTCTCTCGAAATCAGAAAGCTTCGAACAGGAGAAGCAGAAGTTAAATGCCAAACTTAAGACTGACGTCGAGAAAAGTTCGAATCTGCAAAAATCATTGACAGAGCTTCAAAACAAATGTCTGGAGTTCAGTAGCCCATGTGTACAACGGCTGAAGCAGATCTTCAATTCGGTTGGAGCCAGCTGCGAAAAATTTAGTCCTTTGGCTGAAGACTTGCCAGGGGCCTTCGAACATATCGAGGGTGAAATTGATGACCTTGATGAAATTATAGCCGGACATGGTGATTTCTGTGCCCTGGTAGCTTCTCGGGGCACAGTTGTCACCTTCTTGAAATCCGGTTGTACACATGGAAATATTGTTAATAGGCCCAACTTTAGTTTGTCACTAGCAGATCTAGTTGGTATTCCCAATCTTGCCCGAAACATAGGAAACAGGTTTATAAAACTAATATGGACGAAGGGTGGACGAAGTATAGCTGGTGTCGAAGCTCGAAGTCATCTTAAGTCGGTAACAAAATCATACCTTGTGCTTACCTTTCCCTTTAAACTTGAATAATTCTTACAATACTTAAATATGTACAGGATGACGAAGCTGAGGAACAAGATGGCGAAGCTGAAGAGCGCGAAGCTGAAGCTTAATAGACAATGATGAAGCTTGAATAGATAGCTGTGGAAAAGACTCTAAGAATTCTTGTAATAACCTTTGTAAGGAATATTGTAACTTTAGAATTAGATTTTACTATGCAAACTTTGTCCATACCTTGTAATTTTTACCTTTCCATCAACGTATGAAGTGCTTCGATGTGAACAACACTTGTACTTGCATTGACTTGCTTTGCTGTGGACGAAACTAGCATTTTTTGAGCCGAAGGCAAAAAACACCTTCCCTTCTTTTCGTACACAATGAAGCATAAAACTTCTTCTTTTTCTCTTTTTTGCCGAAGCTTTATTTTTAGAGCTGAAGCATCCGCCTGTGTCTGTATGTTATGATGATGATGATCCTATGTATGTCTAAATGAATGTTTATGAATGCAAATGTATGATGTAATGTGTCGTGCAAATGAATGTCCAAACACACATACGAAGCCACAACCATAGCCTTCATCCCCTTGGGAATGACCGAAGTCTCTTTGCCGCTTATTTTTCGGCTTCACCGCTTATTTTTCGGTGTATCAGTGCTGACTTTTCGCTGTAAGTTCTGCATCCCCTTAGGAATGTCTTTTCAACTTCTTCGCCTTCTATTTCGGTGGTATCACGTTGACTTTTCACGCTTCGCCTTATATTTTGGCGGAATCACCGTTGACTTTTCGCTGTAAGCTCTGCACTCCCTTTGGAACGACTTTTGAGCAGAAAACTTACGCTGCGCTCCCTTAGGAACGACTTTTTGTAGCTTCGTCGTGCTCTGCATCCCCTTAGGGATGACTTTCGAGCTTCTCCCTGTTTTTACCTTTTCTCCTGCACTCGATGGTGCATGCTGAGCTTTTACATTTACATTTTTGGGGGATTTTGCTCTCGTAGAGCTGAACAAGAAAAAGGGAAATTACATGCTATGGCCCCATTAAAAACCTTTCTCCCCCTTCGGAAAGGAAAAGGGTGCCATAGGAAAAATAAAAAGATTACATCAGCTAAACATAATATCACCGAAGCTCATCCGCATTCCAAGATCTAGGAATGTCGTTGCCGTTCATATCCTTCAATCTGTAAGAGCCGGGTCTTGACGAAGACACTACCAAAAAAGGTCCTTCCCAATTTAGCTCTAGCTTGCCTACTGTATCTGGGTTGGCCACTCTCCGAAGTACCAAGTGCCCTGGCTTAATGTTCTTTAGCCGAACTTTTCTGTCACGCCACTTTATTGTTTCGGCTTGATATTTATTGATGTTCTCCACTGCCTGAAGCATGATCCCTTATATAGCATCTTTTGCCACAGAACAATCAGCTTCGTCCTCTGCCGAAGCCATTGTTCTTATTGATCCTGCCTTAGCTTCTTCTGGGGTTATTGCTTCGTCACCAAACAGTAATTTGAATGGTGTAAAGCCTGTTGACCTTGATACTGTTGTGTTGTGGCTCCACACCACTTTGATCAATTCATCTGGCCACTTTCCTCTGGGCTGATTGAAGATTAACTTTATTATTCCCATCATTATAATGCCATTAGCTCTTTCAACAAGTCCATTTGACTCCGGATGTCTGACCGATCCAAAATGAATCTTCGTGCCAATTTGTTCACAGAATTCTTTGAAAGCTTCAGCATCGAATTGTGTCCCGTTATCCACAGTAATAGCCTTCGGCACTCCGAAGCGACAAACAATATTTTGCCAGAAAAATTTCTGGACAGTGACCGAAGTTATCGTGGCTAAAGGCTTCGCCTCAATCCACTTGGAAAAATACTCTACCGCCACCACAACATATTTTAGATTTCCTTGTGCTGGTGGAAGTGGGCCTAGCAAATCGAGGCCCCACCTTTGCAACGGCCAAGTGGGTTGTATGCTTTGTAGCCGAAGATCCTAAAGAAAGAAAACACCTTCGGCAGATCCTCTCAAGAGCAGCGCCGAAGCTATCGCCTATAAAGCTTCGACACAGTAACATGCCTCAAGACGAAGGGGTGAACCGACTTAAAGATGAAATGACCTAAAAGACCCATGATTTTATGTGTCTTTATTGTAGTCGATTGTAAAGGGCATTAATGTAATTATACACAGGCTACGCCCTGTGCCTATAAATAGGTGAACAGTACCCCTGTACTGTTCACGCAGTCTGATAATCGTTGACTCATTACACCGGAATTATTGCTTTCTGCCAAGGCGAAGGTATAAATGTACCTAAATATTATGTTTTAATATTTAGGATTATATAATAAAATATGTGAATAATGTTATGTGTTTTTGATATATTGTTCCTTAGTGTTTTGTATTTTCTATATTTCACTCTACATTGTTTTATAACTCTAATCACGAAGGTACGACCTTCATGACATCTCGCTTATGGCCTTCATCCGAAGTTCATTAAATCCTTGGGGAGATAATGCTTCAGCGGACGAAGGGCATTAATATTTACCATTTTATGTTGCCTTGTTCTTAATTCATAGCATTTGAGAACAAGTCCCCAACATTGGCGCCCACCTCCGGTGAACTCATTTCCACTTTTTGAGTTGATGGCTTCGTTCAACAACCAATCTGGAGCTTCTTCGGCTATGAAGCTAGTACTCCCGATAACAGGCGGTTAATGTTCAGAGCCGACCAACAAGAAGCAGAAGAAGGAGGCACAAAGAAGGGTACAACATGTCGGGGTGCAGGGACCCTTCATCAAGTCGAGATGGTCCCACATCCCAATTACCTTCTCCCAAGAGGACCTTCAGCTCAAGGATTACCCTCACAACGATGCTATGGTTACCTCCTGCGTCATCAAAGGATTTCTGGTCCATAATGTTCTAGTTGATACAGGCAGTGCGGCGGATATTATATTTGCTAAGGCCTTTAGACAGATGCAAGAGCCAGAGGATAAGATTCATGATGCTACACACCCTCTTTGTGGCTTCGGAGGAAGGCAGATTGTAGCGCTCGGCAAGATCACAATGCCAGTGACCTTCGGATTTGTCAACAATACAAGGACTGAGCAAGTTGTGTTTGATATTGTCGACATGGAGTACCCCTACAATGCAATCATTGGTCGGAGGACACTCAATGCTTTTGAAGCAATTCTCCATCTAGCATATCTATGCATGAAGATACCTTCGGATCAAGGGCCTATTGCTATTCATGGAAGTCAGGAAGCTGCAAGAAAGGCAGAAGGAAACTGGACAGATTCAAAAGCAATTCATAATATAGATGGAGCCGAAGCTTGTGAGCAGTACAAGTATAGAAGGGAGAAGGCTGCTTTGGCCGATCAGCCGAAGCCCATGCTCTTATGTGAAGATATAGCAGAGCAGAAGTTGTTGCTGGGATCTTAATTGTCTGAGGAACAGGAGAAAACCCAAACAAGGTTTCTGTTTAACAACAAAGATGTCTTTGCATGGTCAGCCAACGATCTCTATGGTGTCAACAGGGATGTCATTGAACACTCGCTCAATGTCGATCCATCCTTCAGACCCAAAAAGCAGAGGCTTCGGAAAATGTCTGATGACAAAGCCGAAGGTGCTCGGAATGAAGTGAAAAGACTTCTTACTGCTAGAGTCATCAAAGAAGTAAAATACCCAGAATGGCTAGCCAACACTGTTATGGTGAAGAAGGCCAATGGTAAATGGAGAATTTGTATTGATTTTACTGATCTCAACAAGGCTTGTCCGAAGGATGAGTTCCCATTACCAAGAATAGATTCTCTAGTAGATGCAGCAGCTTCGTCAGAACTCATGAGTCTACTAGATTGTTATTCAGGTTACCATCAGATCTGGATGAAGAATGAAGATGAGCCAAAAACCAGCTTCATAACCCCCAGCGGCACATATTGTTATCTTTGGATGCCTGAGGGGCTCAAGAATGCTGGAGGAAGCTTCAGTAGAATGACAGCGAAAGTCCTTCACTCTCAGATAGGCAGAAATGTGCTAACATATGTTGATGATATCATAGTAAAAAGCACGAAGCAGGAAAATCACATTGCTGATCTGCAGGAAACATTTGCCAATTTTAGGCAAGCTGGTCTGAAGTTGAATCCAGAAAAATGTGTCTTCGGAGTAAAAAAGGGAAAATTCCTTGGTTATCTAGTTTCAACAAAAGGGATCAAAACTAATCCAAGTTAAATCGAAGCTATCCTCCGGATGGAACCGCCAAGCACAAAGAAGGGGGCTCAACGGTCGACTGGAAGACTGGCATCTTTGAATCGATTCATATCTAGATCAGCAGAGAGAAATTTACCATTCTTTGAAGTGCTGAAGTCGGCCGAAGTCTTTCAATGGGGATCAGCTCAGCAGAAAGCCTTCGAAGAGCTGAAGCAGTACCTGATAGACTTAACGACGCTAACTCCACCCACGCCAGGGGCTCCTCTCCTATTGTATGTGGCAGCTTCGCACTCTGCAGTGAGTGCGGCACTCGTACAGGAGAAGCTTGAAGGACAGAATAAAAAGCAAGTCCCAGTATATTTTGTTTCCGAAGTGTTGAGCTTGTCAAAGAAAAATTACACAGAGTTAGAAAAAGTGTTGTATGCTGTCTTAATGGCTTCCAGGAAGCTTCGGCATTATTTCCAGGCTTACCATATAATTGTTCCCTCATCACAGCCTCTGAAGGATATTATGAGGAACAGAGAAGCCACTGGAAGGGTTGGAAAGTGGGCCGCGGAGCTCAATGAATTCACCATTGACTACGTGCATAGATCTTCAATTCAATCTCAGATGCTAGCAGACTTCATAGCTGACTGGACGCCAGGGGCTCACGAAGAAGGAACAAGCAAAGATGCCGAAGCTTGGACGGTATTCTGCGATGGTTCTTGGGGAACCTTCGGTGCAGGAGCAGCTGCGGTTCTAGTCGCACCTTCAAATGTCAAAACATGTTTCATAGTCAAACTGGGTTTCAGTTGCACAAATAATATTGCTGAGTACGAAGCACTTTTATTGGGGCTTCGAAAACTAAGGGCAATGGGAATAAAAAGGGCCATCTTAAAGACTGATTCTCAAGTCATAACTGGCCATGTGGATAAAAGCAGTAGGGCACGAGATCCGAAGCTTGAAAAATATCTGGATGCAGTCCGAAAGATTGGAAGCTTCCTTCGAAGGGTTTTCCGTCAAAAGTATTCCAAGAGGTGAAAATGAGCATGCGGATTTGCTAGCCAAATTAGCGGCTCAGGGGCTCCCCTTATCCTCCGAAGTATTTTTTGAAACAATAAAAGCACCTTCGGTTGAGCTCATGGAAAGAGCAGTGCTCACTATTTCTCCAGTGCACAGTGAAGATTAAAGAACTGAAATAATATCTTTCCTTCAAGGAAATTTTCTTTCAAGTGACGAAGCATATAACTAAAGAATGGAGGCAAGAATAAGACCATATGTCATGATAGAAGGGGACTTGTATAAACATGGAGTTTGTTCAGCACTCCTCAAATGTTTATCAAGGACCGAAGGTATCGAATTGATGAAAGAGATACACGCAGGTCTGTGTGGATCTCACATCGGATCTAGGCCCTTGCTGGGAAAAAGTTTTGTCAAGGATTTTATTGGCTGAAGACAGCTTCGGATGCAGCAGAGTTAGTTCAAAAATGTGAAGGCTGTCAAAAATGTGCAAGAGATCAGAAACAACCTTCATCTCTAACTCAATTAATACAGCCCACTTGGCCGTTCCAAAGGTGGGGCCTCAATTTGCTAGGCCCACTTCCACCAGCTCAAGGAAATCTAAAATATGTTGTGGTGGCGGTAGAATATTTCTGGACAATAACTTCGGTCACTGTCCAGAAATTTTTCTGGCAAAATATTGTTTGTCGCTTCGGAGTGTCGAAGGCTATTACTGTGGACAATGGAACACAATTCGATGCTGAAGCTTTCAAAGAGTTTTGTGGACAAATTGGCACGAAGATTCAATTTGCATCGGTCATACATCCGTAGTCAAATGGACTTGTTGAAAGAGCTAATGGCATTATAATGACGGGAATAATGAAGTTAATCTTGAATCAGCCCAGAGGAAAGTGGCCAGATGAATTGATCAAAGTGGTGTGGAGCCACAACACAACAGTATCAAGGTCAACGGGTTTTACACCTTTCAAATTATTGATTGGCGATGAAGCAATAACCCCACAAGAAGCCAAAGCAGGATCAATAAGAACAGTGGCTTCAGCAGAGGACAAAACTGATTATTCTGTGGCAAAAGATGCTATAGAAGGGATCAGGCTTCAGGCTGTGAAGAACATCAATAAATATCAAGCCGAAACAATAAAATGGTGTGACAGAAAAGTTCGGTTAAAAAACATCAAGCCAGGGCACTTGGTACTTCGGAGAGTTGCCAACCCAGATACAGTAGGCAACCTACAGTTGAAGTGGGAAGGACCTTTTCTTGTAGTATCTTCGTCAAGACCCGGTTCTTACAGATTGAAGGATATGGACGACAACGACATTCCTAGATCTTGGAATGCGGATGAGCTTCAGCGATATTATGTATAGCTTGATGTAATATTTTTATTTTTTCCTATGGTACCCTTTTCCTTTCTTAAGGGGGAGAAAGGTTTTTAATGGGGCCATAGCATGTAATTTCTCTTTTTTATTTTCAGCTCTACAAGAGCAATATCCCCCAAAAATGTAAATGTAAAAGCTGAGCATGCACCATCGAGTGCAAAGGGAAAGGAAAAAAACAGGGAGAAGCTCGAAAGACGTCCCTAAGGGGATGCAGAGCACGGCAAAGCTACAAAAAGCCATTCCTAAGGGAGCGCAGTGTAAGTTTTCTGCTCAAAAGTCGTTCCTAAGGGAATGAAGAGCTTACAGCGAAAAGTCAACGCTGATTCCGCCGAAATATAAGGCGAAGCGCGAAAAGTCAACGCGATACCGCCGAAATAGAAGGCGACGAAGTTCAAAAGACATTCCTAAGGGAATGCAGAACTTACAGTGAAAAGTCAGCGCTGATACACCGAAAAATAAGCGGTGAAGCCGAAAAATAAACGGCAACGAGACTTTGGTTATTCCTAAGGGAATGAAGGCTGTGGTTGTGGCTTCGTATGCATGTGTTTGGACATTCATTTGCATGGTACATTACATCATACATTTGCATTCATAAACATTCATTTAGACATACATAGGATCATCATCATAACACAAGCAGTTGCTTCGGCTCTAAAGTTAAGGCTTCGGCAAAAAGAAAAAGAAGCACTTTTATGCTTCACTGTGTACGAAAAGAAGGGAAGGTGTTTTTCGCCTTCGGCTCAAAAGTGCTAAGTTCGTTCACACCGAAGCACTTTATACATTTACGGAAGGGTAAAAATATATTACAAGGTATGGACAAAGTTCACAGAGTAAAATTTAGTTACATCATTCTTTACAAAAGGTCATTACAAGAGTTCTTGAGTTTTTTCTACAGTTATCCATTGAGCTTCGGCTTCGGCTTCGTCTTCTTACTCTTCAGCTTCGTCGGCTTCATCATCCTGTAAATATTAAAGTATTGTAAGGAGAATTTAAGTTCGAAGAAAGAGGTAAGCACAAGGTATAATTTTGTTACCGGCTTAAGATGACTCCGAGCTTCATCACCAGCCATGCTTCGTACACCCTTTGTCCATACCAATTTTATAAATCTATTTGCTATGCTTTGGGCAAGGTTGGAAATATTATCCAAATCTGCTGGTGATAAACTGAAATTGGGTCTATTGACAACCTTTCCATGTTCGTAGCCAGATTTCAGGAAGGCGACAGCTATGCCTCGAGAAGCTACCAGGGCACAAAAGTCACCATGTCCAGCTATAACTTCATCAAGATCATCAATTTCACCTTCGATATGTTCGAAGGCCCCTGGCAGGTCTTCAGTCGAAGGGTTAAATTTCTCACTGCTGGCTCCAACCGAATAAAAGATCTGCTTCAGTCGTTGTATACATCGATTACTGAACTCCAGACATTTGTTTTAAAGCCCTATCAATGATTTTTGCAAATCTGAACTTTTCTGGACCTCAGCCTCAAATTCTGCATTAAGCTTTTCCTTTTCTTGTTCGAAGTTTTCTGACTGGGAGAGAAGCTTCATATTTAGTTCTGTTATTTTAGCTTCAGCTTCTGCCAATAAGCCTTCGGTTGTCTGAAGCTCGAAGTCCTTCTTTTCAAGAGCAACTGATTGGTCTTTTATTTTGCTTTCTAAGCTCTCAATTATAACTTCGTGTTTTTTATCTTCCAAATCTTGCTGCATTTTCAAAGCTTTACTCAAAAGCATACTCTGTGCACAAACAACCTTCGTTAGAAAACATCTTCGTTATTGAAACAATAAAAGTTAAAGAAAAGTTGTTTACCTTGAAATTGGAATAGAATAAACTACCGACGATGTGCTGTCATCGGTAGCGGCTAATGTCCGTCTCGAGCTTCGGGAAACCAATACTCTTTGATAGAGTACCAATAACCTTCGCTCCGGTATGATCCCGGACACAACCCAACTTTTCGTCATCGACACCACCGAAGAGAAGTGCCCCCGGCCGATATCCGCAAGATATGGCATACTCTTTTAGCTCTTCTTTTTCAGCCATTGTCAGCTCTTGACCAACTAAGTTTTGAAAGTTAAAAATTTCATCTTCTGAAGTGTCTTCGATTATTTCTTTCTTCTTCTCGTTCTTCTTCTCGGGCTCTAGGGCCGCAGTCTCTTCGGTGGCTGCAGCAGCTTCTTCTGCGGCCATGTCTAGCAGTATCTTATCAATATTAGCAATTGTGCTTTCTAAGTGAATATCTTCGGCTGTAGCTTCCAAAGATGTAGCTTCGGTGGCTGTTGTGCTCTCAACAGCTGGTGCCTTCGGAGCTGAAGCTTGTGGTGGTGTCCCTTCAATGACTTCCGTCACTGTAATGATTCTTTGCTTTTTCGGCCTAGCTGCCTTCTTCGTTTTTGCGGGCTCCTTTTCCTTCTGAAAAGCTTCGTCAGATGTGGCCCCAGTGGACTTAGCTTGACAGGCAAAGATTCAGTCATTACCTTTAAAATTTCCTCCACGTCAGTGGTAGAGGGTGTTGCAGCAGTCTCTTCTTCCTCATCAATTGCCTTCTGCTTCGGAGTTGTGGTTTTTCTCTTCTTCGAAGCATCTGTTTTCGGCTCAGGTTTCAGCTTTTTCTTTTTCAATCGTTCTTCATCGTCTTTATTCAGAGCACTAGCCACTCTTTTTCTCTTCTGCCCTTCGGCATCCTTGTCTAGTCGCTCGTAGTCGGGATATTCAAAGTCCAGAGCATCCATTACTCGGTTCAGCCTTCGCTTCGGACAGGTGCCGAAGGCTGTAGTCATTAGTTGATCTTCTTTTTTAGAGTAATTGCCGAGAATTTCATTGCACATCACTTCAATTGTGTCTAGCCACTCTTGGCAAGGCACTTTGAAATATTTCTTGAATTTATAATGATAGGGTAACCGAATAAGTTCCCCCTTCTTCTTTTCTCCTTTAAGCTTCGGCATGTCTCACACTTTAAAAGTTGGGAACACTCTGAAAGCCAAAAATTCTTGCACAAAGTCCCTAGTGCCAATATGCTCCGCAATAACTCTAAATTCAGCCAGAGCGATTTGGCTTGGATTCCCTGGTGTCATGTTGCACTTGGGTGTGGTCTCTCCGAAGATTAATTCTAACGGACTTTGGACCACCTTCTCCTTTTCTTCGTCAACTTTGACGTAAAACCACTCAGACTTCTAGCCAGCTGGCCACTTGCTACGATAGCTGATCACTGGAAATTTCGTACTCTTGCGATAGGCAAAATTGTAGCAGCCAAAGTTTTCATGCAACCCATCTCCTCTAGCCTTGGTCTGATAATAAAGCTCGTGCACTCGGCAAAAACCTTCGGCAAATGGTTCCACCCCTTGGCTTCGGAGAGCCCAGATATAAACACTAAGCCTAACGATAGCGTTAGGAGTTAATTGATGAAGGTAGATCCCAAACTTCTTCAATACATCAGCAATCATCTTGTTTAAAGGAAATCTCAAACTAGCTTTAAAGAAACTTTTGAAAACCACTACTTCATCCTTTCCTGACTTTGGAGTAATCTCCTCCCCGCCGAAACGAACCAGCTCTTTCTTCGCTTCATTGAAATAGCCCAAATTTATCAGCTTCGGCATGTCATCTTCGGAAATGGTGGATTTC
Organism: Zea mays; assembly: GCF_902167145.1. Lineage (NCBI taxonomy): Eukaryota > Viridiplantae > Streptophyta > Magnoliopsida > Poales > Poaceae > Zea > Zea mays. Next base: position 116,331,800 of record NC_050096.1, read on the forward strand.
CCAAACTCCAGGTGGCTGGGTTTAGTTGGCACTGCGTTGTAATCATCTTCAGACTCAAGTTCTTCGGCATCAACCTGCTCGGCTTCAGCGGCATGTGCATCCTCCGATGCTACTAGCCCTGAGCGCTTCATCACTTCGAAGATTGGGGCAGTTTCGGCACCTTCGGTCTCCTCTCCGTCACGAGTAACCCTAGCTGTGGAACGTACTCTGGCCATCTGGTGATTGAATTTCTTGTTTTTCGAATGAAGTTGAAATTTTTTCTTAACTTTGCTGAAGCTCTTTCTCGTTATGAAGCTTGAACAAAATAAATAGCTTCAGTTGCGAAAGCAGTGAGCAAGCTTCGGCTTTGGTCAATATTTTGGCAGCAAAACAGTACAATAGCAATGAATGTTGTGGTAACTTCACACCTACCCGTCTGTTTATATAGTGTCGCAGGTGGGAAGGTGAATCGTCAAGGTCTCCCGCACCGGACAAACAGTCACCCGCACTCACTGAACGGTGGGCCACAGAGTCCGAGAAGGTGAATCGTCAGTGCGTGCATAACTGCTGCAAGATGGGGCCACCTCGCGCGTGGATTATTTTAATCGTTTCTCACCAACGAGCTCAGGGAATGTGTTTTTCGGATCTTCGGCATCCCGAAGCCTAGAAGACTTTTTCACGGATCAAGCTCGTTACGAATAACGATCTAGCACCGCAAAGGGGCTACTGTTGGGGGTATGCTTCATAGCCGAAGATCCTAAAGAAAGAAAACACCTTCGGCGGATCCTCTCAAGAGCAGCGCCGAAGCTATCGCCTATAAAGCTTCGGCACAATAACATGCCTCAAGACGAAGGGGTGAACCGACTTAAAGATGAAATGACCTAAAAGACCCATGATGTTCTGTATCTTTATTGTAGTCGATTGTAAAGGGCATAAATGTAATTATACACAGGCTACGCCCTGTGCCTATAAATAGGTGAACAGTACCCCTGTACTATTCATGCAGTCTGATAATCGTTGACTCATTACACCGGAATTATTGCTTTCTGCCAAGGCGAAGGTATAAATGTACCTAAATATTATGTTTTAATATTTAGGATTATATAATAAAATATGTGAATAATCTTATGTGTTTTTGATATATTGTTCCTTAGTGTTTTGTATTTTCTATATTTCACTCTACATTGTTTTATAACTCTAATCACGAAGGTACGACCTTCGTGACATCTCGTTTATGGCCTTCATCTGAAGTTCATTAAATCCTTGGGGAGATAATGCTTCAGCGGACGAAGGGCATTAATATTTAACATTTTATGTTGCCTTGTACTTAATTCATAGCGTTTGAGAACAAGTCCCCAACAGGTTGTATTAATTGAGTGAGAGATGAAGGTTGCTTCTGACTCTTGCACATTTTTGACAGCCTTCGCATTTTTGGACTAATTCTGCCGCATCCGAAGCTGCCTTTGGCCAATAAAATTCTTGTCAAAAAACTTTTCCCAACAAGGGCCTAGATCCAATGTGAGATCCACACAGACCTGCATGTATCTCTTTCATTAATTCTACACCTTCGGTTCTTGATAAACATTTGAGGAGTGGTGAACAAACTCCGTGTTTATACAATTCCCCTTCTATTATCACATATGGTCTTGTTCTTGCCTCCATTCTTTTGTTATAAGCTTCGTCACTTGAAAGTCAATTGCCTTGAAGGAAAGATATTATTTCAGTTCTCCAGTCTTCACTGTATACTGGAGAAATAGTAAGCACTGCTCTCTCCATAAGCTCAACCAAAGGTGCTTTTATTGCTTCGAAAAATACTTCGGAGGGTAAGGGGAGCCCCTGAGCCGCCGATTTGGCTAACAAATCTGCATGCTCATTTTCACCTCTTGGAATATTTTTGACGGAAAAACCTTCGAAGGAAGCTTCCAACCTTCGGACTGCATCCAGATACTTTTCAAGCTTTGGATCTCGTGCCTTGCTACTCTTATCCACATGGCCAACAATGACTTGAGAATTGTGGCAGAACCACCCGAATTATTCCATCTTAAGTGCCTAAGTCACGCCTCAGGGGCCGTAACACACTTAAATCGGAATAACCCGTCAGTCCTTCAGATCTAGTCTGATAGAGCCACTTAACCAGGATCAAATTCCACAATCTCACTCGAAGGTGAGTCACAGAAGAAATACAATAAAACAGGAAACCTCAAATTAAGTACTGAGTTATTACATAAATCGGAGTTTTTGAGTAGCAAATAAAGTTCATAAATTAAAGTGAAGCGGATAATCGATGTCGTCGGTAATGAGGGAATGGGCAAGGCCTGGCCCACTACTCCTCATGCTCCTCTCCTGCCGGAGCCACATCCCACTCGACCGTCCAACCCGGTGGCAGGGTGGTAGGCCAAGTCACACCATCAACCAAATCCTGCATGGTACCTGCAAAAATGGTGCCACAAGCAAGGTTGAGTATACTAATACTCAGCTAGACTTAACCGGTGTGAGGAGTCTACTCCTCTACCTCTAGACTATGCAGCTGTTTGGCTGAGGGGTTTGGTTTGCCAAAAGCACTAGCTGTTTCTAAAATCAATTTTTAGCTTTTCAAATTCTACCATCATTAACTTAGCTAGATTTGCTCCTTCTAAGCATACATGGTAACAAGCAATTAGTCCAATCAACAAGTTATCTCATATAACCACATTTCACTTCTTACTCGATGCAGTACAAGGAATCAAGCAGTCTCATTAGCTGCGAGAAGCAGACGATTCAAATCGAGTTTTAACCTTGCAAGGTAAACCTAAACACACGGCATGTCAGGGTACTCCGACCCCACACATGACAACTGTCCCCATCGATTCCCCGTTCGCGTCCAGGCCTCACCGCCTTGGCATACAATGCTCCACTGACCCCGGCTGCCGCCGTGCAGTGACCGCACTTGTACCCACCATAGCTAGCATGGGAGACCCAGTCTCAGGTCGCATGAGGGATAAAGTCCGCGCCCGGCTTCACTCAGGTACTAGGTTTACTGGTTACCATTTTTCCCGGCATGTGCTTAGTACGTTCAAAAGCTTGACTCAGGTATCCACACATTAATCCTTAATTCATTTTTTTCCCGTCTCATGGACAAGGCATCCTCCCTGGATCCAAGTCTATAGACCAACATAAATCCCGTTATCAAGATGAATACAATCAATTCCTGACCTCGCGCGAGTGCTAGAAAAATCACTCGACTTCTACCGAGATCCTGATTAGCAAGCAGCTACTCGACCTAGCATACTAGTATTCATCTCAAAAAGGAATCCTAAGTTCATGCAACTAGAGGTTTCAAGCAACTCCTACACTTAAGTGCACATAGCAATCCTACAAGCATTAAGTGTAGTAAAGTAGCATATAATAACATGGTTATGCATAAAACCGGGGCTTGCCTTCAATTGCTGGGGCTGCGGGGAGATCCTCAATAGCAGCCTCTGAAGCCTGCTCCTGGTCCTCCTCTTGGACAGGTCCTTGCTCGGGGATGAGCACGTACTCTCCGTCGGCAAGATTACAATCTAATGAATGCAATGCGTAAGATATATGCATGATATGATATGTGCTTTTAGAAATTACAACTTTAGAGGTGTATGGTCTTTTGAGTTCAAACAAGTTAACTTTACTTATGTAAAACCCTTTAGTGGTATACTTGGTAAATTGGGTTATACTTAGCTAAGGTAAGGGGTAGGTTTATTTTTGGGGTTCCACTGAATTCTTTTTAAGTCTTAGTGATAAATGATAAGTTCTCAAGTTAGACTTATTGAGGTGGGGTTTATTTCTTCCTTCCTTCTTCTTTTATTCTTTTAATGTTTAGAGTAGGTTTGAACTACAAGTTGCTTTTATAAAATTCCAAAAATTCCACAAAAATTACAGTGGCTTGTTACTGGTGGGTGCTGCTCTGTCTCAAAATTTGGGAATCAGAAAGTGAATAGTTTTCTCTGGACAAAATTATTAAACTCTAGGGCAGAAGGGGTGCTTTGAACTACAACTACTATTTAACAGTGGGTAATTCTCTAAAACTTATTTTTGCTGGCTTTTAGGTGTTACAACATGACTTGATACAAATTTCTAGCCATTACTACTTTTTAATTATTTTTCTATGGTTTTCTCAAGTTTCTAGCCAAATGGGTGCTTTCTACTACCACTATATTTGAAAAATATCAAACAACAGAGTTCTTATTTTTCTTAGTTAGTATTTTGTGCAAGAGCAATCATTCTGAAGTTTGGCCTCTTTTTGCTTAAGGGAAGGGGTGGTTTGCATTATGTGAATTAGATGGCCTTTCTCATAAATTACTAGCAAAAGGTATGGGTTTACTTCTTTTTCATGGGTTTGCATTTTTCTCTGGTGGTTTATCTCATCATGGACTTAGCAAATTTTTGGTTGCCCATTATCACATTGATAGGGGTTGTTTATGATTTATTGGAAAAATGCCTTATTATTACTCTGTATTTATTTTCCCTACTTAAAAAGTTGGGCTGGGGTGTTCTGTATTTTTGTAGTGGGGCTCTGGTGGTTGTAAGTTCTCTGGATTTTTATTAATCACTTTGGTTATAGTTTTGCAATTCTAATAATTGATTTTCAGTCTATATAAGGCTAAACAAATCATCTTAATTTAAAACTGGTCCAAATTAATGGTCTCTGCATTTTTTCCTAGGTTCTCTGCTGCATAAGTAAACTAGGAAAAATATTATTAATCATTGTTCATTAATTTCTAAGGCCTTTCTGATTTTCTCTAAGTTTTGGATAAAATAGCTTTAAATGAATAACTACACCATAATTTCTAATGCTGGGGTTCCTACTATTTTTAAACAGTGTCTAATTAACGTTTAAACATCTACAAATTTTCTTAAGTTCAGCACAGAAGAAAAACTAATTTCCCTTAATTAAATAAGGTTTAGTGGGTTTCTGTTTTTAATTTTAAACTCAAAAATTTAGAACAGAAAGCATAGGGTTTACCATTTTTAAATGATAGGTCACAAAATTCAGGAGCTAGCAAAATTGGTTTGACAACTTTTTATTAAGATTTCATCAAGTTATGGATTTTCTAAGTTCTCTCGTCATTTTAAAAAGAATAACAGAATTGATTAAATGGAAATCCACTTTGCACTGGGGTCCCTGGCGATTTTCTAAGTTTCCTTCGCGAATCAGTCCTTAGGTTACTATTCACATGAGTCATTGACATTACAGAAAACCCCTCGGGTTCTACAAATCCTAACCCGAGGTCCTTCTTCTACCTTAAACAGTAGCCGCGGCGGAAAAAAGGGCGGAGGGGCTTACCGGCGGCGAGACTGCTCCGGTGAAGTGGTCGAGGATGAAGGGGAGGTCGCGGGGATCACAACGGTGTGCGGAACGCCGTCGGAGATGGCCGGAGTCGGTCGGTCCACGCGCGCTGGCGGGGATGCTCGTCGGCGGCGAGGAGACCGGCTTGGTCACGGCGATATAGTTCAATCGAATGGGTCAGAGAGGTCCACGGGATGCCAGAGAAGCTATGAGCGCAAGGAATTGGTCGGAGACTCACTGGATAGCTCGGTCCACGCGCGGCGGCGGAAGACCAAAGTCCGGTGAGGTCGATCTCGGGCCTCCGGTGAAGTCTGGCCGGGTCCGAGGGCTTGGCAAGCTTCACGGGCTACTGGCGGAGCTAGCCGAAGCACTGGCTTGCCTAGAGGATGGCTGGAGGGGGCTGGCCACGGTGGTCGAAGCTCTGGCGGCAATGGCGGGCGGAATTAAGCTCGCTGGAGCTAAGGGAAAGTGGCTGGCCGGTGAGGATGAGTGCGGGGCGAAGTGGGGCGCGCCTGGGAAGACTTTATAGGCACGGCGCGGTGCACGGGCGGTCATGGACCGGCAAGTGCGCGCGGGCGTGCACTGGGAGGCGCGGTGCGCGAACGGGCGTGAACCAGGGGTGTCAGCCGCGGTCGAACACGTATTCCCATTGCCTCTGCCCCTGTTCAAGCGCCGATTGGGAGCAAATCTTCGCGAATTTGGGCAAGATCACTGCAAGGGATTTGTTCACCAGACCAAGCTTTGTCTTTTGTGTATGGACGACGTGCGGTTTTAGGCTAGGGACAGGGAGTTGTAGCGTCACCAAGGTGCCAGTGTCAGAATGCCTGGTCCCGAGGTTAAGCTGCGCCAAAACCGTGTCAAATGAATTTGGTTTGAGTTCAAACTTTCCCAGAATGTGTTCAAGGTAATTTGTCACGACTTTGATATTTGGATCTTCTGGCTTTGAGTTTTGAAAAGCAGAGAACACAGAGGATCTTTGAGAAGAGGTCTGAAATTCAGAAATTCAGAAATCTGAATTTCTCTAAAGGTTCATTGATCAAGGGCTGATTTGGGGATTTATTTGAGTTATTTTGGCTAAGCCTTCTCAATCTTTCTTGTTGCTTAATAAATATACTTTAACTTATATATTTGGCTCAACTCAAAATTTTAAACTTTTCATCCTCTTTTTCATATTTTCTTGAATTTTGTTCATGGGGCTTACTTAGGGTTTTGAATTAGGGTTGCACATTCTTATCTTTCAAAAGTCTCAATTGTTTTGATCATGACACTTTTAAGTATATACTTGGTGAATTCTTTCTCACTTAAATTGTTTTGATGTTCATGCTTACTTTGGTTCACATAAAATGATGGTTCTTGGTTTGGCATTTGAGAAAAACCCTGAGTGACACTGGGGTGTCACAGCCTTCCCCCCTTAAAGGAATCTCGTCCCGAGATTCGGGCCAGAGTCCTTTCGGGGTGAAGCGAAGGGTGAGACTGATAGAAAAAAGGGCGATGATTGTTATTATTAGGGCAAAACTGCTCTTCGAATGTCATTCTCTTTGCAACTTCAGAAGGAAGTCCTTTTAAGTTTTACTTTATAGTTACTTCATTCTGAATTAAGATCATATTTTTGGAAATTAGATTCGAAAGGCAGGAGGAGGGGTTGGGGTTGATTCCGTACCAGCTTCCTTAGGTAGGCAATCGGGGAAGTTGGTTCTCAGGAATTCCTCGGTTTCCCAAGTAGCTTCCTCCTCTGAGTGATTACTCTACTGGACCTTGAACATCTTGATCGATTTAGCCCGAGTTGATCTTTCCTTGCAATCCAGAATCTTGGAGGGGTACTCTTGGTACGAGAGATCTGGCTCTATCTCCAATTCTGGCTCTGCTATGATCTCAGTCGGCAATCGAACACACTTCTTCAGCTGAGATACATGGAATACACTGTGAACGGCAGACATCTTTGAAGGTAACTTCAGCTTGTATGCCACGGGTCCACATGCTTCGATGATCTCATAAGGTCCAATGTAACGAGGGGCTAGCTTGCCTTTGATCCCAAACCTCTGCACTCCCTTGGTGGGTGATACCTTGAGGTATACGAAACTTCCCACCTTGAACTGGAGAGGTTTCCTTCTTCTGTCATGATAGCTCTTCTGCCTGGCCTGAGCAGCTTCTAGATTCTTCCTGATTAGCTTGACCTTCCTTTCGGCTTCAGTCACTAAGTCAGGTCCAAAAACTTCTCTTTCACCATGTTGAGACCAATTGAGTGGTGTCCTGCACCTTCTTCCATAGAGAGCTTCAAAAGGTGCCATCTTTAGGCTGGATTGATAACTATTGTTATAAGCAAACTCTGCCAAGGAGAGGTGCTTATCCTAGTTCTTGCCACAATCGATCGCACAAGCTCTCAGCATATCCTCCAGAATCTGGTTTACCCTTTCCGTCTGACCATCAGTCTGTGGGTGGTAAGCTGAACTCCTGATTAGCTTGGTTCCCAAAGACTCTTGCAATTGTTCCCAAAATCTGGCAACAAATTGGGCTCCTCGGTCAGAAACAATGGTCCGAGGTAATCCGTGCAAACACACGATCCGGTCGATATACAATTCTGCATACTTCTGAGCCTTATCAGTGGTGTGCACAGGAAGAAAATGTGCCACTTTCGTCAATCGGTCCACAATAACCCAAATTGAATCATGATGACGAGAGGTGTTGGGCAGACCCACAATGAAATCCATGCTGATGTCGTCCCACTTCCACGAATGTACGGACAGTGGTTGCAAAGCTCCAGCGGACTTCAAGTGGCTTCCCTTTATCCTCTGACAGGTGTCACACTCTGATACATACTGGGCTATCTCCCTCTTCATTCTGGTCCACCAGTACAAAAGCTTCAAATCATGGTACATCTTGGTGCTTCTCGGATGCATAGAGAATTTGGAGAGATGAGCCTCATCCAAAATTTTCCTCTTGAGATCCTGGTCCTTAGGAATTACCAATCTGCTTTTGAACCATAACACACCTTTCTCATCCTGGCGGAAACAATTATACTTCTCAACCTTCTGATGGAGATTCTTCTTGATAATCTGCACTCCCTTGTCACTGAGCTGGGCCATGATAATCTGGTCTTGCAAAGCTGGCTCAACAGCAATTTGAGACAAAGAACCAGAAGGAATCACTTCAATTTGCATCTTGCTCAACTCATCACACAAGGTGTTAATGCGAGAATCCATCAGAATACAGTTGCATTGCAACTTCCGACCCAATGCATCTGCTACCACATTAGCTTTCCCTGGGTGATAATGTACCTCCAGGCCATAATCCTTGATCAGCTCTAGCCATCTTCTCTGCCTCATGTTGAGATCAGCCTGAGTAAAAATGTACTTAAGGCTCTTATGATCAGTGAAGATGTTGCAGTGGGTTCCCATTAGATAGTGCCTCCACATCTTCAATGCATGAACCACTGCTGCTAACTCAAGGTCATGAGTGGGATAATTTTGCTCATGAGGCCTGAGTGCTCTTGAGGCATAAGCAATGACTCGGTTGTCTTGCATCAAGACACAACCTAGCCCGGTGCCAGAGGCATCACAATATACATCAAAAGGCTTGCTGCTGTCGGGTTGCGCCAATACTGGTGCTGTGGTCAGATGCTGCCTTAATGCATGGAAGGCATCTTCGCACTTCTGACTCCACACAAATTTGACTTCTTTCTTCAGCAACTCAGTAATAGGCTTCGCAATTCGAGAGAAGTCCGGAATAAATCTTCAGTAGTAACCAGCTAATCCCAGAAAACTCCGAATCTGGCGAACAGTCGTTGGTGGCTTCCAATTCATCACCTCTTGCACTTTATCAGGATCAACAGCTATTCCAGCCTGAGAGATAGTGTGACCCAAGAATTTGATTTCCTTTAGCCAAAAATCACACTTGGATAACTTGGCATAAAGGTGGTGTTCTCGCAGACGTTGAAGCACTACATGCAAATGCCCGGCATGTTCTTCTTCGTTCTTTGAGTACACCAAAATATCATCGATGAAACCCACCACGAACTTGTCCAATTCCGGCATGAAAACAGAATTCATCAGATACATGAAATATGCTTGTGCATTTGTCAGCCCGAATGACATCACCAAGAATTCATATAGCCCATATCTGGTTGAGAATGCCGTCTTCGGAATATCACTTGCTCGTATTTTGATCTGATGGTAGCCAGAGCGAAGGTCTATCTTGGAAAACACCTTGGCCCCGACCAACTGGTCAAAGAGAACATCAATACGAGGCAAATGATACTTGTTCTTGATAGTTACCGCATTAAGAGGGCGGTAATCTATACACAGCCTCAAGGTTTCATCCTTCTTCTTCACAAACAGTGCTGGACATCCCCAAGGCGAAGTGCTTGGGCGAATGAAACCCTTATCTAGCAACTCTTGCAATTGCTTCTTCAACTCTGCCAACTCAGCGGGTGGCATTCGGTAGGGCCTCTTAGAAATTGGGGCCGTTCCCGGTTGCAACTCGATGGCGAACTCAATATCCCGGTCCGGTGGCATTCCTGGCAATTCATCAGGGAAGACATCTGCATACTCACAGACCACTGGGATCTTCTTCAGGGGTAACTCCGTCATAGAGAAAGTACATGACTGAGAAGAACCCTGACTAGGCAGAATCAAAGTGAAATTTCCACAGAAAGGAGAATTAACATCCACGGTACGACTGGCTATATCAAGCACAACTTGGTGCAAGGTCATCCAATTTGCCCCTAGAATAATGTCCACATTTTCCAATCCCAACACAAGAAGAGTGGTTTTGATAATGTGGCTTCCCAGTTGAATAAGCACACTTTGGTTTAATTGATTAGTTGCAATTTTACCCCTAGGTGTGACTATCATGAATGACCCTTTTGAGTGAGAAAATGGCAGTTTGCAATTAGCACTGAACTTTTGGCTAATGAAACTATGAGATGCACCAGAATCAAACAGAATTAAAGCAGGTTGATTATAAACTGAAAAGGTACCGGTCATGATAGGAGCTCCTTCTGGCACTTCCTCTAGAGCAGTGAAGTTCAGCTTCCCTTGCCTGACTTGCACCTTCTGCTTTCTTCCCTTGTCTTGATTTGGTGCTGGCATCTGCCTCTGCTGGTTCCTGGGACAATTCTTGGCATAGTGGCCCACATTGCCACAAGTGAAACACTTGTTCCCATTGCCCTGGCGGAACTGCTGCTGCTGCGGAGGCTGATTGTTTCTTGGGGCGGGAGCTGGGTAGCGGTTGGGTGCCGGCTGCTGCTGCTGCTGAGGTGGCCTGATCACCCATCTGCCTGCCTGCTGCTGAAAACCCCTGCTCTGATTGTGAGAAACAATCCGGAACCTCTGAGCCTGAGCGGATGGTGCTGCCATTGGTGCCTTTCTCTTCTTCTCTGCCCGGTGAGCAACAATGCAATCCTCCTGAGAGATGGCCATATTGACCAACTCATTGAAGCTATCAGCCCAGACAGTGTTGAGTCGTTCTCGCAGCTTGGTATTGAGACCCCTGCGGAAGCGATCCCTCTTCTTTTCATCAGAATCAGCATGATACCCTGCATACTGGCATAAGTCATTGAAGGCTTGCGCATACTGCAGTACCGTGCGGGTTCCTTGATTGAGGGCCAGAAATTCATTCAACTTCCGATCAAGAATGCCAGCTGGAATGTGGTGTCCTCTGAAGGCAGTCTTGAATTCCTCCCAAGATACTTCACGATCAGCGGGGAGCATAGCACGGAAGTGGTCCCACCAAGTCCGAGCAGGGCCGCGAAGCTGCTGTGCGGCGAAGCGAGCCTTGGCCTCATCAGGGCAGTCTCCTGTGAGGAGGGGAAACTTGGACTTGACGACGCGAAGCCATACGTCGGCGTCCAACGGATCCTCTGCCTTGGTGAACAAGGGCGGCTGCGTGCTCAGAAACTCCTGGTAAGTTGCCATAGCCGGAGGTCGCTGATGCTGGCCTCCACCATGATGCTGTTGGTGGGGCTGGCGCTGCAAGAGCTGTCGCAGAATCTCATTCTGCTGGGCCATCAGCTCCTGCACTGTGGGAGCTGGGGGAGGTGGCGGGGGAGCTTGCTCGTTCTGCCCACGACGCTGCCTAGCTGCCATCTGAAAACAGATATTGTCGCCATTGTTATCCCAACTCACATTTTCGAACGACAAGATATCATCTCATATGGAAGGAAAAATGCCATAATCATAATATTGGGTTCGAAATGAAGATAACACTGTGACAAAGATCCCACAGATATCAAAAGTTTACAGGGTTACATCAATCAGGGGAAAGTACCCATAAGCCTAGTCCAAAATGTGATACTACTAAGCTCGCATAGGTTGCTATCCGCCTAAAAATGTCAAAGCGACTGCTTAACCCTGAGCGGTGGAAGCGACACTGGATACGGGTGAAGGAGGCATCGCGGAGGTAGTCCCATTGGCACCAGGGGCTGGTCCTAGCTCCTCGGGAGCCTCTTCTCCCTCGCTTCCTGCTTCATTGGCCTCCATCTCCAGGTGGTGCATGTCCAAGTGGTCATTGGCTTCTTCGAGTTCCCTCTGCACATCGTGAAGCTGGTTCTCTAAGACATCAATAGTGTTGTCTCGGATCTCCACTTGCTGCTCCAGGGTAGCGATACGCTGGCTCAGCCTCTCCACCTGCAGATCCTTCTCCACCAACTCTGTGGATAGGTCGACCACAAAATCTTCCCGACTGTCGAGAGTGAGCTTGGCAGTCTAAGCGGTGTTAGCAAGAAGTGTCATAGCATCGCTTTGAAGGGCCTGAAGGCGGTACAGCGCACTCATGCACTGAACAGTGACCCTCCCGACCAAGTCAGGATACATTGCCCACACATCCTTCACATGGCTCACGCGGTTACACCATATGGGATCATCCTTCTTCTCAGCAGGGAAGAGTCCCAAGGGGTGCATCACCATCTCCAGGGGATGGTAGCCACAGAAAGTCATCAGAGTCTTCATGGCTGCTGCCTCAACGGTGTCGTCCGTCCTGAGTCCAATCGTCTCAGAGTCAAGAGAACGCCAACCCGGCTGAAGGGGATGAGCCTCCAAAGTTAGCCAGACCCGACAATGAGGTACCCGATGCTCCTCATACAACTGCACTGTGTACAAAGGGGGCGTAGGGTAACCGGCGGAGTTAAGCACTTCCCACAAGATGGAGGGAAAGCCATCGCGAGAAAGGAAGTCAGAACTGAAACGAGAGTCTCCTCCACTGGCGGGGGTGGGTGAATTCATCTGCGGAAGGGAATCAAAGATAAAGATTATGGTGGAAGGAAAAAGAAAAAGAGAGTCCGGATGATTTTAAAGAAAAAGGGTTAGCTCAAATTTTAATTCCTCTTGGTGTTTTATAATGCATGCATGCTGTAAGAAACGTTGCCTCTCACAAGAAAATAGGGTGCCTTTTTAGGGCATCCTAGAAATATAAGTATTGGCCCACAGGGCCTAATTAATTAGCCACCTAGTTCTCCCTCTATGCCTAAGGCCTTTCGTCCTAGGTCTAGCGGTCTAGTCCTGACGATCCGTAACAGTTTCTAGGCAAGTTTTAGATTTTGAAACTTGGTATTCATGGTTTATTGCCCTCCTCTGTGGTGGAATTTGCTTCGATACCAGCTATGGCAGAACCACCCGAATTATTCCAGCTTAAGTGTCTAAGTCACGCCTCAGGGGCCGTAACACACTTAAATCGGAATAACCCGTCAGTCCTTCAGATCTAGTCTGATAGAGCCACTTAACCAGGATCAAATTCCACAATCTCACTCGAAGGTGAGTCACAGAAGAAATACAATAAAACAGGAAACCTCAAATTAAGTACTGAGTTATTACATAAATCGGAGTTTTTGAGTAGCAAATAAAGTTCATAAATTAAAGTGCAGCGGATAATCGATGTCGTCGGTAATGAGGGAATGGGCAAGGCCTGGCCCACTACTCCTCATGCTCCTCTCCTGCCGGAGCCACATCCCACTCGACCGTCCAACCCGGTGGCAGGGTGGTAGGCCAAGTCACACCATCAACCAAATCCTGCATGGTACCTGCAAAAATGGTGCCACAAGCAAGGCTGAGTATACTAATACTCAGCTAGACTTAACCGGTGTGAGGAGTCTACTCCTCTACCTCTATACTATGCAGCTGTTTGGCTGAGGGGTTTGGTTTGCCAAAAGCACTAGCTGTTTCTAAAATCAATTTTTAGCTTTTCAAATTCTACCATCATTAACTTAGCTAGATTTGCTCCTTCTAAGCATACATGGTAACAAGCAATTAGTCCAATCAACAAGTTATCTCATATAACCACATTTCACTTCTTACTCGATGCAGTACAAGGAATCAAGCAGTCTCATTAGCTGCGAGAAGCAGACGATTCGAATCGAGTTTTAACCTTGCAAGGTAAACCTAAACACACGGCATGTCAGGGTACTCCGACCCCACACATGACAACCGTCCCCATCGATTCCCCATTCGCGTCCAGGCCTCACCGCCTTGGCATACAATGCTCCACTGACCCCGGCTGCCGCCGTGTAGTGACCACACTTGTACCCACCATAGCTAGCATGGGAGACCTAGTCTCAGGTCGCATGAGGGATAAAGTCCGCGCCCGGCTTCACTCAGGTACTAGGTTTACCGGTTACCATTTTTCCCGGCATGTGCTTAGTACGTTCAAAAGCTTGACTCAGGTATCCACACATTAATCCTTAATTCATTTTTTCCCGTCTCATGGACAAGGCATCCTCCCTGGATCCAAGTCCATAGACCAACATAAATCCCGTTATCAAGATGAATACAATCAATTCCTGACCTCGCGCGAGTGCTAGAAAAATCACTCGACTTCTACCGAGATCCTGATTAGCAAGCAGCTACTCGACCTAGCATACTAGTATTCATCTCAAAAAGGAATCCTATGTTCATGCAACTAGAGGTTTCAAGCAACTCCTACACTTAAGTGCACATTGCAATCCTACAAGCATTAAGTGTAGTAAAGTAGCATATAATAACATGGTTATGCATAAAACCGGGGCTTGCCTTCAATTGCTGGGGCTGCGGGGAGATCCTCAATAGCAGCCTCTGAAGCCTGCTCCTGGTCCTCCTCTTGGACAGGTCCTTGCTCGGGGATGAGCACGTACTCTCCGTCGGCAAGATTACAATCTAATGAATGCAATGCGTAAGATATATGCATGATATGATATGTGCTTTTAGAAATTACAACTTTAGAGGTGTATGGTCTTTTGAGTTCAAACAAGTTAACTTTACTTATGTAAAACCCTTTAGTGGTATACTTGGTAAATTGGGTTATACTTAGCTAAGGTAAGGGGTAGGTTTATTTTTGGGGTTCCACTGAATTCTTTTTAAGTCTTAGTGATAAATGATAAGTTCTCAAGTTAGACTTATTGAGGTGGGGTTTATTTCTTCCTTCCTTCTTCTTTTATTCTTTTAATGTTTAGAGTAGGTTTGAACTACAAGTTGCTTTTATAAAATTCCAAAAATTCCACAAAAATTACAGTGGCTTGTTACTGGTGGGTGCTGCTCTGTCTCAAAATTTGGGAATCAGAAAGTGAATAGTTTTCTCTGGACAAAATTATTAAACTCTAGGGCAGAAGGGGTGCTTTGAACTACAACTACTATTTAACAGTGGGTAATTCTCTAAAACTTATTTTTGCTGGCTTTTAGGTGTTACAACATGACTTGATACAAATTTCTAGCCATTACTACTTTTTAAATATTTTTCTATGGTTTTCTCAAGTTTCTAGCCAAATGGGTGCTTTCTACTACCACTATATTTGAAAAATATCAAACAACAGAGTTCTTATTTTTCTTAGTTAGTATTTTGTGCAAGAGCAATCATTCTGAAGTTTGGCCTCTTTTTGCTTAAGGGAAGGGGTGGTTTGCATTATGTGAATTAAATGGCCTTTCTCATAAATTACTAGCAAAAGGTATGGGTTTACTTCTTTTTCATGGGTTTGCATTTTTCTCTGGTGGTTTATCTCATCATGGACTTAGCAAATTTTTGGTTGCCCATTATCACATTGATAGGGGTTGTTTATAATTTATTGGAAAAATGCCTTATTATTACTCTGTATTTATTTTCCCTACTTAAAAAGTTGGGCTGGGGTGTTCTGTATTTTTGTAGTGGGGCTCTGGTGGTTGTAAGTTCTCTGGATTTTTATTAATCACTTTGGTTATAGTTTTGCAATTCTAATAATTGATTTTCAGTCTATATAAGGCTAAACAAATCATCTTAATTTAAAACTGGTCCAAATTAATGGTCTCTGCATTTTTCCTAGGTTCTCTGCTGCATAAGTAAACTAGGAAAAATATTATTAATCACTGTTCATTAATTTCTAAGGCCTTTCTGATTTTCTCTAAGTTTTGGATAAAATAGCTTTAAATGAATAACTACACCATAATTTCTAATGCTGGGGTTCCTACTATTTTTAAACAGTGTCTAATTAAGGTTTAAACATCTACAAATTTTCTTAAGTTCAGCACAGAAGAAAAACTAATTTCCCTTAATTAAATAAGGTTTAGTGGGTTTCTGTTTTTAATTTTAAACTCAAAAATTTAGAACAGAAAGCATAGGGTTTACCATTTTTAAATGATAGGTCACAAAATTCAGGAGCTAGCAAAATTGGTTTGACAACTTTTTATTAAGATTTCATCAAGTTATGGATTTTCTAAGTTCTCTGGTCATTTTAAAAAGAATAACAGAATTGATTAAATGGAAATCCACTTTGCACTGGGGTCCCTGGCGATTTTCTAAGTTTGTTTCGCGTATCAGTCCTTAGGTTACTATTCACATGAGTCACTGACATTACAGAAAACCCCTCGGGTTCTACAAATCCTAACCCGAGGTCCTTCTTCTACCTTAAACAGTAGCCGCGGCGGAAAAACGGGCGGAGGGGCTTACCGGCGGCGAGACTGCTCCGGTGAAGTGGTCGAGGATGAAGGGGAGGTCGCGGGGATCACAACGGTGTGCGGAACGCCGTCGGAGATGGCCGGAGTCGGTCGGTCCACGCGCGCAGGCGGGGATGCTCGTCGGCGGCGAGGAGACCGGCCTGGTCACGGCGATATAGTTCAATCGAATGGGTCAGAGAGGTCCACGGGATGCCAGAGAAGCTATGAGCGCAAGGAATTGGTCGGAGACTCACTGGATAGCTCGGTCCACGCGCGGCGGCGGAAGACCGAAGTCCGGTGAGGTCGATCTCGGGCCTCCGGTGAAGTCCGGCCGGGTCCGAGGGCTTGGCAAGCTTCACGGGCTACTGGCGGAGCTAGCCGAAGCACTGGCTTGCCCAGAGGATGGCTGGAGGGGGCTGGCCACGGTGGCCGAAGCTCTGGCGGCAATGGCGGGCGGAATTAAGCTCGCCGGAGCTAAGGGAAAGTGGCTGGCCGGTGAGGATGAGTGCGGGGCGAAGTGGGGCGCGCCTGGGAAGGCTTTATAGGCACGGCGCGGTGCACAGGCGGTCGTGGACCGGCGAGTGCGCGCGGGCGTGCACTGGGAGGCGCGGTGCGCGAACGGGCGTGAACCAGGGGTGTCAGCCGCGGTCGAACACGTGTTCCCGTTTCCTCTGCCCCTGTTCAAGCGCCAATTGGGAGCAAATCTTCGCGAATTTGGGCAAGATCACTGCAAGGGATTTGTTCACCAGACCAAGCTTTGTCTTTTGTGTATGGACGACGTGCGGTTTTAGGCTAGGGACAGGGAGTTGTAGCGTCACCAAGGTGCCAGTGTCAGAATGCCTGGTCCCGAGGTTAAGCTGCGCCAAAACCGTGTCAAATGAATTTGGTTTGAGTTCAAACTTTCCCAGAATGTGTTCAAGGTAATTTGGCACGACTTTGATATTTGGATCTTCTGGCTTTAGTTTTGAAAAGCAGAGAACACAGAGGATCTTTGAGAAGAGGTCTAAAATTCAGAAATTCAGAAATCTGAATTTCTCTAAAGGTTCATTGATCAAGGGCTGATTTGGGGATTTATTTGAGTTATTTTGGCTAAGCCTTCTCAATCTTTTTTGTTGCTTAATAAATATACTTTAACTTATATATTTGGCTCAACTCAAAATTTTAAACTTTTCATCCTCTTTTTCATATTTTCTTGAATTTTGTTCATGGGGCTTACTTAGGGTTTTGAATTAGGGTTGCACATTCTTATCTTTCAAAAGTCTCAATTGTTTTGATCATGACACTTTTAAGTATATACTTGGTGAATTCTTTCTCACTTAAATTGTTTTGATGTTCATGCTTACTTTTGTTCACATAAAATGATGGTTCTTGGTTTGGCATTTGAGAAAAACCCTGAGTGACACTGGGGTGTCACAAGAATCAGCCTTTAGGATGGCCCTTCTTATTCCCATTGCCCTTAGTTTCCGAAGCCCCAAAAGAAGTGCTTCGTACTCAGCAATATTATTTGTGTAACTGAAATCCAGTTTGACTGCAAAACATGTTTTTACTTTTGAAGGTGTCACTAGGACTGCAGCTGCTCCTGCTCCGAAGGTTCCCCAAGAACCATCGCAGAACACCGTCCAAGCTTCGGTATCTTTGCCTGTCCCTTCTTCGTGAGCCCCTGGCGTCCAGTCAGCTATGAAGTCTGCTAGCGCCTTAGATTGAATTGAAGATTTGTGCACGTAGTCGATGGTGAATTCATTGTGCTCCGCGGCCCACTTTCCAACCCTTCCAGTAGCTTCTTTGTTCCTCATAATATCCTTCAGAGGTTGCGACGAGGGAACAATTATATGGTAAGCTTGAAAATAATGCCGAAGCCTCCTGGATGCCATTAACACAGCATACAACACTTTCTCCAATTCTGTGTAATTTTTCTTTGATAAGCTTAATACTTCGGAGACAAAATATACTAGGACTTGCTTTTTAGTTTGTCCTTCAAGCTTCTCCTGTACAAGCGCCGCACTTACTGCAGAGTGCGAAGCTGCCACATACAATAGCAGAGGAGCCCCTGGCGTGGGTGGAGTTAACGTTGTCAGGTCTATCAGATATTGCTTCAGCTCTTCGAAGGCTTTCTGCTGAGCTGATCCCCATTGAAAGACTTTGGCTGACTTCAGCACTTCAAAGAATGGTAAATTTCTCTCTGCTGATCTAGATATGAATCGATTCAAAGATGCCAATCTTCCTGTCAGCCGTTGAGCCCCCTTCTTTGTGCTTGGCGGCTCCATCCGAAGAATAGCTTCGATTTTGTTCGGATTAGCTTTGATCCCCTTCGTTGAAACTAGACAACCAAGGAATTTTCCTTTCTTTACTCCGAAAACACATTTTTCTGGATTTAATTTAAGGCCGGCTTGCCTAAAATTAGAAAATGTTTCCTATAAATCAGCAATGTGATTTTCCTGCTTCGTGCTCTTCACTATAATGTCATCAACATATGTTACATTTCTGCCGATCTGAGAGTGAAGGACCTTGGATGTCATCCTGGTGATGCTTCCTCCAGTATTCTTGAGCCCCTCAGGCATCCAAAGATAACAATATGTGCCAATGGGGGTTATGAAGCTGGTTTTTGGCTCATCTTCCTTCTTCATCCTGATTTGGTGGTAGCCTGAATAACAATCTAGTAGACTCATGAGCTCTGACGAAGCTGCTGCATCCACTAGTGAATCTATTCTTGGTAATGGGAACTCATCCTTTGGACAAGCCTTGTTAAGATCAGTAAAATCAATGCACATTCTCCACTTGCCATTGACCTTCTTCACCATGACAGTGTTGGCTAGCCATTCTGGGTATTTTACTTCTCTGATGACTCCAGCACTAAGAAGTATTTTCACTTCATTCCATGCACCTTCGGCTTTGTCATCAGACATTTTCCGAAGCCTCTGTTTTCTGAGTCTGAAGGATGGATCGACATTGAGCGAATGTTCAATGACATCCCTGTTGACACCACAGAGATCGTTAGCTGACCATGCGAAGACATCTTTGTTGTTGAACAAAAACCTTATTAGAGTTTTCTCCTGTTCCTCAGATAATTGAGAGGCTAGCAATACCTTCTGCTCTGCTATGTCTTCACATAGAAGCATGGGCTTCGGCTGATCGGCCGAAGCAGCCTTCTCCCTTCTATACTTATACTGGTCACAAGCTTTGGCTCCATCTATATTATGGATTGCTTTTGAATCTGTCCAATTTCCTTCAGCCTTTCTGGCAGCTTCCTGACTTCCATGAATAGAAATAGGCCCTTGATCCGAAGGTATCTTCACGCATAGATATGCTGGATGAAGAATTGCTTCAAAAGCATTGAGTGTCCCACGACCAATGATTGCATTGTAGGGGTACTCCATGACGACAATATCAAACACAACTTGCTCAGTCCTTGTATTGTTGACAAATCTGAAGGTCACCGGCATCGTGATCTTGCCAAGTGCTACGATCTGCCTTCCTCCGAAGCCACAAAGAGGGTGTGTAGCATCATGAATCGTATCCTCTGGCTCTTGCATCTGCCTAAAGGCCATGGCAAATATAATATCCGCTGCACTGCATGTATCAACCAGAACATTGTGGACCAGAAATCCCTTGATGACACAAGAAATGACCATAGCATCATTGTGAGGGTAATCTTTGAGCTGAAGGTCCTCCTGGGAGAAGGTGATTGGGATGTGGGACCATTTCGACTTGATGAAGGGTCCCTGCACCCTGACATGTTGTACCCTTCTCTGAGCTTCCTTCTTTTGTTTCTTGTTGGCCGGCTCTAAACATGAACCGCCTATTATCAGGAGCACCAGCTTCGTAGCCGAAGCAGCTTCAGCTTGGTTGTTGAACGAAGCCATCAGCTCAGAAAGTGGAAGTGAGTTCACCGGAGGTGGGCGCCAATGTTGGGGACTTGTTCTCAAATGCTAAGAGTCAAGAACAAGGCAACACGAAGTATTAAATGTTAATGCCCTTTGTCCTTCGAAGCATTATTTCCCTTAGGATATAACGATCTTCAGACGAAGGTCATGAAGGACATACCTTCATCATCACGGTTATAAGATAGTGAAAGATGAAAGATGAAACATATAAAACATGAAGGATAAACACAAATAAACACGTAATAACATTCATATATTATCATTATATCAACATGGATATTTAAATGTGATATTTAATTATATTTATACATTCGGCTTGATGGAAGGCAAAAATCCAAGTGTTGCGTGCGAGCAAATACAAGATAGCGTGAACAGTACGGGGGTACTGTTCATCTATTTATAGGCACAGGACGCAACCTGTGTGAAATTACATTTATACCCTTTACAATCGATTATAGTCATGACATAAACTATCATGGGTCTAATGGTCATTTCATCTTTAAGTCTGTTCACTCCTTCGTCTTGAGACATGTCACTTTGCCGAAGTTTTATGGGTGATAGCTTCGGCACTGTTCTAGAGAAGATCTGCCGAAGGTGTTTCTTTCCCCAGGATCTTCGGCTACGAAGCATACCCCCAACAGGTAATATAAAGTAAACTACCAATTATTGAGCGATAAAGTTTTTGATCAACCATAGTACCTCCCTCATCTAAGTCTAGATGACCATTTGTTGCCATAGGAGTCTTGAAAGGCTTTGCATTCTCTAAGCCAAACTTATTGAGCATGTCCTTCAAATATTTTGATTGACTTATAAAGATTCCATCTTTCAATTGTTTGATTTGAAGACCAAGGAAGAAGCTCAATTCTCCTATCATAGACATTTCAAATTCTTTTGACATCATTTTTCCAAATTCCTCACAAAACAATTCATTAGTGGATCCAAAAATAATATCATCAACATAAATTTGACAAACAAACAAATCTTTGCCAATTCTTTTAGTGAATAGGGTAGTGTCAACCTTCCCAATTTTAAAGTCTTTGGAAAGCAAGAAATCCCTAAGCCTTTCATACCAAGTGCATGGGGCTTGCTTAAGCCCATAGAGAGCTTTAGAAAGCTTAAACACGTGGTTAGGTCTTTTGGGGTCCTCAAAACCGGGAGGTTGTTCAACATACACTAGTTCACTAATCTTACCATTTAGAAAGGCACTCTTTACATCCATTTGGTAGAGCTTGATATTATGAGCACAAGCATAAGCAAGAAGAATCCGGATTGCTTCCAATTTTGCCACGGGAGCAAATGTCTCGCCAAAATCCAATCCCTCTATTTGAGTATATCCTTGTGCAACTAATCTTGCCTTGTTTCTTACTACTACCCCATCTTCATTGTGCTTGTTGTGAAACACCCATTTTGTACCAATAACATTGTGGTTCTTTGGTCTCTCAACAAGCTCCCAAACTTCATTTCGAGTGAAGTTATTTAATTCTTCATGCATTGTATTCACCCAATCAACATCAAGTAGAGCTTCATCTACACGGTTAGGTTCCATACAAGATACAAAATAGAAATTTTCACAAAATGAAGCTATACGAGAGCAAGTTTGAACACCCTTACTAATGTCACCCATAATTTGATCAACCGGGTGATCCTTCACAATAGAATGATGAATTCTTGATACCGTTTGATAATTGCTAGTTGAAGCATGAGGAGGAACCGAATGACTTGAAGTATCTTTATCATGAGTATCCATAATTTCATCATTTTGTTGGCTTTGGTGATCTTCTTCATTTAGGGTTGAAGAGGAAGGAATGCAACCACACTATTTTCATCATCTTCTTCCTTTGGCTTTATTTCACCAATGGCCATTGTTTTCATAGCATTTTTCAGTTGAGTTCCACCAACATCATCAAGATTATCACATTCATCTTGAGACCCATTAGTTTCATCAAACTCAACATCATAAGCTTCTTCAATAATACCATGAGTTTTGTTGAAAACTCTATAAGCCTTACTATTTGATGAATATCCAAGTAGAAAACCCTCATCACATTTCTTCTCAAATTTAGAGAGCCGACTTCCCTTTCTCAAAATATAGCATTTGCAACCGAATACTCTAAAATATGAGATATTTGGATTTCTACCAATGAGCAATTCATAGGGAGTTTTCTTCAAAAGCTTGTGACAATATAGCCTATTTGATGAGTGACATGCGATGTTTATTGCTTTGGCCCAATAAGAATCCGACACATTATATTCCGCTAACATAGACCTAGCCATATCAATGAGAGTCCTATTCTTTCTTTCAACAATGCCATTTTGTTCCGGAGTATATTTGGAAGAGAATTCATGTTTAATACCCTTGTCATCACAATATTCATCAATTCTAGCATTTTTGAATTCCGACCCATTATCACTTCTAACTTTCTTGATATCAAAATCAAATTGGTTTTGAGCCAATATAGCAAATGACTTGAATGTTTCAAACACATTAGATTTATCCCGAAGAAAGTAAACCCAAGTGAATCTAGAATAATCATCCACAATCACAAGACAATAGGAATTACCGCCAATACTCACAAACGATGTTGGCCCGAATAAATCCATGTGAAGTAATTCCAAAGGTCGATGAGTAGACATTTGACTTTTATTTGGATGAGTATTTTCCACTTGCTTCCCAACTTGACAAGAGCTACACAATTTGTTCTTCTCAAATTTCACATCTTTCAAGCCACATACTAAATCATGTTTGGTTAAACGATTGAGTTGCTTCATTCCAACATGACCAAGTCTTCTATGCCATAACCAACCTAGTGAGGCCTTACAAAATAAGCAAGTTGTGAGCTTTGCCTCACTAGATGAGAAATAAACAAGGTAAAGATTTTTATATCTAAAACCTTTAAACTTAAGATTGCTACCATCAACATTAGAGATAATAACATCATCAACAGTGAAATTGCAACTAAATCCTAAATCACATAATTGAGCTACGGATAATAAATTAAAATTCAAAGACTCAACCAAGAGCACATTTGATATGGAATGATCATTCGAAATAGCAATTTTACTAAAGCTTTTAACCTTTCCTTTGCGATTATCTCCAAATGTGATACTATCATAATTTGAGCAATCTTCCTCACTCATTTGGGTGAACATTTTCATATCTCCGGTCATGTGTTGAGTGCATCCACTATCCAACACCCAATGATTCCCTCCCGCCTTGTAGTTCACCTACAAAAGGAAATCAATCTCTTTTAGGTACCCAAACTTGCTTGGGTCCTTGGATGTTAGTGACCAAGGTCTTTGGCACCCAAATAGCTTTCTTCTTGTTGCCAACAATTGAAGTACCAACAAATTTAGTATGAACACCTTTTGCATTATGAGAAAGAACATAACAATGCTCAAAACAAGTGGAGGATACATTCTTAAGCTTAGGATAATTTTTCTTAATATGTCCCTTCTTGTGACACTTGTGACACACTTTGTCACATTCTTTCATAAACAATGTCTTTTGCTTTATAAAAGCATTCTTTCCTTTCTTGGGAACATATCCAAGACCCTCACGGTTAAGTGAGCACCATTGACTTCCAAATATGAAATCCAATTTAGCCTTTCCACCATATGCCTTCTCTAGATCATGAGTTAGAGCATTTACTCTATCTACTAACACTTCATTCTCAACAATGATTTGTGATTCATCAAGAGCCATATCATCATTCATAAGAAAATTTTTGCATTTATCACAAATGGAGTTAGTAGGTAGTGGTTCACTTGTAGGACTATC
This sequence comes from Zea mays, assembly GCF_902167145.1. Taxonomy (NCBI): domain Eukaryota; kingdom Viridiplantae; phylum Streptophyta; class Magnoliopsida; order Poales; family Poaceae; genus Zea; species Zea mays. Next base: position 116,355,605 of record NC_050096.1, read on the forward strand.
AAGTAAGTCACAAGTGACTCCAACATCCTCGGTGACCACCACAACTTCATGCACAATAGATGAGTTCTGAGCTTCCGCAAGCTTCTCAAAATTCTCTTTTAGATCGTTGTGAGAGGTCTTGAGCTCCTCAAAAGACACTTGGAGGTTTTTATATAATTCCTTCAAGGTCTTAAATTTTTCTTTTTCTTTGTGCATATAGTCATCGGCCTCACCTAACATTCTAATAAGATCATCATATGAATAGCCATCATCATCAACATCATCATCATCATTTATATCATTTAAATCGGTGATGATTTTTACCTTAGCATCTCCCTTTGCCATGAGACAATGAGGGGATGAGAAAAGTGAAGGAGCTTCCTTGATGGCAATTCCGGCATTAAGCTTGGATGAGGTGTCATCATCATCATGATCCGAGCTATCATCTGAATCCCATTCAACTAGGTAGGCTTTGCCATCTTTCTTCTTGTTGTAGAATTTCTTCTTCTTATCATCTCCATCTTTGCCCTTCTTCTTCTTGTTAGGGCAATTCATGGCAATGTGACCGGGTTCCCCACACTCAAAACATTTTGTATCATTGAAAGCATTTCTTCTTGATGTTTGGCCTCTTCTAGGTTGACCTCTCTTCATCTTCATGAATTTGTTAAATTTCTTTACAAATAGAGCCATATCTCCATCACTCTCACTTTCATTTTCTTCATCATCACTATCTTCTTTTTCAATTGCCTTAGAAGCTTTAGCTTTGAGAGCGATCGATTCATTCTTCACTTTCTTTGCCAAACTTATAGCATCGGCTTGAGATTTCTTGAATATATCTTGAGTAAGAATTTGCCCCAATACTTTGGTTGGAGAAGTTGTAGATAGATCACTTCTTACTAACATGGTCACAATGTTCTCATATTTCTCCGGAAGAGATCTAAGGAACTTATGAGTGAAATCCACATCCGGTACATTAAAACCAAGTCCCTTGGGTTCATTCACTATCTCATTTAACCGGTTGAACATATCGGATACACTTACATCTTCTTTCATAATGAATTGCTCAAACTTTCCTTTGCACACATATAGCTTGGCACTCTTCACAATTGTAGTTCCTTCATGAATTTCCATTAGCTTAATCCAAATCTCATGAGCGGTTGTGAGATTCTTGATACGGTTGAACTCATTTATATCAAGAGCATCATAAAATACATTCATGGCTTGATCATTTGTAAGAATGTTCTCATTGTCACTAACGGATGGTTCATCTTATTTCAACACAACAAACCCATCATTGACAATTGGCCAAATTTTTCCACCCATTGCTCTAAGATGCATTGACATTCTTATTTTCCAATAGTCGTAGTTATTCCTATCAAAATGTGGTGGCTTCCCAATATGCACATTGTTGTTACTAGCCATTTTGTCCCACTCCGAGATGATTAGATCCACAAACAATGGAGTCCTCGGCTCTGATACCACTTGTAGGATCTAGGACACCGGCTAGAGGGGGGTGAATAGACGGTTTTGACTAAAATAAAAAACACTAGGGAAATTTAATCAATATAACAAGAGGTATAAATTAACTAGTGATAACAAGTAAACAATCTATGAGAATCAACTAAGGTGATTGAATACTTGAAGAACAATATGTAAAATACTAATCACTTGCATGGCAATAAGTAATGCAAGAAAATAAAGACAACGGATTTTATCCCGTGGTATCGGCGATTTGCCGATCACCCCTAATCCACATTGAGGTGGACTTCAAGCTCTCACTTGCTCCTCTATCAAGACATGACTTGATCTTTGAGCCAAGTAGACAAGAAATCACTCAATACCTTGATTCCACTAATGTCACCTTTGTCGCTCCGGCGAGGTAGGCGCGAACCCCTCAGAATCAACACCGTGGCTCCTCCACAATCTTCTTGGAGAGCTCGGCGGAGACAACACCCGAGCCATCTAGGAGGCGGCAACCACCAAGAGTAACAAGCCGATGACGCTTGCTCGGTGTACCACCTAGTGCCTCAAGAATCACTAATGGATGCAAATGCACTAGGAACACTCAATCTCTCACTAGTATGCAATCTCAAGCAAGGAGTGTGAGAGAATGAGTTGGAGGATCACAAATGAGCTCAATGTGTGCAAGGAATGGCCAAGAGAGACCTCACACACGAGCTCCTCTTCTATTTATGGCACACAACTCAAATCCAACCGTTATGTGCAAACAACACATATTCTGCACACACGTGGACGGTCCACCCCCTAGGGCCGGACGGTCCGCCGTACACATAACGACTAGTTTTCCCGTTTGAAATCTGTTAGAGCTATCAGAAAAATGAGGTCCGAACAGTCCGCCAACCTTGGCCGGACCGTCCGCGACCTGGCAACTTGGAGCACCAGAGCTCTGACCAAGAGGAGTTAGCACACGCGGACGGTCCGCCCTACAAGGCCGGACGGTCCACGACCTAGGAGTCAATACTGTCCGGGCTTATCCTACGGACAGTCCATAGTACAAATCCCAAAAACCACAGAGTCCCTGCCCAATCCAATTTGGCACCTGCGGACAGTCCACCTTACAAGGCCGGACGGTCCGCGCAATTATTCTGGGACTGTGCCGAGAGCAGCCTTCTCTGGTCAGGACTGCGGACGGTCCGGCACCAAGGCCTGGACGGTCCGCAGTACAAATGAATAGGACCAGTCCGAAGTAAACATACTTCGGATCCCAATGGAGGATCGCGGACGGTCCGTCCTCATGGCCCGGACGGTCCACGCATCCGAAGACTTGGCAATTTTTCAAACATGCTTTTCAAATGATTTTTAACTCTTGAAATTGGAAGCGCTGTTAGTCCTCATGCAAATGCAACCACTAGATGCTCTATGAGGCACTAAGTTTTACACAGATCAAAGTCATTGACCCCTCTTAATAGTACGGCTATCTAGCCTACTAATCCGGTCAAGTATCTTCTCTAAACTCCTGGAGACCGGCAAAAACACAACCTATGTTATACCTTTGCCTTCACTTGATCCACAATCAATGCTTATAAATCTCCAAGATTTTCTATTCTATGTGGTCCAACCCTACATTCTTATTTCTCCAAGAACCGTTAGTCCACAAACAGTTGTCATTAATTATCAAAACATCACTAAGGGGCCTAGATGATTCACAACCGCGAACAAGTAAGGCTCGGGATCCCTTGGATTATAAATGAACGGCCAAGATTTTATGAGGCTTGATCTGCTCTGAACCGCACGATCAAGATCTAAAGGCACAGATTCCACCGACCCAACCAGTATGCGTGACCCAATCCCACGCGTTGGCAGTTGAATCAACGGTTCAGACAATACTTATGCCCATATCTAATCTTATTCGCTTAACCGCGATCGGACGGACAACAGAAACCCTAGCCGAACCATTTTCTTGAATGTAATCCCTGCCGAACGTTGCGAGATCGACGGTCCGCGACGCGCTTTCCTACCACTCCGTCATATCTCGGTGGCGCAGAGGACAAGCACAGCGGCGCCATTGCCGGCGACACGCAAATCGGTCACCACGGTGCATAGCTTCACCCAGACAAGTGCTATTCGAAGAGGAAGGTCGGGTGATCAACATAATCGGGTACTTACCCCTCAACACATCGTGGAATGTCACGGAGACGGTGAGCGACGGATTTGCGGCGGTGTCTTGTGTCCGATGAGGAATCGGGGCGGCACCACGTGGTCTTCCCGTATTCTGACGTTAGGGAAAGAGCCCACGTGCGAAGGTGATTCACCTGAGCCGTAACCCAGGTGCGCCGAGAGCTTCGCAGGTACGTATTTGTGGCGGCGACGAACTTCCTGGCGAACTCCCACTACACTTCCGCTGCGCCAACGATTAGTTTGTTTCCCACGGCCGGTTGGGATAGGAGGGTAGCGATGCCACGGTCTGGGTTTTATAGGGTCAGTCCCGCGGATCCCAGGCGGAGGAGGACCACGGACTCCACGCGCCTCGCGCGGGTTGTTGCTTTGCGCGCGCGAGGTCATTCCGAGGAAGAAGGAGACTCTGACGATGTGGGGCCCACCTACCAGTGATGCGCAGGACTGGGAAAGCAAAGGGAGTGCGCGTGTGGCCACTGCCCACACGGGCCTGCATGTCGGTCACAGGAAGATTTCTGGGCCGTGCGCATGCGTGGAGAAAAAAAGAAAGTGGGTCGACAGTGAGGAATCAGCCCATTTAGGTTAGATCTCTTTTTCTTTTTTTATTTTCTTCCCTTTCTTTCCAAATTCTAATTTGAAGTGTCCCTACCAAATTCAATTCCTGTTTTGCACTTTCAAATTTCCAAACATAATTTCATCATGAATAATACTTTCTCTGTTTGCCATATTATTATTTTTATTATTTATCTTCCTCCTCACCATTTAATTCAAAAAGAATTAAATGTTTTAGAATTATATAAGATTATCATAATTATCTTTCTCTAGCTCTTTCCTATTTTAATTTTTTCCAGAATTTCCAAATGTATCAATTGAAATCCAAATGTGAATATAAACCATATTATTTTAAATATTACTATTTTATTCTCCTTCTCATATTTGTCTCTAACAATAGTTGACTCTATTACATATTTCCTTTCTCATACTCCAATTCTCAAAGCACTATAATAAATATATTTGTTTATTTATTTTATAATTAATTTTTTCTACTAAGTTTGGTCTTACAGAAGGCGCCCTTGCACCCCTGCATCTATAGTCTAGATTGGTTTGTGGTTGGTGGCAGTCACATGGTTGGGACGATCGAGGTCTGGTTTGGTCCTAGTCTCAACAACTAGCAACACAAACAAAAGGGGATATCGGATCCCTTGTCTCACACACCTTTAGAATGGAAAAGTTTTCCTAGAATCCCATCAATAAGGATTTAAAAGTCTTATATTTTAAGATAGACTTGCTAGTAAATACTTTTGCTTCAACCATCTAAAGAATGACAGTCTTCAATCTTGCCGCCCTTTATAAATTGATATTGGTTTGCATGGACCACAGATATTATCGTACTTTGCAAATGGAGCTTTGTTAGAAGTTTCAAGCTATCGTTCAAGGGGAAGATCGTCCTATAGTCATTTACTATTTTGGAGAGCCTCAGTTTTCGGCATTAAGAAGACAATTAGCGAACCATTGATACATTCTTATCCAAATCAACGTTATCTTCGGAGATCTGTGACCAAAGTCTAATGAAATTTGCCTTGATAACATGCCAACACATTTTGTAAAACAGTCCTCGGAAATGGGAATCCATCCAGACGGACGCGCATGATTCAGAGGTATTTTTAAAAGAGTAGCGTTGATCTCCTCTTCAGTGAAGGGATCATCCAACGTTAAACAGCATATGCTTATATTTGTAGCGTGTTTGGTTTAAGAAATGAGATAGTTCATCATCTTCTCAATTCTCATTTTCTTGTTTGGTTTGTGAAATGAAATAAGTTGAGTCGTCACCATCTCATTTCTCGTAGACTAATAATTAGTAATAATATGAGGAATAAGTTTATTCCACAAAATTTGTAGAATGTACTTATGGTCGACCACTTTATCTAGAATAGATTGATTCTTTAAACCAAACATCACCTTAAAAACTCTCAAACTCTTTAAAAGAGGTCCAAAGAGCTGCAGCCATTTAGATCGACCACCTCATTTAAAATGGATTGATTGTTCAAACTAAATACCATCCTAAAATCTCCCAAACTCTTTTTAAAAAAGGTCCAAAGACCTGCGGCCTTTTAGATCATGATGAGTGCAATAGAATTATCCAACAAAGTGAGATGTGGAATACTATTACACCTTTGGGTTTGATATTGTACGTTTTCAATAAATCTAGTTAAACACGGGACTGTTCGACTTCGCAGGAAAGATGGCTTTCATTTTTTTAATTGACGGGAATAATTAATATTCTGGGATTAGTAATTTGACCTTTTCTCCTCTCATTTATAAATGATAATAAGCTGGTCGTTTGGTTTTAATCCGAAACAACTTATACTATTTCTACAATATTTTATCTGTTTGGATTACAGATATAGCAGACCAAATAAATATTTTTAATCCAAAGCGAATAGAGTCACTCTTTCACTGATAGATGACTTGTCTGTCGATAGAGGGAGACGCCTATGGTATCTAAAGTCTTAAAAGACGCTCTGATTTGGGCTTATCCACGCACTCCACGCGTACTTGAGTCCACGACTTGTCGACCCGTGGGAAGTGGCTCTCGAACGTGAAAATTTTATTGAAACACTCTCATTTGGGCTTCTCCCCGCACTTCGCGCTTACTTGAGTCCACGGCTTGTCGACGCCTGGGAAGCGGCTCTCGAACCTGAAATTTTTATTGAATTCGATGGAACCAGACGCTTGCGTCCGTGGCCCTCATCGCCTGGACCTCCCTTTCCAACACCGCCTCCTCTTCCACCCTCTCCTCCTCCCCTTCCGCGTCCGTCCCCAATCTCCGGTGGGCTCCTTGCCCCCACCGCCGGCCCTGCTTCTTCCCTCTCCCCTACGCGTGATGCCCTCAATGTCGCCGCCCTCTCTTCTTCACCATCGTCTCACTCGCCTCCTCCATCGCCGAGAGCCGGCCCTTCTCTATATCCGTCGCCATCACAGGCGGATCTGCCTCCCCCATGACCGACGACCAACGAGAGCGGCGTGCGACAGCTTTAGGCGATGAAGGTGGCCCACACCATGTCAGCCAACGACACACAGCGGTGGAAACACACAATGGCAGCCGACGACGCCCCTCCTCCGACGGTCGTGAGTGCCGTCTCCCCTCTCGCATCCTCCACCGAAGGCCTCGGGTCCGTTTTCCACTGCACTCTTCTCTGCTCTTCCATCCAAGCACGTATGCCTACCCCCAATTAGGCCATCGTCGGCCTCCTGCATCTGTCCCTCTAGGGATGGCAATGGGTACAAATATGGGTAAATAACCGCAGATAATTATCCATTGGATATGGGTATGGTGGAATTTGGTATCCGCGGGTACGGTTATGGATATAATAAGGTATCCACGGATAATTTTTTTGCGGTTATGGATATCCAGTATCCATACCCGTTACCCAATGGATATCTGACATGTGGGTCATCCAGATTTAATATATTATCCTAAATTCTAATTTTCAATTTTTATCTATGACATGTTGATTGGTGCTGAAATTATTATTTGATGATGATGAAATGATAATTGTTTTTGAAATGTGATAAAATTGTTGTTTGATGTTAAATGCTAAAATTGTAGTGGGCGGGCGGGCAATGGGTATCCGGCGGGTACGGGTGTGGGTAGAGATCCATACCCACGAACGTTTATGGGTACGGGTATGGGTTGAGTTTTGTGTAATGCCCAAAATTGATATAAGAGAATGGTAATAGGATAAATAAATAAGTATACTCCTATGCTAGAATTTTGAGGATTTCTTGATCTTCTATCCTTTATGCATATTCAACTAAAGGAATTAAAGTAGTCAAATGAAAAATAAATAAATATGTGAATGTGCATCCCATGCTGGTGTTCTTGAATGATTGCATGTGTACTCAAAATTTTGAGACAAGTTAAGTTTGAAAGGTAGAATTTGTAACACCCAAAATCCCATTTTGGGATTTTCTCCCAAGGAAAATGAGTTAAAGTTACATTAAGAATAAATTCCTTTCTTTTCAAAATATATTTCCCTAAAGAACATAAATTGTAATATTAAACTTATGGGTAGCTCGAAGCTTAGAGTTAAACTTTGAAAATTAGAGAAAACATCATCAAATATTAAACTCATGGACTATTTTTAAATAATCTCTTTGTGTTTAGGGACCTTATTTTAGTAAAGACCAAATTAAAGACTCTTATACAAATTGATTTATTTAGGATTATATAATAACCATCCACTAAGACATTAAGATGATTATTTTCTAGAATAGTATACATTTTGTGCATACAAGTGTTCATATTTAAAAGAAGTGGATTATTAGATAAAGTAAGATAATAAATAAAATTGATAAAATGAAACTTACATTTTATACTGTGGTTTTAAGTGCACATTTAAAACTGAGTCAAAGTTTGAATCGGTTTTGAATCTAGTTTAAAATCTACAAATTGGAATAGAAAATAGTAAGAGAAAACAAAAGAAAAAGACAAACCTTCATCTAGGCCAAAACCTCCTCTCCTCGGCCGTGGAAATAACCCATCTGCGTGGCCCACTCTCTCCACGCGGCCCACGCGCGCGCTAGCCCACCTCTTGCCACATCCACTCCTCTAGACGCCACCGACCGCCAATGACCCATGGGCCCCACACCCTCTTGGCTCGTCGCAACACTGTACACGTGTGTTCCCTATTCGTGCAACTGACTGGTGGGACCGCACCGTCAGTATCTTCCTCATCCCTGTAACCGAAGGCCGCTTCTGCCGGGAGCTCGTGTGCCTGACCGCGACCAGCTCAGAGTTTACCCATTGCCCTATAAATCAGTTGTTGGCGTCCTCCTTCGAACAGAGGCTAGGGCTAGACCACCACCGCATAACATTGTCGAGATCCGGGGGGAATTGACCTCGTCACGGGAGGGGATGGCCGCCACAAGCCACCGCACACCGCGACCCATTCCTGCGCTGCTGCTCAGGGGTTGGATGGAACTCGGTTGTATTCGTCGTGATCCATGGACCCTGTGCACGGAATCCGCAACCATCGGCGGGTATTTGGTGTCGAGAATTTATCGTCGGCGTGGTCAGATTGCCGCCGCGCTGCCGTACTCCCTGGACGGGATTCCCGTGCGGGCGATTCAAGGTAAGGATTTCCCGATTGTATTCACCACTCTTCGGTCATCGCGTAGGAGCTATCGTTGCGGGTTTAGGGTGATGGGGGCGCCGAATTGGGTCCACCGGTGTTGGCTCTTGTTCTCGGATGCTAAATACCAAGAACAAAGCAACACAATTGTTAATGATTATTGACCTTCGTCATTCGAAGCATTACTTCCTTTAGGATATAATGATGTTCAGATGAAGGTAATGAAGGACGTACCTTCATCATTTCACTGAGCAAAGATGTAAATGGAAACATATGAAACACAAATAGAATGTAAATAATCATTCCAAATCATTAGATTATTCATATTCTTATTTTGCAAACATGAATAAACATCAATAATGTTTATATTACATTTGTACCTTAGGCTTGACAGAAGGTGAAAAAGCGGGAGTGACGCGAGAGTGATTACAAGTCAGCGTCAACAGTACGGTGTTACTGTTCATCTATTTATAGACCCCAGGACGCTACCTAGATGAAATTACATTCTTGTCCTTGACATTTTACTGTTGACCATGAGGCAAGCTGTTGAGGACTAAGCATTCTTTCCCCTTTTAAGTCGATTTCTCCTTTCACCATTGTCATCGTGCTGAGTCGAAGCTCCTTTAGCCACAGCTTCAGAGCTAGCTTGTCCTTCGTTCAGACTGCACCTTCATCTCAAAGTCGAAGCCTCCTTTAATAGTCTGTGTTATACTGAAAAACATGTTAGTTAAGGTTTTGAGTACCTTCGGAAGAGGAAGGCCCCCAACAGTAGCCCCTCTTTGTATTAATTTCTTTTTGCATTTAACAAATTCAGACTACGAAACACCTTCCCTTCGCTAGAATAGCGAAAGTCAATGACATGTAGGGCCCGCCAAGTTGCAATGCGCTTGGGCATATAAATAGGAACCCGCAGCGACAACATTTGCTGCGCTATCTCAATCGCTTGTGCTATTTTTTTCAAGTTTAAAGTTCCTTGCTGTTGGGGGCCTTCATCTTCCGAAGGTCCTCAAAAACATGACTAACATGTTTTCTAGTATAGTATATGTTGGGGGCCTTCGGCTTCCGAAGGTCCTCAAAAACATGATTTAACAATGTTTCTAGAGTATGATACATGAATAGGTACCTTCGGACTTAGGTCAAAACCACAGTGTGAAGAAGCGCAAAGAATACGAAGGATGGCGCAGAGCCGAAGCTATGCGCAGGGGAGCTTCGGCGTGATAGCAGAAAAGGAAACCGACTTAAAGGGGAAAAGGCTATTTAGACCCCGATGGATTACTATAGAGTTATTAGCAAATGTAAAGGGCATGGGTGTAATTTTACATGGGCTGCGTCCCGTGCCTATAAATAGATGAACAGTGCTCCCATACTGTTCACGCTGACTTGGCATTTGCTTTTGCGTCACGCTTGTACTTTTACCTTCTTTCAAGCCGAAGGTACGTTTGTAATTTGTTATCATTTCTATTTTTCCATAATAATAAAATAGAAATGAGTTAATAACAATATTTAAGTGTTTATGTTATTTCTTATATCTTATATGAATCCTTCTTCATTATTTGTTGTGCTGATGAAGGTATATCCTTCATAACCTTCGTCCAAAACTCATTATATCCCAAGGGAAATAATGCTTCGAAGGACGAAGGACTTTAACGTTTAACAATTTTTGTGTTGCCTTGTTCTTAATTCATAGCATTTAAGGACAAGTCCCCAACATTGGCGCCCACCTACGGTGAATCCTTTTCGACCACCTTTGGCAAGCATCGACCTTCGTCATGCCGCCAAAGAAAGCTTCAGCGACAGGGGCTGCCGTTCTATAGCCGCTGGACCCGAACCAGGAGACCCTTTCTCTTCGAGAGGCCCGAAGCCGGAAGAGGAAGGCCACCAGTCCAACACCCCAAGAGGATGAGTTGGACCAAGAGATCAAAAATATGGAGATGCTTCATCAGCAAGTGCAAAAGAAGAAGGAAAAAATGGCTCGGCTAGCTGACCTACAAAGGCAGATTGACGAAGCCACTGAAGAAGTTCGTCATCTTGCTCAAGATGAGCAAAACTGAAGGCCCCAACACGGAGAGCTTCACCAAGAGGGCTTCTTCAACGAGGATGATTGGTATGAGGATTTCCATCAAGGAAATTTTACTTTTGATGATACTTCTCCTCTGTCAGCAGAACTACAGGCTACACCTTGGCCCCCGTCTTACAAGCCACCCCAGCTCCCCATGTACGACGGACACTCAGATCCAAAGCAGTTTCTGATGAGCTACGAAGCTACCATATCTTCATATGGAGGCAATACTACGGTCATGGCGAAATCTTTCGTCATGGCAGTCAAGAATGTTGCACAAACCTGGTACTCCTCTCTTCGGCCAGGAACAATCACATCATGGCAGAAGCTGAAGGACATGCTGATCACCAGTTTCCAAGGGTTTCAGACGAAGCTGGTTACTGCTCAAGCTTTGTTCCAGTGCACGCAAGATCACGAAGAATACCTTTAGGCGTATGTCCGAAGGTTCTTGCGTCTGAGGGCACAAGCGCCAACAGTGCCCAATGAAATTGTCATTGAGGCCATGATCAAGGGGCTTCGGCCAGGACCTACGACCCAATACTTTGCCAGGAAGCCCCCTCAGAACCTGGAGAAATTGCTTCAGAAGATGGATGAATACATCCGCACTGATAATGACTTTCGTCAAAGAAGGGAGGAAGCCTACAGATTCTCCGAGATGACCAGGGGCTTCGGAGGAAGGATTCATCCAAGGCATGTCAGATCAATTCACTCCACCCAGAATGACGACATAGGAAGCTAGCAACAGAGGCCACAGTATTCCTCGCAGGCTTCGGGGCAGCAACAAAGCTGTAACACCCCGTCCAATCCCTGGACCGGCGGTACTTACTCCTAACAGCTCTCTAGGATCATATATTGTCCCCACAGACCAACACGAGTCTTTTGTGTGTACTTTATCCTCACTCATGCGCACCCGAGAAACCTTCCTGGTCGGTCACCCATCCCAAATTGCTCCAAGCCAAGCACGCTGAACTTTGAGGTTCTTTCGAGACAGACTTCCAAAAAAGAAGATGCACCTTGTTGGTATGATTACACTGTTAATACTATTAAGCCTTGGGCCAGGACATCCCATCCCAGGGGCCAGGATATCACAATCCACCCCCCTTAGAAGACCGGCGTCCTCGTCGGTCAACCCCAATCCAGAAACCTCCCCTCTTGGCCACGTCTGTATGTCTAGTGTTGTCATATGTCATGCCATGTGACCACTCTAGGCCCACATGCGCCATGCGCCATATACCCGAACCCCCTAGCCCACACACGCTCGTGAAACCGCGAGGGTCGGTTCTGATACCACTTGTAACACCCCGTCCAATCCCTGGACCGGCGGTACTTACTCCTGACAGCTCTCTAGGATCATATATTGTCCCCACAGACCAAAACGAGTCTGTTGTTCCAAGCCAAGCACACTTAACTTGGAGGTACTTTCGAGACAGACTTCCGAAAAAGAAGATGCACCTTGTTGGTATGATTACACTGTTAATTCTATTAAGCCTTGGGCCAGGACATCCCATCCCAGGGGCCAGGATATCACAAAAGCTACCTTCGGCTGCCAGCTCCAAGGGGCAGAGGCGCCAGGGGCTTCGGAGGAAGGTTTGGGGATCAGCCTAGGAAGATTTATTGCCTATTTTGCGGTGAGGATAAGGGCCATACTACAAGGATGTGCCATGTCACCATCCAGAAACAGAAGGAGATAGTAGAAGCTGCGGCCCAACAGAACCAGCCGAAGCAAGTTATGCATATTGCTTCGTATCATTCACCGTACATACCAGAGTATGTGGGTAACCATCCTGCAGCTTTTGTTGCTTCGACAAGCCAACCTCAGGCATCTTGGCAACAGCCTCCACCTCCACCATCAATGCAAACCGCATATCCCCAAGGCCAGCAGTCAGAAGGGAGCCAGCACACTCACCAGCAGCGAGACCTCAGGGAGCAGTCTGAAGCTCGCACAGTCAACAGTACTGTGCCAGAATCGAAGCACATCTAGTAAGAGATATCCTACCTCTAAAACAGTTTTTGCATTTGTCATCATTTTCTTTTTTAGTAAGGAACAATCATTGAAAGCCTAGTTCTTTTGTTGTTTTCAATTTATTGTAATAGCTTCGTTATTGTCATAGCATAATATACCTCCTTCACAGACTCACGAAGTTCAAAAAGTCAGTGAAGCTCAAAAGTTATTCTCAAGGGAACGCGGGGTTCAAAATCACATTACAAGTTTTACCGAAGCAACAAAAGTCGTTCTAAGGAACGCAGCGTAAGTTTTACCGAAGGAACAAAAGTCGTTCTAAGGAACACAGTGTAAGTTTTACCGAAGCAACAAAAAGTTGTTCCTAAGGGAGCGCAGCATAAGTTTTCTGCTCAAAAGTCGTTCCAAAGGGAATGCAGCGCTTACAGCGAAAAGTCAACGCTGATTCCGCCGAAATATAAGGCGAAGCGCGAAAAGTCAACACGAATACCACCGAAATAGAAGGCGAAGAAGTTCAAAAGACGTTCCTAAGGGAATGTAGAACTTACAGCGAAAAGTCAACGCTGATACACCAAAAAATAAGCAGTGAAGCCAAAAAATAAACGACAAAGAGATTGTGTGTTCTACTGTGGGAATGTATGTATATATTCGGCACAAATATCATTTTGCATAGCATAACATCATCACATCATTCGCATACCATGACATCATACATCATATTGCATCAATGGCACAAGAAGGGGATACAATGTTGATCTTAGAAATTGTTTCGAAGAAGTTGTGCCAAGGCACAAAATAAGTTTTGAAGAAGTACAGCTTCATCAACTCTAATATCAAAAGAGATCTATTGCTTACGAAGCATAATGTTTTTACGGAATATGGATATTCTTCATAAAGCATGAAAAGAAGGGAAGGTGTTTTTTCGCCGAAGGCTCAAAAACGGTATGTACATAAAGTTTCATGCATCGTAAAGAATCGAATTACAAACAGCTTATATATTACATTCAAAACTACAAAATATTACACACTTTGTTCAGCAAATATTACATTAATATTCCAAATGTTTTTACAATAATAGCTATTCTTCTTTTAAAACTGCTTCCGCAGCTTCATTTAGTAGTCGAGTAACAGCTTCGTCCATAATAGCTTCGGCCATCTTAGTAATTTCATCTTCCTTTTTTGCTTCGGGGTCGGCCAATGACTCGAAGGGCTCCAGGGGAGGAGATAGTTCGGCTGTGATATAAAACATAAATAAGTCCAAAGTCACAAAAATCAAACATAAAGTTAAAAGCAATTAGGCAATACCTATCCGCCTTTCGAGTTCTGTAGTCTTTTCAGCTGCCTTTGTTGCTTCTCTAGCATCGTGAGTATCTTTTTCACTTTTCCTTATAATTTTGTGGGCCATCCCTCGACCGCCATTTTCCCAGATGTCGGTGAAAAATTTTCCACCAATTAAACTTGCTTCGGCCGAGGGGTCTTTTATATCTTCAATAGATAAGGCAGCTTCGGTTTGCGCCAAGGATTTTACGTGTTCGCAACCTATCTTCTCCAAGATAGCTGCAACTCCCCTCGCGCCAGAAAAGGCGTAGACGTCTCCACGGCCATTTAAAATTTCCTCAAAAGCATCGGCTTCGCCGCTGATCCATTCAATTGGGCCCTCATGATCGCCTCTTACGAAGTTGTCCTTGCTGGAGTATGCGCCAACGTCGGCGAAGCTTGTCTTTATTTTTCTCACACATTCTATGGATTTTTCATAACATCTTTTTTTTGAAGATCGAAGTTCTATAGCTGTTTTCTCCCAATAATTTTTCCAGTAATCACTAGCATCTCGGTCAGCTTCGGCAATTGCACATTTTAATTTTGCTTCTACCAGCTGTTTTTGAAGATCTTCAATTTCGCATTTCTGGGCTTCAGCTTGGGCTTTTTAAGTAGCTTCGTCTTCTCTTATCTTGTTCACCAACGAGTTCAATATTTTATCTTTTTTAAGACCTTCGTTCCTTAGTTCGATTACCTCAGAATGTAGGTTATTCAAAGCTATAGTGCATCCTTCGTCTTCAGCACTTTTTGTGCCCTGAGGACGTTGCTAAGAATGAGGCCCTATGAAAGGAGTGCGGTATTAAGTATAAGCAAATAAAAAATCTTTTGTTTTTAAAGTACAAAAAGTTCATTCTTGTACTTTTAAACTATTATATGCTAAGCTATCGGCCAATTCATCTTTTGATAGCACCGAAAGCCCGCCTTCTAGTGTCGGGAACCCAAAGCTTTTACTCATCTCTCGGCAGACATAAATCTCCTTGATGTCTGGGAGACAATACAAGAGGTCTTCTTCTCCGCTGCCGTTGAATATCAATGACCCTTTTGGATATTTCAGTCTCTGGGCATAATATTGAGCTTCTCGCTTTTCTTCTGCAGACAACATTTTTCCTGAAGCATGTCGTACAATATAATCGAGAGCTTCGGAAGATGCTTCGGGAATAGGAATGGCAGTTTTTTCAGACAGAATTTGTTCTGTAGATTATTTTTCCGCTTCTTCTTCTCCGATTTCCAAGGTTTTCTCCTTGGCTGGCTCTGAAGGCCCAGCTTCGGTCTCGGCATGACTTTGTGCATCTTCGGCTTCAGTTTGTTTTGTTTCAATTCGCGTTTTTGAAGCTTCGGCTGTTTTCCCTGGAGTAGAGCTTGAAGTCTTTATTTTCTCCAGTACATCTAGTACGTTGACCATCCTTTTCCTCTTGGGGTCGTTGTAAGATCCTTTTGCGCCTTTGGCACTGTCACCTCTGCCGAAGGGCTTATAATGTTGGGACTATGCTTCGTCGCCGAAGGTCTGGTAGGAAGAAACAGCTTCGGCTGAAGCTGTCCGCATGTGATGACCGAAGGTTCCTCTTCATGAAGCTTCGGAATTACAAACCGACATAAAAGTAGAATGACCTTTTAGTCCATAAATGTTTGAGTCGCTGTTGTAATCCCTTATGAGGGGCATGATTGTAATTCCTCACAGGCTGTGTCCCGTGTCTATAAATAGTGAACAGTATTCCTTTATTGTTCACGGATTCCTGTAATAGTGATCGCACCATTCGGGAATCAATCTTTTGCCAAGGCAAAGGTATAATTGTACCCAATGTTTGAATGTGTTAAATCGATATAATTTGAAAGTAATGTTGTTCGTTTATAATTTATTCACCTTTGACGCTTCGTATTTTATATTACTTTAAGATTCAATTACGAAGACTTAACCTTCGTAATCATATTGTCTTTAACCTTCGTCCAAGGCTCATTAATCCTTAAGGGAATAATGCTTCGTTGGACGAAGGACATTAACATTTAACATTTTTTGTGTTGCCTTGTTCTTAATTCAAAGCATTTGAGAACAAGTCCCCAACATTGGCGCCCACCTCCGGTGAACTCATTTCCACTTTCCTGAGACAATGGCTTCGTTCAAGAACCAAGCTGGAGCTGCTTCGGCTCCGAAGCTGATTCTCCCGATAACAGGCGGTTCATGCTCAGAGCCGGCTAACAAGAAACAGAAGAAGGAGGCATAGAGAAGAGTACAACATGTTGGAGTGCAGGGACCCTTCATCAAGTCAAGATGGTCCCACATTCCAATCACCTTCTCCCAAGAGGATCTTCAGCTCAAGGATTTTCCTCATAACGATGCTATGGTTATTTCTTGCGTTATCAAAGGGTTTCTGGTCCACAATGTCTTGGTTGATACAGGCAGTGCAGCTGATATTATATTTGCTAAGGCCTTCAGACAAATGCAAGAGCCAGAAGATAAGATTCATGATGCTACGCACCCTCTCTGTGGCTTCGGAGGAAGACAGATTGTAGCACTGGGCAAAATCACCATGCCAGTGACCTTCGGGTTCATCAACAACACCAGAACTGAACAAGTTGTGTTTGACATTGTTGACATGGAATACCCTTACAATGCAATTATTGGTCATGGCACCCTCAATGCTTTCGAAGCAATTCTTCATCCTGCTTACCTTTGCATGAAGATACCTTCGGATCAAGGACCCATTGCTATTCATGGAAGTCAGGAAGCTGCCAGAAGGGCCGAGGGAAACTGGACTGACTCAAAAGCAATCCATAATATAGATGGAGCTGAAGCTTGTGAACAGTACAAATTCAGAAGGGAGAAAGCAGCTTCGGCAGATCAGCCGAAGCCCATGCTCTTATGTGAGGACATAGCAGAGCAGAAGGTGCTGTTGGGCTCCCAATTATCTGAAGAACAGGAGAAAACCTTGATAAGGTTTTTGTTCAACAACAAAGATGTTTTTATGAGCTTTGCGGAGTTAACAGGGATGTTATTGAACACTCGCTCAATGTTGACCCATCCTTTAGACCCAGAAAGCAGAGGCTTCGGAAAATGTCTGAAGACAAGGCCGAAGGAGCTCGGAACGAAGTCAAAAGACTCCTCAGTGCAGGAGTTATCAGAGAAGTAAAGTACCCAGAATGGCTAGCTAACACTGTTATGTAAAAAAGGCCAATGGCAAATGGCGGATGTGTATCGACTTTACGGATCTCAACAAGGCCTGTCCGAAGGACGAATTCCCATTGCCAAGGATAGACTCCTTAGTTGATGCAGCAGCTTCGTCAGAGCTTATGAGTCTTCTAGATTGTTATTCAGGCTATCATCAAATTTGGATGAAGAAGGAGGATGAGCCGAAGACCAGTTTCATAACCCCCAGTGGAACATATTGTTACCTTCGGATGCCCGAGGGGCTCAAGAACGCTGGAGGAATTTTCAGCCGAATGACTGCGAAGGTTCTTCAGTCTCAGATAGGCAGAAATGTGCTAACTTATGTTGATGATACCATTGTAAAAAGCACGAAACAAGAAAATCACATTGCTGATTTGCAGGAGACCTTCGCCAGTTTTAGACAAGCTGGTCTGAAGCTGAATCCAGAAAAAATGTGTCTTTGGAGTAAAGAAGGGGAAATTTCTTGTATGTTTGGTTTCAACAAAGGGAATTGAAGCTAATCCAAGTAAAATTGAAGCTATACTTCGAATGGAGCCACCAAATACAAAAAGGGGGCCCAAAGACTGACGGGGAGGCTGGCATCTCTCAATAGATTCATATCCAGATCAGCAGAGAGAAATTTACCATTCTTCGAAGTGCTGAAATCAGCCGAAGTCTTTCAATGGGGACCAAGCCAACAAAAAGCCTTCGAGGAACTGAAGCAATATTTGATAGATTTAACAGCATTAACTCCACCAACACCAGGGGCTCCTTTGTTATTATATGTGGCAGCTTCGCACTCAGCGGTAAGTGCAGCACTTGTCCAGGAGAAGCCTGATGGCCAAGTCAAGAAGCAGGTCCCAGTATATTTTGTATCTGAGGTTCTTAGTTTATCGAAGAAAAACTATACAGAATTGGAGAAGGTGTTATATGCTGTTTTGATGGCATCCAGGAAGCTTCGGCATTACTTTCAAGCATACAATATTGTTGTTCCTTCTTCGCAACCGTTGAAGGATATTATGAGAAATAGAGAAGCTACTGGACGGATTGGAAAATGGGCTGCAGAGCTCAATGAATTTTGCATTGATTATGTGCATAGATCTTCGATCCAGTCTCAAGCGTTGGCAGATTTCATTGCTGACTGGACGCCAGGGGCTCAGGATGAAGAAACAAATAAAGATGCCGAAGTATGGACAGTGTTTTGCGATGGGTCTTGGGGAACCTTCGGAGCAGGAGCAGCCGCTGTGTTGGTCTCACCATCCAAAGTTAAAACTTGTTATGCGGCAAGACTCGATTTTAGTTGTACAAACAATATTACTGAGTATGAAGCCCTGCTTTTGGGCCTTCGGAAGTTAAAAGCAATGGGAATCAGAAGGGCCATTCTTAAAACTGATTCCCAGGTTGTTTCGGGTCATATCGACAAGAGTTGTAAGGCTAAAGATCCGAAGCTTGAAAAATATCTAGACACGGTCCGAAGGATTGAAGCTTCCTTCGAACGATTTTCTGTCAAAAATATCCCTCGAGGACAAAATGAGCATGCTGATTTGCTAGCTAAGTCAGCAGCACAGGGCTGCCCTTACCTTCGGATGTGTTCTTCGAAACAATAAAAGCACCTTCAGTGGAGCTTCTTGAAAGAGCAGTCCTCAATATATCTCCTGTTTATAGTGAAGACTGGAGAACTGAGATCATCTCTTACCTTCAGGGTAACTTCCTTTCAGATGACGAAACTTATAACAGGAGGATAGAGGCAAGAGCTCGTCCATATGTCATGATAGAAGGGGAGTTGTACAAGCATGGAGTTTGTGCTCCATTACTCAAGTGTTTATCTAGAGCCGAAGGCATAGAATTGATGAAAGAAATACATGCAGGCCTGTGTGGATCTCACATTGGGTCTAGGCCGTTACTTGGAATGCGGATCTAGGACGTTACTTGGAATGCGGATGAGCTTCGGCGATATTATGTATAACTCGATGTAATTTTTATATTTTTTATTTTTCTTTCATGGCACCCTTTTCCTTTCTGAAGGGGGAGAAAGGTTTTTAATGGGGCCGTCACATGTAATTTCCTTTTTAGCTTTATAAGAGCAAAATCCCCCAAAGATGTAAATGTAAAAACTGAGAACGCACCATCGAGTGCCGAAAAGAAACAGGGAAGAAGCTCGAAAGCCGTCCCTAAGGGGATGCGGAGCACGACGAAGCTACTAAAAAAGTCGCTCCAAAGGGAGCGCAGTGTAAGTTTTCTGCTCAAAAGTCGTTCCAAAGGGAATGCGGAGCTTACAGCGAAAAGTCAACGCTGATACCGCCGAAAGTAAAAGGCGAAGAAGCTCCTAAGGGAGGCTTACAGCGAAAAGTCAACGCTGATTCCGCTGAAGTAAAAGGCGAAGAAGCTCCTAAGGGAGGCTTACAGCGAAAAGTCAGCGCTGATATCTAATTGTTTCTAAGGAAATAACGGTTGTGATTATGGCTTCGGATATGTGTTTGGACATTCATTTGCACACCACATTACATCATAACATTTGCATTCATAAACATTCATCCAGGCATATGTAGGATAACCATCGTCATAGCATAAGTGGTTGCTTCGGCAAAAAGGAAAAAACTGTCTTTTGTACTTCGTTGTGTACGAAAAGAGGAGCTTCGGCAAAAAGAAAAAGCTGTTTTTTATGCTTCGCTGTGTACGAAAAGAAGGGAAGGTGTTTTTTCGCCTTCGTCTCAAAAAGATAATTTCGTCCACATCAAAGCACCTCATACATTAATGGAAGGGTAAGAGCATATTACAAGGTATGAACAAAGTTCATTAAGAACTGTTTAGCCATATTTACAAAAGTTATTTCAAAAGTTTCTTGAGTTTTTCTACAGTCTACTCCTACTGATCTTCATGGGGCCTCAGCTTTGGCGTCGTACTCTAAGCATCGGTCTCGGCTTCGTCATCCTACATGAATTAAGTTGTTGAGAGTCAAAACCAAGTTTGAAGGAAAAGGTAAGCACAAGGTATGATTTCTTACTGGTTCAAGATGACTCCGAGCTTCGTCTCCAGCCTTTTCTCGCCCGCCTTTTGTCCATATCATCTTTACAAATCTATTAGAAATGCTTCGGGCGAGGTCAGGAATATCATCTAAAATTGATGGTGATAGAGTGAAATTGGGCCTATTAACAATTTTTCCATGGTCGCAGCTAGCTTTCAGAAAAGCTGCAGCAGTGCCCCGAGAAGCTACCCAGGCACAGAAGTCACCGTGCCCGGCTATAACTTCGTCAAGCTCATCAATTTCACCCTCAATATGTTCGAAGGTTTTTGGTAAATCTTCAGTTGACGGGGTGAACTTCCCACTGCTAGCCCCAACTGAGTGGAAGATTTTTCTCAGTCGTTGAATACATTTATTGCTAAACTCCAAACATTTGTCTTGAAGGCTTGCCAATAATTTTTTCAAATCTGAATTTTGTTGGACTTCGGCTTCAAGTTTCGCATTAAGGTCTTGCTTTTCTTGTTCAAACTGTTCAGATTGGCAGAGAAGCTTCGTATTCAATTCTGCTATTTTAGCTTTGGCTTCTGCCAATAAGCCTTCAGTTGTCTGAAGCTCGAAGTTTTTCTTTTCAATAGTAGCTGATTGCTCTTTTAATTTGCTCTCTAAATTTTCAATTATAACCTCGTGTTTTTTGTCTTCCAGATCCTGCTGCATTTTCAAAGCTTTACTCAACAGCATACTCTGCATATAAACAACCTTTGTTAGAAATGTCTTCGTTATTAAAAACAATAAAAGTCAAGGGAAAAGTAGTTCACCTTGAAATTGGAATAAAATAAACTACCAACGATATGTTGTCGTCGGTAGCGGCTAATATCCGTTTCTAGCTTCGGAAAACCAATACTCCTTGATAGAGTACCGATAATCTTAGCTCCAGTTTGATCCCAGATACAGTCTAATTTTTCATCGTCAATACCCCCGAAGAGGAGTGCTCGTGGTTTATATCCGCAAGATTTGGCATATTCTTTAAGCTCTTCTATTTCGGTTTTTGACAGTTCTTGTCCAACTAAATTTTGAAACATGAAGGCTTCGTCCTCTGAAGTTTCGTCAGAGATTTCCTTTTCTTTCCCAGACACTGCGGCCATGGTCTCCTCGGCGGCAGTCGTAGCTTCTTCTGTGGCCATGTTTAGCAGTATTTTGTCGATATGTTCGATTGTGGTTTCCAAGTTCAAATCTTCGGTTGAGGTAGCTTCGGAAGCCGCGATCTCCGAAGGTGCGACTTCAATATTTGTTATTTCCTCAGCCGCTGGTATCTTCCGAGCTGAGGCTCTCGGTGGTGTCTTGTCAATGACTTCTGTCACTGCGATGATTCTTTGTCTCTTTGTTTTAGTTGTTTCCTTCGTTTTTTCGGGCTCCTTTTCCTTCTGAAAAAACTTCGTCAGTTGAGGCCCTAATGGACTTAGCTTCACAGGCAGGGATTCAGTCATTACCTTCAAAATCTCTTCCACGTCAGTGGCAGAGCGTGATGCGGGAGTCTCTTCTTCGTCGGATACTTTTCGCTTCGGAGATGATACTTTTCTCTTCTTCGGAATTTTCTTCTCTTTTGGTGGTTCTTTCTCATCTTCATTTAAAGCTTCGGTTACCCTTTTCCTTTTCCGGCCTTCGACACCTTTATTCAGTTGTTCGTAATCAGGGTATTCAAAACCCAAGGCGTCCAGCACTCGATTCAGTCTTCGTTTCGGACGGGTACCGAAGGCCGCAGTCATCAACTGATCTTCTTTTTTGGAGTAATTACCGAGTATTTCATTGCACATTATTTCAATTGTGTCCAGCCACTCTTGGCAAGGTGTTTTAAAGTATTTCTTAAACTTGTAATAGTAAGGTAACCGCACAAGTTCCCCTTCTTTTTTCTCCCCCTCTAGCTTCGGCATTTCCCATTCTTTTAAAGTAGGAAAAACCCTGAAGGCCAGGAACTCTTGAACCAGGTCTCTTGTGCCGATATGCTCTGAAATAATTTTAAACTCAGCCAGTGCAGCCCAAGTGGGACCTTCTAATGACATTTGGCATCGCGGTCTTGTTTCTCCGAAGATCAATTCAAGAGGGCTTTGTACCAGCTTCTCTTTGTCTTCGTCAACTTTCATATAAAACCATTCCGACTTCCAGCCTGCCGGCCATTTGCTTCGGTAGCTGATGACATGAAATTTTGTGGTTTTCCGATAAGCAAAATTATAGCAACCAAAGTTATCATGCAATCCATCTTTTCTAGCCTTCGTCTGGTAGTGCAGCTCATGAACTCGACAAAAGCTGTCGGCAAACGGCTCCATCGCTTGGCTTCGGAGGGCCCAGATATAAACACTAAGCCTAACGATAGCGTTAGGAGTCAGCTAATGAAAGTAGATCCCAAACTTCTTCAATACATCTGCAATAATCCCATGGAGGGCGAATCTCAACCCAGCCTTTAGAAAGCTCTTGAAAATGACTATTTCATCCTTCTCCGGCTTCGGTGTAGTTTCTTCCCCCCGAAGCGAAGTAGCTTCTTCTGACTCTCACTGAAATAACCCGACTTCACCATCTTGGAGAGATCAGCCTTAGAGACAGTCGACTTTCCGAAGTCCAAGTGGCTGGGCTTACTGGGCATGGCAATATGATAATCATCTTCGGAATCAGTTTCCTCAATGTCTCCTTCTTCCGCTTCGGCAGTTGCCTGTTCTGTTTCAGCAGTGGGGATTTCTTCCGAGATTACTAGTCCGGATCGTTGCATCGCTTCGGAGATGGGAACAGTCTCCGATCCTTCAGCTTCGCCTCCCTCACGCTCAACCCTAGCGGTAGAGCGCACTCTAGCCATTTAATTCTGGATTTTTTGGGAATTAAATACTCTTCTTCCGAAGTTTTTCTTCTTCTGACGAAGTAGGCTTCAAGCTGGAGCTTCGTTTGGTTTCGAGAGTCAAGCTTCGGCTATGGTTAAAAATTTTGGCAGCAAAACAGTGCAAATAGCAATGAATGCTGTGGTAACTTCACACCTACCCGTCTGTTTATATAGTGATGCAGGTAAGAAGGTGAATCGTCAGGATTTTTACACCAGGCGAACAGCTGCTTGCACCCGCTGCGCGGTGGACCGCAGAGACCAAATAGTAACTCTGCAAGGTGGGACCGCTACGCGCTCGGAAACTGAATCATTTCTCGACAACGAGCTCAGGGAAGGTGTTTTTTGGACCTTCGGCTTCCCGAAGCCTAAGACACTTTTTTCACGGATCAAGCTCGTTACGAAAAACGATCTAGCACCGCGAAGGGGCTACTGTTGGGACTATGCTTCGTCGCCGAAGGTCTGGTAGGAAGAAACAGCTTCGGCTGAAGCTGTCCGCATGTGATGACCGAAGGTTCCTCTTCATGAAGCTTCGGAATTACAAACCGACATAAAAGTAGAATGACCTTTTAGTCCATAAATGTTTGAGTCGCTGTTGTAATCCCTTATGAGGGGCGTGATTGTAATTCCTCACAGGCTGTGTCCCGTGTCTGTAAATAGTGAACAGTATTCCTTTACTGTTCACGGATTCCTGTAATAGTGATCGCACCATTCGGGAATCAATCTTTTGCCAAGGCAAAGGTATAATTGTACCCAATGTTTGAATGTGTTAAATCGATATAATATGAAAGTAATGTTGTTCGTTTATAATTTATTCACCTTTGACGCTTCGTATTTTATATTACTTTAAGATTCAATTACGAAGACTTAACCTTCATAATCATATTGTCTTTAACCTTCGTCCAAGGCTCATTAATCCTTAAGGGAATAATGCTTCGTTGGACGAAGGACATTAACATTTAACATTTTTTGTGTTGCCTTGTTCTTAATTCAAAGCATTTGAGAACAAGTCCCCAACACTTCTAATATTTTTGTTTTTTCGACCTCTGCCTCTTCAATATTAATGGCCTTTGGCTCACCTGATTTGGCTAATGATGCCTTCGGCATTGCAGCCGGATTTTCAGTTTTCTGTGTAACCACAGGTTCTTTGGCTTCAGTAGCTGAAGAGGTTTCACCGCCAAATTCGGGCACTGTGGCCGGTTCAATGAAGCGCGGTCGGTGAGTAAGGACCTTCACCTTTTTCCTCTTTGGCGCGGGCTCGCTTGGAGCAGCTGAAGCATCACCTTTCCCAGAAGTTGCACTTTTTCTCTTTTGCCTTTCGACGGGTAGCGGTAGTCAGGATACATAAAACCGATGGCGTCAAAAACTCTATTTAGCCTCTTCTTTTTTCGGCTCCCGAAGACCGCAGATAAAGCATTATCTTCCGTTTTGGAGTATGGTCCAAGCAGTTCATCATTTGTAGCTTCGATACATTTCAGCCAGTCATCATTTGGCTCATCAAATTTATCTCCATATTTGAAGATGTATTTCAGTCGAACCAGCTCTCCTTCGCCAGTCTTAGTGATAGTCTCCTTTAGCATTTCCCACTTCTCTAAAAGTGGCCATATTCTGAAGGCTATGTGCTCCTGGATCAGGTCCCTTGTCCCAATAAAAGAGCAAACCGTGCTGAAAGCCCTTCGACATCTTTCAGCTGTCTCATCAATGTCTACCTTCGGTTTTCGAAGGCCGAAGCGCTGCCAGATAAGACGCATGATAATATCTTTAATGTCTTCTCGTGCCTTTAAATCGTTTTTCACGTAGAACCATTCCTTCATCCAGTCCCCAGGCCATCTCTTCCGAAAGGTTGGCATGGGGCAGCTTGAGCCAGAACGAGCGACGAAGCTATAGCAACCAAAATTGTTATGATACTGCTCTTTGCCCCAGGGTTTCGTCTCATATAACAGTTCGTGCATACTGCAGAAACTTTTTGCATTTGGCTCTAAGCCCTGGCACCTCACGGCGCAGACGAAGATTCCCATTCTTATGATTGCTTCAGGGGTAATTTGGTGAAGAAAAATCTAAAATATCTTTAAAACTTCAACCACAAATCCGCTTAAGGGCTTGTTCGTTTTTGTGTTAATCCATGTGGATTGGGTGGGATTGAGTCGGATTAAATCCATAGCAAGTCAAAATACATACCAATCCCACCCAATACACTCCAATCCACATGGAATATTAATAACCGAACAAAGCCTAAGGGGAGCCGAAGCCCAGCTTTGAAAAAGCTTCGGAAGATCACGACTTCATTCTCTTCGGGAGTAGGAGCAGTCTTCTCTCCATTGTCAGCCCTCACCAGAGACTTATCTCAAAAATATCTTTCTCTCATATTATCGAGATGACTCTGTTTAATAGCTGATTTACCGAAAACTGCATGACTTGGTCGCCAGGGTCGATCTTCGGAGTCTTCGCCACCACTTTCCACATCATAACTGTCACTATCACCAGTGTCTTTAGATAAGCCTTCTAAAATCTCTCTAGTAATCTTCTCTGTATTTGTCTTCGCTATTGATTCAAGAAAGCCAAGATTCTTCTCCTCAGAAAGGCTCAGCTTCGTTTCAACAACAGCTTTCTTATCTTGAGACATCTCTTCGAAAATGTTGAAAATGTGCTCTTAAGGCCGAAGCTAAAAAATCTAAAAAGCCAGGCAAAGCATTTGTATGCAAGAGCTAAAAATTGAGCAGGCAGAGCAGATGGCAAAAAGCGTGCCAAATGAGCTCGCGGTGTGCTCTTATTTATACGCCTAGTGCGTTGCAAATGGGAGGGACCCGCTTGTCATTGACTGTTGCTATTCTAGCAAAGGGAAGGTGTTTTTTCGGACCTTCGGCTTAGGGCCTTCGTCCATATAGCAATCTGAATTTATCATTCTAACAAATTAATATTGCGAGGGGCTAATGTTGGGGGCCTTCGGCTTCCGAAGGTCCTCAAAAACATGATTTAACAATGTTTCTGGAGTATGATACATGAACAGGTACCTTCGGACTTAGGTCAAAACCACAGTGTGAAGAAGCGCAAAGAATACGAAGGATGGCGCAGAGCCGAAGCTATGCGCAGGGGAGCTTCGACGTGATAGCAGAAAAGGAAACCGACTTAAAGGGGAAAAGGCTATTTAGACCCCGATGGATTACTATAGAGTTATTAGCAAATGTAAAGGGCATGGGTGTAATTTTACATGGGCTGTGTCCCGTGCCTATAAATAGATGAACAGTGCTCCCGTACTGTTCACGCTGACTTGCCATTTGCTTTTGCGTCACGCTTGTACTTTTACCTTCTTTCAAGCCGAAGGTACGTTTGTAATTTGTTATCATTTCTATTTTTCCATAATAATAAAATAGAAATGAGTTAATAACAATATTTAAGTGTTTATGTTATTTCTTATATCTTATATGAATCCTTCTTCATTATTTGTTGTGTTGATGAAGGTATATCCTTCATAACCTTCGTCCGAAACTCATTATATCCCAAGGGAAATAATGCTTCGATGGACGAAGGACTTTAACGTTTAACAATTTTTGTGTTGCCTTGTTCTTAATTCATAGCATTTAAGGACAAGTCCCCAACAGTATACTGTCACAGAAGCTTCGGGTTTAAGGCGAGGGCGTGCATGGTATGAAAAAGCGTGATCTAGAAGAAGGGTAGACCAACTCTGAAGCTGTGGCTGGAGAAGCTTCGGCTCATCACAAGGACGATGATGGAGGATGAAACCGACTTAAAAGGAAAAGAATGCTCAGTCCTCGACAAATTACCTTTTGGCTAATAGTAAATGTCACGGACATGAATGTAATTTTACCCAGGCTACGTCCTCTGCCTATAAATAGATGAATAGTAACATCGTACTATACACGCTGACTTGTGATCACTCGCATGTCACTCTCGGATTTTTACCTTCTGTCAAGCTGAAGGTACAAATGTAATTTAAATATCATTGATGTTTGTTCATGATTATATAATGATAGTGTGAATAATCTAATGATTCAAAATGATTATTCATACCCTTTTTCTATGTTTTATATGTCCCTGTTTATATACCTATACTTTGAAATGATGAAGGCACGTCCTTCATGACCTTCATCCGAAGATCATTATATCTTAAAGGAAATAATGCTACGAAGGACGAAGGTCTTTAACTATAAACATTTGTGTTGCCTTGTTCTTGATGTATAGCCTTTGAGAACAAGTGGCCAACATTGGTGCCCACCTCTGGTGAACTCACTCGACCACCTTCGGCAAGCTTTGACCTTCGTCATGCCGCCGAAGAAGTCATCAGGACAGGGACTGCAATGTAGCCACTGGACGTTAATCAAGAAACATTACGCAAAGCTAGGAGCCAGAAAAGGAAGGCTACCAGTCCAATACCTCAAAAGGAGGAGTTGGACCAAGAAATCAGGGACCTCGAAGCCATCCATCAACAGGTTCAGAAGAAGAAAGAAAAGATGCTTCGTCTCGCCGTTCTTCAGTAGAAGATTGATGAGGTTGCTGAGGAAATGCGTCATCTCACCCAAGATGATCAAGACCTAAGGCCTCAACACAGAGAGCTTCGTCAAGACAATTCATACAACGATGATGAATGGTATGATGATTTCCATTATGGCAATTTTGCTTTTGATGATGCTTCTTCTCTAGCAGCAGAGTTGCAGGCTACCCCATGGCCCCCATCATACAAGCCACCTCAGCTTCCTATGTATGATGGGCACTCAGACCCGAAGCAGTTCCTAATGAGCTACGAGGCAACCATATCTTCATATGGGGGAAATACTGTAGTCATGGCGAAATCCTTCGTCATGGCAGTCAAAAGTGTAGCTCAAACTTGGTATTCGTCTCTCAGGCCAGGGATAATCACATTATGGCAGAAGCTCGAGGATATGCTAATCACTAGCTTCCAAGGCTTTCCGACGAAGCCAGTCACTGCTTAGGCTTTGTTTCAGTGCACGTAGGACCATGAGGAGTACCTTCAGGCGTATGTCCGAAGGTTCCTGTGTCTAAGAGCACAAGCGCCTATAGTGCCCAATGAAATTGTCATTGAGGCCATGATCAAGGGGCTTCGGCCAGGACCTATGACTCAGTATTTTGCCAGGAAACCCCCACAAACTCAGGAGAAGCTTCTTCAGAAGATGGATGAGTACATCCGGGCTGATAATGATTTCCGCCAAAGTAGGGAAGAAGCATACAGGTTTTCTGAGATGACCAGGGGCTTCAGAGGAAGAATCCACCCCAGGCTTGTCAGAACGATCCATAATTCCAACCCAAGTGATGACGGAGGAAGTCAACCTCAAAGGCAGCAACACGGCTCCTAGTCTTCAGGGCCACAACAAAGCTCCTTCAAGCCACCAGCCCCAAGGGGTAGTGGCGGTAGAGGCTTCGGAGGAAGATACGGAGATCAGCCCAGAAGACTATACTTCTTATTCTGCGGTGAAGACAAGGGCCACACCACAAGAACAAGTCAAGTCACAATTCAGAAGCAAAAGAAGATTGCCAAAGCCGAGGCACGACAGAATCAGCCGAAGCAAGTCCTACATACTGCCTCATGCTATTCTCTCTGTCCTAGAATATGTAGGTAATCAACAGCCTACGGCCTCTATTGCTTCGGCAAGACATTCTGAAGCTTCCTGGGCTCAGCTCCCACCACCACCATTGCTACCACCTACATTGACCCGAAGTCAACAGCCAAAAGGGCACCAGCACGCTCAACAGCAGCGTGACTTCCGGGAGGAGTCCGAAGCTCGCACAGTTAACAACACTGTGCCAGAATCCAAGCATATCTACTAAAGAATATCCTACTCTTGATGTATCTTTATCTTTTATGCCATTTTATTTTTTGTATGAGAAACAAGTCACGAAGGACTAAATTTCGATTTCATGTAATAATTGTGCCTGTATCAATGAGTAAAATGTGTCCTCCTAATAGACTTTTGAAGTCACCAAAGTCGTTCCTACGGGAGCGCAGAGTAAGTTCCGAAGCTACAAAAGTCGTTCCTACGGGAGCACAGAGTAATTTCTGAAGCTCAGAAGTCGTTCCTAAGGGAATGCAGAGCCAAAAATTCCACCGAAATAGAAGGTGAAGAAGCTCCAAAGTCGTTCCTAAGAGAATGCAGAGCTTAAATACCACCAAAATAAAAGGTGAATAAGCTCCAAAGTCGTTCCTAAGGGGATGTAGAGCTTAGATACCACCGAAATATAAGGTGAAGAAGCTCCAAAGTCGTTCCTAAGGGGATGCAGAGCTTAAAGACTCCAAAGACGTCCCTAAGGGGATGCAGAGTCTTGGGTGTTCCAGTGTCGGCGCGCGTGTGTGTGTTCGACATAA
Organism: Zea mays; assembly: GCF_902167145.1. Taxonomy (NCBI): domain Eukaryota; kingdom Viridiplantae; phylum Streptophyta; class Magnoliopsida; order Poales; family Poaceae; genus Zea; species Zea mays. Next base: position 116,384,992 of record NC_050096.1, read on the forward strand.
CCATCACATTGCATCATATCATCACACCATTCCGCATAACGTTACATCATACATCATATCACATCAACAACAAAGATTGGGTACGAAGCAAGTCTTCGGCAAAAACTTGAATGAAAATGTGTTGAGGCACGAAGGAAGCCTTTGGAAAATACAATTTTATCATATTTGCCATAAAAGGGGCTGCTTTCTTTACGAAGCATGAAAAGAAGGGAAGGTGTTTTTTGGCCAAAGGCTCAAAAACGATATGTGCGTAAATTTCATGCATCACAAAGAAATATATTGCATTAATTTACATATCTGATTAATTGTCTCATACATAGAATGTTACATTGTATCACTACAATAAAAGCCTAATCTTCCTTAAGAATTTTTTCCGTGGCCTCATTTAGCAGCCTATCAACGACTTCGTCGATGATGGAATTAGCGACACTCATTACATCCAGCGCTTCTTTCATGACGGGATCAGCCTGGGGGTCATACGGCTCGACGGTGAGAGTTCAGCTGTAATAGACACACTATTAGTCCAAAGCTAGAAAATAAACACCGAAGTTAAAATTCAAGAATAATACCTATCGCCTTGCGCGCTCGGCAGCTTCTTCGGCTCGTTTAGCTTCTTCTCGAGCATCGTGGGTTTCTTTTTCATTCTTCTTTATGATTTTGTTGGCCAATTCTCGGCCACCGTTCACCCAGACATCGGAATAAAATTTTCCACCCACTAGAGTAGCTTCGACCGAGGGGTCTCTCGTGTCGTCTATGGAGAAGGCGGCTTCGGTCTGTGCTGCAGCTTTAACATGGTCACAACCAGCCTTCTCCAGAATTGCAGCAACCCCTCGAGCGCCGGTAAAGGCACAAATGTCCCCGTGATCACTGAGGATCTCTTCAAAAGCTTCGACTTCTCCGCTTATCCAATCAATAACACCATCGGGATCGCCTCGAATGAAATTCTCTTCGGAAGAATATGCACCCACCTTGGCAAAGCTGGTTTTCAATTTTCTCACACATTCCAAGGATTTCTCAAAACATCTCTCCTTGGAATCGCGAAGCTCCACAACATTTTTCTCTAGCCTAGTGTTTGACCATTCACTTATTTCTTGCTTCGCCTTTGCAAGTTCAAAATTTTCATTAGCTTCGGCAAGTTTTTTCCGAAGGTCTTCAACTTCGGCTTTATGAGCTTCGGATTGAGCGTTAAAATTCGCTTCGTCTTTCTTCACTTTGTCTACCAATGAAAGTAGAATTTTTCCTTCTCCAAGGCTTCATTTCCCAGCTTAATAACTTCTGATCGAAGGTTGCCGAGAGCTATCACACAGCTTTCATCTTTAACATTCTTCTGTGCCCTCAAAGCGTTGCTAAGAATTAAGCCCTGCAAAAAAGAAGAAAGGATAAATGATTAGCATGAGAATAAAAGATTTTATTTCTAAGTTCATAGACTTTATTTTTAAGTTCATAACTTCTGTACCTTCAGACTGTTGTATGCAAGGCTATCCGCGAGGTCATCCTTTGACATGGCAGAGAGGCCATCTTCAAGCTTCGGAAATCCCAAATTTTTGGCCATCTCCCGGCAGACGGATATTTCCTTGTTATCTGGGAGACAGTATAGGAAGTCATCTTCGTCTGTGCCATTGTACACCAAGGCCCCTTTCGAATATTTCAGTTCCCGGGCATAGTGTTTGGCTTCTGCAATTTCTTCTTCAGATACCCTTTTTCCCGAAGCATGTCAAATAATAAAGTCAGGATCTTCGGACGGTGCTTCGGGAGCAGGAGATTTAGCTTTTTCGGCCACATTCTTCTCCAGAGCTATGCAAGTATATGAAAATTCTTGCTCAGCTCTCTGCTCAGTTGCGGCAGGCTCTGCCTCCGTGGGCACTGAGGGCCTAGCTTCGGTTTCAGCACGAGCCGTAACAGTTTCGACAACCTTCTTCACAGGTGTAGGAGTTAATGCCCTTGTCGTCTCCATGACAGCGTTTAGCACGCTAGCCATTCTCCTCCTCTTGGGAGTTGTTGCGGGAGCCTTTGCAACCTTCGGCAATTCTGCTTCTGCCGGTGGGCTCAAGATTTCTGGCAGCACTATTGTTTTTTCTAGCTCTAGCTTTTTGGCCGCCTCTTCTTTGGCTTCGGCACCATTTTTCGGCGTTTTGACTGGCTCGGCTATAGGCACCTTCGGCAATTCAATCTGTTCTGCCTCAGTAGTGGAAGATGTCCCTTCGCTAAGCCTTGGCACTATGGCCGTTTGAATGTATCTTGGCTGATGTGTTAAGACCTTGATCTTTTTGCCCTTCGGCACAACAGAAATGGCCGAAGCAGCAGTTTTCCTTTTCTTTCCCTGCTTTCGCGAGGGATAACAATAATCAGGGTATACGAAACCAATGACGTCAAAAACTCTATTCAATCTTTTCTTGCCGCGGCCTTCGAAGGCCAATGTCATGGCATCATCTTCGGCCCTTGTGTAGGCCCCAAGCAATTCGTCACTGGTTGTCTCAATACTGCTTAACCATTCATCGTTTGGCTCATCAAATTCGCCTCTATATCTGAAAGTATATTTTAAATAGACCAAGCCGCCTTGACTAGACCTGGCAGCAGCTTCCTTCGGCATCTCCCATTCATTCACAAGTGTCCATACTCTGAAGGCAATGTGTTCTTGAACCAGGTCTCAGGTGCCAATAAAAGTACACACAGTGTTGAAGCTTCTCTGGCATGCCTCTATATCGTTCCCAAGAGTGGTGGCTGGCCTCCTGATGCCGAAGCGAGACCAAATGGGACGTTGAATAATTCCTTTTATATCTTCCCTCTCAATTAAATTATTCTTAACATAGAACTTTTTAAGAATGTTGGCACCAGGCAACTTACATCGGCACGGGGCACGAAGCCATAACAACCAAAATTGTTGTGATACTGCTCCTTGCCAGTAGCCTTCATCTCGTACAGCAGCTCGTGCATATTGCAGAAGCATTTTGCGCTTGGCTCAAGCCCCTGGCTTCTCACGGCCCAAATGAAAACCCCCATCCTAATAATGGCTTCAGGGGTAATTTGATGCAGGAAAATCTCGAAGGTCTTCAGCACTTCAACCAGGAATTTGCTTAATGGGAACCGAAGCCTGGCCTTCATAAAACTCCTGTAAACACCACCTCATCCTCTTCGGGAGTAGGAGCAGCAGTATCTCCTGCAGCTCTCACAATTGAAATATCTCAAAAATATCTCCCTTTCATAGCGTCAATTTGACTGCTTAATGGACGCTTTTCCGAAGATAGTGTGACTCGGTCGCAAGGGCCAATTTTCCGCATCTTCGTCTTCACTTTCCATATCAAAGCTCCCACTATCGTCAGAATCTTCAGACAAATCAGCTAGTATCTTGTTTGTAATCTTCTCTGTGTTTGTTTTTTCCATGGCATCATAAAAACCAGCCAGGGCAGGATCAGCAACCTTCTTCTCGTCACCCATTTGGTGAGAAATCGAACAAATGCCGAAGCTCACAAAACAAGTAAAATCTTACAGCAAGAAATTTAAAACTTGAGAAAATAGCACAAGCAATTGAAATGGCGCAACAGATGCTGTCGCTGTTGGTTTTTATTTATATGCCTAGTGCATTGCAACTTGGTGGGCCAAACTTTCGCTCTTCTAGTGAAGGGAAGGTGTATTTTCGGACCTTCGGCTAAAGGCCTTCGTTCACGTCGCAGTCTAAGTTTGTTGAACAACAAATTAACACTATGAGGGGCTACTGTTAGGGGCCTTCATCTTCTGAAGGTCCTCAAAAACACGACTAACATGTTTTCTAGTACAGTATACTGTCATAGGAAGCTTCGGGTTTAAGACAAAGGCGTGCATGGTATGAAAAAGCGTCATCTGGAAGAAGGATAGACCAACTCCGAAGCCGTGGCTGGAGAAGCTTCGGCTCAGCACAAGGACGATGATGGAGGATGAAACCGACTTAAAAAAAGACTGCTCAGTCCTTGACAAATTACCTTTTGGCTAATAGTAAATGTCAGGGACATGAATGTAATTTTACCCAGGCTGCGTCATGTGCCTATAAATAGATGAACAGTAACACCGTACTGTACACGCTGACTTGTGATCACTCACACGTCACTCTCAGATTTTTACCTTCTTTCAAGCCAAAGGTACAAATGTAATTTAAATATCATTGATGTTTGTTCATGATTATATAATGATAGTGTGAATAATCTAATGATTCAAAATGATTATTCATATCCTTTTTCTATGTTTTATATGCCCCTATACCTATACTTTGAAATGATGAAGGCACGTCCTTCATGACCTTCGTCCGAAGATCATTATATCTTAAAGGAAATAATGCTATGAAGGACGAAGGTCTTTAACTATAAACATTTGTGTTGCCTTGTTCTTGATGTATAGCCTTTGAGAACAAGTGGCCAACACTTGCTGTTAGAATTTGCTTGATTCGTGAGCTTCGGCATTTGCTCAAGTGTTCACCACATGGCTGAAGAGAAGAAGGTGGTTGATTCTGTTCTAGTTGGTTTTTACGAGGCCATGGAGAAGACAAACACAGAAAAGATCACAAGTGAAATGTTAGCTGATTTGTCTAAAGATTCTGATGATAGCGGAAGCTTTGACATGGAGAGTGAAGATGAAGATGCCGAGAATCGGCCCTGGCGGCCGAGTCATACCATTTTCGGAAAATCATCCATTAAGCAGAGTCAAATTGATGCAATGAAAGGAAAATATTTTCGAGATATTTCCATTGTGAGAGCTAGAGGGGATAGTGCCGCCCCTGCTCCTGAAGAAGATGAAGTGGTTGTTTACAGGAGCTTCATGAAGACAGGGCTTCGGTTCCCATTGTGCAAATTTCTGGTTGAAGTGTTAAAGACCTTTGAAGTTTTTCTTCATCAGATTACCCCTGAAGCCATCATCAGGATGGGGGTTTTTTGTTTGGGTCGTGAGAAGTCAAGGGCTAGAGCCAAGCACAAAGTGCTTCTGTAACATGCACGAGTTGCTGTATGAGACGAAGGCCACTCGCAAGGAGCAGTATCATAATAATTTTGGTTGTTATGGCTTCGCTCCTCGTTCTGATGTAAGTTATCCAGTTTCGATGTTTCGGAAAAGATGGCCAGGACCGTGGATGGAGGAATGGTTTTATGTAAAGAATAATCTGATTGAAAGAGAAGACATAAAAGGGATTATTCAACGCCCTATCTGGTCTCGCATCGGCATCAGAAGGCCGGTCACCGCTCTTGGGAATAATATAGAAGCATGCCAGAGAAGCTTCAACACTGTGTGCACTTTTATTGGCACAAGAGACTTGGTTCAAGAGCACATTGCCTATAGAGTATGGCCTCTTGCGAGTGAGTGGGAGATGCCGAAGGAAGCTGCTACCGGGTCTAGTCAGGGTGGCCTGGTCTATCTAAAATATACCTTCAGATATAGAGGCGAGTTTGATGAGCCAAACGATGAGTGGTTGAGCAGTATTAAGGCAACCAGTGATGAATTGCTTGGGGCCTATACAAGGGCCGAAGATGATGCAATGACCTTGGCCTTCGAAGGTCGAGGCAAGAAAAGGTTGAATAGAGTTTTTGACGTCATTGGTTTCGTATACCCTGATTATAGCTATCCCTCGCGAAAGCAGAGAAAGAAAAGAAAAGCTGTCACTTCGGGCATTTCTGTTGTGCCGAAGGGCAAAAAGATCAAGGTTTTAACGCACCGGCCTAGATACATTGAATCGACCACTGTGCCGAAGCTTGGTGAAGGGACATCTTCCATTGCTGAGGCAGAACAGCCTGCTCCTGCCATCCCCAGGGAAGAATTGGCTGAATTGCCGAAGGTTCCTGCAACCGGGTAAGTCGAAACACCAAAACATGATGTCGAAGTCAAAGGAAAGGCGTTCAAAGAGCTAGAGCTAGGGGAATCGGTAGTACTTTCAAAAATCTTGAGCCTGCCAACGGATCCAGAACTGTCGAAGATATCAAAGGCTCCTGCAATAACTCCCAAGAGGAGAAGGATGGCTAGCGTGCTGGACGCCGTCCTGGAATCGACAAGGGCATCGACTCCTTCCCCTGGTAAGGAGACTGCCGAAGCTGATACAGTTCGCGTTGAAACCGAAGCTGGGCCCTCAGTGCCCACTGAAGCTGAGCCTGCTAGAACTGAGCAGAGAACTGAACAATGGCACCAACGAAGATGATTTTCTATACTGTCTCCCAGACAACAAGGAAATATCTGTTTGCAGGGAGATGGCAAAAAACATGGGATTTCCGAAGCTTGAAGTTGGCCTTTCTGCCATGTCAAAGGATGACCTCGCAGACAACCTTGCGTACAATAGTTTGAAGGTACGGAAGTTATGGACTTATAAATTGGTTATCTTTTGTATTTAATCCTCGTGCTGATCCTTTGTGTTGGAGACTTGTTCTCAAATGCTATGAATTAAGAACAAGGCAACACAAAATGTTAAAGGTTAAAGCCCTTCGTCCTTCGAAGCATTATTTCCCTTAGGATATAATGATCTTCAGACGAAGGTCATGAAGGACATACCTTCATGATCGCAGTATATGTTAATGAAAGAAGAAGCTTGTGAAATATAAGAGACAACATGAATAATTATATAACATTATTATCTCATCTTTTTATTATATTATTATGGATAAACAAAAATAATATAGAATTACATTTGTACCTTTGGCTTGACAGAGGGAGAGAGTACAAGCGTGATGTATGAGAGAGTACAAATCAGCGTGAACAGTACGGGGGTACTGTTCATCTATTTATAGGCACAGGGCGCAGCCTGTGTGAAATTACATTTATACCCTTTACAATCTATTACATTCATGACACAAACTATCATGGGTCAATCTGTCTTTTCATCTTTAAGTCGGTGCAACCCTTCGTCTTAAGGCATGTCGTTATACCGAAGTTCCCTGGAAGGTAGCTTCGGCGTTATTTCTGTGCTGATCTTTCTAAGGCGTTTCTTCTTACAAGACCTTCGGCTACGAAGCAGATCCCCAACACTTTGTCTCCCTTCTTTTTACAGGGCTTAATTCTTAGCAACGCTTTGAGAGCACAGAAGAATGCTGAAGACGAAAGTTGCCAGATAGCCCTCGGTAACCTTCGGTCGGAGGTTATCAAACTGAGAAATGAAGCCTTAGAGAAAGATAAAATTATGCTTTCATTGGTGGATAGAGTGAAGAAAAATGAAGCAAAATTTAATGCTCAATCCGAAGCCCATAATGTCGAAGTTGTGAACCTTCAAAAAAACTTGCCGAAGCTAATGAAAATTTTGAACTTGCAAAAGCAAAGCAAGAAATAAGTGAATCGTCGAATGCTAGGCTGGAAAAGAATGTTGAGGAGCTTCGTGAATCCAGGGAAAGATGCTTTGATAAATCCTTGGATTGCGTAAGAAAACTAAAAATCAGCTTTGCCAAGGTGGGTGCATACTCTTCGAAAGAAAAGTTCATTCGAGGTGACCCTCAGGGAGTCATCGATTGGATAGGTGAAGAGGCCGAAGCTTTTGAAGAGATCCTTAGTGATCGTGGGGATATTTGTGACTTCGCCGGCACTCGAGAGGTTGCAGCAATTCTGGAGAAGGCTGGTTGTGGCCATGTTAAGGCTGCGGCCCAGGCCGAAGCCGTCCTCTCCGCAAACGACACGAAGGACCCCTTGGCCGAAGCCACTTTGATATCGGGAAATTTTATTCTGATGTCTGGATGAAAGGCGTCCGAGAAATTCTCGACGAAATTATAAATAAAAATAAAAAAGAAACACATGATGCCCGAGAAGAAGCTAAGCGAGCCGAAGAAGCTGTCGAGCGCACAAGGCGTATAGGTATTATTATTGAATTTTAGCTTTGGTGTTTGTTTTCTGGCTTTGAACTAACGATTTGTTTACTACAGCAGAACTTTCACCGCTACCCGAGCCATACGACCCCCAGGCCAATCCCATTATGAAAGAGGCGCTGGATGTGATGAGTGTTGCCAATACCATCGTCGATGAAGTCGTCGATAGACTGCTGAATGAGGCCACCGAGAAAATTCTCAAAGAAGACTAGGCCTTTATTGTGATGATACGATGTAACATTTGTGTATGAAACTATTGTCAAACATGTATATTAATGTAATATATTTCTTTGCGATGCATGAAATTTATGCACATGCCATTTTTGAGCCTTCGGCGAAAAAACACCTTCCCATCTTTTCATGCTTCGTAAAGAAAAGAGCCCTTTCATAGCAAAGCTGTTGTGTGATACTGTTGTCAACAGACTTTTCTGGTAAGATTGTATTTGCCGAAGGTTTGCTTCGTGCCTCAGCACACTTTCATTCATCAAATTATTGTCGAAGATTTGCTTTGTGCTCAATCTATGCTGTTGATGCGATATGATGTATGATGTAATGATATGCGGAATGATGCGATGATGCAACATGATGTTTATGTCGAAGACACACGCCCACACTGAAACACTCAAGACTCTGCATCCCCTTAGGGACGTCTTTGGAGTCTTTAAGCTCTGCATCCCCTTAGGAACGACTTTGGAGCTTCTTCACCTTATATTTCGGTAATATTTAAGCTCTGCATCCCCTTAGGAACGACTTTGGAGCCTCTTCACCTTATATTTCGGTGGTATTTAAGCTCTGCATCCCCTTAGGGACGACTTTGGAGCTTCTTCACCTTCTATTTCGGTGGTATTTAAGCTCTTCATCCCCTTAGGGACGACTTTGGAGCTTCTTCACCTTCTATTTCGGTGGTATTTAAGCTCTGCATTCCTTAGGAACGACTTTTGAGCTTCAGAACTTACTATGTGCTCCCTTAGGAATGGCTTTTGTAGCTTCGGAAGTTTGTTAAGAGGAAGCATTTCACTCAATGATACGAGCACTATTATTACATGAAATCAGCATTCAATCCTTCGTGACTTGTTTTTCATACAAGAAAAATAAAATGACAGAAAAGATAAAGATACACCAAGGGTAGGATATTCTTTAGTAGATGAGCTTGGATTCAGGCACAATACTATTTACTGTGCGAGCTTCGGACTCCTCCCAAAAATCGCGCTGCTGTTGAGCGTGTTGGTGCCCTTCTGGCTGCTGGCTTTGGGCCAGAGTAAGTGGTAGTGGTGGTGGTGGTGGTGGGAGCTAGGCCCAGGAAGCTTGAGAGTGGCTTGTTGAAGCGACAGAGGCTGTAGGCTGTTGATTACCTACGTACTCTGGGACATAGGGAGAATAGCATGAAGCAGTATGTAGGACCTGCTTCGGCTGATTCTGTTGTGCCTCAGCTTCGACAATCTCTTTTTGCTTCTAAATTGTGACTTGGCATGTTCTTGTGGTGTGGCCTTTGTCTTCACTGCAGAATAACCAAAATAGTCTTCTGGGTTGATCTCCGTATCTTCCTCTGAAGCTTCTGCCCCCTCTGCCTCTTGGGGCTGGTGGCCTGAAGGAGCTTTGTTGCGGCCCTGATGACTGGGAGCTATGTTGTTGCCTTTGAGGTTGACTTCCTCTATCATCACTTGGGTTGGAATTATGGACCGACCTGACGTGCCTGGGGTGAATTCTTCATCCAAAGCCTCTGGCCATCTCAGAAAATCTGTATGCTTCCTCCCTTCTTTTGCGGAAATCATTATCAGCCCGGATATACACATCCATCTTCTGAAGAAGCTTCTCTAGGATTTGTGGGGGCTTCCTGGCAAAATATTGAGCTATAGGTCCTGGCCAAAGCCCCTTGATCATGGCCTCAATGACAATTTCATTGGGCACTGTAGGCGCTTGTGCTCTCAGACGTAGGAACCTTCAGACATATGCCTGAAGGTACTCCTCATTGTCTTGCGTGGATTGAAACAAAGCCTGAGCAGTGACTGGCTTCGTTTGAAAGCCTTGGAATCTAGTAATTAGCATATCCTTGAGCTTCTTCCATGATGTGATTGTTCCTGGCCGAAGAGAAGAGTACCAAGTTTGTGCTACGCTTTTAACTGCCATGACGAAGGATTTCGCCATGACTGCAGTATTGTCCCCATATGAAGATATGGTTGCTTCATAGGTCATCAGGAACTGCTTGGGGTCTGAGTACCCATCATACATAGGAAGCTGAGGTGGCTTGTATGATGGGGGCCATGGGGTAGCTTGCAATTCTGCTGCCAAAGGAGAAGCATCATCGAAAGCAAAATTGCCATGATGAAAATCACCATACCATTCATCATCATTGTATGAATTCTCTTGACGAAGCTCCCTGCGATGGGGCCTTCGGTCTTGGTCCTCCTCGGTGAGATGACTCATTTCTTCGGTGGCCTCGTCAATCTTTCTCTAGAGATCGGCGAGATGACGCATTTTCTCTCTCTTATTTTGAACCTGTTGATGGATAGCTTCAAGGTCCCTAATCTCTTGGTCCGGTTCCTCCTCCTGAGGTGTTGGGCTGGTAGCCTTCCTCTTCTTGCTCCTAGCTTCACGTAATGTCTCCTGATTAACGTCCAGTGGCTGCAGTGTAGCCCCTGGCCCGGTTGTCTTCTTCGGCGGAATGACGAAGGTCGATGCTTGCCGAAGGTGGTCGCATGAGTTCACCCATGGTCTGCGCCAAAGTTGGCTCTTGTTCTCGGATGCTAAATACCAAGAACAAAGCAACACAATTGTTAATGATTATTGACCTTCATTCTTCGAAGCATTATTTCCCTTAGGATATAATGATCTTCAGACGAAGGACATGAAGGACGTACCTTCATCATTTCATTGAGCAAAGATGTAAATGGAAACATATGAAACACGAATAGAATGTAAATAATCATTCCAAATCATTAGATTATTCATATTCTTATTTTGCAAACATGAATAAACATCAATAATGTTTATATTACATTTGTACCTTCGGCTTGACAGAAGGTGAAAAAGCGGTAGTGACGCGAGAGTGATTACAAGCCAGCGACAACAGTACGGTGTTACTGTTCATCTATTTATAGGCCCAGGACGCAGCCTGGATGAAATTACATTCATCTCCTTGACATTTTACTGTTGACCATGAGGCAAGCTATCAAGGACTAAGCAATCTTTTCCTCTTTAAGTCGGTTTCTCCTTTCACCATCGTCATCGTGCTGAGTCGAAGCTCCTTCAGCCACAGCTTCAGAGCTAGCTTGTCCTTCGTTCAGACTGCACCTTCATACTACGCACACCTTCATCTCAAAGTCGAAGCCTCCTGTAACAGTCTGTGTTATACTGACAAACATATTAGTTAACTTTTTGAGAACCTTCGGAAGATGAAGGCCCCCAACAGCCAGCAATGGCACCGCCGCTTTGGGCACTTCCGCCGCGACTGTTCTGCAGTGGGGGTACTATGTGGCGCCGCGGCGTACCGTCGCTTGGGGGGAAAATCTTCTAGCCATTGGATCCATAGCTAGCGGCAAGGATTAGATCCCGAGATAACCTTTTGGCTTAATCAATCACAACCGTAGATCTTGGATCCGGTGATCTGGTATGAATGCGGGTTAGTAGCTGGCCTAGATCTAATCTGGTCCGTCCATCTCGGACCGGTCGGCCAGATTATGCGGATACCCCTTCGACCGATCATTTTTACATCAGAGACCTTAGGTTTTTAGTGAATCAACCCACGGTCTAGCGTGGATAGTTCTATGTCTTAGGAAAAATTGCACCGAACACCCTACGTTTCTCTGTTTTAGTGCACGCAGTCTAGGGAACTAAGAAAATAGATAAAATCTTTTGGAAAATACTTTTTAGTGCAAAACTAATTGCTAGAACTTGTATACATCATAGAAAATTCATATGAACTCCAAATTGATCTATTCCAGTTCCTATAATTTTGTAATATTATTGTTCATCATTTAGTGTCACTGTTTTGACATGAAAGACACATTAAAATTTATCTCTTACTTAATCTTGTATTAAATACATAAAAATTTTAGAAATTCATAACTTAAAATCTATAACTCCGATTTGATCCATTCAAGTTGCGTTAATCTCGTACAAATATTTACTATGCAATAACTAATTGCTTAATGATTAGATCTTTATTTAACTTCTGTTGTATAGTCTTAATGTGCTCATCATTATCTACTAAAATATGATCTACGGTCAATTTATAATTTAGATAAAAGTTGAATCAATTACTACTATAGGTTATCTTTTCTCTGGGTTTATAAAATAAACATAGAACCTACTTAATCATTTAATCACATCATAACTTGATGATTGTAACTCTGATTTTAGTGGTTCTCGAACCTACGATCTCGTAGCTTCACGTAGATCATTATTATTTAGTATGTTCTTATATTTGATGTGATGTTAATTTTGTCTATACCATGGCTGTTTGTATTGCTACGATTAGCAATGAGGTCACGATAATCTGTGGATCATCTTGGTACTGAAATCTCAAGTCCTAGGCAAGTTGTGCCCTTGACCACATTTATTACCCAATAATGTTCTTTAATATCACTTATTCATGCACAGGTTAATTTTGATGGGACCCAATAGGTCACCCTAGTCTGTTTATCCTTTTTACCTTAGTTACCCCTGAATCATTTAGGTAGTTTGCTATTGCTTTATTGATTTTGGGTTAATATTTCATTATATCCATGTTCCAACTATTTTGTTATTTTATTTATGCTCATGTCAAGATCATTAATTTTAATTGGAACATGGAGCTTAACTTGAGAAACACGTGCCACCACAAGGGTGGAATGGGACGCCCTTGGCTGACTAATTAGGAAAGCTAGTGGAAGACTACCTTACACGAAAGGGGCAAGGGCAGTAGGGGAGTTGCATGCAGGGAGGTTCTCAGGTTGATTTTGCTGCGATGGCGGTCAGACGGGGGATTCTTGCAAGTGCTCTTCCCATAAACTATAGCGGGTTTTCGGAAGCTAGTGGAACTTTGTAAAGGCCTCGTAGTGGATCCCTAGCCATTCACCTTAGTAGTTTCTAAGGGCCTTGCAAACCCTGGCGACATGGGATACACGACTTGTGGGTACAGGGTACAATCTCTGCAGAGTGTAAAACTGGTATACTAGCCGAGCTCACGGTCATGAGCAGCTCAAGACTCTCGCATGATTAATTTATGGAACTTAAATTGAATTTGTCATTAGCATGGGATTATTTATTAATTTTGTTCTATTATTCTTATTATGGTTTGGTATTCACTTACACTTAGTAACTGCTAATAAAATTTGACCAACTTATTAAAAGCAATGCTCAGCTTTAACCCCTTGTAAGGAAAATGGACCTCGAGCCATTTAGATTAATAGATTTTGGTGTTTGATGATTAACATAACATGTGAACTAATGTATTTTCCAAGTCTTTGTGTGTTGTAGTTCACAGGATGCGAAGTGGATTGGACTGAGGCTCTGAGGATGCAACACCTCAAAGAAGACATTATAATACTCATATAAGACATTACAAAGTCATATTGAAGACACTTTATACATGCTAAGAGTTCAACACATCAAGAAGTAGAAGTGAGATCCAAAGATGCAAAACAAAAGTGAACTTGACAAAGTTGAGAGGAAGGGCTGACTGAATTGGAAGTGTTTCACAAAATCAAATCTACTCAAACTGACATGGCTTCAACTCTGAGATGTAGATAATTTTATAAGCTTTCCAAAAAGTCCAAGATCATCAAAATCGGAGTTCGGAGCTAAAAGTTATGCCCACAATACGAAGTCGGAATTGCTGAAAAAACAAGAGCAGCATATGGGATGTCCGGTGCACACCGGACTGTCCGGTGTGCCAAATTTGCTCAAACTGGTATGGTTTCAACTCTAGGATGTAGAGAATTTCATAAGATTTCCAAAAAGTACAAGATCATCGAAATCGGAGTTTGGAGCTAAAAGTTATGGCCAAAATACGACAAGTGAGCACAGGTTGTCCGGTGCACACCGGACCGTCCGGTGCGCCATCTTCGGAAGCTCCAACGGCTACTTTTAACGGCTAGTACACGTGGCATATCCGGTTCACCACCGGACAGTCCGGTGCACCTGTCCGGTGCGCCGCAGAAAGCTGCAGAACTGCTTTCCAACGGCTATATTTGAGTTGGAGCCTATATATACTTCACCCAACCGGCCATTTGGAGGTGTGGGAGCCCAAGCAACATACCAAGGCATATTGTAGAAATTTTCAAGTGATCAAACACCCAAGTGCTTAATAGAATCACTCGGTTATTAGCGTAGGTGCTTTGCGAAGTGCTTAGGTTTGTTAGACCGCATTAGCGCTTGCTCTACGTGAATCCTAGTTTGTTGAGTGAGTTTAGACAAACCACACAACCCCTCGGCTCTTGCGCGGGCCGTTGTAATTGTACCGAGTGGGGCGAGAGTCTTGCGAGACCGTGACAACCGTGTTTGTGTCACAGCCGCCACCATGTACCGGAGGGAACGAGGCCCATGGCGTTTCGACCGGAAGCTCAATAGTGGAGTAGGTGGGGAGCGTCCGAGAGGAGCCGGAAGTGGGGCACCATTTGCGCGTGGAGAAGGCCCGCGGCTCTCTACGGAGTTACTCGACCGAGGTGCTTGGCCCTTGCGTGGGCTTTCCTTTGCGTAGGGGCACCAACGAGGATTAGTCGGGACCTTGCGCGGTTCCGGATACCTCGGTAAAAATACCGGCGTCATCCACGAGAGTTTGCTTCTCTACTTTGCTCTTTTAGTTTACGCATTTATATTAAGCATTTCAGTTTCAATCTTGTATTCAAGCTTATATAGTGTAGATTGAAACTTAGACATTGCGGTAGAGATAGCAACACTTAGACAAAACCTAGTTTGCACATTCTAGTTTGATTATTTGCATAGGTTTTTCTCTAAGGATTTATTTGTGGCCTAGTTTAGCGAAAGTTTTAGAAGTCCTAATTCACCCCCCTCTTAGGCATCACCCATTTCCTACAAGTGGTATCAGAGCCTAGTTTGGCTCATTTGAAACGCTTTAGCTTCACCGCTAAAAGAGTTGTCGACGTTTCGACCCCGGGGGGTCCCTGGACCGATGAGTAAATTGTCGCTACGTGCCCCAGCCCAGATGGGTTGGCACAAGACGGAACACAAAGGGGGGGGACCGTGGCTTCGTGTTGTCCTGCGCCAGAGTGGATGCGCTTGCAGTAGGGGGTTACAAGCGTTCGCGAGGGAGAGAGAGTCCCGCGTGACCACCCTCTCGTATGAGGGCCATGGACCTTCCTTTTATAGATGTAAGGAGAGGGTCCAGGTGTACAATGGGGGTGTAGCAATATGCTAACGTGTCCGGCAGAGAGGAGCCAGAGCCCTATGTACATGCCAACATGGCTGTCGGAGAGGCGCTAGAGCCCTGTGCATGCGATGTCGTGGTCGTCGGAGGAGCGCTTGAGCCCTGTAGAAGCACAGCTGTCGGGGCTGCCGGGACCTTGCTGACGTCTCCTTGCATCCTTAGGGGGCTGAGAACCGCCGTTGTCATGGGCGCACGCCGGTGCCATCATTACTTGTTTACCGGGGCGAGCCAGATGGGACGCCGGTCTTGTTCCCCGTAGCCTGAGCTAGCTAGGGGTAGGGTAATGATGGTCCCCCTGTGGCATGGTCGGGCCGAGCCCAAGGTCGGGCGAGGCGGAGACTCCTCCAAGGTCGAGGTTGAGGCCGAGCCCTAGGGTCGGGCGAGGCGGAGACAACCTTCTGAGGCTGAGGTCGAGGCCGAGCCCTGGGGTCGGGCGAGGCGGAGTCCATCTTCCGAGGCCGAGGTCGAGGCCGAGCCCTGGGGTCGGGCGAGGTGGAGCTTCCTGTGGCGCTTGAGGCTGGACTCAGCTGCTGTCAGCCTCACCCTGGATGGTGGCACGGCAGTCGGAGAGGGGTGGGCGGCGATGTTTTCCTGTCAGGTCAGTCAGTGGAGGGGTGAAGTGACTGCGGTCACTTCGGCCCTGCCGACTGAGGAACATGCGTCAGGATAAGGTGTCAGGCGATCCTTGCATTGAATGCTCCTGCAATACGGTCGGTTGGCGAGGTGATCTAGCCAAGGTTGCTACACTGCGAAGCCTGCCCGAGCTGGGCCTCGGGCGAGTCGAGGGTGCGCCCATTGCTTGAGGAGGCCCTCGGGCGAGGCGTGAATCCGCCTGGGTCTACTGTTCTTGCCCGAGGCTGGGCTCGAGTGAGGTGAGATCGCGTCCCTTGAGTGGACGGAGCCTTGACCTGAATTGAGCCCATCAGGCTTTGCAGCTTGTGCTGATGGTGATTACCAGCCGAGTTTAAGAGTGTTGGGGGTACCCCTAATTATGGTCCCCGACAGTAGCGCCCGAGCCTCAAAGGGAGTGTTGGTACTCGCTTGGAGGCTTTGTCGCACTTTTTTGCAAGGGGACCAGCCTTCCTTGGTTACATTTTGTTCCGGTGGGTGCGCGCGAGCGCACCCGCCGAGTGTAGCCCCCGAGGCCTCGGAGGAGTGGTTTGACTCCTCTGAGGTCTTAATGCCTTTCGTGATGCCTCGGCCGGTCTGGTTGTTCCCTCATGCGATTTGATCGTAGCCCGGGTGCATGGTCAGGTTCCAAGTTTTCGGGTTGGTTTGTTGATGCTGTCAACGGTTTGGCCGGAGCTGGGTTTGCGAGAGCAGCCCCCGAGCCTCTGCACAGAGCGAGGGGATGATCAAGGACTGACTCGGCTTTTATCATATGCCCCTTCGTCGCCTTTCCGCAAGGAGGAGGGGGGGAAGCGCCATGTTGCCCTCGGAGGGCGCCGAACATGGTGTCTCCAGTGAGTTGCTAACGGGTGATCCGAGTGGACGCCCGTGCCCCATTCGATAAGGGTCGGCTAGTGGCCCAGAGGCGCGCTCCAAAAGTACCTGCAGGTGATTTGCCGGACCCGGTCCCGTTTGATAGGGTCCGAGGGCTCGATGCCTCCCTCTGATGGGATTCCGTTATAGAATCGCTCCTGTCGTTCTCGGAAATGTCCTAGCGTACCTCGGGAGCGTAGCCCGAGCCTCGGCCATGTATCAGACGTACTCAGAGTCATCCCTCGCTCTGCATGTTCTGGGGCGGCTGTCGAACCCTTCGGGGGGCCAGCCTTCGAACCCCTGATCAGTAGTGGGCGTGGAGCCCGAGTGGTCTGAGGCAGTTGTCGAACCCTTCCGAGGGGCCAGCCTTCGAACCTCTGATCAGTAATGATCCTGAAGCCCCAGCGCTCTGGGGCGGCTGTCGAACCCTTTCGAGGGGCCAGGCTTCGAACCCCTGATCAGTAGGAGGGCTCGGGGCCCGCTTCCTTCACAGAGAAGGATCCCTTTCGAAATATCCCATTTCCCGGTCCTTGTAGCAAGAGAGAGAAAGGGGAAGGAGAAAAGGATACGAATTTAAACGACGTGGCACACCTTTTTTGACGTGGTCATCATGGCGGAGGTGAAACGTCGCCCGCTTCTCCTGCCAAAGGTGTCGCCTGCCCTGCCGCGAAGTTAATGCGACGGGACGGGTGGTTCGCGGAGCGGCCGTTGTGCGTGCGCGAGCCGTTCGAGGGACGGAACACGGGCGCGTCGTCTTCACGCCGTGGGAGAGGGCTCCCCTGCTGCTCCACGAGGGGATGTGAGCCTGCAGACGATTTGACTGCTGCTTCCGCCTGCCTGCTGCCGCCATTACTGTCGGACCACTTTTGGCCATTTTGACCGTCGCGCCTTCTCCCGCGGCTGACTGACCCATGACTGATGTGCTTGGTTGGCACTGTTGGGCCATGCGCAGGGTTGCCTCGAGTCGCGACACCGGTTCCTCAGTCGAGAAGGCGCGGTATTGGCGCAAGTGGCGGTGCAGTTTTTCGCACGTAGTAACTGGCGTGCCGGTTACATGACGTGTGGGCCTGGGCCTCCATGCTGGATGTGTCGAAGTCGAAAGGGTGCGTCCCCGTGGTGCAGTTGCATGCCACCTGCATGGCGGTCCGCCCTTTCACCCGCTGGTTTAGGTGAAAGTGGAGGTGTGCTTGTAACCGCGGGGCGGTTACACGCTCCGCGCGTGGCGGTTTGGCTTCTTCTGTCCCGGGCCAGCTTGCATGACGCGTGGGACCCAGCCCCCGTGTCGTAGGGGGAGGACCCTAGAGCACGTCGGTGAAGACTTAGTCCGCGACACCTGAGGACGCGAGTGGGGAGAGTCGTCTTTAAAAAGGGATCGACCCCCTGGGTGGTAGCCACGCCTTCTCACTCCCCTCATGCATCGCATCCTTCCACCTTCTAAGCCCCCGGATGGGGAGCGCCCGCGTTGCCTTCGTCTTGTTGTTGGAGGAGCGCAACCTCGCGGAGGTTGGCACCTTTCAGCCATCGCTCGACTTCAAGGATTTTCATCAGGCAGCCCGGCTGCATTCCCTCACCAATGGTCACGCAGGATGGTGACCATTGGTTCGATGGTGGGGAGAAGCAAGCCGGGCTGCGGCCTCTGCCCCGCCCTCAGCTTCAAGGATCTTCATCTCCTTGCTGGGGCGGGGAGCGAGGCGAGTCGGGGCCTGCCTTCGCGTGGGCTGGCGTCCCGCTTCTTCCTCTGGCATCTGGGGGTGGAAACCATCCTCCAGCTCTGCGGAGGAGGCGTCCTCCAGCCATGCGAGGGAAGGCGAACTGCTGCTGCCCGGTCAGGGTGCAGCATTCCGTCCTCTGTCCGGGCGACTGTGGCCGACCGCACCGGAGGGTCTCACAACACATCGTACGCCGTGAGGGTGGTACTCGTGTTCTAGGACGGTCCCGTTCTCGTTTTCGTGGCGAGGACGGGAGTGAGGACCTGCCGGTGCGCTTTGGGGCGGCCGGCGCTCACTGGTGCGGTGTTGGTGGGCAGGTGGACGTCGCCGTCGGTGCTAAGGTGGTGGCAGCCAGAGAAGGTTTTTCCGCCGACGAGATCGTCGGCGTCACTTGCGCTCCGGGCTTCCGGCTCTTTGGCTTTAATGGCTTGTTCTCGTCCCCCGCGAGGGGACACGAACGAGAGCCTTCCAGCGGTAGCGTTCGCCCTGGGACCATCGCTGCTGCTGCAGAGGTCGCCAGTGAGTCACCCGGAGTTTGTCGTCCCGCAGGCCCTCCGTTTGTAATGGCACCTTGAGTGCCGGTGTTTGTTCATTGTGGCTGTCGTGGCCTGAACATCTAGGTATTTTGAGTGCAATACCGTGTTTCTTCCTCATTTCGAGCACCAGGACTCGCCTGTCGGCTAGCTGAACCGCTTAACCAAGTGTGAGTTGCCCTGTGCGGAAGGTGACGAGTGAGGTATCCGTATCCCAGAGGCGTAGGAGACCCTCGGCTTAGTCGGCCTTGCCACCCAAGGCTTCTCTTGCTCAGTTAAAGGAACCCTCGGCTGCTCTACGATGAGCCGGAGCCGGAGGCAGCAGTGTCAGCGTGGACAGAGGCGGAGTCGGCTCGAGAAGAAGCTTCGTTGGCCCGGGAGCACGTGGGCTTCCTGGCTGAGGAGGTGTAGCAGCGGCGGCTGGAACCTGGCCAGGTCGTCCACTAGCGGGACCAACCCCAGAGTCGGGCTGCTGAGGCCATGAGTCAGGCTGATGTCCTCGGGGGACAGCTGGCTGAGGCTACGGAGCGGCCAGCCGAGCTGTCTGCTTAGGCCGGGTTCCTGGAGGAGACCCTAGCAGCGATGGCCCAGGCGCGGTGCTGACATCTTCCTTCGAGGTGGAGATTCTCCGCCCGTGTCACCGTCCGAGGCCTGGCCAGATTCCGCCGAAGGTGGAGACGACGCCGAGGGTGCTGCGGCTCCCTCTGTTGATGTCTGAACCTGCAGGGAGAGTTTCTCTGTAGTGTGCGTATGTTTTTCGCGGCCACCGAGGCCCAAACATATCATTCTCGTGTCGTAAAGTTGTGTTTCCTTTCCTCTTGTTTCGAGTATCAGGACTTGTTCGTCGGTAATAGAATCGTTTATCCGAGCGAGAGTTACTTTTCACGAAAGGTGATGACTGAGGTATCCGTATCCCGGAGGCGTAGGAGTCCCTCGGCTCGGTCGGCCTTGCCGTTTACGTGTACCCTTACTCGTTCGTAGGATTCTGTTATCGATATAGTCGAGAAGGCACAAAAAATCATTCTGCCAGAAAGGTTTTTGAGCGTTAAGACTTGTTCGGCAGCAGAATCGCTTATCCGAGGAAGAGTTACTTATCGTGGAAGGTGATGAGTGAGGTATCTGTATCCCAGAGGTGTAGGACTCCCTCGGCTCGGTCGGCCTCGCCGCTTATGTGTACTCTGTCGTTTTCAGGACCCAGCTATCGAAGCAATCGAAAAGCGCAAAAGATGTTTTGGCAGAAAGACTTTTTTTTCGAGGAAAATTTTTGACACAGAGGGGGTTCCCCCCTTTCTAGCCCCCGAGGGAGGGTCGGGCTTTGCCGAGGCAAGGCGAACCCTTCCTTGACGGTTAGACTTTATTTGTGAACGACTTGAAAACATCTTAAGGGTAAAAGCGACGTAGCTGTCGGATGTTCCAAGCGTTGCTGTAGACTTCGCCTTGACTGTTGGCTAGCTTGTATGTTCCGGGCTTCAAAATCTTGGCGATGATGAACGGCCCTTCCTAGGGAGGAGTGAGCTTGTGGCGCCCTCGGGCGTCTTGTCGTAGCCGAAGTACCAAGTCCCCCACCTGGAGGTCTCGGGACCGAACCCCTCGGGCGTGGTAGCGTCGCAGACACTGCTAATACCGCGCCGAGTGTAGTAAGGCCATGTCCCAAGCCTCTTCCAGCTGGTCCAGTGAGTCTTCTCGGCTGGTCTGGTTGCTTCAGTCGTCGTATGCCCTCGTCCTCGGGGAACCGTATTCTAAGTCTGTGGGCATGATAGCCTCGGCCCCATAGACTATAAAGAACGGCGAGAAGCCCATGGCTTGGCTTGGCGTCGTCCTTAGACTCCAGACCACCGAGGGTAGTTCCTTCATCCATCGCTTGCCGAACTTGTTGAGGTTGTTGTAGATCCTCGACTTTAG
This sequence comes from Zea mays, assembly GCF_902167145.1. Classification (NCBI taxonomy): domain Eukaryota; kingdom Viridiplantae; phylum Streptophyta; class Magnoliopsida; order Poales; family Poaceae; genus Zea; species Zea mays. Next base: position 116,405,777 of record NC_050096.1, read on the forward strand.
TCCTTGCAGGAGCATACCGTTGGCATGCTCTACCTGCCCATTCGTCATGGGGTGAGCTACGGCGGCCCAGTCCACACGGATGTGGTGGTCCTCGCAGAAGTCTAGGAACTTCCTGCCAGTGAACTGGGTGCCGTTGACGGTGATGATGGAGTTTGGGACCCCAAAGCGATGGATGATGTTGGTGAAGAACGCCACAGCCTGCTCGGAGCTGATGTTGTTTAGGGTCGGACCTCGATCCACTTGGAGAATTTGTCAATAGCGACCAGCAGGTGCGTGAAGCCCCCGGGTGCCTTCTGCAAGGGACCGACGAGGTCCAGACCCCACACAGCAAACGACCAGGTGATGGGTATTGTTTGCAGGGCCTGAGCGGGCAGGTGTGTCTGTCTTGCGTAGAATTGACACCCCTGGCAGGAGCGTACAATCCTAGTGGCATCGGCCACCGCGGTTGGCCAGTAGAAACCTTTTCGGAAGGCGTTTCCAACGAGGGCTCGAGGTGCTGCGTGGTGACCGCAAGCCCCCGAGTGCATTTCTTGCAATAGCTCCTGACCTTCGGCGATGGATATGCATCGTTGGAGGATGCCTGAGGGGCTGCGGTGGTAGAGCTCCTTTTCGTCACCAAGCAAGACAAACGACTTGGCGCGCCGCGCCAGTCGCCGAGCTTCGGCTCTATCGAGGGGTAGCTCTCCTCGGTGGAGATATTGAAGGTACAGGGTCTGCCAGTTTCGATTAGGCGTGACCCCATTCCGCTCTTCCTCGACACGCAGTGCCTCACCTTCGGCGGCCGAGGGTGCCTCGGGCTAGGCCGAGGCCTCCTCGGGCTCGGGCGTGTCGTCGGTCTTGACGGAGGGTTGATGTAGGTCTCGGGAGAAGACATCCGGGGGAACCGTTGTCCGCCCCGAGGCTATTTTAGCCAGCTCATCCGCAGTCTCGTTGTACCGTCAAGCGATGTGGTTGAGCTCAAGCCCGTAGAACTTGTCTTCCAGGCGCCGAACCTCATTGCAGTAAGCCTCCATCTTCGGGTCGCGGTAGTGGGAGTTCTTCATGACTTGGTCGATGACAAGTTGTGAGTCGCCACGAGCGTCGAGGCGCCGAACCCCTAGCTCGATGGCGATGCGCAACCCGTTAACTAGAGCCTTGTACTCGGCCACGTGGTTTAACGCCGGGAAATGGAGGCGTAGCACGTAGCGGAGGTGCTTCCCGAGGGGTGAGATGAAGAGCAGGCCGCACCTGCTCCTGTTTCCATCAGCGACCCATCGAAATACATGGTCCAGAGTTCCTGCTGGATCAGAGCTGTCGGAAGCTGGGTGTCGACCCATTCAGCCACAAAGTCCGCCAAGACTTGGGACTTGATGGCCTTCCGAGGAGCGAACGAGATTGTCTCGCCCATGATCTCCACCGCCCACTTGGCAATCCTACCCGAGGCCTCTCGGCACTGGATGATCTTCCCCAGGGGGAAGGATGACACCACAGTCACCGGATGAGACTCGAAGTAGTGTCGCAACTTTCGCCGCGTCAGAATTACCGCGTACAGTAGCTTCTGAATTTGCGGGTAGTGGATTTTGGTCTCGGATAGTACTCCACATATGAAGTAGACCGGCCTCTGGACGAGCAGTGCATGCCCTTCTTCTCGTCTCTCGACCACGATCGCGACGCTGACCACTTGAGTGGTTGCGGCTACGTAGATCAAGAGGGCTTCTCCCGCAGCGCGGGCACCAAGATGGGCGCGCTTGTAAGGAGCGCCTTTAAGTTCCCGAGGGCTTCCTCGGCCTCGGGGGTCCAAGTGAAGCGCTCGGTCTTCCTTAAGAGGCGGTACAAGGGTAGGCCTCTTTCGCCGAGGCGCGAGATGAAGCGGCTCAGAGCCGCAAGGCATCCCATAACCCTCTGTACTCCTTTCAAGTCTTTGATAGGCCCCATGTTGGTGACGGCCGCGATTTTCTCCTGGTTGGCCTCGATGCCCCGCTCGGAGACGATGAACCCCAGGAGCATGCCTCGGGGGACTCCGAAGACACACTTCTCGGGATTGAGTTTTACGCCTTTCGCCTTGAGACACTTGAATGTCGTTTCAAGGTCAGAGAGGAGGTCAGAGGCTTTCCTCGTCTTGACTACGATGTCATCAACGTAAGCCTCGACCGTTCGGCCGATGTGCTCTCCAAACACGTGGTTCATGCACCTTTGGTATGTCGCGCCTGCATTCCTCAAACCAAATGGCATAGTAATATAGCAATACATGCCAAAGGGTGTGATGAAAGAGGTCGCGAGCTGGTCAGACTCTTTCATCCTGATTTGGTGATACCCTGAGTAGGCATTGAGGAATGACAGGGTTTCGCACCCAGCAGTGGAATCCACGATTTGATCGATGCGAGGCAGAGGGTAGGGAACCTTCGGACATGCTTTGTTTAGACCAGTGTAGTCTACACACATCCTCCATTTCCCACCTTTCTTTTTCACAAACACAAGGTTGGCTAACCATTCGGGATGGAATACCTCTTTGATGAACCCCACAGCCGTCAGCTTGTGGATCTCCTCGCCTATGACTTTGTGCTTTTCTTCGTCGAATCGGCGCAGAGGCTGCTTCATGGGTCGGGCTCCAGCTCGGATATCTAGCGGGTGCTCGGCGACATCCCTCGGTATGCCAGGCATGTCCGAGGGACTCCATGCAAACACCTTGGCGTTTGCGCGGAGAAAGTCGACGAGCACTGCTTCCTATTTGGGGTCGAGCTCGGAGCCGATCCGGACTTGCTTGCAGGCGTCGTTGCTGGGGACAAGGGGGACGGACTTAACCGCCTCTGCTGGCTCGAAGTTGCCGGCATGGCGCTTCGCATCTGGCACCTCCTTGGAGAGGCACTCCAGGTCGGCGATGAGGGCCTCAGATTCGGCGAGGGCTTCAGCGTACTCCACGAACTCCACGTCGCATTCGTACGCGTGTCGGTACGTGGATCCGACGGTGATGACCCCATTGGGGCCCAGCATCTTGAGCTTGAGGTAGGTGTAGTTGGGGACGGCCATGAACTTGGCGTAGCATGGTCTCCCCAGCACTGCGTGGTAGGTTCCTCGGAACCCGACCACCTCGAACATGAGGGTTTTCTTTTGGAAGTTGGAGGGAGTCCTGAAGCAGACGGGTAGATCGAGTTGTCCAAGGGGCTGGACGCGCTTCCCAGGGATGATCCCGTGAAAGGGCGCCGCACCGGCCCGGATCGTGGACAGATCGATCTGCAAGAGCCCGAGGGTCTCGGCGTAGATGATGTTGAGGCTGCTGCCTCCGTCCATGAGGACCTTGGTGAGCCTGACGTTGCCGATGACGAGGTCGACAACGAGCTGGTACTTTCCTGGGCTCGGCACACGGTCGGGGTGGTCTCCTTGGTCGAAGGTGATGGGCTTGTCGGGCTAGTCTAGGTAGACTGGCGCCGCCACCTTCACCGAGCAGACCTCCCGGCGCTCCTGCTTGCGGTGCCGAGCCGAGGCGTTCACCACTTGCCCACCGTAGATCATGAAGCAGTCGTGGACCTCGGGGAACTCCTCTGCCTTGTTGCCCTCCTTCTTGTCGTTGTCGTTGCCTCTGCCACCTTCTACCGGGGGCCCAGCCTTATGGAAGTAGTGCCGAAGCATGACGCATTCCTCAAGGGTGTGCTTGATGGGACCATGATGATAGGGGCACGACTCCTTGAGCATCTTGTCGAACAGGTTGGCCCCTCCGGGAGGCTTCCGAGGGTTCCTGTGCTCGGTGGTGGCGACAAGATCTGCGTCGGTGGTGTCGCGTTTCGCTTGCGACTTCTTCTTGGCCTTCTTCTTCGTGCCACGCTGAGCGGACGCCTCGGGGACGTCCTCCTGTTGGCGTCCCTGACGCTGCTTGTCCTTCCGGAAGATGGCCTCGACCGCCTCCTGACCAAAGGCGAACTTGGTGGCGATGTCCATCAGCTCGCTCGCCCTGGTGGGAGTCTTGCGACCCAGCTTGCTCACCAGGTCACGGCAAGTGGTGCCGGCGAGGAACGCGCCGATGACATCTGAGTTGGTGATGTTGGGCAGCTCGGTGCGCTGCTTCAAAAATCGCCGGATGTAGTCCCGCAGGGATTCTCCTGGCTGCTTGCGGCAGCTTCGGAGATCCGAGGAGTTCCCAGGGCGCACGTATGTGCCCTGGAAGTTTCCAGCGAAGGCTTTGACCAGGTCGTCCCAGCTGGAGATCTGCGCAGGAGGCAGATGCTCCAGCCAGGCCCGGGCGGCGTCGGAGAGGAACAGGGGGAGGTTACGGATGATGAGGTTGTCATCGTCTGTTCCACCCAGCTGGCAGGCCAGCCAGTAGTCCGCAAGCCACATTTCCGGCCTTGTTTCCCCCAAGTACTTGGTGATGGTAGTCGGGGCTCGGAACCGGGTCGGGAACGGCGCCCGTCATATGGCCCGGCTAAAGGCTTGCGGACCAGGCGGTTCGGGCGAGGGGCTCCGATCCTCCCCACTGTCGTAGCGTACCCCACGCCTGGGGTGGTAGCCTCGGCGCACCTTCTCGTCGAGGCAGGATCGACGGTCGCGATGGTGGTGCTCGTTGCCAAGGTGACCCAGGGCTGCAGGTGTCGCGTCCCGCGTGCGCCCGGTGTGGACTGAGGCTTCCCGCATGAATCAGGAAGTCACGGCGCGATGCTCCGGGGGTACCCTTGCCTTTGGGAGGCAGAGCTCTCGTCCCGTCGGACCGCGGCATCCTCCAGGAGATTCTTGAGTTCTCCCTGGATACGCCGCCCCTCGGTGGTGGATGGCTCCGGCATCGCTCGGAGTAGTATTGCCGCTGCAGCCAGGTTCTGGCCAACCCCACTGGAAGCCGGGGGCAGCCTTACCCTGACATCGTCAGCGATGCGGTGCTGGACGTCCTGGGCTAGATGACGCGCTTCTCCGGCTAGTGCTCGGCCTGCCCACTCCTGCCCGATGTTTTGCCGGAGCTGCACAAGTTGTCCTGCTTCCTCGTCGAGCTTGGCCTGCATCTCGCGGATTTGCTAGAGCTGTGTGTCCTGACCCCCCGCAGGGACTGGGACCACAGCTAGCTCTCGTAGGATGTCAACGCGAGGCGCAGGCCTAGGGGGATCGTCGTCCTCCGGCATACCAAGGTGGTTGCCTTCGACGAGACCCCCTAGATCGACGTGGAAACATTCGTGACTTGGGCCACAACCCTCGTCGTCAAGGCTGTGGCCATCATCGGAGCAATCGGAGAGGTAGTAGTCACATGCGGTCATAAAGTCTCGCATGGCACCAGGATTACCGAGCCCGGAGAAATCCCAACCAGAGTCGGGCTCGTCTTCTTCCTCGGAACCCGAGGGCCCGTAGGTTGAGACGGCCTCTCGATCGATGGATGGTGACGAAGTCGCGTCGGGGATGGACCGCACCGTTATCTCAGGTACGAGGCTAACGCCCAGCAAGTCCTTCGCGAGCGTGCTGGCGTCATCTGTCCGCTTGGGGTTGGCGTGTTGCGGGGAAACGGCGCTCGTCTCCGTCTCTAGCGCGAGGTCAACGCCCGACGTGTCCCCCGCTGGGGCGCCAGCGTCGTCGACTCGCTCAACAGCCGACGAGGTGCCGCCTCCTGCTTGGCCATGGTTGCCCCGCCTCCTTCTCCTGTGGCAAGGAAGGCGACGGGACAAACCCGGATGTTGCTCTTCCGCCATGGAGGGAAGACGTTGCTGAGTCCGCCGCCGCCGGGCGGGCTGATGGCCGTCGTTGTCGCTGGCGCGTGGCGGAGGAAGGAGTACCATGTCGTAGCTGCCGTTGAGGGACATGAACTCGAGACTCCCGGAACGGAGTAGCGTCTCGGGCTGAAGAGGTTGCTGGAGACTACCCATCTGGAACTTGACGGGAAGTTGTTCGTCAACACGCAGCAGGCCCCTACCTGGCGCGCCAACTGTCGGCGTTTCGACCCCGGGGGGTCCCTGGACCGACGAGTAAATTATCGCTGCGTGCCCCAGCCTAGATGGGTTGGCGCGAGACGGAACACAAAGGGGGGGAACCGCGGCTTCGTGTTGTCCTGCGCCAGAGTGGATGCGCTTGCAGTAGGGGGTTACAAGCGTTCGCGAGGGAGAGAGTCCCGCGCGACCACCCTCTCATATGAGGGCCCTGGACCTTCCTTTTATAGATGTAAGGAGAGGGTCCAGGTGTACAATGGGGGTGTAGCAATATGCTAACATGTCCGGCAGAGAGGAGCCAGAGCCCTATGTACATGCCAACGTGGCTGTCGGAGAGGCGCTACAGCCCTGTGCATGCGATGTCGTGGCCGTCGGAGGAGCGCTTGAGCCCTGTAGAAGCACAGCTGTCGGGGTTGCCGGGACCTTGCTGACGTCTCCTTGCTTCCGTAGGGGGCTGAGAACCGCCGTCGTCATGGGCGCACGTGGGGTGCCATCATTACTTGTTTACCGGGGCGAGCCAGATGGGACGCCGGTCTTGTTCCCCATAGCCTGACCTAGCTAGGGTTAGGGTAATGATGGTCCCCCCTGTGGCGTGGTCGGGCCAAGCCCAAGGTCGGGCGAGGCGGAGACTCCTCCGAAGTCGAGGTTGAGGCCGAGCCCTGGGGTCGGGCGAGGCGGAGACCACCTTCCGAGGCCGAGGTCGAGGCCGAGCCCTGGGGTCGGGCGAGGCGGAGTCCATCTTCCGAGGCCAAGGTCGAGGTCGAGCCCTGGGTTCGGGCGAGGTGGAGCTTCCTGTGGCGCTTGAGGCCGGACTCAGGTGCTGTCAGCCTCACCCTGGAGGGTGGCACGACAGTCGGAGAGGGGTAGGCGGCGCTGTTTTCCTGTCAGGTCAGTCAGTGGAGGGGTGAAGTGACTGCGGTCACTTCGGCCCTGCCGACTGAGGAACGTGCGTCGGGATAAGGTGTCAGGCGATCCTTGCATTGAATGCTTCTGCGATACGGTCGGTTGGCGAGGCGATGTGGCCAAGGTTGCTTCACTGCGAAGCCTGCCCGAGCTGGGCCTCGGGCGAGTCGAGGGTGCGCCCGTTGCTTGAGGAGGCCCTCGGGCGAGCTGTGAATCCGCCTGGGTCTACTGTTCCTGCCCGAGGCTGGGCTCGAGTGAGGTGAGATCGCGTCCCTTGAGTGGACAGAGCCTTGACCTAAATTGCGCCCATCAGGCTTTGCAGCTTGTGCTGATGGTGATTACCAGCCGAGTTTAAGAGTGTTGGGGGTACCCTTAATTATGGTCCCCGACAAGAGTCGACGCTTTTTAGAGGAAGGGATGGATACCCATAGGCCACCACACTTCGACGGCACTAACTTCCCATATTTTAGTGCTAGAATGGCTTGTTACCTAGAGGCCGTTGATCTAGGTGTTTGGCGAGTCACTCATGACGAGATGAAACCCCCCCAAGAATCCCAAGAAACCCACCACAAGTGAGGAAAAAGAAATTCATTTAAATGCTAGAGCCAAAAATTGGTTGTATGAATCTCTTAGCATGGATATTTTTAATCAAGTATTTACCTTGAAAATTGCTAATGAGATTTGGCTAAAATTGCATGAGCTCCATGACGGCACATCAAATGTCCGTGAGCAAAAACATTGCCTAGTCTTAAATGAGTATAATTCTTTTGCTATGAGAGATGATGAGCTTGTTAGAGACATGTATTCTCGTTTAAATCTAATCATCAATGAGCTCAACTCTATTGGCATAAATAAGCTAGGTGATGCGGACATTGTAAGGAAGATTATCTCCCTGCTACCACAACGAAGATATGGGAGCATCATCACCATCCTTCACAACATGGAGGACTTGAGTACCATGACCCCGACCATTGTGATTGGGAAAATCGTGGCTTTTGAGATGTCGCGAAAAATGTGTCGGGGAGAGGAGCCAACTTCCTCAAGGCCATTTGCTTTTGCATGTGATGGAAGGAAGGGTGAAAAGAAGGCTCCCACTCCAAGTTCCTCAAGTGAAGAAGAGGAAGAAGAAGAAAGTGATGATAATGAAGATAATCAACCGTGCATATCATCCTCCGAGGACGAAAAAACAATCCGACGCGTCGGAAAGGTAATAGGGATGATCCGCAAGATTAATCTAATGGGTGTGCCCCTGCAGGTCGAAGATCTTCTCTTTAACATTGACAGGAAAAAGCAAAGAAAGAGAGGGTGCTTCGCATGCGGGGAGAAGGGCCACTTCAGGGACAACTGTCCAACTATGGCCGAACCCAAAAAGGAGAGGAGCAAAGGCAAGGCGCTAACAAGTGTCAGAACTTGGGATGATTCTTCAAGTGATGATGAACCTCCAAGGACGCACAGCCATCGGTCCTCATCACGGTCATCACACAAATGCCTTATGGCAAGAGGTAACAAAAGCATTCCATCCTCTAGTGATGAAAGTAGTAGTGATGATGAAGGTGAGGGAAAGCCCTCCGTAGATGAGCTTGCAGAAGCAGTTAAATTTTTTCAGGATGTTTGCACTAAGCAAAAAGCTCAACTTAAAACTTTGAAAAATAAGTTGATTAGCTCCCAAAATGATTAAAAAGGTTTGTTAGAAAAATTTGAAACTTTTGCAAATTTAAATAGTGAGCTATCAACTAAAATTGAGCTATTAGAGTCTAGTGCTCCATCCACTACTACTGATGATGGCCTTATTAAAAAGAATGAAAAACTTAAGGCTAAGTTAGCTAGCTCTCAAGAAGCTATTGAAAATTTGCTAGGGAAAATGGAAATTCTTAGCATACACAACAATGAGCTAACTACTAAGCTAGAAAACATTGGTAGCACCCCAGAAGTATCTTTGATTGAAATACCTAAAATTATTAAGAAAGATGCTTCTACTTCCTGCTTTGATTTAATTGATAATTCTAACCCCTGCAATCAAGTTCTTGTTAAGAATGTTATTATAGAAACCTGTTCTGACAAGATTGCAAAGGAAAATGAGCAATTAAAGCAAGAAGTGGCTCGCCTTGGAAAAGCCTTGTATAACAAGAAAGGCAAAGCCAAACAAATCCGACCTCCATAGGATAACACCACTGTGGGAGTGAACAAGCCTATGGAGGGTGAAAATGTGATTTGTAGATTATGCCACAAGGAGGGCCACAAGTCTTTCCAATGCAAGGCGATGACCGGGGATAAGCAAAGGCAAAAGCTCAAGCAAAAGCCATCAAGCAAAATCTCCAACACCTACATCAAAAAGGTGGACAAAAAGGCTGCTACACCATATTTGATCAAGAAGAAAAAGAATGGAAAGGTGATAGCAATCAAGGCCAACAAGCAAGCTAACAAAGGAAAGGGGGTCAAACGCATCTGGGTGCCAAAGGAAATAATTTCAACCATGAAAAGCACCAAGAAGGTTTGGATCCCGAAAGGGTAGTGAGCGGACCGAAGGTCATACGGGAAATTTGGTGACTTGGCAAATTTGGGATGTATATCATGGGATACATCATATTGGATCAAATTTATTGCCAAGTGGATTAGTGAATATTTTGGACCCAAATTTCCCCACCCATGACTAAGGTAACTAGATTTATTGCATTCCTTATTTTTAGATATGCGTATCTATTTTTTCTTGTATCTAGTTTTACCTCTCATGCCTAGTATTACAATTTGTACTTACTTTTGCTTAAACGCATGCATACTAGGTAAATCACATGGTAGGACTGCTTGTTTTCAATTCATACACTTAAGCAAACCTACATGGTTTAAAATGTGTATTTAAGCACGGCACATAGCTTCTTTATCACTCCATAGTAAATGATACATCAATTAATAATTTTAAATGCTATAGGTAAAACACTCATATTCTACAAGTTGTATCATTTAACTTATATGTGCCAAAGTTCGGATTATAGATAATTTGCCCCTCTTGATATCAAATCAAAGCGTATGTCTCCTACAAGTATTCAAAACTTGTATGAACAAATCCAGGGGGAGGTTACTCTATAATCTAAGACTTTGAGACTAACACCTTTTCAAGTCTATTTTTATGTGGTAGTCTCATTGTAAGGAAAATGAAGTCCCCGGAGAATGACAACAAACTTCCACTGCAAAATCTCCAAGAACTTTCATGTCTCACAAGCCTGCCATTGGTTTTCAATTGGTCCGCCATTGACTTTCGATTGGTATCTTTGAGACTACATTAAGTATCATTTACATGTCTTCTCCAATATTTGATTAGACTATATTTCATATCTTATACTTCCCATGTTGTTATAAATGCATATACTATTAACTCATATTTTGTTACCTATGCATAAGGGAAGTTAGTCTATTCAAATTATGTCTTGCACCTCTATTTCTCACATGCTTTTTCCTAAGTAGAAGATCTCTGTCAGTGGGAGTTTTTCTTCCTCTCTAAAGGGGGAGAAAAATCTTTCTAAAGGAGAACACTCATTTAGGGGGAGTAATCTTTTAGTGCTTCTATTGATATTAATTGATAATTCTTTAGAGAGGGCAAGTCTTATTTGCTTCCTATATGCTCTTAATGTCTTCCTTTTCGGTGGTTGATGCCAAAGGGGGAGAAGTTGTAGGGACCAAAGCAATGAAAATGTTATCAGACACCAAACACCACCAAATTAAAATTTTGATCTTTCAAGTGGTTTTTGCATTTTGGTCTAAAATAGGAAGTAAGTGAATTATGGAGTTAGGGGAGGCTTAAGTCCATAATCTCACTTTATGGGGACAAACATGCATTCTAGCAAGTAGATTGTATATTTATATTCAAATGTTTGTAATATTTGCTTGCTTTGGTTGTGTTGTCATCAATCACCAAAAAGGGGGAGATTATAAGGAAAATGGACCCGAGCCATTTGGATTAATAGATTTTGGTGTTTGATGATTAACATAACCTATGAACTAATGTATTTTCCAAGTGTTTGTGTATTGTAGTTCACAGGATGCGAAGTGGATTGGACTGAGGCTCTGAGGATGCAACACCTCAAAGAAGACATTATAATACCCATATAAGACATTAAAAAGTCATATTGAAGACACTTTATACATGCTAAGAGTTCAACACATCAAGAAGTAGAAGTGAGATACAAAGATGCAAAACAAAAGTGAACTTGACAAAGTTGAGAGGAAGGGCTGACTGAATTGGAAGTGATTCACAACATCAAATCTACTCAAACTGACATGGCTTCAACTCTGAGATATAGATAATTTTATAAGCTTTCCAAAAAGTCCAAGATCATCAAAATCGGAGTTTGGAGCTAAAAGTTATGCCCACAATACGAAGTCAGAATTGCTTAAAAAACAAGAGCGGCATATGGGATACCCGGTGCACACTGGATTGTCCGGTGTGCCAAATTTTCTCAAACTGGTATGGCTTCAACTCTGGGATGTAGAGAATTTCATAAGCTTTCCAAAAAGTACAAGATCATCAAAATCGGAGTTCGTAGTTAAAAGTTATGGCCAAAATACGACAAGTGAGCACGGGTTGTCCGGTGCACACCGGACCGTCCGGTGCGCCATCTTAGGAAGCTCCAACGGCTACTTTTAACGGCTAGTACACGTGGCATGTACGGTGCACCACCGGACAGTCCGGTGCGCCGCAGAAAGCTGCAGAACTACTTTCCAACGACTATATTTGAGTTGGGGCCTATATATACTTCACCTAACCGGCCATTTGGAGGTGTGGGAGCCCAAGCAACATACCAAGGCATATTGTAGACATTTGCAAGTGCTCAAACACCCAAGTGCTTAATAGAATCACTCGGTGATTAGCGTAGGTGCTTTGCGAAGTGCTTAGGTTAGTTAGACCGCATTAGCGCTTGCTCTAGGTGAATCCTAGTTAGTTGAGTGAGTTTAGACAAACCACACAACCCCTCAGCTTTTGCGCGGGCCGTTGTAATTGTACCGAGTGGGGCAAGAGTCTTGCGAGACCGTGACAACCGTGTTAGTGTCATGGCCGCCACCGTGTACCGGAGGGAACGAGGCCCACGGCGTTTCGGCCGGAAGCTCGATAGTGGAGACGGCGGGGAGCGTCCGAGAGGAGCCGGAAGCGGAGCACCACTTGCGCGTGGAGAAGGCCCATGGCTCTCTACGGAGTTACTCGACCGAGGTGCTTGGCCCTCGCGTGGGCTTCCCTTTGCATAGGGGCACCAACGAGGATTAGTCGAGACCTTGCGCGGTTCCTGATACCTCGGTAAAAATACCAGCGTCATCCACGAGAGTTTGCTTCTCTACTTTGCTCTTTAAGTTTACGTATTTATATTAAGCATTTAAGTTTCAATCTTGTATTCAATCTTATATAGTGTAGATTGAAACTTAGACATTGTGGTATAGATAGCAACACTTAGACAAAACCTAGTTTGCACATTCTAGTTTGATTATTTGCATAGGTTTTTCTCTAAGGATTTATTTGTGGCCTAGTTTAGCGAAAGTTTTAGAAGTCCTAACTCACCCCCCTCTTAGGCGTCACACGTTTCCTACACGCCTATTGTTGATCAGCTTTACACATCACATGAACTCCCACCTTTGGTGAGTTCATGCCACATTATTCCCCACAACTTGTTGAGCGATGAACATGAGTGAGCTCACCCTTGCTGTCTCACACCCCCCTCACAGGAGAAGAACATGTGGTTCAAGAGGAGCCACACAACGAGGAATTTGATCTGATCAAAGTGGCGTCTCCCAGTTGACTTATTGGCGCCAATGATGGATTTAGTCCGTCCTATACACTCTGTTATTATATATGTTGTCTTCTTTGGCGCATGTATGAGATGCACCCGGCTTTGTCCCTTAAATCCGAGTGTAACGTTTTGTCTCATGGGTATGGGTTTGCGAACTATATATCCACGTACTATCCACCTGATTGCCATCCCTATGTCCCTCCATCACCTCCTTCAAGGTTTAGGCGCTCCACCACCTCAGTCCGAATGCACTATCTTGCCCTCAACTCCAGTGCATGTCACTGAGAGCACCTAGAGGGGGGGTGAATAGGTGATCCTGAATAACTTCAAAACTTAAGCCACAAAACTTTGATTAAGCGTTAGCACAGTTAATGCCAAGTGGCTAGAGAGAAGATCTTGTATAATACGATAACCACAAGGAATTCAACACAGAGAAGACACAGTGGTTTATCCCGTGGTTCGGCCAAGTACAACACTTGCCTACTCCACGTTGTGGCGTCCCAATGGACGAGAGTTGCACTCAACTCTTCTCAAGTGATCCAATGATCAACTTGAATACCACAGTGTTATGCTTTTCTTTTCTTATCGCGTTCGCGAGGAATCTCCACAACTTGGAGTCTCTCGCCCTTACACTTGAAGTTCACAAAGAAGCACGGAGTAAGGGAGAGAAGTAACACACACAAATCCATAGCAAAATGCGCACACACACGGCCAAGAATCGAGCTCAAAAGACTATCTCAAAGTTCTCACTAGAACGGAGCTCGAATCACTGAGAATGACAAACGAATGCGCAAAAGACTGAGTGTGGATGATCAAGAATGCTCTAAGGTTGCTTGGTGTACTCCTCCATGCGCCTAGGGGTCCCTTTTATAGTCCCAAGGCAGCTAGGAGCCGTTGAGAGCAAATCTGGAAGGCCAATCTTGCCTTCTGTCGTCGGGTGCACCGGACAGTCCGGTGCACACCGGACACTGTCCGGTGCCCGATTTCCTTCCTTAAATAGCGAAGCCGACCGTTGCAGATTTGGGAGCCGTTGGTGCACCGGACATGTCCGGTGCTCACCGGACATGTCCGGTGCTCACCGGACAGTCCGGTGCCCCCTTCCGACCGTTGGCTCGGCCACGTGTCCCGCGCAGATCGCGCGGCCGACCGTTGGCCCGGCCTACCGTTGGCTCACCGGACAGTCCGGTGCACACCGGACAGTCCGGTGAATTTTAGCCGTACGCCGTCGGCGAATTCCCGAGAGCGGCCACTTCGCGCCGAGTCAGCCTGGCGCACCGGACACTGTCCGGTGCACCACCGGACAGTCCGGTGTGCCAGACTGAGCTGAGTCTTGGCTGTACCCAGCCAAGCCTTTTTTATCTCTTTTCTTTTCTTCTTCTTTCTGTTTCTAACACTTAGACAAGTATATTAGTACACAAAACCAATGTACCAAGGCTTAGAAACATACCTTTACTCTTGATTTGCACTTTGTCTATCCATGAGCATAAATTCACATTTAAGCACTTGTGTTGGCACTCAATCACCAAAATACTTAGAAATGGCCCAAGGGCACATTTCCCTTTCAATCTCCCCCTTTTTGGTGATTTATGCCAACACAACATAAAGCAACTAGAACAAGTGCAATATCACTTCAAATAAAACTCAAATTTATTTTGATTCAATTTTGGCATATATGGATCATCCTTTGCCGCCACTTGGTTTGTTTTTGCAGATCAAACTCAAATTCCTATCTCTAAGTCAAAACCACTTGTAGAGACATAAAGAGAGGTTTTCCAAAGAAATTTGATCAAGGATTTCAAAAACTCTCCCTTTTTCCCATAATCAACACTTCTCCCCACAAGAGGCCAACTTTTGACATAAAAGACAATAAAAGAGTTTTGACAAACCAAAAGCTCTAATCTACTATTTTCAATATTTCTCAAGTGGTAGCTGATCCATTTATTGCTTTGGCCTTTATTTTCTCCCCCTTTGGCATCAAGCACCAAAACGGGATCAATCTTGGCCCGATAACCCCATTGCCTCACCAAAATCTTCAATTAAGAGCAGATGGCAATAAGAGTTCATGAGATGAACTTGGAATAGGTTACCCTCTCATCGGAGTGCAGTGGAAGTCTTTCATGGTCCAAGTCCACCTTTTCCCTTTCAATTCTCCTTCGAGACTAAATCAAGCAAACTCAAGCATATGGTTAGTCTCAAAGGGTCAAGTTGTAACACAACTCCCCCTAAATATGTGCATCACTTACACAAGGACTTGTGAGGTCCAGGGGATGTTTGTACAACTTGAGCACCACAATAAGCAACAAAGTGCAGAATGAACATGATCAAAGGCATAAACACATGTATGCTACTAGTCAATCCAAGTTCCGCGAATCTAAGACATTTAGCTCACTACGCAGCCTGCAAAATGTCTTCTCATCTAGAGGCTTGGTAAAGATATCGGCTAGCTGGTTCTCGGTGCTAACATGAAACACTTCGATATCTCCCTTTTGTTGGTGGTCTCTCAAAAAGTGATGCCGGATGTCTATGTGCTTTGTGCGGCTGTGCTCAACAGGATTTTCCGCCATGCGGATAGCACTCTCATTATCACATAGGAGTGGGACTTTGCTCAGATTGTAGCCAAAGTCCCGAAGGGTTTGCCTCATCCAAAGTAGTTGCGCGCAACACTGTCCTGCGGCAACATACTCGGCCTCAGCGGTGGATAGGGCAACGGAAGTTTGTTTCTTAGAGTTCCACGACACCAGGGACCTTCCTAAGAATTGGCACGTCCCCGATGTACTCTTCCTATCGACCTTACATCCAGCATAGTCGGAGTCTGAGTATCCAACCAAGTCAAAGGTAGACCCCTTTGGATACCAGAGCCCGAAGCAAGGCGTAGCAACCAAATATCTAAGAATTCGCTTCACCGCCACTAAGTGACACTCCTTAGGATCGGATTGAAATCTAGCACACATGCATACGCTAAGCATAATATCCGGTCTACTAGCACATAAATAAAGTAAAGACCCTATCATTGACCGGTATGCTTTTTGATCAACGGACTTACCTCCTTTGTTGAGATCGGTGTGTCCGTCGGTTCCCATTGGAGTCTTTGCGGGCTTGGCGTCCTTCATCCCAAACCGCTTTAGCAGATCTTGCGTGTACTTCGTTTGGGAGATGAAGGTGCCGTCCTTGAGTTGCTTCACTTGGAACCCAAGGAAGTAGTTCAACTCGCCCATCATTGACATCTCGAATTTCTGCGTCATTACCCTGCTAAATTCTTCACAAGACTTTTGGTTAGTAGAACCAAATATTATGTCATCGACATAAATTTGGCACACAAACAAATCACCATCACATGTCTTTGTAAAAAGAGTTGGATCGGCTTTCCCAACCTTGAAAGCATTATCGATTAAAAAGTCTCTAAGGCATTCATACCATGCTCTTGGGGCTTGCTTAAGTCCATAGAGCGCCTTAGAGAGCTTACACACGTGGTCGGGGTACCGTTCATCCTCGAAGCCAGGGGGTTGCTCCACGTATACCTCCTCCTTGATCGGCCCATTGAGGAAAGCGCTCTTCACATCCATTTGGTACAACCTGAAAGAATGGTGAGCGGCATATGCTAGCAAGATACGAATGGACTCTAGCCTAGCCACAGGAGCAAAAGTCTCCTCAAAGTCCAAACCTGCGACTTGGGCATAACCTTTTGCCACAAGTCGAGCCTTGTTCCTTGTCACCACTCCGTGCTCGTCTTGTTTGTTGCGGAACACCCACTTGGTTCCCACAACATTTTGCTTAGGACGAGGCACCAGTGTCCAAACTTCATTCCTCTTGAAGTTGTTGAGCTCCTCCTGCATGGCCAATACCCAATCCGGATCTAGCAAGGCCTCCTCTACCCTGAAAGGCTCAGTAGAAGAGATAAAGGAGTAATGCTCACAAAAATTAACTAATCGAGATCGAGTAGTTACTCCCTTGCTAATGTCACCCAGAATTTGGTCGACGGGATGATCCCTTTGAATCATCGCTCGAATTTGGGTTGGAGGTGCCGGTTGCGCTTCTTCCTCCATCACGTGAACATCTTGTGCTCCCCCTTGATCACACGCCTCCTTTTGATGAACCTGTTCATCATCTTGAGGTGGGGGATGCACCGTTGTTGAGGAAGAAGGTTGATCTCGTTCATCTTGTTCCTGTGGCTGCACTTCTCCAATCGCCATGGTTCGTATAGCGGCCGTCGGAACATCTTCTTCATCTACATCATCACAATCAACAACTTGCTCTCTTGGAGAGCCATTAGTCTCATCAAATACAACGTCGCTAGTGACTTCAACCAAACCCGATGATTTGTTGAAGACTCTATATGCCTTTGTATTTGAGTCATAACCTAACAAAAACCCTTCTACAGCTTTGGGAGCAAATTTAGAATTTCTAGCCTTCTTCACTAGAATGTAGCACTTGCTCCCAAATACACGAAAGTAAGATACATTGGGTTTGTTACCGGTTAGTAGCTCATACGAAGTCTTCTTGAGGAGGCGATGAAGGTAGACCCTGTTGATGGCGTGGCAAGCCGTGTTCACGGCTTCCGACCAAAAGCACTCGGGGATCTTAAATTCTCCAAGCATAGTCCTCGCCATATCGATTAGCGTCCTGTTCTTCCTCTCTACCACACCATTTTGCTGTGGTGTGTAGGGAGCGGAGAACTTGTGATTGATCCCTTCCTCCTCAAGGAACTCCTCCACTTGAAAGTTCTTGAACTCGGACCCGTTGTCGCTCCTTATCTTCTTCACCTTGAGTTCAAACTCATTTTGAGCTCTCCTGAGGAAGCGCTTGAGGGTCCCTTGGGTTTCAGACTTATCCTGCAAAAAGAACACCCAAGTGAAGCGGGAAAAGTCATCAACAATAACTAGACCATACTTACTTCCTCCTATGCTCAGATAGGCGACGGGTCCGAAGAGGTCCATATGTAGCAGCTCCAGGGGTCTTGATGTTGTCATCACATTTTTGGTGTGATGAGAGTCTCCCACTTGTTTCCCTGTTTGACAAGCTGCACAAGGTCTATCTTTTTCGAAATGAACATTGGTTAGACCTATCACATGTTCTCCCTTTAGAAGCTTGTGGAGGTTCTTTATCCCCACATGTGCTAAGCGGCGATGCCACAGCCAGCCCATGCTAGTCTTAGCCATTAAGCATGCATCTAGACCGGCCTCTTCTTTTGCAAAATCAACTAGGTAAAGCTTGCCGTCTAGTACACCCTTAAAAGCTAGTGAACCATCACATCTTCTAAAGACATACACATCTACATTTGTAAACAAACAGTTATATCCCATATTGCATAATTGACTCACAGATAGCAAATTATATCCAAGAGACTCTACTAAAAACACATTAGAGATAGAGTGCTCATTTGAGATTGCAATTTTACCTAACCCTTTTACCTTGCCTTGATTCCCATCACCGAATATTATTGAATCTTGGGAATCTTTGTTTTTGACGTAGGAGGTGAACATCTTCTTCTCCCCCGTCATATGGTTTGTGCATCCGCTGTCAATAATCCAGCTTGAACCCCCGGATGCATAAACCTGCAAGGCAAATTTAGGCTTGGGTCTTAGGTACCCAACTCATGTTTGGTCCTGCAAGGTTAGCACAAATATCCTTAGGGACCCAAATGCAAGTTTTGTCTCCCTTGCATCTTGCCCCTAATTTTCTAGCAATTATCTTCCTATCCTTTCTACAAATAGCAAAAGAAGCATTCAAAGCATGATATATTGTAGAAGGTTCATTAACTTTCCTAGGAACATTAGCAACCTTTCTTCTAGGCATATTATGAACAACATTTGTCCTACCAACATTTCTATCATGCACATAGGAAGAACTAGAAGCAAACATGGCATCAAAATCATCATTATAACTCCTATAAGCCTTTCTAGTTTGTCTCCTATCATGGTACATAAAAGCATGGTTCTTTTTAGCACTACTTGCCATAGGGGCCTTCCCTTTCTCCTTTGCGGAGATGGGAGCCTTATGGCTTGTTAAGTTCTTGGCTTCCCTCTTGAAGCCAAGCCCATCCTTAATTGAGGGGTGTCTACCAATCGTGTAGGCATCCCTAGCAAATTTTAGTTTATCAAAATCACTTTTGCTAGTCTTAAGTTGAGCATTAAGACTAGCCAATTCATCATTAAGTTTGGAAATTGAAACTAGGTGTTCACTACAAGCATCAATGTCAAAATCTTTACACCTATTACAAGTTTCAACAATTTCCACACAAGATGTTGATTTACTAGCTACTTCTAACTTAGCATTCAAATCAGTATTAACACTTTTTAATTTAGAGATGGATTCATGACAAGTGGATAATTCACTAGAGAGCATCTCATTCCTTTTAATTTCTAGAGCAAGAGAATTTTGTGCACTAACAAATTTATCATGCTCCTCATATAAAAGATCCTCTTGTTTTTCTAGTAATCTATTCTTGTCATTCAAAGCATCAATCAACTCATTAATCTTATTAATTTTAGATCTATCTAATCCCTTGAATAAGCATGAATAATCTATCTCATCATCATCACTAGACTCATCCTCACTTGAAGAAGCATAAGTACTAGTATCATGAGTGCTTACTTTCTTCTCCCTTGCCATGAGGCAAGTGTGACGCTCGTTGGGGAAGAGGGATGACTTGTTGAAGGCGGTGGCGGCGAGTCCTTCATTGTCGGAGTCGGAGGACGAGCAATCCGAATCCCACTCCTTTCCTATATGTGCCTCGCCCTTGGCCTTCTTGTAATGCTTCTTCTTCTCCCTTTTGTTCCCCTTTTCCTGGTCACTTTCATTATCGGGACAGTTAGCAATGAAATGACCAATCTTACCACATTTGAAGCACGAGCGCTTCTCCTTTGTCTTGGTCTTGCTTGGCTGTCCCTTGCGACCTTTAAGCGCCGTCTTGAAGCGCTTAATGATGAGGGCCATCTCCTCATTATTGAGCCCGGCCGCCTCAACTTGCGCCACCTTGCTCGGTAGCGCCTCCTTGCTCCTTGTTGCCTTGAGAGCAATGGGTTGAGGCTCATGAATAGGACCGTTCAACGCGTCGTCCACATATCTTGCCTCCTTGATCATCATTTGCCCGCTTACGAACTTCCCCAGAACTTCTTCGGGCGACATCTTGGTGTACCTAGGATTTTCACGAATATTGTTCACCAAATGAGGATCAAGAACGGTAAAGGACCTTAGCATTAGGCGGACGACGTCGTGATCCGTCCATCGCGTGCTTCCGTAGCTCCTTATTTTGTTGATAAGGGTCTTGAGCCGGTTGTATGTTTGAGTTGGCTCCTCGCCCCTTATCATTGCGAACCGTCCAAGCTCACCCTCCACCAACTCCATCTTGGTGAGCAAGGTGACATCATTCCCCTCATGAGAGATCTTGAGGGTGTCCCAGATCTGCTTGGCATTGTCCAAGCCGCTCACCTTATGGTACTCGTCCCTGCACAAAGAGGCTAGCAACACAGTAGTAGCTTGTGCATTTTTATGAATCTGTTCATTAATAAACATGGGACTATCCGTACTATCAAAGTGCATTCCACTTTCTACAATCTCCCATATGCTAGGATGGAGAGAGAACAAGTGACTACGCATTTTGTGACTCCAAAATCCGTAGTCCTCTCCATCAAAATGAGGAGGTTTACCAAGTGGAATAGATAATAAATGAGCATTAGTACTTTGAGGAATACGAGAGTAATCAAAAGAAAAGTTCGAATTGACCGGTTTCTTTCTCTCGTATTCGTTGTGGTCGTCGTCCTTTTGGGAGGAAGTAGACTCATCGCTGTCGTAGTAGACGATCTCCTTGATGCGTCTTGTCTTCTTCTTCTTCCCATCTTTGCGTCTGTGACCCGAGCCCGAGTCGTTGGACTTGTCATCCCTTGGCTCATTGACGAAGGTCTCCTTCTCCTTGTCGTTGATCACCATCCCCTTGCCCTTAGGATCCATCTCTTCGGGCGGTTAGTCCCTTTCTTGAAGAGAACGGCTCTGATACCAATTGAGAGCACCTAGAGGGGGGGGGTGAATAGGTGATCCTGAATAACTTCAAAACTTAAGCCACAAAACTTTGATTAAGCGTTAGCACAGTTAATGCCAAGTGGCTAGAGAGAAGATCTAGTATAATACGATAACCACAAGGAATTCAACACAGAGAAGACACAGTGGTTTATCCCGTGGTTCGGCCAAGTACAACACTTGCCTACTCCACGTTGTGGCGTCCCAACAGACGAGAGTTGCACTCAACTCCTCTCAAGTGATCCAATGATCAACTTGAATACCACAGTGTTATGCTTTTCTTTTCTTATCGCGTTCGCGAGGAATCTCCACAACTTGGAGTCTCTCGCCCTTACACTTGAAGTTCACAAAGAAGCACGGAGTAAGGGAGAGAAGTAACACACACAAATCCACAGCAAAATGCGCACACACACGGCAAAGAATCGAGCTCAAAAGACTATCTCAAAGTTCTCACTAGAACGGAGCTCGAATCACTGAGAATGACAAACGAATGCGCAAAAGACTGAGTGTGGATGATCAAGAATGCTCTAAGGTTGCTTGGTGTACTCCTCCATGCGCCTAGGGGTCCCTTTTATAGTCCCAAGGCAGCTAGGAGCCGTTGAGAGCAAATCTGGAAGGCCAATCTTGCCTTCTGTCGTCGGGTGCACCGGACAGTCCGGTGCACACCGGACACTGTCCGGTGCCCGATTTCCTTCCTTAAATAGCGAAGCCGACCGTTGCAGATTTGGGAGCCGTTGGTGCACCGGACATGTCCGGTGCACACCGGACAGTCCGGTGCCCCCTTCCGACCGTTGGCTCGGCCACGTGTCCCGCGCAGATCGCGCGGCCGACCGTTGGCTCACCGGACAGTCCGGTGCACACCGGACAGTCCGGTGAATTTTAGCCGTACGCCGTCGGCGAATTCCCGAGAGCGGCCACTTCGCGCCGAGTCAGTCTGGCGCACCGGACACTGTCCGGTGCACCACCGGACAGTCCGGTGTGCCAGACCGAGTTGAGTCTTGGCTGTACCCAGCCAAGCCTTTTTTATCTCTTTTCTTTTCTTCTTCTTTCTGTTTCTAACACTTAGACAAGTATATTAGTACACAAAACCAATGTACCAAGGCTTAGAAACATACCTTTACTCTTGATTTGCACTTTGTCTATCCATGAGCATAAATTCACATTTAAGCACTTGTGTTGGCACTCAATCACCAAAATACTTAGAAATGGCCTAAGGGCACATTTCCCTTTCAGTCACCTCCTCCTAGGCCTTGGCGTCACCGTTGTCCCTCGCACAGGTATGCCACCACCTCCCTCGGCAAAGCATTGAACCATGCCACCCTCTGCTCAACTGTCGTGCTGCCCTGTCCTGTGAGTTAAGCAATATGATAATGTGTGTTGTTTGTAGAGGCAACGACTAATATGCAAGCAGCTATTATGTGCAAGCGTCCAAGCAGGTATTTTGATCCGTTAGATCTAGATCTAACCGTATGCTATATTTAACATTTAAATCATCCCACCACCACCTCGTGTAACTTTATAAAAAGCCCCTAACAAACCATGATTACACATACGGTTGGATCTAGATCTAACGAACCAAGTGAGCTGCTTGCACGCTTTCACCTAATGACTGCTTGCATATTAGCCGTTGCTGTTTGTAGATTCTATTGTCTTAGAAAATGATAGCAAATTAGCAATTTAAATAGCCTTGTGTTTTTGTTGTCGAAATCACTAATTGTTGGCGATGTTGATTGTGTATTCCAAAATTAAGGTATTTTAAATTGTTTGCTTCTTCAATCAGAGAACCTTCAGTCCAACAAGCATCTAGGCGTCTTTGGTAGTGGTCTATCAATAACTTACACGGTTTGCACTCTTTGGTTTCTTTCCTTAGTTAAGTTCTATATGGAGGGAGTCCCAGGATATAAACCATATGTTGATGTCTACTTGATTAACCCAGTTAGTCGTTGTTTGATACTTATATTCTGCAACAGGATAGTTCCACATCTATTGCACATCTGATTTTTGCATATATTTCTTTTTATACAGGAGAGCATCATTGAGCGTGATGACATTAAGGATCCATTTACTTAGGTATGATTACAAGCTGAATATGCAAGGTTTGGGATGTCAATACCTAAATATGCAGGGTTTGGGATGTCAAGAAAAGCCTATGACTACAAACTAACCTGTCCAAAAATATCCACGCTGTATAGGGTTAAAGCTATGACATTTCTGGTAGTTTAATTGGTGTGATAGTACCATTCTTGAGACCAAGATTTCCATTCTGGCAGACATTGTTATGATATTTCTTATAATTTATTCGATGATTTGCTTCACATCCCTGCAATGATAGAGCTGCAAATTTTGTTCTGGTGTCTAGAATTGATGTCTCATGTGAAGTGCTATATGTGCTTCCCCTGTTTCTGACCCTATTGATGGTTATATTGTAGGTGAATCTTATTATTATCTTACAGTTGGGCCATCCAAAGGACTTGACTTATTGATATTCGCAGAGTACTTATACTGTACTTTTAGGAGCACAAGTGTTCCTTTATTTAACTATCGTTCTTGCTTAACACAAGAGTCAGTTAAATCCATTGTTTTCATTATTTGGCCTAGATTGTTTTTGGGTTTGGCACATCCAATTATTTGGACTACCAAGTAACTACCTGATGGTCTAATTTCGTATACACATTAATGTGGATGGGGCATGTTGCACTGCAAACCATTAGGAAAGAAGATTTTGTGATAGAGTTAGTTGAAGTTCCTAGGGATCTTCAGGTTTTCCTTTTGTTAACTACTACATTTGCTTGCATGTACTTAAGACCATTTATGTGACTTTTTCTTTCACATGAAACACACCAGTTTGGATATATGGGAAGTGTAGGTGGTTGTTCAGACTTAATAATGTTTTCTTCTTAAGCGGTGTTATTCCTTAATCATCTTATTTTTGTATAAATTGTAAGGTACATAAAAAAACTTGGATTCATCATTTTAGTTAACCACCAACCATGTTGAAGTTCAGCTTTTGCATTAAGCAGTGGTTACAGAAAATAATATATGTAGTATCCAATGAATTCTTTCTCTAATGTGTTTTTTGCATATTATGACTATCTTATGTCTTTCAAACTTATGAATGACTTTTTAGGATATATTGTATTGAGGTTCCTTCTATATTACCAAAACTGTCTTACATACTAAGTTTTCCTTTATGTGGCTCTTGCAATCTGTTTGCTATTGAGTTTCTCCTAACTCCTGGGATTTTCTGATGGTACAAGTTGATTACTGAAATATTTTCTTTAATATTCTACTCCATGCCTTCCAAATTATAAATTGTTTTAGCTTGTTTTAGATACACAGATCTTGCTATGCACCTAGATATATATATATTTGCAATTTGGAATGGAGGTAGGAAAACACTGAATATTTCCTCATTTCCTAAACAAGACCGGAGAGCTGCCATATGTTAGAAGTAAAAGCTATGTCTTATGCACGTGTGCATAATTGAAATGGTATGCTTTACGTAGTTGGTTTACATGAAAAAACTATATTAATGACAAGGCTAGATTTGTGCTCAAGTTATATTTTCTTTTTAATGGCATTGTTTATTGTAATCCACATCATATTTCGTATTTTACCTTTAACATCTCCCTTGAGTTACAGATGATGCAATATGTAAAGATAGGCTTCAGCGTATGAGACAGCGTAGAGATTAGAATTTCTACATGTGTAAACTTGGCAAGGACTTTGTAATTGATGCAGCTTTTACAGAACATGCTTCTCGCTTTTTTTGACCACGGTTGTCAACCTGTCGGCTGGAGAAATGGTAAGAATGTACTTTTCCATCTTTAGTATGCTATGGTTGCTTTGCGTTATAGTGATTTATTTAGTAATTTGTTCATATTCTTTTTTGGTTAAATTTGTAGGAATTGCTATCTTTTTCTTTAAATTGTACAACTTGATTACCAGCTATGGTAATAACGCAGACTTACAGAGAAAAATGTTAAAAATGAATTTATCTTTCGCTATCATTTGTTTAAAATCTTGTACCGGGTGGTCTATTTATCTCCCCTGGGACCACCATTCTTTCAGCATGAACACTGTTCTTTCAGCATCCGACGTCACAAATAGTTGGTTCTTTCTACATGACCGCTGGTCTTTCAGCATCCAACATCCAACGACCGTTTCGGAAAGCGGTGATTAATATAAAGTCAGTGACAATATAGACATAATCAAATATTTATTTGGATTTTCTAATGCATTGGTAGCTCTCCTATGTAATTACGAAAATATGTATAATGCTTGTTGATATTTTAAATCTTTTGTTGTAAACTGTATGACGTTTCACCGATTGTACATTATTAAATTACTTATGGTAAACAATAGTATTTTGTGCATTATTTTTTAAATCATGATGAAATGTTGTATTTTCCCGATAGGTAGGGCGCCTGTAAGGCGCCCCATGTTCTAATCTTTATTAATTTTCAGATGTGTTGATTCGGCCTTTCAGAGTTCAGAGTGTATGCACTTAAGTTTATAGAAAGTGTATATGCATATATGGTTGCTTCAGGCATAAGACAGACGTCCATCTAATATTTATTGTCCGCTAGTTTATTTCTAAAATAAAACGTAATAAATAAAAAAATTGCAGGGAATAACATTTATTATAAGATCCGAACACCAAAGTAGTATCCTATATCGAACACCATACATAGATCCGGACTGATTTTGAAGAAACAAACCAAATCGCACAAAATGTAAAAGTTGGCACCGCGATGTTATTATGAATTAACGCCTGAAGCAAATTAAACGTCCTTTCATATGGTCCAAAATTTAAACTTGGGATGCAGGTTCTGTGGCATGTGACGACACTGCAGGAGCTGAAGGCGGCGGCTGGCCATCGACTGCGACCACCTCCTCTGCATTCTGCTGCGGCGCCGGCTGTACCGCCGGCTGCGCCATGGCTAACTCCGGCTGCTGCGTCGCGAGCTCAGGCTTGGTGGACCTTGCTGTGGGCGTGGTGACCTGGAGCAGGATGTAGGACGCGATCTGCATGACTGTGGCGGCGACAGACAGGACTGTCGCAGCCGCGAACAGTGGGCTGCCTGGGTCGACGTAGCATTCACCGTCGGCGTTGGGCTGTCTCTCTTGATCCGCGTTAAGCGCCGCGCCCGCGATAAACAGTGCCACCACTAGAATCACAGTGATCCTGAGATATATACGTATGTAGCAGTTTTAGTGAGGAAATGGAAATCGCTTGAAAAAATAGGTTGTCAAGCTAGCCCTTAACGAAAAATATATATGCGAAAAAACCCTCACCTTTTTATGACTCGACAAATGCATAGAAATATTGGAAAAATAACGGTTATCTATTAATTGAAAATTTCTCATCTACATCACTATATAAATTACCAATTCAAACTTCGTAAGACCCATCCAACCAAGTCACTACCATACACATAACATCCATGGTATGCACCAAAACAAATTGTGCTCAATCATGACACATCATCGAAACCAAGGGTTTAAATAGTAGAATAACATATATTATTCATTCAAATTCAATAGACAATATTTTTAGATTATCTTTCATTCCTCATTCCTCTTCTCCCTCGCCGCCCCCGGCCTCCTCTCCACTCTCCCCCTCTCCTGTGTCCTTGTCGTCCCCCTTCCGCTCACTCGCGCCGCCGTCATTAACCTCTCCCCTACTCCACCGTCACCGCCGCCGCCGACTCCTCCCCTCTAGTCTTCAGGATCGTAGAGTTAGCATAGACTATGGAGATGCTCGAGACTGCTCCGAAGTCTAGCTTTAGCATGAAGTTGTTTTGTATAATATAAATTTGAACGGTTTAAAAATATTTTTAATCTAAATAAGAAATAAAATAACTTATCTAAATAACTTCTAAAAGTTTATAACTTCAACTTCACAATTTATTGAAGCTTCTAATGACCTCCACTTCATCAACTCCATCAAATTTTATGAAGCTGAAGAGCTGAAGCAGCCCTCAACGCGGGGCCTATATATGCTAGTGTATATTTATATAATTAATCACTGTTTCGCTAAAACATACGCATGCGCAAAACACTGAAATTTTGTGTAGTTAATATGCGTACCATGAGACGGCGGCGAGGACCATGCCAACGATGCGCCTTGCCTGCTTTGGTACCTCCCATGTCTGGCAGCACCCGCAGCAGAGGCCAGCGGCGGTGACCCCGACCTGAGCCGTAATCACCAGCAGCGCCGCGACGATGCCACAGCCCAGCGCTGCCGTAGCCCGGTACTGGCATTTTGTAGTTCCGTAGATATCATACGAGGTCCCGGCGAGGGCCTTCGCCGTGGCGGCCTCTCCGGCGACTCCGAGGATGAGGACAACGAAGCCGAGGAAGCCCACTACGGAGCACACCACCGCGACATGCACCTCCATGATGACGCCGCCTTTCTTCTTCGTCGTCTTGGACTCACCTCGACGCTTCGTCCTGCTTATTAGCAGATTCTTGGCGGTACTGCTGTGCGCGCCCTCTGCTAGCTCATCGACGGCCAAGGTTGTTGCATTGGGTACATTGTTGCACGCACTTTGTACTTTTGTGGATTGACCTGCATGCACAGCTTGCATTATTGTCTGCCTCCACGCTCCAATGTACGTGCAACAATGTACATTATTGTGTATAGACCTGCATGCAGCTTGCATTCACTTTGGATTCTCAGCCGCCTCTCGCACTTTCCTTTTTTTACTTTGATGTTAACTCAATGCAAAGATGGCAGAATATGAACAAAATAATTATCATAAGGAGACATAAAAAATGAACAGCTAAGGCGTTGCCAAAAAAAAAAATTTGACCCACCAGTTAAGAAATGGATGAAATAAAGATGAAATTGCATAGAAGTCGACGCTTTTCTTTTGCCAGGGACTTTATACGCTAGCTCTCCCCTCTGCTCCAAAATCAAATAATTCAACTAATGTATCAAGACAAGCACTTATCTTAAGAACTTTCTAAATTGAAGTGTCATTTTTCAGGTCATGGTTATTGCATATATTTTATATTAAAGTTATAGTTTTATCTAATTTTTGTAGACACAGTCTATTATTTTTAGTCATGAGAATAAAAATTTCAATAAATAAAACCACAAATCCAGCAAGGATTTGTTTATATTGGCATAAAGATAATTGTTGGGGCCTTACTCTTCTCAAAGTCCAAAAACATGACTAACCATTTGTTTCTAGCATAATATTGATTATTACAGGGAGCTTTGCCTCATGATGATAGTTTCTCCTCTGTCAAGGCCTTTAAGACGAAGATATAGCCCGAGAATGATAGCAATGAACGACGAAACTATAGCAGAAGAGTAACAGCTTTAGCTTGAAGTAATTTCGAAGATCAAGCATGTTGCTGAGCTGAAGAGGAAAAACTGACTAGTCCCTAATGATTTATGTTACAGTTATGAACAAATGTTAAGGTCATAAATGTATTTTTACCCGGGCTGCGTTCCGTGCCTATAAATAGATGAACAATACTACACGCTGGATTGAATTGCTCTGGCGTCAATACCTTCGACTTGTTCGAAGGTATCAATGTAATTTAAATTCTGTCAATGTTCATGTGTATATTATGAAATACATATGTGTATATATCATCTCTATGGATTCTTATTCTCATAAATCATGAAGGTATGTCCTTCCTGACCTTCGTCTGATGATCATTATATCCAAAAGGAGATAATGTTTCGGAGGACGGAGGTCCATAATCTTTAACAATTGTGTTGCCTTGTTCTTGATTCACAGTATTTGAGAACAAGTGACCAATATTGGCGCCCACCTCTGGTGAACTCAAATGACCACTTTCGGCAACAGCCGAGCAGCCACCTTCGTCATGCTGCCGAAGAAGGCAATAGCGCCAGTGGCTGCTCTTCAGCCGCTGGACATCAACCAAGAGGGGCTCTCTCTGAGAGAAGCCCGAAACCAGAAAAGGAAGGCCACCCGCCCAACACCGCAAGAGGATGAGCTAGACCAAGA
Source organism: Zea mays (assembly GCF_902167145.1). Classification (NCBI taxonomy): domain Eukaryota; kingdom Viridiplantae; phylum Streptophyta; class Magnoliopsida; order Poales; family Poaceae; genus Zea; species Zea mays. The sequence continues at coordinate 116,434,328 of NC_050096.1, forward strand.
GATCAGAGACTTAGAAGTCATACACTAGCAAGTGCAGAGAAAGAGAGAAAATGCTTCGGCTAGCTGACCTTCAGAGGAAGATTGACGAAGCTGTCGAAGAAATGCATCATATCACACAAGAGGACCAAAGACGAAGGCCACAACAGAGAGAGCTTCGTCAAGAAATTCCAAGCAATGATGACGAATGGTATGATGATTTTCATCATGGTAACTTTGCTTTTGATGATGCTTTTCCTCTAACAGCAGAATTGCAGGCTGCCCCATGGCCACCATCCTATAAGCCACCGCAGCTTCCCATGTATGATGAGCATTCTAATCCGAAGCAGTTCCTTATGAGCTACGAGGCAACCATATCATCATATGGTGGCAACACAGCTGTCATGGCGAAATCTTTCATCATGACAGTCAGGAGTGTGGCTTAGACGTGGTACTTCCCTTCGCCCGGGAACAATCACGTCATGGCAAAAGCTGAAGGACATGCTGGTAACCAGTTTTCAGGGTTTCCAGACGAAGACAGTAACTGCCCAAGCCTTGTTCCAGTGCACGCAAGACCATGAAGAATACTTGCAAGCATATGTCCGATGGTTTCTGCGACTCAGGGCCCAGGCACCAATGGTGCCAAATCAGATTGTTATCGAGGCTATGATCAAAGGGCTCCGACCAGGACCGACGATGCAGTATTTTTCTAGGAAGCCACCACAAACTTTGGAAAAGCTTCTGCAGAAGATGAACGAGTACATCAGGGCCAATAATGACTTTCAATAGAGAAGGGAAGAGGCCTACAAATACCCCAAGATGACTAGGGGCTTTGGAGGAAGGCTCCACCCTAGGCATGTAAGAACAATCCATAATCCCAGCTCAAGGCCATCAACAAAGCTCCCAGTCTTCAGGGATGCAACAAAGTTCTTATAGGCCACTAGCTCCAAGAGGCAGAGGAGGAAGAAGTTGAGGAGGAAGGTTCAGTTCCCAACCCAAAAGGTTGTTATGTTAATTCTGTGGGGAAGATAAGAGACATACAACAAGGACGTGTCAAGTCACGATCCAGAAGCAAAAAGAAATAGTTGAAGCCAAAGCACGGCATAATCAACCGAATCAGGTCTTGCACACTGCTTCGTGCTATTCACCATACATTCCCGAGTATGTGGGCAACCAGCAGCCCACAACATCAGTTGCTTTGGCAAGTCACTCTCAAGCTGCATGGGCTCCGCTACCTCCACACCACCTGTGGCACCAACTTGGACTCACAATCAGCAGCCAGAAGGGCACCGCCAAGCACAGCAACAGTGTGACAGACATGAAGAGTCTGAAGCTCGCACAGTAAACAACATTGTGCCTGAGTCAAGACATATTTACTAAAGCAATACAGGGGCTGAATCGAAAAATTTTCATACTTAATGTACTCTTTATTATTATGTCTTTATATTTTTTCTCTGAAGACAATATAAGAAGGTTCAACCTTCGGTCTGTTATAATGAATTTTTGGTTACACCCGAGTGTAACAGAAAGGGTGAAGAAGCTCTAAAGTCGTTCCTAAAGGGATACAAAGCTAAAATACCATCTAAGTAAAAGGTGAAGAAGCTCCAAAGTCATTCCTAAGGGAATGCAGAGCTTAGCTCCAAAGTCGTTCCTAAGGGGATGCAGAGCTAAAATACAACTTAAGTAAAAGGTGAAGAAGCGCCAAAGTCGTTCCTAAGGGGATACAGAGCTTAGCTCGAAAGTCGTTTCTAAGGGGATGCAGAGCTAAAATACCACCTAAGTAATAGGTGAAGAGACTCCAAAGTCGTTCGTAAGGGGATGCAGAGTCTTATTTTTTTATGGTTTGTGCATAAACATCATTTGCATCATATCATCACATCATATTGCATAACATCACATCATACAACATTTTGCATCGACATAAGAAGTGGAAAAAGAAGGAAAATTGCTCCTTCAAACATACCGATTAACCCATGAGGTTAGATCTACCTTTGGCAAAGAGTCACGAAAGAATGAATCAATAACACAAGGTTTATGCCTCTGGCAGAGGTGTTTTTATACAAGGTTTGTGCTTTCGCCAATGGTATTCATATGCAACATCCACGACGAGATAGTCAAAGTTGCTTCGGCAAAGAAGGGGGATTTCTTTCTTTCTTTATGATGTGTGAAAAGGAGGGAAGGTGTTTTTTCGCCTGCGGCTCAAAAACGGTACGTACGAAACTTTTACACCTCACAAAGAAATATATTACATCATTAAATACAAATAGTTGGTATTTGTTTCTTACAAAAACAAAACTAATTGCAAGGCTCTGAGTTTTCAATAGACAGGCCCTAGTCATCTTTTAAAACTTTGTCAGCAGCTTCGTCTAGTAGCCTGTTAACAACTTTGTCAACGGCTTCATTCTATTTTAATTATGTCAAGCACCCCCTTCAGAGATGGATCAGCTTCAGGATCGTATGGCTCTAGAGGGGGAGAGAGCTCAGCTGCACCAAAATACAAAGTGTCTATTAGTACCAAAGCTGAAATAATTTACGAAGTTAAGACATGATAGATATACCTATAAGTCTGGCGCGTTCAGCAGCTTCTTCAGTTCTCCTGGCCTCTTCCAAGACGCCATGAGATTCTATCTCTTTCTTTCTGATAGCTTCGTCAGCTATCTCTTAGCCACCCTTCAGCCATACTTTAGAATAAAACTTTGCACCTAGTGCAGTGGCTTCGACCGAAGGGTTTCTAATATCGTTGGCTAAGAGTGAGAATCCTGGCTGAACCACAGCCTTGGCATGTTCGCAGCCCACCTTTTCAAGGACCGACACGGCCCCACAGGCGTCGACAAAAGCGTAGAAGTCTCCTCTATCACTGAGAATTTCTTCAAAAGCTTCGGCTTCACCGTTAATCCACTAGATAACCCCGTCAGGTTCACCGTGGATAAAGTTCTGCTATGAGGAGAAAACACCAACCTTGGTAAAGCTATTTTTCAAATTATTAGCGCATTCCTTAGCAACATTGTAGCATTCCTCTTTAGCTTGACGAAGCTCCTCAATATTTTTCTGCACCGTTAACTGTTCCATGTTAGATATCTCACGTTTTTTTGTTCCACATTGAAATTTCCAGTTACTTTGTCAAGTTTCTTTTCTAGTTCTTGCAATTCGGTTCTATGCAATTCCACTTGAGTGGACAGCACATACTCCAAGTCTGCAATGCGCTACGCATCTTTCAATTGTCTCTCTTCAGCCTTCTTCATCCTCTGCTCTGCTTCAGAAAGGCTAGAAAGCCTGGCTTCACTAGATTTTAATCTATCCACCAAAGAGAGCATGATCATATCCTTTTGAAGAGCTTCGTTTCTCAATGTTATGAGCTCCGAAGAAAGGTTTCCAATTGCTATTTGGCTGCTTTCATCTTCTGCATCTGTTGGGGACTTGTTCTCAAATGCTATGAATTACGAACAAGGCAACATAGAATATTAAATGTAATGTCCTTCGCCCGCTGAAGCATTATCTCCCCAAAGGATTTAATGAGCTTCGGACGAAGGTCTTGGGTAATATATCATGAAGGTCACACCTTCGTGATAAGAGATAAAACAATGCGAAATGAAATATAAAATATAAAATATTATAGAGTAACAAGAATAAATGATATTATTCACCTATTTTATAATATGAATTTAAATATTAAAACATAATATTTAAGTACATTTATACCTTCGCCTTGACAGAGAACAATAATTCCAGCGTAATGTGTTAGCGATTACAAGATTCCGTGAACAGTAAAGGAGTACTGTTCATCTATTTATAGGCACATGACGCAGCCTGTAAGAAATTACAATCACGCCCCTTACAAAAGATTACAATTATGACTCAGACCCTTATGGACTAAAAAGTCATTCCATCTTTAAGTCGGTTCGATCCTTCGTCTTTGGATACGTTATAGTATCGAAGCTTCATGAGCGGTAGCTTCGGTACCACGTATAAACAGATTTGCCGAAGGTGTTTCTTCCTGCAGGACCTTCGACGACGAAGCATGGTCCCAACAGTAGCCCCTTCGCGGCGCTAGATCGTTTTTCGTAACGAGCTTGATCCGTGAAAAAGTCTCTTAGGCTTCGGGAAGCCGAAGGTCCGGAAAATACCTTCCCTGAGCTCGTTGTCGGGAAACGATACAATTTCCGAGCGCGGAGCGGTCCCACCATGCAGATTCACCTTCTCGGGTTTTGTGGCCCACCGTTCAGTGGGTGCGAGCGACTGTTTGTCCGGTGTAAAAGACTTGACGATTCACCTTCTTACCTGCAGCACTATATAAACAGACGGGTAGGTGTGAAGTTACCACAGCATTCATTGCTATTGCACTGTTTTGCTGCCAAAAATTTAAACATAGCCGAAATTTGACTTTTGCAATCAAATGAAGCATCACTTTGGATTCTGCTTCGTCAGAAGAAGAGCTTCGGAAAAAAGGTTATTAATTTCTAAAAAACTTCAAGAAATTCATAATCAAATGGCTAGAGTGCGCTCCACTACCAGGGTTGAGCGTGATGGAGATGAGACAAAAGCCACTGAAATTGTTCCGATTTTCGAAGCAATGAGGCGTTCTGGGCTGGTTTCATCAGAGGACACACCTACTGCCGAAGCAACACAAACTGACGTTGAAGAAGATGAGATTGAAGATGAGTATGGTGCAATGCCATCTAAACCCAGCCACTTAGAGTTTGGGAAGTCTACTATTACCAAAGGTGATATGGCTAAGTTATTGAAGCTAGGCTATTTCAGCGAAGACAAGAAGGAGCTAATTCGTTTCAGGGGAGAGGAAGTTACCCCGAAGCCCGAAAAAGATGAAGTGGTGGTTTTTAAAAGCTTCTTCAAAGCAGGGTTAAGATTTCCCCAGCATGGAATGATTGCAGATGTTTTAGAGAGATTTGGAATTCACCTTCATCAGTTAACCCCTAACGCCATTGTTAGGCTTAGTGTTTACATCTGGGCACTCCGAAGCCAGGAGGCAGAACCACTTGCCGAAGGTTTTTGCCAAGCACACGAGCTTCATTACCAGACAAAAGCTAGAGAAGATGGGCTGCATGATAATTTTGGCTGCTACAATTTTGCATATCGGAAAGATGCCAAGTAACCAGTTATCAGCTATCGTACAAAATGGCCAGCTGGCTGGAAGAGTGAATGGTTTTATGTCAAAGTGGATGAAAAAAAGGAAAAGATGGTTCAGAGCCATTTAAGGTTAACCTTCGGAGTAACTAGGCCTCAATGCGTCATGGATCCAGATAGCCCATGCCAGATTGCACTGAGCGAATTTCGGGTTGTTGCAGAGCACATTAGCACCAGGGATCTGGTCCAAGAATTCTTAGCCTTCAGAGTATTCCCAACTTTGAAGGAATGGGACATGCCGAAGCTGAAAGGGGAGAAGAAGAAGAAAGAGCTTGTTCGGCTACCTTATCATTTCAAGTTTAAAAAACATTTTAAAACACCTTGCCAAGAGTGGTTGGATACAATTGAGGTTATGTGCAACGAGATCCTCGGTAACTATTCTAAAAAAGAAGATCAATTAATGACCGCGGCCTTCGGTACTCGTCCGAAGCGAAGAATGAATCGGGTGATGGATGCTTTGAATTTTGATTATCCTGACTATGGTCAATTGGTCAAAATTGCTGAAGGGCAGAAAAGAAAAAGAGTTGCCAGCGCTCTTGACGAAGAAGCTACTACTAAACTGGCTAAAAAGGACAAAGAAATTTTTGAGAAAATAAAACTAAGTCCTGAGCCGAAGATAATTACTTCAAAGAAAAGGAAAGCTGCGGCCCCGGAACCAAAAACGTCGGGCCATGAAGAAGAAGTTCCCGCGACGCCTTCTGCTGCCGATGTGGAAGAAATTCTAAAGGTAATGACTGAACCTTTGCCTATCAAGCTAAGTCCGCTGGCACCAGAACTGACGAAGCTTTTTCAGAAGGAAAAGGAGCCTTCGGCCACGGAAAGTCCTGCTAAGCTGAAAAACGGAGAATTATCCAAGTGGCCGATGTTATTCACCAGACACCACCACCGGCATCAGCGTCAAAAATGCCAATTACTGAGAGCGCTGGCGCTGCCGAAGCCACAGCCACCAGAGCCGAAGATGCCGAAACCGAAACCGCCGAAGATCCTAATCTAGAAACCACACTTGGTGATATTGATAACATGCTTCTAAAAATGGCTGATGAAGAAGCTGCTGCGGCCGTGGTGGACACGACAATTGAGAAAGGAAAAGAGCAAATTGAAGATACTTTGGAAGAGGAAAACTTCAATTTTCAAGACATACTAGGACAAGAGTTATCAGAAACTGAAAAAGAAGAGCTAAAGAAATATGTTGTATCCTGTGGGTACAAACTAGGGGCTCTGCTATTTGGCGGAGTCAATGAAGGGAAACTAAGATGCCTTCGGAATCGAACCGAGGCCAAGGTCGTTAGGACTTTCTCGAAGAATGTTGGTCTGCCGAAGATTGAGGCAGACCTCTGCAGATACCAGTGACAACATATCGCCGGTAGCTTGTTCTACGCTAATTTCAAGGTAAAACTCTCAACTTTTTATTGTTTTTTGAATTAAGATGTTTTCTGACGAAGGTTGTTTTGCCAGAGTATACTGCTAAGTAAAGTGCTGAGGATGCAACAAGATCTTGAAGACGAGAAAAACGAAGCTACAATCAAAGATCTAGAAAATAAAGTCGAAAGTCACAAAGCTGCTTTGGAAAAAAAGGACTTTGTCATTCAAGATCATGAAAATAAAGTTAAAGATTACGAAGCTGCCTTGGAGAAGAAGGACTTCGTCATTCACTCTATGGAGGGTTTGCTGACTGAAGCTCAAGCCGAAATTGACAGATTAAACAGCGAATTACTCATAAAATCCAAAAAATCTGAGCAAGAAAAGAAAAATCTTGAAACAAATCTCAAAACCGAAATTGAGAAGAGTTCAAATTTGTAGAAATCATTGAAGGAGCTTCAGGAAAAATGTTTAGACTTCGGCAACCGATGCGTGCAGCGGTTGAAGGATGTCTTTTACTCAATTGGAGCCAGCTCTGATAAGTTTACACCTTCAGCTGAAAACCTGCCAAGCACCTTTGAATACATTGAGGGCGAAGTTGATGCACTTGACGAAGTTATCGCTGGGCATGCCGATTTCTGTGCCCTGTTAGCTTCTCGAGGCACAGCTACTGCTTTCCTGAAGTCTGGCTGCACGCACGGGAAAATCGTTAATAGGCCAAACTTCAGTTTGTCGCCAGCAGATTTGATTGACATCACCAGCCTAGCTCGAAGCATAGGAAACAGGTTTATGACCCAGATTTGGATAAATAGCGGGCGAAAAATGGCTGGTGACGAAGCTCGGAGCCACCTTAAGCCAGTGAGAAACTTATACTTGTTATTTTTACCTTCTCCTTGAAGTCTGGGCTTTTCTCATTCCGTTTTAATATGTACAGGATGATGAAGCTAAAGAATGATGAGCTGAAGCCCTAACAGATGCTCCGAAAGGCTTTGCTGCAGAAGATTCTAGAGAAAATTTTGTAATATGATTGTAAAGAAATCTATGTAAATTTGTGCGTACCTCGTAATATATCTTTACCCCTTTGTCCGTGTATAATCTACTTTGCTGTGGACGAAATTTTCTTTTTGAGCCGAAGGCGAAAAACACCTTCCCTTCTTTTCGTACACAACGAAGCATGAAGATTTCTTTTTTCTGTTTTTCCCCCCAAGCTTTATCCTTATAGCCGAAGCGTCTGCCTTCTCTGTATGATATGATGATAATGATTCTATGTATGTCTAAATGAATGTTTATGAATGCAAATGTCATGATGTAATGTATCGTGCAAATGAATGTCCAAATACATATTCGAAGCAATAAACATAGCCTTCATTCCCTTAGGAATGACTCAAGTATTTTTGCCGCTTATTTTTCGGCATCACCGTTTATCTTTCGGTGTATCAGCGCTGACTTTTCGCTGCAAGCCTCCCTTAGGAGCTTCTTCGCCTTTTACTTCAGCGGTATCAGCGTTTATTTTTCGCTGTAAGCCTCCCTTAGGAGCTTCTTCGCCTTTTACTTCAGCGGTATCAGCGTTTATTTTTCGCTGTAAGCCTCCCTTAGGAGCTTCTTCGCCTTTTACTTCGGCGGAATCAGCGTTTATTTTTCGCTGTGAGCTCTGCATTCCCTTAGGAACGACTTTTGAGCTTCTCCCTGTTTACTTTTCTTTTCCCTTTGCACTCGATGGTGCGTTCTCAGCTTTTACATTTACATTTTTGGGGGATATTGCTCTTATAGAGGTGAAATAAGAAAAAGAGAAATTACATGCTATGGCCCCATTAAAAACCTTTCTCCCCCTTTGGAAAGGAAAAGGGTGCCATAAGAAAGAATAGAAAAAATTACATCAAGCTAGACATAATATCACCGAAGCTCATCCGCATTCCATGATCTAGGAATGTCGTTGTCGTCCATATCCTTCAATCTGTAGGAACCGGGTCTTGACGAATATACTACAAGAAAAGGTCCTTCCCACTTCAGCTGTAGCTTGCCTACTGTCTCTGGGTTGGCCACTCTCCGAAGCACCAAATGTTCTGGCTCAATATTCTTTAGCCGAACCTTTCTATCACGCCATTTTATTGTTTCGGCTTGGTATTTATTGATGTTTTCCACAGCTTGAAGCCTGATCCCTTCTATAGCATCTTTATCCATAGAGTAATCAACTTCAGCTTCGTCTTCTGCCGAAGCTATTATTCTTATTGATCCTACTTTTGCTTCTTCCGGAGTTATTGCTTCATCACCAAATAATAACTTGAATGGTATAAAGCCTGTTGACCTTGATGCCGTTGTATTGTGGCTCCACACCACTTTAATTAACTCATCTGGCCATTTTCCTCTAGGCTTATTGAAGATTAATTTCATTATTCCCACCATTATGATACCATTAGCTCTTTCGACAAGTCCATTTGACTCTGAATGCCTAACCGATGCAAAATGGATCTTCGTGCCAATTTGTCCACAAAATTCTTTAAAAGCTTTGGCATCAAACTGTGTTCCGTTATCCACAGTAATGGCCTTCGGCACTCCGAAGCGACACACAATATTCTGCCAGAAAAACTTCTGAATGGTAACCGAAGTTATTGTGGCTAAAGGCTACGCCTCAATCCACTTAGAAAAATATTCTACTGCTACCACAACATATTTTAAATTTCCTTGTGCTGGTGGTAGCGGGCCTAACAAATCAAGGCCCCACCTTTGCAATGGCCAAGTTGGTTGTATTAACTGGGTAAGAGAGGAAGGTTGTTTTTGATATCTTGCGCATTTCTGACAGCCTTCGCACGTTTGGACTAATTCCGCTGCATCCGAAGCTGCCTTTGGCCAATAAAATCCTTGACGAAAAACTTTTCCCAACAAAGGCCTAGATCCAATGTGCGATCCACACAGGCCTGCATGTATTTCCTTCATCAATTCTATACCTTCGGCTCTGGATAAACATTTGAGTAGTGGAGAACAGACTCCACGCTTGTACAGCTCCCCTTCTATTATAACATATGGTCGAGCTCTTGCCTCTATTCTCTTGTTATAAGCTTCATCATCTGAAAGGAAATTACCCTGAAGGAAAGAAATGATCTCAGTTCTCCAATCTTCACTATGAACAGGAGATATATTGAGGACTGCTCTTTCAAGAAGTTCCACCGAAGGTGCTTTTATTGTTTCAAAAAATACTTCCGAAGGTAAGGGCAGCCCCTGTGCTGCTGACTTGGCTAGCAAATCAGCATGTTCATTTTCTCCTCGAGGAATGTTTTTTACAGAAAACCCTTCAAAGGAAGCTTCAATTCTTCGGACCGTGTCCAAATATTTCTCAAGCTTCGGGTCTCTTGCTTTACAACTCTTGTCAATATGGCCAGAAATAACCTGGGAATCAGTTTTAAGAACCACCCTTGTAATCCCCATTGCTTTTAACTTCCGAAGGCCCAAAAGCAAAGCTTCGTACTCAGCAATATTATTTGTGCAGCTAAAATCAAGTCTTGCTGCGTAACAAGTTTTGACTTTAGAGGGTGCTACTAACACAGCAGCTGCTCCTGCCCCGAAGGTTCCCCAAGAACCGTCACAGAATACCGTCCATACTTCGGTATCTTTAGTTGTTTCTTCTCCTTGAGCCCCTGGCGTCCAATCGGCAATGAAGTCTACCAATGCCTGGGATTGTATTGAGGATCTGTGCACATAATCAATGCTGAACTCATTAAGCTCCGCAGCCCACTTTCCAATTCTTCTAGTAGCTTCTCTATTCCTCATGACATCCTTCAAAGGTTGTGACGAAGAAACAATTATATGATATGCTTGAAAGTAATGTCGAAGTTTTCTGGATGCCATTAAGACGACATATAAGATCTTCTCCAATTATGTATAATTCATCTTTGATAGACTAAGAACTTCGGAAACGAAGTATATTGGGGCTTGCTTTTTGGTTTGTCCCTCAAGTTTTTCTTGAACAAGTGCCGCACTTACTGCTGAATGCGAAGCTGCCACGTACAGCAACAGAGGAGCCCCTGGCATTGGTGGAGTTAACGTCGTTAGGTCTATCAAATATTGCTTTAGCTCTTCGAAGGCTCTCTGCTGAACTGGTCCCCATTGAAAAACTTCGACTGACTTTAGCACTTCGAAGAATGGTAAATTTCTCTCTGCTGATCTAGATATGAATCTGTTGAGAGATGCCAGTCTTCCTATCAATCGTTGAGCCCCCTTCTTTGTGCTTGGGGGCTCCATCCGAAGAATAGCTTCGATCTTGTTTGGATTAGCTTCGATTCCCTTTGTTGAAACCAGGCAACCAAGGAATTTCCCCTTTTTTACTCCGAAGACACACTTCTCTGGATTTAGCTTCAGACCAGCCTGTCTAAAATTAGCAAATGTCTCCTGCAGATCAGCAATATGATTTTCTTGCTTGGTGCTTTTTACTATAATATCATCAACATATGTTAACACATTTCTGCCTATCTGAGAATGGAGAACCTTCGCTGTCATTCTGCTGAAGCTTCCTCTAGCGTTCTTGAGCCCCTCAGGCATCCGAAGATAACAATATGTTCCACTAGGGGTTATGAAGCTGGTTTTCGGCTCATCCTCTTTCTTCATCCAAATTTGGTGATAGCCTGAATAACAATCTAGCAGACTCATAAGCTCTGACAAAGCTGCTGTATCAATTAGGGAATCTATCCTTGGCAATGGAAACTCATCCTTCGGACAAGCCTTGTTGAGATCAGTAAAATCAATACACATCCTCCATTTGCCATTGGCCTTTTTTACCATAACAGTGTTAGCCAGCCATTCTGGATACTTCACTTCTTTGATGACTCCAGCGCTGAGGAGTCTTTTTACTTTATTTCGAGCACCTTCGTCCTTGTCATCAGACATCTTCCGAAGCCTCTACTTTCTGGGTCTGAAGGATGGATCAACATTGAGCGAGTGTTCAATAACATCCTTGTTGACGCCACAGAGATCGTTAGCCGACCATGCAAAGACATCTTTGTTGTTGAACAGAAACCTTATCAGGGTTTTCTCTTGTTCCTCAGACAATTGAGATCCCAGCAGCACCTTCTGCTTTGCGATATCTTCGCATAAAAGCATGGGTTTCGGCTGATCGGCCGAAGCAGCCTTATCCCTTCTGTACTTGTACTGCTCACAAGCTTCGGCTTCATCTATATTGTGGATTGCCTTTGAATCAGTCCAATTCCCCTCGGCCTTTCTGGCAGCTTCCTGACTCCCATGAATAGCAATAGGTCCCTGATCCGAAGGTATCTTCATGCAAAGATATGCTGGATGAAGAGTTGCTTCGAAAGCATTGAGTGTTCCGCGACCAATGATTGCATTGTAAGGGTACTCCATATCGACAATGTCAAACACAACTTGCTCAGTCCTTGTATTGTTGATGAATCCGAATGTCACTGGCATGGTAACCTTACCAAGCGCTACAATCTGTCTTCCTCCGAAGCCACAAAGAGGGTGCGTAGCATCATGAATCTTGTCTTCTGGCTCTTGCATCTGTTTGAAGGCTTTAGCAAATATAATGTCGGCTGCACTGCCTGTGTCAACCAAAACATTGTGGACTAGAAATCCTTTGATGACACAAGATATGACCATAGCATCATTGTGAGGGTAATCCTTGAGCTAAAGGTCCTCTTGGGAGAAGGTAATTGGGATATGAGACCATCTTGACTTGATGAAGGGTCCTTGCACCCCGACATGCTGTACCCTTCTCTGTGCCTCCTTCTTCTGCTTCTTGTTAGCCGGCTCTGAGCATGAACCGCCTGTGATCGAGAGGATCAGCTTCGGAGCTGAAGCAGTTCTAGCTTGGTTCTTGAACGAAGCCATCAGCTCAAAAAGTGGAAGTGAGTTCACCGAAGGTGGGCGCCAATGTTGGGGACTTGTTCTCAAATGCTATGAATTAAGAACAAGGCAACATAGAATATTAAATGTTAATGTCCTTCGTCCGCTGAAGCATTATCTCCCCAAAGGATTTAATGAGCTTCGGACGAAGGTCTTGGGTAATATATCACGAAGGTCACACCTTCGTGATAAGAGATAAAACAATGCGAAATGAAATATAAAATATAAAATATTATAGAGTAACAAGAATAAATGATATTATTCACTTATTTTATAATATGAATTTAAATATTAAAACATAATATTTAAGTACATTTATACCTTCGCCTTGATAGAGAACAATAATTCCAGCGTAATGTGTTAGCGATTACAAGATTCCGTGAACAGTAAAGGAGTACTGTTCATCTATTTATAGGCACAGGACGCAGCCTGTAAGAAATTACAATCACATCCCTTACAAAAGATTACAATTATGACTCAGACCCTTATGGACTAAAAAGTCATTCCATCTTTAAGTCGGTTCGATCCTTCGTCTTTGGATACGTTATAGTATTGAAGCTTCATGAGCGGTAGCTTCGGTACCACGTATAAACAGATTTGCCGAAGGTGTTTCTTCCTGCAGGACCTTCGGCGACGAAGCATGTTCCCAACAACATCTTTTTGAGCTTTTAAAGCTTTACTTAGAATTAAGCCCTAGCAAACAAAGAGTGAACAAATAATAACAATAAGAATTACCATAAAAATAGTTCACCACAACAAAAATTACCAAATGCACAGCCAAAGTGTACAAACCTTCAAGCTGTTGTAGGCAAGGCTATCTGCAAGCTGATCCTTCGTCATTGCAGACAGACCAAGCTCAATCTTTGGTTACCCCATGTTATCCATCATCTCCCGGCAAACATTGATCTCCTTACTATCTGGTAGACAGTAAAGGAAGTCATCTTCGTTGTCTCCTCCGTATACCAAGGACCCTTGGGGTATTTCATCTCCTTAGCATAGTGTTGCACTTCGATAATTTGATTTGTTGATAGCTGCTTTTCCCGAAGCATGTCAAACAATGTAGTCCAAATCACCCTGGGGAGGTGCTTCGGGAACAGGTGACGTGGACTTTTCTAGAAGACTCTCTCCCATCAGCTTTACTGGCGCAGCTCCCGAAGGTCCGACTTCAACATGAATAGAAGAAGCGCTTGCAGTGACCACTTCTCTTGCATCTTCAATTTTCTCGCCAGAAGCTTCGGCAGAAGCAGGAGTTGGCGTTTTCATGGATTCCAAAATAGCATCCAAAACACTAGCCATTCTCCTCTTCCATGGAGTCATTGTTGTAGTAGTTGATAGCTTCGGCAACCCTGCCACAATTGGGGGAATCAGCAGCTTTGGTTGTTCTTCTGTTGTTTTCTTTTGTCCCAGTTCTTTTATCGGATCGGCACTAACTTTGGCTGGCGTAGCAGGAACTATTTCCATAGCTAAGGGGATAACATTAGTACTTCAAAAAGCTTTACCTTTTCTGTCATAGGCACTACAGCAATCTTTTCTAAGGAATGTAGCTTCGGCCTACGGGTCAGGACCTTAGCTCTCTTCGGCTTCAGTGCACCAGAAGAGGTCGAAGTGGCAATTTTTCTCTTCCCTCCTTGTTTTCGAGTAGGAAAACAATAATCAGGATAAACAAACCCGATCACATCAAAAACTCTTTTCAGTCTCTTTTTTCCCCGAGCACCAAAGGCAATGATCATGTCTTCGTCCTCTGCCTTCGTGCAGGCTCCCAGCAGCACATCACCGGTTGCCTCAACAACCTCTAGCCAATCGTCATTCGGCTCGTCAAATTGGCTTCTATACCAGAAGGTGTATTTTAGATAAACCAGGCCACCCTTGCTGGAGCCAGCAGCTACCTCCTTCGGCATTTCCTAGTCATTCATGAGCGACCACACCTTGTAAGCAATATACTCTTGTACCAAATCCTTGGTACCGATGTAAGTACACAAGGTGTTGAAAGCCATTAAGCATGCTTGCACTTCATTCCCAATTGCAATTGACGGCCTTCTAATGCCGAAGCGCGACCATATAGCACGTTGAATAATGCCTCTCACATCTTCCCTCTCATTCAGATCAATTTTCACATAGAATCATTGTTTCATCCAAGAGCCCGGCCATTTCTTTCAAAATGTTGGCACGAGAAACCTTGCGTCAGAGTGGGGCACAAAGCAGTAGCACCCAAAGTTGTTATGGTACTGCTCCTTCCAAGTTGCCTTTGTCTGGTAAGATAATTCATGAATATTATAGAAACACCTACATCTGGCTATAGCCCTTGGCTCTTCATAGCCCAAATAAAAACCCCCACTTTAATCAAAGCTTTGGGAGTAAGTTGATGAAGGTATATTTCAAATGTCTTTAGTACTTCAACTAGCATCTTATGCAATGGAAAACGAAGCCTAGCCTTCATGAAGCTTTTAAAAACCACTACTTCATCTGCTTCGGGAAGAGGAACGATACTCTCTCCTCCTGCCCTCACAATGGATATGTCGTGAAAATACTTTCCCTTCATCCCTTCAATCTGTCCTTATTTAACACTAGACTTTCCAAAAACAACATGACTCGGTCTCCATGGCCGATCTTCGGCATCTTCATTTCCAATTTCCACATCAAATCTGTCAGTGTTGCTGGAATCCCCAGATAGCCCAGTCAACATCTCATTAGTGATTTTTTCAATGTTGGTCCTTTCCATTGCTTCATAAAAACTAGTAGGTGTGGGGTCTACAGTCTTCTTTTTCTTCAGCCATTTCGATGATGATCACAGCAAATGCCGAAGCTCAAAAAACAATTGCGCTCAGAAAAGAAGAAGGCTAAAATGGCAATCACAGCACAAAAAGCTAAATGGCACGAAAAATATTCACAATGCAGACCTCTATATATATACTCAGAGCACCACTGAGCGGTGGGTCCCACGGTTTAGAACGATTCGCTATTCTAGCGAAGTGAAGATGTTTTTTCGGACCTTCGGCTAAAGGCTTTCGTTCGTATCGCAGTCTGAATTTGTTACAAAGAAACAAATTAATACTGTGAGGGGCTAATATTGGGGGCCTTCCTCTTCCAAAGGTCCTCAAAAACATGACTAACCATTTGCTTCTATCATAATATTGATTATTACAAGGAGCTTCAGCTCATGATGGAAGTTTCTCCTCTGTCGAAGGTCTTCAAGATGAAGATATAGCCCGAGAATGATAGCAATGAATGTCGAAGCTGTAACCGAAGAGTAAAAGCTTCGGCTTGAAGTAATGTTGAAGATCAAGCATGTTGCTGAGCTGAAGAGGAAAAGACTAACAAGTCCCTAATAATTTATGTTACAGTTATGAACAAATGTTAAGGTCATAAATGTATTTTTACCCGGGCTACGTCCCATGCCTATAAATAGATGAACAATACCACTGTACTGTTCACACTGGATTGTAATTTCTCTCGCGTCAACACCTTCGAACAAGCCGAATGTATCAATGTAATATAAATTATGTTAATGTTCATGTGTATATTATGAAATACATATGTGTATGAATGAATGGAATACATATATCATCTCTATGGATTCTTATTCTCATAAATCATGAAGGTATGTCCTTCATGACCTTCGTCTGAAGATCATTATATCCAAAAGAAGATAATGCTTCAGAGGATGAAGATCCTTAATCTTTAACAATTGTTTTACCTTGTTCTTGATTCACAACATTTGTGAAGAAGTGACCAACAATAATTAATAATTATTTCTATTCAGACAAGAGAAAATTTGATATGTTATAATACAAAACAAATAACAAATCAAAAAAGTAATAACATACTTGGCGAGGCTCCGAGCATACCACCATACATGTCATCTTGTGTACCTAATGCAATACATCAAGAACCTACGCATTGTCTTCAGGAAGCATCGAGCGATTTTGTCCAAAAGAAATTTCGTTTTTATGATGTTATGTGTCGACGTGGTGTAGTCCTATTGCCTTGGTAGTCGACCATCTAGATCCAATCATGTGTATCTTGGCCATGCCACCGCAGATCTTTATGGTGAATACGTCTTCTCGCCATCTTGTCGTCGTTGTCGCCTTCATGGTTGGAGGATTCTTGGTGCCTGTCACACCCGGTTTTAATGAACAAAGCCAGGTGCATCTCATACATGCGCCAAGAAGACAACATATACAATAACAGAGTGTATAGAGATAAATGTCATAAAACATCAGAGTATTTATTACATAGCGGAAGACTTATTACAAAATAAAATAATAAATATAAAACGAACTAAGGATCGTCGGCGCCAATGTCAACTGAGAAACGCCAACTAGATCAGAGCATACTCCTCGCCTTGTGGCTCCTCCTGAACCACCTGCTCTTCTCCTGTGGGGGGTGTGAGACAGCAAGAGTGAGCTCACACATGTTCATCGCTCAACAAGTTGTGGGGAATAATGTGGCATGAACTCACCAAAGGTGGGAGTTCATGAAGTGTAAGGCTGATCAATGATATAAGGCTGAAGGTGAGCATTGCTTTTAAGTTGGTCAAATTTTATTAGCAATTACTAAGTATAAGTAAATACCAACCATTAGAAATAATAAATAAAAGTAATAATGAAATAATCCCAGATGCAATGAAATGACAGATTGAGTTTAAGTTCCATAATTTAATCATGTGAGTGTCCGAGCCGCTCATGACCGTGAGCACGACTAGTATACCAGTTTTACACTCTGCAGAGGTTGCGCATCTTTACCCACAAGTCGTGTTACCCATTTGCCATGGAGTTGATCAGACTCCATACACCTCTACCTAGGAAGCGAGGCAGGGTACCACTACGAGGCCTTTACAAAGTTCCACTAGCTTCAGAAAACCCGCTACAGTTTATAGGAAGCTCCAGTGCAGGAATCCCTCGCCTGACCGCCATCGCAGCAAAATCAACCCAAGGACCTCCCTACACTGACCACTCCCCTACTGCCCTTGCCCCTTTCGGGTAATGTAGTCATCCACTAGCTTTCCTAGTTAATCAACAAAGGGCGTCCCATTATACCCTTGTGGTAGCACTGTTTTCCCGGGTGGTTCTCCATGTTCCCATTAACATAATGATCTTATCATGAACAATAAATAATAAATAGATAAAAAAATCTTTATACCTAAATCCACATAAAGCAATAGCATGTACTACCCAAAAAATTAGTAGTAAAACCAGTGGTGAAACAAGGTATAAAGATAGTCAAAATCTAGGGTAACCTATTGGGTCCCATCAAAATTAACCTATGCAGATCATTATGATTAATAAGAACATGAATGGGTAAAAAAAGTGATCAAGGGCACAACTTGCCTTCAACGAGCTCCTACTCAACAGTCTCTACCAGCTGAACCCCAGAATCCTCTGTAGGTTGCTCGTCTACTCGCATCAATACAATACATACATAATATAGCAAAAAATAACATCACACCAAACATGTAATTAAAATACACAATACTAATCTAGACATTAAAATGAGATCATAGGAACTGGAATTATTAATTTTGGAGTTATATATTTTAAGTTATGAATTTTCCAAGGTTTTATGTATTTAATACATGATTAAGTAAACGAATAATGTTAATATGTCTTTCATGCCAAAACAGAGGCACAAATGGGTAGACAATAATATTATGAAAATTTAGGAACTGAAATGGACCAATTTAGAGTTTATATGCATTTTCTATGAATTAAACAAGTTTCTGCAATTTATTTATGCAATAAAACTAATTTCTGATATAAATTCCTGATTTTCAATACTCACTGGATTGGGCATCAAATAGTGAAGAGTACAGGGGCTACTGTGTTAATATTTCTAAGACTCTGTGGACTTTTTCTGAGTATCGCAGGTTAATTCCTAAGAAATCCAGGGGCTCTTAAGAAAATGTGCCAGGGCCGAAGAGGTATCGAGGGTTTTCAGCCACACGATCAAGATTCTAGGGCCCTGATTAGATCTAGCTTTCAATGAATCGTTATGCGCTGAGGATCGTCGATTACGCCTCCTACGGTCAGATCGTGGCCACCCAAATCTAATCCGACGCTCAGCATCTAATTCGTCAAGATCTAATCCTAGCTGTTCACTGCGATCCGACGGTGCACGCACCATCTTCCTTACGGCGCTCCCCAGAACTGCATCAACCATCCGAACAGCGGCGCTCCTAGGTGAGCCCACCGTTGAAAACCGATCCTGGTCTGACCTGCGCCGCTTTCCTCCCTAGAAAATACTATACGGTGGGCAAGCCAAGGCGAATTGATCCCAACAATCCCTACCAAATTTGTCGGCACAAAGAATCGCACCCACACGAGTAAGCGGCATGACGGCGAAGGCGCATCCCCGATGAGCAATCAGGGCGGCATAAGTGCACCAAACGAAGCCCGATTCAGCGCTAAATGAAGTAGAGAAGGTATAGAAGATAATGAGGGGATTCTTACATGCGATTAATTGACTCCGGACACAGCTCACAGGGAGGCACGGATTCGCTGCGGCGGCTCGCTCCGATGAGAAATTGGTGCCCTCCCGGCTCCCGTGGACTCTTTCGGTTTCTGACGCCACACCAAGCTTCCGTGAGCTCCGGTGATCCCCACCAACCCGACCGCGAGATCGCGTCGTCGATGATTTCACGGATCGACGAACAGCGCCCACGCACCCTTATTCTCTCACGCTCGGACCTATCGAACGGTGGCTGGGCTGTTCTCAGCGGCATGGGACGCGCGAGCGCGGCCAAGGGGCCCCATCCAACTTATATGTGCAAGCGGATAGGCAACCAGTCAGCGGGGCGAGGATATCGTGGCAAAGATGGCGCGAGTGTGGCGGCGTTCTGTTGCGCCCGTACGCGAGTTCCGCGGAGAAGAAGACCTCAGCCGGAGGGATCCACCAGTCATTGGCCAGCGGCGCACGCACGGGAGGAAGCCCTGGCGAGTGGGCCCCGCGTGTAAGCGAGCACAAGCGTAGGCACGCACGCGTGAATAAGGCTGGTGCGCGCAGTAAATGGCTAATGAGCCAAGTGAGTTTGGGCCCATTTCGGGTTCTCGCTCCTTTTCTCTTTTTTTATTCTTTTCTGTTTTATTTTTCTTTTTCATTTTCGAATTTCAAGTTTGAATGTGGATCTTGTTATGAATTTAACCCTTGGCCAAATGTTCAACTTCATTTCTCTAGTGTAGGAATAGTATTTGTTTTTATATATTTATTCTCACCCACAAGATATTTTATTTATCCTCCTTACTAGTTTCTATAATTTCTTTATATCTTAAACTCCACTTTGGCCATTAGTATATCTCTTTTCACATTATTTTTATGTTGTCACAAAGTGCACACAAGAATGAAAAACCAGCATGATGCATGTTTTAGTGGTGTCCTTTGTTAGCCCTTTTAAGTGTTTAAGTGAGGTGTCCACATGAATTGATAAGTAGGGATTGCACGAATGTATATAAAGGAGTATAATTTCTCCTTTTAGATTTTTTTTACCAAGTGGGTATTACAAATCCTACCCCCCTTGAAAATAATCTCGTCCACGAGATTTAGGAAGGACTATGGAAAAGATGGGGAAAATCTATGTGAAACTCTTCTTCTCTCTCCCAAGTAGCTTCATCTTCTCCGTGGTGACTCCATTGTACCTTGCACATCTTAATCACCTTATTTCTTGTAACTCGAGTCAAAGTGTCTAGAACCTTGATAGGGTACTCAGCATAAGTCAGATCATCTTGAATGCTAAGGTCATCCATTGGTAGCTGCTCCTCAGGTACCCTGAGACATTTCTTCAGCTGAGATACATGGAATACATCATGTACATCTGACAGGTGATCGGGTAGTTCTAGCTGATATGCAACTTCACCCACTCGCTTTAAGATCAAGAAGGGTCCAATGGAGCGAGGGGACAACTTTCCTCTAACTTTAAATCTCCTCATACCCCGGAGTGGTGACACCTTCAAATAGACATGATCACCCTCCTTAAACTCCAGTAGTCTTCTCCTATTATCAGCATAGCTCTTTTGCCTTGATTGTGCAATTCTCAAATTCTCTCTTATCATTCGAACTTGTTCTTCTGCCTCTTGAATAAGTTCAGGCCCAAAGAATTGTCTTTCTCCAGTTTGATCCCAATACAGTGGTGTCCTTCACTTTCTGCCATACAGAGCCTCAAATGGTGACATCTTCAAACTGGCCTAGTAGCTATTATTATAAGAAAACTCAGCATAGGGTAAGCTCTTATCCCAACTTCCACCATGTTTAAGGCCACAAGCTCTTAACATATCCTCCAGCACTTGGTTAGTCCTCTCTGTCTGTCCATCAGTCTGAGGATGGTAGGCTGAACTAAAATTCAACTTTGTATCCAAGCTCTCATGCAACTTCTTCCAAAATTGAGAAGTAAACAGCGATCCTCGATCAGACACGATCTTCTTAGGTACTCCATATAGACAAACTATCCGAGTCATATACAATTCTGCTAGCTTGGCTCCCGTGTAATTAGTCCTCACTGGTATAAAATGAGCCACTTTTGCCAATCTGTCCACAATCACCCAAATAGAGTCATATCCTGCCGGAGTGCGGGGTAGTCCAACAATGAAATCCATACCAATTTCTTCCCATTTCCACTCAGGTATCTTCAATGGGTGCAATAGTCCAGCTGGTCTTTGATGTTCGGCCTTGACTCTTTGACACACATCACACTTAGCTACATGTGCAGCAACATCTCTTTTCAGTCCGTACCACCAGTATTTTTGCTTCAAATCCTGATACATCTTAGTGCTACCAGGGTGTATAGAGTAATCAGAATCACGGGCTTCCTTAAATATAGTCTCACAAAGGCTATCAATCTCCGGAACACATATCCGATCCTTGAACCATACGGTGCCTTGCTCATCCTCCGTGAATTTCGAACCTCTACCTTCTGTAATCAGATCCTTAATCTCTTGAATTTTGCATCACCCACTTGACCTTTACGAATTTCTTGCTCCAAGGTAGGTTCCAATTCAATGGTAACTCCTTCCGTATGTGTAACAATTCCCAGGTTGAGTCTCTCAAAATCTTTTACTAATTCATCGGGTAGCTGGACAACCATAGCGGAGTGAACGTGCTCCTTCCGACTCAAGGCATCTGCAACCAAATTCGCCTTGCCCGGGTGATAGTGAATCTCCAAATCGTAATCCTTAATGAGCTCCAACCAACAGCGTTGCCTAAGGTTGAGATCCTTCTGAGTAAATATGTACTTCAAACTCTTATGATCCGTGTATACTTGGCACTTAGTACCCATAATGTAATGTCTCCATATCTTAAGTGCATGCACAACGGCTGCCAGTTCTAAGTCATGAGTGGGGTAGTTCAATTCATGTTTCGGCAACTGACGAGACGCATAGGCGATCACATGTCCTTCTTGCATGAGCACACATCCCAATCCTTGGCCACATGCATCACAATAAATGTCAAATCCCTTCTGTAGATCTGGCATAACCAACATTGGTGGTGACATCAATCTCTTCTTCAATTGATCAAAGCTTTCTTGGCACTTCTCATCCCACTTAAACTCTCTTCCTTTCTCCAGAAGCGAGGTCATAGGCTTAGCAATCTTAGAAAATCCTTCAATAAACCTCCAATAATATCCTGCAAGTCCCAAGAAACTCCAAATCTCAGTAACTGTAGTGGGTATGCTCCACGCCATTATCTCCTTCACTTTAGCAGGATCCACTGAAATTCCTCCATTAGGTATAATATGTCCAAGAAATGGCACCTTGTCAATCCAAAACTCGCATTTGCTAAACTTGGCGTAGAGTTGATTATCTCGTAGCTTCTGTAGCACCAATCTCAGGTGTTCCTCATGATCACTTTCACTCTTAGAATAGATAAGAATATCGTTGATAAATACTACGACGAATCTGTCCAGATCACGAACACCTTATTCTTTAGATCCATAAAATTGGCTGGTGCATTAGTTAGTCCAAATGACATAACAGTGAACTCATATAAACCATATCGGGTCGAGAAATCCGTCTTGGGAATATCCGATGGCCAAATCTTCATTTGATGGTAACCCGATCGAAGATCAATCTTCGAGAATACCCTAGCATCTCTCATCTCATCAAATAAATCTTCAATGCGGGGTAACGAGTACTTGTTCTTCACGGTAACATCATTAAGGTACCTATAATCCACACACATCTGCTATGATCCATCCTTCTTTTGTACAAACAGAACTGTTGCTCCCTAAGGTGAAGAACTCGGTCAAATGTACCCAGCCTCTTGCAACTCTGTTAACTGCTTCTTAAGTTCTTTTAACTCTTCTACAAACATCTCGAATGGCCGTTTGGAAGTAAGAGTAGTCCTAGATAAGAGATCTATGATAAACTCAACTTCCCTATCTGGTGGCATCCCTAGTAACTCCTTTGGAAAGACATCTAGAAAATCCTTAACCACACGGATGTTGTCACCAACAAACTTCCCATCTACTAAAAATGCCGCTAGTCTGGTGGCGGTAGTTACTACAATTCCAACTTCAAATCTTTCTCCTTTGAACTGGTGAGTTATATGGTTCCTTTAGCACAATATATAAACTGCCTTTGCCTTTCTTATCCATGACATACCAAGGATCACGTCTATAGTGCTCTCTTCTAACACTATAGGGGTAGCCCATCTGGGTTAGAAACACAGGGTAAGAAAGGAAGAATTGTAGACAAGGCGAGTAATTACGAGGAATATTACTGCGGGGGATTTATTAGCTAAGCAGATTAATGTTTTACCTATCACAACTAATTCATTACCTTATTGTGGTACATACTAAGATGCCCGTCTATACTATTTCAATCAATCAAAGAAGCAAATCAGACATTTGTCATCAGAACAATCAAACAACATTTTAAAATAGAGAAAATAGTTTTATTTTCGTCTTAGGTTTCTTATCTCTTAAAAAGATCATAAGTGTAGGATTCCAAGGTGTGAAATCCATCTTGTCTCAGAGTAGAGAAGGTAAGAGTAATCAGAGTAGAACAGTAGAAGGTGAGACAGGATCAAGATAAGTATAGAGAGAATCAGAGTAAGGTAAGCATAGAATGATTCAGAGTAAGATAAGTAGGTAAGGGTTTGTCCATTTCTATTTAGGTTTCGTCCTACAGTCAACATTTCCTCTGATACCACTTCTGTCACACCCGGTTTTAAGGAACAAAGCCATATGCATCTCATACATGCGCCAATAAGACAACATATACAATAACAGAGTGTATAGAGATAAATGTCATAAAACATCATAGTATTTATTACATAGCGAAAGACTTATTACAAAATAAAATAATAAATATAAAACGAACTAAGGATCATCGGCGCCAATATCAACTGAGAAACGCCACCTAGATCAGACCATACTCCTCGCCTTATGGCTCCTCCTGAACCACCTGCTCTTCTCCTGTGGGGGGGGGGGTGTGAGACAGCAAGAGTGAGCTCACACATGTTCATCGCTCAACAAGTTGTGGGGAATAATGTGGCATGAACTCACCAAAGGTGGGAGTTCATGAAGTGTAAGGCTGATCAATGATATAAGGCTGAAGCTGAGCATTGCTTTTAAGTTGGTCAAAATTTTATTAGCAATTACTAAGTATAAGTAAATACCAACCCTTAGAAATAATAAATAAAAGTAATAATGAAATAATCCCAGATGCAATGAAATGACAAATTGAGTTTAAGTTCCATAATTTAATCATGTGAGTGTCCGAGCCGCTCATGACCGTGAGCACGGCTAGTATACCAGTTTTACACTCTGCAGAGGTTGTGCATCTTTACCCACAAGTCGTGTTACCCATTTGCCATGGAGTTGATCAGACTCCATACACCTCTACCTAGGAAGCGAGGCAGGGTACCACTACGAGGCCTTTACAAAGTTCCACTAGCTTCAGAAAACCCGCTACAGTTTATAGGAAGCTCCAGTGCAGGAATCCCTCGCCTGACCGCCATCGCAGCAAAATCAACCCAAGGACCTCCCTACACTGACCACTCCCCTACTGCCCTTGCCCCTTTCAGGTAAGGTAGTCATCCACTAGCTTTCCTAGTTAATCAACCAAGGGCGTCCCATTATACCCTTGTGGTAGCACTGTTTTCCCGGGTGGTTCTCCATGTTCCCATTAACATAATGATCTTATCATGAATAATAAATAATAAATAGATAAAAAAAGTATAACAATGAGTGATGAATATCTTTATACCCAAATCCACATAAAGCAATAGCATGTACTACCCAAAAATTTAGTAGTAAAACCAGTGGTGAAACAAGGTATAAAGATAGTCAAAATCTAGGGTAACCTATTAGGTCCCATCAAAATTAACCTATGCAGATCATTATGATTAATAAGAACATGAATGGGTAAAAAAGTGATCAAGGGCACAACTTGCCTTCAACGAGCTCCTGCTCAGCAGTCTCTACCAGCTGAACCCCAGAATCCTCTGTAGCTTGCTCGTCTACTCGCATCAATACAATACATACATAATATAGCAAAAAATAACATCACACCAAACATGTAATTAAAATACACAATACTAATCTAGACATTAAAATGAGATCATAGGAACTGGAATTTATAATTTTGGAGTTATAGATTTTAAGTTATGAATTTTCCAAGGTTTTATGTATTTAATACATGATTAAGTAAAAGAATAATGTTAATATGTCTTTCATGCCAAAACAGAGGCACAAATGGGTAGACAATAATATTATGAAAATTTAGGAACTGGAATGGACCAATTTGGAGTTTATATGCATTTTCTATGAATTAAACAAGTTTCTGCAATTTATTTATGCAATAAAACTGATTTGTGATATAAATTCCTGATGTTCAATACTCACTGGATTGGGCATCAAATAGTGAAGAGTACAGGGGCTACGGTGTAAATATTTCTAAGACTCTGTGGACTGTTTCTGAGTACCACAGGTTAATTCCTAAGAAATCCAGGGGCTCTTAAGAAAACGTGCCAGGGCCAAAGAGGTATCGAGGGTTTTCAGCCGCACGATCAAGATTCTAGGGCCCTGATTAGATCTAGCTTTTAATGAATCATTATGCGCTGAGGATCGTCGATTACGCCTTCTACGGTCAGGATTTTATGAGACGAAAGGGTACGCCAAATCAGATCGTGGCCACCCAAATCTAATCCGACGCTCAGCATCTAATTCGTCAAGATCTAATCCTAGCTGTTCACTGCGATCCGACGGTGCACGCACCATCTTCCTTACGGCGCTCCCTAGAACCGCATCAACCATCCGAACAGCGGCACTCCCAGGTGAGCCCACTGTTGAAAACCGATCCCGGTCTGACCTGCGCCGCTTTCCTCCCTAGAAAATACTATACGGTGGGCAAGCCAAGGCAAATTGATCCCAACAATCCCTACCAAATTTGTCGGCACAAAGAATCGCACCCACACGAGTAAGCGGCATGACGGCGAAGGCGCATCCCCGATGAGCAATCAGGGCGGCATCAGTGCACCAAACGAAGCCCGATTCAGTGCTAAATGAAGTAGAGAAGGTATAGAAGATAATGAGGGGATTCTTACATGCGATTAATCGACTCCGGACACAGCTCACGGGGAGGCACGGATTCGCTGCGGCGGCTCGCTCCGATGAGAAATTGGTGCCCTCCTGGCTCCCGTGGACTCTTTCGGTTTTCTGACGCCACACCAAGCTTCCGTGAGCTCCGGTGATCCCCACCAACCCGACCGCGAGATCGCGTCGTCGATGATTTCACGGATCGACGAACAGCGCCCACGCACCCTTATTCTCTCACGCTCGGACCTATTGAACGGTGGCTGGGCTGTTCTCAGCGGCATGGGACGCGCGAGCGCGGCCAAGGGGCCCCATCCAACTTATATGTGCAAGCGGATAGGCAACCAGTCAGCGGGGCGAGGAGACTGTGGCGAAGATGGCGCGAGTGTGGCGGCGTTATGTTGCGCCCGCACGCGAGTTCCGCGGAGAAGAAGACCTCAGCCGGAGGGGTCCACCAGTCATTGGCCAGCGGCGCACGCACGGGAGGAAGCCCTGGCGAGTGGGCCCCGCGTGTAAGCGAGCACAAGCGTAGGCACGCGCGTCTGAATAATGCTGGTGCGCGCAGTAAATGGCTAATGGGCCAAGTGAGTTTGGGCCCATTTCGGGTTCTGGCTCCTTTTCTCTTTTTTTTTATTCTTTTCTGTTTTATTTTTCTTTTCATTTTCGAATTTCAAGTTTGAATGTGGATCTTGTTATGAATTTAACCCTTGGCCAAATGTTCAACTTCATTTCTCTAGTGTAGGAATAGTATTTGTTTTTATATATTTATTCTCACCCATAAGATATTTTATTTATCCTCCTTCTAGTTTCTATAATTTCTTTGTATCTTAAACTCCACTTTGGCCATTAGTATATCTCTTTTCACATTATTTTTATGTTGTCACAAAGTGCACACAAGATTGAAAAACCAGCATGATGCATGTTTTAGTGGTGTCCTTTGTTAGCCCTTTTAAGTGTTTAAGTGAGGTGTCCACATGAATTGATAAGTAGGGATTGCACAAATGTATATAAAGGAGTATAATTTCTCCTTTTAGATTTTTTTTACAAAGTGGGTATTACAGTGCCTAGAGTCCACCATGAATATTGTCAGCACCCCTGGGAATGAGTACCCTAGACACTACATGAAAATAGGCCTAAGTGGAGTGGACATGCTACAGGCCCCATCGTCATAACATCACCCATTGTAGAGTCATCAATATGTGTGGCTAGGGCCCTTGCCACGCGACAAGTGTAAGGGCGCCTCTCCAATTTGGCCTTCGAAAGGGCACCTTCCTACAATGGCTATCGCTAGCACGTAGGCAAGCTCTGGCTCTACCACATGGCCCCATCGATCCCTGCCCTTTAATGCCTTATAGGGTCCGGTGGCGCAACACGTCCCTAGGGTTCTTCTAGAGGCTTTGGACCCCTCCCTAAGGATGATCCGGATCCCCGGGATGGGCCCCTCTCAGGCTTCTATTCCATTAGCTATTGTGAAAAGCGTGGGAGGCCCAGAACAGTCGGGTTCTAGGCTCGCTACATGTCTCCCAAACCCATCCCACACCAGCCTCAGCCAGGGAGGCTGTAGAGGCGCCACTTGGGATCAAGGTCTTGGTGTCTCTAGCGGGATCTAGAAGCACCACACATCTAGATGTCCCTTGTTGTATACCCAGCCAAACAAGTTATTGAAGGGTAGAAGACATACAAAACAGTCCTCAACGGAATGGGCGCTGGTGTAACAACTCCTTGCCCATCTCCTCGTAACCAGGACCCAGCATTTCTGGGCATGGCTACAATGTGTAGTGTGGCAATATTGGTGGTGTACTCCACAACTAGCCATGTGTCATATAGTGGTATGGGAAACTACACAACACTTGTGGTGGAACCGCCCAGATTATTCCATATTAAGTGCCCAAGTCTCGCCTTAGAGGCAACATCACACTTAAATCGGAATAAACTGTTAGTCCGTTGGATCTAGTCCAAGAAAACCACTTAACATGGATCGAGTACCACTTGCTCACTTGAAGGTGATACACAAATAAATACAATAAAGCATAAAACCATAGATTAATACAGTACTTTAGAGTTATTACATAAATCGGAGTTCAAAAGTAGGAACCACTATTTTTAGTGGAGTAGAAATAAACTAGCAACGATAACTGGGAGTAGGGAAAAGTCTGGTCCACTACTCCTCCTGGTCCTCTCCTACTGAGGCAGCATCCCACTCGACCATCCAACCTGGTGGTAGGGTGGCTGGCCAAGTCACACCATCAACCATTTCTTGCAAGAGACCTGTAAAAGTTATGCCACAAGCAAGACTGAGCATACTAATACTTAGTTAGATTTACCCGTTGTGAGGAGTGTACTGCTGATCTACCTCTAGACCATGAAGCTATTTGGCTAAGGGGTTTTGTTTGCCAAAAGCACTAGCTTAGTCTAAGTCAAATTTTAGCTCTTCAAGTTCTATAATATTCTTTAAACTAGGTTTTCTTCCTTCTAAGCATACATGGGAACAAGCACTTAGTGATTTACTAAAGTTCTAGGGCTAGAAGGTGCTTTCAACTAACTTTCTTTTTGAAAAATGTCAAACAACAGATTTGGAAATTTTTCTAAGTTTAGTTTGGACAAGAGCAATCATTCCTAAGGTTGGAGGTTTTTCTCTTCAGGATGGGGTTTCTATGATTCTCTAAAGTTTTCTCTATTTTTCTCATGGGGAAGGTGGCCCTATATTTGTTCACTAGAATAGGGGTCACTATAATTTTCCCTGTAGCTACACTATTTAGCCATCCAAAGAAAAATATGGTTGCTTGTTGTTTCTCATTTTTATTTCCCTTTTACATTTTCTAAAGGAATGGGCAGAAATATAAATTAGGTGTTAATCTCCACTTAGGTTGGTGAACTAGGGTCTTCAATATTTTTATATGGTGTTATTGTTAGTCAATCATCTACTCAATTTTTCTTAACCCTAGCATAAAAGTTCTACTATTTTCCCTTTATTTTCATGGTTTATGCAATATCCTAATTTAAATCAAAACTTCTAGAAAAAGTGCTGGACTAAGGTGGTTTTCTATTTTTGCTCTAAAGTTTACATTATTTAGAGTCTAGAAAAATATATTTCATATTTTTTAGTTTATATTTTCCAAGTTATGCAGTTTTGAAGTTATCTGCACTATTAACAGAAAATATTCATAAATGGAAAAGGAAAAGCAATCTTGCGCCTAGGCCCCTAGTTAAAACTTCTCTTTCTCCATACAATAGGGTCCTCGATGCACTATTCATGTGAGTCAGTGGCATAACACAAATCCCCCTGGCATTTCATGGCATTCAACCTGCAGTCCTTCTCAAGGTCGGGATATGTTTGGAATGTTCTGGCGAACACATTGAGGTGCTGGTCGTTGTCGGTGGTGGTCGGAATCGCCCTAGCCTCATGCGCAGGCAGCTGGGCTCGTCGGTGGCGAGGAGTCCTTCCTGCTCACGGCGGTAGAGCTCAATTAAACCTTTTGGGGAGCTTCACTAGGTTTAGTGTGCCCGGTTAATTGAACAATGGCTCACCTAAGGTCTCTAGCCATGCACGCCTACAAGGTTGCGAGATCCATCGTGGGTGAACTGGCTACTCCGACAAAGTAGAGCATAGGTTGGGGCTTCGGGGAGCTTCACAGGGCTCTAGGGAAGCTATCGACGAGTTCGGTTTGGGTGGAGAGTGGCTGGGATGGCTTGGCCATAGTGGTTGGGGCTCGGGTGCGTTTGTAGGCGGTAGTGCTCCCTGTTCTCATGTGATCACCAGCGATTAAATCTCGGGCTCGGTTCATAGGTGGGGGAAGAGATGCTACTAAGGGGTCGAATGGGATTTATAAGCGAGGGCGCGGCTTGGGTGCGGTGGTGGCCAATCATGGGCATGGGCTAGGCGCGCTCCCGAGTGCTAACCCACATCGAACACATGGCTTGGTTGCGTTTGCACCTCTTCTCACACATGTAGTCACTTGTTGTTAGGGGCCTTCCTCTCCCAAAGGTCCTCAAAAACATAATTAACCATTTGCTTTCAGTATAAGCTATTACAGGGAGCTTCGTCTTAAGGATAGAAGCCTTTCCCTCATGATGAAGGCATACGAGATGAAGATATGATCTAAGGATGATAAGAATGAACACCAAAGCTATTGCCAGAGTGACAACTTTGGCTTGTAATGGTGATGAAGTCTGATGATGATGCTGACCGAAGGGAACATAGAATACTTAGTCCTTAATGATTTATATTATGATCATAAGTGAATATCAGGGACATAAATGTACTTTTACCTGGTGTTGGGGGCCTTCATCTTCCGAAGGTCCTCAAAAACACGACTAACATGTTTTCCAGTATAGTATACTGTCACAGGAAGCTTCGGGTTTAAGACGAAGGCGTGCATGGTGTGAAAAAGCGTTATCTGGAAAAAGGATAGACCAACTCCGAAGCTGTGGCTAGAGAAGCTTCGGCTCAGCACAAGGATGATGATGGAGGATGAAACTGACTTAAAAGGAAAGGACTGCTCAGTCCTCGACAGGTTACCTTTTGGCTAATAGTAAATGTCAGGGACATGAATGTAATTTTACCCAGGCTGTGTCCTGTGCCTATAAATAGATGAACAGTGACACCGTACTGTTCACGTTTACTTGTAATCACTCGCGCGTCACTCTCGGATTTTTACCTTCTGTCAAGCCGAAGGTACAAATGTAATTTAATATCATTGGTGTTTGTTCATGATTTTATAATGACAATATGAATAATCTAATGATTTAAAATGATTATTCATGTTCTTTCTATGTTTCATATGTTCATGTTTATATCTTGTATATTGAAACGATGAAGGTACGTCCTTCATGACCTTCGTCCAAAGATCATTATATCCTAAAGGAGATAATGTTTCGAAGGACGAAGGTCTTTAACCATTAACATTTGTGTTGCCTTGTTCTTGATTCATAGCATTTGAGAACAAGTGACCAACATTGGCGCCCACCTCCGGTGAACACACTTGACCACCTTCGGCAAGCTTCGACCTTCATCATGCCACCGAAGAAGTCATCAGGGCCAGGGGCTGCACTGCAGCCACTGGATGTTAATCAAGAAACATTACGTGAAGCTAGGAGCCAGAAAAGTAAGGCTACCAGTCCAACACCTCAGGAGGAGGAGTTGGACCAAGAAATCAGGGACCTCGAAGCCATCCATCAACAGGTTTAGAAGAAGAAAGAAAAGATGCTTCGTCTCGCCGATCTTTAGAGAAAGATTGATGAGGCCGCTGAAGAAATGCGTCATCTTACTCAAGATGACCTAGACCGAAGGTCTCAACACAGAGAGCTTCAGCAAGACAATTCATATACAACGATGATGAATGGTACGATGATTTCCATCATGGCAATTTTGCTTGTGATGATGCTTCTCCTCTAGCAGTAAAGTTGCAGGCTACCCCATGGCTCCCATCATACAAGCCACCTCAGCTTCCTATGTATGATGGGCACTCAGAGCCGAAGTAGTTCCTAATGAGCTACGAGGCAACCATATCTTCATATGGGGGCAACACTGCAGTCATGGCGAAATCTTTCGTCATGGCAGTCAAAAGTGTCGCACAAACTTGGTACTCTTCTCTCCGGCCAGGGACAATCACTTCATGGCAGAAGCTCAAGGATATGCTAATCACTAGCTTCCAAGGCTTTCAGACGAAGCCAGTCACTGCCCAGGCTTTGTTTCAGTGCACGCAAGACCATGAGGAGTACCTTAAGGCGTATGTCCGAAGGTTCATGCATCTAAGAGCACAAGCGCCTATAGTGCCCAATGAAATTGTCATTGAGGCCATGATCAATGGGCTTCGGCTAGGACCTACGGCTCAGTATTTTGCCAGGAAACCACCGCAAACCCTAGAGAAGCTTCTTCAAAAAATGGATGAGTATATCCGGGTTGATAATGATTTCCGCCAAAAAAGGGAAGAAGCATACATGTTTTCTAAGATGACCAGGGGCTTCAGAGGAATAATTCACTCCAGGAATGTCAGATCGATCAATAATTCCAACCCAAATGATGACAGAGGAAGCCAACCTCAAAGGCCACAACACAGCTTCCAATCTCCAGGGCAACAACAAAGCTCTTTCAGGCTACCAGTCCCAAGGGGCAGAGGCGGCAGGGGCTTCGGAGGAAGATACGGAGATCAGCCTAGAAGGCTATATTGTTTATTCTATGGTGAAGACAAGGGCCACACCAAAAGAACATGCCAAGTCACAATTCAGAAGCAAAAGGAGATTGCCGAAGCTGAGGCACGACATCCGAAGCAGGTCCTACATACTGCCTCATGCTATTCTCCCTATGTATCAGAGTATGTAGGTAATTAACAGCCTACGACCTCTATTGCTTCGGCGAGCCATTCTCAAGCTTCTTGGGCTTAGCTCCACCTACTCTGACCCGAAGCCAGCAGCCAGAAGGGCACCAGCACGCTCAACAGCAGCGCGACTTCCGGGAGGAGTCCGAAGCTCGCACAGTTAACAACACTATGCCTGAATCCAAGCACATCTACTAAAAGAATATCCACCCTTGATGTATCTTTTTCTTTTCCATCATCTTATTTTTCTTGTATGAAAAACAAGTCACGAAGGACTTATTTTTGGTCTCATGTAATAATTGTGCCCGTATCATTAAGTAGAATGCTTCTTCCTAATAGACTTCTGAAGCTAAAAAAGCTATTCTTAAGCGAGCGGAGTAAGTTCCGAAGGTACAAAAAGTCGTTCCTAAGGGAGCGCAGAGTAAGTTTTGAAGCTACAAAAGTCGTTCCTAAGGGAGCTTAGAGTAAGCTCCAAGGCTCCAAAGTCGTTCCTAAGGGAATGCAGAGCCAAAATACCACCGAAATAAAAGGTGAAGAAGCTCCAAAGTCGTTCCTAAGGGGATGTAGTGCTTAGATACCACCGAAATAGAAGGTGAAGAAGCTCCAAAGTCGTTCCTAAGGGGATGTAGAGCTTAGATACCATCGAAATAGAAGGTGAAGAAGCTCCAAAGTCGTTCCTAAGTGGATGCAGAGCTTAAAGACTCCAAAGACGTCCCTAAGGGGATGCAGAGTCTTGGTTGTTCCAGTGTGGGTGTGTGTGTGTGTTCGGCATTACCATCATATTGCATCATATCATCGCACCATTCCACATAACATTACGTCATACATCATATCGCATCAACAACAAAATGATTGGGTATGAAGCAGATCTTCAGCAATAATTTGTTGAATGAAAATGTGCTGAAGCACGAAGCAAACCTTCGGCCAATACAATTTTATCACAACAGATTCGCCATTAAAAGGGGCTCTTGTCTTTACGAAGCATGAAAAGAAGGGAAGGTGTTTTTTCGCCGAAGGCTCAAAAACGGTATGTGCGTAAATTTCATGCATCGCAAAGAAATATATTACAATAATTTACATGTCTGATTAATTATTTCATACACCAAACGTTACATTGTAACATTACAATAAAAGCCTAATCTTCCTTAAGGATTTCCTCGGTGGCTTCGTTTAGCAGCCTATCGATGACTTCGTCGATGATGGAGTTAGCAACGCTCATTACATCCAGCGCTTCTTTCATGACGGATCGGCTAGGGGGTCGTATGGCTCGGGCAGCGGTGAGAGTTCATCTGTAATAGACAAACTGCTAGTTCGAAGCCAGAAAATAAACACCAAAGCTAAAATTCAAAAACAATACCTATACGCCTTGCACGCTCGGCAGCTTCTTCGGCTCGTCTCGCTTATTCTCGAGCATCGTGGGTTTCTTTTTCGTTTTTCTTTATGATTTCATTGGCCAACTCTCGGCCACCGTTAACCCAGACATCGGAATAAAATTTTCCGCCCACTAATGTAGCTTCGGCCAAAGGGTCTCTCGGTAGTCTGTGGAGAAGGCGGCTTCGGTCTGGGCTGCAGCTTTAACATGGTCACAACCAGCCTTCTCCAGAATTGTTGCAACCCCTCGAGCGCCGGCGAAGGCACAAATGTCCCCACGATCACTGAGGATCTCTTCAAAAGCTTCGGCTTCTCTACTTATCCAATCAATAACACCCTCGGGATCGCCTCGAATGAAATTCTCTTCGAAAGAATACGGACCCACCTTGGCAAAGCTGGTTTTCAATTTTCTCACACATTCCTAGGATTTCTCAAAACATCTCTCCTTGGAATCGTGAAGCTCCACAACATTTTTCTCCAGCCTTGTGTTTGACCATTCACTTATTTTTTGCTTCACCTCTGCAAGTTCAAAATTTTCATTAGCTTCGGCAAGTTTTTTCCGAAGGTCTTCAACTTCAGCTTTATGAGCTTCGGATTGAGCATTAAAATTCGCTTCGTCTTTCTTCACTTTGTCTACAAATGAAAGTAGAATTTTATCCTTCTCCAAGGCTTCATTTCTCAGCTTGATAACTTCTGATCGAAGGTTGTCGAGAACTATCACGTAGCTTTCATCTTCAGCATTCTTCTGCGCCCTCAAAGCGTTGCTAAGAATTAAGCCCTGCAAGAAGATAGAATCAGCACGAG
Organism: Zea mays; assembly: GCF_902167145.1. Classification (NCBI taxonomy): domain Eukaryota; kingdom Viridiplantae; phylum Streptophyta; class Magnoliopsida; order Poales; family Poaceae; genus Zea; species Zea mays. The sequence continues at coordinate 116,468,669 of NC_050096.1, forward strand.
AATACATGACAAGATAATCTTTTTTTAAGTTCATCACTTTCGTACCTTCAGACTGTTGTATGCAAGGCTATATGCGAGGTCATCTTTTGACCGGGCGGAGAGGCCAGCTTCAAGCTTCGGAAATCCCATATTTTTGGCCATCTCCCGGCAGACGGATATTTCCTTGTTGTCCATGAGACAGTATAGGAAATCATCTTTGTTTGTGTCGTTGAACACTAAGGCCCCTTTCGGATATTTTAGTTCCCGGGCGTAGTGTTTGACTTCCATGATTTCTTCTTCAGATAACTTTTTTCCTGAAGCATGATGAATAATGAAGTCAGAATCTTCAGACGATGCTTCAGGAATAGGAGATTTAGCTTTTTTGGGCGCATCCTTCTCCAGAGCCATGCCAGTATCTGGAGATTCTTGCTCGGCTCTCTCAGTTGTAGCAGGCTCTGCCTCCGTGGGCGCTGAGGGCTCAACTTCGGTTTTAGCACGAGCCGCCACAGCTTCGGCAACCTGTTTTGCAGGCACAGGAGTCAATGCCCTTGTCGTCTCCATGACAGCGTCCAGCACACTTGCCAATCTTCTCCTCTTGGGAGTAATTGCAAGAGTTTTTGCCACCTTTGGCAATTCTGGCTCCGACGGTCCTACTGCTTCCTCTCGGTCTGGCTTCTCGGCCGTTTTTCCTTTAGCTTCGGCAATTTGTTTCAGCACCTCGGCCGATCCGGTTGCAGAAACCTTTGATACTGCGGCCGATTCTTCGGCACTCCGACCGGCAGGAGTAGCTTGTTCTGCTTCGACAATGGAAGATGTTCCTTCACCAAATCTCGGCACTGTGGCTGTTTCAATGTATCTTGGCCGGTGGGTCAAAACCTTGATCTTCTTGCCCTTCGGCACAACGGAGATGGCTGAGGCGACAGTTTTTCTTTTCTTCCCCTGCTTTCGCGAAGGGTAAATGTAGTCTGGATACACGAAGCCGATAACGTCAAAAACTCTGTTCAACCTTTTCTTGCCTCATGCTCCGAAGGCTAAGGTCAAGGCATCATCTTCGGCTCTTGTGTACGCTCCAAATAACTCATTGCTAGTCATCTCAACACATTTGAGCAAGTCATCATTAGGTTCGTCAAAATGGTCTCTGTATGTGAAGGTGTATTTCAAGTAAACCAATCCACCTTGACTGGACCCGACAACAGTCTCCTTTGGGATATCCTAGTTATCCACAAGTGGCCATACCCTGTAGGCTATGTGCTCCTGAACCAGGTCTCTTGTGCCAATGAAGGCACAAACATTATTGAAGGCATTCTGGCATGCTTCGGTATCATTCCCAAGCGTGGTAGCTGGCCTTCGGAGGCCGAAGCGAGACCAGATAGGGCGTTGGATAATCCCCTTTATGTCCTCCCTTTCTATCAGATTATTCTTAACATAAAATCATTCCTCCATCTAGGCCCCGGGCCACCTTTTCCAAAATGTTGGAACTAGGTAGCTTGCATCAGAACGAGGAACGAAGCCATAACAACCAAAGTTGTTGTGATATTGCTCTTTGCCAGTGGCCTTTGTCTTGTACAGTATCTCGTGCATGTTACAGAAGCACTTTGCACTTGGTTCCAGCCCTTGACTTCTCATGGCCCAGACAAAAATACCCATCCTGATTATAGCTTTGGGAGTAATTTGATGAAGAAAGATCTCAAACGTCTTCAAAACTTCAACCAAAAATTTGCTCAACGGGAACCGAAGGCCTGCCTTCATGAAGCTTCTGTAAACAACAACTTAATTTTCCTCAGGTGCAGGGGCGGCACTGTCTCCCCCAACTCTCACAATAGACGTCACGAAAATATCTTCCCTTCATGTCTTCAAGTTGACTCTATTTGATGGACGACTTTCCGAAGATGGTATGGCTTAGCTGCCAGGGCTGATCTTCAGCATCTTCATTTTCGCTTTCCACATCGAAGTCATCGCTATCACTAGAATCCTCAGACAACCCAGCTAATATTTCATTCGTAATCTTTTCCGTGTTTGTCTTTTCCATTGCTTCGTAAAACCCAGCTAGGGCAGGGTCCACAATCTTCTTCTCCTCAGACATCTTCTCTTTAGATGTATAGCGAACACTTTTGCAAATGCCAAAGCTCACAACACAAGTGAAATCTAACAGCAAGAAATTAAAACTTGAGAAAACAGCACAAGCAATTGAAATCGTGCAACAGATGTTTTCGCTGTGGGTTTCTATTTAAATGCCTAGTGCATTGCAACTTGGTGGGCCCCATTTGTCATTGACTTTCGCTATTCTAACGAGGGGAAGGTGTTTTTCCGGACCTTCGGCTAAAGGCCTTCGTTCACGTCACAGTCTGAATTTATTAAACAACAAATTAACATTGCGAGGGGCTACTGTTGGGGGCCTTCATCTTCCGAAGGTCCTCAAAAACACGACTAACATGTTTTTCAGAATAATATACTGTCACAGGAAGCTTCGGGTTTATGACGAAGGCGTGCATGCTGTGAAAAAGCGTGATCTGGAAGAAGGATAAACCAACTCCGAAGCTGTGGCTGGAGAAGCTTCGGCTCAGCACAAGGATGATGATGGAGGATGAAACCGACTTAAAAGGAAAAGACTGCTCAGTCCTCGACATATTACCTTTTGGCTAATAGTAAACGTCACGGACATGAATGTAATTTTACCCAGGCTGCGTCCTATGCCTATAAACAGATGAACAGTGACACCGTACTGTTCACGTTGTCTTGTAATCACTCGCGCGTCACTTGGATTTTTACCTTCTATCAAGACGAAGGTACAAATGTAATTTAATATCATTGGTGTTTGTTCATGATTTTATATGACAATATGAATAATCTAATGATTTAAAATGATTATTCATGTTCTTTCTGTGTTTCATATGTTCATGTTTATATCTTTGTATATTGTAACGATGAAGGTACGTCCTACATGACCTTCGTCCGAAGATCATTATATCCTAAAGGAGATAATGTTTCGAAGGATGAAGGTATTTAACCATTAACATATGTGTTGCCTTGTTCTTGATTCATAGCATTTGAGAACAAGTGACCAACACCCGGGCTGCGTCCCGTGCCTATAAATAAATGAATAGTAGCACCGTACTGTTCACGTTGAATTGTAATCGCTCTCTCGCGTCTTCACCTTCGAGAAAGCCGAAGGTATCAATGTAATATGAATTCTATTGATATTCAAACATGTTTTATGAAATACAAATACAGAGGAATCAATGAATTAAACTTGTTGTGTTTGTCTCTTTACATTCTTGTTTATCTATAAGATGATGAAGGCATGCCCTTCATGACCTTTGTCTAATGATCATTATGTCCATGAGGAGATAATGCTTCGAAAGATGAAGGTCTTTAATACTTAATAATTGTGTTGCCTTGTCCTTGATTCATAGCATTTGAGAACGAGTGCCCAACATTGGCGCCCACTCCCGTGAACTCACTTCCACAACCTTCGGCAAGCGTTCGCCTTCGTCATGCCGCCGAAGAAGGCAACAGCGCCAGGGGCTGCTCTACAGCCACTAGACACCAATCAGGAGACACTCTCACTGAGAGAAGCTAGGAGCCAGAAAAGAAAGGCTACCAGCCCAACGCCTCTGGAGGAGGAGTTGGACCAGGAAATCAGAGACTTAGAAGCTATACATCACCAAGGACAAAGGAAAAGGGAGAAGATGCTTCAGCTAGCCGAACTTCAGAGGAAGATCGACGAAGTCGCTGAAGAAATGCGCCACATTCCGCAAGATGATCAAGGACGAGTGCCTCAACACAGAGAGCTTCGTCAAGAAACTCCAATCAACGATGATGGATGGTATGATGATCTGTACCATGGTAACTTTGCTTTTGATGACGCTTCTCCCCTGGCAGCAGAGTTGCAGGCTACCCCATGGCCACCTTCGTACAAACCGCCACAACTCCCCATTTATGATGGGCATTCCGACCCGAAGCAATTCCTCATGAGCTATGATGCAACCATATCATCATATGGTGGCAACACTGCTGTCATGGCAAAGTCCTTCGTCATGGCAGTAAGGAGTGTGACTCAGACTTGGCATTCTTCTCTTTGGCTGGGAACAATGACATCGTGGCAGAAGCTGAAGGATATGCTAGTCACAAGCTTCCAGGGCTTTCATACAAAGCCAGTGACTGCTCAAGCTCTATTCTAGCACACAAGACCATGAGGAGTACTTGCAGGCATACGTCCAAAGGTTGTTGTGACTCAGAGCCCAGGCACCAACGGTGCCTAATGAGATCGTCATCGAAGCCATGATCAAGGGGCTCCGACCAGGACCAACAGCACAATATTTTGCAAGGAAGCCACCACAAACCTTGGAGAAGCTTCTCAAGAAGATGGATGAGTACATCCGAGCTGACAATGATTTCCGCCAGAGAAGGGAGGAAGCTTACAGGTATTCTGAGATGACTAGGGGCTTCGAAGGAAGACTCCACCCTAGGCATGTTAGAATGATCCACAATCCCAACACAAATGATGACAGGGCAAATCACACCCAGAGAAGCCTTCGGGAATGCAGCAAACTTCCGACAGGCCACCAGCCCCAAGAGGTAGATGGGGGAGAAGCTTCGGAGGAAGGTTTGGTACTCAACCCAGGAGATTGTTCTGCTTATTCTGTGGGGAGGATAAGAGACACACAACAAGGACGTGCCCAGTCACGATCCAAAAGCCGAAGGAGATCGCTGAAGCCGAAGCATGTCATAATCAGCCGAAGCAGGTATTGCACATTGCTTCATGCTATTTTCCATATATCCCTAAATATGTGGGCAATCAGCAACCCACGGCGTCGGTTGCTTCAGTGAGTCATTCTCAAGCTGCTTGGGCTCAGCTACCACCACCACCACCACTGGCGCCTACCTTGGCCCATACTCAGCAGCCAGAAGGGCATCACCAGGCATAGCAACAACGCAATACTCAGGAGGAATCTGAAGCTCGCACGGTCAATAACATTGTGCTCGAGTCAAGGCACATCTACTGAAAGCAGCGCAGCGCTCTAACCTGAATGTTTTCTAAATCAATGTATTTTTACTTTTTTGCCTTTATATTTCCTCCTCAAAAGACAATACAAGAAGGTTTAACCTTCAGCTTGATGTAATAAATCTGTGGTTACACCATCGAGTGTAACAAAGAGGGATGAAGAAGCTCCAAAGTCATTCCTACGGGAATGTGGAGCTAAGATACCACCTAAGTAAGAGGTGAAGAAGCTCCAAAGTCGTTCCTAAGGGGATGCAGAGCTTAGCTCCAAAGTCGTTCCTACAGGGATGCAGAGTGAAAATATCACCTAAATAAGAGGTGAGGAAGCTCCAAAGTTGTTCCTAAGGGGATGCAGAGCTTAGCTCCAAAGTCGTTCCTACGGGGATGCAGAGCTAAAATACCACCTAAGTAAAAGGTGAAGAGACTCCAAAGTTGGTCCAAAGGGGATGTAGAGTCTTATTTTTTATGTTTCGTGCACCAACATCATTTACATCATGCCATCACATCATATTGCATCATGACATCGCATCATACATCATTTTGCATCAACAAAAGCAGTGAACAGAAAAAACAATGAGACTTCCTCCTTCAGCTTCGGCAAAGACTCATGAAAGAGCATTGAAGAGGCATGGTCCATGCCTACGACATTATTATCATACGAAGTTTTCGCTTTCGACAATGCTATTTTTATGCAACGTCTATAGCAAGAATCAAATATCATACAGTTGCTTCGGCAAAGAAGGTGGATTTCTTTCTGAAGCGTGAAAAGAAGGGAAGGTGTTTTTTCGTCGCCAGCTCAAAAATGGTAATGTACGAAGGTTCCACGCTTCACAAAGAAATATATTACATCAATATACATGAAAATTGTTTATAAGTGTTTCTTACAAAACCAAGAGTTAAACACAAAGACATTAAGCTATCGAAAACACAAAGCTTAAGTCCTCCTTTAGGACTTTGTCGGCAGCTTCGTTCAGCAGCTTGTGGACAGCTTCGTCAATAGCATCATTAGCAATTTTGATTATATCGAGCGCCTCCTTAACGGATGGGTCAGCTTCAGGGTTATATGGCTTGGGAGGCGAAGAGAGCTCAGCTGCATTGAAACACAAATATCTATCAGTGTCGAAGCTGAAAACTTACGAAGCTTAGTTATAAAGGGCATACCTATGAGTCTAGCCTGCCCGACAGCTTCTTCAACTCTTTTGGCCTCTTCTAAGGCATCATGAGATTCTTTCTCATTTCTTTTAATGGCTTCATTAGCAATTTCTCATCCACCCTTTAGCCATACTTCAGAATAAAATTTCCCACCTAAGGTAGTAGCTTCGGCTGAAGGATTTCTAACATCATCAGCTGAGAAGGCGAAGTCTGGCTGAGCTACAACCTTCGCATGATCGCAGCCAACCTTCTCCAAAATGGATGTAGCCCCACAGGCACCGGCAAAGGCACAGAAGTCCCTTCTATCGCTAAGAATTTGCTCGAAAGCTTCGACCTCGCCGTTTATCCACTGAATAACTTCATTAGGATTTCCACGAATAAATTTCTGCTCAGAGGAAAATGCTCCAACTTTAGAAAAGTTGTTCTTTGGATTTTTAGCGCATTCCATTGATATATCATAGCATTTTCCCTTGGCAGCACGAAGCTCATCAACATTTTTCTGTGCCCTTGATCTTTCAATTTCACATATTTTGTGTTTTACCACTTCAACATTAAAGTTCTCAGTTGCTTCGTCAACTTTCTTCTTTAGCTCTTGCATCTCGACTTCATGAGCTTCAGCTTGGGCAGAGAGCCTGGCTTCGCTAGATTTTAATCTCTCCACTAAAGTGTGTAGGATCTTATCTTTCTCAAGAGCTTCGTTTCTCAATATTATGTCCTCCAAACGAAGGTTTCCAAGAGCTATTCGATAACTCTCATCCTCTGCATCTTTTTGGGCCTTCAGAGCCTTGCTTAGAATCAAGCCCTAGCAAACGAAGAGTAAACACATAGCAACGATAAGAAATACCACAAAAATAGTTCACTGTAACACAAATTACAAAACGGCAAGCCAAAGTATACAAACCTTCTAGATGTTGTAGGCAAGGCTATCTGCAGGCTGATCCTTAGTCGTCACAGACAAACCAAGTTCAAGTTTTCGATACCCCATGTTATCCATCATTTCACGACAAACATTGAATCCTTACTGTCTGGTAGACACTAGAGGAAATCATCATCATTATCTCCTCCATATACCAAGGACCCTGGGGATACTTCAGCTCCTTAGCATAATGTTCAATTTTGGCAACTTGTTCAGCCGATAGCTGTTTTCCCAAAGCATGTCGAACAATAAAATTCAAATCACTCTGGGGAGGTGCTTCGGGAGCAAATGTTGTGGGTTTCTCTAGAAGGCTTTATTCCACAAGTTTTTCTAGCACAGCTTCCGAAGGCCCTGCTTCAGCATGAGCAGAAGTGCTTGTAGTGACTTTCTCTCTGGCATCTTCAATTTTCCAGCCAGAAGCTTCGGTAGAAGTAGGAGGTGGCGTTTTCACATATTCTAAAACAGCATCCAAAACACTAGCCAGCCTCCTCTTCCTCGGAGTTGTTGTTATAGTAGCTGACAGCTTCGACAAAGCTGTCACCAACATCTTTGACTGCTCTGCTACCTTCTCCGATTCTGGCTCTCTAGCCGGGTCTGTAATAGCTTCAATTGGCATTGCAGGGCCGTCTCTGTGGCTAGGGGGTAGTTTCTGCGGTTTCAGTTAACTTCGGCACATCGACCATCTCAATACGCCTCGGTCTACGTGTCAAGACCTTAATTTTCTTCATCTTCGATGCATTAGAAGATGTCGAAACAGCGACTTTCCTTTTTCTCCCTTGCCTTTGGACGGGAAAGTAGTAATATGGGTAAACGAACCCAATAACGTCGAACACTCTATTTAGCCTCTTTTTCCCGCGAGCGCCAAAGGCAGCTGTCATAAGTCTTCTGCCCTCGAGTACGCTCCAAGTAGTTCATCATTTGTTGCATCTATAGCATCTAGCCAATCATCATTTGGCTCATCAAATTGGTTTCTGAACCAAAAGGTATACTTAAGATAAACCAAGCCACTCTAGCTAGAAATATGCTCAAGAGGCCATTCGTTTTCAAGAGGCCATACTTTATAAGAAATATAAACCACGTATGGTGTTGGAAGCCACTCTCGGCGGCTTCCTTTGACATTTCCCATTCGTTTTCAAGAGGCCATACTTTATAAGAAATATGCTCTTGAACTAAATCTCTTGTACCAATATAGGTGCATATGGTGTTGGAAGCAATTTGGCATGCCTGCACATCATTCCCAGGTGCGATGGATGGCCTTCTAATGCCGAAGCGTGACCATATAGGGCGTTGGATAACGCCTCTCACATCTTCCCTCTGATTCAGGTCATTCTTCATGTAAAACCATTCTTTCATCCAAGAACCTGCCCACTTCTTCCGAAACATGGGCACGGGGTAATTCGCCTTAGAGCGAGGCACGAAGCTGTAACATCTAAAGTTGTTATGATACTGTTCCTTTCCGGTCTCCTTCGTCTGATAAGACAACTCATGAATATTGCAGAAGCATTTCGCATCTTGCTCCAGTCCTTGGTCCTCATGGCCCATATAAAACCCCACTCTATAAGAGCTTCAGGGGTAAGCTGATGAAGTTATATCTCAAATGTCTTCAAAACTTCGGCCAACATTTTGTGGAGCGAAAAGCGAAGCCCAACTTTCATGAAGCTCCTAAGACCACCACTTCATCACCTTCAGGGAGGGGAACAATGTCTTCTCCCCTAGCCCTCACTATTGACACATCATGAAAATATTTGCATTTCATCGCTTCAATTTGCCCCTGTTTGATAGTTGATTTCCCAAAAACAACGTGGCTTGGTCTCCATGGCCGATCTTTGGCATCTTTGTTCTCACTCTCAACATCGAAGTTCCCGTTGTCACTTGAATCACCAGATAGTCTAGCTAGCATTTCATTGGTGATTTTTCTACGCTGGTCCTCTCCATGGCTTCGTAGAAGCTAGCGAGTGTGGGATCCACACTTTTCTTATCTTCAACCATTTCGGTGATGATCACTGCAGAAAGCCAAAGCTCAAAAACAATTGCACTCACAAAACAGGAAAGCTAAAACGACAATTGCAGCTCGAAAGCTAGATGGCATGAAAAATATCTGCAACACAGCCTTCTATATATATACCCAGAGCCCCACAATTTGATGGGTCTCGCGGCTCAGAGTGATTCGCTATTCTAGCGAAGGGAAGGTGTTTTTTGGACCTTCGGCTAAAGACCTTCGTTCACGTCGTAGTCTAAATTTATTACAAATTAAAGGAACAAATTAATATTGCGCTCTATCTTGTATCAAGGAGTCGAAAGTACCTTCGCTCTATCTTTCATTAGAAAGGAACAAATTAATCACACTATGTAATTCATTCTCCGATGCACCTTCGCTCTATCTTTCATCAGAGAGTCAAAAGTACGATTGTAAACATATCATGTATGAAGGAAGATATAAAGAGTTGAAACAGTTGAGATGAGTTGATATGTTTAACTTCTTTATATCTCTTGTGCATTCACCTTTAGACTTTCGTGTGATTCACTTAATCAAATTTTAACCTTCGTCTTCGAAGGGGTTATCCCGAAGGGATAACTATTTGAAGACGAAGGCTACACTTGTTTTCAACTGTGTATAGCAATTGAGAACAAGTGACCAACATTGGCGCCCACCTTCGGTGAACTCACTTACGACCACCTTCGCTATGCTGCTGAAGAAGACAACGGTGCCTAGGGCTGTCCTCGCACCCTTGGACACCAATCAAGATAGAATTCTCCTAAGAGAGGCTCGAAAGCATAAAAGGAAACCTGCCAACCCAACTCCACAATAGGATGAGTTGGATCAAGAAATCAGCAACCTCGAAGCCATCCATCAACACGTGGAGAAAAAGGAAAGAGAAGATGCTTCGGTTGTCTGAGTTGTAGAAGAAGATCGACGAAGCAGCTGAAGAAATGTGAAACATTGCACAAGACACTGAGCACCAAGAGTATCGACAACACCAGAGAAACCTTCGGCATTAAGGCTCAAACCACGAAGACATGTGGTACAAAGCTTTTAACCACGATAATTTTGCTTACGATGATGCTTCTCCTTTAGCTACATAGCTGCAGGCTGTACCATGGCCACCTTCGTACCTTCGTACAACCCACCTTAGTTTCCCATGTACGACGGTCACTCTGATCCAAAGCAGTTCCTTATGAGTTACGAAGCAACAATATGATCTTATGGAGGCAACACAACGGTCATGGACAAGTCCTTCGTCATAACAGCAAGGAGTGTCTCTCAGACTTGGTAGTCCTCCCTTCGGCTAGGGACAATAATATCTTGGAAAAAGTTGAAAGATATGCTGACCACAAGCTTCCAAGGGTTTCAGACGAACCAGTCACTGCTCAAGCTCTCTTCTAGTGCACACAAGATCATGAGGAGTATCAGCAAGCTTATGTCCAATGGTTTTTAAGGCTCCAAGCCCAAGCACCAACAGTGACACAATATTTTGCCAGGAAACCCCCTCATACTCTAGAGATCTCCTCCAGAAAATGGATGAATACATTAGGGAAGACAATGATTTTCGACAAAGGAGAGAAGAAGCCTTCAGATACTCTGAGATGACAAGGGGCTTCGATGGAAGATTCAATCCAAGGCATGTCAGGACAATTCATAATCCAAGCCAAGGTGAAGACAAAAACAACCATACCAAAGGGCAACAAAACCACTCCCAATCAATAGGAACTCAGCAGAGTTCCTTTAGACCGCAAGCTCCACGAGGTGGAAGGGGAGGAAGAAGATGTGGGGGAGATACAACTCTCAGCTCAGAAAACTATTAGTGCTTATTCTGTGGAGAGGATAAGGGGCACACAACAAGAACTTGGCAAGTCACAATTCAAAAACAGAAGGAAATTGCCGAAGCAGAAGTAAGACAGAATCACTTGAAGCAGGTCCTTCATTCTGCTTCGTATTATTCTCCATACATCTAGAATATGTCCACAACCAACAGCCAATCCAGCAGCCTTCAGCTTTAGTTGCTTCGGCAAGCCACTCTTTGGCCAGATGGGTCTTGCCTCAACCACCCACGCGAGCACCAACTTCGTCATACAACCAACAACATCCAGGGCAATTTCAGGACCAATCACAACGTAATGCAAGGGAACAGACCGAAGCTCGAATAGTAAACAGTACTGTTCTAGAATCCAAGCATATCTACTGAAGCGCCTGAGGGGCTAGATCAAATATCTAAAGTTATCTTAAAAATCTATTGTAATTTTAGTTTCCTTTCCTTTACGTTTACCCAAAGATACTTTAAGAAGGTATATCCTTCGACACTTTGTAATAAATTTGAAGTCACACCATCGAGTGTAACAAAAGTGCAGAAAAAGCTCCAAAGTAGTTCCTACAGGGATGCAGAGCTCAAAATACCACCTAGTAAAGGTGAAGAAGCAACAAAGTCGTTCATGTGGGGATGCAGAGCTCGAAATACCACCTAGTAAAGGTGAAGAAGCTCCAAAGTCGTTCCTAAGGGGATACAGAGCTCAAATAAAACACCTAGTAAACGTGTACAAGACTCCAAAGATGTTTCTAAGGGGATGCATAGTCTTACTACAATGTTTTTTCTCTTTTCTTCATCGCCATCTTGCACCAAGCATTATGCATCACATCATCATACCATCACACATCATTTCATCTTGCATCATATTTATCTCGCATCAAGTATCAAGTGAGAAGAAGGGGAGTTGCTCACTTCATGTGCAGATAAAAAAGAATTTTGGAGCAGCTTACTAAAGAATGAGAGGGATCAAATCTTTTTGGCTTCATACATGATTTTTTGTGAAATTATATAATGGAAGCAGAAAGGCAAAGAGTGGAACGATTCTTTGGCTTCAGCAGCCTCGTTCTCTAAAGATATTACAAGACCTTCGGCTGAAGAAGTTTTTCTTTACAAAGTGTGAAAAGAAGGGAAGGTGTTTTTCGCCTTCAGCTCAAAACGGTACGTATACTTATTTCACGCTACACAAAGAAATATCGTACACACTGTAAGAATTAGGATACAATTCACATAATTGTTTTTATACAAAGGAAGCACATATTTAAATGTTTTACAAACTTCTCAAGATCGAAGTCGGGAAAAAATTTCTACAAAAATTCTTAGTCCTCCTTCAGAACTTTCTCCGCAGCTTCGTTTAGCACTGTTTCAACAGCTTCGTCTATCGCTATATGCACCACCTTAAATTCAGCAAGAATTTCTTTCAATGCTAGATCATTTTCGGCATTGTATGGTTCTGGTAGTGGAGGAAGTTTCGCTGTGCAAGAAATCATGTTGTTACGAATTACGAAGATGACCAATTACGAAGCCAAAATTCAACGACAAGTAACATATACCTATGCGATTCTCTAACTGGGCAGCTTTTTCATCCCTCTTGGCTTCTTCCGTAGCCCGATGAGTCTAAAAAAGTCAAAAAATTAATTTGATCACCAAAAAGTAAACTAAAAATTCAAATAATAAGAATTTATTATTCAAAATTACCTCTTCTTCACTCTGTTTGATAGCTTTGTCTGATATATCCCTTCCAGCATTAAGCCAGACTTCAATAGAACCTTCCTCCCAAGGCAATGGCTTTGGTAGAGGGTTCCGTTATATCATCCGCTGAGACTAGGAAGTCTGGTTGAATTACAACCTTCACGTGTTCACAATCAGCCTTTTCAGGCAATGATAATGTCCATCAGGTTCCCACACATGCGCAAAAATCTCCTCGACCGGTAAGGACTTCATCAAAGGCCTCAATTTTGCCTTCTACCCATTTTACGGCTCCATCAGCATCGCCACAAATAAAATTTTCATCATTCAAGAAAGCTCCAATGTTGGCGAACATACTCTTCAGTTTACCACAACACTGGCAGCAACATAAAAGCATTGTTCTTTCAAAGTCCGAAGCTCGTCAACATTCTTCTGAACTCTGTCGCGCTCCGTTTTGGCTATCTCACGTTTCTCTTTTTCAACTTCAAAGTTTTCACTCACTTCATCAAGTGTTTCTTCTAACTTTAGCACTTCAAACTTGTGTAGTTCCACTTGGGCTGATAGTGCAGATCCAAGATCGGTGATATGCTTTGCATCAACCTTCTTTTCTTCCAACTTTGAAATTCTTGAGCCCTCTTCGGAAAATTTTGCAAATTTAGCCTGGCTCTCCTTCAGCTTGTTGGCTAAGGAAATCAATATGGTGTCTTTTGCTAGAGCCTGATGCCGTAGGTCTATAACCTCCGAGCGCAGATTGCCGAAGGCTATCTGAGTACTTTCGTCCTTGGCATCCTTCTGTGCTTTTAAGGCTTTACTTAAGATAAAACCCTAGCAACATCAGAACAAGAAGATTAAATAACATAGAAAAATATTTGAATAATTGGTAAAGTAAAAGATAAAAATGTACACAAACCTTTAAGTTATTGTAAGTGTTGTTCACTTGTTCTCGATTGGTATACACAATCAAAAACAAGGCAACATGGTATTAATAAGGGATGGTAAGCCTTCATCTTCAAGTGATAACTCCTTTGGGATAACCCCTTCAAACACGAAGGTTAAGATTTCATTAGGGAATTATGATTTATTATTATAAATGAATAAAATGAACATATAAGAAAGATATCAAGTTTAAGCATGATGATTCATCTTACATATCAACATGATATTTCTCCTCCTTCATATATTATGTTTATAAACATACCTTTGGCTCTAGAAAATGGTTTAGAGCAAAGGTGAGGCAAAGAGGAGATTACACGCAGCATTTGTTCGGCCCTCCAAAAAAGGTGCTTTATCGAGGGAACTGTTCATCCATTTATAAGGAGTCGTACAACTTCGTACGATATTACATTTATGCCGTCAGAGATTACAAAAGGGTTTACAAATAATACAAGGACCATACTGTATTTTGCTCTTAGTGTTTAGGATGACACCTTCTCCTTGCATCATCTCCTTATGTTATTATGACGAAGCTTCCTTCGTTGCTCTTCCATTGTTCCATATTGAAGCTATTATGGTTTCGAAGCTCATGTAATGCTTGACAACATGCTGATAACAAATGGTTAGCCGTGTTTTTGAGGACCTTCGGAAGATGAAGGCCCCCAACAGTAGCCTCTCGCAGTACAAGTTTCTCTCTTTCTAACAAACTCAGACTGCGAAATGAACGAAGGCCTTAAGCCGAAGGTCCAAAAAACACCTTCCTTGTCAAAGATAGCATTCATTCTAGTAGTAACTCCTAAGAAAGGGAGAAGGATGGCCAACATTTTAGATGCTATTCTGAGGCCTTCAAAAATGGTGATGCCTGCTCCCACAAAGGTTTCCAAAGGCAAGGTTGATGAATTGAAAAAGGCTATTGATGAAACTGCTGCTCCTGATTTTGCTAAGGCTAGACCTTCAGAATCTAGACCAATAGAACAAGCATGTGAAAGCCTACTAGAGAAAATAGCATTGCCAATACTTGAAGCGGCGTATCTTGGCGATCTTGGATACATTGTTCACCATGCTTCGGGAAAACAATTAACGAAAGAACAAATTGCCGAAGTGCAATATTATGCAAAAGAGTTGAAGTACCCTCGTGGCTCTTTGGTTTATGGGAGAAATGTTGAACTTGATTACCTATATTGCTTGTCAGACAACAAAGAGATTGATGTTTGCTAGGAAATGATGGACAACATGGGCTATCCGAAGCTTGAGCTTGGGCTATCTGCTATGCCAAAGGATCATCTCGCAGATTGCCTAGCATAAAATAACTTAAAGGTTTGTTTATGCTTTTCTCCTTTACCTATCACTCGAATACTTCTGCCTATCAAGTTATTAAATCTTATTTTGCTGCTACCAGGGACTCATTTTGAGTAAATCTTTAAAAGCACAAAGGGATACCGAGGACGAAAGTACTCAGATAGCCTTCAACAATCTATGGTCGGAAGTTATAGACCTACGACATCAGGCTATTGAGAAAGATAAGATTTTAATTTCTTTAATCGAAAAGCTGAAGAAAAGCCATACTGACTTGGTTGCATTCTCTTAAGTGGGCCAAAAAATTTCGAAGCTTGAAAAAGAGAAAAAAGTTGACGCAAAACGCATAGCGGACTTGGAATATGCTTTATCCGCTCAAGTGGAGCTTCACAAGTCTGAAGTGGTAAGGCTAGAAAAGAAGCTTGACGAAGTTAATGAGAATTTTGAAGTTGAAAAAGCGAAGCGTGAAATATCTGAGGCTGAGCGAAATAGAGTTCAAAAGAATATTGAAGAGCTTCATCAGTCAAAGGAAGAATGTTTTTCTGTTGCTATGCAATGTTGTAACAAGCTGAAGAGTACTTTTGCTAAAGTTGGCACATTCTCAACTGAACAAAATTTTATTCGTGGTTATCCCGAAGGTGTAGTCAAATGGATCGAAGGTGAAGTTGAAGCTTTTGATGAATTCCTTATTGGTAGTGGACATTTCTGTGCCTGTGTGGTGCCCGAGGGGTTGCGTCATTGCTTGAAAAATCTGGCTGCGGGCATGTGAAGGTTGTAATCCATCCAGAATTTACAATTTCGATAAATGACATCAAAGAGCCTTCAGCTGAAGCAACTACCCTAGGTGGGAGATTTTACTCCGAAATCTAGGTGAACGGTGGGAGGAAGATAGCGAACGAAGCTATCAAACGGAGTGAGGAAGAGACCCATCATGCTTCAGAAGAAGCGAAGAGAGCTGTAGAGCGAGAAAGGCATATAGGTATATGTTTCTGTTAAGCTCTGGCTTCGTAAATGTTTTAGCTTCGTATTTAACAAAATTACATTTTTATGTAGCGGAACTTTCTCCCCGAAACCATATGATCCTGACGTTGATCCAGCATTGCGGGGAATTCTCGATGAATTCAAGGTGGTCAACACGACAATAGACAAAGTTGTTAACACTTTGTTAAACAAAGCTGCTAAAAAAGTTTTGAAAGAAGAAGATTGAATTATTGTAAAAACTTTGAATTTTGTATGTGGAAAATATGTAGATACATTCTAAAGCATCTTGCTTTAAGTAAAAACAATTGTATGTTGTGTTCATTTGCATCGTGTGCTATATTTCTTTATGCATCGTGAAATAATAGTACGTACCGTTTTTGAGCCGATAGCGAAAAAACACCTTCCCTTCTTTTCACGCTTCATAAAGAAAATCCCCTTCTTATCCAAAGCTCTCAAAATGTTGTAAAATGTATGTTACCAAATCAAGGCATTGTACCTGTCTACATGCTGTTGATGACGACAATTGTAGCATATTTTCCTTTTATTTCCCCCTACTTTTAATCCATAATTTCTCAAAAAATCCCAAATTTAGCTTTGTAGCTGTGTCACATCCGTAGACGAGGGAACCATTCCCGTTCTTTTCACTTCATGGATGATGCAACATGATGTATGATGGTATGATGCCAAATGATGCAATTATATGATGCAAAAAATGCTTGGGTAAAAATGCTGATTTAAAACATATTATAATAAGACTCTGTAGCCCCTTAGAAACGACTTTGGAGTCTCTTCACCTTTACTAGGTGGTATTTTAGCTCTGCATCCCCTTAGGAACGACTTTGGAGCTTCTTCACCTTTACTAGGTGAAATTCTAGCTCTGCATCCCCTTAGGAACGACTTTGGAGCTTCTTCAGCTTTACTAGGTGGTATTTTAGCTATGCATCCCCTTAGGAACGACTTTGGAGATTCTTCACCATTACCATGGATTAATTAAGGAATGATCATGACAAGGGAAATACCCAAGCTTTTCTTACATCTTCACCTTAGAGAAAGTGGCTCAAACCCTAGACCCCCCCTCTTGAGCCATTAGACCCCCAAGCACTGGATTTATGGAAAGGATAAGCAAATGACCATTTCATGACTTAAACCCTTTACCAAAGTTGAAGTACATTAATATATCTACAAGAAATAGTAAAGAAGGTAATCCAAAAAGGTCCCACAAAATGCTCAAATTCAGCCCCCAAGTGAAGAACACTCAAGAGCAACCAATCTTTCTCTAAGTTAAAAATCAGCCCTCTTCCAAAGATCAGAGATGTTCACCTAGTTTGCTGGCGCCAAATCCATGAGGTCCAATTGACAAAAAGGAGCCAAATTACCTAAGGCACACACTGGAAAAGTTTGAACCGAAGCCATGACCTTTTGACACGGTTTGACACGAGTTGTCTCGGGTTGAACAGTGCCAACAGCACTGACTTGGCGCCCCTATATCTTGTGACTTAGGGCATATCTCCCATTGGAACTCACACATAATAGCTAGCCCTAGGTGCCAGGAAGAGATTTTTACAAGGCCCTTGGCAAGATTCACACGTTTGTGATCCCTGCAAGCGTTTGAACAGAGGCAGAAACAAACGCCCACGTGTTCGACACGTTCTGGCACGCCAGTGCACGCCCTGGCGCTCAGCCCCGCGCGCGCCGCGCCGTGCCAAGCCAGACCCATGCCCACGCCCACGCCCGTGCCTATAAAGATGACTGAGGCTTTGTCCGTACGCCCCCGCTCGCTCTCAACCTCGCCGGAGCGCAAGATCACAGGTGATCGCTTTGCGCACGGTGTGCCTGCGGCCGCCCGAGACCTGACCACCGTAGACCGGCCACCCTAGCCATTCCCCGCCCCGTCCGACCCTCGGGATAACCTCTGCGTGCCTCGGTGAAGCTTCCAGAGCCAGGAATCGAAATCTACCTCACCGGAGACACCGGATCGACGTCGCCGGACTTCACCCGATCGACGGCGTACGTAGACCGAGTTGCACGATGAGTCTTCCTTCGATTCCTTGCACGGGTAGTTTCCTAGCACCCCGTGAAGCTCCTTGTGCCCTTGGATTGAACTCTACCGCCGTGAGCAGGCCGGAGCACACGCCGCCGACGAGCCCGCCCGCCTGCGCCCATGGCACGACCGATTTCGGCCATCACCGTCGACGAGTCGTACCTCGATGTGACCGCTAGGACCTCCCAAAGCTAACCCCGCCCTTCGCCGGACCTCCCTCGCCGCCGGTAATCTGCGCCACCCTGTTTACTTCCACGATTACTGTTTCATAGAGGGGAGGGATCTCGGGGAGAAAGGAGAAGAAGTCGGGGGGGGGGGGTTTTGAACAGTCAGAGACTCATATGAATAGTTCCGCAGGGGCATAAGTTGAAGACTTGGTTTAGGAAAAGCCTTGGGGTCTCGGTGTAAATTGGTTTTTCATAAAACCTTTTAAACATTATTCATTTAAATGTAAACAGAGCTTGTAAAATTCATAACTTCAGTTTTATTCAACCAAATTTGGTCAAACAAATTTTGCTAGGTTTTAAAGAAAATGAACTACTTAGGAAAAATACCAAACACCCTATTTATTTCAAGAAACTTTAAAGTTTTGATTTAAATAGTAAACTGACCAAAAGCTAAATGAAGCAGGGAAAAATAGCTACACTTTTAGACTAGGGTTAAGAAAAATTAGAGAAGTACTTAACCACTACCTAGCCTGTTTAAAAGTAATAAACCCCTCACTACACCAGATTAGGGAAGGGTTTACCATTTAAACTCATTTTGACTCAAAGTTAAAGAAAATAGAAAAAGGAGTTTAAAATAAGAACCAGGAGGCAACCACATTTTTGCTAGCTCACTTATTTAACATAGTTCACTGGAAAATTTTGTTAGACCCTCTGTTAGTACAGAAGAAATGAACTACCTTTTATTTCATGAAAACAAGAAGGACTTAAAAAAACCCTAGAAAATAATCCTGAGGAGAACCCACCCCAATCCTTGGGATAACTAATAATATGCTGATATAAATCTAGGAAAAATATAAGTTCTGTTGTTTGACATTTTTCAAATAACAAGTTAGTTATAGGTACCTTTTTGGCATTAAACTTTAGAAAATCACAACTAAATATCCAGTAGATCTTTTTCTGTGATTTTTAACACAAAGACCTACTATCCCCTAGGAATCTTGGCAAAAATAAATGTTGACCTAGAAACCCCACAGAAATTAGTGCTATAGTGTAAAGTGCCCTTTTACCCTTACTTTTGTTAATTTTGCACAAAGAGTATCTGAATTAATTTCAACGTCAATTTTTTTGAATAACCCACAGAGGTCAATGTTTACCCACTCTAATTTTTATAACATTTTTGGAAAATGCTAACTTGCCATGATAGTTCAAAAATACTTAATAAGAAGCACAATAGGAAGAAAAATGGGAATTTTAGGAGAACTAGATAATGTATAATTAAAACCTTCTAAGAATCCCATGAAACCTAAAGATGTAATTAAAGATTGTAAGTTAATTCAAAACCCCAAAAATGAAGGTATAAAACCCTCAAGGATGACCACAGAAAACCCTAGTATACCACTATTTTAATACTGTTTCACTATGCTCAATGTTTCCAAAATACCCTATCATTAATATGCATACATCTTATTCATTGCATTCGATAGACTGTAATCTCGCTGACGGGGAGTACATCCTCGTTCCGGAGCAAAGAGTTGCTCAGGAGGTAGCCTAGGAGCCAGCACCAGAGCCTGCCATTGAGGATCTGCCTGCCCAAGCTTTGGAAGGCAAGCCCCGGTTTTATGCATAACCTATTCTATATACTATTTTACTGCACTTAATGTTTTAGGTTTGTACTGTGCACTTAAGTGTAGGAGTTGACTGAAACCTTAGTTGCATGAACTCAGGTTTTCCCACGTGATGGATACAAGTATGCTAGGTCGAGTAGCTGCTTTGCTAATTAGGGATCTCAGTAGAAGTCGAGTGATTTTTCTAGCACTCGCGCGAGGTCAGGAATTGATTGTATCTACCTTGGTAACAGAATGATGATGGTCTGTGAACACAGATCCATGGGGATGCATTGTTTATGAGACGGAAATTGGAATAAGGATTAACGTGCGGATACTTGTGTCAAGCGTTTGAACGTACTAAGCACATGGCGAGAAATATGGTAAATCGGTAAGCCTAGTACCTAAGTGAACCTGGCAGCAGACTTTACCCCTCACGCGACCTGAGACGTGGTCTCCCATTCCGGTTATGGTGGGTACAAGTGCGATCACTGCACGACGACAGTCGGGGTCAGTGAGGCATTATACGCCAAGGCGGTGAGCCCTGATCTGTTGACGGGGAATCGATGAGGACGGTTGATATGTGTGGGGACGGAGTGCCTCGACACGTCGTGTGTTTAGGTTTACCTTGCAAGGTTTAAAAACTCGATTCGAATCGTTTGCTTCTCGCAGCTAATGAGACTGCTTGATCCATTGTACTGTATTGAGTAATAAGTGGAAATGTGTTGTTATGGCAAAAGATGTTGATTGCTAAATGCTTGATACCATGTATGATTTTATAGGTACACATTTAGTCTTAAGAGATTCACACTAAAACTTGAAAAGCTAAAACTTGATTTTAGACTCAGCTAGTGCTTTTGGCAAACCAAACCCCCAGCAAAATAGCTGCATGTCTAGACGTAGAGGAGTAGACTCCTCACACCGGGTAAGTCTAGCTGAGTATTAGTATAATCAGCCTTGCTTGTGGCATAATTATTTACAGGTTCTCTAGAGAACATGGTTGCTGGAATGACTTGGCCGTCCATCTTGCCATCGGGTTGGACAATCGAGTGGGACCCTACCTCAGCAGAGGAGGAGCATGAGGAGTGATGGGCTAGGCTTCCCCATCCCTCTATTTATTTGCTGTTAGTTATTTTCCACTGCATTCTGAACAATGATCACTACTTTTGATAAACTCCGATGATGTTGTAATAAATTAAATACTCCTTAATGTATGGTTTTATGCTTTACTATATTTGCTCTGTGCCTCACCTTCGAGTGAGTACGTGGTACTTGATCCTGTTAGTGGCCTTGTCGGACTAGATCCGAGGGACTGACGTTTTATTCCTATTTAAGTGTGGTCAAGCCTTTAAGGTGGGACTTAGGCACTTAAGTTGGAATAATTCGGGCGGTTCCACCACAGGTCCAGCCCCACTTTTGCTTCAGCAAATATGCTTGGATTCTGAAATAGTGTTGTTAACTGTTCGAGCTTCGGATTCCTCTCTTGTATCACGCTGCTGCTGAACTTGACACTGCCCCTGAGGCTTCTGATTATGATATGAAGTTGGAACCAATGCAGGTAGCTACAGTAAGACCCACCTAGCTAGAGAGTGACTTGCCGAAGCAACCGAAGCTGTAGGTTGTGAGAATGGTTGTTGGTTACCCACATACTCTGGGATATATGAGGAGTAGCACGAAGCAGTGTGAAGAACTTGCTTCGGCTAGTCTTGGTGTGCTTCAGCCTCAGCTATTTCCTTCTGTTTTGTATCGTAACTTGGCAGGTTCTTGTTGTATGCCCCTTGTCCTCTCCGCAGAATATGCAGAACAATCTTCTTGGTTGAGAATTGTATCTCCCTTTGAAGCTTTGTCCTCCTCTGCCTCTTGGAACTGGCGGTCTGAAGGAGTTCTGTTGCGCCCCTATTTAATGGGAGCTTTGCTGCTGCCCTTGATTTTGATTGTTTCTGTCATCGCTTTGACTGGGACTGTGGATTGTTCTGACATGCCTTAGATGAAGCCTTCCCCCAAAGCCCCTATTCATCTTAGAGTACATGTAGGCTTCCTCCCTCCTTTGTCGAAAACCATTGTCAGCTCTGATGTACTCATCCATTTTTCGGAGAAGCTTTTCCATCGTTTGAGGAGGCTTCCTAGCAAAATATTGTGCCATTGGACCTGGGTGAAGTCCTTTGATTATGGCTCCAATAACAATTTCATTTGGCAGTCGACGCCTGGGCTCTAAGGTGCAAGAACCTTTGGACATATGCCTACAAATATTCTTCATGATCCTGTGTGCATTGGAACAAAGCATGAGCAGTTACTGGTTTCGTCTGAAATCCTTGAAAGCTAGTGACCAGCATGCATTTTAGTTTCGGCCATGATGTAATTATGCCTGACCTAAGAGAGGAATGTCAGGTTTGAGCAACACTCATCATTGCCATGATGAAGTATTTTGCCATGACAGTCGTGTTGCCACCATATGATGATATGGTCGCTTCGTAGCTCAGTAGAAATTGCTTTGGGTCTGGGTGGCCGTCGTACATGGGTAGCTGGGTTGGCTTGTATGAAGGTGTCCATGGGACAACCTATAACTCTGTGGGTAGAGGAGAAGCATCATCAAAAGCAATGCTATCATGATGAAAGTCATCGTACCACACATCATCGTGGTTGTGGCCCTCTTGACGAAGGTCTCTTTGTTGTGGTCTATGTCCTTGCTCAGTATCTTGTGCAATATGTCGCATCTCCTCGGCTGCTTCGTCAATCTTCTTTTGCAGCTCAGCCATCCGAAGCATTTTCTCCCTTCTTTTTTTTCCACATGTTGATGTATGGCTTCCAGGTTGCTGACTCTTGATCTAGCTCTTCGTCTTGTGGAGTTGGGCTAGTGGCCTTCCTCTTCTGGTTTTGTGCCTCTCTTAGAAGGACTCCGTCTTGATTGGTGTCTAGGGGAGCAAGGACAGCCCTAGCACCGTTGTCTTCTTCGACGGCATGACGAAGGTGGTCGTAGAGTTCAACGGAGGTGGTCGCCAATGTTGTTCACTCATTCTCGATTGCTATACACAATCAAAAACAAGGAAACATGGTATTAAGAAGGGATGGTATGCCTTTGTCTTGAAGTGATGACCCCTTCGAGATAACCCCTTCGAAGACAACGATTAAGATTTCATTAGGGAATTATGATTCATTATTATAAATGAATAAATGAACATATAAGAAAGATATCAAGTTTAAGCATACCTTCGGCTCCTTCATATCTTAGATATCAACAAGATATTTCTCCTCCTTCATATATTAAGTTTATAAGCATACCTTCGGCTCTAGAAAATCGTTTACAGCGAAGGTGAGGTGAAGAGGAGATTACACATAGCAATTGTTCGGCCCTCCAAAAAAAAGATGTTTTATGCTTTGCTTTGGGTGTTGGCAAAGCTTCCTTCTTTGGTAGGCTATCAAATTTATGTCCTGTTGAAACAGATCCCGAAGGGTCAGCCCTATCCGAGCCAGAAGTAATTTCCACATTAATAGGCATCTTCGCCTCACGAGCTATATCTTCAGAAATCTTCGGTGTTGTAGGCGACATTATCTTCGCAGGCCTCAGAACAACTTTAAGCACATTAGCCATTATTTTTCCTTTCCGAGGAGTTCCCACCGGGGCAGATGCCACCTTTGGCTACTCTTGCACCTTTGGCTGCTCTTGTGCCTTCGACTATTTTTGCACTTTCGGATCCGTACCAGTTATGGGCATTTTAGCCACTATGTTTATCTTGCTTTCCTTCGGCTTCTGTTCAAAAGTTCCAAACTAAAATTAGAGAATTAAAAACTTAGCTAAAAGTTAAAGAAAAATCAAAACTCATTACCTTCGGAGACGAAGCAGTCTCTCCAACTAACTCGATAGCTTTCGCCGTGCTAGTTTCAGCAGCTCGTAGTGCAAACAGTTCTGCCGCTCTCTCCGTATAATATGTCTTTGGCCGATAGGTCAGAATTTTGGCTTTGTTTTTCTTTGGCGCTACGGAGGAGGTCTTCAGTGCACTTTTTCTTTTTACCCCTTTCTTTCGTGCAGGGAAGTAGTCAAGATAAACAAATCCAATGACATCAATCACTCTATTCAATCTTCTTTTTCCCCGGGCACCAAAGGAAGTATTCTTAGCTTCATCTTCAGCCTTGGTATAAGCCCCGAACATCTCATCACTAGTTGCCTCTATGGCCTTAAGCCATTCATCATCTGGCTCACCAAACTGATTCCTATGACGGTAGGTATATTTCAAATAAACGAGACCACCTTTGCTCGAGCTAGCATCGGTTTCCTTTGGCATCTCCCATTCACTAACAAGGGGCCATACCTTAAAGGCTATGTGCTCCTGAACCAAGTCCCTACACACGGCATTCAAGGCCACTAGGCAAGCTTGGGCTTTTTCAATGTTTACAATAGCAGGCCTTTTAATGCCGAAGCGTGACTAAATAGCCACCGAATCACGTCTTTGACATCCTCCCTCTCAACCAGGTCATTATTAACATAGAACCATTGCTTCGTCCATGATCCTGGCCATTTTTTTCTGAAAGGTTGGAACAGGATGCCGTGCGTTAGACTGATATATGAAGGAGTAGGAGCCAAAATTGTTGTGATATTGCTCTTTTCCAGTAGCCTTCGTTTGATAGGAGAGATCATGAATATTACAAAAGCAATCGGCATATGGCTCTAGTCCTTGGCTCCATATTGCCCAGATGAAGACTCCAACTATAATTAAAGCTTCAGGAGTAAGTTGATGAAGAAATATCTCAAATCTTTTTAGGACTTCAACTAACATCTTGTGAAGGGGAAGCGCCACTTCGTCTTTCTTAGGAAGAGGAACAGAGTTTTCTACTCCGGCCCTCGCTATAGATACATCATGAAAGTACTTACCCTTCATGGCCTCAATATGCCCCTTCTTCACGGTAGACTTTCCGAAGTTAATGTGGCTTGGCCTCCACGGGCGATCTTTGACATCATCAGCAGTGCTGTCAACATCAAAATCTTCGTTGTCCTCAGAATAATCAGATAGCCCAGCCAGAATCTCATTAGTTATTTTTTCGGCATTGGTCCATTCCATAGCTTCATAAAACCCAGCCAATGCGGGGTCCTCACTCCTCTTACCTTCGTCCATCTCAGCTTAGACTAAAGAAACAACCAAAGATAGAAAACAAACGCAATTTAAATGGCTCAAAACAGCAGGACAACTCAATAGCACAACAGATATTTTACCATGACCGTCATATTTATATGCAAAAAAACACTACAAAGTGACCCCACAATTCAGAAAGTTTCGCTATCTTAGCGATGGGAAGATGGTTTTTGGAACTTTGTCATATGGCCTCCGTTCATTTTGCAGTCTGAGTTCGTTACAAGGGAACAAACTAATACTTTGAGGAGCTACTATTGGGGGCCTTCTCCTTTCGAAGTTCCTTAAAACACATTTGACTGTTGATTGCCAACATGTCATTAAGTGCCGCAGGAGCTTCGGTGACAAAACACCTTTGGAGCAGGGCATCGAGAAAGACAAAGATGTTAGCTTCGTCATAACAACACAAGGAGACAAAGATAGAAGATCTACGAAGGTGGGATAAGGTGTCATCAAGAATGCTAAAGACAAGACAATATTGCCCTCACATCATTTGTAAATCATATGTACAAATTTTGTGAGTATATTTGTAATTTCATACGAAGTTGTATGTTCCCTATAAATAGATGAATAGTGCCCTGCATAAAGTACCTTTTTTGGAGGTCGAGTAATCACTCTATCTAATTCATTCTCTGAAGCACCTTCGCTCTATCTTGCATCAAGGAGTCAAAGGTACAATTGTAAACATATCATGTATGAAGGAAGAAATAAAGAGTTGAAACACTTGAGATGAGTTGATATGTTTAACTTCTTTATATCTCTTATGCATTCACCTTTAGACTTTTGTGTGATTCACGTAATCAAAATTTAACCTTCGTCTTCGAAGGGGTTATCCTGAAGGGATAACTATTTGAAGAAGAAGGTTCATTATCTTCTTAACAATGTTGATCACTTGTTTTCAACTGTGTATAGCAATTGAGAACAAGTGACCAATATAGGCGCCCACCTCCGGTGAACTCACTTACGACCACCATTGCCATGCCGCTGAAGAAGACAACGGTGCCTAGGGCTGTCCTCACACCCTTGGACACCAATCAAGACATAATTCTCTTAAGAGAGGCTCGAAGCCATAAAAGGAAAGCTGCCAGCCCAACTCCACAAGAGGATGAGCTGGATCAGGAAATAAACAACCTCGAAGTCATCCACCAATAGGTGGAGAAAAGGAAAGAAAACATGCTTCGACTGCCTAAGTTGCAGAAGAAGATTGACAAAGCAGCTAAAGAAATGCGAAACATTGCGCATGACTAAGCACCAAGAGTATCGGCACCACAAGAGAAACCTTCGGCATGAAGGCCCAAACCACGAAGACATGTGGTACGAAGCTTTTAACCATGATAATTTTGCTTACGATGATGCTTTTCCTTTAGCTACAAACCTACAGGTTGTACCATGGCCATCTTTGTAAATGCCACCTCAGTTTCCCATGTACGATGGTCACTCTGATCCGAAGCTATTCATTATAAGTTACGAAGCAACAATATCATCTTATGGAGGCAACATAGCCGTCATGGCCAAGTCCTTGATCATGGCAGTAAGGAGTGTTGCTCAGACTTGGTACTCATCCTTTCAGCTAGGGACAATAACATCTTGGCAGAAGTTGAAAGATATGCTGACCACAAGTTTCCAAGGGTTTCAAACAAAGCGAGTCACTACCCAGGCTCCCTTCTAGTGCACACAAGATCATGAGGAGTATTTGAAAGCTTATGTCCGAAGGTTTTTACGACTCTGAGCTAAAGCACCAACTGTGCCGAATGAGATTGTCATTTAGGCCATGATTAAGGGGCTTCGACCGGGACCAGCGGCACAATATTTTGCTAGGAAACCCCCTCAGACTCTAGAGAAGCTCCTCCAGAAAATGGATGAATACATTTGTGCGAACAATGATTTTTGACAAAGGAGAGTAGAAGCCTTTAGACACTCCGAGATGACAAGGAGCTTCGGTGGAAGATTCAATCCAAGGCATGTAAGGACAATTCACAATCCAAGCCAAAGTGAAGATGAAAACAACCATACCCAAGGGCAACAAAACCACTCCTAATCAACAGGGACTCAGCAGAGTTCCTTCCGACTGCCAACTCCAAGAGGTGGAAGGGGAGGAAGATGCTTTGGGGGGAGATACAACTCTCAGCCGAGAAAACTATTCTGCTTATTCTATGGAGAGGATAAGGGGCACACAACAAGAACCTGCCAAGTCACAATTCAAAAGCAGAAGGAAATTGCCGAAGCCAAAGCAAGACATAATCACTCGAATCAGGTCCTTCATACTGCTTCGTATTATTATCCATACATCCCAGAATATGTCCACAACCAATAGCCAATCTAGTAGCCTTCAGCTTCAGTTGCTTCAGAAAGCCACTCTTTGGCTAGATGGGTCTTGCCTCCACCACCCACGCGAGCACCAAATTTGTCATATAACCAGTAGCATCTAGGGTAATTTCAATACCAACCACAACACGATGTGAGGGAATAGTTCGAAGCTCGAACAGTAAACAATACTGTTCTAGAATCCAAGCATATCTACTGAAGCGCGAGAGGGGCTAGATCAAATATCTGAAGCTATCTTCAAAAATCTATTGTAATTTTAGTTTCCTTTCCTTTACGTTTACCCCAACATACTTTAATAAGGTATATCCTTCGACACTCTATAATTAATTTGAGGTTACATCATCGAGTGTAACAAAAGTACCAAAAAAGCTCCAAAGTCGTTTCTACGGGGATGTAGAGCTCAGAATACCACATAGTAAAGGTGAAGAAGCTCCAAAGTCGTTCCTACGGGGATGCAGAGCTCAAAATACCACCTAGTAAAGGTGAAGAAGCTCCAAAGTCATTCCTAAGGGGATGTAGAGCTCAAATAAAACACCTAGTAAAGGTGTACAAGACTCCAAAGACGTTTCTAAGGGGATGCAAAGTCTTACTACATTTTTTCTCTTTTCTTCATCACCATATTGCACCAAGCATTATGCATCACATCATCATACCATCACACATCATATCATCATGCATCATATTTGTCTTGCATCAAGTATCAAGTGAGAAGAAGGGGAGTTGCTCCCTTCATGTGCAAATGAAAAAGAATTCTGAAGCAGCTTCTTAAAGAATGAGAGAGATCAAATCTTTTGGCTTCATACAAGATTTTTTGTGAAATTATATAATGGAAGCAGAAAGGCAAGGAAGGGAACGATGCTTCAACTTCAGCAGTCGCATTCTCTAAAGATATTACAAGACCTTCGGCTAAAGAAGTTTTTCTTTACGAAGCGTAAAAAGAAGGGAAGGTGTTTTTCGCCTTCAGCTCAAAACGGTACGCATACTTATTTCACGCTACATAAAGAAATATCGTACACACTCTAATCATATAGAATACAATTCACATAATTGTTTTTATACAGAGCAAGCACATATTTAAATGTTTTACAAACTTCTCAGGATTGAAGTTAGGAAAAAAATTCTACAAAAATTCTCAGTCCTCCTTCAAAACTTTCTTTGCAGCTTCGTTTAGCATTGTCTCAATAGCTTCATCTATCGCTGCATGCACCACCTTGAATTCCGCATGGATTTCTTTCAATGTTGGACCATTTTCGGCATTATAAGGTTTTGGTAGTGGATCTGGTGACCCGTTAGGATCTGGTGTGGCAATGCCCCTTAACATGTTGCTAAATACAAGGGCCCACCCATTTCACACACAACCGCTATCATCGCTAACATCATTCTAGGAATCTTACAAGATAGCATGATATAAGGTTAAAATATATATGAACACAATAAGAGGCATAGGGACCCAATCACTTAACATGCTTCAGTTTTCTAAGTCTGCAGGAATAACTATAGAAAGTATAAGTCCTGTTCTTAGGACCCCCCAAGTTACCTCTAAGGAAGAGAAAAAATTATAGGGGCAGGGGGCTCGGCCTCTGGTCTACCTATAGTCTGACACAGTGACCACTAGGTCATCCCCGTCGTCACCGTCATTGTTGTTGTCAAAGACGAGTTTGGCCTCCCAAATAAAGCCCTTAGTCATGTTTTCTATGGCATCGTTCACAGTCCTCTCGGCGTACGCTTCAGTAGCCTCCTTAAATCCCTCGAAGATGGGATCTAAAGAGATATCAACATTCTAGCTTTTGGGATAGGTGAGAGTGTACACTATCACCCTGTAGGCCACCAAGCGCCCCTCGGCCTCTAGGTGGGCCCCCACCTATATCTCAACACCCTCGAGCTGCTCTGCCATCTTGTTTATGTCATAGACGAACTAGGGCAGAGTTGGTGCCTTTATGACAACCTGGTCAAAGTGACATCGCAGACTGCATCTGAGTAAAGTTGTTTGCTGCCACCCTCTAGACTGCCTTCTGAGCCCTGTATTCTGATAGACCTACTTTGGGGCTTATTCCTACAATAGTCCCAATGGCGATGAAGTCGGCTGCCCACACCTCCACCTCCTTCATGCGTTAGGACAGCTCTGAAAGTTCCCTTTGCTCGGGAATGAGGTCTAGATGTTGCCTAGAGGGGGTGAATAGGCAAATAAAAATTTAACATGAAAACTTAGAAATCTTACTCTAATCGAAGACTAGATCACAATGGAATGAAGATCACTTCGAGTAGGTAGCAGTGGAATCAGAGTCCCTGTCTCAAGATAACCTGCACTTCAAAAAATAACATATACCAAAGATAATATATAAGTGTAAAGGATAAAGCAATCAAACAGAGAGATAGAGAATTGCATAACAAGAGCACATAACACAAAGAGATTTTTTCGTGGTTCGGCCAAGGTTGAAATGCTTGCCTAGTCCATGTCGAAGTTAACCAACCTGGCTTGCAGTCTATTTCAACTCCTTCCTCCGTTTGCTCAGATCTGTCACCAGGTGGCGGATTAAGGCTTCCACTATGTTGATGTCAAGTTACACAAAGCTGGGACTGTCACAGATGTCGGCAGCGCTCCAACAGAGTAATGGTACACTCAACACCTTACTCTAACTTGCAGCAACACTCCTCTACTCTCTTCTGGCTTATAACTGCGCAGCACATAGACTAGAGAGAAATGCACAAGAGAGGGAGATAGAAATGGTTCATAGTGTGTCTAGAATTTGTTGATGCACTTGGGAGACTTGGGCACTTGAATATGGGCACCTAGGGGGTCCTTTTACAGCCCAATGCCTCCCATAGCCATTGGAACAAAATCAGGAATCCTGCCCAGATCTGATTTGTGTTTCTTCTGTGAAAGGGCTAGTCGTTGGTGCACCGGATAGGTTACTATTCACCATACTATGCATTAGACTATTCAATGTCATGTGTGCACCAGACATGTTACTATTCATTGGCATGTGCACCAGATAGGTTACTATTCACTGGCCTGTGCACCGGTCATGTTACTATTCATTGTCATGTGCACCAGCCAACAGCACACTAAGTGCTTGTCCTCCATTCTTTCTCCATTTGACTTCAACTTTTAGGAGTACTTTCATGAGACTGAGACAAACACATTAGAGTATAATCCAATTGACTTAGTCCTAGAAAATTACTTCTTTTCCATCCTTCTCCCAGCTTTTCTGTTTCTCCTCAAACAGAGCTTGGAATGGCACTTTGTCTACAAAAAGAGTTAGAGAGCAAACCAAAGTACCAAACATGTATTAAAAGATGTATGCAACATAGTTGAACACTCAAACCTTACATACTTAACTTTTTTCATCATTTTACCCATTTTGGCCTATATGAGGTCGATGTTGGACTCTAAACCATCAAGTCAACTTGACTTGATCTAGATTGACATATATGAGCTCCAACACCGTGCAAAGGTCACATAGAACATATCCAAACACACGAACATCCCAAACTAAAGGTCAAAGTGAACTTAGTTCTTTTGGGCTCCTTCCAGGTTCTCGCTTTGACACTACTCCTCCTTCTAGTGACCTTGTTCACTTCTTGAGCTTCATCTTGAGCCTTGTGACTTACACCACATAACCATAGGCATTACCTCATTGGTTATAAGTCATGTTCTTAAGTTGTGATCCTCGATGCACCATATCTCTTCTCAACTTGATCAACCTTGACTTTGCAAGTCTTCTTCTTCACCCCTAGCTTTGGGTTCCTCGGCCTCCTTGACCTTCTCCTGTGCACTCGTTACTTCAAAGCTCTTCTTGCCTCCATCCTTGGCTTGATCAGTTGTCTCTGAGTTATGCACACCGAGTCTCACTTAGAAAACGTTCATCTTACTTGTGATGTCCATTATGCATAAACTTTCCCGTCTTTGGACCATCACACTTGTTCACTTGTATTGAACCCTGTAAGCTTTGCACTAAGTACCTATCCAACACTTAGCAAACCTATTAGTCCTTTAATTGGGTTTTCATCCAAACCACCACAATCAACAAGGGAGCTTTCAATCTCCCCCTTTTTGGTGATTTATGGCAACACAATTAAAGCTTACACAAGATATGAAATTTAAACACATCTTTAGATTATAAGCTATAGAATGCTCCCCCTACATATGTGCTTACTGGTCTAACATGCCTAAATGAACATACTTAGGCTAAGTGCGATGCATGACTATGTCATAGCATCCATGTGGTGCATTGTGTCAGGAATCAAATCGTGACGCGTATGACACTCAAATGCACATAATCAAAGTTAAACACTAGAGAGATACGAATTAAACATATATAACTATAAGGTCTCAACCTATCACTATACACCATGAAGATACCAATTAATACACCATAACAACGCTTGAATATCTATCAACAAGATAAACAAAGAACACTATTGCATTATCACCATATAATCAACAAGAAGATCATGATAAGTGGAAGCATCCAGGCCCCTGGTTGGTTTTAGTGATTAATGACAACATAATATTATATGTGACTAATGTGTGTTTTGCAGAGCAAATGGTAAGTTAGGTTGCATTACAAGAAGTTGCGTTGTAACAGTGAAAACAATCCCTCAGATGAGAACTTGAAGCGACGGCTGAAAAAGGTGAACCAAAAGATGAAGGTCTTCATATTTCGAGTGTCGAAGGAGTTGCAGACACTTGGTATAGAATTAGGTCTTATATTTTTATTTTAGTCGTACTATAAAGAGGGATTGTGTACGAGTAGTTTGACCAAGAGTGTCACAATCCAACCAAGTTATCGAGCCCACGTACACCAATCCTTGCCCTCAAGGCCTTGGATGGATATGTAGGTGAATCAGATAACTTACTCGGGGTGCTGAGTTTTGATGAACTCGTCCATTCCCAAGGACCATTCACCATAGTTGCAAGTAGTACAATAACCCAACAAGAACATAAACTTTAAATACAAGAGTTTAGCGGAAGACTTTACAATAAGATATTATACATTAGTAGACCTTTAGAGTATACAAACCAAGTAGTATGTATTATTATTACATGCCCAGGGTAGATTCAAGTGCTAACTTATTACAACACCTGGGAAGAAGCTATCTTCCCATTGTACACACATAATAAATATAAGCAAAAGTAGAAGCCTCCAGTGTGTGTTTTAGCAAAACTCAAAAGTGTTAATAGTCTCTCCTGGAGCAACAATGGGAATAAAACCCTGAGTATGCAATTACTCAACAAGACTTACCCGACTAAAGAAAAGACTCTCAAGGGTATTCTAGTTTGTCGGGAATCAAGGTAAAGCTCATCAAATTTCAAAGACTCGTTTTTGCAGAAAAGCTTACTAGTAGTGGATCCTTATGCCACAATTTTACCTCACAAGTTAAGTACTTTTCCGGAATCTAGATTTATCTAATCTAGAGCATTCACTTGTCCTACACTAGATTCATTTTATCAACTTTAGTTTCACTTGCATATCAAATTTTACCTCACAAGATGAGGGTCGAAGATCCAGTCTTCATATCCGAGAAGTTCGGTGATCCGAATCGATTAATACCTAGCTGGGGATCTCCAACCGCACGACATATATAGCACTCAACCCTTGCATATGTCAACTCGCCACCGGGTTTATCAGGACCAGAATGGGTTCACGCGACCCGAGAGCACAATACCTCACCATCCAACCACTTGCCAGGTGGGCACACGTTACTCCCGCCATCTCTCCACTCCTAGTGCGTGCGAACTGTTCTAGTATTGGTCCGTTCGAGGCTAAGATTGCCCATGATGAGGAATGTGGCCAGTTAAAGGGTCCTAGATCAACAGGCCAACAATCATGCGGTCCTTAAGCGACATAGATGGGTGACCTTTCCTGCTCAACGTCTGGTCTCATATTAAATTATTTCGGAAAACCTAGTGCCTGTTAGAGATACCCTTCTAAAATGATGAAGTCATCAAGGCCTTTGATACCTTCATCACTCCAGTCTCTTTTTCTTTGTAAAAACATGATTCATATATCAAAACATTTTTGTTCCTTGTCTATAAGCATACTAAGCATATCTAGCTTTTCAAATTAGGTATTAAGGACGATAATCAATAACTCAAGGAAGTTATGTAGCAAAGGTTTAATCATTCAACTCCTACTTCCAAATGCAGCATTAAGTGATAAAAGTTTAAAAACAACACGGAGGTGGCAAATGCACCGGGGCTTGCATTGATGAGGAGGAGAGTCAGGTTCTTCTACTAGGATATTGCAGTTAGCAGCAAACCCTATCGGGGCACCTTCTGGAGGACCTTCAAAGACAACTTCAGTTGGAGCAGTTTCAGATGTAGGAGCAGACTCCTCTTCCACTTCCACTTCGAATTCTTCTTCTAGGTGCTCTACAAGTCAATTAGAAGTATATGAATGCTCATGTAATGATATACAATGCAAACTCGCATTTAGCGAGAGGTGGAAAGCTCACATATTCTTAACTAAGGATATGACAATTACACTCATGTTTTTGGGTAGTATAGTCTTTGCCCAAAGGGATCAAATTAAGATTACTTTAGAGAATCAGAGAACTATATATATATATATATATTAAAGTTGATCAACTTCCTGCTTAGCATTATGTATAACTTGAGTTTGACATAACCCTAGATTAGTATCAAAACTTAGGGTTTATAATATTTCTACTTAACTAGTTTCTGGTTCTCTGGGTAAAACAACTCCAAGCAGTCTCAAATTTTTACCAGTAGCTATTTTTAGGACATATCATCTTTCTACAAATTGTTATGATTTTTGGACTTATGGTTTTATTTCTAAAATTCCTTAAAGTCTCCTAAGAGTACTTTTAAATAACTAGATATTTACTTGATGCTGCAAAAATCTTACAACAAATTTTATCAGAATCTACACAATTTTGTGGACTCTACAAAATTGGTTTCACTATTTTATTATTTTCCTACATTTTCTAGTGTAATTTACTAATTTGCAGATAAAAGAAAAGGAAAACGATTCAACAGTGACGGGCCAAAACTAACGGGTCGGCCCACCAACCCAGGGAAATGGCCCCTGCTCAGGTCGCCCGCGCCCGCGCTGCGCACTATGCACGGAAGCCCCTGCTCAGTTAGGTAACTGGATTAGGTCTAAGCACTATTTTTTCCTCTCACTGACAGTTGCACACAGGCCCTCGGCTTCCCTTCTATTCACAAACTTCGGTCCATAATTTAACTCCGACGAGCGTCGGCCATCCGCCGCTTAGACCCATCGACTGTGACCATCTTCAATGGAACCGAACCTACCAATGTGATCCCCGAGGCTTACCTCCTATCTCCCCTAAGTTAATTGTTGGGGACTTGTTCTCAAATGCTATGAATTAAGAACAAGGCAACATAAAATGTTAAATGTTAACGTCCTTCGTCCATGAAACATTATTCCTTTAAGGATAATGAGCCTTGGACGAAGACTGATAAAAGCATAATTACGAAGCTTAAATCTTCGTAATAAAATTTTAGTTAAAATTATAAAATAACATAAAACAAAAAGGTGTAAAAGAGATAAATACATCATAGACGAATTACATTGTATCTATTTATTATATTGAATTATTGAATACAATAATACCTCTGCCTTGGCAAAAGGTTGGATTCCGGAAGATGCAATCGCAATTACTCGAATGTGTGTCCGTGAACAGTAACGGAATATTGTTCACTATTTATAGGCACAGGACGCAGCCTGTGAGGAATTACAAGTATGCCCCTTATAAAAGCTTACAACATTGACTCCGACCTTTATGGACTAAAAGGTCATTCTATCTTTAAGTCGGTTTGTAATACCGAAGCTTCCCGAAGAGGAACCTTCGGCTATCTTATACAAACAGCTTCAGCCGAGGACCACTTCTTCCTATAAGACCTTCGGCGACGAAGCATGGACCCAACAGTAGCCCCTTTCAAGGTGCTAGATCGTTTTTCGTAACGAGCTTGATTCGTGAAAAAAGTCTCTTAAGCTTCGGAGCGCCGAAGGTCTAAAAAACACCTTCCCTGAGCTCGTTGTCGAGAAACGATTCAATCTCCCAGCGTGTAGCGGCCCCACCTTGCAGAGTTACTGTTCGGTCTCTGCGGTCCACCACGCAGCGAGTGCGAGCGGGTGTCCGCCTGGTGTAAAAATTCTGGCGCTTCGCCTTCTTACCTGCAGCACTATATAAACAGACGAGTAGGTGTGAAGTTACCACAGCATTCATTGCTATTTGCACTGTTTTTCTGCCAAAATTTTTAACCGTCGCCGAAGCTTGTCTGTCGGAATCGAACGAAGCTCCAGCTTGAAGCCTGCTTCGGAAGAAGAAAGTATTAAAGTTTCACAAGTTCATAATTAAATGGCCAGAGTCCGTTCTACCGCCAGGGTTGAGCATGAGGGGGACGAAACTGAAGCTTCGGAGACTGTCCCTATCTCCGAAGCCATGCAACGATCCGGGCTAGTGACTTCGGAAAAGATTCCTAGTGATGATGCAGAACAAGCAATCGCTGAAGCAGAGGAAGAAGATATTGAGGAAACTGATCCCGAAGATGATTATCGCATTGCCATGCCAAGCAAACCCAGCCACTTGGACTTCGGGAAATCTACTGTTTCGAAGGCTGATCTGTCCAAGATGGTAAAATCGGGCTTTTTTACTGAAAATCAGAAGAAGCTATTGCGCTTCGGGGGAGAAGAGACTACCCCAAAGCCGGAGAAAGATGAAATTGTTATTTTCAAAAGCTTTCTAAAGGCTGGATTAAGGTTTCCCCTACATGGGATTATTGCAGAGGTACTGAATAGGTTCGGTATCTATTTTCACCAGCTGACCCCTAACGCTATCGTTAGACTTATTGTTTATATCTGGGCACTCCGAAGCCAAGCAGTGGAACCATTTGCGGACAGCTTTTGCCGGGTTCACGAATTGCATTATCAAACAAAGGCTAGAAAGGATGGATTGCACGATAATTTTGGTTGTTATAACTTCGCCTATCGGAAAACTACAAAGTTTCCTGTAATTAGCTACCAAAGCAAATGGGCAGCAGGCTGGAAATCTGAGTGGTTCTATGTCAAGGTTGATGACGACAAGGAAAAGCTTGTGCAAAGCCCGCTGGAACTAATCTTCGGAGAAACCCGACCTCGCTGCAACATGACACCCGAAGGTCCAACACAACAAGCAATGAGTGAATTCAGAATTATTGCAGAGCATATCAGCACAAGGGACCTGGTTCAAGAGTTTTTAGCTTTCAAAGTTTTTCCCAGTTTGAAAGAATGGGAAATGCCGAAGCTACAGGGGGAAAAGAAAGAAGGTGAACTTGTACGTTTACCTTACTATTTCAAGTTTAAAAAGTACTTTAAAACACCTTGCCAAGAGTGGCTAGATACAATTGAAGTAATGTGCAATGAAATACTTGGCAATTATTCCAAAAAAAAGATCAATTGATGACCGCAGCCTTCGGCACCCGTCCGAAGCGAAGGCTAAATCGAGTGTTGGACGCCTTGGGCTTTGATTACCCTGATTATGAAAATCTGAACAAAGGTGCTGGGGGCCAAAAAAGAAAAAGGATAACTGAGGGCATGAATGAAGAAAAAGAACCATTAAAGAAGAAAATTCCGAAGAAGAGGAAAGCTTCTTCTCCGAAGCAACAAATATCCGAAGCGGAAGAAACCCCCGCATCACCTTCTGCTGCTGTCGTTGAGGAAATTCTGAAGGTAATGACTGAATCCTTACCTGCGAAGCTAAGTCCACTGGGCCCTCAACTGACAAAGTTTTTTCAGAAGGACAAGGAGCCCGAAAAATCAAAGAAAACAATCAAGGCCAAGAAACAAAGAATTATCACTGTGACAGAGGTAATTGACAAGACGCCGCCAAGAGCTTCAGCCCAGAAAACACCAGCGGCTGTAGAGGGGACAAATATTGAAATTGCACCTTCGGAGGCCGCAGCTGCCGAAGCTGCCTCAGCTGAAGATTTGAACCTGGAGAGCACAATTGAACATATTGACCAAATACTACTAGACATGGCTGCAGAAGAAGCTACCACCGCCGCCGAAGAGGCCGTGACCGCAGCGTCGGGGAAAGGAAAAGAAATTGCTGATGAAGCTTCAGAAAACGAAGCCTTCATGTTCCAGAATTTAGTTGGAGAACAACTATCAAAAGCTGAAATAGAAGAGCTTAGAGAGTATGCCAAATCCTGTGGATACAAACCTGGGGCACTCCTCTTCGGAGGCGTTGATGATGAAAAATTAGATTGTATTCGAGATCAAACAGGAGCCAAAGTTATCAGTACTCTGTCCAAGAGTATCGGCTTCCCGAAGCTAGAAACAGACATCAGCCGCTACCGACGACAACATGTCGTTGGTAGTTTATTTTATTCCAACTTCAAGGTGAACTACTTGTCCCTTAATTTTTATTGTTTCTAATAATAAAAATATGTCTGACGAAGGTTGTTTTCGTGCAGAGTATGCTGTTGAGCAAAGCCTTGCAAATGCAACAAGATTTTGAAGATAAGAAGCACGAAGTTATAATTGAAAATTTGGAAAGCAGAATAAAGGAGCAATCAGATGCTTTCGAGAAAAAGAACTTTGAGCTCCAGGCAACCGAAGGTTTATTGGCGAAAGCTGAAGCGAAAATAACAGAACTGAACACGAAGCTTCTTCGCCAGTCTGAGCAGTTCGAACGAGAAAAACAAGATCTTAATGCAAAACTTGAAGCCGAAGCTCAACAAAATTCAGATTTGAGAACACTATTGACAAGTCTTCAAGAAAAATGCTTGGAATTTAGCAACAAATGCATTCAACGATTAAGAAAGATTTTTTACTCAGTTGGAGCCAGCAGTGAAAAATTCACCCCCTCAGCCGAAGATCTACCGAAAACCTTCGAACATATTGAGGGGGAGATTGACGAGCTCGACGAAGTCATAGCTGGGCATGGTGACTTCTGTGCCTGGGTGGCTTCTCGAGGCACTGCTGCAGCTTTCCTGAAGGCTGGCTGCGATCATGGAAAGATTGTCAATAGGCCAAATTTCACTTTATCACCATCAATCCTGGATGACATTCCTGATCTCGCCCGAAGTATCTTGAATAGATTTGTAAAAATGATATGGACAAAAGGTGGGCGAGAAAAGGCTGGAGACGAAGCTCGAAGCCACCTTGAACCAGTAAGAAACCATACCTTGTGCTTACCTTTTCCTGTAAGCTTGATTTTGACTTACAACGACCTTATTCATGTAGGATGACGAAGCCGAAGCCGATGATCAAAAATGACGCCGAAGCCGAAGCTCCTTGGAGATTAGATGGTAGACTGTAGACAATACTTGAGAAACTTTTGAGATAACTTTTGTAAATGTAACTAAAACTTGTCTTTAATGAATTCTGTTCATACCTTGTTATATACCCTTAACCTTCCATTGATGTATGAGAAATGCTTTGATGTGGACGAAATTTTCTTTTGAGCCGAAGGCGAAAAAACACCTTCCCTTCTTTTCGTACGCAACGAAGCATAGAAAACAACATTTTCCTTTTTCCCGAAACTCTCCTTTTTGTACACGAAGCTCTTTCTTCCCCTTCTTTTTCCTCTTTTTGCCGAAGCAACCCTTTATGCCATGAAGGTGATTATCCTACATATGCCTAGATGAATGTTTATGAATGCAAATGTTATGATGTAGTGTGATGTGCAAATGAATGGCCAAACACGTATCCGAAGCCATATTCATAGCCATTATTTTCTTAAAAACAATCGCACCTCAGCTCTGCATTCCCTTAGGAACGACTTTGGAGCTTCTTCGCCTTTACTTTTGGCGGAATCAGCGTTGACTTTTCGCTGTAAGCTCTGCATTCCCTTAGGAACGACTTTGGAGCTTCTTCGCCTTTACTTTTGGCGGAATCAGCGTTGACTTTTCGCTGTAAGCTCTGTATTCCCTTAGGAACGACTTTGGAGCTTCTTCGCCTTTACTTTTTGGCACTCGATGCTGCGTTCTCAGCTTTTACATTTACATTCCTTGGGGGATTTTGCTCTTATAGAACTAAAAAAGGAAATTACATGTGCTGGCCCCATTAAAAACCTTTCTCCCCTTCGGAAAGGAAAAGGGTGCCATGAAAGAAAAATAAAAAAGATGAAAAATTACATCGAGTTATACATAATATCGCCGAAGCTCATCCGCATTCCAAGACCTAGGAATGTCGTTGCCGTCCATATCCTTCAATCTGTATGAACCGGGTCTTGACGAAGATGCTACTAAGAAAGGTCCATCCCATTTCAACTGCAACTTGCCCACTGTTTCTGGGTTGGCCACTCTCCGAAGCACCAAGTGTCCTGGCTCAATATTCTTTAACCGAACCTTTCTATCTCGCCATTTAATTGTTTCGGCTTGATATTTATTGATGTTCTCCACGGCTTGCAGCCTGATCCCTTCTAAAGCATCTTTTTCCACAGAATAAGCAACTTCGGAACCTGATTCTGCCGAAGCCATTAACCTTATTGATCCGGTTTTAGCTTCCTCCGGAGTTATTGCTTCGTCACCGAATAATAACTTGAATGGAGTAAAGCTTGTAGACCTTGATGTTGTTGTATTGTGGCTCCACACCACTTTGGTTAACTGATCTGGCCATTTTCCCCTGGGTTGATTGAAGATTAACTTCATTATTCCTGTCAATATAATGCCATTGGCTCTTTCAACGAGTCCATTTGACTCCGGATGCCTGACTGATGCAAAATGGATCTTCGTACCAATCTGATCACAGAAATCCCTAAAAGCTTCGGAATCAAACTGTGTTCCATTATCCACAGTAATAGCCTTTGGTACCCCGAAACGACAAACAATATTCTGCCAGAAAAACTTTTGGACGGTGGCCGAAGTTATTGTGGCTAAAGGCCTTGCTTCAATCCATTTAGAAAAATATTCCACTGCCACTACAACATATCTTAGGTTCCCTTGGGCCGGTGGTAACGGACCTAACAAGTCAAGGCCCCACCTTTGCAATGGCCAAATGGGTTGTATGAGTTGTGTTAGGGACGAAGGTTGTTTTTGATCTCGTGCCCATTTCTGACAACCTTCGCACTTTTGAACTAATTCCGCTGCATCCGAAGCTGCCTTCGGCCAATAAAATCCTTGGCGGAAAATTTTTCCAAGTAACGGCCTGGATCCAATGTGAGATCCACATAGGCCTGCATGTATTTCTTTCATCAACTCTATACCTTCGGTTCTGGATAAACACTTGAGTAGCGGAGCACAAACTCCATGCTTGTACAACTCTCCTTCTATCATGACATATGGACGAGCTCTTGCCTCTATCCTCCTGTTATAAGCTTCATCATCTGAAAGGAATTTTCCCTAAAGGTAAGAGATGATCTCAGTTCTCCAATCCTCGCTATAAACAGGAGATATGTTGAGGACTGCTCTTTCAAGAAGTTCCACCGAAGGTGCTTTTATTGTTTCGAAGAACACATCCGAAGGTAAGGGCAGCCCCTGTGCTGTTGACTTAGCTAGCAAATCAGCATGCTCATTTTGTCCTCGAGGGATATTTTTGACAGAAAACCCTTCTAAGGAAGCTTCAACTTTTCGAACCATATCCAGATATTTCTCAAGCTTCGGATCCTTAGCCTTGCAACTCTTGTCAATATGACCCGAAACAACCTGGGAATCAGTTTTAAGTATGGCCCTTCTGATTCCCATTGCTTTTAACTTCCGAAGACCTAGAAGCAATGCTTCGTACTCGGCAATGTTATTTGTGCAACTAAAATCAAGTTTTGCCGCATAACAAGTTTTGACTTTGGAAGGTGAAACCAACACAGCAGCCGCTCCCGCTCCGAAGGTTCCCCAAGATCCATCACAAAACACTGTCCATGCTTCGTTGTCTTTATTCGTTTCTTCCTCCTGAGCCCCTGGCGTCCAGTCAGCAATGAAGTCTGCCAACGCCTGGGACTGAATCGAAGATCTATGAACATATTCAATACAAAATTCATTGAGCTCTGCAGCCCATTTTCCAATCCTTCCAGTAGCTTCCCGGTTCCTCATAATATCCTTCAGAGGTTGTGAAGAAGGAACAATTATGTTGTAAGCTTGGAAATAGTGCCGAAGCTTCCTGGAGGCCATCAAGACAGCATACAGTACCTTCTCCAACTCTGTATAATTTTTCTTTGATAAACTAAGAACCTCGGATACAAAATATATTGGGGCCTGCCTCTTGACTTGACCATCAAGCTTCTCCTGGACAAGCGCTGCACTTACCGCTGAGTGCGAAGCTGCCACATATAATAACAAAGGAGCCCCTGGCATTGGTGGAGTCAATGTTGTTAGATCTATCAAATACTGTTTCAGCTCTTCAAAAGCCTTTTGCTGGATTGGTCCCCATTGAAAGACTTCGGCTGACTTCAGCACTTCGAAGAATGGTAAGTTTCTCTCTGCTGATCTGGATATGAATCTATTGAGAGATGCCAATCTTCCTGTCAATCTTTGAGCCCCCTTCTTTGTAGTTGGTGGCTCCATCCGAAGTATAGCTTCAATTTTACTTGGATTAGCTTCAATTCCCTTTGTTGAAACCAAGCATCCAAGAAATTTCCCCTTCTTTACTCCGAAGACGCATTTTTCTGGATTTAACTTTAAGCCAGCTTGCCTGAAACTGGCGAAGGTCTCCTGCAGATCAGCAATATGATTCTCCTGTTTCGTGCTTTTTACAATGATGTCATCAACATAAGTTAGCACATTTCTGCCTATTTGAGATTGGAGAACCTTCGCAGTCATTCGGCTGAAACTTCCTCCAGCGTTTTTGAGCCCCTCAGGCATCCGAAGATAGCAATATGTGCCACTTGGAGTTATGAAGCTAGTCTTCGGCTCATCTTCCTTCTTCATCCAAATTTGGTGATAGCCTGAGTAACAGTCTAGCAGACTCATGAGCTCGGAAGAAGCTGCTGCATCTACTAAAGAGTCTATCCTTGGCAATGGAAACTCGTCCTTCGGACACGCCTTGTTGAGATCTGTAAAATCGATACACATTTGCCATTTGCCATTAGCCTTTTTTACCATAACAGTGTTAGCCAGCCATTCTGGGTACTTTACTTCTCTGATGACTCCTGCACTGAGGAGTCTTTTGACTTCGTTACGAGCACCTTCGGCCTTATCATCTGACATTTTCCGAAGCCTCTGCTTTCTGGCTCTGAAGGATGGATCAACATTGAGCGAGTGTTCAATAACATCCCTATTTACTCCACAAAGATCATTAGCTGACCATGCAAAAACATCTTTGTTGTTGAACAAAAACCTTATCAAGGTTTTCTCCTGCTCTTCGGATAATTGAGAGCCTAACAGCACCTTCTGCTCTGCTATGTCCTCACATAAGAGCATAGGCTTCGGCTGATCTGCTGAAGCTGCTTTCTCCCTTCTGAATTTGTACTGTTCACAAGCTTCAGCTCCATCTATGTTATGGATTGCTTTTGAGTCAGTCCAATTGCCTTCGGCCCTTCTTGCAGCTTCCTGACTTCCATGGATAGCAATGGGTCCTTGATCCGAAGGTATCTTCATGCAAAGATAGGCAGGATGAAGGATTGCTTCGAAGGCATTGAGGGTACCACGACCAATAATTGCATTGTAAGGGTATTCCATGTCAACAATGTCAAACACAATCTGCTCAGTTCTAGTATTGTTGATGAACCCGAAGGTCACTGACATGGTGATCTTGCCCAATGCTACAATCTGCCTTCCTCCGAAGCCACAGAGAGGATGTGTAGCATCATGAATCTTATCTTCTGGCTCTTGCATTTGTCTGAAAGCCTTAGCAAATATGATGTCAGCTGCACTGCCTGTGTCAACCAAGACATTGTGGACCAGAAATCCTTTGATAACACAAGAGATAACCATGGCATCGTTGTGTGGGTAATCTTTGAGCTGAAGGTCCTCTTGAGAGAAGGTAATAGGAATGTGAGACCATCTTGACTTGATGAAGGGTCCTTGCACCCCAACATGCTGTACCCTTCTCTGTGCTTCCTTCTTTTGTTTCTTGTTAGCTGGCTCTGAGGACGAACCACCTGTGATCGGGAGCACCAGCTTCGGGTCCGAAGTAGCTCCAGCTTGGTCGTTGAACGAAGTCATTAGCTCAAAAAGTGGAAGTGAGTTCACCGGAGGTGGGCGCCAATGTTGGGGACTTGTTCTCAAATGCTATGAATTAAGAACAAGGCAACATAAAATGTTAAATGTTAACGTCCTTCGTCCATGAAACATTATTCCTTTAAGGATAATGAGCCTTGGACGAAGACTGATAAAAGCATAATTACGAAGCTTAAATCTTCGTAATAAAATTTTAGTTAAAATTATAAAATAACATAAAACAAAAAGGTGTAAAAGAGATAAATACATCATAGACGAATTACATTGTATCTATTTATTATATTGAATTATTGAATACAATAATACCTCTGCCTTGGCAAAAGGTTGGATTCCGGAAGATGCAATCGCAATTACTCGAATGTGTGTCCGTGAACAGTAACAGAATACTGTTCACTATT
Organism: Zea mays; assembly: GCF_902167145.1. Classification (NCBI taxonomy): domain Eukaryota; kingdom Viridiplantae; phylum Streptophyta; class Magnoliopsida; order Poales; family Poaceae; genus Zea; species Zea mays. The sequence goes on from NC_050096.1 coordinate 116,512,162, forward strand.
TATAGGCACAGGACGCAGCCTGTGAGGAATTACAAGTATGCCCCTTATAAAAGCTTACAACATTGACTCAGACCTTTATGGACTAAAAGGTCATTCTATCTTTAAGTCGGTTTGTAATACCGAAGCTTCCCGAAGAGGAACCTTCGGCTATCTTATACAAACAGCTTCAGCCGACGACCACTTCTTCCTATAAGACCTTCGGCGACGAAGCATGGACCCAACATTAATCGACCTCAAATTGACCACCTAAGTGTCACTAGCAACGTTGACGGTGGATCGACGAGCTCTGGTGAGGTGTACCAAGGTCCCGAGTATGGTAGTGTTCAATCCAAGGTCATGAAAATTACCAGTAATTCATCAAACATACGGTGCTCACCTAGGTTTGCCCGGAGAAGCTATGATTTGGCCGGTCGATGTGGACACTGCCGTCAGCGGCGTTCACCGAACTACACAACAGCGTTCCAGTTAACCCTAAGTGGTAGAGTTCAAAAGGGCAAGCACATAAGCTTCACCATGATCTATAGGCTGTGAAATATGACCAACCTCAGGAAAGGCTGGCCATGCGGTTGCACCACTCGGCGGCACTAGTGACCACCGATGGGGGAAAAACCGGTGTTCTTGGCTACCGACAGTGGAACGACAGAAACAAAGGGTGGCTTGGGTGCATAACGGAGAGGCGAGACTGAGAGCAAGCTCAATTTAAAAGGAGTCAACATGACGGTGGTCAATTTGACAGCATCACGGCGGCGACGATAGCCTGAGGAGCTCCACGTTAGCCTCAATGGTGTCCACATGCTAGTAATGTGGCGGACTTACCCTGGACCCTTTATGACGGTGCAACACGGAAGCCTCCAACCAGCTGCATGGATTGCCAGAGCGCCCAGTGGCTTGCTACGATGGCGGTGAATAAAACACGGTGAGGACACGTGGTGTATGTGGCTAGAGCGGTAACTCGATCACCAAATCCGAGCCAGAGATCTTTTACCACTTCAATGATCTACGTCTCCACGGCACCAATCATGGCACGAGCTCGAATCATGGATGCAGGACATCGGCGACGGTCACACAGAACTCAATCTTGTTCAGTTCATTGTTCACGCCAAACTGAATTCCGAGTGCCTCACAGAGCAATTTGAGGAGTCCTTTTCTCAAAATTTTATGTGACAACTTGTTTATCCAACTACATCAAAGTTGTTGTCCATCATGCTAGCTTCAATTTTGTTATAAGGTTCTTGCTCATACCTTCAGTCGATCAAGCACAATTCTGTTCCAAAGTTGATCTAATGCTAGTGTCAGTCTACTTTCAGACTAACACACAACTGACATCCCAACTGTCAGGTCATTTTGCCCCAATTTTTGTACAGCTCTAGGGCTCAATCACTTAATCAAACTTGGACTACTTTAATAGCTCTACAAATATGTTATAGTGACCCATGACAAAATCTCCATAGATAAAGAGATATAGAGATCTAAAGTCAGCACAATATCACTGTTTTTCAGAGTTAAGCCTTTAGGTGCCATTGGGACCTTTTGCAATTTGCCCTAATATGTTCCATAAAACATGGAAATCTTTAAATACAAAAGTTGCCTAGTTTTTGTTACCCTACCACTTTGAGATATGCACTTTGGTCCAAAAGTGCAAAGAAATTTGAGTCACCTCATAAAGCACTAATTAGGGTTTCTAGGGTCCATATTAGGGTTTGAGTGTTCTAGAGTTTATGTGCAACTCAAACACCCCAAGTTTAGTCTCTTTTGAACATTTCCACTAATATTTGAGTTTATACTCAAATTGCTATCTCACACACCCACATGCTTCTAGTCCTTAGGTAAGCACCCTATCCTAGGGTGAAGGATCAATTCAAGTCATCACATCACAACTTGTTTTGAAATCTTTACCTAGTGGATGCACTCTAGGTGTATCATACATAATGAAATGCCAGTTCAAATGATGTAATGCCAAAGTTTTAGTTCTAGTAACACCAGAGGTGTTACATCCTTTCCGCCTAAAAATAAATCTCGTCCCGAGATTAAAGCCCGAGGCTAAGTAATGGAAAAGGAAACACGTCAAAATCTCATTTCCTTATTTTTGTTACAAGGCAGGGGTGTGGGGCCCCCAGGTGGTTTGCATTAGAGATCTATTACAACAAACTTAAGACGTACAGGATTCTAAAAACTCTGGAAACTGACTATTTAGAAACTCTTCGGATTCCCATGTAGCTTCGTCTTCAGAATGTTTATTCCATTGCACTTTGTAGAATTTGATTGTTTTTCTGCGAGTAACCCTTTCTTGTTGATCTACAATCTTAACATGATGCTCGAAATAAGTTAAATCTAGTTCTAGAGTAACATCAGAAGCTTCTACCACTTTGTCAGGCACTTGAAGGCATTTCTTTAGTTAGATATGTTAAATACATTATGTATGGCCGAAAGATGTTCATGCTACTTCACTTTGTAAGCCACAGATACACACTGTGCTAGTATTTCAAAAGGACCAACATATCGTGGTGCCAATTTTCCCTTGATGCCAAAACGAGTTACTCCGTTCATAGGTGAAGCTTTCAGATACACAAAATCACCAACTTGGAAATACAAGGTCGTCTTCTCTTATCTGCATACCATTTGTGAAAATGTTGTGCAACCTTCAAATGGTGTTGAATAAATTTCACCTTTTCTTTCGCCTCTTTAACTAAATCTGGCCCAAAGAAAAACCGCTCACCAGGTCCTGACCAATTAAGTGGAGTTCTGCAACGCTGACCATAAAGAGCCTCAAAAGGTGCCATCTTGATACTCTATTGGTAACTATTGTTATAGGAGAATTCAGCCAATGGCAAGCACTCATCCCATTTTCTAGAATAAGCTAACACACATGCCCTTAACATATCTTCCAAGATTTGATTCAACCTTTCGGTTTGCCCACTGGTTTGGGGATGATAGCCTGAACTATGAATTAGCTTAGTATCAAGAGACTTGTGTAACACCCATGGTGTTAATAAAACTAAAACTTGAGCATGGCATCATATGCATTGACATGTCATTATGTTTGTTACACCTAGAATGCATCCACTAGGTAAAACATCAAAACAAGTGTGATGTGGTGACTTGAAGTGTTCTTAGCCTAAGGTAGGGTACTTCACCCTGGGATTAGGGCACATGGGTAAACATGAGGCCAAATTGAGTATTACCTCAAAAGCTATTGGAAATGTTCACAAAAGACTAAGTTTGATGATTTTGAGTGGCACACAAACCCTAGAGTACCCAAAACCCTAAAGAGAACCCTAAAAACCCTAATTTGTGCCCTATATGGTGATTTCAATTTCTTTACACTTTTGGACCAAAGTGTATATAGCAAAGTGGTAGAATATCAAAAACTAAACAACTTTTACATTGGAGGATTTTCAAGTAATGTGGAACAAATTGGACTAAATTGTGAAAAAGCCACAAGGTCATCCATAGGGCTAACTCTGAAATCAGTGAGATTAAGCTAACTTTGGAACCTTGTATTTCTTAATCTATAAAGGTTTTGCCCTAGGTCAATACATCAAACTTGTAGAGCTATGTTAGGGGTACAAGTTTGATTAAGTGACTAAGCATTGCTGCTGTACAGAAATTAGAGATATATGGACTTAAAGTCAGGTTGTCACTCACCTCTGAATCTGAATTTTGACTGACAGTGAACTGGGACAAACTTTGGGAACGATTTCGAGTAGGATCCAGTGAGTGTTTGATTATGGTCGCTATAACAAATCAAAGCTGGTTTTAGGAGATCAACTTTGCTACAGATGAATTAGTGAGTTGCCACACAAAAATTTGAGAATAAAGCCCTGCAAGTTGCTCTGTCAAGCACTCTGATGGGTGTTCGCGATGGTACAATAGTTGAACAAGATTAGATTCAATGAACCTCACCGCCGATGATCTCCGCGCTATGATCTGTGCTGTCCACCACGATTTGTGCTCAGCTCGGGCAGGATATTACTGTGGACGTGAAAAGATCGGAGGGGGAGTGGATTGAGCCGGCTTCGCCGTACCCACTTGCACCGGCGACGTGCCTGCGCGACCGTCACCGTCGTGCCGCCATCTCACTTGGTTGTGACATGCCCTAAGTCGGTTCACCACGTCATGCAGGCTGTAAGGACTCTGAAGTGACCACCGTAGATAGTAAGCCAGTGAGCGCCACGTTAGCGATCTCCGGTGACTCTTCCCTCTTATCACCGCGAGTGCTTCCCCGTCCAAATTCACCCTCTTCGCGGTCATCTTCTATAAATTGATGCCTCGGCCTGTTCTGTCTACTTGTTACGAACCCAGTGAACTACTCCTCTCGCCCGATCGTCCAACATAGCGTCCTAATTCCGGATTCCCCCCAAATCCATTCTCCGTGCCGCCGTGAGCACCCCTCCGTCGACCCACTGTCCTGTTCCTCCACCCGCCTTCCTAGTTGCCGTTCTTGAGTCCTGGTATGTTGCTAAAGCTTACCGCGCCCCCAATTTGTATGTTAGTGCACTGTGTCGTCGGGAACACATCGGGAAAGTCGCAAGCTCTGCGGTTGTGTGTGGACTGAGCTCTAGAACTGCGTTCAGGTTAAATTAGGGATTTCCAGTGGATCACTAGGGGTCGAATTAGGCGTAGACCAAATTAGAGCACGGATGGTTGGGTATTACGGCCGATGCGAGTTCGCTGGAGAGCGCACGCCGTCGTCCACCGTCTGGGACTTGGTCTTGCGAAGGAAAGAAAGGAGAGGTGCTTAAGTGCGATTGTAAGTGAGACAGGGAATAGTGCGTAGGGATTCTTTACCGGTTATTCAAATCCCTGAGGGTCTCTGCGCAAGATTGCCAGTGCAGGCGCGTTTGCCTGGATGTGGGCCAGTTCGGGCTTAATTCAACCCAGTAGTGTTCATCCTTTACCATTTTCTTTTTGCTGCCAGGCTTGGAAATTTATAGGAAATTCTAGAAAAATGGTAAAATTATGGGACCAATTTTGCTAGACTTCTAAATTCATCTGGTATTTAATAAAAATAGTTCCAAAATTTTTAGTCCCAACCTGGATTTATTTGACATTTAAAGATGCCTAAACCTAGCCTTTTAGAATTTTAGAATTAATTTGGTAGCTCTAAAAATAATAAAACTTTTTGGGTAAGCTTGGTTTAATGATTAAAGCCCTTGGGTAAAGTTTGGCATGTTTTGGACATTGTTTGGTCCCAAACCTAAGATACTAGCTTCCTAGGATATAAGTGCCTAACCCTAATAGAGTACTAACCTAGGAAATTCTAGTGACTAGTGGGCACCATGAAGGAAAGTTGTATTCAAGATACAACTTAGTGTGTTTCTATTATAACTGCTTATTCATAGCATCACAAGAGCATTCATGTATATGTATTGTTATGTATAGAAAACGAAGAAGTTGTAGTCGAAGAAGAAGTTGCCCCGCAAGCTGAAATTCCACCTGTCCAGGACAACTTCTATTTTGACATCTATGGGACAGACCCTGAGCCTCCTACAACACAAGGCAAGCCCCGGAGCATTTACCTCTTTCCTTGTTGTTTTAAAGTCTATATCACTTGAGATGATGCATTAGGTGATAGGAGTTGAGTGCTAAACAATTGCTGCATTTCCTTCTTTGGCACTGTTTACCATTCCTTGATACCTGTTTTATTTAAAAGTTTTCTGATGCTTAGTCTTGCCTTAGAAAACAAAATGTTTTGTTTTAAACAAAGATGATGCTTTATATGGGATGGGAAGTTTCCAAAGAAAAGACTTGATGGTGAATCCATCATGGCCATGATGGGTTCAACATCGGAAAAGATGTACCTCTGTCAGGTACCAAACTTTGGGTTGCAAATGATAAAGACAAGACCGGACGAGTGACTTGCACTAGAAGAGAGTCTCGTTGTAGTGTCTTCGTTTGAGTCGCTTAAGGACCGTGTCGATGTGGGCCTGCTGACCGAGGACCCTTTAACTGGCCACATGCCTCATCATGGGTAAGCTTTGCCTCAGTCGGACCAATACCAGAAAGGCCACCATTCAATGGGAGTGGAGAGATGGCGAGAGTAGCGTGTACCCTCCGTGGCAAGAGGCTGGACGGTGGTGTATTTGTGCTCTTGGTTGGCGTGAACCCGTTCTAGTCTTGAGAAACCCGGTGGTGAGTTGACATATGCAAGGGTTAAGTGCTACATATGTCGTGTGGTTGGAGATCCTCAACTGAGCATTAATCGATTCGGATCACCGTTACTTCTCGGACATGAAGACTTGGTCACTGACATACACGTAGCAATCCAATGAACTGAAGGGGTGATAAAATATGGCTAGTATAGGCTAAGTGCCTGAACTAGGATATAAAGAACTCTAGATACAGGTAATGACTTCACATGATAATAAAACTGGATTTTTAAGGATCCACTATTAGTAAGCATTTCTGCAAACAGAGTCATTGATTATTGATAAGCTTTACCTTGAATCCCACAAGCCAGCATATCCTTGAGAGTCTTTTCCTTTATCAGGTAAGACTTGCGAAAGTACACTCCGTACTCAGGGTTTTCGAACCCATGTTGTTGTAGGTGATGAAAAAACCGAATTTTGCTATTTCTACTCAAAGGTGGTGCCAAAGAAGGAGGCAAATCAGTGAACTTGTTGGTTGGAGGATGTTTTACCTCCCTGATATGTAATAATATGTTATGCACTCAGACACCCGGTATTGTAATAAATACTCTCCCTATATTTTATGAATGTAAATTAAGTTATTGTAATACGCTTTCGCTTATTCTATACTCCAACTATGTGTGTAATGTCTGCGTGATGGGTGAAACGCTCTTGGGCGATATGATGATGATACAGATGACTGAACTTGTCGAGTGATTATGCACATCTACATGGTTGTCCGAGGTCCTTAGGACAAGGACATCTTTAGGTGGGCCTAATACCTTGGGAGGTTCCGTGACAGCTAGTATCAGAGCGAAGCCCGTCTCTTCGGACATTATGTAGTACTTCAAAAGAATTTTTAAACACTTACCTTGAAAAATTCTTTCGTTCTTATCTTACCACTTTCTGGTAGTCACTTTTTAAAACCAGGTAACAGAGTGCAGTATACGTAAGGAAGTAGGGGATCGACGAAAGATTGATCCCATAATTATTAGGTTACACATGCATCATGTTTAAACTATACTAATAAATATTCCACTCTTATGAAGATATGGCACGCACTGAAACTACCCAGTGCAAATCAACTGCACCTCATGGTGTGCCTCGACATCAGCTGGCCTCTAGACATGAAGGAAGCAGCAGTGGAAGCAACAACCCCATTGGGGATTTGGAGGCCAGAGTGGATCGACTCAGGTCTGAACTACGCCCCGGGTGTAGGGAGCGTGCGCGCAATAGTCGCCGCATTGCTGAACTATCAGCTGAAGTTAATCGCCTGCAGTATGAAATTACGGAACATGATATGACCATTAACTGGGCTGTAAACTCGCGCTCATTCGCTTGGGACTGTGAAGCCAAAGCTCTAGCTCGAGTAGCAGAACTTAGCGCATCCCTCGAAAACCTACAAGCGTACTGCAATACCTTGCATGAAGAAGTGCACGTATTGTATGATCGGCTGCACCCAAACGTGCCACTAGAAGTGGAAGCAATGGGAGCTGGACCATCTGGAACAATAAATGGAGGATCTGATGGGGGAATTGACCTTTTTGGAGCCCCTCCTTACATGAATCTTGCAGATGAACGGTCTCCTGAAGAAAGAAGTGAAGCAGCTAAGGATGAAGAAAATTAGAATAGTATAGTTTAAGTAATGTACTTATGTAAAATAAGTAAGGAAGTCGAGTTGTATTATGGAGTATGTATAATTATTATAGTTCGGCAATGTAATAAAGATGGTGTATGTTTGGCATGTTATATTTCCAAACGTTTCTTTGCCTCAGATGCCATCCCGGACTCGTGCTCATGATGGGGCAGGTACATCCCGTGGCAGGGAGGACACTCCCAATCCGCCACCTGTACCTCCTACCCCGGCCGAGGCTATCGCTGCCTTGGTCAACGCCACCACCGACAACACGCGCTTTCTGCACGAAATGGCGGGAAACCAATTTCAACAACACGGAGGAAGAGGTCAACCACAAGGACCACGCAACACCACCTATCTGGAGTTCTTCGAGACTCGTCCACCGCTCTTTGTCAAGGCAGAGGAACCCTTGGAGGCTGATAAATGGGTGCGGGTGATGGAACAAAAATTCGGGCTAATCCGATGCACTGAGATACAAAATCCCCTATTTGCCGCTCAGCAGTTAAGAGGCCCCGCCAGCACCTGATGGGCAAACTTTTCTGCCATTCAACCTATTTGACATCAAGTCACTTGGGAAGAGTTCAAGCTAGCATTTAGGGAACATTATGTTCCGAAAGGAGTGCTACAAATGAAACTGGAAGAGTTCATCGGACTGAAGCAAGGGGGAGATTATGTGATGTAGTATCTCAATAAATTCAATCACCTCTCCCAATACACCATTGATCAAGTAGACACAGACTTGAAAAAGAAGAATTACTTCATGAGGGGACTAAATGACAGACTCCAGCACAAGATGGCAATGTGTCTAGACCTCACATATAGCAAGGCTGTTAGTACAGCACTGTTAGTTGAAGCCAAAAATGCGGGGCAAGGAAAGTCAAAAGGATATGCGGGTGAAAGATCAACTCAGGGACCAGAAAACACGACAAGGTTGGTAATCCGACCTTTCAATCCAAACTGTTCTTCTCCTCATCCACCTACATATCCATTCAGACAACCCGTATTTATTTGTCCCACTCCTGCCCCGCTGCAACCAATCAGCCCAGTGCCCCTAGTGCTCGTTTCCCTGCCCTTCCCAGTTCCTCCAGTGGTTGCTTCAATTGTGGAAAGTCCAGACATTTCATCAAGGGCTGCCCATATGTGAAGCAGAACAAATCCAACTTTCAGCAGACTTTTAGGAACTCAAATCAAGGAAAGGGGAACACGGCCAACTCTTCAATGAGCAAAAATTTGAAGAAAACTGGACGAGTGTATTATACCCAGGTGGCTACTACACCGTAAGGTGAACCGATGATGATGGGTACGTTCCTCGTTGCCAACCACCCAGCAGTTATCCTTTTCGATTCTGGTGCATCGCATACTTTCATAGGCAAGACTTTTGTGGAGAAATATTGCATACATTGCACTGAATCAAGGGAGGGATTTGTTATCCACTCACCTGGGGGCCGAATATTTACTAAGGAAGTAGCCTTCCACATACCCATAACCTTGGCTGGATGGGAATTCCCCACAAACATGGTTGTTATAAAGGGACAAGATATAGATGTGATTCTGGGAATGAACTGGTTAGCCCAGAATAAATCCATCATCAATGCGGACCAAAGGACCATCAAGTTGAGTTATGGTCATGAAGAAGTCCAATTGTCCATCCCTATAGTTGTCCCAGTCAAAGCATCTGGACAAGTTTTTGAGACCATAGTACAAGAAATTCAGGATATTTCGGTTGTACGTGAATTTCCGGATGTATTTCCCGAAGACTTTCCCGGATTGCCTCCGGAAAGGGATGTGGAATTTGTGATCGAGTTGAAGCCCGGTACGGCTCCTATTTCTAGAAGGTCGTACCGCATGCCACCTAATCAACTCGCAGAACTCAAGACTCAACTACAAGACTTGTTGGAGAAAGGGTTCATTAGACCAAGTTCACCACCATGGGGATGTCCAGCAATCTTCGTCAAGAAGAAGGATCAGACACTTTGAATGTGCGTGGACTATAGACCCCTCAATGAGGTTACCATCAAGAACAAGTATCCTCTTCCTCGGATCGATATTTTATTTGATCAACTTACTGGAGCTCGGGTATTCTCTAAAATTGATCTCAGAGTGGGCTATCATCAGATCCGTATTCGACCCGAGGATATACCCAAGACCGCATTCACCACGCAGTATGGGTTATTTGAATATCTGGTCATGTCTTTCGGATTAATAAATGCTCCAGCCCACTTCACATACTTAATGAATTCGGTATTCATGCCCGAGTTAGACAAGTTTGTGGTGGTCTTCATTGACGACATTCTTATTTATTCCAAAAATAAAGAGGAGCATGCAAAACACCTACGGATCATATTAATGCGCTTAAGGGAACATCAGTTGTATGCCAAATTTAGCAAATGTGCATTCTGGTTGGAGGAAATCCAGTTTCTTGGACATGTATTGTCTGCTAAAGGGATTGCGGTCGATCCCAGCAAAGTCAAGGATATTCTAGAATGGAACTCACCTACTACGGTACATCAAGATTAGAGTTTCCTTGGACTGGCTGGTTATTACCCTAGATTCATTCTGGATTTCTCCAAGATTGTTAAACCCATTACGAGATTATTGAAGAATGATACAATGTTTGATTGGTCCTCGAAATTCAACGAAGCCTTTGAGGAGCTGAAGGTGTTGTTAACCACTGCACTGGTTTTGGCCCAATCGAATATTGAAAAGCCTTTTGATGTGTATTGTGACGCGTCAGGCAGTGGACTCGGATGTGTCTTGATGCAAGAAGGGCGAGTCATAGCATACACTTCAAGGCAGCTGCGTCGTCATGAAGAACACTATCCAACCCATGATCTGGAACTAGTTGCAGTAGTTCAAGCCCATAAGATTTGGCATCATTATCTGCTGGGGAATACCTACCATTTGTATATGGATCACAAAAGTTTGAAGTATATCTTTACCCAGTTAGAACTAAAGATGATACAAAGAAGGTGGCTTGAGCTAATCAAAGATTACGACATGCAAATTCATTATCACCCAGGAAAAGCCAATGTGGTGGCAGATGCTTTAAGTCGCAAGACTTTTTGTCATTGTCTTACAGTAAGAGCACTTGACACCACTTTATTTCAAGAAATGGAAAGGTTGAATCTGGGGATAATCCAGCAAGGAACCTTGATGAATTTGAAGCTTGAGTCAGTTCTTCTACAAAGAATTATTGATGCCCAAAGAACATATAAGGGTATGAAGTACATTCATGAGAAAATGGAGGCTGGCAAGGCAAATTGCTTCAGGAAAGATAATCAGGGAGTAATATGTTTTAAAGATCGCATAGTAGTGCCAAAAGATGTTGAAGTCCGCCAACAAATCTTGGACGAAGCTCATCTTAGTCGATATTCCATTCATCCTAGAAGCACTAAGATGTATCAAGACTTAAAGCAACATTATTGGTGGACTAAAATGAAGATTGAAATTACACGGTATGTGGCAAAGTGTGACACTTGCAGACGGGTCAAGGCCATACATATGAAGGATGTTGGGCCATTACAATCTTTGCCGGTCCCAACCAGGAAATGGGAAGATATTAGTATGGATTTCATTGTGGGATTACCAAGGACAGCTAAAGGATTTGATTCTATATGGGTCATAATTGATCGGCTCACAAAGATAGCACATTTTCTTCCTGTTAAAACAGATCACTCAGTTGATGTCTATGCTTAGTTATACATTGCTCGTATTCTCAGTTTGCACGGAGTTCCGAAGACAATAGTGTTGGACCAGGGACCACAATTTGTATCCAAGTACTAGAGTGAGCTGCACAAATCATTGGGTACTAAATTACTCCATAGCCCGGCTTATCATCCTTATACAAGTGGGAAAACTGAGAGAGTAAATCAGATACTTGAAGATACCTTATTGTAAAGTTGGAGCAAGCCCTATACCACCCCCTGCTCTGTAAGATAAATAAGGAAATAAAGTTGTGATATATTTCCTTTTCCATTACTTACCATAGGACCTTAAATCTCGGGACGAGATTCTTTTATGGGGGGAAGGATGTAACACCCCTGGTGTTACTAAAACTAAAACATGAGCATGGCATCATATGCATTGACATGTCATTATGTTTGTTACACCTAGAATGCATCCACTAGGTAAAACTTCAAAACAAGTGTGATGTGGTGACTTGAAGTGTTCTTAGCCCTAGGGTAAGGTACTTAACCCTGCGATTAGGGCACATGGGTAAACATGAGGCCAAATTGAGTATTACCTCAAAAGCTATTGGAAATGTTCACAAAAGACTAAGTTTGATGATTTTGAGTGGCACACAAATCCTAGAGTACCCAAAACCCTAAAAAGAACCCTAAAAACCTTAATTTGTGCCCTATATGGTGATTTCAATTTCTATACACTTTTGGACCAAGGTGTATATAGCAAAGTGGTACAATATCAAAACTAAACAACTTTTACATTGGAGGATTTTCATGTAATGTGGAACAAATTGGACTGGATTGTGAAAAAGCCACAAGGTCATCCATAGGGCTAACTCTGAAATCAGTGAGATTAAGCTAACTTTGGAACCTTGTATTTCTTAATCTACAAAGGTTTTGCCCTAGGTCAATACATAAAACTTGTAGAGCGATGTTAGGGGTACAAGTTTGATTAAGTGACTAAGCATTGGTGCTGTACAGAAATTAGAGATAAATGGACTTAAAGTCAGGCTATCAGTCACCTCTGAATCTGAATTTTGACTGACAGTGAACTGGGACAAACTTTGGGAACGATTTTGAGTAGGATCCAGTGAGTGTTTGATTGTGGTTGCTATAACAAAATCAAAGCTGGTTTTTAGGAGATCAACTTTGCTACAGATGAATTAGTGAGTTGCCACACAAAAATTAGAGAATAAAGCCCTGCAAGTTGCTCTGTCAAGCACTCTAATGGGTGTTCGCGATGGTACAATAGCTGAACAAGATCAGATTCAATGAACCTCGCTGACGGCGATCTCCGCGCTGCGATCTGTGCTGTCCGTCACGATTCGTGTCAGCTCGGGTAGGATATTACTACGGACGTGAAAAGATCAGAGGTGGAGTGGATTGAGCCGACTTCGTCGTACCCACTTGCACCGGCGACATGGCTGCACAACCGTCACCGTCGTGTCGTCGTCTCGCTCGGTTGTGACACGCCCTGAGTCGATTCACCACGTTGTCGCAAGCTGTAAGGACTAGGTAGTGACCGTCGTAGATAGTTAGCCAGTGAGCGCCACGTTAGCGATCTTCGGTGACTCTTCCCCCTTCTCACCGTGAGCGCTTCCCTGTCCAAATTCGCCCTCTTCACGGTCGTCTTCTATAAATTGATGCCTCGGCCTATTCTGTCTAATTTTTACGAACCCAGTGAACCACTCCTCGCGCTCGATCGTCCATCGTAGCGTCCTAATTTGGGATTCCCCCCAAATCCATTCTCCGCACCACCGTGAGCACCCCTCCGTCGACCCACTATCCTGTTCCTCCACCCGCCTTCCTAGCTGCCGTTCTTGAGTCCTGGTATGTTGCTAAAGCTTATCGCGCCCCCAATTTGTATGTTACTGCACTGTGTCGTCGGGAACACGTTGGGAAAGTCGCTAGCTCCGCGGTTGTGTGTGGACTGAGCTCTAGATCTGCGTTCAGGTTAAATGAGGGATTTCCAGTGGATCGCCAGGGGTGGTATTAGGCGTAGACCGAATTAGAGCACGGATGGTTGGGTATTATGGCCGGTATGGGTTCACCGTAGAGCGCACGTCGTCCACCGTTAGGGACTTGGTCTTGCGAAGGAAAGAAATGAGAGGGGCTTAAGTGCGATTGTCAGTAAGACATGGAATAGTGCGTAGGGATTCTTTACCGGTTATTCAAATCCCCGAGGGTCTCTGCGCAAGATTGCCAGTGTGGGAGCGTGCACGCGTTTGCCAGGACGTGGGCCGGTTCGGGCTTAATTCAGCCCAGTACTGTTCATCCTTTTCCTTTTCTTTTTTCTGCCAGGCTTGGAAATTTATAGGAAATTCTAGAAAATTGGTAAAATTATGGTACTAATTTTGCTAGACTCCTACATTCATCTGGTATTTAATAAAAATAGTTCCAAGATTTTTAGTCCCAACCTGGATTTATTTAACATTTGCTAGACTCCTACCTAAACCTAAACCTAGCCTTTTAGAATTTTAGAATTAATTTGGTAGCTCTACAAATAATAAAACTTTTTGGGTAAGCTTGGTTTAATGATTAAAACCCTTGGGTAAAGTTTGGCATGCTTTGGACATTGTTTAGTCCCAAACCTAAGATACTAGCTTCTTAGGATATAAGTGTCTAACCCTAATAGAGTACTAACCTAGGAAACTCTAGTGACTAGTGGGCACCGTGAAGAAAAGTTGTATTCAAGATACAATTTAGTGTGTTTCTATTATAACTGCATATTCATAGCATCACATGAGCATTCATGTATATGTATTGTTATGTATGGATAACGAAGAAGAAGTTGTAGTCGAAGAAGAAGTTGCCCCGCAAGCTGAAATTCCACCTATCGAGAACAACTTCTATTTTGACATATGTGGGACAAACCCTGAGCCTCCTACAACACAAGGCAAGCCTCGGTGCATTTACCCCTTTCCTTGTTGTTTTAAACTCTTTATCACTTGAGATGATGCATTAGGTGATAGGAGTTGAGCGCTAAACAATTGTTGCATTTCCTTTCTTGGAACTGTTTACCATTCCTTGATACACGTTTTATTTAAAAGTTTTCTGATGCTTAGTCTTGCCTTAGAAAAAAAATGTTTTTTTTAAACAAAGATGATGCTTCATATGGGATGGGAAGTTTTCAAAGAAAAGACTTCATGGTGAATCCATCATGGCCATGATGGGTTCAACATCGGAAAAGATGTACCTCTATCAGGTACCAAACTTTGGGTTGCAAATGATAAAGACGAGACCGGGTGGGTGACTTGCACGAGAAGTGAGTCTCGGTGTAGTGTCTCCGTCTGAGTGGCTTAAGGACCGTGTTGATGTGGTCCTGCTGATCGAGGACCCTTTAGCTCACCACATGCCTTGTCATATGTAAGCTTTGCCTCGGTCGAACCAATACCAGAAAGGCCACCATGCAATGGGAGTGGAGAGATGGCGAGAGTAGCGTGTACCCTCCGTGGTAAGAGGCTGGACGGTGGAGTATCTATGCTCTCGATTGGTGTGAACCTGTTCTGGTCTTGAGAAACCCAGTGGCGAGTTGACATATGCAAGGGTTAAGTGCTACATATGTCGTGTGGTTGGAGATCCTCAGCTGAGTATTAATCGATTTGGATCGTCGTTACTTCTCGGACATGAAGACTTGGTCACTGACTTACACGTAGCAATCCAGTGAACTGAAGGGGTGATAAAAGATGGCTAGTATAGGCTAAGTGCCTGAACAAGGATATAAAGAAATCAAGATACAGGTAATGACTTAACATGATAATTAAATTGGATTTTTAAGGATCCACTGTTAGTAAGCATTTCTGCAAACAGAGTCATTGATCCTTGATAAGCTTTACCTTGAATCCCACAAGCCAGCATATCCTTGAGAGTTTTTTCCTTTGTCGGGTAAGACTTGCAAAAGTACACTCCATACTCAGGGTTTTCGAATCCATGTTGTTGTAGGTGATGAAACAGCCGAATTTTGCTATTTCTGCTCAAAGGTGGTACCAAAGGAGGAGGCAAACCAGTGAACTTGTTGGTGGGAGGATGTTTTACCTTCCTGATATGTAATAATATGTTATGCACTAAGACACCCAGTATTGTAATAAATACTCTCCCTATATTTTATGAATGTAAATTAAGTTATTGTAATCCGCTTCCGCTTATTCTTTAATCCAACTATGTGTGTAATGTCTGCGCGATGGGTGAAATGCTCTTGGGCGATATGATGATGATACAAATGACTGAACTTGTCGAGTGATTATGCGCATCTACATGGTTGTCCGAGGTCCTTAGGACAAGGACATTTGTAGGTGGGCCTAATACCTTGGGAGGTTCTGTGACAACTTGTGGAAGTCCTCCCAAAATCTAGAAACGAATTGAGGTCCTCGATCAGACACTATGGTCTTAGGCACACCATGCAGACACATAATCCGAGCAATGTATTGTTTGGCATAAGTCTTCGTTGAATACAAAGTCTTTACCGGTAAGAAATGTGTGACTTTAGTAAAACGGTCCACAATTAACTAGATAGAGTCATAACCCTTGGATGTCTTTGGTAAACCTACGATAAAATCCATACTAATATCCTCCCATTTCCCTTCTAAAATAGGCAACGATTGCAATGGTCCAGCAGACTTCAAATGTACAGCCTTTACTCGTTGACATACATCACATTTAGCCACATAACGAGCAATCTCTATTTTCATCTTTGTCCACCAGAATTGCGATTTCAAATCTTAATACATTTTGTTACTCCTAGGATGAATAGAATACCAGGAGGTATGAGATTCATCAAGTATCAGTTGCCTCAACGTCGGGACCTTTGGGACTACTAACCGATTCTTAAACCAAAGAATACCTTTGTCATCTAGTTGAGAACACATAGTGGGATCCACTGCCATACTTTCCTTAATATGAGTTATTCCGACATCTGTCTTATGAGCTTCCACAATTTGAGTAACTAGGGTTGATTCCAACTGCAAATTGGCTAGTAGTGTTGGCTGGAACATACTCAGATTCAGTCGTTCCATGTCTTGACAGATGGTGGTTTCGTACAAACTAGTCGACAAATGACATAAATGCTCCTTGCGACTAAGCGCATCTACGACCACATTTTCCTTTCCAGGATGATAATATACTTCTAGATCGTAATCCTTGATTAACTCAAGCCATTTTGTTGTCTCATATTTAATTCAGCTTTAGTGAAGATGTACTTGAGACTTTTGTGATCTATATAAATATGGCAAGTATTGCCCAAAAGATAGTGGCGCCAGATCTTCAAAGCATGAACCACTGCGACAAGCTCTAGATCATGAGTAGGATAGTGTTCTTCATGTCTCTTCAACTATCGTGAGGCATATGCTATTACACGGCCTTCTTGCATTAATACACATCCGATGCCTATACTCGAAGCATCACAATAGACGTCAAAGGACTTCTCAATGTTGGGTTGGGCCAACACTAGTGCTATAGTTAGCAATTTCTTTAGCTTCACAAAAGCTTCATTACATTCTGGCATCCCATTAAACTTCACATTGTACTTCAATAGTTCGGTAATAGGCTTGGAGATTTTTGAAAAATCAGGAATGAACCGACGATAATATCCAGCCATACCAAGAAAACTTCAAACAAGATGAACCATGGTAGGAGGCTTCCATTCTAAAATATCCTTCACTTTACCAGGATCCACGGCTAGTCCTTCAGCTGATAAAATATGACCAAGAAATGGAACTTGATCTAACCAAAACTCACACTTTCTGAATTTAGCATATAACTTGTGTTCCCATAGTTGAGTCAGCACAATCCGAAGATGAGTGGCATGTTCTTCCCGACTCTTGGAATAAATTAGGTTGTCATCGATAAAAATCACTACGAACTTATCCAGTTCGGGCATAAACACCGAGTTCATTAAATAAGTGAAATGGGCAGGAGCATTTGTAAGTCCAAACGACATAACCAAATACTCGTATAACCCATATCTTGTTGTGAAAGCGGTCTTTGGAATATCCTTCGGTCGAACCCGAATTTGATGATAACCTGAGCAGAGATCAATCTTTGAAAACACCTTTGCCCGAACAAGCTGGTCAAACAAAAGGTCTATTCGTAGCAACGGATACTTATTCTTGATAGTTACTTCATTTAAGGGTCTATAATCGACACCCATCCTTAGGGTTTGGTCCTTGTTTTTCACAAAAATTGCAGAGCATCCCCATGGTGAGGAACTGGGTCGAATAAAACCCTTTTCTAACAAATCTTGCAATTGAGTCCTCAATTTGACCAGTTCATTTGGGGGCATTCTGTATGATCTCCGAGAAACAGGAGTTGTGCTAGGCTTTAGTTCAATAGAGAATTCCACATCCCGTTCTGGTGGCAAACCGGGCAATTCTTCTGGAAATACCTCTGAAAACTCTCGCACCACTAAAATATTGACTAACTATTTAATTATAGCACTATAGGCTCTTTTTGGAACTTCTTGTAGAGAGGGTAACTGAATTATTAACTGGCCCTCTCCTAACATGGTATTTAAGGTAATGGTCCATTTTCTCGCATCAATAGTAGCCTCATGTTGGATTAACCAATTCATACCTAAGATCTCATCTATGTCTTGGCCTTTTAGCAGAATCATATTGGTAGGGTAATCATGCCCAGCCAATTCTATAGGCACCTAGAAAACCATTTCCTTCATAAACAATGGACCCCTTCATAAACAATGGACCCCTAGGTGATTGTACTGCCACACCCCATCTTGCTTCTTGAATAGAAACGTTATGATGCATGGCGAAATCTTTACTAAGAAATGTATGGGATGCACCAGTGTCAAAAAGTACTTTGGAAGGATGATGGGCAACAAAGAACGTACCCATAAGCACTGGATGCCCTTCTGAAGTCACATCAACTTGAGTATAAAACACTCGCCCAGATTTCCTATTGTCCTTCCCTTTTGCACTATTGCTAGAAGTATACTTGTTCTGATTTTGAGAACCGTTTCCTGCTGGTCTCTGGGAGTTAGAGTTATTTTGTCAATGATAGGGACAATCTTTAATGAAATGTCCCGCTTTTCCGCAGTTGTAGCAAGGATATTTAGTGCCAGTGGGAGCAGGCAAGCGGGGAACTTGGGTATTTACAGGTGGAAGCTGGTTTGGCCAGTTGGTGGGACGAATATATGTGGGGTTTTTGAAAGGATAGGTAGTTGAACAGTAAGGAACGTTTGTAGAACTAGCAGTCCTGATTACCACCTTCTGGCGCTTCACCGTCGACTAAGAAAACTCTGACCTAGAACCTTTCCATGCCTGCTTCACATTTTGATGTACTCGTGCCTTTTCTTCCATAGTTATGCCACACTTATTGCCCGATTGAAAGTAAGATCATAGCAAGTGGCCATCTTCTTTTGCAATTTTGAGTTGAGGCCTCTCATAAAGCAATCTCTTTTCTTGATATCCGTGTTCACATGCTCAATAGCATACTGAGAAAGGTGGTTAAAATTACTAATATACTGCATCACAGTATCTGCCCCTTGCCTAACTCACATAAATTCCTCAAGTTTCATTTGCAAAATCCCATCAGGAACATGATGAGTACGGAAAGCTTCTTTAAATTCAACCTAAGTAACCTGGTGATCTGGACGTTGTATGGTGACAAAGTTGGACCACCAAGTGCTAGCGGCTCCATGAAGTTGTTGTGCAGCAAATAAAGACTTCCTTTAGAATTGTCTCACGGAGGCTGTCAATCTCAGGAACACATCCTGTTCTTTAACCATATTGTGCCTTGCTCATCCTCTGTGAAGTCTGGGCCTCTACATTCTGCCATCAGATCTTTGATTTCTTGAATTTTAGCATCTCCGATCTGACCCTTGTGTATCTCTTGTTCCAAGGTAGGTTCCACTTCTATAGTGATCCCTTCAACATGTGCGACTATCCCCAAGTTGAGCCTTTCAAAGTCTTCTACTAACTCATCGGGTAATTGGGTGACTATAGCTGCATGAAGATGTTCTTTCCGACTCAAGGCATCCGCAACCAGATTTGCCTTGCCCGAATGATAGTGGATCTCCAAGTCATAGTCTTTGATGAGATCCAACCAACGATGTTGCCTAAGGTTGAGATCTTTCTGAGTGAAGATATACTTTAATCTCTTATGATCAGTATAGACTTGAAACTTGGTCCCCATAATATAATGCCTCCAAATCTTGAGAGAGTGCACTACGGCTGCCAGTTCTAAGTCATGAGTGGGGTAGTTCAGCTCATGTTTCCGCAACTGGTGAGTCGTGTTGGCAATGACATGTCCTTTTTGCATAAGAACACATCCCAAGCCCTGGCGGGATGCATCACAGTATATGTCAAATCCCTTCTGCAGATCTGGCATAATCAACACTGGGGGTGACATCAATTTCAACATCAGTTGATTGAAACTCTCTTGGCATTCATGAGTCCACTTAAACTTTTTCCCCTTCTCCAATAGTGATGTCATAGGCTTTGCTATCTTGGAAAATACTTCAATAAAACGCCGGTAATAACCAGCGAGTCCTAGGAAACTCCGGACCTCTGTGACTGAACTTGGTATCTTCCAACCTACTATCTCTCTTACTTTAACCGAATCCACTGAGATTCCACCATTGGAGATGATATGTCCAAGGAATGGTACTTCATCAAGCCAGAATTCACACTTGCTAAACTTGGCATAGAGTTGATTATCCCTAAGCTTCTGTAGTACCAATTGTAGATGTTCGTCATGATCACTATCATTCTTGGAATAAATCAGAATGTCGTCGATGAATACCATGATGAACCTATCATGATACTCCATGAACACCTTATTCATCAGATTCATGAAGTAGGCTGGTGCATTAGTTAAGCCAAACGACATGACCATGAACTCATATAGACCATATCGGGTAGAGAAAGCCATCTTAGGAATATCAGATGGCCTAATCTTTATTTGATGGTATCTGTGGTAGAATTGCCCAGATTATTCCAGCTTAAGTGTCCGAGTCGCACCTTAGAGGCATCAACACACTTAAATCGGAATAACCTGTTAGTTATTCAGATCTCGTCCGATAGAGCCATGTACCAAGGATCGAGTACCATTAGGTCACACGATGGTGAGACTCAAAGAGAATACAATAATCATGAAACCACAAATTAAAGTACTTGAGTTATTACATAAATCGGAGTTTGATAAAAGATAACAAGTTCTTAATAGTGCAGCGGATAATCGATAATGTCGGTACTGAGGAATAGGGCAAGGCCTAGCCCACTACTCCTCCTGGTCCTCTCCTGCCGAGGCGGCATCCCACTCGACCGTCCAACCCGGTGGCGGGGTGGAAGGCCAAGTCAGACCATCAACCACGTCCTGCAGTGTACGTGTAAAAAAATGATGCCACAAGCAAGGCTGAGTATATTAATACTCAGCTAGACCATGAGGTTGTTTGGCTGAGGGGGTTTGTTTTGCCAAAAGCATTAGCTGAGTCTAAAAAATAGTTTTAGCTTTTCCAGTTCTAGCATATTTACTTAAGCTAGGTGTGCTCCTTTCTAAGCATACATGGTAACAATCATTTAGTGCAATCAACATGTTATCTCAAGAATCCTCATTTCACTTTTTTACTCGATGCAGCACAAGGGGTCAAGCAGTCTCATTAGCTACGAGAAGCAGACAATTCGAATCGAGTTTTAACCTTGCTAGGTAAACCTAAACAAACGACATGTAGGGGCACTCCATCCCCGCACACGTCAGTCGTCCCTATCGATTCCCCTTTCGCGGCTAGGGCTCACCGCCTTGGCATGCAATGCCGCACTGACCCTGGCTACCGCCGTGTAGTGGCTGCACTTGCACCCACCATAGCAAGCATGGTAGACCACGTCTCAGGACAAGTGAGGGATAAAGTCCATGCCCGACTTCACTCAGGTACTAGGCTTACCGGTTACCATATTTCCTGAAATGTGTTTAGTACTTTCAAACGCTTGACTCAGGTATCCGCATATTAATCCTTAATTCCATTCCTGTCTCATAGACAAGGCATCCACCATGGATCCATGACCATGGACCATCATAGATCTTGTTATCAAGATGAATACAATCAATTCTTGACCTCGCGCGAGTGCTAGAAAAATCACTCGACTTCTACCGAAATCCTTAATTAGCAAAGTAGCTACTCGACCTAGCATACTAGTATCCATCTCAAAAAGAAATCATGAGTTCATGCAGCTAGGGTTTCAAGCAACTCCTACACTAAAGTGCACGGTACAAGCCTACAAACATTAAATGCAGTAAAATAACATATATATATAAAGGTTATGCATAAAATTGGGGCTTGCCTTCATATGCGGGTGCAGCGGGAGGTTCTTCGACGACGAGTTCGGGAGCTGGTTCCCGAGCTTCTTCTTGTTGTGCCTCTGGCTCTTGGATCAAGACGAACTCTCCATCCGTGAGAGTGCAATCTAATAAATGCAAATGTATGAGTATGCATGCAACATGATTATATTCATTTGTACATATCCAAAGTGCATACTAGGTTTCAAGGTTTTCTTCCCCTTTTTAATTTTTAAGGTCTTTTATAGGGTAGGTTGAACTATGCTTCTATTTTAGAAATTTCCAAAAATCTTATAAACATTACAATGGTTTCTTATTGACTTACACAAGTTTGTCTCAAAAATTGAGGCCTAAATTGGGAGTGGTTTTCTCTGTACAAAAATAACAAAATATTGGGCAGAGGGGGAACTTTAAACTACAACCCTTGTGTAGAAGTGGCTTCTGCTCTATAACTTATTTTTACTGGTGTTTATGGGTGATATTATGCTCCTAGGCCAAATTTCAGTCAAGGATACCTAATGGTTAATTAATGGGTATTTTCTAAAGTTTGGGGGCTTAGTGGGTGCTTTCCACTACCACTCTATTTGAAAAATATCAAACAACAGAAACTTTTCTAGTTTCTTCTTTGCGCAAGAGCAATAATTCCTAAAGTTGGTTGTTTTTACTTATAGGAGATGGGTTGTATGATTTCTTAGAATATATAATCTTTCTCATGGGGCAGAGGGTGGGGTGTATTCCATTGTATAAGTACCTTAGTTTTATATTTTTCGCTTATAGTACATATCACAAGTACTTAGGAAAAAAATAAGATTACTTACTGTTTTCCACTTTTGGTCTCTCTTTTTATTTTTTGAAGTATTGCAAAATCCTAGTTTTATTTGTTTAACCCACTTACTGTGACATTCTGGGGTAGTTACTATTTTGGCGGTGGTACAATAGTTGTCAAGGGTCTACTAAATTTTTCTTATCACTATTGCATATGTCCTATTATTTTTAATCATTATCTTACTTAAATACTCAATACCTAAATAAAATCATAGATTCCAGAAAAGTACTGGACTAGGGTTCCATATATTTTTCCCTTGAACTTTATCACTTAATCATGCTAGGAAAAATAATATTGTTCTCTGGTTTCTATTTTTAGTGCCCTTTTCCATTTTTTCCAAAGTTTGGGTGAAAATAAGTCTTAGAGGATAAAATTTGTTTAATCTAAAGTATGGGGGTGCTTAATATTTTTAATCATTGTATCTACTGGTCAAGCACCTTCATGAATTTTCTCAAGCCTAGTCCACAATGACCCAGGTTGAATCATGATGTCGAGAGGTGTTGGGCAGACCCACAATGAAATCCATGCTGATGTTATCCCATTTCCATGAAGGTATAGACATGGGTTGCAAGGCACCAGCTGACTTTAGGTGACTTGCCTTTATCCTCTGACATGTATCACATTCCGACACATATTTGGCTATCTCTCTTTTCATCCTTGTCCACCAATACAGGGATTTCAGATCATAGTACATCTTGGTGCTTCCTAGGTGCATGGAGAATTGGGACAGGTGAGCCTCATCCAAAAATTTCTTCTTGAGGTCCTTATTTTTAGGAACCACCAATCGGTCTTCAAACCATAGTATCCCCTTGCTGTCTTGGCGGAAACACTTATACTTCTCCACTTTCTGGTTAATATTCTCTTTGATGATTTGCACTCCCTTGTCACCGAGTTGGGCCATATGGTCTAACAAGGTTGGTTCGACGGAGATGTAAGTCAAGGTACCAGAAGGAATTACTTCAATCCTCATCTTACTCAACTCGTCACAAAGGGTATTGATGCGAGAATCCATCACCATACAATTGCATTGTGACTTTCGACTTAGGGCATCTGCTACCACATTGGTCTTCCTAGGGTGGTAATGCACTTCCATGTCATAGTCCTTGATCAATTCCAGCCATCTTCTCTGTCTAATGTTGAGGTCAGCCTGAGTAAAGATGTACTTGAGGCTCTTGTGATTTTTATAGATAATACAGCGAGCTCCCATCAAGTAATGCTTCCACATTTTTAAGGCATGAACCATGGCTGCCAACTCTAAGTCATGGGTAGGATAATTTGCTCATGTGGTCTGAGAGCTCTTGATGCGTAGGCAATGACTCGGTTGTCTTGCATTAAAACACAACCCAGCCTAGTGCCAGAGGCATCACAATACACATCAAATGGCTTGTTGTTGTCAGGTTGTGCCAACACATGTGTTGTGCTCAGATGTTGCCTCAAGGTGTGAAAAGCATCTTCACATTTCTGACCCCACTCAAACTTTGCTCCCTGCTTCAATAGTTCCGTCATGGGCTTAGCAATTCGGGAGAAATCTGGAATGAATCACCGATAATACCCGGCCAACTCCAGAAAACTCCGAGTCTGACAGACAGTGGTGGGTGGCTTCCAATTCATCACCTCTTGCACTTTATCCAGATCAACTGCTATTCCTTCTCGAGAGATGGTGTGACCCAAGAATTTAATCTCCTTCAGCCAAAAATCGCACTTAGACCATTTGGCATAAAGGCGGTGTTGTCTTAGGTGTTGGAGTACTACATGCAAATGACCAGCATGCTCTTCTTCATTTCTTGAGTATACTAAGATATCGTCGATGAAGACCACCACAAATTTGTCCAGTTTAGGCATGAAGACTGAATTCATCAGGTACATGAAGTATGAGGGTGCATTCGTCAACCCAAATGACATCACCACATACTCATACAGCCCATATCTAGCTGAGAAGGCTGTCTTTGGAATATCACTTTCTCGTATCTTGATTTGGTGATAACCGGAGCGAAGATCTATTTTGGAAAACACCTTAGCTCCAACCAATTGGTCGAAAAGAACATCAATATGAGGCAAAGGATACTTGTTTTTGATAGTCACCGCATTGAGTGGGCAGTAATCTATGCATAATCTTAAGCTCTCGACCTTCTTCTTCACGAACGAGGCTGGAATCCCCAAGGTGAAGTACTTGGGCGGATAAATCCCTTGTCCAACAATTCTTGTAACTGCTTCTTCAATTCTACAAGCTCGATGGGTGGCATCCTGTAGGACCTCTTGGAGATAGGTGTAGTTCCCGGTTGCAATTCAATGGCGAACTCGATATCTCAATCCGACGGCATTCCTGGCAACTCATCTGGAAAGACATCTGCATACTCACAGACCACTGGAATCTTCTTCAAGGGTAGCTCTATCATGGAAAAGGCACATGACTGAGTGGTTTCTTGGCTAGGCAGATATAAGGTAAATTTTCCGCAAGTGGGGGAATGGACTTCAACGACGCGGTTTGGGACATCTAGTACTACTTGGTGCTGGGTCATCCAATCAGTTCCCAAAATGATATCCACATTATCCATCCACAAAATGAGGAGGGTGGTCTTGCACACCTTGCTTCCCAGTTGGATGGGTATGTTGCGGTTTAGTTGGTTTGTTGCAATTTTTGCCCCCAGGCGTTGCAATCATGAAAGCCCCTTGGGTATGGTAGAAAGGTAGTTGACATTTGACACTGAACTCCTGGCTAATGAAGCTATGCGATGCACCAGAGTCAAAGAGAATCAATGCAGATTGATTAAAAACGAAAAAGTACCAGTCATGACGGGTGCTCCTTCGGGTAGCTCCTCCAGAGTAGTGAAGTTGAGCCTCCCTTGCTTGACTTGCACCTTTTGCTTCCTCCCTTTTTCTTGGTTAGGTGCTGGCATCTATCTTGGTTGATTCCGTGGGCAATCCTTGGCATAGTGGCCTGCGTTGCCACACGTGAAGCATTTGTTTCCATTCCCTTGGCGGAATTGTTGTTGTTGTTGCTGCTACTGTCGATGGGGCTGATTATTCCTTGGAGCGGGAGCGGGGAAACAGTTGGGTGCTTGATGCTGTTGCTATCGCTAGGGCTTGCTGTTGGGATCCCCTACTTTGATTGTTGGAGACAATTCGGAACCTCTGAGGTGGAGCTGAGGACCCTGACATTGGTACCTTCCTCTTCTTTTCTGCCCGGTGGGCTAAGATGCAGTCTTCCTGTGAAATGGCAAGGTTGACTAGTTCATTGTAGCTGTCGGCACAAAAACAGTGTTGAGGCGCTCACAGAGCTTGGTGTTGAGCCCTCGTCGGAAACGGTCCCTCTTCTTTTCATCAGAGTCTGCATGATAACCCGCATATTGGCACAGGTCATTGAAAGCCTGGGCATATTGCAGCACGGTGCGGGTCCCCTGAGTCAGTGCCAAGAAATCATTAAGCTTGTGATCCAATATCCCTATAGGAATGTGGTGTCCTCTGAAAGCAATCTTGAATTCCTCCCACGTCACCACGTGGTCAGCGGGTAGCATGGCGAGGAAATGGTCCCACCATGTCCTTGCAGGTCCACGGAGCTGCTGTGCGGTGAAGCGAGTCTTCGTGGCGTCAGGGCAAGCTCCCGTAAGAAGTGGGAACTTAGACTCCACGACCCTGAGCCACACATCAAAGTCTTGTGGGTCTTCTGCCTTGGTGAACACCGGCGGTTGGGTGCTCAAGAACTCCTGATATGTAGCTACAGCCGGTGGGCGTTGCTGCTGTCCTCCACCAAACTGCTGAGGGTAGGGCTGGCGCTGCACCAGCTGCCGCATGATCTCATTTTGCTGAGCCATAAGTTCTTGCATTGTTGGAGCTGGGGAAGGTGGGGGGAACCTACTCATTTTGTCTGCGATGAGGTCTAGCTGCCATCTGAAAACATAAATTTTGTCGTTGTTACCTCGATTCAGGGTCCCAAACAGTGACTTTCTATCATGAGAAGAAAAATCACATAAAATTATATTGAACCAAATGAGGATTAACCATTCATTCATTGCATCTTTCATACAAGTTGCTATGGGTTACATCATATTAGGGGATCCACCCTAAAGCCTAGTTCAAAAGTTGGTACCAAAGCTAAGCTTACGTGGTTTTCCTGTTCTCCTAACATGTTTAAATCTAACCCATCTAACCCTGATTGGTAGAGGCAACATTGGACGCAGGTGTAGGGGGCACTCCGGAGGGAGCCACGTTCGGACCGAAAGCTGGCTCTATTTCCTCAGGATCCTCCTCTCCCTCACTGCCTGCCTCTTTATCGCTCATGTCTTGGTGGTGCATTTCTAGGTGAACGTTGGCCCCCTCAAGCTCCTCCTGCACATCATGGAGCTGGTTTTCTAGGATCTCGATGGTGTTGTCCTGGATTTCCACCTGCTGCTCCAATGCTTGGATGCGATTGCTCATCTGTTCCACCTGTAGATCTTTCTCCACCAAGTCCGAAGACAAGTAGACCACGAAGTCCTCCCTATCGTCGAGGGTGATCTTTGCAGCTTGAGCGAGCCCAGTGAGGTGCGTCATGGCGTCGCTTGGAAAGGCCTATAGGCAGTACAGTGCACTCATGCACTGGACGGTGATTCTCCTAACCTGGTCGGGATGCATGGCCCACACATCCTTCACATGGCTCACTCTGTTACACCACATCGGGTCATCCCTCTTCTCGGCGGGGAAGAGTCCAAGTGGGTGCATCATCATCTCTAGGGGGTGATATCCTCAGAAGGTCGTCAAAGCTTTTAGTGTTGTGGCCTCAGTGATGCCGTCCTCCCTAAACCCAAGAGTTTCAAAATCAAGTGAACGACACCCAGGCTACAGAGGGTGAGACTCCAGGGTTAGCCAAACCCTACAACGTAGCAACCGATGCTCCTCGTACAACTGTACCGTGTATATAGGGGGTGTGGGGTATCCAACGGAGCAGAGCACCTCCCACAAGATAGAGGGAAAGCCCTCTCGGGAAAGGTAGTCAAAGCTGAAGCGGGTGTCTCCTCCATCGGCGGGGGTGGGTGAAGACATCTATGAAAGAGGGTTAAGTGTAAGTGCTAAGGTAGCGAGGAGGAGATAAGTGTGCTTGAGTTAAAGGAGGTTGGTCCACTTAGATTAATCTATTCCAACTTATTTTCCTGCTACTCATTCTTAACTAATGTTGTTAGGGGTCATGATTCAATGCACTTTCTTCAACTTTTAATTATTCCTGTTCTATAATGCATGCTTGCTTGAATGAACGTCCTCTCATCGATCATAGGGGTGCTCCTAAGGCATCCCTCCTATCCTAGTGTCGGCCTCTATGGCCTATTTATATAGCCACCTATCTGCCCCACTATTCTTAAGGCCTTTCACCCTAAGTCTAGCGTTCTAGTCCTGACGATCCAACACTGGTTTCTAAGCAAATTTTTATTTTTGAAAAGTTGGCACTCATGACTTATTAATTCCTCTGTAATGGTATTCGCTCCGATAACAGCTGTGGCAGAACCGCCTAGATTATTCCAGCTTAAGTGCTCGAGTCGCACCTTAGAGGCAGCAACACACTTAAATTGGAATGACCCGTTAGTTCTTCAGATCTCGTCCGATAGAGCCACGTACCAAGGATCAAGTACCATTAGCTCACACAATGGTGAGACTCAAAGAGAATACAATAAACATGAAACCACAAATTAAAGTACTTGAGTTATTACATAAATCGGAGTTCGATAAAAGATAACAAGTTCTTAATAGTGCAGCGGATAATCGATAATGTCAGTACTAAAGAATAGGGCAAGGCCTAGCCCACTACGCCTCCTGGTCCTCTCCTGCCGAGACGGCATCCCACTCGATCGTCCAACCCGGTGGTGGGGTGGAAGGCCAAGTCACACCATCAACCACGTCCTACAATGTGAGGAGTCTGCTCTTCTACCTCTAGGCCATGAAGTTGTTTGGCTGAGGGGGTTTGTTTTGCCAAAAGCACTAGCTGAGTCTAAAAAATAGTTTTAGCTTTTCCCGTGCTACTATGCACTGAGTCTGGGAAACCTTACAAAGAAGCCCTTGTACTTTCCTGTAATTGATGCGCAGTCCAGAGAACTTATAAATTGGATAAATAAATATGGAAATGAATTTTTAATGTAAAAATAAATGCTAGAACTTGTTTAATTCATAGAAAATTCATACTTAGTCCAAATTAATCCATTCCAGTTCTTATAATTTTGTAATAATGTTGTTTATCACATAGTGTCTCTGTTTTGACATGAAAACCATATTAAAATTTATCTCTTAATTAATCTTGTATCAAATACATAAAACCTTTAGAAATTCATAACTTAAAATCCATAACTCCAAAATTAATGATTCATGTTCCTATGATCTTATTTTAATATGTAGATTATTAATATGTATTTTGCATATATGTTTGGTGTGATGCTAATTTCCTCTATATACTATGCTTGTTTGTATTGTGGCGAGTAGAAGAGCCAGTGGCTGAGGATCCCGCTGTTCAGCAGGTAGAAGTTGCTGAGCAGGAGCTCATTGAAGGAAAGTTGTGCCCTTGACCACTTTTATACCCAATAATATTCTTTATTATCACTTATTCATGCATAGGTTTAATTTTGATGGGACCCAATAGGTCACCCTAGACTGGTTATCCTTTTTACCTTGTTCACCCCTGAATGATTTGGGTAGTTTTGCTATTGCTCTATATGGTTTTGGGTTTAATATTACATTATGTCCATGTTCCAATTATTCTGTTATTTTATTTATATTCATGTCAAGATCATTATTTTTAATCGGAACTTGTAGCTTAACTTGAGAACCACATGCCACCACAAGGGTGGAATGGGACGCCCTTGGCTGACTAACTAGGAAAGCTAGTGGAGGTCTACCTTACCCGATAGGGGCAAGAGCAGTAGGGAAGTAGGCGTGTAGGGAGGTTCCTGAGTTGATTTTGCTGCGATGGCGGTCAGACGAGGAATTCCTGCATTGCTCTTCCTAGAAACTGTAGCGGGTTTTTTGAAGCTAGTGGAACTAGATAAAGGCCTCGTAGTGTTACCCTGCCTCGCTTCCTTGGTAGAGGCGTATGGGAGTCGTGATCCCTTGGCAGATGGGTGACATGACTTGTGGGTAGAGGGTACAACCTCTGCAGAGTGTAAAACTGGTATACTAGTCATGCTCGCGGTCATGAGCAGCTCAGGACTCTCGCATGATTAAATTATGAAACTAAATTCAACTTGTCATTTGCATTGCATGGGATTATTTATTAATTTTGTTCTATTATCTCTATTATTGTTTGGTATTTACTTACATTTAGTAACTGCTAATAAAATTTGACCAACTTATTAAAAGCAACGCTCAGCTTTAACCCCTATTGTTGATCAGCCTTACACATCACATGAACTCTTACCTTTGGTGAGTTTATGCACATTATTCTCCACGACTTGTTGAGCTATGATCTTTTGTGAGCTCACACTTGCGATATATAAACCCCCTCATAGGAGAAGAACAGGTGGCCCAGGAGGAGCCGCACAACGAGGAGTTTGACTTGATCTAGGTGTCGTCCCCCAGTTGAATTTATGGCGCCAAGGATGGATTTTAGTTCGTTTTATATTTATCTTTTATTTTGTAAGACTTCCGCTATGTAATAAGTACTTTTATGATATTGTGACATTTATCTCTATACACTCTGTTATTGTATGTGTTGTCTTCTTTGGCGCATATATGAGATGCACCCGGCTTTATCCCTTAAATCTAGGTGTGACACCAGGACCCATGGCACAATATTTTGCAAGGAAGCCACCATAGACCTTGGAGAAGCTCCTCCAACAAATGGACGAGTACATCAGAGCTGACAATGACTTTCGGCAGAGAAGGGAAGAAGCCTACAGATACTTCGAGATGACCAGGGGCTTCGAAGGAAGAATCCACCCTAAGCATGTCAGGATGATCCATAATCCTAGCTCAAGAGATGACAGGGGAAATCATACTCAAGGTAATCAGCACAGCTCCCAATCATCAGGGACACAACAAAGCTCCTTCAGGCCACCAGCTCCAAGAGGCAGTGCGAGGAGAAGCTTCGGATGAAGGTATGGTAATCAGCCTAGGAGACTGTTATGCCTATTCTATGGGGAAAATAAGGGACACACGACAAGGACGTGCCAAGGAATGATCCAAAAGCAGAAGGAAATCGTTGAAGCTGAAGCATGGCAGAACACGCCGAAGCATGTCTTGCATACTGCTTCATGTTATTCTCCATATATCCTTGAGTATGTGGGCAATCAACAGCCTACGACGTTTGTTGCTTCGGCGAGTCACTCCCAAGCCTCATGGGCTCAGTTGCCACCACCGCTACCACTGGCGCCTACCTTGATCCATAACCAACAGCCAGAAGGGCATCTCCAAGCACAGCAGCAGTGTGATACTCGGGAGGAATCCGAAACTCGCACAATCAACAACATTGTGCCCGAGTCAAGGCATATCTACTGAGTGTCTTAATCCAATGTGTCTTTACCCTTTTTTCCTTTATATTTTTTCTTCTCAAAAGACAATACAAGGAGGTTTAACCTTCAGCTTGATGTAATAAGTCTATGGTTACACCATCGAGTGTAACAAAAAAGTATCACCAAGCTCCAAAGTCGTTCCTAAGGGGATGCAGAGCTAAGATACCACCTAAGTGAAAGGTGAAGAAGCTCCAAAGTCGTTCCTAAGGGGATGCAGATCTTAAATGTCACCTAAGTCAAAGGTGAAGAAGCTCCAAAGTCGTTCCTAAGGGGATGGAGAGCTTAGCTTCAAAGTCGTTACCAAGGGAATGCAGAGCTGAAATTCCACCTAAGAAAAAGGTGAGAGACTCCAAAGTCGTTCATAAGGGGATGCAGAGTCTTATCGTTTATGTTTCGCGCGCTAACATCATTTGCATCTTGCCATCACATCATATTGCATCATGACATCACATCATACATCATTTTGCATCAACAAAAGCAGTGGAAAAATTGGAATTTCTCCTATAGCTTCGGCAAAAGATTTGTGGAAGAGTATTAAAGGTGCATGTTTCATGCTTGAAACTATTGCCACGTGAAATTTATGCTTTCAACAATATTCCTACGCAATAACTACACCAAGAATCAAGCATCATACATCAGCTTCGGCAAAGAAGGGGGATTTCTTTCTGAAGCGTGAAAAGAAGGGAAGTTGTTTTTTCGCCGCAGGCTCAAAAACGGTATGTACGAAGGTTCCATGCTTCATACAGAAATATATTACATCAATATACATACAAATTGTTTACAAGTGTTTCTTATAAAACTAAGGATCATTTCCTAGGGCATTTAACTAGGAAAAATACAAAGATTTTAGTCCTCCTTAAGGTCTTTATCGGCAGCTTCGTTCAGAAGCTTATCGACAACTTCGTCAATAGCGTCATTAGCAATTTTGATAATGTCCAACGCCTCTTTGACGGATGGGTCAGCTTCAGGATTGTATGGTTCGGGAGCTGGAGAAAGCTCAGATGCATTGAGGCACAAATATTTGTCAGTGTCGAAGATGAAAAACTTATGAAAAAAGTTAAAAAATGCATAACTATAAGTCTAGCCTGCTCGGCAGCTTCTTTAGCCCCTTTGCCACTTCTGAAGCATCATTAGATTCCTTTTCATTTCTTTTGATGGCTTCATCGTCGATTTCTTGTCCACCCTTAAGCTATACTTTGGAGTAAAATTTCCCACCTAGGGTAGTAGCTTCGGCTGAAGGGTTTCTGATATCATCATCTCAGAAGGCGAAGTCTAACTGAGCTACAGCCTTAGCATGATCGCAACCAGCCTTCTCCAAGATGGACGTGGCCCCACAGGCACTAGTAAAGGCACCAAAATCTCCTCGATCAGTAAGAACTTCTTTGAAAGCTTCAAATTCACTATTTATCCATTGAATGATCTTATCAGGATTTCCAAGAATAAATTTCTGCTCAGAGGAATAGGCTCCAACCTTAGCAAAATTGTTCCTTAAATTCTTAGCGCATTCCAAGGATATTTCATAACATTTTTCTTTGGCGGCACGAAGCTCATCAGCATTCTTTTGCGCTCTTGATCTTTCGATTTCGCATATCTCATGCTTCACCACTTGAACCTCAAACTTTTCAGTTGCTTCGGCAACCTTCCTCTTTAGTTCTTGTACTTCGACTTCATGAGCTTCGGTTTGAGCGGTAAGTCTGGCCTCGCTAGATTTCAATCTATCCACTAAAGAGAGTAATATTTTATCCTTTTCAAGAGCTTCGTTTTTTAATGTAATAATTTCTGAACAAAGGTTCCCAAGAGCTATTCGACATCTCTCATCCTATGCATCTTTCTAGGCCTTCAAAGCCTTGCTTAGAATCAGGCCCTGGAAAACGAAGAGTGACCACGTAAAGACGGCAAGAAAAACCATAAAAATAGTTTATCGTAGCACACATTGCAGAATGACAAATCAAAGTATACACACCTTCAGGCTGTTGTAAGCAAGACTGTGTGCAAGTTGATCCTTCGACATTGCAGACAGGCCATGTTCAAGATATCCTATGTTGTCTATTATTTCCTGACAGACATTTATCTCTTTACTGTCTGGTAGATAGTAAAGGAAGTCATCTTCATCATTTCCACCATATACCAAGGACCCTCGGGGGTATTTCAGATCCTGGGCATAGTGTTGCACTTCGGCAATCTGCTCTTCTAATAGTTGCTTTCCCAAAGCATGTCGAACAATATAGTCCAAATCACCCTAGGAAGATGCTTCGGGAGCAGGCACTGAGGGTTTCTCTGGAAGGCTCTCTTCTGTAAGATTTTCTGGTATAGCTTCCGAAGGTCCCGCCTCGGCATGGGCAGACGTGCTGGCAGTAATCATCTCTGGAACATCTTTAGTTTTACTCCCAGAAGCTTCGTCAGAAGAAGGAGGCAGCGTTTTCACAGATTCTAGAATAGCTTCCAAGACACTAGCCATCCTCCTTTTCCTTGGAGTTCCTGTGGTAGCTGGCAGCTTCGGTAGTACTATTACTTTCATCTTCGGCTACTCTGGTACTTTTTCTGCTACCTTTTCTGGCTCTGGCTCTCTGGCCGGGTCTGCAATAGTTCCAATAGGCACAACAGGAACAATCTATATGTCTAGGATGTTGTTTCCACCCTTTCACCTAACTTCGGCACATTGACCGTCTCGATGTGCCTGGGTCTACGTGTCAAAACTGTGATTTTCTTTGATCTCGACACACCAGTAAATGCCGAGGTAGCGGCTTTCCTTTTCGTCCCTTGCTTTCGGGTGGGATAGCAGTAGTCTGGGTAAACGAACCCGATAACATCAAACACTCTGTTCAACCTCTTTTTGCCGCGAGCGTCGAAAGTAGTTGTCATAGCTTCGTCTTCTGCCTTCGAATACGCTCCAAGTATCTCTTCACTTGTTGCTTCTATGGCATCCAACCAATCATCATTTGGCTCGTCAAACTGGTTCCTGAACTGAAAAGTGTACTTTAGATAAACCAAGCCACCCTGGCTAGAGCCAGCGGCGGCCTCCTTCAGCATTTCCCACTCGCTCGCAAGAGGCCATACTTTGTAAGCAATATGCTCTTGAACTAAGTCTCTTCTGCCAATATAGGTGCACAATGTGTTGAAAGCAGCATAGCACGCTTGCGCATCATTCCCAAGTGCAGTGGGTGGTCTTCTAATGCCGAAGCGAGACCATATAGGGCGTTGAATAATCCCTCTCACATCTTCCCTCTGACTTGGGTCATTCTTCACGTAAAACCATTCCTGCATCCAAGAGCCTGGCCACCTCTTCTAAACGTGGGCACAGGATAACTCGCCTCAGATCGAGGCACGAAGCTATAACAACCAAAATTGTTGTGATATTGTTCATTTTTGGTCGCCTTCGTCTGATAAGATAGCTCATGAATATTGCAAAAACAGCTTGCATCTGGTTCTAGTCCTTGGCTCCTCATGGCCCAGATAAAAATCCCCACTATAATAAGAGCTTCGGGGTAATCTGATGAAGGTATATCTCAAATGTTTTCAAAACATCGACTAGCATCTTATGAAGCGGGAAACGAAGCCCAGTCTTCATGAAGCTCCTGAAGACTATCACTTCATCGCTTTCTGGCAGGGGAACGGTGTCCTCTCCCCTAGCCCTAACTATAGATACATCACGAAAGTATTTCCCCTTCATCAATTCAATCTGACCTTGCTTGATGGTGGATTTCCCAAAAACAACGTGTGTTGGGGGCCTTCGTCCTCCGAAGGTCCTCAAAAACATAATTTAACAATGTCTTCCAAGCATGGCTTATGGATAGGTACCTTCGGATTCAGGTTAAAAGCATACACGATGAGAAGAGCATGATCATGACGAAGGTTGTCGTTGCTCCGAAGTTATGCGCAAGGGAGCTTCGGCTCAATCGCGGAAAAAGGAACTGACTTAAAGGGGAAAAGGCTATCTAGTCCTCATAGATTTTTCTATAAGTCAATAGTAAATGTAAAGGGCATGACTGTAATTTCTCACAGGATGTGTCCTGTGCCTATAAATAGATGAACAGTACCCCCGTACTGTTCACGCTGACTTGTACTGACGGTTGTACTTTTTGCCTTCTATCGAGTCAAAGGTACATCTGTAATTCAACATTGACTCTGTCTTTTTAGAATAATATAATGATAATGAATTAATAATGTTATGTGATTGCTTATCTTGCCTCTTATATTTCATATGCTTTTTCTATTATTAGCATATATCGCGTTTATGAAGGTATGTCCTTCATAACCTTCGTCTAAAGATCATTATATCCTAAGGGAAATAATGCTTCGAAGTACGAAGGATATTGACATTTAACATTTTGGGTTGCCTTGTTCTTAATTCAAAGCATTTGAGAACAAGTCCCCAACATTGGTGCCCACCTCCGGTGAACCCTTTTCGACCACCTTCGGTAAGCACTGACCTTCGTCATGCCGCCGAAGAAAGCTTCAGCACCAGGGACCACTGCACTGTAGCCGCTGGACCCAAACCAAGAAACTCTTTCTCTTCGAGAGGCTCGAAGCCAGAAGAGGAAAGCCACCAGTCCAACACTCTAGGCGGAGGAGTTGGACCAAGAGATCAGGGACATGGAGATCATCCATCAGCAAGTACAAAGAAAGAAGGAGAAGATGGCGCGACTGGCTGATCTCCGAAGAAAGATCAACGAAGTCACTGAAGAAGTGCGTCATCTTGTTCAAGATGAACAAGATTGAAGGCCCCAACACAGGGAACTTCATCAAGAAGGCTTATTCAACGAGGATGGATGGTATGATGATTTTAATCATGATGCCTTTACTTTTGATGATGCTTCTCCCTTGGCAGCAGAACTGTAGGCTACCCCATGGCCCCCATCATACAAGCCACCTCAGCTCCTCATGTATGATGGGCACTCAGATCCAAAGCAGTTTCTGATGAGCTACGAAGCAACTATATCTTCGTATGGGGGCAATACTGCAGTCATGGCAAAGTCCTTCGTCATGGCAGTCCGGAATGTAGCCCAAACATGGTATTCTTCTCTTCGGCTAGGGACTATCACGTCGTGGCAGAAGCTTAAGGACATGTTGGTTACTAGCTTCCAAGGCTTTCAAACGAAGCCGGTCACAGCTCAGGCTCTGTTCCAATGCACACAAGATCACGAAGAATACCTTCAGGCATATGTACGAAGGTTCTTGCGATTGAGGGCACAAGCGCCTACGGTGCCCAATGAGATTTTCATTGAGGCTATGATCAAGGGTCTTCGTCCAGGACCTACTGCCCAATATTTCGCTAGAAAGCCTCCACAAACTTTGGAGAAGCTGCTTCAGAAGATGGATGAGTACATCCGAGCTGACAATGATTTTTGCCAAAGAAGGGAGGAAGCTTACAGATTCTCCGAAATGACCAGAGGCTTCGGAGGAAGAATCCATCCGAGGCCTATCAGGTCAATCCATAACTCCACTCAAAGTGACGACAAAGGAAGTCAGTCTCAGATGTCACAATATACCCCACAATCTTCGGGGCAACAACAAAGCTCTTTTAGGCCACCAGCTCCAAGGGGCAGAGGCGCCAGGGGCTTCAAAGGAAGATTTGGGGATTAGCCTAGAAAGATCTACTGCTTATTCTGTGGTGAGGACAAGGGCCATACTATAAGAATGTGCCACGTCACCATTCAAAAGCAAAAAGAGATAGCAGAAGCCGAAGCTCGGTAGAATCAGCCGAAGCAGGTCTTGCACACTACTTCGTGTCACTCTCCTTACATACCAGAGTATGTGAACAATCATCCTGCAGCTTCTATCGCTTCGGCTAGCCATTCACAGGCTTCCTGGCCACAACTCCCGCCTCCGCCACCACTACAACCGACCTATTCCCGAAGCTAGCAGCCAGAAGGGCGCTAGCACTCTCAGCAGCAACGGGAATTCAGGGAGGAATCTGAAGCTCGCACAGTCAACAGTATTGTGCCAGAATCAAAGCACATCTATTGAGAGATATCCTACCTCTGAAACATTTTTACGTTCATTGTCATTTTGTTTTTAATAAGGAACAATCAATGTAAACCTACTTTTAATTTCTTGTAATAGCTTTGCTCCTGTCAGAATGAAATATATCTTCTTCACAGACTTACGAAGCTCAAAAAATGCTGAAGCTCAAAACACGTTCCTAAGGGAATGCAGAGCTAAAAATCGTAGTGCAAGTTTCACCGAAGCTACAAAAAGTCGTTCCTAATGAGCGCAGCGTAAGTTTGCCGAAGCTACAAAAAGTCGCTCCTAAGGGAGCGCAGTGTAAGTTTTCTGCTCAAAAGTCATTCCAAAGGGAATGTAGAGCCAAATACCGCCGAAATATAAGGCGAAGTGCGAAAAGTCAACGCGAAAAATACCGCCGAAATAGAAGGCGAAGAAGTTCAAAAGACGTTCCTAAGGGGATGCAGAACTTACACCGAAAAATAAGCGGTGAAGCCGAAAAATAAGCGGCAAAGAGATTTTGATCGTTCCTAAGGGGACGCAGAGATTGTGTGTTTCAGCGTGGGTGTGTGTCTTCGGCATTAGCATCATTCTTTGCATCATATCATCACATCATATCGCATAGCATCACATCATATATCATATCACACCAATGACACGAATTGGAAACGAAGTCGATCTTCGGAAGAATGCTTTACAAAAATGAAAAGGTGCTAAGGCACAAAGTAAGCTGAGAATTACAGCTTCATCAGCTCTAATGTGGAAGAAGAGAACTGTTGTTTACGAAGCATTGATGTTTTTACGGAGCTTGGATGTTCTTTATGAAGTGTGCATATTCTCACGAAGCATAAATATTCTTCTTTACAAAGCATGAAAAGAAGAGAAGGTGTTTTTCGCCGAAGGATCAAAAACGGTATGTATATAAAAGTTTCATGCATCGCAAAGAAGTAAATTGCAAAATGGTTTACATATTAGATTCAAAACTATACACATAAAAAATTACAGACTTAGTTCAACAAATGTTACATTAATCACCTAAGAACGTTTTTATAATAACTACTATTCTTCCTTCAGAACCTTCTCCGCAACTTCGTTAAGCAATTTGTTAATGACTTCATCAACAATAGATTCGGCTATGTTGATAATTTCTATTGCTTTCTTCATTTCTGGGTCGGCCAGGGGGTCGAACGGCTCCGGTGGAGGAGGTAGTTCAGCTGCGATAGAAAAAATCAATCAGTTCGAAGCCACGAAAACAAACGACGAAGCTAAAAGCCATTAAACGATACCTAACTGTCTCTCGCGCTCTACAGCTTCCTCAGCTTTTTTCGCTGCTTCTCGAGCGTCATGAATATCTTTTTCGCTTTTCTTCATTATTTCGTGAGCCATTTCTCGACCGCCATTTTCCCAGATGTCAGTGAAAAATTTGCCGCCCATTAAACTTGCTTCGGCCGAGGGATCCTTTGTGTCATCCACAGAGAGGGCAGCTTCGGCCTGGGCCAAGGTTTTAACATGATTGCAACCCGCCTTCTCCAAGATGGCTGAAACTCCTCTCGCACCAGAGAACGCGCAGACATCCCCACGATCACTTAAAATTTCCTCAAAGGCTTCGACTTCTCCGCTAATCCACTCGATAACACCCTCAGGGTCACCTCGTATGAAGTTATCTTCGTTTGAATAGGCGCCCACGTTGGCGAAGCTAGCCTTTATCTTCTCCACGCAGCCCAAAGATTTTTCAAAACAACTTTCCTTGGATGCGCGAAGTTCTTCAACTGTTTTTTCTAAATAGTTTTCCCAATATTCACTGGCCTCTCGGTTAGCTTCTGTGACAACGCATTTTCTTTGGCCTCAGCTAATTGTTTCCGAAGGTCCTCAATCTCATTCTTTTGGACCTCAGCTTGAGCTTTGGAACTAGCTTCGTCTTCTTTTACTTTGTTTACCAATGAAATTAATATCTTGTCTTTTTCAAGGCCCTCGTTCCTTAGTTCAATCACCTCTGAACGAAGGTTGTTCAGCGCCATTGTATACCCTTCATCTTCAATGTTTTTCTGTGCTCTAAGGGCATTGCTCAGGAAAAGATTAAGTATAAACAAATGAAGTAATTCATTTTTAAATACAAAATTGACTTTCATACCTTTATGCTATTATATGCTAAGCTGTCAGCCAGTTCATCCTTTGATAGTATTGAAAGGCCATCTTCTAGCTTCAGAAATCTGAAGCTTCTACCCATCTCACGGCAGACGGATATCTCTTTACTATCCGGGAGATAGTACAAAAAATATTCCTCCCCGCTGCCATTAAACACTAATGCCCCCTTCGGGTATTTCAATTTTTGGGCATAATGTTGAGCTTCTCGTTCTTCTTCCTTAGAGAGTCCCTTTCCCGAAGCATGGCGGATGATGTAATCAATACTCTCTTTTAAAGCTTCGGGAGCAGGAGTGGCAACCTTTTAAGGCGAAATTTGCTCTGTGGCCTTTTCTTCTGTTGCCTTTTCTTCAATTTCCACAGGCTTTTTCTCAGCGGGCTCTGAAGGCCCAGCTTCGGTACCAGCTTGGATTACTGCAGCTTCAATTTCGGTTGGCTTTGTTCCAGCTTCGGTTTGCGCTTTCGCGGCTTCGGCAGTTTTCCTTGAAGGAGTAGAGTTCAAAGTCTTTACCGTTTCTAAAACATCTAGTACATTAGCCATCCTTCTCCTCTTGGGAGATGTGGCAGAACTTTTTTGTGCCTTCGGCGCTGTTACTTCTGATGAAGGGATTAAAATTTCTAACACTTTTGTTTCTCCAATATTTGACTCTTCAGCCTTATCCTTATCAGTCTTCGACTTAGGTAGATCAACCGAAGGCGCCTTCGGCATTATAGCTGGCTCTTCAGCCTTCTACGTAGGAGGAATGGTTTCTCTTGGTTTAGCAGCTGAAGAAGCCTCCCCGCCAAACTCAGGCACCACGGTCGGTTTAATATAGCGTGGCCGGTGGGTAAGGACCTTCAACTTTTTGCCCTTCGATGCAGGCTTGTCTGGAGTGGCCGATGCAGCAGTTTTCCTCTTCTTTCCCTGTCCTCGCAGCGGATAGCGGTAGTCGGGGTAAACAAAACCAATGGCATCAAAAACTCTGTTCAATCTCTTTTTCCCCGGCCTCCGAAGGCTGTGGATAATGCATTGTATTCCGCCTTGGAATAAGATTCAAGCAGTTCATCACTTGTAACTTCGATGCATTTTAGCCAGTCATCGTTTGGTTCATCGAATTTATCCCCATATCTGAATGTGTACTTCAGCCAGACAAGTTCACCTTCACTAGATTCAGTGATTGTCTCCTTCGGCATTTCCTAGCTCTCTACAAGTGGCCATACTCTAAATGCTATGTGCTCTTGAATTAAATCTCTCGTACCAATAAAGAAGCAGACAGTACCAAATGCCTTCTGACATGCTTCGGCGGCTTCGTCAATTTCAACCTTCGGCCTTCGGAGGCCGAAGCGGGACCAAATGGTGCGCATAATAACTTCCTTAATATCTTCTCTTGCTTTCAAGTCATTCTTCACGTAAAACCATTCCTCCATCCAGGCCCTGGGCCACCTTTTCCGGAATGTTGGCACCGGGTAGCTTGCGTTGGGGCGGGCGATAAATCTTTAACATCCGAAATTGTTATGATATTGTTCTTTGCCCATGGCCTTCGTCTCGTATACAAGTTTGTGCATACTGCAAAAGCATTTTGCACTTGGCTCTAGTCCCAGGCTTCTCACAGCCCAAACAAAAATCCTCATTCTAATAATAGCTTCGGGGGTTATCTGATGAAGGTAAATCTGATAAATTTTCAGCACTTCGACCACAAACCTGCTCAATGGAAACCGAAGCCTAGCCTTGAAGAAACTTCGGTAAATCATAACTTCGTCTTCCTCAGGGGCAGGGACGTTGTTGTCTCCACCAACTCTCACAATAGACATATCCCGAAAGTACCTTCCTCTCATATTATCAAGATGACTCTATTTAATTGTTGATTTCCCAAAAATTGTATGACTCGACCTCCACAGCCGATCCTCATAATCTTCTCCCCCGCTTTCAGCATCATAATCATCACTGTCACCGGTATCTTCAGACAGGCCTTCTAGTATTTCCTTAGTAATATTCACTGTATTTGATTTTGCCATTGACTCGATAAACCTAGCTATGTAAGGATTTGCAGCCTTCTTTTCCTCAAAGAGCTTCTCCTCTTCAGTTAACTTCGTCTTAGCAGCAATCTCCTTGTCTTGAGACATTTTCTCCTTCGGAAATGACAAAAATGTGTCTTTTAAACCGAAGCTTAGGAAGCTTGAGAAACTAGCAAGCGTTAGTGAGCAAGAGCTATAAAATTGAGAAAACAAAGCAAATGGCACAAGCAGCGTACCAAATATGGTTGGTGCGAGCTCTTATTTATACGCTTGGCATGCTCCAAATTGGAGGGTCCCATCTGTCATTGACTGTTGCTATTCTAGCAAAGGGAAGGTGTTTTTTCGGACCTTCGGCTTAAGGCCTTCGTCCATGTCGCAGTCTGAATTCGTTATCTTAAACAAATTAATGTTGCGAGGGGCTACTGTTGGGGGCCTTCGTCCTCTGAAGGTCCTCAAAAACGTAATTTAACAATGTCTTCCAAGCATGGCTTATGGACAGGTACCTTCGGATTCAGGTTAAAAGCATACACAATGAGAAGAGCATGATCGTGACGAAGGTTGTCGTTGCTCCGAAGCTATGCGCAAGGGAGCTTCGGCTCAATCGCGGAAAAAGGAACCGACTTAAAAGGGAAAAAGGCTATCTAGTCCTCATAGATTTTTCTATAAGTCAATAGTAAATGTAAAGGGCATGACTGTAATTTCTCACAGGCTGTGTCCCGTGCCTATAAATAGATGAACAGTACCCCCGTACTATTCACGCTGACTTGTACTGGCTTCTGCGTCACGCTTGTACTTTTTGCCTTCTATCGAGTCAAAGGTACATCTATAATTCAACATTGACTATGTCTTTTTAGAATAATATAATGATAATGAATTAATAATGTTATGTGATTGCTTATCTTGCCTCTTATATTTCATATGCTTTTTCTATTATTAGCATATATCGTATTTATGAAGGTATGTCCTTCATAACCTTCGTCTAAAGATCATTATATACTAAGGGAAATAATGCTTCGAAGGACGAAGGATATTGACATTTAACATTTTGT
This sequence comes from Zea mays, assembly GCF_902167145.1. Taxonomy (NCBI): domain Eukaryota; kingdom Viridiplantae; phylum Streptophyta; class Magnoliopsida; order Poales; family Poaceae; genus Zea; species Zea mays. The sequence continues at coordinate 116,554,313 of NC_050096.1, forward strand.
GTTGTCTTGTTCTTAATTCAAAGCATTTGAGAACAAGTCCCCAACAACGTGGCTAGGTCTCCACAGCCGATCTTCGACATTCTCATTCTCATTCTCACTCTCAATATCAAAGCCTTCACTATCGCTTGAATCACCAGATAGCCCAGCCAATATTTCGTTGGTGATCTTCTTCACATTGGTCCTTTCCATGGCTTCGTAGAAGCCATCGAGTTTGGGGTCAGTGCTCTTCTTGTCTTTGGCCATTTCGGTGATGGTCGCGTTAGAAAGCCGAATCTCGCAAACAATTAAACTCAGAGAACAGAAAAACTAAACAACAATTGTAGCACGAAAGCTAGATGGCATGCAAATTATTTGCGACATAGCCTTATATATATATATACTGAGAGCCTCACAGCTCGGGGGGGCCTACGGGTCAGAATGATTCGCTATTCTAGCGAAGGGAATGTGTTTTTTCGGACCTTCGGCTAAAGGCCTTTGTTCATGTCACAGTCTAAATTTGTTACAATAAAACAAATTAATACTTCGAGGGGCTACTGTTGGGGGCCTTCTCCTTCTGAAGGTCCTCAAAAACATAATTAACCATTTGTTTTTAGCATAAGATATTACAGGAAGCTTCGTTTTCAGGATGCAAGCCTCTTTCTCATGAAGAAGGCACACGAGACGAAGATAGATCAAAAGAGGATAAGAGTAAACGCCGAAGCTATCACCAGATGGACAGCTTCGGCTCATAACGAAGATGAAGTATAATGATGATGCTGACCGAAAGAGGAAAAGACTATTTAGTCCTTAATGACTTGTATTATGATCATATGTGAATATTGGGGACATAAATGTACTTTTACCCGGGCTGCGTCCCGTGCCTATAAATAGATGGATAGTAGCACCATATTGTTCATGTTGAATTGTAATCACTCTCTCGCGTCTTCATCTTCAAGCAAGCCGAAGGTATCAATGTAATATGAATTCTGTTAATATTCATACATGTTTTAAGGAATGCAAATCTGAATGAATTATTGAGATGCAGTTAGTATCTTCATCCCTTTGCATTCCCATTTACACATTAAAATGATGAAGGTATGTCCTTCATGACCTTCGTCTGATGAGCATTATATCCTCAGGAAGATAATGCTTCGGAAGATGAAGGTCCCTAATAATTAAAAATTGTGTTGCCTTGTTCTTGACTCACAGTATTTGAGAATGAGTGACCAACAACTTCTTCTCCTCTGTTTTGTAGCTTTCCTATTTTGGCTCAAACATGCACCAAAAGTGACATTTTCACAACAAATATGTTATATATCCAACCAATTGCCAAAAACATTCCAAAGGGTGTATGAAACATATTTAAATGCTCAAACCTTTCATACTTAATATTTATCTGAATATTGCCCTTTTTGTCTAATTTGAACTTTCTGTTGACCTCCAGAACTTCAAGTCACATAACTTGATCAATTTATCCATGCCTTGAGGCCCAACACCTTCCAATGGTCACTAAGATCATTTCCAAACACAGGAGTGACCCAAACTCCAAATCAAAGTGCACTTATATATTTAGGCCCTTATAGGTTCTGACTTTGATGCTTCTACTCATTCTTGTGACCATGACTCCTATCGAGCTAGGATCTTGAGCCTTATGACTTAAACCATAAAACAATATGAATTACCTTGATGACTTTAAGTCACATCCTTATGTTGTGGTCTTCAAAGCACCATGCCTCTTCCTCACCTTGATCAACCTTAACTCTTGCAAGAACCTCTACACATTAAAGGCACTTTTCTGTATTCTCCATTTAAGACCTTTGATCCCTACAACTCAACTTATCTCAAAATGAACTTGAAGTTGGAGATATAACATTAATTTATCTTTGGGTCAATCTTAAATAAATATACAATAAATGATTGAAAGCTTGAGTTTAGAATCTTACTTTAACCCTTAGGCATCCCAAAGTCTTCAGTTCTTCTCTGGGTACCTGTAAAGTCTAGTTTGCATATTTAGGTACCCATCTTGAGATGGGTCCATCAAGAATAGTCAATAGAGCTTTGGGTACCCAAATAGCATTTGTGCTAAATCTAGGTGACCTCATCACCATTCGAGCACACATGTAATATTTGGTTCTCCTAAGCATATAAAAATGAATTGACATGTTTTGCTTAGTAACTTTACCTTTAACACGAACCTTTTTGAGATAACTTTTTCACCACAATTGTAGCAGATGAGGTGCTCAGTCTTGCACGACACTTACTTTCCATTCTCCTTCTTGATGTTGGTCGTCTTTGGAGATGCACGGTCTTGATTCTTCATGTGAGGACATGAGGAGATCATGTGGTCTCTCTCAGTGCATCCAAAGCATCTCCTAACTCCTCGATAATCCATGTGTGGACATGAAGCGATCACATGGCCCCTTTCTTTGCATTTAAAGCATATCTTTTTCCTGTTCTTGGGGGACATGGACATATTGTTAGTGCAATCAAAATCAACACTTGAAATGATATCTTTATCCTTGTTCAAGTTGCTTGCTTGCTTCTTCGTCTCTCTAGGAACTTGCTTTTGAAGGATCTTGGTGCATGGTACATTTCTTCCCTTCTCAAGCTTCTTCACCATGCATCCATAGATATCTTGAGAAGGTTGAGAATGACACTTTGTTTGTAGTTTCTTCACGTTCCTTCTAAGCCTTCCGATATTATTCATGAGCTTCTCTTCTTTTGAAACTAAAATTTGGTTCTCAATTGGAGATTGGCTTACTTGGGAATAATAGGGTTAGCACATGGTAATTTATCTTCAATATAAACACATGTGCATATATGAGGTTGACAAAAATCTAAACTAGCAATCACAAGCTCATGAGTAGCATTTAACATGATATGATCATAAACTAATTTTTCATGAGAAAGAAACAACATATCGTGTTTTTCAAGTAGAGCTAACTTTTCAAATTTAAGTAATTCTACTTGATCCTTGAGCATGGCAATATCAATTTTAACTTAAGCAATACAAGATAAATCATCCTCATTATTGATTTGCTCAGTTAAAACTGTTTCATATGTTTGGACCAAATTACCATGAGAGCACGTTAGTTTCTCATGTTCTTTGGTCAGCTTCTTGAAGCTTTCTTTTGTCCTAACAAGGGTCTCTTCTAGCTTCAGACGCATCTTCCCTTGTTCTCCCAATCTTCTCAACAATTTGATACAAAATGCCTTATCATCCTTGTTGAGATGAGCACAGAGCTAGCGAACCTCATGTTCCTCTACATCCTCGGTCTCGTTCTCCCTATCATCAATATTAGCAGCATCATGCAAAGGAGAATGGGAAAACAAACCTTTTGGAGAAGTGGATTCCTCACTTGGTCTCCATCACTCTTCTTCCTTCAAAAGGTTAGTACTATGAATACTAGAGGAAGTAGAAGCACTGCATTTGGACATAAAACACTTTACTTTAATCCTAGTCCACAAATCACGTGCATCAACAAACATATCATCATTACTAGTCATGATGGCATAATAAGCATCTCTAGGAGTGTCAACTAAGATGTTGCACGCTTGATACTTTAAAGTCAACCATATTAGTTCCTTCCTAGATGAATTTTTACTAATTTTAGAAGGCAAAATACTCTTATCAAAAATCCACTCGAAATGAGGATCTACACTCCTAAAAGCATTAAGAACAGAAGCGGAATTCATACTTAGAACCATTTGCAGGAATAATTTCTGGAGTTACCTCTTTGGACAACATCGTCTTCACCAGACGGCTAAGCCCACAAATGGAGATCCTAGCTCTAATACTAATTGAAAGTACCCTTTGGAGGTACTAAGGATGACCTAGATGTCGCCTAAGGGGGTGAACATGCGAATAAAAAATCTTAATCAAAAGAATTTTCTTACTCTACTCGAAAGGTCATATGCAGCGGAATTGAGTCAAGTAGAGTAGATAACAGCGGAATAGAGTCCTTGTATCAAAGGGAACCTGCATTTCATAGAAACTTATACCAAAGATATGATAAAACTGCAAATAGAAAATAGAACAAGAGACACATCGATTTTTCTCGTGGTTTGGTCAAGCCTGAAATGCTTGCCTACTCCACGTTAAAGTTAGTCAACCTGGCTTGGAGTCGATTTCAAATTCTTCCTCTGATTGCTCAAGTTTACCACCAAAGTGATAAACCGAGACTTTCACTATATCATGTGATTGCAATATAACATAACAGAGGCTAGCACAACTTGATAGCTCAACCGTAGATGAATGCAACACGAATGCTTGCTCAATATCTCTAGCTTTTTTATGCATAGCAGCACTACGCCTCTCTTTGGCTAGCACACATGCCAGACACTTGATCTACAAGAATGTACACAAGAGAGGAATAGAATCCATACATGCTATAATGAAGCCCTTTCTTCGCCAAATCTTTCCTATTCAACTTGAGTGACCTTGAGGACTTCCCTATGACTTAGACAAGAATTATTAGAGTATAACCAACTTACTAAGTCATGGGTATACACCTTTTTCCCCCTTCTTTGTGGCTTTCTGTTTCAGCTCAAATAGGCGCCAAAATTAACACTTTCACAAGAACTGAGTTATATATCCAAACCAAGTGCCAAGAACATTCCAAAAGGTGTATGAAACATATTTGAATATGCTCAAACCATTCATACTTAACTTTTATCTGAATGTTGCCCTTTTCTCCTTATTTGAATTGTGTGTTGAGCTCTAGAACTTCAATTCACATAACTTGACCAATTTAGCCATACCTTGAGCTCCAACATCTTCCAATGGTCACTAAAGTTATTTCCAAACACATGAGTGACCCCAACTCCAAATCAAAGTGCACTTAGCTCTTTGGGCCTTTCTAGATTTTGACTTTGATACTTCTACTCATACTTGTGACCATGGCTCCTCTTGAGCTAGGATCTTGAGCCATAGGACTTAAACCATAAAAACATACAAATTACCTCGATGGCTTTAAGTCACATCCTTATGTTGTGGTCTTCAATGCACCAACCTCTTCCTCAGCTAGATTAACCTTGACTTCTTGCAAGAACCTCTTCTTCACCTTGGCTTCAGATACCTCGGTCCTCTTGACCTTCTCCCTTGCTCTTGGTCCCTCGAAGTCCTTCTTGCCTTTTCCCTCAGTTCAACCAGCTATCTCCATGTCATATACATTGGATCCCACTTGGTGATGTCCATCCTTCAACATTGTCCTGTCATATCCATAGTTCATAGTCTTCTTAGCTTATATGGAATATCACACTTGACTCCATCTGTTGAACTTGGTAGGCTTTAAACTAAGTTCCTGCTCAACACTTAACACATTTGTCAGTATTTTAATTGTGTTGCCATCCAAACACCAAAACCCATAAGGGGCCTTTCAGCTTTCCCCCTAACCGATGGTTAGGGTGGGACGCTCAAATAGAATGAAACTTTTTTATAATCAGTGGTAATGGTGGGTAAATACTTTCAAACTTCATGTCTAAGTTGTTTTTAGAGATTTTGGAGTACTAAAGTAACTTCAAAACTTCATAGAGTTTACAATTCTAGAGTTAAGGTGTTTGAGTGTCTTTAGCTTATTAGGGTTTTGTCCTAACGCTATCCCAAACACCCACATAGAATGGAAATCCTAGGACCAAAACTGAAAAACGACTCTGCTGAGAGAAAGAAGAGAACAAACATTGTCTACAAGCAGCACCAATAACCTTAATTGCTTGAATCTAGCTATACACCAATAGAGATGGCCAAACGGACCGCCCGGCCCAGACCCGGTGAAGCCCGACCTGTTTTGGGCCCAGCCCGCCAGGCACGGTTACAAAACCGGGCCGAGCCGCCTAAGCCCGCGGGCTCATTTTCCTGGCCGAGCCGGCCCGCATCGGGTCTAAACGGGCCGGGTTTAGCACGGAAAAAGCGGGCCAAAACAAGCTAAGCGGGTCGGTAAGCATAGTTTAGTGCAAAAAAAGCAGGCTTAACGGCCTTAGAGGTAAATGGGCCGTGCCGGGCTAGCCCACCGTGCCTAGTTTCCTTTCCGAGCCCAGCCCGCTTATTCGTGCCGGGCCGGGCCGGGCCCGCATAGAACTGAGTCGTGCCGGGTTCGGATCGGGCCTAAACAGCGGGCTTCGTGCCGGGCTCGCCGCCGTCGTGCTTATTGGCCATCTATATACACGGATACACCAAGCATCCTCCTTGCCTCTGTCAATTCCTATCCGTGTGTTTGGTTTCTTAGATGTACGCGCCCAGGTCCGTGGCATCCGTTGACCGAGGAAGTGCACCTGTTTGGTTGCCTGTGTGATGGAGCCCTGAACTGCACACGCGGATAAAAAAAGCCATTTTAGGAGACATGGGTTGCATCCGTGGAGATGTGGGTGAGGTCCCATATCCCACCATGTAGGCTTGGATAGAGCTGCACATCTGCATCGGGAAACCAAACACATGGTATATGTCGCTCGCTTTTCATGCACGAGGACCCGCCGGTGCCACTCTTAGCCGGTGACACAACAACAGCTCTCGTTCCAACACCGCCCCACCATGCTTTCTGGCATGTGCCCCCACCATCGTTAGCGTGTACGGAGGATAGAAAACGCGTTCAACGGTTCCCCCTCTCCGACTCAATGCATGCACGGTGAGAGAAGAATCTCACCCTCCTAACGGGGAGCTCTAAGGCTATCCGCAGCAGTTTCCTCTAAATTTTCCCCCTATATCACTTTTTTGCGTCACATCATCAACATTTCACCCCCTACGTTTTCGTCTTCCGCAGCGGTTCCCCCTAAATACTTCCTCTATACCCCACTACAACCATAAAATATCATTTTCTATACCTACTTTTTATCCACTATTAATATTTCATCTACTAATAATTCATCGCGGGCCTACAACACAGTGCCAAACAGTGTACCGCCAGGAGTGGAGGGAGAGAGAAACGCTCCCCTCGCTAGGGGGCTCCGTAGAGACAACCGTTGCGTGGGTGAGGAGTCTGCTGTACCCGGCATGCAAGGGGAGAGGGAACTATAGCGGCGACCCGTGTAGACAGTCTAATATCCTCTAGTTAGTTAATTGCTATGTTTATTTGTGAAATTAATTATTTTTAAGGTTTAAAATATGATAACAATGTGTATTACAGTAGTACAAATATTGTATATTCGCTCCGTTGTAAAATAGTATTTGTTTTAGCTCTTGATTTTTACGTATATATTTAAATGGATGATAATGAATCTAGACACATATACAAAATACATACATCAAGTATTGTATGAATATTTTAATTTTGTAAACGAATTTTAATTTGGTACGAAGGGAGTACTTTTTTAGAACTTCAAAACTGATATAAAAATATCAAATAACTGAGTTAAATTATATAGAGGAAGTTGTATAGGGGATGATTGGAGAGGAGAAATAGGAGGAATGATGTTTTAGTGGGAGGTATTTAAATGTAAATCAATGTTTTAAATAGTGGGATAAGTGATTTATTCTCAGGCTTCTCAAAAGTGCAAATATCGAGATATAGCGGGATAAATCGTGCTAAATAGCGTAACTTTTAGCTACTAAAAATGCTATATCGGGATATATCCGCCGCTATAACTGGCTATTTAAAACCTTATATAAATAAAAAGCAAAGTACAAATAGGGGGTTCTGGGAGGGAGAATATTTGGATTCATCCTGAAGATTAAAGTTAAAACATCGTTTATGTCGAAGTAAAATGAATGTACAACCTTCAAATACTCTTATCTTATTGTTGGAACGCACGGATCGTGGACCTAGTTTAGCAAAACGATAGCAGCTCTGAACTTCTTAAACGTGGCATTATATTATTTACATGTTACAGAGGCGAAATGATGCCACCAGCTTCCAAATTAGAGACAGGAAGCTTTGGACATGGCTTCCAAATTAGGGAAACGCGGAAATACATTGTTCTTGCAAAATTTAATGAATTAGACAATGGAACAGTTGTCCTCTAGAGTTATAAAGAGCAAAGGAATCCAACTGTTTCTTAAAACAAATCTGAGTTCAACTAAACACTCAGCCATCTCAGAATGACAAGTTTCATAAAACAAATCTGAGAATGACAGAAGACATTGACCAAACTGTTAAATCCTTGTGCACCTTTGCTAGAGGGAACTGGGTATAACAAAATTCTTGTCGTCTTTGCTGAGCCAAACAGCCATCTCGTTCTTGAACCTCTCCATTGCCGGTCTCGGCAGCAGCAGCGACACGACCGTGGAGTCCTCGCCGTCCTCTTTCCGGCACCTCATGTGATGGCTACCCAGCTTGGAAGTAAGGTCGCCGGCTAGCGGTATGCCGCCGCCCACGTACTCGGCCCACCCGAGCTGCAGCCCGTCCCCGGCAGCAATCCATCTGGTGTCGGAGACCTCGTACGTCCTGTCCATGGTCAGAGACGGCCACTGGCGGATGTACGCGGTAGTATCCACCATCGACGCCAGGCACTCCTTGGTGACGCTGAGCTTGGTGTCACGCACGAGCGCGACCGTGTCGGCGAACGGCTGCCGGCAGAGCTCGTCGGCGGTCAGTTCCACTATAGGGGAGACGTGCGCGTTGCCGTAGTAGCCCCACGGGATGAGGGTGTGGTGGTTCCACCTGCCACGCGCGTTCATGGTGATCATAAGCCGCACGCGTCGGCTAGGCTCGTACCCCAGAGCTCTGGTGCGGCACCGCCACATGACTGCTGTCAGGAGCTCGAAGGACGTGGCCGAGTCGGCGAGGTGCCCTTGTATGTGGCTTCGCAGCGCGGTCACCTCTCTCTGCCCGAACACCAGGTACTGGGCTACCATGCGGTCGGGCGGAGTCGACAGCATTACGTCGTCCGATGTGTTGTCTAGGCTGTTTAGCAGTGGTTTGTATGCTGGGTTTGGGTATGGGATGGGGCCTGTGTTGTATGCTCCAGTTAGAAGCTCCCTATTCCAGACTGGAACAATGCTCGGGGTTGCTTCACCGACCATTAGTTCAGCTACACTTATCATGAGCTGAATCATACCGAATCCATCGGCGATGTTATGACACATGTGGAATCCAGCAACAAATCCGCCACATTTGAGTTCTGTCACCTATTTAAAAAAACCAACTCACTTATGGTAAGAGAAAATTTAGATTAGTATGAGATTATTATAAACAATATTAAGGATTATAAGAACTAAAGTATTCGTGTCACTAATGACCGATGATCTATACTACTATATTAAGTATACAGTGTGGGCACCTAGCGTGGCCATGCCCCCGCCTCGTCTTCTCCTCCGAACTGTCACTGCCATATGGCCCTGACAGTCCACCCGCATCGGCGCGTGAAACTCGGCCATGCCCTCGCCTCACATCCCCTCAGAGCTGTCACCGTCGTATGGGGCCTGCCAGGCCATGCCCCCGCCTCGCGTCCCATCCGAGCTCCACCGACCCACCTGCGGTTGCAAAGACCCGACCATGCCCCTGTCTCGCCTCCCACTCCATGCTCCACCGACCCAGCCGCGCTACAGAGAACCTTGATCGCGTGCCCTTGCCTCCCCTGTCTTCGTCTCCGTACACCCCTCACTCCGCCCCTGCCCCGCCGCGCGGTTCCCGCCCGCCGCCCCATCCTCCTCGGCCTCGGTGCCGCAAAAGTCGTATGTGCGTCGCTTCCCTCGTCCCCGATCATGTGTGTCATCCTCCCCATCACCATCCTCACGGCGTTCGCGACGCCGCCAGATCCGTACATGAGCAAGCGAGCGTGGGTCCGAGGAAGCGAGTGCGGAAACAGGCAGCGGTGCCAAAGCCGGTTGAGGCCGCGGGGGCTCCGAAGTGGCCGCTGCGGGGGCTCTGAAGTGGCGGCGACGCTAGACTTCACCCATGTTCTCTCCGTGGTCAGCTCTGCCTCCATCTCTTCATCACCGACTGTCGCTTGAGCCTCATGATCCCCACCAAGGAGATCCTCCGCGTAGTCACCAGTGAGGAGGGCGTTGCAACAACTGCGGTAGTTCAAGGCGGCGTGACCTACTCCGGCTCATCCTCTCAAGCCATCTAGCGGCCCGGCTGTTGTGCGTCCCTGTCTTAGCGGCTACCTCACCGCTGGTAAGGCAATTCCCCCTCACCCATGGCAAGGTAATTCCCCCTTCGACCCTCAATTCTTTTTGGATCTAAAAGGCACAACTGGTCCTTGGTATTCCATAGGTGACTCGTGCGTTCCATATTGCACTACAATGGTGACTCAATAGTCAATAGGTTATGACTCGTGAGTTCTAGACTATAGATGGCCATATCATGTAGAGATTGAATTGTTCTATGTTGTATTACTTTAGCGAGTATAGTTTAGTTGTGCATCATCCAACAACTAGAGTATGAGTTTGTCTTGATTCTTGATGTCGGTAATGACATATTTGTGATTTTGTATCAATTCTTGGTTTTGGATGCTGAAGTTATTTATTTGGTACAACAGATTATATGAACTGATAGCTATTGTTTGTAACTCTAAATTTCTTTAGCACATATGCTCTCAAATAATTTGAACTGTTTACTATTTATTCAGCAGATAATTGCAGTCCAATTTTATTTAATATTATAAAGATGATGCTCTCAAATAATTTGAATTGTTTGTTGTTTTTGCATGTTTTGTGGAAAAAAATGCAGTCTGGTTGTCAAGTGGTATGGAGTTTGCTGTTTTTGCTGCTTGCAGTTTTTCCTGTCAAGTGGAAAAAATTGCAGGATGTTCTTTTTTTCATGTTTGTTGTTTTTGCATCTTTTGTCAAGTGGAGTTGACACTTGATAATGGGCTTTTCATCCATGACTGCCTGCACCCATACTCGGCGGGTTGCAACAATGTCAGTCTCTAGGCGTGTGGCAGAGGAGATGGATGTTACTCTTGGGGAAGAAGTGGGTTACAACATTCAATTTGAGGATTGCAGCAGCCACAAACTGTTCTCAAATAATCCTTTTTATTTCTCTATCTTTCGTTTACGAATATCATTAGCGGAAGTAGCCTTTTGGTAGATTGATATGGAGTTTATGTTACTTTTCTTTTTTAGGTGTTCTAATCTAATCATGTTCTGTGAACACTATTGCTTCCTATCAGAAGCAATGGTAGACCCACTTTTAGAGAAGTACAAGGTGATTGTTCTTGATGAGACTCATGAGAGGACTTTCAATTGTTCTGACATAGAAAGTAGATTGAGAGGTAATGCTCTTTGTTCAATATGCACTATTTTTTGGATGAACCATAGTGTTGATAAGAATTCAGACAAAATGAAGCTTCTTATGGCCCTTAGGTACTTGCAGCTCAATGCTCATGTCGCGTGCTCCTTTGCACGCTTTTCGTCATATACCATCCTGCACTGCCTCTTGGCGCAAACAGAGGAGAGATTGTGCGAACATGGCATGATTTGTACTCAAGTCTTTAAGAGACTAGCAAAATGACTCGTTAATCTATATTTTAGCTACTCAATATCAAAACAACTATTCAACAGACTAGCCATCCAACTCGCTAAGCTATCGGGCTCTCTAAATTGATCTTCTCTCTAGCCAAACTTGGCTAGCCACTCTGACTAGCCATACTAGATAGAAAGTCTGTTGGAGTGAGATGGTATATACAAAGTGTAATTTTTATAAATAGATAAATAGAGAGTAAAATAAAGAGTAAAAAATTATGAGTATCTTGGAGATGCTCTGCAACACCCTGAATTTAGGGTATAGAATTTTTTCTCTAAATGCCTACTAAATATAGGTGTTACCTCTTGTCTCTCTCTAGACTCTATCTCTTTCCTCCTTTTGTTTAGAGTTAGGTTAATTAGGTTAGGGATTAATTATTTATTTTGTCAAAACAATGTGAGTCATGAATTGTTGTATCATGTTGAGCCTAAATTATCCTTTTAATTGATGCACATGTTTGAAATGGTTTGAACTTGAATTAGATTTGAATTTGAATTGAGTTCACTAGAGAAAACAAAAGGAAAAGGATTTAGAAATTCAGAAATAAATGAGAAAATCGAAGAAGCCCAGCTCCCCCCCGTTCCGGCCTTTCGGCCCAGTTGGCCTGCTAGCGAGCGCACGCCCGCCTCCCCCTTCCCCGCTCTCACCGCCATGTGGGCCCGTCCTGTCGGTGCTGCGCCCAGTTAGCTCGCCAGCCCTCTCCCTCTCTGCCTAGTGGGGCCGCCTTGTCGGTGCCCTGGCCCGTTGGCGCTTGCGCGTCTATGTTGATGTTCTGTGCGCCCCGCTTGCTAGTCCCCCTCCCCTCCTTCAACCGCTCACCCACGCGGACCGTGCGCACGCACGTCGAGACCGTTGCGCCCGCACTTGCCCCGCGTCGCTTACCAGCGGGCCCGGTCTTGCCGTGGCCCCGCCCGTCAGACGCTAGCGCCCTGGCACCCAGCTGTCCGCCCGCCCAAGTCGCTGGCCTGTGGACCCAGCATGCCAGGCATCCGCATCTGCGCGCCCGCGCGCTCACCCCACCAGTTCTAATCCTGGCCGTCTATTTGAGATCTGACGTTTGGGAAGGCCCCATACCCCTTCGGTTTTCTGTTTTGTAAAAAGAACCCCCAGTTCTCGGGTAATAGAACCCACTGTCCCTCAATTTCACACGTAGGCCCCTTTAATCTTGCAGATTGAACCCTAGGCTTTTATTTAATCACAGATTTAGGCCTAATTTTGTATTTTAAACTTCAAAACTTGTTTATTTCATATCTTTTGCATATGAACTCCAAATTGAGTGATTCAAATTGCAAAATATTCATAGGATTATTCTCTTTTAAAATAAATTAAGATCATTCACTATCTGCACATTCTAATTTTATGCCTAGACTATATGTTAGTTTATGTAATAGTGTATTTATTAAATAAGAAAATAAAGAGAACCCCAAGAGTAACTAGATGTGTACCTTTGTGAAATTAATAATACGCCAAGTATGAATCTATCCCTGATATAATTTTTGTGCCACACTAAAATAGGTAGAACCTAAGATAAATAATACTTAGAAAATAACAAACTTCTAAATGTGTTAGTTCACCCTATAACCTAAGTTACTTCTTGAGTTTACACTGTTCTTTTGAGTTGTGTTCACTCGTTTGTACATGTTTGGTGTATTGTTCATTTGTCTTTATCTAAATGTATTGAATGCATAATCGCCTGTGGTGCCTGAGTGTGTTGCCGAAGATCTTCCTCAGCAACAACCTGGTGAAGGCAAGTGTCATATGACCTATTATGTCCTACTTACTTTATAATTCACTATCCCGCATTACTTTATTGAAACCTAAGGATTTACTAGTCTGTATTTACCCTATCCTTGTTTACCTTTTGGGTTATTATGGCTAGCTTTATGCTATTGCTTTACCTTAATCAACGAACATGATGTGAATCTTTATGATACGATGATGTTATCCCGATGATGATCTTGTGATACTTTAGGGGAATCAGGCTGTTTCCTGAGTACCTCTCCGTAAGGACCTATTCGTTGAGTGACCACCCGAGATAGCAGTGCAACCACGAGGGTGGAATGAGACGCCCTTAGCTAAATAATTAGACGAACCTGGGGTGTAGTTGGCTTTTCAGGAGGGCCATCAATGGGGACCGGGGCATAGTGCTCACTCTGCTAAGGGTGGGTGTCGAGGTTCATTCGATTTGGTTTTGTTAGTCACCCACCTTAGGGATGGGTACTGTGTTTGTACGACTGGCGAAACCTAATGTGCAGCTATGCAACAGGGGAGTCTTTGTAAAGGCTACGTAGTAAGATCCTGTCAGGTCACCTTGGTAGTGATCAATGGGGAGTCATGATCTCCGGGCGGAATGGGAATCACGACTTATGGGTAAAGTGTGCAACCGCTGAAGAGTGTTAGAAATTGGTATATCAGCCGTGCTCATGGTTAAGAGCAGTCTTGGGATCCTCTTTAATTAGAAGAACGTTTGGATACTTTTATGATGATGTTTAATGATTATGGTTATAATTATGATCTCTGGTATTTTCTCTTGGAGGGAGTACATTTGAGTTACTCTGTTTATTACTAAAATTTGGCTATATTATTAGTAATAAATACTTGACCAACTAAAAGCAACTGCTCAACCTTCACTCCACATACATCAGTCCACTTTAGCCAAACGGGATATTTGCTGAGTACATTGATGTGTAATCACCCTTGCTTTAAAAACCACATCACCCCAGGTTGTCCCCACTGTATTCAGTGCTCAGGAGGAGATGCAGGCAACATGGAGAACTTTGGGGAGTTCCAGGACTACGACAAGTTCTAGTTGTGTTAGTGGCAAACCCCACCAGTCAGGTGCCTGTGAAGGCCTTATTCGCTATGTTTCGTATTCTGTATTTTGATAATATTAATGACTATGTTATGTTAGTGACTCTGTTTATGGTTTGGACATCTTGATGTAATAAAGTACTATTTCCGCTATTTACTTTGAGCAACGTGTGATAATGTCCAATTATATAATCGCTGTATACGTGGGTTTTTGTTCCTGACATGTATATGGTTCGCATTCGGTTTACCTTCTAAAACCGGGTGCGACATGCTCTAACAGTTGCACACATACACTTTCTTATCTGTTTACGCCGATCTTATTTTATCTTGATCTGATTTTTTGATGAGTAAGTGAGACACTAAACAAAACCAAATAAAAAAGTTATTGACTATAAAGTTCACTTTTGAAGGTATATAACTTTAGTCTCGATGGTGTCTCCATTCGAGATTAATTAAAAAATTTAAATTTTAAATGTGAGAAATTCAAACATAATGTTGAGAGCCTAAATAATTTCAAAATTAAAAACAAGTCAATTATAAAGTTATGGATCTTTTGGAAAACTATCATTTTTGTTCCGACCGTTTCTCCATTCGAGACCATTTTAAATGATTCTAAAATTATCAATTTTGAATTACTTCTAGAAGTGTTACGTTAACAAAATCACCATTACAAATACGTTTTTTAGTAGTAGTCTTTTTAAGAAAACTGCAAGTAAAAACCATGTATTTAAACTGACAGTTTTATTAACAAGACCACTAGTAAAATGCGTTTTAAAAAAAATGTCAATGTAAATACATGATTTTTTCTGATGATATTTTTTAAAAAGAAGTGAACAATAAAGATGTATGCATATGACGGTTGGTAAACCACGGTTTTATTTCTACTAATTAACACCTGTACATATTGAAGCACATCAGGAAAATAATTGCTGCCGTCAACAAAAAAATCGATTATGCACCAGTGAGTCATGTGTATTTAAAGATTTATTTAGTTCAAATATGTCATAATATGCAGTCTTAATTTTTGTGGCAGAAAAATAGAAGTCTTATAGGAAAAAAAATGTAGCCCACTGCTAAAAATACAATTCGATCTGAAGATCTTGTTGATATATGCCAGAAATGCATGCATATCACATCTCACGTTCTTAGGAGAATTCAAAAGATTTCCCGAAAACACATTACTTCCTCCATTAATTCCGTTTAATAAAGGACATGTTAGAATGACATGATCCTCAAAACTATACTTTGACCATTCATTTAATTTATATTATATTATTTATGTTTGTAAATTTATGGTTAGTAATTACTAAAATAAAAAGTTAATAACGAGGCGTAGAACCCATTGTAGAACCATAATTTTACAAAAGACGTTTACCATATATGTTCCTTACCAATAAACTTTCTCTCGAATATATATATATATATATATATATATAGTAGGAAAAAAAGAAATAAAACTACTCATACGATATATAGAAGGTACCTGCATGAAGAGCAATGGTCTGCCAATGACGGCTTTTATATCGCCGGGGTCGCACAGCAGCTCGTCCAGGCACGGATACGGCGGCAGCAGCGGCTCCCCGAACTCGTGCAGCCGCACGTCGGCGTCGGCCTCGACGAACACCACCCCTTCCGCGGTGCAGTCGACAACTAACTTCCCTCCGGCTTCCTCCCGGAGGCGGCCGGCGACGGGGTAGTAGTACACCAGCGCCTCCGCGAGCGCCGCCTTGATAGCCCCCTTGAGGTCGCCCGGGCTGTCGGTGCGGCCCGGGCAGGTGCGGAAGAACCCGACCACCGTCTCGTAGTAGCGGAGCAGGTGCTGGTCGTCGATGTCGGAGAGCATCTTGGTCTCGCGTGGCGTCGGCCGCGCCGGCGGCACCAGCTGTGGCTCGCTCCGGCGCGCCTTGAAGGAGACCATTTTACCGTCGATCTGCCTGTTGTTGGTATGGGTTTTGGACGACTGTGTGGCAGTGTGTGAGTGTTGGATTGCAGCTGGGAGGCGATTCAGGGCTACTAGTATTTTATATAGATGCATCAATATATAGCACCACCTGGCGTGATGAAGAAACAGCGAAAACAAGGTGAGATATATATATAGACGTTAATTAGTAATCAGAATCGTCATTAATTTGAGATCTTTGGAAGAGGGCGGATATCTTGGTGCATGCATGCCATGCGAGATGAAAAAGATGCTATAATTAAGGCGAGCAAACAAGCTAGCTGGCTGGCCTCGGCCAGCCTTGTTGATATGATATGCAGTAGTCCGGGTAATTACTGTGGCAATGGCAGCTCAATTATATACTGCTGCATCAGCATATGCTGACAAAATAATCAAGATAGCTAATATTCCCCATATTAGCTCATTTAGGGGTGTTTAAATGCACTAAAACTAATATTTAGCTGCTAAAAATAGTTGAAGCCATTCAAACAGTCTATCTAATAGTTTAACTATTAGCTATTTTTGCTAATTAGCTAATAGTTAGCTAGTTATTTGTTAGCTAGCTAATTTTATAAGCAATTTTTAGTTACCTAATTATTATGTCTATTGTATTCAAATACCCCTTAGGCTTTGTTTGGGTATAGAGGGATTGAAGTGGATTAAGGTGTATTGAAGGGGATTGAAAAAAAATTAGTTCATATTACACTTCAACACACCACATACCACCTCAATCCACTCCAATCTAAGATTATCCAAACAAGCCCTTAGCGTGAGTTTTTTACTAGGTGGAGTGTGTGTCCGGTCCAGATATATGCGAGAGTACGGCCCCGGGTGAACCTACCAGCCTTTTTCAAAGAAGTTAGACTATCTGGCAGCTCTTCTATTACTCTCGTGGTTCCAATATCGTCTACTATATCTGGTTCAAAGACCAAAAAATATATTTAGTTCTCTTTATACTGCTGCATCGATGTATATGTGTCTAAAGAGAGTATGTCTTATATTATGGAGATAAGAAGAAATAGTGATGATACCTTATATTATATGACGGAGGAAGTACATCCCGTATTTCAAACTCTACTGGGTGAATATTAAACAGTGCAAATTTTCTGTTTTCCACGGTCTATTGCATCACCGCACCAGTTGACGGAGTCATTGCGTCACGTCCTTCGTAAGCGCCGCGGGGACGTTTACTTCTATGGACAAAACGATGTCTCCAGCGTACTTCTATGGACAAAACGATGTCTCCAGCGAAGCAACTAACAGTCCAGTCCATTTTCTGTAGGCTTCCGGTCACATACGACCAGGCATTACCGTGGCTAGTTCCTTAATTTCGTCTGTTCTGTTGGCTGGTTCTCGAACATGCATCTTAGCATCTAGGACGTTAAACGCAGAACTTGGTCATGCCAACAAAACTACTCGTAACAAGGCCCCTCGGAAAAATAACCAACATTAGACTATCTTCAATAGTTAAAATTAATTATTAAATTATTAAAATTTTCAAGTCATTAAGAAATAAGGAATGTTGGGGGTCTGCTTCATTGTCGAAGGTCCCATAAAAAAATACCTTCGGAAGATTGACACAGAAGCAAAGCCGAAGCTACCGTTCAGAGAGCTTCGGAAGCGTACTTCCAGATGCACCGACTTAAATATGAAGATAGTCTAATGACGGCGGCGTCCTGTACCTATAAATAGATGAAGAGTACCCCTGTACTGTTCACGCTATCTTGTATTCGCCCGCGCGCCACGCTTGGATTTTTGCCTTCTGTCAAGTCGAAGGTACAAATGTAATTAAATATTGTCTTTATCTATTCAAGATTATATAATGAAGTCATATAAGTGATCTTATTTTATTATTCATGTTATCCTTCATGTTTCATATGCTCTTTCTTTCATTAATATATATCGTGATGATGAAGGTACGTCATTCATGACCTTCGTCCGAAGATCGTTATATTCTAAGAGAAATAATGCTTCAAACGACGAAGGATATTAACATTTAATATTTTATATTGCCTTGTTTTTAACTCATAGCATTTGAGAACAAGTCCCCAACATTGGCGCCCACCGTGGAACAAGGGTCTATTGCTATTCATGGTAGCCAGGAAGCTGCTAGAAAAGCCGAAGAAAACTGGATAGACTCAAAAGCAATCCGCAATATAGATGGAACTGAAGCTTGTGAACAGTACAAGTACAGAAGATAGAAGGCTGCTTCGGCTGATCAGCCGAAACCTATGCTTCTATGTGAAGACATAGCAGAGGAGAAGGTACTGCTGGGGTCTCAGCTATCTGAAGAGCACGAGAAAACTTTGATAAGGTTTTTATTCAACAACAAAGATGTTTTTGCTTGGTCAGCCAATGATCTCTATGGTGTCAACAGAGACGTCATTGAACATTCACTCAATGTCGACCCATCCTTCAGGCCAAGAAAGCAAAGGCTTCGGAAAATGTCTGATGATAAAGCCAAAGGTGCTCGGAATGAAGTAAAAAGACTTCTCAGTGCTGATGTTATCAGAGAGGTAAAATATCCAGAGTGGCTAGCCAATACTGTTATGGTGAAGAAGGCCAATGGCAAATGGAGAATGTGTATTGACTTCACGGATCTCAACAAGGTCTGTCCGAAGGACGGATTTCCATTACCAAGAATAGACTCTCTTGTAGATGCAGCAGCTTCTTCAGAACTTATGAGTCTGTTGGATTGCTACTCAGGGTATCATCAAATATGGATGAAGAAGGAGGATGAGCCGAAGACTAGCTTCATAACTCCCAGTGCCACCTATTGTTATCTTCGGATGACTAAGGGGCTCAAGAATGCTGGAGGAAGCTTCAGCAGAATGACAGCCAAGGTCCTTCATTCTCAGATAGGCATAAATGTGCTAACATACGTTGATGATATCATAGTAAAAAGCACGAAGCAAGAAAATCATATCACTGATCTGCAAGAAACATTTGCTAATTTCAGGCAAGCTGGCCTGAAATTAAATACTGAAAAATGTGTCTTTGGAGTGAAGAAGGGTAAGTTCCTTGGTTGTCTAGTTTCAACGAAGGGAATTGAAGCTAACCCAAGCAAGATCGAAGCTATCCTTCGAATGGAACCGCCAAGCACAAAGAAGGGGGCCTAACGGTTGGCAGAAAGACCGGCTTCATTGAATAGATTTATATCTAGATCAGCAGAAAGAAATTTGCCATTCTTTGAAATACTAAAGTCAGCCGAACTCTTTCAATGGGGCCCAGCTCAGCAGAAAGCCTTCGAAGAGCTGAAGCAATACTTGATTGATCTAACAACAATAACTCCACCCGCGCCAGGGGCTCCATTACTATTGTATGTGGCAGCTTCGCACTCTGCAGTAAGTGCGGCGCTTGTGCAGGAGAAATTGGAAGGACAAATTAAAAAGCAAGCCCAGTATACTTTGTCTCCGAAGTTCTAAGTTTATCAAAGAAAAACTATACAGAATCAGAGAAGGTGTTGTATGCTGTCTTAATGGCCTCCAAGAAGCTTTGGCATTATTTTCAAGTATTCCATATAATTGTTCCTTCATCACAGCCTCTGAAGGATATTATGAGGAGCAGAGAAGCTACTAGAAGGATTGGAAAGTGGGCTGCGGAACTTAACAAATTCAGCATTGACTATGTGCATAGATCCTCAATTCAGTCTCAGGCGTTAACAGACTTCATCGCTGACTGGACGCCAGGGGCTCAGGAAGAAGAAGCAAATAAAGATGCCGAAGCTTGGACAGTGTTCCAGGACGGTTTCTAGGGAATCTTCGGAGTAGGTGCGGCTGCTGTCTTAGTTGCACCTTCCAAAGTCAGAACATGTTATGCAATAAGGCTTGATTTCAGCTGTACAAATAATATTGCTGAATACGAAGCTTTACTTTTGGGGCTTCGAAAGTTAAAGGCAATGGGGATAAGAAGGGCGGTCCTTAAAACCGACTCTCAAGTTATTTCTGGTCATGTTGACAAGAGTTGCAAGGCAAGAGATCCGAAGCTTGAGAAATACCTAGACACAGTTCGAAGGCTTGAAGCTTCTTTCGAAGGGTTTTCTGTTAAGAATATTCCACGAGGAGAAAATGAGCATGCTGATCTGCTAGCCAAGTCAGCGGCACAGGGGCTGCCTCTACCTTGGGAAGTATTTTTTGAGACAATAAGAGCACCCTCGGTGGAACTTCTCGAAAGAGCAGTTCTCACAATATCTCCTATCCATAGTGAAGATTGGAGGACTGAGATTATATCTTTCCTCCAAGGTAACTGTCTCTCGGATGATGAGGTTTATAACAAAAGAATGGAGGCAAGAACAAGACCATATGTCATAATATAAGGGGAGTTATATAAACATGGAGTTTGTTCCCCACTTCTCAAGTGTCTATCCAGAACCGAAGGTATAGAACTGATGAAGGAGATACATGCAAGATTGTGTGGATCTCATCCAGACCTCTTCTGGGAAAGGTTTTTCGACAAGGATTCTATTGGCCGAAGACAGCTTCAGACGGAACGGATTTGGTTCAAAAATGCGAAAATTGCCAAAAATGTGCAAGAGATCAGAAGCAACCTTCATCATTGACTCAGCTGATACAACCAACCTGGCCATTGCAAAGATGGGGCCTAGATTTACTAGGTCCACTTCCACTAGCGCAGGGCAACTTGAGATATGTCGTGGTGGCGGTAGAATATTTTTCTAAGTGGATCGAAGCGAAGCCTTTGACAACAATAACTTCGGCTACGGTCCAGAACTTTTTCTGGCAAAATATTGTTTGTCGCTTCGGTGTGCCGAAGGCTATAATTGTGGACAATGGAACACAATTTGATGCTGAAACGTTTAAGGACTTTTGTGACCAAATTGGCACGAAGATTCATTTTGCATCAGTAAGGCATCCGGAGTCAAATGGGTTGGTCGAAAGAGAAAATGACATTATAATAACAGGAATAATGAAGCTAATCTTTAATCAGCCCAGAGGAAAGTGGCCAGATGAGTTGATTAAAGTGGTGTGGAGCCACAATACAACTATATCAAGATCAACAGGTTTTACACCGTTCAAATTATTATTTGGTGATGAAGCCATAAGCCCAGAAGAAGCTAAAGCAGGGTCAATAAGAACAACAGCTTCGACAGAAGACGAAGCTGATTATCACGTAGAAAAAGATACTATAGAAGGGACCAGACTTCAAGCTGTGGAGAATATCAATAAATACTAAGCCGAAACAATAAAATGGCGTGACAGAAAAGTTCGGTTGAAAAACATTAAACTAGGACATTTGGTGCTTCGAAGAGTGGCTAATCCGGACATAGTAGGCAAATTGCAGCTGAAGTGGGAAGGACCCTTTTTGGTGGTATCTTCGTCGAGGCCCGGTTCTTACAGATTGAAGGATATGGACGACAACGACATTCCTAGATCTTGGAATGCGGATGAGCTTCGACGGTATTATGTATAAATTGATGTAACCTTTTACATTTTTCCTATGGCACCCTTTTCCTTTCCAAAGGGGGAGAAAGGTTTTTAATGGGGCCATATTTTGTAAATTTTCTTTTCTTATTCAGCTCTACGAGAGCAAAATCCCCCAAAATATGTAAATGTAAAATCTGCGCATGCACCATCGAGTGCAGAGAAAAAGGAAAAAACAGGATGAAGCTCGAAAGTCGTCCCTAAGGGGATGCAGAGCACAACAAAGCTACAAAAAAGCCGTTCCTAAGGGAGCACAACGTAAGTTTTTTGCTGAAAAGTCGTTACTAAGGGAATGCAGAGCCAAATACCGCCGAAATATAAGGCGAATCGCAAAAAGTCAACGCGAATACCGCCGAAATAGAAGGCGAAGAAGTTCAAAAGGCATTCCTAAGGGGATGCAGAACTTACACAGAAAAATAAGCGGTGCAGCCAAAAAATAAATGGCAAAGAGACTTCAGTCATTCCTAAGGGGATGAAGGTTATGGATGTGGCTTCGTATGTGTGTCTTTGGGCCTTCATTTGCACGATACATTACATCATACATTGCATCCATAAACATTCATTTAGACATACATAGGATCATCATCATCATATCATACAGATACAGACAGTTGCTTTGGCTCTAAGGATACAGCTTTAGAAGCAGATTTATGCTTCGATTGTGTACGAAAAGAAGGGAAGGTATTTTTCGCCTTCGGCTCAAAAAATACAAGTTTCGTCCACATCAAAGCACTTCATACATTGACGAAAAGGTAAAAATATATTACAAGGTATGGACAAATTTATAGAGTAGAATCTGATTCTCAAATTACAATATTCTTTACAAAGGATAATACAAGAGTTCTTCTAGAGTTTTTTCACAGCTAGGCTTTCGGCTTCATCATCATCTGTTAAGCTTCAGATCGTCTACTAAGCTTCGGTTCAATGCTCCTCGGCTTCGTCATCCTGTACATATTAAAGCATTATAAGGTAAATTCAAGTTTCAAGGAAAAGGTAAGCACAAGGTATGAGTTTATTACCAGTTTAAGGTGACTTCGAGCTTCGTCACCAGCCAAGTTTCGCCCGCCCTTTGCCAGATTTGAGTAATGAATCTGTTTCCGATGCTTCGGGCCAGGCCGGGGATATCATCCAAGTCTGCTGGTGACAGGCTAAAGTTTGGTCTGTTTACAATATTTCCATGTATGCAACCGGCCTTCATGAAAGCGACAGCTGTGCCTCGAGAAGCTAGCAAGGCACAGAAGTCACCATGTCCAGCTATAACTTCGTCGAGATCATCAACTTCACCTTCGATATGATCAAATGTGCCCGGCAGGTCTTCAACCAAAGGTTTAAATTTTTCGGAGCTAGCTCCAACTGAGTTAAAGACCTGTTTCAGCCGTAGGATGCACCGGGTGCCGAAGCCTAAGCATTTTTCTTGCAGATCCTTGAGTGATTTCTGTATATTTGAACTCTTTTCATCTTCAGCTTCGAGTTTTGTTTTGAAATCTTTTTTCTCTTGCTCAAAGCTTTTTGATTGTAGGGAAAGTTCACTGTTTAATCTTGTGATCTCGGCTTGAGTTTCTGCCAGTGAACCTTCCATCGTTTGAAGCACGAAGTCCTTCTTTTCTAGGGCAGCTTCATGTTCTTTAATCTTCTTCTCCAAGCCCTCAATTATAACTTCGTTTTTCTTGTCCTCGAGGTCTTGTTGCATCCTCAAGGCTTTGCTTAGCAGTAAGCTCTGACAAAATAACCTTCATCAGAAAGCATCTTCATATCAAAACAATTAAAAGTTAAGGGAAGAATTTTACCTTAAAGTTAGAATAGAACAGGCTACCGGCGATGTGCTGTCGTCGGTATCTGCTGAGATCAGTTTCGAGCTTCGGGAAACCAACACTTTTCGATAAAGTGTTGACAACCTTCGCCCCAACTCGGTCCCGAAGGCATCCTAAATTTTCTTCGGCAACACCACCGAAGAGCAGCGCCCCTGGCTAGTACCCGCAAGATATGGCATACTACTTCAGCTCTTCTTTTTCAGCCTTTGACAATTCTTGCCCAATTATGTTTTGAAAAATGAATTTTTCTTCTTCCGAAGTATCTTAGGCAGGCTCCTTCTCTTTTCCAGGCTTCTTCTCCCCTTTTTCAGGCACTGCGGCCGGGGTTTCCTTAGCGGCTGCAGCAGTTTCTTCCTCAGCCATATTCAAAATCATTTCATCAATACCAACGAGCGTGTTTTCCAAATCTGTGGCTTCGGCTGCTGCAGCTTCGGAAGTAGAAGCTTCGGCAGGAGCAGCTTCGGCTGCTGCTGTTTTCGGTGCTGAGGCTGATGGCGGTGTCTCTTCAATAGCCTCAATGACAGTAATAATTCTTCGCTTTTTTGGTTCAGCAGGCTTCTCGGCAGCCGAAGGCTCCTTCTTCTTCTGTAAAAGCTTCATCAGTTCCGGTCCCAGCGGACTTAGCTTATTAGGTAGAGGTTCAGTCATTAACTTTAAAATTTCTTCTGCGTCAGTGGCAGAAGGTGTTGAGGGAACTTCTCCCAAATCAGCTTTCGGCTTTGGAGCTGGAGCCTTTCTTTTCTTCGACACAGCCACCTTTGGCTCAGGACTGGATTTTTTCTTTTTTTGCCAAATTATCATCTTCTTTTATCATCCTGGCAGCTTGTCTTTGTATAATACTGACAGCCCTTTTTCGTTTTGGCCCTTCGGCACCTTTGTTTAACCTTTCATAATCTGGGTATTCAAAATTCAAAGCGTCCATTACTCAGTTTAACCTTTGTTTTGGCCGAGTGCCGAAGGCTGCTGTCATCAGTTGATCTTCTTTTTTCGTGTAATTGCCCAAGATCTCATTGCACATAACTTCAATTGTATCCAACCATTCTTGGCAGGGTTCTTTGAAGTGTTTCTTGAACTTAAAATGATAGGGCAGCCGAACGAGTTCATTCTTCTTCTTCTCACCTTTAAGTTTCGGCATACCCCATTCCTTCAGCGTTGGGAATACCCTGTTGGCTAGGTATTCCTGAACTAAATCCCTAGTACCAATATGTTCAGACACAACTCTAAATTCGCCCACAGCATCTGGGCATGATGCCCCCTGCGTCATATTGCACTGAGGCCTAGTCAACCCGAAGGTTAGCTCGAGCGGGCTCTGAACTAGCTTCTCCTTTTTCTCATCTATCTTAACATAGAACCATTCAGTCTTCCAACCAGTTGGCCACTTGGTGCGGTAGCTGACCACCGGTGTCCTCATGTCTTTGCGGTATGCAAAGTTATAACAGCCAAAATTCTCGTGCAATCCATCTTCTCTAGCCTTCGTCTAATAGTGAAGTTCGTGTACCCGGTAGAAGGCTTCGGCAAGCGGCTCCACTCCTTGGCTTCAGAGAGCCCAGATAAAGACGCTGAGCCTAACGATAGCGTTAGGAGTCAGCTGATGAAGATAAATCTCAAAATTTTCCAACACATCTACAATCATTCCGTGAAGAGGAAACCTCAACCCTGCTTTGAAGAAGCTCTTGAAAACTATCACTTCATCATTTTCCAGTTTCGGGATGGTCTCTTTCCCGCCAAAGCGAATCAGCTTCCTCTCGGCTTCCCCGAAGTAGCCTAGCTTTGTCATCATGGGCATATCAGCTTTGGAGATAGTCGACTTTCCAAAATCTAAGTGGCTGGGTTTGGATGGCATAGCGGTGTTGTAATCTATCTCCTCTTCACCAGCATCACCCTCTTCAATATCTGCCTGCTCCACTTCGGCAGCAGGTGCACCTTCGTCAGAGGCGCTCTCTGGCACAATCAGTCCCGACTACCTCATAACTTCGGAGATTGGAGCAGTTTCAGCAGCCTCGGTTTCCTCTCCGTCGCGTGTAACCCTAGCTGTTGAGCGCACCCTGGCCATTTGATGCTGAATTTCTTGCGTTTCGATGAAGTTGATTATTTTTATCTTTGCCGAAGCTCCCTCTTGTGATGAAGCTAAAGCAAAGCGATGCTTTGATTGAGAATACGGTGAACAAGCTTTGGCTGTGGTCAAATTTTTCGGCAGTAAATGTTGTGGTAACTTCACACCTACCCGTTTATTTATATAGTGCTGCAGGTGGGAAGGTGAATCGTCAAGCCGCTCGCACCCACTGAACAGTCGCTTGCACCCACAGAACGGTGGACCATAGTGCCCAAGAGGATGAATCACCAGATCGCGCGTACCCGTTGTATGGTGGGACCACCTTTCACTCGGAATATTTAAATCGTTTCTCGACAACGAGCTCAGGAAAGGTGTTTTTCGGACCTTCGGCATTCCAAAGCCTAAGAGAATTTTTCACGGGTCGAGCTCGTTACGAAAAACGTTCTGGCACCGTGAAGGGGCTACTGTTGGGGGTCTGCTTCGTTGCCGAAGGTCCCATAAGAAGAAACACCTTCGGAAGATTGACACAGAAGCAAAGCCGAAGCTACCGTTCAGAGAGCTTCGGAAGTGTACTTCCAGATGCTCGACTTAAAGATGAAATGACCAACTGGCCCATGATAACTTGTATTATGATTGTAATCATTTATAAAGGGCATGAATGTAATTTTTTACAGGATGCGTCCTGTGCCTATAAATAGATGAACAATACCCCTGTACTGTTCATGCTATCTTGTATTCGCCCGTGCGCCATGCTTGGATTTTTGCCTTCTGTCAAGTCGAAGGTACAAATGTAATTAAATATTGTCTTTATCTATTCAAGATTATATAATGAAGTCATATAAGTGATCTTATTTGATTATTCATGTTATCCTTCATGTTTCATATGCTCTTGCTTTCATTAATGTATATCGTGATGATGAAGGTACGTCCTTCATGACCTTCGTCCGAAGATCGTTATATCCTAAGAGAAATAATGCTTCAAAGGACGAAGGATATTAACATTTAATATTTTGTGTTGCCTTGTTCTTAACTCATAGCATTTGAGAACAAGTCCCCAACAGGGAAAATTATAATGTTTTGGCTTTCTTCAACCATTTTCAATATCTCTCCAATCCTAGAAGCTTGAAGCCGTTTATGCATTAGAAACCTTGAATTATTTTCTTGCACCAGAAACCTTGAATTGTTTTAAAACTGACCCAGTCATTTTTACTTCCTTTTGTCTCATGCACTTTTGCATTAGAAACCGTATCCTTCCTCCTTATTTTACCTCATGTCCTTCCACCTCAAGATTGCCTATTGAATACATGTGTCCATGTGATAGACCAAGTATCTTACCATATGAAAATAGCCTAAATAAAACGATGTGTGTGCCAAACAGGCCACCCAAGAGGCCCAAACATGACCGGTTAAGTCATCTACTTGATGGGCAATACATAATAACTATATATTGGGTACTTGATTTTAATCCTCTCAAGATAAGATATCAAGGCAACATTATCAAATGTAGCTTCTCCTTCACCCTTTTGTTCAATCGTCCTTAGAAAGAAGGTAAAGCAAAAGAACGAATGAGAAACTTAAGATAAACAAACAAAGCATATGTAGGTAATGATTGTGTAAAGAATGAAGAAAGACAGCCCTATTGTAAATAAGGCTATGCTATGTTATCGTATCATTTTTTTCCCATTGTTAAATAAGGGTTTATATAAGTACCTTAATCTTTGTAAGCTTATGAATAAAGAAGGGGAGATTACAGTTTCGTACAAAGAAAATCGAACCTTGCCACGTTCAAAAGTTCGAACAATGCATGACACTGTTCCTCTATTTATAGGCACGGGATACAGTTTCGGCGAATTTACAATTACATCCTTAAGTCTACACATTTAAACTATTATGCATGCTAAGGGCAAAGTTGTCATTTCCTTCCTCTATCTTGTTAACTAAGCTTTGAATGCTTCTTATGGCTTTATTCAGCTTCATCAAGCATGCACACTTGTTAACTGCCCAAAGCTTCCTCCTTCGGGTACATATACATCGGCAGTTTTGGCCAAAATCTACCTTCGGCATAAGTCCTGCAATCATATAGAATAAGATAGAAATAGTTATAGCATTAGTTTTTAAGGACCTTCAGAGGAAGAAGGCCCCCAACGGTGCTAGTTTGTTTTTTATAACGAGCTCAGTTCGTACAAAGGCTTCTATACTGAAGGTCCGAAAAACAACTTTCTTGAGCGCATTATTAAAAAACAGGGTAAAAAAGGCTTCACGTCAGCCCACCGATTAGAGGGCGCAAGCGTCACGACCGCTCATCTTCTCCGCTTATCAAGCTATATAAGCCAGTCTCTCGGGTGTGATTTTTTACAGCATTTATTGCTTTTTCCCAACCTTCTGCCTCAAATTTCATTACCTCTGAAGCTCTTTTCCTTGCACACAAGCTTTTCAGTATGTTGGGGGCCTATCATGCCGAAGGTCCCCATTTAACCTTCATTTCGGTACAAGTTGTGTTTCAGGTGCTTTTCTTTTGGTGGACGAAGCTGTCCTTTGGCCTAAGGAACATATAAAGAAGCTTCACCTATATGCGCAAAAGGTGAAGGTGCAAACTGAAATCGATACCTTCAGGAAAGGAGAAAAGTTTTGGATGCTAGCTAGTGGAGAAGCTCTCATATGACGAAGGTCAAGACCTACACGGCGGCGGAGAAAGGAGAAAATACAATACTACACTGATGTCACTTCTAAACATTGAGTGTAAAGCCTTGAGGGGTACAAATGTAATTTTATAGTAAGGTGGTTCATCTTCCCTATAAATAGGTGAACAATGCCTTGCATAAAGTACCTTTTTAATGGTCATAGCTTCGTGTTGCTTAGCCTATGAAGAACCTTCGTCATCCTGTGTGCAGGAGCCGAAGGTATGTTTGTAGACTCATTTTTCAAGAGATATGGAATAAAATGCTAAGGCATATGAGATGAGTTTAATGTGAAGTTCTACTTTATCGCTTTCATTTTATTTCATCATGGTTCTCTCTAAAACCCTTTGTCCTAGATTCTAACACTTCGGAAGTGTTAGATCAAGAGGACGAAGGTCTTTACATCTAACTTGTGTTGCCTTGGTTTTCAATACCTTTAGGGGAATTGAAATTAAGTACCAACATTGGTGCCTACCTCCGGTGATCTCACGACCACAACTCACACCATACCGAAGAAGGCAACAACTAGCTCCGTCCTCCGAACCTTAGACACCAACCAAGGGAACGAAGCTCTCCTCAGGGAGGCAAGAAACTAAAAAAGGAAGGCTATCAGCCCAGAACCACAAGACCAAGAGCTTGACCAAGAGATCAATAATCTCGAAGCAATCCACCAACAATTGGAGAAGCGCAGGGAGAAGGTGCTTTGTCTTTATGAGCTTGAAAAAAAGATTAACGAAGCAACTAAAAAAATGTGCAACATTGAAGCGCAGGACCAGAACAACTACAAGGACCAAAATTACGAGGGCTTCAACCAAGACAATCTTCATCATGAACCAATCAACTTCCAAGATTTCCTCTATGACAAATCTTCCCTGCTAACACCAGAGCTACAAGAGACACCCTGGACACCGCTATACAGGCCCCCCACATTACTAATATATGATGGTCTAGCTGATCCAAAGCAATTCCTTATGAGTTATGAAGCTACCATATCTTCATATGGTGGTAATTTAGCAGTCTTGGCAAAGTCCTTCGTCATGGCAGTAAAAAATGTGGCTTAGCCCTGGTACTCGTCGCTTCGACCAAGAACTGTAACTTCATTGCAAAAGTTGAAGGAGATGCTCCTCACCAGCTTCCAAGGCTTCCAGTCAAAGCCAGTCACTACACAAGCTTTGTTCCAGTGTACCTAGGACCTAGATGAGTACTTCCAGTCATTCGTCCGAAGATTACTTCGTCTTTGAGCCCAGGCCCCAACAGTCTAGGATGACATTGTCATCGAGGCCATGGTCAAAGGTCTTAGACCAGGGCCAATAGCCCAATACTTAGCAAGAAAATCTCCACACTCTCTAGAGAAAATATTGTAGAAGATGGAAGAATACATAAGGGCCGACAATGATTTATGCCATAGAAGGGAGGAGCTACACAGATACAAAGTAGCTAAGGGCTTCGGGGGAAGGTTCCAGTCTAGGCATGTTCGAAGCATTCACAACCCGATGCATGGTAAGGAAAAAATGGCCCAGTCTTAGGGTCAGTCATGCTAGCAGCAAGCAAGCTTCTAACAGCGAGCAACCTCTCAGCAGCAACCTTTGCATAATACATTTCATCCACCTGCTCTGAGAGGCAGAAGGGGAAGGCGAAGTTTTGGTGGTAGATTTAATGCACCTCCAAGGAAACCATTCTGCTTGTTTTGAGGCGAGGACAGAGGCCACACAACATGAACATGCCATCATACTATCAACAAGCAAATGAACTTGCTTCATCAGCCACTCAGCCCTCCCAGTCAAAAGAGGTGTTCAGTACATCATCGTATTGTTCACCTTATATCCCACAATATGTCTAGTCTTAGTTACAGGAGCCAAGGATAAGTTTACCTTCGGCTTCAAATGCCTCAAGCAACCTAGTAATGAGTGCATGGTCATCATTTGCTTCCTTCGTCCTAGGACCACCTCCCTATGACTGAAAGGGAAATGTGCTCTTGGGCCATTTCAAGTGTTTTGGTGATTAAGTGCCCAACACATCACCTTGAACTAACATGCAACTGTGAGCTCAGAGTCAAAGAGAAGCAAATTGAGAGTTGTACGAGCAAATTGCAAATTCTACAATATTGGAGAAATAAAGGTATAATTCTAGCACTTAGTAAATTGTTTTTGTACTAACTATGTCATACTAAGTGCTAGGGAACTTCTCAAATTAAGAGAAATTCAAATGGAGAAGTTTGGCTAAGTCTAGCAAAACTTGCACCAGTCTGTGGCGCACCGGACAGTGTACGGTGCCAGGATGGCACACCCGGTGAACAGGTCGCTCTCGGGAAAACAGAAGGGTGTCGAGGCTATAATTCATCGGACTGTTCGGTGTTCACTGGACTATCCGGTATGCCAGTCACGCGCCTGGCCAAAGGTCGACCGTGCGATCAGCAGGCGCCACGTGTGCCCGACCAACGATCACCAAGTTGTATTGGACTATCCAGTGCGCCACCGGATTATCTGGTGTGTCATGGGACTAGAGGCTGGTAACAGTCGGCTTTGCCAAACAAGGAACGGAATCGCACACTGTTCACTGTACGGTGGTGCACCGGACTGTCCGGTGCTCCCACGGACAGAAGATAATCAGAGCCTTCCTAATGGAGCTCCAACGACTTCTAGGTCCCTTGGGCTATAAAAGGGACCCCTAGGCGCATGGAGCACCACACCAAGATCCCATTGAACATTCTACAACGCCAAGACATCGCATCCACGCCTTTGCTTTGCTAGTGTTGCTGCAAGTTGGTCTCTTGGGTGTGTCTCGACTTTCCCCCTTACTCTTGTGTTTATTGGAGATAAATCGTGTAAGGCGTGACAGACTCCAAATTGTAGAGATTCCTCACAACGACAAAAAGCTTATGATAAGAAAGAGAACCATGGTACTCAAGTTGATCATTGGATCACTTGAGAGGGATTGAGTGCAATCCTCGTCCATTGGGATGCCACAACGTGGATTAGGCGAGCATTTTACGCTTGACCGAACCACGGGCTAAAATTGCTATGTCACTTGTCTAAGTTACTTTACGTTATTGCGATTCTACTCTTTCTAGCACTTCACTTCACTTATAATACTGCTCTAAGTTTAATACTCACATTGTAAGAGCAATTAAGTGAAGAAGTTCTCTCCTCTCATCCTCTTCATTCAGACTTGGTTTTTGATCTCACTAATTTAATAATAGACCAAGTTTGTTTTGTTAAGCTATTTTTTTACAAGATCACCTATTCACCCCCCTCTAGGTGCTCTCAATTGGTATCAAAGCCATTCTCTTCATCAAGGGACTAACCGCCCGAAGAGATAGATCCTTAGGGCAAGGGGATCATGATCAACGATAAGGAGAAGGAGATCCTCAACGTCGATGAGCCAAAAGGTGACAAGATCACTTACTCAGGTTTGAATAACAAGAGGAAGGACGAGAAGAAGAAAAGGCGCATCAAGAAGATCATCTACTACGACAGCGATGCCTCCTCTTCTTCACCAAGGGATGACGACGACGAAGATTCCTCGTCGAAAAAGAAAACGGTTAATCAAAACTATTCTTTTGATTACTTTCGTATCCCTTACAATTCAAATGCACATTTGTTGTTTATGCCACTTGGAAAACCCCTCACTTTGATGGAGAAGACTATTCATTTTAGAGTCATAAAATGCGTAGTCATTTGTTTTCTCTCCATCCTAGTATTTGGAAAATAGTGGAAAATGGAATGCATTTTGACTGTAGCGATAATCCCATATTTATTAATGAGAAAATTTATAAGAATGCCCAGGCTACTAATGTGTTGTTTGCATCTCTATGCAGGGATGAGTACAACGAAGTCAGCGGCTTAAACAATGCTAAGCAAATATGGGACACCCTCAAGATTTTCTCATGAGGGAAATGATGCCACTATGATCACAAAGATGGTACTGGTGGAAGGAGAGCTGGGAAGGTTCGCCATGAAATGGGGACAGAAGCCAACTGAAACCTACAACAGGCTCAAGACCCTGGTAAACATGATCTGGAGCTATAGAAGTACAAGATGGACAGATCATGATGTCATTTACCGTTATTGATCCTCATCTTGTAAACCTTATTCATGAGAATCCTAGGTACACCAATATGACACCCGAGGAAATCCTTGAAAAATTTGTAAGCAGACGCATGATGGTGAAGGAGGCAAGGTACGTTGATGACATTGCAAACGGACCGCTTCCTCTCTACGAGCCACAACCTATTGCACTCAAGGCAACAAACAGTAAGGAGGCGCTACCCAACAAGGTAGCACAAGTGGAGGCTACCGTTCTCAACGGGGAAGAAATGACACTTGTAATCAAGCACTTCAAGACTGCATTGAAGGGACTCAAAGAGTACCCCAACAAGAGCAAATCAAGGGGAAAGCAGTCTTGCTTCAAATGTGGTAAGTCTAGTCATTTTATTGCACAATGTCCTGATAAAGAAAATGACCAGGGACAAGAAAAGAAATGGAAGACCGAGAAGAAAAAGAACTACCGGAAGACAAAGTGTGAGACTCACATTGGCAAGGAGTGGGACTCAGATTGCTACTCATCTGACTCCAACGATGAGGGACTTGCTGCATGGCTAAGGAGAAGACATATTTTTCTCATGGCTAAGGAGAAGAAGGTACGTACACGAGATACTCCTAAGTACACTTATTCTAGTGATGAGGATTCTGATGATGATGTAGACTATAGCGATCTCTTTAAGGGTTTAGATAGATCAAGAGTAGACAAAATTAATGAATTAATTGATGTCCTTAATGAGAAGTATAGATTGTTAGAAAAACAAGAAGATATTATTTATGAAGAACATGATAAACTTGTTAATGTTCAAAAATCTCTTGCTTTAGAGGTTAATAAAAATGAAATACTTTCTTCTAAATTGTCTTCTTGCCATGAGTCTATTTATAACCTTAAGAGTTTGAGTGCTGATTTAAATACTAGAATAGAAAAATTGAATATTGCTAGTTCATCAGTGGAGCATATTTCTATTTGCAGTAGATGTAAAGATTTTGATATTGATGCTTGTAATGATCATGCTTTTACTATTCTTAAGTTGAATGATGAAGTTGCTAATCTTAATGCTCAACTTAAAATTTGCAAAAATAAATGTGAGAAGATAAAATTTGCCAGGGATACCTACACCATTGGTAGACATCCCTCCATTAAGGATGGACTTGGTTTCCAAAAGAGAACCAAGAACTTAACAAGCCAAAAGACCTCCAATCTCATCAAGGAGAAAGGGAAGGCACCCTTGGCTAGTAGTTCGCATTCTTTTCATGACAAGAAGAACCATGCTTATTTGTATGCTCATGTTAAGAATGCCTCCAATGTTGCTCATCACGATGGCTGCTATGATCGTAATGTCTTACCTATGCGTCATGATGCTGTTTTTGATTCTCATGCCATGTTTGCACCGTCTAGCTCTTCATATGTTCATGGTAGGAATAGACCTAGGTGCCATGTTCACCATGTTTCTCATGCGCCTAGAAATACATTTAATTGTCCAACTATGCTTTATCATACTTATGATGCCTCATATGAGCTGCTTTGTAAAAATGATAAAGTTATTGCTAGAAATGTGGGGCATAAATGCAAGGGAGGTAAGACTTACATTTGAGTTCCAAAATCTTATGTGACTAACCTTGTAGGACCCAACAAGATTTTGGTACCTAAATCCCAAGCTTAAACAACCTTGCAAGTTTATGCATCCGTGGGCACAAGCTAGATTATTGATAGCGGATGCACAAACCATATGACGGGGGAAAAGAAGATGTTCACCTCCTACGTCAAGAACAAGGATTCCCAAGACACAATTATCTTTGGAGATAGGAATCATGGCAAGGTCAAAGGTTTGGGTAAAATAGCCATCACTAGTGAGCATTCAATTTCTAATGTATTCTTAGTAGAATTGCTTGGTTATAATTTGCTTTATGTAAGTCAATTATGCCATATGGGTTATAATTGCTTATTTACAAACATTGATGTGGCTGTCTTTAGAAGAAGTGATGGTTCATTAGCTTTTAAAGGTGTATTAGATGGCAAGCTTTATTTGGTTGATTTTACTAAATAGAATGCCGATCTAGATACATGTTTAATTGCTAAGACTAACTTGGGCTGGCTCTGGCACTACCGTCTAGCACATGTTGGAATGAAGAACCTTCATAAGCTTCTAAAGGGAGAACATGTGTTAGGACTAACATATGTCTGTTTTGAGGAAGACCGACCTTGTGTAGTGTGTTAAGTAGGGAAGCAGGTGGGAACAAATCATCCAAGCAAGAACGTGATGACGACATCAAGACCACTAGAACATCTTCATATGGATCTTTTCGGACCCGTTGCTTATCTTAGCATCGGGGAAAGTAAGTATGGTGAAAGTCGCCTAGAGGGGGGTGAATAGGCGAAACCTGAAATTTATAAACTTAAACTCACACTAAGGCCGAGGTTAGTGTTAGAATTAAATTCAAGTCTGAAAGAATGTTTCTCTTGCTAAGAGTTGCTCAAAGGATGCAGATGACGTATGGGAGCAAACTCAAATTGATACACGCAAGGAAACATTAGAGAGAGGAAAGAGGGCAAACAAATCAAGCGAGAATCACGGTGAGTAGACACGATGATTTTCCCTGCTGTTGAGATGTAGGAGCTTGTTCATTCGCTCCCTTATTTAATCCATGTATTTCCTAACCAAGTCAGTTCATCTCGCCTGAAGAAATAGATGAACAACCTGACCAAATGGATTTCTACCCAAATGCATGACCTTTTGCTAGCTAATGTGAACTCTCAACCTTGGATTGCCGATGGATAATAAGAATATTTGCTCAATGTCAAAAGTAGTTCAACAAGTTGGTTTTACTAACTTGTAATTACTTTGTGAACCAAGAATGGGTTTAGAGATCGTTTTATCGAGTTGTCTAAACTCACTTTAGTTCAATCTATTCTGAAGAAACCCTTATCAAGATCAAGTGAAGGTTATGAACATATGCGCAGATCTTGTGCCATATGGGATTAGATTATGAGCATATGCATCTTAACTCTACATTGTTGGCCGAGGTACTTTGCCATCCTCAGCTAGCTAGTAAGAGCCTGACCACAGTTCTAGTCGTGTCTTGATCGCCTCACATGTAATTTTCTAACATGTGTGATTAAGTCGATCCATGTTGGGTGCTTGAGAAAGTGGATTGATCACAAAATCAATATATGTGAATCCCTTCATGGATATTTTCTCAAATCTCTATCATCTTTCGTGGACTTGAACTCTCTGGTTAGCCACATGTTAACCGCGACAGTATTCGACATCTACACCCGTCTCATGTGCTATAAACTTACTGTGACCACTTGTTGGTAAACCTCTTTTTTTGTGTTTTACCCAAGAGGTTGCAACCAATTCTGTTTGGGCAAAGTCGCATATCTACCGCTCACCCAACAGACTCAGATAGTACAGTCTCTTTAGAAAAAGCAAACTGCACACATGGAACCTTATGTGTTCTTCTGGCAGACATTGCCTCTACTGATGGACATCTCTAAATTAACTTAAGGCGATACATGTTATATACACTAGAGAAACAACCCCGTCAGACACTCGCCTTTGCTTGGAACTGCCTTAGTTATCTCTGATATGGATGGAGTTACATGCTTCTCTACTCTTAAAAGTCTTTTGCTCTGAATCTCGGAACGAGATTCTTTTAAGGGGGAGGGATGTAACACCCTAGGTGTTACTGTACGTAAACAGCGAATATGGATGTAAGTACGGGATATTAATAAGAGTAACAGTCTCTCTGTCTTAATCTGTTTTGTCTATCGTGAGTTCGACATCATTTTTATCTTTATCCATCTTGGTTCTTCCTAAATTTTCGTGATGTTTGGAACATAGTTGTTCCGAAAACCGGTGAGTCCGATGATTATTTAAAATTCATCGCTCGCGTAAAGACGAATTTAGAAACTTAGTTTAGCCCTCCGACTTTGTTCGAAACGAGAATTATTAGAAATCGACGACTAAAATTTTAGGTGTAAAATAATTTAGTCCCCTCTCGTCAATCGGGACATTTCGTACAAGGATTTATAATTGAGATTTGATTCTCTAATAAATTATCTATGGCCGAGCGATCATGTGTTTGAATGGTAGATGAAAGTATCTGATTTTAAATTGTGTCACACTCAGTTTATACTAGAACCAATATCGTTTGGGTTTATTTTGCTTGTATCTCGTTCTAAACTCGAATTCCAGAACACTACCGTATATACCTTTGACTATCGGCAAAATCAGTCTCAAATATTATGGCTGATGTGCTTTTGTTCGGTTCATTTGCATCTGGTTTTGATCTACGTCTTAAAACCCAGATGTATACAAATTTTTGCATCAAAAGAAAGATCTTCTCAGATGTTTTCTCAGCCGACCCTATCCCGCCGCCCAGTCCCTCTCTCCCTCCGATTTTTTTTCCGCCGCCGTTCTCCCTGATATTTCCAACCGCCACCGATCCCTCATCCTCCTTATCTCTCTCTCGTCACGTCAGCCATTCCCATACTCTCTTCCCACCATCGAGAACCCAGCCGAAACTTCTACCGTGGAATGCGCGCCTTAGTTTCTGGCTGTGCTCGATCCCAGCCCCAGCTCGCTCTTCAGCCTCCCTCAAGCTCGCAGCGCCCTAGCGTTTGCGCGCCGTGGAGCCCCTGCGTGCCGCAGTCCCCCAGCTCTTTCTTCCATGGCCGGCTGCTGCTCCCTGGCCGGCGCGAGGCTTCGAGTTCGCCGAGCTCCTCCCTCGTCTCCATGGCCATGCGCTTGCCCTGCTCGGGTCTCCTTCCCATGGCTCCTAGCCCCATCTCGGCCTCCAGTTTGTCTCCACCTTGGCTCTGGTGCGTGCTCGGCCACCGTGATGTCCCCAGCGCCGGTGAAGGTCCGTCCTGCAGTAGCACTGTGGTGGCCTTCGACTTGGAGTACTGCGACGACTCCATGTCGTGCCCTCTGCTTCCTCCATGCCCGAGTCTGGGATCCTCCTGCGGATGGTTCATCGGGGACAAGGGCACAGAGCCTATATGCTCGGAGTGCTGACCTCAACCTGTCGCTCGGCTTGGGTACTGGCCCCCTCGGACCTAGCCATCGCTTGCCGCTGAACCACCGTCGGATTGGCTTCCAGCTCCCCCTCGCTCGGCTCCCTGGAGCTAAGCTCCTCCTCGACCGTCGCTCCCAGTTTTCAGCTCGCCGGCTGACCGTCGCACCCCTGCTCCTTGTTCGCTTCAGCCGCGACCTTGCCAGACCCGTCCCTGCTCGGCTTCTCTAGCTCACCGATGCCATCTCGCCGCGCTCGGCCATCACCTGGTAGCGCCCCTCTGTCCCTCATGCGCTCGGCGCTCAGCTCATCCATGCACTGGCGTCGCCTAAGCCGGTCATCGATTTGCTATTCGCCCTGGTCATCACGTTGGCTCCCTATCGGAGCTAGCCCAGCTCGCCAGCCGTCTTGCCCTTTTTGTCCGTTGAGTCGTGCGTTGCTGTGTCCACCTCGTTGTGTCGTCGTGGAGTTGTTGGCGTGTTGCTGTGGTATCTAGATCATGTTTGCCTCAGCTCCAATAAGTCGTCATACCATCGTCTTCGTCAATTAGGAATCATGGTGCCGACACATCGACATCGTTGTTCGTCCCCTTTCTGAGTTTACAACAACATCGCCTATCCCTCCTTGGTGCTTGTCATCGATCCGTCGCCTTGCCCCGATGCTGGCTCCTACGTGACATCTCCCACTTGTGTTCACGCCAAAAATCTGAGAAGATTAGGCGTGGAAGGAAATAAATCAGTACACGGGCGAAGAATTCTCGATGTGGAGGAAGAAGAAAGCAAAGCCGCACAACACCCATCAGATGTTCGACGAAAAGCTCAAGCTAGGATTTATTAGCATTCGTACGAGTATTGAGTCACGTTTGATGCTGGTGATCTGATTTATAATTTTTGTAAGTTTATCTGATGATTGGATTAACTAGACTTATTAGTCGTAATAATTCTCGTGTTTAGCAGGCGCGTCGTGTTTGTGTTAGATGTTTACTAAAATACCTCAGCACCTCCGGTAACGTAATCGCGTGAAATAATTGCGTAATATGGTACACCTTAGGTCTAAAATGTAGGATTTACGAAGAATGTTTTAGAGAACGAATAAGTTAAGTATGCATAGATTGGTTCATCGTTTGTGAAAAATGGTCAAGTTGATAATATGAGAAAGATAGATTTAGTATTTCACACGATTATCCGATAAGCCTTGTCCTTATTGATTATGCTGAATTTATTTGCTTAGTAATTTTAGTGCTTTGCCGATAGGTGCTATCGACATTTCATGTGAGGAATTTTAGTTGTGCAGTGAAGTCCGTGCTATGCTTTCATAGTCATGATATTCTTTGTTAATGATCAATTAAGTGCCCTAGATAAATATCTAGCATTACCAAAATGAGTGAAAGCGAATAATACCGATAAGTTTGTTTCTGTTAGAATTGAATCCAGCTAAGTTAAAATAATGTAGATATGATACTTAGTGTTATGTAGACATTTAGTCTTGATATTCCTCCTTATGTGCATACATGTGCATTATGCATATCATTCAGGTATGCTAATTAATCACGTGATGCGGAAGACGACCCAAGTCAACCCCAGGATAATGCAGAGATTGGACATCTCCACAAGACGACGTCGTCAGTCAGACCAACCTGAAGATGGATAATCTGAACAAGTGCCAACCCAAAAGGCTGGCCGTCAAGTGATCGTCGGCTAACAAACACTAACGTAGTATTTATTCCAGGCAAGCCCCGGTGCATTATCCCCTTTCCCTTGTGTTTTAAAATCTTTATCACCTTGTTTGATGCATTAGGTGATAGAAGTTGTGTGCTAAACAATTGATGCATTTCCTTCCTTTAAAAATTGATTACCCTTCCTTGATGCCCTTTTATGAAAAGGATTTTTATGATGCTTAGCCTTGCTTTAGAAAAACAAAATGTTTTGTTTTAAAACAAAAGGTGATGCTTCACAATGGATGGGAATTTTTACAAAGAAAAACTTGTGATGGTGGATCCATCATGGCCGTGATGGATTCAACATCGGAAAAGATGTACCTCTGCCAAGTACCAAACTTTGGGTTTTTAATAATAAAGCTGAGATCGGGCGGGTGACTTGCACGAGAAGGAAGTCTCCATGTAGTGTCTCCGTCTAAGTCGATTAAGGACCGTACCGATGTAGGCTTGATGATCGAGGACCTTTTAACTGGCCACATGCCTCATCATGGGTAAGCTTTGCCCCGAGCAGACCAATACCAGAAAGGCCAACATGTAATGGGAGTGGAGAGATGGCGAGAGTAGTGTGTACCCTCCGTGGCAAAAGGCTGGACGGTGGTGTATCTATGCTCTCGGTTGGCGTGAACCCGGTCTGGTCTTGAGAAACCCGGTGGCGAGTTGACATATGCAAGGGTTAAGTGCTAGATATGTCGTGTGGTTGGAGATCCCCAGCTGGGTATTAATCGATTCAGATCGTCGTTACTTCTCGGATATGAAGACTTGGTCACTGACTTACACGTATCAATCTAGTGAACTAAGGGGATGATAAAAGACGGCTAGTGTAGGCCAAGTGCTTGAACTAGGATAGAAAGAACTGTAGATGCAGGTAACTTTACTTAACTTGACAAGTAAAAATGGATTTTAAGGATCCACTCATAGTAAGCTTTTCTGCAAACAGAGTCTTTGAATCTTGATAAACTTTACCTTGATTCCCAAAAGCCAGCATATCCTTGAGAGTTTTTCTCCTTAGACGGGTAAGACTTGCGAAAGTACACTTTGTACTCAGGGTTTTCAAACCCATGTTGTTGTAGGTACTAGATTTGTGCTGTTGCGGATGGTGTTAAGCGCCGGTGGGCACGGCCTTCTTATAAGTCTAAGTAACTCTTCTATACTTCTTATTGAGGATGGTCACTTAAGCTAGCATATATTTCAAACTTATAAATAATTTATAACATTTCAAAGTTTATCTCTTTGAATCACTTTGTAACCACTCCGATAAACATAATGTAAATTTGTTGTAACTTGTAACCTTTTGTAATAAAGAAATTCCGCTGTAAAAATGTTGGTGCGTGATTTGTGTTTACTTAATCTTGTGATCCTGGTTGTAAGTGGTTTATCCGGGGTCCTTGGGACACTTGGACGGATCCTGTTAAGTTATCCGGTGCACATGCATAGCGACTGAGGTCTTTAAGACAAGGTCAGGTGCATGTGGGCCTAATAACTTGGGAGGTTCTGACACAAAGGCACTTTTCACGTCCATTTGATAAAGCTTAAAGCCATGGTAAGTAGCATAGGCAAGTAATATACGAATTGGCTCAAGCCTAGCTACGGGTGCATAAGTTTCATCGAAATCCAAACCTTCGACTTGTGAATAACCTTTAGCAACAAGTCGGGCTTTGTTCCTTGTCACCACACCATGCTCATCTTGCTTGTTGCACAATACCCACTTGGTACCTACAACATTTTGATTAGGACGTGGAATAAAATGCCATACCTCATTCCTCATGAAGTTGTTGAGCTCCTCTTGCATAGCCACCACCCAATCCGGATCTCTTAGTGCATCCTCCTCCCTATATGGCTCAATAGAGGACACAAAAGAGTAATGTTCACAAAAAATATGCAACTCGAGATCTAGTGGTTACCCCCTTGTGAATGTCACCGAGAATGGAGTTGACGGGGTGATCTCTTT
Organism: Zea mays; assembly: GCF_902167145.1. Classification (NCBI taxonomy): domain Eukaryota; kingdom Viridiplantae; phylum Streptophyta; class Magnoliopsida; order Poales; family Poaceae; genus Zea; species Zea mays. The sequence continues at coordinate 116,595,145 of NC_050096.1, forward strand.
GAATTGCTTGGTGGACTCTTGGATGTGGCGGTCTTTGATCCCTAACTTCTTGATCACCTTCCTTGTCTTCATTATCTTCATCTCCCCCTTGATCAATGTCCTCCACTTGAGGTGGCTCATCCTCTTGATCTTCGTCTTCATCATCTTGAGCCTAGTTCTCATCTTGAGTTGGTGGAGATGCTTGCATGGAAGATGTCGGTTGATCTTGTGCTTGTGGAGGCTCTTCGGATTCTTTTGGACACACATCACGAATGGACATGTTCCTTAGCGCGATGCATGGAGCCTCTTCATCATCTAGTTCATCAAGATCAAATTGCTCCACATGGGAGCCATTAGTCTCATCAAACACAATGTCACAAGACACTTCAATTAATCCAGTGGACTTGTTGAAGACTCTATATGCCCTTGTGTTTGAGTCATAACCAAGTAAAAAGCCTTCCACAACTTTAGGAGCAAATTTAGAACTTCTACCTCTTTTGATAAGGATAAAGCATTTGCTCCCAAAAACTCTAAAATATGAAACATTGGGCTTTTTACTAGTGAGGAGTTCATACGATGTCTTCTTGAGGATTCGGTGAAGATATAATCGGTTGATGGAGTAGCACGCGATGTTAATCGCCTCCGCCCAAAACCGGTCCGGTGTCTTGTACTCATCAAACATGGTCCTTGCCATGTCCAATAGAGTTCTATTCTTCCTCTCCACTACACCATTTTGTTGAGGTGTGTAGGGAGAAGAGAACACATTCTTGATACCCTCCACCTCAAGAAATCCTTTGATTTGAGAGTTCTTGAACTCCGTCCCATTATCGCTTCTAATCTTTTTTATTCTTAATCCGAACTCATTTTGAGCCCGTCTTAAGAATCTCTTTAAGGTCTCTTGGGTTTGAGATTTTTCTTGCAAAAAGAATACCCAAGTGAAGCGAGAATAATCATCCACAATAACTAGACATTACTTACTCCCGCTGATGCTTATGTAAGCGATCAGGCCGAATAGATCCATGTGGAGTAACTCAAGTGGCCTGTCCGTCGTCACGATGTTCTTGTGTGGATGTTGGACTCCAACTTGCTTTCCTGCTTGGCATGCGCTACAAATCATGTCTTTCTCAAAATGAACATTGGTTAGTCCTAAAATGTGCTCTCGCTTTAGAAGCTTGTGAAGATTCTTCATTCCAACATGAGCAAGTCGGCGATGCCAGAGCCAGCTCATTTTAGTCTTAGCAATTAAGCAAGTATCTAGTTTAGCTTGGTTATCATTGAAATCAACTAAATATAGCTGACCCTCTAACACTCCCTTAAATGCTATTGAACCATCACTTCTTCTAAAGACAGTAACACATATATTAGTAAAGAGACAGTTGTAGCCCATTTTGCATAATTGAGAAACAGAAAGCAAATTGTAATCTAATGAATCTATGAGAAAAACATTAGAAATGGAATTGTCAGGAGATATAGAAATTTTACCCAAACCTTTGACCAAACCTTGATTTCCATCCCCGAATGTAAAAGCTCGTTGGGGATCTTCATTTTTCTCATATGAGGAGAACATCCTTTTCTCCCCTGTCATGTGGTTTGTGCACCCGCTATTGATTATCCAACTTGAACCACCAGATGCATAAACCTACAAAACAATTTTAGGCCTTGTTCTTAGGTACCCAAACGGTTTTGGGTCCTTTGACATTAGAAACAAGCACCTTGGGTACCCAAACACAAGTCTTGGGACTCTTGTTTTTGCCCCCAACATATTTGGCAACTATTTGCCTGATTTGTTAGTTAGAACATAAGCAGCATCAAAAGTCTTAAATGAAATGTTATGCTCATTTGATGCTTTAGGAATTTTCTTTTTAGGCATTTTGATATGATTGGAATTCCTAGAACTAGAGGCCTCATTTATATATATAAAAGCATGATGAGAAATAGTATGAGGTTTTCTAGCATGAATTTTCCTAATCTTGTGCTCAGGATAGTTTGCAGGATATAAATTGTAGCCCTCACTATCCTAAACCATGGGAGCCTTACCCTTAACAAAATTAGATAGTTTCTTAGGGGCATTAAGTTTGGTGTTGTTTTGGTTCCCTTGTTAGAAACCAATTCCATCCTTAATGCCAGGGCGTCTTCCATTATAGAGCATGCTTCTAGCAAATTTAAAATTTTCATTTTCTAGCTCATGCTCGGAAATTTTAGCATTTAATGTAGCTTTGTGATCATTTTTTGTTTAATCATAGCAAGGTGATCATCAATAGCTTCAACATTAACATCTCTACACCTAGTACAGATAGCAACATTTTCAATAGTAGATGTAGAAGGTTTGCAAACATTCAATTCATCAATCCTAGCATTTAAACTAGCATTCTCATTTCTAAGACATGAAATTGAATTATTGCAAATGCTAAGCTCTTTAGACAAGTTCTCACATTTTTCTACATCTAGAGCATAAGCGTTTTTCAACTTAACAAATTTTTTATTTTCCTTATCGAGCAAGTGAAAGGGAAATTGGGTTAACCATTTCCTATAATTAATTTTGGTGGTTGATCGTCAACACAAACACATGGACTAACTAGTTTGTCTAGAATTCATGTATTATAGGTGCATAAGGTTCAACACAAACCAATAAAGAAATCAAGTTAGAGACTCGATCAAAAACTGGAGCAAGAACTTGAGTGTGTTGAAGTTGGGGCACTGGACTGTCCGGTGTGCCAACGGACAGTGTCCGGTGCATCATGCTCGTACAACTCCAAAGGAGCCACTCTCGGGAAAACGAAGGCGCGCTCCGCTATAATTCACCGGACTGTCCGGTGAGCCAGCGGAGCAACAGCTAACTGCACGCAATGGTTGACTCTGACAGATGAACAGTGCAGCGCAGAAGTCAGAGCAGCGAGTCAGAGGGGCACCAGACTGTCTGGTGCGCCACCAAACTGTTCGGTGCCTGTAACACTATAAAAGTCATCAAATAAAAATAATACATTTGGTTATTAATGATATTTATGATAATTACTTTTCTTTTAAGTGCTTGTTATTTATTTGCCTTTGGAATGATTTTTGACTTCTCATAATTGATTTTTGGATATTTAATAAACATTTCTTGTTAAATGAAAATCCTAGTAAATTAATAATATAATTATTAGTCCCAAAAAAAATAAATATTTTAAATAGTTGTGGTTTAAACATTATGAATTTTATGGTTATTCAAAAGCATATTTTGAATTAGAAAAGAAAAAAAAGAAAAAAAAAGCTAACCTAACCTAGCCGGCCCACCAAGGCCCATTAAACCGGCCACTTCCTTGACCTAGCCGCCGCCCCCTGCTCGCTTTGGCCGCCGCCACTTCTTCTCCCTCTCCCTGGCTCTCTCTCTTCTCTCCTGCCCTTGCTCTTCTCTGGCCGTCGCAACAAGAGCCCCACCCGCGCGCCAGGACGCCGAGCGCCGAGCCCCAAGCGCGACACCCGCAGCCACCACGCGACGCAGACTCGACGCGCCGCACGACCCGCGCCCAGGTTGCCTCCAGTCAGCCGAGCACCCGGCCACACCCATGGAGCCGCCCTGACACGCCACCTGCACGCCAACCGAGCGCAGCCACCCGACCGACTACCTCGACACGCCGCGACCCACTCGCGACGCCAGCCGCGCCGAGCGCGCACCCGGTGCCCGATCGAAGTCCGACCGAGTCGCGCCCAACTCCGACCGCAGACGCCGTGCACAGCGACCCAGCGCTGCCATGAGCCAAGCCGACCGTTCTTCTTTGCGAGTTAATGGAGTTCAATGCCGTCGTTTCTACCCCCATTACTCCCTCCATTCATGACCGCTTGAAGCTCGCCGGCCGACCCTCTCTCTCTCCCTCTCCCTCCCATCGCCTATAAAATGGACGCCGAGTTCCTCTCTTCTCCCTCCCACAACTGAGCTCGCCTCTCTCTCACTTCCTTCTCGTTCTCTCCCTCGCCGCTGGACTAATAAGTACCCCGGCAGCAACCCGGCACCTGCAGCAACGCCACGTACCCCGGCACCTGCAGCAACGCCGGACTGATATATTCCTAGTCCGCGCAGCACCCCGGCACCTGCAGCAACGCCACGTACCCGCCGCCGAGCCCCTGCTCGCGCCGTGCCAAGCTCGTCGTCGCAAAGCTCGTCGCCGGACCGTCCGCATCCGTACGCCGTCCGTGGAGACTCGCTGGAGTTTGTACCTCGCCGTCCACCGACGACCGCGTCCGTTCCCCTGCCGTTCGTCGAACCCCCTGTCCCGCTCCTTGCTCGTCGACGCACATGAGCTAACTCAAGGTTGAAGACAACCGCAACCCGTTAATGTATTTTCTAAATCATGTTTGAATTACTTTATTGATCTTATGAATTATTGTTGTAATGTTGATGCGATTTGGCGATTCACGCGTATGATTTTTAGAGATGCGATGTATACGTGTAGCCAAAATCGAACCCCGCGACAATACTTTGAATATGCGTATGATTTTATAATTTTAAAAATGAGTACGGTCACTATTCACTACTTCCGTGACTTTCATACTAGAAAACATTTACAGATTTGATTTCGCTTTAGTGTGTGGAATAATAATGGTTAGTAGTATTTTAAGTGTAAACATATTGACATGAAGAAATTGAAATAGGAATTAAGCCATGTATTTCCGGTCGAATGAAAATATAGATTTTTACTATTCATAATAAATATATTCATAAGTATAACAATTAATTACGTAGAATAGTAAAATGCTCATTTATGTCATAATAACTATGAATATGTTATTAAAAGTCTCATTTAGTAATTTACAATTAATTCTTAGTATATTAATGTTAGAGGAATTAAATAAACAATTTTTTGTATACGTATAAATTCTATTTAAAAAGAAAGGAGAAAAATCGGAATAGTAGAATTTATAATAAGGTTAAAATGACTTAACTAGGCGCTTATATTTTTTTAAAAGAAATAATAGTTATGTCGATGGACATAGGTTTCTTACTAAAGAATTAGATAATTTATTTCTAACTGTAAAATGGCTTTTTTTAATAGTTATCATATTTAACAAGATTCATTATAGATGTTTAAGTATAGCCGTACTAAATAGTAATATCTCATATAACTTTTCTAATAATTATATAATGGCTTAATTAAGTGCTCACATCGTCATAACTAAAACAATAGTTAATAACATACCAATGAATATAATTTTCATTCTAAATATCTAGATCATATGTTTCTAAACTAAAGGTAAAGATAAATAATAGAGTAATTATGTCCTCTCATAATCTAGTTAATTAGATTTATATTACAAATTGTTCACAACTGGTTATATATGCTTAGTTAATCATTTAATCAAACTTATCCATATTATATATATATATATATATATATCATTTAGTTTTCCTAAAGAATAAACTAATGAAAATAGTGTTCATGTTCTTTAATAATAATTAAAATGTTAGTTTATATATTGTTTTATGTATAGCTTTCTTAACAAAGAATATATGACTTGTACTTTCTAATAAAAATAAAATATAGTTGTTTGTTCATTGTCTTTTACATAAAAGTTCATTAAGGCATATATCATAACTTTCCATAAATAGGTGTTTAATAATAATAATAATGACCTTTTCACATAAAACCTATTTAGACTTATATCTTAATTTATCATAAGTGATAGGTTTAACAATGAATTATATGTTCCATAATGCTTCTAAAAATTTATAACGTGATTAGTAGCCCACTAACCTTAGATATATAACATATATCTTCTCTAAAAGGTTTAATATTGTTATAACGTGTTTTATCATCTTATAAACCCTTAATCTAGACGTATCATGTATGACATTTTATAAAAGATTAAAATTGATGAACCCAATATTTGTATATTTTTATTAAGATATTTTTATGCTCATGTCTTGTTTTATAAAGTATAGATCACACACTTTTGAAAAGAATACCTTTTTATTATAACCCTTGCGTGTAATGTTTTTGAAACGCGAACGCTCTTTTCGTTAGGTTTTCTTTTAGCTTTACGTATGGTGAATGTTGTATGTTATTGAGTGGTGTTTGTTTCTTTTGTTTGTTTGTGTGATATTCAGTGGTTGATCTAGTAGTTAAGAATCAAGATATATTCCTACCCGTGGAAGAACCTCAAGTTTCCTTTAAGCAAGGCAAGTGGACTTCTCCCTCTGCATACTCTGTTTGATCCCAAACAATACATTTAATAAAGTTTATTCTTGGATATATATGCATAATTTTATGGGTTACCTATTCGGATACACCTAACCTTTTCAACCTTATTCCTTGATCAAACCTGGGTATTATACTTTACCTTCGTAACTATGCTATTGCTACAACTTAACTTTATGCAGTCACTCTCGCTTATGATATTAATGTTCCAAATGGTAAGTTTACATTATTGTTGTTAACCCGATGGTTAAACAAGATTATTGCTTATTAATTGGAACATGGAGTGACCACCCGGGAAAACAGTGCTACCATGAGAACTATCATGGCTCTGGTCTTGGCTAAATAACTAGAGAAGTCTTATGTTGGGTGCTGGTCGTGGTCGACCGGAACGGGGGCATCTGGCAAGCTCTTATAGTTCTGGCTCAGGCAGATTGGATACGGGCATAGTTCCCAAAGCTTTACCCTGCAGTCTGGACTATAAGTTGGTTACAGTAGGTGTACCTTATGTAGTTGACCATTTCCAGCATTTGCGAAATGAGGACTCTAGGGAGAAGCCTCGTAGTGAGACCCTGGCCATTCACCTCGGAAGTGAATACGGGTCTAGCTAACCCGGGCTAGAAGGGAATCACGACTCATGGGTAAAGATGCGCCACCTCTGCAGAGTGTAAAACTGATATATCAGTCGTGCTCATGGTTATGAGCAGCCTGGACTCCTCACATGATAATTGAACTTGAAGATGGAAATAAATTGAGATCCGATGATCTGCCAAAGGTTTGCTTAAGTGGTTTCACTTAAGTATTTTTTATATACTCTTATACCTTTGTTTAATGGGATACTTGGGATTCAGACTTATTAGTAAGACATGTGTTGTTAATAAAATGTTGACCAACTAAAATGCTTACTGCTCAACCTTAGCCTCACCTTGTTACCTTGCATTAGTTTTTCCCCCACTTGCTGAGCCCCGACCATAAGTGAGCTCACCCTTGCTTAATTTTGATCAGAAGTTGCAGATGAAGATATGATGCTGAACTCCATGGATGCTAGTCTAGTGTTACCCCCGGTCATCTTCCTGTGGATGGATGTCCATGTTCGCTGTACTTTGATGAATAAAGGTTAAGACATTATGTCTGTCTGAAGTGTAATATGTTAATATAATCATTATTTACGCTCTTATGCATTGTTCTTTTGATATATTACACTTGTGACGTCAACATATGTGTGGAAATAGATCCTGGCACACATATGCTATGCACCCGGCTCTGCCCTTTGGAAACGGGTGTGACAGTGCAGCAAGAGGACAAAGGCGCCAACGGTCACCTGCTCTAGAACCCTAACAGATAGCTGACATGGTGGCGCACCGGACAGCGCACAGTACCTGTTCGGTGCCGCACCGGACTGTCCGGTGCGCCCATCGCCAGCAGCCTTGGCCAACGGCTACCAAGGTGGTTGTGGGCTATAAATAACCCCCAACCACCACAACATTTGGTATCAAAGTTTTCTGAAGATCACATTCCATACAAGAGCTCTAGCATTCACTCCTAGACACAATTCAAAAGATCAAAGCCTCTCCAAGTCCCAAATTCATCTCAAACTCTTAGTGACTTGTGAGAGAGAGATTTCGTGTTCTTTTGAGCTCTTGCTTCTTGGATTGCCTTTCTTCTTTCTCATTCTTGTTCTCAAGTGACTTGTAATCAAAGTAAGAGACACCTAAGAGTGTGGTGGTCCTTGCGGGGCCTTAGTGACCCGATTGATTAAGGTAAAGGCTCACTCGGTCTAAGTGACCGTTTGAGAGAGGAAAATGGTTCAAATAGACCCGGTCTTTGTGACCTCCTCAACGGGGACTAGGTTCTTTGGAACCGAACCTTGGTAAAACAAATCATCATGTTCATTCGCTTGATTCTCATTTGATTTGTTTTCTCCCTCTCTCCTAGACTTGAATTTAGTTCTAACGCTAACCCCGACTTTTAGTGTGTGTCTAAAGTTGTAAATTTCAGATTACGCCTATTCACCCCCCCTCTAAGCGACTCTCAATTGGTATCAGAGCCGGTGCTACATTAAGAGTCTAACCAACTCGAAGTGATGTCTGGAGATCACGCCAAGAGGGAGATCATGACCGACGAGAAGCCCGCGAGCTCAGGGAGAACCCTTTCAAGGGAGTCCGGCAACAAGCATAAGGAGGAATCCTCTTCCTCCATCAAGTCGCATCAGAGAGGTGACAAGAAGAAGAAGATGAAGAAGGTGGTCTACTACGAGACCGACGCTTCGTCACCCTCCACATCAAGCTCCAAGTCATCCGTCGCTTCTAAGCGCCATGAGCGCAAGAAGTATAGTAAGATGCCCCTACGCTATCCCCGTATTTCAAAGTGCGCTCCATTACTTTTCGTTCCCTTAGGCAAACCACCATATTTTGATGGTGAAGATTATTGTATGTGGAGTGATAAAATGAGGCATCATCTAACCTCACTCCATGAAAGCATATGGGACATAGTTGAATTTGGAGCGCAGGTACCACAAGTGGGGGACAAAGACTATGACTCGGACGAGGCCGCCCAAATCCGGCACTTTAATTCCCAAGCAACTTCTATACTCCTCGCCTCTTTATGTCGAGAGGAGTATAATAAGGTGCAAGCGTTAAAGAGCACCAATGAAATTTGGGACATCCTCAAGACCGCGCACGAAGGGGACGAGTGACCAAGATCACCAAGCGCGAAACGATCGAGGGAGAACTCGGTCGATTCATCCTCAACAAAGGGGAAGAGCCGCAAGCCATGTACAACAGGCTCAAGACAATGGTCAACCAAGTGCGCAACCTTGGGAGCACCAAGTGGGATGACCATGAAATGGTCAAGGTTACTCTTAGATCACTTGTTTTTCGTAATCCGACTCAAGTGCAACTAATATGTGGAGACCCTAGATATTAAAACATGTCTCCCGAGGAAGTAATTGGCAAGTTTGTGAGCTTTGAACTTATGATCAAAGACTCCAAACATATTGTCAACTTGGAGCAAGGCGCCACCTCCACACCCGAGGTGCAACCCATCGCATTCAAGGCAACAGAAGAAAAGAAGGAGGAGTCTACATCAAGTTGGCTTCCAATTGACGCCTCCAAGCTCGACAACGAGGAAATGGCGCTCATCATCAAGAGCTTCCGCCAAATTCTCAAGCAAAGGAGGGGGAAGGACTACAAATCTCGCTCCAAGAAGGTGTTCTACCGGTGTGGTAAGTCCGGTCACTTTATTGCTAAATGTCCAATCTCTAGTGGAAGTCACAGGGACGACGACAAGAAAGGGAAGAAGAAAGAAAAGAAGAGGTACTACAAGAAGAAGGGCGGCGATGCCCACATATGTCGGGAATGGGACTCCGACAAGAGCTCCACCGACTCCTCCTCCAATGAGAATGCCGCCAACATCGCCGTCGACAAATGCCTCCTCTTCCCCAACGTCGGCCACAAGTGTCTCATGGCTAAGGACGGCAAGAAAAAGAAGGTACACTCCAGAGCCACCCCCAAATATACAACATCTAGTGATGAGTGTAGTGTTGGGGCGAAGGCAAACATGCTACCCTTCGCTCGATGCCTTCGTCACCTCGTCACTCCGACAAAGACTACATCCACATAACACGCCCGAGCAAGCCGAAGGCGTCGATTGCATGAAGACCGGCGCGGTCCCCCTTCATCGTCGCCGTTGCAAGACAAAGGCTCTGTCGAAGTCTACGAGTCTCACATCGTCACCGCGTCGGGAGACCCATGCGGGATTCGGTCCATTGTAATGGGCCCCGCATGGAGAAGCGTATTGCGGGCCACGTTTGTAATAGCCGTTGCTGTAATGACTGTCTGTAACCTCCCCTCGTGGGAATATTCTAGGGATAAACTTGGTACTCGAGGGCACAAACGTCTTTAACAAGGGACGGGTGGTCGCTCGAGTGCCTATAAATACCCCCGTACAATGCCCTCACATGGGTAGATTAACAAAGCTCTTCCCATCCGATGACAAATTTTGCCAATACTCTTTCTACTTTCCTATTGGATCTACTTGCCCAGGAGAGCAAGTGCCAAAATTTGGCACCCACCGTTCGTGCTACGAAAAACAACTCGCGATGGCCCCCAAGTGAGCTAGTTCGAAGGCAGCCCCATCCATCGACGAAGCAGCGAAGGCAGCGCTACTGGCGGAGAAAAAAGGCAAGGCCCTCGTGGACAACACCCCCCAAGAGGCCTTCGAAGATGAAGCTATCAGCAAAAGACAGCACCAAGACCATCCCACCCCTGAAGGCACCCTACACACCTACAGCTCCGAAGGCATACTGCAAGCACCACCACCAGGCTTCGCTCTACTAGAGGGCGAAGATGCACTAGAGGACGGCGAAGTTATCGGCATCTCAGCCGAAGACCAGCTACAGCTGTGGGCCCTGCGCATCAAGAACCACAACCTCCAAAAGCAGAAAGAAATCCTCGAGGCCAAGCGCCAACGTGTCACCATGCAGGCCAAGGTGCGCCAGATGATACAAGACGAGGAGCAAAGAGCTCGGGAGCTAGAGCAAGAAATCGCGCTCATGCAGTGCGAGGGCCAGTACAATCTGCAACATGGATTGCCCCTCCAGCAGCGTGTCCCAACCGGAGATCTATTCATACCACAGCGCAGCCCCTTCATTCTGCGCGCCACAACCTTCCAAGGGATCAATTACCTCGATGAGCGAAGCCCCCTAGCTCCACAACTCCAGGCATCACCTTGACCCGCCAACTTCAGGGCAGGCACCTACCCAAATACAATGGCAATGCTGACCCGACATATTACATCATGAGCTACCCGGTTGCCGTTGCATCGTCCGGAGGGGACGACGCCACAATGGCCAAATCTTTCATCATCGCGCTCGAAGGCCGGGCCTTGATTTGGTACACCAGGTTACCGCCACTGTTGTAACACCCTGAATTTGGGGGTATAAAATTTCTTTTCTAATATCCACCAAATTCAGGTGTTACTATCTCAGTTCTTCGCTTTCCTTTCTCTTTTTCCTAAAAATGGAGAATTATTTTGTTTTATAATAGCGTAAACCTAGTGGAATGAGCCCTAGAGGCACTTTGGTTGTTGCATTCATGCCGTTGCATGGTGTTTCTAAGTGCAAAATGTGTTTGAAACATGTTAACATATCTTATAGAAGCGCTCGGTAAATTTTCATATTTTTCTATTTTCTGGAAACCAAAATCTATTTATTTGAGGAACTTAAAAATATTTTTAGAAATTCTAATTATGTTTTTTGAGTTCATTAGGTGCCAAAACATTTATAGGAATTTTTCTGGAATTTTTGAAAGCATATATAATATTTTGAGCACAAAATATGGATTTCTAGGCTTTTCCGAATTTTAAAAATGGTAAAATCCGAATTTTAACCAAATTTTCATCTTGTCCGAACCCGAGATATATATACATGTCCGGCTTCATCTCATCGAGCCCGTTCCATAACACGAAACGGTTCTTCAAATCCAATCCCTAGCTCCCGGTATTGCTCGTCGAGGTTCGGGGCGGTTCCAACTCCGGCGACAAGTCCGGCGAGCAATTACTCCCAATCCGTGCATCGTCTGCCGAATCCGAGGGTACCGTTGCGTTCGTCTCGTCGAGGGCTTCGTCGCACCGCGTTCGGTTCATCGATTGGATCCCCGAATCTCCGGCAATCGATGAATTTCCTCTCGGCTCCGGTGAGGGTCTTTTTCCCCGGTGAGAACCTCCATTGTTGTACCTAGGGTTTCTTTGTGTTATTCGTTTTCCCATCCGTGCTGGGCCTCCCTCACTCTCCCATCACCTTCCCCGGCGGTGGTGCCCCTCCCCCTCCGTTTCCCCTCCTGGCGACGCCCCTTTCCCTCTCCCCGACGGCAGCGGTGGCCGGTGGCAGCTCCCGCACCCCTCGCGCCCCGTGCGGCCGTGCCCGCGCCCGTGCAGTCCGACCTTGTCCTCCCCTGCGCAGCCCCTCCTCTTCCTCTCCTCTCTCTTCTATGGATGAGAGAAAGAAGATGATGTGAGGAAGAAGATGACAGTTCTGTAAATTTAGTACGCGTGAATTATAGTATGGTTTAAAACAATCATAACTTTTGTGTTTTAAACCTATTCGACCCATTCAAGTTGCGTTAGATTAGTATTAAAATTATCTTAATTTAGAAATATTTATCCCCACTGTTGCACATTTTATTTAATTTATTTAAACGTTCGTTTAACTAGTGGCTACTAGAACGACGTTTCAATTCAAAAACCTAATTTAGGAATTCGATTTGCGCATTCATAATTAGTCACCAACATGATTAACCTTAACTAAAATGTTTCTCATTAATAATTGTTTAATTTAATCATGTTGTTTATTTATTAGTTTCGCATGTTGATCCGCGTGTACCGTGCGCGTGCCGCGGTGCTGTTTCACGCACGTCGTCGCGTGTCGTTCGCGACTGTCACGCTTGTTGTTTGCATGGATTGTCGCGTGCCGTTCGCGTGTGTCGCGCGCCTTGCCACGTGCCTTTCGTGCGTATCGCGCGTTGTCTGCGCGATAAGTCGTTTGTGTCCACGCTTCGCGCACATTGTGTTTGCACGTCGTGCGTCGTTGATTCGTCTCGCTTAGAATCGCTCATATTCATTAAGTTACTTGCTTAACAGTCAACTATTAAAATAGTAAGTTAGTCAAAACTAAGTAGTAGTATTAATTTGCATTTGATTAATATCAATTAATATAATTATGTTGAATTGGATGTTCTAATTAGTACTTGTTTAACGTAAACGCGCTAACTCCTCGACCATAGCATCGTCTATCGTGGTTCTTTTTCTCGCGTAACCGTAGAGGCGTTCTGTATTTTATATTGCTCGCTTTTATAACATTTTATCTTGTATGGTGTAATGTTCTTATGCATATTTATATGTTTGTTTGCTTGTGTCTATTCGTCTTCGCTTCGCGTCGCGAATAGATTGCGATCTGTTCCTGAGCTTTGAGGAATCGACGATCAAGCATGGCGACCAAGTGATCGAACTCTTCGAGTTCTATGAGATCGAAGACCCTGAGCATCTGTTTGTTGAAGGCAAGTGTCATCTGACCCATTACGTCTCATTTACTTTATAATTCACTGTCCCGCATACTATGAACAACATAAGGATTGACTAGCTTTCTATTTACCTTGTCCTTGATTACCTTTTGGGTTACTATGGTTAGCTTCATGCTAGCGCTTTACTTTAATCAATGAACATGATGAGATACAATGATGATACTATGGTTTTATTCTAGATATGATGATATATTTGTGGCATTTAAGGGGACTCGAGCTGTTTCTCGAGTGTCTCTCCGTAAGGACTGGTTCATTGGATGACCGCCCGGGAAAATAGTGCAACCATGAGGGTGGAATGGGACGCCCTTAGCTGAATAATTAGAGGAACTGGGGTGTAGTTCGCTTCGCCGTCGTGCCATTAATGGGGCTCGGTGTATGCGGCTCGCTCTGCCAAGGTTGGTTCGCCCCTTGGGGAGGAGTGTGGTGCATTTAGTAAATCTAACGGGCGGCTACAGCCTCAGGGAATCTTTGTAAAGGCTTCATAGTGAATCCCTGGCCATTCACCTTGGGAGTGAATAAAGGTCTTGCAAGCTCGGGCTAGAGAGGGAATCACGACTTGTGGGTAAAGTGCGCAACCTCTGCAAAGTGTTATGAAACTGATATATCAGTCGTGCTCGCGATTATGAGCGGCCAAGGGAGCTCCATTGATTAGAGACACATTGATCAGAGATGCTTTGTTTATAGATGATGATGAGGATAATGATGGTTTTGATTATGATTATGATTATGGTTTCTGGTATTCTTTCCGTTTGGATAGAGTTCTTTTGGGTTAACAACATGGGATAAATGCTAGAACCTGGCTCTCTACTAGTAATAATTACCCGACCAACTAAAAGCAACTGCTTTCAGCCTAACTCCACATAAAGCTAGTCCACTTCAGCCAAACAGGACATTTGCTGAGTACGTTGAAGTGTACTCAACCTTGCTTTCACAAAACACTAGGTTGCCTTTGGTGCAATATATGCTCAGGTAAAGAAGAAGGTGTCGAGGCGGATCTCCAGGAGTTCCAGGACTTCAACGAGTTCGAGGATTAGGCTAGCGACCTCCCCCAATCAGCTGCATGTGGTGGGTTGTTTACGTTGCCTACGTTTCTACTATATGTACTTTGATTTATATTATGTAAATGGCTCTAGTCTGTAATATTATTACTTACTCTTTATTGTTATTCGAAGCATTGTGCTATGATGAGTCATTTATGTAATCGCTATGTACGTGAATTTCTGATCCTGGCACGTACATGGTTCTCATTCGGTTTACCTTCTAAAACTGGGTGTGACATAAGTGGTATCAAAGTCGTGCTGACTATAGGACCGCTAGCCTAGAGTAGCATTGGCCGTTTTAAGGACTTGATTATTACTTCACCTCATCCTTGATTCTGCTTCAAAATATTAGTCAACTCAACTAATTCTATGTTGTGCTCCTATATGCCCCCTTGCCAAAAGTATTTTATTCTAGTATTGTCTATACTTCTCTCAATCTATTAGATCTGATCTCACTCTTGTGCTTGCGACATCTTTGTAGATGCCCCCTGACTTTTGGGTCCCTTCCTCTTTCGTTATTAAATTGCTACCATTTCACAATCTTTATTCCCCTGGTATTGACATGCTCGTATCCCTGGATTCTTTAATACTCTTGTTTCAATACCTACCTCTAATAAAAACTCTGCTGCCTATTTAAACATTTCGATTTATATGTCCATGATCTTACTGCCTTTTGAGACCCTTTCCTATTCTATTGTTAAGTCGCTATCTTTCTGGCAATTTGTACTCTCTTGGTCTTGATATGCTCGTACCATTGGAATCTTGCATACCCTTATTTTTATGTATGCTTACATTTATATCCCAATATCTGTTTAAGACATTTCAGTTTACATGCCCTTGACCACCCTTGTTTCTCGATGAACCGTGAGCGGTCATTTTATTTCACACATTCCTGCTAATCTCGTTGTTCCTTATAACATCCCTCGGTAATGAACTTCTTTACTTCAACCATTCTGTTGCAACCTTACATATCTTACCCTTGAATGTTTTCTACACTTCGCCACCTAGCGAGTCTTGCCTGAGCTCTATCCTTATGCTTTTCATTATTATCACCTTTACCTTTGACACCTCTATATCTTACATTGATGTTTATCTTATACCAGCCCTTTAAATTCTCCTCTTTTCCATCTCAATCTTGGAGTTATATTTTACCTATTTTTCCCTTGGTCGTATCCTCCTCTTTGTCGCTTGCGAGTTCTCAACTCCATCCTTTGTTGTGCTTCTGGTTAGTGTTGCCTTTACCTTTCCCATCTCTCGACCATTCCTTAGTGATTGCATTATGTTTGTTATCTAAAATCTCCAATCTCTTATCCTAATTTGAGAGCGGTGTTTTACTTATCTCACCCTTGTCAATATCCTCTTCTTCACCGCGTGTAAGCCTTGACATAACTCCATTCTTTGTTGTACTTATACCACCAGCTCTTCAATGCCTTCGTCTTTTCCCTCATACCCTTGTGTGTTATCGCCTCTAACCCTTGTGATATTTATGTCTTCTACCTAAATTCTTACCTTGAACTTATCCTTTAAAAGTCTTCCCTTTCTTTCAACTCAGTTTGAGAGTTGTAGGTTACCTATCTCTCTCTTGATTTCTTTTCACTTCTTGTCACCTTACAAGTTTTGTCTTAATTCCATCCTTTGTTATGTGTTTTATTTGCTATCACCATATCCTTGTCATTCATCGATCTCGCCTTGATACTCATCTTTATTCCTACTCTTTAAAAATCCCCTCTCTTCCACCTCAACTTGAGAGTGACAATTTACTTATCTAGCCCTTGGACATATCCTCTTCTTTTCCACTTGCAGGTCTTGTCTTAACTCCATCCTTTATGGCACTTATATCCTTTGTCCTATGCCTATTTACCTCCTCCCCTACATCCTTGTCCGTTATTACCTTTAAAACCCTTGTGATATCTATGTCCTTGCCTTCCTGCTTACCTTGAATCTCCTCTTTGAAGCCTCCTCTTTTCCATCCCTGTTCAGGGATAATGCCTCCTTGATTTCATCATCGACTGCTCCCCCTTCTTTGACACCCTGTAAGTTTTGTCTAGAATACATCATTTGTCGTATGTTTGACCGTTATCACCCTCACCCTTGGCGTCCCTCGATCTTTACCTTGATGCTTATCTCGTCTCTGCATTTAAAGCCCCCTCTCTCGTTCCAGTTCAAGAGTGTTGTCTTACCTACCCGCTCTTGGTCATTCCCTTTTCCTTTACTGTGTTGCCAATCATAGCTTTTGTTTGATATACCCCTTACCCTTGTAATCACTAGATCTTGACTTGATACCTATCTAAGGTCTGCTTTTGGAAATCTACCCTTTTCTATCTCAACCCGAGAGTGTTGTTCTACCCATTATGCCCTTGGTCGTATCCTTTTGTTGATCGCTTACAATGCTTGCTTTAACTCCATTCTTTATGGTGCTCGTGTCCCTATCCTGCACGTCTTATTCTTCTCCTTGTCCTTCAACAACCTTAGAGAGTAGTTATTCCCTTTTCAAGAAAGACCACCATTTAATTAGAAGGAACGTGTAGCAATGAAATGTTTGTTGTTGTATGCTTGTGTTGTTTGTCTTTGTGTGATGACTGATTTGCTTCTTTGTGATGAGTGTTGATGTGTTGTGGCCCTTGGTCCGCAATTACATCAGTTTACTAGCTGAGTGCCATAGAGTTAAGTAGTTGGGTTCTCCCCCTGCTCTCTCTAATCCGTCTATACTTACCTTTTCTCGCTATTCTTTCCTCTTGCACCTATCTATTTGGCAACCTCCAACTCCTCCAAATCAGTCAAGATCAGAGTCGGCAGCATCTTCACCAAGTGCATATCAACGCTCTTGTTAAGGGGGTTAGCCGTTAACCCCAACGAAGACAATGCGATCAACATCAACCAACAAGATCAGAGTGGCGCAGCGAAAGCGTGTGTGGGTCCTAACCCATAGGTCCAGGAGATCCTCAAGAATTGCAATCGGTCTTAAGCATCTGATGGTCAAAGCAACCAATCTACAAGTCAAGCCAGCGGAGTCAAAGTTGAGTTAGAAGAAGCTATGAAAGACTAATGAACCAATCTCATTTTCTTGCTAGCCTCTTCTTGAATCTCGAGGACGAGATTCTGTTAAGGGGGTTAGATTTGTAAGACCCTGAATTTGGGGGTATAAAATTTCTTTTCTAATATCCACCAAATTCAGGTGTTACTATCTCAGTTCTTCGCTTTCCTTTCTCTTTTTCCTAAAAATGGAGAATTATTTTGTTTTATAATAGCATAAACCTAGTGGAATGAGCCCTAGAGGCACTTTGGTTGTTGCATTCATGCCGTTGCATGGTGTTTCTAAGTGCAAAATGTGTTTGAAACATGTTAACATATCTTATAGAAGCGCTCGGTAAATTTTCATATTTTTTGGAATATTTTTCTATTTTTCGGAAACCAAAATCTAATTATTTGAGGAACTTAAAAATGTTTTTAGAAATTATAATATGTTTTTTGATTCATTAGGTGCCAAAACATTTATAGGAATTTTTCTGGAATTTTTGAAAGCATATATAATATTTTGAGCACAAAATATGGATTTCTAGGCTTTTCCGAATTTTAAAAATGGTAAAATCCGAATTTTAACCGAATTTTCATCTCGTCCGAACCCTAGATATATATACATGTCCGGCTTCATCTCGTCGAGCCCGTTCCAGAACACAAAACAGTTTCTTCAAATCCAATCCCTAGCTCCCGGTATTGCTAGTCGAAGTTCGGGGCGGTTCCAACTCCGGCGAGCAATTACTCATAATCCGTGCATCGTCTACCAAATCCGAGGGTACCGCTGCGTTCGTCTCGTCGAGGGCTTCGTCGCAGCGCGTTCGGTTCATCGATTGGATCCCCAAATCTCTAGCAATTGATGGATTTCCTCTCGTCTCCGGCGAGGGTCTTCTTCCCTGGTGAGAACCTCCATTGTTGTACCTAGGGTTTCTTCGTGTTCTTCGTTTTCCCATCCGTGCAGGGCCTCCATCACTCTCCCCTCACCTTCCTCGGCGGTGGCGCCCCTCCCCCTCTGTTTCCCCTTCCGGCGGCGCCCCTTTCCCCCTCCCTGGCGGTGGCGGTGGCCGCCGGCGGTGGTCGCGCCCCTCGCGCCCCATGCGGTCGCGCCCGCGCCCGTGCAGCCCGACCTTGTCCTCCCCTGCGTAGCCCCCTCCTCTTCCTCTCCTCTCGCTTCCATGGATGGGAGAAAGAAGATGAGGTGAGGAAGAAGATTGCAGTTCTGTAACTTTAGTACGCGTGAATTATAGTATGGTTTAAAACAATCATAACTTTTGCGTTTTAAACCGATTCGATCCATTCAAGTTGCGTTAGATTTGTATTAAAATTATCTTAATTGAGAAATATTTATCCCCACTGTTGCACATTTTATTTAATTTATTTAAACATTTGTTTAACCAGTGGCTACTAGAACGACGTTTCAATTTAAAAACCTAATTTAGGAATTCGATTTGCGCATTTATAATTAGTCACCAACATGATTAACCTTAACTAAAATGTTTCTCATTAATAATTGTTTAATTTAATCATGTTGTTTATTTATTAGTTTCGCATGTCGGTCCGCGCGTGCCGCGGTGCTGTTTCGCGCACGTCGTCGCGTGTCGTTCGCGACTGTCGCGCGTGTTGTTCGCACGGATTGTCGCGTGCCATTCTCGTGCGTCACGCGCCTTGTCGCGTGCCGTTCACGCGTATCGTGCGTTGTCCGCTCGCTAAGTCGTTTGTGTCCGCGCTTCGAGCATATCGTGTTTGCACGTCGTGCGTCGTTGATTCGTCTCGTTTAGAATCGCTCATATTCATTAAGTTACTTGCTTAACTATCAATTATTAAAATAGTAAGTTACTCAAAACTAAGTAGTAGTATTAATTTGCATTTGATTAATATCAATTAATATAATTATGTTGAATTGGATGTTCTAATTAGTACTTGTTTAACGTAAACGCGCTAACCCCTCGACCATAGCTTCGTCTATCGTGGTTCTTTTCCTCACGTAACCGTAGAGGCGCTCTCTATTTTATATTGCTCGCTTTTATAACATTTTATCTTGTATGGTGTAATGTTCTTATGCATATGTATATGTTTGTTTGCTTGTGTCTATTCGTCTTCGCTTCGCGTTGCGAATAGATTGCGATCTGTTCCTGAGATTTGAGGAATCGACAATCAAGCATGGCGACCAAGTGATCGAACTCTTCGAGTTCTACGAGATCGAAGACCCTGAGCATCTGTTTGGTGAAGGCAAGTGTCATCTGACCCATTATGTCCCATTTACTTTATAATTCACTGTCCCGCATACTATGAACAACATAAGGATTGACTAGCTTTCTATTTACCTTGTCCTTGATTACCTTTTGGGTTACTATGGTTAGCTTCATGCTAGCGCTTTACTTTAATCAATGAACATGATAAGATATAATGATGATACTATGGTTTTATTCTAGATATGATGATATACTTTTGGCATTTAAGGGGACTCGAGCTGTTTCTCGAGTGCCTCTCCGTAAGGACTGGTTCGTTGGATGACCACCCGGGAAAACAGTGCAACCATGAGGGTGGAATGGGAAGCCCTTAGCTGAATAATTAGAGGAACTAGGGTGTAGTTCGCTTCACCGTCATGCTGTTAATGGGGCTTAGTGTATGCGGCTCCCTCTGCCAAGGTTGGTTCGCCCCTTGGGGAGGAGTGCGGTGCATTTAGTAAACCTAACGGGCGGCTACAGCCTCAGGGAATCTTTGTAAATGCTTCGTAGTGATTCCCTGGCCATTCACCTTGGGAGTGAATAAGGGTCTTGCAAGCCCGGGCTAGAGAGGGAATCACGACTTGTGGGTAAAGTGCGCAACCTCTACAGAGTGTTATGAAACTGATATATCAGTCCTGCTCGCGATTTTTGAGCGGCCAAGGGAGCTCCATTGATTAGAGACACATTGATCAGAGATGCTTTGTTTACAGATGATGATGAGGATAATGATGGTTTTGATTATGATTATGATTATGATTATGGTTTCTGGTATTCTTTCCGTTTGGAAAGAGTACTTTTGGGTTAACAAGTTGTGTTAAATGCTAGAACCTAGCTCTCTACTAGTAACAATTACCTGACCAACTAAAAGCAACTGCTTTCAGCTTAACTCCACATAAAGCTAGTCCACTTCAGCCAAATGGGACATTTGCTCAGTACGTTGATGTGTACTCACCCTTGCTTTCACAAAACACCAGGTTGCCTTTGGTGCAATCTATGCTCAGGTAAAGAAGAAGGTGTCGAGGCGGATCTCCAGGAGTTCCAGGACTTCGACGAGTTCGAGGATTAGGCTAGCGACCTCCCCCAATCAGCTGCATGTGGTGGGTTGTTTACGTTGGCTACGTTTCTACTTTGTGTACTTCGATTTATATTATGTAATTGGCTCTAGTCTGTAATATTATTACTTACTCTTTATTGTTATTCAAAGCATTGTGCTATGATGAGTCATTTATGTAATCGCTATGTACGTGAATTTCTGATCCTGGCACGTACATGGTTCGCATTCGGTTTACCTTCTAAAACCGGGTGTGACATAAGTGGTATCAAAGTTGTGCTGACTGTAGGACCGCTAGCCTAGAGTAGCATTGGCCGTTTTAAGGACTTATTGATTATTACTTCATGTCATCCTTGATTCTGCTTCAAAATATTAGTCAGCTCGACTAATTCTATGTTGTGCTCCTATATGCCCCCTTGCCAAAAGTATTTTATTCTAGTATGGTCTATACTTCTCTCAATCTATTAGATCTGATCTCACTCTTGTGCTCGCGACATCTTTGTAGATGCCCCCTAACTTTTGGGTCCCTTCCTCTTTCGTCATTAAATTGCTACCATTTCACAATCTTTAATCCCCTCGTATTGACATGCTCGTATCCCTTGAATCTTTAATACTCCTGTTTCAATACCTACCTCTAATAAAAACTCTGCTGCTTATTTCAACATTTCATTTTATATGTCCATGATCTTCCTGTCTTTTGAGACCCTTTCCTATTCTATTGTTAAGTCGCTATCTTTTTGGCAATTTGTACTCTCTTGGTCTTGGTATGCTCGTACCATTGGAATCTTGCATACCCTTATTTTTATATATGCTTACATTTATATCCGAATATCTATTTGTGACATTTCAGTTTACATGCCCTTGACCACCCTTGTTTCTCGATGAACCATGAGTGGTCATTTTATTTCACACATTCCTGCTAATCTCGTTGTTCCTTATAACATCCCTCGGTAATGAACTTCTTTACTTCAACCATTCTGTTGCAACCTTACATATCTTACCCTTGATTGTTTCTCTACTTCGCCACCTAGCGAGTCTTGCCTGAGCTCTATCCTTATGCTTTTCATTATTATCACCTTTACCTTTGACACCTCTATATCTTACATTGATGTTTATCTTATACCAGCCCTTTAAATTCTCCTCTTTTCCATCTCAATCTGGGAGTTATATTTTACCTATTTTTCCCTTGGTCGTATCCTCCTCTTTGCCGCTTGCGAGTTCTCAACTCAGTTTGAGAGTTGCGGGTTACCTATCTCTCTCTTGATTTCTTTTCACTTCTTGTCGCCTTACAAGTTTTGTCTTAATTCCATTCTTTTGTTATGTGTTTTATTTGCTATCACCATCTCCTTGTCATCCATCGATCTCGCCTTGATACTCATCTTTATTCCTACTCTTTAAAAATCCCCTCTCTTCCACCTCAACTTGAGAGTGACAATTTACTTCTCTAGCCCTTGGAGATATCCTCTTCTTTTCCACTTGCAGGTCTTGTCTTAACTCCATCCTTTATGGCACTTATATCCTTTGTCTTATGCCTATTTACCTCCTCCCCTACATCCTCGTCCGTTATTACCTTTAAAACCCTTGTGATATCTATGTCCTTGCCTTCCTGCTTACCTAGAATCTCCTGTTTGAAGCCTCCTCTTTTCCATCCCTGTTTAGGGATAATGCCTCCTCGATTTCATCATCGACTGCTCCCCCTTCTTTGACACCTTGTAAGTTTTGTCTAGAATACATCCTTTGTCGTATGTTTGACCGTTATCACCCTCACCCTTGGCGTCCCTCGATCTTTACCTTGATGCTTATCCTGTCTTTGCATTTTAAAGCCCCCTCTCTCGTTCCAGTTCAAGACTGTTGTCTTACCTACCTGCTCTTGGTCACCCTTGCTTTCACAAAACACTAGGTTGCCTTTGGTGCAATCTATGCTCAAGTAAAGAAGAAGGTGTTGAGGTGGATCTCCAGGAGTTCCAGGACTTCGACGAGTTTGAGGATTAGGCTAGCAACCTCCCCCAATCAGCTGCATGTGGTGGGTTGTTTACGTTGGCTACGTTTCTACTATGTGTACTTTGATTTATATTATGTAAATGGCTCTGGTCTGTAATATTATTACTTACTCTTTATTGTTATTCGAAGCATTGTGCTATGATGAGTCATTTATGTAATCGCTATGTACGTGAATTTTTGATCTTGGCACGTACATGGTTTGCATTCGGTTTACCTTCTAAAATCGGGTGTGACAACTGTCCATTGACTCCTAGAAAGGACTCCGCGATAAGTTCCTGCTCAACTTTCAAGGATACCGGCTCGATACCGACGCCCTGGCCAAGTTATCACTCTGTAAGCAGCAAGAAAAGGAAACCCTTCGCGAGTACTACAGAAAATTCCTGACCCTCAAGTCGCAACCGCCATCGGTCGACGACCACATCACGATCCATTACGCCATCAGTGGCCTTCGGGCTGGCGTCCTGTATAGTCACTTCATCAGGGACCCACCCAAAAATCTCCAAGAGCTATATCAACTATTCGAGAAGTATGCCAGGTCCGAAGAGCTGCATCAACGAAAGGTTGAATCTCAGAGGAAGCCTAAGGACCCTCGACGGTCCCGCACAACCTGGACCAGGGCTTCGCAGCCAGACTCCGGGCGGGACAACCGCAGTCACCAACTGGTGCACAACATAGCCAATCAGCACCCAGCCGGAGAAACTGCTCGTCATCAGGAATATCCTCCCCAAGGCCGCGGTAGTGGCACCAGAGGGAGAGGCCAAGGACGGACGCAGCAGCCACACAGATTCTACTGTCTATTTCATGGCAAGGACTGCGCGCACCCAACAAGAGATTGTCCAGAAACAAAGGCCACCAGGGACAGGATGTCCAGAGCATAACCAGCTGACAACCAGAGGGTCGTCGCACACACATAGCACCACCACCAACAACAACCATGCAACAACGAGCAAGTCCAGCATCCACCCAACCACGCATACCAACACCGTTAGGAAGTGCAAGTTCTACCACCTCCGCCTCCGCATCACCCAAATCCACAACACCATAACCACCCCCAAGCACCCAAGCAGGAAGACTTTGCCGAACAACCATATCGCGGAGTCATCCACATGATCACCGGGGGGTCCAGCGTGGACTTCGAAACGAAGCGGCAGAAAAGAGACCACTACCGAAGTGTGAACCACGTCGCCCTCACCGGCCCAGTGGTACAAACAAGGTGGTCTCATGTACCACTCACCTTCGATGCCAAAGACGTTGATCTGTGCAGCGCCCCTCACGTCGACGCCATGGTGATCAACTGCAGCGTAGCAGGCTGGGACCTACATAAAGTCCTGGTCGACAACGGTAGTCAAGCTGACATCATCTTCCTGCATGCCTTCGATCGCATGGGCATAAGCCACAGCTTACTCAAGCCTTCGGACAACCCCCTATATGGCTTCGGTGGCAAGGGCACCTTCCCCATCGGCAAGATAGAGCTACCCCTATCATTTGGTGTAGCACCTAATGCACGAAGTGAGCAGGTCACCTTCAATATCGTCGACATGGTATACCCATACAACGCCATAATGGGCTGGGGCTCCATCGACAAGTTTGAAGCGGCCAATCATGGACTTTACCTCTGCATGAAAATCCCGGGTCTGCAAGGCGTAATCACAGTTTATGGCAACCAGCAAACTGCACACAATATTAAAAGGGACTTCGTCCCAGGGCAACGGAACATACACTGCCTCACAGCACAACGCGAAGGTTTGAAGGGACCCACCCAGTCGCCGACGAAAAAGTAAAGGCACAACTACAAAGCCCCGATGGAACGAAGGCGGTACCCCTCGACCCGGCTACGCCTAAGCAAACGGTCGTAATAAGCGAAGACCTGACCTCGCGAGACGAGGAAAACTCATCTCTTGCCTCTCCCGAAACAAGGACATCTTCGCTTGGTCCGCCCTCGATCTGGTTGGGGTCAGCCGCACCATCATAAAGCATGGCCTGGGCATCGACCCTTCGGTGTGCCCAAAAAAGCAACGACTACGCAAAATGCCCGACAAGAAGACTTAAGCCGCCAAGGACGAGGTGCACCGCCTGTTGGAAGCCAACTTCATCAAGCCAATTGCTTATCCTACTTGGCTCGCCAACGTGGTCATGGTGCAAAAGAAAAGCGGCAAGTGGCGCATGTGCATAGACTTCACCAGCCTCAATAAGGCCTGTCCCAAGGACAAATTCCCCCTGTCACAGATCGACAAAATAGTCGATAGTGTAGCAGGATGCGAAGTCATGTCCCTCCTCGATTGCTTCTCCAATTACCACCAGATCTACATGAAAGAGGAAGACAAGGCCAGCACAAGCTTTATCACACCCTTCGGCATGTACTGCTTCATCAGGATGCGAGAAGGACTCAAAAACGCCGGGTCAACCTTTTCTCGCCTCACCAAGAGGGTGCTCGAAAGTCAAGTAGGCCGCAACATCTTCACCTACGTGGACGACATCGTCGTCGCGAGCAAAAACAAAGAGGATCACCTGGCCGACCTCGCAGAAACATTCGCTAATATGCGCGATGCACGACTTCGGCTCAACCCCTAGAAGTGTGTCTTCGAAGTTCGCTAGGGGAAGATACTTGGCTACCTAGTGTCGCACCGAGGGATCGAGGCCAACCCAACAAAGATCCAAGCGATCATCAACATGACACCCCCGCAGTCAGCCAGGGATGTCCAGCGACTGACAGGCAGGTTGGCCGCCTTGAACAGATTCATCTCAAATCCGCAGAGCATAGTCTACCCTTCCTCAAGACATTGCGTGGCGCAAAAGACAACGCTTGGGGACTAGAGCAGGCGATGACCTTCGAGTCGCTCAATAAACACCTGTCCGACTTAGCAACCCTTGCTAGCCCCGACCCTTTGCTGCCTCTTCTGCTATACATTGCAGCTTCACCATGTGCAATCAGCGCAGCGTTAATCCAAGAGCAGGACAGAGAGGGCACGACTCGGCAGTGCCCAGTGTACTATGTCTTCGAAGTCCTCATGGCTTCTAAGTGCAACATGACTGAGCTGGAAAAAATTTCATACGCAGTTGTCATGGCATCACGCAAGCTACGCCACTACTTCGAAGCATTCAAGGTATGGGTCACTTCGGACAGGGGTCTGGGAGAACTGTTCAGGAACCCGGAGGCGTCCGTCCGAATCACCAAATGGGCAGCCGAACTCTCTGGGTACCACATCACCTTCGAACCCAGAACAGCGATTAAATCACAAGTCCTAGCAGACTTCATCGTTGACTGGACAGGACCAACATGGCAACAATAAGAGTCCCTAGAGAAAGTGTGGACCATCCACTGCAACGGCGCGTGGTGCCATGTGGAGGCTGGCGTCGTGGCAATTATCACATCACCCACAGGCGTCAAGTACAGATACGCAACACGCCTCAGCTTTGCCTTGGAGTCCGATAGATGCACTAACAATATAGCAGACTATGAAGCCGTCATCCTGGGACTCCACAAATTACGAGCACTCAGTGTCACCACATGCATAATCAGGACAGATTCCAAAGTATTCTCCGGCCAGGTTGAGATGGAATACTCAGCAAAAGGCCCCACGCGCATGCAATATCTCACAGTCATCCATAGCCTTGAGAGACAATTCAAGGGTTTCACCCTACAGCATGTCGACCGCTCCAAGAACGAAGAGGCCGACGCGTTGGCCAAAGCAGCGGCCAAGGGCGAGGCATTGCCCTCCGACGTGTTCTACCACGTCATCAGCACGCCAGCTATCTGCAACCCCGAAGGCCTACAAATAACTCAGGACACTGAAGGCCACCGCATCGTCAACCTCATCATGGCCGAAGACTGGCGGGCCCCAATAACTCTGTACCTGCAGGGCCACTACCATCCAAGCGATCGACTAAAGCACAGAAGCCGAGACTTCGCATTAGTCGAGGGTCAGCTGTACAAAAAGGGGATTAGCCAACCCATGCTGAAGTGCATATCTGAAACCGAAGGCATACAAATCCTCCGCGAAGTCCACAACGGAACTTGCGGCTCCCACTCAGGACCCAAGGCCCTCGCTACCAAGGTGATTCGGCAGGGATTTTACTGGCCCACAATAATTTGCACTGCCAATCGAGTCACAAGGTCATGCGAAGCATGCCAAAAGTTCTCCCCTCGCTCAGGCAGCCCCTCGCAATTCACCAAGCTCATCGCCCATACATGGCCACTTCAACGCTGGGGGCTGGACATCGTTGGACCACTGCCTACAGCTCAAGGGAACCACAAGTTCACCTTCGTCGCCGTCGAATATTTCACAAAGTGGATTGAGGCCAAGGCAGTATCCACAAAAACATCGAAGATCGCTCAAAAAATCTTCTAGCAAAACATTGTCTTCCGCTTCGGAGGCCCATTCGAACTCACAGTCGACAATGACAAACAGTTCGATAGCCAAGACTTCAGGGATTTCTGCTATTCCATCGGCACCAAGCATGTCTTCGCCTCAGTGTACCACCCACAGCCAACGGTGTTGTTGAGCGCGCCAATGGCAACATTTTTAGTGCCATCAGGAAAAGGCTTCTTGACGACAAAAAGGGCAAATGGACCGACCAATTACCTGAAGTGGTATGGGCCCTAAACACGACAGAGTGCCAGGCAACCGGGTTCACACCCTTCTACCTATTATATGGATCTAAGGCCATGACACCACAAGAATTAAAGCACGGGTTCCCCCGAACAAACACATCAGCCATCCCCGATGTCGACGAACCAACTTGCAAAGACCTCATCGACAGAGACCGCGTCTTTGCCCTATAGGCCCTCGACAAATATCAGGTTCAAACCAAGGCCTGGCATGACAACACAATCGTCCCAAGAGAATTCAACGAAGGGGACCTTGTACTCGTAAGAACCACCCAGACAGAATCATGGGGCAAGCTAGAGCCGAAGTGGGAAGGCCCATTCATAGTCAAGACGAAGGCATCCCCTAGTGCCTACAGGCTGGCAACATCATCCGACGAAGACTTAGAGCATTCCTGGAACATCGACAATCTCCGGAAATTTTTTGTTTAAGTCTCAGGGCCTATGCGCCATTTTAATTCTGCAAACAATGTTGTTCAGGCCCACACTCTTTTCCTCCTGGGAGGTGAGGTTTTTAACGAGGCGGAGTCATATAATATATCAGTGAAAAGCCTCCGCAAAAATATTCAAGTATCACCATGTCGAAAAAGACCACTTCGACGGTCTTCGGCATTCGACCGATTCGAAGTCACCGCGGCAGGTAGCGTAGACTACCCTCGCGTGCGACAAACTCCACGTAAAAGTCGCCTAAGGGTGCAGTCGGACAAGCACAACAAGTGTACGATACGAAGTCTTTTACTAAAAGACAAAATCCACCCAAAAATCGCTTAAGGGTGCAGCCAGACAAGCACAACAAGTGCATGATACAAAGTCTTTTACTAAAAGACAAATTCCACACAAAAGTCGCCTAAGGGTGCAGCCGGACAAGCACAACAAGTGCATGATACAAAGTCTTTTACTAAAAGACAAACTCCGCGCAAAAGTCGCCTAAGGGTGCAGCCGGACAAGCACAACGAGTGCACGATACGAAGTCTTTTACTAAAAGACAAATCCGTGCAAAAGTCGCCTAAGGGTACAGCCAGACAAGCACAACAAGTGCACGACACAAAGTCTTTTCCATAAGACAAATCTGTGCAAAAGTCACCCAAGGGTGTCGCTGGATAGTTACAACATCACACCGATAATTGCAGGGCACCAGGCCACATTACGATACAAATCACACATTACATACACACAGTAAAGGGCCACCAGACCCACCGCACAAATAAATACAATTGCAATCTCCCCTCCCTCTTTATTGCGAGCTGGGGGAGGGCAGCGTTTTCATTTACTACCGCACGACAAGTGAGGGCATCACACACTACATCGGCTCATCCTTCGGAATAATGCTCGCCTCCCGATAATTAAACAACATCATTTTCAGTTCCTCACCCTCAAACAAATTCCGCAGATCCCCCTAACCAATACTCGTCCCAAACGACGAGGACATCAAATCCTGTTGGCTACCCCGATCTAACCAAAGAAAAGTTTGCTCCAGCCCCATTCGACGATGCCTACCACTTCGCGACATCTCGTCAACGCTATGCTTCGCCACCACTTTTCGTCGATGGCGTTTGACCCTCACCCCAGCCAGAGGATTCAACGCTTCGCCCACCTCCAGCCGCGGCGAAGACTCTGCCGTGGCCACATCTAACGCGGCAAAATAATCCAAATCCTCATCCGAAGACTCTTCAGTCCAGGAAAACAGGCTCTCGAACTCACTACCATCAGATGAAAAAGACCCAGATTCAGAACCAGACAAACTATTAGCAGGCACTGTGTTCGCGGCCACCACAAAATTAGTACTATCAGTAGGGGTTGCTTGCGAGGGCCCAGACGTCAGAACCTACGCACCAACCGATTTTCAGTATCACAAAAATAAAACCCTACATCCAATGCCCCAAACTCTATCCCGCCACCTGCGAAGGGCCGGCCGACGATGCAGGGTCTTCGGCAGCTGGCGTGGATGCCACCGAAGTGTCTTCAGGCAACACGGGGCGGCCACAGGGTCTTCTTCGCTATCACCAGTTGGCGGCGCCGGCTGCTCCTCAGTCCCCGCCCTTACACCCTCCGCTAGGGGCATCGTGCTCTCCAGGCCTCCCAAGTCTTCGACCTCCTCATCATTCGCCATCTACAGAAATAGCACCAAACATAAGTACATATTCTTAAAAACAAATAAAATAAAATAATAACAATCCATACCTGCTCCATCACCCGGTCAGACCTTTCCCGGACAGTATCACGGCCGTGAGGGCCCCACATCCTATCATAAAGCACCCCAGCGGACCGCTTTAGCACCGCATCTTCAACCTGGAAGATCTCACGGTCAAAGTCTTCATCGGACCGATGAAAGACTTCGAAGTGCCTACATCCCTCACAGGACAAGTCATTCGCGGCTCCCTCACAGGTGATGAGCGAGGCGAAGGACATGAGACCCATCACGATCGACAGAAGCACCTCTAGTTCCTCCTGCAACCATCCGAGAAAGCGGAAGCCCACCTCCTTACCGATTGCATCAAAGGGGGTCATACGCGCACCAACCTGTCGGTACGCGTCCATGAGCAACACACGCGCTCGGTCCACCCCTGCGCGGGTAGAGGCCTCCGCCTTGTCCAGATAGCCGCGCAGGCTCCTGTGGTTCATCTCCGCTTCCGCAGAATGTTGGAGAGCGAGGTTAGCCTCGGCGCGTGCAAGCTTGGCATCGACGCGCGCAGCCTGGGCCTCCGCGCAGGCCTTGTCAGCATCCTCCTTCTCCGCCGCCAGCCGGCGGCCGAGGTCCTCCTTTTCGGCCTCCATAGTTGATAGCTTCTCCATCAAGTTGCGGCTAACTTGTCCCGCACGGCCTCAGTGTGCTGCGCCTGGAGGCGCTCAATCCTCCCCTCGAGTTGTTGCCTTTCGGCAGCGAACTCCAAGGTCAGGGCCCTCGACGCAATTCGTTTGGCGAAGGCGGCCGCCTGGTGTCGAACACCGTCAAATTTGAAGTCATATACAAAGAACACACTACTGAAGACTACATACATGCTTCAGCTGCTGCGCAACTGAGCCCGTCACGTCCTTAGCAGCGGCTGCCGAAGCGATCTTGCCATTGGTGCAAAACTTGGCCCATGGGTCCTGCACAGACCCCTTCGCCCCAGTCGCCACGGCGACAGACCCAGCCACCACCAACGCCGGGACAACAGCCAGTTGCCCAGCCTTCGATCCTGCACCATAGTCTCGTCAAACACCCAGTCCCAAAAAAACTCACCAAAAGGTCCTTGCCCTGTATGGGCATCGAACATTGTGTCGCCGCCCACAAGATAGTCATCCACGGAAATATCCATGGAGACCTCAGCCCCGCCCACCTCCATCTCAGCAGTATGCAGCGGAGATGGAGGCCTTCGCTCCTGTGTGGGCACAGTAGGGAGCGGCTTGCTGGGGCCAGGGGCGGCGGACTTCACGCCCAGCGACGACATACTGGAGCCGGGGGCGGCAGACTTCACGATCCCCCGCGCCATCTTGACCTCGCGGCGCGGGTCCCCGACCCTCACGAACGCCCGACGCTTCTGCGACGCATCTTGGTGATCCTTTTCCAGCACTGCCGATACAACAGCAGCAACATTCCGCCCGTAAGGAAAAATCTTCATCTCATGAGCTAATCGAGACGTATGAATGTCCTCGCCGCCCGCCCGGGGGATTAGAACATTCCTAGGCCAGCGACCCTCGGTAACCCTCAGCATTCGCGCGGAAGATTCTCGGAGCTCGGGCGAACACATCCTCTCCCCGGGAGCCGCGCAAGTCCCCAACAAATCCACAACAAAACGATCGGAAGCCCCCAACCCCTCAGCTGATGTACCTAGTTTCCTCTTCTTTGTGGCCGCAGCCAGACTCTGCTCCCCGTGAAGGGCCTTCGTCGACCGCTGCCACCGCCCTCTTTCCCCGGCAGTCGCCAACAACGGCATCGTCGTCTCCTAGGTAGCCGCCATATGACAGACGATTCAACTCAAAAACACATTTCAGCCGAACATTCGAACCGCGTATATCCCAACTACGCAAGGCCTCCGTCTTCGGCACATATTGCCCTACAATCCTTGTGGCCTCGGCCTCCACTTCGCGCACAAACGCGGCCGGGTTCCGGCCCCATAAATCCACAGCGAAGGATGGACTTCGCACTAACTGATCACCGAGGGTCGGCATCTGGCGGGGGCACACTTCACCAAGTACCCAGCCGTGTGCCAAGGGCCACACTTCATAGCCAATAAACTCCTCAACCAAATCGTGCCCGCTACTCATGCGGGAAATGTACCAAAGGGCCCCTTTGTCTTCATCATCCTCCACCACCTCGAATCGTGGGAACGCCACATAGCAGTGAGAAAACATGATGGCCGCAGGGAGCCCAGGCAGATCTTCGACTTCCCCACAAGAAACATAAAGCCAAAAGTCCCACCAGTTGCCCCACTTGTTCCTGACACAAGGGACTATCTCCACGACTTCCACCGAAGTCTTTCTAGTCCTCAGCGTAAAGGTGCACGATCCAAATTGTGCAATCTTATCTCCTATTTTCCTTTTTTGCCAGTGCAGGCAATAGTTCTTCGCGAAGACCTCCACAGACGGCTGCCCGCCGTAAGAAGCAACCGCCCAAACATACTTTGCCAGCACAACCATGACGTTAGGCGTCAACTGGTGGACCTGCACGTCGAACCTCTGCAAAACCTCAGCCACGAAGCGATGTGTCGGGAGACGAAGGCCGGCAATGAAAAATGCCTCAAACACAACCAATTCGCTCTCAGGCTCAGGGACCTCCTTAGCCCTAGAACCCGCCCGACACCGTCACCAAAGTATCCAAGCTGCTGCATCTCCTGCACGCTGACCGAGGAAATCCTCGAAGTGCCGAACTCCATGGTGTGGCCCGGTTGCAACTCCGTCGCCACCAAATCACTCAAGGTATCCTCGGACGATGGATCGGCCGACGACGCACTCGCAGCAGATGAGGAAGAATACATTGCTACGTACCGTTAGCGGCGGCGTGCGGTCTGCTTGACACGGGCTAGATTTCTGAAGCGGGAGAGCAAGGAGGGAAGGCGAGCAGTTTGCAAAAGTTAGGGTTTCTACGGCGCACGCAAGAATAAGAAATAGTCCCGGCCGCGACCGCCTTTTTATAGACAGGACGCGACACTTCGGGAAACACGCAGTCCAACAGTAATACATCCATCAAAGGTCACATTTCAAAAACCTCCGCGGGACCACTTCGAGCGAGGGCAGCGTCTCCACCATCTAGCCACGTCTTCAGCACCAGATGACTTAGTTGAACTGGTCCCTCGGAGGGCAAATGTTGGGGCAAAGGCGAACATGCTACCCTTCGCTCGATTCCTTCGTCGCCTCGTCACTCCGACGAAGATACATCCACAGAACATGCCCGAGCAAGCCGAAGGCGTCGATTGGATGAAGACCGGCGTGGTCCCCCTTCGTCGTCGCCGTTGCAAGACAAAGGCTCGGTCGAAGTCTACGAGTCTCACGTCGTCACCGCGCTGGGAGGCCCATGCGGGATTTGACCCATTGTAACAGGCCCCGCGCGGAGAAGCGTATTACGGGCCACGTTTGTAATAGCCTTTGCTGTAATGACTGTTTGTAACCTCCCCTCGTGGGAATATTCTGGGGATAAACTAGGTACTCGAGGGCACAAACCTCCCCTCGAGTGCTTATAAATACCTCCGTACAGTTTCCTCACATGGGTAGACTAACAAAGCTCTTGCCATCCCACGACAAACTTTGCCTATACTCTTTCTACTTTCCCGTTGGATCTACTTGCCCAGGAGAGCAAGTGCCAACAGGTAGCTCTAGCGATAGTGAAGATAATTTAATGTCTCTTTTTTGCCAACCTTAGCATGGACAAAAGAAGAAATTGAATGAATTAATAGAGGACTTCCTTATTAAATAAAACAAAAAATTGTTAAATTGAAAAATGATTATGCTCAGGAAGTAGAGAAATGTGAAAACTTATCTAAGATCTTAGCATTTGTCATGATTCAATTTCTAGCCTTAGAAGTGAAAATGCTAGCTTAGTTTCTAAGGTTAAAGATTTAAATGTTTGCAATGATACTATTTCCTATCTTAGAGATGAGAATGTTAAATTAAATGCTAAGATAGAAGAACTAAATGCTTGCAAACCATCTACATCTATTATTGAGCATGTTTCTATTTGTACTAGATGTAGAGATGTTAATGTAGAAGCTATGGATGATCACCTTGCCATGATTAAACAACAAAAAGATCACATAGCTAAATTAATTGCTAAAATTGCCGAGCATGAGCTCGAAAACAAAAAATTTAAATTTGCTCGTAGCATGCTTTATAATGGGAGACGCCCTGGCATTAAGGATGACATTGGTTTCCAACAGGGGAGCAATGTCAAGCTTAATGTCCCTTAGAAACTATCTAACTTTGTAAAGGGCAAGGCTCCCATGGTTCAGGATAGTGAGGGTTACATTTTATATCCTGCAAACTATCTCAAACATAAGATTAGGAAGATTCATGCTAGGAAACCTCATAATGTTTCTCACCATGCATTTATGTACAAAAATGAGGCTTCTAGCTCTAGGCATACCACACATGTTAAAATGCCTAGAAAGAAAATTCCTGCTGCATCAAATGAACATAATGTTTCTTTTAAGACTTTTGATGCATCATATGTTTTAACTAACAAATCAGGCAAAATAGTTGCCAAATATGTTGGGGGGCAAACACAAGAGTCCAAAGACTTGTGTTTGGGTCCCGAAGGTGCTTGTTTCTAACGTCAAAGGACCCAAGACTATTTGGGTACCTAAGAACAAGGCCTAAAATTGTTTTGTAGGTTTATGCATCTGGTGGTTCAAGTTGGATAATCGATAGCGGGTGCACAAACCACATGACAGGGGAGAAAAGGATGTTCTCCTCCTATGAGAAAAACGAAGATCCCCAACGAGCTATCACATTCGGGGATGGAAATCACGGTTTGGTCAAAGGTTTGGGTAAAATAGCTATATCTCTTGACCATTCCATTTCCAATGTTTTTCTTGTAGATTCTTTAGATTACAATTTGCTTTCTGTTTCTCAATTATGCAAAATGGGCTACAACTGTCTATTCACTGATATAGGTGTTACTGTCTTTAGAAGAAGTGATGATTCAATAGCATTTAAGGGAGTGTTAGAGGGTCAGCAATATTTAGTTGATTTTAATGATAACAAAGCTGAACTTGACACTTTCTTAATTGCTAAGACTAATATGGGTTGGCTCTGGCATCGCCGACTTCCCATGTTGGGATGAAGAATCTTCACAAGCTTCTAAAGGGAGAGCACATTTTAGGACTAACCAATGTTCATTTTGAGAAAGACAGGGTCTGTAGCGCATGTCAAGCAGGGAAACAAGTTGTAGTCCATCATCCACACAAGAACATAATGACAACGGACATGCCACTAGAGTTGCTCCACATGGATCTATTCGGCCCGATCGCTTATATAAGCATCGGCTGGAGTAAGTACTGTCTAGTTATTGTGGATGACTATTCTCGCTACACTTGGGTGTTCTTTTTGCAGAAAAAATCACAAACCCAGGTGTGGTAGAACCGCCCGAATTATTCCAGCTTAAGTGCCTAAGTCACGCCTCGGAGACTGTAACACACTTAAATCAGAATAACCTGTAAGTCCCTCAGATCTAGTCTGATAAAGCCACTTAACCAGGACAAAATACCACATACTCACTCGAGGGTGAGTCACAGAAGAAATACAATAAAACAGGAAAACCTCAATTTAAAGTACTAAATTGTTACATAAATCGGAGTTTTTCATGTAGCTGGCAAAAGTTCATAAAATAAGATGCAGCGGATAATCGATGTCGTCGGTAGCGAGGAATTGGGCAAGGCCTTGCCCACTACTTCTCTTGCTTCTCTCCTGCCGGAGCAGCATCCCACTCGACCGTCCAACCCGGTGGCAGGGTGGTAGGCCAAGTCACACCATCAACCATATCCTGAAGCGTACCTACAAAAATTATGCCACAAGCAAGGCTGAGTATACTAATACTCAGCTAGACTTACCCGGTGGGAGGAATCTACTCCTCAACCTCTAGACCATGTAGCTGTTTGGCTGAGGGGTTTGGTTTGCCAAAAGCACTAGCTGTATCTAAAATCAAATTTTAGCTTTTCAATTTCTAGTATCATTATCTTAACTGAGTTTGCTCCTTCTAAGCATACATGGTAGCAAGCATTTAGTACAAACAACCAGTTATCTCATGTAACCTCATTTCACTTCTTACTCAATGTAGTACAAGGGGTCAAGCAGTCTCATTAGCTGTGAGAAGTAGACGATTCGAATCGAGTTTTAACCTTGCAAGGTAAACCTAAACACACGGCATGTCAGGGCACTCCGTCCCCACACATGTCAACCGTCCCCATCGATTCCCCATTCGTGGCCAGGCCTCACCGCCTTGGCATACAATGCTCCACTGACACCGGCTGCCACCGTGCAGTGACCGCACTTGTACCAACCATAGCTAGCATGGGAGACCCAGTCTCAGGTGGTGTGAGGGATAAAGTCTGCGCCCGGCTGCACTAAGGTCCTAGGTTTACCAGTTACCATTTTTCCCGACATGTGTTTAGTACGTTCAAAAGCTTGACTCAGGTATCCACACATTAATCCTTAATTCCTTTTTCCCGTCTCATGGACAAGGCATCCTCCCTGGATCCAAGTCCGTAGACTAACATATATCCCGTTATCAAGATGAATACAATCAATTCCTGACCTTGCGCGAGTGCTAGGAAAATCACTCGACTTCTACCGAGATCCTGATTAGCAAAGCAGCTACTCGACCTAGCATACTAGTATCCATCTCAAAAAGGAATCCTAAGTTCATGCAACTAGAGGTTTCAAGCAACTCCTATACTTAAGTGCACATTACAATCCTACAAACATTAAGTGTAATAAAGTAGAATCTATAGATACGATTATGCATAAAACCGGGGCTTGCCTTCAATAGCTGCGGCTGCGGGGAGATCCTCGATGGCAGTCTCAGGAGCTTGCTCCTGGTCTTCCTTGTGGACAGCTCCTTGCTCGGGGATGAGCACGTACTCTCCGTCAGCGAGATTGCAATCTAATGAATGCAATGAGTAAGATATATGCATGGTATGATATGCAATTTGGTAGTTAATCTTGGATGGTGAATGATCATTCTAATAAGGTAGGGCTAAATCTTGCTACTTGAAGATTCTTGGGGTATACTTAGTAATTTAGGGTCAAGCTTAGTTAAACTTAGTGGTAAGTCTATTTTGGTGTTTCACTGATTTTTTTTAATGTCTTAGTGAGGATTTATCAAGATTTCTAGTTGAACTTATTGGAGCAAGGTTTATCTTTCCTCTCTTTCCTTCTATTTCTTTTATGCCTTTAAGGTGGGTTTGAACTACAAGTTAACTTAATAAATTTCCAAAAATTCTGCAAACATTACAGTGGCTTCTTACTAGTGTATAAGTTTCTGTCTCAAAATTTGGTGTTCAAAAAGTGAGGGGTTCTTGCTGTATAAAATTATCAAATATTAGGGCAGAGGGGTTGTTTTGAACTACAACTCCTTTTTAGCAGAGGGTTATTCTCTAAGACATATTTTTGCTGGCATCTAGATGTTATAACATGACTTTGTGCAAACTTTTAGCCATTAATACTTATTAGTTATTTTGCTATGATTTTCTAAAGTTTCTAGCCAAAGGGGTGCCTTCTACTACCACTATACTTGAAAAATATCAAACAACAGATTTCTAATTTTTCCTATCTTCTTATTTGTGCAAGATCAATCATTCTGAAGTTTGGCAACTTTTTGCTTAAGGGAAGGGTGGTAGGAATTATTTGGATTAAATGGCCTTTTTCATGAAGTATTGATAATGGGTATTATTTTGCAGCTTTCAATTGGGTTTTGTATTTTTCTATGGTGGCCTATTTCCTTGTTGATCTAGTAAAAATTTAATTGCCCATTATTGCACTATTTTTGGTTTGCTCATGATTTATTTGAAATATGGCCCAATATCAAGTTTTATTTGTTTACTCTACTTAAAATGATGGGCTGGGGTGTTTATCATTTTTGTAGTGGGGTTCTATTGGTTACAAGTCCACTGAATTTTTATTAACAATTTTGAAATTGTTTTCATAATTCTAATAATTGTTTTCTAGTTTGGTTAGTGCTTAATATTACATTTCACTTTGAATCTGTTCTGGACTAGGAGTCCCTTTATTTTTCCTAGGTTCTCTGTTACTTAAGTGGACTAGAGAAAATAATTGCATTCACTGTTCATTATTTTCTAATGCCCTTCTGATTTTCTTAAGTTTTGGGCAAAAATGGCTTTTAATAGGTATCCCTACTTAAATCTTCAATACTGGGGTGTTCCATATTTTTAAACAGTGTCTAAATGGGGTTTAAACATCTACAAATTTTCTTAAGTTCAGCACAGAAGCATAACTAATTTTCTTTAATTTAATAAGGTTTGGTTATTTTCCTTAATCAATTTCAAACTCTAAAATTTAAAACAGAAAGCATGGAGTTCAGTATTTTTAATTGATAGTCCATAATATCTTGAATCCAGCAAAATTGGTTTGGTTAAATTTGGTTGAATATAACTCAATATATAAATTTTTTAAGTTCTCTGCTGAATTTAAAAAGGTTAAATAGAATTGGATAAAGAAAAAACAGTTTTGCGTGGGGTCCCTAGCAAAAGATCTTAAGTGAATTACAGACAGGTCCCCGGTGCACTATTCACATGAGTCTACGGCTCGGCAGAAAACCCCCTAGGGTTTCTGGAAATCGAACCCGCGGTCCTTCTCTAATGGAACAGTGGCCACGGAGGAAGAAAGGGGCATAGGGGCTTACCGGCGGCGAGACTACTCCGGTGAGGTGGTTGAGGGTGTAGGGGAGGTCCTGAGGGTCATAGAGCTGTGCGGGTCACCGTCGGGGATGGTCGGAGTCGGCCGGTCCACGTGCACAGGCGGGGGAGCTCGTCGGCGGCGAGGAGTCCGGCCTAACCAGGGCACGATAGGTCAATCAAATGGGTCAGTGAGCTTCACCAGAGATCAAGGAAGGCATGTGCGCAAGGAATCAGAGAATGACTCACCGGATTGCTCGGTCTACGCGCGCAGGCGGGCGACCGAAGTCCGGCAAGGATGATCTTCGGTCTCCGGTGAGGTTCTGTCGGATCCGAGCGCTTGGAAAGCTTCACGGGCCACTAGCGAAGCTAACCGAGGGGTAGGTGCAACTTGGACGTGACTGGAGCGGGCTGGCTACGGTGGTTGAGGCTTGGGCAGTGATGGCGGGCGGAGGAAAGGCTCGCCGGAGCTAAGGAGGGGCTTCTAGCCAGCGAGGGTGAGCACGGGGTGAGATGAGGCACGCCCGGGGGAGGCTTTAAAGGCGCGGGCGAGCACGGTCGAGGGCGAGGACGCGTGGCAGACTTGATCGGACGCTGGGGCGAGCGCGCGCGTGGGTTAGGCGAACGCCGGCGTGCCGACTAGCGTCGAACATGTGTGCGCGTTCATTCTGCCCGAGTTCTGGCGCTTGTGGTCATTCATCCGAGCCTGCTCTCGCCTTGGTCAGTGCACAAAACCTCTTCTCCTCCCTATAAGCTACTGATCTTGTGTGGGGGTCATAGGATTTGGTCTAGTGGTTTCAATGATTTGGAGCTCTGAAGTCTGGTCTGTCTCCCAGCCCGAGCCCGAGGCAAATCTTCGGTTTCGTCGTGTCTAGGGCTCACGTCCCGATGCCATCTTCTTACAGGTGATAGAGGGGTTAGACACTGTTGGAACTTGCTCTCTGTTGCAAGGGGATCCAACGGGGGTGAATAGTGACGTTAACAGGGTTCTCGCGCAAGATGGCAATAGCTCTGTTGATCTAGCCTCTCAAGGGCACTGTGCGGGGGTATTTATAGGTATCTGAGTGCCCAGCGTCTTGTGTTAAGGACGCATGTGCCCTCAGACACCTAGGTTATCCCCAGAATATTCCCATAAAGCGGGGTTACAGACTGTAATTATAGGGATGCCTTTACAAATTAGGCCCGTGACACGCAGCGGCCACACAAGGCCCGTTACAATGGGCCGGATCACACGTGGGCCTCCATGCTGGACGACGCCGCATGGTGGGATGACCTCGTCATAGGTCTTCGTCCGATGTCGCATGGGGCGGAGGGTGTCCCTGCCCGTTTTGTCTCCGTTGGACCAACGACTGCGGCGAAGGCCTCGAGCGAAGGGTGGCGTCTTCGCCTTCGCCCCAACATTTGCCCTCCGAGGGACCAGTTCGACTAAGTCATCTAGTGCTGAAGACGTCGCTAGATGGCGGAGACGCTGCCCTCGCTCGAAGTGGTTCCGCGGGGGTTTTTGACATGACCGTTGATTGACACCGTACTGTTGAACTGCGGGTTTCCCGAAGCGCCGCGCCCTGTGTATAAAAGGGGGCGGGGGGCGGCACGTTTTGAACTTTGTCTTTCCGCGCTCCATGAAAACCCTAGCCGCCTTTTCCACCGTCTTGCTTCTCGTCTGCCCTCCTTGCTCTTGTTCGCCGGAGATCTGGCTCGAGTGAAGCAGACCGCCCGCCGCCGCTAACGGTACGTAGCGATGCCGACCTCTTCTTCTTCTGCTGCCGCTACGCCGCCGGCCGACGCGTCGTCGGAGGAAACACTGAGTATTGTGGCGGCGGAGGAGTTGCGCGCCGGCGATACGGTGGATTTTGGTGTGTCGCGGATGTCGTCGGTCCGCGTGCAAGATATGCAGCGGCTGGGTTACTTTGGCGGGGGAGTCGCTCGTGTCCCGGGGATGGAGGAAGTCCCCGAGCCAGAAGGCGAATTGGTTGTGTTCGAGGCATTCTTCACCGCTGGTCTCCGCCTGCCTGCGCACCGATTTGTTGGAGAAGTCCTGCGCAGATTTAACGTTCAGATCCATTAGCTGACTCCGAATGCCGTGGTGGCTCTGTCGAAGTATGTCTGGGCGACGACTTCGTACGGCGGATAGCCATCAGTCGAAGTCTTCGCGAAGTACTATTGCCTGCACTGGCAGAAGAGGATGATTGGAGATGAAGTTGCCTAGTTTGGGTCCTGTACATTTACGCCGAAGACCGGCAAAACCACGATGGAGGTAGTTGAGTTGGTTCCTTGCGCCCGCAACAAGTGGGGCAATTGGCATGGGTTTTGGTTCTACGTCGCGGAGGGTACAGTCGAAGACCATCCGGGACTCCCCGTGTCTGAGATGTGCTCGCATTTTTACTCAGCATACCCGCCTTTTGAAGTGGCGGAGGAGGATGCGGACGAAGGGGCCCTTCGATGCGCCGCCGGCCTGAGCAGCGGGCGCGATTTGGTTGAGGAATTTGTGGCGTACGGGGTATGGCCTTTGGCGCATGGCTGGGCGTTGGGCGAAGTGTGCCCTCGCCAGATGCCTTCCCATGGTGGGAAGCTGGTGCGAAGTCCTGCCTTCGCGCTGGATCTGCATAGCCGCGATCCGGCCGCCTTTGTGCGTGAGGCGGAGGATGGGGCGGTGCGGATCGTTGGTCGGTACGTGTCGAGGACAGAGGGCCAGCGTAGCTGGGATATTCGTGGGTCGAGTGACCGCTTGAAC
Organism: Zea mays; assembly: GCF_902167145.1. Lineage (NCBI taxonomy): Eukaryota > Viridiplantae > Streptophyta > Magnoliopsida > Poales > Poaceae > Zea > Zea mays. The sequence goes on from NC_050096.1 coordinate 116,635,868, forward strand.
AGGGTTTTTGAGCTGAATCATCTGCCGTATGGCGGTTATCCCGGCCAAGACGATGTGGATCGTCGCGGGAAGAAACCGGTGGTAGAGTCTGGAGACGACCCCGCGCCGGCGGCCGCCCTGTCCTCTAAGAAGAGGAAACTAGGTACTGCTATGGGAGGACTTGGGGTTTCCGATGGTTTTGCTAGAGAATTGATGAGGACATGCGCGGCCCCGGGGGAAGGATGTCTTCGCCCGAGCTCCGGGAGTCTTCGGCGCGGATGCTGAGGGTTACCGGGGGTTGGTGGCCTAAGAATGTTCCTATCCCCCGCGCGGCCGGCGAAGACTTTTTTACATCTCGCATGGTTCGTGAATGGAAAGTGTTTCCTTACGGGCGGAATATTGCTGCTGTTGTGTCGGCAGTGATGGACAAGGATCGCCAGGGAGCGACGCAGAAGCGCCAGGAGGTCGTCAGGCTTCATGAAGCCAGGCCGAAGAGGCAGCGGGGGGCTGCGAAGGCTACTGCCCCCAGCGGAGGCCAGCCGCCGCTGGCGGCAAAGTCGGCCGTCCCTGCGTCCAGCAGGGCGCCGGAGGCTGCGGCTGCCGCCGGTGGTTCCAAGTCTGCGAAGGCTGCACCTGCGTCCGGCAGGGTGCCGGAGGCTGTGAAGGCGGCCCGAGAGTTGCCGCCGCCGGGCAAGCGCGTCGCCGACTTCGCCATCGACATTAGTGTGGACGACTATCTTGTTGGTAAGCCGTTGGCTCGATTTTTTTTTTGTAATTTGTTGATACATCGCAGGGTCGGACAAAGGCCAACTTGTTGTTGTTCCGCCTGCCGCGGCGACCACGGCGGCTGCCGTAGTGCCAAAGGCGAAGGGCGGTGCTCTTAGTGCCGGCGGCGAGATGCCGGCACTCACTGCTGTCAGGGACGAGGCGGGTACTGTGTCCCGCCGGCTGAAGGAGATGAAGGAGGCACTAAGTCAGGTACGTTGAGCTAGACTTCGGTTTTTTTTACCGGCTTCTTTGGGGTTGCGGCCTTATGTGTGTTTTGCAGGCGGCTGACTTCGCAGACCGCGCGGCGTCGGGGGCCCTCACGGCAGTTGTGTCTGCCGAAGTTGAGAGACTTCGGACGCAACATGCTGACGCCGTCCGGGAAAAGTCGGCCGCCGACATTAAATGCCGCAAGCTGGCGGATAAGGTGGCCGTGCTGGAGGGTGAGAAGACTGTCCTCCGGCGACAACTGGCGGAGGAGAGGAAGGAGGCCAATGAGGCCCTCGCCAAGGCGCAGTCTGCGCAGGCGGAGGCCAATCTAACACGGGCGGAGGGCAGTCTTGCCAAGCAGCGCGCCAAGCAGTTGGAGGAGCGGCTCCGCGCTCTGCAGGCTCGCGTGGAGAGGGCCGAGGCCTCGACGCGCGTGGAGGCTGAGCGGACACGCAAACAGCTCATGGATTCATACAATGAGCTGGGCGCGCGGACCGCTGATTTCGAAGTGCCGGACCGAGAGCCCGGACTTCGCTGCCTTGAGTGGGTACAGGAGGAGTTGCAGGCGCTCCCCACCATCGTGGAGGGGTTTATGTCTTGTGCCTCCCTGGTCACCTGCGAGGGGGCGGTGAACGCGCTCTCTCGCAAAGGGTGCCGGCACTATGAGGTCTTCGACCAAGCTGATGAGGATTTCGAGCGTGATATCTACAAGGTTGAGGACCCTATAGTGAAGGAATCCGCCGAAGCCCTCTACGACCGGATGTGGGGCCCCCACGGTCGAGAGGTGGTCAGGGAGCGGGCCGAGACGGTGAGGGGTCAGGTAATGTTTGGCTTTTGTTTGGTGTTTGTTGAATGTGGGCTATGTATGGGTTTGCTGAATTTGTGTGCTGTGTCTCAGGCGGCGCGTGGCGAGAGGGTGGATGACTTCGGGGCTTTGAACAACACGCTGCCTGACCCGGAGTCGAACCCGGCGGCGGCTGTGTCCGAGGCCGCCCTGGAGCCGCCCCCGGAAACCGCCGAAGGCGTTCCTGATGCCCCCGCAGCCGCTGTGACCGGCGGAGGCCCGCCGCCAACTGCTGCGCCGAGGGCTGAGGATCCTGTGACGGTGGCGGCGGAGGCGACAGCGGAGGCTCCCGCGACGGCTTGGTCTTCGCAGGTGGCCTAGTGGGTGTGGGTAGTTAGGAAATTTTGGATATTGTTGCTGAACCTTGGTTGCTGCGCAGGTTCAAGATTTTGGGCCTGCGCACGCAACCGCTACTGCTAATTTTTCGGCGGCTTCGACCGTGGATGATGGGAATAAATCGGATGAGTCTGCATCTAAGTTTTCCGAGTTTGGTGATTCTGGGAGCTCTGTTGAGTGGACCGAAGAGTCGTCGGATGAGGACTTGGACTATTTTGCGGCCTTGGATGTGGCAGCGGCGGAGGCTTCGCTGCATGCTGCGGATGCTGAAGCTGTGCCTGGTCCGAGCGCTGGGCGCTGGCGGCGAAGGGCGGTTGCGAAGCGTAGAGTGAGTGAGGCGGACGGCGGTCGGCTTCGTGTGAGCAGGGCTGGCAGGCAAGAACTGTTGTCCTTGCCGGCCACTGTGGGTTCTGGTGAGGGGGAGCTGCGAAGTCTTTTTGCGAGTGAGGAGCTGAGGATAATGTTGTTTAACTATAGGGAGCTGGGAATTATTCCGAAGGTTGAGCCGATGTAAGGTGTGATGCCCTCGCTTGTGCATATGTAATGGCTTGTATGATGAGGTTGTGTGCCTTCGCACATTCGGCTATGCTCACGAAGGCGTTACGTTGTCTGGTGTATTTGTTGTGTTAGTCGAGTACGCATGTAGCCGGTATTTGCACGGACAGATTGGTGTACGCTTGTTAAGCTTCGCCCGACTGCACCCTTAGGCGACTGTTGTGCGGATAGTTTTCGCGGAAAACTTCGATTTGTCATGTTTGTTGTGCTAGTCCGGCTGCACCCTTAGGTGACTTTTGCACGGATAGTCTTTGCGTAAGACTTCGATTTTACGCACTTGTTGTGCTGGTCCGGCTGCAACCTTAGGCGACTTTTGCACGGATAGTCTTCGCGTAAGACTTCGATTTTACGCACTTGTTGTGCTGGTCCGGCTGCACCCTTAGCTGACTTTTGCACGGATAGTCTTCGCGTAAGACTTCAATTTTACGCACTTGTTGTGCTGGTCCGGCTGCACCCTTAGACGACTTTTGCACGGATAGTCTTCGCGTAAGACTTCGATTTTACGCACTTGTTGTGCTGGTCCGGCTGCACCCTTAGGCGACTTTTGCACGAATAGTCTTCGCGTAAGACTTCGATTTTACGCACTTGTTGTGCTGGTCCGGCTGCACCCTTAGGCGACTTTTGCACGGATAGTCTTCGCGTAAGACTTTGATTTTACGTACTTGTTGTGCTGGTCCGGCTGCACCCTTAGGCGACTTTTGCACGGATAGTCTTCGCGTAAGACTTCGATTTTACGCACTTGTTGTGCTGGTCCGGCTGCACCCTTAGGCGACTTTTGCGCGGAGTTGTCGCACGCGAGGGTGGCTGTCGCTGAGCCTCGCGGTGACTTTGTATTGGTCGAATGTCGAAGACCGCCGGCGCGGTCTTTTTTCGACGCAGGTTTTTGCGGGGGATTTTTCGCTTGTATATTACATGACTCCGCCTCGTTAAAAACCTCACCCCCCGGGACTTCACTTGCAGATGTGGCGCCAGGGGACTTCGCTCGTCGAGGTAGTTGACCCCTTGGAATGGCGCGGCATGTGGGAAGAGCGGGTCTTCCAGTTGTGCGCGCTGTTGCAGGGGTGGTCCGTGCTACAGGCCAAGGTGGCCTTCGCGCATGTCTTCCAGTTGTGCGCGCTGTTGCAGGGGTGGCCCGTGCTGCAGGCCGAGGTGGCCTTCACGCTGCATCAGCGCGATCTCCCGCTTGAGGTCCTGGGCCTTCTGCTCTTCGTCGCGTATCATTTGCCGCACCTTGGCTAGTGCGGACACACGCTGGCGCTTGGCCTCCAGTATCTCCTTTTGCCTCTGGAGATTGCGGTTCTTGAGGCGCAGGGCGCGCAGCTGTAGCTGTTCTTCCGCTGAGACACCGAGGACTTCACCGTCCTCGGTGAGGTCCGTGCCCTCCGGTGGGGCGAAGCCTGGGGGAGGCTGCGATTGTCCTTCAGGGCCGCAGGTGCGGAGAGTGTCGTCTTCGCAGGTGCAGAGAACGTCGTCTTCAGTAGCCTCTTGGTGGGTGGAGTGGGTGAGGGCGAGGGCCTTGCCCTTTTTGCGCAAGCAGTGCTGCCTTCGCAGCCTCGTCAGCCTTCGAGTTAGCTTTCTTGGGTGCCATCGCGGGTGGTTTTTTCGTAGCACGAACGGTGGGCGCCAAATGTTGGAACTTGCTCTCTGTTGCAAGGGGATCCAACGGGGGTGAATAGTGACGTTAACAGGGTTCTCGCGCAAGATGGCAATAGCTCTGTTGATCTAGCCTCTCAAGGGCACTATGCGGGGGTATTTATAGGTATCTGAGTGCCCAGCGTCTTGTGTTAAGGACGCATGTGCCCTCAGACACCTTGGTTATCCCCAGAATATTCCCATAAAGCGGGGTTACAGACTGTAATTACAGGGATGCCTTTACAAATTAGGCCCATGACACGCAGCGGCCACCCAGGGCCCGTTACAATGGGTCGGATCACACGTGGGCCTCCATGCTGGACGATGCCGCATGGTGGGATGACCTCGTCACAGGTCTTCGTCCGATGTCGCATGGGGCGGAGGGTGTCCCTGCCCGTTTTGTCTCCGTTGGACCAACGACTGCGGCGAAGGCCTCGAGCGAAGGGTGGCGTCTTCGCCTTCGCCCCAACAGACACGTTTTTGTCAATGGGAGCATTAGGATTAGAGCTAAGGATCAATGTGAACGCGCTCGGTTTTGGTTCAAGGGCTGAAAATTCAGAAATCTGAATTTCAGATTTTCCCATTCAACCTCCACTTGAATGGCTTGTTTGGAGTTTTTAATAAACTATTTTGGACAAGCTTTCAAAATCTTTATTGTAGCTTATTTAGTGTATTTCAATTTTTATAATTGGTCTAAGCCATGATTTCATGTTCTTCATGGTCTTTCACCCCTTTTCTTCTTTTCTACTTAAATAGCTTAATTAGGGTTGATATTAGGGTTTCAACATTTTTCCCTCTTTTGAGAACCTCATTTGTTTTGAACATGATTCTTTAGATATAAACTTAGTGGATCTTTTATTCTTAATTTGATTTGGTGCTTTATGCTCAATTTGGCTTACATGAAATGATGGTTCTTGGGTTAGCACTGAGAAGAACCCTAGGTGACACTGGGGTGTCACAGCCTTCCCCCATTAAAGGAATCTCGTCCCAAGGTTCGGGTCGGAGTCCTTCCGGGGTGAAGCGAAGGGTGAGACTTACATGAAGTGGGTGCTTTATTTATTAGGGCAAACTGCTCTTCAAATGTCATTCTCTTTGCAACTTCAGAAGGAAGTCCTTTTAACTTTAGTTCTATAATTACTTCATTCTGATTTAAGATCATTTTTCTGAATTTTTGATTCGAAGGGCAGGGGAGGGGTTGGGCATGATTACGTACCAATTTCCTTAGGTAGGCAATCGAGGAAGTTGGAACGCAGGAATTCCTCAGTCTCCCAAGTAGCCTCTTCCTCTGAGTGATTACTCCATTGGATCTTATACCTTTTGATCGATTTAGCCCGAGTTGATCTTTCTTTGCAATCCAGAAGCTTGGAAGGGTACTCTTGGTACGATAGATCTGGCTCTATCTCCAATTCTGGTTCTGCTATGATCTCAGTCAGCAATCGAACACACTTCTTTAGCTAGGATACATGGAACACATTGTGGATGGCAGACATTTTTGTAGGTAACTTCAATTTGTATGCCACGGGTCCACATGCTTCTATGATCTCATAAGGTCCAATGTAACGAGGGGCTAACTTTCCTTTGATCCCGAATCTCTGCACTCCCTTGGTGGGTGATACCTTCAAATATACGAAATCTCCCACCTCAAACTGGAGAGGTTTCCTCCTCTTATCATGGTAACTCTTCTGATTGGCCTGAGCAGCTTCTAGATTCTTCGTGATTAGTTTGACCTTCCTTTCGGCTTCAGTCACTAAGTCAGGTCCGAAAACTTCTCTTTCTCCAGGCTGAGACCAATTGAGGGGTGTTCTACACCTTCTCCCATAGAGAGCTTCGAAGGGTGCCATCCTTAGGCTGGATTGATAATTGTTGTTATAAGCAAACTCTGCCAAGGAGAGGTGCTTATCCTAGTTCTTGCCACAATCGATTGCACAAGCTCTCAGCATATCTTCAAGAATTTGATTTACCCTCTCGGTCTGACCATCAGCCTGTGGGTGGTAAGCTGAACTTCTGATTAGCTTAGTTCCCAAAGACTCTTGCAGTTGTTCCCAAAAGCTGGCAACAAATTGGGCTCCTCGGTCAGAAACAATGGTCCGGGGCAATCCGTGCAAACACACGATTCGGTCAATGTACAATTCTGCATACTTTTGAGCCTTATCAGTGGTGTGCACTGGGAGAAAATGTGCCACTTTCGTCAGTCGGTCCACAATAACCCAAATCGAATCATGATGACGAGAGGTGTTGGGCAGACCCACAATGAAATCCATGCTGATGTCATCCCATTTCCATGAAGGTATAGATAAGGGGTGCAATGCTCCAGCTGATTTCAAGTGGCTTGCCTTTATCCTCTGACTGGTGTCACATTCTGATACATATTGGGCTATCTCCCTCTTCATTCTGGTCCACCAATACAAGGGCTTCAGATCATGGTACATTTTGGTGCTCCCTGGATGCATAGAGAATTTGGAGAGATGGGCCTCGTCCAAGGTTTTCTTCTTGAGATCCTTATTTTTACGAACCACCAATCTGCTTTCAAACCACAATATACCCTTTCCATCTTGGCGGAAACATTTATACTTCTCGGTCTTCTGATGGAGGTTTCCTTAATAATTTGCACTCCCTTGTGATTGAGTTGGGCCATGATGATCTGGTCTTGCAAAGCTGGCTCAACGGAAATGTGAGACAAAGCACCAGAAGGAATCACTTCAATCTTCATCTTTCTCAACTCATCACACAAGGTGTCAATGCGAGAATCCATCATAACACAGTTGCATTGCAATTTCTGACTCAAGGCATCTGCTACAACATTGGCCTTTCCTGGGTGATAATGTACCTCCAGGTCATAGTCCTTGATCAGCTCTAGCCATCTTCTCTGTCTCATGTTGAGATCAGCCTGAGTAAAGATATACTTAAGGCTCTTATGATCAGTGAAAATGTTGCAGCGGGTTCCCATCAAATAGTGCCTCCACATTTTTAATGCATGAACCACGACTGCTAACTCCAGGTCATGAGTGGGATAATTCTGCTCATGAGGCTTGAGTGCTGTTGATGCATAAGCAATGACTCGGTTGTCTTGCATCAAGACACAACCCAGTCCAGTGCCAGAGGCATCACAATACACATCAAATGGCTTGCTGCAGTCGAGTTGCGCTAACACCGGCGCTGTGGTTAGATGTTGCCTCAATGCATGGAAGGCATCTTCACACTTCTGACCCCAAACAAACTTGGCTTCTTTCTTCAACAGCTCAGTTATGGGCTTCGCAATTCAAGAGAAATCCGGAATGAATCTTTGGTAATAACCAGCTAATCCCAGAAAACTCTGAATCTGACGGACAGTCGTTGGCGGCTTCCAGTTCATTACCTCTTGCACCTTATCAAGATCAACAGCTATACCTGCTTAAGATATAGTGTGACCCAAGAATTTGATCTCCTTTAGCCAAAAATCACATTTTGACAATTTGGCATAAAGATGGTGCTCTCGCAGACGTTGAAGCACTACATGCAAATGCCCGACATGTTCTTCTTCGTTCTTCGAGTACACCAAGATATCATTGATGAAAACCACTACGAACTTGTCTAATTCAGGCATGAAAACAGAATTCATCAGATACATGAAATATGCTGGTGCATTAGTCAGCCCAAAAGACATCACCAAGAATTCATATGGTTGATAAAGTAGTCTTCGGAATATCGCTTGCTCGTATCTTGATCTGATGGTAGCCGGAGCGATGGTCTATCTTGGAAAACACTTTGGCTCCAACCAACTGATCAAAAATAACATCAATACGAGGCAAAGGTTACTTGTTCTTGATAGTCATCACATTAAGTGGGCAGTAATCTATACACAGCCTCAAGCTTTCATCTTTCTTCTTTACAAACAAGGCTGGACGTCCCCAAGGCAATGTACTTGGACGAATAAAGCCTTTGTCCAGCAATTCTTGCAATTGCTTCTTCAATTCTGCCAACTCAGCGGGTGGCATCCGGTAAGGCCTCTTAGAAATAGGTGTCGTTCCCGGTTGCAACTCGATGGCGAATTCAATATCCCGGTCTAGTGGCATTCCTGGCAATTCTTCTGGAAATACATCTGCATACTCATAGACCGCTGGAATCTTCCTTAGAGGTAACTCCGTCATAGCAAAAGCACATGACTGAGTAGAGTCTTGATGGGGCAGAAACAAGGTGAAATTCCCACAGATTGGGGAATTGATTTCCACGATGCGGCTGGCTACATCAAGCACTACTTAGTGTATGGTCATCCAATTAGCTCCTAGAATAATATCCAAATTTTCCAAACCCAAAACAAGAAGGGTGGTTTTGATAATGTGGCTTCCCAGTTGAATAGGCACACTTTGGTTTAATTGGTTAGTTGCAATTTTACCTCCAGGTGTGGCTATCATAAATTACCCTTTTGTGTGATAGAAAGGCAGTTGACATTTAGCACTAAACTTTTGGCTAATGAAACTATGTGATGCACTAGAATCAAACAGAATTAAAGCAGGTTGATTATAAACTGAAAAGATACCAGTCATGACAGGGGCTCCCTCAGGTAACTCCTCCAGAGTAGTGAAGTTGAGCTTCCCTTGCCTGACTTGTACCTTCTGCTTTCTTTCTTTGTCTTGATTTGGTGCTGGCATCTGCCTCTGCTGATTTCTTGGGCAATTCTTGGCATAGTGGCCCACATTGCCACAAGTGAAGCACTTGTTCCCATTGCCCTGTCGGAACTGCTGCTGCTGCGGAGGCTGATTGTTCCTTAGAGCGGGAGCTAGAAAACGAGTGGGTGCCGGCTGCTGCTGCTGAGGTGGCCTGATCACCCATCTGCCTGCCTGCTGCTCAAATCCCCTACTCTGATTGTGAGAAACAATCCTGAACCTCTGGGCCTGAGCGGATGGTGCTGCCATTGGTGCCTTTCTCTTCTTCTCTGCCCAGTGAGCTACAGTACAATCCTCCTGGGAGATGGCCAGGTTGACCAACTCATTGAAGCTATCAGCCCGGACAGTGTTGAGACGTTTCCGCAGCTTGGTGTTGAGACCCCTGTGGAAGCGGTCTCTCTTCTTCTCATCGAAATCAGCATGATAACCTGCTACTAGCACAGGTCGTTGAAGGCCTGAGTGTACTGCAATACTGTGCGGGTTCCTTGATTGAGTGCTAGGAATTCATTCAACTTGCGATCAAGAATTCCTGCTGGAATATGGTGCCCTCTGAAAGCAGTCTTGAATTCCTCCCAAGACACTTCACGATCAACGCGTAGCATAACGGAAGTGGTCCCACCAAGTCCGAGCAGGGCCACGAAGCTGCTGTGCGGTGAAGCGAGCCTTGGTATCATCAGGGCAGTCTCCCGTGAGGAGGGGAAACTTGGACTCAACGACGCGGAGCCACACGTCGGCATCCAACGGATCCTCTACCTTGGTGAACAAGGGCGGCTGCGTGCTCAGGAATTCCTTGTAGGTTGCCGCTGCCGGAGGTCGCTTCTGCTGGCCTCCACCATACTGCTGAGGGTGGGGCTGGCGCTGCAAGAGCTGTCGCAGAATCTCATTCTGCTGGGCCATTAGCTCCTTCACTGTGGGAGCTGGAGGAGGTGGCAGGGGAACTTGCTCGTTATGCCCGCGATGCTGCCTAGCTGCCATCTGAAAACAGAGATTGTCGCCATTGTTATCCTGATCCACAATTTCGAACGACATGCTATTATCTCATATGGAAAGAAAATTGCCATAATAATAACATTAAGTTCGAATGAAGATAACATGGTTACAAACATCCCACAGATCTCGAAAGTTCCCAAGAGTTACATTAATTAGGGGAAAGTACCCGTAAGCCTAGTCCAAAATCTGTCATTAAATAAGCTCGTGTAGGTTTCTATCCTCTAAGACGTCAAAACGACTGATCAACCCTGAGCGGTGGAAGCGACACTGGATGTGGGTGAAGGGGGCATCGCGGAGGTAGTCCCGTTGGCACCAGAGGCTGGTCCTAACTCCTCAGGAGCCTCTTCTTCCTCGCTTCCGGCCTCATTGGCTCCATCTCTAAGTGGTGCATGTCCAGTTGGTCATTAGCTTCTTCAAGTTCTCACTTCACATCATGGAGCTGGTTCTCTAAGACATCAATAGTGTTATCTCGGATCTCCACCTGCTGCTCCAAGGTGGTGATGTGCTGGCTCAGCCTCTCCACCTGTAGGTCCTTCTCCACCAACTCGGAAGACAAGTCGACCACAAAGTCTTATCTGCTGTCGAGGGTGAGCTTGGTGGTTTAAGCGATGTTAGCAAGATGTGCCATAGCGTCGCTCTACAGGGCCTGAAGGCGGTACAGCGCACTCATGCACTGAACAGTGACCCTCCCAACCAAGTCAGGATACATTGCCCACACATCCTTCACATGGCTCACACGGTTACACCACATGGGGTCATCCTTCTTCTCAGCAGGGAAGAGTCCCAAGGGGTGCATCACCATCTCCAGGGGATGGTAGCCATAGAAAGTTGTTAGAGTCTTCATGGCTGCTGCTTCAGTGGTGTCGTCCGTCCTGAATCCAATCGTCTCGAAGTCAAGCGAACGCCAACCCGGCTGAAGGGGATGAGCCTCCAAAGTCAGCCAAACTCGGCAACGTGGTACCCGATGCTCCTCGTACAACTGCATCGTGTACAGAGGGGGCGTAGGGTATCCGACGGAGTTAAGCACTTCACGCAAGATGGAAGGAAAACCATCGTGAGAAAGGAAGTCAGAGCTGAAACAAGTGTCTCCTCCACTGGCAGGGGTAGGTGAAGTCATCTGCGGAAGGGTATCAGATGTAAAGATTATGGTGGAAGGAAGAAAATAAAAGAGCCTGAGTGGTTTAAAAAGGAAGCGGTTTAGTTCAAGTTTTCATTTCTTTAGTTCTGAATCCTTCAAATTTTATAATGCATGCATGCTGAAAATAACGTCTCCTCTCCGAATAAAAGGGTGCTTTATGACATCCTTGAAATTCTAAATACTGGCCCACAGGGCCTACTTAATTAGCCACCTATTTCTCCCACTATTCCTAAGGCCTTTCGTCCTAAGTCTAGCGTTCTAGTCCAGACGATTCATACTAGTTTCTAAGCAATTTTTAGATTTTTAAAAGTTGGCATTCATGGTTTATTGCTCTTTTCTGTGGTGGTATTTGCTCTGATACTAGCTGTGGCAGAACCGCCCGAATTATTCTAGCTTAAGTGCCTAAGTCACGCCTCGGGGGCCGTAACACACTTAAATCGGAATAACCGGTCAGTCCCTCGGATCTAGTATGATAAAGCCACTTAACCAGGATCAAATACCACATACTCACTCGAAGGTGAGTCACAGAAGAAATACAATAAAACAGGAAAACCTCAAATTAAAGTACTGAATTATTACACAAATCGGAGTTTTTCAAGTAGCTGGTAAAAGTTCATAAAATAAGATGCAGCGGATAATCGATGTCGTTGGTAGCGAGGAATTGGGCAAGCCCTAGCCCACTACTCCTCTTGCTCCTCTCCTGCCGGAGCAGCATCCCACTCGACCGTCCAACCCCGTGGCAGGGTGGTAGGCCAAGTCACACCATCAATCATATCCTGAAGCGTACCGGCAAAAATTATGCCACAAGCAAGGCTGAGTATACTAATACTCAGCTAGACTTACCCAGTGTGAGGAATTTACTCCTCTGCCTCTAGACCAGGCAGCTGTTTGGCTGAGGGGTTTGGTTTGCCAAAAGCACTAGGTGTATCTAAAATCAAATTTTAGCTTTTCAATTTCTAGTATCATTATCTTAACTGAGTTTGCTCCTTCTAAGCATACATGGTAGCAAGCATTTAGTACAAACAACCAGTTATCTCATGTAACCTCATTTCACTTCTTACTCAATGTACTACAAGGGGTCAAGCAGTCTCATTAGCTGCGAGAAGTAGACGATTCGAATCGAGTTTTAACCTTGCAAGGTAAACCTAAACACACAACATGTCAGGGCACTCCGTCCACACACATGTCAACCGTCCCCATCGATTCCCCATTCGCGGCCAGGCCTCACCGCCTTGGCATACAATGCTCCACTGACCTCGGCTGCCGCCGTGCAGTGACCGCACTTGTACCCACCATAGCTAGCATGGGAGACCCAGTCTCAGGTCGCGTGAGGGATAAAGTCCGCGCCCGGCTTCACTCAGGTACTAGGTTTACCGGTTACCATATTTCTCGACATGTGTTTAGTATGTTCAAAATCTTGACTCAGGTATCCACACATTAATCCTTAATTCCTTTTTCCCATCTCATGGACAAGGCATCCTCCCTGGATCCAAGTCCATAGACTAACATATATCCCGTTATCAAGATGAATACAATCAATTCCTGACCTCGCGCGAGTGCTAGGAAAATCACTCGACTTCTACCGAGATCCTGATTAGCAAAGCAGCTACTCGACCTAGCATACTAGTATCCATCTCAAAAAGAAATCCTAAGTTCATGCAACTAGAGGTTTCAAGCAACTCCTACACTTAAGTGCACATTACAATCCTACAAACATTAAGTGTAGTAAAGTAGCATATATAGATACAGTTATGCATAAAATCGGGGCTTGCCTTCAATAGCTGGGGCTGCGAGGATATCCTCGATGGAAGTCTCGGGAGCTTGCTCCTGGTCTTCCTCGTGGACAGCTCCTTGCTCGAGTATGAGCACGTACTCTCCGTCAGCGAGATTGCAATCTAATGAATGTAATGAGTAAGATATATACATGGTATGATATGCAATTTGGTAGTTAATCTTGGATGGTGAATGATCATTTTAATAAGGTAGGGCTAAATCTTCCTACTTGAAGATTCTTGGGGTGTACTTAGTAATTTAGGGTCAAGCTTAGTTAAACTAAGTGGTAAGTCTATTTTGGTGTTCCATTGATTTCTTTTTAATGTCTTAGTGAGAATTTATCAAGATTTCTAGTTGAACTTATTGGAGCGAGGTTTATCTTTCCTCTCTTTCCTTCTATTTCTTTTATGCCTTTAAGGTGGGTTTGAACTACAAGTTAACTTAATAAATTTCCAAAAATTCTGCAAAAATTATAGTGGCTTTTTACTGGTGTATAAGTTTCTGTCGCAAAATTTGGGTTCAAAAAGTGAGGGGTTCTCTCTGTATAAGATTATCAAATATTAGGGTAGAGGGGGTGTTTTGAACTACAACTCCTTTTTAACAGAGGGTTATTGTCTAAGACATATTTTTTCTGGCATCTAGATGTTATAACATGACTTTGTGCAAATATTTAGCCATTAATACTTATTAGTTATTTTGTTATGATTTTCTAAAGTTTCTAGCCAAAGTGGTGCTTTCTACTACCACTATACATGAAAAATATCAAACAACAGATTTCTAATTTTTCCTATCTTCTTCTTTGTGCAAGAGCAATCATTCTAAAGTTTGGCAACTTTTTGCTTAAGGGAAGGGTGGTAGAGATTATTTGGATTAAATGACCTTTTTCATGAAGTATTCGCAATGGGTATTTTTTTGCAGCTTTCAATTGGATTTTGCATTTTTCTCTGGTGGCCTATTTCCTTATTGATCTAGTAAAAATTTATTTGCCATTATTGCAATATTTTTGGTTTGCTCATGATTTATTTCAAATATGGCCCAATATCAAGTTTTATTTGTTTACCCTACTTAAAATGATGGGTTGGGGTGTTTATCATTTTTGTAGTGGGGTTCTAGTGGTTACAAGTCCACTGGATTTTTATTAAAAATTTTGAAATTGTTTTCATAAATCTAATAATTGTTTTTCTAGTTTGGTTAGTGCTTAATAAAACATTTCACTTTGAATCTGTTCTAGACTAGGGGTCCCTTTATTTTTCCTAGGTTCTCTATTACTTAAGTGGACTAGGAAAAATATTTGCATTCACTGTTCATTATTTTCTAATGCCCTTCTGATTTCTTAAGTTTTGGGCAAAAATGGCTTTTAATAGATATCCCTACTAAAATCTTCAATACTAGGGTGTTCCATATTTTTAAACAGTGTCTAAATGGGGTTTGAACATCTACAAATTTTCTTAAGTTCAGCACAGAAGCATAACTAATTTTCTTTAATTTTATAAGGTTTGGTTATTTTCCTTAATCAATTTCAAACTCTAAAATTTAAAACAGAAATCATGGGGTTCAGTATTTTTAATTGATAGTCCATAATATCTTGAATCCAACAAAATTGGTTTGGTTAAATTTGGTTGAATATAACTCAAGATATAAATTTCTAAGTTCTCTGTTGAATTTAAAAAGGTTAAATAGAATTGGATAAAGGAAAAACAGTTTTGCGTTGGGGTCTCTTGCAAAAGATCTTAAGTGAATTATCGATAGGTCCCTGGTGCACTATTCACATGAGTCTACGGCTCAGCAGAAACCCCCTAGGGTTTCTGGAAATCGAACCCATGGTCCTTCCCTAGTGGAATAGTGGCCACGGAGGAAGAAAGGGGCGGAGAGGCTTACTGGTGGCGAGACTGCTCCGGTGAGGTGGTCGAGGGTGTAGGGGAGGTCCTGAGGGTCACGACGATGTGCGGGTCGCCGTCAGGGATGGTCGGAGTCGGCCGGTCCACGTGCGCAGGAGGGGGAGCTCGTCGGCGGCGAGGAGTCCAGCCTAACCAGGGCACGATAGGTCAATCAAATGGGGCTGTGAGCTTCACCAGAGATCAAGGAAGGCGTGTGCGCAAGGAATCAGAGAATGGCTCACTGGATTGCTCGGTCTACGCGCGCAGGCGGGCGACCGAAGTTCGGCGAGGATGATCTTTGGTCTCTGGTGAGGTTCTGCCGGGTCTGAGCGCTTGGAAAGCTTCACGGGCCACTGGCGAAGATAACCGAGGGGCAGGCGCAACTTGGACGCGACTGGAGTGGGCTGGCTACGGTGGCCGAGGCTTGGCCAGTGATGGCGGGCGGAGGAAAGGCTCGCTGGAGCTAAGGAGGGGCGTCTGGCCAGCGAGGGTGAGCATGGGGTGAGGTGAGGTGCGCCCGGGGGAGGCTTTAAAGGCACGGGCGAGCACGACCAAGGGCGAGGGCACGTGGTGGACTTGACCGGACGCTGGGGCGAGCGAGCGCGTGGGTTGGGCAAACGCCAGCGTGCCGACCAGGGTCGAACACGTGTGCGCGTTCATTCTGCCCGAGTTCTGGCACGTGTGGTCATTCATCCGAGCCTGCTCTCGCCTTGGTCAGTGCACAAAACCTATTCTCCTTCCTATAAGCTACCGATCTTGTGTGGGGGTCATAGGATTTGGCCTACTGGTTTCAAAGATTTGGAGCTCTGAAGTCTGGTCTGTCTCCCAGCCCGAGCCCGAGGCAAATCTTCGGTTTTGTCGTGTCTAGGGCTCGCGTCCCGATGCCATCTTCTGATAAGTGACAGGGGTTAGTTAGACACGTTTTTGTCAATGTGAGCATTAGGATTAGAGCTAAGGATCAATGTGAACGCGCTCGGTTTTGGTTCAAGAGCTGAAAATTCAGAAATCTGAATTTCAGATTTTCCCATTGAACCTCCACTTGAATGGCTTGTTTGGTGTTTTTAATAAACTATTTTGGACAAGCTTTCATAATCTTTATTGTAGCTTATTTAGTGTATTTCAATTTTTATAATTGGCCTAAGCCATGATTTCATGTTCTTCATGGTCTTTCACCCCTTTTCTTCTTTTCTACTTAAATAGCTTAATTAGGGTTGATATTAGGGTTTCAACATTTTTCCCTCTTTTAAGAACCTCATTTGTTTTGAACATGATTCTTTAGATATAAACTTAGTGGATCTTTTATTCTTAATTTGATTTGGTGCTTCATGCTCAATTTGGCTTACATGAAATGATGGTTCTTGGGTTAGCACTGAGAAGAACCCTAGGTGACACTGGGGTGTCACACCAAGATACCTTAAAAGGATTCTTAAGACAGGCTCAAAACGAGTTCAGATTAAGGATCAAAAAATAAGAAGCGATAATGGGACAGAGTTCAAGAATTCTCAAATTGAAGGATTTCTTGAGGAAGAGGGGATCAAGCATGAGTTCTCTTCTCCATACACACCTCAACAAAATGGTGTAGTGGAGAGGAAGAATATAACTCTACTAGACATGCCAAGGACCATGCTTGATGAGTACAAGACTCTAGATCGGTTTTGGGCTGAGGCGATTAACAACGCCTGCTACTCCATTAATCGGTTATATCTTCACCGAATCCTCAAGAAGACATCATACGAACTCCTCACCGGTCTAAAGCCCAATGTTTCATATTTTAGAGTCTTTGTGAGTAAATGCTTTATTCTTATTAAGAGAGGTAGAAAATCTAAATTTGCTCCGAAGGCTGTAGAAGGCTTTTTACTAGGCTATGACTCAAACACAAGGGCATATAGAGTCTTCAACAAATCCACTGGATTAGTTGAGGTTTCTTGTGACATTGTGTTTGATGAGACTAATGGCTCCCAAGTGGAGCAAGTTGATCTTGATGAATTAGATGAGGCTCCATGCGTCGCACTAAGGAACATGTCCATTGGGGATGTGTGTCCTAAGGAATCCGAAGAGCCTACACAAGCACAAGATCAACCGTCATCTTCCAAGCAAGCATCTCCACCAACTCAAGATGAGGATCAGGCTCAAGATGATGAAAATGAAGATCAAGAGGATGAGCCACATCAAGAGAAGGAAAATGATCAAGAGGAAGATGAAGATAATGAAAACAAGGAAAATGATCAAGAATTTCAGGGTCAAAGACCGCCACACCCAAGAGTCCACCAAGCAATTCAACGAGATCACCCCGTCAACTCCATTCTTGGTGACATTCATAAGGGGGTAACCACTAGATCTCGAGTTGCACATTTCTGTGAGCATTTCTCTTTTGTGTCCTCTATTGAGCCTTACAGGGTGGAGGATGCACTAAGAGATCCGAATTGGGTGCTGGCTATGCAAGAGGAGCTCAACAACTTCACAAGGAATGAGGTATGGCATTTAGTTCCATGTCCTAATCAAAATGTTGTAGGTACCAAATGGGTATTCCGTAACAAGCAAGACGAGTATGGTGTGGTGACAAGAAACAAAGCCCAACTTGTGGCCAAAGGGTATTCACAAGTCGAGGGTTTGGATTTTGATGAAACTTATGCACCCGTAGCTAGGCTTGAGTCAATTCAAATATTACTTGTCTATGTTACTTACCATGGATTTAAACTTTATCAAATGGACGTGAAAAGTGTCTTCCTCAATGGACCTATCAATGAAGAGGTCTATGTTGAGCAACCTCCGGGCTTTGAATATAGTGAGTACCCTAACCACGTGTATAAACTCTCAAAGGCGCTTTATGGGCTCAAGCAAGCCCCAAGAGCATGGTATGAATGCCTACGAGATTTCCTTATCACTAATGGGTTCAAAGTCGGAAAAGCCGATCCTACACACTTTAGTAAAATTGTTGCAAAAGACTTGTTTGTATGCCAAATCTATGTTGATGATATTATATTTGGGTCTACTAACAAGTCAACTTGTGAAGAGTTTAGTAGGATCATGATACATAAATTCGAGATGTCTATAATGGGGGAGTTGAAGTATTTCCTAGGATTTCAAATCAAGCAACTCCAAGATGGCACATTCATCTGCCAAACAAAGTACATTCAAGACATACTTAAGAAGTTTGGAATGAAGGATGGGAAACCTATCAAAACACCCATGGGAATCAATGGGCATCTCGACCTCGCCATGGGAGGTAAATCCGTAGATCAAAAGGTATACTGGTCGATGATAGGATCTTTACTCTACTTATGTGCATCTCAACCAGATATTATGCTTTCTGTATGCATGTGTGCAAGATTTCAGGCAAATCCTAAGGAAGTTCACCTTAGGGCCGTGAAGAGAATCATGAGATACTTAGTTTACACTCCTAAGTTTGGGCTTTTGTACCCCAAGGGATCCACTTTGGACTTAATAGGATATTCTGATGCCGATTGGGCAGGGTATAAAATTGATAGAAAGAGCACATCAGGGACTTGTCAGTTTCTGGGGAGATCCCTGGTGTCATGGGCTTCAAAGAAACAAAACTCCATCTCTTTCTACCGCCGAAGCCGAGTACATTGCCGCAGGCCATTGTTGTGCGCAATTACTTTGGATGAGGCAAACCTCAGGGACTATGGCTACAAATTGAGCAAAGTCCCTCTCCTATGTGATAATGAGAGTGCAATCCGCATGGCGGATAATCCCGTTGAACACAGCTGCACTAAGCACATAGATACTCGGTATCACTTTCTGAGAGATCACCAACAAAGGGGGATATCGAAATAGCCTATGTAAACACTAAGAATCAATTAGCCGATATCTTTACCAAGCCATTAGATGAGAGAACCTTTAACAAACTTAGGAATGAGCTAAATATTCTTGATTCTCGAAATTTTGAATGAAACATTGCACACATAGCTTATTTATATACCTTTGATCATGTCTCTTTCAATTCGGTACAAATGCATATTTCTTATTCCTCTTGTGCCAAGACTACGACTAATGTGTTTCTAAGTGTATTTCTATACTAAGTCGTAGATTGAAAGGGAAATGGAGTCTTCGGCAAAGAACCAGGCTTCCACTCCACAACTCTGACGGTATCATCTACCCTTTGTCGTTGTTCCTCCACACTCTCAATTGGTATAATCCTTCACTCTTATTTACTTGTACCAATGGGGAGAAAATTCTAAACGGCTCTCGCAGTCTCCGTTTTTGGCGATTAATGCTAAAGGGGGAGAGAGTATTAAGCCCAAAGCAAAAAGACCGCACCACCATTTCAAAAAATTTTGAAATAAAGATTTAATTGGTATTTGTTTCAATTAATGTATTCTCAAATTGGTATTTTGTATCAATTGGTATCTATATCAAAACCCTCTTGAAAGCTAAGAGGAGTATTTCATTCAGGGGGAGTTTTATTTAGTCAAAGTAAAAATCATTTGAAACAGGGGGAGAAATTTCAAATCTTGAAAATGCTTCATGCAATCTTATTCATATAACTTTGACTATTTGCAAAAGACTTTGAAAAGATTTTCCAAAAGAATTTGCAAAAACAAACTTGTGGTGCAAATGTGGTCCAAAATGTTAAATAAAAGAAAAGGCAATCCATTCATATTTAGTGAGGTTTACAATTGGTTTAACTCCAAGTAACCTATGCATATTCTAAATGCAAACTAGTTACATTTCTGTACTTTATACTTGCTTTGGTTTGTGTTGGCATCAATCACCAAAAAGGGGAAGATTGAAAGGGAAATTGGGTTAACCATTTCCTATAATTAATTTTGGTGGTTGATCGTCAACACAAACACATGGACTAACTAGTTTGTCTAGAATTCATGTATTACAGGTGCATAAGGTTCAACACAAACCAATAAATAAATCAAGTTAGGGACTCGATCAAAAACCGGAGCAAGAACTTGAGTATGCTGAAGTTGGGGCACCGAACTGTCTGGTGCACCATGCCCGTACAACTCCGAAGGAGCCACTCTCGGGAAAACGAAGGCGCGCTCCGCTATAATTCACCAGACTGTCAGATGTGCCACTGGACTGTCCGGTGAGCCAGCGGAGCAACGGCTAACTGCGCGCAACGGTCGACTCTGACAAATGAACAGTGCAGCGCAGAAGTCAGAGCAGCGAGTCAGAGGGGCACCAGACTGTCCGGTGCGCCACCAGACTGTCCGGTGCCGCAAGAGGACAAAGGCGCCAACGATCACCTGCTCTGGAACCCTAACGGATAGCTAACGTGGCGGCGCACCGGACAGCACACATTACCTGTCCGGTGGCGCACCGGACTGTCCGGTGCGCCCATCGCCAGCAGCCTTAGCCAATGGCTACCAAGGTGGTTGGGGGCCATAAATACCCCCCAACCACCACAACCTTTGGTATCCAAGTTTTCTGAAGATCACATTCAATACAAGAGCTCTAGCATTCACTCCTAGACACAAATCAAAAGATCAAAGCCTCTCCAAGTCCCAAATTCATCTCAAACTCTTAGTGACTTGTGAGAGAGAGATTTCGTGTTCTTTTGAGCTCTTGCTTCTGGGATCGCCTTTCTTCTTTCTCATTCTTGTTCTCAAGTGACTTGTAATCAAAGCAAGAGACACCTAAGAGTGTGGTGGTGCTTGCAGGGTCTTAGTGACCCGATTGATTAAGGGAAAGGCTCACTCGGTCTAAGTGACTATTTGAGAGAGGGAAATGGTTGAAATAGACCCGGTCTTTGTGACCTCCTCAACGGGGACTAGGTTCTTTAGAACCGAACCTCGGTAAAACAAATCACCGTGTTCATTTGCTTGATTCCCATTTGATTTGTTTTCTCCCTCTCTCCCGGACTTGAAATTAGTTCTAACGCTAACCCTGGCTTATAGTGTGTGTTTAAAGTTGTAAATTTCAGATTACGCCTATTCACCCCCCCCCCCCCCCCCCCGCTAGGCGACTCTCAGCAAGTCCTCTTGGCATTCTAAGAGATCATCCTTCTCGTTAACGACTTCTATTAATTCATTTATTTTTTCTTTTGGTCCATGTTAAGGTTGGCAAAGAGAGAAACTAAATCATCTTCATTATCACTAGAACTACCCTCATTACTAGATGTAGTATATTTGGGGGTGCTTCTAGAATGTACCTTCTTTTTGTCGTCCTTAGCCATGAGACACTTGTGGCCGACATTGGGGAAGAGGAGACCCTTGTTGAAGGCGATGTTGGCGGCGTCCTCATCGGAGGAGGAGTCGGTGGAGCTCTTGTCAGAGTCCCATTCATGCCCCATGTGCGCCTCGCCGCCCTTCTTCTTGTAGTATCTCTTTTTCTCCTTCTTCTTCCCCTTCTTGTCTTCGTCCCTGTCACTTTCACTAGAGTATGGACACATAGCTATAAAGTGACCGGACTTACCACATCGGTAGCACATCCGTTTGGAGCAGGGCTTGTAGTCCTTCCCCCTCATTTGCTTGAGGATTTGGCGAAAACTCTTGATGATGAGCGTCATCTCCTCGATGTCAAGCTTGGAGGAGTCAATTGGAAGCCAGCTTAGTGTAGATTCCTCCTTATTTTCTTCCATTGCTTTGAATGCAACGGGTTGCACCTCGGCTGTAGAGGTAGCGCCTTGCTCCAAGTTGACAATGTGTTTGGAGTATTTGATCATATGTTCAAAGCTCACAAACTTGCCAATTACCTCCTCGGGTGACATCTGTTTATATCTAGGATCCCCATGTATTAATTGAACTTGAGTAGGATTGCGAAATACGAGGGATCTAAGAATAACCTTGACCATTTCATGGTCATCCCATTTTGTGCTCCCGAGGTTGCGCACTTGATTGACCATCGTCTTGAGCCGGTTGTACATGGCTTGCGGCTCTTCCCCTTTGTTGAGGACGAATCGACCGAGCTCTCCCTCGATCATTTCACGCTTGGTGATCTTGGTCACCTCGTCCCCTTCGTGCGCGGTTTTGAGGACGTCCCAAATTTCTTTAGCGTTCTTCAACCCTTGCACCTTGTTATACTCCTCTCGACACAAGGAGGCGAGGAGTATAGAAGTTGCTTGGGAGTTTGAGTGCCTAATTTGGGTGGCCTCATCCGAGTCGTAGTCCTTGTCCCCCACTTGTGGTGCTTGCGCTCCAAACTCAACAATATCCCAAATACTTTCATGGAGTGAGGTTAGATGGTGCCTCATTTTATCACTCCACATGCAATAATCTTCACCATCAAAATATGGTGGTTTGCCTAGGTGTATAGAAAGTAATGGAGCACGCTTTGAAATACGGGGAGAGCGTAGGGGCATCTTACTATACTTCTTGCGTTCATGGCGCTTAGAAGTAGTGGATGACTTGGTGCCGGACGTGGAGGGTGATGAAGAGTCGGTCTCATAGTAGACCACATTCTTCATTTTCTTCTTCTTCTTGTGACCCCTCTGATGTGACTTGATGGAGGAAGAGGATTCCTCCTTGTACTTGTTGCCAGACTCTCTTGAGAGAGTCTTCCCCGAGCCCGCTGGGCTTTTTGCCAGTCATGATCTCCCTCTTGGAGTGATCTCCAGACATCACTTCGAGTTGGTTAGGCTCTTAATGAAGCACTGGCTCTAATACCAATTGAGAGTAGCCTAGAGGGGGGTGAATAGGCGAAACCTGAAATTTATAAACTTAAACACACACTAAGGCTAGGGTTAGCGTTAGAATTAAATTCAAGTCTGAAAGAATGTTTCTCTTGCTAAGAGTTGCTCAAAGGATGCGGATGACGTATGGGAGCAAACTCAAATTAATACTCGCAAGGAAACGTTAGAGAGAGGAAAGAGGGCAAACAAATCAAGCGAGAATCACGACGAGTAGACACGATGATTAGTTTTACCGAGGTTCGGTTCCAAAGAACATAATCCCCATTGAGGAGGCCACAAAGGCCGGGTCTATTTCAATCCTTTCCCTCTCTTTCAAATGGTCACATAGACCGAGTGATCCTTTCCTTATTCACACGGGTCACTAAGGCCCCATAAGGACCACCACACTCTTGGTGTCTCTTGCTTAGCTTTACAAACACTTAGAAATAAGAATAAGAAAGGAAGAAGGCAATCCAAGCAACAAGAGCAACAAAAGAACACAAGTGATCCTCTCATAAGCCCTTAAGCACTAGAGTTAATTTTGGGAACTTGGAGTGGATTGATTGCTTTGATTGTGTCTTGGAGTGTTGGACTGTGCTCTTGCAATGAACGAATATTTCAGAAGGCTTGGATGGCTTAGAATGAGGTGGTTGGAGGGTATTTATAGTCCCCAACCACTTCCTAGCCGTTGCTGGCGATGAGCGCACCGGACAGTCCGGTGGCGCACCGGACAGTCACTGTTCACTCTCCATTGCGCGCCACGTCAGTTTGTCCATTAGGGTTTGGAGCAGTTGACCGTTGTAGCGTCTTGTCGTCTTGCTGCACTAGACAGTCCGGTGCTACACTGGATAGTCCGGTGACTTCTGACTTCTGCCGCGGCACTGTTCAGCACTGTAGCGTTTTGCAGACGACCGTTGGTGCGCAGGGAACCGTTGCTCCGCTGGCTCACCGGACAGTCCAGTGGCACACCTGAAAGTCCTGTGAATTTTAGTGGAGTGCACCCAGCCGAAACCCGAGAGTGGCTGTTTCGTTTGCTGGCTTGCCTGGCGCACCGGACAGTGTCCGGTGCACCATTTTTCATCACACCCTATGTCTTGCTCCAATTTTTTATTGAGTCCCTAACTGAATTTTTTCTTGGTTTGTGTTGAACCTTATGCACCTGTGATAAATGATATCTAGACAAACTAGTTAGTCCACGTGGTTTGCGTTGGACATCAACCACCAAAATCGATTGTAGGAAATGGTTAAGTGCATTTCCCTTTCATATGGTCTTGTAATTGTTGATGATTTTTCTCGCTTCACTTGGGTATTCTTTTTGTAGGAAAAATCAGAAACCCAAAGTACATTGAAGCGCTTCCTAAGGAGAGAACAAAATTAATTTGAGCTTAAGGTAAAGAAGATCAGGAGCGACAATGGATCTGAATTCAAGAATCTTCAAGTAGAGGAGTATCTTGAGGAGGAAGGCATCAAGCATGAGTTCTCTGCTCCCTACACACCACAACAAAATGGTGTAGTAGAGAGGAAGAACAGGACACTCATCGACATGGCAAGAACGATGGTGGGAGAATACAAGACGCTAGAGCGGTTTTGGTCGGAAGCTATGAATACGGCTTGCCATGCCATAAATCGTCTCTACCATCATCGCCTCCTCAAGAAGATGGCATATGAGCTCCTAATGGTAACAAACCCAATGTTTCATACTTTCGTGTATTTGGAAGCAAATGCTACATATTGGTTAAGAGAGGTAGACATTCAAAGTTTGCTCCTAAAGTTGTAGAAGGTTTTTTACTAGGTTATGATTCAAATACAAAGGCATATAGGGTCTTCAACAAATATTTGGGTTTAGTTGAAGTCGCTAGTGACGTTGTATTTGATGAGACTAATGGCTCTCCAAGAAAGCCAGTTGATCTTGACGGTATAGATGAAGTTCCAACGGCCGCAATGAGAACTATGTCTATAGGTGATGTGCGACCTCAGGAACAATAGGAACAAGATCAACCTTATTCCTCAACAATGGTGCAGCCCTCAAATCAAGATGAGGAACAAGAACCTCAAGAAGAAGGCATAGATGAAAGGGGAGCACGAGAATAAAAGGACAAGGAGGAAGAAGTAACACATGCACCTCCAACTCAAGTCCGGGCCACGATTCAAAGGAATCATCCAGTGGATCAAATTCTTGGTGACATCAGCAAGGGAGTAACTACTCGTTCACGATTGGCTAATTTCTGTGAGCACTACTCTTTTGTTTCTTCTATTGAGCCTTTAAGGGTAGAAGAAATCTTGTAGGGTCTAGACTGGGTGTTGGCCATGCAGGAGGTATGTTGTGGGAACCAAGTGGGTGTTCCGCAACAAGCACGATGAGCACGAGGTGGTGACAAGAAACAAGGCTAGACTTGTGGCAAAAGGTTATGCCCAAGTCATAGGTTTGGATTTTGATGAGACTTTTGCTCCTATAGCTAGGCTTGAGTTAATTCGCATATTATTGGCCTATGCTGCTCACCATTCTTTTAAGTTGTTTCAAATGGACGTGAAGAGCGCTTTCCTCAACGGACCAATCAAGGAGGAGGTATACGTGGAACAACCCCCTGGCTTCGAGGATGACAGGTAACCCGACCATGTCTATAAGCTCTCTAAGGCACTCTATGGGCTTAAGCAAGCTCCAAGAGCGTGGTGCGAATGCCTTAGAGATTTTCTCATTTCTAATGCTTTCAAGGTCGGGAAAGCTGATCCTACTCTTTTTACTAAGACTTGCAATGGTGATTTGTTTGCATGCCAAATATATGTTGATCACATAATATTTGGTTCTACTAATCAAAATTCTTGTGAAGAGTAGCAGGGTAATGATGCAGAAATTCGAGATGTCGATGATGGGCGAGTTGAACTACTTCCTTGGATTTCAAGTGAAGCAACTCAAGGAATGAACATTCATATCCCAAACGAAGTACACTCAAGACTTGCTAAAAAGGTTTGGGATGAAGGACACAAAGCGCGCCAAGACGCCAATGGGAACCGACGGACACTTGGACCTCGACAAGGGAGGTATGTCCGTTGATCAAAAGGCATACCGGTCTATGATAGGTTCATTACTTTATCTTTGTGCTAGTAGACTGGATATAATGCTTAGCATATGCATGTGTGCTAGATTTCGATCCGACCTCAAGGAATGTCATCTTGTGGCCATGAAACGAATTCTTAGATATTTAGTTCATATGCCTTGCTTCGGGATCTGGTATCCAAAGGGGTCTATCTTTGACTTAATTGGGTACTCAGATCCCGACTATGCCAGGTGCAAGGTTGATAGGAAGAGCATGTCAAGGACTTGTCAGTTTCTGGGAAGGTCCCTGGTGTCTTGGAGCTCTAAGAAACAAACATCCATTTCCCTATCCACCATAGAGGTTGACTATGTTGCTGCAGGTCAGTGTTGCGTTCAACTGCTTTGGATGATGCAAACCCTTCAGGACTTTGGCTACAATCCGAGCAAAGTCTCACTCCTACGTGATAATGAGAGTGCAATCCGCTTTGCGGATAATCCTATTGAACGCAGTCACACTAAGAACATAGACATCCGACATCACTTTTTGAGAGACCACCAGCAAAGGGGAGATATTGATGTTTGCCACATTAGCACCGAGAACTAGCTAGCCGATATCTTCCCCAAGCCTTTAGATGAGAAAAGGTTTTGCAGGTTGCGTAGTGAGCTAAATGTCTTAGATTCGCGGAACTTGGATTGATTTATAGCATACATGTGTCTTTATTCCTTTGGTCATATTCTTTTGAGCATTATTGTCTTTACTTGCTTATTTTGGTGCTCAAGTTGTACAAGCCATCCCCGAACCTCACAAGTCCTTATGCAAATGATGCATATGTTTAGGGTGAGGATGTACTACAACTTGACCCTTTGAGACTGTGTTTGCTTGAGTTCTTATAGTATAGTCTCGAAGATAGATTGAAAGGGAAAAAGTAGACTTGGACAAAAAGAGGCTTCCTCTGCATTACAGTATCAATGACCAAGTCCCTATTGTGTTCTCTCATTGCCCTTCGTTTTTAGTTGCAATTTTTGTAATGCAATGGGGTTAGAAGGCCACTAGTTCTTCTGTTTTTGTGCTTAATGCCAAAGGGAGAGAAATTAATGCAAAATAAACTGGATCAGCTACCACTTGTGAATTTTTCAAAATTTTAGTGATATTATATTTGGCTTTTGATCAAAACCCTCCTATTGCAAAACTACTCTCTTGTGGGGGAGAAATTTAATTATGGGAAAAAGGGGGAGCTTTGTGACTCTTGTTCAAAACTGGTTTTGAAAAATATTTTGTTTGCTAGAACAAAGTATTTTTGACATAAACGTAAGAAAACAAATTTGTTTTGCAAAAACAAACCAAGTGGTGGAAAAATGATCCAAATATGCCCTATGACAAATCAATTGGTTTTAAGTTCGACATCAATTTCGCACTTTTAGCTCGCATTTGGATATGTCAGTATATTTTTAAGTTGCTTTTGATGTGTTGGCATTAATCACTAAAAAGGGGGACATTGAAATGGAAATGTGCCCTTGGCCATTTCTAAGTGTTTTGATGATTAAGTGCGCAACACATCACCTTGAATTAACATGCAACTGTGAGCTCAGAGTCAAAGAGAAGCAAATTGAGAGTCGTACGAACAAGTTGCAAACTCTACAATATTGGAGAAACAAAGGTATGATTCTAGCACTTAGTAAATTATTGTTGGTACTAACTATGTTCTACTAAGTGCTAGGGAACTTCTCAAATTGAGAGAAATTCCAATGGAGAAGTTTGGCTAAGTCTAGCCAAACTTGTACCAGCGTGCCAGGCTGGAGCATCCGGTGAACAGGTCGCTCTCGGGAAAACAAAAGGGCATCGCGACTATAATTCACCAGACTATCCGGTGTGCCAACCACGTGCCTGGCCAATGGTCGATCGCGTGATCAACGGGTGCCATGTGTGCCTGGCCAACGATCACCAGGCTGCATCGAACTGTCTGGTCCGCCACCAGACTGTCTGGTGTGCCATGGGAACAAAGGCTGGCAATGATCGGCTTCGCCAAACAAGGAAGGGAATCGCGCACTGTTCACTGTCTGATGGTGCACCGGACTGTCCGGTGCGCCCACGGACAGAAGACAATCAGAGCCTTTCTCATGGAGCTCTAACGGCTCCTAGGCCCCTTTGGGCTATAAAAGGGACCCCTAGGCACATGGAGCACCACACCAAGCTCCCATTGAACATTCTACAACGCCGAGACATCGCATCCATGCCTTTGCTTTACTAAATAGAGATTTGAGCACTTCTATTGAGTTGTAATTACGCTGTGCTATTTTGTGCTCCTCTATGTCGACTCGTGTGCATGTGTTGCTACAAGTTTGTCTCTTTTGTGTGTCTCGACTTCCCCCTTATTCTTGTGTTTATTGGAGATCAATCGTGTAAGGCGTGAGAGACTCCAAATTGTGGAGATTCCTCACAAAGGGAAAAGCTTGTGATAAGAAAGAGAACCGTGGTACTCAAGTTGATAATTGGATCACTTGAGAGGGGTTGAGTGCAACCCTTGTCCACTAGGACGCCACAACGTGGAGTTGACAAGCATTTTACGCTTGACCGAACCACGGGCTAAAATCGTCGTGTCACTTGTCTAAGTTACTTTACATTATTGCGATTCTACTCTTTCTAGCACTTCACTTCACTTATAATATTGCTCTAAGTTTAATACTCACATTGTAAGAACAATTAAGTGAAGAAGTTCTCTCCTCTCATCCTCTTCATTCGGACTTGATTTTTTATCTCACTAATTCAATATTAGACCATGTTCGTTTTTGAAAGTCCCCTTTGTATGGGAACATGATCTAGATGTCGCTTAGAGGGGGGTGAATAGGCGAATAAAAATTAACACTTAAAAACTGTAAATTCTTATTCTACTCGAAGACTGGATCGCAGTGGAATGAAAGACCCTTCGAGTAGGTTGTAGCAGAATTGAAGTTCCTACCATAGAATACCCTACACTTTGAAGACAACTTGTAGCACATATAAGTATTGAAGTGCAAGTATATAAAGCAAATAAGACAGAGAAACAACACACATCACAGAGCAGAGCACACAGACACAGGGATTTATCCTGAGGTTCGGCCAATCCTGAAATGCTTGCCTAGTCCTCGTTGGAGTTAGCCACAGCTTGGCTTGGAGTCTATTTCAACTCTTTCCTCCGTTTGCTCAAATTTGTCAGTGTGACAGATAGAGCCTTCCACTATGTTGATATCAGTTACAACGATATCGTGGCTGCTTACAATCTTCTCAACAGCATTCCAACAGAGTAACAATGTGCTCAAGATTTTGCTCTAGCTCTCAGCAGCATTTCCCCTCTCTATAAAGGCTTATAACTTCGCCTCTACACAAACTAGAGAGATACACAAGAGAGGGAGAGAAAGAATTGATCCAAATGGTGTATGGACTTGTCAGCTGCTCTTGTACACTTGTTGGAGGCGCCTAGGGTCCCTTTTATAGTCCCAAGGGGCCTAGGAGTCATTGGAGCTTCATTTGGAAGCTCCTAGCCTTCCTTGTTTGCGGGTGCACCGGACTATTACTATTCACTGTCATGTGCACCGGACATGTTACTATTCACTGTCATGTGTGCACTGGTCATGTTACTTTTCACTATCATGTGCACTGGCCAGGTTACTATTTACTGTCATGTGCACCGGACAGGTTACCATTC
The DNA here is from genome assembly GCF_902167145.1 of Zea mays. NCBI lineage: Eukaryota > Viridiplantae > Streptophyta > Magnoliopsida > Poales > Poaceae > Zea > Zea mays. The sequence continues at coordinate 116,664,912 of NC_050096.1, forward strand.
ATTGTCCTATGCACCGGATAGTTACTATTCACTATCCTACGTACCAGCCAACAGCACACTAAGTGCTTTTCCTCCATTCTTTCTCCATTTGACTTCAACTTTCAGGATGATTTTCGTGGGACTTAAACAAACACATTTAGAGTATAATCCAATTGACGTAGTCCTAGAAACTTACCTCTTTCTCGTTCTTCTCCTAGCTTTTCTATTTCTCCTAAAGCAGAGCTCACAATGGCACTTTCTCTACAGAAAGAGTTAGAGAGCAAACCAAAGCACCAAACTTGTAGTAAGAGGTGTATGCAACATAGTTGAACACTCAAACCTTACATACTTAACCTTTTTCATCGTTTTACCCATTTTGGCCTATTTGAGGTCGATATTGGACTCTAAACCATCAAGTCAACCTGACTTGATCTAGATTGACATATCTGAGCTCCAACAGCCTGCAAAGGTCACATACAATATATCCAAACATAATAACAACCCAAACTAAATATCAAAGTGAACTAAGCTCTTTTGGGCTGCATCCAGGTTCTGGCTTTGACACTGCTCTTCCTTCTAGTGACTGTGACACCCCAATGTCACCTAGGACTTTTCTCAGTGCTAACTCAAGAATCATCATTTCATGTAAGCCAAATTGAGCAAGAAGCACCAAATCAATTTAAAAATAAAAGATCCACTAAATTTCTATCTAAAGAATCATGTCTAAAACAAATGAGGTTGTCTAAAGAGGGAAAACTGTTGAAACCCTAATACCAACCCTAATTAAGCTATTTAAGTAGAAAAGAAGAAAAAGGATGAAAGACCATGAAAAACTTGAAGTCATGGCTTAGGCCAATTATAAAAATTGAAATACACCAACTAAGCTACAATAAAGATTATAAAAGTTTGGCCAAAATTGTTTGTTAAAAACTCCAAACAAGCCATTCAAGTGGAGGTTCAATGGGGAAATATGAAATTCAGATTTCTGAATTTTCAGCCTTTGAACCAAAACCGAGCGCGTTCACCTTGATCCTTAGCTCTAATCCTAATGCTCCCATTGACAAAAATGTGCCTAACTAACCCCTCTACATTATACCAGAAGATGGCATCGAGACGCATGCTCTGGACACGTCAAACCCGAGATCTTCTCTTTGTGCTCGGCAGTGAGACAAACCCAACTTCACCCCTCCATATCTCTTGATCCAGTCAGCGAAACCTGCAAGCCTCCACACACAAACGACAAAAGAATGTCAGGGGAAGAGATCTCTCAACGGGATCATGGCCATAATCTCAAAGATTTGGAGCCAATCCTCGCTTGAACTCGACCTCTCTCTGTGCTGCCTCGTGCTCGACGCTGTGCCAGACGCCAGAGCGATCACTCGCGCTCGCCCGTGCACGCCCCGAGCGCTTGTCAGAGCTTCCCCTCGGCCGCGCTCGCCCGCGCCTTTAAAGCCACCCCTGGGCGCGCCTCACTTCACCCCGTGCTCACCCTCACTGGCCAGACGCCCCACCTTAGCTCCGGCGAGCTTTCCTCCGCCCGCCATCACTACCCAAGCCTCGACAACGCGGCCAGCTCGATCCAGCCGCGTCCAAGCTGCGCCTACCCCTCGGTTAGCTTCGCCAGTGGCCCATGGAGCTTTCCAAGCCCTCGGACCCGACAGAACCTCACCGGAGACCCGAGATCATCTTTGCCCGACTTCGGTCGCCCGCGGCCGCACGTGGACCGAGAAATCCGGTGAGCCAATCTCAAATCCTCGCGCGCACGTCTTCTTTGATCTCTGGTGAAGCTTTCTGACACATTTAATTGAACTGTATCGCCCTGGTTAGGCCAGACTCCTCGCCGCCGATGAGCTCCCCCGCCTGCTTACGTGGACCAGCCGACTCCGGCCATTCCCGACGGTGACCCGCAAATTGCTGTGACCCTCAGGACCTTCCCTACATCCTCGACCACCTCACCGGAGCAGTCTCTCCGCTGGTAAGCCCCTCCGTCCCTTTCTTCCTCCGCGACCACTATTCCATTAGGGAAGGACACGGGTTTGATTTTGTAAAACCCTAGGGGGTTTTCTGCAGAGCCGTAGACTCATGTGAATAGTGCACCGGGGACCTGTCTGTAATTCACCGAAAATCTTTCGCCAGGGACCCAACGCAAAACTGTGTTTCCTTTAACCATTTCTAATTAATCTTTTTAAATTTAGCAGACAACTTAGAAAATTTATATCTTGAGTTATATTCAACCAAATTTAGCCAAACCAATTTTGCTGGATTCAAAATATTATGAACTATCAATTAAAAATACTGAACCCTATGCTTTCTGTTTTAAATTTTAGAGTTTGAAATTGATTAAAGAAACTGACCAAACCTTTTAAAAAGGAAGAAAATTAGTTATGCTTCTGTTCTGAACTTAAGAAAATTTGTTGAGGTATAAACCCCATTTAGACACTATTTAAAAATATTGAACACCCTAGTATTGAGGATTTAAGTAGGGTTATCTATTAAAAGCCATTTTTGCCCAAAACTTAAGAAAATCAGAAAAGTATTAGAAGATAATGAACAGTGAATGCAATTATTTTTCCTAGTCCACTTAAGTAATAGAGAACCTATGAAAAATAAAGGGACCCCTAGTCCAGAACAAATTCTAGGAGAAATGTTTTATTAGTCACTAATCAAACTAGAAAAATTATTATTAGAATTATGAAAACAATTTCAAAATTATTAAGAAAAATCCAGTGGACTTGTAACCACTAAGATACCACTAAAAAAATGATAAACACCCCAGCCCATCATTTTAAGTAGGGTAAACAAATAGAACTTGATATTGGGCTATATTTCAATTGAATCATGAGCAAACCAAAAAGAGTGCAATAATGGGCAAATAAATTTTTACCATATAGGTAATGAGGTAGGTCACCAGAGAAAATTGTAAAACCCATTTGAAAGCTGCAAATACTACCCATTGCTAATACTTCATGAAAAAGGCCATTTAATCCAAATAAATCCTACCACCCTTCCCTTAAGCAAAATGTTACCAAACTTCAGAATGATTGCTCTTGCACAAAGAAAAAGATAGGAAAAATTAGAAATCTGTTGTTTGATATTTTTCAAATATAGTAGTAGTAGAAAGCACCCCTTTGACTAGAAATTTAGAAAATCATAGTAAAATAACTACTGAGTATTAGTGGCTAGACATGAGACTTCCACCCATTTTGGCATCTGTCACCCTTGTTGTAGTACTCCACGAATGTGTCAAGAAGTGCCTTGTCCATATCATCATTTCAAGAAATGTAGCCCCTGCCCGAGCCTGACTTCTTACCCTTCTCCATATCCTACAAGCAAAAAAATTACAAAGGTTAGTAGAGTTATTGAGGAGCAACACAATATTTGCAAAAAAAGAAATATTTAAAAAATTATCATACATTGTCCATGTCTCGTTTGGTAATCATCAAACATTTGGTTAGCTTTGGTGTCCCTAAAGTTAGTCCATTGATTTGATGATTGCACATTGGTAATCATACTCACTTCACTTTGAACATCATGAGATTCAACAGATATTACTTGATCAACTTGGCCTAAAAGTAAATCATCCATATCTCTTTGCCTATCCCTTGCAAAGTTGTGCAATATGCAACAAGCATTGATGATCCTAATCTGATTTTGTAAGTAAAAATATGAGTTTTTCCTTAATATAGCCCACCTCATCTTCAATAGCCCAAATGTTCTATCTATCACATTTCTAGCTGTTGAATGGCGCAAATTGAACAATTCCTTGGTATTGGATGGGTTATTCCCTTGGACAGCCCACTCATTCAAGTGGTAGCGAGTGGATCGATATGGAGCAAGAAAGCCTGGTCCATTGATGTATCCAACATCTGCTAGGTAATATTTTCCAGTTGGAATAGCAAATGCATCGTCTCGAGACATGGCATCACGTAGCACACGTGAATCTGAAGCTAACCCTTCCCATCCAGCTAGAACATAAACAAACCTCATGTGTCAATCACAAACACCCAAAACATTGGTGGTTATTTGTTGCTTCCTATTCCTATACCTCCCTTGATCAGCCAAAGGTACAAAAACATCAATGTGTGTACCATCTAGTGCTCCAAGGCAATCTTCAAACCACCTCCACTTAGAATCTTCAGGTTGTACAGCTAAAGGATCAGGAAGCTTGATAAATCCATGGCATAATGATAGAACACCTCTCAACACCTCATTGAAATAGCGGCTAATTGGTTCAAGTGACCACCCGTATGAGCTACGAATCATCCTCATCTTAGTGCCATGACCCACTACAAGCAAAAAGATAGCAACCTTTTCTTCTACCGACACATTCAAGGTGTCACACATATCGCACCTCTCACGTAAGATAGTGCATAGGTTCGAAAAGGATCTCTTAGTTAGACGCAAATTGTCATAGCAATAAACATTTGATCCTTGATACAGATTCCTTAGCATTTGTTTCCGACCAGCTACATCTCTCTCTATCACCTCAGAGGGATCCATAAGATGTCTAGGTCTTTTTCGATAATAATATTCCTCAATCATGCCCATGACAGTTGCAACAAATAAGGATGCTACTCTCAGCCTCTTCTTCCTACGCCTCTCTCTCATTTCCTCCAAATTTCTTCTAACCAATTCTAAGTTGTTGTGAGGCATCTACAGCAGATAAACCATACATCATAAGCACACTTGAGAAAACAGAATAGATAAACCATACATCATATACACCATATATATATATCACTAATTCAAAGAAGAACATGAGAACAAAATGATATGTATATGTATACGGTGCATGCAAGACCGGCAGATAATATTAAGTAGTATCTTCTCTTTTCTTGCTGTACATATGAAAATGCTAGGTAAATCAAACACAAGAAGAAAAAAACTGAGTTTTTGTTTACATCATGGACAATGTCCTAGCCTAGCATAAATGTTGACTTGCCACTTAAAATGACCTGAACACACTTTGGTTCAGCATATGTATCACCTGCTTACATACTACGGAGTGTAGCTTCCTTCACTAAATGGCACTGTGATTCTCTAGATTACGGGTACAGGCCGAGGGTATGCACACTGGTCATGCTTATACTGGTCTAAACCCATTTCTGTCTGGGTCAAAGAAGATGACCGAACTAATGCTGCATGACCACTGACCAAGGGCAGACTTAGCATAAGCCACAGGGATTCAAATGCATCCTAGTTTTTTTCCTGGAAGAGGAAAGCTATCAAGTGATATACAATGCCCAAGAGCAGGGTCAAAGGCGACGATTGAACTAAAGACTATCCTGGTGTAGTAGACTCAGAAGGCGTGGGATCCAGATGAGCACTCGCAGTTGTCTATTAAAAAAAAGTTTGCTACCTTCTTAGGCCCCTGTTTAGAACCTCTAAAACTAATAGTTAGCTACTAAAATTAAGTTGTTGGGTTCCAAACACCATTAGCTAATATCGCAGCTAATTGTTAGCTACCTCACAGGTAATAATTAGTTTGGCTCAACCCAGCTAATAATTTATTAGCTGGCTAACTATTAGTTGTAGGGGTTTGAAACAGGCCTTAGTTATCCACGCAGCAAACAAAACAGACGGAGTGGAGCATCGATCTAGAAAGAAAAAAAATACTTGGATCGATTTCTCTTTGTCCGTAAGAAAAAGAGCAGATGCTTAGAGGGTGCGAAATCACACCACACGGCTCCTTGCCGATGAAAAGCATGGGTGGCTTATCACTGTCGATCCCGCAAGTATGCACATGAGTAAATGCTCTACCAACGATCTCGCTACCAGTAGCAGGTCCCCGACGCAGCAGAACAGACCAGACCGAATCATGGACAAGCTGAACGGATCAGAGAGGGAAAAGGCGTAACCGGAATCGAGGTCCCCCAACGAAGTAAAGATCCCACAGGTGAGAGCGAGCGGTTTATCTAAGCAAAGGCAGGGGCATCCTTACCCGGAAGGACGAGAGCAGATCTCGGGGAGGAGACAGATCAGAGGAGGCGACGACGCGGCGCTCGGGGAGGAGACGAGTGAGGCGGTGCGGCGACGCTCAGGACGATTCAGGAATCTGTTTCCTCATTTTAGGGTAAGAAAGTTTTAGAGGCTTCTGATTCAGGCCCAAGAAATGGATGGAAAATTACTTTCCAATTCTATAGCTTGCCAAACAAATCAGCCCAAGAATTAAATTTCAATTCAGCCCAATTCCAATCAAACAAACAGGTCCTAAAGGGAAATCAGTAAGGCACCAAAAGAAACTTACCATTTAGCTTAACCAAGCTTGACCCTAAATTGCTAAGTGTACCTCAAAAATCTTCAGTAGAGATAATAAGCACTACCTTTTTAAGTTGATCATTTTCCCCCATCAAATCTTAATTATAATTGCATATCATGCCATGCATATATCTTACTCATTACATTCGTTATATTGCAATCTCGCTGATGGAGAGTACGTGCTCATCCACGAGCAAGGAGCTGTCCACGAGGAAGACCAGGAGCAAGCTCCCGAGACTGCCATCGAGGATCTCCCCGCAGCCCCAGCTATTGAAGGCAAGCCCCGGTTTTATGCATAACCATGTTATATATATATATGCTACTTTACTACACTTAATGTTTGTAGGATTGTAATGTGCACTTAAGTATAGGAGTTGCTTGAAACGCTTAATTGCATGAATTCAGGATTCCTTTTTGAGATGGATACTAGTATGCTAGGTCGAGTAGCTGCTTTGCTAATCAGGATCTCGGTAGAAGTCGAGTGATTTTTCTAGCACTCGCGCGAGGTCAGGAATTGATTGTATTCATCTTAATAACGGGATCTATGTTAGTCTATGGACTTGGATCCAGGGAGGATGCCTTGTCCATGAGACGGGAAAAAGGAATTAAGGATTAATGTGTGGATACTTGAGTCAAGCATTTGAATGTACTAAGCACATGTCGGGAAATATGGTAACCGGTAAACCTAGTACCTGAGTGAAGCCGGGCACGGACTTTACCTCTCACGCGACCTGAGACTGCGTCTCCCATGCTAGCTATGGTGGGTACAAGTGCGGTCACTGCACGGCGGCAGCCGGGGTCAGTGGAGCATTGTGCGCCAAGGCGGTGAGGCCTGGCCATGAACAGGGAATCGATGGGGACGGTTGACATGTGTGGGGACGGAGTGCCCTGACATGTCGTGTGTTTAGGTTTACCTTGCAAGGACAAAAACTCGATTCGAATCATCTGCTTCTCGCAGCTAATGAGACTGCTTGACCCCTTGTACTACATTGAGTAAGAAGTGAAATGAGGTTTACTTGAGATAACTTGTTGATTGTACTAAATGCTTGCTACCATGTATTCTTAGAAGGAGCAAACTTAGCTAAGATAATGATGCTAGAAACTGGAAAGCTAAAAATTGATTTTAGACTCAGCTAGTGCTTTTGGCAAACCAAACCCCGCAGCCAAACAGCTGCATGGTCTAGAGGTAGAGGAGTAGACTCCTCACACCGGGTAAGTCTAGCTGAGTATTAGTATACTTAGCCTTGCTTGTGGCATAATTTTTGCAGGTACGCTTCAGGATATGGTTGATGATGTGACTTGGCCTACCACCCTGCCACTGGGTTGGACGGTCGAGTGGGATGCTGCTCCGGCAGGAGAGGAGCAGGAGGAGTAGTGGGCTAGGCCTTGCCCCATTCCTCACTATCGACGACATTGATTATCTGCTGCATTTTATTTTGTGAACTTTTACTAGCTACATGAAAAACTCCGATTTATGTAATAATTCAGTGCTTTAATTTGAGGTTTTTCCTGTTTTATTGTATTTCTTCTGTGGCTCACCTTCGAGTGAGTTTGTGGTATTTGATCCTGGTTAAGTGGCTTTATCAGACTAGATCTGAGGGACTGTCGGGTTATTCCAATTTAAGTGTGTTACGGCCCCCGAGGCGTGACTTAGGCACTTAAGCTGGAATAATTTGGGTGGTTCTGCCACAGCTGGTATCAGAGCAAATACCACCACAGAGAAGCACAATAAACCATGAATACCAATTTTCAAAATCTAAAACTTACTTAGAAACTGATATGAATCGTCAGAACTAGACCGCTAGACCTTGGACGAAAGGCCTTAGGGATAGAGGGAAAATAGGTGGCTAATTAAGTAGGCCCTGTGGGCTAGTCCTTAGCTTTTTAAAGGATGCCCTAGAAGCACCCTTTTATTCGGAGAGGAGACGTTATCTTCAGCATGCATGCATTATAAAATTTGAAGGAATAAGAACTAAAGAAGTAAAATTTGAGCTAACCCTCTTCCTTTTAAACCACCTAGGCTCTTTTATTTTCTTCCTTCCACTATAATCTTTTTACCTCTGATACCCTTCTGCAGATGACTTCACCTACCCCCGCCAGTGGAGGAGACACTCATTCAGCTCTGACTTCCTTTCTCACTGTTGGAACTTGCTCTCCTGGGCAAGTTGATCCAACGGGGGAGTGAAAGCAATGTAGACAAGGTTTTAACTTGAGATGGCAATAGCTCTGTTAATCTAGCCTCTCAAGGGCACTGTGCGGGGGTATTTATAGGTACCTGAGTGCCCAACATCCTGAGTTAAGGACGCATGTGCCCTCAGGCGCCTAGGTTATCCCTGGAATATTCCCATAAAGCAGGGTTACAGACTGTAATTACAGGGAAGCCTTTACAAATTAGGCCCGTAATGCGCAGCGACCACGCAGGGCATGTTACAATAGGCCGGATCGCGCGTGGGCCTCCATGTTGGACGAGGTCGCGGGATGGGACGACCTCGTCATCGGCCTTTGTCCTGCGACGCGTGGGGCAAAGGGTAAGTCTGCCCGTCGTCTTATCTTCGTTGGTGCAGCGAGGCTGGCGAAGGCATCGAGCGAAGGGTGGTGTCTTCGCCTTCGTCCTAACATTTGCCCTCCGAGGGACCAGTTCGACTAAGTCATCTGGTACCGAAGGCGTCGCTAGATGGTGGAGACGCTGCCCTCGCTCGAAGTGGTTCCGCAGGGGTTTTTGACATGACCGTTGATTGACGCCGCACTATTGGATTGCAGGCTTCCCGAAGCGTCGCGCCCTGTGTATATAAAGGGGGCGGGGGCGGCGCGGATTGAAATTTACCTTTCTGCGCGCCGCGAAAACCCTACCCTCCCTTTCAAACTGCTCGCTTGCTCGTCTGCCCTCCTTGCTCCTATTCGTCGGAGAACTGGCTCATGTGAAGCAGACCGCGCGCCGCCGTCGACGGTACGTAGCCATGCCGTCTTCCTCCTTGTCTGCTGCGACCACGCCAACGGCCGAGGTGTCTTCTGAAGATTTCTCGGGCACTGTGGCGGCGGCGGAATTACGATCGGGTGATACAGTGGAATTCGGTGTTTTGCGAATGTCATTGGTCCGCGTGCAAAATATGCAACGGTTGGGGTAATTTGGCGGCGGGGTTGGTCGGGTCCCGGGGGCGGAGGAGGTCCCTGAGCCCGAGTGTGAATTGGTTGTTTTTGAGGCGTTTTTCATCGCCGGCCTTCGCCTGCCTGCGCATCGTTTTGTGTCGGAGGTTCTGTAGAAGCTCGAAGTCCAGGTTCATCAGCTGACACCAAACGCCGTGGTGGCGTTGGCGAAGTATGTCTGGGCAACGACGTCGTATGGTGGGTAGCCTTCGGTGGAGGTCTTCGCCAAGCAATACTATCAGCACTGGCAGAAGAGAAAAATTGGACATAAGATTGCGCAATTCGGATCGTGCACTTTCACGCCGAAGTCCAGGAAGACTTCGATGGAAGTTGTGGAGCTGGTCCCCTGTGCCCGAAATAAGTGGGGCAACTGGTGGGACTACTGGTTTTATGTTTCGAAGGCTGAAGTCGAAGATCACCCAGGGCTCCCTGCCGCCATTATGTGTTCTCATTATTATGTGGCGTACCCGCCATTTGAAGTGGCGGAGGATGATGAAAATGAGAGGGCCCTTCGGATTGCTGCCCGCACGAGTAGTGGGCGTGATCTAGTTGAGGAATTCATAGGGTATGAGGTGTGGCCCTTGGCGCATGGATGGGCGCTGGGCGAAGTATGCCCTCGCGATATGCCCTCCCTGGGTGGACGGAAGGTGCGAAGTCCGCTTTTTGCTTTGGATGTGCGAGGGCGGGATCCTGCCGCGGTTGTGCATGAGGCGGAGGATGGGGCGGTGAGAATTGTTGGGCGCTATGTGCCGAAGACGGAGGCCCAGCGGAGTTGGGATATACGTGGATCCAACGACCGCCTGAATAGGGTCTTCGAGTTAAATTGTTTGCCGTATGGCGGTTATCCCGGGGAGGACGTCGTCGGCCGCCGCGGGAAAAAACCAGCGGCTGTGACTGAGGATGACCCCGCGCCGGAGGCCGCCCCAGCCACTAAAAAGAGGAAGCTAGGTACTGCGGTGGGAGAACTGGGGATCTCCGATAGCTTTGCTATGGAGTTGATGGGGACATGCGCGGCCCCCGGGGGAAGGATGTCTTCGCCCGAGCTTCGGGAGTCTTCGGCACGGATGCTGGAGGTTACCGGGGGTCGATGTCCCAAGAACGTTCCTATCCCCCGCGCGGCTGGCGAAGACTTCTTTACATCTCGCATGGCTCGTGACTTGAGAGTGTTTCCTTACGGACAGAATATTTTTGCTGTTGTGTCGGCAGTGATGAACAAGGATCGCCAAGATGCTGCGCAGAAGCGTCGGGCGGTCATCAGGCTCCCCGAAGCTAGGCCGAAGAGGGCGCGGGGAACTGCGAAGGCTACCGTCCCTGGCGATAGCCAGCCGACGCTGGCGGCGAAGCCGGCCGCCCCTGGGTCCAACAAGGTGCCGGAGAGCGCAAAGGCGGTCGGCGCCGGCGGAACCAAGTCTGCCCCGGATGGAGCTGCGAAGGTCCGGGAATTGCCTTCGCCGGGGAAACGCGTTGCCGACTTCGACACAAATATTAGCGTGGACGACTATCTTGTTGGTAAGCATTTTTTTAACTGGTGATACGTTGCAGGGTCGGGCAAGGGGCAACTTGTTGTTGTCCCGCCTGTGGTGGTGACCACCGTGTACCACGGTGCTTGGAGCGAAGGGTGGTGCTTTCAGCGCTGGCGGCGAGATTTTGGCGGCCACTGCCATCAAGGACGAAGCGGGCACTGTGTCCCACCGGCTGCGGGAGGCGTCGCAGCAGCTGAGTCAAGTAAGTTGAGCTGGACTTCGGTGTTTGCCGCTTTCATGGGGATTGTGGTCTCATGTGTGTCTGTTAGGCGGCCGACTTCGCCGACCGCGTGGCGTCGGGTGCCCTTACTGCAGATGTGTCTGCCGAAGTCGAGAGACTTCGGGCGCAGCACGTGGACGCCGTCCGGGAGAAGTCGGTTGCGGATAGCAAGTGCTGCAAGCTGGTGGAGAAGGTGGCCGCCCTGGAGGGCGAGAGGACGGACCTCCGGCGCCAGCTGGAGGAGGAAAGGAGGGAGGCCAACCAGGCCATCGCCGGGGCGCAGGCGGCGCAGGCGGAGGCCAAATTGGCGCGGGCGGAGGGAAGTCTCGCCAGCTAGCGCGCCGAGGAATGGGAGGTGCGGTTCAACGCTCTGTAGGCCCGCATGGAGAGGGCCGAGGCCTCTACGCGCTCGGAAGTTGAGCGGACGCGCAAACAGCTCGTGGACTCATACCGCAAGCTGGGTGCGCGCACTGCTGACTTCGAGGTGCCCGACCGAGAGGCGGGCCTTCGCTTCCTCGAGTGGCTGCAAGAGGAATTGCTGGTGCTCCCGACCATCATGGAGGGATTCATGTCCTTTGCCTCCCTCGTCACCTGCGAAGGGGCCATGAATGCGCTGTCCCGCGAGGGGTGCAGTCACTATGAGGTCTTCGACCGATCCGATGAAGACTTTGGGCGCGAGATTTTTAAGGTCGAAGACCCTGTGGTGAAGGACTCCGCGGGGGCCCTCTTTGACCGGATGTGGGGCCCTCACGGTCGGGAGGCGGTTAGGGAGCGGTCTGACTGGGCGAGGGATCAGGTAAAGTTTGTCTTTCGTTTCGTGTCGTTGAATGTGGGTATACGTGGATTTGCTGAATCGGTGTGCGGTGTTGTAGATGGCGTGTGCCGAGGACATGGAGGACTTCAGACATCTGAACGGCACGCAGCCCGAAGCGGAGGTCAACCCGGTGGTGGCCGAGGCTGAGGTCAACCTGGCACCGCCCCTGGAAACCGGTGAAGGCTCCCTCGCTGCCCCTGTGTCTACTGTGTCTGGTGGAGGCTCGTCGCCAGGCACTGTGCCGATGGTGGAGGATCCCCCGAAGGCGGCGACGGAGCTGGCAGCGGAGGATCCCATGGTGGCGGCTGGGTCTTCGCAGGTGGCTTAGTGGGTGTAGGGGTAGTTAGAGAATTTTGTCTGTGTTACTGAACCTTGGTTGCTGCGCAGGTTCAGGATTTTGGGCCTGCGCACGCACCCGCTACTGCTAATTTTGTGGCGGCTTCGACCGTGGTCACTGGAAATGAATCGGATGAGTCTACGTCTAAGTTTTCTGAGTTTGATGACTCTGGGAGTTCGGTTGTGTGGACGGAAGAGTCTTCGGATGAGGACTTGGATTACTTTGCGGCCTTGGATGTGGCTGCGGCGGAGGCTTCTCCGCGTGTTACGGATGCTGAAGTTTTGCCTGGTCCGAGTGCTGGGCGTAGGCGGCGAAGGGCGGTGGCAAAGCGTAGGGTGAGTGAAGTGGATGGTGGTCGGCTTTGTGTGGGCAGGGCTGGCAAGCAGGAATTGTTGTCCTCGCCGGCTGGGGCGAGTGTGGGTGAGGGGGAGTTGCAAAGTCTTTTTGAGGGCGAGGAGCTGAGGATAATGCTGTTTAACTATAGGGAGATGGGAATCATTCCGAAGGTTGAACCAATGTAAGGTGTGATGCCCTTGATGTACGTGTGTAACTATAGTTTATATGATGAGGCTGTGCGCCTTCGCGCATTCAGCTATGTCCATAGGGGCGTTGCGCACTTGGTCTAGCACGTTTATTATATCGGTCCGGCTGCGCCTGTAGTCGGTCTTTGCGCGGACAATTTCTCGATGTAGACTTTTGCATGGATGTAATGTGCCTTCGATTTTGCGTTCTCGTTGTGCTAGTCCGGTTGCACCCTTAGGCGACTTTTGCACGAATAGTCTTTTGAAGAAGACTTCGATTTTACGCATTTGTTGTGCTAGTCCGGCTGCACCCTTAGGCGACTTTTGCACGGATAGTCTTTTGAAGAAGACTTCAATTTTGCGCACTTGTTGTGCTAGTTCGGCTGCACCCTTAGGCGACTTTTGCACGGATAGTCTTTTGAAGAAGACTTCGATTTTGCGCACTTGTTGTGCTAGTCCGGCTGCACCCTTAGGCGACTTTTGCACGGATAGTCTTTTGAAGAAGACTTCGATTTTGCGCACTTGTTGTGCTAGTCCGGCTGCACCCTTAGGCGACTTTTGCACGAATAGTCTTTTGAAGAAGACTTCGATTTTGCGCACTTGTTGTGCTAGTCCGGCTGCACCCTTGGGCGACTTTTGCGCGGAGTGTCGCACGCGAGGGTAGCCAGCGCTGCCCCTCGCGGTGACTTTGTATTGGTCGAATGCCGAAGACCGTCGATGTGGTCTGTTTTCGACGTAGATTTTTGCGGGGGATTTTCGCATGTATATTACATGGCTCCGCCTCGTTAAAAACCTCACCCCCGGGAGGAAAAGAGTGCGGGCCGAAATAAAATTGTTTTGTGAATTACAAGGGCGAGTTGGCCCTGAGGAGTTAAACAAAAAATTTGCGGAGATTATCGATGTTCCAAGAATGCTCTAGGTCCTCGCCGGATGGCGTTGTGAGCCTGTACGCGCTGGGGGATGCCTTCGTCTTGACGATGAAAGGGCCCTCCCACTTGGGCTCCAGCTTGCCCCGGGACTCTGTCTGTGCTGTCCGGACGAGTACGAGGTCTCCTTCGCCGAATTCCCTCGGGATGACTATGTGGTCGCGTCATGCTTTTGTTTGAGCTTGGTATTTGTTTAGAGCCTGTAGGGCGAAGACGCGGTCTCCGTCGATGAGGTCCTTCGAAGTGGGCTCTTCCACATTGGGGACGGCTGACGGGACTGTCTGTGGTGACCCATGTTTTATTTCTTGTGGGGTCATGGCCTCCGATCCATATAGAAGGCGGAAAGGGGTGAACCCAGTCGCCCTGCACTCAGTCGTGTTCAGTGCCCAGACCGCTTCAGGTAACAGGTCGGCCCATTTGACCTTTTTGTCGTTGAGGAGCATCTTCTTGATGGTTGTGAAAATTTTGCCATTTGCACGTTCCACAACTCCGTTGGATTGCAGGTGGTACACTGAGGCGAAGGCAAGCTTGGTGCCAATGGAGAAGCAGAAATCCTTGAAGTCTTGGCTGTCAAATTGCTTGCCATTGTCAACTGTGAGATCGGACGGGACTCCAAAGCGGCAAACAATGTTTTGCCAGAAGAATTTTTGGGCAGTCTTCGATGTTATTGTGGATACAGCCCTCGCCTTGATCCATTTGGTAAAATACTCTACAGCGACGAAGGTGAACTTGAGGTTCCCCTGGGCTGTGGGCAGGGGCCCGACAATGTCCAGGCCCCAGCGCTGAAGAGGCCATGTGTGGGCGATTAGCTTCGTGAATTGCGAAGGGCTTCCCGAGCGTGGAGAAAATTTATGGCAGGCTTCGCAGGACCTTGTGACCCGATTTGTGGCGCAGATCATGGCGGGCCAGTAGAAACCTTGACGGATTACCTTTGCGGCTAGGGCCCTAGGCCCTGCGTGAGAGCTGCAAGTCCTGCTGTGGACTTTGCGCAGAATTTGGATGCCTTCGGTCTCGGTGACACATTTAAGCATGGGTTGACTGACCCCCTTCTTGTAAAGCTGGCCTTCAATTAGTGCGAAGTCCTGGCTTCGATGTTTGAGGCGCTTGGCCTCATTGATGTCGGTTGGATGATAGTACCCCTATAGGAACAGGGTTATTGGTGCCCGCCAGTCTTCGGTCATGATAAGGTTGACTATGCGGTGGCCCTCGCTGTCATTGGTTATTTGGAGCCCCTCTGGGCTGCGGACGGCTGGCGTGCCGATGACATGGTAGAATACGTCGGAGGGTAGGGCCTCACCTCTGGCGGCTGCCTTGGCCAATGCGTCGGCCTCCTCGTTCTTGGCTCGGTCCACATGCTGCAAGGTGAAACCTTTGAATTGCCTTTCGAGACTACGGATAGCCACGAGGTACTGCATGAGTGCGGGGTCCTTCGCTACGTAGTCTTTCTCGACTTGGCCGGCGACTACCTTGGAGTCTGTTCTGATGATGCAGGTGGTGACGCCAAGTGCCCTTAGCTTGTGAAGGCCGAGGATGACAACTTCGTATTCTGCTATGTTGTTAGTGCATCTGTCCGACTCCAAAGCAAAGCTGAGGCGTGCTGCGTATCTGTGCTTGACCCCTGTGGGTGAAGTAATGACTGCAGCGGTGCCTGCCCCCGCATGGCACCATGCGCCGTCGCAATGGATTGTCCACACCTTCTCTGCGGACGGGTTTGGCTGTGTTATGGGCCCAGTCCAGTCGACGACGAAGTCTGCCAGGACTTGTGACTTGATGGCTGTCCTGGGTTCGAATGTGATGTGGTAGCCAGAGAGTTCGGCCGCCCATTTGGCAATCCGGACTGATGCCTCCGGGTTTCTAAACAATTCGTCGAGTCCCCTATCTGAGGTGACCCGGACCTTGAATGCTTCAAAATAATGGCGCAATTTGCGCGAAGCCATAACAACTGCATAGGCGATTTTTTCCAGTTCCGTCATATTGCATTTTGATGTCGTAAGTACTTCGGAGACGTAGTAAACTAGACATTGCCTAACCGTGCCCTCTCTGCTCTGCTCTTGAATCAGCGCTATGCTGACCGCATGCGGCGAAGCTGCTATGTAGAGCAACAGGGGTAGCGAGGGGTCTGGGCTTGTAAGAATCGCCAACTCTGACAGGTACTGCTTTAATGAAGCGAAGGCCGCCGCCTGCACTGGTCCCCATGCGAAGTCCTTTGCGCCGCAGAGTGTTTTGAGGAAAGGGAGGCTTCGCTCTACGGATTTAGAGATGAATCTGTTGAGGGCGGCCAATATGCCTGTCAGTCGTTGGACATCTCTGGCTGACTGTGGGGGCGTCATGTTGATGATGGCCTGGATTTTGGTAGGATTGGCTTCAATCCCACGGTGCGACACCAAGTAGCCCAATATTTTCCCCTGACGGACGCCGAAGATGCACTTTTTGGGGTTTAGGCGAAGTCGTGCGTCCCGCATGTTCGCAAACGTTTCGGCGAGGTCAGCCAGATGGTCTTCCTTGCTTCGGCTGGCGACGATGATGTCGTCCACATACGTAAATATATTTCTGCCGACTTGGCCCTCGAGCACTGTTTTGGTGAGCCGAGAGAAAGTGGACCCGGCGTTCTTAAGCCCCTCCGGCATTCTGATGAAGCAATACATGCCGAAGGGTGTTATGAAGCTGGTGCTCGCCTTGTCCTCCTCCTTCATGTATATTTGATGGTAGCCGGAGAAGCAATCAAGGAGTGACATGACTTCGCACCCGGCCGCACTATCGATGATTTTGTCGATCCGAGGCAGCGGCAAGTTGTCCTTGGGGCAGGCCTTGTTAAGACTGGTGAAATCGATGCACATCCGCCATTTGCCGCTCTTCTTCTGCACCATCACCACGTTGGCGAGCCATGTAGGGTAGGCAATTGGCTCGATAAATTTGGCCTCAAGCAGGCAATGTACCTCAGCCTTGGCGGCCTCTGTCTTCTCATCAGACATCTTGCGCCGTTGCTGTTTCTTCGGCCTTACTGAAGGGTCAATTCCCAAGCTGTGCTCGATGATGGAGTGACTGACTCCGACTAGGTCGAGGGCGGACCAGGCGAAGACGTCTTTATTCTTGGACAGACAGCAGAGGAGTCTCTCCTCGTCATGCGAAGTGAGGTCTTCGTTGATGGTGACAGTCTGCTTGGGTGTCGCCTTGTCGAGGGGGACAGTCTTGGTCCTGTCGTTGCTTTGCAGCTGTGCTTTGCCATGTTCTTTGGCGGTTGGGCTGGCAGAATCGGGGAGCTCGCGTTGGGCCGTGAGGCAGTGTACGTTTCTTTGTCCGGGAACGAAGTCTCTTTCTATGTTACGCGCAGCCTGCTGGTTGCCGTAGACAGTGATGGCGCCTTGCGGACCTAGGATCTTCATGCACAGGTAAAGTCCGTGAATGGCTGCCTCAAACTTGTTGATGGAGCCTCGGCCCATTATGGCGTTGTACGGGTACACCATGTCGACGATGTCTAATGTGACTTGCTCACTTCGGGCATTGGGTGCTACACCGAAGAAGAGAGGTAACTCTATTTTGCCGACAGGAAAGGTGCCCTTGACGCCGAAGCCGTACAGCGGGTTGTCCGAAGGCTTGAGCAGGCTGTGGCTTATGCCCATGCGATCGAAGGCATGGAGGAAAATGATATCGGCCTGGCTGCCATTGTCGACTAGGACTTTGTGCAGATCCCATCCTGCCACGCTGCAGTTGATAACCATGGCGTCGATGTGTGGTGCGCTGCGCAGATCGACTTCGCGGGCGTCGAAGGTCAATGGCACATGGGACCACTTTGTCTGCACGACTGGACCGGTGACAGCGACATGGTTGATGCTGCGGTAATGGTCCCTCTTCTGCCGCTTTGTGTCGAAGTCGGTGCTGGACCCCCCAGTGATCATGTGAATGACTCCGCGATATGGCTGATCGGCGAAGTCTTCTTGCTTTGGGGCTTAGGGGTGGTTGTGTTGGTGGACATTTTGCTGTTGCTGGTGTGGGGGTGGGGGTGGGGGAGGTACGATTTGTACCTCCTGGTGATGTTGGTATGCGTGGTGCGGTGGGTGCGGAGCGGGGCCGTGGTTGTATGGCTGAGGGGGTTGCTGGTATGTATGCGCGACAACTCTAGGGTTGTCGGCTGGTTGCGCTCGTGCCATCCTGTCTCTGGTGGCCTTCGTTTCTGGGCAGTCTCTTGTAGGGTGGACGCAGTCTTCGCCGTGGAACAGGCAGTAAAATCTGCGCGGCTGCTGCGCGTGTCCCCAGCCCCGACCACGAGTTCCGTTTCCGCGGCCCTGGGGGGATACTCCTGGCGGCGAGGGGCCTTGCCAACGGGGTTCTGGTTGGTGATGTTGTGCACCTGCTGCTGGTTGCGACCGTCCCGACCGGAGTCTGCCTGAGAGGGCCTCATCCACGTGCGGCTGGACTATGGAGTGTCTTTGGGTTTCCTCTGAGACTCGACTTTGCGCTGGTGGAGCTCTTCGGATCTGGCGTATTTTTCAAATAGCTGATACAGCTCCTGGAGGTTCTTGGGCGGATCCCTGATGCAGTGGCTGTAAAGGACGTCGGTCCGAAGGCCACTGATGGCATAGTGGATGGCGATCTGGTCATCAACCGAAGGCAGTTGTGACTTGAGGGTCAGAAACTTGCGGTAGTACTCCCGCAGAGTCTCTTTCTCCAGCTGCTTGCAGAGTGAAAGTTCAGCCAAGGCGTCGGTGTCCGGGCGGTACCCTTGGAAGTTGAGCAAGAATTTGTCCCGGAGACTTCTCCAGGAGTCGATGGACAATGGGGGCAATCTGGTGTACCAGGTGAGGGCTGGGCCTTCGAGGGCGATGATGAATGACTTGGCCATCGTGGCGTCGTCCCCTCCGGATGATGCAACGGCGACCTGATAACTCATGATGTACTGTGCTGGGTCAGTGCTGCCGTTGTACCTGGGATACGTCCCTGCCCTAAAGTTGGCGGGCCATGGTGACACTTGCAGGTGTGGCGCCAAGGGACTTCGCTCGTCAAGGTAGTTGACACCTTGGAATGCCGTGGCGTGTGGGATGGTGTGGCTGCGCTGAGGGAAGTACAGGTCTTCGACTTGTGCGCGATGTTGTAGGGGTGGGCCGTGTTGCAGGCCGAGGTGGCCTTCGCGCTGCATGAGCGCGATCTCTTGTTCGAGCTCCTGAGCCTTCTGCTCTTCGTCGCGTATCATCTGTTGCACCTTAGCTTGTGCAGACACACGTTGGCGCTTGGCCTCGAGGATCTCTTTTTGCTTCTGGAGGTTGCGGTTCTTGATGCGCAAGGCACGCAGCTGTAGCTGCTCTTCCGCTGAAACGCCAATGACTTCGCTGTCCTCGATGATGTCTGCGCCCTCCGGTGGAGCGAAGCCTGGGGGAGGTTGTGGTTGTCCTCGAGAGCTGCAGGTGCGGAGACTGCCTTCGGGAGTGGGTTGTTCGTTGCGCTGCCTCTTGCTGAGTGCGTCGTCTTCGGTGGCCTCTTGGTGGGTGGTGTCGACGAGGGCCTTGCCCTTTTTCTCGGCCAGTAGTGCTGCCTTCGCAGCCTCGTCAGCCTTCGAGCTAGCTCTCTTGGGTGCCATCGCGGGTGGTTTTTTGGTAGCACGAACGGTGGGCGCCAAATGTTGGAACTTGCTCTCCCGGGCAAGTTGATCCAACGGGGGAGTGAAAGCAATGTAGACAAGGTTTTAACTTGAGATGGCAATAGCTCTGTTAATCTAGCCTCTCAAGGGCACTTTGCGGGGGTATTTATAGGTACCTGAGTGCCCAGCATCCTGAGTTAAGGATGCATGTGCCCTCAGGCGCCTAGGTTATCCCCGGAATATTCCCATAAAGCAGGGTTACAGACTGTAATTACAGGGAAGCCTTTACAAATTAGGCCCGTAATGCGCAGCGGCCACGCAGGGCCTGTTACAATGGACCAGATCGCGCGTGGTCCTCCATGTTGGACGATGTCGTGGGATGGGACGACCTTGTCATCGGCCTTCGTCCTGCGACGCGTGGGGCAAAGGGTTAGTCTGCCAGTCGTCTTGTCTTCGTTGGTGCAGCGAGGCTGGCAAAGGCATCGAGCGAAGGGTGGCGTCTTCGCCTTAGTCCCAACACTTACGATGGCTTTCCTTCCATCTTGTGGGAAGTGCTTAACTCCGCCGGTTACCCTACGCCCCCTTTGTACACGGTGCAGTTGTACGAGGAGCATCGGGTACCCTGTTGCTGGGTCTGGCTGACTTTGGAGACTCATCCCCTTCAGCCGGGTTGGCGTTCTCTTGACTCCGAGACAATTGGATTTAGGACGGACGACACCACTGAAGCGGCAGCAATGAAGACTCTGACAACTTTCTATGGCTACCATCCCCTGGATGCACCCCTTAGGACTCTTCCCTGCTAAGAAGAAGGATGACCCCATGTGGTGTAACTGCGTAAGCCATGTGAAAGATGTGTGGGCAATGTGTCCTGACTTGGTTGGGAAGGTCACTGTTCAGTGCATGAGTGCTGTACCGCCTTCAGGCCCTGCAGAGCGACGCTATGGCACATCTTGCTAACATCGCTCAAACCACCAAGCTCACCCTCGACAGCTGAGAAGAATTTGTCGTCGACTTGTCCTCCGAGTTGGTGGAGAAGGACCTACGGGTGGAAAGGCTGAGCCAGCGCATCACCACCTTGGAGCAGTAGGTGGAGATCCGAGACAACACTATCGATGTCTTGGAAAACCAGCTCCATGATGTGCAGCAAGAACTTGAAGAAGCTAATGACCACCTGGACATGCACCACTTAGAGATGGAGGCCAATGAGGCCGGAAGCGAGGGAGAAGAGGCTCCTGACGAGTTAGGACCAGCCCATGGTGCCAATGAGACTACCTCCGCGATGCCCCTTTCACCCGCATCTAGTGTCGCTTCCACTACTCAGGGTTGACGAGTCGTTTTGACGTCTTAGAGGATAGAAACCTACGCGAGCTTAGTTAATGACAGATTTTGGACTAGGCTTACGGGTACTTTCCCCTAATTGATGTAACCCTTGAGAACTTTTGAGATCTGTGGGATGTTTGTAACCATGTTATCTTCATTCGAACTTAATGTTATGATTATGGCAATTTATTTCCATATGAGATAATAGCATGTTGTTTGAAATTGTGAATTGGGATAACAATGGCGACGATCTCTGTTTTCAGATGGCAACTAGGCAGCATCGCGGGCATAACGAGCAAGTTCCCCCGCCACCTCCTCTAGCTCCCATGGTGCAGGAGCTGATGGCCCAGCAGAACGAGATTCTGCGACAGCTCTTGCAGCGCTAGCCCCACCCTCAGCAGTATGGGGGAGGCCAGCCGCAACGACCTCCAGCAGAGGCAACCTACCAGGAGTTCCTGAGCACGCAGCCGCCCTTGTTCACCAAGGCAGAGGATCCATTGGATGCCAACGTGTGGTTACGCGTCATTGAGTCCAAGTTTCCCCTCCTCACGGGAGACTGCTCTGATGACACCAAGGCTCGCTTCACAGCACAGCAGCTTCGCGACCCTGCTCGGACTTGGTGGGACCACTTTCGTGCTATGCTACCTGCTGGTCATGAAGTGTCTTGGGAGGAATTCAAGACCGCTTTCAGAGGGCACCACATCCCAGCCGGAATTCTTGATCGCAAGCTGAATGAGTTTCTAGCACTCAATCAAGTAACCCTCACGATATTGCGGTACGCTCAGGCCTTCAACGACCTGTGCTAGTATGCAGGTTATCATGCTGATTCTGATGAGAAGAAGAGAGACCGCTTCCGCAGGGGTCTCAACACCAACCTGTGGGAACGTCTCAACACTGTCCAGGCTGATAGCTTCAGTGAGTTGGTCAACCTGGCCATCTCCTAGGAGGACTGTATTGTAGATCACCAGGCAGAGAAGAAGAGAAAGGCACCAATGGCAGCACCATCCGCTCAGGCCCAGAGGTTTAGGATTGTTTCTCACAATCAGAGCAGGGGATTTCAGCAGCAGGCAGGCAAATGGGTGATCAGGCCACCTCAGCAGCAGCAGTCGGCACCCACTTGTTTTCCAACTCCCGCTCCAAGGAACAATCAGCCTCCGCAGCAGCAGCAGTTCCGCCAGGGCAATGGGAACAAGTGCTTCACTTGTGGTAATGTGGGCCACTATGGCAAGAATTGCCCAAGAAATCAGCAGAGGCAGATGCCAGCACCAAATCAAGACAAGGGAAGAAAGCAAAAGGTACAAGTCAGGCAAGGGAAGCTCAACTTCACTACTCTGGAGGAGTTACATGAGGGAGCCCCCATCATGACTGGTATCTTTTCAGTTTATAATCAACCTGCTTTAATTCTGTTTGATTCTGGTGCATCTCATAGTTTCATTAGCCAAAAGTTCAGTGCTAAATGTCAACTGCATTTTTACCACACAAAAGGATCATTCATGATAGCCACACCTGGAGGTAAATTTGCAACTAATCAATTAAACCAAAGTCTGCCTATTCAACTGGGGAGCCACATTATCAAAACCACCCTTCTTGTTTTGGGCTTGGAGAATGTGGATATTATTTTGGGAACTAATTGGATGACCATGCACCAAGTAGTGCTTGATGTAGCCAGCCACATCGTGGAAATCAATTCCCCAATCTGTGGGAGTTTCATTTTGTTTCTGCCCAGTCAAGATTCTACTCAGTCATGTGCTTTTGCTATGACAGAGTTACCCCTGAAGAAGATTCCAGTGGTTCGTGAGTATGCAGATGTGTTTCCGGACGAATTACCAGGAATGAACCCAGACCAGGATATTGAATTCGCCATCGAGTTGCAACCGGGAACGGCACCTATTTCCAAGAGGCCTTACCGAATGCCACCTGCTGAGTTGGCAGAATTGAAGAAGCAATTGCAAGAATTGTTGGACAAAGGTTTTATCCGCCCAAGTATTTCGCCTTGGGGATGTCCAGCCTTGTTTGTAAAGAGGAATGATGAAAGCTTGAGGCTATGCATAGATTATCGCCCACTTAATGCGGTGACTATCAAGAACAAGTATCCTTTGCCTCGTATTGATGTTCTTTTTGATCAGTTGGTCGGAGCCAAAGTGTTTTCCAAGATAGACCTTCGCTCCGGCTACCATCAGATCAAGATACGGGCAAGCGATATTCCAAAGACAGCCTTCTCGACCAGATATGGGCTATATGAATTCTAGGTGATGTCTTTTGGGCTGACTAATGCACTAGCATATTTCATGTATCTGATGAATTCTGTTTTCATGCCTGAATTGGACAAGTTCGTAGTGGTTTTGATCGATGATATCTTGGTGTACTCGAAGAACGAAGAAGAACATGTCGGACGTTTGCATGTAGTGCTTCAACGTCTACGAGAGCACCACCTTTATGCCAAATTGTCAAAATGTGATTTTTGGCTAAAGGAGATCAAATTCTTGGGTCACACTATCTCTCAGGCAGGTATAGGTGTTGATCCTGATAAGGTGCAAGAGGTGATGAACTGGAAGCCACCAACGACTGTCCGTCAGATTCGGAGTTTTCTGGGATTAGCTGGTTATTATCGAAGATTTATTCCAGATTTCTCTCGAATTGCGAAACCCATAACTGAGCTGTTGAAGAAAGAAGCCAAGTTTGTTTGGGGTCAGAAGTGCGAAGATGCCTTCCATGCATTGAGGCAACATCTGACCACAGCACTGGTGTTAGCGCAACCCGACAGCGGCAAGCCATTTGACGTGTATTGTGATGCCTCTGGCACTAGACTAGGTTGTGTATTGATGCAAGACAACCGAGTCATTGCTTATGCATCAAGAGCACTCAGACCTCATGAGCAAAATTATCCCACTCATGACCTGGAGTTGGCAGCCGTGGTCCATGCATTGAAAATGTGGAGACACTATTTGATGGGAACCCACTGCAACATCTTCACTGATCATAAGAGCCTTAAGTATATATTTACTCAAGCTGATCTCAACATGAGATAGAGAAGATGGCTAGAGCTGATCAAGGACTATGACCTGGAGGTACATTATCACCCAGGAAAAGCCAATGTGGCAGCAGATGCCTTGAGTCGGAAATTGCAATGCAACTGCGTTATGATAGATTCTCGCATTGACACCTTGTGTGATGATTTGAGCAAGATGAAGATTGAAGTGATTTCTTCTGGTGCTTAGTCTCACATTTTTGTTGAGCCAGCTTTGCAAGATCAGATCATCATGGCCCAGCTCAGTGACAAGGGAGTATAAATAATTAAGAAGAACCTCCATCAGAAGACCGAGAAGTATAAATGTTTCCGCCAAGATGGAAAGGGTATATTGTGGTTTGAAAGCAGATTGGTGGTTCCTAAAAATAAGGATCTCAAGAAGAAAATCTTGGATGAGGCCCATCTCTCCAAATTCTCCATGCATCCAGGGAGCACCAAAATGTACCATGATCTGAAGCCCTTGTATTGGTGGACCAGAATGAAGAGGGAGATAGCCCAATATGTATCGGAATGTGACACCTATCAGAGGATAAAGGCAAGCCACTTGAAATCAGCTGGAGCTTTGCAACCCCTATCCATACCTTCGTGGAAATGGGATTACATCAACATGGATTTCATCGTGGGTCTGCCCAACACCTCTCGTCATCATGATTCGATTTGGGTTATTGTGGACCGACTGATGAAAGTGGCACATTTTCTCCTAGTGCACACCACTGATAAGGCTCAAAAGTATGCATAATTGTACATTGATCGAATCGTGTGTTTGCACGGATTGACCCGGACCATTGTTTCTGACCGAAGAGCAGAATTTGTTGCCAGATTTTGGGAACAACTGCAAGAGTCTTTGGGAACCAACCAAATCAGAAGTTCAGCTTACCACCCACAGACTGATGGTCACACCGAAAGGGTAAATCAAATTCTCGAAGATATGCTGAGAGCTTGTGCGGTCGATTGTGGCAAGAACTGGGATAAGCACCTCTCCTTAGCATAATTTGCTTATAACAACAGTTATCAATCCAGCCTAAAGATGGCACCCTTTGAAACTCTCTATGGGAGAAGGTGTAGAACACCCCTCAATTGGTCTCAGCCTAGAGAGAGAGAGAAGTTTTCAGACCTGACTTAGTGACTGAAGCCGAAAGGAAGGTCAAACTAATCAGGAAGAACCTAGAAGCTGCTCAGGCCAGGCAGAAGAGTTACCATGATAAGCGAAGGAAACCTCTCCAGTTTGAGGTGGGAGACTTCGTATATCTGAAGGTATCACCCACCAAGGGAGTGTAGAGATTCAGGATCAAAGGCAAGTTAGCCCCTCGTTACATTGGACCTTATGAGATCATAGAAGCATGTGGACCCGTGGCATACAAATTGAAGTTACCCCCAAAAATGTCTGTCATCCACAATGTGTTCCATGTATCCCAGCTGAAGAAGTGTGTTCGATTGCCGACCGAGATCATAGCAAAACCAGAATTGGAGATAGAGCCAAATCTATCGTACCAAGAGTACCCTTCCAAGGTCCTGGATTGCAAAGAAAGATCAACTCGGGCTAAATCGATCAAAATGTATAAGATCCAATGGAGTAATTACTCAGAGGAAGAGGCTAATTGGGAGACTGAGGAATTTCTGCGTTCCAACTTCCCCGATTGCCTACCTAAGGAAATTGGTTCGTAATCATGCCCAACCCCTCCTCCTGCCCTTCGAACCTAAATTTCAGAAAAAGGATCTTAAATTAGAATGAGTTAATTATAGAACTAAAGTTAAAAGGACTTCCTTCTGAAGTTGCAAAGAGAATGACATTCGAAGAGCAGTCTGCCCTAAATAAATAAAGCACCCACTTCATGTAAGTCTCACCCTTCGCTTCACCCCTGGAGGACTCCGACCCGAATCTTGGGACGAGATTCCTTTAATGGGGGAAGGCTGTGACACCCTAGTGTCACCTAGGGCTTTTCTTAGTGCTAACTCAAGAATCATCATTTCATGTAAGCCAAATTGAGCAAGAAGCACCAAATCAATTTAAAAATAAAAGATCCACTAAGTTTCTATCTAAAGAATCATGTCTAAAACAAATGAGGTTGTCAAAAGAGGGAAAATGTTGAAACCCTAATACCAACCCTAATTAAGCTATTTAAGTAGAAAAGAAGTAAAAGGATGAAAGACCATGAAAAACTTGAAGTCATGGCTTAGGCCAATTATAAAAATTGAAATACACTAACTAAGCTACAATAAAGATTATAAAAGTTTGGCCAAAATAGCCTGTTACAAACTCCAAACAAGCCATTCAAGTGGAGGTTCAATGGGGAAATCTGAAATTCAGATTTCTGAATTTTTAGCCTTTGAACCAAAACCAAGCACGTTCACCTTGATCCTTAGCTCTAATCCTAATGCTCCCATTGACAAAAATGTTCCTAACTAACCTCTCTACCTCATACCAGAAGATGGCATCGGGACGCGTGCTCTGGACACGTCAAACCCGAGATCTTCTCTCTGTGCTTGGTAGTGAGACAAACCCAACTTCACCCCTCCATATCTCTTGATCCAGCCAGAGAAACCTGCAAGCCTCCACACACAAACGACAAAGGAATGTTAGGGGAAGAGATCTCTCAATGGGATCATGGCCATAATCTCAAAGATTTGGAGCCAATCCGCGCTTGAACTCGACCTCTCTCTGCACTGCCTCATGCTCGACGCTGTGCCAGACGCCAGAGCGCGCACTGGCGCTCGCCCGTGCACGCCCCGAGCGCTTGTCAGAGCTTCCCCTCGGCCGCGCTCGCCCGCGCCTTTAAAGCCACCATCGGGCGCGCCTCACTTCACCCCATGCTCACCCTCGCTGGCCAGACGCCCCTCCTTAGCTCCGGCGAGCTTTCCTCGGCCCGCCATCACTGCCCAAGCCTCGGCCACCGCGGCCAGCTCGCTCCAGCCGCGTCCAAGCTGCGCCTGCCCCTCGGTTAGCTTTGCCAGTGGCCCGTGGAGCTTTCCAAGCTCTCGGACCCAACAGAACCTCACCGGAGACCCGAGATCATCTTCGCCGGACTTTGGTCGCCCGCAGCCGCACGTGGACCGAGCAATCCGGTGAGCCAATCTCAAATTCCTCGCGCGCACGTCTTCCTTGATCTCTGGTGAAGCTTCCTGACCCATTTAATTGAACTGTATCACCCTAGTTAGGTCGGACTCCTCGCCGCCGATGAGCTCCCCCGCCTGCTTACGTGGACCAGCCGACTCCGGCCATTCCCGATGGTGACCCGCACATTGCTATGACCCTCAGGACCTTCCCTACATCCTCGACCACCTCACCGGAGCAGTCTCGCCGCTGGTAAGCCCCTCCGCCCCTTTCTTCCTTCGTGGCCATTGTTCCATTAGGGAAGGACCGCGGGTTTGATTTTGTAAAACCCTAAGGGGTTTTCTGCAGAGATGTAGACTCATGTGAATAGTGCACCGGGGACCTGTCTGTAATTCACCAAAAATCTGTCGCCGGGGACCCCAGCGCAAAACTGTGTTTCCTTTAACCATTTCTAATTAATCTTTTTAACTTTAGAAGAGAACTTAGAAAATTTATATCTTGAGTTATATTCAACCAAATTTAGCCAAACCAATTTTGCTGGATTCAAAATATTATGAACTATCAATTAAAAATATTGAACCCTATGCTTTCTGTTTTAAATTTTAGAGTATGAAATTGATTAAAGAAACTAACCAAACCTTTTAAAAAGGAAGAAAATTAGTTATGCTTCTGTTCTGAACTTAAGAAAATTTGTAGAGGTATAAACCCCATTTAGACACTGTTTAAAAATATTGAACACCCCAGTATTGAAGATTTAAGTAGGGTTATCTATTAAAAGCTATTTTTGCCCAAAACTTAAGAAAATCAGAAAAGTATTAGAAGATAATGAACAGTGAATGCAATTATTTTTCTAGTCCACTTAAGTAATAGAGAACCTAGGAAAAATAAAGGGACCCCTAGTCCACAACAAATTCTAGGAGAAATGTTTTATTAGGCACTAATCAAACTAGAAAAATAATTATTAGAATTATGAAAACAATTTCAAAATTGTTAAGAAAAATTCAGTGGACTTGTAACCACTAAGATACCACTACAAAAATGATAAATACCCCAGCCTATCATTTTAAGTAGGGTAAACAAATAGAACTTGGTATTGGGCCATATTTCAATTAAATCATGAGCAAACCAAAAAGAGTGCAATAATGGGCAAAAAAAATTTACCAGATAGGTAATGAGGTAGGCCACCAGAGAAAATAGTAAAACCTATTTGAAAGCTGCAAATACTACCTATTGCCAATACTTCATGAAAAAGGCCATTTAATCCAAATAAATCCTACCACCCTTCCCTTAAGCAAAATGTTGCCAAACTTCATAATGATTGTTCTTGCACAAAGAAGAAGATAGAAAAAATAAGAAATATGTTGTTTGATATTTTTCAAATATAGTGGTAGTAGAAAGCACCCCTATTAAAAAGGAGTTGTAGTTCAAAACACCCCCTCTGCCCTAATATTTGATAATTTTATATAAAGAGAACTATTCACTTTTTAAACCCCCAATTTTGAGATAGAAACTTATACACCAATAAGAAGCCACTATAATTTTTGCAGAACTTTTGGAAATTTACTAAGCTGTCTTGTAGTTCAAACCCACCTTAAAAGCATAAAGGAAATAAAAGAGAAAAGGAGGAATAATAAATCTCACTCTAATGATTCAGCTAGAAACCTTAATAAACTCTCACTAAGACATTAAAGGGAAATCAGTAAGGCACCAAAAGAAACTTACCATTTAGCTTAACCAAGCTTGACCCTAAATTGCTAAGTGTACCTCAAAAATCTTTAGTAAAGAGAATAAGCATTACCTTATTAAGTTGATCATTTTCCCCCATCAAATCTTAATTATAATTGCATATCATGACATGCATATATCTTACTCATTGCATTCGTTAGATTGCAATCTCGCTGACGGAGAGTACGTGCTCATCCCCGAGCAAGGAGCTGTCCACGAGGAAGACCAGGAGCAAGCTCCCGAGACTGCCATCGAGGATCTCCCCGCAGCCCCAGCTATTGAAGGCAAGCCCCGGTTTTATGCATAACCAAGTTATATATATATATATATATATATGCTACTTTACTACACTTAATGTTTGTAGGATTGTAATATGCACTTATGTATAGGAGTTGCTTGAAACCCTTAGTTGCATGAATTCAGGATTCCTTTTTGAGATGGATACTAGTATGCTAGATCGAGTAGCTGCTTTGCTAATCAGGATCTCGGTAGAAGTCGAGTTATTTTTCTAGCACTCGTGCGAGGTCAGGAATTGATTGTATTCATCTTGATAATGGGATCTATGTTAGTCTATGGACTTGGATCCAGGGAGGATGCCTTGTCCATGAGACGGGAAAAAGGAATTAAGGATTAATGTGTGGATACCTGAGTCAAGCGTTTCAATGTACTAAGCACATGTCGGG
The DNA here is from genome assembly GCF_902167145.1 of Zea mays. Lineage (NCBI taxonomy): Eukaryota > Viridiplantae > Streptophyta > Magnoliopsida > Poales > Poaceae > Zea > Zea mays. The sequence goes on from NC_050096.1 coordinate 116,694,014, forward strand.
AAATATGGTAACCGGTAAACCTAGTACCTGAGTGAAGCCGGACGTGGACTTTACCCCTCACGCGACCTGAGACTGGGTCTCCCATGCTAGCTATGGTGGGTACAAGTGCGGTCACTGCACGGCGGCAGTCGGGGTCAGTGGAGCATTGTACGCCAAGGCGGTGAGGCCTGGCCACGAACGGGGAATCGATGGGGATGGTTTACATGTGTGGGGACGGAGTGCCCTGACATGTCGTGTGTTTAGGTTTACCTTGCAAGGATAAAAACTCGATTCGAATCGTCTGCTTCTCGCAGCTAATGAGACTGCTTGACCCCTTGTACTACATTGAGTAAGAAGTGAAATGAGGTTTACTTGAGATAACTTGTTGATTGTGCTAAATGCTTGCTACCATGTATGCTTAGAAGGAGCAAACTTAGCCAAGATAATGATGCTAGAAATTGGAAAGCTAAAAATTGATTTTAGACTCAGCTAGTGCTTTTGGCAAACCAAACCCCTCAGCCAAACAACTGCATGGTCTAGAGGTAGAGGAGTAGACTCCTCACACCGGGTAAGTCTAGCTGAGTATTAGTATACTCAACCTTGCTTGTGGCATAATTTTTACAGGTACGCTTCAGGATATGGTTGATGGTGTGACTTGGCCTACCACCCTGCCACCAGGTTAGACGGTCGAGTGGGATGCTGCTCCGGTAGGAGAGGAGCAGGAGGAGTAGTGGGCTAGGCCTTGCCCCATTCCTCACTATCGACGACATCGATTATCTGCTTCATTTTATTTTGTGAACTTTTACTAGCTACTTGAAAAACTCCGATTTATGTAATAATTCAGTGCTTTAATTTGAGGTTTTTCCTATTTTATTGTATTTCTTCTGTGGCTCACCTTCGAGTGAGTTTGTAGTATTTGATCCTGGTTAAGTGGCTTTATCAGACTAGATCTGAGGGACTGACGGGTTATTCCAATTCAAGTGTGTTACGGCCCCTGAGGCGTGACATAGGCACTTAAGCTGGAATAATTTGGGCGGTTCTGCTACAGCGACCTTGTTCAATTCTTGAGCTTCATATTGAGCCTTGTGACATAGACCATATAACCACAAGTATTACCTCATTAGTTATAAGTCACATTCTTAAGTCATGATCCTCGATGCACCATATCTCTTCTCACCTTGATCAACCTTGACTTTGCAAGTCTTCTTCTTCACCCCTAGCTTTGGGTTCCTTGACCTCTTTAACCTTCTCCCGTGCACTCGATACCTTGATCAATCCTCGTCCATTGGGACGCCACAATGTGGAAGTAGGCAATTGCTACTTGGCCGAACCACGCGATAAAAATTGTGTGTCCTATGTTGCTTTCTCTGTGATTGTTGTGTTCACAAGAACTCGCTTCAAGCTACTTAGCCGTACTAACACTTATAAATAAGTTTTGTGGCTATTAGTGTTTGATTTTTACAGGATCACCTAATCACCCCCCTCTAGGTGCTCTCAATTGGTATCGGAGCCGAACTCTTCATCTAAGGGACTAACCGCCTGAAGAGATGGATCCTAAGGAAAAGGAGATGGTGGTCAACGACAAGGAGAAGGAGTCCATCTTCAACGAGCCAAGAGATGACAAGCCCACTGACTCAGGCTCGAGTCACAAGAAGAAGGAAGGGAAGAAGAAGAGGCGCATCAAGAAGATCATCTACTACGACAGCGATGCATCTTCTTCTTCACCAAGAGACGACGACGACTCTTCGTCGAAAAAGAGAACGGTTAATCAAAACTACTCTTTTGACTATTCTCGCATGCCATACAATTCGAATGCACATTTACTTTCTATTCCTCTAGGAAAACCTCCACACTTTGATGGAGAGGACTACTCATTTTGGAGTCATAAAATACGTAGTCATCTATTTTCTCTCCATCCTAGCATTTGGGAAATAGTGGAGAATGGAATGCATTTCGATAGTACGGATAACCCTATGATTATTAATGAGCAAATCCATAAGAATGCCCAAGCTACTACTGTGTTGTTAGCATCTCTTTCCAGGGACGAGTATAATAAAGTAAGTGGCTTGGACAACGCCAAGCAAATCTGGGACACCCTCAAGATCTCACATGAGGGAAATGATGCTACAATGATCACCAAAATGGAACTGGTGGAAGGCGAGCTAGGCAGATTCGCCATGACCAGGGGAGAAGAGCCAACACAAACCTACAACAGGCTCAAGACCCTGGTCAACAAGATTAGAAGCTATGGAAGCACAAGATGGACGGATCATGACGTCGTCCGACTCATGCTCAGGTCATTTATAGTTATTGACCCCCATCTTGTGAATCTTATCCATGAAAACCCCAGGTACACAAAGATGACGCCCGAGAAGATACTCAGAAAATTCGTGAGCGGGCGCATGATGGTAAAGGAGGCACGATATGTGGATGACGCTTGAACGGTCCACTACCTATCTACGAGCCGCAGCTCATTGCTCTCAAAGCAACAAGCAGCAAGGAGGCGCTACCAAGCAGGGTAGCTCAAGTGGAGGCTACCGGACTTAATGAAGATGAGATGACGCTTATCATCGAGCGCTTCAAGACCGCACTCAAAGGACGCAAGGAGTACCCCAACAGAAATAAAACAAGGGGAAAACGCTCCTGCTTCAAATGCGGTAAGACTGGTCACTTTATTGCAAATTGTCCCGATAATGATAGTGACCAGGGACAAGAAAAGAGCGCGAAGAAGGAGAAAAAGAAGAACTACATGAAGGAAAAGGGCGAGGCGCACCTTGGAAAGGAATGAGACTCGGACTGCTCCTCTTCCGACTCCGATGACGAAGGACTCGCTGCTTTGGCCTTCAACAAATCCTCACTCTTCCCCAACGAACACCATACGTGTCTTGTGGCCAAGGAGAGAAAGGTATGTGTTCGGGACACACCCAAGTACACTTCATCTAGTGATGAAGAATCCTCCGATGATGAAGTAGATTACTCTAGTTTATTTAAAGGTTTAGATAGAGCTAAAGTAGAAAAAATTAATGAATTAATTGATTCTCTAAATGAAAAAGATAGATTGTTAGAAAAACAAGAGGATATTTTATATGAGGAACATGACAAATTTGTTAGTGTGCAAAAATCCCTTGCCTTAGAAATTAAGAGAAATGAAATGTTATCATCTGAATTGTCTGTTTGTCATGAATCAGTCTCTAGTTTAAAGAGTTTAAATGATGAACTAAATGCTAAGCTAGAGGAAGTCAACAAAACTAGTTCATGTGTAGAGCATGTTGTTATTGGTAATAGATGTAAGGATTTTGATGTTGATGCTTGTGATGATCACCTTATTTCTATTACCAAATTAAATGATGAGGTGGCAAGTCTCAATGCTCAACTTAAGACTTGCAAAATTAATTTTGATAAATTAAAATTTGCTAGGGATGCCTACACCGTTGGTAGACACCCTCAATTAAGGATGGGCTTGGTTTTCGAAAGGAAGCCAAGAACTTAACAAGCCAAAGGGCTCCCATTCCCAACAAGTAGAAAGGGAAGGCTCTTATGGTTAGTAATCCTCAAAGGAACCATGCTTTTATTTATGATAGGAAAATTGCTAATGTATCTGTCTTTAGAAGGAGTGATGGTTCATTAGCTTTTAAGGGTGTATTAGACGACAAACTCTACTTAGTTGATTTTTCGAAAAAGGAGGCCGATCTAGATGCATGCTTAATAACTAAGAATAGTATGGGTTGGTTGTGGCATCGCCGTCTAGCACATGTTGGGATGAAGAACCTTCATAAACTTCTAAAGGGAGAACATGTGTTAGGACTAACCAATGTTTGTTTCGAGAAAGATAGACCTTGTGCAGCTTGTCAGGAAGGGAAACAGGTGGGAAGTACTCATCACAGCAAGAATGTGATGACAACATCAAGACCACTGGAGCTTCTTCACATGGACCTCTTCAGACCCGTTGTTTACCTTAGCATCGGGGGAAGTAAGTATGGTCTTGTAATTGTTGTTGATTTTTCCCACTTCACTTGGGTGTTCTTTTTGCAGGATAAATCAGAAACCCAAGGGACCCTAAAGCGCTTTCTAAGGAGGGCTCAAAACGAATTTGAGCTCAAGGTAAAAAAGATAAGAAGCAACAACGGGTCCGAGTTCAAGAATCTACAAGTGGAGGAGTATCTTGAGGAAGAAGGCGTCAAGCATAAGTTCTCCGCTCCCTACACACCACAGCAAAACGGTGTGGTAGAGAGGAAGAACAGGACGCTTATCGACATGGCGAGAACGATGCTTGGAGAATTCAAGACGCCCGAGCGATTTTGGTCGGAAGCTATGAACACAGCTTGCCACGCCATAAACCGGCTCTACCTACATCGCCTTCTCAAGAAGACCCCGTATGAACTCCTTGCCGGTAACAAACCCAACGTTTCTTACTTTCGTGTATTTGGGAGCAAATGTTACATTCTGGTGAAGAAAGGTAGACATTCTAAATTTGCTCCCAAGGCAGTAGAAGGGATTTTACTAGGGTATGACTCAAATACAAAGGCGTATAGAGTCTTCAACAAATCATCGGGTTTGGTTGAAGTCTCTAGCGACGTTGTATTTGATGAGACTAATGGCTCTCCAAGAGAGCAAGTTGATCTTGATGACATAGATGAAGATGATGTTCCAACGGCCGCAATGCGCACGATGGCAATTGGTGATGTGCGACCACAGGAACAACAGGAGCAAGATCAGCCATCTTCCTCCACAATGGTGCATCCTCCAACTCAAGACAGTGAACAGTTACCTCAAGAAGAGGGACAGGATCAAGGGGAGCACAGGAAGAACAAGTGATGGAGGAAGAAGCACCACGTGCTCCTCCAACTCAAGTCCGAGCAACGACCCAACAACATCGCCCCGTTGACCAGATTCTGGGTGACATAAGCAAGGGAGTAACTACTCGCTCAAGATTAGCTAACTTTTGTGAGCATTACTAGTTTGTCTCTTCTATTGAGCCTTTCAGGGTAGAAGAGGCCTTGCAGGATCCAGATTGGGTATTGGCCATGCAGGAAGAGCTCAACAACTTCAAGAGAAATGAAGTTTGGAGCCTGGTGCCACGTCCAAAGCAAAATGTTGTGGGAACCAAGTGGGTATTTTGCAACAAGCAAGATCAGCACAGGGTGGTGACAAGAAACAAGGCTCGACTTGTGGCAAAAGGTTATGCCCAAGTCGCAGGTTTGGATTTCAAGGAGACTTTTGCTCCTGTGGCTAGGCTAGAGTCTATTCGAATTTTATTAGCCTATGCCGCTCACCACTCTTTTAGGCTATTTCAAATGGATGTGAAGAGCGCTTTCCTCAATGGGCCAATAAAGGAAGAGGTATACGTGGAACAACCCCCTGGCTTTGAGGATGACAGGTATCCCGACCATGTGTTCAAGCTCTCTAAGGCGCTCTATGGACTTAAGCAAGCCCCAAGAGCATGGTATGAATGCCTTAGAGATTTCTTAATTGCTAATGCCTTCAAGGTTGGGAAAGCCGATCCCACTCTTTTTACAAAGACTTGTGATGGTGATCTTTTTGTGTGCCAAATTTATATCGATGACATAATATTTGGTTCTACTAATCAAAAGTCTTGTGAAGAGTTTAGGAGGGTAATGACACAAAAGTTCGAGACGTCGATAATGGGCGAATTGACCTACTTCCTTGGGTTCTAAGTGAAGCAACTCAAGGACGACACCTTCCTCTCCCAAACGAAGTACACACAAAATCTTCTCAAGAGGTTTGGGATGAAGGACGCCAAGCCCGCGAAGACACCGATGGGAACCGACGGGCATGTCGACCTCAACAAAGGAGGTAAGTTCGTTGATAAAAAGGCATACCGGTCTATGATAGGTTCCTTGCTTTATTTATGTGCTAGTAGACTGGACATTATGCTAAGTGTATGCATGTGTGCTAGATATCAATCCGACCCAAGGAATGTCACCTTGTGGCCGTTAAGTGAATTCTTAGATATTTAGTTTCTACGCCTTGCTTCGGGATCTAGTATCCAAAGGGGTCTACCTTTGACTTGATTGGATACTCAGACTCCGATTATGCCGGGTGCAAGGTTGATAGGAAGAGCACATCGGGGACGTGCCAATTTCTAGGAAGGTCCCTGGTGTTATGGAGTTCCAAGAAACAAACATCTGTTGCCCTATCCACCGTTGAGGCCGAGTATGTTGCCGCAGGACAGTGTTGCGCGCAACTACTTTGGATGAGGCAAACCCTCCGGGACTTTAGCTACAATCTGAGCAAAGTCCCACTCCTATGTGACAATGAGAGTGCAATCCGCATGGCGGATAATCCTGTTGAACACAGCCGCACTAAGCACATAGACATCCGGCATCACTTCCTGAGAGACCACCAGCAAAAGGGAGATATCGAGGTGTACCATATTAGCACCGAGAACCAGCTAGCCGATATCTTTACCAAGCTGTTGGATGAGAAAACTTTTTGCAGGTTGCGTAGTGAGCTAAATGTCTTAGATTCGCGTAACTTGGATTGATCTATAGCATACATGTGTTCTATGCCTTTGATCATGTTACTCTATGCATTATTGTGGTGCTCAAGTTGTACACATGATCCCTGGACCTCACAAGTCCATTTGCAAGTGATACACATATTAAGGGGGAGATGTGCTACAACTTGACCTTTTGAGGCTAACCTGGTTGTTTGAGTATACATTGATGTAGTCTAAAAGGTGCATTGAAAGGGAAATGTGGACTTGGACGATGCAAGGACTTGCACTGCACTCTGGTATTAGTGTAATTAATTCCAAGTTCATTCTTATACTCTAATTACCTTTTGCTCTGAATTGACAGTTTTGGTGAGGCAATGGGGTTAAAGGGCCAAAAATGATCTCGTTTTGGTGCTTAGTGCCAAAGGGGGAGAAATTAAGGCCAAAGCAAATGGATCAGCTACCACTTGTGAATTTTGAAAACAATAGAGTTAGAACTTTTGATTTCTTTGATTTGTCCAAAATACTCTTATTGAAAAATTTGGTCTCTTATGGAAGAGAACTTTGATTATGGGAAAAAGGGGGAGTTTTTGGCACTTGATCAATTTTTCTCTTGGAATATCTCTCGTTTTGCCCAAACAAGTGTGTTTGACCTAGAGATAGGAAAAAGAATTTGATTTACAAAAACAAACCAAGTGGTGACAAAGAGTGATCCAAATATGCCAAATTATAGTAAAAAACAATTGGATCTTCAAATTGAATTGATGTTGCACGTTTTTTTGTTGCTTTTTCATGTGTTGGCATAAATCACCAAAAAGGGGGAGATTGAAAGGGAAATATGCCCTTGGGCATTTTCTATAAGTATTTTGGTGATTAGATGCCCAACACATATCCTTTAAGTCCTAATGTTTCTAGACTTAGTACATTTGTTTTTGAATACTAATGAGGTTATCTAAGTGCTAGAAACAGTGAGAAAAGAAGAAGAAAAGAAACCAAAAACTTCAGCTCAGTCTGGCACACCGGACAATGTCCGGTGCGCTAGGCTAGTCCTCGGTGAACTCGCCGCTCTCGGGATTCGACGGCGGCGTACGGCTAAAAAACACCGGACTGTTCGGTGGTGCACCGGACTGTCCGGTGAGTCGTCTGCGGCGAACTCGTCGCTCTCGAGAAAAGCATCAGGGCGATGTGGGTATAATTCACCAGACTATCCGGTGGTGCACCGAACTGTCCGGTGAGCCAACAGTCGCCAACGCCAACGGTCGACCGCGAAATTTGCGGGCGACGCGTGGCAGCTCCAACAGTCGGCGGGGGGTACCGGACTGTCCGGTGTGCACCGAACAGTGTCCGGTGCGCCAACGGGCCCGGAGCTGCAACGGTCGTCTGTGCCCGATTTGGAAGGAAATCGCGCACCGGACAGGCTATAGTGGCTGTCCGGTGCGCCACTCGACAGAAGGCAAGGATAGCCTTCCTTGTTGGCCTCCAACGGCTCCTAGCTGCCTTAGGGCTATAAAAGGGACCCCTAGGCGTATGGAGGTGTTATCCAAGCATTCACTAAGCATTCTAAGACTCCCACACTCCGTCTCCGCGCATTTGATCGATTGTGTTAATGATTTGAGCTCCGTTCGAGTTGTGAACTCTTTGTGCTATGTTTAGAGCTCAAGTCTTGGCTTGTGTGCATGTGTGCTGCGGATTTGTGTGTTGTGTGTGTTGCTCTCCTAGCCTTACTCTTGTGCATTCTTTGAGATCTTTATTTTAAGGGCGAGAGATTCCAACTTGTGGAGATTCCTCGCAAACGAGAACAATACTCTAAAGGAAAAACCGTGGTATTCAAGTTGATCATCGGATCACTTGAAAGGGGTTGAGTGCAACCCTCGTCCATTGGGACGCCACAACGTGGAAGTAGGCAAGTGCTACTTGGCCGAACCACGGGATAAAAATCGTGTGTCCTGTGTTGCTTTCTCTGCGATTGTTGTGTTCACAAGAACTCGCTCAAGCTACTTAGTCGTACTAACACTTATAACTAGGTTTTATGGCTATTAGTGTTTGGTTTTTACAGGATCACCTATTCACCCCCCTCTAGGTGACCCTCACATGATAATTGACTTTGAAGATGAAAATAAACTGTGTTCTATTGCACTTAATTAGTTGAGCTTCATGTTGATGATATTTTGGTTTAAGTGGTTCTAAGCTTTATGTTGATGATATATATGCTGATGAATATTGCTTATGCTTAATATGGGCTTGATATATACTTATACTTAGTAATCAGGTGTTGATAATAAAATGTTGACCAACTAAAATGCTAACCGCATTAAACTTTAGCCTCACCTTGTTAACCTTACATTTTCACTCTACTTGCTGAGCCCCCACCATAAGTGAGCTCACCCTTGCTTAATTTTGATCAGAAGTTGCAGATGAAGATTATGATGATGAACTTGATGGATGCTAGTCTAGTGATACCCCCTGTCATCTTCCTGTGGAAGGATGTCCATGTTTCGTTGTACTTTGATAAAAAAAGGTTAAGACATTATGTATGCTCAAAGTGTAATATGTTAATATAATCTTTATTTATGCTTTTATGCATTGTTCTTTTGATATATTACACTTGTGACGTCAACATATGTGTAGAAATAGATCCTGGCACAAATATGTGATGCATTCGGTTTTGCCCTTAAAACCGGGTGTGACAGTCACCATCCAAAAAATTTTCTCTTTAGACGAAGCTCCGGCAGAGGAGAAGGCCTTTAATAACTCATTATAGCATATGTTGCCAAGAGTGTAACAGTTTGCCGCCAGGATTTTATAGTTTTCATTAAGTTGTCTCACATGATTCACTTCATCTTTGAGATCATATATTCTCAACTTAGTGGTGCTGAGGTCAACAGCTATTTTGAAAGATGCTTGCCTTACCATTTTTATTTCAGCTTCAAACTCTGTTTTCTTTGTTGCAACTCAACTTCGATAGATGCAATGCGCTTGTCTTTTTTAGTAACAGAAGATTTGAGATCTGATATTTTGCTCCACATTGTTTCCTTCAACTGGATTTTTTCTTCGGACAAAGCCTCAACTTTGGTTCAGCTCTCAATAGAATCTTTCTCTAAAATCTTAAATGATCTTTCCTTCTCTTCGTAGTCGAACCGAAGCCTAGATACTTCGGACCTAAGCTTAACTATCTCTTTACGGACAGCATCGCCCTCTACATTCCTCTTGTTCTTTAGGGCCTTGGTGAGAAACAAACCCTATGAGAAGTAAAAAAGGAGAGATAACTAAAGTATTGTATCAACCTAACTCGAAGCTTAGAAGCAAAGTTAATATAAAGTTACCTTCAGGTGTGTGTAAGTCAAACAGTCAGAGAAATCTTCAGAAGACATATTTGATAGCATGGCCTCTAGCTTCGGCAAACCAATATTGTCTGCCATGTAGAGGCATACTTTAGTTTCCATGTTATCCGAGCAGCAATACAAGTAATCATATTGCCATCCCCCGAAGATTGTAGCCCGTGAAGGGTGGTACCCAAGTTGTTTAGCAAAGCTAATAGCTTCATCTAGCTGCTTGGCACCCATTGTTTTCCCAACCACCTGATGAACCTTGTACTTTCGACCACCAAGTTCTTGATCAAAGGGCCTTCACCAAGGGGTGTGTCATCTTTAGTGGCATTCTTAGCCTCTTCATTCCCTGCAGGCCTTTACCTTGTCTTCTGCAATTGCAGGACTCGAAGAACCAATTTTCTCTTCGACCACCACAATTGCCAAAGGTGTCACAACTATACCTGCTAGATCAACCTTCGGACCTCTTGGTACTGTCGCGGCCACAACAGGCAGTGCAATATCCTCCGCTGCAAGGATTGTACCATCAATATCCTTTTCCTCAAACTTTCATTCATCAATATCTGTCACACCCAGTTTTGAAGGTAAACCGAATGCGAACCATGTACGTGCCAGGATCAGAAATTCACGTATACAACGATTACATAAATGACTCATCATAGCACAATGCTTCGAATATTAACAAAGACTAGAGTCATTTACATAATATAAATCAAAGTGCACATAATAGAAACGTAGTCAACGTAAATAAACCCATCACAGGCAGCCGATTGGGGGAGGTCGCTAGCCTAATCCTCGAACTCGTCGAAGTCCCAAAACTCCTGGAGATCCGCCCCCATGCCTTCTTCTTCTTATGTACCTGAGCATAGATTGCACTAAAGGCAACCTGGTGTTTTGTGAAACCAAGGGTGAGTACAAATCAATGTACTTAGCAAATGTCCCATTTGGCTGAGGTGGAATAGCTTTATGTGGGGTTAGGATCAAAGCAGTTGCTTTTAGTTCGTCATGTTTTTATTATTAGTAGAAGCCAGGTTTTATCAATAACCATCCTGTGAATCATTTCCTTATCGAGGAATATCATTATCATCATCATAGCCAAAGCCATAAATAGAACCATAGCATCTCGAACCATCTGTATCTCTAATCAAAGGAGCTCCCAAGGCCGCTCATAACCGTGAGCACGAGTGATATATCAGTTTCATTCCTCTGCAGAGGTCGCACACTTTACCCATGAGCCTTGATTCTCGTTCTGCCCGGGGATCATGACTCCCCATTTGTCGGGTACCATAATTAGGGGTACCCCCAACAATCCTAATCACGGCTGGTAACCACCATCAGCACAAACCGCAAAGACTGATGGGTGCGGTTCAGGTCAAGGCCTCGTCTACCAAGGGACGCAATCTCGCCTCGCCCGAGCCCGACCTCGAGCGGGAACAGTAGTCCCAGACGAATTCACGCCTCGCCCGAGGGCCTCCTCAGGCGGTGGGCGCACCCTCGACTCGCCAGAAGCCCAGCTCGGGCAGGCTTCGTTGTGAACAAGACCGGTGTCCCATCTGGCTCGTCCCGGTAACAGGTAATGATGGCTCCCCGCGTGCGTCCGTGACGACGGTGGTTCTCAGCCCCCTACGGAAGCAAGGAGACGTCAGCAGGATCCCAGCAGCACCGCCAGCTGTGCTTCTACAGGGCTCAGGCACTTCTCCGACGGCCATGTTATCGCGTACACAGGGCTCAAGCATCTTTCCGACAGCCACGTTGGCATGTACACAGGGCCCAGGCACCCCTCTACCAGACATGTTAGCGCATAGCTACACCCCTCCTTGTACACTTGGACCCTCTCCTTACATCTATAAAAGGGAGGTCCAGGGCCTTCATGCGAGGGGGTCGCGCGGGGGAACGAGCAAACGAACAGGCTCACTCTCTCTCTCTCGCGAACGCTTGTAACCCCTACTACGAGTACCCCCTGGTGCGAGATAATACGAGTCGCGCTTTCCCCTTGTGTTCCATCTCGCGCCAACCCAGCTGGGCAGGGGCACGCAGCGACAAATTTACTCGTCGGTCCAGGGACCCGCCGGGTCCGAAACGCCGACAGTTGGCGCGCCAGTTAGGGGCCTGCTGCGTGTTAACGAACACCTTCCCGTTGAGTTCCAGATGGGTAGTCTTCAGCAACCTCTTCAGCCCAGGACGGTGCTCCGCTTCGGGAGTCTCGAGTTCATGTCCCTCGATGGCAGCTACAACATGGTACTCCTCCCCCCGCAGTGTGACAGCAGCAACGACGGTCGTCAGCTCGCCCGGCGGCGACGAACTCAACGGCGTCTTCCCCCCGTGGCGGAAGAGCAGCATCCGGGTTCGTCCCGTCACCCTCCTCACCGCAGGAGGAGGAGATGGGGCAACCATGGCCAGGCAGCAGGTGGCACCTCGTCGGCTGTCCGTCCGGAGCGAGTCTACGACGCCGGCACGCCAGCGGGGGACATGTCGTGCGTTGTCCTCGCACCTAAGACAACGACGAATGTCGTTTCCCCGCGACATGCCAACCCCAAGAGGACTGATGACGCCAGCACTCTCGCGAAGGACTTGCTGGGCGTTAGCCTCGTACCTGAGATAACGGTGCAGTCCGTCCCCAACGCGACTTCGTCACCGTCCATCGATCAAGAGTGCCATGCGAGACTTCATGACCGCATGTGACTACTGCCTCTCCGGTTGCTCCGATGATGGCCACAGCCTTGACGACGAAGGTTGTGGCCCAAGTCGCGAATGTTTCCACATCGATCTGGGGGGTCGCGACGAAGGCAACCACCTCGGTATGCCGGAGGATGACGATCCCCCTGGGCCTGCTTCTCGCATTGACATCCCGCGCGAGCTAGCTGTGGTCCTAGTCCCTACGGGGGGGTCAGGACACACAGCTCGAGCAAATCCGCGAGATGCAGGCTAAGCTCGACGAGGAAGCAGGGCAACTTGTGCAGCTCCGGAAAAACATCGAGCAGGAGTGGGCAGGCTAAGCGCTCGCTGGAGAAGCGCGTCATCGGGCCCAAGACGTCTAGTGCCGTATCGTTGACGATGCTAGGGCAAGGCTGCCCCCGGCCTCCAGCGGGGTCGGCCAGAATCTGGCTGCAGCGGCAATACTACTCCGAGCAATGCCGGAGCCATCCACCACTGAGGGGCGGCGTATCTAGGGAGAACTCAAGAATCTCCTGGAGGATGTCGTGGTCCGACGGGCCGAAAGCTCTGCCTCCTGAAGGCAAGGGTGCCCCCCGGAGCATCGCACAACGACTTCCTGACTCATGTGGGAGGCCTCGATCCACACTGGGCGCACGCGAGGCGCGACGCCTACAGCCCCAGATCGCCTCGGCAACAAGCACCACCGTCGCGACCATCGAGCCCGCCTCGACGAGAAGGTGTGCCGAGGCTACCACCCCAGGCGTGGGGGACGCTACAACAGTGAGGAGGATCGGAGCCCCTTGCTCGAACCACCGGGTCTGCAAGCCTTCAGCCGGGCCATACGACGGGCGTCGTTCCCGACCCGGTTCCGGGCCCCGACTATCATCACCAAGTACTCGGGGGAAACAAGGCCGGAATTGTGGCTTGCGGACTACTGGCTGGCATGCCAGCTGGGAGGAATGGACGACGACAACCTCATCATCCGCAACCTATCCCTGTTCCTCTCCGACGCCGCCCGAGCCTGGCTGGAGCATCTGGCTCCTGCGTAGATCTCCAACTAGGATGACCTGGTCAAGGCCTTCGCTGGAAACTTCCTGGGCTTGTACGTGCACCCTGGGAACTCCTAGTATCTCCGAAGCTACCGCCAGCAGCTAGGGGAATCCCTGCGAGAGTACATCCGCGGTTTTTGAAGCAGCGCACCGAGCTACCCAACATCACCGACTCGGATGTCATCGGGGCGTTCCTCGCCGGCACCACTTGTCGCGACCTAGTGAGCAAACTGGGCCACAAGACTCCCACCAAGGCGAGCAAGTTGATGGACATCGCCACCAAGTTCGCCTCTGGTCAGGAGGCGGTCGAAGCCATCTTCCAGAAGGACAAGCAGCCTCAGGGACGCCAGCAGGAAGACGTCCCCGAGGCGTCCGCCCAGCGTGGCACGAAGAATAAGGCAAAAAAGAAGTGGCAAGCGAAGCACGACGCCGCCGACGCAGATCTTGTCGCTGCCGCCGAGCATAGGAACCCTCGGAAGCCTCCCAGAGGGACAACCTGTTCGACAAGATGCTCAATGAGTCGTGCCCCTATCACTAGGGCCCCATCAAGCACACCCTTGAGGAATGCGTCATGCTTTGGCGCTACTTCCATAAAGTCGGGTCCCTGGCGAGAGATGGCAAAGTCCAAGACAACGACAAGAAGGAGGGCGACAAGGCAGAGGAGTTCCCCGAGGTCCACGGCTGTTTAATGATCTACGGTGGGCAAGTGGCGAACGCCTCGGCTCGGCACCGCAAGCAGGAGCGCCGGGAGGTCTGCTTGGTAAAGGTGGCGGCACCAGTCTACCTAGACTGGTTTAACAAGCCCATCACCTTCGACCAAGGCGACCACCCCGACTACGTGCCGAGCCCAGGAAAGTACCCGCTCATCGTCGACCCCATCATCGGCAACGCCAAGCTCACCAAGGTCCTCATGGTCGGAGGCAGCAGCCTCAACATCATCTACGCCGAGACCCTCGAGCTCTTGGGGATTGATTTGTCCACGATCCGGGCTACTGCGGCACCCTTTCACGGGATCATCCCCAGGAAGCGCGTCCTGCCCCTTGGACAACTCGATCTTCCCGTCTGCTTTGGAACTCCCTCCAACTTCCGAAAGGAAACTCTCACGTTTGAGGTGGTCGGGTTCTGAGGAACCTACCACGCGGTGCTAGGGAGACCGTGCTACGCCAAGTTCATGGCCGTCCCCAACTACACCTACCTCAAGCTCAAGATGCCAGGCCCCAACGGGGTCATCACCGTCGGATCCACGTACCGACACGCGTACGAATGCGACGTGGAGTGCGTGGAGTACGCTGAGGCCCTCGCCGAGTCCGAGGCCCTCATCGCCGATCTAGAGTGCCTCTCCAAGGAGGTGCCTGATGCAAAGCGCCACGCCGGCAACTTCGAACCAGCTAAGGCGGTTAAGTCCATCCCTCTCGACCCCAGCAACGACGCCGACAAGAAGGTCTGGATCGGCTCCGAGCTCGACCCCAAATATGAAGTAGTGCTCGTCGACTTTCTCCGCGCAAATGCCAAAATTTTTGCATGGAGTCCCTCGAACATGCTGGGCATACCGAGGGATGTCGCCGAGCACTCGCTGGATATCCGAGCTGGAGCCCGACCCGTGAAGCAGCACCTACGCCGCTTTGACGAAGAGAAGCGTAGGGCCATAGGCGAGGAGATCCACAAGCTGATGGCTTCAGGGTTCATCAAAGAGGTATTCCATCCCGAATGGCTAGCTAACCCTGTGCTTGTGAAAAAGAAAGGTGGGAAGTGGAGGATGTGCGTAGACTACACTGGTCTAAACAAAGCATGTCCGAAGGTTCCCTACCCTTTGCCTCGTATCGATCAAATTGTGGACTCCACTGCTGGGTGCGAAACCCTGTCATTCCTCGATGCCTATTCGGGTTATCACCAAATCAAGATGAAAGAGTCCGACTAGCTCGCGACTTCTTTCATCACACCTTTTGGCATGTACTGTTATACTACTATGCCATTTGGCTTGAGGAATGCAGGTGCAACATACCAAAGGTGCATGAAACACGTGTTCGGACAGCACATCGGCCGAACGATCGAGGCTTACATCGATGACATCGTTGTCAAGACGAGGAAAGCCTCCGACCTCCTCTCTGACCTTAAAATGACATTCAAGTGTCTGAGAGCGAAGGGCGTGAAGCTCAATCCCGAGAAGTGTGTCTTCGGAGTCCCCCGAGGCATGCTCCTGGGGTTCATCGTCTCCGAGCGAGGCATCGAGGCCAACCCGGAGAAAATAGCGGCCATCACCAACATGGGGCCTATCAAAGATTTGAAAGGAGTACAGAGGGTCATGGGATGCCTTGCGGCTCTGAGCCGCTTCGTCTCGCGCCTCGGCGAGAAAGGATTACCCCTGTACCGCCTCTTAAGGAAGGCCGAGCGCTTCACTTGGACCCCCGAGGCCGAGAAGCCCTCGGAAACTTAAAGGCACTCCTTACAAATGCGCCCATCTTGGTGCCCCCCGCTGCGGGAGAAGCCCTCTTGATCTACGTAGCCGCAACCACTCAGGTGGTCAGCGCCGCGATCGTAGTCGAGAGACGAGAAGAAGGGCATGCACTGCTCGTCTAGAGGCCGGTCTACTTCATTAGTGAAGTGCTATCCGAGACCAAGGTCCGCTACCCGCAAATTCAGAAGCTACTATACATAGTAATTCTGACGCAACGAAAGTTGCGACACTACTTCGAGTCTCTTCCGGTGACTGTGGTGTCATCCTTCCCCCTAGGGGAGATCATCCAGTGCCGAGAGGCCTCAGGTAGGATAGCAAAGTGGGCAGTGGAGCTCATGGGCGAAACACTCTCATTCGTCCCTCAGAAGTCCATAAAATCCAAAGTCTTGGCGGATTTCCTGGCAGAATGGGTCGACACCAAATTGCCAACAGCTCCGATCCAACCGGAACTTTGGACCATGTACTTCGATGGGTCGCTGATGAAAACAGGAGCAGGTGTTGGCCTGCTCTTCATCTCACCCCTCGGGAAACATCTCCGCTACGTGCTGCGCCTCCATTTCCCGGCGTCAAACAACGTGGCTGAGTACGAGGCTCTGGTTAATGGGTTGCGCATCGCCATCGAGCTAGGGGTTCAGCGCCTCGACGCTCGTGGCGACTCGCTGCTTGTCATTGACCAAGTCATGAAGAACTCCCACTGCCGTGACCGGAAGATGGAGGCCTACTACGACGAAGTTTGGCGCTTGGAAGACAAGTTCTACAGTCTTGAACTCAACCATATCGCCCGACGGTACAACAAGACTGCGGATGAGCTGGCTAAAATAGCCTCGGGGCGGACAACGGTTCCCCCAGACGTCTTCTCCAAAGACATACATCAACCCTCCATCAAGATCGACGACACGCCCGAGCCCGAGGAGGCCTCGGCCCAGCCCGAGGTACCCTCGGCCGCCGAGGGTGAGGCCCTGTGCATCGAGGGAGAGCAGAATGGGGTCACGCCTAACCCAAACTGGCAGGCCCCGTACCTAGAATATCTCCTCCGAGGGGAGCTACCCCTCGATAAGGCCGAAGCTCGGGGACTGGTGCGGCGTGCCAAGTCGTTTGTCTTACTGGGTGATCAAAAGGAGCTCTACCACCGCAGGCCCTCAGGCATTCTCCAACGATGCATATCTGTCGGCGAAGGACGAGAGCTGTTGCAAGAGATACACTCGGGGGCTTGCGGTCACCATGCAGCACCTCGGGCCCTCGTCGGAAACGCCTTCCGACAGGGTTTCTACTGGCAAACTGCAGTGGCTGACGCCACTAGGATTGTACGCGCCTGCCAAGGGTGTCAATTCTACGCAAGACAGATGCACCTGCCCGCTCAGGCCCTGCAGATGATACCCATCACCTAGTCGTTTGCCGTCTGGGGTCTGGACCTCGTTGGTCCCTTGCAGAAGGCACCCGGGGGCTTCTCGCACCTGTTGATCGCCATCGACAAATTCTCCAAGTGGATCGAGGTCCGACCCCTAACCAGCATCAGGTCCGAGCAGGCGGTGGCGTTCTTCACAAACATCATCCATCGCTTTGGGGTCCCGAATTCCATCATCACTGACAATGGCACACAGTTCACTAGGAAGAAGTTCCTGGACTTCTACGAGGACCACCACATCTGTGTGGACTGGGCCGTCGTAGCTCACCCCATGACGAATGGGCAGGTGGAACGTGCCAACGGTATGATTCTGCAGGGACTTAAGCCGAGGATCTACAACGACCTCAACAAGTTTGGCAAGCGGTGGATGAAAGAGCTACCCTCGGTGGTCTGGAGTCTGAGGACGACGCCAAGCTGAGCCACGGGGTTCTCACTGTTCTTTCTTGTCTATGGGGCAGAGGCTGTCTTACCCACAGACTTAGAATACGGTTCCCCGAGGACAAAGGCGTACGACGACCGAAGCAACTAGACCAGCCGAGAAGACTCACTGGACCAGCTCGAAGAGGCTCGGGACGTGGCCTTACTACACTTGTCGCGGTATCAGCAGTCTCTGCGACGCTACCACGTCCGAGGGGTTCGGCTCCGAGGCTTCCAGGTGGGAGACTTGGTACTTCGGCTGTGACAAGACGCCCGAGGGCGCCACAAGCTTACTCCTCCCTAGGGAGGGCCGTTCATCATCACCAAGATTTTGAAGCCCGGGACATACAAGCTGGCCAACGATCAAGGCGAGGTCTACAGCAACGCTTGGAACATCCAACAGCTACGTCGCTTCTACCCTTAAGATGTTTCAAGTCGTTCATATACCTCGTTCTCTTTACATACATAAATAAAGTATAACCGTCAAGGAAGGATCAGCCTTGCCTCGGCAAAGCCTGACCCTCCCTCGGGGGCTAGAAGGGGGGAACCCCCTCTACGTCAAAATCTTCCTCGAAAAATTTTTCTACCAAGAAAGATTTTCTACCAAAACGACTTTCGTGCCTTCTCTACTATATCGATAACAGAATCCTGCAAACGGGTAAGAGTGCACGTAAGCGGCAAGGACGACCAAGCCGAGGGACTCCTACGCCTCCGAGATGCGGATACCTCACTCATCACCTTCCGCGAAAAGTAACTCTCGCCCGGATAAGTGATTCTGCTACCGACGAACAAGTCCTGATACTCGAAACAAGAGGAAAGGAAACACAGCTTTATAACACAACGTTAAAAGTGTTTGGGCCTCAGCGGCCGCGAAAAACACATGCACACTGCAGACAAACTATTCCGGTAGGATCAGACATTGGCAGGGCCACCCTCGGCGTCGTCTCCACCCTCGGCAAAACCTGGCCCAGCCTCGGACGGCGACACGAGCGGAAGAATCTCCACCTCAAAGGAGGACACCAGCACCACGCTTGGGCCCGCCGCAGCCACGTCAAGCCTCTGGACCTCGGCTAAGGCAGCCTCATCTTCGTCGGGTAGGCAATACCCCTCGCTGACCCGCTCCAGATCCACGTCGTAGTGGGAAGCAAGCACGGCGAAGGCCCACCTAACGCCATGGTGCAGCGCCCCGCGGAGTCTGCTGCACACATGGCCGCTCAAGGCCCGTAGGTGACTCTGGGGGGAGCTACCCGAGGGGACGTCGTCAAGGTCAAAGGCCCGGCAAAAGTCCGAGATGGCCTCGGACATAGCCACACGGTCGGCCTCCTTCTGCTCGGCCGCCTGGGCGAGCGCCTTGACGGACTCTGCAGAAAGCCGAACAAAATTCTTCAGACACGAGTTGAAGAATGAAGCTACATCGAGGTCACAAAGCAGTCAAAACATACCTTCGGCCCGGGCACGCTCCTGTGAGGCCACGGCCTGGGCGGACTGGGCAGACCCGACGGCTACCGCCGGGTCCTCAGCAAGGGTCCCGGCCTGAGCGGACGCCTCGGCTAGCGTCTCCGTAGCCTCGGCCAGCTGACCCCTAAGGGCCTCATCCCGGCCCACGGCCTCGGCAGCTTGGCTCCGAGATTGGTCCCGCTCGCCGATGACCTGTCCAAGCTCCAGCTCCCGCTGCTGCGTCTCCGTTCGTGCCAACGCCGCCTCTGCCCGCGCTGCTGCAACCTCCGACTTCAGCTCATCACAGAGCAGCCGAAGGTCCGCCACCTCGGTGCTCCGTTGGGCTAGGCATTCATTAGCCTTGGCAAGCGTGGCCTTCTGGGACCGCAGCGAACCCCAGACGCCGCTCTCACGACGGATGAACAGCGACTTGGCAGTGCTCATATCCGCAAGTTCTTGAGGAAGGAAAACAGGATATTATGAAGAATGCCCTGGTCACGCAAGGTGTACGCCTAAATCCTTACCTGGCAAACCATGGGAACGTCCCTAGAAAGGACCTCCATGGTCAACCGAAGCGACCCCATCGCCGCCTCGGCATGCTCACGGAGCTCATTCTGAGACTGCTCCTCCCGATCATCGTTGAGAAAAAGGAGGAGCTCCGAGGCTCCACGGCCCCAGAACCAAAATGGCTGCCCGCGCCACTCATTGGGGTTGCGCTGCGTGGGGATAAGGCCGCTGCTCCCCAAGACGGGATGCGGTTCTGCGTGCCCCTCCACTAAGGAATTGGGTCCCCTGTAGTCGACGTGTCGAACACCATCGTCGTCGACGTACTGGGCCTCCCCTTGGCTAAGGTGGTGGGCCTCCGATCACCAACCTCGGCGACAGCGGTCGCCCTCTCCTCGTGGCCAAGAACGGGGAGGTCGGGGACGACCACGAGCGGTGGCACCTCAACCATCCCGATGTCGGAAGCGACGGGCGGCTCCGCGGGTGAATCAGCGACGGCCCCGGCGGGAGTTGACGCCGACGCCGACGACAGCAACAGGTCAGGCGGGCTTGGGGCCACGACCGCGTCAGTAGTCTCCTCCGGCACAATGGCCGCCCCGACAGAGGGGTCGGCCTAGGGGACTTGCCCCACGGCAACTCATGCCGCCTGGGCCCCCCGCTCGAGGGCGCTTTGTGCGGAGGCCAGCCAACCGGCATGGTACGCCGCGGTGCTGGCTGCGGAGGCCAGCCTCGTCTTAAGGGCCTTCCTGGGGGCCAGACCAGTCGAGCTCTGCCTCCGCTTGCTGAAAGAAAGAGAGAAGTCAAGATCAAGACACACGGAGGAAAAACCAAAGCAGAGGTATCCTCGGATACATAACCGCTCCGGACCAGGGCCAATCGTGCCTGCGGGGAGGCCCCTCGGGCCTCGGCCCTCGCAGGCGCTGCCAAGGGTAGCCCCGCTGCCGACTCTGGCGCCGCCTCCACCTTGGGCACCCGAGGCGCCGAAGGGGCGGCCCGCCCAGGCGTCGTCACGATGGCCGGAGGACCAACTTCCTGTGCAGTCGGCACGAACGCCTGCTTTTGGGGGACAGGCGGATTGGCCTGACTCCCTGGAGTCACCTCAACTACCTCGGCCAAGGGGTCAAGTACCCCCTCGGCCTGCCCCCGCTCCTCGGACTGGGACCTTGATGTCCCGGCCCCAGATTCTAATGGCGCCAACCCACTTGGAGGCTGGCTCGGCGACCCCTGGCCTAGCCTCAGATCCGGGCTGAGGCCAAGACGGGCCGCCACGTCATCGTCCTTGTCATCATCATCGTCATCATCGTCGTCAGGCGTCTCTGGCGACGGCTCCCTCGGGAGCCCGTCCCTCTCCTGCCTCCGACGGCGCCTCTCCAAGGCTTCCCGAGCCCGCATTCGCTCGCGGGCCCGGGCCTTTTCTGCGTCCTTCTTCTCCTTTTTCTTCTCTGCGACGACCCTCCGCGCGGCTCGGCCCACCGTGTCCTCCGGGACCGGTGGCAGGGAGGGCTTGTAAAACCTCAACCCCTAGAGACGAACGGAAATCCCGATGGTAAGAATCAAAGGCAACTCGGCGCAAAACAGGAGAAGAAGCAGACACTCACCAGGGACACGTACCCACGCTCGGGATGCATCACGGGCTGGGTAAGGGCGCCGGCATCCAGCCTCCTTACCGTACCCGCTACCCGCCTGCGGAGGTCGTCGGCGGAGAGGGAAGATGAGGACATCTGCGAGCCCTCCAAATCAACCCCCAGCTTCATCTCCGAAAGCGGCAACCGCCGCTCTGCCAAAGGAAGCACCCTCCGGCGATGGATGGCGGCAACAACCCCCGGAGTGGTGAGTCTGTCATCTCTTAACTTCTGCAAGGCATCCAGAAGAGGTTGGAGCTTCTCCTGTTTCTCGCGTGTGGCCCCCCAGCGCCAGTTAGTGCCGGCAGTGATCACCACTCGTTAAAAAAACGACGGGAGCCTCCCGTCGTCGTTCCAGAGATAAAACCACCGGCGCTGCCACCCCTTGTTCGAAGACACGAGGGTGGCGGGGATGTACTGCTGCATGCGCCCTAGCCTCAGCTGAAGGGTGCAGCCTCCGGCCCGCACCGCCATGTGGACCTTCTTTGCCTCCATCGTCGAGGCGAAGAGCTCCGCAGAAAAGAGATGGGTCCACAGATCCTAGTGAGGGTCAATCCCCATGAAACCCTCGCAAACCACCACGAAGATG
The DNA here is from genome assembly GCF_902167145.1 of Zea mays. Lineage (NCBI taxonomy): Eukaryota > Viridiplantae > Streptophyta > Magnoliopsida > Poales > Poaceae > Zea > Zea mays. The sequence continues at coordinate 116,715,909 of NC_050096.1, forward strand.
GCCGCTTGCACGATGGAGTTGGGGTTGAAGTTATGCAGCTCCACCCCGTAGTAGTGCAGGAGCGCCCGCATGAAGCGGCTCGCTGGCACTCCAAACCCTCGCTCGTGGAAGGGGGTAAAGCTGACCACGTAACCCAGCGGTGGAGTTGGGTCGGCCTCGCTCGGGACCATCCACTCTGGTTGCGGCCCACCAGAGAGGGGATGGAGCAAACCATCGGCGACAAGGGCCTCCAGATCTCCCACGATGATGGTGGAGGAAGGCCACGGGTCACGTGGTGGAACGACGGTCACCTTGTCAGCCATCGTCGAACAAAGGTGGTGGTGGCGGAGGGGATGAGGTGCGCGGTTTTCTTTTCCCTGGCTATTCTCTTAGGTTGCAGAAACCAAAGCAGAAGGCGAGCGCAAATGGCAGGGTAAAGAACCACCGCTGGCCCCTCTTCTAGGTATATAAAGGCCCAGGCGAGATCTATTCAAAACTTCGCCCGAACTCGCCGCGAAATTCAAATTCGAAGGTGAAACGCCCGTTCCTCGAACAACTCGAGCACGCGCAACGGCAACCCCGCGAACCACCCATCCCGTCGCATTAACTCCTCAGCAGGGCAAGCGACACCTTTGGCAGGTCAAGCGGGCGTCGTTTCACCTACGCCATGATGACCACGTCAAAAAAGGTGCGCCACACCATTTAAATTCATATCCTTTTCCTCTTCCCCTTTCTCTCTCTTACTATAGGGACCGGGAAAGGGGATATTTCGAAAGGGATCCTTCTCCGTGAAGGAAGCGGGCCCTAAGCCCTCCTACTGATCAGGGGTTCGAAGGCTGGCCCCTCGGAAGGATTCGATAGCCGCACCAGAGCACTCGGGCTCCAAGCCCATTACTGATCAGGGGTTCGAAGGCTGGCCCCTCGGAAGGGTTCGACAGCCGCCCCAGAGCACTCGGGCTCCACGCCCACTACTGATTAGGGGTTCGAAGGCTGGCCCCTCGGAAGGGTTCGACAGCCGCCCCAGAGCACGCCGAACGAGGGATGACTCTGGGTATGTCTATTACATGGCCGAGGCTCGGGCTACACTCCCGAGGTACCCTAGGACATTTCCGAGACCAGCAGGAGCGATTTTGTAACGGAATCCCATCAGAGGGAGGCATCAAGCCCTCGGACCCTATCGAATGGGTTCGGGTCCGGCAAATCACATGCAAGTACTTTTGGAGCGCGCCTCTGGGCCACTAGTCGACCCTTATCGAACGGGGCACGGGCATCCACTCGGATCACCCATTAGCAACTCACTGGAAACACCATGTTCGGCGCCCTCCGAGGGCAACATGGCGCTTTCCCCCACCCCCCTTCCTCCTTGCGGAAAGGCGACGAAGGGGCGTATGATAAAAGTCGAGACAGTCTTTGATCGTCCTCTCGCTCCGTGCAGAGGCTCGGGGGCTGCTCTCGCAACCCGGCTACGGCCAAACCGTTGACAGCCTAAAAATTTGGAACCTGACCATGCACCCGGGCTACAATCAGGTCGCATGAGGGAACAACCAGGTCGGCCGAGGCATCACGAAAGGCATTAAGACCTCAGAGGAGTCAAACCACTCCTCCGAGGCCTCGGGGGCTACACCCGGCGGGTGCGCTCGCGCGCACCCATCGGAACAAAGTATAACCGAGAAAGGCCGGTCCCCTCGCAAAAAAGTGCGACAAAGCCTCCAAGTGAGTACCAACACTCCCTTTGAGGCTCGGGGGCTACTATCGGGTACCATAATTAGGGGTACCCCCAACACTCCTAAACACGGCTGGTAACCACCATTAGCACAAACCGCAGAGACTGATGGGCGCGGTTCAGGTCAAGGCCTCGTCTACCAAGGGACGCAATCTCGCCTCGCCCGAGCCCGGCCTCGGGCGGGAACAGTAGTCCCGGACGAATTCACGCCTCGCCCAAGGGCCTCCTCAGGCGGTGGGCGCACCCTCGACTCGCCCGAAGCCCAGCTCGGGCAGGCTTCGTTGTGAAGCAACCTTGGCCAAATCGCCTCGCCAACCGACCGTATCGCAGGCGCATTCAATGCGAAGATCGCCTGACACCTTATCCTGACACACGTGCCTCAGTCGGCAAGGTCGAAGTGACCACAGTCACTTCGCCCCTTCGCTGACCGACCTAACAGGAAAACAGTGCCGCTCGCCCCGCTCCGACTGCTCTGCCACCCACCAGGGTGAGACTGACAACAGCCGAGTTCAACCTCGGGCGCAACAGGAAGCTCCGCCTCGCCCGACCTTAGGCCTCGGCCTTGGGAGGAGGACTCTGCCTCTCCCAACCCCCAAGGCTCGGCCTCAGCCTCGGCCTCGGGAGGAATCGCGTCCTCGCCCGACCCTGGCCTCAGCCTCAGGAGAAGTCTCCGCCTCGCCCGACCTCGGGCTCGGACCGACCGCGCCACGGGGGATACATAATTACCCTACCCCTAGCTAGCTCATGCTACGAGGGAACAAGACCGGCGTCCCATCTGGCTCGTCCCGGTAACAGGTAATGATGGCTCCCCGCGTGCATCCGTGACGACGGTGGTTCTCAGCCCCCTACGGAAGCAAGGAGACGTCAGCAGGATCCCAGCAGCACTGTCAGTTGTGCTTCTACAGGGCTCAGGCACTTCTCCGAAGGCCACGTTATCGCGTACACAGGGCTCAAGCATCTCTCCGACAGCCACGTTGGCATGTACACAGGGCCCAGACACCCCTCTGCCAGACACGTTAGCGCATAGCTACACCCCCATTGTACACCTGGACCCTCTCCTTGCATCTATAAAAGGGAGGTCTAGGGCCTTCATGCGAGGGGGTCGCGCGGGGGAACGAGCAAAGGAACAGGCCCACTCTCTCTCTCGAACGCTTGTAACCCCTACTACGAGCACCCCCTGGTGCGAGATAATACGAGTCGCGCTTTCCCCTTGTGTTCCATCTCGCGCCAACCCATCTGGGCAGGGGCACGCAGCGACAAATTTACTCGTCGGTCCAGGGACCCCCCGGGTCCGAAACGCCGACACCATTGATCACTTCCAAGGTGAACTGGCAGGGTTTCACTATGTAGCTTTTACAAGGATTCCCCAAAAGTATATTCGCCCGCTAGGTTTCCTAAATGCACCGCACTCGTCCCCAAGGGGCAAACCACCCTTGGTAGAGCAAGCCACGTACACCGAGTCCCATTAACGGCACGATGGCGAAGCAAACTACACATATCGTTCCTCTAATTAATTAGCTAAGGGCGTCACATACCGCCCTCATGGTTGCACTATTTTCCCGGGTGGTCATCCAGCGAATAGGTCCTTACGAAGAGGTACTCGGGAAATAGCCCGAGTCCCCTAAAGTAACACAAGTTAATCACCATTATCAAGATATCATCAGCGTATCATAAATATTCTCATCATGTTCATTGATTAAAGTAGAGCGCTAGCATAAAGCTAACCACAATAACCCAAAAGGTAATCAAGGACAAGGTAAATAGAAAACTAGTAAATCCTTAGGTTTCAATTATGTAATGCATGGAAATGCATTATCATGTGAATAAGGTATAAATAGGTTAGAGGACACTTGCCTTCACCAACCAGCTGATGATCAGGGTCTTCTCCTGCAACTTCCTCGGACTCCGTCAACGGGTCGTTATCTATACGAGTGCAAACAGACATTCCACATTCTTAAAATAGAGGGAAACAATACGCCATACAACAAAACAGATCAACTAAACAGACACGTGATGTAGAGCTCGCATTTACGACTATGCTAGAAAAGAAACTACGATGGTTGAAGCTACGGTCGAGAGACATAGCAATTGCGTTAAGCAGTTATGGACTAAAATATTTATCTCAGAATGATTATATTAATCGATATTCATGCAACACGCAAATAAAATTGACGCTAGATCCTGATTAGTTCGATACCCGATTAATCGTCGTTACACTACGCACTTTAATTATTATACGCGATCCTAGGTGAATTAATAGGTCATCGCTCGACAAGGCGCGCGACACGACGCATGACTCAAGCGAAATCTAAAGCGCTACAACACGCGTGAAGCGGCAAACGGCGAGCGTGAAGCGCGCTGGGGCTGCGCGCCGAGGCTGCACCACGGCCACGAGACTACGCGCAGGAGACCGGGCCGAGCAATGGTTGCACACATGGGGCAGGGGCTTGTAACACCTTGAATTGTGGTATATAAAAATTCTTTGCTCTATACTCAAAATTTAGGTGTTACTCTTTCCTTTATTCACTTTTATTTTCCCCATATCAAATCAGTAGAGAGTTATTTTGGTTTTATTTTAGTAGGAGCTCTAGGAGTATCATGATTGTTGCATTCATACTACTGCATAGTATTTCCAAGTGCAAGAAGTGTTTGAATCAAGTCAATATGTCTTATAGCAGTCGCCCGTAGATTTTGGTATTTTTCTGAATATTTTTCTATTTTTTAAAATTCAAAATCTATTTATTTGAGGCACTTAAAAATATTTTCGAAAGTTATAAATATGTTTTTTGAGTTCAATGGGTGCCAAATCATGTCTAAGATTTTTCCTAGAAATTTTGGAGCATTCGAGATATTTTTCGAATATTAAAAATGATTTCATCCTTTTCTGAAAATGAATTTTAAATTTTAAAATAGGATAATTACGAAAAATAAAAGATCTTCAAACCCTAGAAATATATATATGGCTAGAATCCTCTCATCGAGCCCTTTTCAAAATTCGAAACTGCACCCTCAGATTCGATCCATAACTCCCAGAATCGCTCGCCGAAGTTTGGAGGTGGTTCCAACTCCGGCGAGCAATTACTTTCGATCCGTGCATCGTCGATGGAATTCGAGGGTACCGCTGCTTTTGTCTCATCGAGGGCTTCGTCCTGGTGCCTTCGATTCGTCGATCCGATCGACGGTTCATCCCCAATCATCGATTTTGTGCTCGGCTACGGCGAGGGTCGTATTTTCCGGTGAGGCTCCACCATTGTTGTACCTAGGGTTTTTTTCATGTTCTTCGTTTTCCCGTCTGTGTAGGGCCTCCCTCTCCCTCCTCTTCTCTCCCCCGACGATAGCACCTCCCCCTCCATGTCCCCCCAGCGCGGCCCCTCTCCCCCCCGGCGGCGGCCGACCTCGCCCGGCCGGTTCGGCCTCTGCTCCTCCCCCTTCTCTCCTCCTCCCCCTTCCATGGTTGAGAGGAAGGAGAAGAGAGGAGGTAGAAGATGGCAGTTTTGTAATTTAGCCCCTGTTCTATTTTAATCTGTACGCATGAATTTAGTTCAAATTAAAACTGTGATAACTTTTGCGTTTTAAATCCAATTCACTCCATTCAAGTTTCGTTAGATTCATATTAAAATTGTCTACATGTTAGAAGTAAAGTTCTCTGTTATTGCATATTTTATCTAATTTATTTAAATATTTGTTTGACCAGAGGTTAATAGAACGACGCTTTAATTTAAATCAAGTTTATAATTTCGAATTATACATTTATAAATCAACATCAATATAGTTAATTTCAACTGAACTATTCGTATTAAATAATTGTTTAGTTTAATCATGTTACCTATTAATTAGTTCTCGCGTGTAGTGTCGGCCCGTGCGCCTTATGTGTGCTACCCGTGTATTGTGCATATGCTGTCGTGCTGCTTCGTGCGTGGCGATTTTTGTCACGCGCTGTTATTTCGTCCCTCTTATAATCGCTAATGCTATGTGAATTATTTATCTAGCTGAAAGTTATTAGCGTAGCAAATTAATTAAAACTATACGATAGCTTTAATGACAATTAATAAATGTTGAGTAATGCAAGTATGTCGAATTAAATGTTTTATTTCATATTTGTATAACATAGACACAATAACTTTTCAATTGTTATTTCGACCTCAACGTTTCTTTCCATTGTGCAACCGTAGAAGCGAGCGCTATTTTTGTAATGCAGATATTTTCCTTTGTATGGTGTATTGTTTCTTTCTGTTCCAAGAATGTTAAATGTATGTTCGCATTCGCTTAGATAACGTTCCGTCCGTGGAGGCCAAGAAGTTACAGAAGAAGCCCCTGAGCAGCAACAGTTTGGTGCATGCAAGTATCCTCTGACCTATTATGTCCTATATTATTTATAATTCATTGTCCCACATACTATGATTAACCTAAGGATTGACTAGCTTTCTATTTATCCTATCATTGATTACCTTTTGGGTTGGGTTATTATAATCAGCTACTTGCTAGTGCTTTATCCTAATCAACGAACATGATGAGAATTGCTTTATGATACTTTGATTCATTATGATTATGATTATGTTCTTGCGGCATTTAGGGGGCTCGGGCGGTTTCCCGAGTACCTCTCCGTAAGGACCTGTTCGTTGAGAGACCACCCGAGATAACAGTACAACCATGAGGGTGGAATGGGACGCCCTTAGCTGATTAATTAGATGAACTTGGGGGTGTAGTTGGTGAAAGCATCTAGGCCCATGGTTGGTTTTAGTGATTAATGACAACGTAATATTATATGTGACTAACGTGTGTTTTGCAGAGCAAATGGTAAGTTAGGTCACATTACAGGAAGTTGTACCACAGCGGTGAAAAAAATCCCTGAGATGAGAACTTGAAGCGGCGGCTAAAACGACGAATCAAAAGATGAAGGTCTTCATATTCTGAGTGTCGAAGGATTTGCAGACACTCGGTATAGAATTAGGTCTTCTATTCTTATTTTAGTCGTACTATAAAGAGGGGTTGTGGATGAGTAGTTTGATCAAGAGATTTCCAGTGTAGTGTTGGTGCATATTCACACTCACATCTAGTGCTAAGTGTCACTCTATAACACACTCACAAGTTAGTATGAAACAATTTCGAAAAACCAAAGGAAAAATAAGTTAGGGTTTCTGTCTGGTGCACCCCCTGACATTGGGGCCAGCCACCCCCAGGGGTAGCGCCTCTGCCCCCGAGAAAACCCGAGCAACGAGTTGAGAAATGTATTTTAGCCGCCACACTGGACAGGTACTATTCAATGTCCGGTGTGCCATCAACCCAACGGCTAGCTATCAGAACTAGCTGTTGGAGTCGACCGTTGGCGCATCGGCGGCGCACCGGACTGTCCGGGGCGCCCATGCGTAGAACAGCCAAGTAACGGCTAGATTGGTGTGTGGGGCTATTTATAGCCCTCCACCTACCATATTGAGTGTCTTGCTACCCGCATTGATGACCACACATTGCTAGAGCATTGCAAGCACCACAAAGCCTAGTGAGGTGATTAGAAAATCTTAATCCCGTGTTAGGACCTCATAAGTGCAAGTAAGAGCCACCTAGAGCACACACTACATGCATTAGGCTTCTCTTGGTCAAGTGAAAGTCTATGGCTTGTTACTCTTGGTGATCGGCATCACCTAGACGGCTTGGTGGCATTTGAAGCACAGTGATCACCCCAGAGGATTTTTTGGTGACCTGGCTCAAGATTGTAAGCGGTCGTGAGGGATCCACCGCACCGGAGTGGCAAAGGATCACCTCATAGTGAGCACTTGGTTCTTGCAAGGACCAAGTGGGAGCGATACCCTTGTGGGGGTGCTCCAACGAGGACTAGGGAAGAGTGCCGACTCTTTGATACCTCGGCAAAAAATTGGAGGAGTCTTCTCAACCATGCTTTACATTCCGCATTTTATTTAGGCATTTTTACCTTGTTCAATTGTTTAGCAAGTAGTTGAAGTAATGTCTTAGGATTATTTTCTTTCTAGTAGTATTCTCTTTTTGCTAGAAGTTGGGCTCTAGCTTAGGGTTTAAATATTTGCTTAGGGTTTAATTGTTGTTGAATTTTTAGAAAAGCCCAATTCACCCCCCCCTCTTGGGCATCGTGATCCTTTCAATTAGTATCAAAACCTTGTTGCTCCTAGATTAGCTTAACCGCTAGAGTAGCGATATCCGGCGGGGATGGACCTCCTCCCGTTTTTGATGGTGATGATTTTCCTTATTGGAAAATTAGTATGGAAGCTTACTTAGAGGCTATAGACATTGGTGTCTACAAAGCCGCCACTCAAAGGTTCCCCGAACCAAGAGATCCCACAAATCTTGTAGGTGAAGAGTTTAATTATGATAAGTGGAAAGCTAAGGCCAAAAACACTCTCTTTAGAAGCCTTTGCAAAAGATGCCTTTAATAGAGTAAGAAACCATAGAAATGCTCATGATTTGTGGATGGATATTTGTGCTCTACATGAAGGAACTAAAAGTGAGTGTGAGGAGAGATATCACATTGCAATGAAAAAATTAAATTCTTCTGAAATGCTTGCAAATGAAAATGCCAGTGATATGTACTCACGCCTTAACATTATTGTAGAGGAACCTAATGGCTTGGGGCTCACCCAAATTTCACAACCGGACGTTGTGAGGAAGATTCTCAGTGTCCTCCTAATTTACAAATATGGACACATTGTCACAGTGCTACATCAAATGGATCTTTCAATTGCTACTCCAACACAAATATTGGGAAAGATCAACACTCATGAAATGTACATGTACATAAATGACAGGGATGGGTCTTATTCCAAGATAAAAGACTTGGCTCTTAAAGCCAACTAAGAAAAGAAAGGGAAAGCCAAAATGCAAGTTGAGGAAGAATCCTCAAGTGATGATGATCTTAATACAAACATTGCCTTGGTGAGAAAGACCACCAAAATGTTGAAGAAACTCAATAGAGAAGGCATCAAGTTTGATTCAAGAAAGAAGAAGTTCTTCTCCAGCAAAAGAAAGCCCATCTCTGAGATGGACTGCTATAATTGTGGAGAACTTGGTTATCTTGCTCATCAATGCAACAAGCCCAAGAAGAACAAATTCAAGGGCAAGAAAGATGATGACAGTGATGATGAGAAGAAGGAAAAGAAAATCTTCAAGAGGAAGGATGGCAAGCCCAAAAGAATCCATAAGAAGAAAAATGGAAAAGCATATATTGTTGGTGACTGGCTCACTGACATTGAATCCTCAAGCGGGTCTTGTCACACCCGGGCTTTAAGGGACAAAGCCAGGTGCATCTCATACATGCGCCAAGAAGACAACATATATAATAAAAGAGTGTATAGAGATAAATGTCACAATAACATCAGAGTATTTATTACATAGCGGAAGTCTTATTACAAAATAAAGATAAATATAAAACGAACTAAGGGTCATCCTTGGCGCAAGAGTCAACTGGGGAAATGCCACCTAGATCAGATCAAACTCCTCGCTTTGTGGCTCCTCCTGAACCGCCTGTTCTTCTCCTGTGGGGGGTGTGACACAGCAAGGGTGAGCTCACATATATCATAGCTCAACAAGTTGTGGGGAACTAGTGGCATGAACTCACCAAAGGTGGGACTTCATGTGGTGTGTAAGGCTAATCAACAACAGGGGTTAAAGCTGAGCATTGCTTTTAAGTAGTTGGTCAAAATTTATTAGTAGTTACCAAATGTAAGTAAATACCAAACCTTAATAAAAGTAATATAACAAAATTAATAATAATCCCATGCATATGCAAATGACAAATTAAATTTAAGTTCCATAAATTAATCATGCGAGAGTCCTGAGCTGCTCATGACCGTGAGCTCGGCTAGTATACCAGTTTTACACTCTGCAGAGGTTGTACCCTTTACCCACAAGTCATGTTACCCATCTGCCAAGGGATCGCGACTCCCATACACCTCTACCTAGGAAGCGAGGCAGGGCAACACTACGAGGCCTTTACAAAGTTCCACTAGCTTCCGAAAACCCTCTACAGTTTATGGGAAGAGCACTTGCAAGAATCCCCCGTCTGACCGCCATCGCAGCAAAATCAACCCGAGAACCTCCTTGCATGCAACTCCCCTACTGCCCTTGCCCCTTTCGGTATTAGTTAGCCAAGGGGTCCCATTCCTCCCTTGTGGTGGCACGTGTTTCTCTTACAAATTACAAATTGGGTATTACATGTCTTCTTCAAGTGAAGAAGAGAATGATGAAAAAGTGGCCGCCATCGCTAGGTATTTCTCTTCACCACCACCATCACCCTCATCTACTTCTCACCTATGCCTCATGGCTAAAGGTGAACGGAAGGTACAACTTGAGAATGATATTATTAATGATAGTGATAGTGATAGTGATGATGAGTATGCTTCTCCTTCCTATGATGAATTAGCTGACTTACTTAAAGAATACACTCAAATCATTAGAAAGTCAAAAGTTAAATGTGACAATTTAAAGGATGAAAATGAGTTTTTAACTGCCAAGTATGACATACTTGTAAACGCTAGTGAAGAAATGAAAGAAGAAAATAAAACTATGTCATCCACTAAAAATGAGCTCAAAACCTCCCTAAAAGATGCCAAAGATAAATGTGAAAAATTAAGTGAAGCAAATAGGGAGTTGAAAGATAGACTTGTCAAAGTAAAGGAAGATTATAAAAAAATTAAAATTGACTATGATAATCTTCTTATTGCAAATGAGCTTTTATCTTGTAATACACATGAGGCTATTAACCCTGTTGTTAAGATTGATGTAGCAACCTCATGTGATGATTTGAGCCAAGTTGATCAATCTAGTCTTGATGATGAATTGCTGAAAAAGTTGAAGTCTTGACACTAGAGAACCAAAAATTGAAGAGATACTTGACAGATGAAACCACTAGAGGAAAAGTTGCTATAGAAAGAAATGATATTAATAATGAGTTGGCAGTGGCAAATGAAAGACTTAGAGATGAAGTCAAGAAACTTAAGATTGAGAATGAACATCTAGCCACAAGTGTGCAAAAGTTCAACAAAGGCCAATACCTTCAAAATGAGTTACTCATGAACACTGTTATAAAAAAGCAACAAGAGCAGTATTTGATACAATTCTTTTGTACAAAAGAAAGCAACAAGTCAATACAACACAAAATAGACTCCTAAGCCCATCAAATGCTTTGAGTGTGGAAATGAAGGACACTTTGCCCATAACTGCAAAGCCAAACCACCAACTCCCTTGCCAAAGCACTCAAGACCATTTTCTTTCAATTCTCATTATGTTCTAAGAAAAGTAGCAAATGGTAAAGTCAAAGTAACATTCCTAGGTCCACCAAGCAGAGTAGACCTAGACAAATTTGGGTTGCAAAGTCCTTGATTGAGAAAGTTACAGGTCCTTTGGAAAATAGGGCACTCAAAATTGAAGCTTGGTTTATTTGGTCATGTAGGTGAACTACAAGACCGGTGGGAGCCATTGGGTAATTGACAGTGGATTCACTCAACATATGACTGGTAACCCACGGATGTTCACCTCACTTGATGAAAATGTTGATGAACAAGATAAAATCACTTTTGGGTAATTCAAAGGGAAAAGTTCAAGGGCTTGGCAAGGTGGCTATCTCAAATTATTTTTTAATCTCAAATGTTCTCTTGGTTGCACCATTAAACTTCAACATGCTATCAGTGGGTCAACTTTGTGATCTTGGCCTTTAATGCTTATTCACTCCTATAGAGGTTGTTGTGTCAAAAATGGATGATGAGTCCCTTTACATAGTAGATTTATCTTCTGAAGATGCAAACTTAAGGACTTGCCTCTTTACCAAAGCATCTCTTGGATGGCTATGGCATAGAAGTCTTGCACATGTTGGAATGAGCACACTCAAGAAGGTTCTAAAGAAAGACATGGTTAGAGGACTATAGGATGTTGTATTTGAAAAGGACAAGCTTTGTAGTGCATGTCAAGCTAGAAAGCAAGTTGCTAACACTCATCCTACAAAAGTTTTTATGTCAACATCAAGGCCACTAGAGTTGCTTCATATGGATCTATTTGGACCAACAACTTATGCTAGTGCTGGTGGCAACCTCTATTGTCTGGTTATTGTTGATGACTTTTCAAGATACACTTGAATGTTCTTTCTTCATGACAAGTCTGAGGTTGCATCAATATTCAAGAAGTTTGCCAAGAAGGCTCAAAATGAATTTGACTACAAAATCAAGAAGATAAGGAGTGACAACGAAAAGGAATTTGACAACACCAACATTCATGAGTACTGTGATGAAATTGGGATCAAGCATGAAGTCTTCGCAACATACACACCTTAACAGAATGGAGTTGTTGAAAGAAAGAACAGGACCTTGATCACTCTTGCAAGAACAATGATTGATGAGTATAACGCACCGGAGAGGTTTTGGGATGAAGCTGTCAACACTGCATGCTATGCTTCAAACAGGCTATTTCCTCACCGGCTACTTGAGAAGACTCCCTATGAACTGCTAAATGGGAAAAAGCCAGATGTCTCCTTCTTTCGGGTGTTTGGATGTAAATGTTACATCTACAAGAAACGCCATCACCTAGAGAAGTTCCAAAGACATTGTGATATTGGTTTCTTACTTGGTAATTCATCAAAATCCAAAGCATATCGAGTATTCAATCATGCCACTGGCGTGGTAGAAGAAACATATGATGTGGAATTTGATGAGACTAATGGCTACCAAGGAGCACTTGAAAATATTGATGATGTAGGTGATGATCCAATTAGGGAAGCTATGAAGAACATGCCAATTGGATCCATCAAACCAAAAGAAGATGAAGAAGTGGTGCAAAATATTGACATGCCTTCTTCATCAAATCTACCACATGATGATGAAAAAGATGAGAGGCATGCAAATGAAGATACATTTGTCTCTCATGAACAAGCAAGAGTACAAGTTGAAGATGTTGATGCTCCAAGATCTTCTTCCCAAGTGGTAGACAAGAGGAACTCATCACTACTCCAAGCACATCCACAAGATCTAATCATTGAGAGTCGTCCTTCACAAGGGGTTATCACTCGTTCTCAAAGACATGCTTCATTTATTGAACATCACTCTTTTGTTCCTTGTGTTGAGCCTACATGTATAGATGAGGCGCTACAGGATTTAGACTAGGTGAATGCCATGCCTGAAGAATTAAACAACTTCACCCGTAATCAAGTTTGGACCCTCAAGAAGCCTCCACAAGATGCAAGGGTCATCAGAACAAAATGGGTGTTCCGAAACAAACAAGATGATCAAGGTGTGATTGTGCGGAACAAGGCTACACTTGTTGCAAAGGGGTTCTCTCAAGTTGAAGGCTTAGATTTTGGAGAGACCTTTGCACCGGTTGCTCGACTTGAAGCCATCCATATCCTACTTGCATATGCATCTTGCTATGACATAAAACTTTATCAAATGAATGTAAAAAGTGCATTTTTAAATGGTTTCATAAATGAACTAGTATATGTTGAGCAACCACCCGGGTTTGAAGACCCCAGATATCCTAATCATGCTTACAGGTAGTCCAAGGCGCTATATGGGCTAAAGCAAGCTCTAAGGGGTTGGTATGAGCGTCTTCGTGACTTCCTCATCGAGAAGGGCTTCAAGATCGGGACCGTCGACACAACTTTATTCACAAAGAAACATAACTAAGATATTTTCATTTGTCAAATTTATGTTGATGATATAATCTTTGGCTCGACAAATGATTATCATTGCAAGGAGTTTGGTGAGTTGATGTCGAAGGAGTTCGAGATGTCAATGATTGGTGAGCTAACATACTTCCTCAGCTTTCAAGTCAAGCAAATGAAAGATGGGAACTTCCTCTCACAAGAGAAGTACACCAAAGACTTGTTGAAAAGATTCAATATGGAGAAGTGCAAACCAATCAAGACACCCATGCCTACTAATGGACATCTCGACCTAGATGAGGGAGGTAACCCGGTTGATCAAACTCTCTACCGTTCCATGATTGGTAGCTTATTGTATCTTACCGCATCTAGGCCTGATATCATGTTTAGTGTTTGTATATGTGCTCGATTTCAAGAAAATCCTAAGAAAGCACATCTTCGCGCTGTTAAAAGAATCTGTTGGGGGTATGCTTCGTAGCCGAAGATCCAAAAAAGAACACCTTCGAAAGGTCTTTTTAGAAGCAAGCGCCGAAGCTATTATCTATAAAGCTTCAGCACAAAGACAAATCTCAGGATGAAGGGTTGAACCGACTTAAAGATGAATTGAATTAAAGACCCATGATGTTTTGTGTCATTATTGTAGTCGATTGTAAAGGACATAAATGTAATTTTACGCAGGTTGCATCTTGTGCCTATAAATAGGTGAACAGTATCTCGGCACTTTCACGCGATCCTGTAATCACTGGCACATTACGCTTGAATTATTGCTTTCCGTCAAGGCAAAGGTATAAATGTGCCCGAACATTATGTTTTAATATTTATATATTCATATAATAAAATATATGAATATATTTTATGCTTTAAATTTCATTTCTCATCGTTTGTCGTTTTACAAGTATGATCACGAACGTGTAATCTTCGTGATACCTTACTCGTGGCCTTCGTCCGAAGTTCATTAAATCCTTGGGGAGATAATGCTTCAGCGGACGAAGGGCATTTATGCTTAACATTTTTGTGTTGCCTTGTTCTTAATTTATAGCATTTGAGAACAAGTCCCCAACATTGGCGCCCACCTCCGGTGAACTCACTTCCACTTTCTGAGCTAATGGCTTCGTTCAAAGCTGGAGTTGCTTCGGCTCCGAAGCTCGTACTCCCGATAACAGGCGGTTCATGCTCAGAGCCGGCTAACAAGAAGCAGAAGAAGGAGGCATAGAGAAGGGTACAACATGTAGGGGTGCAAGGACCCTTCATCAAGTCAAGATGGTCTCACATCCCGATTACCTTCTCCCAAGAGGATCTTCAGCTCAAGGATCACCCTCACAATGATGTTATGGTTATCTCTTGTGTTATCAAAGGATTTCTGGTCCACAATGTTTTGGTTGACACAGACAGTGCAACAGATATTATATTTGCTAAGGCCTTCAGACAGATGCAAGAGCCCGAAGATAAGATCCATGACGCCACACATCCCCTTTGTGGCTTCGGAGGAAGGCAGATTGTAGCACTTGGCAAGATCACGATGCCAGTGACCTTCGGATTTATCAACAACACAAGGACTGAACAAATTGTGTTTGATATTGTTGACATGGAGTACCCTTACAACGCAATCATTGGTCGTGGTACTCTCAATGCTTTTGAAGCAATTCTTCATCCAGCATATCTTTGCATGAAGATACCTTCGGATCAAGGGCCTATTGCTATTCATGGAAGTCAGGAAGCTGCCAGAAAGGCTGAAGGAAACTGGACAGACTCAAAAGCAATCCATAACATAGATGAAGCCTAAGCTTGTGAGCAATACAAGTACAGAAGGGAGAAGGCTGCCTCGGCTGATCAGCCGAAGCCCATGCTCTTATGTGACAATATAGCAGAGAAGAAGGTGCTATTGGGATCTCAATTGTCTGAGGAACAGGAGAAAACCCTGATAAGGTTTCTGTTCAACAACAAAGATGTCTTTGCATGGTCAGCTAATGATCTCTATGGAGTCAACAGGGATGTTATTGAACACTCGCTCAATGTTGATCCATCCTTCAGACCTAGAAAGCAGAGGCTTCAGAAGGTGTCTGACGACAAGGCCGAAGGTGCTCGGAATGAAGTGAAAAGACTCCTCAGCGCCGGAGTCATCAGAGAAGTGAAATACCCAGAATGGCTAGCCAACACTGTTATGGTAAAGAAAGCCAATGGTAAATGGAGAATGTGCATTGATTTTACTGATCTTAACAAGGCTTGTCCGAAGGATGAATTTCCATTACCAAGGATAGATTCTCTGGTAGACGCAGCAGCTTTGTCAGAGCTCATGAGTTTACTAGATTGTTATTCAGGCTACCATCAAATCTAGATGAAGAAAGAGGACGAGCCAAAAACTAGCTTCATCACCCCTAGTGGTACATATTGTTTCCTTCGGATGCCTGAGGGGCTCAAGAATGCTGGAGGAAGCTTCAGCAGAATGACAACAAAGGTCCTTCACTCTCAGATAGGCACAAACGTGCTAACGTATGTTGATGATATCATAGTAAAAAGCACGAAGCAAGAAAATCACATTGCTGATCTGCAGGAGACATTCGCTAATTTTAGGCAAGCTGGTCTGAAGCTGAATCCGGAAAAATGTGTCTTCGGGGTAAAGAAGGGGAAATTCCTTGGTTGTTTGGTTTCAACAAAAGGGATCGAAGTTAATCCAAATAAAATTGAAGCTATCCTTCGGATGGAGCCATCAAGCACAAAGAAAGGGGCTCAACGGCTGACAGGAAGACTGGCATCTTTGAATCGATTTATATCTAGATCGGCAGAGAGAAATTTACCATTCTTTGAAGTGCTGAAGTCAACCGAAGTTTTTCAATGGGGATCAGCTCAGCAAAAAGCCTTCAAAGAACTGAAATAGTATTTGATAGATTTAACAACTTTAACTCCACCAGCGCCAGAGGCTCCTCTATTGTTATATGTGGCAGCTTCGCACTCTGCAGTAAGTGCGGCGCTTGTTCAGGAGAAGCTTGAAGGGCAATTGAAAAAGCAGGCTCCAGTATACTTTGTTTCTGAAGTTCTCAGTTTATCAAAGAAAAATTATACAGAATTGGAGAAGGTGTTGTATGCTGTTTTAATGGCCTCCAGGAAGCTTCGACATTATTTTCAAGCATATCATATAATTGTTCCTTCTTCACAGCCTTTGAAGGATATTATGAGAAACAGAGAAGCTACTGGAAGGATTGGAAAGTGGGCTGCAGAACTCAATGAGTTCTGCATTGATTATGTGCATAGATCTTCGATTCAGTCCCAAGCGCTAGCAGATTTCATTGCTGACTGGACGCCAGGGGCTCAGGAAGAAGAAGCAACTAAAGATGCCGAAGCTTGGACAGTATTCTGCGATGGTTCCTGGGGAACCTTCGGGGCAGGTGCAGCTGCCGTTTTAATTGCACCTTCCAAAGTCAGAACATGCTACGCAGTGAAACTTGATTTTAGTTGTACAAATAATATTGCTGAATACGAAGCTTTGCTTTTGGGTCTTTGGAAGTTGAAAGCAATGGGGATAAGAAGGGCGGTCCTCAAAACTGATTCCCAAGTTATTTCTGGCCATGTTGACAAAAGTTGCAAAGCAAGAGATCCAAAGCTTGAAAAATATTTGGATACAGTTCGAAGACTTGAAGCCTCCTTCGAAGGGTTTTCTGTTAAGAATATTCCACGAGGAGAAAATGAACACGCTGATCTACTAGCCAAGTCAGCGGCACAGGGGCTGCCATTACCTTTGGAAGTTTTCTTTGAAACAATAAAAGCAACTTCGGTTGACCTTCTTGAAAGAGCAGTACTCAATATATCTCCTATTTATAGCGAAGATTGGAGAACTGAGATCATGTCTTTTCTCCAGGGCAATTTCCTTTCAGATGACGAAGCTTATCAAAAGAGAATAGTGGCAAGAGCCCGTCCATATGTAATAATAGAAGGGGAGTTATACAAGCATGGAGTCTGTTCTCCATTACTCAAATGTTTATCCAGAGCTGAAGGTATAGAGCTGATGAAAAAAATACATGCAGGCCTGTGTGGATCTCACATCGGATCTAGGCCTTTGTTGGGTAAAGTTTTTCGTCAAGGATTCTATTGGCCGAAGGCAGCTTCGGATGCAGCAGAATTAGTCCAAAAATGCGAAGGTTGTCAAAAATGTGCAAGAGATCAAAAACAACCTTCGTCTCTAACTCAATTAATACAGCCCACTTGACCATTGCAAAGATGGGGCCTTGATTTGCTAGGCCCACTTCCACCAGCACAAGGGAATCTAAGATATGTTGTAGTGGCAGTAGAATATTTTTCTAAATTGATTGAGGCGAAGCCTTTAGCCACAATAACTTCGGTCATTGTTCAAAAGTTTTTCTGGCAAAATATTGTGTGTCGCTTCGGAGTGCCAAAGGCCATTACCGTGGACAATGGAACGCAGTTTGACGCCGAAGCTTTCAGAGAGTTTTGTGAACAAATTGGCACGAAGATCCATTTTGCATCGTTTTGGCATCCGGAGTCAAATGGACTTGTCGAAAGAGCTAATGGCATTATAATGACAGGAATAATGAAGTTAATCTTCAACCAGCCTAGGGGGAAATGGCCGGACGAATTAATCAAAGTGGTGTGGAGCCACAACACAACAATATCAAGGTCAACAGGTTTTACACCATTCAAATTACTATTTGGTGACGAAGCAATAACTCCAGAAGAAGCTAAAGCAGGATCAATAAGAACAGTGGCTTCGGCAGAGGATGAAGCTGATTATTCTGTGGCAAAAGATGCTATAGAAGGGATCAGGCTTCAGGCTGTGGAGAATATCAATAAATATCAAGCCGAAACAATAAAATGGCGTGACAGAAAGGTTCGGTTAAAAAATATTAAGCCAGGACACTTGGTACTTCGGAGAGTTGCCAACCCAGACACAGTAGGCAAGCTACAATTGAAATGGGAAGGGCCTTTCCTGGTAGTATCTTCGTCAAGACCCGGTTCCTACAGGCTGAAGGATATGGATGGCAGCGACATTCCTAGGTCTTGGAATGCAGATGAGCTTCAGCGGTATTATGTGTAACCTGATGTAATCTTTTTTATTCTTTCCTATGGCACCCTTTTCCTTTCCAAAGGGGGAGAAAGGTTTTTAATGGGGCCATAGCATGTAATTTCTCTTTTTCTTATATCAGCTCTACAAGAGCAGTATCCCCCGAAGATGTAAATGTAAAAACTGGGCATGCACCATCGAGTGCAACGAGAAAAAGAAAAAACAGGGAGAAGCTCGAAAGACGTCCCTATGAGGATGCAGAGCACGACGAAGCTACAAAAAGTCGTTCCTAAGGGAGCGCAGCGTAAGTTTTCTACTCAAAAGTCGTTCCTAAGGGAATGCAGAGCTTACAGCGAAAAGTCAACGCTGATTCTGCCGTAATAAAAGGCGAAGCGCGAAAAGTCAACGCGAATACCGCCGAAATAAAAGGCGAAGAAGCTCCTAAGGGAGGCTTATAGCGAAAAGTCAGCGCTGATACACCGAAAAATAAGCGGTGAAGCCGAAAAATAAACGGCAAAGATTTGTTATTCCTAAGGGAATAAGAGTTGTGATTATGGTTTTGTATGTGTCTTTGAACATTCATTTGCACGATACATTTCATCATACATTTGCATTCATAAACATTCACTTAGACATACATAGGATCATCATCATCATCACATACAAACTTGCTTCGGCTTTGAAAGATAAGGCTTCGGAAAAAAGGGAAAAAGAGGCAATTTTATGCTTCGCTGTGTACGCAAAGAAGGGAAGGTGTTTTTCGCCTTCGGCTCAAAAAGTATTAATTTCGTCCACACCAAAGCATTTCATACATTGACGGAAAGGTAAGATTATATTACAAGGTATGGATAAAATCCACAAAGTGAAATTTAATTACATCATATACAAGTTATCATAGGAGTTTTTTGAGCTATCTCTACAGGCCATTCGAGCTTCGACAGCATCCATGGAGCTTCGACTTTTTATTCTGCAGCTTCAGCTTCGGCTTGGTCAACCTGTATGTAAGTATTATAAGCTAAATTCAAAGGAAAAGGTAAGCATAAGGTAAAATATTGTTACCAGCTTAAGGTGGCTCCGGGCTTTGTCACCAGCTTTCTCTCGCCCACCCTTTGTCCATATCACCTTTATAAATTTATTCACAATGCTTCGGGCGAGGTTAGGAATATCATCTAGAATTGTTGGTGATAAGCTGAAATTGGGTCTGTTGATATTTTTTCCGTGCTCACAACCAGATTTCAGGAACGCAGCAGCGGTGCCCCGAGAAGCTACCAGGGCACAAAAGTCGCCGTGTCCGGCAATAACATCATCGAGGTCATCAATCTCACCTTCGATGTGTTCGAAGGCTCCTGGTAGATCTTCAGCCGAAGGAATAAACTTCTCACTACTGGCCCCGACTGAATAAAACACCTTCTTCAGTCGTTGAATACATTGATTGTTGAATTTCAAACATTTGTTCTGAAGGTCTATCAATGATTTTTTAAAACTAAACCATTCTGGATTTCATCCTCAAGTTTTTCATTAAGCTTCAGCTTTTCTTGTTCGAAACTTTCTGACTGATAGAGAAGCTTTGTATTCAGTTCTGTTATTTTAGCTTCGGCTTCTGCTAGCAAACCTTCAGTTGTTTGGAGTTCGAACTCTTTTTTCTCAAAAGCAGTTGTTTGATCTTTTATTTTGTTTTCTAAGTTTTCAATTATAACCTCGTGCTTTTTATCTTATAAATCCGGTTGCATCCTCAAAGCTTTGCTCAGTAGCATACTCTGTACATGAACAACCTTCGTTAGAAAATATTTTTGTTATGAAAATAAAAAGTTAGAGGGAGATTGTTTACCTTGAAATTGGAATAAAACAAACTACTGACGATGTGCTGTCGTCGGTAGCGGCTAATATCGGCTTCGAGCTTCGGGAAACCGATACTCTTTGATAGAGTATCGATAACCTTTGCTCCGGTCTGATCTCGGATGCAGCCTAGCTTCTCATCATCAACACCTCCGAAGAGAAGTGCCCCTGGCCGATAGCCGCAATAAATGGCATACTCTTTTAATTCTTCTTTTTCGGCTTTTGTTAATTCTTGACCAACCAAGTTTTGAAAATTGAAATTTTCATCTTCCAGTGTTTCTTCGGCAATTTCTTTCTTTTTCTCGGCCTCTAGGGCCGAAGCCCCTTTGGTGGCTCCAGTAGCTTCTTCTGCGGCCATGTTTAGCAGAATTTTATCTATATCAAGAGTCATACTTTCCAAATTAATATCTTTGGCTCTTGTAGCTTTGGCATCTGTGGCCTCCGAAGGTGCAGCTTCAGTAGCTGTTGTGCTTTCAATAGTCGGCACCTTCGGAGCTGAAGCCCTTGGTGGTGTTGCTTCAATCACTTCGGTCACAGTAACAATCCTTTGCCTCTTTGGCCTAGGTGCCTTTGTTTTTGTGGGCTCCTTTTCCTTATGAAAAAGCTTCGTCAGATGAAGCCCCAATGGACTTAGTTTGACAGGCAAAGTTTCAGTCATTACCTTTACGATTTCCTCTATTTCAGTAGCAGAAGATGTCGCAGAAGTCTTCTCTTCCTCATCAATTGATTTTTGCTTTGGGGTCGAGGCCTTTCTTTTCTTCGAAGCAACTATTTTCGCCTCAGATTCTTGTTTCTTCTTTGATTGATCTTCGTCGTCTTTATTCAAAGCACTAGCCACTCTTTTTCTTTTTTGCCCTTCGGCACCCTTGTCCAGTCGCTCACAGTCAGGATATTCAAAGCCTATAGCATCCAACACTCGGTTTAGCCTTCGTTTCGGACGGGTGCCGAAGGCCGCTGTCATCAATTGATCTTCTTTTTTAGAATAATTTCCAAGAATTTCGTTGCACATTACTTCGATTGTATCTAGCCATTCTTGGCAGGGTACTTTGAAATGTCTCTTGAACTTGTAGTGGTAAGACAACCGAATAAGCTCCCCTTTCTTCTTTTCCCCCTCTAGTTTCGGCATTTCCCATTCCTTCAAAGTCGGAAATACTCTGAAGGCCAAAAATTCCTGCACTAAGTCTCTAGTGCCAATATGATATGCAATTACTCGAAATTCAGCTGTTGGGGCGAAGGTGAAGACGCCACCCTTCGCTCGATGCCTTCGCCGACCTCGCTGCACCAACGGAGGCAAGACGACGGGCAGACTTACCCTTCATCCCACACATCGCCGGACGAAGACCTGTGACGAGGTCGTCTCATCTTGCGACCTCGTCCAACATGGAGGCCCACGTGTGATCCGGCCCATTGTAACAGGCCCTGCGTGGCCGCTGCGCATTACGGGCCTAATTTGTAAAGGTCTCCCTGTAATTACGGTCTGTAACCCTGCTTTATGGGAATATTCCCGGGATAACCTAGGTGCCTGAGGGCACATGCATCCTTAACACTGGACGCTGGGCACTCAGATACCTATAAATACCCCCGCACAGTGCCCTTGAGAGGCTAGATTAATAGAGTTATTGCCATCTCGAGCAAAAACCCTGTTTACATCGCTACACTCCCCCGTTGGATCAACTTGATCCGGAGAGCGAGTTCCAACATTTGGTGCCCACCGTTCGTGCTACGAAAAAACCACCCGCGATGGCACCCAAGAAAGCTAGCTCGAAGGCTGACGAGGCTGCGAAGGCAGCACTGCTGGCCGAGAAAAAGGGCAAGGCCCTCGTCCTCGCCCACACCACCCACCAAGAGGCCACCAAAGACGATGCTCCCCACACCTGCGGCTCTGTAGAACAGCCGCAACCTCCCCCAGGCTTCGCTCCACCGGAGGGCGCGGACGTCATCAAGGATGGCGAAGTCATCGGTGTCTCAGCGGAAGAACAGCTATAGCTGCGCGCCTTGTGCATCAAGAACCGCAATCTCCGGAACCAAAAAGAGATACTTGAGGCCAAGCGCCAACGTGTGTCTGCACAAGCCAAGGTGCGGCAGATGATACGCGACGAAGAGCAGAAGGCCCAGGAGCTCAAACAAGAGATCGCGCTAATGCAGCACGAAGGCCACCTCGGCCTGCAACACGGCCCACCCCTGCAACAGCGCGCACAAGTCGAAGACATATACTTCCCTCAGCGCGGACATGCCATCCCACACGCCGCAGCTTTCCAAGGTGTCAACTACCTCGATGAGCGAAGTCCCCTGGCACCACACCTGCAAGTGACACCTTGGCCCGCCAACTTCCGGGCAGGGACCTATCCCAAGTACAACGGCAGCACTGACCCAGCACAGTACATCATGAGTTATCAGGTCGCCGTTGCATCTTCCGGAGGGGACGACACCACGATGGCCAAGTCCTTCATCATCGCCCTCGAAGGCCCAGCTCTCACCTGGTACACCAGGTTGCCCCCGTTGTCCATCGACTCCTGGAGAAGCCTCCGGGACAAATTCCTGCTCAACTTCCAAGGGTACCGCCCAGACACCGACGCCTTGGCTGAACTTTCACTCTGCAAGCAGCTAGAAAAAGAGACTCTACGGGACTACTACCACAAGTTTCTGACCCTCAAGTCACAGCTGCCTTCGGTCGATGACCAAATCGCCATCCACTACGCCATCAGTGGCCTTCGGGCCGGCGTCCTTTACAGCCACTGCATCAGGGATCCGCCCAAGAACCTCCAAGAGTTGTATCAGCTATTTGAAAAATATGCCAGATCCGAAGAGCTCCACCAGCGCAAAATCGAGTCTCAGAGGAAACCCAAAGACACTTCACAGTCCAGCCGCATGTGGACGAGGCCTTCGCAGCCGGACTCCGGTCGGGACGGCCGCAATCAGCAGCAAGTGCACAACATCGCCAACCAGCACCCCGCTGGCGACGCCCCTCGCCACCAAGAATATCCCCCCAGGGCCGCGGGAACGGGGCTCGTGGTCGAGGCCGAGGACGTGCACAGCAGCCGCGCCGATTTTACTGTCTGTTCCACGGCGAATACTGCGCCCACCAAACCAGAGACTGCCCAGAGACGAAGGCCACCAGAGACAGGATGGCACGGGCGCAACCAGCCGACAACCCTAGAGTTGTCGCTCACACATATCAGCAACCCCCTCCGCCATACATCCACGGCCCCGCTCCACATCCACCGCACCACGCATACCAACACAACCAGGAAGTACAAATCGTACCTCCCCCACCCCTACCTCCACACCAGCAACAACAAAACATCCACCACCCCCAGGCCCCAAAGCAAGAGGACTTCACCGATCAGCCGTATCGCGGAGTCATTCATATGATCACTGGGGGGTCCAGCGCCGACTTCGACACGAAGCGGTAGAAGCGGGACCACTACCACAGCATCAACCACGTCGCCATCACCGGTCCGGTCGTACAGACGAAGTGGTCCCACGTGCCACTAACCTTCGACGCCCGAGACATCGATCTGCGCAGCGCCCCCCACATCGACGCCATGGTTATCAACTGCAGCGTGGCAGGCTGGGACCTGCACAAAGTCCTAGTTGACAATGGCAGCCAAGCAGACATCATTTTCCTCCATGCCTTCGACCGTATGGGCATAAGCCACAGCCTGCTCAAGCCTTCGGACAACCCATTGTATGGCTTCGGCGGCAAGGGCACGTTTCCCGTCGGCAAAATAGAGTTGCCTCTCTCCTTCAGTGTAGCACCCAATGCCCGAAGTGAGCAAGTGACCTTCGATATCGTCGACATGGTGTATCCGTACAACGCCATCATGGGTCGGGGCTCCATCAACAAGTTTGAGGCAGCCATTCACGGACTCTACCTGTGTATGAAGATATCAGGTCTGCTAGGCGCCATCACGGTCTACGGCAACCAGCAGACTGCGCGAAACATAGAACGGGACTTCGTCCCCGGACAAAGAAATGTGCACTGCCTCACGGCCCAGCGCGAGGTCCCCGCGTCCGCCAGCCCAACTAACAAAGAACTCGACAAAGCACAGCTACAGAGCAACGACAGGACCAAGACTGTCCCCCTCGACCAGGCCACGCCCAAGCAGACGGTCACCATCAGCGAAGACCTCACTTCGCATGAAGAGGAGAAACTCCTCTGTTGTTTGTCCAAGAACAAAGACATCTTCGCCTGCTCTGCCCTCGACTTGGTCAGGGTCAGTCGCTCCATCATCGAGCACAGCTTGGGAATCGACCCTTCGGTGAGACCGAAAAACAGCGGCTCCGCAAAATGTCTGATGAGAAGACAGAAGCTGCCAAGGCCGAGGTACATCGCCTCCTGGAGGCCAAATTTATCGAGCCAGTGGCCTACCCCACATGGCTCGCCAACGTTGTGATGGTGCAGAAAAAGAGCGCCAAATGGCGAATGTGCATCGACTTCACCAGTCTCAACAAGGCCTGCCCAAAGGACAACTTCTCGTTGCCTCGGATCGACAAAATAGTCGATAGCGCGGCCAGGTGCGAAGTCATGTCACTCCTCGACTGCTTCTCCGGTTACCATCAAATATACATGAAGCAGGAGGACAAGGCCAGCACCAGCTTCATAACACCCTTCGGCACGTATTGCTTCATCAGAATGCCGGAGGGACTCAAGAACGCCGGATCCACTTTCTCCCGGCTTACCAAAACGGTGCTCGAGGGGCAGGTCGGTAGAAATATATTCACGTATGTGGATGACATCGTCGTCGCCAGCAGGAGCAAGGAGGACCATCTTGCTGACCTCGCTGAAACGTTTGCGAACATGTGGGACGCACGACTTCGCCTAAACCCCGAAAAGTGCGTCTTCGGCGTTCGCTAGGGGAAAATATTGGGCTACCTGGTGTCACACCGCGGAATCGAGGCCAACCCAACCAAAATTCAGCCCATCATCAACATGACGCCCCTGCAGTCAGCAGAGACGTCCAACGCCTGACAGGCAGATTGGCCGCCCTCAACAGATTCATCTCCAAATCCGCAGAGCGAAGTCTCCCCTTCCTCAAAACTCTCTGCGGCGCAAAAGACTTCGCTTGGGGACCAGAGCAGGCGGTGGCCTTCGCCTCATTGAAACAGTACCTGTCGGAATTGGCGGTTCTTTCAAGCCCCGACTCTTCGCTACCCCTGTTGCTTTATGTTGCGGCTTCGCCGCATGCGATCAGCGCGACACTGGTTCAGGAGCAGATAGTAGAGGGCGTGATCAGGCAGTGTCCAGTTTATTACGTCTCCGAAGTGCTCACACCATCAAAATGCAATATGACGGAACTGGAAAAGATTGCCTATGCAGTTGTTATGGCTTCGCGCAAATTGCGCCACTATTTTGAAGCATTCAAGGTCCGGGTCACCTTAGACAGTGGACTCGGCGAATTGTTCAGAAACCCGGAGGCATCGGTCCGGATTGCCAAATGGGCGACCGAACTCTCCGGCTACCACATCACATTCGAGCCCAGGACAGCCATCAAGTCACAAGTTCTGGCAGACTTCGTCGTCGACTGGACTGGGCCAAGAACACAGCTGGACCCGTCCACAGAGAAGGTTTGGACAATCCATTGCGACGGCGCATGGTGCCACGCGGGGGCAGGCACTGCTGCAGTCATCACCTCACCCACCAGGGTCAAGCACAGATACGCGGCACGCCTCAGCTTTGCTCTGGAATCTGATAGATGCACTAACAACATAGCAGAATACGAGGCTGTCATCCTCGGCCTCAGCAAACTAAGGGCCCTTGGTGTCACTGCCTGCATTATCAGAACAGACTCCAAGGTAGTCGCCGGCCAAGTCGAGAAAGACTACGCAGCGAAGGACCCCGCACTTATGCAATACCTCGCGGCCATCCGTAGCCTCGAGAGACAATTCAAAGGTTTCACCTTGCAGCATGTGGACCGGGCCAAGAATGAGGAGGCCGACGCATTGGCCAAGGCTGCCTCCAGAGGCGAGTCCCTGCCCTCCGATGTGTTCTACCATGTTATCGACACGCCAGCCGTCCGCAGCCCCGAAGGGCTCCAAATAACCAATGACAGCGAGGGCCACCGCATAGTCAACCTCATTATGACCGAAGACTGGTGGGCAACAATAACCCTGTTTCTACAGGGGTACTACCATCCAACTGACATCAACGAGGCCAAGCGCCTCAAACATCGAAGCCGGGACTTCGCGCTAATTGAAGGCCAGCTTTACAAGAAGGGGGTCAGTCAACCCATGCTCAAATGTGTCACCGAGACCAAAGGCGTCCAAATCCTGCGCGAAGTCCACAGCGGTACTTGCGGCTCTCACGCGGGGCCAAGGGCCCTAGCCGCAAAGGTGATCCGTCAAGGTTTCTACTGGCCCGCAATGATCTGCGCCGCTAATCGGATCACAAGGTCCTGCGAAG
Source organism: Zea mays (assembly GCF_902167145.1). Taxonomy (NCBI): domain Eukaryota; kingdom Viridiplantae; phylum Streptophyta; class Magnoliopsida; order Poales; family Poaceae; genus Zea; species Zea mays. The sequence goes on from NC_050096.1 coordinate 116,742,475, forward strand.
CCTGCCAGAAGTTTTCTCCTAGATCAGGAAGCCCTTCGCAATTCATGAAACTAATCGCCCACACATGGCCTCTCCAGCACTGGGGCCTAGACATTGTCGGGCCCCTGCCCACGGCTCAGGGGAACCTCAAGTTCACCTTCGTCGCTGTCGAGTATTTTACCAAATGGATCGAGGCGAGGGTTGTATCCACAATAACATCAAAGACTGCACAGAAATTCTTCTAGCAAAACATTGTTTGCCGCTTCGGAGTCCCGTTCGAACTCACAGTTGACAACGGCAAGCAGTTTGACAGCCAAGACTTCAAGGATTTCTGCTTCTCCATTGGCACCAAGCTTGCCTTCGCCTCAGTATACCACCCGCAGTCCAACGGAGTTGTGGAACGCGCAAATGGCAAAATTTTCACAGCTGTCAAGAAAATGCTCCTCGACGAGAAAAAGGGCAAGTGGGCCGATTTGTTACATGAAGCGGTCTGGGCACTAAACACGACTGAGTGCAGGGCGACTGGGTTCACCCCTTTCCGCCTTCTATATGGATCGGAGGCCATGACCCCGCAAGAAATAAAACATGGGTCCCCACGGACAGTCCCGTCAGCTGTCCCCGACGTGGACGAACCCACTTCGAAGGATCTCATCGATGGAGACCACGTCTTCGCCCTACAGGCTCTAAATAAATACCAAGCCCAAACAAAAGCATGGCGTGACCACGCAGTCATCCCGAGGGAATTCAGCGAAGGAGACCTTGTACTCGTCCGGACAGCTCGGACAGAGTCCAGGGGCAAGCTGGAGCCCAAGTGGGAGGGCCCTTTCATCGTCAAGACGAAGGCGTCCCCCAGCGCATATAGGCTCGCAACGCCATCCGGCGAGGACTTGGAGCATTCCTGAAACATTGATAATCTCCGCAAGTTTTTTGTTTGACTCCTCAGGGCCAGCTCGCCCTTGTAATTCGCAAAAACAATTTTATTCTGGCCCGCACTCTTTTCCTCCCGGGGGGTGAGGTTTTTAACGAGGCGGAGTCATGTAATATACAAGTGAAAAATCCCCCGCAAAAATCTACGTCGAAAAAAGACCGCGTCAACGGTCTTCGGCATTCGACCAATACAAAGTCACCGCGAGGGGCAGCGCTAGCCACCCTCGTGTGCAACACTCCGCGCAAAAGTCGCCTAAGGGTGCAGCTAGACTAGCACAACAAGTGCGAAAAATCGAAGTCTTCCTCAAAAAGACTATCCATGCAAAAGTCACCTAAGGGTGCAGCCGGACTAGCACAACAAGTGCGAAAAATCGAAGTCTTCCTCAAAAAGACTATCCGTGCAAAAGTCGCCTAAGGGTGCAGCCGGACTAGCACAACAAGTGCGAAAAATCGAAGTCTTCCCCAAAAAGACTATCCATGCAAAAGTCGCCTAAGGGTGCAGCCGGACTAGCACAACAAGTGTGAAAAATCGAAGTCTTCCCCAAAAAGACTACCCATGCAAAAGTCGCCTAAGGGTGCAGCCGGACTAGCACAACAAGTGCGAAAAATCGAAGTCTTCCTCAAAAGACTACCCGTGCTAAGCCCTACACCAAACTGTCCGCGCAAAGACTGACTACAGGCGCGCCGGACCGACATAATAAACGTACTAGACCCAGCGCGTAACGCCTTTATAAGCACAGCCGGATGCGCGCAGGCGCACAGCCTCATCATACAAACTATAGTTACATATGTACAGTGAGGGCATCACACCTTACATCGATTCAACCTTCGGAATGATTCCCATCTCCCTATAGTTAAATAGCATTATCCTAAGCTCCTCACCCTCAAAAAGACTTCGCAACTCCCCCTCACCTACACTCGCAGCGGCCGGCGAGGACAACAATTCTTGCTTGCCAGCCCTGCCCACACGAAGTCGACCGCCATCCACCTCACTCACTCTACGCTTCGCAATCGCCCTTCTCCGCCTACGCCCAGCGCTCGGACCAGGCACAACTTCAGCATCCGCAGCACGCGGCGAAGCCTCCGCCGCTGCCACGTCCAAGGCCGCAAAGTAATCCAAGTCCTCATCCGACGACTCTTCCGTCCACTCAACCGAACTCCCAGAGTCACCAAAATCAGAAAACTTAGAAGCAGACTCATCTGATTCATTCCCAGCATCCACGGTCGAAGCCGCCAAAAATTAGCAGTAGCGGTTGCGTGCGCAGGCCCAAAATCTTGAACCTGCGCAGCAACCAAGGATCAGCAACATATACAAAATTCCCTAACTACCCAAACCCACTAAGCCACCTGTGAAGACCCAGCCGTCGTGGGATCCTCCGCTGACGGCTCCGTCGCCGTCTTCGGGGGATCCTCAGCCCTCGGCACAGCGGTTGGCGATGAGCCACCACCGGACACGGTAGCCGCAGGGGCAGCGAGGGAGCCTTCGATGGTTTCCGGGGGCGGCGCCGGGCCGACCTCGGCCCCGGCCGCCACCGGGTTCGACTCCACTTCAGGCCGCGCGCTGTTCAAAGCTCCGAAGTCCTCCACTTTCTCGTCACGCGCCGCCTGCAACACAGCACACCGATTCAGCAAGCCCACGTATAACCCACATTCAACAACACTAAACAAAAGATAAACATTACCTGATCCCTCGACCGATCGGACCGCTCCCTGACCACCTCCCGACCGTGGGGGCCCCACATCCGGTCAAAGAGGGCTCCCGCGGATTCCTTCACCACAGGGTCCTCGACCTTGTAAATCTCGCGCTCGAAATCCTCATCAGATCGGTCGAAGACCTCATAGTGACTGCACCCTTCGCGGGACAGCGCGTTCATCGCCCCTTCGCAGGTGACCAGGGAGGCAAAGGACATAAATCCCTCCACAATGGTCGGGAGCGCCAACAACTCCTCTTGCAGCCACTCGAGGCAGCGAAGGCCTGACTCTCGGTCGGGCACTTTGAAGTCAGCGGTCCGCGCGCCCAGCTCGTGGTATGAGTCCATGAGCTGTTTGCGCGTCCGCTCAACTTCCGAGCGCGTCGAAGCCTCGGCCCTCTCCATGCAGGCCTGCAGAGCGTTGAACCGCGTCTCCCATTCCTCGGCGCGCTAGCTGGCGAGACTACCCTCCACCCGCGCCAGATTGGCCTCCGCCTGCGCCGACTACGCCTTGGCGAGGGCCTGATTAGCCTCCCTCCTCTCCTCCGCCAGATGGCGCCGGAGGTCAATCCTCTCACCCTCCAGCGCGGCCACCTTCTCCGTCAGCTTGCGGCACTTGCTATCGGCGGCCGACTTTTCCCGGACGGCGTCAGCATGATGCGCCCGAAGTCTCTCGACTTCGGCAGACACAACTGCCATAAGGGCCTCCAACGCCACGCGGTCAGCGAAGTCAGCCGCCTAAAAGACAAACATAAGACCACAATCCCAACGAAAGCGGTAAAAGCCGAAGTCTAGCCCAACTTACCTGACTTAGCCGCTGCGACACCTCCCTCAGCCGGCGGGACACAGTGCCCGCTTCGTCCTTGACGACGGTGAGCGCCGAAATCTCACCACCAGCGCTAAGAGCGCTACCCTTCGCCCCAGACACCGTGTTCGCCACCGCAGGCGGAACAACAACAAGTCGCCCCTCGCCCGATCCTGCAACGTATCAATAGTCACAAAAAAACTCGGGCCAACGACTTACCAGTGAGATAATCATCCACACTAATATCAGTGTCGAAATCGGCAATGCGCTTCCCCGGCGAAGGCAATTCTCGGGCCTTCGCGGCTCCGGCCGAGGCAGACTTGGCTCCGCCGGCGCCGGCTGCCTTCACGACATCCGGCACCTTGCTGGTCCCAGGGGCGGCCGACTTCGCCGCCAGCGTCGGCTGGCTACCGCCGGGGGCGGTAGCCTTCGCGGTCCCCCGCGCCCTCTTCGGCCTAGCCTCGGGCAGCCTGATGACCGCCCAGCGCTTTTGCGTAACTTCGTGATGATCCTTGTCCATCACTGCCGACACAACAGCGGCAATATTATGTCCATAAAAGGAAACACTCTCAAGTCATGAACCATGCGAGAAGTAAAAAAAGTCTTCGCCAGCCGCGCGGGGGATAGGAACGTTCTTAGGCCACCAACCCCCGGTAACCTTCAGCATCTGCGCCGAAGACTCCCGGAGCTCAGGCGAAGACATCCTTCCCCCGGGGGCCGCGCATGTCCCCATCAATTCCATAGCAAAACTATCGGAGACCCCCAGTCCTCCATCGCAGTACCTAGCTTCCTCTTCTTAGTGGATGGGGCGGTCGCCGGCGCGGGGTCGTCTTCAGTCTCAGCCGCCGGTTTTTTCCCGCGGCGGTCGACATCGTCTTGCCCGGGATAACCGACGTACGGCAGACGGTTCAACTCGAAGACCCTATTCAAGCGATCGTTGGATCCGCGTATAACCCAACTATGCTGGCCCTCCGTCTTTGGCACGTAGCGACCAACAATCCGCACCGCCCCATCCTCCGCCTCACGCACGAACGCGGCGGGATCTCGGCCATGCAAATCCAGTGTGAAGGCGGGATTCCGCACCAGCATCCCGCCACGGGAAGGCATCTGGCGAGGGCATACTTCGCCCAGCGCCCAGCCGCGTGCCAAGGTCCACACACCATACGCGACAAACTCCTCAACCAGATCACGCCCGCTACTCAGGCCGGCCGCGCACCGCAGGGCCCCTTCGTCTGCATCCTCCTCCGCTACTTCAAACCGTGGGTACGCTGAGTAATAATGCGAACACATCTCGGCCACGGGGAGCCCCGGATGGTCTTCGACTGTGCCCTCGGCAACGTAGAACCAAAATTCCCACCAGTTGCCCCATTTATTGCGGGCACAGGGAACCAACTCAACGACTTCCATCGAAGTCTTGCCCGTCTTCGGCGTAAACGTGCAGGATCCAAATTGAGCAATCTTATTTCTGATTTTCCTTTTCTGCCAGTGCAGACAATAATACTTCGCGAAGACTTCGACCGAGGGCTGCCCGCCGAACGAAGTCGTTGCCCAGACATATTTCGCTAGAGCCACCACGGCATTTGGCGTCAGCTGGTGGACCTGGACGTTGAACCTACGCAGGACTTCTCCCACAAATCGATGTGCGGCCAGACGAAGGCAGCGAAAAAAGCCTCGAACACAACCAACTCGCCTTCTGGCTCGGGGACCTCCTCTGTCCCCGGGACACGTGCCACTCCACCGCCGAAATAACCAAGCTGTTGCATGTCTTGCACGCGGACCGAGGACATCCGCGACACGCTGAACTCCACTGTGTCACCAGCGCGCAACTCCTCTGCCGCCACATTGCTCAGCGTCTCCTCGGACGACACGTCGGCCGGCGGCGTAGCGGCAACAGATGTAATATCCCAAAAAAATGTTGTCTAAAAGTTGATCTTCGGTGCGTGGATGTGGGAAAGGGTTGTGATCCGTTGGATGCAAAGGCAAAAGTCATCTGGGGTGTCGGTTCTTTTCTCCCACAAAACCCTAGGGGGGGCCACCCCTTTTCCCTCCACCCCCCCTCTCTTGGCCGCCACCCTCCCCCATTTTTCCCTTGGTTGGGCGTCCCCTCTTCTCCCATGGCAGCCGCCCACCATTTCTTCCTCCTCCATAGATCTTTCCCTCCCTCACGCAGCAAGGATCGAGAAGAGGAGGAGCAAGATGGATTGAAGAGGAAGAGAGGATCAAGGAGATGTTCTACCCCCCCCATCTATTGTAGATTTTCTTGGGGAAACTCTAGGTAAGGATGGGATCCTTGTTCCTCCATATAATTATGTATTTTTGGAGGTTGTGGATCATGTGGATTGAAGAATTAGAGGTTGGATTAGATGTGGGGTTAGGTTTTGATCTCGAATTTAATTTCTGCAGAATGGCAGATTCGACAGTTTCTGTTCATGCCAGTTTTCCGTGGTCTTAGTGGCCTCAAAAAAATAAAAAGTTTATATATGAGTCGTAGATAAGTTGTTGATCTTTCCGTGGCCGCGAAGAACACCTCAATCGGACATCAGAACAGAAAGTTATGGCAGTTTCATTATAGCAGTTTTTCAGTCTCATAATTCTGTGCAGAATCTGTTCTCTTAAGAGTTAGGCAATTTTATCAACAGAATTAAACTGTGAGTTGGTAAAAGAAGTTGTAGATAATTTCATAAGCTTTCCAGATTGTTAAAGAGTGCATTCATATGATTTGTGAAACTCCAGTTATGTTTGTTTTACTGTGGCTGTTCCTGTTAACCTGACAAAAATGAGTGGGTCTGTTCACTGGTGGGTTTCATCTAGTAAATGGTCGAATTGGCTCTTCCAACTATGGAGACTTTTGTAGAGGGATAAAAGTTCTTACTTCCAGCAGAATTTCATAATTTTTGGTTCAGTAGTTTGGGAGATATCGAATTTTAAAATTAACCATACTGCTGTCTAAAACAGATTCAGTCAGTTATCTTGTCAGATGTTTTAGAACTTGTAGATGGCAGAATTTAATTATCTATTGAATACTGAAGTTGTAGAGTATTTTATGTAGATACTCCTAGAGTATTTGTTTGATATCACCGCTCTTTTAATTTTAAAGATACAAAATTAACAAACAGTGTTGCTGCTGTGTGGCATGTGGTTCAGGGTGGGAGTCTTTCCACTGGGTCTTGGTTTCAAGTGTAGGGGTGTTTTGTTGATTGATGGCAAATGTTTGTGAAATATTTGTACTAAGTTTTATGCCCGCTAGCAGGTGGCTACACTCCAGATCATGCCTAGTACATTTCTTCTTCTTCGATGAAGGCAAGTGAATGTAGCAGTGGTTGCTTCCGTTCTGACCTGTTATTTCTATTGCCTACACTCTAATATTCAAAAGTATTGGATTCTTTCATAATTGAACTCTATGGTGATGCTTTACTTGCTTGCATTATACTGATGCTCAATCGTATATTGATGATGATTATGATTCGAGTATGACTCGTGAGATTAATTCACACCCCTGAAGGTAAATGAAGTATTATCTGAGGTTGTATTGTATCTGAAGGTAAATGAAGTATTATTTTAGGTTGTATTGTATGTGAAGGAAGTGAAATATATTGATAAATGTAGCATGCCATATACATTGCATGATTCACTTGCATCTGAAGTTTTGTCGTGACCTATGGTCCGACCGTACCGGTACAACTTAGCATCGTACGTTGCCCGAGGAGGGGTACGATGCGGCTTCATACCCTTAGAGGTATGAAGGCAGAGGACATATGCATTGCATTCATATGCATTCATTGAAGTGGTATTTGCAGATGGTGTGGTTTTATACTCTAAGAGGTATGAAGGCAGAGGACTTACACATTGCATTACTATGCATACATTGAAGTGATATTTGCAGGTATTGTTGATGCAGGAAAGTGTTATACAACCTATTGTGGTTGTTCGAGGAAATGAGATGGCATTGGTTATTTTGGGACTATTGAGTTCTATATCTACAAGTATTTCTGATCTCAATTGTGATCCCTTTAAAATGTTGATTAATTCAATTTTTTTTGGTTTAAATATCTCGTCGAAACAATTCACTTGCTGAGATGTTTCATCTCACTCTTGCATTACTCAATGCAGGTACTTGATTCATGTTGGGAATGAGGGGAGTAGCAGCACGTCCACCTTCACTCTCATAATAACGCTGCCCAGGCACAGCCATGATTTAATTAGAAACTTCTTGTCAAAGGATGTTTGTCTTTAACTAGTCATGCACACTAGTTAATTCAATTCATGTCGTTATGGTTATCTTCCCATTGCTAGCCGATTATTAATGTCTAGTATGTTTTCTTATCATGATATCTGCTTATACTCTGTTGCTTCCACGTTTATGCAAATTTTCAAAGGAGATGCTGTCAAAGTTTTATATATGAATGTTAGTTGTGTAGTTTAGTAGCATTTCAGGATGTTTGGGGATCCTGGGGTGTTACAACAGAAGAGGAAGAGGACGGCATCGCTATGTACCGTCGGCGGCGGCGGGCGGTCTGCTTCACATGGGCCAGATCTCCGACGAGCAAGAGCAAGGAGGGCAGAAGAGCAGCGAGCGGTTTGAGAAGGCGGTTAGGGTTTTCGCGGAGCGCGGAAAGATAAAGTTAAAAACGCGCCGCCCCCCGCCCCCTTTTATACACAGGGCGCGGCGCTTCGGGAAACCCGCAATCCAACAGTACGGCGTCAATCAACGGTCATGTCAAAAACCCCCGCGGAACCACTTCGAGCGAGGGCAGCGTCTCCACCATCTAGCGACGTCTTCGGCACCAGATGACTTAGTCGAACTGGTCCCTCGAAGGGCAAATGTTGGGGCGAAGGCGAAGACGCCACCCTTCGCTCGATGCCTTCGCCGACCTCGCTGCACCAACGGAGGCAAGACGACGGGCAGACTTACCCTTCGTCCCACACATCGCCGGACGAAGACCTGTGACGAGGTCATCTCATCTTGCGACCTCGTCCAACATGGAGGCCCACGTGTGATCCGGCCCATTGTAACAGGCCCTGCGTGGCCGCTGCGCATTACGGGCCTAATTTGTAAAGGTCTCCCTGTAATTACGGTCTGTAACCCTGCTTTATGGGAATATTCCGGGGATGACCTAGGTGCCTGAGGGCACATGCGTCCTTAACACTGGACGCTGGGCACTTAGATACCTATAAATACCCCCGCACAGTGCCCTTGAGAGGCTAGATTAACAGAGTTATTGCCATCTCGAGCAAAAACCCTGTTTACATCGCTACACTCCCCCGTTGGATCAACTTGCTCCGGAGAGCGAGTTCCAACATCAGCCAAGGCAATCTGGCTCGGGCTCCCCTTTAACATGTTGCACGGGGGTCTTGTTTCTCTGAAGGTAAGTTCTAACGGACTTTGGACCAATTTATCTTCATCTTCGTCAACTTTGACGTAGAACCATTCCGATTTCTAGCCCGCCATCCACTTGCTTCGGTAGTTGATCACTGGGAACTTTGTAGTTTTGCGGTAAGCAAAGTTGTAGCAGCCAAAATTTTCATGCAAACCATCTCCCCTAGCCTTGGTTTGGTAGTGCAGTTCGTGTACTCGACAGAAACCTTCGGCGAATGGTTCCACCCCCTGGCTTCGGAGGGCCCAGATATAAACACTCAGCATAACGATAGCGTTAGGCGTCAACTGATGAAGGTAGATCCCATATTTCTTCAACACATTAGCAATCATCTTGTTCAGAGGGAATCTTAAACCAACTTTAAAAAGACTTTTGAAAACCACCACTTCATTTTTTTCCCGGCTTCGGTATAGATTCTTCTCCACCAAAATGAATCAATTCCTTCTTTGCTTCACTAAGATAGCCCAGCTTCACCATCTTAGGAAAATCAGCTTCGGAGATGGTGGACTTTCCGAAGTCTAGGTGGCTAGGCTTGCTCGGCACTTCACTGTTGTAATCATCTTCGGAATCAGTTTCTTCAATAGCAGCCCGTTCTGCTTCGGCAGCAGGGATGTCCTCCGGTGTTACCAACCCAGAGCGCTTCATTGCTTCCGAAATAGGAACAGTCTCAGTAGCTTCGGTCTCATCTCCCTCACGATCGACCCGAGCAGTAGAGCGAACTCTGGCAATTTGATTATGACTTACTTGAAATTTTTGGTGTTGACTTTTTTGTTTTTTCCGAAGCTCTTACTCTTGTGCCGAAGCAGAATCACAAGCGAGGTTTCGTCTGAGCACGATGATTAAGCTTCGGCTATGACTAAAAATTTGGCAGCAAAACAGTGCAATAGCAATGAATGTTGTGGTAACTTCACACCTACTCGTCTGTTTATATAGTGCCGCAGGTGGGAAGGTGAATCGGCAAGGTCTCCAGCACCGAACAAACAGTCACCCACACTCACTGAACGGTGGGCCACAGGGTCCGAGAAGGTGAATCGCTGGCGCGCGCGTAATTGGTGCAAGATGGGGCGCGCACGACGATTATTTTAATCGTTTCTTGCCAACAAGCTCAGGGAAGGTGTTTTTTGGATCTTCGGTGTCCCGAAGCCTAGAAGACTTTTTCACGGATCAAGCTCGTTACGAAAAACGATCTAGCACCGCGAAGGGGCTACTGTTGGGGGTATGCTTCGTAGCTGAAGATCCTAAAAAGAACACCTTCGAAAGGTCTTTTCAGAAGCAAGCGCCGAAGCTATTATCTATAAAGCTTCGGCACAAAGACAAATCTCAGGATGAAGGGTCGAACCGACTTAAAGATGAATTGACTTAAAGACCCATGATGTTTTGTGTCATTATTGTAGTCGATTGTAAAGGACATAAATGTAATTTTACGCAGGTTGCATCCTGTGCCTATAAATAGGTGAACAGTATCTCGGCACTGTTCACGCGATCCTGTAATCACTGGCACGTTACGCTTGAATTATTGCTTTCCGTCAAGGCGAAGGTATAAATGTGCCCGAACATTATGTTTTAATATTTATATATTCATATAATAAAATATATGAATATATTTTATGCTTTAAATTTCATTTCTCATCGTTTGTCGTTTTACAAGTATGATCACGAAGGTGTAATCTTCGTGATACCTTACTCGTGGCCTTCGTCCGAAGTTCATTAAATCCTTGGGGAGATAATGCTTTAGCGGACGAAGGGCATTTATGCTTAACATTTTTGTGTTGCCTTGTTCTTAATTTATAGCATTTGAGAACAAGTCCCCAACAGAATCCTTAGGTATCTCAAGCACACCCCAAGCGTTGGCCTGTGGTATCTCAAAGGAGCTACTTTTGATTTAATTGGCAATTCCGATTTGGATTATGCCGGTTGCAAAATTGATAGAAAAAGTACATCCGGAGGATGCCACTTGCTTGGGAGATCACTAGTTTCATGGACCTCTAAAAAGCAAAATAGTGTTGCCTTGTCAACCGCCGAAGCGGAATACATTGCCGCGGGTGCTTGTTGTACACAAATTCTTTATATGAAACAAACTCTTCTAGACTATGGCGTAGTTCTAGAAAAGGTACCTTTGTTGTGTGACAATGAGAGTGCTGTTAAAATTGCTAATAATCCCGTACAACACTCTCGCACCATGCACATTGATATCCGTCATCACTTCCTTAGAGATGATGTTGTTAAAGGAGATATTATTTTAGAAGGAGTGAGATCGGAAGATCAATTACCGGATATTTTCACAAAGCCTTTAGATAAAACCTGCTTTTGTATGTTGAGGAATGAGCTAAATATCCTTGATCTCAGAAATTTTACTTAATCTCAAAATGGTGATGTCAAGCTTGCATGGCATGTTTAAATTTCTTGTATTGCATCTAGGGCTTGTCTAACCTAGTTAAGATAACCGCCAACAAAGCGAGTGAAAAAGCTTAACTCGGGCTCAAACTTGACAAGTCCTAGCGTTTAAGCTTTTTGGTACTTAAAATTTTATTCACTATGCAATAGTTGGTTCTTGAGATATTCATGTGGTACTGCACTTAGGGGAAGTATTCAACACTCAATTCGTTCATGAAACCTCTAGTGCAAAGCCGAAATGCAAATCTCACCATTTGCCTATTTTCTCTAAAAACTATTAGCCTATTGTAAAGTATTTTGAAAAATATGAGAGAATATGTGAGGGTACCAGTACCTGTCCCAACAGGTGTTCTTTTGTGTGCTTATAAGTTGGGACTTGGTTTGGTTCAAAATTTCCTAGAGAATTTCAAAATTCCCTATGTCTGGGCTCACCGGACACTGCATTGTGCAATGTCCGGTGCACCAGCTGGGCGTGCGTAGATCTGTTCCTATGCTCCCCTGTCCGATGGTTGACCGGACAACTACTATGCGTTGTCCGGTGTGCACCAGATAGGCACTGTAGACTGTCTGGTGTGCCCATAACCCTTTTTTTAAAAATCTTTCCCCAGCCCGAGCCCGTCAATCATTCCTCCCCTCTCTCAACTCTGTCTCTAGCTCTCTACGATTTGCCTTCACCTCCTCACCAGCGGCGATCTCCAGTGAGGTTCTCCGGCGTAGTGCTGCTCCTGCCCGAGTTCGTGCTCCCCCTTTCTCTTGGTGAGCAACTCCTGCTACTCTTCCCCTCTCTATCTCTGTTATACACTATGCAGGGTGGTGCTTCTCATTCCCTTTTGAAAATCTTCAATTCCCTGTGAAATCTTGTGAATCCCTGTGTGCCCTTGTGTCCCTAGCACTTCCCTGCAGGTTACTCTCTCCCTTCGGGAGGTTCCACACCCTAAAATAGCCATTTCACCGTCGTTTCAAAATCCAGGTGCTCGGTGAAATGTTTAAACCACTCAAAATTGCTCAAATCGACCCTAGCTTTTTCCAACCCTCAAGACACTTCCAGTAACACTCTCGCCAAAATTCACGCCTATCCGATATCCTAGACACCGGGTATTCCTCTTTTTCCCATTTATAGCGATCATTTCTGAGTCGAGTGCCAAAATTCCGTTTTCTCCGCAAAACTTCAAACCAAGCACACACTTCACTCATATTCACTCATATATGCCTATCTGTGAAGTATAGACTCAATTCCAAGTCATTTCATGCCTCATTTTGAATTTCAAACTTCCTATGGCACAATTCATCATTCAAACGCCTTTTCGCGTCGTTTGACCCCTGTTTCTCCAAATCACTCAGTTTTTGTGTCTTAACTCTCTGTGTATGTATTTATTCACATTTCATATACTTATGACTATGTGATTGATACATGCTCACCTCTTCTGTCATTTCAGTGATCGCGCCTGCCCGTGTGCCCGTCTCCTGTCCTAGATCTTTTCTCTCTCTAGAGGTTTCTAGGTAGCTATCAGTCTATTTGAGATCTTATCGTCTACTCTCTACTTTTGCTCATCTTTTCACTCTATCATGCAACAGTCAAGTCAGGATGGTGCGGACAAAGAATGTCTCATCATCAGGGGGAGGAGACGACGAGGACACTACTAAAAAATCACCTTCTTGCAATGGGCAAAAATCGTTGCGATAGACCATAAATCGTTGCGAAAGGCACCAATTGTGATAGAACAACTACCGTTGCCTGCTGTTGCAGAAAACAGAGTGGCAATAGGCTATAGCAACAATTTTACGTTCTGTTGCAATTACTACATCTTTTGCAACGTATTCAAGTGTTGCAATAGTTCGTTGTTACAATGGACTATTCTGTTGCAATAAGTTATATTGCAACATTTACGATAGTTGCCAAAAATTCTATTGCCACAACATATTTCATGGTAATACGTGTTAATGCCACGTTTAAATCTGTTGCAAATGGCTTTGTTACCACAAGATGCTTCGTGGCAACAAAACACTAGTGCCACACAAGTGACTCATGGCAACAAGATGTATTGCAATGCAAATAATTTTGTTGCATTTGATCATTTTGCAACATAATGTGTCTCGTGGCTACATGATCTTTTTGCTATAAAAATTATCTATGGTAAGAACCGTTATAACAACAACAACAAAAATATCATAACTAATGATGTTGCAACAAGAAGAAAAGGTTGCGACTATTGAAGTCCCAACGAAATAGATCCATGGTAATTACATCTTATTGCAACAAAAAAATCATTGCAACTGAACCATACAACAACTAATAAAACCGTTGCATTTACACATATTCAAACCCACAATTTATACGACAATGCATTTTGCATTTCTATTGGGTATAAAATGTTATGCAAAAGAATTATATTTTACATCAGTAACGTCAGAACCAAAATTGACAACCATAATATTTGTCTCTTGTCTCATATATAAACTATATCCATACCATAAGTTGTAACAAATAGGTTGCACCAAATAAATAGTGGCCAAATACAAATTAATTTGATAACATAGCTCACAATCACAGCATCCTCGTACTAGCTTGGATTGTGATAACATAGATAATAAACTACTCAAGACTAGCAAATTATTGGAAGTTTTTTTGCCATCGTGTACCCCTCCATCCCCTCCATTGATGCAAGCGATGGTTAGCTAGGCTGGCGACGATATCACGACGACAAGGAACCTGTTGGAAGTGTTCAAAACAATAATTAGTAAAGCTACAATAACTTGGTTAATCATTAGTGGAAGACTACAACTGTAGTGCCTACAGCTACAACTACAACTACAACACAACTCCTAGCAAGCAGCATCAGCAGCAACCATCAGCAAGCAGCAAGCAGCAACACGCAACAAGCAGCAAGCAGCATGCAGCAAGCAGCAACAACAACACGCAGCAGCACGCAGCTAGCAGCGGCAAGAAACAAACAGTAGCACGCAACAACAGTAAGCACGCAGCAGCAAGCGTTCTACTCTATCTCTACCAGAGAAGGCAGCTGCAGCACCAGCCTAACAAGAGCGAAAACAAGCTACCAAATAAGCATGCTGCACAGAGCCACAAACATGTGTACTGCTCCTATGGTTAACTAAAATCTGTTTAGGCTACTAAAATCCATTGCATGCACAACTACAAAAGAAATAAAAATAGATTGTGGACATACCTTAAACACACTTTGATAGAGCTTCTTAAGTTGATCTACCTTGCTTCTCGCTTGCACTTGCGGATTGTACCTATTATCATATTCAGGATTACAAAAACAAAACTATCAAAAAAATGTTGTAAAACAGTTTATATGATCATAATGCAAGAACATTTGCATTCCATACACATTCGCTTCTTTTGTTGCCCCTTGCCTGCACACGTCTTGTCACAGCATTCCTTAGAGTGTAAGAGCTAATATAGTTTGTTGGCATATTGTCTTTCTTATTGTTTGTGTCTGGTGTACGAACGTTGTTTGCACTACTTGGTGCAGGTGCAGGAGGATCAGCTGGGATGAGTTCAGGAGGTTTAGTAGGGACAACGGAAGAAGGATCGATTGGAGTGGTGCTTTCACGGTTGCTCTGCATTAAACAATTGATCAAACAATTTATGTTGCAAAAGTTTCTAATAGCAATGATGGTAAAAATACAAATATCAAATTTTATACCTGTTGTGCTACAGCAGCAAGGGCAGCAACCATTTCTTGCCTCATTTCTTCTCTAAGCACTTGTCTTTTTCTTTCTTCTTCTTCTTGCAGTGCTTGCATTTTTTCCTGTAGTATTCTTTCTCGTTCTGCAACCTCACACGCAAGTTTTCATTTAACAACTGGACCTGACTTTTGAGTTCAATGTTCTTTTGGTTGGTTGCAACCGTGGCACGAGCTTGTTCGAGGAACTTTGATTCCATCACTTGACTTCTTGTTGGATATCTTGATAGGTACCCATGACCATGAAGTCTGTTTGCCTTACATCCTGTTGTTTCCTTGAATGTTGTTTGGAAAATAGCATTTTCCTCTTCTCTTGTTAGCTTAAATCTTTCTGTTTGATATATTTTCTCAACAATTTTCTCAGCTGCCTTCTCCTGAAAAGAACAATATAGTTCAAGTTAGCTCAATTCAAATAAGAATTCATGCCCAGTATTTTAAAGTATGTTTTAGTAGTAAGCTTTGTGATTTACTCACATAAATGCCACGTGAAGCCTCTTCCGACCATTCATCATTTTTACAATGAGTAATCATCCAAAGGGATAGATCGGTTGGTTCTATACCAGTTTCTGGATCTCTCTGTAATGTGAAGAATGTATCATACAAGTTTGTCATTAATCATGGAAAATAAAGTAGTGGTCATATCATTACCTGTTGAAAGCTTATTTGGGAAAAAGTTCTAGAACCCATTATATGCTTCGTTCTTTGTTTCTGACGGTTTTCCGAGTTCTGGCTGCTTATTTTCTAGAAAATAATAATAGTTGGAAATGAATTAATAAATAAATCGCTAGAATCATCCATATTATGCAAGTGCCAATCGTTAAAGTAAAGGAAATGAAACAGCAAACCTGGAATTTCTCAGATCCAAAATACAACATCATGTAATGCCACTCGACGATGTCTACATCTTCAGGCTTGTTTTTCATCCTTTCAGCATAACTATTGTATGCCTTGTATGTTGAGCTTAACGTTGATCGCCATCCTTTGTATCTCTCCTTAGCAATAGACCAGATCTTTTCATGCGCGTCCTCATTGGTTAGAAACTCCCACCTTCGCTGTTTCAGTTTTGATATAAAGAGAAGGTTAATTGTCTAGTAATTTGGGAATAGTAGACCACTAATAGTTCTAGCTAACTGTTAGGGCTCAAGTAAAGAAATTTCACATACCAGTACGTCAGAGGCTATAGAAGATCTAACATTGAGCTCTATATCTTTCCACTTTTTCACTCCAATGAGTGGTGCCTTTTTCTTTGTAAACAATACGATTTCATCCACAAAAGTGCGAGCGTTTGGTCCTACAGGACCTCCAAGCTTAGATGAAAATTCAATCTTAAGTTTGTGATCACCGTTCTTGATTCGCTTGGTGGCTGCTGCTATACCCTTAAGGGTACCACGCCCCTCCTTTTTAAAGACTCCATCGTTATCTACATATATACCAATAACATCTGAATGGGTAGAAATATTCAAAGTAGAAGATTGCAACATTTGAATAAAAAACACTCTTAGTAAAAAATACCAGGATCTCTTTTCCTATGACGTCTAGCATGAGATGGCCAATTAGCAGTAGGTTTGCTGCTGCCATGAATTTCTTCATCTGATAATATTAGGTCATCATTGCTTTGTCGTTCATACAATACTGCGGATAGCATAGGCATCAGTTACATCTCTAACAATTTGCGAAAATATACACTATATGTTAGTAGGCTGTAAATAAAAGAAATTACAGATATCTGGAAGATCGCCTTGATGCCTTAACCATTCTTTATATGTTTTGATCGTATCCTCCCTGAAGTCATCCATTAAATCTGCACTTAAACAATATGTAAGTTTAACTGTGGAAACTATAACATATCATGTATTTAATGTAATGAGTTTGACATCTTAACTTACCCGATTCTGGATTATCATGTTGTAGTATTGCAAGCCACTCCTTATATGCATCAATCGACACTTCTATAGTTTCTTCATCAACATTTGTTCGCTGCCTTGGACGCTTGATGGGAGTTATGCTTACCTCTAGATCACTGGGTGGATCTTTTGTGAGCACAAAACTTATTGTTCTCTCATCCATGTTATCAGACAGCATGGCCTCTTCTTGGTGGATGTAATCAAGTGCCAATAGCCTGGATCGATCAATGCCACATCGTTTCTTGTAAAACAAGAAGTCCCTCCCAGAATATCCAAGTTTCGATTTTATGTACACCACATTGTAAAAGGCAACATAAGCTTTATCAATATTTACTGTGACAATTTCTTTTCCAGGTTGTGCTCCAATGCAATGGAATTTCAAGGTCCATATCTCACCAGTCAACCTGCAACACAAATTTATTCTAAGCAAACAATGACTAAAATAGTGTTGTAAAAAGATTTCATTCAACAATTAAGAGGTATGAAAACAATATACTATAATTATGATCTGCGCCAAGGCCAAAGCAGTAGAGAACAATATGGGTAGATAGATTTTTACTTGTCAGGAAGATCAAAGAAGACGTTCTTCCCGGCCATAATCTCGTCCACAATCCGTGTACCAAGTTGGCTACCATTGTCGTTGGTGCACATATTAGCTTCATTGCTTGTCGGCTGCAAACCTCCTTGAGTCGTCATCATAGGTCAGGAAAATAGATGCTGATAGGGCAGGGAACAAAAAAATCATGTAAGTATAACAATAGATTGGTTTATGGAATTATGTGCAGTAATAGATGCCGACGGTAAACACCAACAAGTTTATTGAGTTCTATGATGTAAGAGCAGCAGAGGCTGCTCTTCGGTCACTGAATAAAAGTGAGATAGCTGGAAAACGAATCAAGTTGGAACCAAGTCGTCCTGGTGGAACACGCAGAAAGTATGCCTCTGATTTAGTTTTCAAGGCTATTTTCTTGTTACAGCTTCTCACCAATATTCTGAATTATATATATATATAATTATATATATATATTTATATTTGCTGGAGCTGTCATTTTGCTGTGGTTCTGGGTGCCACATTCTTATGATGATACTCTAGAGACTTATGAAGTTACTGCTTCTGATAAGCTTGGAAGTTAGATGTATAGTGCAGTGACGGCTGACTTTATTTTGAATAATTCACTTGCAATTTAAATTGTCCGTTTCTTTACTCCTTCCGGAGTCATTTAATGTGTGTGAATCTACATGTCTGAAATTGAGTTTTCGGCACCAAGCTGTTTCACTTACTTTTCCTACATGTGAATTTTTCCCATGTAGTTTACTGATCATTACTTATCTGATATTTTTAAATTTTTTATAATGTAGTTTACTGATCTGATATTTTTTTTGTTTTCTTATGACTTAGCTTGATGCAGCAGCTTGGTCACGATTTGGACCAAGAAGAGCCAAGAACCTACATACATTCTCATGTTGGCTCACCTATTGCTAACTCTCCTCCAGGTACTTCTGTTGGAACTAGTTTTTGTATAACGCTGCCCCCATGTATTTTGGAGTCAATCCCCCTGTATATAAAAATTAATTAAGTTTTTTTCCCTAATCCTTGTGGCAGGGGCATGGGCTCAATACAGTAGTCCAACAGATAGCAATATGCTGCAAGCTTTCACCAGATCTCCAACTGGAAATGGAATGAGTCCTATCAGAATTCCTTCCCTGATTTCAAATGCTCCAAAGATTGCTCCTATTGGCAAGGATAGCAACCGGTCTAAGTATGATCAAGTGTTTTCAAATGGTAACCAGTCCCTGGGAGCTGCATTTCAGCACTCCCACTCATACCAAGATCACAACAGTAACCAGGAATCGGGGGAGGTCTAAAGCCATATTCAGAACTCCTGGGCATTTCAGCACTCCTGGGACTTTATCAGGGCCCCAGTTTCTCTGGGGCAGTCCAAAGCCATATTCAGAACATTC
This sequence comes from Zea mays, assembly GCF_902167145.1. Taxonomy (NCBI): domain Eukaryota; kingdom Viridiplantae; phylum Streptophyta; class Magnoliopsida; order Poales; family Poaceae; genus Zea; species Zea mays. The sequence continues at coordinate 116,761,222 of NC_050096.1, forward strand.
AAAATCCCCTATTTGGCATCCACCAGGAATCGGGGGAGGTCTCCTTCTGGGCATGGCTAATCGTGCTTCTGTGAATCCTGGTTCTTCTCTAATTGGAAGTCTGACAGATAACACACAACAGCAAGATCCAAAACGCACAACAGCAAGATCCAAAACGCACAAGCCAAAACAGTAACCAGACCTGGCACCGACGCGTGCAAGCTGCCGACAATAGAGAAAAAAAAGAGACAGCCGATGCTTCAGAGATGAACGACGGACCAGGGAGAGTGTGTGCCGGTGCGTGCCTGCTCGGTCCCAGGTCGGCCTGGAGAGTGGAGTCGAACGACGGACGGAGAACAAAGATTGGGGGACGGAGCTCGGAGATTAGGAATGGAGATTGGGGGCGGCGCGTACCTCAACCTGAAACCCGGACGGGCGACGGCTGATGAAACCCTTGCAGTAGAGCAGATTAGGAAGGAGGAACGAGGAATGCCTGCCCTTGCGCCCTTCCTATTTGGGAACGTTGCCTGGATGAAGAAAGGTGTAATTGTTGTGAATAATGCTCGTTAATATGTTTTCTTTGTATTATTGTTTTTTTGCAGGCAAGTCTACACTTACAGATTCCCTTGTGGCAGCTGCTGGGATTATTGCCCAGGAAGTTGCTGGTGATGTTCGCATGACTGATACTCGTGCAGATGAAGCCGAGCGTGGCATCACAATCAAATCTACTGGTATCTCTCTTTATTATGAGATGACTGATGAGTCACTGAAGAACTACAAGGGTGAGAGGGATGGTAACCAAAACCCTCTTTGGACCCCTTCAGTAGAATCAGACTCATGAGTCACTGAAGAACTGCAAGTTGGCCGCCCCCGCACCTCCGGCGGCATAATCCCTGGCGGGGCCAAGTGGCTGCGCGTTGCGTGATTCCACGCCCCAGCACATCGCGAACGAGCCCCGCCCGCATCCGCAACCGCGCGCAGCAGGCCCCGCCCCGCGCCACGACGCGACCACTGCGAACGAACGGGGGCCCGTCGTATGCCCGTCCGCCCGCCCGTCAACCATCCGTGTTGTCGGTACGAGGAGATAAGGCAGGCAGGCAGAGCAGTAGAGCACGATGGAATGGAAGGAGGACACGTGCGTGCGTGCGTGGCCGTCGCGGTCGCGGAGCTTGACCCAGGCCGATCGAGGGGAGGCTGGGAGCCCGCGACAGCGAGCGCCGGGATTGTGTCTGAGCTAGCCAGGCCAGCTACCACTCGCTTCCGCTTTCCCTGACGGACTTTGCCCAGGCCCCAGGCGCTCGTTTCTCTCTCGCTCCGGGTGGCTGGCTAGAGGCTGCTGGCTTCTGCTGGCGCTAGACTGCTAGTGCGCTGTGGCGGACACATGGCGATTATTCGTAATAGCCAATAACACTATATGATAAAATTAAACAAGACCATAAATAACTTTCATAGAATTCAAGTTCTATATCAATACATGATACAAGTTCAATGTATAGATAAAAGAATCAAACTTATCACTAAATTCATAATAACCGAATCAAAGTCGTGCGTGTCGAATGTTGATCTTCTTGAAGGCATGGGCGCCAAAAAAGGGGTGGGGCCACGCTATTTCGCAGTTTGAGGGATAGGACTCGCTGGTTCGTTAAGCTTGCCGACCATCGAGTACGGGTTGCATCATTGCGACGAGTGAGCTTGTTGGATGGTGTTGGGGTCTTCATCTTCCGAAGGTTCTCAAAAATACGGCTAACATGTTTTTCAAGTATAATATACTGTCACAGGAACCTTCGGCCTTGAGATGAAGGTGCGCATGGTATGAAAGGCGCAATCTGGTAGAAGGACGAACCAGTTCCGAAGCTACGGATGGAGAAGCTTCGGCTTAACAGTGGAAAATGAAACCGACCTAAACACTTGCACTTTTCTTTTTCTTTCTTCTTCTTCTTGCAGTGCTTGCATTTTTTCCTGTAGTATTCTTTCTCGTTCTGCAACCTCACACGCAAGTTTTTGATTTAACAACTGGACCTGACTTTCGAGTTCAATGTTCTTTTGGTTGGTTGCAACCGTGGCACGAGCTTGTTCGAGGAACTTTGATTCCATCACTTGACTTCTTGTTGGATATCTTGATAGGTACCCATGACCATGAAGTCTGTTTGCCTTACATCCTGTTGTTTCCTTGAATGTTGTTTGGAAAATAGCATTTTCCTCTTCTCTTGTTAGCTTAAATCTTTCTGTTTGATATATTTTCTCAACAATTTTCTCAGCTGCCTTCTCCTGAAAAGAACAATATAGTTCAAGTTAGCTCAATTCAAATAAGAATTCATGCCCAGTATTTTAAAGTATGTTTTAGTAGTAAGCTTTGTGATTTACTCACATAAATGCCACGTGAAGCAACATAGTATGTTTTAGCTCACATAAATGCAACATAGTATGTTGGTAAGTAAATACTTGTTGGCTGGATATAGTGTGAACAATATAGTGTGATTTACTCACATAAATGCAACATAGTATGTTTTAGCTCAATTCAAATAAGTTTTGACTGGATTTTTTAGCTTAACATATAACTCAGGGAGACATGCGATTTTGGGGCGATCAAACTGTTGGTAAGTAAATACTTGTTGGCATGTTGCTCTTCTTTTAGCTATAGCTGACCCTAATTTTTCTTGGTTGAGGAAACTGTAGTTAGTGATAGCTCAGTATTCTGTGTGTAGAAACCTGTATAAAGTATTGGACATGTATTTCATAGTTTTTATAACTTATAAGGCTATATAAGTCACAGATTAACTCTTCAAAGAATTATACAACAAAGAAATCAGCTCAGAAATGGGATCTTTGCATTTTTAGTCTTGCTCATTAAGACAATAGTGTTAATAAGGTGTTAACTTAGGATTGCTCATTTTTTAGTATTCCTGTATGACTCATGGTTTTCTAGAGAAAAATATTGGACCGTTACAATAATGCTAATATGGAGTTAATCTAGGATTGCTCATTTTGAGTATTCTTGTACGACTCAACTAGTAGAAGCTTAAGCGTGTAGATCACTCTCTCAATGAAACCTAACTGAATTGTTTCCTCTCCATTTTACAAGGAGGGAACAAGCATCAGAACTCAGCGACAGTGGATTCCATTTAGTTTGTATGGTACATATCTGTCTAACTTTTTCACGTGTTTTTCATAAACAAATATAGGTTTTGCACTTTCCTCCCACACCACATAAACATTTTAGTTAATATATTAGCTGCCCTAATTACTTAAAAATTGTACCATAACACAAATGAGTTATTTAATAGGATTAAAGCTATTTTATAGAGGAGTTGGAAGAAGAAATAGATTGGTGCAATTCATAAATCCAACCAAAGAGGAAAGATTATTACAGCAACAGTCATTTGAATGAAATACCATAGTATTACAACCACTTTCCTTTTAAAAAAGAAGAAATAGATTGGTGCAATGCATAAATCCAACCAAAGAGGAAAGATCGGTCAACGCGACGTGTTGGGAAGCGACATCTGGCGACGTGACCTATGGGTGAGCGGCGGTCCGATGGTGGAGGCGAAGGTTGTGTCACATGTATTGGATCTGGCTGCCTCGTTGCAAGGGAAATAAAAAAGAGCACGCCGGACCTGACTAAATTACTAAAAAGAGCACACTGGATAGTAAGTAACTAAATTTAGCAAATCCATTTGAAGAACTATTAGAATGTGTTATGCAAACTCGTATTCTTGCTTTTATCGTAGAGCAAGAATCCATGAATTTGGTGATTGTTATGGGTAAACACACTCGGAAGCGGTCGGCAAACAGTCGACAAACGGTCGGTAATTCATAAATATCAAAAATAGAAATAACATTGTGTTTTTGTTTTAAAATTTCCATTTCCTCTTCTCAGACTAACAGGAAACGAGGGAGTAACAACAATACTCATGTTTTTAATGTATCGAGGAGGACGCGTGCAAGCACACACGGAGGCAAATCGATCGCCATCGTGGGCATCGAGAGTATCGACGCATCTGCCTGCTATCTTCATCAGTCTATCTCGACCCATTCCCGCGAGCCGTCCCCCTTCCCTCTTCATCCGCTCGCTCCGTCTCCCGCGCTCCTGCCATCCCCTCCGGCCACTCCGACCTTCCGTGGAGGGAGATTCCTTGCCCGGTGGGAATCTCAGGGCTGATTTGAAGACTGCCGGCAAAGATCCATCGAGGAGGCGGCGATTCCATCCCGAATCACGACATCCGGCCTAAGCGAAGGAGCTGAATAGGCGCGCATCACCCTCGTCGTCCTAGCCGTCACCGGCTCCGTGAGTATCGCTGCTCCCCCTCAGAACCCCCAAAGCCGATGTTGCTTGTGTAGTCTGCTAATCTGGCTCTTCTTTTTTTTGGAGATTTGAATGTACCTTCAGTTGCTAGTCCCCGAACCCTATCCCTCCACCGTCCTCAAGGTGCAGGTCCACCTGATGCGACACAACTCGCCTGCCGAGCTCGACGTCCCATCGTCGGCTTCCTCTCTCCAGGGTCCAGGCAAGTCCCCGAACCCTATCCCTCCGCCCGTCCCTTAGAGGGGTAGGAGCATACGTATCATCGTCTTTTGCAATAACTAGTAACGGTTGCGCGCCTCGCGTGCGTGGATAAAAAATTGCACGCATGGATAAAAAGTGTACATGGATAAAAAACGTAATGTAAATGATAATTACAGTATTATGTCGTTTAGAAGATGTGCATACACATTTTGCAATTGTAGAGATAATTCAGTAAGTTGTTCATACACATTTTACAAAGGTAGAGAAGGGGCTAATTCTGTCTTTTTCATCTTCTGAAATTAGTTTCTTATATTTACACAATTTCTTCTAAGGTTAAACATGAATACATCCATAATTATACCGTGTGCATAAAATAAGCACCTTAGAACTTCATAGAGTGTTCATGTAGAAGCCTAGAAGGCAATATCTAGTTTTGGGAAGTTTTTTTGGTAGTTTCTTTTCGGATGCGTAAGGGTTCTTGCTTGAACCTGTTGATGAATGATCATGAAAAAATAGTGAGGTGCTATAAATTTTACTTATGGACTATTTAGTCAGGTAGCCCATTTCAAGAGTTTGAGAGTATTGAGACTCTACGAAAAAGTTATACATAAAAAGCATGATAGATGCACATAAATATTAATTTAAATTCGTAATAAGAAACAAAAACACGTGCACAGAAATAATAATACCAGAAGAACAAAATTTCTGGTTAAATGCCAACAACAACAACAATGTGATCTTTTAACTACATATTGAAATTTTCCTGTCAAGCATTGAATGTGTACAACAGTGAGCGCTTGCTTTGAAGCGATATCCGTATATATAGCATCACACAACGCATACAAATACATTACACGCTCAGTAAGCTAGTGCATCATAGTATGATGTTGCACGTGGATTTGGTACGTTTTTTTTGTTGGGTTTCTTACAAAAGGTCTTCATTATTTCAGTGTATAGAAACTTTTGAAAGTGAGTCTATACTACACTGTTTGAGATTGTTATATACTTCCTTGTGTTGTAACTTTGATTGACTTAATATAAAGGAGAAAAGATGTTTTAGTGTATTAGGATTGTGTTTCTAGTTTATTTTGAGTCGGTTTGTAGCATATTTTTTTAGCTGGTTACAGTTTGTAGCATATTAAAGCTTTGTATTGTTTGCACTGTGATATATACCTCAGTAGTTGGGCATTATTGAATATATGCTGCCATAGAATTTAATATAAAGTTTATCTTCAATCTAATCTTATACATATGAAGAAGTCATAATTTCCTTTTTATCAAAAAAATCAGCCGTTGTCCACTAAAGTCATGACAACCAAAATCTACTGATCAGAACTGGATATGTAATAGCTACGCGATTGTACGTGTTTGCCTCAATTTAGTGTGTGCCAACCTCGGATAACATCTTTCTCGTATCCAATAGTCTGTGACTTTTCTTTTAAACAAAAAAATCATCATCGTTTGCGTCGCGTGACGAGTCCACAGGTGCTACATATCCATCATCAATGTATGTGTTGTCTTCTTCGTCCTCCTCATCTGCTAACCCAATATCATGTGATTCTTCCACAAATTCAGCAAGTGCTTTCTCAATGACACAAGCATCACCGATTACACCTTCCATGTCAGACCTTCTCCACTTCACCAATACTTCATCGCTGCTTGAAACACTCATGCCTTCGAATCCCACGTGCAGCGAATCAAGATCAATTTCTGAATTTTCAGATTCTGGCATGGCGAACAGATTTCGGGGATTCATTCTTACAATAGTGCACCAATCTTTTTTCTTTGTACCATTGACATAAAACACCTGCTCAGCTTGTGAACCAAGAATATAAGGCTCATCTAAATAGCACAACCGAGTTTTATCAATATCAATAATTCCATACTGATCCCTTTGGTAGCCTCGTCCTTTGTTCTTGGCAGTAGGAACATGGAACCAGTTGCACTGAAAGAGGAAAACTTCCTTACCTTGAGGAAAATCTAGTGCAATAATTTTTTTAATCACACCATACCAGTCAATATTACCAGAGCTTTCATCTCCTTTCACAACAACACCACTATTTTGTGTGCATAGGTTCTGCTCTATCTTTTCTGTACGAAAAAGAAATCCATTGATGAAGCATCTGTTGAAAACACGAGCCCGATGGTCTGGTCCTTGTGAAAGTGTGTAGAGCAGGTCACTTGTCTTCCCTTGTTGATTTAGTTTGCTGATCTGCAGCCAACAAAACATGTTTAAGTTATTTGCAAATATAATACTGAGTAGCAGTTAGTGGATGACATTACAAATAAAACAAATTACTCATAACCCACCTTTCGCTCGAACCAGCCTACAAATTGTTCCTTGTGCCTTTGATCAACATTCCGTGTACTTAATTTTTTTAGTTCGTCCATATGCTCGCTACAATATTTTAAAAGAGGGCTTCAGGTAATTCAAATTCTATGAAACATGCCAATGCATAGTATCAAAATATAGATTTTGAAATAAGATCTTACTTTATCCATGGAGTAGCCTCATCACAGTTTTGTAATATGTAGTGCCTCATTCGTTGCAGCTCACTCCTAGAAAGTGACTCGACAGTGAATCCTTTCTTAGTGTAGTCAATGTTGGCAAATACGCTTAAGCCAGATGGTGGTTCATTCACAGCAGCAGCTTCATGACGGTCTGCATGATTAAGCTTGGTTTCCACATCTTGCAAGAAGCGACTGCAAAATGTCATGCACTCCTCTAATATATATCCCTCAGCTATCGAGCCTTCAGGGTGCGCTTTGTTCCGTACATAGGCTTTAAGAGTACGTAGATATCTCTCAATTGGATACATCCATCTATAGCACACGGGTCCACCAAGTTTAGCCTCTTCAGCTAGATGAATTGACAAATGAATCATTATATCAAAAAAGGCTGGTGGGAAAATCATCTCAAGCCGACAAAGGGTTTCAGGAATCGAGGTGCTCAACTGCTCTAAATCTTCAGCACTCAACTCCTTTGAACATATTGCATTAAAGTACCTACTAAGCTGAATCAATGGAAGAGCAACATTTTCTGGCAAAACATTGCGAACTGCAATGGGTAATAGTTTTTGAAAAATAACATGACAGTCATGAGTTTTTAGACCAGACACCTTACACTTGTTCACATCCACACTCCTCTTTATGTTAGAGGCATAACCATCAGGCATCTTCACGCCTTCTAGGAATTGGCATAACCATATCATCTCATCCTTACCCAATGTGTAAAGTGCTGATGGCAAGGTGTATTTTCCATTCCCGAGCACAATGTGTTGATCCTTCCTGATGCCTAAATGCTCCATGTCAAGTCGAGCCTTCTCGCCATCCTTAGATTTCCCTTCCATACCTAGCAAAGTCCCCAATATGCTGTCACAAATGTTTTTCTCAATGTGCATCACATCCAAATTATGCCTTACGAGCAATTTTTCCCAGTATTGTAGTTCAAAAAAATACTCTTTTTCCTCCAATTGTGCCATCTAGTTTCTTCCTCACGCTGCTTCCTTTTCCTTGTAGACTTCCCAAAAGTGATTTGCTCAAAACTTTCATACTGTTGCAGAACCCCTTCACCACTCAATGGCACTGGAGGCTCCCTTGTTTCCACAGTATTGTTGAAACTGGCCTTGTTCTTGCGCCACCTATGATCCATAGGCAGAAACCGACGATGTCCCATGTAGCAATGCTTGGATCCACATTTCAACCATAAGAAGTCGGTATCCTTGTGGCAGTATGGACATGCAAACTTGCCTTTTGTGCTCCAGCCAGATAACATCCCATATGCTGGGAAGTCATTAATTGTCCAGAGAAGAATTGCTCTCAAATTAAAATTCTTCTTCTCCTTGGCATCCCATGTCTCAATACCTTTTCCCCAAAGGTCTTTGAGCTCATCAATCAGAGGCTGCAAATATACATCAATATTGTTTCCTGGAGAGTTTTTACCGGGTATCAACATTGACAACATCCAGAAAGGTTGTTTCAAACACAACCAAGGTGGCAAGTTGTAAGGGATTAAAATGACAGGCCATATAGTGTACGCAACATTGACCATCCCAAATGGATTGAAGCCATCAGATGCAAGACCCAACCGAATGTTACGAGGATCAATAGCAAAATCTTTGTATATGTTATCTACATGCTTCCATGCCTTAGAGTCAGTAGGGTGCCTCATTTTGTTATCTTGGACTAAGCCCTCCTTGTGCCAACGCATATATTCAGATGTGGTCGAATTCATATACAACCTTTGCAATCGAGGAATAACTGGGAAATATCTTAGGATTTTCCGCGGGGCATGCTTGTTGGTTGCCTCCTCATGATGACCAGAAATCGTTGGTTGCCATCTAGACTCACCACATGTTGGACATGTATCCATGGCTGCATATTCTTTCCGAAACAACAAACAATCATTGACACATGCTTGTATCTTTTGGTAGTCAAGGCCAAGATCATGAATAACCTTTTGTACTTTATCCAATGTGTCCGGAACACGGTGGCCTTCTGGGAGAACAAGCCGAAACAACTGAAGTACGGCCGCTAATGCACTTTTACTAAGACCAAACATGCATTTAATCTGAAAGAGCCTTACTATAAAAGATACCTTAGTGACCTCCTTGCAACCTGGATACAATTCCTTCTTTGCATCTGTTAATAGATTAAAGAATGCCTTTGCTTTTGCATTTGGCTCTTCATTAATATTTCCTATGATGTCTTCATGTATAGCACCACTGATTAGCGTTGAAACTAGTTCGGTCACAGAACCACTGTCACCTGTTTCATCATCATTGACAACTACTGCAGCATTGCCCTCATCTGAATCATTTTCTTGGTTTCCTTCTTCGATGAAGCTCTCATCAAACCCTCTAATAACCAAGTGACTTTGAACCTGAGATTGTGTTCTGTAGGACATGCATCGACATCTTGAACATGGACATGGTGCAGTTTCTCCTCTAGCAGTGCCACCAAATGTAGTTTGTATGAACTTTCTGAAATTTGTTTGCCACTCATTTGTCGTGAAGTGCATGCGCATCCAACTCCTACTATTCTGAGACATGGCTTTCTAGTCAAAGATTAAAATCACCAGTCGAGCCTTGTAACAAAAAAACAAAGTTAAACTGATTTTCAGTCATAACCAGTATTGAGCTTTAAAGTTTAATGATAAGTTATTAATTCATGCAATATGTAGTCACTAGCAACAACACAGTTTTCAAAATCCTATTTACTCTCCTGTTAGCAAGTTGACATGAGATGTTTGTGGTATATATGTAGATAACTTGATGTGTAGCTGCTAAGTGATTTCCAGCCATTCAAATGTTATTGACAACTGGAACCCCTCCTTGATGTGTAGGTATTTTGTAAATCATAACTTGATGTTATTCATATATATATGCTCACCTATATACTTCTAAATAATCTCCTTGATGTTGCCCTTTTAATGCCTAGAACCTGCACCCAAGAACCAAGTCAAATATACTGGAATCAAACTGTCCTCAATTGCTGACTGACATCAGAGCGATCTAATATTCCATCTTACTTTTAAATTGCCAACAATCATAGAATGCAGAGCAAATTATAAAATTTTAGTGTGCAATCATGTTGAGTTTGAAAATGATGAAAATGATTCCAGAAAAACGCCAAACATGAACAACAAATGATGTTGATTCCATGGCTTCAGTTAGTTTTTCTTTGTACGTTTTCACCCTTTTATTAGATTGTGTTATGGTGTGAAATTATTGCTCAATTAGTTCTTATCATTTGTAGTTGGGGGTCATATCTTTTCTTTAAGTGCACTCCTAAAAATAACACATTCATTATTCTAATTATGTTGCATGCTACACATTTAACATTTACCTTGACCTTATACACCTAAACACCCTGCACCTTTGTAGATCTCCTGATTTCTTTTTATTGACCTTGTACACCTAAACACCCTACACCTTTATCAGCTTTCTTGGCTTCAAGATACCCGGCTACTCTTGATGCAACTTTGTTTGAATTGCCAACAATGTTTGTTTTAGATTCCTATAGCTGACCTTACTGCCAAGACAATTGACCTGTATTGGGGATCTCATTGCTGTCCACCTTGTCATGTCTTCACCAAACAACTCAATGAGGTGTATAATGGCATTAGGGTGATTTTTTAGTAGCTGGCACTGTTGGCATCACTTGGGATTGGTTCATTATCTGCTAGCTAGGGAAACTGAAGCCATAGAAAACATTACAATTTGTGACAAGGCCTGTGATTTAATAACGCAATGTAATACTATCTAATTCCATATATTTGTTACAAGGTCTGCCATCACTTGCTTATTTGTTGCTATCCTTATCCTGCTAATTATTGATTTGATCATTACCTGTCACCTGATGGTCATGTATCATGTTTTCTCTTGCAGTGAATCTTTCTATGTGTTGGCAGATAAACTGAGCAGTGAGGGGTCTTGATGGTAGCAGAGTAGGTCCTTGCTGTGTTGGAAGGTAAACTAAGCAGTGAGGGGTCCTGACGTCTACAGAGAGCATTGAGAAAAGGCACATGAGGGGCAGTAAGAGGACAACTGGTCCTACTGTTGTTGGAAAATAAATTGAGCAGGTGCTCGTGGTGGCTATAGAAAAAGGCACGAGGGGCGGCCAGAGGAGAGCAGTTCCAGGTGTGCGTTGGAGAGTGTTAATTACCTGTGTGTGTACCTGAGGCCTTTAGTTGTACACCACGCCTTTGGAGGTTTCTATCGTCCTAATTAATCGACCCACAGGCGGTAGCGGCTTGGTTGCTATTTGTAAATTACTTTTGGAGGCCGCTCGTTGTATATATGTGACGATGTTTGGAAAGTGTTGAACATTTCTTACACTGTCGTGATACTTTTCCTTGTATTAGTTTCTATTTTTGGAATGCATATATATATATCAGTTTTGAAATTATCTAGAAAGAATTGTTTGCCTTTACTTTTCCTTGTATTAGTTTCTATTTTTGGAATGGATGTATATATCAAATTTGAAATTGTGAAAAGAATTATTTCCCTTTAGAATATCAAACGTTTCTTACACTAACGTGACATTGCTTTTGCACATATATAACAGACTTGAAATCTTTATGCAATATCTAATAGTTTCAACCTTTTGCAATGAAAGGATAAATTATGGCAACAAATTAAATTAGTTGTGAATTGACAAACAAATTGCAATCAAATTATTTTTGTTTGCAAATGGCAACAACATTTTGCAATGAAATTTAAGTTTATCGCAACAAAGAAAATATGTGGCATAACCGCCATTGCAGCAACTTTTCTAGTGGTAGCAATAACATTGTTCTCTTGCAACGAAAGTCATCACTATTGCAATGTACAAAAACAGTGGCGAAAATGTGCATATATTGCAACTAGTTCTAACGGTTGTGACAACAACTATACATAATGCAACAAATTTACTACTGTCGCAATATCCAGTGTGGCAATACGGTGCTTGTGCAACATCTTTTCTAGTGGTAGAAATAACATCTTTCTCTTGCAACAATACTTATGATTATCGCAACACACAAAAGAAGTGGCAAAAAATGTGCATATATTACAACCACTTTTAAAGGTTGTGGTAATATCTAACACCTATTGCTACAACTTTAGTGTTGTTGCATTATCCGGGGTGGCACTAGGGTAATTTTGCAACAACTGTTCTAGTGGTAGCAATAACACATTACTCTTGCAACAAAAGTCATGGTTATCGCAATGCACAAAAATGGTGGCAAAATGGTCCATATATTGCAACCACTTTTAAAGGTTGTGGCAATAACTAACATCTAATGCAACAAAAATATTGTTGTTGCAATATCTGTCGTGGCATTAGGGTGATTTTTTAGTAGTGGGACCCTCCTCGCCCCTTGAGGCAGGTCAAAGGCAAGACAGTTTACCTTGAGCAGCAGGAGGGCAGAAAGAAGGGACGCATGGACAGAGCCGCTCGTGCAGCACTTGCTGCAGCAACAGAGCAGGCTGAGCAGGGAGGCTAGCTCCAGATTTCCTCAGATCAGATAGCCTATCGAGTTCGTCGCCTTGTGTCTCAGCCTCGCTCCAGTGCTCCCCCCACTCCTTCCGCCATAGCTTCCACTCCTCCTCCCACTTCACCAGCTCTTGTTGCTCCAGAGCCATCCACTACTTCCGTTGTACCCACCACCTCCACCACTCTAGCTTCCACTGCTCCCTCTCCCGCTCCCGTTTCCGCTCCGCCCATTCCACCACCTCGCTTTAGGGAGCATGATGAGACTGAGGTAAGACCACTGGCTGTCGATCCATGTCTGCTTGACCTTCAGCATGCTACTACTTCCTAGGTACGTCGGTTCAGACACGTACTTGTGGAGTCTTGGTTGCTAGCTCAGAGAGACCCAACAGCAGCACCACTCTTCAGCACCAGGACTCAGGAGTCCTTCTTCAGGGCGCAGCTGTCAGCTCAGATTGTTTAGAGAGCGCATCGACTTTTGGATCTACCTGCTTTCTTGTTAGCCGTCGGTGCTAACTCAGAGGGTCACCTTACCTATCTACCAGGTTTGCTTCCACTTCTGACCGCGAGTGGCAGATATATTGTGGAGTGGCTCAGAGTGTTCTATGCCACTGTTTGGATTGACCCTGACCATCAGTGGATGAGGTTCTGTTTTGAGCGAGAGGATGTCACTCTGCATGCCAGTCAGATCAGACAGCTCTTTGGATTTTTAGAGTCGTCGACTAGGCTCCACAGCCTGTGCTGTGGCACTTCGGATCCTCCCCGTCGCCCTCATGGCGGAGTTGCACCCGCTACAGCTCACGTCGCTGCCTTGTTCAGACCGCCTTTCACACCTGGGTCGCGACGTGCAGCGAAGTTTCTATATGAGATGATGCGACGTACCTTGCTACCTTGGATGGGATACAAGGAGGCCACCACTCACATTCAGCTATGGCTTCTTGGTGCCTTGATCTCGCATTCAGAGTTCGATGTGGTTGATTTCCTTATTTGTGAGATCGAGGACACAATATTGGATGGTCTTCGTGCTCGCCGTCATCTGCCATATGCCCATTACCTATGCTATATCTTTGTGCAGCTGATCAGGCCTCCTTTGTTCTAGGGCACCCTCGAGGCCTCTCGCCTCTAGTTTGGCTTCTATTGTACAGCCCCTGTGGACCCAGTTCCCGTGCCAGATCCAGTGTCAGATATCAGGGCTGAGGATGAGGCTCTCAGACCATTCGAGACCTAGGGTGTCATTGTTGATTCTTCTTCCGATGATGATGAGGACCTGGGGATCCTACCACCGCCTCCTATGCCACCTCGCTCACATGATCACAAGGTTGGTAGTTCTAGTGTTGCTCCTGCTACCCCACCAGCTATTGACCCTGCTCTGGCCACTATCCTTCAGTCTCTTACGCAGCAGCATGCTCATCTGGCAGCAGAGCAGGCTCAACAGGCAGCTATCCAGCAGCAGATGTCCGAATTCATGCTCTCCATGTTTCAAACTATCCAAAACTGTCAGGACACCCTTCAACAGCAGCTCTTGGCAGACAGGCAGAGCACCGGGCACTCATGACGCATATCCTTCAGCACACCGGTGTTCAGCTCCCACCAGTGCAGTCTACTCCTCCTCCAGCTCTTCAGGCTGCTGTCGTTCCCGCACTTCAGGCAGGACCCCCCACTCCCCTTGTTTGGTCCTACTATCACTCCGCTCAGGCCGATCACATTGGATTTCTCGTCACCGGTAGTCGGACCCGTCAGTGCTTAGCCACCAGTGCCATCAGTGCCTGCTGTTACCGCTGCTGTTGTGGCAGTGTCTGTGACTGCACCAGCTCCGGCGGATCTTGCATCGTAGCCTACGTCAGAATCAGTACCAGCTCCAGCTTCTACTGCAGATCCTAGATCCGAGACTGACTCTGATCCTCATCTTGTGTTTGCATTTCTGCCTCGACCACGACCTGATGTGCCCTCGCCTCCTCCTTCCTCTTCTAGTATGTAGGTTCGGGTAACCCTTTTGGTGTTTGACGCCAAAGGGGGAGAGATATGAGTTGTGAGAGCTAGAGGGAGTTAGGGAGTTAGTTGAGAGTGCCTTTTGACATTTTGATGTAATATATGTGCTTGATACTCTCTGTGCTAGCTCCACTTTTGTATGGCGCTTACCTCACAAACTCTATGATATTCTCTCAATGCTTGTTATTGATTGTGTGTGTATTATGCTTTCACCTGAGCTGTTATCACCAGTCGTTCAGTTCTTGTTCATGTATTTCATTCCATTCTTATATGAACAAGAAACTTACATTGTGTATGCGCCTATACTTACTATTCTTTTACATTACTCTTTCTGTCAAAATTGTTGAAGTATAACTAACCATCTTTTCTATTGACAAAAAACAAACAAACTACTCTCACACTCGTGTAGGGTTGTCATCAATCACCAAAAAGGGGGAGATTGAAAGCATCTAGGCCTCTGGTTGGTTTTAGTGATTAATGACAACGTAATATTATATGTGACTAACGTGTGTTTTGCAGAGCAAATGGTAAGTTAGGTCACATTATAGGAAGTTGTACTACAACGGTGAAAACAATCCCTGAGATGAGAACTTGAAGCGACGGCTGAAACGACGAATCAAAAGATGAATGTCTTCATATTCCGAGTGTCGAAGGAGTTACGGACACTCGGTATAGAATTAGGTCTTCTATTCTTATTTTAGGCGTACTATAAAGAGGGGTTGTGGATGAGTAGTTTGATCATGAGATTTCTAGTATAGTGTTGGTGCATATTCACACTCACATCTAGTGCTAGATGTCACTCTATAACACACTCACAAGTTAGAATGAAAACGGTTTCGAAAAACCAAAGGAAAAGAAGTTGGGGTTTCTGTCTTAGGGGCACCGGACTATCCGGTGCACCCCCTGACAGTGGGGCCAGCCAGCTTCGGGGGCAGCGCCTCTGCCCTTGAGAAAACCCGACAGCAACGAGTTGAGAAAATGAATTTTAGCCGCCACACCGGACTGTCTGGTGTGCATCGGACAGGTACTGTTCACTGTCCGGTGTGCCATCAGCCCAACGGCTAGCTGTTAGAACTAGCCGTTGGACTCGACCGTTGTAACACCCGAAATCACATTTTGGGATTTAAAAAAGTTCTCTAAAGATTTTGAATTATCTTCTAATAAGAACTTTCTCCTTGAAGTTGCTTCTCGTAAAGACAACTATTTTTTTGTGAATTGCATATTTAAAAGCATGTTACTTAAATAAGATAATAATGATTATTTATACGCTTTGCATACATGATGGGTCTTTGAGTTAGTTTGAAACCCAAGTCAGATTTGAATTTGAAATAGGGATTTGAAAATTTGAAAACTAAGATAGATGAAAAAATAAAAGAAAAAGAAAAAAATAAAACTCTTACCTGTGCTGGGCCGAAATCTCATACCTCAGTCCATGAATGGACCCGTTTGTTGGCCCAATCCTGTACTCGGTCGTCCCATTTTCGACACAGCCACCTATCTTGCTATATCGCGCGAAGCTTGGAATGACATGTGGGGCCCGTGTTCTGTGCCTCACGCTCGTACAAAGGAAGTCGCTGACAAGTGGACCGTGGGGCCAGAACCTTCGTTCCCACGCTTGTGCACGCCCACGGTCAGAATCCGACGGGTGGGACCCGTTGCTAGATCCCTCGCCTTCGATGGGAGCTCGAACCGAAACAGGAGTTCGTTGCAACGGCCTCCCTGAAAACTCACCTCATTCCTTGCTAATCCTCCTGCCGTCCTCACCTTTCTCTCAGATCTGGTCCCTCCTGCCCTTCTATAAAACTTGGGCGCCATGCCCTCTGACCCTCGCGTGCTCGCCGAGATGGTTGGTAGCCGCCACCATGGTCGAGCGCAGTGATGAGAGAGAGAGAGAGTCGTGGGTCACCGCTTCGCAGCGGAAGCGTGGTGGTGAGGATGGCCCTGTGACCAGGGTGCCCATGGTGCGTGCCTTCAGGCAGACGCGGATGGGCGAGGGCACCACCCAGAGCTTCTGGGCGCGCTCACCGGTGCTGGTTGCATACGCCGCACCGTGGCCATGAGTGAGGATGAGTGCCGCCGGGTGGAATCTGGAACGCCGCCACCGCTGACTCGAAATTCTGCACCGGTGGGTCGGCGTCATCGATGGGATGCCATGGATCGCGCAGCCGCTGCGTCACGTTGACCGGATCATCTTCGCCCTGACCTGTGGTGAGAACTCTTCCCAGTAGCTCGATTTTGTCTATGCGTCGTGTTGGAACGATAGTAACGAAGGTCGGGGTGGAATTGCGCGGTTCTAGTGCGCCGATGATGGCGCCACTGCACCGGGCAGCCTGGTCACCCGGTTTGAACCGCCGCCGCTCTGCGTAGTAGCCTCCGCGATAGAAAGAAGGCCACTGTGTAGTCTGTCGTAGGAAAGAAGAGAGACGGGTGTCGACCATTTAAAATTGAACGGACGAGATTAGATCGGGGTGGTGACGTAGGATCGTGATCGGACGTATGGGATCCCATCTCAGAATTTTAAATCTTGATCGTTGAAGTTAGATTGGATGGCCGGGATCACGTACCAATTCGCCGGATTTCCGGTCTAATCCGTACCGCCTATTTCTAATCCAGCGTCCGAAATCAAAACATACCCTTTTGGCCAACCCTTTTTGCAAGAGTCCCTGGAGAAGTCCTAAACCAACTCGCAGTCATTGCGCCAGCAATCTGAGCCTTAGGAAAACTTCTGTGTTAGCCCCTGCGTTTCGGTGTAATTGAGGCGCAGTCCAGTAAATAGAAAATCGAAGAAAAAGAAATAGAAATCTATTTTTAATATAAAAATAATGGCTAGAGTTTGTTTAATTCATATAAAATTCATATGGAGTCCAAATTAGTCCATTCCAGTTCCTATAATTTTGTAATAATGTTGTTTATTACATAGTGTCTCTGTTTTGACATGAAAACCATATTAAAAGGTATCTATTAATTAATCTTGTATAAAATACATAAAACCTTCAAAAAATCATAATTCCTTCGTTTTAATTCTGAATTGACTCGTTCCAGTTGCATTAGTTTCGTATAAGTATTTACTACGCAGTAACAACATTAATTATACCATATTGCATAATTTTATAGTTAGAAATTTATTCATCCTATGTCTACTAGATTAGCTCTACTAAATCAAAACTAACCCGACCATAATCATAATGTGGTTAAAACATGATCTCTAGTCAAGTATAATCTAGATTAAGGTTGAATTGATTATTTAGAGTATATTTTCTCATACGATGTACAATAATCAATTTATAATTTAATATTCCAACCACGTAGATCTTCCATAGATCATAACTCCTTAACCATGACTCCAATCTTAGTAGTTCTTGATCTTACGATCTCATAGCAACGCGTAGATTATTATTATGCAGTATGTTCTTATGTTTGGTGTGATGTTAATTTTGTCCATACCATGTTTGTTTGTATTACGACTAGCAGTGAGGTCACGAGAATCTGTGGATCATCCTGGTACCTTGAATCTCATGTCCCAATCAAGTTGTGCCCTTGACCACTTTTTACTCAATAATGTTCTTTAATATCACTTATTCATGCATAGGTTTAATTGTGATGGGACCCAATAGGTCACCCTAGTCTGTTTATCCTGTTTACCTTGTTATCCCTGAATCATTTGGGTAGTTATGCTATTGCTTTACATGGTTTTGGGTTAATATTTCATTATATCCATGTTCTAATTATTTTGTTATTTTATTTATGTTCATGTCAAGATCATCATTATCTTTAATTGGAACATGGAGCTTAACTTGAGAAACACGTGGCACCACAAGGGTGGAATGGGAGGCCCTTGGCTGACTAATTAGAAAAGCTAGTGGAAGACTACCTTACCCGAAAGGGGCAAGGGCAGTAGGGGAGTTGCATGCAGGGAAGTTCTCGGGTTGATTTTGCTGCGATGGCGGTCAGACGAGTGATTCTTGCAAGTTCTCTTCCCATAAACTGTAGCGGGTTTTCGGAAGCTAGTGGAACTTTGTAAAGGCCTCGTAGTGGATCCCTAGCCATTCACCTCGGTAGTGTCTAAGGATCTAGCTAACCTTGGTGACATGGGATACACGACTTGTGGGTACAGGGTACAACCTCTGCAGAGTGTAAAACTGGTATACTAGCCGAGCTCACGGTCAAGAGTAGCTCAGGACTCTTGTATGATTAAATATGGAACTTAAATTCAATTTGTCATATGCATTGCATGGGATTATTTATTAATTTTGTTCTATTATTTTTATTATGGTTTGGTATTCACTTACATTTAGTAACTGGTAATAAAATTTGACCAACTTATTAAAAGCAATGCTCAGCTTTAACCCCTATTGTTGATCAACCTTACACATCACATGAGCTCCCACCTTTGGTGGGTTCGTGCACATTATTCCCCACAACTTGTTGAGCGATTTACATGTGTGAGCTCACCATTGCTGTCTCATACCCCCCCCACAGGAGAAGAACAGGTGGTTCAAGAGGAGCCACACAACGAGGAGTTCGATTTGATCTAGGTGGTGTCTCCGAGTTGACTTTGTGGCGCCAAGGATGGACTTTAGTTCGATTTATATTTATAATTTATTTTGTAAGACTTTCGCTATGTAATAAGTACTCTGATGTTATTGTGACATTTATCTCTATACACTCTGTTATTATATATGTTGTCTTCTTTGGTGCATGTATGAGATGCACCGGCTTTGTCCCTTTAAATCCGGATGTGACAGAAGTGGTATCAGAGGAATGTTGACTGTAGGACGAAAACTAGATAGAAATAGACAACCCTTACCTACCGACTTACCTTGCTCTGATTCTTTCCTAAACTTTTCTTAATCTTTTCTCATCTATTTCCGCTCTACTCTAATTATTCTTACCTTTTCCTTCTAAAGACAAATGTGGATTTCACACATTGAAATCATGTGCCTAAAGTGACCTTAGGAATAGGAGACCTACTCTTAGGAACAAAAACAAAACTATTTTTATAGGTATCTATATGCTTGAGTGTTTGTTCTTATGATACGTGTCTGATTTGGATTTTTTATTGAGTGTGATTAGTTGTGGAGTAATGTCCACAATTACATCTGCATATACATATAGACATAAATAGAATTCATAAGATAACTAAACAACCTAGATTATCCTCCATTAAAGTGTATCTATTTTAAATAGATCCGTCTTAACTTCAAGGAATCTATCTTATCCTAATAGGTTCATCTTGTGTAAAAAACTATCTTATCCTCTTAAATTGTTTATAAGATAAACTAGACCAACTAAAAGTACCCCCACTAGAATATATCAAATAGGTCCATCTTATCTTACGAGATTCTCTCTTATCTTAATAGATCAATCTTATCCCGAAGAGATTCTATCCTATCCTAATAGATCTAACTAATCTCAAATGATTCTATCTTATTTATAGAGACTCATATTGTCCTAATAAGCATACTTATCCCCACCACTTTGCTTATCTCATAATGGTGTAACAAACATGATCTATTCCAAAATAAATTAAGTAGATCTTATCTAGTCTAATCTGATTACACCAATTTAATTTTGATCCCATCTAATCTGATTAGATCTAATCTAATGGACAAACATGTTAGATAATACTGGTAAAATAAGATTGGATTCTACTCTTATAAATATATTTTAATCTAAATTGGAGTCTTAGTCCAAGCTGGCCATATGCAACTACCTTAACCACTCGATAGTTGCATAACCCCTCTGTTTTAACCGACAGAGATTCTGACTTACCTACACCATATAATCCATCCTATATCGAAAGATTCTAACATATCCTAATAATATATATCCTACCTTGGTAGAGCTATCTAACTTAAACTAGTCTAATCTAGTTATATCCGATCTAACCTAGACCCTACCTAATCTGATATGATCCAATCTAAAGGGAGTTACTTAAACAAGTTATTTAATGCTGGTAACATAGATTAGACCATATTCTTATAAATGGGTTTTAAACCTAAACGGGTGTCTTAGACCAACTCGTCCGTGAAACCACGACCTAGCCTATGTTATAGGTTGCCCAACCCATTTATCCCAAAAGAAAAGTAAAACTTTGATTAACCTACCTACCCCATGTACCCGAAATTATTATCCCAAGTCAGATAATGGCATCTAACACCACGACTGATGGTCCCTAAATCAAGAAGAAGGTTAACCTCGACAATGAAGGGCATGAGTAGAAACAGATCTTCCGATGAATCAAGATCCACCACTCGGAGTAAAAGTCTTCCTTACCTAACTTTCTTCGACCCCAAATCTTCTCTACACCCCCTTAATAGCTAAAACATGATGTACCCTTGTTTTCTATGCCACACCTGCTAATGGCATGAAAATTTTAGGTATAAAAAATATATATATATACTAATTGGAAGTTCCACTTAGATAAAAAAAATATATACTAGAATTTCATAAAGATAAGGTCAGCTTGATATGCTTGACTAAAAGATATTCGTGAATAGGATTAGAGAATCTAATGTGATCTAATCTAATATGATCTATTTAAATGAATTAGTGATACTGGTAGAAGAGATGGGACCCGACTAGCCAGGTGTTAACTTAACACGTTAGACCAACTCAACCATGAGCAGAAGAGCTGACCCAACCGAGAGAGTCATGATGAGTTGCATAATCTCTCTGTCCCTACCAAATGTCAAACAAGATTTTGACCTACATCATGTAGTCTATCTCACCCATATCTATCGTAACCATATTCCCCCAACTCCGATGATATACACTGACCCCAACTCAATAAGACCAAGACCGGAAAAGAAAAATATCAACTCCGCCAAGGAATGAGAGAAGTCAAACTCGATGTTCAGATGCATTACCACCCAACACGGAGTTCTTTCTCACCGTAAGCTCTCTTACCCCAAGCTATTCTTGCCTTGACCTACACATCTTTTATCCTACGTAATAAAATGGCTATACATATAGATATCCATGCTTTCCTAGTCACTTTCTAATTAACATGAAACTTCTTATTCTTAAACTAATTGGAAGCTAAAAGGCTAAACTATAAATCAGGCTTTTTACATCCCTTTCCTTACTAATCTCGAGGACGAGATTTCAGTTAAGGGGGTAGGATTTGTAACACCCGAAATCACATTTTGGGATTTACAAAAGTTCTCCAAAGGTTTTGAATTATCTTCTAATAAGAACTTTCTCCTTGAAGTTGCTTCTCCTAAAGACAACTATTTTTTTGTGAATTGCATATTTAAAAGCATGTTACTTAAATAAGATAATAATGATTATTTATTCGCTTTGCATACATGATGGGTCTTTGAGTTGCGAATTTAATTATAGTTTGAAACCCAAGTCAGATTTGAATTTGAAATAGGGATTTGAAAATTTGAAAACTAAGATAGATGAAAAAATAAAAGAAAAGGAAAAAAAATAAAACTCTTACCTGTGCTGGGCCGAAATCTCATACTTCAGCCCATGAACAGACCCATTTATTGGCCGAATCCTGTACTCGGTCGGCCCAACAGCCACCTATCTAGCTATACCACGCGCAGCTTGGAATGACATGTGGGGCCCATGTTCTGTGCCTCACGCTCGTACAAAGGAAGTCGCTGACAAGTGGACCCCTGGGCCAGAACCTTCATTCCCTGGCTTGTGCACGCCCACGGTCGGAATCCGACGGTGGGACCCGTTGCTAGATCCCTCGCCTTCGACGGGAGCGCGAACCGAAACAGGAGTTCGTTGCAATGGCCTCCCTAAAAATTCGCCTCGTTCCTTGCTAATCCTCCTGCCACCCCCACCTTTCTCTCGGATCTAGTCCCTCCTGCCCTTCTATAAAGCTTGGGCGCCATGCCCTCTGACCCTCGCGTGCTCGCCGAGATGGTTGGTAGCCGCCACCATGGTCGAGCGCAGTGGTGAGAGAGAGAGTCGTGGGTCACCGCTTCGCAGCGGAAGCGTGGTGGTGAGGATGGCCCCGTGGCTGGGGTGCCCGTGGTGCGTGCCATCGGGCAGACGCTGCCGGGCGAGGGCACCACCCAGAGCTTCTGGGCGCGCTCACCGGCGCTGGATGCGTACGCCCCGCCGTGGCCATGAGTGAGGATGAGTGCCGCCGGGTAGAATCTGGAACGACGCCACCGCTGACTTGGGATTCTGCACATGTGGGTCGGCGTCGTCGACAGGATGCCATGGATCGTGCAGCCGCTGCGTCGCATTGACCGGATCATCTTCGCCCAGACCTGTGGTGAGAACTCTTCCCAGTAGCTCGCTTTTGTCTCTGCGTCGTGTTGGAACGATAGTAACGAAGGTCGGGGTGGAATTGCACGGATCTAGTGCGCTGATGATGGTGCCACCACACCGGGCAGCCTGGTCGTCGGGTTTGAACCACCGCCGCTCTGCATACTCGCCGCCACGGTAGAAAGAAGTCCACCGCGCAGTTTGTCGTAGGAAAGAAGAGAGACGGGCGTCGACCATTTAAAATTGAACGGACAAGATTAGATCGGGGTGGTGTCGTAGGATCGTGATTGGACGTATGGGATCCCATCTCAGAATTTTAAATCTTGATCGTTGAAGTTAGATCGGGTGACCGGGATCACGTATCGATTCGTCGAATATCCCATCTAATCCGTACCGCCTATTTCTAATCTTGCGACCGAAATCAAAACATACCCCTTCGGCCAATCCTTTTTGCAAAAGAGTCCCTGGAGAAATCCAGTAAATAGAAAATCCAGGAAAAAGAAATAGAAATCTATTTTTAATATAAAAATAATGGCTAGAGTTTGTTTAATTCATATAAAATTCATATAGAGTCCAAATTAGTCCATTCCAGTTCCTATTACATAGTGTCTCTGTTTTGACATGAAAACCATATTAAAAGGTATCTCTTAATTAATCTTGTATCAAATACATAAAACCTTTAAAAAATCATAACTCCTTTGTTTTAATTCCGAATTGACTCATTCTAGTTGCGTTAGTTTCGTATAAGTATTTACTACGCAGTAACAACATTAATTGCACCATATTGCATAATTTTATACTTAAAAATTTATTCATCCTATGTCTACTAGATTAGCCCTACTAAATCAAAATTAACCTGTCACACCCGGATTTTAGGGGTCAAAAACCCGGGCGCGAACATAAACACCAGGTGTGCTGGGACCAAGTCTCACACATATGATGCATAGTGGCACAGGATCGAATGTCACATCTTTACTATATAACATGAGTTCTGTACAAAAATAATTAAATAATTACATCATATGAGGAAATGATCCAGCAACCCAAAGTTGACTGGGAGACGACGGCCTAGACCTCTCACGAACACATCGCAGCATCCTCCATGCGCCTCATCCTGCAGTACCTGTTCTTGACCTGTGGGGGGGTGAGACAGCAAGAGTGAGCTCACATACGTTCATCACTCAACAAGTTATGGGGAATAATGTGCATGAACTCGCCAAAGGTGGGAGCTCACGTGAAGTGTAAGGCTTACCAAAGAGGATGGTTGAAGCTGAGCATTGCTTTTAATGTTGGTCAAAATTTTATTAGCAATTACTAAGTATAAGTAAATACCAACCCAAATAAGTAGTAGAACAAAAGTAACAACATCACCTGCGATGCAATGCATATGACAAATTGAATTTAGTTCCATAATTTAATCATCAGAGAGTCCTGAGCTGCTCATGACCGTGAGCTCGGCTAGTATACCAGTTTTACACTCTGCAGAGGTGGTACCCTTTACCCACAAGTCATGTCACCAATCTGCCAAGGGATCGCGACTTCCCATACACCTCTACCGAGGAGGCGAGGCAGGGTAACATTACGAGGCCTTTACAAAGTTCCACTAGCTTCAGAAAACCCGCTACAGTTTATAGGAAGCTCCAATGCAGGAATCCCTTGCAGGACCGCCATCGCAGCAAAATCCTCCCGAGGGCCTCCCTACACTGACCACTTCCCTACTGCCCTTGCCCCTTTCGGGTAAGGTAGTCCTCCACTAGCTTTCCTAATTAATCAGCCAAGGGCGTCCATAAACCCTTGTGGTGGCACGTGTTTCTCAAGTTAAGCTCTATGTTCCAATTAACATTTAATGATCTTGTCATGAACATAAATAAAATAACAACATAATTGGAACATAGATATAATGAAATATTAACCCAAAACCATATAAAGCAGTAGCAGAACTACCCAAGTGATTCAGGGGTAAACAAGGTATTCAGGATAAACAAACTAGGGTGACCTATTGGGTCCCATCAAAGTTAAACCTATGCAGATCATTATGATTAATTAGAACATGAGTGGGTAAAAAGAAGTGATCAAGGGCACAACTTGCCTGGGACTTGAGAATCCAGGTACCAACTTGCTTTTCAGATGACACGTGTCCTTGCTCTAGTCGTAGCAATACAAACAAACATTGTATAGGCAAAATTAACATTACATCAAGCATGTAAATAAAATACACAGTAATAATCTAGACATTAAAATAAGATCATAGGTACTGGAATCATTAAATTTGGAGTTATAGATTTTAAGTTATGGATTTCTGGAGGTTTTATGCATTTAATATAGGGTTAAGTGAGAAATAAATTTTAATGTGCACTTCATGTAAAAACAGTGGTACTATTTGATAGATAATAATATTACAAAATTATAGGAACTGGAATGGTCCAATTTGGAGTTTATATGCATTTACTATGAATTAAACAAGTTTTAACATTTATTTATGCACTAAAAATTGATTTCTGATATTAATTTCTGATTTTCAAAGTTCTCTGGATTGGGCCTCAAATTCCAGAAAGCGCAGGGGCTGGCGCGTAAAAATTCCTAAGACACAGACTACTACTACGTGGACTGCGGGTTGTTTTCGGGGAAACATAAGGGCTCTTTAATAAAAATGCGTCGCGAATGGGTATTCTTGGATCTCAGCCGTTGGATTCCGGTTCTGTGGCCCAGATTAGATCCGAGCCCCGGTAGGCACCAGAGTCACAAGATCAGCGATCTACGGCCCTAAATCGATCACTGATCCAGTATGTAGATCCGACCACACGATCTCCATCCAACCGCCAGGGTTACATCTCGCCCGAAGAGTACCCACATTCAATCCTGGCCCCTCGTTTCTAGATCGATGGCCCACTGGCCCTCTTCCCCAACCGAGTGACACACCTGGCGGCGCGCCCTACACAGACGGCGGTGCCCTCGCCAGTGATCAACCAAATCACGGAACAACGAAGGATGCGAGCAGTTACCTAGAGCGATCGAAAGAGGAGGAAAAGGCGAACGCGATCGTCTAGAACTCACTGGTGGTTACGTAGCACAGATCGTTGGCCACGACGGAATGCGGATCCGCGGCGGAGATGATCTTCGGCGAGAAATCAGTGGTGACCCGGCACACGAACTCTCGATTAATACGGTCCTAAACGTATCAGGGAAGGGAGCGAAGACAACAGAGGTTTCTTACCGTGATTCCGTGTGCTTAACAGCACTGCCCGCGACGAGCAGCGACACAGAGGCGATGAAGGGGGTCCGGCGAGCAATTCCCAAGTTTGACGGCAACCTTGGCCGGCTGAAGATGGAGCCAGGCCAAGCCGCGACTGGTGTTTAAATAGGGGCAGGCAGCGAGGATCTCGGCTGGGGAGTTTGGAGATCGGATCACGGACGCCGGTGGCCAAACCTGCGCGATCTCCGCGCGGACACTGATCCTGGACTCGTTCTTTTCGTGGGGGATGAAGCGCCTGACCACGTGGGTCCCGCGTTTCAGGGTCGGCAAGTGGGCGAGGGCGACGCACCCGCACGGGGATCTCGCCAGGGTTCAGCGCAGCTCGGAAATCCCAGGCATCGAGCGGGTTAGGGAGGAGATGAGCCTGACGAGGGGTGGCCCACCAGTCATTGAACGCAAGCATGGCACAAGAGGCTGGCGAGTGGGACCCACACGTCACTAGCACAAAGGAAAAAGAACAGGGGAGGGAATAGAGTGGGCTGGCGGGAGTGGGGAAATAGGAGATGAATGGGCCGGCCAAGGGAGAAAACGACCCATGCATAGGTTTTCTTTTTCTTTTCTATTTAAGAGCTCTTATTTCAAACTCACTTCAAATTCAAAACCCCTATTTCGAATTTTATATTCTCCAAATATCAGAATTAATACTTTAATGTGAATATATCCACTATTGTTTCTAATATCATTTTTTTATCATTTTTCCTTGTCATTTATTTATTGGAGGAATAAAAAAATGGCTTAGTTGAAATTTTCCCTCCCATTTCCTATTCCTAAAGCACTATAATAGCTATATTTGTTTATTTATTTTATCATAATTATATTTTTTTTCCTACTAATTTTGGGTCTTACAAATCCTACCCCCCTTAACAGAAATCTCGTCCTCGAGATTTGTAAGAGAAAGGATATATATACTCATATTGTTGTGGGAACATATGCACAAACAAAGAAATCTGAGCATGATGCATAACTCATTAGCAACACATAGGGTCAACAGACCTTATTATTATTACTAAAAGAGTAAAATACTACTACTAGCTAAACTAATATTTAGGCCTTACAAATAGTAAAATATATATCTATGTTTATGTTTATCTCTATTCTTGTTGTTCATTGACCTCTTCACCGACTATTTCCTCTTCCACTGGTTCTTCTTCTTGAATTTCCAGTTCACCTGGTTCAGCTTCTACTTCTGCATGATAGGCTTGTCCTCGGTTGACAGATAGGGGCTGACTCTTTCCTGCCGAGGCCTGACCTTGTTTCATTGGAGCTGGTGTAGTGTAGGCAGCCCTGTTGGGACAGTAGTTGGCGTAGTGTCCTGGTTGTCCACATTTGAAGCATGCCCTGTTGGTGGATGTGTTGGGAGCAACAGGTCCTGTGGGGGTGCTTGCTTTTGGAGGAGCAGTTGGTGCCTGTTGAGTTTGTTGTCCAGAACTGCCACTAGCTGGTGTACTTGGAGTGGTAGTATAGCGAGGACGGGAACTACTTCCAGCCTGCCCTTGGTTAGCAGCCTTTCTTTTCTCTCCAAATATACTCCTCTTGTTTTCTACAGCAATAGCTTTGTCAAGTAGCCTTTGGAAGGATGGGAATGTGTGCGATACCAGTTGATATTGCAAGGGTCCAATCAAACCGTCCAGAAAAAGCTCCTGCTTTTGCTCATCATCCTCAACATCTCTAGGAGCATATCGAGATAACTGGATGAATTTGTCCCTATATTCACTCACGGACATACTTCCTTGCTTGAGGGAGAGAAACTCCTTTCTCTTAATCTTCATGAGTCTAGCAGGAATATGGTAATTCCTGAATTGTGTGGAGAATTCTGCCCAGGTAATTGTATCGATAGCAGCATGAGCAGCGCAGTACGCATCCCACCAATCTGCAGCAGGACCAGCGAGATGACCTGATGCGTAGAGTACTTTCTCTCGGTCCGAGCACTGAGCTATGTTGAGCATCTTCTCTATAGACTTTAGCCAGTTATCAGCTTGTAGTGGATCCGTGGAGTTGGAGAAGGTTGGTGGTTTGTGGCTCATGAATTCCCGATGCTTATCTCGGGGTGGAACTGGTGGTGGAGGTGGAGGCAATGGCACCTGTTGCTGTTGCTGCTGTTGTTGAAGTTGTTGTTGCAGCTGCTGTTGTTGCACCCTTCTCTCCTGGCGTATCTCTTCCCGCTCTTGGTGCATCTCCCGACGTGCATCCTCTCTTTCCTGGCGCATTTCCTGGCGTTCTTGCTGCATTTGGGCGCGCATATCTGCCATAGTGTCAGCCATTTGCTGCATCATCCTCATTTGAGCTGCAATCAGTGGGTCAACTCCGCCTGGTGGAGGATTAGGAGGATTCATTTCTGCTGGCTGTGGCTGGGGTTGTCTATATATCCGCCGAGTGTGTCGATTAGGAGGTAAATCAATTCCACCACCCCTCCTGGTATTGACCATCTAAGTTAGAAGCATATCGTAAGATAGTTTTGCAAGGGAATCATTTGGTAGGCAGAATGAATAAGCTAATAGTTGGTTATGTACTGAAGATTCTTTGGTAGGGCTTGACCAGATATTTTATGTCAAGACTAGGGTAACTAGTTGTATGAGGTGAATGTCCAAAGGTAAGATAGAATCTGATAAGATGAGTTAGATACGGAATACTAGATTTTTTTAGGGGAATAATCTAGTTTATCTAGTTATTTTTATAAACATTTTTTTATATGTATATGCAGATGTAATTGTGGACATTACTCCACAACTCATCACACTCAATCAAAGATCCAAATCAAACAAGTATCATAAGAACAAGCATTCATGTGCATAGATATCTATAAAAAAATAGTTTTGTTTTTGTTCCTAAGAGTAGGTCTCATATTCCTATAGGTCACTTTAGGTACAGGATTTCAAAGTGTGAAATCCATTTTTGTCTTTAGAATGAAAAGGTAAGAATAATCAGAGTAAAGCGGAAATAGATGAGAAAAGATTAAGAAAAGTTTAGAAAGTATCAGAGTAGCAAAGGTAAGTAGACAATGGTTGTCCAGTTCTATCTAGGTTTCGTCCTACAGTCAACATTCCTCTGATACCACTTCTGTCACACCCGGATTTTAGGGGTCAAAAACCCGGGCGCGAACATAAACACCAGGTGTGCTGGGACCAAGTCTCACACATATGATGCATAGTGGCACAGGATCGAATGTCACATCTTTACTATATAACAGGAGTTCTGTACAAAAATAATTAAATAATTACATCATATGAGGAAATGATCCAGCAACCCAAAGTTGACTGGGAGACGACGGCCTAGACCTCTCATGAACACATCGCAGCATCCTCCATGCGCCTCATCCTGCAGTACCTGTTCTTGACCTGTGGGGGGGTGTGAGACAGCAAGAGTGAGCTCACATACGTTCATCGCTCAACAAGTTGTGGGGAATAATGTGCATGAACTCGCCAAAGGTGGGAGCTCACGTGAAGTGTAAGGCTTACCAAAGAGATGGTTGAAGCTGAGCATTGCTTTTAATGTTGGTCAAAATTTTATTAGCAATTACTAAGTATAAGTAAATACCAACCCAAATAAGTAGTAGAACAAAAGTAACAACATCACCTGCGATGCAATGCATATGACAAATTGAATTTAGTTCCATAATTTAATCATCAGAGAGTCCTGAGCTGCTCATGACCGTGAGCTCGGCTAGTATACCAGTTTTACACTCTGCAGAGGTGGTACCCTTTACCCACAAGTCATGTCACCCATCTGCCAAGGGATCGCGACTTCCCATACACCTCTATCGAGGAGGCGAGGCAGGGTAACATTACGAGGCCTTTACAAAGTTCCACTAGCTTCAGAAAACCCGCTACAGTTTATAGGAAGCTCCAATGCAGGAATCCCTTGCAGGACCGCCATCGCAGCAAAATCCTCCCGAGGGCCTCCCTACACTGACCACTTCCCTACTGCCCTTGCCCCTTTCAGGTAAGGTAGTCCTCCACTAGCTTTCCTAATTAATCAGCCAAGGGCGTCCATAAACCCTTGTGGTGGCACGTGTTTCTCAAGTTAAGCTCTATGTTCCAATTAACATTTAATGATCTTGTCATGAACATAAATAAAATAACAACATAATTGGAACATAGATATAATGAAATATTAACCCAAAACCATATAAAGCAGTAGCAGAACTACCCAAGTGATTCAGGGGTAAACAAGGTATTCAGGATAAACAAACTAGGGTGACCTATTGGGTCCCATCAAAGTTAAACCTATGCAGATCATTATGATTAATTAGAACATGAGTGGGTAAAAAGAAGTGATCAAGGGCACAACTTGCCTGGGACTTGAGAATCCAGGTACCAACTTGCTTTTCAGATGACACGTGTCCTTGCTCTAGTCGTAGCAATACAAACAAACATTGTATAGGCAAAATTAACATTACACCAAGCATGTAAATAAAATACACAGTAATAATCTAGACATTAAAATAAGATCACAGGAACTGGAATCATTAAATTTGGAGTTATAGATTTTAAGTTATGGATTTCTGGAGGTTTTATGCATTTAATATAGGGTTAAGTGAGAAATAAATTTTAATGTGCACTTCATGTAAAAACAGTGGTACTATTTGATAGATAATAATATTACAAAATTATAGGAACTGGAATGGTCCAATTTGGAGTTTATATGCATTTACTATGAATTAAACAAGTTTTAACATTTATTTATGCACTAAAAATTGATTTCTGATATTAATTTCTGATTTTCAAAGTTCTCTGGATTGGGCCTCAAATTCCAGAAAGCGCAGGGGCTGGCGCGTAAAAATTCCTAAGACACAAACTACTACTACGTGGACTGCGGGTTGTTTTCGGGGAAACATAAGGGCTCTTTAATAAAAATGCGTCGCGAAGGGGTATTCTTGGATCTCAGCCGTTGGATTCCGGTTCTGTGGCCCAGATTAGATCCGAGCCCCGGTAGGCACCAGAGTCACAGGATCAGCGATCTACGGCCCTAAATCGATCACTGATCCGGTATGTAGATCCGACCACACGATCTCCATCCAACCGCCAGGGTTACATCTCGCCCGAAGAGTACTCACATTCAATCCTGGCCCCTCGTTTCTAGATCGATGGCCCACTGGCCCTCTTCCCCAACCGAGTGACACACCCGGCGGCGCGCCCTACACAGACGGCGGTGCCCTCGCCGGTGATCAACCAAATCACGGAACAACGAAGGATGCGAGCAGTTACCTAGCGCGATCGAAAGAGGAGGAAAAGGCGAACGCGATCGTCTAGAACTCACTGGTGGTTACGTAGCACAGATCATTGGCCACGACGGAATGCGGATCCGCGGCGGAGATGATCTTCGGCGAGAAATCAGTGGTGACCCGGCACACGAACTCCCGATTAATACGGTCCTAAACGTATCAGGGAAGGGAGCGAAGACAACAGAGGTTTCTTACCGTGATTCCGTGTGCTTAACAGCACTGCCCGCGACGAGCAGCGACACAGAGGCGATGAAGGGGGTCCGGCGAGCAATTCCCAAGTTTGACGGCAACCTTGGCCGGCTGAAGATGGAGCCAGGCCAAGCCGCGACTGGTGTATAAATAGGGGCAGGCAGCGAGGATCTCGGCTGGGGAGTTTGGAGATCGGATCACGGACGCCAGTGGCCAAACCTGCGCGATCTCCGCGCGGACACTGATCCTGGACTCGTTCTTTTCGTGGGGGATGAAGCGCCTGACCACGTGGGTCCCGCGTTTCAGGGTCGGCAAGTGGGCGAGGGCGACGCACCCGCACGGGGATCTCGCCAGGGTTCAGCGCAGCTCGGAAATCCCAGGCATCGAGCGGGTTAGGGAGGAGATGAGCCTGACGAGGGGTGGCCCACCAGTCATTGAACGCAAGCATGGCACAAGAGGCTGGCGAGTGGGACCCACACGTCACTAGCACAAAGGAAAAAGAACAGGGGAGGGAATAGAGTGGGCTGGCGGGAGTGGGGAAATAGGAGATGAATGGGCCGGCCAAGGGAGAAAACGGCCCATGCACAGGTTTTCTTTTTCTTTTCTATTTAAGAGCTCTTATTTCAAACTCACTTCAAATTCAAAACCCCTATTTCGAATTTTATATTCTCCAAATATCAGAATTAATACTTTAATGTGAATATATCCACTATTGTTTCTAATATCATTTTTTTATCATTTTTCCTTGTCATTTATTTATTGGAGGAATAAAAAATGGCTTAGTTGAAATTTTCCCTCCCATTTCCTATTCCTAAAGCACTATAATAGCTATATTTGTTTATTTATTTTATCATAATTATATTTTTTTTCCTACTAATTTTGGGTCTTACATAACCCGACCATAATCATAATGTGGTTAAAACATGATCTCTAGTCAAGTATAATATAGATTAAGGTTGAATTGATTATTTAGAGTATATTTTCTCATACGATGTACAATAATCAATTTATAATTTAATATTCCAACCACGTAGATCTTCCATAGATCATAACTTCTTAACGATGACTCCAATCTTAGTAGTTCTTGATCTTACGATCTCGTAGCAACGCGTAGATTATTATTATGCAGTATGTTCTTATGTTTGGTGTGATGTTAATTTTGTTCATACCATATTTGTTTGTATTGCTACGACTAGCAGTGAGGTCACGAGAATCTATGGATCATCCTGGTACCTGGAATCTCAAGTCTCAGACAAGTTGTGCCCTTGACCACTTTTTACCCAATAATGTTCTTTAATATCACTTATTCATGCATAGGTTTAATTGTGATGGGACCCAATAGGTCACCCTAGTCTGTTTATCCTGTTTACCTTGTTACCCCTGAATCATTTGGGTAGTTATGCTATTGCTTTACATGGTTTTGGATTAATATTTCATTATATCCATGTTCCAGTTATTCTGTTATTTTATTTATGTTCATGTCAAGATCATCATTATCTTTAATTGGAACATGGAGCTTAACTTGAGAAACATGTGCCACCACAACGGTGGAATGAGACGCCCCTGGCTGAATAATTAGGAAAGCTAGTGGAAGACTACCTTACCCGAAAGGGGAAGGGCAGTAGGGGAGTTGCATGCAGGGAGGTTCTCGGCTTGATTTTGCTGCGACGGCGGTCAGACGAGGGATTCTTGCAAGTGCTCTTCCCATAAACTGTAGCGGGTTTTCGGAAGCTAGTGGAACTTTGTAAAGGCCTCGTAGTGGATCCCTATCCATTCACCTCGGTAGTGTCTAAGGGTCTAGCCAACCCTGGCGACATGGGATACACGACTTGTGGGTACAGGGTACAACCTCTACAAAGTGTAAAACTGGTATACTAGCCAAGCTCACGATCAAGAGCAGCTCAGGACTGTCGCATGATTAAATATGGAACTTAAGTTAAATTTGTCATATGCATTGCATGAGATTATTTATTAATTTTGTTCTATTATTTTTATTATCGTTTGGTATTCACTTACATTTAGTAACTGCTAATAAAATTTGACCAACTTATTAAAAGCAATGCTCAGCTTTAATCCCTATTATTGATCAGCCTTACACATCACATGAGCTCCCACCTTTGGTGAGTTCATGCACATTATTCCCCACAACTTGTTGAGCGATGAACATGTGTGAGCTCATCCTTGTTGTCTCACACCCCCCATAGGAGAATAACAGGTGGTTCAAGAGGAGCCACACAACGAGGAGTTCGATTTGATCTAGGTGGCGTCTCCTAGTTGACTTTATGTCGCCAAGGATGGACT
The DNA here is from genome assembly GCF_902167145.1 of Zea mays. Classification (NCBI taxonomy): domain Eukaryota; kingdom Viridiplantae; phylum Streptophyta; class Magnoliopsida; order Poales; family Poaceae; genus Zea; species Zea mays. The sequence goes on from NC_050096.1 coordinate 116,794,870, forward strand.
TTAGTTCGATTTATATTTATATTTATTTTGTAAGACTTCCGCTATGTAATAAGTACTATGATGTTATTGTGACATTTATCTCTATACACTCTGTTGTTATATATGTTGTCTTCTTTGGCACATGTATGAGATACACCTGGCTTTGTCCCTTTAAATCCGGGTGTGACAACCGGTGGCGCACTGGTGGCGCACCGGACTGTCCGGTGCGCCCATGCGCAGAACAGCCAGGTAACGGCTAGTTTGGTGGGATTTATACTCCCTCCACCTATCATATTGAGTGTCTTGCTGCCCACATTGATGACCACACATTGGTAGAGCATTGCAAGCACCACAAAGCCTTGTGAGGTGATTAGAAAATCTTAATCCCGTGTTAGGACCTCATTAGTGCAAGTAAGAGCCACCAAGAGCACACACCACATGCATTAGGCTTCTCTTGGTCAAGTGAAAGTCTATAGCTTGTTACTCTTGGTGATCGACATCACCTAGATGGCTTGGTGGCGTTTGGAGCACGGTGATGACCCTAGAGGATTTGTTGGTGACCCGACTCAAGATTGTAAGCGGTCGTGAGGGATCTACCGCGCCGGAGTGGCAAAGGATCACCTCATAGTGAGCACTTGGTTCTTGCGAGAACCAAGGGGAGCGATACCCTTGCGTGGGTGCTCCAATGAGGACTAGGGAACAATGTCGACTCTTTGATTCCTCGATAAAAAATTGGAGGAGTCTTCTCAACCTTGCTTTACATTACACATTTAATTTAAGCATTTTACCTTGTTCAATTGTTTAGCAAGTAATTGAAGTAAAGTCTTAGGATTATTGTCTTTCTAGTAGTATTCTCTTTTTGCTAGTAGTTGGGTGAAGTTGGGCTCTAGCTTAGGGTTTAAATATTTGCTTAGGGTTTAATTGTTGTTGAATTTTTAGAAAAACCCAATTCACCCCCCTCTTGGGTATCCTGATCCTTTCAGTTAGCTTTGTTGTAGGGCCGTCAATGGGGGCCGAGGAATAGTGCTTGCTTTGCTAGGTGGGTGTCGAGGTTCATTCGATTTGGTTTTGTTAGTCACCCACCTTAGGGAGGAGTATTGTGTTTGTATGACTGGCGAAACCTAACGAGCAACTGCACACCAGAGGAATCTTTGTAAAGGATATGCAGTGAATCCCTGGCCATTCACCTCGGTAGTGAAGATCGGGTCTGTACAACCGAGGCTAGGAAGGGATCACGACTCGTGGGTAAAGTGCGCAACATCTGCAGAGTGTCAAAAACTGGTATATCAGTCGTGCTCATGGTTAAGAGCAGCCATGGGATCCTCTTTGATTAGAGATACTTTGGATTCATTTATGTTGATGGTTTAATAATGATAGCTATGATTATGTTATTTAGTACTTTCCTCTTGGAGGAAGTGCTCTCTTTTGGGAATATCAACTTGGGCTTTTGACAAAACTTTGCTTCTATTAATGATAAATACTTGACCAACTAAAACCGAGTGTGACAGGGCTGCTCGCTGGGGACCACGCCGGGGCTGTGCCGGGGGCCGCACACTGGGGCCCAACGAGAGGGCACCGCGTCGTGGGCCGGGCCACGCGGGGAGAGCCGCCGCAATGGAGGGGGCTACGTGTAGGGGAGGGGCTGCGTGGGGGAGGGCGTCGCGCGGGGAGGGCACCGTGCCAGGAGGCTAGGTCGCGCAGGGGAAGGGGCTCGCCGACGGGGAGGGGCGCGCCGGGCAGGGGACGGCGCGCGCAGGGGAGAGGGGAGGAGAGGGAGGGGAGGGAGGAGGCTTACCACGAGAATGATGAACGGCATCAACCGCAGCTCTCCGGTGATCCAAGCGAGGGTAGGGAGAGAGTGGGAGAGAGGAGGAAGAGGGAGAGGGGTGGTTTCTCTCTTCCTAGATCATGGGTGTGTGGGAGTGGGGAGCGCGGGCGGCTGGGGCGCGCACGGGGGGAAGGGGCGACTGGGCTACGCGCTAGGGGCTGGGCTGGGCCACGCCACGCCAGGGCCAGGCCGTGCTGGGGCTGCTTCTCCTCTAATTGATCTCGTTTTCTTTCTAATTAAAATCACTCCTCGAATGGAAATCCTAAATTAAATGAATGCACGCCTAGGCACGACATCAGACAGAAATAAATATGCTCCGACATGATGCAACAACAATATCACCTTAGGGTTAATTTACTAGACTTACACATCGATATAAAACAAAATAATTCTTCACTCTTTAGGCGAAAGAAAAGGAAAGCATGGAAAAGAGAGGGTAACACCTAAATTTGGTGGGTATTAGAAAAGAAATTTTATACCCCAAATTCAGGGTGTTACAATATCAAAGAACGAGCTCATTACTAGAGCTATATGTTCTTTGTCCTCCTCCTCCTCACTCTCTGAAAGCGGCTTCAAGGGAACGACCTTTTGAGCTATCAGATCGATAGCATCCTCAATCTTTGCTCCTTCGATTCCTGCAGAAGGAATTTCCTCATGCATAGCCGACACCTCGACTTCGGGTGTAGCCTGTGAAAACATTAACACAGTAAGTATAACACAACAAGCTTGTAAGTAATGAATAGATTTCAGAAAACCCTTTGTACCAAAATCTCATCCGAAGCTTGACGAGTTGGTTCAGCCCGTATCTTTGGAGCTTTACTCCGCTTTGTAGTCACTTTCCTCTTCCTCTTCTTCGAATCCTAAACCATTTTGGGATATCAGGATAGAAGAAACCAATAGCACCGAAAACACGATTCAATCGATGTGTTTTTCGTGCCACAAAAGCCTGTTGCAGAGCCTTGGCCTTTGGTTTACTATAGTTACCAAGTATTTCATTGCACTTCACTTCAATATAATCTAACCATCCATCACTAGGCTGCCCAAACTCATCTTCAAACTTATACTTGTAGCTAAGTCTGATCAACCCAGGCTTTGAAGCATCTTTTTCGGACATCTTCGTCATCTCCCATTTAGCCGCTAGTGGCCATGTTTTAAATGCTAAAAACACCTAAACGAGTTCCTTTGATCCAATATGTGTACAAACAACATTGAAAGCAACTATAGCAACCTGAGCTTCGAAGTTGATATAACATGTTGGTTTTTTACATCCAAAACATGTGGAAATAGGAGTCTAGATAATTACTTTTATATCAGACCAATCATTCAAATTGTTCATCATGTAAAACCACTCCCTCACCCACTCGTTTGGCCATTTGCTTCGGTAGAAACCTTCGGCATCAAGCCCAACTGTAATACCCAATTCTTAGGCAATAAGAAAGTAGGGTTAAAATGTGTAGATAGGGGTGCTCATCCTTTATGATCATAAGCAAGGTAAAATAAATAAATGCATGGCATGATGGTGTTCTTTTGTAATAAGTGCATAATAATGGGAATCTGAAGATTTAAACCCAACCGGGATTCAAAATTCAAAAGGAAGAAATGGAAAGATAAAAGAGACTTAGAAATTAAATTATACTCGGTTTGTGTGTTGAACTTTTCTTTGGATTAAATGAATTAAATATATATACATATTCTCTAGGTAGGATGAGTTGAGGTTATCCTTTAGTCTCAAAGTTATGTAATTGTGTCTTTAAAACATGTGATTTAGATATATATATAGTCACGATACGATTTCTCATGCACAATAAAACAAGTGGGTTATTTCTTTCAATAACTAGGAAGTTTAAAATATTTAAATAAATGTTGTAGAAATAAATGAAATGTTTCTGCAAAAACATGTTGAAATCTAGGCCTGAAGTATTTTCGAAAATTGAAGTTTAAACTTGAGACAAATTCAACAAAAATCTGAAATGGGAAATAAATATAGAAACAATAAAGAAAAAGAGATGGAACAACCTCTACTTGGGCCAGTTTTTGCCTCGTCGCGGCCCAAGAAGATCCACCACCGCGCCAGCCCAGTTGCCAACTCTACGTCAGCGACTGGAGGGCCCACCTCGTCATTCTCACGCGCCTCCTCTCGTTTCATTGCCATGTGGGCCCTTCCACTGTTCCTCTTCTCCACCGGATCTAGGGCTGTTGCGCACCGAACGCCGTGAAATCCGCGCGGTGGCCAAATCCCCGCCTCTGTCGTGATTCCCCTTCGCTTATAAAACTACCCGAGCACCTGGGAACCCCCCTCCATCCTCCCGTGAGACGCCACTCCATACCACACCATCGCCGTGAGGAAGTCAGAAGCTGCTACACCACCACCTCTGCGCCGTCACCGTTTGGGCTCCGTGGTGAGCTTTGGGGAACATCTCCAGGCGCGTGGAAACTAAATACAGCGGCCTCTGGCACAGGGTCGATCCAAATCGTGGGGATTGCTTGCCGGTGATTGACAATGTTGCATCGTGTTGTGGGCGGGTCCATACTCGGCTCTAATTGAGGTATTTTTCTCCCCCATCTGTTTCGTCTGGTTCTCAGGAGGGTTTTGCACCTCGTCGCTTGCTTAGTCGGGCTCCGGGGCGTCGAAAGGACATTCGTCGGCGAGGAGTGCCGTCGCGGGCTTCTGCTCCGCCGTGCCTCGGCGGTAGGATTGGGGGTGGCGCTTGGATGCCGTCGGATCCTCGGTCGACGTCGCAGATTAGAGCCACCAGCGTACTGGTTCGCGGGGTGAACCTGAGTCGTTGATCTCCGTGTGTGCGATCGAGATAGCTTGGGTCGTGGATGCCTCGGGGCCATCAGATCTCAATCCAATGGCCTGTATCACGTATCAGTGCGTAAAAGTGGCGAACTAATCGGGACTGCATACGTGGGATCCAACGACAACGATGGCCTACGGGTTGATTTAAAATTGGGATCTAATCTGGCCCGCCAGGTTTCGATCGGGCGGCAGGCATGGGCCGATACCCCTCCGGCCGTGCAATCATTCAAATGAGCCCCTGTATTTATTAAAAATAAATCAGCCGTCCACCTTGATGAACACCTGAGTCTTAGGAATTTTTATGAAATAGACCCTGTGCTTCTCTGTTTTTGGCGCCTAGTTCAAAGCTGAGGGAAACTAGTTAATTAATTGTAGAAATTGATTTTTAATACAAAAATAAATCCAGAAACTTGTATAATTCATATTTAATTTATTTTAGCTCCAAATTGATCCATTCAAGTTGCAATAATTTTGTTTTAATATTGTTCATTATCTAGTACCTTTGTTTATCCATGAAACTTGAGTTAAAATTATTCACTTATATTACTCTATTCTAGGTACCTAATAACTTCGAAAAATCATAATTGATTCATTTTAACTCTGTTTGAATTCGTTCAAGTTGCGTTAGCTTCGTATAAATATTTACTATGCAGTAACAACATTAATTATACGATATCACATACTTCTATAATTAAGTAACTAATTGGATTAATCTATGTCTATTGGGATTAACTTTGTTATTATAGCATTATGGTCTTATGGTTATGATTTGACTAAAAGATGATCCTTAATCAAGTAATGACTTAGATTAGTGTTGAGTTAATTATTTATAGAATAGTCTCTCATATGATATATCCTAATCAATTTATAATATAGTTTAATATCTAAATCTCATAGATCTTCCATAAATCACAAGTCCTTAACCGTAACTCCGAATTTAGCGATTCTCGAACCCACGATCTCGAAGCAACGTGTAGATTATTATTTTATAGTTTGTTCTTGTGTTTGGTGTGATGTAAATTTTTTCTATACCATGTTTGTTTGTATAGCTACGACTAGCAATGAGGTCATGAGAATCTAAAGATCATCCTGGTACCTGAAATCTCAAGTCCCAGGCAAGTTGTGCCCTTGACCACTTTTATTTACCCAATAATGTTCCTTATAATCATTTTATCATGCATAGGCTTAATTTTGATCGAACCCAATAGGTCACTCTAGTTTGGTTATCTTTACACCTTGTTTACCCCTGAACTTTTGGGTAGTCTTTGCTATTGCTCTATATGGTTTTGGGTTTTATATTACATTATGTTCATGTTCCAATTATATTATTATTTTATTTATTGTTCATGCCAAGATCATTATTTTAATTGGAGCATGGAGCTTAACTTGAGAAACACGTGCCACCACAAGGGTGGAGTTGTACGCCCTTGGCTGGCTAACTAGGAAAGCTAGTGGAGGACTACATTACCCGATAGGGGCAAGGGCAGTAGGGGAGTAGGCGTGTAGGGAGGTTCTCGGGTTGATTTTGCTGTGATGGCGGTCAGATGGGGGATTCCTGCATTGCTCTTCCTAGAAACTGTAGCGGGTTTTCTGAAGCTAGTGGAACTTTGTAAAGGTCTCATAGTGGATCCCTAGCCATTCACCTCGGAAGTGTCTAAGGGCCTTGCAAACCCTGGCGACATGGGATACACGACTTGTGGGTATAGGGTACAACCTCAACAGAGTGTAAAACTGGTAAACTAGTCGTGCTCGCGGTTATGAGTAGCTCAGGGCTCTCGCATGATTAAATTATGGAACTAAATTTAATTTGTCATTTGCATTGCATGGGATTTATTATTAACTTTGTTATATTATTATTATGGTTTGGTATTTACTTACATCTAGTAATTGCTAATAAAATTTTGACCATCTTTAAAAGCAATGCTCAGCTTTAACCCTTCTCTTTAGTAAGCCTTACACTTCACATGAGCTCCCATTGTTGGTGAGTTCATGCACATTATTCCTGTAACACCACAAAAGCCATCAAATAAAGATAATGAATTTAGTTGTTATATTAATTAGCGTAATAATTTTTTTTAAGTGATTAATTATTTATTTGCATTTTTGGATCAGTTTTCTTTGCATGTGCTTGATTGATTATCGGATGATTGTTATTAACTTCCTTTTAAAAAGAAATCCTAGTAATTAGACAATAATTAAGAAATATAATAATTATTAGTCTAAAATCAAGTACTCCATTTATAAATATTTTTGGTAATTTTTTTTATGACTTTTAGAGTTCTTTAAAAATGAATTTCGGAATTGGAAAAAAAAAGAAAAAAAAACAAAAAAACTAACCTAAACCTAAGGCCCAGCTAGGGGCCCATTTTGGCGCCGCGCGCACCCCTGCTGGCTTCTCCAAGCCAGCCGCCGCCAGCCTTCTCCCTCCCCTATCTCTCTCTCCCCTCGCTTCTCTCTCTCGCTCGCGCAGGAGCTCCAAGCGCCGCGCCCTACGCATTCTGCGCGCGCCCCAAGACCCCAAGCCGGTCCCGCGAGCGAGCAGCCGCGGCACCGCGCGAAGCCGCCCAGCCGCGCGCACCCAGGCGCCTCTGCCGCGCGCGACCGACCGAGCGCGCCGCCTCTGCCGCGCGCGACCGACCGAGCGCGCCGCCTCTGCCGCGCGAGCCCGATGCCGTGATACCCGCGCGTCCGTTTCCGTTTCTTCGCGATTTATTGGAGCATCAAAACCTCCGTTTCTTTCTCCCCCCATTCCTCCCTTTCTCATTACGCAGGAAACGGTCACGTCGCCATTGATGGTACTTACGACGCCGTCGCGCCCTATCCTCTCCCCTTTCATTCGCGCCCCATTGAAGGCCAGCGTGGAAACGGCGCCATTGATGGCCGTTCATGGCGCCGGTTGCCGCGCCTCTCCCTCTCCCGGCGTCCTCCCTCTCTTCTCTCTATTTAAGGTAATACCGAGCGCCAGTTCCCGACCACTTTGAGCTCGCGCCCACGCATTTCATTCCTCTGTTGGTCGTCCATCGTCGTTGTGGAGCTCGCCGCAGTGAAGCTCGACACCGCCGGAGACCTCGACGTCGTTCCCCGTCCTCCCCTTGAGCGCCGTCGACCTTTCCCCGCGTCGGCGACCTCCTCTGCTGCCTTGGCCGAGCCCTGCCCGACGAACTCGACCGCGGCTGACCCCTGCCGGTCCTCTGCTCGTCGTCGCCTCTGTTCCTTGTCGCCGGCAAGCAGCTCGTCGTGACGCCCGTGGCCGCCTCGACGTCATCCCCTGCTCCGTTCGACGACCCGAGGCCGTCCCTGCCTCCCCTGGGCCTTCGTGCTCGTGCTGTGCCGTGTCACGCGCCAAAGCCGTCTGGTTGTCCCTTCTTCGTGCCCAAAGCCCCACGGTCGTGGCTCCCTGCTTCTCTGGTATGTGCATTCCAGTGGTAGAAGAAGGCGATCTTCTAGTCTACCCCCTGAAGTATAAGTTGAATAAGATATCTAACCCCTGCAGCGATTCATTATTTTTTAAAATTTGTATATTTTGGAATCCAAATCATGTGTATGTGGAACGATTAACTTCATGTGTATGTGATAAGATATTTTAGTTAGTGTCTCTGCTGTCTTTCGAGTTTGTGCATTTTAATTTGGTTATACCCATTGAGAATTAATTTAATTATGGTTTGTTGGAGTAGAGGACTAAGGAATAGGTAGACTACATATTAGTAACAAAAAGCGCTAGATAAATAAGTATGCGTTCACCATTGCTTACATTATGATTCTGACTTACAGACAAGACTCGCACGCTCATGCGCAATATAATTATATTGGTTATTCGCTAAGAAATAGTAAATATTTTATTGACGTTGAAACAATATAGGCCAACGTAATCTAAATAGTAGAGATAAAATTTGTAGTTTAATTTAGTTCTTTAATACTATGGTTATGTGATTTATAAATAATATTTTAACAATTGATATAATTTCCTTTTAGAAAGAAAGACTAAAACTAGAATGTGACCCGTGTTTTACGATAGAGATAATTATTTAGTAAATAAACTAGATTCCCTAGAATTTGGGTTAAAGTTGTATCTATGATTTTAAATGAATTTATATAGTATGCATATCCATAGTCGAATTGTCATACAAGTTTTCTAGTAAGATAATGAAACAAAGTAGTTAGTCATAGCAAATAAATTGATCGTTGATATGGTTAAGATTTATAGGGTAGATACAAATCATGTTTTGCATTCCTTCTTATAAATGTGATTTGTTTAAATGTATGTTTTATTGTATGATGTATGCTTCACCTATGTAATGGTGTATGTTTATTTATTGGTGAATGTTTTCTTTTGTATGTACGATGTGCGACGCTATTAGAAACTGATTGTGTGGTAGAGGACCCAAATACGTTTGAAGACGACACGCAGGACGATTTTGTGCAAGGCAAGTGGATTCTCCCTCTGCATATTCTGTTTGTACCTACTCATTGCATATAACAATGTTTACTTTTCGATATATTGCATAATTTGATGGGCTTACCTAATTAAGGATTTCCTAGATTTACTACCTGTATTCCTTGTTTAACCTGGGAAAATAATTAAGCTGTGCAAGATTCATGCTACCGCTCAACTTAATGATTTTTAATGTCACTCTTGAATTGGTTTTAATGTTCCAAAAATGTTAATTTGCAATTATGACATTAACCCGATGGTTAAAGATAACTTTATTACAAATTAATTGGAACATGGAGTGACCACCCAGGATAACAGTGCAACCACGAGTGCTATCATGGCTCTGGCTTTGGTAAATAGCTCTATATGCTTAGTGCCTAGCAACCTTACCTGAAAGATGGGCAAGAGGGGGAGCGGTAGGTGCTGGCAGCCCACGTTAACATGGGGTCGTATTCTTGGCTAAGGTACTTCACCCAGGGGGCCACCACCATCGTCTTAGAAACCTTAGCGGGTTGCTTCGTATTAAGTGTATTTTGTGAAAACCTCATAATGGATCCCTAGCCATTCACCTCGGCAGTGTCTAAGGGTCCGATCAACCCGGGCTAGATGGGATACATGGCTTGTGGGTAAAGTTGTACCACCTCTGCAGAGTGTAAAACTGATATATCAGCCGTGCTCCCGGTTATGAGCGACCTGGACTCCTCACATGATAATTGAACTTAAAGATGGACATAAATTGAGATCCGATGATCTGCCAGTAATTTGCTTAAGTGGTTTCACTTAAGTGTTTTTGTTATATTCATATTCCTTTGTTTAATTGGGATATTTGGGATTCACTATTATTAGTAAGACAGGTGTTGATAATAAAATGTTGACCAACTAAAATGCTTACTGCTCAGACTTAGCCTCACCTTGTTATACCTGCATTAGTTTTTCCCCCACTTGCTGAGCCCCGACCATAAGTGAGCTCACCCTTGCTTAATTTTGATCAGAGGGTGATGCTGGAGACTTTGATGGAGATTTTATCGACGACGATGAATTCTAAGTCTAACGATGCGCCGGTCAACTTCCTGTGGAAGATTGCCCAGTTGTTTATTTTCCGCTCTACTTTGATGTGATACTTGTTTAAGACACAATGTCTCAGATGATGTAATAAAGTTTTATACTCTCTTTACGTCTTTATTGCATTGTCTTTTGATATATTACACTTGTGACGTCAACATATGTGTGGAAATGGATCCTGGCACACATATGGTATGCGCTCGGTTCTACCCCCTGGAACCGGGTGTGACAGAAGTGGTATCAAAGCTATGCTGACCCTAGGTCGTTAGATTAGTTAGAAATGGAAAGCCTAGTTGTTCAAAACTTGCTAATTTCATTCCTATAAATTCCTTTATCAGTCTTACCTCTTTGAAATTCAACTGAGTTAACACTTCTATTGTAGATGGTTCGCACCCTCCAAACTACCCGCGTCAACACCAGCTACGCCCCTCAGCCCCGGCAGGTCCCGGTGTACCCAGTGGTAGTCGAAGAAGTTCCAGCGAATCTCCCTCCCGTCCAAGTGGAGAATATAATCAACCTGGAGGACAGCTCGGAGGAGCAGCTGCCGACCCCCACCCCGTTGGCCGAGTCCCTGGCCTTCGCAGCTGGGTCAGCGACGTCAGCACCAGCCTTCCAAGCACCTGCACCTGGAGGCGACGATCCCGACGACTCCGGAGACGGCGATGACGAGGATGACGACGACGACGACGATGGAGAGGATGAGCACGTCAACCAGGAAGCTTACTACGCCCAGCAGGACCACTTCATGGGGATTGGTCCAGTTGTCGAACATTATACATCAATGTTCGAGACAGGACACTTCCCCAACCTGCTGCAGGCAGTGCTGCACGAGCTAGGAGCCTACGCCCGCCCCCTGTACGAGACGAGGCGAGTGAGCGAGCCTCCCCGGGCTTGCTATTACATCACTCGCATCCATGTCAGGGTAATGGATGCAGGTGACAGGGGATTCAGGACTCTGTCTGCTCACGAGTCCCTGATACCGCTGTCCACCTACGCTGCCTCGGTCAGCGATGCTGCCCGTCGGACCCTGTGGTCGCTCAGCCACACCTACCGGCAGCAGCTGCAGAACACGAGGTTCAGGCACCTTCCTCAGCGCCTGCGTGGAGAGAGCCAGACCAACATTGTCCCAGGTGAACCTGGTGAGGATCGCCTCAACACCCTAGCTGGTGTAGTGGCCGGTCTCAACACCGACCTGGACAGTGCCACTCTGGACCTCTACAGTGTGCACTTGGAGCTGGAGAATGCCCACGCCAGGATTGCAGCCCTGGAAGCCCAACTGCAAGGACTGAATCCGCCAGAAGCTCAGGTCCCCGCCGTGGCGCTGTCTCCTCCCCGCAAGAGGATGCGCTATGGAGAGCCCGGATCAGTCACTAGGCTGCTTTAGGAGTTTTTGAGTCATGATGTAATAAGATATACTTCGCGTTAGACGATGATACTCTCTTTATGTTATCATATTAATAAATATCAACCATGTGATGGTGATTGATTGAAATGTTTGATTTGGATCTTTGTTTGAGTGCAATGGTCTTATGGAATGATGGCCATAAGAACATATAAAATTTTAAAACTTAAGTCATTTCCTCTCTAGAATCTTTTCTACTCTTCTCTTCTCTAAGATGTTCACTTTCTAACCAATCAGATGGTGAACCAACGTCAAGGACCTAACAACCGGAACCATCGTGGACAACAAGCACCACCACCACCGCCACCACCAAATCCCAATATGGAGCAGTTCATCGCCGCCCAAATGCAGATTCTGCAAGGACTCACTGCTGCGGTTCAACAATTACAACAGAACCAACAAAATCAGCAACCCCAGCAACAGCAGTATGCGCCCCCGGCCAGAGATAAGCACCGGGACTTCATGAGTCATCACCCGCCAACATTTTCTCATGCGGTTGATCCCCTGGATGCCGATGACTGGCTCAAAGTCATTGGGAAGAAGCTGGACATCACTCAGTGCAACGACCGGGAGAAGGTCTTGTACGCCTCGGGAAGACTCGAGGGAGCTGCGTCCGATTGGTGGGATGCCTTCACAGCGGCACATCCCAACGCAGATACCATAACCTGGCAGGAGTTCCAAGAGAACTTCCGCGCTCATCACATCCCCTCTGGAATTATGAAGCTGAAGAAGAAGGAGTTCCTTTCCCTTACTCAAGGGAATATGTCTGTCAGTGAGTATCGTGATCGCTTCACTCAGCTTTCACGTTATGCCCCTGAGGAAGTGGACACCGATGAGAAGCGCCAAGAGCGTTTCCTGGAAGGACTAATTGGACCTCTGAACTACCAACTTCAGAGTCACACTTTTCCCAACTTCCAGACACTCCTGAACAAGACAATTGGCCTTGAGAGTAAAAGGAAGGAATTATCTGACCATAAAAGGAAGTTTCAAGGTCAGTCAAGCAGGAACACTCGTCCGAATAATGCTCAAGGTTCGCAGTTCCGCTCTGGAAATCAGGGTGGAAATAATTATCAAGTGCAACGCTCTGGACGGCAAAGCCAGAGAAGTAACCAAAACCAGAACCAGCAAAGAAGCAACTCCCAGACCAACAAGAGGTCTGGTGGAAATTCACAGAACCGTCAAGGTGGCACCAACAACACGGAGGCCAGAAACAACGCACCTGTCCAACCCAATGGATGTTTCAAGTGCGGTGAGCTAGGCCACTATGCCAACAATTGCCCAAGGCGTAACCAGCAAACACCCCAAAGGAGTAATACTCAGAGGAATGACCAGAACACCCCCGCTCGTGGATCGGCTCAAAGCAAGACACCACAGAACCAGAGCCGAGGAAGGGTCAATCACGTCACCGCGGAATCAGTGCCTGAGGATGCCGACATAGTGTATGGTATGTTCCTTGTTAACTCCATACCTGCATCAGTTTTATTTGACTCTGGAGCATCGCATTCATTTATAACTGAGTCATTTGTGGAAAAGCATAACATACCTAAGTACCCTCTGAAGAGGATATTACACATTAGTTCACCAGGAGGTGACATGAAGGCCACACACTCATGCCCTCATGTTAATATCAAGATTCAAGGAATAGATTTTTCAGTCAACCCAGTGGTCCTAGGATCCAACGGTATTGATGTGATTCTTGGATGCAACTGGTTGAAAAGTTGTGATGGAGTGATACAATGTGCCAATGGAACAATTATGTTGACAAGTCCTCAAGGTGAAAGAATCCAAGTTAACATAGACAAGTCAACAGATGAAAAAGGGAAGACAGTGATCAATCACTTGGAAGAAAAGCCCTTGGAAAATATCAAAGTAGTGTGCGAATACCCAGACGTATTTCCGGAGGAATTGCCAGGTATGCCACCTGACCGTGATATAGAGTTTTCTATTGAATTATTACCCGGAACCGCACCTATCTCGAAAAGACCATATAGAATGGATGTTAAAGATTTAGTAGAATTGAAGAAACAAATAGAAGAATTACTAGAAAAAGGTTTCATTCGCCCAAGTTCATCCCCTTGGGGAGCCCCAGTGCTATTTGTGAACAAGAAGGATGGTTCGAGGAGAATGTGCGTTGATTATAGAAGTTTGAATGAAGTAACCATCAAGAATAAATACCCGCTGCCTCGGATTGAAGATTTATTCGATCAAATGAAGGGAGCTAAGATATTCTCGAAGATAGATCTGAGATCGGGATATCATCAGTTAAAGATTCGAGCAGAAGATATACCGAAGACAGCCTTCACGACGAGATATGGATTATATGAGTTTTTGGTCATGTCGTTTGGACTGACTAATGCACCAGCATACTTTATGAACTTGATGAATAAAGTATTCATGGAATATCTGGATCAGTTTGTGGTCGTATTCATTGACGACATACTGATATATTCTCCGAATGAAGAAGCACACGAAGATCATCTAAGGCTAGTCCTACAAAAGCTTCGTGACAACCAACTGTACGCAAAACTCTCGAAGTGTGATTTTTGGTTGAAAGAAGTTGCTTTCTTAGGACATATCGTTACTGATGGTGGAATTAAAGTGGACCCAGGAAAGATAAGTGAGATACTAGATTGGAAGCAACCAAAGGATGCGTCCAAGATCAGAAGTTTTCTTGGATTGGCGGGATACTATAGAAGATTTATTGAAGGTTTTTCCAAGTTAGTAAAACCACTTACTTCTCTACTGGAGAAAGGCAAAGAGTTCAAATGGGATGAAGCTTGCCAGAATTGTTTTGAAGAACTCAAGAAGAGGTTAACCACTGCACCAATACTGGTAATGCCAGACATCCACAAGGGATTTGATGTGTATTGCGATGCGTCACACCTTGGACTTGGATGTGTGCTAATGCAAGAAGGAAAGGTGATTGCTTATGCTTCAAGACAGTTGAGGAAACATGAGAAGAATTATCCTACGCATGATTTGGAACTAGCTGCCGTAGTGCATGCCTTGAAGATTTGGAGGCACTATATGATTGGAAACAAGTGCAAAATCTTCACGGATCATAAAAGCTTGAAATATATATTCACTCAGAAAGAACTCAACCTCAGACAGAGAAGATGGCTTGAGTTGATTAAAGATTATGATTTGGAAATACAATATCACCCCGGAAAAGCAAATGTAGTAGCTGATGCTTTGAGCCGTAAGGGTCAAGTGAACAACATTACTACTCATTTGATGTCACAAGAATTGTGCTGGGAAATGGAACAACTCAACCTTGGATTTCTCAATAATGTAGAGGCAACGGTGATGGAAGTTGAATCTACTTTGGAAGAAGAGATTCGTAAAGGACAAGAGTCTGATGAGAAAATTAAGGAAATTAAAACTTTGATTAGTTTGGGTAACGCCCCAGATTTCACAGAAGATGAACAAGGCACAATATGGTTTAAGAAGAGAATCTGTGTACCAGAAATCGAGCACTTACGCCAACTTATTTTGAGAGAAGCTCATGATTCAGCTTATTCTATTCACCCTGGAAGCACAAAGATGTACCAGGATCTTAAGGAAAAGTATTGGTGGTATGGTTTGAAAAGAGATGTTGCTACTCATGTTGCACTATGTGACGTGTGTCTGCGAGTTAAAGCTGAACACCAAAGACCAGCAGGATTGCTACAACCTCTCAAGGTACCGGAGTGGAAATGGGAAGAAATCAGTATGGATTTCATAGTTGGACTACCCCGTACTCGAGATGGCTATGACTCAATATGGGTCATAGTAGACAGGTTAACTAAAGTAGCACACTTTATACCTGTGAAGACAACCTACTCAGGAGCCCAGTTAGCAGAGTTGTACATGTCGAGGATTGTTTGTCTGCATGGAGTACCAAAGAAGATCGTATCAGATCGAGGAACCCAGTTTACCTCGCGCTTTTGGAAAAGACTACATGAGTCCATGGATACCAAGCTAAACTTTAGTTCAGCTTATCATCCTCAAACGGATGGGCAAACGGAAAGAACAAACCAAGTGTTGGAAGATATGCTAAGAGCTTGCGCTCTAAAGCATGGTAGAAGCTGGGATAAAAGTTTGCCTTATGCAGAATTTTCGTATAACAACAGTTATCAGGCAAGTCTAAAAATGGCACCATTTGAAGCACTCTACGGACGAAAGTGTAGAACACCGCTTTATTGGAATCAGACTGGAGAAAGTCAAGTATTTGGTCCAGAAATTCTCCAAGAGGCGGAAAAGCAAGTGCAAATTATCAGAGAAAATTTGAAGACAGCACAGTCAAGACAGAAGAGCAGTGCTGATAATAGAAGAAGAGAGTTGATGTTTGAAGTAGGAGACTTTGTCTACCTTAAAGTTTCACCGATGAGAGGAATGAAAAGGTTTAAGGTTAAAGGAAAATTATCACCTCGCTATATTGGCCCATTCAAGATTTTGGAAAGAAAAGGCGAAGTAGCCTACCAGTTAGAGCTACCCGATAGATTATCTGATGTGCATGACGTATTTCACGTATCACAACTCAAGAAGTGCTTAAGAGTACCAGAAGAACAGTTACCCATGGAAGAACTGAATGTTAATGAGGATTTGACTTATTCGGAGTACCCGATCAGAATTTTGGAAACATCTCGCAGAATTACACGGAGTAAAGTCATTAACATGTGCAAAGTTCAGTGGAGTCATCATTCGGAAGATGAGGCCACTTGGGAAAGAGAAGATGAACTCAAAGCAGAATTCCCTCAGCTATTCTCGGAAGTTTCTTAATCTCGAGGACGAGATTCTTTTTAAGAGGGGTAGGTTTGTAACACCACAAAAGCCATCAAATAAAGATAATGAATTTAGTTGTTATATTAATTAGCTTAATAATTTTTTTTAAGTGATTAATTATTTATTTGCATTTTTGGATCAGTTTTCTTTGCATGTGCTTGATTGATTATCGGATGATTGTTATTAACTTCCTTTTAAAAAGAAATCCTAGTAATTAGACAATAATTAAGAAATATAATAATTATTAGTCTAAAATCAAGTACTCCATTTATAAATATTTTTGGTAATTTTTTTTATGACTTTTAGAGTTCTTTAAAAATGAATTTCGGAATTGGAAAAAAAAAGAAAAAAAAACAAAAAAACTAACCTTAACCAAAGGCCCAGCTAGGGGCCCATTTTGGCGCCGCGCGCACCCCTGCTGGCTTCTCCAAGCCAGCCGCCGCCAGCCTTCTCCCTCCCCTATCTCTCTCTCCCCTCGCTTCTCTCTCTCGCTCGCGCAGGAGCTCCAAGCGCCGCGCCCTACGCATTCTGCGCGCGCCCCAAGACCCCAAGTCGGTCCCGCGAGTGAGCAGCCGCGGCACCGCGCGAAGCCGCCCAGCCGCGCGCACCCAGGCGCCTCTGCCGCGCGCGACCGACCGAGCGCGCCGCCTCTGCCGCGCGCGACCGACCGAGCGCGCCGCCTCTGCCGCGCGAGCCCGATGCCGTGATACCCGCGCGTCCGTTTCCGTTTCTTCGCGATTTATTGGAGCATCAAAACCTCCGTTTCTTTCTCCCCCCATTCCTCCCTTTCTCATTACGCAGGAAACGGTCACGTCGCCATTGATGGTACTTACGACGCCGTCGCGCCCTATCCTCTCCCCTTTCATTCGCGCCCCATTGAAGGCCAGCGTGGAAACGGCGCCATTGATGGCCGTTCATGGCGCCGGTTGCCGCGCCTCTCCCTCTCCCGGCATCCTCCCTCTCTTCTCTCTATTTAAGGTAATACCGAGCGCCAGTTCCCGACCACTTTGAGCTCGCGCCCACGCATTTCATTCCTCTGTTGGTCGTCCATCGTCGTTGTGGAGCTCGCCGCAGTGAAGCTCGACACCGCCGGAGACCTCGACGTCGTTCCCCGTCCTCCCCTTGAGCGCCGTCGACCTTTCCCCGCGTCGGCGACCTCCTCTGCTGCCTTGGCCGAGCCCTGCCCGACGAACTCGACCGCGGCTGACCCCTGCCGGTCCTCTGCTCGTCGTCGCCTCTGTTCCTTGTCGCCGGCAAGCAGCTCGTCGTGACGCCCGTGGCCGCCTCGACGTCATCCCCTGCTCCGTTCGACGACCCGAGGCCGTCCCTGCCTCCCCTGGGCCTTCGTGCTCGTGTTGTGCCGTGTCACGCGCCAAAGCCGTCTGGTTGTCCCTTCTTCGTGCCCAAAGCCCCACGGTCGTGGCTCCCTGCTTCTCTGGTATGTGCATTCCAGTGGTAGAAGAAGGCGATCTTCTAGTCTACCCCCTGAAGTATAAGTTGAATAAGATATCTAACCCCTGCAGCGATTCATTATTTTTTAAAATTTGTATATTTTGGAATCCAAATCATGTGTATGTGGAACGATTAACTTCATGTGTATGTGATAAGATATTTTAGTTAGTGTCTCTGCTGTCTTTCGAGTTTGTGCATTTTAATTTGGTTATACCCATTGAGAATTAATTTAATTATGGTTTGTTGGAGTAGAGGACTAAGGAATAAGTAGACTACATATTAGTAACAAAAAGCGCTAGATAAATAAGTATGCGTTCACCGTTGCTTACATTATGATTCTGACTTATAGACAAGACTCGCACGCTCATGCGCAATATAATTATATTGGTTATTCGCTAAGAAATAGTAAATATTTTATTGACGTTGAAACAATATAGGCCAACGTAATCTAAATAGTAGAGATAAAATTTGTAGTTTAATTTAGTTCTTTAATACTATGGTTATGTGATTTATAAATAATATTTTAACAATTGATATAATTTCCTTTTAGAAAGAAAGACTAAAACTAGAATGTGACCCGTGTTTTACGATAGAGATAATTATTTAGTAAATAAACTAGATTCCCTAGAATTTGGGTTAAAGTTGTATCTATGATTTTAAATGAATTTATATAGTATGCATATCCATAGTCGAATTGTCATACAAGTTTTCTAGTAAGATAATGAAACAAAGTAGTTAGTCATAGCAAATAAATTGATCGTTGATATGGTTAAGATTTATAGGGTAGATACAAATCATGTTTTGCATTCCTTCTTATAAATGTGATTTGTTTAAATGTATGTTTTATTGTATGATGTATGCTTCACCTATGTAATGGTGTATGTTTATTTATTGGTGAATGTTTTCTTTTGTATGTACGATGTGCGACGCTATTAGAAACTGATTGTGTGGTAGAGGACCCAAATACGTTTGAAGACGACACGCAGGACGATTTTGTGCAAGGCAAGTGGATTCTCCCTCTGCATATTCTGTTTGTACCTACTCATTGCATATAACAATGTTTACTTTTCGATATATTGCATAATTTGATGGGCTTACCTAATTAAGGATTTCCTAGATTTACTACCTGTATTCCTTGTTTAACCTGGGAAAATAATTAAGCTGTGCAAGATTCATGCTACCGCTCAACTTAATGATTTTTAATGTCACTCTTGAATTGGTTTTAATGTTCCAAAAATGTTAATTTGCAATTATGACATTAACCCGATGGTTAAAGATAACTTTATTACAAATTAATTGGAACATGGAGTGACCACCCAGGATAACAGTGCAACCACGAGTGCTATCATGGCTCTGGCTTTGGTAAATAGCTCTATATGCTTAGTGCCTAGCAACCTTACCTGAAAGATGGGCAAGAGGGGGAGCGGTAGGTGCTGGCAGCCCACGTTAACATGGGGTCGTATTCTTGGCTAAGGTACTTCACCCAGGGGGCCACCACCATCGTCTTAGAAACCTTAGCGGGTTGCTTCGTATTAAGTGTATTTTGTGAAAACCTCATAATGGATCCCTAGCCATTCACCTCGGCAGTGTCTAAGGGTCCGATCAACCCGGGCTAGATGGGATACATGGCTTGTGGGTAAAGTTGTACCACCTCTGCAGAGTGTAAAACTGATATATCAGCCGTGCTCCCGGTTATGAGCGACCTGGACTCCTCACATGATAATTGAACTTAAAGATGGACATAAATTGAGATCCGATGATCTGCCAGTAATTTGCTTAAGTGGTTTCACTTAAGTGTTTTTGTTATATTCATATTCCTTTGTTTAATTGGGATATTTGGGATTCACTATTATTAGTAAGACAGGTGTTGATAATAAAATGTTGACCAACTAAAATGCTTACTGCTCAGACTTAGCCTCACCTTGTTATACCTGCATTAGTTTTTCCCCCACTTGCTGAGCCCCGACCATAAGTGAGCTCACCCTTGCTTAATTTTGATCAGAGGGTGATGCTGGAGACTTTGATGGAGATTTTATCGACGACGATGAATTCTAAGTCTAACGATGCGCCGGTCAACTTCCTGTGGAAGATTGCCCAGTTGTTTATTTTCCGCTCTACTTTGATGTGATACTTGTTTAAGACACAATGTCTCAGATGATGTAATAAAGTTTTATACTCTCTTTACGTCTTTATTGCATTGTCTTTTGATATATTACACTTGTGACGTCAACATATGTGTGGAAATGGATCCTGGCACACATATGGTATGCGCTCGGTTCTACCCCCTGGAACCGGGTGTGACAATTCCCCACAACTTGTTGAGCTATGAACGTATGTGAGCTCACCCTTGTTGTCTCACACCCCCCATAGGTCAAGAATAGGTACCACAGGATGAGGCGCAGGGAGGATGCTGCGATGTGTTCGTGAGATGTCTAGGTCGTCATCTCCCAGTCAACTTTGGGTTGTTGGATCGTTCTCCTTATGATGTAATTATTTATTTATTTTGTACAGAACTCATATTATATAGTAAAGATGTCACATTCGTTCCTGCAGCATGATTCATCATATGTGTGAGACTTGGTCCCAGCACACCTGGTGATTATGTTCGCGTCCGGGTCTTGGTGTCCCTAAAACCCGGGTGTGACAGAAGTGGTATTGGAGGAATGTTGACTGTAGGATAAAACCTAGATAGAACTGGACAACCATTGTCTACTTACCTTTGCTACTCTGATTCTTTTCTAAACTTTTCTTAATCCTTTCTCATCTATTTTCGCTTTACTATTATTATTCTTACCTTTTCCTTCTAAAGAAAAATGTGGATTTCACACTTTGACTATACCTAAAGTGACTTTTAGGAATAGGAAACCTAATCTTAGTAACCAAATCAAAACTATTTTTAAATGTGCATATGCTTGAGTGTTTGTTCTTATGATAACTGCTTGATTCGATTCTTTGATTGAGTGTGATGAGTTGTGGAGTAATGTCCACAATTACATCTGCATATACATATAGGCATAAATATAAATAAATAAAATTCATTAGATAACTAAACAACCTAGATTATCCTCCATTAAAGTGTATCTATTTTAAATAGATCCATCTTATCTTAAAAGACTCTCTCTTATCTTAATGGATTAATCTTATCTTGAAGGAATCATCTTATCCTAACCACTTTACTTATCTCATCCTAAAGTAACAACCAGGATCTAATCCAAAATAATGAGATCTTATCTAGTCTAATCTAGTCACACAAATATAACTTAGATCTGATCTAATGTGATAGATTAATCTAACCTAACGAAGGCTAACTTTAGGTTGAGCTAATCTAATGTGAGTTACTTAAACAAGTTAGTTAATACTGGTAACATATATTAGACCATATTCCTATAAATGGGTTTTAAACCTAAATTGGTGTCTTAGACCAACTCGTCCGTGAAACCACGACCCAGCCTATGTTATAGGTTGCCCAACCCATTTATCTCAAAAGCAAAGTAAAACTCTGTTTAATCTACCTACCCCATGTACCCGCAATTGTTATCCCAACTCAGATAATGGCATCTAACACCACGGCCAATGGTCCCTAAACTAAACCCAAGAAGAAAGTTAACCTCGACAATGAAGGATATGAGTAGAAACAGATCTTCAGATGAATCAAGATCCGCCACCCGGAATAAAAGTCTCCCTTACCTAACTTTCTCTGACCCCCCAAATCTCCTCTACACTCACCTAATAGCTAAAACCTATGTATCATACCCTTGTTTTCTATGCCACACATGCTAATGACATGAAGAATTTTAGGTGTATAAAAATATATACTAATTGGAAGTTCCAGTTACATAAAAAAGATACTAGAACTTTGTAAAGATAAAGTCAGCTTGATATGCTTAACTAAACGATATTCTATAGAATCTAATGTGGTCTACTTAAACGGATTAGTGATACTGGTAGAAGAGATTAGACCCTACTAGCCAGGTGTTAACTTAACTTAGCACATTAGCCCAACTCAACCATGAGCAGAAGAGCTAACCCAACCAATAGGGTCGTGATAGATTGCATAATCTGTCTATCCCCACCTAACATCAAACAAACTTTTAACCTACATCATGTAGTCTACCTCATCCATATCTATCTTCACTATATTCCCCAACCTCGATGATATACACTAACCTCGAATCAATGAGACCAAGACCAGAAAAGGAAAAGATCAACCTCGTCATGGAAGGAGAGAAGTCAAACTCAATCTTCAGATGCATTACTACTCAACACAGAAGTTCTTTCTCTCTATAAACTTTCTTACCCCAGGCTATTCTTGCCCTAACTTACCCATCTTTTATACTACATAATAAGTGGCTAGGTATAGAAGATACTCATGCTTTCCTAATCAACTGATAAAAAAAATCTTTTGGTATTAAAACCAATTATAAATTAAAAACATAGACTGCAAACCAAAACCTTTTTGTATCCCTTTTCTTACCAATCTCGAGGACGAGATTTCTGTTAAGGGGGTAGGATTTGTAATACCAAATTCTTAGGCAATAAGAAAGTAGGGTTAAAATGTGTAGATAGGGGTACTCATCCTTTATGATCATAAGCAAGGTAAAATAAATAAATGCATGGCATGATGGTGTTCTTTTGTAATAAGTCCATAATAATCGGAATCTGAAGATTTAAACCCAACTGGGATTCAAAATTCAAAAGGAAGAAATGGAAAGATAAAATAGACTTAGAAATTAAATTATACTTGGTTTGTGTGTTGAACTTTTCTTTGGATTAAATGAATTAAATATTTAGAAATTAAATTATACTCGGTTTGTGTGTTGAACTTTTCTTTGGATTAAATGAATTAAATATATAAATATATATACATATTCTCTAGGTAGGATGAGTTGAGGCTATCCTTTAGTCTCAAAGTTATGTGATTGTGTCTTTAAAACATGTGATTTAGATATATAGTCACAATACGATTTCTCATGCACAATAAAACAAGTGGGTTATTTCTTTCAATAACTAGGAAGTTTAAAATATTTGAATAAATGTTATAGAAATAAATGAAATGTTTATGCAAAAACATGTTGAAATCTAGGCCTGAAGTATTTTCGAAAATTGAAGTTTAAAACTTGAGACAAATTCAACAAAAATCTGAAATGGGAAATAAATATAGAAACAATAAAGAAAAAGAGATGGAACGACATGTGCTTGGGCCAGTTTTTGCCTCATCGCGGCCCAAGATGATCCACCACCGCGCCAACCCGGTTGCCAACTCTGCATCAGCGACTGGAGGGTCCACCTCGTCATTCTCACACACCTCCTCTTGTTTCTCTGCCCTGTGGGCCCTTCCACTATATCTCTTCTCCACCGGATCTGGGGCTGTTGTGCACCGAACGCCATGGAATCCTCGCGGTGGCCGAATCCCCGCCTCTGTCGTGCTTCCCCTTTGCTTGTAAAACCACCCGAGCACCTGGGTAGGGATGAAAACGGGACGGATACAGCCGGATATAGGGTCATCCCTTATCCTACCCTAATGTATTTCTCTCGGATACGGGACCGGATACGGGTAGTTAAGATTCGGGACGGATACAGGACGGGACCGGGTAATAATCCGGACGGGTAAGAAACGGATAACGGATACTACTCGGGTAGGTACCGGATAATTATCGGGTAGTTCATCTGATGACATTAATTGTCCAACCATCCATAAGTTAAGCAATACATAATCATGTATATGATAGATCAGATGTAAGAAAGGAAACCGGTAAAATTGACATCATGCAGTTCAAAGTTGCTTATCACAAGGACATTGTAGAACCAACACCGCAATATTTAAAATTCATAAAATATTCTAGTTTCACTAAAAAATTGTAAATAAGTTACAAAAACTAATAAACATTTTATATGAAGATAACTCAACTCCTCGTATGAAAATGATAGTGAAGTACTGATTATGTTGAAACTTGGATACTTACACTAATTTCACATGTAACACATACAAATAAGTGAAAGTGAAAGGAAAGAAACATGGGCATCTTGTAGATCTTATTATCCAAACATTTATTATGGTTACATATGGACATATGTTGTATCTCCGTAAAATTTCACGATTTTTTAAGGCTATTTATGTATTATTAATTTCTTGTCATAGAAAATCATTAAAATACAATTAAACCATTAAAATATTGCAGTATCGACTGAAAATACAAAAAAGTTACCAATACTAATAAATAGTCTATAAAAAGATAACCTTAAGTTCCCACGTGGAGATAACCTTAAGCCCCCACATAAAAATGATAAAGTCTATTAATTTAATATAAATTTGGACATTATTTCAATGATTTTGGTCTAAAAGATATGTTTAAACAAAAAATTGATGTAATATAAAGTCATAGATCTCTTCAAGCTCTACAATTTTCATATAAACTTTATCTTCATCCGATTTCATATGTAAAAGTTATGATTTTATAACTATATTGTGCAGAAAAAGAAAAAACGGGTACCCGAATTCCAGGTACCCGTATCCGACATGGGATTTTCGGGTACTGACCGGGTATTAGTGATTCTATATCCTACCCGTATCCGAGGTTCAATATCGGGGTAATACCCGTATCCGTCCCGACAAACAAAATACCCGTATCTGTATCCGAAATTACGTCCTGTTTTGATACCCGTATCCGATACCCGTTCCGGGTACCCGTCCCGTTTTCATCCCTACACCTGGGAACCCCCTCCATCCACCCGTGAGCCGCCACTCCATACCACACCATCGCCGTGAGGAAGTCAGAAGCTACTACACCACCACCTCTGCGCCGTCACCGTTCGGGCTCCGTGGTGAGGTTTGGGGAACATCTCCAGGCGCGTGGAAACTAACTACAGCGTCCTTTGGCACAGAGTCGATCCAAATCGTGGGGATTGCTTGTCGGTGATTGACAATGCCGCATCATGCTGTGGACCGGTCCGTACTCGGCCCTAATTGAGGTATTTTTCTCCCCCATCTGTTACGTATGGTTCTCAAGAGCGTTTTGCACCTCGCTGCTTGCTTAGTCGGGCTTCGGGGCGCCAAAAGGACGTTCGCCGGCGAGGAGTGCCATCGCGGGCTTCTGCTCCGCCGTGCCTCGGCGGTAGGATTGGGGTGGCGCTTGGATGTCGTCGGATCCTCGGTCGACGTCGCAGATTAGAGCCACCAGCGTACCGGTTCACGGGGTGAACCTGGGCCTTTGATCTCCGTGTGTGCGATCGAGATAGCTTGGGTCCTGGATGCCTTGGGGCCATCAGATCTCGATCCAATGGCATGTATCACGTATCAGTGCGTAATAGTGGCGAACTAATCGGGACTGCATACGTGGGATCCAACGACAGTGATGGCCTACCGGTTGATTTAAAATTGGGCTCTAATCTGGGCCTTCAGGTTTCGATCGGGTGGCTAGCATGGGCCGATATTCCTTCGGTCGTGCAATCATTCAAATGAGCCCCTGGATTTATTAAGAATAAATCTGTCGTCCACCTTGATGAACACCTGAGTCTTAGGAATTTTTATGAAATAGACCCCATCCTTCTCTATTTTTGGCGCCCAGTCCAAAGCTCAGGGAAATTAGTTAATTAAATGTAGAAATTGATTTTTAATATAAAAATAAATCCAGAAACTTGTATTTTAGCTCTAAATTGATCCATTCCAGTTGCAATAATTTTGTTTTAATACTGTTCATTATCTAGTACCTTTGTTTAGCCATGAAACTTGAATTAAAATAATTAACTTATATTACTCTATTCTAGGTACCTAATAACTTCAGAAAATCATAATTAATTCATTTTAACTCTGTTTCGATTCGTTCAAGTTGCGTTAGCTTCGTATAAATATTTACTACGCAGTAACAACAATAATTATACGATATCACATACTTCTATAATTAAGTAACTAATTGGATTAATCTATGTCTATTGGGATTACCTTTGTTAATATAGCATTATGGTCTTATGGTTATGATTTGACTAAACGATGATCCTTAATCAAGTAATGACTTAGATTAGTGTTGAGTTAATTATTTATAGAATAGTCTCTCATATGATATATCCTAATCAATTTATAATATAGCTTACTATTTAAATCTCATAGATCTTCCATAAATCACAACTCCTTAACCGTAACTCCGAATTTAGCGATTCTCGAACCCACGATCTCGTAGAGACGTGTAGATTATTATTATATAGTTTGTTCTTATGTTTGGTGTGATGTTAATTTTGTCTATACCATGTTTGTTTGTATTGCTACAACTAGCAGTGTGGTCACGAGAATCTGAAGATCATCCTGGTACCTGGAATCTCAAGTCCCAGGCAAGTTGTGCCCTTGACCACTTTTATTTACCCAATAATGTTCTTTATAATCATTTTATCATGCATAGGCTTAATTTTGATGGGACCCAATAGGTCACTCTAGTTTGGTTATCTTTATATCTTGTTTACCCCTGAACTTTTGGGTAGTCTTTGCTATTCACTACAGGAAACGCCTAAATTTTCGTGGCCCAAAAACCCACGAAAATAAGCCTAAAACGACGAAAATAGCATATTTTCGTCGGCAGGCCGACGAAAATAGCCGCCGAAAATAAGTTTGACGAAAATAGGCAACTATTTCCGTCGGTACCTACGAAAAAGCCCTATTTTCGTCGGCTTGCCCAAGGCCGACGAAAATAGTTGGTCGACTGACTATTTTCGTGGGCCCGGTGGTGGCCGACGAATATACGTGCCCAGGCTATTTTCGTCGGCCAGGTGGTGGCCGACGAAAATACGTTTCAATATTTTCGTCGGCCCGATGGTGGCCGACGAAAATATGTTCCCAGGATATTTTCGTCGGCCACCACCGAGGCCGACGAAAATTGATGGTCCCCCCCCCCCAAAACAGATTTTTCTGCACCTTTTATTAATTCACAGCAAAATACACAATATCACAATTCACATATACAGATTCACAAGCAAAATACACAATTCACAAAACACATTCACATATACATAAATAGTCCATAGTCCATTCAAATAAGTCCATTGTCCATTCAAATACACAATTCACAAAACACACTCATTACTCACTACTCACTACTCACTCCGGCGGGCTGTGGGAGTTTTGGCCACTCCCTCCTCCGCCACCAGGAAGGTGGCCACTCCCTCTAGAACCATGGACGAGAAAGTCTTGGGCGTTGACAGCACCCTCTGATCCATGAGCATGTGACGCTGAACCCTGCAATTCATCAATCATTCAAATAAGGCTATATTTTGCTATCCCTATACCTATACATTGTTGTGAATATTTGCATAAAACTAAACATGGAACGTCACCTGTGATCCATGGTGAGGAGGAGGCTGTGCATGCATCCACGGGTACTGTTGTGCTGGCCACCCCAGAGGTGGTGGCACCCACCCCGTCGGTGGCGGTGCCATCCACGCTTGAAATGGCTAAGAGCCCGCCGGTGGCTGGGAGACCGGTGGCACCCATCCCGGGACTGGCTGCGATCCTTGGGGTGGTGGAGGCGTCCAAGTGCCTAGAGGTGCCTGCGTCCACCCAACACCGGTCCACTGTGGCTGCGACGCTGGAGCTTGTCCTGGCCACTGTCCCCATCCTTGTGCCTGCGAGCCATTTTTTATAATAAAAAAGAGTTGCTATGGAATTGAAGTGTTCAGATAGTGTTACCTAGGGAGGGCGAAAAGCGGGCAAGTTCATATCAGGGCCGAGTCTAGTAGTCATTTCCTGCAAATGGATGCAACGTTAGAATCACAATATTATACTTTGAATTCAATGACGACACGTGATGAGATAGACGAATTACCTGAAAATAAGAAGCCATATATTGTGTCAGCTGCCCAACCTGCTCCTGCGCTGCTCGAGCCTGCTCCTGTGCTGCCCGAGTCTCCTCCTCCAGCTGAGCCTCTCGAGCAGACCTGGAGGAGCGAGAACTCCCTCCCGAAGACGATGCCTTCCCTTGACCTATTGTCCTATTATACTCCACAACGCCGGTGCCAAAGGCAAACCTGCATGATACACATAGTTGAGCCATTAAGTGGACATATTCTTGTTAATGAAATCGTCGAATCAAACACAAACACCTCACCTGCCATGCTTTCTACCCCCACCACTGTGGTACAACGCCGAGGCATCTAAGTCTGAATGCATCCAGTCAAAGTCAGGCCCATGGCGTTGAGTCATTTCCTCCCCATATGCATTCTGCAAAGAAAGTTAGAGTTGGAGTTAGACACAAAACATGCAATTTAATTCGTAAATACAAACTTGTTTACCATTTTCTCCCTTGCCGCCTCACTGCATAGCACATCAGGGTTCACCGGATCAGGGCCACGGTGACCACGGACGTAAACCTCCATAAAACTTGGAACAACTCCACTTTCAGCTTCCTGCATGAAAAAGAAGAGTTAAACCATAGAATTTTCATAGATGTAACATACAAGTTTGATTTATATACTTACCATGCGGCGTGCGGTACCAAGGTGTCCATCGGTGCCATACCTATGCCCCGGTCCTTCAGCGCCACGGTTGGTACGGTGCTTCTGGGACTCTGCAATCCACTCTGGCGACGCCCATCTCTTAGCCAACCACCTCCAGGCTTCCATGTCCTTCGCCAGCCAATCCACAACGCTCTCCAGGTACTGCTCCTCTGTGAGGTAGATCTCATTGGCCCCTAATGCTTTGCTCATTTTCTGCCCCTTTATCTTCTTGTAGTAGTAGTTGACGGCCGCGATGCGAGCATTGTACGTGGCATCCTTGATTACCTTATCATCGCACTTCCGAAAGTGCCTCTTCACACGTGTCCACTGAGCCTGATCCTCCTCGATCTCATTCGGCAATTGGAACCTCCCCTACATATCAATGGAGAAGTTAAGTTAAAGTAAGATTAGGAGAAGCAATAATTCAGTGAATTGCTTATATACGAAAGTAAACTCACCCAGAAATCGTCCCACACAGCCACCTGACAAGTCCTTCGTTTTTGTTCCGAACTTCCCCCTCCGCTACTGCTTTCCCCTGGCTCCCCTGGCTGGACATAGTCCTTTAGACCCCAGTCGGCCCACTGCATAGCCGCGAACCTCTCGCCATTGAGCTCCACCATGCCAGGGTAGTAGAAGCGTCAGAGGCTACCCAACACCGTGTTCACCTTGGGACGTCTGCCTGTACCGTCCCAATTCAAGTCTTCCCATGACCTACAAACATTAATAAAACAAGTAAACCAGTGCAATCACGTCCACATTAAAAAATTAACACAACAGAAATAAGGCCCACCATTCTCCATGCGGCCGGATGAGCCTCCTCTCGGCAGGTCTCGGACCAAGCGCATTGTTCTTTTTATACCTAAGTATACAAGTAAATTCAATATGATGAAATGATTAAAAACTAATATCAATTAAACTAATATGCATAATAATACCTGAAGGACGTAGAACCATCTGACGCGTCGCCCGCGCTGCCTGCCCCCATAGGGCAACCTCCTCATCCTGCTCACCCTCCTCATCCTGCTCACCCTCGTCACCCTGCACATGAGCATCCTGCTGAGGAGCCTCCTGCTCACCCTCCTCACCCTGCACTTCGTCTAGACAGTCGAGAAGTTGCTGCTGCCTCTGTCGGCTCTGTGAGGTGCCCTGAAAAAGCCCACTGCCCGAGCTGTCCTCGCTGGCCGCGCTGCCCCCACTCCTCCTTGATCTCCTATGCTTGAACATGTTCAACTGTAGATAAATTAATGTCAAACCACAGTATATGAAACAAATAATATGAAAATTAATAATGTGAAAATTGGAATACATAGCTTAATTGATTAACTAAAAGAAACATACTAATCAAAAGTCATCCGCATCCGATGATGCTTCTTCGGCTCGTTGTTTATTCATACGCTCTTGATTTCATTGGATCCTTACTGATCTTCTAATGACGACAGGTCGTTTGCGCTTTGACCTAGGTTCTTCAATTAAGTCGCTTGAATTGCAATAGAGATTTTCAAGGCCTTCTCCATTGGTCACATGGAATCGGTGAGCTATGTCTTGATTCGACGCCACTTCTGGTTGAAAAACAGCATCATCGTTGTCCCTACTCGTACTCACGTAGTCAGCACTCTCTGGAGCGACGACTTGTGGGTTGACTTTGATTGCAACCCACCAAGCCCTAAGGCTTGGGTGAGGATATGGCAGGTAGTACACCTGTTTTGCCTGATTTGCAAGGACAACATCGCTCATACTGCTCGGAATCCTAGAGTTATGCTTCACCTCGACATTACCATACTTGTCGACACGAGTCCCACTATGAGCATCAAACCAGTCGCACTCGAAAAACACGAATTTAAGTTCTTTGGGGCCATCAAAAATCAACTCTACAATGTTTTGAAGAACACCGTAATAGTCCACTACTTTGTCATCGTCAACATATGAACTTGCCAACACACCACTATTGGTGGTGGCTGCCAATGGTCGACTCTTCTCCAATTTCGCGGTTCGGAAGCGATATCCATTTACATCATAGCGAGTATAGTTCCGGACGGACACAGAGGTATGTGCCATTTACTGCAAGTCCGGGTGCACAGAGTTTTTGGAAACCTATACAAGGAATTAGTATATGCATTATATCTTCCAAGTCCAAAATTCAAAGATTAAGTATGGACAATGAGAGAACGACAATTACTAACATAATTACGAAACCACTGCACGAAGTTTGGTCCACCTTTCAACCCATCACGTTGAAGATTTTCTAATTGGATGGTCGTAGGTTTACTAGTAGATTTCCAACATTCTTCATCAAACATGCTGGACATATTAGAAACATGGAGATTACACACTATAGAAATTATGAGATGAGAAAATGGACGTAACTATGAGGAAAACTTACTCGAATGCCTCCTGTGTGCTGTCAATATTGCTATACATATATAGCATTAGCGTGTTCAAATCTGATCCTTCAATGTGACGTACACTCCCTTTTCCAACTGCCTTACCCGGATTCGCAAAAATTTGAAGGGTGCTTTGGGGCAATTCATTTTCGACATGAAGTCGCACTGAAGGAGCAAACACATTGTTGGCTCGAGCGAAATACCTGGTTGAGAATTGAGATATCTCCTTAAGGGCAAAAGCCTCCGCAATACACCCTTCGACTCTAGCCTTGTTGCGAACAGACGCCCTGAGCTTTTTCAACGCCCTTTCTATAGGATACATCCACCTGAATTGCACTGGTCCGCCTACCAAAGCTTCCCAAGGCAAATGCACAATTAGATGTTGCATCACATTGAAGAATCCTGGCGGGAAAACCTTTTCAAATTTACAAATAAGAATTGGAATTTCTTTCTCAAATTTCTGCATCAACCTCTTCGATACCGTCTTTGCGCATACTTCCCTATAGAAGTAACTCAGCTCTGCAAATATGCTCCAAAGCTCATCCTTAAAATAGCCTCGAAACATCACGGGCATCAGCCTCTCCATAATAATATGGTAGTCATGGCTTTTCAAACCGATCAATTTACCGGTCTTTAGATTGATTGTACGTTTCAGATTTGCCGCATATCGATCTGGAAATTTCAGATTCTTCAACCACTTAAATATTTCTTTCCTTTCATCTGGCTTGAGGCAGTAATCAGCTCGTGGCCTACTCTCATGCCCTTTATCGCTTACTTTCAACTCGAGCATCGGTCTCTTACAAATTTCAGCCATGTCTTTTCTTGCCTTCATATTATCTTTTGTTTTATCAG
Organism: Zea mays; assembly: GCF_902167145.1. Taxonomy (NCBI): domain Eukaryota; kingdom Viridiplantae; phylum Streptophyta; class Magnoliopsida; order Poales; family Poaceae; genus Zea; species Zea mays. Next base: position 116,826,301 of record NC_050096.1, read on the forward strand.
TCACATCGAAACATGTGCTTATGATGCTTTCAGCAACGTTACGCTCTTGGTGCATCAAGTCTATGTTGTGCGGCATGATCAAGGCTTTTGCATACGGAAGCTCCCATATTTATGTAATATGGGTCCAGTTGTGGTCCTCCCCGTAGCCTTGGAACCTATCATTTTCTCCTTGCTTCAGACAAGCATGCCATGCCATTATCTGCGGTGCAGTTTGCCTCTTTGGTGGCCCATTTCTGATTTTGGCTCCACTTCTGAATGCAGTAAGCGAATTCCTGAAATCATGCTTGAATGGAGTCCAACGTCGATGAGCATCAAAGAATGACACTTTCCCACCATGCTTCAATCTGAATGCATCCGTATCATTCATACATATGGGACAGCACAACCGACCATGAACACACCATCCAGACCAATCTCCATATGCCAGCAGATCATGCACTGACCACAAATAAGCAGCGCGCATGGTAAACTCCTTTTCAGTATGGCTGTCATAAGCCTTCACACCTCTCCACAATTGTTTCAGCTCTTCAATTAAAGGGCGAACAAACATATTCAGCTTTGGCCCTGGATGCTCGGGGCCTGGGATGACTAGTGCAAGGAACATGAACTCTTCTTTATTGACCAACTCAGGAGGAAGATTATATGGCACAATGAAGACAGGCCAACACGAGTAAGGGCTTGCACTGGTATTGAAAGGTGTGAATCCGTCCGTCGATAGACCAAGCCGTACACTCCTAGGGTCGTTTGCAAATTCGGGATCAAACTCGTCAAATGCCTTCCACGCATCACCGTCCGACGAATGGACCATTATGTCTGGATCAGTGACGAGACGTACACCATTCTTTGGCCATGTCATATGCAGAGTTGTTTCCTTGTTGAGGAACAACCTTGAAAGCCGAGGAATGATGGGCAACCGACGAAGTTGCTTAGCTGCGACCTTCGTAACTACCAATTCACCCTCATCATTTGTCACCTCGACATATCTAGAAGCTTCGCAATGCTTACAACGGTCCAGCTTGTCATCCTCCTCAAAGAATAGCATGCAACTGTTGGGACACACGTCGATCTTCTCATATGTCATCCCAAGACCAGCCAACATCTTCTTTGCGAAGTACATATTCTTTGGCAACTTATGATTCTCCGGGAGAACCTCGTCCATCAGTTGGACGATGTTGTTGTAAGCACTGTTTGAAATGTTGTGCTTCGACTTTATCGACATTAGTCTTGTGAGAGTCCCAAGAACTGACATCTGAGTGTGCTCGTGCAGTCTCTCTTCTCCCGCGGCGAGTAGCCGGAAGAATTCCTGAGCATCGAGTGGAAGCTGCCCTGGCTCCTCAGCGTTCATTTCAACATCCCTACCAAGATCATGCAACATGTCGTCCATCCTATCATGATCGTCATCAAGTTCCACCTCCGCGTCAACGTGTCTAATAGACTCTCCATGCCGGTACCATACAAGGTAATTCGGCATAAACCCACTTTTGCAAAGGTCTTTCTCCATTTCTTCCTTCTTCTGAGGCCACTTGTTCTCGCAGCGATTGCAAGGACACTTCACTAGACGACCAGTTGCATCTTTGAAAGTGTGCTCAAGAAAAGCCTTTGTTACACCCATCCATTCATTCGAATGTGCCCCATCCTTTCTCCACCCATCATACATCACCCTCCGATCACCGTCCATTTCAAAGGCTAAACAAAAGACAAAGAACATCAACGATCGTCCGTGGCTTAGGTGAACTCCCTATTAGGTAAAGGCCCTAAACCCACCCAAGAGTGTAGGCCGATGCTAGTGATTTGTGACGTGTAGCCTACGATTGCCGCAAAATTTCGGCAGCATAACCCCGCTGCTCTCCAAGCACACGCCAGAAAATGGTGTGTTGGAGAACAACTGGGTTACACAACCGAAATTCCGCGTCAATCGTAAGACACATGTCACAAATCACAAGCATCAACTTACACTCTCAGGCTGTCCAAAATACGTGGACAATTTCGGAACGGCGAACCTCACAAGCCAATGTGACGTTCGCCGTTCCCGAACGGGTGACGCATACGGTTCGCTACGGTGTTTAGTTTTAAAATACGTGGACACCACTAAAGATTACCGAAAACTATTTCATAGTAAACTATGTCCAAATATATAAAGGTCTCTGCCAATAAAACTTGTCAGCACCTTTTTTCTATAATTCTACTATGTGTCTGCTGTTTAGTTTTATTTTCTTATTTTTGTCATACGAGGCCCAAATTTAGTGCAAAATCTTTTCAGTGGAGATGGTTGTCTAGGAGCGGTGGCAGTGACAAGAAAATCCCAACCTGAGCAGGGGGAAATAATGAGTAAACAACAAGCTCCCGAAATGGCAATAGGTTCTTTTACCCATTCTACTAATCACCAAATTGATCTTTTCTATTTCTATCATGGGGATGGTAAGGTTTCATGTGGCTTGTGCAAGTAAGATAAAAATCAAATTTCAGTAGCTCAGACAATAAGATAAATGTTGGTTTGAAGTATTCTCTCTGAAGAAAGTAACCCACTTGCTAGAATGACACATAAGCAAAAGCTAACAGGGAACAAGGCCAAGTGCATGCATTATGTACCCACAAAGGAACATTGTGCTTAACCCCTAATTCATGAGGGTACCCACTAATACTACACCTTAAACCTTACACCCAGTGACAGCAAAGACGCAGACACGCCACCAACCATGTACCGACAGAACGGAACCTAGCAATCTGCATGGGTATGGACATGGGCATCCCTGAATAGACCACATACAGCAACACTACACACTAGCAGAGCCGGCCAGAGGCTACCCATCCATCCTGCAATTGCAACAATAGACAACCTACATTTCGCCAGCGTAGCTCCCACAAACAATTGTTTATCCCGAAACCATTCACCCACCCCAGTAACCCTGCCATTGCCAATTGCCGTACAGGGTTTGCAGAATTCCGCTGCGGTCGGGCGCATGCAAAACCTCGGGTGGCGCTGCCCAATCCATCCCGAGCTTAAACCCTGTATGTGTGTACCCAGGCAGAGCAAGTGAGCAACGACGGGGGTGGAGATGACGTACCTCGGGAAGAAAGGCGGCGGAGAAGGCGACGTACGGAGGTTGGATCCTTGCGGCGGCAGGGCGGAGCAGAGGAGGCGGAGGGAGGCGCCCGGCGGAGGCAGATATACCGAGGGGTGGGGGCAACGGGCGAGCGACAGGGGTGGAGATGACGGCGGAGTGCGGCGGCGGCGCGGCGTTCGAGCGCGCGAGGGGAGGGCCGGGTGTGCGGCGTGCAGCGGCGGCGCGGCGTGCGAGCGCGCGAGGGGAGGGCCGGGCGCGCGTCGTGCGGCGGCGGCGCGGCGTTCGAGCGCGCGAGGGGAGGGCCGGGCGCGCGGCGTGCGGCGGCGCGGCGAAACAGAGAAACGAGCGAGCGAGAGAGAAGGTGCGGGCGCGCGGGCAATTTAGGTTTTTTATTTTCGTCGGCCGCATTGGAGCCGACGAAAATAGTTGTTGTATTTTCGTCGGCCTCAGTGGGGCCGACGAAAATAGTTGTCGTATTTTCGTCGGCACGGCCTCGGCCCACGTAAATAACACAGATTTTCGTCGGTTACAAGGCCGACGAAAATATATTCAGTATTTTCGTGGGCCTGCCGACGAACATAGCCCCCGACCCATGAAAATACTCTGTATTTTCGTCGGTGACGAGGCCGACGAAAATACCTTCCTTATTTTCGTGGGCCGGCCGACGAAAATATCCGGGCCCACGAAATTTTATGCGTTTCCTGTAGTGATTGCTCTATATGGTTTTGGGTTTCATATTACATTATGTTCATGTTCCAATTATATTCTTATTTTATTTATTGTTCATGACAAGATCATTATTTTAATTGGAACATGGAGCTTAACTTGAGAAACACGTGCCACCACAAGGGTGGAATGGGACGTCCTTGGCTAACTAACTAGGAAAGCTAGTGGAGGACTACCTTAGCCGATAGGTGCAAGGGCAGTAGGGGAGTAGGCGTGTAGGGAGGTTCCCGGGTTGATTTTGCTGCGATGGCGGTCAGACGGGGGATTCCAGCATTGCTCTTCCTAGAACTGTAGCAGGTTTTCTGAAGCTAGTGGAACTTTGTAAAGGCCTCGTAGTGGATCCATAGCCATTCACCTCGGAAGTGTCTAAGAGCCTTGCAAACCCTGGCGACATGGGATACACAACCTGTGGGTACAGGGTACAACCTCTGCAGAGTGTAAAACTGGTATACTAGTCGTGCTCGCGGTCATGAGCAGCTCAGGACTCTCGCATGATTAAATTATGGAACTAAATTAAATTTGTCATTTGCATTGCATGGGTTTTATTATTAATTTTGTTCTATTATTATTATGGTTTGGTATTTACTTAAATCTAGTAATTGCTAATAAAATTTTGCCCAACTTTAAAAGCAATGCTTAGCTTTAACCCTTCTCTTTGGTAAGCCTTACACTTCACATGAGCTCCCATCTTTGGTGAGTTCATGTACGTTATTCCCCACAACTTGTTGAGCTATGAACGTATGTAAGCTCACCCTTGCTGTCTCACACCCCCATAGGTCAAGAATAGGTACCACAGGATGAGACGCATGGAGGATGCTGCGATGTGTTCATGAGAGGTCTAGGCCGTCGTCTCCCAGTCAACCATGGGTTGCTGGATTGTTGTCTCCTTATGATGTAATTATTTATTTATTTTGTATAGAACTCGTATTATATAGTAAAGATGTGACATTCGTTCCTGCGCCATGATTCATCATATGTGTGAGACTTGGTCCCAGCACACCTGGTGATTATGTTCGCGCCCGGGTCTTGGTGTCCTTAAAACGACCCGGGTGTGACACCAACACCATGACTGCGCACAACCCAAATAAAGATTCCTAAACACACTATGGCGTTCGGTGTAAGCTGGTGAAGGTATACATTAAACCCATTAAACCTTTTCAAAACTGCAACTATCGTCTTATGCAAAGGAAATCTAAGCCCAGCGTTTAGAAAACTTCGAAACACAACAACTTCATCCTCTTTTGGCTTTGGCACTAAATCATCACCTCCTAGCTGCACCCAATCAACATTGTCTATATAGCCAAAGTAGTTAACTACCTCAATGTGTCCTCCTTTGATCTTTGATTTACCGGAGTCCACATGGCTTGGCTTCGTAGGATGAATGGTGGTGTTATCCTATTCAATAACAATGTTGTCTCTATCTTCGGATGGATTCACAATGTCGGCTTCGGCCTGAGAGGCGGTAGCCTCTACTATTGTAGCTAACTTATCAACCTTCGTCTCTTGGACGCTTGATGAAGGTGCTAAGGGCACATCAGTACCAGGCTGCTCTCCTGTTATTTTCTATTAAAAAGCTTACCTTTCAGCTAGTTAAGGCTGGTTTGGAGGTGGAAAAGAGATCGAAGTAAGCTTCAAAGGCAGAGCAGGCTTGAACAATAGTACGTGCAAAAGCAGCAAATGTCGTACTAACACTGTCGGGTGTCGCTTTGTCGCTTCCTTTTATACCTGTAGATTTTTGAACTTAACTGTTGTATTCACTAAGATCTGGGCCCTACCACTCAGGGTGCTCGTAACGAGCTTCGGGAAGGTGTTTTTTGGACCTTTGGGACAAGGCCTCCCAATTTCTTCTATTTTGCGATCTAAGCTCGTTATGAAGAAACAACCTCATTTCGCAAGGAGCTACTATTGCGGGCCTATCATGCCAAAGGTCCCCATTTATCCTTCATTTTGGCATAAGTTGTGTTTCAAGTGCTTTTCTATTAGTGGACAAAACTGACCTTCGGCCGAAGGAACATATAAAGAAGCTTCACCTATATGCACAAAAGGCGAATGTACGAACTAAAGTCGATACCTTCAAAAAAGAAGAAAAGTTTCAGATGCCTGCTAGTAGAGAAGGTCTCATATGATGAAGGTCAAGACCTACGCAACAACGAAGAAAGGAGAAAATACAATAGTACCCTGATGTCACTTGTAAACAATGAGTGTAAAGACTTGAGGGGCACAATTGTAATTTTATACTAAGGCGGTTCATCTTCCCTATAAATAGGTGAACAATGCCCTACATAAAGTACCTTTTTTAGGGTCATAGCTTCGTGCTGCTTAACCTACAAAGAACCTTCATGTCATCCTGTGTCCAAGAGCCGAAGTATGTTTGTAGACTCATTTATCAGGAGAGATGGAATAAAATGCGATCAAAGATGGAATACAATGCTACGAAGAACCTTCGTGTCATCTTGCCTAGCCTACGAAGATTGGGCTTCCAGGGGCCCCCAATCTTTTCGATAGATAAGAAATAAGTTTGGGCAGTTGTTGGAAACTATAAGACAGAAATCTAGTGAAGTCCTTGACTCAATATACAGGATGTTGAATGACGTGATTAAGCCTAAGGATGACCATTTCAGTGATATTCACCAAAGACTTTCCGGAGGCCCGGTTTTGGCCACATTTTAAGGATTTCATTGGAGCTATCGATGGCAGCCACCTTGCCGCCTATGTCCTTTTGTCCGAGCAACCGAAATATATTGGTCATCACGGGTGCCCATCACAGAATGACATGGCCATTTGTGACTTCAATATGAGGTACACATTTGTCATCACTGGTTGGCCTGGTTCCGTGCACGATATTAGAGTACTACAGAATACTCTTCATCACATATGACAATTGGTTCCCGCATCCTCCGGAAGGTTTGACTGCAATCTACGTTAGTTTTTGAAAGTTACCTAGAAGGGGGTGAATAGGCAAGCGGAAATGTTTTCAACAAAAACTAGAAACAAACTGGGTAAAACCGGTTCAACCGGTCTGCACGAGCTCAACTAAAGAATGAGATATAAAACTGAATTGATCTCGAAATTCACCAGTTAACTTTGCAAATGGGATGTCCTAGATGATCCACAAGGTTCAAAGTAGTAGATCTAAGGACACTTCTCAAAATCCACACACCAAAACGATATGAACAATTCTTCCATGAAATGGTGAGAGAACGAAGAATAGAAACAAACACAATGAGCAAGAACACAAGAGACACAAGATTTATCCCATTGATTGGTCACACCATAAAGGTGCTCTACTTCCTCGTTGAGGCACCCACAAAGAGTCGGGTCTCTTTCAACCCTAATCCTCCCTTCGCCGACCATAAAGGTCAAGCCCACACACTAATCTTTGCTCACACGAGAGGGTAATACAAACTTTTTTTATGGTCTTCCACAAGATTTGGGGACTCACAAGCGACACATATTCATCTAGGAGTTAGAAGCTCCAAAAATAATGAATCCACAAAGAACTCGATGTAGTATCGAAGCTCGAATCAAGAAGAGTAAGAAGGATTTGGAGACGAAGCACAAAAACTGCAGCTCTCAATCTCACTCAAAGATTTCTCTCCAAAGATTTGAAATGGGAGAGGCAAGAGGTGTGTGAGAGAGAGTGGGGAGTGTTTCTCAGGTTAGAAATGGAGTTCAAGACGTGCTCTTTTGTTAAGAAGATAGGTAGGAGTGAGTATATATTGGTGTGGCTCCAAAACTAGTCGTTTGGGACTTTCTGCATGGAGGCCAGTTGAACCAGACCCCGGTTGAACTAGTCTTAGACCCCGGTTGAACCTACCTGAGACCCTGTTTGAACTGATCTCAGACCCCGGTTGAACCTGCCCTAATACCAGTTGAATTGGTTTTGACTAGAGCCCAACCAAGTTCAAAAAAATCTAGTTTGACTAGAGTCAAAAGTCTAAAACCGGTTGAACCGCCCTTGGGCCGGTTCAACCCCACTTGGCCTGTCAGCCGGATAGATAGTCTGCCAGTCAGACTAGCAGACAGATGTCAGAATGGTCTTCTAACCCTGACATGGGTTGAACTGCCCCTAGGGCCGGTCAATCGGTTTTGACTAGAGAGGTTCAGAGAGAAAACCCAAGTTGAACTGTCCTGAAGAAAAAAGTTCAACTCAGTTCAAGTCAAGTTGAACTATCCTGAAGACAAGTTCAACTCAGTTGAAGTCAAGTTGACCTATTCTGAAGGAAAGTTCAACTGCTTTTCAACAGGAAGGTTCTCCGTCTCCCAAACCTCACTCCAGTTAAACTCAGAGAGTGTCCAAAAGATTTTGTTTTTGAAATAGCTTTTGAATTTTAGAGGCTTGAGCTTTGGAAAACACCAACCTTCTTTTTGGATCCCCTTGATAGTACGACGATTCATATACTCAAGTTAAATAAAATATAATTAAGCAAACTCCTTGAGTCATTGGTGTCTCATGTATGATTTCTCCATGGCGTTGCTTCACAAGGATCACAAACATCTTTGTCTCACCTTTTGAAGAAAACACAAATCAAGCCTGTGACTTGAACCATTTCACCATATAGAGTTCAAATCATGGCTTCAAGTCACATTATTGATGCATCAACACAATATAACTTTTAATAGCTAATTAGTTCATTGACTTAGTGCAAGTACTCTCTTCTTCACCTTAGCCATGGTACCTCGATCCACAAGCCATCGCTTGGCCTTCACCTTCGCTTAGTCCCTCGAAGCCCTTTTCTTGCTATCTTCACCATATCAAGCCATTCTTGAGTCACATCATATTGAGCATCCATTGAGAGAACCATTTCTTCAATATTGTGAACCTTGCTTGAATGTCATCTAGATATAAATGATAAGATCAATCAAGCTCTAGTTTGATTCTCATAGAAGCATATATGAACTAATAATAATATGGTCAATCCAATTCACGATTCCTCGTATCTTATTCATTTTGGCTTGACCAATCCTCTTAATCACTTCAATCTCTATTCTGATCATATTTATGCATAGTTATTTCTCGGGTCTTGTCCATATATTCAAACCAATATAGCGACCATATTATTTCCATTTGCATTGTCTCATTTGTTATTTAACATTGCGTTGAACCTTTGTTCACCGATCATTATGCACTATTCAAGTATGTTCATCATATTGAATTTTCTGTACAACACTTAGCAAACTTGTTAGGCCTTTAAATGTGTTGTTATCCAAATCATCAAAACCCACAAAAAGGTATGAATGCACCTTTAGTTTTATTTGCAATTTACAATACCACATTATCTGTTATCTTGACCATGATAATTTTGTATTACAGGGAAATATTATCCTATTGATTCGAGTTACCCAAACAGGAAGGGATACCTTGCACCTTATAAAGGTCAAAGTACCACATTACCAAATGGCAACTGGGAGGCAACTAGTTGGTGTGAAAGGGGTATTCAACTATGTGTGCTCGCCCTTGAGGAAGGTTATAGAGCGATCATTTGGGATGCTCAAGATGAAGTGGAGAATCCTTCTTAGTCTACCTTCATTTTCACTTAGGAAGCAATCGAAGTTAATTATAACATGCATGGTGTTGCATAACTTCACTCGGGACAGTGCAATACACGATCGCGACTTCGACCAGTATATACCAAGCACGAGGCATGTTGATGATGTAGCTGTAGGTGAGAGTAGTAGTAGCCCGTCAAATGAGTTAGACATATGTGCTTTTAGAGATTCAATTGCTAACACGTTAGTGTCGTAGGTAGTTATCTGTACGGGTCAATAAATATGTTGTAATGGACAAAGCATGTGGTAATTTCTAATTTGGTGTTGATTAGTAAGTTTGTCTGCCCTTTCTATTTTTCAGGCAGAATCTACGATTTCATAATCTGGCTATCCAAACACCTAGATTTTAACCACCGGCTTCTTCCCACAGCAGCCGAACCAAACACTCAGATTCTTCTCAGTCAGCTTTTCCCCACAGCCATGTTATCTCCACAGCCAGCTTTTTAGAAAAGCTCGTCAGAAAAAAGCTAAACCCCTATATTTTAAAATCGTTTCAAGGGCTAAAGGTTGTACTCCCTCTAGTGTACTATTAATTGTCGTTTAAAACAGCGACACGGTCTCTAAAATATAACTTTGAACAATGTTTTTTTGTTAAAATACAAATAAACTTTTAATACATTTATACTTTTATAAAAGTACTTGTTAAGACAACTCGATGTATATAAACATTATGTTTCAAAACCACATAATAAAATATTTATTTATAGTCAAACTTTTATAAGTTTGACTCAAACCTCGTCCAAAACGACAACTAATAGGATATCGGTGGGAGTACACACCTTAATAGGGTGTTTGGTTCGAGAAATGAGCTAGTCTATCATCTTCTCACTCCTCACTATTTTTGTTTGGTTTGTGGAATAGAATGAGTTGATCCATCGTCACCACATTCCTCATAGTTAGTTAGTTAGTACTAATATGAGAAATGAGGTTATCCCACCAAATTTGAGGAATAAACCCATGATGCACCATCTCAATTTGGATGTAGTGAATCCTTAAACCAAACACCCCCTAAACGAATGAGAAATTGTTGCTATATGCCTATGGCCCTCACAATTAATGCCTGCCTGAGTTGGTAACTGATACTATAAATGCAGACATTAATTAAAAGGGCCCTTTACTTAAATGATGAGGGAGTGGAAAATGTCATTAGGCAAGAAATGTATGTATCGTGTACAAATCTTTGTGGATATATGGACGGAGAAATTATAGGATATCAGAGCAATTAGCCTACATCTTTCGCGGATTCTGTAGTTTTCCCAGCTAGAGATTAGCAGAGCGGCATGAATAACTCAAACACAGGTGTTGCAGTTTCCGTCATCGAAATTAAAGGATATACATACATATCTCTTTGTTCCTGCAGCAAGCTGCAAAGAGAACGCTTGTTGGTAGAACAAAGTATATGCCCCCATGACACCGAGTCCAAGCAGCAGGCTCGAGCATGAGCTGGAGAAGCCCCCACATCCGCATGGGCTGGATGCCCATTTCATGAGGAGGCTTGTGAGCCGGAGCTGGGAGGAATCCAGGCTGCTATGGCGCCTTGCCTTCCCGGCGCTCCTGACGGAGGTGTTTCAGTTCTCCATCGGTTTCGTCACCACCGCCTTCGTTGGGCACCTCGGAGAGGTGGAGCTCGCGGCTGTCAGCGTCGTGGAGAACATCTTGGATTCCTCTGCCTATGGGGTCCTGGTGCGTCATATATAGTTCCTCTCCGCGCGAGCAGCAAAGCGATGCAATGGGTTTGATGTGTGTGATTGATTTCCTGATTTTGCTGACGGTGGATCTACCGTGCGCTCGCGTGTAGTTTGGCATGGGCAGCGCGCTGGACACGCTGAGCGGGCAGGCCGTCGGCGCCGGGCAGCTGGACAGGCTGGGCACCTACACGCAGCAGTCGTGGATCATCTGCGGCGCCACCGCGCTGGCGCTGGCGCCGGCGTACGCCTTCGCCCCGCGGCTCCTGCACTCGTTCCTCCACCAGCCCGACCACGTGTCGCGCGCCGCCGGGCCGTACGCCCGCTGGGCGATCCCGAGGCTGTTCGCGCACGCCGTGAACATACCGCTCCTCATGTTCTTCCAGGCCCAGAGCAGGATCTGGGCCGTGGCGGCCATCTCCGGCGCGGTCCTCGGCGTGCACGCCGCGCTCACCTACGTCGCCGTCACGAGGCTCGGGTACGGCATGCCCGGGGCCGCCGTCGCCGGGGACATCTCCCACTGGCTCGTCGTCGCCGCGCAGTTCGCCTACATGACCGGCGGCCGCTTCCCCGACGCGTGGAAGGGCTTCACCGTGCGTGCGTTCGACAACCTCGGCGCCTTCGTCAAGCTGTCGCTCGGGTCCGCCGTCATGATCTGGTTTGTTAGTGCTTCCCATCGATCGATCCACCGTTGCCGGCCGGCTTATTAGCTGCATTTCCAGAATTTATTTTATTTTTATGGATTGCTCTCCCTCCGTTCCGTCAAAAAAAAAGAGAAACGATTTAGGATTTTTATGATCTATACTCAGTAAAAAAATATTCCATTTTCATAAAAGAAATGTTTTGTGTAAATATGGTCTTGTTTTAAAGAATTTATTGTAACGAGTTTATTGACGGAATTAGAAATTATTTCTTTGAAACATAAATCGAAAATTAATTATATTGCTTGATTTAACAATCATAGGTTTTTTGTTTTTTGAAAGACGATGACATCGACTCACCTACAAATTTTCAAGCAATTCCACCCAGTAATCTTCTCGATTATGGGCCAAGCGTGCTAGCGTAGTGGTCCTCCGTATGGGTTGTGATGTGCTAGACCTAGACTCATCGGCGCATATGACGCCCCTGATGAATAGGAGTGTCCGATGTGTAAATGATGATGGGCATGGGCTGGCACGATACAAGTTTATGTTTCGGCAGACACAACAGTATAGAACACGGCCCAGCATGCACCACGTGATGTGCCAAGCCTCGGTAAAGGTGGATTTTACTTTCTTGGGCCTGAGCTGTGCCGTGCTCGGTTGGAAATGTGTGTGTGTGGGGGGGGGGGTTGGTCAAGTTATGCAGCTATGGTCAACTGTTTTTATGATGAATAAAACATTATATACACAGCTTGGAGTTTTGGTACTACACCACGCTTCTCGTCCTCGTGGGTCTCCTCAAACATGGCAAACTCCAAATCGACATCATGTCAGTCTGGTGAGTGAGTGTTTGTAACTACACATCATACAGAGTTTGTCTGTTGGAGACACACCAACACCCGTCGTCTTTCTTCTGACAAGAACAAAACAAAAATACCGCAGCCTCAACTTCGAGTTCTTGACTGTAATGGTTGCGCTGGGCTTCAGCACAGCAATCGGGTATGCGAGAAACACACCCAGTTGAGATTATTAAGTTCACATATTTTGTTGCCATGCTACATTAGTTATTCTCTCCGGTGCAGGATTAGAGTGTCCAACGAGCTGGGTGCAAACAGGCCCAAGGAGGCAAAGTTTGCAGTGCTTGTGGCAGTATCGACATCCATGTTCATGGGAGCAGTCTTTATGTGCGTCGTCCTCATCTGGAGGACGAGCCTGCCAAAGCTCTTCAGCGACAGCGAGGAGGTGAAACGTGGAGCTTCCAAGCTGGGGCATCTCCTCGCTCTCACCGTATGCGTCAGCAGCATCTGGCCTGTGCTATCAGGTAGGCAGTTTTTTGCTCTGGAGTCTGGACTCTGGACTACACACGCGCGGCTCCCTGCAAATTCATGTGCGCAAGATTCCTGTCTGTTTTCTTTCAGGCGTGGCCGTAGGAGCTGGGTGGCAAGTGCGTGTGGCGTTCATAAACGTCGGTTGCTACTACCTAGTGGGCATTCCGATGGGTATCCTGCTTGGGTTCAAGCTAAAACACGGCACAATGGTAAACTGAAATCAAGTTAAAAAAGGAAGATTTGCTGTTTATTCAGTATTAACCACAATATGATGTTTGATCAGCTGAAGCAGTGTTCATATTCATTTATTTGTGGAAATGTTCAACTTTGCAGGGCATATGGATGGGCATGTTGACAGGCACGTTTCTCCAAATGTCAATACTTCTCGCCACTATCTTCACAACAAAGTGGGATAAACAGGTATGTACCACATCTACTTCTTCCTGCAATGCGTTTCCGCAAATATTCGTACAAAGATTCGTAGCTGGTGAAACTGGGTGACTATTGCAGGCCGCACTGGCAGAAGTGAGAATGGCGGAGTGGGGAGGAAAGAACGAGAACCTAACACTGACGGAAACAACACATACAGATGATCTGATGGCTCCTGTGCAAGAGAAAATGTTGGCGAATGACAGCCAGAAGAATGTAGAATTAGTGCGCATAGATTGATCACAGAGTATATTCATTTCAGCTCGAGACAGTATTTCATTGTTTACTAGGATGATAGTATGAATCTATTTTTTTTATAAATAATCTCTCCGTTCCAAACTAGCTAGTAGTCGTTTTAGTTCTAGATTTTTTTTGTCTATATTCATATGGGCGATAACGAATTTAGACACATATAGAACATGAATCCAATAAAATGGTAAAACGGATTTTAATTTGGTACGGAGAGAGTATATTCTTATTAAAAAATTCCATATATCAAGTTTCGACTACCAGTCTAAAAGAATCTCTAAACTAACACTTGGTTGCATTATTTTCAGCTGTTCCTTACCTTCCAATAAGATTTAGGTTTATTTTCTCCATGTATACGTTGAGTTTTAATAAGACTTGTATTTTCTTTCTCTCATACCGTAATTCCTATTAGTTCAATTAACCCCACTTTAATTTAGTTGATATAATAGTTAGTAATATACCATTGTTAGTTATTGATATTGATTTTGTATTGCTTTTCTGAGGATAAATATAATAATATGCAATATTCCAAGGTGGAAGGTACAACTATATTTATCCTTCGTATCTAAAATGGCGAAGCTAAAGTGAAATTGAGGAGGATGCAATTGCCTTGTGGATGTATAGACATCATCTGATAGGTGCATATAAGGTGAAAATTTGTCTATTCTAATTAGTTTTGCTTTTTAGAGGGTGCATCTGCACCACCTAAAATGATTATAAGCTTCACCCCTGCATATCTATAATACCCCGTTTAGATGTAGATATTCGAGCAAAAATTGGAACCAACTTTCCAGAATTGTATTGTTTGTGTCACACTCGAATTTAATAGCAAACCCGGGCGCGAATCAAATGTGTGATAGGATCAAGTCTCACACATATGATGACTCATGGTACAGAAACGAATGTCACATCTTTACTATATAATGGAGTTCTATACAACGATCCAGCAACCATAGTTGACTAGGAGACTGAAAGGGAAATGGCCTCAACATTTCCTATAATCGATTTTGGTGTTTGACAACCATCACAAACCTTATGGACTAACTAGTTTGCCCAGTTGATCATTTGTCAGGTGGATAAGTTCATCTACAATTACTCTAAGTCAACTGTCCGGTATACCGTAGATTATTTCGGACAAGAGAAGTTTTTTTTGGAAAAACACCTATGCTCGGACCGTCCGGGCCCTTGCGGCGGACCGTTCGCGACACCAGGGTGAGCCTCGGACAGGAACACTGCAAAAACATAGGTTAACACTACAGACTGTCCGTTGTGCACGGCTGGACCATCCGTGACTGCTTTATCTGACATCTAACGACGCATTAAATGCTCTATAGCCGTTACTGCTGACCGTTGCGATTTCAGTCGTTGATGTGCAGGGGCGGACCGTTCGGACCAGGGGGCGCAGACCGTTCGCGTTCGGTAGAATTGGAGCAACGACTAGGAAGTGGTTGGAGGCTATAAATACAACCGCAACCACCTCCATTCACTTCATCCAAGCACTCCACTCATACACATTCAATACAAGAGCTAGCAATCCATTTCAAGACACACTCAAAGCTTCCAATCCCTCTAAGTCCCGCAATTAAGACAAGTGATCATTAGTGCTTAGTGACTTGAGAGAGTGTGATCCGTGTGTTATTTGTCGCTCTTGTTGCTTGGCTTTCGCAATCGTGTTTTCTTCATCTCTTTCTCAACATTTTAAGTGAATTGTAAAGCAAGCAAAAGACACTTAATTGTGTGGTGATCCTTACGGGGTCTTAGTGACCCGTGTGATTAAGAAGAAGCACTCGACCAGTCTAAATGACCGATTGAGAGAGGGAAATGGTTGGAATAGACCCGACCTTTGTGGCCTCTTCAACGGGGTCTAGGTTCTTTGGAACCGAACCTCGGTAAACAAATCGTCGTGTCCATTTGTGTTGATCTCCATTCGATTTGTTTATCTGCTCTCCTCTCTCTAAAAAGTTCCCTGCACATATTGATTTGAGTTGGCTCACAAAGTGAAAGTCGCCTAGAGGGGGGGTGAATAGGGCGAAACTGAAATTTACAAAGTTAATCACAACTACAAGCCGGGTTAGCGTTAGAAATAGAAACGAGTCCGAGAGAGAGGGCGTAAAACAAGTCGCAAGCGAATAAAGAGTGTGATACGCGGATTTGTTTTACAGAGGTTCGGTTCTTGCAAACCTACTCCCCGTTGAAGTGGTCACAAAGACCGGGTCTCTTTCAACCTTTTCCCTCTCTCAAACGGTCCCTCGGACCGAGTGAGCTTTTCTTTTCAATCACTTGGAACACAAAGTTCCCACAAGGATCACCACACGATTGGTGTCTCTTGCCTCAATTACAAGTGAATTTGATCTCAAGAAAGAATGAGAAAGAAAGCAATCCAAGCGCAAGAGCTCAAAAGAACACAACAAATCACTCTCACTTAACCCTAGTGCTTTTGTGGAATTGGGAGAGGATTTGATCACTTGGGTGTGTATTGTATTGAATGCCTAGCTCTTGTAAGTGGTTGGAAGGTGGAAAACTTGGATGACTTGAATGTGGGGTGGTTGGGGGTATTTTTAACCCCAACCACCAAACTAGCCGTTTGGTGGAGGCTGCTGTCGCATGGCGCACCGGACAGTCCGGTGTGCCACCGGACACTGTCCGGTGCGCCAGCCACGTCACCAGGCCGTTGGGTTCCGACCGTTTGAGCTCTGACGTGTGGGCCCGCCTGGCTGTCCGGTGGTGCACCGGACAAGTCCTGTAGATTGTCCGGTGTGCCACCCGCGCGTGCTCTGCTCCTCTGCGCGCGCTGGCGCGCATTAAATGTGTTGCAGTCGACCGTTGCGCGTGAAGTAGCCGTTGCTCCGCTAGCTCACCGGACAGTCCGGTGTACACCGAACATGTCCGGTGAATTATAGCGTAGCGGAAATCCGAAGCTGGCGAGTTCAGAGTCGCTCTCCCCTGGGGCACCGGACACTGTCCGGTGGTGCACCGGACAGTCCGGTGAATTATAGCGAAGCGCCTCTGAGAATTCCCGAAGTTGCGAAGTTTAGCTTGGAGTCCCCTGGTGCATCGGACACTGTCCGGTGGTGCACCGGACACTGTCCGGTGGCACATCGGACAGTCCAGTGCGCCAGACCAGGGCACACTTCGGTTATCCCTTGCTCTTTTTGTTGAACTCTTATCTTGGTCTTTTTATTGGCTTAGTGTGAACCTTTGGCACCTGAATAACTTATAGACTAGAGCAAACTAGTTAGTCAAATTATTTGTGTTGGGCAATTCAACCACCCAAAATCATTTAGGAAATAGGTGTAAGCCTAATTCCCTTTCAATCTCCCCCTTTTTGGTGATTGATGCCAACACAAACTAAAGCAAATATAGAAGTGCATAATTGAACTAGTTTGCATAATGTAAGTGTAAAAGATTACTTAGAATTGAGCCAATATAAATGCTTATAAGATACGCATGGATTGTTTCTTTAATTTTAACATTTTGGACCACACTTGCACCACTTGTTTTGTTTTTGCAAATTCTTTTGTAAATTCTTTTCAAAGTCCTTTTGCAAATAGTCAAAGGTAAATGAATAAGATTTTGCGAAGCATTTTCAATATTTGAAATTTTCTCCCCTTGTTTCAAATGCTTTTCCTTTGACTAAACAAAACTCCCCCTAAATGAAATCCTCCTCTTAGTGTTCAAGAGGGTTTTAAGATATCGATTTTGAAAATACTACTTTCTCCCCTTTTGAACACAGTAAGATACCAATTTGAAATTAATCAATTGAAAATCATTAGTTTTTAAAACGAGGTGGTGGTGCGGTCCTTTTGCTTTGGGCTCGTGCTCTCTCCCCCTTTGGCATAAATCGCCAAAACCGGAGTCATTAGAGCCCTTTTAACTAGTTTCTCCCCTTTGGCAAATAAAATATGAGTGAAGATTATACCAACATTGGAGAAATGGCTCGGAGCGACGGCGAAGGATGAGTTATGGAGCGGAGTGGAAGCCTTTATCTTCGCCGAAGACTCCAATTCCCTTTCAATACACCTATGACTTGTTTTGAAATTCACTTGAAAACACATTAGTCATAGCACATGAAAGAGATATGATCAAAGGTATAGTTATGAGCTATGTATGCAAGACATCAAAAGAAATTCCTAGAATCAAGAATATTTAGCTCATGCCTAAGTTTGTTAAAAGTTTGTTCATCTAGTGGCTTGGTAAAGATATCGGCTAATTGATCTTTAGTGTTAATATAAGCAATCTCGATATCTCCCTTTTGTTGGTGATCCCTTAGAAAATGATACCGAATGGCTATGTGTTTAGTGCGGCTATGTTCAACGGGATTATCTGCCATGCGGATTGCACTCTCATTATCACATAGAAGAGGAACTTTGGTTAATTTGTAACCATAGTCCCTAAGGGTTTGCCTCATCCAAAGTAGTTGCGCGCAACAATGACCTGCGGCAATATACTCGGCTTCAGCGGTAGAAAGAGCGACGGAATTTTGCTTCTTTGAAGCCCAAGACACCAAGGATCTTCCCAAGAACTGGCAAGTCCCCGATGTGCTCTTTCTATTAATTTTACACCCCGCCCAATCGGCATCCGAATAACCAATTAAATCAAAAGTGGATCCCCTAGGATACCAAAGCCCAAACTTAGGAGTATAAGCCAAATATCTCAAAATTCGTTTTACGGCCGTAAGGTGAGCTTCCTTAGGGTCGGCTTGGAATCTTGCACACATGCATACGGAAAGCATAATATCCGGTCGAGATGCACATAAATAGAGTAAAGAGCCAATCATCGACCGGTATACCTTTTGATCGACGGATTTACCTTTCGTGTCGAGGTCGAGATGCCCATTGGTTTCCATGGGTGTCTTGATAGGCTTGGCATCCTTCATCCCAAACTTGCTTAGAATATCTTGAGTATACTTCGTTTGGCTTAGGAAGGTGCCCTCTTGGAGTTGCTTCACTTGAAATCCTAAGAAGTACTTCAACTCCCCCATCATAGACATCTCGAATTTTTGTGTCATGATCCTACTAAACTCTTCACAAGTAGACTCGTTAGTAGACCCAAATATAATATCATCAACATAAATTTGGCATACAAACAAGTCATTTTCAAGTGTTTTGGTAAAGAGTGTAGGATCGGCCTTTCCGACTTTGAATCCATTAGTGATAAGGAAATCTCTAAGGCATTCATACCATGCTCTTGGGGCTTGCTTGAGCCCATAAAGCGCCTTAGAGAGTTTATAAACATGGTTAGGGTATTTACTATCTTCAAAGCCGGGAGGTTGCTCAACATAGACCTCTTCCTTGATTGGTCCATTGAGGAAGGCACTTTTCACGTCCATTTGATAAAGCTTAAAGCTATGGTAAGTAGCATAGGCTAATAATATACGAATTGACTCAAGCCTAGCTATGGGTGCATAGGTTTCACCAAAATCCAAACCTTCGACTTGTGAATATCCCTTGGCCACAAGTCGGGCTTTGTTCCTTGTCACCACACCATGCTCGTCTTGCTTGTTGCGGAAGACCCATTTGGTTCCTACAACATTTTGATTAGGACGTGGAACTAAATGTCATACCTCGTTCCTAGTGAAATTGTTGAGCTCCTCTTGCATCGCCACCACCCAATCTGAATCTTGCAGTGCTTCCTCTACCCTGTGAGGCTCAATAGAGGAAACAAAAGAGTAATGCTCACAAAAATGTGCAACACGAGATCTAGTGGTTACCCCCTTATGAATGTCGCCGAGGATGGTGTCGACGGGGTGATCTCGTTGGATTGCTTGGTGGACTTTTGGGTGTGGCGGCCTTGGTTCTTCATCCTCCTTGTCTTGATCATTTGCATCTCCCCCTTGATCATTGTCGTCATCTTGAGGTGGCTCATTTGCTTGATCTTCTCCTTCATCAACTTGAGCCTCATCCTCATTTTGAGTTGGTGGAGATACTTGCGTGGAGGAGGATGGTTGATCTTGTGCACTTGGAGGCTCTTCAGATTCCTTAGGACACACATCCCCAATGGACATGTTCCTTAGCGCGATGCACGGAGCCTCTTCATCACCTATCTCATCAAGATCAACTTGCTCTACTTGAGAGCCGTTAGTCTCATCAAACACAACGTCACAAGAAACTTCAACTAGCCCCGAGGACTTGTTAAAGACTCTATATGCCCTTGTGTTTGAATCATATCCTAGTAAAAAGCCTTCTATAGTCTTAGGAGCAAATTTAGATTTTCTACCTCTTTTAACAAGAATAAAACATTTGCTACCAAAGACTCTAAAATATGAAATATTAGGCTTTTTACCGGTTAGGAGTTTGTATGATGTCTTCTTGAGGATTCGGTGTAGATATAATCGGTTGATGGCGTAGCAAGCGGTGTTGACCGCCTTGGCCCAAAACCGATCCGAAGTCTTGTACTCATCAAGCATGGTTCTTGCCATGTCCAATAGAGTTCGATTCTTCCTCTCCACTACACCATTTTGTTGTGGCGTGTAGGGAGAAGAGAACTCATGCTTGATGCCCTCCTCCTCAAGGAAGCCTTCTATTTGTGAGTTCTTGAACTCCGTCCCGTTGTCGCTTCTAATTTTCTTGATCCTTAAGCCGAACTCGTTTTGAGCTCGTCTCAAGAATCCTTTTAAGGTCTCTTGGGTATGAGATTTTTCCTGCAAAAAGAACACCCAAGTGAAGCGAGAATAATCATCCACAATAACTAGACAGTACTTACTCCCACCGATGCTTATATAAGCTATCGGGCCGAATAGATCCATGTGTAGGAGCTCCAGTGGCCTGTTAGTCGTCATGATGTTCTTGTGTGGATGATGGGCACCAACTTGCTTCCCTGCTTGGCATGCGCTACAAATCCTGCCTTTCTCAAAATTAACATTTGTTAATCCTAAAATGTGCTCTCCCTTTAGAAGCTTATGAAGATTCTTCATCCGAACATGGGCTAGTCGGAGGTGCCAGAGCCAACCCAAGTTAGTCTTAGCAATTAAGCATGTGTCGAGTTCAGCTCTATCAAAATCTACTAAGTATAGCTGACCCTCTAACACACCCTTAAATGCTATTGAATCATCACTTCTTCTAAAGACAGTGACACCTACATCAGTAAAAAGACAGTTGTAGCCCATTTTGCATAATTGAGAAACAGAAAGCAAATTGTAATCTAATGAATCTACAAGAAAAACATTGGAAATAGAATGGTCAGGAGATATAGCAATTTTACCCAATCCTTTGACCAAACCTTTTTTACCATCCCCGAATGTGATAGCTCGTTGGGGATCTTGGTTTTTCTCGTAGGAGGAGAACATCTTCTTCTCCCCAGTCATGTGGTTTGTGCACCCGCTATCGATGATCCAACTTGAGCCCCCGGATGCATAAACCTACAAAACAATTTTAGTTCTTGACTTTAGGTACCCAAATTGTTTTGGGTCCTTTGGCATTAGACACAAGAACTTTGGGTACCCAAACACAAGTCTTTGACCCCTTGTGCTTGCCCCCGACATACTTGGCAACTACCTTGCCGGATTTGTTAGTTAAAATATATGATGCATCAAAAGTTTTAAATGAAATGCTATGGTCATTTGATGCACTAGGAGTTTTCTTCTTAGGCAACTTAGCACGGGTTGGTTGCCTAGAACTAGATGTCTAACCCTTATACATAAAAGCATGGTTAGGGCCAGAGTGAGACTTCCTAGAATGAATTCTCCTAATTTTGCTCTCAGGATAACCGGCAGGGTACAAAATGTAACCCTCGTTATCTTGAGGCATGGGAGCCTTGCCCTTAACAAAGTTAGATAATTTCTTAGGAGGGGCATTAAGTTTGACATTGTCCCCCTTTTGGAAGCCAATGCCATCCTTGATGCCAGGGCGTCTCCCACTATAAAGCATACTACGAGCAAATTTAAATTTTTCATTTTCAAGTTCATGCTCGGCAATTTTAGCATCTAATTTTGCTATATGATCATTTTGTTGTTTAATTAAAGCCATGTGATCATGAATAGCATTAACATCAACATCTCTACATCTAGTACAAATAGAAGTGTGCTCAGTGGTAGATGTAGATGGTTTGCAAGATTTTAATTCTACAACCTTAGCATGCAATGTATCATTTTTACTTCTAAGGTCGGAAATGTTAGCATTGCAAACATCAAAATCTTTAGCCTTAGCAAGCAATTTTTCATTTTCATTTCTAAGGCTAGCAAGAGAAATGTTCAATTCTTCAATCTTAGCAAGCAAATCATCATTATCATTTCTAGGATTGGGAATTGAACCATTACAAACATTTGAATCAACCTTAGCTAACAAATTATCATTTTCATTTCTAAGGTTGTCAATAGTCTCATGGCAAGTGCTTAGCTCACTAGATAATTTTTCGCACTTTTCTACTTCTAGAGCATAAGCATTTTTAACCTTAACATGCTTCTTGTTTTCTTTAATAAGGAAGTCCTCTTGGGAGTCCAAGAGATCATCCTTTTCATGGATAGCACTAATCAATTCATTTAATTTTTCCTTTTGTTGCATGTTTAGGTTGGCAAAAAGAGTACGCAAATTATCCTCCTCATCGCTAGCATTATCATCACTAGAGGACTCATATTTAGTGGAGGATTTGGATTTAACCTTCTTCTTTTTGCCGTCCTTTGCCATGAGGCACTTGTGGCCGACGTTGGGGAAGAGAAGTCCCTTGGTGATGGTGATGTTGGCGGCGTCCTCATCGTCGGAGGAGTCGCTAGAGCTTTCGTCGGAGTCCCACTCGCGACAAACATGGGCATCGCCGCCCTTCTTCTTGTAGTATCTCTTCTTCTCCTTTCTTCTCCCCTTCTTGTCGTCGCCCCTGTCACTGTCACTAGATAGAGGACATTTTGCAATAAAATGACCGGGCTTACCACATTTGTAGCAAACTTTCTTGGAGCGGGGCTTGTAGTCTTTCCCCCTCCTTTGTTTGAGGATTTGGCGGAAGCTCTTGATGACGAGCGCCATTTCCTCGTTGCCGAGCTTTGAGGCGTCGATAGGTTGTCTACTCGGTGTAGTCTCCTCCTTCTTCTCCTCCATCGCCTTAAATGCGACCGGTTGCGCTTCGGGTGTGGAGGGATCATCTAGCTCGTTGATTTTCTTTGAGCCCTTGATCATATACTCAAAGCTCACAAAATTCCCGATTACTTCCTCGGGAGTCATTAGTGTATATCTAGGATTGCCATGAATTAATTGAACTTGAGTAGGGTTAAGGAAAATAAGTGATCTAAGAATAACCTTAACCATCTCGTGGTCATCCCACTTTTTGCTCCCGAGGTTGCGCACTTGGTTCACCAAGGTTTTGAGCCGGTTGTACATGTCTTGTGGCTCTTCCCCTTTGTGAAGCCGGAAGCGACCGAGCTCCCCCTCGATCGTCTCCCGCTTGGTGATCTTGGTTAGCTCATCTCCTTCGTGCGCGGTTTTGAGCACATCCCAAACTTCCTTGGCGCTCTTTAATCCTTGCACCTTGTTGTACTCCTCTCTACTTAGAGAGGCGAGGAGTATTGTTGTGGCTTGGGAGTTGAAGTGCTCGATTTGGGCCACCTCGTCCTCATCATAATCCTCATCCCCTACGGAAGGTACCTGTACACCAAACTCAACAACATCCCATATACTTTTGTGGAGTGAAGTTAGATGAAATTGCATTAAATCACTCCACCTAGCATAGTCTTCACCATCAAATGTTGGTGGTTTGCCTAATGGGACGGAAAGTAAAGGCATATGTTTAGGAATGCGAGGATAGTGTAGGGGGATCTTACTAAACTTCTTACGCTCATGGCGCTTAGAAGTGATGGATGGCGCGTCGGAGCCGGATGTGGAAGGTGACGAAGTATCGGTCTCGTAGTAGACCACCTTCCTCATCTTCTTTTTCTTGTCGCCACTCCGATGCGACTTGTGGGAAGAGGATTTCTTTTCCTTCCCTTTCTTTTTGTTGTGGGACTCTTCCGATGAAGCCTTCCCATGACTTGTAGTGGGCTTGTCACCGATAGGCTTGTCGCCGGTCTCCATTTCCCTCTTGGCGTGTTCTCCCGACATCACTTCGAGCGATTAAGCTCTAATGAAGCACCGGGCTCTGATACCAATTGAAAGTCGCCTAGAGGGGGGGTGAATAGGGTGAAATTGAAATTTACAAAGTTAATCACAACTACAAGCCGGGTTAGCGTTAGAAATAGAAACGAGTCCGAGAGAGAGGGCGTAAAATAAGTCGCAAGCGAATAAAGAGTGTGATACGCGGATTTGTTTTACCGAGGTTCGGTTCTTGCAAACCTACTCCCCGTTGAGGTGGTCATAAAGACCGGGTCTCTTTCAACCCTTTCCCCTCTCAAACGGTCCCTCGGACCGAGTGAGCTTTTCTTTTCAATCACTTGGAACACAAAGTTCCCACAAGGATCACCACACGATTGGTGTCTCTTGCCTCAATTACAAGTGAATTTGATCTCAAGAAAGAATGAGAAAGAAAGCAATCCAAGCGCAAGAGCTCAAACGAACACAACAAATCACTCTCACTTAACCCTAGTGCTTTTGTGGAATTGGGAGAGGATTTGATCACCTGGGTGTGTATTGTATTGAATGCCTAGCTCTTGTAAGTGGTTGGAAGGTGGAAAACTTGGATGACTTGAATGTGGGGTGGTTGGGGGTATTTATAACCCCAACCACCAAACTAGCCGTTTGGTGGAGGCTGCTGTCGCATGGCGCACCGGACAGTCCAGTGTGCCACCGGACACTGTCCGGTGCGCCAGCCACTGTCCGGTGCGCCAGCCACGTCACCAGGCCGTTGGGTTCCGACCGTTGGAGCTCTGACATGTGGGCCCGCCTGGCTGTCCGGTGGTGCACCGGACAAGTCCTGTAGACTGTCTGGTGTGCCACCCGCGCGTGCTCTGCTCCTCTGCGCGCGCTGGCGCGCATTAAATGTGTTGCAGTCGACCGTTGCGGGCGAAGTAGCCGTTGCTCCGCTGGCTCACCGGACAGTCCGGTGTACACTGAACATGTCCGTTGAATTATAGCGGAGCGGAAATCCGAAGCTGGCGAGTTCAGAGTCGCTCTCCCCTGGGGCACCAGACACTGTCCGGTGGTGCACCGGACAGTCCGGTGAATTATAGCGAAGCGCCTCTGAGAATTCCCGAAGTTGCGAAGTTTAGCTTGGAGTCCCCTGGTGCACCGGACACTGTCCGGTGGCACACCGGACAGTCCGGTGCGCTAGACCAGGGCACACTTCAGTTATCTCTTGCTCTTTTTGTTGAACCCTTATCTTGGTCTTTTTATTGGCTTAGTGTGAACCTTTGGCACCTGAATAACTTATAGACTAGAGCAAACTAGTTAGTCCAATTATTTGTGTTGGGCAATTCAACCACCCAAAATCATTTAGGAAATAGGTGTAAGCCTAATTCCCTTTCACAAAGTTATACGCATTGATTGAGCAACTCCTAGCAAGGAGAACTATCTTTCGCACTCCGAGTTATTTGTAACACTAACCCCGGACATAGTGCGTGTTCAAAGTTCATAATTTTCAGGTTTAGCCTATTCACCCCCCTCTAGGTGACTTTCAATTGGTATCAAAGCTCGGTGCTTCATTAAGAGTCTAACACCTCGAAGTGATGTCGGGAGAACAAGCCAAGAGGGAGATGGTCACCGGCAAAAAGATCGAAGGCTAGGGAAGGAAGAACGATGAACGAACTCCATCAAAGGAGGCCGGTGATAAGCACAAGGAGGAATCTGCTTCCTCCATCAAGTCACATAGGAAGGGTGACAAGAAGAAAAATAAAATGAAGAAGGTGGTCTACTACGAGACCGACTCTTCATCACCTTCCACATCCGACGCCGAGTCTACTACTTCAAAACGCCAAGAGCGCAAGAAGTATAGTAAGATGCCTCTTCGCTATCCCCGTATTCCTAAACGTGCTCCTCTACTTTCTGTACCCCTAGGAAAACCACCATATTTTGATGGTGAAGATTATTGTATGTGAAGTGATAAAATGAGGCACCATCTAACCTCACTCCACGAAAGCATATGGGGTACTATTGAGTTTGGAGCGCAGGCACCACAGGGGACAACGAGGATTATGACTCCGATGAGGCCGCCCAAATAAGGCATTTTAATTCCCAAGCAACTTCTATACTCCTTGCCTCCTTGTGTCGAGAGGAGTATAACAAGGTGCAAGGGTTGAAAAATGCCAAAGAAATTTGGGATGTCCTCAAAACAGCGCATGAAGGGGACGAAGTGACCAAAATCACCAAGCGCGAGACGATCGAGGGAGAGCTCGGTCGATTCGTCCTCAACAAAGGAGAAGAGCCACAAGCAATGTACAACCGGCTCAAAACAATGGTCAACCAAGTGCGCAACCTCGGGAGCACCAAATGGGATGACCATGAAATGGTCATGGTTATTCTAAGATCTCTTGTTTTTCATAATCCTACTCAAGTTTAATTAATTCGTGGAGATCCTAAATACAAACAGATGTCCCCCGAGGAGGTCATTGGCAAGTTTGTGAGTTTTGAACTTATGATCAAAGGCACCAAACACATTGTCAACTTGGAGCAAGGCGCCACCTCTACACCAGAGGTGCAACCCATTGCATTCAAAGCAACGGAAGAAAAAAGAAAGAGTCTACACCAAGTAGACTACCAATCGACGCCTCCAAGCTCGACAACGAGGAAATGACTCTTATCATCAAGAGCTTCCGGCAAATCCTGAAGCAAAGGAAGGGAAAGGACTACAAACCCTGTTCTAAGAGGGTTTGCTACAGGTGTGGTAAGTTCAGTCACTTTATTGCAAAATATCCATATACAAGTGACAGTGATAGGGACAACGACAAGAAAGGGAAGAAGATGGAGAAAAGGAGATACTATAAGAAGAAGGGTGGCGAGGCGCACATGGGGCGAGAATGGGACTCCGATGAGAGCTCCATCGACTCCTCCTCCGACGAGGACGCCGCCAACATTGCCGTCAACAAGGTCTTCTCTTCCCAAACATCAGCCACAAATGCCTAATGGCTAAGGACGACAAGAAGAAGAAGGTACATTCTAGAGATACCCCCAAATGCACTACTTCCGATAATGAGGGTAGCTCTAGTGATGATAATGAGATTTAACTTCTCTTTTTGCTAACCTTACTAAGGATCAAAAGAAGAAAATAAATAAATTGATAGAAATCATTAACGAGAAGGATGATCTCTTGGAATGCCAAGATGATTTGCTCGTTAAGGAAAATAAAAAATTTATTAAGTTGAAAAATTCTTATGCTCTAGAAGTAGAAAAATGTCAAAAATTATATAAAGAGCTTAGCATATGCAATGATTCAATTTCCTGTCTTAGAGA
The DNA here is from genome assembly GCF_902167145.1 of Zea mays. NCBI lineage: Eukaryota > Viridiplantae > Streptophyta > Magnoliopsida > Poales > Poaceae > Zea > Zea mays. The sequence continues at coordinate 116,853,275 of NC_050096.1, forward strand.
TGAGAATGCTAGTTTAAATGCTGAGATAGAAGAATTGAGTGTTTGCAATGTTTTTACATCTACTGTTGAGCATGTCACCATTTGCACTAGATGTAGAGATGTTAATGCTGATGATATGAATGATCACATTACTATGATTAAAGAACAAAATGATCACATAGCTAAATTAAATGCTAAAATTGCCAAGCATGAGTTAGAGAACAAAAAAATTAAATTTGCTCGAAGCGTGCTTTATAATGGGAGACGCCCTGGCATTAAGGATGACATTGGTTTCTAACAAGGGAGCCAAAGAAACATCAAGCTTAATGCCCCCAAGAACAAACTATCTAATTTTGTTAAGGGTAAGTCTCCCATGGTTCAGAATAGAGAAGGTTACATTTTATATCCTGAAAACTATCCTGAGCATAAAATTAAAAAAATTCATGTTAGAAAACATCATTCTGTTTCTCATCATGCTTACATGTATAGTAATGAGGCATCTAGCTCTAGGCATTCAACTCATATCAAAATGCTTAAAAGGAAAATTGCAAATGCATCAAATGAGCATAACATTTCATTTAAGACTTTTGATGCATCTTATGTGCTCACTAACAAATCAGGCAAAGTAGTTGCCAAATATGTTGGGGGGCAAACACAAGAGTCCCAAGACTTGTGTTTGGGTACCCAAGGTGCTTGTTTCTAATGTGAAATGACACAATACTGTTTGGATACCTAAGAACAAGGCCTAAATTTGTTTTGTAGGTTTATGCATCCGGTGGATCAAGTTGGATAATCGATAGCGGGTGCACAAACCACATGACAGGGGAGAAAAGGATGTTCTCCTCCTATGAGAAAAATGAAGATCCCCAAAGAACAATCACATTCGGGGATGGAAATCAAGATTTGGTCAAAGGTTTGGGTAAAATTGCTATATCTCCTGACCATTCTATTTCCAATGTTTTTCTTGTAGATTCTTTAGATTACAACTTGCTTTTAGTTTCTCAATTATGTAAAATACAACTGTCTTTTTACTAATATTGGTGTTACTATATTTAGAAGAAGTGATGATTCAATAGCTTTTAAGGGAGTGTTAGATGGTCAGCTATACTTAGTTGATTTTAATGATAACAATGCTGAACTAGACACTTGCTTAATTGCTAAGACTAATATGGGTTGGCTCTAGCATCGTCGACTTGCCCATGTTGGGATGAAGAATCTTCACAAGCTTCTAAAGGGAGAACACATTTTAGGACTAACAAATGTTCATTTTGAGAAAGACAGGATATGTAGCGCATGTCAAGCAGGGAAGCAAGTTCGATCTCATCATCCACACAAGAACAACATGACGATCGACAGGACGCTTGAACTACTCCACATGGATCTATTCTGTCCGATCGCTTACATAAGCATCAGCAGGAGTAAGTATTGTCTTGTAATTATGGATGATTATTCTCGCTTCACTTGGGTATTCTTTTTGCAGGAAAAATCTCAAACCCAAGAGACCTTAAAGAGATTCTTGAGACGAGCTCAAAATGAGTTCGGATTGAGAATCAAGAAAATTAGAAGCGACAATGGAATAGAGTTCAAGAACTCTCAAATTGAAGGATTTCTTGAGGAAGAGGGCATCAAGCATGAGTTCTCTTCTCCCTACGCACCTCAACAAAATGGTGTATTGGAGAGAAAGAATAGAACGCTTTTGGATATGGCACGGACCATGCTTGATGAGTACAAGACTCCGAATTGGTTTTGGGCGGAGAAGATTAACATCGTGTGCTACTCCATCAACCGTCTCTACCTACACCGAATCCTCAAGAAAACATCGTATGAACTCCTCATCAGTAAAAAGCCCAATGTTTCTTAATTTAGAGTCTTTGGGAGCAAATGTTTTATTGTTATTAAAAGAGATAGAAATTCTAAATTTGCTCCTAAAGCAGTAGAAGGTTTTTTACTTAGTTATGACTCAAACACAAGGGCATATAGAGTCTTCAACAAGTCCACTGGATTAGTTGAAGTTTCTTGTGACATTGTGTTTGATGAGACTAATGGCTCCCAAGTGGAGCGAGTTGATCTTGATGAATTAGATGATGAAGAGGCTCCGTGTGTCGTGCTAAGGAACATGTCCATTAGGGATGTGTGTCCAAAAGAATCCAAGTAGCCTCCACAAGCACAAGATCAACCATCATCTTCCATACAAGCATCTCCACCAACCCAAGATGAGGAACTGGCTCAAGAAGAAGAGGATGAAGATCAAGACGATGAGTCACCTCAAGAGGAGGACATTGATCAAGGAGGAGATGAAGAGGAACAAGACAAGGAAGATGATCAAGAGAACCAGGATCAAAGTCAACCACACCCAAGAGTCAACCAAGCAATTCAAAGAGATCATCCCGTCAACTCCATACTTGATGACATTCACAAGGGGTAACCACTAGATCTTGAGTTGCTCATTTTTGTGAACATTATTCTTTTGTGTCCTCTATTGAGCCATACAGGATAGAGGATGCACTAAGAGATCCGGATTGGGTGATGGCAATGCTAGAGGAGCTCAACAACTTCACGAGGAATGAGGTATGACATTTAGTTCCACGTCCTAACCAAAATGTTGTAGGTACCAAGTGGGTATTCCGCAACAAACAAGATAAGCATGGTGTGGTGACTAGGAACAATGCCCGACTTGTTGCCAAAGGTTATTCACAAGTCGAAGGTTTGGATTTTGATGAAACCTATGCACCCGTAGCTAGCCTTGAGTTAATTTGTATATTACTTACCTATGCTACTTACCATGGCTTTAAGTTGTATCAAATGGACATGAAAAGTGTCTTCCTCAATGGCCCTATTAAGGAAGAAGTATATGTTGAGCAACCTCCCGGCTTTGAAGATAATGAGTATCCTTCTCATGTTTATAAACTCTCAAAGGCGCTTTATGGGCTCAAGCAAACCCTAAGAGCATGTTATGAATGCCTGAGAGACTTTCTTATCACTAATGGCTTCAAAGTTGGAAAAGCTGACCCTACTCTCTTCACTAAAACAATTGCTAAAGACTTGTTCATATGCCAAATTTATGTTGATGATATTATATTTGGGTCTACTAACAAGTCATCTTGTAAAGAGTTTAGTAAGATTATGATACAGAAATTCGAGATGTCGATGATTGGGGAGTTGAAGTATTTCCTTGGATTCCAAATCAAGCAACTCCAAGAGGGCACCTTCATCTATCAAACTAAGTACATTCAAGATATTCTCAAGAAGTTTGGAATGAAGAATGTTAAACCCATCAAGACACCCATGGGAACAAATGGGCATATTGACCTCGACATGGGAGGTAAATCCATAGATCAAAAGGTATATCGGTCGATGATAGGTTATTTACTCTATTTATGTGCTTCACGGCTGGATATTATGCTTTCCGTATGCATGTGTGCAAGGTTCTAGGCAAATCCTAAGGAAGTTCACCTTAGGGCCGTGAAACGAATCATGAGATATTTAGTTTACACTCCTAAGTTTGGGCTTTGGTACCCCAAGGGATCTACCTTTGATTTAATTGGATATTCCGATGCCGATTATGCCAGATGTAAAATTGATAGGAAGAGCACATCAGGGACTTGTAAGTTTCTCGGAAGATCCCTGCTATCTTGGGCTTCAAAGAAACAAAACTCAGTAGCTCTATCCACCACCGAAGCCGAGTATATTGCTGCAGGACACTGTTGTGCACAATTACCCTGGATGAGGCAAACCTTTAGGGACTATGGCTATAAATTGAGCAAAGTCTCTCTCCTATGTGATAATGAGAGTGCAATCCGCATGGCGGATAATCCCATTGAACACAACCGCACTAAGCACATAGACATCCGGTATCACTTTTTGAGAGATCACCAACAAAAGGTGGATATCAAAATTGCTTATGTTAGCACCCACAACCAATTAGCCGATATTTTTACCAAGCCCCTAGATGAAAAGACTTTTCGCAAACTTAGGAATGAGCTAAATATTCTCGATTCTTGGAACTTTAATTGAAACATTGCACATATTACTATTTTATTTACCTTTGATCATGTCTTGTTCCTTTGGTACAAATGCATATTTCTTATTCTTCTTGTGCCAAAGCTAAGACTAATGTGCTTCCATGAGTATTTCTGTGATTAGTCTTAGATTGAAAGAGAAATGGGGCATTCGGCAAAGGCAAGGCTTCCACTATAACTCTGTCGGTATCACTTATCCTTTGCCCTCCTCATAAACTTTCACTCATATCCTTTTACCAAAAGGGGAGAAAATAGGCCCAAGGGGGAGAAATGAAAGGCCTCTCAAGTTTCTTCGTTTTTTGGCGATTAATGCCAAAGGGGGAGAGATTAATAGGCCCAAAGCAAAAGGACCGCACCACCACCCATTTTCAAAAACTATTTCACAAAGGGGAAGATATTATATCAATTACAAAAACTCTCTTGACAGCTAAGGGGAGAACTTCTTCAGGTGGAGCTTTTATTTAGCCAAAGGAAAAACATTTGAAACGGGGTGAGAATTTTCTAAATCTTGAAAATGCTTTTTGATATCATACTCTCATACTATTGGCTATTTGCAAAAGAATTTCAAAGCCTTTTCTAAAAGATTTGCAAAAACAAGCTAAGTGGTGCAAATGTGGTCCAAAATGTCAAACTAGAAGAAAGCAACCATGTATACCTAGAAATACTTTAAATTGGTTTAAATTCAAGTAACTTTTGCACATCTGTCAAAATAGCAAACTAGTTACATTTCTACACTTTGTATTTGCTTTGGTTTGTGTTGGCATCTGTTGGGGACTTTTTCTTAAATGCTATAAATTAAGAACAAGGCAACACAAATGTTAATGGTTAAAGACATTCGTCCTTTGAAGCATTATTTCTCTTAAGATATAATGATCTTCAGACGAAGGTCATGAAGGACGTACCTTCATCATCTCAATATACAATGAAAAGCAGGATCATATGAATCATATAAAAAACATGAATAATCATATGATATCATTAAGATATTTTTGTTATATAATCATGAATAAACATCGACAATACTGAATTACATTTATACCTTCGACTTGACAGAAGGTAAAAATCCGAGCGTGACGAGCGAGTGAATACAAGTCAGCGTGAACAGTACAGGGGTACTGTTCATCTATTTATAGGCCCGGGACGCAGCCCGCATGAAATTACATTTGTGTCCTTGGTAACTAATCATTACTAAAACACAACTTATCATGGACTAAATGGTCTTTTACTCTTTAAGTCGGTGTTGACCTTCGTCTCAAGACACATCGTCATGTCGAAGCTCCCTGGATTGTAGCTTCGGCTTATAACTTCATGTTGTGTCTGCTTGCATATCACCCTGCCGAAGGTGTTTTTACTTGGAGGACCTTCAGCGAGGAAGAAGGCCCCAATAGTAGCCCCTTCGCGGTGCTAGATCGTTTTTCGTAACGAGCTCGATCCGCGAAAAATCTCAAAGGCTTTGGAATGCCAAAGGTCCCAAAAACACCTTCCCTGAGCTCGTTGCCGAGAAACAATTAAAATACTCCAAGCGTCGGGTGGTCCACCGTTCAGTGGGTGCGAGCGATCTGGCGATTCACCTTCCAGGCACCGAGTGGTCCACCGTTCAGCGGGTGTGGGCGATTTGGCGGTTCACCTTCCCACCTGCAGCACTATATAAACAGACGAGTTGGTACAGAGTTATCACAACATTCATTGCCATTGCACCGTTGTGCTGTTAAAAAATTTAACCACAGCCGAAGCTTTTTCACTGCGCTGTCAAGCGAACACTTCATCATTTAGAGTTAACTTCATCAAAAGAGTGAGCTTCATCAAAACTGCAAAAAGTATCATCAACTTTGTAAAAACCGCAAAAAATCCATCAGATGGCCAGAGTGCGCTCGACTGCAAGGGTGACTCGTGAAGGAGAGGAAACCGAGGCCACCAAGACAGCTCCAATTTCCGAAGTTATGAGACAGTCAGGTCTAGTTGTGACAGAGAAAGCTACTGATGAAGGTGCTCCTGCTACCGAAGCTGAACATACTGTTGCTGAAGAAGAAGAAGATATTGATGAAGAGGAAGATTACATTATTTTGATCCCAAGTAAACTCAGTCATCTAGATTTTAAGAAATCTACAGTGTCTAAAGCTGACGTACCCATGATGACGAAGCTGGGTTACTTTGGAGAAGTTGAAAGGAAACTGGAACAAGACAAAAAAGAGTTAAAATGAATGAGTTATGCATTTTCTGGTTTTTCTAGAATTATTCTGGCATTAAAAATTAATTTCGAATTAATTTTATCATTACCCCGTTATTCATGGACTGCGGCCATGATACAGAAAGGTTCAGGGGCTAAAGTGTCAAAAATAGAACCCGACTGTAATTATTCTATACCATGAGTGGACTGCAGGTTGATAAATCAAAAAGGTACGGGCTCTTATGTAAAAAGTGGTGACCGAAAGGGTATCGTGGGTTATCATCCGTCCGATCAAAAACATACGCGCCATATATGATCTTGATCGACTACCGTAAGAGGCCACCGGATCCAGATCCGACGGCCCAGATTTAAAGTCGCTCACAACAATTCTTCCGCGTTTGATCTGGATCGGACGATCCGGATTGGTTCGGCCGAATCGATACGTGTGAACAAATCCCAGCCGCCTAACCCGAGATCAACGGCACCAGCAACGCCCCCTGGGATCTAATCCCAACCGTCGACACGTAGATCCACGGCCGGGCACCTGTCTTCTTCCCCCCGGTGGCAAAACACGAAGGCGCTGTCCCGCCCGGCGGTGGGCATTGCCGTGCGCGACGCGCCCCGCGCTCCAATGCCCCTAAATCCCGATTCGTTGGGTCTACACGTGGTGAAGGATAAAGCGAACTCGGGAGAGGCATCCTCACCGTGATTAGCGCGACGCTGCACTCTGCCCGCCGAGCGCGGAGGAGCCCGATGTTAGGTGAGAAATTCCGGCTGCCCCAGTGGTCGATTCTTCCACCCCTGGCCACAAGCACCTTCCAAGCAACGCAGAGAAGCTCCCAAACTCGTCGCGGACCCTCGAGCCTCAGGCGTGGACAGAAACGGCGTTGGCGGACGCTCCCTGCTCTTGGCTCTCTCTTCCGTTCAGGCGATGGCGTTTGGTCTTGGCTCTGGTGAATCGAAACGAGAAGGAGGAGGAGCTGCGGACAGTAGATAAATCCCAGGGGAAGGAAGCGAGGAGGACCGCAACAACCCCGGAGGTCGCGCAGGTTGTTGAGCATCGGCGTCGTTCGTGAGGAGCAGGGGAGAACGCCCTGACTTCTCGGGCCAACACGTCAGTGAGGGGCGCCCGTCGGCCCGACGAGACCCACCTGTCGGGAGGTGCGGTAGCGCGCGCGGGGCGGCTGATCCGCGGGTCCCGCCCGCCGGCGCAGACGTGCGGCCCGGGCCAGCTGGGCCAGTGGGAGGAAGAGAGGTTGGGCCGGCTCCAAGAGTTCGCCTAGAAGATGTTTCTTTTTTTATTTCTTTTCCTATTTTCCCTATTTGGATTTGAACTTTTATAGAGTTTTGAATCTCCAAATTTACAATCAAATGCACCACAAGAAAGTATCAACATGATTTACTTAACTTGTTTATATTCCATAAATTAATTTCATTACCTTAAACATGGCACTCATATGCTAAGCAAATAAAAAGTCATACATATAAGAACTTAATTTTCTTGCTCTCCTTATCTAAAAATCTGGGCAGTTTGGTTGCACATGGAATTGAGATTTGAAATCAGAGACCTAATTCTCTGGAATTAGACTATAACTAGAAAGTCCCTCTTTCAATACAGAGTATCACTCCTCTCTATTGAGTGGAATTGGACCACACAATTCCAAACACTAGTTCAGTGACATCCAAACAATAGAATTGAAATCATAGCTCATTTCAATACCATGACTGATTTATAACTGAACTCAATACAATTCCACGCCCTCCAATATCGACAACCAAACTCTCTCTCTCTCTCGCTCTCTCTCTCTCTCTCGCGACGCTTGTAACCCCTACTATGAGCACCCCGGTGCAAGATAACATAAGCCTCATCCTCCCTCTTGTGTTCCATCTTGCATCAACCCATCTGGGCAGGGACACGCAGCGACAAATTCACTGGTCGGTTGAGGGTCCTCACGGGTCCAAAACGCCGACAGTTGGCGCGCCAGGTAGGGGCCTGCTACGTGTTGACAAATACTTTCCCGTTGAGTTCCAGATGGGTAGTCTTTAGCAACCTCTTTAGCCCGGGACGGTGCTCCGCTTCGGGAGTCTCGAGTTCATGTCCCACGACGGCAGCTACGACATGGTACTGCTCCTCTCGCAACATGACAACAACGACGGTCGTCGGCTCGCCCGGCGGAGGCGAACTCGACGACGACTTCCCCCCGTGGCGGAAGAGGAACACTTGGGTTTGCCCCGCCACCCTCCTCGCCAGAGGAGGAGGAGACGGGGCAACCGTGGCCAGGCAGGAGGTGGCACCTCGTCGGCTGTCGGACCAGAGCGAGTCGACGACGCCGGCACCGCAAGCAGGAGCACCGGGATGTCTGCTTGGTGAAGGTAGCGACGCCAGTCTACCTAGACTGGACCGACAAGCCCATCACCTTCGACCAAGGCGACCACCCCGACTGCGTACCGAGCCCAGGAAGGTACCCGCTCGTCGTCGACCCTGTCATCGGCAACGCTAGGCTCACCAAGGTCCTCATGGATGGAGGCAGCAGCCTCAACATCATCTACGCCGAGACCCTAGGGCTCTTGGGGATCGATCTGTCCGCAATCCGGGCCGGTGCAACACCTTTCCACGGGATCGTCCCCGGTAAGCGTGTCCTGCCCCTTGGGCAACTTGATTTGCACGCCTGCTTCGGAACTCCATCCAACTTCCGAAAGGAAACCCTCACTTTCGAGGTGGTTGGGTTCCGAGGGACCTATCACGCGGTACTGGGAAGACCGTGCTACGCCAAGTTCATGGCCGTCCCCAACTACACATACCTCAAGCTCAAGATGCCAGGCCCCAACGGAACCATCACCGTCGGATCCACATACCGCCACGCTTACGAGTGCGACGTGGAATGCGTGGAATACGCCGAGGCCATCGCCGAGTCTGAAGCCCTCATCGCCGACCTGGATTGTCTCTCCAAAGAGGCGCCCGACGTGAAGCGGCACGCCGGCAACTTCGAACCGGCCAAGGCGGTTAAGTCCGTCTCCCTCGACCCCAGCAACGACGCCGGCAAGAAAGTCAGGATCGGCTCCGAGCTCGACCCCAAATAGGAAGCAGTGCTCGTCGACTTTCTCCGCGCAAACGCCGAAATTTTTGCGTGGAGTCCCTCGGACATGCCCGGCATACCGAGGGATGTCGCCGAGCACTCACTGAACATCCGAGCCGGTGCCCGACCCGTGAAGCAGCCTCTGCGCCGCTTTGATGAAGAAAAGCGCAGGGCCATAGGCGAGGAGGTCCACAAGCTAATGGCTGCAGGGTTCATCAAAGAGGTATTCCATCCAGAATGGTTAGCTAACCCTGTGCTTGTAAAGAAAAAAAAGGTGAGAAATGGAGGATGTGCGTAGACTACACTGGGTTAAACAAAGCATGTCCAAAGGTTCCCTACCCTCTGCCTCGCATCGATCAAATTGTGGACTCCACTGCTGGGTGCAAAACCCTATCATTCCTCGACGCCTATTCAGGCTATCACCAAATCAAGATGAAAGAGTCCGACCAGCTCGCGACTTCTTTTATCACACCTTTTGGCATGTATTGTTATACTACTATGCCATTTGGCTTGAGGAATGCAGGTGCAACATACCAAAGGTGCATGAATCACGTGTTCGGAGAGCACATCGGCAGAACGGTCGAGGCTTACGTTGATGACATCGTTGTCAAGATAAGGAAAGCCTCCGACCTCCTCTCTGACCTTGAGATAACATTCAGGTGTCTAAGAGCGAAGGGCGTAAAACTCAATCCCGAGAAGTGTGTCTTCGGAGTCCCCCGAGGCATGCTCCTAGGGTTCATCGTCTCCGAACGAGGCATCGAGGCCAACCCAGAGAAAATTGCGGCCATCACCAACATGGGACCCATCAAAGATTTAAAAGGAGTACAAAGGGTCATGGGATGCCTTGCGGCTCTGAGCCGCTTCATCTCACACCTTGGCGAGAAAGGATTGCCCTTGTACCGCCTCTTAAGGAAGGTCGAGCGCTTCACTTGGACCCCCGAGGCCGAAGAGGCCCTCGGAAACTTAAAGGCGCTTCTTACTAATGCACCCATCTTGGTGCCTCCCGCTGCGGGAGAAGCTCTCTTGATTTATGTAGCCGCAACCACTCAGGTGGTCAGCGCCGTGGTCGTAGTCGAGAGACAAGAAGAAGGGCATGCACTGCTTGTCTAGAGGCCGGTCTACTTCATCAGCGAGGTGCTATCCGAGACCAAGATCCGCTACCCACAAAACCAGAAGCTACTGTACGCAGTGATTCTGACACGGCGAAAGTTGCGACACTACTTCGAGTCTCACCCGGTGACTGTGGTGTCATCCTTCCCCCTAGGAGAGATCATCCAGTGCCGAGAGGCCTCGGGTAGGATAGCAAAATGGGCAGTGGAACTCATGGGCGAAACACTTTCATTTGCCCCTCGGAAGGCAATAAAATCCCAAGTCTTGGCAGACTTCCTGGCTGAATAGATCGACACCCAATTGCCGACAGCTCCAATACAACCCGAACTTTGGACCATGTACTTTGATGGGTCGCTTATGAAAATAGGAGCAGGTGCTGGCTTGCTCTTCATCTCACCCCTCGGGAAACATGTGTGCTACATACTGCGCCTCCATTTTCCGGCGTCAAACAACGTGGCTGAGTACGAGGCCTTGGTTAATGGACTGCGCATCACCGTCGAGCTAGGGGTTCGGTGCCTCGACGCTCGTGGCGACTCGCAGCTCATTATTGACCAAGTCATGAAGAACTCTCACTGCCACGATCGGAAAATGGAGGCCTACTGCGACGAAGTTCGGCGCTTGGAAGATAAGTTCTATGAGCTGGAGCTCAACCATGTTGCTCGACGGTACAACGAGACCGCAGACGAGCTAGCTAAAATAGCCTCAGGGTGAACAACGGTTCCCCCGAATGTCTTCTCCAAGGATATATATCAGCCATCCATCAAAATCGACGACGCGCCCGAACCCGAGGAGACCTCAGCCCAGCCCGAGGTACCCTCAGTCGCCGAGGGTGAGGCCCTGCGTGTTGAGGGAGAGCAGGATGGGGTTACGCCAAACCTGAACTGGCAGACCCCGTACCTGGAATATCTCCTCCGAGGAGAGCTGCCCCTCGACAAGGCCGAAGCTCGGCGACTGGCTCGGCGCGCTAAGTCGTTCGTTTTACTGGGTGATGAAAAGGAGCTGTATCACCACAGCCCCTCGAGCATTCTCCAACGATGCATATCTGTTGCCCAAGGACAAGAGTTGTTACAAGAAATACACTCGGGGGCTTGCGGTCACCATGCAGCGCCTCGGGCCCTCATGGGAAACACTTTCCGATAAGGTTTCTACTGGCTGACCGCAGTGGCCGACACCACTAGGATTGTACGCTCCTGCCGAGGGTGCCAATTCTACGCAAGACAGATGCACCTGCCCGCTCAGGCCCTCCAGACGATACCAATCACTTGGTCGTTCGTCGTGTGGGGTCTGGACCTCGTCGGTCCCTTGCAGAAGGCACCAGGGGGCTTCACGCACCTGCTGGTCGCCATCGACAAATTCTCCAAGTGGATCGAAGTCCGACCCTTAACCAGCATCAGGTCCGAGCAGGCGGTAGCGTTCTTCACAAACATCATCCACCGCTTTGGGGTCCCAAACTCCATCATCACCGACAATGGCACGCAGTTCACTGGGAAAAAGTTCTTAGACTTCTGCAAAGGCCACCACATCCGAGTGGACTGGGCCACCGTTGCTCACCCGATGACAAACGGGCAGGTGGAGCGCGCCAATGGCATGATTTTGCAGGGACTAAAGTCGAGGATCTACAACGACCTTAACAGGTTCGGCAAGCGGTGGATAAAAGAGCTACCCTCGATGGTTTGGAGTCTGAGGACGACGCCGAGTCGGGCCACGGGTTTCTCGCTATTCTTTCTAGTCTATGGGGCCGAGGCCATCTTACCCACGGACTTGGAATACGGTTCCCCGAGGACAAATGCTTACGACGACCGAAGCAACCAAACCAGCCGAGAAGATTCATTGGACCAGCTGGAAGAGGCTCAGGACGTGGCCTTACTACACTCGGCGTGGTATCAGCAGTCTCTGCAACGCTACCACGCCCGAAGGGTTCGGCCCCGAGGCTTCCAAGTAGGAGACTTGGTACTTCGGCTGCGACAAGACGCCCGAGGGCGCCACAAGCTTACTCCTCCCTGGGAAGGGCCGTTCATCGTCACCAAAATTCTGAAGCCCGGGACATACAAGCTGGCCAACGATCAAGGCGAAGTCTACAACAACGCTTGGAACATCGAACGACTACGTCACTTTTACCCTTAGAATGTTTCAAGTCGTTCATGTATCTCGCTTTCTTTACATGCATAAATAAAGTCTAACCATCAAGGAAGGATCAGCCTTGCCTCGGCAAAGCCCGACCCTCCCTCGGGGGCTAGAAGGGGGGAACCCCCTCTGCGTCAAAATTTTCCTCGGAAAAGTTTTCTATCAAAACGACTTTCGTGCGTTTCGACTATATCGATAACGGAATCCTAAAAACGACGAGAGGAACACTTAAACGGCAAGGCCGACCGAGCCGAGGGACTCCTACGCCTCCGGGTTACGGATACCTCACTCATCACCTTCCGCGAAGAGTAACTCGCGCTCGGATAAGCGATTCTGCTACCGAACAAGTCCTAACGCACGAAACAAGAGGAAAGAAAACGCAGCTTTATAAAAGTTTTCTACCAAAACAACTTTCGTGCTTTTCGACTATATCGATAACGAAATCCTAAAAACGACGAGAGGAACACTTAAACGGCAAGGCCGACCGAGCCAAGGGACTCCTACGCCTCCGGGATACGGATACCTCACTCATCACCTTCCGCGAAAAGTAACTCGCGCTCGGATATGTGATTCTGCTACCGAACAAGTCCTAACGCACGAAACAAGAGGAAAGAAAACACAGCTTTATAATCCGACAATAAAAATGTTTAGGCCTCAGCGGCCGCAAAAAACATACGCATACTTAGAACAAACTGTTCCTGCAGGCTCAGACACGGCAGGGGGAGGAGCAGCACCCTCGGCGTCGTTTCCACCCTCGGTAGAATCTGGCCCGGCCTCAGGCGGCGACATGAGCGGAAGGATCTCCACCTCAAAGGAGGAAGCCAGCGCCGCGCTTGGGCCCTCGACAGCCACGTCAAGCCTCTGGACCTCGGCTAAGGCAGCCTCCTCTTCGTCGGGTAAGCAGTACCCCTCGCTGACCCGCTCTAGATCCACGTCGTAGTGGGAAGCGAGTACGGCGAAGGCCCGCCTAACGCCATGGTGCAGCGCCCCGCGGAGTCTGCTGCGCACATGGCCGCCCAAGGCCCATAGGTGACTCTGGGGGGAGCTACCCGAGGGGACGTCGTCGAGGCCAAAGGCCCGGCAGAAAGCCGAGATAGCCTCGGACATGGCCACGCGCTCGGCCTCCTTCTGCCAGCCGCCTCGGCAAGTGCCTTGCAGTTCTTGACGGACTCGTTAAGAGCCGTCTCGAACCCTGCAGACAGCCGAACAATGTTCTTCAAACACAAGGAGAAGAATGGAGACAAAAACAAAGTCACAAAGCAGACAAGACATACCTTTGGCCCGGGCACGCTGCTATGGGGTCATGGCTTGGGCGGACCGGCCAGACCCGACGGCCACGACCAGGCCCTCCGCAAGGGTCCCGGCGCAAGCGGTCGCCTCGGGTCTAGATGGGGAGGGAACTTCTTCTACGTCAAAACTTTCATCGGAAAAGTTTTCCACCAAAGACTTTCGTGCCTTTCGACTATATCGGTAATGGAATCCTAAACGCCAAGCGAGGGGGACCTTGAACGGCAAGGCCGACCGAGCCGAGGGACTCCTACGCCTCCGGGATATGGATACCTCACTCATCACCTTCCGCGAAAAGTAATTCACGCTCGGATAAGGGATTCTGCTACCGAACAAGTCCTAATGCTCGAAACAAGAGGAAAGAAGCACGACTTTATACTCAAATACCCAAATGTTCAGGCCTCAGCAGCCACAAAGAACAAACACTCATACTCAGGGTAACTATGCTACCTAGACTTAGACGTCGGCAACACCCTCGGTGGTTTTTCCGACCTGCGGCAGATGTCTTAGTACTTGAAGCAGTTACATTTTGCTCTCAGGCAAATACCATTACATTCCCTTACAAACGGGACTCCAGCTCCATTCCCACAGGAATGAACAACCTCCACACCAGAGGGGCTACGAGATAACAAACTCCAAGCGGCTCGCCGGCGACCACTACACCAGCAGCGACAACGACCTCCACCTCGGGCGGCTAGACAGCAGCAGCGATTGCCTCAGGGCAAACACTACTGTGAAAAGGCCCTCGCCCATGTCCCCCTACAAGGGACGAGAACCAGCCATTAAAGCCAAAGAGCCGGAGGTCCGGAGCGTAGGTGGCGCTGACGGTCTCGTCGGCGGAGGCAACCGTTTCTGCAGGGGGAAGCCTCACCTATGGCGACCACCACCTCAGCACCGACGACAGCGGCCACCTGCGCGCAAAGCCGCGCCGACGAATGGCGGACGCCCTAGTGCGCACCGGTAGATCCTCACTCCCGTCCTCGCCACAGGGGTGAGGACAAGACAATCCAAGAACATGTGCACCGCCCTCGCGGCGTACGACGTGTTGTGCGACCCCCGGTGCGGCCAGCGGCGCGGGAAGGGCCGCGGACGTGGCCGACCTACGCACGGCGCGACCATCGCCCGTGCGATGGATGGACAGCCACACCCCGACCAGGCAGCAGGTGGCAGTTTGCCTCCTCCGTAAGGCTGGTGGACGCCCTTCTCCCCCGAATGCTGAAGGAAGAAGCGGGTCGCCAGCCCATGCGGAAGGCAAAACACCGACTCGGCTCGCCCTCCTCCCCAGCACGGATGATGAACATCCTTGAAGCTGAGGGCAAGGGAGAGGCCACGGCCCGGCTCGCTCTTCCCCGCCACGAGGCCTATGGTCATCATCCTGGGTGACCGCCGGCGGGGGACTGCAGCCGGGCTGCATGATGAAAATCCTTGAAGCCGAGTGATGACTGAAGAGCGCTAACCCCCACGAGGTCGCGCTCCTCCAACAGCATCAAGAAGAAGGCAACACAGGTGCACCCCATCTGGGGGCTCGGAAGGTGGGAAGACGCGATGAATGCGAGGAGTGCGAAGGCATGGCTATTGCCCGGGGGATCGATCCCTTTTTAAAGGTAGATCTCCTCACTCGCACCCCAAGCGTCACGGGCAAAGTCTCCACCGACGTGCTCCAGGGTTCCCACCCTACGACACGGGGCTGGGTCCCACATGTCATACAAGCTGACCTGAAACGCAAAGAAGGCAAACCGCCACACACGAAGCATGTAACCGCCCCGTGGTTATACGCCCTCTCATCCTCGCCGAAACCAGCGGTCGAAAAGGCGGACCACCATGCAAGAAGCGTGCAACCGCACCACGGTCGTGCACCCTTTCAGCTTTGTTGCAACCGACGGTCCAGCATGGGGGCTAGGTCCCACATATCATGTAACCGGCGCGCCGGTTACTGCGTGCAAGGAAACCGCACTGCCACTCGCGCCAATGCCGCGTCTTCTCGACTGTGGAACCAGTGCAGCGATTCGAGGCAGCCCCGCGCATGACCCAACAATGCCAATTAAGGGCGACGATCACGGGTCAGTCAGCCGCGGGACAGGCGCGACAGTTGGTATGGCCAAAAGCGGACCGACAGTAATTGCAGCAATAGACGTGCGGAAGCGGCGGTCCAATCACCTACAGGCCCGCATCCTCTCCTGAAGCGGCATGGAGCCTTCTCCCACGGCATAAAGACGACACACCCGTGTTCCGTTCCTCGAACGACTCACGCACGCGCAACAGACGCCCCGCGAATCACCCGTCCCGTCGCATTAACTCCTTGGCAGGGCAAGCGACACCTCTGGCAGGCGAAGCGGGCGCCGCTTCACCTCCGTCATGATGACCGCGTCAAAAAAGGTGCGCCACATTATTTAAATTCATATCCTTTTCCTTTCTCTCTCTCTCTCTTGCCACAGGGATCGGGAAAGGGGATATTTCAAAAAAGGATCCTTCTCAGCGAAGGAAACGGACCCCGAGCCCTCCTACTGATAAAGGGTTCGAAGGTTGCGCCCTGCGGGGTTCGGCAACCGCCCCAGAGCACTCGGGCTCCGAGCCCTTTACTGATCAGGGGTTCGAAGGCTGGCCCCTCGGAAGGGTTCGACAGGCGCCCCAGAGCATGCAGAGTCAGGGATGACCCTGGGTACGTCCGTTACATGGCCGAGGCTCGGGCTACGCTCCCAAGGTACCCTAGGACATTTCCGAGACTAGCGGGAACGATTTGTAATGGAATCCCACCGGAGGGAGGCACCAAGCCCTCGGACCCTATCAAATGGGTCCGGGTCCAGCAAATCCCCTGCAGGTACTTTTGGAGCGCGCCTCTGGGCCACTAGCCGACCCTTATCGAACGGGGCTCGGGCGTCCACTCGGATCACCCGTTAGCAACTCACTGGAAACACCGTGTTCGGTGCCCCCCGAGGGTAACACGACGCTTTCCCCCCTTCCTCCTTGCGGAAAGGCGATGAAGGGGCGTACAATAAAAGTCGAGACGGTCCTCGATCGTCCTCTCGCTCCGTGCAGAGGCTCAGGGGCTGCTCTCGCACCAGGCTACCGCCAAACTGTTGAGCACTCGGGCTCCGAGCCCTTTACTGATCAGGGGTTCGAAGGCTGGCCCCTCGGAAGGGTTCGACAGCCACACCAGAGCACACAGAGTCATGGATGACCCTGGGTACGTCTGTTACATGGCCGAGGCTCGGGCTATGCTCCTGAGGTACCCTAGGACATTTTCGAGACCAGCGGGAACGATTTGTAATGGAATCCCACCGGAGGGAGGCACCGAGCCCTCAGACCCTATCAAATGGGTTCGGGTCCAGCAAATCACCTGCAGGTACTTTTGGAGCGCGCCTCCGAACCACTAGCCATCCCTTATCGAACGGGGCTCGAGCGTCCACTCGGATCACCCGTTAGCAACTCACTGGAAACACCGTGTTCGGTGCCCCCCCGAGGGTAACACGACGCTTCCCCCCCTTCCTCCTTGCGGAAAGGCGACGAAGGGGCGTACAATAAAAGTCGAGACGGTCTTTGATCATCCTCTCGCTCCGTGTAGAGGCTCGGGGGCTGCTCTCGCACCAGGCTACGGCCAAACTGTTGACCACGTCAACAAAACAGCTTGAAAACTCGAAGCCTGACCATGCACCCGGGCTGCGGCCGCATGAGGGAACAACAAGGCCAACTGAGGCATCACAAAAAGAATTAAGACCTCAGAGGAGTCAAACCACTCCTCCGAGGCCTCGGGGGCTACACCCGATGGGTGCGCTCGCGCGCACCCATCGGAGCAAAATATGACCGAGAAAGGCTGGTCCCCTTGCAAAAAATCCGGCAGAACCTCCAAGCGAGTGCCTACACTCCCTTCAAGGCTCGGGGGCTACTGTTGGGGACCGTAATTAGGGGTACCCCCAATGCTCCTAAACACGGCTAGAAAACATCCTCAGAACAAACCGTAAAGACTGATAGGCATGGCTCAAGTCAAGGCCTCGACTACCAAGGGACGCGATCTCATCCGAGCCCAGCCTCGGGCGCGCACAGTAGTCCCGGACGGATTCACGCCTCGCCCGAGGGCCTCCTCAGGCAGTGGGCGCACCCTCGGCTCGCCCGAAGTCCAGCTCGGGCAAGCTTTGTCGTGCAGCGACCTTGCCCAAATCGCCTCACCAACCGACCGTATCGCATGCGCATTTAATGCGGGGATCGCCTGACACCTTATCTTGACACGCGCACCTCAGTCGGCAAGGTCAAAGTGACCGCAGTCACTTTGCCCCTTTACTAATCGTTCTGACAGGAAAACAACACTATTCGCCCCGCTCCGGCTACTGTGCCAACCACCAGGGTAAGACTAACAACAGTAAGTCACGGCCTCTCCCGAGTTCAGCCTCGGGTGCAACAGGGAGCTCCGCCTCGCCCGACCTCAGGCCTCGGCCTCAGCCTCGGCCTCGGGAGAAGGTCTCCGCCTCGCCCGACCCTAGGCCTCGGCCTCGGCCTTGGCCTCGGGAGGAGTCACAACCTCGCCCGACCTCAGCCTCGGCCTCAGGAGAAGTCTCCGCCTCGCCCGACCTCGGGCTCGGACCGACCGCGCCGCAGGGTATACATCATTACCCTACCCCTAGCTAGCTGCCTTAGACTACGAAGGAACAAGACCAGTGTCCCATCTAGATTGCTCCGGTAACAGGTAATGATGGTTCCCCGCGTGCGCCCATGACGTCGGTTGTTCTCAAACTCCCTACGAAGGCAAAGAGACGTCAGCAGGACCCCGGGCCGCACCGTCAGCTACGCTTCTACAGGGCTCAAGCACTTCTCCGACGGCCACGCTAGCACATATACAGGGCTCAAGCACTTCTCCGCCGGCCACGTTAGCACATAGCTACACCCCTATTGTACAGCTGGACCATCTCCTTGTATCTATAAAAGGGGATGTCCAGGGCCTTCCTAAGGGGGCGGAGAAAAAGGAAAGAGGCACGCACGCAAGAGAGGAATAGAGGCAGGCAGAGTGGGAGAAACGCAGAGGAGGCTAACTCAGACAGCTCACCTCAGGGCCAGACTCTCTCTCTCTCTCTCTCTCTCTCTCTCTCTCGCTCTCTCTCTCTCTCGCTCTCGCGACGCTTGTAACCCCTACTACGAGCACCCCGGTGCAAGATAACATAAGCCTCATCCTCCCTCTTGTGTTCCATCTTGCATCAACCCATCTAGGCAGGAACACACAGCGACAAATTCACTGGTCGGTTGAGGGTCCTCGCGGGTCCAAAACGCTGACACTTTGGGTCTAATTTGGATGGCATAGAAAGGAGAAAGCTATAACATGACTTGACATTAGTATAAGTTAAGAAATTAGAGCAATAATTCAGGGGTGTTTGAATATACTAGAGCTAATAGTTAGTTAGCTAAAAATTATTAGTGGAATTAGTTAGTTAAAAAAAATCTAACTAACTATTAGCTAATTTGCTAAAATAGCTAATAGTTGAAATATTAACTAAACTGTTTGAATATCTGTAACTAATTTTAACCGCTAATTATTAACTCTATCGCTTTCAAACATGACCTTAAGAGTAACTCTAAGAGGCCACTAAAATTTTCCTCCAAAATATGTTATCGGGGTTGTTGAAAAACAAAATATTGCTAAAAAATGTAAAACCACACCAATCTATTGATAAATGACGCCTAAAACTTTTGAACCACCAATTTGGGCCGATGCGCCCCTGATATCAGCTCCATCGTCGTCATCAGCCGAAGACGCTTGCAGATTCTGTCTACTACCATCATCCACGAACGAAGTACTGAATCCCCTTGTAGCAGCGACAGAAAAAATGAAAAAGAAACAGAACTACGGGTAGCAGTGACATGTACTTACTCAACAAAGTAGAAGAGATAGGAAATAGAAACACAACTACTTGTTCCATCATCATGTAGCAGCGGCATCAGTCTAAAGATTATCAGCATCTAATATTTAGGCTGTAGCGCCCAACATGGCTTCAAACAGGGGAATAAGCAGTTCATATACATGGGGTAAAATAGTGCAGACTAATCCCTTCAAACAGGGGTCTTGGTTCAAATTTCTGGAACAAGCTGACATCGGTGGCTGGGGTGCACCTCCACCTCGCATATCGACTCCGTCGCGGGGAACGTGGGGAAACGTGTGCCGCCGGTCACCATATCCCGACCATACGAAGCAACTGGCCTTAACGGATGAATTTGCTCGAGTCTGCTGCCGCAACCTCCATCACCAACGAAGACGGCTCTCCCGCTGCCGCATCCTACCATGGCTCCACAAAGAAAACGAGCACGCGACGGTGGGAATCAACGCAGGAAACCACAGTGATGCGCGTGCGCGAGTGGGAACCTTGCTACACGCAAATTTGCAGGGGATAAGGCTGCAGATGCGGGGTGGCGAATAGATTGGGGAAGGAATGACGCTCTGTTGTAGGCGGAAAGTGAACCGGTTGAGCCCCAAAGAACCTTTTCACAACCTTTTACCAATTCTCTTGTTTTTAAAAGGGGGTAAATATTTTATTCGAGCCGCCGCATGTCAATATGCATGAAGTTGTTCAACATACATAATTTAACAAAGGTTATCGCAACATCACAACCTAACTTCAAAACCAAGGTAGAGACAAAACACAGTTCAATATAAAGTAATTCTGCTAGTAAAGTTCCATCTATTAGTAGCAAAAATCTGCATCATGGTCGTTTCAAGCAGACGACATCCCAACTTAACTTGTCATTCGTCTTCTTCCTTTAGTAGTATTGCCAACTATCTCATCCATTATGTTTCTCTGAAGACTATCTGCATCGGTGTAGGCACTTATACATTATTAAAAATAACATCATTTATACATAACCAAATTGCCCCAACAAAAAGAGACAGGCTCCCAAACCAAATTTTGTTCTTAAGTTTCCCCTCTATCCTTTAAGCCACAAATATATGTTGAATGCTTCTAGAAGGTAAGATATTAAAGAAAACTTGAACACACTGCTATACACATCTAGCAATACAACAATTGAAAAAAAGGTGTTGAATAGACTCATCCAAAATACATGCATCACAATTTAGACTTCCTTTCCATTGCCTTTTTAAAACGTTGTTTTTAGTAAGAGCTATCTTATTGATAAGATGCCACATAAAAATATTTATCTTATTGAACTGTCAATGTTGTTGCAAAGACCAATTCTCTTGAGCTGCTCTAATATATGGCATCACAATTTGTTTTAGTTATAGATATGAAATTTAGAACTCTTTAGTGGCACGTAAGGAATGCCCTATATAAATAAAAATCACAATTTGTTTTAGTTATAGATATGAAATTTAGAACTCTTTAGTGCCTTAGGTAGTGTTTGGATGGATGGACGAGAAAGGATGAAGAGAATGGGGTGAGATCATTTTAACTTGACTCATATTTAGTTTGGAGATCCAGAGCCAGGGTCAAAGAATATTCTTCAAAAATAATGACACGTAAGGAATGCCCTCCATAAATAAACCCGTTCACCATACCGATCCATTGGCAGAACGCTCACCCACTATTCAGTGTCCACCTTCGTCGTCCATGTCGTCCCAGCAGTGGTGGACGGCTCCCGCCAAAGAGGAGGCGCCACCGCCACCCGAGTTCATGTGCCCGATCACGTTAGACCTGATGCAGGACCCTGTGGCGGCGCCCACTGGCATCACGTACGATCGTGCTGCCATCGAGTCTTGGCTGCTTGCCGGCGGCCAGCGTGCGTGCCCTGTGACACACGGCGAGCTCCGCGCGGGAGACCTCGTCCCCAACCACACCCTCCGCCGCCTCATCCAGGACTGGTGCGCCACCAGCCGTTGCTGCTGTAGCGTCGATCGGGTTCGGGTCCCTGCCACGCCCGAGGAGGCCGCCGTTGCCGAGCTCGAGAGCGCCACGCGCGCAGGCGACGCCGAGCGGTGCGCTGCCGCAGCGCGCGGGGTCCGGCGACTCGCCAGGGCGGCCGAGCAGAACCGGCGCCGCCTCGAGTCCGCCGGCGCTGCGCGCGCTCTCTCCATGGCGTTCACGTCGTTTGCGGACACCGCAGATGCTGCGGTCGCCATTGATGTGCTCGACGCTGTGCTGGCAGCGCTGGTGCTCGTGATGCCAATGGACGAAGAGGCCATCCTGGTCGTGGGCTCGTCGAGCGCGTCCGTAGCGCGGCTGGTCGCCGTCGCCGCGAACGGCGACCTGCACAGGAGGCTGCAAGCCGTGGTGGTAATCAGAGAGATCATCTCGCTTTCAGTTTACAGAGGTACCGCGTGTACGATCGGTCTGTGCGCCAACACCGAGGCCATCGCCCGAGTGTTGGTGAAGACGATCAGAGACGCCATCTGCCCGCCGGCCACCAGGGCGTGCCTGGTCGCCGCGTACCACCTCGCGCGCAGCGGCGAGAGCGCCGCGACGCGCCTCTCGGTGGCGGGGATCGTGATCGTGCTCGTCGAGCTCCTCGTGGACGCTGACAGGAGCACGGCCGAGAAGGCTCTCGCCGCGCTCGATGCAGCACTGGCGTCTCGCGACGGCAGAGCGCGTGCTCGTGCCGACGCACTCGTCATGCCCGTGCTGGTCAAGAAAATGTTCTGCGTGTCCGACGCGGCCACCGCGCTCGTCGTGTCAGCGTTGCTGCGCATCTGCAAGAAGTGCCCGGAAGACGACGAGGACGGCACTGCGGTGGCAGGGGCAGCTAGACGGCACGCCATCGTTGAGGCACTGCAGCTGGGCGCCCTCCAGAAGGTGCTGTTGCTTCTGCAGGCGGGATGTAGAGAGGAAACCAAGGGAAATGCTACTCAACTGCTGAGACTGATGGTCAGGTATCAGGGCTGTGGGGAGTGCGTTGACGCAATGGATGTGAGAGGGCTCAAGAGAGACACTGCAATTTTGACTGGATAGTTTTCTGTGAATATATATGCCAAAAGAAAACAGGTTTTATTTATATATTACTTGCTAGAAAACAGCATGTCCTACTATACGTATATATCACAAAGGAAGGAAGTTGTACATAAATATCGTAATAGCTCTACCAAATGTTCTTTAACCTATGATTGTAGACTATACTGTGTATGGTTCTGGTTTTCAAGGAAACGTATCATATATACACATATAAGCATTACTAATGTATATAAGCATTTTCACGATTGCTGCCTCAAGAGTTCATTGGCACGGATCAGATGTTTGGCGTGTTGAATAATTAGACAAATTCCAAATTAAATTTCGAATATAAATCATGACTAAATCAGAAGAACTGAAATAAAAAGGCAAATCAGATGATGCGTATTGATTAGACTTACTGATAGATGGCGCGCGCCGGAATCGGCAGGGTCGACGATGTCGAAGTAGCAGGATCGACGAGGTCAGAAGATCACGAGCAGTCACGTGAAGACGCTTCCCAAAAACCTTATTCGCCCTCTCTCGGTGCAGGATCTAGAAGACGAAGGGTTCCGGAGACCTGCTCTCCTGATCGCAGATGCACCTCTGCGGTCTGGACGAAGGGAACTAAAAGGCGGCTCAACTATGAAGAGAGACGAAAGCGAAACTGGGATGATTTTGGAGGCTGGCTGCCGGGCTCTTTTTATAGGGTCGAGTCCGCGACCCCTGGTCTTATCCGCCCACGAAAATCTCGCAATCAGTTGAGATTTTATAGCGATCGGTTAGGATAGACGTAACAGCCAAGAAACCAAAAAATCGAACGGCAAAAGGTAGCCGCGCCCCCGCAAGGCGAGGGGCCGGATTTCGGCGGACCATTCACGCGCATGTCGTGCGCCCGCGCCCTTCGCCCCGCCCCGGCCAGGCCAGGCGAGGCGAGGCGAGCGAGCGCGTGTGGCTCTCCACACTCTCTCCTCTCATCCATGACTTGGTGAGTGAGTGTGGCTTTCATATTTAAGCTAGCTCTACTCCACTAGAACTAGCAATATGGTGCTATTGGTTCCACCAATTCCCTAGCCATCCACTTGTATGGGCTTTTGAGATTTTCCTGGGATTTATTAGAATTTCTTAATTGGGCCAAGCCCATAAATCCTAACAATCCCCCACCAGATCTCAAATGCCCATCTGCAGTTTTCGCCACTGTTCACTACTGTTTAATATACTAGTTTTTCAGCAGAGACTGTTAAGTTGAACATCCGCCTAGAACTCCAAGCTACACCAACCCACAACTTGGACAATGGACTATGCCTTGAATTGCAAGTTTTGTGTGAATGGGTTTCACTTGAAGTCATGACCAGTACTTGGCTACCAGTAGTCCCCTTCTCGGGTGGAGCATATACGTCGTACTCCAAGGTCTCTTCATGAGTTTACTAGAGATCACCCAAATCTCATAGACTGCGACGTTAGACAGTCTAACTCATATAGGTGTGTTCTTTCAAAGAATGTTCTGCAGGACAACATCTTCGCTAATACAAGCCAACAGAACACATTAAGGCACAAAGCCAACCTGCCTTACAGCATTTGAGAGTATTGCATCTTTACTTAGAGAGGGTCAAAGGTTACTCTCCTCGGTTCACCAATGGCTTGTTCTTCCCAGGACCTAATTCACGGGATCTCCAATCACATAGACTGGGTTTCCACCATGGCAACTTTATTCGGGTCTCATACCCATCTCTCTCAATGCGATTTCTATCACATTACGTTGTAGTCCCTTGGTAAAAGGATCTGCCAGATTTTTATCTGTTGAAATATAAGTCACACTTATAACTCCGGAGTTTCTCAACTTTCTGACAGACTTCAAACGTCTTTTGACATGTCTTGATGACTTTCCATTATCCTTAGAACTCGTCACTTTAGTAATCACTGTCTGATTGTCACAGTTCATAAGGATAGCTGGTATTGGTTTCTCAACCACCGGCAAGTCCATCAAGAGTTCACGCAACCATTTTGCCTCAACGGTTGCTGTGTCAAGTGCAGCTAGCTCGGCTTCCATGGTTGACCTCGTCAAAATGGTCTGCTTGCATGACCTCCATGATACCGCACCTCCACCAATAGTAAAGACATAACCACTGGTGGCATAAAGCTCGTCTGCATCAGATATCCAGTTCGAATCACTATATCCTTCAAGTACTGCATGCTGACCAGAATAGTGAATTCCATAACTCATTGTACCTTGCAGGTAGCGCATAACCCGCTCAAGTGCATGCCAATGATCAGTCCCGGGGTTTGACATGAACCTACTCAATTTGCTCACAGCAAACGAGATATCGGGCCTTGTTGCACCAGCAAGATACATGAGTGAACCGACAATCTGAGAGTATCTCAATTGGTCTAAACCAATTCTCTTGTTCTTTCGCAGTGTCACACTGGGATCATAAGGTGTTGGAGAAGGTTTGCACTCAGAGAAGCCAAATCGCTTCAAAACCTTTTCAACATAGTGAGATTGCAAGAGAGTAATCCCACCATCTGCCTTAATCAGCTTGATGTTTAGAATCACATCAGCCTCTCCCAGATCTTTCATATCAAAACTCTTTGATAGAAAAGACTTGACTTCATTGATCACATCAATGTTTGTGCCAAATATCAATATATCATCAACATATAAGCACAATATAACTCCTTCGTCCCCACCACAGCGATAATATACACACCTGTCTGCCTCATTAATGGCAAAGCCTGCAGACGTTAGAGTCATGTCAAACTTCTCATGCCACTGCTTTGGTGCTTGCTTCAGACCATACAAAGATTTCAGTAACTTGCACACCTTGCTTTCTTGACCCTTTACTACAAATCCATCAGGCTGTTCCATATAGATTTCCTCGTCCAGCTCTCCATTAAGAAAGGCTGTCTTTACATCCATCTGATGAACAAGGAGACCATACGAGGCAGCCAAAGAAAGTAGTACTCGAATAGTGGTCATTCTAGCAACAGGTGAGTAAGTATCAAAGAAGTCTTCTCCTTCTTTCTGAGTATAGCCTTTAGCCACAAGCCTAGCCTTGTACTTTTCAATTGTACCATCAGGCTTGAGCTTCTTTTTAAACACCCACTTACAACCCACAGGTTTGCATCCATAGGGTCGATCAGTGACTTCCCACGTACCATTTGAAAGAATGGAGTCCATCTCATTATGAACTGCTTCTTTCCAATCATCTGCATCTGGAGATGCAAATGCTTCTGCAATGGTAGTAGGAGTATCGTCCACAAGGTACACAATGAAATCATCACCAAAGGATTTTTCAACCCTTTGTCTCTTGCTCCTTTTAGGAGCATCATTGTCATCCTCCTCTAGGACAATTTCATGTGGCTGTTCAAAACTCTCAATAGGTGTACTATGTTCACGAGTTATCTCAGAAGAGTATCTAGAATTGCTATGAATGTCTTTCATTGGAAATATATGTTCAAAGAAAGTAGCATCACGTGATTCCATAATAGTATCAAGATACACATCAGGAACTTCAGATTTAACTACTAAAAATCTATATGCTATGCTACACGAAGCATATCCAAGAAAGACACAATCCACTGTCCTTGGACCAAGCTTGCGCTTTTTATTAATTGGTACATTGACTTTCGCCATGCACCTCCAAGTGCGCAAGTATGAAAGTGATGGTTTTCTCCCAACCCACTTCTCATAAGGGGTTTTCTCTTCTTTGCCCATAGGAATTCTATTCAGAACATGACATGAAGTCAGGACTGCCTCCCCCCACCATGCCTTAGATAAACCACAAGTGTCTAACATGGCATTCACCAGGTCAGTCAACGTACGGTTTTTCCTTTCAGCAATCCCGTTTGACTCGGGTGAATAGGGAGGAGTCATCTCATGAATAATGCCATGTTCTGCACAGAAATCATCAAAGACTTTGGGAAAGAACTCGCCACCACGATCTGATCTAAGACGTTTGATCTTTCTCTCTAGTTGGTTTTCAACTTCAGCCTTATAGATTTTAAAGTAGTCTAAAGCCTCATCTTTAGTTTTTAGCAAGTATACATAGCAAAATCTAGACGCATCATCAATCAATGTCATGAAGTATCTCTTACCACCTTTTGTCAACACACCATTCATCTCACAAAGATCAGAATGTATGAGTTCTAGCGGTGCCAGGTGTCTCTCCTCAGCAGCCTTATGAGGCTTTCGAGGTTGCTTCGACTGCACACAACTATGGCACTTAGAACCTTTGACTATGGTGATATTCGGAATTAAACTCATGGTTGCAAGCCGAGACATAGAGCCAAAATTAATATGACACAAACGAGAATGCCAAATACTCGCAAGATCATCAACATTAGCACAAATATGGTTCACAGGCTTATTATTGAAATCTAACAAAGAAAAGCGGAACAAGCCTCCGCAATCATAGCCTTTACCAATAAATTGTCCAGACTTGGACACAACTAATTTATTGGACTCCAAAACTACCTTGAACCCATCTCTACATAGAAGGGTTCCGCTAACGAGATTCTTGTGTATAGAAGGGACATGATGCACGTTCTTCAGCTGCACGATCTTTCCCGAAGTAAACTTCAGATCCACCGTGCCAGTGCCATGAACAGAAGCATGTGACCCATTCCCCGTTAGCACGGAAGAATCCCGGGCGCCGTGATAAGAAGAGAACAAGTTAATGTCAGAACACACATGAACATTAGCACCAGTATCAAGCCACCAGCTAGGTGATTGAAATACTGAGAAGATAAAAGGTAAATTACCATACCCTTTGTCTTCCTCATTGCTAGCGACCACTGTGTTGACATTGCCCTTTTTGCCACGGCGATCTGCTCGATCAGGACAATCCTTGGCAAAATGACCCGCCTCTCCACATGCGAAACATGTCAATTCAGCCTTGTTCTTCTTCTTCTTGAAGTTGGTAGTTTTGTTGGGCTTGTTAGATTTTGGCTTTCCTTTGCCCTTGTTGTGGTTCCTCTGAACCATGTTGGCGCTGGAGTGGCCCTCGCCTCCTTTAGATCCCGTGTCCCTAGCCCGAGCTTTCTCCTCAACATCCAGAGACGCTATCAGATTTTCAACTGATATCTCCTGTCTCTTATGTTTCAGAGATGTGGCGAAGTTCCTCCATGTAGAAGGCAACTTTGCAATAATGCACCCAGCCACAAATCGGTCAGGAAGGACTATCTTAAGGTGGTCGAGCTCCTTGGCTATACACTGTATTTCATGAGCTTGCTCTACAATAGAGCGATTATCAACCATCTTATAATCATGAAAGCTCTCCATGATATACAGGTCACTGCCAGCATCTGATGCACCATACTTAGTAGTAAGTGCATCCCACAACTCTTTCCCGTCTGTGTACTGAATATTCGCATCGACCAGACGGTCAACAAGGGCGCTAAGAACGGCTCCCGTAAAGATAGTATTGGCATGGTCGTACTCTTTCTCCTGTTCAGGAGTCAGTGGACCCTCAGGTCTACCTTTACTAACATGGAAGACATTCATAGCAGTAAGCCAGAGCGTGGCCTTGACTTGCCATCTCTTAAAGTGCATACCATTAAACTTTTCTGGCTTCAGCGCGTCAGCAAAAGCAGCCATAGAAAAACTAGGAAATTGTCTACAATAAGGTTTTTGGATTGTTGAATAAATAGACAAATTCCAAATTAAATTCCGAATATAAATCATGACCAAATCAGAAGAACTGAAATAAAAAGTCAAATCAGATGATGCGTACTGATTAGACTTACTGATAGATGGCGCGCGCCGGAATCAGCAGGGTCGACGATGTCGAAGTAGCAGGATCGACGAGGTCAGAAGATCACGAGCAGTCGCGTGAAGACGCTTCCCAAAAACCTTATTCGCCCTCTCCCGGTGCAGGATCTAGAAGACGAAGGGTTCCGGAGACCTGCTCTCCTGATCGCAGATGCACCTATGCGGTCGGGACGAAGGGAACTAAAAGGCGGCTCAGCTATGAAGAGAGGCGAAAGCGAAACTGGGATGATTTTGGAGGCTGGTTGCCGGGCTCCTTTTATAGGGCCGAGTCCGTTAGGATAGACGTAACAACCAAGAAACCAAAAAATCGAACGGCAAAAGGTAGCAGCGCCCCCGCAAGGTGAGGGGCCAGATTTCGGCAGACCATTCACGCGCATGTCGTGCGCCCGCGCCCTTCGCCCCGCCTCGGCCAGGCGAGCGAGCGCGTGTGGCTCTTCACACTCTCTCCTCTCATCAATGACTTGGTGAGTGAGTGTTGCTTCCATATTTAAGCTAGCTCTACTCCACTAGAACTAGCAATATGAATTCCCTAGCCATCCACTTGTATGGGCTTTTGAGATTTTTCCTGGGATTTATTAGAATTTCTTAATTGGGCCAAGCCCATAAATCCTAACATGGCCATTGTTTAGTTTTGTAGTGGACGGCATGAGAATTACCATATGAATTAATCATAAATTAGAATAAAACAAAATTCATGATTTTTTGCTTCTCCAGTTCTTCTTTGTAAGAAGAGAGTTCAGTAGTTCCGATCTATGTTCATCATCACTACGAGACTGACATTCAACAGTGTCTTCAGGAGACCGCTTACGCACGACATTCAAACACGTGGAACATAACGATTGGATGTTCTTCGTTCAAACAAAATGGCTTGGAATAGTCCACTAATAATGCAGTCAATTAATGGTCACGTCATCACATCAACATCCATCCACTTATCAGGTTGTTATATATTCATTATTAAGGCTCCACTACCGTCAAGGCTGAGCAATTCCTCACGTAACCCTTTTTGCATTTTGACAGAAAGATAAACTATAGTCATTGGTTTCTACGGTCCTCCTACGTCGCTTTCCCACTTTATACAAAAATAGGATACAATTACACAAAAGTAGAGGTTTGAATGTAGATCGTTGGCTTTGTGTCAACAACTACCTAACCAACTGTCGGCGTTTCGAGACCGGGGGGTCCCTAGGCCGACGAGTGAATGTCGCCGCGTGCCCTAGCCCAGATGGGTCGACGCGAGACCGAACGCGAAGGGGGAAGTGAGGTGGCCGGAGACGGGCGTGAGAGAGGTGGAAATCCCGCGGCCTTCGTGTTCGTCCCGCGCCTAGGTCGGGTGCGCTTGCAGTAGGGGATTACAAGCGTCCACGCGGGAGAGGGAGCGAGCGGCTCCAAGCGAGCGCCTGTCTCGTCCTCGTCCCCGCGCGGCCAACCCTCTCTAAGAGGGCCCTGGTCCTTCCTTTTATAGGCGTAAGGAGAGGATCCAGGTGTACAATGGGGAGTGTAGCAGAGTGCTACGTGTCTAGCGGAGGAGAGCTAGCGCCCTAAGTACACGCCATCGTGGCGGCCGGAGAGATTTTGGCGCCCGGTTTGTGTGATGTCGTGGCCGTCGGAGGAGCGCTGGAGCCTAGCGGAGGGACAGCTGTCGGGGCTGTCGAGTCCTTGCTGACGTCCTCTTGCTTCCGTAAGGGGGCCGAGAGCCGCCGTCGTCAGGGAGCGTGCGGGGCGCCATCATTGCCTATCTGGCGGAGCGAGCCAGATGGGACGCTGGTCTTGTTCCCCGTAGCCTGAGTCAGCTTGGAGTAGGGTAATGATGGCGCCTCCCGTTGATGTGGCCGGCCCGCGCCCTAGTTTGGGCGATGTGGAGGCTCCTCCGAGGTCGAGGTCGAGTCCGTCTTCCGTGGCCGAGGTCGAGTCCGAGCCCCTAGGTCGGGCGAGGCGGAGGCCGTTGGCTGAGGCCAGGGCGGAGTTCGAGTCCTGGGGTCGGGCGAAGCGGAGTTCGTCGTGTTCTAGGGCTGAGCCCAAGTCCGAGCCCTGGGTCGGGCGAAGCGGAATTCATCGTCTTCTGGGGCTAAGCCCAAGTCCGAGCCCTGGGTCGGGCGGAACGGAGTTCGCCGTCTTCCGGGGCTTAGCCCGAGTCCGAGCCATGGGTCGGGCGGAGCGGAGTTCGCCGTCTTCCGGGGCTTAGCCCGAGTCCGAGCCATGGGTCGGGCGGAGCGGAGTTCGCCGTCTTCCGGGGCTTAGCCCGAGTCCGAGCCCTGGGTCGGGCGGAGCGGAGTTCGCCGTCTTCCGGGGCTTAGCTTGAGTCCGAGCCCTGGGTCGGGCGAAGCGGAGCTTCCTATGGTGCCTGCGGCCGGGCCTGACCGCCTGTCAGCCTCACTCTGTCAAGTGGCTCCGCAGTCGGAGTGGCGCAGGCGACGCTGTCTTTCTGTCAGACCGGTCAGTGGAGCGGCGAAGTGACGGCGGTCACTTCGGCTCTGTCGGCTGAGGGGCGCGCGTCAGGATAAAGGTGTCAGGCCACCTTTGCATTAAATGCTCCTACGATTTGGTCGGTCGGTGCGGCGATTTGGTCAGGGTTGCTTCTTGGCGAAGACAGGGCCTCGGGCGAGCCAGAAATATGTTCGCCGCTGGAGGGGAGCCTCGGGCGAGGCGGAGATCCTTCAGGATCGGCCGCCCTTGTCCGAGGCTAGGCTCGGGCGAGGCGTGATCGAGTCCCTCGAATGGACTGATCCCTGACTTAATCGCACCCATCAGGCCTTTGCAGCTTTATGCTGATGGGGGTTACCATCTGAGAATTAGGAGCCTTGAGGGTACCCCTAATTATGGTCCCCGACAGTAGCCCCCGAGCCTCGAAGGGAGTGTTAGCACTCGCTTGGAGGCTTTCGTCGCACTTTTTTTGCAAGGGGACCAGCCTTTCTCGGTTGCGTTTTGTTCCGGTGGGTGCGCGCGAGCGCACCCGCCGAGTGTAGCCCCCGAGGCCTCGGAGGAGTGGTTTGACTCCTCCGAGGTCTTAATGCCTCGCGCAATGCTTCGGCTGGTCTGGTCGTTCCCTCATGCGAGCTGGCCGTAGCCCGGGTGTACGGTCGGGTCCCAAGTTCTCGGGCTGGTATGTTGACGCTGTCAACGGTTTGGCCGGAGCCGGGTTTGCGAGAGCAGCCCCCGAGCCTCTGCACAGGGCGAGAGGGCGATCAGGGACAGACTCGACTTTTTTACATACGCCCCTGCGCCGCCTTTCCGCAAGGAGGAGGGGGGGGGGGAGAGCGCCATGTTGCCCTCGGTGGGCGCCGAACATAGTGTCTCCGGTGAGCTGCAGGCGGGAGATCCGAGCGGACGTCCGTGCCCCATTCGTTAGGGGTCGGCTAGAGGCCCAGAGGCGCGCCCAAAAGTACCTGCGGGTGATCTGCCGGACCCGGTCCCCTGGCGACGGGGTCTGAGGGCTCGATGCCTCCCTCTGATGGGATTCCGTTACAAGATCGTTCCCGCTGGTCTCGGAAATGTCCTAGGGTACCTCGAGAGCGCAGCCCGAGCCTTGGTTATGTATCGAACGTACCCATGGTCATCCCTCGCTCTGTGTCTGAGGCGGCTGTGAACCCTTCGGGGGCCAGCCTTCGAACCCCTGATCAGTAGTGGGCGCGGAGTCCGAGTAGCCTGAGGCGACCGTTGAACCCTTCCGAGGGGCCGGCCTTCGAACCTCTGACCAGTAGTGGGTGTGGAGCCCACGTGCTCTGAGGCAGCTGTTGAACCCTTCCGAGGGGCCAGCCTTCGAACCTCTAATCAGTAGGGACGCTCGGAGCCTGGTTCCTTCACAGGGAAGGATCCTTTTCGGGGTGTCCCCCTTTCTCGGTCCCTGTTGCAAGAGAGAGAAAGAGGAAAAAAGGAAAAGGATACGAAATCGAACGACGCGACGTACCTTTTTTGACGCGGTCATTATGGCGAAGGTGAAGCGTCGCTCGCTTCTCCTGCCAGAGGCGCCGCCTGTCCCGCCGCGGAGTTAATGCGACGGGGCGAGTGGTTCGCGGGGCGGCCGTTGCGCGTGTGCGAGCCGTTCGAGGAACGGAACACGGGCGCGTTGTCTTCACACCGTGAGAGAGGGTTCTCTTGCTGCCCCCGGATGGGACGTAAGCTTGGCTGACGACGTGACCGCTGCTCCTGCCCGCCTGCCACCGCCATTACTGCCGGCCCATTTTTGGCCGCATTGACCGTCGCGCCAGGCTGGCGCTGCTGGGTCATGCGCTGGGTCGCCTCGAGTCGCGGTATTGGTTCCGCAGTCGAGGAGGCGCGGTGGTGGCACAAGTGGCGGTGCAGTTGCATGCACGAAGCATCCGGCGCGCTGGTTGCATGATGCGTGGGCCTGGGCCTCCATGCTGGGCGTGTTGGGAGTCGGAGGAGTGCGCCCACTTGGCGCGGTTGCATGTCGCCTGCATGGCCGCCCGCCTTTTCGCCCGCTGGTCTGGGCAAAAGTGGAGAGCCGCTTGTAACCGCTGGGCGGTTGCACGAACCGCACGCGACGGTTTGGCTTCTTCTGCCCTGGGCCGGCTTGCATGACGTGTGGGACCCAGCCCCCGCGTCGTAGGGGGAGGACCTTGGAGTGTGTCGGAGAAGACTCAGCCTCCGACGGTTGGGGACGCAAGTAGGGAGAGTCGCCTTTAAAAGGAGGGTGACCCCCTTGAAAGGCGACCATGTCTTCGCGCTCCCTTATGCATCGTGCCTTTCCACCTTCCAAGCCCCCGGATGGGGGATACCCGCAGTCTTTCCGCCTTGTCGTTGGGGGAACGCAACTCCGTGGGAGTTGGTACCTTTCAGCCATCGTTCGGCTTCAAGGATTTTCATCATGCAGCCCGGTTGCACCCCTCCGCCGGCAGTCACCCAAGATGGTGACCTCCAGTTCGATGGCGGGGGAAAGCAAACCGGGCCGCGGCCTCTGCCCCTCCCTCAGCCTCAAGGATTTTCATCACCAGGGCTGGGGAGGGGAGTGTGCCGAGTTGGGGTCGGCCCCTGCGTGGGCGGTGGCCCGCTCCTTCCCTCAGTGATCGGGGGGAAGGGCGGTTGTCGTCCGTGGCGCTAGCAGCTGCCGCGTGCCTGGCTCTCGGACCCGAGTGGCTTCGGAGCCGCTCTCGGCGCCGGCTTCCGCCACGGCAGCTGGAAGAGGTTCTTCCGCCGATGAGATAGCCAGGGCCGCCCACGGACCGACCTCCAACTCTACGGCCTTCTGCCCGTCCTTGCCTCACGAGTTTGGGCATGGGCAGGGGCCTCCTGGCAGCAGCATCGGCCCTGAGGTCATCGCTGCCGCTGTTCGGCCCCCCGGAGCAGAAGTCGTCGTCGTCGCCGCTGCCGGAGCGGGCGACGGCGCGCCGTTCGTCGGTCTTCTGTTGCTCCGCAGGCCCCCCCATCGAGTGGGGTTGTTCGTACCTGCGGAGGTGGAACCGGAGTTCCGTTTGTAATGGCACTTTGAATGCCAGTGTTTTTGTTCATTGTGGTTGTCGAGGCCTGAACATGTATGTAATTTCGGCACGGAACCGTGTTTTTCCTCATTTTCGAGCACTAAGACTCGCCTGTTGGTTGTCTGAACCACTTTACCAAGCGTGAGTCGCCCTGTGTAAAGGTGACGAGTGAGGTATCCGTATCCCGGAGGCGTGGGAGTCCCTTGTCTCGGTCAGCCTTGTTGTCCGAGGCTTCTCCCGCTTAGTTAAAGGAACCCCTCGGCCGCTCTTCGATGAGCCGAAGCCAGGGGTAGCGATGTCAGCGCGAACAGAGGCAGAGTTGGCTCGAAAAGAAGACCTGGTCGGCCGGAGCCTGGCCGGGTCGTCCGTTAGCGGGACCGACGCCGGAATTGACCTGCCGAGGCCTCGGGTCGGGCTGATGTCCTCGGAGGGCAGCTGGCCGAGGCCCCGGGGTGACCGGCCGAGCCGCCTGCTCGGGCCGGATTCTCGGAGAAGACCCTGGCGGCGATGGCCCGGGCTTGGTGATGACGTCGTCCTTCAGAGTGGAGATCCTCGGACCGCGTCGCCGTCCGAGGCTAGGTCGGACCTCGCCGAAGGTGTCGTCGACGCCGAGGGTGCTGCTGCTCCCTTCAGCCGTCAAGATCCGAGCCTGCAGGATCGGATCATCTTGTAGCGCGTGTTTTCTGCGGCCGCCGAGGCCAAAACACACCCTCGTCGTGTTGTAAAGCCGCGTCTCTTTTCCTCTTGTTTCGAGTACCCAGACTTTTTTGTCGGTAACAGAATTGTTTGTGCGAGCGAGAGTTGCTTCTCACGGAAGGTGATGAGTGAGGTAACCGTATCCCGGAGGCGTAGGAGTCCCTCGGCTCGGTCGGCCTTGCCGCTTACGCACACTCTTACCCGTCCATGGGGTTCTGTCACCGACGCAGTCGAGAAGGCTCGAAGAATCGCTCCGGCAGAAGAGCTTCCGAACGTGAAGACTTGTTCGGTCCGCGGAATCACTTATCCGAACGTGAGTTACTTATCGCAGAAGGTGATGAGTGAGGTATCCGTATCCCGGAGGCGTAGGAGTCCCTCGGCTCGGTCAGCCTTGGCTGCTTACGTGTACTCCGTCGTTTTCAGGATCCACTTTCGAAGTAGTCGAAAAGCACGAAAGACATTCTGGCAGAAAAGATCTTTTTTCGAGGAAAATTTCGACGCAGAGGGGGTTCCCCCTTTTAGCCCCCGAGGGAGGGTCGGGCTTTGCCGAGGCAAGGCTGACCCTTCCTTGATGACTAAACTTTGTGTGGGAGTGAGATATATGAACAACTTGAAAACATCTTAAGGGTAGAAGCGACGTAGCTGTTGGATGTTCCAAGCGTTGCTGTAGACATCGCCTTGACTGTTGGCCAGCTTGTACGTTCCGGGCTTCAGAACTTTGGCGATGACGAACGGCCCCTCCCAGGGGGGCGTGAGCTTGTGCCGCCCTCGGGCGTCTTGTCGCAGCCGAAGCACCAGGTCGCCCACCTGGAGGTCTCGGGACCGGACCCCTCGGGCGTGGTAGCGTCGCAGGGACTGCTGGTACCGCGCCGAGTGTAGTAAGGCCTTGTCCCAAGCCTCTTCCAGCTGGTCTAGCGAGTCTTCTCGACTAGCTTGGTTGCTTTGGTCGGCATAGGCCCTCGTCCTCGGGGAACCGTATTCCAGGTCTGTGGGCAAGATGGCCTCGGCCCCATAGACTAGAAAGAACGGCGTGAAGCCCGTGGCTCGGCTCGGTGTTGTCCTCAGACTCCAGACCACTGAGGGGAGTTCCTTCATCCATCACTTGCCGAATTTGTTGAGGTCGTTGTAAATCCGAGGCTTGAGTCCTTGTAGAATCATGTCGTTGGCACGCTCTACTTGCCCATTCGTCATGGGATGAGCCACGGCGGCCTAGTCCACCCGGATGTGGTGATCCTCGCAGAAGTCCAGGAACTTTCTGCCGGTGAACTGGGTGCCGTTGTCGGTGATGATGGAGTTCGGGACCCCGAAACGATGGATGATGTTGGTGAAGAACGCCACCGCCTGCTCGGACCTGATGCTGTTTAGGGGTCGGACCTCGATCCACTTGGAGAATTTGTCGATGGCGACCAACAGGTGCGTGTAGCCCCTGGGTGCCTTCTGCAAGGGGCCGACGAGGTCCAGACCCCACACAGCAAAAGGCCAGGTGATGGGTATCGTCTGCAGAGCCTGAGCGGGCAGGTGGGTCTGCTTTGCGTAGAACTGACACCCTTCGCAGGTGCGGACAATTCTAGTGGTGTCGGCCACCGCCGTTGGCCAGTAGAAACCTTGTCGGAAAGCATTTCCGACAAGGGCTCGAGGTGCTGCGTGGTGGCCGCAAGCCCCCGAGTGTATTTCTCGCAGGAGCTCCTGACCTTCGGCGATGGAGATGCATCGCTGGAGGATGCCTGAGGGGCTGCGGTGGTAGAGCTCCTTCTCATCTCCCAGCAAGACGAATGACTTGGCGCGCCACGCCAACCGTCGAGCTTCGGCTCGGTCGGGGGGTAGCTCTCCTCGGTGGAGATATTGCAGGTACGGGGTCTGCCAGTTTTGATCAGGCGTGACCCCGCTTCGCTCCCCCCCGACGTGCAGCGTCTCGCCCTCGGGGGCCGAGGGTACCTCGGGCTGAACCGAGGTTGCCTCAGACCGTGCCGAGGGTACCTCGGGCCGAGCCGAGGGTGCCTCAGACTGTGCCGAGGGTTCCTCGGGATGGGCCGAGGGGGCCTCAGGCTCGGGCGTGTCGTCGATCTTGACGGAGGGTTGATGCAGATCTCGGGAGAAGACGTACGGGGGAACCGTTGTCCGCCCTGAGGCTATTTTAGCCAGCTCGTCCGCAGTCTCGTTGTAGTGCCGGGCGATGTGGTTGAGCTCGAGCCCGTAGAACTTGTCTTCCAGGCGCCGAACCTCATCGCAGTAGGCCTCCATCTTCGGGTCGCGGCAGTGGGAGTTCTTCATGACTTGGTCGATGACGAGCTGCGAGTCACCGCGAGCGTCGAGGCGTCGGACCCCTAGCTCGATGGAGATCCGCAACCCGTTGACCAGAGCCTCGTACTCAGCCACATTGTTGGACGCCGGGAAATGGAGGCGTAGCACGTAGCGTAGGTGCTTCCCGAGGGGCGAGATGAAGAGTAGGCCTGCGCCGGCTCCTGTCTTCATCAGCGACCCGTCGAAGAACATGGTCCAGAGCTCTGGTTGGATTGGAGCTGTTGGTAGCTAGGTGTCGACCCATTCAGCCACGAAGTCCGCCAAGACCTGGGACTTGATGGCCTTCCGAGGGGTGAACGAGATTGCTTCGCCCATGATTTCCACCGCCCACTTTTCGATTCTACCCGAGGCCTCTCGGCACTGGATGATCTCCCCCAGGGGGAAGGATGACACCACAGTTACCGGATGAGACTCGAAGTAGTGTCGCAGCTTCCGCCGTGTCAGGATCACCGCGTACAGCAGCTTCTGAACTTGTGGGTAGCGGATCTTGGTTTCGGACAGTACCTCGCTGATGAAGTAGACTGGCCTCTGAACGGGCAATGCATGCCCCTCTTCTTGCCTCTCAACCACAATCGCGGCGCTAACCACCTGAGTGGTCACGGCGATGTAGATCAAGAGGGCTTCTCCGGTAGCTGGGGGCACCAAGATAGGCGCCTTCGTGAGGAGCGCCTTCAGGTTCCCGAGGGCTTCCTCGGCCTCAGGGGTCCAAGTGAAGCACTCGGCCTTCCTTAAGAGGCGGTACAGAGGTAGACCTCTTTCGCCGAGGCGTGAGATGAAGCGGCTTAGAGCCGCGAGACATCCTATGACCCTCTGTACGCCTTTCAAGTCCTTGATGGGCCCCATGCTGGTGATGGCTGCGATCTTCTCCGGGTTGGCTTCGATGCCCCGCTCGGAGACGATGAACCCCAAGAGCATGCCTCGGGGCACCCCAAAGACACACTTTTCGGGATTGAGCTTGACGCCTTTCGCCTTGAGACATCGGAATGTCACTTCAAGGTCGGAAAGGAGGTCAGAGGCTTTCCTTGTCTTGACTACGATGTCATCGACGTAGGCCTCGACCGTGCGGCCAATGTGTTCGCCGAACACATGGTTCATGCACCGCTGGTACGTCGCGCCTGCATTCCTCAAGCCGAACGGCATGGTGACATAGCAGTACATGCCGAAGGGTGTGATGAAAGAAGTCGTGAGCTGGTCGTCTTGACTACGATGTCATCGACGTAGGCCTCGACCGTGCGGCCAATGTGTTCGCCGAACACATGGTTCATGCACCGCTGGTACGTCGCGCCTGCATTCCTCAAGCCGAACGGCATGGTGACATAGCAGTACATGCCGAAGGGTGTGATGAAAGAAGTCGTGAGCTGGTCGGACTCTTTCATCCTGATTTGGTGATACCCTGAGTAGGCATCGAGGAAAGACAGGGTTTCGCACCCGGCAGTGGTATCCACGATTTGATCGATGCGAGGCAGAGGGTAGGGAACCTTCGGACAAGCTTTGTTTAGACCAGTGTAGTCTACACACATCCGCCATTTCCCTCCTTTCTTTCTCAC
Organism: Zea mays; assembly: GCF_902167145.1. Lineage (NCBI taxonomy): Eukaryota > Viridiplantae > Streptophyta > Magnoliopsida > Poales > Poaceae > Zea > Zea mays. The sequence goes on from NC_050096.1 coordinate 116,891,645, forward strand.
AAGCACAGGGTTGGCAAGCCATTCGGGATGGAATACCTCTTTGATGAACCCTGCCGCCATTAGCTTGTGGATCTCCTCGCCTATGGCTCTGCGCTTTTCCTCATCGAATCGGCGCGGAGGCTGCTTGACGGGTCGGGCTCCGGCTCGGATGTCCAGCGAGTGCTCGGCGACATCCCTCGGTATGCCGGGCATGTCCGAGGGACTCCACGCGAAGACGTCGGCGTTTGCGCGGAGAAAGTCGACGAGCACTGCTTCCTATTTGGGATCGAGTCCGGACTTGCTTGGAGGCGTCGTTGCTGGGGTCGAGGGGGACGGACTTAACCGTCTCCGCTGGCTCAAAGTTGCCGGCATGATGCTTCACGTCTGGCACCTCCTTAGAGAGGCTCTCCAGGTCGGCGATGAGGGCCTCGACGTACTCCACACACTCCACGTCGCATTCGAACGCGTGTTTGTACGTGGGGCCGACGGTGATGACCCCGTTGGGGCCCGGCATCTTGATCTTGAGATAGGTGTAGTTGGGGACGGCCATGAACTTCACGTAGCATGGCCTCCCCAATACCGCGTGGTAGGTTCCTCGGAACCCAACCACCTCGAACGTCAGGGTCTCCCTTCGGAAGTTGGAGGGTGTTCCGAAGCAGACGGGAAGATCGAGTTGTCCGAGGTGCTGGACGCGCTTCCTGGGGATGATCCCATGGAAAGGTGCAGCGCCCGCCCGGACCGAGGACAGATCGATACGCAAAAGCCCGAGGGTCTCGGCGTAGATTATGTTGAGGCTGCTGCCTCCATCCATGAGGACCTTGGTGAGCCTGACGTCGCCGATGACGGGGTCGATGACGAGCGGGTATTTCCTCGGGCTCGGCACATGGTCAGGGTGGTCAGCTTGGTCGAAGGTGATGGGCTTGTCGGACCAGTCTAGGTAGACTAGCGCCGCCACCTTCACCGAACAGACCTCCCGACGCTCTTGCTTGCGGTGCCGAGCCGAGGCGTTCGCCGCTTGCCCACCGTAGATCATGAAGCAGTCGCGGACCTCGGGGAATTCTCCTGCCTGGTGATCTTCCTTCTTGTCGTCGTCGCGGGCCCTGCCACCCTCCGCGGGTGGCCCGGCCCTGTGGAAGTGGTGCCGAAGCATGACGCACTCCTCAAGGGTGTGCTTGACGGGCCCCTGGTGGTAGGGGCACGACTCCTTGAGCATCTTGTCGAAGAGGTTGGCACCTCCGGGGGGTTTCCGAGGGTTCTTGTACTCGGCGGCGGCGACAAGGTCCGCGTCGGCGGCGTCGTGTTTCGCTTGCGACTTCTTCTTGCCCTTCTTTTTGGCACCGCGCTGAGTTGACGCCTCGGGGGCATCTTCCGACGGGCGGCCCTGGGGCTGCTTGTCCTTCCGGAAGATAGCCTCGACCGCCTCCTGGCCGGAGGCGAACTTGGTGGCGATGTCCATCGGCTCGCTCGCCCTGGTGGGGGTCTTGCGACCCAGCTTGCTCACTAGGTCGCGGCAGGTGGTGCCGGCGAGGAACGCGCCGATGACATCCGAGTCGGTGATGTTGGGCAACTCGGTGCGCTGCTTCGAGAATCGCCGGATGTAGTCCCGGAGAGACTCTCCCGGCTGCTGTTGGCAGCTTCGGAGGTCCCAGGAATTCCCGGGGCGCACGTACGTGCCCTGGAAATTGCCGGCGAAAGCTTGGACTAGATCGTCCCAGTTGGAGATCTGCCCCGGAGGCAGGTGCTCCAACCAGGCGCGAGCGGTGTCGGAGAGGAACAGGGGGAGGTTGCGGATGATGAGGTTGTCATCGTTCGTTCCACCCAGTCGGCAGGCCAGACGGTAGTCCGCGAGCCACAGTTCCGGTCTCGTCTCCCCCGAGTACTTTGTGATAGTAGTCGGGGGTCGGAACCGGGTCGGGAACGGCGCCCGTCGTATGGCCCGGCTGAAGGCCTGCGGACCGGGTGGTTCGGGCGAGGGACTCCGATCCTCCCCGCTGTCGTAGCGTCCCCCACGCCTGGGGTGGTAGTCTCGGCGCACCCTCTCGTCGAGGTGGGCCCGACGGTCGCGGTGATGGTGCTTGTTGCCGAGGCGACCCGGGGCCGCAGGCGCTGTGTTGCGCGTGCGCCCGGTGTAGACCGAGGCTTCCCGCATGAATCGAGAAGTCGCGGCATGATGTTCCGAGGGGTACCCCTGCCTTCGGAAGGCGGAGCTCTCGGCCCGGCGGACCGCGGCGCCTTCCAGGAGATTCTTGAGCTCTCCCTGGATTTGCCACCCCTCGGTGGTTGATGGCTCCGGCATCGCGCGGAGGAGCATTGCTGCTGCAGCCAGGTTCTGGCCGACCCCACTAGATGCGGGTGGCGGCCTGACCCTGACATCGTCGGTGATGCGGTGCTGGAAGCCCTGGGGTAGATGACGCATTTCTCCGGCCGGAGGTTGGCCCGCCCATACCTGCCCGACGTCCCGGCGGATTGGCTCGAGCGCTCCTGCTCCCTCGTCGAGCCTGGCCTGCACCCCGCGGATTTGCTCGAGTTGTGGGTCTTGACCCCCCGCCGGAACGGGGACCACAGCTAGCTCCCGTGGGATGTCAACGCGAGGCACCGGCCTAGGGAGATCACCGTCCTCCGGCATGCCGAGATGGTTGCCTTCGGAGGGACCCCCTAGATCGACGTGGAAACATTCGTGGCTTGAGCCACAGCCCTCGTCGCCGAGGCTACGGCTACCGTCGAAACAGTCGGAAAAGCAGTAGTCGCATGCGGTCATGAAGTCCCGCATGGAACTGGGGTTGCCAAGTCCGGAGAAATCCCAACAGAAGCTGGGCTCGTCGTCTTCCTCGGACCTAGAGGGCCCGTAGGTCGAGACGTCCGTCAGCCGGTCCTAAGGTGACCGCATACGAGACCCCAGAGCGTTCGGACTCGCCTCTGCGAGAGCGTCCGCCAAAGCGAAGCCGCTAGGCGGGTCGAGGCTGAATCCGAAAGGCGTGGGATGGGAATCGGTCGGTACCTCTTGGTCGACGGGCGGTGATGAAGTCACGTCGAGGACTGACTGCACCATCGTCTCAGGTACGAGGGTGACGCCCAGCAAGCCTTTCGCGAGCGTGCTGGCGTCGTCCATTTGCTCGGGATTGGCGTGTCGCGGGGAGACAGCGCTCGTCTTCGTCTCAAGCGCGAGGTCGATGCCCGACACGCCCCCTGTTGGGGTGCTGGCGCTGTCGACTCACTCGACAGCCGACGAGGCGCTGCCTCCTGCTTGGCCTTGGTTGTCCCGCCTCCTCCTCCGTCGGTGGGGAAGAGGACGGGGCAAGCTCGAAGGTTGTTCTTCCACCACGCGGGGAAGACATCGTCAGTTCCGCCGTCGGCGAGCGGGCTGTCGGCCGCCATTATCGCTGTCGCCCGGCGGTGGAAGGAGTATCATGTCGTAGCTGCCGTCGAGGGACATGAACTCAAGGCTCCCGAAACGGAGCACCGTCCCGGACCGGAGAGGTTGCTGGAGACTGCCCATCTGGAGCTTGACGAGAAGCTGTTCGTCAACACGCAGCAGGCCCCTACCTGGCGCGCCAACTGTCGGCGTTTCGAGACCGGGGGGTCACTAGGCCGACGAGTGAATGTCGCCGCGTGCCCCAGCCCAGATGGGTCGACGCGAGGCCGAGCGCGAAGGGGGGAAGTGAGGTGGCCGGAGACGGGCGTGAGAGAGGTGGAAATCCCGCGGCCTTCGTGTTCGTCCCACGCCCAGGTCGGGTGCGCTTGCAGTAGGGGATTACAAGCGTCCACGCGGGAGAGGGAGCGAGCGGCTCCAAGCGAGCGCCTGTCTCGTCCTCGTCCCCGCGCGGCCAACCCTCTCTAAGAGGGCCCTGGTCCTTCCTTTTATAGGCGTAAGGAGAGGATCCAGGTGTACAATGGGGGGTGTAGCAGAGTGCTACGTGTCTAGCGGAGGAGAGCTAGCGCCCTAAGTACACGCCATCGTGGCGGCCGGAGAGATTTTGGCGCCCGGTTTGTGTGATGTCGTGGCCGTCGGAGGAGCGCTGGAGCCTAGTGGAGGGACAGCTGTCGGGGCTGTCGAGTCCTTGCTGACGTCCTCTTGCTTCCGTAAGGGGGCCGAGAGCCGTCGTCGTCAGGGAGCGTGCGGGGCGCCATCATTGCCTATCTGGCGGTGCGAGCCAGATGGGACGCCGGTCTTGTTCCCCGTAGCCGGAGTCAGCTTGGAGTAGGGTAATGATGGCGCCTCCCGTTGACGTGGCCGGCCCGCGCCCTAGGTTGGGCGATGTGGAGGCTCCTCCGAGGTCGAGGTCGAGTCCGTCTTCCGTGGCCGAGGTCGAGTCCGAGCCCCTAGGTCGGGCGAGGCGGAGGCCGTTGGCTGAGGCCAGGGCGGAGTTCGAGTCCTGGGGTCGGGCGAAGCGGAGTTCGTAGTCTTCTGGGGCTGAGCCCAAGTCCGAGCCCTGGGTCGGGCGGAGCGGAATTCATCGTCTTCTGGGGCTAAGCCCAAGTCCGAGCCCTGGGTCGGGCGGAACGGAGTTCGCCGTCTTCCGAGGCTTAGCCCGAGTCCGAGCCCTGGGTCGGGCGGAGCGGAGTTCGCCGTCTTCCGGGGCTTAGCCCGAGTCCGAGCCCTGGGTCGGGCGGAGCGGAGTTCGCCGTCTTCCGGGGCTTAGCCCGAGTCCGAGCCCTGGGTCGGGCGGAGCGGAGTTCGCCGTCTTCCGGGGCTTAGCTTGAGTCCGAGCCCTAGGTCGGGCGAAGCGGAGCTTCCTATGGTGCCTGCGGCCGGGCCTGACCGCCTGTCAGCCTCACTCTGTCAAGTGGCTCTGCAGTCGGAGCGGCGCAGGCGGCGCTGTCTTTCTGTCAGACCGGTCAGTGGAGCGGCGAAGTGACGGCGGTCACTTCGGCTCTGTCGGCTGAGGGGCGCGCGTCAGGATAAAGGTGTCAGGCCACCTTTGCATTAAATGCTCCTGCGATTTGGTCGGTCGGTGCGGCGATTTGGTCAGGGTTGCTTCTTGGCGAAGACAGGGCCTCGGGCGAGCCGGAAATATGTTCGCCGCTGGAGGGGGGCCTCGGGCGAGGCGGAGATCCTCCGGGGTCGGCCGCCCTTGTCCGAGGCTAGGCTCGGGCGAGGCGTGATCGAGTCCCTCGAATGGACTGATCCCTGACTTAATCGCACCCATCAGGCCTTTGCAACTTTATGCTGATGGGGGTTACCAGCTGAGAATTAGGAGCCTTGAGGGTACCCCTAATTATGGTCCCCGACACCAACAGAACACACATATTATTTTTTATGTTTTATTGAAATAAAACCTACTTATATAATATATATGAACTGTAACAATGTATAAGCATTTAAATATAATAAATTAAGGACTGATTTGGTAATAAGAGGATTGAGAGGGACCCCTCCAATCTCCAGCCCAAGGCAACTAATTTTCGAGTTTATGCTTGTTACAAAGCATTTCACCGTCTCATCGTTAAAAGTGTCCATCACATGACCCAAGATGGCGAGGATAATGAACCACCAAAGTTTGATGAGGAAGTTAAGTTATTTGTTATATACTCCCCGTTATAAAATAGTAGTCATTTTAGTTCTTAGTTTTTATATTTATATTTAAATGGATGATGATGAGTCTATATATATATATAACACATATAATAATAATTGTATACATCTACAAATTTACTAAAATGACTACTATTTTAAAACAGAGGGAGTATATGTGAGTTTTCCATTCTTAAGGTTTTCTTAAAAGTTGATTCTTCGAACCCATTCTGCACCCGCCCAGTCATCGAGAAGAATTCAATCCAGCTGGACAATGTCATTCATTGCTCATCACGCTGTATATTCCCATGGTTACATTATTGTACATGGCCATCCAGCTAGATTCGGTTTGTCCTATGGTTTCCAATTGGTTATCTTTAACTTGTTCAATCTTCTCAACAGTTCCAATACCTCTGGGCACTTGAAGACAACCATATTCGATGGAAGTGAAAAATAGAATTGGTACAACCACCTCGCATGCCTCGCTCATTAATTATACTAGAAAAAAGCGCCTTATCAGGCGCTCTACCATTCGTGTGTACAAAATAATAGAACTGCAATTGCTGGTGAATATGGACAGCATTATATATCTTTGTCATGAAAGTGTCATATAATATAAATGCTAAAAACATATAAGAAATTATGATATGGTATCTTGGCTCATAGAATTATTGTTTCTCCATAGTTCCGATGTGACTTCATTCATTGCTACCAAATGGTTTATCCGATAGCATACAATGGTTTACATCAAGGTCACCATATCAAGTTTAGTACGCTAATACATAAACAAGTAGCATAAAGTCCGTCATAGCATGCCATCACACACATATAAAGAAACAGCCTAGGCACCTCATGTCTACACTCATACAAATGGGTGACACTTCCAATCTAGAATGTTCAACAATGCAATGGGCACTTTTGCAGACAGAAATACCTAAGGAAAAACCACTTAAATCCTAAGCAAAAGTTACCAGCAAATGAAAACATGAAATTATAAATGTTCACTTGGGTAGATGTTTGCTCATGTGGAAGCTTCATCTACGCAGGCATGGAAGGAGGGTGTCTCAGCTATTTGATGCGAGTCCAGATCAAAAGTTGTTTCATCTAGCATTATGTGTTTGTTCCAGCCCAAACTTTCTATGGCCCATTAAACCCTTCTCAGACTGAACAAAAAACAACTTAGGCCCCCCTATCAAATCGCTCCAAGATATATTAGTGCAACAGGGAATAAACAAAGAAAATTCTCCAAATGGATTTCAGATGCTTATATTAACTTGAATGCCCAATGGTGCAATGTCCATGATTTCAAGTTCCTGGACGACAGCTCCACTTACGATTGGTTTCAGCCTAATAGCCTTGGACTTCCTGGAATGGAACAAGTCAGTTTTGGGTCTATACAAAAGGGATCATGCAATAGTTACCTATTCTCTAATGTTTTTTTGAACCATATTGTGAATTGATGAGGAAAAAAACATGCAACCAAATTTGTTATGATCAAGATGTTCTTCATTTAAACATAGCAGTGCAATTGTATATTGGGTATATATATGTTCCAATTTACCCTTACTGAACGATATAGAGATTGCCACATTGCGACTGGTGAAGAAAAAAGAAAAATAAATGCAACTGTATTTGTTATGATCCAGCATTCAAATGTACTTTCGGTAAATGAAATGCAACTATATTGGGGTATATATCTTCTCTAGTTTACCAAACAAATAACACATCCTAATTGAAAAATCCAGGGTCTGTTTTTCCCATATAATCCATTACATATATTAAGATCAGTTTTTGGCACATTGCAAGTTAATGCCACTGGGCTGGGAAGATAGTTACAAAAAACAGTCACCTGAAATTTACTTGTAGAGAAACAAGCTCGAATAATTACCAGCAAGAAGTGTTCCTTTGCAGTTAAACGTGATACATTTCATAGTGTCTTGGACGTAAGGTTGGTCAGCCGATGAAAAATGGACTTGTTGAGTACCTCTTTAGCAAGGATGGGAATGAACATCTACACTATGATAAGTTCTCTAGTTTTTTTAAGCAGTTGCATGATGAGGTGATCTATTTCTTTTCATTTTTTGTTTGTTAATATATTGTCAATCTAGATAATGTCTGTATCAATATAATTATTGAGAGACATAGCGTAAGCCAAATAACCCGTTTATATCAGTCAACTATATTTTGTGATTATTTGTTTCTTTATTTCTTCAGGTTTCCAAACAGTCAGTTCATTTCATAAATGAAGATTTACAAAGATTTTCCTTGCATACTATTGTCCCTCTTTTGGCTACCTTGTTTTTTGGATTCTGATTTTTTGCTGTAGAGCCTATCTAATAAGTACACACCCAATTCATGAAGCAGGGATCACAGATAGTTATATAATCTCTAAAGATGCAGGAATCAAGTAGAGGTACCGAGGTTTAGCAGGAACGTCGATGCAGCCACCACCGCAGAAGAGGAATAAATGTATGGAAATGCAAATAGTTGGCTTCTGCTGGTAGAGGAAGATGAAAGGGGATCAAAACGGACTAGACTGACCTCCCCGAGCCTGTCCTTGCATTTGCGCTCGTCACCGCAGAAGACCCACGAGTCACAGCGGCAGGCCCCGTTCTTGGGGTGAGGGCACATGGCCTTGCAGGCGGCACAGCAGGCGACGGCGGAGGGCAAGCGGTGGTCTGAGCCCCACTTGACCGCCGGGCCCCAGAGCTCGAGGCCCTCCATACCCCTGCAGCAGTCGGCCTCCGTCCGGACCGCCAGGGGCGATGTCCGCCCAGCAGAGGGGAAAGATAGGTAGGCGAGGGCTACGACGGCGGAGACAGCAACGAAGATGACGAGGGAAAGGACGAGGCAACCGCGGCGTCTGGCATCGGATGGGCGGCGGGTGAGGGGAAAAGCGGGAAAAGTTGGCATTGCTGCGCTTGCTTCAGGAGACAGGAGGGAATCACAATCGAAATACCGGCGCGCCGCCGCAGTCGCAGCCGCAGCCACCGCCTCGGCGTGTTGCGTCGTCCACTCCTAAGGGTGGTAATGGATCATGGCCCTAATACTTGCTTCACAAACCTACAAATCCTTTAATTTTGTTAGTTCAAAATTGTATTGTTTTATGATCCGGCCCTAACTTGATTCGATCCGTAAATTTGCTAGGCTAAATTAAATGGCCCGTTACCACCCCTATCCACTCCACGGGTTCACGCTTTACCCGCCCAAGTGCCTGACACGGCCCGACCCTATGGGCTATCACCCATCCGCCGCCCAGGTCTGCCGCAATTCCACGTTCCACTAGACCGAAAAAGCAGATCTAAGGTGTTCGCCTCATACGACAGTGGGAAGTGGCGTCCATGGGAAGGACTCGTGGATGCGTGGAGCGAGCCAGCGAGGTGAAGCAGCTATGTGGAAGATGGACCAATGGGCGATGTCGAGGCCGACCTGTCTGTGGAGCAGGACGCGATAGGGGAAGCGCTGTTTGAGGGGTGAGGTCGTGGGGGCACGCGTCTGTCGGCAAAGGCACGAAACGGAGCGCGTAGCGTGGGCGCTGGCAGGGACACACGTGACACGTCAGTCCGCGGAGTCAAGAAAACGACCGCGAAGCGCGGAGGCTCACTCACGCGGTAAGATATATGTACTGCGCTTCATTTGGTGAACCGAGCGAGTGTTTCTGTATAGCCACGCTGAGAGCACCTAGAGGGGGGGGGGTGAATAGGTGATCCTGTAAACTTCAAAACTTAAGCCACAAAACTTTGATTAAGTGTTAGCACAGTTAATGCCAAGTGGCTAGAGAGAAGATCTTGTACAATATGATAATCACAAGGAGTTCAACACAGAGAAGACACAGTGATTTATCCCGTGGTTCGGCCAAGTACAAAACTTGCCTACTCCACGTTGTGGCGTCCCAACGGACGAGAGTTGCACTCAACTCCTCTCAAGTGATCCAATGATCAACTTGAATACCACAGTGTTATGCTTTTCTTTCAATATCCCGTTTGCGAGGAATCTCCACAACTTGGAGTCTCTCGCCCTTACACTTGAGATTCACAAAGAAAATACGGAGTAAGGGAGGGAAGCAACCCACACAAATCCACAGCAAAACGCGCACATACACAGCCAATAGTCGAGCTCAAAAGACTAGCTCAAGGTTCTCACAAGAACGGAGCTCGAATCACTTAGAATGACAATCGGATGCGCAAAGACTGAGTGTGGATGATCAGGAATGCTCTAAGGTTGCTTGGTGTACTCCTCCATGCGCCTAGGGGTCCCTTTTATAGCCCCAAGGCAGCTAGGAGCCGTTGAGAACAAATCAGGAAGGCCATCCTTGCCTTCTGTCATCGGGCGCACCGGACAGTCCGGTGCACACCGGACAGTGTCCGGTGCCCGATTCCTTTCCTTAAATGGCGAAGCCGACCGTTGCAGATCTGGGAGCCGTTGGCGCACCGGACATGTCCGGTGCACACCGGACAGTCCGGTGCCCCCTTCCGACCATTGGCTTGGCCACGTGTCGCGCACAGAATCCGCGGCCGACCGTTGGCCCGGCCGACCGTTGGCTCACCGGACAGTCCGGTGCACACCAGACAGTCCGGTGAATTTTAGCCGTACGCCGTCAGCAAATTCCCGAGAGCGGCCTCTTCGGCCGAGGCAGCCTGGCGCACCGGACACTGTCCGGTGCACCACCGGACAGTCCGGTGCCCCAGACCGAAACAGCCTGTTGGCTGTACACAGCCAACATTCTCCTTTTCTTCTTCTCTCTGTTTCTAACACTTAGACAAGTATATTAATGCACAAAACCAATGTACTAAGACTTAGAAACATACCTTTGCTCTAGATTTGCACATTGTTCATCCATGGGCATTGATTTACATTTAAGCACTTGTGTTGACACTCAATCACCAAAATACTTAGAAATGGCCCAAGGGCACATTTCCCTTTCAATCTCCCCCTTTTTGGTGATTTATGCCAACACAACATAAAGCAACTAGAACAAGTGCAAAATCACTTCAAATAAAACTCAAATTGATTTTGATTCTATTTTGGCATATATGGATCATCCTTTGCCACCACTTGGTTTGTTTTTGCAAATCAAACTCAAATCTCTATCTCTAAGTCAAACACACATGTTGAAGTATAAAGAGAGTCATTCCAAAGAGATTGATCAAAGATTTCAAAAACTCCCCCTATTTCCCATAATCAACATTTCTTCCCACAAGAAACCAACATTTGACAAGAGAGACAACAAAAGAGTTTGACAAAACAAAAAACTCTATTCTACTATTTTCAAAATCTCTCAAGTGGTAGCTGATCCATTTATCGCTTTGGCCTTTATTTTCTCCCCCTTTGGCATCAAGCACCAAAACGGGATCAATCTTGGCCTTTTAACCCCATTGCCTCACCAAAATCTTCAATTAAGATCAAATGGCAATAAGAGTTCATGAGATGGACTTGGAATAAATTACCCTCTCATCGGAGTGCAGTGGAAGTCTTTTATGATCCAAGTCCACCTTTTCCCTTTCAATCCTCCTTCGAGACTAAATCATCAAACTCAAACACATGGTTAGTCTCAAAGGGTCAAGTTGTAACACATCTCCCCCTAAACATGTGCATTATTTTGCAACGGACTTGTGAGGTCCAGGGAGTGTTTGTACAACTTGAGCACCATAATAAGCAACAAAATGCAAAAAGGAACATGATCAAAAGCATAAATACATGTATGCTACAATTCAATCCAAGTTCCGCGAATCTAAGACATTTAGCTCACTACGCAACCTGCAAAAGGTCTTCTCATCTAGAGGCTTGGTAAAGATATCGGCTAGCTGGTTCTCGGTGCTAACATGAAACACTTCGATATCTCCCTTTTGCTGGTGGTCTCTCAAAAAGTGATGCCGGATGTCTATGTGCTTTGTGCGGCTGTGCTCAACAGGATTCTCCGCCATGCGGATAGCACTCTCATTGTCACATAGGAGTGGGACTTTGCTCAGATTGTAGCCAAAGTCCCGGAGGGTTTGCCTCATCCAAAGTAGTTGCGCGCAACACTGACCTACGGCAACGTACTCGGCCTCAGCGGTGGATAGGGCAACGGAGGTTTGTTTCTTAGAGTTCCATGACACCAGGGACCTTCCTAAGAATTGGCACGTCCCCGATGTACTCTTCCTATCGACCTTACATCCAGCATAGTCGGAGTCTGAGTATCCAACCAAGTCAAAGGTAGACCCCTTTGGATACCAGAGCCCGAAGCAAGGCGTAGCAACCAAATATCTAAGAATTCGCTTCACCGCCACTAAGTGACATTCCTTAGGATCGGATTGAAATCTAGCACACATGCATACACTAAGCATAATATTCGGTCTACTAGCGCATAAGTAAAGCAAAGAACCTATCATTGACCGGTATGCTTTTTGATCAACGGACTTACCTCCTTTGTTGAGGTCGGTGTGTCCGTCGGTCCCCATCGGTGTCTTTGCGGGCTTGGCGTCCTTCATCCCAAACCGCTTTAGCAGATCTTGCGTGTACTTTGTTTGGGAGATGAAGGTGCCGTCCTTAAGTTGCTTCACTTGGAACCCAAGGAAGTAGTTCAACTCGCCCATCATCGACATCTCGAATTTTTGCGTCATCACCCTGCTAAACTCTTCACAAGACTTTTGGTTAGTAGAACCAAATATTATGTCATCGACATAAATTTGGCATACAAACAAATCACCATTACAAGTCTTAGTAAAAAGAGTTGGATCGGCTTTCCCAACCTTGAAAGCATTAGCAACTAAGAAATCTCTAAGGCATTCATACCATGCTCTTGGGGCTTGCTTAAGTCCATAGAGCGCCTTAGAGAGCTTACACACATGGTCGGGGAACCGATCATCCTCGAAGCCAGGGGGTTGCTCTACGTACACCTCCTCCTTGATCGGCCCGTTGAGAAAAGCGCTCTTCACATCCATTTGGTACAACCTGAAAGAATGGTGAGCGGCATATGCTAGCAAGATTCGAATTGATTCTAGCCTAGCCACAGGAGCAAAAGTCTCCTCGAAATCCAAACCTGCGACTTGGGCATAACCTTTTGCCACAAGTCGAGCCTTGTTCCTCGTCACCACCCCGTGCTCGTCCTGTTTGTTGCGGAACACCCACTTGGTTCCCACAACATTTTGCTTCGGACGAGGCACCAGTGTCCAAACTTCATTGCGCTTGAAGTTGTTGAGCTCCTCCTGCATGGCCAACACCCAGTCCGGATCTAGCAAGGCTTCCTCTACCCTGAAAGGCTCAATAGAAGAGACAAAGGAGTAATGCTCACAAAAATTAACTAATCGAGATCGAGTAGTTACTCCCTTGCTAATGTCACCCAGAATTTGATCGACGGGATGATCCCTTTGAATCATTGCTCGAACTTGGGTTGGAGGTGCCGGTTGCGCATCTTCCTCCATCACATGATCATCTTGTGCTCCCCCTTGATCATCCGCCTCCTGTTGATGAACCTGTTTATCGTCTTGAGTTGGGGGTCGCACCGTAGTTGAGGAAGATGGTTGATCTTGTTCATCTTGTTCCTGTGGCCGTACTTCCCCAATCGCCATGGTTCGTATAGCTGCCGTCGGAACATCTTCTTCATCTACATCATCACAATCAACAACTTGCTCTCTTGGAGAGCCATTAGTCTCATCAAATACAACGTCGCTAGAGACTTCAACCAAACCCGATGATTTGTTGAAGACTCTATACGCCTTTGTATTTGAGTCATAACCTAACAAAAACCCTTCTACAGCTTTGGGAGCAAACTTAGAATTTCTACCCTTCTTCACTAGAATGTAGCACTTGCTCCCAAATACACGAAAGTAAGATACATTGGGTTTGTTACCGGTTAGAAGCTCATATGACGTCTTCTTGAGGAGGCGGTGAAGGTAGACCCTGTTGATGGCGTGGCAAGCCGTGTTCACGGCTTCCGACCAAAAACGCTCGGGGGTCTTGAACTCTCCAAGCATAGTCCTCGCCATGTCGATTAGCGTCCTGTTCTTCCTCTCTACCACACCATTTTGCTGTGGTGTGTAGGGAGCGGAGAACTCATGCTTGATCCCTTCCTCCTCAAGGAACTCCTCCACTTGAAGGTTCTTGAACTCGGACCCGTTGTCGCTCCTTATCTTCTTCACTTTGAGCTCAAACTCATTTTGAGCTCTCCTGAGGAAGCGCTTGAGGGTCCTTTGGGTTTCAGACTTATCCTGCAAAAAGAACACCCAAGTGAAGCGGGAAAAGTCATCAACAATAACTAGACCATACTTACTCCCTCCTATGCTCAGATAGGCGACGGGTCCGAAGAGGTCCATATGCAGCAGCTCTAGGGGTCTTGAAGTGGTCATCATATTCTTGCTGTGATGTGCTCCTCCCACTTGTTTACCTACTTGACAAGCTGCACAAGGTCTATCCTTTTCGAATTGCACGTTAGTCAAACCTATCACGTGTTCTCCCTTTAGAAGCTTGTGAAGGTTCTTCATCCCCACATGTGCTAAGCGGCGATGCCACAGCCAGCCCATGCTAGTCTTAGCTATTAAGCATGCATCTAGACCGGCCTCTTCTTTTGCAAAATCAACTAAATAAAGTTTGCCGTCTAATACACCCTTAAAAGCTAGTGAACCATCACTTCTTCTAAAGACAGACACATCTACATTTGTAAAAAGACAATTATATCCCATATTGCATAATTGACTTACAGATAATAAATTATATCCCAAAGACTCAACTAAAAACACATTAGAAATTGAGTGCTCATTAGAAATTGCAATTTTACCTAACCCTTTTACCTTGCCTTGATTCCCATCACCGAATATGATTGAATCTTGGGAATCCTTATTCTTGACGTAGGAGGTGAACATCTTCTTCTCCCCCGTCATATGGTTTGTACATCCGCTGTCGATAATCCAGCTTGAACCCCCGGATGCATAAACCTGCAAGGCAAATTTAGGCTTGGGACTTAGGTACCCAACTCATGTTGGGTCCTACAAGGTTAGTGCAAATATCCTTAGGGACCCAAATGCAAGTTTTGTCTCCCTTGCATTTTGCCCCTAACTTCCTAGCAACAATTTTCTTATCCTTTCTACAAATAGCAAAGGAAGTATTTAAAGCACAATAAATTGTAGAAGGTTCATTCACTACTTTCCTAGGAGCGTGAGTAATATTCTTTCTAGGCATAGCATTTTTCCTAGACATATTTCTATTATGCACATAAGAAGAACTAGAAGCAACCATGACATGAGCATCAAAATCATCATAAGCATTATAACCCCTATAAGCACTTCTAGTTTGTCTTCTATCATGATACAAAAAGGCATGGTTCTTTTTAGTGCTATCAGCCATAGGAGCCTTTCCTTTCTCCTTGGCGGAGATAGGGGCCTTATGGCTTGTCAAGTTCTTGACTTCTCTCTTGAAGCCAAGCCCATCCTTAATTGAGGGGTGTCTACCAACCGTGTAGGCATCCCTAGCAAATTTTAGTTTATCAAAATTACTCTTGCTAGTCTTAAGTTGAGCATTAAGACTAGCTAATTCATCATTCAATTTTGAAATAGAAACTAAGTGTTCTCTACAAGCATTAATATCAATATCCTTACACCTAGTACAAATTTCAACATATTCAAAACAAGAGTTGGATTTATTTGCTTCTACTAGTTTAGCGTTTAAATCATCGTTTATGCTCTTTAAGTTAGAAATAGAGTCATGGCATGTTGACACTTCACAAGCAAGCATTTCATTCCTCTTAATTTCTAATGCAAGGGATTTTTGAGCCTCTACAAACTTATCATGTTCTTCATACAACAAATCCTCTTGCTTTTCTAAAAGTATATTCTTTTCATTCAAGGCATCAATTAATTCATTAATTTTGTCTATCTTAGATCTATCTAAGCCCTTGAACAAACATGAATAATCTACTTCATCCTCATCACTAGATTCGTCCTCACTTGAAGAAGCATAGGTAGAGTTGTGAGTACATACCTTCTTCTCCCTTGCCATAAGGCATGTGTGACGCTCGTTGGGGAAGAGGGTTGATTTGTTGAAGGCGGTGGCGGCGAGTCCTTCATTGTCGGAGTCGGAGGAGGAGCAATCCGAGTCCCACTCCTTGCCTAGATGCGCCTCGCCCTTTGCCTTCTTGTAATGCTTCTTCTTTTCCCTCTTGTTCCCCTGTTCCTGGTCACTATCGTTATCGGGGCAGTTAGCGATAAAATGACCAATCTTACCGCACTTGAAGCATGAGCGCTTCCCCTTTGTCTTGGTCTTGCTTGGCTGCCCCTTGTGACCTCTTAGCACCGTCTTAAAGCGTTTGATGATGAGAGCCATCTCTTCATCATTAAGTCCGGCTGCCTCAATTTGTGCCACCTTGCTAGGTAGCGCCTCCTTGCTTCTTGTTGCTTTGAGAGCAAGAGGTTGCGGCTCGTTGATTGGTCCATTCAAGGCGTCGTCCACGTACCTTGCTTCCTTAATCATCATTCGCCCGCTGACGAATTTTCCTAGGACTTCTTCGGGCGACATTTTGGTGTACCTGGGATTCTCACGAATATTATTCACCAAATGAGGATCAAGAATGGTAAAGGACCTTAGTAATAGTCGGACGACGTCATGGTCCGTCCATCGCGTGCTTCCATAACTCCTTATTTTGTTGATAAGGGTCTTGAGCCGGTTGTATGTTTGGGTTGGCTCCTCGCCCCTTATCATTGCAAACCTTCCAAGCTCACCCTCTACCAATTCCATTTTAGTGAGCATGGTGATGTCGTTCCCCTCGTGAGAGATCTTGAGGGTGTCCCATATTTGCTTGGCATTGTCCAAGCCGCTCACCTTATTGTACTCGTCCTTGCACAAAGAGGCTAGCAACACAGTAGTAGCTTGTGCATTTTTGTGAATTTGTTCATTAATAAACATAGGGCTATCCGAGCTATCAAATTTCATTCCATTCTCTACGATCTCCCATATGCTTGGATGGAGAGAGAATAAATGACTACGCATTTTGTGACTCCAAAATCCGTAGTCCTCTCCATCAAAGTGTGGAGGTTTGCCAAGAGGAATGGAAAGCAAATGCGAATTCGAACTATGTGGAATACGAGAATAATCAAATGAAAAGTTTGAATTGACCGTCTTCCTGTAGTCGTTGTCGTCGTCCTTTTGGGAAGAAGAGGATTCGTCGCTGTCGTAGTAGACGATCTCCTTGATGCGCCTTGTCTTCTTCTTCTTCCCATCTTTGCGCTTGTGGCCCGAGCCAGAGTCGTTGGATTTGTCATCTTTTGGCTCGTTGACGAAGGACTCCTTTTCCTTGTCGTTGATCACGATTCCCTTCCCCTTAGGATCCATCTCTTCGGGCGATTAGTCCCTTTCTTGAAGAGAACGGTTCTGATACCAATTGAGAGCACCTAGAGGGGGGGGGGGGTGAATAGGTGATCCTGTAAACTTCAAAACTTAAGCCACAAAACTTTGATTAAGTGTTAGCACAGTTAATGCCAAGTGGCTAGAGAGAAGATCTTGTACAATATGATAATCTCAAGGAGTTCAACACATAGAAGACACAGTGATTTATCCCGTGGTTCGGCCAAGTACAAAACTTGCCTACTCCACGTTGTGGCGTCCCAACGGACGAGAGTTGCACTCAACTCCTCTCAAGTGATCCAATGATCAACTTGAATACCACAGTGTTATGCTTTTCTTTCAATATCCCGTTTGCGAGGAATCTCCACAACTTGGAGTCTCTCGCCCTTACACTTGAGATTCACAAAGAAAATACGGAGTAAGGGAGGGAAGCAACCCACACAAATCCACAGCAAAACGCGCACATACACAGCCAAGAGTCGAGCTCAAAAGACTAGCTCAAGGTTCTCACAAGAACGGAGCTCGAATCACTTAGAATGACAATCGGATGCGCAAAGACTGAGTGTGGATGATCAGGAATGCTCTAAGGTTGCTTGGTGTACTCCTCCATGCGCCTAGGGGTCCCTTTTATAGCCCCAAGGCAGCTAGGAGACGTTGAGAACAAATCAGGAAGGCCATCCTTGCCTTCTGTCATCGGGCGCACCGGACAGTCCGGTGCACACCGGACAGTGTCCGGTGCCCGATTCCTTTCCTTAAATGGCGAAGCCGACCGTTGCAGATCTGGGAGCCGTTGGCGCACCGGACATGTCCGGTGCACACCGGACAGTCCGGTGCCCCCTTCCGACCGTTGGCTTGGCCACGTGTCGCGCACAGAATCCGCGGCCGACCGTTGGCTCACCGGACAGTCCGGTGCACACCGGACAGTCCGGTGAATTTTAGCCGTACGCCGTCAGCAAATTCCCGAGAGCGGCCTCTTCGGCCGAGGCAGCCTGGCGCACCGGACACTGTCCGGTGCCCCAGACCGAAACAGCCTGTTGGCTGTACACAGCCAACATTCTCCTTTTCTTCTTCTCTCTGTTTCTAACACTTAGACAAGTATATTAATGCACAAAACCAATGTACTAAGACTTAGAAACATACCTTTGCTCTAGATTTGCACATTGTTCATCCATGGGCATTGATTTACATTTAAGCACTTGTGTTGACACTCAATCACCAAAATACTTAGAAATGGCCCAAGGGCACATTTCCCTTTCACACGCGTCATAGGCAGAGAGGCTACAAGGCCGGGAAGTGCGGGGAGGGCTTGGAAATGCTTCAGGTTTTAAGGAACCTGACTAGAAAATGACTGTGCAAAGCTGGCTGTCTATAGTGGCACTGGTAATACCTCCATCTTGAAAAAGAATACAATTATAGTAATAAATTTAGTCAAACTAAATTTTTATATTGTTATAGTGGTTGGCAACCTCCGGGTGGGTTATGACTTATGAGATGGCTTAGGACCAAACCAGGTTCTCTCAATAATACACTTGTTTGATACCTATCCTCGAGATCATAGTGAGAGTCCGGTACTCCTACTGACCCCCCACCTCTGTGTCCCTCTAAGGTCTAGTTTGAGTACTCTAGTATTAATTCCAATTTACATGTGTTGAGGTGGTTTGGGGTGTAAAATAGTTTTAAATTACACCCCAATCCACCTAAATACATATGGATTAAAGTCAATACTAGATTATCCAAACAAAGCCTAAAGGTATCTAACGACTAGGGGTGTAATTAGATCGGATACGAGCGGATATCAACAAAACCATATTTGTTTTCATATTTTAGTTCGGATTCGAATTCAAATACGGATAGCTTCAGATACGAATAGAAATATGGACGTTTACGGATACAAATACATATAGTCGTGCACTCCTTGAGTTCAAATTTTTTTGAGAATTATATGTAGACATATGTTGTGTCTATGTAAAATTTTATGAATTTCTGAGGCTATTTGTGTACTATTAATTTCTTTTTGCAAAAGTCATCAAAATATAATTAAATTTATAAAATATTCTGGTGTCGATCGAAAATTTCAAATAAATTACCAAGACTAATAAACATCCTATAAGAAGATAACCCCATATCTTCACATGAAAATGATAAACCGAAGTATTGATTATGTTAAAACTTAGATAATTGGAGTGATTTCACATGTAACTTTTGCAATAAGTGAACATGAAATGGAAGAAACGTTGCCATCTTGTACATTTTATGGTACAATTTTTTTAGGGTTATATGTGGACATATGTTGTGCCTCCTATAAAATTTCATGAATTTCTAAGGCTATTTGTGTGTTATTAATTTTCTTTCTTCAGAAAATTATCAAATGCAATTAAATTCGTAAAACTATTCTAGTGTCAACTCAAAATTGCAAATAAGTTACCAAGACAAATAAACATTCTATAAGAAAATAACTTCAAGTCCCCCATATGAAAATGATAAAGTGAAGTATTGATTATGATTGAAACTTGGATACTTAGAGTGATTTCATGTGTATCTTATGCAACAAGTGAAAGTGAAATGGAAGAAATGATGGCATCTTATGGATTTTATGGTCCAAACATTTTCAAGATTTTATGTGGACATATGTTGTGCCTCCGTAAAATTTCATGAATTTCTAAGGCTATTTGTGTATTATTATTTTCTTTCTACATTAAACATAAAAAACAATTAAATTCGTAAAATATTTTAGTGTCGGCCCAAAAATGCAAATAAGTTACCAAGACTAGTAAACATTCTATAATAATATAACCTCAAGTCCCCACATGAAAATTATAAAGTGAAGTAATGATTATGTTGAAACTTAGATACTTAGAGTGATTTCACGTCTAACTTGCGCAACAAGTTAAAGTGAAATGGAGGAAATAATGACATCTTGTGGATTTTATGGTCCAATATATATTTATGCGGATTATATATAGACATATGTTGCACCTTCGTAAAATTGCATGAATTTATGAGGCTATTTGTGTATTGCTAATCTTTTTTTCTTCAGAAAACCATCAAAATGCACACAAAAGAAATATCCGAAAAGATATCCGAATATCCGAAATCCAACGGGTATAAGCCATCCTATATTCGTATCTGATATCCGAACTACACTATCCTGATCCGAATCTGAAAATCTGAATATGCTCGGAAATCCGAAAAACTATCCGACCGGATAATTGGCCTGTTCGAATGGTCGGATGCTCGGATAATATCGAGACCATTTACACCCCTACTAACGACAGTCATTAGATATTATAAATATTAATATTTTTACATGTGTTGCTTTGATTCGAGGCCAAACACTAGGAGTTGTACCGTCTGATGATGCTCTCTGCGGCGGCGCAGACAGTCCGCGGCATGGGGGCGAATGGTCAGCGACCATGCAGTAGGAGCAAATCTCCTCTGCTCGCTGGCTGGACGGTTCACACTCTGGGCTGGACGGTCCACACATGCGCAAAGGGTCGAAGAACCTTAGAACTGGTCTCCCTTGGAGGGACCCTGTTAGGGAGGAGAGTTCAATGGGTGCCCCGGGATCGGCAGGCCACCTGGTCAGTCCCTAGACGACGTAGAGTCGTAGACGGATGAATATTTGAGTTTGGGGGAAAGCTAACCTAGGTCTAAGTTACGTCTACTCCTAATGTGACGAAGAATAAAGATAGTAAAGTAAATTGATTGATTGGTTCTATTGATGATGCGCACAATTGGTTGTACCCCTTCATATATATAGGGGGAGGTCCAGACCCGTTCCTAGGCGTTCCCCAATAGAATATGTGTATTTAATTGGATAAACACGCACGAAAAAGGGGATACCTCATGTGATCTGATCTAATCGCGAACCGTCCGGACTAACCCATGGATCGTATGTGGTGCAGACCATCCGAACTACATGGCCGGACCGTTCGACCTTCCTAGGTACCACATATGGTGCTCAACATATCCCCCTACCTATTGGGGAAGCTAAGTAAACCAAAAGTACCTGGTATAGTTTGTTATCAACTCGATGTGAGAACATGAGTTTTTAAGTATCTTGCCAAACATTTGGATGATATAGCTTGAGAAAACAACCATTCAATGCCATAGGTAGCTCATCACCCTACAAAGTCTGCAGCATGTATGCATTACCAAAGATTACATGTGTCACTCTATAAGGCCCTTCCTAGCTTGGTGACCATTTGCCAAACTTATGGACCCTACTCCTCAATGGCAAGACTGTCTTCCAAACTAGATCTCCAACTTGAGATTATTTAGCCTTTACTTTCTTGTTGTAGGCCTTGTCAACCATGATCTTGTCTTTCTTGATCTTCTTTAGGGCCAACAGCCTCTTGTCGGCCACCTTATCAATATTGTCCATCATCAGATCATAATTCTCACCGATAGATAGATCATTTTGTCTGGCGAACCTGATAGCATCTTTTTCTAATAAGGCTAATTAGTGTCATATTACTTGACTCGGCCTGACCATTAACCTGAGCATAGTATGGAAATGAATTGAGCAATTTAATCTTATATGATTCAGCAAACTCACATACCTCATTTAACATGAAAGAAGTTCCCTGGTCTATAGTCAAAGTTCGGGGAATGTCGAATCGATGAATAATGTGCTCAATTACAAACTCAATTACTTCCCTATGTGTCATATTTTTTAGAGCAACGACTTTCATCCATTTTGTGAAATAATTTGTGGCAACTTGCACAAACTGATGCCCTTTTAATGACAAAGGATGAATTTCTCCTACAAAGCCCAAACCCCATCCCCTAATGGGCCAAGGTTTGATGATAGGATGAAGTTTGGCGGTAGAAACTAATTGTAGATCACATAACTTTTGACACACTTGACATCCCTTGTAGTCAATAATAGTCAGCTCTCCTCAAAAGCCACTTCATATTTGGAGTCAATTGATGAGTACCACAAATTTCTTCCGTACTTTGACCAAGCACTTAAGTAAGACATCACTAGGAGTTCGTCGATAAATTTCATCATCAATTGGAACATACTTGAAAGCTACCCACCGAATGTCCCTATATGTCCTAATACTTGGATCACGCAGGTATGTAAAAAATGCATCCTGCAATCGACCATATTGGCTGCATCATTAGCCAAATCAATCAAGGCCACGCTTCTGTTAGTGGTGGATGGTCCTCTGATTATCAGATTTTAGAAAAAATGGAATTTTCCTCATGTTACCCTATAACCTGAAGCTTCTTGCGCTAAGTCATTAGCTCTAGATTTATGTCGAATATGAAATTCATCAAAAGAACACGCTATGGCCCAACATCTTTCAAGGTAATCATTTAAAATACCATCTAAACATTGATACTTACCTAAAATCTGCTGGACAACCAACTGAGAATCACCTAATAGTTTTACATGTTTTATTCCCATATAATTTAAAAGTTCTAAATCAAACAAGAGAGCTTCATATTCGTCTTGATTGTTAGTGCAGTGAAATTTCAATCTACTAGAGAAGTGAAAAGTGGCATTCCTTGGTGAAACAAGCATGATGTCAATCCCTTGCCCTTCATTGCAAACCGATCCATCAAAATACAGAGTACAGAGAGTAATAGTAAGATATGATATATCTAGCTTAGGAATATCATCAATCTGATGCTCTACAATAAAATCAACTATAACCTGGCTTTTCATATATTTCAATGACTAGTAGGCCAAGTCATATTCTATAAATGCATAAGCACCTTTGCCAATTCTGCCACTAATGATTGGGTTTTGCAACATATATTTAATTACATCGATATGACAGGAAACAATATAGGAGCTAGATAGTAAATAACATCTAAGTTTGGTGCATGCATAAAACAAGCATAAACATAATTTCTCAATTAAGGTGTACCTTGTTTCAGCATCCACCAACCTTTGACTTAGATATGTCACAACATGCTCCTTTCCTTCGATATCTTGAGTCAGAACAACTCTAATGACTTGATTTTCTGTTGTAATATATAACCTGAAAGGCAATCCTCTCTTCAGCACTTTCAACACTGGGACTGAAGATTAATAATCGTTGATAAGATCAATCGCCTACTTCTACTCTTCCCCCAAGTGAAATCGACATTATTTTTAAGCCAAATAATAGGAGTGAAAGCATTGCTAAGTTAGAAATAAATCTCCGCAAGTAATTTACCTTACCGAGAAAACTTTGCATTTCAAGTTTACATGTTGGAGCTCCCACATTCCGAATAGATTCAATTTGATCGAGATCTACTTCTATCCTATGTTCATGAATAATAACTCCAAAGAACTTGCCAGCTGACACACCAAAGGCGCATTTACGTGGTTCATTTTTAAACCATATCATCGCATCTTATAAAAGGCTTTGCACAAGTCTGCTAGATGAGAATCAAACGCATTCGATATGAATACTATATCATCAATATAGACTTCCACAATGTTTGCTAATAACTCATGAAAGATTAAATCCATAGCTCTCTGATATGTAGCACCAACATTTTTTAAACCACACGTCCTAACTGAAAGGGAAATGTGCCCTTGGGCCATTTCTAAGTGTTTTGGTGATTAAGTGCCTAACACATCACCTTGCTCTAACATACAATTGTGAGTATAAGCTCAAAGTCAAAGAACAAGCAAATTGAAAATTGTAAGGATAAAATGCAAACTCTACAATCCTTGATAAATAAAGGTATTATTCTAGAACTTAGTGAATTGTTTTTGGTACTAACCATGTTCTACTAAGTGCTAGGGAACTTCTCAAATCGAGAGAAATTCAAATGGAGAAGTTTTGCTCAAGCTAGCCAAACCTGCACCAGCCTAAGGACTGTAGGTAGACATCCCTCCATTAAGGATGGACCTGGTTTCCAAAAGGGAACCAAGAACTTAATAAGCAAAGGACTTCCAATCTCATCAAGGAGAAAGGGAAGGCACCCTTGGCTAGTAGTTCGTATTCTTTTCATGACAAGAAGAACCATGCTTATTTGTATGCTCATGTTAAGAATGCCTCTAATGTTGCTCATCATGATGGTTGTTATGATCATGCTGCTTTATCTATACCTCATGATGCTGTCTTTGATTCTCATGCCATGTTTGCATCGTCTAGCTCTTCATTTGCTCATGCTAGGAGTAGACCTAGGCACCATGTTCATGATGTTTCTCATGCGCCTAGAAATGCATTTAATGGCCCAACTATGCTTTATCGTACTTATGATGCCTCATATGTGCTACATTGTAAAAATGATAAAGTCATTGCTAGAAATGTGGGGTCTAAATGCAAGGGAGGTAAGACTTGCATTTGGGTTCCAAAATCCTATGTGACTAACATTGTAGGACCCAACAAGAGTTGGGTACCTAAATCCCAAGCTTAAACTACCTTGCAGGTTTATGCATCCCGGTGCACAAGCTAGATTATTGATAGCGGATGCACAAACCATATGACGGGGGAGAAGAAGATGTTCATCTCCTACATCAAGAACAAGGATTCCCAAGACACAATTATCTTTGGAGATGGGAATCATGGCAAGGTCAAAGGTTTGGGTAAAATAGCCATTAGTACCGAGCATTCAATTTCTAATGTATTCTTAGTAGAATCGCATGGTTATAATTTGCTTTCTATAAGTCAATTATGCCATATGGGTTATAATTGCTTATTTACAAATATTGATGTATCTGTCTTTAGAAGAAGTGATGGTTCATTAACTTTTAGAGGTGTATTAGGCGACAAGCTTTATTTGGTTGATTTTACTAAAGAGAATGCCGATGCATGTCTAATTGCTAAGACTAACTTGGGTTGGCTCTGGCATCACCGTCTAGCACATGTTGGAAAGAAGAATCTTCATAAGCTTCTAAAGGGAGAACATGTGTTAGGACTAACAGATGTATGTTTTGAGAAAAACAGACCTTGTGGAGCGTGTCAGGCAAGGAAGCAAGTGGGAACAAATCATCCAAGCAAGAACGTGATGACGACATCAAGACCACTAGAACTTCTTCATATGGATCTCTTCGGACCCATTGCCTACCTTAGCATCGGGGGAAGTAAGTATGGTCTTATAATTATTGATGATTTTTCTCGCTTCACTTGGGTGTGATTTTTGCAGGATAAGTCAGAAACCCAAAGTACATTAAAGCGCTTCCTAAGGAGAGACCAAAATGAATTTGAGCTTAAGGTAAAGAAAATCAGGAGCGACAATGGATCTGAATTCTAGAATCTTCAAGTAGAGGAGTAAGTTGAGGAGTAAGGCATTAAGCATGAGTTCTTCGCTCCCTACACACCACAGTAAAATGGTGTAGTAGAGAGGAAGAACATGACGCTCATTGACATGGCAAGGACGATGCTGGGAGAATACAAGACGCTAGAGCGGTTTTGGTTGAAAGCTGTGAATACAGTTTGCCATGCCATAAATCGTCTCTATCTTCATCGTCTCCTTAAGAAGACATAATACGAGCTCCTAACCGGTAACAAACCCAATGTTTCATACTTTCGTGTATTTGGAAGCAAATGCTACATCTTGGTTAAGAGAGGTAGACATTCAAAGTTTGCTCCTAAAGAGAAGGGTTTTTACTAGGTTATGATTCAAATATAAAGGCATATAGGGTCTTCAACAAATCTTCGGGTTTGGTTGAAGTCACTCACTACTGACGTTGTATTTGATGAGACTAATGGCTCTCCAAGAGAGCAAGTTGATCTTGATGATATAGATGAAGATAAGGTTCCAACGACCGTAATGAGAACTATGACAATAGGTGATGTGCGACCATAGGAATAACGAGAATAGGATCAACCATCTTCCTCAACAATGGTGCAACCCCCAACTCAAGATGAGGAACAGGTACCTCAAAATGAAGGCATGGATCAAGGGGGACCACATGAAGAAAAGGACAAAGGGGAAACAGTACCGCAGGCACCTCCAACTCAAGTCCGGGCCACCATCTAAAGGAATCATCCAGTGGATCAAATTCTGGGTGACCTCAGCAAGGGAGTAACTACTCATTCACGATTAGCTAATTTTTGTGAGCATTACTCGTTTGTTTCTTCTATTGAGCTCTTCAGGGTAGAAGAAGCTTTGTAGGATCCGGACTGGGTGTTGGCCATGCAGAAAGAACTCAACAACTTCAAGAGAAATGAAGTGTGGAGCCTGGTGCCACGTCCGAAGAAAAATGTTGTGGGAACCAAGTGGGTGTTCCACAACAATCAATATGAGCACGGGGTGGTGACAAGAAACAAGGCTCGACTTATGGCAAAAGGTTATACCCAAATCGCAGGTTTGGATTTTGAGGAGACTTTTGCTCCTATAGCTAGGCTTGACTCAATTCACATACTATTGGTCAATGCTGCTCACCATTCTTTTAAGTTGTTTCAAATGGACGTGAAGAGCGCATTCCTCAATGAACCAATCAAGGAGGAGGTATACGTGGAGCAACCCCCTGCTTCGAGGATGACAGGTATCCCGACCATGTCTATAAGCTCTCTAAGGTGCTCTATGGGCTTAAGAAAGCTCCAAGAGCTATGAATGCCTTAGAGATTTTCTCATTTCCAATGCTTTCAAGGTCAGGAAAGAGGATCCTACTCTTTTTACTAAGACTTGTAATGGTGATTTTTGTATGCCAAATATATGTCGATGACATAATATTTGGTTCTACTAATCAAAAGTCTTGTGAAGAGTTTAACAGGGTAATGAAGCAGAAATTCGAGATGTCAATGACGGGCGAGTTGAACTACTTCCTTGGATTTTCAAGTGAAGAAACTCAAGGAAGGAACGTTCATATCCCAAATGAAGTATACTCAGTACTTGCTAAAGAGGTTTGGGATGAAGGACGCAAAGGCCGCCAAGACGCCAATGGCAACCGACGGGCACTTGGACCTCGATAAGGGAGGTAAGTCCGTTGATCAAAAGGCATACCGGTCTATGATAGGTTCATTACTTTATCTTTGTGCTAGTAGACCAGATAGAATTCTTAGTGTCTGCATGTGTGCTAGATTTCAATACGACCCCAAGGAATGTCACCTTGTGGCCGTAAAGTGAATTCTTCGATATTTAGTTCATATGCCTTACTTTGGAATCTGGTATCCAAAGAGGACTACCTTTGACTTAATTGGATATTCAGATTCCGACTATGCCGGGTGCAAGGATGATAGGAAGAGTACATCGGGGACTTGTCAGTTTCTGAGAAGGTCCCTGGTGTTCTGGAGCTCGAAGAAATAAACATCTGTTGCCCTATCCACCGCTGAGGCCGAGTATGTTTCCGCAGGCTAGTGTTGCGCGCAACTACTTTGGATGAGGCAAACCCTAAACATAGCCGCACTAAGCACATAGACATCCGTCATCACTTTTTGAGAGACCACTAGCAAAGGGGAGATATTGATGTTTGCCACATTAGCACCGAGAACTAGCTACCCGATATCTTCACTAAGCCTTTAGATGAGAAAATGTTTTGCAGGTTGTAGTGAGCTAAATGTCTTAGATTCGTAGAACTTGGATTGATCTATAACATACATGTGTTTTATGCCTTTGACCATGTTCTTTTCAGCATCATAGTGCTCAAGTTGTACAAGTCATCCCCAAACCTCACAAGTTCTTGTGCAAATGAGGCATATGTTTAGGGGGAGGATGTGCTACAACTTGACCATTTGAGACTAATGTGTTTGCTTAAGTACTTATGATGTAGTCTCAAAGATGGATTGAAAGGGAAAAAGGTGGACTTGGACAAATAAGAGGCTTCCACTGCATTCCGGTATCAATGGCCGTTGCTCCATGTCCCTATTGTGTTCTCTCGTTGCCCTTGGCTTTTAGTTGCAATTTTTGTAATGCAATGGGGTTAAAAGGCCACTAGTTTTTCTGTTTTGGTGCTTAATGCCAAAGAGGGAGAAAATAAGGCCAAAGCAACTGGATTAGCTACCGCTTGTGAATTTTTCAGAATTTTAGCGTAAGTATACTTGATTTTTATCAAAACCCTCTCATTGCAAAAACTGCTCTCTTGTGGGGGAGAAATTTGATTATGGGAAAAGGGGGGGTTTTTGGATTTTTATCAAAACTAGTCTTGACAGATATTTTGGATTTGCTAAAACAAGTGTTTTTGACATAGAAATGGGGAAATGAATTTGTTTTGCGAAAACAAACCAAGTGAGGGCAAAAATGATCCAAATATGCCAAATCCTATGAAAATTTAAATGGTCTTGAGTATGACTTCAATTTGGAATTTTTTTTGCTCTCAATTGAATATGTTAGTATATTTTAAGTTGCTTTTGATGTGTTGGCATAAATCACCAAAAAGTGGGAGATTGAAAGGGAAATGTGCCCTTGGACATTTCTAAGTGTTTTGGTGATTAAGTGTAACACTATAAAAGTCATGAAATAAAAATAATACATTTGGTTATTAATGATATTTATGGTAATTAATTTTCTTTTAAGTGTTTCTTATTTATTTGTCTTTGGAATGATTTTTGATTTCTCATAATTGATTTTTGGATATTTAATAAACATTTCTTGTTAAATAAAAATCCTAGTAAATTAATAATATAATTATTAGTCCCAAAAATAAATATTTTATTTATAAATAGTTTTAGTTTAAACATTATGAATTTTATGGTTATTCAAAAGCATATTTTGAATTAGAAAAGAAAAAACTAACCTAACCTAGCCGGCCCACCAAGGCCCATTAAGTCGGTCGCGCCCCTCTCCTCCCTGACCTAGCCGCCACCCTGCTCCTCCCCAGCCGCCACTATCTCTCTCTCCTCGCTTCTCTCACCTCTCTCCTCCTTTCCTCTCTCTCTCGCGCGCATAGGAGGCCGGCCGAGCCCGTGCCCGACAGCGCCCTGCCCCGACTCCAGCCGACCCCGAGCACGCCTAGGCAGCCGCGCCGCGACTGCCGCGACCGCGACCAGGCGCCCGACCGTCGCGCTCAAGGACCGACGCGCAGGACGCCGACCCTGCATGCCGAGCCCCTGCGACCCCGACGACCGAGCGTCCCTACACCGTGGACCCCGCCCCGCGCGCCGACGCGCCAGCCCAGCGAGTAGGCCGCGCGCACCCCGACGCCCATCGGCCATCCGCGCAGCCGCGCCTCGAACGCGCCCAGGACCGAGGAGCCGCGCGACCCCACGACGCTGTGCACCCGACCCCGCGCCCCTGTGCCCGATGCCGGCCATGCCCAAGCCCGACGCGCTGCAAGCCCAAAGACCGACGCGACAGCGCCTGCGCCCAGCACCGACCGAAGCCCGAAACCGAAGCCGCCGCTCGTCCGTTACTCGAGTAAAGGAGCATCAATGGAGTCGTTACCCCTCCCCACGTCTTCCTCTTTGATGAATGCCATCACGCCGGCCACCATTTCCTTCCCCTGGCGCCCCTCTCTCTCCCTCTCCTCCCTCTATAAATTGGAGCCGGACCTCTCTCTTCAAGCCATCGCGAGCTCACTCCTGTTGCCCCTCACTCCTCGCCGATGAACCTCCGTCCGCGGTTCGTCGATTGCTGGAGTCGATGACTCCAACGTGCCCGGAACCCTTGCCCGCGTGCAGCAGCACCTCCGCTCGCCGTTATGACTTGTCGGAGACATACTCGAAGCCCGTCCAAGCCTCCGTTCACCGTCGTCCGTTCACCCAAGGTTGAAGACAACCCACTGATTTATTTTCTAAATCATGTTTTGAATCTTGCAATTTATCATTGTAATATTGATGCAATTTGGCGATTTGCGTGTATGATTTTAGAGATTCGATATATACGTGTAACCAAAATCGAACACCGCGACAACGCTTTAATATGTGTATAATTTTGTAATTTTAATAAGTACGAACACTATTTACTACCGTGGTGATTTTCATACTAAAAAAACGTTTACTGATTTAAATTCGCTTTAGTGTGTAGATCGATATTGGTTAGTATTGTTATTGTATAATTTTATATAAGAAAAATAGAAGGACTACTGAGCCACGTATTTCCGGTCAAATGAAAATATATATTTCACTAGTCATGATAAATGCATTCATAAGTATAGCACTTAATTACTTAGGATTAGTAAGATATTTATCTATGTCATAATAACCATGATTAGGTTATTAAAAGTCCCATTTAGTAATATACAATTAATTCTTAGTATATTAATGTTAGAAGAATTAAATAAACAATTTTAGTTATACTTATAAATTCTATTTAGAAAAGAAAGGAGAAAACCGAGATAGTAGAATTTATAATAATGTTAAAATGACTTAACTAGACACTCATACTTTTCTAATAAAGAAATTGATAGTTATATTGGTAAACATAGGTTTCTTACTAAAGAATTAGATAATTTGTTTCTAACTTTAAAATAACCTTTTTAATAGATATCATATTTAACAAGGTTCGTTATAGATATTTAAGTATAGCCGTAATAAATAGAAACTTAAAAGAATATGTAGACCATATGTTTCTTAATAAAAATAGAAGATAAATATATGTCCAATTAATAGATTATTTATATTTTCTTAATTAAAAGATAACAAGAGTGATTGCTTTTATAAACTAAAATGATAGTTTATACTTTTTCCTTTCAAATGATTTAGGTCATATGTTCCTAAATTGAAACTAACTAAAATCAATAGATTATTTATATTTTCTCACAATTTAATAACTAGACTTACATTTCAATTTGTCCATAACTAGTAATGTAAGCGTGATTAATCCGTTCATCACATTGAATCCATATTATTTATATATATCATTTAGTGGTCCCTAAAGGATAAAATAAAGAAAATTAGTGTTCATGTCCTTTTTATAATTAAAATATTAGTTTACATATTTGTTTTGTATATAGCTTTCTTAACAAAGAATATAGGACATGTACTTTCTAATAAAAATAAAACATAGTTGTTTGTCATTTGTCTCTTACATAAAAGTTCATTAAGGCATATATCATAACTTCCATAAATAGGTGTTTAATAATAATGATCTTTTCACATAAAACCTATTTAGACTTATATCTTAATTTGCCATAAGTGATTGGTTAACAATATTTATAATATGCTTCATAATGCTTCTAAAATTAATAACGTGATTAGTAGCCCATTAACCTTAGATATATAACATATATCTTTTCTAAAAAGTTAAAAAGGTTTAATATCGTTATAACGTGTTTTATCGTCTTATAAGCCCTTAATCTTAGACATATCGCGTATGACGTTTTATAAAAGATTAAATTAGTGAAACAAACATTTGTATATTTTAATTAAGATATTTTAAGCTTATGTCTTATTTTATAAAGTATAGATCACACATTTTTGAAAAGAATACCCTCTTATTATAACCATTACTTGCGACGTTTTTGAAAAGCAAACACTCTTTTCGTTGAACTTTCTTTTAGCTTTACGTATGGTGAATGTTGTATGTTATTGAGTGGTGTTTGGTCTTCTTGTTTGTTTGTGTGATATTCAGTGGTTGATCTAGTAGTTAAGAATCAAGATCTATTCCTATCCGTGGAAGAACCTCAAGTTTTCAATAAGCAAGGCAAGTGGACTTCTTCCTCTGCATACTCTGTTTGATCCCAAACAATACATTTAATAAAGTTTATTCTTCGATGAATATATGCATAATTTGATGGGTTACCTATTTAGATACCCCTAACCTTTCCAACCTTACTCCTTGTTTAACCTGGGATTATGATCTAATCAAGTAGCTATGCTATTGCTACAACTTTAAATTTATGCAGTCACTCCTGTTTATGATATTAATGTTCCAAATGGTAAGATTACTTTATTGTTGTTAACCCGATGGTTAAACAAGATTATTGCATATTAATTAGAACATGGAGTGACCACCCGGGAAAACAGTGCTACCATGAGAACTATCATGGCTCTGGTCTTGGCTAAATAATTAGGGAAGTCTTATGTTGGGTGCTGGTCGTGGTCGACCGAAACGGGGGCATCTGGCAAGCGCTTATAGTTCCGGCTCAGGCAGATTGGATACGGGCATAGTTCCCAAAGCTTTACCCTGTAGTCTGGGCTATAAGTTGGTTACGGTAGGTGTACCTTATGCAGTTGACCATTTCCAGCATTTGCGTAATGAGGACTCTTGGGAGAAGCCTCGTAGTGAGACCTTGGCCATTTACCTCGGAAGTGAATATGGGTCTAGCTAACCCGAACTAGAAGGGAATCGCGACTCATGGGTAAAAATGTGCCACCTCTGCAGAGTGTAAAACTGATATATCAGTCGTGCTCATGGTTAAGAGCAGCCTAGACTCCTCACATGATAATTGAACTTGAAGATGGAAATAAATCGAAATCCGATGATCTGCCAATGGTTTGCTTAAGTGGTTTCACTTAAGTGTTTTTGATATACTCTATTACACCTTTGTTTAATGGGAATGCTTGGGATTCACACTTATTAGTAAGACATGTGTTGTTAATATAATGTTGACCAACTAAAATGCTTACTGCTCAACCCTAGCCTCACCTTGTTAAACTTGCATTAGTTTTTCCCCCACTTGCTGAGCCCCGACCATAAGTGAGCTCACCCTTGCTTAATTGTGATCAAAAGTTTGCAGATGAAGATTATGATGCTGAATACCATGGATGCTAGTCTAGTGATACCCCGATCATCTTCCTGTGGATGGATGTCCATGTTTTGTTGTACTTTGATGAATAAAGGTTAAGACATTATGTTTGTTCGAAGTGTAATATGTTAATATAATCGTTATTTACGCTTTTATGCATTGTTCTTATGATATATTACACTTGTTACGTCAACATATGTGTGGAAATAGATCCTGGCACACATATGCTATGCACCCGGCTCTGCCCCCCCAGAAACGGGTGTGACAGAAGTGTTATCAAAGCAATGTGACCGTAGGTCGCTAGATTAGTTAGAAATGGAAAGCCCAGTCAGTCTTTCAAAACTTGACTTAATTGTCTCCATAAAAACTTACTTTATATCAAAACTCGTCTCTTTTATCTTCAACCCTTCTTGTCTGATTCTTCATCTATCATAAGGTTCTAATGAGAAGCATTGCAAGATGATCAAGCTAGGATTGCAGAACTTGAAGCGAAGTTTGCCAGAAGAAACTTTTTCGAAGCTATCAACGATGCCCTATTCTCTGTCTTATCCCCACTCTGCAAGAAGTTTTGTTATGGATCCCCTGGATCTATTATTTGACTTCTTGGCTAAGGTGATAGGATTGTTCTTTAGTATTAAGATTTTTGACTAGATCAGTAATGGCGATATTATATTATATTATAAGTGGTTTTCTAATCCCTAATATTTCTATATAACCCTTGACTTCTTATACTTTTGTTTTCATGCCATTGTATTGCCACCCTGCAATATCTACCTTGATACATTAAAACCGTTGCCTCTCTACTTTTCTCCTTGATAATGCTTTCTCCCTAACTCACTTCATATCCTTGGTTATATCATTTATCCTCACTTTAATAGTTCATGGTTATCTTATTTCACTCTTGGCCACCAACAAATATGTCTTGTCTAACTCCTTGATAATTCTTACCCAACTCCTTGATGTTATAATATTCTTCTTATTCCAAAACCTTGCCTCACCTTTTATTTTGGTTGAATGAGGAGAACTAGATTATGTTGTGCTGGTATGTTTGAATTCATTGTCCTTTGTGTTCATGTTTGATTTGCTTCTTTGAAATGATTGTTGGTGTATTGTGTGACTTTTGTCCATAATGGCATCAGTTAGCTAGGTATAACCTTAGATAGATGGGTTTTCTCTGCTCTTTATAATCTGTCTTTGCTCAACCCTTTCGTCCCTTCCATTCTTCCTTACCCATATAGATGTCAGACCTTGGAATGTCAACTACAAGTGATGTCACTAAGTGCAAAGAATGTGGTGTGTTGACAAGTCAAAACAACACTATAAATAAAACAGCTGATGAATAGACATTCAAGACACAAAAGGATGCCCAACCAAACCAACAAACAAGTGACCTTGGAACATGTTGTTGTTGTGAGTACTATGGAATTCCTTGTCGCCAGATCAGTACAAACGAAAGTGAAACTGCAAAACAGAAGAACCAGATTTTATTTTCTGGCATAAAAAGACAAATGTCTCCCCAAGAACAACTAGTAGCAGATTCTCGAATACCTAATTGAAGTGCCCCGATCCTTTGGGACTCAAATGTGATACAATTACTAGTCCCAGGAGGCTAGTAACCACATTCCTTACTTCAAATAGTATAGAGTTTGAATAAATGTTATTACAATACCAGAGTACAAGCTCAAGAGAGCCAGAAATACAAAGCGCAGTAGAAGATAAACTAGCCCAAGCCATAGGCAGAACAGGGTGTAGACACAGCCCCCCTCAATCAAGCATAGTAGAAAAAAGTCTTCAGCTGCTGAAAAACATAAATATATCTGGGTGAATACAATAGGTATTTCGCAAGCCCACCCCGCTCCCGTAAAGAGAAAGGGACCTATATCATACATGCTTTATATGGTGGAGATTAAAGTCACTCTTCTTTTTCTCAGAGAAAGGCAATACTTTTTAGGGTTTTCCCGAAGAAATAGAAATAACACGTTGCTTAACCACCACTGAGCTTCCCGCTCCCGTGGCACCATTTTATCTTCCAAGGACATACTCACACATTTCCCTGTTCACGGAGGTTATAAAACAATAATTGTCATACCATGCCAGACTCGTCCATTCCAGTGGACACGGACTATTCGAATAGGTTTGGACTCTGCGCAGAGGGGTACACTTTACCCACTAGTCCGGCTCTGCGATCTCATGGCCAATGAGATCTGAATCCGAATCTCTTTCCTTCCTCGCACGTCCTAACCTTAACAGTTATACCGGAAGGAGTCAGACCACCGCCATGTCCAAACCGGACAAAACATTCCCCCTCCTTATCCCCCCGGTGCTCCCCAGCCTTCATAACCCTGGGGTTGGACCGTAAGAGTTCAGATCGAGTGACTGCCCACACAGCCTCGAGTGGTTGTACTTTTCATGAGTACAGGTAGTGAAGGATGACAAACCGGTCCTTATATGAGGGGACAATCCTTTTGCTCACACCTAAACCAGCTAAGCCATCACCTTAGGCCCTCGCCTAAACCAGGGAGTCCCTGATCATCCCACTCACCAGGTGATGAGGGTGAATACCCTTCATTGCACACTTTTTGAAAACATCGTTTGGTAAAACCCACTGTCCCTTTTTCCCATCCCATATTATGTGCTCAAAAGATGTTTGTTAATGTGGGCTATCTCTCTGCTCACAATGCAATTATTCCATCCCTTAATCCCGGCTTAGGTAGTGGTAGAGAGAATAGGTAAATTATGCATCAAGGGAAGGATGGACTTGCCTTCGTCGAAGCTTTCCTGGCACAAAAGATTTATCTCAGAGGGGTCGGGTTCCTGCCCTTCTTCCGGAGCTATAAATTCCGGAGGATCAGATCCCTCTTCCGCTAACAAACATAGATAAGGAACAATACATCAATCATGGTGACTTGGTGGGGTGTGCCAATTATTATACATTATTATTATTGTGCCCTATAATTTATTTAAACTATTTTTGGTGCATAAAATATCAGCATATAAATATATATATGAAAATGGGAAAACAAAATGGGAAAAGGAAAAAGAAAAGGGATTCCAAGCTAACTGGGCCGGGGGGGATTTTGGCCCGGCCGGGTGCGCGGCGTCATGGCCAATTGGGCCCAGACGGCCCACAAGGAGCGGTGACGGCGCGGCGGACGCCGTTGGCGCGGGCCCAAGCGCCAGAGAGGGAAAGGGGAGACAGCGTCAAGGGGGGAGGAGCAGGGCGGTCCGCAGCGGGGGAGAACCGGTCGCCGGTGAACCTGACGGCGGTTCCTCGCCGGTGGTCTGGTTCTAGGTGGACGGGGTGGTGGCAAAGCAAGAGCGGGGGTAGGGGGTCACGGAGGTGGAGTCAATTTGACCGGTGGATGCCTGGGGTGGCCGGTCCACGGCGAGTGGTGGGCGCTCGCGGCGGTGAAGTCGCCGGCGAGGCCACTGGGCACAATAGGCGACGAGAGGGTGTGTGCTAAGCTTGCGACAGAGAGGCGGAGCTCAAGAGCTAAAGCAATTTGGTTATAAGCCACTAGAGAGAGGAGGGCGGAGCTCACTGGAGAGGGGAGGGACGACGGTGCTGAGCTCGATTGGGCCCGAGGGAGGGAGGTGGAGTGGCTGAGGCCTGGTGTGGTGGAACAAGGGGCTCGGGGCAGTCCTTTTATAGGTGGCCGGGAAGGGGGAAGGGAGGAGGGGTGGCGAGCACCGACGAGCTCGCCATGACGGTGGTGATGGCGCAAAATGGCGACGGGACGGCTCGGGCAGGCGGGGGTGAAGGGACGGCTCGGGCAAAGTGAGCGGGGGCGCATGGTGCCAACTGAGTTGGTGAGCGCGTTAATGGCGAGGAGATGGGGCGGACGGTGGCCAGTGGTGAACGCGCTGGTGGCCTGGTCACGGGCGAGGGGGGGAGAAGGGGCTGACAGGCGGGGCCGACCTGCCAGAGAGGGGGCGGTTGCGGGCGCGTGGGAGGGGAGCACGGCTGACGGGTGGGGCCGGGGTGTCAGTGGGGGAGGGAGTAGCGCGGCGCGCGGGAGATGGGCCGCGTGGGCCGCGAGGGAGGGGAGGAGCGTGCAGGGAGAGGTGGGCTGGATCCGGCCCAGCCGAGGGGGGAGAGAGGTTTTCCCTTTTTTTCTTTTTCCAGTTCTATTTCTATTTCTTTTTCTATTTTTCTTTAATCTCCTTTTTCTTTTGAATAAACATTTATCTATGTTTCTTGGGTGTAAAAAATATTTTATGTGAGGTGCTACTAACAACAATGGTGTATGCATATGATGAATGAGAAGTCTTATGAGGTGGGGGCCTTAAGAGATAATAAGAAGGGGGGTTAGGAGTTTTAGGGTTTCTAACCTTGGGGTAAAAACTGGGATGTTACAAACCTACCCCACTTAAAGGAATCTCGCCCTCGAGATTTAGACTGGGTTTGAGAAAAGGTAAGGGTATTCCCTCCTCGCTTTCCCAGGTACCTTCCTCTTCTCCTTCTCTGCTCCACTGAACTTTACAGAGTCTCACTTCTGAGTTGCGGGTCTTCCGGACTGCTGAGTCAAGAATCTTTATTGGCTTCTCTCGGTACTGAAGATCTTTCTGAATCCGAATTGCCTCTTCTTCGATGTGACTTTCTGGTACTTGCCGGCATTTGTGGAGCTGGGACACATGAAACACATTGTGAATATCGGACATGGACTCTGGTAATTCAAGACGGTACGCTGCGGGTCCCACTCTGTCAAT
Source organism: Zea mays (assembly GCF_902167145.1). Classification (NCBI taxonomy): domain Eukaryota; kingdom Viridiplantae; phylum Streptophyta; class Magnoliopsida; order Poales; family Poaceae; genus Zea; species Zea mays. Next base: position 116,928,679 of record NC_050096.1, read on the forward strand.
GATGGGATAGGGGCCGACGAATCGCGGTGCTAGCTTTCCTTTCACTTGGAACCTTCTGACGCCACGCATCGGGGAGACCTTGAGGTAGACGAAGTCCACTTCCTCAAATCTGAGTTCTCTTCGCCTGTTGTCCGCATAACTTTTCTGCCGACTCTGAGCTTCAAGTAATCTTCTGCGGATCAGGGCAACTTTCTCCTCAGCCTCTTTAACAAAGGCAGGCCCTTCCAGTGTCTTTTTCCCTATGTTGGACCACATGAGAGGGGTCTGGCATTTTCGTCCATACAATGCTTCGAACGGTGACATCTTGATACTGGCCTGATGGCTGTTGTTATACGAGAACTCTGCATAAGGCAAACTGGACTCCTAGCTTCTATCGAACGTTAACACATAGGCTCTTAATAAATCTTCGAGGACCATGTTGACCCTTTCTGTCTGACCATCTGTCTGGGGGTGATAGGCGGTGCTGAAGTCTAGCTTGGTGCCCATAGCTTTCTGAAGGCTCATCCAAAATTTGGAGGTGAACTGGGTTCCCCTGTCTAACACTATCTTCCTTGGGATGCCATGGAGTCTGACTATCTCTTTAAGATAAATCCGGACAAGGGTGGCTTCTCCAAAGGTAGTTTTCACTGGGATGAAGTGGGCTACCTTGGTAAGACGGTCTATAATTACTCAGATAGAGTAGTTCCCTTTTTGCGTCCGGGGTAGTCCGGTTACAAAATCCATGCCTATCTCCTCCCACTTCCATTCGGGCAATGGAAGGGGTTGCAATAGGTCTGTAGGCTTCTGGTGCTCGGCTTTCGTTCGTTGGCAAGTGTCACATCGGGCCACATACTGTGCTATCTCTTTCTTCATCCCCCTCCACCAGTATCTGGTTTTGAGGTGGTTCCTGGGTGGATGGAGTAGGCTGAGTTGTGAGCTTCATCGAGCAGGACTTCTCGTGCCTTCCCTTTTGGTACACACAGACGGTTCTTGAACCAAAGGACTCCTTGTTCATCTGTCCTGAGGTCCGGAAGTTGTTCTTTGCGAGCTTTTTCCATAAGTCTTGCTGTCTCCGAGTCCAGGCGTTGAGCTTTGCATATGAGGTCTTCTAGCATTGGTTTGACTTCTAGGCTGCCGTTGTTTCCCAAACATGCATTCAGCTGAGCTGATTCCTTCTTCCAATCTTCTAAAAAGTTGGTTCCCTTTATCCCGAAAGGTTTTCGGCTGAGGGCGTCTGCTACCACGTTGGCCTTTCCGGGGTGATAATGAATCTCAAGGTCATAATGTTTGATCAGTTCCAGCCATCTTCTCTAACGGAGGTTGAGATCTGGCTGAGTGAAGATATACTTCAGACTCTTGTGATCGGTGAAGATGTGACATTTGTTCCCAATTAGGTAGTGCCTCCATATTTTTAGGGCATGCACTATGGCTGCCAATTCCAAATCGTGGGTGGGATAATTCTGCTCATGTGTCTTGAGTAGACACGATGCATAAGCAATGACTGTCTCGTTTTGCATCAGAACACACCCCAAGCCTTGCCTTGAGGCATCACAGAAGACGACGAAATCCTGGTGTATATCCGGTAGTGTCAAAACGGGCACGGTCATGAGCTTCTCCTTTATGATCTGGAAACTTTCCACACACTTCGGGGTCCATACAAACTTATTGTCTTTCTTGAGGAGCTCGGTCATAGGTCTTGCTATGCTGGAGAATCCCTTGATAAAGCGACGGTAATATCCTGCCATTCCCAGAAAGCTTCGAACTTCACTGACGTTGGATGGCTGCTTCCATTTTGATACTGCTTCTACCTTGGATGTGTCTACTTCTATTCCTTCTGCAGTTAAGATATGCCCGAGGAAGGTTATCGTTTCTAACCAGAATTCACATTTGCTGAGCTTAGCATAGAGTTGGTGTGCCCTGAGTCTTCCGAGGACGATCCGGAGGTGACGCTTATGGTCTTCGCGGTTCTTGGAGTAGATAAGGATGTCATCAATGAAGACTAAGACAAACTTATCCAGTTCTTCCATAAATACCTTATTCATGAGGTTCATGAAAAAGGCGGGTGCGTTTGTCAGTCCGAAAGGCATCACTGTGAATTCATACTGTCCGTACCGGGTGACAAATGCAGTCTTCTGAATATCTGCTTTCTTGATTCTTAGCTGGTGATAACCAGACCTCAGGTCTATCTTGGAGAAGTATTTGGCCCCTTGAAGCTGGTCGAAGAGGTCGTCGATTCGAGGGAGTGGATACTTGTTTTTGATTGTAACTTCATTTAAAGATCGGTAATCAATACACATCCTCATACTTCCATCCTTCTTAGTGACGAAAAGGACTGATGCTCCCCAAGGGGATGAGCTAGGACGGATGTACCCTTTTTGTTGAAGATCTGCGATTCAGAGCTTTAATTATGCTAACTCGGTAGGAGCCATGCGGTATGGTCTCTTTACGATGGGCGTCGTGCCAGGAATCAGATCTATGTAGAACTCCACTTCTCTTTCTGGCGGCATTCCCGACAACTCTTCTGGAAATACATCCAAGAATTCTTCTACCACTGATATGCTTTTTGTTGCTAAATTAAACATCATTGGATCATTGGCGGGTGGCTGAGCCTAATAAGAGACTGACTTTCCTTGGTGGTCTGTGAGAAGGATTGTCTTGTTTGCGTAACTTATGATGCCTTTGTGCTTGGTTAACCAATCCATTCCTAAGATCACATCAATCCCTTGGGATGGCAAGACGGTTAAGTCTGCCAAGAACACTACCCCACTTAAAAGAATTCTGACTTGGGAGCATTTGAGCTGGCATAGAAGGTCTGACCCTGGGTTCGGGTGACCAAGGTAATCTCTAGAGGGGTAGAGGGGATGCCATGCTTTTCCACAAAACTAGTGGCTATAAAAGAATGGGATGCTCCTGAATCAAAAAGTACAGTAGCGGGAGTAAATTCAACAAGGAACTCACCGAGCACTACTCCCGGAGCTTGTTGAGCCTCTTGAGCATCGACGTGGTTTACTCGTGCCCTACCTTGATACTGGGTCTTGTTCTGCTGGCTGATGGAGGAGGGCGCCTTGAGGGCGCGTGCTGAGGTATTCTTGGGGGCCATTCACCGAGTTGGAGTAAGCAGGTCCTGATGCCTTCAACTGGGGGCAGTTGTTCTTGAAGTGACTGGGGTCTCCGCAGTGCCAACAGGCATTTGCTAGCGGTTGGTTGCTCGCAACCGAGGGGGCATGAAAGGAGCTCTGACTCTGCTGACTGAAATGTGACGGAGTGGGTCTAGCTGGTCTAATGAAGCTTGGTCCCTTGGGTGGAAACCCAAAGGATCGAGTTCTCTGGTGCTGGTCTTGCTTTTGAGCTCGGAGGGCTTGGAATTTCCTCTTGAGGTGACCTTTTTCTTCTTCCCTTGCCCTTTCCACTAGTATGGCTTTGTTTGAGAGGTGCGAGAAGCTGAGGAAATCTTGGCTGGCTAGGATGCTCTTGAGTTCCGGTCTGAGCCCCTTCAAAAAGCGGGCCATCTTCTTGACTTCTGTGCTGACGTCATCAGGAGCGTAGCGGGCCAATTCTGTGAATTTGTGCACGTACTCACTGACAGATCTTCCATCTTGAGTTAGTTCTCGGAATTCATCTTCCTTGAGCTGAACGATCCCTTGGGGCACATGGTGCTCTCGGAAAGCAGTTTCAAACTCTGTCCAGGTAGCATCTCTGATGGCAGCGTTGAAGGTATCCCACCAAGCTAGGGCCATTCCAGAAAGTTGATGAGCAGCCAATTGAACACGCTGATTCTCTGGGCATCCGATGGCTTCTAACTTCCTTTTAATCGTGCGCAGCCAATCATCAGCATCGAGGGGATTGCTAGATCCAGCGAATGTGGGAGGCTTGAGCCTCAGGAAATCTCCCATCCTGTCTTGTGGTCTTCCGCCATTCGGGAGTTGATTCTCCAAACTTCTAGTGAGGACCTCAATGAGTCGGGTTTGGTTGGCTAGAACTTGAGCTAAATCTAAGGGTAGCTCCGGAGGTGCGGGGAGGTGGGTCTCACTCCCTTCTCCACTGGCTTCTCCTTCAGCTCTTAGGGGAAACCCTGCTCCAATCCCGGAGGCGATAGGCGTGGTTTTATCCAAAGCCATCTGCCAGGGGGAGAGAGTTACTATTATGCACATGCCATTTTTTCAGCCAAGTTATTTTATTCATTACACCAGTTCATTACAAGCATACAGCTACTACAAGTCGCACTACACGCGAGCGCTTTCTGAGGTACTTCCGAACTCCTTTTCTAAAGTGTCCCCAAATTCCTTGAGAAGGTCATCAAGGCTAGCTAGGGACATATCCTCGACGTTGGACAAATTCTCTATCCTGGAGGGAGGTGGTGCTGGAGGGGCTTTCTTCTTCCGCTCAGTCTGGCATCCTTGGCTCTTGGTCTTCTTTTGGATTTTCTTTGTGGGGGCGAGCTTCTTTAGCTTCTTATCGTAATCCATCTTCAGGGTTCGGTAGGCTTCACGAGTGTTGGCCGCCTCGCCTTCTTCTATGTCGAGACACTATTGGAGGGACGCCTTCTCCTTTTTAAGTTCCTTGACCTGCTGCTCTAAGCTTTCCACCCGGGAGTTTAGGTGGGTGCAGTGGGAGGAAAGGTCATCGTAGTGGTTATCGAGAGTGTGGAGATATCCGGCCATGTAGACGATGGTGGGGTCATCCTCGGTAGGATCTCTTCCTGACAGGGCCTGAAGTCTTTTCCTCCAGGTGGGGTATTTTTGTTGCTAGGTGGGAAGTAACGAAGGGGGGTTTCAAAGACCTCTCTGTTGTAGTTTTGGCATAGCTGTCGAAGGGCTTTTCGGGCAACATTTTGGCAAGTGTCTGGGAAGCGGTGCCCGATGAAGGTGACATGGAAGGGAGGGTGGTTTGGGTAACTTCGGCTTTCTCCCAGGTAGACTGTCATAGAGCATTTCTCAACCCCATTTTCACGGTATTCTTTCCAGACATATTCCGGCTTCTTGTGGATCCCCATGTGTAGCGCGCAACTTCGTAAGAGATGAGGGAATCCTTCCTCCTCTGAGCAGTTTGATGTCCTAATGACCCAATAACCTTCCATCTGGTAGAATAAAAGAAGGGGCCGTTAATATCGGGGAAAGGAGAGAAGGTTTCTCTTAGAGGTAAGATGTGTTTTCTTGATAAGGCAACTTTTAAGGTCAGGGCTGCGATCTACGGCCAGTCCTATGGCTTTGATACCACCTGAAGTGCCCCGATCCTTTGGGACTCAAATGTGATACAATTACTAGTCCCAGGAGGCTAGTAACCACATTCCTTACTTCAAATAGTACAGAGTTCGAATAAATGTTATTACAATACCAGAGTACAAGCTCGAGAGAGCCAGAAATACAAAGCGCAGAAGAAGATAAACTAGCCCAAGCCATAGACAGAACTGGGTGCAGACACAGCCCCCTCAATCAAGCATAGCAGAAAAGAAGTCTTCAACTGCTAAAAACATAAATAAATCTGGGTGAATACACTAGGTATTCCGCAAGCCCACCCCGCTCCCGTAAAGAGAAAGGGACCTATATCATACATGCTTTATATGGTGGAGATTAAAGTCACTCTTCTTTTTCTCAGAGAAAGGCAGTACTTTTTAGGATTTTCCCGAAGAAATAGAAATAACATGTTGCTTAACCACCACTGAGCTTCCCGCTCCTGTGGCACCATTTTCTCTTCCAAGGACACACTCACACATTTCCCTGTTCACAGAGGTTGTAAAACACTAATTGTCATACCACGCCAGACTCGTCCATTCCAGTGGACACGGACTATTCGAATAGGTTTGAACTCTGCGCAGAGGGGTACACTTTACCCACTAGTCCGGCTCTGCGATCTCATGGCCAATGAGATCTGAATCCGAATCTCTTTCCTTTCTCGCACGTCCTAACCTTAACAGTTATACCGGAAGGAGTCAGGCCACCGCCATGTCCAAACCGGACAAAACATTCCCCCTCCTTATCCTCCTGGTGCTCCCCAGCCTTCATAACCCTAGGGTTGGACCGTACGAGTTTAGATCGAGTGACTACCCACACAACCTCGAGTGGTTGTACTTTTCATGAGTACAGGTAGTGAAGGATGACAAACCAGTCCTTATATGAGGGGACAATCCTTCTGCTCACACCTAAACCAGTTGAGCCATCACCTTAGGCCCTCCCCTAAACCAGGGAGTCCCTGATCATCCCACTCACCAGGTGATGAGGGTGAATACCCTTCATCGCACACTTTTTGAAAACATTGTTTGGTCAAACCCACTGCCCCTTTTTCCCATCCCATATTATGTGCTCAAAAGATGTTTGTTAATGCAGGCTATCTCTCTGCTCACAATGCAATTATTCCATCCCTTAATCTCGGCTTAGGTAGTGGTAGAGAGAATAGGTAAATTATGCATCAAGGGAAGGATGGACTTGCCTTCGTCGAAGCTTTCCTAGCACAAAAGATTTATCTCAGAGGGGTCGGGTTCCTGCCCTTCCTCTGGAGCTACAAATTCCGGAGGATCAGATCCCTCATCCGCTAACAAACATAGATAAGGAACAATACATCAATCATGGTGACTTGGTGGGGTGTGCAAATTATTATACATTATTATTTTTGGTTCATAAAATATCAGCATATAAATATATATATATATATATATATGAAAATGGGAAAAGGAAAAAGAAAAGGGATTCCATGCTAACTAGGCCGGGGGGGGGAATTTTGGCCCGGCCAGGCGCGGGCGCGCGGCGTCGCGGCCAATTGGGCCCGGACGGCCCACGAGGAGCGGTGACGGCGCGGCGGACGCCGTGGGCGTGGGCCCACGCGCCAGAGAGGGAAAGGGGAGACGGCGTCAGGGGGGAGGAGGAGGGCGGTCCGTAGCGCGGGAGAACCGGTCGCCGGTGAACCCGACGGTGGTTCCTCACCGGTGGTCCGGTTCTGGGTGGACGGGGTGGTGGCAAAGCACGAGCGGGGGTAGGGGGTCATGGAGGTGGAGTCCATTTGACTGGTGGATGCCTGGGGTGGCCGGTCCACGGCGGGTGGCAGGCGCTCGCGGCGGTGAAGTCACCGGTGAGGCCACTGGGCGCAATAGGCGACAAGAGGGTGTGTGCTAAGCTTGCGACAGAGAGGCAGAGCTCAAGAGATAAAGCAATTTGATCATAAGCCACTAGAGAGAGGAGGGCGGAGCTCACCGAAGAGGGGAGGGACGACGACGCTGAGCTCGATTGGGCCCGAGGGAGGGAGGTTGAGTGGCTGAGGCCTGGTGTGGTGGAACAAGGGGCTCGGGGCGGTCCTTTTATAGGTGGCCAGGAAGGGGGAAGGGAGGAGGGATGGCGAGCACCGGTGAGCTCGCCATGACGGTGGTGATGGCGCAAAATGGCGATGGGACGGCTCGGGTAGGCGGGGGTGAAGGGACGGCTCGGGCACAGTGAGCGGGGGGCGTGTTGGGACTATGCTTCGTCGCGGAAGGTCTTGTAGGAAGAAGCGGCTTTCGGCTGAAGTTGTTTGTATGAGATGGCCGAAGGTTCCTCTTCATGAAGCTTCGGTATTACAAACCGACTTAAAGATAGAATGACCTTTTAGTCCATAAAGGTCTGAGTCAATGTTGTAAACTTTTATGAGGGGCATAATTGTAATTCTTCACAGGCTGTGTCCTGTGTCTATAAATAGTGAACAGTATTCCTTTACTGTTCATGCATTCTTGTAATTGCAATCGTATCATTCGGGAACCAATCTTTGCCAAGGCAGAGGTATAAATATATTCAATGATTCAAGATATTAAGTAAATATAATATGATTCGTTTATGATTCATTTACCTTTGATACCCTTTATTTTATGTTATTTTATACAATCTATTAAAATTCAGTTACGAAGATTTAACCTTCGTAATTATATTCTCATCAACCTTCGTCCAAGGTTCATTATCCTCAAGGGAGTAATGCTTCGTGGACGAAGGACGTTAACATTTAACATTTTATGTTGCCTTGTTCTTAATTCATAGCATTTGAGAACAAGTCCCCAACATTGGCGCCCACCTCCGGTGAACTCACTTCCACTTTTTTGAGCTGATGGCTTCGTTCAACGATCAAGCTGGGGCTGCTTCGGCTCCGAAGCTGCTACTCCCGATAACAGGCGGTTCATGTTCAGAGCCAGCCAACAAGAAGCAGAAGAAGGAAGCACAGAGAAGGGTACAGCATGTTGGGGTGCAAGGACCCTTCATCAAGTCAAGATGGTCTCACATTCCTATTACCTTCTCCCAAGAGGACCTTCAACTCAAGGATTACCCACACAACGATGCCATGGTTATCTCTTGTGTTATCAAAGGATTTCTGGTCCACAATGTCTTGGTTGATACAGGCAGTGCAGCTGATATCATATTTGCTAAGGCCTTCAGGCAAATGCAAGAGCCAGAAGATAAGATTCATGATGCTACACACCCTCTCTGTGGCTTCGGAGGAAGACAGATTGTAGCACTGGGCAAGATCACCATGTCAGTGACCTTCGGGTTCATCAACAACACTAGAACTGAGCAAGTTGTGTTTGACATTGTTGACATGGAATACCCTTACAATGCAATTATTGGTCGTGGCACCCTCAATGCTTTCGAAGCAATTCTTCATCCTGCTTATCTTTGCATGAAGATACCTTCGGATCAAGGACCCATCGCTATTCATGGAAGTCAGGAAGCTGCCAGAAGGGCCGAAGGAAACTGGACTGACTCAAAAGCAATCCATAACATAGATGGAGCTGAAGCTTGTGAACAGTACAAATTTAGAAGGGAGAAAGCAGCTTCAGCAGATCAGCCGAAGCCCATGCTCTTATGTGAGGACATAGCAGAGCAGAAGGTGTTGTTGGGCTCTCAATTATCCGAAGAACAGGAGAAAACCTTGATAAGGTTTTTGTTCAACAACAAAGATGTTTTTGCATGGTCAGCCAATGATCTCTGCGGAGTTAATAGAGATGTTATTGAACACTCGCTCAATGTTGACCCATCCTTCAGACCCAGAAAGCAGAGGCTTCGGAAAATGTCTGATGATAAGGCCGAAGGTGCTCGTAATGAAGTCAAAAGACTCCTCAGTGCAGGAGTTATCAGAGAAGTAAAGTACCCAGAATGGCTAGCTAACACTGTTATGGTAAAAAAGGCCAATGGCAAATGGCGAATGTGTATCGATTTTACAGATCTCAACAAGGCTTGTCCGAAGGACGAATTCCCATTGCCAAGGATAGACTCCTTAGTTGATGCAGCAGCTTCGTCAGAGCTTATGAGTCTTCTCGATTGTTATTCAGGCTATCATCAAATTTGGATGAAGAAGGAGGATGAGCCAAAGACCAGTTTCATAACCCCTAGTGGAACATATTGTTATCTTTGGATGCCTGAGAGGCTCAAGAACGCTGGAGGAAGTTTCAGCAGAATGACTGCGAAGGTTCTTCAATCTCAGATAGGCAGAAATGTGCTAACTTATGTTGATGATATCATTGTAAAAAGCACGAAGCAGGAAAATCACATTGCTAATTTACAGGAGACCTTCGCCAGTTTTAGGCAAGCTGGCCTAAAGTTGAATCCAGAAAAATGTGTCTTCGGAGTCAAGAAGGGGAAATTTCTTGGATGCTTGGTTTCAACAAAGGGAATTGAAGCTAATCCAAGTAAAATTGAAGCTATACTTCGAATGGAGCCACCAACTACAAAAAAGGGGGCCCAAAGATTGACAGGGAGGCTGGCATCTCTTAATAGATTTATATCCAGATCAGCAGAAAGAAATCTACCATTCTTCGAAGTACTGAAATCAGTCGAAGTCTTTCAGTGGGGACTAAGCCAACAAAAAGCCTTCGAGGACCTGAAGCAATATTTGATAGATTTAACAACATTAACTCCACCAACGCCAGGGGCTCCGTTGTTATTATATGTGGCAGCTTCGCACTCAGCGGTAAGTGCAGCACTTGTCCAGGAGAAGCTTGACGGCCAAGTCAAGGAGCAGGTCCCAGTGTATTTTGTATTTGAAGTTCTTAGTATATCAAAAAAAACTATACAGAATTAGAGAAGGTGTTATATGCTGTTTTGATGGCATCCAGGAAGCTTCGGCATTACTTTCAAGCATACAATGTTATTGTTCCTTCTTCGCAGCCGTTGAAGGATATTATGGGAAATAGAGAAGCTACTGGGCGGATTGGAAAATGGGCTGCAGAGCTCAATGAATTTTGCATTGATTATGTGCATAGATCTTCGATCCAGTCCCAAGCGTTGGCAGATTTTATCGCCAATTGGACGCCAGGGGCTCAAGATGAAGAAACAAATAAAGATGCCGAAGTATGGACAGTGTTTTGCGATGGGTCTTGGGGAACCTTCGTGGCAGGAGCAGCTGCTGTGTTGGTCTCGCCATCCAAAGTTAAAACTTGTTATGCGGCAAGACTCGATTTCAGTTGTACAAACAATATTACTAAGTACGAAGCCCTGCTTTTGGGTCTTCGGAAGCTAAAAGCAATGGGAATCAGAAGGGCCATTCTTAAAACTGATTCCCAGGTTGTTTCGGGTCATATCGACAAGAGTTGCAAGGCTAAAGATCCGAAGCTTGAAAAAATCTAGACATGGTTCGAAGAGTCGAAGCTTCCTTCGAAGGATTTTCTGTCAAAAATATCCCTCGAGGACAAAATGAGCATGCTGATTTGCTAGCTAAGTCAGCAGCACAGGGGCTGCCCTTACCTTCGGATGTGTTCTTCGAAACAATAAAGGCACCTTCAGTGGAACTTCTTGAAAGAGCAGTCCTCAATATATCTCCTGTTTATAGCGAAGATTGGAGAACTGAGATCATCTCTTACCTTCAGGGTAAATTCCTTTCAGATGACGAAACTTATAACAGGAGGATAGAGGCAAGAGCTCGTCCATATGTCATGATAGAAGGGGAGTTGTACAAACATGGAGTTTGTGCTTCGCTACTCAAGTGTTTATCTAGAACCGAAGGCATAGAGTTGATGAAAGAAATACAAGCAGGCCTGTGTGGATCTCACATTGGATCTAGGCCGTTACTTGGAAAAGTTTTCCGCCAAGGGTTTTATTGGCCGAAGGCAGCTTCGGATGCAGCGGAATTAGTTCAAAAGTGCGAAGGTTGTCAGAAATGTGCAAGAGATCAAAAACAACCTTCATCCTTAACACAGCTCATACAACCCATCTGGCCATTGCAAAGGTGGGGCCTTGACTTGTTAGGTCCATTACCACCGGCCCAAGGGAACTTAAGATATGTTGTAGTGGCTGTGGAATATTTTTCTAAATGGGTTGAGGCAAAGCCTTTAGCCACAATAACTTCGGCCACCGTCCAAAAGTTTTTCTGGCAGAATATTGTTTGTCGTTTCGGGGTACCAAAGGCCATCACTGTAGATAATGGAACACAGTTCGACTCCGAAGCTTTCAGAGATTTCTGTGATCAAATTGGTACGAAGATCCATTTTGCATCAGTCAGGCATCCGGAGTCAAACGGACTCGTTGAAAGAGCCAATGGCATTATAATGACAGGAATAATGAAGTTAATCTTCAATCAACCTAGGGGAAAGTGGCCAGATCAATTAATCAAAGTGGTATGGAGCCACAACACAACAATATCAAGGTCAACAGGCTTTACTCCATCCAAACTATTGTTTGGTGACGAAGCAATAACTCCGGAGGAAGCCAAAACTGGATCAATAAGAGTAGTAGCTTCGGCAGAGTCAGATTCTGAAGCTGTTTATTCTGTGGAAAAAGATGCTATAGAAGGGATCAGGCTTCAAGTTGTGGAGAACATCAATAAGTATCAAGCCGAAACAATCAAATGGCGTGATAGAAAAGTTCGGTTAAAGAATATTGAGCCTGGACATTTGGTGCTTCGGCGAGTGGCTAACCCAGATACAGTGGGCAAGTTGCAGTTGAAATGGGAGGGACCTTTCTTAGTAGCATCTTCGTCAAGACCCGGTTCATACAGATTGAAGGATATGGACGGCAACGACATTCCTAGATCTTGGAATGCGGATGAGCTTCGGCGATATTATGTGTAACTTGATGTAATTTTTTATGTTTTTTCTTTTTCATGGCACCCTTTTCCTTTCTGAAGGGGGAGAAAGGTTTTTAATGGGGCCATCATATGTAATTTCCTTTTTTTTAGTTCTATAAGAGCAAAATCCCCCAAGGAATGTAAATGTAAAAGCTGAGAACGCACCATCGAGTGCCGAAAAGTAAAAAGTGAAGAAGCTCCAAAGTCGTTCCTAAGGGAATGCAGAGCTTACAGCGAAAAGTCAACGCTGATTCCGCCGAAAGTAAAAGGCGAAGAAGCTCCAAAGTCGTTCCTAAGGGAATGCAGAGCTTACAGCGAAAAGTCAATGCTGATTTTGCCGAAAGTAAAAGGCGAAGAAGCTCCAAAGTCGTTCCTAAGGGAATGCAGAGCTGATGTGTGATTGTTTCTAAGGAAATAATGGCTGTGAGTATGGCTTCGGATATGTGTTTGGACATTCATTTGCACATCACATTACATCATAGCATTTGCATTCATAAACATTCATCCAGGCATATGTAGGATAATCATCATCATGGCATAACTGGTTGCTTCGGCAAAAAGAAAAAAAAAAGAAGACCTTCTTCGTGTACAAAAAAGAGAGCTTCGGAAGAAAGGGAAATGTTGTTTTCTATGCTTCGCTGTGTACGAAAAGAAGGGAAGGTGTTTTTTCGCCTTCGGCTCAAAAAGATAATTTCGTCCACATCAAAGCACCTCTCATACATTAATGGAAGGATAAGAGCATATTACAAGGTATGAACAAAATTCATTATAGACAAGTTTAGTTACATTTACAAAAGTTATCTCAAAAGTTTCTTGAGTCTGTCTACAGTCTACTCCTATTTAATCTTCAAGGGACTTCAGCTTCGGCGTCATTCTTTTTAACCATCGGCTTCGGCTTCGTCATCCTACATGAATTAAGTTGTTGTAAGTAAAAATCGAGCTTGAAGGAAGAGGTAAGCACAAGGTATGACTTCTTACTGGTTCAAGATGACTCCGAGCTTTGTCTCCAGCCTTTTCTCGCCCGCCTTTTGTCCATATCATCTTTACAAATCTATTGGAAATACTTCGGGCGAGATCAGGAATGTCATCTAGGATTGATGGTGATAAAGTGAAATTGGGCCTATTAACAATCTTTCCATGATCGCAGCCAGCTTTTAGGAAAGCTGCAGCAGTGCCCCGAGAAGCTACCCAGGCACAGAAGTCACCGTGCCCGGCTATAACTTCGTCAAGCTCATCGATTTCACCCTCAATATGTTCGAAGGTCTTTGGTAAATCTTCAGCTGACGGGGTAAATTTCTCACTGCTGGCTCCAACTGAGTGGAAAAAAATTTTTAGTCGTTGAATACATTTGTTGCTAAATTCCAAACATTTTTCTTGAAGGCCCGCCAATAGTTTTTTCAAATCTGAATTTTGTTGAACTTCGGCTTCAAGTTTTGCATTAAGTTCTTGCTTTTCTTGTTCAAACTGCCCAGATTGGCAGAGAAGCTTCGTGTTCAGTTCTGTTATTTTAGCTTCGGCTTCCGCCAATAAACCTTCAGTTGCTTGGAGCTCGAAGTTCTTCTTCTCAATAGCAGCTGATTGCTCCTTTATTTTGCTTTCTAAATTTTCAATTATAACTTCGTGTTTCTTGTCTTCCAAATCTTGCTGCATTTTCAAAGCTTTGCTCAACAGCATACTCTGCACGAAAACAACCTTCGTTAGACATGTTTTCATTATTAAAAACCGATACTCTTTGACAGAGTACCGATAACTGTTTGCATTTTCAAAGTTAAGGGAAAAGTAGTTCACCTTGAAATTGGAATAAAATAAACTACCAGCGATATGTTGTCGTCGGTAGCGGCTAATGTCCGTTTCTAGCTTCGGAAAACCGATACTCTTTGACAGAGTACCGATAACTTTGGCTCCAGTTTGATCTCGGATACAATCTAATTTTTCATCATCGATACCTCCGAAGAGGAGTGCTCCTGGTTTATACCCGCAAGATTTGGCATACTCTTTAAGCTCTTCTATTTCGGGTTTTGACAATTTTTCTCCAACTAAATTTTGAAACATAAAGGCCTCGTCCTCTGAAGCTTCGTCAACAATTTCCTTTTCTTTCCCCGGCACTGCGGCCATAGCCTCTTCGGCGGCAGTGGTAGCTTCTTCTGTGGCCATGTCTAGCAGCATTTTGTCGATGTGTTCGATTGTGCTTTCCAGGTTCAAATCTTCAATTGAGGCAGCTTCGGCAGCCGCGACCTCCGAAGGTGTGATTTCAATATTTGTTCTTTCCTCAGCCGCTGGTGTCTTCTGAGCTGAAGCTCTTGGTGGTGTCTTGTCAATGACCTCTGTCACAGTGATGATTCTTTGTCTCTTTGCTTTAGTCGTTTTCTTCGTTTTTTCGGGCTCCTTTTCCTTCTGAAAAAACTTTGTCAGTTGAGGCCCCAATGGACTTAGCTTCGCAGGCAAGGATTCAGTCATTACCTTCAAAATTTCCTCCACGTCAGTGGCAGAGGGTGATGCGGGGGTTTCTTCTTCGTCGGATATTTTTTGCTTCGGAGAAGACGCTTTCCTCTTCTTCGGAATTTTCTTCTTTGATAGTTCTTTCTCATCTTCATTTAAGGCTTCAGTTATCCTTTTCCTTTTCTGGCCCTCGACACCTTTATTCAGATTTTCATAGTCAGGGTATTCAAAACCCAAGGCGTCCAGCACTCGATTCAGTCTTCGTTTCGGACGGGTGCCGAAGGTCGCAGTCATCAACTGATCTTCTTTTTTGGAGTAATTGCCAAGTATTTCATTGCACATTACTTCAATTGTATCCAGCCACTCTTGGCAAGGTGTTTTAAAGTATTTCTTAAACTTGAAATAGTAAGGTAAACGCACAAGTTCACCTTTTTTCTTCTCCCCCTTTAGCTTCGGCATTTCCCATTCTTTTAAACTAGGAAAAACCTTGAAAGCCAAAAACTCCTGAACCAGGTCTCTTGTACTGATATGCTCTGCAATAATTCTGAATTCATCCAACGCTTGTTGGGTTGGACCTTCTGGTGTCATGTTGCAACGAGGTCGGGTTTCTCCGAAGATTAATTCAAGTGGACTTTGCACAAGCTTCTCCTTGTCATCATCAACCTTGACATAGAACCACTCCGACTTCCAGCCTGCTGCCCATTTGCTTCGGTAACTGATTACAGGAAACTTTGTGGTTTTCCGATAAGCAAAATTATAGCAACCAAAATTATCATGCAATCCATCTTTTCTAGCCTTCGTCTGATAGTGCAGCTCGTGAACTCGACAAAAGCTGTCCGCAAACGGCTCCACCGCTTGGCTTCGGAGTGCCCAGATATAAACACTAAGTCTAACGATAGCGTTAGGAGTCAACTGATGAAAGTAGATACCAAATCTCTTCAGTACCTCTGCAATAATCCCATGTAGGGGGAATCTTAATCCAGCCTTTAGAAAGCTCTTGAAAATGACTATTTCATCCTTCTCCGGCTTTGGGGTAGTTTCTTCTCCCCCGAAGCGTAATAGCTTCTTCTGATTTTCACTGAAAAAACCCGACTTTACCATTTTGGAGAGATCAGCCTTCGAAACAGTAGACTTTCCGAAGTCCAAGTGGCTGGGCTTGCTCGGCATGGCAATACGATAATCATCTTCGGGATCAGTTTCCTCAATATTTTCTTCTTCTGCTTCGGCAGTTGCCTGTTCTGCTTGTTCTGCATCATCGTTGGGGATCTTTTCCGAAGTTACCAGCCCGGATCGTTGCATCGCTTCGGAGATGGGAACAGTCTCCGAACCTTCAGCTTCGCCCCCTCACGCTCAACCCTAGCGGTAGAACGCACTCTGGCCATTTAATTCTGAATTTGTGGAAATTAAATACTTTTTTCTTCCGAAGTTTTTTCTTCTGACAAAGCAGGCTTCAAGTTGGAGCTTCGTTCGATTCCGAGAGTCAAGCTTCGACAATGGTTAAAAATTTTGGCAGCAAAACAGTGCAAATAGCAATGAATGCTGTGGTAACTTCACACCTACTCGTCTGTTTATATAGTACTGCAGGTAAGAAGGCGAAGCGCCAGGATTTTTACACCAGGCGGACACCCGCTTGCACTCGCTGCGTGGTGGACCGCAGAAACAAACAGTAACTCTGCAAGGTGGGACCGCTACGCGCTGGGAAACTGAATCGTTTCTCGACAACGAGCTCAGGGAAGGTGTTTTTTGGACCTTCGGCTCCCCGAAGCTTAAGAGAC
This sequence comes from Zea mays, assembly GCF_902167145.1. Taxonomy (NCBI): domain Eukaryota; kingdom Viridiplantae; phylum Streptophyta; class Magnoliopsida; order Poales; family Poaceae; genus Zea; species Zea mays. Next base: position 116,944,881 of record NC_050096.1, read on the forward strand.
TTTTTTCACGGATCAAGCTCGTTACGAAAAACGATCTAGCACCGCAAAAGGGGCTACTGTTGGGACTATGCTTCGTCGCGGAAGGTCTTGTAGGAAGAAGCGGCTTTCGGCTGAAGTTGTTTGTATGAGATGGCCGAAGGTTCCTCTTCATGAAGCTTCGGTATTACAAACCGACTTAAAGATAGAATGACCTTTTAGTCCATAAAGGTCTGAGTCAATGTTGTAAACTTTTATGAGGGGCATAATTGTAATTCTTCACAGGCTGTGTCCTGTGTCTATAAATAGTGAACAGTATTCCTTTACTGTTCAGGCATTCTTGTAATTGCAATCGTATCATTCGGGAACCAATCTTTGCCAAGGCAGAGGTATAAATATATTCAATGATTCAAGATATTAAGTAAATATAATATGATTCGTTTATGATTCATTTACCTTTGATACCCTTTATTTTATGTTATTTTATACAATCTATTAAAATTCAGTTACGAAGATTTAACCTTCGTAATTATATTCTCATCAACCTTCGTCCAAGGTTCATTATCCTCAAGGGAGTAATGCTTCGTGGACGAAGGACGTTAACATTTAACATTTTATGTTGCCTTGTTCTTAATTCATAGCATTTGAGAACAAGTCCCCAACAGGGCGCATGGTGCCAACCGTGCTGGTGAGCGCGTTAATGGCGAGGAGATGGGGCGGACGGTGGCCGGCGGTGAACGCGCCGGTGGCCTGGTCATGGGCGAGGGGGGAGAAGGGGCTGACAGGCGGGGCCGGCCTGCCAGAAAGGAGGCGGTCGCGGGCGCACGGGAGGGGAGCGCAGCTGACGGGTGGGGCCGGGGTGTCAGTGGGGGAGGGAGTAGCGCGGCGCGCGGGAGATGGGTCACGTGGGCCGCGAGGGACGGGAGGAGCGCGCGGGGAGAGGTGGGCTGGATCCGGCCCAGCCGAGGGGGGAGAGGTTTTCCCTTTTTCTTTTTCCATTTCTATTTCTTTTTCTTTTTCTATTTTTCTTTAATCTCCTTTTTCTTTTGAATAAACATTTATCTATGTTTCTTGGGTGTCAAAAATATTTTATGTGAGGTGCTACTAACAACCATGGTGTATGCATATGATGAATGAGAAGTCTTATGAGGTGGGGGCCTTAAGAGATAATAAGAAGGGGGGTTTAGGAGTTTTAGGGTTTCTAACCTTGGGGTAAAAACTGGGATGTTACACTAATGCACTGTCAGTCGATGAATTGTCAGGTATTCCAGAAAGGAAACATCACAAGGATGCCCAGTCCCAAGAAGAAACACAGGAGTGTTACATTGATGGATGGACTATTACTTGCACATAGTTTTAGCCTCGTCGTCACATCAGGTCCAAGAAACAAAAAGGGAAATATGGAAAAAGTCAAGAAATAACTTCAAGAAAAGCTTGCTATCAATGCAGACGTGAAGGTCATTACTTCTGTAACTGTCCTGAGAAGAGTTCACTACAGATCACCTCCGAGATGAAGCTATCTCAGTCTTCAGACATGGAATATGAAGAAAAATGCACAGAAACTTCTACCAACAACGTAAAGACAACTCCACCATGTAACTTATCAAGTCGTGCTTGCTTTGGCTGTGGTAATACCGGCCATCTTGTTAATAGTTGTCCTAAGAAAGATGTGGAGATCAATAAGGTCCAAAAGAAAAGACAACACCCTCAAACCCATGCATCAACAAAGAATAAACAACGGAAAGAGACCACATGAAGGATAAGTTATGCAGTGACAGGAACTGTTCCATATGACAATGCAGTGATTTTTGGAACACTAGTCATTCACACAACCATCGCCACCGTGTTGTATGATCCTCGTACAACACATTCTTTTATCAGTGCCCAGTTTGCAACAAAGTATGGTATCTTTAAGTGTCCCTTGAGATCAAGGAAGACCATCAGTGCACCCGAAGGAAAAATGTTAGTAAACTACATATGTCCAAATGTAAGTGTTAAAATCAATGGGATAGATTTTCTAGCTGATCTTATAGTGATAGAAACAATGGGAAAGGATGTGATTCTTGGAAAGAATTGGTTACAAAGAACTAAGGCAGTAATCCAACATACTGAGAGAACCATGTGTTTAGAAACCCCATCTGGAGAAACAATAGTAGTTGAAGACAACCGACCTCCAGCTCTGATTGGTGCATCTGACAAGGAAGAATAATATATCATTTAGCTAGAAGAAGGAGTATGTCTCACAAAAAAAATGTCAAAGTGTTGCCCCTTTCAAGATTTGTAATTGTGCTAAGTGATATATGAATAAATTTGGAGAATCTCTCGCACCTATTGTGTTTTGCCTCTTTATAAAGAGAATAAAGTGTGGTGTCATCTGCTATATGCAAACAATGTGATACTCTAGTTTCCCTAAAGTCTCATTCAAGTCTTTCTCTCAATTTGTCCTCAAAGAAATACTCTTGGATCAGAAAGATGATTTGGATATCATGCTCTAGAACCTATAAAGTTCAAAAGATCTTTGTTAAGGATTATAACACTTGTACACTCTTGCAGTATGATGAAGCTAGGAGAAACTTGAAACCATCCTTGCTCCTTGACTAATCTTATTTTGGAAATAAAAAAGTTGTGTTCACTCTTTATCTTAATGTCATTCAAGCCCCTTATGCAGTCTGCCTCACTAACTCTTTTACCCTCTGACTAGATGATGAACCCCAATGGAAATGAAGTAAATGATGCCAACGACGATATTCCTACCTTAACAACTATGAACGAGAAAAATGAGTCACAGAGATATTCGATGAATGTAGAACAAAAGGAATAGAAAAATGTTGGGATACATGATTAGTCCACCTCAACCACAAGCAAAAGCCATGAAACACATGGATACCCAAACAGAAGAATCAAGTCAGGCTCAACTATATGAGATACAGACACACAATCAACCCTCACCCCCTGTTGGACAAGCAAAGTTGACTCGCAAAGAACTCAAAGCAAGAGGTGCTTGCTACTACTGCAAAAATGAAGGACATATTATTCGTGAATGCCCCAAGAAGCGTCTAGACCGAATAAAGAAGAAAGCTGCCAAGCATGACCTAAGCAATAATTTAGAAGACTTACCATTTTATAAGTACGATGATGAAGGTCGCATGATTAGTATACATTGCGGAGCAAAGAAGTAAGGAAAGTTCCTTAAGTTTGGAGGAGTTCAATGTGAACTGAGAACCTACAAATAACCATGTATCACCTTTGTTTTCTTGCTAGCCTTCCCTAATCTCGAGGACGAGATTCTTTTTAAGAGGGGTAGATTTGTAACACTATAAAAGTCATCAAATAAAAATAATACATTTGGTTATTAATGATATTTATGGTAATTAATTTTCTTTTAAGTGTTTGTTATTTATTTGCCTTTGGAATGATTTTTTATTTCTCATAATTGATTTTTGGATATTTAATAAACATTTTTTGTTAAATAAAAATCCTAGTAAATTAATAATATAATTATTAGTCCCAAAAATAAATATTTTATTTATAAATAGTTTTGGTTTAAACATTATGAATTTTATGGTTATTCAAAAGCATATTTTGAATTAGAAAAGAAAAAAAAAGAAAAAAAAACTAACCTAACCTAGCCGGCCCACCAAGGCCCATTAAGCCGGTCGCGCCCCTCTCCTCCCTGACCTAGCCGCCACCCTGCTACTCCCCAGCCGCCGCTATCTCTCTCTCCTCGCTTCTCTCACCTCTCTCCTCCTTTCCTCTCTCTCGCGCGCGCAAAGGAGGCCGGTCAAGCCCGTGCCCGACAGCGCCCTGCCCCGACTCCAGCCGACCCCGAGAAGGCCCAGGTAGCCGCGCCCCGACTGCCGCGACCGCGACCAGGCGCCCGGCCACCGCGCCCAAGGACCGACGCGCAGGACGTCGACCCTGCATGCCGAGCCCCTGCGACCCCGATGGCCGAGCGTCCCTGCACCGTGGACCCCACCCCGCGCGCCGACGCGCCAGCCCAGCGCGCAGGCCGCGCGCACCCCGACGCCCCTCGGCCATCCGCGCAACCGCGCATCAAACGCGTCCAGGACCGAGCAGCCGCGCGACCCTGTGACGCCGTGCACCCGACCCCGCGCCCCTGTGCCTGATGCCGGCCATGCCAAAGCCCGATGCGCTGCAAGCCCGAAGACCGACGCGACAGCGCCTGCGCCCAGCACCGACCGAAGCCCGACCGAAGCCCGAAACCGAAGCCGCCACTCGTTCGTTACTCGAGTAAAGGAGCATCAATGGAGCCGTTACCCCTCCCCACGTCTTCCTCTTTGATGAATGCCATCACGCTGGCCATCATTTCCTTCCCCTGGCGCCCCTCTCTCTCCCTCTCCTCCCTCTATAAATTGGAGTCGGACCTCTCTCTTCAAGCCATCACGAGCTCACTCCTGTTGCCCCTCACTCCTCGCCGACGAACCTCCGTCCGCCGTTCATCAATTGCCGGAGTCGACGACTCCACCGCGCCCGGAACCCCTGCCCGCGTGCAGCAGCACCTCCGCTCGCCGTTGTGACTCACCGGAGACGTACCCGAAGCCCGTCCAAGCCTCGCCGATCCCGCTGTGCCTTAGCCTAGTCGCGCGCTCGAGCCGTTCACCGTCGTCCGTTCACCCAAGGTTGAAGACAACCCACTGATTTATTTTCTAAATCATGTTTTGAATCTTGCGATTTATTGTTGTAATATTGATGCGATTTGGCGATTTACGTGTATGATTTTAGAGATTCGATATATACGTGTAACCAAAATCGAACCCCACGACAACGCTTTAATATGTGTATGATTTTATAATTTTAATAAGTACGGACCTTATTCACTACCACGGTGATTTTCATACTAAAAAACGTTTAGAGATTTAAATTCGCTTTAGTGTGTAGACCGATATTGGTTAGTATTGGTATTGTATAATTTTATATAAGAAAAATAGAAGGACTACTGAGCCACGTATTTTCGGTCAAATAAAAATATAGATTTCACTAGTCATGATAAATGCATTCATAAGTATAGCACTTAATTACTTAGGATTAGTAAGATATTTATCTATGTCATAATAACCAGGAATAGGTTATTAAAAGTCCCATTTAGTAATATACAATTAATTCTTAGTATATTAATGTTAGAACAATTAAATAAACAATTTTAGTTATACGTATAAATTCTATTTAGAAAAGAAAGGAGAAAACCGAAATAGTAGAATTTATAATAATGTTAAAATGACTTAACTAGGCACTCATACTTTTCTAATAAAGAAATTGATAGTTATATTGGTAAACATAGGTTTCTTACTAAAGAATTAGATAATTTGTTTCTAACTTTAAAATGACCTTTTTAATAGATATCATATTTAACAAGCTTCCTTATAGATATTTAAGTATAGCCGTATTAAATAGAAACTTAAAAGAATATGTAGACCATATGTTACTTAATAAAAATAGAAGATAAATATATGTCCAATTAATAGATTATTTATATTTTCTTAATTAAAAGATAACAAGAGTGATTGCTTTTATAAACTAAAATGATAGTTTATACTTTTTCCTTTCAAATGATTTAGGTCATATGTTCCTAAATTGAAACTAACTATAATCAATAGATTATTTATATTTTCTCACAATTTAATAACTAGACTTACATTTCAATTTGTCCATAACTAGTAATGTAAACGTGATTAATCCGTTCATCACATTGAATTCATATTATTAATATATATCATTTAGTGGTCCCTAAAGAATAAAATAAAGAAAATTAGTGTTCATGTCCTTTTTATAATTAAAATGTTAGTTTACATATTTGTTTTGTATATAGCTTTCTTAACAAAGAATATAGGACATGTACTTTGTAATAAAAATAAAATATAGTTGTTTGTTCATTGTATCTTACATAAAAGTTCATTAAGGCATATATCATAACTTTCCGTAAATAGGTGTTTAATAATAATGATCTTTTCACATAAAACCTATTTAGACTTATATTTTAATTTGTCATAAGTGATTGGTTAACAATATTTATAATATGCTCCATAACGCTTCTAAAATTAATAACGTGATTAGTAGCCCATTAACCTTAGATATATAATATATATCTTTTCTAAAAAGTTAAAACGGTTTAATACAGTTATAACGTGTTTTATCGTCTTATAAGCCCTTAATCTTAGACATATCGCGTATGACGTTTTATCAAAAATTAAATTGGTGAACCAAATATTTGTATATTTTAATTAAGATATTTTAAGCTTATGTCTTGTTTTATAAAGTATAGATCACACATTTTTGAAAAGAATACCCTCTTAATATAACCATTACTTGCGACGTTTTTGAAAAGCAAACGCTCTTTTCGTTAAACTTTCTTTTAGCTTTACGTATGGTGAATGTTGTATGTTATTGAGTGGTGTTTGTTCTTTTTGTTTGTTTGTGTGATATTCAGTGGTTGATCTAGTAGTTAAGAATCAAGATCTATTCCTATCCGTGGAAGAACCTCAAGTTTTCAATAAGCAAGGCAAGTGGACTTCTCCCTCTGCATACTCTGTTTGATCCCAAACAATACATTTAATAAAGTTTATTCTTCGATGAATATATGCATAATTTGATAGGTTACCTATTTAGATACCCCTAACCTTTGCAACCTTACTCCTTGTTTAACCTGGGATTATGATCTAATCAAGTAGCTATGTTATTGCTACAACTTTAAATTTATGCAGTTACTCCTGTTTATGATATTAATGTTCCAAATGGTAAGATTACTTTATTGTTGTTAACCCGATGGTTAATCAAGATTATTGCATATTAATTGGAACATGGAGTGACCACCCGGGAAAACAGTGCTACTATGAGAACTATCATGGCTCTGGTCTTGGCTAAATAACTAGGGAAGTCTTATGTTGGGTGCTGGTCGTGGTCGACCGGAACGGGGGTATCTGGCAAGCGCTTATAGTTCCTGCTCAGGCAGATTAGATACGGGCATAGTTCCCAAAGCTTTACCCTGTAGTCTGGGCTATAAGTTGGTTACGGTAGGTTTACCTAATGCAGTTGACCATTTCCAGCATTTGCGTAATGAGGACTCTAGGGAGAAGCCTCGTAGTGAGACCCTGGCCATTAACCTCGGAAGTGAATACGGGTCTAGCTAACCCGGGCTAGAAGGGAATCGTGACTCATGGGTAAAGATGCGCCACCTATGCAGAGTGTAAAACTGATATATCAGTCGTGCTCACGGTTAAGAGCAGCCTAGACTCCTCACATGATAATTGAACTTGAAGATGGAAATAAATCGAGATCCGATGATCTGCCATTGGTTTGCTTAAGTGGTTTCACTTAAGTGTTTTTGATATACTCTATTACACCTTTGTTTAATGGGAATGCTTGGGATTCACACTTATTAGTAAGACATGTGTTTAATATAATGTTGACCAACTAAAATGCTTACTGCTAAACCCTAGCCTCACCTTGTTAAACTTGCATTAGTTTTTCCCCCACTTGCTGAGGCCCGACCATAAGTGAGCTCACCCTTGCTTAATTTTGATCAGAAGTTTGCAGATGAAGATTATGATGCTGAACACCATGGATGCTAGTCTAGTGATACCTTCGGTCATCTTCCTGTGGATGGATGTCCATGTTTCGCTGTACTTTGATGAATAAAGGTTAAGACATTATGTCTGTTCGAAGTGTAATATGTTAATATAATTGTTATTTACGCTTTTATGCATTGTTCTTTTGATATATTACACTTGTGACGTCAACATATGTGTGGAAATAGATCCTGGCACACATATGCTATGCACCCGGCTCTGCCCCCCAGAAACGGGTGTGACATTAAGTGCCTAACACATCACCTTGATTTAACATACAATTTTGAGTATGAGCTCAGAGTCAATGAAGAAGCAAATTGAGAATTGTAAGGATAAATTGCAAACTCTACAATCCTTGATAAACAAAGGTATGATTCTAGCACTTAGTAAATTATTTTTGGTAATAACTATGTTCTACTAAGTGCTGGGGAACTTCTCAAATCGAGAGAAATTTAAATGGAGAAGTTTTGCTCAAGCTAGACAAACCTGCACCAGCCAGAGGTGCACCGGACTGTCCGATGCCACGCTAGCGCACCTCGTGAACAGGGAGCTCTCGAGAAAAAGCGAGGGCGCCACGACTATAATTCACTGGACTATCCGATGTGCACCGAAATGTCTGGTGTTCCAACCGCGCGCCCAGCCAACGGTCGACCTCGCAATCAGCGGGCGCCACGTGTGCCCGACCAACGGTCACTAGGCTGCACCGGACTGTCCGGTGTACCATGAGACCAGAGGTTGGCAACGGTTGGCTTTGCCAAACATGGAAGGGAATCGCGCACTGTTCAATGTCCGGTGGTGCACCGGACTGTCTAGTGCGCCCACGGATAGAAGGCAATCAGAGCCTGCCTAATGGAGCTCCAATGGCTCCTAGGTCCCTTGAGGCTATAAAAGGGACACCTAGGCACATGTAGCACTACACCAAGCATCCTTTGAACATCCTAAGACACCGAGGCACTGCGATCACGCTAGAGCTTTGATAGTTTGATATTTGAGCAACGATTTAAGTTGTAATTCTGTTGTGTTGTTTCTTCTACTCCTCTCTCAACTTGTGAGCGTGTGTTTCTGCGATTTTTGTCTCTTGTGGGTGTTTCTACTCCCCCTTACTCTTGAGTTTATTTGAGATCAAATTGAGTAAGGCATGAGAGAGTCCAAATTGTGGAGATTTTTCACAATGGGGTAAACTTGAGATAAGAAAGAAAACCGTGGTATTCAAGTTGATCTTTAGATCACTTGAGAGGGGTTGAGTGCAACCCTCTTCCATTGGTACGCCGCAACGTGAAGTAGGCAAGCATTTTACGCTTGACCGAACCACGGGATAAAAATCACCGTGCCACCCGTCTATTTCACTTCACTGTGATTCTATTCTTTCTAGCACGTCTCTTCACTTATAATATTGATCTAAGTTTAACACTCATCTTGTGAGAGCAATTAAGTGAAGAAGTCCTCTCTTCTCTCGCTCTTCATTCGAATTTGGTTTTGATTTTACTAATCCACTTTAGACCAAGTTTGTTTTTGTTGAGCTGTTTTTACAGGATCACCTATTCACCCCCCTCTAGGTGCTCTCAATAACGACCCACTCAAATAAACCAATAAATCCTGAACATATAAAGGCCATTTTAGAAACATCTTCCTCGGCCATAAATTTTGATTATATTTGGCATTACCATCAAGAAAACTAATAACTCTATTCTCTGATGCATTATTAATCAAAATGTTGGCTATAGCCATAGGATATTCATCTTTAGTACTTGCTCTATTTAAATTATGAAAATTGATGCATACTCTGAGCTTACCAGAACCTTTCTTCTCCACCGGTATAATGTTAGAAACCCAATCATCATATCTATAGGGTCTAATAATGTTAGCGTTTATAAGCCAATGGATTTTATCTTTAATCCTAGGGATTAAATCTAGACAAAATGGTCTTGATCTTTGCTTAAATGGCCTGAAACTCGGCTTCATAGGCAATCGATGCTCTACTAGCTCTTGGCTTAGTCCTGCTATCTCAGTATAACTCCAAGGAAAGCAATGAGAGTAAACTTTTAATAACTCGATCATTTCATCCCTAGGATTGGATTTCAGGTTCTCGTTTACAAAAGTCGGTCTTGGAGTGCTACCATCATCTATGTCAACTTCATCCAAAGGATCGGTTGATGTAAACCCCTATCCTAACTTGTACAAATCCCTAAACTTCTCTATTGTGCTTATGTTAGAGGAGGTCGTGGCTCTGTGTGTGGCTACAGACTATCCAGACATGGGGTTCGGACCATCCGCGAGACTGGCTACGCACTACGGCCCTCTCTACGAGAGAGGTTGTGCACTACAGACTTCTCTACTCGACTCTAGACTGTCTGGTCTTGGGGCCCAGACTGTCCACAACCTGACATGTCTTTTCGAATGTATGCATCATTATTCACTTATGATTAGCCAATTTTCCATCGGCTCTAACATTATAGGAGTGAAGCCTTCCTTGCATACACTTATGAATTGGTAACCTGAAAATCAACTCATGTCAAACATTTTGTAGTCTCATAACTCCAAAGTATAGGGGCATTAGCCATAGCAATGCAAGTTGATGAGTCTGCATGTACTGTTTCTATTTCATCACCCACCCATTGTATTAACATTTGATGTAAAGTAGATGGTCACATTGATTGTCATGGATCCAATCTCTGCCTAAGATAACATTATAATTTCCCTCTACTTTAGCGACGAAGAAGGCAACAACGAGGGTCTTTGTCCCGATGGTTAATTCAATGGACGTGATACCCTTCACCTCGATTGGACTATTGCTCCCAACACCGTTGAGCATCATATTGGTCCTGATCAGTTTGTTATCTTGCTTACCTAGCTTCAGGTGCAAGGAGTAAGGCGTTAAATTGATGACCGCTCCTCCATCAATCAGCATCGTAGAAATTGGTGTCCCATTGATGTGGTCGCGCACATAGAGCTGCTTTAAATGGTTGACCGATTTTTTGGGTTTGATGAAGACCATTTATTTAGGACCAAAATGAAACTGAGCAACACAAGTTTATCATCACCGATAATAGTATAATCGGTCGAAAAAGTAGTTACATTAACCTCCATACCTACATGCTCTAGCGAGGCTTCATAATCCACCATCTCATCCCCCAATAGATCATCTCGTTGCTATCTTGGTCCATGGCAACTAGCAAGTCCTTGGGAGCTTCCTGGTGGTACGTGGACGTCCGTATGCTGGGTACGGAATGTCCGCCTTGGAGCTGGACGGTCCGACTGGTGAGGTCGGATGGTTCGTTGTACCAGCATGAACCTGTACAATTGTATTTGTAGTTTGATTTTTATGGCTTCTTGTTCATTTGTGTTAATCTCAGTGGCCTTTGGTCTCCATCTTTTCTGTGGTGGCATGAACTATGGATGCGTATCATTAAATATCTTTTCCGCCTATTTTCCCCTATTTTCTCTCTCTTAGGCGCTGTAATTTGCGTTTTTGAGAGCGTGTTAGCGCCGACGGACACCATAGAGGCATGAAGTACTTTGGGTCAGACATTTTGCTAGTAGCTCCTAAGTCATTGTCCTCATTTGTTTGGCCGATTTACCAAAAAATCATCGATCGTTCACTATTGCCATGTATGACGACATCTGTTGCGACTATTTTAACGACATTTCCATTTGTAGTTCTTTTGACATTGGTATCTACAATTGTGGACAATTTCTCCCTATGCCCCCTGTCAGATTGGTCGGTCTTTGTGGCTGAGCATTCCAACAATCTTGTTGGGCCTGTGTCTGCTGACTGGATCAAGGAGGGCTCAATCGGTCTTATACTGGTGGCGCTAATCTGTCAAACAAAAAGGTTTGGGTGCCCCCGAGCTGGGTGCTATGGCATCCCATAAGGATATGGTGGCATTCCCCACATCTGATTTGGTGTATATGGCGGGCGTGGGTATGCATAGGTAGGTGGATAAGCTGGTGGATATATATACATACATTGAGATGGAGGTGTCCATGCTGGTGTTTTTGGTGCTAGTTTGACAATGTTTGGTGTCGATTTATTCAGCCATGATTAGTGAGATGACCCAGTTGTTTTTTCCTGTCTCGCCTGGGTAGGCGAGCAAGGTTGCTTTGCTAGCCGATCGTGGTGACCGGCACGTTTGTTGGCATATTTGGACAATAATTGATCAAAAGCTGGGTCAACTTTAATCAGCCGACCAGGTGCCTTTTATGAATTTTGCTTCCACATATATATTTAGGTCGTCATGGCTTAAAGGTACACAACCATTGTTGTCCGTAGATGTTGTCGAATTGTTTGCGAGAACTACACGGACTATCCGTCGATGATCCGAACCATCCGCGCTGACCAGCCGGACCGTTCGCGATGCGTAGAACATGGAACTTAGCTTAATCACATGTCTGCCTTTGCCCCCCCCAGCATTGTGAGACCTAATGGTGATCTTTAATACCATCTGGGGTCTTCTTAGCAACAACTTCCCTCCTATAGATTTTTGTGTTTTCGACGAAGCTCGAGAGTCACTGATGATGATGATGATGATGCCCTTGCTTTTGTCTTTATCAGACACATTTGACCGAACCAAGACCTTTTTATCACTAAAATGCATTACATTGATAAGGAAAGACTGCTTGTCCACCTGCATTTCTTGGACATTCATCCGATTTTCATTAATGGACGATTGTACCTGCCTACGAAACACATTACAATCATTAGTGGAATGAGAAAAGAAGTTATGCCACTTACAATAAGCATGTTGATTGATCTCGTCAGCAGATAGGATATTATGATTTATTTTAATATTGCTACTTTTGAGTAATCCATCAAATATTTTATCACATTTAGCAACATTGAAGGTAAACTTTGCTGACCAGTTGTAAATACGAGCAAGTTAGTTGTAAATAGGAGCAAGCTGGTAGTTTCGCTTTCGCTTACCAAACTAATTCGACAACATACAGTTCTGGAGACTCATCTTTTGAACTACCTTCATCACACTCAACTATGTGAACATTGTGGCGAGTCCCCTTAGATGTATCTTTACTTTGGCTCTCACAAACTGAAGCCCTCTAACGTAACTGAGCTAGTGTCAAATTGAACGCCTTCTAGTTTAATATGACTACATCCCATTAAAACCTAGCCCAACAAATTGTATCTCTTCAACACTAATTTGGAAATATCTGTTTCTAGTGTCCCAGAATCTCCGGACATAATCGTTAACTCAGTCATCCTGTCCCTATCCCAAGGCTGCTAATCTACCGGATCTAATTCATACTCTCCAGAGCAAAAATGGCCATGGAACTTTAGTTCTAATTCTCCACATGAGTAGACAGAATTTGGTGGCAGGGTGGCATACCATGCAAAACTAGTACCAGTTAGAGATAGTGAAAACAAGCGAACAATGAAACCCTCCCTATCGGCCAATTCTCCCAAATGTGCTAGGAACTGGACTACGTGCTCATGCGTGCTTTTGCCCTAGTCACCCGAAAATTTTGAAAATTCAGGTATCCTTCTCCCCTGGGAATATGGGTCATCGTCAAATCTGCTATCACAGGGTTTCCAATATGACTGCCCAACTTGGATCATGCTAACTCCGAGTTTGTCTCGGAATGCCCTAGCTATTTCCTCCCTTACTATGTCAATAGCGGTCAGTGGTAATCGACTATCCCTTTGGCCTAACAGTGTGGGCGCTTTTGTTTTGTTATGTCATCCCCTTGCTCATGGGGTTTGGGTTCTGTGGGACACCTCATAATGTGTGTTAAATCTTTTTGGCCTTCTAGGGGCCAAAAAGTTCGTGGGGCCATGCCATCATTTTGAGGAGCTGTGGGAGGTAAGGGGAAGCTTGGCTAAGGTGGGTATAAGGATTGTTGGTAATAACCTGCATCCTATTATGCGTACCCCGCGACGGATGGTCCGGTATGATGCATGGACTGTTCGGATGTGTACTCGGACGGTCCGGCATGATATGCAGATGGTCCGAGCGTGTCTGTTAGCCCTTGTGCGAAGTACGGTGGTCCTAACGTGGATCTCAATGGCTCGTCCCAGAAGACGGGGTCAATCGCCGCTGGGCTGGACGATTCGAGTTTAGGCCCGGACGGTCCGACTGTGCGCAGACTTGTGGGTTCATCCCAGATTGGTGGAGGAGACTATGGTTGCTTGGTATAGGAGTTCATTAGCAAACCATACAATGGTAGGGTTGTGAACACCCATTTGTAGCCGATGAATTTTGTGTATCGTTCCTAGAATCAACATCATATTATGGAAAATTGGGAACAATATAATTTTCAAACGCATGCGCTAGTCTCCTATAATCCTCTTGCATGCCCCCTATTATTTGTTGCATTTGCTCTCTCTGTTCATCTATGTAAAATCTAAGAGATTGAACGTCGTATGTTTTACTTACATTGGGGGCAGGTACAGTAGGTCGGAGCGATGCGAGGTTAGTCTCCCGTTACCGGACAACTTTCTGATGCCTGTCCACCTTGAAATTGGCCAGGTACTTCGCCTCGCCCTCATGATCAATTGTTTCTTGTTCTCCTCGGATTCCTACTGATCTCCAGTCGCCAATGATGTTGCTTGGGGTGATGTCAGAGTGATCTTTTGAACCGACCATATGGGGCCGATCTTTGCTAGGTCACACCTCTCATCCCCAATGGAGTTGCCAAAAAGTATGTTGGCTCTAATTCGGGGCCAAACACCAGGGGTTGTACCGCTTGACTGTGCTCTCCGCAGCGGCGCAGATGGTCTTCAGCATGGGGCCTAATGATTTGTGACCCTGCGGCAGGAGCGGATCTCCTCTGCTCACTTGCCAGACGGTCCATGCTATGTGTCGGATGGTTCGCGTGTGCGCAGAGGGTCAAAGAACCTGAGAACTCACCCTTGTGAGGGAACCTATCAGGGAGGAGAGTTCTAGTGGTGCCCCTGGATCGGCAGGCTACCCAGGACGTCTCTAGACGACATAGAGTCACAAAGGAATGAAGAATTGAGGTTGGGGGAAAGCTAAGCTAGGTCTAAGATATGCCTACTCCTAATGCAACGAAGAATAAAGATAATAAAGTAGATTGATTGATTGGTTCGATTGGTGATGCGCGCAATCAGTTTTACCCATCATATATATACGGGAATTCTGGACTCGTTTCTAGGTGTTCTCCAACAGAATCTGTGTACTTAGTTGGATAAACACGCACAAAAAAGGGAAACCTCGTCTGATCTGATCTAATCATGGATCGTCCGAGCTAACCCGCGGACCGTCCAGGGCATGGGTTGCCTAGACCACATGGCCGAACTGTCCGGCCTTTTCCAGGTGTCAAATATGATGCTCAACAATATGTAAACTTGGCAATGAAAATAATTTGATTTGGTACTAAACTAGAATTGTTTTTTTGGAACGGAGATACTATATAATTTCTATCAACTATTTCCATTGTTGCCATAAATATGTGGTTTTGAAATAAAAACTTTTGTTTTTTTCTCAACAAGATTAAGGACCTCTTTAGCAGGGTTTTAGCTTTTGAAAAAATAACTTTGGTTGTAGCGTCTCCATGCGAGCAACTTTTTTGGAAGAGCCAAAGCTATTATAAAAAACCATTTGGCAACATGACTTATAGTCTAATTTCCAAAACAAAAAACCATGTCTAGTTAATTTTTATATATTCAATAAAATTATAGCCAATCTTAAATATACAATCTTCTTTTTCAATGATACTCGGCACCGTGACACCTTTGCCTGCAAATTCTTTATGAGCTTCATTGAGTCTCTAAGCAGTCCAACACGACCAAGGAAAAGGAGGTCCATCATAAGACCAAAGTACTTAGCCTTGGGCTCAATATTGTAGAACCTAACCATCCTATCAAAACACTAACAGCATTTAAGCACCAAGCCTCCGTGGGCACAGGAGCTCAGGATGCAGATGAGAGTCGTCTCATTTGTTTGAGGTCCATTCTTCTCCATCTCCATGAGCAAATCAAGGGCCTTATAGTTGTACGCCTGTACCCATGCAATCCATAGTCGTTGATCATTGAGTTCTGGGATGCAACACTCCTTTCGGTCATCAAATAAAATATCTCCTTTGTTGTCCCCATTACCCCACACTTGGCATACATTGTCAGCGTAGCAGTAAGAAGTAGTACATTAGGAAGAAGTCTCTCCCACCTCTCACGAACCAAGCAATGCACCCCCACCTTCCCCTCTCGAGATCACTCAGGTTTCCACAGGATACCAAAACCCTCACAAATGTCTTGTCATTTGTTTTTCTTTCCCCCCACAGCCATCATTGCATCAAACAGATTCAAACACTCAAGCTAGTCTTTCACCTTCGCGTATAGCGCAAGAAGCCAAGAACAACATTCTATGACACCGTGATCCTTGTTAACATGCTATCGAAAACCATTCTTGCCATCTCATTGTCCCCAGTCTAGGCATAGCCATCCAGCATCGAGTTCGAAGACACAATATCCCTCACATGCATTACATCAAACAGCTTCTTGGCACTCTCCATGTCCCCAGTATACTTAGCAATCATTGAGGTGAGACCTAGCCAACGATGCCTGCCACCAAATGTCCTACGCCATGACCACTTCCCCCGCCGCCCAATCCGGCAAATCTGGCGGCCACGTTCGCCATGGCAGTGTTACGTAAGTGAACCTAGTGGAAGGATTTCGGAAGAACATAGGTAGTAGCTAAGGAGAGCAGGTAAATTGTTCAGAAGCAAGTTCATATGTTCTCTCTTGTTACCCTCTCTCTCTCCTTTCCGGTATTATATATATATACTTGGCACGCACGATGATGCTCAGCACCATTCTGGCGCACTAAGCCGCACATTCGCCCGACGGGCCCTATTACTCCTGCGAGGCCTAGGTTCCTTTGCGTCTGTAGCCTTCGTGCCATTCTCCTCGTCCTTCTGGTTTAGCATGGCCACCTCCTTCGCCGCCTGCTCATCATGTACATCAGTAGTGGTAGCAGTAGTGCTCACATTCCCCCTGGAAGAAAACCTGCTTGACCCCAAGCACACACGCTTGGAAATGATTGATGAAGAGCTGTGTAATCTTCCCATGTTGCCAAGGACACTTGCATGCCAGACCATGTGATCAAGACTTGAAGACATCCGGCTGAATCCAGACACCTGCAAAGAACCAGTTCTGGCACTTGAAGGCCATCCAACCTCACTGGTAATTGAGCAATAGGAGTAGTAGGTGGGACCACATGCTTCAACTGTTAGAAATATAGGCATTTTCCATATCATTTTAATTTCATAAATTAACATTATGATGATGACATATAAAATATGTTTAATCATAGAAATCACTATCTCAAATATATCCATAACAATATGGATCAAGAGAACATAAAGCATATGAATCATATAAATATAATAAGCATATAAACATGGAACATGTATTATTATGGAATAACTGAAAATAAACAGATAGCAACATGAACAGCATAACTGTAAAATTAAGACAAACATATTTATCATATTACTAGTATGATCAGGCATCAGACATGTCATGATATAATACGACAAAACAGATTGGATAAATTTATGGCTATAAATAAAACAGCAGGTATGAACATATATAATTTGCAGAATGTAAAATAGTAAGGAGATGAATTGATCATACCCTCTCATGCGCTCCGAGGATCTAGATCCTTGTCCAACTTCACTTGTCATGTCACCAGGAAGAAGACGTTTTGGGCAGTCGCGTAGACGCTCCCCAAAAACCTAATTGCCGATCCCTCGTGCAAGGTCTCGAACAGGAAGGGCTCCGGAGGCACCTGCCCTCCCGCTTCTCTGTGCGCGCAGAGTGACGAGATGGAAATACCCTCACTCGGCGGCTGGACTGTGATTCTGAAAGTGGTTTTTCGCGTGTACCGAGTGACAGGGGTGCTCCTCTATTTAACCTCTCGCAGAGGGAAGCTGAAGGAGAAAGGTCGTCGAGTCACGCCAAGAGTCGGTCAGCTCTCGCTGAGTCATGCCATGAGTCGGCCAGCACTCGCCGAGTCACGCCATGAGTCGGTCAGCTGAAGGAGAAGGGTCACTCGGCTGGCTGACGAAGAGACAGGGTCACTCGGCTCACGAAGAGACAGGCAACTGAAAGGTTAACGTGGTTAGTGAGTGCTAAAAATTAACACAACCACACCACGCCCGCTCGCCTGCCTGCCTGCCTGCCTTGCCTCGCCACGCCCGGCCCGGCCGGCGGCGGCGGCGCGCGCGCGCGCGTGTGGCACGCCCTTGTCCATTTCTTGACTTCTCAAGTTAAGTGGAATAAATCCCACCATATAAGTCAAGCCAAAAGACCCTTGGACTTCCAATGTGGTACTATTGGTATTCTCCACCATTACACACCTTAGAGTTTATTCAATAAATGGGCCAAGCCCATAAAAGATCCAACAATGCCCACCAAACTCTAGGGTTTGTAATTATGAAGTATCAGAATCACAATCCTTTGATATACCAGTGTTTCGATGGAGACTGTTAAGTTGAACATCCATCTAGAATAAGAGTTTCACTCATTCACAACTGAACAATGGACTATGCCTTGAATTGACAATTTTGTGCGAAATAAGATTCACTCAAATCCTTTGTTGATACTAGGCTGCAAAAGGGTATTCCCGCTGTTTAGAAGCATATAAGTCACACTTCAGTGCCTTTCATGAGTATTTAGGGATTACCCAAGTCCCATAGACTGTGACCAGCAGTCTGACTCATATAGGTGTATTCCTCAAAAGATGTTCTGTAGGACAACATCTCACCTTTATAAGACTCTTGGAATACATTAAGGTAAAAACCATCCTGCCTTACAGATAGGAAAGATGTGCATCAGAAATGAGTTAAGGGAGGGATCTTTCCTCACAACCTACTCATAGCTTGTTTCTCCACTCTACTTCATGGGATCTCCGATCACATAGAGCAGGTTACCACTGGAGTAGATTTACATGGGCCTCATACCCATTTCCCTCGATGCACTTTCTATCACATTGCGTGATAGACCCTTAGTGAATTGATCTGCCAGATTATTCGATGTGTGGACATAATCCACAGTTATAACTTCGGAGTTTTTCAACTTTCTGACATATTTCAATCTCCTCTTAACATGCCTTGTAGACTTCATGTTATTCCTAGAACTGTTAACCTTTGTAATCACAGTTTGATTGTCATAGTTCATGGAAATAGCCGGTATCGGTTTTTCAACTACCGGTAAGTCCAAGGAAATCACGAAGCCACTCGGCCTCAGCCCTAGCAGTGTCTAATGCTGCGAGTTCTGCTTCCATTGTAGACTTCGTTAAGATAGTCTGCTTGCAAGACTTCCAGGAAACAGCGCCACCTCCAAACAGAAACACATATCCGCTTGTGGCATAAAGCTCATCAGCATCAGAAATCCAGTTGGCATCACAATAGCCTTCCAGCACTTTTGGGTTTCCGGTATAATGAATACCGTATGTCATAGTACCTTTCAAATACCGCAACACTCTCTCAAGAGCACGCCAGTGATCATCTCCTGGTTTCGACACAAACTGACTTAGCTTACTCACAGCATAAGAGATGTCTGGCCTTGTTGCACTTGCAAGATACATGAGCGAGCCAATGATCTGGGAGTATGTCAATTGATCCCTTGCTATTCTCCGATTCTTTCTTAATAGCACACTAGGGTCATAAGGTGTTGGAGCAGGATCACAGTCACTAAAACCAAAGCGACTCAATACCTTTTCCACATAATGGGATTGTAACAAAGTTACCCCACCATCAGCTTCTCTAACAAGCTTGATGTTTAGAATGACATCAGCTTCTCCCAAATCTTTCATTTCGAAATTGCTCGATAAAAGATTTTTAACTTCCTCAATCACATTGAGATTTGATCCAAAGATCAAGATGTCATCAACATAAAGGCACAGCATAACAGACTCACCCCCACCATACCGATAGTATACACACGTGTCAGATTCATTTACAACAAATCCAGCTGCTGTAAGAGTATTATCAAACTTTTCATGCCATTGCTTAGGTGCTTGTTTTAGGCCATACAATGATTTTATCAACCTGCACACCTTGTTCTCTTGACCATCCGCAATGAACCCTTCTGGCTGATCCATATAGATCTCCTCATCCAACTCTCCATTTAGGAAAGTTGTCTTAACATCCATCTGATGAATGATAAAACCATAAGAGGCTGCCACGGCTATTAATGTGCGAATTGTAGTCAATCGAGCCACTGGTGAGTAGGTATCAAAGAAATCTTCACCCTCCTTTTGGGTATATCCTTTGGCCACAAGCCTTGCCTTGTACCTCTCGATTGTACCATCAGGCCTAAGCTTTTTCTTGAAGATCCATTTGCAACCTATAGGTTGACAACCATAAGGACGGTCAACGACCTCCCAAGTTCCATTAGACATAATAGATTCCATCTCACTCCTTACTGCTTCCTTCCATAAGTCAGCATCAGGAGAGGAATATGCCTCACTAATGGTAGTTGGTGTGTCTTCCGCAAGGTACACTATAAAGTCATTACCAAAGGATTTTGCAACCCTCTGTCTCTTGCTCTTTCGAGTGACTATAGTGTCATCCTCCTCAGGGATGTGCACGTGAGAATCATCAGCATGATCTATAGGAATCGACAGTTCGTGCTCATGGGGAATTATAGTCTCATGACTTGTATCACTAGGTGTATTCTTCATGGGAAACTCATTCTCAAAAAATGTTGCGTCTCTTGACTCCATGATAGTATCAACATACATATCAGGCACATCAGATTTTATAATTAAGAACCTATACCCAGTGCTGTGAAAAGAGTGCCTAAGGAATATACAGTCAACAGTTTTAGGCCCAAGTTTACGCTTTTTGTTGATTGGCACATTCACTTTAGCCAAGCAACCCCAAGTGCGTAAATACGAGAGATTTACTCTTCTCTTTTCCCATTCCTCAAATGGAGTGATCTCTTTGTTCTTTGTTGGAACTCTATTCAGGACATGACATGCTGTCAAAATCGCCTCACCCCACCATGCCTTGGATAATCCCGCTGTACTCAACATGGCATTCACCAAATCTGTTAGAGTGCGGTTTTTCCTTTCAGCAATCCCATTGGATTGTGGTGAGAATGGCGGTGTCCTCTCATGAATAATACCATGTTCCACGCAGAACTCATCGAACACATTAGAGAAATATTCTCCACCTCGATCAGACCTTAACCGTTTTATTTTCCTCTCAAGTTGGTTCTCAACTTCAGCTTTATAGGCCTTAAAATAATTGAACGCTTCATCTTTTGTTTTTAAGAGATACACATAACAAAATCTAGTGGAGTCATCTATAAAAGTGAGAAAGTATCTTTTACCACCTTTGGTCAAAATTCCATTCATCTCGCACAGATCAGAATGAACAAGTTCTAGAGGTGCCAAACTCCTCGCCTCAGCAGCCTTGTGAGGCTTGCGGGGTTGTTTTGATTCAACACACACATGGCACTTAGACTTTTTGACCAAGTTAAATTTAGGAATTAAATTTAGATTTGCTAACCGCATAAGACAGCCAAAGCTTGCATGACAAAAACGTGAATGCCATAAATCTGACTCATCAGAAAAATGAACAGAATTCACCAGTTTATTACACACATCATGCAGTGATAAACGGAACAAGCCTCCGCAGTCATATCCTTTACCAACAAAAGTACCATGTTTCGACACAACACATTTATTAGACTCAAGAACAACTTTGTATCCATCTCGACATAGCATAGAAGCGCTAACGAGATTCTTCTTGATAGAGGGCACATGCTGCACGCTCTTCAATGGCACCGTCTTTCCCGAAGTAAACTTCAGAATGACCGTACCAACACCAAGAACATGAGCACGCGACCCATTTCCCATTAACAAGGCGCCAGACCTCCCGACCTGATAGGAGGAGAACATAGAGGCATCAGCACACACATGAATATTTGCACCACTGTCCATCCACCACTCAGGTGAATTACAAACTGAGAGAACAAATGGTAAAGAATTACCATACCCAGATGTTCCTTCTCCAGTTTCAGTGGTTACAACATTAGCTGATTTCTTGTCCTGTGTGAACTTGCGATCAGGGCACTCTCTAGCCCAGTGTTGATCACTGCCACAGACAAAGCATCCTCCCTTTCCCTTGTTATTGTTGTTCTTCTTTTTAAACTGTGCTGTTTGAACAGGTTTATTCGCGTTCTCTGGTTTGTTCTGGTTTTTCTTCTTGTTAAACTTGCGGAAGTTTCTCTTCTGCACCACATTAGCAGTAGAGGTCTCAACACCTTTTCCATTGTCCTTTGTTCTAGCTCTTTCCTCAACATCAAGAGTACCAATGAGCTCTTCCACATTGAACTCTTGTCTCTTATGTTTGAGAGAGGTAGCAAAGTCCTTCCAAGAAGGTGGCAACTTGACGATTATACCGCCAGCCACAAACTTGTCAGGCAAAGGACAAGGAAAAAGTTCGAGTTCCTTAGCTAGTGCCTGAAACTCATGAGCATGTTCCACTACAGATCGGTTCTCAACCATCTTGTAGTCATACAACTGCTCCATGAGATATAGCTCGCTACCAGCGTCAGTAACTCTAAACTTTCCAACAAGTGCATCCCACAGCTCTTTCCCTGTAGGAAGGATGATATAGCTTTTCTGGAATTTTGTGTCAAGTGCGCTAATCACTGCTCCTCGAAAGAGGTTGTCATCAGCCTTAAACTTAGCCTCATCCTCAGGAGGTAAGTTGGCAGGCTTGCCCTCAGCGGCATAATAACATGACATTGCAGTTAGCCACAACTCCATCTTAGCTTTCCATATCAAGAAGTTTTTACCATCAAAAGGATAAGGCTTTAGCATAGCAGCAAAACCTCTGATAGAAAAATGTCTAACATTAGGTTTTTGGATTGTTAGAAATATAGGCATTTTCCATATCATTTTAATTCCATAAATTAACATTATGATGATGACATATAAAATATGTTTAATCATAGAAATCACTATCTCAAATATATCCATAACAATATGGATCAAGAGAACATAAAGCATATGAATCATATAAATATAATAAGCATATAAACATGGAACATGTATTATTATGGAACAAATGAAAATAAACAGATAGCAACATGAACATCATAACTGTAAAATTAAGACAAACAGATTTATCATATTACTAGTATGATCAGGCATCAGACATGTCATGATATAATACGACAAAACAGATTGGATAAATTTATGGCTATAAATAAAACAGCAGGTATGAACATATATAATTTGCAGAATGTAAAATAGTAAGGAGATGAATTGATCATACCCTCCCATGCGCTCCGAGGATCTAGATCCTTGTCCAACTTTACTTGTCATGTCACCAGGAAGAAGACGTTTTAGGCAGTCACGTAGACGCTCCCCAAAAACCTAATTGCCGATCCCTCGTGCAAGGTCTCGAACGACAAGGGCTCCGGAGGCACCTGCTCTCTCGCTTCTCTGTGCGCGCAGAGTCACGTGATGGAAATACCCTCACTCGGCGACTGGACTGTGATTCTGAAAGTGGTTTTTCGCGTGTACCGAGTGACAGGGGTGCTCCTCTATTTAACCTCTCGCAGAGGGAAGCTGAAGGAGAAAGGTCGCCGAGTCACGTCAAGAGTCGGTCAGCTCTCGCCGAGTCATGCCATGAGTCGGCCAGCACTCGCCGAGTCACGCCATGAGTCGGTCAGCTGAAGGAGAAGGGTCACTCGGCTGGCTGACGAAGAGACAGGGTCACTCGGCTGACGAAGAGACAGGCAACTGAAAGGTTAACGTGGTTAGTGAGTGCTAAAAATTAACACAACCACACCACGCCCGCTCGTCTGCCTCGCCTCGCCACGCCACGCCACGCCCCGCCCGGCCCGGCCGGCGGCGGCGTCGCGCGCGCGCGTGGCACGCCCTTGTCCATTTCTTGACTTCTCAAGTTAAGTGGAATAAATCCCACCATATAAGTCAAGCCAAAATACCCTTGGACTTCCAATGTGGTATTATTGGTATTCTCCACCATTACACACCTTAGAGTTTATTCAATAAATAGGCCAAGCCCATAAAAGATCCAACATCAACTGAGAGACATGGAACTCTGGATGGATAGCTGATGATGAGGGCAGCTCCAACTTGTATGCTATTGATCCCACTTTGGAAAGAATTTGAAAAGGACCAAAGAAATTGAAGGCAAGTTTCTGGTTGGCACGGGGCACCAAGGATGACTAGACATATGGCTGCAACTTCAAGTAAACCTTCTCACCAACCTCAAAGGACCGCTTAGATCTCTTTTTATCAGCCTGCACTTTCATCCGTTTTTGAGCTCGAGCCAAATGTTGCTTGACAAGTTCAGTCATCAACCCTTTTTCCTGAATACAATCTTGCAGCGATGGTAAAGGATAGACCGAAGAGGAATCAACACCAAAGTGCTTAGGTGCATAGCAATATAGGACTTGAAATGGTGAAAAGCCCAAAGTTGAATGCCAGCTAGAATTGTACCAAAACTCGGCCAAATAAATCCAATCCACCCATTTGTTAGGACAAGCATTCACAAAGCACCTAAAAAATGTTTCCAAACATTAATTAAAACGTTCGGTCTGGCCAATAGTTTGAGGGTGATAGGGAGAGCTCATGTTAAGGGACACACCGGCAAGACAAAACAAGGATTTCCAAAGCAAACTGGTGAAGATTCAGCCTTGGTCAGAAATAATAGCACTGGGCATATCATGCAGTTTATAGACATGTTGTATAAACACTTTTGCACTTTTGCCACTCCAGCAGCTGTAAATGGATGCTTCAAAGGGATAAAATGGCCAAACTTAGGAAACATATCCACCACCACTAAAACACAGCTCATTTCTCCAAACATTGGTAAACCTTCCACAAAATCAATACTTATTGTTTGCCGAGCTCCGGCTGGTATAGGCAGAGGCTGAAGGAGCCCTGGGTACCTTGTTCTGTTAGGCTTTGCTTGCAAACACACCGAACAGGACAATACAAGCTGTTGTACACTCTTTTTGAGGCCTGGCCAAGCAACCAATTGTTTGATGGGATGGTAAGTAACATGAATGCTAGAGTGCAATACCCAAATTGAAATAAGTAAAGGTGTTAGAACATTTACTGTATATGGATTTCTTCTTCTATTTGACACATGCACATATATACATATACAAAGTTACATGGAATAAATTCCTTAATAAATAGGAAATATTATATATATAATAAAAATATTTATTCATTCTGATATTTTGGTTGCGTATCTTGAAACTAAACATTGACTCCAAACTAGAATTTGAATTTCACAATAGAAATTTGAAATTTGGTTCAAATAAAAAAAGAAGAAAAGAATAGAGACGTCTTCCTGCGCCTGGGCCACCTCCTTTTGGCCCATCTCAACTCCCCTCTTGTGCGGCCCATCTTTTCGCGCGCGCGCTGCGCGGCCGAACCGAGACTGAGCCGTGGGTCCATGGGTGCGTGGGGGGTGGGGGGGGGGTGTAAATCGTCTCGTCCCTCAGCCAAGCGCCCGTAGTCGTTGACACGTGGGCCCGGGAGCACGGGACCTCCCTCTTCTCTGCTTGTAAACAGTCGCGCAAGTCGCACGGACGTCGATGACGACTGGGGTTGTTGCTGGCCGAACCGGGACCGGGACCGACTTCCTGAGGCTATAAAGTCGTAGACCTTGGGACCGTTTTCCTTCTCGCCCTCGTAACCCAGCCGCCGTCGAGAGAGAGAGTCTCCAAAGATGGAGGAAGCGACGCCACCGCCGACACCTGCGTGCTCCATCGCCCGAGCCCCGTCCTGGGTCCGGTGGAGTTCGCGGGACCTCTCAGATCGTGTCTGTGCAAGCGGGCGGGCACGAGGATTGCTAGGAATTGCTCACCCAAGCAATACTCCTCCGAGGAACCGCACCGCGTCGCGGTCGGCATCGTCGGGACTTCGTACGTCGGTATGTCGCTACCCATCCAGTTCGTACGGTCATCCGCTTTGTATAGGACCTCTTGGTGATCGATTCGGGGCGCTATTGGGCGTAGTGGCCGTGTGCCGGCGACGCGCCACCGCGGTAAGCTGGCGGCGCCGCCTGGGCATCGCCGAGGAGGAAAAGAAGGCGCGAGTGCCGTAGATTTCAGAGCGCACGGCTAAGATTTCAGAGAGAAATCTTGCAATCTGGTCTCATTGTTTATAGCACCAGCCCCTTCACATCTCATGTCCTCCTAGTCCAAAAGAAGGATGGCACGTGATGTTTTTGTGTGGATTATAGAAAACTCAATGCAATCACGATAAAAATGAGATTCCCTATTCTAGTTATAGATGAGATTTTGGATGAGTTGGCGGGCACTAAATTCTTTCAAATCTGGATTTGATATCAGGCTACCATCTGGTGTGCAAGCTACCCATACATGAACATAAAACCGCCTTCAAGACTCACCATGACTATTTTCAGTTCCAGGTCATGCCATTCGGTTTGACCAATGCCCCCACCACATTTCAGTGTCTAATGAACTCTGTTCGGAAGTTTGTGCTAGTCTTCTTGGATAACATCTTGATTTATAGTCCAACGATGGAGCAACACATTAGCCACCTCTAGCAAGTATTTTCCCAACTCAGAGCACCAGTTATATATGAAAAGGAGTAAGTGTACCAATCCTCTTTGCATTATCTCAGCCACATCATTTCCCAGGAGGGGGTTGCTACTGATCCTTCCAAAACCACAGCGATGCGTGATTGGCCCACCCCTGCAAATGCTACTAACCTACGAGGTTTTTAGGACTCACTGGGTACTATAGGAAATTCATCAAGCATTATGGCATCATTGCTAGACCAATCACTAATCTCCTCCTGAAGCAATAGTTCCTATGGTCTCCTCTGGTTGCTCAGGCTTTTATGCAGTTAAAGCAAGGCATGGTCACTACCCTGGTATTGGCTATTTTAGATTTTGCACTACAGTTCATTGTGGAAATAGATGCTTGTGAAATGGGCATTAGAGCAGTGTTTATTCAAAAAGACCAACATGTTTCTTTTCTGAGTAAAGCCTTGGGGCCGCAACACTAGAAATTGTCCATATACGAAAAGAATTCTTAGCCTTGATCATGGTAGTTGAAAGATGGAGATCTTATCTTCAAAGACAAGATTCCTAATCTAAATAGAACACTAGAGTCTGTCCTACCTTATCGAGCAAACACTACATTCTGACATGCAATACAAGGCGATGACATGGCTTATGGGCCTCCAATTTAAAGTCGTGTACAGGAAAGGGAAGGAAAATATAGTGGTCGATGCTTTTGTCTAAGCAGGTCAGTTGGCTAGCATTACCATAGTCTTAGAAGATAGACCACTTTGGGTCCAAGAAGTGTTGAACAGTTATGTTACCAACCCAGCAGCTCAGGAACTGTTAGCCTAACTAGCCATTAAATCTTCCAATGAGCATGGCTATTCTTTGTCTTAGGGCATCATATGGTATCACATCATAATCTGGGTGGCTAACAATTTTGCATTGCAAACCAAACTATTGCATACTCTACAATCCACTACACGGAGGGCAAGGCTACTTACCGTCGTATTAGCCAATTGTTTTATTGGAAGGGCCTTTAAGAAGATGTGGAGAACTTCGTGAAGCAATGTGTGGTTTGCCAACAAGCCAAACATGACCATAACCACCCGAATGGCTTGCTCAAACCTCTACCCATTCAAGAGGGTGCCTGGCAAGCTGTCACCATGGACTTTGTTGAAGGCTTACCTTCATATGAAGGTTACAACTCAATTCTCGTTGTGGATCGGTATACTAAGTCAGCACATTTCATACCCCTGAAACACCCATTCACTGCTCCTGGCGTTGCTCGTGCTGTGTTTGACAATGTGATAAAGCTCCACGGGTTGCCTAGAACCATTATCTCAGATTGAGACCGCATTTTCTTTAGTGCATTTTGGAAGGAGCTATTCACTATCTATGGCACAGGTTCGCTCCACAGCACCGCTTATCACCCACAGCGGATGGGCAGTCGGAGCGAGTAAACCA
Source organism: Zea mays (assembly GCF_902167145.1). Taxonomy (NCBI): domain Eukaryota; kingdom Viridiplantae; phylum Streptophyta; class Magnoliopsida; order Poales; family Poaceae; genus Zea; species Zea mays. The sequence goes on from NC_050096.1 coordinate 116,972,411, forward strand.
ATGCCTAGAGATGTACCTACGATGTACTATTCATGAGACTCCTAAGCATTGGAAGCAGTGGCTCTCATCAGCAGAGATTTAGTACAACTCTTGTCTCCATTCATATCTTGGTTGTTCCCCTGCAGAGCGTTGTATGGATATGAACCCAACGCCGACATGCTGCTGCATTTGACAACACCGCTGGAGTCTAAAGCTAGAACCTGGGCCATAGATCAGGATACTCACATGTAATGGCTGACAGAGAACTTGGCCAAAGCACAGAATCGCATGAGACAGCACGCCGATCGTCATCGGGTCGATCGATAATTCCAAGTGGGTGAACAAATTCTAGTCAAACTTCAACCTTCTGCTCAGACTTCCATTGTCAACCACCCGTATCCAAAACTCACGTTCAACTTCTTCGGCGCATTTGAAGTCCTACAAAGGATTGGTCCAGTTGCTTATCATCTCAAATTACTAGATAGCTATCTCATTCACCCAGTTTTCCACATTAGTCAACTGAAACCCTTTACACCTAACTACACTCTAGTCTTTTCAAATTTCAATGTGCTTGTGGACTTAAGCACGTAGGAATTGCAACCTGAACTCATCCTGGATAGACGCCTGGTGAATCGGGCACCGCCTATGGGCCCTAGTACAGGAGAGAGCACAACTTGTAAAAGAGGCAAAACCTAGACGAAAGAAGTAAGAAGAAAAATAGTGTTGGTCACTTGTTCTCAAATGCTATGAATCAAGAACAAGGCAACACAAGTGTTAATGGTTAAAAACCTTCGTCCTTCGAAACATTATCTCTTTTAGGATATAATGATCTTTGGACGAAGGTCATGAAGGACATACCTTCATCATTTTAATCAGCATGGATGTGAACAAAGACATATGAAACGCGAAGGGGATATGAATAATCATTTCAAATCATTAGACTATACAAATTCTTATTAAATAACATGAACAAACATCAACGATATTTGAACTACATTTGTACCTTCGACTTGACAGAAGGTGAAAAAGCAGGAGTGACGCGTGAATGATTACAAGTCAGCGTGAACAGTATGGGGGTACTGTTCATCTATTTATAGTCATGGGATGCATCTCGGGCAATATTACATTTGTGTCCTTAATAACTAATCATAATCATGGTACAAACTATCAGGGACTACACGGTCTTTTCCTCTTTAAGTCGATGCCACCCTTCGTCTTAAGTATGTCATCATGCCGAAGCTCTTTCGATTGTAGCTTCGACATATATCTTCATGTTGTATCTGCTTGCATGTAGTCCTGACGAAGGTGTTTTTTCTTAGAGGACCTTCGGCGGAGAAGAAGGCCCCCAACAGTAGCCCCTTCGCGGTGCTAGATCGTTTTTCGTAACGAGCTCGATCTGCCAAAAACTCGAAGGCTTCAGAATGCCGAAGGTCCGAAAAACACCTTCCCTCAGCTTGTTGCCGAGAAACGATTATAATATTCCAGGCGTCGAGCGGTCCACCATTTAGCGAGTGCAGGTGACCTGGCGGTTCGCCTTCCCCCTGCAGCACTATATAAACAGACAGGTTGGTGAGGAGTTACCACAACATTCATTGCCATTGCATTGTTGTGCTGTTAAAAAATTTAACCATAGCTGAAGCTTTCTGCATTGCGCTTTCGAGCAAACACTTCATCGTTTAAGGTTAACTTCGTCAGATGGTTTAGCTTCGCCAAACGGTAAAAACCGTCGAAATGGCCAGAGTGCGATCAACTGCAAGGCTGTCTCGTGAGGGGGACGAAACCGAGGCCACTGAAACGGCACCAATTTCAGAAGTAATGAAACGATCAGGTCTAGTTGTGGGCGACGAAGGTGCTTCTCATGCCAAAGCTGAACAGACTGTGGTTGAGGGTGAAGATGTTGAGAGTGAAGAAGACTACAACATTCTGATCCCAACGAAGCCTAGTCATCTAGATTTTGAAAAATCTACTGTGACTGAAGATTACATGCCTATGATGATGAAATTGGGCTATTTTGGAGAGGCTGAGAGTAAGCTTATTCGATTTGTTGGAGCAGAGACTACCCTAGAGCCGAAGAAGGATGAAGTTGTCGTTTTCAAGAGCTTCTTCAGAGCGGGGCTGTGATTCCCCCTTAATGAGATGATAGGGGTAGTTTTAAAAAACTTTGAAATATATCTTCATCAGCTGACTGCCAACGCTATTGTTAGGCTCGGCGTCTTTATCTGGGCCCTCCGAAACCAAGGGATGAGCCCGGATACTGGAGCTTTCTGCCGAGTGCACGAGCTGCACTATCAGACGAAGGCTAGGGCAGATGGCCTTCATGAGAATTTTGGCTGTTACAATTTTGCGTATCGAAAGGATACAAAAGCACCAGTCCTTAGCTACCGCACAAAGTGGTCAACCGGTTGGAAAAAATGAATGGTTCTATATGAAGGCTAACGAGAAAAAGAGGGAGAAGTTGATGACCATGGTCATGAGTCCACTGAGTTTGAGCTTCGGAATGACCCGACCCTTATGCAATATGCAACTGGGGTCACCCTGTTAGATGCCTGAAGTAGAATTTAGAGTGGTAGCTGAGCAGATCAGTACCAGGGACTTGGTGCAAGAATACTTGGTGAATAGAACATATCCGATGTCAAGTGGCTGGGGAATGCTGAAGAGGAAAGAAGTGGGGAAGAAGCATGAACTTGTCTGTCTTGCTTACCGTTTTAAATTTGAAAAACAATTCAAGAAGCCTTGCAAAGAATGGCTAGACATGATTGAGACCATGTACAATGAAATACTTGGGAAATATACCAAAAGGGAAGATTAACTAATGACCGCAGCCTTCGGTACTTGCCCGAAATGAAGATTGAACCGGGTGATGGAGGCCTTGAAATTTGAATATCCTGATTATAAAAGGATTAACAAAGGTGCTGAAGGGGTAAAAAGAAAAAAGAACTGTCAGCATTCTGAGCAGGCAAGCTACTAGAATGGTAAAGGAGGCTGAGAAGGCTTCAAAGAAGAGAAAATCCACTCCTGAGCCGAAGGCGGCAGTTTCGAAGAAGAGGAAGGCTGAAACTCCGGAGCCGAAGATAACTGAAGCAACAGAGGAGACTCCTTCGATGCCTCTTGCTGCCGAAATAACAGAAATTTTAAAGGTAATGACTGAATCTTTACCCATCAAGCTGCTAAGTCCTCTGGGGCCAGAACTGAGGAAACTTTTACAGAAGAAGAATGAGCCTTCAGCTACAAAGGAGAAGGCTGACGGTCAGAAAAAACGAAGAATTGTTAATGTCATGCAAGCCATTGAGCGGACACCACCGCTAGCCTCGGCATCGAAATAGCACCTATTGCAAGTGCCGAGGCTACTGCCGAAGCTGATACCTCTGCCGAAGCTGCAGCTGCTGTCGAAGCTGCCAATCTTGAAAGTACACTGTCAGGGATTGATAAAATTATTTTGGATATGGCTGCAGAAGAGACAGCTGCGGCTGCAGAGAAGGTCATGGCCGCAGTGCCTAACAAAGGAAAAAAGATTGCTGATGCCGCTTCAGAAGAAAGGGACTTTGACCTTCGGAACCTGGTGGGTCAAGAGTTGTCTGAGGCTGAAAAGGAGCTATAGAAATATGGGATATACTGTGGCTACCAGCCAGGAGCTATGCTCTTTGGTGAAATTGACGAAGGAGCCTTAGGATGCATTCGTGATCGCACCGAGGCAAAGATAATCGACACCCTATCGAAGAGTGTCGGTTTCCCGAAGCTTGAGGCTGATATTAGCGGCTACCGACGACAACATATCGTCGGCAATTTGTTTTACTCCAATTTCAAGGTAAAATTCTTTTTGCCTAAATTTCTGTTTTTCTTTGTGATGAATCAAAATTTCCTGATGTCGGCTTATTTCTACAGAGTATGTTGTTAAGTAAAGCATTGAGGATGCAACAAGACCTCGAGGATAAGAAAAATAAAATCATAATCGAGGGCTTGAAGAGTAAGATCAAGGATTACGAAGCTTCTCTAGAGAAGAAGGATTTCCTGCTTCAAGCAATCGAGGGTTCGCTCGCAGAAATTCAAGCCGAAAATGCTAGATTAAGCGAGGAGCTTCTCCAAAGTCAAACAACCTTAAAAGAAAAATCAGAGAGCTTCGAACAAGAGAAGAAAGATCTGCAAGCAAAGTATGAAGCTGTAGCTGATAAAAATACTAAGCTGCAGAAATCATTGAAGGACCTTCAGAATACATGCTTGGAATTTGGCAACCACTGCGTGCAACAGTTAAAGGGGGTCTTCAGCTCGGTTGGGGCCAGTTCTGAAGATATTGCCCCTTCGTCTGAAGACATATCCAGTACCTTCAAATATATTGAAAATGAAGTTGATGCACTCGATGAAGTGATAGCTGGGCACGATGACTTATGTGCTTTGCCAGCCTCTCGTGGCACAGCTGCTACATTCTTGAAGGCTGGATGCACGCACACGAGGACAGTAAACAGACCAACCTTCAGCCTGTCGCCATCAGATCTGATTGATATTCCTAGTGAAGCCCGAAGCATCGGAAATAGATTCATCAATCAGATTTGGGCTAAGGGTGGACGAGAGTTGGCTGGGGACGAAGCCTGAAACCTGCTTAAACCAGTACGGAACTTATACCTCTTACTTGCCTTGATTCTTATAATTACTTTTATCTTATACCATTGTTTGCCTGCAGGATAGCGGTGCCGAAGGTTGATAACCCGAAGCATACTCCGAAGGTTGCTGAGATGAAGCTTCTCTTTAAACCTTCCTGTATAGAGCTTAGGAAATATTTGCATTATCTTTGCAAAAAAATGTAATCGAGAATTAAACAGTACTGTGTATATTTGTCCATACCTTGTAATATATTTTTACCTTTTTCATTTGTGTACGAATTGCTTTGCTGTGGACGAAATTCGTATCTTTTGAGCCAAAGGCGAAAAACGCCTTCCCTTCTTTTCGTACACAACGAAGCATTTCTTTGCATAAAATGCCTGTATGTTTAAAACGAAGCTTCTTCGCATTCATCGAAGCTCTTTGTCGTCGAAGCTGGAGTATTTCTGTTCGTGCTTCATGTTATGATGATAATGATCCTACGAATGTCTAAATGAATTATGAATGCAATGAATGATGTAATGTATTGTGCAAATGAATGTCCCAAACGCACACAAAGCCACACCCAGACTCTGCATCCCCTTAGGAACGACTTTGGAGTCTTTAAGCTCTGCATTCCCTTAGTAACGACTTTGGAGCTTCTTCACCTTCTATTTCGGTGGCATTTAAGCTCTGCATCCCCTTAGGAACGACTTTGGAGTTTCTTCACTTTCTATTTCGGTGGCATTTAAGCTCTGCATCCCCTTGGGAATGACTTTGGAGCTTCTTCACCTTCTATTTTGGTGGTATTTGGCTCTGCATTCCCTTAGTAATGACTTTTGAGCTTCAGAACTTACGCTGCGCTCCCTTAGGAATGATTTTTTGCTGCTTTAGAACTTACGCTGCGCTACCTTAGGAACGACTTTTGAAGCTTCGTCACCCTTAAGGTGATTATAGCCCTGCATCCCCTTGGGGACGTCTTTTGAGCTTTTCCCTGTTTTCTTTTACACTCGATGGTACAGGTTGATATTACATATTACATTTTTGGTGGATTTTGGCCCTTGTATTGCATGGGGCTAAATAAGAATAAAAAAATACAAACTATGGCCCCATTAAAAACCTTTCTCCCCTCCTAAAAGGAAAATGGTGCCATAAGAAAATTAGAAAAAATTACATCAATTACACATAGTACAGTCGAAGCTCATCTGCGTTCCAAGATCTGGGTATGTCGTTGCCGTCCATATCCTTCAATCTGTAAGAACCAGGTCTTGACGAAGATACTACCAGAAAAGGACCTTCCCACTTCAGTTGTAACTTGCCCACTATATCTTGGTTGGCTATTCTCCGAAGCACCAAATGACCTGGCTTGATATTTTTCAATCGAACTTTCCTATCACGCCATTTTATTGTTTCGGCCTGATACTTATTGATGTGTTCTATGGCCTGAAGTCTGGTCCCTTCTATAGTGTCTTTTGTTATTTGAGAATCAGCTTCGTCCTCTGCTGAAGCTGTGGTTCTTATTGATCCTATCTTTGCTTCTTCGGGTGTTATTGCTTTGTCACCGAACAAGAGCTTGAAAGGTGTAAAACCTGTTGACCTTGAGACAGTTGTGTTATGGCTCCACACCACTTTGGTCAACTGTTCTGGCCACTTTCCTCTAGGTTGATTGAAGATTAACTTTATTATTCCTGTCATTATGATTCCATTTGCTCTCTCTACTAACTCATTTGATTCTGGATGTCTTACTGATGCAAAATGAATTTTTGTACCAATTCAGTCACAAAAATCTTTGAACGTTTCAGCATCAAATTGAGTTCCATTATCAACCGTTATTGCCTTCGGCACGCCGAAGAATATTTTGCCAAAAGAATTTTTTACTGTGGCTGAAGTTATTGTGGCTAAAGGCTTTGCTTCGATCCACTTAGAGAAATACCCACTGCCACGACGACGTATTTCAAATTTCCTTGTGCTGGTGGAAGTGGACCTAACAAATCCAAACCCCACCTTTGCAGTGGCCAAGTTGGTTGTATTAGCTGAGTTAAGAACGAAGGTTGTTTCTGGTCTTTTGCACATCTTTGACAATTTTCACATTTTTGAACCAAGTCTGTTGCATCCGAAGCTGCCTTCGGCCAGTAAAATCCTTGTCTGAAAACCTTCCCCAGCAAAGGCCTAGACCCAATATGAGACCCACATAATCCTGCATGTATTTCCTTCATCAATTCTTGACCTTCGGTTCTGGATAAACACTTGAGTAATGGAGAGCAGACTCCATATTTATATAACTCCCCTTCTATGATTATATATGGTCTTGTTCTTGCTTCCATTTTTTTATTATAAAATTCGTTATCCAAAAGACAGTTGCCTTGAAGGAAAGATATAATCTCAGTCCTCCAATCTTCACTATGTACAGGTGATATTGCGAGCACTGCCCTCTCCATGAGTTCGACTGAAGGTGCTTTTATTGTCTCAAAGAACACTTCCGAAGGTAAAGGGAGCCCCTGTGTTGCTGACTTAGCTAGTAAGGGTGTGTTTGGTTTGACTTTTGGCTTTGGCTTTTGCCCCCCTAAAAGCCAAAAGCCAACCAAAGGGCTGGATCCAGGAAGCAGCTTTTTCTAAAAGCCGACTTTCTCGTAGTGCAAATCTGAAAGCACCCTTGAACCTGCTTTTAGTGGCTTTTCAGATGGAACTGTGAAAACATATATCGAAGAATTTTTAACGACTTTTAGTGATTTCCACCAAACGATTTTTAGCTTTTTAACAGCTTACAGCCTACAGCAGCTTTTTCCACAGCTCACAGCCCACAACAACTTTTTTCACAGCCACAGCCCAACCAAACAGACCCTAAATCCGCATGCTCATTTCCCCCCTTGGAATATTTTTTTACAGAAAATCCTTCAAAGGAAGATTCCAATCTTGAGACCGCATCCAAATATTTTTCAAGCTTCGGATCCCTTGCCTTGCTACTTTTGTCTACATGACCAAAAATAACTTGAGAATCAGTTTTGAGTATTGCCCTTCTTATTCCTATTGCCTTTAGCTTCCGAAGCCCTAACAGAAGAGCTTCGTACTCGGCAATATTATTTGTACAACTAAAGTCCAGTTTTACTGGAGAGCCGTAACAGAATACCGTCCAGGCTTTGACATCTTTGGTTGCTTCTTCTCCCTAAGCCCCTGGCGTCCAATCAGCAATGAAATCTGCCAATGCCTGAGATTGAATTGAGGATCTATGTACATAATCAATGGTGAATTCATTAAGCTCCGCAGCCTATTTTCCAATTCTTCCTGTAGCTTCTCTGTTTCTCATTATGTCCTTCAGAGGTTGTGATGAAGGTACTATTATATGATATGCTTGAAAGGAATGTCGAAGCTTCCTGGAGGCCATCAACATAGCATATAATATCTTCTCCAACTCTGTGTAATTTTTCTTTAATAAACTAAGTACTTTGGAGACAAAGTATACCGGTGCTTGTTGAAAGGGAATTAGGCTTACACCTAGTCCCTAATTAATTTTGGTGGTTGAATTGCCCAACACAAATATTTGGACTAACTAGTTTACTCTAGTGCATAAGTTATACAGGTGCTAATGGTTCACACTTAGCCAATAAAAAGACAAAGTATTGGGTTCAACCAAAGAGCAAAGGGACAACCGAAGGCACCTCTGGTCTGGCGCACCGGACTGTCCGGTGTGCCACCGGACATGTCCGGTGCACCAGAGGACTCCGACTTCAAACTCGTCACCTTCGGGAAATTCCAGAGGCAACTCCGCTACAATTCACGGGACTGTCCGGTGTACACCGGACATGTCCGGTGCTCCAAGGAAGGGTGGCCTCCGGAACTCGCCAGCTTCGGGAATTCGTTTCAGCTGCTCCACTAAAATTCATCGGACTGTCCGGTGTAACAGCGGGGCAACGGCTATTTCGGCACCAATGGCTACCTGCGACGCATTAAATGCGCGCGCTGCGCGCGCAGAGGTCAGACACGCCCATGCTGGCGCACCGGACAATCTACAGTGCATGTCCGGTGCGCCACCGGACATCCAGGCGGGCCCAGAAGACAGAACTCCAACGGTCGAACCCAACGGCTTTTGGTGACGTGGTTGTCGCACCGGACATGTCCGGTGTGCACCGGACTGTCCGGTGCGCCATCGAACAGACAGCTCTACCAAACGGCTAGTTTGGTGGTTGGGGCTATAAATACCCCCAACCACCCCACATTCAAGTCATCCAAGTTTTTCACTTCCCAACTACTTACAAGAGCTCTAGCATTCAATTCTAGACACACCAAAGAGATCAAATCCTCTCCAAATTCCACACAACGCCCTAGTGATTAGAGAGAGAGATTTGCTTGTGTTCTTTCGAGCTCTTGCGCTTGGATTGCTTTCTTCTTTCTTGATTTCTTTCTTGCGATCAAAACTCACTTGTAATTGAGGCAAGAGACACCAAACTTGTGGTGGTCCTTGTGGGAACTTTGTGTTCCAAGTGATTGAGAAGAGAAAGCTCACTCGGTCCAGGGGACCGTTTGAGAGAGGGTAAGGGTTGAAAGAGACCCGACCTTTGTGGCCTCCTCAACGGGGAGTAGGTTTGAGAGAACCGAACCTCGGTAAAACAAATCCGCGTGTCTCACTCGATTATTCGCTTGCGATTTGTTTTGCACCCTCTCTCGCGGACTCTATTATATTTCTAACGCTAACCCGGCTTGTAGTTGTGATTCTTTTTGAGAATTTTAGTTTCGCCCTATTCACCCCCCCTCTAGGCGACTTTCAATTGGTATCAAAGCCCGGTGCTTCATTAGAGCCTAACCGCTCGAAGTGATGTCGGGAGATCACACCAAGAGGGAGATGGAGACCGGCGACAAGCCCACTACGAGCCAAGGGAGCACTTCATCGGAAGAGTCTCGTACCAAGAGGAAGGAGAAGAAGGACTCCTCCAAACGAAAGGAGAAAAGATCTTCCTCCTCTCACCACAAAGAGAAGAAGGAAAAATCTTCTTCTCACAAGTCTCATCGGAAAGGCGACAAGCACAAGAGGATGAGGAAAGTGGTCTACTACGAGACCGACACTTCATCAACATCGACCTCCGACTCTGATGCGCCGTCCGTAACTTCTAAACGCCAAGAGCGCAAGAAGTTTAGTAAGATCCCCTTACACTATCCTCGTACATCTAGACCTACTCCATTACTTTCCGTTCCATTAGGCAAACCACCAACCTTTGATGGCGAAGATTATGCTAGGTGGAATGATTTAATGAAATTTCATCTAACCTCACTCAACAAAAGTATATGGAATGTTGTTGAGTTTGGAGCACAGGTACCATCCGTAGGGGATGAAGACTACGATACGGACGAAGTGGCCCAAATCGAGCACTTCAACTCTCAAGCTACAACCATACTCCTCGCCTCTCTAAGCAAGGAGGAATACAACAAGGTGCAAGGGTTGAAGAATGCAAAGGAGATTTGGGACCTTCTCAAGACCGCGCACGAGGGTGATGAACTCACCAAGATCACCAAGCGGGAAACGATCGAGGGGGAGCTCGGTCGTTTTCGTCTTCGCCAAGGGGAGGAGCCACAAGATATGTACAACCGGCTCAAAACCTTGGTAAACCAAGTGCGCAACCTCGGGAGCAAGAAATGGGATGACCACGAGGTGGTTAAGGTTATTCTAAGATCTCTCATTTTCCTTAACCCCACTCAAGTTCAATTAATTCGTGGTAATCCTAGATACACACTAATGACCCCCGAGGAAGTTATCGGAAATTTTGTGAGCTTTGAATGTATGATCAAGGGCTCAAAGAAGATCAACGAGCTTGACGAACCCTCCACGTCCGAAGCACAACCGGTGGCATTTAAGGCGACAGAGGAGAAGAAGGAGGAGTCTACACCGAGTAGACAACCAATTGACGCCTCCAAGCTCGACAATGAGGAGATGGCTTTAATCATCAAAAGCTTTCGCCAAATCCTCAAGCAACGGAAGGGGAAGGACTACAAATCCCGTTCCAAGAAGGTTTGCTACAAGTGTGGTAAGCCCGGTCATTTCATTGCAAAATATCCTATATCTAGTGACAGGGGCAACGACAAGAAGGGAAAGGGGAGAGAAAAGAAGAGGTACTACAAGAAGAAGGGCGGCGATGCCCATGTTTGCCGGGAGTGGGACTCGGACGAGAGCTCCACCGACTCCTCCTCCGACGACGAGGACGCCGCCAACATCGCCGTCACCAAGGGACTCCTCTTCCCCAACGTCGGCCACAAGTGCCCCATGGCAAAGGACGGCAAAAGGAAGAAGGTTAAATCTAAATCCTCCACTAAATATGAATCCTCTAGTGATGATAATGCTAGTGATGAGGAAAATAATTTGCGTACCCTTTTTGCCGACCTAAACATGCAACAAAAGGAAAAATTAAATGAATTGATTAGTGCTATTCATGAAAAGGATGATCTCTTGGACTCTCAAGAGGACTTCCTTATTAAGGAAAACAAAAAGCATGTTAAGGTCAAAAATGCTTATGCTCTACAAGTTGAAAAATGTGAAAAATTGTCTAGTGAGCTAAGCACCTGCCGTGAGACTATTGACAACCTTAGAAATGAAAATGCTAGATTAATTGCTAAGGTCGATTCTCATGTTTGTGATGCTTCAATTCCCAATCTTAGAAATGATAATGATGATTTGCTTGCTAAGATTAAGGAATTGAACGATTCTCTTGCTAGCCTTAGAGTAGAAAATGAAAATTTGATTGCTAAGGCTAAAGATCTTGATGTTTGCAATGTTACAATTTCCAATCTTAGAGATAACAATGATATTTTGCGTGCTAAGATTGTTGAACTTAATTCTTGCAAATCCTCTACATCTACTGTTGAGCACACTTCTATTTGTACTAGATGTAGAGATGTTGATATCAATGCTATTCATGATCACATGGCTTTAATTAAACAACAAAATGATCATATAGCAATGTTAGATGCTAAAATTGCTGAGCATAACTTAGAAAATGAAAAGTTTAAATTTGCTAGAAGTATGCTCTATAATGGGAGACGCCCTGGCATCAAGGATGGCATTGGCTTCCAAAGGGGAGACAATGTCAAACTTAATGCCCCTCCTAAGAACTTGTCTAACTTTGTTAAGGGCAAGGCTCCCATGCTTCAGGATAACGAGGGTTACATTTTGTACCCTACCGGTTATCCCGAGAGCAAAATTAGAAGAACTCATTCTAGGAAGTCTCACTCTGGCCCTAACTATGCTTTTATGTATAAGGGTGAGACATCGAGCTCTAGGCAACCAACCCGTGCCAAGTTGCCTAAGAAGAAAACTCCTAATGCATCAAATGATCATGACATTTCATTTAAGACTTTTGATGCATCTTATGTGCTTACTAACAAATCCGGCAAGGTAGTTGCCAAGTTTGTTGGGGGCAAACACAAGGGCTCCAAGACTTGTGTTTGGGTACCCAAAGTTCTTGTTTCTAATGCCAAAGGACCCAAAACCGTTTGGGTACCTAAAGTCAAGAACTAAAATAGTTTTGTAGGTTTATGCATCCGGGGGCTCAAGTTGGATACTCGACAGCGGGTGCACAAACCACATGACAGGGGAAAAGAAGATGTTCTCCTCATATGAGAAAAACCAAGATCCCCAACGAGCTATCACATTCGGGGATGGAAATCAAGGTTTGGTCAAAGGATTGGGTAAACTTGCTATATCACCTGACCACACTATTTCCAATGTTTTTCTTGTAGATTCTTTAGATTACAATTTGCTTTCCGTATCTCAATTATGTCAAATGGGCTACAACTGTCTCTTTACTGATGTAGGTGTCACTGTCTTTAGAAGAAGTGATGATTCAATAGCATTTAAGGGTGTGTTAGAGGGTCAGCTATACTTGGTAGATTTTGATAGAGCTGAACTCGACACATGCTTAATTGCTAAGACTAACATGGGTTGGCTCTGGCATCGCCGACTAGCCCACGTTGGGATGAAGAATCTTCATAAGCTTCTAAAGGGAGAGCACATTTTAGGACTAACAAATGTTCATTTTGAGAAAGACAGGATTTGTAGCGCATGCCAAGCAGGAAAGCAAGTTGGGACTCATCATCCACACAAGAACATCATGACTAGTGACAGGCCACTGGAGCTCCTACACATGGACCTATTCGGCCCGATCGCTTACATAAGCATCGGCGGGAGTAAGTACTGTCTAGTTATTGTGGATGATTATTCTCGCTTCACTTGGGTGTTCTTTTTGCAGGAAAAATCTCATACCCAAGAGACCTTAAAGGGATTCTTGAGACGGGCTCAAAATGAGTTCAGCTTAAGGATCAAGAAAATAAGAAGCGACAACGGGACGGAGTTCAAGAACTCTCAAATTGAAGGCTTCCTTGAGGAGGAGGGCATCAAGCATGAGTTCTCTTCTCCCTACACTCCACAACAAAATGGTGTAGTAGAGAGGAAGAATCGAACTCTATTGGACATGGCAAGAACCTTGCTTGATGAGTACAAGACACCGGATCGGTTTTGGGCCGAGGCGGTCAACACCGCTTGCTACGCCATCAACCGGTTATATCTACACCGAATCCTCAAGAAGACATCCTATGAACTCCTAACCGGTAAAAAGCCAAATATTTCATATTTTAGAGTTTTTGGTAGCAAATGCTTTATTCTTGTTAAGAGAGGTAGAAAATCTAAATTTGCTCCTAAAACTGTAGAAGGCTTTTTACTAGGATATGATTCAAACACAAGGGCATATAGAGTCTTTAACAAGTCCTCAGGACTTGTTGAAGTTTCTTGTGACGTTGTGTTTGATGAGACTAACGGCTCTCAAGTAGAGCAAGTTGATCTTGATGAGATAGGTGAAGAACAGGCTCCGTGCATCGCACTAAGGAACATGTCCATTGGGGATGTGTGCCCTAAGGAATCCGAAGAGCCTCCAAGTGCACAAGATCAACCTTCCTCCTCCACACAAGCATCTCCACCAACTCAAAATGAGGACAAGGCTCAAGTTGATGAAGGAGAAGATCAAAGAGATGAGCCACCTCAAGATGACGGCAATGATCAAGGGGGAGATGCAAATGATCAAGACAAGGAGGATGAAGAACCAAGGCCGCCACACCCAAGAGTCCACCAAGCAATCCAACGAGATCACCCCGTCGACACCATCCTCGGCGACATTCATAAGGGGGTAACCACTCGATCTCGTGTTGCCCATTTTTGTGAGCATTACTCTTTTGTTTCCTCTATTGAGCCACACAGGGTAGAGGAAGCACTACAAGATTCGGATTGGGTGATGGTGATGCAAGAGGAGCTCAACAATTTCACGAGGAACGAGGTATGGCATTTGGTTCCACGTCCTAACCAAAATGTTATAGGAACCAAGTGGGTCTTCCGCAACAAACAAGACGAGCATGGTGTGGTGACAAGGAACAAAGCTCGACTCGTGGCCAAGGGGTATTCACAAGTCGAAGGTTTGGATTTTGGTGAAACCTATGCACCCGTAGCTAGGCTTGAGTCAATTCGTATATTATTGGCCTATGCTACTTACCATGGCTTCAAGCTCTACCAAATGGACGTGAAGAGTGCCTTCCTCAACGGACCGATCAAGGAGGAGGTCTATGTTGAGCAACCTCCCGGCTTTGAAGATAGTGAGTACCCTAATCATGTCTATAGGCTCTCTAAGGCGCTTTATGGGCTCAAGCAAGCCCCAAGAGCATGGTATGAATGCCTTAGAGATTTCCTTATTGCTAATGGCTTCAAAATCGGCAAGGCCGATCCTACTTTATTCACTAAGACTCTTGACAATGATTTGTTTGTATGCCAAATTTATGTTGATGATATCATATTTGGGTCTACTAACGAATCTACATGTGAAGAATTTAGTAGGATCATGACACAAAAATTCGAGATGTCGATGATGGGGGAGTTGAAGTATTTTCTAGGATTCCAAGTCAAGCAACTCCAAGAGGGCACCTTCATTTGTCAAACAAAGTATACTCAAGACATTCTAACCAAGTTTGGAATGAAGGATGCCAAGCCCATCAAGACACCCATGGGAACCAAGGGGCATCTCGACCTCGACACGGGAGGTAAGTCCGTGGATCAAAAGGTATACCGGTCGATGATTGGTTCATTGCTTTATTTATGTGCATCTCGACCGGACATTATGCTTTCCTTTTGCATGTGTGCAAGATTCCAAGCCGACCCTAAGGAATCACACCTTACGGCCGTAAAACGAATCTTGAGATATTTGGCTTATACTCCTAAGTTTGGGCTTTGGTACCCTCGGGGATCCACATTTGATTTGATTGGTTATTCGGATGCCGATTGGGCGGGGTGTAAGATTAATAGAAAGAGCACATCGGAGACTTGCCAGTTCTTGGGAAGATCCTTGGTGTCTTGGGCTTCAAAGAAGCAAAATTCGGTCGCTCTTTCTACCGTCGAAGCTGAGTATATTGCAGCAGGCCATTGTTGCGCGCAATTGCTTTGGATGAGGCAAACCCTGCGGGACTACGGTTACAAACTAACCAAAGTTCCTCTTCTATGTGATAATGAGAGTGCAATCCGCATGGCGGATAATCCCGTTGAGCATAGCCGCACTAAACACATAGCCATTCGGTACCATTTTCTTAGGGATCACCAACAGAAGGGGGATATCGAGATTTCATACATTAACACTAAAGATCAATTAGCCGATATCTTTACAAAGCCTCTTGATGAACAAACTTTTACCAAACTTAGGCATGAGCTCAATATTCTCGATTCCAGGAATTTCTTTTGCTAATTTGCACACATAGCACACAAGTATACCTTTGATCATGTCTCTTTTTATATATGCTATGACTAATGTGTTTTCAAGTGTATTTCAAACCAAGTCATAGGCATATTGAAAGGGAATTGGAGTCTTCGGCGAAGACAAAGGCTTCCACTCCACTCTACTACTCATCCTTCGCCGTCACTCCGAGCATCTCTCCAACTTTGGTATAATCTTCACTCATTTATTTTATGACCAAAGGAGGAGAAAGTACTTCGTTGGGCTCTAATGATTCCGTTTTTGGCGATTCATGCCAAAGGGGGAGAAAATATGAGCCCAAAGCAAAAGGACCGCACCACCACCTAATTTTTAAAATTTGGAGATTTTCAATTGGTCAATTTCAAATTGGTATCTTATTATGTTCTAAAGGGAGAGGAAGTAGTATTTCAAAAATGATAAATCAAAACCCTCTTGAACACTAAGAGGAGGATCTTATTTAGGGGGAGTTTTGTTTAGTCAAAGGAAAAGCATTTGAAACAAGGGGAGAAAATTTTTAAACTTGAAAATGCTTTGCAAAAATCTTATTCATCTACTTTTGACTATGTTGCAAAAGGACTTTGAAAAGGATTTACAAAAAGAATTTGCAAAAACAAAACATGTGGTGCAAGCGTGGTCCAAAATGTTAAAAATAAAGAAACAATCCATGCACATCTAGTAAGTAACATTTATTGGCTCAATTCCAAGCAACCTTTGCACTTACATTATGCAAACTAGTTCAATTATGCACTTTTATATTTGCTTTGGTTTGTGTTGGCATCAATCACCAAAAAGGGGGAGATTGAAAGGGAATTAGGCTTACACCTAGTCCCTAATTAATTTTGGTGGTTGAATTGCCCAACACAAATATTTGGACTAACTAGTTTACTCTAGTGCATAAGTTATACAGGTGCTAAAGGTTCACACTTAGCCAATAAAAAGACAAAGTATTGGGTTCAACCAAAGAGCAAAGGGACAACCGAAGGCACCTCTGGTCTGGCGCACCGGACTGTCCGGTGTGCCACCGGACATGTCCGGTGCACCAGACGACTCCGACTTCAAACTCGTCACCTTCGGGAAATTCCAGAGGCAACTCCGCTATAATTCACCGGACTGTCCGGTGTACACCGGACATGTCCGGTGCTCCAAGGAAGGGTGGCCTCCGGAACTCGCCAGCTTCGGGAATTCGTTTCAGCTGCTCCACTAAAATTCACCGGACTGTCCGGTGTACACCGGACTGTCCGGTGTAACAGCGGGGCAACAGCTATTTCGGCACCAACGGCTACCTGCGACGCATTAAATGCGCGCGCTGCGCGCGCAGAGGTCAGACACGCCCATGCTGGCGCACCGGACAATCTACAGTGCATGTCTGGTGCGCCACCGGACATCCAGGCGGGCCCAGAAGACAGAACTCCAACGGTCGAACCCAACGGCTTTTGGTGACGTGGCTGTCGCACCGGACATGTCCGGTGTGCACCGGACTGTCCGGTGCGCCATCGAACAGACAGCTCTACCAAACGGCTAGTTTGGTGGTTGGGGTTATAAATACCCCCAACCACCCCACATTCAAGTCATCCAAGTTTTTCACTTCCCAACTACTTACAAGAGCTCTAGCATTCAATTCTAGACACACCAAAGAGATCAAATCCTCTCCAAATTCCACACAACGCCCTAGTGATTAGAGAGAGAGATTTGCTTGTGTTCTTTCGAGCTCTTGCGCTTGGATTGCTTTCTTCTTTCTTGATTTATTTCTTGCGATCAAAACTCACTTGTAATTGAGGCAAGAGACACCAAACTTGTGGTGGTCCTTGTGGGAACTTTGTGTTCCAAGTGATTGAGAAGAGAAAGCTCACTCGGTCCGGGGGACCGTTTGAGAGAGGGTAAGGGTTGAAAGAGACCCGGCCTTTGTGGCCTCCTCAACGGGGAGTAGGTTTGAGAGAACCGAACCTCGGTAAAACAAATCCGCGTGTCTCACTCGATTATTCGCTTGCGATTTGTTTTGCACCCTCTCTCGCGGACTCTATTATATTTCTAACGCTAACCCGGCTTGTAGTTGTGATTCTTTTTGAGAATTTCAGTTTCGCCCTATTCACCCCCCCCTCTAGGCGACTTTCACTTGTCTTTTTACATGGCCATCTTGCTTTTCCTGTACCAGTGCCGCACTAATTGCAGAATGAGAGGCAGCCACATACAGGAGTAATGGAGTTCCTGATGAAGGTGGAGTTAGAGTTGTCAAGTCTATCAGATATTGTTTTAACTCTTCGAAGGCTTTCTGTTGAGCCGGACCCCATTGAAAGACTTCGGCTGACTTCAATATTTCAAAGAATGGTAAGTTTCTTTCTGCTGATCTTGATATAAATCTGTTCAACGATGCTAGTCTTCCTGCCAACCGTTGAGCCCCCTTTTTTGAATTTGGCGGTTCCATCCGAAGGATAGCTTCGATCTTGCTTAGATTAGCTTCAATACCCTTCGTTGATACTAGACAGCCAAGAAACTTGCCCTTCTTTACTCCGAAGACATACTTCTCTGGATTCAACTTGAGGCCAGCTTGCCTGAAATTGGCAAATGTCTCTTGCAAGTCGGCGACATGATTCTCTTGTTTTGTGCTTTTTACTATAATGTCATCAACATAAGTTAGCACATTTCTGCCTATTTGAGAGTGAAGAACCTTGGCAGTCATTCTGCTGAAGCTTCCTCCAGCATTTTTGAGCCCCTCAGGCATCCGAAGGTAGCAATAAGTACCACTGGGAGTTATGAAGCTTGTTTTTGGCTCATCCTCTTCATCCAAATTTGGTGATAGCCCGAGTAGCAGTCCAATAAACTCATGAGTTCCGAAGAAGCTGCTGCATCTAAAAGGGAGTCTATTCTTGGTAAAGGGAACTCATCCTTCGGACATGCCTTGTTGAGGTCTGTGAAATCAATGCACATTCTCTATTTCCCATTAGCCTTCTTCACCATAACAGTGTTAGCTAACCACTCTGGATATGTTACTTCTCTGATGACGCCAACACTGAGAAGTCTCTTTACTTCATTACGAGCACCTTCGACTTTATCCTCAGACATTTTCTGAAGTCTTTGCTTTCTTGGCCTGAAAGATGGAGCCACATTGAGTGAATGCTCAATGACATCTCTATTAACACCACAGAGATCATTAGTTGTCCACGCGAAGACATCTTTGTTGTTGAACAAAAATCTTAGCAGAGTCTTTTCTTGTTCACCAGATAACTGAGATCCTAGCAGTACCTTTTGGTCTGCTATATCTTCACACAGGAGCATAGGCTTCGGTTGGTCCGCTGAAGCGGCCTTCTCTCTTTTATGCTTGTACTGCTGATAGGCTTCGGCTTCGTCTATGTTATGGATAGCCTTTGAATCTGTCTAGTTCCCTTCGGCTTTCCTGGCAGCTTCCTGGCTTCCGTGAACAACAATAGGCCCTTGTTCCGAAGGTATCTTCATGCATAAATATGCTGAATGAAGAATTGCTTCAAAGGCATTGAGTGTCCCTCGACCAATGATTACATTATATGGATACTCCATATCAACGATGTCAAAGACAATTTGTTCAGTTCTCGTGTTATGGACGTAGCCGAAGGTAACTGACATTGTTATTTTACCAAGTGCTACAATCTGTCTTCCTCCGAAGCCACAAAGAGGGTGTGTTGCATCATGTATCTTGTCTTCAGGCTCTTGTATCTGTCTGAAAGCCTTTGCCCGCTGCACTGCCTGTGTCAACTAGAACATTATGGACCAGAAATCCCTTGATGACACAAGATATAACCATGACATCATTATGAGGATAATCCTTGAGCTGAAGGTCTTCCTGGGAGAAGGTAATTGGGATGTGAGACCACTTGGATCTGATGAAGGGTCTTTGCACCCCAACATGCTGCACTCTTCTTTGTGCTTCCTTCTACTTCTTGTTGGATGGCTCTGAGTTTGAACCACCTGTGATTGAGAGCACCAGCTTCGTGACCGAAGGTGCTACAACTTGGTTGTTGTACGAAGCCATCGTCATAACAGTGGAAGTGAGTTCACCCCATGGTGGGCGCCAATGTTGGTCACTTGTTCTCAAATGCTATGAATCAAGAACAAGACAACACAAGTGTTTTGGTTAAAAACCTTCGTCCTTCGAAACATTATCTCCTTTAGGATATAATGATCTTCGGACGAAGGTGATAAAGGACATACCTTCATCATTTTAATAAGCAAGGATGTAAACAAAGACACATAAAACGCGAACGGAATATGAATAATCATTTCAAATCATTAGACTATTCAAATTCTTATTAAATAACATGAACAAACATCAACGATATTTGAACTACATTTGTATCTTCGGTTTGACAGAAGGTGAAAAAGCAGGAGTGACGCGTGAATGATTACCAGTCAGCGTGAACAGTACGGGGGTACTGTTCATCTATTTATAGTCACGGGACGCAGCCCGGGCAAAATTACATTTGTGTCCTTAATAACTAATCACGGGTACTGTTCATCTATTGACAGAAGGTGTTTTTCCTTAGAGGACCTTCGGCGGAGAAGAAGTCCCCCAACAAATAGTAATAGCTCACCACATCGCCCTTCCCTTCGGAGTGTGCTATCTTTGTGTTGCCTCTTCTCGATTGATCTCACGACACCGATCTTACCCCGGTGGCCAGGGGAGGGCGTGACACGAAGCTGGACGACTCGTGCGTGAGCTCAGGGTGGAAAGGGGCCAACAGCGGCGTTGCCCAAGTCACAAAGGGCCTAGAGGAAATGGTCCGCAGAGGTGATGTATGATGGTCGCAGTCTGGAGACCGATGGAGGCTACTCCTCGCGATCTGGAATCCTTAGGCATAATAAAGCAACAGGGATTTTGATTATAACAACACACAGACTCACTTGTTAGTCATAAAAAATACCGCGTAGGGTATTTTGACAAAGAAACTCGCATGGGGAGACCCATTTTTACGAAGACAACGAAGCGCGACCCATTTTATAGAGCGGCAACGGAAAATGATCTATTTTGACAAGTTTCTTCTCTCTGAAGCATGTGGCGTGATAAAAGAGTTCCACTCTTCGTGGTGCCAGCTCGAGGAGATGAGAGTTTATTTTTTTTTGAAAACTTAGTGCAGGAGCTCTGCTATTTCATTTAAGGAGAGAAGGGAAACAAGAGTCTTAAAAAGTTGCTATTACATATAATGAAAAACACTCAAACACAATCCAAAAAAGAGAAGACATTACACTACACATGGATGCCCAACTGCAGCTCGTCTCAACGCCATTTCTTGTTTAACCAGATGAAAGACCACTTGTGTCGATGCTTGCTTGCCCTCAAAAATACGCCGATTCCGCTCCTTCCAAATATTCCAGGTGAAGTACATAAGCAAACCCGAAACAGTGAGTTGATCTTCTTTCGATTTGTTTTGGAGCACAACAGCCCACCACGAATCGAAGCCCTGAATATCTGAGCTGGGCGGCATGATCAGAGTTGATGAGAGTTTATAAGTAGCAACATTTGTACCGTTCGAAGACACCATCTGATACTAATGTTAACTCATCGGTACCAATTGGAGTCGCTATAATAAAATTAGGACTGGTTAGAGACACCAACTAGCACTAATTCTCCAGTAGGGCCGCGATAGTTAAAATCGAGGTTTTTAAAGCAATCGGCATTGATGTCATCTGACGGAAGTCCTTGGCTTTCTCTAGGAGGGGTCACCTACATGGTGGGCTGCCAGGTAAGCCTCCCACGCGTAGTGCCAGGGTTAACTATCCCGTTTTTGCTTCATTTTTTTTTTGTGATTGGCGGTAACGAGAAACCACTAAAAAACTATCGGTTTGATTTTTCAAATTTTTTTAAATGAGATTCTAATTTCTTGGGCAGTTTTCGGTGTTTCTCGATCATTTTTTTGTTATTAATCGGGAAAAAATCAGTTTCTCGAGGAAATTCGGTGTGTAGACTTTGAAATTAATAAAAAAATTCGGTTTTTCAGCCAAAAACCGTATTTTCTCAACGAAATTCGTTGTTTTTACCAAAAGTGACATATAGTTTTTTATCATAAAGTTTTCCTGTTTTTTATAAAAAAATTCAAATCTTTTGAAATTCCAATGAAGTTTTTAAAAACCAGCCGAAAAACTCGTTGTCAAAGCGGGCCGGGAAAGAGAAATCGACCTTAAAACCGCGGTTTCAGACCGGTTTTGTAAACCCTGCCGCGCCTGAAGAACTTGTGCATCAGAGGAGTGCTGGCACCGGTGGCAGGGCGCCCATCAGAGGAGTGGTGGCACCGGTGACAGCCCCATGTGCGATTGGATCCGTCGTCTGTGGTGATGGCGCCACTGCCACCTTCGTCTCCGGCGCAGATGTGCGCGGTGACTCGCCATGGCGGCAGGAGACATGAAACGGCCGGAGAGATCATACGAACTGTAGAAGAACACCGAAATTATTTCATTCTCATTGAGCCAATCATTTCTCTTTCGTACAACAAATTGTAGGTACATTAATATTGTTTAAATCTGTTGGTAGACTAGAGAGAACTGAGTATAACCAAGTTCTTGTGATCATGCTTGTTGTTCAACCAAACAGACAGCTCACTGCTAAACTTGTCCATCGCCGGCTTGGGCAGAAGCATCGACACGATGGTCGAGTGGTCGCCATCCTGGTTCCTGCAGCTCATGTGGTCGCTTCCCAGCTTGGAGGCAAGGTCGCCAGCCAGTGGTATCCCACCACCCACCAGCTCGGCCCACCCAAACTGCGTCGCATTGGTGGCAATCCACTTGGTGTCAGAAACCTCGTAGATCCTGTCCATCGTCGGAGGCGGCCACTGGCGCGTCGAAGCGATCGTGTCCACCATCGACTCCATGCGTTCCTTGGTGACGCTGAGCTTGGTCCTGCGCACGAGATCGACCGTGCGGGCGAGCGGCTGGCTGCAGAGCTCGCCGGCGGTGGCCTCCGCCATGGGGGACACGTGCGCGTTGCCGTAGTAACCCCGCGGGATGGGCGTGTGCTGGTTCCACTTCCCGCGCGCGTTCATGGTAACCATGAGGCGAACGCGCCGATGGGACTCGTAGCCCAGCGCCAAGGTGCGGCACCGCCACATGACGGCCGCTAGCAGCTCGAAGGATGTAGCGGAGGTGGCGAGCAGCAGCTGGTCGTCTCCCCTCAGGTGGCTTCGTAGGGTTGCGATCTCCCTTGGCCCGAAGAGGAAGTACTGGACTACCATGTCGTCCATTGGAGTTGACAGCATGACGTCGTCAGATTTGTAGTCGTCGGAGTCGGACTCGGACCTAACCGTGGCTGTGTGATTATATGCAGTAGTATTTGACCTGTGTCGTGTTAGGAGCTCTCTTCTCCACACGGGCAAAAGTGTGGGCACTTTTTCACCGCGAGCTAGTTCGGCGACACATCTGAAGAATTGAACCATGCCGAATCCATCTGCAATGCTATGGCACATGTGGAATCCAATGACAAATCCGCCACATTTGAGCCTCGTCACCTGTATTTGAATTAGAAAAAAATGCACAAAAGGGAGGGACAATGTCAATCCACCTATATAAGTAAAAGCATATATACAAGAGAATTTCTATGTACTCTTATATACCTGCATGAGGACTAATGGCTTGCCAATCACCGCTCTTGTTTCACCCGCATCGCACAGCAGTTCCTCCACACACGGGTACGGCGGCAACAGAGGCCTGCCCAGCTCCTCCAGCCGCACATCCGCATCGGCCTCCACAAACACCACCCCCTGCGCGGTGCAGTCCACCACCAGCTTCCCACCGGCGGCCTCCCTGAGCCGCCCGGCGATGGGGTAGTAGTACACGAGCGCCTCCGCGAGGGCCGCCTTGATGGCCTTGGCTGGATCGTCTGGCCGTCGTCTGTGGCTGCTGTAGCCACGCCGGCTGCGGAAGAAGGCGATCACCGTCTCGTAGTACCTCAGCGTCCGCTGGTCGTCGAGGTCGGAGAGCGCTTTCGTCTCGGCCGGCGTCGGCCGCGCCGGCAACACCAACTCAGGATCCATGCGACGCGCCTTGAAGAACACCATGGTACACGTGTCTACTGTCTAGGTAGCGTGGGTGGGACTGTTGGAGCGAGTATGTGATGTTGTGGATGGAGATGAGTCAGCGAGTGGCTTTAGCAACTTTGCGATGTGTTGCAGCGTGTATATATGTGCTGGGTGTACTATCTCTGCTTTGAGTCACTTGTTGCTAGTAGAGAGACTGCAACTGTGGTTCGTGGTCCTGGGTATATGTGGTTCGTGGTCCTGGGTATATACGATGCACGTAATGGATCGGAGCTAGCAAGTTATTCATTAAGGTCCCGTTTGTTTCGTTGGAATTGAATTCCATTTTAATAATTATAATTTAAATAAAACTAATTAAATTCATATATTTATATATGTAATATATTTTATATTATCTTAAATCATATAAAAGATATAGTTATATACTACATTTATGTTATAACGAAGCAAGTATAAGAGTGTGTTATAAGTTGTACATCAGAAAAATAGCATGTAAATCTATAGAATTAATTTCTATCTCTCACTCCATAAATTTGAGATAGACTTATATGATAACTTTGAAAAGTGGTGCAATGTCACATTCTAAAAAAATAGATTGTTACATTAGTAAGACTTTAATTCCTCAAAATGAAAGGAAACAAACGGAGCCTAAGGGTGTGTTTGTTGTTAATTAAGGGTGTGTTTGGTTGCATCGGGGAGCTAACAAGAATGGAGCAGCTCCATAGAATGAAGCCATTTTATCCTGTGTTTATGAAGCAAAACAAAATTGCTCCATTTTTTGATTGGTTGAAAATTAGAATAGAATGCAGCCAGCATGTTCCGTTCATTATTTGGTTGGAGAGTCGTATAAGTGTTGAGGGGAGGAGAGGAGAGGGATGGGAGCACTCACGTCAGATCGTTTTGGTGAAGCGAGAGCATCCCAAATATTACTATACATAGACTTTTAGGAACCGCTCTACTCCTTTTGGTTAGAAACCAAACATCCAAAAAACAAAAATAGAGTTGTTCCATTTTCTCTCGCTTCTTAATCAAACACACCCTAAAAGTCTATATCTATATATCTAATATTAAAGATGTAAAACTTCTCTCTTTACCTATTTTTTGTTTGACTCCTCGTATTCTCTTAATTATGCAAATATTATATAGTTGTTCGGACAAATGACTCATCGTACTCATATAAGCTAGGACACGCATATGGTGAATACAGAGTCTGAATCTAATGTATTTTGGCCCATGCTCTATATATCTCGTATGTAAAATGAACTTATAACCTATATTTATACTCCTACATATTAGAATAACTCGTATCTAATAATGTTATATTATCCGTTGCATTGGATTTTATTGCAAGGCACATGCACCATTGCGCTAGGAAGAAATAAATTGCTGAAGAAATCTGGCGAACCTTAATTGAAACCTCATCTTCTCCCGCCAGCTAATAACTTCACTGTATCCATGTTGTCCTTGATGCATGTCAGATCGATCTGATATGATGTGTGGCTGGGCCAACCTACCATACATTTACTGTTCAAAGACAACATATGTGCATACTCTTCTCTCGTGTGTCTGTCAAATCCTGTACATTTATATCGATCTCTAGGTAAAACTCATCGTGAAAGCAAATGTAACGATATATCTAATGATATTAATTATGTACTATGAATAACATACAGTTTTATATATTTAGTCAAAGCTAAATATATTTAAGTTCTTGGTAAACGTGAAAGACCTATAAAAAATGACAGATACAGTATATGAGTATAGGAGACAATATATTGAACTTGTAAAAATCTCAAATTCATTCTATATTTTCTCAAATGATAGATACAGAATACGGTATGGATTCGAAAACAAATTCAGTAATTTTTTTAAACTTTTGGTTGGTGTAGAAAGAAAATAATAAATAAAACAATTTATGCAATATTTTATTCTTATTTATAATAATGTGTTTGATAACATAATAAAAGATTAACATCAAATTTTAATTATATATATCTATTTTAAAATATTAATTTTGACCTAAATACCATGGCCTTGCCAGAAATCAAATGCATGCACCAACTGTTTCATGACTGGCATATATCTCAGATTAGCTGGAGTACACGCATTAGTACGTCCCGGCCCTTGCATGTATTCATGGTGTTTCCTCTCCTCCTGTTGCCATGCATATCGTCCTTGAATCACAGAATACATGTACAGCATACTGGCATAGTATTAGGGCATGTTTGGATCGCAGCCTCACTTGCCACACTTTGCCTAACTTTTCTGCCTAAGGTTAGTTATTCAATTCGAACGACTAACCTTAGGCAAAGTGTGGCATAGTTAGCCACGAACCAAACATGCCCTTAAAGCGATATGGGCTCGCTTGTTTCTGATCCATGTGATGTTCAATGCGTGACACCAGCCCATCTTACATCGCCATCAATAGAGGCAACAAGTACACAGTTCGGCTGCCTCGCAATAATGCATGTGTGCAAGACCTCCTCGGTGGATCCACCGCCCTGGCTGACTTTTGCGATGTATCATTGATGTTGCACCTACTAGCTAGCTTGCGTTGCAATTGCATGCCCATCTGTGTACAAGTTGGCCCGTCAGCAAGGACACACACTGCACGGACCCAGCTCTCTCGCGCACATACGCATTAACGCCGAAGGCGAATGTGACAGGACCTTGGGACAAATCAGTAATGGCGATTCACTAATAATGATCAGTAGAAACGATTATATACAAAATGAACAACTAAAATAGGATAATAATCACTACCACCCAAAGCGACATCTATACCGGTTGTCAACCGCCTATAGCGTACCAGATTACTATATGCTGAATACAGAGTCTGAATGTAATGTATTTTGGGCCGTGCTCTATATATCTCGTATGTAAAATGAACTTGTAACCTATATTTATACTTCTACATATTAGAATAACTCGTATCTAATAATGTTATATTATTCGTATGCATTGGATTTTATTGCAAGGCACATGCATGCCTTTGCTAGGAAGAAATAAATTGCTGAAGAAATCTGGCGAACCTTAATTGAAACCTCATCTTCTCTCGCCAGCTAATAACTTCACTGTATCCATGTTGTCCTTGATGCATGTCAGATCGATCTGATGTGTGGCTGGGCCAACCCACCATACATTTACCGCATATTTGGTTGTTAGGATCAACATATCCTGGTCGAATCCTAGATGCAGGCTGGGCTTAGCCTGTATGTATTGATGTAAACCAAAATACTTCTCTTGTTTGGTTGTTTGTTCCAAATTAGCCAGGATCAGCACAACCCATATTTGGTTTGCTGTTTTAGGTAAGTTGCATGGATTTAGCTTTAAGTTGCACTACTCAACTACATTTCTAAAATTACAACGTCATAAATTACAACGCCATAAATTTACATAAATTTCTATTGTAACAGAAAATTTCTATTTTGCCTACAGAACATACATAAAACTGAAATTACACAATTTCTATTATAACAGAAATTTCTATTATAACTGAAAAGTTTCCCAGAAAACAAGTGACTCTGTTTATACCAGAAATAAGAGCAAACATACCGTGTAAATTTCTAGTTTACATACAGAGTTCTCATGCTGTCACTTGAGAAAACAAGTCAACTTGATCTGTATGTTTCCCAGAAAATAATCACGCAGAAATACAGAGTGACTTTTCAGTTTACATACTAGAAATAAGAACAAACATCATTGCGGCACTGTTACTTCTTGCTTATACCAGAAAACACTTGCTGGCCTCTATTGCCAGAAAAATAGTAAGATTGTTGCTGCAAGTGAATCGGAAACTTGATTGTTATTATCTATTGCCTGATATGAACAGAACTCGCAACAGAACTCTATCTATTTTGTTACTATTGCTGGCCTCTATTACCAGAAAGTAACAGTGCCGAGAAAGTAACAGTGCCGAGTTCGGCAATATATAAAAGTAGACGGACATAGTCACTTGTTTATACCAGAAAGTTTCCTAGATCAAGTGACTCTGTTTGAAGGAAATAAACCAAACTGAAATAAGAGCAAAGAAGAACAATCACGCAGAAAGTTTCCCAGATCAAGTGAATCAGAATCAAGATAGGACACTAGGACTTGTAAATATGAAATAGTTATTAATATTAGCCTCAGCTCAGTAAAATTGATCCTACATGATAGTGTAGCCAGCTACTAAATAGTGATAAAGGATATAGATAGGAGTATCAGTTCTCAAAAACCAAAACCAGATCAAGTGTAGCATATCTGTTCTTAAACACCAAAAACAGCAAAACAACATAAATGAGTGTTATTAGTGGCTGGCTAACTGAGTAGGCTTAATATTCACTTTTGTTATCATCATTGGCATAAAGGACACACACATCAGATCAAGTGTAGCATATCAGTTCTCAAACAGGGAAATCCATAGGACTCAGGGAAACATCATTGTTCTCAAGTACCAAATCTATTCTTAATCAGGATAAAGGAGAGACACATCAGATAAACTGTAGCATATCTATTCTTAAACAGGGAAACCCATTGAACTCAGGGATACATCATTGTTCTTAAGTAGCATCTAGTATAGATGGAATAGAGCAAGTGGACCAAATCTATTCTTAAACAGTATAGATGCCCTAGACCCATAGAACTCAGGGATACATCATTAGTCTAGATAGATCAGATCACATCAGTTGTGGTAGTGCTTGGCTAGGAAAGTCTTGAGCCATAGGTCACGATCATCAGGAGTCATGTCCAGGAACACCAGGGAGGTGGCCTTGTGCTCCATCATGTGGTTTAGGGCATACATGAGAGCCTCCCTAGAGAACCCAGGACAGTTGATTACAACATTGTAGATCCCAGGTGCTGCTTCAGCATGGATGCTTTCACGGACAGCAACAACAACATCAGATACAGCCTCTTTCATCCCATTGAACACAACAACATCTTCATCAGTCATGTACCTCTTCCTCTTCCCTAAGTTGGACATAGGCTTGGTATCAATGGAGTCACTAGGGGTACCCTTATCAACAGTCTTTCCCTTGCCAGTTAGATTGGAAGCATCAACAAACTCTGAGGTCACTTCAATGCCATCATCTAGGATGTCAACAATGTCACTTGGCTTGCCCAAAGGCTCATTTGAACCCATTGCAAACCTACCAGTGGCAACCCCACTTCCAAATATGATTTACATAGCCATATAGTTCTCTATGGGCCTATTGAAGTAATCAGCATCTTTTGGGTGATCCTATTGAGTTAGCAACTCAAGTTAGCAATTTCAAGTTAGACCAAATTAGAGAAATGGAAGGTGTTGGTCCTAACCTTGATGTAAGCAACATAATGACCCTCTTCTAAGCTTATGACAAAGGTATCCTCATCCCAAAGAGCGCCACTAATGTCCTTTAGTTTGCAAACTTTGACCCACCTAGACCTCCACTTACGAAGGTGATTGTACACTTGCTGGCCTGTTACTTCTTGGCCACAGAACTCGGAGACATTTTTAGCAACAGAGTTAAGGTGGATTTCCTTAAAACCCTTGTCAGTCCTAACCCCAATACCTATCAAGTCAACAAAACGGCGTAGAACAAACCCAGACATTGCGACACTCCACCTAAGAGCAGGCCTAGCCCCCTGGCTACCAACCCTAGACACCATGTCAGCCATAGCTGGAACAAGTAAAAGATTAGGGGGGAAGACAGATAGATATTCTCAGCATAGGAAAGTAGAAGTAGAAATAGTAGTAATGTCAGCATAGGAAAGTAGAAGTAGAAGTAGTAGTAATCATCATTGCTAGTCAACAATGGTATCAGGATGTAAGTAATGTCATCATTAGCAACTAGGCACATCACACAAAGAAAGTGACAATGTTCATCATTGCTAATAGACAATGTTCTTAGCATGGAACTAGATCTTATAGATCTATGAGCAACTTAGCACAGTACATAATGACCACTATCCCCTATTGTCACCCTTAGTGATGAATGTCTAAGGTTGAAGAGCTCTTTTGGGTTCTGTGGATTCCTCCCCCCCATATTCACTCAAGTGGTACCGTGTGGCACGATAAGGGGGTAAAAACCCAGGCCTGACAGCATAACCAGCATCCACAAGGTAAAATTTACCTAACATCATAGATCATATATTAGGGAATACCAAGGGAAGTGTGTATTGTGTAGACCAATACTAATTTTTTACCTTGGGGCACTTTTAGACCATCTTCTCTCTCAAGGGCATCAGCAAGGATAAGGGCATCATGTGCTGATCCCTCCCAGCCAGCAAGAACATATGTAAACCTTAGATCAAAGTCTACAACAGCTAAGATGTTCTGTGTTGTGGTGTGTTTCCTGCCAAGGAAGGCAGCTCTCTGATTTCTAGGAACTCTTGCTAGCACATGAGTGCCATCAATGGCACCAATACAGTCCTACACATTAGGGCAAACATTTGTTACTACAAACCCTACACATGAAAAGGAAGGGATTAGTAGTGGTGTGTTTGGATGGCTGACCTTGAAATAGGGGTACCATCTGTGGCTATCTCTAATTTTGGTTGGTGTAGCAGTTGAAGGTGGCAAGATCATTTCATTTCTCAATTCACCAACAGCATACAACACTTCCCTGAAGTATCTACTGATGGTCTCAATAGACCTTCGAAAGGTCATGTGTACAACTCTAAACATTTGATTATGACCTACCACATGTAAAAACATGGCAACCTGCTCCTCTACTGAGCTATGAATGCTATCTCTCAATAGCTGCCTAGTGCGAAAAAGGTCACACAACTGCATAAAAGGGGATCTTCTCATCCTAAGTAAGTCAACACACTCAACATCAATGGATTCATAAATGAATCTCAGGTTGTTTTGTCTCTCTTGGTCTCTTTGGTGCATTGGGCCATAAGTGATAGACCTCCTAGCATGCAGTCGGTGCCTCAACCATGCATCCAACTAGGCTGACATAACTGCTACAAGGACCACGGCCTTTGCAATTAGCCGCCGACGTGCAATAGCAGGATCCATTGCTAGAGTAATAAAATAGAAAAGGAGATTAGAGGTCTAAGTTGGCTCACATGTATTGTGCTAGTTGCTAAAAAGGAATTTCATAGAACATTGATCTATAGCTCAGAAAATAACAGTTTTATCATAGTGATGTGCTAGTTGCAAATATATGATAACAAATTTTTACACGAGCCACAGTTGCGACATACAAGAGATGCGCCACCTAGAGGCATTGAATCATCACATACCATTAATTGATAGCTCAGAGACTTAAACAAGTATGAGAACAGCAAGTTGCAACAATAGTTCACCCAGTTTAGACATTAAAGGTAGCATTCAGCTCAAAATAACAGAAATAACAATGACAAGGGAACATTCAACTTAAAATAATAGAATAGACAGTGACAAAGGTAACATTAAGCTCCAAATAACATAATAGATAGAATAGACAATATGTAACATTATGTAACAGAATAGACAGTATGTAACAGTATATAACAGAATAGACAGGATATAGAATAGACATCTTAAATATGTAACATTATGCTCATATTTAGCTTAAAATAACAGAATAGACAGTGACAAGGTAACATTAAGCTCCAATTAACAGAATAGACAGAGACAATAGATATTGACAACGCAACATTTAGCTACATTTTAACAGAATAGACAAGGACAAGTTGGACACCACATCTAACAAAGCCAATAAAGTGACCGACATGAATTTTATAAAGCAAATACAGTATAAAAATCTTTTATTTTGAATTGAATTTTATTTTGAGCTGATGCGGATGCGGGCGCAAAAGAAAAGGTCACGTAGAGACAATGCCCAATTCGGTCATGCATCAGACATCACCCATTAGGCATCAGCCATCGGCCTTTGTGGTCTGTGGAGGCAACCATGTGAGGGCTACGAGCAAAAAGATGCCCTGCCGTTTGGCGTCCTGCGGGATATGGCCGCCCAGTTGGCCGGGAACAAACCAAGCTTTTGAGGCTTAATGCATACAAAAATAACAGTACATGAATATGGAAGGCATACAAAAATAGCTAGTACATGAATCTGGATCCAGTGGATTTGAAGTCTTGGTGATATAAGAACCCTAAAAATAACAGGAAGAACCAGGATGTACACAACCACAAGAGATGGTACTCAACCCTAAAAATAGTACTCAAGATTCTTAGATCTAGACGAAGAAATCGTGACAGGGGAAGAGGGCAAGAGATGGTACTCAAGATTATCAGATCTAGATGAAGAGCTCAACAACGGAGGGAGAGAGCAAGAGATGGTACTCAAACCTCCTTACCTTTTGATGAAACCTGGAAGAAGCCTCAACAGCAGAGGAAGAGCTCGAGGGAGAGAGGGAGAGCTCGAGGGCGAGTGATGGCGAGTGACGGCGGTGACCGATGGCGCTAACAGCAAACCCTAGCAGGGGTTCGCACAATCAAACCGAGAGTGCACAGAGCAGAGCTCTCTAGACGGGACGGGCGTGTACTCACAGGCCGCTCCTGGTTCCTGCTGTCGGGGCGAGAGGAGCTCGAGGGGGAGGGAGAGCTCGAGGGCGAGAGGAGCTCAAGGGGGAGAGGAGACTGGGGAGGGCGAGAGACTGCGCGCCGCATGACTGGGGAGGGCGAGAAACCCTAGCGCGTGACTGCGAATGCCGAGCGCATCCTGGCTCTCCAGGAATGCACAAATCGGCCGTATCTGGCGGGCCTGCACGAGGCCGTGAATTTGCACAAGCGTGGCCTGGCCCAAACACAAGTTCAGTCAACCAAACACGTGATTCATTTTGTTTTTGCATCTGATGGGCCATGCACCCATGGACGCGCCCAACCAAACAGACGGTTACTGTTCAAGACAAGATATGTGCATACTCTTCTCTCGTGTCTGTCAAATCCTGTACATTTATAACGATCTCTAGGTAAAACTCATCGTGAAAGCAAATGTAACGATCTATCTAGTCTAGTACTCTAGTGAAGTAGTGATATTAATTATGTACTATGAATACTAATACACAAGTTTGAACCATTTGTTCTTCTGGTTGTGAATTGTCCATTTCTTGCCCGTTTCGATCTATTCATTGCTTGATTCAAGTTTGCAACTAATTTTGTGTCTATAAAATGCATAGATAAAATGGGGTTACACTGTTGTAGATTGGCTAGATAGAGATTTTAGATGATCTGAATCTAACTGTTTTCACTACATTATTGTTGTTTACCTTCGCATTTGGTTTAAAAAATGCCAGTGATATTTGCTGCGTTTACATAGCACCATAGATCTTAACATCGGGACTCCTTTTCTGATTAAAGGTTTTGGACTTCAAAACTTTGTCATGGTCAAAGCTAGAAGCTAAATCACAAGCAGAACCATCCGAATTAGCTGGAGCAGTTTCATTTTCAGCAAGTGCTGGTCATTCACTGGTAATCACCAAAAGCTCTTTTCACTCGAGTCTTATTCCAGTTGGTTAGCTTATAGCTTATAATTGTATAGTGTATTTGCATCTGGCTTTAATTGTATAGTGTATTAAAGCCAGATGCTATGGATCTGTAAAGTGTGTGGACAACTGTTTAGAGAGAATTAATATTGTTTATTTTGTTAATCATTTTTCTGGTGTCGGGTACCAAATGCACATGTTTTGTTGTACATGTAAGTTCTTTGTGACTGATTTGTAGTCATCACTACGAGTGCTTGAAATAGTGTTGGGAGCTAGGAGGAAGTCTCTGTATTTTGTAGCAGTAGCATTATGCAACATCATTAACATAATCACAAATAAACTAATCGTAGCCACAATGTTCAATACATTAACTTTTTGGTAACAAATAAATGTAAAATCGGGAATGAGAGGTAGCAATGTCTACTGATTTCTACGATTTTTCTTATCAATGAGTATGTTGGTAGCTTCTTTTTTTCTTTCTATGTATAACATCTTTGTTGTTTTAAATTCATAGGAATGATTAAATATAACAGGGAAAACTTCGAATATGTTCATATTCTTATCTAATTGTGTCAGCTCTGTCAATCCACCGCGTCATCCCGGGCTTCATGTGCCAGGGCGAAGACTTCACCTGGGGCAACGGTACTGGCGGTGAGTCCATCTACGGTGACAGGTTCGCCGACGAGAACTTCAAGCTGCGCCACACGGGGCCCGGCGTGCTCTCCATGGCCAACGCGAGGCCCGACACCAACGGCTCAAGGACTGCGGCCAGCTTGCCGACGACTGAGGGACTCGTTGTGTCTGATTGTAACCAAATGAATGGATCAATAAATTTGTTTTCTTTCTTTTGTTTCCTGTGGAGATGGATACCGGTCTGTAGGTAATTATGGATGGATGGGGAGGTGATTTGATCAAGACATATGTATTTGTTACTCTTGGCAAGAGCGCCGCCTAATGACCAGGATCCACATGACTTCTGATTCTTTGGTGGTGGTTTTTTGACAACAGAAGTGATAGTAAAAAAGATGATTTTTCCCCTTGCCTACAGACCAGCCTAGGTATTCGTCACTGGTATCCACTCCTTGCGGTATGCCTTAATTTTGTTCTTGCTACTGCTATAATTGATCCTTCTTAATTTCTTTTTCTTTTTGCCTTTTCTACAAATTAGGAAGGCACCTGAGAAAAAGGGATGGTACATGTTTTGATGGTTTTCGTTGCATAGGACATGTGAAATACTACTAGAAGAACATCTGCGTATAAATAATTATCTTTTAGATTTTTTGTCTTGTTAGCATGAGCTCTCTCAAACATTGTCTCTGCAGAGGACTATAATCATTGTTGGCTAATATTTTAACGAATAGTTTGTGTTCCGTTGCAACGCACGGGCACTCACCTAGTATACACATGAGTTTCTTAAGAGCTTGTTTGGGAGTAGGGATGGCAGTTGGATCCGTGGGTATGGATACCCGCGGGTTTTGTACCCCGGTGGATATGGATATGGGTAGAAAAACTCACCCGCGGGTCCTATCGGGTCGGATACCCGAAATATATCGGGTCGGGTATGGGTAAAATAGTTTAACCGCGGGTATCCAGTGGATATCCGAGATATCAATATACCTTTTTAAATGTGCTACATCCACTAAAAATTAAGGACCATAATAGAATGGAGCCAAAAATACACAACAATCCTGGTTTTGTTGCATGCTGGTTGCTGCTACTTCACCAGGACACATGCACGACCACAGGCTACTGTTGCTGGTGGCAGGCTGCTGCTACTATACACCATGTCACGGGCTGCTGGAGCTGGTTGCTGCATGCTGTTTTTATTTATCAATTTATCGTGACACATGCGTTGTTGATTAATGAATATTAATTTGTGTTGTATTAACAATCAATTGTTATGTACTAGAGACTAATGAGACATTGATAATGTTATGACTGTCAACTGTCATGAACTCATTAAGCTTTTATTCTCTGTACTCGAATTTAAATCTATTGGATGCGATAATTATGAGTTGAGATATTGTATCGACGTGTAGCCAAATATAGTCATTCTCGTGTTGTACTGGTGCTTAGATGGAAATTAAAATATTTTATGCATTTATTATAACACTAACTGAATGTTATTTAGTCTAAAATAACATATCCATTGGATACCCGATATCCGGTGGATACCCAGTGGACATGGGTACGGGTACAGTTTCTCGCCCGATTGGCTTGGTGGGTATGGATATTTGTAGAAGTCTCGGGTACAATTTCGGGTCGGATATTATTATACCCGAACAAAATCCGACCCGTTGCCACCCCTATTTGGGAGCAAGGGTAATGGAGAGTATTAGGGTTGATTTGGTGACAAGGGGATCCCGTGAGGATCGGAGGGATTGAGGGGGAACTGAACTAATTTCCCCCTCAATCCCCTCCGATCCTCCCGGGATCCCGGATCACCAAATCAGCTCTTAAGGGGGTTAGAATCTCTTACTATTCAACTTTGAATAGCAAGAGATTCTAACCCCCTGAGTACTCTCTATTATCCTCACTCCCAAATAATCCCTGAGTGTGTCTTCTATTGTCCAATGCGTTGTTGCAACTGATTCTGTAATATCCCAAATAAAAGTTAACTGATTTTTTTCTTAAATGCTCGGAATTGGCAAAAAATAATCTTTTAAACCACTACTCATGATCGAAGAGATAGAGACTGCAGATGGGTGCATTTCGTTGAAGAGCATCCGTTTGAGTACTCATACACTTTTTTTTTCTTTTTGAAATGTGGTTGAGTGGGAGATTTTGGGGCTTTGTATCTTATATTAAGTTACTGAATAGCTCAATCTTTCCTCTCTTTACCTTTTGCTATCAGCCTGTTTCCTTAAAAAAAACTCAAAACCCTAGGTGTGGGAATACTCCGGGTGATCTCGTTCAATCCATGAACCCAAAACCCTAGCTATCGGTGAGGTCGTTGGCGCAGCGTGCGATGCAGAGCTCAGCCTCTGAGGCTGAGCGCAGCGGTAGCCGCGCGGCCTCCCCCTCCCCTTGCATGCAGGCCACAGACATGACCCTGCGCGCGCAGCGCTTCCCCCTAGAAGCCCCTCTACGCAGGGGAAGGGAACAGGAGCACGCTGCAGATAGCGTGAGTCCGTGACGCCCTCTCCCACTGTTTGTTTGTTGGGTGAGTTTTTAATAGGTGAAGAAAAAATGGTAATAAATGATGAGTAGGTTTGGATAGTGATATTTTATAGTTGTAGTGGAGTATAGGGGGAGAATATAGAGGGAACTGCTGCGGGAGATGAAAAAGTAGGGAATGAAATGTTGATGATGTAACGCAAAAAAGTGATATAGAATGAAAAATTTAGGGGTAACCGTTGCAGACAGTCTGAGCGGCGCTGCCGCGACCAGTAGTCCAGTACTGGGTCCCTGATGGGCTCCCTGCACGACGAGTACCGGTGGGAGAACGGTGCTAGCCCCACACGGCCACACTCGTCAACGGGCCACCACTACTGCTACCGTCAGAGCAAGGAGTCGTCATTGTCCTTCTAGAGATTTGTGCTGATGCCCCTCCTATGTCGGTTATGATGCTCATGCCCTTGTACTGCTTCGATTAATCAAATCCTCATGGACCCCAAACAGCAGCTCTATCAGCCGCGTGACTTCCCCACTAAGAAAAGGTATGCTTCGTGTGGGTTTACTAGTCAAGCATGAGCTTGTGTTATGATTTCGCAATATTTCTATATAATATAATTCTAGTTTCTGGCACATGATTGACAGAGGCAGAGGACATCCACATACATATATTGTTTGATTGAAGGATTACTATTCTGTTTGGAATACGTTTAGTTCTCGTGTATTTCTTGTTACCCTTTTTAAAGTTAGTTACACTAAGTATCTAGACTTATATAACTAGCTATAGAACCGGAGTTTGGCTTGTAGTTGCTTTCTGGCTTTGGATAGGTAAAGGCATTAAAAAAAAACTCTATAACTGACGAATCCTTGAAGATAACTATATAGCTGTTGTATTCTTCATTTCACTCGTCATAATAAAAGTTATAGAGAATGTTATAAACTATCCGGTGAGTATTTATTTTCTTTTTTGCTGGAGTATTGAGGGAGATTTCACCTTCTGAAGTTACATGTCGCATTCTATCAGGTTTCAGTTCCTATTACAATATTTAGTTTTGGGTACCGTTTTAAAAATAGTTGCAGCCATAATCGAGCCCGACTTCTATGGAGTGATTTGTAGTTGGTTAGTTGTTCTTTCCAAAGGTTAGATAATCACCCAGTTCAGATTAGTGAGTTCAGATTAGTGTTTTGTGAGTTATGGAATTCAAAGTCAGCTTTGCTGCTGTCTAAAACAGAATTATTCATTTAACTCGTTGGTTGCTTAAGGATTAGTGAACGTCGAAATTTAATTAACTTTTGAATACGAAATTTGAAACTTGTTTTGTGTAGATGCTCATGGATTATTTGTTTGCTATGACCACTATTACATTTTTAAAAAATATAAAAAACACAAAGAAAGACAGACATCACTACTGCAGTTTGTCGGGTAGTTTGGGGGTCGTTATCACCTATTACCGGTTTCAAGCGTATGAATGGTTTATTTGCTTCTTATAAATGTTATATATGATGCTTGTACTAAGTTGTATGTTCTACAACATGTGGTAATGGTCATATCATTCTTAGTGCTTGTTGGCTCCTTCAGTAAACTTCACTAAATACAAGTAAATGTAGCAGTGATTTGCTACCATTTTGACATGTTTTTATCACCTACACTTTAATATTCAAAAGTATTTATTGTGTTAATAATTGAACTATATGATGAGGCTTTATCTGACCATATTATATTGATGCTCAATTATCTTCTAATGACGACGCGAGTATGGTAAAGGTGGTTGATTCACATCTATTAATGAAGTTGGAGTATTATTTGAAGTTTGTATTATATGAAATAAAGTATTATTTTAGCATGTCATGTATATTACATCATTCTTTTGTATTTGAAGTTATGTCGTGATCCTATGGTTTGACCGTACTGGTACACACTTAGCATCATACATTGCCCAAGGAGGGGTACGATGCGGCTTCATACCCTTGTTGGTATGTAGACAGAAGTCATATGTATTGCATTCATATGCATTCATTGAAGTACTTGCAGATGTCGATGACGTGAAGTGATTATACAATCTCATATAATTGTTCGAGAGGAGATGATATTATATATTATAATTATTGGATTCTTTATCTGAAATTATTATTATCAATTGAAGTTACTTCAAATCATTGATAATTCAACTTGTGATTTAAATATCTTGTCAAAACAAATTTATTTGCTGAGATGTTTCATCTCACTCTTGCATTACTCAATGCAGGATTTTGACACCTTCCAAGGGGAATGGAAAGTAGCAGCATGTTGCACACATGGTTTAAAGACTCATTAAAAACCAAAAATATAGTTTTGTTTATTAAGATTGATGTTCACATTTATAAAGTGGTGTAAATGTTAATCATATTCGTTGTGGTTGCTCAGTGTTGCTAGAAGGTTATTCATGTTAGTGCGATGCAATATAATTGATTATGTCTATTTTGCTTAAGAGGTTCTTGCAAATACAAAGGAGATGCTGTCGGATTTTATATTTCTTAGTTTTGGCTATTGGTAGCAAAGCCCAGTAGCATCCTAGGGTGCTTGCGAATTTTGGGTGTTACAGATTCCCTTGTAGATTTACGTATTGTTTGAGGGACTGGATGTCATCGAATTTAGTTACAATGGGGTTTGACGAAGGTAGAAGAGATGACATCTCGATCTCCACTTGTTTGATGATCTTCTGATGTCGGTCCCATCTTGAAGTGCATCAATTACTTCTTCGCCTCCTCGAGCTCTTGTGCCTCTTGTCACACCGTCTCTTCTGAGAGCACCTAGAGGGGTGTGAATAAGTGATCCTATAAAAATCAATTCTAAACAACACAAATTTGGTTTATAATGAGTGCTAATGAAAGCTAAAACCAAGTTGGTATGAATAGAGATTGAGAGAGGAGAACTCTTCACTTGATTGCTCCTTAGAAATATGAGCAATAATACAAGTGAATATGAGAACTCAAGAAGACGATAATCTCAATAAAGTAAATGGACAAGAGACACGTCGATCTTATCTTGTGGTTCTGCCAATGCCTATTCATGTTGTGGTGATCTTCTTCGGTCAAGGGTTGCACTCAACTCCTCTCAAGTAATCCAAAGATCAAATTCGAGTACCACTGTTGTCTTCCTTATATCAATTCCCGGTTGTGAGGAATCTCCACAAATTGGAGTCTGTCACGTCTTGCAAAGATGTTTACAATCAAAACGGAGTAAGTATGGGAGTAGAAACACAAACAAGAACATAATCGCAGCAAAAACACGCACACAAGTTAAGAAGAGAGCGCAAGAATCAAAACCGCAGAGTCACAGCTCAAGAACGCACTCAAATATCTATCTAATGAATTAACAGCGTGGTCACGAAGTCTCGGAGTTGTAGAGTGCTCAAGGTATGCTTGTGTACTGCTCCATGGCGCCTAGGGGTCCTTTTATAGCCCCAAGGGGCCTAGCAGCCGTTGGAACTCCATTTGGAAGGCTCTGGTTGCCTTCTAATTGCAGGTGCACACCGGACACTACACAGTAGACGATTGTTTTCCTTCTCTAGCGAAACCGACCGTTGTCGACCGTGGATCACTTGGCACACCGGATAGTCCGGTGTGACCTGGTGACCGTTGGTCAGGCTAACGTGTCCTGCATGGACGATCGTTAGCGCGCGGCTGGCACACCGGACAGTCCGGTGCACACCGGACAGTCCGGTGCACATCGGACAGTCCGATGTTTTATAGCCACGGGGCCTCGGCAAAAACCTGAGACTGGCTCGTTCGACGGCTGGTAGCCTGGGCACCGGACAGTTCGGTGCTCCCGAGACCGACATAAGTTTGGCTAAACTTAGCCAAACACCATTTCTCCAAAATGGTTCGACTTGAGAAGTTTCCTAGCACTTAGATGACACATAGTTAGCAACTAAAACAATTTACTAAGTGTTAGAATCATACCTTGTTCCTTCAATGCAATAGGATTTGCAAGATATACCAAAATGCACTTTTCCTATATTTCTTAATTTGCCTTTCAAATACATGTGCTTATGCTCATACATGATGATGTTAGTCCAAGACAATGTGTTGAGCATTTAATCACCAAAACAAACTAGAAATGGCCCAATAACACATTTCCCTTTCATCTTCCCTTCGTCGCATCGTGTAGTCCTCGAATTGCTGCTAATCCTCAGCCGATAGACTCTCAAGAGTTGGTGAAAGGGAATTAGGCTTATACCTATTTCCTAAATGATTTTGGTGGTTGAATTGCCCAACACAAATAATTGGACTAACTAGTTTTGCTCTAGTGTATAAGTTATACAGGTGCCAAAGGTTCACACTTAGCCAATAAAAAGACCAAGAATTGGGTTCAACAAAGAGAGCAAGGGATAACCGAAGGCAGCCCTGGTCTGGCCACCGGACAGTGTCCGGTGCACCACCGGACTTCACGCTGAACTCTTCACCTTCGGGAAAATCCAGAGGCGCTTCGCGAATTCACCGGACAGTGTCCGTTGCTCCAGGGAAGAGCGACTCTGGAACTCGCCAGCTTCGGGAATTCGCTCCGCTATAATTCACCGGACATGTCTGGTGTCACACCCGGTTTTAGAAGGCAAACCGAATGCGAACCATGTACGTGACAGGATCAGTAATTCACGTACACAGCAGTTACATAACATGGACATCATCACACAGTGCTCAAATAGTATTAAAAAGGGAAATAATAGTCGATTACATCA
The DNA here is from genome assembly GCF_902167145.1 of Zea mays. Taxonomy (NCBI): domain Eukaryota; kingdom Viridiplantae; phylum Streptophyta; class Magnoliopsida; order Poales; family Poaceae; genus Zea; species Zea mays. Next base: position 117,012,950 of record NC_050096.1, read on the forward strand.
TGATGTCTGAGACATCCACATAGTCTTTACAATAAATCAAAGTGCGAAAACGAAACGTAGATAACCGCGGCCTTCACAGGCAGCCGACTGGGGGTTGTCGCTAACCCACGCCTAGAACTCGTCGTAGTCTTGGAACTCCTGGAAGTCTCCTTCCACAGCTTCATCTTCGCCTGAGCAGTGGTTGCAATGCTGACAACCTGGGGATGGGGGGGGGGTTAGTGTGTAGAGCAAGGGTGAGTACACATCAACATACTCAGCAAGTATCCTGTTTGGCTGTAGTGGACTAGCTTTATGTGGGGATAAGTCAAGCAGTTGCTTTTAGTTGGTTAGATTATTATTTACTAGTAGAAAGCCAGGTTTTAACATTAACCCAAGTTATTAGCCCGATGTACCCTTTCCAAACGAAAAGAATACCACTTACCAGCACCATAGTCATAACCAGAACCATCAGTCTCATTGCCACCTGTAAACCAAAATGTCTCTGATCAAGTACCACTAATCACTGGAGCTCCCTTGGCCGCTCATAACCGCGAGCACGGCTGATATATCAGTTTTCAAACACTCTGCAGAGGTTGTGCACTTTACCCACAAGCTGTGATTCACTTTCTGCCCGGAGATCATGACTCTCCATTGATCACTACCAAGGTGACCCAGCAGGACATCACTACGTAGCCTTTACAAAGATTCCCTAGGGCTGTAGCCACCCGTTAGGTTTCCTAAATGCACCGCACTCCTCCCTAAGGGGCGAACCCAAACTTGGCAGAGCGAGCCGCATACACCGAGCCCCATTGACGGCACAACGGCTAAGCGAACTACACCCCGGATCCTCTAATTATTCAGCTAAGGGTTTCCCATTCCACCCTCATGGTTGCACTGTTTTCCCGGGCGGTCATCCATAGAACAGGTCCTTACGGAGAGGCACTCGAGAAACCGCTCGAGCCCCCTTGAAGGCCACAAGTAGAACATCATAATAAGAGAAGGGAAAACAGCGTATCATAAATAATCTCATCATGTTCATTGATTATAGTTGAGCAATAGCATAAAGCTAAACAATAATAATCCAACCCAAATAGGTAAACAAGGACATGGATAACAAAACTAGTCAATCCTTAGGCATAAATGTGTAATGCGGGAGGTGAATTAAAGAATGAATAGGACAGAGATAGGTCAAGGGACACTTGCCTCCACCAACCGACTGCTGCTCAGGGGCTTCTCCTGCGAGTTCTTCGGGCTCCTCGACCGAATCGTTCTCTATGCGATTGCAAGCATACATACATCCATCCATTCAAATTAGGAAACAAACAGTACACCATACAAGAGAACAAATAAAGTAAATATGCATAGAATATCACATACGATAATGAATTTACCATGGTTAGAAAGAGGCGGGGAAAGGTCTCGCGAGGGTCAAGGCTTATGCTCGAGGCGCATTACGGGTAGACGAATAACTAGACGCTACGTGCTTTAGTTCTACTTAGCTCCAATTAGTTCTAACAAAAGGATTAGCTACATGCATAACTCGAATCATGACCATTTTCAGTTGATCGACATTGGATGAGGTAGATAATTACTTACATGTATTAACTAACGTAAACAATTTCTAATTTGGGTTTCCATTTATTGATTACATAACACGATCACTACGCACGGAATGCACAGGGGGGGTAGACGGGTGGCTCGGGGTAGACGATCGTGTCGCGAACGCCACAGGGCGCTATGCGTTGCGTCGCGGGCACGATGAGCTACGCCAAGGTGCTGCGCGAACACGCGCGCGCGCGAAGCCGCGCTAACGTGCCGCGAACGAGTCGCGCACGCGTCGGGGCCGTGCGCTGGCCGAGCTCGAGGCCGCGCGCCAAAGGTACGCTGGGCCGAGCTCGAGGCCGCGCCAAGGCCATCACGACGCGAGCAGGGCACGCCGGCGGCACGCCGGGGCGGGCGGGCGAACACGGGCTACGACGACGTCGCAGACAGGGGAGCGCGTCGAGCCGCCATGGCCGGGACGGCCGGGGCTGGCGGGCGCGGCCGGGCGAGGCCGCGGCGAGCACGGGGCGAGGCCGGGCGCGGCCGGGGGCGACGAGCAGGGGGCGTGATAGTAGACGCGGCCCGATCTTCCGTGAGATACGATAATTTGATTGAGTGGAGATCTCGACGTTGATGATCCAAGGCTCCGAGCGAACGGTTCCTCGCAATCACTACACCACGGCTCCGTTGGTTATCACCCGTGACACACGAATAACCTCGCCACGAAGGCTTATCCCTGCAAGCGCAATCAAGAACACAAGCAAGAACAGGAAAGAAATGCAACCAATCTTGTATTGATTACGGGAGGGGGGTCTCACAAGCCGATGACGACGACACTGTTCGATGACAGAATTGATCTAAGCAAAACCCAAACCTAAATGTGGCGGAGGCTGCTGAATAAATAGAGTATTAGGGCGTGTGTAGCCCTGGACTCGCCCCTAATGGGCTCTGACGCGATACACTGCCCAACGGCCCAACAGACGGTGTCGCAGCACCAAAACAGAATCTGAACGCTGACTTGTTTCGACGATTCCCATTGACTCCGGATGAATTTTAGGGTGGAACCAGTTGGGTTGGTTATATAATCTCGTTATCTTTCCAACCATATCCAGTCCGTCGCAATCGGAGTGCAGATGCATCTTGGGCGTCCATTTTAGTGCAGACTGGTCCTGGAACCCGAGATAGAGTCGCAGCCGACTCGGACTTGATCTCCTTCCTGTTGTGGACGCCCTTGCTGCTCCTCCTCAACACCTTGGCCTTTCCCAAGTCCTTGCTGGTCCTCTTCAAGGTACCTAATCATCAAAACATCCATGGCCCCAAGCGTAAGCTCTAAAACACAATTGACTAGGGTAGAACGTACCTGAAGATTTAGCTGTCGTGCACGAGATCGTGTTATCGGTCCATTCATTGTATATATAGAAGTGATGTCCTCATCATCATCCTCCTCTTGAATTGGAGTCGTCCTCGACTCGGCCTCATCTTCGTCACCCATATATGGCTTCAAATCTAAAATGTTAAAGGTGGAACTAACCCCAAAATCTGGCGGCAACTCAAGTGTATATGCATTATCATTAATTTTTGCAAGAACTTTATAAGGACCTGCAGCTCGTGGAATAAGTTTAGACTTTCTCAAATCAGGAAACCTATCCTTTCTCAAATGAACCCACACCAAGTCACCAGGTTCCAATTTCATTTCCTTCCTACCTTTATTAGCAGCAATACGATACTTTTCATTCATCTTTTCAATTTGCAACTTAGTTGTTTCATGTAACTTAAGAATAAATTCAGAACGTTGTGTAGCATCCAAGTTCACTATTTCAGAAGGTGGTAAAGGTAGCAAATCAATTGGGGCACGAGGATTAAAACCATATACTACCATTAATGGACTAAGCTTGGTTGTGGAATGAATCGATCTGTTATAAGCAAACTCAATATGTGGCAAACATTCCTCCCACAACCTCAAATTATCCTTCAAAATAGCCCGCAACATGGTAGATAAAGTGCGATTAACAACCTCTGTTTGCCCGTCAGTTTGGGGATGACAAGTAGTAGAAAACAACAACTTTGTTCCCAATTTAAACCACAAAGTTCTCCAAAAATGACTTAAAAATTTAGCATCCCTATCAGAAACAATAGTATTTGGCACACCATGCAAATGCACAATCTCAGTGAAGAACAAATCAGCAATATGTGAAGCATTATCAGTTTTGTGACAGGGTATAAAATGTGCCATCTTTGAAAAACGATCGACAATGACAAAAACACTATCACTCCCCCTCTTTGTTCTAGGCAATCCCAAAACAAAATCCATAGAAATATCCTCCCAAGGTGCACGAGGAACAGGAAGAGGCAAATAAAGACCATGGGGGTTAAGTCGGGACTTAGCTTTGTTGCACGTGGTGCAACGAGAGACGTAGCGCTCAACATCACGCCGCATCCGAGGCCAATAGAAATGAGTAAACAACACATCCTCGGTCTTCTTAACACCAAAATGTCCCATCAAGCCACCTCCATGTGCTTCCTGCAAGAGTAGAAGACGAACGGAGCTAGCTGGAACACACAACTTGTTAGCACGGTAGAGAAGGCCTTCACGCAGCATAAATTTTTGCCACGTTCTTCCCTCTCTGCAATTTTCAAAAGCATCTTTGAAGTCCAAATCAGCAGCATATAATTCCTTTATAGTCTCCAAACCAAATATTTTATGATTAAGTTGGGACAGCATAGTATAACGTCTAGATAAAGCATCAGCAATTACATTATCCTTTCCTTTTTTATGCTTAATAATGTAAGGAAATGATTCTATGAATTCAATCCATTTAGCATGTTGTTTGTTTAGATTAGATTGTCCCTTAAGATACTTCAAAGATTCATGATCCGAATGTATGGCAAATTCTTTAGACCATAGATAATGTTGCCAAGTTTGTAAAACTCGTACTAAAGCATATAATTCTTTGTCATATGTAGAATAATTCGGAGTTGGACCATTCAATTTTTCACTAAAGAAAGCAACAGGTTTACCTCCTTGAATGAGCACTCCTCCAATCCCAATGCTGCTCGCATCACACTCGAGCTCAAATGTCTTGTCAAAATCAGGAAGTTGCAGCAGTGGTGCTTGTGTGAGCTTCGACTTGAGGGCATCAAAGGCATGCTGTTGTGATGGTCCCCAACGAAACGACACTCCATTCTTTGTCAACTCGTGGAGAGGTGCTGCAATGGTGCTGAAATCCCGCACAAATCGCCTGTAGAATCCTGCAAGACCAAGAAAACTTCGAACCTGCGTGACCGTGGTTGGAAGTGGCCAGCTCGTGATGGCAACAATTTTTGCCTCATCCATCTCAATGCCCTGCGATGTCACAACATATCCAAGAAAAGACACACGATCGGTGCTGAAGGTGCACTTCTCAAGGTTACCAAATAAACGTGCATCACGCAAAACATCAAAAACAACACGTAAATGTTCAATATGATCATCATGAGACTTACTATAGATAAGAATATCATCAAAATATACCACCACAAATTTACCGATGAAAGCACGTAAAACCTCGTTCATCAATCTCATGAAAGTGCTAGGCGCATTAGTTAACCCAAAAGGCATGACTAACCACTCATAAAGACCGAACTTAGTTTTAAATGTAGTTTTCCATTCATCACCTAAAGACATACGAATCTGGTGGTATCCACTACGCAAGTCAATTTTAGAGAAAACAATAGAACCACTTAATTCATCAAGCATGTCATCCAATCTAGGAATAGGATATCTGTACCGAATTGTGATGTTATTAATGGCTCTACAATCAACACACATGCGCCAAGTGCCATCTTTCTTAGGAACCAAAAGAACAGGAACAGAACAAGGACTAAGGCTCTCACGAATGTACCCGCGGTCCAGAAGGTCTTGGACCTGGCGCTGAATCTCCTTAGTCTCCTCGGGGTTGGTCCTGTAGGCAGCACGGTTGGGCAAGCTCGCCCCTGGAATTAAATCAATCTTGTGCTCAATGCCTCGCACAGGTGGCAATCCAGGGGGTATCTCGGAGGGAAACACATCCATATACTCTTGCAAAAGGTTAGCAATAGCAGGTGGCAAGACAATAGATGTATCATCAATGGAATAGAAAGCATTTTTGCACACTAAGGCATAGCAAAGTCCAAGAGAGGCATGTAACTCATCAAGATCAGATTTAGTGGCTAGCAAAGTAGGAGTTTTTAACTTAATAGGTTGCTGATTTTCAGAGTTCAAAACACCTTTTTGCTTAGCATTAGTCTTTTTCTCATGTTCAAAGTGGACAATCTCAGTGGGAGTCATAGGAAGCAACACAATTTTCTTTCCCTTGTGCATAAAAGTATATTTATTAGATCTACCATGGTGAATAGCATCAGTATCAAACTCCCAAGGACGTCCCAGTAAAAGAGAGCAAGCATCCATAGTCACCACATTGAACTTACCACTGTTGTTAAACCATTGAATGTGATAAGGGTGGGGATGCTCTCGTGTGGTCAAGCCAAGTTTCTTGACCACCTCAACGTTCACCAAGTTGTTGCAGCTACCACCGTCAATGATGGTATGTACACGGCAGTCCTTGACGATGAGGAACATGTTGAAAAGGTTGTGGCGCTGTCTGTTGTCGTCGTCACTAGCCGTGGTACTCAAAGCTCGTTGCACAATCAAGGCCTTATAGGTCTCGGTCGCTGTTGTACCAAGAACCTCTTCATAACCATCATAAGTCTCTGCAATGTTAGCTCGAACAGTATCTTCATCTTCAACATCAGAAGCACTAACATACCCACCATCACCAGTAGCAATGTATGGCCGTTTGCTGGGGCAATCTCGCTAAATATGACCAAGTCCCTGGCAGCGGTGGCACTTGATGTCGGAGGAGCGGCCTGTGGAAGAGGTGGTTGTAGCAGGTTTTGCTACAACACCCGAAGGTACAGTGGAAGATGTGGACGTCCGTACGCCCGAAGATGATGACGCCTTGGCTGGCGCCGGTGGCTGGCGTGGAGCGAAAGTGCTGCTCCTCCGTTGTTGATGACCCTGCAATTCTTTTTCTGCCAACATAGAAAGATGGAACAAGCGTTGTATAGAATGATATTCTTTATAATCAACAATATCCTGAATCTCCCGCCTCAATCCCCCATAAAACCTAACCATTTGATCCTCCGGATCCTCAACTACCCCACATCGTAGCATACCTTTCTGAAGTTCTTGGTAGTATTCCTGTACCGACATGTCTCCCTGATCTAAGCGTTGCAATTTTTTTCGAAGATCACGTCTATAAGAAGGGGGAACAAAGCGAGCTCGCATCTCCTCTTTTAACTCATTCCATGTTTGTGGTGCAGCACGTGTGTTAACAAGTTCATTCCACCAAATGATAGCAAAATCTCTAAATTCACTAGTGGCTTGTCTAACCCTATGCTGCTCAGGAACAAGATGGGAATTAAATTTTTGTTCTACCGTCATCTCCCAGTCTAAGTAAGCTTCAGCATCATAAGAACCCATGAACGGTGGAATAGAAAACTTAATCTTAGCAAATGGATCATGGTCTGGTTCAGGATTATGATGACGACGTCTACCATTACCTCCCATACCTTGTCGATTACGTGCGAGGTGTTGTCGCAGCGGTGCATAAACATCGTCGTCCACAGGAGAGTGAGCTGGGGCTGGAGTTGGTGGTGGGGGACGAGCCTCTAGTACGTCCATGCGTGTAACAAGTTCAGCAACTCGTCGATCAAGCTGCTCATAGGATGTCGAGGCAGAGTCCTGGTATTTTTTAAAAGCTTCAGTCATCGCGCGCATCATCTCCTTCAATTCCATTTGAGAGACACACTCATCGTCGTTAAGTTTAGGCTCCTTGTCCTTGTCCATTTGATTCTTTGGTCCTGTCATTGTTAGCACAAAACAGAGACAAAAAGGCAACAAACAATGTGAACCCTACAACTATCTCTCAGGGTGGTGGTGGAGGTGGTGGAATACAAATTATGAAGCGTCTTACCCCGCTCTTACAACGTTCTTACCAGCACTGCAGGTGGCAAACGGTGACCGGTGTGACTGTCCAACGAGCGTGAGTGTGATTGCAAAAGAGTACCTGTTCTGCTCGAGAGAAAATTGGAGCTATGGGAAGGCTAACTAAATATATATATGTGGCACACAAGTCAGTAACAGATAGCAATGCTGAATAAGTGTTCCAAGTACTCGTCCTAGTTGCTGGCCTAGAAAGTGTAATAGAACAGTTGGACCAAAGCACAAGAAAGGAGGTACAAGTATCTAGTGGGAATGACAGTTCTGTAAATATGGTAGATTTTTCAGCACTAGTAGAAATCAAAGGCGCGTTTCAAAAGGAGTACCATCAAAAGAGCTCAAAATATTCTGAATTTTTTACCACTGATCCAAAAACACAAAGGATGGAAGCACACAAAATTTCACTTGAAACAGAGTTGTATTGTGGCCTAGAGAAATTCACAAAAGATCTCTGAAATTCGTGAAAACACTTAAACATTTTTTTTAATTATCTTCCCGATTTTTTTTTGAATTTTTTGACCGAACCAAACAGGCCGTAGGCGAGTTTGGGTCACCCCAGAATGGAGTCAAGAATCTGCTGTAAAAATTTGAGCTCAAACGGAGCACCGAGCGAAAAGTTATGCCCGTTTTATGGAAGGTACCTCAAGTTATGGTTTTCAAAGACACAACTCGGCAGGAACCGAAGCGACGACTATGGAGCATAGGTTCAGTTTTAGAGATAGGATTTGTTTTCTGGATATGGTTGGTTTAGATATAGGATCTGTTTTGTGGATATGGTCGGTTTTAGAGATAGGATATGTTTTGTGGATATTGTCGGTTGTAGAGATAGGATCTATTTTGTGAATAGGATCGATTGTAGAGATAGGATCTATTTTGTGAATAGGATCGGTTGTAGAGATAGGATCTGTTTTGTGGATAGGGTCGGTTTTATACGATGGAAGCGGATGGATACAATCAAACTGAACCAAAACAAATCTAATCCAGCAACCAAACTCAACTAGAACACGAACTCAGAACTGCGGACTCTAAAACTGAATTGTGCAAAGGCTAAGGCGATGGTTTTAGGTCGGAATAAACTGATCGTAATTTTTTTTGGCTTTTTGTGGACTATGGGACGAAACAAAACTAATCTAAAGGTAGAATTATACCTCACAGGCAACCTGGAAATCTGATACCAATTGATAGTAGACGCGGCCCGATCTTCCGTGACATACGATAATTGGATTGAGTGGAGATCTCGACGTTGATGATCCAAGGCTCCGAGCGAACGGTTCCTCGCAATCACTACACCACGGCTCCGTTGGTTATCACCCGTGACACACGAATGACCTCGCCACGAAGGCTTATCCCTGCAAGCGCAATCAAGAACACAAGCAAGAACAGGAAAGAAACGCAACCAAACTTGTATTGATTACGGGAGGGGGTCTCACAAGCCGATGACGACGACACTGTTCGATGACAGAATTGATCTAAGCAAAACCCAAACCCAAATGTGGCGGCGGCTGCTGAATAAATAGAGTATTAGGGCGTGCGTAGACCTGGACTCGCCCCTAATGGGCTCCGACGCGATACACGGCCCAACGGCCCAACAGACGGTGTCGCAGCACCAAAACAGAATCTGAACGCTGACTTGTTTCGACGATTCCCGTTGACTCCGGATGAATTTTAGGGTGGAACCAGTTGGGTTGGTTAGATAATCTCGTTACCAACCATATCCAGTCCGTCGCAATCGGAGTTCGGATGCATCTTGGGCGTCCATTTTAGTGCAGACTGGTCCTGGAACCCGAGATAGAGTCGCAGCCGACTCGAACTTGATCTCCTTCCTGTTGTGGACGCCCTTGCTGCTCCTCCTCAACACCTTGGCCTTTCCCAAGTCCTTGCTGGTCCTCTCCAAGGTACCTAATCATCAAAACATCCATGGCCCCAAGCGTAAGCTCTAAAACACAATTGACTAGGGTAGAACGTACCTGGAGATTTAGCTGTCGTGCACGAGATCGTGTTATCGGTCCATTCATTGTATATATAGAAGTGATGTCCTCATCAGGGCGGGCTCGCCGGGGCAGGGCCGGGCGCGGCCGGCGGCGCGACCGCGGCGGGGCCGGGTGCGGCCAGGCATGGCCGGACGGGGCGAGGCCGGGGTCGGGGGCGGCCGAGCTCGAGGCGAGGGCGGGCGAGGCCGAGCGCGGCCGGGCATGGCCAGACGGGGCGAGCGCGCCCACGGCGCGGGGGAGGGCGCCGACGAGAGGGGGAAGGAGGAGGAAGGGGAGGGAGAAGAGGGGAGGGGAGGGAGGGCCTCACCGTGGGCGGGGAGGGCGGCGGCAGCGGCGGCTCGGGCGAGCAGGGGAGGGCGGCGGCGGCTAGGGCAGGGGAGAGGGAGTTGGGGAAGGGGAGGGGTATGACAGGCAGGGCCCGCGGGAAGGGGATTTTTTTGGGGGGAGGGGGGAGGGTCGGCTGGGCCGGCCATGGGCCCAAAGCGGGGGGGCATGAGGCCCACTGGGCTGGATGGCCAGCTGGGCCGGGGGCTGGCTGGGCCGCCGCGGGGCCCACGCGGGAAGGGGGGGAAGGTCTGCTGGGCCGCGCGCGCCAAGGGGGGGGGCGGCTGGGCCAAAAGGGGGAGTAGAGGGAGGAGAGAGAAAAGAAAGGTTTTCATTTTTTGATATCTATTTTCTATATAAATGCTTTCACACTTTCAAACAACCAAAAAAAGTGCATGGTTCGGCATGATGCAGCAAATCAAGGAAATTAACTCTGGGGTTTACTATTATCACATAACTTAAAGTTTTGAAGACGAGTGAGGTTTTAGTGAAAAGAAATGGGAAAGAGAGGTAACACCCGAATTTGGAGAGTGAAGAAAAGAAAAAAATTCAACTCCAAAAAATTCGGGGTGTTACAAACCTATCCCCCTTAAAAGAATCTCGCCCTCGAGATTCAGGGTTGGCTAGCAAAGAGCTCAGGGTATTTGGCCATCAGATCATCTTCATGCTCCCAGGTTGCTTCTTCCTCAGAGTGATGACTCCATCTGACTTTGCACATTCTGATGGTCTTCTTTCGAGTGACTCTGTCTGCGGTCTCAAGGATTTGCGTTGGCTTCTCAACGTAGGTCAAGTCCTCCTGGACTTCAAGACCTTCAACTGGCAACTGCTCTTCTGGCACTCGCAGACACATCTTCAACTGAGACACATGAAAAACATCATGCACGGCAGACAAATTCTCTGGCAAACTGAGTTGATAGGCCACTTCTCCACGCCTTGAGAGAATTTGGTACAGACCAATGTAGCAGGGTGCTAGCTTGCCTTTGACTCTGAATCTTTTGACTCCTCTGATCGGTGACACTTTCAGATAGACGAAGTCTCTGACTTCGAAACTCAGCTCTCTTCTTCTTGTGTCTGCATAGCTTCGCTGTCTTGACTGCGCTATCTTCAGATTCTCTCGAACCATCTTGATGTTCTCTTCGGCTTCAAGCAGAATGTCTGGCCCGAACACTTGCTTTTCTCAAGGCTGATCCCATTGCAACAGAGTTCTACAACTCCTTCCATAAAGCGCCTGAAATGGTGACATCTTCAAACTGGCCTGGTAACTGTTGTTATAGGAAAACTCTGCATAAGGCAATCTCTTATCCCATCCGGACTGATCTTGCAACGCACAGGCTCTCAACATATCTTCAAGAATTTGATTGGTCCTTTCAGTCTGACCATCTGTCTGCGGATGATAAGCTGAACTGAAATTCAGATGTGTGCCCAAGGCTTCATGCAACTGCTGCCAGAAATGAGAGGTGAACTGCGTTCCTCTGTCTGACACTATCTTCTTTGGCACACCATGAAGGCAAATGATCCGAGACATATACAACTCTGCCAATACTGCACTGCTGTAGTTGGTCTTGACAAGTATGAAGTGGGCTGACTTGGTCAAGCGGTCCACTACTACCCAAATGGAATCGTAGCCGGCTCGAGTGCGAGGCAATCCGACTATGAAGTCCATACCGATTTCATCCCATTTCCACTGAGGAATTTGCAACGGTTGCAACAATCCAGCAGGTCTCTGGTGCTCTGCCTTGATCCTTCGACAACTATCACACATAGCCACATGCTCTGCGATGTCCCTCTTCATTCCGTACCACCAGAATTTCTTCTTCAGATCTTGATACATCTTCTCACTACTAGGGTGAATCGAATAGGCTGTCTCATGAGCTTCCTTGAGGATCAACTCCAGAATGGATTGGACATTAGGAACGCACAAGCGGTCTTTGAACCATATCACACCTTCTGCATCTTCCCGAAAATCTTTGCCTCTGCCGGCTAGAATCAGTCGCCGGATCTCAATGATCTTCTCATCATTCTTCTATGCTTCTTTGATTTCCCGCTCTAGGGTAGGCTCCAACTCAACTGTGACTCCTCGTGAATTATTTAGAAATCCGAGACTCAACCTGTCAAACTCTTTGGCCAACTCATAAGGCATCGGACGAGCGACCATCAGATTGATCTGACTCTTCCTGCTCAAAGCATCTGCCACTACGTTCGCTTTGCCTGGATGGTAGTGAATCTCCAACTCATAGTCTTTGATCAACTCTAACCATCTTCCTTGCCTCATATTCAACTCTGACTGAGTGAATATGTACTTCAGACTCTTGTGGTCTGTGTAAACATCACATTTCTGTCCATACAGATAATGCCTTCATGTCTTCAGTGCGTGAACCACTGCTGCCAACTCTAGATCATGGATTGGGTAATTCTTCTCATGAACCTTCAACTGTCGGGACGAGTAAGCCACAACTCTTCCCTCTTGCATCAACACACATCCCAAACCTGTGTAGCAAGCATCGCAATACACCGAGAAGGGCTTGTGCACATCAGGCGAGACTAGGATAGGCGCTGTTGTCAACTTCTCTTTCAGCGCTTCGAAGGCCTCCTGGCATTTTTGGGTCCAATTAAACTCAACCTTGTTGCCTAGCAACGCTGTCATTGGTTTCGCAATCTTCGAAAACCCTTCAATGAATCGCCGATAATATCCGGCCATTCCAATGAAGCTCTTGATTCCTCAAGCATCTGTTGGCGCTTTCCAGTTCAGAATGTCTGCCACTTTCTTCGGATCCACAGCCAATCCTTCTTTGTTGATTATGTGACCCAAGAACAGGACTTCACTGATCCAGAACTCGCACTTGCTCAACTTGGCATACAACTGGTGCTCTCGCAATCTCTGCAATACCATCCTCAAATGATCTGCATGCTCTTCTTCGCTTTGAGAATAAACCAGAATGTCATCGATGAATACCACCACAAACTTATCGAGATAATCCATGAATACACTGTTCATCAGATTCATGAAGAAGGCTGGCGCATTGGTCAAACCAAAAGACATCACTGTGAACTCATACAACCCATACTTGGTAATGAATGCCGTCTTCGGAATGTCCGAAGGTCGGATCCTGAGCTGATGATAACCTGACCGCAGATCTATCTTGGAGAACACACTGGCTCCTCTCAACTGGTCGAACAGATCTTCTATTCTGGGCAAGGGGTACTTGTTCTTGATGGTGACTTCATTCAGAGCTCGATAATCGATACACATCCTTTTGGTGCCATCTTTCTTTTCCACAAATAATACAGGGGTGGCCCAAGGCGAGGTGCTTGGCCGGATGTAACCTTTCTCTGACAACTCATCGATCTGCTTCTTAAGTTCAACCAACTCTGGTCCAGATATCCTGTAAGCTCTCATAAAGATGGGGGCGGTTCCAGGAAGAAGCTCTATGGCAAACTCAACTTTCCACTCTGGGGGCATACCCGATAAGTCCTTTGGAAACACATCTGGAAACTCAGACACAATCTTGATACTCTCAATTGGGTCTGCTTCACTGCTATCGACAGCCATCTGATAACAACTTCCTTTCTTCGGCTCAGGCGGGACTAACTCGGTCACCACTTCCTCTCCTAGTGGGGACACCAACTTGATTGCCCTTGTATCACAACTGATGACTGCCTGGTACTTATCTAGCCAATTCATCCCTAGGATGACATCTATTCCCTGAGTACCCATTACTATGAGGTTGGCGGGAAACGCTATCCCCCTTATTTCCACACTTATATTCAAACATATGCTATCAGCTCAGATTCTACCACCGGCTGAGTCAATTTGAATGGGGGTTGACATGGTAGTAATTGGAAGATTATGTGCTTCTACCCATGATGCAGTAATAAAAGAATGCGTTGCTCCAGTATCAAATAACACTTCTGCAATATGGGAGTCGACTGGGAACATACCTACTATCATGCCGGGGGTCTCTTGAACTGCTTCAGCCTCCAAGTGGTTCAGTCTCCCATGATTATAACGCGGCTGAGAGCGGTTGCTTGCTCCAGGCTGAGACACGTTCTGCTTCGCTGGGGCATTGGGGCCTGACTGCTGCTAGGCTGCCTTCTTCGGACATTGCATCACCCAATGGCCTTGCTCTCCACAGTGGAAGCATGCCATGTTTCCAACTTGAGCTGGTGCTGCCTGATTGTTCTGCTAGTTTGCTGGGGCAGGAAGACGAGGTGCTTGCTGATTTTGCCTCTGGAACTGACCTCCTGACTGATTGCTCTGATGATTCTGATACTGGTGCTGAGGATACTGCCTTTGGAACTGCTGATGTTGCTGAGGTGGACGCTGGTTCTGCCTGAACTGCTGAGGTTCATTGCCTGAGAAACGAGGACGGTTGCTTCTTCCAGGCTGGGGTCCACTGATCTTGCGCTTACGATCCTCCATCTCCTTACGCTTCCTCTCTATCATGATTGCTCTGTCAATCAAGTGCTGGAACGTCGGAAAGGTATGATTCATCAGCTGATAGTGCAGAGGGTCAACCAAGCCTTTCAGGAAACGGTATTGTCTCTTGGCGTCGGTGTTGACATCTTCAGGAGCATAGCGAGACAATTGCAGAAACCTGTCTCGATACTCACTGACTGACATCGACCCTTGCTTAAGGGCCAGGAACTCCTCCTTTACTATCATCAGACCTGCAGGAACATGGTACTAACGAAAGCTACCTCTGAACTCTTCCCAGGTGATGGCGTCGGGGTTGGCATGGGTGGCGAGATAAGACTCCCACCATGACTGAGCTGCTCCTCTCAACAGACGGGGACCATACAGGACTTTCTCCCTGTCGTCACACTGAGCGGTATGCAACTCCCGCTCCACAGTGCGCAACCAGTCTTTAGCATCCATGGGGTCAGAAGAATGAGCGAACGTTGGGGGATGACCTCTCATGAATTCAGCACGCTTGTCTCTGGACATCTGAGGCATCTGAGGCTGAGGTGGTGCCTGCTGCTGTTGTTGTTGCTGCTGCTGAATGGTGGCCAGAGTCTGACCGATGGCTTGAACTGCCTGAGCCTGCATCAGAAACATCTGCTCGATGGACATCGGGGGCGGGGGCGGCAGGTGCTGTTGCTGGGGTACCTCTTCCTGTTGAGCGGCTTGCTCCTCTGAGCACGCCTTCCTCCTCTGCGCCTATTCTCTGACATCTGCAGAATGCAACCACACATCAGAACTGATCTTGCAAATCTTGCAGCATAAGAAAAGAGCATAGAATTCTTCAACAACCCTGAGTAGATGAGCATCTTCACTGATCTCCAACACAGACCAACACAGCTTCTCAGATGAAGAGGAAAGTGGAATAAAAGGATTCCCAACTAAATAGCTAACTCCTTTAACATAACAGGTAAACCAAAATGTAGGGGATACCCGCACTCTGGTGACAGTCATTACAAAGATCCAAACCAAACATAGTTCATCATGACAAACATAAATGCACAGGATATAGCAAACTACCCTGTCTAACTAAGACTAACTAAGAGCTAGACTAACGCTAAGACTGTAGCTTCTACGTATATATATTTTGTATTAATTACAAGATCCGATTCTAACGATCTATGGTTCTAGATTTATCTTGGTCTTGCGGTCGGGATTGCCATAAGACTAGTGTCCACGCCGAGGTGAGCGGTACGGGTGCTGAGTCCCGACGGGAGCGGGGGAACCATCATCCAGGTGACGACGCTCCACGCGCTAAGCCCGCAGCAGGGCGATCTCAGCACGAGCCCTACTCAGCTCGTCTAATGCATGGTCCAGCTCCGTGTTTAGCACGGCGGCTAGGTTGACTGTGCTGCTCAACCTAGGATGGTCCTCACCAACAGGTGAGACAATCACGCCTCCTGTGCTGCCAGATGGACGGCGGGGTAATACTTCAGGTCGAGACCGTCAGCTACTCCACCGAGAACCGAGCAGTAGTGCGAAAGCGCACGCCGTGCAGCATCTTGCATGGCTGCCTCAGCTGAGTCCCGCTCAGAGATAGAATAGTGCTCTGAGCAGGCCTCCGCACCCTGGAGACTGTTCTCCGGACGACGCACCAAGCAGGTCACCTCCCAGCGGTCCGGGTAGACCCTACGACTATGCTGGTAGACCACACAGCGATACTCGATAGACCAAGTACGCCGGTTAAGTGCCCGACGTAGCAGGGTGTCGAGCGCATCGTGGAAGTGACACCCGCGAGCAGCGTCGCGAGTGATGGGTCGAGCGACCCATCCTTCCGGCTCCTGGTCAGCAGAGAAGTAGGTGTCGTGGCTCGAGCTGTCGTCGCCACCTCCGTCGCCTGGGTCTCCTCCAGCAGCTACTCCAGGGGCTGGGGCGCCTAGTGGTGGTGCAGGGGGCGCCTCTAGAGGAAGCACAGGGGAGCAGCTCCTCGCGGACTCTATCTCCTGTTGGAGCGAGAAAGAAGAGCCCTACTGCTCCTGTCGTCGACGTTCCTGCTCCTCATGCAAGCGGTGGTGCAGCCTCTCCAAGTGGCTGGACTGTCCGGCCACGGGACGGCGAAGCGGACGCTCAGCAAGGCGGGAGGGTAAGAAGGGGATGCCAGACTTTCGTGCAGTGTGTCTAAGACGAGCCATCTACAAAAGACACCACAAGCAAAAGAGTGAGAACAGAATTAATATGACCAGCAAGTAATGAACCATAAATAAATGAAGGATTAGAAATAAACATAATTTTCAGCAAGGTATAACATATAGTAGAACATAGGTTTGATCGGTATGACCAACTTTTGAAGGGATATCAAAGTCAAGGCAGGGACAGAGGTCTATAGTCCTTAGAACGACCATTCTACTCTAGGTTAGCGGTCCTACAGTCAGCCTGGCTTTGATACCACTTATGTCACACCCGGTTTTAGAAGGCAAACCGAATGCGAACCATGTACGTGCCAGGATCAGCAATTCACGTACACAGCAGTTACATAACATGGACATCATCACACAGTGCTCAAATAGTATTAAAAAGGGAAACAATAGTCGATTACATCATGATGTCTGAGACATCCACATAGTCTTTACAATAAATCAAAGTGCGAAAACGAAACGTAGATAACCGCGGCCTTCACAGGCAGCCGACTGGGGGTTGCCGCTAACCCACGCCTAGAACTCGTCGTAGTCTTGGAACTCCTGGAAGTCTCCTTCCACAGCTTCATCTTCGCCTGAGCAGTGGTTGCAATGCTGACAACCTAGGGATGGGGGGGGGTTGGTGTGTAGAGCAAGGGTGAGTACACATCAACATACTCAACAAGTATCCTGTTTGGCTGTAGTGGACTAGCTTTATGTGGGGATAAGTCAAGCAGTTGCTTTTAGTTGGTCAGATTATTATTTACTAGTAGAAAGCCAGGTTTTAACATTAACCCAAGTTATTAGCCCGATGTACCCTTTCCAAACGAAAAGAATACCACTTACCAGCACCATAGTCATAACCAGAACCATCAGTCTCATTGCCACCTGTAAACCAAAATGTCTCTGATCAAGTACCACTAGTCACTGGAGCTCCCTTGGCCGCTCATAACCGCGAGCACGGCTAATATATTAGTTTTCAAACACTCTGCAGAGGTTGTGCACTTTACCCACAAGCCGTGATTCCCTTTCTGCCCGGAGATCATGACTCTCCATTGATCACTACCAAGGTGACCCAGCAGGGCATCACTACGTAGCCTTTACAAAGATTCCCCGGGGCTGTAGCCACCCGTTAGGTTTCCTAAATGCACCGCTGTCGGGGACCATAATTAGGGGTACCCTCAAGACTCCTAATTCTCAGCTGGTAACCCCCATCAGCATAAAGCTGCAAAGGCCTGATGGGTGCGATTAAGTCAGGAATCAGTCCATTCGAGCGACTCGATCATGCCTCGCCCGAGCCTAGCCTTGGACAAGGGCAGCCGACCCCGGAGGATTTCCGTCTCGCCCGAGGCCCCCCTCCAATGGCGGACACATCTCCGGCTCGCCCAAGGCCCTGCCTTCGCTAAGAAGCAACCCTGACTAAATCGCCGCACCGACCGACCGAATCGCAGGAGCATTTAACGCAAAGGTGGCCTGACACCTTTATCCTGACGCACGCCCCCCGGCAGAGCCGAAGTGACCGCCGTCACTTCGCCGCTCCACTGACCGGCCTGACAGAAGGACAGCGCCGCCTGCGCCACTCCGACTGCAGTGCCACTTGACAGAGTGAGACTGACAGGCAGTCAGGTCCTGCCAAAGGCACCATAGGAAGCTCCGCTCTGCCCGACCCAGGGCTCGGACTCGGGCTAAGTCCCGGAAGACGGCGAACTCCGCTCCGCCCGACCCCAGGGCTCGAACTCGGGCTAAGTCCCGGAAGACGGCGAACTCCGCTCCGCCTGACCCAGGGCTCGGACTCGGGCTAAGTCCCGGAAGACGGCGAACTCCGCTCCGCCCGACCCAGGGCTCGGACTCGGGCTAGGTCCCGGAAGACGGCGAACTCCGCTCCGCCCGACCCCAGGGCTCGGACTCGGGCTAAGTCTCGGAAGACGGCGAACTCCGCTCCGCCCGACCCAGGGCTCGGACTCGGGCTAAGTCCTGGAAGACGGCGAACTCCGCTCCGCCCGACCCCAGGGCTCGGACTCGGGCTCAGCCCCAGAAGACGACGAACTCCGCTTCGCCCGACCCCAGGGCTCGGACTCCGCCCTGGCCTCTGCCGAACGACCTCCGCCTCGCCCGACCCAGGGGCTCGGGCTCGGCCTCGGCCATGGAAGACAGACTCGACCTCGGCTTCGGAGGAGCCTCCACGTCGCCCAACCTAGGGCGCAGGCCAGCCACGTCAACGGGAAGCGCCATCATCACCCTACCCCGAGCTGACTCGGGCCGCAGAGAACAAGACCGGTGTCCCATCTGGCTAGCTCCGCCAGATAGGCAATGATGGCGCCCCGCATGCTCTGTGACGACGGCGGCTCTCAGCTCTCTTACGGAAGCAGGAGGACGTCAGCAAGGACTCAACCGCTCCGACAGCTGTCCCTCCGCCAGGCTCCGTCGCTCCTCCGACGGCCACGACATCACACCAGCTGGGCGCCAAGATCTCTCTGGCTACCACATCGGCATGTACTTAGGGCGCTAGCTCTCCCCCGCTAGACACGTAGCACTCTGCTACACCCCCATTGTACACCTGGATCCTCTCCTTACGCCTATAAAAGGAAGGACCAGGGCCCTCTTAGAGAAGGTTGGCCGCGTGGGGACGAGGACGGGACAGGCGCTCTCTTGGGGCCGCTCGCTTCCCTCTCCCACGTGGACGCTTGTAACCCCCTACTGCAAGCGCACCCGACCTGGGCGCGGGACGAACACGAAGGCCGCGGGATTTCCACCTCTCTCACGCCCATCTCCGGCCACCTCACTTCCCCCCTTCGCGCTCGGCCTCGCGTCGACCCATCTGGGCTGGGGCACGCGGCGACATTCACTCGTCGGCTTAGGGACCCCCCGGTCTCGAAACACCGACAGTTGGCGCGCCAGGTAGGGGCCTGCTGCGTGTTGACGAACAGCTTCTCGTCAAGCTCCAGATGGGCAGTCTCCAGCAACCTCTCCGACCCGGGATGGTGCTCCGTTTCGGGAGTCTTGAGTTCATGTCCTTCAACGGCAGCTACGACATGATACTCCTTCCACCGCCGCGCGACAACAATAATGGCGGCCGACAGCCCGCCCGCCGGCGGCGGAATCGACGACGTCTTCCCCGCGTGGTGGAAGAACAACATTCGAGCTCGCCCCGTCCTCTCCCCCGCCAACGGAGGAGGAGGCGGAGCAACCAAGGCCAAGCGGGAGGCCGCGCCTCGTCGGCTGTCGAGCGAGTCGACGTCCCTAGCGCCCCAACGGGGGGCGCGTCGGGCGTCGACCTCGCGTTTGAGACCAAGGCGAGCACCGTCTCCCCGCGACACGCCAATCCCGAGCAAGTGGAAGACGCCAGTGCGCTCGCGGAGAGCTTGCAGGACGTCGCCCTCGTACCTGGGACGGCGGTGCAATCAGTCCCCGACGCGACTATGTCGCTGCTCGTCGACCAAAAGGTACCGACCGATTCCCATCCTACGTCATTTGGGCTCAGCCTCAACCCGCCTAGCGACCTTGCTTTGGCGGGCGCTCTCGTAGAGGCGAGTTCAAACCCTCTGGGGTTTCGCATGCGGTCGCCTTGGGACCGGCTGATGGACGTCTCGACCTACGGGCCCTCTGGGTCCGAGGAAGATGACGACCCCAACACCTGTTGGGACTTCTCTGGATTTGGCAACCCCAGTGCCATGCGGGACTTCATGACCGCATGTGACTACTGCCTCTCCGACTGTTCCGACGGTAGCCACAGCCTCGACGACGAGGACTGCGGCCCAAGCCGCGAATGTTTCCACGTCGATCTGGGGGATCCCTCCGAAGACAATCATCTCGGCATGCCGGAGGACGGTGATCTCCCTAGGCCGGTGCCTCGCGCTGACATCCCATGGGAGCTAGCTGTGGTCCCCGTTCCGGCGGGGGGTCACGACCCACAGCTCGAGCAAGTCCGCGGGGCGCAGGCCAGGCTCGACGAGGGAGCAGGAGCGCTTGAGCCGATCCGCCGGGACGTCGGGCAGGTATGGGCGGGCCAACCCCCGGCCGGAGAAATACGTCACCTGCCCCAGGGTCTCCAGCACCGCGTCGCCAACGACGTCAGGGTCAGGCCGCCACCCGCATCCAGTGGGGTCGGTCAGAACCTGGCTGCAGCAGCGATGCTTCTCCGCGCGATGCCGGAGCCATCAACCACAGAGGGTCGGCGAATCCAGGGAGAGCTCAAGAATCTCCTGGAAGGCGCTGCGGTCCGACGGGCCGAGAGCTCTGCCTCCCGAAGGCAGGGATACCCCTCGGAACCTCATGCCGCGACTTCCCGATTCATGCGGGAAGCCTCGGTCTACACCGGGCGCACGCGCAACACCGCGCCTGCGGCCCCGGGCCACCTCGGCAACGAGCACCATCATCGCGACCGTCAGGCTCACCTCGACGAGAGGGTGCGCCGAGGTTACCACCCCAGGCGTGGGGGACGCTACGACAGCGGGGAGGATCGAAGTCCCTCGCCCGAACCACCCGGTCCGCAGGCCTTCAGCCGGGCCATCCGACGGGCGCCGTTCCCGACCCGGTTCCGACCCCCGACTACTATCACAAAGTACTCGGGGGAAACGAGACCGGAACTGTGGCTCGCGGACTACCGCCTGGCCTGCCAACTGGGTGGAACGGACGACGACAACCTCATCATCCGCAACCTCCCCCTGTTCCTCTCCGACACCGCTCGCGCCTGGTTGGAGCACCTGCCTCTGGGGCAGATCTCCAACTGGGATGACCTGGTCCAAGCCTTCGCCGGCAATTTCCAGGGCACGTACGTGCGCCCCGGGAATTCCTGGGACCTCCGAAGCTGCCGGCAGCAGCCGGGAGAGTCTCTCCGGGACTACATCCGGCGATTCTCGAAGCAGCGCACCGAGCTGCCCAACATCACCGACTCGGATGTCATCGGCGCGTTCCTTGCCGGCACCACCTGCCGTGACCTGGTGAGTAAGTTGGGTCGCAAGACCCCCACCAGGGCGAGCGAGCTGATGGACATCGCCACCAAGTTCGCCTCTGGCCAGGAGGCGGTCGAAGCTATCTTCCGAAAGGACAAGCAGCCCCAGGGCCGTCCATCGGAAGATGCTCCCGAGGCGTCTACTCCGCGCGGCGCCAAGAAGAAAGGCAAGAAGAAGTCGCAAGCGAAACGCGACGCCGCCGACGCGGACCTTGTCGCCGCCGCCGAGTACAAGAACCCTCGGAAGCCCCCCGGAGGTGCCAACCTCTTCGACAAGATGCTCGAGGAGTCGTGCCCCTATCATCAAGGGCCCGTCAAGCACACCCTTGAGGAGTGCGTCATGCTTCGGCGCCACTTCCACAGGGCCGGGCCACCCGCGGAGGGTGGCAGGGCCCACGACGACGACAAGAAGGAAGATCACCAAGCAGGAGAGTTCCCCGAGGTCCGCGACTGCTTCATGATCTACGGTGGGCGTGCGGCGAATGCCTCGGCTCGGCATCGCAAGCAAGAGCGCCGGGAGGTCTGCTCGGTGAAGGTGGCGGCGCCAGTCTACCTAGACTGGTCCGACAAGCCCATCACCTTCGACCAAGCTGACCACCCCGACCACGTGCCGAGCCCGGGGAAATACCCGCTCGTCGTCGACCCCGTCGTCGGCGACGTCAGGCTCACCAAGGTCCTTATGGACGGGGGCAGCTGCCTCAACATCATCTACGCCGAGACCCTCAGGCTCCTGCGCGTCGATCTGTCCTCCGTCCGAGCAGGCGCTGCGCCCTTCCACGGGATCATTCCCGGGAAGCGCGTCCAGCCCCTCGGACGACTCAACCTTCCCATCTGCTTCGGAACGCCCTCCAACTTCCGAAGGGAGATTCTGACGTTCGAGGTGGTCGGGTTCCGAGGAACCTACCACGCGGTACTGGGGAGGCCATGCTACGCGAAGTTCATGGCCGTCCCCAACTACACCTACCTGAAGCTCAAGATGCCGGGCCCCAACGGGGTCATCATCGTCGGCCCCACGTACAAACACGCGTTCGAATGCGACGTGGAGTGCGTGGAGTACGCCGAGGCCCTCGCCGAGTCCGAGGCCCTCATCGCCGACCTGGAAAGCCTCTCCAAAGAGGTGCCAGACGTGAAGCGTCATGCCGGCAACTTCGAGCCAGTGGAGACGGTCAAGGCCGTCCCCCTCGACCCCAGTGGCGACGCCTCCAAGCAGATCCGGATCGGTTCCGGGCTCGACCCCAAATAGGAAGCAGTGCTCGTCGACTTTCTCCACGCGAACGCCGACGTCTTCGCGTGGAGTCCCTCGGACATGCCCGGCATACCGTGGGATGTCGCCGAGCACTCGCTGGATATTCGGGCCGGAGCCCGACCCGTCAAGCAGCCTCTGCGCCGATTCGACGAGGAGAAGCGCAGAGTGATAGGCGAGGAGATCCACAAGCTAATGGCAGCAGGGTTCATCAAAGAGGTATTCCATCCCGAATGGCTTGCCAACCCTGTGCTTATGAGAAAGAAAGGGGGGAAATGGCGGATGTGTGTAGACTACACTGGTCTTAACAAAGCATGTCCGAAGGTTCCCTACCCTCTGCCTCGCATCGATCAAATCGTGGATTCCACTGCTGGGTGCGAAACCCTGTCTTTCCTCGATGCCTACTCAGGGTATCACCAAATCAGGATGAAAGAGTCCGACCAGCTCGCGACTTCTTTCATCACGCCCTTCGGCATGTACTGCTATGTCACCATGCCGTTCGGTTTGAGGAATGCGGGCGCGACGTATCAGCGGTGCATGAACCATGTGTTCGGCGAACACATCGGTCGCACGGTCGAGGCCTACGTCGATGACATCATAGTCAAGACGAGGAAAGCTTCCGACCTCCTCTCCGACCTTGAAGTGACATTCCGATGTCTCAAAGCGAAAGGCGTCAAGCTCAATCCCGAGAAGTGCGTCTTCGGGGTGCCCCGGGGCATGCTCTTGGGGTTCATCGTCTCCGAGCGGGGCATCGAAGCCAACCCGGAGAAGATCGCAGCCATCACCAGCATGGGGCCCATCAAGGACTTAAAAGGCGTACAGAGGGTCATGAGATGTCTCGCGGCCCTGAGCCGCTTCATCTCACGCCTCGGCGAAAGAGGCCTGCCTCTGTACTGCCTCTTAAGGAAGGCCGAGTGCTTCGCTTGGACCCCTGAGGCCGAGGAAGCTCTCGGGAACCTGAAGGCGCTCCTTACAAAGGCGCCTATCTTGGTGCCTTCAGCTGACGGAGAAGCCCTCTTGGTCTACGTCGCCGCGACCACTCAGGTGGTTAGCGCCGCGATTGTGGTCGAGAGGCAAGAAGAGGGGCATGCATTGCCCGTTCAGAGGCCAGTTTACTTCGTCAGCGAGGTACTGTCCGAGACCAAGATCCGCTACCCACAAGTTCAGAAGCTGCTGTATGCAGTGATCCTAACGCGGCGGAAGTTGCGACACTACTTCGAGTCTCATCCGGTAACTGTGGTGTCATCCTTCCCCCTGGGGGAGATCATCCAGTGCCGAGAGGCCTCGGGCAGGATTGCAAAGTGGGCGGTGGAAATCATGGGCGAGACAATCTCGTTCGCCCCTCGGAAGGCCATCAAGTCCCAGGTATTGGCGGACTTCGTAGCCGAATGGGTCGACACCCAGCTACCGACGGCTCCGATCCAACCGGAGCTCTGGACCATGTTTTTCGACGGGTCGCTGATGAAGACGGGAGCCGGCGCGGGCCTACTCTTCATCTCGCCCCTCGGGAAACACCTACGCTATGTGCTATGCCTCCATTTCCCGGCGTCCAACAATGTGGCTGAGTACGAGGCTCTGGTCAACGGGTTGCGGATCGCCATCGAGCTAGGGGTCAGGCGCCTCGACGCCCGCGGTGACTCGCAGCTCGTCATCGACCAAGTCATGAAGAACTCCCACTGCCGCGACCCAAAGATGGAGGCCTATTGCGATGAGGTTCGGCCCCTGGAAGACAAGTTCTACGGGCTCAAGCTTAACCACATCGCTCGGCGCTACAACGAGACTGCGGACGAGCTGGCAAAAATAGCCTCGGGGCGAACAACGGTTCCCCCGGACGTCTTCTCCCGGGATCTGCACCAACCCTCCATCAAGATCGACGACACGCCCGAGCCTGAGGCGCCCTCGGCCCAGTCCGAGGTACCCTCGGCACAGCCCGAGGCACCCTCATCTTGGCCCGAGGCGCCCTCGGTTCAGCCCGAGGTACCCTCGGCCCCCGAGGGTGAGGCACTGCATATCGAGGAGGAGCGGAGCGGGGCCACGCCTGATCGAAATTGGCAGACCCCGTACCTGCAATATCTCCGCCAAGGAGAGCTACCCCTCGACCGAGCCGAGGCTCGGCGGGTAGCGCGACGCGCCAAGTCGTTCGTCTTGCTGGGCGATGAGAAGGAGCTCTACCACTGCAGCCCCTCGGGCATCCTCCAGCGATGCATCTCCGTCGCCGAAGGTCAGGAACTCCTGCAAGAGATACACTCGGGGGCTTGCGGCCATCACGCAGCGCCTCGAGCCCTTGTCGGGAATGCCTTCCGGCAAGGCTTCTACTGGCCAACGGCGGTGGCTGACGCCACTAGAATTGTCCGCACCTGCGAAGGGTGCCAATTCTATGCGAAGCAGACCCACCTGCCCGCTCAGGCTCTGCAGACGATACCCATCACCTGGCCCTTTGCTGTGTGGGGTCTGGACCTCGTCGGCCCCTTGCAGAAGGCGCACGGGGGCTACACGGACCTGCTGGTCGCCATCGACAAATTCTCCAAGTGGGTCGAGGTCCGACCTCTGAACAGCATCAGGTCCGAGCAGGCGGTGACGTTCTTCACCAACATCATCCATCGCTTCGGGGTCCCAATCTCCATCATCACCGACAACGGTACCCAGTTCACCGGCAGGAAATTCTTGGACTTCTGCGAGGATCACCACATCCGGGTGGATTGGGCCGCCGTGGCTCATCCCATGTCGAATGGGCAAGTAGAGCGTGCCAATGGCATGATTCTACAAGGGCTCAAGCCTCGGATTTACAACGACCTCAACAAGTTCGGCAAGCGATGGATGAAGGAACTCCCCTCGGTGGTCTGGAGCCTGAGGACAACGCCGAGCCGGGCCACGGGTTTCACGCTGTTCTTCCTGGTCTACGGGGCCGAGCCGTCTTGCCCACTGACCTGGAATACGGCTCCCCGAGGACGAGGGCCTACAGCGATCAAAGCAACCAAGCACCCGAGAAGACTCGCTGGACCAGCTGGAAGAGGCTCGGGACAAGGCCTTACTACACTCGGCGCGGTACCAGCAGTCCCTGCGACGCTACCACGCCCGAGGGGTCCGGCCCCGAGACCTCCAGGTGGGCGACCTGGTGCTTCGGCTGCGGCAAGACGCCCGAGGGAGGCACAAGCTCACGCCCCCCTGGGAAGGGCCATTCGTCATCGCCAAAGTTCTGAAGCCCGGAACGTACAAGCTGGCCAACAGTCAAAGCGAGGTCTACGGCAACGCTTGGAACATCCAACAGCTACATCGCTTCTACCCTTAAGATGTTTTCAAGTTGTTCATATACCTCGCACCCACGCAAAGTTTAGTCATCAAGGAAGGGTCGGCCTCGCCTCGGCAAAGCCCGACCCTCCCTCGGGGGCTAAAAGGGGGGGAACCCCCTCTGCGTTGAAATTTTCCTCGAAAAAAGATCTCTTCTGCCAGAATATCTTTCGTGCTTTCTGACTACTTCGAAAAGTGGATCCTGAAAACGACGGAGTACACGTAAGCAGCCAAGGCTGACCGAGCCGAGGGACTCCTACGCCTCCGGGATACGGATACCTCACTCATCACCTTCTACGATAAGTAACTCGCGTTCGGATAAAGTGATTCCGCGGACCGAACAAGTCTTCACGTTCGGAAGCTCTTCTGCCGAAGCGATCCTTCGAGCCTTCTCGACTGAGTCGGTGACAGGGCCTCATGGACGGGTGAAAGTGCGCGTAAGCGGCAAGGCCGACCGAGCCGAGGGACTCCCACGCCTCCGGGATACGGATACCTCACTCATCACCTTCCACGAGAAGCAACTCTCGCTCGCACAAACATCCCTGTTACCGACAAAAAAGTCCAGATACTCGAAACAAGAGGAAAAGAGACGCAGCTTTACAACGCAGCGAGGGTGTGTGTTCTGGCCTCGGCGGCCGCAGAAGGCACACGCTACAAGACAATCTGATCCTGCAGGCTCGGGTCTTGACGCTGGAAGGGGGCAGCAGCACCCTCGGCATCGACGACAACTTCGGCGAGGTTCGACCTAGCCTCGGACGGCGACGCGATCCGAAGACCTCCACTCCGAAGGACGACGTCATCACCACGCCCGGGCCATCGCCGCCAGGGTCTTCTCCGGGAATCCGGCCCGAGCAGGCGGCTCGGCCGGTCACCTCTGGGGCCTCGGCCAACCATCTTCCAAGGGCGCCAGCCCGACCCGAGGTCTCGGCTGGTCAACTCCGGCGTCAGTCCCGCTAACGGACAACCCGGCTAGGCTCCGGCCAACCAGGTTTTCATTTTCGAGCCAACTCCGCCTCTGTTCATACTGATATCGCTACCCCTAGCCTCGGCTCGTCGAAGAGCGGCCAAGGGGTCCCTTTAACTAAGCTAGAGGAGCCTCAGACAACAAGGCCGACCGAGCCGAGGGACTCCTACGCCTTCGGGATACGGATACCTCACTCGTCGCCTTGACACGGGGCGACTCATGCTTGGTGAAGCAGTTCAGATAAGCAACAGGCGAGTCTTAGTGCTCGAAAATGAGGAAAAAAACACGGCTCCGTGCCAAAATTACATACATGTTCAGGCCTCGACAGCCATAATGAACAAAAACACTGGCATTCAAAGTGCCATTACAAACGGAACTCTGGTTCCGTCCCCCGCGGGTATGAGCGACCTCGAGCCTGCGGGGCAACGGACGTCGGGGGACCTGCCAGCGACCTCTGCATCAGCAGCCATGGTCCCGGGTGGACGCGGCCGCCGGAGGGCTCTCGTTCGCGTTCCCGCTCAAAGGACGCGAACCAGATATTAAAGCCAAAGAGCGGGCCGCTCCCAAGCGCACCGGCAGATCCTCGCTGCCGTCCTCGCCGCGAACGCGAGGAAGAGGGCGGAATGTTGCATCCTAGCTGGGCAGCAACAGTTCGCCTTCCCCGGCATGGCTGGAGGACGTCTCCGCCGCAGAGCTGGAGGGCGATTGCCACCACCAGAAGCTGGAAGAAGAGGTGGCCCGCCGACCCACGCAGGAGGTAGAGCCTCGGCTCGCCTCGCTCCCCGCCCCAGCGAGGATGACGAACACCCTCGATGCTGAGGGCGGGATCGGGATCACAGCCCGGATTGCCTCTCCCCATCCAGGAGCTGGAGGTCACCGTCTTGGGTGACCACCAGCGGAAGGGAGCGACCGGGCTGTGTGATGAAAATCCTTGAAGCCGAACGATGGCTGAAAGGTACCAACTCCCACGGAGTTGCGTTCCTCCAACAATGAGGCGAAAAGACGGCGGGTATCCCCCATCCGGGGGTTTGGAAGATGGAAAGACGCGATGCATAAGGGAGCGAGAAGACATGGTCGCCTTCCGAAAGGGGTCGCCCTCCTTTTAAAGGCAACTCTCCCTACTTGCGCCCCCAACCGTCACGGGCTGAGTCTTCTCCAACATGCTCCAAGGCCCTCCCCTGCGACGCGGGGGCTGGGTCCCGCATGTCATGCAAACTGGCTCGGAGCAGAAGAAGCCAAACCGTCGCGCGTGGTGCACACAACCGCCCAGCGGTTACAAGTGACCCTCCACTTTTGCCCAGACCAACGGGCGAAAGAGGCGGGCAGCCATGCAGGCGGCATGCAACCTCACCAAGTGGACGCGCTTCTCCGACTCCCAACGCGCCCAGCCTAGAGGCCTAGGCCCACGCGTCACGCAACCGGCGCGCCGGATGCTTCATGCAAGCAACTGCACTCCTCGCCTCTTCGTTTGCGGAACCAATACCGCGACTCGAGGCGACCCAGCAGCGCCAGCCTGGCGCGACGGTCAATGCGGCCGAAAGTGGGCCGGCAGTAATGACGGTGGCAGGCGAGCGGGAGCAGCGGTCACGTCGTCAGCCAAGCTCACGTCCCATCCGGGGGCAGCAAGAGAACCCCCTCTCACGGCGTGAAGACAACGCGCCCGTGATCCGTTCCTCGAACGGCTCGCGCACGCGCAACGGCCGCCCCGCCAACAACTCGCCCCGTCGCATTAACTCCGCGACGGGACAGACGGCGCTTCCGGCAGGAGAAGCGGGCGACGCTTCGCCTTCACCGTAATAACCGCGCCAAAAAAGGTACGCCGCGTCGTTCGATTTCGTATCCTTTTCCGTTTTTCCTCTTTCTCTATCTCTTGCAAAAGGGACCGGGAAAGGGGGATACCCCGAAAGGGATCCTTCCCCGTGAAGGAACCGGGCTCTGAGCCTCCCTACTGATCAGAGGTTCGAAGGCTGGCCCCCCGAGGGGTTCAACAGCCGCCTCAGATCGCGTGGGCCCTACACCCACTACTGGTCAGAGGTTCGAAGGCCGGCCCCCCGAAGGGTTCCACGGCCGCCTCAGGCTACTCGGGCTCCGCGCCCATTACTGATCAGGGGTTCGAAGGCTGGCCCCCGAAGGGTTCACAGCCGCCTCAGACGCCGAGCGAGGGATGACCAGGGGTACGTTCGATACATAACCAAGGCTCGGGCTGCGCTCTCGAGGTACCCTAGGACATTTTCGAGACCAGCGGGAGCGATCTTGTAACGGAATCCCATCAGAGGGAGGCATCGAGCCCTCGGACCCCGTCGCCAGGGGACCGGGTCCGGCAGATCACCTGCAGGTACTTTTGGGCGTGTCTCTGGGCCCCTAGCCGACCCCTAACGAACGGGGCACGGACGTCCACTCGGATTACCCGCTTGCAGCTCACCGGAGACACCATGTTCGGCGCCCATCGAGGGTAACATGGCGCTTTCCCCCCCTCCTCCTTGCGGAAAGGCGACGCAGGGGTGTATGTAAAAAAGCCGAGTCTGTCCCTGATCGCCCTCTCGCCCTGTGCGGAGGCTCGGGGGCTGCTCTCGCAAACCCGGCTCCGGCCGAACCGTTGACAGCGTCAACATACCAGCCCGAGAACTTGGGCCCCGACCGTACACCCGGGCTACGGCCAGTTCGCATGAGGGAACAACCAGACCGGCCGAAGCATTACGCAAGGCATTAAGACCTCGGAGGAGTGAAACCACTCCTCCGAGGCCTCGGGGGCTACACCCGGCAGGTGCGCTCGCGCGCACCCACCGGAACAAAATGCAACCGAGAAAGGCTGGTCCCCTTGCAAAAAAGTGCGACGAAAGCCTCCAAGCGAGTGCTAACACTCCCTTCGAGGCTCGGGGGCTACTGTCGGGGACCATAATTAGGGGTACCCTCAAGACTCCTAATTCTCAGCTGGTAACCCCCATCAGCATAAAGCTGCAAAGGCCTGATGGGTGCGATTAAGTCAGGGATCAGTCCATTCGAGTGACTCGATCATGCCTCGCCCGAGCCTAGCCTCAGACAAGGGCAGCCAACCCCGGAGGATTTCCGTCTCGCCCGAGGCCCCCCTCCAACGGCGGACACATCTCCGGCTCGCCCAAGGCCCTGCCTTCGCTAAGAAGCAACCCTGACTAAATCGCCGCACCGACCGACCGAATCGCAGGAGCATTTAACGCAAAGGTGGCCTGACACCTTTATCCTGACGCACGCCCCCCGGCAGAGCCGAAGTGACCGCCGTCACTTCGCCGCTCCACTGACCGGCCTGACAGAAGGACAGCGCCGCCTGCGCCACTCCGACTGCAGTGCCATTTGACAGAGTGAGACTGACAGGCAGTCAGGTCCTGCTAAAGGCACCATAGGAAGCTCCGCTCCGCCCGACCCAGGGCTCGGACTCAGGCTAAGTCCCAGAAGACGGCGAACTCCGCTCTGCCCGACCCCAGGGCTCGGACTCGGGCTAAGTCCCGGAAGACGACGAACTCCGCTCCGCCCGACCCAGGGCTCGGACTCGGGCTAAGTCCCGGAAGACGGCGAACTCCACTCCGCCTGACCCAGGGCTCGGACTCGGGCTAGGTCCCGGAAGACGGCGAACTCCGCTCCGCCCGACCCCAGGGCTCGGACTCGGGCTAAGTCCCGGAAGACGGCAAACTCCGCTCCGCCCGACCCAGGGCTCGGACTCGGGCTAAGTCCCGGAAGACGGCGAACTCCGCTCCGCCCGACCCCAGGGCTCGGACTCGGGCTCAGCCCCAGAAGACGACGAACTCCGCTTCGCCCGACCCCAGGGCTCGGACTCCGCCCTGGCCTCTGCCGAACGACCTCCGCCTCGCCCGACCCAGGGGCTCGGGCTCGGCCTCGGCCATGGAAGACAGACTCGACCTCGGCTTTGGAGGAGCCTCCACGTCGCCCAACCTAGGGCGCAGGCCAGCCACGTCAATAGGAAGCGCCATCATCACCCTACCCCGAGTTGACTCGGGCCGCAGAGAACAAGACCGGTGTTCCATCTGGCTAGCTCCGCCAGATAGGCAATGATGGCGCCTCGCATGCTCTGTGACGACGGCGGCTCTCAGCTCTCTTACGGAAGCAGGAGGACGTCAGCAAGGACTCAACCGCTCCGACAGCTGTCCCTCCGCCAGGCTCCGTCGCTCCTCCGACGGCCACGACATCACACCAGCTGGGCGCCAAGATCTCTCCGGCTGCCACATCGGCATGTACTTAGGGCGCTAGCTCTCCCCCGCTAGACACGTAGCACTCTGCTACACCCCCATTGTACACCTGGATCCTCTCCTTACGCCTATAAAAGGAAGGACCAGGGCCCTCTTAGAGAAGGTTGGCCGCGCGGGGACGAGGATGGGACAGGCGCTCTCTTGGGGCCGCTCGCTTCCCTCTCCCGCGTGGACGCTTGTAACCCCCTACTGCAAGCGCACCCGACCTGGGCGCGGGACGAACACGAAGGCCGCGGGATTTCCACCTCTCTCATGCCCATCTCCGGCCACCTCACTTCCCCCCTTCGCACTTGGCCTCGCGTCGACCCATCTGGGCTGGGGCACGTGGCGACATTCACTCGTCGGCTTAGGGACCCCCCGGTCTCGAAACGCCGACAACCGCACTCCTCCCCAAGGGGCGAACCCAAACTTGGCAGAGCGAGCCGCATACACCGAGCCCCATTGACGGCACAACGGCTAAGCGAACTACACCCTGGATCCTCTAATTATTCAGCTAAGGGCATCCCATTCCACCCTCATGGTTGCACTGTTTTCCCGGGCGGTCATCCATAGAACAGGTCCTTACGGAGAGGCACTCGATAAACCGCTCGAGCCCCCTTGAAGGCCACAAGTAGAACATCATAATAAGAGAAGGGAAAACAGCGTATCATAAATAATCTCAACATGTTCATTGATTATAGTTGAGCAATAGCATAAAGTTAAACAATAATAATCCAACCCAAATAGGTAAACAAGGACATGGATAACAAAACTAGTCAATCCTTAGGCATAAATGTGTAATGCGGGAGGTGAATTAAAGAATGAATAGGACAGAGATAGGTCAAGAGACACTTGCCTCCACCAACCGACTGCTGCTCAGGGGCTTCTCCTGCGAGTTCTTCGGGCTCCTCGACCGAATCGTTCTCTATGCGATTGCAAGCATACATACATCCATCCATTCAAATTAGGAAACAAACAGTACACCATACAAGAGAACAAATAAAGTAAATATGCATAGAATATCACATACGATAATGAATTTACCATGGTTAGAAAGAGGCGGGGAAAGTCTCGTGAGGGTCAAGGCTTATGCTCGAGGCGCATTACGGGTAGACGAATAACTAGACGCTACGTGCTTTAGTTCTACTTAGCTCCAATTAGTTCTAACAAAAGGATTAGCTACATGCATAACTCGAATCATGACCATTTTCAGTTGATCGACATTGGATGAGGTAGATAATTACTTACATGTATTAACTAACGTAAACAATTTCTAATTTGGGTTTCCATTTATTGATTACATAACACGATCACTACGCACGGAATGCACAGGGGGGGTAGACGGGTGGCTCGGGGTAGACGATCGTGTCGTGAACGCGACAGGGCGCTATGCGTCGCGTCGCGGGCACGATGAGCTACGCCAAGGCTCTGCGCGAACACGCGCGCGCGCGAAGCCGCGCTAACGTGCCGCGCACGCGTCGGGGCCGCGCGTTGGCCGAGCTCGAGGCCGCGCGCCAAAGGTACGCTGGGCCGAGCTCGAGGCCGCGCCGAGGCCATCACGACGCGAGCAGGGCACGCCGGCGGCACGCCGGGGCGGGCGGGCGAACACGGGCGACGGCGACGTCGCGGACAGGGGAGCGCGTCGAGCCGCCATGGCCGGGCGAGGCCGCGGCGAGCGCGGGGCGAGGCCGGGCGCAGCCGGGGGCGACGAGCAGGGGGCGGGCTCGCCGGGGCGGGGCCGGGCGGGACGCCGGCGAGCGCGGGGCGAGGCCGGCGCGACCGCGGCGGGGCCGAGCGCGGCCGGGCATGGCCGGACGGGGCGAGGCCGGGGTTGGGGGCGGCTGAGCTCGAGGCGAGGGCGGGCGCGGCCGGCGTGGCCGCGGTGGGGCCAGGGCTGGGGCCGGGCGGCGCGGCCACGGCGGGGCCGGGCGCGGCCGGGCATGGCCGGACGGGGCGAGCGCGCCCACGGCGCGGGGGAGGGCGCCGACGAGAGGGGGAAGGAGGAGGAAGGGGAGGGAGAAGAGGGAAGGGGGAGGGAGGGCCTCACCGTGGGCGGGGAGGGCGGCGGCGGCTCGGGCGAGCAGGGGTGGGCGGCGGCGGCTAGGGCAGGGGAGAGGGAGTTGGGGAAGGGGAGGGGTATGACAGGCGGGGCCCGCGGGAAGGGGATTTTTTTGGGGGGGAGGGGGGGAGGGGCGGCTGGGCCGGCCATGGGCCCAAAGCGGGGGGCGCGTGAGGCCGGCTGGGCCGGATGGCCAGCTGGGTCGGGGGCCGGCTGGGCCGCCGCGGGGCCCACGCGGGAAGGGGGGGAAAGGCCGGCTGGGCCGGCCGGCTGGGCCGCGTGCGCCAAGGGGGGGGGGGGGGGTGGCTGGGCCAAAAGGGGGAGGAGAGGGAGGAGAGAGAAAAGAAAGGTTTTCCTTTTTTGATATCTATTTTCTATATAAATGCTTTCACACTTTCAAACAACCAAAAAAGGTGCATGGTTCGGCATGATGCAGCAAATCAAGGAAATTAACTCTAGGGTTTACTATTATCACATAACTTAAAGTTTTGAAGACGGGTGAGGTTTTAGCGAAAAGAAATGGGAAAGAGAGGTAACACTCGAATTTGGAGAGTGAAGAAAAGAAAAAAATTCAACTCCAAAAAATTCGGGGTGTTACATCCGGTGTACACCGGACTGTCCAGTGAGCCAGCGGAGCAACGGCTATTCAGCGCCAACGGTCACCTGCTACAGCATTAAATGCGCGCCAGAGCGCGCAGAAGTCAGGCACGCACGAAGTGGCGCACCGGACACTCTACAGTGCATGTCCGGTGTGCCACCGGACATCCAGGCGGGCCCAGCAGTCAGAGCTCCAACGGTCAGAACCCAACGGCCTGGTAACGTGGCTGGCGCACCGGACACTGTCCGGTGTGCACCGGACTGTCCGGTGCACCATGCGACAGACAGCCCCACCAAACGGCTAGTTTGGTGGTTGGGGCTATAAATACCCCCAACCACCCCACATTCAAGTCATCCAAGTTTTCAACCTTCCAACCACTTACAAGAGCTAGACATTCAATACAAGACACACCCAAGTGATCAAATCCTCTCCCAATTCCACAAAAGCATTAGTGACTAGTGAGAGTGATTTGTTGTGTTCTTTTGAGCTCTTGCGCTTGGATTGCTTTCTTCTTTCTCATTCTTTCTTGTGATCAATACTCACTTGTAACCAAGGCGAGAGACACCAATTGTGTGGTGGTCCTTGCAGGGATGTTTTGTTCCCGGTTGATTTGAGAAGAGAAAGCTCACTCGGTCCGAGGGACCGTTTGAGAGAGGGAAAGGGTTGAAAGAGACCCGGTCTTTGTGACCACCTCAACGGGGAGTAGGTTTGCGAGAACCGAACCTCGGTAAAACAAATCCACGTGTCACACTCTTTATTTGCTTGCGATTTGTTTTGCACCCTCTCTCGCGGACTTGATTATATTTCTAACGCTAACCCGGCTTGTAGTTGTGATTAACTTTGTAAATTTCAGTTTCGCCCTATTCACCCCCCTCTAGGCGACTTTCAATTGGTATCAGAGCCCGGTGCTTCATTAGAGCCTAACCGCTCGAAGTGATGTCGGGAGAACACGCTAAGAAGGAGATGGAGACCGGCGACAAGCCCGCTACAAGCCACGGGAAAGCTTCATCG
Organism: Zea mays; assembly: GCF_902167145.1. Classification (NCBI taxonomy): domain Eukaryota; kingdom Viridiplantae; phylum Streptophyta; class Magnoliopsida; order Poales; family Poaceae; genus Zea; species Zea mays. The sequence goes on from NC_050096.1 coordinate 117,047,709, forward strand.
GAAGAGTCCCGCAAAAAGGGAAAGGGGAAGGAGAAGAAAGCCTCCTCCCACAAGTCGCATCGGAGTGGCGACAAGAAAAAGAAAATGAGGAAGGTGGTCTACTACGAGACCGACACCTCATCACCTTCCACCTCCGGCTCCGACGCGCCCTCCGTAACTTCTAAGCGCCATGAGCGCAAGAAGTTTAGTAAGATCCCCCTACGCTACCCTCGCATTTCTAAACATACACCTTTACTTTCCGTCCCATTAGGCAAACCACCAACTTTTGATGGTGAAAATTATGCTAGGTGGAGTGATTTAATGCGATTTCATCTAACCTCACTCCACAAAAGTATATGGGATGTTGTTGAGTTTGGTGTACAGGTACCATCCGTAGGGGATGAAGACTATGATGTGGATGAAGTGGCCCAAATCGAGCACTTCAACTCCCAAGCCACAACAATACTCCTCGCCTCTCTAAGTAGGGGGAAGTACAACAAGGTGCAAGGATTAAAAAGCGCCAAGGAAGTTTGGGACGTGCTCAAAACCGCGCACGAATGTGATGAACTCACCAAGATCACCAAGCAGGAAACGATCGAGGGGGAGCTCGGTCGCTTCCGTCTTCGCCAAGGGGAAGAGCCACAAGACATGTACAACCGGCTCAAAACCTTGGTGAATCAAGTGCGCAACCTCAGGAGCAAAAAGTGGGATGACCACGAGGTGGTTAAGGTTATTTTAAGATCACTTATTTTCCTTAACCCTACTCAAGTACAATTAATTCGTGGCAACCCAAGATATACACTAATGACTCCCGAGGAAGTAATCGGGAATTTTGTGAGCTTTGAGTTTATGATCAAGGGCTCACGGAAGATCAACGAGCTTGATGACCCCTCCACGTCCGAAGCACAACTGGTCGCATTTAAAGCGACGGAGGAGAAGAAGGAGGAGTCTACACCAAGTAGAACACCCATCGACGCCTCTAAGCTCGACAATGAGGAAATGACGCTTGTCATCAAAAGCTTCCGCCAAATCCTCAAGCAAAGGAGGGGGAAAGATTACAAGCCCCGCTCCAAGAAGGTTTGCTACAAGTGTGGTAAGCCCGGTCACTTTATAGCAAAATGTCCTATTTCTAGTGACAGTGACAGGGGTGACGACAAGAAGGGGAGAAGAAAGGAGAAGAAGAGGTACTACAAGAAGAAGGGCGCCGATGCCCATGTTTGTCGCGAGTGGGACTCCGACGAAAGCTCTAGCGACTCCTCCGACGACGAGGACGCTGCCAACATCGCCGTCACCAAGGGACTTCTCTTCCCCAACGTCGGCCACAAGTGCCTCATGGCAAAGGACGACAAAAAGAAAAAGGTTAAATCTAAATCCTCCACTAGATATGAATCCTCTAGTGATGATAATGCTAGTGATGAGGAAGATAACTTGCGTATTCTTTTTGCCAACTTAAACATGCAACAAAAAGAGAAATTAAATGAATTAATTAGCGCCATCCATGAGAAGGATGATCTCTTGGACTCCCAAGAGGACTTCCTAATCAAAGAAAACAAGAAGCATGTCAAAGTTAAAAATGCTTATGCTCTAGAAGTTGAAAAGTGCGAAAAATTATCTAGTGAGCTAAGCACTTGCCATGAGACTATAGACAACCTTAGAAATGAGAATGCTAATTTGTTAGCTAAGGTTGATTCTATTGCTTGTAATGTTTCAATTCCCAATCTTAGAAATGATAATGATGATTTGCTTGCTAAGATTGAAGAATTAAACATGTCTCTTGCTAGCCTTAGGATTGAAAATGAAAAATTGCTTGCTAAGGCTAAAGAATTAGATGATTGCAATGTTACAATTTCCGACCTTAGAACTGAAAATGATATATTGCATGCTAAGGTTGTTGAATTGAAATCTTGCAAACCCTCTACATCTACCGTTGAGCACACTTCTATTTGTACTAGATGTAGAGATGTTGATATTAATGTTGTACATGATCACATGACTTTAATTAAACAACAAAATGATCATATAGCAAAATTAGACGCTAAAATTGCCGAGCATGACTTAGAGAATGAAAAATTTAAATTTGCTAGAAGTATGCTCTATAGAGGGAGACGCCCTGGCATTAAGGATGACCTTGGCTTCCAACAGGGAGGCAATGTCAAAGTTAATGCCCCTCCTAAGAAATTGTCTAATTTTGTTAAGGGCAAGGCTCCCATGCCTCAGGATAACAAGGGTTATATTTTGTACCCTGTCGGCTATCCTGAGAGCAAAATTAGGAGAATTCATTCTAGGAAATCTCACTCTGGCCCTAATCATGCTTTTATGTATAAGAGTGAGACATCTAGTTCTAGGCAACCAACCCATGCTAAGTTGCCCAAGAAGAAAACTCCTAGTGCATCAAATGACCATGACATTTCATTTAAAACTTTTGATGCATCTTATGTTTTAACTAACAAATCCGGCAAGGTAGTTGCCAAATATGTTGGGGGCAAGCACAAGGGGTCAAAGACTTGTGTTTGGGTACCCAAAGTTCTTGTTTCTAATGCCAAATGACCCAAAACCGTTTGGGTACCTAAAGTCAAGAACTAAACATATTTTGTAGGTTTATGCATCCGGGGCTCAAGTTGGATAATCGACAGCGGGTGCACAAACCACATGACAGGGGAGAAGAAGGTGTTCTCCTCCTACGAGAAAAACCAAGATCCCCAACGAGCTATCACTTTCGGGGATGGGAATCAAGGTTTGGTCAAAGGATTGGGTAAAATTGCTATATCACCTGACCACTCCACTTCCAATGTTTTTCTTGTAGATTCATTATATTACAATTTGCTTTCCGTTTCTCAATTATGCAAAATGGGCTACAACTGTCTATTTATTGATGTAGGTGTCACTTTCTTCAAGAGAAGTGATGATTCAATAGCATTTAAGGGAGTGTTAGAGGGTCAGCTGTACTTGGTAGATTTTGATAGAGCTGAACTCGACACTTGCTTAATTGCTAAGACTAACATGGGTTGGCTCTGTGTCACACCGGGTTTCGGGACACCAAGACTCGGGCGCGAACATAATCACCAGGTGTGCTGGGACCAAGTCTCACACATATGATGAATCATGGCACATGATCGAATGTCACATCTTTACTATATAATAGGAGTTAAATACAAAATAAATAATTACATTATAAGGAGACAACGGTCCAGCAACCCAAAGTTGACTGGGAGACGACGGCCTAGATCTCTCACGAACTCATCGCAGCATCCTCCATGTGCCTCATCCTGCGGTACCTGTTCTTGACCTGTGGAGGGGGGGTGTGAGACAGCAAGAGTGAGCTCACATACGTTCATCGCTCAACAAGTTGTGGGGAATAATGTGCATGAACTCGCCAAAGGTGGGAGCTCACGTGAAGTGTAAGGCTTACCAAAGAGGATGGTTAGAGCTGAGCATTGCTTTTAAAGTTGGTCAAAATTTTATTAGCAATTACTAAGTATAAGTAAATACCAACCCAATTAAGTAGTAGAACAAAAGTAACAACATCACCTGCGATGCAATGCATATGACAAATTGAATTTAAGTTCCATAAATTAATCATCAGAGAGTCATGAGCTGCTCATGACCGTGAGCTCGGCTAGTATACCAGTTTTACACTCTGCAGAGGTGGTACCCTTTACCCACAAGTCATGTTACCCATCTGCCAAGGGATCGCGACTTCCCATACACCTCTACCGAGGAGGCGAGGCAGGGTAACACTACGAGGCCTTTACAAAGTTCCACTAGCTTCACAAAACCCGCTACAGTTTATGGGAAGCTCCAATGCAGGGTTCTTGCCTGACCGCCATCGCAGCAAAATCAACCAAGGACCTCCCTACACTGACCACTCCCCTACTGCCCTTGCCCCTTTCGGGTAAGGTAGTCTCCACTAGCTTTCCTAATTAATCAGCCAAGGGCGTCCATAAACCCTTGTGGTGGCACGTGTTTCTCAAGTTAAGCTCTATGTTCCAATTAACATTTAATGATCTTGTTATGAACATAAATAAAATAACAACGTAATTGGAACATAGATATAATGAAATATTAACCCAAAACCATATAAAGCAGTAGCAGAACTACCCAAGTGATTCAGGGGTAAACAAGGTATTCAGGATAAACAAACTAGGGTGACCTATTGGGTCCCATCAAAATTAAACCTATGCATGGTAAATGATTATAAAGAACATTATTGGGTACAAAGTGGACAAGGGCACAACTTGCCTGGGACTTGAGATTCTGGGTACCAGGATGATCTTCAGATGACACGTGTCCTCACTGCTAAACGTAGCAATACAGACATACATGGTATAGGCAAAATTAACATTACACCAAACATATATGAAAAATACATATTAATAATCTACATATTGAAATAAGATCACAGGAACAGGGATTATTAATTTTGAAGTTATAGATTTTAAGTTATGGATTTCCAAAGATTTTATGTGTTTAAAATAGATTAAGTGAGGGATAAATTTTCTTACTGTTGTCATGATAAAACAGAGACTCTAAGTGTTAGAGAATAAATTACAAAATTTTAGGAACTGGAATGGAGTAATTTGGAGTTCATATGCATTTTCTATGAATTATTGAAGTTCTAGCAATTATTTTCCTATTAAAAATCTATTTTCTATTTCATTTATTCCATTTAAACAATCTCTGGACTGGGCCTCAAATTCATAAAAGGCCAGGGGGCTCGGGACAAGAGACCCGAGACACAGCGCATAGTGACTATGGACGGCGGGTTGATTCAGGCCTTACCCAGGGGCTCATATGCAAAACCACCACAGCGAAAGGGTATCGCGCGCACAGAACCGTAGGATCGGAGTTCTGTGGCTGAGATTAGATCGACCATTAACTATCCCGGTATTCGATGATGGCCATTGGATCGGTGATCGACGAACCACAGCGACCCTCACCATCCCACTACCGGAGCCTTCGATTTCCAGATCAGCGGTCACGATTTAAAGCACAAAGGGGTAAGCGCAGGATCCAATCGTAGCCGTCACTGATCATCCAACGGTCCACGATCTCCGCCCCAACAGCGCCCGCACGCACGGCGGCGCCGCCCCCTGCTCCACACCAAGCCGAACTCCGGCGAGGTCGCCCATCGGTGTTCCCCGCGCGCTAAGCACTAAATTGACTCGAGATATACCATGCGGAAGGAAAGACGGACACGAGGGACGGATTTCTTACTGAGGGGTTGGAGCACAGGAGCGTGGCCACGACGATGGGCGGAAGTACGACGGTGGCGGGATCACGGTGAGGAATTACCCGCGCTCCCCAAGGTCCGCCTTCCAATTGAGGTCGCGGACGGCCACCCTAGACGATGGCGACCCAGCCTAGGCCAACCCCGAGGACGGAACGACGGCCAGAGCGCTAGCCCACGGCGTGCCGCGGATCCACGGCACTTTCCGATGTCAAGTGAGCAATTGCCGAGGCACAGGTCACCGCGCCAATTTATACCCCGTAGTAGCGTGCGGAATTCGGTATCCGTTGCGCAAGAGAAGGGCTCGGTCTCCGCGCGAAATCCGCGGTGATTCGTTGTGCCCACCGGAGTTTGCCGCGGAGCAGCGAGAGCGGGTAGCACGGAGAAGACAGACGAGAGCGGGTTTCCCGGCTAGCATGTGGGACCCACGCTGTCAGCTGACCGAGCGCGCGCGCAGAAGCTGGGTGCTGCGGTGAGGCTACGGGTCGGGCCCATGAGTCAGGGCGGCGGCGCGCGGTTGGTCTTGGGTCGAGTTAGTTGCGTGTGTGAGGTTGACTGGTGGGACCAGATGGCAGCGCGGGCGCGGGTGTAGGAATTGGGCTGGCGCGAGGTGGAGCTAGGTGGGCCGAAGGCAGAATTGGGCCCAGACGCCAGAGTATTCCCTTTTTCTTTTATTCTTTTTATTTTCTGTTTCCCTTCTTCCCAAATTCACTTCATTTCGAATTTAAATTCAAATCCTATGACAAATTTGTCTTCAGATTATATTGGGTACTAAATTTGAGCATATAATTCTATACATATTTTATTTAAATTTTATACTCTTTATCTCTTTCTCTTCTCACTTCCTAGTTTCAATCCAAACTTCAATTTAGGGTTTAATCCAAACTTTCAATCATTATATTATTATTATTATTATTTTATACACATTTTGGGCCTTACAAATCCTACCCCCTAACAGAAATCTCGTCCTCGAGATTTGTAAGAGAAAGGATATATATACTCATATTGTTGTGGGAACATATGCACAAACAAAGAAATCTCGGCATGATGCGTAACTTATTAGCAAAACAAAGGGTCAAATCGACCTTATTATTATTCCTAAAATAGTAAAATACGAACTACTGGCCAAACTAATATTTAGGTCTTACAAATAGTAAAATATATATGTATCTATATTTATGTTTATCTCTATTCTTGTTGTTCGTTGACTTCTTCACCGACTACTTCATCTTCAACTAGCTCTTCTTCTTGAATTTCCAGTTCACCTGGTTCAACCTCTACTTCTGCATGATGGGCATGTCCCCGGTTGATAGATAGGGGCTGACTCTTTCCTGCCGAGGCTTGTCCTTGCTTCATCGGAGCCGGTGTATTGTAGGCAGCTCTGTTGGGACAGTAGTTGGCGTAGTGTCCCGGTTGTCCACACTTGAAGCATGCCCTGTTGGTGGTTGTGTTAGGAGCAACGGGTCCTGCTGGGGTGCTTGCTTTCGGAGGAGCAGTTGGTGCCTGTTGAGTTTGTTGTCCGGTACTTCCACTAGCTGGTGTACTTGGAGTGGTAGTATAGCGAGGACGGGAACTACTTCTAGCTTGCCCATGGTTATCAGCCCTTCTTTTCTCTCCAAATATACTCCTCTTGTTTTCTACAGCAATAGCTTTGTCAAGTAGCCTTTGGAAGGATGGGAATGTGTGCGATACCAGTTGATATTGCAAGGGTCCAATCAAACCGTCCAGAAAAAGCTCCTGCTTTTGCTCATCATTCTCAACATCTCTAGGAGCATATCGAGATAACTGGATGAATTTGTCCCTATATTCACTCACGGACATACTTCCTTGCTTGAGGGATAGAAACTCCTTTCTCTTAATCTTCATGAGCCCGGCAGGAATGTGGTAATTTCTGAATTGAGTGGAGAATTCTGCCCAGGTAATTGTGTCGACGGCAGCATGAGCGGCGCAGTATGCATCCCACCAATCCGCAGCGGGACCAGTAAGACGACCTGATGCGTAGAGCACTTTCTCTCTGTCCGAGCACTGAGCTATGTTGAGCATCTTTTCTACAGACTTTAGCCAGTCATCTGCATGCAGCGGATCCGCGGAGTTGGAGAAGGTTGGTGGTTTGTGGCTCATGAATTCCCGGTGCTTGTCCCGGGGTGGAACTGGTGGTGGTGGGGGAGGCAATGGTACTTGTTGTTGTTGTTGTTGCGCCCTTCTCTCTTGACGTATCTCCTCCCGCTCTTGGCGCATCTCCCGACGTACATCCTCTCTTTCCTGGCGCATTTCCTGGCGTTCTTGCTGCATCTGAGTGCACATATCTGCCATAGTGTCCGCCATTTGCTGCATCATCCTCATCTGAGCTGCAATCAGTGGGTCAACTCCGCCTGGTGGAGGATTAGGAGGATTCATCTCTGCTGGCTGTGGCTGGGGTTGTCTATATATCCACCGAGTGTGTCGATTAGGAGGTAAATCAATTCCACCACCCCGCCTGGTATTGACCATCTGAGTTAGATACATATGGTAAGATAGTTTTGCAAGGGAATCATTTGGTAGGCGGAATGAATGAGCTAATAGTTGGTTATGTACTGAAGATTCTTTGGTAGGGCTTGACCAGATATTTTATGTCAAGACTAGGGTAACTAGTTGTATGAGGTGAATGTCCAAAGGTAAGATAGAATCTGTTAGGAGGAGATAGATACGAAATACTAGATATATTTTTTTAGGGGGATAATCTAGATTGTCTAGTTATCTTATAAATACTATCCTTTATGCCTAGCTGTTTATGCAGATGTAATTGTGGACATTACTCCACAACTCATCACACTCAATCAAAGATCCAAATCAGACAAGTATCATAAGAACAAACATTCAAGTGCATAGATACTCATAAAATAGTTTTGTTTTTGCTCCTAAGATTAGGTTTCCTATTCCTAAAAGTCACTTTAGGCACAAGATTTCAAAGTGTGAAATCCAAGTTTGTCTTTATAAGGAAAAGGTAAGGATAATCAGAGTAAAGCGGAAATAGATGAGAAAAGATCAAGAAGAGTTTAGAAAAGATCAGAGTAGCAAAGGTAAGTAAGTATTGGTTGTCCAGTTCTATCTAGGTTTCGTCCTACAGTCAACATTCCTCTGATACCACTTCTGTCACACCCGGGTTTCGGGGCACCAAGACCCGGGCGCGAACATAATCACCAGGTGTGCTGGGACCAAGTCTCACACATATGATGAATCATGGCACATGATCAAATGTCACATCTTTACTATATAATAGGAGTTCTATACAAAATAAATAATTACATTATAAGGAGACAACGGTCCAGCAACCCAAAGTTGACTGGGAGACGATGACCTAGATCTCTCATGAACTCATCGCAGCATCCTCCATGTGCCTCATCCTGCGATACCTGTTCTTGACCTGTGGGGGGGTGTGAGACAGCAAGAGTGAGCTCACATACGTTCATCGCTCAACAAGTTGTGGGGAATAATGTGCATGAACTCGCCAAAGGTGGGAGCTCACGTGAAGTGTAAGGCTTACCAAAGAGGATGGTTAGAGCTGAGCATTGCTTTTAAAGTTGGTCAAAATTTTATTAGCAATTACTAAGTATAAGTAAATACCAACCCAATTAAGTAGTAGAACAAAAGTAACAACATCACCTGCGATGCAATGCATATGACAAATTGAATTTAAGTTCCATAAATTAATCATCAGAGAGTCCTGAGCTGCTCATGACCGTGAGCTCGGCTAGTATACCAGTTTTACACTCTGCAGAGGTGGTACCCTTTACCCACAAGTCATGTTACCCATCTGCCAAGGGATCGCGACTTCCCATACACCTCTACCGAGGAGGCGAGGTAGGGTAACACTACGAGGCCTTTACAAAGTTCCACTAGCTTCAGAAAACCCGCTACAGTTTATGGGAAGCTCCAATGCAGGGTTCTTGCCTGACCGCCATCGCAGCAAAATCAACCAAGGACCTCCCTACACTGACCACTCCCCTACTGCCCTTGCCCCTTTCGGATAAGGTAGTCCTCCACTAGCTTTTCTAATTAATCAGCCAAGGGCGTCCATAAACCCTTGTGGTGGCACGTGTTTCTCAAGTTAAGCTCTATATTCCAATTAACATTTAATGATCTTGTTATGAACATAAATAAAATAACAACGTAATTGGAACATAGATATAATGAAATATTAACCCAAAACCATATAAAGCAGTAGCAGAACTACCCAAGTGATTCAGGGGTAAACAAGGTATTCAGGATAAACAAACTAGGGTGACCTATTGGGTCCCATCAAAATTAAACCTATGCATGGTAAATGATTATAAAGAACATTATTGGGTACAAAGTGGACAAGGGCACAACTTGCCTGGGACTTGAGATTCCGGGTACCAGGATGATCTTCAGATGACACGTGTCCTCACTGCTAAACGTAGCAATACAGACATACATGGTATAGGCAAAATTAACATTACACCAAACATATATGAAAAATACATATTAATAATCTACATATTGAAATAAGATCACAGGAACAGGGATTATTAATTTTGAAGTTATAGATTTTAAGTTATGGATTTCCAAAGATTTTATGTGTTTAAAATAGATTAAGTGAGGGATAAATTTTCTTACTGTTGTCATGATAAAACAGAGACTCTAAGTGTTAGAGAATAAATTACAAAATTTTAGGAACTGGAATGGAGTAATTTGGAGTTCATATGCATTTTCTATGAATTATTGAAGTTCTAGCAATTATTTTCCTATTAAAAATCTATTTTCTATTTCATTTATTCCATTTAAACAATCTCTGGAGTGGGCCTCAAATTCATAAAAGGCCAGGGGGCTCGGGACAAGAGACCCGAGACACAGCGCATAGTGACTATGGACGGCGGGTTGATTTAGGCCTTACCCAGGGGCTCATATGCAAAACCACCACGACGAAAGGGTATCGCGCGCACAGAACCGTAGGATCGGAGTTCTGTGGCTGAGATTAGATCGACCATTAACTATCCCGGTATTTGATGATGGCCATTGGATCAGTGATCGACGAACCGCAGCGACCCTCACCATCCCACTACCGGAGCCTTCGATTTCCAGATCAGTGGTCACGATTTAAAGCACAAAGGAGTAAGCGCAGGATCCAATCGTAGCCGTCGCTGATCATCCAACGGTCCACGATCTCCGCCCCAACAGCGCCCACACGCACGGCGGCGCCGCCCCCTGCTCCACACCAAGCCGAACTCCGGCGAGGTCGCCCATCGGTGTTCCCCGCGTGCTAAGCACTAAATCGACTCGAGATATACCATGCGGAAGGAAAGACGGACACGAGGGACGGATTTCTTACCGAGGGGTTGGAGCACAAGAGCGTGGTCACGACGATGGGCGGAAGTACGACGGTGGCGGGATCACGGTGAGGAATTACCCGCGCTCCCCAAGGTCCGCCTTCCAATTAAGGTCGCGGACGGCCACCCTAGACGATGGCGACCCAGCCTAGGCCAACCCCGAGGACGGAACGACGGCCAAAGCGCTAGCCCACGGCGTGCCGCGGATCCACGACACTTTCCGATGTCCAGTGAGCAATTGCCGAGGCACAGGTCACCGCGCCAATTTATACCCCGTAGTAGCGTGCGGAATTCGGTATCCGTTGCGCAAGAGAAGGGCTCGGTCTCCGCGCGAAATCCGCGGTGATTCGTTGTGCCCACCGGAGTTCGCCGTGGAGCAGCGAGAGCGGGTAGCGCGGAGAAGACAGAGGAGAGCGGGTTTCCCGGCTGGCGTGTGGGACCCGCGCTGTTAGCTGACCGAGCGCGCGCAGAAGCTAGGTGCTGCGGTGAGGCTGCGGGTCGGGCCCATGAGTCAGGGCGGCGGCGCGCGGTTGGTCTTGGGCCGAGTTAGTTGCGTGTGTGAGGTTTACTGGTGGGACCAGATGGCAGCGCGGGCGCGGGTGTAGGAATTGGGCTGACGCGAGGTGGAGCTAGGTGGGCCGAAGGCGGAATTGGGCCCAGACGCCAGGGTATTCCCTTTTTCTTTTATTCTTTTTATTTTCTGTTTCCCTTCTTCCCAAATTCACTTCATTTCGAATTTAAATTCAAATCCTATGACAAATTTGTCTTCATATTATATTGGGTACTAAATTTGAGCATATAATTCTATACATATTTTATTTAAATTTTATACTCTTTATCTCTTTCTCTTCTCACTTCCTAGTTTCAATCCAAACTTCAATTTAGGGTTTAATCCAAACTTTCAATCATTATATTATTATTATTATTATTATTTTATACACATTTTGGGCCTTACACTCTGGCACCGCCGACTAGCCCATGTTGGGATGAAGAATCTTCATAAGCTTCTAAAGGGAGAGCACATTTTAGGACTAACAAATGTTCATTTTGAGAAAGACAGGATTTGTAGCGCATGCCAAGCAGGGAAGCAAGTTGGTGCTCATCATCCACACAAGAACATCATGACGACCGACAGGCCACTGGAGCTCCTACACATGGATCTATTCGGCCCGATAGCTTACATAAGCATCGGCGGGAGTAAGTACTATCTAGTTATTGTGGATGATTATTCTCGCTTCACTTGGGTATTCTTTTTGCAGGAAAAATCTCATACCCAAGAAACTTTAAAGGGATTCTTGAGACGGGCTCAAAACGAGTTAAGCTTGAGAATCAAGAAAATTAGAAGCGACAACGGGACGAAGTTCAAGAACTCTCAAATTGAAGGATTCCTTGAGGAGGAGGGCATCAAGCATGAGTTCTCCTCTCCCTACACGCCACAGCAAAATGGTGTAGTGGAGAGGAAGAATGGAACTCTATTGGACATGGCAAGAACCATGCTTGATGAGTACAAAACTTCGGATCGGTTTTGGCCGAGGCGGTCAACATCGCCTGCTACGCCATCAAGCGGTTGTATCTACACCGAATCCTCAAGAAGACATCATATGAACTCCTAACCGGTAAAAAGCCCAATATTTCATATTTTAGAATCTTTGGTAGCAAATGCTTTATACTTGTTAAAAGAGGTAGAAAATCTAAATTTGCTCCTAAGACTGTAGAAGGCTTTTTACTAGGATATGATTCAAACACAAGGGCATATAGAGTCTTTAACAAGTCCTCTGGACAAGTTGAAGTTTCTTGTGACGTTGTGTTTGATGGGACTAACAGCTCTCAAGTAGAGCAAGTTGATCTTGATGAAATAGGTGATGAAGAGGCTCCGTGCATCGCGCTAAGGAACATGTCCATTGGGGATGTGTGTCCTAAGGAATCCGAAGAGCCTCCAAATGCACAAGATCAACCATCCTCCTCCACGCAAGCATCTCCACCAACTCAACATGAGGACGAGGCTCAAGTTGATGAAGGGGAAGATCAAAGAGATGAGCCACCTCAAGGTGATGGCAATGATCAAGGGGGAGATGCAAATGAGCAAGACAAGGAGGATGAAGAATCAAGGCTGCCACACCCAAGAGTCCACCAAGCAATCCAACGAGATCACCCCGTCGACACCATCCTCGGCGACATTCATAAGGGGGTAACTACTAGATCTCGTGTTGCACATTTTTGTGAGCATTACTCTTTTGTTTCCTCTATTGAGCCACACAGGTTAGAGGAAGCACTTCAAGATTCGGATTGGGTGGTGGCGATGCAAGAGGAGCTCAACAACTTCACGAGGAATGAGGTATGGCATTTGGTTCCACGTCCTAATCAAAATGTTGTAGGAACCAAGTGGGTTTTCCGCAACAAGCAAGACGAGCATGGTGTGGTGACAAGGAACAAAGCTCGACTTGTGGCCAAGGGATACTCCCAAGTCGAAGGTTTGGATTTCGGTGAAACCTATGCACCCGTAGCTAAGCTTGAGTCAATTCGTATATTATTGGCCTATGCTACTTACCATGGTTTCAAGCTTTATCAAACGGACGTGAAGAGTGCCTTCCTCAATGGACCAATCAAGGAAGAGGTCTATGTTGAGCAACCTTCCGGCTTTGAAGATAGTGAGTACCCTAACCATGTGTATAAACTCTCTAAGGCGCTTTATGGGCTCAAGCAAGCCCCAAGAGCATGGTATGAATGCCTTCGAGATTTCCTTATCACTAATGGATTCAAAGTCGGAAAGGCCGATCCTACTTTATTCACTAAAACTCTTGAAAATGACTTGTTCGTATGCCAAATTTATGTTGATGATATTATATTTGGGTCTACTAACGAGTCTACATGTGAAGAATTTAGTAGGATCATGACACAAAAATTCGAGATGTCTATGATGGGGGAGTTGAAGTATTTCTTAGGATTTCAAGTCAAGCAACTCCAAGAGGGCACCTTCCTAAGCCAAACAAAGTATACTCAAGATATCCTAAGCAAGTTTGGGATGAAGGATGCCAAACCCATCAAGACACCCATGGGAACCAATGGGCATCTCGACCTCGACGAAGGAGGTAAATCCGTCGATCAAAAGGTATACCGGTCGATGATAGGCTCTTTGCTATACTTATGTGCATCTCGACCGGACATTATGCTTTCCGTATGCATGTGTGCAAGATTCCAAGCCGACCCTAAGGAAGCTCACCTTACGACCGTTAAACGAATCTTGAGATATTTAGTTTATACTCCTAAGTTTGGGCTTTGGTATCCTAGGGGATCCACTTTTGATTTAATTGGTTATTCGGATGCTGATTGGGCAGGGTGTAAAATCAATAGAAAGAGCACATCGGGGACTTGCCAGTTCTTGGGAAGATCCTTGGTATCTTGGGCTTCAAAGAAGCAAAATTCCGTAGCTCTTTCTACCGCCGAAGCCGAGTACATTGCCGCAGGACATTGTTGCGCGCAACTACTTTGGATGAGGCAAACCCTTAGGGACTATGGTTACAAATTAACCAAAGTTCCTCTTCTATGTGATAATGAGAGTGCAATCCGCATGGCGGATAATCCCGTTGAGCATAGCCGCACTAAACACATAGCCATTCGGTATCACTTTTTAAGGGATCACCAACAAAAGGGAGATATCGAGATCTCATACATTAATACTAAAGATCAATTAGCCGATATCTTTACCAAGCCGCTTGATGAACAAACTTTTAACAAACTTAGGCATGAGCTAAATATTCTTGATTCTAGGAACTTCTTTTGTTGATTTGCACACATAGCTCATTTATATACCCTTGATCATGTCTCTTTCATATGCTATGACTAATGTGTTTTCAAGTCTATTTCAAACCAAGTCATAGGTGTATTGAAAGGGAATTGGAGTCTTCGGCGAAGACAAAGGCTTCTACTCCGTAACTCATCCTTCGCCGTCGCTCTAGGCAACTCTCCATCTTTGGGGGAGAGAGCCTAAGTACAAAGTAAAAGGACTCCGTCTTTGGTATAAACTTCACTCATATTTTATTTTGCCAAAGGGGAGAAAGTAGTTAAAAGGGCTCTAATGACTCCATTTTTGGCGATTCATGCCAAAGAGGGAGAAAGTATTAGCCCAAAGCAAAAGGACCGCACCACCACCTAATTTTAAAATGATTTTCAATTGGAAATCTCAAATTGGTATCTTATTATGTTCAAAAGGGGGAGAAAGTAGTATTTCAAAATTGATATATCAAAACCCTCTTGAACACTAAGAGGATGATTTCATTTAGGGGGAGTTTTGTTTAGTCAAAGGAAAAGCATTTGAAACAGGGGGAGAAAATTTCAAATCTTGAAAATGCTTTGCAAAATCTTATTCATTCACCTTTGACTATTTGCAAAAAGAGAGGAAAAGGATTTACAAAAAGAATTTGCAAAAACAAAACAAGTGGTGCAAGCGTGGTCCAAAATGTTAAAAATGAAGAAACAATCCATGTGTATCTTATAAGTATTTATATTGGCTCAATTCCAAGCAACCTTTGCACTTACATTATGCAAACTAGTTCAATTATGCATTTCTATATTTGCTTTGATTTGTGTTGGCATCAATCACCAAAATGGGGGAGATTGAAAGGGAATTAGGCTTATACCTATTTCCTAAATGATTTTGGTGGTTGAATTGCCCAACACAAATAATTGGACTAACTAGTTTTGCTCTAGTGTATAAGTTATACAGGTGCCAAAGGTTCACACTTAGCCAATAAAAAGACCAAGAATTGGGTTCAACAAAGAGAGCAAGGGATAACCGAAGGCAGCCCTGGTCTGGCCACCGGACAGTGTCCGGTGCACCAGGGGACTTCACGCTGAACTCTTCACCTTCGGGAAAATCCAGAGGCGCTTCGCTATAATTCACCGGACTGTCCGGTGTACACCGGACAGTGTCCGGTGCTCCAGGGAAGAGCGACTCTGGAACTCACCAGCTTTGGGAATTCGCTCCGCTATAATTCACCGGACATGTCTGGTGTACACCAGACTGTCCGGTGAGCCAGCGGAGCAACGACTATTCAACGCCAACGGTCACCTGCTACAGCATTAAATGCGCGCCAGAGCGCGCAGAAGTCAGGCATGCACAAAGTGGCGCACCAGACACTCTACAGTGCATGTCCGGTGTGCCACCGGACATCCAGGCGGGCCCAGCAGTCAGAGCTCCAACGGTCAGAACCCAACGACCTGGTAACGTGGCTGGCGCACCGGACTGTCCGGTGCACCAAGCGACAGACAGCCCCACCAAACGGCTAGTTTGGTGGTTGGGGCTATAAATACCCCCAACCACCCCACATTCAAGTCATCCAAGTTTTCAACCTTCCAACCACTTACAAGAGCTTGACATTCAATACAAGACACACCCAAGTGATCAAATCCTCTCCCAATTCCACAAAAGCATTAGTGACTAGTGAGAGTGATTTGTTGTGTTCTTTTGAGCTCTTGCGCTTGGATTGCTTTCTTCTTTCTCATTCTTTCTTGTGATCAATACTCACTTGTAACCAAGGCGAGAGACACCAATTGTGTGGTGGTCCTTGCGGGGAAGTTTTGTTCCCGGTTGATTTGAGAAGAGAAAGCTCACTCGGTCCGAGGGACCGTTTGACAGAGGGAAAGGGTTGAAAGAGACCCGGTCTTTGTGACCACCTCAACAGGGAGTAGGTTTGCGAGAACCGAACTTCGGTAAAACAAATCCGTGTGTCACACTTTTTATTTGCTTGCGATTTGTTTTGCACCCTCTCTCGCGGACTTGATTATATTTCTAACGCTAACCCGGCTTGTAGTTATGATTAACTTTGTAAATTTCAGTTTCGCCCTATTCACCCCCCCTCTAGGCGACTTTCAGTTGGCTTCATGATATTGTTAGGAGAAACCTCGGTTTGATCCATTGAACCGATCATCTATTGACGATCCCTGCTAGGTCACACCACTTGTCCCCACCGGAATCGCCAAAAAGTGTGTTGGCTCCGATTTGGGGTCAAACAATAGGGATGTATATACCGCCTGGTGGTGCCTTCTGCGCCAGTGCGGACGGTCTGCGATAGCGCAAAGTCGTCTTCCTCCTCGAAAAATCCCTAGTACCTTCCTCAGGGAAGGAACCCGTCAGGAAGGAGAGTTCCATGGGGTGCCCCGGGGTCGGTAGGCCACCCGCGGCATCCCTAGACGACGTAGAATCGAAGGGAATGAAGATTTGGGGGTGGGGAAAGGCTAAACTAGGTCTAAATTACTGCTACTCCTAGGACAAGAAAGTAAAGAAATGAAATATTGATTGATTGGTTCGATTGTTTTCTTCGACAATCGGTCGTACTCCATATATAGGGAATGTCTAGACCTGTTTCTAGGTGTCCTCGAACATAATCCACGTGATTAGATAGATAAGCACGTACGAAAAAAGACTTTCTTGTCTACGTTAATCTAGTCACGAATCGTTCAGGCTATCCCGCAGACTATCTGGGACGCAGACCGCCCGGCCTTCCTAGATGCCACATACGGTGCTCAACACATTCATTATCATGTCACTTACCGCACCCCTTGTAAGACTATCTACAATGGATAGTGTAAAATAGGGAACACAAACTGTAGATGATATTATTTGCAGAGTGAAGTTTAAAATAGAAGATGTGGTAGAGAATATGCTGGAGATAGCCTAATGAAAGTAAAGGAAAGCATGCAAAGAGAAAATAAAAAAAAAGTCTACTTGATTGATACCAAATTCAAACCACCTATGCTCACTTTTAGATTATGTGTGATAGACTTAAAAGTTCTTTGGTTTTGCAAATATTTTGTCCATTTAAGCTATCTCTATCAGATTATCTTATCATCATTTATCGGATTTCTTATTTTAAACTTTATTCTACAAACAGTGTTAAATTGTCTTATTTTACACTACCCAATAAAAACATTTTAAGATAAGACAATCTCTATCAGACTTTCTATATCAGCCTCTATCTTACTTCTTTCACTCTATAAATAGCTTAATCTACATCACAAAATAGTATTGTAGTATTTTGAATGTACATTTACACTGGCTTTCGATTGCCCGCAAAAGGCTTCCGTGACGTAAAGAAGTACTCTACCGAAGAACCAAGAGGAAAAATGTATGCTGTGCGCGCACAGCCTTTTCTTAAAAAAAGGAAAAAAGAGGCACAATAAATGGCGTCAAAGCCACGGGCCTTCGCGAAGGTCTTCCTCCCCGCGCTCCCGCCGCCGCCCCTCCTCACTGCCCCCGTCTTCTCGCGGTAGGTGGGTCGTCCGTCCATTGCCTCCCATCCGCCTCCTCTTTCCGCAGCGGATCTGCTAACCGAATTCATCCGTTCAACGCAGCCGGCCGACGAATCGGGGTGCCGGCGCGGCGGCGATGTCGGCTGCGGCGGCAGCGCCAGCGCAGGCTCCAAGGAAGTGGGAGGGACTAGTGGACGAGGTGCTCGAGAGGGAGGTGCTGGCAGCGTGCCTGGACCAGGCCCCCGAGCGCCGCCGCATCCGCGAGGCTTTCAAGGACGTTCAGCTCAGCATCGACCATTGCCTCTTCAAGGTCAACCCCTCCCCCTATTTTGCCTATTTGCTTAAAATCCAGTTAAAGGTGCCACTTTTTCTCGTGTTCCAGAAATTATGTTCGTTCTTATTATCGGTTCTTCATATTTAGTGACGTGCCAGGATAGGATTGGTTGGGCAAGATAATACAAGTACTGTTTTCGTGCGTTATTGTCTACTAGTTGAGAGAATAGACTAACAAGCTGCAATAGAAACCTGTGTTTATAATAAAATGTTTCGTTTTTGTGAACCACAAACTTCTGGCCTTCATCTAAAAGATGTCTAGGCAAAGCATGTGTTATCAATTGGTTGGAAGTATGGGTGGGTACTAGTAATACTGTACAATATTATTATTTTTTGGCTTTTTAATCTCCAGTGCAATGGTTTTTGTAGAATATAAATAAACTCTGCTATAATATATTTTTTCAATCATCTCACTTCAAATGATGGCATAGAAAACAGGCTTTATGATTTCCCATGCTATGGATGATCTCTCTCACTTGCATTCGGATTATGATGCAGGGACAATATAGTGGCATCAGAACAAAGGAGGTACTATATCTTAAACTCTATGATTTCTTCATAATAATTAGATCCCTCAACTTCTACTGCAACACATAAATTTATTTCATCCATTTCTATACAAGGTTATTTATGTCATACTGCAACATAAATTTATTTCATGCATTTCTGTACAAGGTTATTTATGCCATAGAGTTGATCCCTTGTTTTCTTTCTAATGAGTGCACACTGTACATTGGAGAAATATTTGAATGTTTTACTCTATGCAAGTGAGGTGTGTTATTTATTTAATTGAATTGAAGTATTGAACGAGTGCTCACCGTGTTGAAATATTGGATAGTTGCAGTATTTGTTTTTTAAAAAAGTAAGTACAGGGCACTGTAATGTTGAAATTCACATGGCATGTCCAATAGTACATTAGTTTCTCCTTTGCTTTGGTAGGTGTTTTGCTGTGAGTGATGAACCTTCAGGAGTTGGCTATTTTATAGATCATTTTTCCTTGTATGGAAGATATTTTCAGGTGGTAATATGCTATGCAAAAATGTCAGTTTGCTCAATGGTATTCCTGACTCTGAAAGGATAATGAAACACCATCTAATTATTCTATGTTTAGAATTTTGTGCCAGCTTGTTAATTAATACTCTACCTTCGGAATCTTTCTCTTCTACAGTCATGTGAGCATAACTCTAGGGGTGTGGAGATTTTCTCAAAATGCTGGTTTCCGGAGAATCGTCGAATGAGAGCAATTGTTTGTCTTTGCCATGGTTATGGAGACACATGTACCTTTTTTCTTGATGGTTAGCTTTTCCTCTTTGATGCCACTTATCCTAAGGTTTGTCTGATATAGTAATATGTTGCTTCTTTTTGCATATTTTTTAATGATTGTTTTATTTTAGGAGTTGCGAGGAAGATTGCTTCAGCTGGATATGGAGTATTTGCACTGGACTACCCTGGCTTTGGTCTTTCAGAAGGACTTCATGGATATATTCCAAGTTTTGATACACTTGTTGATGATGTAGCTGAACACTTCTCTAAGGTCAAAGGTATTCTGCCATTACATCCTTGCTGGTTTCTCATGCTATCTCTTTTATGTACATGATTTTGAAATATGTTTAGTCCTTATGTGAAAAGTACCCTAACTTAAAGATTATCATTTGTGCATAATAGTCCTGTTTTTTGGGTAGGAAATCCTGAATATAGAGGCCTACCGAGCTTTCTGTTTGGCCAATCTATGGGTGGAGCAGTTGCATTGAAGGTTCACTTCAAGCAACCAAATGAATGGAATGGTGCAATACTGGTGGCACCGATGTGCAAGGTAGTTTTGTCTTTGTGGAATATTATATATACAAGTTAATGCCTTCCCACTTATTCACAAACTCATTCCAATAGATAGCAGACGATGTGGTTCCACCTTGGCCCATTCAGCAACTTCTAATTTTTATGGCCAAACTTCTGCCAAAAGAAAAGCTTGTTCCTCAAAAGGATTTAGCTGAGTTGGCATTCAAAGAGAAGAAGAAACAAGAGCAGGTCACTATCTTTCACACTGTATTCTCTGGAACTAAAATGTGATTCACTCATTTAGTTAATATTTCTTTATTTTATTCCATTCTTGACTGTGTTGTACATTCTTTGACACAATTGCTCAAGGCATATATATTTGCAAAATAATATGAAAAAACAATATGGACTGTTTAATATCGCTTCATGCTCCAGGTGAAAGTAGTATACATTCGCATCTTCTCCAGTGATAATTAGAATAGATAATTTTGGCATACATGTGAATTTTATGGTGTTCCTGCTGCTTGTAGTTCTACCTTCCCTTATAACCCTAGAGTATGTACGAAGATGCATTTGAATGCAGGCCCTGTTAGTTCCTTTTCTTTTGATTGTGTGGGCTTGTGAAATACTATTTGGTTGAGGGAGAAATATGTTTATTTCTTTTGAAAATGTATTTATTAGATCATTAGCGAATCTTAGCTGAACATTGTGATTAGAGTGTACTTATTAGTTCACTATCCAATGCAGTGTTCTTTCAATGTGATTGCCTACAAGGATAAACCACGTTTGCGAACAGCTCTGGAGATGCTGAGAACGACACAAGAGATAGAAAGGCGTCTAGAAGAGGTATGTGGCTCTCCACTCCCTAGGTGCTATCTCCAGTGGTCAATCTTTAGGTATAAGAACATAGAATCGTGGATTGGTCTATTTTTCGTATTCTTCAGCTGTCATTACTTTGATGGTTAGATCCTGCTTCATGTTGCACAGGTTTCTTTGCCCTTGATCATTTTGCACGGTGAGGCTGATATGGTTACTGACCCGGCGGTTAGTAAGGCTCTGTATGAGAAAGCCAAGAGCCAAGACAAGAAGCTGTGCCTCTACAAAGGTGCGTATCACGCTATCTTGGAAGGTGAACCGGACCAGACAATATTCCAAGTTCTCGATGATATCATATCCTGGCTCGATCAGCATTCCACAAAAGAAGGTATATCGTTGTGAATCAGGCAGCGCTGTTCACCAGGATTGGGTGAATTCCTTTGGCAATGCTGTATCGCTTCCGGTTGGGGATCCCAGATTCAACGGTGGGGATTCCATTTTTGATATGACCCTGTAAAATTTTTAGTTCAGATTATCGATGTCTCCGTCATGTACCTGAACGATGTAGACGTACATATATGTAACTGATTAATGTGTATCAATTGACCACGAATTATTTGGGAAAACCTCAGTTGCAAAACGCCTTTTATTTTATCACAATTTCTATCCTAGAGAGGTGTCTGAAAGTGAGATGAACTAGCAATAAAGGAGGTGTTCTGATGAACTAGCGATAATGGAGAAGGTGTTGGGTATTTTTTTTATTAAAACCTGACCCCCTTTGCAGCTCTCCCGGCGTTTCACGCCTTCGGCGCCGATCACTGGCTCGCACATGTCTCTCCTCACGAAGCCATCGTTGGGAACCCTGCTTTGGGAATCTTCTATGTTAAAACTAGTGCACGCGTTCACTTGAGGCTTGGCTCACGGACGCGAACTTTTCCACACGGACACGACCTTTCCAGCCTTGCCCTCGACGGCCACACGACGCCCACTTCGATCTCTTCACTGTCACCGTCCCCTCCACTCGTCTTGCCATCGACTGCGTCCTGTCTGTGCCGCAGCGCAGGGAAAGTCAGCTCCTGCTACGACGCCTCGACCCCGCGCCTCTCCACCTCCTCCATGCTCCTCCACGTGGTCGTGCTTCCCAACACAGTCTAAAATGGTTGAGTGTCCTTTTTCTCTTCCGCGACACTTTATAAAACTTGAGTGTCCTTTTTCTCGTGACCCAATCCTTTTGGCCCAAAACTCATAGTGTATATTGCAAATAAGTTAGGTCTGGTTCCAGGTTAACTTCTAATACATCCATGGTTTGGTCGGGCACTCACAGGCACTTCTTTAGCTGTGATACGTGGAACACATTGTGTATCGTAGACAAGGATTCAGGCAATTGCAGTCTGTAAGCAACATGTCCATATCGTTCAAGAATAGGAAATGGACCAATATACCAGGGTGATAACTTTCCTTTGACTCCAAAATGGTTAACTCCCTTCATTGGTGACACCTTCAAGTATACACGGTCTCCAACTTGGAAGGTTAATGGTTAGCGCGTTTATCAGCATAATTCTTCGGTCGTGACTAAGTTTCTTTTAAATTATGTCGAATACGTTGAACTTTTTCTTCTGTTTCCTTTACCAAATCAGGTCTGAAGAACCATCACTCTCCCGAATCTAACAAGTTCAAAGGTGTTCTACATCTTCGACCATATAGAGCTTCGAATGGCACCATTTTGATGCTCTCTTGATAACTGTTATTCCACTTGTGTGGAAATTCTGCCAGTGCCAAACAGTCATCCCACTTGTGTGGAAATTCCAAAACACAAGCTCTCAACATATCTTCCAGTATTTGATTTACCCTATATGTTTGTCCGCTTATCTGGGGATGATAGGCCGAACTATGGAGCAACTTAGTACCCAAGGACTTGTGTAGCTCTTCCCAAAACTAGAATATAAATTGCGGTCCTCGGTCCGACACTATTGTTCTTGGCACCCCATGTAAGCTCAGGATACGTGCAATATACACTTGAGCATATGTAACCACTGGATATTTGGTTTTAACTAGAAGAAAATGAGCTGTCTTTGTAACCCGATCCACTATAACCCAAATAGAATCATATCTTTTGGATGTCTTTGATAACCCAACAATAAAATCCATACTAATTTCGTCCCACTTCCAATTTGGGACGAGTAACGACTATAGGGGACCAACAATCTTCATGTGCATAGCTTTTACTCGCTGACAAGTGTCACGATTTGCCACATAGCGAGCAATCTCTATCTTCATTTTAGTCCACCAATAGTGTTGCTTTAGGTCTTGGTACATCTTAGTACTCCATGGGTGGATATAATACCAAGTGAGATGAGCTTCATCTAGAATCTACTAGCGGAGCTTAGTGTCCTTAGGCACCACTATGCGATCTTTAAACCCTAACACTCCTTGATCATCTTTTCTAAAGCAGGTGGCTTTGCCAGCTTCCATTTTCTCTTGGATATGCTTCATACCCTTATCAGTCTTTTGAGCATCAACAATTCTCTGTTGAAGAACAGACTCAAGCCTTAGATGTGTCATGGTTCCTTGCTGAACTATCCCCAAATTTAGTCTTTCCATTTCTTGGCATAAGGTAGTGTTGAACAACTTTGCAGTAAGGCAGTGACAAGATGCCCTGCGACTTAAAGCATTGGCCACTACGTTAGCCTTTCCAAGGTGACAGTGAATGTCCAAATCATAATCCTTTATTAGCTCGATCCATCTTCTTTGCCTCATATTCAATTCTGATTAGGTAAAAATATACTTTAGGCTCTTATGATCAGTGTAAATATGGCATACTTTTCCCAGCACTAGTGCAAATATGGAAATCATTAGTCGGGTAATGCTCCTCATGCTGGCATAGCTGTCTTGAGGCATAAGATATAACTCAACCTTCTTGCATTAGGACACATCCAATGCCAATGCCTGATGTGTCACAATACACGTCAAATGACTTCTCAATATCTGGTTGAGCCAACACTAGTGCAGTGGTCAATAGCTCTTTCAGCTACTCAAAAGCCTCGTTGCACTTGGGAGACCATTTAAACTTAACATCATTCTTCAGTAGCTCCGTAATGGGCTTTACTATCTTGGAGAAATCCAGAATAAACCTGTGGTAGTAGCCAGCTAGTCCAAGAAAACTTCTGACTTGATGTATTGTAGATGGAGATTTCCATTCCAGAATGTCCTTGACTTTGCTGGGGACAACCGCAATTCCTTTAGCTGATAAGACATGCCCTAAAAATTGAATTTCCTCCACCCAAAACGCGCATTTGCTGAACTTAGCATAAAGTTGATGTTCCCTTAAGAGCGTTAACACAATACACAAATGCTCCACATGCTCCTTTTTGTTTTTAGAGTAGATTAGGATATCATCAATAAAAACCACCACAAACTTGTCCAGCTCTAGCATAAACACCAAATTCATAAGATATGTGAAATGATCTGGAGCATTAGTTAACCCAAACGACATAACCAGATACTCAAATAGCCCGTACCGAGTAGTAAAAGCAGTCTTAGGGATATCCTCCGAGCAAATCCTTATTTGATGATAGCCCGATCTAAGGTCAATCTTAGAGAATACGCGGGCTCCAGTAATATGATCAAACAGAAGATCAATCCGGGGAAGGGGGTACTTATTCTTGATTGTGACTTCATTAAGGGGCCGATAGTCCACACACATTCATAGAGTTTAGTCCTTATTTTTTACGAAAATGGTTGGACAACCCCATGGTGAAGAATTTGGCCTCACAAACCCCTTTTCCAGTAAGTCTTGGAGTAGCATTTTCAATTCTGCCAACTCATTAGGAGGCATGCGATACGACCTTCTTGAGATAGGAGTCGTACTAGTCTTCAAGTCGATTACAAACTCCACATCTCTCTCAGGAGGTAATTCGGGCAAATCCTCAGGGAACACGTCCAGAAATTCACACACTACTGGAATGTCTTGTAATTCTTGTACTATAGCTTCAAAAGCTCTTCCGGTTGCCTTGACCGGAGCATGTACATGAATTAGAGGTCTAGCTTCTCCCTAACCACAACTCAACTGAACAGTCTGTTGGCTGGTGTTGATGATGGCTTCATTTTGGGATAACCAATTCATGCCCAAAATCACATCTATGTCCTGTGCTTTTATAACTATCATGTTGGTGGGGAAATCATGCCCTGCTAATTTTACTGGTACTTGGAAGATTACTTCCTTAGTAAAGATTTGGCCCCTAGGTGATTGAATAATAAGGCCCCTCCTTGATTCACTAATGGGTATGCAATTTTTCTCAATAAAGTTTTACTTAGAAGGTGGCGATGCACCAGAATAAAAAACAATAACCACGGGATGTTTGGCGATAGAAAATGTACCCATCAGCATAGGTTCTCCTTCGGGTGTAGTAGCCACGAGAGTATAATAAACCTGTCCTGTCCTCTTCTCACCTCTGCCTGCCTGGTTGCTTGGCACATTGCCCGTGCCCTAGCATTGGGAAGTACTTCCAGAAATCCTTTGAAAGGTCTGCTTGTTTTGCTTAGGATAGGGGCAGTCTTTAATAACATGGCCAGACTTTCCACAGTTGAAGCAGGTATTAGACTGGCTAGGCAAAGATGTAGGACGAGTGCCAGGGGCACCCGACTGAGTGGGTTGAGTAGGTGCAGCAGCTGGACAAATGAAAATAGGCTGCTTAAATGGACAGGATGTTGGACAAGGAAAAACACGATTCGTCCTGAATGCAACACCCTAAATTTGGGGGTACAAAATTTCTTTGCTTGTATCCATAAATTTTGGTGTTACTCCTCTTTTCTTTTCTCCCTAAAACCCCTATTTCTTTTTTTCTTCTAGAGGGAGGGTTAGTGTCTCAGTTGAAGTTGTACTTTTTCAAGGGATAAAACCTTAAAGTATCTATGTGGTGTTGCATCATGTTGAACCCCAAATTTTTGCCCTTGTGTGATGCATATGTTTGTGGTGATCTCTTTTGAATTTGTGGTATGTTTGAAGTTTAGATTCAATGGAAAAAGAGAAAAGAGAAGGGAATTCAAAAATAAAAGAAAAAAAGGAAAGAAGCTCAGAAACCCATCCCCCTCGGCCTTTCGACCTGACCGGCCCACCCTGCGCGTGCCCGCTCTCCCCTCTCTCTCTGCGGAGTGGGTCCCGCCTGTCGGTGCCACCCCACTCGTGCGCGCCCACTCTCCCCTCTCTCTCTCTGCGCAGTGGGTCCTGCTATTGGCGCCGCCCCACTCGCCCGTGCTCGCTCTCCTCTCTCTCTCTCAGCATAGTGGGTCCCTCTTATCGGCGCTACCCCACTCGCCCGCGCCTGCTCTCCCCTCTCTCTCACTGCGCAGGGGCCCCCACCTGTCAGCTCGCCAACCACCCCGTGCAACTGCCTCTCCCACCTTGCCTGCACGCACACCAAGATGCCCCCACCCATGTTGCGCACCCGCTCGAAACCGCCGCCCCGACCCCTTTTGGAGTCTATGTGCACGCCCACTTCCCCCCGCCTCACTTCTCTCGTCCAAGCCACACTTGCCCGAGCTACCATTGCCCTCGCCCCAGGCTAGCTGGAGCTCCCCACTGCCGAGCTGCTTGCGCCCTAGATTCCCCATGGCGAGGTCGCCCTGCCGTCCCCGATTGTGGTCCGCCACTGTCGCCCGGAGCTCCGCCGATTGAGCCTCACCCGAGGTAAGCTTGTCGGTCAGACCTTCCTTTCACTCTCCCTTTGATCTCTATTCTCCATCATGTAGTTGCTCGTGATGACCGGCGGTGGCCTTGCTCCATCGCGCCATGGTCCTTCGGTCGATCGCAGCCGCCCTTGTTCCCCGGAGCACCATCGGAGAGCCACCGGGGACCTTCCCCGTTCCCATGCACACACGCCCGAAGGAGGAAGGCAACCCTGATAGTTGGGCCCCGCCTGCAAGCCTCCCTGTGTTGTTCCCCCCTCTCTGAGTAGCTGACACCGAGCCCCACTCAACAGCTGTGCCAGCCCCTCCCATTTTCTTCTCTGAGTCACCGACTGGCAGACCCCGCCCGTCAGCGCAACCCCGCCTGGGCCACTAGCCGTTGGGCCCGGCCGGTCAGTCCCCACACCAGCCTTGAGACGCTGACCCTCTGGCCCCACCTGTTGGTCGCACGCGCACACGAGCCCACGCGCCCGCCCCTGGTGGTTTTAATCTTGATCGTTGATCCGAGATCCCATGGCCGAGGGAGCCGATACCCCTAGGCGTGGCACTTTTGTTAAAGAGCCCTCAAGTTTCCTAGAATAGAACTTGCCTTCCTTTTTCTTTTATCCGAGCCCCTGGAATCTTACAGTTAGGCCCTCATGTCTTTCTTTAATCACAAAAATGTTTTTAAAATAGGGATTTAAATTCCACAACTTCCAAAATTCATAACTTTGTCATATGAACTTAAAATTAGGTGCTTCAAATTGCATGTTGTTTATTTTGTTTTTGTTTATTTACTAAAAAATAGCCATTCACTATTTTGATGTCTCAATTTAGAGTTCATCTCTAGTTTAAAGATGATGCTACTGGAACCCTAATAAAAATAAAATAAAGATAGGAAACCTAACAAATGTTCAAACACTCATGTTTATAGGATGAACACTATCTAATGAGTAATCCCATCTCTGATCTAATTATACTTGAGCAGATGCTATAAAAACATGGACTTGGTTAGTGAACAATAAACCACCCTGTGTAGTGATCTACCCTAGTCCTAAGAAGCACCACATTGTCTCTACCTCTCTGTTGAACCTATGATTACTTTGTTGCAAATGTTTGGTGTATTTTTCTTTTGTTACTCTGCAAGTGTGTTGAATGAATGAATGTTTTGCGTAGACAATGAGCAGTTTCTGAGAATATATGAGAATATCGTCGATGAACACCACTACGAACTTGTCGAGGTAGTCCATGAACACACTATTCATCAAGTACATAAAGAAAGCTGGTGCGTTTGTTAATCCAAATGACATAAACGTGTATTCGTATAGCCCATACTTGGTGATAAATGCCATTTTCGGTATATCTGAAGGTCGGATCATGAGCTGATGGTATCTGACCTCAGATCTATCTTTGAGAACACTCTGGCTCCTCTCAACTGATCGAACAGATCTTCTATTCTTGGCAAGGGATACTTGTTCTTGATGGTGACTTCATTCAAAGCTCGGTAATCAATGCACATCCTCTTTGTCCCATCTTTCTTCTCCACAAACAAAACTGGAGCGGCCCAAGTCTTCTCCACTAGCCTTTCTCTAACACCTCGTCGATCTGCTTCTTGAGTTCTACTAGTTCTGGTCTAGACACTCTGTAGGCTCTCTTCGAAATAGGGGCAGTTCTAGGTTCAAACTCTATGGCAAACTCAACTTTATGTTCGGGTGGCATGCCTCGTAATTCCTCAGGGAACACATCGGGGAACTCCAACACCACTCTAATAGCCTCCAGCAGGTTGGCCTCCTTACCATCTACAGACATATGGTGACATGCTCCTTCTTCCAGATCAGGCATCAACAGTTCAGTTACTACTTTTTTCTCAGATGGGGACACTAACTTTACTGTCCTCTTGTCACAGCTGATGGTTTCTTGGATTCTGTGCAGCTAATTCATCCCTAGGATGACATCTAACCCCCTGAGTACCCATTACTACTAGGTTAGCGAGAAAGTCTATCCCCCTTATTTCAATCCTTAGATTCGGGCACATCTTATCGGATTGAACTTTTCCCCCAACTGAATTAACTCTTAAAGGTGGAACCATTGGTTCTACGGGGATGTTATGTGCTTCTACCCATGATATAGAAACAAAAGAATGCGTGGTGCCAGTATCAAATAGTACTTTTGCTGGATAGGATTCGACTGGAAACATACCTACTGCCACATCTAGTGCATCCTGGATTGCTTCCGCCTCCAAGTGGTTCACCTTTCCATGGTTGTAGGCCTCGCCATGGCCTCCTGGTGCTTGCTGTGGTGCTCCTTGTCATGTTGAGGTGTTGGAAGCTGGCTACTGCTGAGCTACTTTCTTCGGGCAATGATTCATCCAGTGACCTTGTTCTCCACAATGGAAACATCCATGACCTCCTCCTTGCGTTGGCACTGCCTGGTTGTTGTGGTTGGTTGCTGGGGCAGGAAAGCGAGGTGTCTGGTTGTTCTGTCGCTGGTACTGACTTCCTCCCTGTTGGTTGTTCTAGCGGTACTGCTGCTGCTGAGGGAACTGCCTCTAATACTGTTGCTGGTGTTGGTGCTGATGCTGATGCTGGTGTCCTTGAGGGTGACCTTGATTGAATTGATGGGGTGGATTGCCTGAGAAACGGGGACGACTGCTGCTCCCGGCCTAAGATCCACCAATCTTGCGTTTCCTGTCTTCCATCTCCTAGTGCTTTCTCTTAGTCATGATGGCTTTATCGATCAAATGCTGGAAGGTAGGGAAGGTGTGGTTCATCAACTGGTAGTGAAGGGGTCAACCAAACCTCTCAGAAAACGGTACTACCTCTTGGTATCTATGTTGACATCTTCAGGTGCATAACGAGATAACTGCAGAAACTTGTCCATGTACTCACTGAGAGACAAGGGGCCTTGCTTTAATGCCAGAAATTCCTCCTTCCTCACAATCATCAATCCTTCAGGCACATGATAACGACGAAAGTTGTCCCTGAAATACTCACAGGTGATGGCCTTAGGGTCAGCATTGGTGGCAAGGTAGAACTCCCACTAGGACTATGCTGCTCTCCTTAGCAAGCGGGGACCATATAGAACTTTCTCACGAACGTTGCACTGAGGGGTATGCAGCTGTAACACTATAAAAACCATCAACTAAAAATAATGCATTTACTTTATTAATGGTAAATATGGTAATGAATTTTCTTTCAAGTGTTTGATTTTCATTTACATTTAGAATAATTTTGTTTGCTTATATTTGATTTTTGTATGTTGAATAGAATTTCTTCTATATTGAAAATTCAATAAATTAATATAGAAATGTTGGTCCAAAAATACATATTTTAGTTATAAATAATTTTGGTATAATTATATGATTTTTAGATTTTTTTAAAAATATATTTATTTATATTTTTAAATACAAAAGAAAATAAAAAGAAAAAGAAAAAAGGAAACCCTGGCCGACCGGCCATTTTGGCCCACCAGGGCCCAACCGGCCGCGCGCCCTAGCTCTCCTACCCCCTCTCTCTTACAGGTGGGCCCCACCGCGGCCCCTCTCTCTTCTCCCTCTCTCCTCTCCTTTCCCGCGCCGCCGCTCTGCACACGCGCCCGCGTCGCGCTGCATGTCGTGCGCCCGGCCGCCCGCGCCCCGACCCCGCACAGCCCGCGCCTCGGTCCTAATGTCCGCCCGCGCCTGTCCACCTCCCCAAGCCAGAAACGAACGCCCATTTTCTCTCCCCATCCCGCACGTTCTCTCCCTAATGGCGCCGTTAATGGTCGCCGCCATTGATGGCGTTGAAGGCCGCCCGTTTCTCTCCCCGGCTCGCCCTCTCCTCTCCCCTAACGCTCTATAAAAGCGCCCAGACTTCCTTCCTCTCTCCCTCCCCGAGCTTTCTCTCTCTCTCTCTCTCTCTCTCTCTCTCTCTCTCTCTCTCTCTCCTCGCTCTCGAGTTCACCATCGACCGCGCCCACGCCGCCATTCGCCATCAACCGCGCTCACCGTCCGCCTCACCCGGCCGAACCGCCCACACCCTCGACTGAGCCCCTGCTCCCCTGCCCGACCGAACTCCCTCCCCCATCGATCTCCATCCTCGCTTGTGAGCTCTAGCTCAAGGTAGCAGAATCACATTTTGCATTTTAGTCCCTGGTTTTGTAAATTAAATTAATTCCGAGATTTTCAGTTTAGAAATTACCAAAAAGAGACTCCGATGTATACGTGTAATCGTAAACAAGCCTCGCAACGATATTTTGACAGGTGTATGAATTTATATTTCAAAAATAAATTACGTCACTAGTCACTAACTTGGTGATTTTCACACTAGAAACAGTTACGATTAATCTCGCTTTAGCACATGAACGATATTTGTTAGTAGTGGTTTAAGTATAATTTTATTGATATAAGAAAGTAGAAGAAATACTAGGCCACGTATTCTCAGTCAAATGAAAATATAGATTTTACTAGCCATGATAAAGGTATTCATAAGTATAACACTTAATTACTTTGAATTAGTAAAATACTTGTTTATGTCATAATAACCATGATTATGTTATTAAGAGTCCAATTAGTAATTTACATTAATTCTTAGAATATTAATGTTATAAGAATTATAAATAAACAATTTTTTAGCTATACACATAAATTCTATTTATAAATAAAAGGGATAAAACTCAAAAGTCTATTATTAGTAATGAAGAAAATAATTGATAATTACTTTCCATAAAGTTTGTTAATACATGTTTATCTATATTATACTTGATAAAACTAGTGTCATAGTCACTTACTCATATTTTCACCAATAATAACTCACAGTAGTAGTCATAATGGATTAATAAGTATTTACGCTTTAAGACGTATTTATGAGTATAAATGTGTGATGTATGAATGTGAATGTAATGGTGAATGATTACCCCTGTAATGGTGTATGTTTATTTATTTGGCGTACGTATTCTTTTTGTATGTACGATACACAAATCGATGAGAGAAGTTGACTATGAGGTAGACGAACCAAACTCGTTTGAGGACGACCCACAGGACACTTTCGAGCAAGGCAAGTGGATTCTCCCTCTGGATATTCTATTTGTACACAAGTACTGCATATAATAATGTTTACTTTTTTGGATATATTGCATAATTTGATGGGATTTGCCTAAATAAGAATTTCCTAGAATTACCAACACTATTCATTGAATTACCATGGGATAAATGATTTGCTTAGCAATTTTTGCTATTGCTCAACTTGAGAAATATGATGTCACTCTTTTAATGATACTATGTTCCGGAAATGAAATTTTATTATGACGTTAACCCGATGGTTAAACAAGAACATTTTGTGTTAAATGGAACATGAAGTGACCACCCAGGATAACAGTGCAACCACGAGTGCTATCATGGCTCTGGCTTTGGTAATTAGCTCTATAGACTTAGTGCTTAGCAACCCTACCTGAAAGATGGGCAAGAGGGGGCGGCAGTGGTTTGGTGGCAGCACTTGTTAACATGGTGTGGTAGTCTTGGCTAAGTTACCTCACCCAGAGGACCATCAATACTGACATGGAAACCATAGCGGGTGGCTTTGTACTAAGGATATTTTGTGAAATCCTCATAATGGATCCCTAGCCATTCACCTCGGCAGTGTTTACGGGCCCGATAAACCCAGGCTAGATGGGATACATGGCTTGTGGGTAAAGTTGTACCACCTCTGCATAGTGTAAAACTGATATGTAAGCCGTGCTCACGGTTAAGAGCAGCCAGGACCCTCACATGATAATTGAACTTAAAGATGGACAATAAATCGAGATCTGATGATCTACCAATGGTTTGCTTAAGTGGTTTCACTTAAGTGTTTTTGATATACTCTTATATCTTTGATTAATTGGGATACTTGGGATACACACTTATTAGTACACAGGTGTTACTAATAAAATATTGACCAACTAAAATGCTTACCGCTTATCCATAGCCTACCTTGTTCACTTGCATTAATTATCCCCCACTTGCTGAGCCCCGACCATAAGTGAGCTCACCCATCAGAGGGTGCTGCTGAAGACTTCGCTGATGACGATGATGAGTTTTAAGTCTAACGATGCGCCAGTCACCTTCCTATGGAGGAGTGCCCATATTTTGGATCCTGGCCCACATATGCTATGCATTCGGTTTTGCCCCTAGAACCGGGTGTAATAGAAGTGGTATCAAAGGTATGCTGACTCTAGGTCGTTAGATTAGTTAGAAAATGGAAAGCCTAGACTATTCAAAACATGCTAATTTTGTTCTTACAAAATTATTTTATTAACCTTATCTCTTTAAACATCAACTAAGTTGACATTTTCTCTTATAGATGGTTTGTACCATTCAAACCACTCGGATCAACACCAACTACATCCCTCCACCACGACAAGTTCCTGTCTACCCAATGGTAGTCGAGGAAATCCCTGTGGATCTCCCTCGCATTCATGTGGAGAACGAAGTCTTTCTGGAGGATAGCTTGGAGGAGTTTCTGCCTACGCCCACCTCGTTGGTAGAATCACTAGCCTTCACAGCTGGATCGTCAGCTTCCGCACCGCCAGCACCAGCAGTCCAAGCCCCTGCTCCCGAAGGCGACGACCCGGACGACGCTGGTGACGATGATGAAGATGATGACGATGAAGAAGATGATGAGGAGAACCTCAACGAGGAAGCCAACGAAGAACAGTAGGACCACTACATGGGGTTGTGGCCTATCACTGAACATTATACTTCAGTATTCGAGACAGGGCAGTTCCCTAACATGCTGCAGGATGTTCTGCATGCATTGGGAACCTACGTTCGACCCCTGTACGAGACCAGGCGAGTGTACGAGCCTCCTCGGGCTTGCTACTACATCAGTCACATTCATGTCAGGGTAATGGATGCAGGTGATAGAGGGTTCAGGACTCTGTTAGCACATGAGTCTCTGATGTCGCTATCCACCTACGCTGCTTCGGTCAGCGATGCTGCTAGGCAAACTCTATGGTCTCTCAGCCACACCTACTGGCAGCAGCTGCACAATACGAAGTACATGCATCTTCCTCTACGTATTTGTGGAGAGAACCAAACCAGCATTGTTCCAGGTGGAGCAAATGAATATTGCCTCAACACCTTAGCTGGTGTGGTGGCAGGTCTTAGCACTGACCTGGATAGTGCTACCCTGGACCTCTCTAGGGTACACTTGGAGCTAGAAGATGCACATGCAAGGATCGCAACCCTGGAAGCTTAGCTTGATGGAAGGAATCCCTTGGAAGTTCAAGTCCCCGCTATGGCGTTATCCCCTCCCCACAAGAGGATCCGCTATGGAGAACCAGGATCCATCACCAGGCTACTTTTGATTTTTCATTTATGTTGTAATAAGTTAGTTTCCGTGGTAGACGAAGAACACTTCTCTATTACTTCATTATTAATAATAACAACCATGTGATGGTGTTGTTTGAAATGTTTGATTTGGATTTTTGCTTGAGTGCAATGGTCTTATGGAATGATGGCCATAAGAGCATAAAAATATATAACAATAAACTTAACATTAATAATAAGCTATTCCCCTTAGAATCTTGTCTACTCCTCACTTACCCCGAGATTGCACTTTCTAACAAAACAGGTGGTGAACACTCGATCAGGTCCCAATAATCACCAGAACCAGCGTGGACAACAGTTACCACCACCACCACTCAATCCCACGATGGATGAGTTCATCGCAGCGCAGATGCAACTTCTGCAAGTACTTATAGCTTCGGTACAATAGATTCAGCAGAATTAGCAAAACCAACAGTACCAACAACAATAGCAGCACGCACCCCAAGCTAGAGACAAGCTTCGGGACTTCATGAGTCATCACCCGCCTGCTTTCTCTCATGTTGTAGACCCTTTGGATGCCAATGACTGGCTTAAGGTCATTGGAAAGAAGTTAGACATCACCCAGGTCAATGACCGAGAGAAGGTCTTGTACGCTTTGGGAAGACTCGAAGGAGCCGCGTCCGATTGGTGGGATGCCTTCACAGCGGCACATGCCAATGCTGATGCCATAACCTGGCAGGAGTTCCAAGTGAACTTCCATGCTCATCATATTCCCTAGGGAATTATGAAGCTTAAGAAGAAGGAGTTCCTTTCCCTCACTCAAGGGAACATGTCCGTTAGTGAGTATCGTGATCGCTTGACCTAGTTTTCACGTTACGCCCCAGAGGAAGTGGACTCCGACCAGAAGCACCAAGAAAGTTTCTTGGAAGGCTTGATTGGACCCTTGAACTACCAATTATAGAGCCACAATTTCCCCAACTTTCAGACTTTGATGAACAAAGCAATTGGCCTTGAAAGCAAAAGGAAAGAGTTGTCGGATCACAAGAGAAAGTACCAAGGGCAGACCAGCAGGAATACATGTTAAAACAATTCCCAAGGTTCTCAGTTCTGCTCTGGAAATCAGAGTGGGAGCAACAACTATCAAGCATAGCGCTTTGGACAACAAGGTCAGAGGAGCAACCAATACTAGAACCAGCAGAGAAGCAGCACTCAGACCAGTCAAAGGTCTAATGTCCAACAACAGAATCGTCAAGGAAGCATAGTGAACACACCAGCCAAGAACAACAATGCAACTACTACAGTTCAACCCAATGGTTGTTTCAAGTGTGGCAAACTTGGCCACTATGCCAACAACTGCCCTAGGCGTAACCCACAGACACCTCAGAAGAAAAACAACCAGAGGACTGACCAGAACACACCTGCTCATGGATCTGCACAGAACAAGACTCCGTAGAACCAGAGTAGAGGAAGAGTCAACCATGTGATAGCGGAATCAGTTCCTGAGGATGCCGACGTGGTGTATGGTATGTTTCTTATTAACTCCATACCTGCATCAGTTTGATTTGATTCTGGAGCATCTCATTCCTTCGTAACAAAGTCATTCGTGGAAAAACATAATATACCAAACTATCCCTTGAAGAAGAAACTATTAATTCGATCACCAGGAGGTGAACTTAGAGCCACTCACTCATGCCCTCAGACTAAGATTGAAATTAGAGGCCTAATTTTTATAGTAGAGCTGATAATTTTGGAATCAAGTGGAATCAATGTGATACTTGGAATAGACACTTGACCAAGTATGATGGAGTGATATCTTGTGCTAAGAGGATGGTTATATTAACCAGTCCACAAGGAGAAAGAATTGAAGTCAATGTCAGTATGCCAGGAACAGCAGAGACAATGGTAAATCAGTTGGAAGAAAAAATCTTTGGAGCACATCAGGATAGTGTGTGAATACCCAGACGTATTTCCAGAGGAATACCAGGTATGCCACCTGATCGTGATATAGAGTTTTCTATTGAACTATTACCCGGAACCGCACCAATTTCGAAAAGAGCTTATCGAATGGATGTCAAAGATTTAATTGGACTGAAGAAATAAATAGAAGAATTACTAGAAAAAGGTTTTATTCGCCCTAGTTCATCAACATGGGGAGCCCCAGTTCTATTTGTGAACAAGAAAGATGGTTCAAGAAGAATGTGTGTGGACTATAGAAGTTTGAACGAAGTAACGATTAAGAATAAGTACCCGTTACCTTGGACTGATGATTTGTTTGATCAGATGAGAGGAGATACAATATTCTCAAAGATAGATCTAAGATTAGGCTATCATCAGTTGAAGATTCGGACTGAAGATTTATCTAAAACAACTTTCACTACAAGATATGGACTATATGAGTTTTTAGTCATGTCTTTTGGACTGACTAATGCACCAACTTACTTTATGAACTTGGTGAATAAAGTATTCATGGAATACCTTGAACAGTTTGTAGTGGTATTAATTGATGACATACTAGTATACTCTCAGACTAAAGAAGCACATGAAGATCATCTGAGATTAGTTCTACAGAAACTTCGCGACAATCAGTTGTATGCGAAATTTTCAAAGTGTAATTTTTGGCTGAAGGAAGTCGCTTTCCTAGGTCATATTATCACCAATGGAGGAATCAAGGTAGACCCCGGTAAAATAAGTGAAATACTAAATTGGAAACAACCCACCGACGTGTCCAAGATCAGAAGTTTTCTCGGATTAGCAGGATACTACAGAAGATTTATCGAGGCTTCTCCAAAATAGTGAAACCCCTTACTTCACTGTTGGAGAAAGGTAAAGAGTTCAAGTGGGATGAAGCATGTCAGAAATGTTTCGAGGAATTAAAGGAAAGGCTAACCACTGCACCAGTGTTAATTATGCCTGATATTCATAAAGGATTTGATGTGTATTGCGATGCATCACATCTAGGATTTGGATGTGTGTTAATGCAGGAAGGAAAAGTGATTGCCTACGCTTCAAGCCAGTTATGGAAGCATGAAAAGAATTACCCTACACATGACTTGGAATTAGCTGCCGTAGCGCACGCTTTGAAGATTTGGAGGCACTACATGATTGGAAACAAGTGTAAAATCTTCACAGATCACAAAAGCTTGAAATACATCTTCACGTAGAAAGAACTCAACCTAAGACAGAGAAGATGGCTTGAGTAAATCAAAGACTACGATTTAGAAATACAATACCACCCAGGAAAAGCTAATGTAGTGGTAGATGCTTTGAGCCATAAAAGTCAAGTGAACAACATCACTACTCATTTGATGTCACAGGAATTGTGCTGGGAGATGGAACAACTCAATCTTGGAATGCTCAATAATATGGAAGCAACAATTATGGAAGTTGAATCTACTTTGGAGGAAGAGATTCAGAAAGGACAAGAGTCTGATGAGAAAATCAAGGAAATTAAGACACAAATTAGTTTGGGTAAAGCCCCAGATTTCACAAAAGATGATCAAGGCACAGTATGGTTTAAAAAGAGAATCTGTGTACCAGAAATCGAACACTTACACCAACTTATCTTAAGAGAAGCCCATGATTCAGCTTATTCTATTCACCCTGGAAGTACTAAGATGTACCAGGATCTAAAGGAAAAGTATTGGTGGTACGGATTGAAAAGTCATGTGGCTACTCATGTTGCACTATGTGACATGTGCCAATGAGTTAAAGCCGAACACTAAAGACCAGCAGGATTGCTACAACCTCTCAAAGTACCGGAATGGAAATGGGAAGAAATCAGTATGGATTTCATAGTTGGACTACGCCGTACTTGAGATGGCTATGATTCAATATGGGTTATAGTGGACAGGTTGACTAAAGTGGCACACGTTATACCTGTGAAGACAACTTACTGAGGAGCCTAGTTAGCAGAGTTATACATGTCAAGAGTTGTTAGTTTGCATGGAGTACCAAAGAAGATCGTATCGGATCGAGGAACCCAATTTACCTCGCGCTTTTGGAAAAGACTACATGAGTCCATGGATACCAAGCTAAACTTTAGTTCAGCTTATCATCCGCAAACAGATGGGCAAACGGAAAGAACAAACTAAGTGTTGGAAGATATGCTAAGAGCTTGCACTCTAAAGCATGGTAGAAGCTGGGATAAAAGTTTGCCATATGCATAATCTAAAAATGGCACCATTTGAAGCACTTTATGGACGAAAGTGTAGAACACAGCTTTATTGGAATCAGACCTGAGAAAGTCAAGTATTTGGTCCAGAAATTCTCCAAGAAGCAGAAAAGCAAGTACATATTATCAGAGAGAATTTGAAAATAGCACAATCGAGATAGAAAAGCTATGCTGACAATAGAAGAAGAGAGTTGATATTCGAAGTAGGAGACTTCGTATACCTTAAAGTTTCACCAATGAGAGGCATGAAAAGATTTAAGGTTAAGGGTAAACTATCTCCTCGCTACATTGGCCCGTTCAAGATTTTGGAAAGAAAAGGTGAAGTAGCGTACCAGTTAGAGCTACCCGATAGTTTGTCGGATGCGCATGACGTATTTCATGTGTCACAACTTAAGAAATGCTTAAGAGTACCTGAAGAACAATTACCTATGGAAGAACTAAATGTTAAGGAAGATTTGACTTATTCGGAGTACCCTATCAGAATTTTGGAAACATCTCGTAGAATTACACGGAGTAAAGTTATCAACATGTGTAAAGTTCAGTTACCATTCAGAAGATGAGGTCACTTGGGAAAGAGAAGATGAACTCAGAGCAGAATTCCCCCAGCTATTCTGAGAAGTTCCTTAATCTCGAGGACGAGATTCTTTTAAGGGGGTAGGTTTGTAACACTATAAAAACCATCAACTAAAAATAATGCATTTAGTTTATTAATGGTAAATATTGTAATGAATTTTCTTTCAAGTGTCTGATTTTTATTTACATTTAGAATAATTTTGTTTGCTCATATTTGATTTTTGGATGTTGAATAGAATTTCTTCTATATTGAAAATCCAATTAATTAATATAGAAATATTGGTCCAAAATAAATATTTTAGTTATAAATAATTTTGGTATAATTATTATGATTTTTAGATTTTTTTAAAAATATATTTATTTATATTTATATATAGAAAAGAAAAGAAAAAGAAAAAAAAGAGGAAACCCTAGCCGACCGACCATTTCGGCCACCAAGGCCCAACCGCCCGCGCGCCCTAGCTCTCCTCCCCTTCTCTCTTACAGGTAGGCCCCACCGCGGCCCCCCTCTCTTCTCCGTCCCTCCTCTCCTTCCCCGCGCCGCCGCTCTGCTCACGCACCTGTGTGGCGCCGCGCCGCGCGCCGTGTGCCCGGCCGCCCGCGCCCGTCTGCCTCCCCAAGCCAGAAACGGACGCCCGTTTTCTCTCCCCATGTTCTCTCCCTAATGGTGTCGTTAATGGCCGCCATCATTGATGGCATTGAAGGCCGCCCGTTTCTCTCCTCGACTCGCCCTCTCCTCTCCCCTCTCGCTCTATAAAAGCGCCCGAACATCCTTCCTCTCTCCCTCCCCGAGCTTTCTCTCTCTCTCTCTCTCTCTCGCTCTCGAGTTCGCCGTCGACCACGCCCACGCTGCCGTTTGCCGTCGACCGCGCCCACGCCGTCGTTCGCCGTCAACCGCGCTCACCGTCCGCCTCCCCCGGTCGGACTGTCCGCACCCTCGACCGAGCCCCTACTCCCCTGCTCGGCCGAACTCCCTCCCCCGTCAATCTCCATCCCCGCTCGTGAGCTCTAGCTCAAGGTAGAAGAAGCACATTTTGCATTTTAGTCCCTAGTTTTGTAAATTAAATTAATTATGAGATTTTCAGTTTAGAAATTACCAAAAAGAGACTCCGATGTATACATGTAATCGTAAACAAGCCTCACAACGATATCTTGATAGGTGTATGAATTTAT
Source organism: Zea mays (assembly GCF_902167145.1). Taxonomy (NCBI): domain Eukaryota; kingdom Viridiplantae; phylum Streptophyta; class Magnoliopsida; order Poales; family Poaceae; genus Zea; species Zea mays. The sequence goes on from NC_050096.1 coordinate 117,087,281, forward strand.
ATTTCAAAAATAAATTACGTCACTAGTCACTAACTTGGTGATTTTCACACTAGAAACGGTTACGATTAATCTCGCTTTAGCACATGAACGATATTTTTTAGTAGTGGTTTAAGTATAATTTTATTGATATAAGAAAGTAGAAGAAATACTTGGCCACGTATTCTCGGTCAGATGAAAATATAGATTTTACTAGCCATGATAAATGTATTCATAAGTATATCACTTAATTACTTAGAATTAGTAAAATACTTGTTTATGTCATAATAACTATGATTATGTTATTAATAGTCCAATTAGTAATTTACATTAATTCTTAGAATATTAATGTTAGAAGAATTATAAATAAACAATTTTTAGCCATACGCATAAATTCTATTTAGAAATAAAAGGGATAAAACTCAAAAGTCTATTATTAGTAATGAATAAAAAATTAACAATTAACAATTATTTTCCATAAAGTTTGTTAATACATGTTTATCTATATTATACTAGATAAAACTAGTGTCACATTCACTTACTCATATTTTCACCAATAATAACTCAAAGTAGTAGTCAAAATGGATTAATAAGTATTTACGCTTTAAGACGTATTTATTTATGAGTATAAATGTGTGATGTATGAATGTGAATGTAATGGTGAATGATTACCCCTATAATGGTGTATGCTTATTTATTTGGTGTACATATTCTTTTTGTATGTATGATACACAAATCGATGCTAGAAGTTGACTGTGAGGTACACGAACCAAACTCGTGCGAGGACAACCCACAGGACACTTTCGAGCAACGCAAGTGGATTCTCCCTCTGCATATTCTATTTGTACCCAAGTACTGCATATAATAATGTTTACTTCTTGGATATATTGCATAATTTGATGGGATTTGCCTAAATAAGGATTTCCTAGAATTACCAACCCTATTCCTTGAATTACCTTGGGATAAATGCTTTGCTTAGCAATTTTTGGTATTGCTCAACTTGAGAAATATGATGTCACTCTTTTAATGATACTATGTTCCGGAAATGAAATTTTATTACGACGTTAACCCGATGGTTAAACAAGAACATTTTGTGTTAAATGGAACATGAAGTGACCACCCAGGATAGTGCAACCACCAGTGCTATCATGGCTCTGGCTTTGGTAATTAGCTCTATAGATTTAGTGCTTAGCAACCCTACATGAAATATGGACAAGAGGGGGGCAGCACAGGTTTGGTGGCAGCACATGTTAACATGGGGTGGTAGTCTTGGCTAAGTTACCTCACCCACAGGGCCATGATAGCACGGACGTGGAAACCTTAGCGGGTGGCTTTGTACTAAGGATATTTTGTGAAAGCCTCATAATGGATCCCTAGCCATTCACCTCGGTAGTGTTTACGGGTCCGATCAACCCAGGCTAGATGGGATACATGGCTTGTGGGTAAAGTTGTACCACCTTTGTAGAGTGTAAAACTGATATGTCAGCCGTGCTCACGGTTAAGAGCAACCTGGACCCTCACATGATAATTGAACTTAAAGATGGACAATAAATCGAGTTCTGATGATCTACCAATGGTTTTCTTAATTGGTTTCACTTAAGTGTTTTTGATATACTCTTATATCTTTGATTAATTTGGATACTTGGGATACACACTTATTAGTAGACAGGTATTGCTAATAAAATATTGACCAACTAAAATGCTTACCGCTTATCCATAGCCTACCCTGTTAACTTGCATTAATTTTCCCCCACTTGCTGAGCCCCAACCATAAGTGAGCTCACCCTTGCAAATATTTTGATCAGAGGGTGATGCTGAGGACTTCGCTGATGACGATGATGAGTTTTAAGTCTAACGATGCGCTAGTCACCTTCTTGTGGAAGAGTGCCCATATTTAATTCCGCCCTATTTTGATTTTGATACTTGTTAAAGATACAATGGTACAGATGATGTAATAAAGTTACTCTACTCTCTTTACGCCTTTATTGCATTGTCTTTTGATTTATTACACTTATGATGTCAACATATGTGTGGGAAATGGATCCTGGCCCACATATGCTATGCATTCGGTTTTGCCCCTAGAACCAGGTGTGACAGCAGCTCCCCCTCCACTGTACACAACCAGTCTTCAGCGTCCATGGGGTCTACAGAATGGGAAAAGACAAGGGGATGACCCCTTGTGAACCCCGTCTGCTTGTCCCTGGGCATCTGTGGCATCTGCGCTTGCATCTGAGGTTGAGGTGGGGGTTGCTGCTGCTACACCTATTGCATAGCTGCTAGAGTCTGGCCAATCACTTGGACTGCCTGGGTCTGCATCAGAAACATATGCTTGATGGTCATCGGGGGTGGTGGTGGCAACTGCTGCTGGGGTGCCTCAACTCGGGGTGTCTGCTACTGCTGCTGAGCACGCCTTCCACCTCTGCGCCTGTTGTCAGACATCTGTAGAAAGCATACACAGATTATATCTAACTCTGCAGTCTTTCAGCATAAGAAATGATATGTATAAGTCTGTAATACCCAAATTCTATATGAATAGAGAGAGCTAATAATTCTATTATTATGTTGTTTATTTTTTTTATTGTGCTCATTTTTTATGAATAAGAGTACTTAATCAATAAATGTTTTGTAATCATTCCTTTATAAGTGGGTAATAAACAATTATTTTTGAATATGGTTAAAAATCGATTCACCCAAATAAATAATTTGAGAGGACCTTTAAATGGTGCGATTTAATTTGTGGAGCTATATGTTTTGGCGCATTTACTTAAAAGAATAGAATAATAATAGAAGTCAAATAAAATGCACTATGCATCATGTTGGGTCTCTTGTATTGTTGCATTCATATTTGAATTTGTAATCCAGATTTGGATTTGAAGTAAGAATTTAAATAGAAAGCAGAAATTAACAAATAAATAAAAATTATAAAAGGAAAGTGAAAAAAACAAAAAGATTGACTCTCCTCTCAGCCGTTTGGGCTGATTTCCGCTCGGCTCAACTGCCACGTTACCGGCTCACTCACCTTGCCTGGACTTTGGCTAAGCAGTCTACTGCGCGGGCTTTCTTTGACGCGTGGGCCTGTGGGGCAGTCTCTGTGTGCTCGTACTCTCTCAAGCGGTGCCGATGGGCGGGTCCCAGTGGTCAGATCTCCTTTGTCCTCACTCCTTGCTGATTGCTGCTACGGAGATTTCCCGTAGAAGTCGCAACAACACGCCATGCCTCTCAGGATTTCTGCGCACGTGGGTCCCATGCCATGTCCGTCTAGTCTACTTGCATGCTTGTCGTTTGCTTGATCTGGACACTACCATGTGGGGCCTCGTCTACCTGCGCTCGGCCAGCTCGCGGTTGTTTGGATATGGCTCCAACGCAAACACACGGCGGCGAATCCAATCTCAACCATCGCCGCGCGATGATCTCGCCGTGAGCCACGCGATACCTGTTGGCGCTTGTTCATCTCGCCCATCCATGGGACTATATAATCCAGAGCTCCCTTGATGTCTTCATCACGAGTAAGCACCAGGAACCTAGAGCCTGCGCAGAGAGAAGATAGAAAGAAAAGTACCGCCGCCGCCGTGCTCCTGTACAAAAAAAATCTGCCGCGCGCGCCATTGACAGTGCGGGAGGAAAGCTTGCCGCCACCCGCCGTGGCGATCCGCCCTCGCCGGCGATGAGTCCTCGGCAGCTGGTCCGGGCGCCTTCCACTGATCCTGGGAGCGTGTGTGGGCGTCTGCGCGACTGGGCCTTGAGGAATTCCTCACCAGCGTGCGTCCGCTCCGCCGAGCCGTGAACCTGCGCGGACGTCGAGCAGCCCAAGGTAAGAAGGCACCCCTAGAACCCACCTCGGTATTTTATATGTGTAGCATCGTCGAATCAAGTCGGCTAGACTTCAGGCGGGTGCGGGGGCGATTGTGTGGTCGGCCACGGTGCCGCCATGGGGCCGCAGAGCGTCGAAATTAGGCACGTTGGGGTTGCTTGCGAGCGGCGTTGGCGTAGATAAGGTGTTCGGGAAGGATCAAACTTCATATTGAACTAATTAAATTAGAGTTTGGGGGTATGTGGGCGCCGTATCGAGGTTCTCCGGCGGGCTTCGCCGCGTTCGTGGGCAGCGCCGCCGCACTGACCGAGGAGAGGGGAGAGTTGCGGGCTCGCCGTCGGATCGTGCACCTGCGGTCGCGATTGAGTTTGGCGCCTAACGCTTCGGGTGGGGATCGTGCGCCGTCCGATCCCGATCGGTCGGTAGCAAATCAATATAGGTTATTTACATCTGAGGCATTGAAGTTCTATTGTGCGGCTAGGATTGAGTACCGTTTCGATCGGTGGCTGATTTAATCTGCGCCGCCCATTCAGGATCGGACGGCTCAGCTCTAGCAATACCCCTTCGCCTCGCCCGTATTGCAAAAGAACCCCTCTGTTTATTTAAAAATAACCCGCCATCCACCCTCATTGCGCTCTGTGTCTATAGATTTTTACCGCGGAACCCCTGGACTTTCCAGGAATTGAGGCCCAGTCCAGGAATTAAAGAAAATAGGAAATAGAGATTTAGAAATTGATTTTGAGTATAGAAATACTTGTAAAACTTGTATAATCCATAGAAAATTCATGTGAAGTCCAAATTAATCTATTCCAATTCCTATAATTTTGTAATATTATTGATTATCATTTAGTACCACTGTTTTGACATGAAAGCCACATTAAAATTTATATCCTAATTAATCTTGTACAAAACTCATAGAATCTTTGGAAATCCATAACTTAAAATCTATAACTCCAAAATTAATAATTCTTGTTCCTGTGATCTTATTTTAATATGTAGATTATTAATATATATTTGTACTTATGTTTGGTGTAATGTTAATTTTGCATATACAATGTTTATTTGTATTGCTACGACTAGAGCGAGGTCACGTGTCATTTGAAGAGCAAGTTGGTACCTGGAATCTCAAGTCCCAGGCAAGTTGTGCCCTTGATCACTTCTTTTTACCTACTCATGTTCTGATTAATCATAATGATCTGCATAGGTTAATTTTGATGGGACCCAATAGGTTACCCTAGTTTGACTATCTTTATACCTTGTTCACCACTGGATTTTCGGGTAGTACCTGCTATTGCTTTATGTGGTTTTGGGTATAGAGATACATTTTATTCATGATTATCTTTTATTATCAGTTATTATTTACTGTTCATGATAAGATCATTATGTTAATTGGAACATGGAGAACCACCCGGGAAAACAGTGCTACCACAAGGGTTTATGGACGCCCTTGGCTGACTAATTAGGAAAGCTAGTTGAGGACTACCTTACCCGAAAGAGGCAAGGGCAGTAGGGGAGTGGTCAGTGTAGGGAGGCCCTCGGGAGGATTTTGCTGTGATGGCGGTCCTGCAAGGGATTCCTGCATTGGAGCTTCCTATAAACTGTAGCGGGTTTTCTGAAGCTAGTGGAACTTTGTAAAGGCCTCATAGTGTTACCCTGCCTCGCCTCCTCGGTAGAGGTGTATGGGAAGTCGCGATCCCTTGGCAGATGGGTAACATGACTTGTGGGTAAAGATGCGCAACCTCTGCAGAGTGTAAAACTGGTATACTAGCCGTGCTCACGGTCATGAGCAGCTCGGACACTCACATGATTAAATTATGGAACTTAAACTCAATTTGTCATATGCATTGCATCGCAGGTGAGGTTGTTACTTTTGTTCTACTACTTAATTGGGTTGGTATTTACTTATACTTAGTAATTGCTAATAAAATTTTGACCAACTTTAAAAGCAATGCTCAGCTCTAACCATCCTCTTTGGTAAGCCTTACACTTCACGTGAGCTCCCACCTTTGGCGAGTTCATGCACATTATTCCCCACAACTTGCTGAGCGATGAACGTATGTGAGCTCACTCTTGCTGTCTCACACCCCCCCACAGGTCAAGAACAGGTACCGCAGGTGAGGCGCGTGGAGGATGCTGTGATGAGTTCGTGAGAGGTCTAGGCCGTCGTCTCCCAGTCAACTTTGGGTTGCTGGACCGTTGTCTCCTTATAATGTAATTATTTATTTTGTATAGAACTCCTGTTATGTAGTAAAGATGTGACATTCGATCCTGTGCCATGATTCATCATATGTGTGAGACTTGGTCCTAGCACACCTGGTGATTATGTTCGCGCCCGGGTCTTGGTGCCCCTAAAACCCGGGTGTGACAGAAGTGGTATCAGAGCAATGTTGACTGTAGGACGAAACCTAGATAGAACTGGACAACCAATATTTACTTACCTCTACTACTTTGATTCTTATCTAAACTTATCTCAATCTTTTCTCATCTATTTCCGCTTACTCTGATTACTCTTACCTTTTCTTTCTAAAGACAAATGTGGGTTTCACACTTTGAAATCCTGTACCTAAAGTGACTTTTAGGAATATGAGACCTACTCTTAGGAACAAAAAAATAAAACTATTTTTATAGATATCTATGAATTTGAATGCTTTGTTCTTATGATACTTGTCTGATTTGGATCTTTGATTGAGTGTGATGAGTTGTGGAGTAATGTCCACAATTACATCTGCATATACATATAGAAAAAAATGCTTATAAAAATAACTAGACAAACTAGATTATCCCTCATTAAAGTATCTAGCCTAACAATATCCATCTCATCTTGAAAGATTCTATCCTACACTCAAAGATCCATCTTATATTAAAAGATACCCTCTTATCTTAATAGATTCATCTTATCTTGAAAAGATTTTTATCCTATTGGATCTAGATCCCACCTAATCTAACATGATCTGATCCAAATTGAGTTACTTAAATAAGTTAGATAATGTTGGTACAAAAGATAAGGCCATACCCCTCATGCACTAAAAAAAACTAGTGCCTTAAAAACCAACTCAGCCACATGCATGAGATTTGATCCAACCAATAGAGTCAAGAAGAATTGCATAATCTGTCTATCCCCACCTAACATCAAACAAACTTTGACCTACATCATGTAGTCCATCTCACCCATAACTATTTCAACCATATGCCCCAACTCTGATGATATACCCTGACCCTGACTCAATGAGACCAAGACCGGAGAAGAAAAGATCAACACCGTCAAGGAATGAGAGAAGTCAGACTCAATCTATAGATGCACTACCACTTAACACGGAAATCTTTCCCATCATAAACTTGCTTACCCTAGGCTATTCTTGCCCTAACCTATCCATCTCTTATATCCTACGTAATAAGTAGCTAGATACCTATGCCCTCTCCTAACCACCCACTATTGATTATAAAAGGAAAAAAGCGAGACTCTGGATTTTTGAACTAATTATAGACTAAAAGCTGAATTACAAAGCAATCCTTTTGTATCCCTTTTCTTACTAATCTCGAGGACGAGATTATTTTTAAGGGGGGTAGGATTTGTAATACCCAAATTCTATATGAATAGAGAGAGCTAATAATTCTATTATTATGTTGTTTATTTTTTTTATTGTGCTCATTTTTTTATGAATAAGAGTACTTAATCAATAAATGTTTTGTAATCATTCCTTTATAAGTGGGTAATAAACAATTATTTTTGAATATGGTTAAAAATCGATTCACCCAAATAAATAATTTGAGAGGACCTTTAAATGGTGCGATTTAATTTGTGGAGCTATATGTTTTGGCACATTTACTTAAAAGAATAGAATAATAATAGAAGTCAAATAAAATGCACTATGCATCATGTTGGGTCTCTTGTATTGTTGCATTCATATTTGAATTTGTAATCCAGATTTGGATTTGAAGTAAGAATTTAAATAGAAAGCAGAAATTAACAAATAAATAAAAATTATAAAAGGAAAGTGAAAAAAACAAAAAGATTGACTCTCCTCTCAGCCGTTTGGGCCGATTTCCGCTCGGCTCAACTGCCACGTTACCGGCTCACTCACCTTGCCCGGACTTTGGCTAAGCATTCTACTGCGCGGGCTTTCTTTGACGCGTGGGCCTGTGGGGCAGTCTCTGTGTGCTCGTACTCTCTCAAGCGGTGCCGATGGGCGGGTCCCAGTGGTCAGATCTCCTTTGTCCTCACTCCTTGCTGATTGCTGCTACGGAGATTTCCCGTAGAAGTCACAACAACACGCCATGCCTCTCAGGATTTCTGCGCACGTGGGTCCCATGCCATGTCCGTCTAGTCTACTTGCATGCTTGTCGTTTGCTTGATCTGGACACTACCATGTGGGGCCTCGTCTACCTGCGCTCGGCCAGCTCGCGGTTGTTTGGATATGGCTCCAACGCAAACACACGGCGGCGAATCCAATCTCAACCATCGCCGCGCGATGATCTCGCCGTGAGCCACGCGATACCTGTTGGCGCTTGTTCATCTCGCCCATCCATGGGACTATATAATCCAGAGCTCCCTTGATGTCTTCATCACGAGTAAGCACCAGGAACCTAGAGCTTGCGCAGAGAGAAGATAGAAAGAAAAGTACCGCCGCCGCCGTGCTCCTGTACAAAAAAAAATCTACCGCGCGCGCCATTGACAGTGCGGGAGGAAAGCTTGCCGCCACCCGCCGTGGCGATCCGCCCTTGCCGGCGATGAGTCCTCGGCAGCTGGTCCGGGCGCCTTCCACTGATCCTGGGAGCGTGTGTGGGCGTCTGCGCGACTGGGCCTCAAGGAATTCCTCACCGGCGTGCGTCCGCTCCGCCGAGCCGTGAACCTGCGCGGACGTCGAGCAGCCCAAGGTAATAAGGCACCCCTAGAACCCACCTCGGTATTTTATATGTGTAGCATCGTCGAATCAAGTCGGCTAGACTTCAGGCGGGTGCGGGGGCGATTGTGTGGTCGGCCACGGTGCCGCCATGGGGCCGCAGAGCGTCGAAATTAGGCACGTTGGGGTTGCTTGCGAGCGGCGTTGGCGTAGATAAGGTGTTCGGGAAGGATCAGACTTCATATTGAACTAATTAAATCAGAGTTTGGGGGTATGTGGGCGCCGTATCGAGGTTCTCCGGCGGGCTTCGCCGCGTTCGTGGGCAGTGCCGCCGCACTGACCGAGGAGAGGGGAGAGTTGCGGGCTCGCCGTCAGATCGTGCACCTGCGGTCGCGATTGAGTTTGGCGCCTAACGCTTCGGGTGGGGATCGTGCGCCGTCCGATCCCGATCGGTCGGTAGCAAATCAATATAGGTTATTTACATCTGAGGCATTGAAGTTCTATCGTGCGGCTAGGATTGAGTACCGTTTCGATCGGTGGCTGATTTAATCTGCGCCGCCCATTCAGGATCGGACGGCTCAGCTCTAGCAATACCCCTTCGTCTCGCCCGTATTGCAAAAGAACCCCTCTGTTTATTTAAAAACAACCCGCCATCCACCATCATTGCGCTCTGTGTCTATAGATTTTTACCGCGGAACCCCTGGACTTTCCAGGAATTGAGGCCCAGTCCAGGAATTAAAGAAAATAGGAAATAGAGATTTAGAAATTGATTTTGAGTATAGAAATACTTGTAAAACTTGTATAATCCATAGAAAATTCATGTGAAGTCCAAATTAATCTATTCCAATTCCTATAATTTTGTAATATTATTGATTATCATTTAGTACCACTGTTTTGACATGAAAGCCACATTAAAATTTATATCCTAATTAATCTTGTACAAAACTCATAGAATCTTTGGAAATCCATAACTTAAAATCTATAACTCCAAAATTAATAATTCTTGTTCCTGTGATCTTATTTTAATATGTAGATTATTAATATATATTTGTACTTATGTTTGGTGTAATGTTAATTTTGCATATACAATGTTTATTTGTATTGCTACGACTAGAGCGAGGTCACGTGTCATCTGAAGAGCAAGTTGGTACCTGGAATCTCAAGTCCCAGGCAAGTTGTGCCCTTGATCACTTCTTTTTACCTACTCATGTTCTGATTAATCATAATGATCTGCATAGGTTAATTTTGATGGGACCCAATAGGTTACCCTAGTTTGACTATCTTTATACCTTGTTCACCACTGGATTTTCGAGTAGTACCTGCTATTGCTTTATGTGGTTTTGGGTATAGAGATACATTTTATTCATGATTATCTTTTATTATCAGTTATTATTTACTGTTCATGATAAGATCATTATGTTAATTGGAACATGGAGAACCACCCGGGAAAACAGTGCTACCACAAGGGTTTATGGACGCCCTTGGCTGACTAATTAGGAAAGCTAGTGGAGGACTACCTTACCCGAAAGGGGCAAGGGCAGTAGGGGAGTGGTCAGTGTAGGGAGGCCCTCGGGAGGATTTTGCTGCGATGGCGGTCCTGCAAGGGATTCCTGCATTGGAGCTTCCTATAAACTGTAGCGGGTTTTCTGAAGCTAGTGGAACTTTGTAAAGGCCTCATAGTGTTACCCTGCCTCGCCTCCTCGGTAGAGGTGTATGGGAAGTCGCGATCCCTTGGCAGATGGGTAACATGACTTGTGGGTAAAGATGCGCAACCTCTGCAGAGTGTAAAACTGGTATACTAGCCGTGCTCACGGTCATGAGCAGCTCGGACACTCACATGATTAAATTATGGAACTTAAACTCAATTTGTCATATGCATTGCATCGCAGGTGAGGTTGTTACTTTTGTTCTACTACTTAATTGGGTTGGTATTTACTTATACTTAGTAATTGCTAATAAAATTTTGACCAACTTTAAAAGCAATGCTCAGCTCTAACCATCCTCTTTGGTAAGCCTTACACTTCACGTGAGCTCCCACCTTTGGCGAGTTCATGCACATTATTCCCCACAACTTGCTGAGCGATGAACGTATGTGAGCTCACTCTTGCTGTCTCACACCCCCCCCCCACAGGTCAAGAACAGGTACCGCAGGTGAGGCGCGTGGAGGATGCTGTGATGAGTTCGTGAGAGGTCTAGGCCGTCGTCTCCCAGTCAACTTTGGGTTGCTGGACCGTTGTCTCCTTATAATGTAATTATTTATTTTGTATAGAACTCCTGTTATGTAGTAAAGATGTGACATTCGATCCTGTGCCATGATTCATCATATGTGTGAGACTTGGTCCTAGCACACCTGGTGATTATGTTCGCGCCCGGGTCTTGGTGCCCCTAAAACCCGGGTGTGACAAAGTCTTCACAATACTGAACAATTGAGCATCTTTACTTACTCTCAACACAGGCAAACACATCTTCTCAGATAAACAGGAAAGTGGAAATAAAAGGTTACCCAACTAAATGACAAACTTTATTAATAACTACACCAAGTTGCAGGGGATGCCCACACCTTGGTGACAATCATTACAAAGGTCCAACTTCATCACGAGTTCATCACGACAAGCATCTGTAACACCTCAGGTGTTACTTAGGGATTTCACTTAAGACTACACCAGCCAAGCCCATCATCACATGTGGTTGAAATAGAGCAAAGTACCTCAAACTTGGAACTCAAGGTCTTAAGCAAGTGCAACCCATCTTAGATATCATACCCTAACTTATCATGCACATCTAAAGGGGAGAATTGCCCAAAACCCTAATGCAAACCACTTTGGACAATGGGAACTCTAGAAGTAAGTATGACCAAAAGGTCATGAAAACTATATGATCATGGCTTGGGCCAAATATAAAAGTTGTAGTACACTTAATAACCTACAAATAATAGTAAGAAAGTAACCCCAAAAAGATTTCAGAAAAGCCCCAAAAGGTTCACCAAAGGGTTGAGCACAAAAGAAAAATCAGGATTTTTCTAAGTCCAAAACCAACCCTTGGCCAAAGATCACACATGTTCACCCTCATTCAAACTTCAAAACATTTCGACCCAATTGACAAAGTGGCGCCAAATTACCTCTAGAACGCCCTGGAGAAATTTTACACCTACCCTAAGACGTTTGACACGACTTGGCACAAGTTTTGTCTTGGTTTGGACATCTCTGACATAGCCGACTTCCCACCCCCGTATCTCTCTAACCCGACCACATCTACCCTTGGAACTCACATGAACTAGGTAGCTCTAGGTGCAGGGAAGAGATCTCTCACAGGTCCTAGGGCAAGATTCGTACGTTTTGGCCGCTCAGTAGAGGGAAGAACAGGGGCAGAAGCAAAGAGCCACGTGTTTGACGCGCTCTGAGCTCGCCAGAGCACGCCCGACGCGCGCCCCCGCGTGCCCCGCGTCGCAGTAAAGCCAAGCCGGCGCCATGGCCCGCGCCCGTGCCTATAAAGCAACCAGGGACTTCGGCCGTACACCTCCGCGCACGCTCGACCTCACCGTGCCTATAAAGCAACCAGAGACCACTGGCGTTGCCCCGTGCACGGCGTGCCCGCGGCCACCCGAGCCCCTGCCACCGTAGACCGGCCAACAGAACCCTTCCCAACCCCGTCCAACCCTCGGAGAAGGCTGTGCACACCTCGGTGAAGCTCCCCGAGCAAGGAATCGGAGTTTGCTTCACCGGAGAAGCCAGTCCACGGTCGTCGGACTTCGCCCGACCGCCGGTGAACGTAGACCGGGTAATCCTCTTCTCCATTCTTCGATTCCTTGTGCACATAGCCTCTACGTCACCCCGTGAAGCTCACCGTGCCATTGGATTGAACTAGATCGTCGTGGTTCGGCCGGAACACCCGCCGCCGACGAGAGCACCCGCCTGCGTGCGTGGACCAGACGATTCCAGCCACCCTCGCCGTCGAGCCGTATACCGTTGTGACCGCCAGGACCTCCCGGAGCCAACCCCGCCCCTCGCCGGACCTCTCTCGCCGCCGGTAAGCCGCGCCTCCCTTTTCTTTTCCGCGGGTACTGTTTAAACCTAGGGAGGGACCGCGGGGGAGAAGAAGAAAAGGCCAGGGGGTTTTGCGCATTGTCAGTGACTCAGGGGAATAGTAGCGCAGGGGTATAACTGAGAGGATTAGTTTGGAAAGAACCCGAGGACTTCGGTGCAAAGTGGTTTTTCCAGGAAACCTTTTATTTAACCTGATTTAAATTCAAACAGAAATTGAATAATTCATATCTTCTGTTTTATTCACCCAAATCAAGTCAAACCAATTTTGCCAGATATTAAATAATGTAAACTACTTAAGAAAAATATAAAACCCCTAAGTGTTACAGAAAATTTTAAGGTTTGGATTTAAATCTTGATTTGGCCAAAAGCTAAATGATAATAGGAAAAATAGTTGCACTGCTAGACTGAGGTTAAGAAAAATTAAAGAAGTACCTAATCACTTCTTAACATGTTTAAAAATGATAAACCCCTCTGTACACCCCATTAAGGTAGAGTTTACCACTTATTTCACATTGTGCTTAAAGTTAAAAGAAATAGGAAAGGTGATTTAAATAAAGAACCAGAGGGCACCCATATTTTTGTTAATCCACTTAATCAGTATAGTTTATTAGAAAAATTTATTATACCCTGGTTTAGTATAAAATAATGGGGATACCTTTTATTTTTTTTAAGAAAACAAGGGAAACTTAGAAAAACCCTAGAAAAATAACCCCAAGGTGAAAACACCCCAAACCTTGGGAGAATTAATGTTTTGTTATTAAGAACATAGGAAAAATATGAAATCTGGTGTTTGACATTTTTCAAATAACAAGGTAGTGGAAAGTGCCTTTTTGACATTAAACTTTAGAAAATCACAACTAAATAACCACCAGTTAACTTTCTGTGATTTTGGGCACAGAAGCATGTTATTACTGTTAGATAATAACAAAAATAACCTTTAGTACAGAACCCACACCTAGATAAGGGTTGTAGTGCAAAGTAACCCCTCTGCCCCAACTTTTGTTATTTTTGTCCAGGGCATGTTCTGTTTGTTTTTGACCTCAAATATTTTAGGACAGATAAATGTTGTTAAATCCTGCATGATCATGACATACATATTCATTGCATTCAATAGATTGCAACCTCGCTGACGGAGAGTACGTCCTCGTGCCGGAGCAAGGAGCTGCTCAGGAGGTAGCCCCAGATCCAGCACCAGAGCCTGCACCAGAGGATCTGCCTGCCACAGCTTTGGAAGGCAAGCCCCGGTTTATGCATAACCTGTTATTTATGCTATTTTACTACACTTATTGATTGTAGGATTGAATGTGCACTTAAGTGTAGGAGTTGTTTGAAACCCTAGTTGCATGATCTCAGGAATGCTGTTAAGATGAATACTAGTATGCTAGGTCGAGTAGCTGCTTTATTAATTAGGATCTCGGTAGAAGTCGAGTGATTTTTCTAGCACTCGCGCGAGGTCAGGAAATTGGTTGTATCCACTTTCTTAACATAATGATGCTGGTTTATGGACAACAATCCATGGGGATTGGTTGTCCACGGGATAAAAATTGGAATAAGGATTAAGGTGTGGTACCGTGTGTCAAGCGTTTGAACGTACTAAGCACATGCCGAGAAATATGGTAAATCGGTAAGCCTAGTACCTGATTGAACTTGGCAGTGGACTTTACCCCTCACGCGACCTGAGACGTGGTCTCCCATTCCGGTTATGGTGGGTACAAGTGCGGTCACTGCACGACGGCAGTCGGGGTCAGTGAGGCATTGTACGCCAAGGCGGTGAGCCCTGATCTGCTGACGGGGAATCGATGGGGACGATTGATGTGTGTGGGGACGGAGTGCCCCTGCATGTCGTGTGTTTAGGTTTACCTTGCAAGGATAAAAACTCGATTCGAATCACCTGCTTCTCGCAGCTAATGAGACTGCTTGATCCATGCTGCTACATTGAGTAACAAGTGGAAACGTGATGAGTTGACACAAGATGTTGATTGCTAAATATGTTTGATACCATGTATGAGTAGATAGTACACTTTTAGCCTTACGAGAGTCACACTTAAACTTGACAAAGCTAAAACTTGACTTATAAACTTAGAAAGTGCTTTTGGCAACCAAACCCCACAGCCAAACAGCTGCATGTCTAGAGGTAGAGGAGTAGACTCCTCACACCGGGTAAGTCTAGCTGAGTATTAGTATACTCAGCCTTGCTTGTGACATAATTTTTACAGGTTCTCTGGAGGACATAGTTGCTGGAGTGACTTGGCCGTCCATCTTGCCACCGGGTTGGACTGTCGAGTGGGACCCCGCCTCGGCTGAGGAGGAGCATGAGAAGTGATGGGACAGGCTTCCCCATCTCTCTGTTTATTTATCGTTAGTTTCATTCCGCTGCACTTCGAACAATGACGGCTACTTTTGCAAAAACTCTGATGATGATGTAATAATTTAATACTCCTTAATGTATGGTTTTATGCTTTATTGTATTTGCTCTGTGACTCACCATCGAGTGAGATTGTGGTACTTGATCCTGTCTGTGGCCTCGTCGGACTAGATCCGAGGGATTGACGGGTTATTCCCATTTAAGTGTGGTCTAGCCTCCGAGGCGGGACTTAGGCACTTAAGTTGGAATAATTCGGGCAGTTTCGCCACAGCTGGTATCAGAGCTTGTACCACCACAGAGGAATCAATAAACTATAAATACCATCCTTTTTCAAAATAAAACTTGGTAGAAACAAATGTGGATAGATCGTAGGACGATCAGGGTAGACCTAGGACGTGAAGCCTTAGGATGATAGAGGGGTAGTTAGGTGGCTAAGTGATTGAGCCCTACAGGCTACTATAAGGGATGGGGGTTCTTCCCTATTCCCTTTTTTGTTGATGTGAGGTCGTTCAGGACGAGCATGCATGCATTCTTAATTAAACTAATGGATAATTGGGTAAGGACTTTAATACAAAATGATGACCAACTAAGTACCCCAGTACCATTGTTGTAGTTAGAGAGAGGCTGAGTTGTGATTCCTTTTTATTTTTATAATTCTTTTTCTTTTACTTACGCTTAACCGTACACAGATGACTTCCCACGGATCCTCGGACGAAGGGAATGCACTGTCCCACACTGACGGGCTTGCACGAGAGGGCTTTCCCCGTATTTTGTGGGAGGTACTTCAGGGGGCTGGTTACACGACGCCTCCCCAGTACGTGGTGCAGCAGTTCGAGAAGCACCGAGTGCCCCGTTGTAGGGTGAGGATGACCCTGGAGCCTCATCCTCTACAGCCAGGCTGGCGTTCGCTGGACTCCGAGTCCTTTGGGTACCGGGCTGAGGATACGATCGAGGCGATTTCTCTGCAGGGATTGACCACCTTCTGCGGATTCCACCCCTTGGAGCTGTCCACCCATCCCATTGGCTTGTTCCCCGCTGAGAAGGAGGACGACCCAATGTGGAAGGACCGAGTGGAGCATGCCAAGGACATCTGGGCTATCTACCCAGGTCAGACTGCTCACTTGACAGTGCGGTGCATGAATGCCCTGTACCGTCTGCAAGTGATGCGTGGTGAGGCAATGTCCCATCTGATGGCATTGTTGGAGGCAACTAAGATCACCCTGGATAATAGAGAGGAGCTTGTGGTTGACTTGTCCACTGAGATGGTGGAAAAAGACTTGCAGGTGGAGCAGCTGTCAAATGAGATCCAAGAGCTTGAGGAATTAGTGGGGACCAGAGAAAACACCATCGAGGTCCTCGAGGATCAGCTTATCAACACCCAGCAGCAGCTCGCCGAGGCTAACGAGCAGCTGGATATGCATCACCAGGAGATCTAGGACATGGAGGCCAACGAGGATGTTGACATCGAGGGAGGAGAGGAACCTGCCTCCAGCTTGGACACTGCTGGCTCAGGGAGACCACCTTCCCCCGAGTCGAGTGTTGCCTCATTCGCTCACTAGGTACCAGAGACAGAGCTAGAAGTCGGTGATGGTAGGACTCCTCGGAGCTAGCTTAGCTTTTGCACCCTTGGGGTACTAGGCTAGATAGAGTTGAGTCTTTTGGGCTATTGATGTAATCATGATAAACTCTTTTGGAAGCATGGTTGATGGATGATGTTAGTCTTAATTTGAGAAGAAAAGTTTATGCCTTGTGAAATCCTTTATGTTTATGCAAGAATCTATCAATTTCGCCTTTTGACTCTTTCATCGCGATTGAACCTTGAACCTTAAAGAGGTGTTACTGAGAATATATGTGATTTTTCAGATGGCCGGGAGAGCGCGTCGTGGTCAAAATGAGTGCGTTCCTCCACCGCCGCCACCGCCTCCCACTCTGCAGGAGCTAATGGCTCAGCAGAATGAGATCTTGAGGCAGCTAGCTCAGCACCAGCCACCACCTCAGCACTATGGTGGTGGTGATCATCAGCGTCACCCCGCGGCAGCCACCTACCAGGAGTTCCTCAGTACCCAGCCACCATTGTTCACCAGGGCAGAGGACCCACTTGATGCGGATGTATGGTTGAGAGTAGTGGAATCCAAATTCCCGCTACTCCATGGAGTTTGCTCAGAGGTCACTAAGGTCAGGTTCGCCACCCAGCAGCTTCGCGGACCCGCAAGGACTTGGTGGGACCATTTTCTTGCTATGCAGCCAGATGACCGAGAGGTGGAATGGAGAGAGTTCAAGGCAGCTTTCAGGGGGCACCATATACCAGCAAGCATTATGGACCGAAAGCTCAACGAGTTTCTAGCACTCACTCAGGGAAACCGGACAGTGCTACAGTATGCTCAGGCCTTCAATGACCTGTGCTAGTATGCCGGATATCATGCAGACACGGACGAGAAGAAGAGGGACAGGTTCAGAAGGGGGCTCAGCATTAAGCTCCGTGACCGCCTCAACACAGTCAGGGCCAACAGTTATAATGAGTTGGCCAACATGGCCATTTCTCAGGAGGATTGTATCACCGCTCGTCAGGCAGAGAAGAAGAGGAAGACCCCTGTGGCAGGACCTTCAGCTCAGCCACAGCGCTTCAGGATTGTGTCTGACACTCAGAACAGGGGACCGCGACAGCAGCAAGGGCGTTGGGTGATCCAACCACAGCAGCAGCAGGCACCCAACCGCACCCAGTTTCCAGCTCAGAGGAACAATCAACAGCAACAACAATATCGCCAGGCAAATGACAACAGGTGCTTCACATGTGGCAACACCGGACATTATGCCAAGAATTGCCCCAGAAACCAGCAGAGGCAGGGGCAGAATGTTAATCAGAATCAAGGCAAGAGACAGAAGGTGCAAGTGAGGCAAGGCAGGCTGAACTTCACCACCATGGCTGATATTCCAGAGGGAGCACCCGTCATGACTGGTATCTTTACAGTTTTGAATTATCCTGCTATTATTCTTTTTGATTCTGGTGCATCACATAGTTTTATCAGTGCCAAATTTAGTGCCAAGTGTCAATTGCCTTTTCACCACACCAATGGGGGTATTACAATTTCGACACTAGGAGGCAGGGTTGCCACCTATCAAGTCAACAGACATGTGCTCATAAGGTTCGGTAGTCTAATAATTAAAACCACCCTCCTCATATTGGGTTTGGATAGCGTGGATATCATATTGGGAACTGACTGGTTAACAAGGCATCAGGCAGTTATTGATATTGCGGCTAGGGCCATTGAGGTGCACTCATCGACTTGTGGTGAAACCACACTATATTTGCCCGACCAAGGTTGTACCCGTTCTTGTGCCTTCGTTATGATAGAATCCCCAGTGGAAACGATCCCAGTGATCTGTGACTACCCAGATGATTTTCCGGATGAATTGTCAAGGATGCCACCTGACAGAGACATCGAGTTCGCAATTGAATTGCAACCCGGGACTGCTCCTATCTCCAAGAGACCCTATAGGATGCCGCCAGCGGAATTGGCAGAACTGAAAAAGCAACTGCAAGAATTGTTGGACAAGGGGTTCATTCGCCCAAGTACTTCACCATGGGGATGCCCGGCCTTATTTGTGAAGAAAAAGGATGAGAGATTGAGAATGTGTGTTGATTACCGCCCTCTCAATGCGGTGACTATCAAGAACAAATACCCACTGCCCCGCATTGATGTTTTGTTCGATCAGTTGGTGGGAGCCAAAGTGTTCTCCAAGATAGATCTTCGCTCGGGTTACCATCAGATCAAGATCCGTGCCAGTGATATTCCCAAGACGGCCTTCTCAACCAGATATGGGCTCTATGAGTTTCTGGTAATGTCTTTCGGGCTGACCAATGCCCCGGCTTATTTTATGTACCTGATGAACTCAGTATTCATGCCAGAGTTGGACAAATTCGTGGTCATTTTCATTGATGATATTCTGGTCTATTCCAAGAATGAAGACAAACACACTGAGCATCTGCACACCGTGCTTCAGCGACTGCGCGATCATTGTCTTTATGCTAAGTTGTCTAAATGCGAATTCTGGTTGAAGGAAATTAAATTTTTGGGTCACACAATTTCTCAGGATGGGATATCTGTTGATCCTGAGAAGGTACAAGAGGTGATGGATTGGAAACCTCCGACTATAGTGAGGCAGATTCGGAGTTTTCTCGGATTGGCAGGGTATTATCGACGATTTATTCCGGATTTCTCTAGAATTGCCAAACCAATGACTGAACTGTTGAAGAAAGGAGTCAAGTATGATTGGAGCCAGAAGTGTGAAGAAGCCTTTCATACACTAAGGCAGCATTTGACAACAGCCCCAGTGCTGGCTCAACCTGATAATACAAAGCCCTTTGAAGTTTATTGCGATGCTTCTGGTACGGGATTGGGATGTGTCTTAATGCAAGATAACAGAGTGATTGCTTATGCCTCCCGAGCACTCAGACCCCATGAGCAGAACTACCCTACACATGATCTGGAGTTAGCAGCCGTGGTTCATGCTCTCAAGATATGGAGACATTACTTGATGGGAGCACACTGTAACATTTACACTGATCATAAGAGTCTCAAATACATTTTCACTCATGCAGATCTTAACATGAGGCAGAGGATATGGTTAGAATTAATCAAGGACTATGATTTGGAGGTGCATTACCATCCTGGCAAGGCCAATGTTGTGGCAGATGCCTTGAGCAGAAATGCCCAGTGCAATTGTATGAGCATGGATGCAAGAGTTACCACCCTGTGTGATGAGTTGTGCAAGCTGAACCTGGAAGTTGTTTCTTCAGGTGATTTAAATTATATCTCGGTAGAGCCCACATTACAAGAGCAAATAGTCAGGGCACAGATTGAAGACAAGGGTGTTCAGGTTATCAAGGAAATGATCAAGCAGAAAGCAGAAAAATACAAATGCTTCCGCCATGACAGCAAGGGAATTCTATGGTTTGGAGATCGATTGGTTGTTCCCAAGGACCCTGAGCTCAGAAAGAAGATATTGGTTGAAGCCCACCTTTCAAAATTCTCCATGCACCCCGGCAGTAACAAGATGTATCATGATCTCAGATCCTTATACTGGTGGACCAGAATGAAGAGGGAGATTGCCAAGTACATATCTGAGTGTGACACCTGCCAGAGGATCAAAGCCAGTCATCTGAAGGCAGCAGGCCCTTTGCAATCCCTTCCCATACCGTCTTGGAAATGGGAGTGTGGCGGAACTGCCCAAATTATTCCAAGTTAAGTGCCTGAGCCCTGCCTTAGAGGCTAGACCACACTTAAATGGGAATAATCCGTCAATCCCTCGGATCTAGTCCGACACGGCCACTGACAGGATCAAGTACCACAATCTGACTCGAAGGTGAGTCACAGAGCAAATACAATAAAGCATAAAACCATACATGAAGGAGTATTAAATTATTACATCATCATCGGAGTTTTGCAAAAGTAGTCATCATTGTTCGAAGTGCAGCGGAATAAGACAAACGATAGATAAATGGAGGGATGGGGAAGCCTGTCCCATCACTCCTCATGCTCCTCCTCAGCCGAGGCGGGGTCCCACTCGACAGTCCAACCCGGTGGCAAGATGGACGGCCAAGTCACTCCAGCAACCATGTCCTCCAGAGAACCTGTAAAAAATTATGCCACAAGCAAGGCTGAGTATACTAATACTCAGCTAGACTTACCCGGTGTGAGGAGTCTACTCCTCTACCTCTAGACATGCAGCTGTTTGGCTGAGGGGTTTGGTTGCCAAAAGCACTAGCTGAGTTTCTAAATCAAGTTTTTAACTTTGTCAAATTAAGTGTGACTCTCTTAAGGCTAAAGATGTACTATCTATTCATACATAGTAGCAAACATTTTTAGCAATCAACATCTTGTATCATCTCAGCACAATTCCACTTGTTACTCAATGTAGCAGCATGGATCAAACAGTCTCATTAGCTGCGAGAAGCAGACGATTCGAATCGAGTTTTTATCCTTGCAAGGTAAACCTAAACACACGACATGTAGGGGCACTCCGTCCCCACACACATCAACCGTCCCCATCGATTCCCCGTCAGCAGAGAGGGGCTCACCGCCTTGGCGTACAATGCCTCACTGACCCCGACTGCCGTCGTGCAGTGACCGCACTTGTACCCACCATAACCGGAATGGGAGACCTCGTCTCAGGTCGCGTGAGGAGGGCAATCTGCTGCCAGGTTCAATCAGGTACTAGGCTTACCGATTTACCATATTTCTCGGTATATGTTTAATACGTTCAAACGCTTGACTCACGGTACCACACCTTAATCCTTATTCCAATTTTTATCCCGTGGACAACCAATCCCCCTGGATTGTTGTCCAAAAACCAGCATCATTATGATAAGAAAGTGGATACAACCAATTTCCTGACCTCGCGCGAGCGCTAGAAAAATCACTCGACTTCTACCGAGATCCTACTTAATAAAGCAGCTACTCGACCTAGCATACTAGTATTCATCTCAACAGGATTCCTGAGATCATGCAACTAGGGTTTCAAACAACTCCTACACTTAAGTGCACATTCAATCCTACAATCAATAAGTGTAGTAAAATAGCATAAATAACAGGTTATGCATAAACCGGGGCTTGCCTTCCAAAGCAGTGGCAGGCAGGTCCTCTGGTGCAGGCTCTGGTGCTGGATCTGGGGCTACCTCCTGAGCAGCTCCTTGCTCCGGCACGAGGACGTACTCTCCGTCAGCAAGGTTACAGTCTATCGAATGCAATGAACATGTATGTTATGATTATGCAGGATTTAATAACATTATGCCAAAAAGAAAACTAAGTTAAGGAGTAACTTAGGGTTTTTGGGTCATGCGGGGCTCCTAGTGGGTTATGCTTATCACTTTTAGGTTTAGGTTTTTGTTGAGGATAAACATAGAGAATTTGTATTGCTTTTGTATACTTCAGTGGACAAGTTATAAAGAGTTTTTAGGATGACACTAATTTCCTGTTATTCACTTTTCCTTTTCTTTATTTTCTACTTATGGTTTCTAGGGTAGGTTTGAACTATGACAGTGGGTTACTATTTTCCAAAAATTCCATAAAAATTACAGTGGGTTGCCATTTGCTATTCTAGCCTGTTTTAAGAATTTGAGGCTCTACATGTGAAGGTTTTGCTTTAGACAAAAATAACAAGAGTTGTGTAAAATGAGCCACTTAACACTACATATCCTAATTGGGGGTGGGTTCTGTCCTAAAGGTTATTTTTGCTGGCATCTAATAGCAATAATAGGCTTTTGTGCCAAAAATCACAGAAAGCTAAGGGATGGTCTTTTAGTTATGATTTTCTAAAACTAAATTTCAAAAAGGCACTTTCTACTACATTGTTATTTGAAAAATGTCAAACAACAGATTTCATATTTTTCCTAAGTTCTTATTAACCAAACATTAGTTATCCCAAGGGTTGGGGTGATTTCACCTTGAGGTTATGTTTGTAGGGTTTTTCTAAGTTTTCCTTGTTTTATTAAAATAAAAGGTATTCTACTTATTTTATACTAAACCAGGGTATGATAGATTTTTCCAGTGAACTATATTGAATAAGTACCCTAACAAAAATAGGGGTGCCCTCTGGTTCATTATTTAAATCACATTTTCTATTTTTCTTAACCTTAAGCATATTGTAAAATAAGGGGTAAAAACTAACTTAATGGAGTGGACAGAGAGATTCAACATTTTTAGTTAGGTCAGTAGGTGGACACAGATTTCTCCAAATTTTTCTAACCCTAGCCAAATAGTACAACTATTTTTCTTTCTATTATTGAGCTTTTGGCCAAAACTACTATAATTAAATCAGAACCTTATAGTTTTCTATAGTATATAGGAGGTTTTGTATTTTTCTTAAGTAGGTTACATTATTTAGAGTCTGACAAAATTTGTTTGACCAAATTTGGATGAACTAAACCGAAGTTATGGATTTTCAAAGTTTCTGTTCAAATTTAAAATCAGGTTTAATAAGGTTTTCTGAAAAAGCAATTTGCACCGAGGTCCCTGGGTTAAAGCTAAACCAATCTTCGCAGTTCTACCCTTGTGCCACTACTCCCCCGGGTCTCTGACAGTTCAAAAAGCCCCCTGACTTTCTCTTCCTCTCACCCGCGGTCCCTCTCAGGTGTAAACAGTACCCACAGAGAAGAAAGGGGTGGCGCGGCTTACCGGCGACGAGAGAAGTCCGGCGAGGGGTAGGGTTAGCTCGGGGAGGTTCTGGCGGTCACAACGACGTACAGCTCGCCGGCGGGGATGGCCGGAATCGCTCAGTCAACGCGCGCAGGCGGGTGTCCTCGTCGGCGGCGGGTGTACCGGCCAAACCACGGCGACCTATTCCAATCCAACGGCACGGTGAGCTCCCTGGGGTGATGTAGAGGCTATCTGTGCATTGAATCAGAAAATGGCTCAGTGATTTACCCGGTCCACGTGCGCCGGCGGGGGAAAGAACTCTGGCGAGCACGGTTTCGCTATTCCAGTGACGCGGGTCCTCGGTTCAAGCTTGAGTAAGCTTCACGGCCTCACCAGGAAGCTATCTGAAGGCTTGGATCGAACGGAGGAGGACGGGAAAGGGGCTGGCCACGGTGGTTGCTCTCGGGCGGCACTGGCGGGTCGCGGGGAGGTCGTCGAAGCTAAGGGCTGGCTCGGGGAAGTCAGGCGAGGTACGGAGGAGGCAACGGGGAAGGCAGCCGAGCACTAGGGCGGGCTTTATAGCCGTGGCGCAGGCGTGGTCATGGGCGGCCGCGGGCGAGCGGGGGTTCGCGCAAGGGCGTACTCTGAGCACGCCCCCGGGTGTCAGCCCACGTCGAACACGTGGGAGCTCGCTTCTGCAATGGTTCAACGACAGATTTGAGCACCATAGCGTGCGTATCTTGGCAAAGTCACTGTGTACGGTCGCTTCCCTGCTCCATATCCTACCTTTTTGCTGTGAGTTCCAAGTCAAGATATGGTCGGGGTAGGGAGATAGAGGGGTGAGAAGTTGGCTGTGTCAGCTAGGTCCAAGCCGAGACAAGAATGGTGCCAAGTCGTGTCAAACGCCCTAGGGTAGGTGTCACCTCTTTCCAGGGCATTCTAGGGTTAATTTGGTGCCACTTTGTCAATTGGGTCGAAGTGTTTTGAATTTTGGATTAAGGTGAACATGTGGGATCTTTGTTCAAGGGTTCGTTTTTAGACTTAGGCAAATTCTGAATTTTCCCTTGTGCTCAACCTTGGGTGAACGTTTTGGGGCTTTTCTGAAATCTTTTTGGGGTCACTTTCTTACTATCATTTGTAGGTTATGAAGTATACTACAACTTTTATATTTGGCCCAAGCCATGATCATAAGGTTTACATGACCTTTTGATCCTAGCTTCAATTAGGGTTCCTATTGCCCAAGAGGGGTTTGCTTTAGGGTTTTGGGAAATCCCCCCCTTGGATGTGCATGACAAGCTAGGGCATGATATCCAAGATGGTTGGCACTTGTTTAGGACCTTGAATTCCAAGTTTGATGTACTTTGCCCAAACCAATTCTCATGTGATAATAGGTTAAATGGGGTAGCCCTGGGTGGACACCCTGAGTAACACCTGGGGTGTTACAGCCCTCCCCCCTTAAAGGAATCTCATCCCAAGATTTGAGGTAGAGTCCCTTGGAGGGGTGCCTGAAGGTGTGCTACTTTTTCTTTACTCAAGTTTCTCTTGTTAACTGCTCTTCGAATGTCATTCTCTTTGCAACTTCAGAAGGAAGCCCTTTTTAAGTTAAATCCACAACTTAGACTATCCTTGTTATCTAAGTTTTTCTTATAATTGAATTCAAAGGGCAGGTGGGGTTTTTGGGGTTACGTACCGACTCCTTTGGGCAGAAAGTCGGGGAAGCGAGAGCGTAGAAAATCCTCAGTCTCCCATGTAGCTTCTTCTGCTGAATGGTGACTCCACTGAACCTTATACATTCTGACCGACCTTGCCCGAGTCGATCTCTCCTTTTGATCTAATACCTTGACGGGGTACTCTTGGTAGGACAAGTCTGGTTCTATCTCAATGTCTGGTTCTGGCAGCACTTCAGTGGGTAGGCGAACACATTTCCGCAATTGAGATACATGGAACACATTGTGAACTGCTGACATGTGAGGTGGCAATTCCAATTGATAGGCTACGGGTCCACAAGCCTCCTTGATCTCGTAGGGTCCAATGTAGCGAGGAGCTAACTTGCCCTTGATCCCGAACCTGTGGACACCCTTGGTGGGTGACACCTTAAGATAAACATGGTCTCCCACTTCAAACTGTAGAGGCTTCCGTCTCTTGTCATGATAGCTCTTTTGCCTGGCCTGAGCAGCTTCTAGGTTCTTCTTGATAATTCTGACCTTTGCTTCTGCTTCAAGTACCAAATCTGGCCCAAAAATTTCCCTCTCTCCCGCTTGAGACCAATTCAGTGGGGTCCTACACCTTCTCCCATATAAGGCTTCAAAAGGTGCCATCTTCAGACTGGACTGATAGCTGTTATTGTAAGAAAACTCTGCCAAGGAAAGACACTTGTCCCAATCCTTTCCGTAGTGTAGTGCACATGCTCGCAACATGTCTTCCAAAATCTGATTCACCCTTTTTGTCTGGCCATCGGTTTGGGGATGATAGGCTGAGCTTCGTATGACCTGGGTCCCAAGTGATTCCTGCAATTGTTCCCAAAATCGTGCCACAAATGGTGCTCCTCGGTCTGAGACTATAGTCCTTGGTATCCCATGCAGACGAACTATCTGGTCAATGTAGATCTCTACATACTTCTCTGTCCTGTGGGTGGTGTGCACTGGCAAGAAGTGAGCGGTCTTGGTCAACCTGTCCACAATAACCCAAATGGAATCATGGTGCCCGGAGGTATTGGGCAATCCTACGATAAAATCCATGCAAATGTCCTCCCAT
Organism: Zea mays; assembly: GCF_902167145.1. NCBI lineage: Eukaryota > Viridiplantae > Streptophyta > Magnoliopsida > Poales > Poaceae > Zea > Zea mays. Next base: position 117,113,206 of record NC_050096.1, read on the forward strand.
TTCCAAGATGGTATGGGAAGGGGTTGCAAAGGACCTGCTGCCTTCAAGTGACTAGCTTTTATCCTCTGGCAAGTGTCACACTCGGATATGTATTTGGCAATTTCCCTCTTCATTCTGGTCCACCAATATAAAGATCTGAGATCATGGTACATCTTGTTGCTACCAGGGTGCATGGAGAATTTGGAAAGGTGAGCTTCATCTAATATCTTCTTTCTGAGCTCCGGGTCCTTGGGAACAACCAATCGATCTCCAAACCATAGAATTCCCTTGCTGTCCTACCGGAAGCACTTGTATTTTTCTGGCTTTTGCTTGATCATTTCCTTGATAACCTAAACAACCTTATCCTCAATCTGTGCCCTGACTATTTGCTCTTGCAATGTGGGCTCCACCGAGATATAGCTTAGGTCACCGGAAGAGACAACTTCCAGGTTCAACTTGCACAATTCATCGCACAGGGTGGTAACTCTTGCATCCATGCTCATACAATTGCATTGGGCCTTTCTGCTCAAAGCATCTGCCACAACATTATCTTTGCCAGGATGGTAATGCACCTCTAAATCATAGTCCTTGATTAACTCCAACCATCTCCTCTGCCTCATGTTAAGATCTGCCTGAGTGAAGATGTATTTGAGACTCTTGTGATCAGTGTAGATGTTACAGTGAGCTCCCATCAAGTAGTGTCTCCATATCTTAAGAGCATGAACCACAGCTGCCAATTCTAGATCATGTGTAGGGTAGTTCTGCTCATGGGGTCTGAGTGCTCGGGAAGCATAAGCAATCACTCTATTATCTTGCATCAAGACACATCCCAATCCAGTACCAGAAGCATCACAATAAACTTCAAATGGCTTGGTGTTGTCAGGTTGAGCCAGCACTGGGGCTGTTGTCAAATGCTACGTCAAGGTGTGAAAGGCATCCTCGCACTTTTGGCTCCAATCATACTTGACTCCCTTCTTCAACAGTTCAGTCATTGGTTTGGCAATTCTGGAGAAATCCGGAATAAATCGTCGATAATACCCTGCCAATCCCAGAAAAATCTGAATCTGCCTCACGGTAGTCGGGGGTTTCCAATCCATCACCTCTTGTACCTTCTCAGGATCAACTGATATCCCATCCTAGGAAATTGTGTGACCCAAGAATTTAATCTCCTTCAGCCAGAACTCACATTTAGACAACTTAGCATAAAGATGATGATCGCGCAGTCGCTGAAGCACGATGTGTAGGTGCTCAGTATGTTCGTCTTCATTCTTGGAGTAGACCAGAATATCATCAATGAAAACAACCACGAACTTGTCCAATTCCGGCATAAACACTGAGTTCATCAGGTACATAAAATAAGCCGGGGCATTGGTCAGCCCAAAAGACATCACCAAAAATTCATACAACCCATATCTGGTAGAGAAAGCCGTCTTGGGAATGTCACTGGCACGGATCTTGATCTGATAGTAACCTGAGCGAAGGTCTATTTTGGAGAATACCTTGGCTCCCACCAACTGATCGAACAGAACATCAATGCGGGGCAGTGGGTATTTGTTCTTGATAGTCACCGCATTGAGAGGGCGGTAGTCAACACACATCCTCAAACTTTCATCCTTTTTCTTTACGAACAAGGCGGGACATCCCCAAGGCGAAGTACTTGGGCGAATAAACCCCTTGTCCAACAATTCTTGCAATTGCTTTTTCAGTTCTGCCAATTCTGCGGGAGGCATCCTATAGGGTCTCTTGGAGATAGGAGCAGTCTCGGGTTGCAATTCGATGGCGAACTCAATATCTCGATCAGGTGGCATCCCTGGCAATTCATCCGGAAAAACATCCGGGTAGTCACGGACCACTGGGATCTTTTCCACCGGGGAATCTATCATAACGAAGGCACAAGAACGGGTACAACCCTGGTCGGGCAAATATAAAACAGTCTCGCCATAAGCAGGGGAATGAATTTCAAAGGCCCTGGCTGCAATGTCCAATACTGCCTGATGCCTGGTCATCCAGTCAGCTCCCAATATAATATCCATGCTATCCAACCCTAAGATGAGAAGGGTGGTTCTAATCACCAGACTACCAAATTTTATAGGCACTTGCCTGTTGATTTGATAAGTGGCAACTCTGCCTCCTGGTGTTGAAATGGTAATGCCCCCATCGGTGTGGTGAAAGGGCAACTGGCACTTGGCACTAAATTTGGCACTGATAAAACTATGCGATGCACCAGAATCAAAAAGGATAATAGCAGGATAATTCAAAACTGTAAAGATACCAGTCATGACGGGTGCTCCCTCTGGAATATCAGCCATGGTAGTGAAGTTCAGCCTGCCCTGCCTCACTTGCACCTTCTGCCTCTTGCCTTGGTTCTGATTAACATTCTGCCCCTGCCTCTGCTGGTTCCTGGGGCAATTCTTGGCGTAATGTCCGGTGTTGCCACACGTGAAACACCTGTTGTCATTTGCCTGGCGGTACTGCTGCTGCTGGTTGTTCCTCTGAGCGGGAAACTGGGTACGGTTGGGTGCCTACTGTTGCTGCTGTGGTCGGATCACCCATCTCCTTTGCTGCTGCTGGGGTCCCCTGTTCTGAGTGTCGGACACAATCCTGAAGCGTTGTGGCTGAGCTGAAGGTCCTGCCACAGGGGTCTTCCTCTTCTTTTCTGCCTGTCGAGCTGTAATGCAGTCCTCCTGGGAGATAGCCATGTTGACCAACTCGTTGTAGCTGTTGGCCCTGACGGTGTTGAGACGATCACGGAGCTTAGTGCTGAGCCCCCTCCTGAACCTGTCTCTCTTCTTCTCATCCGTATCTGCGTGATATCCAGCATACTGGCACAAGTCATTAAAAGCCTGGGCATATTGCAACACTGTCCTGTTGCCCTGAGTGAGTGCCAAAAACTCGTTGAGCTTTCGGTCCATAATCCCGGCTGGTATGTGGTGTCCCCAGAAAGCTGCCTTGAACTCTCTCCATTCCACCTCTCGATCCTCTGGCTGCATGGCAAGAAAATGGTCCCACCAAGTCCTTGCGGGTCCACGAAGCTGCTGGGTGGCGAACCTGACTTTAGTGACCTCTGAACAAGCTCCATGGAGTAGCGGGAATTTAGATTCCACTACCCGCAACCACACATCTGCATCAAGTGGGTCCTCTGCCCTTGTGAACAATGGTGGCTGGGTACTGAGGAACTCCTGGTAGGTAGATGCCGCGGGGTGACACTGATGGTCTCCACCACCATAGTGCTGAGGTGGTGGCTGACGCTGAGCCAGCTGTCTCAAGATCTCATTCTGCTGAGCCATTAGCTCCTGCAGAGTGGGAGGCGGTGGCGGCGGTGGAGGAACGCGCTCATTCTGGCCACGACGCTGCCTCCCGGCCATCTAAAAAACCACATATATACTTAACACCATATCTCCAAGTTCAAGGTTTAATCGCGGCGAAAAGAGTCGAAAGCAAAATGATAGATTCCAACTTAAACAAAAAGGATTTAAAACTGGTAACAACATCCACCAATCGTGCTTCCAAAAGAGTTTATCACGGTTACCTCATTGGTCCCAAAAAGACTCAACTCTATCTAGCCTAGTACCCCAAGGGTGCAAAAGCTAAGCTAGCTGCGAGGAGTCCTACCATCACCGACTTCTAACTCTATCCCTGACACCTAGTGAGCAAACGAGGCAACACTCGACTCGGGGGAAGGTGGTCTCCCTGAGCCAGCAGTGTCCAAACTAGAGGCAGGTTCATCTCCTCCCTCGATGTCGACGTCCTCGTTGGCCTCAATATCCTGGATCTCCTGGTGGTGCATATCCAAGTGCTCGTTAGCCTCAGCAAGCTGCTTGTCGGCGTTTCGAGACAGGGGGGTCCCTAAGCCGACGAGTGAGTGTGTTGCGTGCCCCAGCCCAGATGGGTCGAGCGCGTGGGCGAGCGCGAAGGGGGGAGAGGCGAGGTGGCCGGAGTCGAGCGTGAGAGAGGTGTAAGTCCCGCGGCCTTCGTGTTCGTCCCGCGCCCAGGTCAGGTGCGCTTGCAGTAGGGGGGTTACAAGCGTCCACGCGGGTGAGGGAAGCGAGCGGCCCCAAGAGAGCGCCTGTCCCGTCCTCGGTCCCGCGCGGCCAACCCTCTCTGAGAAGGCCCTGGTCCTTCCTTTTATAGTCGTAAGGAGAGGATCCAGGTGTACAATGGGGAAGTAACAGAGTGCTACGTGTCTAGCGGAGGGAGAGCTAGCGCCCTAGGTACATGCCAATGTGGCAGCCGGAGAGATCTGGGCACCCTGCTGGCGTGATGTCGTGGCTGTCGGAGGTGCGGCGGAGCCTGATGGAGGGACAGCTGTTGGAGCGGTCGAGTCCCTGCTGACGTTGTCCTGCTTCCGTAAGAGAGCCGGGGGCCGCCGTCGTCACAGAGCTTGCGGAGCGCCATCATTGCCCCTCCGGCGGAGCTGGCCGGATGGGACGCCGGTCTTGTTCTCCGTGACCCGAGTCGATTCGGGGTAGGATGATGATGGCGCCTCCTGTTGGCGTGGCGGTCTATGCCCTAGGCAGGGCGACGTGGGGGTTCCTCCGAAGCCAAGGTTGAGTTTGCCTTTTGTTGCCGTGGCCGAGCCCGAGCCAAGGGGTCGGGCGAGGCGGAAGTCGTTCGGCCGAGGCCAGGGCGGAGTCCGAGCCCTGGGGTCGGGCGAAGCGGAGTTTCGTCGTCTTCCGGGTGCTAGCCCGAGTCCGAGCCCTGGGGTCGGGCGGAGCGGAGTTCGCCGTCTTCCGGGTCTTAGCCCGAGTCCGAGCCCTGGGGTCGGGCGGAGCGGAGTTCGCCGTCTTCCGGGTCTTAGCCCGAGTCCGAGCCCTGGGGTCGGGCGGAGCGGAGTTCGCCGTCTTCTGGGTCTTAGCCCGAGTCCGAGCCCTGGGGTCGGGCGGAGCGGAGTTCGCCGTCTTCCGGGTCTTAGCCCGAGTCCGAGCCCTGGGGTCGGGCGGAGCGGAGTTCGCCGTGGCGCCTTTGGCAAGGCCTGACTGCCTGTCAGACTCACTCTGTCGAGTGGCACTGCAGTCGGAGTGGCGCAGGCGGCGCTGTCCTTCTGTCAGACTGGCCAGTGGAGCAGTGGAGTGACGGCGGTCACTTCGGCTCTGCCGGGGGCGCGTGTCAGGATAGAGGTGTCAGGCCACCTTTGCGTTAAATGCCCCTGCAATTTGGTCAGTCGGTGCGGCGATTTAGTCAAGGTTGCTTCTGAGCGAAGCCAAGGCCTCGGGCAAGCCGGTGATGTGTCCGCCATAAAAAGGGGGCCTCGGGCGAGACGGAAGTCTCTCGAGGTCGGCTGCCTTTGGTTGAGGCTAGGCTCGGGTGAAGCGTGATCGAGTCACTCGTGTGGACTGATCCCTGACTTAATCGTACCCATCAGGCCTTTGCAGCTTTATGCTGATGGGGGTTACCAGCTGAGAATTAGGCGTCTTGAGGGTACCCCTAATTATGGTCCCCGACAGTAGCCCCCGAGCCTCGAAGGGAGTGTTAGCACTCGCTTGGAGGCTTTTGTCGCACTTTTTTGCAAGGGGACCAGCCTTTCTCGGTTGCATTTCGTTCCGGTGGGTGCGCGCGAGCGCACCCGCCGGGTGTAGCCCCCGAGGCCTCGGAGGAGTGGTTACACTCCTTCGAGGTCTTAATACTTCGCTTAACGCTTCGGCTGGTCTGGTCGTTCCCTCATGCGAACTGGTCGTAGCCCGGGTGCACGGTCGGGGCCCAAGCTCTCGGGCTGGTATGTTGACGCTGTCAACGATTTGGCCGGAGCCGGTTTTTGCGAGAGCAGCCCCCGAGCCTCTGCACAGGGCGAGAGGACGATCAGGGACAGACTCGACTTTTTACATACGCCCCTACGTCGCCTTTCCGCAAGGAGGAGGGGGGGAGTGCGCCATGTTACCCTCGATGGGCACCGAACATGGTGTCTCCGGTGAGCTGCAAGCGGGTAATCCGAGTGGACGTCCGTGCCCCGTTCGTTGGGGGTCGGCTAGGGGCCCAGAGGCACGCCCAAAAGTACCTGCGGGTGATTTGCCGGACCCGGTCCCCTGGCGACGGGGTCCGAGGGCTCGATGCCTCCCTCCGATGGGATTCCGTTACAAGATCGTTCCCGCTGGTCTCGGAAATGTCCTAGGGTACCTCGGGAGCGCAGCCCGAGCCTTGGTTATGTATCGAACGTACCCCTGGTCATCCCTCGCTCGGTGTCTGAGGCGACTGTGAACCCTTCGGGGGCCAGCCTTCGAACCCCTGATCAGTAATGGGCGCGGAGCCCGAGTAGCCTGAGGCGGCCATGGAGCCCTTCGGGGGGCTGGCCTTCGAACCCCTGACCAGTAGTGGGTGTCGGGCCCACGCGATCTGAGGCGACTGTTGAACCCTTCGGAGGGCCAGCCTTCGAACCCCTGATCAGTAATGGGGGGCTCGGAGCCCGATTCCTTCGCGGAGAAGGATCCCTTTCGGGGTATCCCCCTTTCCCGGTGCCTGTTACAAGAGATAGAGAAAGAGGAAAACGGAAAAGGATACGAAATCGGATGACGTGGCGTACCTTTTCTGACGCGGTTATTACGGCGAAGGTGAAGCGTCGCGCGCTCCTCCTGCCAGAGGCGCCGCGTGTCCCGCCGCGGAGTTAATGCGACGGGGCGAGTGGTTGGCGAGGCGGCCGTTGCGCGCGTGCGATCCGTTCGAGGAACGGGTCACGGGTGCACCGTCTCCACGCCGTGAGAGGAGGCTCTCTTGCTGTCTCAGGATGGGACGTGAGCCTGGCTGACGACGTGACTGCTGCGCCCGCCCGCCTGTCATCGCTATTACTGCAGGCCCACTTTCGGTCGCTTTGACCGACGCGCCAGGCTGGCGCTGTTGGGTCGCCTCGAGTCGCGGCATAGGCTCCGCAACCGAAGAGGCGTGATGGTGGCACAAGTGGCGGTGCGGTTACTTGCATGCAGCAACTGACGCACCGGTTGCTCGACGCGTGGGCCTGGGTTCCCAAGCTGGCGTGTCAGAAGTCAGAGAAGCGCGTCCATCTGGCGCGGTTGCATGCCGCCTGCATGGCTGCCCGCCCCTTCTGCCCGTTGGTCTGGGCGAAAATGGGGGGTCGCCTGTAACCGCCGGACGGTCGTGCGCACCACGCGCGACGGTTTGGCTTCTTCTGCCCTGAGCCGGCTTGCATGACATGCGGGACCCAGCCCCCGAGTCACAGGGGAGGGCCTTGGAGCGTGTTGGAGAAGACTCAGCCCACGGCGCCTGTGGGCGCACGTAGGGAGAGTTGCCTTTAAAAGGAGGGAGACTCCTTTCGTAAGGCAACCATGTCTTCTTTCTCCCTTAAGCGTCGTGTCTTTCCATCTTCCAAGCCCCCGGATGGGGGGTATCCGCCGCCTTTCCGCCTCCTCGTTGGAGGAACGCAACCCCATGGGAGTTGGTACCTCTTAGCCATCGTTCGGCTTCAAGGATTTTCATCAGCCGGCCCGGCCGTACCCCCATGCCGACGATCACCCAGGATGGTGACCGCCGGTTTCTGGGTGGGGAAGAGCAAGCCAGGCTGCGATCTTGGTCCCACCCTCAGCTTCAAGGATGTTCATCATCCCCGCTGGGGCGGGAGCCACGCTGAGCCGGTGCTCTTCCTTCCGCGCGGGTCCGCGGGTCGCCCCTTCCCGCGGCGTTTGGGGGTGGAGGCGCTCGCTGGCCCTGCGGACGGCGCGGACTTAGACAACGTGGGGCTGAACGACGGCGGGCGTCGTCACCTCCAGCGTGTCGGAGTTGTCGGCCGGGCTTCCGGCGGCCCCTCCTGCCGGAGGGTGACCGCCGCATCGCGTGCACGGGAGGACCACCCAGGATTCCGCGCGCCGTTAGGGCGGCGTTCATGTTCTGGGGTGGTCCTGCTTTTGCACCGGGACGGCGTCCTTGCGCAGAGGCCGGCGCCCCACTCGTCTGGGAGGATTTGAGTGGGGATCTGCCGGGGGGCTGGTGTCCCCTGCCATCGGCGCCGATGCGGAGGCGGCTCGAGAAGTCCTCGTCACCGACGGGATCACTGCCACCACCCACGCCCCGGGCCACCGCGCCGGCGTGCTTGTCCTCGCCCCTCGAGTGTCGGCGGGGGCGAGGGCAAGATCGCAGCAGCGCTGACCCACTGTCGCCATAGTCAGGATGGGCGGCGGCGAGCCGGCCATCGGTCTTCTGTGGCTCCGCAGGCCTTCCCCATGGAGTGGGGTCGTTCGTACCTACGGAGGGGGGAACCGGAGTTCCGTTGGTGATGGCACCTTGGATGCCGGTGTGTTTGTTCATTGCGGCTGTCGGGGCCTGAACGTGTATGTAATTTCGGCACGGAGCCGTGTTTTTTCCTCATTTTCGAGCATTAAGTCTCGCCTGTTGATTATCTGAACCGCTTTACCAAGCATGAGTTGCCCCATGTCAAGGTGACGGGTGAGGTATCCGTATCCCGGAGGCGTAGGAATCCCTCGGCCCGTTCGGCCTTGTTGTCTGGGGCTCCTCTAGCTTAGTTGAAGAGACCCCTCGGCCGTCCTTTGGTGGACCGAGGCCAGGGGTAGCGATATCAGTATGAACAGAGGCGGAGTTGTCTCGAAAATGGGAACCTGTCTGGCCGGAGCCTAGCCGTGTTGTCCGTCAGCGGAGCCGACGCCGAAGTCGATCAGTCGAGGCCTCGGGTCGGGCTGGCGCCCTTGGAAGCCGGTTGACCGAGGCCCCAGGGGTAACCGGTTGAGCCGCCTGCTCGGGCCGGATTCCCGGAGGAGTCCCTGGACCGCAGCGCCGCCCGAGGCTGGGTCAGGCTTTGCTGAAGACGTCGTCGATGCCGAGGGTGCTACGGCTCCCTTCAGCGTGAAGACCCGAGCCTGCAGGATCAGATCATCTTGTAGCGTGTGCTTTCTGCGGCCGCCGAGGCTAGAAGAACACACCCTCGCCGCGCTTGCGAAGCTGCGTCTTTTTTCCTCTCGTTTCGAGCATCTGGACTCTGTCGGTAACAGGGATGTTTGTGTGAGCGAGAGCTGCTTTTCGCGGAAGGGACGAGTGAGGTATCCGTATCCCAGAGGCGTGGGAATCCCTCGGCTCGGTCGGCCTTGCGGCTTACGCGTACTTTCACCCGTCCATGAGGCCCTGTCGCCGACTTAGTCGAGAAAGCTTGAAGGACTGCTTCGGCAGGAGAGCTTCCGAGCGTGATGACTCGTTCGGTCCACGGAGTCGCTTTATCCGAGCGCAAGTTACTTATCGCAGAAGGTGATGAGTGAGGTATCCGTATCCCGGAGGCGTAGGAGTCCCTCGGCTCGGTCAGCCTTGGCTGCTTACGTGTACCTCGTCGTTTCCAGGACCCGCTTTTCCGAAGTAGTCAGGAAGCACGAAAGAAATCCTGCTAAAAAGAGATCCTTTTTCGAGGAAAAATTCGACGCAGAGGGGGTCTCCCCCCTTTTAGCCCCCGAGGGAGGGTCGGGCTTTGCCGAGGCTAGGCCGACCCTTCCTTGACGACTAAACTTTGCGTAGGTGCGAGGTATATAAACAACTTGAAAACATCTTAAGGGTAGAAGCGACGTAGCTGTTTGATGTTCCAAGCGTTGCCGTAGATCTCGCCTTGATTGTTGGCCAGCTTGTATGTTCCGGGCTTCAGAACTTTGGCGATGACGAATGGCCCTTCCCAGGGGGGCGTGAGCTTGTGCCCCCCTCGGGCGTCTTGCCGCAGCCGAAGCACCAGGTCGCCCACCTGGAGTTCTCGGGACCGGACCCCTCGGGCATGGTAGCGTCGCAGGGACTGCTGGTACCGCGCCGAGTGTAGTAAGGCCCTGTCCCGAGCTTCCTCCAGCTGGTCCAGCGATTCCTCTCGGCTAGCTTGGTTGCTTTGTTCGGTGTAGGCCCTCACCCTCGGGGAGCCGTACTCCAGGTCAGTGGGCAAGATAGCTTCAGCCCCGTAGACCAGGAAAAACGGCGTGAAGCCCGTGGCACGACTCGGCGTCGTCCTTAGGCTCCAGACCACCGAGGGGAGTTCCTTCATCCATCGCTTGCCGAACTTGTTGAGGTCGTTGTAGATCCGAGGCTTGAGCCCTTGTAGAATCATGCCATTGGCACGCTCTACTTGCCCATTCGACATGGGATGAGCCACGGCGGCCCAGTCCACCCGGATATGGCGATCCTCGCAAAAATCCAAGAATTTTTTGCCGGTGAACTGGGTGCCGTTGTCGGTGATGATGGAGTTCGGGACCCCGAAGCGATGGATGATGTTGGTGAAGAATGCCACCGCCTGCTCGGACCTGATGCTGTTCAGAGGTCGGACCTCGATCCACTTGGAGAATTTGTCGATGGCGACCAGCAGGTGCGTGTAGCCCCCGGGCGCCTTCTGCAAGGGACCGACGAGGTCCAGACCCCATACAGCGAAGGGCCAGGTGATGGGTATTGTCTGCAGAGCCTGAGCGGGCAGGTGTGTCCGCTTCGCATAGAATTGGCACCCTTCGCAGGTGCGGACAATTCTAGTGGCGTCAGCCACCGCCGTTGGCCAGTAGAAGCCTTGCCGGAAAGCATTTCCGACAAGGGCTCGGGGCGCTGCGTGGTGGCCGCAAGCCCCCGAGTGTACTTCTTGCAGCAGTTCCCGACCTTCGGCGATGGAGATGCACCGCTGGAGGATGCCCGAGGGGCTGCGATGGTAGAGCTCCTCTTCGTCGCCCAGCAAGACGAATGACTTGGCGCGTCGCGCTACCCGCCGAGCCTCGACTTGGTCGAGGGGTAGCTCTCCTCGACGGAGATATTGCAGGTACGGGCCTGCCAATCTTGATCTGGTGTGGCCCCGCTCTGCCCTTCCTCGACGTTCAGTGCCCTGCCCTCGGGGGCCGAGGGTACCTCGGGCTGGGCCGAGGGTGCCTCGGGCTGAGCCGAGGGTACCTCGGGCTGAGCCGAGGGTACCTCGGGCTCGGGCGTGTCGTCGAGCTTGACGGAGGGTTGATGCAGATCCCGGGAGAAGACGTCCGGGGGGACTGTCGTTCGCCCCGAGGCTATCTTAGCCAGCTCGTCTGCGGTTTCGTTGTAGCGTCGAGCGATGTGGTTGAGCTCGAGCCCGAAGAACTTGTCTTCCAGGCGCCGAACCTCGTCGCAGTAGGCCTCCATCTTCGGGTCGCGGCAGTGGGAGTTCTTCATGACTTGGTCGATGACGAGCTGCGAATCACCGCGAGCGTCGAGGCGTCTGACCCCTAGCTCGATGGCGATCCGCAATCCGTTGACCAGAGCTTCGTACTCGGCCACATTGTTGGACGCCGGGAAGTGGAGGCGCAGCACGTAGCGCAAGTGCTTTCCGAGGGGCGAGATGAAGAGCAGGCCCGCGCCGGCCCCCGTCTTCATCAGCGACCCGTCGAAAAACATGGTCCAGAGCTCCGGTTGGATCGGGGTCGTTGGCAGTTGGGTGTCGACCCATTCGGCCACGAAATCCGCCAACACTTGGGACTTGATGGCCTTCCGAGGGGCGAACGAGATCGTTTCGCCCATGATTTCCACCGCCCACTTCGCGATCCTGCCGGAGGCCTCTCGGCACTGGATGATCTCCCCCAGGGGGAAGGATGACACCACAGTCACCGGATGGGACTCGAAGTAGTGTCGCAGCTTCCGCCTTGTCAGGATCACAGCATACAGCAGCTTTTGAACTTGTGGGTAGCGGATCTTAGTCTCGGACAGCACTTCGCTGATGAAGTAGACCGGCCTCTGAACGAGCAATGTATGCCCTTCCTCCTGCCTTTCGACCACAATCGCGGCGCTAACCACCTGAGTGGTTGCGGCGACGTAGACCAAGAGGGCTTCTCCGTCCGCCGGCGGCACCAAGACAGGCGCTTTTGTAAGGAGCGCCTTCAGGTTGCCGAGGGCTTCCTCGGCCTCAGGGGTCCAAGCGAAACATTCGGCCTTCCTTAAGAGGCGGTACAGAGGCAGACCTCTTTCGCCGAGGCGTGAGATGAAGCGGCTCAGGGCCGCGAGGCATCCCATGACCCTCTGTACCCCTTTTAAGTCCTTGATGGGTCCCATGCTGGTGATGGCCGCAATCTTCTCCGGGTTGGCTTCGATGCCTCGCTTGGAGACGATGAACCCTAGGAGCATGCCTCGGGGGACCCCGAAGACGCACTTCTCAGGATTAAGCTTGACTCCTTTCGCCTTGAGACACCGGAATGTCACTTCAAGGTCGGAGAGGAGGTCGGAAGCCTTCCGCGTCTTGACTACGATGTCATCGACGTAGGCCTCGACTGTGCGACCGATGTGTTCGCCGAACACATGGTTCATGCACCGCTGGTACGTCGCGCCCGCATTCCTCAAACCGAACGGCATGGTGACATAGCAGTACATGCCGAACGGCGTGATGAAAGAAGTCGCGAGCTGGTCGGACTCTTTCATCCGGATCTGGTGATACCCTGAGTAGGCATCGAGGAAGGACAGGGTTTCGCACCCAGCAGTGGAATCCACGATTTGGTCGATGCGAGGCAGAGGGTAGGGAACCTTCGGACATGCTTTGTTGAGACCAGTGTAGTCTACACACATCCGCCATTTCCCCCCTTTCTTCCTCACAAGCACAGGGTTGGCAAGCCATTCGGGATGGAATACCTCTTTGATGAACCCCGCTGCCATTAGCTTGTGGATCTCTTCGCCAATCACTCTGCGCTTCTCCTCGTCGAATCGGCGCAGAGGCTGCCTGACGGGTCGGGCTCCGGCCCGAATATCCAGCGAGTGCTCGGCGACCTCCCTCGGTATGCCGGGCATGTCCGAGGGACTCCACGCAAAAACGTCGGCGTTTGCGCGGAGAAAGTCGACGAGCACTGCTTCCTATTTGGGGTCGAGCCCGGAACCGATCCGGATCTGCTTGGTGGTGTCGCCACTGGGGTCGAGGGGGACGGCCTTGACCGTCTCCGCTGGCTCGAAGTTGCCGGCATGGCGCTTCACGTCTGGCACCTCCTTGGAGAGGTTCTCCAGGTCGGCGATGAGGGCCTCGGACTCGGCGAGGGCCTCGGCGTACTCCACGCACTCCACGTCGCATTCGAACGCGTGTTTGTACGTGGGGCCGACGGTGATGACCCCGTTGGGGCCCGGCATCTTGAGCTTCAGGTAGGTGTAGTTGGGGACGGCCATGAACTTCGCGTAGCATGGCCTCCCTAGCACGGCGTGGTAGGTTCCTCGGAACCCGACCACTTCGAACGTCAGGGTCTCCCTTCGGAAGTTGGAGGGTGTCCCGAAGCAGACTGGGAGGTCAAGTCGCCCGAGGGGCTGGACGCGCTTCCCAGGGATGATCCCGTGGAAGGGCGCAGCGCCTGCTCGGACGGAGGACGGATCGACGCGCAGGAGCTTGAGGGTCTCGGCGTAGATGATGTTGAGGCAGCTGCCCCCGTCCATCAGGACCTTGGTGAGCCTGACATCGCCGACAACGGGGTCGACGACGAGCGGGTATTTCCCGGGGCTCGGCACATGGTCGGGGTGGTCGGCCCGGTCGAAAGTGATGGGCTTGTCGGACCAGTCTAGGTAGACTGGCGCCGCCACCTTCACCGAGCAGACCTCCCGGCGCTCCTGCTTGCGGTGCCGAGCCGAGGTATTCGCCGCATGCCCTCCATAGATCATGAAGCAGTCGCGGACCTCGGGGAACTCTCCTGCTGGGCGATCTTCGTTCTTGTCGTCGTCGTGGGCCCTGCCACCTTCGGCGGGTGGCCCGGCCCTGTGGAAATGACGCCGAAGCATAACGCACTCCTCGAGGGTGTGCTTGACGGGCCCCTGGTGGTAGGGGCACGGCTCCTTGAGCATCTTGTCGAAGAGGTTTGCACCTCCGGGGGGCTTCCGAGGGTTCTTATACTCGGCGGCGGCGACAAGGTCCGCGTCGACGGCGTCGCGTTTCGATTGCGACTTCTTCTTGCCTTTCTTCTTGGCGCCGCGCGGAGCAGACGCCTCGGGAGCTTCTTCCGATGGGCGGCCCTGGGGCTGCTTGTCCTTTCGGAAGATAGCCTCGACCGCCTCCTGGCCAGAGGCGAACTTGGTGGCGATGTCCATCAGCTCGCTCGCCCTGGTGGGGGTTTTGCGACCCAGCTTGCTCACCAGGTCGCGGCAAGTGGTGCCGGCGAGGAACGCGCCGATGACATCCGAGTCGGTGATGTTGGGCAGCTCGGTGCGCTGCTTCGAGAATCGCCGGATGTAGTCCCGGAGCGACTCCCCCGGCTGTTGCCGGCAGCTTCGAAGGTCCCAGGAATTCCCGGGGCGCACGTATGTGCCCTGGAAATTGCCAGCGAAGGCTTGGACCAAGTCGTCCCAGTTGGAAATCTGCCCCGGAGGCAGGTGCTCCAACCAGGCGCGAGCAGTGTCGGAGAGGAACAGGGGGAGGTTACGGATGATGAGGTTGTCGTCGTCCGTTCCACCCAGTTGGCAGGCAAGGCGGTAGTCCGCGAGCCACAGTTCCGGTCTCGTTTCCCCCGAGTACTTCGTGATAGTAGTCGGGGGTCGGAACCGGGTCGGGAATGGCGCCCGTCGGATGGCCCGACTGAAGGCCTGCGGACCGGGTGGCTCGGGCGAGGGACTCCGATCCTCCCCGCTGTCGTAGCGCCCCCCACGCCTGGGGTGGTAGCCTCGGCGCACCCTTTCGTCGATGTGAGCCTGACGGTCGCGTCGATGGTGCTCGTTGCCGAGGTGGCCCGGGGCCGCAGGCGCGGTGTTGCGCGTGCGCCCGGTGTAGACCGAGGCTTCCCGCATGAATCGGGAAGTCGCGGCATGAGGTTCCGAGGGATATCCTTGCCTTCGGGATGCAGTGCTCTCGGCCCGCCGGGCCGCAGCGCCTTCCAGGAGATTCTTGAGTTCTCCCTGGATTCGCCGACCCTCGGTGGTTGACGGCTCCGGCATCGCGCGGATGAGCATTGCTGCGGTTGCCAGGTTCTGACCGACCCCGCTGGATGCGGGCGGCGGCCTGATCCTGACATCGTTGGCGACGCGGTGCTGGAGACCTTGGGGCAGCTGACGTATTTCTCCGGCCAGGGATTGGCCCACCCATGCCTGTCCGACGTCCCGACGGATCGGCTCAAGCGCTCCTGTTCCCTCGTTGAGCCTGGCCTACGCCTCGCGGACTTGCTCGAGTTGTGGGTCGTAACCCCCCGCCGGAGCGGGGACCACAGCTAGCTCCCGTGGGATGTCGGCGCGAGGCACCGGCCTAGGGAGATCACCATCCTCCGGCATGCCAAGATGGTTGCCTTCGGTGGGATCCCCTAGCTCGATGTGGAAACATTCGCGGCTTGGGTCACAGCTCTCGTCGCCAAGGCTGCGGCTTCCATCGGAACAGTCGGATAGGCAGTAGTCACATGCGGTCATGAAGTCCCGCACGGCACTGGGGTTGCCAAGTCCGGAGAAATCCCAACCGATGCCGGGATCGTCATCTTCCTCGGACCCAGAGGGCCCGTAGGTCGAGACGTCCGTCAGTCGGTCCCAAGGCGACCGCATACGAAACCTCAGTGGGGTTGCACTCGCCTCAATGAGAGCGCCCGCCAAAACGAGGTCGTTTGGCGGGTTGAGGCCGAGTCGAAATGACGCAAGATGGGAGTTAGTCGTTACCTTTTGGTCGACGAGGAGCGATGTAGTCACATCGGGGACTGGTTGCGCCATCATCTCCGGTTCGAGGGCGACGTCCTGCAGGCTTTCCGCGAGCGCGCCGGCGTCGTCTTCTTGCTCGGGGTCAGCGTGGCGCGGGGGGACGGCGCTTGCCTCCGTCTTGAACGCGAGGTCGACGTCCGGCGTGCCTTCCGTCGGGGCGTCGGGGGCGTCGATTCGCTCGACGGCCGACGAAGCGCGGCCTCCCGTCTGGCCTTGACGGCCCCGCTTCCTCCTCCGTTGGCGGGGGAGGGAACGGAGCGAGCCCGAATGTTGCTCTTCCACCACGCGGGGAAGACGTCGTCGATTCCGCCGCCGGCGGGCGGGTTGTCGGCCGCCATTGTCGTAGTCGCGCGGCGGTGGAAGAAGTATCATGTCGTAGCTGCCGTCGAAGGACATGAACTCAAGAGTCCCGAAACGAAGCACCGTCCCGGGCCAGAGAGGTTGCTGGAGACTGCCCATCTGGAGCTTGACGGGGAGCTGTTCGTCAGCACGCAGCAGGCCCCTACCTGGCGCGCCAACTGTCGGCGTTTCGAGACAGGGGGGTCCCTAAGCCGACGAGTGAGTGTGCTGCGTGCCCCAGCCCAGATGGGTCGAGCGCGTGGGCGAGCGCGAAGGGGGGAGAGGCGAGGTGGCCAGAGTCGAGCGTGAGAGAGGTGTAAGTCCCGCGGCCTTCGTGTTCGTCCCGCGCCCAGGTCAGGTGCGCTTGCAGTAGGGGGGTTACAAGCGTCCACGCGGGTGAGGGAAGCGAGCGGCCCCAAGAGAGCGCCTGTCCCGTCCTCGGTCCCGCGCGGCCAACCCTCTCTGAGAAGGCCCTGGTCCTTCCTTTTATAGTCGTAAGGAGAGGATCCAGGTGTACAATGGGGATGTAACAGAGTGCTACGTGTCTAGCGGAGGGAGAGCTAGCGCCCTAGGTACATGTCAATGTGGCAGCCGGAGAGATCTGGGCACCCTGCTGGCGTGATGTCGTGGCTGTCGGAGGTGCGGCGGAGCCTGATGGAGGGACAGCTGTTGGAGCGGTCGAGTCCCTGCTGACGTTGTCCTGCTTCCGTAAGAGAGCCGGGGGCCGCCGTCGTCACAGAGCTTGCGGAGCGCCATCATTGCCCCTCCGGCGGAGCTGGCCGGATGGGACGCCGGTCTTGTTCTCCGTGACCCGAGTCGATTCGGGGTAGGATGATGATGGCGCCTCCTGTTGGCGTGGCGGTCTATGCCCTAGGCAGGGCGACGTGGGGGTTCCTCCGAAGCCAAGGTTGAGTTTGCCTTTTGTTGCCGTGGCCGAGCCCGAGCCAAGGGGTCGGGCGAGGCGGAAGTCGTTCGGCCGAGGCCAGGGCGGAGTCCGAGCCCTGGGGTCGGGCGAAGCGGAGTTTCGTCGTCTTCCGGGTGCTAGCCCGAGTCCGAGCCCTGGGGTCGGGCGGAGCGGAGTTCGCCGTCTTCCGGGTCTTAGCCCGAGTCCGAGCCCTGGGGTCGGGCGGAGCGGAGTTCGCCGTCTTCCGGGTCTTAGCCCGAGTCCGAGCCCTGGGGTCGGGCGGAGCGGAGTTCGCCGTCTTCCGGGTCTTAGCCCGAGTCCGAGCCCTGGGGTCGGGCGGAGCGGAGTTCGCCGTCTTCCGGGTCTTAGCCCGAGTCCGAGCCCTGGGGTCGGGCGGAGCGGAGTTCGCCGTGGCGCCTTTGGCAAGGCCTGACTGCCTGTCAGACTCACTCTGTCGAGTGGCACTGCAGTCGGAGTGGCGCAGGCGGCGCTGTCCTTCTGTCAGACTGGCTAGTGGAGCAGTGGAGTGACGGCGGTCACTTCGGCTCTGCCGGGGGCGCGTGTCAGGATAGAGGTGTCAGGCCACCTTTGCGTTAAATGCCCCTGCAATTTGGTCAGTCGGTGCGGCGATTTAGTCAAGGTTGCTTCTGAGCGAAGCCAAGGCCTCGGGCAAGCCGGTGATGTGTCCGCCATAAAAAGGGGGCCTCGGGCGAGACGGAAGTCTCTCGAGGTCGGCTGCCTTTGGCCGAGGCTAGGCTCGGGTGAAGCGTGATCGAGTCACTCGTGTGGACTGATCCCTGACTTAATCGTACCCATCAGGCCTTTGCAGCTTTATGCTGATGGGGGTTACCAGCTGAGAATTAGGCGTCTTGAGGGTACCCCTAATTATGGTCCCCGACACTGCTGCTGAGTGTTAATGAGCTGATCCTCGAGAACCTCGATGGTGTTCTCCCTGGTGCCCACTAGTTCCTCCAACTCTTGGACATCAGTGGATAGCTGTTCCACCTGCAAGTCCTTTTCCACCATTTCAGTGGAAAATCAACCACGAGCTCCTCTCTGTTGTCCAGGGTGATCTTTGTGGCCTCCAACAGTGCCATCAGATGGGACATTGCCTCACCGCTCATCACTTGCAGACGGTACAGAGCATTCATGCACCGTACGGTCAAGTGCGCAGTCTGTCCTGGGTAGATGGCCCAGATATCCTTGGCATGCTCCACCCGATCCTTCCACATTGGGTCGTCCTCCCTTTCAGCGGGGAACAAGCCAATGGGGTGGGTAGCCAGCTCCAAAGGATGGAATCCGCAGAAAGTGGTCAACCCGTGCAGAGCGATCGCCTCGATCGTGTCCTCAGCCCGGTATCCAAAAGACTCAGAGTCCAACGAGCGCCAGCCTGGCTGCAGGGGATGAGGCTCCAAGGTCATCCTCACCCTACAGCGGGGCACTCGGTGCTTCTCGAACTGCTGCACCGCGTACTGAGGGGGTGTCGTGTATCCGGCCCCCTGAAGTACCTCCCACAAAATGCGGGGAAAGCCCTCTCGTGCAAGCCCGTCAGTGTGGGATAGTGCATTTCCGTCCTCTGAGGATCCGTGGGAAGTCATCTATGTATGGTTAAGCGTAAGTAAAAGAAAAAAAAATTATAAAAAGAACAAGAAAAAAAATAAAACTCAGCCTTTCTTTAGTTAAATAAAAAGGTACTGGGGACTTTGTCGGTTATTATCTTGTTTTTAAGTCTTTACTCAAATATCCATTTGTTTAATTTAGAAATGCATGCATGCTCGTCCTGAACGACCTCACCAATATAAGGGGATAGGGAAGAACTCCCATCCCTCAAGGTGGCCTGTAGGGCCTAATCACTTAGCCACCTAACTACCCTTCTATCCTCCCAAGGCTTCACGTCCTAGGTCTATCCTGCTCGCCCTATTATCTATCCCACATTGTTTCTAACAAGTTTTTATTTCGGAAAAAAGGATGGTATTTACGTTTTATTGATTCCTCTGTGGTGGTACAAGCTCCGATACCAGCTGTGGCGGAACTGCCCGAATTATTCCAAGTTAAGTGCCTGAGCCCTGCCTTAGAGGCTAGACCACACTTAAATGGGAATAATCCGTAAATCCCTCGGATCTAGTCCGACGCGGCCACTGACAGGATCAAGTACCACAATCTGACTCGAAGGTGAGTCACAGAGCAAATACAATAAAGCATAAAACCATACATGAAGGAGTATTAAATTATTACATCATCATCGGAGTTTTGCAAAAGTAGTCATCATTGTTCGAAGTGCAGCGGAATAAGACTAACGATAGATAAATGGAGGGATGGGGAAGCCTGTCCCATCACTCCTCATGCTCCTCCTCAGTCGAGGCGGGGTCCCACTCGACAGTCCAACCCGGTGGCAAGATGGACGACCAAGTCACTCCAGCAACCATGTCCTCCAGAGAACCTGTAAAAAATTATGCCACAAGCAAGGCTGAGTATACTAATACTCAGCTAGACTTACCCGGTGTGAGGAGTCTACTCCTCTACCTCTAGACATGCAGCTGTTTGGCTGAGGGGTTTGGTTGCCAAAAGCACTAGCTGAGTTTCTAAATCAAGTTTTTAACTTTGTCAAATTAAGTGTGACTCTCTTAAGGCTAAAGATGTACTATCTATTCATACATAGTAGCAAACATTTTTAGCAATCAACATCTTGTATCATCTCAGCACAATTCCACTTGTTACTCAATGTAGCAGCATGGATCAAGCAGTCTCATTAGCTGCGAGAAGCAGACGATTCGAATCGAGTTTTTATCCTTGCAAGGTAAACCTAAACACACGACATGTAGGGGCACTCCGTCCCCACACACATCAACCGTCCCCATCGCCCTCCTCACCGCCTTGGCGTACAATGCCTCACTGACCCCGACTGCCGTCGTGCAGTGACCGCACTTGTACCCACCATAACAGGAATGGGAGACCTCGTCTCAGGTCGCGTGAGGAGGGCAATCTGCTGCCAGGTTCAATCAGGTACTAGGCTTACCGATTTACCATATTTCTCGGTATATGTTTAGTACGTTCAAACGCTTGACTCACGGTACCACACCTTAATCCTTATTCCAATTTTTATCCCGTGGACAACCAATCCCCCTGGATTGTTGTCCACAAACCAGCATCATTATGATAAGAAAGTGGATACAACCAATTTCCTGACCTCGCGCGAGCGCTAGAAAAATCACTCGACTTCTACCGAGATCCTACTTAATAAAGCAGCTACTCGACCTAGCATACTAGTATTCATCTCAACAGGATTCCTGAGATCATGCAACTAGGGTTTCAAACAACTCCTACACTTAAGTTCACATTCAATCCTACAATCAATAAGTGTAGTAAAATAGCATAAATAACAGGTTATGCATAAACCGGGGCTTGCCTTCCAAAGCAGTGGCAGGCAGGTCCTCTGGTGTAGGCTCTGGTGCTGGATCTGGGGCTACCTCCTGAGCAGCTCCTTGCTCCGGCACGAGGACGTACTCTCCGTCAGCAAGGTTACAGTCTATCGAATGCAATGAACATGTATGTTATGATTATGCAGGATTTAATAACATTATGCCAAAAAGAAAACTAAGTTAAGGAGTAACTTAGGGTTTTTGGGTCATGCGGGGCTCCTAGTGGGTTATGCTTATCACTTTTAGGTTTAGGTTTTTGTTGAGGATAAACATAGAGAATTTGTATTGCTTTTGTATACTTCAGTGGACAAGTTATAAAGAGTTTTTAGGATGACACTAATTTCCTGTTATTCACTTTTCCTTTTCTTTATTTTCTACTTATGGTTTCTAGGGTAGGTTTGAACTATGACAGTGGGTTACTATTTTCCCAAAATTCCATAAAAATTACAGTGGGTTTCCATTTGCTATTCTAGCCTGTTTTAAGAATTTGAGGCTCTACATGTGAAGGTTTTGCTTTAGACAAAAATAACAAGAGTTGTGTAAAATGGGCCACTTAACACTACATATCCTAATTAGGGGTGGGTTCTGTCCTAAAGGTTATTTTTGCTGGCATCTAATAGCAATAATAGGCTTTTGTGCCAAAAATCACAGAAAGCTAAGAGATGGTCATTTAGTTATGATTTTCTAAAGTTAAATGTCAAAAAGGCACTTTCTACTACATTGTTATTTGAAAAATGTCAAACAGAAGATTTCATATTTTTCCTAAGTTCTTATTAACCAAACATTAGTTATCCCAAGGGTTGGGGTGATTTCACTTTGAGGTTATTTTTGTAGGGTTTTTCTAAGTTTTCCTTGTTTTATTAAAATAAAAGGTATTCTACTTATTTTATACTAAACCAGGGTATGATAGATTTTTCCAGTGAACTATATTGAATAAGTACCCTAACAAAAATAGGGTTGCCCTCTGGTTCATTATTTAAATCACATTTTCTATTTTTCTTAACCTTAAGCATATTGTAAAATAAGGGGTAAAAACTAACTTAATGGAGTGGATAGAGAGATTCAACATTTTTAATTAGGTCAGTAGGTGGACATAGATTTCTCCAAATTTTTCTAACCCTAGCCAAATAGTACAACTATTTTTCTTTCTATTATTGAGCTTTTGGCCAAAACTATAATTAAATCAGAACCTTATAGTTTTCTATAGTACATAGGGGGTTTTGTATTTTTCTTAAGTAGGTTACATTATTTAGAGTCTGACAAAATTTGTTTGACCAAATTTGGATGAACTAAACCGAAGTTATGGATTTTCAAAGTTTCTGTTCAAATTTAAAATCAGGTTTAATAAGGTTTTCTGAAAAAGCAGTTTGCACCAAGGTCCCTGGGTTAAAGCTAAACCAATCTTCGCAGTTCTACCCTTGCGCCACTATTCTCCCGGGTCTCTGACAGTTCAAAAAGCCCCCTGACTTTCTCTTCCTCTCACCCGCGGTCCCTCTCAGGTGTAAACAGTACCCGCAGAGAAGAAAGGGGTGGCGCGGCTTACCGGCGACGAGAGAAGTCCGGCGAGGGGTAGGGTTAGCTCGGGGAGGTTCTGGCGGTCACAACGACGTACGGCTCGCCGGCGGGGATGGCCGGAATCGCTCAGTCCACGCGCGCAGGCGGGTGTCCTCGTCGGCGGCGGGTGTACCGGCCAAACCACGGCGACCTATTCCAATCCAACGGCACGGTGAGCTCCCTAGGGTGATGTAGAGGCTATCTGTGCATTGAATCGGAAAATGGCTCAGTGATTTACCCGGTCCATGTGCGCCGGCGGGGGAAAGAACTCCGGCGAGCACGGTTTCGCTATTCCTGTGACGCGGGTCCTCGGTTCAAGCTTGAGTAAGCTTCACGGCCTCACCAGGAAGCTATCTGAAGGCATGGATCGAACGGAGGAGGACGAGAAAGGGGCTGGCCACGGTGGTTGCTCTCGGGCGGCACTGGCGGGTCGCGGGGAGGTCGCCGGAGCTAAGGACTGGCTCGGGGAAGTCAGGCGAGGTACGGAGGAGGCAACGGGGAAGGCAGCCGAGCACTAGGGCGGGCTTTATAGCCGTGGCGCGGGCGTGGTCACGGGCGGCCACGGGCGCGCGGGGGTTCGCGCACGGGCGTGCTCTGAGCGCCCCCCCCCCCCCCCGGGTGTCAGCCCGCGTCGAACACGTGGGAGCTCGCTTCTGCCATGGTTCAACGGCGGATTTGAGCACCATAGCGTGCATATCTTGGCAAAGTCACTGTGTACGGTCGCTTCCCTGCTCCATATCCTACCTTTTTGCTGTGAGTTCCAAGTCAAGATATGGTCGGGGTAGGGAGATAGAGGGGTGAGAAGTTGGCTGTGTCAGCTAGGTCCAAGCCGAGACAAAAATGGTGCCAAGTCGTGTCAAACGCCCTAGGGTAGGTGTCACCTCTTTCCAGGGCATTCTAGGGTTAATTTGGCGCCACTTTGTCAATTGGGTTGAAGTGTTTTGAATTTTGGATTAAGGTGAACATGTGGGATCTTTGTTCAAGGGTTAGTTTTTAGACTTAGGCAAATTCTGAATTTTCCCTTGTGCTCAACCTTGGGTGAACTTTTTGGGGCTTTTCTGAAATCTTTTTGGGGTCACTTTCTTACTATCATTTGTAGGTTATGAAGTATACTACAACTTTTATATTTGGCCCAAGCCATGATCATAAGGTTTACATGACCTTTTGATCCTAGCTTCAATTAGGGTTCCTATTGCCCAAGAGGGGTTTGCTTTAGGGTTTTGGGAAATCCCCCCCTTGGATGTGCATGACAAGCTAGGGCATGATATCCAAGATGGTTGGCACTTGTTTAGGACCTTGAATTCCAAGTTTGATGTACTTTGCCCAAACCAATTCTCATGTGATAATAGGTTAAATGGGGTAGCCCTGGGTGGACACCCTGAGTAACACCTGGGGTGTTACAGGGAGGACATTTGCATGGACTTTATCGTGGGATTGCCCAATACCTCCAGGCACCATGATTCCATTTGGGTCATTATGGACAGATTGACCAAGTCAGCTCATTTCTTGCCAGTACACACCACCCACAGGACGGAGAAGTATGCAGAGATCTACATTGACTAGATAGTTCGTTTGCATGGAATACCAAGGACTATAGTATCAGACAGAGGAGCACCATTTGTGGCACGATTTTGGGAGCAATTGCAAGAATCACTTGGGACCCATGTAATACGAAGCTCAGCATACCATCCTCAAACAGATGGCCAGACAGAAAGGGTAAATCAGATTTTGGAAGACATGTTGAGGGCATGTGTGCTACACTATGGAAAGGATTGGGACAAATGTCTTTCTTTGGCAGAGTTTTCTTATAATAACAGCTACCAGTCCAGTCTAAAGATGGCACCTTTTGAAGCCTTGTATGGGAGAAGGTGTAGGACCCCGCTGAATTGGTCTCAAGCAGGAGAGAGGGAAATATTTGGGCTAGATTTGGTACTTGAAGCAGAGGAAAAGGTCAGAGTCATTAAGAAGAACTTAGAGGCTGCTCAGGCCAGGCAAAAGAGTTATCATGATAAGAGGCGGAAACCTCTGCAGTTTGGAGTGGGGGAGCATGTTTATCTTAAGGTGTCACCCACCAAGGGCACCCAGAGATTTGGAATCAAGGGCAAGTTAGCTCCTCGCTACATTGGACCCTACGAGATCAAGGAGACTTGTGGACCTGTAGTATATCAATTGGAATTGCCACCCCACATGTCAGTAGTTCATAATGTGTTTCATGTATCTCAGCTGCGAAAATGTGTCCGCTTACCCAATGAAGTGCTACCTGAGCCAGACATTGAGATAGAACCAGACTTATCTTATCAAGAGTACCCCGTCAAGGTATTGGATCAGAAAGAGAGGTCAACGCGGGCAAGGTCGATCAGAATGTATAAGGTTCAGTGGATTCACCATTCAGTAGAAGAAGCTACATGGGAGACTGTGGATTTTCTACGCTCTCGCTTCCCCGACTTTCTGCCCAAAGGAGTCGGTATGTAACCCAAAACCCCACCCCACCTGCCCTTTGAATACAAATATAAGAAAAACTTAGATGTTAAGGGTAGTCTAAGTTGTGGTTTTGACTTAAAAAGGACTTCCTTCTGAAGTCGCAAAGAGAATGACATTCGAAGAGCAGTTAACTAGAGAGATCTGAGCAGAGAAAGGAGCAACACACCAGCACACCTTCTTGGCACCCCTCCAAAGGGCTCTCCCTAAAATCTCGGGACGAGATTCCTTTAAGGGGGGAGGGTTGTAACACCTCAGGTGTTACTTAGGGATTTCACTTAAGACTACACCAGCCAAGCCCATCATCACATGTGGTTGAAATAGAGCAAAGTACCTCAAACTTGGAACTCAAGGTCCTAAGCAAGTGCAACCCATCTTAGATATCATACCCTAACTTATCATGCACATCTAAAGGGGAGAATTGCCCAAAACCCTAATGCAAACCACTTTGGACAATGGGAACTCTAGAAGTAAGTATGACCAAAAGGTCATGAAAACCATATGATCATGGCTTGGGCCAAATATAAAAGTTGTAGTACACTTAATAACCTACAAATAATAGTAAGAAAGTAACCCCAAAAAGATTTCAGAAAAGCCCCAAAAGGTTCACCAAAGGGTTGAGCACAAAAGAAAAATCAGGATTTTTCTAAGTCCAAAACCAACCCTTGGCCAAAGATCACACATGTTCACCCTCATTCAAACTTCAAAACATTTCGACCCAATTGACAAAGTGGCGCCAAATTACCTCTAGAACGCCCTGGAGAAATTTGACACCTACCCTAAGACGTTTGACACGACTTGGCACAAGTTTTGTCTCGGTTTGGACATCTCTGACATAGCCGACTTCCCACCCCCGTATCTCTCTAACCCGACCACATCTACCCTTGGAACTCACATGAACTAGGTAGCTCTAGGTGCAGGGAAGAGATCTCTCACAGGTCCTAGGGCAAGATTCGTACGTTTTGGTCGCTCAGTAGAGGGAAGAACAGGGGCAGAAGCAAAGAGCCACGTGTTCGACGCACTCTGAGCTCGCCAGAGCACGCCCGACGCGCGCCCCCGCGTGCCCCGCGTCGCGCCAAAGCCAAGCCGGCGCCATGGCCCGCGCCCGCGCCTATAAAGCAACCAGGGACTTCGGCCGTACCCCTCCACGCACGCTCGACCTCACCGGAGCCCGAAACCACCGGCGTTGCCCCGTGCACGTCGTGCCCATGGCCACCCGAGCCCCTGCCACCATAGACCGGCCAACAGAACCCTTCCCAACCCCGTCCAACCCTCGGAGAAGGCTGTGCACACCTCGGTGAAGCTCCCCGAGCAAGGAATCGAAGTTTGCTTCGCCGGAGAAGCCAGTCCACGGTCGCCGGACTTCGCCCGACAGCCGGTGAACGTAGACCGGGTAATCCTCTGCTCCATTCTTCGATTCCTTGTGCACATAGCCTCTACGTCACTCCGTGAAGCTCACCGTGCCATTGGATTGAACTAGATTGCCGTGGTTCGGCCGGAACACCCGCCGCCGATGAGAGCACCCGCCTGCGCGCGTGGACCGAACGATTTCGGCCACCCCCGCCGTCGAGCCGTATACTGTTGTGACCGCCAGGACCTCCCGGAGCCAACCCCGCCCCTCGCTGGACCTCTCTCACCGCCGGTAAGCCGCGCCGCCCTTTTCTTTTCCGCGGGTACTGTTTAAACCTAGGGAGGGACCGCGGGGGAGAAGAAGAAAAGGCCAGGGGGTTTTGCGCATTGTCAGTAACTCAGGGGAATAGTAGCGCAGGGGTATAACTGAGAGGATTAGTTTGGAAAGAACCCGAGGACTTCGGTGCAAAGTGGTTTTTCCAGGAAACCTTTTATTTAACCTGATTTAAATTCAAACAGAACTTGAATAATTCATATCTTCTGTTTTATTCACCCAAATCAAGTCAAACCAATTTTGCCAGATATTAAATAATGTAAACTACTTAAGAAAAATATAAAACCCCTAAGTGTTACAGAAAATTTTAAAGTTTGGATTTAAATCTTGATTTGGCCAAAAGCTAAATGATAATAGGAAAAATAGTTGCACTGCTAGACTGAGGTTAAGAAAAATTGGAGAAGTACCTAATCACTTCTTAACATGTTTAAAAATGATAAACCCCTCTGTACACCCCATTAAGGTAGAGTTTACCACTTATTTCACATTGTGCTTAAAGTTAAAAGAAATAGGAAAGGTGATTTAAATAAAGAACCAAAGGGCATCCATATTTTTGTTAATCCATTTAATCAGTATAGTTCATTAGAAAAATTTATTATACCCTGGTTTAGTATAAAATAATGGGGATACCTTTTATTTTAAGAAAACAAGGGAATCTTAGAAAAACCCTAGAAAAATAACCCCAAGGTGAAAACATCCCAAACCTTGGGATGATTAATGTTTTGTTATTAAGAACATAGGAAAAATATGAAATCTGCTGTTTGACATTTTTCAAATAACAAGGTAGTGGAAAGTGCCTTTTTGACATTAAACTTTCGAAAATCACAACTAAATAACCACCAATTAACTTTCTGTGATTTTTGGCACAGAAGCATGTTATTACTGTTAGATAATAGCAAAAATAACCTTTGGTACAGAACCCACACCTAGATAAGGGTTGTAGTGCAAAGTAACCCCTCTGCCCCAACTTTTGTTATTTTTGTCCAGGGCATGTTCTGTTTGTTTTTGACCTCAAAAATTTTAGGACAGACTTCAGAGCCCAATATTCACCCACTGTAATTTTTACAAGATTTTTGAAAATTTTGAAATCACTGTTGTAGTTCAAACCCACACTAGAATTCATAAATAGAAAATAAAGAAGGGGAAAATGAATGATGGAAATTAGTGTCATCCTAAAACCCTTTGTAAATTGTCCACTGAAATATATAAGGGAAATACCAATCCACTATGCTTATCCTTAACAAAACCTAAACCTAGAGTGATAAGCATAAACCACTAAAAGCCACGTATGACCAAGAAACCCTAAGTTACTAACTAACTTAGTTTTTCTTCCTTTAGCATAATGTTGTTAAATCCTGCATGATCATGACATACATATTCATTGCATTTGATAGATTGCAACCTCGCTGACGGAGAGTACGTCCTCGTGCCGGAGCAAGGAGCTGCTCAGGAGGTAGCCCCGGATCCAGCACCAGAGCCTGCACCAGAGGATCTGCCTGCCACAGCTTTGGAAGGCAAGCCCCAGTTTATGCATAACCTATTATTTATGCTATTTTACTACACTTATTGATTGTAGGATTGAATGTGCACTTAAGTGTAGGAGTTGTTTGAAACCCTAGTTGCATGATCTCAGGAATCCTGTTGAGATGAATACTAGTATGCTAGGTCGAGTAGCTGCTTTATTATTTGGATCTCGGTAGAAGTCAAGTGATTTTTCTAGCACTCGCGCGAGGTCTGGAAATTGGTTGTATCCACTTTCTTAACATAATGATGCTGGTTTATGGACAACAATCCATGGGGATTGGTTGTCCATGGGATAAAAATTGGAATAAGGATTAAGGTGTGGTACCGTGTGTCAAGCGTTTGAACGTACTAAGCACATGCCGAGAAATATGGTAAATCGGTAAGCCTAGTACCTGATTGAACCTGGCAGTGGACTTTACCCCTCACGCGACCTGAGATGTGATCTCCCATTCCGGTTATGGTGGGTACAAGTGCGTCACTGCACAACGGCAGTCGGGGTCAGTGAGGCATTGTACGCCAAGGCGGTGAGCCCTGATCTGCTGACGGGGAATCGATGGGGACGGTTGATGTGTGTGGGGACGGAGTGCCCCTACATGTCGTGTGTTTAGGTTTACCTTGCAAGGATAAAAACTCGATTCGATTCGTCTGCTTCTCGCAGCTAATGAGACTGCTTGATCCATGCTGCTACATTGAGTAACAAGTGGAAACGTGATGAGTTGACATAAGATGTTAATTGCTAAATATGTTTCATACCATGTATGAGTAGATAGTACACTTTTAGCCTTAAGAGAGTCACACTTAAACTTGACAAAGCTAAAACTTGACTTATAAACTCAGCTAGTGCTTTTGGCAACCAAACCCCACAGCCAAACAGCTGCATGTCTAGAGGTAGAGGAGTAGACTCCTCACACTAGGTAAGTCTAGCTGAGTATTAGTATACTCAGCCTTGCTTGTGGCATAATTTTTACAGGTTCTCTGGAGGACATGGTTGCTGGAGTGACTTGGCCGTCCATCTTGCCACCAGGTTGGACTGTCGAGTAGGACCCCGCCTCGGTTGAGGAGGAGCATGAGGAGTGATGGGACAGGCTTCCCCATCTCTCTATTTATTTATCGTTAGTTTCATTCCGCTGCACTTCGAACAATGACAGCTACTTTTGCAAAAACTCCGATGATGATGTAATAATTTAATACTCCTTAATGTATGGTTTTATGCTTTATGGTATTTGCTCTGTGACTCACCATCGAGTGAGATTGTGGTACTTGATCCTGTCATTGGCCTCGTCGGACTAGATTCGAGGGATTGACGGGTTATTCCCATTTAAGTGTGGTCTAGCCTCCGAGGCGGGACTTAGGTACTTAAGTTGGAATAATTCGGGCAGTTCCGCCACAACATCAAAACATGTGATAAGCAAACTAACACTAAGTAAGACTGACTAAGACTTAGACACTAACTTAAGCATTATTACAGACTCCGACTCTATCGATTTATGGCTCCAAATATATCTGGGTTCTGCAATCAGGGGTGCCATAAGCATAATGACCACAGGGCGGCGAGCTGTAAGGGTGCTGAATCCCGACAGGAGCGGGGGAACCACCCTCCTGATGGCGGCGCATTACGCGCTCAGCACACAGTTCCGCAATCTCCGCCTGAGCCTTGCCCAACTCGTTAAGGGCGTGGTCCAGCTCGGTGTTGAGCACGACGACCAGGTTGACCATGCTGCTCAACCTGGGATTGCCCTCAGCAACAGGTGAGACAATCAAACCTCTGACACTGCCGGTTGAACGACAGGGTAGTACTTCAGGTTGAGGCCGTCAGCTACCTTGCTGAACAACGAACAGTACTGTGAAAGCGCACACCATGCAACATCCTACATGGCTACCTCGGCAGTGTCCCTCTCAATGATAGAATAATGCTCTTAGAAGGCCTCTGCACTCAGGAGATCATCGTCCGGACGACACACCAAGCAGGTAGCCTCCCACTGGTCTAGGTATACCCCGTGACGATGCTGGTAGACCACACAACGGTACTCGATGGACCAAGTGCGTCGGTCGAAGGCCCGATGTAGCAAGGTGTCAAGAGCGTCATGGAAATGACAACCGCGAGTGGCGTCACGAGTGATGGGTCGGGCGATCCATCCTTTTGGCTCCTGCTCCTCCGAGAGCTCCGTGCTGTGGCTCGAACTGCCACTGTCGTCGTCGTATCTGTCTCCGTTAGGGTCTCCTCAAGCAGCCGGGATGCCCTGTGGTGGTGCAGGGGCATCTCTAGTTGAGGTGTAAGGGAGGGCTGCCTCCTAGACTCCACCTCCTGCTGAGACGAGGGGGAAGAGTCCTGCTGCTCCTACTCCTCATGTAGGCGGCGGTGCAGTATCTCCAGGTGGCTAGACTGACCTATCACTATGAGGCGCAGTGAGCGCTCCGCAAGGCGAGAGGGCAAGAAAGGGATCACCGACTTACGTGCAGTGCATCTAAGATGGGCCATCTACAAAAGACATTGTAAGCACAATGGTGAGAATAGAACTATATGACTAGCAAGTAAACCAAAAGCAAAGTGAGATAAATTTTTTGTAAGATGAGTATATAGATAACAATATAACATAGAATTGGTCAAGATGACCAACTTTTAAAGTGACACCAAAGGTCAAGGTGAGAATAAGGGTCTATAGTCCTTAGGGCGACCATTCTAGTCTAGGTTAGCGGTCCTACAGTCAGCAAGACTTTGATACCACTTATGTCACACCTGGTTTTAGAAGGCAAACTGAATGCGAACCATGTACGTGCCAGGATCATAAACTCACATACATAATGATTACATAATTGGACATCATCACACATTGCTCAAAATAATAGCGGAAAAGGTACTTTATTACATCAAGAAGTCCAAGACATCTACAGAGTCATTAACATAACATAATCATAAATGTGATCAAAGTGTGGAATACGAAATGTAGTGACACGACCTTCACAGA
Organism: Zea mays; assembly: GCF_902167145.1. Lineage (NCBI taxonomy): Eukaryota > Viridiplantae > Streptophyta > Magnoliopsida > Poales > Poaceae > Zea > Zea mays. The sequence continues at coordinate 117,143,599 of NC_050096.1, forward strand.
TAGCACACTAGGGGTTTGCCACTAACACATCTAGAACTCATCGTAGTCTTGAAACTCCTTAAAGTCCTCTATGTTTCCTGCATCTCCTCCTGAGCACTTATTGCAATGGGACAACCTAGGGTGGGGTGATTTTATAGCAAGGGTGAGTACACATCGACATGAAATACCAGAATCCAGAATTATTACCATCACCACTAACCATCATCATAAAATTATCTAGAGTTCTTTTAATCAAAGAGGATCCCAAGGCTCCTCTTAACCATGAGCACGACTGATATACCAGTTTCTAACACTCTGCAGAGGTTGCACACTTTACCCACGAGTCGTAATCCCTTTTTTGCCTCGGGTCGATCAAACCCTCAAACACTACCAAGGTGAGTAGGCAAGGTTTCACTACGTAGCCTTTACAAAGATTCTCTAGAGGTCATAGCCGCCCGTTAGGTATCTCCAGTTTCATAGACAAAGTACTTCTCCCCATAGGAAGGGTGAATATCAAACCAAAACGAAAGAACCTCGACAACCAACCCCGGTAAAGCAAGTACTGTGCCTAGACGCCATTGACGCCCTACGGCGAAGCCGACTACACCTCAAGTTCCTCTAATTATTCAGCTAAGGGCGTCCCATTCCACCCTCATGGTTGTACTGTTATCATGGGTGGTCTCTCAACGAACAGGTCCTTACGGAGAGGTACTCAGGAAACAACCTGAGTCCCCTAAAGTATCACAAGGTCATCATCATATCCAGAATAACATCATTGTATCATAAATATTCTCACCATGTTCGTTGATTCAAGTAAAGCAATAGCATGAAGCTAACCATAATAACCCAAAAGGGTAAACAAGGACAAGGTAAATACAAACTAGTCAATCCTTAAGTTTCAATTAAGCAATGCGGGACAATGAATTATAATGTAATTAGGACATAATGGGTCAGAGGACACTTGCCTTCACTAGGTTGTTGCTTAGGAAGATCTTCGGCAACACACTCAGGAACCACGGACTGCTCCTTGTCTAAACAAAGCGATCATGCATTCAATACATTTGGATAAAGACCAAGAAACAATACACCAAACATGTACAATCAAGTGAACACAAGCTCGAAAGAACAGTATAAACACGAGAGGTAAACTTAGGTTCTAGGGTGGACTAATATGCCTAGGGGTTCGTGATTCTCTAAGTACTGCCTATCTCGGGGATCACATAACTTAAATTCATTTATATTAATAAATTATTAAAATTACACCAGGGATGGGTTCATATGATATTAAACTCACAAAGTTAATCATCTAATTACCATTAGGGTTTTCCCTTTTAAATTAATTAATCACTACTCTATATGCACCTATAGCTTAGGCATAAAATTACTACATACAGATAGTGAATGATTACAATTTAAACAAATACAGAATAATGTTATGAACAATTTGCAATTTGAATCACTCAATTTGGAGTTCATATGAAAAAGATATGAAATACATAAGTTTTGGAATTCAAAATACAAAATTAGGTCTAATCCTGCGATTCACTAAAAGGTTAGAGTTCTTTCTGCAAAAATACAGGGGCCTACCCACAAAAAACTAGGGACGGCAGGTTGATTCTTACAAATCTGAGGGTCTCTAGCAAATCTACCACGAGAAGGGGTATCGGTAGGTCTCGACCTCACAATTGCAGATCAACGGCCAAGATTAGATTTGAGCGAGCGAGCGCGCGTGCGGACGCGAGCACGGGCTGACAAGCGGGCCAGGGATGTCAGCGGCCTAAGTGCGAGGCGGACTGACCAGCAGGGCCCAACTGCAGAGCGCGAGCGAGGGCGTGCACCCAAGCGACCAAATCTAAATTGGACGGTTAGGATTAGATCTAGTTTAATTGAAGCCGAGTCGTCAGATCTTAGATAGACGCATGAGATATGATGGCAAGCTCGGGCTGGGGTTGCCGGGCTGCCCGCGACGACGCCGCTGACTCCGCGGTGAAGTTTCGCCAAAGGTGAGGGTCTAGGGCACTGGGAAAGGGCTCAAGCGAGCACAGGGTGACACGACGGACTCAGCCATGGGCACAACACCGGCACAGAGGCACCAGAGGGCACGGTCTGCGGCGGAGTGGCCCGACGGCGGTGCACATCAACTCCGGTGAGTGATTGCTCACGCATAGGGGTAGGGAATGGGAAATCAGAGGCATGGGGAGCTGGGTTACCTTGAGAGAGGGCTCTGGGGCTCTTGAACGGCAGCAGGGACACGACGAAGCCTTGGGTCGACGGCAACAGCCTTCGGCTGCACAGTGAAGGTCCGGTGTAATATCCAACTTGTGAATTATAAGAGAAGGAGTAATCTTCTTATATGTTTTGTCCTCCACATATTAGAACATATGAGTAACCATATTTAAAGTGAATAATTAACTAATGACACATAAATAATCTATGCATCATCATCGAGCTCGCCTCTACTCACCCCATGTCGCGCTGGTCACCCAGCAGCTCTTCCCTAGACCGGGTGTCCAGCTCCCTTTCACCTCACCGACGTGTCGCGCCAAGCCCCTCCTCATCTGCATCGGGTCTCCAAGCCGGTTGTCGATGATTGCTTTCGCTTCCGTGCCACATGTGATCATCCTTGCTTGCTGGCCGTGCACCTCACCACGCCGTTCTGATTCCGCCAGCCGTTGTTGCTCATCCGCGTCAAGACATCACACACAGTGGTTCAACTCGCAGGTTCGTCATTGTTCATCTCTGCATCGGGTCTACAACAACGTTGCAGATCCCTTCTGGGTGCTTGTCGTTGTTCCATCGCCTCGCCTCGATGCCGGCCCCTATGTGACATCTCCGACTTGTGTTCGCGTCGGCAAAAGGATCCCAAGAGAGTGTGGTGGAGCAACCTCCAGATCGACGCCCACCAAGTGCTCGACGAAAGGCCTAAACAAGGATCATCATCGTTTGGGTGGATTGCTAGTCAATATGGTAACCATACTCTGATTCGCTATTCTAGCTAATTGATTTGATAGATGGATTAGAGGGATATTAATCATGATGATTATTCTATTTGTATCTTAGACGCGTCGTGGGTGTGTTGATGTAAGGCAAAGGTCGTAACTGTGTGCTATTTAGTTACTGTCGTGATTGTGAAGTAGTTGTGAGGTGTGGTGAAGTATAGGTTGTAGTATAATTCATGTGAATGATGTATTGGTAGACATATCTATGTTGTGTGGTCGAATTAGTAATACGACGGGTAGGTCTAGTTCTTTCAATGTCTAGCTGATAGGTGCTGTCAATATTGCTTGTGAGTAATTGTGTTTGTTTGACAAAGCTGATGTCGTGTTTTATGATCATTACGTTATGTCTAATGATTGGCTAGATATCGTGTATAGGTGTTAATTGCCGTTGTGAGTGTGTAAATAAGAATTGTACTAATATGTTGATTTCAACTGAAACCTAATGATTTCTTAATAGATAGGATACATAAGCGCTTTAGATATTTAATTTGTTGAGTTTGCAGTTTTCTGGAAACGCTATGCTTTTTATAATACTTTATAGATGGATCAAATAGTGTAGTGCTTTATTGAGTTGATATCCTTTACATGATAATTTAGTATATTAATTATAAAGCTAAATGAAGTGATATTGTTCATTATTTTAAGTATTGGGTGTTTTATAATAGTAAGTCTGAGTTTTAGATGTTATGCTCTAGTCAAGAGATAGAGTGTTTATGAATGGTTCGTTGTTGCTTGCTGTTAGAATTGGATCCAATTAAGTTAGAATGCCATAGCTATAGTTCTTAATGTGATATCGACACCTAGTGTTTTCGTATTAATGTTGCGATGTCTTGCTATAAGTGTTTAATATTCTTCGAGTAGCTTTATCTATCTTGTGCTATTTATACTTGCACTCATTTATGTGCATTAGGCATATCATCTAGGTATGTTAATTGATTACGTGATGCGGAGGGCCAGAGCTGAGTCAACCACAAGATGTTGTTAAGCGTGGGCTTCTTCGCAAGGTGATACTGATGAATGAACTTGAAGATTGGATGATCGGATCAAGCGCCTGGATGTGAGATGCTCGCCAAGTGGACATCATCTAACAAACACAACCTAGTGTTATTCTAGGCAAACCCCGGTGCATTATCCCTTTTCCTTGTCGCTTTAAAATCTTTATCACCTTATAGATGCATTAGGTGATAGGAGTTGTGTGCTAAACAATTGATGCATTTCCTTCTTGGAAAATTGGTTACCATTCCTTGTTTGCCTGTTTATTTAAACAAGTTTTCTAATGCTTAGCCTTGCTTTAGAAAACAAAATGTTTTGTTTTAAAACAAAAGGTGATGCTTCACACTGGATGGGGATTTTTACAAAAGGAAAGACTTATGATGGTAAATCCATCATGGCCATGATGGGTTCAACATCTAAAAAGTGTACCTCTGTCAAGTGCCAAGCTTTGAGTTTAAATAATAAAGACGAGACCGGGCAGGTGACTTGCACGAGATGGGAGTCTCGGCGTAGTGTCTCCGTCTGAGTCGCTTAAGGACCGAGCCGATGTAGGCCTGCTGATTGAGGACCCTTTTAACTGGCCACATGCCTCATCATGGGTAAGCTTTGCCTCGGTCGGACCAATACCAGAAAGACCACCATGCAATGGGAGTAGAGAGATGGCGAGAGTAGCATGTACCCTCCATGGCAAGAGGCTGGACGGTGGAGTATCTGTGGTCTCGGTTGGCGTGAACCCGTTCTGGTCTTGAGAAACCCAGGTGCGAGTTGACATATGTAAGGGGTGAGTGCTACATATGTCGTGTGGTTGGAGATCTCCAATTGGGTATTAATCTATTCGGATCGTCGTTACTTCTCGGACATGAAGACTTGTTCATTGACCTACTCATAGCATCAAGTGAACCGAAGGGATAATAAGAAGATTGCTAGTATAGGCCAAGTGCTTGATCTAAGAATAGAAATAAATCTAGATGTAGGTAATCACTTAACCTGATAAGTAAAATGAATTCTTAAGGATCCACTCATAGTAAGCTTTTATGCAAAAAGAGTCTTTGAATCTTGACAAGCTATACCTTGATTCCCAAAAGCTAACATATCCTTGCGAGTCTTTTTCCTTAGACGGGGGTAAGACTTGCGAAAGTACACTTCGTACTCAGGGTTTTCGAACCCATGTTGTTGCAGATACTAGATTTGTGCTGTTGTGGATGGTGCTAAGCGCTGGTGGGCACGGCCTTCTTATAGGTCTAAGTAGCTCTTCTATACTTCTTATTGAGGATGGTCACTTAAGCTAGCATGTATTTCAAACTTATGAAAATTATACATCATTCAAAGTGAAATACTTTGGATTTACTTTATAATCACTCCGATCTTGTATAATGTAATCTAAATGTAACTTGTAACTTTTTAATAAAGAATATCCGCTGTAAATGTTGGTGTGTGATTTGTATTTACTTAATCTTGTGATCCTGGTTATAAGTGGTTTATCCGGGGTCCCTGGGACAGTCGGACAGATCCTATTAAGTTATCCGGTGCACATGCATAGCCGTCTGAGGTCTTTGAGACGAGGACAGGTGCATGTGGGCCCAATAACTTGGGAGGTTCTGCCACATATTCCACATATCTCAACTCAAGAAGTGTCTTCATGTCCCATAGGAATAGTTGCTAATGGAAGAACTTAGTGTACAAGGAGATCTAACTTATATGGAACATCTTATTAAGATCATTGACACTTTGACTCGGGTTACAATGAATAAAGTGATCAAAATGTGCAAAGTGCAATGGAGTCATCATGGAGAAGATGAAGCTACTTGGGAGAGAGAAAAGAGCTACGAATAGAATTTCCCCATCTCTTCCCTAGTTCTTCTTAATCTCGAGGTCGAGATTCCTTTTAAGGGGGTAGGATTTGTAATACCCAACTTGTGAATAATAAGAGAAGGAGTAATCTTCTTATATGGTTTGTCCTCCACTTATTAGAACGTATGAATAACCATATTTAAAGTAAATAATTAACTAATGGCACATAAATAATCTATGCATCATATTGGAGTTTATTTGTTTGTGCATTTAATAATAATAATAATAGTAATAAAACTATATTAATGTTGAAATTGGGATTAAAATCTAAATTTGAAATCTAGAATTTGAAGATGAAATAGCAAAGAAAAGATGAGGGGAAAATACTATACAATATAAAGAAAATAAATATATAAATAAATACATCCTTTCCATACTAGTATTTTCAATTATACCTTTAGTCTAAGTACAAAATTCACAACAAAACTTGGATTCAAATTTGAAATTCAAAAATAAAAAGAAAAGGAGAACAGAAAAGAAATAAGAAAAAGAAAAATAAAAGGAATGGGCGTGTGGGCCAAATTCGCTATAGCCGGCCCACACCTCTTCTCGCGCCCGCGCGCGCCGACCCTGCGAGCACCTGACATGGGGGGTCCACTCGTCGGCCTCCACGGCATACGCTTCTTTCCTTTCCGCTCGCTGACAAACCGGGCCCGCTCGGCCAGGGCTTCCTACTGTGTGTGCGTTGACCCAAGCGACCGCCATGTGGGACCCACATGTCGGCTACTTCCTCGACCTCCAACTCATGCATGGTCGTTGTAACCGCCCGTTGAAAGCTTTGCGGCCAGCTCGGGACCGTCTCGGCCGAATCTCCACGGGCTATAAGCCACGCCCTAGCCGCTAGTTATCCCCTCTGCGCACCCAACTCGTGACCCAGGAGATAGAGGAGGGAGACGAGCACAACTGTGGGCAGGATCCTGTTCCACCGCCGACGGGTGCGTGGGGCTGGGTTAGGGAGCTCCGCCTGAACCCCCTGATCGCGCTTGCGGCGAAGGCAGGGAGGGAGGATGTCACACCCGGTTTCAGAAGGCAAACCGAATGCGAACTATGTACATGCCAGGATTAGAAACTCACGTACACAGTGATTACATAGCATAGTCATCAAGATGTTCAAGACATCCACAAAGTCTATTACATAGCATAGTCATTAATATCATCAAACTGTGGAAATTCGTAACGTAGTAGATAAGGCCTACATAGGCAGCTCACTAGGGGTTTGTCACTTAGAAAAACTAGAACTCATCATAGTCCTAAAACTCCTCAAAGTCCTCCATGTTGCCAACATCTCCTCCTGAGCATTGAGTATAATGGGGACAACCTAGGGTGGGGTGGTTTGTAAAGCAAGGGTGAGTACACATCAATGTACTCAGCAAATGCCCCGTTTGGCTAAAGTGGGCTAGCTGTATGTGGAGTTGAGGTTAAGCAGTTGCTTTTAGTTGGTCAAGTATTTATTACTATTAGTAAAGCCAAGTTTTAGTAATAAACCCAGTTATTACCCAAATGTACTCCCTCCAAGAGGAAATACCAGAGATCAGAATTATAACCATCGTTATTAATCATCATCTTAAAAGTATCCATAGTTCTTCTAATCAAAGAGGATCCCAAGGCCACTCTTAACCGTGAGCTCGGCTGATATACTGGTTTCTAACACTCTGCAGAGGTTGCACACTTTACCCAAGAGTCGTGATTCCTTTTTGCCTCGGGTCGATCAAACCCTCAAACACTACCAAGGTGAATCGGCAAGGTTTCACTACGTAGCCTTTAAAAAGACTTCCCTAGTGCATAGCTGCTCGTTAGGTTTCGCCAGTCGTACAAATGCAGTACACCTGCCCAAGGTGAGTGACTAACAAAACCAAATCGAATGAACCTCTACACCCCCCTTGGCAGAGCGAGCACAACGCCCCGGCCCCCATTGATGGCCCTCAGGCAAAGCCAACTACACCCCCAAGTTCATCTAATTATTCAGCTAACGGCATCCCATTCCACCCTCATGGTTGCACTGTTATCCCAGGTGGTCACTCCACGAACAGGTCCTTACGGAGAGTTACTCAGGAAAATGGCCTGAGACCCCTAAAATATCACAAGATCATCATCGGGGTAACATCATCGTATCATAAATGTTCACATCATGTTCAATGATTAAGCTAAAGCAATAGCATAAGCTAACCATGATTAACCCAAAAGGTAAACAAGGATAAGTAAATACAGGCTAGTCAATCCTTAGGTCTCAATAATGTAATGCATGACAGTGAATTATAAAGTATGTCGGACATAATAGGTCAGAGGACACTTGCCTTCACCAGGTTGTTGCTCAGGAAGATCTTCGGCAACACACTCAGAAACCACGGGTTGCTCGTTGTCTAAATAAAGCGATCATACATTCAATACATTTGGATAACAGGAAATGAATAATACACCAAACATATGCAACCAAGTGGACACAAGTTTGACAGGACATTAAGTGCTAGGGATTAGTACATTTAGAAATTAATGATTCCCTAGAAATTATGGATTACATAACTTAGTTCTACTAATTTTAGTGAGACACAAAATTATACCAGGGATCAATTCATACATGGCATATTATTAATCTAAAAAATTAAACATCTAAGTATCATTAGGGTTTCCTTTTTATTTATTTTATTTCGTCAAATTGTTACATACACTAGTCTATATGTTAAGCATAAAATTAAAGTGCACAGACTGTGGGTGAACATAATTTATTTGAACAGAGAATATTCCTATGAATATTTTGCAATTTGAATCACTAAATTTGGAGTTCATATGAAAAAGATGTGTAATAAACAAGTTTTGAAGTTTGAATTACAAAATTAGGTCCAAATATGTGATTATTTAAAAGGCCAGGGGTATGTTTATAAGAGTTCAGGGGCCTGCGCGTAAAACCTAAGGACGGCAGGTTGATTCTCAGAAAACCGAGGGTTTCCTTAGCAATTTTACCACGTGAAGGGGTACGGGTCCATCTCAACCATCAGATCGCAGATCGACGACCAAGATCAGATCTGGTCGAGCGGACGCGCCCGCATGGACGCGAGCGCGGGCTGACCAGCGGGCCAGGGATGTCAGCGGCCTAGGGCGAGGCGGCCTGACCGGCCGAGCCCAACTGCAGGGCATAAGGGAGGGAGCGGATCCGAGCGGTCAGATCCTAATCGGGCCATTGGAATTAGGTCTGGCTTAATTGAAATCGGGCCATACGATTAGAGTTGGGCGGATAGGATGAGCACCACGGACTTCAACTTCGCCGGTTAGCCAGGGGCGGCACTCCCCACGGACACGACGGCGCCGTCGCCGGAGGCGAGGTAGACAGGGGCTCCTAGGGCACGAGAGATCAGTCTGAATAACTGGAGAGGTTGGGGAGGACTTAGCGAGCAGTATGGTGGGGACAGGTTTGTGTGAATGGGACTGAGGCGACCGAACGGCGGAGGGGAGTCCTCGACGGACCGAGGAACATTCCGGCGAGCAATTGCAAGCGGCTACGCAGAAGACAGGGAACAATAGAGGCAGGGTTATGACAGTTACCTCGAGGTAAGACTTAGGACCACACGAATGGCGTCCAGGGCTCGATGAGGACACGGGTCGACGGCGGCGGAGCTGTAGTAGTGAACCGATTAGCGTGGACCAGGCGAACCAGAGGGGGAAAGGTCGAACGGAGGGGTGTCTCGAGTTGCGGGTGACAAGGCGGAGCTTACCGGGGCAACTGGCGCGGTGAGGGCTCGACGATGACCGTAGAACGGGCGTGAGACCAAGGCGAGCGGCGGTGGAACTCCTTGGGCGTGTGCACGGTGCGAGGCGAGTGCTGGGGGCTGTGAGTGCACGAGTGAGGGAAGTGGAGGGCGAGCGGGTGCTGGGCAGCTAGAAAATGGCCGGGGTGGGGACGGGCACGGCCACGACGTGCGTCGTGGGCGTGGAGTCCACGGCGACGCACGGGTCGTGCGCGGGCGGTTCGGAGGGGAAGGGTCCGACAGACGGGACCCACTGGTCAGCGAGGGTGGACGAGTGAACGGGCGGCCGGGCTAGCAAGCAAGACCCGCTGGACAGCGAGAGAAGTTGTGCGTGCGTGGATGAGGTTGGCGCCGACTAGTCGGCCCCACTGGGCAGCGGGCGAGAAAAAGAGGAGAGCGTGCGGGCGCGGGCTGGCGCCGATAGGTGGGGACCACCTGTCAGAGGGAGGCGCGCACGCACGAGGGGCTTAAGTGGGCCGAGTTGGACTGCTCGGGCTAAAATGGATTTTCCTTTTTCCAGGGATTTTCCAATTGCTTTTCTATTTTATTTTCTCTAGGGTTTTCAATTCAAATTCAAACCAAATTTCAAATTCAAACTAATTCAAACATGTGCAAGAATTCAAAGAATATTTTAAGCTCAGCATGATGCAACATTTCATGACTCATATTGTTTTGACAAAATAAATAATTTATCCATCTCCTAATTAACTTAATTCTAGCTAAAAGAAAAATAGATAGAGACTAGAGAGAGACAAGAGTAACACCTAAATTTGGTAGATATTTAGAAAGAAATTTTACACCCCCAAATTTAGGGTGTTACAGAGAACGTTCTTGGTGCCACCAATTCGTCGTCGTCGTCGCGGATACGCCGTGCTCCGTGGGTGGGGTAGGACACTGCGTGAATCATAGTAAGAGTTTGACCAAAGCTTTTGGTATTGCGTTGTCTTCGTGTAGCTAGGATTTTCGGTGGTGTTGGGGCGCTAAAACCCTATTCGGCCGTGTGCGGCAATGGCCGCCGCCGTAGTGGTCCTGTGCACCGTCGTCGTCCGGCGACAAGTGAAAGGGGGGGTGCAGCCTGGCCGTTGATCGACCATTGGACGCGTGAGATTAGCTTCCGATCCGGTCAGTCGCTATGCGACGTTGATCGAAGATCCAATGGGTGGATTGGGATCGGGTAGAAACTAAATTGCGGTTGGCCAATCTTGATTGAGCGGCTCGGTCTATAGGGTGATTCGACATTGCCTGATATAATTCGGGCCACACGTTTTCGATCCAACGGTCGATATCTTGGGATACCCCTTCACTACATAGGTTTTGCATAAAAGCCCCTGGAGTTATTATAAATCAACCCGCAATCCTGGTCTGTTATAAGATAATTACGCTGAAGCCTAGAATTTTATAGAATTAACCTTGCACTTCTCAGAATTAATGCGCACGGTCCAGACACATAAGTAATTAGATAAGTTAATAGAAACTGATTTTTTATATAAAAATAATTACAGAATCTTAGTTAATTCATAGAAAATTCATTTTAACTTCTTTTTAACCCATTCCAGTTGCATTAATTTTGTATTAATATTGTCCATCACCTGGTAACTCTATTTTATCATGAAACCTGATTAAAATTAATCACTTAGTTATTTCTGTACCAAACACATAAAGACTTCGGAAAATCATAACTTGTTATCCATAACTCTGAATTTAGTGATTCTCGAACCTATGATCTTGTTACAATGCGTAGATTATTATTATGTATTCTGTACTCATGTTTGGTGTGATGTTAATTTTCTCCTATACCATGTTTGTTTGTGTTGCTACGAGTAGACGAGCAAGTGACCAAGGACCCTTGTACTCAGCAGGTGGATAATACTGAGCAGGAGCTCGTTGAAGGAAAGTTGTGCCCTTGACCACTTTTATTTACCTAGTAATGTTCTCTATAATCATTTTGGCATGCTTAGGCTTAATTTTGATGGGACCCAATAGGTCTCCCTAGTTTGGTCATCTTTACACCTTGTTTACCCCTGAACTTTTGGGTAGTCTTTGCTATTGCTATATGTGGTTGTGTGTTAAGATAATTATTACACATGGTCATGCTTTATTATTATTGTTTTATTCTGTTTATGACAAGACTATTATGTTAATTGAAACATAGAGCTTAACTTGAGAAACACGTGCCACCACAAGGGTGGAATAGGACGCCCTTGGCTCACTAATTAGGAAAGCTAGTGGAGGTATACCTTACCTAAAAGGGGCAAGGGCAGTAGGGAGTTGTCGGTGTAGGGAGGTTCTCGGGTTGATTTTGCTGCGATGGCTTTTCAGACGGGGGATTCCTGCATTGCGCTCCCTAGAAACTGTAGTGGGTTTTCTGAAGCTAGTGGAACTTTGTAAAGGCCTCATAGTGTTACCCTGCCTCGCTTCCTTGGTAGAGGTGTATGGGGTCCGATCAACCCCGTGGCAAATGGGTAACATGACTTGTGGGTAAAGGGTACAACCTCTACAGAGTGTAAAACTGGTATACTAGCCGTGCTCGCGGTCATGAGCAGATCAGGACTCTCGCATGATTAATTTATGGAATTAAACTCAATTCGTCATTTGCATCACATTGTGGTTTTATTATTAATTTTGATCTATTATTAATCTGGTTTGGTATCTACTTATATTTAGTAACTGCTAATAAAATTTGATTAACTATTAAAAGCAATGCTCAGCTTTAACCCTTATTTGTTGATCAGCCTTACACTTCACATGAGCTCCTTTGGTGAGTTCTTGCACATTATTCCCCACAACTTGTTGAGCTATGATCTTCTGTGAGCTCACCCTTGCGATATATAAACTCCCCCCACAGGTGAAGAGCAGGTAGTCCAGGAGGAGGACTATAATGAGAAGTACGAGTTGATCTAGGTGGCGTCTACTAGTCAGCTTTATGGCGCCAAGGAAAAATATTTAGTTCGCTTTATTGTTATCCTTTATTTTTGTAAGATACTTACGCTATGTAATAATGCTTGCTATGTAATAATGATTGTGACATTTATCTCTATACACTTGGTCATTATATGTGTTGTTCTTCTTTGGCGCACATATGAGACGCACCCGGCTTTACCCCTTAAATACGAGTGTGACATCCGGTGAGCGCGAACCGAGAGAAATAGAGGGGCTGGTGGCAAACTAGAGGGTGTCTCATGTTGCTGGTGAGGAGACGGAGCTCACCGGGGCAACAAACGTGATAGGAGCTCGACGACGGCCATGTAACGGGTGTGCGCGCAGTGCGAGAGAGAGGAGCGAGGGGGTCTCTGGTGGCATAACTGAGCGAGGGGAGTGAGCATGTGAGTGCGGGCTCCAGAAAGAGGTCGGGCACGTGGGGAGTGGACGGGAAACGTGCGACGTGGGCGCGTCCATCGCGGGGTGCGCGGGCGGGAGGTTAGGGAAGGGCAGGTGGCTGACAAGTGGGGTCCGCGGGCCAGCGAGAGTGGACTCGCGAACGCGCGGCAGCGCTGACAGGGCGGACCCACCGAGCAGCGAGAGAGAACGGGCGCGCGCACGAGGGAACCAGCGTCGACAATCCGGCCCCACCGGGCAGTGGGAGGGAGAGAGCGTGTGCGCGAACGCGGGCCCTCGCTGATAGGTGGGACCCACCTGGCGACACGGGCGCACGCGCGGCTTGGCTGGGCTGGGCTAGCTGGGCCAAAATACGTTTTCCTTTTTCTTTGAATTTCTAAAGGTTTTTTCTTTTTATTTTCTCTATGAATTTCAAATCAATTTCAAACCAAATTTAAATTCAAACTAATTCATACATGTGCATGAAACAAAAGAATAATTCAGGCTCAGTATGATGCAACATTTCATGACTCACATAGATTTTGATAAAATAAATAGTTAACCCCTCACCTAATTGACTTAACTCTAATCAAAAAGGAGAGAAAGGAAGTCTAGAGACAGACAAGAGATAACATTTAAATTTGTTAGGTATTTAGAGAAGAAATTTTATACCTCAACTAGGTGAGTACCCGTGCGTTGCAACGGAGACATATAATAACATAATAACTTATATACAAAATTTGTCTTATATTGTTATAAGAAAATGTTTCATAATCCATTTGTAATCCTAGCCATACATAAATTTTGTTATTTTAATTTAGCTGTTTCACTACTACATTACAACCATCAATATCATGCAGACTTCGATATATGTCACGATTTGCATGGTCCCATCATTGAAGAGCACGTGCCACACCTGCCGGTAGAAGTTCCGTCGTACATTATCAATCATCAGGTAGGCACCACCATACACGCTTGCTTAAACAAAAAAGCAAGTGTATGTGTTTGCGAAGAGAATTAAAGGCAGGCCGGCACAAAAGCTACCCCGACGATGATGAGTGGTTATTGCTGTCGGTCCTCCTCTGCGTCACCTCTGGCGCCAAGATGACACCATAGTCCTTGATATACTAGTCGTCGAACGCGCACGACATGGCGAGTACCGATGACTCTTGGTTGGGCTGCCAAACGAAGTGCACCCCGGGCTCATCAGCGAGGTAATACACCTAGCCGTTGCACCACCGGATGTGCTACTCCTCTACATACATCTTGTTCGAGGACACTCACACAATGTCAGCAACGGCCGTCGTCCTAGCGCACAAGAATTCATGGCCGGTCAGTAGTGACTTACGTGGCAGGTTGAGCTTCAGGTGATGATGAGCTGGACGGTGTGACGACACAGTTGTTGGATGCGGTGCCCAGAACAACCCAAGAGTCGCCGGCATTGGTGACGACCATGAGGTCCCCCTGTTTGAGATGGACAACGAGGTGCAGCCACTCTGGACCGCGTCGAAGCGGTGGCTGTGGCGGAGCTTGCCGATCACAGCGACGCATGTGGCCATGTAGTACTGTTTCCAGAGGTCGAACTGGCAGTCGCCAAACTTCTTCTCGTCGTCGATGAGCGATGCCAACGCGAGCGCCTCCTGCCAGTGGTGTTTGTTCGGGGTTTCCAAGTAAGAAATATGGATTCATCTTTAGCGTTGGTTTATGAAAATGGCTCACAAGTCAAATCCATGGAAAAAATATTACAGAGAATAAATGTCACACATATAAAAAAGAATTTAAGTTGAAAACATTATTCAAACAAAAAGAAATTGCATGCAAGGCTCTTCTATAAATACTACTCCCTCCATCCAAAAATATAATTCAGGAATCTCGTTGATAATTATCTACTACTACACATTGTGCAAAAGTAGCAGGTAGGATTTGGGAGAGATGTAGTAGATATTTTTACTGTAACAGATATTGATATAAACTCACATGTGGTGTAGTGGTAGCTACGAGCACGTTTACTTGAGAGGTCGCAGGTTCGAATCCCATTGGTGCCACATTTGCGTTTTTTTAATTTAATTTTAGCTAGGCGTGAGATACACATGGGAATAGGATTTGCGGGAGGGGGGAATGCGAGCTAGGCGTGAGATGCACATGGGAATAGGATTTGCGGGAGGGAGGAATGCGAATGGAAGAACACTGCCAGAACACCAGGAATATCTCTAGAAGGGAGGGAGATGAGAGGGCTGTTTGGTTTGTTGCCTTAGCTGCCACAATATGCCTAACTTTTATGCCTAAGCTTAGTTCTTAAATTTGAGCGCCTAAGGTTAGGCAAATTGTGGCACCTTAGGTAGGAAACCAAACAAGCCCGAGACCGTGCCTCGCGTTTGGCCGCACGAGTAGTAATTTAGGTTTTTTTTCAATTTCCTCATTTCATTTTTTACAAAAACAGAATACATATGTAAATATATTAATATATATCCAAAGAATTAGATAAATCCGAAATATTATTAAGAAAATAAATTACATTTTTATAGATTCGAAATAAATCCGAAATAAATTATTAAATAGCAACGCATTACATTTTTTATAAAAATATTTCACACAAAGAAATAAATCTAAATAATGTATAGATATATATATTTCTGAAATCAGAATAGATTTAAGATCATTATTAACAGATGAAAATATATATTTCAAAAATTATTATTTTATCAATTCATTATTATTTTATGAAATGAGATTTTCCTCATAAGATCAAATCCAAATATTGGATTTGAAATTCAAATCAAATAAAACATATGCTTCAGCATGAATGTATCAAACACTTCGTAAATTTTTATCTATTCAAGAAATTGTGTGGTTTATATAAGTCCCATTTCATTATTTGAAAACACAAATATATTCCTTGCTAATAGAAACTAATTAATTAAATTAGGTTTCTTTTAATTGATGGATTTAGTGTGTTACAAACAAGCATCGCCTATTCATCCTGTGATACCAGGATACTTTCCACCCGCCTACTCGTTGTTGATATATTGTCCTGGTCGAATATGGAATGGTACGACGATGAACCCATGTTGCATGCATAGTCCCTTTGTCTATTCAGGCCAGGGAGCACCTCCATTCTATACCTTTTGATCCATTGATCAGATGGTCATGGCCGAGAAAGATGCAATCCAAAATGGTCTTTATGCATTAGAGCTCTATTGAATGATCACCTTATTGGTTTGAAAACTGGTGACTTGCATCAAGCTTAGTTCTTACTTTGGGAACAAAATGACTTATGAGATCTATTGTTTTCTGAAGGGTGCTGGCAGTGCATATGCTTTTGGTTCGTCAACCTCCACTAAAAGGCAGGGGGCATGTCACACCCGGATATACGGACCGAACCTGAGCGTGAATCAAATTTGTGCTAGGATCAAGTCTCACACATATGATGACTCATGGTATAGAAACGAACGTCACCTCTTTACTATATAATGGAGTTCTGTACAAAATAAATAGTTACATCATACGAAGACAACGATCCAGCAATCAAGGTTGACTGGGAGACGACGGCCTAGACCTCTCACGAACTCATTGCGACATCCTTCATGCTCCTCATCCTGCGGTACCTGTTCTTGACCTGGGGGATGTGAGTACAACAAGGGTGAGCTCACATACGTTCATCCATCAACAAGTTGTGGGGAATAATGTGCATGAGCTCACTGGTGGGGGCTCATATGAAGTGTAAGGCTTACCAAAGGAGATGGTTAAAGCTGAGCATTGCTTTTAAAGTTGGTCAAAGTTTTATTAGCAGTTACTAAGTATAAGTAGATACCAACCCAAATAAGTAAGAAATCACAATTAATAATAACACCCACAATGCAATGCATATGACATATGACAAATTGAGTTTAGTTTCATAAATTACTCATGTGAGGGTCCGAGCTGCTCATGACTGTGAGTACAGCGACTGCCTTCCGCCCTGGCGTCTGTGCTTGGTGGCTCAGAATTGGGTGCTTTTTCGATGGGATTAGGGGGTCACAGGAGTAGGCTTATATGCACACGGGAAGGAGCCAAGATAGCCAACCAATTCTGCCATCCCCGCCTCAGATCAAGGGATCCTGGAGTTCATGGGTTGTTGCAGTGGAGAAGGACGAGCTGACAAGAAGGACCCACGTAGCAGCGGCACTGGGGTCAAGTCCGTGTCCGCATGTGTGTTTCGTCCAAGGTGGCATGCGCGTGGAGCCGCTGACCACAAGGGCCCATATGTCGCCGTGAGGGGGGTGTTCAGCTAGGCTATGCGGCGCATGAGGTATTGGGCCGGGGCAGTCTTTCGGCCCAGGCGCAGGTATGGGTTTGTCGGTGTTTCGACCACGGGGGGTCCCTGGACCGACGAGTAAATTGTCGCTGCGTGTCCCAGCCCAGATGGGTCGGCGCGAGACGGAACACAAAGGGGGAAAACAGCAAAGGGGAACCCGCGGCCTTCGTGTTGTCCTGCGCCCAGGTCGGGTGCGCTTGCAGTAGGGGGTTACAAGCGTTCGCGTGGGAGAGAGAGAGAGAGCCTTGTGCACCAGCCCGTTCTCCCGCGTGGCCAACCTTCTCGTACGAGAGCCCTGGACCTTCCTTTTATAGACGTAAGGAGAGGGCCCAGGTGTACAATGGGGGGTGTAGCAATGTGCTAACGTGTCTAGCAGAGAGGAGCCAGAGCCTAAGTACATGCCATCGTGGCTGTCGGAGAGGTTTTGGCGCCCTGTTCATGTGATGTCGTGGCCGTCGGAGGAGCGCTTGAGCCCCATGGAAGTACAGCTGTCGAGGCTGTCGGATCCTTGCTGACGTCTCCTTGCTTTCGTAAGGGGCTGAGAGCCGCCATCGTCATGGAGCACGCGGGGTGCCATCATTACTTGTTTACCGGGGAGAGCCAGATGGGACGCCGGTCTTGTTCCCCGTAGCCTGAGCTAGCTAGGGGTAGGGTAATGATGGCCCCCTGTGACGTGGTCGGTCCGAGCCCGAGGTCGGGCGAGGCGGTGACTCCTCCGAGGTCGAGGTTGAGTCCGAGCCCTGGGGTCGGGCGAGGCGGAGTCCGTCTTCCGAGGTCGAGGCTGAGTCTGAGCCCTGGGGTCGAGCAAGGCGGAGTCCGTCTTCCGAGGTCGAGGCTGAGTCCGAGCCCTGGGGTCGGGCGAGGCAGAGTCCGTCTTTCGAGGTCGAGGCTGAGTTCGAGCCCTGGGGTCAGGCGAGGTGGAGTTTGTCGTCCGGCGTCGAGGTTGAGCCCGAGCCCTGGGGTCGGGCGAGGTGGAGCTTCCTATGGCGCCCGAGGCTGGACTTAGCTGCTGTCAGCCTCACTCTGTCGAGTGGCACAGCAGTCGGAGCGGGGCAGGCAACGCTGTTTTCCTGTCAGGTCGGTCAGTGGAGCGGCGAAGTGACTGCGGTCACTTCGGCTCTGTCAACTGAGCAGCGCGCGTCAGGATCAGGTGTCAGGCGATCCTTGCATTGAATGCTCCTGCGATATGGTCGGTTGGCATAGCGATCCGGCCAAGGTTGCTTCTCCGTGAAGCCTGCCCGAGCTAGGCCTCGGGCGAGTCGAGGGTACGCCCACTGCTTGAGGAGACCCTCGGGCGAGGCGTAAATCTGCCTTGGTCTACTGTTCCTGCCCGAGGCTGGGCTCGGGCGTGATGAGATCGTGTCTCTCAGGTGGACGTAGCCTTGACCGGAATCGCGCCCATTAGGCCTTTGCAGCTTTGTGCTGATGGGGGTTACCAGCTGAGATTTAGGATTCTTGGGAGTACCCCTAATTATGGTCCCCGACAGTAGCCCCCGAGCCTCGAAGGGAGTGTTAGTACTCGCTTGGAGGCTTTTGTCGCACTTTTTGTAAGGGGACCAGCCTTTCCCGGTTGCATTTCGTTCCGGTGGGTGCGCGCGAGCGCACCCGCCGGGTGTAGCCCCCGAGGCCTCGGAGGAGTGTTTGACTCCTTCAAGGTCTTAATGCCTTTCGTGACGCTTCGGCCGGTCTGGTTGTTCCCTCATGCGAACTGGCCGTAGCCCGGGTGCATAGTCAGGTTCCAAGTTCTCGGGCTGGTATGTTGACGTTGTCAACGGTTTGGCCAGAGCCGGGTTTGCGAGAGCAGCCCCCGAGCCTCCGCACAGAGTGAGAGGACGGTCAAGGACTAACTCGACTTTTTTCATACGCCCCTGCGTCGCCTTTCCTCAAGGAGGAGGGGGAAAAGCGCCATGTTGCCCTCGGAGGGCGCCGAACATGGTGTCTCCAGTGAGTTGCTAATGGGTGATCCGAGTGGACGCCCGTGCCCCGTTCGATAAGGGTCGGCTAGTGGCCTAGAGGCGTGCTCCAAAAGTACCTGCAGGTGATTTCCGGACCCGGTCCCGTTTGATAGGGTCCATGGGCTCGATGCCTCCCTCTGATGGGATTCCATTACAGAATCGCTCCTGCTGGTCTCGGAAATGTCCTAGGGTACCTTGGGAGCGTAGCCCGAGCCTCGGCCATGTATCGGATGTACCCAGAGTCATCCCTCGCTCTGCGTGCTCTGAGGCGGCTATCGAACCCTTCGGGGGCCAGCCTACGAACCCCTGATCAGTAGTGGGCGCGGAGCCCGAGTGCTCTGAGGCGGCTGTCGAACCCTTCCGAGGGGCCAGCCTTCGAACCTCTGATCAGTAGGGGGGCTCGGGGCCCGTTTCCTTCGCGGAGAAGGATCCCTTTCGGGGTATCCCCTTTCCCGGTCCCTGTAGTAAGAGAGAGAAAGGGGAAGAGAAAAATGGATATGAAATCGAACGACGTGGCACACCTTTTTTGATGCGGTTATTATGGCGGAGGTGAAGCGTCGCTTGCTTCACCTGCCAAAGGTGCCGCCTGTCCTGCCGCAGAGTTAATGCGACGGGACGAGCGGTTGGCGGGGCGGCCGTTGTGCGTGTGCGAGCCGTTCGAGGAACGGGACATGGGCGCGTCGTCTTCATGTCGTGGGAGAGGGTTCTCTTGTTGTCCCAGGAGGGGACGTGAGCTTGCAGACGACTTGACTGCTGCTTCCGCCCGCCTGCTGCCGCCATTACTGCCGGCCCATTTCTGGCCGTATCGACCGTCGCGCCTTCTCCCGCGGCTGACTGACCCGTGACCGATGTGCGCGGTTGGCACTGTTGGGCCATGCGCAGGGTTGCCTCGAGTCACGGCACTGGTTCCGCAGTCGAGAAGGCGCGGTACTGGCGCAAGTGGCGGTGCAGTTTCTCGCACGTAGTAACCGGCGCGCTAGTTACATGACGTGTGGGCCTGGGCCTCCATGCTGGGTGCGTCGAAGTCGAAAGGGTGTGCCCCCTTGGTGCGGTTGCATGCCGCCTGCATGGCGGCCTGCCCCTTCACCCGCTGGTTTGGGCGAAAGTGGAGGAGTGCTTGTAACCGCTGGGCAGTTACGCACACCGCGCGCGACGGTTTGGCCTCTTCTGTCCTGGGCCAGCTTGCGTGACGCGTGGGACCCAGCCCCCATGTCGTAGGGGGAGGACCTTGGAGCGTGTTGGTGAAGACTCCGTCCGCGATGGCTGAGGACGCGAGTCGGGAGAGTCGCCTTTAAAAGGAGGGCGACCCCCTTGGATGGCAACCGTGTCTTCGCACTCTCCTCATGCCTCGCGTTCTTCCACCTTCCGAGTCCCCGGATGGGGAGCGCTCGCGTCGCTTTCGTCTTGCTATCGTTGGAGGAACACAACTTCGCGGAAGTTGGTACCTTTCAGCCATCGCTCGGCTTCAAGGATTTTCATCAGGCAGCTCGGCTGCATCCCCTCGCCGGTGGTCACCCAAGACAGTGACCACCAGTTCGATGGTGGGGAGAAGCAAGCCGGGCTGCAACCTCCGCCCCGCCCTCAGCTTCAAGGATGTTCATCATCAGTGTTGGGGAGGGGAGTGCGCCGAGTTGGGGCCTGTCTCCGTGCGGGCAGCAACTCGCTCCTTCCCTCAGTGATCGGGGGGAAGGGTGTTCGCCGTTCGTGGCGCTGGCAACTGCCGTGTGTCCGGCTCTCCGGCCTAAGCGGCTTCGGCGCTGCTTCCGGTGCCACTCCCACCGAGGCAGTCGGAAGCAGGTTTCTCTGCCGACGAGATAGTCGGTGCCACCCGCGGACTGACCTCCGACTCTACGGCCTTCTGCTCATCCTCGCCCCTCGAGTGGGGACGTGGGCGAGGGCCTTATTGCAGCAGCGTCTGCCCTGAGGTCATCGCTGCTGCTGTTTGGCCGCCCAGAGCGAAGGTCGTTGTCGCTGCTGCCGGAGCGGGTGTCGGCGTGCCACCTAGGGTTTTGTCGCCCCGCAGGCCCTCCAATGTGGGGGGTTGTTTGTACCTGCGGGAGTGGAACCGGAGTTCCTTTTGTAATGGCACCTTGAGTGCCGGTGTTAGTTCATTGTGGCTGTCGGGGCCTAAACATCAATGTATTTTGGCGTAAAGCCGTGTTTTTTCCTCATTTCAAGCACTAGGACTCACCTGTCGGCTAACTGAATCGCTTAACCAAGTGTGAGTTGCCTCGTGCGAAGGTGACGAGTGAGGTATTCGTATCCCGGAGGCGTAGGAGTCCCTCGGCTCGGTCGGCCTTGCCGCCCGAGGCTTCTCTTGCTTAGTTAAAGAAACCCTCGGCCGCTCTGCGATGAGCCGGAGCCGGAGGCAGCGGTGTCAGCATGGACAGAGGCGGAGTTGGCTCGAAAAGCAGCTTCGTCGGCTGGAGCCTGGCCGGGCCGTCCACTGGCGGGACCAATGCCGGAGTCGGGTTGCCGAGGCCATGAGCCGGGCTGATGTCCTCTGGGGACAGCTGGCTGAGGCTACGGAGCGGCCGGTCGAGCCGTCTGCTCGGGCCGGGTTCCTGGAGGAGACCCTAGCGACGATGGCCCAGGCGTGGTGCCGACAGGTTCCTTCGGGGTGGAGATCCTTCGACCGTGTTGCCGTCCGAGACCGGGTCGGATTCCACCGAAGGTGGAGTCGACGCCGAGGGTGCTGCTGCTCCCCCACTGATGTCTGATCCTGTAGGAACAGTTTATCTGTAGTGTGCGTATGTTTTTCGCGGCCGCCGAGGCCCAAACATACCATCGTCTTGTTGTAAAGCTGCGTTTCTTTTCCCCTTGTTTCGAGTATCAGGACTTATTTGTCGGTAACAAAATTGTTTGTCCGAGCGAGAGTTACTTTTCACGGAAGGTGATGAGTGAGGTATCCGTATCCCGGAGGCGTAGAAGTCCCTCGGCTCGGTCGGCCTTGCCGCTTACGTGTACTCTTACTCGTCCGTAGGATTCTGCTATCGATATAGTCGAGAAGGCACGAAAAATCATTTCGGCAGAAAAGTTTTCGAACGTTAAGACTTGTTCGGTCAGAGGAATCGCTTATCCGAGCGTGAGTTACTTATCGCAGAAGGTGATGAGTGAGGTATCCGTATCCCGGAGGCGTAGGAGTCCCTCGGCTCGGTCGGCCTTGCCTGCTTACGTGTACTCCGTCGTTTTCAGGATCCCACTTTCGAAGTAGTCGAAAAGCACGAAAGATGTTCTGGCAGAAAGATTTTTTCCGAGGAAAATTTTGACGCAGAGAGGGTGTCCCCCTTCTAGCCCCTGAGGGAGGGCCGGGCTTTGCCGAGGCAAGGCTGACCCTTTCTTGATGGTTAGACTTTATTTGTGTATGTAAACGAGGCGTATGAACGACTTGAAAACATCTTAAGGGTAGAAGCGGCGTAGCTGTCGGATGTTCCAAGCGTTGCTGTAGACCTCGCCTTGACCGGTGGCCAGCTTGTACGTTCCGGGCTTCAAAATCTTGGCGATGATGAACGGCCCTTCCCAGGGAGGCGTGAGCTTGTCACGCCCTCGGTCGTCTTGTCGTAGCCGAAGCACCAAGTCGCCCACCCGGAGGTCTCGGGACCGAACCCCTCGGGCGTGGTAGCGTCGCAGGGACTGCTGATACATCGCCGAGTGTAGTAAGGACATGTCCCGAGCCTCTTCCAGCTGGTCCAGTGAGTCTTCTCGGTTGGTTCGATTGCTTCGGTCGTCGTACGCCCTCGTCCTCGGGGAACCGTATTCTAAGTCTGTGGGCAGGATAGCCTTGGCCCCATAGACTAGAAAGAATGGCGTGAAGCCCGTGGCTCGGCTTGGCGTTGTTCTCAGACTCCAGACCACCGAGGGGAGTTCTTTCATCCATCGCCTGCCGAACTTGTTGAGGTCGTTATAGATCCACGGCTTGAGTCCTTGCAGAATCATGCCGTTGGCACGCTCTACCTGCCCATTCGTCATGGGGTGGGCTACGGCGGCCCAGTCCACCCGGATGTGGTGATCCTCGCAGAAGTCCAGGAACTTTCTGCCGGTGAACTGGGTGCCATTGTCGGTGATGATGGAGTTCGGGACCCCGAAGCGATGGATGATGTTGGTGAAGAATGCCACCGCCTGTTCGGACCTGATGCTGTTTAGGGGTCTGACCTCGATCCACTTGGAGAATTTGTCGATGGCGACCAACAAGTGCGTGTAGCCCCCGGGTGCCTTCTGCAAGGGACCGACAAGGTCTAGACCCCACACAGCAAACGGTCAGGTGATGGGTATCATTTGCAGAGCCTGAGCGGGCAGGTGGATCTGCTTTGCGTAGAATTGACACCCTTGGCAGGTGTGTACAATCCTAGTGGCGTCGGCCACCGCGGTTGGCCAGTAGAAACCCTGTCGGAAGGCGTTTCCAACAAGGGCTCGAGGTGTTGCGTGGTGACTGTAAGCCCCCGAGTGTATTTCTTGTAATAACTCCTGACCTTCGGCGATGGATATGCATCGCTGGAGGATGCCTGAGGGGCTGCGGTGGTAGAGCTCCTTTCCGTCACCCATCAAGACGAACGACTTGGCGCGCCGCGCCAGTCGCCGAGCTTCGGCTCTGTCGAGGGGTAGCTCTCCTCGGTGGAGATATTGCAGGTACGGGGTCTGCCAGTTTTGATCAGGCGTGACCCCATTCCGCTCTTCCTCGACGCGCAGTGCCTCACCCTCGGGGGCCGAGGGTGCCTCGGGCTCAGCCGAGGATGCCTCAGGCTGAGCCGAGGGCGCCTCGGGCTCGGGCTCGGGCGTGTCGTCGGTCTTGACTGAGGGTTGATGTAGGTCTCGGGAGAAGACGTCTGGAGGGACCGTTGTGCGCCCCGAGGCTATCTTAGCTAGCTCGTCCGTAGTCTCGTTGTATCGTTGGGCGATGTGGTTGAGCTCGAGCCCGTAGAACTTGTCCTCCAGGTGCCGAACCTCATCGCAGTAGGCTTTCATCTTTGGGTCGCGGCAGTGGGAGCTCTTCATGACTTGGTCGATGACAAGCTACGAGTCGCCACGAGCGTCAAGGCGTCGGACCCCTAGCTCAATGGTGATATGCAACCCGTTTACCAGAGCCTCGTACTCGGCCACGTTGTTGGACGTCGGGAAATGGAGGCGCAGCACATAGCGGAGGTGCTTCCCGAGGGGCGAGATGAAGAGCAGGCCCGCGCCCGCTCCTGTTTTCATCAACGACCCATCGAAAAACATGGTCCAGAGTTCCGGTTGGATCGGAGCTGCTGGAAGCTGGGTGTCGACCCATTCAGCCACAAAGTCCGCCAAGACTTGGGACTTGATGGCCTTCCGAGAGGCGAATGAGATTGTCTCGCCCATGATCTCCACCACCCACTTTGCAATCCTACCCGAGGCCTCCCGGCATTGGATGATCTCCCCCAGGGGGAAGGATGACACCACAGTCACCGGATGAGACTCGAAGTAGTGTCGCAACTTTCGCCGTGTCAGAATTACCGCGTACTGATGAACTAGACCAGCCTCTGGACGGGCAATGCGTGCCCCTCTTCTCGTCTCTCGACCACGATCGCGGCGCTGACCACCTAAGTGGTAGCGGCAATATAGACCAAGAGGGCTTCTCCGGCAGCGGGGGGCACCAAGATGGGCGCGCTTGTAAGGAGCGCCTTCAGGTTCCCGAGGGCTTCCTTGGCCTTGGGGGTCCAAGTGAAGCGCTCGGTCTTCCTTAAGAGGTGGTACAGAGGTAGGCCTCTTTCGCCAAGGTGCGAGATGAAACGGCTCAGAGCCGCAAGGCATCCCATGACCCTCTGTACTCCTTTTAAGCCCTTGATGGGCCCCATGTTGGTGATGGCTGCGATTTTCTCCGGGTTGGCCTCGATACCCCGCTCGGAGACGATGAACCCCAGGAGCATGCCTCGGGGGACTCCGAAGACACACTTCTCAGGATTGAGTTTTACGCCTTTCGCCTTGAGACACCGGAATGTCGTTTCAAGGTCGGAGAGGAGGTCGGAGGCTTTCCTCGTCTTGACTACGATGTCATCGATGTAAGCCTCGACCGTTCGACCAATGTGTTCTCCGAACACGTGGTTCATGCACCTTTGGTATGTCGCACCCGCATTCCTCAAACTGAATGACATAGTAACGTAGCAGTACATGCCAAAGGGTGTGATGAAAGAAGTCGCGAGCTGGTCGGACTCTTTCATCCTGATTTGGTGATACCCTGAGTAGGCATCGAGGAAAGACAGGGTTTCGCACCCAGCAGTGGAATCCATGATTTGATCGATGCGAGGCAGAGGGTAGGGAACCTTCGGACATGCTTTGTTTAGACTAGTGTAGTCTACACACATCCGCCATTTCCCTTCTTTCTTTCTCACAAGCACAGGGTTGGCAAGCCATTCGGGATGGAATACCTCTTTGAGGAACCCTGCAGCCATCAGCTTGTGGATCTCCTCGCCTATGGCTCTGCGATTTTCTTCGTCGAATCAGCGTAGAGGCTGCTTCACGGGTCGGGCTCCAGCTCGGATATCCAGCAAGTGCTCGGCGACATCCCTCGGTATGCCAGGCATGTCCGAGGGACTCCACGCAAAAACTTCGGCGTTCGCGCGGAGAAAGTTGACGAGCACTACTTCTTATTTGGGGTCGAGCCCGGAGCCGATCTGGATCTGCTTGGAGGCGTCTTTGCTGGGGTTGAGAGGGACGGACTTAACCGTCTCAGCTGGCTCGAAGTTGCCGGCGTGGCGCTTCGCATCTGGCGCCTCCTTGGAGAGGCTCCCTAGGTCGGCGATGAGGGCCTCGGATTCGGCGAGGGCCTCGGCGTACTCCACGCACTCCACGTCGCATGGTCTCCCCAGCACTGCGTGGTAGGTTCCTCGAAACCCGACCACCTCGAACTTGAGGGTTTCCTTTCGGAAGTTGGAGGGAGTCCCGATGCAGACGGACAGATCGAGTTGCCCGAGGGGTTGGACGCGTTTCCCGGGGATGATCCCATGAAAGGGCGCTGCGCCGGCCCGGATCGAGGATAGATCGATCTGCAGGAGCCCGAGGGTCTTGGCGTAGATGATGTTGAGGCTGCTGCCTCCGTCCATGAGGAACTTGGTGAGCCTGACATTGCCGATGATGGGATTGACAACGAGCGGGTACTTTCCTGGGCTCGGCACGCGGTCGGGGTGGTCGCCCTGGTCGAAGGTGATAGGCTTGTCGGACCAGTCTAGGTAGACTGGCGCTGCCACCTTTACCGAGCAGACCTCCGGCGCTCTTGCTTGCGGTGCCGAGCTGAGGCGTTCGCCACTTGCCCACCGTAGATCATGAAGCAATCGTGGACCTCGGGGAACTCCTCTGCCTTGTGATCCTCCTTCTTGTCGTTGTTGTGGGCTCTGCCACCTTCCGCCGGTGGCCCGGCCTTGTGGAAGTAGCGCCGAAGCATGACGCACTCGTCAAGGGTGTGCTTGACGTGACCCTGATGATAGGGGCACAACTCCTTTAGCATCTTGTCGAACAGGTTGGCGCCTCCAGGAGGCTTCCGAGGGTTCCTGTGCTCGGCGGCGGCGACAAGGTCTGCATCGGCGGCGTCGTGTTTCGCTTGCGACTTCTTCTTGCCCTTCTTCCTCGCGCCGCGCTGAGCGGACGCCTCGGGGACGTCCTCCGGCTGGCGCCCCTGAGGCTGCTTGTCCTTTCAGAAGATGGCCTCGACCGCCTCCTGGCCAGAGGCGAACTTGGTGGTGATGTCCATCAGCTCGCTCGCCTTGGTGGGAGTCTTGCGACCCAGCTTGCTCACCAGGTCGCGGCAAGTGGTGCCGGCGAGGAACGTGCCGATGACATCCGAGTCGGTGATGTTGGGCAGCTCAGTGCGCTGCTTCGAAAATCGCCGGATGTAGTCCCGGAGGGATTCTCCCGGCTGCTGGCGGCAGCTTCGGAGATCCCAGGAGTTCCTAGGGCGCACGTATGTGCCCTGGAAGTTGCTGGCGAAAGCTTTGACCAGGTCGTCCCAGTTGGAGATCTGCGCAGGAGGCAGATGCTCCAACCAGGCTCGGGCGGTGTCGGAGAGGAACAGGGGAAGGTTGCGGATGATGAGGTTGTCATCGTCCGTTCCACCCAGCTGGTAGGCCAGCCGGTAGTCCGCGAGCCACAGTTCCGGCTTCGACTCCCTCGAGTACTTGGTGATGGTAGTCGAGGTTTAGAACCGGGTCGGGAACGGCGCCCGTCGTATGGCCCGGCTGAAAGCTTGCGGACTGGGTGGTTCAGGCTAGGGGCTCCGATCCTCCCCGCTGTCGTAGCGTCCCCCACGTCTAGGGTGGTAGCCTCGGCGCTCCTTCTCGTCAAGGTGGGCTCGACGGCCGCGGTGGTGGTGCTCGTTGCCGAGGCGACCCGGGGCCGCAGGTGCCGCGTTCTGCGTGCGCCCGGTGTAGACCGAGGCTTCCCGCATGAATCAGGAAGTCGCGGCACGATGCTCTGGGGGGTACCCTTGCCTTCGGAAGGCAGAGCTTTTGACCCGTCGGACCATGGCATCTTCCAGGAGATTCTTGAGCTCTCCCTGGATACGCCGCCCCTCGGTGGTGGATGGTTCCGACATCGCTCAGAATAGTATCGCGGCTGCAGCCAGGTTCTGGCCGACCCCACTGGAAGCCGGGGGCAGCCTTGCCCTCGCATCGTCGGCGATGCGGTGCTGGACATCCTGGGCCAGATGACGCGCTTCTCCGGCCGGTGCTCGGCCTGCCCACTCCTACCCGATATTTTGCCAAAGCTGCACAAGTTGTCCTGCTTCCTCGTCGAGCATGGCCTGTACCTCGCGGATTTGCTCGAGCTATGCGTCCTGACCCCCCGTAGGGACTGGGACCATAGCTAGCTCCCGAAGGATGTCAACGCGAGGCGCAGGCCTAGGGGGATCACCGTTCTCCGGCATACCAAGATGGTTGCCTTCGTCGAGACCCCCTAGATCGACGTGGAAGCATTCGCGACTTGGGCCATAGTCCTCGTCGTCGAGGCTGTGGCTGCTATCGGAGCAATCCGAGAGGCAGTAGTCACTTGCGGCCATGAAGTCCCGCATGGCACTGGGGTTATCGAGACCGGAGAAATCCCAACCAGAGTCGGGCTCGTCATCTTCCTCGGAACCCAAGGGCCCGTAGGTCGAGACGGCCGTCAGTTGGTCCCAGGTTGACCGCATATGATACCCCGGAGGGTTTGGATGTGCCTTTATGAAAGCGTCCACCGAAGCAGGGTCGCTTGGTGGGTCGCAGCTGAATCTAAAAGGCATGGGATGGGAAACGAACGGTACCTCTTGATCGACGGGTGGTGACGAAGTCGCGTCAGGGACGGACTGCACCGTTGTCTCAGGTACGAGGCTAACGCCTAGCAAGTCCTTCGCGAGCGTGCTGGCGTCGTTCGTCTACTTGGGGTTGGCGTGTTGCGGGGAAACAGCGCTCGTCTTCGTCTCAGACGCGAGGTCAATGCCCGACGTATCCCCCATTGAGGCACCGACGCCGTCGACTCGCTCAACAGCCGACGAGGTGCCGCCTCCTGCTTGGCCATGCCTGCCCCGTCTCCTCCTCCGTCGGCGGGGAAGGTGACGGGACAGACCCGGATCTCGCTCTTCCGCCACGTGGGGAAGACATCGTCGATTCCGCCGCCGGCGGGCGGGCTGACGGCCGCCATTGTCGTTGTCGCACGGCGGAGGAAGGAGTATCATGTCGTAGCTGCCGTCGAGGGACATGAACTCAAGACTCCCGAAATGGAGCATTGTCCCAGGTTGAAGAGGTTGCTGGAGACTACCCATCTGGAGCTTGACGGGAAGCTGTTCGTCAACACGCAGCAGGCCCCTACCTGGCGCGCCAACTGTCGGCGTTTCGACCCCGGGGGGTCCCTGGACCGATGAGTAAATTGTCTCTGCGTGTCCCAGCCCAGATGGGTCGGTGCGAGACGGAACACAAAGGGGGGAAAAACAGCAAAGGGGAACCCGCGGCCTTCGTGTTGTCCTGTGCCCAGGTCGGGTGCGCTTGCAGTAGGGGTTACAAGCGTTCGCGTGGGAGAGAGAGAGAGAGCCTTGTGCGCCAGCCCGTTCTCCCGCGCGGCCAACCTTCTCGTACGAGAGCCCTGGACCTTCCTTTTATAGACATAACGAGAGGGCCCAGGTGTACAATGGGGGTGTAGCAATGTGATAACGTGTCTAGCAGAGAGGAGCCAGAGCCCTAAGTACATGCCATCGTGGCTGTCGGAGAGGTTTTGATGCCCTGTTCATGTGATGTTGTGGTCGTCGGAGGAGCGCTTGAGCCCCGTGGAAGTACAGCTATCGAGGCTGTCAGATCCTTGCTGACGTCTCCTTGCTTCCGTAAGGGGCTGAGAGCCGCCGTCGTCATGGAGCACGCGGGGTGCCACCATTACTTGTTTACCGGGGCGAGCCAGATGGGACGCCGGTCTTGTTCCCCGTAGCCTGAGCTAGCTAGGGGTAGGGTAATGATGGCCCCCCTGTGACGTGGTCGATCCGAGCCCAAGGTCGGGCGAGGCGGTGACTCCTCCGAGGTCGAGGTTGAGTCCGAGCCCTAGGGTCGGGCAAGGCGGAGTCCGTCTTCCGAGGTCGAGGCTGAGTCCGAGCCCTGGGATCGGGCGAGGCGGAGTCTGTCTTCCGAGGTCGAGGCTGAGTCCGAGCCCTGGGGTCGGGCGAGGCGGAGTCCGTCTTCCGAGGTTGAGGCTGAGTCCGAGCCCTGGGGTCGGGCGAGGCAGAGTTTGTCGTCCGGCGTCGAGGTTGAGCCCGAGCCCTGGGGTCTGGCGAGGTGGAGCTTCCTATGGCGCCCGAGGCTAGACTTAGCTGCTGTCAGCCTCACTCTGTCTAGTGGCACAGCAGTCGGATCGGGGCAGGCGGCGTTGTTTTCCTGTCAGGTCGGTTAGTGGAGCGGCGAAGTGACTGCAGTCACTTCGGCTCTGTCGACTGAGGAGCGTGCGTCAGGATCAGGTGTTAGACGATCCTTGCATTGAATGCTCCTGCGATACGGTCGGTTGGCGTAGCGATCCAGCCAAGGTTGCTTCTCCGCGAAGCCTGCCCGAGCTGGGCCTCGGGCGAGTCGAGGGTGCGACCACTGCTTGAGGAGACCCTCGGGCGAGGCATAAATCTGCCTTGGTCTACTGTTCCTGCCCGAGGCTAGGCTCGGGCGTGACGAGATCGTGTCTCTCAGGTGGACGGAGCCTTGACCGGAATCGCGCCCATGAGGCCTTTGCAGCTTTGTGCTGATGGGGGTTACCAGCTGAGATTTAGGAGTCTTGGGGGTACCCCAATTATGGTCCCCGACAGGGTTTTTCTTTTCTTTTTATTTTGTATTTTCTGTTTTGTTTTCTATTTCTTTTGTTTTCAGTTTTCAAATTCACATAAAAATCGAAACTCTGAATTTATGTTCAAATGCAACAATCCAAATTATCGGCATGAATGCAAAGTATATATTTTTATATATTTATATTAATTATTTTATTCCTTTGTTTAGGCAAAGGCCCAAAATATGACATGCACATGTTTTATTTCATTTTAGGAACATATAACTTTTGAGTATGTGATCAAATTTCAAGTTAACTAAAAAATATCCATTTCCTTACTTATTTAGGGGAAAATAATGTATTCTCTTTTACCAAGAGTCACATCATCTTGAATATATTTTTATTTAAGAGCATTCTTTAAATTTCATGAGGAGAATAAATTATCCTACTAGATTGAAGATATTTCTATTTTATCTTATGTTTACTCGATTTCTTAGTATTACTTCCTATAAAATACATAGAAGGAATACCTGAATTCTTAACTCATTTTTAGGGTTTACAAATCCTACCCCCTTAAAAATAATCTCGTCCTCGAGATTAGTAAGAAAGGGATGTAGCAGGTTTGTTGTGATTTAGCTTCTAGTTTCATTTGGTTAAAACTTAGAAAGTTTTTTTAAGTCCTTAACATTGACTAGAGGTGATTAGGAAAGAAAAAGTATCTTTTATGTTTGGTCATGTAATAGGCATGATAAAAGATAGTTAAAGCAAAGGTAGGTTGGGGTACGAAAGGTTAGTGCAAGGAAAGACTCCATTCTAGATAGTTAAGCTCGATTCCCTTGGAGATGTGGTCTAACTCTCATCCTTTATTGAGGAGGCTGATCTTCTCCTCCTAGGCCTTGATGTCTTCATCTAAGCTAGGTTCATATGGCTATGACCGCTTGTAGGTAAGAACATATAATTAATAGGTATATGGCATAGGATGAGTGTTCTATGGCAAAATCGGGCCTAGTTGCTTCATTAGGTTGGCTGGATAAATAATACCGATCATTAGGAACACGTAGGTTAGGTTGGTGGGTTAGAATCTTTTATGTGAAATAGATAGTTTTGGCAACCTATCAAGAATATGCAGGTTAGGTTATTTGTGTATTGACCGAGTTGATCTAAGGCATCAATATAAGCTAAAACATGTTTATAGGAGTAGGTTCTAGTTTATTTCACTAGGATTAACTAACCTGTTAAGGAACTTACTTTAGATTGGCTCAACCTAAGGTTATACTTGGTTAGGTTTGATCGACCTATCATATCTAGAATTGATATGACTAGTCTAGACTAGATAAGATCTAATTAATTTGGATTAGATCCTAGTTGTTACTCTAGGATGGAATAAGCAAAGTGGTTAAGATAAGATAGGATCAAATCTTTCAAGATAAGATGGAGCTATTAAGATAGTTTTATATTATTTTTTAATGGGGATTAATCTTAGTTGATTAGTTATTTTCGAATACATATTTCGAATAGTTTTTTTATGCCTATGATTAGGACTCCTATTACTTAGGGACAATTTAGGTACATGATTCCAAGGTGTGAAATCCACTTTTGCTCTTAGAAGAGAAAAGGTAAGAGTAATCAGAGTAAAGCAACAATATATGAGAAAATATTAAGGAAAGTTTAGAAAGAATCATAGTAGCAAAGGTAAGTAGGTAAATGTTTGTCCAATTCAATCTAGGTTACGTCCTACAGTCAACATTCCTCTTATACCACTTCTATCACACACAGATTTACGGGCCAAACCTGGGCGTGAATCAAATGTGTGCTGGGATCAAGTCTCACATATGATGACTCATGGTACATAAACGAATGTCACATCTTTACTATATAATGGAGTTCCGTACAAAATAAATAATTACATCATACGAAGACAACGATCTAGCAACTAAGGTTGACTAGGAGATGATGGCCTAGACCTCTCACGAACTCATCGCGACATCCTTCATGCTCCTCATCCTGCGGTACCTGTCCCTGACCTGGGGGTGTGAGTACAGGAAGGGTGAGCTCACATACTTTCATCGCTCAACAAGTTGTGGAGAATAATGTGCATGAGCTCACTGGTGGGGGCTCATATGAAGTGTAAGGCTTACCAAAGGAGATGTTAAAGCTGAGCATTGCTTTTAAAGTTGGTCAAAGTTTTATTAGCAGTTACTAAGTATAAGTAGATACCAACCCAAATAAGTAAGAGATCACAATTAATAATAACACCCACAATGCAATGCATATGACAAATTGAGTTTAGTTCCATAAATTACTCATGTGAGGGTCCAAGCTGCTCATGACCGTGAGCACAGTTGATATACCAGTTTTACACTCTGTAGAGGTTGCGCATCTTTACCCACAAGACGTGTTTTCCGATTAGCCAGGGTTAGCTAGACCCTTAGACACTTCCAAGGTGAATGGCTAGGGATCCACTGCGAGGCTTTCCAATGTTCCACTAGTTCAAGAAAACCCACTATGGTTTCAGGAAGAAGGAAGCATAGGAATCCCTCGTCTGAAATGCCATCACAATAGTTCGACCCGAGAACCTCCCTATACTCTGTAGCGATGCCTCCCCACTTGCCCCTTTCGGGTAAGGTAATCTCTCTCTAGCTTTCCTAATTACTTGGCCAAGGGCGTCCCATTCCACCCTTGTGGTAGCATTGTTTTACCGGGTGTCGCTCCATGCTCCAATTAACATAATGATCTTATCATGAACAATAATTTAAACAATAGCAGAATTGGAACATGATCATAATATAACATTAATTTCCCAAAACCAGGTAGAGCAATAGCAAATCTACCCAATAATTCATTTGTTTGCAAGGTGTGGTATAAACAATACTGGGGAAACCTATTAGGTCCCATCAAATAACCTAGCATGTCACCGTGATTAACAGGAACATTATTAGGTAAAGAGAAAAGTGATCAAGGGCACAACTTGCCTTATACTTGAGATTCCAGATACCAAGTTGGTCTTCAGATTATAGTCACCTTTCTTCTAAGCATAGCAATACTTACAATCAAGCAAATAATGGGTATGGTAACATTACACCAAAGCATATGAACAAACAACGTAATAATATTCTACGCGCTACTACGAGATCATGGGTTCAAGAATGTAACACCCTGAATTTGGGGGTATAAAATTTCTTCTCTAAATGCCTACCAAATTCAGGTGTTACCTCTTGTCTCCCTCTCTAAGACTTCCTCTCTCCACCTTTTGTTTAGAGTTAAGTTAATTAGGTTAGGGATTAATTATTGATTCTTGTCAAAACTTTTGTGGGTCATGAAATGTTGCATCATGCTGAACCTAAATTATTCTTTGATTTGATGCACATGCTTGAATTATTTGAATTTTAGTTTGTGTTTGAATTTGAATTGAGTTCAATAGAGAACATAAAAAGAAAAGCAATTAGAAATTTGGAGAAAAAGAGAAAACCAACTTTGGCCCAGTTCAGCCCAACCCAGCCCTGTGGGGCCGCCCACACGCGCCCGCTCCGCTTGACAGCGACATTTCTCACGCCCGCGCGCTCTCTCCTCTTCCCTCTGCCATCTGGGCCCCGTGTGTCGGCGCCGTCCCTCGCGCGTCCGCGCGCTTGCATGCTCTCTGCTCAGCGGGCCCCACCTTTCGGCGCCTCTGCCCGTTGCAACAACCGCACGCCTTTGTCACCGTCTTACGGGACCTGCTTGTCAGTCCCCTCCCTCCTCTAACCTCCAGTCTACGCGCTCGCCATGGTCGCGTCCACGTCCGCGTGATTTCCGGGCACTACCCACGCGCCCGACCCCTACTCAAACCCCCTCCCGCCCGCTTTGCCGTTTCCCCCACTCGTAGACAGCTCCTAGCCCGCCCTCGCTCGTGCGCTGTCACTTGCCCAAGCTCGGAGGACCGCCACCGTTCACCGTGTTCGCGTGCTCGTTCTGCTGCCACCGTTGAGGCCTCGCCATGCCCATTGCCTCGGTGAGTTTTGCCTCGGTGTCCGCAACTCGAGACGCGCCTCAATTTACCCTCTCCCTCTCTGGTTCTCTCTGCCCATGCTCACTAGAGCTTCCCCGTGCAGCCGGAGAGCCACCGCCGTCGACTCAAGCCCTCGTCATGTCCCTGTCGCCGCTCAAGGGTCCAGGAATCTCCTCTTAAGGTAACCAACCTTCCTCGCCCCTAATTTGTCCTTTCTCTGTTCTCGGTTGGGCACGATTTCTCGCTAGAGTAAAGTCGCGCCACCGCCGAGCCACCCCGCCGTGGACAGTTTTCCTCCGGTGCCTCTGCGTCGTTGTTGTGCCCATGACCGTGTTCGCCACGTCCCTCGAACCTCCCTGAGCAATTCCTGGTGCCCCAGGGGCCCCAGCGCTCCCACCCTCGTCTCCGGTGGGCCTCCGCCGTGGACGCGAGCGGCGCCACTGCTAGCGGCCAGGAGACCATGCCCGTGATGGCCGTTAGATCCCAGGCATTTGTCTAAGATCGGATGCCCTAGATCTAATCAAACCAAACCTAATCCCGATCGCCCGCTTGAGATCCGACCGCTCAGATTTCCCCCTCATGCGCGCCCCTGCCGCTGGACCGGGCCTGTTAGCCCCATTAACCATAGGCCACCACCTTCCCTGACCCACTGGTTAGCCGCGTGCATGCGCCCGCACCCTCGCCCGCGGGATCTATTCTCGGCTGTTGATCTGAGATCTGATGGCCGAAATAGCCCGATACCCTTTCGTGTGTAGTTTTGTTAAAGAGACCCATGGTTTTATGAAAATCAACCCGTTGTCCCTCAGTTTCGCGAGCAGGCCCCTGTAGTCTTGCAGAGATAACCCTAGACTTCTATTTAATCATAGAATTGGACCTAATTTAGGGTTTTAAATTCCAAAACTTATTTTGTAACACTATAAAAACCATCAACTAAAATAATACGTTTAAGATTATTAATGATAATTAGGGTAATAAATTTTCTTTCTAATGTTCGATTTTTGTTTTGCATCTAGAATAATTTTTGGTTTTATTCATGTTTGATTTTGGATGTTTAGTAGAAATTTTCTTCTTAATGAAAATCCAATTAAATAATATAATAACTATTGGTCCAAAAATAAATATTTTAGTTATAAATAATTTTGGTATAATTATTATGAATTTGTTTAGAATTTTTAAAGTATATTTATTTACATTTTGAAATAGAAAAGAAAAAAAAGAAAATTTCGAAACCCTAACCCTAGCCGGCCCAGCCAGGGCCCATTTAACCAAGCCGCCGCCACCCCAAAACCCCCTCCCCTCCTCTCACTAGCAGGTGGGCCCCACCGACCCCTTCTCCCTCCACTACCTCTCCTTCCTCAACCGAGCAGCCGCCAGGGCGCACGCGCGCTGCACGCCACCACGCCCAGCCGACCGAGCACCGCCCCGACCCGGTCGCCCGCGCCCTGCTTCGACGACCGCGACTCCTCGGCTCGGGTGTAATTGGAGCACTCGAACCTGTGGTCGTTTCCCCTTTCTTCCTCCCCATTTCCTCCCCATTACAGAGGCCACCATTGATGGCCAGCAATGGCGCCATGGCTGGCCGTTTCTCCCTCTCCCTGGCTCTTCTCTCCCCTCCCTCTCTCTATAAAAGTCGAGGCCACGCCCATGGAGCTCTCCCTCCCCCACCCGAGCTCCCTCACTCCCTCCTCGTTCTCTCTCTCACCGCCGCGCCGAGCTCGGACCGTCCGCCGGAGCCACGCCCGCGTCGTGCCCTAGTCGCGTCGAACGCCGCCGAGCCTCTCCATCGTCGTTGATCCGTCCTAGTCGTGCCTTATCGTTCACCCTGTCCCTGAGCGCTCGTTCCCCTCTACCCGACGCCGAGTCCCTCGCTGCGCACAAGCGAGAACCCAAGGTAGAAGAAAGCGATTTTTGCATTTTGGCCCCTGCGTGTAAATAAATTTAATTTTGAGATTTTCAGTTGAGAAAAGAGACTCCGATGTATACGTATAGCCGAAATCGAACCCCGTAATATTATTTCGGATATGTGCATGATTTTATAATTTTAAAAATGAATACTATCACTATTCAGTGCCCAGTGATTTTCATACTAGAGAACGTTTACAAATTTAACTTTGCTTTAGTGTATGTGGAACGATAATTGTAGTAGTATTTGTTAGTGTAAATTTATTGATATGAAGAGTAGAAGAAAATACTAGATCACGTGTTTTCGGACCGATGAAAATAGATTTTTCTAAGTCAAAATACATGTGTTCATAAGTATAGCACTTAATTTCTTAGAATTAGTAAAATATTTGTTTATGTCAAAATAACCATGTTTATGTTATTAAAAGTCCAATTCGTGATTTATACTGATTCTTAGAATATTAATGTTAGAAGAATCATAAATAAACCATTCTTAGCTATATGCATAATTTTTATTTAGAAATAAAAGGGATAAAACTTAAAAGTCTATTATTAGTAATAAAGAAAACAATTGGTAATTATTTTCCATAAAGATTGTTAATATATGTTTATTTATATTTTACTAGATAGAACTACTGACAAAATCACTAACTCATACTTTTTCACCAATAATGACTCGCGATAGTAGTTATAATGAATTAATAAGTATTTACGGTTTAAGACGTATTTATGTGTATAAATGTGTGATGTATGAATGTGTATGTAATAGTGAATGATTATCCCTGTAATGGTGTATGTTTATTTATTTGGCATACGTATTCTTTTGTATGTACGATACGCAAATCGATGCTAGAAGTGGACTGTAAGGTAGACGAACCAAACTCGTTCGAGGACGACCCACAAGAAACTTTCGAGCAAGGCAAGTGGATTCTCCCTCTGCATATTCTATTTGTACCCAATTAATGCATATAATAATATTGACTTTTTGGATATATTGCATAATTTGATGGGATTTGCCTAATTAAGGATTTCCTAGATACCAAATGTATTCCTTGATTACCCTGGGAAAATACTATGCTTTGCAAATTTGTGCTACCGCTCAACTTGATAATTTTGATGTCACTCATTATTGATATTAATGTTCCGGAAATGAAATTGGTATTATGGTGTTAACCCGATGGTCAAACAAGATTATTTCATATTAATTGGAACATGGAGTGACCACTAGGATAACAGTGCAACCACGAGTGCTATCATGGCTCTGGGTTTGGTAATTATCTTTATATGCTTAGTACCTAGCAACCTTACCTGAAGTATGGGCAAGAGGGGGAGTGGCAATGGTGGCAGCTCATGTTAACATGGGGACGTATTCTTGGCTAAGGTACCTCGCCCAAAGGGCCTCCACACCGACTTGGAAACCTTAGCGGGTTGCTTTGTATTAAGTGTATTCTGTGAAAACCTCATAGTGGATCCCTAGCCATTCACCTTGGCAGTGTTTAAGGGTCCATACAACCCAAGTCTAGATGGGATACACGGCTTGTGGATAAAGTTGTACCACCTCTGTAGAGTGTAAAATTGATATATCAGTCGTGCTCACGGTTAAGAGCAACCTAGACCTTCACATGATAATTGAACTTAAAGATGGACAATAAATCGAGAACTGATGATCTGCCAATGGTTTGCTTAAGTGGTTTCACTTAAGTGTTTTTGATATACTCTTATACCTTTGTTTAAATGGGATACTAGTGATACACACTTATTAGTAAGACAAGTGTTGCTAATAAAATATTGACCAACTAAAATGCTTACCGCTTAACCTTAGTCTTACCTTATTAAACTTGCATTAATTTTCCCCCACTCGCTGAGCCCCGACCATAAGTGAGATCACCCTTGCTAATATTTTGATCAGAGGGTGATGAAGAAGACCTTGATGGAGATTTCGATGAATACTGAGTCTAAGGATGCGCCGGTCATCTTTCTGTGGGAGATTACACATGTTATTTCCGCTTTACTTTGATGATACTGGTTAAGATACTTATGTCTGGATGATGTAATAAATTTACTCTACTCTCTTTACGCCTTTATGCATTGTCTTTTGATATATTACACTTGTGACGTCAACATATGTGTGGAAAATGGATCTTGGCACACATATGCTATACATTCGTTTTTGCCCCCCAGAACCGGGTGTGACAGAAGTGGTATCAAAGCTATGGTGACCCTAGGTCATTAGAGTAGTTAGAAATGGAAAACCTAGTTTGTTCAAAACTTGCTAATTTCATTCTTATAAAATTATTTTAATGGCCTTACCTCTTTAAAAAAATTCAACTGAGTTGACATTTTCTCTTATAGATGGTTCATACCCTTCAAACCACCCGAGTCAACACCAACTACACCCCTCCACCATGGCAAGTTCCTGTCTACCCTTTGGTAGTTGAGGAAATTCCTGTGGATCTCCCTTGCATTCGAGTGGAGCATGGAGTCATCTTGGAGGATAGCTCAGAAGAACTTCTGCCGATGCCCACCTCGTTGGCATTGTCACTGGCCTTCGCAGCTAGATCATCAACCTCAGCACCGCCTACACCAACAATTCAAGCTCCTACACTCGGAGGCGACGACCCAGACGACTCTGGGACGATGATGAAGATGACGACAACGAAGAAGATGACGAGGAGAACGTCAACAAAGAGGCCAACAATGTTCAGCAAGACTACTTCATGG
The DNA here is from genome assembly GCF_902167145.1 of Zea mays. Classification (NCBI taxonomy): domain Eukaryota; kingdom Viridiplantae; phylum Streptophyta; class Magnoliopsida; order Poales; family Poaceae; genus Zea; species Zea mays. Next base: position 117,182,541 of record NC_050096.1, read on the forward strand.
GGTTTGGGCCTGTCACCAAATATTACACATCAATGTTCGAGATAGGGCACTTCCCCAACCTGCTGTAAGACGTACTGCATGTGTTAGGAACCTACGTCCGACTCTTGTACGAAACAAGGCGAGTGTGCGAGCCTCCCCGAGCTTGCTACTACATCACTCGCATCCACGTCAGGGTGATGGATGCAGGGGATAAGGGGGTTCAGGATTCTATCATCTCATGAGTCCCTGACACCGCTATCCACCTACGCTGCTTCGGTCACGATGCTGCTAGGCGGACTCTATGGTCTCTTAGCCACACCTACCGGCAGCAGCTGCATGACACGAAGTTCAGGCATCTTCCTCTACGTCTGAGTGGAGGTAGCCAGACCAGTATTGTTCCAGGTGGAGTTGGAGAAGATCGCCTCAACACTCTAGATGGTGTAGTGGCAGGTCTTAACACAGACCTGGACAGTGCCACCCCGGATCTCTCTAGGGTGCACTTGGAGCTGGAGGATACCCACGCTAGGATTGCAGCCCTGGAAGCTCAACTTCAAGGATGGGATCCCCCTGAAGCCCAAGTCCCCGCCATGGCGTTGTCCCCTCCCCGCAAGAGGATTCGCTATGGGGAGCCCGGATCCATCACTAGGCTGCTTTAAATTTTTAAGTTATAATTGTAATAAGATAGTTTTCGCTCTAGACGATGAACACTCTTTTCTAATTTATGCTTATAATAATAACAACCATGTGATGGTGTTGGCTGCAATGTTTGATTTGGATTTTTGATTGAGTGCAATGGTCTTATGGAATGATGGCCATAAGAGCATATAAAAAAACTTAACTTTAACAATAAGCTATTCCCCTCTAAAATCTTTCTTACTCCTCACTCCTCTGAGAATTTCACTTTCTAACCAACCAGATGGTGAACGCTCGCTCAGGTCCAAGGAACAACAGGAACCAGCGTGGTCAACAGTTACCACCACCACCACCGAACCCCAATATGGAGCAGTTTATCGTAGCTCAAATGCAGCTTCTGCAGGGACTCACTGCATCTGTGCAACAAATCCAGCAAAACCAACAGAACCAATAGAACCAGCAACAACAGTAGAATGTACCCCCGGCTAGAGACAAGCATCGGGATTTCATGAGCCATCACCCGCCTACTTTCTCTCAAGCGGTTGATCCTTTGGATGTCGATGACTGGCTCAAGGTTATCGGGAAGAAGTTGGATATCACCCAGTGCAATGACCGGGAGAAGGTCTTGTACGCCTTGGGAAGACTCGAGGGTGCCATGTCTGATTGGTGGGATGCCTTCACAGTGGCACACGCCAATGCGGATACTATAACCTGGCAGGAGTTCCAAGTGAACTTCCGCGCTCATCATATTCCCTCAGGAATTATGAAACTCAAGAAGAAGGAGTTCTTTTCCCTCACTCAAGGGAATATGACCGTCAGTGAGTACCGTGATCGCTTCACCCAGCTTTCACGCTACACATCGTAAGAAGTGGATACTGACGAGAAGCGCCAAGAGCATTTCTTGGAAGGGTTGATTGGACCGCTGAACTATCAGCTGCAGAGTCATACCTTCCCCAACTTCCAGATTTTGCTGAACAAGGCAATTGGCCTTGAGAGCAAAAGAAGGGAACTGTCTGACCATAAAAGGAAGTTTCAAGGTCAGTCTAGCAGAAACACACGCTAGAACAACTTCTCTGTTTCGCTCTGGAAATCAGGGTGGAAACAACTATCAAGTGCAACGCTCTGGACAACAAGGCCAGAGAAGCAATCAAACTCAGAACCAGCAGAGGAACAACTCTCAGACCAACCAAAGGTCTGGTGGTAATTCGCAGACACGTCAAGGTGGCGCCATGAACACACAGGCCAAAAGCCACAACAACACACTAGTCCAACTCAATGGTTATTTCAAGTGCGGCGAACTTGGCCATTATGCTAACAACTGCCTGAAAGTCGCCTAGAGGGGGGGAGTGAATAGGCAAATCTGAAATTTATAAACTTAAAGCACAACTACAAGCCGGGGTTAGCGTTAGAATTAAAGTCGAGTCCAAAAGAGAGGGAAAACAAATCAACAAAGAAATAAAGTGGATGAACACGGTGATTTGTTTTACCGAGGTTCGGTTCTTACAAACCTACTCCCCGTTGAGGTGGTCACAAAGACCGGGTCTCTTTCAACCCTTTCCCTCTCTCAAACGGTCACCTAGACCGAGTGAGCCTTTCTCTTCAATCAAATGGGACACTAAGTCCACTACAAGGACCACCACAACTTGGTGTCTCTTGTTTTGATTATAAATGAGTTGAACACAAGAAAGAATGAAGAAGAAAAGCAATCCAAGCGCAAGAGCTCAAATGAACACAAATGTCTCTCTCTCTAGCCACTAATTTGTTTGGAGTGATTCCGGACTTGGGAGAGGATTTGATGTCTTTGTTTGTGTCTTGTATTGAATGCTATAGCTCTTGTATGAGGTGTGAAGGCTGAAAACTTGGATGCAATGAATGGTGGGTGGTTGGGGGTATTTATAGCCCCAACCACCAAAATAGCCGTTGGTGAAGGCTGCTGTCGCATGGCGCACCAGACAGTCCGGTGCGCCACCGGACACTGTCTGGTGCCCCAGCCACATCACCCGACCGTTAGGGTTCGACCGTTGGAGCTTCTGACTTCTGGGCCACTGGACAGTCCGGTGGTGTACCGGACAGTCACTGTTCACTGTTCGGTGCGCCTTCTGGCTCTGCTCTGACTTCTGCGCACTGTAGCGCATGAACTGCTCGTTGCAGACGACCGTTGGCGCTGTGTAGCCGTTACTCCGCTGGCACACCGGACAGTCCGGTGCTACACCGGACAGTCTGGTGAATTATAGCGGAGTGGCTCCCAGAATTCCCGAAGGTGACAAGTTTGGAGTCAGGTTCCCTGGTGCACCGGACAGTCTGGTGCGCCAGACCAGGGCACACTTCGGTAGTCCTTTGCTCTCTTTGTTTGAACCCTTTCTTGGTCTTTTTATTGGTTTGTTGTGAACCTTTGGCACCTGTAAAACTTATAATCTAGAGCAAACTAGTTAGTCCAATTAATTTGTGTTGGGCAATTCAACCACCAAAATCATTTAGAAAAAGGTGTAAGCATATTTCCCTTTCAATGCCCAAGGCGCAATCAACAGACACCTCAGAAGAACAGCAATCAGAGAACTGACCAGATGTAACACCCTAAATCCGTTAATTGAAAATAACTCGGTTTGATGTATTAGTTTTCGATAGAAAGAAAAATATTTATGTTTATAAATAATGAAATGGTGACATAATTAAATCGAACAATTTTCTTGAATAGTAAAATTTTAACAAGTGTTTGATGCATTCATTTTTGGAGCATGATTTTTGTTTGTTCATAAATTGCAAAGGTTTCATTTTTAATTACTTTGTGTGTGACACCAATTTATTTAATTAAATAATAAATTTTAGGTCAAAAATTATTTGATCTAAAATTAGGTGCCTTTACCTATAAAATATTAAATATAATAATAAAAAAGAAAATAAAAATATTTTTTTTTGAAACGCACGAATGCCCATACAAGCCCAACCGGCTCCTCTCCTCTCTTCTTTTCTTATTCCTATGACGTGTGGACCCCTTCTTTTCTCTCTTCTCCTTTTATGGCATGCGGGCCCGCATGTAAGGCTTCTACCCTAAATCATCAAATCACACGTTATAGGAATACTTCTGCTGCGAACGTCGCTGACGTTTCTCTGGAGAAAAAAACCGCCGCTTCACGCCTGCTACCCCCTCGCCTCTCCTCCCCTCGCCATCAAATCATCATGTCACTTCTCCTTCCCTCGTAGCAGCCGTTTCCTACTGTTTCGTCTCTACCATTAATGGCTGCCATTCGCACCACCTCCTTTACTATCCTCGGCGTCATCCTAGCTCCCATGCCTGGCCTATAAATGGTGATGCGCTCGTTCTCTTCTTCCTCTTTGCCTGTGAGCCCCTTCCCTTTTCCCCTACTTGCTAGATTCCTGCGCTCTCTCACCCACAACCACTGCAACGCGCAGCAGCTGCTAGCCATAGCCTGCTGCCTCAGCTGCTCGTCGTCAATTCTGTTTCTTGTCGACGCCTCAAAAACTCGTGCCATCGTAGCCATGACACGCCTCGACGAGTCACTGTGCCCCGTTTGGAGCCGCTACCTACCGCCGTTCTCCTGTGCCCGACACCTATTGCCGTCGAGATGTCTCGCTTGTACCCTCCGACTGCCTGGCTGCACTCGCCTCGTCGAGCTCCCTACTACTGCACTCGCTACCTCACCGAGCTCCCTCCCCGTCGGTGTTGAGGATTTCCCCAGCGTCTCCCTCACCGAAGTTCCAGCTCCCTGCTCGTCGTTCGTTCGCCAAAGTTCCGTCATCGAAGGCCTCGTCGAGCCATGACCATGCCTTCTCCTCCACCACCGCATGTCGTCGTTTGTTTGCTGCCATCGACCTCGACGAAGCTCCATCACCGGTGCCCAGCGTCTCTGCTCTGTGCCGACCAAAGGTAGATGACAAAACAATATTGCGAGCTACCTCCAATCGTCTACGATTAATCATGTTTTAGCACTGCGATATTTTTCATTTTATAAAAATGATTAAATAGATTTCAAATAATTGTGTTCTTGTGTTGCTAACTTCATAAGTAGCGCTTACAACAAATTACATGTTTTTTTGTAATTTTAATTATGTTGGTTATAATTGATCTACGTATGGTTTTCTAAAGAAGAAATTAAAAAGAATTATAGCCTTTATGTTCTTGTAACAAAAAAATAAAAGATAGATATTTATAATGACATCTATATATAAAATGTAAAGGTATAAGCTACCATTTCTAGTCTACCTTTATTTATGTGTAGATTCATGTTACAACTTTTATTATAAAATATAAATTTAGAACCCAAATAAAATAGAAATGGTTTTGTTAGTTTTATTAATCAGGTGATAAGCATTTTAATTAGTGTTTCCAACGGTTCACATATTTTCAAAGTTTAAATTGAAATACAATTGTTATACAAAAAAAATACTAAAATGGTCTCTTCAATAGATATCATGTTTTCATAATTTAACAATATTTAGTATAGATGTTTAAGTATAGCTTTCTTAAATAGAAATTTAAAAGAAAAATATAGACCATGTATTACTCAGTAACTGTCGGCGTTTCGAGACCGGGGGGTCCCTAAGCCGACGAGTGAGTGTGCTGCGTGCCCCAGCCCAGATGGGTCGAGCGCGTGGGCGAGCGCGAAGGGGGGAGAGGCGAGGTGGCCGGAGACGGGCGTGAAAGAGGTGGAAGTCCCGCGGCCTTCGTGTTCGTCCCGCGCCCAGGTCGGGTGCGCTTGCAGTAGGGGGGTTACAAGCGTCCACGCGGGTGAGGGAAGCGAGCGGCCCCAAGAGAGCGCCTGTCCCGTCCTCGGTCCCGCGCGACCAACCTTCTCTGAGAAGGCCCTGGTCCTTCCTTTTATAGGCGTAAGGAGAGGATCCAGGTGTACAATGGGGGTGTAGCAGAGTGCTACGTGTCTAGCGAAGGGAGAGCTAGCGCCCTAAGTACATGCCAATGTGGCAGCCGGAGAGATCTTGGCGCACTGCTGGTGTGATGTCGTGGCTGTCGGAGAAGCAATGGAGCTTGGCGGAGGGACAACTGTCGGAGCGGTCGAGTCCTTGCTGACGTCCCCCTGCTTCCGTAAGAGAGCTGAGAGCCGCCGTCGTCACTGGGCTTGTGGGGCGCCATCATTGCCTATCTGGCGGAGCTGGCCAGATGGGACACCGGTCTTGTTCTCTGCGGCCCGAGTCGGCTCGGGGTAGAGTGATGATGGCGCTCCCTGTTGACGTGGGCGGGCCCGCGCCCAAGGCCGGGCGACGTGGGCGTTCCTCCGAGGCTGGGGTCGAATCTGTCTTCCGTTGCCGAGGCCGAGCCCGAGCCCCTGGGTCGGGCGAGGCGGAAGTCGTTCGGCAGAGGCCAGGGCGGAGTCCGAGCCCTGGGGTCGGGCGAGGCGGAGTTCGTCGTCTTCCGGGGCCGAGCCCGAGTCCGAGCCCTGGGGTCGGGCGGAGCTAAGTTCGTCGTCTTCCGGGTCTTAGCCCGAGTCCGAGCCCTGGGGTCGGGCGGAGCGGAGTTCGCCGTCTTCCGGGTCTTAGCCCGAGTCCGAGCCCTGGGGTCGGGCGGAGCGGAGTTCGCCGTCTTCCGGGTCTTAGCCCGAGTCCGAGCCCTGGGGTCGGGCGGAGCGGAGTTTCCTATGGCGCCTCTAGCGAGGTCTGACTGCCTGTCAGACTCACTCTGTTGAGTGGCACTGCAGTCGGAGTGGCGCAGGCGGCGCTGTCCTTCCGTCAGACCGGTCAGTGGAGCGGCTGAGTGACGGCGGTCACTTCGGCTCTGCTGGGGGCGCGCGTCAGGATAAAGGTGTCAGGCCACCTTTATGTTAAATGCTTCTGCAACTTGGTCAGTCGGTGCGGCGATTTTAGTCAGGGTTGCTTCTTAGCGAAGCCAAGGCCTCGGGCGAGCCGGAGACGTGTCCACCGTTAAAAAGGGGGGCCTCGGGCGGGACGGAAGTCCCTCGAGGTCGGCTGCCCGAGTCCGAGGCTAGGCTCGGGTGAAGCGTGATCGAGTCACTCGTATGGACTGATCCCTGACTTAATCGCACCCATCAGGCCTCTGCAGCTTTATGCTGATGGGGGTTACCAGCTGAGAATTAGGCGTCTTGAGGGTACCCCTAATTATGGTCCCCGACAGTAGCCCCCGAGCCTCGAAGGGAGTGTTAGCACTCGCTTGGAGGCTTTCGTCGCACTTTTTTGCAAGGGGGACCAGCCTTTCTCGGTTGCATTTTGTTCCGGTGGGTGCGCGCGAGCGCACCCGCCGGGTGTAGCCCCCGAGGCCTCGAAGGAGTGGTTTCACTCCTTCGAGGTCTTAATGCCTTGCGTAACGCTTCGGCTGGTCTGGTCGTTCCCTCATGCGAACTGGCCGTAGCCCGGGTGCACGGTCGGGGCCCAAGCTCTCGGGCTGGTATGTTGACGCTGTCAACGGTTCGGCCGGAGCCGGGTTTGCGAGAGCAGCCCCCGAGCCTCCGCACAGGGCGAGGGGACGATCAGGGATAGACTCGACTTTTTACATACGCCCCTACGTCACCTTTCCGCAAGGAGGAGGGGGGGAGTGCGCCATGTTACCCTCGATGGGCACCGAACATGGTGTCTCCGGTGAGCTGCAAGCGGGTAATCCGAGTGGACGCCCGTGCCCTGTTCGTTGGGGGTCGGCTAGGGGCCCAGAGGCACGCCCAAAAGTACCTGCAGGTGATCTGCCGGACCCGGTCCCCTAGCGACGGGGTCCGAGGGCTCGATGCCTCCCTCCGATGGGATTCCGTTACAAGAGATAGAGAAAGAGGAAAAAGGGAAAAGGATACGAAATCGAACGACGTGGCGTACCTTTTTTTTGGCGCGGTTATTACGGCGAAGGCGAAGCGTCGTCCGCTTCTCCTGCCGGAAGCGCCGCCTGTCCCGCCGCGCAGTTAATGCGACGGGGCGAGTGGTTGGCGGGGCGGCTGTTGCGCGTGCGCGAGCCGTTCGAGGGACGGATCACGGGCGCACCGTCTTCACGCCGTGGGAGGAGGCTCTCTTGCTGTCCCTGGACGGGACGTGAGCCTGGCTGACAACGTGACTGCTGCTCCCGCCCGCCTGCCACCGTCATTACTGCCGGCCCACTTTCGGCCGCATTGACCGTCGCGCCAGGCTGGCGCCGCTGGGTCGTGCGCTGGGTCGCCTCGAGTCGCGGCATAGGCTCCGCAACCGAAGAGGCGCGACAGTGGCACAAGTGGTGGCGCGGTTGCTTGCATGCAGTGACTGGCGCGCCGGTTGCGTGACGCGTGGGCCTGGGCCTCCAAGCTGGCGTGTCAGAAGTCGGAGAAGCGCGTCCACCTGGCGCGGCTGCATGCCGCCTGCATGGCTGCCCGCCCCTTCCGCCCGTTGGTCTGGGCAAAAGTGGGGGGTCGCTTGTAACCGCTGGGCGGTTGTGCGCACCACGCGCGGCGGTTTGGCTTCTTCTGCTCTGAGCCGGTTTGCCTGACATGCGGGACCCAGCCCCCGAGTCGCAGGGGAGGGCCTTGGAGCGTGTTGGAGAAGACTCAGCCCGTGGCGTTTGGGGGCGCACGTAGGGAGAGTTGCCTTTTAAAGGTGGGAGACTCCTTTCAGAAGGCAACCATGTCTTCTTCCTCCCTTATGCGTCGTGTCTTTCCATCTTCCAAGCCACCGGATGGGGGGTATCCGCCGTCTTTCCGCCTCCTCGTTGGAGGAACGCAACCCCGTGGGAGTTGGTACCTTTCAGCCATCGTTCGGCTTCAAGGATTTTCATCACACAGCCTGGTTGCTCCCCTCCGCCGGTGGTCACCCAAGACGGTGACCTCCAGCTCCTGGATGGGGAGAGGCAAACCAGGCTGTGATCCCGCCCTCAGCATCGGGTGTGTTCGTCATCCTCGCTGGGGCGGGGAGCGAGGCGAGCCGGGGCTCTACTTCGTGTGCGGGTCGGCGAACCACCTCCTCTTCCAGCTTCTGGTGGTGGCAATCGTCCTCCCACGCTGCGACGGAGTCGTCCTCCAGTCATGCCGGGGAAGGCGAACTGTTGCTGTCCAGCTAGGATGCAACATTCCGTCTTCTCCCTCGCATTCGCGGCGAGGACGGCAGCGAGGATCTGCCGGAGCGCTTGGGAGCGGCCCGCTCTTTGGCTTTGATGGCTTGTTCGCGTCCCTTGAGCGGGACCGCGAACAAGAGCCCTCCGGTGGCCGCGTCCACCCGGGACCATGGCTGCTGCTGCAGAGGTCGCTGGCGAGCCTCCCGATGTTCGTCATCCCGCAGGCCCGAGGTTGCTCGTACCCGCGGGGACGGAACCGGAGTTCCGTTTGTGATGGCACCTTGAATGCCAGTGTTTTTGTTCATTGTGGCTGTCGAGGCCTGAACGTGTATGTAATTTCGGCACGGAGCCATGTTTTTTTTTCTCATTTTCGAGCACTAAGTCTCGCCTGTTGATTATCTGAACCGCTTCACCAAGCATGAGTCGCCCCGTGTCAAGGTGACGAGTGAGGTATCCGTATCCCGGAGGCGTGGGAATCCCTCGGCTCGATCGGCCTTGTTGTCTGAGGCTCCTCTAGCTTAGTTAAAGAGACCCCTCGGCCGCTCTTCGATGAGCCGAGGCCAGGGGTAGCGATATCAGTACGAACAGAGGCGGAGTTGGCTCGAAAATGGGAACCTGGTTGGCCGGAGCCTAGCCGGGTCATCTGTCAGCGGAGCCGACACCGGAGTCGATCAGCCGAGGCCTCGGGTCGGGCTGGCGCCCTTGGAAGTCGGTTGGCCGAGGCCCCAGGGGTAACCGGCCGAGCCGCCTGCTCGGGCCGGATTCCCGGAGAAGTCCCTGGACCGCGTCGCCGTCCGAGGCTGGGTCGGACCTTGCTGAAGACGTCGTCGATGCCGAGGGTGCTACGGCCCCCTTCAGCGTGAAGACCCGAGCCTGCAGGATCAGATTGTCTTGTAGCGTGTGCCTTCTGCGGCCGCCGAGGCCAGAAAACACACCCTCGCTGCGCTTGTGAAGCTGCGTCTTTTTTCCTCTTGTTTCGAGCATCTGGACTTTCCGTCGGTAACAGGGGTGTTTGTGTGGGCGAGAGTTGCTTCTCGCGGAAGGTGATGAGTGAGGTATCCGTATCCCAGAGGCGTGGGAGTCCCTCGGCTCGGTCGGCCTTGCCGCTTACACGTACTTTCGCCCGTCCATGAGGCCCTGTCCCCGACTTAGTCGAGAAAGCTTGAAGGACCGCTTTGGCAGATGAGCTTCCAAACGTGAAGACTTGTTCGGTCCACGGGGTCGCTTTATCCGAACGCGAGTTACTTATCGCAGAAGGTGATGAGTGAGGTATCCGTATCCCGGAGGCGTAGGAGTCCCTCGGCTCGGTCAGCCTTGGCTGCTTACGTGTACTCCGTCGTTTCCAGGATCCGCTTTCCAAAGTAGTCAAGAAGCACGAAAGAAATTCTGCTAAAAAGAGATCTTTTTTCGAGGAAAAATTCGACGCAGAGGGGGGTCTCCCCCCTTTTAGCCCCCGAGGGAGGGTCGGGCTTTTGTCGAGGCGAGGCCGACCCTTCCTTGATGACTAAACTTTGCGTGGGTGCGAGGTATATGAACAACTTGAAAACATCTTAAGGGTAGAAGCGACGTAGATGTTTGATGTTCCAAGCGTTGCCGTAGATCTCGCCTTGATTGTTGGCCAGCTTGTATGTTCCGGGCTTCAGCACTTTGGCGATGACGAATGGCCCCTCCCAGGGGGGCGTGAGCTTGTGCCTCCCTCGGGCGTCTTGCCGTAGCCGAAGCACTAGATCGCCCACCTGGAGGTCTCGGGACCGGACCCCCCGGGCGTGGTAGCGTCGCAGGGACTGCTGGTACCGCGCCGAGTGTAGTAAGGCCTTGTCCCGAGCCTCTTCCAGCTGGTCTAGCGATTCTTCTCGGCTAGCTTGGTTGCTTTGATCGTTGTAGGCCCTCGTCCTCGGGGAGCCGTATTCCAAGTCAGTGGGCAAGATGGCCTCGGCCCCGTAGACCAGGAAGAACGACGTGAAACCCGTGGCCCGGCTTGGCGTTGTCCTCAGGCTCCAGACCACCGAGGGGAGTTCCTTCATCCATCGCTTGCCGAACTTGTTGAGGCCGTTGTAGATCCGAGGCTTGAGCCCTTGTAGAATCATGCCGTTGGCACGCTCTACTTGCCCATTCGACATGGGATGAGCCACGGCGGCCCAGTCCACCCGGATGTGGTGATCCTCGCAAAAATCCAAGAATTTTTTGCCGGTGAACTGGGTGCCGTTGTCGGTGATGATGGAGTTTGGGACCCCGAAGCGATGGATGATGTTGGTGAAGAACGCCACCGCCTGCTCGGACCTGATGCTGTTCAGGGGTCGGACCTCGATCCACTTGGAGAATTTGTCGATGGCGACCAGCAGGTGCGTGTAGCCCCCGGGCGCCTTCTGCAAGGGACCGACGAGGTCCAGACCCCATACAGCAAAGGGCCAGGTGATGGGTATCGTCTGCAGAGCCTGAGCGGGCAGGTGGGTCTACTTCGCATAGAATTGGCACCCTTCGCAGGTGCGGACAATTCTAGTGGCGTCAGCCACCGCCGTTGGCCAGTAGAAGCCTTGCCGGAAAGCATTCCCGACAAGGGCTCGGGGTGCTGCGTGATGGCCGCAAGCCCCCGAGTGTATTTCTTGCAGGAGTTCCTGACCTTCGGCGATGGAGATGCACCGCTGGAGGATGCCCGAGGGGCTGCGGTGGTAGAGCTCCTCCTCATCGCCCAGCAGGACGAACGACTTGGCGCGTCGCGCTACCCGCCGAGCCTCGGCTTGGTCGAGGGGTAGCTCTCCTCGGCGGAGATATTGCAGGTACGGGGCCTGCCAATCTCGATCAGGCGTGGCCCCGCTCTGCCCCTCCTCGACGTCCAGTGCCTCGCCCTCGGGGGCCGAGGGTACCTCGGGCTGTGCCGAGGGTGCCTCGGGCTGTGCCGAGGGTGCCTCGGGCTTGGAAGCGTCGTCGATCTTGACGGAGGGTTGATGCAGATCCCAGGAGAAGACGTCCGGGGGAACCGTCGTTCGCCCCGAGGCTATTTTAGCCAGCTCGTCCGCAGTCTCGTTGTAGCGCCGAGCGATGTGGTTGAGCTCGAGCCCGTAGAACTTGCCTTCCAGGCGTCGAACCTCATCGCATTAGGCCTCCATCTTCGGATCGCGGCAGTGGGAGTTCTTCATGACTTGGTCGATGACGAGCTGCGAATCACCGCGGGCGTCGAGGCGTCTGACCCCTAGCTCGATGGCGATCCGCAACCCGTTGACCAGAGCCTCGTACTCAGCCACATTGTTGGACGCCGGGAAGTGGAGGCGTAGCACGTAGCGTAGGTGCTTCCCGAGGGGCGAGATGAAGAGCAGGCCCGCACCGGCTCCCGTCTTCATCAGCGACCCGTCGAAAAACATGGTCCAGAGCTCCGGTTGGATCGGAGCCGTCGGCAGCTGGGTGTCGACCCATTCGGCCACGAAGTCCGCCAACACCTGGGACTTGATGGCCTTCCGAGGGGCGAACGAGATTGTTTCGCCCATGATTTCCACTGCCCACTTTGCAATCCTGCCCGAGGCCTCTCGGCACTGGATGATCTCCCCCAGGGGGAAGGATGACACCACAGTTACCGGATGAGACTCGAAGTAGTGTCGTAACTTCCGCCTTGTCAGGATCACAGCATACAACAGTTTCTGAACTTGTGGGTAGCGGATCTTGGTTTCGGACAGTACTTCGCTGACGAAGTAGACTGGCCTCTGAACGGGCAGTGCATGCCCTTCCTCTCGCCTCTCGACCACAATCGCGGCGCTAACCACCTGAGTGGTAGCGGCGACGTAGACCAAGAGGGCTTCTCCATCAGCTGGGGGCACCAAGACAGGCGCCTTTGTAAGGAGCGCCTTCAAGTTCCCGAGGGCTTCCTCGGCCTCAGGGGTCCAAGAGAAGCACTCGGCCTTCCTTAAGAGGCGGTACAGAAGCAAGCCTCTTTCGCCGAGGCGTGAGATGAAGCGGCTCAGGGCCGCGAGGCATCCCATGACCCTCTGTACGCCTTTTAAGTCCTTGATGGGTCCCATGCTGGTGATAGCTGCGATCTTCTCCGGGTTGGCTTCGATGCCTCGCTCGGAGACGATGAACCCCAGGAGCATGCCTCGGGGCACCCCGAAGACACACTTCTCGGGATTGAGCTTGACTCCTTTCGCCTTGAGACACCGGAATGTCACTTCAAGGTCGGAAAGGAGGTCGGAAGCCTTCCTTGTCTTGACTACGATGTCATCGACGTAGGCCTCGACTGTGCGTCCGATGTGTTCGCCGAACACATGGTTCATGCACCGCTGGTACGTCGCGCCCGCATTCCTCAGACCGAACGGCATGGTGACATAGCAGTACATGCCGTAGGGCGTGATGAAAGAAGTCGCGAGCTGGTCGGACTCTTTCATCCGGATTTGGTGATACCCTGAGTAGGCATCGAGGAAGGACAGGGTTTCGCACCCAGCAGTGGAATCCACGATTTGATCGATGCGAGGCAGAGGGTAGGGAACCTTCGGACATGCTTTGTTGAGACCAGTGTAGTCCACGCACATCCACCATTTCCCCCCTTTCTTCCTCACAAGCACAGGGTTGGCAAGCCATTCGGGATGGAATACCTCTTTGATGAACCCTGCTGCCATTAGCTTGTGGATCTCTTCGACAATCACTCTGCGCTTTTCCTCGTCGAATCGGCGTAGAGGCTGCCTGACGGGTCGGGCTCCGGCCCGAATATCCAGCGAGTGCTCGGCGACATCCCTCGGTATGCCGGGCATGTCCGAGGGACTCCACGCAAAGACGTCGGCGTTTGCGCGGAGAAAGTCGACGAGCACTGCTTCCTATTTGGGGTCGAGCCCGGAACCGATCCGGATCTGCTTGGAGGTGTCGCCACTGGGGTCGAGTGGGATGGCCTTAACCGTCTCCGCTGGCTCGGAGTTACCGGCATGACGCTTCACATCTGGCACCTCTTTGGAGAGGTTCTCCAGGTCGGCGATGAGGGCCTCGGACTCGGCGAGGGCCTCGGCGTACTCCACGCACTCCACGTCGCATTCGAACGCGTGTTTGTACGTGGGGCCGACGGTGATGACCCCGTTGGGGCCCGGCATCTTGAGCTTCAGGTAGGTGTAGTTGGGGACGGCCATGAACTTCGCGTAGCATGGCCTTCCCAGTACCGCGTGGTAGGTTCCTCGGAACCCGACCACCTCGAACGTCAAGGTCTCCCTTCGGAAGTTGGAGGGCGTCCCGAAGCAGACGGGGAGGTCGAGTCGTCCGAGGGGCTGGACGCGCTTTCCAGGGATGATCCCGTGGAAGGGCGCAGCGCCTGCTCGGACGGAGGACAGATCGACGCGCAGGAGCTTGAGGGTCTCGGCGTAGATGATGTTGAGGCAGCTGCCCCCATCCATCAGGACCTTGGTGAGCCTGACGTTGCCGACGATGGGGTCGACGACGAGCGGGTATTTCCCCGGGCTCGGCACATGGTCGGGGTGGTCAGCCAGGTCGAAGGTGATGGGCTTGTCGGACCAGTCTAGGTAGACTGGCGACGCCACCTTCACCGAGCAGACCTCCCGGCGCTCTTGTTTGCGATGCCGAGCCGAGGCATTCGCCGCATGCCCACCGTAGATCATGAAGCAGTCGCGGACCTCGGGGTACTCTCCTGCTTGGTGATCTTCTTTCTTGTCGTCGTCGTGGGCCCTGCCACCCTCCGCGGGTGGCCCGGCCCTGTGGAAGTGGCGCTGAAGCATGACGCACTGCTCGAGAGTGTGCTTGACGGGCCCCTGATGGTAGGGGCACGGCTCCTTGAGCATCTTGTCGAAGAGGTTTGCACCTTCGGGGGGCTTCCGAGGGTTCTTGCACTCGGCGGCGGCGACAAGGTCCGCGTCGGCGGCGTCGCGTTTCGATTGCGACTTCTTCTTGCCCTTCTTCTTGGCGCCGCGCTGAGTAGACGCCTTGGGAGCCTCTTCCGATGGGCGGCCCTGGGGCTGCTTGTCCTTTCGGAAGATAGCCTCGACCGCCTCCTGGCCAGAGGCGAACTTGGTGGCGATGTCCATCAGCTCGCTCGCCCTGGTGGGGGTTTTGCGACCCAACTTGCTCACCAGGTCACGGCAGGTAGTGCCGGCAAGGAACGCGCCGATGACATCTGAGTCGGTGATGTTGGGCAGCTCGGTGCGCTGCTTCGAGAATCGCCGGATGTAGTCCCGGAGCGACTCTCCCGGCTGTTGCCGGCAGCTCCGAAGGTCCCAGGAATTCTCGGGGCGCACGTACGTGCCCTGGAAATTGCCGGTGAAGGCTTGGACCAAGTCGTCCCAGTTGGAGATCTGCCCCGGAGGCAGGTGCTCCAACCAGGCGCGAGCAGTGTCGGAAAGGAACAGGGGGAGGTTACGGATGATGAGGTTGTCGTCGTCCGTTCCACCCAGTTGGCAGGCCCGGCGGTAGTCCGCGAGCCACAGTTCCGGTCTCGTTTCCCCCGAGTACTTCGTGATAGTAGTCGGGGGTCGGAACCGGGTCGGGAACGGCGCCCGTCGGATGGCCCGACTGAAGGCCTGCAGACCGGGTGGTTCGGGCGAGGGACTCCGATCCTCCCCGCTGTCGTAGCGCCCCCCACGCCTGGGGTGGTAGCCTCGGCGCACCCTTTCGTCGAGGTGGGCCGACGGTCGCGTCGATGGTGCTCGTTGCCGAGGTGGCCTGGGGCCGCAGGCGCGGTGTTGCGCGTACGCCCGGTGTAGACCGAGGCTTCCCGCATGAATCGGGAAGTCGCGTCATGAGGTTCCGAGGGGTATCCCTGCCTTCGGGAGGCAGTGCTCTCGGCCCGTCGGGCCGCAGTGCCTTCCAGGAGATTCTGGAGCTCTCCCTGGATTCACCGACCCTCGGTAGTTGATGGCTCCGGCATCGCGCGGAGGAGCATCGCTGCGGCTGCCAGGTTCTGACCGACCCCGCTAGATGCGGGCGGCGGCCTGACCCTGACATCATTGGCGACGCGGTGCTGGAGACCTTGGGGCAGGTGACGTATTTCTCCGGCCGGGGGTTGGCCCGACCATACCTGCCCGACGTCCCGACGGATCGGCTCAAGCGCTCCTGTTCCCTCGTTGAGCCTGGCCTGCGCCTCGCGGACTTGCTCGAGTTGTGGGTCGTAACCCCCCGCCGGAGCGGGGACCACAGCTAGCTCCCGTGGGATGTCGGCGCGAGGCACCGACCTAGGAAGGTCACCGTCCTCCGGCATGCCGAGATGGTTGCCTTCGGAGGGATCCCCTAGCTCGACGTGGAAACATTCGCGGCTCGGGCCGCAGTCGTCGTCGTCAAGGCTGCGGCTTCCGTCGGAACAGTCGGAGAGGCAGTAGTCACATGCGGTCATGAAGTCCCGCATGGCACTGGGGTTGCCAAGTCCAAAGAAATCCCAAAGGATGCTGGGATCGTCATCTTCCTCAGACCCAGAGGGCCCGTAGGTTGAGACGTCCGTCAACCGGTCCCAAGGCGACCGCATACGAAACCCCAGTGGGGTTGCACTCGCCTCAATGAGAGCGCCCGCCAAAGCAAGGTTGCTAGGCGGGTTGAGGCCGAGTCGAAATGACGTAAGATGGGAGTTAGTCGGTACCTTTTGGTCGACGAGGAGCGACGTAGTCACATCGGGGACTGGTTGCACCGTCATCCCAGGTATGAGGGCGACGTCCTGCAGGCTTTCCACGAGCGCGCTGGCGTCATCTTCTTGCTCAGGATCGGCGTGTCGCGGGGGGACGGCGCTTGCCTTCGTCTCGAACGCGAGGTCGACGCCCGGCGTGCCTTCCGTCGGGGCGTCGGGGGCGTCGATTCGCTCGACGGCCGACGAAGCGCGGCCTCCCGCTTGGCCTTGGTTGCCCCGCCTCCTCCTCCGTTGGCGGGGGAGAGGACGGAGCGAGCTCGAATGTTGTTCTTCCACCACGCGGGGAAGATGTCGTCGATTCCGCCGCCGGCGGGCGGGTTGTCGGCCACCATTGTCGTTGTCGTGCGGCGGTGGAAGGAGTATCATGTCGTAGCTGCCGTCGAAGGACATGAACTCAAGACTCCCGAAATGGAGCACCGTCCCGGGCCGGAGAGGTTGCTGGAGACTGCCCATCTGGAGCTTGACGGGAAGCTGTTCGTCAGCACGCAGCAGGCCTCTACCTGGCGCGCCAACTGTCGGCGTTTCGAGATCGGGGGGGGGGGGGGTCCCTAAGCCGACGAGTGAGTGTGCTGCGTGCCCCAGCCCAGATGGGTCGAGCGCGTGGGCGAGTGCGAAGGGGGGAGAGGTGAGGTGGCCGGAGACGGGCGTGAGAGAGGTGGAAGTCCCGCGGCCTTCGTGTTCGTCCCGCGCCCAGGTCGGGTGCGCTTGCAGTAGGGGGGTTACAAGCGTCCACGCGGGTGAGGGAAGCGAGCGGCCCCAAGAGAGCGCCTGTCCCGTCCTCGGTCCCACGCGGCCAACCTTCTCTGAGAAGGCCCTGGTCCTTCCTTTTATAGGCGTAAGGAGAGGATCCAGGTGTACAATGGGGTGTAGCAGAGTGCTACGTGTCTAGCGGAGGGAGAGCTAGCGCCCTAAGTACATGCCAATGTGGCAGCCGGAGAGATCTTGGCGCCCTGCTGGTGTGATGTCGTGGCTATCGGAGAAGCAATGGAGCTTGGCGGAGGGACAGCTGTCGGAGCGGTCGAGTCCTTGCTGACGTCCCCCTGCTTCCGTAAGAGAGCTGAGAGCCGCCGTCGTCACTAGGCTTATGGGGCGCCATCATTGCCTATCTGGCGGAGCTGGCCAGATGGGACACCGGTCTTGTTCTCCGCGGCCCGAGTCGGCTCGGGGTAGAGTGATGATGGCGCTCCCTGTTGACGTGGGCAGGCCTGCGCCCAAGGCCGGGCGACGTGGGCGTTCCTCCGAGGCTGGGGTCGAATCTGTCTTCCGTTGCCGAGGCCGAGCCCGAGCCCCTGGGTCGGGCGAGGCGGAAGTCGTTCGGCAGAGGCCAGGGCGGAGTCCGAGCCCTGGGGTCGGGCGAGGCGGAGTTCGTCGTCTTCCGGGGCCGAGCCCGAGTCCGAGCCCTGGGGTCGGGCGGAGCTGAGTTCGTCGTCTTCCGGGTCTTAGCCCGAGTCCGAGCCCTGGGGTCGGGCGGAGCGGAGTTCGCCGTCTTCCGGGTCTTAGCCCGAGTCCGAGCCCTGGGGTCGGGCGGAGCGGAGTTCGCCGTCTTCCGGGTCTTAGCCCGAGTCCGAGCCCTGGGGTCGGGCGGAGCGGAGTTTCCTATGGCGCCTCTGGCGAGGTCTGACTGCCTGTCAGACTCACTCTGTTGAGTGGCACTGCAGTCGGAGTGGCGCAGGCGGCGCTGTCCTTCCGTCAGACCGGTCAGTGGAGCGGCTGAGTGACGGCGGTCACTTCGGCTCTGCCGGGGGCGCGCGTCAGGATAAAGGTGTCAGGCCACCTTTACGTTAAATGCTCCTGCAACTTGGTCAGTCGGTGCGGCGATTTTAGTCAGGGTTGCTTCTTAGCGAAGCCAAGGCCTCGGGCGAGCCGGAGACGTGTCCGCCGTTAAAAAGGGGGGCCTCGGGCGGGACGGAAGTCCCTCGAGGTCGGCTGCCCGAGTCCGAGGCTAGGCTCGGGTGAAGCGTGATCGAGTCACTCGTATGGACTGATCCCTGACTTAATCGCACCCATCAGGCCTCTGCAGCTTTATGCTGATGGGGGTTACCAGCTGAGAATTAGGCGTCTTGAGGGTACCCCTAATTATGGTCCCCGACAGTAACATTAAAATATAATTATATATCTTTCACCATAAAAGTTAATTTAGATTTATACTCAAGTTTTCTTAAATAGAAGCATTATATGTTTTTCAAAATAGGGTATGCCATAAGCTTTTCTAAAAAATGTTAAAATAAATTAATTATATTTTCTCATAATTTATTAATTAGACTTACATTTCAATTTGTCCATAACTAGTAATATAGGTGTGATTAATCCGTTCAGCAATTTGGATCCATATTATTTATATATATCAGTTAGTTCTTCCTAAGGGATAAAATAAAGTAATTAGTGTTTAAGTTCTTTTGATTACTAAAATGTTACTTCATATTTTGACTTGGAATATAGCTTTATTAATACTAATATAGGCCATGTATTTTCTTAATAAAAATAAAAATAATTATTGTTTTAGTTATCTTTCCATATAAAATCTATCTAAGCTGGTATAATAACTTTTTATCAATAAATGTTTTATTATATGCTTCATAAATTAATAATGTGTTTGATAACTCATTACCTTATATCTTTTATAAAAGGTTTAGTATCGTTATAACATGTTTTATCATCTTATAAACCCTCAATCTTAGACATATCACATATGGCGTTTTATAAAAGATTAAATTGGTGAACCTATTATTTGCATATTTTAATTAAGATATTTTTAAGCTCATGTCTTGTTTTATAAAGTATAGATCACACATTTTTGAAAAGAATACCTTATTATAACCATTACTTGCGATGCTCTTGGAAAACGAATGCTCTTTTTGTTAAGCTTTCTTTTAGCTTTGCGTATGGTGAATGTTGTATTTTATTGAGTGGTGTTTGCTTCTTCTTGTTTGTTTGTGTGATATTCAGTGGTTGATCTAGTAGTTAAGATCGAATCAAGATCTATTCCTATCCGTGGAAGAACCTCATGTTTTCAATAAGCAAGGCAAGTGGACTTCTCCCCCTCCATACTCTGTTTGATCCCAAACAATACATTTATTAAAGTTTATTCTGGATATATATGCATAATTTGATGGGTTACCTATTTAGATACCCCTAACCTTTTCAACCTTATTCCTTGATCAAACCTGGGTATTATACTTTACCTTCGTAGCTATGCTAATGCTACAACTTGACTTTATGCAGTCACTCCCGCTTATGATATTAATGTTCCAAATGGTAAGTTTACATTATTGTTGTTAACCCGATGGTTAAACAAGATTATTGCATATTAATTGGAACATGAAGTGACCTCCTGGGAAAATAGTGCTACCATGAGAACTATCATGACTCTGGTCTTGGCTAAATAACTAGGGAAGTCTTATGTTGGGTGCTGGTCGTGGTCGACCGGAACGGGGGCATCTGGCAAGCGCTTATAGTTCCGGCTTAGGCAGATTGGATACGGGCATAGTTCCCAAAGCTTTACCCTGTAGTCTGGACTATAAGTTGGTTACAGTAGGTGTACCTTATGCAGTTGACCATTTCCAGTATTTGCGTATTGAGGACTCTAGGGAGAAGCCTCGTAGTGAGACCCTGGCCATTCACCTCGGAAGTGAATACGGGTCTAGCTAACCTAGGCTAGAAGGGAATCGCGGCTCATGGGTAAAGATGCGCCACCTCTGCAGAGTGTAAAACTGATATATCAGCCGTGCTCACAGTTAAGAGCAGCCTGGACTCCTCACATGATAATTGAACTTGAAGATGGAAATAAATCGAGATCTGATGATCTGTCAATGGTTTGCTTAAGTGGTTTCACTTAAGTGATTTTTATATACTCTTATACCTTTGTTTAATGGGAATACTTGGGATTCACACTTATTAGTAAGACAAGTGTTGTTAATAAAATGTTGACCAACTAAAATGCTTACTGCTCAACCTTAGCCTCACCTTGTTAAACTTGCATTAGTTTTCCCCCACTTGCTGAGCTCCAATCATAAGTGAGGTCACCCTTGCTTAAATTTTGATCAGAAGTTTGCAGATGAAGTTATGATGCTGAGCTCCATGGATGCTAGTCTAGTGATACCCCCAGTCATCTTCTGTGGATGGATGTCCTTATTTCGCTGTACTTTGATGAATACATGTTAAGACATTATGTCTGTTTGAAGTGTAATATGTTAATATAATCGTTATTTACGCTTTTATGCATTGTTCTTTTGATATATTACACTTGTGACGTCAACATATGTGTGGAAATAGATCCTGGCACACATATGCTATGCACCCGGCTCTACCCCTGGAAACGGGTGTGACAGAAGTGGTATCAAAGCAATGTGACCGTAGATCGCTAGATTAGTTAGAAATGGAAAGCCCAATCAGTCGTTCAAAACTTGACTTAATTGTCTCCATAAAAATTTACTTTATATCAAAACCCGTCTCTTTTATGTTCAACCATTCTTGTCTGATTCTTCGTCTATCAGAAGGTTCTAATGAGAAGCATTGCAAGATGATCAAGCTAGGATTGCAGAACTTGAAGCGAAGTTTTCCAGAAGAAACCCTTTCGAAGCTATCGACGATGCCCTATTTTCTGTCTTATCCCCACTCCGCAAGAAGTTTTGCTATGGATCCTTTGGATCTATTACCAGACTTCTTGGTTAGGTTGATAGGATTGTTCTTTAGTATTAAGATTTTCGACTAGATCGGTAATGGCGATATTATAATATATTATAAGTGGTTTTCTAATCCATAATATTGCTATATAACCCTTGACTTCTTATACTTTTGTTTTCTTGCCATTATATTGCCACCCTTGCGCAATATCTACCTTGATATACTGAATTCTTTGTCTCCCGACTCCTACTTGATAATGCCTCTCTATTTTGTCTCCTTGATAATGTTTTTTCCTAACTCACTTTATATCCTTGGTTGTATCATTTATCCTCACTTTAATAGTTCACGGTTATCTTATTTCTCTCTTGGCCACCAACAAATATGTCTTATCTAACTCCTTGCTATTTCTTACCTGACTCGTTGATGTTATAATATCTTTCTTATCCCAAACCTTATCTCACCTTTTGTTTTGGTTGAATGAGTAGAATTGGATTATGTTGTGCTGGTATGCTTGAGTTCATTGTCCTTTGTGTTCATGTTTGATTTGCTTCTTTGAAATGATTGTTGGTGTATTGTGTGACTTTTGTCCACAATGGCATCAATTAGCTAAGAAAAACCTTAGATAGATGGGTTTTCTCTTCTCTCTATAATCTGTCTTTGCTCAACCCTTTCGTCCCTTCCATTCTTCCATACCCATACAGATGTCAGACCTTGGAATGTCAACTACAAGTGATGTCGCTAAATGCAAAGAATGCGGTGTGTTGGCAAGTCAAAACAACACTATAAATAAAATAGCTGATGAACAGACATTCAAGACACAAAAGGATGAACAACCAAACCAACAGACAAGTGACCTTGGAACATGTTGTTGTTGTGAGTACTATGGAATTCCTTGTCGCCAAATCAAGGCAAATGAAAGTGAAACTACAAAACAGAAGAACCGGATTTTATTTTCTGGCATAAGAAGACAGATGTCTCCCCAAAAACAACTAATAGCAGATTCTCTCATACCTAATGCACTGTCAGTTGATGAATTGCAAAGTATTCCAAAAACGAAACATCACAAGGATGCCCAGCCCCAAGAAGAAACACATGAATGTTACATTGATGGATGGACTATTACTTGCACACAGTTTCAGCCTCGTCGTCGCATCAGATCTAAGAAACAAAAAGGTAAACATGGAAAAAGTCAAGAAATAACTTCAAGAAAAGCTTGCTATTAATGTGGACGTGAAGGTCATTGCTTCCATAACTGTCCTAAGAAGAGTTCACTACAGATCACCTCCGAGATGAAGCTATCTCAGTCTTCAGACATGGAATATGAACAAAATTTCACTGAAACTTCTACTAAAAACGTAAAGACAACTCCACCATGTAACTCATTAAGTCGTGCTTGCTTTGGCTGTGGTGATATCGGCCATCTTGTTAATAGTTGTCCTAAGAAAGATGTGGAGAATAATATGGTCCAAAAGAAAAGACAACACCCTCAAACTCATGCATCAACAAAGAATAGACAATGGAAAAAGTCCACAGGAAGGATAATTTATGCAGTGACAGGAACCATTCCATATGATAATGCAGTAATTTTTGGAACACTGGACATTCACACAACCATCGCCACCATGTTGTATGATCCTCGTATAACACATTCCTTTATTAGTGTCCAGTTTGCAACAAAGTATGGTATCTTTAAGTGTCCCATAAGATCAACGATGACCATTAGTGCACCCGAAATAAAAATGTTTGTAAGCTACATATGTCCAAATGTAAGTGTTAAAATCAATGGGATAGATTTTCCAGTTGATCTTATAGTGATAGAATCAATGGGAAAGGATGTGATTCTTGGAAAGAATTGGTTACAAAGAACTAAGGCAGTAATCCAACATACTGAGAGAACCATGTGTTTGGAAACCCCATATGGAGAAAGAATAGTAGTTGAAGACAATCGACCTCCAGCTCTGATTGGTGCATCTGACAAGGAAGAATAATACATCATTTAGCTAGAAGGAGTATGTCTCACGAAGAAAAAAATGTCAAGGTGTTTCCCTTTTCAAGATTTGTAATTGTGCTAAGTGATATATGAATAAATTTGGAGAATGTCTCGCACCTATTGTGTTTTGCCTCTTTATAAAGAGAATAAAGTATGGTGTCATCTGCTATATGCAAACAATGTGATGCTCTATTCTAGTTGCCCTAAAGTCCCGCTTAAGTCTTTCTCTCAAATTGTGCTCAAAGAAATACTCTTGGATCAGAAAGATGATTTGGATATCATACTCTAAAATCTATAAAGTTCAAAAGATCTCTGTTAAGGATTATAACACTTATACACTCTTGTAGTATGATGAAGCTAGGCGGAATTGGAAATCATTCTTAACTAATCTTATTTTGGAAATAAAAAATGTTGTGTTAAGCTCTTTATCTTAATGTCACGCAAGCCTCTTAAGCAGTCTGTCTCATTAACTCTTTTACCCTCTGACTAGATGATGAACCCCAATGGAAATGAAGTAAATGATGTCAACGACAAAATTCCTACCTTAACAACTATGAACGAGAAAAATGAGTCACAGAGATATTCGATGAATGGAATGAAGAACAACAAAAGGAATAGAAAAATGTTTGGATACATGATTAGTCCACCTCAACCACAAGCAAAAGCCACAAAACACCTGGATACCCAAACAAAAGAATCAAGTAAGGCTCAGCTATATAAGATACAGACACCCAATCAACCCTCATCCCCTATTCGTCAAGCAAAGATGACTCGCAAAGAACTCAAAGCAAGAGGTGCTTGCTACTACTGCAAAAACGAAGGACATATTATTCGCGAATGCCCCAAGAAGCGTCTAGACCGACTAAAGAAGAAAGTTGCCAAGCATGACCTAAGCAATAATTCAGAAGACCAACCATTTTATAACTACGATGATGAAGGTCTTTTGATTAGTAACATTGCGGAGCAAAGAAGCAAGTTCCTTACGTTTGAAAGAGTTCAGTGTGAACCAAGAACCTACAAATAACCATGTATGAACTTTGTTTTCTTGCTAGCCTTCCTTAATCTCGAGGACGAGATTCTTTTTAGGGGGTAGATTTTGTAACACCCTAAATCCGTTAATTGAAAATAACTCAGTTTGATGTATTAGTTTTCGATAGAAAGAAAAATATTTATGTTTATAAATAATGAAATGGTGACATAATTAAATCGAACAATTTTCTTGAATAGTAAAATTTTAACAAGTGTTTGATGCATTCATTTTTGGAGCAAGATTTTTGTTTGTTCATAAATTGCAAAGGTTTCATTTTTAATTACTTTGTGTGTGACACCAATTTATTTAATTAAATAATAAATTTTAGGTCTAAAATTATTTGATCTAAAATTGGGTGCCTTTACCTATAAAATATTATTTTTAGATATATAATATATTTTTAATATTTTAATATACATTTATATATATTATATATGTTTAAATATAATAATAAAAAAGAAAATAAAAATAATGTTTTTTGAAACGCACGAATGCCCATACAAGCCCAACCGGCTCCTCTCTTCTTTTCTTACTAGTTGTGTGCCCGTGCGTTGCAACGGGAACATATAATACCATTGATAGCTTATGTATGTTGGGATGAGCATCGACATATATCTGACTGGATCTTCTTCTTCCTTAGGGATCTGGAGAAAAGCCTGTTCGGAAGCCAAACATGTTAAGACCTGATCATGTGCTGCCCTTATGTCTCTTATCATCATCAGCACACTGTTCGACGCTTGTATGAGTCTTGTTAATTTGCATGCCTCGTGCATAGTCTCTCAACCATCAATTCATTATGGTATACAGAATTCGTGTGAGTTGTGACAAACATTATCAAATTTATATAAATTATTTTAAAGAATCAATATAGAGTTTTATATGATAGAGAAATACATGTGGATTAAAAAATGCTAAACAAAAGATCTAAAATATAACAGTTCGATCAAATTGCATAAGATGTACAATTTTCCAATTGCTTCTGCATTTGGAAGTCCACCTTTCTATGTTATCTTTGCTATTTCTGACTTAATAGAATCCAAATAGTATTGAACACTAAAAAAACTACAAAATGAGATGGAGTTGTGTTGACTGAAAAACATATGTATGTAGCATTTGGAATAAAAAATACACTTTAAGTATTCAAGTACCAGATAATGCCAGACAAGGGATTAATTCCACAGAGCAAAGTACAAAATCCATGACAAGATATTTCATAATAGATTTAAAAAAGGAAGGCTTTTGCTTAAAATATGAGGCCTTAATCTCAAAATGTGTATATGTGATATTGAACGGGTCACCACCAATGCCTACACAAGTTGACTGCCCCAAACCTACAGCTGTTGTTTGAAACACTCGTCAACAGAAATCAAACATGCATTAACCAAACATAGTCAGGTGCTCGTGCGTTGCCACGACTCACAAATTATTAATCTTTATTTTTGCATAATTTTAGATTTTTGTCGTTTAAATGTGGGAGAGGAGAGAGAGGTGAATGGAATAGTAGAGATAAGATTTATAAGAAATAGGGATCTGCACCAAGAACATAAACACAAATTAATTAGCATATTCTTGCCCCCTCAAGTTAAAATCATGCATCAATAGTACGACAACAATACAAATCCGGTGTGCATACTATAGAACAGGAATGTAGGCATTACCTTAATTAAAAAAGTAATGTGCTAGTATTAGTAGTACCTTCTAGGGTTGAGTCTTCCTCAACACCCTTGTATGCCCAGTGGCATGATGCAATGATGTTCTCAGACGCATATCTTGCGATATTTATTTATAACCAGTCAAAACTCAGAGAGTAATCTTACTTTACGAAGAATTTGAAACATAAAGAAAATTATGAAAATTACGGTATTAATCAACGAAAAAACACTCGATGCAACAACATACAAAGATTAATTAAATGCCCAAGCACAAAAAATCTGAATGTGAAGCAAAGCATATATACATATCTGGACATACAGTCTGGTTCTTGCCGCATGCTTCCCAGCTGGACACTTCTCCGACCATTCTCTATGCTACCGAGCGAATAAAGGTCTGAATAATTAACATTTAGCTTCTCTCTTTCTCTCTGTCTATAGAAAACTATTATCCTAATTCCATATCATTATGTTTTTCTTCAATGTGTCGATGTAACCGGCTACGCTGTCTCCATAGAAGTCGTCTTTAGTCAGCTAGATGATGTCGGCGTTCCAAACCGGACAATTAGTGAACAAAACAGAGCATGCCCTAGCATCCAGGTTCCTATAGATTTCAAGATCATGACTGATGATGTCCAGTATTTGACGTACGTATATAGTGTAAAACAGTCTTCCTTGCGTACCAGTGGAAGTCGACGGTGTTCCCTCCTTTGTCAGAGTGAAGTGGCTATGGAGTACAGGTAGTAGTTGTGTTAGCAGTCAGTAGCATGAGCGATCAACCACATTGTTGATCTGATCAAAGACACCAAATAGAGCACATCAAACCTTGCTTGCGGTTTGTACTACCTAGTGTATGTCTCTGATGAAGTGCGAGAGGAACATGAGCGCTTGTGTTATATTATCTGCACTGCAGAAAAGCAACGTTCATGACTGTTAATGACAAATTGTCCAAAACTTTGCAGAATTGGAGCATGCACATACGAGTAGCAGAGTAGCGACATTACATTATGGGGGAGAAGATCTCCCATAGGTGGGGAGCTGGGAGGTACAGTTGTTAATGGCGCCCACTATGCACAGGCCCTTGACACCATCCTTGTCCTTGTAGTCCCCTGACGAAATAGAAAAAACGACGCATGACGACCATGAGCACAAGATTGCGTGTCAGATTCATCTTGGAACGAGGGGCGTGGTCGCTTACCGTCGTAGTTGTAGGTGCAGAGGAAGTAAGAAGAATTCGTTAATTATTGTTATAGAGAATAAAATGAAGTAGATGTCTTAATCTAGGCTGTCGAATGTCATTATCATAAGGCATATCCACTATGCTGCAAGCCTGGAACCTTTTATTCACGTAAAGTAAGCATGTGATGTGAACTCTGTCATGCTAGCTTCATACAAGTTACACACACTCAAAGAAGTTGCCAGGAAACCAACATTTTTGTCTCTTGTATCCAGTCTTGCACTGGGGGCAGCATTGGTTCCCCTCGCGCTCATACTCATAGCATGGGTGGCAGACAGGGAAGGCACACTCATTGCAGGCAACAAAGACATCGCCAGTGGCTGAAACACCTATAGAGTCACCACAAATATGGCAGACCTGCCCATTCGCACTCTTTGTGGGCTTAGCCTGCATTAGCGAGATAACAACAAAGTCAGCACACATGCAATCAGAAATTCAGCATTAGAGGACACCTCAGTGACTCATGCACTTTACTGGTGAGCAACAGACTGTAAAAATCAACCTGCGATCAAGTGTCTATTAGTCTTGAAGTCGAGGCTAAGATCAAAATGCCAGGAAGGTAATTTCGAATTTACATAAGATGAACTAATTCAATGGTGTAGTAGTCATAAACAAAGGCACGCTGCAGCAGGGCAAAGAAGGATCTAATTCACCGTCGGTCCATGGTAATTATGACAAAGAATTGTTGAGGCATGGGTAAACACAGGGATCTAAACAATCTGAGGCTCCATTTCACTGGATCTCCAAGACAACGAAACATGAACAGTATATCATTACCTATTACCGATTTGGCAACTGTTCGAAGAATTGGACCGAGCACGAACATTTCATAAATTGCCAGGAGGACATGTCTGATATGGTGACTTACACAGCGCAACGGAAGCATCGCTGAAATGGACAGGCAAAATCTATGAGTAGAGACACGCAGAAGCGACCGCATTTGAGGGGCGAACCCCAAGCGTTAGACTAAAGACTAACACCTTGGCCCAGATCCAGCGACAGACGCGCGCGCACGACATGAGCCGCTAGAAACTGAATCTGAAGCAGGCAGCGAGGGCGGCACTGGATTGGCTGGATGTACCGGGCCCGGCGCATCGCCATCATGGCGGATCATGACGAACTCGTTGCGGTTGTGCGAGCCCGCCACCATCCCCATTTTGATCAGCAAACCACACCAGCAAGCGCCCATGAGAAGATGGGTCGCGACCGGTCAGACCCACCGCTTCTGCGTCGGTTGGGAAATCAAAGTCGCGGTCGGATCTGGGTGAGCAGGGCACGAATCCAGGCATGGCAGCGACAATGGCGAGGAGATCTAGGGAGGACCGGGCGGGATCAAGGCGGTGGCGCTTGTGCCCCTCCGGTCTCGCTTTGGGCTGGTTCGGGGGCGGCTGCAGGGTTCCACGGGTCGCGCTAGGTGGGCGTGCGGCATGCGTCGGGCGGGCGGGATTGCGGCGTGCGGGTGGTAGGGCGGGCGGGAGGGCGGTTCGCCATGGTCGCGGCGGGATTTGCGGGCTTGCGGTGTGTGGGCGGGAGGACGGTTCGCCTTGGTCGCGGCGGGGTTTGCAGGTTTGCGGCGTGCGGGTGGGCAGGCATAGGGAGGCGGGGGCAATCTACAGTAAGTTCTTAATAGTTAGTAGAGATTACTGTTTCTATATGCCTATATCAATCATAGTTGAATGCCCGTGCGTTGCAACGAGAATATATAATATCAGTATACTACGATAACTTATATACAAAATATGTGTTATACCGTACATAAATTTTGTTATTTATAATCTATCTGTTTCACCGCTACATTGGAACCATCAGTATCATGCAGACTTCGATATATGTCACGATTTGCATGGTCTCATTATTGGAGAGCACGTTTCACACATACCGGAAGAAATTCCCTCGTACATTGTTAGTCATCGGACACGTACCACCATACGCTTTTGCTTAAACAAAAAGGTAAGTATGTGTTTGCAAGACTAATGGTCAAACATCGTATAACCATAAAGTTAGAATACTATATTAATATATTAAATAAATTAATCCAATAGACATAGATTAACCCAACTAACATAGGATAAATAAATATCTAATTATAAAAGTATGAAACATGGTATAATCAATGTTGTTACTGTGTAGTAAATATTCATACGAGACTAACACAACTGAAATGGTTCAATTTGGAATTAAAATAGGGAAGTTACGAATTTCCAAAGTTTCTATGTATTTGATATAGGATTAATTAGGAAATCAATTTTATTTTTGTTTTCATGACAAAACAGAGGTATTATGTGATTAAAAATAATATTATAGAATTATAGAAATTGGAATGAACTCATTTGGATTTAATATGAAATTTCTATGAATTAAATGGGTTTCTGCAATTATTTTTAAACTAAAAATCAATTTCTAAACTCCTTTTCCCTATTTTCTTTATTTCCTGGACTGCGTCCCAAATTCCAGAAAGATCAGGGGCCAAGCTATAAATGTTTTTCTAGACTCAGTGAGCATACAGAGTGGACGACGGGTTAAACATAAAAGACATTTTAGTTGAAGTTGTACATAATTCAACATGAGTCATGTTGGCTAGAGGGTGGAAGGCTAGGTATTCTGCTCAATAGATCCAAGGTTCGATCCCTGAGCAGCCATGGTTTGATTTTTTTTCTACGCGCGGAACGGGGGAGGGCAGAACGGCAGAACGCGGGAGGGCAGAACGACAGACTACTCTTACCTTCTTAATAAGTAGTATAGATTCCTATGACGTGTGGACCCCTTCTTTTCTCTCTTCTCCTTTTATGGCATGCGGGTCCCCCATGTAAGGCTTTTACCCCAAATCATCAAATCACACGTTACAGGAATACTTCTGCTACGAACGTCGCTGACGTTTCTCTGGAGAAAAAAAACCGCCGCTTCACGCCTGCTACCCCCTCGCCTCTCCTCCCCTTGCCATCAAATCATCATGTCGCTTCTCCTCCCCTCGCAGCTGCCGTTTCCTACTGTTTCGTCTCTAGCCATTAATGGCTTCCGTTCGCGCCACCTCCTTGACTATCCTCGGCATCGTCCTAGCTCCCATGCCTGGCCTATAAATGGTGATGCGCTCATTCTCTTCTTCCTCTTTGCCCGTGAGCCCCTCCCCTTTTCCCCTACTTGCTAGATTCCTGCGCTCTCTCACCCACAGCCACTGCAACGCGCCGCTGAGCAGCTGCTAGCAATAGCCTGCTGCCTCAGCTGCTCGTCGTCGATCCTGTTTCTCGACGACGCCTCAAAAACGCGTGCCATCGTAGTCATGACACGCCTCGACGAGTCACTGTGCCTCGTTTGGAGCCGCTACCTGCCGTTGTTCTCCTGTGCCCGACAGCTATTGCCGCCGAGATGTCTCGCTTGTACCCTCTGACTGCCTGGCTGCACTCGCCTCGTCGAGCTCCCTACTACTGCACTCGCCGCCTCACCGAGCACCCTCTTCGTCGGTGTTGAGGATTTCCCCAGCGTCTCCCTTGCCGAAGTTGCAGCTCCTTGTTCGTTCGCCAAAGTTCCGTCATCGAAGGCCTCGTCGAGCCATGACCATGCCTTCTCCTCCACCACCGCACGTCATCGTTTGTTCGCTGCCATCGACCTCGACGAAGCTCCATCGCCGGTGCCCAGCGTCTATGCTCTGTGTCGACCAAAGGTAGATGACAAACAATATTGCGAGCTACCTCCAATCGTCTACAATTAATTGTGTTTTAGCACTGCGATATTTTTCATTTTATAAAAATGATTAAATAGATTTCAAATAATTGTGTTCTTGTGTTGCTAACTTCATAAGTAGCGCTTACAACAAATTACATGTTTTTTTGTAATTTTAATTATGTTGGTTATAATTGATCTACGTATGGTTTTCTAAAGAAGAAATTAAAAAAAATTATATCCTTTATGTTCTTGTAACAAAAAAATAAAATATAGATATTTATAATGACATCTATATATAAAATGTAAAGGTATCAGCTACCCTGTCGGCGTTTCGACCCCGGGGGGTCCCTGGACCGACGAGTAAATTGTCGCTGCGTGTCCCAGCCCAGATGGGTCGGCGCGAGACGGAGCACAAGGGGGAAAATAAGGGGAACCGCGGCCTCGTGTTGTCCTGCGCCCAGGGTGGATGCGCTTGCAGTAGGGGGTTACAAGCGTTCGCGAGGGAGAGAGAGAGAGAGACTGTGCGTCGGCCCGTCCTCTCGCGCGGCTGCCTCTCTTTGTACGAGGGTCCTGGACCTTCCTTTTATAGATGTAAGGAGAAGGCCCAGGTGTACAATGGGGGTGTAGCAATGTGCTAACGTGTCTAGCAGAGGGAAGCCAGAGTCCTATGTACATGCTGACGTGGCTATCGGAGATGTTTTGGCGCCCTGTTCATGTGACGTCGTGGCCGTCGGAGGAGCGCTTGAGCCCTGTAGGAGCACAACTGTCGGAGCTGTCGGGTCCATGCTAACGTCTCCTTGCTTCCGTAGGGGGCTGAGAACCGCTGTCGTCATGGAGCACGCGGGGTGCCATCATTACTTGTTTTACTGGGACGAACCAGATGGGACACCGGTCTTGTTCCCCGTAGCCTGAGCTAGCTAGGGGTAGGGTAATGATGTGCCCCCTGCGACGTGGTCGGTCCGAGCCCAAGGTTGGGTGAGGCAGAGGCTGTCGTCCGAGGTCGAGGTTGAGTCCGAGCCCTGGGGTCAGGCTAGGCGGAGACCGTCATCCGAGGTCAAGGTTAAGTCCGAGCCCTAGGGTCGGGTGAGGCGGAGACCGTCATCCGAGGTCAAGGTTGAATCCGAGCCCTGGGGTCGGGCGAGGCGGAGACCGTCGTCCGAGGTCGAGGTTGAGTCCGAGCCCTGGGGTCGGGCGAGGCGAAGACCGTCGTCCGAGGTCGAGGTTGAGTCCGAGCCCTGGGGTCGGGCGAGGCGGAGTCCGTCGTCCGAGGTCAAGGTTGAGTCCGAGCCCTGCGGTCGGGCGAGGCGGAGCTTCCTATGGCGCCTGAGGCCGGACTTGACAGCTGTCAGCCTCACCCTGACGGGTGGCACAGCAGTCGGAGCAGCGCAGGCGGCGCTGTTTTCCTGTCAGGTCAGCCAGTGGAGGGGCGAAGTGATTGCGGTCACTTCGGCTCTGTCGACTGAAGAGCGCGCGTTAGGATAAGGTGTCAGGCGATCCTTGCATTGAATGCTCCTGCGATCCGGTCGGCTGGCGAGGCGATCTTGGCCAAGGTTGCTTCTCCGCGAAGCCTGCCCGAGCTGGGCCTCAGGAAAGTCGGAGGTGCGCCCGTTGCTTGAGGAGGCCCTCGGGCGAGGCGTGATTCTGCCTAGGTCTGTTGTTCCTGCCCGAGGCTAGGCTCGGGCGAGGTGAGATCGTGTCCCTTGAGCGGACAGAGCTTTGTCCTGTGTTGCGCCCATCAGGCCTTTGCAGCTTTGTGCTGATGGTGTTTACCAGCCGAGTTTAAGAGTCTTGGGGGTACCCCTAATTATGGTCCCCGACAGTAGCCCCCGAGCCTCAAAGGGAGTGTGGGTACTCGCTTGGAGGCTTTGTCGCACTTTTTTGCAAGGGGACCGGCCTCTCTCGGTTGCATTTTGTTCCAGTGGGTGCGCGCAAGCGCACCCGCCGTGTGTAGCCCCGAGGCCTCGGAGGAGTGGTTTGACTCCTTCGAGGTCTTAATGCCTTTCATGATGCCTCGGCCGGTCTGATTGTTCCCTCATGCGAACTGGTCGTAGCCAGGGTGCATAGTCAGGTTCCGAGCTCTCGGGCTAGTATGTTGACGCCGTCAACGGTTTGGCCGGAGCCGGGTTTGCGAGAGCAGCCCCCGAGCCTTCGCACAGAGCGAGAGGATGGTCAAGGACTGACTCGGATTTTTTCATACGCCCCTTCGTCGCCTTTCCGCAAGGAGGAGGGGGGAAAGCGCCATGTTGCCCTCGGAGGGCGCCGAACATGGTGTCTCCAGTGAGTTGCTAACGGGTGATCCGAGTGGACGCCCGTGCCCTGTTCGATAAGGGTCGGCTAGCGGCCCACAGGCGCGCTCCAAAAGTACCTATAGGTGATTTGCCGTACCCGGTCTCGTTTGATAGGGTCCGAGGGCTCGATGCCTCCCTCTGATGGGATTCCGTTACAGAATCGCTCCTGCTGGTCTCGGAAATGTCCTAGGGTACCTCGGGAGCGTAGCCCGAGCCTTGGCCATGTATCGGACGTACCCAGAGTCATCCCTCGCTATGCGTGTTCTGAGGCGGCTGTCAAACCCTTCAGGGGGCCAGCCTTCGAACCCTTGATCAGTAGTGGGCGCGGAGCCCGGGTGGCCTGAGGCGGCTGTCGAACCCTTCCGAGGGGCCAGCCTTCGAACCTCTGACCAGTAGTGGGCGCGGAGCCCGAGTGCTCTGAGGCGGCTGTCGAACCCTTCCGAGGGGCCAGCCTTCGAACCTCTGATCAGTAGGAGGGCTCGGGGCCTGCTTCCTTCGCGGAGAAGGATCCCTTTCAGAGTATCCCCTTTCCCGGTCCCTATAGCAAGAGAGAGAAAGGGGAAGAGGAAAGGATACGAAATTGAACGACGTTGCGCACCTTTTTGACGCGGTCATCATGGCGGAGGTGAAGCGTCGCCCGCTTCGCCTGCCAAAGGTGTCGCGTGCCCTGTCGCGGAGTTAATGCGACGGGACGAGTGGTTCGCGGGGCAGCCTTTGCGCGAGCCGTTCGAGGAACGGGTGTTTCGCCTTCAAGTTTTGAATTTCGCGGCGGGTTCGGGCGAAGTGTTGAACGGGTCTCGCCCGGGCCTTTATATATTCGGAAGAGGGACCGGTGGTGGTTCTTTACTCTGCTGCTCGCCTCCCACTTAGGTTTCCGCAACCTAAGGGAATAGCCAGAGAAAGAAAAACCGCGCACCTTGTCCGCTTCGCCGCCACCTCCTTCGCTTGGTGATGGCCGACCGAGTAACCGTCGTTCCGCCGCGCGACCCGTGGCCTTTATCCTCCGTCACGGTGGACGATCTGGAGGCCCTTGTTGCCGATGGCTTGCTTCGTCCCCTCTCTAGTGACCCGCAGCCGGAGTGGATGGCCCCTCCGAGCGGAGCCGCCCCGTCCCCGCCGTCAGGGTATGTGCTGAGTTTCGTCTCTTTCCATGAGCGGGGGTTCAGAGTGCCAGCAAGTCGTTTCATGCGGGCGATTCTACATTTCTACGGGGTGGAGCTGCACGACCTCAACCCCAACTCCATCGCGCAAGCAGCCATCTTCGCGGCGGTTTGCGAAGGGTTTTTGGGGATTGACCCCCACTGGGATCTGTGGACCCATCTCTTCTCCGCGGAGCCTTTTGCCTTGACGACAGGGGAAAGGAGAGTTCGCATGGCGGTGCGGGCCGGTGGCTGCATCCTCCAGTTGAGGCAGGCGCGTGCGCAACAGTACATCCCCGCCATCCTTGTGTCTTCGAACAAGGTTTGGCATCGTCGGTGGTTTTACCTTCAGAACGACGATGGGAGGCTCCCGTCGTTTTCTCAATGAGTGGTGACCGCCGCCGGCAGCAACTGGCACTATGGGGCCCCGCACGACAGACAGAAGAATCTCCAGCCTCTTCTGGAGGCCTTGCAGGAGCTGCGAGACGGAGGGCTTACCGCCGCGGGGGTGGTCGCCACCATCCATCACCGGAGGGTGCTCCCCTTGACGGAGCGGCGGCTGCTGCTTTCGGAGATGACGCCGGGGGTCGACTTGGAGGGTTCGCAGATGTCCTCGGTCCCCCTCCCCGCCGATGACCTCCACAGGCGGGTAGCCGACACGGTAGGAAGGCTAGACGCCGGTGCCCTTACCCAGACCTCGATGAGTCCCGAGCGCGGGTGCATATCCCTGGTGAGTGTCCGCTCCTTCTTCCTTCTTGTGTCAGATTGCCCTTGGTTCTCACAGCCGAGATTTCCGTCCGTCTCCAGGAGTTGGGGTTTCACAAACCTTCTCTGCCACCGGTCCCGGAGGACGTGGTGGACCGAGCCGCACGGAGGGTTGCTGCGGAGAAGAAGGAGAAGAAGTACGCGAAAAAGGCTTGGGCCCGCGAGCGGATGCGGGCTCGGGACGCCTTGGAGAGGCGTCGTCGGAAGCAGGAGAGGGACGGGCTCCCGAGGGAGCCGACGCCGGAGACGCCTGACGACAACGACGGCGACGATGATGACGAAGATGACGACATGGCGGCCCGCCTCGGCCTTAGCCCAGATATGCGGCTGGGCCAGGGTTCGTCGAGCCAGCCCCCGAGTGGCCTGGCGCCGTCGGTATCCAGGGCTGGGGCATCAGGGCCCCGGTCCGAAGAACAGGGGCAGGCCGAGGGGGTACTTGACCCCTTGGTCGAGGTGGTTGAGGTGACCCCGGGGAGTCAGGCCGAGCTGCCTGTCCTTGAAGAGCCGTTGCTTGTGCCGGCTGCACAGGAGGCCGATCCTCAGGTCGTCGTGTCTCCGCCTGGGCGGACCGTCCCTTCGGCGCCCTGGGCACCCGAGGCAGGGATGGTGCTGAAGCCGGCAGCGGGGCGAACCTTGGTGGTGCCCGCGGGGACCGAGGCTCGAGGGGCCTCCTCGTAGGCTCGATTGGCTGTGGTCCGGAGTGGGTAAGTATCTGAGGATACCTCTGTCCCGGCTCCTTCTTCGTGTGTCCTGATCCTGCTTTTCCTTTTCCTCCCAGCAAACGGAGGCATGGTTCGACCGGTCTGGCTCCCCGGAAGGTCCTCAAGACGGCGCCGGCTTCTGCAGCCGGTGCCTCACCGGGCCTCGCCGGCCGGCTGGCCTCTACACAAGATGCCCCATGCAGGGGGCTCAGGTGGCACAAGTTGTCGTGGGACGAGCTCCCGAGGCTGACCCCTCCGTTGAGGCGGCCGTCGTGCCGAGGGGGGCTGCTGGCGCGGCCGTGGCTTTGAGCCCACCTAACGTGTTGCCGACGCCGGCACCGGCTTCTGCCGAGACCGTTGCCGTTCTGGCTGTGGAGCCACCCGTCGCCACCGATGCTGAGATGGCCGAGGTGCCGCTACTCGAGGCCGACGATCGGAAGCCTGCCCCCTTAGCCGAGGAGGTACCCGGTGCGCCGACTGCAGGGGGTGCCAATGCCTTGGAGGAGGGGGCGCAGAACCGCGACCCGTCCTAGGGAGCGGCGACCTTGTCCTCGCACGGCACAATCCCAATGAGCGGCGTGGGCAGGCGCTCTGGTTCTGGACCCGCGGCGCTTCAAAACCCCTCTTCGTTCTTGACGATGAGCGGGAGGAGCAGTCTCGGGACGAGCTTCGTGAGTGTACCGAGGCAACGATGGGGTCGCTTCGGTCGACCCTGGAGGTCCTTTCCAGGGACGTTCCCAGGATCCTCCAGGTAAGGATTTCAGGCATACCTTTGACGTGATCAAGGCATTCTTTGTGACGCCCCGCTTCCCTTCCTCAGGATCTGACAGATCTGAGCACCGCCAAGTCGTCGTTCATCCGCCGCGAGGTCGATGTCTGGGGTTCGCTGCGGTTCATGAGGACCACGCTTGCCCAGGCTACCGAGCGCCTCTCCCAACAGAGCGCCGAGGCGGCGGACCTTTGGTTGCTCTGTGACGAGCTGGGGGCAGAGGCAGCGGCAGCACGCGCAGAGGCGCAGCGGCGGCAGTTGGAGCTTGGCTAGGTCATCGGTGAGCGGGACCAATCTTGGGCCGGGCCGCCGAGGCTGAAAGCCGGGCTGAGGCCCTTGGAGGCCAGCTAGCCGAGGCGTCTGCTCGGGCCGGAGCCCTTGCGACGGACCTGGCCGTGGTCGACGGGTCTGCTCAGTCCGCCCAAGCCGCAGCCTCGGAGCAGCGTGCCCGGGCTGAAGGTATGTCTTGGCTATTTTGAGATTTTGATTCAGCTTCACTCTTCAACTCGTGTTTGAAGACTTCTGCTTTGGCTGTTCGTAGAGTTCGAGTCTGCCCTCAATGAGTCTGCCAAGGCACTTGCCCAGGCGGCTAAGCAGAGGGAGGCCGACCGCGTGGCCATGTCCGAGGCTATCTCGGCCTTCTTCCAGGTCTTTGGTCTTGACGACGTCCCCTCGGGAAGCTCCCCCAGAGTCGCCTGTAGGCCTTGGGTGACCACGCGTGCGGCAGACTCCACGAGGCGCTGCATCACGGTGTTAGGCGGGCCTTCGTCGTGCTCGCTTCCCACTACGATGTGGATCTGGAGCGGGTCAGCGAGGGGTACTGCCTTCCCGACGAAGATGAAGCTGCCATGGCCGAAGTTCAGAGGCTTGACGCGGCCGCCGTGGGCCCAAGCGCGGTGCTGGCGACCACCTTCGAGGTGGAGATCCTTCCGCTTGCGCCGCCGTCCGAGGCCGGGGCGGATCTCGCCGAGGGTGGAAACGAAGCCGAGGGTGCAGCTCCTCTCCCGGGCGATGCCTGATTCTGCCAGAGCAGTTTATTTTGAATATGTATGTGTCTTTCGTGGCCGCCGAGGCCTGAACACTTTGTCGTCATGATATAAAGTTGTGTCTCTTTTCCTCCTGTTTTGTGTATCCGGACTCGTTCGTCAGTAGCAGGATTGCTTACCCAAGTAAGAGTTATTTTTCGCGGTAGGTGACGAGTGAGGTATCCATATCCCGGAGGCGTAGGAGTCCCTCGGCTCGGTCGGCCTTGCCACTTACATGCACTCTTATTCGTTTCTCGGGGTTCTGTTACTGATATAGCCGGGAAACAGGAAAGTCGCTTTGGTGGAAGACTTTTTTCGAGGAAAATTTTGACGCAGAGGGAGTTCCCCCCTTCTAGCCCCCGAGGGAGGGTCGGGCTTTGCAGAGGCAAGGCTGACCCTTCCTTGATTGTTAGGCTTTATTTGTGTATGTAAACGAGGTATATGAATGACTTGAAAACATCTTAAGGGTAGAAGCGACGTAGCTGTCGGATGTTTCAAGCGTTGCTGTAGACCTCGCCTTGACTGTTGGCCAGCTTGTATGTTCCGGGCTTCAAAATCTTGGCGATGATGAACGGCCCTTCCCAGGGAGGCGTGAGCTTGTGGCGCCCTCGGGTGTCTTGTCGTAGCGAAGCACCAAGTCCCCCACCTAGAGGTCTCGGGACCGAACCCCTCGGGCGTGGTAGCGTCGTAGATACTGCTGATACCGTGCCGAGTGTAGTAAGGCTACGTCCCGAGCCTCTTCCAGCTGGTCCAGTGAGTCTTCTCGGCTAGACTGGTTGCTTCGGTCGTCGTACGTCCTTGTCCTCGGGGAATCGTATTCTAAGTCTGTGGGTAAGATAGCCTCGGCCCCATAGACTAGAAAAAATGGCGTGAAGCCCGTGGCTCGGCTTGGCATCGTCCTCAGACTCCAGACCACCAAGGGGAGTTCCTTCATCCATCGCCTGCCGAACTTGTTGAGGTCGTTGTAGATCCTCGGCTTGAGTCCCTATAGAATCATGCTGTTGGCACGTTCTACCTACCCATTCGTCATGGGGTGAGCTACGGCGGCCCAGTCCACCCGGATGTGGTGGTCCTCGCAGAAGTCCAGGAACTTTCTGCCACTGAACTGGGTGCCGTTGTTGGTGATGATGGAGTTCGGGACCCCGAAGCGATGGATGATGTTGGTGAAGAACGCCACCGCCTGTTCGAACCTGATGTTGTTTTGGGGTCGGACCTCAATCCACTTGGAGAATTTGTCGATAGCGACCAGCAGGTGCGTGTAGCCCCCGGGTGCCTTCTGCAAGGGACCGACGAGGTCCAGACCCCACACAGCAAACGACCAGGTGATGGGTATTGTTTGCAAAGCCTGAGCGGGCAGGTGCGTCCGCCTTGCGTAGAATTGACACCCTTGGCAGGTGCGTACAATCCTAGTGGCATCGGCCGCCGCGGTTGGCCAGTAGAAACCCTGTCGGAAGGCGTTTCCAACGAGGGCCCAAGGTGCCGCGTGGTGATCGCAAGCCCCCGAGTGTATTTCTTGTAATAGCTCCTGACATTCGGTGATGGATATGCATCGCTGGAGGATGCTTGAGGGGCTGTGGTGGTAGAGCTCCTTTCCATCACCCAGCAAGACGAACGACTTGGCGCGCCGTGCCAGTCGCCGAGCTTCGGCTCTGTCGAGGGGTAGCTCTCCTTGGTGGAGATATTGCAGGTACGGGGTGTACCAGTTTCGATTAGGCGTGACCCCATTCCGCTCTTCCTCGACGCGCAGTGCCTCACCCTCGGGGGCCGAGGGTGCCTTGGGCTGAGCCGATGCCTCCTCGGGCTCGGGCGTGTCGTCGGTCTTGACGGAGGGTTGATGTAGGTCTCGGGAGAAGACGTCCGGAGGAACCGTTGTCCGCCCCGAGGCTATCTTAGCCAGCTCGTCCACAGTCTCGTTGTATCGTCGAGCGATGTGATTGAGCTCGAGCCCGTAGAACTTGTCCTCCAGGCGCCGAACCTCGTCGCAGTAGGCTTGCATCTTCGGGTCGCGGCAATGGGAGTTCTTCATGACTTGGTCGATGACAAGCTGCGAGTCGCCCCGAGCGTCGAGGCACCGGACCCCTAGCTCGATGGCGATGCGCAACCCGTTAACCAGAGCCTCGTACTCGGCCACGTTGTTGGACGCCGGGAATTGGAGGCGCAGCACGTAGCGGAGGTGCTTCCCGAGGGGTGAGATGAAGAGCAGGCCCGCGCCCACTCCTGTTTTCATCAACGACCCATCGAAAAACATGGTCCAGAGTTCCGGTTGGATCGGAGATGCTGGAAGCTGGGTATCGACCCATTCAGCCACAAAGTCCGCCAGGACTTGGGACTTGATGGCCTTCCGAGGGGCGAACGAGATTGTCTCGCCCATGATCTCCACCGCCCACTTTGTAATCCTGCCCGAGGCCTCTCGGCACTGGATGATCTCCCCCACGGGGAAGGCTGACACCACAGTCACCGGATGACACTCGAAGTAGTGTCGCAACTTTCGCCGCGTCAGAATTACCGCGTACAGTAGCTTCTGAATTTGCGGGTAGCGGATTTCGGTCTCGGACAGTACCTCACTGATGAAGTAGACCAACCTCTGGACGAGCAATGCATGCCCTTCTTCTTGTCTCTCGACTACGATCGCGGCACTGACCACCTGAGTGGTTGAGGCTACGTAGATCAAGAGGGCTTCTCCCGCAGCGAGGGGCACCAAGATGGGCGCGCTTGAAAGGAGCGCCTTTAAGTTTCTGAGGGCTTCCTCGGCCTCGGGGGTCCAAGTGAAGCGCTCGGCCTTCCTTAAGAGGCGGTACAGAGCTAGGCCTTTTTTGCTGAGGCGCGAGATGAAGCGGCTCAGAGCCGCAAGGCATCCCATGACCCTCTGTACTCCTTTCAAGTCCTTGATGGGGCCCATGTTGGTGATGGCCGCGATCTTCTCCGGGTTGGCCTCGATGCCCCGCTCGGAGATGATGAACCCCAGGAGCATGCCTCGGGGGACTCCGAAGACACACTTCTCGGGATTGAGTTTTACGCCTTTCGCCTTGAGACACTTAAATGTCGTTTCAAGGTCAGAGAGGAGGTCGGAGGCTTTCCTCGTCTTGACTACGATGTCATCGACGTAAGCCTCGACCGTTCGACCAATGTGCTCTCCGAACACGTGGTTCATGCACCTTTGGTATGTCGCACCTGCGTTCCTCAAACCAAATGGCATAGTAATGTAGCAGCACATTCCAAAAGGTGTGATGAAAGAAGTCGCGAGCTGGTCGGACTCTTTCATCCTGATTTGGTGATACCCCGAGTAGGCATCAAGGAATGACAGGATTTCGCACCCAGCAGTGGAATCCACGATTTGATCGATGCGAGGCAGAGGGTAGGGAACCTTCGGGCATGCTTTATTTAGACCAGTATAGTCTACACACATCCGCCATCTCCCACCTTTTTTTTTCACAAGCACAGGGTTGGCTAACCATTCGGGATGGAATACCTCTTTGATGAACCCCGCAACCATCAGCTTGTGGATCTCCTCGCATATGGCTCTGCGCTTTTCTTCGTCGAATCGGCGCAGAGGCTGCTTCACGGGTCGGGCTCCAGCTCGGATATCCAGCGAGTGCTCGGCGACATCCCTCGGTATGCCAGGCATGTCCGAGGGACTCCACGCAAAAACCTCGGCGTTCGTGAGGAGAAAGTCGACGAGCACTGCTTCCTATTTGGGGTCGAGCTCGGAGCCGATCCGGACTTTCTTGGAGGTGTCGTTGCTGGGGTCGAGAGGGACGGACTTAACCGTCACAGCTTCCGCTTCACATCTGGCACCTCCTTGGAGAGGCTCTCCAGGTCGGCGATGAGGGCCTCGGATTCGGCGAGGGCCTCGGCGTACTCCACACACTCCACGTCGCATTCGTACGCGTGTCGGTACGTGGAGCCGACGGTGATGACCCCGTTGGGGCCCGACATCTTGAGCTTGAGGTAGGTGTAGTTGGGGACGGCCATGAACTTGGCGTAGCATGGTCTCCCCAACACTGCGTGGTAGGTTCCTCGGAACCCGACCACCTCGAATGTGAGGGTTTCCTTTCGGAAGTTGGAGGGAGTCCCGAAGCAGACGGGCAGATCGAGTTGCCCAAGGGGTTGGACGCGTTTCCCGGGGATGATCTCGTGAAAGGGCGCCACGCCGGCCCGGATCGTGGACAGATCGATCTGCAGGAGCCCGAGGGTCTCGGCGTAGATGATGTTGAGGCTGCTGCCTCCGTCCATGAGGACCTTGGTAAGCCTGACGTTGCCGATGACGGGATCGACAACGAGCGGGTACTTTCCCGGGCTCGGCACGCGGTCGGGGTGGTCGCCTTGGTCGAAGGTGATGGGCTTGTCAGACCAGTCTAGGTAGACTGGCGCTGCCACCTTCACCGAGCAGACCTCTTGGCGCTCTTGCTTGCGGTGCCGAGCCGAGGCGTTCGCCACCTGCCCACCGTAGATCATGAAGCAGTCATGGACCTTGGGGAACTCTTCTGCCTTGTGGCCCTCCTTCTTGTCGTTGTCGTGGGCTTTGCCACCTTCCGCTGGTGGCCCGGCCTTGTGGAAGTAGCGCCGAAGCATGACGCACTCCTCAAGGGTGTGCTTGACGGGACCCTGATGATAGGGTCACGACTCCTTGAGCATCTTGTCGAACAGGTTAGCGCCTCCAGGAGGCTTCCGAGGGTTCCTGTGCTCGGCGGCGGCGACAAGGTCTGCGTCGGCGGCGTCGTGTTTCGCTTGCAACTTCTTCTTGCCCTTCTTCTTGGTGCCGCGCTGAGCGGACGCCTCTGGGACGTCTTCCGGCTGGCGCCCCTGAGGCTGCTTGTCCTTCCGGAAGATGGCCTCGACTGCCTCCTGACTAGAGGCGAACTTGGTGGCGATGTCCATCAGCTCGCTCGCCCTGGTGGGAGTCTTGCGGCCCAGCTTGCTCACCAGGTCGCGGCAAGTGGTACCGGCGAGGAACGCGCTGATGACATCTGAGTCGATGATGTTGGGCAGCTCGGTGCGCTGCTTCAAAAATCGCCGGATGTAGTCCCGCAGGGGTTCTCCCGGATGCTGCCGGCAACTTCAGAGATCCCAGGAGTTCCTAGGGTGCACATATGTGCCCTGGAAGTTGCCGGCGAAGGCTTTGACCAAGTCGTCCCAGTTGGAGATCTGCGCAGGAGGCAGATGCTCCAGCCAGGCTCGGGCGGCGTCGGAGAGGAACAGGGGGAGGTTGCGGATGATGAGGTTGTCAT
Organism: Zea mays; assembly: GCF_902167145.1. Lineage (NCBI taxonomy): Eukaryota > Viridiplantae > Streptophyta > Magnoliopsida > Poales > Poaceae > Zea > Zea mays. Next base: position 117,224,838 of record NC_050096.1, read on the forward strand.
CGTCCATTCCACCCAGCTGGCAGGCCAGCCGGTAGTCCGCGAGCCACAGTTTCGGCCTTGTCTCCCCCGAGTACTTAGTGATGGTAGTCAGGGTTCGGAACCAGGACGGGAACGACACCCGTCGTATGGCCCCGCTGAAAGCTTGCGGACCGGGTGGTTCGGGCGAGGGGCTCCGATCCTCCCCGCTGTCGTAGCGTCCCCCACGCCTGGGGTGGTAGCCTCGGCGCGCCTTATCATCGAGGTGGGCTCGACAGTCGCGGCGGTGGAGCTCGTTGCCGAGGCGTCCCGGGGCCGCAGGCGCTGTGTCCCGCGTGCGCCCAGTGTGGACCGAGGCTTCCCGCATGAATCGGGAAGTCGCGGCGTGATGCTCCAGGGGGTACCCTTGCCTTCGGGAGGCAGAGCTTTCAGCCCGTCGGACCGCGGCATCCTCCAGGAGATTCTTGAGCTCTCCCTGGATACGTCGCCCCTCTGTGGTGGATGGTTCCGGCATCGCTCGGAGTAGTATTGCTGTTGCAGCCAGGTTCTGGCCGACCCCACTGGAAGCCAGGGGCAGCCTCGCCCTGGCATCGTTGGCGATGCAGTGCTGGACGTTCTGGGACAGATGATGCGCTTCTCCGGCCGGTGCTCGGCCTGCCCATTCCTGTCCGACATTCTGCCGGAGCTGCACAAGTTGTCCTGCTTCCTCGTGAGCCTGGCCTGCATCTCGCGGATTTGCTCGAGCTGTGCGTCCTGACCCCTCGCAGGGACTGGGACCACAGCTAGCTCCCGAAGGATGTCAACGCGAGGCGCAGGCCTAGGGGGATCACCGTCCTCCGGCATACCAAGGTGGTTGCCTTCGTCGAGACCCCCTAGATCGACGTGGAAACATTCGCGACTTGGGCCACAGTCCTCGTCGTCGAGGCTGTGGCTATCATTGGAGCAATCGGAGAGGCAGTAGTCACATGCGGTCATGAAGTCCCGCATGGCACTAGGGTTACCGAGCCTGGAGAAATCCCAACCATAGTCGGGCTCGTCATCTTCCTCGGAACCCGGGGGCCCGTAGGTCAAGACGGTCGTCAGTCGGTCCCAGGTTGACCGCATATGATACCCCGGAAGGTTCGGATATGCCTTTATGAAAGCATCCACCAAAGCGTGGTCGATTGGTGGGTCGAAGCTGAATCTAAAAGGCACAGGACGAAAAACGGACGGTACCTCTTGATCGACGGATGGTGACGAAGTCACGTCGGAGACGGACTGCACCGTTATCTCAGGTACGAGGCTAACGCCCAGCAAGTCCTTCACGAGCGTGCTGGCGTCGTCCGTCTGCTTGGGGTTGGCGTGTTGCGGGGAAACGACGCTCGTCTTCGTCTCAGACGCGAGGTCAACGCCCGACGTGTCCCCCGCTGGGGCGCCGACGCCGTCGACTCGCTCGATAGCCGTCGAGGTGCCGCCTCCTGCTTGGCCATGGTTGCCCCGCCTCCTCCTCCGTCGGCGGGGAAGGTGACGGGATAGACCCGGATGCTGTTCTTCCGTCACGCGGGGAAGACGTCGTCGATTCCGCCGCCGGCGGGCGGGCTGACGGCTGCCATTGTCGTTGTCGCGTGGCGGAGGAAGGAGTATCATGTCGTAGCTGCCGCCGAGGGACATGAACTCGAGACTCCTGAAACGGAGCATCATCCCGGGTTGGAGAGGTTGCTGGAGACAACCCATCTAGAGCTTGACGGGAAGCTGTTCGTCAACACGCAGCAGGCCCCTACCTGGCGCGCCAATTGTCGGCGTTTTGACCCCGGGGGGTCCCTGGACCGACGAGTAAATTGTCGCTGCGTGTCCCAGCCCAGATGGGTCGGCGCGAGACGGAGCACAAGGGGGAACAATAAGGGGAACCGTGACCTCGTGTTGTCCTGCGCCCAGGGCGGATGCGCTTGCAGTAGGGGGTTACAAGTGTTCGCGAGGGAGAGAGAGAGAGCCTGTGCACCGGCCCATCCTCCCGCGCGGCCGCCTCTCTTTGTACGAGGGCCCTGGACCTTCCTTTTATAGATGTAAGGAGAAGGCCCAGGTGTACAATGGGGGGTGTAGCAATGTGCTAACGTGTCTAGCAGAGGGAAGCCAGAGTCCTATGTACATGCCGACGTGGCTGTCGGAGAGGTTTTGGCGCCCTGTTCATGTGACGTCGTGGCCGTCGGAGGAGCGCTTGAGCCCTGTAGGAGCACAGCTGTCGGAGCTGTCAGGTCCTTGCTGACGTCTCCTTGCTTCTGTAGGGGCTGAGAACCACCGTCGTCATGGAGCACGCGGGGTGCCATCATTACTTGTTTTACCGGGACGAACCAGATGGGACGCCGGTCTTGTTCCCCGTAGCCTGAGCTAGCTAGGGGTAGGGTAATGATGTGCCCCCCTGCGACGTGGTCGGTCCGAGCCCAAGGTCGGGCGAGGCGGAGGCTGTCGTCCGAGGTCGAGGTTGAGTCCGAGCCCTGGAGTCGGGCGAGGCGGAGACCGTCGTCCGAGGTCGAGGTTGAGTCCGAGCCCTAGGGTCGGGCGAGGCGGAGTCCGTCGTCCAAGGTCGAGGTTGAGTCCGAGCCCTGGGGTCGGGCGAGACGGAGCTTCCTATGGCGCCTGAGGCCGAACTTGACGGCTGTCAGCCTCACCCTGACGGGTAGCACAACAGTTGGAGCAGCGCAGGCCGCACTGTTTTCCTGTCAGGTCAGCCAGTGGAGGGGCGAAGTGACTGCGGTCACTTCGGCTCTGTCAACTGAAGAGCGCGCGTCAGGATAAGGTGTCAGGCGATCCTTGCATTGAATGCTCCTGCGATCCGGTCGGCTGGCGAGGCAATCTTGGCCAAGGTTGCTTCTTCGCGAAGCCTGCCCGAGCTGGGCCTCGGGCGAGTCGGAGGTGCGCCCGTTGCTTGAGGAGGCTCTCGGGCGAGGCGTGATTCTGCCTGGGTCTGTTGTTCCTGCCCGAGGCTAGGCTCGGGCGAGGCGAGATCGTGTCCCTTGAGCGGACAGAGCTTTGTCCTGTGTTGTGCCCATCAGGCCTTTGCAGCTTTGTGCAGATGGTGTTTACCAGCTGAGTTTAAGAGTCTTGGGGGTACCCCTAATTATGGTCCCCGACATACCCCTTCTAGTCTACCTTTATTTATGTATAGATTCATGTTACAACTTTTATTATAAAATGTAAATTTAGAACCCAAATAAAATAGAAATGGTTTTGTTAGTTTTATTAATCAGGTGATAAGCATTTTAATTAGTGTTTCCAACGGTTCACATATTTTCATAGTTTAAATTGAAATACAATTGTTATAAAAAAATACTAAAATAGTCTCTTCAATAGATATCATGTTTTCATAATTTAACAATATTCAGTATAGATATTTAAGTATAGCTTTCTTAAATAGAAATTTAAAAGAAAATTATAGACCATGTCTTACTCAATGACATTAAAATATAATTATATATCTTTCACCATAAAAGTTAATTTAGATTTATACTCAAGTTTTCTTAAATAGAAGCATTATATGTTTTTCAAAATAGTGTATGCCATATAGATTTTCTAAAAAATGTTAAAATAGATTAATTATATTTTCTCATAATTTATTAATTAGACTTATATTTCAATTTGTCCATAACTAGTAATATAGGTGTGATTAATCTGTTCATCAATTTGGATCCATAATATATATATATATATATATATATATATATATATATATATATATATATATATATATCAGTTAGTTCTTCCTAAGGGATAAAATAAAGTAATTAGTGTTTAAGCTCTTTTCATTACTAAAATGGTACTTCATATGTTAACTTGGAATATAGCTTTATTAATACTAATATAGGCCATGTATTTTCTTAATAAAAATAAAAATAATTATTGTTTAGTTATCTTTCCATATAAAATCTATCTAAGCTGGTATAATAACTTTTTATTAATAAATGTTTTATTATATGCTTCATAAATTAATAATGTGTTTGATAACTCATTACCTTATATCTTTTATAAAAGGTTTAATATCGTTATAACGTGTTTTATCATCTTATAAACCCTTAATCTTAGACATATCACATATGGCGTTTTATAAAAAAATAAATTGGTGAACCTAATATTTGTATATTTTAATTAAGATTTTTTTAAGCTCATGTCTTGTTTTATAAACTATAGATCACACATTTTTGAAAAGAATACCTAATTATAACCATTACTTGCGACGCTCTTGGAAAACGAATGCTCTTTTTGTTAAGCTTTCTTTTAGCTTTGCGTATGGTGAATGTTGTATGTTATTGAGTGTTGTTTGTTTCTTCTTGTTTGTTTTTGTGATATTCAGTGGTTGATCTAGTAGTTAAGAATCAAGATCTATTCCTATCCGTGGAAGAACCTCATGTTTTCAATAAGCAAGGCAAATGGACTTCTCCCCCTGCATACTCTGTTTGATCCCAAACAATACATTTAATAAAGTTTATTCTTGGATATATATGCATAATTTGATGGGTTACCTATTTAGATACCCCTAACCTTTTCAACCTTATTCCTTGATCAAACCTGGGTATTATACTTTACCTTCGTAGCTATGCTATTGCTACAACTTAACTTTATGCAGTCACTCCCACTTATGATATTAATGTTCCAAATGGTAAGTTTACATTATTGTTGTTAACCCGATGGTTAAACAAGATTATTGCATATTAATTGGAACATGGAGTGACCACCCGGGAAAACAGTGCTACCATGAGAACTATCATGGCTCTGGTCTTGCCTAAATAACTAGGAAAATCTTATGTTGGGTGTTGGTCGTGATCGACCGGAACGGGGCATCTGGCAAGCGCTTATAGTTCCGGCTCAGGCAGATTGGATACGGGCATAGTTCCCAAAGCTTTACCCTGTAGTCTGAACTATAAGTTAGTTACAGTAGGTGTTCCTTGTGCAGTTGACCATTTCCAGCATTTGTGTATTGAGGACTCTAGGGAGAAGCCTCGTAGTGAGACCCTGGCCATTCACCTTGGAAGTGAATACGGGTCTAGCTAACCCGGGCTAGAAGGGAATCATGACTCATGGGTAAAGATGTGCCACCTCTGCAGAGTGTAAAACTGATATATCAGTCGTGCTCTCGGTTAAGAGCAGCATAGACTCCTCACATGATAATTGAACTTTAAGATGGAAATAAATCGAGATCCGATGATCTGTCAATGGTTTGCTTAAGTGGTTTCACTTAAGTGATTTTTATATACTCTTATACCTTTGTTTAATGGGAATACTTGGGATTCACACTTATTAGTAAGACAAGTGTTGTTAATAAATTGTTGACCAACTAAAATGCTTACTGCTCAACCTTAGCCTCACCTTGTTAAACTTGCAATAGTTTTTCCCCCACTTGCAGAGCCCCGACCATAAGTGAGCTCACCCTTGCTGAAATTTTGATCAGAAGTTTGCAGATTAAGTTATGATGATGAGCTCCATGGATGCTAGTCTAGTGATACCCCCGATCATCTTCCTATGGATGGATGTCCTTATTTCGCTGTACTTTGATGAATACTGGTTAAGACATTATGTCTGTTCGAAGTGTAATATGTTAATATAATCGTTATTTACGCTTTTATGCATTGTTCTTTTGATATATTACACTTATGACGTCAACATATGTGTGGAAATAGATCCTGGCACACATATGCTATCTATCCGGCTCTGCCCCTGGAAACGGGTGTGACACCAGAACACCCCGCTCGTGGATCTGTGCAGAACAAAACGCCGCAGAACCAGAATAGAGGAAGGGTTAATCACGTGACAGCGGAATCGGTTCCGAAGGATGCCGACGTGGTGTATGGTATGTTTCTTATCAACTCCATACCTGCTTCAGTTTTATTTGACTCTAGAGCATCGCATTCATTTATAACTGAGTCATTCGTGGAAAAAACATAACATACCAAAGCACCCTCTTAAGAAGATGTTACATATTAATTCACCGGAAGGTGATATGAAGGCCACACACTAATGCCTCCATGTTAATCTCAAGATTCAAGGAATAGATTTTCTAGTCAACCTAGTGGTCTTAGGATCCAACGGTATTGATGTGATTCTTGGATGTGACTGGTTGAAAAGTTGTGATGGAGTGATACAATGTGCCAAGGGAACAATTATGTTGACAAGTCCTCAAGGTGAAAGAATCCAAGTTAGCACAGATATGTCAACAGATGCAAAAGGAGAAACAATGGTAAATCACTTGGAAGAAAAGCCCCTAGAAACTATCAAGGTAGTGTGTGAATATCCAGACGTATTTCCGGAGGAATGACCAGGTATGCCACCTGACCGTGATATAGAGTTTTTTATTCAGTTATTACCCGGAACTGCACCTATCTCAAAAAGACCTTATAGAATGGATGTCAAAGATTTAGTTGAACTGAAGAAACAAATAGTGGAATTACTAGAAAAAGGTTTCATTCGCCCAAGTTCATCCCCTTAGGGAGCCCCAGTTCTATTTGTGAGCAAGAAAGATGGTTCGAGAAGAATGTGTGTTGATTATAGAAGTCTGAATGAAGTAACACTTAAGAATAAATACCCATTACCTCGGATTGAGGATTTATTTGATTAGATGAAGGGAGCTAAGATATTCTCGAAGATAGATCTTAGGTCGGGATATCATCAGTTAAAGATTCGAGCAGAAGATGTACCCAAGACAGCCTTCACTACGAGATATGGATTATATGAGTTTTTGGTCATGTCGTTTGGACTGAGTAATGCACCGGCATATTTAATGAACTTGATGAATAAAGTATTCATGGAATATCTGGATCAGTTTGTGGTCGTATTCATTGACGACATACTGATATACTCTCTGAATGAAGAAACACATGAAGATCATCTAAGACTAGTCCTACAAAAGCTTCGTGAGAACCAATTATATGCAAAGTTCTTGAAGTGTGATTTTTGGCTGAAGGAAGTTGCTTTCCTAGGAAATATTGTTACTGATTGTGGAATTAAAGTAGATCTAGGAAAGATAAGTAAAATACTAAATTGGAAGCAACCAAAGGATGCGTCCAAGATCAGAAGTTTTCTTGGATTGGCAAGATACTACAGAAGATTTATTGAAGGTTTTTCTAAGTTAGTGAAACCCCTTACCTCACTACTGGAGAAAGGTAAAGAGTTTAAGTGGGATGAAGCATGCCAGAAATGTTTTGAGGAACTTAAGAAAAGGTTAACTACTGCACCTATATTGGTAATGCCAGACATATACAAAGGATTTGATGTGTATTGATGAATCACACCTTGGACTAGGATGTGTGCAATGCAAGAAGGAAAAGTAATAGCTTATGCCTCAAGGCAGTTGAGAAAGCATGAGAAGAATTATCCTACGCATGATTTGGAACTAGCTGTCGTAGTGCATGCTTTGAAGATTTGGAGACACTATATGATTGGAAACAAGTGCAAAATCTTCACGGAACACAAAAGCTTGAAATACATATTCACCCAGAAAGAACTCAACCTAAGATAGAGACGATGGCTTGAGTTGATCAAAGATTATGATTTGGAAATACAATATCACCCAGGAAAAGCAAATGTAGTGGCTGATGCTTTGAGCCATAAGGGTCAAGTGAACAACATCACTACTTATTTGATGACATAGGAATTGTGCTGGGAAATGGAACAACTCAACCTTGGTATGCTCATTAATATGGAAGCAACAGATATGGAAGTTGAATCTACTTTGGAACAAGAGATTCGTAAAGGACAGGAATCTAATGAGAAAATTAAGGAAATTAAAACTTTGATTGGTTTGGGTAAAGCCCTAGATTTCACGGAAGATGAACAAGGCACATTATGGTTTAAAAAGACAATATGTGTACCGGAAATCAAACACCTACGACAACTTATTTTGAGAGAAGCTCATGATTCGGCTTACTCTATTCACCCTGGAAGCCCAAAGATGTACTAGGATCTAAAGGAAAAGTATTGGTGGTATGGTTTGAAAAGAGATGTTGCTACTCATGTTGCACTGTGTGACGTGTGTCAGCGAGTTAAAGCCGAACACCAAAGACCAGCAGGATTACTACAACCTCTCAAGGTACCTGAATGGAAATGGGAGGAAATTGGTATGGATTTCATAGTTGGACTACCCCGTACTCGGGATGGCTATGATTCAATATGGGTCATCGTAGACAGGTTGACTAAAGTGAAAGACTTTATACCTGTGAAGACAACTTACACAGGAGCCTAGTTAGCAGAATTATACATGTCGAGGATTGTTTGTCTGCATGGAGTACCAAAGAAGATCGTATCGGATCGAGGAACCCATTTACCTCACGCTTTTGGAAAAAACTACATGAGTCCATGGACACCAAGCTAAGCTTATCATCCGCAAACGAATGGGCAAACGGAAAGAAGAAACCAAGTGTTGGAAGATATGCTAAGGGCTTGCGCTCTAAAGCATGGTAGAAGCTGGGATAAAAGTTTGCCTTATGCAGAATTCTTGTATAACAATAGTTATCAAGCAAGTCTAAAAATGGCACCATTTGAAGCACTTTATGGACGAAAGTGTAGAACACCGCTTTATTGGAATCAGACCGGAGAAAGTCAAGTATTTGGTCTAGAAATTCTCCAAGAAGCAGAAAAGCAAGTGCAGATTATCAGAGAGAATTTGAAGACGGCACAGTCAAGACAGAAAAGCTATGCTGATAATAGAAGAGAGTTGATATTCGAAGTAGGAGACTTCGTATACCTTAAAGTTTCACCGATGAGAGGAATGAAAAGATTTAAGGTTAAGGGAAAATTATATTCTCGCTACATTGGCCCATTCAAGATTTTGGAGAGAAAAGGTGGAGTAGCATACCAGTTAGAGCTACCCGATTGTTTGTTGGATGTACATGACGTATTTCACGTGTCACAACTAAAGAAGTGCTTAAGAGTACCAGAAGAATAATTACCTATGGAAGAACTGAATGTTAACGAGGATTTGACTTATTCGGAGTACCCTGTCAGAATTCAGGAAACATCTCGCAGAATTACACGGAGTTTATTAACATGTGCAAAGTTTAGTGGAGTCATCATTTAGAAGATGAGGCCACTTGGGAAAGAGAAGAAGAACTCAGGGCAGAATTTCCCCAGTTATTCTCAGAAGTTCCTTAATCTCGAGGACAAGATTCTTTTAAGAGGGGTAGGTTTGTAACACTATAAAAACCATCAACTAAAACAATACATTTAAGATTATTAATGATAATTAGGGTAATAAATTTTCTTTCTAATGTTTGATTTTTATTTAGCATCTAGAAGAATTTTTGGTTTTATTCATGTTCTGTTTTGGATGTTTAGTAGAAATTTTCTTCTTAATGAAAATCCAATTAAATAATATAATAATTATTGGTCCAAAAATAAATAGTTTAGTTATAAATAATTTTGGTATAATTATTATGAATTTGTTTAGAATATATTTATTTACATTTTGAAATAGAAAAGAAAAAAAAAATTTTGAAACCCTAACCCTAGCCGGCCCAGCCAGGGCCCATTTAACCAAGTCGTCGCCGCCCCCAAAACCCCCTCCCCTCCTCTCAGTAGCAGGTGAGCCCCACCGGCGCCTTCTCCCTCCACTCCTTCCCCAACCGCTCAGCCGCCAAGGCGCGCGCACGCCGCACGCCACCGCGCCCAGCCGGCCGAGCATCGCCCCGACCTGGTCGCCCACGCCTTGCTTCGACGACCGCGACTCCTCGGCTTGGGCGTAATTAGAGCACTCGAACCGGCGACCGTTTCACCTTTCTTCCTCCCCATTACCTCCCCATTACGGAGGCCACCATTGATGGCCATCAATGGCGCCATGGCCGACCGTTTCTCCCTCTCCCCGGCTCTCCTCTCCCCTCCCTCTCTCTATAAAAGCCGAGGTTGCGCCCATGGAGCTCTCCCTCCCCCGCCCGAGCTCCCTCACTCCCTCCTCATTCTCTCTCTCGCCACCGCGCCGAGCTCGGACCGTCCGCCGGAGCCACGCCCGCGCCATGCCCCGGTCGCGTCGAACGCCGCCGAGCCTCGCCATCGTCGTTGCTCCGTCCCAGCCGTGCCTTGTCGTTCGCCCTGTCCTTGAGCGCTCGTTCCCCTCTACCCGACGCCGAGTCCCTCCCTGCGCACAAGCGAGAACCCAAGGTAAAAGAAAGTGGTTTTTGCATTTTGGCCCCTGCGTGTAAATAAATTTAATTTTGAGATTTTCAGTTGAGAAAAGAGACTCCGATGTATACGTATAGCCAAAATCGAACCCTGCAACAATAATTCGGATATGTGCATGATTTTATAATTTTAAAAATGAATACTGACACTATTAACTACCTTAGTGATTTTCATACTAGAGAACGTTTACAAATTTAACTTCGCTTTAATGTATGTGGAACGATAATTGTAGTAGTATTTGTAAGTGTAAATTTATTGATATGAAGAGTAGAAGAAAATACTAGACCACATGTTTTCGGACCGATGAAAATAGATTTTTCTAAGTCAAAATACATGTGTTCATAAGTATAGCACTTAATTTCTTCGAATTAGTAAAATACTTGTTTATGTAAAAATAACCATGTTTATGTTATTAAAAGTCCAATTAGTGATTTATATTGATTCTTACAATATTAATGTTAGATGAATTATAAATAAACCATTCTTAGCTATATGCATAATTTTTATTTAGAAATAAAAGGGATAAAACTTAAAAGTCTATTATTAGTAATAAAGAAAATAATTGGTAATTATTTCCCATAAAGATTGTTAATATATGTTTATTTATATTTTACTAGATAGAACTAGTGACAAAATCACTAACTCATATTTTTTCACCAATAATGACTCGCGATAGTAGTTATGATGAATTAATAAGTATTTACACTTTAAGACGTATTTATGAGTATAAATGTGTGATGTATGAATGTGTATGTAATGGTGAATGATTATCCCTGTAATGGTGTGTATTTATTTATTTGGCGTACGTATTCTATTGTATGTACGATACGCAAATCGATGCTAGAAGTGGACTGTGAGGTAGACGAACCAAACTCATTCGAGGACGACCCAGAGGAAACTTTCGAGCAAGGCAAGTGGATTCTCCCTCTGCATATTCTATTTGTACCCAATTAATGCATATAATAATGTTTACTTTTTGGATATATTGCATAATTTGATGGGATTTTCCTAATTAAGGATTTTCTAGATTTACCAAATGTATTCCTTGATTACCTTGGGCAAATACTATGCTTTGCAAATTTGTGCTACCGCTCAACTTGATAATTTTGATGTCACTCATTATTGATATTAATGTTCCGGAAATGAAATTGGTATTATGATGTTAACCCGATGGTTCAACAAGATTATTTCATATTAATTGGAACATGGAGTGACCACCCAGGATAACAGTGCAACCATGAGTGATATCATGGCTCTGGCTTTGGTAATTAGCTTTGTATGCTTAGTACCTAGCAACCTTACCTGAAATATGGGCAAGAGGGGGAGCGGCAGTGGTGACAGCTCATGTTACCATGGCGACGTATTCTTGGCTAAGGTACCTCGCCCAGAGGGCCTCCACACCGTCTTGGATACCTTAGCGGGTTGCTTTGTATTTAGTGTATTATGTGAAACCTTATAGTGGATCCCTAGTCATTCACCTTGGCAGTGTTTAAGGGTCCGTACAACCCAAGGCTAGATGGGATACACTGCTTGTGGGTAAAGTTGTACCACCTCTGCAGAGTGTAAAACTGATATGTCAGCCGTGCTCACGGTTAAGAGCAACCTGGACCCTCACATGATAATTAAACTTAAAGATTGACAATAAATCGAGATCTGATGATCTGTCAATGGTTTACTTAAGTGGTTTCACTTAAGTGTTTTTGATATACTCTTATACCTTTGTTTAAATGGGATACTTGGGATACACACTTATTAGTAAGACTGGTGTTGTTAATAAAATACCGACCAACTAAAATGCTTACCACTTAACCTTAGCCTTACCTTATTAAACTTGCATTAATTTTCCCCCACTTGCTGAGCCTCAACCATAAGTGAGCTCACCCTTGCTAATATTTTGATCAGAGGTGACGAAGAAGACCTTGATGGAGATTTCGATGAATAATGAGTCTAACTATGCGCCGGTCATCTTCCTGTGGGAGATTATCCATGTTATTTCCTCTTTACTTTGATGATACTGGTTAAGATACTTATGTATGGATGATGTAATAAAGTTACTCTACTCTCTTTACGCCTTTATGCATTGTCTTTTGATATATTACACTTGTGACGTCAATATATGTGTGGAAAATGGATCTTGGCACACATATGCTATGCATTCGGTTTTGCCCCCCAGAACCGGGTGTGACATGTTTATTTCATATCTTTTGCATATGAACTCCAAATTGAGTGATTCAAATTATGATCATTCATTGTCCGCACATTCTAATTTTATGCCTAGACTATAGATTAGTTTAGGTAATCATTTATTTATTAAATAGGAAAAATAAAAAAAGGAAAACCCCAATGGTAATTAGATGTTTAACTTTGTGAGATTAATAATATGTAATGTATGAATCTATCCCTGGTATAATTTTTGTGTCTCATTAAAATGAGTGGAATTAAATTATGTAATCTGTTGGGGACTTGTTCTCAAATGCTATGAGTTAAGAACAAGGAAACACAAAATGTTAAACGTTAATGCCCTTCATCCGTCAAAGCATTATTTCCCCTAGGATATAATGATCTTCAGACGAAGATCATGAAGGACATACCACTAGTACAATTTGGCTCTATACAAGCGGTAGGCTTTTTACATCACAGGCGGTTCGGTTAGAAAACTGCCTGGGATGTCCCAGGCTATTCAAACCGCCTGTGAAGTATTAGTATCACAAGCGGTTTTGTTTAGGACTGCCTGTGGTGCTCTATTCTTTTCACAAACGAACCCTAATGAAAAACCGCCTGTGATTGTGATTTGATTACCATATTAATATTTTAATTTGAATTAATATTTTAATTTTTAACAGAAATATGCAAATACAATTTAAATGAATTAATATTTAATTTTTAACAGAAATATGAAAATACAATTTAAATGAATTAATATTTTAATTTTTAACAGAAATATGCAAATACAATTTAAATAAATTAATATTTAATTTTTAACAGAAATATGCAAATACAATTTAAATGAATTAATATTTAATTTTTAAGAGAAATATGCAAATACAATTTAAATGAATTTTAATAGCACACATAGATAACTAGAGAGAATTTAAATTAATTGGCAACCACAATGCATAATCGATCATACATGATAACAAATACAATTTGATTCATACAATTTTTCATGAACTACCATTTTTCCGCATGTATGGCTTTAAGTTCTTATCAATTTTCTTTTCCACACGCTTGATTCTCTCTGGACCGTTAAAGACGAACATCTGTTCATACTTATTGTATTCCTCATCTCCGTCTCTCACATTCTTAACTCCAACAATTTTTTGCTTTCCAGAAATAACTACATGCATCTTCTCATCTGCTGGATCGAGTACATAGAACACTTGTGCAACACATTCGGCGAGAACCCACGGGTCATCTTTATATCCTACTTTCTTTAAGTCTACCAGTGTGAGTCCGTAGTTATCCACTATCACCCCCACAGGATGTTGTACCCATTGGCACTTAAATAAGGGTATTTTCATGCTTGGGCCATAATCAAGTTCCCATATTTCCTCTATGAATCCAAAATATGTGGTCTTCTGTCCATGTAGGTCAAAAGCATCGATACAAACACCGCTATTTTCTGCAACACTTTTCATGTCTTTTGATTTAGTGTAGAATGTGTACCCATTGATGTCATATGCTTGCCATGATGGCACAAAACATGATGGCCCAGAAGCCAAATTCTTCATTGTTTTCTCTTCCAAAGAGTCTCCAAATGGGATGTTTTTGTCCATTAACCATTCGCTGAAACGATGTTTGTGCTCCCTCATGATCCAGTCCTCTGTGCGGTTCTGATTTTCTTTACGAAGCTCATCCAGATGTTCCTCTATGTAAGGCTCGGCTATCGTGAGATGTTGTAGTACACTACCATGAGCACAATGTACTAGCTTGTAATCCTCAATGCGAAATTTTTTCCTGCCCATTCTCCCTCTCCCACATAGTTTACCCTCATGTTTAGGTACAGGCACACCTATCATTGTTCTGTCACTGATGTAATCTATACAGCTCTCAATCACTTCTTCTGTAGTGTATCCCTCCATGATTGAACCCTCTGGGTGAGCGCGATTTCGCACATAACCTTTTAATACTCCTAGGTATCGCTCCAACTGAAACATATGATGTAAATATAGTGGCCCTAATATTTTTATCTGATCCACGAGATGTATGCTTAGGTGTACTTGCATATCAAAAAATGATGGAGGAAAACATATTTCAAGCTTGCACATAGTCTCGATGATGTATGCCTTTAGATAGTCCAAGTCTTCTAAAGTTATTACTTTTTGTAAAACCACATTGAAAAAGTAACACAAGCATGTGATGACAACTTTGACATGCTCTGTTTGGAGGGCTTTTACCGCAATTGGGAGGAACACCGTCATCATCACATGACAGTCATGAGAATTGTAGCCAAATAGAGACAAGTCCTTCATCCTGACTAGTTTGCTGATATTGGATGAGAAACCTGTGGGCACTTTGACCCCACGCAAACATTTGCAAATCTTTGTTCTCTCCTCAACTGACAAGTTGTAGCTAGCTGGGGGGAGGTAAGGCTTCCCTTTGCCACTATCCACTGGATGAAGTTCCGGTCTGATTTGAAGATCTACTAGATCATTGCGTGATTTAAGTCCATCCTTTGTCTTACTCGGCATGCCCAGCAAGGTTCCAATGATGCTGTCAAAAACATTCTTTGTTACATGCATCAAATCAATGTTGTGGCAAATTTCCATATCCTTCCAGTATGGGAGGTACTTGAAAAAAATTGATTGCTTTTTGAAAGTTGTGTAAGTTGAAGGGTCAGTTCTCTTTCTCTTTTCTCCTTTGTTTTTTCCCTTTCCGAATACAACTTGAATGTTCTTTACAATTTCAAAAACAAGTTTCCCACTATAAGGCTTTGGTGCACCTTCACTTTCTAGTTCATTGTTAAATTCCTCTTTCATCTTTCGGTACTTATGCTGCTTCATCAAGAAGCGTCTGTGTCCCATGAACACCAACTTCTTGGATGATTTAAGGTACATGGAAGCAGTTCCATCAACACACACTACACAACCATTCTTTCCTTTAGTCTTTTGCCCTGATAGTGTGGCGCCACCGGGAAAATCATGGATGGTAACAAATATAATTGCTCTTAAGTTGAAATACTCATGACAATACTCATCCCATATTCTAACTCCTTCATTCCAGAGCTTTGTCATATCTTCCATAAGAGGTTCTAGGAACACATCAATATCAACACCAGCTGATTTCGGACCTTGAATAAGGATAGTCAACATAATGTACTTTCTTTTGTGACACGACATGATGGAAAGTTGTACATCGTTAAAGTCACGGGCCAGGTGCTATGTACACTTCTTTTTTCACTAAATGTATTCATTCCGTCTATACCCAAAGCAAATCTTACATTTCTGGTTTCTTTGGCAAACTCAAGATACATAAGATCGAAATTTTTTCATTGTGATGCATCAGCAGGGTGTCGAATCTGTTTGTTATTCTGCTTGTGATTTTCAGCATGCCAACGCATAAGCTCAGCCTCCCTAGGATTTGAGAACAAACGTTTTAAGCGATCAATTACTGGAAGATACCACATCTCCAAAGCTAGGATCTTTGACTTCTTTTTCCCATCCATGTCATCAAAAGTGTCATCGTCACTTTCAGGTCCAATAGTGGATTTCTTGTTTTTATTTTTCTTCGGGAATTTTTTTACACAGTCTTGATTGTAGCTCTTCTTATATCGACTAACATTGCAAACTGGGCATCTTGCTGCGTTCTCAAAATCGCCACGATACAGAATACAATGGTTCAGACATGCATGAATTTTTTGCACACCCAGAGCTATGGGAGATATAAGCTTCTTCGCTTTATAAGTGCTTGTTGGTAGTTTGTTGGGTTTTGGTAGTAATTGGGACAGAAAATTCAAAAGATCTGTGAAGCTAGTATCAGACCATCCGGCGCTAGCCTTCAACTTAAGAAGTTCTAGAACTGTACGCAGTGTAGTAAACTCTTTGTCACAACCCTTTGATTCATCATATAAAGGTTCTTTTGAGGCACTTTCCAGTCCCTCCATTTTAGATAGCCCTTTCTGCGATCCCACAGAACTCAACATTTCTGGTTCCATATGGCGCAACATCTCTTCGCAATCAAATTCTTCAAAATCTTGATTAGCATCCACATAATCCACTTCACCATCAACTTTAAGGTCTAAAATTCCGACAACTCTCTCGTCATTACCAGGCACTTCACACGGATCCAACTCACCATGTTCTGACCATATCGTGTAATTGTTTTTAAACCCTCTTTTTAGCAGATGTGATTGGATTACTCCTGTATCTCTCCAAGCTATCTTATTATCACAATCCGCCGCCGCTACAGTGCGCAGCCTGGCGGCGTGTCGGGCTCCGGGAGTTAGGGTTCCTGCTGGAACCACCGAGCCTTTTATACTATATACACATCACAGGCGGATTTTTAGAAAAACCGCTTGTGATGTATAACATCACAAGCGCTTTTTTATTTCGACCGCCTGTGAAGTTTCAAAGGCGGTCGAAATAGAAAAGCGTTTGTGATGTTATACATCACAAGCGGTTTTTCTGAAAATCCTCTTGTGATGTGTATATAATATAAAAGCCTCGGGGTTCCAGCAGGAACCCTAACTCTCTCCTGGAGCTGATACTGCGCCGCCACGCCGTCGCCGAGCCCAAGCGTCGCCGTCCCCATCCCCGTCTCCGAGCTGGGCGCTGGTCACACTGTCCCCCGAGCCCAACACCGCCGTCCCTGAGGCCCAACGCCACCGTCTCCGAGCTGGGCGCCCGCCACGCCATCGTCCTCGAGCCCAACGCCGCCGTCTCCGAGCTAGGCGCCCGCCACGCCGCCGTCCCCGAGCCCTATCCCGGCAGGTTCTCTCTCTCTCTCCACTCTCTCTGACGATTCTTCAGCTTGTGGTGGCCTCCAAAAACGACGACTCATGGTGGTTGCTGCGCAGTTAGATTTTCTCTCTAATCCGAGATTCGGAAGATCAAGTGATTGGCATGTTACCTGTTTTTGTTGTTGTAGATAATTTATTTGTGAAAGGTCCATAGGCCATAGTTTGTTCATCGCTTTGATATACCGTTGCTTGGATATATGTCATAATCTGCTGCTGCTATCCTCAATGGGATCACTGCCAGTGTTTGACGACTCGTGTGCTTGCCCTAAGCCCTTCCTGACCACCATGTTCTTCGATTCCCTGACCACTAGGAAAACGTCCTTGAATTGAAGAACCGCCTTTGAAACAAACAGAGAAGGTTCGGTATAGTAATGTCTTTTAAAGTAATGTCTTTTGTTAGTGCATTGTTGCATAACTCTTTTGCGACAGATAGAAACATATATATAGCTAAATTGTAGTTGCGCATCTAGATAGATTAGAGGCTTTAGCACATACGCTAGAATGAAATGCTTCTTACCTACGACGCCACCATCATCTGTGTGCATTATACGAAGCTATATATTCTTGTTGTGCCTTCATGTTCATAATAGTACCCTATGGATAGCAATGAAGACAAAATCCCTGTGGTAGAGTGCCTAGAACCAAAGTTATGTGGAGCAATGAAGTGCATTGTTGGCACACATGAATTCCATGTGCTTCCCAACCCTATGTTATAAGACTTGTTCTTATCTCCCTTCTTTGACTTGTTCATAGCCATGACAGTGTTATTTGGACCCCTTTTGCCCTATAAGCCACATCCTTGTTTTCCCTCTGATCCTTGCCTTTGTTGCGATCTCAATTTTGATTGTGAGACTTGGTCATTTTTAGTTTCAGAGATGGAAAAAGAGCCACTTGACATGGTTGAGAGCTCAGTTCGAGTCATCGAGACACATGTCGACATCATTCGCAGTCTAGTGACTGATGGGGTTGTGGATACTAGTGAACCAGAATCAGTGTACACACTTAAGACCACTTTGTTTCAAATTGGAGATGTTTGTGACATGCTTGAGAAGTGTGCTCTGTCCATCAAAAAGTATGCTGACTCCAAGAGGGCTAAAATTATTCAAGATGAAGCCCTGCAATATGCTGAAGATGATGAAGCTGCAGATGATTTGGAGGAACTCCCAAGCCCAGATCTCCTTACTCAAGCCGACATATTGGAAAATATTTTGGAATTGAGTATGATAGCGACCAGTCAAGGGGTTGTTGATGTTTAGTCCTAAACAACATGATATGAGTATCGTAGGTTTCACTCTAGGGTTGTAGTACTAGTATGCACAAGGTTGTAGTACTGGTATCCCTGCCTTTGTTGCGATCTCAATTTTGATTGTGAGACTTTTCTCATACTCCCATCGCCTGGGCCAAAGAACTGGGCGAAACTAATTCTCAGAGAGCGAAGATGAACAAACACCCCCATCGCTTGGGGTCAACCGGATATCACCATAAAGTTGTGCAATGGAACAGGATAATCGAGGAAGCTATAGCTAATGGCACTTTGGACCCAATATTAAAAGATATCGATGAGCGAGCTATTCGTTGGATCTTAGGTCGGGCTGGTTTGAGTGAGGACAGCAAAATTTTGCATCCAGAATTGGTAGGCGAAGTTTCGACAAAAATTCAAGAATATGCAGATAAGAGAAAGAAGGGTGAATTTAAGCCTCGGAGAGAGAATGACATACTAACTGCAGCACTAGGCAATCCTGAACACACTGGACGGGCTCGGGGAATCTCTTCTAAGAGTTCTTGGAGAGAGGCGTTTCCAGAGTATGCGGCGTCATATAGGAAACCCGAGAAATCGAAAAGGACCCTTGAAGAGACTATTGATGAAAGGGTACAAAAGGCTATTAATGACGTGATGAACAAAATGAAGAAAACAGAATGCATATCATTTGAACTCAAGCCAGGCCACATGAGTCCACCTATAGTCCCTAGCAGCGTAGGATCTGTGCAAGAATTCGTATCGGGCACCAAGTACCCTGTAGACGATATTGTTGAGGACAAGCCTTGCTTTCTTCATATTCCAATCAATCGATCTAGGACAAAAACAAAACAAGTTGCTACTGGTAAAACCAGGACTTGTTAACTACAAGGATAATCCTGTCCCGCCACACTATGTTGTGGTCCAAGTTCTAGAGATCACAGACAGTGGTTGTGAAGATTGGGAGATAGGCTTTCCAGTTGAGGGGATCATAACTTTGCAGGAGGCAATGAACGAGTTGGTCCTTTGGCATCGACGCAACATCAAGTTGGGTGATGAGCCGATCTTAAGCCATGTATCACGTCATAAGTCACCAACACCGAATTCAACACCAGTGCAACTGAAAGATAGTTCGATCATTCCATACCCCATGGTGCAGGAAAATATAGCACCGACCTCCACAAAAATCGTTGAAACAATCATATCACCTCTTGCGAAGGAACTCGACGAGGGGGACGTAGACAAAATTGTTCCTCAGAATGTCGACGCAAACATCAAAAAGGAAGCAAAGGTTGACACCAATGTTGAAGGGCCAACTACTTCAAAGAAAATTCATCAGCGAATCGCCACTGACGATGTCAAGAAACCGTCAGAATCAATGGCACGCTACCTGCATAAATTGCAGAGAGTTATGACAAATCAATCAAAAGCGGAATCAGCATCTCGTGGAGTACGCACACGGTCCCAAATAGACAATTTCGAAGTATGGGAAGAAGATGGAATGATTCATACTCGAGAATCATTACGCCTTAAAATCAATATCCCGGTATACAAGAAGGAGGCTGTTCCTCCTAAATTTGTGAATGGGAGGCCATTCTTGATGATGGTGCAACTTTCTAAGTTGTCGACTCCGGAGATTAGAATGCATGAGTGGTACATGGTGGCTAGCAACAAATACAAACTCGAGGACTTCACATTTGTTGTGCCAGAAGATGCATTTTGGAGCAAAGATAATATAGATCCTGTGCGGCATTTATTCTTTGATGATCTCTGGTCGTTGTACCACCGACAAAGGATGGAAACCAACTACCTAACCCTCTTTTGCTTGTAAGTACCTCTAAACTTTCATATTTGTTAGTTTTGTACACGCACACATAAACGAGAGTCTAACGATTAACACTTTTACACGTAGGATTCAATACATGGATAATAAGAAGAAACAACTTAAGACAGGGTTTCTTGACCCATTGATGATATCCCAAGCTCGCTACAAAGACGTTGCTCGGAGACATGGAGAAGAATACAAAGACTTGGATGATGATGAATTTGAGAAAGCTGTCAAACAGAATCAGAGAAAGAAAATGAAGTAATGGCGACATACATTGGACGAGCCATGTATAATCATGTACAACATGGCAAGGACTTAATAATAGCTCTGCACCACTTTAAGTAAGTTCTCGACATGGTTTTGAACTACAAATTATGGCAATCATGATCTTAACATGTGTTTTCGTCTATGTCTATATAGTGACCACTACATTTGTATCATGATCTTTCCAAAGCATGGTAAAGTCGTGGTCTTCGACTCACTGAGAATGGAAAAGGCTACGTATAATGACTTCTTGAAGATTTTAGAGAAGTATGATTATTATTGCACACTTGTACATATTACATCTTAACAAATGTATTCTTAATCTCACAATGCTATTCTTATATGCAGTGCATACCGTTTTTATTGGAAAGATCTTGCCGGCGAACATCCAGAGGACAAGCCTAATTTGTCAATATCATTATTTCCATATGGTGACAAACAACCTCCGGGTACTATACTGTGCGGTTATTATGTATGCGAATGGTGTCGTGTCACCTTCCATTACATGGTCAATCGTGAGGATGTAAGTTCGCTATCATTGTCTATGTTGCAATTTTTATGTTATATTGTTGCTCATCACATTACTCTTAGCACTGCTTGCTTTTTGCTTTCATTGCAGGTTCCTAAATCCAAGATCAATGCTGAATGGTTAGAAAGAGATATGGTTTCCGTCGGCGTGGCTAAGGTTGTAAAAGACTTGCTTTACTTTATGCGCCGTGAAGTTCTTCATCAACAAGGGCTATTCTACAATACAAATGGAAATTTGCAACACTTTCCAGAACTAAGTTTGTACACGATATCACACAGTGTTTAGATCTTTAGTTAGGAACTTTAGATGTCCAGTTGTCTATGGATCGAACTTTGAGATGTTGAGTTGTTATGCAACTTGATATGTGTATAAATCTGTGTATGGAACTTGATATGTGGATGAATCTGTGCATGGAACTTGTTATGCAACATATCTATATTTGAATCTGTTATTAATTTTGTATATGAATCTAGAATCTGAATATGAATCTGGAATTTGTATATTCTAATACAGTCGGACCTATATTTAAAACCGCCTATGATGTGTGGCTAACACAAGCGGCTAGGATTAGAAACCGCCTGTGATGTGTGTCTATCACAGGCGGTTCCTTTAAACTGGACCGCCTGTGATGTGTGTCTATCACAAGCGGTTTTTGATTGACCGCCTGTGATGTTGTTTTACATCACAGGCGCTGCACCACAAGCGGTTCCTGGAACCACCTGTGTAGAGGCTAACTGGACCGCCTGTACAGAGGTTTACTGTAGTAGTATACCTTCATCATTGCAGTATATGTTAAAATAGAAGAAGAAACGTATGACATATGAGAAACAACACAAATAATTATATCATATTGTTCATTCTTCATTATATAATCATGGAAAGGTAAGAACAATATTGAATTACAAAAAGTACCTTCGACTTGATAGAAGGCTAGAAAGTACAAGTGTGACGCAAAAACGAGTACAAGTCAGGGTGAACAGTACGGGGGTACTGTTCATCTATTTATAGGCACAGAACGCAGCCTGTGAGAAATTACAGTCATGCCCTTTACATTTATTATTGACTTATAGATAAATCTATGAGGGCTAAACAACCCTTTCCCCTTTAAGTCGGTTCCTTTTTCTGCGATTGAGCCGAAGCTCCCTTGAGTGTAGCTTCGGAGCAGCGGCAACCTTCGTCATGACCATGCTCCCGTCACGTATGCTTTTATCCTGAGTCCGAAGGTACCTGTCCATAAGCCATATTTGGAAGACGTTGTTAAATTATGTTTTTGAGGACCTTCGGAGGACGAAGGCCCCCAACAGTAGCCCCTCACAGTATTAATTTGTTTAAGATAACGAATTCAGACTGCGACATGGACGAAGGCCTTAAGCCAAAGGTCCAAAAAACACCTTCGCTTTGCTAGAATAGCAACAGTCAATGACAAACAGGACCCTCCAACTCGGGGCACGCCGAGCGTATAAATAAGAACTCACCCTGACCATATTTGGTACGCTGTTTGTGCCACTTGCTTTATTTGCTCAATTTTATAGCTCTTGCTCACCAACGCTTGCTTAGTTTCTCAAGCTTTCTAAGCTTCGGTTTGGAGGACACGTTTTCGTCATTTCCGAAGAAAGATGTCTCAAGACCAGAAAGTTGTTGCTGAGACGAAGCTAACCGAAGAGGAGAACCTTTTTGAGCAGAAGAAGGTTGCTACTCCTGCTCCCGAAGCTTTGGAAGAGAGTATTGATTACATCATCCGCCATGCTTCGGGAAAGATGCTTTCTACGGAAGAAAAACGAGAAGCTCAACATTATGCCCAAAAACTGAAATACCCAAAGGGGGCATTGGTGTTTAATGGCGGCGGAGAAGAAGATTTTTTATACTGTCTCCCGGATAACAAAGAGATATCCGTCAGCCAAGAGATAGGAAGAAGCTTCGGATTTCCGAAGCTAGAAGACGGCCTCTCCGTACTATCAAAGGATGAATTGGCTGACAGTTTAGCATACAATAGTATAAAGGTATGAAAATCAATTTTTGTATTTGAAAACGAATTATTTCATTTGTTTATACTTAATACTGAACTCCTCTTGCAGGGCTTGATCCTTAGCAATGCCCTCAGGGCACAGAAAAATATCGAAGATGAAGGGTGCACAATGGCCCTGATCAACCTTCGCTCAGAGGTGATTGAAATAAGGACGAAGGCCTTGAAAAGGATAAAATATTAATTTCATTGGTAAACAAGATAAAAGAAGACGAAGCTAATTCCAAAGTTCAAGCTGAGTCCCAGAAGAATGAAATTGAAGATCTTCGGAAACAACTAGCTGAAGTCAAAGTAAAATGCGCTGTTGCTGAAGCTGATCGAGATGCCAGCGAATACTGGAAAAATTATTTTGAGAAGACAGTTGCAGAGCTTTGCGCATCCAAGGAAAGGTGTTTTGAAAAATATGTGGAATGCGTGAAAAAGATGAAAACTAGCTTCGCCAATGTGGGCGCCTACTCAAACGAAGACAACTTCATACGAGGCGACCCTAAGGTCGTCATCGAGTGGATCAGCGGTGAAGCCGAAGCTTTTGAGGAAATCTTAAGTGATCGTGGGGACGTCTGCGCCTTCTCTAGCGTGAGAGGAGTTGCAGCCGTCCTGGAGAAGGCAGGTTGCGAACATGTTAAAACCTTGGCCCAGGCCGAAGCTGCCTTCTCTGTTGACGACACGAAGGACCCCTCGGCTGAAGCAAGTTTATTGGGTGGCAAATTTTTCACTGATATTTGGGACAATGGCGGCCGAGAAATGGCTCATGAAATAATGAAGAAGAGTGAAAAAGATATCCACGACTCTCGAGAAGCAGCGAAGAAACCTGAGAAAGCTGCAGAACTTGAGAGACGGATATGTATTGTTTAATGGCTTGTAGCTTCGTTGTTTGTTTTTGAGGCTTCGAACTAATTGATTTCTTCTATCGCAGCTAAGCTACCTCCTCCATCGGAGCCATTCAACCCCCTAGCCGACCTGGAGACAAAGAAAACGATAGAAATCATTAATATAGCCGAAGCTATTGTGGACGAAGTTGTTGCCGAACTACTTAACGAAGCTGCAGAAAAAGTTCTGAAGGAAGAAGAGTAGTCATTGTAAAAACATTTCTAGGATATTAATGTAACATTTGCTGAACCAAGCTTGTAATATTTGGTGTTTATAAATTTGAATGTAATATATGTGAATTATTTGTAATTCAGTTCTTTGCGATGCATGAAACGTTATGTACATACCGTTTTTGAGCCTTCGGCGAAAAAACACCTTCACTTATTTTCATGATTCGTAAAGAAGAGTTTTTATACCTCGTAAGAACATCCACACTTCGTAAAAATCATCAATGCTTTGTAAACAATAGATCCCTTCTTCCACATCAGAACTGATGAAGATGTAATTCTCAGCTTACTTTGTGCCTTGGCACTTTTTCATTTTTTGTAAAGCATTCTCCGAAGATCGGCTTCGCTTCCAATTGATGTCATTGATGTGATATGATGTATGATGTAATGCTATGCGATATGATGCGATGATATGATGCAAAGAATGATGTTAATGCCGAAGACACATACCCACACTGAAACACAATCTCTGCGTCCCCTTAGGAACGATCAAAATCTCTTTGCCATTTATTTTTCGGCTTCACCGCTTATTTTTCGGTGTAAATTCTGCATCCCATTAGGAACATCTTTTTAACTTCTTCGCCTTCTATTTCGGTGGTATTCGCGTTGACTTTTCGCGCTTTGCCTTATATTTCGGCGGTATTTGGCTATGCATTCCCTTTGGAACGACTTTTAAGCAGAAAACTTACACTGTGCTCCCTTGGGAACGACTTTTTGTAGCTTCGGCAAACTTACGCTGCGTTCCTTAGGAACGACTTTTTTGTAGCTTCGGTAAAACTTGCAATGCGATATTTAGCTCTGCATTCCCTTAGGAACAACTCTTGAGCTTCAGCAATTTTTGAGCTTCGTGAGTCTGTGGGAAAGATATATTTCACCATGACAAGAACGAAGCTATCACAAGAAATTAAAAATGACAAGAAAACTAGATTTACATTGATTGTTCCTTATTAAAAAGAAAATAACAATGAATGTAAAAATACTTCAGAGGTAGGATATCTCTCAATAGACGTGTTTTGATTCTGGCACAGTACTATTGACTGTGCGAGCTTCGGATTCCTCCCTGAAATCTCGTTGCTGATGGGTCTGATGGCTCCCTTCTAGCTGCTAACCTCGTGAATAGGCAGGTTGTAGTGGTGGTGGAGGTGGAAGCTATGGCCAAGAAACCTGTGGCTGACTTGCCAAAGCAACAGAAGATGCATGATGATTACCCACATATTTTGGTATGTAGGGTGAGTGACCCGAAGCAGTGTGTAGGACCTGCTTCGGTTGACTTTGCTGGCCTTCGGCTTCTGCGATCTCCTTCTGCTTCTGGATGGTGATTTGGCACATTCTTGTAGTATGGCCCTTGTCTTCACCACAAAATAGGCAGTAGATCTTCCTAGGCTGATCCCCATATCTTCCTCCGAAGCCCCTAGCTCCTCTGCCTCTTGGAACTGGCGGCCGGAAAGAGCTTTGTTGCTGCCCCGAAGATTGTAAAGTATTCTGCGGTCTCTGCAACTGACTTCCTCTGTCATCACTCTGAGTGGAGTTGTGAATTCACCTGACATGCCTCGGGTGGATTCTTCCTCCGGAGCCCCTGGTCATCTCAGAGAACCTGTAAGCCTCCTCTCTTCTTTGGCGGAAATCATTGTCAGCCCGGATGTACTCATCCATCTTTTGAAGCAACTTCTCTAGGGTTTGCGGAGGCTTTCTGGCTAAATACTGGGCAGTAGGTCCTGGACGAAGTCCCTAGATCATGGCCTCAATGACAATTTTATTGGGCACTGTAGGCGCTTGTGCTCTCAGACGCAAGAACCTTCGGACATATGCCTGAAGACGTAACTTCTCTAGGGTCCTGGACGAAGCCTTCAGACAAAATCATGAAGGGATAGTGCCAAATTCTCAAGTTTAAACCATTGTGATCTAGTTATCAAGTTTCAATTTATATGAAGACACTTAAACATTTCAATAAACATGCACGCTTTTGTTTACTTCTAATTTGTCACTAATTCTTGTTATAATTATAAAATATGTGCCATTTTAGCACCATATAAAACTATCTAATCTGGGACTAAAATTTTTATGAGGTATAGGTAATAACAAATTATGACTAATGTACAAATTTCACATGCCCAACTTTTATATTTTATTTAATACAAAAATAACAAATTGTTAATGCAATAAAGCATGCGAGAGCAAGTTAAATCTAAAACTAATTATTTTCTGTGGATTCATGACCATATTAAGTTCAATATAATATCATACAAGGACAGTGGAACACTGTTTTCCATTTTTACACTCATACATTATTTATAAATCATTTAAAACTACTTAATATGCATCAAACAAGTAAAATCACTAACATAATCATACATGCACCACAATTCATGAAATTTTTACCGGTCACTGAGCATCACACAGAGGGTCTACTGTAAAAATTTAAATCCATTTGGAGCACTAGAGCTACAGATCCAAAATTAACAAGAAAATAAATCTTCTTTTCTCTATTTAACTTGTTTTAATTAACACATCAAGAAAACAGTGAACAACATATAAGTTTTATATTTTTCCTTGATGGAGTATGATAACATCTAACTAACAAAACAAGTTTCATCATTTTTGGATTTTTATAAATAAAATTATGGAGAGAGGCAAGTTCGTTTATTCTCTAAACCAGTTTTTAAATACGAATTTCTACGGAAAAACTTTTCCACTAAAACATGCCAACCTATAGATCTAACAGATAGATAATTTCATAAATAAGGCAACAAAACAAGTTTCGTGATTTTTGGAGCTCTAAAACTCAAGATATGAATATTTGAAGGAAGAGCAAAAATCTGAAACTTTTGTGTACTCACATCTCGCCTTGGGCCCACTTGTCATTGGCTCAGGGAGTCATCTTCTTCCTTGGTGCCTCACGTGAACAGCAGGAGACTGCCGCTGGTTGTGTCCCTGACCGTGTTGATGCCAGAGCAGGGAGGAGAGGGGAATTCCACGACGAGGCACTGGAGCATGAGTGTAAGGAGCTCCCTGCTGAAATTTCTGGGCGCCAGGGAGGAACGCACGGAGGGGCGCTGGCCCTAGGGGCTACTCCATGCGCGCCATGGACAGGGACTTGGCCGAGGTCGGCCCATGGAGGGGGCACTCGGCTGCTCCTGCGCGAGGAAGGAGCAGGGGGCGCCGCGCCATGGCTGGCCGAGCGCGCGAGGGGGCTGAGGGTAGGAAAATGGCGTGGAGGAGAAGGGAGAGGGAGGTGGGCTGCTATTTACGGAGGAGAAGCTCTAGAGCACGGCTGCCACGTTTCTCCATTGCAGCAATTCATCGAACACGTGGTGAGTGCTACAGTAGTGACATTGGGCGGCCATTTTTAGCGTTTTCTGCTTGGATTCGGACATGGGTCACTGTAGCAAAGATATTTCCCACGCAATACTCTACAAGTTTGATTAAGGGTTTTCAGCCATTTGCAAACTAGATTAAGAGATAATTAAGTCCAAAGTTGCTACTGTCAAAGGGTTAATTTCACCTAAGAATGGATGTCAAACCATATCAAAATGGGTCAGATGAATGCCATCTTTTGATATGATGTGCCTCCATTAGTTACTAACAACTTTTATATTTGGTGAAAATCAAGTTGTTTAACAAATTTTAGGGAACGCAAGATGTCGACCCAAACGGCACTGATTTCAGACTTAGAAGAATTCAAATTCTGAAATCAGATTTTTATTCTGTCTTGATGGCACTGTTTGAGATACTTAGAGATTGAATCAAGGCTTCATTTAAATATAAAATGTGTGGAATAACACAGGTTCTACAACTTTTATTAAAGGTCAAACCTCATATCTTGAATATAAATAAAAGTTTCACTTTGGTCAAGGTAGTATCATTATAAAGCTCTCGATTATATTTTTAAGGCAATCGGACTATTTTCTTGACATTTTCTTGGCATGGACCCTCAATAACTTTTGTTGTAGAGTTCACATAGAGTTGTTTGAGCAAGATGGCAAGACTTGGTTGAATTTCAAAATTTACATTTGTTGAAACGAGAAGATTCAAGCAAGTATAGGAGTTATTTTTTATGTGACCATTTGTTTAAAACTTTGAGAAATATTTAGAAGACACTTGATACATAGAGATGAATGATGATATAGATATAACAAGTCAATTTGCATAATAATTAATTAGAGGTTGACACAAAGAGATTCTACGGGAGAATACGGATTCAGATTAAGTATTTGGACGTAGACCGACTATCGAGACAGCAGATTCGGACATAGATCGGAAAATATCACAACTGTCAAGAGTCCGAATAAATGAGTCTGGACAGGAGTTACGAGACGATATTGACTTTCGAGTTTGCATTTGCTCCGAGAAATAAAAGTTTTAACAGGCTCCAAATTTGGTTGTTCTTGAGATCGAATAATTCCAAACTTGGTGAAACATTCATGAGTAACTTGATGAATGGAGATAGATGTGATCGAGAAATAGAAATTTTCACTAAGCATCCGAGATTAGGATAAATCTCCCGACATAACACGAAATAGACGTCTGGAGTGTCACAGCCTTCCCCCCTTAAAAGAATCTCGTCCCGAGATTCGAATGAGGATCTTCAAGGGTGGAGAAGCATGTAACTCCCAGACTGAAGATAGATGCAAATTCATGAGAGGGTATCTGAAAAGATACTGAAGATAGATTTGGATAGAATATCGCGACATATTGAGACAAAATGCAGCGATCACTCTGAGAGAATGTCCACAAAAGATAGCACATCGGTGTAGTTCCATAATGGATCATGACTATTAACCACGATACCAGTGCGTGCCGAGCAGCTCAACCATGTGTGCACCATAGTAGGCTCTCGGTTTCGTCGCGGCACCATCGGTCGTTAGTCACAACACCATTACTAAACATAACCAATAAGAAATTCACATAGCACAGATAGATGGAGCCCATGAGAATATGGCTTAGAAAATGAGAATGTGATCGGAGTTGAAGCAGAGATTGCTGTCAAAAGAGCATCACCTGAGAATTTTCGTCAACTCTGAGAACTATTTCATGATCATCACAGGGATTATCAGGCCAGAGATTGGTATGAGATTTGATATGAGGAGGAAGCACTCAAGAGATCATGATTGATGACTTTTTTTTGAGACATCAGGAAACCAAAGACAATAGCAACATCCATCGAACCAAAGGGATACACTGCTTAGATAAAACATCGTCATGATCCTCGTTGAAGGAGTATGAGAATGATCAGAAATGAGAGATTTAGGCAAGATCAACATCTGATACTTGAGAACGGGTTATAGCAGATAACCAGATAATGGGGCAGAATCAATGAAAGATCCAGAGATTCGGATGATAAGGCCACAACATGATTCATAAAGGCAAAGGTTTACTAGATCCAGGTGAAAAGAGAGGTCGTCAACCCAGATGGCTTCTAGGTTGAGCAAAAGAGAATTTAATGAGGATTTTGGACAAGGTTTCCAAAAATAATTTGAGGCTGGATATTGTTTTGCGCAACAGATATCAACCAAAGTTTTACGTTTTTAACATAAATAAGTTCACAAGGAAGCTTTAGGTTGAACTAGCGGTCCAGCCATGGGGTTCTATAAGCTGTGCAGGTGCAACTTCAAGTGTAAAACACGCAAGGGTTCAAAAAACACTAACACAAGCATGTGATGATTTTTTTTACTAGGGAATCACTAGATTGTTTGGAGTAGGGGGTTCTTTTATGGGCAAAATAGGCAACAATTTTTTTATTAGCAAAGAGGGTTGAACAATTACAATACCACCTAGATAGCAAGACAAGAGAAACACATAGCACGACCTAACATGATTTACCAATCTGACACGAGGTAAGAAATTTCAAACATAGCAGTACATCACATTATTCACAAGTTCTTATTATTGGAATAAAGGTGAGAGAAGCATGTGGATGCACAAGAGACAATTATAATGCGACAATCATGATGCATGCTCATTCTAGTCGTCTTCTCAGACCTAACTACTTTTCAGATGCTTCTACAACATTCTTATTAATAGTAGTAGTAGCCTTTATGGCCTAAATAACTAGCCACCTAGCTACCCATCTATTCCTAGGGCTTCACGTCCGAGATCTGTCCTTATTGTCCTTACGATCTATCCAACTTTGGTTTCTAAGCAAGTTTTACTTTAGAAAAGGTTGGAAATCATGAATTATTGACTTCTCTATACTGGTATTCGCTCTGATACCAGCTGTGGCGGAACCGCCCGAATTATTCTAACTTAAGTGCCTAAGTCCCATCTTAGAGGCTAGACCAAACTTAAATAGGAATAACCCGTCAGTCCCTCAGATCTAGTCCGATAAAGCCACTTAACCAGGATCGAATACCACTAGCTCACTCGAAGATGAGGCACAGAGAAATACAATAAAATATAATACCACAAATTTAATAAGTATCATTAGTGATTATATTATCGGAGTTTCAGAAATAATAACCATAAATTTTAATGCAGCGGAAATAACTAACAGAGAAAACCGAGTAACATGGCGAAGCCTGGCCACGCTACTCCTCCTGGTCCTCTCATGCGGAAGTAATAACCCACTCGACCATCTATCCCGGTGGCAGGGATGGAGGCCAAGTCACACCATCAACCAGAACAAGGAGGTACCTGCAAAAATTATGGCACAAGCAAGGCTGAGTATACTAATACTCAGCTAGACTTACCCGGTGTGAGAAGTCTACTCCTCTACCTCTAGTCATGCAGCTGTTTGGCTGAGGGGTTTGATTTGCCAAAAGCACTAGCTAAGTCTAAAATCATGTTTTAGCTTTTCAAGTTTTAATATGATCCTTTTTAACTAGATGTGTACCTAGCTAATCATACATGGTATCAAACATTTTTATCAAACAACATATTTTGCCAGTCACCTCATTTCCACATATTACTCAATGTAGCAGCATGGATCAAGCAGTCTCATTAGCTGCGAGAAGCAGACGATTCGAATCGAGTTTTTAAACCTTGTAAGGTAAACCTAAACACACGATGTGGCGAGGCACTCCGTCCCCACACACATCAACCGTCCCCATCGATTCCCCGTCAGCAGAGAGGGGCCCACTGCATTGGCGTACAATGCCTCACTGACCCCGACTGCCGTCGTGTAGTGACCGCACTTGTACCCACCATAACCGGAATGGGAGACCACATCTCAGGTCGCGTGAGGAGGGCAATCTGCTGCCAGGTTCACTCAGGTACTAAGCTTACTGATTTACCATATTTCTCGGCATGTGCTTAGTACGTTCAAACGCTTGACACACGGTACCACACCTTAATCCTTATTCCAATTTCCGTCTCGTAGACAACGCGTCCCCATGGACCGTTGTCCACAGACCATCATCATTACGATATATAAATGGATACAAGCAATTCCTGACCTCGCGCGAGTGCTAGAAAAATCACTCGACTTCTACCGAGATCCCTAATTAGTAAAGCAGCTACTCGACCTAACATACTAGTATCCATCTCAAAAGGAATCCTGAGTTCATGCAACTAAGGTTCCAAACAACTCATACACTTAAGTGCATATTACAAACCTACAAATATTAAGTGTAGTAAAATAGCATATAGAATAGGTTATGCATAAAACCGGGGCTTGCCTTTAATTTAACACTTAGATAGTGTTTGCTGTGGGAGGTACTCGCTTGGCGAGCATCCACTGGTTAAGTCCATCCTTCCTTGGGTTGTCCACCAACTGCATCTTGTGGTTGGCACCACATCACTTGCACGATCATCATCTCTCAGTCCTAAATGAGATGCAAGATGCATATGGATGAATATAATGAAAGTAGCACAAGATATACAAAGACACATTGACAAACTAAACATTAAATTGGAAGACTCCGTAAAACAACCACATGTTAGAATTAGATATCTACATTTCATCGAGCGCACAACATCAACACCACTGGAAGGACGACGATTACTACTTTTAATTAACCAACACAATAGGACATCACAAGTATGAACATTTATTTAACTTGCTACGGCTTTTCCTTAGTTCTTCACCCAAACACACAAAGCACCCCAAACAACATAAGTTTAAATAGGACCTAGGCATCAAGGTCTATGAAACTCCTATATCACAATCAACTACAGCAAGCAAGCACATTAATCATGGAACACATGTTAACCTATGTTTAGCCATTACAAGTCTATGTCCGCTAAGTGCTAACTAGGCATTTTTAGCCAAAAGGGTGAACTCAATCATCAAATGGGCACTTGCAGATTTTTGGGACAGCAACACAGCAGCTACTTGTTTTGATCATAACTTTTCAAATATTAATCCAAAAATAGAAAACTAGAACTTTCTGGAAAGTTTACAAAGTTCTCTACAACTTTGGTATTGTCATCATAACATAGTTCAACACTTAGCAAGGTTGAATTGTGGAAACACAGCAGCTCTGTCCAGATTTGGACAGATTCAGACTTGCAACTTCCAAAATTCACAACTAAAGATTCAGACATCCAAACAAATTTATCCTAGACTTTCTGGAAAGGTAATGAAATTGTTTACATACCATTTATAAATATCTCAAGGTGATTCAATATTTAACTAAGGATAAAATACACTAGAAGACTTTGCTGTCTAGAACTGGACAGATTCAGTCTTCTCACTTTAAACATTAATAACTTAATCTTAAGATCACCAAAAAGAGTGATCCAAGACTTTTTGGAATATTTAGAAAAAGCACTATATAACTTTTATAATCACCAATAAGGGATTCAATGTTTAACTAAATCAAACAACACAGTTTTTGAAATCTGTTCTGACGGTGGACAGAACACAACAAATAGTCTGTAAAATTCATAACTCCTAAACTATCAGACCTATGGTTATGAAATTTTAACACAACCAAGATAAGAAAAGCATCTATAACTTTCTTATAATCGACAAGGACTGAGTCTAACATTAACTTGAGCAACCAATGCAGTTTCTGAAATCTATACAGAATTTGGACAGATTCAGGTACTGAATTTGTAAAAAGCATAACTCCTAAATTGTCAGACCTATGGCTGCCAAATTTTAATACCAGCAAGATAATAGAGTTTTCTACAACTTTCTTGTGAACACCAATAACTGATTTCAAAATTAACTTAAGCAACCATTGCAATTTCTGAAATCTGTTCTGAAATTCGACAGATTCAGGTGCTGGACTTGTGAAAAGTATAGCTTCTAAACTATCAATTCTCAGCTCATGCATTTTTAGGACGAGCTAGATACACAAGTGAACTAAAACTTTTATATAGCATATATTTACAGAAAACATACTTTACTTAACTAGATTAATCGCACAACTAAAACCGTACACGCAGGAAATTAAGCTTGTGGTCAAAATAACACTTAACTCAAGCACCAAACAAAATTATGAAGGGATAGTGCCAAATTCTCAAGTTTAAATCATTGTGATTTAGTTATCAAGTTTCAATTTATATGAAGACACTTAAACATTTCAATAAACATGCACGCTTTTGTTTACTTCTAATTTGTCACTAATTCTTGTTATAATTATAAAATATGTGTCATTTTAGCACCATATAAAACTATCTAATCTGGGGCTAAAATTTTTATGAGGCATAGGTAATAACAAATTATGACTAATGTACAAATTTCACATGCCCAGCTTTTATATTTTATTTAATACAAAAATAACAAATTGTTAATGCAATAAAGCATTAGAGAGCAAGTTAAATCTAAAACTAATTATTTTCTGTGGATTCATGACCATATTAAGT
Organism: Zea mays; assembly: GCF_902167145.1. Taxonomy (NCBI): domain Eukaryota; kingdom Viridiplantae; phylum Streptophyta; class Magnoliopsida; order Poales; family Poaceae; genus Zea; species Zea mays. Next base: position 117,258,637 of record NC_050096.1, read on the forward strand.
TTTCTTAGGCCAATATAATATCATACAAGGACAGTGGAACACTATTTTCCATTTTTACACTCATACATTATTTATAAATCATTTAAAACTACTTAATATGCATCAAACAAGTAAAATCACTAACTTAATCATACATGCACCATAAATCATGAAATTATTACCAGTCACTGAGCACCACACAGAGGGTCTACTGTAAAAATTTCAATCCATTTGGAGCAATAGAGCTACAGATCCAAAAATAACAAGAAAATAAATCTTCTTTTCTCTATTTAACTTGTTTTAATTAACACACCAAGAAAACAGTGAACAACATATAAGTTTTATATTTTTCCTTGATGGAGTACGACAACATCTAACTAAAAAAACAGGTTTCATAATTTTTGAATTTTTATAAATAAAATTATGGAGAGAAGCAAGTTCGTTTATTCTCTAAACCAGTTTTTAAATACGAATTTCTACGGAAAACCTTTTCCACTAAAACATGCCAACCTATAGATCTAACAGATAGATATATTCATAAGTAAGGCAACAAAACAAGTTTCGTGATTTTTGGAGCTCTAAAACTCGAGATATGAATATTTGAAGGAAGAGCAAAAATCTGAAACTTTTGTGTACTCACATCTCGCCTTGGGCCCACTTGTCATTGGCTCAGGGAGTCATCTTCTTCCTTGGTGCCTCACGTGAACAGCAGGAGGCTGCCGCTGGTTGTGTCCCTGGCCGTGTTGATGCTAGAGCATGGAGGAGAGGGGGATTCCACGGCGAGGCACTGGAGCATGAGTCTAAGGAGCTCCCTGCTGAAATTTCTGGGCGCCAGGGAGGAACGCACGGAGGGGCACTGGCCCTAGGGGCTGCTCCATGCGCGCCATGGACAGGGACTTGGCCGAGGTCGGCCCATGGAGGGGACGCTCGGCTGCTGCTGCGCGAGGAAGAAGGAGCAGGGGGCGCCACGCCATGGCTGGCCAAGCGCGCGAGGAGGGGGCTGAGGGTAGGAAAATGGCGTGGAGGAGAAGGGAGAGGGAGGTGGGCTGCCATTTATGGAGGATAAGCTCCAGAGCACAACTGCCACGTTTCTCCATTGCAGCAATTCATCGAACATGTGGTGAGTGCTACAGTAGCGACATTGGGCGGCCATTTTTGACGTTTTCTGCTTGGATTCGGACATGGGTCACTGTAGCAAAGATATTTCCCACACAATACTCTACAAGTTTGATTAAGGGTTCTCAGTCATTTGCAAACTAGATTAAGAGATAATTAAGTCCAAAGTTGCTACTGTCAAAGGGTTAATTTCACCAAAGAATGGATGTCAAACCTTGTCAAAATGGGTCGGATGAATGCCATCTTTTGATATGATGTGCCTCCATTAGTTACTAACAACTTTTATATTTGGTGAAAATCAAGTTGTTTAACAAATTTTAGGGAACGTGAGACGTCGACCCGAACGACACTGATTTCAGACTTAGAAGAATTCAAATCCTGAAATCAGATTTTTATTCTGTCTTGATGGCACTGTTTGAGATACTTAGAGATTGAATCAAGGCTTCATTTAAATATAAAATGTGTCGAATAACACAAGTTCTACAACTTTTATTAAAGGTCAAACCTCATATCTTGAATATAAATAAAAGTTTCACTTTGGTCAAGGTAGTATCATTATAAAGCTCTCGATTATATTTTTAAGGCAATCGGACTATTTTCTTGACATTTTCTTGGCATGGACCCTCAATAACTTTTGTTGTAGAGTTCACATAGAGTTGTTTGAGCAATATGGCAAGACTTGGTTGAATTTCAAAATTTACATTTGTTGAAACGAGAAGATTCAAGCAAGTATAGGAGTTATTTTTTTATGTGACCATTTGTTTAAAACTTTGAGAAATCTTTAGAAGACACTTGATACATAGAGATGAATGATGATATAGATATAACAAGTCAATTTGCATAATAATTAATTAGTGGTTGACACAAAGAGATTCTGCGGGAGAATGCGGATTCGGATTAAGTATTTGGACGTAGACCGACTATCGAGACAGCGGATTCGGACATAGATCAGAAAATATCACAACTGTCAAGAGTCCGAATAAATGAGTCTGGACAGGAGTTACGAGACGATATTGACTTTCGAGTTTGCATTTGCTCCGAGAAATAAAAGTTTTAACAGACTCCAAATTTGGTTGTTCTTGAGATCGAATAATTCCAAACTTGGTGAAACATTCATGAGTAACTTGATGAATGGAGATAGATGTGATCGAGAAATAGAAATTTTCACTAAGCATCCGAGATTAGGATAAATCTCCCGACATAACACGAAATAGATGCCTGGGGTCTCACAAGCAGTACCAGAGACAGTTCCCTCAGCAGCAGCAGCAGTACCGCTAGAACAATCAGGCACCTCGCCTTCCTGCCCTAGCAACCAACCAGAACAACGAAGCAGCTCCAGCGCAAGGAGGAGGCCGCAAATGTTTCCATTATGGGGAACAAGGCCACTGGGCGAATCAGTGCCCAAACAAAACAGCTCAGCAGCAGCCAGCTCCCAATGCCCCTGTAAGACAGAATGCACCTCAAGAAGGAGGTAACAACCATGGGCAGCCTCGTGCCCAGTACGGAAAGGTGAACCACCTGGAAGCCGACATAGTCTAGGAGACCCCAGGAGTGGCACTAGGTATGTTCTCAATTGTATCCCATTCTGCAAATGTGTTATTTGATACTAGAGCAACACATTCTTTTGTGACTGCATCATGGGTAGAAACACACAATATACTAGTAGCACCCATGTATCCATCTATGAGGGTTAGTTCAATTGGTGGGAGGACCCAAACAGATAGATTTTGCCCCAGTGCAAGAGTTCAAATAAGGGGGATAGAGTTCCCCGCTGATATGATAATAATGGGTACCTGGGATGTACCCATAGATGTCATCCTAGGGATGAATTGGCTAACCAAATATCAAGCAAGCCTTAACTGTGACAAGAGGACTGTGAAGTTAGTGTCCTTATCAGGAAAGGAAGTGTTAGTGGAGTTGGTCTTGTCTGGACCAAGGAAAGGAAGGTGTCACCAGATCACCGCCCATATTGAGGAAATCGAGCCATCAGAAGCTATCAAAGTATTATCAGAATCCCCGGATGTGTTTCCCGAGGATTTACCAGGCATGCCACCTGAAAGAAAAGTTGAATTTGCCATAGAGCTTATACCTGACACCGCCCCTATTTCCAAGAGAGCCTATCGAGTGTCTAGACCAGAATTGGTGGAACTCAAGAAGCAGATTGATGAATTGTTAGAGAAAGGCTACATGAGACCAAGTACCTCGCCTTGGGCCGCCCAGTGTTATTTTTGGAGAAGAAAGATGGGACAAAGAGAATGTGCATTGATTATAGATCTTTGAATGAAGTCACTATCAAGAACAAGTACCCCTGCCCAGAATTGAAGATTTGTTCGATCAATTGAGAGGAGCCAGTGTGTTCTCGAAGATAGATCTAAGGTCAGGTTACCATCAACTCAGGATCCGGCATTCGGACATACCGAAGACCGCATTTATCACCAAGTATGGACTATATGAGTTCACGATCATGTCATTCAGTTTGACGAATGTGTAACACCCCAGTTTTACTTAGGGTTGTTCCCTCAGTACCCAACTGATAACCATTATCACATGTAAACATAATTGACCAAAAGACCCCAAAACTTGAGAAGCAAAAATTTGAGTGAGTCTTTTTATCTTAAAGGGCATACATTAACCATATCATGCACCACAAAGTGAGAAAAATGCACAAAACCTAAAATAACCCTAAGTAAGCCACTTAAGTGCAAAGAGAAAAATTTGTAAAAAGATTATGAAAAACATAAAATCATGATGAGGACCAAATAATGTAGTAAGGAAGATTTATTAAAGGGGTTTTGTAAAATTCCCAAAATAGCCCCTTAAGTGAAAACTCAATGGGAAATTCAGAAAATTCAGAATCTAAATTTCGACCTCTTCATAAAGATCAGCCGTGTTCTCTGTTTTCCAAAACTCAAATCTGCAAAGTCCAAATACCAAGTTGGTGCCAAATTACCTTAGGCACGTCCTGGATAAGTTTTGAGGCAAATCCCAGCCGTTTGACATGGTTTGACATGGTTTTGCCTCGGGACACACCAGTGAGACACTGGCAACTTGAGGACACGACAACTCACTATACACGGCCGGAAACCCCTCGGCTCCCACACATAAACGACAAAGCTTACATCAGGGAACAAATATTGCATAGCAATCTTGCCCAAATTCGTGAAGATATGAAGCCTATCAGCGTTAGAACAGGAGCAGAAGCAATGTGCCACGTGCTCGACCGTGGCTGACGCGCCGGTGCACGCCAGCCCACGCGCCCGCACCGAGCCATGCGCGCCAGCACGCCCGCGCTGGTCCACGCCCGACCGTGCACCGCGCCCACGCCTATAAAGCCACCTCGGATGCGCAACACTCCACTCCGCACCTCGCCTGACTTCCCAAACCCAGCTCTTAGATCCGGCGAGCTCTACGCCGCCCGCCCGAGCCACCCGAGCACTGGCCACCGCGGCCAGCCATTCCCGTAGACAACTAGCCTCACTCGAGCCCCTGGATAGCTTCCCCGTGGAGCCGTGAAGCTTTTCCAAGCAAGAACCGAGACCCTGCCTCACCGGAGCAGCGGGATCACCCTCGCCGGACTTCGGCCGCCTGCCACCGCGCGTAGACCGAGCTACCAGGTACACCATTCTCCAATTGCTCGCGCCTACGACTTCCCTGACCTCCCGTGAAGCTCCCCAACTCAATGGACTGAGTTATTCCGCCGTGGTTAGGCCGGGATCCTCGACGCTGACGAGCTTCCCTGCCTACGCACGAGGTCCGACCAACTCCGGCCATCCCCGACGACGACCCGCACATCAACGTGACCGCTGCAACCTCCCCTACGTCATCGACCACTTCACCGGAGCTATCTCGCCGCCGATAAGCCCCGCCGCCCTTCTCTCCGACGCGGGTACTGTTCCAATAGGGGAAGGACCACGGGTTAGATTTAGGGTTACCCCAGGGGGTTTTCTGCATTGTTAGAGACTCGGTGGAATAGTAACCCGAGGACCCATTTGTAAGGAACACAGAAAAAGTATACCAGGGACCCTAGCACAAAGTAGTTTTCCTTTTCCATTTTGAAATTCAAATATTTAAATCTGCAACAAACAAGTTAAATGAATAACTTAAAGAATACTCATCCGAAATTAGTCAAACAAATTTTGTTAGGCTCTGTGATTTATGCACTATCAAACAAAAATAGTAAACCTCATGTCTTCTATACTAATTTTTAGAGTTTGAATTTAAATTAGGAAATTACCCAAACCTTATTAATACAGTGAAAAATAGAAATACTTCTATACTGGACTGGAGAAAATTTGTGGAGATACTTACCTAGCATATGCACTGTTTAAAAATAATGAACACCCCAGTATACAAAAATAAATCATTAATGCCCATTAAAGACTGTTTCTACCCAAACTTTAAAAAATGAAAAGGGTGATGAAAAATAAAAACCAGAGAATAAACATATTTTCCTAGTATGCCAAAGTCATATAGAACCTAGGAAAAATATATGGAACCATAGTCTAGTGCTAATCTAAGGTTATAATTTTATTTGGCATTAAGAAATCAAGAAAAACCACGATTAAAAATATAAGGTCAAATAAAATAATGGCAAGAAAAATTCAGTAGACCTCTAACTACTAGTATACCACTGCAAAAATGATAAACACCCCAAACTATCACAGTAAGCAAGATAAACAAATAAAACTTGGGTTTAGCCAATACTTCAAATAAATCCAAATAAAGGCTAAAAATGTGAAACAGTGAGCAAACCAATTTTTACCCAACTGCTTATGATGTAAACTACCATAGAAAAATATGAAACTAAGATAAAAATATGATATAATACACCTCACCCCTACCCCATGAAAAGGACCATATATTCCAAGAAATTCTACCCCTTCCCTTTGAGCAAAATTAGCCAACTTCTAGAATGATTGCTCTTGCGCAAACAAGAAGATTGAAAAATTAGGAAATCTGTTGTTTGACATTTTTCAAATATAGTAGTAGTAGAAAGCACCACTAGGCCCTAAAACTTTAGAAACTCCCAATAAAATGACCAGTAGGTATCATTGGCTAAAATTTGGTGCAAAGTCTTATTATTACCCCTAGATGCCAGCAAAAATAAACTTTAGGGAAAACCCCACTGTTAGAAGAGAGTTGTAGTTCAAAGCATCCCCTCTACCCTAAATTTTAATATTTTTGTACAGAGAAAACCATTATCATTTTAAGCCTAAATTTTTGAGACTTAGCTTTGCAAACCAGCGAGAAGCCAAATTACAGAATGTTTGGAAATTTTTGAAACTATGTTGTAGTTCAAACCTACTCTAAAATGCATAAGTAGGAAAGGGAAAAAGAGAAAATTAATAGAAGTGATAAATCTCAACCATAATAACTTCAGCAAAGACCTTGTTAAAATTTCCACTGAGACATTAAAGGTTAATGGAGTACTAAATTAACTCAACCTCCAGACCTTGGCCACACCCAATTCTAAATGGCTAAGTATGCCACTAAAACCTCCAATAGAAGGGTTTGGTTTTATATCACTAACTTAATCATTTCACCTTGCATTATCAATACTAAATTACATATCATGGCATACATTTATCTTATTCATTGCATTTATTAGAGTGCAACCTCGCTGACGGATATTACGTGCTCATTCCCGAGCAAGGAGCTGTCCAAGAGGAAGCCCAGGAGCGAGCTCAAGAGCCTACCACCGAGGATCTCCCCGCAGCCCCAGCTTTTGAAGGCCAACCCCGGTTTTATGCATAACTATTTATATATGCTACTTTACTACACTTAATGTTTGAAGGCTTGTAATGTGCACTTAAGTGTAGGAGTTGCTTGAAACCCTTAGTTGCATGAACTCATGATTCCTTTTTGAGATGGATACTAGTATGCTAGGTCGAGTAGCTGCTTTGCTAATCAGGATCTCGGTAGAAGTCGAGTGATTTTTCTAGCACTCGCACGAGGTCAGGCATTGATTGTATTCATCTTGATAACGGGATCCATGATGGTCTATGGACTTGGATCAAGGGTGGATGCCTTGTCTATGAGACGGAAATGGAATTAAGGATTAATGTGTGGATACCTGAGTCAAGCGTTTGAAAGTACTAAACACATGTTGGGAAATATGGTAACCGGTAAACCTAGTACCTGAGTGAACCCGGACATGGACTTTCCCCCTCACTTGTCCTGAGACAGGGTCTCCCATGCTAGCTATGGTGGGTGCAAGTGCAGCCACTGCACGGCGGCAGACGAGGTCAGTGGGGCATTGCATGCCAAGGCGGTGAGTCCTGGCCGCGAACGGGGAATCGATGGGGACGGTTGACGTATGTGGGGATGGAGTGCCCCTACATGTCGTGTGTTTAGGTTTACCTTGCAAGGTTAAAAACTCGATTTGAATCGTCTGCTTCTCACAGCTAATGAGACTGCTTGACCCCTTGTACTGCATTGAGTAAAAAGTGAAATGAGGTTTTACTTGAGATAACATGTTGATTGTACTAAATGATTGTTACCATGTATGCTTAGAAAGGAGCGAACCTAGCTAAATTAATTATGCTAGAACTGGAAAAGCTAAAATAGATTTTAGACTCAGCTAGTGCTTTTGGCAAACCAAACCCTACAGCCAAACAGCTGCATGGTCTAGAGGTAGAGGAGTAGACTCCTCACACCGGGTAAGTCTAGCTGAGTATTAGTATACTCAGCCTTGCTTGTGGCATATTTTTTTTCAGGTACGCTATAGGATATGGTTGACGGTGTGACTTGGCCTTCCACCCTGCCACCGGGTTGGACGGTTGAGTGGGATGCTGCCTCGACAGAAGAGGACCAGGAGGAGTAGTGGGCTGGCCTTGCCCTAGTCCTCCTTATCGTCGTTATCGATTATCCGCTGCATTTTAATTATGAACATGTTCTCTTTGTCTAAAACTCTAATTTATGTAATAACGCAAGTACCTTAATTTGTGGTTTCATGTTTATTGTATTCTCTTTGTGCCTCACCTTCGTGTGAGCTAGTGGTATTCGATCCTTGGTAAGTGGCTTTATTAGACTAGATCTGAGGGACTGACGGGTTATTCTGATTTAAGTGTGTTGCTGCCTCTAAGGCATGACTTGGGCACTTAAGCTGGAATAATTCGGGTGGTTCTACCACAGCTGGTATCGGAGCGAGTACCACTATAGAGAAATCAATAAGTCATGAATACCAACTTTTCAAAAATAAAATTTGCTTAGAAACCAGAGTGGGGAATCGTCAGGACTAGAACGCTAGACCTAGGACGAAAGGCATCTGTATACGGTGCAGCTATACGAAGAGCATCAGGTGCCACGTTGCAGGGTTTGGTTGACTATGGAGGCTCACCCTCTGCGGCCGGGTTGGCGTTCCCTTAACTCTGTGACTATTGGGTTCAGGGTGGACGACACCACCGAGGCCGCAGCTATGAAGACCCTGGCGACTTTCTGCGGATACCATCCCTTGGAGATGGTAATGCACTCACTGGGACTCTTCCCCGCTGAGAAGAGGGATGACCCCATGTGGTACAACCGAGTGAGCCACGTGAAGGACGTGTGGGCCATGCATCCCGACCAAGTTAGGAGGATCACCGTTCAGTGTATGAGCACACTGTATCGTCTACAGGCCTTGAAGAGCGATGCCATGGCACACCTCACTAACCTTGCTCAGACCACTAAGCTCACCCCTCGACAGTTGAGAGGACTTTGTGGTCGACTTGTCTTCAGAATTGGTGTAAAAAGACCTACAAGTGGAACACTTAAGCCAGCGCATCACAACCTTAGAACAACAGGTGAAAATCCAGGATAACACTGTCGGTATCCTAGAAATCCAGCTCCACGATGTGCAGGAGGAACTTGGGGAAGCCAACGACCACCTAGAGATGCATCACCAGGACATGGAGGTAAACGAGGCAGGAAGCGAAGGAGGGGAGACTCCTGAGGAATTAGAGCCAGCTCCCTGTCAAAATGCGACTCTCTCCGGGATGCCCCCTTCACCCGCATCCAGCGTTGCCTCTACCACAAAGGGTTGACAGGTTAGTTTTGTTGAGAACTACGTTACCACGGATCACCAGATCTGCTCCCTTCCCTCCCGTCAGCAGTAGAGGCGCAAGAAGATGTAGAGAACTCGTCTCCCTTCCCATAAGCACGACAGAGGAAACACACGAGACACTGGATATAGGGTTGGGCCTCTGGCCTCTTTCTGATCTCTATTCCACATGAGGGGTACAGGTTCTATATATAGAGACGCGATAGCCCTCAGGGTTATATTCGGTATTTGCCCACATAACCCTTCATTAGGGTTTCTCAACACTCCCCCTTGGGCGAATACCGCGACCAACACATGCCTCGTTAAAACTCCAAAAAAATCCAGTGGGAAAAATATGGAGAAAGAGTGCATGGTGATACAAATTGCATTTGCACTTTGTTGCCTCGTTAAAAACCTCATGTGAGAAACTTCAAGAAAACTCACCAAGGGAAAAAGAGTACAACAGCTGTCATCGGGACAGATTTCGATCCTCTGGGATCTAGATTCTACCGAATCTTCTGCAAAGGCTAAGTTTAGAAATGTGCTCCCCCTGATCCTTGCAAAACTGTATCAATATGGCAAAATATTTTCTTCTGGAAGTATATGCACATATAGATTTAGCAAACAGATTGCATATCCTTGCAAAGATTATTTCAGGAACTTCACCTCAACTCACTTCTAGGATACACGAGGTAAGTGCACGTATCAACATAAATAAGCCACTTCGACTAGTGGTGTTCGATCGACTAGATCTACATATTTGATAGAAACTTCCATAAAGGTTCACATATTGATTATCAAGCTGACGCCTTCAGGGCATAGAATATGACATTTATTGTCACACGATTGTGATCAATATAAGCATTCGCTCCCCCTGACGATGACATATGTCAAAGTCGTTATCCCTCATAACTCAAGCATATTCTTCAAGATATATACCTCATTATTCATCTGGAATAACGAGAATGGACGAGGTTGGGGTGCTATCATTTTCTATCTTACACCACAATTTATACATAGTTGTGCAAAGCAAGTAACATGTCCTTATATAGGACTTAGGGGATAATATAGTTGCAATAGTACATATTCTAAATATGACACATCGCTCCAGGCGTTCATCCATTGCAACATCTATGATGGTGTAACAAAAGTCCATCAAAGATCGTAATCCATCAGAGATTTTTCATCGATCAGATACATCGTTATAGTCTGTCATTCTGGCATGATGGGGATATTTTTGCTAGTAACACCTAAACCTTATAGGTTTCTGCCATCGGGGCTTTAGAGGATACCGTAATTCCACATCAAGTGGAAAATACCATGAGTAAAACTCGTGGAATGCACATGTGCTTATTCGGTGAACTTCAAGTCCTTTGGTACCTCATCTTATTCCTTTTCGGGTCTGTATGGGTCTTTATCCCTTTATAGGGATTATCAAACTTTGGTGTTCAACACAGACTTTATTTCTTCTAGAAAAGTTCCATCAAGGAACTATAATCTCATCTAGGAGATATTCTCTCTACATAGAAGAGTGTTAATTCGTCAGGAATGTATTATTCGGTATGAGATTTATATGTTGCATATTTATAATTCAAATATATGGATCCTCCTAGGATCTCATGACGGATCTTCAGAATCCTATTAACTGCATAATTTAATTCATGCCATTTGCCAGATATATTACATAGCGGAACAGTGTTTATTCAACACATACGTGGGATGGGTCTCTCACAAGACCACTTGAACCATCGCATTCACCACACATTATCTCAATAGTGCCCATAAATGTCCAAACTTCAAGCTCGTGACTTTCATTTTGCGATTATTGGTTCAGCCTCGATTGCATTTATCAATGACTCGATAAGAGAGCTTAAAGCACTCATGCCTAGGACTTTGTTTTGGATCCCTTTGCAATCTACAGAGGCAAGATAGGTGTCGACATATTTGTCTCCCACATTTAATAATGATCTCCATCATTTCCCAAAACGAAAGATTCATTGTTCCGTATTCCCAGCACAATGATATTGTGCGCATTGCTAGGAATTTCATCATCAAGATGAACCTCTTCGTGAGGCAAATCACCATCAGGGTGAATTAATCAGAGGAGAGTTATCACAGACCACGTGAATCTGCAATCAGAACATATGCTTTGACTAAGGCCAATGGACCATATCCGCAGGCGTCCCCGCAGAATAGATCAAATGCCAATAAGTCAAATGTGGATATGATATTAATCCCGGGTATATCCACATCTACATCAGGTAGAAGCATTCAAACCAATATGGTTAATCCTCAACGATTTCTGGTAAACTCCATATACACAGGAGTACACACCGAACGACAGGTTCAGTTTAGCTTATGTGCGTTTAATAGAATATTGAGGCATTACACTATATGGGCATTCCTCCCCCTAATGCCGAGATGTTCTAAAAGCATACAGATAAAATCCCCAACCACAATCATCCAGTTGTGGCCAATGTATGCTATTGTGGTGATTTATTTGGGAAATCTTACGCACATTACAGATAGTGGTTTTATGCAGTGAGCTTTGGACTTAGATTAATGTAGTGGCATGAATACTACATATTTGTCCTTCAACATGAATGGTTAGTCTCAACATCCAGCGAGACACGCAACGGCAAGTTGCTTTATGGTTACAATTATGCAAACTTATTGTTATTACTACCAAATGCATAGTCAATCAATAAGATTTAGACTAATATGCACAACACTATTTTATCCATAAGGATCCTTCAGGGGCTCATGCATATCATTTGTCGTTTGGAGCCAGTAGTTGACTTCAGATCAACAATTAAAATGACCATCAGGGTCTAGCGCTCACAAGGACATCCACTGGTTGTATTTTGCTTTGAGGCACATAGGAAAAATGTGTCTGTTTATATTGGTAGTAAAGTGTACGACATCAGGCAAATGCTGCCAAGCAGAGATTTTTTATATGCAGAAATGTATAGTCCAACTCGTTTTATCATTGCCCATGGTTTACCCAATTACTCATACCATTCTGAAATTGGGTATCGATTTATGCAACATTTCTAGGTATAATAATTTTGAGAGAAAACTTATAACAACAATTAATTATTTGTGGTGTTGCCAGTAGGGCAAACATTTCTCCTCATATTATATACCAAATTGTTCTATAAAGCATTATTTCGATCTCTTCATTGTTCAGAAAAAAAAGAGAAGCTTTGGAATAGAACATACAAGGCCAAGAATTTGTTTTATCCGGGAAAAACCACCTGATTGCTAAGCTTTCGATTAAGCAAATGGTGATAACTGCTTGGCAACAGCGAAACAAGACTGTTATCCGTCTGGGACCAGGCTTCAACAACAGATAGTAGTGCTCTCATAAGAAGAAATCATCAGGAGTAGAGAGGATACAATAGGTCTCCACAAGATCTTCATATTTCTATCACAAATTATCATCACTAGTAGTCTAGTGGTCAAGACATATGGCTCTTCTGGCTCCAAGGACCAAGGACATATTAATGTCTAATTTAGCTTCAAGCTCAGTGGTGATGTGGGATTTCATAGCTAGTTTCTACTCTTCTTACTCCTAGTAGATCAGAGATAGATTACGGTAAGCATTTCAAAGGTGGAATCCAATGTAGTTCTGCTACATAAATTCCAGGTATATGTCCATTCAGGACTGACCTTTACCATTTGGCTGAAAAATATATCATACCAATCAAAGGACTATACCTAGTCAATTCAGCGGCTATAAGTATTGACAATTCTGAGATGTATGCAACACAAGCATAGAGGTCCTAGATAGGACGAGTGCTTACTAATAAAATCCCAATTTGTGATGTCTTCTATGCCAAAAAGGCTTTCATGTATTATATTATATATCTTCGGGTTACTTCGAGTAAAACTTTATGCATGAGAAGAGAGGAGAGAATTTACTTATCCATGTTCTGTTGTGTTTCAATTTAACTTCCCAGATTTTCAAGCACTATAGAGCTTGATATAGTTGTTAAGGCCACTTGGCAATATATATAAATATTTGATACCACACAACACAATCAAATAAAAAATAGAGCCAAATAAAATTGTTTCCGAAGCTTGCGCTATGAGGTAACCTCATGGGCTTAGAAAACCCACCACATTCTACGCGAGTACAAGCTCCAGCGTATCTGGTGTCAATTCGTGTGTGGCCATCAGGGCTACGACAACACAGCAAACCTTCGTAATAAGCGCAACAAACACAATTATGGCTCGGTAGTCGGGGTACAGGATAAGTCCACGTAACGTGCGCAACAGGCGCAATTGTGGCTCGCTGATCACGACAGACAAATAGTGCCTGCAGAGCATGCGAAAAATACACGACTCGGCGATGACGGTCCAACTCAACGGGAGCGGTCCGACTAAACGAGAGTGCGACATAGCACTCACATGACGCAGCCAAGTTCGTACGACACAAATAATGTGTCGAGTTGCCGGGGCGCAGCCAATGCTCAGCCGGTTAATAATGTAGTCTGATCAACGTGTCTGGGTACCCACGATATCATTTAATCACTCACGTGAGGCTAAAAGCTCAACGCAACACAAATATTTAGAGCGATATGAAAATACGCAACATAGCCTTCACATGCATTTTAATAATTTTCTGCTAATTATTTACTACGGGAAATAAATGCAGAAATATAAACACAAAAATTAATGCATGAACATAACATATTAGGTGTAAAATGTATTTTCCCATACACGTATTTTTCTACTAATTATTTGCGATTGGAAATAATTAATTAAAGTAGAAAAAATGCTCAAACTGCCATTTGCATGAGATGCTAACCGTTTATTGGTTGCTGCTATCTTTTTTTAGCTACACCTAATAGCATTTAATCAGGCGAGGGAATGAGATTGCATGCAGGCTGTCATGCACATAATAACTAAGGAGCAGACTTCCACCTTGGTGCGTCCAAGAGCTAAGCCGCTGGAACCACACGCTCGAAGCCACTTAATTAGGATCTCTAACTAACGCATGCAGTCAAAGATTGCTTTTCTTTCAGCCACAACGTGTGCATGCATGCAGTCAAAGATCCGGTTTCCTCTCTATCTCTGTGATCGCCGCATAGACCGCATGCCAGGCCGTTGACTCGGCCTGCGGATGGCAGCGTTGCATGTGTGGCAGCCGGGGGATGAGATCCCCACCACCAAGTTTTTTTTGACTCAGTAAACGGATGGCATTTTTTCAATATTTTTCTATATTTTAGTGCACATTTATAATGCGGGCATGGCTCCTGGCGCGCAATGCGGTCCCGACGCGTGGGCGCAACACCACTACGTCAATGGCAGTTTGTCGCGCACAAATCACAATCCGTATACAACAATGGATCAACCAATAAACATACCGCTCGGGCGTAGAGGGAGAATCGAAGTCTGTCGCGTAGGACAGTTCGGCTAGGCCGGAGACCTGCCGGTTTGTCGGAGAGTTGATGCAGATCTGATCTCGCAGCAACGTCGAGGTAGAGCGTGCTGATAACGTATTGAGAACTACGTTACCACGGATCACCAGATCCGCTCCCTTCCCTCCCGTCAGCAGTAGAGGCGCAAGAAGATGTAGAGAACTCGTCTCCCTTCCCATAAGCACGACAGAGGAAACACACAAGACACTGGATATAGGGTTGGGCCTCTGGCCTCTTTCTGATCTCTATTCCACATAAGGGGTACAGGTTCTATATATAGAGACGCGATAGCCCTCAGGGCTATATTCGGTATTTGCCCACATAACCCTTCATTAGGGTTTCTCAACAAGTTTGACATATTAGGAGGACAGGGACCCACGCGAGCTTAGTTTGCATCAGATTTTGGACTAGGCTTATGGGCGCATTCCCCTAAAATGTTGTAACCCAGAAAAAAAACTTTTATGAGTAATGAAATGAATGCAGCATGTTATTCTCGATTGGCTTCAGTACTACATTATGACATTTTCTTCTCATAATATAAAGGATTCTGTTGGAACCATGAGTCAAGATAACAAGGGCGAAAATTTCTGTTTTTCAGATGGCATCTAGGCAGCGTCGTGGGCAGAACGAGCAGGTTCCCCCGCCACCTCCTCCAGCTCCCACGGTGCAGGAGCTGATGGCTCAGCAGAACGAGATTTTGCGGTAGCTATTACAGCGCTAGCCCCACCCTCAACAGTGTGGTGGAGGCCAGCCGCAACGTCCTCCGGCCACAGCAACCTATCAAGAGTTCCTGAGCACGCAGCCACCCCTGTTCACCAAGGCAAAGGACCTGTTAGACGCCGACGTGTGGCTAAGGGTTGTGGAGTCAAAGTTCCCACTCCTCATGGGAGCTTGCCCTGATGACACGAAGACTCGCTTCGCCGCACAGCACCTTCGTGGACCTGCTAGGACATGATGGGACCATTTCCGCGCCATGTTACCTATTGACCGTGTGGTGACGTGGGAGGAGTTCAAGACGGCTTTCATGGACAACATATTCCAGTAGGGATTTTGGACCGCAAGCTCAACGAGTTCTTGGCTTTGACTCAGGGGACCCTCACTGTGTTGCAATATGCCCAGGCCTTCAACGACCTGTGTCACTATGCGGGTTATCATGCAGATTCGGATGAGAAGAAGAGAGACCGTTTCCGCAGAGGCCTTAACACCAAGCTTCGTGAGCACCTCAACACCGTTCGGGCTGACAACTTCAATGAACTGGTCAACCTTGCCATATCACAGGAAGACTGTATTGTAGCTCACCGGGCAGAGATGAAGAGGAAGGCGCCAATGTTAGGACCCTCAGCTCCACCCTAGAGATTCCGGATTGTCTCCACAGTCAGAGTAGAGGATTCCAGCAGCAGGCAAGAAGATGGGTTATCAGACCGCCTCAGCAGCAGCAAGCATCCAACCGTTTCCCTGCTCCCGCTCCAAGGAACAATCAATCTCAGCAGCAGCAGCAGTTCCACCAAGGGAATGGAAACAAGTGCTTCACATGTGGCAATGTGAGCCACTATGCCAAAAATTGCCCACGAAATCAGCTAAGGCAGATGCCGGCACCCAACCAAGACAGAGGAAGGAAGCAGAAAGTGCAAGTCAGGCAAGGGAAGCTCAACTTCACTACTCTGGAGGAGTTACCTGAAGGAGCCCGTCATGACTGGTACCTTTTATGTTTTTCATCAATCTGCTTTGATTCTGTTTGACTCTGGTGCATCGCATAGCTTCATTAGCCAGAAGTTCGGTACCAAATGTCAACTGCCCTTTTGTCATACCCGAGGGTTTATCATGATTGCAACGCCAGGAGGAAAGGTTGCAACAAATCAATTAAATCAAATTGTACCTATCTAGCTAGGGAGCAAAATCTTCAAATCTACACTTCTGATTTTGGGGTTAGAGAACGTAGATATCATTTTGGGAGCTAACTGGATGACTCAACACTGGGTGGTGTTAGATGTAGCTGCCAGAACTCTAGAAATTTGTTCTCCTACCTTCGGAAACTTCACGTTATATCTGCCCAGCCAAGAGACCACTCAGTCATGTGCTTTCTCCATGATAGAACTACCCTTGAAGAAAATTCCAGTGGTCTGTGAGTATGCAGATGTTTTTCCTTATGAGTTGCCAGGAATGCCACCAAATCGGGATATCGAATTTGCCATCGAATTGCAACCGGGAACGACACCTATTTCCATCAGGCCCTACCGGATGCCACCCGCTGAGTTGGCAGAATTGAAGAAACAGCTGCAAGAATTGTTGGACAAGGGTTTCATCCGCCCAAGTACTTTGCATTGGGGATGTCCAGCTTTATTCGTGAAGAAGAAGGACGAAAGCCTAAGATTGTGTATAGATTACCGCCCACTCAATGCGGTGACTATCAAAAACAAGTATCCTTTGCCTCGTATTGATGTTCTTTTCGATCAGTTGGTCGGAGCTAGAGTGTTTTCCAAAATAGATCTTCGCTCCGACTATCATCAGATCAAGATATGAGCAAGTGATATTCCCAAAACTGCCTTCTCAACCAGATACGGGCTGTATGAATATCTGGTGATGTCGTTTGGGTTGACAAATGCACCCGCATACTTCATGTATCTGATGAATTCAGTCTTCATGCCTGAACTAGACAAATTTGTGGTGGTTTTCATCGATGATATCTTGGTGTACTCAAAGAACGAAGAAGGGCATGTCGATCATTGCATGTAGTGCTCTAACGTCTAAGAGAACACCGCCTTTATGCCAAATTGTCAAAACGTGATTTCTGGCTAAAGGAGATTAAATTCTTGGGTCACACTATCTCTCAAGATGGCATAGCTATTGATCCGGATAAGGTGCAAGAGGTGATGAATTGGAAGCCACCCACGATTGTTTGTCAGATTCGGAGTTTTCTGGGATTGGCTGGGTATTATCGTCGGTTTATTCCAGATTTCTCTCGAATTGCGAAGCCCATGACAGAACTATTGAAGAAAGGAGCAAAATTCGAGTGGAGTAAGAAATGTGAAGATGCCTTCCACACCTTGAGGCAACATCTGACCACAACACCTGTGTTAGCGCAGCCTGACAACAACAAGTCGTTTGATGTGTATTGTGATGCCTCTGGCACCGGATTGGGTTGTGTTTTGATGCAAGACAACCGAGTCATTGCCTACGCATCAAGAGCACTCAGGCCTCATGAGCAAAATTACCCTACTCATGACTTGGAGTTAGCAGTCGTGGTTCAGGCATTGAAAATGTGGAGGCACTACTTGATGGGAACCCACTGCAATATTTATACAGATCACAAGAGCCTCAAGTACATCTTTACTCAGGCTGATCTCAACATGAGGCAGAGAAGATGGCTAGAGTTGATCAAGGACTAGGACTTGGAAGTGCACTACCACCCGGGGAAAGCCAATGTGGTAGCAGATGCCCTAAGCCGAAAGTCTCAATGCAACTGTATGGTGATGGATTCTCGCATCAATACCCTATGTGACGAGTTGAGCAAGATGTGGATCAAAGTGATTCCTTCTGGTACCTTGTCTCACATCTCCGTCGAGCCAACCTTGCTGGACCAGATTGTTATGGTCCAACTCAGTGACAGGGGAGTGCAAATCATCAAAGAGAATCTTAATCAGAAAGTGGAGAAGTATAAGTGCTTTCTCCAAGACAGCAAGGGGATACTATGGTTTGAAGACAGATTGGTGGTTCCTAAAAACAGAGACCTCAAGAAGAGAATCTTGGATGAGGCTCATCTCTCCAAATTCTCCATGCACCCAGGAAGCACCAAGATGTGCTATGATCTGAAACACCTATATTGGTGGACCAAAATGAAGAGGGAGATAGCCCAGTATGTATCGGAATGTGACACCTGTCAGAGGATAAAGGCAAGCCACTTAAAATCAGTTGGTGCCTTGCAACCCCTATCGATACCTTTATGGAAATGGGATGACATCAGCATGGATTTCATTGTGGGTCTACCCAACACCTCTCGACATCATGATTCAATCTGGGTCATTGTGGACCGATTGACAAAAGTGGCACATTTTCTTCCAGTGCACACCACCGATAAGGCTCATAAGTATGCAGAGTTGTACATTGACCAAATTGGTTGTTTGCACGGTTTACCTCAGACAATTGTCTCTAACCGAGGAGCCCAATTCATAGCCAGATTTTGGGGAGCAATTGCAAGAGTCCTTAGGGACCAAGCTAATAAGGAGTTCAGCTTACCACCCCTAGACTGATGGCCAGACCAAAAGGGTAAATCAAGTTCTTGAAGATATGCTGAGGGTTTGTGCTATCAGTTACGGAAAGAACTGGGATAAGTACCTCTCTTTGGCAGAGTTTGCTTATAACAACAGTTATCAATCCAGCCTGAAGATGGCACCTTTTGAAGATTTATATGGAAGAAGGTGTCGGACACCCCTCAACTGGTCACAACCCGGCAAAAGAGAAATTTTTGGGCCTGACCTAGTGACAGAAGCCGAAAGAAAGGTCAAGCTGATCGGGAAGAACCTAGAAGCTGCTCAGACCAGGCAAAAGAGTTACCATGACAAGAGAAGGAAACCCCTCCAGTTTGAAGTGGGAGATTTTGTATATCTGAAAGTATTGCCCACAAAAGGAGTGCAAAAGTTTGGGATCAAAGGCAAGTTAGCCCCTCGCTACATTGGACCTTATGAGATCATAAAAGCATGTGGACCCGTGGCATACAAAATGAAGCTACCTCCAAAGCTGTCTGCCATCCACAATGTATTCCATGTATCCCAATTGAAGAAATGTGTTCGATTACCAACCGAGGTCATAGCAGAAGCAGACGTGGAGATAGAGCCAGATCTATCATATCAAGAGTACCCCTCCAAGGTTCTGGATTGCAAGGAAAGATCAACTTGTGCGAGGTCAATCAAAATGTATAAGATCAAGTGGAGTAACCATTCAGAGGAAGAAGCTACCTGGGAGACTAAGGAATATCTGCGTTCAAACTATCGGGATTGTCTACCTAAGGAAATCGGTACATAACCATAACCCAGCCCCCTGCCCTTTGAATCTAAATATAAGAAGATGATCTTAACATAAACCGAGTTAGGTTATAAAACTAAATCAAAAAGGACTTCCTTCTAAAGTTGCAAAGAGGATGACATTCGAAGAGCAGGTTTCTAAAGGACCTTAGTAACAAACCCACACCATGAAAACAAGCCATAACCTTTTCCTCACCCCTGAGGATCCCGACTCGAATCTCAGGACGAGATTCCTTTAAGGGGGAAGGCTGTAACACCCCAGTGTTACTCATAGAATTGTCTACAATTCCTTTATAAACATCTCAGGTTAATTCAATACCTTTCAAAGTCAAAAGACATGAGAAAGGCTCTGCTGTCCAGATTTGGACAGATCAAGAGATCACACTTCAAACAACTGTAATTTAACTTATAGATCACCAAAAAGGGTGATCCAAAATTTTTTGGAAAGCTTAAGAAAAGTACCACAATTCTCCTATAATTACTAAGAGCTGATTCTCAGTTTAACTTGGGCAAACAAGGTTATTTTCGAAATATGTACAGAATTTGGACAGATTCTGAGTCTAGGCTTGAGAAAATCATAACTCCCAAACTACTAGTTTTATGGCCATGATATGTTTACACCAACAAGATAACGAAGTTAGCTACAAGTTTTATGTATAACACTTTCACAGAAAACGTGATTTACTTCACTCAATTATTACCACAACAGAGAGAATATGTGCAACAAAATTTAGCTCAGGGACTATCAGATTCCCTAGGCAAACATCACCACAAAGCACCTATGCTAATCGCAAAAGAATCATCGACCATCTAACTATTTAGCCCACCATTCAAGCTGACAATTATAGATAGCGAAGGAACTCATCCAAAATTAAATTCAACTAGGAGACTATAAGCACAACGTCGAGCTACAATTTAGCCCATACGTCGAGCACCTAATGAACGACACCTCGGGACTTCGCTTTCATATTCAACCAAACCTCCAAGGATTACTATCCTCAAAAGCACACAATAACATACACACAATTAGCATCTAATTAATTTATGTCGGTTACAGGTACTGGTGATGAATAACATAAGGAGAACAACTATTCCTTACCGGGGTAAACGACGACGTGACCGGAACTGCATAGATCGAGATGGAGCTCGCTGCGGTATTTCATCGAACACATCGAGGGCGCGACACGAAGGAGTGTCGTGCTGCTGCTGCTCCATGGCCTAGGGCGAGAGCAAGCACCAGGGAAAATGACATCGGCAAGGTTGAGGACGGGCAGCCCAGTTCGGCGTCGGACAGAGGCGAACTGAGCAGCGGCGCTTGCTGTCAAGTTAAGACGACGGCGATGACACAAGTCCGGAACAGTGGTGAACGACGGCGCAAGACGAGCAGGGAGACGACGATCTGCACTACGACAGGAAAGACGCAGCAGTCCCCAACGGCGTGGGGAGGACCAGCTGGTGGCGCTGTTGCTACTCGTTGGGTGGACGTCAGGGGGCCGAGCACAACATCTAGAGCGGCGGCGCGGTGGTGCCTAGGAGCTGAGCAGATCCATGAACGGAGTTGGGAGACATGGCCAGCTTCAACGAACGGTGCTGGGAGTAGGGAGGCCGGGACGGGATGGCCGTGCGCCATGGCCGAGATTTGGGCGAGCTAGCAGGGGCAGCCGACGTATGGAAACTAGGAGGCCAGCAACGTTTGTCCTTGAAGCTAACGATAGCAGGGAATTTCTAGAAATTGAACGTGATGCTTGAGAAAGGAGGTGGCGTGGAGTTAGAAGATAGAGATGGCTAGGGAATTCTCCAGGAGATGACGTGGGAGGATAATAGAGATAGGGATGGTGAAGAGATATTCCGTGAACATGCTGCTCCATAAAAGACAAGCAATAAGTAGGGGTGGAAACGGATCGAATACGCACGGATACGAATTCGAATGTTACAATTTACCATATTTTAGTCCGAATTCGGATACGAATTCGAATATCTTCGGATACGAATACAAAACGGATAGTCGAATATGAATTCTTATTCGAATATTTACTCAATTCAACTCAAATAGCATACTCTAAAATTTAACATATGTATATGTGAATTTTTATTTAAGTACAAGTTTATAGATAGTCAAAACAAACTTAAAAAATAGATTTCTCATGATACTCTATATCTAAGTCAATAAAACTATATAAATAATATTTTTAAACTATTGAATCGTGTAACAAAAGGTAAACAACAACACGTGATATTTAGTAAGTGACATTTGTACAAATACAATTAAACTAAAATTGATATAAAATAGTAAATGTACCAACAAAAACAACTTTTTCGTTCTAAAATGAATGAATGTCTTATATAAATGTGTTAACAAAACTTTAATGAAAACATGAAGAAATTTATATCTTTATTATAAAGTGGAGAGTTATAGTTGAATGTTTATGGAACTTCGTTGAGATGTGTTCACTATATAGATAAAGTGAAGAGTTATAATTAAATGTTTATGAAACCTATTAAATTTTATTATTGAATATCACTATAAATATATGATATATTTATTTATCATATAAATATTTTTTTAATATTTTAAATGATATGTATCATTTTTAGTATATTATTAAACTTAAAAAACATTTTTAATTAGTAATTAGTGATACAGTTAAGTTTTAAATGGTTTCATGGAACATTTGTTTTTCACGAATACGGATAGCATCGAATGTTTCATGGTTTTTTCGAATACGAATATGGAATCGGATAGAGAAAAGTACTATAAATCGAATTCGAATATATCCATTTAACATCTATATTGAAATCGAATACGGATACGGATATCCATATTAGCAGTTCTAGCGAATACGAATACGAATAATTCGGATTTCCAAACATCCATTTCCAGCCCTAGCAATAAGGATAGCTGATAGAAGAAACTAGTACACGGAAGGGATAAAATTGTGATAAAATTTAATAAAAGATATTTTCTGCATTTAGTTAACGTAGACAGGGAGACAAATCTAATTTTTAAGGTTTAAAAGAGGCAAAGATGTGTTGGATGAAAACAATATCAGGTATATAATTTAGACCGAATTCGATTTGGTGAACAATCGCAGGACCAGATAAATTTCTACCAGTTATTAATATCCAATCATTTGGATTTGTTCAGGCAGGATATAAACAGATCGAAATAAAACGACATTTGGGTTATGCATATTATTTTCTTGACTTTGAAATAGTAAACCGAATCGGCTAACAATTATTACGGATTCGGTTAGTTCGGGTTCAGTTTATTTAAACAGCCTGCCCCTAGTAGTGTCTCTACCGAATTTGTAGAGATTGCTCGAACAAGAGCGAAATAATTAGGGGACGTTTCTAATTTGCCTTAATCGATGAATTTTAAATTTGCATTCGTTTTAGTTAAATTTAGACGAATTTTCACCGCCATCCGAACATTCGACTAATATCTCTACGCCTTATATTTCTTGGACATGAACGCGGTCGAAATTATAAACTCGAACTAATTCCGAAATTGCACTCACGCTCTCGACCAATCTAAACAGCACCGGACTCGACATTTTTGAAGGTTACTAAAGTCCAAACTTCGTGAAATATTTTGGAGAGTCCCGATAGACATAGATGAAAAATACTGATATGCGAATATGATTAGGATATAGAGACTGTTATTCTTATTGGTATCCCGTAATTACGTTCATATTCGCTGTCGAGCGAGAGGTAAACATCTGGGGTGTTACAACCCTCCCCCTTAAAAGAATCTCGTCCCGAGATTCGGAGCGAAAGACTTTTAAGCGTAGAGAAGCATGTAACTCCGGTCCATATCAGCGATAATGTAAGGCAGTTCAAAGCAAAGGCGAGTATCTCAGGATGTGGTTGCTCTAGTGGATATAGCATGTATCGCCGTAAGCTAATTTAGAGATGTCCATCAGTAGAGGCGATGTCTGCCAGAAGAACACATAAGGTTCCATGTATACAGTTTGCTTTTTCTGATGACACTGTACTATCTGAGTCTATTGTGCGAGCGGTAGATATGCGACTTTACCCAAACAGAAATAGATGCAACCTCTTGGGTAAACCATATCGAAAGGAATTTGCCGATAAATCGTCATTGGAAGTCCATAGCACACGAGAGTACGAGATAGGTGTAGATGTCGAACAACACCACAGTTGACCCGTGGCTAGCCAAAAAAATCCAAGTCCAATGATGATAATGGAGACTCGAGGAAACATTAATGAAGGTTATCGACAAATGTTGACTTCACAATGAACTAACCTAATCATGCACTAGTGCGACTCTGCCTAATCATACATGTTGAATAGTCACATGGGAGGCGATCGAGGCGCGACTAGAGTGATGACTAGGTGGTTACCAGTCGACTTGACTTATTATTTTTTAAGCGCTCTTTCAATGTAGATTGAACTAAAAAGGGAGTTTAGACAATCGAAGAGTTCTGATTTTTTTAAAGGAGACTTCTGAATTGATAAAAACTTCACTTAAGGAATACATCAGAGTTATATACTCTTTTGATCCAACAGTGATGGCATAGGTTGTTTGATTGTTTCAGCAAACAACACAAAAATTGTTTCAAGGGAGGAGTCCACGGAAGATCACACATCAGTGTAATTCCATAATGGATCATGACCAAAGACCTCGATACCAGCATCTGACGAGTAGCACAACCTTGCGTGTACATTCAAAAGGGGATCTCAGTTTCGCTGTGGCACCATAAGTCATTAACCATGACACCATTACCGAACAATACCAATAATGAATCTCACATGGTAGAACAATTTGTGCAGAGATAACATATCGATATAGTCTCAGAATAGATTATAACTACTAACCATGATACCAGCGCGTGCCATGTAGCGCATCCATGTGTGTACATTCACAGGAGGCCCTTGGTTTTGTCACGACACCATCGGTTTTAGTCATAACACCATTACAAGACATAAACAATAGGAAATCTCGCGCCACACCAATAGATTGAGCAAGGGTGACAATATACAAAGAGATACTCCACCTGTAAGAATGGTTACAAGTAGAGAGCCAAATAGATCATGGCCCGATGAAATGAACAAGACATGGCTATAACCTAAACTTAATGAAAGGAGTACGATGGGAGATTGTTATTTTAGCCCAAGAATATTTCTATGCCCATTGCAGAGATTACAAGGTCAAGGATTAGTATCCGATTAGATACGGAGGCAAAACAATCATAATATTAAGTTGGTATGCCTTCGATAGGAAACCAAAGGCATTAAGTTCAAGAAACTATTGGGCATTCCTTTCCTAGGTTGGGTTGATAAAGCGACAATACAATCCTCCAGGAGAGGCGAAGTAGAATAGAGACATCAACTTGCACCAACCGAATAAGGACATGGTTTTGGAAGGAGATATACTTTGAGATTTTTGTTTTAAGCCCGGATACACTTTATGTCCAACAAAGAAATTATCTAAGCATTTATTTGTATGACTTTGGTCATGGAGGAATAACGGAAAAATCAACTTTGGGTCATGGTTCACCAACTAAGAACATGGCCTAGTTTTTGGGTTTAGGCAAACATGTCACAAACATTCTATCGGCACATTAAGCACAAGAGCAAACACGTATAACACCTAAACAGATTACCTAAAGAACGAAGGACAACTATTTCATTGAAGTTCATAGTACAACATTACACCACATTATCTACAATCACTAGCTACTAGAATAAAGATGAGAGAAGCATTTTCGCGCACATGTAACAAACACGATGCAACAATCAAGACGCATGCTCGTCCTATGCGTCCTCACAAGTTTTGCCAATCTAATGTGGCATTAGCGTTCTATATCGGTGGCATACTTACGACTCTCTCGGTATATTGCTAGTCGTGAGCTACACATACGATTTCGATGTTAGTGTACATGCAGAAAATTCCATCATATCCCAGTTCCCAATGATGCAATTCACACATTACAGTTTATCACAGTTTATATTCCATATATTTCTATATGGAGGCCAGCTCCTCATTAAGCACCGAGCCACGTATAGGCGCCGCTGCCACACTTTAACCATAGGACAACCCATTATGGTAACTCACCTTCTTACCTGAGCGTAGGTGCGTCGTTACAAGTACATTACACTTCTCAGTATTCCCATGTCTGTATAACCATACACATCCATGGGGTACTGAATCCTAGAAAAGTAAATACTCCACATCGCAGCTTTCATATATACATATGTGTAACATGTATATAATCAAGCGCTTTTTATACTCTCCCCTAGACTGACGTTTGTTCAGTCATGCTCTCACATCTCACCTTACCTTGAGCGTCGATCCATTCAAAACTGAATGGCCTCAAAAACAACATTACACATGTATGCATTATCCCCCCGGTTGTGGGTTAGTGTTTTAATCTAAGCCACCTGATAGTCCTTAATTGAGGGCTTAATAGAGGATGTCGCTAGCATTGTAGTTTTCAAATCTGTAGTTTTTCAAAACCAGACAATGTGTTTAGTTGAAAATAGGTTTTCCAAAACCAAAATTTCGTTTTAAAAATTCATATGTGACTGTATTAGACTTAATCTCGCTCTGATACCAGCTGTGGCAAAACCTCCAAAGTTATTGGGCCCACATGCACCTGCCCTTGTCTCAAAGGCCTCATATGGCTATGCATGTGCACCTGATAACTTAACAGGATCCGTCCGAGTGTCCCAAGGACCCCGGATAAACCACTTACAACAAGATCGCAAGATTAAGTAAACACAAATCACACACCAACATTTTGTAGCAGAATTTCTTTATTACAAAAAGTTACAAGTTACAACAAATTTACATTATATTTATCGGAGTGATTACAAAAGTGATTCAAAGAAATAAACTTTGAAATGTTATAAATTATTTATAAGTTTGAAATATATGCTAGCTCAGTGACAATCCTCAATAAGAAGTATAGAAGAGCTATTTTAACCTGCTGTCGATCATAGACCTACATGTGGAGGAGCCACCGGTGCAGGTGGGGCATGTGCCTTCGTCCCCGCACACGGTGGTCTACCCTGTTTCGATCCTAGTGTCTCACCCTCACCGATCGTCGATGGAGCCCCCTCTCCCACCTTCTCCGTCGTATCCGAGCAGCCGCGACGATGGCCGGGATCGCGACACTGGTTCCAAGCAGAAGCGTCGTTTCGGCTCCCAGCCCCAGTCGTCTTCGGTTCACGCTTCGGTTCTCTCGCGCCTGGGCCGCGAGTCCATTCAAATTCGGATTTTGGCGGGCCAGTCAATGCCCTAGCCCTCCCTGTCTCTCCTGTCGATGGACTGGCGGCGCCTGTACCTGCAATCTCCTCCTGGGAGGCGGATGATGCTTCGTTTCTGAGGCCTATCGGACCAGTTGAGGCGTCAGCTCCCCCAACCTTTTCGGTCTCTAAGCTAGCAGCGCCTGTGTCTACCAAGGTCTTAATTGCTCCGGACGCTTCCTCTCCCGCCTCTTCGAGTCCCGCCTCTCCAGCTGCTTGGGATATTAACTCTCTCCAGCTTGTCGTTGCCCCTAGAAATCGGTGTCAGGGCGGCTCTGCCTCTCCCCATATCCCTGGAGATCTTTTGACTGCAAAGGCAACCCCTCCTGTGGTTAACCAGAATGCGACGCCCTTGGACCAGGACGTTCTCCACAACGCGACACCCTTGAACCTCCATTCAAGTAACCTGGGGTTGGTTCCTTCTAGAACCCTGTGGTGTATGCCCCCGAAAGTATATTCCAAAAGATGCCGGGTTTTACAGCAGCACCCTCAAGTTTTGTTGGTCGACTCTCAAATAGTTTTGAGCTCTGGAAACGTTTATGTGGATGACTCCATTTCGCCTTCGGATTCGCCCATCTCAGATCAGCTCAGATCTTCCTTCAGATGCAGGGTTACCAAGTCTATAGTGCATATCTTGCCAGCTCCTTAGGCTGGTAGACCAGGGGCTGCAAACTCCTCTGCTGTTCCTCCACGTCGCAGCCGGTGTATTGCCGAAATTGGCGTCGAGAACCTAGCCGCTTCCAGCGATGGTCAGACAAGATTTAGGAAGACGGTGTTGAGGGTCCTTCACGTGATTGACGAGAACGAAGGCATTGATCAGGATGCTTTGGATTGTTACAGTAAATTGTTTGACAAGCCTCTCTCCCCTTCCCATATTCAGGCGCTTGCAGCCCTTTTTGGCTGGTCTGCCCCTGGGGTGGGAGAGTGCTGATCATGTTCCCAGATGTTATTTGTTTGGTCGTTATTATCTGTGGTTTTTCATTATGAATCCTTCAAAAATTGTTTGCTGGAATGTGAGAGGCTTAAATTCTAAGACTCGGCAGGATGTTGTTCGCAACTTGATTAATTATTTCAGAGCTAATGTGGTTTGTATTCAAGAAACAAAAATGGTTGAGATTTCCGTACAGACTGTCTTGTCATCTCTGGGAAGTAATTTTGTGCACAGATTGGTCCTTCCTTCGGTAGGGTCTAGTGGTGGAATTCTGGTGGCCTGGACCAATGAGATTGGACCAGCCAGCTCATCAAGGGTGGATCATCATAGTGTGACGGTTCAGTTCAGCCCTAGAGATCAACAACCTTGGTGGTTAACTTGTGTGTATGGTCCTCAGGGAGATAGCAATAAACATCAGTTTATGCAGAAGCTAAGAGGTTTAAGTTCTGTCTGTCTTGGTCCGTGGATTCTTATGGGGGATTTCAACCTTATATACAGAGACGAAGATAAGAGCACTGGCAATTTTAATAGGCAGCTTATGCACAGTTTCAGAAGGCTCATCAATGACCTCGGCATAAAAGAATTAGCTCTTCACGGGAGGAAATTCACCTGGTCTAACCACCAAGACACACCCACTCTAGTTAAACTTGACAGAATGTTCTGTTCTCCAGAATGGGAGCAACTTTTTCCCAACTGTCTTCTTCAAAGTGCTAGCACTGATGGATCTGATCACTGTCCTTTGCTTTTGGGCCTCCATGACTTGAAACCTAGTCGTCATCGGTTCCACTTTGAACCCCACTGGACTAAGCTTCTTGGTTTTCTTGAGGCAGTAGAGATCGCTTGGAACTCGGTTTCTCCCTCCTCTGACCCTTTTGTTACCCTTTCTAGAAGGTTTGGAGCCACTGTCAGACACCTTCAAAGATGGTCTCATAAAAGGGTAGGGAATATTATAGCTCAACTTGTGATGGCGCGTGAAATTTTGCATAAATTCCAGATTGCCCAGGATAAAAGGCCATTATCGGTGTTAGAAAAGTGGCTGCTGGACCAGCTTGATAGTCACACCGTGGCTCTTTCTTCCTTGCAGCGCTCTATGGCTCGGAGTCGCTCTAGGATCACCTGGATGGCAGAGGGGGATGCTAACACTGCTTTCTTCCACCTGCATGCTAAGTATCGCAAAGGCAAGAATTTTATGGGTAATATATTATCCTCTGATGGTCTCATTTTGTCCAGACACGAGGATAAGGAGGTGTTGCTTAATGATTTCTACTTCAATCTGCTGGGTCGTTCAACTGACAGAGAGCACTCTATAAATCTGGAACACCTGCACATCCCTTCTCATGACCTTTCAATGCTGGACAGTCCCTTTACTGAGGAGGAAATCTGGAAAACCATCTTATCCATGTCGTCCAATAAGGCTCCTGGCCCTGATTGGTTTATAGGAAAATTTTATAAATCATGTTGGCAGATTATAAAGGAGGATATTTTGGCTGCTGCTATGGCAGTCTGGAGTAGGAGGCTGCTGAATTTTGACCTGCTCAATTCAGCCTATATTATTCTTCTGCCCAAAAAGAAGGATGCCTCGCTCGTAAAGGATTTTTGGCCCATCAGCTTGGTTCATTCCTTTGCTAAGCTCATCACCAAGCTTTTGGCTAACAGGTTGGCTGGTCATCTTGATAAGTTGGTGTCGCATAATCAAAGTGCCTTTATTAAAGGTAGATCCATCCTTGACAACTTCATGCTAGTTCAACAGACAGCTAATCTATTCCACCAGAAAAGACTTCCTCGAATACTTCTTAAGTTGGATATCACAAAAGCCTTTGATTCTGTCTTGTGGTCTTTCCTGTTAGAAGTGATGAAGCATTTGGGTTTCGGGCAAATTTGGTGTGATATTGTGAGTAATCTACTTGCTTCTGCATCAACTCAAGTGATGCTTAATGGTGAACCAGGTCAGAAAATTCACCACAGAAGGGGCCTTCGGCAGGGGGACCCTCTCTCCCCCATGCTGTTTATTCTGGTTATGGATGTTTTATTCTACTTGTTAAAGAAGGCAGTTGATGACGGTCTGCTGAAACCTTTATCTGCAAACTCAGAGCTCAGCCGCACTTCTCTTTACCCCGATGATGTGGTGATCTTCCTGCACCCGGTGGCTCTGGATCTCGAGGTCACTATGGATATCCTAAAGATTTTTGGTGAGGCATCAGGGCTAAGAACAAGTATGGAAAAAGCAGTGTATTTCCCATTCACTGTTCGGAGGAAAATGTTTCTACCATCCATAATCTCCTTCCATGTCTTGTTGCCAATTTTCCTTGCAAATACTTGGGGGTGCCTCTTTTGATGAAGCGACTTGGTAAACATCACATTCAGCCGTTCATTGATAAGATTGCAGATCGCTTGCCTAGTTGGAAAGCTGACCTGCTATCCAGAGCTGGAAGGCTGATTCTTGTTCAGTCAGTTCTATCTTCGATGATGGTTTATTTAGCTATGGCATTGGACCTTCCTTCTTGGGCTTTAAAGGTTATAGACAAAATTCGGAGAAATTTCCTTCGGCGAGGAAGAAAAGAAGCTATGGGTGGCCACTGTTTGGTGGCCTGGAACAAAGTTACTAGACCTAAAGAGCTTGGAGGCTTGGGCATCTCTCACCTGCAGCATATGTGTTGGGCCCTCAGACTGCATTGGCTTTGGTTAAAAAAACTGACCCTGACCGGCCCTGGACAGCCTTCAATATTCATGTGCACCCTTCTGTTCTTGCCTTCTTTTTCTGCGGCAGTTTCTTCTGTAGTGGGCAATGGCAGGAATACTCTGTTTTGGACAGATAAATGGTTAAATGGTCAAAGCCTGCATCAGTTGGCACCTCATCTTGTCAGGTTGGTATCTTGAAGGGCTAAGAAAAGGAGTGTTCAGGATGCCCTCACCACTGGAAGCTGGGTACACGACATAAGAGGGGCTATTACTGTTAATGTGTTGACTGATTTTTTTAATGTCTGGGACCTTGCTGCCAGCTGGATTTTGCACCCGGAACAGGAGGATAAGCAAATATGGCTGCTCTCTAGCTCAGGAAATTATACCGCCAAGTCGGCTTATGATGGTTTCTTTATTGGCTCAACAACCTTTAGGTCATGGAGGAGGATTTGGAAATTTGGGCTCCTGGAAAATGTAAATTCTTCATGTGGCTTGTGGCGCACGGGCTTTGCTGGACCGCTGACCGGCTGGCAAGGAAAGGCCTGCCTCACTCTCAAAGCTGTCTCTTATGTGACCAGAAGGAAGAAATTATGAATCATCTGCTAGTTTCCTGTGTATTCTCAAGGGTAGTCTGGTTTAATATCCTAAAATCGGTCGGTTTGCAGCACCTCACTCCTAGTCTCAATTCTACTTCCTTTGATGATTGGTGGGAGGAAGTTAGCATGACCCTTATTAGCCCTTCCAATAAGAAGCTGCGCAAGGGGCTGAACTCCATTATCATATTAGGAGCTTGGGCCATTTGGATTCATTGCAATCGATGTGTCTTCAACGGAGAGCAGCCTAGGGCTAGCAAGGTCATCAATTGGGTCATGGATGAGTCTCATCTTTGGTGTAGGGCTGGGGCTCGCGGATTATCTGATATCCTTTTACCTCAGCATACTAATCAGGGATTTGGTCTCTAGTATGCTTAGTGTAAGGCCCAGTCGTTCCTTGTTCTAGTGCTCCTGCTCATTTTCCTTTTTTGTGTGGTGTGTAGTGTTGTATTAGGTTCTTTAACACCTCACCCCACCTTTTTCTACTTAATATAATGATACGCAGCTCTCCTGCGTATTCGAGAAAAAAAAGAAGGTTGTGCCCACTATCGGGGACCATAATTAGGGGTACCCTCAAGACTCCTAATTCTCAGCTGGTAACCCCCATCAGCATAAAGCTGCAAAGGCCTGATGGGTGCGATTAAGTCAGGGATCAGTCCATTCGAGCGACTCGATCATGCCTCGCCCGAGCCTAGCCTCGGACAAGGGCAGCCGACCCCGGAGGATTTCCGTCTCGCCCGAGGCCCCCCTCCAACGGCGGACACATCTCCGGCTCGCCCGAGGCCCTGCCTTCGCTAAGAAGCAACCCTGACTAAATCGCCGCACCGACCGACCGAATCGCAGGAGCATTTAACGCAAAGGTGGCCTGACACCTTTATCCTGACGCACGCCCCCCGATAGAGCCGAAGTGACCGCCGTCACTTCACCGCTCCACTGACCGGCCTGACAGAAGGACAGCGCCGCCTGCGCCACTCCGACTGCAGTGCCACTTGACAGAGTGAGACTGACAGGCAGTCAGGTCCTGCCAAAGGCACCATAGGAAGCTCCGCTCCGCCCGACCCAGGGCTCGGACTCGGGCTAAGTCCCGGAAGACAGCGAACTCCGCTCCGCCCGACCCCAGGGCTCGGACTCGGGCTAAGTCCCGGAAGACGGCGAACTTCGCTCCGCCCGACCTAGGGCTCGGACTCGGGCTAAGTCCCGGAAGACGGCGAACTCCGCTCCGCCCGACCCAGGGCTCGGACTCGGGCTAGGTCCCGGAAGACGGCGAACTCCGCTCCGCCCGACCCAGGGCTCGGACTCGGGCTAAGTCCCGGAAGACGGCGAACTCCGCTCTGCCCGTCCCAGGGCTCGGACTCGGGCTAAGTCCCGGAAGACGGCGAACTCCGCTCCGCCCGACCCCAGGGCTCGGACTCGGGCTCAGCCCCAGAAGACGACGAACTCCGCTTCGCCCGACCCCAGGGCTCGGACTCCGCCCTGGCCTCTGCCGAACGACCTCCGCCTCGCCCGACCCAGAGGCTCGGGCTCGGCCTCGGCCATGGAAGACAGACTCGACCTCGGCTTCGGAGGAGCCTCCACGTCGCCCAACCTAGGGCGCAGGCCAGCCACGTCAACAGGAAGCGCCATCATCACCCTACCCCGAGCTGACTCGGGCCGCAGAGAACAAGACCGGTGTCCCATCTAGCTAGCTCCGCCAGATAGGCAATGATGGCGCCCCGCACGCTCTGTGACGACGGCGACTCTCAGCTCTCTTACGGGAGCAGGAGGACATCAGCAAGGACCCGACCGCTCCGACAGCTGTCCCTCCGCCAGGCTCCGTCGCTCCTCCGACGGCCACGACATCACACCAGCTGGGTGCCAAGATCTCTCCGGCTGCCACATCGGCATGTACTTAGGGCGCTAGCTCTCCCCCGCTAGACACGTAGCACTCTGCTACACCCCCATTGTACACCTGGATCCTCTCCTTACGTCTATAAAAGGAAGGACCAGGGCCCTCTTAGAGGGGGTTGGCCGCGCGGGGACGAGGACGGGACAGGCGCTCTCTTGGGGCCGCTCGCTTCCCTCTCCCGCGTGGACGCTTGTAACCCCCTACTGCAAGCGCACCCGACCTGGGCGCGGGACGAACACGAAGGCCGCGGGATTTCCACCTCTCTCACGCCCATCTCCGGCCACCTCACTTCCCCCCTTCGCGCTCGGCCTCGCGTCGACCCATCTGGGCTGGGGCACGCGGCGACATTCACTCGTCGACTTAGGGACCCCCCGGTCTCGAAACGCCGACAGTTGGCGCGCCAGGTAGGGGCCTGCTGCGTGTTGACGAACAGCTTCTCGTCAAGCTCCAAATGGGCAGTCTCCAGCAACCTCTCCGACCCGGGATGGTGCTCCGTTTCGGGAGTCTTGAGTTCATGTCCTTCGACGGCAGCTACGATATGATACTCCTTCCACCGCCGCGCGACAACAATAATGGCGGCCGACAGCCCGCCCGCCGGCGGCGGAATCGACGACGTCTTCCCCGCGTGGTGGAAGAACAACATTCGAGTTCGCCCCGTCCTCTCCCCCGCCAACGGAGGAGGAGGCGGGGCAACCAAGGCCAAGCGGGAGGCCGCGCCTCGTCGGCTGTCGAGCGAGTCGACGTCCCCGGCGCCCCAACGGGGGGCGCGTCGGGCGTCGACCTCGCGTTTGAGACGAAGGCGAGCGCCGTCTCCCCGCGGCACGCCAATCCCGAGCAAGTGGATGACGCCAGTGCGCTCGCGGAGAGCTTGCGGGACGTCGCCCTCGTACCCGAGACGGCGGTGCAATAAGTCCCCGACGTGACTATGTCGCTGCTCGTCGACCGAAAGGTACCGACCGATTCCCATCCTACGTCATTTGGACTCAGCTTCAACCCGCCTAGCGACCTTGCTTTGGCGGGCGCTCACGTAGAGGCGAGTTCAAACCCTCTGGGGTTTCGCATGCGGTCGCCTTGGGACCGGCTGACGGACGTCTCGACCTACGGGCCCTTTGGGTCCGAGGAAGATGACGACCCCAACACCTGTTGGGACTTCTCTGGATTTGGCAACCCCAGTGCCATGCGGGACTTCATGACCGCATGTGACTACTGCCTCTCCGACTGTTCCAACGGTAGCCGCAGCCTCGACGACGAGGACTGCGGCCCAAGCCGCGAATGTTTCCACGTCGATCTAGGGGATCCCTCCGAAGGCAATCATCTCGGCATGCCGGAGGACGGTGATCTCCCTAGGCCGGTGCCTCGCGCTGACATCCCACGGGAGCTAGTTGTGGTCCCCGTTCCGGCGGGGGGTCACGACCCACAGCTCGAGCAAGTCCGCGGGGCGCAGGCCAGGCTCGACGAGGGAGCAGGAGCGCTTGAGCCGATCCGCCGGGACGTCGGGCAGGTATGGGCGGGCCAACCCCCGGCCGGAGAAATACGTCACCTGCCCTAGGGTCTCCAGCACCGCGTCGCCAACGAAGTCAGGGTCAGGCCGCCACCCGCATCCAGTGGGGTCGGTCAGAACCTGGCTGCAGCAGCGATGCTTCTCCGCGCGATGCCGGAGCCATCAACCACCAAGGGTCGGCGAATCCAGGGAGAGCTCAAGAATCTCCTGGAAGGCGCTGCGGTCCGACGGGCCGAGAGCTCTGCCTCCCGAAGGTAGGGATACCCCTCGGAACCTCATGCCGTGACTTCCCGATTCATGCGGGAAGCCTCGGTCTACACCGGGCGCACGCGCAACACTGCGCCTGCGGCCCCGGGCCACCTCGGCAACGAGCACCATCATCGCGACCGTCGG
Source organism: Zea mays (assembly GCF_902167145.1). NCBI lineage: Eukaryota > Viridiplantae > Streptophyta > Magnoliopsida > Poales > Poaceae > Zea > Zea mays. The sequence continues at coordinate 117,293,447 of NC_050096.1, forward strand.
GCCCACCTCGACGAGAGGGTGCACCGAGGTTACCACCCCAGGCGTGGGGGACGCTACGACAGCGGGGAGGATCGGAGTCCCTCGCCCGAACCACCCGGTCCGCAGGCCTTCAGCCGGGCCATCCGACGGGCGCCGTTCCCGACCCGGTTCCGACCCCCGACTACTATCACAAAGTACTCGGGGGAAACGAGACCGGAACTGTGGCTCGCGGACTACCGCCTGGCCTGCCAACTGGGTGGAACGGACGACGACAACCTCATCATCCGCAACCTCCCCCTATTCCTCTCCGACACCGCTCGCGCCTGGTTGGAGCACCTGCCTCCGGGGCAGATCTCCAACTGGGATGACCTGGTCCAAGCCTTCGCCGGCAATTTCCAGGGCACGTACGTGCGCCCTGGGAATTCCTGGGACCTCTGAAGCTGCCGGTAGCAGCCGGGAGAGTCTCTCCGAGACTACATCCGGTGATTCTCGAAGCAGCGCACCGAGCTGCCCAACATCACCGACTCGGATGTCATCGGCGCGTTCCTTGCCGGCACCACCTGCCGCGACCTGGTGAGTAAGTTGGGTCGCAAGACCCCCACCAGGGCGAGCGAGCTGATGGACATCGCCACCAAGTTCGCCTCTGGCCAGGAGGCGGTCGAAGCTATCTTCCGAAAGGACAAGCAGCCCCAGGGCCGCCCATCGGAAGATGCTCCCGAGGCGTCTACTCCGCGCGGCGCCAAGAAGAAAGGCAAGAAGAAGTCGCAAGGGAAACGCGACGCCGCCGACGCGGACCTTGTCGCCGCCGCCGAGTACAAGAACCCTCGGAAGCCCCCCGGAGGTGCCAACCTCTTCGACAAGATGCTCAAGGAGCCGTGCCCCTATCATCAGGGGCCCGTCAAGCACACCCTTGAGGAGTGCGTCATGCTTCGGCGCCACTTCCACAGGGCCGGGCCACCCGCGGAGGGTGGCAGGGCCCGCGACGACGACAAGAAGGAAGATCATCAAGCAGGAGAGTTCCCCGAGGTCCGCGACTGCTTCATGATCTACGGTGGGCATGCGGCGAATGCCTCGGCTCGGCATCGCAAGCAAGAGCGCCGGGAGGTCTGCTCGGTGAAGGTGGCGGCGCCAGTCTACCTAGACTGGTCCGACAAGCCCATCACCTTCGACCAAGCTGACCACCCCGACCACGTGCCGAGCCCGGGGAAATACCCGCTCGTCGTCGACCCCGTCGTCGGCGACGTCAGGCTCACCAAGGTCCTTCATGATCTACGCCGAGACCCTCAGGCTCCTGCGCGTCGATCTGTCCTCCGTCCGAGCAGGCGCTGCGCCCTTCCACGAGATCATTCCAGGGAAGCGCGTCCAGCCCCTCGGACGACTCGACCTTCCCGTCTGCTTCGGAACGCCCTCCAACTTCCGAAGGGAGATTCTGACGTTCGAGGTGGTCGGGTTCCGAGGAACCTACCACGCGGTACTGGGGAGGCCATGCTACGCGAAGTTTATGGCCGTCCCCAACTACACCTACCTGAAGCTCAAGATGTCGGGCCCCAACGGGGTCATCACCGTCGGCCCCACGTACAAACACGCGTTCGAATGCGACGTGGAGTGCGTGGAGTACGCCGAGGCCCTCGTCGAGTCCGAGGCCCTCATCGCCGACCTGGAAAGCCTCTCCAAAGAGGTGCCAGACGTGAAGCGCCATGCCGGCAACTTCGAGCCAGTGGAGACGGTCAAGTCCGTCCCCCTCGACCCCAGTGGCGACGCCTCCAAGCAGATCCGGATCGGTTCCGGGCTCGACCCCAAATAGGAAGCAGTGCTCGTCGACTTTCTCTGCGCGAACGCCGACGTCTTCGCGTGGAGTCCCTCGGACATGCCCGGCATACCGAGGGATGTCGCCGAGCACTCGCTGGATATTCGGGCCGGAGCCCGACCCGTCAAGTAGCCTCTGCGCCGATTCGACGAGGAGAAGCGCAGAGTGATAGGCGAGGAGATCCACAAGCTAATGGCATCAGGGTTCATCAAAGAGGTATTCCATCCCGAATGGCTTGCCAACCCTGTGCTTGTGAGAAAGAAAGGGGGGAAATGGCGGATGTGTGTAGACTACATTGGTCTTAACAAAGCATGTCCGAAGGTTCCCTGCCCTCTGCCTCGCATCGATCAAATCGCGGATTCCACTACTGGGTGCGAAACCCTGTCTTTCCTCGACGCCTACTCAGGGTATCACCAAATCAGGATGAAAGAGTCCGACCAGCTCGCGACTTCTTTCATCACGCCCTTCGGCATGTACTGCTATGTCACCATGCCGTTCGGTTTGAGGAATGCGGGCGCGACGTATCAGCGGTGCATGAACCATGTGTTCGGCGAACACATCGGTCGCACGGTCGAGGCCTACGTCGATGACATCGTAGTCAAGACGAGGAAAGCTTCCGACCTCCTCTCCGACCTTGAAGTGACATTCCGATGTCTCAAAGCGAAAGGCGTCAAGCTCAATCCCGAGAAGTGCGTCTTCGGGGTGCCCCGGGGCATGCTCTTGGGGTTCATCGTCTCCGAGCGGGGCATCGAAGCCAACCCGGAGAAGATCGCAGCCATCACCAGCATGGGGCCCATCAAGGACTTAAAAGGCGTACAGAGGGTCATGGGATGTCTCGCGGCCCTGAGCCGCTTCATCTCACGCCTCGGCGAAAGAGGCCTGCCTCTGTACTGCCTCTTAAGGAAGGCCGAGTGCTTCGCTTGGACCCCTGAGGCCGAGGAAGCTCTCGGGAACCTGAAGGCGCTCCTTACAAAGGCGCCTATCTTGGTGCTTCCAGCTGACGGAGAAGCCCTCTTGGACTACGTCGCCGCGACCACTCAGGTGGTTAGCGCCGCGATTGTGGTCGAGAGGCAAGAAGAGGGGCATGCATTGCCCGTTCAGAGGCCAGTTTACTTCGTCAATGAGGTACTGTCCGAGACCAAGATCCGCTACCCACAAGTTCAGAAGCTGCTGTATGCAGTGATCCTGACGCGGCGGAAGTTGCGACACTACTTCGAGTCTCATCCGGTAACTGTGGTGTCATCCTTCCCCTTGGGGGAGATCATCCAGTGCCGAGAGGCCTCGGGCAGGATTGCAAAGTGGGCGGTGGAAATCATGGGCGAGACAATCTCGTTCGCCCCTCGGAAGGCCATCATGTCCCAGGTATTGGCGGACTTCGTAGCCGAATGGGTCGACACCCAGCTACCGACGGCTCCGATCCAACCGGAGCTCTGGACCATGTTTTTCGATGGGTCGCTGATGAAGACGGGAGCCGGCGCGGGCCTACTCTTCATCTCGCCCCTCGGGAAACACCTACGCTATGTGCTACGCCTCCATTTCCCGGCGTCCAACAATGTGGCTGAGTACGAGGCTCTGGTCAACGGGTTGCGGATCGCCATTGAGCTAGGGGTCAGGCGCCTCGACGCCCGCGGTGACTCGCAGCTCGTCATCGACCAAGTCATGAAGAACTCCCACTGCCGCGACCCGAAGATGGAGGCCTACTGCGATGAGGTTCGGCGCCTGGAAGACAAGTTCTACGGGCTCGAGCTTAACCACATCGCTCGGCGCTACAACGAGACTGCGGACGAGCTGGCAAAAATAGCCTCGGGGCGAACAACGGTTCCCCCGGACGTCTTCTCCCGGGATCTGCACCAACCCTCCATCAAGATCGACGACACGCCCGAGCCTGAGGCGCCCTCGGCCCAGTCCGAGGTACCCTCGGCCCAGCCCGAGGCACCCTCAGCTTGGCCCGAGGCGCCCTCGGTTCAGCCCGAGGTACCCTCGACCCCCGAGGGTGAGGCACTGCGTATCGAGGAGGAGCGGAGCGGGGCCACGCCTGATCGAAATTGGCAGACCCCGTACCTGCAATATCTCCGCCAAGGAGAGCTACCCCTCGACCGAGCCGAGGCTTGGCGTGTAGCGCGACGCGCCAAGTCGTTCGTCTTGCTGGGCGATGAGAAGGAGCTCTACCACCGCAGCCCCTCGGGCATCCTCCAGCGATGCATCTCCGTTGCCGAAGGTCAGGAATTCCTGCAAGAGATACACTCGGGGGCTTGCGGCCATGACGCAGCGCCTCGAGCCCTTGTCGGGAATGCCTTCCGGCAAGGCTTCTACTGGCCAACGGCGGTGGCTGACGCCACTAGAATTGTCCGCACCTGCGAAGGGTGTCAATTCTATGCGAAGCAGACCCACCTGCCCGCTCAGGCTCTACAGACGATACCCATCACCTGGCCCTTTGTTGTGTGGGGTCTGGACCTCGTCGGCCCCTTGCAGAAGGCGCCCGGGGGCTACACGCACCTGCTGGTCGCCATCGACAAATTCTCCAAGTGGGTCAAGGTCCGACCTCTGAACAGCATCAGGTCCGAGCAGGCGGTGACGTTCTTCACCAACATCATCCATCGCTTCGGGGTCCCGAACTCCATCATCACCAACAACGGTACCCAGTTCACCGGCAGGAAATTCTTGGACTTCTGCGAGGATCACCACATCCGGGTGGATTGGGCCGCCGTGGCTCATCCCATGTCGAATGGGCAAGTAGAGTGTGCCAATGGCATGATTCTACAAGGGCTCAAGCCTCGGATTTACAACGACCTCAACAAGTTCGGCAAGCGATGGATGAAGGAACTCCCCTCGGTGGTCTGGAGCCTGAGGACAACGCCGAGCCGGGCCACGGGTTTCACGCCGTTCTTCCTGGTCTACGGGGTCGAGGCCGTCTTGCCCACTGACCTGGAATACGGCTCCCCGAGGACGAAGGCCTACAGCGATCAAAGCAACCAAGCTAGCCGAGAAGACTCGCTGGACCAGCTGGAAGAGGCTCGGGACAAGGCCTTACTACACTCGGCGCGGTACCAGCAGTCCCTGCGACGCTACCACGCCCGAAGGGCCCGGCCCCGAGACCTCCAGGTGGGCGACCTGGTGCTTCGGCTGCGGCAAGACGCCCGAGGGAGGCACAAGCTCACGCCCCCCTGGGAGGGGCCATTCGTCATCGCCAAAGTTCTGAAGCCCGGAACGTACAAGCTGGCCAACAGTCAAGGCGAGGTCTACGGTAACGCTTGGAACATCCAACAGCTACGTCGCTTCTACCCTTAAGATGTTTTCAAGTTGTTCATATACCTCGCACCCACGCAAAGTTTAGTCATCAAGGAAGGGTCGGCCTTGCCTCGGCAAAGCCCGACCCTCCCTCGGGGGCTAAAAGGGGGGGAACCCCCTCTGCGTTGAAATTTTCCTCGAAAAAAGATCTCTTCTGCCAGAATATCTTTCGTGCTTTCTGACTACTTCGAAAAGTGGATCCTGAAAACGACGGAGTACACGTAAGCAGCCAAGGCTGACCGAGCCGAGGGACTCCTACGCCTCCGGGATACGGATACCTCACTCATCACCTTCTGCGATAAGTAACTCGCGTTCGGATAAAGTGATTCCGCGGACCGAACAAGTCTTCACGTACGGAAGCTCTTCTACCGAAGCGATCCTTCGAGCCTTCTCGACTGAGTCGGTGACAGGGCCTCATGGACGGGTGAAAGTGCGCGTAAGCGGCAAGCCCGACCGAGCCGAGGGACTCCCACGCCTCCGGGATACGGATACCTCACTCATCACCTTCCACGAGAAGCAACTCTCGCTCGCACAAACATCCCTGTTACCGACAAAAAAGTCCAGATACTCGAAACAAGAGGAAAAGAGACGCAGCTTTACAACGCAGCGAGGGTGTGTGTTCTGGCCTCGGCGGCCGCAGTAAGACACACGCACATCCAACAGAAACTGTTCCAACAAGAGTTAGGCGCCGCCTTGGGAAGGAGCCGCGCCTTCAGCTCCGTCCCCGCCTTCGGTAAGGTCCATCTCGGCTTCCGGCGACGGCGCAGGGGGAAGGATCTCCGCCTCAAAGGTGGTCGCCAGCACTGCGCTCGGACCCGCGGCAACTGCGTCGAGCCGCTAAACTTCTGCCAGGGCAGCTTCGTCTTCGTCAGGAAGACAATACCCCTCACTAACCCGCTCCAGGTCCACAACGTAGTGGGAAGCGAGCACGGCGAAGGCCCGCCTGACGCCGTGGTGTAGCGCCTCGCGGACTCTGCCGCGCGCGTGATCACCCAAGGCTTGAAGGCGGCTTTGAGGGGAGCTTCCTGAAGGGACGTCGCCGGAGCCAAGGATCCGATAAACGTCCGAGACGGCTTCGGACATGGCCGCGAGGTCAGCCTCCCTCTGCTCGACAGCTCCGGCAAGCGCCTCGGCAAGCGCCTTGGCGGACTCGTCAAGGGCGGACTCGAGCTCTACGAACAGCCAGAAGAAAGATCTCAAACACAAGCAGAGGAAACAGACAAGAACAAGAACCAGGGACGGCCAAGGCGTACCTCCGGCTCGGGCACGCTGCTCCGAGGCCGCGGCCTGGGCTGCAGCTAAGTCGGCTGCGAGGGTTTCAGCCCGGCTTTCGGCCTCGGTAGCCCGGCCCCGAGATTGGTCCCGCTCCTCGACGACCTGGACGAACTCCGACCTCTGCCGTTGCGCCTCTGCGCGCGCCGCTGCCGCCTCCGCGCGCGCTGCTGCCGCCTCGGCTCTCAGGTCAGTGTAGAGCAACTGGAGGTCCGCTACCTTGGCACCCTGCTGAGAAAGGCGCGCAGTAGCCCCGGCGAGCGAGGTCCTCAGGGATCGCAGGGAGCCCCAGACATCGACCTCGCGGCGGATGAACGACGACTTGGCGGCGCTCCGATCCGTCAGATCCTGGGGAAGGAAACGGGGCGTCACGAAGAACGCCTCGTTCGCAGAAAAGAAAAGGTATGCCTGAAACCGTTACCTGGAGGATTTTGGGGACGTCCCTGCAGAAAACCTCCAGCGACGACCTGAGCGACCCCACCGTTGCTTCAGCACACTCGCGGAGCTCATCCCAGGACTGGTCCTCATGTTCATCGTCGAGAATGAAGACAGGGTCCGAGGCCTCGCGGGTCCGAAACCGGAGCAACTGGCGCCGGGCCCCGGGGCTCCGCCGCACAGCGATGAGGCTGCCGCCCGGCTGGCCGGATCGCGCCTCCACGCCCACCTCTTCCGAGGCACTGGGCGCCGACGCATCAGCTGTCTCGACGCCGGCAGCAATCGGTCGCTCTCCGACTGGGACGGCGGCGACTTCGGTATCGGCAGGCGCCAGCATGGCCGGCACGTTAGGTGGGCTCGGGACCACGTCAGCGTCAGCCGCCTCCCCTATCACGATGGCTGCCTCGGCAGAAGAGCCAGCCTCGGGAACCTGCTCCACAGCGACAGGTGCCGCCCGAGCCCCCTGCGTTGAAACGCCCTGCGAGAGGGTCGGCTGAACGACAAGGCCCAGAGCGGCGCTGGCCGCACAGGCCGGCGCCGTCTTAAGGGCCTTCCGGGGTGCCAGGTCGGTCTGGCCATGGCTTCGCTTGCTGAGGGAAGAAGGAAAATCACGGCCGAGACATATGAATGGAAAGCTAGGACGAAGACATTCCGAGATACCTACCCGCTCCGGGCCATGATCCACCGCGCCTGGGGGGAAGTTTCTTGGATCCCAGCTCCCGGAACGGCCGCCGAGGTCCGCTTCGCCGGCAACTTCGGCGCCACCCTTGCTTTGGACACCCGGGGAGCAGATTGCCCGGGCACTGTCACGATGACTTGAGGGTCACCTCCATGCGCTGCCGGCACGAGCGGCGGCTCTTGGGGAGCAGACGCCCTGACCTGGCCCCCCGAAGTCACCTCAGCTCCTCCGGCCGAGGGGTCAGGTGTCCTCTCGGGTTGCCCCCGTGCCTCGGACCGGGACCCCGACGCCCCGACTCCGGGGACTGACGGCGTCGGCCCGCTCGGGGGCTGGCTCGACGGCTCCTGGCCACACCCCAAGACGGGGCTGAGGCCGAGACGGGCGGCCATGTCGTCCTCCTCCTCCTCATCATCATCGTCGTCGTCGTCGTCTGGCGTTTCCGGCGACGGCTCCCTCGGGAGTCCCTCCCTCTCCTGCTGGCGACGGCGCTTTTCCAAGGCGTCTCAAGCCCGCCTCCGCTCACGGGCCCGGGCCTTCTCCGCGTCCTTCTTCCTCTCCTTCTCCTCCGCGGCGACCCGCCGCGCTGCTCGGTCCACCGCATCCTGTGGGACCCGTGGCCGAGAAGGCTTGTGCCACCCCACCTCCTGAAGAAGGGGGGGAAAGAAGCCCGATCGTGAGAACCAGGAGCAACCCAATGTATGAAGAAGGAAGGAGCGAACACTCACCAGAGTCACGCACCCCTGGTCGGGGCGCATACGAAGCTGGGAGAAGGCGTGGGGGTCCGGCTTCCCCAACGCACCGGACACCCGCCATTGGAGGGCGTCGAAGGGAAGAGGATCAGGGGACATCCGCGAGCCCTCCCAGTCAGCCTCCGGGGTCATCTCCCAAAGCGACAGTCGTCACTCCGCCAAGGGAAGCACCCTCCGACGGTGGATGGCGGCAATCACTCCCGCAGCGGTGAGTCCCCCCTCCCGCAACGCCTCCAAGGCTTGGAGAAGAGGACCGAGGTTCTTCTGTCTTTCGTGCGGGGTCCCGTGACGCCAGGCGTCAGTGGCGGTGGTGACTACTCGCTGGGAGAACGGCGGGAGCAACTCGCCGTCGTTCCGAAGGTAGAACCACCGGCGCTGCCACCCCTTGTTCGAGAACGCGAGGATGGCAGGAATATACTGCGACGCCCGCGACTGCCTCAGCAGGAGGGTGCAGCCGCCGGCCCGCACCGCTGCGCAGACCTTCCTCTCCCCCGTCGGCGAGGCAAAAAGCTCGGCGAAAAAGAGATGGGTCCACAAATCCCAATGGGGGGCGATCCCCAAATACCCCTCGCACACCGCTACGAAGATAGCGGCCTGCGAGATGGAGTTGGGGGTGAGGTTGTGCAACTGCACCCCATAGTGGTATACAGGATCGCCCGCATAAAGCGGCCCGCCAGCACACCGAATCCCCGCTCGTGGAAGGAGACGAAGCTCACGACGTACCCCGGCGGTGGGGATGGAGCGGCTCCGCCCACGGGAGGAATCCATTCTGGTCGCTGCTCATCGGTGAGAGGGCGAAGCAAACCCTCGCCGACCAGATCCTCCAGATCGCTCGCCGTCACCGTGGAAAAGGGCCATGGATCGCGCGGCGAGATGATGGTCACCCGGTCACCAATCACCCAACGGAAGGGATGGCGGCGCAAGGGGCAGGAAGGGCAGTTTTCTCTTCTCTGGCTAAAGTCTCTCGGGTTGAGAAAACCTAAGAAGGAGGCAGGAAGCGGAGCGAAGAACCATCACCTGACCCTCTCCCAGGTATATAAAGACCAAGGCGAGACCGTTTCCAACGTTCCGCCCGGACCGGATGCGGGATTCAAAAAACGCGAAGCGAAACAGCCGTTCCTCGAATGGCTCGCGCACGCGCAACGGCCGCCCTGCCAACAACTCGTCCCGTCGCATTAACTCTGTGGCGGGACAGACGGCGCTTCAGGCAGGAGGAGCGGGCGACGCTTCGCCTTCGCCGTAATAACCGCGCCAAAAAAGGTACGCCGCGTCGTTCGATTTCGTATCCTTTTCCGTTTTTCCTCTTTCTCTATCTCTTGCAACAGGGACCGAGAAAGGGGGATACCCCGAAAGGGATCCTTCCCCGTGAAGGAACCGGGCTCCGAGCCTCCCTACTGATCAGAGGTTCGAAGGCTGGCCCCCCGAGGGGTTCAAGAGCCGCCTCAGATCGCGTGGGCCCTACACCCACTACTGGTCAGAGGTTTGAAGGCCGGCCCCCCGAAGGGTTCCACGGCCGCCTCAGGCTACTCGGGCTCCGCGCCCATTACTGATCAGGGGTTCGAAGGCTAGCCCCCGAAGGGTTCACAGCCGCCTCAGACGCCGAGCGAGGGATGACCAGGGGAACGTTCGATACATAACCAAGGCTCGGGCTGCGCTACCGAGGTACCCTAGGACATTTCCGAGACCAGCGGGAGCGATCTTGTAACGGAATCCCATCAGAGGGAGGCATCGAGCCCTCAGACCCCGTTGCTAGGGGACCGGGTCCGGCAGATCACCCGCAGGTACTTTTGGGCGTGCCTCTGGGCCCCTAGCCGACCCCTAACGAACGGGGCACGGACGTCCACTCGGATTACCCGCTTGCAGCTCACCGGAGACACCATGTTCGGCGCCCATCGAGGGTAACATGGCACTTCCCCCCTCCTCCTTGCGGAAAGGCGACGCAGGGGCGTATGTAAAAAAGCCGAGTCTGTCCCTGATCGCCCTCTCGCCCTGTGCGGAGGCTCGGGGGCTGCTCTCGCAAACCCGGCTCCGGCCGAACCGTTGACAGCGTCAACATACCAGCCCGAGAACTTGGGCCCCGACCGTACACCCGGGCTACGGCCAGTTCGCATGAGGGAACAACCAGACCGGCCGAAGCATTACGCAAGGCATTAAGACCTCGGAGGAGTGAAACCACTCCTCCGAGGCCTCGGGGGCTACAACTGGCGGGTGCGCTCGCGCGCACCCACCGGAACAAAATGCAACCGAGAAAGGCTGGTCCCCTTGCAAAAAAGTGCGACGAACGCCTCCAAGCGAGTGCTAACACTCCCTTCGAGGCTCGGGGGCTACTGTCGGGGACCATAATTAGGGGTACCCTCAAGACTCCTAATTCTCAGCTGGTAACCCCCATCAGCATAAAGCTGCAAAGGCCTGATGGGTGCGATTAAGTCAGGGATCAGTCCATTCGAGCGACTCGATCATGCCTCGCCCGAGCCTAGCCTCGGACAAGGGCAGCCGACCCCGGAGGATTTCCGTCTCGCCCGAGGATCCCCTCCAACGGCGGACACATCTCCGGCTCGCCCGAGGCCCTGCCTTCGCTAAGAAGCAACCCTGACTAAATCGCCGCACCGACCGACCGAATCACAGGAGCATTTAACGCAAAGGTGGCCTGACACCTTTATCCTGACACACGCCCCCGGCAGAGCCGAAGTGACCGCCGTCACTTCGCCGCTCCACTGACCGGCCTGACAGAAGGACAGCGTCGCCTGCGCCACTCCGACTGCAGTGCCACTTGACAGAGTGAGACTCACAGGCAGTCAGGTCCTGCCAAAGGCACCATAGGAAGCTCCGCTCCGCCCGACCCAGGGCTCGGACTCGGGCTAAGTCCCGGAAGACGGCGAACTCCGCTCCGCCCGATCCCAGGGCTCGGACTCGGGCTAAGTCCCGGAAGACGACGAACTCCGCTCCGCCCGACCCAGGGCTCGGACTCGGGCTAAGTCCCGGAAGACGGCGAACTCCGCTCCGCCCGACCCAGGGCTCGGACTCGGGCTAGGTCCCGGAAGACGGCGAACTCCGCTCCGCCCGACCCAGGGCTCGGACTCGGGATAAGTCCCGGAAGACGGCGAACTCCGCTCCGCCCGACCCAGGGCTCGGACTCGGACTAAGTCCCGGAAGACGGCGAACTCCGCTCCGCCCGACCCCAGGGCTCGGACTCGGGCTCAGCCCCAGAAGACGACGAACTCCGCTTCGCCCGACCCCAGGGCTCGGACTCCGCCCTGGCCTCTGCCGAACGACCTCCGCCTCGCCTGACCTAGGGGCTCGGGCTCGGCCTCGGCCATGGAAGACAGACTCGACCTCGGCTTCGGAGGAGCCTCCACGTCGCCCAACCTAGGGCGCAGGCCAGCCACGTCAACAGGAAGCGCCATCATCACCCTACCCCAAGCTGACTTGGGCCGCAGAGAACAAGACCGGTGTCCCATCTGGCTAGCTCCGCCAGATAGGCAATGATGGCGCCCCGCACGCTCTGTGATGACGGCGGCTCTCAGCTCTCTTACGGGAGCAGGAGGACATCAGCAAGGACCCGACCGCTCCGACAGCTGTCCCTCCGCCAGGCTCCGTCGCTCCTCCGACGGCCACGACATCACACCAGCTGGGTGCCAAGATCTCTCCGGCTGCCACATCGGCATGTACTTAGGGCGCTAGCTCTCCCCCGCTAGACACGTAGCACTCTGCTACACCCCCATTGTACACCTGGATCCTCTCCTTACGTCTATAAAAGGAAGGACCAGGGCCCTCTTAGAGGGGGTTGGCCGCGCGGGGACGAGGACGGGACAGGCGCTCTCTTGGGGCCACTCGCTTCCCTCTCCCGCGTGGACGCTTGTAACCCCCTACTGCAAGCGCACCCAACCTGGGCGCGGGACGAACATGAAGGCCGCGGGATTTCCACCTCTCTCACGCCCATCTCTAGCCACCTCACTTCCCCCCTTCGCGCTCGGCCTCGCGTCGACCCATCTGGGCTGGGGCACGCGGCGACATTCACTCGTCGGCTTAGGGACCCCCCGGTCTCGAAACGCCGACACCCACCGGCGCTTAACACCATCCACATCAGCACAAATCTAGTACCTGCAACAACGTGGGTTCGAAAACCCTGAGTACGAAGTGTACTTTCGCAAGTCTTACCCGACTAAGGAAAAAGACTCTCAAGGATATGCTGGATTTGGGAATCAAGGAAAGGCTTTTAGTAAGAATTAACATTAATAGTTTGCAGAAAACTTACTAAAATGAGTCCTTACTTTCAACATTTTAATGCTAGATTAAGTATAAATAGACCTTGTTTGCATCTAGTCTAATTTCATCATCACATTAATCAATACAACATGATTTTTGCTCATTATGATTCCATCCATGACTTAGATTGCAGGTCAGTGACCAAGTCTTCATATCCGAGAAGTAACGGCGATCCGAATCGATTAATACCTAGCTAGGGATCTCCAACCACACGACATATGTAGCACTTAACCCTTTCATATGTCAACTCGCCACCGGGTTTCTCAAGACCAGAACGGGTTCACGCCAACCGAGAGCACATATACACCACCGTCCAGCCTCTTGCCACGGAGGGTACACGCTACTCTCTCCATCTCTCCACTCCCATTGCGTGGTGGCCTTTCTGGTATTGGTCCGACCGAGGCAAAGCTTACCCATGACTAGGCATGTGGCCAGTTAAAAGGTCCTCGATCATCAAGCCTACATTCGCTATAATTCTTAATCAACCTGGGTAGAACATCACCTGTTCCTAGCCCATGTCTCGATTTAAGTACTTTCATCCTTAGGATTGTTTGTGTTCCTTAGGATGATTAAAACATCATAGGGAACCTTGCATTACATCTCCCAATGATCCTGGTGAAAATATTCTTGTAGGTAGAGCCATCCTTCCTTAGGATAAACCTGAGCTAGGCATTAGTGCAAAGGACAAACTCTATCTGCAAGATTTACCTCTAGGAAGGACTAAGCAATTTTTTAAATCATATTTGATACATCACTAGAAGTATCTATAAAAGGAATGGATTTCAAGGTAGCCAATGCATCAAAGGGTTTCCACGCAACTCCTACAAACCTAATGCAGATTTTGCTAGACTTAAAGTGTGTAAAAATCATTTAAAACACAAGGAAGGGGTTGCATGCACCGGGGCTTACCTGGGATAACACTAAGTTAGTGTTTGTTAGACGATGACCACTTGGCGATCAGCTTTTGTTCTGATATTTGCTCAGTCTATCCGTCTTCAGGTTGATCCACCAATATTATCTTGTGGAGTAGCCCACCCATTACATCATCTTGGGGTCGACTTGGCTCATCTTCCGCATCACGTAATCAACTAGCGCACCTAATTGAAATGCATCATGCACATGATTGAATATGAGCAGGAATAGCACAAGATAAATAATGCTACACAGTAGAAAACTAAACACTTAATGGCGAGGCGCAAAACAACACCCATAAGTAAACTCTAGACATCGATAAATAACTAAACACCATAATCTCGCTTCTCTAACTCATCCGGATCAAACTCAACATCACGAAACAATAATTTATCGCAAGTTCTATGCTCTACTTAGCTAAAGCATAACACGGAAAGCTAACAATATTTAGGATAATGAATACGTATAACTTAGGATAATGAATAGAAATATTTCAATTAACTTTTAGAACTACTAATCTAGACTATTATGTATAGCACACCAACTAAATTAAGCATCCCACTAATTATTCTAACAAGTAGAGCCTTATCATACAACATAGAGTTTCACAAGATCATAATTTAAATCCTATACTTAAACCACTAAGGTTTAATACCCACTATGCAGTATTCATACTTCACCTGGAATGGACCTAACGATGATACTTGCTTTTAACTAATTAGGCCAACAATGAACACTTGCAGAATTTCTGGACAGCAGTCAGCAGTCAAATGTTTTGCTCATAACTGACAAAATATGCATACAAAAATAGTAAACTAGAACTTTCTGAAAATCTTATAAAGTCCTCTACGACTTTTGTATTACAATCAGAACAAAATTCGACATTTAGAAATGTCAAACAGTGCTAAACCTAAATTCTGTCCAGATTGGACAGAATTCGACTACTCACTTCAAAAATCCATAACTGGAGTTTCAGGCATCCAAATCTGGTGATCCTAGACTTTTTAGATATCTAATAGAATTGTCTACAATTCCTTTATAAACATCTCAGGTTAATTCAATACCTATCAAAGTCAAAAGACATGAAAAAGGCTCTGCTGTCCAGATTTGGACAGATTCAGAGATCACACTTCAAACAACTGTAATTTAACTTATAGATCACTAAAAAGGGTGATCAAAAATTTGTTGGAAAGCTTAAGAAAAGTACCACAATTCTCCTATAATTACTAAAAGCTGATTCTCAGTTTAACTTAGGCAAACAACGTCATTTTCGAAATCTGTACAAAATTTGGACACATTCTGAGACTGGGCTTGAGAAAATCATAACCCCCAAACTACTAGTTTTATGGCCATGATATTTTTACACCAACAAGATAACGAAGTTAGCTACAATTTATGTATAACACTTTCACAGAAAACATGATTTACTTCACTCAATTATTACCACAACAGAGAGAATGTGTGCAGCAAAATTCAGCTTAAGGACAATCAGATTCCCTAAGCAAATATCACCACAAAGCACCTATGCTAATCGCAAAAGAATCATGGACCACCTAACTATTTAGCCCACCATTCAAGCTGACAATTATAGATAGCAAAGGAACTCATCCAAAATTAAATTCAACTAGAGAACTATAAGCACAACGTCGAGCTACAATTTAGCCCATACGTTGAGCACATGATGAACGACACCTCGGGACTTCGCTTTCATATTCATCTAATAAATTAATGCGGGTTACAGGTACTGGTGATGAATAACATAAGGAGAACAGCTATTCCTTACCGGGGTAAACGACGACGTGACCGGGACTGCATAGATCAAGATGAAGCTTTCGAACACGTCGATAGTGCGACACGAAGGAGTGTCGTGGCTGCTGCTGCTCCATGGCCTAGGGCGAGAGCAAGCACCAGGGAAAATGACATCGGCAAGCTTGAGGACGGGCAGCCCAGTTCGGTGTCGGACAGAGGCGAACTGAGCAGCGGCGCTTGCTGTCAAGTTAAGACGACGGCGATGACACAAGGCCGGAACAGTGGTGAACGACGGCGCAAGACGAGCAGGGAGAGCAGGGAGACGACGATCTGCACTACGATAGGAAAGACGCAGCAGTCCCCAGCGGCGTGGGAGGACCAGCTGGTGGCGCTGTTGCTACTCGTTGGGGTGGGCGTCAGGGGGCCGAGCACAACATCTAGAGCGGCGGCGCGGTGGTGCCTAGGAGCTGAGCAGATCCAAGGACGGAGTTGGGAGACATGGCCAGCATCAACGAACGGTGCTAGGAGCAAGCAGGCCGGGACGGGATGGCCGTGCGCCATGGCCGAGATTTGGGCGAGCTAGCAGGGGCAGCCGACGTATGGAAACTAGGAGGCCAGCAACGTTTGTCCTAGAAGCTAACGATAGCAGGGAATTTCTAGAAATTGAACGTGATGCTTGAGAAAGGAGGTGGCGTGGAGTTAGAAGATAGAGATGGCTGGGGAATTCTCGAGGAGATGACGTGGGAGGATAATAGAGATAGGGATGATGAAGAGATATTCGGTGAACATGCTGCTCAATAAAAGACAAGTCATAAGGATAGCTCATAGAAGAAACTAGTACATGGAAGGGATAATTGTGATAAAATTCAATAGAAGATATTTTTTGCATTTAGTTAACGTAGACATAGAGACAAATCTAATTTTTAAGGTTTAAAAGAGGCACATATGTGTTGGATGAAAACAATTTCAGGTATATAATTTAGACCGAATTTGATTTGGTGAACAATCGCAGGACCAGATAAATTTCTACCAGTTATTAAACGATCATTTGGATTTGTTGATGTAAACAGATTAAATTAAAACGACATTTGGGTTGCATATATTATTTTTTTGACTTTGAAATAGTAAGGGTCTGTTTGGTTCAGCTTTTTTCTGACCAGCTTTTCTGAGAATCTGGCTGTCGGGAGAATCTGCCTGTAGAGAATCTAAGTAACATTAGGATTACGTGCGGAGTAAGTTAAAGGTGTCCATAAGACTCAGGATCTAAAAAGTAACGGATTCCTACTATTGTAACGACTCAATCGATTATGTGTTTATGTTGATTTTGAATGGTTTTTACCCAAACAAATTTTATAAAAACTGATTGAAAAGCTGAGCGTTTGGCAGTCCGCAGCAGCTTTTGGTGGCCTGAAGATCCAAAAAGCTGAAACAAACAGGGGCTAAACCGAATCGGCTAACAATTATTACGGTTTCGGTTGGTTTGCGTTCAGTTTATTTAAACAGCCTGCCCCTAGTAGTGTCTCTACCAAATTTGTAGAGATTGCTCGAACAAGAGCGAAATAATTAGGGGACGTTTCTAATTTGCCTTAATCGATTAATTTTAAATTTGCATTCGTTTTAGTTAAATTTAGACGAATTTTCCCCGCCATCCGAACATTCGACTAATAACTCTACGCCTTATATTTCTTGGACATGAACGCGGTCGAAATTATAAACTTGAACTAATTCCGAAATTGCACTCACGCTCTCGACCAACCTAAACAGCACCGAACTCGGCATTTTTGAAGGTTACTAAAGTCCGAACTTCGTGAAATATTTTGGAGAGTCCCGATAGACATAGATGAAAATACTGATATGCGAATATGATTAGGATATCGTCGGGGACCATAATTAGGGGTACCCTCAAGACGCCTAATTCTCAGCTGGTAACCACCATCAGCATAAAGCTGCAAAGGCCTGATGGGTGCGATTAAGTCAGGGATCAGTCCGTTCGAGCGACTCGATCATGCCTCGCCCGAGCCTGGCCTCGGACAAGGGCAGCCGACCCCGGAGGATTTCTGTCTCGCCCGAGGCCCCCCTCCAATGGCGGACACATCTCCGGCTCGCCCGAGGCCCTGCCTTCGCTACGAAGCAACCCTGACTAAATCGCCGCACCGACCGACCAAATCGCAGGAGCATTTAACGCAAAGGTGGCCTGACACCTTTATCCTGACGCGCGCCCCCCAGCAGAGCCGAAGTGACCGCCGTCACTTCGCCGCTCCACTGACCGGCCTGACAAAAGGACAGCGCCGCCTGCGCCACTCCGACTGCAGTGCCACTTGACAGAGTGAGACTGACAGGCAGTCAGGCCCTGCCAAAGGCACCATAGGAAGCTCCGCTCCGCCCGACCCAGGGCTCGGACTCGGGCTAAGTCCCGGAAGACGGCGAACTCCGCTCCGCCCGACCCAGGGCTCGGACTCGGGCTAAGTCCCGGAAGACGGCGAACTCCGCTCCGCCCGACCCAGGGCTCGGACTCGGGCTAAGTCCCGGAAGACGGCGAACTCCGCTCCGCCCGACCCAGGGCTCGGACTCGGGCTAAATCCCGGAAGACGGCGAACTCCGCTCCGCCCGACCCCAGGGCTCGGACTCGGGCTAAGTCCCGAAAGACGGCGAACTCCGCTCCGCCCGACCCAGGGCTCGGACTCGGGCTAAATCCCGGAAGACGGCGAACTCCGCTCCGCCCGACCCCAGGGCTCGGACTTGGGCTCAGCCCCAGAAGACGGCGAACTCCGCTTCGCCTGACCCCAGGGCTCGGACTCCGCCCTGGCCTCTACCGAACGTCCTCCGCCTCGCCCGACCCAGGGGCTCGGACTCGGCCTCGGCCACGGAAGACAGACTCGACCTCGGCTTCGGAGGAGCCTCCACGTCTCCCAACCTAGGGCGCAGGCCAGTCACGTCAACAGGAAGCGCCATCATCACCCTACCCCGAGCCGACTCGGGCCGCAGAGAACAAGACCGGTGTCCCATCTGGCTAGCTCCGCCAGATAGGCAATGATGGCGCCCCGCAAGCTCTGTGACGACGGCGGCTCTCAGCTCTCTTACGGAAGCGGGAGGACGTCAGCAAGGACTCAACCGCTCCGACAGCTGTCCCTCCACCAGGCTCCGTCGCTCCTCCGACGGCCACGACATCACACCAGCTGGGTGCCAAGATCTCTCCGGCTGCCACATCGGCATGTACTTAGGGCGCTAGCTCTCCCCCGCTAGACACGTAGCACTCTGCTGCACCCCCATTGTACACCTGGATCCACTCCTTACGCCTATAAAAGGAAGGACCAAGGCCCTCTTAGAGAGGGTTGGCCGCGCGGGGACGAGGACGGGACAGGCGCTCTCTTGGGGCCGCTCGCTTCCCTCACCCGCGTGGACGCTTGTAACCCCCTACTGCAAGCGCACCCGACCTGGGCGCGGGACGAACACGAAGGCCGCGGGATTTCCACCTCTCTCACGCCCGTCTCCGGCCACCTCGCTTCCCCCCTTCGTGCTCGCCCACGCGCTCGACCCATCTGGGCTGGGGTACGCAGCGACATTCACTCGTCGGCTTAGGGACCCCCCGTCTCGAAACGCCGACAGTTGGCGCGCCAGGTAGGGGCCTGCTGCGTGTTGACGAACAGCTTCCCGTCAAGCTCCAGATGGGCAGTCTCCAGCAACCTCTCCGGCCCGGGACGGTGCTCCGTTTCGGGAGTCTTGAGTTCATGTCCTTCGACGGCAGCTACGACATGATACTCCTCCCACCGCCGCGCGACAACGACAATAGCGGCCGACAGCCCGCCCGCCGGCGGCGGAATCGACGACGTCTTCCCCGCGTAGTGGAAGAACAACATTCGAGCTCGCCCCATCCTCTCCCCCGCCAACGGAGGAGGAGGAGGGGCAACCAAGGCCAAGCGGGAGGCTGCGCCTCGTTGGCTATCGAGCGAGTCGACGTCCCCAGCGCTCCAACAGGGGGCGCGTCGGGCGTCGACCTCGCATTTGAGACGAAGGCAAACGCCGTCTCCCCGCGACACGCCAATCCCGAGCAAGCGGACGACGCCAGTGCGCTCGCGGAGAGCTTGCAGGACGTCGCCCTCGTACCTGAGACGGCGGTGCAATCAGTCCCCGACGTGACTATGTCGCTGCTCGCCGACCGAAAGGTACCCACCGATTCCCATCCTACGTCATTTCGACTCAGCCTCAACCCGCCTAGCGACCTTGCTTTGGCGGGCGCTCTCGTAGAGGCGAGATCAAACCCTCTGGGGTTTCGCATGCGGTCGCCTTGGGACCGGTTGACGGACGTCTCGACCTACGGGCCCTCTGGGTCCGAGGAAGATGACGACCCCAACATCTATTGGGATTTCTCTGGATTTGGCAACCCCAGTGCCATGCAGGACTTCATGACCGCATGTGACTACTGCCTCTCCGACTGTTCCGACGGTAGCCGCAGCCTCGACGACGAGGACTGCGGCCCAAGCCGTGAATGTTTCCACGTCGAGCTAGGGGATCCCTCCGAAGGCAACCATCTCGGCATGCCGGAGGACGGTGATCTCCCTAGGCCGGTGCCTCGCGCTGACATCCCGCGGGAGCTAGCTGTGGTCCCCGTTCCGGCGGGGGGTCACGACCCACAGCTCGAGCAAGTCCGCGGGGCGCAGGCCAGGCTCGACGAGGGAGCAAGAGCGTTTGAGCCGATCCGCCGGGACGTCGGGCAGGTATGGGCGGGCCAACCCCCGGCCGGAGAAATACGTCACCTGCCCCAGGGTTTCCAGCACCGCGTCGCCAACGACGTCAGGGTCAGGCCGCCACCCGCATCCAGTGGGGTCGGTCAGAACCTGGCTGCAGCAGCGATGCTTCTCCGCGCGATGCCGGAGCCATCAACCACCGAGGGTCGGCGAATCCAGGGAGAGCTCAAGAATCTCCTGGAAGGCGCCGCGGTCCGACGGGCCGAGAGCTCTGCCTCCCGAAGGCAGGGATACCCCTCGGAACCCCATGCCGCGACTTCCCGATTCATGCGGGAAGCCTCGGTCTACACCGGGCGCACGCGCAACACTGCGCCTGCGGCCCCGGGCCACCACGGCAACGAGCACCATCATCGCGACCGTCGGGCCCACCTCGATGAAAGGGTGCGCCGAGGTTACCACCCCAGGCGTGGGGGACGCTACGACAGCGGGGAGGATCGGAGTCCCTCGCCCGAACCACCCGGTCCGCAGGCCTTCAGCCGGGCCATCCGACGGGCACCGTTCCCGACCCGGTTCCGACCCCCGACTACTATCACAAAGTACTCGGGGGAAACGAGACCGGAACTGTGGCTCACGGACTACCGCCTGGCCTGCCAACTGGGTGGAACGGACGACGACAACCTCATCATCCGCAACCTCCCCCTGTTCCTCTCCGACACCGCTCGCGCCTGGTTGGAGCACCTGCCTCCGGGGCAGATCTCCAACTGGGATGACCTGGTCCAAGCCTTCGCCGGCAATTTCCAGGGCACGTACGTGCGCCCCGGGAATTCCTGGGACCTCCGAAGCTGCCGGCAGCAGCCGGGAGAGTCTCTCTAGGACTACATCCGACGATTCTCGAAGCAGCGCACCGAGCTGCCCAACATCACCGACTCGGATGTCATCGGCGCGTTCCTTGCTGGCACCACTTGCCGCGACGTGGTGAGTAAGTTGGGTCGCAAGACCCCCACCAGGGCGAGCGAGCTGATGGACATCACCACCAAGTTCGCCTCTGGCCAGGAGGCGGTCGAGGCTATCTTCCGAAAGGACAAGCAGCCCCAGGGCCGCCCATCGGAAGATGCTCCCGAGGCGTCTACTCCGCGCGGCGCCAAGAAGAAAAGCAAGAAGAAGTCGCAAGCGAAACGCGACGCCGCCGACGCGGACCTTGTCGCCGCCGCCGAGTACAAGAACCCTCGGAAGCCCCCCGGAGGTGCTAACCTCTTCGACAAGATGCTCAAGGAGTCGTGCCCCTATCATCAGGGGCCCGTCAAACACACCCTTGAGGAGTGCGTCATGCTTCGGCGCCACTTCCACAGGGCCGGGCCACCCGTGGAGGGTGGCAGGGCCCGCGACGACGACAAGAAGGAAGATCACCAAGCAGGAGAGTTCCCCGAGGTCCGCGACTGCTTCATGATCAACGGTGGGCATGCGGCGAATGCCTCGGCTCGGCATCGCAAGCAAGAGCGCCGGGAGGTCTGCTCGGTGAAGGTGGCGGCGCCAGTCTACCTAGACTGGTCCGACAAGCCCATCACCTTCGACCAAGCTGACCACCCCGACCATGTGCCGAGCCCGGGGAAATACCCGCTCGTCGTCGACCCCATCGTCGGCGACGTCAGGCTCACCAAGGTCCTTATGGACGGGGGCAGCTGCCTCAACATCATCTACGCCGAGACCCTCGGGCTCCTGCGCGTCGATCTGTCCTCCATCCGAGCAGGCGTTGCGCCCTTCCACGAGATCATTCCTGGGAAGCGCGTCCAGCCCCTCGGACAACTCGACCTTCCCATCTGCTTCGGAACGCCCTCCAACTTCCGAAGGGAGACTCTGACGTTCGAGGTGGTCGGGTTCCGAGGAACCTACCACGCGGTACTGGGGAGGCCATGCTACGCGAAGTTCATGGCCGTCCCCAACTACACCTACCTGAAGCTCAAGATGCCGGGCCCCAACGGGGTCATCACCGTCGGCTCCACGTACAAACACGCGTTCGAATGCGACGTGGAGTGCGTGGAGTACGCCGAGGCCCTCGCCGAGTCCGAGGCCCTCATCGCCGACCTGGAGAGCCTCTCCAAAGAGGTGCCAGACGTGAAGCGCCATGCCGGCAACTTCAAGCCAGTGGAGACGGTCAAGGCCGTCCCTCTCGACCCCAGTGGCGACACCTCCAAGCAGATCCGGATCGGATCCGGGCTCGACCCCAAATAGGAAGCAGTGCTCGTCGACTTTCTCCGCGCAAACGCCGACGTCTTTGCGTGGAGTCCCTCGGACATGCCCGACATACCGAGGGATGTCGCCGAGCACTCGCTGGATATTCGGGCCGGAGCCCGACCCATCAAGCAGCCTCTGCGCCGATTCGACGAGGAGAAGCGCAGAGTGATAGGCAAGGAGATCCACAAGCTAATGGCAGCAGGGTTCATCAAAGAGGTATTCCATCCCGAATGGCTTGCCAACCCTGTGCTTGTGAGAAAGAAAGGGGGGAAATGGCGGATGTGTGTAGACTACACTGGTCTCAACAAAGCATGTCCGAAGGTTCCCTACCCTCTGCCTCGC
This sequence comes from Zea mays, assembly GCF_902167145.1. Classification (NCBI taxonomy): domain Eukaryota; kingdom Viridiplantae; phylum Streptophyta; class Magnoliopsida; order Poales; family Poaceae; genus Zea; species Zea mays. Next base: position 117,315,842 of record NC_050096.1, read on the forward strand.
ATCGATCAAATCGTGGATTCCACTGCTGGGTGCGAAACCCTGTCCTTCCTCGACGCCTACTCAGGGTATCACCAAATCAGGATGAAAGAGTCCGACCAGCTCGCGACTTCTTTCATCACGCCCTTCGGCATGTACTGCTATGTCACCATGCCGTTCGGTTTGAGGAATGCGGGCGCGACGTATCAGCGGTGCATGAACCATGTGTTCGGCGAACACATCGGTCGCACGGTCGAGGCCTACGTCGACGACATCGTAGTCAAGACGAGGAAGGCTTCCGACCTCCTCCCCGACCTTGAAGTGACATTCCGATGTCTCAAAGCGAAAGGCGTCAAGCTCAATCCCGAGAAGTGTGTCATCTTGGTGCCCCGGGGCATGCTCTTGGGGTTCATCATCTCCGAGCGGGGCATCGAAGCCAACCCGGAGAAGATCGCAGCCATCACCAGCATGGGGCCCATCAAAGACTTAAAAGGCGTACAGAGGGTCATGGGATGTCTCGCGGCCCTGAGCCGTTTCATCTCACACCTCGGCGAAAGAGGTCTGCCTCTGTACCGCCTCTTAAGGAAGACCGAGTGCTTCGCTTGGACCCCTGAGGTCGAGGAAGCTCTCGGGAACCTGAAGGCGCTCCTCACAAAGGCGCCCATCTTGGTGCCTCCAGCTGATGGAGAAGCCCTCTTGGTCTACGTCGCCGCGACCACTCAGGTGGTTAGCGCCGCGATTGTGGTCGAGAGGCAAGAAGAGGGGCATGCATTGCCCGTTCAGAGGCCGGTTTACTTCGTCAGCGAGGTACTGTCCGAGACCAAGATCCGCTACCCACAAGTCCAGAAGCTGCTGTACGCAGTGATCCTGACGAGGCGGAAGTTGTGACACTACTTCGAGTCTCATCCGGTAACTGTGGTGTCATCCTTCCCCCTGGGGGAGATCATCCAGTGCCGAGAGGCCTCGGGCAGGATTGCAAAGTGGGCGGTGGAAATCATGGGCGAAACAATCTCGTTCACCCCTCGGAAGGCCATCAAGTCCCAGGTCTTGGCGGACTTCGTAGCTGAATGGGTCGACACCCAACTACCGACGGCTCCGATCCAACCGGAGCTCTGGACCATGTTTTTCGACGGGTCGCTGATGAAGACGGGAGCCGGCGCGGGCCTGCTCTTCATCTCACCCCTCGGGAAACACATACGCTATGTGCTACGCCTCCATTTCCCGGCGTCCAACAATGTGGCTGAGTACGAGGCTCTGGTCAACGGGTTGTGGATCACCATCGAGCTAGGGGTCAGGCGCCTCGACGCCCGCGGCGACTCGCAGCTCGTCATCGACCAAGTCATGAAGAACTCCCACTACCGCGACCCGAAGATGGAGGCCTACTGCGATGAGGTTCGGCGCCTGGAAGACAAGTTCTACGGGCTCGAGCTTAACCACATCGCTCGGCGCTACAACGAGACTGCGGACGAGCTGGCAAAAATAGCCTCCGGGCGAACAACGGTTCCCACGGACGTCTTCTCCCGGGATCTGCATCAACCCTCCGTCAAGATCGACGACTCGCCCGAGCCTGAGGCGCCCTCGGTCCAGCCCGAGATACCCTCGGCACAGCCCGAGGCACCCTCAGCTCGGCCCGAGGCGCCCTCGGTTCAGCCCGAGGTACCCTCGGCCTCCGAGGACGAGGCACTGCACGTCGAGGAGGAGCGGAGCGGGGCCACGCCTGATCAAAATTGGCAGACCCCGTATCTGCGATATCTCCGCCAAGGAGAGCTACCCCTCGACCGAGCCGAGGCTCGGCGGGTAGCGCGACGCACCAAGTCGTTCGTCTTGCTGGGCGATGAGAAGGAGCTCTACCACCGCAGCCCCTCGGGCATCTTCCAGCGATGCATCTCCATCGCCGAAGGTCAGGAACTCCTGCAAGAGGTACACTCGGGGGCTTGCGGCCATCACGCAGCGCCTCGAGCCCTTGTCGGGAATGCTTTCCGGCAAGGCTTCTACTGGCCAACGGCGGTGGCTGACGCCACTAGAATTGTCCGCACCTGCGAAGGGTGTCAATTCTATGCGAAGCAGACCCACCTGCCCGCTCAGGCTCTGCAAACGATACCCATCACCTGGCCCTTTGCTGTGTGGGGTCTGGACCTCGTCGGCCCCTTGCAGAAGGCGCCCGGGGGCTACACGCACCTGCTGGTCGCCATCGACAAATTCTCCAAGTGGATCGAGGTCCGACCTCTGAACAGCGTCAGGTCCGAGCAGGTGGTGGCATTCTTCACCAATATCATCCATCGCTTCGGGGTCCCGAACTCCATCATCACCGACAACGGCACCCAGTTCACCGGCAGAAAGTTCTTGGACTTCTGCGAAGATCACCACATCCGGGTGGACTGGGCCGCCATGGCTCATCCCATGTTGAATGGGCAAGTAGAGCGTGCTAACGGCATGATTCTACAAGGGCTCAAGCCTCGGATTTACAACGACCTCAACAAGTTCGGCAAGCGATGGATGAAGGAACTCCCCTCGGTGGTCTGGAGCCTGAGGACAACGCCGAGCCGAGCCACGGGTTTCACGCCGTTCTTCCTGGTCTACGGGGCCGAGGCCGTCTTGCCCACTGACCTGGAATACGGCTCCCCGAGGACGAAGGCCTACAGCGATCAAAGCAACCAAGTTAGCCGAGAAGACTCGTTGGACCAGCTGGAAGAAGCTCGGGACAAGGCCTTACTACACTCGCCGCGGTACCAGCAGTCCCTGCGACGCTACCACGCCCGAGGGGTCCGGCCCCGAGACCTCCAGGTGGGCGACCTGGTGCTTCGGCTGCGGCAAGACGCCCGAGGCAGGCACAAGCTCACGCCCCCCTGGGAGGGGCCATTCGTCATCGCCAAAGTTCTGAAGCCCGGAACGTACAAGCTGGCCAACAGCCAAGGCGAGGTCTACGACAACGCTTGGAACATCCAACAGCTACGTCGCTTCTACCCTTAAGATGTTTTCAAGTTGTTCATATACCTCGCACCCACGCAAAGTTTAGTCATCAAGGAAGGGTCGGCCTCGCCTCGGCAAAGCCCGACCCTCCCTCGGGGGCTAAAAGGGGGGTAACCCCCTCTGCGTTGAATTTTTTCCTCGGAAAAAGGTCTCTTCTGCCAGAATATCTTTCGTGCTTTCTGACTACTTCGAAAAGTGGATCCTGAAAACGACGGAGTACACGTAAGCAGCCAAGGCTGACCGAGCCAAGGGACTCCTACGCCTCCGGGATACGGATACCTCACTCATCACCTTCTGCGATAAGTAACTCGTGTTCGGATAAAGTGATTCCGCGGACCGAACAAGTCTTCACGTTCGGAAGCTCTTCTGCCGAAGCGATCCTTCGAGCCTTCTCGACTGAGTCGGTGACAGGGCCTCATGGACGGGTGAAAGTACGCGTAAGCGGCAAGGCCGACCGAGCCGAGGGACTCCCACGCCTCCGGGATACGGATACCTCACTCATCACCTTCCACGAGAAGCAACTCTCGCTCGCACAAACATCCCTGTTACCGACAAAAAAGTCCAGATACTCGAAACAAGAGGAAAAGAGACGCAGCTTTACAACGTAGCAAGGGTGTGTGTTCTGGCCTCGGCGGCCGCAGAAGGCACACGCTACAAGACAATCTGATCCTGCAGGCTCGGGTCTTGACGCTGGGAGGGGGCAGCAGCACCCTCGGCATCGACGACAACTTCGGCAAGGTTCGACCTAGCCTCGGACGGCGACGCGGTCTGAAGACCTCCACTCCGAAGGACGACGTCGTCACCACGCCCGGGCCATCGCCGCCAGGGTCTTCTCCGGAAATCCGGCCCGAGTAGGCGGCTCGGCCGGTCACCTCTGGGGTCTCGGCCAACCATCTTCCAAGGGCGCCAGCCCGACCCGAGGTCTCGGCTGGGCAACTCCGGCGTCGGCCCCGCTAACGGGCAACCCGGCTAGGCTCCGGCCGACCAGGTTTCATTTTCGAGCCAACTCCGCCTCTGTTCATGCTGATATCGCTACCCCTGGCCTCGGCTCGTCGAAGAGCGGCCAAGGGGTCCCTTTAACTAAGCTAGAGGAGCCTCAGACAACAAGGCCGACCGAGCCGAGGGACTCCTACGCCTCCGGGATACGGATACCTCACTCGTCACCTTGACACGAGGCGACTCATGCTTGGTGAAGCGGTTCAGATAATCAACAGGCGAGTCTTAGTGCTCGAAAATGAGGAAAAAACATGGCTCCGTGCCAAAATTACATACATGTTCAGGCCTCGACAGCCATAATGAACAAAAACACTGGCATTCAAAGTGCCATTACAAACGGAACTCCGGTTCCCCCTCCGCAGGTACGAACAACCCCACTCGATAGGGGTGGGCCTGCGGAGCAACAGAAGACCGACGAACAGCGCGCCGTCACCTGCTCCAGCAGCAGCGACGACGACGACTTCTGCTCCGGGGGGCCGAACAGCGGCAGCACTGACCTCAGGGCGGGTGCTGCTGCTAGGAGGCCCCCGCTCATGCCCAAACTTGTGAGGCAAGGACGGGCAGAAGGCCGTAGAGTTGGAGGTCGGTCCGTGGGCAGCCCTGGCTATCTCGTCGGCGGAGGAACCTCTTCCAGCTGCCGTGGCAGACGCCGGCGCCACGAGCGGCTCCGAAGCCACTCGCGTCCGAAAGCCAGGCACGCTGCAGCTGCCAGCGCCACGGACGACAACCGCCCTTCCCTCCGATCACTGGGTGAAGGAGCGGGCCGCCGCCCACGCAGGGACCGACCCCAACTCGGCACTCTCCCCTCCCCAGCCCTGGTGATGAAAATCCTTGAGGCTGAGGGAGGGGCAGAGGCCGCAGCCCGGCTCGCTTTCCCCCACCATCAAGCTGGAGGTCACCATCTTGGGTGACCGCCGGTGGAGGGGTGCAGCCGGGCTGCATGATGAAAATCCTTGAAGCCGAATGATGGCTGAGAGGTACCGACTCCCACGGAGTTGCGTTCCTCCAACGATGAGGCGAAAAGACGGCGGGTATCCCCCATCCGGGGGCTTGGAAGGTGGAGAGATGCGATGCATAAGGGAGCGAGAAGACATGGTCGCCTTCCGAAAGGGGTCGCCCTCCTTTTAAAGGCAACTCTACCTACTCGCGCCCCCAGCCGTCACGGGCTGAGTCTTCCCCAACACGCTCCAAGGCCCTCCCCTGCGGCGCGGGGGCTGGGTCCCGCATGTCATGCAAACCGGCTCAGAGAAGAAGAAGCCAAACCGCCGCGCGTGGCGCACACAACCGCCCAGCGGTTACAAGTGACCCTCCACTTTTGCCCAGACCAACGGGCGAGAGAGGCGGGCAGCCATGCAGACGGCATGCAACCGCGCCAAGTGGACGCGCTTCTCCGACTCCCAACGCGCCCGGCCTGGAGGCCCAGGCCCACGCGTCACACAACCGGCGTGCCGGATGCTGCATGCAAGCAACTGCACCGCCACTTGCGCCACCACCGCGCCTCTTCGGTTGCGGAACCAATACCGCGACTCGAGGCGACCCAGCAGCGCCATCCTGGCGCGACGGTCAATGCGGCCGAAAGTGAGCCGGCAGTAATGATGGTGGCAGGCGGGCGGGAGCAGCGGTCACGTCGTCAGCCAGCCTCACGTCCCATCCAGGGGCAGCAAGAGAACCCCCTCTCGCGGCGTGAAGACGACGCGCCCGTGACCCGTTCCTCGAACGGCTCGCGCACGCGCGACGACCGCCCCGCCAACCACTCGCCCCGTCGCATTAACTCCGCGGCGGGACAGGCGGCGCTTCTGGCAGGAGAAGCGGGCAACGCTTCGCCTTCGCCGTAATAACCGCGCCAAAAAAGGTACGCCACGTCGTTCGAATTCGTATCCTTTTCCTTTTTTCCTCTTTCTCTATCTCTTGCAACAGGGACCGGTAAAGGGGGATACCCGAAAAGGATCCTTCCCCGTGAAGGAACCGGGCTCCGAGCCTCCCTACTGATCAGAGGTTCGAAGGCTGGCCCCCCGAGGGGTTCAACAGCCGCCTCAGATCGCGTGGGCCCTACACCCACTACTGGTCAGAGGTTCGAAGGCCGGCCCCCCGAAGGGTTCCACGGCCGCCTCAGGCTACTCGGGCTCCGCGCCCATTACTGATCAGGGGTTCGAAGGCTGGCCCCCGAAGGGTTCACAGCCGCCTCAGACGCCGAGCGAGGGATGACCAGGGGTACGTTCGATACATAACCAAGGCTCGGGCTATGCTCCCGAGGTACCCTAGGACATTTCTGAGACCAGCGGGAGCGATCTTGTAACGGAATCCCATCAGAGGGAGGCATCGAGCCCTCGGACCCCGTCGCCAGGGGACCGGGTCCGGCAGATCACCCGCAGGTACTTTTGGGCGTGCCTCAGGGCCCCTAGCCGACCCCTAACGAACGGGGCACGGACGTCCACTCGGATTACCCGCTTGCAGCTCACCGGAGACACCATGTTCGGCGCCCATCGAGGGTAACATGGCGCTTTCCCCCCTCCTCCTTGCGGAAAGGCGACGCAGGGGCGTATGTAAAAAAGCCGAGTCTGTCCCTGATCGTCCTCTCGCCCTGTGCGGAGGCTCGGGGGCTGCTCTCGCAAACCCGGCTCCGGCCGAACCGTTGACAGCGTCAACATACCAGCCCGAGAACTTGGGCCCCGTCCGTACACCCGGGCTACGGCCAGTTCGCATGAGGGAACAACCAGGCCAGCCGAAGCATTACGCAAGGCATTAAGACCTCGGAGGAGTGAAACCACTCCTCCGAGGCCTCGGGGGCTACACCCGGCGGGTGCGCTCGCACGCACCCACCGGAACAAAATGCAACCGAGAAAGGCTGGTCCCCTTGCAAAAAAGTGCGACGAAAGCCTCCCAGCGAGTGCTAACACTCCCTTCGAGGCTCGGGGCTACAATCGGGGACCATAATTAGGGGTACCCTCAAGACGCCTAATTCTCAGCTGGTAACCCCCATCAGCATAAAGCTACAAAGGCCTGATGGGTGCGATTAAGTCAGGGATCAGTCCGTTCGAGCGACTCGATCATGCCTCGCCCGAGCCTGGCCTCAGACAAGGGCAGCCGACCCCGGAGGATTTCCGTCTCGCCCAAGGCCCCCCTCCAACGGCAGACACATCTCTGGCTCGCCCGAGGCCCTGCCTTCGCTTAGAAGCAACCCTGACTAAATCGCCGCACCAACCGACCAAATCGCAGGAGCATTTAACGCAAAGGTGGCCTGACACCTTTATCCTGACGCGCGCCTCCCGGCAGAGCCGAAGTGACCGCCGTCACTTCGTCGCTCCACTGACCGGCCTGACAAAAGGACAGCGCCGCCTGCGCCACTCTGACTGCAGTGCCACTTGACAGAGTGAGACTGACAGGCAGTTAGGCCCTGCCAAAGGCACCATAGGAAGCTCCGCTCCGCCCGAACCAGGGCTCGGACTCGGGCTAAGTCCTAGAAGATAGCGAACTCCGCTCTGCCCGACCCAGGGCTCGGACTCGGGCTAAGTCCCGGAAGACGGCGAACTCCGCTCCGCCCGACCCAGGGCTCGGACTCGGGCTAAGTCCCGGAAGACGGCGAACTCCGCTCCGCCCGACCCAGGGCTCGGACTCGGGCTAAGTCCCGGAAGACGGCGAACTCCGCTTCGCCCGACCCAGGGCTCGGACTCGGGCTAAGTCCCGGAAGACGGCGAACTCCGCTCCGCCCGACCCAGGGCTCGGACTCGGGCTAAATCCCGGAAGACGGCGAACTCCGCTCCGCCCGACCCCAGGGCTCGGACTCGGGCTAAGTCCCGGAAGACGGCGAACTCTGCTCCGCCCGACCCAGGGCTCGGACTCGGGCCAAATCCCGGAAGACGGCGAACTCCACTCCGCCCGACCCCAGGGCTCGGACTTGGGCTCAGCCCCAGAAGACGGCGAACTCCGCTCCGCCCGACCCCAAGGCTCGGACTTGGGCTCAGCCCCAGAAGACGACGAACTCCGCTTCGCCTGACCCCAGGGCTCGGACTCCGCCCTGGCCTCTACCGAACGTCCTCCGCCTCGCCCGACCCAGGGGCTTGGACTCGGCCTCGGCCACGGAAGACAGACTCGACCTCGGCTTCGGAGGAGCCTCCACGTCGCCCAACCTAGGGCGCAGGCCAGTCACGTCAACAGGAAGCGCCATCATCACCCTACCCCGAGCCGACTCGGGCCGCAGAGAACAAGACCGGTGTCCCATCTGGCTAGCTCCGCCAGATAGGCAATGATGGCGCCCCGCAAGCTCTGTGACGACGGCGGCTCTCAGCTCTCTTACGGAAGCGGGAGGACGTCAGCAAGGACGCAACCGCTTCGACAGCTGTCCCTCCACCAGGCTCCGTCGCTCCTCCGACGGCCACGACATCACACCAGCTGGGTGCCAAGATCTCTCCGGCTGCCACATCGGCATGTACTTAGGGCGCTAGCTCTCCCCCGCTAGACACGTAGCACTCTGCTGCACCCCCATTGTACACCTGGATCCACTCCTTACGCCTATAAAAGGAAGGACCAGGGCCCTCTTAGAGAGGGTTGGCCGCGCGGGGACGAGGACGGGACAGGCGCTCTCTTGGGGCCGCTCGCTTCCCTCACCCGCGTGGACGCTTGTAACCCCCTACTGCAAGCGCACCCGACCTGGGCGCGGGACGAACACGAAGGCCACAGGATTTCTACCTCTCTCACGCCCGTCTCCGGCCACCTCGCTTCCCCCCTTCGCACTCGCCCACGCGCTCGACCCATCTGGGCTGGGGCACGCAACGACATTCACTCGTCGGCTTAGGGACCCCCCGGTCTCGAAACGCCGACAGATATAGAGACTGTTATTCTTATTGATATCGCATAATTACGTCCATTTTCGCTGTCGAGCGAGAGGTAAACATCTAGGGTGTTACAGTTAGGGAGCAAACCAATGTGCCAAAAACATTCTAAAAGATATATACAACCTATTAAAAGGTTCAAACCTCACTATTTTACTCTTTATCAATATGTTGCACTTCCTAGCCTTGTTTGAGCTCATTTGAACTTGGATTCTTCAATTTGCACTTAAGTGAATTTGTGCTCATAGGCTTAGCAAACTGGTTAGTTCAATATGTTATGTTGGTCATTAATCACCAAGACATTAGAGAAATGGCTTATTTTCCAATTTTCTTTTTAGTGTTGATATTGTTAATTTGGTTTGATTGACGGTCTTATTGCAATTTACTTTGGGCCTAGGTCATGTTTCTGGTCTCTGATGTGTCCTTTGGCTTCCTCTGGGTTTCCAAATTTCTATAATGTAGCTCTTTGGAGTGTGCATATTTCTCGAATAGCTGGTATAACTCTTGGAGCGATGTGGCAGATCTCTTGTGAAGTGGCTATATAGATGTCCTACCCGAAGCTTGTTCATGCATAGTGAACTGCACTATGGTCTTCGATGATTGGGAGCTAAGACTTTAGCAACAAGAATTTGTCATAATACTCATGATGGTTCTCTTTCTCTTGTCAACAATGTCGGGTTTGTAGCCTTGAAAGTTGAGCAAGAACTTGCCATGAAGGGTTTGCCATGAGTCGATGAATAGGGGTGCAATATCGTATACCATGTTAATACTAGGCATTCTATGGCGATGATGGTGGACTTTGCCATTGTGTTGTTGTCCTTGCCATACAAAGACACTATCACTTGGTAGCTTATGATGTATTGTGATGGGTTCGTGTTGCCATTGTATTTTGGCCAGTTTTTCCAAGCGACAACTTTGTAGCCAAGGGGTAGCTTGTAGTCTCACATGCAGGGGACACCTCTCGTTTATGAAGTTGAATATTTAGAACGTGTCAGGGTATTGGGATGACCAGTCAGGCCCTCCATACGTTTCCTAGCAAGGGCCCTTGTCAGAGAACTTAGGGAATGAGTAGTGTTGGTCGCGTTGCATGTTTGCTATTTCTCCTCCTGAATGAGTCGTTGTAGGACCATTTAGGGCTAATTGTGTTGCTTCTTTGCCACTAGGGCCTCTCTCTGCTTTTTCAATTTTTCATTCCAAATGCAAATGCTCTTTAGCAGGAGCTGTTTCTCGTTGATTAGATCGAAGTCTCCATCCTCCTGGAGTATATGGAGTTTTCAGTAGGGTTGGAGTAGTGAGACTATTGGCCTTTTAGTTGCTCATTAACACTGGACTTCGACAATCGGCCATTGAAGCAAAGACGAATATTGGCCTTCACTAGGTTGGGGTTGGACATTTTGCACATAGGAGGACAGACTCTAGCTTCATAGGGCTAACTACGAGGGTTGACCAAAGGCTAGCAGGGAGTATCTAAACTATCTGTGTGGATGCTCCCCTTGATAGGTGGGCGGTTGGTAGTTTCATTGACCTGACGTAGGATCAAGGACACCGTCTAAAAAGGGTGAATAGATAGTTTTAACTAAAATCAAAGACACTAGGCAGATTTAATTAGAATCTTAAGAGGATTAAATCTTCTAGCCTATGTTGAGCTAAATTAGACTTGCAACCTAGGGTGAACAAGCAAACAAGTAATGTTAAGAATGAGAGATTACAGAAAGTAAACATGAGTAGTAACTTTAAGACAAGTAATCAACACATGGGAGACCAAATTATTTTCCATGGTCTCGATGACTTGTCAGTCACCTCTAATCCACGTTGATGTGGATTCAAAACACTCAACCGCTCCTCTATCAAGACTCCGCTTGAACTTTGAACTGTATAGTCAATGAACCTCTCAAATCTCAATTTCCTTATAGTTGCTTTTCACCACTCTAGTGAGGCAAGCACAAGGCCTCTCATAATCAACATCGCTACTCCTTCATAATCTTCTTTGGAGAGCAGGATGGGGAACCTCCAGCAAGCCATCTAGGAGGCAACAACCTCTAAGAGTAACGAGTCGGTGATGCTTGCATGATGAACTCCTAGTGTGTCAAAGCTAAACAACTCGATGAATGCACTAGGTGGCTCTCCAACTCACTAGAATGTAATCCCAACCAATGTGTGTAAGTGGGAGAGGAGGGAAGGCTTGTGTATGCTCAACAAGTGATCCAAATGGCCAAGAGAGGCACCCAAGCCCTGAACACTTCATATTTATGCCGCCTTCTCACATACTAGCCATTAATAGGCATTTCCACGAATTCTGCATATTCGCATAAAGTCCATAGTTCAAATCCTGGACGGTTCGCACCTGAAAATCAATAGCTAGTTTTGCATTAAATGCACTATCAAAGCTATCAGAAAAGTGACTCGCGGATGATCCACCATTCAAGGCCCAGACGGTTCACAGTGCACAAACTGAGACACACAATAACTATGTAGACTGGCTTTTATTCAAAAGTTAGTACCACTGATGGTCTATGCCCTAGGCTCGATGGTCTTCAGTTCACAAATAGCTACCTTACTAGAACATTACTCAAACTATCCAACCATACATTATTGTTGGTGGTTCTTATGCCAATTGGATTTCACTCCACAGGTACATGGAGACCGATTGTAGCCCTTCACTGGGAGTATTGCAGGTATCGTATTTTCCACAAGGAAGTGGCAGGCTAGAGTTTAATTAACCAAACTCAATAATGAATTAAAACGTAAAATCTTAGTAAGTATACACACTAGCAATTATACGGTGGTAAAGCAATAAAGATAGGTGTATGGGGGAATGAGTAGAATTAAACCCTATGATCATGAAGGAGTCTAAAGCAAGTGAACAACACATAACTTAACACACACTTGAATCTCAAATTATGAGTTAGCTCAAAAACTAGATCCAAGAGAGTTAGAGAAGATAGAAGTCCTTGCACTTGATTGCTCTTCTAAATTGTAGAATTATAAGTAGAACAATATCACAAGTGAAGTTCAAGAACTTAGAAAGAAAGAGGAAGAGAAAATTGCAAAAGATCAAGCATGCAGGACAAAGACAATTTTTGTCATGGTTCAACAAGCCTCAGATGCTTGCCTACATCCATGTTGTGGTGTCCCAAAGGACGAGGGTTGCACTCAACCCTTCTCAAATCATCCAATGATCAACTTGAGGCCACAGATCTTCCTTATAGTATTATTGAAAGTCGCCTAGAGGGGGGTGGATAGGCGAAAACTGAAATTTACAACTTTAAACACACTAGAAGCCGGGGTTAGCGTTAGAATACATATTGAGTCTAGGAGAGAGGGGAAAACAAATCAACCAAGAAAATAAAGCGGATGACACGGTGATTTGTTTTACCGAGGTTCGGTTCCAAAGAACCTAGTCCCTGTTGAGGTGGTTACAAAGACCGGGTCTCTTTCAACCCTTTCCCTCTCTCAAACGGTCACTTAGACCAAGTGAGGCTTTTACCTTAATCTCACGGATCACTTAGACCCCGCAAGGCCCACCACACAATTGGTGTCTCTTGCCTCGCTTACAAAGCTTGAGAGTAAGAAGTGAGAAAGAAAAGAAAGCCAAGCCAAGCAAACAAGAGCAACAAAGAAACACAAATGATCCTTTCACAAGTCCTAATGCGCTAGAGTTGAATTAGGGACTTTGAGCGAATCGATCACTTGAATTGTGTCTTTGGAGTGGAGTCTATTGCTCTTGTATTGAATGCAATGTGTTGAATGCTTGGATGGTTGTAGTGGAGGTGGTTGTGGGGTATTTATAGCCCCCAACCACTAATTCAATCGTTGGGGCAGGCTATTGTCGATGGGCGCACCGGACAGTCCGGTGCGCCAGCCACGTCACCCAACCGTTAGGGTTCTGGCGGTTTCGACCGTTGGAGCTTTGTCTTCTTGTGGCACCGGACAGTCCGGTGCCACACCAGACATGTACTATGCACTGTCCGATGCGCCTCTGGCGGCTGCTCTGACTTCTGCACGAACTGTCCACACACTGTAGCACTTTGCAGGTGTCCGTTGCAGTCGACCGTTGCTCTGGGAGCCGTTGCTCCGCTGGTGCACTGGACAGTCCGGTGGCACACCGGACAGTCCGGTGAATTATAGCGGAGCAGCGCTGTTGAAACCCGAAGGTGGCGAGTTCGCATCTGTACGGCCCTGGTGCACCGGACACTGTCCAGTGGCACATCGGATAGTCCGGTGCGCCAGACCAGGGTCCTCTTCGGTTTCTTTTGCTCCTTTCTTTTGAACCATAACTTTGATGTTTTATTGGTTTGTGTTGAACCTTTATGCACCTGTAGAATATATATAATCTAGAGCAAACTAGTTAGTCTAATATTTGTGTTGGGCATTCAACCACCAAAATCATTTATAGGAAAAGGTTAAACCCTATTTCCCTTTCAATCTCCCCCTTTTTGGTGATTGATGCCAACACAAACCAAAGCAAATATATAAGTGCAGAATTGAACTAGTTTGCATAAGGTAAGTGCATAGGTTACATGGAATTAAACCAATTTATAGTTTTACTTGATATGCATGGTTGCTTTCTTTTTATTTAACATTTTGGACCACGCTTGCACCACTTGTTTTGTTTTTGCAAATTCTTTTGGAAAATCTTTTCAAAGTCTTTTTGCAAATAGTCAAAGGTATATGAATAAGATTTCGAGAAACATTTTCAAGATTTGAAATTTTCTCCCCTGTTTCAAATGCTTTTCCTTTGACTTAACAAAACTCTCCCTGAATCAAATGCTCCTCTTAGTGTTCAAGAGGGTTTTACCAATTTTTTGTAAATACCAAATAAGATCAAATGCATTTAGATACCAATTTGAAAAAAAAATCTTGAAAATTTTGAAATTGGTGGTGGTGCGGTCCTTTTGCTTAAATTGGTGGTGGTACGGTCCTTTTGCTTTGGGCTTAATATTTCGCCCCTTTGGCATTAATCGCCAAAAATGGAGACTTTGAGAGCCCTTCTTACTTTCTCCCCATTGGTATAACTAAATATGAGTGAAGATTATACCAATTTGGAGAGTGATGTGAAGTGACGGCGAAGGGTAAATGATACCGATAGAGTGGAGTGGAAGCCTTGTCTTCGCCGAAGACTCTATTTCCCTTTCAATCTACGACTTAGCATAGAAATAGGTATATAATGAGCTATGTGTGCAATGTTTCAATCAAAGTTCTAAGAATCAAGAATGTTTAGCTCATTCCTAAGTTTGGTAAAGGTTTTCTCATCTAATGGCTTGGTGAAGATATCGGCTAATTGTTCTTTGGTGCTAACATAAGCGATCTCGATATCCCCCCTTTGTTGGTGATCCCTCAAAAAGTGATAACAAATGTCTATGTGCTTAGTGCGGCTATGTTCAATGGCATTATCCGCCATGCGGATTGCACTCTCATTGTCACATAGGAGAGGGACTTTACTCAATTTGTAGCCAAAGTCACTAAGGGGTTGCCTCATCCAAAGTAATTGCGCACAACAATGACCTACGGCAATATACTCGGCTTCGGCGGTAGAAAGAACTACTGAGTTTTGTTTCTTTGAAGCCCAAGACACCAGGGATCTTCCCAGAAACTGACAAGTCCCTGATGTGCTCTTTCTATCAATTTTACACCCTGTCCAATCGGCATCTGAATATCCTATTAAATCAAAAGTGGATCCCTTGGGGTACCAAAGACCAAACTTAGGAGTATAAACTAAGTATCTCATTATTCTTTTCACAGCCCTAAGGTGAACTTCCTTAGGATTGGCTTGGAACCTTGCACACATGCATACAGAAAACATAATATCCGGTCGAGATGCACATAAATAAAGTAAAGATCCTATCATCGACCGGTATACCTTTTGATCTACGGACTTACCTCCCGTGTCGAGGTCGAGATGCCCATTTGTTCCCATGGGTGTCTTGATGGGCTTGGCATCCTTCATTCCAAACTTGTTAAGAATGTCTTGAATGTACTTTGTTTGGCTGATGAAGGTGCCCTCTTGGAGTCGCTTGACTTGAAATCCTAGAAAATACTTCAACTCCCCCATCATTGACACCTCGAATTTTTGAATCATGATCCTGCTAAACTCTTCACATGTAGATTTGTTAGTAGACCCAAATATGATATCATCAACATAAATTTGGCATACAAACAAATCTTTTGCAATAGTTTTAGTAAAGAGTGTAGGATCGGTTTTGCCAACTTTGAAGCCATTAGTGATAAGAAAATCTTGCAGGCATTCATACCATGCTCTTGGGGCTTGCTTGAGCCCATAAAGCGCCTTTGAGAGTTTATAGATATGGTTAGGGTACTCACTATCTTCAAAGCCGAGAGGTTGCTCAACATAGACCTCTTCCTTGATTGGTCCATTCAGGAAGGCACTCTTCACGTCCATTTGGTAAAGCTTAAAGCCATGGTAAGTAGCATAGGCAAGTAATATGCGAATTGACTCAAGCCTAGCTACGGGTGCATAGGTTTCATCGAAATCCAAACCTTCGACTTGTGAATAACCCTTGGCCACAAGTCAGGCTTTGTTCCTTGTCACCACACCATGCTCATCTTATTTGTTGTGGAATACCCACTTGGTTCCCCCTTATTAATGTCACCGAGAATTGAGTTCACGGGGTGATCTCTTTGAATCGCTTGGTGGACTCTTGGGTGTGGCGGTCTTTGACCCTGAGTTTCTTACACATCTTCCTTGTCCTTATTGACTTGATATCCCCCTTGATCATGGTCCTCCTCTTGAGGTGGCTCATCCTCTTGATCTTCATCTTCATTGCCTTGAGCCTGATCCTCATCTTGAGTTGGTGGAGATGCTTGATTGGAAGATGACGGTTGATCTTGTGCTTGTGGAGGCTCTTCGGATTCCTTAGGACACACATCCCCAATGGACATGTTCCTTAGCGCGATGCACAAAGCCTCTTCATCATCTAGTTCATCAAGATCAACTTGCTCCACTTGGGAGCCATTAGTCTCATCAAACACAATGTCACAAGAAACCTCAACTAATCTAGTGGATTTGTTGAAGACTCTATACGCCCTTGTGTTTGAGTCATAACCAAGTAAAAAGCCTTCTACAGCCTTAGGAGCAAATTTAGATTTTCTACCTCTTTTAACAAGAATAAAGCATTTGCTACCAAAGACTATAAAATATGAAACATTGGGCTTTTTACCGGTGAGGAGTTCATATGATGTCTTCTTGAGGATTCGGTGAAGGTAGAGCCAGTTGATGGAGTAGCAAGCAGTGTTGATTGCTTCCGCCCAAAACCGGTCCGAAGTCTTGTACTCATCAAGCATGGTCCTTGCCATGTCCAAAAGAGTTCTATTCTTCCTCTCCACTACACCATTTTGTTGAGGTGTGTAGGGAGAAGAGAACTCATGCTTGATGCCCTCCTCCTTAAGAAAGCCTTCTATTTGTGAGTTCTTGAACTCCGTCCCGTTGTCGCTTCTTATCTTTTTTATTCTCAATCCAAACTCATTTTGAGCCCATCTCAAGAATCCCTTTAAAGTTTCTTGGTTTTGTGATTTTCCTGCAAAAAGAATATCCAAGTGAAGTGAGAAGTGAGAATAATCATCCACAATTACTAGACAGTACTTACTCCCGTCGATGCTTATGTAAGCAATCGTGCCGAATAGATCCATGTGGAGTAGTTCCAGTGGCTTGTCTGTTGTCAATATGTTCTTGTGTGGATGTTGGGTTCCAACTTGCTTTCCTGCTTGGCATGCGCTACAAACCATGTCTTTCTCAAAGTGAACATTGGTTAGTCCCAAAATATGTTCTACCTTTAGAAGCTTGTGAAGATTCTTCATTCCAACATGGGCTAGTCGGCGATGCTAGAGCCAACCCATATTAGTCTTAGCAATTAAGCAAGTATCGAGTTCAGCTCTATTAAAATCAACTAAGTATAGCTGACCCTTAATACTCCCTTAAATGCTACTGAATCATCACTTCTTCTAAAGACAGTAACACCTATATCCGTAAAAAGACAGTTGTAACCCATTTTGCATAATTGAGATACAGAAAGCATTGTAATCTAAAGAATCTACAAGAAAACATTGGAAATAGAATGGTCAGGTGATATAGCAATTTTACCAAGTCCTTTGACCAAACCTTGATTTCTATCCCCGAATGTGATAGCTCTTTGGGGATCTTCGTTTTTCTTGTAGGAGGAGAACATCTTTTTCTCCCCTGTCATGGGGTTTGTGCATCCTCTATCAATAATCCAACTTGAGCCCCCGGATGCATAAACCTGCAAAACAATTTAGGCCTTGTTCTTAGGTACCCAAACGGTATTGGGTCCTTCACATTAGAAACAAGCACCTTGGGTACCCAAACACAAGTCTTGGAGCCCTTGTGTTTGCCCCCAACATATTTGGCAACTATTTTGCCTGATTTGTTAGTTAAAACATAGGAAGTATCAAAAGTCTTAAATGAAATATTAGATTCATTTGATGTAGTAGGAGTTTTCTTTTTAGGCAATTTAACATGGGTTGATTGCCTAGAGCTAGAAGCCTCATTTTTATACATAAAAGCATGGTGTGAAACATTATGAGGTTTCCTATCATGAATTCTCCTAATCTTATGCTCAGGATAGCCAGCATGATATAAAATGTAACCCTCGTTATCCTGAGCCATGGGAGCCTTGCCCTTAAAGACAATTTCTTAGGGGCATTAATTTTGACATTGCTTCCCTCTTGGAAACCAATGCCATCCTTGATGCCAGGGCGTCTCCCATTATAGAGCATGCTTCTAGAAAATTTAAATTTTTTATTCTCAATTTCATGCTCATTTATTTTAGCAGTTAATTGAGCTATATGATCATTTTGTTGTTTAATTAAAGCAAGGTGATCATGAATAGCATCAACATTAATATCTCTACATCTAGTACAAATAGCAACATGTTCAACAGTAGATGTAGAGGGTTTGCAAGTATTTAATTCATCAATCTTAGCATGTAAAATAGCATTCTCATTTCTAAGATTGGAAATAGAAACGTTGCAAACATTTAAATCTTTAGCCTTAGAAATTAACTTATCATTCTCAGTTTTAAGGCTAGCAATTGATTCATTCAATTTATCGATCTTAGCAATTAAACTAGCATTATCATTTTTAAGATTGGTAATTGAATCATCACAAGCATTTAACTTCTCAACCTTAGCAAATAAATTAGCGTTCTCAGTTCTAAGGTTGGCAATAGTGTCATGGCAAATGCTAAGCTCCTTAGTCAAATTTTCATTTTTCTCTACTTCCTGAGCATAAGCATTCTTCACCTTAACATGCTTTTAATTTTCCTTAATAAGGAATTCCTCTTGGCTATCCAAGAGTTCATCCTTCTCATGAATAGCACCTATCAATTCATTCAATTTTTCTTTTTGATGCATGTTAAGGTTGGCAAAAAGGGTAAGTAAATTATCCTCATCTTCACTAGAGCTACCCTCATCACTAGATGTTGTATATTTAGTGGAGGCTCTAGATTTTACCTTCTTCCTTTTGCCATCCTTTGCCATGAGGCACTTGTGGCTGACATTGGGGAAGAGAAGTCCTTTGTTGACGGCGATGTTGGCAGCATCCTTGTCGGAGGAGGAGTCGGTGGAGCTCTCATCGGAGTCCCATTCCCGACACACGTGGGCATCGCCGCCCTTCTTCTTGTAGTACCTCTTCTTCTCCTTCTTCTTTCCCCTCTTGTCATCGCCCCTGTCACTATCACTAGACATAGGACATTTTGCAATAAAATGACCGGGCTTACCACACTTGTAACACATCCTCTTGGAGCGGGGTTTGTAATCTTTTCCCCTCCTTTGCTTGAGGATTTGGCGGAAGCTCTTGATGATGAGCGCCATTTCCTCGTTGTCGAGCTTGGAGGCGTCGATGGGGAGCCTACTTGATGTAGACTCTTCTTTCTTCTCCTCCGTCGCTTTGAATGCGACGGGTTGCACCTCGGGTGTGGAGGTGCCGCCTTGCTCCAAGTTGACGATTTGTTTGGAGCCTTTGATCATCAATTCAAAGCTCACAAACTTTCCTATAACCTCCTCGGGAGACATTAGCTTCTATCTAGGATCACCACATATTAATTGAACTTGCGTAGGATTGCGAAAAACGAGTGACCTTAGAATAACCTTGACCATTTCATGGTCATCCCATTTGGTGCTCCCGAGGTTGCACACTTGATTCACCAAGGTCTTAAGCCGGTTGTACATGGCTTGTGGCTCCACTCCTTGGTTGAGGACAAATCGACCGAGCTCCCCCTCGATCGTCTCCCGTTTGGTGATCTTGGTCACCTCATCTCCCTCGTGCGCGGTCTTGAGCACGTCCCAAATCTCCTTGGCACTCTTCAACCCTTGCACCTTATTATACTCATCTCGACATAGAGAGGCGAGGAGTATAGTAGTGGCTTGGGAGTTGAAGTGCTGGATTTGGGCAACCTTGTCCGAGTCGTAGCCTTCATCCGCTATGGATGGTACCTGCACTTCAAACTCAACAATATCCCATATGCTTGCGTGGAGTGAGGTTAGATGATTCCTCATTTTATCACTCCACATACAATAATCTTCACCATAAAAACTGGTGGTTTGCCTAATGGGACGGAAAGTAAAGGAGTGCGTTTGGAAACGCGGGGATAGCGTAGGGGGATCTTACTAAACTTCTTGAGATCATGGCGCTTAGAAGTGACGGACGGCGCGTCGGAGCCAGAGGTGAAGGGCGACGAAGAATCGGTGTCGTAGTAGACCACTTTCTTCATCTTCTTCTTCTTGTTGCCACTCCGATGCGACTTGACGCGAGGAGGTGATTCCTCCCTTCCTTTGGTGCCGGACTCCTTTGATGGAGCCTTCCCGTGGCTTGTGCCCGTTTCAATCTTCCTCTTGGTGGATCCTCCCGACATCACTTCGAGTGGTTAGACTCCAATGAAGTACCGGGCTCTGATACCAATTGAAAGTCGCCTAGAGGGGGTGGATAGGCGAAAACTGAAATTTACAACTTTAAACACACTACAAGCCGGGGTTAGCGTTAGAATAAATATCGAGTCCGAGAGAGAGAGGAAAACAAATCAACCAAGAAAATAAAGCGGATGACACGGTGATTTGTTTTACCGAGGTTCGGTTCCAAAGAACCTAGTCCCCGTTGAGGTGGTCACAAAGACCGGGTCTCTTTCAACACTTTCCCTCTCTCAAACGTCAGTTAGACCGAGTGAGGCTTCTTCCTTAATCTCACGGGTCACTTAGACCCCGCAAGGACCACCACACAATTGGTGTCTCTTGCCTGCTTACAAAGTTTGAGAGTAAGAAGTGAGAAAGAAAAGAAAGCCAAGCAAACAAGAGCAACAATGAAACATAAATGATCCTTTCACAAGTCCTAATGTGCTAGAGTTGAATTGGGGACTTTGAGCGGATTGATCACTTGAATTGTGTCTTAGGAGTGGAGTCTATTGCTCTTGTATTGAATGCAATGTGTTGAATGCTTGCATGGTTGGAGTGGAGGTGGTTGTGGGGTATTTATAGCTCCCAACAACCAATTCAACCGTTGGGGCAGGCTGCTGTCGATGGGCGCACCGGACAGTCCGGTGCACCAGCATACACTATCCGGTGTGCCAGCCACGTCACCCAACCATTAGGGTTCTAGCGGTTTCGACCGTTGGAGCTTTGTCTTCTTAAGGCACCGGATAGTCCGGTGCCGCACCGGACATGTATTGTGCACTGTCCGGTGCGCCTCTGGCGACTGCTCTGACTTCTGCACGAACTGTCCGTGCATTGTAGCACTTTACAGGTGTCCGTTGCAGTCGACCGTTGCTGGGAGCCGTTGCTCCGCTGGTGCACCGGACAGTCCGGTGGCACACCGGACAGTCCGGTGAATTATAGCGGAGCAGCGCTGCTGAAACCCAAAGGTGGCGAGTTCGCGTCTGTATGGCCCTGGTGCACCGGACCCTGTCCGGTGGCACACCGGACAGTCCGGTGCGCCAGACCAGGGTCCTCTTCGGTTTCTTTTGCTCCTTTCTTTTGAACCCTAATTTTGATGTTTTATTGGTTTGTGTTGAACCATTGTGCACCTGTAGAATATAAATAATCTAGAGCAAACTAGTTAGTCCAGTATTTGTGTTGGGCATTCAACAACCAAAATCATTTATAGGAAAAGGTTAAACCCGATTTCCCTTTCAATTCTCCTCGTAAGGACCTCCACAAATCGAAGTCTCTTGCGGCTGTACACAAGTTTATGGTAGCAAAAACTCCAATAGATTACAAGAGGGAGAAGTAGAATGCAGCACAAAGAGCAAGAACACAGCACACAACACCAAAAAGATCTCAGAAGCACACTCTCCCTAGGAAGTCTAATTCTACTCAGAATGGTGCTCATATCTCTCAAGAATGAATCTGTTATGTTGTGAATGTGTATGGGAGTGATCACTTGCTCTTAGGGTGCTTGGGTTCTCGTAGAGGCTATGTCACACCCGGTTTTAGAAGGCAAACCGAATGTGAACCATATACGTGCCAGGATCAACAATTCACGTACACAACAGTTACATAACTGGACATCATCACACATTGCTCAAATAATAACACTAAAAGGGTAATAATAGTCGATTACATCATGATGTCTGATACATCCACATAGTCTTTAACAGTAATCAAAGTGCGAAAACGAAACGTAGATACACGTGACCTTCACATGCAGACGACTAGGGGTTGCCGCTAACCCACGCCTAAAACTCGTCGTACTCTTGGAACTCCTGGAAGTCTTTGTAACACCCCTGGTGTTACTGTTACTAAAACTTGAGTATAACATCATAAGCATCGGCATTTCATATGTTTGATACACCTAGAATGCATTCACTAGGCAAAATTTTCAAACAAGTTGTATTGTTATGGTATTTTGTAAATAAAACCCTAGTGTAGCGTACTTAACCCTAAATATGGTTCTAAGGGGTAAAACAACACCCAAATGGAGAAAACCCTAAAGTTTAAATAAAATAGTATAAAATATTACTAAGAATGGATCTAAGTTACATTTACACCCCTGAGATACCAAAAACCCTAAAAAGGACCTTGGAAAACCCTAAATTCAAACCCTAGGGGGTTAAGTGCAAAATTAGTCCACTTTTGGACTAAAGTGCAAAAACCATGTAATTAAGGTATCTTAAGTCATATGGTTCACCAATGTGTGAATTTACAAGCTAAGCCTTGAATTTTTGGACTTATTTGCAAAAAGACCCCATAGGTGTTCTAGTGCTAAGTCTGAAAATCAGTACTTTGGCTCAACTTTGGAGCTTTATAACTTTCAAATTAGTGAGAATTCACCTAAGGGCACCACATCAACTTTGTAGCTCTATGAAAGGGGAACAACTTTGGTTAAGAGTGTAAGCATGGTTGTTATGAAGAAATTGGAGAAAATTACACCCAAAGTTGGACTGTCAAGCTATTTAATGTTTGAATTTCAGACTGACAATGTAATTACAGAGACTTTGGGCACGAATTCAAGCTTGATTTAGTAGGAATTTGCCCATAGCTGCTATGACAAACTTGTAGCCGAATCTTTGACCTACAACTTTGCTGCAGAACTTTAGGTATGTTGCCACAGAAAATTAAGAGAAACTTAACCCTAAACCTAGTCTGTCAGGCCAACTGAAGCAACTGCGCCATTGTACAATACCAGAATTGGATCAGACCGCCAGCGCAGCAATCTCACCGTCGCCGACCTCTCTGCCGTGATTCGTGCCGCCGGCGTCTCGATTCGTGCTCAGATTGATTAGATAGTACCTGGAGTCACGCCTCCGTGGATAAGTCCGGCCAGTAAAATATTCCGGTCACCATACAAAGCTCGCTGTGGTGGAATCCGATAAGCACGGCGGTGACCACCGCCTTCTGGCCTTGCGGCGCGTGTCTAAGCGTCTCCACCGCATCGCCGTGACTTGCTTTAGCTCTCCGTTGATCGCCGGAGAGATTGCCACGGTAACCGGACACCAATCCACTGCGCCAGTAGCTCCTTGTTTCCCCGGCCGCCGCGCGTCGTCGCCCAAATTCACGGCCACCGCTCGCTGGCTCTATAAATTGACCACGCCCTCAGCTCCGTCAAGTAATCAAGTAGCTAGCGCACCCACCTGCACCTCAACTCCTCCACCAGAGAGCTCCAATTTTGGATTCTCCCTAAATCGTTCCAGAACTCCGCTCGGTTCAGCCTCACCGCGGCCAACCTGTTTCAGGTTAGTTCAAGCTCCTCAATCAGTTGTCCTAGCATCCTTAAGTTCTCCTCAAGCTCCTCGATCCCTCTAATTGAACTATACCGCCATAGATCGTTGGGAACGCATTGTTCCTTTGATTCTCCGCACTGTCACCGTGGACAGAGTAGGGTAGACCACCATTCATGAAATTGGGTTGGGGGAAATGCATGGGCGAGGTCCAATTCAGTGTCTGCTGCACGAGAGTCCTAGCCATTGCCCGGTCCGGCCAGCCTGAGCTCATCGGAGATTGGCCGAGAGCTGTCCACCGTCGGGGACCCCATCCTGCGAAGAATTACAAGTTCGAGGGGGTTTTTGTAAAGTGTCAACGACTGTTTTAAATAGTGTTTTGGACTCCTTCGGGTTATTCAAAACTACAGGGGCTTATTCGCGAAACTCTCAGCGTGGACGCGGGCGCGCGTGGGCACGTCCCTATTTCTGTGCAGGCTCGGCCTCCTAGGTTGGATTCGGCCGAGTACTATCCATAGATTTTCTTTTTCTTTTTCCGCCAGAACTAAAACAATTTTAGAAAATGGTAGAAAAATGGTAAAAATGTCAAACCAATTTTGCTAGATTCCTAATTTTCCATTGTATTTTGTAAAAATAGTTTTAGGATTTTTAGATCAAATAGGGAATTTTGGAGCATTTAAAATAGCCTAAAACATTGGTTCTAGATTTGTAGAAAATAAATAGTAATTCCAAAAATCCCCAAACTTTTTATTTGAACTTTATACATTATTTAGAAGCCTTGGGTAGAGTTTGGTATGATTTGAACCTTGTTTGATACTTAGAACCCAAAACCCTACCCCTGCCCTTTGAATTCCTATAGTAACTCCGGAAACCCTAGGTTCTCGAAGGACCGTGAAGGAAAGTTGTATTCAAGACTTTGGAAAAATAAACTTTTATTATCTTTGCACACTCATAAGCATTACATGGCATTCATTCTTATATATATATGGTTATATTTAAAAAACGAGGAAGAAGTTGAAGTAGAAGAAGAGAAGACTTCGCCACCACCACCTGCGGAACATCAGGCAGGAAATTGTTTTTACTTTGACATCTGCGGAACCGAGCCTGACTCACCTATAAACGAAGGCAAGCCCCGGTGCATTTGCCACCTCCTTGATGATTTTAAAATCTTTCTCACTTGCTTGATGCATTAGGTGATAGGAGTTGAGTGCTAAAACAATTCCTGCAGTACCTTCCTTGAATTTGATTACCTTCCTTGAATCCCTGTTTTACAAAAGGTTTTTTCCTATGCTTAGTCTTGCTCTAGCAAAACAAAATGTTTTGTTTTTACAAAAGATGATGTGGCAAAGTGAGAGGGATGTTTTTCAAAAACAAAACTTGATGGTGAATCCATTATGGCCGTGATGGGTTCAACATCGGAAAAGATGTAACTCTGCCAGGTACCAAACTTTGGGTTTGAAATAATTAAGCTAAGATCGGGCGGGTGACTTGCACGAGAAAGGAGTCTCGGTGTAGTGTCTCCGTCTGAGTCGATTAAGGACCGTCTCGATGTAGGCCTGCTAACCGAGGACCCTTTAACTGGTCACATGCCTCGTCATGGTTAAGCTTTGCCTCGGGCAGACTAAGGCCAGAATAAGACACCACGCAATGGGAGTGGAGAGATGGCGAGAGTAGCGTGTACCCTCCGTGGCAAGAGGCTGGACGGTGGTGTATCTGTGCTCTTGGTTGGCATGAACCTGATCTGGTCTTAAGAACCCCGGTGGCGGGTTGACATATGCAAGGGTTAAGTGCTACATATGTCGTGTGATTGGAGATCCTCAGCTGAGTATAATCGATTTGGATCGCCGTACCTTCGCGGTTATGAAGACTTGGTCACTGACCTATACGTAGAACTCCAGTAAAGATGAAGGGATTGTTAAGAAATTGTCTAGTGCAGGTCAAGTGATTGATCTAGGGTAGAAAGAACTCTAGTTATAGGTAATTTTACTTAACTAAACAAATAAAACTGGATTTTTAAGGATCCACTTTTAGTAAGCATTTCTGCAAAACAGAGTCTTTGATCATTGAGAAACCTTACCTTGACTCCCTTATAACCAGCATACCCTTGAGAGTCTTTTCTTTAGTCGGGTAAGACTTGCTGAGTAATTCCATACTCAGGGTTTTATTCCCCGTTGTTTTTAGGTGAGGAAGCAACCAACTTTTGTTGCTTCTGTTCTAAGGTGGTACCGAAGGAAGAACACCAGGAGTAAAGCTGCAGGAGGAAAGGATCCTCCATAGAAACTTTTGTTTAAAGACTTATCGGGAGGGGTTTTTGCCTCCCCTGGTGTGTAATAATAATACTATGCACTCGTAGGTTATATTAAGGTCTGTAAATATTCAACTCTATCTTACTTTAAATAAAGGTATGTTCATGTAATTGCTTCCGCATTCTCGTAACTCCGATGCTTGTAATGTCTGCGTGACAGGTGAAACACTCTTGGGAAAGGTAAGAAAAGCAGATACCGAACTTGTCAAGTGATTCAGGGGCACCTACAGGGTTGTCTGAGGTCCGTTGGACAAGAACAACTGTAGGTGGGCCTAATGACTTCGGAGGTTCCGTCACAGCTGGTATCAGAGCGAAGCCCTTCTCTGCAGATATTATGAGGCATCTTCAAAAAGAATTTTCTAAAGACTTATCTAGAAAATTTCTTCCCTTCTTACCTAAGTATTTCTGAAGAGTTTATCTTAAAGACCAGATAGAAAGAGTGCAACATATAGAAGGTATGAATCAACTAAGGTTGATTCTGTAATTACACATGCATCATGCTAAGAACTATGCTAATAAAATTTTCCCCTTAGAAAAATGCCGCTGCGCACGAGGAAGACTGCACGTAAGCATACTGGCCCAATTGGTGTGCCACGTCATCAACTCGCCCCAAGACACGAGGATAGCAGTAGTGGGAGTAATGATCCGATCGGGGATCTTGAAGCGCAAGTTAATCAGCTTCAAACAGAACTCCGACGCAGGACAGACATATGGGTCGCGGATGGCGACAGAATCAATGAATTGAGAAGCGAGATCCGTCGCCTGCAAGATCAGCTCGCGGATCGAGATTTAGCGCTCGACTGGGCGGTTCATTCTTGTTTGCTTGCCTGGGCTAAGGAGGCAAAAGCTTGAGCCCGAGTAGAAGAGATTAGCTTAGCTATTGATAACCTGCAGGCTTATTGCAATACTCTACATGAAGAAGTTCATGTACTGTATTCACAATTGCACCCCAATGTACCTGCGGATCCTGTCGGGACAGAAGCCGGACCTTCTCATGTAGCAGGAGAAGATTTTGGTGGCGAATTGGACCTTTTCAGGCCCCCTCCCTCTATGAAGTTGGTCGATGAGTGGTCTCCTACGCCCGACAGCGAGGCTACCAGGAGCAACAGGAAGCAAGAGTAGTATAGTTTAATAGTAGAAATAGTAGTGATGTATAATAGGTAGTGTAATCCTGTTGTAAAATTCGAGTCCGTAACATTACTCCTTTTAGTAATGTAAAATGGATGGTTTTCTTTGGCATATTATATCATTTTCAAATGTTTGTTGCCACAGATGCCTTCCCGGACTCGTGCTCAGGATGGGGCTAGTACCTCCCGTTGGAGGGAGGCAACACCAAACCCACCTCCAGTCCCTCCCACGTTAGCCGAGGCTATCGCCGCCTTGGTGAATGCTACAGCAGATAATACCCGTTTCCTACGGGGGATGGCAGGTCAACAACTACAACAACAAGGCGGGCGGGTATATCAGCAGGGCCTCCGTGAAACATCTTATTTGGATTTCTCCGAAATGCGCCCCCTGTTGTTCATCAAGGCAGAAGATCCTTTAGAGGCGGACGAATGGATCTGCGTCATTGAATAGAAATTTGGGCTTCTCTGGTGTTCTGAAACTCAAAAAGCCCCTGTTCACAGCTCAGCAATTGCGTGGCCCTGCCAGCACCTGGTGGGGGAACTTTGTTGCAGTGCAACCGACTGGTCATCAAGTAACCTGGGATGAGTTTAAGTTGTCCTTCAGAGAGCATTATGTACCTGAGGGAGTCCTCCATATGAAACAGGAGGAATTTATGAAGCTGAAGCAAGGAGGGGATACTGTTAATCAGTATCTCAATAAATTTAATCACTTATCCCAGTATGCAATCGATCAAGTTAACACAGATTTGAAGAAGAAGAATTGTTTCATGAGAGGTTTGAATGATCGACTGCAAAGGAAGATGGCAACCTGCATCGACCTTACTTATGGAAGAGCTGTCAGCACAGCGTTGGCAGTTGAAGCAAAGTATGCAGGCGCCGGAAAATCCAAGGGTTTTGGAGGTGACAGGCCTAGTCAGGGCCCCGAGAAAAGGCAACGGTTAGTTATCCGGCCTTTCAACCAGAATCGCTCTTCCTCTCGTCCACCCTCCTTCCCTTTTAAGCAACCAGTGTTCATCTGTCCCAATGCTGCCCCCACTACAACAAGTCAGCCGGGTGCCCCTGGCACTCGTTTCCCTGCCCTTCCCAGTTCGTCAACAGGCTGCTTCAATTGCGGAAAATCTGGGCACTTTATTAAGGATTGCCCCTACCCGAAGCAGAATCGCTCAAACAATCAACAAGGTACTGGGAATTCTTCTCAAGCTAAGGGAAATGCGGGCAAGAACATAAAGAAGACGGAACGAATTTATTACACTCAAGTGGCCACCACACCGGACGGCGAACCAGTAATGATGGGTTCCTTGTGGCCAATCATCCCGCAATTATTCTTTTTGATTTTGGTGCTTCACATACATTCATAAGCAAGAAATTTGTGGAGCAACATTGCATTTCATACCATGAATCAAAGGAAGGGTTTAAAATTCATTCACCTGGGGGACAAATATTTACTAAGGAAGTGGCTTTCCATGTGCCCGTAACATTGGCCGGATGGGACTTTCCTACTAATATGATTGTTCTGAAAGGCCAAGACATAGATGTGATTTTTGGCATGAATTGGTTGGCCCAACATAAAGCAATTCTCAACATTGATCTGAGAACAATCAGGTTGAGTTATGGCCAAGAGGAAATTCTTTTGTCTATCCCCATAGCTATCCCAGCTAGACCAATTGGCGGAATAAATGAAGCCATCATACCGGAGATCAAGGATATTCCGGTAGTATGTGAGTTCCCAGATGTCTTTCCAGAAGATTTGCCTGGATTGCCACCTGAAAGGGATGTAGAATTTGTAATTGAGTTGAAGCCCGGTACGTCTCCCATTTCTAGAAGATCGTACCGGATGCCTCCAAATGAGCTGGCAGAACTTAAGACCCAATTGCAAGATTTACTTGAAAAGGGATTCATCCGGCCAAGCTCGTAACCATGGGGTTGTCCAGCCATCTTCATCAAGAAGAAGGATCAAACATTGCGGATGTGCATGGACTATCGACCCCTTAATGAGTCACTATCAAGAATAAGTATCCTCTTCCTCGGATTGAAATTTTGTTTGATCAACTGACTGGAGCGAGGGTATTCTCTAAAATTGATCTCAGGTCGGGCTATCATCAGATCCGTATCAGGCCCGAGGATATACCAAAGACCGCATTCACTACGCGGTATGGATTATTTGAGAATTTGGTTATGTCTTTCGGACTGACGAATGCTCCTGCCCACTTCACATATCTGATGAACTCGGTATTTATGCCCGAGTTGGACAAGTTTGTGGTGGTCTTCATCGACGATATTTTAATATACTCCAAGAATGAAGAGGAGCATGCTCAACGCTTACGGATCGTGTTAACGCGCTTAAGGGAACACCAATTATATGCCAAGTTTAGTAAAAACGCATTCTGGCTAGAAGAAATTCAATTTCTGGGACATGTATTATCTGCCAAGGGGATTGCGGTGGATCCCAGCAAAGTCAAGGATATTTTGGAGTGGAAACCCCCAACCACGGTACATCAAGTCCGAAGTTTCCTTGGGCTGGCTGGCTATTACTGCTGATTTATACCAGATTTTTCTATGCTTGTGAAGCCAATCACAAGTCTATTGAAGAATGAGACTAAATTCCATTAGTCTTCAAAGTGTAATGAAGCCTTTGAGAAATTGAAGATATTATTAACCACTGCTCCGGTATTGGCTCAACCGGACATTAATAAGCCCTTTGATGTGTATTGTGACGCATCAGGTAGTGGTCTCGGCTGCGTATTAATGCAAGAAGGTCGAGTAATAGCGTATACTTCAAGGCAGTTGCGCCGGCATGAGGAATATTATCCAACTCATGATCTGGAGCTTGCTGCAGTGGTTCATGCCCTAAAAATCTGGCGTCATTATCTGCTGGGTAATATCTGTCACATTTATACAAATCATAAAAGCTTGAAGTATATCTTTACCTAGTCCGAGCTCAATATGAGACAAAGGCGATGGCTTGAGCTTATTAAGGACTATGAATTGGAAATTCATTATCACCCGGGCAAGGCTAATGTAGTGGCAGATGCACTTAGCCGTAAGGTTTCCTGTCACTGTCTTACGGTGAAGACCTCTGACAATACACTATGCCAGGAGATAGAGAAGTTAAACCTGGGAATGATCCAACACGGAGCCTTAAGTCAACTAAAGCTTGAGTCAGTCATTTTACAAAGGATAATGGATGCTCAAAAGGATAATGAGGGTATGAAACACATCCATGAGAAAATAGAGGCCGGAAAAGCCAAATGTTTCAGAAAGGATG
Source organism: Zea mays (assembly GCF_902167145.1). Classification (NCBI taxonomy): domain Eukaryota; kingdom Viridiplantae; phylum Streptophyta; class Magnoliopsida; order Poales; family Poaceae; genus Zea; species Zea mays. The sequence goes on from NC_050096.1 coordinate 117,345,490, forward strand.
ATCAAGGTATTGTATGGTTCAACAACCGCATAGTTGTGCCAAAGAATGAAGAAATCCGCCAACAAATTTTGGATGAAGCTCATCTTAGTCGCTATTCCATTCATCCTGGAAGCACTAAGATGTATCAAGATCTAAAACAACATTATTGGTGGACGAAAATGAAGATCGAGATTGCACGCTATGTGGCTAGATGTGACACTTATAAACGTGTCAAGGCCATACACCTGAAAGCTTCCGGTCCATTACAATCTCTACCAATACCAACCTGGAAATGGGAAGATATTAGTATGGACTTTATTGTGGGATTGCCCAAAACCACGAAAGGGTATGACTCTATCTGGGTTATTGTTGATCGGCTCACGAAAATTGCCCATTTTCTGCCAGTCAAGACAGTTCGCCGAGTTGCTGTTTATGCCCAATTGTACATTTCTCGCATTCTCAGTTTGCACGGTGTTCCAAAGACTATAGTGTCGGATCGTGGACCTCAATTCGTATCCAAATTCTGGGAAGAACTTCATAAATCCCTGGGTACCAAATTGCTCCACAGTTCGGCCTATCATCCTTAAACAAGTGGGTAGACTGAGAGGGTCAATCAAATACTTGAGGATATGCTGCGAGCATGTGTGCTGGAATTCCCCCAGAAATGGGATGAATGTTTACCATTAGCGGAGTTCTCATATAATAATAGCCATCAAGAGAGTATTAAAATGGCACCCTTTGAAGCTTTATATGGACGACGATGTCGTACTCTGCTAAATTGGTCTGAACCTGGTGAAAGGTACTTCTTCAGGCCTGATATGGTGAAAGAGACCAAAGAAAAGGTTCAGAAAATAGTTCATAATTTGAAGAAAGCCCAAGCTCGTCAAAAGAGTTATGCAGACAAGCGACGACAGCCCTTGTACTTTCTAGTAGGAGATTATGTCTACCTGAAAGTTTCACCAATGAAGGAAGTATCGCGTTTCGAGGTTAAAGGGAAGCTTGCACCATGATATATTGGTCCTTTCCTCATTCTTGAAAGATATGGGCCAGTAGCGTACCGACTCCAGCTACCCGAAACCTTGTCTGCTGTACATAATGTGTTCCACGTGTCTCAGTTGAAGAAGTGTCTTCGGGTTCCAGATCGAACCATTGAAGTGACAGATGTTGTCCTTGAACCAGACTTGACATATTCCGAACATCCCATTCGAGTCTTGGATCAAAAGGACAGGGTTACCCGGAGAAAAACTCTCAAGTTTTGCAAGATACAGTGGAACCAACATTCCGAAGATGAGGCTACATGGGAAACTCAAGACTTTTTAGACAAGAATTTCCCCGGCTTTTTAGCCTCATGTAATTTGTAAAGTGTGTATAGTTGTTGTAATAAAGGAGTAAATCCAAAATCACCCCTGCTTTGTACCAGAAATAAGAAAATAAAAGTATGACGTGTTTCCTTTTCCATTACCTACCCTAGGACTTTTAATCTCGGGACGAGATTCTTTTATGGGGGGAAGGATGTAACACCCCTGGTGTTACTGTTACTAAAACTTGAGCATAACATCATAAACATCAGCATTTCATATGTTTGATACACCTAGAATGCATTCACTAGGCAAAATTTTCAAACAAGTTGTATTGTTATGGTATTTTGTAAATAAAACCCTAGTGTAGGGTACTTAACCCTAAATATGGTTCTGAGGGGTAAAACAACACCCAAATGGAGAAAACCCTAAAGTTTAAATAAAATAGTCATAAAATATTACTAAGAATGGATCTAAGTTACATTTACACCCTCAGATACCAAAAACCCTAAAAGGACCCTAGAAAACCCTAAATCCAAACCCTAGGGGGTTAAGTGCAAAATTAGTCCACTTTTAGACTAAAGTGCAAAAACCATGTCAATAAGGTATCTTAAGTCATATGGTTCACCAATGTGTGAATTTACAAGCTAATACTTGAATTTTTGGACTTATTTGCAAAAAGGCCCCATAGGTGTTCTAGTGCTAAGTCTGAAAATCAGTATTTTGGCTCAACTTTGGAGCTTTATAACTTTCAAATCAGTGAGAATTCACCTAAGGGTACCACATCAACTTTGTAGCTCTATGAAAGGGGAACAACTTTGCTCAAGAGTGTAAGCATGGTTGTTATGAAGAAATTAGAGAAAATTACACCCAAAGTTGGACTGTCAGGCTGTCTAATGTTTGAATTTCAGACTAACAGTGTAATTACAGAGACTTTGGGCACAAATTCAAGCTTGATTTATTAGGAATTTGCCCATAGCTGCTATGACAAACTTGTAGCCGAAACTTTGATCTACAACTTTGCTGCAGAACTTTAGGTATGTTGCCACAGAAAATTAAGAGAAATTTAACCCTAAACCTTGTCTGTCAGGCCAACTGAAGCAACTGCGCCATTGTACAGTACCAGAATTGGATCAGACCGCCAGCGCAGCAATCTCACCGCCGACGACCTCTCCACCGTGATTCGTGCCGCCGGCGTCTTGATTCGTGCTCAGATTGATCAGATAGTACCCGGAGTCACGCCGCCGTGGATAAGACCGGCCAGTAAAATATTCCGGTCACCGTACAAAGCTCGCCGCGGTGGAATCCGATAAGCATGCCGGTGACCACCGCCTTCCGGCCTTGCGCCGCGTGTCTAAGCATCTCCATCGCATCGCCATGACTTGCTTTAGCTCTCTGTTGATCGCCGGAGAGATTGCCACGGTAACCGGACACCAATCCACTGCGCTAGTAGCTCCTTGTTTCCCCGGCCGCCGCGCGTCGTCGCCCAAATTCACGGCCACCGCTCGCGGGCTCTATAAATTGACCGCGCCCTCAGCTCCGTCAAGTAATCAAGCAGCTAGTGCACCCACCTGCACCTCAACTCCTCCACTAGAGAGCTCCAATTTTGGATTCTCCCCAAATCGTTCCAGAACTCCGCTCGGTTTAGCCTCACCGCGGCCAGCCTGTTCCAGGTTAGTTCAAGCTCCTCAATCAGTTGTCCTAGCATCCTTAAGTTCTCCTCAAGCTCCTCGATCCCTCTAATTGAACTATACCACCATAGATCGTCGGGAACGCATTGTTCCTTTGATTCTCCGCACTGTCACCGTGGACAGAGCAGGGTAGACCACCATTCATGAAATTGGGTTGGGGGAAATGCACGGGCGAGGTCCAATTCAGTGTCTGCTGCACGAGAGTCCCAGCCATTGCCCGGTCCGGCCAGCCTGAGCTCATCGGAGATCGGTCGAGAGCTGTCCACCGTCGGGGACCCCATCCTGCGAAGAATTAGAAGTTCGAGGGGGTTCTTGTAAAGTGTTAGCGACTGTTTTAAATAGTGTTTTGGACTCCTTCGGGTTATTCAAAACTACAGGGGCTTATTCGCAAAACACTCAGCGCGGACGCGGGCGCGCGTGGGCGCGTCCCTATTTCTGTGCAGGCTGGGCCTCCTGGGCTGGATTCGGCCCAGTACTATTCACGGATTTTTTTTTCGCCAGAACTAAAACAATTTTAGAAAATGGTAGAAAAATGGTAAAAATGTCAAACCAATTTTGCTAGATTCCTAATTTCCATAGTATTTTATAAAAATAGTTTTAGGATTTTTAGATCAAATAGGGAATTTTGGAGCATTTAAAATAGCCTAAAACATTGGTTCTGGATTTTTAGAAAATAAATAGTAATTCAAAAAATCCCCAAACTTTTTATTTGAACTTTATACATTATTTAGAAGCCTTGGGTAGAGTTTGGTATGATTTGAACCTTGTTTGATACTTAGAACCAAAAACCCTACCCCTGCCCTTTGAATTCCTATAGTAACTCCGGAAACCCTAGGTTCTCGAAGGACCGTGAAGGAAAGTTGTATTCAAGACTTTGGAAAAATAAACTTTTATTATCTTTGCACACTCATAAGCATTACATGGCATTCATTCTTATATATATATGGTTATATTTAGAAAATGAGGAAGAAGTTGAAGTAGAAGAAGAGAAGACTTCGCCACCACCACCTGTGGAACATCAGGCAGGAAATTGTTTTTACTTTGACATCTGCGGATCCGAGCCTGACTCACCTATAAACGAAGGCATGCCCAGGTGCATTTGCCACCTCCTTGATGTTTTTAAAATCTTTCTCACTTGCTTGATGCATTAGGTGATACGAGTTGAGTGCTAAAACAATTCCTGCATTACCTTCCTTGAATTTGATTACCTTCCATGAATCCCTATTTTACAAAAGGTTTTTCCTATGCTTAGTCTTGCTCTAGCAAAACAAAATGTTTTGTTTTTTACAAAAGATGATGTGGCAAAGTGGGAGGGATGTTTTTCAAAAACAAAACTTGATGGTGAATCCATCATGGCCGTGATGGGTTCAACATCGGAAAAGATGTACCTCTGCCAGGTACCAAACTTTGGGTTTGAAATAATTAAGTTGAGACCGGATGCGTGACTTGCACGAGAAAGGAGTCTCGGTGTAGTGTCTCTGTCTGAGTCGATTAAGGACCGTCTCGATGTAGGCCTGCTGACCGAGGACCCTTTAACTGGTCACATGCCTTGCTTTAGCTCTCTGTTGATCGCCGGAGAGATTGCCACGGTAACCGGACACCAATCCACTGCGCTAGTAGCTCCTTGTTTCCCCGGCCGCCGCGCGTCGTCGCCCAAATTCACGGCCACCGCTCGCGGGCTCTATAAATTGACCGCGCCCTCAGCTCCGTCAAGTAATCAAGCAGCTAGCGCACCCACCTGCACCTCAACTCCTCCACCAGAGAGCTCCAATTTTGGGTTCTCCCCAAATCGTTCCAGAACTCCGCTCGGTTTAGCCTCACCGCGGCCAGCCTGTTCCAGGTTAGTTCAAGCTCCTCAATCAGTTGTCCTAGCATCCTTAAGTTCTCCTCAAGCTCCTCGATCCCTCTAATTGAACTATACCGCCATAGATCGTCGGGAACGCATTGTTCCTTTGATTCTCCGCACTGTCACCGTGGACAGAGCAGGGTAGACCACCATTCATGAAATTGGGTTGGGGGAAATGCACGGGCGAGGTCCAATTCAGTGTCTGCTGCACGAGAGTCCCAGCCATTGCCCGGTCCGGCCAGCCTGAGCTCATCGGAGATCGGTCGAGAGCTGTCCACCGTCGGGGACCCCATCCTGCGAAGAATTAGAAGTTCGAGGGGGTTCTTGTAAAGTGTTAGCGACTGTTTTAAATAGTGTTTTGGACTCCTTCGGGTTATTCAAAACTACAGGGGCTTATTCGCAAAACACTCAGCGCGGACGCGGGCGCGCGTGGGCGCGTCCCTATTTCTGTGCAGGCTGGGCCTTCTGGGCTGGATTCGGCCCAGTACTATTCACGGATTTTCTTTTTTTTTCGCCAGAACTAAAACAATTTTAGAAAATGGTAGAAAAATGGTAAAAATGTCAAACCAATTTTGCTAGATTCCTAATTTCTATAGTATTTTATAAAAATAGTTTTAGGATTTTTAGATCAAATAGGGAATTTTGGAGCATTTAAAATAGACTAAAACATTGGTTCTAGATTTTTAGAAAATAAATAGTAATTCCAAAAATCCCCAAACTTTTTATTTGAACTTTATACATTATTTAGAAGCCTTGGGTAGAGTTTGGTATGATTTGAACCTTGTTTGATACTTAGAACCAAAAACCCTACCCCTGCCCTTTGAATTCCTATAGTAACTCCGGAAACCCTAGGTTCTCGAAGGACCGTGAAGGAAAGTTGTATTCAAGACTTTGGAAAAATAAACTTTTATTATCTTTGCACACTCATAATCATTACATGGCATTCATTCTTATATATATATGGTTATATTTAGAAAACGAGGAAGAAGTTGAAGTAGAAGAAGAGAAGACTTCGCCACCACCACCTGCGGAACATCAGACAGGAAATTGTTTTTACTTTGACATCTGCGGATCCGAGCCTGACTCACCTATAAACGAAGGCAAGCCCAGGTGCATTTGCCACCTCCTTGATGTTTTTAAAATCTTTCTCACTTGCTTGATGCATTAGGTGATACGAGTTGAGTGCTAAAACAATTCCTGCATTACCTTCCTTGAATTTGATTACCTTCCATGAATCCCTATTTTACAAAAGGTTTTTCCTATGCTTAGTCTTGCTCTAGCAAAACAAAATGTTTTGTTTTTTACAAAAGATGATGTGGCAAAGTGGGAGGGATGTTTTTCAAAAACAAAACTTGATGGTGAATCCATCATGGCCGTGATGGGTTCAACATCGGAAAAGATGTACCTCTGCCAGGTACCAAACTTTGGGTTTGAAATAATTAAGTTGAGACCAGATGCATGACTTGCACGAGAAAGGAGTCTCGGTGTAGTGTCTCTGTCTGAGTCGATTAAGGACCGTCTCGATGTAGGCCTGCTGACCGAGGACCCTTTAACTGGTCACATGCCTCGTCATGGGTAAGATTTGCCTCGGGCAGACTAAGGACAGAATAAGACACCACGCAATGGGAGTGGAGAGATGGCGAGAGTAGCGTGTACCCTCCGTGGCAAGAGGCTGGACGGTGGTGTATCTGTGCTCTCGGTTGGCGTGAACCTGATCTGGTCTTAATAACCCTGGTGGCAGGTTGACATATGCAATGGTTAAGTGCTACATATGTCATGTGATTGGAGATCCTCAGCTGAGTATAATCAATTCGGATCGCCGCACCTTCGCGGTTATGAAGACTTGGTCACTGACCTATACGTAGAACTCCAGTAAAGATGAAGGGATTGTTAAGAAATTGGCTAGTGCAGGTCTAGTGATTGATCTAGGGTAGAAAGAACTGTAGTTATAGGTAATTTTACTTAACTGGACAAATAAAACTGGATTTTTAAGGATCCACTTTTAGTAAGCATTTCTGCAGAACAGAGTCTTTGATCATTGAGAAACCTTACCTTGACTCCCTTATAACCAGCATACCCTTGAGAGTCTTTTCTTTAGTCGGGTAAGACTTGCTGAGTAATTCCATACTCAGGGTTTTATTCCCTGTTGTTTTTAGGTGAGGAAGCAACCAACTTTTGTTGCTTCTGTTCTAAGGTGGTACCGAAGGAAGAACACCAGGAGTAAAGCTGCGGGAGGAAAGGATCCTCCATAAAAACTTTTGTTTAAAGACTTATCAGGAGGGGTTTTTGCCTCCCCTGGTGTGTAATAATAATACTATGCACTCGTAGGTTATATTATGGTCTATAAATATTCAACTCTATCTTACTTTTAAATAAAGGTAAGTTCATGTAATTGCTTCCGCATTCTCGTAACTCTGATGCTTGTAATGTCTGCGTGACGGTTGAAACGCTCTTGGGAAAGGTAAGAGAAGCAGATACCAAACTTGTCAAGTGATTCAGGGGCACCTACAGGGTTGTCTGAGGTCCATTGGACAAGGACAACTGTAGGTGGGCCTAATGACTTGGGAGGTTCCGTCACAGTCTTCCTCCACGACTTCATCTTCTCCTGAGCAGTGGTTGCAACGTGGACAACCTGGGGGGTTTGTGTGTAAAGCAAGGGTGAGTACACATCAACATACTCAGCAATTGTCCCGTTTGGCTATAGTGGACTAGCTTTATGTGGAGTTAAGTCAAGCAGTTGCTTTTAGTTGGTCAGGTTATTATTACTAGTAGAAATCCAGGTTTTAGCATTAACCCAAAGTACCCTTTCCAAACGGAATGAATACCACTTACCATTACCGTAGTCATAACCATCATCCTCGTCACCACCTGTAAACCAACCATCTCTGATCAAGTATCTCTAATCAATGGAGCTCTCTTGGCCGCTCATAACCACGAGCACGGCTGATATATCAGTTTCATAACACTCTGTAGAGGTTGCGCACTTTACCCACAAGTCATGATTCCCTTTCTACCCGGAGAGAGCTACTCCCCATTGACCACTACCTAGGTGGCCTGCTAGGGTATCACTACATAGCCTTTACAAAGATTCCCTGAGCTTGTAGCCGCTCGTTAGGTTTCCTAAATGTACCACACTCCTCCCCAAGGGCCAAACCAACCTTGGTAGAGCGAGCCTCATACACCGAGCCCCATTAACAGCACGACGGCGAAGCGAACTACACCCCGGTTCCTCTAATTATTAAGCTAAGGGCGTCTCATTCCACCCTCATGGTTGCACTGTTTTCCCGGGCGGTCATCCAACAAACAGGTCCTTACGGAGAGGCACTCGAGAAACCACTCGAGTCCCCTTAAATGCCACAAGTATATCATTATAATAAAAAGGAAAAACAGCGTATCATAGATAATCTCCTCATGTTCATTGATTAATGTGAAGCACTAGCATGAAGCTAAACCAAAATAACCTAACCCAAATAGGTAAGCAAGGACATGATAAACAAAAGCTAGTCAATCCTTAGGTATAAACTGTGTAAATGCGAAAAGTGAATTATAGAATGTATAGGACACAGATAGGTCAAGGGACACTTGCCTCCACCAACCAGCTACTGCTCAGGGTCTTCTCCTGCGATCTCTTCGGACTCCGCAACCAGACCGTTATCTATGCGAGTGCAAACATACATCCATATCCTCGAATTAGGAAATAAACAGTACACCTCAATGCGCATACTAATAGGTATTAACCACATGTACTGATAGAGTTACACTTGGTTTCCGATTAGTCATTATAATGTCTAATTCCACTTAGCCATACTAATAGGTATTAACCACATGTACTGATAGAGTTACACTTGGTTTCTGATTAGTCGACACTAATAAAGTCGTCATTTAACTATGTGAGATAATTAATGTGAACGATTCTAAGTGGAGTTTAACTACATGAAATAAACAGCACGCTCAATGCGCACGATGTGCACGGGGGGGGGGGGGGTAGAGGGGGCGTCTAGGGGTAGATAGGCTCGTCTAGGGGGGGTAGACGGGCTCGTCGCATGCGCGTCGGGGCACTACATTCTGCACCGGGCACTGCGTGCGCGCAAGGCAGCGCGCCACAGGCACCATGGCCACGGGCCACACCGAACGAGCTCCAGGCTGCGGGCTACACCAGCCGAGCGTCGTGAGCCGCGTTGAACGCCGGGGCCGTGCCACGCGCAGGGGGCCATGCCGCGCAGGTCGTGCCGCGAGCACGGGCCCGCGTAGGTTGCGCGCCGGGGCCGCCGCGAGCTGGCCGCGCCGAGGGCGCCGCGAGCAGGCCGCGCCGGGGCCACACCTGGGCACCGCGCGCGCCGAGCCGCGCTGGGGAGAGGAGGGTGCGAGGGAGGGCCACGCCACGCCGAGCACCATGGCCGCGCGCCATGCGCCGCGTCTAGCAGGCCGCGGGGCACGGGGAGGAGGGGGTTGGGGAGGAGGGAGAGGGAGGCGAGCTCGCCACGAGGACGAAGACGACGCGGGCGGGCGGCTCCGGGGCGGCTTCGGGCGATTAGGAGGAGAGAGAGATGAACCGCGCGGGAGAGAGAAAAAAACGACGTCGTGGGGGAGATGAACAGGGACGACCAGGCACTTACAGGTGGGCCCCACCAGGGGCGGCGGCGGCTGGGCAACTGCCCAGCGCACACGCGCGTGGAGGGAGCGGGGGGGGCGTTGAGGGGTAGCTGGGCCGCGGAGGGGGGGAAGGGAGGGGGCGGATGGGCCGCGCGCTAGCCGGCCAGCCCAAGATAGGGTGGGCCGCGCGGGGGGGGAGGGGGGGAAAGGCTGCGGCTGGGCCGCGCGCTAGGCTAGGCCGTGGGCCAGGCTGGGCCGAGAGAAGGGGTCTTCCTTTTCTACTTTCTTATTTTCCTATTATCCATTTTATCTCTAGCTTCCTACTAAATGCATGCTTCACAAAAGCCAAGCAAACACACACAAAAATGCATGATCCAGCATGATGCAACAACGAAAGAAAACATTTCCAGGGTTTACCTTTACCCAATTTCGAGTTAACTCTCGTTAGAATTTTGATAAAGGGCAAGGCATAGCGAGAAGAAAAAGAAAAAGCAAAGGTAACGCCCGAATTTGGTGAGTGCTAGAGAAAGAAAAAGTTTACCTCTCAAATTCGGGGCGTTACAGGCTAGCTAGAGGCTATTTATGGCCCAAATGGCCAAAAGAGATGTTGATGAACCGCTAGAAAATTGCCTTCTACAAGCGCACCAGACTAGTCTAGTGCACCACCGGACCAGGTCCTGTAGCTGGTCCTTTGGGATCCTAATTGTTGTCTTCCTAACTGGGGTGGCACCGGACCGTCCACCACATCAATTAGCCATTGCACGCTCTTTTAAGACTGAAGTAGTCGTTGGACTTCAAGGTCTGGTGCATCTCTAGACCATGGTCTGATGATTTTTTATCAAAAAACCAAGGCTAGGTAGTTCATATATGGCAAGGTCCGGTGCATCGGACCCAGGGTTCATTACGCCAATCTGTCGAGGTCTTCCAAGGGCTCCTTGAACATGTGGTCCGGTGAGCCACAGAGCAACCTAGATTTTGCGCTTTTAGCAAATCTTCTCCAATTTGATTTGGCTGGTCTTGGAAGGTATTCTATGACTTAGACAAACTTTATTAGAGTATGTCAACCTAAGTCCTGTAGCTCAAAAGAAGTCCAAAATGGTACCTTTACTAGAAACTGAGTTAGGGAGCAAACCAAAGTGCCAAAAACATTCTAAAAGATATATACAACATATTAAAAGGTTCAAACCTCACTATTTTACTCTTTATCATTATGTTGCACTTCCTAGCCTTGTTTGAGCTCAGTTGAACTTGGATTCTTCAATTCGAAAAGTCAAGGATTAAGCGATCGATGATGAAGCGGCCTTCAGCAACGTGATGTTCTTGAGATTCGATTAAGGTAGAGTTCAAGCAGAGACCACTGTTAGCATCTAGAGGAAGTAAGGGATAGGAAACAAACGTTACACAGACGAAAAAGACACCGAGGTGGCCTGGCCACGGCAAGGTGCTTCACGGCGGCGACGGTGACCCGATTTCGAAGAAATAGAAGAAGAGAGAGTATGGTGGACGAACAAGTGAACATGTGGGTCGAGTGAGTGTGCAAAGTCCGGGAAAAGTTGAAGCCATGCTCAATTCAAATATGGACGCGATAGGTTTGAACAATTTTGGTCAGAGACTAATTGTGACCGTGGTGAGGCTGAAATGTCCAATATGAGGCAGTGGCCCTTTCGGGGTTGCAAACGTGGCTTGGGCGATCACCAGAGCTTGACACCACAGCTTGGGCCTGGACAACAAAGAAGATGCATGTCCAAAGCGCGAAAATGCAGGAAAACAATGGTGATCGACAGTGGCGCTGGAAAGACCTAGAAGTGTGCGGCGATGTTCGGCTTCTTCTGCTAAGAGACGAGTCCTGGGACGATGCCAGCTCGTGCTTCTATGGCACCACGTCAACGTACATGCTGGTGCACCAGAGAGGCGATAAGGATCACGACAGCGGCAACGAGGAGCCAGAGAAGATGGTGCCTGTTATACTGTGCAGTGCCTGAACCCGGTTTTGATCTTCATTTTACTCACGATTTTACGTGACAATAAACTGTTTAGTTTTAATGATCTTTGATCACCTATCATAGCTCTTCAATTTTGCTATAGTGGTCACAGGATGAAACTCACTTGATTAGGAGATAAGAAGCTTTGAGCCTTGGAGAAGAAACACTCAATCAAAATTCAGTTAGCTGAATTAAGTCTGATTGTACAGTAACTCTCTCTCTCCCCCATTCTAATTTTTTATATTACTTTTGATTTTGCTAATGAACATGAAAATCTCTAAACATGAAAAGTGTTCACCTAAAGATACACAATAACTATGATATTTGGAGTACCTACAAACTCCTTCTAGATTTTGAATTTGGATTTTGTGGCAAATTTAAGTATTCCAAATGGACTCAAATTTTCTAACTTAAACTCAAAACTGTAAATCTGGATGGTAATGAATCTCCAACTCATAGTCTTTGATCAACTCTAACCATCTTCGTTGTCTCATATTCAGCTCTGACTAAGTGAATATGTACTTCAGACTCTTGTGGTCTGTGTAAACATCACATTTCTGCCCATACAGATAGTGCCTCCAGGTCTTCAATGCGTGAACCACTGCTGCCAACTCTAGGTCATGGATTGGGTAATTCTTCTCATGAACCTTCAGCTGTCGGGACGAGTAAGCCACAACTGTTCCCTCTTGCATCAACACACATCCCAAACCAGTGTAACAAGCATCGCAATACACTGAGAAGGTCTTGTGCACATCAGGCAAGACTAAGACAGGCGTTGTAGTCAACTTTTCTTTCAGCAATTCGAAGGCCTCTTGACATTTCTGGGTCCACTTGAACTCAACCTTGTTGCCTAGCAAAGCTGTCATTGGTTTCGTAATCTTTGAAAACCCTTCGATGAATCGCCGATAATATCCGGCCATTCCAATAAAGCTCTTGATTCCTCGAGCATCTGTTGGCGCTTTCCAGTTCAGAATGCCTGCCACTTTCTTCAGATGTACAGCCAATCCTTCTTTGTTGATTATGTGACCCAAGAACAGGACTTCACTGATCTAGAACTCGCACTTGCTCAATTTTGCATACAACTGGTGTTCTTGCAATCTCTGCAATACCATCCTCAAATGATCTGCATGCTTTTCTTCGCTTTGAAAATATATCAGAATGTCATCAATAAATACCACCACAAACTTATCAAGATAATCCATGAATACACTGTTCATCAAATTCATGAAGAAGGCTGGTGCATTTGTTAGACCGAAAGACATCCCAGTGAACTCATACAACCCATACTTGGTAATGAATGCTGTCTTCAGAATGTCTGAAGGTCGGATCCTGAGCTGATGATAACATGACCTCAGATCTATCTTGGAGAACACGCTGGCTCCCCTCAACTGGTCGAACAGATCTTCTATTTTGGGCAAGGGGTACTTGTTCTTGATGGTGACCTCATTCAGAGCTCGATAATCGATACACATCCTTTTGATGCCATCTTTCTTCTCCACAAATAGGACAGGGGCGGCCCAAGGCGAGGTGCTTGGCCGGATGTAACCTTTCTCTGATAGCTCATCAATCTGCTTCTTAAGTTCAACCAACTCTGGTCTGGATATTCTGTAAGCTCTCTTAAAGATGGGGGCGGTGCCAGGAAGAAGTTCTATGGCAAACTCAACTTTCTGTTCTGGTGGCATACCTGGTAAGTCCTTTGGAAACACATCTGGGAACTCGGACACAACCTTGATACTCTCAATTGGGTCTGCTTCACTACTATTGACAGTCATCTGATAACATCTTCCTTTCTTCGGCTCAGGTGGGACTAACTCGGTTACCACTTCCTCTCCTAGTGGGGACACCAACTTGATTGTCCTCTTATCACAACTGATAACTGCCTGATACTTATCTAGCCAATTCAACCCTAGGATGACATCTATTCCCTGAGTACCCATTACTATGAGATTAGCGGGAAACGCTATCCCCCTTATTTCCACACTTACATTCAAACAAATGTTGTTGGCTCAAATTCTACCACCGACTGAGTCAATTTGAATGGGGGTTGACATGACAGTTATTGGAAGATTATATGCTTCTACCCATGATGCAGTAATGAATGAATGCGTTGCTCCAGTATCAAATAACACTTCTGCAATATGGGAGTCGACTGGAAACATACCTACTATCATGCCGGGGGTCTACTGAACTGCTTCAGCCTCCAAGTGATTCAGTCTCCCATGATTATAACGTGGTTGAGAGCGGTTGCCTGCTCTTGGCTGAGGCACATTCTGCTTTGCTGGGGCATTGGGGCCTGACTGCTGCTGGGCTGTCTTCTTCGGACATTGCATCACCTAATGGCCTTGCTCTCCACAATGGAAACATGCTCTGTTTCCAACCTGAGCTGGTGCTGCTTGATTGTTCTGCTGAGTTGCTGGGGCAGGAAGACGAGGTGCCTGCTGACTCTGCCTCTGGAACTGACCTCCTCCTGACTGATTGTTCTGGCGATTCTGATGCTGATGCTGAGGATACTGCCTTTGAAACTACTGATGCTGAGGTGGACGCTGGTTCTGCCTGAACTACTGAGGTTGATTGCCTGAGAAACGAGGACGATTGCTGCTTCCAGGCTGAGGTCCACTGATCTTGCACTTGCGATCCTCCATCTCTTTGCGCTTCCTCTCTGTCATGATCACTCTATCAATCAGGTGCTGGAACATCGGGAAGGTATGATTCATCAACTGATACTGTAGAGGGTCAACCAAGCCTCTCAAGAAACGATACTGTCTCTTGGCGTCGGTGTTGACATCTTCAGGAGCATAGCGAGACAACTATAGAAACCTGTCCCGGTACTCACTGACAGACAGTGACCCTTTCTTGAGGGCCAGGAACTCCTCCTTCTTCACTGTCATCAGACCTGCAGGAACATGGTACTGACGAAAGCTACCTCTGAATTCTTCCCAGGTGATGGTGTCGGGGTTGGCATGGGTGGCGAGATAAGACTCTCACCAAGACCGAGCTGCTCCTCTCAATAGACGGGGACCATACAGAACTTTCTCCCTGTCATCACACTGAGCGGTATGCAACTCCCGCTCCACAGTGTGCAGCCAGTCTTCAGCATCCATGGGGTCAGAAGAGTGAGCAAACGTTGGGGGATGACCTCTCATGAATTCAGCACACTTGTCCCTGGGCATCTGAGGCATCTGAGGCTGAGGTGGTGGCTGTTGCTGCTGCTGCTGCTGAATGGTGGCCAGAGTCTGACCGATGGCTTGAACTGCCTGAGTCTGCATCAGGAACATCTGCTCGATGGACATCGGGGGCGGGGGCGGCAGTTGCTATTGCTGGGGTACCTCATCCTACTGAGCTGCTTGCTCCTGCTGAGCACGCCTTCCTCCTCTGCTCCTGTTTTTTGATATCTGCAGAATGCAATCACACATCAGAACTGATCTTGCAAAACTTGCAGCATAAGAAAAGAGTATAGAATTATCCACAACACTGAACAGATGAGCATCTTCACTGATCTCCAACACAGACCAACACAGCTTCTCAGATAACGAGGAAAGTGGAATAAAAGGCTTCCCAACTAGATAACTAACTTCATTAACATATAACAGGTAAACCAAAATGCAGGGGATACCCACACTATGGTGACAGTCATTACAAAGATCCAAATCCAACCTAGTTCATCATGACAAACATAAATGCACAGGATAAGCAAACTACCCTGTCTAACAAGACTAACTAAAAGCAAGACTAACACTAAGACTATAGCTTCTATGTATATATTTTCGTATTAATTACAAGATCTGACTCTGAGGATCTATGGTTCTAAATTTATCTTGGTCTTGCAGTCGGGGTTGCCATAAGACTGATGTCCGCGCCGAGGTGAGCGGTACGGGTGCTGAGTCTCGACGGGAGCGGGGGAACCATCATCCAGGTGACGACGCTCCACGCGCCCAGCCCGCAGCTGGGCGATCTCAGCACAAGCCCTACTCAGCTCGTCTAATGCATGGTCCAACTCCGTGTTTAGCATGGCGGCTAGGTTGACTGTGCTGCTCAACCTAGGATTGTCCTCACCAACAGGTGAGACAATCACGCCTCCTGTGCTGCCAGATGGACGGTGGGGGTAATACTTCAGGTTGAGACCGTCGGCTACCCCACCGAGAACTGAGCAGTAGTGCGAAAGCGCACGCCGTGCGGCATCTTGCATGGCCGCCTCAGCTGAGTCCCGCTCAGAGATAGAATAGTGCTCTGAGCAGACCTCAGCACCCCAGAGACAGTTCTCCGGATGGCGCACCAAGCAGGTCGCCTCCCAGCGATCCAGTTAGACCTCGCGACTATGCTGGAAGACCACACAACGATACTCGATAGACCAAGTACGCCGGTCAAGTGCCTGACGTAGCAGGGTGTCGAGCGCATCGTTGAAGTGACACCCGCGAGCAGCGTCGCGAGTGATGGGTCAAGCAACCCATCCTTCCGGCTCCTGGTCAGTGGAAAGGTCGGTGTCGTGGCTCGAGCTGTTGTCGCCACCTCCGTCGTCTGGGTCTCCTCCAGCAGCTACTCCAGCTGCTGGGGCGCTCAGTGGTGGTGCAGGGGGCGCCTCTAGGGGAAGCACAGGGGAGCAGCTCCTCACAGACTCTATCTCCTGCTGGAGCGAGAAAGAAGAGCCCTGCTGCTCCTGCTCTTGTTGTCGACGCTCCTGCTCCTCATGCAGGCGGTGGTGCAGCCTCTCCAAGTGGCTGGACTGACCGGTCACGGGACGACGAAGCGGACGCTCCGCGAGACGGGAGGGTAAGAAGGGGATGACAGACTTCCGTGTAGTGTGTCTAAGACGAGCCATCTACAAAAGACACCGCAAGCATAAGAGTGAGAACAGAACTAGTATGACCAGCAAGTAAACCATGAATAAATGAAGGATTAGAATAAAACACAATTTTCAGAAAGGTATAATATATAGTAGAACATAGGTTTGGTCGATATGACCAACTTTTGAAGGGATACCAAAGTCAAGGCAGGGACAGAGGTCTATAATCCTTAGAACGACCATTCTACTCGAGGTTAGCGGTCCTACAGTCAGCACGGGCTTTGATACCACCTATGTCACACCCGGTTTTAGAAGGTAAACCGAATGCGAACCATGTACGTGCCAGGATCAGCAATTCACGTACACAGCAGTTACATAACATGGACATCATCACACAGTGCTCAAATAGTATTAAAAAAGGGGAATAATAGTCGATTACATCATATGTCTGAGACATCCACATAGTCTTTACAATAATCAAAGTGCGAAAACGAAACGTAGATAAACGCGGCCTTCACAGGCAGCCGACTGGGGGTTGCCGTTAACCCACGCCTAGAACTCATCATAATCTTGGAACTCCTGGTGGTCTCCTTCCACAGTTTCATCTTCTCCTGAGCAGGGGTTGCAATGCTGACAACCTGGGATGGTGGGGGTTTGGTGTGTAGAGCAAGGGTGAGTACACATCAACATACTCAGCAAGTATCCTGTTTGGCTGTAGTTGACTAGCTTTATGTGGGGGTAAGTCAAGCAGTTGCTTTTAGTTGGTCAGATTATTATTAATAGTAGAGAAAGCCAAGTTTTAGAATTAACCCACATTATTAACCCAAACGTACTCCTTTCCAGACGGAAAGAGTACCACTTACCATTACCAGAGCCAATACCAAGAACCATCAATCTCATTGCCACCTGCAATCCAAACATCTCTGATCAAGTACCACTAATCACTGGAGCTCCCTTGGCCGCTCATAACCGCGAGCACGGCTGATATATCAGTTTTCAAACACTCTGCAGAGGTTGTGCACTTTACCCACAAGCCGTGATTCCCTTTCTGCCTAGAGATCATGACTCTCCATTGATCACTACCAAGGTGACCCAGCATGGCATCACTACGTAGCCTTTACAAAGATTCCCTGGGGCTGTAGCCGCCCGTTAGGTTTCCTAAATGCACCGCACTCCTCCCCAAGGGGCGAACCCAAAATTGGCAGAGCGAGCCGCATAAACCGAGCCCCATTAACGGCACGACGGCTAAGCGAACTACACCCCAATTCCTCTAATTATTCAGCTAAGGGCATCCCATTCCACCCTCATGGTTGCACTGTTTTCCCGGGCGGTCATCCAACAAACAGGTCCTTACGGAGAGGCACTCGAGAAACCGCTCGAGCCCCCTTGAATACCACAAGTATAACATCATAATAAAGGAGGGGAAAACATCATATCATTGATAATTCTCATCATGTTCATTGATTAGAGTTGAGCAATAGCATAAAGCTAAACAATAATAATCCAACCCAAAGAGGTAAACAAGGACATGGATAACAAAAGCTAGTCAATCCTTAGGTATAAATGTGAAATGCGGGAGGTGAATTAAGAATGTATAGGACAAAGATGGGTCAAGGGACACTTGCCTCCACCAATCGACTGCTGCTCAGGGGCTTCTCCTGCGAGTTCTTCGGGCTCCTCAACCAGATCGTTCTCTATACGAGCGCAAACATACATACATCCACACATTTAATACAAAAGAACAGTACACCATACAATAGAATGCAATAAATAAACAGACGTTCCACGCGGGGCTCACAACTATGGTTAAGAGAGAGAAAGAGGAAAAGGTAGTCGAGAAATGATCACGTTACATAATTATAAATTAAACCACTCGCTTAACAGAAGGGCATTAATTTGGACACTACATTTATCATAAAGTAAAGTCATGTTTCATGTTTAATCATTATAGATGGATAACGATGAATGAAAGGGAGTGGTCGCACGGCGAGGCTGTGGCAGAACCGCCCAAATTATTCCCGCTTACGTGCCCTAGTCACGCCCGTAAGGGCAGCAACACACTTAAACCGGAATAACCCGTCAGTCCCTCGGATCTAGTCCGATAAAGCCACTTACCAGGATCGAATACCACTAGCTCACTCGAAGGTGAGGCATAGAGAAATACAATAAAGCATAATACCACAAATTTAAGAAGTATTAATAGTGATTACATTATCGGAGTTTTAAAAGCAGTAACAATAGTTTTTAGTGCCGCGGAAATAACTAACGGAGAAAACCGAGTATCATGGCGAAGCCTGGCCACACTACTCCTCCTGGTCCTCTCCTGCGGAAGCAGTAACCCACTCGACCGTCTATCCCGGTGGCAGGGATGGAGGCCAAGTCACACCATCAACCAAATCAAGGAGGTACCTGCAAAAATTATGCCACAAGTAAGGCTGAGTATACTAATACTCAGCTAGACTTACCCGGTGTGAGGAGTCTACTCCTCTACCTCTAGACATGCAGCTGTTTGGCTGAGGGGTTTGGTTTGCCAAAAGCACTAGCTTAGTCTAAAATCAAGTTTTAGCTTTTCAAGTTTTAGTATGATCCTTTTAACTAGATGTGTACCTAGCTATTCATACATGGTATCAAACATTTTATCAATCAACATTTTTTGCCAGTCACCTCATTTCCACTTATTACTCAATGCAGTACAATGGATGAAGCAGTCTCATTAGCTGCGAGAAGCAGACGATTCGAATCGAGTTTTAACCTTGCAAGGTAAACCTAAACACACGACATGTCAGGGCACTCCGTCCCCATCGATTCCCCGTTCGCGTCCAGGCCTCACCGCCTTGGCATACAATGCTCCACTGACCCCGACTGCCGTCGTGTAGTGGCCGCACTTGTACCCACCATATCTAGAATGGGAGACCCAGTCTCAGGTCGCATGAGGGATAAAGTCTGTGCCCGGCTTCACTCAGGTACTAGGTTTACCGGTTACCATTTTTCCCGACATGTGTTTAGTATGTTCAAACGCTTGACACAGGTATCCGCACGTTAATCCTTATTCCAATTTTGTCTTATAGACAACGCATCCCCATGGATCCGTGTCCACAGACCATCATCATTCTGTTATCAAAATGGATACAACCAATTCCTGACCTCGCGCGAGTGCTAGAAAAATCACTCGACTTCTACCGAGATCCTGATTTAGCATAGCAGCTACTCGACCTAGCATACTAGTATCCATCTCAAAAGGAATCTTGAGTTCATGCAACTAGGGTTTCAAGCAACTCCTACACTTAAGTGCACGGTACAAGCCTACAAACATTAAGTGTAGTAAAATAGCATATATAACGGTTATGCATAAAACCGGGGCTTGCCTTTCAAAGCTGGGGCGGGGTACTCGCTTTGCGAGCATCCACTGATCATATCCATCATTCTTCAGGTTGTCCACCAACTGCATCTTGTGGTTGGCACCACATCACTTGCACGATCGTCATCTCTCGGTCCTAAATGAGATGCAGGATGCATATGTATGAATATGATGAAATATATCACAAGATAACCCCAAAATGGACAGTAGCAAACTAAACATTAAATTGTAAGACACCGCGACAACCATATGCTAGCATTAGCTATATACACTTCATCGATCATACGTAATCAATACCATTAGAAAGACAACCAAGACTTTCTAGAATTAACCAGCGCAACACAGCATCACACGTGCAAGCATTTATCACATTCACTTTAATCGTTCATTGGCTACTTATTATGAAACTAGTTAAGTACGCATAAATTTACGATGACTTACACATAGACAGACTTAGTTAAGAAGGAATAGTTACTTAGTCGGGTTTCACAATCATTCACAACATTCTACTGCAAGCATACACCCCAGAGAACACACATGAGGAGATAGTTTAATCACAATTACATATTATACTACTTTAATGATGTTAGTTACTTACTAGTATTAGCAGATAGGCAAAGATAAGACATTATCATTTTGTTTCTCCGAATATATAACTGCATTGCTAAGTGTTGATTAAGCCAAGCTACTTATTAGACCTCAACAAAATTAGTTCACTAACTTAGTGAGACATGTACTACTTACCTGTATATAACTCAAATTATATTAGTCACTTTCATTATTACTCATGTTCAATTAAAACCAAAACAAGCAAGCAGTCACTCAAGTCAAACACAATAGAGTAGAGCAATCAATCACTTCTAACACATTTAGGACAACAACACAGCAGTTGTTTGTTTTAATCATAACTCTTCAAATATTAATCCAACAATAGCAAACTAGGACCTTCTGGAAAGCTTAAAAAGTACTCTACAACTTTGGTATTTTTACCTCGACAAGATTCAATAGTTAGCAAGGTCAAAAAGTGTTAACACGATAGCTTTGTCCAGATTTGGACAAATTCAGATTTGCGACTTCAGAATTCCACAACTACAGGTTCAGACATCCAAACAAATTGATCCTAGACTTTCTGGAAAGGTAATAAAATTGTTTACATATCATTTATAAACATCTCAAGGTGATTCAATATTTAACTAAGGACAAAAGACACTAGAAGGCTTTGCTGTCCAGAACTGGACAGATTCAGTCTTCACACCTTAAACATTCATAACTAAATCTTCAGATCACTAAAAAGAGTGATCCAAGACTTTTTGGAAAGCTTAGAAAAAGTACTACATAACTTTTATAATCATCAAGAAGTGATTCTATGTTTAACCAAATCAAACAATTCAGTTTTCGAAATCTGTTCTAACAGTGGACAGAACACAACAACCAGTTTGTAAAATTCATAACTCTTAAACTGTCAGGCCTATGGTTGTGAAATTTTAACACAACCAAGATAAGAAAAGCATCTACAACTTTCTTATAATTGACAAGGACTGATTCTAAACTGAACTTAAGCAAACAATGCGACCTCTGAAATCTGTACAGGAAGTGGACAGATTCAGTTACTAAACTTGCGAAAAGCATAACTTCTAAACAATCAGACTTATGCCTGTCAAATTTTAACACAAGAAAGTTAATATAGTTATCTACAACTTTATTGTGACCACCAATAACTGATTTCAACATTAAATTAAGCAACCATTGCAATCTCTGAAATCTATTCAGAATTTGGACAGATTCAGTTACTGAACTTGTGAAAAGTATAGCTTCTAAACAATCAATTCTTAGCTCATTAATTTTTAGGATTATCTAGATACATAATTGAACTACAACTTTTATATAGCACATATCTACAGAAAATATACTTTACTTAACTATATTAATCGCACAACTAAAACTGAACACGCAGGAAATTCAGCTTGCGGTCATAATAGCACTTTACTCAAGCACCAAACAAAATCATGGAGGGATAGTGCCACAAATTCTCAAGTTTAAGTCATTGTGACTTAGTTATCAAGTTTCAATTTATATCAAGGCACTTAAGCATTTCAAGAAACATGCATGCCCTTGTTTACTTCTAATTTTTCACTAATTGTTCTTATAATTATAAAATGTGTGTTATTTTAGTACCATACGAAACTATCTAATTTGGAGCTGGAATTTTTATGAGGCATAGGTAATAACAAATCATGACCAATGTATAAATCGCATGCCCAGGTTTTATATTTTATTTAATACAAAAATAACAAATTGTTAATGCAATAAAGCATGTGAGAGCAAGTTAAATCTAAAACTAATTATTTTCTGTGGATTCATGACCATATTAAGTTTTATTAGGCTACTATAATATCATGCAAGGACAGTGGAACACCATTTTACATTTTTGCATCTATACATTATTTTTAAATCATTTAAAACTACTTAAGATGCATTAAACAAGTTAAATCACTAACTTAATCATACGTGCACAACAATTCATGAAATTTTTACTAGTCACCAAACATCACACCAAGAGTCTACTGTAAAAATTGCAACCTATTTGGAGCACCAGAGCTATAGATCGAAAAATAACAAGCAAATCAATCTTCTTTTCTCTATTTAACATGTTTTAATTAACACACCAATAAAACAGTGAACACCATATGTGTTTTATATTTTTCTTAGCTAGAGTATGACAACTTCTAACTATCAAAACAAGTTTCATCATTTTTGGATTTTTAAAATTAAAACTGTGGAGAGAAGCAAGTTCATTTGTTTTCTAAACCTCTTTTCAAAAATGAATTTCTACAGCCAAAAGTTTCTACTAAAACATTCCAACTTATGTATCCACGACATAGAGAATTTCACAAGGATTCCAAAAAGTTCTCATTTAACATTTTATGAGTTTTCTACGGTTTTCTATGAATTTTCAAAGTTGCAGCACAAAATCTAGAATAGAAACGGAAAATGGGAAAAATCACCTTTGCGCTTCAGTCCCTGAAACAGGCCACGACTTTATTCCAGCAAACAGGTCCTTTTGGTACTATTGAAGTGGGTCACGGGATGCGCAGTTAGCCCCCTGCACTTGGTCAAATTTGTGCCCGCGGTCCATCCGTCTTCTACCTCCAGGTATCTCCACGAGGAGAGCAAAATAGCCGGCCAAAGGCTCGCCGACGGCAAGGGAAAGCGAGGGGACGCGGACCACGGCATCCCCAGCATCCGCCATGCTCGGTGTCGGCTCCAGCCCGGCCAGAAACAGCTCGAGCAGACGCGACCACGGAGGTGCGAGCACAACAATGGTGGTTCGGGAGGGACCGGTTGGTAGGGGAGGAGAGGAGGGCTGAGAGGGGGCGAGTGCGGTCGTGGGAGTGCTGAGAAGAGCATGGTGTGCCTATAAAGCCGCGGGCATCACCACCATTGGAGGATAGGGACGGTGGCCACTGTCACAGACTGACGACTTGCTGTTCACGCTGCCTCCCTGCAGCACACTATCGAGCACGCATTGGATGACCGCTTTTGTCATTTTCTGTTTGGATTCGGACCCGAATCACTGCAGAAGATTTGTTCCTTGATGTATACTCTACAAATCGTGTACAGGACTTGAGGTGATTCGGGCACTGGTTAGAGAGTTATAGACCCACGAAAATTGGTTTGTCAGTGGGTTAGAAATCAGTGGAAACTTGTGAAAACTGAATGTCAAAGCATGTCAAACGGAATCGGATGAATGTCATCTTTTAATATGTTGTGCCCCTATTAGTTATTAACAACTTTTATATTTGGGAAAACTTGAGTTGTTCAACAAAAATTTGGGAACGCGAGACGTCGACCCGAACGATGTTGATTTCAGACTTAGAAGAATTCGAATTCTGAATTCAGATTTTTATTCTGTCTTGATGGCACTGTTTGAGATACTTAGAGATTGAATTAAGACTTGGTTTAAATATAATATTTGTTGTATAACACCTGTTCTCCAACTTTTATTAAAAGTCAAACCTTATATCTTGAATATAAATTAAAGTTTCACTTTGGTCAAGGTAGCATTATTACAAAGCTTCAAACTATATTTTTAAGGCAATCAGGGTATTTTCTCGACATTTTCTTGGCATTTTCTCTACATGAACCCTTAATAACTTTTGTTGTAGAGTTGATATAGAGTTGTTTGAGCAAGATGACAAGGTTTTGTTGAATTTTAAAAATTCGCATTGTTCAGACGAGCAGTTTCAAGCAAGTATATGATTTATGTTTTCATGTGAGCATTTGGTTCAAACTTTGAGAAATCTTTAGAATACACTTGATAGATAGAGATGAATGATGATATAGAGATAACAAGTTAATTTGTATAAGAATTAGTTAGAGATTGGCACAACAGAGATTCCGCTGGAGAATGCGGATTCAGACATAGTATTTGGAGGTAGACCGACTTTCGAGAAGGCGGATTCTGACATAGATCGGATAATATCACAACTGTCAAAAGTTTGAATAAATGAGTCTGGACAGGAGTTGCGAGACAATATTGACTTTCGAATTTGCATTTGCTCCGAGAAATAAAAGTTTTAACAGGCTCCAAATTTGGATGTTCTTGAGATCGAATAATTCCAAATTTGGTGAAACATTCATGAGTAACTTGATAAATGGAGGTAAATGTGATAAAGAGATAGAAATTTTCACTGAGCATCCGAGATTAGGATAAATCTCCCGACATAACGCGAAATTGACACCTAGGGTGTCACAGAGACGTACGACACAACATTTAGATTGAATTAAGAAGTAAACGACTCGCCGCACGACAGAGCGCGCAACGAGATTCTTGCATTAATTAAAAGTAATACGTTAAGCGTTGCGCGACGAAATGCACGATGGCTTATGTCAACTGAACTGCATTTAAACGAATCGTCGCGCGACGAAGCGCGCAACGCTGCACTTTAATAAATGTAAATTAAAAGAATCGTCGCGCGACGAAGCGCGCGACGCAGCACGTCGACTAAAAAATTAAAATAGATTAAAACGGGGTTAAGCGCAGCGCGACGAAGCGCGCGACGCAACACGTCGCCCGGGGGGCTCGCCGGGGCGCGGGGCGCGTGGGCCGAGGCGGTGGCACGGGGCGCGCGGGCCGATGCAACACCCATGACACTTAGGTTTTGTTTATACATGACACGGACACCTGTCACTATACTAGTTTGAAATTTGGAAGAAGGAGCGAAACGGGAAGAGAAAAGAGAGTAACGCCCGAATTTGGTGAGTGAAAAGAAGGAAAAATTCTACCCCCAAATTCAGGGCGTTACAACAGCTCCTCACAGACTCT
The DNA here is from genome assembly GCF_902167145.1 of Zea mays. Taxonomy (NCBI): domain Eukaryota; kingdom Viridiplantae; phylum Streptophyta; class Magnoliopsida; order Poales; family Poaceae; genus Zea; species Zea mays. The sequence goes on from NC_050096.1 coordinate 117,370,343, forward strand.
ACCTCCTGCTGAGGCGAGGAAGAAGAGCCCTGCTGCTCCAACTCCTAACGCTAACGCTCCTGCTCCTCGTGCAGGCATTGGTGCGGCCTCTCCAAATGACTACACTGACCAGTCACCGGACGACGAAGCGAACGCTCAGCGAGACGAGAAGGCAAGAAAGGAATGACTGACTTCCGTGCGGTGTGTCTAAGACGAGCCATCTACAAAAGACACCGTAAGCATAAGAGTGAGAACAGAACTAATACGACCAGCAAGTAGACCATAAAAAATTAGGAAATAGAAATAAATAACATTTTCAGCAAGGTATAATATATATAATAGAACATAGATTTGGTCGATATGACCAACTTTTGATTTTTGAAGGTTTCTAAAGTCAAGGTGACAATAGAGGTCTGTAGTCCTTAGAACGACCATTCTACTCTAGGTTAGCGGTCATAAAGTCAGCACGGCTTTGATACCACTTATGTCACACCCGGTTTTAGAAGGCAAACCGAATGCGAACCATGTACGTGCTAGGATCAACAATTCATGTACACAACAGTTACATAACCGGACATCATCACATAGTGCTCAAATAATAACATAAAAGAGGGTAATAGTTGATTACATCATGATGTCCGAGACATCCACATAGTGATTAACAATTATCAAAGTGCGGAAATGAAACGTAGATAAACACGGCCTTCACAGGCAGCCGACTGGGGGTGTGCCGCTAACCCACGCCTAGAACTTATCGTACTCTTGGAATTCCTGGAAGTCCTCCTCCACGACTTCATCTTCTCCTGAGCAGTGGTTGCAACGTGGACAACTTGGGGGGTTTGGTGTGTAAAGCAAGGGCGAGTACACATCAACATACTCAGCAATTGTCCCGTTTGGCTGTAGTGGACTAGCTTTATGTGGGGTTCAGTCACGCAGTTGCTTTTAGTTGGTCAGGTTATTATTACTAGTAGAGAGCCAGGTTTTAGTATTAACCCAAGTTGTTAACCCAAAAGTACCCTTTCCAAATATAAAGAATACCAGAAACATTACCATAAGCATAATCAAAACCATCATCCTCGTCACCACTTGTAAATCAAACATCTCTAATCAAAGTATCTCTAATCAATGTGAAAGGGAAATAGGCTTACACCTTTTTCCTAATTGATTTTGGTGGTTGAATTGCCCAACACAAATAATTGGACTAACTAGTTTGCTCTAGATTATAAGTTTTACAGGTGCCAAAGGTTCACAACAAACCAATAAAAAGACCAAGAAAGGGTTCAAATAAAAGGAGCAAAAGACAATCGAAGTGTGCCCTGGTCTGGCGCACCGGACTGTCCGGTGTGCCACCGGACAGTGTCCGGTGCACCAGGGAACCCAACTCCGAACTACTCACCTTCGGGAATTCTGGGAGCCGCTCCGCTATAATTCACCAGACTGTCCAGTGTGCCAGCGGAGTAACGGCTACTACAGCGCCAATGGTCGTCTGCAACAGCAGTTAATGCGCTACAGTGCGTGCAGAAGTCAGAGCAGAGCCAGAAGGCGCACTGGACAGTGAACAGTGACTGTCCGGTGCACCACCGGACTGTCCGGTGGCCCAGACGTCAGAAGCTCCAACGGTCAGAATCCAACGGCAGGGTGACGTGGCTGGCGCATCGGACAGTGACCGGTGGCGCACCGGACTGTCCGGTGCGCCATGCGACAGAAGCCCTTGAAAGGGAAATGTGCCCTTGGGCCATTTCTAAGTATTTTGGTGATTTAGTGTCCAACACAAGTGCCTAAGTGTTAAATGGTGGACAAAGTACAAATCAAGTATAAAGGTATGTTTCTCAGACTTAGTACATTGTTTTAGAGACTAATGTATTATGTCTAAGTGCTGGAAACAGGAAAAATCAAGTTGAGATTAAAGATGGCTTTGTTCTGCCATAGTCAGCTCTGTCTGGGTGCACCGGACAGTGTCTGGTGTGCCAGGCTGGCTCAGGCGAACTTGCTGCTCTCGGGAAGTGATTAACGGCGTACGACTAAAACTCACCGGACTGTCCGGTGTGCACCGGACTGTCCGGTGAGCCAACGGTCGGTCGGGCCAACGGTCGGCCGCGCGATCCGCGCGAGACACGTGGCCGAGCCAACAGTCGGAAGGGGGCACCGGACTGTCCGGTGTGCACCGGATAGTGTCCGGTGCGCCAACGGCTCTCAGGCGCCAACGGTCGGCTTCACCAAAGAAGGAAAGAAATCCGCACCGGACTGTCCGGTGCGCCAGGCGACAGAAGGCAAGAATTGCCTTCTTGAAATGCTCTCAACGGCTCCTAGCTGCCTTGGGGCTATAAAAGGGACCCCTAGGCGCATGGAGGAGAATAACAAGCAACTTTTGAGCATTGTTGATCATTCACACTTCACTCTTGCGCACTAGTTCAACATTCTTAGTGATTTGAGCTCTGTTCTAGTGAGAACCTTGAGATATTGTTTTGAGCTCAAGTCTTGATCGTGTGTGTGCGTACTTGCTGTGGTTTTGAGTGTCTTGCTTCTCCTCCTTACTCTTGTGCTTCATATTGATTCTTATTGTAAGGGCGAGAGACTCCAAGTTGTGGAGATTCCTTGCAAACGGGAAAAGAGCAAAGTGAAAAGAACACCGTGGTATTCAAGTTGATCATTGGATCACTTGAGAGGAGTTGAGTGCAACTCTCGTCCGTTGGGATGCCACAACGTGGAGTAGGCAAGTTTTGTACTTGGCCGAACCACGGGATAAAATCCTCGTGTCTCTTGTGCTTGTCCTTATTGTGTCTATTGTGCTTCACAAGAGCTCTCCTCTCTACTCACTTGATTTCATTATACTAACTCTTAATCAAGTTTGTGGTGTTAAGTTTTAAGTTTTACCGGATCACCTATTCACCCCCCCCCCCCCCCCTCTAGGTGCTCTCAGCCCTCACCAACGGTTCTTTTGGTCGTTGGGGCTATAAATACCCCCAACCACCACACTTCAATGCATCCAAGTTTTTAGCCTTCAAACACCTTACAAGAGCTATAGCATTCAATACAAGACACAACCAAAGAGATCAAATCCTCTCCCAAGTCCAAAGATCATTCCAATCAAATAGTGACTCGTGAGAGAGAGACTTGTGTTCATTTGAGCTCTTGCGCTTGGATTGCTTTTCTTCTTCCTCTAATTCTTGTGCTCAATTCACTTGTAATCAAAACAAGAGACACCAAGTTGTGGTGGTCCTTGTAGCAGACTTAGTGTCCCATTTGATTGAAGAGAAAGGCTCACTCGATCTAGGTGACCGTTTGAGAGAGGGAAAGGGTTGAAAGAGACCCGATCTTTGTGACCACCTCAATGGGGAGTAGGTTTGCAAGAACCGAACCTCGGTAAAACAAATCACCGTGTTCATCCGCTTTATTTCTTTGTTGATTTGTTTTCCCTCTCTTTCGGACTCATTTCTATTTCTAACGCTAACCCTGGCTTGTAGTTGTGCTTAAGTTTGTAAATTTCAGATTCGCCCTATTCACCCCCCTCTAGGCGACTTTCAATTGGTATAAGAGCCTGGTGCTTCATTAGAGCCTAACCGCTTGAAGTGATGTCGGGAGCATCCGCCATGAGGGAGATCGGGACCGGCAACAAGTCCGCAAGCTCGGGGAGAACGCACTCAAGGGAGTCCGCCCACAAGCACAAGGAGGAATCCTCTTCCTCCATCAAGTCCCAATGGAAGGGTGACAAGAAGAAGAAGATGAAGAAGGTGGTCTACTATGAGACCGACTCTTTGTCACCCTCTACCTCCGGCTCGGAATCGGCATCCGCAACTTCTAAGCGCCATGAGCGCAAGAAGTATAGTAAGATGCCCCTTCGCTATCCTCGTATTTCAAAACGCACTCCATTACTTTCCGTTCCATTAGGCAAACCACCTATGCTTGAAGGTGAAGATTATTCTATGTGGAGTGATAAAATGAGGCATCACCTAACCTCACTCCACAAAAGCATATGGGATATTGTTGAGTATGGAGCGCAGGTACCAAAGGAGGGAGACAAGGATTACAACTCAGAGGAGGTCGAACAAATCCAACACTTCAACTCCCAAGCCACTACTATAGTCCTTGCCTCTCTAAGTCGAGAGGAGTATAATAAGGTGCAAGGGTTGAAGAGCGCAAAGGAAATTTGGGACGTGCTCAAGACCGCGCACGAAGGAAACAAGGTGACCAAGATCACCAAGCGGGAGACGATCGAGGGGGAGCTCGGTCACTTCATGCTTCACCAAGGGGAGGAGCCACAAGCGATGTACAACCGGCTCAAGACCTTGGTGAACCAAGTGCGCAACCTCGGGAGCACCAAATGGGATGACCATGAAATGGTCAAGGTTATTCTTAGATCACTCGTTTTCCTTAACCCTACGCAAGTTCAATTAATTCGTGGTGATCCTAGATACACACTAATGTCTCCCAAGGAAGTAATAGGAAAATTTGTGAGCTTTGAGTTGATGATCAAAGGCTCCAAGAAAATCATCGAGCAAGGCACCTCCTCCACACCCGATGTGCAACCCGTGGCATTCAAGGCAACGAAGGAGAAGAAAGAAGACTCTACACCTAGTAGGGTCCCCATCGACGCCTCCAAACTCGACAATGAGGAGATGGCGCTCACCATCAAGAGCTTTCGCCAAATCCTCAAGCAAAGGAGGGGGAAAGACTACAAGTCCCGCTCCAAGAAGGTTTGCTACAAATGTGGTAAGCCCGGTCATTTTATCGCTAAATGCCCTTTGTCTAGTGATAGTGACAGGGATAACGACTAGAAGGGAAAGATGAGAGAAAAGAAGAGGTACTACAAGAAGAAGGGCGGCGATGCCCATGTTTGCCGGGAGTGGGACTCCGACGAGAGCTCCACCGAATCTCCTCCGACGAGGACGCTGCCAACATCGCCGTCACCAAAGGCCTCCTCTTCCCCAACGTCGACCACAAGTGCCTCATGGAAAAGGACGGCAAAAGGAAGAAGGTAAAATCTAGAGCTTCCACTAAATATGCAACTTCTAGTGATGAGGCTAGCTCTAGTGATGACGAGGATGATTTGCTCACCCTTTTTGCCAACTTGAACATGCAACAAAAAGAAAAATTAAATGAATTGATTAGTGCTATTCATGAAAAGGATGAACTCTTGGATAGCCAAGAGGACTTCCTAATTAAAGAAAACAAAAAGCATGTTAAGGTTAAAAATGCTTATGCTCTAGAAGTAGAAAAATGTGAAAAATTATCTAGTGAGCTAAGCACGTGCAATGATGTTATTTCCAACCTTAGAAATGAAAATGCCAAATTAATTGCTAAGGTTGAGAAATCAAATGTTTGTGATGATTCAATTGACAATCTTAGAAATGATAATGCTAGTTCAATTGCTAAGATTGAAAAATTAAATGTCTCTCTTGCTAGCCTTAGAAAAGAGAATGAAAAATTAATTGCTAAGGCTAAGGAATTAGATGTTTGCAATATTTCTATTTCCAATCTTAGAGATGAGAATGACATTTTACATGCTAAGATTGTTGAACTAACTTCTTGCAAACCTTCTACATCTATCATTGAGCATGTCACTATTTGCACTAGATGTAGAGATGTTAACATTGATGCTATTCATGATCACATTACTATGATTAAACAACAAAATGATCATATAGCAAAATTAGATGCTAAAATTGCCGAGCATGAACTAGAAAATGAGAAATTTAAATTTGCTCGTAGTATGCTCTATAGTGGGAGACGCCCTGGCATTAAGGATGGCATTGGCTTCCAACAGGGAGGCAATGTCAAACTCAATGCCCCTCCTAAAAGATTATCTAACTTTGTTAAGGGCAAGGCTCCCATGCCTCAGGATAACGAGGGTTACATTTTATACCCTTCCGGTTATCCCAACCACAAAATTAGGAGAATTCACTCTAGGAAGTCTCACTCAGGCCCTAATCATGCTTTTATGTATAAGAGTGAGGCATCTAGTTCTAGGAAATCCACTCATGCTAAATTGCCTAAGAAGAAAACTCCTTTTGCATCAAATGAACCTAATATTTCATTTAAGACTTTTGATGCATCTTATGTGCTAACTAACAAATCAGGCAAAATAGTTGCCAAATATGTTGGGGGCAAACACAAGGGATCAAAGACTTGTGTTTGGGTACCCAAGGTGCTTGTTTCTAATGTCAAAGGACCCAAGACCGTTTGGGTACCTAAGAACAAGGCCTAAACTTGTTTTGTAGGTTTATGCATCCGGGGGCTCAAGTTGGATCATCGATAGCGGGTGCACAAACCACATGACAGGGGAGAAGAAGATGTTCTCCTCCTACGAGAAAAACCATGATCCCCAACGAGCCATCACATTCGGGGATGGAAATCAAGGTTTGGTCAAAGGATTGGGTAAAATTACTATATCACCTGACCATTCTATTTCCAATGTTTTTCTTGTAGATTCTTTAGATTACAATTTGCTTTCTGTTTCTCAATTATGCAAAATGGGCTACAACTGTCTTTTTACGGATATAGGTGTTACTGTCTTTAGAAGAAGTGATGATTCAGTAGCATTTAAGGGAGTGTTAGAGGGTCAGCTATACTTAGTTGGTTTTAATAGAGCTGAACTCGACACTTGCTTAATCGCTAAGACTAACATGGGTTGGCTCTGGCACCGCCGACTAGTCCATGTTGGGACGAAGAATCTTTACAAGCTTCTAAAGGAGAGCACATTTTGGGACTAACCAATGTTCATTTTGAGAAAGATAGGGTTTGTAGCGCATGTCAGGCAGGGAAGCAAGTTGGTGTTCATCGTCCACACAAAAACATCATGACAACCGATAGGCCGCTTGAGCTACTCCACATGGATCTATTCGGCCCGATAGCTTACATAAGCATCGGCGGGAGTAAGTATTGTCTTGTAATTGTGGATGATTATTCTCGCTTCACTTGGCTGTTCTTTTTGCATGAAAAATCTCAAACCCAAGAGACCTTAAAGGGATTCTTGAGACGGGCTCAAAATGAGTTCGGATTAAGGATCAAGAAGATTAGAAGCGACAACGGGACGAAGTTCAAGAACTCACAAATCGAAGGCTTTCTTGAGGAAGAGGGCATCAAGCATGAGTTCTCTTCTCCCTACACACCTCAACAAAATGGTGTAGTGGAGAGGAAGAATAGAACTCTATTGGACATGGCAAGGACCATGCTTGATGAGTACAAGACTTCGGATCGATTTTGGGCCGAGGTGGTTAACACCGCGTGCTACGCCATCAACCGATTATATCTTCACCGAATCCTCAAGAAGACATCTTATGAACTCCTAACCGGTAAAAAGCCCAATGTTTCATATTTTAGAGTCTTTGGTAGCAAATGTTTTATTCTTGTTAAAAGAGGTAGAAAATCTAAATTTGCTCCTAAGGCAGTAGAAGGCTTTTTACTAGGATATGATTCAAACACAAGGGCATATAGAGTCTTTAACAAGTCCACTGGACTAGTTGAAGTTTCTTGTGATATTGTGTTTGATGAGACTAACGGCTCTCAAGTAGAGCAAGTTGATCTTGATGAGCTAGATGATGAAGAGGCTCCGTGCGTCGCGCTACAGAACATGTCCATTGGGGATGTGTGTCCTAAGGAATCCGAAGAGCCTCCACATGCACAAGATCAACCATCTTCCTCCATGCAAGCATCCCCACCAACTCAAGATGAGGATGAGGCTCAAAATGATGAAGGAGAAGATCAAGAAGATGAGCCACCTCAAGAGGAGGGCAATGATCAAGGGGGAGATGCTAATAATCAAGACAAGGAAGATGATGACGGTCCAAGACCACCACACCCAAGAGTCCATCAAGCAATTCAACGAGATCACCCCGTAAACTCCATCCTCGGTGATATTCATAAGGGGGTAACTACTCGATCTCGTGTTGCTCATTTTTGTGAACATTACTCTTTTGTTTCCTCTATTGAGCCACACAGGGTAGAGGAAGCACTTCAAGATTCAGATTGGGTGTTGGCAATGCAAGAGGAGCTCAACAACTTCATAAGGAATGAGGTATGGCATTTAGTTCCACGTCCTAACCAAAACGTTGTAGGAACCAAGTGGGTCTTCCGCAACAAACAAGATGAGCATGGTGTGGTGACAAGGAACAAAGCCCGACTTGTGGCCAAAGGATACTCCCAAATCGAAGGTTTGGATTTCGGTGAAACCTATGCACCCGTAGCTAGGCTTGAATCAATTCGTATATTACTCGCCTATGCTACTTACCATGGCTTTAAGCTTTACCAAATGGACGTGAAAAGTGCCTTCCTCAATGGACCAATCAAGGAGGAGGTCTATGTTGAGCAACCTCCCGGCTTTGAAGATAGTGAGTACCCTAACCATGTCTATAAACTCTCTAAGGCGCTTTATGGGCTCAAGCAAGCCCCAAGAGCATGGTATGAATGCCTAAGAGATTTTCATATCGCTAATGGCATCAAAGTCGGAAAGGCCGATCCTACTCTCTTTACTAAAACACTTGCAAATGATTTGTTTGTCTGCCAAATCTATGTTGATGATATCATATTTGGGTCTACTAATGAATCTACATGTGAAGAGTTTAGTAGGATCAGGACACAAAAATTCGAGATGTCTATGATTGGGGCGTTGAAGTACTTCTTAGGATTTCAAGTAAAGCAACTCCAAGAGGGCACCTTCATTAGCCAAACGAAGTACATTCAAGACATTCTCACCAAGTTTGGGATGAAGGACGCCAAGCCCATCAAGACACCCATGGGAACAAATGGGCATCTCGACCTCGACACGGGAGGTAAATCCGTAGATCAAAAGGTATACCGGTCGATGATAGGTTCTTTACTCTACTTATGTGCATCTCGACTGGATATTATGCTTTCCGTATGCATGTGTGCAAGATTCCAAGCCGATCCTAACGAAGTTCACCTTAGGGCGGTAAAACGAATCTTGAGATATTTAGTTTATACTCCTAAGTTTGGTATTTGGTACCCCAGGGGATCCACATTTGATTTAATTGGTTATTCCGATGCTGATTGGGCAGTGTGTAAAATTAATAGAAAGAGCACATCAGGGACTTGCCAGTTCTTGGGAAGATCTCTTGTGTCTTGGTCTTCAAAGAAGCAAAATTCTGTCGCTCTTTCTACCGCCGAAGCCGAGTATATTGCCGCAGGCCATTGTTGCGGGCAATTGCTTTGGATGAGGCAAACCCTCAGGGACTATGGTTACAAATTAACCAAAGTTCCTCTTCTATGTGATAATGAGAGTGCAATCCGCATGGCGGATAATCCCGTTGAACATAGCCGCACTAAACACATAGCCATTCGGTATCACTTTTTAAGGGATCACCAACAAAAGGGGGATATCGAGATTGCTTATGTTAACACCAAAGAACAATTAGCCGATATCTTTACCAAGCCATTAGATGAGCAAACTTTTACCAAACTTAGGCATGAGATAAATATTCTTGATTCTAGGAATTTTGATTGATGTTTTGCACACATAGCTCATTTATATACCTTTGATCATGTGCTATGACTAATGTGTTTTCAAGTGAATATTATGCTAAGTCACAGATTGAAAGGGGAAATGGAGTCTTCGGCGAAGACAAGGCTTCCACTCCACTCCATCGAATTATTCATCCTTCACCGTCGCTCCAAATCGCTCTCCACTTTGGTATAATCTTCACTCATATGTTATTTACCATGGGGAGAGAAAGTAAAAAGGGCTTATATTTCACTCACAAGTATCCGTTTTTGGCGATTCATGCTAAAGGGGGAGAAAGTATTAGCCCAAAGCAAAAGGACCGCACCACCACCAATTTCAAAAATTTAGTCTTTCAACTTGTATTTAAAGAAGTGTTTTTCACATTGATTTTCAAATTGGTATCTTATTTGTGATATAATTTCAAATTGGTATACCCTCTTCAAAATTAATATCTAAAACCCTCTTGAACACTAAGAGGAGGATTTCATTAAAGGGGGAGTTTTGTTTAGTCAAAGGAAAAGCATTTGAAACAGGGGGAGAAATTTCAAATCTTGAAAATGCTTCTCAAAAATCTTATTCATATACCTTTGACTATTTGCAAAAGAATTTTGAAAAAAGAATTTCCAAAACATTTGCAAAAACAAAACAAGTGGTGTAAGCGTGGTCCAAAATGTTAAAATAGAAGAAAGCATCCATGCATATCTTATAAGAATATATATTGGTTCAATTCTAAGTAATCTTTGCACTTACATTATGCAAACTAGTTCAATTATGCACTTATACATTTGCTTTGGTTTGTGTTGGCATCAATCACCAAAAAGGGGGAGATTGAAAGGGAAATAGGCTTACACCTTTTTCCTAATTGATTTTGGTGGTTGAATTGCCCAACACAAATAATTGGACTAACTAGTTTGCTCTAGATTATAAGTTTTACAGGTGCCAAAGGTTCACAACAAACCAATAAAAAGACCAAGAAAGGGTTCAAATAAAAGGAGCAAAAGACAATCGAAGTGTGCCCTGGTCCGGCGCACCGGACTGTCCGATGCACCAGGGAACCCAACTCCGAACTACTCACCTTCGGGAATTCTGGGAGCCGCTCCGCTATAATTCACCGGACTGTCCGGTGTGCCAGTAGAGTAATGGCTACTACAGCACCAACGGTCGTCTGCAACAGCATTTAATGCGCTATAGTGCGTGCAGAAGTCAGAGCAGAGCCAGAAGGCGCACCGGACAGTGAACAGTGACTGTTCGGTGCACCACCGGACTGTCCGGTGGCCCAAACGTCAGAAGCTCCAACGATCAGAATCCAACGGCCGGGTGACATGGCTGGCGCACCGGACAGTGTCCGGTGGCGCACCGGACTGTCCGGTGCGCCATGCGACAGAAGCCCTCACCAACGGTTCTTTTGGTGGTTGGGGCTATAAATACCCCCAACCACCACACTTCAATGCATCCAAGTTTTTAGCCTTCAAACACCTTACAAGAGCTATAGCATTCAATACAAGACACAACCAAAGAGATCAAATCCTCTCCCAAGTCCAAAGATCATTCCAATCAAATAGTGACTCGTGAGAGAGAGACTTGTGTTCATTTGAGCTCTTGCGCTTGGATTGCTTTTCTTCTTCCTCTAATTCTTGTGCTCAATTCACTTGTAATCAAAACAAGAGACACCAAGTTGTGGTGATCCTTGTAGCGGACTTAGTGTCCCATTTGATTGAAGAGAAAGGCTCACTCGGTCTAGGTGACCATTTGAGAGAGGGAAAGGGTTGAAAGAGACCCGATCTTTGTGACCACCTCAACGGGGAGTAGGTTTGCAAGAACCGAACCTCGGTAAAATAAATCACCGTGTTCATCCGCTTTATTTCTTTGTTGATTTGTTGTCCCTCTCTTTCGGACTCATTTATATTTCTAACGCTAACGCTGGCTTGTAGTTGTGCTTATGTTTGTAAATTTCAGATTCACCCTATTCACCCCCCTCTAGGCGACTTTCACAATGAAGCTCCCTTGGCCGCTCATAACCGCGAGCACGGCTGATATATCAGTTTCATAACACTCTATAGAGGTTGTGCACTTTACCCACAAGCCGTGATTCCCTTTTGCCTCGGGCCGATCAAACCCTTAAACACTACCAAGGTGAACAGGCAGGGTTTCACTACGTAGCCTTTACAAAGATTCCCTGAGGCTGTAGCCACCCGTTAGGTTTCCTAAATGTACCGCACTCCTCCCCAAGGGGCAATCCACCCTCGGTAGAGCAAGCCGCATACACCGAGCCCCATTGACGGCACAACGGTAAAGCGAACTACACCTCAGTTCCTCTAATTATTCAGCTAAGGGTGTCCCATACCACCCTCATGGTTGCACTGATTTCCCGGGCGGTCATCCAACGAACCAGTCCTTACGGAGAGGCACTCGAGAAACCACTCGAGTCCCCTTAAATGCCACAAGTATATCATCATAAACAAAAGGGAAAACAATGTATCATAAATAATCTCATCATGTTCATTGATTAATGTGAAGCACTAGCATAAAGCTAAACCAAAATAACCCAACCCAAATATATAGGTAAACAAGGACAAGATGAACAAAAGCTAGTCAATCCTTAGGTATAAATTATGTAATTGCGGGGAGTGAATTATAAAATGAGTAGGACATAGATGGGTCAAGGGACACTTGCCTTCACCAACCAGCTGCTGCTCAGGGTCTTCACCTGCAACTCCTTTAGACTCCACCAACTGACCGTTATCTATACGAGTTCAAACATACATTCCACAAATTTAATATAAAAGGAACAATACATCAGACAGTAAAATACAATAAGTAAGAAGACGCTCGGCGCAGGGCTCGCACCTACGACTAAGCGAGAAAGAGAAAGCAACGGTCAAGGCTATGGTCGAAGAGCGATCACGTTAAGCAGTTATAGATTAAAGTACTCGCCTAAACATAATCGTATTAATTTGACAATCACGTTATGCATAGAATAAAGTTGCGCTACACGTTTAATTATTATAAACAATTCAAAGTAAATTTAAAAAAAATTGTCGCGCGGCGAAACGCATGACGGCACACGCGAACTAAGCCGAAAATAAAATGAGTCGTCGTGTGGCAAAGGACGCGACACAACACTTAGACTGAACTGAAATAAAATGAATCGTCGTGTGCCGAATTTTGCAACGAAACACTTGAATTAATTATAAAAATAACATCAAACGTCGCGCGACGAAGCGCACGATAGCATACGTCACTTAAACTGAATTTAAAACGAAACATCGCGCAACTAGGCGCGTGATGCCACACATTAAATAATCTGAATTTAAGATGAACCGTCGCGCGACGAAGCGCGCGACGCAACACACTAATAAAACTGAAATTAAAATAAATCATCGTGCGATGCAGCACATTAATGAATCTGAATTTAAAAATAAGGCATGAATTAAACTAAATTTAAAACTATCTAAATTGAAATTTAAACGTTGCGCACGCTAGGGCTGCGCGCGCGGGAACGCGCCGGGCGAGCTGCGAGGGGCCGGGAGCCGCGCGCCGATGCCAGGGAGACCGCGCCACGAGGGTCAGGGGCTGCGTGCGCCGGAGGGGTCGGGGCCGCGCGTGCCGGGGGCCGAGGCTGCACCGCCTGGGGGCTGGGAGCCGCGCGCGCCGGGTGGCTTGGAGCCGCGCCGCGGGGGGGGGAGGGCCGCGCGCGCTGGGAGGGTAGGGCCGCGCCGCCGGGGGACCAAGACCGCGTGCGCCGGGGGCCGAGGGCCGTGCAGGGACACGCACGCGGTGGGCAATGGACACACGCAGGGAAGGGGAAAGGGGAGGGAGAGGGAGAGATAGAGAGGAGAGGGGAGCTCACCTTGGGATCCAAAAACCGGCGATAACCGTCCACCGGGTCACCTAGGGCAAAGAGGTGGGAGATAGAGGTGGAAGAACGGAAGAGGGAGAGGGAGTTGCTGCGCGGGAAAACTAAATGAGAGAGAGAGAGAGTTTGAGAGGGGGCACACATGGGGGGTGGGGCGCCAGGGGCGCGCGGGGGCGCGCTAGGCCGGGCCGGGCTGGGTCGGGTCGGGCTAGGCTGGGTCGCAGGCCAGTACGGAAGCCCACAACACACACGACCACTGATCGAAATCCAATTGCGAATCGAAATCTGAAACGAGGCGAGACGGACGCGCGATTAAACACAACATCAGACAAAAGAAAAATGCTTCGACATGATGCAACACCCATGTCAACTTAGATTTTTGTTTACACGCGATACAGACACCAGTTGTTATACTGCTTTGAAAATGGGAAGGAGCGAAACGGGAACAGAAAAGAGAGTAACGCCTGAATTTGGTGAGTATCGGAGAAGAAAAATTCTACCCCCAAATTCAGGGCGTTACATTAGGAAAGCTAGTGGAGGTCTACCTTACCCGAAAGGAGCAAGGGCAGTAGGGGAGTTGGCATGTAGAGAGGTTCCTGGGTTGATTTTTCTGCGATGGCGGTCAGACGGGGGATTCCAGCATTGCGCTCCCTAGAAACTATAGCGGGTTTTCTGAAGCTAGTGGAACTTTGTAAAGGCCTCGTAGTGTTACCCTACCTCGCTTCCTTGGTAGAGGTGTATGAGGCCCATACAACCCCATGGCAAATGGGTAACATGACTTGTGGGTAAAGGGTACAAGCTCTGCAGAGTGTAAAACTGGTATACTAGTCGTGCTCACGGTCATGAGCAGCTCATGACTCTCGCATGATTAATTTATAGAATTAAATTCAATTTGTCATTTGCATCGCATCGAGGTTTATTATTAATTTTGATCTATTATTACTCTGGTTTGGTATCTACTTACATTTAGTAACTGCTAATAAAATTTGACCAACTTACTAAAAGCAATGCTCAGCTTTAACCCTTATTTGTTGATCAGCCTTACACTTCACATGAACTACCACCTTTTGTGAGTTTATGCACATTATTCCCCACAACATGTTGAGCTATGAGCTTTTGTGAGCTCACCCTTGCGATATATAACCCCCCCACAGGAGAAGAACAGGTGGTCCAGGAGGAGCCCTACAACAAAGAGTACGAGCTCATCTAGGTGGCATCTCCCTGTCAGCGTTATGGCGCCAAGGATTATTACTTAGTTTGTTTTATTGTTATCATTTATTTTTGTAAGACATCCGCTATGTAATAATGATACTTGTGACATTTATCTCTATACACTTTGTCATTATATGTGATGTTCTTCTTTGGCGCACATATGAGACGCACCCGGGTTTATCCCTTAAATCCAAGTGTGACAAAAGTGGTATCAGAGGAAATGTTGACTGTAGGACGAAACCTAGATAGAACTGGACAAAACCTTTACCTACTTACCTTACTCTGATTCTTCGTATACTTATCTTGATCATGTCTCACCTTTTGTTGTTCTACTCTACCTACTCTTACATTTTCTACTCTAGAAAGACAAGAAGGATTTCACACCTTGGAATCCTACATCTAAGACTCCCTAATGAGATAGGAGACCTAAGACAAAAAATATTCTCTGTTTCGATGGTTGTTCTGATGATAAATGCTTGATTTGCTTCTTTGATTGACTAAAATATTATAGCAGGGCATTCTAGCATGTACCACCATAAGGTAATATATTAGTATTAGTAGGTGACACACTAATCTACTTAGCTAATAAAACCCCAAAAGATCATGTCTCGTAATTACTCGTCTTGTCTACAATTCTATCTTACCATGTGTTTCTAACCCAGATGATCAATACCTGGGAGGGAGGCGGAATTGATCTACCTGCCAACCCCCACAACAGGAGGACTTTTAGACAACCACAGCCAGAAATGAATCCTCTGAATCCTCCATCGGCTGGGATAGATCCAGTGGTTGCTGCTTAGATGCAGATGCTACAACAGATGACAAATTCGATGAATGAAATGCAAGCTCAGATGAAACAAGAATGCCAGGAGATGCGTCAGGAAAGGCAAGAGATGCGTGAGGAGATGAGGCAAGAAAGGTTGCAACGGTAGCAACAACCACCACTACCTCCACCACCACCAGCTCCACCCAAGGACAAGCACCAAGAATTCATGAGTCATAAGCCACCTACATTCTCTAGCTCTCCAGATCCTTTACACGCTGATGATTGGCTGAAATCAGTGGAGAAGATGTTGAATATTGATCAATGCTCTGATCGAGAGAAGGTGCTCTATGCTTCTAGTCGTCTTACTGGTCTCGCTACTGATTGGTGGGACTCCTACACTGCTGTCCATGATGCTGCCAATAATATTACCGGGGCAGAATTCGGTACACAGTTCAGAAACTACCATATTCCTGTTGGACTGATGAAGATAAAGCAGAAGGAATTCCTATCACTGAAGCAAGGCAGTATGTCAGTCATTGAATATCATCACAAATTTATTTAGCTATCAAGGTATGCTCCAGATGAAGTTGTTGATGATGAAAGAAAGAAGGAGCATTTCATGGAGGGACTTGTTGGACCATTACAGTATCAACTGGTTACTCACACCTTCCCATCTTTCCAGAGGCTTCTGGATAAGGCTATCACTATTGCACACAAGCATGTTCTGCTGGGAGAGATGAAGAGGAAGGCTATTACCCAGGGGCAGGGGAGCAGTAGCATCCGTCCTCGCTATGTTCCACCCCAGGGTACACCAGCTCATCCTGAAGGAGGACAACGCCTAGCTCAGTATGCACCACAGGGGACTCCACAGACTCCACACACTCATGAGGCTGCCCCCACTGGCACCCCGGTGAGACCTGCAGGACAGGGTACAATCACCACTTGCTTCAAGTGTGGGTAGGTTGGGCACTATGCCAATGCTTGTTCGAAGAGGATTCCTAGCACACCCATCAAAAGCATGCAACCAACTCCAGAATCTGGCAAGGGATTCGGCATTGCCAGGGTCAACCAAGTAAGTGCAGATGCTACCGCTGATGGAGCTGACATCACTATTTGTATGTTTTATATTAATTCAATTCCTGCAGTCATATTATTTGATTCTCGAGCTATGCATTCTTTTATTTCTACTCGCTATGCCAACACAAATGAGTTACCACTTCAAACTATGAAAAAATCACTAATAGTAATTACCCCTAAAGGGCTTGTTGAAGCAAATTATATGACCAACAAATTAACACTGATAATTATGGGAAGGGAATTCTGGTCTACGCATATAGTATTAAAGGAAAGTAGTATAGATTTGATACTTGGTATGTCATGGTTAAGGAAGGCAAAGACAGTTATACATTGTGCTAAGGGAACCATAGAACTTACCAGTCCAAAAGGAGAAAGATTTGAAGTAATGATTAACATAACCGCCTCTACCAGACCTGCCGTATATCTAGTAGATGGGAAATTTGTGGGCAGAAACATCCGTGTGGTTAGAGACTTCCCAGATGTCTTTCCAGAGGAGTTACCCGGGATGCCACCAGATAGGGAAGTTGAGTTTGTTATTGATCTCTTACCTAGGACCGCTCCTATTTCAAAAAGGCCATACAGGATGTCAGTAGAAAAACTAAAAGAATTTAAGAAGCAATTAACAGAGTTACAGGAGGCGGGGTACATTCGTCTGAGTTCGTCACCTTGGGGAGCACCGGTTCTGTTTGTACAGAAGAAGGATGGTTCACAAAGGATGTTTGTGGATTATAGATCACTTAATGATGTCACAATTAAGAACAAGTATCATTTACCTCGTATTGAAGATTTATTTGATCAGATGAGAGGTGCTAGAGTATTCTCTAAAATTGATCTCCGATCGGGTTACCATCAAATGAAGATTAGGCCATCTGGTATTCCCAAGACGGCTTTCTCTACCCGATATGGTCTATATGAGTTCACAATCATGTCGTTTGGCTTAACTAACGCACCAGTTTACTTCATGAATCTGATGAACAAGGTGTTCACAGAGTAACTTGATAAGTTAGCCATGGTATTCATCGATGACATTCTGATTTATTCCAAGAATGATAGTGATCATGAGGAACATCTGCGGATGGTGCTACAGAAGTTACAGGATAATCAACTCTATGCCAAGTGCAGCAAGTGTGAGTTCTAGATTGACGAAGTGCCATTTCTTGGACACGTCATCTCTAATGGAGGAATATCAGTGGACCCTGCTAAAGTGAGAGAGATAGTGGCATGGAAGATACCAAGCGGTTACATAAATACGGAGTTTCTTGGGACTCGCAGGGTATTACAAGCGATTTATTGAAGGATTCTCTAAGATTGCTAAGCCTATGTGTAACACCCCTGGTGTTACTGTCACTAAAACTTGAGCATAACATCATGAGCATTGGCATATCATGTGTTTGTTACACTTAGAGTGCATTCAATAGGTAAAAAGTTCAAAAATGTTGAACTGATATGACTTGATGTGTGGTGAAACCCTAGGGTAGAGTACTTAACCCTAAACTAGGCTTATGAGTGACAATGAAGCCCAAATAAGCTAAAATCTTAAAACTCATTAGAAATGATCATAAGATATCACCATTAATGGACTTGAGTGGCATCCAAACCCTAAAGTATTAAAAACTCTGAAAAGACCCCTGAAAAACCCTGAATTGAAACCCAAGGGGGTTATGTTTAAATTTTGTACACTTTTGGACCCAAGTGCAAAAACCAAGATATTAGGGCACCTAAAATCAAATGGTTCACACATTTGAGGATTTGCAAATCAAACCATGAGCTTTGGGCTTATTTGCAAAAAGCCACTCTATACCTCTTATATGCCTAAGTTCAAAATCAGTTGAATCCGGCTGACTTTGGAGTTCTGTATTTCTAAAAATACAAGGAATTTGCCTAGGGTCAACACATCAAACTTGTAGAGCTAGGAAAGGAGAACAAATTTGATTATGTGACTAAGCACTGATGCTATACAAAAATTGGAGTTAAAAGGACCAGAAGTCTGGCTGTCAGACCACCATGAGACTGAACATTGACTGTTAGTGAGTTCTGAGGAACTTTGAGCTTGATTCTTGCTCAGGGAAATAAGCAAATGGGCAAGATCCCTATAACAAAATCGTAGCTGGTATATAGAGCTACAAGTTTGTTACAGATGAATTAGCAAGTTCTCACACGAAAATCCGAGATTTGGGCACTGCAATTCTATATGTCAGGCGCTTTGAACAAGTTTCCCATGGTACAGTAGCTGAAAAAGATCCTGGATTCAGTTCCCCTCGCCGCTGGTGATCTCGCGTCGTGATCCTCGTCACCGTTGCGATTCGTGCTCAGTGGAGTGCAGATAACTCTTAAGGGTAAGAAATATCGCATCGTGGATGAACTCAGGCCACTGTTCCGCCCCGACCGCCGTGCCCGCCTGATTCACGGCCAATTGGGATGAACTCATCGGAGTTAGCCACCTATCGACCATGTGCCACGTGCCTTGGTGTCTTACCACGTCGCAGTAGCTCGTATTACACACAACCGGTGATCACCGGAAAGCTTGCCACAGTGAAAGCCACCAATCTCTTGCGACAGTACTCTCCTCTCTCTCCGACCGCCACCGCGCCATCTCAAATTCACGAGCCACCGCTCGGGGATCCTATAAATTGAGCATGCCATCGGTTCCGCAAGGTAGTCAAGCAACCAATACATCAACTCGTGCCTCGAATCATCCACCAGAGCTCGCCAATTCGAGATTTCCCCAAATCAGTCTAGAGCACCGCTCGAAGTGACCTCACCGTGGCCAGCGTGCTATAGGTCCGTTCATGTCCTCTGGTTCCTCGTTTCAGTATCCTTAGGTGCTCTTGATACTCCCTGACCCATCCAATTAAGCTAGGACCCATAAGATCGCCGGGAACACTTCTTGTTATCCGTTGATCGTGCTGTCACCGTGAGCAGGGAGAATGAGGCCTTGAATCTTGAAATTAGTTGGGGGAAATAGTGGTTAGGAGTTAAATTAAGTGTCTGCCAAGCTAGAGCCCTAGTCGTTGCCCTTTCCGGCTAGTACGAGCTCGCCGGAGCTCGGTCTGTGGCCATTCACCGTCGGGGATCGCGCGATGTGAAGAATTAGAAAGTGGAGAGCCTATCTGCATTTGTCAGTGACTAAAACAAATAGTGCGCAGGATTCTTCGCTAGTTATTCAAACCCCTGAGGACCTTATTGCAAAACCGTCACGCGGGCACGCGCATGCGGGCGCGTTCTGCCTCTGCTGGGCTGGCTCGGGCTAGATTAAGCCCAATACTATTCATGCTTTTCTCCATTTCATTTTCTGTCAAGATTAGAGAATTCCTAGAAAATTGTAGAAAAATGCTAAAAATACTAGACCAATTTTGTTAGACTCCTAAATTCCTATAGTATTTAATAAAAATAATTTTAAGATTTTTAGTCCAAACCAAGAATTATGAAGTATTTAAAATAGCCAAAACCTATACTCCTGGAATTTTAGGAATTACTTAGTAACTCCAAAAATCACCAAACTTTTTGGATAAGCATAAAATGATATTTAGAAACCTTGAGTAAAGTTTGGCTTGATTTGGACAATGTTTGATGCCTAAGCCCCCAAAACCCTAATCTTCTAAATAGTGCCTACCCTATGACTAAAATACTGACTCCAAAAACCCTAGTTTCCTGGAGTACCG
Organism: Zea mays; assembly: GCF_902167145.1. Lineage (NCBI taxonomy): Eukaryota > Viridiplantae > Streptophyta > Magnoliopsida > Poales > Poaceae > Zea > Zea mays. The sequence goes on from NC_050096.1 coordinate 117,390,352, forward strand.
TGAAGGAAAATTGTATTCAAGACCTAATATGATGTACTTTTACAATCATTGCATTACGCATTACATGAGCATTCATGGTTATATATGATATCTATAGAAAACGAAGAAGAAGTAGAGGTTGAAGAAGGAAGAGCTACACCACCACCACCTGAAGACCCACCTACCGGGAACTGCTTTTATTTTGATATTTGTGGAGCAGAGCCCAACTCTTCTATAACAGAAGGCAAGCCCCAGTGCATTTGCCACCTACTTGCTATTTTAAAATCTTTCTCACTTGCTTGATGCATTAGGTGATAGGAGTTGTGTGCTAAACAATTGATGCATTTCCTTCCTTGGAAAATTGATTACCTTTCCTTGATCACCTGTTTTATGAAAAGGTTTTTTCTGATGCTTAGTCTTGCTCTAGAAAAACAAAATGTTTTGTTTTGACAAAAGGATGATGCTTCAAGTGGGATGGGATGTTTTCAAAAATAAAATTTGGTGGTGGATCCATCATGGCCGTGATGGGTTCAACATCGGAAAAGATGTACCTCTGCCAAGTACCAAACTTTGGGTTTGAAATGATAAAGTTGAGACCGACGGGTGACTTGCACGAGAAGAGAGTCTCGGTGTAGTGTCTCCGTCTGAGTCGATTAAGAATCGTCTCGATGTAGGCTTGATGATCGAGGACCTTTTAACTGGTCACATGCCTCATCATGGGTAAGCTTTGCCTCGGGTAGACTAATACCAGAATAAGATAACACACAATGGGAGTGGAGAGATGGCGAGAGTAGCGTGTACCCTCCGTGGCAAGAGGCTAGATGGTGGTGTATCTGTGCTCTCGGTTGGCGTGAACCTGATCTGGTCTTAAGAACCTCGGTGGAGAGTTGACATATGCAAGGGTTAAGTGCTACATATGTCGTGTGATTGGAGATCCCCAGCTGGGTATTAATAGATTCGGATTGCTGTTACTTCTCGAACATGAAGACTTGGTCACTGCCCTACACGTAGCATTCCAGTGAACAAGAAGGGTTGGTAACGAGATGGCTAGTATAGACCAAGTGCTTGAACTAGGGTAGAAAGAACTCTATATTCAGGTAATGACTTAACTTGCTAATAAAACTGGATTTTAAGGATCCACTATTAGTAAGCATTTCTGCAAACAGAGTTTTGATTCTTGTTCAAAGCCTTACCTTGACTCCCTCACACCAGCATATCCTTGAGAGTCTTTTATTTTGACGGGTAAGACTTGCGAAAGTACACTTCATACTCAGGGTTTTCGAACCCATGTTGTTGTAGGTGAGGAAGCAGCAAACTTTTGTTGCTTTTGTTCTAAGGTCGTGCTAAAGGAAAAAACACAAGAATCAAGCCTCCGCAGGATGTTGTCCTCCTTTTAAAAAAAACACACTTTACTGTTAAGCGGGAGGGGTATTTGCCTCCCGGGTTTGTAATAATATTACTTCTGCACTCCTATATGACTGGTCTATAATAATAATACTCTCTCTATATTTTAATGTAAAATAAGTTACTGTAATTGCCTCCGCTTATTCGTTCCTCCGATGTGTTGTAATATCTGCGTGACGGGTGAAACGCTCTGGGGAAATGCAAGGAATACATATATCGAACTTATGAAGTAATTAGAAGCATCTACACGATTGCCCAAGGTCCGCTGGACAAGGACAACTGTAGGTGGGCCTAATGACTTGGGAGGTTCCATCATAGCTGGTATCGGAGCGAAGCCCATCTCTTCAGATATTATGAGACATTTCAAAAAGAATTTTCAAAGGCTTATCTAAGAAAATTTCTTTCATTCTTATCTTACTACTTTCTGAAGTACTCATCTTATAAGACAAGGTAGCAGAGTGCCATGTATAGGAGGTTGTGAATCAACGAAAGTTGATTATGTAATTATTCATGCATCATGTTTAAAAACTATACTAATAAAGTTTCCCCCTTATAGAGATATGCCGCCACGTACGAGGAAAACTGCGCGTAAGTCCACTAGACTTATTGGCGTACCTCGGCATCAGCTGGCTCTAAGACATGAGGAGAGGAGCAGCGGCAGTAACGACCCAATCGGAGACCTAGAAGCCCAAGTGGAGCAGCTTCGGACGGAGCTACGTCACCAAAACAGGGTGTGGGTAGAAGATGGTCAACGTATAAATGAGTTAAGAGCTTACGTCAGACATCTGCAAGATGAGCTTGCTGAACGGGATTTGGCAATCGATTGGGCTGTCAATTCACGTTCAATTGCTTGGGACCGGGAAGCTAAAGCTTGAGCCCGTGTGGGTGAGCTCAGCATGGACCTTGACATCTTGCAGGTGTATTGCAATACTTTACATGAGGAAGTCCATGTACTGTATTCGCGACTGCACCCAGACGTACCTGCCGACCCTGTTGGAATGGGAGCCGGACCCTCAGGAACAACAGGTGAAGCACTTGGTGGGGAATTGGACCTTTTCAAGCCCCCTCCTTCTATGAACCTGACTGACGAACGATCCCCTACAACAGACAGTGAAGCAACCAAAGACGATAAATACTAGAGTGGTATAGTTTAGATATAATACTAATGTAAAACAGGTAATGAAGTCATGTTGTACATTTGAGTCTGTATCATTACATCTTGGTAATGTAAAACTATGGTATATGTCAGCATGTTATATTTTTCCCAAATATTTCTTTGCTTCAGATGCCATCAAGGACTCGTGCACATGACAGTGCTGGTACTTCCCGTGGTCAGGATGACACGCCCAATCCACCGTCGGTACCGCCAACGTTGGCTGAGGCTATCGCTGCCATGGTCAATGCGACCGCCGACAACACCAGCTTTCTACGTGAAATGGCGGGAAATCAATTTCAGCAACAAGGCGGAAGGGCTTATCCGTAGGGACCCCGTGAAACTTTATACCTGGATTTCTCGGAAACCCGTCCCCCACTCTTTGTTAAAGCCGAAGACCCTCTAGAAGCTGACGAATGGGTACGGGTTATAGAGCAGAAATTTGGACTCATCCGCTGCACTGAAACCCAAAAGCCGTTGTTCGCGGCTCAACAGCTAAGAGGCCCTGCCAGTACTTGGTGGGGAAATTATGTGGCCATTCAGCCTGCCGGACATCAGGTCACATGGGACGAATTTAAATTAGCGTTTCATGAGCACTATATTCCAGACGGAGTGCTGCACATGAAACAGGAGGAATTCATGTGACTCAATCAAGGAGGAGATACTGTCATGCAGTATCTCAACAAATTCAATCATTTGTCCCAGTATGCAATTGATCAGGTAAATACTGACCTAAAAAAGAAGAATTGCTTCATGAGAGGCCTCAATGACTGGTTTCAAAGAAAAATGGCCACCTGCCTACATCTCTCCTACAGCAGGGCTGTCAGCACAGTGCTGGCAGTAGAAGCTAAGCATATAGGCCCAGGAAAATCGAAGGGAATTGGAGGTGACAGGTCCAGACAAGGGCCTGAAAAGCGACAAAGGTTGGTAATCCAACCTTTCAATCAAAACTGTTCTTCACCTTGTCCACCCTCGTACCCCTTCAAACAACCTGTCTTCATCCGCCCTGCCACTGCCCCCACTTCAACAAGTCAGTCGAGTGCCCCTGGTGCTCGTTTCCCCCCCCTACCTAGTTCTTCAACCGACTGCTTCAATTGTGGGAAGTCTGGAGATTTTTTCAAAGACTGCCATATCCGAGGCAAAACAAATCCAACAATCAGCAGAACTCAGGGAGTTCAAATCAAGGCAAGGGAAACACGACAAATAAGGCAGCGGGCAAGAATATAAAGAAGACTGGGCGAATATACTACACACAAGTGGCCACTACACCGGAGGGAGAGCCAGTTATGATGGGTACGTTTCTTGTGGCCAATCACCCAGCAGTCATTCTCTTTGATTCTGGTGCTTCGCATACATTCATAAGCAAGAAATTTGTGGAGAGATATTGCATTCCTTGCATTGAATCAAGGGAAGGGTTTATTATTCATTTGCCTGGGGGACAAATATTCACTAAAGAAGTGGCTTTCCATGTGCCCGTAACATTGGCTGGACGGGACTTTCCTACCAACATGATTGTTCTGAAAGGCCAAGATATAGATGTAATTCTGGGCATGAATTGGTTAGCCCAGCACAAAGCTATCCTCAACACTGATATGAGAACCATTAGGTTGAGCTATGGCCATGAAGAGGTTCTTTTGTCCATCCCTATAGCTATTCCAGCTAAACCATTTGGCAGAGTCTATGAAGCTATCATCCCGGAAATCCAAGATATTCCGGTAGTATGTGAGTTTCTGGACGTCTTTCCTGAAGATCTGTCTGGATTACCTCCAGAAAGAGATGTAGAGTTTGTGATTGAATTGAAGCCCGGTACGGCCTCAATTTCTAGAAGGTCATACCGAATGCCTCCAAATGAGTTGGCAGAGCTCAAGACTCAATTACAAGATCTACTGGAGAAGGGATTCATCCGACCTAGTTCGTCACCTTGGGGATGTCCCGCAATCTTTGTCAAGAAGAAAGATCAAACGCTTCGGATGTGCGTGGACTATAGGCCCCTTAATGAGGTCATAATCAAGAACAAGTACTCTCTTCCCCGGATTGATATATTATTCGATCAACTTACTGGAGCTCGGGTATTCTCTAAAATTGACCTCAGGTCGGGCTACCATCAGATCTATATTTGACCCAAAGATATACCCAAGACCGCGTTTACTATGCGGTACGGATTATTCGAATATTTGGTGATGTCTTTCGGATTAACGAATGCTCCTGCCCACTTACATATCTGATGAACTCGGTATTTATGCCCGAGTTGGACAAATTTGTGGTGGTCTTCATTGATGATATCTTGATTTATTCCAAGAATGAAGAGGAGCATGCTCAGCATCTACGGATCGAATTAACGCGCTTAAGGGAGCATCAACTATATGCTAAATTTAGCAAGTGCACGTTTTGGCTAGAGGAAATCCAATTTTTGGGACATGTACTCTCTACAAATGGGATTGCGGTTGATCCCAGCAAGGTCAAGGATATTTTAGAGTGGAAACCACCAACCACTATACATCAAGTTCGAAGTTTCCTTAGACTGGCTGGCTATTACCGCCGATTTATCCCGGATTTCTCTAAACTTGTGAAGCCAATCACAAGTCTATTGAAGAACGATACAAAATTCAACTAGTCCTCAAGATGCAATGAAGCCTTCGAGCAGCTGAAGGTATTATTGACCACTGCTCCGGTATTAGCTTAACCGGACATTGAAAAGCCTTTTGATGTGTATTGTGAGGCATCAGAAAGTGGTCTCGGATGTGTCTTAATGCAAGGGGCCGAGTTATAGCATATGCTTCAAGACAGTTGCGCCGGCATGAGGAACATTATCCAACTCATAACTTAGAATAAGCTGCTGTAGTTCATGCCCTTAAAATATGGCGTCATTATATGCTGGGAAATATCTGCCATATATATACAGATCATAAAAGCTTGAAGTACATTTTTACCCAGTCAGAACTAAATATGAGGCAGAGGAGATGGCTTGAGCTGATTAAGGATTATGAATTGGAAATTCACTATCACCCAGGCAAGGCCAACGTGGTGGCAGATGCACTAAGTCGCAAGACTTCCTATTATTGTCTTACGATGAAGACTTCTGATATCACATTATGCCAAGAAATGGAGAAGTTAAACCTAGGAATGATTCAACATGGAACATTAAATCAATTTAAGCTTGAGTCAGTCCAGCTGGGTATTAATAGATTTAGATCGCTGTTACTTCTCGGACATGAAGACTTGGTCACTGCCCTACACGTAGCATTCCAGTGAACAAGAAGGGTTGGTAACGAGATGGCTAGTATAGACCAAGTGCTTGAACTAGGGTAGAAAGAACTCTAGATTCAGGTAATGACTTAACTTGCTAATAAAACTGGATTTTAAGGATCCACTATTAGTAAGCATTTCTGCAAACAGAGTTTTGATTCTTGTTCAAAGCCTTACCTTGACTCCCTCAAGCCAGCATATCTTGAGAGTCTTTTATTTTGACGGGTAGGACTTGCGAAAGTACACTTCGTACTCAGGGTTTTTGAACCCATGTTGTTGTAGGTGATTAAGCAGCAAACTTTTGTTGCTTTTGTTCTAAGGTGGTGCTAAAGGAAGAAACTCAAGAATGAAGCCTCGGGAGGATGTTGTCCTCCTTTTAAAAAAACACTTTACTGTTAAACGGGAGGGGTTTTGCCTCTCGGGTTTGTAATAATATTACTTATGCACTCCTATATGACTGGTCTATAATAATAATACTCTCTCTATATTTTAATGTAAAATAAGTTACTGTAATTGCTTCCGCTTATTTGTTCCTCCGATGTGTTGTAATATCTGCGTGACGGGTGAAACGTTCTTGGGAAAGGCAAGGAATACATATACCGAACTTATCAAGTAATTAGAAGCATCTACAGGGTTGCCCAAGGTCCGCTGGACAAGGACAACTGTAGGTGGGCCTAATGACTTGGGAGGTTCCGTCACACTATGACCTCACTATTAGAGAAGGGAAAGGAGTTTAATTGGTCTCATGAATGTCAAGATAGTTTCAATCAATTGAAGTTAAGATTGATGTCACCCCAGTATTGATTATGCCAGATCTATAGAAGGGATTTGATATATATTGTGATGTGTGCCGCCAGGGATTGGGATGTGTTCTTATGCAAGAAGGACATGTCATCGCCTACGCGTCTCGCCAGTTGCGAAAACATGAGTTGAACTATCCCACTCATGACTTAGAACTGGAAGCCGTAGTGCATGCTCTTAAGATTTGGAGGAACTATATAATGGGAACTAAGTGCCAAGTCTACACTGATCATAAGAGCTTAAAATATATCTTCACTCAGAAAGATCTCAACCTTAGGCAATGTCGTTGGTTGGAGCTCATCAAGGATTACGACTTGGAGATTCACTGCCACCAGGGCAAGGCGAATCGGGTCGTAGATGCCTTGAGTCGGAAGGAGCATGTTCACGCAGCTATTGTTGCCCAGTTACCTGATGAGTTAGTAGAAGATTTTAGAAGACTCAACCTAGGGATAGTTGCACATACTGAAGGGATCACTATCAAAGTGGAACCTACCTTAGAGTAAGAAATCTGCAGAGGTCAGATCGGTGATGCTAAAATTCAAGAAATCAAAGATCTAATGGCTGAAGGTAGAAGTACAGACTTCATGGAGGATGAGCAAGGCACAATATGGTTCAAGATCCGGATATGTGTTCCTAAGATTGAAAGCCTCCGTGAGACTATACTGAAGGAAGCCCATGACTCTCATTATTCTATTCATCCTGGCAGCACTTAGATGTATCATGAAACAAAAGTACTGGTGGTATGGGCTGAAAAGAGATGTAGCTACACATGTGGTCGTGTGTGATGTATGTCAAAGAGTTAAAGCTGAACATCAAAGACCAGTTGGACTACTACACCCATTAAAAGTACCCGAATGGAAGTGGGAAGAAATTGGTATGGATTTCATTACCGGGTTGCCTCGCACCCCGAAGGGTTACGATTCTATATGGGTGATCGTGGACAGACTGAGCAAAGTGGCTCACTTCATTCCTGTCAAGACCACTTACAAGGGTTCTCAGTTGCAGAGTTATACATGGCTTGAATTGTGTGCTTACACAGTGTACCGAAGAAGATTGTTTCTCATCGAGGATCACGTATTACCTCAAGATTTTGGAAGAGCCTTCATGAGAACATGGATACGAAATTGAACTTTAGTTCGACCTATCATCCTCAAATGAATGGCCAGACTAAGAGAACTAACCAAGTACTTGAGTATATGTTAAGAGCTTGTGCCCTTAAGCATGGAGGCAGTTGGGACAAGAGTCTACCATATGCTGAGTTCTCTTATAATAATAGTTACCAGGCCAGTTTGAAGATGTCACCATTTGAAGCTTTATATGGTAGAAAGTGCAGAACTCCTCTCTATTGGGATCAGACTGGTGAAAGATAGTTCTTTGGGCCTGAAATTATACAAGAGGCAGAAGAACAAGTTCACATAATCTAGGAGAACTTGTGGGTAGCACAGACTCGGCAGAAGAGTTATGCTGATAATCAGAGAAGACCACTGGAATTTGAGGAGGGTGACCACATGTATCTCAAGGTATCACAAATTCGTGGAATGAGGAGATTCAAAGTTAAGGGCAGGTTATACCCTTGCTTTATTGGACCCTTCAGAATCTTTAGGCAAGTTGGGGAGATGGCCTGCCAGCTTGTAACACCCCGTCCAATCCCTGGACCGGCGGTACTTACTCCTGACAGCTCTCTAGGATCATATATCGTCCACACAGACCAACACGAGCCTTTTGTGCGCATTTTGTCCTCACTCATGCGCACTCGAGAAAACTTACCGGTCGGTCACCCATCCCAAATTGCTCCAAGCCAAGCACACTTAACTTGGAGGTTCTTTCGAGATAGGCTACCAAAAAAGAAGATGCACCTTGTTGATATGATTACTCTATTAATTCTATTAAGCCTTGGGCCAGGATATCCCATCCTAGGGGCCAGGATATCACAATCCACCCCCATTAGAAGACCGGCGTCCTCATGGGTCAACCCCAATCCAGGAACCTCCCCTCTTAGCCACGTCTGTGTGTCTAGTGTCGTCATATGCCATGCCATGTGACCACTCTGGGCCCACATGCGCCATGCGCCATATACCCAAACTCCCTAGCCCACACACGCCCGTGAAACCTCGAGGGTCAGTTCTGATACCACTTGTAACACCCTGTCCAATCCCTGCACCGACGGTACTTACTCCTGACAGCTCTCTAGGATCATATATCGTCCCCACAGACCAACACGAGTCTTTTGTGTGCACTTTGTCCTCACTCATGCGCACTCGAGAAAACTTCCCGGTCGGTCACCCATCCCAAATTGCTCGAAGCTGAGCACGCTTAACTTGGAGATTCTTTCGAGATAGGTTTCCGAAAAAGAAGATACACCTTATTGATATGATTACTCTATTAATTCTATTAAGCCTTGGGCCAGAATATCCCATCCCAGGGGCCAGGATATCACAATCCACCCCCTTAGAAGATCGACATCCTCGTCGGTCAACCCCAATCCAAGAACCTCCCCTCTTAGCCACTTCTGTATGTCTAGTGTCGTCATATGCCATGCCATGTGACCACTCTGGGCCCACATGCGCCATGCGCCATATACCCGAACCCCCTAGCCCACACACGCACGTGAAACCTCGAGGGTCGGTTCTAATACCACTTGTAACACCCCGTCCAATCCCTGTACCGGTGGTACTTACTCCTGACAGCTCTCTAGGATCATATATCGTCCCCACAGACCAACACGAGTCTTTTGTGTGCACTTTGTCCTCACTCATGCGCACTCAAGAAAACTTCCCGGTCGGTCACCCATCCCAAATTGCTCCAAGCCAAGCACGCTTAACTTGGAGGTTCTTTTGAGATAGGCTTCCAAAAAAGAAGATGCACCTTGTTGATATGATTACTCTATAAATTCTATTAAGCCTTGGGCCAGGATATCCCATCCCAGGGGCCAGGATATCACACAGCTTGAGCTACTAGATCATTTGTCTTATGTACATGATGTATTCCACATATCCCAACTCAAGAAGTGCCTCCGTGTTCCCGAGGAACAATTACCAAAGGAAGAACTTAGTGTGCAAGGTGATCTAACTTACACGGAGTATCCTATCAAGATCATTGACACTTTGACTTGGGTTACAAGAAATAAAGTGTTAAAAAAGTGCAAAGTGCAATGGAGTCATCCTGGAGAAGATGAAGCTACTTGGGAAAGAGAAGAAGAGCACGGTGAAAACTGAGTGGATTGTGGTGGCGGCGGCGAACTCCCTCCCTGATGGCGAGGTCGACCTTGGGTGGTCAAAGTGGCGCGGAAATTCAGTACGTGGGCAGGGAGGAAACGCAGTGGAGAGCGCAGGGGGGGAGTCTTATCCCACGACGCGGCGGACTCGGCCAGCCGTTCCTCAAATCACGCATGGCGGTGGAGATCTCAGTCTTGGCCGTTGCGGAGGTGCAGGATGACACGCGGGTCCCAACAGCAACGGCGTGCACGAGGTGAATGCGACTGACAGACGAGGTCCCATATTCCAGTGAAACAGATCTGCTCAACGTGTGGATGGCCACTGACTGGCATGGCCCGCCTGTCGGCGCACGTCAGTGGCTGGGCTATACAGGGCAACTGGTTAACTGGGCTGAGACCAAGAGTTTGAGCCCACACGCCATTTTCCCTTTTCTTTTTCTTTATTCTTTTCTATCTTTCCAAATTCAATTTGAATTCAATTTAAATTCAAACCTTGCGCCAATTTTATCCTCAATTTATATTGTGGCCTTAAAAGTACTAATTTTGGAAATATATGAATTTTCTTTATATTTTATATACTCTCTTTTGCAAATTCTCAAATTAGGTCTTAAACCCAAATGTGGACATTAATATATTTATTTATATGGTTATTTTCTCTATTTTGTGTAACCTTTTCCTTCTCCTTTTTTCCAAATTTAGGCTTAGAATTTAAATTCATGTTTGAACTTTGGATTCACAATTCTCTCTTGAATATACTTTTGCACTTTGAAATCTTATTTATTTATTAGTTATTCTTCTTCCCACTATTTCATTCTAGCAATGGTAGATGACTTCAATATAATTCCCTTCCTCTTTTCTTTTTGAAGTTAAACATTCAAAGGCATGAGAAATCCAAGAAGGTTTCGAAAATTCTAAAATCTCTATCATAGATATTCTTATTTCTTTGTTTTATTATTTTATCTTTTTTTTCTATTAATTTTGGGCTTTACATGATATAACCGGTCCAGATTATCACGAGAGGCTACAAGTGCTCGTTTCTCCTCCTACGAACAAGAATCAACATTCAACACCCAGTCAGCAATAAGCATGGCAAAGTCAACCAAGGGTGTTTACCTCATGTGCCATCATTTCCGAGTCAAGCTGAGCATTGAGGGAAGAGTTCAAAGAGTGCGTGCCATCTAAAGAAGTAGAAACTCGGGCCAAGTCAGCTTGACCTTGAGAATACTTCTCCTCAAGGTCAGAGCACCGTTGGGTTAAGTCGGCTTGACTTCGAAGATATTTCTCAAGTTCAGAGCACCGCCGGGCCATATTCGATAATGCAGCTGAAAGGGGATGCATGATTAAAAACAACTTGATCGATAAAAACAACTAAGGAAGAAGCGAGGCCACTAACCAGCGTTCGATGCCTTCAAGTCAGCAATCTATTTCTGAAGCAGCAATGGGTTCCACTGCATTAGAGACAGAGCTCCTTCTGGGACAGTGGCACTGCACGACCTCAGCTAGGCAGACATTCCATCAACCAAAGCCTGTGGTCGAAGACAGATAAGCATAAGAAAGATAATTTACTAATATGAACAATAAAAGGCAAGTAATTAATTCACCTGAAGATTGGAAAGGAACGATGGTAGACCCAAGGCAGGGGGAGCTATGTCATGGCTTGACGGGGGAAGATCAGTAGGAACAATTTGAAGGGCATTGTCAGGGGTGATCTCAGCCCCACCAGCAGATAACAGACTTCTTGCATCTAGCTCGCTGACCTCTAAGGCGACTTGTTTATTCAAAGCTGTAGAAGCATGCATCGCCGTCGCCCCATCGGACTGAGGTGGAGACGACCCAACATGGACGTCCATGGAGGTGTGGGAAGGAGAGCCCACCTGAACACCCTCAGGGGCTGGGTTGCAGCTTGCGCTACACTTAACACCCTCGGGGGCTGGGTTGCAGCTTGCGCTACCCACCAGAGCCGGATCACTACCGGCAACACCCTTGGGGCTGGGTAACTGCCAGCACCACCCTCGGGGGCTGGGTCTTCTGCAGTAGCCACCTCTAAGGATGAGGGCTCCTCTGTCACCTCCATGGGAGTCGGGCGACTCGGACCAGCGTCTTGGCATTGAAGACTGCCCTCCAAAGTCGACGATGCACGAGACACTGCTTGGGATACCTCTAGTCCAACGTCTGGAACCTCTGAACAAACAGCCATCATGTCATCAGCAGTTGGCTCTGACAGCATAACCTTCAGGGACGACTTCCTCAAGGGCCTGATCAAAATCTAATATTGACAGTCCCTGAAGATTGACAAGAGCTGACAGAGCTGGAGAAGGAATATCACTCCCCCCTCACTACCTCTGTAATGTCGGTTGTTCTTACGGATCAGCGGGACTTCTTCCTTTTCTTCTTCATCATCTTCATCAAATATACAGACAACAACTTGTGCATGATCACAACCCTTGGCATCAACCTCAGGAAGGACCTCTGCTGGCACTTCATCACGAACCGGAGCAGAAGGACTAGCACCCTGGTCCAAGCATGACAGTCGTCGAATCCGCCTCTTTTTCTTCTTTCCTCAACAGGTGCAGTCGGGTGGCTAACTCGGCGTGGACGCTTTGGGCAGCACCTTCCATCTTCCGAATCTCCACCGCTTTGCCAAGCTCTTGTCTAGCCGTGATAGCCATCGGCTCGGCATGGGTCGAGTCAGATGATTCCCCAGCCAACATACTAATCACAACATCTATCTATGCATCATCTGTGCTAGCTGGCATCTCAAAGTGAGTCTGCCTCTCATCATCTAGAAGACTCCGAAGAGGGGCAATCAGAGCCTCCATGTCCTCGGGAGAGGGTCGCACTCTAAGATCTAGGCTACCATCACTAGCAGGAGGGTTGCACACAAATTCAGAAAATGACCTATGTGGTGGCAGATTCCAAGCAGAATAGGCAACAAGAGCACCAACATTTGACACTATGCCCCTCAGAATCATATCTAGTCGGCTCACCAGATCTTCAGTGGGGATTCTCTTGTTTGTGACCCGGGTAGAGTCATTGATGCCACTATACAGATAAGCCGGGTACGCCCTGTCCTTCAAAGGCTGGATATTCTTGAAGATGAAATCAGCGACCACAACTTCAGCAGTCAGGCCTCTGTCTTTCAACATGCAGATCTCGGCAAGCAGTACTTTTGCCTCCGTTATCTCCGAAGGGGTCGGAGATTCTACCCAGCTTGGAGTACGGACGTCTGGCTGCCTCCCCGACCGAGGGGGAAGGGACTTGCAGTGGTTCTCCACAATGAACCACTCGAGGCGCCACCCCTCGATGCTATCCTTGAGGGGGATGTCGAGGTACTCTGTTTTCCTCTCGCGACGCAGCTCTAGACTTGCACCGCCAACGAGCTGGTGCTGTCCCCTAGCCATCCCGGGCCGACAATGATACAGATACTTCTAGAGGCCGAAATGGGGGAGAATCCTGAGATAGGCCTCACACAGATGAATAAAAATGGAAACTTGCAAGATAGAATTAGGGTTCAAGTGGGTCAAGTTTAGATCGTAGAAATCAAGGAGGCCATGGAAGAAGGGAGAAACGGGAAGAGCAAGGCCGCGGATAAGAAAAGGAATATAGACGGACTCATGGGTGTCCTCCGTCGGAATAGTGACCCCGCGACAAATCCGCCAAGAGCAGAGTTCTTTTGGAGGTAAAACCCCAACATCGACAAGATGAAGAAGATCAGATTCTGAAATAACAGACATATGGTTACCCGCGAATGGCAACTGACTATTGGGGTCGATGGGCAGAATGATAGCCACGACGGAGCTCTGCCTCTTCCGTTTTGGCGCCATCGCAATCTTGCCGGCGGAATCTCAGGTAAACAGAGGAGTGGTTCGAGGCGGAAATGTGAAGTTAGGGCTCAGAAATCAAAAGCACACGTCAACACGAGTATAAATGGGGTTTTCCCGGGTTGGGCGCTATTTCTAAAAAGTGTCGAGTCATCACTCGGGAAAACGAAATTTCAGACATAACTCAGTGGTTACCTCTAAAACGCCGACAGTGTCAAGCGCCACTCGACGGTTACCTCTAAAACACCGATAGAGTCATGTACGACTCGGTGGTTACCTCTAAAACGTCGGTGTCATCTGCTATCGCTCGGCGGTTACCTCTCAAATGCCGGTGTCATCAGTTATCGCTCGGCGGTTATTTCTAAAAACGCCGGCAGCATTAGGCGCAAAGACGAACTATCAAGCGATTATAAAGAAAGAGCAGCGGAAAAGCAAAAGTTCGCTCGGAGCAACTGAAGTTTCTTCATTAAATAGTGAAAAGGGTTTTCACAAACTCAAAGACTGACCCATTATGAGTCAGCCTTTTTTCCCTTTTTACTACATTGCATTACCACATTACTCACACTACACTATACTACTAACTACTACTAATTTATTCCACTACTACTACTGCTACTACTAATTATCTATACTAATATTTAAGCCAGTGGCGCTTTGCCACTGGCCTTGCTGCTGCCGCTGCCGCCCTTGCCGTCGTCGTCGCTCCTGCCGCCGCCCTTACCGTCGTCATTGCCGCCGTCGTCGCTGCCACCTTCACCACTGTCATCGCCTTTGTCGTCGCCGTCGCCGTCGCCGTCGCTCCCTTCCTCAGACGAGCCGGAAGAGTTCTCTTCGTCCGAGGAGACCTCCGACTCATCCGAGCCCTCGAGCCCGGCGTGCTCGACGGACTGGATGTACGTCCACACCTCGACGGCTATCCCCTAGGAATCGTCCTAGTCGTTGGACGACGCTGGGGGGAAGCATAGACCGGCGACCCCTCGGACTCGGAGGAAAACTCCTCCTCCGAGTACTTGGAGTCACCGAAGTCCTCCGAGGGAGAACTTAGCTCACGATTCCGCTTGTTGCCGATGTGACACGGCGAACCCCGACCTTTCTTGTCCTTGCCCATGATTAGATGGAAGAGAAGAGGGAGTTGGAAAAGAAGCAACAGATGATAGGAGGATGTGTGAAGAGAACAACGGTGCAAGCAGGCTATTTATAGGGGTCGGAGGCAACGATTCATCTCCTACCACGCTCACCGAACAGTCGCAAGTATTCAATAAGCAATTCAAACCGCCTGAAAGCAAGTCAGGCAGCAGACGCCGCTTCGCGTAACACGACACCATTTGGACTAAGGTCAACTGCTCGGGCGATATGATTACGCCCTGGGGTCACATCAAGTTACTACTCTAGGAAAGTGTGCTAAACGCTCTGCGTACCAAGACGTCCCTTGGTCACACACATTGGCGGGGGATGGCCAGGAATTTTCAATAGATTTTCTGAACAAGTCACATCCATACAGTATACACAACGAATGTATTGCGACAGAAGGAAGATATCGATAGAGATCAAAGGAAAGCCAAATATAGCTACTGAACTGCAAGTCTAGTCAGCAGAAGCATTGAAGCACAAAACGAAGTGAAGACCAGCCAAGAGCCATCTACCAGACATCCAATCTGTCACCGATCAAAATAAATTTCAAACCTAACAAGGCATGGGCAGACCGTGTTGTTTGAATTTTCAAAAGCACAAGATGAAGATAAAATGCTGATTTCTAAAGCATAAAGATAAAATGCTGATTTCTAAAAGCATGAGACAAAGATAAAATGTTGATTTCTAAAGCATAAGATAAAGATAAAATGCTGATCTCTAAAGCATAAGATGAAGATCTTTGAGTGGATTATTTTCAACAACCCACTCAAAGCTCGGGGGCTACACCCATTTGGTGCACCTCCGGTGCGCCCAATAAATCCTTAGCTCCAAAAGACATAATGCTGATCTCTAAAGCATAGGTTGATGACAGACCGCCAATTTCTGAGGCATGAGATGAAGATCGTTGAATGTACCAAAGGAAGACAACAGAAGATTTTTTTTACCGACTCACTCAGAGTTCAGAAGCAATGTTCAATAGGTGCACCTTCAGAGCGACCATCACCAAAAAATGAAAATCGTCTACCGTAAGCTGGACCTAGAATCTTTTTGCTGATTATTACAAAATCAACTTAAAGATTGGGGGCTTGTGGGGGATAGATATCCCTCCGGTCCACTAGAAGGCAAGAAGGCCTCACAAAAGGCTTTGGGCCTGTTGACTCGCGGGGCCATCCCTTCGTGGGCCAGGGGAGAACTGCTTGTAGAATGGGCCGACGCAGGGAATGAGCAAACTCGGGCCCAGGTGGCTCGTTGGATTTAAACGTTATCCACAGCCTTGATCCGATTCTCCAGCGCGACACCCCTGGACATCAGAACCAAATGAGGATAAGTCGGCAAGATTGTAGGAAGATAAGATCAGTTGGTTCACTATTACTTAGGTACACATCGTTATCATACACACATGTAATACCCCACCGTTGGATATATAAGGCCTAGGGGGTACCCCATCATTTCCAAGTCATCCATCGACCATCTACTTAGCTCACTAGCTTTCTCCATACTGGAGATTCCCCTTGTAACCCACCACATAAAGATCCACACCAGGAAGTAGGGCATTACGCATCTCAAAGCGGCCCGAACCTGTAGAAAATCGTCTACCGTCTCTCGTGCGTCTCGCACGAACCATTGAGTTACAGTCAACAACACCGTCCTACCCAAAAGCACCTTGAGGGGTAACCTCGGGTGCGTGTTTAGGCTCCAAACACCGACAAACGCGGCTTACAGGTGGTGGGAGAGGTCCGGTGGAGGGTTGGGCGAGGTCCGGGTGTCCCTGGCGGTCACGTCGAGGGGCGGATCGCCGGCGGTGGTGGCCGGAGTAGGGTTGGCCACGTGCGCAGGCAGTCAGGCTCATCGGCGGCGCGTGCTCCGGCCTTCTCACGGTGGTAGGACTCAATCAAAGTGCTCGGGGAGCTTCACGGGAGGTCAGCGGTGTCGTAGGTGCAAGAAATTGAAAGGTGGCTCACCGTGCAGCTCAGTCTACGCGCGACGGCAGTCAGATGAAGTCCGGTGATGGCAATCCGGCACCTCAGGCGAAGTGGTGTTCGTTCTGAGGGTTCGGGAAACTTTTACGGAGCTCTAGGGAGGCTAGCCGAGGGGTCAGATTGGACGAAGGTTGGCTAGAGTAGCCGGTCCACGGTGGTCGGGCTCGGGCGGCTGCTGGCACACCGTGCGCAGAGGGAACTCCGGCGATCTCGTGCTCGGGCGGGGCTGAGAGCGAGCGGGGGAGTACGGTCATGGCCTCGGTCTATTTTATAGGCGCGGGCGTGGGCGCGGGGTCGGGCGTTTTCTTCTGCCCTAGTTCAAGTGCTTGCTGAGCAGCCAAACGTGCGAATCTCGCCAAAAATCTTGTGTAAGGTCTCTTCTCTGTCCCTAGGGCTATCTAGTTTGTGTGAGTTCCAAGTGAAGATCTGGTTTGGTTTGTGAGATATGGTGGCGCCAAGTCAGGTCTGTCGGCACTGTTCAACCTGAGATAAAACACATGTCAAACCATGTCAAATGGTTTTGGCTTGGGTTCAAATTTTTCCAGGGCGTGCCTTGGGTAATTGGGCGCCCTTTTGTCAATTGGACCATGTTGATTTGGCATCTGCAACTAAGTGAACACACGGGGTCTTTAGAAGAGGGCTGAAATTTGACTTAGAGAAAAAGAGGTTGTTCTAGAGTGATTTCCACTTGGGTGATTAGTTTGAGGTTTTTGTGGGACCTTTTTGGAATAACTTCCTTACTATTTATTGTAGGTATTTAAATGTGCTACAACTTTTGTAAAAGGTTTAAGTCATGATTTTGTAATTTACATAGTTCTCCCACTAATCCACTCTTGGGGCTCTAATGGCTCAAGGGGGGTCTAGGGTTTTGAACGTTTTTCCCAATTGGGGGTGCATAAAAAGGCTAGGATATTCCTTCTAGTATGATCAACACTTGATTAAGATGTTGTTTCTAAATTTTGGTGCTTTATTCCCAAACTAAATCACATGTGATAATAGGTCACAGGTGAATGTGTTGATCTAGGGCCTTGAGTAACACCTCGGGTGTTACACCAATCACAGGTGGCTCAAGCTCTAAACCAGCCAACAAGAAGCAGAAGAAAGAAGCACAGAGAAGGGTACAACATGTTGCAGTGCAAGGACCCTTCATCAAATCCAAATGGTTTCACATACCAATCACCTTCTCCCAAGAGGATCTTCAGCTCAAGGATTATCCCCACAACGATGCAATGGTTATATCTTGTGTCATCAAGGGATTTCTGGTCCACAATGTCCTGGTAGATACAGGCAGTGCAGCGGATATCATTTTCACGAAGGCTTTCAAACAAATGCAAGAGCCGAATGACAAGATACATGATGCAACACATCCTCTCTGTGGTTTCGGAGGAAGACAGATTGTGGCACTCGGCAAGATAACCATGCCAGTCACCTTCGACTATGTTCACAACACAAGGACAGAGCAGGTTGTCTTCGACATTGTTGATATGGAGTATCCATACAATGCAATCATTGGTCGAGGGACGCTCAATGCCTTCGAAGCAATACTCCACCCAGCATATCTTTGCATGAAGATACCTTCGGAACAAGGGCCCATGGTTGTACATGGGAGTGAAAAAGCTGCCAGGAGAGCCGAAGGAAGTTGGACAGATTCGAAGGCCATCCATAATATAGATGAAGCCGAAGCTTACCAGCAATATAAGCATAAAAGAGAAAAGGCTGCTTCGGTAGATTAACCAAAGCCTATGCTTTTGTGTGAAGATATAACTGAGCAAAAAATGTTGTTGGAATCTGAACTATTTGATGAACAAGAGAAGACCTTGCTAAGATTTTTGTTTAACAACAAAGATGTTTTTGCTTGGACAACTAATGATCTCTGTGGTGTCAATAGAGACATTATTGAGCACTCACTCAATGTGGACCCGTCCTTCAGACCAATAAAGCAGAGGCATCGGAAAATGTCCGATGATAAAGCCGAAGGTGCACGAAATGAAGTAAAAGACTTCTAAGTGCCGGCGTTATCAGAGAAGTAACATACCCAGAGTGGCTGGCCAACACCGTCATGGTAAAGAAAGCAAATGGAAAATGGAGAATGTGTATTGACTTTACGGATCTCAACAAGGCATGTCCGAAGGATGAATTCCCACTACCAAGAATAGATTCCCTTGTGGATGCAGCATCTACTTCGGAACTTATGAGCTTATTGGATT
Organism: Zea mays; assembly: GCF_902167145.1. Taxonomy (NCBI): domain Eukaryota; kingdom Viridiplantae; phylum Streptophyta; class Magnoliopsida; order Poales; family Poaceae; genus Zea; species Zea mays. The sequence goes on from NC_050096.1 coordinate 117,409,287, forward strand.
GCTACTCAGGCTATCATCAAATCTGGATGAAAAGGGACGATGAGCCGAAGACAAACTTTATAACTCCTAATGGAACCTATTGTTATCTTCGGATGCCTGAGGGGCTCAAAAATGCTGGAGGAAGCTTCAGCAGAATGACTGCCAAAGTTCTTCACTCCTAGATTGGTAAAAATGTGCTAACTTATGTCGACGATATCATAGTGAAAAGCACGAAACAAGACAACCATGTTGCTGATTTGCAAGAGACATTTGCCAATTTCAGATAGGCTGGTCTTAAGTTCAATCCAAAAAAATGTGTCTTTGGAGTGAAGAAGGGCAAGTTTCTTGGCTGCCTGGTATTGACAAAGGGTATTGAAGCTAACCCAAGCAAAATTGAAGCTATCCTTCAGATGGAACCGCCAAATTCGAGAAAGGGGGCTCAGAGGTTAGCAGGAAGGCTGACATCATTGAACAGGTTTATTTCAAGATCAGCAGAGAGGAACCTACCTTTCTTTGAAGTATTGAAATAAGTCGAAGTCTTCCAATGGGGTCCAGCTCAGCAAAAAGCCTTCGAAGAGCTGAAGCAGTATTTGATAGATCTAACAACTCTAACCCCACCTTCGTCAGAAACCCCATTACTTCTATATGTGGCTGCTTCCCATGCCATGGTTAGTGTGGTGCTTGTACAAGAGAAACAAGATGGCCAAGTAAAGAAGCAAGCACTGATATACTTCGTCTCTGAAGTACTCAGTCCATAAAAAAAGAATTACACAGAGTTGGAGAAGGTATTGTATGCTGTATTAATGGCCTCCAGGAAGCTTCGGCACTACTTCCAAGCATACCACATAATAGTGCCTTCATCACAACCCCTGAAGGATATAATGAGGAACAAAAAAGCTATAGGAAGAGTCGGAAAATGGGCTGCTGAACTCAACGAATTTACCACTGATTATGTTCATAGATCTTTGATTCAGTCTCAGGCGTTAGCAGACTTCATTACTGATTGGATGCCAGGGGCTCGGGATGAAGAAAGAATAAACGATGATGAAGCTTGGACGGTATTTTGTGATGGGTCTTGGGGACCTTCGGCGCAGGGGCAGCTGCCGTTCTAGTTGCACCATCCAAAGTCAGAACCTACTATGCAGTAAAATTAGACTTCAACTGTACAAAGAATATTGCAGAGTACGAAGCTCTTCTCTTGGGGCTTTGGAAACTTAAGGCAATGGGTATAAGAAGGGCAATCCTCAAGACTTATTCACAAGTTATCTCGAGTCATGTGGACAAGAGCAGTAAGGCAAGATACCCAAAGCTTGAAAAGTACCTAGATGCAGTTTGAAGGTTAGAAGCATCTTTTGAAGGATTCTCTGTAAAGAATATTCCAAGGGGAGAAAATGAACATACAGACTTATTAGCCAAATCAGCAGCACAGGGGCTCCCACTACCTTCGAAAGTATTTTTTGAAACAATAAAAGCACCTTTAGTCGAGCTCATGGAAAGAGCGGTGCTCATAATTTCACCAGTACATAGTGAAGATTGGAGGACTGAGATTGTATCTTTCCTCCAGGGCAACTGTCTTTCAGATGATGAAGTTTATAATAAAAGAATGGAAGCAAGGACAAGACAATAAGTAATAATAGAAGGGGAATTATATAAGCATGGAGTTTGCTCTCCATTGCTCAAGTGCTTGTCTAGAACCGAAGGATAAGAATTAATGAAGGAGATACATGCAGGATTATGTAGGGCCCACGTCGAGTCTAGGCCTTTGCTACGGAAGGTTTTCAGACAAGGTTTTTACTGACCAAAGGCAGCTTCGGATGTAGCATATTTAGTTCAAATATGTGAAAATTGCCAAAAGTGTGCCAGAGACCAGAAGCAACCTTCGTCTTTAACCCAACTAATACAGCCAACCTGGCCATTGCAAAGATGGAGCCTGGATTTGTTAGGTCCACTCCCACCAGCACTAGGCAACTTGAAGTATGTTGTAGTGGCAGTAGAATATTTTTCTAAGTGGATTGAGGAAAATCCCTTGGCTATAATAACTTCAGCCACGGTCCAAAAATTCTTCTGGCAGAATATTGTCTGTCGCTTCGGTGTGCCGAAGGCTATAACAGTTGATAACGAAACTCAGTTTGATGCTGAGACATTCAAAACCTTCTGTACCCAAATTGGCACAAAAATACACTTCGCATCAGTGAGGCATCCAGAGTCAAATGGTTTGGTAGAAAGAGCAAATGGAATCATAATAACAGGAATAATGAAGTCAATCTTCAATCAGCCTAGAGGAAAGTGGCCAGATGAATTAATAAAAGAGGTGTGGAACCACACCACTGTTGTGTCGAGGTCAACAGGATTTACCCCGTTCAAACTTCTGTTCGGAGACGAAGCAATTACACCGGAAAAAGCAAGAATGGGTTCAATAAGAATTCTAGCTTCGATAGAGGACGAAAGTGACTACCAAATAACAAAAGACACCATAGAAGGGACCGGACTTCAAGCCATAGAACACATCAATAAATACCAGGCCAAAACAATCAAATGGCGTGACAGAAAAGTAAGATTGAAAAACATCAAGCCAGATCATTTGGTGCTTCGAAGGGTGGCCAACCCTGACACAGTGGGGAAGCTTCAGCTCAATTGGGAAGGCCCCTTTTTGGTGGTATCTTGGTCAAGGCCTGGTTCTTACAGACTGAAAGATATGGACGGCAACGACATACCTAGGTCTTGGAATACGGATGAGCTTCGACGATATTATGTATAAACAATGTAATTTTCTTACTTTTCCCCTATGGCACCATTTTCCTTTCAAGAGGGGAGAAAGGTTTTTAATGGGGCCATAGGTTGTAATTTTCATTTTTTTTGTTTAGCCCTCTGCAATACAAGGGCCAAATTCCCCCACATGTAAAATGTAACATCGTGATTCGCACCATCGAGTGCAAAAGGTCATGAAGAAGCTCCAAAGTTGTCCCTAAGGGAATGCAGAGCTAAAATGTCACCCAAGAGGTGAAGAAGCTACAAAGTCGTCCCTAAGGGGACGCAGAGTAAGTTAAGAAGCTCCAAAGTCGTTCCTAAGGGAATGCGGAGCTAAAATTTCACCTAAATCAAAGGTGAAGAAGCTCCAAAGTCGTTCCTAAGGGGATGCAGAGCTTAAATGCCACCTAAGTCAAAGGTGAAGAAGCTCCAAAGTCGTTCCTAAGGGGATGCAGAGCTTAGCTCCAAAGTCATTCCTAAAGGGATGCAGAGCTGAAATACCACCTAAGTAAAAGGTGAAGAGACTCCAAAGTCGTTCCTAAGGGGATGCAGAGTCTGGGTATGTGTTGGGGGCCTTCGGCTTACGAAGGTCCTCAAAAACAGGATTTAACAATATTTTTGGAGTATAATGTGTGAGCAGGTATCTTCGGACTCAAATCGGTATCACAGCAGGAGAAGACCAGAATAATACGAAGGTTGATACAGCGCCAAAGATGTGAACAGGAAAGCTTCGGCATGGTAGCAGAAAATGAAACCGACTTAAAGATGAAAAGGCTATTCAGACCTCGATAGATTACTATAGAATTATTATCAAATGTAAAGGGCATGAATGTAATTTTGTATGGGCTGTGTTCCGTGCCTATAAATAGGTGAACAGTACCCCCGTACTGTTCACGCTGATTTGGACATTCGCTCTTGCGTCACGCTTGTACTTTCATCTCCTTCAAGCTGAAGGTACATTTGTAATTCGATGTTATTTCTGTTTCTACATAATGATAATGCAAAAATAAGTTAATAATAATATACAATTGTCTATGTTATTCTTCATATTCCTTATGATTCATCCTTCGTCACTGTATAGTATATTTATGAAGGTATGCCCCTCATAACCTTCGTCCGAAATTCATTATATCCTAAGGGAAATAATGCTTCGAAGGACAAAGGACTTTACCGATTAACATTTTCTATGTTGCCTTGTTCTTAACTCATAGCATTTGAGAACAAGTCCCCAACATTGGCGCCCACCTCCGGTGAACTCACTTCCACTCTTTGAGTTTTTGAACACCTTCGGCGATCATAAACCTTCGCTATGGCGCCGAAGAAAGCTTCAGCAACTGGCACAGCAGCTCTCCAACCGCTGGACCACAATCAGGAGACTGTCTCTCTTCGGGAGGCCCGAAGCCAGAAAAGGAAGGCTGTTAGCCCGACACCGCCAGAGGATGAGATAGACCAAGAAATCAGAGACATGGAGATGCTTCATCAACAGGTGCAAAGGAAAAAGGAAAAGATGGCCAGGCTAGCTGAACTGCAAAGGCAGATAGACGAAGCCTCTGAGGAAGTTCGTCATCTTACTCAGGATGAGCAACACCGAAGGCCTCAGCACCAAGACCTTCATCAGGAGGGTTTCCTCAATGAAGATGACTGGTATGACAATTTCCATCATGGGAATTTTGTTTTTGATGATGCTTCTCCTCTGTCCGCTGAGCTGCAGGCTACACCTTGGCCTCCGTCCTACAAGCCGCCTCAGCTTCCCATATTTGATGGCCACTCAGACCCGAAGCAGTTTTTGATGAGCTACGAAGCAACAGTATCTTCGTATGGTGGCAATGCTGCGGTCATGGCCAAATCTTTTGTTATGGCTGTCAGAAGTGTTGCTCAAACCTGGTACTCCTCCCTTCGACCAGGAACGATCACTTCGTGGCAAAAGCTGAAGGACTTGTTGTTAACCAGCTTCCAAGGGTTCCAGACGAAGCCGGTCATGGCTCAAGCTCTATTCTAGTGCACCCAAGATCACGAAGAGTACCTTCAGGCGTACGTCCGGAGGTTCTTGCGTTTGAGGGCACAGGCACCAACAGTGCCCAACGAAATTGTCATTGAGGCCATGATCAAGGGGCTTCGGCCAGGACCGTCAGCTCAGTACTTCGCTAGGAAGCCTCCTCAAACTTTGGAGAAGCTGCTCCAGAAGATGGACGAGTACATTCAGGCCGATAATGATTTTCGCCAAAGAAGGGAGGAGGCTTTCAGGTTTTCTGAAATGACCAGGGGCTTCGGAGGGAGGTTCTATCCGAGGCACGTTAGATCAATTCATAACTCTACCCAAAATGATGATAGAGGGAGCCAACAGCAAAGGCCACAGTGTTCCTCACAGGCTTCGGGGCAACAGCAAGGCTCCTTCCGACCACCAGCTCCGAGAGGCAGAGGTGCCAGGGGCTTCGGCGGAAGATTTGGCGATCAGCCAAGAAGAATTTTTTGCTTGTTCTGTGGTGAGAACAAAGGCCATACCACCAGGATGTGCCATATTACCATCCAGAAGCAAAAGGAAATAGCCGAAGCTGCAGCACAACAGGCTCAGCCGAAGCAGGTCATGCACACTGCTTCGTATCATTCGCCTTACATCCCAAAGTATGTAGGCAATCACCCTGCAGTTTCTGTTGCTTCGGCGAGTCAACCTCAAGCTTCCTGGCAACAGCCTCCGCCTCCACCACCGCTGCAACAAGGCCAGCAGCCAGAAGGGAGCCAATATGCTCCACACCAAAGGGACTTCAGAGAACAGTCTGAAGCTCGCACAGTCAACAGCACTGTGCCAGAGTCAAAACACATCTATTGACAAATATCCTACCTTAATAGCAATCTTTTTCATTCAGTTTTATTTTCTGTGTAATAAAGGACATTGTTTAGGTTTCATGTAAATAATTTCGTTGATTCCCACAAGGAAAATATATTTTCTTCACAGGCTTAAGTTGTTGAAGTTTAAAGATTTGTGATAACAAAAAGGACCTTCGAGTTATCGAAAATTCTTCGAAGCAATAAAAAGTCGTTCTAAGGAACGCAGAGTAAGTTTGCCGAAGTCACAAAAGCCGTTCCAAAGGGAGCGCAATGTAAGTTTTCTGCTCCAAAGTCGTTCCAAAGGGAATGCAGAGCATACAGCGAAAAGTCAACGCTGATACCGCCTAAGTAAAAGGCGAAGCGCGAAAAGTCAACGCGAATACCGCTGAAAGTAAAAGGCGAAGAAGCTCCTAAGGGTGGCTTGCAGCGAAAAATAAACGCTGATTCCGCTGAAGTAAAAGGCGAAGAAGCTCCTAAGGGAGGCTTATAGTAAAAAGACAACGCTGATTCAAAAAGATTATGTTTTATCGCAGGAATGTGTGTGTATCTTCGGAATAAACACCATCTTACACAACATAACATCATCGCATCATTTCGCATAGCATAAGCATCATACATCATGCTGCATATGGCACAAGAAGGGGACATGACATCGATCTTCGGAAGAATGTTTTGAAAAGGGAAAATCATGCTAAGTTGCAAGCAGATACACTATTGATCTTCGGAAGTGTAGCTTCGGAGAACATCTTCACGAAGCTTGGATATTATTCATCAGAACACTACGAATATTGTTGTGACAAATGAAAATTATTCTTCACGAAGCATGAAAAGAAGGGAAGGTGTTTTTTCGTCAAAGACTCAAAAACGGTACGTATGTAAAATTTCATGCATCGTAAAGAATTAAACAATAAAAGCAGGTATATTACATTCAGGGCTACAAGATGTCACGCATATTACATTTCAGAAGTTTTTTTACAATAGTATTTAATCTTCTCTCAGAACAACTTCTGCAGCCTCATTCAGGAGCCGATTGACAACTTCGTCCATAATAGCTTCAGCCATCTTTTTAATTTCGTCGTCTCCTTTCGGCTGAGAGCCCGGAGACGCTTTAGCAGGATCTGAAGGAGGACAGGATACGGCTACATTGCTATTACAAATCGCAAACGAAGTTTAAAACCAAAAATTACAACACAATAAAAACCATTAGTTAATACCTAGTTGCCCTTCGGGCTCTGCGCTCTTCTCAGCAGCCTCAGCTACTTCTCTAGCATCGTGAATGTAACACCCCAGATGTTTATATTCCTCTCGACAACGAGTACGGATTTAAGCACGCAATATTAGTGGATAAAACGGATTTTAAATTTTAATCATCCTCATTTATTGCGAATTTAATATCGCATCTGTTCCGTTTGTCGCGAGTGCGACATCATTTTTACTTCTATTATTTGGGCTCTTCCAAAAATTTTCGTGATGATCGGAACATCGTCATTCCGAAAATCGGTGCGTCCGATGATTATTTAAAATTTATCGCTCGCGCGAATACGAATTCGGAAGCCCGACACACTCTGATGATTTTATTCTGAGCAGATTAATTTGAAACTTGACGACTAAAGTGTTCGGAGCAAAAGAATCCCAATCGCGCATCGTCCGATAAAAATCATGCGCAAGATTATGATCTCATTCGTTCTTCAGCACACTGTTGCGGCGACAAAAATCGGGTATACGTTCACAGATATTGCTTCGGCTAATTTTGGTCGAATCATGTCGAACGAATTATCAGTGCCGAAATCAGTTTATTTCAGTCTGTCGTTTCTTGCCCGATCTAAGACTTTGGATATAAATGACGGGTGTAAATTCATCTGATTACAAGTATTCGCTAAATCAAAACCGTGACTACGCGTCCGAGAATTATAATTGAGCTTCGATTCTCGGGTAAATTACCGTGACCATAAAATCATGTATTCTGACCGTAGATCAAATATCTCGTATTTCGATTCAAAATATCTGCAATTTTATTTCTAAAATAAACTGAAAGGTGGGAAAAATCTAAATAAAATCCCAGCCCATCCTCATCTTTTCACCGTTCGAAATCTCTCTTTCTCTCTTATCCACTTCAGCTGTCATCCTCATCCAACGCTGGGATTTTTCCACTGCCGTGCTGTGGGCTGGCTTCTTCCCCAGCCGCTCCTTCTCATCTCTCCCTCTACGGTCGAGCTCCCAGCCTGCACTTCGGTTCTCTGCGTGTGGCTTCGCTCCTGGAGCAAAAATCCCGCCGCCCCTGCGCAGATTTTTCCAGCGTCTATATCTCTGTGCGCAGGTCCAAGCCACCGTTCAGCTCGAGAAGAAAATCCTACCGTGCTCGATTCTTCCCTGCGCGTCTCCTCCGCTTGGAGCTTCCTGCGCTCCCTGCGTCCCTCTGTGGCCGGAACTCCCTTCATGGCCGGAGCTCGGACGGCGCTCGGTCCTGCCGCCTGCCCCAACGTCGACTATCTCCAGCTCGCCCCCGACCTCTTCTCTCCCTGTCGCGTCGCTCTCTCTCTGCTCGCTCTCCTCCATGGCCGCCGTGGGCTCGCCGGCGTGGTCCGTGTCCTGGCCGCCGTGGTGCCGCGTGCCCATGTGCCAGCGCATGCCCAGCTCCTCTCCGTCTGCTCGGTCTTCTTCCTGGAGCGAGCTCTCTTCTCTCCCATGGCGTCCGGCATTTCTCCCTGTCGCTCCTTCCATGCCGCGCTCGGACTGAAGCTTCCCTGCGCGACCTGCCGAGCCTCTTCCTCTGCCAAGTCCCTTTCCCCGCAAGCCCCTGCCCTCTCTCTGTCAGCCGCACGCTCTGCGCCCTGGCTCCCTCGCCATCGCCGGAGTTCTTCTGTTCGGCTCCAGCTCGATTTGGTCTTCAGCTTTCTGCGCGCGCGAATCCGCCGTCGCGTCTTGCTCTCTGGTGGTCGAGCTCGTTCAGCTCGCCTCCTGTCTTCAACCATGGATGTAGATGTCGGCCGCCCTGGATTGTTCGCAAACTCCGCCGCTTGATGTCGCGTCTCCAGCACCAGTGTCCCTGCTCCCTGTTCCTCCATGGCTGTGTCGCGCGCGTTTCGTTGTTCCTGCGCGTGCTGTCGTGAAGCTCTTTGTTCGTCGTCATCGCTCGGTCGCACGACAGGCTGATTGCGTGTCATGTGTCGCACATCCTAGGTCCTCGTCGTTGGGTTTCGTGCGTGCTCACGTTTACCGTCAAGTCGTCGAACCCGTCATCCTCTGCTCAAACTCCACCTCACCAGCTCGCTTCAAACACGATCTCGTCGTCAAGCTTCGCCTTAGCCTTATCTCGTCGGTCACGCTCGCCAGATGTTCGATCAAGGACTTTAGCCGAAGGATGTCGTCGTTCAGGCAACTACCAAATCGAGTTGTGATGTGGTGAGCTGATTCGCTATTTTTACTATCGGTTTTATGATCGTAAAATAAGACGCTACGTATGCGTATACGATTAAGTTAGAAATACCAGTAAGGCGAGGTGTGCTTCGAGGAGTTTAGTTGCTGAATATATTCGAACTAGTTCTATTTTGTATAATATAGTATTTCGGTGACACGTAGGTTAAATTTAGTATTTTAAAATGTCTAGACAATAATATGGTTAGTATTACTATTGACGAATTATAATTGTTTGATAAAATTAAATTGGTTCTTGGGAAGCAAGGTGGTATAATTTATAAAGCGGGGGATGAATTTAGCATTTAACCAATTAGCTAATGAGTTGTGTTTAGGCTGATTATGTTTAATGTGTTGTTCGTGATGTTTGCGTTAGGTTCGTTTAATCTAGAAAACCGTGATTATTGCGCTTAGTCGTACGCTGATAACTAGTGTTTTCCGTAGAAAATAGTACAACGTCTCGCCGCTAGGTGTTTAATTCACCGTCGTGTAGCCTTATTTAGGTTTGTGATATTCTTGTTTATATGCATTCATGTGCATTATGCAAATCATTTAGGTACGTTGATTAACCACGAGATGCGGAGAACTTGAGTCAAGTCGACCCCAAGCGTGGGCTAATCCGTAGGATGAAGCTGATGGACCAACCTGAAGATGGTTAAATCAAGCAAGTGCTCGATCGAGGGATACTCGTCAAGTGGTCGTTGCCTAACAACACTAACCTAGTGTTACCCAGGCAAGCCCCGGTGCATGCAACCCCTTTCCTTGTGTTTTTAAATACTTTTCGCACACTTAAGTCTGGTGAAATGTGCATTAGGTTCATAGGAATTGCTTGAAACCCTTTGATGCATTGCTTTCCTTGATATCCATACCTTTATAGATACTTCTGTGAAGTATCAAAATATGATTTACAAAAATGCTTAGCCTTGCTTAGATCTTGTGGATAGAGGTTGTCCTTAATTTAACTCGAGAAAGGATGGCTTCTACCTGCAAGAGTAATTTCATTTGGAGCAATGGTGGGATCTTACTGCAAAGTTCCCTGTGATGCTCTTTCATCCTAAGGAACAGACACAATCCTAAGGGTGGAAATACTTAAATCGAGACTTGGGCTAGGAACAGGTGATGCTCCGCCCGGGTCAATTAAGGATTGGATGCGTATGTAGGCCTGTTGATCAAGGACTATCTTATCTAGCCACATGCCCTGAGAATGGGACAGGGTAAGCTTGAACCCGGCTATTCCATACATGAAAAGACAATCGTGCACTGGGCGTGGAGAGATGGCGAGAGTGGCACGTACCCTCCTGGCAACGGATCGCCTAAAAGGGGTGGTGTACTCTCGGGTGGCGCGGACCTGTTCATGCAGTGGAGGATCCGTGGGAATAGTAGACATCAAGGTTTACGAGAAACATATGTCGTGTGGTTAGAAATCCTCAGCTGAGTAAATCGATTCGGATCGCCGTTATATCCCGGAGAGTGGAGACTTGAGCTCCGACCTACAACCTAAGTCAAGATGTGAACACTATGGATAAAAAAATGATGTTGTATTGATGAGATGATGAAATTAGACTAGATGCAAACAGAGTCTATTAAATATTTAATCTGGCGTTAAAATATTGAAAGTAAGGACTCACTTTAGTAAGCTATTTCTGCAAAAGTATCTAAGTTGATTCTTGCTAAAGCCTCTCCTTGATTCCCAAATCCAGCATATCCTTGAGAGTCTTTTCTTTAGTCGGGTAAGTCTTGCTGAGTAATTCCATACTCAGGGTTTTATTCCCTGTTGTTTTTCAGGTTATAGTTTTTGTGCTGCTGTTGATGGTGTTAAGTGCCGGTGGGCTCGGCCTTCTTATATAAGTATACCCCGCCTTTATCTTCTTATTGAGGATGGTCACTTGAGCTAGCATATATATTTCAAAACTATAAATAATTTATAACCGTTCAAAGTTTCTTTCTTTGAATCAATGTAGTAATCACTCTGATCATGTACGAAGTAAAATTTTTGTAACTTGTAAAATTTGGTAATAAGATTTCCGCTGCAAAATATTGATGTGTGTGATTTGTATTACTTAATCCCGCGGTTCTGGTTGTAAGTGGTTTATCCGGTGTCCGTGGGGCAATCGGACGGATCCTGTTAAGTTATCTGGTGCACATGCATGGCCGTCTGAGTTCTTTGAGACAAGGACAGGTGCATGTGGGCCCGATACCTTGGGAGGTTCTGCCACAGCTGGTATCGGAGCTGGATTAAGTGTATACAGTCACATACGTATTTTCAAAACAAAAGTTTTGGTTTTGAAAAACCTATTTTCAACTAAACACATTGTTTGGCTTTGAAAAACAGTTTTAAAAAAACTATAATGCTAGCGACATCCTCTGTTAAGCCCTATACTAAGGACTATCAGGTGGCTTAGTTCATAACCATAACCCATAACCGGGGGTATTGCATACATGTGTATTGTTATTTTTGATGCCATTCAGTTTTGAATGGATCGACGCTCAAGGAAAGGTGAGATGTGAGAGCATGACCGAACAACCGTCGGTCTAGGGGAGTGCTTAATTGTGGCGCTTGATTATATACATGTTCCACATATGTATATATGAAGGCTGCGATGTGGAGTATTTACTTTTCTGGGAATTTAGTACCCCATGGATGTGTATGGGTATACAGACATGGGAATACTGAGAAGTGTATTGTACTTGTAACGACGCACCTACGCTCAGGTGAGAAAGTAAGTTACCATAATGAGTTGCCCTATGGTTAAAGTGTGGCAACGGCGCCTATGCGTGGCTCGGCGCTTAATGATGAGCTGGCCTCCATATAGCAATATATGGAGTATAAACTGTGATAAACTGTCATGTGTGAACTGCATCATTGGGAATTGGGCTGTGATGGATTTTTCTGCAGGTACACTAACCTCGAAAACGTATGTGTAGTTGACGACTAGCAAAACACCGTGAGAGTCATAAGTATGCCACCGAGATAGAACGCTATTGCCACCTTTGGTTGGCAAAATCAGTGAGGACGTGTAGGACGAGCATGCATCCTGATTGTTGCATCATGTTTGTCACCTATACACCCAAAATGCTTCTCTCATCTTTATTCCAGTAACCATTGATTGTAGATAATATGGTGTAATGCTGAATTATGAACTTCGATGAAATAGATGTCCTCCGTTCTTTAGGTAATCTATTTAGGTGTATATGTTCTTGCTCTTGAACTTGATATGCCAATAGAAGGTTAGTGACTCGTTTGTCTAAACCCAAAATCAAGCCATGTTCTTATTTGGTGAACTTAGACCCAAATTTGAATTTTCCGTTATCACTCCACAACCAAACTCATACAAATAAATGCTTAGGTAATTTCCTTGTTGGACAAAAAGGGTACTTAAGCTTAAAATAAGAATCTCGACTCATATTTTCATCTTAGACCATGCCCTTATTCGATTGGCGCAAGCTGATATCCCTAATTCCAGCTTGCTTGTTCTTGATAATCACATCATTGTTTTATCGACCCAACCTAGGAAAGGCATGTCTCATCATTTTCATGAGTTTGATGCCTTTGATTTCCTCATTTCTATCGAAGGCATATCAACTTAATCTCATGATTATTTTTACTCCACATCTAGTCAGATACTAATCCTTGACCTTGTAATCTCTATGATGGGCATAGAAATATGCTTGGGGCTAAATTAACAGTCTCCCATCATACTCCCTTCATCAACCAGTTTAGGTTATGGCCATGTCTTATTCATTTCATTGGGCCATGATCTATTTGTCTCTCTACTTGTAACCATTCTTACAGGTGGAGTCTCTTTTTTATATTGTCATCCTTGCCCAGTCTAGTTGTGTGGCGCGAGATTTCTCATTGGTTACATCTGGTAATGGTGTTATGACTAAAACCGATGGTGCCGCGATGAGACCGAGGGCCTCCTGTGAATGTACACACATGGTTGTGCTGCTCGGCACATGCTGGTATCATGGTTAGTAGTTGTAATCCATTATGAGACTATATCAATGTGTTATCTTAGCACAATCTGTTTTTGCTACGTGAGATTCATTATTGGTGCCAGTTCGGTGATGGTGTCATGATTAATGACTTACGGTGCCGCTACGAAACTGAGAGCCCCTTGTGAATGTACACGCAAGGTTATGCTGCTTGGCGTATGCTGGTATCGAGGTCTCTAGTCATGATCCATTGTGGAACTACACTGATGTGTGATCTTCCGTGGACTCCTCCCTTGAAACAATTTCTATGTTGTTTGTCAAAGTGATCAAGCAACATCTATCATCTTTATTGGATCAAAAGGGCATACCACTTTCGTGTGTGGTCTCTTTTCTTTGATCTTAGTAGTGACTACTCATACAAGTTCCCTTTACGTCCTTTGTGTAAAGGTGAAGCCTTGGAGCTTTTTAGTGTTGGAAGATAGCTAATTAGCTCTCAAAATGGAGATTGATTTTCCCTGCTGTTGAGATGCAGGAGTTTGTTCATTCGCTCTCTTATTTAATCCGTGTATTCCCGAACCAAGTCTGTTCATCTCGCACGAAGAAACGGATGAACAACATGACCAAATGGATCTCTATTCAAATACATGATCTCTTATTAACCATAGTGAACTCTCGACCCATGGCTTACCGATGGTATTGAGAGGACATGCTCAATGTCAAAAGTAGTTCAACAAGTTGGTTTTACTAACTTGTAACTGCCCAATGAACAAAGGTTGAGTTTAGAGATCGTATTGTCGAGTTGTCTAAACTCACTTTTGTACAACCCCTCTTAAGGATGTGTTTACAAGAATCGAGATTAAGTCGGCCAGTAGCCACCTAATCATCGCTCTAGTCGTGCCTCGATCGCCTCACGTGTGCTTTCCCAGCATGAGTGATCAGGTCGAGCTATGATTAGTGCTCGACAAAATGGATTGGTTGCAAAGGCAGCATCTACAGATCCTTCCGCTGGTGATTTTTCGAGTCTCTATCATTTTCAAGGACTTGGCTTCTCTAGCTAACACGAGTTAACTGGGATGTTGTTCGACATCCACACTCGTCTTGCGTGTTATGAAATTCCAATGACCACTTGTTGGTAAACTCCTTTTGTGTGTTTTACCCAAGAGGTTGCATCGGATTCTGTTTGGGTAAAATCGCGTATTTACCGCTCGCCCAATAGACTTAGATAGTATAGTGTCATCAGAAAAAGCAAACTGCACACATGAAACCTTATGTGTTCCTCTGGATGATGTTGTCTCTACTAATGGACATTTCTAAATTGGCTTATGTCGATACATGTTATGTCCACTAGGGGAAACAACATCCTGAGACACTTGCCTTCGCTCAGAACTGCCTTACAATTATCGCTGATAAGGAAATGGGTTACATGCTGCTCTACTCTTAGAAGTCTTTCGTTCCGAATCTCGGGACGAGATTCTTTTAAGGGGGAGGGCTGTAACACCCCAGATGTTTATATTCCTCTCGACAACGAGTACGGATTTAAGCACGCAATATTAGTGGATAAAACGGATTTTAAATTTTAATCATCCTCATTTATTGCGAATTTAATATCGCATCTGTTCCGTTTGTCGCGAGTGCGACATCATTTTTACTTCTATTATTTGGGCTCTTCCAAAAATTTTCGTGATGATCGGAACATCGTCATTCCGAAAATCGGTGCGTCCGATGATTATTTAAAATTTATCGCTCGCGCGAATACGAATTCGGAAGCCCGACACACTCTGATGATTTTATTCTGAGCAGATTAATTTGAAACTTGACGACTAAAGTGTTCGGAGCAAAAGAATCCCAATCGCGCATCGTCCGAGAAAAATCATGCGCAAGATTATGATCTCATTCGTTCTTCAGCACACTGTTGCGGCGACAAAAATCGGGTATACGTTCACAGATATTGCTTCGGCTAATTTTGGTCGAATCATGTCGAACGAATTATCAGTGCCGAAATCAGTTTATTTCAGTCTGTCGTTTCTTGCCCGATCTAAGACTTTGGATATAAATGACGGGTGTAAATTCATCTGATTACAAGTATTCGCTAAATCAAAACCGTGACTACGCGTCCGAGAATTATAATTGAGCTTCGATTCTCGGGTAAATTACCGTGACCATAAAATCATGTATTCTGACCGTAGATCAAATATCTCGTATTTCGATTCAAAATATCTGCAATTTTATTTCTAAAATAAACTGAAAGGTGGGAAAAATCTAAGTAAAATCCCAGCCCATCCTCATCTTTTCACCGTTCGAAATCTCTCTTTCTCTCTTATCCACTTCAGCTGTCATCCTCATCCAACGCTGGGATTTTTCCACTGCCGTGCCGTGGGCTGGCTTCTTCCCCAGCCGCTCCTTCTCATCTCTCCCTCTACGGTCGAGCTCCCAGCCTGCACTTCGGTTCTCTGCGTGTGGCTTCGCTCCTGGAGCAAAAATCCCGCCGCCCCTGCGCAGATTTTTCCAGCGTCTATATCTCTGTGCGCAGGTCCAAGCCACCGTTCAGCTCGAGAAGAAAATCCTACCGTGCTCGATTCTTCCCTGCGCGTCTCCTCCGCTTGGAGCTTCCTGCGCTCCCTGCGTCCCTCTGTGGCCGGAACTCCCTTCATGGCCGGAGCTCGGACGGCGCTCGGTCCTGCCGCCTGCCCCAACGTCGACTATCTCCAGCTCGCCCCCGACCTCTTCTCTCCCTGTCGCGTCGCTCTCTCTCTGCTCGCTCTCCTCCATGGCCGCCGTGGGCTCGCCGGCGTGGTCCGTGTCCTGGCCGCCGTGGTGCCGCGTGCCCATGTGCCAGCGCATGCCCAGCTCCTCTCCGTCTGCTCGGTCTTCTTCCTGGAGCGAGCTCTCTTCTCTCCCATGGCGTCCGGCATTTCTCCCTGTCGCTCCTTCCATGCCGCGCTCGGACTGAAGCTTCCCTACGCGACCTGCCGAGCCTCTTCCTCTGCCAAGTCCCTTTCCCCGCAAGCCCCTGCCCTCTCTCTGTCAGCCGCACGCTCTGCGCCCTGGCTCCCTCGCCATCGCCGGAGTTCTTCTGTTCGGCTCCAGCTCGATTTGGTCTTCAGCTTTCTGCGCGCGCGAATCCGCCGTCGCGTCTTGCTCTCTGGTGGTCGAGCTCGTTCAGCTCGCCTCCTGTCTTCAACCATGGATGTAGATGTCGGCCGCCCTGGATTGTTCGCAAACTCCGCCGCTTGATGCCGCGTCTCCAGCACCAGTGTCCCTGCTCCCTGTTCCTCCATGGCTGTGTCGCGCGCGTTTCGTTGTTCCTGCGCGTGCTATCGTGAAGCTCTTTGTTCGTCGTCATCGCTCGGTCGCACGACAGGCTGATTGCGTGTCATGTGTCGCACATCCTAGGTCCTCGTCGTTGGGTTTCGTGCGTGCTCGCGTTTACCGTCAAGTCGTCGAACCCGTCATCCTCTGCTCAAACTCCACCTCACCAGCTCGCTTCAAACACGATCTCGTCGTCAAGCTTCGCCTTAGCCTTATCTCGTCGGTCACGCTCGCCAGATGTTCGATCAAGGACTTTAGCCGAAGGATGTCGTCGTTCAGGCAACTACCAAATCGAGTTGTGATGTGGTGAGCTGATTCGCTATTTTTACTATCGGTTTTATGATCGTAAAATAAGACGCTACGTATGCGTATACGATTAAGTTAGAAATACCAGTAAGGCGAGGTGTGCTTCGAGGAGTTTAGTTGCTGAATATATTCGAACTAGTTCTATTTTGTATAATATAGTATTTCGGTGACACGTAGGTTAAATTTAGTATTTTAAAATGTCTAGACAATAATATGGTTAGTATTACTATTGACGAATTATAATTGTTTGATAAAATTAAATTGGTTCTTGGGAAGCAAGGTGGTATAATTTATAAAGCGGGGGATGAATTTAGCATTTAACCAATTAGCTAATGAGTTGTGTTTAGGCTGATTATGTTTAATGTGTTGTTCGTGATGTTTGCGTTAGGTTCGTTTAATCTAGAAAACCGTGATTATTGCGCTTAGTCGTACGCTGATAACTAGTGTTTTCCGTAGAAAATAGTACAACGTCTCGCCGCTAGGTGTTTAATTCACCGTCGTGTAGCCTTATTTAGGTTTGTGATATTCTTGTTTATATGTATTCATGTGCATTATGCAAATCATTTAGGTACGTTGATTAACCACGAGATGCGGAGAACTTGAGTCAAGTCGACCCCAAGCGTGGGCTAATCCGTAGGATGAAGCTGATGGACCAACCTGAAGATGGTTAAATCAAGCAAGTGCTCGATCGAGGGATACTCGTCAAGTGGTCGTCGCCTAACAACACTAACCTAGTGTTACCCAGGCAAGCCCCGGTGCATGCAACCCCTTTCCTTGTGTTTTTAAATACTTTTCGCACACTTAAGTCTGGTGAAATGTGCATTAGGTTCATAGGAATTGCTTGAAACCCTTTGATGCATTGCTTTCCTTGATATCCATACCTTTATAGATACTTCTGTGAAGTATCAAAATATGATTTACAAAAATGCTTAGCCTTGCTTAGATCTTGTGGATAGAGGTTGTCCTTAATTTAACTCGAGAAAGGATGGCTTCTACCTGCAAGAGTAATTTCATTTGGAGAAATGGTGGGATCTTACTGCAAAGTTCCCTGTGATGCTCTTTCATCCTAAGGAACAGACACAATCCTAAGGGTGGAAATACTTAAATCGAGACTTGGGCTAGGAACAGGTGATGCTCCGCCCGGGTCAATTAAGGATTGGATGCGTATGTAGGCCTGTTGATCAAGGACTATCTTATCTAGCCACATGCCCTGAGAATGGGACAGGGTAAGCTTGAACCCGGCTATTCCATACATGAAAAGACAATCGCGCACTGGGCGTGGAGAGATGGCGAGAGTGGCACGTACCCTCCTGGCAACGGATCGCCTAAAAGGGGTGGTGTACTCTCGGGTGGCGCGGACCTGTTCATGCAGTGGAGGATCCGTGGGAATAGTAGACATCAAGGTTTACGAGAAACATATGTCGTGTGGTTAGAAATCCTCAGCTGAGTAAATCGATTCGGATCGCCGTTATATCCCCGGAGAGTGGAGACTTGAGCTCCGACCTACAACCTAAGTCAAGATGTGAACACTATGGATAAAAAAATGATGTTGTATTGATGAGATGATGAAATTAGACTAGATGCAAACAGAGTCTATTAAATATTTAATCTGGCGTTAAAATATTGAAAGTAAGGACTCACTTTAGTAAGCTATTTCTGCAAAAGTATCTAAGTTGATTCTTGCTAAAGCCTCTCCTTGATTCCCAAATCCAGCATATCCTTGAGAGTCTTTTCTTTAGTCGGGTAAGTCTTGCTGAGTAATTCCATACTCAGGGTTTTATTCCCTGTTGTTTTTCAGGTTATAGTTTTTGTGCTGCTGTTGATGGTGTTAAGTGCCGGTGGGCTCGGCCTTCTTATATAAGTATACCCCGCCTTTATCTTCTTATTGAGGATGGTCACTTGAGCTAGCATATATATTTCAAAACTATAAATAATTTATAACCGTTCAAAGTTTCTTTCTTTGAATCAATGTAGTAATCACTCTGATCATGTACGAAGTAAAATTTTTGTAACTTGTAAAATTTGGTAATAAGATTTCCGCTGCAAAATATTGATGTGTGTGATTTGTATTACTTAATCCCGCGGTTCTGGTTGTAAGTGGTTTATCCGGTGTCCGTGGGGCAATCGGACGGATCCTGTTAAGTTATCTGGTGCACATGCATGGCCGTCTGAGTTCTTTGAGACAAGGACAGGTGCATGTGGGCCCGATACCTTGGGAGGTTCTGCCACAGTGAATGCCCTTTTCGCTTTTTCGAATAATTTCTCGGGCCATTTCTCGGCCACCATTATCCCAGACATCGGTGAAAAATTTTCCACCAACCATGCTAGCTTCGGCCGAAGGATCTCTTGCATCTTCGAAGGACAAGGCAGCTTCGGATTGCGCTAAAATCTTTACATGCTCGCAGCCCTTTTTCTCTAAAATGGTGGCAATTCCCCTGGCACCCGAGAAAGCACATATGTCTCCGCGGCTATTTAAAATTTCCTCGAAGGCCTCAGCTTCGTGATCGATCCATTCGATGGGACCTTCGGGGTTGCCTCTTGTAAAGTTTTCTTCGCTTGAGAATGCGCCGACGCTGGCGAAGCTAGCTTTCAACTTCTTGACACACTCCATAGATTTGTTGTAGCATCTTTTCTTAGACGAACGAAGCTCTTCAACAGTTCCCTCTAAATGATTTGCCCATTGGTCGCTAAGTTCTCGCTTCGTTTCTTCAAGTATGCGTTCTTCTTTGGCTCTGGCCAGTTGTTTTCGAAGATCTTCAATTTCAAGTTTCTGAGCCTCAGCTTGACCCTTAAAAGTAGCCTCGTCTTCTTTTATTCTATTTATCAATGAATGTAATATTTTATCTTTTTCGAGACCTTCGTTCCTTAGCTCAATTACTTCGGAACGAAGGTTGCTCAGGGCAATAGCGCACCCTTCGTCTTCGGTATCTTTTTGGGCCCTGAGGGCATTGCTAAGTATAAGGCCCTGCGGGGAAGGATATGTGTGCATCAATAGATTTAAGTAAATGAAACATCTTGGTTTCAAAGAAAAAGTACAAAGATCTCATTTTTTGTACCTTTAAGCTATTGTATGCCAGGCTGTCGGCCAGATCGTTTTTCGACAGCACCGAGAGCCCGTCTTCTAGTGTTGGGAATCCGAAGCTCTTGCTCATCTCCCGACAGACAGAAATCTCCTTGCTGTCAGGGAGACAATACAAAAAGTCTTCTTCTCCACTGCCATTGAATATTAACGCCCCCTTTGGATACTTCAGTTTTTGGGCGTAAAGCTGGGCCTCTTGTTTTTCTTTTTCTGATAATTGTTTCCCCGAAGCATGACGAACAATATAATCAAGAACTTTGGGGGATGCTTCGGGGGCAATGACACTGATTTCTTCAACAAAAGTTGGCTCTGTTATTTTTTCTTCCTCGGTTTCCAAGGATTTTATCTTCGTGGGCTCTGAGGACCCAGCTTCGGCTTCAGTTTCTTGCTCTGGAGCTTTAGTATCAGAAATTTCAGTTTTCGCTTCGGGAATGGCAACAGTCTTCTTCGGAGGTGTGCTTGAAGATTTAATTGTTTCCAGAACATCTAGCACATTGACCATTCTCTTTCTTTTCGGAGTCACTGCTGGCACCTTTTGATTTTTTACTGTCTCAACATTTGCTGCAGGACTCAAAACTTCTGATGTTTTTTCCTCAGTTGGTTTTTTCACTTCTTCCATTTTTTCTGTGGATGGCGCTTCGGCCATCTCTTTGGTTTCTGGTAACAAAATCTTCGGTTCTTCCAATTCTATCCTTATTGGCGCTTCGGCCATCTCTGCGACTTCTGGCAGCAAGGTTGGCTTGGTTGGCTTTTCAGCTTCGGTGGCCGAAGAAGTTTCTCCGGTGAACTCAGGCACCGAAGCTGGTTCAATATAGCGTGGCCGATGTGTGAGGACCTTTATCCTCTTTCTTTTCGGTTCTGGCTCGCTAGAAGCAGTTGCAGCTTCTTCTTTCGTAGAGGTTGTGTTTTTTCTTTTCTGCCCTCGAATGGGATAGCGATAGTCAGGGTAGACAAACCCGATTGCATCAAACACCCGGTTCAGCCTTTTCTTTTTTCGGCCTCCGAAGGCTGCTGACAGTGCAGTATCTTCGGCCTTCGAATAAGCCCCAAGCAGTTCATCACTTAAATTTTCAATACTCTTTAACCAGTCATCATCTGGCTCAACGAATTTATCTCCGAACTTGAAAGTATACTTTAGCCTGATAAGTCCACCTTCGCCGGCCTCCTTTATGGTTTCTTGCGGCATTTCCCATTTCTCCGCGAGTGGCCATACTCTGAAAGCAATATGTTCTTGTACCAAATCTCTCGTTCCAATAAAAGAACAAATAACACCGAAGGCTCTCTGGCATTCTTCGACAGCTTCATTCATTTCAACCTTCGGCCTCCGCAGGCCGAAGCTTTGCCAAATAGGGCGCATAATTATACCTTTAATATCTTCCCATGCTGCCAGGTCATTCTTCACATAAAACCATTCTGTCATCCAGTCGCCGGGCCATCTCTTCCGAAAGGTTGGCACGGGACAGCTTGACCCAGACCGAGAAACGAAACTGTAGCAGCCAAAATTATTGTGATACTGTTCTTTACCCCAAGGTTTTGTTTCGTATGATAATTCGTGTATATTCACTACACGACGGTTCACTTACAGCGACCTACGGTTGGTTGCTAAAATGACCTTCAGCGACCTACGGTTGGTCGCTAAAAACTTTTAGCGACCCATAAGGATGGTCGCTGTAAGTGCCGTCGCTAAAGGCTTTAACGACCGAC
The DNA here is from genome assembly GCF_902167145.1 of Zea mays. Classification (NCBI taxonomy): domain Eukaryota; kingdom Viridiplantae; phylum Streptophyta; class Magnoliopsida; order Poales; family Poaceae; genus Zea; species Zea mays. The sequence continues at coordinate 117,430,588 of NC_050096.1, forward strand.
ATCTTTTTAGCGACCGACCCTCCGTTGCTAATATTGTATATTTAGCGACCAACCGTGGGTTGTTGTACTATAGATTTAGCAACCAATCGTGAGTCGTTATACTATACATTTAGCAACCAACAGAAAGTTGCCCCTGATTATAGTCGTTAATAACGATAATATACCATTAATTAGCTTTCAACAACTGTTATATATACAAAAGCATCACAAATCACCAATTTTTATACACATAATCACATAGATATACAAATTTAATTAGTATTGCACAATGATAGATCCACATCACATAAACCATCAACAAGCACCACAACAAAATCATTCACAAAACCTACACATGTTATTATGTTTTGCACATATTTGCAAACACTTTACAAAATCATTCACAAAAGTACTAACGCTTCAAGTGATTCGCAAAAGCCTTCATTGAGCAACTCAACAGGATTTTCCATAGATCTTTCTCTGCAGCTTTTGCCACTTCATTGAGCAACTCAAACAGGATTTTCCAGATAACTTATGTATTCAGAAGAGAGACGTGGAGAAATGTTTATATCCAGCTGCCCAAAGAAAAGATTCACTCAAACAATGCTCATACAAAATTGCAAAATATCACTATTTAGTGCTCGCATCAGAAAGCTTGCAAGTCAAATTGAGAAGAATTTTTAGGTTCACCTGAACATCTTTGTATGGTACTGGGACTAGGCAAAACTGATCAACCTGAAAGAGTTGAAGCAATCCTGTCAGAATTATCATGGGCAATAGCATGTCATGCAGAACTTATAGCTAGAACTTAGCTAAGAAATTACTTGATTGCTTTTATAAAGAAAAGCAATCATCCCCAATAGTTGTACTGTTGGAAATCGAAATAGCAAAATACAAATGTTCTTAACTATATTTTCAGTAATCTGAAGGACTAGCCAAACAGCTTTAACTATCCTTCGAGTACTCTGAAGATTCTAATTACAATAATGTGCACCCGTGATGAATCAAGCAAAGAATAGACTGGCTTGAAAGGACATGATAAGGAGACTTGTACACGAGCAAGTAGTTCAGAATAGGAATTATCTTCTTGACCATGTAAGATGCATCTCGCAATACTGAGAAGTGGTCAACTCTACTGATGCAACCATCAGGCTCCTGTTATTCCAGACCCCTGAAAAACAAGATAGATAGCTACTAAACTTCAGACAGCTACTAAACTTCAGATAGCTGTAAGAAAACAATATGTCCACGCAGATGTAACTCTAAAATAAGGGCAAATAAATAGAAAATTGGCTACACACTGAAACCACGCCTTACAGATATAACAGCGTTATAGCTCTCAATGCAGGTTATAGTCAGCTAAAACTGAAATAGCAAACTACTTGTAAAAGACACCTGAAAAGAACCATACCTGGGGCCTCCATTTCCGTGTAGCTATGTGCAAAGCAGTATTTCCCTTCTTGTCCCGCACATTGAGAATGGAAACATCAGCCATCAGTAACTCTTCCACTACATCTGTGTTCTTGCCTTTCACAGCCATGTGAAGTGCAGTTTGTCCCTTCCTATCCTTGATCGGAACAATTCCTGGATCCCTCTCTATGAGTGCCTTGACAATACGATGGTATCCAATCCTTGCAGCAGTATGTAGGGATGTCTTCCCGTTTTTCCGCACAATCCTTATGCAGCTATCATCAGTGTCCAGTATAGCATTTACCACATCCAAGTGATCCTTGACAATTTACAAGTCACAACCCCTGGTACCAATTTACAAGTCACCTATAAGTTACTTTGATCAAGGATAGGGGGTAAAGAATAGACTGGCTACATTCCATACGATATTGTTCATGATACTGGAAATCCAATGCGTCATTGACTTTTGTAACTCAGGATGGATATACTACAAAGACTTAAATAATACGTATTAGTTCCATTTTAAAATTACCAGTACAAGCCTATGCAGCACAGTTAGCATTTTATCATGGCAACAATATGTATTACTCTACTATCAGTCTATTTACCAGGAGAGAAGTGTACAGGATTCCTTGCTTAAGTGTTATGGTAGGAACCTCTTCTCGTCTTCTGTTTTGTCTGACTTGTCTTCCTTCTTCTCTTGCTGTTTAAGAAGAGAAATAAAGAAACCTTCATATTTCCACATACATATATTACTAGACTAGTCAAGATTCGTAAATACAGGATAACAGTTCATGTGAACTGGGTTTTGTTGCTTTGGGCATATTTCATTTTCACCAAACCAGTGTATCCAGACCACAAATGGGTACACAACAATTTGACTCAATACCTGCTTTGTATAAGGTATTTGTGTGCTCTCACCAAGTAATGTTCTACTATTTCCATTCCATAAGATCAATTGTGCTTGTGGAACATAAAGAACTCCATATGCTATCCTAAACAGCAGGGGCAGAGCTCAGAAATCGGATACTTAGACACAACAACCATGGATACCTATAACTTAAAGTGACGAATAGAAATACTTTAACTAGATTTTAGAGTTACTAATCTAGATTATCGGGCATAGCACATCGACTAAATCAAGCACCACACCACTTAATTTAACAAGTAGAGCCTTATCAAATAACATAGAGTTTTGACAAGTCCACAATTTTTAAATCTAAAGACCTAAAACACTAATGGATGATACTTGCTGATTTTAAATACTAATCGACTTCCGTTGTTTAAAAAAAACTTGTTGTTTATGACAAGATTTGGTCAAACTTAAAAACTAAAACTTGTTTCGAAGACCATGCACAGTCAAATAAGTGTTTTTGAAAACTACGTACCTCATTCTTTACTACAAGGGTAGCGAGTCTAGTAATATCAGGATTCTTGAGCTGCTCAAGCTGCTTCTTCCCTCTCCTCAACAAGTACTCTATGTGTACAAAGTTCCTACGGTCAACACTCCTTGCGTTGTCACGGAACTCTGCCAAGATAACAGACTCGATCCTGCGGCGTTCTTCAGGGGCCTTAAGGCGTGCTGTCCGAAGGAATCCCCTGTACAGCGCCAAAACCTGCTTCTGAATACCAAACAGCTTTGGGCGGGAGTCCATATCATCCTTGTACAGCAATCATCAAAGCCTGATGCAAATGTAACTACAAAATGAGCTATTTTCAGACAGTAGACATGTGTTTGGACAGCAGAACAGCAAGTCAGCAACTATCTGTTTAGCTCACAATTCATAAAATATGTATCCAAAAATAGTAAACTAGAACTTTTTGGAAAGCTTATAAAGTCCTCTATAACTTTTGTATTACCATCACAACAAGATTCGACCTTTAGAAAGGTCAAACAGCGCTAAACATAAATTCTGTCCAGATTTGGACAGAATTCGACTAACTACTTCAAAAGTCCAGAACTGGAGTTTCCGAAATCCAAATCAGGTGATCCTAGACTTTTTAGAAAGTTAATAGAATTGTCTACAATTCATTTATAAACATCTCAGGTTAATTCAATACATATCAAAGTCAGTTACTACAAACAGACTTCGCTGTCCAGATTTGGACAGATTCAGACTCTATAGTTCAAACAGCTGTAACTTGATCTCTAGACCACCAAAAAGGGTGCTCCAAAATTTGTTGGAAAGCTTAAGAAAAGTACTACAATTATTCTACAATTACTAAGGGCTGATTCTCAGTTTAGCTTAGCCAAACAATCCAATTTTCGAAACCTGTATAGAATTTGGACAGATTCTGAGACTGGACTTGGAAAAATCATAACTCCTAAACTACTACACCTATGGTCATGAAATTTTTACACAAGTAATATAAAGAGATTATCTACAAATTTTATATATAACGCTTCTACAGAAAACATGATCTACTTTATTGGACTAGCTGCATAACTAAAACTATACCTACAGCCCTAAACAGCAATACCTTCAATTTAACTTCTATTTGGCTTGTAAAATTATCCTATGTTTGGCATTTAGAATACTCTAACACCTTATTAGCAAGATGTTAAAAGAACATTAGAACTACCTTGATATCGTACAATTCATATACAATAACTGGTTCAACTCATACAGCTAACAATCTCTTCAACTCAATAACTGAGTGAACTAATTAGGACACAAATTACCTTACCAACATAAAATCCCACCGGAACCCATGAAAACGCTGAGGGTTTTGGTTTAGATTTTTCATCGAGCGATTGGCAGGGGTTGTGCTTGGACTTCGTCTTCCCCCAAATCATGGGATTTCTCCTCACAAGAACACACGAATATACACACAGTTAGCATCTACTTAATCGACGCCGAGTACTAAAACGACAGGGCGAGAACAGGACCTCGTCGGGGGTCGACGGTGTTGCAGATGGGGCTGCACACAACACAAAACTCCTCATGGTCATTTCGTCGAGCACCAGAGAGATGGGTCAGCCACCAGTAGAAAGGGGCTGGACGAGTACCGTGTGCCATGGGAGAGGCTGAGTGCTTGCAGCAGCAGGGCCGAAGGGGGAGCTGTGGCTGGGGCAGGGGCGAGGTCGGCCACCAGGGAGATGGCTGGGACGGCGGCGGCCATGGAATCTGGGTAACCTGGTGGGGAGGGAGGAGATGGAGGAGGGGCAGCCATGGTGGGACAAGCCTGGACGCCTAGTGGAGGAGGAGATCCCGGTGGAGGAGCAGCGGCAGGGGCGCTCAAGGTGTTGGGCGCCATGGATCTGGAGAAGGGGAGCTGCAGGGGCGCTGCTGTGCCGTGGGAAGGAGAGGAGTAGAAGGTGACGCACCATGGGGAGGATGAGGTCGGCGCAGGGAGCTCGGGAGAGCTGGGGCTGGGTGCCGAGCAGAGGGAGATGAGCACCCAAATGGTGGCTGGACTGGCTGCCGTGCTTGAGCAGAGGAGGAAACGATGGGATGAGAACGACCTGGAAGTTGCAGCTTCGGGGAGCAAAAAGAAAATACCTGATTGGATAAGAAGGAAGAAAGGCGGTGGAGGATAAAGAAAAATGGGATTTTCCCACTTAATTTTATTTCATTCTCGAAAATACGAAGGCAAATACACATACAAACTCGAGTTGGTTTGGGTGAAATATACACGGTTTGGACTAAGCGACATTTGGGATGTACATTTTTAAGTATAATCAATACTGCAACAGAAGATAATAATAGTATAAATTAAGTAAATCTTGTGATTGGAAACTTCATCAGTTATAAAGTTAAGCAAGAACAGGCACAAAAAATCATGGCCAATGCCGCGGTGGCTGGCTGCCTGACTGGCTGCCTGACGGCGACCGCGGCCGAGGGGCGGGGTGGCGTCGTCGACGAGCGGCGGGATGGGGCAGAAGTGACGGCGGCTGCGCTTGTGGTTTGGTGCGTGAAATAGGGTTTCATTTGTTTAGTAGGCCTTTAAATGGGCTTTGGTGAGTAAATAAGAAACACAAAAATCACGTACCCCTATAGCGACCCACCATCAGTCACACACTTACTTCTATAGCGACCAACCATATGTCGTTAAATTTCTAGACTTTTAGCGACCCACAGACCGTCGCTATAAACGCATTTAGCGACCAACCGTCGGTCCATAACTTTTAGCGACCAACCGTCAGTCCCTAATAAGGGTCGCTAAAGATCAACCGTCGTGTAGTGATTGCAGAAACTTTTCGCATCAGGCTCCAGACCTTGGCTTCTCACGGCCCATACGAAGATATTCAGCCTTATAATTGCTTCGGGGGTAAGTTGATGAAGATAGACTTCAAACATTTTCAGCACCTCTACGACGAAGCTGCTCAGGGGAAATCGTAGTCCAGCTTTCAAAAAGCTTCGGTACACTACAACTTCATTCTCTTCAGGGTGTGGACAAGTCTTTTCCCCTTCGTCGGCCCTCACAACGGACAAATCCCGGAAATACCTTCCTCTCATGTTGACAAGATGATTTTCTTTGATAGTTGATTTGCCGAAAACCGCATGGCTTGGTCGCCAAGGGCGATCTTCGGAGTCTTCACCACCACTGTCCACATCATAACTGTCGCTGTCACCAGTATCTCCAGACAAACCTTCCAGAATCTCCTTGGTGATTTTTTCTGTATTAGTCTTCGACATTGCTATAAGAAACCCCAGATTCTTCTCTTCATCGAGACTCAACTTCATCTCGGTAGCAGCCTTCTTATCTTCAGACATCTTCGGGGATACTAAAAAACTGTTTTCAATGCCGAAGCTTAAAAACTTAAAAGCTCAGCAAATCTTGGTGCGCAAGAGCTAAAAATTGAGTGAGCGGGAGCAGATGGCAAGAGAGCGTGCCAAATGAGTTTGCGGTATGATCTTATTTATACGCCCAGTGCGTTGAAAATTGAAAGACCCCGCTTGTCAGTGAATGTTGCTATTCTAGCAAAGGGAAGGTGTTTTTTCGGACCTTCGGCGTAAAGCCTTCGTCCATGTCGCAATCTAAATTTATAATTTTAAAACAAATTAATATTGCGAGGGGCTACTGTTGGGGGCCTTCGGCTTACGAAGGTCCTCAAAAACAGGATTTAACAATATTTCTGGAGTATAATGTGTGAGCAGGTATCTTCGGACTCAAGTCGGTATCACAGCAGGAGAAGACCAGAATAATACGAAGGTTGATACAGCGCCAAAGATGTGAACAGGAAAGCTTCGGCATGGTAGCAGAAAATGAAACCGACTTAAAGATGAAAAGGCTATTCAGACCTCGATAGATTACTATAGAATTATTATCAAATGTAAAGGGCATGAATGTAATTTTGTATGGGCTGTGTTCCGTGCCTATAAATAGGTGAACAGTACCCCCGTACTGTTCACGCTGATTTGGACATTCGCTTTTGCGTCACGCTTGTACTTTCATCTCCTTCAAGCTGAAGGTACATTTGTAATTCGATGTTATTTCTGTTTCTACATAATGATAATGCAAAAATAAGTTAATAATAATATACAATTGTCTATGTTATTCTTCATATTCCTTATGATTCATCCTTCGTCACTGTATAGTATATTTATGAAGGTATGCCCCTCATAACCTTCGTCCGAAATTCATTATATCCTAAGGGAAATAATGCTTCGAAGGACGAAGGACTTTACCGATTAACATTTTCTATGTTGCCTTGTTCTTAACTCATAGCATTTGAGAACAAGTCCCCAACAGTGTGTTTTTGGCATACATTTGCATAATTCATCACATCATCTGTTGCATTCATACAAACATTCATTAGACATTCGAAGGATCATCATCATGACATAAAGCACATACATTAACAGGAAAGACATAAAATGCTTCGTTGAATATGAAGATGCTTCGTCTCGAGATAAAAGAAGGGGAGGTACTTCGTCTCTAATGAAAAAAATATTTCGATGTGAACAAAAAGAAGGGAAGGTGTTTTTCGCCTTCGGCTCAAAAGATTGCAAGCGATGGTTTCGTCCACAACAAAGCAATTCATACAGGAGCGAAAAGGTGAAATTATATTACAAGGTATTCACAAATAAGTACAATATTTTGTTCAAACTGTCAGTTACAATAATTTGCCAAATGATGCAAAGAGATCCTAAGCTTTCTGCAGATAGTTACAAAAGTTCTAAGAATCTTAAGAACGTTCAGCCCTTCGGAACAAGCTTCGGCTTAACGACCTTCGGCACCACCATTCTGCAGAGAAAAGAAGGTATGAAGAAATTAGGAAATATGGTAAAGTAAAACCAAGGTAAAAAAGGCAGGTAAAAGTTTCATACTGAGTTAAATAGTTTTCGCTCTTCATCCCCGGCCAGTTCGCGCGCGCCTTTTGCCCAGATTTGAGTGATAAATCTGTTCCCTATGCTTTGGGCTTCGGTGGGAATGTCAACTAGATCTAATGTCGAAAGATTGAAATTTGGCTTATTAACAGTTTTTGCATGAGTGCATCCGGCCTTCATAAAAGCTACAGTTGTACCACGAGAAGCCACTAGGGCACAAAAATCCCCGTGCCCGGTGATAACTTCACCAAGGCCTTCAACTTCATTTTCAATGTGAGCAAAGGCCTCGGGGATGTCTTCGACCGAAGGGTTAGATTCTTTAGAAGTAGCTCCAACCGAGTTGAATATCCCCTTCAACTGGTTAACGCACTGAGTGGCGAAGTCAGCACACTTGTTCCGAAGGTTGTAAAAAGCTTCACGTAGCTTCGTATTCCTTTCAGTTTCGGCTGTGACCTTTTGATGCATCACGATGCCCGATCTTCACGACGTAGGATCAATCTTCAGATAACTAGCTTCGAAGAAGCCAAGATAACTTGCTGCAAGCAGCGATAACTAGTGCAACCTGACAAATAAAACTCGAAGCCAACCATCGTCTTTGACCGACAACTTGAATCGAGGATTCGCCCAGCCACACTCTCAAAGAACCAACCAACACAGCCTACAATCAATCGAGGAGACCTCGAAGGGAGTAGGAGCACCACTTGGGAGCGGATGAAGCCGCCGCTTCTGCAATCCCGCGAAGGAATTCACAAGAGCAAAGGGGTAGAGATCACTTTCAATATTTGTTAGCACACAACTGAACAAAAGGGTTCTGTTTTTAGATTATCCAAAGCTGCCTTACATCATAGACATAGGGGGGTATTTATACTAGTAACAACCAGCCTTAGAGAGGTATAAACACGAAACAAAAGTATTTTCACGTGCTAATGTGAAGGAGCCTCTTCGGGAGTTCTGCAGAGCTGATTTCCGTGTGGCTGTTTGACTTCTGCGCAGCCTTTAGTATTTTGATAATAACTTCTCCTAGGAATCTCCAAATGATGTGGGGCTAGATGCGTTGGAAAGCTGACTTGATAAGCTTTCTCACCATGTGTAGCATGCTTAATGAAACTTTGTAGAATGAGGCAGTTTAATACGAAAACTTGGTCATCAAACAGACTGTTGACCTTCTGACCAGTCAGCACTAAAGTAGGTCGGCTGCCTTTCTGGTAGATTTGATTAAGTCGGCCTTAGAAGCATTGGAAACGAGACTTCAAGAGCTTTCCAAAAAGTACTTATGGGCCTTCATAGCTTTGGGAATCAAAAGATATGACTTTTTCTTCTGGACGGTTCTGTTGCGCTGGACTGACTCGGACATAGCTCTTCTTGCTGATTCGCCCTTGATATGTTTTGTCCTTCCTCTTTGGTGAACCTAAGTAATATCAACATACATGACTTAGGTAGCATAAAGTTCTCATTAGTGTTTAATTGAAATTCATAAAGTAGCACGTGCACCTCTTGCTGTAGCTTCTTAGCTCGGCTACGTGTAATTGGTCCATCAAAGACTTGGGTTGGTGATGATGTTGGTTGTACTTGAGTTGATGTAGTATGACTTGGGGGTTGTAACGTGTTGCTTAATGGCGTGGTCGTATCATCCTCCTCCCCTTGAAAAGGAGTCGTCCTCGACTCTAAAGTGTCTTTACTCGTATATGGTAAGAGGTCAGCAACATTGAACATGTTGCTCACCCCATAGCTTGGTGGAAGATCTATCTTGTATGCATTATCATTGATCTTGGCAAGAACACAAAATGGACCATCCCCTCATGGCATAAATTTGGATTTGCGCTGATCAGGAAAATGCTCCTTGCGCAAGTGGATCTAAACCAAGTCCCCCGTTTCAAATACCACTTTCTTCCTATGCTTGTTCATGCTTGCAGCCTTGCGCACTGCTTTGAGCTCAATTGCTTCCTTGGTCTTCTCATGTATCTTTTTATGTATGCAACACGCTTGGAAGCTTCCATATTGGTTCTTTCCTGCAATGGAAGGGGCAACAAATCTATCGGAGCAATAGGTTTGAACCCATATACAATTTCGAAGGGGCATAAATTAGTTGTAGAATGTACTGCCCTGTTATAAGCAAACTCAACGTGTGACAAACAGTCCTTCCAATCCTTCAAGTTCTTCTTTACCATTGTTCGCAGCAGCATTGACAATGTACGATTCACCACTTCAGTTTGTCCATCAGTTTGAGGGTGGCATGTGGTGGAGAACAAAAGTTTAGTCCCAAGCTTTGCCCACAATGTTTTCCAAAAATAGCTCACAAACTTCACATCACGGTCAGATACAATGGTCTTGGGCACTCCATGTAGCCTCAAGATTTCTCAGAAAAACAAATTGGCAACATGTGAAGCATCGTCGCTCTTGTTGCATGGAATAAAATGCGCCATTTTTGAAAATCTATCAACCACAAAAAAATAGAATCTCTCTTTTTTTGAGTCCTTGGCAGCCCTAAAATAAAATCCATGCTTATGTCTTCCCAAGGAATTTTAGGAGCAGGTAAAGGAGTATATAAACCATGAGGGTTCAGTTTTGACTTAGCTTTATGATAGGTGACACAACGCTCCACAAATCTGATGACGTCTCTCCTCATCTTGGGCCAATAGAAATTATCACTGAGCAGTTCATAAGTCTTCTTTTGTCCAAAATGACCTGTTAGACATCCTCCATGTGACTCATGCAATAAAAGCAATCTAACTGAAGAATTTGGTACACAAAGTTTGTTAGCTCTAAACAAAAATCCATCATGTATATGATATTTTTCCCAACCTTTTCCATCTTTATAATGATTGTATGGCTCTGAAAATTCAGGATCATCATTATACATTTCTTTCAAATTTTCAAGACCTAAAACTTTTACCTCTCGTTGATTCAACAACACATTCCTTCGAGACAAGGCATCAGCGACCACATTGTCCTTACCTTTCTTATATTTCACAATGTATGGAAATGTTTCGATAAACTCAACCCATTTGGCATGGCGACGGTTCAGTTTGGCTTGCCCTTTCAAATACTTCAAAGCTTCATGATCAGAATGAATAACAAACTCTTTTGGCCATAAGTAGTGCTGCCATGTTTCAAGCGTTCGAACCAAAGCATACAATTCTTTGTCATACACAGAATAATTTAATTGAGCACCTCCCAATTTTTCACTAAAATATGCTACAGGTTTTCCTTGTTGCATTAAAACTCCTCCTATCCCAATCCCACTAGCATCACATTCTACTTCAAAAGTTTTAGTGAAGTCAGGAAGAATAAGTACAGGTGCTTCAGTCAAACGTTTCTTCAATTCTTGAAAAGCATCTTCTTGTGAGTTTCCCCATTTAAATTCAACACCTTTCTTTGTCAATTCATTTAAAGGGGAAGCAATGGTACTGGAATCTCACACAAATCTTCTATAAAAACCAGCAAGACCATGAAAACTTCTTACTTGACTTACATTCGTTGGAGCTGGTCAATCCTTGATTGCTTTCACCTTGGATTCATCCACCTCTATTCCTTTTGCTGAAACAACAAAGCCAAGAAACACAACATGGTCTGTGCAAAAACTGCACTTCTCAAGATTAGCAAATAATTTCTCCTTTCTAAGCTCATCTAAAACTTGTAGAATGTGTTTCATATGTTCATCAAAAGACTTGTTGTAAATTAGAATATCATCGAAGTAGACAACAACAAATTTTCCAAAGAAAGTTCTTAAGACATGGTTCATTAATATCATAAAAGTACTAGGAGCATTAGTCAACCCAAAGGGCATCACTAACCATTCATACAACCCAAATTTTGTTTTAAATACAGTCTTCCATTCATCTCCAGTTTTCATTCTTATTTGATGGTATCCACTTCTCAAATCAATTTTAGTAAAAATTGTGGAACCACTTAATTCATCAAGCATATCATCTAGTCGTGTAATAGGATGGAGATAGCGAACGATAATATTATTTATAGCTCTACAATCAACACACATCCTCCAAGATCCATCTTTCTTAGGTACTAAAATCACAGGAACAGCACAAGGGCTTAAGCTTTCACGAACAAAACCTTTATCAAGAAGTTCTTGCACTTGCCTTTGTATTTCCTTGGTTCCTTTAGGATTGGTTCGATATGGTGGACGGTTAAGAAGTGCAGCCCCTGGAATAAGATCGATTTGATGCTCAATCCCTCGAATTGGAGGTAGTCCCGCCGGTGTTTCCTGTGGAAACACGTCCTCGAAGTCCTGCAAAAGATCAGCCACAACACTAGGAAGAGATGTTATGTCGTTAGGAGAAATCAAAACATCTTTGCTCACAAGCACAAAGAGCACTTGATATGGGTTGTTCCTCACTTCTCTCAGCTCAGATTTTGTGGCTAGCATAACTAGATGTTCTCCCTCTTCCTTCTTTTTATCTCTTGAATTTGGTTTGTAGCACTCACTCACCGAATTGTGGATGGCACTCAATTTCTTTTGCTCTTCTCCTCCTTTACTTGCTGCACTAATTTCAGTTTTCTTTTGTAAGTGTTCAGCCATGATTTGTTGAGGGGTCATAGGCTTGAGTACAAACTTTCTCCCTTTCAGATCTAGCATGTACTGATTTGTTCTTTCACAATGCTGAGAATATCGATCATATTGCTAAGGTCTTCCTAACAGCATGTGACACACAGACATGGGTGCAACATCGCACTCCACTGTGTCAACATACTCTCCAATCTTGAACGGAACTTTCACCTTATAACCAATCTTGATATCTCCCGATTCATTCAACCATTGGACATGATATGGATGAGGGTGTCGCTGCAACTTCAAACCAAGCTTTTCAACCATCTCACGACTTACAAGATTATGGCAGCTCACTCCATCAATGATCACCTTTACTACTTTGTCTTGCACTTTTGCTCGCGTTTGAAAAAGATTATGTCGCTGTCCAATTTCAGCTTCTTTCATTTGAACACTCAAGATTTGTGTAACCACAAGAGTAGTACCATGCTCAAATTCACATCCAGTATGTTCCTCAATTTTATGAGTGTCATCTACATTTCCTGCTTTAGATTCCTCTTCACTAGCTGATGTATAATCTCCATCATCATTCACAAGGATCACACGATTATTTGAACACTCCTTTATGACTGACCACGACCTCCACACTTGAAGCACTGAATACCACTACTCTTGGCTATTGAACCCACTGATGTTGAAGTGGATGCTGCTGGTTTATAACCTGTGCTTGGAGCAGCATCGTTCTTTCCACTAGAATTGCCTTGAATATTGGTTCACAAGCGTCCAGTTGAACCTTTTGTCGCTGAGGATGCAACAGTAAACCTTGAGATTGATTTGCTTCCTCCAGTCATGGTTCGTGCACCATATGACAAGGGCTTGCTACTCTTAGAATCTTGTTGCAGCTGGCGTTCAGCTTTGGTGGCTTGATGTACCAAATCAATAAGACTTTGGTACGGCTGAAACTCAACAATACGCTGAATGCTGCGGTGTAACCCAGCCATGAAACATGCAATGGTCTGCTCTTCGTCTTCATACACATTGGCTCTAATCATGGCCTTCTCCATCTCCTTATAATACTCCTCAATAGAGAAACTTCTCCATCTCCTTATAATACTCCTCAATTTATTAATCATGGCCTTCTCCATCTCCTTATAATGCTTCGGCACAAAATGAATTCTCATTTCTCACTTCATCTCTTGCCAAGTAACAATAGGGTCCTCTCCATCTTCTTCACGATCACGAAGAAGTTGCTCCCACCAAATCAGAGCATATCCTTCAAACTCAAGAGATGCCATTGCAAGTTTCTTCTCCTCTGAATAATTATGTAGGCAGAAGATTTTCTCCACCTTCAATTCCCATGTGAAATAATCTTCAGGATCAGATCTACCATCAAATTTTGGAATGGTAAACTTAAGTTTCCCAAATCTCTCTTCTTGGTTGACTCCTCTATGACAACGACGACCATAGCGATGTTGGGACAGATCATCATCATCCCCCAATTCAGATTCTTCATTGTCATCATTTCCTCGATTCCGCCCTCTTCCTCAACCACATGCAGCACCTTGATTCCTCCTCCCATGTTCACTTGCTCTTCTAGAATAATTTCCTTCACCTTCATCCCCATCTTCATCATGGTTTCTTGCACCATCAGGGAGTCGACGACGACCTCTGATTTCAGCCATAAGTGTCTGAAGATCTTGTGCCAACCGATCTTGCTTGTCTTCTATGCTTTATTTGAGCTCATTGAATTGTATCATGGTGACACATTCTTCAATCTCAGCATTGGGATCCATCTTCCTGCGAAATTAGTGGCGACAAGGCAACAAATATAGGTGGAATATGAAGCTATATAGAATCTCACAACCTCACCACTCTTACCAACCAAAGCTCTTATGAGGTCCTTGCGGGTTGCAAGAAAATGTGTGGTGGTAACAAGAAAGTGGTGGTTAAGCGAATACAAGACCAGAGTACCAATTACGATGGCTTATATGTGGAGCTTGGTGGGGAATAATAAACAAGGGATGCAATCTGAATCCTAGTTGTTGTAAAGTTATATAACCATCCAACTAGAAGTTTCCTGCCTAGTGCTGACCACAAGATACGAGTGATGTAAATAGATCAAACACACGCGCAAGAAATTTCAGATTTGATGCAAACAATGAGTATGATTGGAATGCAAGTGTTGCAATCAGATCCAACCAAAATTTTGCACCAAATGACAATAGCAAACTGGTTGAACAACTTGATAAAACTTTTAGTACTTGACTTTCAGCACTTGTGCACATAAACAAACTGATTGTTCTACTTTTCTTTCACAACTTTTTTCAACACTTTTTTTATGCCCTCTTTCTTCTCTCTTTTTTTGATACCTTTTTTTATAGAACTAAACACAGAGATCAGATATGATATTGCACACTTTATAATAACTTACAAGGAACTCAACCAGTAGCTATAGTAGAGAGGATCAAAGTTAACACGAAGCAAATGATGAGTTTTTTTTTCAGATTTTTCTTTTTGTGGATATTTTTAGATATATATATATATAAATATAAGAGGTTCAAAGGGAACACAAAGGTTAGAGTGACCAGCAACTAAAAAAAGACTCTAAGGACTGAAACTTAACAGAACTCGCTAGAACGACAGATTGAAACAAAGGGCTATGGCAAAAATATTTTATGGCTTTTTGGTGGATAGGATGAACACAAAATAGATGTAGCTAGGGGTAAAGAGTCCTACTGTGGCAACTGAGGCTTTGATACCAGATGATGCGTCACGATACCCGATCTTCACGATGTAGGATCAATCTTCAGATAACTAGCTTCGAAGAAGCCAAGATAACTTGCTGCAAGCAGCGATAACTAGTGCAACCTGACAAATAAAACTCGAAGCCGACCACCGTCTTTGACCGGCAACCTGAATCGAGCATTCACCCAACCACACTCTCAAAGAACCAACCAACACAACCTACAATCAATCGAGGAGACCTCGAAGGGAGTAGGAGCACCACTTGGGAGCGGATGAAGCCGCTGCTTCTGCAATCCCACGAAGGAATTCACAAGAGCAAAGGGGTAGAGATCACTCTCAATATTTGTTAGCACATAGCTGAACAAAAGGGTTCTATTTTTAGATTATCCAAAGCTACCTTACATCATAGACATAGGGGGTATTTATACTAGTAACAGCCAGCCTTAGAGAGGTATAAACACGAAACAAAAGTATTTTCACGTGCTAATGTGAAGGAGCCTCTTTGGGAGTTCTGCAGAGCTGATTTCCGTGTGGTTGTTTGACTTCTGCGCAACCTTTAGTATTTTGATAATAACTTCTCCTAGGAATCTCCAAATGACGTGGGGCTGTATGCGTTGGAAAGCTGACTTGATAAGCTTTCTCACCATATATAGCATGCATAATGAAACTTCATAGAATGATGCAGTTTAATACGAAAACTTGGTCATCAAATAGACTGTTAACCTTCTGACCAGTCAGCACTAAAGTAGGTCGGCTGCCTTTCTGGTAGATTTGATTAAGTCGGCCTTAGAAGCATTGGAAACTAGACTTCAAGAGCTTTCCAAAAAGTACTTATGGGCCTTCATAGCTTTTGGGAATCAAAAGATATGACTGTTTCTTCTGTATGGTTCTGTTGCGCTGGACTGACTCAGACATAGCTCTTCTTGCTGATTCGCCCTTGATATGTTTTGTCCTTCCTCTTTGGTGAACCTAAGTAATATCAACATACACGACTTTGGTAGCATAAAGTTCTCATTAGTGTTTAATTGAAATTCATAAAGTAGCGGGTGCACCTCTTGTTGTAGCTTCTTAGCTCGGCTACGTGTAATTGGTCCATCAAAGACTTGGGTTGGTGATGATGTTAGTTGTACTTGAGTTGATGTAGTATGACTTGGGGGTTGTAACGTATTTCTTAATGGCGTGGTCGTATCACCTTTGCTTCAAGCTCCTTTGTTTTGTGGTCAAAGCGCCGTGAACTTTCGTCCAAAACTGTTCGTGCTTCGTCTAGTTCCTCGCTCAACTTAGTATTTCGGGATCATGCTTCTGCGAGGGAACCTTCGGCTGTTTGCAGTAGGATATCTCTTTCTTTTAGAGAACCTTCAAGTTCCTTGATTTTATCCTCTAAGCCCTTAATTATGACTTCGTTTTTTCTATCTTTAGAATCCTGCTGCATTTTCAATGCCTTACTTAACAACATGCTCTACAAAACAAAGGTAAAATTAGAACACTCAATCCACCACGAAGGCAATAAAAATCTATATGAAGGTCTCACCTTAAAGTTGGAATAAAATAGGCTACCGACAATGTGTTGCCATCAGTAACAGCTAATGTCGGTCTCCAGCTTCGGGAAACCAACACTCTTGGATAGATTGTCGATTATCTTTGCCCCGGCGTGGTCGCGAATGCATCCTAAAATTTCCTCATCAACCCCGCCGAAGAGCAAAGACCTCGGTTGGTAACCGCAAGATATAGCAAATTCTTTCAATTCCAACTTGTCTTCCTCAGACAGTTCCTGACCGCCTAAATGCCGAAGATCAAAATCCCTCTCGTCCGAAGGAGTGTTATCAATTTCCTTTCCTTCATCTGGCACTGCGGCCATGTTTTCTTCTGCAGCTACATTTGTTTCCTCTGCAACCACATCTGCAACCATATCTGACACAAGCCTGTCAACTTCTGACATTGTGGCTGCTAGTTCTTTAGCTTTGGCTTCGCCAGCATCTTCGGCATCTGTAGGAATTGCCGCTTTTGTCGCCGAAGCTGAAGGTGGAGTTTGTTCAATTGCTTGCATTATATTCACAATTCGTCGTTTCTTTTGTCCTTCAATCTTCTCTCCTATAGCCGAGGGCATTTCCTTCCTCTGTAAAAGTTTTGTCAGTTTCGATCCCAGAGGACTTAACAGCTTGAATGGCGGAGAATCAGTCATTACCTTCAAAATTTCAACCACTTCGACAGCAGTCGACGATGGAGGGGTTTTCTCTGCTGCTTCGGCGACCTTCGGTTCAGTAGAGGGTGTTTGGTCAAGCTTCCGCTTCTTAATTGTTGCCTTTGGCTCTGGCGCTGTTTTTGTTTTCTTCAAGGCCTTCTCATCCTCTTTTACTGAGCGGGCAGCCTACCTGCTTAGGATACTAACAACCCTTTTTCTTTTCACACCTCCAGCCCCTTTGTCAAACCTCTCGTAATCTGGGTATTCGAAGTTTAATGCATCCATTACCCGGTTTAGCCTTTGTTTCAGCCGGGTACCAAATGCGATAGTCATAAGCTGGTCCTCCTTCTTCGTATAGTTGCCAAGGATCTCATTGCACATGATTTTGATCATTTCCAGTCATTCATTGCATGATTTCTTGAACTGTTTCTCAAATTTGAAGCGATAGAGGAGCCGGACAAGCTCATACTTTTTCCCCTTCTTCTTCGGCATCCCCCAACCGCTAGAAGTTGGAAATGTTCTATTTGCCAAATATTGTTGCACTAAGTCCCTGGTGCTAATCTCGACAGCTACCACTCTAAATTCAACTTCGACTAGCTGGCACGGGGAGCCAAGTTGCATGTGGCACAAGGACCTTGTCATTCTGAAGCTTAATTTCATCGAACTCATGACCATAGTCATCAATTTTTCTCCCTTTTTCTCATCAGCTTTTTACATAGAACCATTCACTCGTCCACCCAGTCAGCCACTTGGTGCGGTAGCCAATTACCGGAGCCTTAGTATCCTTTCGATACGCAAAGTTATAGCAACCAAAGTTATTATGAAGGCCATCCGCTCTGACGTTCGTCTGGTAGTGTAACTCATGCACTTAGCAGAAACCTTCAGCATTAGCACTCATACCATGGCTTCGGAGAGCCCATATGTAAACACTAAGTCTAACGACGGCATTGGGTGTCAACTGATGAAGATATATTTCAAAATTCTTTAAAACTTCTCCTATCATTTCATGTAAAGGGAACCGAAGCCCTGCCCTAAAGAAGCTCTTGAAAACAACAACTTCGTCCTCTTTTGGCTCCGGAATCACCTCCTCCCCAGCAAAGCGGACAAGCTTACTCTCGTCCTCCCCAAAATAACCTAGCTTTTTCATTATAACCATGACGTCTGCTGTTATAGTGGATTTCCCAAATTCAGTGTGGCTTGGCTTCGACGTTCTTAAAATGTTGTAATCTTCTTCAGCCTCATCATCACTTCCGTCCTTAGTTGCAATCTGCTCAGCTTCGGCAGTTTCACCTACGGAAATAGCTTTTTCCGATGTCACTAGACCTGATCGCCTCATCATTTCTGATATTGGCGCTGTCTCTGTTGCCTCAGCATCGTCTCCCTCGCGTGATACCCTAGCGGTGGACCTTACTCGAGCCATTTTGAGTATTCTGATTCCTTAAAGCCGAAGGTGATTTCGAACGATGAAGCGTGTGACTGCAGCAAACAATCTGAACAAGCTTCGGCTATGGTTAAAAAGTTTAACAACACAATAGTGCAATGACAATGAATGTTGTGGTAACTCCTCACCAACCTGTCTGTTTATATAGTGCTGTAGGGGGAGGAGGCGAACCGCCATACCGCCTACACTAGCTGAGCTGTGGACCGTCCGACGATCGGAATATTTTAATCGTTTCTCGGAAACAAGCTCAGGGAAGGTGTTTTTGGACCTTTGGCATTTCGAAGCCTTCGTGTTTTTCGCGGATCGACCTCATTACGGAAAAACAATCTAGCACCATGAAGGGGCTATTGTTGGGGGTCTTACTCTCCACCGAAGGTCCTCAAGGAAAAACACCTTCGGCAAAATAATACAAAGGCTCCTTAAAGCTACCTTCAGCCTCGGTTTAACCTCTCAAGATAAAGACTCTGCAAAGAGACGACAATGTAGAATGCCAAAGCTCAATAGCTTCGGCGTAGACCAGGTAGAGAAGGAAAAAGGACTAAATGGACCTTATTAGTTTTAGTTGCTTGTAAACAAATGTTTAAGGGCATGGATGTAATTTTACCCGGGTTACGTCCCGTGCCTATAAATAGATGAACAGTACCCTCGTACTGTTCACGCTGGATTGTAATCGCTCCCGCGCCATTCTCGCTCTCTCACCTTCCGACAAGCCGAAGGTATCATTGTAATATGAATATTGTTAATGCTTATTCATGGACAATGAAGATAAAATGAATCATAAATATATAACAAATATTATCTTCATTTTCTTATTTATATTTATTTTTATATTATAAAATAATAAAGGTGTGTCTTCCATGACCTTCGTATGAAGATCATTATATTCGAGAGGAAATAATGCTTCAAAGGACGAAGGTCTTTAACCATTAACAATTGTGTTTTCTTATTCTTAATTTATAGCATTTGAGAACAAGTAAACAACAAGACTTGTATCTTTAATTTATAAACTTGACTTGGGTACAAAATTCACAACAATATTTGAACTCAAATGAAGACTAAAAAATAAAGAGAAAAGGGAAAGCAGAAAAGATAATAAAAGAAAAAAGAAACAGGCGCATTAGGCCGTATCCTCCTCAGCCGGAGCCGGCCCACCTAGAGATGGCAATGGGTACCCGCGACCCGATACCCAATGGGTATTTACTCCATTAGGGTATGTATGTGGGCTAAATTTTCTACCCATGGATCTGTTATTGGGCAAAAATGTTCACCCAATGGGTAAACGGGTATTAGAACGTTCCACCTTCACCCATACCCGTTAACCCGTGGGTATAAAATACCCAATATAAACTTAGCTCAAGCATGAACTTTGACTTTAGTCATCCATGTTTTTTACTATTTAACAACATTTTAGGACATAATGTTATAGAAGGCTTAACGACAATTTAATGACCATATAATGGAACATGTAATGTGCTATGTAGTATTGTCCTAGTGTTACTACTTTATCCAATTATCTTTGGTGTATTGAATGATGGTTAAATGATGCTAAAAATTTTGTAATGATATTTAGATGGATATACTTGACATTTGTATAATATAATATTTTGATAGATATTTAATTTTTATGGGTACGGGTGACCCGATGGGTAACCCATACCCACGTGGGTATGCGTATGGGGGTAAATCCATACCCACCAGTGTATATGGGTGACTCGATGGGATTAATTTTTTGTCACGGATATAAGTATGAAGTAGTAATACCGGTGGGTATTTACCCATTGTCATCTCTAGTCCCCCCGTGTTTGACGTGCACACCAGCCAGCCCAACGCGCTCGTCGCAGCTGCACCAGGGTTGCGCTGACCTGTGGTCCCAACCCGTTAGCCGTCCACCGCCCCGCGTGGCCTTTCTATTGAAGCCGCGGTATCGCGCTGTTGGGTGGGCCTGGGTTGTCAGTCCCTGCCCCAACCATCTCGCCGTCAATGGCGGAACTGCGTCGCGATCTCGGGAGTCTGTTGCTCATTCCCGGGCCGCCCTGCTCCTATATAAGGTGCCATGATCCCGAGTCAACCCTGCTTCCACCCCCGCGAACCTCGCTGTGCAATTACGGTCGTATTGAGAGAAATTCGAGAGAGGGCGCTTGTGCACCGGGACCGCCGTCCCTGCACACGCGATTCATCGGCGCTCCGACCGAGAAGCCAGCCAGGCGATTTTTCACCGCCATGCACCGAGCCTGGGTGTAGCAGAGTTGGGCTCGGGGGAAAGCATTTGGACACCGGGGACACTCACCGGTGTCGGGCGGATCCGACCAACCCACACCTCGCCGGGGGCAAACGTAACCTAGGCTCCAGCACCGGTACGGAACCCCTGTATTTTGTTCTTCTCATCTCTTTCATTGTGTCTACCATATGGGGGCTTGGGATGGGGTGGTTGCGCACCTGCACTTTCTCGCCGGTGTGCACTTCCGCCGCGGCACTGCATGCTGTTGTGGGTAGGCTCGGTCCACCATCGGTTCGTAGGTTTCGTGCCACCACCGAATTCGCACTAGCCCCTTCTTCACGTAGCGCCATGCCGGACTCGGATGGCACTCCTGCGGGTTGGATGGCCTGTCGCTGGCATGGGCACCGACGGGGTGCTTGGTCAGGCCGTCGTGGGCACTGCTGGAGGTTGACGATGGATAAGAAATAGTTGATCTAGTATTCAACGACTGAGATTAGAAGATAGCTTACCTCTTCGTCCAACAGAACCTTGGCCGTAGATCTATAATCCAATGGATGTGAATGAATCTTGGTAATATAGAATTCGAGCCGTCGATCTTGATCCTGCGGCTTCCATCTAATAGCAGTCCAGTCTCCCTTGATTTGTTCTGGGCCGTTCCGATCTAATCTAACGGTCCATCCAACCTCGTACCCCTTCGCGTGCGCCATTTTGCGTAAGAAACCCCGAGGAAAAGATGAATCAACCCGCCATCCTCTGACTGTGGAAAATAAATAAAAGTAGGTCTCTGAAAGTTGTAATTTAAACCCTGTGCTCTCTGGAATTCATGGCCGTAATCCAATCAGTTATTAAATAAGTGAAAATATAATCAAAATGAATTTCTTATATAAAAACAATTCTAGAATCTTGATTAATTTCTAGCAAATTTATTTTAGCTCCTTTTTAATCCATTCCAGTTGCATTAATATTGTTTTAATATTGTCTATCAGTTAATAACTCTATTTTAGCATGAAACCTAGATTAAAATTAATCACTTAGTTATTTTTGTACCAAACACATAAAACCTTCAGAAAATCAAAACTCGAAAATCGTAACTCCGAATTTAGTGATTCTTGTTCCTACGATCTTGTTGCGATGCGTAGAATATTATCATGCAGTATATTACTCAGTTTGGTGTGATGATTAATTTCTCTTGTACCATGTTTGTTTGTATTGTGGCGAGTAGACGAGCAAGGGATTGAGAACCCAGGTGTTCAGCAGGTAGAAGTTGCTGAGCAGGAGCTCATTGAAGGCAAGTTGTGTCCTTGACCACTTTTATTTACCCAATAATGTTCTCTATAATCATTTTGGCATGCATAGGCTTAATTTTGATGGGACCCAATAGGTCACCCTAGTTTGGTCATCTTTACACCTTATTTATCCTTGAACTTTTGGGTAGTCTTTGCTATTGCTATATATGGTTTTGGATGTTGAGATAACTATTACACATGTCATTCTTTATTATTATTGTTCTATTTTTGTTCATGATAAGACTATTATGTTAATTGGAACATGGAGCTTAACTTGAGAAACACGTGCCACCACAAGGGTGGAATGGGACGCCCTTGGCTGACTAATTAGAAAAGCTAGTGGAGTCTACCTTACCCGAAAGGGGCAAGGGCAGTAGGGGAGTTGGCGTGTAGGGAGGTTCTCGGGTTGATTTTGCTACGATGGTGGTCAGACGGGGGATTCTTGCATTGCGCTCCCTAGAAACTGTAGCAAGTTTTTTGAAGCTAGTGGAACTTTGTAAAGGCCTCGTAGTGTTACCCTGCCTCGCTTCCTTGGTAGATGTGTATGGGGCCCGTACAACCCCGTGGCAAATGGGTAACATGACTTAAAGAAATATTTTACTAATTCTAAGTAATTAAGTGCTATACATATGAATACATTTATCATGACTAGTAAAACCTATATTTTTAATCCGACCGAAAATATGTGGCCTAGTATTTCTTCTACTTTCTTATATTAATAAAATTATACTTAAATCACTACTAACAAATATTGTTCCATGTTAAAGCGAAGTTAGCCGTAAACGTTTCTAGTATGTAAATCACCAAGTTAGTGAATAGTGACATTATTTATTTTTTTGAAATATAAAATAGTACTCATGTCCAAAATATTGTTGCAGGGTAGTTCATGATTTAGTGTGTTCATCGGGGTCTCTTTTGAATAATTTCTAAACTGAAAATCTCGGAATTAATTTCATTTACACGCAGGGACTAAAATGCAAAATGTGCTTCTTCTACCTTGAGCTCTTGCTCACGCTCCAATTGCCTTGTTCAGCAAAGTCTGAAAGATGGGAAAGTTGTGGCTCTGTAATTGGTAGTTCAAGGGTCCAATCAATCCTTCCAAGAAATGTTCTTGACGCTTCTCGTTAGTGTCCACTTCCTCTAGGGCGTAACATGAAAGCTGGGTGAAGCGATCACGGTACTCACTAACAGTCATGTTCCCTTATGTGAGGGAAAGGAACTCCTTCTTGAGCTTCATTATTCCCGAGGGAATATGGTGAGCATGGAAGTTCACTTGGAATTCCTGCCAGGTTATGGCATCAGCATTGGCATGTGCCGCGATGAAGGCATCCCACCAATCGGACGCGGCACCTTCGAGTCTTCCAGAAGCGTACAAGACCTTCTCTTGGTCATTGCACTGGGTGATATCTAACTTCTTTGCAATGACCTTAAGCCAATCATCGGCATCCAAAGGGTTTACTACATGAGAGAAAGCAGGCGGGTGATGACTCATGAAGTCCTGGTGCTTGTCTCTAGCTTGGGGTGCATGTTGTTGTTGTTGTTGGTATTGTTGGTTCTATTGATTTTGCTGAATTTGCTGCACCGAAGCTGTGAGTCCTTGCAGAAGTTGCATCTGCGCTGCGATGAATTGATCCATAGTAGGGTTGGGTGGTGGTGGTGGCAACTGTTGACCACACTGGTTCTGATGGATATTGGGACCTGATCGAGTGTTCACCATCTGGTTGGTTAGAAAGTGCAATCCCAGGGTAAGGGAGGAGTAGAAAAGATTCTAGGGGGAATAGCTTATTATTAATGTTAAGTTTATTATTATTATTATTATTATTATTATTATTATTATTATTATTATTATTATTATTATTATTATTATTATTATTTTATGCTCTTATGGCCATCATTCCATAAGACCATTGCACTCAAGCAAAACTCCAAATCAAACATTTCAAACAACATCATCACATGGTTGTTATTATTATAAGTGTAATAATAGAAACGTGTTCTTCGTCTAACGCGAAATCTAACTTATTACAACACAATTGAAGAATTTAAAGTAGACTAGTGATGGATCCTGGTTCTCCATAGTAGATCCTCTTGCGGAGAGGGGATAACGCCATGGCAGGGACTTGAACTTTAGGGGGATTCCTTCCATCTAGCTGAGCTTCCAGGGCTGTGATCCTTGCGTGTGCATCCTCCAGCTCCAAGTGTACCCTAGAGAGGTCCAGGGTAACACTATCCAAGTCGGTGTTAAGATCTGCCACCACACCAGCTAGGGTGTTGAGGCGATCTTCTCCAGCTCCACCTGGAACAATGCTGGTATGGCTTTCTCCACGAATACGCAGAGGAAGATGCCTGTACTTTGTGTTGTGCAGCTGCTGCCGGTAGGTGTGGCTGAGGGACCACAGAGTTTGCGTAGCAGCATCGCTAACCGAAGCAGCGTAGGTGGATAGCGGCGTCAGAGACTCGTGAGCTGACAGAGTCCTGAACGCTCTATCACCTGCATCCATCACCCTAACATGAATGCAAGTGATGTAGTAGCAAGACCGAGGAGGCTCGTACACTCGCGTTGTCTCATACAGGGGTCGGACGTAGGTTCCCAACGCATGCAGAACATCCTGCAGTAGGTTAGGGAAGTGCCCTGTCTCGAATATTGAGGTATAATGTTCAGTGACAGGCCACAACCCCACGTAGTGGTCCTCCTATTCTTTGTTGGCTTCCTCGTTGATGTTTTCCTCATCTTCTTCTTCGTCTTCGTCATCTTCATCATCGTCACCAGAGTCGTCCGGGTCATCGCCACCGGGAGCAGGGGCTTGGACTACTGGTGCTGGCGGTGCTGAAGCTGGCGATCCAGCTGCGAAGGCTAGTGATTCTGCCAACGGGGTGGGCGTAGGCAGAAACTCCTTCGAGCTGTCCTCTAGAATGACTCCGTTCTCCACACGAATGCGAGGGAGATCCATAGGGATTTCCTCGACTACCACTGGGTAGACAAGAACTTGCCATGGCAGAGGGATGTAGTTGGTGTTGATCCGAGTGGTTTGGATAGTACGAACCATCTACAAGAGAAAATGTCAACTTAGCTGAATTTTAAGGAGGTAAGATTAATAAAATAATTTTGTAAGAACAAAATAAGCATGTTTTGAACAAACTAGGCTGTCCATTTCTAACTAGTCTAACGACCTAGAGTCAGCATAGCTTTGATACCACTTCTGTCACACCCGGTTCTGGGGGGAAAACCGAATGCATAGCATATGTGGGCTAGGATCCATTTTCCACACATATGTTGACGTCACAAGTGTAATATATCAAAAGACAATGTAATAAAGGAGTAAAGAGAGTAGAGTAACTTTATTACATCATCCAGAATATTGTATCTTAACAAGTATCATAATCAAAGTACGGCGGAATTAAACATGGACACTCTTCCACAGGAAGGTGACTGGCGCATCGTTAGACTCAAAACTCATCAACGTCATCTGCGAAGTCTTCGTCATCACCCTCTAATCAAAATATTAGCAAGGGTGAGCTTAGTTATGGTCGGAGCTCATCAAGTGGGGGAAATAATGCAAAGTTAACAAGGTAGGCTATGGATAAGCGGTAAGCATTTTAGTTGGTCAATATTTTATTAGCAACACCTGTCTTACTAATAAGTGTGTATCCCAAATATCTCAATTAATCAAAGGCATAAGATTATATCAAAAAAACTTAAGTGAAATCACTTAAGCAAACCATTGGTAGATCATCAGATCACGATTTATTTTCCATCTTTAAGTTCAATTATCATGTGAGGGTCCAAGTTGCTCTTAACCGTGAGCACGGCTGACATATCAGTTTTACACTCTGCAGAGGTGGTACAACTTTACGCACAAGCCATGTATCCCATCTAGCCTGGGTTGATCGGACCCGTAAACACTACCGAGGTGAATGGCTAGGGATCCATTATGAGGCTTTCACAAAATATCCTTAGTACAAAGCCACCCGCTAAGGTTTCCAGGTCAGTGTTGATGGCCCTCTGGGTGAGGTAACTTAGCCAAGACTACCACCCCATGTTAACATGAGCTGCCACCAAACCACTGTCGCCCCCTCTTGCCCATCTTTCAGGTAGGGTTGCTAAGCACTAAGTCTATAGAGCTAGTTACCAAAGCCAGAGCCATTATAACACTCATGGTTGCACTATTATCCTAGGTGGTCACTCCATGTTCCATTTAATACAAAATGTTCTTGTTTAAACCATCAGGTTAACATCATAAATAAAACTTCATATCTGGAACATAGTATCATTAAAAGAGTGACATCATATTTATCAAGTTGAGCAAATAGCAAAAATTGCTAAGCAAAGCATTTATCCTAGGGTAATTCAAGGAATAGGGTTGGTAATTCTAGGAAATCTTTATTTAGGCAAATCCCATCAAATTATGCAATATATCCAAAAAGTAAACATTATTATATACATTATTTGGGTATAAATAGAAATACAGAGGGAGAATCCACTTGCCTTGCACGAAAGTGTCCTGTGGGACGTCCTCGAACGAGTTTGGTTCGTCTACCTTAGGGTCAACTTCTAGCATCGATTTGCGTATCGTACATACAAAAGAATACATACGCCAAATAAATAAACATACACCATTACATGGGTAATCATTCACCATTACATATACATTCATACATCACAAACCTATACTTATAAATATGTTTACAACATATATAAATGTTTGTTAATCCACTATATCTTCCTCTTTTGAGTTATCATTGGTGAAAATATGAGCAGGTGATCATGATGCTAGTTTATTTAGTATAATATAGATAAAATGACTTAACAAATTTTACAGAAAATAATTATTAATTATATTCTTTATTACTTAATAATAGACTTTTGGGTTTTATTCTTTTCTTTCTAAATAGAAATTATACGTACAGCTAAAAATGTTTATTTATAAATCGCCTAACATTAATATTCTAAGAATTAATGTAGAGTACTAATTGGACTTTAGTAATATAATCATGATGATTTTGACATAAAGAAATATTTTACTAATTCTAAGTAATTAAGTGCTATACATATGAATACATTTATCATGACTAGTAAAACCTATATTTTTAATCTGACCGAAAATACGTGGCCTAGTATTTCTTCTACTTTCTTATATTAATAAAATTATACTTAAATCACTACTAACAAATATTGTTCCATGTTAAAGCGAAGTTAGTCATAAATGTTTCTAGTATGTAAATCACCAAGTTAGTGAATAGTGACATTATTTATTTTTTTGAAATATAAAATAGTACTCATGTCCAAAATATTGTTGCAGGGGTAGTTCATGATTTAGTGTGTTCATCGGGGTCTCTTTTGAATAATTTCTAAACTGAAAATCTCAGAATTAATTTCATTTACACGCAGGGACTAAAATGCAAAATGTGCTTCTTCTACCTTGAGCTATTGCTCACACGCAGGAATGGAGATCGACGAGGGGTTCGGCCGAGCAGGGGAGGAGCAGGGGCTCAGTCAAGGAGGGTGAGGCGTGGACGGCGAGGCTCGACGTCGAGCGGGCGCGGTCGACGGCGGAGCTCCGGCGGATCGACGCGACGGCGAGCAAGGAAGAGAGAGGAGAGCGTGAGAAAGCGAGGGAGCTCGGGTAGGGAGAGCCAGGGAGGAATGACCGGCCATCAACGCCATTAATGGCGGCCATTATCGCCATAGAGTGAGGGAGGGTCGAGGGAGAGGGAGAGGGAGAGGAGGAGCCGTCGCGGCGGTTTCCGGCTCGGGGTCGGCTCGGCCGGGGTCGGGCGTGGGGCGGGCGTGCAGCGGCACGACGCGGGTGCGGGGCGCCAGACGGTGGAGGAGCTCAAGAAAGGAGAAGGCCGCGGGGCTAAGGCAGGCCCACGCGCCATAGAAACACTAGAGGGTTTGGGGCGCGCGGCTGATGGGCCTGAGTGGGCCAGTTTCAGACGGCTAGCGTTAAGTCTAGGTTTTTTTTCAATTTCTTTTCTTTTCTACTTAAAAATATAAATAAATATATTTTTAAATAATTCAAAAATCATAATAATTATACCAAAATTATTTATAACCAAAATATTTATTTTTGGACCAATATTTCTATATTAATTAATTGGATTTTCAATATAAAATAAATTCTACTAAACATCCATAAATCAAATATGAGCAAACAAAATTACTCTAAATACAAATAAAAATCAAACACTTGAAAGAAAAATTCATTACCATATTTACCATTAATAATCTAAATGTATTATTTTTAGTTGATGGTTTTGTAGTGTTACATGTATTTATTACCAGTAAAGAGACAAGTTTTAGAAATAACCCCAAGTTATTAACCCCAAGTAATTAGAAGAAATACCAGAATTCATCACTGTAATCATCATCATTAAGCATCGTCATAAAGATAACCAGAGTAACTCTAATCAAAGGAGCTCCCAAGGCTACTCATAATCGTGAGCATGTCTGATATACTAGTGTCTAACCCTCTGGAGAGATAGCACTCTTTACCCATGAGTTGTGATCCCTTCCTAGCCTGGGTTGTATAGACCCGATCTTCACTACCAAGGTGAATGGCTAGGGATTCACTATGTAGCCTTTACAAAGATCCTCCAGAGGTCACAGCTACCCGTTAGGTTTCTCCAGTTTGATAAAACATAGTACCTCTCCCCGTAGCAGGGGTGACTAACAAAAGCGAAGTGAACGAATCTCGGCAACCAGCCTCGATAGAGAAAGTACTGTGCCTGGACCCAATTGATGGCCCGACGGCGAAGCCGACTACACTTCAAGTTCCTCTAATTAATCAGCTAAGGGCATCCCATACAACCCTCATGGTTGTACTATTTTCCCGGGTGGTCATCTGTAACACCCTGAATTTGGGGGTATAAAATTTCTTTCTAAATATCTACCAAATTTAGGTGTTACACTTGTCTCTCTCTCTAGTCTCTCTCTCTTTCTTTTGGCTAGAATTAAGTTAATTAGGAGATGGATTAATTATTTATTTTTTTCAAAACAATGTGAGTCATGAAATGTTGCATCATGCTGAGCTTAAAATATCCTTTGAATTGTTGCACATGTTTGAATTGGTTTGAGTTTGAATATTGGTTTGAATTTGAATTGAAAACCCTAGAAAAAATAAAAAGAAAAGCATTTAGAA
Organism: Zea mays; assembly: GCF_902167145.1. NCBI lineage: Eukaryota > Viridiplantae > Streptophyta > Magnoliopsida > Poales > Poaceae > Zea > Zea mays. The sequence goes on from NC_050096.1 coordinate 117,459,770, forward strand.
AATCCCTGGAAAAGAAAAGGCCATTTCGGCCCAAGTCAGCCCAGCCGGCCCACGCCCGCGCACCAGCCCTCCCTTACAGGCGGTCCCCGCCTATCGGCGCCCTCTCGCGCCCAATCACTCTTCCCCCTCTCCCTCTCGCTGCCCAGTGGGGTCGACCTGTCGGCACCGAACCATTCTCGCTTGTAGCCGCTCTCGCTCGCTGCTCGGTGGGACCTCCCTATCAGCATTTGACCACCCATTTGTCGTTCACTATCGCTGGTCCGCGGACCCCGCCTGTCAACCACTCCCCTCTTTCCAAACCTCCCACCCACGCTCTCTGTCGTGGACGCGCCCATGACCACGCGTTTTTCGGCCATGACCCCCACGTCTGAGCTCTTATCTGCAGCTCACGGTCACTCACTCACTCCACTCGCTTAGTTGCGCCCTCAGCCGAGCACCCTCGCCCTCTCTCTTGCTCTGCGCGCGCGCCCATGGAACTCCATCGAAGGATCGCCACCATTACATGGCCATCGTCGCGCGTCTGTCGCGTCTGTTGCCTTGGTGAGCTTCGCCCCTTCGCCGGCAACACGGGACACCTCCCGATTGGCCTCCAACCTCTCTAATTCGCTAGATCCGCGCTCACTGGCGTCTTCCCCGTGCAGCCGAAGCCCACCATCGTCGACTCGAGCAATCCCTGTGTCCCCGCCGTTGTCCCGGTGCTCTAGAGTTTCCTCTTGAGGTGAGCAACCTCCCCATGCCCCTATTTCTCCTTTTGTCACTCTGGTTTTCATGCGATTGCTCGTCGGAGCAAATCCGCGCCGCCGTTGGGCCGCCCCGCCACGTTATGCGCCCTCTGGTGCCCCCGCGCCGGTGTTGTGCCCACGGTTGAGTTCGCCGTGTCACCCTGAGTGCACTCGAGTCCTTCCCCAACCCCCTAGAGCCTTGTCGTGGATGTTCCCTCGCCTCCAGCGAGACCTCACCGTGGGGACGAGCGGTGCCACCGCACTCAAGACCGGCCGCCCTAACCTTGCTAGCCGTTGGATCCCGAACGTTCATCCGAGATCTGGCGATCTAGGTTTAATTAGGACCAATCTAATCTCAGCCGCCCGTGGTAGATCTGATCGCTTAGATCTCCCCCTCACTCGCGCCTCAGCCGCTGGGCCCGGCCCATCAGTCCTACCTCAGGTCAGTGATGCCCCGAGCCCAACTATCGGCGCTTGCCACGCCCGTGCGCTCGTCTGTGAGATCTAATCTGGGTCGTTGATCGAAGATCAGATGGTCAGTATAGCCCCGTAGCCCTTCGCGTGGTAAAGTTGCTAAAGAAACCCTCGGTTTTCCGAGAATCAACACGCCGTCCTTGGGTTTTGCGCGTAGGCCCCAGGATTCTTATAAACAGACCCCCGGCCTTTTAAATAATCACAGGATTGGACCTAATTTTGTATTTCAAACTTCAAAACTTGTTTATTTCATATCTTTTTCATATGAACTCCAAATTTAGTGATTCAAATTGCAAAATGTTCTTAGGAATATTCTGTGTTCAAATAAATTATGTTCATCCTCTGTCTGTGCATTCTAATTTTATGCCTAGGCTATAGGTTAATTTATGTGATAATTTAATTGTTCAATAAGTCAAATAAAAGGAAAACCCTAGTGGTAAATGAATATTTAATCTTGTGAGATTAATAATATGTAGTATATGAATTTATCCCTGATTTAACTTTTATGTCTCATTAAAATGGGTAGAACCAGATTATGTAATCATGGAGAAAGACAACACTTAGAGAATAACAAACTACTAAATGTGATTAGTTCACCCTATACCCTAAACATCCTTTTGAGTTTATACTTTTCCTTTTGAGATGTGTTCCATTGTTCGTACATGATTGGTGTGCTGTTCATTTGTCATTTTCCAAATGTATTGAATGCATGATCGCTTTATTTAGACAACGAGTAGCGTGTGGTTCCTGAGCGTGTTGCCGAAGATTTTCCTAAGCAACAACCTGGTGAAGGCAAGTGTCCTTTGACCTATTATGTCCTACTTACTTTATAATTCACTTCCCACATTACATTATAGAAACCTAAGGATTGACTAGTCTGTATTTACCTTATCCTTGTTTACCTTTTGGGTTATCATGGTTAGCTTTATGCTATTGCTTTACTTTAATCAATGAATATGTTGTGAATACTTATGATACGATGATGTTATCCTGATGATGATCTTGTGATACTTTAGGGGACTCAGGCTGTTTCCTGAGTACCTCTCTGTAAGGACCTGTTCATGGAGTAACCACCCGGGATAACAGTGCAACCATGAGGGTGGAATGGGACACCCTTAGCTGATTAATTAGAGGAACCTGAGGTGTAGTCGGCTTCGCGTAGGGTCATCAATGGGGTCTGGGCACAGTACTTGCTCTACCGAGGCTGGTTGTAGAGGTTCTTTGATTTGGTTTTGTTAGTCACCCTTCCTTTGGGGAGAGGTACTGTGTTTATCAAACCAAAGAAACCTAACGGGCGGCTATGACCTCTGGGAAATCTTTGTAAAGTCTACGTAGTGAGACCCTACTAGGTCACCTTGGTAGTGATCAAAGGAGAGTCATGATCTCTAGGCAGAATGGGAATCACGACTTGTGGGTAAATTGTGCGACCTCTGTAGAGTGTTAGAAACTGGTATATCAGTCGTGCTCACGGTTAAGAGCGGCCTTGGATTCTCTTTGATCAGAAGAATTTCGGTTACTCTTATTATGATGTTTAATGATGATGGTTACAATTATGATCTCTGGTATTTCCTCTTGGAGGGAGTACATTTGGGTAATAACTGGGTTTATTACTAAAACTTGGCTCTACTGATAGTAATAAATACTTGACCAACTAAAAGCAACTGCTTAACCTTAACTCCACATACAGCTAGTCCACTTTAGCCAAATGGGGCATTTGCTGAGTACGTTGATGTGTACTCACCCTTGCTTTAAAAACCACCCGACCCCAGGTTGTCCCCACTATATTCAATGCTCAGGAGGAGATGCTGGCAACATGGAGAACTTTGAGGAGTTTCAGGACTACGACGAGTTCTAGTTATCTTAGTGGCAAACCCCTAATCAGCTGCCTATGAAGGTCTTATCTACTACGTTTTGTAGTCCGCACTTTGCTAATGTTAAATGACTATGTTATAGACTCTGTGGATGTCTTGGACATCTTGATGTAATAAAGTACCTTTCCGCTATTTACTTTGAGCAATGTGTGATGATGTCATATTGTGTAATTGTTGTGTATGTGAGTTTCTAATCTTGGCACGTACATGGTTCACATCTGGTTTTCCTTCCAAAACTGGGTGTCACATAAGTGGTATCAAAGCCTTGCTGACTGTAGGACCGCTAACCTAGACTAGAATGGTCGTCCTAAGGACTATAGACCTCTACCCTTACCTTGACCTTTAGTGTCATTTGAAAAGTTGGTCATCTTGACCAATTCTATGTTATTACTCATCTTACAAAATTTTGTCTCACTTTTCTTTCTGATTACTTGCTGGTCACATAGTTCTACTCTCACTCTTGTGCTTATGATGTCTTTTGTAGGTGACTCGTATTAGATGCACTGCACGTAAGTCAGTTGTTGGGACTCGCTCTCCCTAGCAAGATGATCCAACGGGGGAGTGAGAGCAACGTAAACAAGGTTTCAATTCGAGATGGCAAAAGCTCTGTTAATCTAGCCTCTCAAGGGCACTGTGCGGGGGTATTTATAGGTATCTGAGTGCCCAGCATCCTGAGTTAAGGACTCATGTGCCCTCAGGCGCCTAGGTTATCCCCAGAATATTCCCATAAAGCAGGGTTACAAAGTGTAATTATAGGGAGACCTTTACAAATCAGGCCTGTAATGCGCAGCGGCCACGCAGGGCCTGTTACAATGGGCCAGATCGCACGTGGGCCTCCATTTTGGACGAGGTCGCGAGATGGGACGACCTCGTCACAGGCCTTCGTCCGACGATGCGTGGGACGAAGGGTAAGTCTGCCAGTCGTCTTGTCTCCGTTGGTGCAGCGAGGCTGGCGAAGGCATCGAGCGAAGGGTGGCGTCTTCGCCTTCGCCCCAACATTTGCCCTCCGAGGGACCAGTTCGACTAAGTCATCTGGTGCCGAAGGCATCACTAGATGGTGGAGACGTTGCCCTCGCTCGAAGTGGTTCCACGGGGGTTTTTGACATCACCGTTGATTGACGCCGCACTGTTGGATTGCGGGTTTCCCGAAGCGTCGTGCCCTGTGTATATAAAGGGGGCTTGGGCGGCACGGATTGAAATTTACCTTTCTACGTGCTGCGAAAACCCTAGCCCCACTTTCAAACTGCTCGCTTGCTCGTCTGCCCTCCTTGCTCCTGTTCATCGGAGAACTAGCCCGCGTGAAGCAGACCGCACGCCGCCGTCGACGGTACGTAGCCATGCCGTCTTCCTCCTCGTCTGCTGCGACCACGCTGACGGCCGGGGCGTCTTCTGAAGATCTCTCGGGCACTGTGGCGGCGGCGGAGTTGCGACCAGGTGATACAGTGGAATTCGATGTGTCGCGGATGTCGTTGGCCCGCGTGCAAGATATGCAACGATTGGGGTATTTTGGTGGCGGGGTTGGTCGGGTCCCGGGGGCGGAGGAGGTCCCCGAGCCCAAGGGCGAATTGGTTGTTTTTGTGGCGTTTTTCATCGCCGGACTTCGCCTGCCGGCGCATCGTTTTGTGTTGGAGGTTTTGCAAAAGTTCGAAGTCCAGGTTCATCAGTTGACACCAAACGTCGTGGTAGCGTGGCGAAGTATGTCTGGGCAACAACGTCATATGGCGGCCAGCCTTCGGTGGAGGTCTTCGCCAAGCAATACTGTCTGCACTGGCAGAAGAGAAAAATGGGATAGAAGATTGCGCAATTTGGATCGTGCACTTTCACGCCGAAGTCCGGGAAGACTTCGATGGAAGTTGTGGAGCTGGTCCCCTGTGCCCGGAATAAGTGGGGCAACTGGTGGGACTACTGGTTTTATGTTTCGGAGGCTGAAATCGAGGATCACCTAGGGCTCTCTGCCGCCATTATGTGTTCGCATTATTATGTGGCGTACCCGTCGTTTGAAGTGGCGGAGGATGATGAGAATGAGACGGCCCTTCGGATTGCTGCCCGCACGAGCAGTGGGCGCGATCTGGTTGAGGAATTCATAGGATATGGGGTGTGGCCTTTGGCGCATGGATGGGCGCTGGGCGAAGTATGCCCTCGCGAGATGCCCTCCCTGGGTGGACTGAAGGTGCGAAGTCCGTGTTTTTGCTTTGGATTTGCGAGGGCGGGATCGTGCCGCGGTTGTGCGTGAGGCAGAGGATGGGGCGGTGAGAATTGTTGGGCGCTATGTGCCGAAGACGGAGGCCCAGTGGAGTTGGGATATACGTGAATCCAACAACCGCCTGAATAGGGTCTTTGAGTTGAATTGTTTGCCGTATGGCAGTTACCCTGGGGAGGACGTCGTCGATCGCCGTGGGAAAAAAACAGCGGCTGTGACTGAGGATGACCCCGCGCCGGAGGCCGCCCCAGCCACTAAAAAGAGGAAGCTAGGTACTGCGGTGGGAGAACTGGGGGTCTCCGATAGCTTTGCTATGGAGTTGATGGGAACATGCGCGGCCTCCGGGGAAAGGATGTCTTCGCCCGAACTCCGGGAGTCTTCGACGCGGATGCTGGAGGTTACCGGGGGTCGATGGACCAAGGACGTTCCTATCCCCCGCGCGACAGGCGAAGACTTTTTTACGTCTCGCATGGCTCGTGACTTGAGAGTGTTTCCTTACGGACGAAATATTGCTGTTGTTGTGTCGGCAGTGATGAACAAAGATTGCCAGGAAGCTGCACAGAAGCGCCGGGCGGTCGTCAGGCTCCCCGAAGCTAGGCCGAAGAGGGCGCGGGGGACTGCGAAGGCTACCGTCCTCGACGGTAGCCAGCCGACGCTGACGGCGAAGCCGGCTGCCCCTGGGTCCAGCAAGGTGCCGGAGAGTGCGAAGGCGGCCGGCGCCGGCGGAACCAAGTCTGCCCCGGACGGAGCTGCGATGGTCCGGAAATTGCCTTCGCCGGGGAAGCGTGTTGCCGACTTCGGCACAAATATTAGCGTGGACGACTATCTTGTTGGTAAGCATTTATATATATATATATACTTTTTTTTTGACTGGTGATACGTTGCAGGATCGGGCGAGGGGCAACTTGTTGTTGTTCCGCCTGCGGTGGCGACCACGGCGTCTTCCGTGGTGCTTGGGGTGAAGGGTAGCGCTTTTAGCGCTGGCGGCGAGATTTCGGCGGTCACCGCCGTCAAGGACGAAGCGGGCACTGTGTCTCGCCGGCTGAGGGAGGCGTCGCAGCAGGCGAGTCAAGTAAGTTGAGCTGGACTTCGGTGTTTACCGCTGTCATGGGGATTGTGGTCTCATGTGTGTCTGTTAGGCGGCCGACTTCGCCGACCGCGTGGCGTCGCGAGCCCTTACTGCAGATGTGTCTGCCAAAGTCGAGAGACTTCGGGCGCAGCACGCTGACGCTGTCCGGGAAAAGTCGGCTGCGGATAGCAAGTGCCGCAAGCTGGTGGAGAAGGTGGCCGCCCTGGAGGGCGAGAGGACGGACCTCCGACGCCAGTTGGTGGAGGAGAGGAGGGAGGCCAACCAGGCCATCGCCAAGGCGCAGGCGGCGCAGGCAGAGGCCAAATTGGCGCGGGTGGAGGGGAGTCTCGCCAGCCAGCACGCTGAGGAATGGGAGGTGCGGTTCAACGCTCTGCAGGCCCGCATGGAGAGGGCCGAGGCCTCCACGCGCTCGGAAGTTGAGCGGACGCGCAAACAGCTCGTGGACTCATACCGCGAGCTGGGTGCGTGGACTGCTAACTTCGAGGTGCCCGACCGAGAGGCGGGCCTTCGCTTCCTCCAGTGGCTGCAAGAGGAATTGTTGGCGCTCCCGACCATTGTAGAGGGATTCATGTCTTTTGCCTCCCTCGTTACATGCGAAGGGGCTATGAACGCGCTGTCCCGCGAGGGGTGCAGTCACTATGAGGTCTTTGACCGATCCGATGAAGACTTTGGGCGCGAGATTTTTAAGGTCGAAGACCCTGTGGTGAAGGACTCCGCGGGGGCCCTCTTCGACCGGATGTGGGGCCCCTACGGTCGGGAGGTGGTTAGGGAGCGATCTGACCGGGCAAGGGATCAGGTAAAGTTTGTCTTTTGTTTAGTGTCGTTGAATGTGGGTATACGCGGGCTTGCTGAATCGGTGTGCTGTGTTGTAGATGGCGCGTGCCGAGGATGTGGAAGACTTTGGGCCCCTGAACAGCGCGCAGCCCGAAGTGGAGGCCAACCCGGTGGTGGCCGAGGTTGAGGTCGACTCGGCACCACCCCCGGAAACCGGTGAAGGCTCCCTCGCTGCCCCTGCGTCTACTGTGTCCGGTGGAGGCTCGTCGTCAGCCACTGTGCCGATGGTGGGGGGTCCCCCGAAGGCGGCGACGGAGCTGGTAGCGGAGGATCCAACGAAGGCGGCGACGGAGCCGGCAGCGGAGGATCCCATGGCGGCGGCTGGGTCTTCACAGGTGGCTTAGTGGGTGTGGGGTAGTTAGAGAATTTTGTCTATGTTATTAAACCTTGGTTGCTGCGCAGGTTCATGATTTTGGGCCTGCGCACGCAACCGCTACTGCTAATTTTGTGGCGGCTTCGACCGTGGTCGCTGGAAATGAATCGGATGAGTCTACGTCTAAGTTTTCTGATTTTGATGACTCTAGGAGTTCGGTTGAGTGGACGGAAGAGTCTTCGGATGAGAACTTGGATTACTTTGCGGCCTTGGATGTGGCTGCGGCGGAGGCTTCTCCGCGTGTTACGGATGCTGAAGTTTTGCCTGGTCCGAGTGCTGGGCGTAGGCGACGAAGGGCGGTGGCGAAGCGTAGAGTGAGTGAGGTGGATGGCGGTCGGCTTCGTGTGGGCAGGACTGGCAAGCGGGAATTGTTGTCCTCGCTGGTTGGGGCGAGTGTAGGTGAGGGGGAGTTGCGAAGTCTTTTTGAGGGTGAGGAGCTTAGGATAATGCTATTTAACTATAGGGAGATGAGAATCATTCCGAAGGTTGAACCTATGTAAGGTGTGATGCCCTCGCTGTATGTGTGTAATTATAATTTTTATGATGAGGCTGTGCGCCTTCGCGCGTCCGGCTACGTCCATAGGGGCGTTGCGCACTTGGTCTAGCACATTTATTATGTCGGTCCGGCTGCGCATGTAGTCGGTCTTTGCGCGGATAGTTTCTTGGTGTAGACTTTTGCACGGGTAGTCTTTTGAGGAAGACTTCGGTTTTGCGCACTTGTTGTGCTAGTCCGGCTGCACCCTTAGGCGACTTTTGCACGGATAGTCTTTTGAGGAAGACTTCGATTTTGCGCACTTGTTGTGCTAGTCCGGCTGCACCCTTAGGCGGCTTTGGCACGGATAGTTGCACGAGAGGGTTGCTAACGCTGCCCCTCGCGGTGACTTTGTATTGGTTGAATGTCGAAGACCGTCGATGCGGTCTTTTTTCAACGTAGATTTTTGCGGGGGATTTTTCGCTTGTATATTACATGGCTCCGCCTCGTTAAAAACCTCACCCCCTAGGAGGAAAAGAGTACGGGCCAGAATAAAATTGTTTTGCGAATTACAAGGGCGAGCTGGCCCTGAGGAGTCAAACAAAAAATTTGCGGAGATTATCAATGTTCCAAGAATGCTCCAAGTCCTCGCCGGATGGCGTTGTGAGCCTGTACGCACTGGGGGACGCCTTCGTCTTGACGATGAGAGGGCCCTCCCACTTGGGCTCCAGCTTGCCCCTGGACTCTATCCGAGCTGTCCGGACGAGTACGAGGTCTCCTTCGCTGAATTCCCTTGGGATGACTGTGTGGTCGCGCCATGCTTTTGTTTGGGCTTGGTATTTGTTTAGAGCCTGTAGGGCGAGGACGCGGTCTCCGTCGATGAGTCCTTCGAAGTGGGCTCGTCCACGTCGGGGACGGCTGACGGGACTGTCCGTGGTGACCCATGTTTTATTTCTTGTGGGGTCATGGCCTCTGATCCATATAGAAGGCGGAAAGGGGTGAACCCAGTCGCCCTGCACTCAGTCGTGTTTAATGCCCAGACCGCTTCAGGTAACAAATCGGCCACTTGCCCTTTTTATCGTCGAGGAGCATCTTCTTGACATCTGTGAAAATTTTGCCATTTGCGCGTTCCACAACTCCGTTGGATTGCGGGTGGTATACTGAGGCGAAGGTAAGCTTGGTGCCAATGGAGAAGCAGAAATCCTTGAAGTCTTGGCTGTCAAATTGCTTGCCATTGTCAACTGTGAGTTCGGACGGGACTCCGAAGCGGCAAACAATGTTTTGCCAGAAGAATTTCTGGGCAGTCTTCGATGTTATTGTGGATACAGCCCTTGCCTCGATCCATTTGGTAAAATATTCGATAGCGACAAAGGTGAACTTGAGATTCCCCTGGGCCGTGGGTAGGGGCCCGACAATGTCCAGGCCCCAGCGCTGAAGAGGCCATGTGTGGGCGATTAGCTTCGTGAATTGCGAAGGGCTTCCCGAGCGTGGAGAAAATTTCTGGCAGGCTTCACAGGACCTTGTGACCCGATTTGCGGCGCAGATCATGGCGGGCCAGTAGAAACCTTGACGGATTACCTTTGCGGCTAGGGCCCTAGGCCCTGCGTGAGAGCCGCAAGTCCCGCTGTGGACTTCGCGCAGAATTTGGACGCCTTCGGTCTCGATGACACATTTAAGCATGGGTTGACTGACCCCCTTCTTGTAAAGCTGTCCTTCAATTAGTGCGAAGTCCCGGCTTCGATGTTTGAGGCGCTTGGCCTCATTGATGTCGGTTGGATGATAGTACCCCTGCAGGAACAGGGTTATTGGTGCCCGCCAGTCTTCGGTCATGATAAGGTTGACTATGCGGTGGCCCTCTCTGTCGTTGGTTATTTGGAGCCCCTCTGGGCTGCGGACGGCTGGCGTGCTGATAACATGGTAGAATACGTCGGAGGGCAGGGCCTCGCCTCTGGCGGCTGCCTTGGCCAATGCGTCGGCCTCCTCATTTTTGGCACGGTCCACATGCTGCAAGGTGAAACCTTTGAATTGCCTCTCGAGACTACGGATAGCTGCGAGGTACTGCATAAGTGCGGGGTCCTTCGCTGCATAGTCTTTCTCTACTTGGCCGGTGACTACCTTGGAGTCTGTTCTGATGATGCAGGTGGTGACGCCGAGGGCCCTTAGCTTGCGAAGGCTGAGGATGACAGCTTCGTATTCTGCTATGTTGTTAGTGCATCTGTCAGACTCCAAAGCAAAGCTGAGGCATGCTGCGTATCTGTGCTTGATCCCTGTGGGTGAAGTGATGACTGCAGCGGCGCCTGCCCCCGCATGGCACCATGCGCCGTCGCAATGGATTGTCCACACCTTCTCTACGGACGGGTTCGGCTGTGTTATTGGCCCAGTCCAGTCGACGACGAAGTCTGCTAGGACTTGTGACTTGATAGCTGTCCTGGGTTCAAATGTGATGTGGTAGCCGGAGAGTTCGGCTGCCCATTTGGCGATCCGGACTGATGCCTCCGGGTTTCTGAATAATTCGTCGAGTCCCCTATCTGAGGTGACCCGGACCTTGAAGGCTTCAAAATAATGGCACAATTTGCGCGAGGCCATAACAACTGCATAGGCTATTTTTTCCAGTTCTGTCATATTACATTTGGATGTCGTAAGTACTTCGGAGACATAATAAACTGGACATTGCCTGATTGTGCCCTCTCTGCTCTGCTCTTGAACCAGCGCTGCGCTGACCGCGTGCGGTGAAGCCGCGACGTAGAGCAACAGGGGTAGCGAGGGGTCGGGGCTTGTAAGAATCGCCAATTCTAACAGGTACTGCTTCAATGAAGCGAAGGCCGCTGCCTGCTCTGGCCCCCATGCGAAGTCTTTTGCGCCGCGGAGTGTTTTGAGGAAAGGGAGGCTTCGCTCTACGGATTTGGAGATGAATCTGTTGAGGGCAGCCAACCTGCCTGTCAGTCGTTGCACGTCTTTGGCTGACTGTGGGGGCGTCATATTGATGATAGCCTGGATTTTGGTTGGATTGGCTTCAATCCCGCGGTGTGACACCAGGTAGCCCAAGATTTTCCCCTGGCGAACACCGAAAACGCACTTTTCGGGGTTCAGGCGAAGTCGTGCGTCCCGCATGTTCGCAAACATTTCAGCGAGGTCTGCCAAATGGTCTTCCTTGCTTCTGTTGACCACGACGATGTCGTCCACATACGTGAATATATTTCTGCCGACTTGGCCCTCGAGCACCGTTTTGGTGAGCCGAGAGAAAGTGGAGCCGGCGTTCTTAAGTCCCTCCGGCATTCTGATGAAGCAATACGTGCCGAAGGGTGTTATGAAGCTGGTGCTCGCCTTGTCCTCCTCCTTCATGTATATTTGATGGTAGCTGGAGAAGCAATCGAGGAGTGACATGACTTTGCACCCGGCCGCACTATCGACGATTTTGTCGATCCGAGGCAGCGTGAAGTTGTCCTTGGGGCAGGCCTTGTTAAGACTGGTGAAATTGATACACATTCGCCATTTGCCGCTCTTCTTCTACACCATCACTACGTTGGCGAGCCATGTAGGGTAGGCAATTGGCTCGATAAATTTGGCCTCAAGCAGGCGATGTACCTCAGCCTTGGCGGCCTCTGTCTTCTCGTCGGACATCTTGCGCAGCCGCTGTTTCTTCGGCCTTATTGAAGGGTCAATTCCCAAGTTGTGCTCGATGATGGAGCGACTAACTCCGACCAGGTCGAGGGCGGACCAGGCGAAGACGTCTTTATTCTTGGACAGACAGTAGAGGAGTCTCTCCTTGTCATGCGAAGTGAGGTCTTCGCTGATGGTGACAGTTTGCTTGGGTGTCGCCTTGTCGAGGGGGACAGTCTTGGTCCCGTCGTTGCTTTGCAGCTGTGCTTTGTCATGTTTTTTGGCGGTTGGGCTGGCAGGTTCGGGGACCTCGCGCTGGGCCGTGAGGCAGTTTACGTTTCTTTGCCCGGGAACGAAGTCTCTTTCTATGTTACGCGCAGCCTGCTGGTTGCCGTAGACTGTGATGGCGCCTTGCGGACCTGGGATCTTCATGCACAGATAAAGACCGTGAATGGCTGCCTCAAACTTGTTGATGGAGCCCCGACCCATTATGGCGTTGTACGGGCACACCATGTCGACGATGTCGAATGTGACTTGCTCACTTCGAGCATTGGGTGCTACACTGAAGGAGAGAGGTAACTCTATTTTGCCGACAGGAAAGGTGCCCTTGCCGCCGAAGCCGTACAGCGGGTTGTCCGAAGGCTTGAGCAGACTGTGGCTTATGCCCATGCGATCGAAGGCATGGAGGAAAATGATATCTGCCTGGCTGCCATTGTCGACTAAGACTTTGTGCAGATCCCATCCTGCCACGATGCAGTTGATAACCATGGCGTCGATGTGTGGTGCGCTGCGCAGGTCGACGTCGCGGGCGTCGAAGGTCAATGGTACATGGGACCACTTTGTCTGCACGACTAGACCGGTGATGGCGACGTGGTTGACGCTGCGGTAATGGTCCCTCTTCTGCCGCTTTGTGTCGAAGTCTGCGCTGGACCCCCCAGTGATCATGTGAATGACTCCGCGATACGGTTGATCGGCGAAGTCTTCTTGCTTTGGGGCTTAGGGGTGGTTGTGGTGGTGGACGTTTTGCTATTGCTGGTGTGGGGGTGGTGGTGGGGGAGGTACGATTTGTACCTCCTGGTGATGTTGGTATGCGTGGTGCGGTGGTTGCGGAGCGGGGCCGTGGTTGTATGGCTGAAGGGTTGCTGGTATGTGTGCGCGACAACTCTAGGGTTGTCGGCTGGTTGCGCTCGTGCCATCCTGTCTCTGGTTGCCTTCGTTTCTAGGCAGTCTCTTGTAGGGTGGGCGCAGTCTTCGCCGTGGAACAGGCAGTAAAATCTGCGCGGCTGCTGCGCGCGTCCCCGGCCCCGACCGCGAGTTCCGTTTCCGCGGCCCTGGGGGGATACTCCTGGCGGTGAGGGGCCTCGCCAGCGGGGGTCTGGTTAGCGATGTTGTGCACCTGTTGTTGATTGTGGCCGTCCCGACCGGAGTCTGCCTGCGAGGTCCTCGTCCACGTGCGGCTGGGGTGTGGAGTGTCTTTGGGTTTCCTTTGAGACTCGACTTTGCACTGGTGGAGCTCCTCGGATCTAGCGTATTTTTCAAATAGCTGATACAGCTCCTGGAGATTCTTGGGCGGTTCCCTGATGCAGTGGCTGTAAAGGACGCCGGCCCAAAGGCCGCTGATGGCGTAGTGGATGGCGATCTGGTCATCGACCGAAGGCAGTTGTGACTTGAGGGTCAGAAACTTGCGGTAGTACTCCCGCAGAGTCTCTTTTTCCATCTGCTTGCAGCGTGAAAGCTCAGCCAAGGCATAGGTGTCTGGGCGGTACCCTTGGAAGTTGAGCAAGAATTTGTCCCGGAGACATCTCCAGGAGTCGATGGATAGTGGGGGCAACCTGGTGCACCAGGTGAGGGTTGGGCCTTCGAGGGCGATGATGATTGACTTGGCCATGGTGGCGTCGTCCCCTCCGGATGATGCAACGGTGACCTGATAACTCATGATGTACTGTGTCGGGTCAGTGCTGTCGTTGTACTTGGGATAAGTCCCTGCCCTGAAATTGGCGGGCCATGGTGACACTTGCAGGTGTGGCGCCAGGGGACTTCGCTCGTCAAGGTAGTTGACACCTTGGAATGCCGCGGCGTGTGGGATGGCGTGGCTGTGCTAAGGGAAGTACAGGTCTTCGACTTGTGCGCGCTGCTGTAGGGGAGGGCCATGTTGCAGGCCGAGGTGGCCTTCGCGCTGCATGAGCGCAATCTCTTGTTCGAGCTCCAGGGCCTTCTGCTCTTCGTCGCGTATCATCTGTCGCACCTTGGCTTGTGCAGACACACGTTGGCGCTTGGCCTCAAGGATTTCTTTTTGCTTCTGGAGGTTGCGGTTCTTGATGCGCAAGGCACGCAGCTGTAGCTGCTCTTCCGCTGAGACGCCGATAACTTCGCCGTCCTCGATGATGTCCGCGCCCTCTGGTGGAGCGAAGCCTGGGGGAAGTTGCGGTTGTCCTCCAGAGTTGCAGGTGCGGAGACTGCCTTCGGGAGTGGGTTGTTCGTTGCGCTGCCTCTTGCTGAGAGCGTCGTCTTCGGTGGCCTCTTGGTGGGTGGTGTCGACGAGGGCCTTGCCTTTTTCTCGGCCAGCAGTGCTGCCTTCGCAGCCTCGTCAGCCTTCGAGCTAGCTCTCTTGGGTGCCATCGCGGGTGGTTTTTCCGTAGCACGAACGGTGGGCGCCAAATGTTAGGACTCGCTCTCTCGAGCAAGAAGATCCAACGGGGGAGTGAGAGCAACGTAAACAAGGTTTCAATTCGAGATGGCAAAAACTCTGTTAATCTAGCCTCTCAAGGGCACTGTGCGGGGGTATTTATAGGTATCTGAGTGCCCAGCATCCTGAGTTAAGGACGCATGTGCCCTCAGGCGCCTAGGTTATCCCCGGAATATTCCCATAAAGTAGGGTTACAGACTGTAATTACAGGGAGACCTTTACAAATCAGGCCTGTAATGCGCAGCGGCCACGCAGGGCCTGTTACAATGGGCCGGATCGCACGTGGGCCTCCATTTTGGATGACGTCGCGAGATGGGACGACCTCGTCATAGGCCTTCGTCCGACGATGCGTGGGACGAAGGGTAAGTCTGTCAGTCGTCTTGTCTCCGTTGGTGCAGCGAGGCTGGCGAAGGCATCGAGCGAAGGGTGGCGTCTTCGCCTTCGCCCCAACATCAGTGATCCACTTTTTGCCCTCTCGCTTGACGGAGCGCCCACTGTGCCGCATAGTGACAGGTCAGTCTAGCCATTTAGAGAGACTGCATCGTTGCCTGCACGAGGAGTAGGAGCAGGAGCAGCAGGACTCTTCCCCCTCGCCTCAGTAGGATGGAGTCTAGGAGGCAGCCTCCCCCTACACCTCAGCCAGTGATGCCCCCTGCACCACCACAGGTCATCCCGGCTGCTGGAGACGACAACAACGACACCGCCGTTGGCAGCTCGAGACACAACACGGAGCTCTCGGAGGAGCAGGAACCGAAGGGGTGGATCGCTAGACCCATCACTCGCGACGCCGCTCGTGGGTGTCACTTCCACGACACTCTCGACACCTTGCTGTTTCGGGCCATCGACCGACACACTTGGTCTATTGAGTGTCGTTGTGTAGTCTACCATCATCGTCGCGGGTTCTACCCGGACCAGTGGGAGGCTACTTGCCTGGTGCGCCGTCCGGACGATGATCTCCGGGGTGCAGAGGCCTTCTTAGAGCATTATTCTATCATTGAGGGGGATACTGCCGAGGCAGCCATACAAGATGTTGCACGACGTGTGCTTTCGAAGTACTGCTCGTTGTTCAGCGGTGTAGCTGATGGCCTCGACCTAAAGTACTACCCTCGTCGTTCGACCGGCAGTGCTGGAGGTGTGATTGTCTCGCCCGTTGGTGAGGACAATCCTAGGCTGAACAACATGGTCAACCTGGTCGCCATGCTCAACACAGAGCTAGACCACGCCCTTGATGAGTTGGGCAAGGTTCGGGCAGAGGTTGCGGAATTATGTGTTGAGCGCGCAGCGCGCCACTATCAAGATGGTGGTTCTCCCGCTCCTGTCGGGATTAAGCACCCTTACCGTTCGCCGCCCCATGGTCGCTTTGATTACGGCACCCCTGACTGTAGGACCCAGATAGATTTGGAGCCATAGATCGACAGAGTCAGAGTCTGTAATAATTCTTAATTCTGTGTCTTGGTCTTAGTCTGTCTTAGTTAGAGTTAGTTTGCTTATCATATGTTTTGATGCTTGTCGTGATGAACTTGTAATGAAGTTGGATCTTTGTAATAATTGTCATAAAGGTGTCGGTATCCCCTGCCACTTGGTGTAGTTATTACTATAGTTAGTTATTTAGTTGGGCAATTGTGGTAGAACCGCCCGAATTATCCAGCTTAAGTGCCCAAGTCTCACCTTAGAGGCAACGACGCACTTAAATCGGAATAAACCGTCAAATCCTCGAATCTAGTCCGACAAAACCACTTAACAAGGATCGAATACCACTAGCTCACACGAAGGTGAGGCATAGAGAGAATACAATAAACATGAAACCACAAATTAAGGTTCTAGAGTTATTACATAGATCGGAGTTTTAATAATATATAACAAGTTCGAAATTAAATGCAGAAGATAATCGATACGTCGATATTGAGGAATAGGGCAAGGCCTAACCCACTACTCCTCCTCGTCCTCACCTGTCGAGGCAGCATCCCACTCGACCGTCCAACCCGGTGGTAGGATGGAAGGCCAAGTCACATCGTCAACCATATCCTGTAGCGTACCTAAAAAAATATGCCACAAGCAAGGCTGAGTATACTAATACTCAGCTAGACTTACCCGGTGTGAGGAGTCTACTCCTCTACCTCTAGACCATGCAGCTGTTTGGCTGAGGGGTTTGGTTTGCCAAAAGCACTAGCTGAGTCTAAAACAAGTTTTAGCTTTTCTAGTTCTAACATATTTAATTAAGCTAGGTTTGCTCCTTTCTAAGCAGACATGGTAACAATCATTTTGTACAATCAACATGTTATCTCAAGTAGAACCTCATTTCACTTTTTACTCAATGCAGTACAACGGGTCAAGTAGTCTCATTAGATACGAGAAGCAGACAAATCGAATCGAGTTTTAACCTTGCAAGGTAAACCTAAACACACGACATGTAGGGGCACTCCGTCCCCACACACATCAGCCATCCCCATCGATCCCCCGTTCGCGGCCAGGGCTGACCGCCTTGGCATGCAATGCCCCACTAACCCCGGCTGCCGCCGTGCAGTGGCTGCACTTGCACCCACCATAGCTAGCATGGGAGACCCAGTCTCAGGACAAGTGAGGGATAAAGTCCGCACCCGGTTTCACTCAGGTACTAGGCTTACCGGTTACCATATTTCCCGACATGTGTTTAGTACTTTCAAACGCTTGACTCAGGTATCCACACATTAAACCTTAATTCCATTTCCGTCTCATAGACAAGGCATCCACCCTAGATCCAAGTCCATAGACCATCATAGATCACGTTATCAAGATGAATACAATCAATTCCTGACCTCGCGCGAGTGCTAGAAAAATCAGTCGACTTCTACCGAGATCCCTAATTAGCAAAGCAGCTACTCAACCTAGCATACTAGTATCCATCTCAAAAAGGAATCCATAATTCATACAACTAAGGGTTTCAAGCAACTCCTACACTTAAGTGCACATATAAACGATTATGCATAAAACCGGGGCTTGCCTTCAAAAGCTAAGGCTGCAGGGAGATCCTCGGTGGTAGGCTCTAGAGCTGGCTCCTGGACTTCCTCTTGAGCAACTCCTTGCTCGGGGATGAGCACGTACTCTCCGTCAGGGAGGTTGCAATCTAAATGAATGCAATGAATAAGATACATGTATGATATGGTATGTAAGTCTAATAATTAAAATGGAAGGTGAAGTACTCAAGTTAGCAGGACAGGTCTTAGTTCCACTATTTAAGATTTTAGGGGTATTCTTGGTAATTAGAAGTAGGTGTGGCCAGTCTAGGAAGTTGGATTAAGGTTGTACTCAACAATCCTTCAATGTCTTAGTGAGGATTAAATAAGGTTCTTGGCTGAAGTTATTTATGACTTAATTTAGTACTTCATTAATCCCTTCTTCCCTTTTCTTACATGGGCTTTTAGAGTGGCTTTGAACTACAACACTGATTTAGAAATTTACAAAAAAAACTGTAAAAATTATAGTGGATTCTCACTGGTTTGTATAACTGAGTCTCAAAAATTTAGGCTTAAAATGTGAATGGTTTTATCTACACAAAAATATAAAAAATTAGGACAGAGGGGGTGCTTTGAACTACAACTCTCTTCTAGGAGTGGGTTTTATCTTAAGGGTTATTTTTGCTGGTATCTAGGTATAATATTATGACCTTATGACAAATTTTAGCCAAAGATACCTACTGGTTATTTTATGGGAATTTTCCAAAGCTTTAGGGCTTAGTGGTGCTTTCTACTACTACTATATTTGAAAAATGTCAAACAACATATTTCTCAATTTTCCTATCTTCTTCTTTGCGCAAGAGCAGTCATTCTTTCAACTGGTTAACTTTGCTCATGGGGAAAAGGTTGTAAAATTTCTTGGAATATATGGTCTTTTTCATGGGGTAGGGGGTGAGGTGTATTTCATCAAAATTTTACCTTAGCCTTATATTTTTCTCTGGTAGTTTACATCATAAGTACTTGGGTAAAAATTGGGTTGCTCACTGTTTCACTTTTTTAGTCTTTCTTTTGATTTATTTGAAGTATTGGTCAAACCCAAGTTCTATTTGTTTAACTCACTTACTGTGATGGTTTGGGGTGTTTACCATTTTTGCAGTGGTATATTAGTGGTCAGGGGTCTGCTGAATTTTTCTTGCCATTATTGCATGTACCCATATATTTTTAATCATGGCCTTTGTTGACTTCTTAATGCCTAAATAAAATTATAACCTTAGATTATGTGGTGGAACCGCCCAAATTATTCCAGCTTAAGTGCCCAAGTCAAGCCTTAGAGGCAGCGACACCATTAAATCGGAATAACCGTCAGTCCCTCAGATCTAGTCTGATGAAGCCACTTCCCCGGGATCAAATACCACTAGCTCACTCGAAGGTGAGTTAGAGAGAATACAATAAAGCATGCAACCAAAAATTATGTACTGGAGTAATTACATAAATCAGAGTTTTAAGTAAAAGGAAACAAGTTCATATTTAAAATGCAGCGGATAATCGATAACATTGAATACTGAGGAGTAGGGCAAGGCCTGGCCCACTACTCCTCCTGCTCCTCTCCTACCGGAGCAGCATCCCACTCGACCGTCCAACTCGGTGGCAGGGTGGAAGGCCAAGTCACACCATCAACCATGTCATGTAGCGTACTTGGAAAAATTGTGCCACAAGTAAGGCTGAGTATACTAATACTCAGCTAGACTTACCCAGTGTGAGGAGTCTACTCCTCTACCTCTAAACTATGCAGTTGTTTGGCTGAGGGGTTTGGTTTGCCAAAAGCACTAGCTTAGTCTAAATTTTTTTTAGCCTTTCCAATTCTAGCATTATTAATGTAGCTAGGTTTGCTCCTTCTAAGCATACATGGTAACAATCATTTAGTACAATCAACATGTTATCTCAAGTAAAACCTCATTTCACTTCTTACTCGATGCAGTATAAGGGGTCAAGCAGTCTCATTAGCTGCGAGAAGCAGACAATTCGAATCGAGTTTTTAATCCTTGCAAGGTAAACCTAAACACACGACATGTAGGGGCACTCCGTCCCCACATACGTCAACCGTCCCCATCGACTCCCCG
This sequence comes from Zea mays, assembly GCF_902167145.1. Classification (NCBI taxonomy): domain Eukaryota; kingdom Viridiplantae; phylum Streptophyta; class Magnoliopsida; order Poales; family Poaceae; genus Zea; species Zea mays. Next base: position 117,479,145 of record NC_050096.1, read on the forward strand.
TTCGTGGAAAGGACTCACCGCCTTGGCATACAATGCTCCACTGACCCCGGATGCCGCCGTGTAGTGACCGCACTTGTACCCACCATAGCTAGTGTAACACCCCTGGTGTTACTGTCACTAAAACTTGAGCATAACATCATGTGCATGGGCATATGATGTGTTTGTTACACCTAGACTGCATTCACTAGGAAAGAATTCAAACAAGTTGTAGTGATGTGACTGATGTGTGGTTAACTCCGGGGTAGAGTACTTAACCCTAAATGGGGCTTATGAGTGAAAATGAAGCCCAAACAAGTTAAAACCTCAAAACTCATTAGGAAGGATCATAAGATATTATCTTTAATAGACTTTAGTGACCCTAAAACCCTAAAGTGCTAAAAATCCTAAAAAGACCCCTAAAAACCCTAAATTGGAACCCTAGGGGGCTAAGTGTAAATTTTGTGCACTTTTGGACCCAAGTGCTAATACCAAAGTAATGCAACACCATAAACTATGTGTTTCTCCCATTTAAGGATTTGCAAGTCAAAATTGTGGGAATTGGACTTATTTGCAAAAAGTACTCTTTGAGCATCCTAGGGTTAAGTCTGAAATTCAGTGAACTTGGGGCATCTTTGGAGCCTTATATCTTTTAATCCATGAGGATTTTGTCCTGGATCAGTACATCAAGATGGTAGAGCTATGATAGGAGAATAAGTTTGATTAAAAGACTCAACCCTAAAACCTAGAGGAGTTTAACGAAAAACCCCCTCAAAGTGGAGCTATCAGACTAAGGTTCTATAATTTTCTGAAGATCAGTTGAGTAGGGCCGACTTTGGGGCCATGTGGAGATCGAATTAATGGGTGTTTAACTAAAACGCATGTAACAAAGTTAAAACTAGTTTGTAGTAGAGTAACTTTGATGCAGTCGGCTTGCTAGGGTATTGTACAAAAATCAGAGAAATAGTAAGATGAAGTTGAGCTGTCAAAGACAAGCTATGCGAATGGGGCAATACTGAAAATTGGATTCAGAATGCTATGGCTTCAGTGAAATGCAGTCGAATTGAGAGCACCAGATCTGAGGATTTATGCAGAATTGATCCATGAATCCTATAGTAAACTTGAAGACTATTGTTTGGTGAACAATTTTTATTAATGAAGATCACCCTTTTCTTAACAAGGATTAAGAGAAAGAGATGGTGAAAGGAGGTCGGTTCAGTAGGGTAATGCAGATCAGAAATCAGGAAATATCTGAAGAACAAAAGATCTGAGGCACTGTAGATTCGGATGTGCTCGGGTGAATTCGAGGGGGGACGACCGCGGCAAGATAACTATGAATCGTGTCACCGTTCCGCGAACTTGGCCAGCGTCTGACCGGAGATATTTCAACGGCGGTCACCGTGGCTCGGTCATTTCGTCGCCGTGTCACTCGCGCCTCACTTCTATCTCACTGTGTTACTTTGTTACATGGTCGCCATGCGTTAACGATGTGTTTCGTGGCCGCTGATCGTTAGCCGGACCGCCGTTCCTATAAATAGCGCCATGAACCACGGTGAGGTACTCACAATTTCACCAGTGAGCTCGGTTGAACCCAAAATTCGTGGGATCCTCTCCTCCTCTCCCCCAAATTAGTTGTGCATGGTGAATCGGTAGTCCTTTGCGGACGTATAACCTCAACGTGACCCCTAATTCTACCAGAGATCGTCGCGACGCCATTTTCCCCTTTTCAGACACCGTCGAGCACGAATTCTCCGCGCTCCGTGGCCAACCGTCTCCAGGTCTGCTCTCGCTCTCCTTGGTCATGTTTTAGCACCCACACATGCTTGTGATACTCATCGGCTCAACCCTTTGTGCTTGACCACACTCAATCAACCGGAACACTTCGATTTGTATTCGATATTCACCTCGGGTCAGGTGAATCCAGGGCCTTATTAGTTCAATTAAGGCTTGTTCTAGGTTCGCCTTGGGTCGGTAATGCTTGCCCATTAGTTAATTTGGGTAGCCGACGCCGGTCATGGCCAGTCTGAGCAACAAGGTGGCCGGCGGCGAGCGTGTCGTTGCCAGGGTTCGTTTTGGAGAAGTAACAGAAAACAGAGGACCTTAGTGTAAATGTCAGAGAGACGTGTGAATAGTGCCGATGACTTCTCTTCTGATTTTTGAACCGGTAGGTGCTTTTCTGCAAAACCAACTGCGTGGTCGTGAGCGCGCCCGTTTTCTGTACAGGACTGGGCTGGTTGGGCTAGTTTCGGCCCAACACTGTTGATAATTTATCTTTTTCTTTTTCCGAGAACCTTTAAAAATTCATAAAGAATTCTAGGAAAAATAAAAAAATATGAGACCAATTTTATTGGGCTCCTAAATTTCTTTAGTATTTAATAAAAAGAGTTCCAAAATTTTTATACCAAACCAAGAATTATGTAGTATTTAAGAAGGCCTAAACTTAGTCTTTTTGAATTTTATAAATTATTAGATGGCTCCAAAAATCATAAAACTTTTTGGGTGAACTTATTTTAGTACCTAGAACCCATGGGTGAAGTTAGACATGATTTGGACAATGTTTGATCCCCAAACCCAAAACCCTAGTCTTCTAAGTAGTGTTTGCCCTATGAAATGAAGTACTGACTCCAAAAACCCTAGTTCCCCGGAGTACCGTGAAGGAAAGTTGTATTCAAGATACAACTTAATACATCCTTTCTATTATTGCATTTTCATAAGCATTACATGAGCATTCATGGTTATATATGGTTATATATAGAAAACGAAGAAGAGGTGACTGTTGAAGAGGAAGGGACTACTCCATCAAAAGAAAATCCACCTACCGGGAACTGTTTTTACTTTGACATCTGTGGAACAGAGCCCGACTGTCCTACAACACAAGGCAAGCCCCGGTGCATTTGCCACCTCCTTGCTATTTCAAACACTTTATCACTTGAATGATGCATTAGGTGATAGGAGTTGGGTGTTAAACCAATTGATGCATTTCCTCCCTTGGAACTATTTACCATTCCTTGATTACCTGTTTTTCTTAAAAGGATTTTCTTATGCTTAGTACTGCTTTAGAAAAGCAAATGTTTTAAAAAGGTGATGCTTCACAATGGATGGGATGTTTTCAAAAATAAAACTTGATGGTGGATCCATCATGGCCATGAACCTCTGCCAGGTACCAAACTTTGGGTTTTAAATGATAAAGTTGAGACCGGGCGGGTGACTTGCACGAGAAGAGAGTCTCGGTGTAGTGTCTTCGTCTGAGTCGATTAAGGACCTTGTCGATGTAGGCCTGATGACCGAGGACCCTTTAACTGGTCACATACCTCATCATGGGTAAGCTTTGCCTCGGGCAGACTAATACCAGAAAGGCCAACATGCAATGGGAGTGGAGAGATGGCGAGAGTAGCATGTACCCTCCATGGCAAGAGGCTGGACGGTGGTGTATTTGTGCTCTCGGTTGGCGTGAACCCGGTCTAGTCTTAAGAACCCCGGTGGCGAGTTGACATATGCAAGGGTTAAGTGTTACATATGTCGTGTGATTAGAGATCCTCAGCTGAGTATTAATCGATTCGGATCGCCGTTACTTCTCGGACATGAAGACTTGGTCACTGATTTACACGTAGCATTCCAGTGAACAAGAAGGATTGGTAAAAGGATGGCTAGTATAGGCCAATTGCTTGAACTAGGGTAGAAAGAATTCTAGTGACAGGTAATAACCTAACTTGCTAATAAAACTGGATTTTTAAGGGTCCACTATTAGTAAGCATTTTTGCAAAACAGAGTCTTGATTCTTGATTAAGCCTTACCTTGACTTCCTTAAGGCAGCATATCCTTGAGAGTCTTTTATTTTGACGGGTAAGACTTGTGAAAGTACACTTTGTACTCAGGGTTTTCGAACCCATGTTGTTGTAGGTGATGAAATAGCAGACTTCTGCTGTTTTTGCACTAAGGTGGTGCCCAAGGACGAACCTCAACAGTAACGTGGTTGCGGAAGGACGTGGTCCTTCCTTTTGAAAAACATTATACTTTTATGCGGGAGGGGTTTTTGCCTCCCAGGATTGTAATAATAATAATACTTATGCACTCTTATATCCTGGTGATGTAATCATAACACTCTTTCTATATTATAATGAATGTAAGTTAAGTTATTGTAATTCGCTTTGGCTTATTCGTTCCTCCGATGTGTTGTAATATCTGCGTGACGGGTGAAACACTCTTGGGAAAGGTAAAGGATACAGATACCAAACTTGTTGAGTGATTATCTGCATCTACAGGGTTGTCCGAGGTCCGTTGGACAAGGACAACTGTAGGTGGGCCTAATGACTTGGGAGGTTCCGTGACAGCTGGTATCGGAGCGAAGCCCATCTCTTCAGATATTATGAAGCATTTCAAAAAAGAATTTTCAAATCCTTATCCAAGAAAATTTCTTTCTTACCTTATCATTTTCTGGAAGTACTCATCTTGTAAGACCAAGTAATAGAGTGCAAAATAGAGGAAGTAGGATCAACAAAGGTTGATTCTGTAATTATGCATGCATCATGTTTAAAAACCACACTAATAAATTTTTCCCCTTATGGAGATATGCCGCGTACGAGGAAAACCACGCGTAAGTCCACTGGACCCATTGGCGTGCCTTGTCATCAGTTGGCTCCAAGACATGAAGAGAGCAGCAGCGGCAGCAACGATCCAATCGGAGACTTGGAGGCCCAAGTGGAGCAGCTTCGGACAGAGCTACATCACCAAAACAGGGTGTGGGCAGAAGACAGTCAGCGTATAGCTGAGTTGTCAGGCGAAGTCGGCCGCTTGCGGTTTGAGCTCTCCGAACGAGACTCGGTCGTTCATTGGGCCATCCACTCGCGCTTGATCGCTTGGCATAGTGAAGAAAAAGCTCGAGCTCGTGTGGATGAGCTTAGCACGACCCTTGATAACCTTCAAGTATATTGTAATACTCTACATGAGGAAGTACATGTACTGTATGGTCGACTACACCTAGACGTGCTTGCCGACCTTGTTGGAATGGGAGCCGGACCATCGGGGACAACAGGTGAAGGACCTGATGGGGAACTAGATCTTTTTAAGCCCCCTCCTTCTATGAACCTGGCTGATGAACGGTCTCCTGCAGCAGACAGTGAAGCAACAAAAGATAACAAAGACTGGACTAGTATAGTGTAGGAACTACCTATGTAAAATAAGTAATGTAGTCATGTTGTACACTTGAGTCTGTATCATTACATTTTGGTAATGTAAAATGATGGTATATCGGCATGTTATATTTTCCCAAAATGTTTCTTTGCCTCAGATGCCATCAAGGACTTGTGCACATGATGGTGCGGGTACTTCCCGTGGACGGGAAGATACTCCTAATCCACCACCTGTACCACCAACGCTAGCCGAGGCTTTCGCTGCCTTGGTCTACGTGACTGTAGATAATGCCCGCTTTCTACGTGAAATGGCGGGTAACCAATTCCAGCAGCAAGGCGGAAGGGCTCCTCCACAGGGACCGCGTGAAACTTCATACCTGGACTTCTCTGAAACGCGTCCCCCACTCTTTATTAAAGCTGAAGATCCTCTTGAAGCCAATGAGTGGATCAGGGTAATAGAGCAGAAGTTTGGATTAATCCGCTGCACGGAAACACAGAAGTCGTTGTTCGCTGCCTAGCAACTAAGAGGTCCTACCAGTACCTGGTGGGGAAATTTTGAGGCGATTCAACAAGCCGAACATCAGGTCACATGGGATGAATTTAAATTGGCATTCCGTGAGCACTATATTCCAAAAGGAGTGCTTCACATGAAACAAGAGGAATTCATTCGACTAAAACAAGGAGGGGATACTGTGATGTAGTATCTCAACAAGTTTAATCATTTATCCCAATATGCAATTGACCAAGTAAACACTGACCTGAAAAAGAAGAACTGCTTCATGAGAGGACTCAACGACCGGCTCCAAAGGAAAATGGCTACCTGCTTGGATCTTACATACAGCAGGGCTGTCAGCACGACACTGGCAGTAGAAGCTAAGAATACAGGCCAAGGAAAATCCAAGGGATTTGGAGGTGACAGGTCCAATCAGGGACCTGAGAAGCGAACAAGGTTGGTAATCCAACCTTTCAATCAGAATCGTTCTTCACCTCGTCTACCCTCCTATCCGTTTAAACAGCCTGTTTTCATTCGCCCTGCCACTGCCCCCACTTCTACAAATCAACCGAGTGCCCCTAGTGCTCGTTTCCCCGCCCTCCTTAGTTCCTCAACTGGCTGCTTCAACTATGGGAAGTCTGGTCATTTTATCAAAGACTGCCCATATCCGAGGCAGAATAAGTCCAACAATCAGCAGAACTCGAGGAGCTCAAATAGGGGCAAGGGAAACATGGCTAATAATTCAGTAGGAAAAAATGTGAAGAAGACTGGGCAAATTTATTACACTCAAGTGGCCACTACACCGGAAGGACAGCCGGTAATGATGGGTACGTTCCTTGTGGCCAATCACCCAGCAGTCATTCTCTTTGATTCTGGTGCTTTGCATACATTCATAAGCAATAAATTCGTGGAAAAATATTGCATTCCTTGCACTAAATCAAGGGAAGGGTTTATTATTCATTCGCCCGAGGGACAAATATTTACTAAGGAAGTAGCCTTCCATGTGCCACTAACATTGGCTGAACGGGATTTTCCCACCAACATGATTGTTTTGAAAAGCCAAGATATAGATGTAATCCTGGGCATGAATTGGTTAGCCCAGCACAAAGCTATCCTTAACACTGACTTAAGGACTATCAAGTTGAGCCATGGCCATGAAGAAGTTCTCTTGTCCACCCCTGTAGCTATTCCAGCCAAACCATTTGGACGGGTCTATGAAGCTATTATACCAGAAATCCAGGATATTCCGGTAGTATGTGAATTTTCGGATGTATTTCCCGAAGATCTGCCTGGATTACCTCCAGAAAGGGATGTAGAGTTTGTGATTGAACTGAAGCCCGGTACAGCCCCTATTTCTAGAAGATCGTACCGGATGCCCCCAAATGAATTGGCGGAGCTCAAGATTCAATTACAAGACTTGCTTGAGAAGGGATTCATTCGGTCCAGTTCATCACCTTGGGGATGTCCTGCAATCTTTGTCAAGAAGAAGGATCAAACGCTTCGAATGTGCGTGGACTACAGACCCCTTAATGAGGTCACAATCAAGAATAAGTACCCTCTTCCCTGGATCGGTATCCTGTTCGATCAACTTACTGGAGCAAGGGTATTCTCCAAAATTGACCTCAGGTCGAGCTATCATCAGATGCTTATCCAACCCGAAGATATACCCAAGACCGCATTTACTACGTGATACAGATTATTCGAATATTTGGTTATGTCCTTCGGGTTGACGAATGCTCCTACCCACTTCACATATCTAATGAACTCGGTGTTTATGCCCGAGTTGGATAAATTTGTGGTGGTCTTCATTGATGATATTTTGATCTATTCCAAGAATGAAGAGGAGCATGCTAAACATTTACGGATCGTATTAACGCGCTTAAGGGAACATCAATTATATGCTAAATTCAGCAAATGTGTGTTTTGGCTGGAGGAAATCCAATTTTTGGGACATGTATTGTCTGCAAATGGGATTGCGATTGATCCCAACAAGGTCAAGGATATTCTAGAGTGGAAACCACCAACCACTGTACATCAAGTTCGAAGTTTCCTTGGGCTGCCTGGCTATTACCGCCGATTCATCCCGGATTTCTCCAAGATTGTGAAGCCAATGACAAGTCTATTGAAGAATGATACAAAATTTAACTGGTCCTCAAGATGCAACGAAGCCTTCAAGCAGCTGAAGGTATTGTTGACCACTACTCCGGTATTGGCTCAACCGGACATTGAAAAGCCTTTTGATGTATACTGTGACGCATCAGGCAGTGGTCTCGGATGTGTCTTAATGCAGGAGGGCCGAGTTATAGCATATGCTTCAAGACAGTTGCACCGGCATGAGGAACATTATCCAACTCATGACTTAGAATTGGCTGCTGCGGTTCATGCCCTTAAATTATGGCGTCATTATCTGCTGGGAAATATCTGCCATATATATACAGATCATAAAAGTTTGAAGTATATTTTTACCTAGTCAGAACTAAACATGAGGCAGAGGAGATGGCTTGAGCTGATTAAGGATTATGAATTAGAAATTCACTATCACCCAGGCAAAGCCAACGTGGTGGTTGATGCACTAAGTCGCAAGGCTTTTTGCCATTGTCTTACAGCAACGACCTCTGACACCACATTGTGTCAAGAAATGGAGAAATTAAACCTGGGAATGATTCAACATGGAACCATGAACCAATTGAAGCTTGAGTCAATTCTTCTGCAAAGGATTATTGATGCCCAAAGAAGTGATAAGGGTGTGAGACATATTCATGAGAAAATAAAAGCCGTTAAAGCAAACTGTTTCAGAAAGGATGATCAAGGCATAGTATGGTTTAATAATCGCATAGTTGTGCCTAAAGATGATGAAGTCCGCCAGCAAATATTGGACGAAGCTCATCTTAGTCGATATTCCATTCACCCCGGAAGCACTAAAATGTATCAAGATTTAAAGCAACATTATTGGTGGACAAAAATGAAGATCAAAATTGCACGCTATGTGGCGAGATGTGACACCTGTAGACGTGTCAAAGCCATACACATGAAGACTGCTGGTCCATTGCAATCTTTGCCCATCCCAACATGGAAATGGGAGGACATTAGCATGGACTTCATTGTGGGATTACCCAGGACAACAAAAGGGTTTGATTCTATCTGGGTTATAGTTGATCGACTTACAAAAATAGCCCATTTTCTACTAGTCAAAACATCCTATCCGGTCCTCACCTATGCCTAGATATATATTGCCCGTATTCTCAGTTTGCACGGAGTTCCGAAGACAATAGTGTCGGATCGTGGATCGCAATTTGTATCCATATTCTGGGAAGAGCTCCACAAAACTTTGGGTACTAAGTTGCTCCACATTTCGGCTTACCATCCCCAAACAAGTGGACAGACTGAGAGAGTGAACCAAATACTTGAAGACATGTTGCGGGCATGCGTTCTAGAGTTCCCTCAGAAATGGGATGAATTCTTACCATTGATAGAGTTTTCATATAACAATAGTTATCAGGAAAGCATCAAGATGGCACCCTTTGAAGCATTATATGGACGACGGTGTCATACTCCATTGAATTGGTCTAAACCAGGGGAAAGGTGGTTTTTCAGGCCTGATATGGTCAAAGAAATGGAAGAAAAAGTTCAATGAATCATACATAACTTGAAAGAAGCACAGGCTCAACAAAAGAGTTATGCAGACAAACACCGCCAACCCTTGTACTTTCAAGTCAAAGATTATGTGTACCTAAAAGTATCACCAATGAAGGGCGTGACCCGTTTTGTTTTAAAAGGAAAGCTTGCACCCCGGTACATTGGTCCGTTCCCGATTCTTGCACAATGTGGGCTAGTGGCGTACCAACTCCAACTACCCAAAACATTGTCTGCAGTGCACAATGTGTTCCATGTATCCCAATTGAAGAAATGTCTTCAAATACCAGATCGAACTATTGATGTGATGGATATTACCTTGGAACTATACTTGACATACTCAGACCATCTCATTCGAGTGTTCCATTTCTGGATCAAAAGGACAGGGTCACCCGAAGAAGAGTTCTCAAATTTTATAAGATACAATGGAACCAACATGCAGAAGATGAAGCTACATGGGAAACCCAAGACTTTTTAGAAAAGAATTTCCCTGGCTTTTTAACTTCATGTAATTTGTGAGATATGTATAGTTGTTGATAAGAATGGAATAGACCCATACCACCCCCTGCCTTGTACAAGAAATAAGGAAATAAAAATATGACGTGTTTCCTTTTCCACTACTTGCCCTAGGACTATAAATCTTGGGACGAGATTCTTTTATGGGGGGAAGGATGTAAAACCCCTGGTGTTACTGTCACTAAAACTTGAGCATAACATCATGTGCATGGGCATATCATGTGTTTGTTACACCTAGAGTGTATTCACTAGGAAAGAATACAAACAAGTTGTACTGATGTGACTGATGTGTGGTTAACTCTGGGGTAGAGTACTTAACCCTAAATGGAGCTTATGAGCGAAAATGAAGCCCAAACAAGTTAAAACCTCAAAACTCATTAGGAATGATCACAAGATATTATCTTTAATAGACTTTAGTGACCCTAAAACCCTAAAGTGCTAAAAACCCTAAAACCCTAAAGTGCTAAAAACCCTAAAAAGACCCTTAGAAAACCCTAAATTGGAACCCTAGGGGGCTAAGTGTAAATTTTGTGCCCTTTTGGACCCAAGTGCTAATACCAAAGTAATGCAACACCATAAACTATGTGTTTCTCCCATTTAAGGATTTGCAAGTCAAAATTGTGGGAATTGGACTTATTTGCAATAAGTACACTTTGAGCATTCTAGGGTTAAGTCTGAAATTCAGTGAACCTAGGGCATCTTTGGAGCCTTATATCTTTTAATGCATGAGGATTTTGTCCTGGATCAGTACATCAAGATGGTAGAGCTATGATAGGAGAATAAGTTTGATTAAAAGACTCAACCCTAAAACCTAGAGGAGTTTAACGAAAAACCCCCTCGAAGTGGAGCTATCAGACTAAGGTTCTATAATTTTCTGAAGATCAGTTGAGTAGGGCCGACTTTGGGGCCATGTGGAGATCGAATTAATGGGTGTTTAACTAAAACACATGTAACAAAGTTAAAACTGGTTTGTAGTAGAGTAACTTTGATGCAGTCGGCTTGCTAGGGTATTGTACAAAAAACAGAGAAATAGTGCAATGAAGTTGAGCTGTCAAAGACAAGCTATGCGAATGGGGCAATACTGAAAATCGGATTCAGAATGCTATGGCTTCAGTGAAATGCAGTCGAATTGAGAGCACCAGATCTGAGGATTTATGCAGAATTGATCGATGAATCCTATAGTAAACTTAAAGACTATTGTTTGGTGAACAATTTATATTAATGAAGATCACCCTGTTCTTAACAAGAATTAAGAGAAAAGAGGGTGAAAGGAGGTTGGTTCAGCAGGGTAATGCAGATCAGAGATCAGGAAATATCTGAAGAACAAAATATCTGAGGCACTGTGGATTTGGATGTGCTCAGGTGAATTGGAGGGGGGAACGACCGCGGCAAGATAACTATGAACCGTGTCACCATTCCGCAAACTTGGCCAACGTCTAACGAGAGATATTTCACCGGCGGTCACCGTGGCTCGGTCATTTCATCATCGTGTCACTCGCGCCTCACTTCTACTTCACTGTGTTCCTTTGTTACGTGGTTGCCGTGCGTTAACGATGTGTTTCGTGGCCACTGATCGTTAGCCGGACCGTCGTGCCTATAAATAGCGCCATGAACCACGGCGAGGTACTCACAATTTCATCAGTGTGCTCGGTTGAAGCCAAAATTCGTGGGATCCTCTCCTCCTCTCCCCAAATTAGTTGTGCACGGTGAATCAGTAGTCCTTTGCGGACGTATAGCCACTACGTGACCCCCTAATTCCACCAGAGACCGTCACGACACCATTTTCCCTTTTTCAGACACCGTCGAGCACGAATTCTCCGTGCTCCGTGGCCAGCTGTCTCCATGTCTGCTCTCGCTCTCCTTGGTCATGTTTTAGCACCACACATGCTTGTGATACTCATCGGCTCAACCCTTTGTGCTTGACCACACTCAATCAACCGGAACACTTTGATTTGTATTCGGTATTCGCCGTCACCGTGGTCAGGTGAATCCAGGGCCGTATTAGTTCAATTAAGGCTTGTTCTAGGTTCGCCTCGGGTCGGTAATGCTTGCCCATTAGTTAATTTGGGTAGCTGACGCTGGTCATGGCCAATCTGAGCAACAAGGTGATCGGCGGCGAGCGCGTCGTTGCCAGGGTTCGTTTTGGAGAAGAAACAGAAAACAGAGGACCTTAGTGTAAATGTCAGAGAGACGCGTGAATAGTGCCGAGCACTTCTCTTCTGATTTTTGAATCGGTAGGGGCTTTTCTGCAAAACCAACTGCGCGGTCATGAGCGCGCCCGTTTTCTGTATAGGACTGGGCTAGTTGGGCCAGTTTCGGCCCAACACTGTTGATAATTTATCTTTTTCTTTTTCCGGGAACCTTTAAAAATTCATAAAGAATTCTAGGAAAAAGATAAAAATATGAGACCAATTTTACTGGGCTCCTAAATTTCTTTAGTATTTAATAAAAAGAGTTCCAAAATTTTTATCCCAAACTAGGAATTATGTAGTATTTAAGAAGGCCTAAACTTAGTCTTTTTGAATTTTATAAATTATTAGATGGCTCCAAAAATCATAAAACTTTTTGGGTGAACTTATTTTGGTACCTAGAACCCATGGGTGAAGTTAGTCATGATTTGGACAATGTTTGATCCCTAAACCCAAAACCCTAGTCTTCTAAGTAGTGTCTGCCCTATGAAATGAAGTACTGACTCCAAAAACCCTAGTTCCCCGGAGTACCATGAAGGAAAGTTGTATTCAAGATACAACTTAATACATCCTTTCTATTATTGCATTTTCATAAGCATTACATGAGCATTCATGGTTATATATGGATATATATTGAAAACGAAGAAGAATTGATTGTTGAAGAGGAAGAGACTACTCCATCAACAGAAAATCCACCTAACGGGAACTGTTTTTACTTTGACATCTGTGGAACAGAGCCCGACTCTCCTACAACACAAGGCAAGCCCCGGTGCATTTGCCACCTCCTTGCTATTTCAAACTCTTTATCACTTGAATGATGCATTAGGTGATAGGAGTTGGGTGTTAAACCAATTGATGCATTTCCTCCCTTGGAACTGTTTACCATTCCTTGATTACCTATTTTTCTTAAAAGGATTTTCTTATGCTTAGTCCTGCTTTAGAAAAGCAAATGTTTTAAAAAGGTGATGCTTCACAATGGATGGGATGTTTTCAAAAATAAAACTTGATGGTGGATCCATCATGGCCATGATTGGTTCAACATCGGAAAAGATGTACCTCTGCCAGGTACCAAACCTTGGGTTTTAAATGATAAAGCTGAGACCGGGCGGGTGACTTGCACGAGAAGAGAGTCTCGGTGTAGTGTCTCCGTCTGAGTCGATTAAGGACCTTGTTGATGTAGGCCTGATGACCAAGGACCCTTTAACTGGTCACATACCTCATCATGGGTAAGCTTTGCCTCAGGCAGACTAATACCAGAAAGGCCAACACGCAATGGGAGTGGAGAGATGGCGAGAGTAGCGTGTACCCTCCATGGCAAGAGGTTGGACGGTGGTGTATCTGTGCTCTCGGTTGGCGTGAACCCGGTCTGGTCTTAAGAACCCCGGTGGCGAGTTGACATATGCAAGGGTTAAGTGCTACATATGTCGTGTGATTGGAGATCCTCAGCTGAGTATTAATCGATTCGGATTGCCGTTACTTCTCGGACATGAAGACTTGGTCACTGACTTACACGTAGCATTCCAGTGAACAAGAAGGATTGATAAAAGGATGGCTAGTATAGGCCAAGTGCTTGAACTAGGGTAGAAAGAATTCTAGTGACAGGTAATAACCTAACTTGCTAATAAAACTGGATTTTTAAGGATCCACTATTAGTAAGCATTTTTGCAAAACAGAGTCTTGATTCTTGATTAAGCCTTACCTTGACTCCCTTAAGCTAGCATATCCTTGAGAGTCTTTTATTTTGACGGGTAAGACTTGCGAAAATACACTTCGTACTCAGGGTTTTCGAACCCATGTTGTTGTAGGTGATGAAACAGCAGACTTATGCTGTTTTTGCACTAAGGTGGTGCCCAAGGACGAACCTCAACAATAATGTGGTTGCGGAAGGTCGTGGTCCTTCCTTTTAAAAAACATTATACTTTTATGCGGGAGGGGTTTTTGCCTCCTAGGATTGTAATAATAATAATACTTATGCACTCTTATATCCTGGTGATGTAATCATAACACTCTTTCTATATTTAATGAATGTAAGTTAAGTTATTGTAATTCGCTTCCGCTTATTCGTTCCGCCGATGTGTTGTAATATCTATGTGACGGGTGAAACGCTCTCGGGAAAGGTAAAGGATACAGATACCGAACTTGTCGAGTGATTATGTACATCTACAGGGTTGTTCGAGGTCCATTGGACAAGGACAACTGTAGGTGGGCCTAATGACTTGGGAGGTTCCGTGACATCTAGCATGGGAGACCCAGTCTCAGGACGAGTGTGGGGTAAAGTCCATGCCCGGCTTCACTCAGTTACTAGGTTTACCGGTTACCATATTTCCCGACATGTGCTTAGTACATTCAAACGCTTGACTCAGGTATCCACACATTAATCCTTAATTCCATTTCCGTCTCATGGACAAGGCATCCACCCTAGATCCAAGTCCATAGACCATCATAGATCCCATTGTCAAGATGAATACAATCAATGTCTGACCTTGCGTGAGTGCTAGAAAATCACTCGACTTCTACCGAGATCCTGATTAGCAAAGCAGCTACTCGACCTAGCATACTAGTATCCATCTCAAAAAGGAATCCTGAGTTCATGCAACTAAGGGTTTCAAGCAACTCCTACACTTAAGTGCACATTACAAGCCTACAAACATTAAGTGTAGTAAAGTGGCATATATAATTTGGTTATGCATAAAACCGGGGCTTGCCTTCAAATGCTGGGGCTGCAGGGAGATCCTCTGTGGCAGGCTCGGGAGCTGGCTCCTTGTCTTACTCGTGGACAGCTCCTTGCTCGGGAATGAGCACATACTCTCCGTCAGCAAGGTTGCAATCTAATGAATGCAATGAGTGAGATATATATATGCCATGATATGAAATGTGGTAGTAATAGAAATGATTAAATTGATAAAGTAAGTTAACTCTTACTATGGGAATTCTAGAGGTATACTTAGCTAATTTAGGGTCAAGTATGGTTAAGTTAAATGGTCAGATTATTTTAGTGCCCCACTAATTTTCTTTTAGTGTCTTAGTGAAAGTTTATTATGATCCTTGCTGAATTCATTGGGGTGAGATTCATTATCCTTACTAATTCTCTCTTTTTCCATTTTTTCTATTATGCTCTTAAGGTGGGTTTGAACTACAACATAGTTTTATAAATTTACAAAAATTATGTATAAATTACAGTAGTTTCTCACTGGTGTATAACGCTCAGTCTCAAAAATTTATGTTTAAAATGTTAAGGGTTCACTCTGTACAAAAATACTAAGTTTTAGGGCAAAGATGGTGCTTTTAACTACAGCTCTCTTTTAACAGTGGATTATTCTCTAAGGCTTATTTTAGCTGGTATTTAGGTGCAATGATATGACTTTGTACCAAGTTTTAGCCAATGATACCTATTGGTCATTTTATTGTGATTTTTTAAAGTTTTGGGGCATAGTGGTGCTTTCTACTACTACTACAGTTGAAAAATGTCAAACAACAGATTTCTAATTTTTCCTATCTTCTTCTTTGTGCAAGAGCAATCATTCTAAAATTTGGCAACTTTTTGCTTAGAGGAAAGGGTGGTAGAAATTCTTGGAATATATGGTCCTTTTCATGGGGTAGGGGGTGATATGTGTTACCTTGCATTTTTAATTGGGTTTCATATTTTTCTCTGGTGGTTTACCTCATAAGTAATTTGGTAAAAATTTGTTTGCCCACTGTTGCACAATTTTAGGCATCCTCATGATTTAATTAAAACATAGGTCAAATCCAAGTCCTAATTATTCAACTCACTTATTGTGATGGGTTGGGGTGTTTATAATTTTTGGAGTGGTGTTATAGCAATTAGGAGTCTACTGAAATTTCCTAATCATTTTTGCAATGGTCCTTATATTTTTAATCATGGTTTTTCTTGATTTCTTAGTGCCTAATAAAATAATTAACCTTGGATTAGCTCTGGGCTAAGGTTCTCTGTATTTTTCTAATGTTCTTTATCCTTTAGGTATTCTAGGAAAAATAGGCTCATCCTCTGTTTATTATTTTCCATTTCCTTTCTTAATTTTCTAAGTTTGGGGCAGAATAGTTTTTAATAAACATTCTTGAGTTATTCTTGCATACTGGGGTGCTTAGTATTTTTAAACAGTGTGTATGTTGGGTAGGTATCCCTACAAATTTTCTTAACCCTGGTATAGAAGTATTTCTATTTTTCTCTAGATTAATAGGTTTTGGGTATTTTCCTAATTTAAATCAAACATCTAAAATGTATTGCAGAAACCATGGAGTTTACTATTTTTTCTGATAGTCTATAATATGTAGGTCCTAGCAGAATTAGTTTGACCAAATTTGGTTGAATAATACTCAAGTTATGAATTTTTTAAGTTCTCTGCTCATTTAAAAAGAATAAACAGAAATGGTTAAAGGAAAAAGACTTTGCATCGGGGTCCCTAGGCTTATTTCTCTGACTTAGCACTTAACCCCCTAGGTTTTTATCCCATCTAACCCGCGCTCCTCCTTCGCCTGAACAGTGACCGAAGAAGAAAAAGCGGTGGTGCGACTTACCGGTGACGGTAGAGGTCCGGCGAAGAGTCGAGTGAGGTCTGGGGGTCTCTGGCAATCACGTAGAGGTGCAGATCGTCCGCGGTGGTGGTCGGAGATGGGCTGGCTTCGTGCGCAGGTGGTTGGGCTCGCCGGTAATGCATGCCCCGGCCTGCTCACGGCGGCAGAGTCAAATTAAAGTGCTCGGGGAGCTTCAGTGAAGGTCAACGGTGATGTGGGTGCAAGGAATCGGAAAATGACTCACCAAGTGACCCGGTCCACGCGCGGTGGCGGTCGGCCGAAGCCCTGTGAGGTCGTGCTAGCTTCTCCGGTGAGGCAAAGCCTCGGCTCAAGCTTGGGAAAGCTTCTCCGCCTCTCAGGGAAGCTGTCCAGGGGCTAGGGTGAGGCTGGGGGTCGTCAGGAAGAGCTGGCCACGGTGGCCGAGCGCTCAGGTGACTTGGTGGGCAGCGCAGAGCTCGCTGGAGCTAAGGACTGGGCTGGGATAGTGAGGGCAAGCGCGGAGTGAAGTGTTGCGTGTCCGGGGGTGGCCTTTAAAGGCGCGGCACGGTGCACGGGCGGCATAGACCAGAGCGGGCGCGCGGGTGTGCACGGCTCGGCGCGGGTGCACGGGCTGGTGTGCACCGGGCATGTCAGTCGCGGTCGAGCATGTGGCATGGTTTCTTTTGCTCCTGTTCTAATGCCGATAGGGCGCAGATCTTTGCGAATTTGGGCAAGATCGCCGTGTAGGATTTGTTCCCCCGACTGAGCTCTGTCGTTTGTGTGTGGAAGTTGTGCTGTTTTGGGCTATGGACAGGGAGTTGTCACGTCGCCAAAATGCCAGTGTCACACGGCCGAGTACCGAGGAAAATCTGCGCCAAGATCATGTCAAATGGTTGATAAATTTTCTCAAACTTTGCCAGGGCGTGTTCAAGGTAGTTTGGCGCCATTTTGGTATTTGGACTTATTTGATTCTAGTTTTAAAAACAGATAACACAGTTGATCTTTGGAACGGGGCTGAAATTCAGATTTCTGAATTTCTGAATTGTCCCATAGGGCATTACTTCATGGGCTGTTTTGGGGGGTTTTGGAAATTTCAAATGACCAATCTCCCCTACTACATTTTGTAGGTTATTTAGTGCACTAAATTTTTTTCAATTGGTTCATATCAAAATTTTGTATTTTTCCCAAGTCTTTTCTCCAATTCCCTTTTTGTGCTTAAATGGCCCATTTGGAAGGTGTTAGGGTTTTAGATGTTTTTCTCACTTAAAGTGCATGATGTGCTTAGGGTATAATTCTTGAGCTGAAAAAGATTTTGCTTAGGCTTTTAACCCTTTAAGTTTGGTGTTTCATGCACCATTTGAGCCACATGTGATAATGGTCACAAGTTGGGGTACTGGAGAAACCCTAGGTAACACCGGGGTGTTACAGATTAGCACTAGACCAGGGTTCCATACAATTTTCCTATGATCTATATCACTTAGGCATACCAGGAAAAATATGGTCACTATTTGGTTACTATTTGCTATCCTCTTTTTCATTTTTCTAAAGTGTGGGCAGAATTTAATGGATATTTTTGGCTTATTCTTGTATATTGTGGTGTTCATTATTTTTAAACAGTGTATATACTAGGTGAGTGTCTCCACAATTTTTCTCAAGTCCAGTATAGAAGTATTTTTATTTTTCTCTATATTATTAAGGTTTGGGAAGTTTTCTAATTTAATCCAAAACTCTAAAAATTAGTACAAAAAACATGGGGTTCAATATTTTTGTTTGATAGCTCATATTTTACAAAATCTAGCAAAATTTGTTTGACCAAATTTAGATGAATATTTTTCAAGTTATACATTTATCAAGTTTACAACAGATTTAAATAACTTAATATTCGAAAAGGGAAGGAAAATACATCTTGCACTTGGGTCCCTGGTGTATTTTTCCTCTTTCCTTATAGACTAGTCCTCGGTTTACTATTCAATCGAGTCACTGACAATGCAGAAAGCACCCTAGGGTTAGCCTAAATCTATCACGCGGTCCCTGGGTGGCCGGAATAGTGACCTGAGCAAAGATTACGGCGGTGAGACTTATCGGCGGTGATTTAGCTCCGGTGAAGTGGTCGACGACGCCGGGGAGGTCGTAGCGGTCACGTCGGTGTGCGGGTCGGTGTCGGAGATGGCCGGAGTTGGTCGGTCCTCGCGTGCAGGCGGGGCAGCTCGTCGACGGTGAGTGATTCTGCCTAACCATGGCGGTATAGCTCAATCCAGCGAGTTGGGGAGCTTCACAGGAAGTCAGGGAGGTTGTAGGCGCAAGGAATTGGTAAATGGCTCACCTGGTAGCCCGATCTACGCGCGATGGCGGGCGGCCGAAGTCCGGCGAGGTCGCGCTCGCTGCTCCGACGGCGCAGGGTCTCGGCTCAAGCTTGGAAAAGCCTCACAGCCTCTCGGGGAAGCTTTCCAAGGGCTCGGGCGAGGCTGGGGGTCGATGAAAGAGGCTGGCTACGGCGGTCGTGCTCGGGCAGTGGTGGCGGGCGGTGAAGCTTGCCTTTCGCGGCGAACTCCGGTGACCACTAGCTCGGGCGGGGGTTAGGGTGTACGAGTGAAGACGGCTAAGGCCTTGGGGCACTTATAGGCGGGGGCGAGGCGCAGGCGCGCGGCGGCAGGGCGACCGAGCGCGGGGGCGCGCGCTGCCGCGGCCAGTCCGCGCTCGGCCGGCCTGACACGAGCACGTGGCTCTTTGCTTCTGCCCGTGTTCAAGCATCCATAGGCTACATATCTTCGCGTATTTGGGCAAGATCACTATACAAGATATGTTCTCCCGACGTTGCTTTATCGTTTTTGTGTGGAAGTTGAGAGGTTTCCGATGGTGTACAGTGAGTTGTCGCGTCGCCAAGTCTGGAGTGTCTAGCTGTCGTGTCCCGAGGTAAATCCATGCCAAGATCGTGTCAACAGCTGAGATTTGTTTTCAAACTTTGCCAAGGCATGTTCAAGGTAATTTGACGCCACTTTTATATTTGGGTCATGTGGATTTGAGTTTTGGAATTTAGAGAACACGGTCGATCTTTATAAAGAGGTCAAAATTCAGATTTCTGAATTTTCTGAATTTCCTATTGAGTCTTCACTTAAGGGGCTGTTTTGGGAATTTTGCAAAACCCTTTTGATTAAACTTCCTTACTATATTTTGTAGCTTATTTAGTGTACTACAACTTTGTTAATTGGTCCACATTATGATTTTATGTTTTTCATAGTCTTTTCACTAAATTCCCTTTTTGTGTTCAAATGACTTAATTAGGGTAGTAGTAGGGTTTTGAATATTTTTCTCCCTTGAGGTGCATGATGTGTTTATGGTATTTTTCTTGAGATGAAAAATACATGTTTAAGTCTTTTGCTTTTCAATTTGGTGTCTTTTGCTCAATTATATGTACATGTGATAATGTTTACAAAAGTGGGTGTGGAGGGAAAAAGAATCCTAGGTAACACCTAGGGTGTTACAGCCCTACCCTCTTAAAAGAATCTCGCCCCGAAATTCGAGTCGGGATTCTTCAGAGGTGCGGAAAAGGTTACGGCTTGCTTTCATAGTGTTGGTTTGCTTATTAAGGTTCTTTAGGAAACCTGCTCTTCGAATGTCATCCTCTTTGCAACTTCAGAAGGAAGCCCTTTTGTTCTAGTTTTATCGCTTAACTTGGTTTACGTTAAGATCATCTTTCTTATATTTGGATTCAAAGGGCAGGGAGGCTGGGGTAGGGTTACGTACCGATTTCCTTAGGTAGACAATCGAGGTAGTTTGAGTGCAGAAAATCCTCAGTCTCCCATGTAGCCTCTTCCTCCGAATGGTTGCTCCATTGGATCTTATACATTTTGATCGACCTCGCACGAGTTGATCTTTCCTTGCAATCCAGAACCTTGGAGGGGTGTTCCTAGTATGATACATCTGGCTCTATCTCCAAATCTGGTTCTGCTATGACCTCTATTGGTAACCAAACACATTTCTTCAATTGGGATACATGGAACACATTGTGGATGGCAGACATCTTTGGAGGTAGCTTCAATTTGTATGCCACGGGTCCACATGCTTCCATGATCTCATAAGGTCCAATGTAGCGAGGAGCTAACTTGCCTTTGATCCCAAACCTTTGCACTCCTTTTATGGGCGATACTTTCAGATATACGAAATCTCCCACTTCAAATTGGAGGGGTTTCCTTCTCTTGTCATGGTAGCTCTTTTGCCTGGCCTGAGCAGCTTCTAGGTTCTTCCTGATCATTTTGACTTTTCTTTCGACTTCTGACACCAGGTCGGGCCCAAAGATTTCTCTTTTGTCGGGCTGTCACCAGTTAAGGGGTGTTCGACACCTTCTTCCATATAAGGCTTCAAAAGGTGCCATCTTCAGGTTGGATTGATAACTGTTGTTATAAGCAAACTCTGCCAAAGAGAGGCACTTATCCCAGTTTTTGCCGTAATCGATCGCACAAGCCCTTAGCATATCTTCAAATTCTAATTTACCCTTTCGATCTGACCATTAGTCTGGGGGTGGTAAGCTGAACTCCTTATCAGGTTGGTTCCCAAAGACTCTTGCAATTGCTCCCAAAATCTAGCTACGAATTGGGCTCCTCGGTCAGAGACGATTGTCTGGGGTAATCCGTGCAAACACACAATTTGGTCAATGTACAACTCTGTATATTTATGAGCCTTATCGGCGGTGTGCACTAGAAGAAAATGTGCCACTTTCGTCAATCGGTCCCCAATGACCCAGATTGAATCATGATGTTGAGAGGTGTTGGGCAGACCCACAATGAAATCCATGCTGATGTCATCCCATTTTCATGAAGGTATCGATAGGGGTTGCAAGGCACCAGCTGATTTTAAGTGGCTTGCCTTAATCCTCTGACATGTGTCACATTCTGATACATACTTGGTTATCTCCCTTTTCATCCTAGTCCACCAATACAGGGGTTTCAGATCATGGTACATCTTGGTGCTTCCCGGGTGCATGGAGAATTTGGAGAGATGAGCCTCATCCAAGAGTCTCTTCTTGAGGTCTCTATTTTTAGGAACCACCAATCTGTCTTCAAACCATAGTATCCCCTTGCTGTCTTAGTGAAAGCACTTATACTTCTTCACTTTCTGCTTAAGATTCTCTTTGATGATTTGCACTCCCTTGCCACCGAGTTGGGCCATAATAATCTGGTCTAACAAGGTTGGTTCGACGGAGATGTGAGACAAGGTACCAGAAGGAATCACTTCGATCCTCATCTTACTCAACTCATCAGACATGGCATTGATGTGAGAATCCATCACCATACAGTTGCATTGTGACTTTCGACTTAAGGCATCTGCAACCACATTGGCCTTCTCCAGGTGGTAGTGTACTTCCAAGTCGTAGTCCTTGATCAGTTCTAGCCATCTTCTCTACCTCATGTTGAGATCAGCCTGAGTAAAGATGTACTTGAGGCTCTTGTGATTAGTATAGATGTTGCAGTGAGTTCCCATCAAGTAGTGCCTCCACATTTTCAAAGCATGAACCACGGCTGCCAACTCTGAATGATGAGTAGGATAATTTTGCTCATGAGGCCTGAGTGCTCTTGACGCATAGGCAATGACTCGGTTGTCTTGCATCAAAACACAACCCAGTCCAGTGCCAGAGGCATCACAATACACATCAAATGACTTGTTGTTGTCAGGCTGCGCTAACACAGGTGCTGTGGTTAGATGTTGCCTCAAAGTGTGGAAGGCATCTTCACATTTCTGGCCCCATTCAAATTTTGCTCCCTTCTTCAACAATTCTATCATGGGCTTAGAGATTCGAGAGAAATTTAGAATGAATCGTCGATAATACCCGGCCAATCCCAGAAAACTCTAAATCTGGGGGACAGTTGTGGGTGGCTTCTAGTTCATCACCTCTTGCACCTTATCCGGATCAACTGCTATGCCATCTTGAGAGATAGTGTGACCCAAGAATTTAATCTCCTTTAGCCAGAAATCACACTTTGACAATTTGTCATAAAGGCAGTGTTCTCTTAGACGTTGGAGCACTACATGCAAATGACCTGCATGCTCTTCTTCGTCTCTTGAGTACACCAAGATATCATCGATGAAGACCACCACAAATTTGTCCAGTTCAGGCATGAAGACTGAATTCATCAGGTACATGAAGTATGCGGGTGCATTCGTTAACCCAAATGACATCACCAGATATTCATACATCACATATCTAGTTGAGAAGGCAGTCTTTGGAATATCGTTGGCTCATATCTTTGATCTGATGATAGCCGGAGCGAAGGTCTATTTTGGAAAGCACCTTAGCTCCAACCAATTGGTCGAAAAGAACATCAATACGAGGCAAAGGATACTTGTTTTTGATAGTCACCGCATTGAGTGGGCGGTAATCTATGCATAATCTCAAGCTTTCATCCTTCTTCTTCACGAACAAGGCCGGACATCCCAAAGGTGAAGTACTTGGGCAGATGAAACTCTTGTCCAGCAATTCTTGTAGTTGTTTCTTCAATTTGCCAGCTCGGTGGGTGGCATTCGGTAGGGCCTCTTGGAAATAGGTGTCGTTCCCGGTTGCAACTCGATGGCAAATTCGATATCCCGACTTGGCGGCATTCCTGGTAACTCATAAGGAAAAACATTCGCATAATCATAGACTATTGGGATCTTCTTCAGGGGTAGCTCTATCATGGAAAAAGCACATGACCAAGTGGTTTCTTGGCTAGGTAGATATAAGGTGAACTTCCCACAGGTAGGGGAATAGACTTCAACGATGTGGTTGTCGACATCTAGCACTACTTGGTGCTGGGTCATCCAATCAGTGCCCAAAATGATATCTGTTGGGGGCCTTCGTCTTCCAAAGGTCCTCAAAAACATGATTAACAATGTTTCCCAAGTGTAATATATGTACAGGAACCTTCAGACTCAGGATGAAGCTGTTCACAACATGAAAAGCATGGTCGCAATGAAGGTCGAACCAGCTCCGAAGCTACGCGCAAGGAAGCTTCGGCTCAGTAGCAGAAAAGGAACTGACTTAAAGAGGAAAAGGCTATCTAGTCCTCAATAGATTGTCCTTATGTCAATAGTAAACATGAAGGGCATGAATGAAATTTTACACAGGCTGCGCCTTGTGCCTATAAATAGATGAACAGTGCCCCTGTACTATTCACGCTGACTTGTACTCACTCGTGCGTCACACTTGTACTTTCTCCTTCTATCAAGCCAAAGGTACAAATGTAATTCTATATTATTTCTGTTCATCCATGATAATATAATAAAGTTGAATTAATAATGTTATATGATTATTCACGTTGTCTCTTATATTTCACATGCTTCTTCTTTCATTAACGTATACTACGATGATGAAGGTACATCTTTCATGACCTTCGTCAGAAGATCATTATATTCTAAGGGAAATAATACTTTGAAGGACGAAGGGCATTAACCTTTAACATTTTGTGTTGCCTTGTTCTTAATTCATAGCATTTGAGAACAAGTCCCCAACATTGGCGCCCACCTCCGGTGAACTCATTCCACCACCTTTGGCAAGCACTAACCTTCGTCATGCCGCCGAAGAAGATAGCTACGCCAGGGGCTGCTGCACTACCGCCACTGGACACAAACCAGGAGACTCTCTCTCTCCGGGAGGCTCGAAGCCAGAAGAGAAAGGCCACTAGTCCAACACTCTAGGAGGCGGAGTTGGACCAAGAGATCAGGGACATGGAAATCATCCATCAACAAGTGCAAAGGAAGAAGGAGAACATGGCTTGGCTGGCCGATCCTCAAAGGAAGATCGACGAAGCTACTGAAGAAGTGCGTCATCTTGCTCAAGATGAACAAGACCGAAGGCCCCAACACAGGGAGCTTCGTCAGGAAGGCTTATTCAACGAGGATGGATGGTATGATGATTTGAATCATGATACCTTTACTTTTGATGATGCTTCTCCCTTGGCAGCAGAGTTGCAGGCTATCCCATGGCCTCAATCCTACAAGCCACCCCAACTACCCATGTACGATGGGCACTCAGACCCAAAACAATTTCTGATGAGCTATGAGGCAACAATATCCTCATACGGGGGCAATGCAGCTGTCATGGCTAAGTCCTTCGTCATGGCAGTCCGGAACGTGGTCCAGACATGGTATTCTTCCCTTCGGCCAGGGACAATCACGTCGTGGCAGAAGCTCAAGGACATGCTAGTGACCATGATGCGTCACGATGCCCGATCTTCATGACGTAGGATCAATCTTCAGATAGCTAGCTTCAAGAAGCCAAGATAACTTGCTGCAAGCAGCGATAACTAGTGCAACCTGACAAATAAAACTCGAAGCCAACCACCGTCTTTAACCGGCAGCCTGAATCGAGGATTCGCCCAACCACACTCTCAAAGAACCAACCAACACAGCCTACAATCAATCGAGGAGACCTCGAAGGGAGTAGGAGCACCAATTGGGAGCAGATGAAGCCGCCGCTTCTGCAATCCCGCGAAGAAATTCACAAGAGCAAAGGGGTAGAGATCACTCTCAATATTTGTTAGCACACAGCTGAACAAAAGGGGTTCTGTTTTAGATTATCATAAGCTGCCTTACATCATAGACATCAGGGGGTATTTATACTAGTAACAACCAGCCTTATAGAGGTATAAACATGAAACAAAAGTATTTTCACGTGCTAATGTGAAGGAGCCTCTTCGGGAGATCTGCAGAGCTGATTTCCGTGTGGCTGTTTGACTTCTGCGCAGCCTTCAGTATTTTGACAATAACTTCTTCTAGGAATCTTCAAATGTCGTGGGACTGGTTGCATTGGAAAGCTAACTTGATAAGCTTTCTCACCATATATAGCATTCTTAATGAAACTTCGTAGAATGATGCAGTTTAATACGAAAACTTGGTTATCAAGCAGACTGTTGACCATCTGACCAGTCAGCACTAAAGTAGGTCGGCTGCCTTTCTGGTATATTTGATTAAGTCGGCTTTAGAAGCATTGGAAACTAGACTTGAAGTGCTTTCCAAAAAGTACTTATGGGCCTTCATAGCTTTTGGGAATCAAAAGATATGACTGTTTCTTCTGGACGGTTCTGTTGCACTCGACTGACTCGGACATAGCTCTTCTTGCTGACTCGTCCTTGATATGTTTTGTCCTTCCTCTTTAGTGAACCTAAGTAATATCAACATACATGACTTAGGTAGCATAAATTTCTCATTAGTGTTTAATTGAAATTCATAAAGTAGCGCGTGCACCTCTTGCTGTAGCTTCTTAGCTCGGCTACGTGTAATTGGTCCATCAAAGGCTTGATTTGGTGATGATGTTGGTTGTACTTGAGTTGATGTAGTATGACTTGGGGGTTGTAATGTGTTGCTTAATGGCGTGGTCGTATCATCCCCCCTCTTGAAAAGGAGTCGTCCTCGACTCTGAAGTGTCTTCAATTGTATATGGTAAGAGGTCAGCAACATTGAACGTGTTGCTCACGCCATAGCTTGATGGAAGATCTATCTTGTATGCATTATCATTGATCTTGGCAAGAACACGAAATGGACCATCCCCTCATGGCATCAATTTGGATTTGCGTTGATCAGGAAAACGCTCCTTGCGCAAGTGAATCCAGACCAAGTCCCCCGGTTCAAATAACACTTTCTTCCTATGCTGGTTCATACTTGCAGCCTTACGCACTGCTTTGAGCTCAAATGCGTCCTTGGTCTTCTCATGTATCTTTTTTATATATGCAGCACGCTTGGAAGCTTCCATATTGGTTCTTTCCTGCAATGGAAGGGGCAACAAATCTATGGGAGCAATAGTTTTGAACCCATATACAATTTCGAAGGGGCATAAATTAGTTGTAGAATGTACTGCCCTGTTATAAGCAAACTCCACGTGTGGCAAACATTCCTCCCAATCCTTCAAGTTCTTCTTTACCATTGTTCGAAGCAGCATTGACAATGTACGATTCACCACTTCAGTTTGGCCATCAGTTTGGGGGTGGCATGTGGTGGAGAACAAAAGTTTAGTCCCAAGCTTTGCCCATAATGTCTTCCAAAAATAGCTCACAAACTTCACATCACGGTCAGATACGATGGTCTTGGGCACTACATGTAGTCTCACGATTTCTCTGAAAAACAAATTAGCAACATGTGAAGCACCGTCGCTCTTGTTGCATGGAATAAAATGAGCCATTTTTGAAAATCTATCAACCACAACAAAAATAGAATCTCTCTTTTTTTGAGTCTTCGGCAGCCCTAAAATAAAATCCATGCTTATGTCTTCCCATGGAATTTTAGGAGCGGGTAAAGGAGTGTATAAACCATGAGGGTTCAGTTTTGACTTAGCTTTGTGACAGGTGACACAACGCTCCACAAATCTGATGACGTCTCTCCTCATCTTGGGCCAATAGAAATTATCACTGAGCATGTCATAAGTCTTCTTTTGTCCAAAATGACCTGTTAGACCTCCTCCATGTGACTCCTGCAATAAAAGCAATCTAACCGAAGAATTTGGTACACAAAGTTTGTTAGCTCTAAACAAAAATCCATTATGTATATGATATTTTTCCCAACCTTTTCCATCTCTACAATGATTGTATGGTTCTGAAAATTCAGGATCATCATTATACATTTCTTTCAAATTTTCAAGCCCCAAAACTTTTACCTCGAGTTGATTCAACAACACATTCCTTCGAGACAAGGCATCAGCGACCACATTGTACTTACCTTTCTTATATTTCACAATGTATGGAAATGTTTCGATAAACTCAACCCATTTGGCATGGCGATGGTTCAGTTTGGCTTGCCCTTTCAAATACTTCAAAGCTTCATGATCGGAATGAATAACAAACTCTTTTGGCCATAAGTAGTGCTGCCATGTTTCAAGCACTCGGACCAAAGCATACAATTCTTTGTCATACACAGAATAATTCAATTGAGCACCTCCCAAATTTTCACTAAAATATGTTATAGGTTTTCCTTATTGCATTAAAACTCCTCCTATCCCAATCCCACTAGCATCACATTCTACTTCAAAAGTTTTAGTGAAATCAGGAAGAATAAGTATAGGTACTTCAGTCAAACGTTTCTTCAATTCTTGAAAAGAATCTTCTTGTGACTTTCCCCATTTAAATTCAACACCTTTCTTTGTCAATTCATTTAAAGGGGAAGCGATAGTACTAAAATCTCGCACAAATCTTCTATAAAACCCAGCAAGACCATGAAAACTTCTTACTTGACTTACATTCGTTGGAGCTGGCCAATCCTTGATGGCTTTCACCTTGGATTCATCCACCTCTATTCCTTTTGCTGAAACAACAAAGCCAAGAAACACAACATGGTCTGTGCAAAACTGCACTTCTCAAGATTAGCAAATAATTTCTCCTTTCTTAGCTCATCTAAAACTTGTCGAATGTGTTTCACATGTTCATCAAAAGACTTGCTGTAAATTAGAATGTCGTCGGAGTAGACAACAACAAATTTTCCAATGAAAGTTCTTAAAACATGGTTCATTAATCTCATAAAGGTAATAGGAGCATTAGTTAACCCAAAGGGCATCACTAACCATTCATACAACCCAAATTTTGTTTTAAATGCAGTCTTCCATTCATCTCCAGTTTTCATTCTTATTTGATGGTATCCACTTCTCAAATCAATTTTAGTAAAAATTGTGGAACCACTTAATTCATCAAGCATATCATCTAGCCCTGGAATAGGATGGCGATAGCGAACAGTAATATTATTTATAGCTCTACAATCAACACACATCCTCCAAGATCCATCTTTCTTAGGTACTAAAATCACAGGAACAGCACAAGGGCTTAAGCTTTCACGAACAAAACCTTTATCAAGAAGTTCTTGTACTTGCCTTTGTATTTCCTTAGTTTCTTCAGGATTGGTTCGATATGCTGGACGGTTAGGAAATGCAGCCCCTGTAATAAGATCAATTTGATGCTCAATCCCTCGAATTGGAGGTAGTCCAGCCGGTGTTTCTTGTGGAAACATGTCTTCAAAGTCCTGCAAAAGATCAGCCACAACACTAGGAAGAGATGTTATGTCGTTAGGAGAAATCAAAACATCTTTGTTCACAAGTACAAAGAGCACTTGAGATGGGTTGTTCCTCACTTCTCTCAGCTCAGATTTTGTGGCTAGCATAACTAGATGTTCTCCCTCTTCCTTCCTTTTATCTCTTGAATTTGGCTTGTAGCTCTCGCTCACCGAATTGTGGTTGGCACTCAATTTCTTTTGCTCTTCTCCTCCTCTACTTGCTGCACTAATTTCAGTTTTCTTTTGTAAATGTTCAGCCATGATTTGTTGAGGGGTCATAGGCTTGAGTACAAACTTTCTCCCTTTCAGATCTACGTGTATTGATTTGTTCTTCCACAATGTTGAGAATATCGGTCATATTGCCAAGGTCTTCCTAGCAGCATGTGACACACAGACATGGGTGCAACATCACACTCAACTATGTCAACATACTCTCCAATCTTGAACGAAACTTTCACCTTATAACCAATCTTGATATCTCCCGATTCATTCAACCATTGGACATGATATGGATGAGAGTGTCGCTGCAACTTCAAACCAAGCTTTTCAACCATCTCACGACTTGCAAGATTATGGCAACTTCCTCCATCAATGATCACCTTTACTACTTTATCTTGCACTTTTGCTCGCGTTTGAAAAAGATTATGTCGCTGTCCAATTTCAGCTTCTTTCATTTGAACACTCAAGATTTGTGTAACCACAAGAGTAGTACCATGCTCAAATTCACATCCCGTATGTTCTTCAGATTTATCAAGGTCATCTTCATTTCCTGCTTCAGCTTCCTCTTCACTAGCTGATGTATACTCTCCATCATCAGTCACAAGGATCACACGATTATTTGGACACTCCTTTATGACATGACCACGACCTCCACACTTGAAGCACTGAATACCACTACTCTTGGCTGTTGAACCCACTGATGTTGAAGTGGATGCTGCTGGTTTATAACTCGTGTTTGGAGCAGCACCGTTCTTTCCACTAGAATTGCCTTGAATATTGGATCGCAAGCCTCCAGTTGAACCTTTTGTCGCTGAGGAGGCAGCAGTAAACCTTGAGATCGATTTGCTTCCTCCAGTCATGGTTCGTGCACCATATGACAAGGGCTTGCTGCTCTTAGCATCTTGTTGCAGCTGGCGTTCAGCTTTGGTGGCTTAATGTACCAAATCAATAAGACTTTGGTACGGCTGAAACTCAACAATACGCTGAATGTTGCGGTGTAACCCAGCCATGAAACGTGCAATGGTTTGCTCTTCGTCTTCATACACATTGGCTCTAATCATGGCCTTCTCCATCTCCTTATAATACTCCTCAACAGAGAAACTTCATTGCCTCAAATTCTGCAATTTATCAAAAAGATCACGCCGATAATGCTTCGGTACATTCTCATTTCTCGCTTCATCTCTTGCCAAGTAATAATAGGTACCTCTCCATCTTCTTCACGATCACGAAGAAGTTGCTCCCACCAAATCAGAGCATATCCTTCAAACTCAAGATATGCCATTGCAAGTTTCTTCTCCTCTGAATAATTATGTAGGTGAAAGATTTTCTCCACCTTCAATTCCCATGTGAAATAATCTTCAGGATCAGATCTACCATCAAATTTTGGCATGGTAAACTTAAGTTTCCCAAATCTCTCTTCTTGGTTGACGCCTCTATGATGACGACGACCATACCGATGTTGGGACTGATCATCAACATTCCCAAATTCAGATTCCTCATTGTCATTATTTCTTCGATTCCGGCCTCTTCCTCTACCATGTGCAGCACCTTGATTTCTCCTCCCATGTTCACTTGCTCTTCTAGAATAATTTCCTTCACCTTCTTCCCCATCTTCATCATGATTTCTTGCACCGTCAGGGAGTCGACGATGACCTCTGATTTCAGCCATAAGTGTCTGAAGATCTTATGCCAACAGATCTTGCTTGGCTTCTATGCTTTGTTTGAGCTCATTGAATTGTATCATGGTGACACAGTCTTCAATCTCAACATTAGGATCCATCTTCCTGCGAAATTAGTGGCGACAAGGCAACAAATATAGGTGGAATATGAAGCTATATAGAATATCACAACCTCACCACTCTTACCAACCAAAGCTCTTATGAGTTCCCTGCGGGTTGCAAGAAAATGTGTGGTGGTAACAAGAAAGTGGTGGTTAAGCGAATACAAGACCAGAGTACCGATTACGATGGCTTATATGTGGAGCTTGGTGGAGAATAATAAACAAGGGATGCAATATGTATCCTAGTTGTTGTAAAGTTAAATAACCATCCAACTAGAAGTTCTATGCCTAGTGCTGACCACAAGATTCGAGTGATGTAAGTAGATCAAACACACGCGCAAAGAAAATTTCAGATTTGATGCAAATCAAGGAGTATGATTGTAATGCAAGTGTTGCGATCAGACCCAACCAAAATTTTGCACCAAATGACAATAGCAAACTGGTTGAACAACTTGATGAACTTTCAGCACTTGTGCACATAAACAAACCGATCGTTCTTCTTTTCTTTCACAATCTTGCTCAACACTTTTTTGGGGTACTTTTCTTTCTTCTCTTCTTTTTGATACTCTTTTTTTATAGAACTAAACACAGAGATCTGATATGATATTGCACACTTTATAATAATTAACAAAGAACTCAACCAGCAGTTATAACTTAAATAGGATCAAAGTTAACGCGAAGGAAATGATGAGGGTTTTCAGATTTTTCTTTTTGTGGATATTTTCAGATATATATAAGAGGCTCAAAGGGAACACAAAGGATAGAGTGACCAGCGACTAAACAAAGACTCTAAGGACTAAAACTTAACAAAACTCATTGGAACAATAGATTGAAACAAAGGGCTATGACAAAAATATTTTAGGGCTTTTTCGTGGATAGGACGAACACAATATATGTAGCTAAGGGTAAAGAATCCTACCGTGGCAACTGAGGCTTTGATTCCAGATGATGCGTCACGATGCCCGATCTTCATGACGTAGGATCAATCTTCAGATAACTAGCTTCAAAGAAGCCAAGATAACTTGCTGCAAGCAGCGATAACTAGTGCAACCTGACAAATAAAACTCGAAGCCAACCACCGTCTTTAACCGGCAGCCTGAATCGAGGATTCGCCCAACCACACTCTCAAAGAACCAACTAACACAGCCTACAATCAATCGAGGAGACCTCGAAGGGAGTAGGAGCACCAATTGGGAGCGGATGAAGCCGCCGCTTCTGCAATCCGAAGGAATTAATAAGAGCAAAGGGGTAGAGATCACTCTCAATATTTGTTAGCACACAGCTGAACAAAAGGGGTTCTGTTTTAGATTACCATAAGCTGCCTTACATGATAGACATCGGGGGGTATTTATACTAGTAACAACCAGCCTTAGAGAGGTATAAACATGAAACAAAAGTATTTTCACGTGCTAATGTGAAGGAGCCTCTTTGGGAGATCTGCAGAGCTGATTTCCGTGTGGCTGTTTGACTTCTGCGCAGCCTTCAGTATTTTGACAATAACTTCTTCTAGGAATCTTCAAATGTCGTGGGACTGGTTGCATTGGAAAGCTAACTTGATAAGCTTTCTCACCATATATAGCATGCTTAATGAAACTTCGTAGAATGATGCAGTTTAATACGAAAACTTGGTTATCAAGCAGACTGTTGACCATCTGACCAGTCAACACTAAAGTAGGTCGGCTGCCTTTCTGGTAGATTTGATTAAGTCGGCTTTAGAAGCATTGGAAACTAGACTTGAAGAGCTTTCCAAAAAGTACTTATGGGCCTTCATAGATTTTGGGAATCAAAAGATATGACTGTTTCTTCTGGACGGTTCTGTTGCACTGGACTGACTCGGACATAGCTCTTCTTGCTGACTCGTCCTTGATATGTTTTGTCCTTCCTTTTTGGTGAACCTAAGTAATATCAACATACACGACTTAGGTAGCATAAATTTCTCATTAGTGTTTAATTGAAATTCATAAAGTAGCGCGTGCACCTCTTGCTGTAGCTTCTTAGCTCGGCTACGTGTAATTGGTCCATCAAAGGCTTGGTTTGGTGATGATGTTGGTTGTACTTGAGTTGATGTAGTATGACTTGGGGGTTGTAATGTGTTGCTTAATGGCGTGGTCGTATCAGACCAGTTTCCAAGGCTTTCAGACGAAACCAGTCACAGCTCAGGCCTTGTTCCAGTGTACGCAAGACCATGAGGAATACATTTAGGCGTATGTCCGAAGGTTCTTACGACTGAGGGCACAAGCGCCCATAGTGCCCAATGAAATTGTCATTGAGGCCATGATTAAGGGTCTTCGGCCAGGACCCACGGCTCAGTACTTCGCTAGGAAGCCCCCACAAACTCTGGAGAAGCTGCTTCAGAAGATGGATGAATACATTCGGGCTGACAATGACTTCCGCCAAAGATGGGAGGAAGCTTACAAATTCTCGGAGATGACCAGGGGCTTCAGAGGAAGAATCCACCAGAGGCATGTCAGGCCAATCTACAATTCCAGTCAGAATGACGACAAAGGGAGCCAGCTTTAGAGGCCACAGTACACCTCACAATCTTCGGGGCAATAGCAAAGCTCTTTCAGGCCGCCAGCTCCAAGGGGCAGAGGCACCAGGGGCTTCTGAGGAAGATATGGGGATCAGCCTAGGAAGATTTATTGCTTATTCTATGGTGAGGACAAGGGCCATACTACAAGAATGTGCCAAATCACCATTCTGAAGCAAAAGGAGATCGCAGAAGCCGAAGCTCGACAGAATCAGCCGAAGCAGGTCCTGCACACTACTTCGTGCCATTCTCCCTATATACCAGAATATGTGGGCAATCATCCTGCAGCTTCTGTTGCTTCGGCCAGCCATTCATAGGCTTCCTGGCCATAGCTCCCACCCCCACCACCACGTCAACCTACCTATTCTCGAAGCCAGCAGCCAGAAGGGCGCCAGAACTCCAAACAGCAATGGGAATTCAGGGAGGACTCCGAAGCTCGCACAGTCAACAGTACTGTGCTAGAATCAAAGCATATTTATTGAGCGATATCCTATCTCTGAAATACTTTTATGTTCTATGTCATTTTGTTTTTCAATAAGGAACAAGTAATGTAAATCTAGTTTTAATTCATTGTAATAATTTCTCTTCTATTAGAATGAAATATATATTCTTCACAGACTTATGAAGCTCAAAAATTATCGAAGCTCAAAAGATGTTCCTAAGGGAATGCAGAGCTAAAAATGGCCGAAGCTACAAAAAAAGTCATTCCTAACGGAGCGCAGCGTAAGCTTTGCCGAAGCTACAAAAAAGTCGTTCCTAAGGGAGCACAGTGTAAGTTTTCTGCTCAAAAGTCGTTCCAAAGGGAATGTAGAGCCAAATACCACCGAAATATAAGGCGAAGAAGTTCAAAAGACGTTCCTAAGGGGATGCAGAACTTATACCGCCGAAATATAAGGCGAAGAAGTTCAAAAGACGTTCCTAAGGGAATGCAGAACTTACACAGAAAAATAAGCGGTGAAGCCGAAAAATAAACGGCAAAGAGATTCCAATCGTTCCTAAGGGGACACAGAGATTGTGTGTTTCGTTGTGGGCGTGTGAGTGTGGGTCTTCGGCATTAGCATCATTTTTTGCATCATATCATCACATCATCTCGCATAGCATCACATCATGCATCATATCGCACCAATGACACGATATGAATACGAAGTTGACCTTCGGAGAGTGCTTTGTAAAAATCAAAATGTGCTAAGGCACAAAGAAAGCTGAGAAATACAGCTTCGTTAGCTCTGTTGCAAAAGAAGGGATCCTTTGTTTACGAAGCATGAATATTTTTTCGAAGAATGGATATTTTTACGAAGCTTGGATATTTTCACAAAGCATGGATCTTTTTCTTTACGAAGCATGAAAAGAAGGGAAGGTGTTTTTTCGCCGAAGGCTCAAAAATGGTATGTATATAAAGTTTCATGCATCGAAAGAAGTGAATTACAAATAATTTACATATTAGGTTCAAAGATATACACATCAAACATTACAGTATTGTTACAATAAAGCTACATTGACCATTTAAAAATGTTTTTTATAAAAAGTGCTAGTCCTCTTTCAGGATCTTCTCCTCAACTTCATTTAGCAATTTATTGACGACTTCGTCAACAATAGATTCAGCCATATTAATGATCTCTAGGGCTTCCTTCATTTCTGGATCGACCAGGGGATCAAACGGTTCCGGTGGCGGAGATAATTCAGCTACAGTGGAAAAAGTTAATTAGTCCGAAGCCATAAAAAATGCTGAAGCTAAAGGCCACAAAACAATACCTATACGTTTTTCACGCTCTGCAGCTTCTTCAGCTTGTTTTGCTTCTACTCGGGCGTCATGAATGTCTTTTTCACTTTTCTTCATAATTTCGTGAGCCATCTCTCGGCCACCATTTACCCAGATATCATTGTAAAATTTCCCGCCCATTAAACTTGCTTCAGCTGAGGGATCCTTTGTATCATCCACAGAGAAGGCAGCTTCGGCCTGGGCCAGGGTCTTGACATGGTCACATCCCGCCTTCTCCAGGATGGCTGAAATTCCCCTTGCACCGGAGAACGCGCAGACAGCCCCGCGATCACTTAAAATTTCTTCGAAAGCTTCGGCCTCTCCACTTATCCATTCGATAACACCTTCAAGGTCGCCTCGTATGAAGTTCTCTTCGTAAGAATAGGCACCCACGTTGGCAAAGCTAGCCTTTATTTTCTCCACGCAGCCCAAGGATTTTTCAAAGCATCTTTCCTTGGATGCGCGAAGTTCTTCAACAGTTTTCTCTAAATGGTTTTTCCAATATTCGCTGATCTCTCGGTTAGCTTCTACGAGAGCGCATTTTTCTTTGGCTTCTGCCAACTATTTTTGAAGGTCTTCGATTTCATTCTTTTGGATTTCGGCTTGAGCCTTGAAACTAGCTTCATCTTCTTTCACTTTGTTTACCAATGAAATCAGGATTTTGTCTTTTTCAAGACCTTCATTCCTTAATTCAATTAACTTTGAACGAAGATTGTTCAGAGCCATCGTATATCCTTCATCTTCAATGTTTTTCTGTGCTCTGAGGGCATTACTAAGAATCATGCCCTGCAAGTGGAGGAAAGAATAAGTATGACAAATAAAATACCCCATTTTAAAATTCAAATGTAACTCTTATAGCTTTATGCTATTATACGCTAAGCTGTCAGCAAGCTCATCCTTCGATAAGATTGAAAGGCCATCTTCCAGCTTCGGGAATCTGATGCTTCTACCTATCTCCCGGCAAACAGATATTTCTTTATTATCCGGGAGACAGTACAAAAAATCTTCTTCCCCACTGCCTGTTGGGGGCCTTCTTCTTCCGAAGGTCCTCAAAAACATGATTTGACAATGTTTCTGGAGTATAATACATGAACAGGTACCTTCGGACTTGGATCAGAATCACAGTGTGAAGAAGCACGAAGAATACGAAGGTTGGCGTAGAGCCGAAGCTATGCGCAGGGGAGCTTCGGCATGATAGCAGGAAAGGGAACCGACTTAAAAGGGAAAAGGCTATTTAGACCTCGATGGATCACTATAGAGTCATTAGCAAATGTAAAGGGCATGAGTGTAATTTTACATGGGCTGCGTCCTGTGCCTATAAATAGATGAACAGTGCTCCCGTACTGTTCACGCTGACTTGGCATTTGCTTTTGCGTCATGCTTGTACCCTTACTTTCTTTCAAGCCGAAGGTACATTTGTAACTTGATATCATTTCTATTTTTCTATGATAATAAAATAGAAATGAGCTGATAATAATACATAATTGTTAATGTTATCTTTTACATTTCATATGATTCTCTTTTCATTATCATATGCTGCTCTGATGAAGGTATGTCCTTCATAACCTTCGTCCGAAGATCATTATATCCTAAGGGAAATAATGCCTCGAAAGACGAAGGGCATTAACATTTAACATTTTTTGTGTTGCCTTGTTCTTAACTCATAGCATTTGAGAACAAGTCCCCAACATTGGCGCCCACCTCCGGTGAATCCTTTTCGACCACCTTCGGCAAGCACTGACCTTCGTCATGCCACCGAAGAAAGCTTCAGCGACAGGGGCTGCCGCTCTGCAGCCGCTGGACCCGAACCAGGAGACCCTTTCTCTTCGAGAGGCCCGAAGCCAGAGGAGGAAGGCCACTAGTCCAACACCCCAGGAGGACGAGTTGGACCAAGAAATCAGGAACATGGAGATGCTTCATCAACAAGTACAAAGGAAGAAGGAGAAGATGGCTCGACTAGCCGACCTTCAAAGGTAGATTGACGAAGCCACTGAAGAAGTATGCCATCTTGCTCAAGATGAACAAGAACGAAGGCCCCAACAGAGGGAGCTTCATCAAGAAGGCTTGTTCGATGATGATGATGGATGGTATGATGATTTTAATCATGGTACCTTTACTTTTGACGATGCTTCTCCCTTGGTAGCAGAACTGCAGGCTGTCCCGTGGCCCCCATCATACAAGCCACCTCAGCTTCCAATGTATGATGGGCATTCAGACCCGAAGCAGTTTTTGATGAGTTATGAAGCAACCATATCTTCATATGGAGGCAATGCAGCCGTCATGGCCAAGTCCTTTGTCATGGCAGTTAAGAATGTGGCCCAGACTTGGTATTCTTCTCTTCGGCCAGGAACTATCACTTCATGGCAGAAGCTCAAGGACATGCTGGTGACGAGTTTCCAAGGCTTCCAGACGAAGCTAGTCACAGCTCAGGCTCCATTTCAATGCACACAAGATAATGAGGAGTATCTCCAGGCATACGTCCGAAGGTTCTTGCGTCTGAGAGCACAAGCGCCTACAGTGCCCAATGAAATTGTCATTGAGGCCATGATCAAGGGGCTTCGTCCAGGACCTACTTCCCAGTATTTTGCTAGAAAGCCTCCACAGACTTTGGAGAAGCTGCTTCAAAAGATGGATGAATACATCTGCGCTGACAATGACTTTCGTCAAAGAAGGGAGGAATCTTACAGGTTCTCTGAGATGACCAGGGCCTTCGGAGAGAGAATCCACCCAAGGCATGTCAGGTCAATCCACTCCACCCAGAATGACGACAGAGGAAGTCAACAACAGAGGCCACAATATTCCTCGCAAGCTTCGGGGCAGCAACAAAGCTATCTTCGGCCGCCAGCTCTAAGAGGCAGAGGCGCCAGGGGCTTCGGAGGAAGGTTTGGGGATCAGCCTAGAAAAAATTATTGCCTATTCTGTGGTGAGGACAAGGGCCATACTACAAGGATGTGCCATGTCACCATTCAGAAACAGAAGGAAATAGCAGAAGCTGCAGCCCAACAGAACCAGCCGAAGCAGGTCATGCACACTGCTTCGTATCACTCACCCTACATACCAGAGTATGTGGGTAACCATCCTGCAGCTTCTGTTGTTTCGGCTAGCCAGCCACTGGCATCATGGCAACAACCTCCACCTCCGCCACCAATACAACCTGTATATTCACGAAGCTAGCAGCCAGAAGGGAGCCAACAGACCCATCAGCGGCGAGACTTCAGGGAGGAGTCCGAAGCTCGTACAGTCAACAGTACTGTACCAGAATCGAAGCATATCTACTGAGAGATATCCTACCCCTGAAACAGTTTTTACATTCATTGCCATTTTCTTTTTTAATAAGGAACAATTATTGAAAACTTAGTTCTCTTGTCATTTTCCATTTCTTGTAATAGCTTCGTTCTTGCCATAGTGAAATATATCTTTTCCACAGACTCACGAAGTTCAAAAAAGTCACCGAGGCTACAAAAAGTCGTTCTAAGTAATGCAGCGTAAGTTTGTCGAGGCTACAAAAAGTCATTCTAAGAAAAGCAGCGTAAGTTTGCCGAAGCTACAAAAAGTCGTTCCAAAGGGAGCGCAGTGTAAGTTTTCTGCTCAAAAGTCGTTCCAAAGGGAATGCAGAGCCAAATACCGCCGAAATATAAGGCGAAGCGCGAAAAGTCAACGCGAATACCGCCGAAATAGAAGGCGAAGAAGTTCAAAAGAAGTTCCTAAGGGAATGCAGAACTTACAGCGAAAAGTTAGCGCTGATACACCAAAAAATAAGCGGTGAAGCCGAGTATTCCACTATGGGGATATGTGTGTGTCTTCGGCACAAATATCATTTCGCATAGCATAACATCATCACATCATTTCGCATAACATAACATCATACATCATGTTGCATCAATGGCACAATAAGGGGATACAATGTTGATCTTCGGAGAATGCTTCGAAAAAGTGAAATTGTGCTAAGGCACAAAATAAGTTTTGAAGAAATACACCTTCATCAGCTCTGATGTGGAGGAAAAAATCTATTGTTGACGAAGCATTAATGTTTTCGCGACGATTGGAGGATTTTTCACGAAGCATAAAAGCTCTTCTTTACGAAGCATGAAAAGAAGGGAATGTGTTTTTTCGTCGAAGGCTCAAAAACGGTATGTACATAAAAATTTCATGCATCGCAAAGAAATGAATTACAAAACCATTTATATATTACATTCAAAACCCATGAGCACCAAATATTACAAGCATAGTCCAACAAATGTTAGATTCATATTCTGGCAATGTTTTTAATAGCTATTCTTCTTCTTTCAAAACTTTATCTACAGCTTCGGTCAGCAGTTGGGTAACAACTTCGTCCATAATAGTTTCGTCCATGCTAATAATTTCTGTTGATTCCTTTGCCTATGGGTCGGCCATTGACTCGAAGGGCTCTAGGGGAGGAGATAGTTCAGCTACGGTAGAAAACATTAATTAGTTCGAAGTCATAAAAATAAACAATAAAGTTAAAAGCTATTAAATAATACCTATCCGCCTTTCGAGTTCCGCAGCTTTTTCAGCTGCTTTCGTTGCTTCTCTAGCGTCATGAGTATCTTTTACGCTCTTCTTAATTATTTCGTGGGCCATCCCTCGGCCGCCATTTTCCCAGACGTCAGTGAAAAAATTTCCACCAATTAAGCTTGCTTCGGCCGAGGGATCCTTCGTATCGTCAACAGAGAAAGCAGCTTCGGCTTGGGCCAAAATTTTCACGTGTTCGCACCCCGCTTTCTCCAAAATAGCCGCAACTCCTCTCGCACCAGAGAAAGCACAGACGTCCCCGCGGTCGCTCAAAATTTCTTCAAAAGCTTCGGCTTCGCTGCTGATCCACTCAATTGGACCTTCGGGGTCGCCCCGTATGAAGTTATCTTCACTTAAATATGCGCCAACGTTGGCGAAGCTAGTTTTTATCTTTTTCACGCATTCTATAGATTTTTCAAAACATCTTTCTTTTGATGTGCGAAGTTCTGCAACTGTTTTTTCCCAGTAATTTTTCCAGTAATCACTGGCATCTCGTTCAGCTTCAGCAACAGCGCATTTTAATTTAGCTTCAGCTAGCTGTTTCCGAAGGTCTTCAATTTCGCATTTCTGGGCTTCAGCTTGGGCTTTGGAAGTAGCTTCGTCTTCTTTTATTTTGTTCACCAATGAATTTAATATTTTATCTTTTTCAAGACCTTCGTTCCTTAGTTCAATCACTTCGGAATGAAGGTTGTTCAGAGCTATAGTGCATCCTTCGTCTTCAGCATTTTTCTGCACCCTGAGGGCATTGCTGAGAATCAGGCCCTGCAAAAGAAGTACGATATTGAGTATAAGAAAATAAAAAAAATTAAGTACAAAAAATTGATTTTGATACCTTTATACTATTATATGTTAAACTGTCGGCCAATTCATCTTTCGACAGCATCGAAAGCCCGTTTTCTAGCATCGGGAATCCGAAGCTTCTGCTCATCTCCCGGTAGACAGAATTCTCCTTGCTGTCTGGGAGACAGTACAAGAAATCCTCTTCTCCACTCCCGTTGAATACCAATGCCCCTTTTGGATATTTCAGCTTCTAGGCATAGTGTTGAGCTTCTCGTTCTTCTTCTTTAGAGAGATTTTTCCCGAAGCATGATAGATAATATATTCAGTATTTTTTCCCGAAGTAGGAGCGGCAGCTTTTTCAGGCAAAATTTGTCCTATAGCTTCTTCCCCCGCTGCCTTTACTCCAATTTCCGAGGATTTCTCTTTGGAGGGCTCTGAAGGCCTAGCTTCGGCGTCGGCCCGGCTCACTGTTGCTTCGGCTTCGGTCAGCTTTGTCTCGGTTTCAACTTGTGTTTTCGAAGCCTTGGCAATTTTTCCTGGAGTAGAGCTTGAAGTTTTTATCGTCTCCAGCACATCTAGTACAGTGGCCATCCTTTTTCTCTTGGGGGTTGCTGCCAGATCTTTTTGTGTCTTCAGCACCTCCACTCCTACCGAAGGGCTTAGAACTTCTGATGTTTTCATCTCTTCGGTTCTCGGTTCTTCAATTTTGTCAACCTTCGGCATTGTAGCCGGTTCTTCAACCCTCTACGTAAGAGCAGGTCCTTTGGCTTCAGTAGCCGAAGAGGTCTCACCACCAAATTCAGACACTGTGGCCGGTTCAATGTAGCGCGGTCAGTGAGTAAGAACCTTCACCTTTTTCCTCTTCGGCGCGGGCTCGCTTGAAGCGGTTGAAGCATCAGCCTTCTCAGAAGTTGCACCCTTTCTTTTTTGCCCCCGCAGCGGGTACCGATAATCAGGGTACACAAATCCAATAGCGTCAAAAACCCTATTTAGTCTTTTCTTTTTTCGGCTCCCGAAGGCCGCGGATAATGCATTATCTTCAAACTTGGAGTATGCTCCAAGTAATTCATCACTAGTATTTTCAACACATTTCAGCCAGTCATCGTCTGGTTCGATAAATTAGTCTCCAAACCTGAAGGTATATTTCAATCGAACCAAACCACCTTCGTTAGGGTTGCTGATGGTCTCTTTTGGCATCTCCCAGTTATCTATCAATGGCCATATCCTGTAGGCCACATGTTCTTGGACTAAATCCCTTGTCCTGATGAAAGAGCAAACTATGCCGAAGGCCCTTCGGCATTCTTCGGCTGCTTCATCAATTTCTACCTTCGGTTTCCGAAGGCCGAAGCGGGACCAAATGGGGCGCATGATGATCTCTGTAATATCTTCTCTTGCCTTTAAATCATTCTTCACATAGAACCATTCTTTCATCCAGTCTCCAGGCCATCTTTTCCGAAATGTCAGCACCGGGCAGCTTGCGCCAGAGCGAGCAACGAAGCTATAGCACCCAACATTGTTGTGATATTGTTCCTTGCCCCAGGGCTTCGTCTCGTACGAAAGCTCGTGCATACTGCAAAAACATTTTGCACTTGGCTCCAAACCTTGACTCCTCACGGCCTAGACGAAGATCCCCATTCTGATAATTGCTTTGGGAGTAATCTGGTGAAGGAAAATCTCATATATCTTTAAAACTTCAACCACAAATCTGCTTAGGGGGAACCGAAGTCCAGCCTTGAAGAAGCTTCGGTAGATTACGACTTCATTTTCTTCGGGAACAGGAATAGTCCTGTCTCCGTTGTCAGCCCTCACAATAGACATATCTCGAAA
This sequence comes from Zea mays, assembly GCF_902167145.1. Classification (NCBI taxonomy): domain Eukaryota; kingdom Viridiplantae; phylum Streptophyta; class Magnoliopsida; order Poales; family Poaceae; genus Zea; species Zea mays. The sequence goes on from NC_050096.1 coordinate 117,521,021, forward strand.
ATACCTTCCTCTCATATTATCAAGATGACTCTTTCTGATAGTCGATTTTTCGAAGACTGCATGACTTGGTCGCCAGGGCCGATCTTCGGAGTCTCCGCCCCCACTTTCCGCATCATAACTATCGCTGTCACCGGTATCTTCAAATAAGCCTTCTAGAATCTCCTTAGTAATCTTTTATGTATTTGTCTTTGCTATTGAATCAATAAAGCCAGCAGTCTTCTCCTCAAGGAGCTTCTCCTCCTCGCTCAGCTTCATCTCAGCAACAGCTTTTTTATCTTGAGACATCTTCTCTTTGGAAATGGTGAAAATGTGTTCTTAAAACCGAAGCTTTCAAAATCTAAGAAACTAAGCAACTGTTGGCAAGCAAGAGCTAAGAAATTAAGCAAAGCAAAGCAGGCGTACCAAATGTGCTCAGGGTGAGTTCTTGTTTATATACCCAGCGCGCTCTAAGTTGGAGGGCCCCGTCTGTCATTGACTGTTGCTATTCTAGCAAAGGGAAGGTGTTTTTTCGGACCTTCGGCTTAGGGCCTTCGTCCATATCGCAATCTGAATTCGTTATTCTAACAAATTAACTTTGCGAGGGCTACTATTAGGGGCCTTCGTCTTCCGAAGGTCCTCAAAAACATGATTTGACAATGTTTCTGGAGTATAATACATGAACAGGTACCTTCGGACTCGAATCAGAACCACAGTGTGAAGAAGCATGAAGAATACGAAGGTTGACGCAGAGCTGAAGCTATGCGCAGGGGAGCTTCGGCATGATAGCAGAAAAGGGAACCGACTTAAAAGGGAAAAGGCTATTTAGACCTCGATGGATCACTATAGAGTCATTAGCAAATGTAAAGGGCATGAGTGTAATTTTACATGGGCTGCGTCCCGTGCCTATAAATAGATGAACAGTGCTCCCGTACTGTTCACGCTAACTTGGCATTTGCTTTTGTGTCACGCTTGTACCCTTACCTTCTTTCAAGCCGAAGGTACATTTGTAACTTGATATCATTTCTATTTTTCTATGATAATAAAATAGAAATGAGATGATAATAATACATAATTGTTAATGTTATCTTTTACATTTCATATGATTCTCTTTTCATTATCATATGCTGCTCTGATGAAGGTATGTCCTTTATAACCTTCGTCCGAAGATCATTATATCCTAAGGGAAATAATGCCTCAAAAGACGAAGGGCATTAACGTTTAACATTTTTTGTGTTGCCTTGTTCTTAACCCATAGCATTTGAGAACAAGTCCCCAACACTGCCATTAAACACTAGTGCCCCCTTCAGATATTTCAATCTTTGGGCATAATGTTGCGCTTCTAATATTTCTTCTGGGGATAATACCTTTCCCGAAGCATGACGAATAATGTAATCAATACTTTTGTCCGACGCTTCGGGACCAGGAGCTTCGGTTTTTCCAGTTGCAATATGTTCTGTTGATTTTTCTTTAGGATCAACACGCTCCATCTCGGTGGGCACTGTAGGCCCAGCTTCGGTTTAAGCTTGAATTGTTGCAGCTTCAACTTCTGCCTGTTTCGTTTCAGCTTTGGGTTGCGCCTTGGAACCTTCGGCAATTTTTCTTGTAGGAGCAGGACTCAAGGTTTTTGCTGTTTCTAGCACAACATCTAGCACATTTGCCATCCTTCTCATCATAGGAGTTGCGGCAGAACCCTTTTGTGCCTTCGGCACTTTTGCCTCTGTTGAAGGGCTCAAAATCTCTGGCATATTTGTCATTTCTTTAATTTTTGGCCCTTCAGCCTTATCAGCCTTCGTTTCAACTAGCTTAACTGTAAGCACCTTCGGCATTACAACCAGCTCTTCAGTGCTTTGCGCAGACGGAGTAGTTACTCTTGTTTCAGCAGTTGAAGAGGCCCTTCGCCAAATTCAGGAATCACGGCCGGTTCGATGTAACGCGGCCGGTGAGTCAGAACCTTCAACTTTTTTCTCTTCGATACAAGCTCAATTGGGGTGTCTGAAGTAGCAGCTTTCCTCTTTTTCCCCTGTCCTCGCAGCGGATAGCGGTAATCGGGGTAAACGAAGCCAATGGCGTCAAAAACTCTGTTCAGTCTCTTTTTTCCCCAACCTCTGAAGGCTGTGGACAGTGCATTATCTTCTGCCTTGGAATATGCTCCAAGCAGTTCATCACTTGTAGCTTCGATACACTTCAACTAGTCGTCGTTTGGTTCATCAAACTTATCCCCAAACCTGAATGTATACTTCAGTCGGACCAAACCACCTTTGCTAGAGTTAGTGATGGTCTCCTTCGGCATTTCCCAGCTTTCTACAAGTGGCCATACTCTGAATTCTATATGTTCTTGAATTAAATCTCTTGTGCCAATGAAGGAGCAAATAGTACTGAAGGCCTTCTGACACGCTTCGGTGGCATCATTAATTTCGACCTACGGCCTTCGGAGGCCGAAGCGGGACCAGATGGGGCGTATAATGACTTCCTTAATGTCTTCCCTCGCTTTCAAATCATTCTTCACATAAAACCATTCTTCCATCCAAGCTCCGGGCCATCTCTTCCGAAATGTTGGCATCGGGTGGCTTGCGTTGGGGCGAGCGATAAATCCATAACAACCGAAGTTGTTGTGATACTATTCTTTACCCATGTCCTTCGTCTCATATAGAAGTTCGTGCATACTGCAGAAGCACTTGGCGCTTGGCTCTAGCCCTTGACTTTTCACTGCCTAGACAAAAATCCCCATCCTTATTATGGCTTCGGGGGTGATCTGATGAAGGAAGATTTGGTAGGTCTTCAGCACTTCAACTACAAACTTACTCAAAGGGAACCGAAGCCCAGCTTTGAAGAAGCTTTGAAAAATCACAACTTCGTTCTCCTCAGGGGCAGGGACGTTGTTGTCTCTGTCAGCCCTCACAATAGACATATCCCGAAAGTACCTTCCTCTCATGTTTTCAAGATGACTCTGTTTGATGGTGGATTTTCCGAAGATTGAATGACTTGGCCTCCAGGGCCGATCCTCATAATCTTCGTCCCCACTTTCCACATCATAGCTATCGCTGTCACTAGTATCTTCAGATAAGCCTTCCAATATCTCTTTAGTAATCTTCTCTGTATTTGTTTTTGCCATCGACTCGACAAATCCAGCAATATAAGGATCCACAGTCTTCTTCTCCTCAAACAGCTTCTCCTCTTCAGTCAGCTTCGCCTCAGAAGCAACTTTCTTGTCTTAAGACATTTTTTCTTCAGAAATGGTGAAAACGCGTCTTTTAAACCGAAGCTCAGAGAGCTTGAAAAACTAGCAAGCGCTAGTGAACAAGAGCTATAAAATTGAGAAAATAATGCAAATTGCACAAACAACGTATCAAATGCAGCTGGTGTGAGTTCTTATTTATACGCCCAGAGCGCTGCAAAGAGGAGGGCCCCATCTGTCATTGTTTATTGCTATTCTAGCAAAGGGAAGGTGTTTTTTCGGACCTTCGGCTTAAGGCCTTCATCCATGTCGCAGTCTGAATTCGTTATCTTAACAAATTAATACTGCGATGGGCTACTGTTGGGGCCTTCGTCTTCCGAAGGTCCTCAAAAACATGATTAACAATGTTTCCCAAGTGTAATATATGTACAGGAACCTTCGGACTCAGGATGAAGCTGTTCACAACATCAAAAGCATGGTCAGAACGAAGGTCGAACCACCTCCGAAGCTACGCGCAAGGAAGCTTCGGCTCAGTAGCAGAAAAGGAAGCGACTTAAAGAGGAAAAGGCTATCTAGTCCTCAATAGATTGTCCTTATGTCAATAGTAAACATGAAGGGCATGAATGTAATTTTACACAGGTTATGCCCTGTGCCTATAAATAGATGAACAGTGCCCTTGTACTATTCACGCTGACTTGTACTCACTCGTGCGTCACACTTGTACTTTCTCCTTCTGTCAAGCCGAAGGTACAAATGTAATTCTATATTATTTCTGTTCATCCATGATAATATAATAAAGTTGATTTAATAATGTTATATGATTATTCACGTTGTCTCTTATATTTCACATGTTTCTTCTTTCATTAACATATATCTTGGGGACTTGTTCTCAAATGCTATGAGTTAAGAACAAGGCAACACAAAATATTAAATGTTAATGTCCTTCATCCTTCGAAGCATTATTTCCCTTTGGGTATAATGATCTTCAGATGAAGGTCATGAAGGACATACCTTCATGATTGCAGTTTATGTTAATAAAAGGAGAAGCATATGAAATATAAGGGACAACATGAACAATCATATAGCATTGTCAATTCATTCTCATTTTATTATTATGAAGAAATAAAAACAATACTAAATTGCAAATGTACCTTCGACTTGACAAAAAGTTAAAAGTACAAGTGTGACGCACGAGCAAGTACAAGTCAGCGTGAACATTACGAGGGTACTGTTCATCTATTTATAGGCACAGGACACAACCTGTGAGAAATTGCAGTCATGCCCTTTACATTTACTATTGACTTATAGAAAAATCTATGAGGACTGGATAGCCTTTTCCCCTTTAAGTTAGTTCCTTTTCCCGCGATTGAGCCGAAGCTCCCTTGCGCATAGCTTCGGAGCAACGGCAACCTTCGTCACGATTATGCCCTTCTCATCGTATATGCTTTTAATCCTGAATCGAAAGGTACCTATCTATAAACCATGCTTGGAAGACATTGTTAAATTACGTTTTTGAGGACCTTCGGAGGACGAAGGCCCCCAACAGTAGCCCCTCGCAGTATTAATTTGTTTAAGATAACGAATTCAGACTGCGACATAGACGAAGGCCTTAAGCCGAAGGTCCGAAAAAACACCTTCCTTTTGCTAGAATAGCAACAGTCAATGACAGACGGGGGCCCTCCAATTTGGGGCGTACCGAGCGTATAAATAAGAACTCGCACCAACCACATTTGGTACGCTGCTTGTGCCATTTGCTTTGTTTTCTCAATTTTAAAGCTCTTGCTCACTAACGCTTGCTAGTTTCTCAAACTTCCTAAGCTTCGATTTGAAAGACACATTTTCGTTATTTCCGAAGAAAAAATGTCTCAAGACAAGAAGGTTGTTGCTGAGATGAAGCTGACTGAAGAGGAGAAGCTCTTTGAAGAGAAGGCTGCAAATCCTTACATAGCTGGGTTTATCGAGTCAATGGCAAAATCAAATACAGAGAAGATTATTAAGGAGATCCTGGAAGGCCTGTTTGAAGATACCGGTGACAATGATGATTATGATGCTAAAAGCGGGGGAGAAGATTATGAGGATCGGCCGTGGAGGCCAAGTCATACAATTTTTAGGAAATCGACAATTAAGCAGAGTCATCTTGACAATATGAGAGGAAGGTACTTTCGAGATATGTCTATTGTGAGAGTTGGTGGAGACAACAATGCCCCTGCCCCTGAGGAAGACGAAGTTGTGATTTACTGGAGTTTCTTCAAAGCTGGGCTTCGGTTTCCATTGAGCAGGTTTGTGGTCGAAGTGTTGAAAATTTATCAGATTTACCTTCATCAGATAACCCTCGAAGCTATTATTAGAATGGGGATCTTTGTTTGGGCTGTGAGGAGCCAGGGGCTGGAGCCAAGCGCGAAATGCTTTTGCAGCATGCATGAACTTGTATATGAGATGAAGGCCATGGGCAAGGAACAATATCATAATAACTTTGGCTGCTATGGATTTATCGCCCACCCCAACGCGAGCTACCCGGTGCCAACATTCCAGAAAAGGTGGCCCGGAGCCTAAATGGAGGAATAGTTTTACGTGAAGAATGACTTGAAGGCAAGAGAAGATATTAAGGAAGTTATTATGCGCCCCATTTGGTCCCGCTTCGGCCTCCGAAGGCCGAAGGTTGAAATTGACGAAGTCGCCGAAGCATGCTAGAAGGCATTTGGTACTGTCTGTTTTTTCATTGCTACAAGAGATTTAATCCAAGAGCATATAGCCTTCAGAGTATGGCCGCTTGTAGAGAACTGGGAAATGCCGAAGGAAACTGTCGCCGAATCTAGCGAAGGTGAGCTGGTCTGGCTGAAGTATACTTTCAGATATGGGGATAAGTTCGACGAGCCAAACGATGACTGGTTAAAATGCATCGAAGTGACAAGTGATGAATTGCTTGGATCATATTCCAAGGCAGAAGATAATGCATTGTCCACAGCCTTTGGAAGTCGAGGAAAGAAGAGATTGAACAGAGTTTTTGACGCTATTGGCTTCGTCTATCCCGACTACCGCTATCCGCTGCGGGGGCAAGGGAAGAAGAGGAAAGCTACTGCTGTGGTCGCCTCGGCCAAACCTGGGCCGAAGGCTACAAGCAAAAAGATGAAGGTACTTACCCACCGGCCACGTTATATTGAACCAGCCGTGGTGCCTGAGCTTGACGGGGAGGCTTCTTCCACTGCTGAACCAAGAGAACCTGTTCCTCCCACACAGAAGACTGAAGAGCCGGTTAAAATGCCGAAGGTACCCTCAGTCGAGCTGGCTGAGTTGAAGATTGATAAAGATAAATCTGAAAAGCCAAATATTGAAGAAACAAAAGCGCTAGAAATTTTAAGCCCTTCATCAGAAGTAACAGTGTCGAAGACACAAAAAAGTTCTGCCGCAACTCCCAAGAGGAGAAGGATGGCATATGTACTAGATGTTTTAGAAACAGTAAAGACTTTGAGCTCTACTCCTTCAAGGAAAGTTGTCGAGGCTTCAAAAGCGCAAACCGAAGCTGAAACAAAGCCGACCAAAATTGAAGCTGTAGTAATCCAAGCTGGTACCGAAGCTGGGCCTTCAGAGCCCGCTGAGAAAAAGCCTTTGGAAATTGAAGAAAGGGCAACAGAAGAAAAGGCCACAGAACAAATTTCACCTAAAAAGGTTGCGACTCCTGCTCCTGAAGCTTTAAAAGAGACCATTGATTACATCATCCGCCATGCTTCGGGAAAGGGACTCTCTAAGGAAGAAGAACGAGAAGCTCAACATTATGCCCAAAAACTGAAATACCCGAAGGGGGCATTAGTGTTCAATGGCAGCGGGGAGGAAGATTTTTGTACTGTCTCCCGGATAGTAAAGAGATATCCGTCTGTCGGGAGAAGGGTAGAAGCTTCGGATTTCCGAAACTAGAAGATGGCCTCTCAGTGTTATCAAAGGATGAATTGGCTGACAGTTTAGCATATAATAGCATAAAGGTATAAAAGTTAATTTTGTATTTGAAAATGAATTGTTTCATTTGCTTATATTTGATCTTGTCCTCCTCTTGCAGGGCCTAATCCTTAGCAATGCCCTTAGAGCACAGAAAAACATTGAAGATGAAGGGTATACAATGGCTCTGAACAACCTTCGTTCAGAGGTGATTGAACTAAGGAATGAAGGCCTTGAAAAAGACAAGATATTAATTTCCTTGGTAAACAAAATAAAAGAAGACGAAGTTAATTCCAAGGCTCAAGCTGAGGTCCAAAAGAATGAGATCGAAGAGCTTCGGAAACAACTAGCAGAGGCTAAGGAAAAATGCGTTGTTGCAGAAGCTAATCGAGAGGCCAGTGAATATTGGAAAAATTATTTTTGAAAAAAACAGTTGAAGAACTTCGCGCATCCAAGGAAAGATGTTTTGAAAAATCTTTGGGCTGCGTGAAGAAGATAAAGGCTAGCTTCGCCAACGTGGGCGCCTATTCAAACGATGATAACTTCATACGAGGCGACCCTGAGGGTGTTATCGAGTGGATCCGCGGAGAAGCTGAAGATTTTGAGGAAATCTTAAGTGACCGTGGGGATGTCTGCGCGTTCTATGGTGCGAGAGGAGTTTCAGCCATCTTGGAGAAGGCGGGTTGTAATGATGTTAAAACCTTGGCCCAGGCCGAAGCTGCCCTCTCCGTGGATGACATGTGACATCCCAGGTGTCTATTTCGCGTTATGTCGGGAGATTTATCCTAATCTCGGATGCTCAGTGAAAATTTCTATTTCTCGATCGTGTCTATCTCTGTCTATCAGGCTTTCTCATGGAAGTTCACCAAATTCGAAGTTATTTGATCGCAAGAAACAGCCAATTTTGGAGCGTGTTAAAACTTTTAATTCTTGGAACGAATGCAGACTCAAAGATCATTCTCGAATTATAAATCTCATCTGAAGCTCTTTAAATCAAACTCTCGACGATTCGCCTTCTCCGACTAAAAATCCGAAAGCCAGTCGTATCCCGAGGCAATTTATTTTCGAATCATGCGTAGGGAATTATTGCCGAGCAAAGTCAAATCAAACTCTCGACCGAATTAATCGCTTAACCGTCCGTTCGTCCGAACTCTCGTTCACTCTGTTTTGCGTACCGACAAAATCCACAGGAGCCTTTTTCCGGAAAATAATTTAGTGCAGCCCGATTACGTGTTTTGGGCCAGCCCAACCCAGCTCATTTGGAACACTAACCCTAGGACTCCTCTATAAATAGGGGTGCTCCTTCCTTGCACTTGGCTATTTTGCACTCCCACCCCTCAAAATTTTTTAGCCGCCAGCAGCCTTCTCTTCCTCCCCCACGCTCTTCTTCCTCCCTGCTCCACGGCAGCAAGCATGGAGCTTTGCTCCTCTCTCCATGGCGCACCTCATCCCTTTCCTCAAGCCGGCGCCCTCTCTTCCAGCCGACCTCCTCTGCACGGCACCCTTCCTTCCCTCTGCTGTCCAAGGCGCGGACACCCCTTCTCCCATGGTCGAGCAGCAGCTCTGCACACCCCTCCCATGGCGTCCTCCCCTTCTCCCCCTCGGCTCCAGCTTCCTCGACGCCCCCTGCTCCTTGTCCCTCGCACAGCAGCAACCGGCACCCCCTTTTCCTCCTCCCTGGTTCCCACGGCTGCCAGCAGGTCCTTCTCCCATGGCGCTCGGCGCCCCTGCAACAGGGAGCTCGGCTCTTCCCCTCCCAGGGCGCCACCTTTTCCCTCGGCGCCTCCCCCCAGCGAGACCTCCCATGGCCGACCTCCACTTTCCCTATCCATAGCTGTTGTTCCCTGCGCCCTATAATTTTTTTCTCTCCCATGGAAAGCAGCAGGAGCAATGCCGCCCAGCTCTAGGCCCCTGCTCCTCCTCTCTTCCCCACAAAATAGCAGCCGCAACGAGCTCGCCGTCATCCATGGCGCCCCCTGCAATCTTCCCCCTTGGCTGTTCGACGAAATGCCTGTGGGAAATATTGTGTTGTGCGCAGCAGCCCCGACGTCTCCGCACGCTACCGGTTCGCTGTTTTGTGAAACAGTGAGCAGCACGCCGTGATGTCCGCCGGGTGTTTGCTGTTTTTGCGCAGCCCCATCCGCGACGCCGTATGTCCTCGGTGAGATTCCTCGCTGCCCTTGCTGCTATTATATTTTTATTTTTGTGCTCGGTAAAACTGTTGAACGGTTGTGTGTGTCTAATCGCTGCTAGCCGTCAATGCCATCCGTCGCGCACGCGTGTTCGATACAAGACCAGTCGGGTTAACCACGTGCTTGCACAACTCAAATCCGATCCCGTTTAGGTTGATTGATTTATAGTTTATAATATGTATGATTTGTTTGATGTCAGGCAGTGCATGTATATGTGTGGATGCGTGTAAAATGTTTCGGTTATACACATTGGTAGGATCGCATTTGCGGTTGGAGAACAAGAGGTTGTTTGATGTGTGCGATTTGTAGTTAGTCTGATTAGGTTTTGGTCGATGATGTGCATGTGTGATTATGTGTGTGAAAATATATTTGTATGAATGGAAGCGTGTAGAGAAGAAAACGAAGTAGAAAAGAACTCCGATGTTTTTATATCTTGGTAGGAAAAATATGCGATGCGTTGTTTGATGCGAAAAACTAAGTTACAAAATGAGGATTATGTTTTGGGAACTATATCGATATGTGGTTATGCGAAAAGTATAATTGTTTTATGCAATGTGATGGGATTCATGATTATATTGGGAGTATATTTATTGATGTGACGAGTAGTTTAGAAAATGCTAGTTGCATAGAGGATGAATTATTAAAACATGAGTATCGGAGTTCATATATTAGTGGTCGCGCCACATTGATTGAAGTGTCTCGAGTGCACGCCACCATATGGTTCTATGCGAGACAAGGTTATGCGCATGATGAGTTTAGTAAAATCCATCGGTGTCACTAGTGTTAAGTTGAGGTTTATTTGCGCGTGGAAAGTAACAGTGTGTTTAATACTTAGAACTCTTAGTCAATGGTAGAAATTGTCTCGGCTTAAATAGAGAGGTGGTGACATGCCGAAGTAGTCATCGCTTCCTCTATGTTTATAAGTCGAGTCGAGTCGAGTCGATGCACATTATGTGTTCGTTAAATTATGCTTTGCATATAGTGTATGATTGTGCTCGCGATTTCGAGTAGTCACATCGGGTGGTTAAGTAGGATCGTAATACAAGTTGTGTAATGGAGTTAGTTATTTTGGGATAATTATTGAAATGCTCTGTTCACATGATAAATATATATGTTTAGAAAAACGTTGTAGTGTATGTTGTGTCTCGGAGTGCGATAATAATGGGTTAGTAGACGTGTTAGATGGTTTTGGGTTAAGCTCGTGGTCACGATGAATTGCTTGTGGTCGTCTAAATGCGTATGGTTATGGTCGCGGATGAAAAGTATTAGTGCTCATGTGATGTCTAAGTGAAATGCAAATTATTGGGTGAAAAGCGTTTCGATATTGATTATCGTAGAGAACGCGTTGTTAATTAAGTATGGTAATTCTAGTGCTCGAAACGACACGGATAAAAATTTAGTAAGTCTACTTATTAGTTCTCCCTTGGTTAGGTTAACTCTAACAGAGGGTAAAGTGTTAGAATAATTCAAGTCTCTAGAACACGACAAATCTTGAATTGTATAGGAGCTGAAAACTATTAGTGCTGTTTTGGACTGCACGCAGTGATTTTCTAGTATTGTATGTTTGATGAACTAAATCATGTTTTCTGTAGAAAAGTCATATAGAAGAGTTGTAAATAACCTTATTATCTTTCTTGTACTAAAAGTTGACAGCCATAAACCTGATCGTTTAAGAGTTATGCTTTTCACAAGTCCAGCACCTGAATCTGTCGAATTTCTGAACAGATTTCAGAGATTGCAATAGTTGCTTAAGTTAATGTTGGAATTAGTTATTGGTGGTCACAAGAAAGTTGCAGATAACTTTATTATCTTACTTGTGTTAAAATTTGACAGGAATAAGTCTGATCGTTTAGGAGTTATGCTTTTTACAAATTTAGTAACTGAATCTGTCCAAATTCTGTATAGATTTCAGAAACTGCATTGTTTGCTCAATTTAATGTTGCAATCTATTCATGGTCGTTATAAGAAAGTTGTAGATGTTTTCTGATATTGTTTGTGTTAAAATTTCATAACCATAGGCCTGATAGTTTAAGAGTTATGAATTTTACAAACTGGTTGCTGTGTTCTGTCCACCGTCAGAACAGATTTCAAAAAACTGTGTTGTTTGATTTAGATAAACATTGAATCACTTCTTGTTGATTACAAAAGTTATATAGTATTTTTGCTAAGCTTTCCAAAAAGTATTAGATCACTCTTTGTAGTGGTCTGAAGCTTAAGTTATGAATGTTGCAAATATGAAGACTGAATCTGTCCAGTTCTGGACAGCAAAGTCTTTTAGTGATGTTTATCCTTAGTTAAATATTGAATCACCTTGAGATGTTTATAAATGATATGTAGACAATTTTATTACCTTTCCGAGAAAGTCTAGAATCAATTTGTTTGGATGTCTAAATCTTTAGTTGTGAATTTTTGAAGCTGCAAGTCTGAATCTGTCCAAATCTGGACAGAGCTACTGTGTTTGCACAATTCGACCTTGCTAAGTGTTTAATCATGTTGTGATGACAATACCAAAATTGTAGAGAACTTTTTAAGCTTTCCAAAAAGTTCTAGTTTGATATTTTTGGACTAATAATTGAAGAGTTATGATTAAAACAAGTAACTGCTGTATTGTTGTCCAAAAATTCTGCTAGTGCTTATTTGATTGTTAGTTCACCCTTTTGGCTAAAAATGTTTGGTTAGCACTTAAATAAATGTAGACTTGCCATGACTAAGCTTAATATTGCCTAAGTGTCCTGTTTTATATGTTTCTTCTCTAGTTGATTGTGATATAGGAGTTTCATAGACATGAATGCCTAGGTCCTATTTGAACTTACGTTGTCTTGGTTGCTCTTGTACGGTCAATAGAAGAACAAATGAACGATTAAGGTAAGCGTAGTAAATGCGTGTACTTGTGATGTCGTAGTCATGTTGCGTAAATAAATAAAATGTTGTCATCTTTTTAATGGTGTTAATGTTGAACGCCGATAACGTGTAGATAACTAAGGCTAACATGTGGTTGTCTATGGTGTCTTCCAATTTATTGTTTAGTTCGCCACTGTGTCTTTGTATATCTGGTGCTACTTTCATTATATTCGTACATATGCATCTTGCATCTTATTTAGGACCGAGAGATGATGATCGAGCAAGTGATGTGGTGCCAACCACAAGATGCAGTTGGTGGGCGACCTGAAGAATGGTGGACTTAACCAGTGGATGCTCGCCAAGCGAGTACCCCCAGCAAACACTATCTAAGTGTTAAATTAAAGGCAAGCCCCGATTTTATGCATAACCATTATATATGCTATTTACTGCACTTAATGTTTGTAGGCTTGTACTGTGTACTTAAGTGTAGGAGTTGCCTGAAACCCTAGTTGCATGAACTCAGGATTCCATTTTGAGATGGATACTAGTATGCTAGGTCGAGTAGCTGCTTTGCTAATTAGGGATCTCGGTAGAAGTCGAGTGATTTTTCTAGCACTCGCGCGAGGTCAGGAATTGGTTGTATCCATTTTGATAACGGGATGATGATGGTCTGTGGACACGGGTCCATGGGGACGCGTGGTCTACGAGACGGAAATTGGAATAAGGATTAACGTGCGGATACCTGTGTCAAGCATTTGAACGTACTAAATACATGCTGAGAAATATAGTAAATTGGTAAGCCTAGTACCTGAGTGAACCTGGTAGCAGACTTTACCTCTCATGCGACCTGAGACGTGGTCTCTCATTCCGGTTATGGTGGGTACAAGTGCGGTCACTGCACGACGGCAGTCGAGGTCAGTGAGGCATTGTACGCCAAGGCAGTGAGCCCTAAACTGTTGACGGGGAATCGATGGGGACAGTTGATGTGTGTGGGGACGGAGTGCATCACCACGTCGTGTGTTTAGGTTTACCTTGCAAGGATAAAAACTCGATTCGAATCGTCTGCTTCTCGCAGCTAATGAGACTGCTTGATCCATTGTACTGCATTGAGTAATAAGTGGAAATGAGGTGACTGGCAAAAGATATTGATTGATAAAATGTTTGATACCATGTATGAATAGCTAGGTACTCATCTAGTTTAAAAGGATCATACTAAAACTTGAAAAGCTAAAACTTGATTTTAGACTCAGCTAGCGCTTTTGGCAAACCAAACCCCTCAGCCAAACAACTGCATGTCTAGAGGTAGAGGAGTAGACTCCTCACACCGGGTAAGTCTAGCTGAGTATTAGTAAACTCAGCCTTGCTTGTGGCATAACTTTTGCAGGTACTCCTTGAGTTGCTTGCTAGTGTGACTTGGCCTTCATCCCTGCCACCGGGATAGATGGTCGAGAGGGTTACTGCTTCCGCAGGAGAGGACCAGGAGGAGTAGCGTGTCCAGGCTTCGCCATGTTGCTCGGTTTTCTCCATTAGTTATTTCCGCTGCATTAAAATTTATGGTTATTATTTCTAAAACTCCGATAATGTAATCACTATCAATACTTATAAAATTTGTGGTATAATGCTTTATTGTATTTATCTGTGCCTCACCTTCGTGTGAGTTAGTGGTATTCGATTCTGGATAAGTGGCTTTATCAGACTAGATCCGAGGGACTGACGGGTTATTCCGATTTAAGTGTGTTGTTGCCTTTAAGGGTGCGACTTGGGCACTTAAGTTGGAATAATTCGAGCGGTTCTGCCACATGACACAAAGGATCCCTCGGCCGAAGCAAGCTTTCTAGGGCGGAAAATTTTTCACTGACATCTGGGAGAATGGTGGCCGAGAAATGGCCCACAAAATAATGAAGAAGAGCGAAAAAGATATTCATGACGCTCGAGAAGCAGCGAAAAAAGCTGAGAAAGCTGTAGAACTCGAGAGACGGATAGGTATCGTTTAATGGCTTTTAGCTTCGTCGTTTGTTTTCGTGGCTTCGAACTGATTGATTTGTTCTATCGCAGCTGAATTACCTCCTCCACCGGAGCCGTTCGACCCCATGGCCGACCCGGAGATGAAGAAAGCAATAGAAATTATCAACATAGCCGAATCTATTGTTGACGAAGTTGTCAACTAATTGCTTAACGAAGTTGCGGAGAAGGTTCTGAAGGAAGAGTAGTAATTATTGTAAAAACGTTCTTAGGTGATTAATGTAACATTTGTTGGACTAAGTCTGTAATATTTGACGTGTATAGTTTTGAATCTAATATGTAAACTATTTTGCAGTTCACTTCTTTGCGATGCATGAAACTTTTATATACATACCGTTTTTGAGCCTTCGGCGAAAAAACACCTTCCCTTCTTTTCATGCTTCGTAAAGAAGAATATTTATGCTTCGTGAGAATATCCATACTTCATAAAGAACATCCAAGCTTCGTAAAAATATCAATGCTTCATAAACAATAGATCTCTTCTTCCACATCAGAGGTGATGAAGCTGTAATTCTCAGCTTACTTTGTGCCTTAGCACCTTTTCATTTTTGTGAAGCATTCTCCGAAGATCGGCTTCGTTTCCAATTCGTGTCATTGGTGTGATATGATGTATGATGTGATGGTATGTGATATGATGCGATGATATGATGCAAAGAATGATGCTAATGCCTATTGTTGGGGGTATGCTTCGTAGCCGAAGATCCTAAAGAAATAAACACCTTCGGTAGATCCTCTCCAAAACAGCGCCGAAGCTATCAACTATCAAGCTTCGGTACAGTGACATGTCTCAAGACGAAGGGGTGAACCGACTTAAAGATGAAATGACTTAAAGACCCATAATATTCTGTGTCATTATTATAGTTCATTGTAAAGGGTATAAATGTAATTATATACAGGCTGTGAACTGTGCCTATAAATAGGTGAACAGTACCCCTGTACTGTTCACGTGCTCTCCTGTAATCGCGCATTGGGCATTTGTTTTTGCTTCACGCTGGTATTTTTGCTTTCCTTCGAGCTGAAGGTACATTTGTAATTTGTTATCATTTTTACAATAGTGAAATAGAAATGAGTTAATAATAATAATCATGTGTTTAAATCATTCTACATATTTTTTACCCTTCCTCATTATTTGTTGTGTTTTATGAAGGTATAACCTTCATAACCTTCGTCCGGAATCCATTATATCCTAAGGGAAATAATGCTTCGAAGGACGAAGGACTATAACATTTAACAATTTCTATGTTGCCTTGTTCTTGATTCATAGCATTTGAGAACAAGTCCCCAACATTGGCGCCCACCTCCGGTGAACTCACTTCCACTTTTTTGAGCTGATGGCTTCGATCAAGAATCAAGCTGGAACTGCTTTGGCTCCGAAGTTGGTTCTCCCGATAACAGGCGGTTCATGCTCAGAGCCGGCCAACAAGAAACAGAAGAAGGAGGCACAGAGAAGAGTACAACATGTAGGGGTACAAGGACCCTTCATCAAATCAAGATGGTCTCACATCCCAATTACCTTTTCTCAAGAGGATCTTCAGCTCAAGGATTACCCACACAAAGATGCTATGGTTATCTCTTGTGTGATCAAAGGATTTCTGGTCCATAATGTTTTGGTTGATACAGGCAGTGCAGCTGATATCATATTTGCTAAGTCCTTCAGACAGATGCAAGAGCCCGAAGACAAGATCCATGATGCCACACATCCCCTTTGTGGCTTCGGAGGAAGGCAGATTGTAGCACTCGAAAAAATCACAATGCCAGTAACCTTCGGATTTATCAACAACACAAGGACTAAACAAGTTGTATTCGATATTGTTGACATGGAATACCCTTACAATGCAATCATTGGTCGTGGTACTCTCAATGCCTTCGAAGCAATTCTTCATCCAGCATATCTTTGCATGAAGATACCTTCGGACCAAGGACCCATTGCTATTCATGGAAGTCAGGAAGCTGCCAGAAGGGTCGAAGGAAACTGGACTGACTCAAAAGCAATCCATAACATAGATGGAGCTAAAGCTTGTGAGCAATACAAGTTCAGAAGGGAGAAAGCTGCTTCGGCCGATCAGCCAAAGCCCATGCTCTTATGCGAGGACATAGCAGAGCAGAAGGTGCTGTTGGGATCTCAACTGTCCGAAGAACAGGAGAAAACCTTGATAAGGTTTCTGTTCAACAACAAAGATGTTTTTGCATGGTCAACTAATGATCTTTGCGGAGTTAACAGGGATGTTATTGAGCACTCGCTTAATGTTGATCCATCTTTCAGACCCAGAAAGTAGAGGCTTCGGAAGATGTCTGATGATAAGGCCGAAGGTGCTCGGAATGAAGTGAAAAGACTCCTTAGTGCCGGAGTTATCAGAGAGGTAAAATACCCAGAATGGCTGGCTAACACTGTTATGGTAAAAGAAGGCCAATGGTAAATGGAGGATGTGTATCGATTTTACTGATCTCAACAAGGCCTGTCCGAAGGACGAATTTCCATTACTAAGGATAGATTCCCTAGTTGATGCAGCAGCTTCATCAGAGCTTATGAGTCTGCTGGATTGTTATTCAGGCTATCATCAAATTTGGATGAAGAAGGAGGATGAGCCGAAGACCAGCTTCATAACCCCTAGTGGAACATATTGTTACCTTCGGATGCCTGAGGGGCTCAAGAATGCTGGAGGAAGCTTCAGCAGAATGACAGCGAAGGTTCTTCAATCTCAGATAGGCAGAAATGTGCTAACTTATGTTGATGATATCATTGTAAAAAGCACGAAGCAAGAGAATCACATTACTGATCTGCAGGAGACCTTCGCTAATTTTAGACAGGCCGGTTTAAAGTTGAATCCAGAAAAATGTGTCTTCGGAGTGAAGAAAGGGAAATTTCTTGGTTGCCTAGTTTCAACAAAAGGGATTGAGCTAATCCAAATAAAATCGAAGCTATCCTTCGAATGGAACCACCAAGTACAAAGAAGGGGGCTCAAAGATTGACAGGAAGACTGGCATCTCTCAACAGATTCATATCTAGGTCAGCAGAGAGAAATTTACCATTTTTCGAAGTGCTGAAGTCAGCCGAAGTTTTTCAATGGGGACCAGTCCAGCAGAGAGCCTTCGAAGAGTTGAAGCAATATTTGATAGACCTAACAACACTAACTCCACCAACGCCAGGGGCTCCTCTGTTGCTATATGTGGCAGCATCGCACTCAGCGGTGAGTGCAGCACTTGTTTAGGAGAAGCTTGAAGGCCAAGTCAAAAAGCAAGCCCCAATATACTTTGTATCCGAAGTTCTTAGTTTATCAAAGAAAAATTATACAGAATTGGAGAAGGTGATGTATGCTGTTTTGATGGCCTCCAGGAAGCTTCGACACTACTTTCAAGCATACAATATAGTTGTTCCTTCTTCACAACCGTTGAAGGATATTATGAGAAATAGAGAAGCTACTGGAAGGGTTGGAAAATGGACTAGGGAGCTCAATGAATTTTGTATTAATTATGTGCATAGATCTTCGATTCAGTCCCAAGCGTTGGCAGACTTCATTGCTGACTGGACGCCAGGGGCTCAGGAAGAAGAAACGAGTAAAGATGCCGAAGTTTGGACAGTATTTTGCGATGGATCTTGGGGAACCTTCGGAGCAGGAGCAGCTGCTGTGTTGGTCGCACCTTCCAAAGTTAAAACTTGTTACACAATAAGACTTGATTTTAGTTGCACAAATAACATTGCTGAGTACGAAGCTTTGCTCTTGGGTCTTCGGAAGTTAAAGGCAATGGGAATCAGAAGGGCGGTTCTTAAAACTGATTCCCAGGTTATATCTGGTCATATTGACAAAAGTTATAAAGCAAGAGATCCGAAGCTTGAAAAATATTTAGACACGGTCCGAAGGATTGAGGCTTCCTTTGAGGGGTTTTCTATTAAAAATATTCCTCGTGGAGAAAATGAATATGCTGATGTATTAGCCAAGTCAGCAGCACAGGGGCTGCCCTTACCTTCGGAAGTATTTTTCGAAACAATAAAAGCACCTTCGATTGAGCTTCTTGAAAGAGCAGTCCTCAACATATCCCCTGTCTATAGTGAAGACTGGAGAACTGAGATCATCTCCTTCCTTCAGGGTAACTTTCTCTCAGATGACGAAGCTTATAACAGGAGGATAGAGGCAAGAGCTCGACCATATGTTATAATAGAAGGGGAGCTATACAAGTGTGGGGTCTGTTCTCCGTTACTCAAGTGTTTATCCAGAGCCAAAGGTATAGAACTGATGAAGGAAATACACGCAGGCCTCTATGGACCTCACATTGGATCTAGGCCTTTGCTTGGAAAAGTTTTTCGTCAAGGATTTTATTGGCCAAAGGCAGCTTCGGATGCAGCGGAATTAGTCCAAAAGTGCGAAGGTTGTCAAAAATGTGCAAGAGATCAAAAACAACCTTCGTCTCTAACTCAGTTAATACAACCCACTTGGCCGTTGCAAAGGTGGGGCCTTGATTTGTTAGGTCCGTTACCACCAGCACAAGGGAACTTAAGATATGTTGTAGTGGCAGTGGAATATTTTTCTAGATGGATTGAGGCAAAGCCTTTAGCCACAATAACTTCGGTCACTATTCAAAAGTTTTTCTGGCAAAATATTGTTTGTCGTTTCGGAGTACCGAAGGCTATTACTGTAGATAATGGGACACAGTTTGATTCCGAAGCTTTCAGAGAATTTTGTGATCAAATTGGCACGAAGATCCATTTCGCATCAGTTCGACATCCGGAGTCAAATGGACTTGTTGAAAGAGCTAATGGCATCATAATGACAGGAATAATGAAGTTAATCTTCAATCAACCCAGGGGAAAGTGGCCAGACAAATTAATCAAAGTGGTGTGGAGCCACAACACAACAATATCAAGATCAAAAGGCTTTACGCCATTCAAACTATTGTTTGGTGACGAAGCAATAACTCCGGAAGAAGCCAAAGCAGGATCAATAAGAATAGTAGCTTCGGCAGAAGGCGAAGCTGAAGCTGATTACTCTGTGGAAAAAGATGCTATAGAGGGGATCAGGCTTCAAGCTGTGGAAAACATCAACAAATACCAAGCTGAAACAATAAAATGGTGTGATAGAAAGGTTAGGCTAAAGAACATTGAACCAGGACATTTGGTGCTTCGAAGAGTAGCCAACCCAGAGACAGTAGGCAAATTACAGCTGAAGTGGGAAGGACCTTTTCTGGTAGTATCTTCGTCAAGACCCGGTTCCTACAGGTTGAAGGATATGGACGGCAACGACATTCCTAGATCATGGAATGCGGACGAGCTTCGGCGATATTATGTTTAGCTTGATGTAATTTTTTCTATTCTTTCTTGTGGCACCCTTTTCCTTTCCAAAGGGGGAGAAAGGTTTTTAATGGGGCCACAACATGTAATTTTTCTTTTCCTTATTTCAATTCTATAAGAGTGATATCCCCCAAAGATGTAAATGTAAAAGCTGACAACGCACCATCGAGTGCAAAGGAAAAAGAAAAGAAAACAGGGAGAAGCTCAAAAGTCGTTCCTAAGGGAATGCGGAGCTTACAGCGAAAAATAAACGTTGATTCCGCCGAAAGTAAAAGGCGAAGAAGCTCCTAAGGGAGGCTTACAACGAAAAATAAACGCTGATTCCGCTGAAAGTAAAAGGCGAAGAAGCTCCAAAGGGAGGCTTACAGCGAAAAGTCAGCGCTGATACACCGAAAAATAAACGGTGAAGCCGAAAAATAAGCGGCAAAGAAGGTTTGAGTCATTCTCAAGGGAATATGGCTTTGAATATGTATTTGAACATTCATTTGCACGATACATTACATCATGACTGTTGGGGCGAAGGCAAAGACGCCACCCTTCGCTCGAGGCCTTCGCTGCAGCCGCTGGTCCGACAGAGACAAAGCGGGCAGGGACACCCTTCGCAGGACTCGGCACTTTGACGAAGGCCTGCGGCGACGTCCTCCCACGGCGCGTCCTCGTTCAGTCCCAAGGCCCACGTGCGATCTGGCCCATTGTAACGGGCCCCGCGTGGCCGCCTCTGTATTACGGGCCTAACTTGTAAAGGAATACTTGTAATTACAGTTTGTAACCCTGCTTTATGGGAATATTCTGGGGATAAAATAGGTGTCTGAGGGCACATGCGTCCTTAACACAAGACGCTGGGCACTCAGATACCTATAAATACCCCCGCACAGTGCCCGTGAGAGGCTAGATCAACAGAGCTATTGCCCCCGAGCACGTAACCCTGTTGTCACCACCTTTCACCCTTGTTGGCCTCCTTGCTGCTGAGAGCAAGTTCCAACATTTGGCGCCCACCGTTCGTGCTACGACAAGACCACCCGCGATGGCACCCAAGAGAGCTAACCCCAAGGCTGACGAGGCTGCGAAGGCAGCACTGCTGGCCGCAAGAAAGGGCAAGGCCCTCGCCCTCACCCAATCCACCCACCAAGAGCCCACCGAAGACAACATTCCCCGCACCTGCGAAGACGACACCTTCCGCACCTGCGGGCCCGAAGGACAATCGCAGCCGCCCCAGGCTTCGCCCCAGTGGAGGGCGCGGATCCCACCGAGGACGGCGAGGTCCTCGGCGTCTCAACAGAAGAACAGTTATAGCTGCGCGCCCTGCGCCTCAAGAACCGCAATCTCCAGAGGCAGAAGGAGATACTGGAAGCCAAGCGCCAACGTGTGTCCGCACTAGCCAAGGTGCGGCAGATGATACGCGACGAGGAGCAGAAGGCCCAAGACCTCGAGCGCGAGATCGCGCTGATGCAGCGCGAAGGCCACCTCGGTCTACAGCAAGAGCCACCCCTCCAGCAGCGCGCGCAACCGGAGGACACGCGCGAAGGCCACCTCGGCCTGCAGCATGGCCCACCCCTGCAACACCGGCCGCAGCCGGAGAACCCGCGTTTCCCCCAACATGATTACGCCTTCCAGCACGGCGCACCATTCCAAGGGGTCAACTACCTCGATGAGCGAAGTCCCCTGGCGCCACATCTGCAAGTGACGCCGTGGCCAGCTAACTTCCGAGCAGGGGCATATCCCAAGTACAACGGCAGCACCGATCCGGCGCAATACATAATGAGTTATCAAGTCGCCGTTGCATCTGCCGGAGGGGACGACGCCACAATGGCGAAGTCTTTCATCATCGCCCTAGAGGGCCCAGCACTCACCTGGTTCACCAGATTGCCTCCGCTGTCCATTGATTCGTGGAGAAGTCTCAGGGACAAGTTCCTTCTCAACTTCCAAGGGTACCGCCCAGACACCGACGCTTTGGCCGAGCTCTCGCTTTGCAAACAGCTGGAAAAGGAGACTCTGCGGGAGTATTACCGCAAATTCCTAACGCTCAAGTCACAGCTGCCCTCAGTCGATTATCAGATCGCTATCCACTACGCCATCAGTGGCCTGCGGGCCGGCGTCCTCTACAGCCACTGTATAAGAGATCCACCCAAGAACCTTCAGGAGCTATATCAGCTCTTTGAAAAATATGCCAAATCCGAAGAGCTCCACCAGCGCAAAGTTGAGTCACAGCGGAAGCCCAAGGATGCCCCGCAGTCCAGCCGCACATGGACGAGGACTCCGCAACCAGACTTCGGTCGAGATGGCCGCAGTCAGCAGCAAGTGCACAACATCGCAAACCAGCAGCCTGCTGCTGACCCCCCTCGTCGCCAGGAATATCCCCCCCAAGGCCGCGGGAACGGAACCCGTGGCAGGGGCCGAGGGCGCGCGCAGCCGCCGCGCCGGTTCTACTGCCTTTTCCATAGCGAAGACTGCGCCCACCAAACGAAAGACTGCCCCGAAACGAAGGCAACCAGAGACAGAATGGCGCGGGCGCAGCCGGCCGACAATCCAAGAATTGTCGCGCATAATTACCAGCCACCCCCTCCACCATATATCCACGCCCCCGCTCCGCATCCACCGCACCACGCTTACCAACACCATCAGGAAGTACAAATCATACCTCCTCCACCCCCACCACCACAACAGCAACACCAAAACATCCCCCACGCCCCAAAACAGGAAGACTTCACCGATCAACCATATCGCGGAGTCATTCACATGATAACAGGGGGCTCCATCACTGACTTCGACACCAAGCGGCAGAAGCGGGACCACTACCGCAGCATCAACCATGTCGCGGTCACCGGCCCAGTCGTGCAGACGAAGTGGTCCCATATACCGCTAACCTTCGATGCACGAGACGTCGACCTGCGCAGCGCCCCCCACATCGACGCTATGGTCATCAATTGCAGCGTGGCAGGCTGGGACTTGCACAAAGTCCTAGTCGACAACGGCAGTCAGGCGGACATTATCTTCCTCCACGCCTTCGACCGCATGGGTATAAGCCACAGCCTGCTCAAGCCTTCGGACAATCCGTTGTATGGCTTCGGCGGCAAAGGCACCTTCCCCGTTGGCAAAATAGAGCTTCCCCTCTCCTTCGGTGTAGCACCCAATGCCCGAAGTGAGCAAGTAACCTTCGACATCGTCGACATGGTATATCCGTACAACGCCATCATGGGCCAGGGCTCAATCAATAAGTTCGAAGCCGCCATCCACGGACTGTACCTATGTATGAAGATACCAGGTCCGCTAGGCGCTATCACGATCTACGGCAACCAGCAGACGGCGTGCAACATAGAGCGGGACTTCGTGCCTGGCCAGAGGAACGTACACTGTCTCACGGCCCAGCGCGAGGTCCCCGCGCCCGCCAGCCCAGCCGACAAGCAGAACGAGAAGGCATAGTTGCAGAGCCAAGATGGAACCAGGACTGTTCCCCTTGATCAGGCCACGCCCAAGCAGACAGTCACTATCAGCGAAGACCTTACGTCACATGAAGAAGAAAGGCTTCTCTGCTGCCTGGCCAAAAATAAAGATGTCTTCGCCTGGTCCGCCCTAGACCTGGTCGGAGTCAGCCGATCCATAATTGAGCACAGCTTGGGAATTGACCCTTCAGTGCGACCAAAAAAGCAAAGGCTCCGCAAAATGTCCGACGAAAAGACAGAGGCCGCCAAGGCGGAAGTGCACCGCCTCCTAGAAGCTAAATTCATCGAGCCAGTGGCTTACCCCACGTGGCTCTCCAATGTCGTAATGGTGCAGAAAAAAAGCGGGAAATGGCGAATGTGCATAGACTTCACCAGTCTCAATAAGGCCTGCCCGAAGGACAACTTCCCGTTGCCGCGAATCGACAAGATAGTCGATAGCGCGGCCGGGTGCGAGGTCATGTCACTCCTCGACTGCTTCTCCGGCTATCACCAGATATACATGAAGGAGGAAGACAAGGCTAGCACCAGCTTTATAACACCCTTCGGCACTTATTGCTTCATCAGGATGCCGGAGGGACTCAAGAATGCGGGGTCCACCTTCTCCAGACTCACCAAAACAGTACTCGAGGGCCAGGTCGGCAGAAATATATTTACATATGTGGACGACATCGTCGTCGCCAGCAAGAATAAGGAGGACCACCTCGCCGACCTCGCCGAGACATTCGCGAACATGCGAGATGCACGACTCCGCCTGAACCCGGAAAAGTGCGTCTTCGGTGTTCGCCAGGGCAAGATATTGGGTTACCTGGTGTCACACCGCGGCATCGAGGCCAACCCAACCAAGATCCAGGCCATCGTCGACATGTCGCCTCCGCAGTCCGTCAGGGACGTCCAGCGTCTGACAGGCAGACTGGCCGCTCTCAACAGATTCATCTCCAGGTCCGCCGAGCGAAGTCTCCCCTTCCTCAAAACACTCCGCGGCGCGAAAGACTTCGCCTGGGGACCGGAGCAAGCAGCGGCCTTCGCCTCACTCAAACAGTACCTGTCGGAGCTGGCCATCCTCACCAGCCCCGACTCCTCGCTCCCCCTATTGCTCTATGTCGCGGCTTCGCCGCACGCGGTCAGCGCGGCACTAGTGCAGGAGCAGTCAGTCGAAGGCGCAGTCAGACAGTGCCCTGTTTACTATGTCTCCGAAGTCCTGACACCGTCCAAATGCAACATGACAGAGCTGGAGAAGATCGCCTACGCAGTTGTCATGTCCTCGCGCAAACTACGCCATTACTTTGAAGCATTCAAGGTCCGAGTCACCTCTGACAGAGGGCTCGGCGAACTATTCAGAAACCCGGAGGCATCGGTGAGGATTGCCAAGTGGGCAGCCGAGCTCTCCGGCTACCACATCAGCTTCGAGCCCAGGACAGCCATCAAGTCGCAAGTCCTGGCAGACTTCATCGTCGACTGGACTGGGCCAGCAACACAGTCGGACCCGTCCACAGAGAAGATCTAGACCATCCATTGCGACGGCGCATGGTGCCACGCAGGGGCAGGCGTCGCTGCAGTCGTCACCTCACCTGCCGGAGTCAAACACAGATATGCAGCACGCCTCAACTTCGCCCTGGAATCCGACAAATGTACAAACAACATAGCGGAGTATGAAGCGGTTATCCTCGGCCTCCGCAAGCTAAGGGCCCTCGGAGTCACCACATGTATCATCAAGACAGACTCCAAGATAGTTGCCGGACAGGTCGAGAAAGACTATGCAGCAAAAGACCCCGCCCTCATGCAATACCTCGCGGCTATCCGAAGTCTCGAGAGACAATTCAAGGGATTCACCCTGCAGCATGTGGATAGGGCCAAGAACGAGGAGGCCGATGCCTTAGCCAAGGCCGCCGCCAGGGGCGAGCCCCTGCCCTCCGACGTGTTTTTCCACACCATCGGCACTCCAGCTGTCCGGAGCCCCGAAGGGCTCCAGATAACTAATGATAGCGAAGGCCACCGTATAGTCAACCTCATCATGACAGAAGACTGGAGGGCACCAATAACCCTGTTCCTACAGGGGTACTATCATCCAGCCGACGTCAGTGAGGCAAAGCGCCTCAAACATCGAAGCCGGGACTTCGCTCTGATCGAGGGCCAACTGTACAAGAAAGGGGTCAGTCAGCCAATGCTCAAATGCGTCACCGAAACCGAAGGCATGCAGATCCTACGCGAAGTCCACAGTGGCACGTGCGGCTCGCACGCAGGGCCAAGGGCCCTGGCTGCCAAGGTGATCCGACAAGGGTTTTACTGGCCCGCAATGATATGCGCCGCAAATCGGGTCACGAGGTCCTGCGAAGCCTGCCAGAAGTTCTCCCCTCGGTCAGGCAACCCCTCGCAATATACAAAGCTGATTGCCCATACATGGCCTCTCCAGCGCTGGGGCCTGGACATCGTCGGGCCCCTGCCCACCGCTCAGGGGAACCTTAAGTTCGCCTTCGTAGCTGTCGAATACTTCACCAAATGGATTGAAGCGAGGGCTGTTTCCACAATCACATCAAAGACTGCCCAAAAATTCTTCTGGCAGAACATCGTTTGCCGCTTCGGAGTACCGTCCGAGCTAACAGTTGACAACGGCAAGCAGTTCGACAGCCAAGATTTCAAGGATTTTTGTTTCTCCATCGGCACCAAGCTTGCCTTCGCTTCAGTCTATCATCCGCAGTCCAACGGGGTCGTGGAGCGCGCCAATGGGAAAATATTCACAGCTGTCAAAAAGATGCTCCTCGATGAAAGAAAAGGCAGATGGACCGATTTATTACCAGAGGCAGTCTGGGCGCTAAACACAACCGAGTGCAGAGCGACCGGGTTCACTCCTTTCCGCCTTCTATACAGATCGGAGGCAATGACCCCGCAAGAAATAAAGCATGGGTCCCCGCGTACAGTTCCATCAGCCGTCCCCGACGTGGATGAGCCAACTTCAAAAGATCTCATTGACGGAGACCGGGTCTTCGCCCTACAGGCCCTAAACAAATATCAAGCCCAGACCAAAGCATGGCGCGACCGCGCAGTCATCCCGAGGGAGTTCAGCGAGGGGGACCTCGTACTCATCCGAACAGCTCGGACGGAGTCCAAGGGCAAGTTGGAGCCCAAGTGGGAGGGCCCCTTCATAGTCAAGTCAAAAGCTTCCCCCAGCGCTTACAGGCTCACAACGCCAAACGGCGAGGACCTAGAGCACTCCTGGAACGTCGACAACCTTCGCAAATTTTTTGTTTGACCCATTTAGGGCTGATTTCGCCCTTGTAATTCGCCGCAAACAATCTTGTACCGTCCCGCACTCTTTTCCTCCCGGGGGGTGAGGTTTTTAACGAGGCGGAGCCATGTAATATATGTGAGAAAAATCCCCCGCAAAAGCATGTGTCGAAAAAAGACCGCAACAACGGTCTTCGGCATTCGACCAATTCGAAGTCACCGCGAGGCTAAGCGCTAGCCACCCTCGCGTGCGACCAATCCGCGCAGAAGTCGCCTAAGGGTGCAGCCGGACTTAGCACAACAAGTGCGCAAAAGCCGTAGTCTATCGCGAAGACTACCCGCGCAGAAGTCGCCTAAGGGTGCAGCCGGACTAAGCACAACAAGTGCGCAAAAATCTGAAGTCTATCGCGAAGACTATCCGCGCAGAAGTCGCCTAAGGGTGCAGCCGGACTAAGCACAACAAGTGCGCAAAAATCCGAAGTCTATCGCGAAGACTATCCGCGCAGAAGTCGCCTAAGGGTGCAGCCGGACTAAGCACAACAAGTGCGCAAAAATCCAAAGTCTATCGCGAAGACTATCCGCGCAGAAGTCGCCTAAGGGTGCAGCCGGACTAAGCACAACAAGTGCGCAAAAATCCGAAGTCTATCGCGAAGACTATCCGCGCAGAAGTCGCCTAAGGGTGCAGCCGGACTAAGCACAACAAGTGCGCAAAAATCCGAAGTCTATCGCGAAGACTATCCGCGCCGAAGTCGCCTAAAGGTGCAGCCGGACTAAGCACAAGCGCGCAAAAATCCGAAGCCTATCGCAAAGACTTCGCGCAAGAGCCGCCTAAGGGCGCAGCCGACCCAGTACAACAAAAGCAGAAACGACACCAAGACCAATCATAATCATGCTGGCACAGCATAATCAATCACACCAGACAAAGTACACAGCGCCCTCGCAGGCACAGGCGCGCGAGGGCACACAACTCCATTTTACAAGCCCTTACACATACACAAGCGAGGGCACCGCGCCCTACATCGGCTCAACCTTAGGAATAATCCCCATCTCTCTATAATTAAACAACATTATCCTAAGCTCCTCACCCGCAAAAAGGCTTCGCAGCTCCCCTTCCCCTGCACCCGCGGCGGCCGGCAAAGACAGCAGCTCCTGCCGACCAGCCCTGCTAACGCGAAGCCGGGCCCCTTCCTCCGCACTAATCCTACGCTTTGCAACCGCCCTTCGTCGTCGGTGCCCGGTGCTAGGACCGGGCACGTCTGGCGCGTCCGCAGCGTGTGGCGCAGCCTCCGCCGCAGCCACGTCCAAGGCCGCAAAATAATCCAAGTCCCCCTCCGAAGACTCCTCAGTCCACTCAACCGAGCTCCCAGAGTCAGTAAAATCAAAAAACTCAGAAACAGACCCACCATATTCATTTCCATCTTCCGCGGTCGAAGCCGCCAAAAACTCAGTAGTAGCGGGTGCGTGCGCAGGCCCAAAATCTTGAACCTGCGCAGCAACCAAAATTCAGTACAACATCCAAAAATTCCTCAACCCTAAACACCACCTATGCCACCTGCGAAGGCCCTGCCGCTGCGGGAGCCTCCGCCGAGGCCTCCGCCGCTGCCTCCGCCCCCACCTCCGCTGGATCTTCAGCGCTCGGCACAGCAGCTGCGGGGGCATCGGGCGCGCCTTCGGCCACCTTTGGGGGAAGGTCTTCGCCGGCCGCAGCAGGTGCAGGGGCGCCTGGCGCATCTTCCGCAGTCTCCGGGGTCGGTCCCGGGGCGACTCCAGTCGCGGCCTCCGCAGGGGTCGTCTCCGGGTCAGGCAGCGCGCTGTTCAGCGCCCCGAAGTCGTCCACCCGCTCGCCACGCTCCGCCTAAGACAAAACGCACAAAAATTCAGCAAACACACGCACAGACCGCATCCAGCAAACGCCGAGCAAACGACAACGTTACCTGAGCCCTCGCAGCCTCGGCCCGCGCCCGGACCACCTCACAACCGTATGAACCCCACATCCGGTCATAGAGGGCCCCGGCGGATTCCTTCACCACGGGGTCTTCGACCTCAAAGATATCTCGCCCAAAATCCTCATCTGCCTGGTCGAGGGCCTCAAAGTGCCGGCAGCCTTCGCGAGAGAGCGCGTTCATCGCTGCCTCGCAGGTGACCAGGGAGGTGAACGACATCAACCCCGCCAAGACAGTGGGGAGCTCCTGCAGTTCCTCCTGCACCCATTCCAGACAGGGAAGTCCGGCCTCTCGCTCCGGCACCTCGAAGTCACCCGTCCGCACACCCAGCTCGCGATATGCAGTCATGAGCTGCGTGCGCGTCCGTTCGGCCTCCGCTCGCATCACGGCCTCGGCCCCCTCCGCGCGGCTCTCCAGGGCAGTAAGCCGCCGCTGCAGCTCTCCGGCGAGCTCCTTGGCGATATTGCCTTCCGCCCGCGCCAGCCTGGCCTCCGCCTGAGCAGCCTGCTCTTTGGCGATGGCTTCGTTGGCCTCCCTCCTCTCCCCCGCCAGCTGGCGCCGGAGGTCAGCCTTCTCCTTCTCCAGGGCGTCCACCTTCTCCGCCAGTTTGCGGCACTTGCTGTCGGAGGCCG
This sequence comes from Zea mays, assembly GCF_902167145.1. Lineage (NCBI taxonomy): Eukaryota > Viridiplantae > Streptophyta > Magnoliopsida > Poales > Poaceae > Zea > Zea mays. Next base: position 117,549,681 of record NC_050096.1, read on the forward strand.
ACTTCTCACGGACAGCGTCAGCATGTTGCGTCCGAAGTCTCTCGACCTCGGCAGACAAAGCTGCCGTAAGGGCCCCCGACGCGGTGCGGCTGGTGAAGTCAGCCACCTGCAGAACACACGTAAGGCCGTTGCGTAAAAAAAAAGAGGGGGGAGGGCGGAGAGGGCATAGCTCGGCGGACCTGACTCAGCGCCTCCGTCGCTCGACTCAACGCCTCCGTCGCTCCCTTCAGCCGGCGGGTCGCCACGCCCGCCTCGTCCCTGACCAGCGCGAGGGCAGACACCTCGCCTCCGGCGCCAAGGGTCTCTCCCCCCGCCTTCGGCGCTGGCGCAGCCGTCGCGATCGCCGCGCCAGGCACAACTAGAGCAAGCGGGCCCTCGTCCGACCCTGCAACGCGTCAACAAATTAAAAAAAAATGTATATATATTTATATAGACTTACCCCCAAGATAATCCTCCACATTAATCTCGGTGCCGAAGTCGGCAACGCGTTTGCTGGGCGGCGGTAACGTTCGGGCCGCCTTCGCAGCCTCCGCCACTCCGCTGACAGACGGCACCACCTTCGTCAGCTTGGGGCCTCCGGCGCCCACCGTCACCTCCGGCGCCTTGTCAGGCGCAGAGGCGCCCACCTTCGCCGGCAGCGGCGGCTTGCCTCCGCCGGAGGCCTCAGTCTTCGCCGTTCCCCGCTGCCTTTTCGGCCGGGCTTCGTGAACCCTCACAATCGCCTGGCGTTTTCGCGCCGCCCCTTGGCGATCCTTGTCCATCACTGCCCACACAACATGACCGATATTTCGCCCATAAGGAAAAACTCTCCACCGATGAACCATACGAGATGTAAAACAGTCCTCCTCAGCCGCGCAGGGGATAGGAATGTCTTTAGGCCAACAACCCCCGGTAACCCTCAGCATCCGAGCCGAAGACTCCCGGAGCTCGGGCGAAGACATCCTCTCCCCCGGGGCCGCACACGTCCTCATTAACTCTCTAGCGAAACTATCAGACACCCCAAGTCTTCCCATCGCAGTACCTAATTTTCTCTTTTTCGAGGAGGCGGCGGCCACCAGCGCAGGGTCGCCTCCAGTCTCCACCGCCGGTTTCTTCCCACGGCGGTCCGCTTCGTCTTGACCAGGGTAGCCGTCGTACGGCAGTTGATTTAATTCGAAGACCCTGTTCAAACGTTCATTTGACCCGCGGATGTCAAAGCTGCGCTGGCCTTCCGTCCTCGGCACGTAACGCCCCACGAGCCGCACCGCCAAGTCCTCTGCATCACGCACAAAGGCGGCCGGGTCACGGTTTCGCAAATTCAGTGCGAAGGCAGGACTTCGCACCACCCTTCCTCCGTGAAAGGGCATCTGGCGAGGGCATACTTCGCCCAGCGCCCAGCCGTGCGCCAAGGGCCAGACCCCGTACGCCACGAACTCTTCAACTAAATCTCGACCGCTGCTCTGACCGGCGGCGCACCGAAGGGCCCCTTCGTCTGCATCCTCTTCTGCCACTTCAAAAGGCGGATACGCAGAGTAATAGTGAGAGCACATTTCGGACACGGGGAGCCCTTCATGGCCTTCGACAGTAGCCTCAGCAACATAAAACCAAAATTCATTCCAATTGCCCCACTTGTTGCGGGCGCACGGGACCAACTCCACTACTGGCATTGTGGTCTTGCCGGTCTTCGGCGTGAATGTGCATGACCCGAACTGGGCAACTCCGTCCTCAACCATCCTTTTCTGCCAATGCAAACAATAATTCTTCGCAAAAACTTCAACTGACGGTTGTCCGCCGTACGAAGTCGTCGCCCAGACATACTTCGCCAGCGCCACTATGGCGTTCGGTGTCAGCTGATGTATTTGAACGCTGAATCTACGCAGGACTTCGCCGACAAACCGGTGCGCGGGCAAGAGGAGTCCGGCGACGAAGAACGCCTCGAAAACAACCAACTCGCCCTCCGGCTCGGGGACTTCCTCCGTCCCCGGAGCACGAGCGACTCCGTCGCCAAAGTAGCCCAACCGCTGCATATCTTCAATACGGGCTGACGTCATCCGTGACACACCAAATTCAACAGAGTCGCCGGCGCGCAACTCCTCCACCATCACGTTACTCAACGTCTCCTCAGACGAGGCGGCGGCCGGCGGCGTGGCGTCGGCGGAAGAAGAAGAGGATGGCATGGCTACGTACCGTCGTCGGCGGCGGGCGGTCTGCTTCACTCTAGCCAGAACGCCGGCGAGCAAAGGGAGCAGCGGAGGAAAAGGAGCAGCAAGACGGCGGGCGGCTAGGGTTTTATGGAGCGCGGAAGGCAGAGTTCAAACAGCGCCGCCCCCGCCCCCTTTTATAGGCAGGGCGCGGCTCTTCGGGAAACCCGCAATCCGACAGGCCGCGACGCTTCGGGAAACCCGCAATCCAACAGTACGCCGTCCATCAACGGTCACATCAAAAACCCCCGCGGAACCACTTCGAGCGAGGGCAGCGTCTCCGCCATCTAGCGACGTCTTCGGCACCAGGTGACTTTGTCGAACTGGTCCCTCGGAGGGCAAATGTTGGGGCGAAGGCAAAGACGCCACCCTTCGCTCGAGGCCTTCGCTGCAGCCGCTGGTCCGACAGAGACAAAGCGGGCAGGGACACCCTTCGCAGGACTCGGCACTTTGACGAAGGCCTGCGGCGACGTCCTCCCACGGCGCGTCCTCGTTCAGTCCCAAGGCCCACGTGCGATCTGGCCCATTGTAACGGGCCCCGCGTGGCCGCCTCTGTATTACGGGCCTAACTTGTAAAGGAATACTTGTAATTACAGTTTGTAACCCTGCTTTATGGGAATATTCTGGGGATAAAATAGGTGTCTGAGGGCACATGCGTCCTTAACACAAGACGCTGGGCACTCAGATACCTATAAATACCCCCGCACAGTGCCCGTGAGAGGCTAGATCAACAGAGCTATTGCCCCCGAGCACGTAACCCTGTTGTCACCACCTTTCACCCTTGTTGGCCTCCTTGCTGCTGAGAGCAAGTTCCAACAATGACATTTGCATTCATAAACATTCACTTAGACATACATAGGATCATCATCAGCATAACGTGCTTCGGTCCCAAAAGGAAGGCAATTTTATGCTTCGGTGTGTACGCAAAGAAGGGAAGGTGTTTTCGCCTATAGCTCAAAAGTATTAATTTCGTCCACACCAAAGCATTTCATACATGGACGGAAAAGTAAGATTATATTACAAAGTAAAACTCAGATTACATCATATTTTGTACAAGTTATTATAGGAGTTTTTTGAGCTACTTTTACAAGACCATTCAAGCTTCGACACTATCTCTGGAGCTTCGTTCTTCTCTGGAGCTTCGTTCTTTTACTCTACAGCTGCAGCTTCGGCCTGGTCAATCTGTACGAAAGTATTATAAGCTAAATTCAAAAATTCAAAGGAAAAGATAAGAATAAGGTATGATTTTGTTACCAGCTGAGGTGACTCCGATCTTCGTCACCAGCTTTGCTCCGACCACCCTTTGTCCATACTAACTTTATAAATTTGTTTGCAATACTTCGAGCTAGATTCGGAACATCATCTAAGTCTGCCGGTGACAGGCTGAAGTTGGGTCTATTAACAATCTTGCCGTGTTCACAGCCAGACTTTAAAAAAGCAACAGTTGTGCCCCGAGAAGCTGCCAGGGCACAAAAGTCGCTATGTCCAGCTATAACTTCGTCAAGATCATTAATTTCACCTTCAATGTGCTCGAAGGCACCAGGCAGGTCTTCGGCCAAAGGAGTAAACTCTTCACTACTGGCTCCGACAAAATGGAACACTTGCTTTAGCTGATGAATGCATCGAGTGCAGAACTCCAAACATTTATTTTGAAGATTTTTCAAAGATTCTTTCAATTCCAAGTTTCTTTGAGTTTCGGCTTCAAGCCTGGCATCAAGCTTCAGTTTCTCTTGTTCAAAATTTTCTGACTAGGAAAGAAGCTTCGAATTTAATTCTGTTATTTTTGCTTCAGCATCCACTAATAAGCCTTCGGCTGTTTGTAGCTCGAGGTCTTTCTTCTCAATGGCATCATATTGCTCCTTTATTTTGTTTTCTAAATTTTCGATTATAACTTCTTGCCTTTTATCCTCTAAATCTTGTTGCATTTTTAATGCCTTGCTCAAAAGCATGCTCTGTGCACAAATAGCCTTCGTTAGAAAACATTTTCGTACCACAAGTAATAAGAGTTAGACACAAAATGTTTACCTTGAAATTAGAATAGAATAAACTGCCGACAATATGCTGTCGACAGTAGCGGCTGATATCCGCTTCAAGCTTCGGGAAGCCGATACTCTTCAATAAGGTACCAGCAACCTTCGCACCGGTTTGGTCTCGTATACAGCCTAACCCTTCATCATCAATACCACCAAAGAGAAGCGCCCCCGGCCGATATCCACAATATATAGCATACTCTTTTAATTCCTCTTTTTCAGCTTCAGTCAGCTCCTGGCCAACTAAGTTTCGGAAGTCAAAAGTTTCATCTTCCGAGGTATCTTCAGTTATTCCTCCTTTCTCGGGTTTGGCAGCCGTGGTCTCTTCGGTGGCTGCAGCAGTTTCTTCAGCGGCATGTTTAGCAGCATTTTATCTATATCAGCGGCTATGCTCTCTAAATTAATATCTTCGGAGTTAGCATCTTCGGCTCTGGCCTCTTCTGCGGCAGCCTCCGAAGGTACAGCTTCAGTAGCTGTCATGATTTCAATTGCCGGCATCTTCAGAATTGGAGCTCTTGGTGGTGTTGTTTCAATCACTTCAGTCACGGTAACAATCCTTTGTCTTTTTGGCCTAGATGCCTTTGTCTTTGTGGGCTCCTTTTCATTATGAAAAAGCTTCGTCAGATGAAGCCCCAATGGACTTAGTTTGACAGGCAAAGTTTCAGTAATTACCTTTAGAATTTCCTCTATTTCAGCATCAGAAGATGTCGCAGAAGTCTTCTCTTTTTCATCAATTGATTTTTGTTCCGGGATTGATTCCTTTCTTTTCTTCGAAGTTAACACTTTCGATTCAAACTTTTCTTTCTTCTTTTTTGATTGATCTTCGTCGTCTTTGATCAAAGCGTCAGCTACTCTTTTCCTTTTCTGCCCTTTGGCACCCTTGTCGAGTCACTCATAATCAGGATATTCAAAGCCTATAGCATCAAGCACTCTGTTTAGCCTTCGTTCGGCCGGGTGCCGAAGGCTGCTGTCATCAATTGATCCTCCTTTTTAGAATAGTTCCCAAGAATTTCAGTGCACATTACTTCGATTGTTTCGAGCCATTCTTGGCAGGGTGCTTTGAAATATTTCTTGAACTTGTAGTGGTAGGGCAGTCGGACAAGCTCCCCCTCTTTCTTCTCTTTTTCAAGCTTCGGCATAGCCCACTCCTTCATAGTTGGAAATATTTTGTAAGCCAGAAATTCCTGCACTAAATCTCTAGTGCCAATGTGCTCTGCGATAATCCTAAATTCAACCAACGCAGTTTGGGTTGGACCTTCTGGTGTCATATTGCATTGGGGTCTGGTTTCTCTGAAGATCAGTTCAACCGGACTCTGGACCAGCTTCTCCTTGTCATCATCAACTTTGACGTAGAACCATTCTGATTTCCAGCCTGCCGGCCACTTGCTTCGGTAGCTGATCACAGGAAATTTTGTAGTTTTCCGATAGGCAAAATTGTAACAACCAAAATTTTCATGTAGCCCATCCTTTCTGGCCTTGGTTTGGTAATGTAGCTCGTGCACCCGGCAGAAACCTTCGGCAAATGGTTCCACCCCCTGGCTTCGGAGAGCCCAAATATAAACACTAAGCCTAACAATAGCGTTAGGAGTTAGTTGATGAAAGTGGATCCCAAACTTCTTTAGCACATCGGCAATCATCCTATTCAAGGGAAATCTCAGACCAGCTTTGAGGAAACTCTTGAAAATCACTATTTCATCCTTCTGTGGCTTCGGAATAGTTTCTTCTCCACCGAAGCGAATCAGCTCTTTTTTATCTTCGCTAAAGTAGCCCGACTTCACCATCTTAGGAAAATCAGCCTTGGAGATGGTCGACTTTCCGAAGTCCAGGTGGCTAGGCTTGCTCGGCACTGCGATGTTGTAATCATCTTCAGAATCGGTCTCTTCAATATCTGCTTGCTCTGCTTCAGCAGCAGGGACGTCTTCCGGTGTCATCAACCCAGATCGCTTCATTGCTTCCGAGATAGGAACAGTTTCAACAGCTTCGGTTTCGTCTCCCTCGCGATCAACTCTTGCAGTAGAGCGGACTCTGGCCATTTGATTATGATTTACTTGAAATTTTTTGAATTGGCTTTTTTGTCTTTTCCGAAGCTCTTACAATTGCGCCGAAGCAGATTTTGTATGAGCGCAATGATCAAGCTTCGGCTATGACTAAAAATTTGGCAGCAAAACAGTACAATAGCAATGAATGCTGCGGTAACTTCACACCTACCCGTCTGTTTATATAGTGCTGCAGGTGGGAAGGTGAATCGACAAGGTCTCCAACACCGAACAAACAGTCACTCGCGCTCACTGAACGGTGGGCCACATAGCTCGAGAAGGTGAATCACTGGCAAGAGTGTAATCGGTGCATGATGGGTCACGCGTCCGACGATTATTTTAATCGTTTCTCGCCAACGAGCTCAGGGAAGGTGTTTTTTGGATCTTCGGCATCCCGAAGCTTAGAAGATTTTTCACGGATCAAGCTCGTTACGAAAAACAATCTAGCGCCGCAAAGGGGCTATTGTTGGGGGTATGCTTCGTAGCCGAAGATCCTAAAGAAATAAACACCTTCGGCAGATCCTCTCCAAAACAGCGTCAAAGCTATCAACTATAAAGCTTCGGTACAGTGACATGTCTCAAGACGAAGGGGTGAACCGACTTAAAGATGAAATGACTTAAAGACCCATGATATTCTGTGTCATTATTATAGTTCATTGTAAAGGGTATAAATGTAATTATATACAGGCTGTGAACTGTGCCTATAAATAGGTGAACAGTACCCTTGTACTGTTCACGTGCTCTCCTGTAATCGCGCATTGGGCATTTGTTTTTGCTTCACGCTGGTATTTTTGCTTTCCTTCGAGCCGAAGGTACATTTGTAATTTGTTATCATTTTTACAATAGTGAAATAGAAATGAGTTAATAATAATAATCATGTGTTTAAATAATTCTACATATTTTTTACCCTTCCTCATTATTTGTTGTGTTTATGAAGGTATAACCTTCATAACCTTCGTCCGGAATCCATTATATCCTAAGGGAAATAATGCTTCGAAGGACGAAGGACTATAACATTTAACAATTTCTATGTTGCCTTGTTCTTGATTCATAGCATTTGAGAACAAGTCCCCAACACCGAAGACACACACCCTCGCTGAAACACACAATCTCTGTGTCCCCTTAGGAACGATCAAAATCTCTTTGCCGTTTTTTTTGGCTTCACCGCTTATTTTTTGGTGTAAGTTCCGCATCCCCTTAGGAATGTCTTTTGAACTTCTTCGCCTTCTATTTCGGCGGTATTTTTCGCATTGACTTTTCGCGCTTCGCCTTATATTTCGGCGGTATTTGGCTCTGCATTCCCTTTGGAACGACTTTTGAGCAGAAAACTTACACTGTGCTCCCTTAGGAACGACTTTTTGTAGCTTCGGCAAACTTACGCTGTGCTCCTTAGGAACGATTTTTTGTAGCTTCGGTGAAACTTGCACTACGGTTTTTAGCTCTGCATTCCCTTAGAAACGTCTTTTGAGCTTCGTAAGTCTGGGAAGAAGATATATTTCATTCTGACAGGAGCGAAGCTATTACAAGAAATTAAAAGTAGGTTTACATTGATTGTTCCTTATTGAAAACAAAATGACAATGAACATAAAAATGTTTCAGAGGTAGGATATCTCTCAATAGATGTGTTTTGATTCTGGCACAGTACTGTTGACTATGCGAGCTTTGGATTCCTCCCTGAATTCCTGTTGCTGTTGAGAGTGCTGGCGCCCTTCTGGCTACTGGCTTCGGGAATAGGTCGGTTGTAGTGGTGGCAGAGGCGGGAGTTGTGGCCAGGAAGCCTGTGAATGGCTAGCCGAAGTGACAGAAGCTGTAGGATGATTGTTCACATACTCTGGTATGTAAGGAGATTGACACGAAGTAGTGTGTAAGACCTGCTTCGGCTGGTTCTGTCGGGCTTCGGCTTCTGCTATTTCCTTTTGTTTATGAATGGTGACATGGCACATTCTTGTAGTATGGCCCTTGTCCTCACCACAGAATAAGCAGTAGATCTTTCTAGGCTGATCCCCAAACCTCCCTTCGAAGCCCCTGGCGCCTCTGCCCCTTGGAGTTGGTGGCCTGAAGGAGCTTTGCTGTTGCCCCGAAGATTGTGAGGTATATTGTGACCTATGAGACTGACTTCCTTTGTCATCGCTTTGAGTGGAGTTATGGATTGACCTAACGTGCCTTAGATGGATTCTTCCTCCGAAGCCCCTAGTCATTTCGGAGAATCTGTAAGCTTCCTCCCTTCTTTGGCGGAAGTCGTTGTCAGCTCGGATGTACTCATCCATCTTCTGAAGCAGCTTCTCCAGAGTTTGTGGGGGCTTCCTAGTGAAGTACTGAGCCATAGGTCCTGGCCGAAGGCCCTTAATCATGGCCTCAATGACAATCTCATTGGGCATTGTAGGCGCTTGTGCCCTTAGTCGCAAGAACCTTCATACGTATGCCTGAAGGTATTCTTCGTGGTCTTGCGTACATTGGCATAGATCCTGAGATGTGACCGGCTTTGTTTGAAAGCCTTGGAAGCTAGTAACCAACATGTCCTTAAGCTTCTGCCACGACATGATGGTCCCTGGCCGAAGAGAAGAATACCATGTTTGGGCTACATTCCGGACTGCCATGACAAAGGACTTCGCCATGACTGTAGTGTTGCCCCCATACGAAGATATAGTTGCTTCGTAGCTCATCAGAAACTGCTTTGGATCTAAGTGTCCATCATACATGGGGAGCTGAGGTGGCTTGTATGATGGGGGCCATGGGGTAGCCTGCAGTTCTGCTGCCAATGGAGAAGCATCATCAAAAGTAAAGGCATCATGATTAAAATCATCATACCATGCATCCTCATTGAATAGGCCTTCTTGACGAAGCTCCCTGTGTTGGGGCCTTCGATCTTGTTCATCTTGAACAAGATGACGCACTTCTTCAGTGGCTTCATCGATCTTCCTTTGAAGATCAGCCAATCGTGCCAACTTCTCCTTCTTCCTTTGTACTTGCTGATGGATGATCTCCATATCCCTGATCTCTTGGTCCAACTCCTCCTCCTGGAGTGTTGGACTGGTGGCTTTCCTCTTCTGGCTTCGAGCCTCTCGAAGAGAAAGAGTTTCTTGGTTTGGGTTCAGCGGTTGCAGTGCAGCGGTCCCTGGTGTTGAAGCTTTCTTCGGCGGCATGACGAAGGTCAGTGCTTGCCGAAGGTGGTCCAAAAGGGTTCATCGGAGGTGGGCGCCAATGTTGGGGACTTGTTCTCAAATGCTATGAGTTAAGAACAAGGCAACACAAAATATTAAATGTTAATATCCTTCGTCCATCGAAGCATTATTTCCCTTTCGGTATAATGATCTTCAGACGAAGGTCATGAAGGACATACCTTCATGATCGCAGTTTATGTTAATAAAAGGAGAAGCATATGAAATATAAGGGGCAACATGAACAATCATATAGCATTGTCAATTCATTCTCATTTTATTATTATGAAGAAATAAAAACAATACTGAATTGCAAATGTACCTTCGACTTGACAAAAGGTAAAAGTACAAGTGTGACGCACGGGCAAGTACAAGTCAGCGTGAACAGTACGGGGGTACTGTTCATCTATTTATAGGCACAAGATACATCCTGTGAGAAATTACAGTCATGCCCTTTACATTTACTATTGACTTATAGAAAAATCTATGAGGACTGGTTAGCCTTTTCCCCTTTAAGTCGGTTCCTTTTCCCGCGATTGAGCCGAAGCTCCCTTGCGCATAGCTTCGGAGCAACGATAACCTTCGTCACGATCATTCCCTTCTCATCGTATATGCTTTTAATCCTGAATCCAAAGGTACCTGTCTGTAAACCATGCTTGGAAGACATTGTTAAATTACGTTTTGAGGACCTTCGGAGGACGAAGGCCCCCAACAGTATACTACGATGATGAAGGTACATCTTTCACGACCTTCGTCTGAAGGTCATTATATCCTAAGGGAAATAATACTTCGAAGGACGAAGGGCATTAACCTTTAACATTTTGTGTTGCCTTGTTCTTAATTCATAGCATTTGAGAACAAGTCCCCAACAATATCCACGTTATCCATCCCCAAAATGAGGAGGGTGGTCTTGCACACTTTGCTTCCCAGCTGGATAGGTATAATGTGGTTTAATTCATTTGTTGCAATTTTGCCCCCCAGGCGTTGCTATCATGAAAGACCCTTGGGTATGATAGAAAGGCAGTTGACATTTGACACTGAACTTCTGGCTAATGAAGCTATGTGATGCACTAGAGTCAAACAGAATCAATGCAGGTTGATTAAAAACGAAAAAAGTACCAGTCGTGACGAGCGCTCCTTTAGGTAGCTCCTCTAAGGTAGTGAAGTTGAGCTTCCCTTGCCTAACTTGCACTTTTTGCTTCCTTCCTCTGTCTTGGTTTGGTGCTGGCATCTGCCTAGGCTGATTTCATGGGCAATTCTTGGCATAGTGGCCTGCATTACGACACATGAAGCATTTGTTTCCATTTCCCTGGCGGAACTGCTGTTGCTGCTGAGGTTGGTTGTTCCTTGGAGCGAGAGCGAGGAAACAGTTGGGTGCTTGTTGCTGCTGTGGCGGCCTGATGACCCATCTTCCTGCCTGCTGCTGGAATCCCCTGCTCTGATTGTTAGAGATAATCTGGAACCTCTGGGGTGGAGCTAAAGTTGTTGACATTGGTGCCTTCCTCTTCTTTTCTGCCCAGTGAGCTACAATACAGTCTTCCTGTTATATGGCAAGGTTGACTAGTTCATTGAAGCTGTCAGCACGAATAGTGTTGAGGCGCTCACGCAGCTTGGTGTTGAGTCCTCTGCGGAAACGGTCTCTCTTCTTGTCATCTGAATCTGCATGATAACCCGCATATTGACACAGGTCATTGAAGGTCTGGGCATACTGCAACACAGTGCGGGTCCCCTGAGTCAATGCCAAGAACTCATTGAGCTTGCAATCCAGAATCCCGACTAGATTATGGTATCCCCTGAAAGCAGTCTTGAACTCTTCCCATGTCACCACATGGTCAGCCATCAACATGGCGCGGAAATGGTCCCACCATGTCCTAGAAGGTCCGCGAAGCTGTTATGCGGTGAAGCGGGTCTTTGCGTCGTCAGGGCAATCTCCCGTGAGGGGTGGGAACTTGGACTCCACAACCCTTAGCCACACATCGGCGTCCAGTGGGTCCTCTGCCTTGGTGAACAAAGGTGGTTGCATGCTCAAGAACTCATGGTACGTTGCCGCGGCCGGAGGCCGTTGCTGCTGGCCTCCACCATACTGCTGAGGGTGAGGCTGGCGCTGCACTAGCTACCGTAGAATCTCATTCTACTGAGCCATTAGCTCCTGCATCGTGGGAGCTAAAAGAGGTGGCGGGGGAATATGCTCATTCTGCCCGCGACGCTGCCTAGCTGCCATCTGAAAACAGAAATTTTCGCCATTGTTACCTCGATTCACAATTCTGAGCAATATTCTTTATATCATATGGAGAAAATGACATAACATAATATTGAATCAAACGAGGATAACATGACTGCGTTCATTTCATTGCTCATAAAAATTTCCCTGGGTTACAACATTTTAGGGGGATTCACCCATAAGCCTAGTCCAAAATCTGATACCAAACTAAGCTCGCTTGGGTACATGTCCTCCTAATATGTCAAACTAACCCATCAACCCTGAGTGGTAGAGGCAACGCTGGATGCGGGTGAAGGGGGCACTCCAGAGGGAGTCGCATTTGGACCTGGAGCTGGCTCTAATTCCTCGGGATCCTCCTCTCCCTCGCTTCCTACGTCATTTGCCTCCATGTCTTGGAGGTGTGCATCTCCAGGTGGTCATTGGCTTCCTCAAGTTCCTCCTGCACATCATGGAGCTGGACCTCTAGGATATCGATGGTGTTATCCCGGATTTCCACCTACTGCTCTAGGGTTGCGATGCGCTGGCTTAACTGTTCCACCTATAGGTCTTTTTCCACCAATTCTGAAGACAAGTCAACCATGAAGTCCTCTCGAGTGTCGAGAGTGATCTTAATAGTCTAAGCAAGATCAATGTGGTGTGCCATGGCGTCTCTCTGCAGGGCCTGTAGGCGATACAGTGCTCTCATACACTGAATAGTGATCCTCCCAACTTGGTTGGGATGCATGGCCCACACGTCCTTCACATGGCTCACTCTGTTGCACCACATGGGGTCATCCCTCTTCTCGCGGGGAAGAGTCCTAGTGGGTGCATCATCTTCTCTAGGGGATGATATCTGCAGAAGGTTGTCAGGGCTTTTAGCGCTGCGGCCTCAGTGGTGTCATCCGCCCTGAACCCAACAGTCTCGGAGTCAGGGGAATGCCATCCCGGCTGCAGAAGGTGAGACTCTAGGGTCAGCCAAACCATGCAACGTGGCACCTGATGCTCCTCGTATAGCTGCACCGTATACCGAGGGGGTGTAGGGTAACCAGCGGAGCAGAGCACCTCCCACAAGATGGAGGGAAAACCCTCATGGGAAAGGTAGTCGAAACTAAAATGAGTGTCTCCTCCATTCATGGGGGTGGGTGAAGTCATCTATGAAAAGAGGGTTAGATGTAAGTGTCATGGTAGTGGTAAGGAGAAATGTGTGCCCGGTTGTTAAAAGGAGGTGGGTTAAATTAGATTTGTCTATTCCAACCCCTTTCATTATTCATTATTAACAATGCTTGTTAAGTTCATATTTAGATGCATTTTTCCTTAGTTTCTAATTTCTTCATGTTTTATAATGCATGCATGCTGGAAAGAATGTCTCCTCACCGATCAGAGGGGTGCTTCTAGGGCATCCCTACTATTCTAAGATTGGCCTATATGGCCTACTTATATAGCCACCTATTTTCCCCATTATTCTTAAGGCCTTTCGTCCTAGGTCTAGCTTCCTAGTCCTGACGATCCAACACTGGTTTCTAAGAAAATTTTACTTTTGAAAAGTTGGCATTCAAGACTTATTGATTTCTCTGTAGTGGTACTCGCTCCGATACCAGATGTGGCAGAACCGCCCAAATTATTCCAGCTTAAGTGCCCAAGTCTCACCTTAGAGGCAACGACGCACTTAAATCGGAATAAACCGTCAATTCCACGGATCTAGTCCGATAAAGCAACTTACCAAGGATCGAATACCACTAGCTCACACGAAGGTGAGGCACAGAGAGAATACAATAAACATGAAACCATAAATTAAGGTACTGGAGTTATTACATAGATCAGAGTTTTAATAATAGATAACAAGTTCGAAATTAAATGCAATGGATAATCGATACATCGATATTGAGGAATAGGGCAAGTCCTAGCCCACTACTCCTCCTGGTCCTCTCCTATCGAGGCAGCATCCCACTCGACCATCCAACCCGGTGGCAGGGTGGAAGGCCAAGTCACACCGTCAATCATATCCTATAGCGTACGTGAAAAAAATATGCCACAAGCAAGGTTGAGTATACTAATACTCAGCTAGACTTACCTGGTGTGAGGAGTCTACTCCTCTACCTCTAGACCATGCAGCTGTTTGGCTGAGGGGTTTGGTTTGCCAAAAGCACTAGCTGAGTCTAAATCAAGTTTTAGCTTTTCTAGTTCTAACATATTTAATTAAGCTAGGTTGCTTCTTTCTAAGCAGACATGGTAACAATCATTTAGTACAATCAACATGTTATCTCAAGTAGAACCTCATTTCACTTTTTACTCAATGCAATACAAGGGGTCAAGCAGTCTCATTAGCTGCGAGAAGCAGACGATTCGAATCGAGTTTTAACCTTGCAAGGTAAACCTAAACACACGACATGTAGGGGCACTCCGTCCCCACACACATCAACAGTCCCCATCGATCCCCCGTTCATGGCTAGAGCTCACCGCCTTGGCATGCAATGCCCCACTGACCCCGGCTGCCGTCGTGCAGTGGCTGCACTTGCACCCACCATAGCTAGCATGCGAGACCCGGTCTCAGGACAAGTGAGGGATAAAGTCCGTGCCCGGCTTCACTCAGGTACTAGGCTTATCGGTTATCATATTTCCCGATATGTGTTTAGTACTTTCAAACGCTTGACTCAGGTATCCACACATTAATCCTTAATTCCATTTCCGTCTCATAGACAAGGCATCCACCCTGGATCCAAGTCCATAGACCATCATAGATCCTGTTATCAAGATGAATACAATCAATTCCTGACCTCGCGCGAGTGCTAGAAAAATCACTCGACTTCTACCGAGATCCCTAATTAGCAAAGCAACTACTCGACCTAGCATACTAGTATCCATCTCAAAAAGGAATCCTGAATTCATGCAACTAAGGATTTCAAGCAATTCCTACACTTAAGTGCACATTACAACCCTACAAACATTAATTGTAGTAAAGTAGCATATATAAACGGTTATGCATAAAATCGGGGTTGGCCTTCAAAAGCTGAGGCTACGGGGAGATCCTCGGTGGCAGGCTCAGGAGCTAGCTCCTGGACTTCCTCTTGAGCAACTCCTTGCTCGGGGATGAGCACGTACTCTCCATCGACGAGGTTGCAATCTAAATGAATGCAATGAATAAGGTGAAGTACTCAAGTTAGCAAGACAGGTCTTGGTTCCACTATTTAAGATTTTAGGGGTATTCTTAGTAATTAGAAGTAGCTGTGGCCAGTCTAGGAAGTTGGATTAAGGTTGTACTCAACAATCCTTCAATGTAGTAATGAGGATTAAATGAGGTTCTTGGCTGAAGTTATTTATGACTTAATTTAGTACTTCATTAATCCCTTCTTCCATTTTCTTACTTGGGCTTTTAGAGTGGCTTTGAACTACAACACTGATTTAGAAATTTACAAAAATTCTGTAAACTTTACAGTGGATTCTCACAGGTTTGTATAACTCAGTCTAAAAATTGAGGCTTAAAATGAGAATGGTTTTCTCTACACAAAAATATTAAAATTTAGGGCAGAGGGGGTGCTTTGAACTACAACTCTCTTCTAGAAGTGGGTTTTATCTTAAGGGTTATTTTTGCTGGTATCTAGGTATAATATTATGACCTTATGCCAAAGTTTAGCCAAATATACCTACTGGTTATTTTATGGGAATTTTCCAAAGCTTTAGGGCTTAGTGGTACTTTCTACTACTACTATATTTGAAAAATGTCAAACAACAGATTTCTCAATTTTCCTATCTTCTTCTTTGAGCAAGAGCAGTCATTCTTTCAGTTGGTTAAATTTGCTCTTGGGGAAAAGGTTGTAAAATTTCTTGGAATATATGGCCTTTTTCATGGGGTAGGGGGTGAGGTGTATTTCATCAAAATTTTACCTTAGCCTTATATTTTTCTCTGGTAGTTTACATCATAAGTACTTGGGTAAAAATTGGTTTGCTCACTATTTCACATTTTTAGTCTTTCTTTTGGTTTATTTGAAGTATTTGTCAAACCTAAGTTCTATTTTTTGAACTCACTTACTGTGATGGTTTGGGGTGTTTACCATTTTTGCAGTGGTATATTAGTGGTCAGGGATCTACTGAATTTTTCTTGCCATTATTGCATGTGCCCATATATTTTTAATCATGGCCTTTGTTGACTTCTTAATGCCTAAATAAAGTTATAACCTTAGATTAGCACTAGACCAAGGTTCCATACATTTTTCCTATTATCTATATCACTTAGGCATACTAGGAAAAATATGGTCACTATTTGGTTTCTATTTGCTATCCTCTTTTTCATTTTTCTAAAGTGTGGGCAGAATTTAATGGATATTTCTGGCTTATTCTTGTATATTGTGGTGTTCATTATTTTTAAACAGTGTATATACTAGGTGAGTGTATCCACAATTTTTCTCAAGTCCAGTATAGAAGTATTTCTATTTTTCTCTGTATTATTAAGGTTTGGGTAGTTTTCTAGTTTAATCCAAAACTCTAAAAATTAGTATAGAAAACATGGGGTTCAATATTTTTGTTTGACAACTCATATTTTACAGAATCTAGCAAAATTTGTTTGACCAAATTTGGATGAATATTTTTCAAGTTATACATTTATCAAGTTTACAGTAGATTTAAATAACTTAATATTCAAAAAGGGAAAGGGAAATACATCTTGCACTCGGGTCCCTGGTGTATTTTTCCTTTTTCCTTACAAACTAGTCCTCAGTTTACTATTCAATCGAGTCACTAACAATGCAGAAAGCCCCTAGGGTTAGCCTAAATCTATCCCGTGGTCCCTAGGTGGTCAGAACAGTGACCGGGGCAAAGATTACGGCGGCGAGACTTACTGGCGGTGATTTAGCTCTAGTGAAGTGGTCGACGACGTCGGGGAGGTCGCGACGGTAACGTCGGTGTGTGGGTCTGTGTCGGAGATGGCCGGAGTTGGTCGGTCCTCGCGCGCAAGCGAGGGAGCTCGTCGGTGGCGAGTGATTCGGCCTAACCATGGCGGTATAGCTTAATCCAGCGAGTTGGGGAGCTTCTGTGACACCCCAGTGTCACCTAGGGTTTCTCTCAAGTGCTAACCCAAGAACCATCACCTTATGTGAACCAAAATTGAGCATGAACATCAAATTGACTTAAGAATAAAGGATCCACTAAGCTTATACTTAAAAGTATCATGTTCAAAACAAATGGGTTTTTCAAAAAGGCAAAATGTGCAACCCCAATAAAAACCCTAATTGAGCCCTATAAACAAAATTCAAGAAAATGGGGAAAAGGGTGTGAAAAATTTAAAATCATGGCTTGGGACAATAATAAACATTAAAGTATACTAAATAAGCAACAACAAAGATTAAGGAAGCTTGGCCAAAACAATTTAAATAAAACTCTAAACAAGCTTCTCAAGTGGGATTTCAATAGGGAATTCTGAAATTCAGAATTCTGAATTTCAGACCTTAAGCCAAAGATCAAGCGTGTTCACCTTGATCCCTAACTCAAATCCTAATGGCCCCATTGACAAAAACGTGCCTAACTAACCTCTCTGTCTTATGCCAGAAGATGGCATCGGGACGCGTGCCTTGGACACGTCAAACCAGAGATCTTCTCCCTGTGTGCGGCAGTGAGACAAACAAGATTTCTCCCCTCTCTATCTCCTAAACCAGTCAGCCAAACCTGCTAGCCTCCACACACAAACGACAAAGGAACCTAAGAGGAAGAGATCTCTCAATGGGATCATGGCCATACTCTCAAAGATTTGGGGCCAATCCGCGCTTGAACTCGACCTCTCTCTGCGCTGCCTCGTGCTCGACGCTATGCCAGACGCCAGAGCGCACACTGGCGTTCACCGCGCATGCCCCGAGCGCTTGTCAGAGCCCCGCCCTCGACCGTGCTCGCCCGCGCCTATAAAGCCTCCCCGGGCGCGCCTCACTTCACCCCGCGCTCACCATCGCCGGCCAGACACCCCTCCTTAGCTCCGGCGAGCTCCTTTCCGCCTGCCATTGCCGCCAGAGCTTCGGCCACCATGGCCAGCGCCCTCCAGTCACCCCCAAATCGCGTCAGCGCTTCGGTTAGCTCCGCCATTGGCCCGTGAAGCTTTCCAAGCCCTCGGGTCTGGCAGAACTTCACCAGAAGGCAAAGATCGACCTCACCGGACTTCGGCGCCCGCCTGCGCGCGTAGACTGGGCACTCCGGTGAGCCATTCTTCAATTCCTCGTGCACACACCTTCCTTGATCCCTGGTAAAGCTCTCTGACCCGTTTGATTGGTCAATTGTGCCCTGGATAGGCCGGACTCCTCGCCGCCGACGAGCTCCCCTGCCTGCGCACGCGGACCGGCCAACTCCGACCATCCTCGACGGTGACCCGCACATCGCCGTGACCCTCAGGACCTCCCCTACACCCTCGGCCACCTCACTGGAGCAATCTCGCCGCCGGTAAGCCCCTCCGCCCTTTCTTCCGCCGCGGGTACTGTTTAAATTGGGGAAAGGACCTCGGGTTAGGATTAGAAGAATCCAGGGGGTTTTCTGAGATGTCAGTGACTCAATTGAATAGTAGCCTAAGGACTAGTCTGTAAGGAAAACTTAAAACACCCACCAGGGACCCCATTGCAAAGTAGTTTTCCATTTAACCAATTCTGTTTAATCTTTTTAATAAATAGAGAACTTAGAAAATTCATAACTTGATGAATACTTAACCAAAAGTTGTCAAACCAATTTTGCTAAATTCTAAATATTATGAACTATCAATTAAAAATACTGAACCCTATGCTTTCTGTTCTAATTTTTAGAGTTTAAAATTAAATACAGAAACTGACCAAACCTTGTTTAATTAAGGAAAATTAGTTATGCTCCTGTGCTGAACCTAAGAAAATTTGTAAATGTTCAAACCCCATTTAAACACTGTTTAAAAATAATGAGAACCCCAGTATTGAAAAATTTAGTGTGGATATCTATTAAAAGCCATTTCTGCCCAAACCTTAGGAAAATCAGAAAGGCCTTAGAAATTAATGACCAGTGAATGAAATTATTTTTTCCTAGTTTACTTAAGTAACAAAGAACCTAGGAAAAATAAAGGAACCTCTAGTCCAGATCAGATTCAAAGTGAAATGTTTTATTTAGCATTATTCCAACTAGAAATCAATTATTAAAATTACAAAACCAGACCCAAAATTGATAATAAAAATCCAGTGGACTTGTAACCACCAAAACCCCACTGCAAAAATAATGGACATCCAAGCCCATTATTTTAAGTAGGGTAAATAAATATAACATGATAATGAGTTGTATTCCAAATAAATCATGAATAACCCATAATAATGCAATAATGGGCAAATAAAATTTTGCTAGATCAATAATGAGATAGACCACCAGAGAAAAATATAAACCCATTGGAAAGATGCAAAATAATACCTATTGCCAATAATTTATAAGAAAAGGCCATTTAATCCAATTAATGCATACCACCCCTTCCCTTAAGCAAAAAGATGCCAAACTTCAGAATGATTTTTCTTGCGCAAAATATAAGCTAATAAAAATCAGAAATTTGTTGTTTGATGTTTTTCAAATATAGTGGTAGTAGAAAGCACCCCTTTGGCTAGAAACTTTAGAGAATCCTAGTAAAATAACTAATGAGTATTAATGGCTAGAAATTTGTACCAAGTCATGTTATAGCATCTAAATGCCAGCAAAAATAAGTCCTAGAGAATTACCTACTATTAAATGATAGTTGTCCAGAGAAAACAATTCACTTTTTGAACCTCAAATTTTGAGACAAAGAATTATACACCAGTAATAAGCCACTATAATTTTTACAGAATTTTTGGAAATTTATTAAGGCAACTTGTAGTTTAAACCCACTCCAAAAACTTAAAGAGAATAAAGAAAAAGAAAGGAGAAATAAACCTCACTCCAATAAGTCTAACTTCAATTCTTGGCAATTCTCACTAAGGCTTTAAAAAGAATTCAGTGGAACCCCAAAAATAAACCTACCACTTAACTTAGCTAAGGTTGATCCAATTTACCAAGTATACCACCCAAAAGTCTCGTATAAGTAAGGTTTAGCTCTATCTAACTCAAGTAGATCATACACCATCAAAAGTTGAAATTACTAAAGCACATATCACATCATGCATATATCTTACGCATTGCATTCATTAGATTGTAATCTCGCTGACGGAGAGTACGTGCTCATCCCCGAGCAAGGAACTGTCCAAGAGGAGGACCAGGAGCAAGCTCC
Organism: Zea mays; assembly: GCF_902167145.1. NCBI lineage: Eukaryota > Viridiplantae > Streptophyta > Magnoliopsida > Poales > Poaceae > Zea > Zea mays. The sequence goes on from NC_050096.1 coordinate 117,569,500, forward strand.
CGAGGCTGCTATCGAGGATCTCCCCACAGCCCCAGCTATTGAAGGCAAGCCCCGGTTTATATGCATAACCGTATTATTATATGCTACTTTACTACACTTAATGCTTGTTGGATTGTAATGTGCACTTAAGTGTAGGAGTTGCTTGAAACCTCTAGTTGCATGAACTTAGGATTCCTTTTTGAGATGAATACTAGTATGCTAGGTCGAGTAGCTGCTTGCTAATCAGGATCTCGGTAGAAGTCGAGTGATTTTTCTAGCACTCGCGCGAGGTCAGGAATTGATTGTATTCATCTTGATAACGGGATCTATGTTAGTCTATGGACTTGGATCCAGGGAGGATGCCTTGACCATGAGACGGGAAAAAGGAAATAAGGATTAATGTGTGGATACCTGAGTCAAGCTTTTGAACGTACTAAGCACATGATGGGAAAAATGGTAACCGGTAAACCTAGTACCTGAGTGAAGTCGGGCATGGACTTTATCCCTCAAGCGACCTGAGACTGGGTCTCCCATGCTAGCTATGGTGGGTACAAGTGCGGTCACTGCACGGCGGCAGCCGGGGTCAGTGGAGCATTGTATGCCAAGGCGGTGAGGCCTGGACGCGAACGGGGAATCGATGGGGACGGTTGACATGTGTGGGGTCGGAGTACCCTGACATGTCGTGTGTTTAGGTTTACCTTGCAAGGATAAAACTCGATTCGAATCGTCTGCTTCTCGCAGCTAATGAGACTACTTGACCCCTTGTACTACATCGAGTAAGAAGTGAAACGAGGTTACATGAGACAATTTGTTGATTGAACTAAATGCTTGTTACCATGTATGCTTAGAAGGAGCAAACCTAGCTAAGATAATGATGCTAGAATTTGAAAAGCTAAAAATTGATTTTAGAAATAGCTAGTGCTTTTGGCAAACCAAACCCCTCAGCCAAACAGCTGCATAGTCTAGAGGTAGAGGAGTAGATTCCTCACACCGGGTAAGTCTAGCTGAGTATTAGTATACTCAGCCTTGCTTGTGGCATAATTTTTGCAGGTGCGATTCAGGATATGGTTGATGGTGTGACTTGGCCTACCACCCTGCCACCGGGTTGGACGGTCGAGTGGGATGCTGCTCCGGCAGGAGAGGAGCACGAGGAGTAGTGGGCTAGGCCATGCCCATTTCCTCGATACTGACGACATCGATTATCCGCTGCATTTTATTTTGTGAACTCTTATTTGCTACTCGAAAACTCTGATCTATGTAATAATTCAGCACTTAATTTGAGGTTTCCTGTTTTATTGTATTTCTTCTGTGACTCACCTTCGAGTGAGATTGTGGAATTTGATCCTAGTTAAGTGGCTCTATCAGACTAGATCTAAGGGACTGACGGGTTATTCCGATTTAAGTGTGTTACAGCCCCTGAGGCGTGACTTAGGCACTTAAGCTGGAATAATTCGGGTGGTTCTGCCACAACTTCACGGGAAGTCAGGGAGGTTGTAGGTGCAAGGAATTGGTAAATGGCTCACCTGGTAGCCCGGTCTACGCTCGGTGGCGGGCGACCAAAGTCCAGCGATGTCGTGCTTGCTGCTCCGGTGGGGCAGGGTCTCGGCTCAAGCTTGGAAAAGCCTCACGGCCTCTCAAGGAAGCTTTCCAAGGGCTCGGGCGAGGCTGGGGGTCGATGGAAGAGGCTTGCTTCGGCGGCCGTGCTCGGGTAGTGGTGGCGAGCGGTGGCGCTTGCCTTTCGCGGCAAACTCCGGTGACCACTGGCTCGGGCGGGGGTTAGGGTGCACGAGTGAAGACGGCTAAGGCCTTGGGGCACTTATAGGTGGGGGCGAGGCGCAGGCGCGCGGGGGAGCGTGCGGCCGCGGCCAGTCCGCGCTCGGCCGGCCTGACAAGGCACCGAGCATGTGGCTCTTTGCTTCTGCCCGCGTTCAAGCGTCCATAGGCTGCATATCTCTGCATATTTGGGAAAGGTCACTATACAAGATATGATCTCCCGATGTTGCTTTGTTCTTTTCGTGTGGAAGTCAAGAGGTTTCTTGCCGTGTACAGTGAGTTGTCGTGTCGCCAAGTCTGGAGTGTCTCGTTGCCGCGTCCTGAGGTAAATCCATGCCAAGATCGTGTCAACGGCTGAGATTTGTTTTCAAACTTTGCCCGGGCATGTTCAAGGTAATTTGACGCCACTTTTATATTTGGGCCATGTGGATTTGAGTTTTGGAATTTAGAGAACACGGTCGATCTTTATAAAGAGGTCAAAATTCAGATTTCTGAATTTTCTGAATTTCCTATTGAGTCTTCACTTAAGGGGCTGTTTTGGAAATTTTGCAAAACCCTTTTGATTAAACTTCCTTACTATATTTTGTAGCTTATTTAGTGTACTACAACTTTGTTAATTGGTCCACATTATGATTTTATGTTTTTCATAGTCTTTTCACTAAATTCCCTTTTTTGTTCAAATGACTTAATTAGGGTTGTAGTAGGGTTTTGAATATTTTTCTCCCTTGAGGTGCATGATTTGTTTATGGTATGTTTCTTGAGATGAAAAATACATGTTTAAGTCTTTTGGTTTTCAATTTGGTGCCTTTTGCTCAATTATATGTACATGTGATAATGTTTACAAAAGTGGGTGTGGAGGGAAAAAGAATCCTAGGTAACACTTGGGGTGTTACAGCAATCCCTTTATTCCCGCTTTCCTTTTTATCTGAGAAGTTATGTTTGAGAGTGAGTGAAGATGATCGATTATTCAGTGCTATGAAATTTCCATATATCTTTTCTTATGCTAAAAGACAGAGTCAGATCTGATGTGTGTGCGCTTTCTATAGATGTCTGAGAACAGGCACAGAAGTGGAAGGCGTGCTCAGCAAGAGCAGCAGGCACCCTAGGAGGAGCCAGTTCAGTAGCAGTTGCCACCCCCACCCCTGATTACCATTGAGTAGATGTTCCTGATGCAAACTCAAGCAGTCCAAGCGATTGGTCAAACTTTAGCAGCAATGCAGCAGGTGTAGCAGCAGCAACACCCACCTCAACCTCAGGTGCAAGTTCAGATGCCACAGGTGCACAGAGATAAGTGGGCAGAATTCATGAGGGGTCATCCCCTGTCTTTTCCCATTCTGTTGATCCCATGGACGCCAAAGATTGGTTGCGTACCGTGGAGCGTGAGTTGCACACTGCTTAGTGCAACGATCGAGAGAAGGTTCTGTATGGTCCCCGTCAGCTAAGGGGAGCAGCACAATCCTGGTGGGATTCTTACCTCACCACACATGCCGACCCTGAAGCCATCACCTAGGAGGAGTTCAGGGACAACTTCCGTCGTTACCATGTGCCGGAAGGACTGATGATAGTAAGGAAGGCGGAGTTTCTAGCTTTGAAGTAAGGCCCCCTGTCTATCAGTGAGTACAGGGACAAGTTTCTACAGCTGTCACGTTATGCGCCAGAAGATGTTAATACATATGCTAAGAGGCAATACCGCTTTCTGAGAGGTTTAGTTGACCCCCTTCACTACCAGCTGATGAACCACACTTTCCCTACCTTCTAGCATTTGCTCGACAGAGCCATAATGACTGAAAGGAAGCGTCGGGAGATGGAGGACAAGAAACACAATATTGGTGGATCTCAGACCGGGAGTAGCAGCCATCCCCGCTACTCAGGCAACCCACCTCAGTAATTCAAGCAAGGTCACTGGCATCAGCGTCAGCACCAGCAGCAATATGAGAGGCAGTTTCCTCAGCAGCAGTAGCAGTACCGTCAGAACAACCATCAGGGAGGAAATCAGTACCAGCGTCAGAACAACCAGGCACCTCGTCTTCATGCCCTAACAACCAACCAGAACAACCAAGCAGCTCCAGCGCAAGTAGGAGGTCGTGCATGCTTCCATTGTGGGGAACAAGACCACTGGCGAAGCATTGCCCAAAGAAGGCCACTCAGCAGTCACCAGCTTTCAACACCTCAGCAAGACAAGGAGCACCACAACAAGCACCAGGAGGCCATGGTCAGGCCAACAACCGTGGAAAGGTGAACCATTTGGAGGCCGAAGCAATCTAGGATGCTCAGGACATGGCAGTATGTATGTTTCCAGTCGAATCCCATCCAGCAAAAGTATTGTTTGATACTGGTGCCACGCATTCTTTTGTTTCTACATCTTGGGTAGAAGCACACAACATTCTCGTAGAACCAATGCTTCCACCTTTAAGAGTTAATTCAGTTAGGGAAAAGTTCAGTCTGATAAGATGTGTCCGAATCTAAGGATTGAAATAAGGGGGATAGACTTCCCCGCTAACCTAGTAGTGATGGGTACTCAAGGTTTAGATGTCATCCTAGGGATGAATTGGCTGTACCAAAACCAAGCCACTATCAGTTGTGAAAAGAGGACAGTCAAGTTAGTGTCCCCATCCGGAAAGGAAGTAGTAACTGAGTTGTATATGCCTGAACTAGAAGAAGGAGTCTGTCACTATTTGTCGATAGATGACAAGGAGGCCAACCTGATTGAGGATATTAGAATTGTGTCGGAGTTCCCCAACATGTTCCCTGAGGAGTTACCAGGCTTGCCACCCGAGCGTAAAGTTGAGTTTGCCATAGAGCTTATCCTAGGCACCGCCCCTATTTCCAAGAGAGCCTATCGAGTGTCCGGACCAGAATTGATGGAACTCAAGAAGCAGATTGATGAATTATTAGAGAAAGGTTACATCAAACCATGTACCTTGCCTTGGGTAGCCCCAGTGTTATTTGTGGAGAAGAAGGATGGTACAAAGAGGATGCGCATTGATTACAGATCCTTGAATGAAGTCACCATCAAGAACAAGTACACCATGCCCTGAATTGAAGATCTATTCTATCAGTTGAGAGGAGCCAGTGTGTTCTCGAAGATAGATCTGAAGTCAGGTTACCATCAGCTCAGGATCCGACCCTCGGACATACCGAAGACAACATTTATCACAAAGTATGGACTTATGAGTTCACTATCATGTCATTTGGTTTGACGAGTGCGCCAGCTTATTTCATGTTCATGGACTATCTTGACAAGTTCGTACTGGTGTTCATTGATGATATCCTCATATTCCCAGAATGAGCAAGAGCATGAAGAGCACTTAAGGAAAGTACTACAGAGGCTACGAGATTGTCAACTGTATGCCAAGCTTAGCAAGTGTGAGTTCTAGATTAGCGAAGTTCTCTTCTTGGGTCATATTATAAACCGAGATGGATTAGTCGTGGATCCAAAGAAAGTAGCAGTGGTTCTAGACTGGAAAGCACCAAAAGATGTCTGAGGAATCAAGAGTTTCATTGGAATGGTCGGTTACTATCAGCGTTTCATTGAGGGTTTCTCCAAGATTGCCAGGCCAATGAAGGCCTTGCTGGCAAAGAATGTTGAGTTCAAGTGGGCCCCAATGTGCTAAGAATCGTTTGAGACGTTGAACAAGAAATTGACAATAGCGCTGGTATTGATTCTGCCAGATGTTCACAATCCTAGGGTTTAGGGTTTCTCCAAGATTGTGATGCTTCGTACACCGGACTGGGATGCGTGTTAATGCAGGAAGGAGAGTAGTGGCATACTCGTCCCGCCAGCTGAAGATTCATGAGAAGAATTACCCCACTCATGATCTAGAGTTAGCAGAAGTGGTTCATGCACTGAAGACCTGGAGGCACTATTTGTATGGGCAGAAGTGTGATATCTACATGGACCATGAGAGTCTCAAGTACATATTCACTCAGTCAGAGCTAAACATGAGGCAGTGAAGATGGCTGGAGTTAATCAAAAACTATGAGCTGGAGATACATTATCACCCAGACAAAGCAAACGTGGTTGCAGATGCTTTGAGCAGAAAGGGTCAATTCAATATGTTGGCCGCTCACCTGATGTCGTACGAGCTAGAAAAGGAATTCGGCAGGCTAAGCCTTGGATTTCTAAACAACACTCAAGGAGTGACAGTCGAGTTGGAACCCACTCTGGAGCAAGATATCAGGAAGGGCCAGAAAGACGATGAGAAGATCAACGAAATACGATAGCCTTTCATAGATGGGAAAGGTCCAGATTTTCGTGAAGATGCAGAAGGAGTGGTATGGTTGAAGGATAGACTGTGTGTTCCCAACATCAAATCGATTCGGGGACTTATTCTTAAGGAAGCTCATGAGACAGTGTATTTTATACACCATGGTAGCGAGAAGATGTACCAAGACCTGAAGAAAATATTCTGGTGGTACGGTATGAAGAGGGAGATAGCAGAGTATGTTGCCAGATGCGACAGTTGTCAGAGAATCAAGGCAGAACATCAGAGGCCCGCAGGTTTGTTGCAGCCGTTGCAGATTCCTCAGTGGAAATGGGATGAGATTGGGATGGACTTTATAGTTGGTCTGCCCCGCACTCGTGCTGGTCATGACTCCATCTAGGTAGTAGTGGACCATTTAACAAAGGCGGCTCATTTCATACCAGTCAAGACCACCTATAATAGTGCAGTGTTGGCAGAATTATATATGTCTCAAATTGTATGCTTGCATGGCGTTCCAAAGAAGATAGTATCAAACAGAGCCACCCAGTTCACTTCTCACTTTTGGCAGCAGCTACATGAAGCTTTGGGCACACACTTAAAGTCCAGTTCAGCTTATCACCCACAGACAGATGGTCAAACAGAGGCAACCAACCAGATTCTTGAAGATATGTTGAGAGCCTGTGCATTGCAAGACAAGTTAGGTTGGGACAAGAGGCTGCCGTATGCAGAATTCTCCTACAACAACAGTTATCAGACCAGTTTGAAGATGTCACCATTCCAAGCACTTTATGGGAGGAATTGCAGAACTCTGTTGCATTAGGACCAACCCGGCGAAAGGCATGTGTTCGGTCCAGATATTTTGCTTGAAGACGAAGAGAACATCAGAATGGTTCAAGAGAATCTGAAGACAACACAGTCCATGCAGTGAAGTTATGCTGACACCCGAAGAAGAGAACTGAGTTTTGAAGTGGGAGATTATGTCTACCTGAAGGTGTCACCCATTAAAGGAATCAAAAGATTCGGAGTCAAAGGCAAGCTAGCACCTCAATACATTGAACCATACCAGATTCAAGCAAGACGTGGAGAAGTGGCATATCATCTTAGCTTACTAGAAAGTTTGTCAGTCGTGCATGACATGTTCCATGTGTCTTAGCTGAAGAAATGCTTGTGAGTACCAGAAGAGCAGTTGCCAACCAAGGACCTTGAAGTTCAAGAAGATCTGACTTACATTGAGAAGCCAACTCAGATTCTAGAGATAACAGACAGAGTCACTCGGAGAAGCACCATCAGGATGTGCAAAGTCAAATGGGCCCATCACTCAGAGGAAGAAGCAACTTGGGAAAGAGAAGATGCTCTGAAAGCCAAGTACCCTGAACTCTTTGCTATCCAACCCTGAATCTCAAGGGCGGGATTCTTTTTAATGGGGATAGGTTTGTAACACCCTGAATTTGGGGGTATAAAATTTCTTTCTAAATATCTACCAAATTTAGGTGTCACTATTGTCTCTCTCTCTCTCTTTTTCTTTTGGTTAGAATTAAGTTAATTAGGAGATGGATTAATTATTTATTTTGTCAAAACAATGTGAGTCATGAAATGTTGCATCATGCTAAGCTTAAAATATTCTTTGAATTGTTGCACATGTTTGAATTGGTTTGAATTTGAATTGAAAACCCTACAGAAAACAAAAAGAAAAGCATTTAGAAAATCCCTGGAAAAGAAAAGGCCATTTCGGCCCAAGTCAGCCCAGCCAACCCAGCCCACGTGCGCGCTCCCGCACACGCCCTCCCTAACATGCGGTTCCCGCCTGTCGGCGCCCTCTCGCGCCTGCTCACTCTTCCCCCTCTCCCTCTCGCTGCCCAGTGGGGCCGACTTGTCAGCGCCAAACCATCCACGCTCCTGGCCGCTCTCGCTCGCTGCTCGGTGGGACCTCCCTGTCAGCATTTGACCGCTCGTTTGTCATTCACTCTCGCTGGTCCACGGACCTTGCCTATAAGCCACTCCCCTCTTCCCTAACCTCCCGCCCATGCTCTCCACAACGCGCCCAAGACCGCGCGTTTTTCGGCCACGACCCCCGCGCCCGAGCTCTTTTCTGTAGCCCATGCCCACTCACTCACTCCCCTCGCTCAGTTGCTCCCTCAGCCGAGCACCCTCGCCCTCTCTCTCGCTCTGCGCGCGCCCGTGGAACTCCGCCAAAGGATCACCGTTGTTCTGTGGCCGTTGTCACGCGCCCGTCACGTCTGTTGCCTCGGTGAGCTTTGTCCCTTCGCCGGCAACGTGGGACACCTCCCGGTTGGCCCCCAACCTCTCTAATTTGCCCGGTCCGTGCTCATCGGCGTCGACGCCATGCAGCCAAAGCCCGCCGCCGTTGACCCGAGCCATCCCTACGTCCCCGCTGATGCCTCGGTGCTCTAGAGTTTCCTCTTGAGGTGAGCAACCTCCCTGTGCCCCTATTTCTCCTTTTGTCACCTTGGTTTTCACGTGATTGCTCGTCAGAGCAAATCCGCGCCGCCATTGGGCCGCTCCACCGCGTTTTGCGCCCTCAGGTGCCCCTGCGCCGGTGTTGTGCCCATGGTTGAGTCCGTCGTGTCGCCCTGAGTGCGCCCGAGTCCTTCCCCAAGCCCCTAGAGCCTTGTCGTGGTCGTGCCCTCGCCTCCGGTGAGACCTCGCCGTGGGGACGAGCGGCGCCGCCGCACTTAAGACCGGTCGCCCTGAGCTTGCTGGCCGCTGGATCTCGGACGTCCATCCGAGATCTGGCGGTCTAGGTTTAATTAGGACTGATCTAATCTCAGTCGCCCATGGTAGATATGGCCGCTTAGATCTCCCCCTCACCCGCGCCCCTACCGTTGGGACCGGTCCGTCAGTCCTACCTCAGGTCATTGACGCCCCGAGCCCACCTGTTGGCGCTCATCGTGCGTCCCTGCGCTCGTCTGCGAGATCTAATTTGGGCCGTTGATCGGAGATCAAATGGTCAATATAGACCCATACCCCTTTGCTTGGTAAAGTTGCTAAAGTGTCACACCCGGTTCTGGGGGCAAAACCGAATGCATAGCAGATGTGGGCCAGGATCCATTTTCCACACATATGTTGACATCACAAGTGTAATATATCAAAAGACAATGCAATAAAGGCGTAAAAGAGAGTAGAGTAACTTTATTACATCATCCAGAACATTGTATCTTAACAAGTATCATAATCAAAGTACGACAGAATTAAACATGGACACTCTTCCACAGGAAGGTGACTGGCGCATCGTTAGACTCAAAACTCATCAACGTCATCTGTGAAGTCTTCGTCATCACCCTCTGATCAAAATATTAGCAAGGGTGAGCTCACTTGTGGTCGGGGCTCAGCAAGTGGAGGAAATAATGCAAGTTAACAAGGTAGGTTATGGATAAGCGGTAAGCATTTTAGTTGTTCAATAGTTTATTAGCAACACATGTCTTACTAATAAGTGTGTATCCCAAATATCCCAACTAATCAAAGGCATAAGATTATATCAAAAACACTTAAGTGAAATCACTTAGGCAAACCACTGGTAGATCATCAGATCACGATTTATTTTCTATCTTTATGTTCAATTATCATGTGAGGGTCCAGGTTGCTCTTAACCGTGAGCATGGCTGACATATCAGTTTTACACTCTACAGAGGTGGTACAACTTTACCCACAAGTCGTGTATCCCATCTAGCCTGGGTTGATCGAACCCATAAACACTGCCGAGGCGAATGGCTAGGGATCCACTATGAGGCTTTCACAAAATATCCTTAATACAAAGCCACCCGCTAAGGTTTCCATGTCAGTATTGATGGCCCTCTGGGTCAGGTAACTTGGCCAAGACTACCACCCCATGTTAACATGAGCCGCCACCAAACCACTGCTGCCCCCTCTTGCCCATCTTTCAGGTAGGGTTGCTAAGCACTAAGTCTATAGAGCTAATTACCAAAGCCAGAGCCATTATAGCACTCGTGGTTACACTGTTATCCTGGGTGGTCCCTCCATGTTCCATTTAACACAAAAAGTTCTTGTTTAACCATCGGCTTAACATCATAATAAAACTTCATTTCCGGAACATGGTATCATTAAAAGAGTGACATCATATTTATCAAGTTGAGCAATAGCAAAAATTGCTAAGCATAGCATTTATCCCAGGGTAATTCAAGGAATAGGGTTGGTAATTTTAGGAAATCCTTATTTAGGAAAATCCCATCAATTTATGCAATATATATATCCAAAAGTAAACATTATTGTATGCATTATTTCAGTACAAATAGAAATACAGAGGGAGAATCTACTTGCCTTGACGAAAGTGTCTTGTGGGTCATCCTCGAACGAGTTTGGTTCGTCTACCTCACAGTCAACTTCTAGCATCGATTTGCGTATCGTACATACAAAAGAATACGTACGCCAAATAAATAAACATACACCATTACATGGGTAATCATTCACCATCACATATACATTCATATATCACACCACTATACGCATAAGTATGTCTAGAGCATAAATATTTTATTAATCCGTTATATCTTCCATTTTGATTTATCATTGGTGAAAATATGAGTAGGTGACTATAACGTTGATTTATCTAGTATAATGTAGATAAAATGTCTTAACAAACTTTACGTTTCTTTATTACTTAATAATAGTCCTTTGGGTTTTATCCTTTCCTTTCTAAATAGAAATTATACGTATAGCTAAAATTGTTTATTTCTAAATCACCTAACATTACTATTCTAAGAATTAATGTACATTACTAATTTTGGACTTTAGTAACATAATCATGGTGATTTTGATATAAATAAATATTTTACTAATTCTAAGTGATTAAGTGATATACATACGAACACATTTATCATGACTAGTAATAATCTAGGTTTTAACATGACCAAGAAAATGGGACCTAGTACTTATTTTAATTTCTGATATCATTAAAAACTATACTTAAACAATCGCTAACCTAATATTATTTTATATGCTAAAAATGAGCAGTTAATCAAAAAGGATTCCAGTAATTAATCACAAAATTATAGAATCGTGACATAACTTATTTATTTTTGAAATACAAAAATAATGTATATCCAAAATATTTCTGTAGGGCTGATCTATAATTAAATGTATACACCAGGGATCTCTTTTTAATAGTTTCTGAACAGTATATCTTGGAATTAGTTTTATTCAAGCGCAGGGACTAAAATGTAAAAGTGATTCTTCTACCTTGGGCTTGCTCGTGTGCAGGGAGGAGATCGATGGGGGGGTTTGGCCGGGCAGGGAAGGGACAGGGGCTCGGTCAAGGTGGCCGGGGACGGTGCAGACTATGGTGCGCGGCGCGGAGAGAGGAGAGGCTTGGGCGAGCTCGGTAGGGAGGAGCAGGGGCTCGACATCGGCTTTATAAGAAGGGAGAGGGAGAACCGGGGAGAGGGAGGTGGTCGACCATGGCCATTAATGGAGACGGCCAATTACTTTACCGTTGATGGCATTCGTTAATGGGAGAGAATGGGGAGAGAGAGGAAACGGCCGGGCGATTTCCTGTGCAGGGAGAGGAGAGGGCACGGCTCGGGGGCGCGGGGTGGCTCGGCCGGGCGAGCACCGGCAGTGGCGGGCGCGCGCAGGGTGAGGCGCGGGCGGCAGCGGCCAGGGAGGGAGACGAGGGGCCCTCACGGGTGGGCCCACACGTCAGTGAGAGAGGGAGAAAGGGGATAGGGGCACGCGGCTGATGGGCCTTGGTGGGCCGGTTTCGGCCGGTTAGGGTTAGGGTTTTTCCTTTTTTTTTCTTTTCTTTTCTATTTAAAAATATAAATAAATATATTTTTAAATAATTCTAAAAATCATAATAATTATACCAAAATTATTTATAACTAAAATATTTATTTTTGGACCAATATTTCTATATTAATTATTTGGATTTTCAATATAAAAAATTCTACTAAACATCCATAAATCAAATATGAGCAAACAAAAATATTCTAAATGCAAATAAAAAATTAAACACTTGAAAGAAAAATGCATTACCATATTTACCACTAATAATCTAAATGCATTATTTTTAGTTGATGGTTTTGTAGTGTTACAAACCTACCCCCCTTAAAAGAATCTCGTCCTCGAGATTAAGGAACTTCTGAGAATAACTGGGGGGAATTTTGTTCTGAGTTCGTCTTCTCTTTCCCAAGTGGCTTCATCTTTCGAATGATGACTCCACTGAACTTTACACATGTTGATAACTTTACTCCGTGTAATTCTGCGAGATGTTTCCAAAATTCTGATGGGGTACTCCTAATAAGTCAAATCTTCATTAACATTGAGATCTTCCATAAGTAATTGTTCCTCTGGTACTCTTAAGCATTTCTTAAGTTGTGACACATGAAATACGTCATGCACATCTGACAAACTATTGGGTGGCTCTAACTGGTATGCTACTTCACGTTTTCTTTCCAAAATTTTGAATGGGCCAATGTAGCAAGGAGATAGTTTACCCTTAACCTTAAATCTTTTCATTTCTCTCATCGGTGAAATTTTAAGGTATACGAAGTCTCCTGCTTCAAAGATCAACTCTCTTCTTCTATTGTCAGCATAGCTTTTCTGTCTCGACTGTGCTGTTTTCAAGTTCTCTCTGATAATCTATACTTGCTTTTCTGCTTCTTGGAGAATTTCTAGACCAAATACTTGACTTTCTCCGGTCTAATTCCAATAAAGCGGTGTTCTACACTTTCGTCCATAAAGTGCTTCAAACGGTGCCATTTTTAGACTTGCCTGGTAACTATTGTTGTACGAGAATTCTGCATAAGGCAAACTCTTATCCCAGCTTCTACCATGCTTTAGAGCGCAAGCTCTTAGCATATCTTCCAACACTTGGTTTGTTCTTTCCATTTGCCCATTCGTTTGCAGATGATAAGTTGAACTGAAGTTTAGCTTGGTATCCATGGACTCATGTAGTCTTTTCCAAAAGCGCGAGGTAAATTGGGTTCCTCGATCTGATACGATCTTCTTTGGTACTCCATGCAGACAAACAATCCTTGACATGTATAACTCTGCTAACTGGGCTCCTGAGTAGGTTGTCTTCATAGGTATAAAGTGTGCCACTTTAATCAACCTTTCCACTATAACCCATATCAAATCATAGTCATCCCGAGTACGAGGTAGTCCAACTATGAAATCCATACCGATTTCTTCTCATTTCCATTCTGGTACTTTGAGAGGTTGTAGTAATCCTGCTGGTCTTTGGTGTTTGGCTTTAACTCGTTGACACGCGTCACATAGTGCAACATGAGTAGCCACATCTCTTTTCAAACCGTACCACCAATACTTTTCTTTTAGGTCCTCGTACATCTTAGTACTTTGAGGGTGAATAGAATAAGCTGAATCGTGGGCTTCCCTTAAAATAAGTTGGCGTAGGTTCTCGATCTCTGGTACACAGATTCTCTTTTTAAACCATATTGTGCCTTGTTCATCTTCCGTGAAATCTGGGGCTTTTCCCAAACTAATTTGTGCCTTAATTTCCTTGATTTTCTCATCAGACTCTTGTCCTTTATGAATTTCTTCTTCCAAAGTAGATTCAACTTCCATAACTGTTGCTTCCATATTATTGAGCATACCAAGGTTGAGTTGTTCCATTTCCCAGTACAATTCCTGTGACATCAAATGAGTTGTGATGTTGTTCATTTGACCTTTATGGCTCAAAGCATCTGCCACTACATTTGCTTTTCCTGGGTGATATTGTATTTCCAAATCATAGTCTTTGATTAACCCAAGCCATCTTCTCTGTCTTAGGTTGAGTTCTTTCTGTGTGAAGATATATTTCAACCTTTTGTGACCCGTGAAGATTTTACACTTGTTTCCAATCATGTAGTGCCTCCAAATCTTCAAAACGTGCACTACGACAGCTAATTCCAAATCATACATAGGATAATTCTTTTCATGCTTTTGTAACTGCCTTGAAGCATAGGCAATCACTTTTCCTTCTTGCATTAACACACATCTAGGTCCTAGATGCATCGCAATACACATCAAATCCTTTATGAATATCAGGCATAATTAACACTGGTGCAGTGGTTAGCATTTCCTTTAATTCCTCGAAACATTTCTGACATGCTTCATCTCACTTAAACACTTTACCTTTCTCCAACAGTGAAGTAAGGGGTTTCACTATTTTGGAGAAGCCTTCTATAAATCTTCTATAGTATCCTACTAATCCAAGAAAACTCCTGACCTTGGATACATCTGTGGGTTGTTTCCAATTTAGTATTTCACTTATTTTACTGGGATCTACCTTGATTCCTCCATTGTTGATAATATGACCTAGAAAAACGACTTCCTTCAGCCAAAAATCACACTTTGAAAAATTTCACATACAACTGATTGTCGCGAAGCTTCTTTAGAACTAATCTCAGATGATCTTCATGTACTTCTTCATTCTGAGAGTACACCAGTAATTCGTCGATGAATACCACAACAAACTGGTCAATGTATTCCTTTAATACTTTATTCATCAAGTTCATAAAGTAAGCCGGTGCATTAGTCAGTCCAAAAGACATGACCAAACACTCATATAGTCCATATCTTGTAGTGAAAGTTGTTTTAGGTATATCTTCAGTCTGAATCTTCAAACAATGATAGCCTGATCTTAGATCTATTTTTGAGAATAATGTTGCTCCTCTCATCTGATCAAACAGATCTTCAATCCGAGGTAACAGGTACTTATTCTTAATCGTTACTTCGTTCAAGCTTCTATAGTCCACACACATTCTCCTTGAACCATCTTTCTTGTTCACAAATAGAACTGGGGCTCCCCATGGTGATGAACTAGGGCGAATAAAACCTTTTTCTAGTAATTCTTCTATTTGTTTTTTAGTTCAATTAAATCTTTGGCATCCATTCGGTAAGCTCTTTTTGAAATTGGTGTGGTTTCGAGTAATAGTTCAATAGAAAACTCTATATCACGATCAGGTGGCATAGTGGTAATTCTTCCGGAAATACGTCTGGGTATTCACACACTATTCGGATGTGCTCCAAAGATTTCTCTTCCAACTGATTTACCATTGCCTCTGCTGTTGCTGGCATACTGACATTGACTTCAATTCTTTCTCCTTGTGGACTGGTTAATGTAACCATCCTTTAAGCACAGGATATTACTCCATCATACTTGGTCAAGTAGTCTATTCCAAGTGTCACATCGATTCCACTCAATTCCAAGATTATCAGCTCTACTACAAAGCTTAGGCCTCTATTTCAATCTTAGTCTGAGGGCATGAGCAAGTGGCTCTAAGTTCACCTCCTGGTGATCGAATTAATTGTTTCTTCTTCAAGGGATAGTTTGGTATATTATGTTTTTCCACAAATGACTTTGTTACGAAGGAGTGAGATGCTCCAGAATCAAATAAAATGGATGTAGGTATGGAGTTAATAAGAAACATACCATACACCATGTCGGCATCCTCAGGAACTGATTTCACTGGCACATGATTGACTCTTCCTCTACTCTGGTTCTGTGGAGTCTTGTTCTGTGCAGATCCACGAGCAGGTGTGTTCTGGTCAGTCCTCTGGTTGCTATTCTTCTGGGGTGTCTGTTGATTACGCCTTGGGCAGTTGTTAGCATAGTGGCCAAGTTCGCCACACATGAAACAGCCATTGGGTTGCACTGGGGGTAGTTGTGGTGTTGTTCTTGGCCGGTGTGTTCACGGCGCTTCCTTGACGATCCTGTTGTTGGCCACTAGACCTTTGACTGGTCTGAGTGTTGTTCCTCTGTTGGTTCTGGTATTGGTTGCTCCTCTAACCCTATTGTCCAGAGCGTTGTACTTAGTAGTTGTTGTTCCCACTCTGATTTCTGGAGCGGAACTGAGAACCTTGGGAGTTGTTCTGACGGGTATTCCTACTGGTCTACCCTTGGTACTTTCTCTTGTGATCCTACAACTCTTTTCTTTTGCTTTCAAGGCCAATTGCCTTGTTCAGCAAAGCCTGAAAATTGGGAAAGTTGTGGCTCTATAGCTGGTAGTTCAAAGGACCAATCAAGCCTTCCAAGAAACGTTCTTGGCGCTTCTCGTCAGTGTCCACTTCTTCTGGGGCGTAACATCAAAGCTAGGTGAAGCGATCACGGTACTCACTAACGGACATGTTCCCATGTGTGAGGGAAAGGAACTCCTTCTTCTTGAGCTTCATGATTCCCGAGGGAACATGGTGAGCATGGAAGTTCACTTGGAATTCCTGCCAGGTTATGGCATCAGCATTAGCATGTGCCGTGGTGAAGGTATCCCACCAATCGGACGCGTCTCCTTTGAGTCTTCCCGAATCGTACAAGACCTTCTCTCGATCATTGCACTAGGTGATGTCTAACTTCTTTCCAATGACCTTAAGCCAGTCATCGGCATTTAAAGGGTCTACTGCATGAGAGAAAGCAGGCGGGTGATGACTCATGAAGTCTTGGTACTTGTCTCTAGCTTGGGGTGCATGCTGTTGTTGATGTTGGTACTGCTAGTTCTGCTGATTCTGTTGTATTTGTTGTATCGAAGCTGTGAGTCCTTGCAGAAGTTGCATCTGCACTACGATGAATTGATCCATAGTGGGATTGGGTGGCGGTGGTGGCAACTGCTGACCACGCTGGTTCTGATGGTTATTGGGACATGAGCGAGTATTCACCATCTGGTTGATTAGGAAGTGCAACTCCGGGGTAAGTGAGGAGTAGAAAAGATTCTAAGGGGAATAACTTATTATTAATGTTAAGTTTATTATTATATTTTTTATGCTCTTATGGCCATCATTCCATAAGACCATTGCACACAAGCAAAACTCCAAATCAAACATTGCAAACAACAACACCACATGGTTGTTATTATTATAAGCATAATATTATTAAGATGTTCATCGTCTAACGCGAAAACTAACTTATTACAACATAAATGAAAATTCTATAGCAGCCTGGTGATGGATCCTGGTTCTCCATAGCGGATCCTCTTGCGGGGAGGGGATTACGCCATGGCAGGGACTTGAACTTCAGAGGGATTCCTTCCATCAAGCTGAGCTTATAGGGCTGCGACCCTTGCGTGTGCATTCTCCAGCTCCAAGTGTACCCTAGAGAGGTCCAGGGTAGCACTATCTAGGTCGGTGTTAAGACCTGCCACCACACCAGCTAGGGTGTTGAGGCGATCTTCTCTAGCTCCACCTGGAACAATGTTGGTCTGGCTTTCTCCACGAATACGCAGAGGAAGATGCGTGTACTTCATGTTGTGCAGCTGCTGTCGGTAGGTGTGGCTGAGGGACCATAGAGTTCGCCTAGCAGCATCGCTGACCGAAGCAGCGTAGGTGGATAGCGGCATCAGAGATTCATGAACTGACAGAGTCATGAACCCTCTATCACCTGCATCCATCACCCTGACATGAATGTGAGTGATGTAGTAGCAAGCCCGAGGAGGCTCGTACACTCGCCTTGTCTCATACAGGGGTCGGACGTAGGTTCCCAATGCATGCAGAACATCCTGCAGCAGGTTAGGGAAGTGCCCTGTCTCGAACATTGAGGTATAATGTTCAGTGACAAGCCATAACCCCA
The DNA here is from genome assembly GCF_902167145.1 of Zea mays. Lineage (NCBI taxonomy): Eukaryota > Viridiplantae > Streptophyta > Magnoliopsida > Poales > Poaceae > Zea > Zea mays. The sequence goes on from NC_050096.1 coordinate 117,586,990, forward strand.
CGTAGTGAACCTGCTGTTCATCGTTAGATTCTTCGTTGATGTCCTCTTCTTCTTCGTCGTCGTCTTCATCATCGTCACTAGAGTCGTCTGGGTCATCGCCTCCGGGAGCAGGGGCTTGGAACGCTGGTGGTGGCGGTGCTGAAGCTAATGATCCAGCTGTGAAGGCTAGTGATTCTGCCAATGGGGTGGGCGTAGGCAGAAACTCCTCCGAGCTATCTTCCAGAATAACTCCATTCTCCACACGAATGCGAGGGAGAACCATAGGGATTTCCTCGACTACCACTGGGTAGACAGGAACTTGTCGTGGCGGTGGGATGTAGTTGGTGTTGATCCGGGTGGTTTGGATATTACGAACCATCTATAAGAGAAAAATGTCAACTTAGTTGAATTTTAAAGAGGTAAGGTTAAATAAATAATTTTGTAAGAACAAAATTAGCATGTTTTGAACAGACTAGGCTTTCCATTTCTAACTAGGCTAACGACCTAGAGTCAGCATAGCTTTGATACCACTTCTATCACACCTGATTCTGGGGGCAAAACCGAATGCATAGCATATGTGGGCCAGGATCCATTTTCCACACATATGTTGACGTCACAAGTGTAATATATCAAAAGACAATGCAATAAAGGCGTAAAAGAGAGTAGAGTAACTTTATTACATCATCCAGAACATTGTATCTTAACAAGTATCATAATCAAAGTACGACAGAATTAAACATGGACACTCTTCCACAGGAAGGTGACTGGCGCATCATTAGACTCAAAACTCGTTAACGTCATCTACGAAGTCTTCGTCATCACCCTCTGATCAAAATGTTAGCAAGGGTGAGCTCACTTATGGTCGGGGCTCAGCAAGTGGGGGGAAATAATGCAAGTTAACAAGGTAGGCTATGGAGAAGCGGTAAGCATTTTAGTTGGTCAATATTTTATTAGCAACACATGTCTTACTAATAAGTGTGTATCCCAAATATCCCAATTAATCAAAGGCATATGATTATATCAAAAACACTTAAGTGAAATCACTTAAGCAAACCACTGGTAGATCATCAGATCACGATTTATTTTCCATCTTTAAGTTCAATTATCATGTGAGGGTCCAGGTAGCTCTTAACCGTGAGCACGGCTGACATATCAGTTTTACACTCTGCAGAGGTGGTACAACTTTACCCACAAGCCATGTATCCCATCTAGCCTAGGTTGATCGGGCCCATAAAAATTACCGAGGTGAATGGCTAGGGATCCACTATGAGGCTTTCACAAAATATCCTTAGTACAAAGCCACCCGCTAAGGTTTTCACGTTAGTATTGATGGCCCTCTAGGTGAGGTAACTTAGCCAAGACTACCACCCCATGTTAACATGAGCTACCACCAAACCACTGCCGCCCCCTCTTGCCCATTTTTCAGGTAGGGTTGCTAAGCACTAAGTCTATAGAGCTTATTACCAAAGCCAGAGCCATTATAGCAATCGTGGTTGCACTGTTATCCTGGGTGGTCACTCCATGTTCCATTTAACACCAAATGTTCTTGTTTAACCATCGGGTTAACATCATAATAAAACTTCATTTCCAGAACATAGTATCATTAAAAGAGTGACATCATATTTATCAAGTTGAGCAATAGCAAAAATTGCTAAGCATAGCATTTATCCTAGGGTAATTCAAGGAATAAGGTTGGTAATTCTAGGAAATCCTTATTTAGGCAAATCCCATCAATTTATGCAATATATATATATCGAAAAGTAAACATTATTGTATGCATTGTTTCGGTACAAATAGAAATGCAGAGGGAGAATCCACTTGCCTTGCTCGAAAGTGTCCTGTGCGTCGTCATTGAACGAGTTTGGTTCGTCTACCTCACAGTCAACTTCTAGCATCGATTTGCATATCGTACATAGAAAAGAATACGTACGCCAATTAAATAAACATACACCATTACATGGGTATCATTCACCATCACATATATATTCATATATCACACCACTATACTGATAAGTATGTCTAGAGCATAAATATTTTATTAATTTGCTATATCTTCCATTTTGATTTAACATTGGTGAAAATATGAGTAGGTGACTATAACGCTGATTTATCTACTATAACGAGCAGCTTGTGGTTCCTGAGCATATTGCCGAAGATCTTCCTGAGCAACAACTTGGTGAAGGCAAGTGTCCTCTGGCCTATTATGTCCTACTTACTTTATAATTCATTGTCCCGCATTACATTATTGAAACCTAAGGATTGACTAGTTTGTATTTACCTTATCATTGTTTACCTTTTAGGTTATCATGGTTAGCTTTATGCTATTGCTTAACTTTAATCAATGAACATGATGTGAATACTTATGATATGATGATGTTATCCCGATGATGATCTTGTGATACTTTAGGGGACTTAGGTTGTTTCCTGAGTACCTCTCCGTAAGGACCTATTCGTGGAGTGACCAATCGGGATAACAGTGCAACCATGAGGGTGGAATGGGATGCCATTGGCTAATTAATTAGAGGAACCTGAGGTGTAGTTGGCTTCGTCGTAGGGCCGTCAATGGGGTCCGGGCACAATACTTGCTCTGCCAAGGCTGGTTGCAGAGGTTCTTTGATTTGGTTTGTTAGTCACCCTTCCTTTGGGGAGAGGTACTATGTTTATCAAATCGGAGAAACCTAACAGGTGGCTATGACCTCTGGGAAATCTTTGTAAAGGCTACATAGTGATACCCTGCTAGGTCACCTTGGTAGTGATCAATGGAGAGTCATGATCTTTGGGCAGAATGGGAATCACGACTTGTGGGTAAAGTGTGCGACCTCTGCAGAGTGTTAGAAACTAGTATATCAGTCGTGCTCACGGTTAAGAGTTGCCTTGGGATCCTCTTTGATTAGAAGAATTTTGGTTACTATTATGATGATGTTTAATGATGATGGTTACAATTATGATCTCTGGTATTTCCTCTTGGAGGGAGTACATTTGGGTAATATTGGGTTTATTACAAAAACTTGGCTCTACTAATAGTAATAAATACTTGACCAATTAAAAGCAACTGCTTAACCTTAACTCCACATACAGCTAGTTCACTTTAGCCAAATGGGACATTTGTTGAGTATGTTGATGTGTACTCACCCTTGCTTTAAAAACCACCCCACCCCAGGTTGTTCCCACTGTATTCAGTGCTCAGGAGGAGATGTTGGCAACATGGAGGACTTTGAGGAGTTTCAGGACTATGACAAGTTCTAGTTATCTTAGTGGCAAACCCCCAGTCAGCTGCCTGTGAATGCCTTATCTACTACGTTTTGTATTTCGCACTTTGATAATGTTAAATGACTATGTTATAGACTCTATGAATGTCTTGGACATCTTGATGTAATAAAGTACCTTTCCGCTATTTACTTTGAGCAATGTGTGATGATGTCCAATTGTGTAATCGACGTGTAGGTGAGTTTCTAATCCTGGCACGTACATGGTTCGCATCTAGTTTGCCTTCCAAAACTGGGTGTGACATCATCCAACGAACAGGTCCTTACGGAGAGGTACTCGAGAAACAGCTCGAGTCCCCTAAAGTGTACAAGTTCATCATCATAACCAAGATATCATCATTATATCATAAATAATCTCATCATGTTCATTGATTAAAATAAAGCAATAGCATGATACTAATCATAGTAGCCAATTCCCAAAAGGGTAATCAAGGACACGATAAGCAGTAAACTAGTCAATCCTTAAGTTGATCAAGGTATGCGGGACAGTGAATTATAAAGTATGTAGGACATAATGGGTCAGAGGACACTTGCCTTCACCAGGTTGCTACTCAGGGAAATCTCCTACAACACTCTCGAGAACTACGAACTGCTCGTTGTCTACGCAAAGCCATCATTCATTCAACACATTTGGGGAATAACAAAAAGAACAGTACACCAAACATATGCAACAGAGTAAACATAGATTCAACAGAAAGGTAAAGACACACAGGTGCATTATAAGTTTGGGGTAGGTCACCTTGCCAAGTAGTCTACTATTCTCTAACTAAGTCTATCTTAGTCAATTACTTACTCAAGTTATTTCAGGGGTGGGACTACACATTAACTAGAGTTGGGTCTGTAGAGTTAAGCACTTGAACATTCATTAGGGCTCCTATCTTCATTTTATTCCTAATAAAGTTTCTATAGCCTCAACTCTAACCTAGAGACCAACTATAAAATTGAGACATGGAAATAGTGGATGGACACAATTTTAATAGATATAAAATAACATAAGGACATTTTGCAATTTGAACCATCCAATTTGGAGTTCATATGACAAAGTTATGAATTTGTAAGTTTTAGAATTCAAAAAACCTATTTTAAACCCATTCTTATGATTAAACTAAAGTCTAGGGGTCTCTCTGCAAGAAACTAGGGGCTCAGGCGAACGAAACTAGGACGATGGGTTAATTCCTAGGAAGCTAGGGGTCTCTTTAACAAAACTACGAGGCAAAGGGGTATAGGGCATCCTCGGCCATCTGATCTCAGATCAACGGCCGAGAATAGATCCCAAAGGCGAGCGCGTGAGCATGGGCACTGGCGCGCGACTTACAAGCGGGCTAGGGTGGTCAGCGGCTTAGAGTTGGCAGGCAGGGCTGACTGGTCGAGCCTAACAATAGAGGCATGGGGTAGGGGTGATCTGGGCGGTTGGATTTTAAGTAGGCGGTCGGGATTGAGTTCGACTAATTTGAAAGAGGGCCATCCAATCCAAGATGGACACTTGGGATCCGACGGCCAGCCTTGGTCGGCTTTCCCTAGCTGCCAACGACGGCGGTGCCCGTGCCCGTGGCAGGGACTCACTGGAGACGAGTGTGTGGGCGCACTGGGGGCCCCAGGGTGACGGAAAGGGCTCAGGGAGGTCAAGGGGAGTGTGTCAAGCACGAGCGTGGGCACGTCACCGACGTAGAGGAGCCAGAGGGTGGCGGTCCACGACGAAGTGGCTTAGTGGCGGCGCTACCTCACTCTAGTGAGAAATCGCGTAGAACCAAGAGCTGGGGAGGGGAAAATAGAGGGCGGGGAAGGTTGGTTACCTCGAGGGAAGTCTTCGAGGCCCTTGGACGACGGTAGAGGCACGGAGTGGGCTCTGGTCGACGGCGGCGATGCTGCGGCTGCGCGAAAGAAGTCTGGTGAGTGCGGACAGAGGGAACCAGAGGGAGAGGAAGTGAATTGAGGTGCGTCCCGAGTTACAGACGCCGAGGCGAAACTCACCGACGAATCGGGCATGACGAGGTTTCCACGCCGGTGGCGGAACGGCAGCGGCGCTGCGAGTTGGGTGAGGACAAAAGGGGCAAGGAGAGAGTGAATGGGAGGCGTGGGTGTCCACCTTGAAGCCTGGGCGACGAACGTGGGACGGGGTCATGGGAGTGTGGGCGGCGGTTTGTCCGCGCGGAGCGCTCGGCGTGGGCGCGGGCGCGGCAGTTGTGGGGAGGGAGGGGGACTGACAGGCGGGGCCGGGGCATCAGCGGGCGAGCGCATATGAGCGAGCAGCGTGCGTTGATGGCGCAAGCCCACGACGCAGAGAGCGAGGGAGCACACGTGGGGGAAGGGTTCGGCGCCGATAGGTCGGTCCCACCACGTAGGGAGCGGGGAAGAGCGGACGCGCGATGTGGGCGAGCTGGACTTAATGGGCCAAAAGGCCGAGCAGAGGGGCGTTGCGGGCTGCTTTGGGTTTTTCCTTTTTCTTCTAAATTTCTAATCTCTTTTCTTGAATTCAAATCCAACCAAGCCACAAATTCAAATTTGAACATTTCAAGCATATGCATCAAACAAAGATCAAAGTTTAGGTTCAGCAAGATGCAACAAATCATATCCCCTTAGGGTTTGATCTACTAAAGTATTATTACATCTCCAAATAAAATAACCAAACCTCTACTGAAAGGAAGATAAAAAGGAAACTATAGAGAGGAGAAGAGAGGTAACACCTGAATTTGGTAGGTACTAGAGAAGAAATTTTTTACCCCCAAGATCAGGGTGTTACAGGCCGGTTGGCTACTCTTCAGCAGGAGTGGTTGCCTCCTCTTTTGACTTTTCAACTTTCTCCTCTCCTTGATATTTGAATGTCTCCGAAATAATAACAAATTTTGAAGTGTCAACTTTCACCGGAGCAGCATCATTCTTCAGAGTATCATCTACCTTGTGTTGTTTCGGTTCCAATACTCAAAGCACCTGGGGCACTATCCATCTTCGGAGAGGGTGGAGCAGGCCTTGGTAAGGAGGGCTCTTCAGACTTAAGGATTACTCTCAAAATAGTGGACGTCCTCTTTTCTTTCCTTGGTGTCCCCTCGGAGGTTGAATTCGGCTTCGGCTTAGGCTATAAGCTGGCTAGTGGAACTTCATCATAAATAGGTAGCTCAACTACCTCTTCTTCCTCGTTTTCTTTCTTCTCCTACAATAAAAGTGAATTTATTACAAAATTCTTCAAAGAAAACTCGTGTGACATGGAAAAGATTAGTGGAGAATTATTACCTTCAATAATTCAGAAGAGTTGACCTTCTCGGAAGGTGTTTTTGGACCTTCAGCTGTTCAACACGAGACCTTCATATTTTCTGTGGTCTGAGCTCATTATGAAAAATGAACTAATAGCGTGAGGGGCTACTTCTGGGAGCCCACTTTGGTCGAAGGTCCTCAAAACATTAATTTATCAATTATTTCTAAGTTTGTTTCAAGTGTAACGAGGTAAATGTCAAAGGACACCTTCGTCTAGAGATGATAGGCAAATTATCACAATTGCAAAGACGAAGCTACGAGCTTCAAATCAGCGGTATGCACACGTAATGCTGGAGACAGCTGAAGCAAGGCAGAGTTCTCAAGACTTGACCAGCAACACTATGAAGGGAAAATACAACAATGCCCTTAATTAGTCTTGTAGTTCGTATGCACTGGCCTGAGGTGATGACTGTAATTTCGACGAAGTTGTACCTCAGAACTATAAATAGAGGAATAGTGATATGCATTTGACAGGCTTTTTTAACTAGAGAGAACTGATCCGCTCTGTCTATGAAGTTGTATTCTTCTTATTACCTTCATATTGTTGCTCATAGAGACGAAGTGTCACACCCAATTTTTTAAGGTAAATCGAATGCGAACCATGTACGTGCGAGGATCAGAAATTCACGTACACAACGATTACATACATGACTCATCATAGCACAATGCTTCGAATAACAATAAAGAGTAAGTAATAATATTAAAGACTAGAGTCATTTACATAATATAAATCAAAGTACACAGAATCGAAATGTAGCCAATGTAAATTACCCCACCACAGGCACTTGACTAGGGGAGGTCGCTAGCCTAATCCTCGAACTTATCGACATCCTGGAACTCCTGGAGATCCGCCTCAACGCCTTTATTCTCCTTCTTTACCTAAGCATAGATTGCACCAAAGGCAACCTGGTGTTTTGTGAAAGCAAGGGTGAGTACACATCAACGTAATCAGCAAATGTCCCGTTTGGCTGAGGTGGACTAGCTTTATGTGGGGTTAGGGTCAAAGAAGTTGCTTTTAGTTCGTCAGGTATTTATAATTAGTAGAAGCCAAGTTTTAGCAATAACCAACATATGAACCATTTCCTCATCGAGAAACATCATTATCATCATCGAACCAAAAACCATTAATAGAACCATTGAATCTCAAACTAGTTGTATCTCTAATCAAAGAGCATCCCAAGGCCGCTCATAACCGTGAGCACTACTGATATATCAGTTTCATAACACTCCGTAGAGGTTGCACACTTTACCCATGAGTTGTGATTCTCTTTCTGCCAGAGGAGCGCTACTCCCCATTGATCACTTCCTAGGTAGTCTGGCTGGGTATCACTACGTAGCTTTTCCCTAGGGTCCTCACTATGCGGATGTTGGAAATCAGCACTGCATAAAGTCCATCTGACGTACCAAAACCTATACTTCCGCCCTTAGGAAAAAGTCGTGGAACAATGCCCATACCTAGATCCCTGAGAGAGAATATAGGAGCCATAACAGATGCGACCTATGCATAGAGACCATCTGACGTACCAAAACCTATACCTCTGCCCTCTGGAAAAAGTCGTGGGACGATGCTCGTACCTAGATCCCTGAGCGATAATATAGGAGCCATAACAGATGCCTCCGTCCCTAATGACCAAAACCAGCACCCAACACAAGACTTCTCTAATTACTTGGCCAAGGGCGTCCCATACCACCCTCATGGTTTCATTGTTTTCCCTAGTGGTCTCTCAACAAACAGGTCCTTACAGAGAGGTACTCAAGAAATAGCCTGACTCCCCTGAAGTATCACAGTTCATCATCACAATCAAGATAACATCGTCATATCATAAATATTCTCATCATGTTTGTTGATTAAAGTAGAGCAATAGCATGAAGCTAACCATAATAACCCAAAAGGTAATCAAGGACAAGGTAAATACAAAGCTAGTCAATCCTTAGGTTTCCATTAAGTAATGCGGGGAAATGAATTATCAGGTGAATAGGACATAAATAGGTCAGAGGACACTTACCTTTACCAAAGAGATGCTAAGGGTCTTCAACCTCGTAGAACTCGAAAACTTGATCACTTGGTCGCCAACGCTTTCTCTTCGATTCCCCAAAGTTCGGAAATGGTTTGCAATCTATTCGCGATGCACAGCAAATACACACAGGCACAAACAACATATATATATAAGAACATTACATGTAATACCCAAAAAAGTGTAAATCATAAGAAGAGATAATGTCCTCATGTGTATTGTCTATACCTACTATCACATGTGAATAAACACCATCAAAAAGGGATTAAATAATCAAAGACACCTAAATAAATCATGCATCATGCTGAGTTTTACTTGATTGTGCATTTGTGGATAATAAAATAAAAGTGTCGATAACAATGTATTAATGGGTCCATAGAATCTAAACCCTAATTTGAAAACAAAACCATGAAAATAGAGAAGGAAAGAAGGAAATATTATACAATACAAAATAATATTACAATTAAATAACATCACCACATGATGGTATGACCAAATGGCATAGTTAATATGAGTTTAAATTTGCACTTAAGTTGAATTCAAAATTTAGATTCAAAGAATTTAAGAAGAAAAGAAAACAGAAAATAAAAACTAAAGAAAAAGGCAAAGAATCCTGCTGGGCTGGCTATACCACTTTCGACCCAAACGCCTTCGCGCGCGGTCCATTTAACCTTGTTCTCCACCTCCGCGCGGCCCAGTCAACCCGACGGGCGAGCCGACATGCGGGCCCGGGTGTGGCGCGCGCATGGGAAACGATAGACACTACCAGGCGGGCCCATCGACTCAACCTGTGTTCGCGGCGCTCGTGGAATTCTGACGCATGGGACCCACGCACCAGTCGCACTACTAACTCGCCTTCCACCTTGCTAACCACCTCCGCTCCAACGCCGCGTCTTCCGTCGCGATCGGTCCTACCAAGATGCCACCTAGGAACCGGGTTGACTCTCCCAAAGGCGTATAAAGGACCCTAGAACCCTATCTCTGCCTCCCGTTTTGCAGTTAACCACCCGTTTTGCCTCCACCACTGTGATTTTGTGTCGCGGGGGGAATCAGGGGAGCCGCCGTGTGGGCGGTTTGAATTACTACCGACTGCACACCAAGGTGGTACTCAGGGCCTCTCCAGGCTGTGGGGTTGGCAGTCGTGGCCGCACCACCCGGGTTTGGCCACCGTCGCTGTCGGAATCGCTCGCCGGACGAATAACACCGCCGTCGGGCCGCATTCTACCACGAGCTGGAACCTTCGTGTGTGTAATCAAGGTAATAATCCCTCCTTCGTATTCGCCTTGTTGTCCACATATTGTAGCACTTGCCGCATCGGGAATTGAAAGGAGACGGGAGTTTGGGGAGCGCCGGTAGTGAATCTCGGTGGCTATCTATTGCCGTCGCGCGCATCCAGTCCGGTCGAGGGAAGAAAACGATGTCTAAGCCATAGATCTAATAAGGGGCGGTCCGGATTAGGCGATAGTGTACCTGTAAAGCCCAAAATTTGTGAAAAAAATAATAATGATGATGATGATGATATAAATAAATAGATATAATTATGTAGTGTTTTGATATTATGGAACCTTGGGAGATCATTGATTTTCTTTTCTTTGTGCATATTCAATTAATAGGGTTATATTGGTCAAATAACAAATAAATAAATAAAGAAATGTGCATCTCATGCTAATGTTATTTTTGTGATGCATTCTATTTGAATAAAGGAAACATAACTTAAATTAACCTCAAATTATAAAAAATGGAAATAACATACACTAACAAAATTATATATATATAAATAAATATATCACTTCATACTTACACTTTTATTTGTGCACCTGATCTTTGTATGAAATCCACAAACAAATTTGAAATCGAACATTAGATTTTGAAAAAGGAATGAGGTGTGTATCGCATATTGGATATATTTTCATAAATAAATAGATAAAGTAACTAGTATAGAAATAAAATTTAGTTGCATCTCATGTCTTATTTGTTTTGATCTATGCATTTGAACTTAAGTTTGCAAACTCAATACATAATTGAAATTTGTGATTGAAATCCAAAAGGAATTGATAAGAAAATAAAAAAAGAGAAAGCTTCCCATGGGCAGATTCCCCCACCCGCTCGGCCCAGCCTCGCCCCTCTGCCCTGGGCCTAATGGGCCAAATATACAACCGCGCGACCCACTTAAGCTGCTCGCCTAGCTCAGCATCAGACGACTGTCGTGGTGTGTCACCGCCAGGCGGGACCCACCGTCAGACCGCCCTCACACGCGTCACCCACACCTCTGCTATTGGGCCCCACCCGCCAGGACCTTCCTCTACCTAAAGTCGATCTCCAATGGAATCGCACCTAACTCGTCCTCAATTGTGGCGGAACCGCCCGAATTATTCCAACTTAAGTGTCCAAGTCCTACCTTAGAGGCTAGACTACACTTAAATGGGAATAAAACGTCAGTCCCTCGGATCTAGTCCGACAAGGCCACTAACAGGATCAAGTACCACATACTCACTCGAAGGTGAGGCATAGAGCAAATACAATAAAGCATAAAACCATACATTAAGGAAGTACTTAAGATTATTACAACATCATCGCAGCTGTTTGGCTGAGGGGTTTGATTTGCCAAAAGCACTAGCTGAGTCTAAAATCAAGTTTTAGTGTGATTCTCTTAAGACTAAATGTACACCTAGCTAATCATACATGGTATCAAGCATTTTAGCAATCAACATCTTTTGCCAGTCAACACATTTCCACTTGTTACTCAATGTAGCAGCATGGATCAAGCAGTCTCATTAGCTGCGAGAAGCAGACGATTCGAATCGAGTTTTTAAACCTTGCAAGGTAAACCTAAACACACAACGTGGCGAGGCACTCCGTCCCCACACATATCAACTGTCCCTATCGATCCCCTGGCAACAGAACAGGGCTCACCGCCTTGGCGTACAATGCCTCACTGACCCCGACTGTCGTCGTGTAGTGATAGCACTTGTACCCACCACAACCGGAATGGGAGACCACGTCTCAGGTCGCGTGAGGGGCAAAGTCTGTGGGCAGGTTCACTCAGGTACTATGATTACTGATTTACCATATTTCTCGGCATGTGTTTAGTACATTCAAACGCTTGACACACGGTACCACACCTTAATCCTTATTCCAATTTCCGTCTCATAGGCAACGCATCCCCATGGATCATTGTCCACAGTCCATCATCATTACGATATAAAAATGGATACGACCAATTTTCCTGACCTCGCGTGAGTGCTAGAAGAATCACTCGACTTCTACCGAGATCCCTAATTAGTAAAGCAGTTACTCGATCTAGCATACTAGTGTCCATCTCAAAAGGAAATCCTGAGTTCATGCAACTAGGGTTTCAGTCAAATCCTACACTTAAGTGCACAGTACAAGCCTACAAACATTAAGTGCAGTAAAATAGCATATAGAATTGGTTATGCATAAAACTGGGGCTTGCCTTCCAAAGCTGGGGCAGGCAGATCCTCGATGGCAGGCTCTGGTGCTGGCTCCTGGACTACCTCCTGAGCAACTCCTTGCTCCGGAACGAGGATGTACTCTCCGTCAGCGAGATTACAATCTATCGAATGCAATGAATAAGGTACATATATATTAATGATATGCCAATTTGTAGATACTACGTATGGTGAAACAGTATTAAAACAGTGTGTACACTAGGGTTTCATTGGTCGGCTTCAAGGGTTTCATACACTCATTTTAGGGTTTTGAATGAACTTAAAACCTTAGTCATCCCTTGGATGTTTGTTTTGGGCTCTTGGAGGATTTAATTGCACACCACTAATTTCTCCCATAATTTCCTTTTTACTTTCTATTATGCTTCTTATTGAGTGCTTTTGAACTACCATGGCAATTTAGAATTTTCTAAAAATGTTACATAAATTACAGTGGGTAAACAGTGACCTCTGTGGTTTATTCTAAAAATTTGAGGTTGGAATTAATTCAGATACTCCTTGTGCAAAAATAACAAAAGTAAGGGTAAAAGGGCACTTTACACTATAGCTCTGATTTAGGTGAGGTTTCTGGACTAAAATTTATTTTTGCTAAGATTCATGAGTGATAATAGGTCTCTGTGCCAAAAATCACAGAAAAAGATTCACTGGTTATTTAGTTGTGATTTTCTAAAGTTTAATGTCATAAATGTACTTATAACTAACTTGTTATTTGAAAAATGTCAAACAACAGAACTTATATTTTTCTTAGATTCATACTAGCATATCATTGGTTATCCCAAGGATTGGGGTGGGTTTTTCTTAGGGTTATTTTTCTCTGATTTTTTCAAGTTTTCCTTGTTTTCATTAAATAAAATGTGGTGTATTTCTTGTGTACTAATAGAAGGCTCAACAAATTTTTTAGTGAACTATGTTATTAAAATAAGCTAGAAAAATGTGGTTTGCCTCTGGTTCTTATTTTAAAAATCCCTTTTTGATTTTCTTTAAGTTTGAATCAAAGCAAGTTTTAATGGTAAACCCTTCCCTAATCTGGTGTACTGAGTAGTTTATTATTTTTAAACAGGATAGTTAGTGGTTAAGTATCTTTCTATTTTTTCTTAACCTCAGTCCAATTGTATAGCTATTTTTCCCTTCTTTATTGAGCTTTTGGTCAGTTTACTAATTAAATCAAAACTTTAAAAAGTCTTGCAGTACCCTGGGTGTTTGGTATTTTTCCTAAGTAGTTCATGTTATTTAGAACCTAGCAAAATTAATTTGACCAAATTTGGCTGGATAAAATTGGAGTTATGAATTTTGTAAGCTCTGTCTGCATTTAAAAGAATACTGATTAAAAGGTTTACTGAAAAACCAATTTACACCGAGGCCCCTGAGCTTTCCCTTAACTAATTCTTTAAACCATACCCTTGCGGGACTATTCCTCTGAGTCACTGACTATGCAAAAACCCCCTGGCTTCTTCTTCTTTTCAACCGAGCTCCCTCCCCCCTTGAAACAGTAACCGCGGAGAGGGAAAAGGGTGGTGCGGCTTACCGGCAGCGAGGGAGGTCCGGTGAAGGGCGGGGTTAGATCCGGGAGGTCCTAGCAGTTACGTCGAGGTGTGACTCGTCGACGGTGATGGCCAGAATTGGTCGGACCACGCTCGCAGGCGGTCAGACTCGTCGGCGGCGTGCGCTCCGGCCTGCTCACGGAAGTATTGCTCAATCAAGTGGCATATGGAGCTTCACGGGGTGCTAAGGACGCTATAGGTGCAAGGAATCGACGAACGGCTTACCGTGGAGCTCGGTCTACGTGCGCCGGCGACCGGTTGAAGTCCGGTGACGTCGATCTGGCATCTCCGGTGAGGTAGAGTCTAATCCCCGGCTCTGGGAGCTTCACCGAGGTACGCAAAAGCTAGCCTGAGGGTCGGACGGGGCGAAGAGTGGCTGGGTTGGCCGGTCTACGGCGGTCGTGGCTTGAGCGGCCGCTGGCACCTCGCTCATGGGGCAAACTCCGGCGAACTTGAGCTCGGGTTGGGTCAGTGACGCGCGGGAGCGTACGGTCCAGGCCGGAGTGGCTTTTATAGATGCGGGCGCGGGCGTGGGCGCGGGGTTGGCAAGGCGCGGGGCTGCGCGCGCGGGCGGAGCGCCGAGGGCGTGCTCTGGCGCGCCAGAACGCGTCGAACACGTGTGTGTTTGTTTCTGCCCTTGTTCAAACGCCTGCTGGGATCACAAACGTGAGAATCTCGCCAAGGTCTTGTGCAAGATTTCTTCCTGGCACCTAGGGCTAGCTAGTTCGTGTAAGTTCCAAGGGAAGATTTGCCCTAGATCACAAGATATGTGGGCGCTAAGTCAGGTCTGTCGGCACTGTTCATCCCGAGACAAAACTGATGTCAAACCTTGTCAAATGGTCTTGGCTTGGGTTCAAATTTTTCCAGGGGGTGACTTAGGTAGTTTGGCCACTTTTTGTTATTTGGACCAAGGGGTTTTGGCGCTAGCACAAAGGTGAACACCTTTGATCTTTGGGCTAGGGTGGTTTTGGGGACTTAGAGAATTTTTGAATGGCTCTAGTGTATTCCCCACTTGGTGAATTGTTTTGGGGTTTTTGTTGGGCCTTTTTATAATACTTTTCTTGATAAATTTTGTAGCTTTACTAATACACTTTATCTTTAGTAGAGGTCCCTTTTTATGTTTTGGTCATTTGCCCACTCTTTCCCCTTTAATCCCATTGTTGGGGGCCTTCGGCTTCCGAAGGTTCTCAAAAACGTGATTTGATAATGTTTCTGGAGTGTAATACATGAGCAGGTACCTTCGGACATGGACCTTTTGGACTTGAGTCAAAATTGCTGTATAAAGAAACACAAGGAGAACGAAGGATGGAACAGAGCCGAAGATGTGCGCAAGGGAGCTTCGGCATGTTGGCAGGAAAAAGGAAACCGACTTAAAGAGGAAAAGGCTATCTAGACCCCGATAAATTACTATAGAGTTATTATCAAATGCAAAGGGCCTAGATGTAATTTTGCATGGGCTGCGACCCGTGCCTATAAATAGATGAACAGTAATCCCGTACTGTTCACGCTGACTTGGCATTTTGCTTTTGCGTCACGCTTGTATTCTTTATCTTCCTTCAAGCCGAAGGTACACTTGTAATGAATTGTTATCTTTACTTATTCATGGTAATAAAATAAAAATAATACAATAATAATATCATATTTGATGGTTCGTACTGTTCATGTTTCGTATAATTCCTTCTTCATTTTTATATGTCGAATTTACGAAGGTATGCTCTTTGTAATCTTCGTCCAAAAGACATTATATCCTAAGGGAAATAATGCTTCGAAGGACGAAGAAATTTAACGTTTAACATTCTTTATGTTGCCTTGCTCTTAAGCCGAAGCATTTGAGAGCAAGTCCCCAACATTGGCGCCCACCTCCGGTGAACCCTTTTTGACCACCTTCGGCAAGCATCGACCTTCGTCATGCCGCCAAAGAAAGCTTCAGCAACAGGGGCTGCTGCTCTGCAGCCGCTGGACCCGAACCAGGAGACCCTTTCTCTTCGGGAAGCCTAAAGCCAGAAGAGGAAGGCCACCAGTCCAACGCCTCAGGAGGACGATTTGGACCAAGAGATCAGGAACATGGAGATGCTGCATCAACAAGTGCAAAGGAAGAAAGAAAAGATGGCCCGGTTAGCTGACCTACAAAGGCAGATAGACGAAGCCTCTGAAGAAGTTCGTCATCTTACGCAAGATGAGCAGAACCGGAGGCCCTAGTACAGAGAGCTTCACCAAGAAGGCTTCGTCAACGAGGATGACTGGTATCAGGATTTCCATCATGGAAATTTTGCTTTTGATGATGCTTCTCCTCTGTCAGCAGAACTGCAGGCTACACCTTGGCCCCCATCTTATAAACCACCCCAGCTCCCAATGTATGACAGACACTCACATCCGAAGCAATTTCTGATGAGCTACGAAGCAACCATATCTTCATATGCTCGCAATACTGCAATCATGGCGAAATCCTTCGTCATGGCATTTAAAAATGTTGCACAGACCTGGTACTCTTCTCTTCGGCCAGGAACAATCACATCGTGGCAAAAGCTGAAGGACATGCTCATCACCAACTTTCAAGGGTTTCAGACAAAGCCGGTCACTGCTCAAGCTTTGTTCCAGTGCACTCAGGATCATGAAGAATACCTTCAGGCGTATGTCCGAAGGTTCTTACGATTGAGGGCACAGGCGCCAATGGTGCCTAATGAAATTGTTATTGAGGCCATGATTAAGGGGCTTCGGCCAGGACCTATAGCCCAATACTTCGCCAGGAAACCCCCTCAGACCTTGGAGAAACTGCTTCAGAAGATGGATGAATATATCCGAGCAGATAATGACTTTCGGCAAAGAAGGGAGGAAGCTTACAGGTTCTCCGAAATGACCAAGGGCTTCGGAGGGAGAATCCACCCTAGGCACGTCAGATCTATCCATTCTACTCAGAATGACGATAGGGGAAGTCAGCAACAAAGGCCGCAGTATTCCTCCCAGGCTTCGGGGCAGCAACAGAACTATCCTCGACCCCCAGCTCCAAGGGGCAGAGGCGCTAGGGGCTTCGGAGGAAGGTTTGGGGATCAGCCCAGGAAAATTTACTGCCTATTCTGCGGTGAGGACAAGGGCCATACTACCAGGATGTGCCATGTTACCATTCAAAAACATAAAGAGATAGCAGAAGCTGCAGCCCAACAGAGCCAGCCGAAGCAGGTTATGCATACTGCTTCGTACCACTCACCATACATTCCAGAGTATGTGGGTAACCATCCTGCAGTTTCTATTGCTTCGGCAAGCCAACCTCAGGCATCTTGGCAACAGCCCCCACCTCCACCACCAATGCAACCCGCTTATCCCCAAGGCCAGCAGCTAGAAGGGAGCCAGCACAATCACCAGCAGCGAGACTTTAGGGAGCAGTCCAAAGCTCGCACAGTCAGCAGTACTGTGCCAGAATCGAAGCACATCTACTAAGATATATCCTACCTCTGAAACAGCTTTTACATTTGTTCGCCTCTCGAGATCTGCACTTTTCTCAATGGCCTCTGTTATTTCTCTAGCATCGTGAATACCTTTTTCACTCTTCCTTATAATTTCTTGAGCCATCTCCCAACCGCCATTTTCCCAAATGTCGATAAAAAATTTTCCACCAACCAAGCTTGCTTCGGCCGAGGGGTCTTTTATACCTTCAATAGATAAGGCAGCCTCGGTTTGCGCCAAGGATTTCACATGTTCGCAGCCTCTTCTAGCGGCATCCCCCTAGCACCCGAGAAGGTGCATATGTCCCCGCGGCCACTCAAAATTTCTTCAAAAGCTTCGGCCTCGCCGTTGATCCAGTCGATTGGACCTTCAGGATCTCCTAGTACGAAGTTGCCTTCATTCGAATATGCGCCGACGCTGGCGAAACTAGTCTTAATTGTCTCCACACATTTCATGGATTTTTCATAACATCTTTCTTTTGAAGACCGAAGTTCTGCAGTTGTTTTCTCCCAATGATTTTTCCAGTAATCGCTGGCGTCTCGGTCAGCTTCGGCAGTTGCACACTTTAATTTCGCTTCAGCCAGCTGTTTCTGAAGATTTTCAATTTCGCACTTCTAGGCTTCAGCTTGGGCCTTGGAAGTAGCTTCGTCCTCTTTTATTTTATTAAGCAATGAGTTTAATATTTTATCTTTCTCAAGACCTTCGTTCCTTAGCTCAATCACTTCGAAACGAAGGTTATTCAATGCCATGGTACATCCCTCGTCTTCAGCGCTTTTCTGCGCCTTGAGGGCATTACTAAGAATAAGGCCCTGCAAAAGGAATGTGGTATTAAAAAATAAGCACACGAATTTTTAAGCACACAAAAAGTTTATTTTCTCACCTTTAAGCTGTTGTACGCTAAGTTGTCGGCCAATTCATCTTTTGACAAAACTGAGAGCCCGTCTTCTAGAGTTGGGAATCCGAAGCTTCTTGCCATCTCCCGGCAGACAGAGATCTCCTTGCTGTCTGGGAGACAATACAAGAAGTCTTATTCTCCGCTGCCATTGAATATCAACACCCTTTTTGGATATTTTAATTTCTGGGCATAATGATGAGCTTCTCGCTTTTCCTCTTCAGATAGCATTTTGCCCGAAGCATGTCGTACAATATAATCAGGCAATTTGGAAGATGCTTCGGGAGTTGAAGAGAGAGTTTTTTCAGACAGAATTTGCTTTATAGTTTCCTTTGTAGTTTCTCCTTCAGTTTCCAAGGATTTCTCCTTGGCAGACTCTGAAGGTCCAGTTTCGATCTCAGCCTGGTGCTTTGCAGCTTCGGCTCCAGAGGCTGTTGTTTCAATCTGTGCTTTTTGAGCTTCGGCAATTTTTCTCGGAGTAGAGCTTGAAGACTTTATTGTCTCCAGTACATACAGAACATTAACCATCCTTTTTCTTTTGGGGGTCACCGCTGGACCTTTCTGAGTTTGTGGCACTCCAACTTCTGCCGAAGGGCTTAAAATTTCTGATATTTTTGTCCCTTCAGCTTTCGGTTCTTCAATTCTTTCAGCCTTTGGTGTTGCAGTCAGCTCTTCAGTTTTTTGCGCAGGTATAGGTTTTTTGGCTTCAGTAGCCGAAGAAGCCTCGCCGACAAACTCGGGCACTATGGCCGGTTCAATAAAGCGCGGTCGGTGAGTAAGGACTTTTACCCTTTTCCTCTTCGGCACAGGCTCGCTTGGAGCAGCTGAAGCATCATCTTTCCCGGAAGTTGCATCTTTCCTCTTTCGCCCCCGTAGAGGGTAGCGGTAGTCAGGGTACACAAACCCAATAGCATCAAAAACTCAGTTGAACCTTTTCTTCTTTCGGCCTCCGAAGGCCGCAGATAACGCAGTATCTTCTGCCTTTGAGAATGGCCCAAGCAGTTCATCGCTTGTGGCTTCAATACATTTCAGCCAATCATCATCTGGCTCGACAAATTTACCCTCGTATCTGAAGGTGAACTTCATCCTAATCAGCCCACCTTCGTTAGGCTTGGTGATAGTTTCTTTTGGCATTTCCCACTTTTCTACAAGTGGCCATACTCTGAAGGATATATGCTCCTGGACTAAATCCCTTGTCCCGATGAAAGAGCAAACTACGCCGAAGGCCCTCTGGCATTCTTCGACTGCCTCGTCAACATCCACCTTCGGTTTCCGGAGGCCGAAGCGCTGCCAGATAGGGCGCATGATGATATCTTTAATATCTTCTCGTGCCTTCAAATCGTTTTTCACATAGAACCATTCCTTTATCCAGTCTCCGGGCCATCTCTTCCGAAAAGTCGGCACGGGACAGCTTGACCCAGAGCGAGCACCGAAGCTATAACAGCCAAAATTGTTATGATATTGCTCTTTACCCTAGGGTTTCGTCTCATATACTAGCTCGTGTATATTGCAAAAACTTTTTGTATTTGGCTCCAAACCCTGGCTCTTCACGGCCCATACGAAGATTTCCATTCTTATTATTGCTTCGGGAGTAAGTTGATGAAGGTAGACCTGATATATCTTCAGAACTTCAACCACAAATCTGTTTAAGGGGAACCGAAGCCCAGCTTTAAAAAAGCTTCGGAAGATCACGACTTCATTATCTTCAGGAGTTGGCACAGTCCTCTCTCCGTCATCTGCCCTCACAGTAGACATGTCTCGAAAATATCTCCCCCTCATGTTATCAAGATGACTTTGTTTAATACTCGATTTTCCGAAGACTGTGTGGCTTGGTCGCCATGGTCGATCTTCGAAGTCTTCACCTCCACTTTCTACATCATAACTATCACTTTCACCGGTATCTTCAGATAAGCCTTCTAAAATTTCTCTAGTAATCTTCTCTGTATTTGTTTTCGCTATCGATTCAATGAAGCTCAGATTCTTCTCCTCATAAAGGCTCAGTTTCATTTCGGCAACAGCTTTCTTTTCCTGAGACATCTCTTCAAAAATGCTGAAAATGTGCTCTTAGGGCCGAAGCTAAAAAATCTAGAAAGCTGGTCAAGCGTTTGTAGGCAAAGAGTTGTTTGAGCAGGCAAAGCAGATGGCAAGAAGGTGTGCCAAATGAGCCCGCGGTCGTAACATATTTATACGCCCAGGGCATCGCAAGTGGGAGGGTCCCGCTTGCCATTGACTGTTGCTATTCTAGCAAGAGGAAGGTGTTTTTTCGGACCTTCGGCTTAGGGCCTTCGTCCATATCGCAATCTGAATTTATTATCCTAACAAATTAATATTGCGAGGGGCTACTCTTGGGGGCCTTCGGCTTCCGAAGGTCGTCAAAAACGTGATTTGACAATGTTTCTGGAGTGTAATACATGAGCAGGTACCTTCGGACATGGACCTTTCGGACTTGAGTCAAAATCGATGTATAAAGAAACACAAGGAGAACGAAGGATGGAACAGAGCCGAAGTTGTGCGCAAGGGAGCTTCGGCATGTTGGCAGGAAAAAGGAAACCGACTTAAAGAGGAAAAGGCTATCTAGACCCCGATAAATTACTATAGAGTTATTATCAAATGCAAAGGGCATGGATGTAATTTTGCATGGGCTGCGACCCGTGCCTATAAATAGATGAACAGTACTCCCGTACTATTCACGCTGACTTGGCATTTTGCTTTTGCGTCACACTTGTATTCTTTATCTTCCTTCAACCCGAAGGTACACTTGTAATGAATTGTTATCTGTACTTATTCATGGTAATAAAATAAAAATAATACAATAATAATATCATATTTGATGGTTCGTACTGTTCATGTTTCGTATAATTCCTTCTTCATTTTTATATGTCGAATTTACGAAGGTATGCTCTTTGTAATCTTTGTCCAAAAGACATTATATCCTAAGGGAAATAATGCTCTGAAGGACGAAGAACTTTAACGTTTAACATTCTTTATGTTGCCTTGCTCTTAAGCTGAAGCATTTGAGAGCAAGTCCCCAACACCCATGGTTAGGGTTTAAGGGCTTAAGAAGGAATTAGGGTTTTAGAATATTGTTTGTAGGTGAACATTGCATGAAGGATAGGGTTTATTTCTTGTTATGGTCAATGCTTATCTTAACCATGCCTTTAAAACTTTGAGTTCCTTCACTTTTCATTTTTTGCATATAGTTTGGGTAGAACACAAATGTGCTTCTTTGGCCAGGGCTTTGGGTAACATCCGGGGTGTTACAGTCCTCCCCCCTTAAAGGAATCTCGTCCCGAGATTGGGTAGGGATCCTCTAGTGGGGTACCAAGAAGGTGTGTGTTAGTGTGTTGCGGTTCCCTTTAATCAAGTTTCTCTAGTTAACTACTCTTTGAATGTCATTCTCTTTGCAACTTTAGAAGGAGGTCCTTCTAGATTTATTTTCACATCTTACTCTACTCTTATTATCTATGTTTCTCTTATATTTAGATTCAAAGGGCAGGTGGGGGTGGGTGTTTTGGGTTACGTACCGATTCCTTTAGGCAGAAATTCGGGGAAGCGAGAACGTAGAAAATCCTCAGTTTCCCATGTAGCCTCTTCTTCTAAATGGTTGCTCCACTGAATCTTATACATTCGGATTGACCTTGCTCGAGTTGATCTTTCTTTTTGGTCCAATACCTTGACAGGGTGCTCTTGATAAGACAAGTCTGGTTCTATCTCCAATTCTGGTTCAGGTAGCACTTCCGTGGGTAAGCGGACACACTTCCGTAGCTGAGATACGTGGAATACATCATGGATTGCTGACATATGAGGTGGCAACTTCAACTGGTAAGCTACAGGTCCACAAGCCTCTTTGATCTCATAGGGCCCAATATAGCGAGGAGCTAACTTGCCCTTGATCCCAAATCTCTGAACACCTTTGGTGGGTGACACATTAAGATATACATGATCTCCCACTTCAAATTATAGAGGCTTCCTTCTCTTATCATGATAGCTCTTCTGTCTGGCCTGAGCAGCTTCCAAGTTCTTATTAATGACTCTGACTTTCTCCTCGGCTTCAAGTACTAGGTCAGGCCCAAATACTTCCCTTTCTCCCGCTTGTGACCAATTTAGCGGTGTTCTACACCTTCTCCCAAACAAGGCTTCGAACGGTGCCATCTTTAGGCTGGATTGGTAGCTATTATTGTAAGAGAATTCAGCCAAGGAAAGGCACTTATCCCAATTCTTACCATAGTGTAACACACACGCCCTCAACATGTCCTCCAGAATCTGATTTACTCTTTCTGTCTAACCATCTGTTTGAGGATGGTATGATGAGCTTCTTATCACATGGGTTCCAAGTGACTCTTGCAGCTGCTCCCAGAAATGTGCTACGAACGATGCTCCTCTGTCTGACACGATAGTCCTTGGTATTCCATGCAAACGCACTATTTGGTCAATATAGATTTCTGCATACTTTTCTGCCCTGTGGGTGGTATGTACTGGCAAGAAATGAGTTGTCTTGGTTAGCCTATCCACAATGACCCAAATAGAATCGTGGTGCCGGGAGGTGTTGGGCAATCCCACAATAAAATCCATGCAAATATCCTCCCATTTCCAAGATGGTACGGGAAGAGGCTGCAAGGTACCAGCTACTTTCAAATGACTAGCTTTGATTCTTTGGCAAGTGTCGCACTCAGCTACATACTTAGCAATTTCCCTGTTCATTCTGGTCCACCAATACAAAGATCTGAGATCATGATACATCTTGTTACTGCCGGGGTGCATGGAAAATTTGGAAAGATGAGCTTCATCCAATATTTTCTTCCTGAGTTCTAGATTCTTAGGAACAACCAATCGGTCTTCAAACCATAGAACTCCCTTGTCGTCCTGACAAAAGCATTTATACTTATCCACCTTTTGTTCGAGCCTCTCCTTAATGACTTGAACCCCCTTGTCACCAATCTGTGCCAGGACTATCTGCTCATGTAGAGTGGGCTGTACAGAGATATAATCCAAGGAACCTGGGGAAACAACTTCCATGTTTAGCTTGCGCAACTCGTCACACAGAGTGGCGACCTTAGAGTCCATAGTTATGCAGTTACACTGGGCCTTTCGACTTAAGGCATCTGCCACAACATTGGCCTTACTAGGATGGTAATGCACCTCCAAATCATAGTCCTTGATCAACTCCAACCATCTTCTCTGCCTCATATTAAGATCAGCCTGAGTGAAAATATACTTGAGACTCTTGTGATCAGTATAGATGTTACAATGAGCTCCCATAAGATAATGTCTCCATATCTTTAGAGCATGAACCACGGCTGCTAACTCCAGATCATGTGTGGGGTAGTTCTGCTCATGAGGCCTGAGTGCTCTGGATGCGTAGGCGATAACTCTGTTGTCTTGCATCAAAACACAACCTAGTCCAGTGCCCAAAGCATCGCAATACACATCGAAGAATTTGGTGTTGTCAGGCTGTGCTAGCACGGGTGCTGTTGTCAGATGCTGCCTCAATGTATGAAAGGCATCCTCACATTTCTGACTCCACTCGTACTTTACTCCCTTCTTCAACAATTCAGTCATTGGCTTTGCGATCCTGGAGAAATCCGGAATGAATCGCCGATAATATCCTACCAATCCCTGAAAACTCCGAATCTGCCGTACGGTGGTAGGAGGCTTCCAATCCATCACTTCTTGCACTTTCTTAGGATCAACAGATATCCCATCCTGAGAAATGGTGTGACCCAAAAATTTAATTTCCCTTAGCCAGAAATCACATTTAGACAATTTAGCATATAAGCGATGATCGCAGTCTCTGAAGTATTGTATGCAAGTGCTTAGTATGCTCTTGTTCATTTCTTGAATATACCAGAATGTCATCAATGAAGACCACCACAAACTTGTCCAATTCTGGCATGAACACTGAATTCATCAAATACATGAAATATGTCGGGGCATTGGTCAGCCCGAATGACATCACCAAGTACTCATAAAGTCCGTATCTGGTAGAGAAAGCTGTCTTCGGAATATCACTGGCTCTGATCTTGATTTGGTGATAGCCAGAGCGAAGGTCTATCTTAGAAAACACCTTGGCTCCCACCAACTGATCAAACAACACATCAATGCGGGGTAAAGGATACTTATTTTTAATAGTCACCGCATTGAGAGGGTGGTAATCCACACACAATCTCAGACTCTCATCCTTCTTCTTCACGAACAATGTTGGACATCCCCATGGTGAAGTACTTGGGTGGATGAATCCCTTGTCCAACAACTCTTGTAACTGTTTTTCAATTATGCCAACTCTGTTGGAGGCATCCTATAGGGTCTCTTGGATATAGGTGCAGTTCCGGGTTGCAGCTCAATTTCAAACTCTATGTCTCTGTCGGGTGGCATCCCTGGCAATTCGTCCGGGAAAACATCAGGGTACTCACAGACCACTGAAATCCTCTCTACGGGCGACTCTATCAAGGCGAAGGCACAAGAATGGGTACAACCTTGGTCGCGTAGGTACAAGGTGATCTCTCCATCCATTGGTGAGTGAATTTCTATGGCTCTTGCTACGACATCAATCACAGCATGGTGTCGTGATAACCAGTCAGTCCCCAAGATGATATCCACGCTCTCCAATCCCATGATCAGGAGAGTGGTTTTAAATATGAAACTACCCAATCTTATTGGCACGTGCATGTTGATCTGATAGGTGGCAACCCTGCCTCCTGGTGTTGAAATTGTAATGCCCCCATTTGTGTGGTGAAAAGGTAACTGACACTTGGCACTAAATTTTGCGCTGATGAAGCTGTGTGATGTACCAGAATAAAAAAATGACTACAGAAAAATTTAAAACGGAAAAGATACCAGTCATGACGGGTGCTCCCTCTAGAATGTCAGCCAACGTGATGAAGTTCAGCCTGCCTTGCCTCACTTGCACCCTCTGCCTCTTGCCTTGGTTATGATTTGCATTCTGCCCCTGCCTCTGCGGGTTCTTGGGGCAATTCTTGGCGTAGTGTCCAGTGTTGCCATAAGTGAAACACCTGTTGTCATTGCCCTGACGGTACTGCTACTGTGGCTGGTTGTTGCCCCTCTGAACTAGGGGTTGAGAGCGGTTGGGTGCCTGTTGCTGCTGATGTGGTCGGATCACCCATCGCCCTTGCTGCTGAGGTCCCCTACTCTGAGTGTCGAACACAATCCTGAAGCGCTGAGGCTGAGCTGAAGGTCCTGCCATAGGGGTCTTCCTCTTCTTTTCTGCCTGGCAGGCTGTGATGCAGTCTTCCTGAGATATGGCCATGTTAACTAACTCATTGTAGCCGTTGGCCCTGACTGTGTTGAGACGATCGCGGAGCTTAGTACTGAGGCCCCTCCTGAACCTGTCTCTTTTCTTCTCATCAGTGTCAGCATGATAGCCTGCGTACTGACACAGGTCATTGAAGGCTTGGGCGTACTGTAACACTGTACGACTCCCCTGAGTGAGTGCCAGAAACTCATTGAGCTTGCGGTCCATAATGCCTGCTGGTATGTGATGTCCTCTGAATGTTGCCTTGAACTCTCCCCATTCAACCACGTGGTCAACCGGCTGCATAGCGAGGAAGTGATCCCACCATGTCTGCGCAGGTCCGCGAAGCTGCTGGGTGGCGAAACGGACCTTGGCCACATCTGAACAACCTCCATTAAGTAGTGGGAATTTGGATTCCACCACCCTGAGCCACACATCAGCATCAAGTGGGTCCTCTACCCGAGTGAACAACGGCGGCTGAGTGCTGAGGAACTCCTAATAGGTGGCTGCTGCTGGGGGACGCTGATGGTGATCACCACCACCATAGTGTTGGGGTGGTGGCTGACGTTGAGCTAACTGTCACAGAATCTCATTCTACTGAGCCATCAGTTCTTGCATGGTAGGAGGCGGCGGCGGTGGTGGAGGAATACACTCATTCTGTCCACAGCGCGCTCTTCCTGCCATCTGAAATTTAGGATGCTCTTAATATCATATTTTTGAAAATAGGGATTGCACATGGCAAAAGATTTTAAATGACAAGGTTTGTAAAATGTCAAACATCTCCTTGCATTTTCACAAGAGGTACCACATGCTATAATTTCCTTCACAACTTAAAATAGAAATCATTCATCATCCATCAAGCCAAAAGAGTTTTCTGTCAGTTATAGCAGTGCTCAAAATACTTGACTCTCTCTAGCCTAGTACCCCCAAGGTGCAAAAGCTACGCTAGTTTCGAGGAGTTCTACTGCCGCACACTTCTATCCTAACTCTGAAACCTAATGGGCAAACGAGGCAACGCTAGACTCGGGGGAAGGTGGTCTCCCTGAGCCAGCAGTGTCCAAGCTGGATGCAGGCTCCGGCTCCTCTCCTCCCTCGATGTCAACATCCTCATCGGCCCCTTCTGCCTCCATGTCTTGAATTTCTTGATGGTGCATATCCAAATGCTAGTTGGCTTCCTCAAGTTGTTGCTGCGTGGTTAGGAGCTGATCCTCAAGAACATTGATGGTGTTCTCCCTGGCCCCTACCTGATCCTCAAGCTCTTGGATTTGAGTGGCCATCTGTTCCACCTAGAGGTCCTTCTCCACCAGCTCAGTGGACAGGTCTACCACAAGGTCCTCCCTGTTATCCAGGGTGATCTTGGTAGACTCCACTATTCCCATCAGTTGGGACATTGCCTCACCTTGCACTTCTTGTAGATGATACAGGGCATTCATGCACCGCACCGTTAGGTGAGCAGTCTGCCCCGGGTAAAGAGCCCACACATCCTTGGCATGCTCCACTCGATCCTTCCACATTGGGTCGTCTTCCTTCTTAGCGGGGATTAAGCCAATGGGATGAGTCGATAGCTCCAAGGGGTGAAAGCCACAGAAGGTCGTCAGCACGTGGAGAGCGGTGGACTCGATAGTATCCTCAGCCCTGAAACTGAAGGATTCGGAGTCCAACGAGCGCCAGCCCGGCTGTAAGGGATGAGGCTCCAAGGTCATCCTCACCCTATAATGGGGTACCCGGTGCTCCTCGAACAACTGCACCGCGTACTGGGGAAGTGTAGCATAACTGGCTCCGTGCAGTACCTCCCACAGAATGCGGGGAAAACCCTCTCGTGCAAGCCCGTTTGTGTGGGAATGTGCGTTCCCTCCTTCTGAGGATTCGTGAGAAGTCATCTGTGTAAGGTAAGCGTAAGCGAAAAAGAAAAAGAATTACCAAAATAAAAGGAAACTAGTGCTTGGCTTTCCCATGGTTAAGTTGAGACCTTTGATGTGGATTAAACTTTTATTACGGTGCCTCTTGGATTACGTAGCTTTTTAAAATTCTTGATATTTTACTAAGTAGCTAGAGAAATGATGCATGTATGCTCGTCCTAAGCGACCTCACATCAAGCATATAGGGATAAGGAAAACCTCCATCCATTATCATAGCAGCCTGTAGGGCATATTCAAATAGCCACCTAGCTACCCATCTAGTATCCTAAGGCTTCACGTTCTATGTCCATCCTTATCGTCTTACCGATCTATCCAACATTGGTTTCTAACAAGTTTTACCTTTTGAAAAGGCTGGTAATTATGATTTATTGATTCCTCTGTGGTGGTACAAGCTCTGATACCAGCTATGGCAGAACCGCCCGAATTATTCCAACTTAAGTGTCCAAGTCCCACCTTAGAGGATAGACTACACTTAAATGGGAATAAAACGTCAGTCCCTCGGGTCTAGTCCAACAAGGCCACTAACAGGATCAAGTACCACATACTCACTCGAAGGTGAGGCACAGAGCAAATACAATAAAGCATAAAACCATACATTAAGGAAGTACTTAAGATTATTACAACATCATCGGAGTTTTGCAAAAGTAGTGATCATTGTTTGGAATGCAGCGGAATATAACTAACGGTAAACAAATGGAGGGATGGGGAAGCCTGGCCCATCACTCCTCATGCTCCTCCCCTGCTAAGGTAGGGTCCCACTTGACTGTCCAACCCGGTGGCAAGATGGACGGCCAAGTCACTCCAGCAACCATATCCTCCAGAGAACCTGTAAAAATTATGCCACAAGCAAGGCTGAGTATACTAATGCTCAGCTAGACTTACCCGGTGTGAGGAGTCTACTCCTCTACCTGTAGACATGCAGCTATTTGGCTGAGGGGTTTGATTTGCCAAAAGCACTAGCTGAGTCTAAAATCAAGTTTCAGCTTTTCAAGTTTTAGTGTGATTCTCTTAAGACTAAATGTGCACCTAGCTAATCATACATGGTATCAAGCATTTTAGCAATCAACATCTTTTGCCAGTCAACATATTTCCACTTGTTACTCAATGTAGCAGCATGGATCAAACAGTCTCATTAGCTGCGAGAAGCAGACGATTCGGTTCGAGTTTTTAAACCTTGCAAGGTAAACCTAAACACACGATGTGGCAAGGCACTCTGTCCCCACACATATCAACCGTCCCCCTCGATCCCCTGGCAACAGAACAGGGCTCACTGCATTGGCATACAATGCCTCACTGACCCTGACTGCCGTCGTGTAGTGATAGCACTTGTACCCACCATAACCGGAATGGGAGACCACGTCTCAGGTCGCGTGAGGGGCAAAGTCTGCGGGCAGGTTCACTCAGGTACTAGGCTTACCGATTTACCATATTTCTCGGCATGTGTTTAGTACGTTCAAACGCTTGACACACGGTACCACACCTTAATCCTTATTCCAATTTCCGTCTCGTAGACAACGCATCCCCATGGATCATTGTCCACAGACCATCATCATTACGATATAAAAATGGATACGACCAATTCCTGACCTCGCGCGAGTGCTAGAAAAATCACTCGACTTCTACCGAGATCCCTAATTAGTAAAGCAGCTACTCGACCTAGCATACTAGTATCCATCTAAAAAGGAAATCCTGAGTTCATGCAACTAGGGTTTCAGTCAAATCCTACACTTAAGTGCATAGTACAAGCCTACAAACATTAAGTGCAGTAAAATAGCATATAGAATTGGTTATGCATAAAACCGGGGCTTGCCTTCCAAAGCTGGGGCAGGCAGATCCTCGATGGCAGGCTCTGGTGCTGGCTCCTGGACTACCTACTGAGCAACTCCTTGCTCCGGAACGAGGTTGTACTCTCCGTCAGCGAGATTACAATCTATCGAATGCAATGAATAAGGTACATATATATTAATGATATGCCAATTTGCAGATACTATGTATGGTGAAACAGTATTAAAACAGTGGGTACACTAGGGTTTCCTTGGTCGGCTTCAAGGGTTTCATACACTCATTTTAGGGTTTTGAATGAACTTAAAACCTTAGTCATCCCTTGGATGTTTGTTTTGGGCTCTTAGAGGATTTAATTGCACACCACTAATTTCTCCCATAATTTCCTTTTTACTTTCTATTATTCTTCTTATTGAGTGCTTTTGAACTACCATGGCAATTTAGAATTTCCTAAAAATGTTACATAAATTACAGTGGGTAAACAATGATCTATGTGGTTTATTCTAAAAATTTGAGGTTGGAATTAATTCAGATACTCCTTGTGCAAAAATAACAAAAGTAAGGGTAAAAGGGCACTTTACACTATAGCTCTGATTTAGGTGAGGTTTCTGAACTAAAATTTATTTTTGCTAAGATTCATGGGTGATAATAGGTCTCTGTGCCAAAAATCACAGAAAAAGACCCGCTGGGTATTTAGTTGTGTTTTTCTAAAATTTAATGTCATAAATGTACTTATAACTAACTTGTTATTTGAAAATTTTCAAACAACAGAACTTATATTTTTTTTAGATTCATACTAGCATATCATTGGTTATCCCAAGGATTGGGGTGGGTTTTTTTAGGGTTATTATTCTATGATTTTCCCAAGTTTTTCTTGTTTTCATGAAATAAAATGTGGTGTATTTCTTGTGTACTAACAGAGGGCTCAACAAAATTTTATATTGAACTATGTTACTAAAGTAAGCTAGCAAAAATGTGGTTGGCCTCTGGTTCTTATTTTAAACTCCCTTTTTCATTTTCTTTAAGTTTGAATCAAAGCAAGTTTTAATGGTAAACCCTTTCCTAATCTGGTGTACTGAGGGGTTTATTATTTTTAAACAGGATAGTTAGTGGTTAAGTATCTTTCTAATTTTTCTTAACCTCAGTCCAATAGTATAGCTATTTTCCCTTCTTTATTGAGCTTTTGGTCAGTTTACTAATTAAATCAAAACTTTAAAAAGTCTTGCAGTACCCTGGGTGTTTGGTATTTTTCCTAAGTAGTTCATGTTATTTAGAACCTAGCAAAATTAGTTTGACCAAATTTGGCTGGATAAAATTGGAGTTATGAATTTTATAAGCTCTGTCTGCATTTAAAAGAATATTGATTAAAAGGTTTAGTGAAAAACTAGTTTACACCGAGGCCCCTGGGCTTTCCCTTAACTAAATCTTTAAACCATACCCCTGCGGGACTATTCCTCTGAGTCACTGACTATACAACCCCCCCCCCCCTCGGCTTCTTCTTCTTTTCAACCGAGCTCCCTCCCCCCTTGAAACAGTAACCACGGAGAGGGAAAAGGGTGGCGCGGCTTACCAGCGGCGAGGGAGGTCCGGTGAAGGGCGGGGTTAGATCCGGGAGGTCCTAGCGGTTACGTCGACGGTGATGGCTGGAATAGGTCGGACCACGCGCGCAGGCGGTCGGGCTCATCGACGGCGTGCACTCCGGCCTGCTCACGGCGGTATTGCTCAATCAAGTGGCACAGGGAGCTTCACGGGGTGCTAAGGACGCTATAGGTGCAAGGAATTGATGAACGGCTTACCGTGGAGCTCGGTTTATGTGCGCCAGCGGCCGGTTGAAGTCCAGCGACATCGATCCGGCATCTCCGGTGAGGTAGAGTCCAATCCCTGGCTCTGGGAGCTTCACTGAGGTACGCAGAAGCTAACCTGAGGGTCGGACGGGGCGGGGAGTGGCTGGGTTGGCCGGTCTACGGCGGCCGTGGCTTGCGCGGCCGCTGGCACCTCGCTCACGGGGCAAACTCCGGCGAACTTGAGCTCAGGTTGAGTCAGTGACGCGCGGGGGCGTACGGTCGAGGCTGGAGTGGCTTTTATAGACGCGGGCGCAGGCGTGGGCGCAAGGTTGGCACGGCGTGGGGCTGCGCGCGTGGGCGGAGCGCCGAGGGCGTGCTCTGGCACGCTAGAACGCGTCGAACACGTGTGTGTTTGTTTCTGCCCTTGTTCAAACGCCTGCTGGGATCATAAACGTGCGAATCTCGCCAAGGTCTTGTGCAAGATTTCTTCCTGGCACCTAGGGCTAGCTAGTTCGTGTAAGTTCCAAGGGAAGATTTGCCCTAGATCACAAGATATGTGGGCGCCAAGTCAGGTCTGTAGGCACTGTTCATCCCGAGACAAAACTGATGTCAAACCTTGTCAAATGGTCTTGGCTTGGGTTCAAATTTTTCCAGGGGGTGCCTTAGGTAGTTTGGCCACTTTTTGTTATTTGTACCAAGGGGTTTTGGTGCCAGCACAAAGGTGAAAACCTTTGATCTTTGGGCTAGGGTGGTTTTGGGGACTTAGAGAATTTTTGAATGGCTCTAGTGTATTCCCCACTTGGTGAATTGTTTTGGGGCTTTTGTTGGGCCTTTTTGTAATACTTTTCTTAATAAATTTTGTAGCTTTACTAATACACTTTATCTTTAGTAGAGGTCCCTTTTTAGGTTTTGGTCATTTGCCCACTCTTTCACCATTAATCCCATGGTTAGGGTTTAAGGGCTTAAGAAGGAATTAGGGTTTTAGAATCTTGTTTGTGGGTGAACATTGCATGAAGGATAGGGTTTCTTTCTTGTTATGGTTAATGCTTATCTTAACCATGCCTTTAAAACTTTGAGTTCCTTCACTTTTCATTTTTTGCATATAGTTTGGGTAGAACACAAATGTGCTTCTTTGGCCAGGGCTTTGGGTAACACCCGGGGTGTTACAGTCCTCCCCCCTTAAAGGAATCTCGTCCCGAGATTAGGTAGGGATCCTCTAGTGGGGTACTAAGAAGGTGTGTGTTAGTGTGTTGCGGTTCCCTTTAATCAAGTTTCTCTAGTTAACTGCTCTTTGAATGTCATTCTCTTTGCAACTTCAGAAGGAAGTCCTTCTAGATTTATTTTCACATCTTACTCTACTCTTATTATCTACGTTTCTCTTATATTTAGATTCAAAGGGCAGGTGGGGTGGTTGTTTTGGGTTACGTACTGATTCCTTTAGGCAGAAATTTGGGGAAGTGAGAACGTAGAAAATCCTCAGTTTCCCACATAGCCTCTTCTTCTGAATGGTTGCTCCACTGAATCTTATACATTCGGATTGACCTTGCTCGAGTTGATCTTTCTTTTTGGTCCAATACCTTGACGGGGTGCTCTTGATAAGACAAGTCTGGTTCTATCTCCAATTCTAGTTCAGGTAGCACTTCCGTGGGTAAGCAGACACACTTCCGTAGCTGAGATACGTGGAATACATCATGAATTGCTGACATATGAGGTGGCAACTTCAACTGGTATGCTACAGGTCCACAAGCCTCTTTGATCTCATAAGGCCCAATATAGCGAGGAGCTAACTTGCCCTTGATCCCAAATCTCTGAACACCTTTGGTGGGTGACACATTAAGATATACATGATCTCCCACTTCGAATTGTAGAGGCTTCCTTCTCTTATCATGATAGCTCTTCTGTCTGGCCTGAGCGCCAAGTCAGGTCTGTCGGCATTGTTCATCCCGAGACAAAACTGATGTCAAACCTTGTCAAATGGTCTTGGCTTGGGTTCAAATTTTTCTATGGGTGCCTTAGGTAGTTTGGCCACTTTTTGTTATTTGGACCAAGGGGTTTTGGCGCCAGCACAAAGGTGAACACCTTTGATCTTTGGGCTAGGGTGGTTTTGGGGACTTAGAGAATTTTTGAATGGCTCTAGTGAGAGAAAGAGATGTTGCTACCGCCAATGTCTCGTGCCCTCGGCATTGTTTGGGTTCGGGGGAAGGGGCTAGGAGATTTTTTAGCGCATGTTGGAGCTTCAACATCTCTCGATTCAATGGGAGATGTGGCTAGGTAATGGGAATTGCTCGCTGAAGCCCCATCACCACCACCATGTCATTGTTGCTATGGCCATGGACCTCCATGCCTTGGTTTCTGGTAAGGTGACTCCCATTCGATTTGCCATGCCCAGAGCTACATTTAGCGCCTTGTCGCACTGGATTAGGAACCGGATTTGGTCGCCTGCATTATCCTTCAGTGACGCCACCCCCCCCCCCCCCGGTGAGGGCACTGCGCTGCCGTCGGGTGCGCGAATGCCGCTCGGCTCAGCTGGGGTGGGGACAATACACATCAACCATTGATCGCGTGATGGGCGGCCCAGATCTTATTATGTGTACCACTTCGACCTGGGTGCGTGTGGTCCATCCGATCTGAAATCAAGGGCCGCGGCTGGATCTCGCCTTAATTAAACCTGGGCGGCTGATCTTGGATCCGATGGATGTAATCGCATATCGATTCGCACTCTTGTGCATCTAATCTGGACCGTTCGAATTGGATCGGACGGCTCAAGTTTTAGGATACCCTTTCGTGTGTGGTTAATTGCAAAAGAGCCCCTCGTCCACCTCGGGTCAGGGTTGAGTCTGGTAGATTTTGCGAGTTAAACCTCGAGCTTCTGGTAAATAGCACCCGCAGCCCAGGAATGGATTAAATCAAGTAATTAATACAGAAAAATATTTTTAGTGCAAAAATAATTCTTGAAACCTGTTTAATTCATAATTAATTCATTTTAACTCCAAATTATTTCATTCCAATTGCATTAGACTTGTATTAATATTGTTTATCATTCAGTATCTTTATTTTGTTGTGAAATTGGGATTAAAAATTATGCACTTATTTCCTTTTAATCCAACACTTAAAACTTCGAAAATCCATAACTTCTTCATTTTAATTCCGATTTGATCCGTTCAAGTCGCGTTAGCTTCATATGAAAAATTTACTATGCAGTAACAACATCGATTATACCATATCTCATAATTTTACAGTTAGATATTTATTTACCTATGTCTACTAGATTAACTCTTCTAATCAAAGCTAACATGTCCATAATTATAATTTGGTTAAAATATGATCTCTAGTCAAGTTATAATTAAGATTAAAGTTGAATTAACTCTACTCCTATAAAATATGTTTTAATTTAATTCACTCTGCACT
Organism: Zea mays; assembly: GCF_902167145.1. Taxonomy (NCBI): domain Eukaryota; kingdom Viridiplantae; phylum Streptophyta; class Magnoliopsida; order Poales; family Poaceae; genus Zea; species Zea mays. The sequence continues at coordinate 117,620,982 of NC_050096.1, forward strand.
AAATTAAGAATGACAGACCCACTCGGCTTCGTGCAACTACCTTAACCATCCGATAGTTGCATAACCCCTCTGTTTTAACCTATCAGTGATTCTGACTTACCTACACCATATAACCCATCCTATCTCAAAAGATTATAACATACCCTAATAATATTTATTCTACCCTGGTAGATCTATCTAACCTAAACTAGTCTATTCTAGTCGTACCCAATCCTATCTAATCAATTATGATCAAACATAATGTGAGTCACTCAAACATGATTAGCTAATGTTGGGGGAATACATTAGACCCTGCTCCTATAAACAAGTTTGAGATCTTAGATCAACCTGACCCTACCCAATAACGTGACCTACAAAAGCAGGTTACATAACTAATCCCATCTAGCATATAGCTACCTACTAAACCTTCTACCCATATGTTACCTACAGATCTATCTTGACCTCTTGTCCCAAACCCAAAAGGAGACACCAAAGCTCAAAAAGGAAGAAATCAACCTCATTAAAGAAGAATAGGAATCAAGCTAGACCCCCAAAGGAAGCTAGATTATGCCATAGTACACTCATTCTATGTCAACACTCATTCTATACGACCTACCCACTAACCATTCGTTCTTACCTACAAGTCATCTTAGTTATATGTCCCCAACTTGGGTGACAATTCCAAGGCCGAAGATCAAAGATGATCGACCTCATCAAATCAAGGAAGGATAATCTTTAAGCCAGACCTTCAAGGGAATCAAGATCCACAATCCAGGATGGATAAGATTCAAACCAGTGTCACCATCCAAGATGAAGTCTTTCCTTTCCCTACTCTCTCTTACCCAAACATATTCATGCTTTAAAGACATCTGCTATCCTACATATTAGGTGGCTAGATATCTCTGCTTACCTAATCACCATCACAATTGGGTTAAAGATATGAACAAAAAAATTTGTTGGTATTAAAACCAAATAAAAAGCTAAGCTACAAACCAAACTATTTACATCTGTTTTCTTATTAATCTCGATGACGAGATTATTTTTAGGGGGTAGGATTTGTAAAGGCCAAAATTTGTGAAATAATAATAATAATATAAATAAATAGATATAATTATGTAGTGTTTTCAGATTATGGAACCTTAGGAGATCATTGATTTTCTTTTGTGCATATTAAATTAATAGGGTTATATTGGTCAAATAACAAATAAATAAATAAAGAAATGTGCATCTCATGCTGATGTTATTTTTGTGATGCATTCTATTTGAATAAAGGAATCATAACTTAAATTAACCTCAAATTATAAATAATGGAAATAACATACACTAACGAAATTATGTATATATATATAAATATATCACTTCATACTTACACTTTTATTTGTGCACTTGATCTCTGTATGAAATCCACAAACAAATTTGAAATCGAACATTAGCTTTTGAAAAACAAGGAATGAGGTGTGTATTGCATATTGGATATATTTTCATAAATAAATAGATAAAGTAACTAGTATAGAAATAAAATTTAGTTGCATCTCATGGCTTATTTGTATTGATCTATGCATTTGACCTTAAGTTAGCAAACTCAATACATAATTGAAATTTGTGATTGAAATCCAAAAGGAATTGATAAGAAAATAAAAAAAGAAAGGTTCCTATGGGCAGATTCCCCCACCGCTCGGCCCAGCCTCGCACCTCTACCCTGAGCCTAATGGGCCATATATACAACCGTGCGACCCACTTAAGCTGCTAGCTTGGCTCAGCATCAGACGACTGTCGTTATGTGTCATAGCCAGGCGAGACCCGCCCGTCAGACCGCCCTCACACGTGTCACCCACGCCTCTGCTATTGGGCCCCACCCGCCAGGACCTTCCTCTACCTGAAGTCGATCTCGAACCGAATCGCACCTAACCCTCCCTCAATCATCGGAGATCGATCACCGGTTAAATCCTTATCCACCTGGTCTGGGAGTATAAAACTCGAGGCCCCGCCGTCCATTGCCCTCAAACCAGGGTCACCTGATGAAACCCATGAGCATCCCGCTTGATGCATGCAGATAGGTCAGAGGTAGTGAGAGAAAGAGAGGTTGTCGCCGCCAATGTCTCGTGCCCTCGGCGTTGTTCGGGCTCAGGGGAAGGGGCTAAGAGGTTTTTGAGCGCATGTTGTAGTTCAACAACTCTCAATTCAACGGGAGATGTGGCTGGGTAATGGGAATTGCTCGCCGGAGCCCCATCACCACAGCCATGTCGTTGCTGCTATGGTCATGGACCTCCGTGCCTTGGTATCTGGTAAGGTGCCTCCCATTCGATTTGCCATGCCCAGAGCTACGTTTAGCACCTTGCCGCACTGGATTAGGAAACGGAGTTGGTGGCCTGCATTATCCACCGGCGACGCCCCCCCCCCCCCCCCCCCCCCCCGTGAGGGCACTGCGCCACCGTCGGGTGCGCGCGAATGCCGCTCAGCTCGGCTGGGGTGGGACAATACACGTCAACTGTTGATCGCGTGATGGGCGGCCCAGATCTTATTATGTATACCGCTTCGACCTAGGTGTGCATGGTCCATCCGATCTGAAATCAAGGGCCGCGGCTGGATCTCGCCTTAATTAAACCTGGGCAGCTGATCTTGGATCTGATGGATGTAATCGCATACCGATTCGCACTCTTGTGCATCTAATCTGGACCGTTCAAATTGCATCGGACGGCTCAGGTTTCAGGATACCCTTTCGTGGGTGATCAATTGCAAAAGAGCCCCTTGGCTTATTGGAAATAAACCCGCCGTCCACCTCGGGTCAGGGTTGAGTCTAGTAGATTTTGCGAGTTAAACCTCGAGCTTCTGGTAAACAGCACCCACAACCCAGGAATGGATTAAATCAAGTAATTAATATAGAAAAATAGTTATTAGTACAAAAATAATTCCTGAAACTTGTTTAATTCATAATTAATTCATTTTAACTCCAAATTAATTCATTCCAGTTGCATTAGACTTGTATTAATATTGTTTATCATCCAGTAACTTTAATTTGTTGTGAAATTGGGATTAAAAATTATGCACTTAGTTCCTTTTAATCCAACACTTAAAACTTCAGAAATCCATAACTTCTTCGTTTTAATTTCGATTTGGTCCGTTCAAGTCGTGTTAGCTTCATATGAATATTTACTATGCAGTAATAACATCGATTATGCCATATCTCATAATTTTACAGTTAGATATTTATTTAACCTATGTCTACTAGAATAACTCTTCTAATCAAAGCTAACATGTCGATAATTATAATTTGGTTAAAATATGATCTCTAGTCAAGATATAATTAAGATTAAAGTTGAATTAATTATTTCTTTAGATTATCTTTATAAAATCAAAACAAGACCTGTTGGGGACTTGTTCTCAAATGCTATGAGTTAAGAACAAGGCAACACAAAAAGGTTAATGGTTAATGCCCTTCGTCCTTTGGAGCATTATCTCCTTTAGGATATAATGATCTTCAGACGAAGGTCATGAAGGATGTACCTCCATCATCGTAGTATATATATATATATATTAATGAAAGAAGAAGTATATGAAACATGAGAGATAACATGAATAATCATATGACATCATCAATATATCTTAATTATATCGTCATGAATGAACATGAACAATATTGAATTACATTTGTACCTTTGGCTTGACAGAAGGTGAAAGTCCAAGCGTGACGCACGAGTGAATACAAGCCAGCGTGAACAATACGGGGGTAATGTTCACCTATTTATAGGCACGGGACGCAGCCCGGTCAAAATTACATTTATGTCCTTGATGACTAGTTACAATCATGACTCAAATTATCATGGATTGATTGGTCTTTTCTTCTTTAAGTCAGTGCAGCCTTTCGTCTAAAGGCAAGTCACTATGCCGAAGCTCCCTGGATCGTAGCTCCGGCGTGTACCTTTGCGCTGTGTTTGCTCATATCTGATCTTTCGAAGTTGTTTCTGCTTAGAGGACCTTCGACGATGAAGCAGGCCCCCAACAGTAGCCCCTTCACGGTGCTAGATCGTTTTTCGTAACGAGCTTGATCCGTGAAAATCTCCAAGGCTTCGGAATGCCGAAGGTCCAAAAAACACCTTCCCTGAGCTCGTTGCCGAGAAACGATTAAAATATTTGGAGCGTGAGGTGGCCCACCACGCAGCGGGTACGAACGATCTGACGATTCACTTCCTAAGCGTCAAGTGGTCCACCGTTCAGCGAGTGCGGGTGACTGTTCAGCGGGTGCAAGCAACTTGGCGATTCACCTTCCCACCTACAGCACTATATAAACAGACGGGTAGTTGTGAACTTACCACAACATTCATTATCATTGCACTGTTGTGCTGTTGAAAAATTTAATCATAGCCGAAGATTTTTCACTATATTCTCAAGCGAACCATCATTTTGAATTAGTTTCGTCAAAAGAGAGAGTTTTGTCAAAAACTGTAAAAAACATTAGCTTCGTAAAAACCACAAAAGATTCATCATATGGCCAGAGTACGCTCGACTGCGAGGGTGACTCGTGAAGGAGAGGAGACTGAGGCTACCGAGACAGCTCCGATCTCCGAAGTTATGAGACAATCGGGCTTAGTTGTGACAGAGGGAGTCGTTGACGAAGGTACTTCTGTTGCCGAAGCTGAGCAGGCTGATATTGAGGAAGAAAATGCTGATGAAGAAGAGGAAGACTATAGCATTCTGATCCCGTCAAAACCCAGCCACTTGAATTTTGAAAAATCTACTGTGTCTGAAGCCAACATGCCCATGATGATGAAACTGGGCTATTTCGGAGAAGCTGAAAAGAAGCTTATTCGTTTTGCCGGAGAAGAAACCACTCCAACGCCGAAGAATGATGAAGTAGTGGTTTTCAAAAGCTTTTTCAGGGCAGGATTACGGTTTCCCTTGAACGAGATGATTGGAGAAGCTTTGGATAATTTTGAAGTTTCTCTTCATCAGCTGACTCCTAACGCTATCGTTAGGCTCAGCATCTTCATCTGGGCCCTTCGAAGCCAAGGGATGGACCCAAATGCTGAAGCTTTCTGCCGAATGCATGAGCTGCATTACCAAACGAAGGCCAGAGAAGATGGGCTACATGAAAATTTTGGTTGTTATAACTTTGCGTATCGCAAGGATACAAAGGCTCTGGTCCTCAGCTATCGCACCAAGTGGCCAACTGGCTGGAAGAGCGAGTGGTTTTATATTAAGGCTGATGAGAAGAAAAGAGGGAAACTAATGACAATGGTGATGAGCCCACTGGCTTTGAGCTTCGGGATGACCAGACCCTTGTGCAACATGAAGCCAGGGTCAGCATGTCCGCTGGCTATAGCAGAATTCAGAGTGGTGGTTGAACAAATCAGCACCAAGGATCTAGTGCAAGAATACCTGGCCAACAGGGTATCTCCAACGTTGAGTGACTGGAGTATGCCGAAGCTAAAAGGAACAAAGAAGAAGAATGAACTTGTTCGATTGCCCTATTGCTTCAAGTTTGAGAAACAGTTCAAAGAGCCTTGCCAAGAATGGCTGGAGATGATTGAGACTATGTGCAATGAAGTTTTGGGCAATTATACCAAAAAAGAAGATCAATTAATGACTGCAGCCTTCGGCACCCGACCAAAACGAAGGTTGAATCGGGTAATGGACGCTTTAAATTTTGAATACCCTGATTATGAACGACTCGGCAAGGGTGCCGAAGGGACAAAGAGAAAAAGGGTTGTCAGTGTTCTGAGTAGGCAGGCTGCTAGAATGGTGAAAGAGGATGAAACAATTCTGAAGACGAGACAAACCAGTCCCGAGCCGAAGGCAGCGACTTCGAAGAAGAGGAAAACTGCAACTCCGGAGCCGAAGGTGGCTGAGATGGAGGAGGAGACTCCTTCAATGCCTTCTGCTGCAGAAGTAGAAGAAATTTTAAAGGTAATGACTGAATCCTTACCTATCAAGCTGCTAAGTCCTCTAGGACCGCATCTGACGAAGCTTTTACAGAAGAAGGACGAGCCTTCGGTAATGAAAAAGGCGGTTGGGCCTAAAAAGCGAAGAATTGATACTGTTATGCAAGCTATTGAGGAAACGCCACCACCGGCCTCAGCATCAAAGATGACACCAGCTGCCGAAGCAGATACTTCTGCTGAAGCTGCGGTCGCCGAAGCTACCAATCTGGAGCGTACGTTATCTGCTATTGATAAAGTGCTCTTGGATATAGTCGTAGAGGAGACTGCTACGGCTACAGAAGAAGTCCTGACTGCAGTGCCTAAAAAAGGGAAAGAAATTGCCGAAGACACTTCGGAAGAAAAAGGCTTCAGCTTTCAAAATATAGTTGGTCAGGAATTATCCAAGGCCGAGAAGGAGGAGCTGCAGGAGTATGCTATATCCTGTGGCTACCAACCAGGACCCATGCTCTTTGGAGGAATCAACGAAGAAGCCTTAGGATGCATTTGAGACCGTACTGGGGCGAAGATTATCAGCACTCTATCAAAGAGTGTTGGTTTTCCGAAGCTTGAAGCTGACATTAGCAGCTACCGGCAACAGCATATCGTCGGTAGCTTATTCTATTCCAACTTTAAGGTAAAGCTTTTTTTCCTCATCTTTTTAATCTTTGCGTTGAAGCAAAAAATTCTGATGAAGACTATTTTGTACAGAGTATGCTACTAAGCAAAGCATTAAGGATGCAGCAAGATATGGAGGATAAAAAGAATGAGATTATAATCGAGGGCTTGGAAAAGAAAATCAAAGATCATGAAGCTTCTCTAGAAAAGAAAGACTTCCTTCTTCAGACAATGGAGGGTTCGTTGGCAGAAGCCCAAGCCGAAATTGCCAGATTAAACGATGAACTCCTCCGAAGATCAGAAAACTTCGAACAAGAAAAAAAGTTTTGATGCAAGGCTTGAAGCCGAAGTTGAGAAAAACTCAAATCTGCAAGAATCCCTAAAAGAGATTCGGAATGTTTGCTTAAACTTCGGCAACCGCTGCGTGCAACGGCTACGACAGGTCTTCAACTCAGTGGGAGCCAGCTCTGAAAAATTTGAACCTTCGGCTGAAGACTTGCCAAGCACATTTGAGCATATTGAAAGCGAAGTTGAGGCGCTTGACGAAGTCATAGCTGGGCATGGCGACTTCTGTGCCCTGGTGGCTTCTCGTGGCATAGCTGTAGCTTTTATGAAGGTTGGTTGCACGCACGGAAAGATTGTAAACAGACCGAACTTCAGTCTATCACCAGCGGACCTAGCTGATATCCCTAGCCTAGCCCGAAGTATTGGGAATAGATTTATAACACAAATTTGGACGAAGGGTGGGCGGGACTTAGCTGGTGACGAAGCACAAAGTCATCTTAAGCCGGTATAAAACATGTACCTTTTGCTTACCTTCTCTTATAATTATTTTTACCTTATATTGCTTTGTTGTGTACAGGATGACGATGTCGAAGGTCAATAATCCGAAGCTCAACGAAGATTGATGAAGCTGCTGCACAAAGCTTTAGAGACATTTGAATTATCTTTGTAAAAGATATTGTAATTTGAGAATCAAACATTACTCTGTAAATTTGTCCATACCTTGTAATATATTTTTACCTTTTCATCCGTGTGTGAATTGCTTTAATGTGGACGAAACTTGTATCTTTTGAGCTGAAGGCGAAAAACACCTTCCCTTCTTTTCGTACACAACGAAGCGTATCTTTGCTTCTTTATGCTCATCGAAGCATTGTCATCAAAGCCGAAGCATCTGTTTGTACTCTATGTTATGATGATGATGATCCTACAAATGTCTATATGAATGTGTATGAATGCAATGAATGATGTAATGTAATGCGCAAATGAATATCCAAACACACGCACAAGAAGCCACACCCAGACTCTGCATCCCCTTAGGAACGTCTTTTGAGTCTTAAGCTCTGCATCCCCTTAGGAACGTCTTTTGAGCTTCTTCACCTTCTATTTCGGTGGTATAAGTTCTGCATCCCCTTAGGAACATCTTTTGAACTTCTTTGCCTTCTATTTCGGTGGTATAAGTTCTGCATCCCCTTAGGAACGACTTTTGAACTTCTTCGCCTTATATTTCGGCGGTATTTGGCTCTGCATTCCCTTAGGAACGACGTTTGAGCAGAAAACTTACGCTGCGCTCCCTTAGGAACGACTTTTTGTAGCTTCGTCATGCTCTGCATCCCCTTAGGGGCGACTTTTTAGCTTCTCCCTGTTTTTCCTATTTTTTCTTTGCACTCGATGGTGCATGCTCAGATTTTACATTTTACATCCTTTTGGGGGATTTGGCTCTCGTGGAGCTAAATAAGAAAAAATTACAAGCTATGGCCCCATTAAAAACCTTTCTCCCCCCCTTTTGAAAGGAAAAGGGTGCCATAGAAAAAATGAAAAAAGATTACATCAAGTTACACATAATATCGCTGAAGCTCATCCTCATTCCAAGATCTGGGTATGTCATTGCCGTCCATATCCTTCAATCTGTAAGAACCGGGTCTTGACGAAGATACAACCGGAAATGGACCTTCCCACTTCAGTTGTAATTTTCCCACTGTGTCTGGGTTGGCAACTCTCCGAAGTACCAAATGCCCTGGCTTGATATTTTTCAATTGAACTTTTCTGTCACGCCATTTTATTGTTTCGGCTTGATATTTATTGATGTTCTCCACAGCCTGAAGTCTGGTCCCCTCTATAGTGTCTTTTGCTACGTGATAATCAGCTTCGTCTTCTGCCGAAGCTGCTTTTCTTATTGATCCTGCTTTAGCTTCTTCTGGAGTTATAGCTTCGTCACCAAATAATAGTTTGAAAGGTGTAAATCCTGTTGATCTAGACATGGTTGTATTGTGGCTCCACACCACTTTAATCAACTCATCTGGCCACTTTCCTCTGGGCTGATTGAAGATTAGCTTCATTATTCCTGTCATTATAATGTTGTTTGCTCTTTCTACCAGCCCGTTTGACTCTGGATGCCTGACTGATGCAAAATGAATCTTCGTGCCAATTTGGTCACAGAAATCTTTGAATGTTTCAGCATCAAACTGTGTTCCATTGTCCATAGTTATAGCCTTCGGCACGCCGAAGCGATAGACAATATTCTGCCAGAAGAATTTTTGAACTATGGCCGAAGTTATTGTAGCCAAAGGCTTTGCTTCAATCCACTTAGAAAAATATTCTACTGCCACCACAACATACTTCAAATTACCTTGTGCCGGTGGAAGTGGACCTAACAAATCCAAGCCCCATCTTTGTAATGGCCAAGTAGGCTGTATCAGCTGCGTGAGAGACGAAGGTTGCTTCTGATCTCTTGCACATTTTTGACAATTCTCGCACTTTTGAACTAACTCTGCTGCATCCGAAGCTGCCTTCGGCCAATAAAATCCTTGTCTAAACACTTTTCCTAGCAAGGCCCTAGACCCAATATGAGATCCACACAGACCTGCATGTAGGGCTGGATATCGAGCTGGCTCGACTCGACTCGGTTCGACTCGAGTTGGCTCGTTATGATAACGAGTTAGCTCGACTCGACTCATTATGATAACGAGCTGGAGAAGCTGCTCGGCTCGGCTCGTTTGGTAACTCGGTCTGACTCGATTAACTCGTGAGCCAGCTCGTTATCAAAGTTACCATAAGCCATAAAGCCAACAACCATACATACAATCATATATAATATCAGATATAACTATTTACAAAATAGCAGCCATCTCATTCACTTAAACAAACAAAAAATAATTGTATATTGAAATACATGCAGCCACCAATTATAGACTTATAGTTCATAATAGTTCCATTCCATAATCCATAATTCCATACTTTCAGAGTTTCAGTTCTAGAACCAAAATACACGCAGTGATGCAGCCAACAATTATAGATCAGGACTTCAGGTTCAGGAGTTCAGGACAAAGTTGTAGGGAGCCAACAAAATATGCCAGGTTAGCAACAGTTGCAACCAACAATTACAGGCTTACAGTTACAGCCAACAAAATATAATGACCATGTGCCTCTCATGTCCTCTCTCGGGTCCTATCTCTCCCTCTCCTCCATCTCCTCCATGTGAGTATGTGACCATGTGCCTCTACAAGTCATTAGAAAATCAGCAACACATAAATCAGAACACTTATAAATCAGGGACATCATATAACTCATATAAATCAGGGACAACATATAAATCAGCAACACATTCATGTAAGTATATAACTCATGTGAGTATGTGACCATGTGCCTCTACAAGTCATTAGAAAATCAGCAACACATAAATCAGAACCACTTATAAATCAGGGACAGCATATAACTCATATAAATCAGGGACAACATATAAATCAGCAACACATTCATATAAGTATATAACTCATACAATACAAGTCAGCAACACTTACAATTACTTGCCACCACACACTTTGGAAATTCCACGGACTCGATGTCACCATCATCACCTTCTCCCTACAAAATATGTACAAAGTGAGTGTCACATATTCAGATAGTGAAATGTCAAGTAAACACTTAGAAGTTACAAGTATTGCCACCATACACTTACAGTTAAAAGAATAGGTGAACTTCGAGACCCGCGTATCCAACTAGAAGCACACACCAAAGCCTGAACTGTTGCTGGCTTCAATGAACTCCTGTAATCATCAAGGATCCTACCCCCAGTGCTAAAAGTGGATTCTGATGACACACTGCTAGCTGGAACAGCCAAGAACCTCTTTGCCATAGAAGATACCACAGGAAATCTATGACTATTCACCTTCCAATAGTTAAGCAGATCAAAGTGTTTCTCATCTATGGACACATTTGATTCATCTAGATAAATGAGCAACTCAGATTTGGAGCTTTCTGTAGCACTTGACTCTAAGAAAGTTTGGAATCCACTAGGAACAACAGAAGCTAAGGAGTTGCTTGTATCCTTTGAGGAAGAGGCTGATTGGGCATTACTTGGGCTATGTTCACTAATCTTGTGTCGGTATATGACCTCATACTTCTTGTACAACCTTTCCAATTCTTTATCAATGTCATCTATTTCTTTTTGAGCTCTTAAGGAGTCATAAATCTGACCAAAACACCATCTAATGTATCTCATTTTGAACCTAGGGTCAAGGATTGTAGCAATAACCATGACATTGTTTCTCACTTCCCAATATTTATCAAACTTGTTCAACATTGCATCAGCCATACTCATCATATATGCATCACCTGACTGTTGTGCCAGTTTCAATGCAATCTTGACTTTAATTATATAGGGGTAAAATACATTGGCAGTGGGATAGGTTGATGCTGAAAAGGCAGTAGTTGCTTCTGCCATTGTTCCCAATATTGGTTTGACTTTGTCATACAAAAGCCATTGGGAGTCTAAAGGTTTCCATTCATAGTTGTTGTCTATTTCAGAATAGTAACCAAAGGCCTCCTTATAGTCAAGGCAAGAATCTAGCATTTTGTATGTTGAACCCCACCTTGTTTTAACATCAAGGCACAACCCTTGTCCTACTTTAACAGAATATTGGTTGCAAACTTCTACAAAGTACATAGGGTCAAAGCTCGAGTTCTTTCTAGCAAGAAACTTGGACTTCAGATTTGTAATAGCAGAATCATTACTAGAAGCATTATCAAGAGTGATTGTCAAGATCTTATCCTCAATTTTCCATTCAACCAAACATTCAAAAACAGCCTGAGCTATGACAATACCAGTGTGTGGAGGATCCAATTCAATAAAGTTCAAAACACGACATTGCAAGATCCAATCAACATCAACATAATGTGCCACTAAACACATATACTGAATGTTTTGATTTGATGTCCATAAATCAGTGGTTAAACTTATTGATTCAGCCTCTCTAAGACTCTTCTTGATTAGTTCTTTCTCAGATTCATAGATCTTCATGCATTCATTTTTAATAGTCTTCCTACCAATAGATTCATAATTGTTATTCATCCATTTCATCAAGATATTGAACCATTTATGCTCTACCATTCTAAATGCATATTCATGGACAATTATCATCTTGGCAATTAACACTCTAGTGTGCTCATGATCATATTCAGTGGGATTAACAACAACAGGTCCACCATCTGAAGTAAAGGAGAGACTACCTTGAGCAAGATTTTTCTTAGCTTGTGCCAGCTTGTTCAAATACTGTGTGCACTTGTCTAGGTGTCGGTTTAGTGTTGTAGTGCTGCCCCCTTGATGGTACAAATAAGATCTATGACAGAACTTGCACTTGGCTTTTGTCTCCATAACCCCAAGTTCCTTTCTAGAAGCAACAGTGACCACCTTAAAATACTTCCAGCAACCAGCCCTCTTTACTCTATTCGCCTTGCACTTGGATGGGGACAACTGAATACCAGCTCTTGACCTCTTTCCTCCTCTCTTTGTCTTTTCAGTTTTTGACAACTCATCTCCATCAGTGGAAGGTGGAAACTCATCATCAAGATCAAATTCACTGTCATCTGATTCCGACAACATAACCTCCAATTCCTCCCCTTGCCCCTCCTCCATCACAACATCAAGTTGCTGCGAAAAAAACAGTACAAACCATTCATGTTTCCGCATAAGAACAATCAAAGTTGTTTATGTATCTACATCTCCATAAATCAAAGCTATTCATGTATGAAATATTGAAATTTATCATACATTTATACCTTTTCTATAGATACAGAGACAGCACCACAACAAGATGTGGATGATGAAGGTGCAGTGCTAGCAGCCGCTGAAATCTTCTTAGCTGCTGGCATAAGCTTCTTCCTCGTGCTCGTGCGCTTAATCATTGATCCGGAAATTCGTGGTATTGGCGGACGTGAATGACCTTCGTGTGCATCCGGTTCTTGGGCTTCCATGGAGGCAAGTGGGCGTCGGAGGCCGGACAGCAATACAGGGCGAGGGCGCCGTCGGGGAAGACGAACAGACAGCGAAGAACAGACTGCTCACCGTGTATTGAGCAGACAGCGAAGAACAGATGGGCAGACGGCGGAGGGCACACGCCGGCACGCCGCACACCGGCGCGGCGGTGCTGCAGCCTGCTCTGCTCCACGGACAATGGCGGCTGGCGGCTCTAGGGTTTAGGTTTTGGGGAGAGAGAGGGAGAGACCGAGAGCGTGAGGGAAGGAGAAGGCAGAAGCCAAGCGCCGTCTCTTGTCTCTGTCTGTTCGGCACTTCGGCTGCTCTGCAGCGTCAAGCACTCAAGCCTCAAGCCGTCAAGCGTCATTGCGTTTGCGTCTCTTGTGTGGGCCGTGTGCTGGGCTGCTCGGCTGACTATGGGTGGGACTGGGCTGGGCCATTGCAGATTAGCAGTGATGTAAAACTCGTTTGACTCGCGAGTAACTCACGAGTCAGCTCGAGTTTGGCTCGTTAAGAACCGAGTTAAATTGTTAGCTCAGCTCGTGACTCATTTTAAACGAGCCGAGTCGAGTCGAGTCACTAATGAGTCGAGTCGAGCGAGTTACCGAGCCACGAGTTTTTTGTCCAGCCCTACCTGCATGTATCTCCTTCATTAATTATATACGTTCGGTTCTGGATAAACACTTGAGGAGTGGAGAACAGACTCCATCCTTGTATAATTCCCCTTCTATTATCGCATACGGTCTTGTCCTTGCTTCCATTCTCTTATTATAAGCTTCGTCATCCGAAAGACAATTGCCTTGGAGGAAAGATATAATTTCAGTCCTCCAATCTTCACTATGTACAGGGGAAATTGTAAGCACTGCTCTCTCCATAAGTTCAACAGAAGGTGCTTTTATTGTCTCAAAAAATACTTCCGAAGGTAGAGGGAGCCCCTGTGCCGCTGATTTGGTTAACAAATCTGCATGCTCATTTTCTCCTCTTGGAATATTCTTGACAGAAAAACCTTTGAAAGAAGCCTCCAGCCTTCGAACTGTATCCAGATATTTTTCAAGCTTCGGGTCTCTTGCCTTGCTACTTTTGTCTACATGGCCAGAAATGACTTGAGAGTCAGTTTAAAGGATGGCCCTTCTTATTCCCATTGCCTTTAACTTCCGAAGCCCCAACAGAAGTGCTTCGTATTCAGCAATATTATTTGTACAACTGAAGTCAAGCCTTGCTGCATAACATGTTTTGACTTTAGAAGGCGCAACTAGGACAGCAGCCGCTCCTGCGCCGAAGGTTCCCCAAGAACCATCGCAGAACACTGTCCAAGCTTCGGCGTCTTTATTTGTTTCTTCTTCCTGAGCCCCTGTCGTCCAATCAACAATGAAGTCTGCTAACGCCTGGGACTGAATTGAAGATCTATGTACATAGTCAATACTGAATTCGTTAAGCTCCGCAGCCCATTTTCCAATTCTTCCTGTAGCTTCTCTGTTCCTCATTATGTCCTTTAGAGGCTGTGATGAAGGAACAGTTATGTGATACGCTTGAAAATAATGCCGAAGCTTCCTGGAGGCCATTAACACAGCATACAACACCTTCTCCAATTCTGTATAATTTTTCTTTGATAAACTTAAAACTTTGGAGATGAAGTACATTGGAGCCAGCTTTTTGATTTGGCCATCTAGCTTCTCGTGTACAACTGCCGCACTAACTGTAGAGTGCGAAGCTGCCACATATAAGAGCAATGGAGCCCCTGGCGAAGGTGGAGTTAGTGTTGTTAGATCGATCAAGTATTGCTTCAACTCTTCGAAAGCTTTTTGCTGAGTCGGACCCCATTGAAAAACTTTGGCTAACTTCAGTATTTCAAAGAATGGCAGATTCCTTTCTGCTGATCTGGATATGAATCTGTTTAATGATGCTAGTCTTCCTGCCAGTCGTTGGGCCCCCTTCTTTGTACTTGGCGGCTCCATCCGAAGGATAGCTTCGATCTTATTTGGATTGGCTTCGATTCCCTTCGTTGATACCAGGCAGCCAAGGAACTTGCCCTTCTTCACTCCAAAAACACACTTTTCTGGATTTAATTTCAAACCAGCTTGTCTGAAGTTGGCAAATGTTTCTTGTAAGTCAGCAATGTGATTCTCTTGCTTCGTTCTCTTTACTATGATATCATCGACATATGTCAGCACATTCCTGCCTATTTGAAAATGAAGGACCTTGGTTGTCATTCTGCTGAAGCTTCCTCCTGCATTCTTGAGCCCCTCAGGCATCCGCAGGTAGCAATAGGTGCCACTAGGAGTTATGAAGCTGGTCTTTGGCTCATCTTCCTTCTTCATCCAAATTTGATGGTAACCAGAATAACAGTCCAATAGACTCATGAGCCCTGAAGAAGTTGTTGCATCTACAAGAGAGTCTATTCTTGGTAATGGGAACTCGTTCTTTGGACAGGCCTTGTTGAGATCTGTGAAGTAAATGCACATTCTCCATTTACCATTGGCCTTCTTCACCATAACAGTGTTGGCTAGCCATTCTGGGTATTTCACCTCTCTGATGACACCGACACTAAGAAGTCTCTTCACTTCATTCCGAGCACCTTCAACTTTGTCTTCATGTGGCGGAACTGCCCGAATTATTCCAACTTAAGTGCCTAAGTCCCACCTCAGAGGCTAGACCACACTTAAATGGGAATAACCCGTCAATTCCTCGGATCTAGTCCGACAAGGCCACTGACAGGATCAAGTACCACAATCTCACTCGATGGTGAGTCACAGAGCAAATACAATAAAGCATAAAACCATGCATTAAAGAGTATTAAATTATTACATCATCATCGGAGTTTTGCAAAAGTAGTCATCATTGTTCGAAGTGCAGCGGAATAAAACTAATGGTAAATAAACAGAGAGATGGGGAAGCCTGTCCCATCACTCCTCATGCTCCTCCTCAGCCGAGGCGGGGTCCCACTCGACAGTCCAACCTGGTGGCAAGATGGACGACCAAGTCACTCCAGCAACCATGTCCTCCAGAGAACCTGTAAAATTATGCCACAAGCAAGGCTGAGTATACTAATACTCAGCTAGACTTACCCGGTGTGAGGAGTCTACTCCTCTACCTCTAGACATGCAGTTGTTTGGCTGTGGGGTTTGGTTGCCAAAAGCACTAGCCGAGTTTCTAAATCAAGTTTTTAACTTTGTCAAATTAAGTGTGACTCTCTTAAGGCTAAAGATGTACTATCTACTCATACATGGTAGCAAACATTTTTAGCAATCAACATTTTGTATCATCTCATCACAATTCCACTTGTTACTCAATGTAGCAGCATGGATCAAGCAGTCTCATTAGCTGCGAGAAGCAGACGATTCGAATCGAATTTTTATCCTTGCAAGGTAAACCTAAACACACGACATGGCGAGGCACTCCGTCCCCACACACATCAACCGTCCCCATCGATTCCCTGGCAACAGATCAGGGCTCACCGCCTTGGCGTACAATGCCTCACTGACCCCGACTGCCGTCGTGCAGTGACCGCACTTGTACCCACCATAACCGGAATGGGAGACCACGTCTCAGGTCGCGTAAGGGGCAAAGTCTGTGGGCAGGTTCACTCAGGTACTAGGCTTACCGATTTACCATATTTCTCGGTATGTGTTTAGTACGTTCAAACGCTTGACACACGGTACCACACCTTAATCCTTATTCCAAGTTTATCCTGTAGACAACCAATCCCCATGGATTGTTGCCCACAAACCAACATTAATATGATAAGAAAGTGGATACAGCCAATTCCTGACCTCGCGCGAGTGCTAGAAAAATCACTCGACTTCTACCGAGATCCTAATTAATAAAGCAGCTACTCGACTTAGCATGCTAGTATTCATCTCAATGGGATTCCTGAGATCATGCAACTAGGGTTTCGAACAACTCCTACACTTAAGTGCACAATCAAACCTACAATCATTAAGTATAGTAAAATAGCATAAATAACAGGTTATGCATAAAACCGGGGCTTGCCTTCCAAAGCAGTGGCAGGCAGGTCCTCTGGTGCAGGCTCTGGTGCTGGCTCTGGGGCTACCTCCTGAGCAGCTCCTTGATCCGGCACGAGGACGTACTCTCCGTCAGCAAGGTTACAGTCTATTGAAATGCAATGAACATGTATGTCATGATTATGCAGGATTTAATAACATTATGCTAAGAGAAGAAAAACTAAGTTAATGAGTAACTTAGGGTTTCCGGGTCATATGTGGCTTTTAATGGTTCATGCTTATCACTTCTAGGTCTAGGTTTTGCTAGGGATAGGCATAGGTAATTGGTATTGCCTTTATATATTTCAGTGGACAAGTTATAAAGGGTTTTAGGATGACACTAATTTTCTATTATTCATATTTCCCTTTCTTTATTCTCTATTTATGGTTTCTAGTGTAGGTTTGAACTACGACAGTGGTTTAATATTTTCCAAAAATTCTGTAAAAATTACAGTGGGTTGCCATTGGACATTATAGCCTGTTCTAGGAATTTGAGGTTTAAAATAAAAATACTATGCTTTAGACAAAAATAACAAAAGTTGTGTAAAATGGGCCACTTTGCACTACATCTCTTAATTAGAGGTGAGTTCTGCCCTAAGGGCTATTTTTGTTGGCATCTAACAGTAATAATAGGCTTCTGTGCCAAAAATCACAGAAAGCTAAGGGGTGGTCATTTAGCTATGATTTTCTAAAGTTAAATGCCCAAAAAGGCACTTTCTACTACATTATCATTTGAAAAATGTCAAACAGCAGATTTCATATTTTTCCTAAGTTTTTAATAACCAAACATTAATTATCCCAAGGGTTGGGGTGCTTTCACCTTGGGGTTATTTTTGTAGGGTTTTTCTAAGTTTTCTTGTTTTCTTGAAATAAAAGGGATCCTACTTATTTCATACTAAACCAGGGCATAATAGATTTTTCTAGAAAACTACATTGAATAAGTACTCTAACAAAAATAAAGGTGCCCTCTGGTTTATTATTTAAATCACCTTTTCTATTTTTCTTAACCTTAAGCATATTGTAAATTAAATGTCAAAAGCTAACTTAATGGGTTGGACAGAGAGGTTTAGCATTTTTAAACAGGTCAGTGGGTGGATATAATCTTCTCCAAATTTTTCTAACCCTAGTCAAATAGTGCAACTATTTTTATCCCTATTATTTAGCTTTTGGTCAAAACAACAATTAAATCAGAACCCTAAAGTTTTCTGTAGTACATAGGGGTTTTATATTTTTCCTAAGTAGTTTACATCATTTAGAGTCTGACAAAATTGGTTTGACTAAATTTGGATGAACTAAACAGAAGTTATGAATTATTAAAGTTTCTGTTCAAATTTAAAATCAGATTTAATAAAGGTTTTCTGGAAAAGCAGTTTACACCGAGGACCCTGGGTTATTTCCAAACTAACTCTCTCAGTTATACCCCCGCGCTACTATTCATTTGAGTCACTGACATTTCACAAAACCCCCCAGACTTCTTTCCTTCTCCCCCGCGGTCCTTCCCTAGGTTTAAACAGTGCCCGCAAGAAAGAAAAGGGTGGCGCGGCTTACCGGCGGCGAGATAGGTCCGGCGAGGGGCGGGGTTGGCTCGGAGAGGCTCTGGCGGTCACAGCAATGTACGGCTCGAGGGCGGGGATGGCCGGAAACGCTCGGTCCACGAGCGCAGGCGGGTGTCCTCGTCGGCGGCGGGTGTGCCGGCCAAATCACGGCGATCTGGTTCAATCCAAGGGCACGGTGAGCTCCACGGGGTGACGTAGAGACTGTGTGCACAAGGAATCGGAAATTGGTTCAGTGGATTACCCGGTCCACGCACTCCGGCGGGGTTGTCAACTCCGGCGACCGTGGACTGGCCTCTCTGGCGAAGCAGGCTTCGATTCCTCGCTCGGGGAGCTTCACTGAGGTGTGCTCGCTCGTCTCCGAGGGTCGGACGGGGTTGGGAAAGGCTGGGCTGGCCGGTCTACGGCGGCAGGGGCTCGGGTGGCCGCGGACACGCCGTGCACGGGCAAACGACGGTGAGCTGAGCTCCGGTGAGGTTTGAGCGTGCGCGGAAGAGTGTGGTCGACGCCTGAGTGGGCTTTATAGGCGCGGGCGCGGGCCATGGCATCGGCTGGCCGTTGGCGCGACGCGGGGCGCGCGCGGGCGTGCCCTGGCGCACACAGAGCGCGTCGAACACGTGGAGCTTTTCTTCTGCCCGTGTTCCACAGCTCACCCAAGTCGCAAACGTGCGAATCTTGGCAAAAATCCGGCGCGAGTCTTTTCCTGGCACCTAGGGCTGTCTCTCATCTGTGAGTTGCCATGGCAGATATACTAGGTAGGGAGATCTTCGGTCGCCAAATCAGGTATGTCACTCTGCCCACCTCGCGACAAAAACCATGCCAAGGCATGTCAAACGTCAAGGTCTCGGGCTCATCTTTTTCCAGTGGGTGCCCTAGGTGGTATGCCACATTTTTGGTATAGAACTTAGGTGGTTTTGGTGCCAGCTTCGAGGTGAACACGGTTGATCTTTAGTGTAGGTGTAGTTTTTGACTTAGAGAAAATTAGAGAGCTCTAGCTCTCTCTCTACTTAGGGAATGGATTTGGGGTTTCTCCAGGGGTCTTTTTGCAACATTTCCTTCCCACAATTGCCGGTTATAAAGTTACTCAAGGTTTGGTTAAAGATTAATTCATGGTTGCACATTTGCTTATTCTTTCCCCCCTCTCAACCATGGTTTTGGAAGATAGGGTTCAAGAGAGGTCTAGGGTTTTCCCCCCTCTTGCCCAAGGTAGTAAGTGCACAAAGGTTTGAGTGATGCTCTTAGGTCATTAGCAAATCTTGGTTAACACATGGTCTCCAAGGTTCTTATGTTCTCCTTAAGTTATTACCACATGTGATCACAGTCCTTAGCACCAAGGTGTGCTCTAGCCATGGTAACACCTGAGGTGTTACAGCCCTCCCCCCTTAAAGGAATCTCGTTCCGAGATTTCAGGCAGAGTCCTCTAGAGGGTGCTACAAGGCACGCTGGTGTGCTACTCTTTCTTATATTCAAGTTTCTCTTGTTAACTGCTCTTCGAATGTCATTCTCTTTGCAACTTCAGAAGGAAGCCCTTTTTAAGCTAAATCCACAACTTAGACTATCCTTTATATCTAAGTTTTTCTTATAATTGTATTCAAAGGGCAGGTGGGGTGGGGTTTTGGGGTTACGTACCGGCTCCTTTGGGCAGAAAGTCGGGGAAGCGGGGGCGTAGAAAATCCTCGGTCTCCCATGTAGCTTCTTCTGCTGAATGGTGACTCCACTGAACTATACATTCTGATTGATCTGGCCCGTGTGGATCTCTCCTTCTGATCCAAGACCTTGACGGGGTACTCTTGATAGGACAAGTCTGGTTCTATCTCAATGTCTGGTTCTGGTAGCACTTCAGTGGGTAGGCGAACACATTTCCACAGCTGAGATACATGGAACACATTGTGAACTGCTGACATGTGAGGTGGCAATTCCAATTGATAGGCTACGGGTCCACAAGCTTCCTTGATCTTGTAGGGTCCAATGTAGCGAGGAGCTAACTTGCCCTTAATTCCGAATCTCTGGACACCCTTGGTGGGTGATACCTTAAGATAAACATGATCTCCCACCTCGAACTACAGAGGCTTCCGCCTCTTGTCATGATAGCTCTTTTGCCTGGCCTGAGCAGCTTCTAAGTTCTTCTTGATGATTCTGACCTTTGCCTCTACTTCAAGTACCAAATCTGGCCCAAAAATTTCCCTCTCTCCTACTTGAGACCAATTCAGCGGGGTTCTGCATCTTCTCCCATATAAAGCTTCAAAAGGTGCCATCTTTAGACTGGACTGATAGCTGTTATTATAGGAAAACTCAGCCAAGGAAAGACACTTGTCCCAATCTTTTCCGTAGTACAGTACACATGCCATTAGCATATCTTCCAAAATCTGGTTTACCATTTCTGTCTGGCCATCGGTTTGGGGATGGTATGCTGAGCTTCGTATGACATGGGTCCCAAGTGATTTCTGCAATTGTTCCCAAAATCGTGCCACAAATGGTGCTCCTCTGTCTGAGACTATAGTCTTTGGTATTCCATGCAGACGAACTATCTGGTCAATGTAGATCTCTGCATACTTCTCTGTCCTGTGGGTGGTGTGCACTAGCAAGAAATGAGCAGTCTTGGTCAATCTGTCCACAATAACCCAAATGGAATCATGGTGTCTGGAGGTATTGGGCAATCCTACGATAAAGTCCATGCAAATGTCCTCCCATTTCCAAGATGGTATGGGAAGGGGTTGCAAGGGGCCTGCTGCCTTCAAATGACTAGCTTTGATTCTCTAGCAGGTGTCACACTCGGATATGTACTTTGCAATTTCCCTTTTCATTCTGGTCCACCAATATAAAGATCTGAGATCATGATACATTTTGTTGCTACCAGGGTGCATGGAGAATTTTGAAAGGTGAGCTTCATCCAATATCTTCTTTCTGAGCTCAGGGTCCTTGGGAACAACCAATCGATCTCCAAACCATAGAATTCCCTTGCTGTCCTGACGGAAGCACTTGTATTTCTCTGCCTTCTGCTTGATCATGTCTTTGATAACCTGAACTCCCTTATCCTCAATTTGTGCCCTGACTATTTGCTCTTGCAATGTGGGCTCTACCGAGATATAACTTAAGGCACCTGAAGAAACGACTTCCAGGTTCAACTTGCACAACTCATCACACAGGGTGGTAACTCTTGCATCCATGTTCATACAATTGCACTGGGCCTTTCTGCTCAAGGCATCTGCTACAACATTGGCTTTGCCAGGATGGTAATGCACTTCCAAATCATAGTCCTTGATTAACTCCAACCATCTCCTCTGCCTCATGTTCAGATCTGCTTGAGTGAAGATGTATTTGAGACTCTTGTGATCAGTGTAGATGTTACAGTGAGCTCCCATCAAGTAGTGTCTCCATATCTTAAGAGCATGAACCACAGCTGCCAATTCCAGATCATGTGTAGGGTAGTTCTGCTCATGGGGTCTGAGTGCTCGGGAAGCATAAGCAATGACTATGTTATCTTGCATCAAGACACATCCCAATCCCGTACCAGAAGCATCACAATAAACTTCAAATGGCTTGGTGTTGTCAGGTTGAGCCAGCACTGGGGCTGTTGTCAAATGCTGCCTCAAAGTATGAAAGGCATCCTCGCACTTTTGGCTCCAATCATACTTGACTCCCTTCTTCAACAATTCAGTCATTGGTTTGGCAATTCTGGAGAAATCCGGAATAAATCGTCGATAATACCCTGCCAATCCTAGAAAACCCCGAATTTGCCTCACTGTAGTCGGGGGTTTCCAATTTATCACCTCCTGTACCTTCTCAGGATCAACTGATATCCCATCCTGAGAAATTGTGTGACCCAAGAATTTAATCTCCTTCAGCCAGAATTCACATTTAGACAATTTCGCATACAACTGATGGTCACGCAGTCTCTGAAGTACAGTATGCAAATGTTTGGTGTGCTCGGTTTCATTCTTGGAATAAACCAGAATATCATCAATGAAAACGACCACGAATTTGTCCAACTCTGGCATGAATACTGAGTTCATTAGGTACATAAAATAAGCCGGGGCATTGGTCAGCCCAAAAGAAATCACCAAAAACTCATAAAGCCCATATCTGGTCGAGAAGGCCGTCTTGGGAATATCACTGGTTCGGATCTTGATCTAGTGGTAACCTGAGCGAAGATCTATCTTGGAGAACACTTTGGCTCCCACTAACTGATCAAACAGAACATCAATACGGGGCAGTGGGTATTTGTTCTTGATGGTCACTGCATTGAGAGGGCGGTAGTCAACACACATTCTCAAACTCTCATCCTTTTTCTTCACGAACAAGGCGGGACATCCCCAAGGCGAAGTACTTGGGCGAATAAACCCCTTGTCCAACAATTCTTGCAATTGCTTTTTCAGTTCTGCCAACTCCGCGGGAGGCATCCTATAGGGTCTCTTGGAGATAGGAGCAGTCCCGGGTTGCAATTCGATTGCGAACTCGATGTCTCGGTCAGGTGGCATCCCTGGCAATTCATCTGGGAAAACATCTGGGTAGTCACAGACCACTGGGATCTTTTCCACTAGGGATTCTATCATAACGAAGGCACAAGAACGGGTACAACCCTGGTCGGGTAGATATAAGGTGATCTCGCCATCCAAAGGGGAGTGAATTTCTATGGCTCTGGCTGCGACATCAATCACCGCGTGGTGTCGTGATAACCAATCAGTCCCTAGAATGATATCCACACTATCCAATCCCATTATCAAGAGAGTGGTTTTGAAAATGAAACTACCCAGCTTAATTGGTACGTGTCTATTGATCTGATAGGTGGCAACCCTGCCTCCTGGTGTTGAGATTGTAATACCCCCATTAGTGTGGTGAAAAGGCAATTGACACTTGGCACTAAATTTGGTACTGATAAAACTGTGTGATGCACCCGAATCAAAAAGAACAATAGCAGGATAATTCAAAACTGTAAAGATACCAGTCAAGACGGGTGTTCCCTCTGGAATATCAGTCATGGTGGTGAAGTTTAGCCTGCCCTGCCTCACTTGCACCTTCTGTCTCTTGCCTTGATTCTGATTAACATTCTGCCCCTGCCTCTGCTGGTTCCTGGGGCAATTCTTGGCATAATGTCCGGTGTTGCCGCATGTGAAACACCTGTTGTCATTTGCCTGGCGATACTGCTGCTGCTGATTGTTCCTCTGAGCTGGAAACTGGGTGCGGTTGGGTGCCTGCTGCTGCTGCTGCTGTGGTCGGATCACCCATCGCCCTTGCTGCTGCTGGGGGCCCCTGTTCTGAGTGTCAGACACAATCCTGAAGCGTTGTGGCTGAGCTGAGGGTTCTGCCATAGGGGTCTTCCTCTTCTTTTCTGCCTGTCGAGCTGTAATGCAGTCCTCCTGGGAGATAGCCATGTTGACCAACTCATTGTAGTTGTTGGCCTTGACGGTGTTGAGACGGTCACGGAGCTTAGTGCTGAGCCCCCTCCTGAACCTGTCTCTCTTCTTCTCGTCCGTATCTGCATGATACCCAGCATACTGGCACAGGTCATTAAAAGCCTGAGCATACTGCAATACGGTCTTGTTGCCCTGAGTGAGTGCCAGAAACTCGTTGAGCTTTCGGTCCATAATCCCGGCTGGTATGTGGTGTCCCCGGAAGGCTGCCTTGAACTCTCTCCATTCCACCTCTCGATCCTCTGGCTGCATGGCAAGGAAATGGTCCCACCAAGTCCTTGCGGGTCCACGAAGCTGCTGGGTGGCGAACCTGACTTTAGTGACCTCTGAACAAGCTCCATGGAGTAGCGGGAATTTGGATTCCACTACTCTCAACCACACATCTGCATCAAGTGGGTCCTCTGCCCTCGTGAACAATGGAGGCTGAGTACTGAGGAACTCCTGGTAGGTAGCTGCCGCGGGGTGACGCTGATGGTCTCCACCACCATAGTGCTAAGGTGGTGGCTGACGCTGAGCTAGCTGCCTCAAGATCTCATTCTGCTGAGCCATTAGCTCCTGTAGAGTGGGAGGCGGTGGCGGCGGTGGAGGAGCGCGCTCATTCTGACCGCGACGCTGTCTCCCGGCCATCTGAAAAACCACATATATACTTAATACACATCTTCAAGTTCACAGTTTAATCGCGGCGAAAGAGTCAAAAGCAAATTGATAGATTCCGACATAAACCAAAAAGCATAAACTTTTCATCCAAATTTAAAACTGACATCATCCATCCACCAAACTTCCAAAAGAGTTTATCATGGTTACATCAATGGTCCCAAAAAGACTCAACTCTACCTAGCCTAGTACCCTAAGGGTGCAAAAGCTAAGCTAGCGGCGAGGAGTCCTACTATCACCAACTTCTAACGCTATCCCTGACACCTAGTGAGCGAACGAGGCAACACTCGACTCGGGGGAAGGTGGTCTCCCAGAGCCAGCAGTGTCCACGCTGGAGGCAGGCTCCTCTCCTCCCTCGATGTCGACGTCCTCGTTGGCCTCCATATCCTGGATCTCCTGGTGATGCATATCCAGGTGCTCATTAGCCTCAGCCAGCTGCTGCTGAGTTTTAAGGAGCTGATCCTCGAGAACCTCGATGGTGTTCTCCCTGGTACCCACTAATTCCTCCAGCTCTTGGATCTCATTGGATAGCTGCTCCACTTGCAAATCCTTTTCCACCATCTCAGTGGACAAATCAACCACGAGCTCCTCTCTGTTGTCCAGGGTGATCTTTGTTGCCTCCAACAATGCCATCAGATGGGACATCGCCTCACCGTGCATCACTTGCAGACGGTACAGAGCATTCATGCACCGTAC
Organism: Zea mays; assembly: GCF_902167145.1. Taxonomy (NCBI): domain Eukaryota; kingdom Viridiplantae; phylum Streptophyta; class Magnoliopsida; order Poales; family Poaceae; genus Zea; species Zea mays. The sequence goes on from NC_050096.1 coordinate 117,646,062, forward strand.
AGTCAAGTGTGCAGTCTGACCTGGGTAGATGGCCCAGATGTCCTTGGCATGCTCCACCCGATCCTTCCACATTGGGTCGTCCTCCCTTTCGGCGAGGAACAAGCCAATGGGGTGGGTAGCCAGCTCCAAGGGATGGAATCCGCAGAAAGTGGTCAACCCGTGCAGAGCAATCGCCTCTATCGTGTCCTCAGCCCGGTATCCAAAAGACTCAGAGTCCAATGAACGCCAGCCTGGCTGTAGGGGATGAGGCTCCGGAGTCATCCTCACCCTACAGCGGGGCACTCGGTGCTTCTCGAACTGCTGCACCGCGTACTGAGGGGGTGTCGTGTATCCGGCCCCCTGAAGTACCTCCCACAAAATGCGGGGAAAGCCCTCTCGTGCAAGCCCGTCAGTGTGGGATAGTGCATTTTCGTCGTCTGAGGATCCGTGGGAAGCCATCTATGTATGGTTAAGCGTAAGCAAAAGAAAAGAATTATAAAAAGAACAAGAAAAAATAAGACTCAGCTCCTCTCTAATTAAAACAAAATGGTACTGGGGAACTTTAGTTGGTCATAATTTAAGTCCTTACTAAATTTTCCATTAAAAATACATGCATGCTCGTCCTGAACGACCTCACAACAAGGTAAAGGGAATAGGGAAGAACTCCCATCCTTTAAAGTGGCCTGTAGGGCCTAATCTCTTAGCCACCTAACTACCCCTCTATCATCCTAAGGCTTCACGTCCTTGGTCTATCCTGATCGTCCTACGATCTAGCCAACATTTGTTTCTATCAAGTTTTACTTCGAAAAGGATGGTATTTATATTTTATTGATTCCTCTGTGGTGGTACAAGCTCCGATACCAGCTGTGGCGGAACTGCCCGAATTATTCCAACTTAAGTGCCTAAGTCCCACCTCAGAGGCTAGACCACACTTAAATGGGAATAACCCATCAATTCCTCGGATCTAGTCCGACAAGGCCACTGACAGGATCAAGTACCACAATCTCACTCGATGGTGAGTCACAGAGCAAATACAATAAAGCATAAAACCATGCATTAAAGAGTATTAAATTATTACATCATCATCGGAGTTTTGCAAAAGTAGTCATCATTGTTCGAAGTGCAGCGGAATAAAACTAATGGTAAATAAACAGAGAGATGGGGAAGCATGTCCCATCACTCCTCATGCTCCTCCTCAGCCGAGGCGGGGTCCCACTCGACAGTCCAACCCGGTGGCAAGATGGACGGCCAAGTCACTCCAGCAACCATGTCCTCTAGAGAACCTGTAAAATTATGCCACAAGCAAGGCTGAGTATACTAATACTCAGCTAGACTTACCCGGTGTGAGGAGTCTACTCCTCTACCTCTAGACATGCAGTTGTTTGGTTGTGGGGTTTGGTTGCCAAAAGCACTAGCCGAGTTTCTAAATCAAGTTTTTAACTTTGTCAAATTAAGTGTGACTCTCTTAAGGCTAAAGATGTACTATCTACTCATACATGGTAGCAAACATTTTTAGCAATCAACATTTTGTATCATCTCATCACAATTCCACTTGTTACTCAATGTAGCAGCATGGATCAAGCAGTCTCATTAGCTGCGAGAAGCAGACGATTCGAATCGAGTTTTTATCCTTGCAAGGTAAACCTAAACACACGACATGGCGAGGCACTCCGTCCCCACACACATCAACCGTCCCCATCGATTCCCTGGCAACAGATCAGGGCTCACCGCCTTGGCGTACAATGCCTCACTGACCCCGACTGCCGTCGTGCAGTGACCGCACTTGTACCCACCATAACCGGAATGGGAGACCACGTCTCAGGTCGCGTGAGGGGCAAAGTCTGCGGGCAGGTTCACTCAGGTACTAGGCTTACCGATTTACCATATTTCTCGGTATGTGTTTAGTACGTTCAAACGTTTGACACACGGTACCACACCTTAATCCTTATTCCAAGTTTATCCCGTAGACAACCAATCCCCATGGATTGTTGCCCACAAACCAACATTAATATGATAAGAAAGTGGATACAGCCAATTCCTGACCTCGCGCGAGTGCTAGAAAAATCACTCGACTTCTACCGAGATCCTAATTAATAAACCAGCTACTCGACTTAGCATGCTAGTATTCATCTCAATGGGATTCCTGAGATCATGCAACTAGGGTTTCGAACAACTTCTACACTTAAGTGCACAATCAAACCTACAATCATTAAGTATAGTAAAATAGCATAAATAACAGGTTATGCATAAAACCGGGGCTTGCCTTCCAAAGCAGTGGCAGGCAGGTCCTCTGGTGCAGGCTCTGGTGCTGGCTCTGGGGCTACCTCCTGAGCAGCTCCTTGCTCCGGCACAAGGACGTACTCTCCGTCAGCAAGGTTACAGTCTATCGAAATGCAATGAACATGTATGTCATGATTATGCAGGATTTAATAACATTATGCTAAGAGAAGAAAAACTAAGTTAATGAGTAACTTAGGGTTTCCGGGTCATATGTGGCTTTTAATGGTTTATGCTTATCACTTCTAGGTCTAGGTTTTGCTAGGGATAGGCATAGGTAATTGGTATTGCCTTTATATATTTCAGTGGACAAGTTATAAAGGGTTTTAGGATGACACTAATTTTCTATTATTCATATTTCCCTTTCTTTATTCTCTATTTATGGTTTCTAGTGTAGGTTTGAACTACGACAGTGGTTTAATATTTTCCAAAAATTCTGTAAAAATTACAGTGGGTTGCCATTGGTCATTATAGCCTGTTCTATGAATTTGAGGTTTAAAATAAAAAGACTATGCTTTAGACAAAAATAACAAAAGTTGTGTAAAATGGGCCACTTTGCACTACATCTCTTAATTAGAGGTGAGTTCTGCCCTAAGGGCTATTTTTTTTGGCATCTAACAGTAATAATAGGCTTCTGTGCCAAAAATCACAGAAAGCTAAGGGGTGGTCATTTAGCTATGATTTTCTAAAGTTAAATGCCCAAAAAGGCACTTTCTACTACATTATCATTTGAAAAATGTCAAACAGCAGATTTCATATTTTGCCTAAGTTCTTAATAATCAAACATTAATTATCCCAAGGGTTGGGGTGCTTTCACCTTGGGGTTATTTTTGTAGGGTTTTTCTAAGTTTTCTTGTTTTCTTGCAATAAAAGGGATCCTACTTATTTCATACTAAACCAGGGTATAATAGATTTTTCTAGAAAACTACATTGAATAAGTACTCTAACAAAAATAAAGGTGCCCTCTGGTTTATTATTTAAATCACCTTTTCTATTTTTCTTAACCTTAAGCATATTGTAAATTAAATGTCAAAAGCTAACTTAATGGGTTGGACAAAGAGGTTTAGCATTTTTAAACAGGTCAGTGGGTGGATATAATCTTCTCCAAATTTTTCTAACCCTAGTCAAATAGTGCAACTATTTTTATCCCTATTATTTAGCTTTTGGTCAAAACAACAATTAAATCAGAACCCTAAAGTTTTCTGTAGTACATAGGGGTTTTATATTTTTCCTAAGTAGTTTACATCATTTAGAGTCTGACAAAATTGGTTTGACTAAATTTGGATGAACTAAACAGAAGTTATGAATTATTAAAGTTTCTGTTCAAATTTAAAATCAGATTTAATAAAGGTTTTCTGGAAAAGCAGTTTACACCAAGGACCCTGGGTTATTTCCAAACTAACTCTCTCAGTTATACCCCCGCGTTACTATTTATTTGAGTCACTGACATTTCACAAAACCCCCCAGACTTCTTTCCTTCTCCCCCGCGGTCCTTCCCTAGGTTTAAACAGTGCCCGCAAGAAAGAAAAGGGTGGCGCGGGTTACCGGCGGCGAGATAGGTCCGGCGAGGGGTGGGGTTGGCTCGGGGAGGCTCTAGCGGTCACAGCGATGTACGGCTCGACGGCGGGGATGGCCGGAATCGCTCGGTCCACGAGCGCAGGCGGGTGTCCTCGTCGGCGGCGGGTGTGCCGGCCAAATCACGGCGATCTGGTTCAATCCAAGGGCACGGTGAGCTCCACGGGGTGACGTAGAGACTGTGTGCACAAGGAACCGGAAATTGGTTCAGTGGATTACCCGGTCCACGCACTCCGGCGGGGTTGTCAACTCCGGCGACCGTGGACTGGCCTCTCCGGCGAAGCAGGCTTCGATTCCTCGCTCGGGGAGCTTCACTGAGGTGTGCTCGCTCGTCTCCGAGGGTCGGACGGGGTTGGGAAAGGCTGGGATGGCCGGTCTACGGCGGCAGGGGCTCGGGTGGCCGTGGACACGCCGTGCACGGGCAAACGACGGTGAGCTGAGCTCCGGTGAGGTTTGAGCGTGCGCGGAAGAGTGTGGTCGACGCCTGAGTGGGCTTTATAGGCGCGGGCGCGGGCCATGGCATCGGCTGGCCGTTGGCGCGACGCGGGGCGCGCGCGGGCGTGCTCTGGCGCACACAGAGCGCTTCGAACACGTGGAGCTTTTCTTCTGCCCGTGTTCCACAGCTCACCCAAGTCGCAAACGTGCGAATCTTGGCAAAAATCCGGCGCGAGTCTTTTCCTGGCACCTAGGGCTGTCTCTCATCTATGAGTTGCCATGGCAGATATGGCCTAGGTAGGGAGATCTTCGGTCACCAAATCAGGTATGTCACTCTACCAACCTCACGACAAAAACCATGCCAAGGCATGTCAAACGTCAAGGTCTCGGGCTCAGCTTTTTCCAGTGGGTGCCCTAGGTGGTATGCCACATTTTTGGTATAGAACTTAGGTGGTTTTGGTGCCAGCTTTGAGGTGAACACGGTTGATCTTTAGTGTAGGTGTAGTTTTTGACTTAGAGAAAATTAGAGAGCTCTAGCTCTCTCTCTCTACTTAGGGAATGGATTTGGGGTTTCTCCAGGGGTCTTTTTGCAACATTTCCTTCCCACAATTGCTGGTTATAAAGTTACTCAAGGTTTGGTTAAAGATTAACTCATGGTTGCACATTTGCTTATTCTTTCCCCCCTCTCAACCATGGTTTTGGAAGATAGGGTTCAAGAGAGGTCTAGGGTTTCCCCCTCTTGCCCAAGGTAGTAAGTGCACAAAGGTTTGAGTGATGCTCTTAGGTCATTAGCAAATCTTGGTTAACACATGGTCTCCAAGGTTCTTATGTTCTCCTTAAGTTATTACCACATGTGATCACAGTCCTTAGCACCAAGGTGTGCTCTAGCCATGGTAACACCTGAGGTTTACACTTTAGACATCTTCTGAAGCCTTTGTTTTCTTGGCCTGGAAGATGGATCCACATTGAGTGAATGTTCAATAACATCTCTGTTGACATCACAGAGATCATTGGCTGACCAAGCAAAGACATCTTTGTTGTTGAATAAAAATCTTAGCAAAGTCTTCTCTTGCTCATCAGATAACTGAGACCCCAGCAGTACCCTTTGTTCTGCTATATCTTGACATAGAAGCGTAGGCTTTGGCTAATCCACCGAAGCAGCCCTCTCTTTTGTATTTGTACTGCTGACAGGCTTCAGCTCCATCTATGTTATGGATTGCCTTTGAATTTGTCCAGTTCCCTTCAACCCTTCTGGCAGCTTCTTGACTCCCATGGACAGCAATGGGCCCTTGTTCCGAAGGTATCTTCATGCATAAATATGCTGGATGAAGTATTGCTTCGAAGGCATTAAGTGTCCCTCAACCAATGATTGCATTGTAGGGGTACTCCATGTCAACAATGTCAAAGATAACTTGTTCAGTCCTTGTGTTGTGGACGTAGCCGAAGGTAACTGACATTGTGATTTTACCAAGTGCTACAATCTGCCTTCCTCCGAAGCCACAAAGAGGGTGTGTAGCATCATGAATCTTGTCTTCTGGCTCTTGCATCTATTGGAAGGCCTTAGCAAATATGATATCCGCTGCACTGCCTATGTCAACCAGAACATTATGGACCAGAAATCCCTTGATGACACAAGATATGACCATAGCATCAATGTGAGGGTAATCTTTGAGTTGAAGGTCCTCCTAGGAGAAGGTGATTGGGATGTGGGACCACTTGGACTTGATGAAGGGTCCCTGCACCCCAACATGTTGCACCCTTCTCTGCGCTTCCTTCTTCTGCTTCTTGTTAGCCGGCTCTGAACTTGAATCGCCTGTTATCGGGAACACCAGCTTCGTAGCCGAAGGTGCTACGACTTGGTTGTTTAACGAAGCCATCAACTCAAAAGTGGAAGTGAGTTCACCGGAGGTGGGCGCCAATGTTGGGGACTTGTTCTCAAATGCTATGAGTTAAGAACAAGGCAACACAAAAAGGTTAATGGTTAATGCCCTTCATCCTTTGGAGCATTATCTCCCTTAGGATATAATGATCTTCAGACGAAGGTCATGAATGACGTACCTCCATCATCGTAGTATATATTAATGAAAGAAGAAACATATGAAACATAAGAGATAACATGAATAATCATATGACATCATCAATATATCTTAATTATATCGTCATGAATGAACGTGAACAATATTGAATTACATTTGTACCTTCGGCTTGACAGAAGGTGAAAGTCCAAGCGTGACGCACGAGCGAATACAAGCCAGCGTGAACAGTACGGGGGTACTGTTCACCTATTTATAGACACGGGACGCAGCCCGGTCAAAATTACATTTATGTCCTTGATGACTAGTTACAATCATAACTCAAATTATCATGGACTGATTGGTCTTTTCCTCTTTAAGTCGGTGCAGCCCTTCGTCTCAAGGCAAGTCACTATGCCGAAGCTCCCTGGATCGTAGCTTCGACGTGTACCTTTGCGCTGTGTTTGCTCATATGCTGATCTTTCGAAGTTGTTTCTGCTTAGAGGACCTTCGGCGATGAAGCAGGCCCCCAACAAGACCTAGTTTTAATCACTTAATCATGTGGGTCTTCCATAAACTATACCTCTTCAACCGTAACCCCAATTTTGGTGGTTCTCGAACCCACGATCTCATAGCGACGCGTAGATTATTATTATGCGGTTTGTTCTTATGTTTGGTGTGATGTAAATTTTTCCTATACACTGTTTGTTTGTATTGCTACGACTAGTGCGAGGTTACGAGTCATCTGAAGAGCAAGTTGGTACCTGGAATCTCAAGTCCCAGGCAAGTTGTGCCCTTGATCACTTCTTTTTACCCAATCATGTTCTTATTAATCATAATGATCTGCATAGGTTAATTTTGATGGGACCCAATAGGTTACCCTAGTTTGGCTATCTTTAGACCTTGTTTACCACTAAATTTTTGGGTAGTACCTTCTATTGCTTTATGTGGTTTTGGGTATGGAGATATACATTATTCATGATCACACTTTTATTATCAGTTTGTTATTTACTGGTCATGATAAGATCATTATGTTAATTGGAACATGGAGAACCACCCGGGAAAATAGTGCTACCACAAGGGTGGTATGGGACGCCCTTGGCTGACTAATTAGGAAAGCTAGTGGAGGACTACCTTACCCGAAAGGGGCAAGGGTAGTAGGGGAGTGGTCAGTGTGGGGAGGCCCTTGGGTTGATTTTGCTGCGATGGCGGTCAGGCGAGGGGTCCCTGCATTGGAGCTTCCTAGAAACTATAGCGGGTTTTCTGAAGCTAGTGGAACTTTGTAAAGGCCTCGTAGTGTTACCCTGCCTCGTCTCCTTGGTAGAGGTGTATGGGAAGTCGCGATCCCTTGGCAGATGGGTAACATGACTTGTGGGTAAAGATGTGCAACCTCTGCAGAGTGTAAAACTGGTATATCTTCCGTGCTCACGGTCATGAGCAGCTCGAACACTCACATGATTAATTTATGGAATTAAATTCAATTTGTCATTTGCATCGCAGTGGAATTATTTATTATTTTGTTCTACTACTTAATTGGGTTGGTATTTACTTATACTTAGTAATTGCTAATAAAATTTTGACCAACGTTAAAAGCAATGCTCAGCTTTAACCATCCTCTTTGGTAAGCCTTACACTTCACATGAGCTCCCACCTTTGGCGAGTTCATGCACATTATTCCCCACAACTTGTTGAGCGATGAACGTATGTGAGCCACTCTTGCTGCTCACACCCCCCCCCCCCCCACACACACACACACAGGTCAAGAACAGGTATCACAGGATGAGGCGCATGGAGGATGTTGTGATGAGTTAGTGAGAGGTCTAGGCCATCGTCTCCCAGTCAACTTTGGGTTTTTGGATCGTTGTCTCCTTATGATGTAATTATTTATCTTGTACAGAACTCCTATTATATAGTAAAGATGTGGCATTCGTTTCTGTACCATGCTTCATCATTTGTGTGAGACTTGGTCCCAGCACACCTGGTGATTATGTTTGCGTCCGGGTCTTAGTGCCCCGAAACCCGGGTGTGACAGAAGTGGTATCAGACACAATGTTGACTGTAGGACGAAACCTAGATAGAACTGGACAACCCTTATTTACTTACCTTTGCTACTCTGATTCTTTCTAAACTTTTCTTAATCTTTTCTCATCTATTGTTGCTTTACTCTGATTACTCTTACCTTTTCACTTCTAAAGACAAAAGTGGATTTCACACTTTGAAATCCTGTACCTAGAGTGACTTTTAGGAATAGGAGACCTAATCTTAGGAACAAAAACAAAACTATTTTCATATATATCTATGAACTTGAATGTTTGTTCTTATGATACTTGTCTGATTTGGATCTTTGATTAAGTGTGAAGAGTTGTGGAGTAATGTCCACAATTGCATCTACATAAAGGCATAAAAAACTCATAAGATAACCAGACCAACTAAGAATATTCCCCCATTAAAATATATCTAGCTTCATAAGACCCATATTATATTAAAAGATACCCTCTTACCTTAATAGATTCATCTTATATTAAAGGAAACATCATATCCTAACCACTTTACTTATCTCATCCTAAAGTAACAACCAGGATCCAATCCAAAATAATGAGATCTTATCTAGTCACACAAATATAACTTAGATCTGATCTAATGTGACAGATTAATCTAACCTAACGAAGGAGTAGCCTCAAATTGAGCTAATCTAATATAAGTTGCTTAGCAAGAAGGATAATACTGATGAAATAAATGAGACTCTACTCCTATAAAATATGTTTTAATTTAATTCACTCTGCACTAAATTAAGAACGACAGACCCACTCGGCTTCGTGCAACTACCTTAACCATCTGATAGTTGCATAACCCCTCTGTTTTAACCTATCAGAGATTCTGACTTACCTACACCATATAACACATCCTATCTCAGAAGATTATAACATACCCTAATAATATTTATTCTACCCTAGTAGATCTATCTAACCTAAACTAGTCTATTCTAGTCGTACCAATCATGTCTAATCTATTATGATCAAACCTAATGTGAGTCACTCAAACATGATTAGCTAATGCTGGGGGAATACATTAGACCCTGCTCCTATAAACAAGTTTGAGATCTTAGATCAACCTGACCCTACCCAATAACTTGACCTACAAAAGCAGGTTACATAACTAATCCCATCTAGCATATATCTACCTACTAAACCTTCTACCCATCTGTTACCTACAGATCTATCTTGACCTCTTGTCCGAAACCCGAAAGGAGACACCAAAGCTCAAAAAGGAAGAAATCAACATCATTAAAGAAGAATAGGAATCAAGCTAAACCCCCAAAGGAAGCTAGACTATGCCATAGTACACTCATTCTATGTCAACACTCATTCTATGCGACCTACGCACTAACCATTTGTTCTTACCTACAAGTCATCTTAGCTATATGTCCCCAACTTGGGTGACAATTCCAAGGCCGAAGATCAAAGATGATTGACCTCATCAAATCAAGGAAGGATAAGCTTTAAGCCAGACCTTCAAGGGAATCAAGATCCACAATCAGGATGGATAAGATTCAAACCAGATCCTCAGATGTGTCACCGTCCAAGATGAAGTCTTTCCTTTCCCTACTCTCTCTTACCCAAACATATCCATGCTTTAAAGACATCCATTATCCTACATATTAGGTGGCTATATATCTCTGCTTACCTAATCACCATCACAATTGTGTTAAAGACATGAAAAAAAAATCTGTTGGTATTAAAACCAAATAAAAAGCTAAGCTACAAACCAAACTATCTACATCCCTTTTCTTATTAATCTCGAGGACGAGATTATTTTTAAGAGGGTAGGATTTGTAAAGCCCAAAATTTGTGAAAAAAATAATGATGATGATATAAATAAATAGATATAATTATGTAGTGTTTTGAGATTATGGAACCTTGGGAGATCATTGATTTACTTTTCTTTGTGCATATTCAATTAATAGGGTTATATTGGTCAAATAACAAATAAATAAATAAAGAAATATGCATCTCATGCTGATGTTATTTTTGTGATGCATTCTATTTGAATAAAGGAATCATAACTTAAATTAACCTCAAATTATAAATAATGGAAATAACATGCACTAACGAAATTATATATATATCACTTCATACTTACACTTTTATTTGTGCACTTCATCTCTGTATGAAATCCACAAACAAATTTGAAATCGAACATTAGATTTTGAAAAACAAGGAATGAGGTGTGTATTGCATATTGGATATATTTTCATAAATAAATAGATAAAGTAAATAGTATAGAAATAAAATTTAGTTGCATCTCATGGCTTATTTGTTTTGATCTGTGCATTTGAACTTAAGTTTGCAAGCTCAATAAATAATTGAAATTTGTGATTGAAATCCAAAAGGAATTGATAAGAAAATAAAAAAAGAGAAAGCTTCCCATGGGCATATTCCCCCACCGCTCGGCCCAGCCTCGCCCCTCTACCCTGGGCCTAATGGGCCAAATATACAACCGCGCGACCCACTTAAGCCGCTCGCCTGGCTCAGCATCAGGCGACTGTCGTGGTGTGTCACCGCTAGCCGGGACCCGCCCGTCAGACCACCCTCACACGCGTCACCCACGCCTCTACTATTGGGCCCCACCTGCCAGGACCTTCCTCTACCTGAAGCCGATCTCCGACCGAATCACACCTAACCCGTCCTTAATCATCGGAGATCGATCATCGGTTAAATCCTTATCCACTCGGTCTGGGATTATAAAACCTGAGGCCCCGCCGTCCATTGCCCTCAAGCCAGGGTCACCTGATTAAACCCATGAGCATCCCGCTTGATGCATGCAGATAGGTCAGAGGTAGTGAGAGAAAGAGAGGTTGCCACCGCCAATGTCTTGCGCCCTCGGCATTGTTCAGTCTCGGGGGAAGGGGCTAAGATTTTTGAGTGCATGTTGGTGCTTCAACAACTCTCAATTCAACGGGAGATGTGGCTGGGTAATGGGAATTGCTCGTTGGAGCCCCATCTCCACCGCCATGCCGCTGTTGCTGTGGCCATGGACCTTCGTGCCTTAGTTTCTGGTAAGGTGCCTCCCATTCGATTTGCCATGCCTAGAGCTACGTTTAGCGCCTTGCGGCACTGGATTAGGAACCGGATTTGGTCGCCTGCATTATCCTCCGGCGATGGCCCTGACGTGAGGGCACTGCGCCGCCGTCGGGTGCGCACGAATGCCGCTCGGCTCGGCTGGGGTGGGGACAATACACGTCAATCGTTGATCGCGTGATGGGCGGCCCAGATCTTATTATGTGTACTACTTCGACCTAGGTGCGCGTGGTCCATCCGATCTAAAATCAAGGGCCGCGGCTGGATCTCGCCTTAATTAAACCTGGGCGGCTGATCTTGGATCCGATGGATGTAATCGCATACCGATTTGCACTCTTGTGCATCTAATCTGGACCGTTCGAATTGGATCGGGCGGCTCAGGTTTCAGGATACCCTTTCGTGCATGGTCAATTGCAAAAGAGCCCCTCGACTTATTGGAAATGAACCCGCCGTCCACCTCGGGTCAAGATCAATATTTAATGATTATTTTTCCTATGATCATATTTTAATGTGTAGATTATTAATATGTATTTTGTATATATGTTTGGTGTGATGTTAATTTCCACTTCGTACTATGCTTGTTTGTATTGTGGCGAGTAGAAGAGCCAGTGGCTGAGGATCCCGGTGTTCAGCAGGTAGAAGTTGCTGAGCAGGAGCTCATTGAAGACAAGTTGTGCCCTTAACCACTTTTACTGCCCAATAATGTTTTTTTATTATAACTTATCCATGCATAGGCTTAATTTTGATGGGACCCAATAGGTCACCCTAGTTTGGTTATCTTTTACCTTGTTCACCCTGTAGGGAACGGGTGACGCCTAAGAGGGGGGGTGAATTAGGACTTCTAAAACTTTTACTAAGCTAGGCCACAATTAAATCCCTAGAGCAAAACCTATGCAAATAATCAAACTAGAATGTGCAAACTAGGTTTTGTCTAAGTGTTGCTATCTCTACCGCAAAGGCTAAGTTCCAATCTACACAATATAAGTATGGATACAAGATTGAAACTTAAATGCTTAACATAAATGCAGAAAGTAAAGAGCAAGGTAGAGATGCAAACTCTCGTGGATGACGCCGGTATTTTTATCGAGGTATCCGGAACCACGCACGGTCCCGACTAATCCTCGTTGGTGCCCCTACGCAAAGGGAAGCCCACGCGAGGGCCAAGCACCTCGATCGAGTAACTCCATAGAGAGCCGCGGGCCTTCTCCACGTGCAAGTGGTGCTCCGCTTCTGGCTCCTCTCGGACGCTCCCCTCCGTCTCCACTATCGAGCTTCCGGCCGAAACGCCGCGGGCCTCGTTCCCTCCGGTACACGGTGGCGGCCGTGACACAAACGCGGTTGTCACGGTCTCGCAAGACTCTCGCCCCACTCGGTACAATTACAATGGCCCGCGCAAGAGCCGAGGGGTTGTGTGGTTTGTCTAAACTCACTCAACTAACTAGGATTCACCTAGAGCAAGCGCTAATGCGGTCTAACTAACCTAAGCACTTCGCAAAGCACCTACGCTAATCACCGAGTGATTCTATTAAGCACTTGGGTGTTTGAGCACTTGGAAATGTCTACAATATGCCTTGGTATATTGCTTGGGCTCCCACACCTCCAAATGGCTGGTTGGGTGAAGTATATATAGGCCCCAACTCAACTAGCCGTTGAAAAGCAGGCTACTGTAAGGGTGGCACACCGGACAGTCCTGTCAGCCAACGGTGCGCCAACTGTGTGCCAACGGTGCGCCAACTGTGTGCCACCAGTGAGCCAACTGTGTGCCAACGATGTGCAGCCAACGGCTAGTTCTGACACACCGAACAGTCCTATCAGCCAACGGCGCGCCAACTGTCTGCCAACAGTGCGCCAACAGTGAGCCAACGGTGCGCCAACTGTGTGCCAACGTTGTGCAGCCAACGGCTAGTTCTGACACACCGGACAGTCTGGTGCACCAACTGTGTGCCACCGGTGAGCCAACTGTGTGCCACCGGTGAGCCAACTGTGTGCCACTGGTGAGCCAACTGTGTGCCAACGGTGTGCAGCCAACGGATAGTTCTGACAGCTAGCCGTTACGTGCACCGGACAGTGAATAGTGACTGTCCGGTGCACACCGGACAGTCTGGTGCCTCCTCTCAGAAAACTCTGTTGGTTGTCCTGTGCGCCAACTGTGTGCCACCGGTGAGCCAACTATGTGCCACCGGTGAACCAACTGTGTGCCACCAGTGAGCCAACTGTGTGCCACCGGTGCGCCAACTGTGTGCCACTGGTGAGCCAACTGTGTGCCACCGGTGCGCCAGCTAACAGCCCATCTTCTAGGTCTTCTGTATTTTGTTCTTAGGCTCCTTTGGTCTTGAGTCTTGGACTTCTAAGCTCTTTCTATGTCTTCATTTGAGGTGTTGCATCCTCAGTGTCTTAGTCCAATCCTCTTTGCATCCTGTGAACTATAAACATAAACACTAGCAAACACATTAGTTCACAGGTTGTGTTAATCAACAAACACCAAAACTCATTTAGCCAAATGGCTCGGGGTCCATTTTCCTTACAATCTCCTCCTTTTTGGTGATTGATGACAACACAACCAAAGCAAGCAAATATAACAAACATTTGAATGAAAATATGCAATCTAATTGCTAGGATGCATGTTTTATCCCCACTTAGTGATATTATTGACTTAAGCCTTCCCCTAACTCCATAATTCACTTACTTCCTATTTTAGACCAAAGAACCAAAACCACTTGAAAAACCACTTGAAGAAATAAAATTTTAAAGTGGTGGTGTTTGGTGTTTGATACATTTTATATTGCTTTGGTCCCTACAACTTCTCCCCCTTTGGCATCAACCACCGAAAAGGAAGACATTAAGAGCATATAGGAAGCGAATAAGACTTGCCCTCTCTAAAGAATTATCAATTAATATTAATAGAAGCACTAAAAGATTACTCCCCCTGAATGAGTGTTCTCCTTTAGAAAGAATTTTCTCCCCCTTTAGAGACGAAGAAAAACTCCCCCTGTCAGAGATCTTCTACTTAGGAAAAAGAATGTGAAAGTTAGAGGTGCAAGTTACGATTTGAAAAGACTAACTTCCCGTATGCATAGGTAACGAAATATGAGTTAACCACTTATGCATTTTTAGCAACATGGAAGTATATGATATGAAATATAGTCTAATCAAATATTGGAGAAGACATGTAAATGATACTAAATGTAGTCTCAAAGATACCAAATGGCGTGCTTGTGAGACATGAGAGTTCTTGGAGATTTTGCAGTGGAAGTTTGTTGTCATTCTCCGGGGACTTCATTTTCCTTACAATGAGACTATCATAGAAAAATAGACTTGAAAAGATGTTAGTCTCAAAGTCTTAGATTATAGAGTAACCTCCCCCTAAAGGTGTGCATACAAGTTTTGAATACTTGTAGGAGACATGCACTTTGATTTGATATCAAGAGGGGCGAATTATCTATAATCCGAAGTTTGGCACATATAAATTAAATGATACACATGGAGTATGTGAGTGTTTTACCACTTGTAATATTAACAGTATCAATTGATGCATCATTTATTATGGAGTGATAAAGGAGCTATGTGCCATGCTCAAATGAACATTTTAAATCATGTAGGCTTGCTTAAGTGTATGAATTTTAAAACAAGCAGACCTACCATGTGATTTACCTAGTATGCATGCATTTAAGCTAAAGTAAGCAAAAAATGTAATACTAGGCATGAAAGGTAAAACTAGATACATAAAAGATAGATGCTAATATCTAAAGATAAGAAATACAGTAAATCTAGTTACCTTAGTCATGGGTGGGATATTTGGGTCCAAGATTTTCACTAACTCACTTGGCAATAAACTTGATCCAACATGATGTATCCCATGATATACATCCCAACTTTGCCAAGTCTCCAAATTTCCCGACGACCTTCGGTACACTCACTTCCCTTTCGGGATCCAAACCTTCTTAGTGCTTTTCATGGTTGAGATTATTTCCTTTGGCACCCAGATGCGTTTGGCCCCCTTTTCTTTGTTGGTTTGCTTGTTGGCCTTGATTGCTATCACCTTTCCACTCTTTTTCTTCTTGATTAAATATGGTGTAGCAGCCTTTTTGTCCACCTTTTTTATGTAGGTGTTGGAGATTTTGCTTTGCTTGAGCTTTTGCCTTTGCTTATCCCCGGTCATCGCCTTGCATTGGAAAGACTTGTGGCCTTCCTTGTGGCATAGCCTACAAATCACAGTTTCTCCCTCCATAGGCTTGTTCACTCCCGCAGTGGTGTTATCCTATGGAGGTCGGATTTGTTTGGCTTTGCCTTTCTTGTCATACAAAGCCTTGCCAAGGCGAGCCACTTCTTGCTTTAATTGCTCATTTTCCTTTGCAACCTCATCTGAACATGTCTCTACAACAATATTCTTAACAAAGACTTGGTTGCAGGGGTTAGAATCATCAATTAAATCAAAGCAGGAAGTAGAAGCATCTTTCTTAATTATTTCAGGTATTACAACTAAAGATGCTACTGGGGTGCTACCAATGTTTTCTAGCTTAGTACTTAGCTCGTTATTGTGTATGCTAAGAATTTCCATTTTCTCTAGCAAATTTTCAATAGCTTCTTGGGAGCTAGCTAACTTAGCCTTAAGTTTTTCATTCTTTTTAATAAGGCCATCATCGGTAGCAATGGATGGAGCACTAGACTCTAATAACTCAATTTTAGTTGATAGCTCACTATTTAAGTTTGCAAAAGTTTCAAATTTTTCTAGCAAACCTTTATAATCATTTTGAGAGCTAATCAACTTATTTTTCAGAGTTTTAAGTTGAGCTTTTTGTTTAGTGCAAACATCCTGGGAAAATTCAACGGCTTCCGCAAGCTCATCTATGGAGGGCTTTCCCTCACCTTCATCATTACTACTACTTTCATCACTAGAGGATGGAATACTCATTTTACCTCTTGCCATAAGGCATTTGTGTGATGACCATGATGAGCGTGATGAGGATCGGTGGCTGCGTGTTCTTGGAGGTTCATCTTCGCTTGAAGAATCATCCCAAGTTTTGACACTTGTTAGCGCCTTGCCTTTGCTCCTCCCCTTTTTGGGTTCGGCCATATTTGGACAGCTGTCCCTGAAGTGGCCCTTCTCCCCGCATGCGAAACATCCTCTCTTTCTTTGCTTTTTCCTGTCAATGTTAAAGAGAAGATCCTCTACCTGCAGAGGTACACCCATTAGATTAATCTTGCGGATCATCCCCATTACCTTTCCGACGCGTCGGATTGTTTCTTCGTCCTCGGAGGATGATGTGCATGGTTGATTATCTTCATCATCATCACTTTCTTCCTCTTCCTCTTCTTCACTTGAGGAACTTGGAGTGGGAGCCTTCTTTTTGCCCTTCCTTCAATCACATGCAAAAGCATATGGCCTTGAGGAAGTTGGCTCCTCTCCCTGACACATTTTTCGCGACATCTCAAAAGCCATGATTTTCCCAATCACAATGGTCGGGGTCATGGTACTCAAGTCCTCCATGTTGTGAAGGATGGTGATGATGCTCCCATATCTTTGTTGTGGTAGCAGGGAGATAATCTTTCTCACAATGTCCGCATCACCTAGCTTATAAATGCCAATAGAATTGAGCTCATTGATAATTAGATTCAAACGAGAATACATGTCTCTAACAAGCTCACCATCTTTCATAGCAAAAGAATTATACTCATTTAAGACTAGGCAATGTTTTTGTTCACGGACATTGGATGTGCCGTCATGGAGCTCATGCAATTTTAGCCAAATCTCATTAGCAGTTTTCAAGGTAAATACTTGATTAAAAATATCCATGCTAAGAGATTCATATAAGCAATTTTTGGCTCTAGCATTTAAATGAATTTCTTTTTCCTCACTCGTGGTGGGTTTCTCGGGATTCTTGAAGGGTTTCATCCTGTCATGAGTGACTCTCCAAACACCTAGATCAACTGCCTCTAGGTAACAAGCCATTCTAGCACTATAGTATGGGAAGTTAGTGTCGTCGAAGTGTGGTGGCCTAAGGGTATCCATCCCTTCCTCTAAAAAGTGTCGGCTCTTTTAGCGGTGAAGCTAAAGCGTTTCAAATGAGCCAAACCAGGCTCTGATACCACTTGTAGGGAACGGGTGATGCCTAAGAGGGGGTCAATTAGGACTTCTAAAACTTTTACTAAGCTAGGCCACAATTAAATCCCTAGAGCAAAACCTATGCAAATAATCAAACTAGAATGTGCAAACTAGGTTTTGTCTAAGTGTTGCTATCTCTACCGCAAAGGCTAAGTTCCAATCTACACAATATAAATATGAATACAAGATTGAAACTTAAATGCTTAACATAAATGCGGAAAGTAAAGAGCAAGGTAGAGATGCAAACTCTCGTGGATGACGCCGGTATTTTTATCGAGGTATCCGGAACCACGCACGGTCCCGACTAATCCTCGTTGGTGCCCCTACACAAAGGGAAGCCCACGCGAGGGCCAAGCACCTCGATCGAGTAACTCCGTAGAGAGCCGCGGGCCTTCTCCACGTGCAAGTGGTGCTCCGCTTCTGGCTCCTCTCGGACGCTCCCCACCGTCTCCACTATCGAGCTTCCGGCCGAAACGTCGCGGGCCTCGTTCCCTCTGGTACACGGTGGCGGCCGTGACACAAACGCGGTTGTCACGGTCTCGTAAGACTCTCGCCCCACTCGGTACAATTACAACGGCCCGCGCAAGAGCCGAGGGGTTGTGTGGTTTGTCTAAACTCACTTAACTAACTAGGATTCACCTAGAGCAAGCGCTAATGCGGTCTAACTAACCTAAGCACTTCGCAAAGCACCTACGCTAATCATCGAGTGGTTCTATTAAGCACTTGGGTGTTTGAGCATTTGGAAATGTCTACAATATGCCTTGGTATGTTGCTTGGGCTCCCACACCTTCAAATGGCTGGTTGGGTGAAGTATATATAGGCCCCAACTCAACTAGCTGTTGAAAAGTAGGCTACTGTAAGGGTGGCACACCGGACAGTCCTGTCAGCCAACGGTGCGCCAACTGTGTGCCAACGGTGCGCCAACTGTGTGCCACCAGTGAGCCAACTGTGTGCCAACGGTGTGCAGCCAACGGCTAGTTCTGACACACCGGACAGTCCTGTCAGCCAACGGTGCGCCAACTGTGTACCAACAGTGCGCCAACAGTGAGCCAACGGTGCGCCAACAGTGCGCCAACGCTGTGCAGCCAACGGCTAGTTCTGACACACCGGACAGTCCGGTGCACCAACTATGTGCCACCGGTGAGCCAACTGTGTGCCACCGGTGAGCCAACTGTGTGCCAACGGTGTGCAGCCAACGGATAGTTCTGAGAGCTAGCCGTTACGTGCACCGGACAGTGAATAGTGACTGTCTGGTGCACACCGGACAGTCTGGTGCCTCCTCTCAGAAAACTCTGTTGGTTGTCCTGTGCGCCAACTGTGTGCCACCGGTGAGCCAACTGTGTGCCACCAGTGCGCCAACTGTGTGCCACCGGTGAGCCAACTGTGTGCCACCGGTGCGCCAACTGTGTGCCACCGGTGCGCCAGCTGACAACCCATCTTCTAGGTCTTCTGTATTTTGTTCTTAGGCTCCTTTGGTCTTGAGTCTTGGACTTCTAAGCTCTTTCTATGTCTTCATTTGAGGTGTTGCATCCTCAGTGTCTTAGTCCAATCCTCTTCGCATCCTGTGAACTATAAACATAAACACTAGCAAACACATTAGTTCACAGGTTGTGTTAATCAACAAACACCAAAACTCATTTAGCCAAATGGCCCGGGGTCCATTTTCCTTACACACCCCTAAAATATTTGGGTAGTTTTGCTATTGCTCTATATGGTTTTCGGTTTAATATTACATTATCTTCATGTTACAATTATACTGTTACTTCATGTATGTTCATGTCAAGATCAATATTTTTAATTGGAACATGGAGCTTAACTTGAGAAACATGTGCCACCACAAGGGTGGAATGGGACGCCCTTGGCTGACTAACTAGGAAAGCTAGTGGAGGACTACCTTACCCGATAGGGGCAAGGGCAGTAGGGGAGGAGGCGTGTAGGGAGGTTCCCGGGTTTATTTTGCTGCGATGGAGGTCAGACGGGGGATTCCTGCATTGCTCTTCCTAGAAACTGTAGCGGGTTTTCTGAAGCTAGTGGAGCATTGTAAAGGCCTCGTAGTGTTACCCTGCCTCGCTTCCTTGGTATAACTGAAGCTAGTGGCAGATGGGTAACATGACTTGCGGGTACAGGGTACAACCTCTGCAGAGTGTAAATCTGGTATACTAGCCATGCTCGCGGTCATGAGCAACTTAGGACTCTCACATGATTAATCTATAGAACTTAATTCAATTTTTCATTTGCATTGCATGGGATTCATTATTAATTTTGTTCTACTATTTCTATTATGGTTTGGTATTTACTTACATCTAGTAATTGCTAATAAAATTTGACCAACTTATTAAAAGCAATGCTCAGCTTTAACCCCTATTGTTAATCAGCCTTACACATCACATGAACTCCCACCTTCGGTGAGTTCATGCACATTATTCCCCATGACTTGTTGAGCTATGATCTTTTGTGAGCTCACACATGTGATATATAAACCCCCCACAGGAGAAGAACATGTGGCTCAGGAGGAGCCGCACAACGAGGAGTTCGACTTGACCTAGGTGGTGTCTCCCAGTCGACTTTATGGCGCCAAGGATGGACTTTAGTTCGTTCTATACTTATCTTTTATTTTTATAAGACTTCCGCTATGTAATAATTACTTTTATGATATTATGATATTTATCTCTATATACTCTGTTATTATGTGTGTTGTTCTTCTTTGGCGCACATATGAGATGCACCCGTCTTTATCCCTTAAATCCGGGTGTGACATAACACCATCCAAAGAAAAATATAATAAAACACACAAAACGAAATAGAGCGAGTTACTACGGTCACGCGAGGAAAAAGAAACGTGATAGTCGAAACTACGGTCGAGAAGTTATCGCGTTTACGCTAAACAAGTACTAGTTAACACATTTAATTCAACATAATTATATTAATTGACATTTGTGAAATATAAATTAAAACTACTTAGTTTTGACTAACTTACTATTTTAATTGTGAATGATTAAATAAATAACTAATTAAAAGACATGAGTGATTATAAGCGAACGGTTTAATCTCGCGCGTGAATAACACGCGATACACACGAACGACGCGCGACAACACATGTGAGCCGCACGTGACAACACATACGAACCGCACGCACGACACTTGAGAACGACACGCGACGACGCGCACGAAACAAGACTGCGGCACTCGCCCGACACACAGGCCGACACGATACGCGGAAACTAATAAATAGATACATAATTAAACTAACCAATTATTTAATAAGAATAGTTCAGTTAACATTAACTGTGTTGATGTTGATTTATAAATGCGCAATTCAAAATTATAAATTAGATTTAAATAAAACGTCGTTCTATTAACCTTTGGTCAAACAAACGTTTAAATAAATAAAATAAAATATGCAACAGTAGGGGAAAATATTTCTAACATGTAGATAATTTTAATACAAATCTAACGCAACTTGAACAGATTGGATTGGATTTAAAACGCAAAAGTTATCATTATTTTAAACTATACTGAAATCCGCACTTACTAAATTACAAAATTGTCATCTTCTTCCTCATGTTCTCCTTCCACCCATAGTAACTGCCATGGCCATGGGGGCTTGGGGGGCTCGGCCGGCCACGCCTGGTGGCCGCGCGTAAGGCGGGCGAGCCGTGCCCACGCCGAGGGAGTCGAGTCGCCCGTGCGGGGAGGGTTGCAGGCGCGCTGGCAAGCACGCCCGCTCCCATGGCGCGCACGCGCGAGGAGTAGGGCGCATCTGACTGCTCCGCTAGCTACCGCGGCGGCCGTGCACGGGGAGCAGGGGCAGGGGCCGCGCGCTAGGGGCCAGGGGACGAGATGCTACACCCAAACCCTAGAAATTAAAGAAAAGAAAGAAAAAGAATGGAGGAGCTCACCGGGAAGAAGATCCTCACCGGAGCCGCGGAGAAATCCTTCGGTTGACGGAGATTCGGAGGTCTGGTCGACGAACCAAATGCGCTCAAACGAAGCCCTCGACGAACCGAATGCAGTGGTATCCTTGAATTCTACAAGCGATGAAGTGACTCATGAATACAACCCTTATCCTTGATTATTATATTATAGTATGGATGCACGGATTGAGAGTAATTGCTCACCGGAGTTGGAACCGCTCCGAACTTCGGCGAGCAATTCCGAGAGCTAGTGATTGAATTTGGGGAAACCGTTTCATGCTCTGGAACGGGCTCGACGAGGAGAAGTCGGACATGTATATATAGTTGGGGTTCGGACGAGATGGGAATTCGGTTCAAATTCGGATTTTACCATTTTTAAAATTCGGAAAAGCCTAGAAATTCATATTTTGTACTCAAAATATTATAGATGCTTCCAAAAAATCCAGAAAAATTCCTATAAATGTTTTGACACCTAATGAACTCAAAAAATATAATTAGAGTTTCTAAAACATTTTTAACTCCCTCAAATAAATAGATTTTGGTTTCTTGAAAATAGAAAAATATTTCGAAAAATAGGAAAATCTACCGAGAGCTTCTATAGGATATACTAACATGTTTCAAACACATTTTGCACTTAGAAACGTCGTGCAACGGCATGAATGCAACAACCAAAGTGCCTCTAGTGCTTATTCCACTAGGCTTATGCCAATATAAAACAAAATAATTCTTCATTTTTAGGAAAAAGAGAAGGAAAGCAGAGAAATAACAGAGTAACACTTGAATTTGGTGGATATTAGGAAAGAAATTTTATACCCCCAAATTTAGGGTGTTACACGAAGGTACAATTGTAATAATTTGTTATATAATAAAAATTGGTGTAAAGTAACATCCAATTAGGATTAGGATAAGTAATGTATTTCATCTATATATTTTACATGTTTGATTCCCGTTATTCTTTATCTATCTTTTGTTTATCGTTTACATCTTCTCCCTTTAATTAATC
This sequence comes from Zea mays, assembly GCF_902167145.1. Lineage (NCBI taxonomy): Eukaryota > Viridiplantae > Streptophyta > Magnoliopsida > Poales > Poaceae > Zea > Zea mays. The sequence goes on from NC_050096.1 coordinate 117,668,438, forward strand.
TCTCTTTGAGAGGAATTAATATCTTCTCCCTTCAATTAATCTCTCTTTGAGAGGAATTAATTAAATGGTGGAGAAGAAGATTGATCTAATTGTGTTGTCTTGTTTTTGATATCATGAAGGAGTCAAAAGCAAGTGAACAACACATAACTTAACACACACTTGAATCTCAAATTATGGGTTAGCTCAAAAATAGATCCAAGAGAGTGAGAGAAGATAGAAGTTATTGCACTTGATTGCTCTTCTATAATTAGAGCAATATCACAAGTGAAGTTCAAGAACTTAGAAAGAAAGAGGAAGAGCAAATTGCAAAAGATCAAGCATGCAGGACACGAATAATTTTTTATCATGGTTCGACCAGCCTCAGATGCTAGCCTACATGTTGTGGTGTCCCAAAGGACAAGGGTTGCACTCAACCCTTCTCAAATTATCCAATGATCAAATTGAGGCCATAAATCTTCCCTATAGTATTCTCCTCGCAAGGATCTCCACATATCACAGTCTATTGCGGTCGTACACAAGTTTATGGGAGCAACAACTCCAATAGAATGCAAGAGGGAGAAGTAGAATGCAACACAAAGAGCAAGCACGCAACACACAACACCAAAAAGATCTTAGAAGCACACTCTCCCTAGGAAGTCTAATTCTACTCAAAATGGTGCTCAGATCTCTCAAGAATGAATCTATTATGTTGTGAATGTGTATGGGAGTGATCACTTGCTCTTAGGGTGTTTGGGTTCTCGTAGAGGCTGATAGGGGCTATTTATAGCCCAAATGGCCAAAAGAGATGTTGATGAATTGCTAGAAATTTGACTTCTACAAGCGCACCAGACTGGTCCACTGCACCACCGGACCAGGTCCTGTAGCTGGTCCTTCCGGATCCTAATTGTCGCCTTCCTAACTTTGGTGGCAGTGGCACCGGACCGTCCAGCACATCAGTTAGCCATTGCACGCTCATTTAAGACTGAAGTAGTCGTTGGACTCCGAGGTCTGGTGCACCACCGAACCATGGTCTGATGATTTTTTACCAAAACCGAGGCTGGGCAGTTCCTATACGACGAGGTCCGATGCCTCAAACCTAGGGTCCGTTGCACCAATCCGTCGAGGTCTTCTTAGGGCTCCCTGGACAGGCGATCCGATGAGCCACGGAGTAACCCAAATTTTGCAGTTTTAGCAAATCTTCTCCGATTCAATTTGGCTAGTCTTGGAAGCTATTGTATGACTTAGACAAACTTTATTAGAGTATGTCAACCTAGTCTAAGTCATAGGTTCATACCTTTAGCTCATCTTTTCTATATAAGTCATGTAGCTCAAAACAAGTCCAAAATGGCACCTTTACTAGAAACTGAGTTAGGGAGCAAACCAAAGTGCCAAAAACATTCTAAAAGATATATACAACATATTAAAAGGTTCAAACCTCACTATTTTACTCTTTATCAATATGTTGCAATTCCTAGCCTTGTTTGAGCTCATTTGAACTTGGATTCTTCAATTTGCACTTAAGTGATTTTTTGCTCATAGGCTTAGCAAACTGGTTAGTTCAATATGTTGTGTTGGTCATTAATCACCAAGACATTAGAGAAATGGCTTATTTTCCAATTTCTTTTTCAGTGTTGATATTGTTAATTTGGTCTGGTTGATGGTCTTATTGTAATTTACTTTGGGTCTAGGTCATGTTTCTGGTCTCTGATGTGTCCTTTGGCTTCCTCTGGGTTTCCAAATTTCTATAATATAACTCTTTGGAGTGTGCATATTTCTCGAATAGCTGTTATAATTCTTGGAGCGATGTGGTAGATCTCTTGTGCAGTGGCTATATAGATGTTCTACCCGAAGCTTGTTCATGCATAGTGAACTGCACTATGGTCTTTGACGATTGGGAGCTAAGACTTTAGCAACAAGAATTTGTCATAATACTCATGAAGGTTCTCTTTCACTTGTCAACAATGTCGGGTCTATAGCCTTGAAAGTTGAGCAAGAATTTGTCATGAAGGGTTTGCCATAAGTCGATGGATAGGGGTGCAGTATCGTATACCATGTTAATACTAGGCATTCTATGGCGATGATGGTGGACTTTGCCATTGTGTTGTTGTCCTTGCCATACGAAGACACTATCACTTGGTAGCTTATGATGTATTGTGATGGGTTCGTGCTGCCAATGTATTTTGGCTAGTTTTCCAAGCGATAGCTTTGTAGCCAAGGGGTAGCTTGTAGTCTCACATGCAGGGGACACATCTCGTTTATGAAGTTGAATATTTAGAACGTGTTAGGGTGTTGGGATGACCAGTCAGGTCCTCCACACGTTTCCTATCAAGGGCCCTTGTTAGAGAACTTAGGGAATGACTAGTGTTGGTCGCATTGCATGTTTCCTATTTCTCCTCCTGAATGAGTCGTTGTAGGACCACTTAGGGCTGACTGTGTTGCTTCTTTGCCACTAGAGCCTCTCTCTGCTTTTTCAATTTTTCATTCCAAATGCAAATGCTCTTTAGCAGGAGCTATTTCTCGTTAATTGGATTAAAATCTCCATCCTCCAAGAGTATATGTAGTTTTCAGTAGGGTAGGAGTAGTGAGACAATAATGGCCCTGTTTGTTTCAGCTTTTTCTAGCTTCTGGCCACCAAAAGTTGTTGTGGACTGCCAAACGCTCAGCTTTTCAGCCAACTTCTATAAGAATCAATTTGGCAAAAACCATCCAAAATCAGCATAAACAAATAATCGACCGAGTTGTTATAATAGTAAGAATCCTTCACTGTCTAATTCCTGAATCCTATGGACACCTTCATCTTCCTCCGCATATAATCCCCACGATACTCAGATTCTCTCCACAACCAGATTCTCCCCACATCTAGATTCTTAGAAAAGCTGGTTAGAAAAAAGTTAAACCAAACAGACCTATTGGCCTTTTAATTGCTCATTGACACTGGACTTCGACAATCGGCCATTGAAGCAAAGACGAATGTTGGCCTTCACTAGGTTGGGGTTGGACATTTTGCACATAGGAGGTCAGACTCTAGCTTCATAGGGCTAACTACGAGGGTTGACCAAAGGCTAGCAGGGAGTATCTAAATTGTCTGTGTGGATGCTCCCCTTGATAGGTGGGTAGTTGGTAGTTTCATTGACCTGACGTAGGATCAAGGACACCGTCTAAAAGGGGTGAATAGATAGTTTTAACTAAAATCAAAGACACTAGGCAGATTTAATTAGAATCTCAGGAGGATTAAATCTTCTAGCCTATGTTGAGCTAAACTAGATTTGCAACCTAGGGTGAACAAGCAAACAAGTAATGCTAAGAATGAGAGATTACAGAAAGTAAACATGAGTAGTAACTTTAAGACAAGTAATCAACACATGGGAGACCAAATTATTTTCCATGGTCTCGATGACTTGTCAGTCACCTCTAATCCACGTTGATGTGGATTCAAAACACTCAACCGCTCCTCTATCAAGACTCCGCTTGAACTTTGAAATGTATAGTCAATGAACCTCTCAAATCTCAATTTCCTTAGAGTTACTTTTCACCGCTCCGGTGAGGCAAGCACAAGCCCTCTCATAATCAACATCGCTACTCCTTCACAATATTCTTCGGAGAGCACGATGGGAACCTCCACCAAGCCATCTAGGAGGCAACAACCTCTAAGAGTAACGAGTTAGTAATGCTTGCCTGATGGACTCCTAGTGCGTCAAAGCTAAACAACTTGATGAATGCACTAGGTGGCTCTCCAACTCACTAGAATGTAATCCCAAGCAATGTGTGTAAGTGGGAGAGGAGGGAAGGCTTGTGTATGCTCAACAAGTGATCCAAATGGCCAAGAGAGGCACCCAAGCCCTGAACCTTCATATTTATGCCCCTTCTCACATACTAGCCATTAATAGACATTTCCACGAATTTTGCATATTCGCATACAGTCTGCAGTTCAAATCCAGGACGGTCCACACTTGAAAATCAATAGCTAGTTTTGCATTAAATGCACTATCAAAGCTATCAGAAAAGTGACTCGCGGATGGTCCACCATTCAAGGCCCAGACGGTTCACAGTGCACAAACTGAGACACAATAACTATGTAGACTGGCTCTTATTCAAAAGTTAGTACCACTAATGGTCTGTGCCCTAGGCTGGATGGTCTTCAATTCATAAATATCTACCTTACTAGAACATTACTCAAACTATCCAACCATACATTATTGTTGGCGGTTCTTATGTCAATTGGATTTCACTCCACAGGCAGATGGAGACCGATTGTAGCCCTTCACTAGGAGCATTGCAGGTATCGTATTTTCCACAAGGAAGTGGCAGGCTAGAGTTTAATTAACCAAACTCAATAATGAATTAAAACATAAAATCTTAGTAAGTATACACACTAGCAATTATACGGGGGTAAAAGCAATAAAGATAGGTGTATGGGGGAATGAGTAGAATTAAACCCTATGATCTGTAGTAAGGTAAAGTTGCCTCAAAGGATAATGAGGAGTAAAGAACCAAACTAATACGTTTACTATTCTATAAAGAACTATTTGCACTTAATCAATTATTTATAAACTTCCTAGATAACTACTCATTGGTGCATCAAAGCTATAGTGCATCAAAGTTGTAGTGCATCAAAGCTCTAGTATACCACCACCACCACCATCGGTATGCAACATGCAGCTAGGTATGACCAGACAGTAAGAATATGATCTCGGATCGTCCGGACACATTGCGGACCATCCGACACCTTACGCTAGATCGTCCAGATATGCATACGCAGAACAGAGTACTGTGCATGAAGCGCAATTTTCATACTCCACCCCACATACAACACACTATATTCACAGCATGACACCACCCGCATGTGAGGTTGAATATTTTTTGTCCCCTACAGAGCCAAAAACGGTCACCCCATACCACACAACAGTGAGATGTGGTACCGGTGTGCCTCAGGGGCCTATACCGGAAGCCACCTTTGATCATCCTAATATAGAGGGCCGACATAAGGATAATCGACCACTTGAGCCTCATGTCCCGAGGACCGATGGGTTACCATCAGTCACTATGGATGAAGTTCGGGAGAAAATATCCGAACTATTTTGTGATAAATTAGGTGTTAGAGTATTCTGACCAGGACAATAATATCAAAGGCCATACGACCCTCGTTGGGATGTCATTCCATACCCTTTGGGGACTAGTGTGCCAAATTTCACCAAATTCTCAGGCGAGGGCACTAAAAGCACTCATGATCATGTAGGCCAATTTCTAGCACAATTGGGAGAATTGGTTGACAACAAAGTTTTCTGTGTTCACTTGTTTTCATTATCTCTTACTGGCACCGCATTTGCTTGGTATGCTGCCTTACCCCTAATTCGATTGATTCCTGGAATGATTTAGAGCATAAATTTCATAAGCACTTCTATTCTCGGGATTACAAGACATATTTAGCCGATTTGACATCGCTTCGCCTGGGGGACGAGGAATCAGTTAATGATTATCTCCAGAGGTTCTAGGATACTAAAAGCTTATGCTTTCAGGTACACCTTATAGATAGGGGGCTAGCAGGGTTAGCACTTAACGGGTTGCACTCATACTTGAAAGGACAACTAGATGGCACCTAATTCTCTTTGCTAACTTAGGTTCATCGGCAAGCATTGGATTATGAGAGCCGAAGCAAAGAACTGTCTCGTCATAATGAGCATCATGACAATAGTAGCTCAGATGACGAGCAAAAAGAGGTATGTATCGCTGAGCTTGTTTGGCCCACTAAGGACAAACTTCTGACTTGCTCTTCTGTACTGCCGGTTCATAATAAGCAGCAAGGAGAAGCTAAGTTCATATTTAATATTACTAAGTGTGACAAGATAATTGATGAATTACTTAAGAGCGGCAACATTAAATTGCCTCATACAATTCCTTCAGCAAAAAAAATGAAGAGGCATGCTTACTGTAAATGGCATAACACATCTACTCATGTCGCCAGTAATAGCAATGCTTTCCGTCGGTAGATACAATCGGCTATAAATGAAGGTTGTTTGGTTTTTCAAGAAAAAGAAAATTGGCATATAATCGTTCCCCATAAATACACTTGAAATGAATGGAAAGAAGGTCCTGATCTGGCCGAAAATGGTCGATAAATATAAGGGCAAGAACATAATCTTTGGTGATCCTCGCACGCCAAGTATGCAAATTTTACTAAGAGTAAATGATTAAATCCACAAATATATTTGGTTTAACGATACAAAATTGTGATCAACGGACAACAACTTCGACATAACATATTACATATCCATATAACCAAAATGACCAATTCAAGACACTAATCTCACTCGTTAGTTTAGCTAATTACAGAACAAAATAAAACATGCTAGAAGAAGACATATTATGTATAGAAACTATAAAAAGCCAAAGGAAAGAAGGCAAGCTCCGATAAGGAAGCTGAGGGAATCCTAACAGTAACTAGCTAATGTAGTTACATTTTGGCCCTATCAAGAAAACAAGCCAATAAATAGGCTAAACAACGTTTAAACCTGGTTAAATCTGTTCTGTTTAGTCCGTTTAGACCAAGCGGTGACCATTAAAATAGGTCAACTGTTTAGAGGACCACATAGGCCCTAAATTGCACGGTGTTCCTCCGTTTACCGTTTAGACCTGTTTAACAGCCGTCTAAAACCATTTAGGATAACATTGTGCTTTAGGAGTAGATGTAGCATAGTCCTAGATATAGCTTTCTATGTCATGTAGAGTCGTTTTGGGTGGTCTGTGTCACACCCGGGTTTCAGGGGCACCAAGACCCGGGCGCGAACATAATCACCAAGTGTGCAGGGACCAAGTCTCACACATATGATGACTCATGGTACAGAAACGAACGTCACATATTTACTATATAATAGGAGTTCTGTACAAAATAAATAAATAATTACATCATATGGAGACAACGATCCAGCAACCCAAAGTTGACTAGGAGACGACAACCTAGACCTCTCACGAACTCATCACATCATCCTCCATGTGCCTCATCCCGCGGTACCTGTTCTTGACCTGTGGGGGTGTGAGCTAGCAAGAGTGAGCTCACATACGTTCATCGCTCAATAAGTTGTGGGGAAAAATGTGCATGAACTCGCTAAATGTGGGAGCTCACGTGAAGTGTAAGGCTTACCAAAGAGGATGGTTAAAGCTGAGCATCGCTTTTAAAGTTGGTCAAAATTTTATTAGCAGTTACTAAGTGCAAGTAGATACCAAACCAGAGTAATAATAGATCAAAATTGATAACAACACTCGCGATGCAATGCATATGACAAATTGAATTTAATTCCATAAATTAATCATGCGAGAGTCCTGAGCTGCTCATGACCGCGATCATGGCTAGTATACTAGTTTTACACTCTGCAGAGGTTGTACCCTTTACCCACAAGTCATGTTACTCATTTGCCACGGGGTTGTATGGGCCTCATACACCTCTACCAAGGAAGCGAGGCAGGGTAACACTACGAGGCCTTTACAAAGTTCCACTAGCTTTAGTAAACCCGCTACAGTTCTAGGAAGCGCAATGCAAGAATCCCTCGTCTGACCGCCATCACAACAAAATCAACCCGAGGATCTCCCTACACGCCAACTCCTCTACTACCCCTGCCCCTTTTGGGTAAGGTAGACCTCCACTAGCTTTTCTAATTAGTCAGCCAAGGGCGTCCCATTCCACCCTTGTGGTGGCACATGTTTCTCAAGTTAAGCTCCATGTTCCAATTAACATAATAGTCTTATCATGAACAGAAATAGAACAATAATAATAAATAATGACCATGTGTAATAGTTGTCTCAACACCAAAAACCATATGTAGCAATAACAAAGACTACCCAAAAGTTTAGGGATAAAAAAGGTGTAAAGATGACCAAACTAGGGTGACCTATTGAGTCCCATCAAAATTAAGTCTATGCATGATAAAATGATTATAGATAACATTATTGGGTAAATAAAAGTGATCAAGGGCACACCTTGCCTGGGACTTGAGATTCCCGGTACCAACTTGCTCTTCAGATGACTTGTATCCTCACTTCTAAACATAGTAGTACAAACAAACATGGTATAGGCAAAATTAACATCACACCAATCATAAGAACAAACTACGTAATAATGATCTACGCGATGCTACGAGATCGTGGGTTCGAGAATCGCTAAAATCGGAGTTACGGTTATCGAGTTATGATTTTCTGAAGTTATTAAGTGCTGGGTATGGAATAAATTAAGTAGACAATTTTAATCTATGTTTCATGTCTAAACAGAGTTACTAGGTGATAAATAACATTAAAACAAAACTAATGCCACTGGAATGGGTCAAAGAGGAATTAAAATAAATAAGTTATGAATTTATTGGTGTTTAGGGTATTATTTCCTCTATTAGTACCATTTCTTGATTTATTTTATTAAGCTGGAACCCATATTTGGACTGTGCGTGTCAATTCCCGAGAATCCAAGGTCTAATATGTAAAGTTAAGGACCTGATGGTAATAATATTAATACTACCTAGGATGGCAGGTTAATTTCAATAACAGCCAGGGTCTCTTTTACAAATCCGCACGGCTCAATGGGTATCACGCTTTGCCAGCTGTCAGATTAAAAACGGACGCGCCAGATCAACGCCCACACCCACCCGAAATGGTGCAACCCAAGCCCTCAGATCACAATCTAACGACCACCACACAATTGGCTGACTTGTTAACTATACTTTGGTCTCCACCGCTCGATCAGAATCTAATGGCCACAATTTATCCAAGTGCAGGGGTATGCGCCGTTTTAATCACGACCGCCAATATTCGATCGAAGGGCCCGGAGGTAGTCGCCTACCTTACGCCCACCCAACGCGATGGAGGTCCCCCCACGGTGGCAACCTCGCCGGCGAAGTTTGACTTGGTGATGCAGAGCGCGAAAACCCAATTAAGACTGCTACACGATGCCTAGGGGATGGTGAGTTTGATAAAGGGCCATACCGAGGTTCGGAGGCGACGGAGGAGTCGATCACAGTGAGTATCAGATCCGCGACGGTGACACCGCGCCAGTGTGCAATTGGCCACACCTGGGTCGATGCTACGATTCGGTTATCCCACACACGCGCGTAGTACGCCCAAGCGCAGTCCCGGTGTCCACCCAGGCCCCCGAATCTCTACTAACTATTAACTGCTTAGTGTAGAATGCCCCCGCCCCCGCCTACACCCGCCTGACCTCAGGAATCCTCGCCGCCGCAAACCGCCCGCCAACCCCGCCCCCCCCTCCGCCCGCCCGACCTCCGGAATCCTCGCCGCCGCAAACCGCCTGCCCTACCACCCGCCATCGTGATCCTTAAGCCCGCAAATCCTTCCGCGAATCGCGCCGCGACCATCGCAATCTGTTCGCCGCGTCCCCCAACAATCCCGAGCGCCTGCCGCAATCCGTCCGTCGCGCCGCGGCCGCCGCATACTCCACCGCAAACCGAAAGCCCCGAGCTCAATCCCCCGCGTGGGCCCGAGCTCAATCTACCGTCGCACGCACGAGGGAAACCGCAGATGGCCCCCGCCGGGGGCAGCAGCAGCCCATGAAGCGGCCCCACCCCACCGAATTCTCAGGTCCGCCTGCCCCTTCCCCACCCGCCCTCGATCTGCGCTGCTGTTCGCGGTTGCTGCCTGCCTGGTGCCCGTTCGATCTGTCCGTGGCCGCTGGCGCTTAGGGTTTTAGCGGCTCGCAAGCGACGTTGGCGCCACGCTTCACGGTAATCCACCGGCTATGTCGTTGATTTGTTTCGCGACCGCCCGCCCGCCCACCCCGTGCTTCCTTGCGCGGTCTCCTTGTTTTTGCTTGACCCACCTCTGTCAACGGGGGTGTGGGCGCTGGCTGATGCATCAAGGACTCAAGGTGATAGGGAAACGTCTGTGCTCAATCTGTCCCGAAAGCAGGGGATAGGGAAACATCAGTCCTCTGTCTTGAATTCGTTGCCACGGAGCCGCGGGACCGGATCCAAAAATGGTTATTTGCAATTTTGCACGATGTATCACGATCGCTTCAGTACCACTGACGTGTCACCTTGGGTTTTGTCAGATGTAGGATGCGCTTAAAACCCACTCGTAGATCTAGGATGCCCCTAAAACCCACTCGTAGATTCACACATGCAGTCTTGGTGTTAAATTATTTTGGGTGCAGTGTGCAGATCAGCAGATGTTCAAGCCACTTGTCTACTACAAGTTGCGTGAGCAAGCTCTGGTCGCTCACAGCGTGTTTGGTTTGCATCACAAAACCATTCCATGGCATGTGCTGCTGTTTGGTTTAAGCTGCGGAATCAATCAGTCTTTCATGGAGTTGTTCTGCGTAGAGACCCCCCTATTGGCTATTCCTAAGGAACAAACACATTCCTCCAAAAAGTTCAGGTAACACCATGCCTCACCGGTACATGCAGTTTTGGATGGATATCCAAACTAAATGGGATGTTTATTGGCTTTTTATGCTTAAGTAGGTCAAATCATACTGCAACGTCAAGGCATCTACAGACCAAAACAATAGTACCATGTGACAAAAGTTCTCTATCAAACTGGTTTTACTATCTATTAAGTTAGTACTATAGACCGCCCTCGCCTCCGCCCGCCCGCCCACAAATCCTGCCGCGCTACACAGCCAACGTCGCCAACGCTGCCGCAATCCGTCCGCCTCCGCAAACCATGCCGTGACGCAAACCACGTGCCACGCGTACCTGCCATCGCCCGCGGGCGCGTTGTTGAGCCGAATCACCAGGTCGTGGGCGTCGATGAGCGTGCCGTGCTCCCGCGCCAGCAGGACGCCGCTGTTGCCGACCATGGCACACGACACATACGGTCGGGGGCGTTGCCGTCGCCGCCCCTCGCCCCGGCGGCGTACCGGTCCATGGGGCGCTTGATGAGGTGCACGAGCTCGGCCATCACCTGCGGCTCGAACCGCTGCTTGCCGAGCCAGTCACGGAGGCCACGCATCGCGGCGTCCCGGTGCTCCGGGGGAGCCCTCGTCAGGTTGAAGGAATAGGGAGGGCATCCACACGCCTGCCCCCCCCGCCGCCACCCCTCATGTGATGTCCGGTCCCAGCCCCCACTCGAGATCGCCGCCGAGCGCCACCCCTCGGTCCCGTACCTCGCCCGAGATCGTGGATCTACGCCCGATGTGGGCATGGGGCGGCGTCGAGCGCGTGGCCGTGGGCCTCCTCATCGCCCCCACGCCGCTGGAACACTACGCGTCTGTAGTGGATGAATGCAGTATTGGCCATTTCTGTTTATCGCATCACTAGCTTTTTTTCTTCACTTCTGGTCGGCGTCTCTTGTTTGTTGTTGGCTTCATAAGCGCACAGAAGGATGAGAGATAGAGCGACGAAGTATCTTGCTCGGAACTCTCCCACAGCTAGGCTCTGAGATGAGTAATGGGTTCTGAGGATAGAGCCACGCGAGCTTCCTCCCGTTCTGCGTCCCTGCGACGTATGGGCACTGCCGGGGGCTATGACCTGTAACCAAAGAAGAGGGAAAATGCGAGATAAGCAGTAGCTGGACCATGATAACCAGGGATGCAGGTGAGTAGATCTTTGGTTTCTCTTTGTTTGGTTCTTGATTCGCTGTTAGCTCATCAGTACCCATCATTCGCTTGTGATCGACTCAAGCTACAACCGTAAACAAGTTACTGACCTTTCAGACTGGATGTTTCAGGTATGGCTGTTGATTTGCTTCGTGTTCACAGAATCCTCTCCACCCTGTTGGAGACAAAGGGGATAACCGCCACGAGATATATAGAAGGTAGAGGTAATACCCAGAAAACAACTGAATTGTTGCTGGAAGCTGGTGAGCAAGAGATTTTACGCACCTGGGAAGACCCAATGGTCGAGGAGTGCAAACATGATAGCAAGGACTCGATTCGGAGAACAATCGTGGAGCATGATAAGGTCTTCAGGCAGCAGGTACGTAGCAAGCAACACCATAATTTGTGAGGTATATTTGCACACATAGACGACGAGAAGTTAACAGACTGCTCCAGTTCTGTAATAAGTTGACGACCAGTTGTTAGTCAGACCTAAGTTGTCTTGTCATCCATGCAACAAGAACTTTTGCATATGATACTGCTTCTTTGCATCAAGTGCATGAGCTGCATCGTTTGTACCATGTACAAAAAACATTAATGGTTGAATGCGATAGCCATAGGTATCAACCGAGAGCAGAAGGAACTCATGAAGTGGTGCAGGGATCAAGGTCGAACCTCAAGTGCAGTCCTTCTACCTCAGGGACAAACCAATCTGCTCTCCATGGTAATGCACAATACCAAGCTCCGCAGCAAGTACATGAGAATATATATTGTTCGTTTTTATTTGTGTATTGTCACAATGTACATGCATTGTACTATATACATTATATGTTAGTTTTCTTACACTTGAGATTCCCGGAAATTATTAGTGATGACAAATCCAATATTGTTGTTCCATGAAATTTGTTGGGAGATGGAAATTATGGTCATCAACAACTCTAGCACACAGAGTGTGCGTTGAACTAAGGATTAGTTCCTATATAATGGCACATTGGCACTAACATTGTTATGCATTTTAATACACCCGTAGCAACGCACGAGCATAGACCTAGTAGCTTCCTATGACTGAGATTCGTTGGTGGCGGTGGACCAAGCTCCAGATGGTTCAAACCCACACCTAATGGCGAGGCCAAGGTTATAATTGGTCTAATTTTTATAGGGGTGGAGTCCGCGCGACCCTAGTGAGGTCTAGTTGGTGAAACAAACGGTGGAAAGCTGTTAAGGCGAAGGAGCACAACGAGGGGATTTCGCCCGCCTGGTTCGCGTTCTGTTGGGGACGAAATGACCTGGCAGAGGGGGCCCACGGGCAGTGTCCCGACCGAGCACGCGCGCGAGGGAGTTAGAGGCTAGCTATTCGGGCCCACGCGCAAGTGTCCGAGGGAAAGGCTGACACGCATGGCCCACACTACAGAGGGACGACGCGCGGACCAGGGGGAAAGTCTAAATGGGCCGCACGACCAGGAAGGCCAGATGGGCCGAAAGCACAAAACCAGGCCCAACTAGGTACTTTATTCTTTTCTATTTTATTTCTTTTTTTTCCAAACCCATTTCAAATTCAAACTCATGTTTTGATCTTCCAAATTCCCAAGTGCCAAAGTTGATACTAATGTGATTATAACATCTACTATTTACAATATTATCATTTATTTTCCTTGTCATTTATTTATGGGAGGAATAAATGGTTCCATTAAAATTCCCTTTCTCCTTTTCTATTCTATGTTTTCACTTAAAATTTTGGGGTCAAATTCAAGTTATATTTTCAATAAAGTGCCTTTCACAAAATTATAAGCAAGAGATGCATTTTCTTCATTATTTATTTATTGGTTGTTTAACTAGTTTATTATTAATTGATTATGAATAGGAAGGGTCCTAATAACTTCTTAAAGGGGTTTTCAAGAATTTTAAAATCGCTATCATAAATATATTTATTTATTTTATTATTATTTTTTTCTTCTACCAATTTTTGGCCTCACAGTCCGCCGGCCCCAAAACGACCCTAGAATCTTACCCTCACGAGATCTCTCTCGGGGCAAAATCCACTTCACTCAAGATTTCTTCCTCGACCTATTTTCTTAATCCCTAGGCGATTCTACTCTGTCTGGAAATGTCCCGGGTGACATGCCGACCGGAACACCATAAGATCTCTCCTTCCCGACGTGGTCCCTTGGACGAGATCTATGTCCTGCAAGGAAGGAGAACTCTCTGTGCTATCGCGGACCGCCCGAAGTGACGCAGAGAGGAGACGCTCCTACAACAAAATCGAACATCGTGAGGCCAGAACCGTGGACCGGCCGTGCCGCCGTAGAGAGCACATTTCGGTAGGACCCAAATCGGAGCAAACACTACATTCAAACTCTACCCTACAAACAGTACATTTATAGTGCAAAACAATGTTTTAGACGATATGAGCCCGGTTTGTTTTAGTTTTTTCAGCTTTTGGTCACCAAAAGCTGTTGCAGACTGCTAAACGCCCAGTTTCTCAACCTGCTTCTATGAGAATCACTTCAGTCAAATCTTTTTAAAATCAACTTGAACATAGAATCGACCGAATCATTATAATAGAAAACCACCACTTTTCACATACTAAACCTTATATACCTTTTTTATTTTCTTTCATACGTAATCTACACGATATTCAATTTTCTTTACAGCTAAATTCTTTCTACAACCAGATTTTTAAAAAAGCTCCTTATAAACCATGAACCGCTGGATATGGTTTTGGAGATAAAAACTGTTCGGTTGCCGAGCAAATTTCTCACGCGTCATGGTAAGAGTCCAGTCGGTCACCTCCGCGTCGACCGCAGCGCGGCCCGCGGGCAGATCATGTTACGTTACCGCGTGCGCTGCCTAGGACCCCACCCCACCACCAAAAACCACGCGCCGCGGCGGCGGCAGCGCCAGTGAGATAATAGACACAGGAGTGCTGGAAGCATTTCACCCTGCCTCCGCGAATCAACACCCCACCGGCCACCCTCTCGACTCGCTTCAGGGGCCAAGCCAGTGTCGCTTTTGAATCCGCCTCCGTTCGGTTTTCCCCAAAACGCCTTCCTTCCACTACTGCTTGGCATCCTTGGATTCGTAGGCAGTCAGATCACGCGGCGCGCCTCCCCTGGTGACTGACCTAGGGCTCGCCGCGAGCGCGCGGCGATGGCGTCGTCCACGTCCAGGCGCCGGAGGGGTGGGGGCCTCGAGCGGGTGGCGGACAACTGGGAGCGCCTCGTGCGGGCCGCGCTCAAGCGGGACCGGGACCACCTCCGCGTGGGGGGAGCCCCGGCTGCCGTGGGAGGGCAGAGGCTTGCCGACGCCGTGCCGGCCTCGCTGGGTCGGACCACCAACATAGAGCAGATCCTGCAGGCCGCCGACGACATCGAGGTCGAGGACCCCAACGTCGCGCGGATCCGTGAGTCCCTTCCTCCCACGTATCTCGCCTAGTTAACAACAGTGCAATTCATGGATGGAGCTGACTGCTGATTTGTTTGGGGTAGCTTTGGATGGGGGTTTTGGAGTCCTCGGTTTGGGGGATTATCTCTTGTTATCCTGCTGTGATTGCCCATTACTGCCTGCAGTGCGTGCTACTGAGTACTGAGGATGTCCTCAGTGTTGGACTCCAACCTCGGGGGGGGGGGGGGGGGGGGGGGTCATGTGCTATTTGCTAATGCTATGTACGAGCGCCCATACTTACACTACCTAAGATTTAGGGTTTTTCTGGCTTGTGGTTTGGTTCGATTCGTGTGATGGGAAACACAACAGTCCTTGACATACGCCCTGTTTGGTTTGCCTTATGCCTACCACCTGGCACGGTGTCATACTCGGTGGGAGAACAGCTATACATAGAACAGAGTGCCCAGTTATTTGTCGTGGTGGTTGGGAGGGAGGCAGTAGTGAGAATCATGATCACCGCAGACCACTTGCGCGCTTTTCATCGATTCCTGTGGCCAGCGATCCACATTCCGATTACAAGCGGAACCCAACAGAGCCTTACTTTATTACAGTTGGCACTTTGGTGTTCTCTTAAGTCACTCCTTTTCGTCTTGCACCACAGTTTGTGAACAAGCGTACACGATGGCCCAGAATCTGGATCCCAGCAGTGAAGGTAGAGGGGTTCTTCAGTTCAAGACAGGTTTGGCATCTGTAATTAAGGTATGCTTACTTTCACTGTAAACATGACTGGGTACACTTGTTACTTTAGTTTCTGCTCATTCTTCTTCTCAGTGATTATTTCTAAATTTCCCATGTTCTAATCATGGTATTCCGCAGCAAAAACTTGCTAAGAAGGATGGGGCTCCGATAGACCGACAGAATGACGTTCAAGTCCTGTGGAACTTTTATCTTGAATACAAGAGTCGTTGTCGGGTTGATGATATGCAACGTGAGCAGGAGAGACTGAGAGAGTCAGGAACCTTTAGTACAGAGTATGACCTCTCTCCCGTTTAAAAAAATCATGATGTATTTTGTTTTTTTGGGTTCTGGGAGGGTCTCGACATTCTCTGTGACTCTGATCAGCTTTTGCCTGATAAAATTTATAGCTCTAGGTTAGTATACTATTACTGAAAGTGAGGAATCCTTGTATTTCTGGTTAGTCATCACCAACCATTAATTTGATATATTCTAAATAGTATTTTTCAAGCTCACCTTGCTTCAGAAGGTTTTGCCTGCATATGTTTTGTTTACTGGATGTGCCCAGAAACAACATTTGTGTCATCAGTCTCTATATAATGTAATGAACTTATGGTGATCCTAGAATTGACAGGGATAGATACATGACACTGTTTTTTTTGCTTGTTTATTCTCCGTGAATTCATTTTCATGCGCACACAGTAGTTCATTTGCCTTCTTATTGTTGAACAACGAAGCTATGTGGTGCTACTATATTATATACCACATCTTTTAGAACTTTTGCGCTCTTTGGATTTTCCATCAACAAGAAATGGGATTGGGTGATCTTCTGTTCTACTAGAGTGGAATGTAATTTGTGGTGCTGGTGCCAACACCAAATCTAGTTGTTTAAGCATGATATATGCTTACTGATCATTTTCCCCAGTTGTTAATAAAAGGCTTGCCTATGCTCAGTCCAGTTTTGCCTTCTGAGTTCTGATGTGCCATATGTTTTTGGTTACTCTTTTCTTAATGTAATGGAAATAGATTTATCTACTACCTTCCTCCTAAATATTGTATCACTCTCAGTCTCGGGGCTTTCCCTGTAATTTTATTCATTAGAAATCTTACGTTTGTTACTACGTACCTCATGGCAATTGTATTTTCCTTACTATGATCAGGATGGGAAATAGGGCAATGAAAATGAAGAAAGTTTTTGCTACATTGAGGGCTTTGCTTGATGTTCTGGAAAATCTTGTTGGTCAGTCACCAACTGATAGACTTCATAGACAAATTCTGGAGGAGGTAATTCATTGCAGAACTCATGACCCTGTGAAAAAACCCCGTATTTTTTGTTTGTGGTTGTATCACTGGTGTACTAAAACCCTGTGACAGTAATAATATTTGCTTCACAAGAATAAATTTACGTTATATAAAATGTACCATTACTTTTCTCATCATCTTTTTCTTTTCAGATAAAGAGAATAAAAAGATCTGATGCAGCCTTGAGAGGTGAACTTATGCCATACAACATTGTACCCCTTGATACATCATCGTCAGTGGCAAATATTTTTGGGTTTTTCCCTGAGGTATGATTATTTACTTTCGGTTTTCAAACACCAATATTTATTATAAATTTGTGCTGTACTATGCATTTAAATGTGAGAAGCATTTCCACTTAGCCAAAGGTTCTGAGTTCGACGTAGCCTCTCTGCAAAATGCAGGGGTAAGGCTTGCCTTGGTTATTCCTTCCCCAGGCCCCACTCATGTGGGAGCCACCAACATTGGGTCTGTCCTTTTAATATGCTTTTAAATGTCATATTGTCATGGACTTTAGAAGACCTTTTGAATCAATTTCAAACTCTATAAGATGTCATTTCCACATGGCATATTTACATAGAGACATCGCTGGTCAAATTTACGATCTTTTACTTTAAGTTCACTTAGTTGGCACTTAATTTTGTACTTGAGGGGTTAAAATAATCATACATCGGGCCATTCCCATAGTCCAATTTCCTTTTCTTTTGTCACGATTCACAAGACTTAGGTATGTGATGGGGTGCCTCGTACCCCCTATCTCATTGTTGGAGTATTTAAATGTCTTTTGGGATTTATATGTTGTTAATGAAGAGCAGAAATATATGTGGTAAAAGGTCCAGAGTTGTCTATGCTGGTACTTGAAGACTCAAGTTCTCTTTCATTGTTTTGTTATACCTTAACAAACAAAAGAAATATCTTCATGTTGATGAGAACAATTCCATGCAACTGTATCAGGTCATTGCTGCAACAGCAGCAATTCAGAACTGTGAGGACCTGCCACGATTCCCTTTTGATACACCCCAGCTAAGACAAAAAGACATTTTCGACCTTTTGCAATATGTTTTTGGCTTCCAGGTACACATATCATACTTCTCAACAGTCTGATATTAGATCTTCTAAATGTTTTATATGGTTTATATTTTATCCTGCATTGCCACATGGGGCAGTTAAAATTGCTGCTTGTTCTGAGTCACCTATTTTATCCTGTATGTTTTATAGATTTAGCTAATACTATTATAGAAGAATTCTGTGTCCAAATCTCGCGTATTGCCAATAATTCCTCTAATTTACTTAGTACTTGCACCCTACTTTGGAACTGTCAAACGATTAGACCACTAATTGGCTTTGACAGTTGACGTCTTCCATTTATTTGTTGAGAAACCACCTTTGAGTCTTGGCTCTCTTAAGACACTGTTACTCTGTTACCTTTGGTATGGAAACGGACAGTTTGATTTTGTGCAGACTGCAGATTGAGTAAGTGATGGCTTGGACATTCTGAGAATTTTTCATAAACAAGTTAATGACTAAAACAAGTGCCATGATTTGCCTCAGAATCTTTTTCAAAAGTTTGAATTCTTAGCCCGTCGACTTATGTATTATATGGTTTAATACTAATCAGGAAACTTTTGTGGGATGCTTTTCTTTCTCTAGATGCTAATGCAATTGTTCACCGTCAATTTGTTAACCCAATCTTGTATTGTCTTCGTATTGATCATCCACTCTGGTTGAATGATTGTTCCAGGAAGATAATATTCGGAACCAGCGTGAAAATGTTGTACTTATGTTAGCCAATGCTCAGTCCCGGTTAAGCCTGCAAATTGGGTCAGAACCCGTGAGTTCTTCTGCTCCTTCGTTATGTAGCTTATCAACTAGTTCTGCATTTTGTAAGATTTGTAGATCCTGCTGATGCTATACTCTATATGTTATATTAAATATGTGTCATTGGACATTAACAAGGTATCAGTGTTTACCACAAACCTATTCTCGAAAACTCTATAAACTGTTGTTGGGTGATGGATCTCTCATAGTGGCCTCGGAGATGTATTTTTCTTTTAGCTTCCTTTGAAATTCATTGTTCATGTAAATTAAGCTTGATTTAGAACAAGGAATAAAAATCTGAATAATCAGCCTTTTTTGCGTTTTTAGTTGATCTGGATACAAATTTAGAGGCTTATTAGGTTTCAGTATAGTTTTGCTAGTTGCCTTACATAACTGAAGTTTTGCCATAGTAACATAACATCCTAATTCAGTGATATGCATATTGTCTATGTATTCGAGAACAAAAATCAAATCCTGAAGTAATGGATAAGTTATTTAAGATACATTAGCATTATACTTACCACTGCCTATAATTGATGTTGTGTAACATGTTTCTGGTAAAAGCTCAGACAGTCACCACAAATGGAATCTTTGCCATGGCCTTCTGTGTTCATTTTCAGCAAGTTCTCTCTGTATATATGCACCAGACACTAAATGGGGCTATTTGTCTTGCAGAAAATTGATGAGATGGCTGTTACTGATGTTTTTTGCAAAGTCCTGGACAACTACATAAAATGGTGTAGGTACTTGGGCAGGCGTGTTGCATGGACCAGGTGATATTTTTTTTTGTGTGTTTGTTATTTGGGGGGGGGGGGGGGGGGGGCTTTCCTCATACATGGTACCATCTTGCATGATGCTTACCACTTTACCTTTTTTTAGCCTTGAAGCAGTAAATAAGAACCGGAAAATCATATTGGTTGCCCTCTACTTTCTGATTTGGGGTGAAGCAGCGAATATTCGTTTTCTCCCAGAATGCATATGCTATATTTTCCACAATGTGAGTCAATGTTTGATCAAGTGCTGTTCTTCTATTTTCTTTTTTTCCTTCTAAAAAACACAGAATCTTCACTTCATTTCATTATAGAAGAAAAAAGGCCCACTCCTTTCATTTTATGTAGTTAAGAAATGTGTTCATTATGGGTTGTATCTTATGTTGATGGTCTTGTTCTTGTTACTTTGTTGATGACTGACATGGTTAATGTTACTAATCTTGGGGATCTGAGAAGATTAGCTCTCCATTAGAGGAGATGACTCTGTATATATGGAGAGAGAGCCTCATAGGCTATATGGGCCTTGACATATACTTGCACCCCCTTCAAACTTAAGGTGGAAGTGGAGGATCTGAAGCATTGAGTTTGAGCAAGTGAAGCTGATACTGCTCTCTATTAGGATTTGTATTCTACATCAAGGATCAACATCGAGTCCTTATTTATTTGCTTTGGTGATGGATGAGGTGACAAGGGACATACAAGGGGATATCCCTTGGTGTATGCTCTTTGTTGATGATGTGGTGTTCGTTGATGAGAGTAGGGAAGGGGTTAATAGGAAGCTAGAGTTGTGGAAGCACACGTTGGAGTCGAAAGGTTTTAGGCTTAGTAGGACCAAGACTGAGTACATGATTTGCGTTTTCAGCGTGACTACACATCAGGATGGAGATGTTACCCTCGATGGGCAACTGTTGGCTAGGAAGGAGTCTTTTTGGTATTTAGGATCAATGCTACAAAAGAATGGTGATATTGATGAAGATATTAGGCGTAAAATTTCAGTCGGCTGGTTGAAATGGTGTCATGCTTCTGGCGTCCTCTGTGACAAGAGGGTGCCACCAAAGCTTAAAGGTAAGTTCTATAGGATAGCGATTCGCCCGGCGATGTTATATGGCGTTGAATGTTGGTCGACAAAAAATACGACATGTCCAACAACCGAGTATAGCAGAGATGCACATGTTACATTGGTTTTGTGGGCACACAGGAAGGGATAGAGTCCGAAATGAAGATATTCGGTATAGGGTCGGGGTGGCACCAATTGAGGAGAATCTGATTCAAGATCGGTTGAGATGGTTTGGACATGTCCAAAGGAGACCTCCTGAGGCGCCGGTGCGTAGAAGGGTTTTAGAGCAGGTTGATAATGTAAAAAGAGGTAGGCAGGTCAATAATGTAAAAGGAGGTAGGGGTCGACCTAAAATGTCTTGGGACGAGGCGGTTAAGAGAGATCTTAAGGAGCGGAATATCTCTAAGGAATTAGATAAGGATGGGTGCTTGGTGACTAGCAATAAACGTGCCCGAACCATGATCTTTGCCCCCTTTTTTTTTCTGTTTACCCTTACCTCGACCGTCTTTCTTTTACCCTTTCAGTGTTTTTTTCCCTTTCCTATCCTTGTTTCTTGTGGGTTTCATTTCTAGCCTACCCCAACTTGCTTGGGGTAAAAGGCTATGTTGTTGTTATTATTATATGGAGCTGCTCTGCCAGGAATTCTGGGACGGAAGCTAGATAGAATGCTAGTGCCCTTTCATTAAAAATTGTGAAAGGAAGCAGAGCATCAGGGAGAGATGATAGATGAGGCTCTGCACTTCTGATTCCCTTTCTGTTTTTATCCGTTTCCTGGCTCCGAGGAATGATGCGCACACTGAATGCTGTCCACTCTGTGACATTTAAGAGTGATGCCAGTATTTGGCATGCAGAGTCCAGATTTTTTAGACATCTCCCTTGCTGTGGAAGGCCTTAGTTTCTTAGAGGTGGAGTCAGTTCTCCCTATACATAAGACCCATGCACTTAATTATGAATATAGGAATGAATCTATAGTTAGTCTCATAAGCCTGAACTTCTCCTAGCTCATTACGGGGTAGACCTGCTGGTGCTGGTTGAGGGACTAGGGAGAGTGCCCATCTCTGGGATCTTGCCTTATGAGTACTACAATATCTAATAACCAAATTTGCATTTTTAGTCAAAACTTGAGTTTATATCCTTTTTGTTTTTGTAGTCGTACATATCCTTATGAGAGAAAAAAGTCATCTGTATTTCTGTAGCAATGTACTTATGTGCAGTACTGCAGTTTTTTCTGCTTAATGACATTATTGGCATATTTTCAGATGGCAAAGGAACTCGATGGGATTCTTGATTCATCTGTTGCTGAGACTGCAAAGAGTTGCACTACTGAGGGTTCCACTTCATTTCTTGAGAAAATAATTACACCAATTTATGATACCATGGCAGCGGTAGGTTCATGTATTAAAGGTTCTATCTTGATTTACTTTTTTTATAGAAAAAGCAGAAGGGCCTTTAGCTGAGTTGGTTAGGTAGTCTGAGTAGCACTTGGGTCCTGAGTTTGACTCCCTGTCGGAGCGAATTTCAGGTTAGGGTTAAAAAAAATCCCCCTGTGTGTCCCATGACAAAGCCCAGGTCTAAGGTTTGGCCCTGCCCACGATTGTTCTCACATGGACATGGGCTACGATGCTGCTGTGAATGGGTGGGGCAGAGGTTTGAGAGCTTTCTCGACCTGTGTGAGGTCTTCTTAATACAGTGCCCGATGTTTGTCTTACCCCCATTGGTCGAGTTTTTTTAGAAAGAACAGGGCTGCTATTAGATCTTGATCAGTATGGTCTCCCTAATTGTATTTCTGGCTGCATTTAGATTGACAATGGACTTTGGTGTTTGTTCACTTCAAACAGTAAATATTCACTGCAATTCGCTTTTACTGTGTATTTATGCAAGATCCTGGTTCAGCTAGGGACCAAATCTATCTGGCAAATTGTGAAACCTTCATGGAATGTTTTAGCACTCTAGCCATTTCATTTCCCAGAAGAGAAAAAAGTTGTCCGTGGCCTGGAACAACATTTCTTCTTTCCCCTTTGAGTTGCTAGATTGTTATATTTCTTGCTATTAAGTTATTAGCATGATTTGCACTTGTTTTTTAGTCCACAGGAGTAACTCTTGACTTCTTGAGTAAGATGTAGGCACGTAGCATTTTTTTCTTAGAACTAGTGACCAAATTTAATTCTAATTGCACATTTACACTGTAAAGATGTTCTGCTCATGGTGCTTTGCGTTAATGGTGTTGTTCGGTGCTTCAAGATTATAGTACTCTGTTTTATTTTGTTATCAATTTTCGCTCAATGTTTAATTGGGCCTATTTAGAAATAGTTTGGTCTAGTAAGACATGTGGCATCTATCTAATCCTACGATCTGCCTGTGTGTTAAGCTTTTCTCTTGGGTAAATTAGCCATTTACATTCCAATAACTTAACTGTGTTGGATTTTTAAACTAGCTACCATGCCCGTGCGTTGCAACTTGAGTGTACTATTATCATACATTTCAATACGTCCTGCAATTTAACTCTTTACTGTGGCTAGGCGCACACTATTCTAACTTGTAGTCATGGATGGGACAGTAAACCTAGAGCTCATATCTAATTCATCATGTACTACTATTCTTATTAAAATCATTGTGGATGGACATATAGGAGAGAGAGACGGACAGAGAGACAGGAATAAGTTCTCCTTTTTTAAAAAATCTTGATCTGTTGTGTGTGTGTGTGTGGGGGGGGGGGGTGATAGGCATCGACATTACATTAAGAAGACCTTCTCATGCCGGTCAAGAAAACCCCTAAACCTTTGCTCCATCCATACACAACGGCACCGTAGTCCATGTGAGGACGACCGCGATCAGGACCAGGTCTTTCCTATGCTTTGGCGTGAGATAGGGAATTTTTTAACCTTAGCGTAAAATTCGCTATCACGGAGAGTTGAGAACTCAGGACCTGAGGAGTGCTACTCAGACAACCTAACCAACTCAGCTATAGACCCTTTCGCGAAGTTTCTTCTTTTAATATTACGTGTATAGATATAGATATGGGTGTTGGGAGACCCAACAACCACCTTAGATTTTTTGTCGCCCTATTGAATATTTTTGGATTTTGTATCAACCACCTTAGATTTTTTGTTGCCCTATTGACTATTTTTGGATTTTATATACTGTACATAGGAGGCTGAAAATAATAAAGATGGAAAAGCTGCACATTCTGCTTGGAGGAATTATGATGACTTCAATGAATATTTCTGGTTTGTCTTCAAACGTGCTTTTCTGTTGTTTGTTTGTATATCCTTTTCTTTCCTGTCTTGATGCCTTCCCTATTCTGATGCATGTGTAGGTCACGCTCATGCTTTGAGCTTGGTTGGCCACCTGCAGAGGGTTCCAAATTTTTGCGCAAGCCTGCTAAGAGGAAACGTGTAAGTTAACAATATGTGTTTTCCTTAGGAACTACTACTAATTCAAATTATAAGTGGTGTTGGTTTTTCTAGGTAGCTTTTGGCATGTATCTTTAGGTGCATAGCAAAATCCTATGTACTTAAAAAAACCAAATGGCATAGTTTGGAACTGAGTATTGAAGTAATAGTTTTGTTACACGTGGATCGCGAGGGGCATGTTGGGGCGAAGGCAAAGACGCCACCCTTCGCTCGAGGCCTTCGCTGCAGTCGCTGGTCTGACAAAGACAAAGCGGGCAGGGACACCCTTCGCTCCATTCGGCACCAGACGAATGGCCTGCGGCAACGTCATCCCGCAGCGCGGCCTCGTCCAGCTCTGAGGCCCACGTGTGATCTGGCCCATTGTAACGGGCCCTGCGTGGCCGCCTTTGTGTTACGGGCCTAATTTGTAAAGGCATTCTTGTAATTACAGCTTGTAACCCTGCTTTACGGGAATATTCTGGGGATAAACTAGGTGTCTGAGGGCACATGCGTCCTTAACACAAGGCGCTGGTCACTCAGATACCTATAAATACCCCCACACAGTGCCCGTGAGAGGCTAGATTAACAGAGCTATTGCCTCCTAGCACGTAACCCTGTTGTCACCACTGTTCACCCTTGTTGGCCTCCTTGCGGTTGAGAGCAAGTTCCAACATTTGGCGCCCACCGTTCGTGCTACGACAAAACCACCCGCGATGGCACCCAAGAGAGCTAACCCGAAGGCTGACGAGGCTGCGAAGGCAGCACTGCTTGCCGCAAGAAAGGGCAAGGCCCTCGTCCTCACCCAATCCACCCACCAAGAGCCCACTGAAGACAATGTTCCCCGCACCTGCGAAGACGACACCTTCCGCACCTGCGGGCCCGAAGGACAATCGCAGCCGCCCCCAGGCTTCGCCCCACTGGAAGGCGCGGATCTCACCGAGGACGGCGAGGTCCTCGGCGTCTCAACAGAAGAACAGCTATAGCTGCGCGCCCTGCGCCTCAAGAACCGCAATCTCCAGAGGCAGAAAGAAATACTGGAGGCCAAGCGCCAACGTGTGTCCGCACTAGCCAAGGTGTGGCAAATGATACGCGACGAGGAGCAGAAGGCCCAAGACCTTGAGCGCGAGATCGCGCTGATGCAGCGCGAAGGCCACCTTGGCCTGCAGCAAGAGCCACCCAGCCAGCAGCGCGCACAACCGGAAGACACGCGCGAAGGCCACCTTGGCCTGCAGCATGGAGCACCCCTGCAACACCGAGCACAGCCGGAGAACCCGCGTTTCCCCCAGCGTGACTACACCTTCCAGCACGGCGCGCCGTTCCAAGGGGTCAACTACCTCGACGAGCGAAGTCCCCTAGCGCCACACCTGCAAGTGACGCCTTGGCCAGCCAACTTCCGAGTAGGGGCATATCCCAAGTACAACGGCAGCACCGACCCGGCGCAATACATAATGAGTTATCAGGTCGCCGTTGCATTCGCCGGAGGGGACGACGCCACAATGGCGAAGTCTTTCATCATCGCCCTAGAGGGCCCAGCACTCACCTGGTTCACCAGATTGCCTCCGCTGTCCATTGATTCGTGGAGAAGTCTCAGGGACAAGTTCCTTCTCAACTTCCAAGGGTACCGTCCAGACACCGACGCTTTGGCCGAGCTCTCGTTTTGCAAACAGCTGGAAAAGGAGACTCTGCGGGAGTATTACCGCAAATTCTTAACACTCAAGTCACAGCTGCCCTCCGTCGATGATCAGATCGCTATCCACTACGCCATCAGTGGCCTTCGGGCCGGCGTCCTCTACAGCCACTGTATCAGAGATCCACCCAAGAACCTCCAGGAGCTATATCAGCTCTTTGAAAAATATGCCAAATCCGAAGAGCTCCACCAGCGCAAGGTTGAGTCACAGCGGAAGCCCAAAGATGCCCCGCAGTCCAGCCGCACGTGGACGAGGACTCCGCAGCCAGACTCCGGTCGAGATGGCTGCAGTCAGCAGCAAGTGCACAACATCGCCAACCAGCAGCCTGCTGCTGACCCCCCTCGTCGCCAGGAATATCCCCCCAGGGCCGCGGAAACGGAACTCGTGGCAGGGGCCGAGGGCGCGCGCAGCCGCCGCGCCGGTTCTACTGCCTTTTCCACGGCGAAGACTGCGCCCACCAAACCAAAGACTGCCCCGAAACGAAGGCCACCAGAGACAGAATGGCGCGGGCGCAGCCAGCCGACAATCCCAGAATTGTCGCGCATAATTACCAGCCACCCCCTCCACCATATATCCACGCTCCCGCTCCGCATCCACCGCACCACGCTTACCAACACCATCAGGAAGTACAAATCGTACCTCCTCCACCCCCACCGCCACACCAGCAACATCAAAACATCCCCATGCCCCAAAGCAGGAAGACTTCGCCGATCAACCATATCGCGGAGTCATTCACATGATAACAGGGGGGTCCAGCACTGACTTCGACACCAAGCGGCAGAAGCGGGACCACTACCGCAGCATCAACCATGTCGCCGTCACTGGCCCAGTCGTGCAGACGAAGTGGTCCCACATACCGCTAACCTTCGACGCACGAGACGTCGACCTGCGCAGCGCCCCCCACATCGACGCTATGGTCATCAATTGCAGCGTGGCAAGCTGGGACTTACACAAAGTCCTAGTCGACAACGGCAGTCAGGCGGACATCATCTTCCTCCACGCCTTCGACCGCATGGGTATAAGCCACAGCCTGCTCAAGCCTTCGGACAATCCGTTGTATGGCTTCGGCGGCAAAGGCACCTTTCCCGTTGGCAAAATAGAGTTGCCCCTCTCCTTCGGTGTAGCACCCAATGCCCGAAGTGAGCAAGTAACCTTCGATATTGTCGACATGGTATATCCATACAACGCCATCATGGGCCGGGGCTCCATCAATAAGTTCGAAGCTGCCATCCACAGACTGTACCTATGTATGAAGATACCAGGTCCGCTAGGCGCTATCACGATCTACGGCAACCAGCAGACGGCGCGCAACATAGAGCGGGACTTCGTGCCTGGTCAGAGGAACGTACACTGTCTCACGACCCAGCGCGAGGTCCCTGCGCCCGCCAGCCCAACCGATAAGCAGCACGACAAGGCACAGTTGCAGAGCCAAGACGGGACCAAGACTGTCCCCCTTGATCAGGCCACGCCCAAGCAGACAGTCACTATCAGCGAAGACCTTACATCACATGAAGAAGAGAAGCTTCTCTGCTGCTTGGCCAAGAATAAAGATGTCTTCGCCTGGTCCGCCCTAGACCTGGTCGGAGTCAGCCGATCCATAATTGAGCACAGCTTGGGAATTGACCCTTCGGTGCGACCAAAAAAGCAAAGGCTCCGCAAAATGTCCGACGAAAAGACAGAGGCCGCCAAGGCGGAGGTGCACCGCCTCCTAGAGGCTAAATTCATCGAGCCAGTGGCTTACCCCACGTGGCTCTCCAATGTCGTAATGGTGCAGAAAAAAGCGGGAAATGGCGGATGTGCATAGACTTCACCAGTCTCAATAAGGCCTGCCCAAAGGACAATTTCCCGTTGCCGCGGATCGACAAAATAGTCGATAGCGCGGCCGGATGCGAGGTCATGTCACTCCTCGACTGCTTCTCCGGCTATCACCAGATATACATGAAGGAGGAAGACAAGGCTAGCACCAGCTTTATAACACCCTTCGGCACTTATTGCTTCATCAGGATGCCGGAGGGACTCAAGAATGCAGGGTCCACCTTCTCCAGACTCACCAAAACAGTACTCGAAGGGCAGGTTGGCAGAAATATATTTACATATGTGGACGACATCATCGTCGCCAGCAAGAATAAGGAGGACCATCTCGCCGACCTCGCCGAGACATTCGCGAACATGCGAGATGCACGACTCCGCCTAAACCCGGAAAAGTGCGTCTTCGGTGTTCGCCAGGGCAAGATATTGGGCTACCTGGTGTCACACCGCGGCATCGAGGCCAACCCAACCAAGATCCAGGCCATCGTCGACATGTCGCCTCCGCAGTCCGCTAGGGACGTCCAGCGTCTGACAGGCAGATTGGCCGCTCTCAACAGATTCATCTCCAGGTTCGCCGAGCGAAGTCTCCCCTTCCTCAAAACACTCCGCGGTGCGAAAGACTTCGCCTGGGGGCCGGAGCAAGCAGCGGCCTTCGCCTCACTAAAACAGTACCTGTCGGAGCTGGCCATCCTCACAAGCCCCGACTCCTCGCTCCCCCTATTGCTCTATGTCGCGGCTTCGCCGCACGCGGTCAGCGTGGCACTAGTGCAGGAGCAGACAGTTGAGGGCGCAGTCAGACAGTGCCCTGTTTACTATGTCTCCGAGGTCCTGACACCGTCCAAATGCAACATGACAGAGCTGGAGAAGATCGCCTACGTAGTTGTTATGTCCTCGCGCAAACTGCGCCATTACTTTGAAGCATTCAAGGTCCGAGTCACCTCAGACAGGGGGCTCGGCGAACTATTCAGAAACCCGGAGGCATCGGTGAGGATTGCCAAGTGGGCAGCCGAACTCTCCGGCTACCACATCAGCTTCGAGCCCTGGACAGCCATCAAGTCACAAGTCCTGGCAGACTTCGTCGTCGACTGGACTGGGCCAATAACACAGCCGGACCCGTCCACAGAGAAGGTTTGGACCATCCATTGCGACGGCGCATGGTGCCATGCGGGGGCAGGCGTCGCTGCAGTCGTCACCTCACCAGCCGGAGTCAAACACAGATATGCAGCACGCCTCAGCTTCGCTCTGGAATCCGACAGATGCACAAACAATATAGCAGAATATGAAGCGGTTATCCTCGGCCTCCGCAAGCTAAGGGCCCTCGGAGTCACCACATGTATCATCAAGACAGACTCCAAGATAGTTGCCGGCCAGGTCGAGAAAGATTATGCAGCAAAAGACCCCGCACTCATGCAATACCTCGCGGCTATCCGAAGTCTCGAGAGACAGTTCAAGGGATTCACCTTGCAGCATGTGGATAGGGCCAAGAACGAGGAGGCCGATGCATTGGCCAAGGCTGCCGCCAGGGGCGAGCCCTTGCCCTCCGACGTGTTCTTTCACACCATCGGCACGCCAGCCATCCGGAGCCCCGAAGGGCTCCAAATAACTAATGATAGCGAGGGCCACCGCATAGTCAATCTAATCATGACCGAAGACTGGCGGGCACCAATAACCCTGTTCCTACAGGGATACTATCATCCAACCGACGTCAGCGAGGCCAAGCGCCTCAGACATTGAAGCCGGGACTTCGCACTGATCGAGGGCCAACTCTACAAGAAAGGGGTCAGTCAGCCAATGCTTAAGTGCGTCACCGAAACCGAAGGCATGCAGATCCTACGTGAAGTCCACAGTGGCACGTGCGGCTCGCACGCAGGGCCAAGGGCCCTAGCTGCCAAGGTGATCCGCCAAGGGTTTTACTGGCCCGCAATGATCTGCGCCGCAAATCGGGTCACAAGGTCCTGCGAAGCCTGCCAGAAGTTTTCTCCTCGGTCAGGCAACCCCTCGCAGTATACAAAGCTGATTGCCCATACATGGCCTCTCCAGCGCTGGGGCCTGGACATTGTCGGGCCCCTGCCCACCGCTCAGGGGAACCTTAAGTTCGCCTTCGTAGCCGTCGAATACTTCACCAAATGGATCGAAGCGAGGGCTGTTTCTACAATAACATCAAAGACTGCCCAGAAATTCTTCTGGCAAAACATTGTTTGCCGCTTCGGAGTACCGTCCGAGCTAACAGTTGACAACGGCAAGCAGTTTGACAGCCAAGATTTCAAGGATTTTTGTTTTTCCATCGGCACCAAGCTTGCCTTCGCTTCAGTCTATCATCCGCAGTCCAACGGGGTCGTGGAGCGCGCCAATGGGAAAATCTTCACAGCTGTCAAGAAGATGCTCCTCGATGAAAAAAAGGCAGATGGACCGATTTATTACCGGAGG
Organism: Zea mays; assembly: GCF_902167145.1. Lineage (NCBI taxonomy): Eukaryota > Viridiplantae > Streptophyta > Magnoliopsida > Poales > Poaceae > Zea > Zea mays. The sequence goes on from NC_050096.1 coordinate 117,698,326, forward strand.
CAGTCTGGGCGCTAAACACAACTGAGTGCAGGGCGACTGGGTTCACTCCTTTCCGCCTTCTATACGGATCGGAGGCCATGACCCCGCAAGAAATAAAGCATGGGTCCCCGCGTACAGTTCCGTCAGCCGTCCCCGACGTGGACGAGCCAACTTCAAAAGATCTCATTGACGGAGACCGGGTCTTCGCCCTACAGGCCCTGAACAAATACCAAGCCCAGACCAAAGCATGGCGCGACCACGCAGTCATCCCGAGGGAGTTCAGCGAAGGGGACCTCGTACTCGTCCGAACAGCTCGGACGGAGTCCAGGGGAAAGCTGGAGCCCAAGTGGGAGGGCCCCTTTATAGTCAAGACAAAAGCTTCCCCCAGCGCTTACAGGCTCACAACGCCAAACGGCGAAGACCTGGAGCACTCCTGGAACATCGACAACCTTCGCAAATTTTTTGTTTAACTCATTAGGGCTGATTTCGCCCTTGTAATTCGCCAAAAACAATCTTGTACCGGCCCGCACTTTTTTCCTCCCGGGGGGTGAGGTTTTTAACGAGGCGGAGCCATGTAATATATGTGAGAAAAATCCCCCGCAAAAACATGTGTCGAAAAAAGACCGCGGCAACGGTCTTCGGCATTCGACCAATTCAAGGTCACCGCGAGGCTAAGCGCTAGCCACCCTCGCGTGCGACAAATCCGCGCAGAAGTCGCCTAAGGGTGCAGCCGGACTAGCACAACAAGTGCGCAAAAACCGAAGTCCACCGCGAGGACTATCCGCGCAGAAGTCGCCTAAGGGTGCAGCCGGACTAGCACAACAAGTGCGCAAAAACCGAAGTCCACCGCGAGGACTATCCGCGCAGAAGTCGCCTAAGGGTGCAGCCGGACTAGCACAACAAGTGCGCAAAAACCGAAGTCCACCGCGAGGACTATCCGCGCAGAAGTCGCCTAAGGGTGCAGCCGGACTAGCACAACAAGTGCGCAAAAACCGAAGTCCCTCGCGTGCGACAAATCCGCGCAGAAGTCGCCTAAGGGTGCAGCCGGACTAGCACAACAAGTGCGCAAAAACCGAAGTCCACCGCGAGGACTATCCGCGCAGAAGTCGCCTAAGGGTGCAGCCGGACTAGCACAACAAGTGCGCAAAAACCGAAGTCCACCGCGAGGACTATCCACGCAGAAGTCGCCTAAGGGTGCAGCCGGACTAGCACAACAAGTGCGCAAAAAGCGAAGTCCACCGCGAGGACTATCCGTGCAGAAGTCGCCTAAGGGCGCAGCCGGACTAGCACAACAAATACGGAAAAGCCGCAGTCTACCGCGAGGACTGTCGCACCAGCATAGCATAACAAAATATACCAGACAAAGCACACAACGCCTTCGCAGAACACAGGCAAGCGAGGGCACACAACTTCATCGTACAAGCCTTTACACATATACAAGCGAGGGCACCACACTCTACATCGGCTCAACCTTAGGAATAATCCCCATCTCCCTATAATTAAATAACATTATCCTAAGCTCCTCACCCGCAAAAAGACTTCGCAGTTCCCCTTCCCCTGTACTCGCGGCGGCCGGCAAAGACAACAGTTCTTGCCGACCAGCCCTACTCACACGAAGCCGAGCCCCTTCCTCCGTGCTAACCCTACGCTTTGCAACCGCCCTTCGTCGTCGGCGCCCGGCGCTAGTACCTGGCACGTCTGGCGCGTCCGCGGCGTACGGCGTAGCCTCCGCCGCAGCCACATCCAAGGCCGCAAAATAATCCAAGTCCTCCTCCGACGACTCCTCAGTCCACTCAACCGAGCTCCCAGAGTCAGTAAAATCAAAAAACTCAGATGCAGATTCACCATATCCATTACCACCTTCCGCGGTCGAAGCCGCCAAAAATTCAGTAGTAGCGGTTGCGTGCGCAGGCCCAAAATCTTGAACCTGCGCAGCAACCAAAATTCAGCAAAATATCCAAAATTCCCCAACCCTATACACCCACTACGCCACCTGCGAAGGCCCTGACGCTGCGGGAGCCTCCGCCGTTGCCTCCGCCGCCGCTTCCGCCGTTGCCTCCGCCGCCGCTTCCGCCGTTGTCTCCGCCGCCTCCGCCGCGGGATCTTCAGCACTCAGCACAGCAGCCGCGGGGGCATCAGGGGCGCCTTCGGCCACCTTTGGGGGCAGGTCTTCGCCGGCCGCAGCGGATGTGGGGGCAGCCGTCGCGATCGCCGCGGTCTCCGGGGTTGGCTCCAGGGCGACCCCAGGCACGGCCTCCGCAGGGGTCGGCTCCGGGTCAGGCAGCGCGCTGTTCAGCGCCCCGAAGTCGTCCACCCGCTCGCCACGCGCCGCCTAAGACAAGACACACAAATTCAGCAAACACACGCACAACCCGCATACAGCAAACGCCAAACAAACAACAACGTTACCTGAGCCCTCGCAGTCTCGGCCCGCTCCCTGACCACCTCACGACCGTGCGGACCCCACATCCGGTCGTAGAGGGCCCCGGCGGATTCCTTCACAACGGGGTCTTCGACCTTATAGACATCTCGCTCAAAATCTTCATCTGCCTGGTCGAAGACCTCGAAGTGCCGGCACCCTTCGCGGGAGAGTGCGTTCATCGCCCCCTCGCAGGTGACCAGGGAGGCGTACGACATAAACCCCCCCACGACAGCGGGGAGTTCCTGCAGCTCCTCCTGCACCCATTGCAGACAACGAAGCCCGGGCTCTCGGTCCGGCACCTCGAAGTCACCGGTCCGCGCGCCCAGCTCACGATATGTATCCATAAGCTGAGCGCGCGTCCGTTCAGCCTCCGCACGCATCGCGGCCTCGGCCCCCTTCGCGCGGCTCTCCAGGGCGGTAAGCCGCTCCTGCAGATGTTCGGCGAGCTCCTTGGCAAGATTGCCCTCCGCCCGCGCGAGTTTGGCCTCCGCCTGCGCAGCCTGCTCCTTGGCGATGGCCTCGTTGGCCTCCCTCCTCTCCGCCGCCAGTTGGCGCCGGAGGTCAGCCTTCTCCCTCTCCAGGGCGGCCACCCTGTCCGTCAGCTTACGGCACTTGCTGTCGGAGGCCGATTTCTCACAGACAGCGTCAGCATGTTGCGTCCGAAGTCTCTCGACTTCGGCAGACACAGCTGCCGTGAGGGCCCCCGACGCAGTACGGCTGGCGAAGTCAGCCACCTGCAGAGCACACGTAAGGCCGTTGCCCCAAAAGAAAGAGGTGGGGGAGAGAGTATAGCTCAGCGGACCTGACTCAGCGCCTCGATCGCCTGACTCAGCGCCTCCGTCACTCCCTTCAGCCGGCGGGTCGCTGCGCCCGCCTCGTCCCTGACCACCGCGAGGGCCGACACCTCGCCTCCGGCGCCAAGGGCCTCGCCCCTCGCCTTCGGCACTATGGCCGCCGTCGCGATCTTCGCGCCAGGCGCAACCATAGCAAGATGGCCCTCGTCCGACCCTACAACGCATCAACGAATTAAAAAATAATAATAATAATAATAGGCCAACGACTTACCACCAAGATAGTCGTCCACAGTAATATCGGTGTCGAAGTCGGCAACACGCTTGCCCGACAACGGCAACGCTCGGGCCGCCTTCGAAGCCTCCGCCACTCCGCTGGCCGGCGGCACCACCTTCGTTGACTTGGAGCCTCCGGCGCCCGCCGTTGCCTCCGGCGCCTTGCTAGGTGCAGAGGCGCCCGCCTTCGCCGCCAGCGGCGGCTTGCCTCCGCCGCAGCCTTCGCAGCCCCTCGCTGCCTCTTCGGCCTAGCTTCATGCAGCCTGACAGCCGCCTGGCGTTTTTGCGCCGCCCCTTGGCGATCCTTGTCCATCACTGCCCACACAACAGCACCGATATTCCGCCCGTAAGGAAAAACTCTCCACTGACGAACCATACGAGATGTAAAACAGTCCTCGTCAGCCGCGCAGGGGATAGGAACATTCCTAGGCCAGCAACCCCCGGTAACCCTCAGCATCCGAGCCGAAGACTCCCGGAGCTCGGGCGAAGACATCCTTTCCCCCGGGGCCGCACACGTCCTCATCAACTCTCTAGCAAAGCTATCAGACACCCCAAGTCCTCCCATCGCAGTACCTAATTTTCTCTTTTTCGACGAGGGGGCGGCCGCCGGCGCAGGGTCGTCTCCAGTCTCCACCGCCGGCTTCTTCCCACGGCGGTCCGCTTCGTCTTGACCAGGATAGCCGTCGTACGACAATTGATTTAATTCGAAGACCCTGTTCAAACGGTCATTTGACCCGCGGATATCAAAGCTGCGCTGGCCTTCCGTCCTCGGCACGTAACGTCCCACGAGCCGCACCGCCCCGTCCTCCGTGAAAGGCGGCCGGGTCGCGGTTTCGCAGATTCAATGCGAAGGCAGGACTTCGCACCACCCTTCCTCCGTGAAAGGGCATCTGGCGAGGGCACACTTCGCCCAACGCCCAGCCATGCGCCAAGGGCCACACCCCGTACGCCACGAACTCTTCAACTAAATCACGCCCACTGCTCTGACCGGCGGCGCACCGAAGGGCCCCTTCGTCTGCATCCTCCTCTGCCACTTCAAAGGGCGGGTACGCAGAGTAATAGTGAGAGCAAATCTCAGACACGGGGAGTCCCTCATGGTCTTCGACAGTAGCCTCAGCAACGTAAAACCAAAATTCATTCCAATTGCCCCACTTGTTGCGGGCGCACGGAACCAACTCCACTACTTGCATTGTGGTCTTGCCGGTCTTCGGCGTGAATGTGCATGACCCGAACTGGGCAACTTCGTCCCCAATCATCCTCTTCTGCCAGTGCAAACAATAATACTTCGCAAAAACTTCAACTGACGGCTGTCCGCCGTACGAAGTCGTCGCCCAGACATACTTCGACAGTGCCACCACAACATTCAGTGTCAGCTGATGTATTTGAACGTTGAATCTACGCAGGACTTCGCCAACAAACCGGTGCGCAGGCAAGCGGAGACCGGCGGCGAAGAACGCCTCGAAAACGACCAACTCACCCTCCGGCTCGGGGACTTCCTCCGTCCCCGGAGCACGAGCAACTCCGCCGCCAAAGTAGCCCAACCGCTGCATATCTTCAACGCGGGCTGACGTCATCCGCGACACACCAAAATCAACAGAGTCGCCGGCGCGCAACTCCTCCACCATCAAGCTACTCAACGTCTCCTCAGACGAGGCGGCGGCCGGCGGCGTAGTGGCAGCGGAAGAAGAAGAGGACGACATTGCTACGTACCGTCGGCGGCGGCGGGCGGTCTGCTTCACTCGAGCCAGATCTCCGGCGAGCAAGAGCACGGCGGGCAGACGAGCAGCAAGACGGCGGGCGGCTAGGGTTTTCGCGGAGCACGGAAGGCAAAGTTCAAAAAGCGCCGACCCCCGCCCCCTTTTATAGGCAGGGCGCGGCTCTTCGGGAAACCCGCAATCCAACAGGGCGCGACGCTTCGGGAAACCCGCAATCCAACAGTACGCCGTCCATCAACGGTCACATCGAAAACCCCCGCGGAACCACTTCGAGCGAGGGCAGCGTCTCCGCCATCTAGCGACGTCTTCGGCACCAGGTGACTTTGTCGAACTGGTCCCTCGGAGGGCAAATGTTGGGGCGAAGGCAAAGACGCCATCCTTCGCTCGAGGCCTTCGCTGCAGTCGCTGGTCTGACAAAGACAAAGCGGGCAGGGACACCCTTCGCTCCATTCGGCACCAGACGAATGGCCTGCGGCAACGTCATCCCGCAGCGCGGCCTCGTCCAGCTCTGAGGCCCACGTGTGATCTGGCCCATTGTAACGGGCCCTGCGTGGCCGCCTTTGTGTTACGGGCCTAATTTGTAAAGGCATTCTTGTAATTACAGCTTGTAACCCTGCTTTACGGGAATATTCTGGGGATAAACTAGGTGTCTGAGGGCACATGCGTCCTTAACACAAGGCGCTGGTCACTCAGATACCTATAAATACCCCCACACAGTGCCCGTGAGAGGCTAGATTAACAGAGCTATTGCCTCCTAGCACGTAACCCTGTTGTCACCACTGTTCACCCTTGTTGGCCTCCTTGCGGTTGAGAGCAAGTTCCAACAGGGCACAATGCGAGAAATATAAGTACAAGAAATGTTTTCTCTTGAGATTTTTATTTTTCTGTCAGCTAGTATCCATCCTTGAATGTTTTGTCAGCTGCTTAGCTTAATTGTTTTTGTGACTGTAGACTTAATTTCCTACATTATTGTAATGGCTTCCACTTCGCCTAATCACATTATAACACTCAAATATTCAAAACTGCAAATTATTTTTTCTATTAGTGATCTTGTTGCTGTGTATAACATCTGGTTTGAAAATTGCTCAACCCTACCATTTAATTTTATGAAGGGCAGTCCTTGTGCAGTTGTGGTGAGTGTTGGAAACCTTAACCCCTTCGGGGTGAGCTATGTATTGCTATATTAGAAAAGAAGTTACATGGGCTGGACCAAGGCCCATAACACTTAGACTGAGTACAATGAACAAACACAAGAATCTAACACCCCTGCAGTTGAAACTCTAGCCGCGACGGATGTTGGGACTAGACCGAAACTTCAATAACAACGAGGGAAAACCTTTGGTGAAGATGTCAGCAACCCTTCGAGACGTGATGGACGCAAACGTCCCCAATAGCAACACACTCACGAATGAAGTGCAGTGTCAAGGGCGTTGGGTGATAGAGTGGGTGGCCCTTGGCTACGTAGATTGTAGCCGCGGTCCGTGTTGGGGCGAGGTTTTACCCCCCAGCGCCCGACTGTTAGAGAAGAGGAACAAGATTAATTGTTCTTGCTTACTCTATTAATTCCTCCCCTGACATTATATAGCCAAGGCTGCCTAGTACATCTTAACAAACTTCTGATAAGATAAGGAGCTATCCATCTAATCTATCAAGATCTTAACAAACTTCAGATAAGATAAGGGAGCTATGCATCCAACTAACTCTCATCTGTTCTTATCTTTTCTAATCTCTCCTAAATTCTAGGATCCCATCCTTTATTCTAGACTTTATCTAAACCGAGCGCTGAGGCTCTAGCGCGTGCGCTATGTTTGCGCCGCCTTGGCATTCATGTGTGCGTTGCACGTCACGTGCCCTTCTATTCTTGGCGTACGTCTGGTCGTACATGGCACCCCCCGGTCGAGGAGCAACTCGTCCTCGAGCTAGAAGTTTGGGTACTTTGGCGGAGAAGGATTCGACATCTTCCCATGTAGCCGAGGCAACTGTCTCACCCTTCCACTCTACGAGGATCTGGTGTACCCCACGCGCCAACCGGGACCGCACGGTCCTTTTCGGTTCTAGAACTGATGCACCATGGTGAATGGTGGGCAATGGCGGAGGAGCATCCAGTGGTAGCCCACATAACTTCTTGAGGAGCCCGATGTGGAACACATCGTGCAACCGGGCGCAGGGCGGTAGGGCCAACCGGACAGCGATGTCGTTGATTAGTTCGACAACGTAGTAAGGGCCGGAGTAGCGCGACTTGAGCTTCCCAGTGGCGGCCTGGGGAATGGATGAAGTCGCTCGCTGTCGGAGACGAAGGAGGGCCCAATCGGCAATCGCCCACCTGGTACGCAACATGTCGGTGGAGCTTGTCCTAGTGCTTCTTCTGGACCTTCTGCGTCTGTTCCAAATGGTAGCGGATGTCCGCCAGGAACTTGTCATGCTCCTCCATGCTCCTGGTGACTGTCGCCACGTGGTTGTCGTCCGGGTCATAGGATCTGATGGTCGGACGATCGCGCCCGTAGACGTCATGGAACGACGTGTCCTGCAGCGAGGACTGGTAGGTGGTGTTGTAGATGTACTTGGTCCATGGTAGCCAACGCAACACTGTCGAGGACGGTCGCCAGTGAGGCAGCGCAGCTATATGATGATGACACGGTTGGCCTCCTCCGATTGGCCATCGGACTGAGGGTGGAACAATGAGGTCATGTGGAGTTGGTACCCATCAGTCACATGAGCTCGTGCCAAAACAGCAAGGTGAAGATCGGATCGCAGTCAGACACGATGGACTGGGGCACGCTGTGGAGCCACACAATGTCGGTGAAGAAGGCTTGTGTGATGGACTCAATGGAGTACAGGTGCACCAGGGGAATGAAGTGACAATACTTGATGAATCGATCCACCACCGTCAAGAGGATGGACTTGCTGTGGAGGCGTGGTAGTGCTTCCACGAAGTCGAGCGCGATGTCCGTCCAGACGCCCTGGGGTACAGGTAGAGGAAGGAGAAGACCCGCCAGGTGGAAGTGCTCTGATTTGTACCTCTCGACTCTTCGCCACCTCGACCATCTCTTGCCCCCGCGACAACGTTACTTCTCTTTGTCATGCTTGTCAGCTTGGGCGTCACACACGCTTACCCTTTTCCTCTTCCCTGTTCCGCGCTACTTGCCACTTCGACCTTATCCACTGTGACCTCTAGACATCCCCCATTCCTAGCATCTCTGGTATGCAGTACCATCTCGTCATTTTGGATGACTTCTCTCACTACTTCTGGACCTTTCCCCTTCGCCGTAAGTCTGACACTAGGGATGGCAATGGGTTGGGTTCGGGTCGGGTATGGTAAATATCCGCCCACGACAATACCCGCGGGTATTACTCATACCCGCCCGCGACTATACCCGCGGGTAGGATTTTGTACCCGTGCCCGTATCCATCGGGTATCGGGCGGGTATCGGATACCCGCGGGTATAATTACACTCCACACAAATAAAACACATGGACACATGGTTGACAAATGACAAGGTAAAACAAAAAAAACAAGATAGTGCTGTGTGCAGTGTGCGTGTGCAGTGTGCACTAGCGTCTGGCGGGCTTGCTGCTTGCTGTCCAAGTGTCCAACGCTAATTTCCCTTGGAGACAATGATAGTGCTGCTGCAGTGTCCAACGCTAATTTCTCTTGGAGACGCTGAGTCGCTGAAGCAGGGGCACTGCTGGCCTGCCGCACTGGACAGGGAGCCTGGTCGCTGGGCGGGCAGGGCGCAGGCATTACCGCGGCAGCCGGCAGGGAGCAAGGCAACCAGAGGAGCGACCTGCGTCTGCGTCTCGACGCCGGCACAGCCGTGCGATGGACGGCCGCCGCCGGGGCGGATCTAGCGCTGTCCCACGAGCCGGCTTACTGGCGGCCGTGCGATGAACCAGAGGACGGTCGCGCTCGGTTTCTGGCGGTGGCCGGTGGGCGGTAGCGGATGAGAGACAGAGAGAGGTGAGACGTGAGAGAGAGAGATTTGCGTGGCTGCGTCCTGTCCTGCGTGTGAGAGTGAGACTAGGGTTTCTGGTGATTGGTGAATAGAGATGGACATTGGGCCGGTCCGCCGGTTTTCTTGTGGGCTGAAATTGAAAAGTGAAAACTGAAATAATTTCGGATATCCGCCAAGACCCGCGGGTGCAAGATAAAACCCGTACCCGACCTGATTTTATCACGGGTCGGGTATGGGTGAGACCCGCGGGTTAAATTTCGTACCCGAACCCGAATCCGACGGGTCGGATATCCGTGGATATCCGAACCCGCGGGTAAAATTGCCATCCCTATCTGATACCTTCCCCCACCTTCTTCATTTCTTTGCTTGCGTGTCGACTCAGTTCGGTCGTACCATTTAGGATGTTCAGGTTGATAATGGACGTGAATTTGATAACTCCACGTCCCGCATCTTCTTTCTTTCCCATGCCGTGCAACTACGGATGTCGTGCCCCCACACCTTCCCTTAGAATGGCCGAGCTGAGCGCATGATTCACACCACCACCAACGTGCTGCGTTGCCTCCTCTTTTAGGCTTCTCTTCCCGCCCGCTACTGGTCGGAGCCTTGAACACAATCACCGATCTCCTCAATCGCCTTCCCTCCAAGGCGGTTTCCCATCCCACTCCGTTCTTCGCCCTCTTCGGTACCACCTCTTCTATGAGCACCTTCGTGTTTTCGGGTGTGCTTGCTATCCTAACATCTTCACCATCGCTCCTCAGTCCTCACAAACTTGCCCCTCGTTCTTCTCGCTGTCTTTTCCTCGGGTACTCCCCTGATCACAAGGGGTATCAGTGCCTCGATCTTCTAACACACCGCATCATCATCTCGTGTCATGTTGTCTTTGATGAGAATGTTTTCCCCTTGCTGACTCCTCCCCACCTCCCGACCTTGATTCCCTCGATGTCGATTGCATTGATGTTTCTCTTCTGTTGCCCTCTTTCACGCAGCACGTGACCACGTCGCCTGCGCCTTGTGTGACCGCACCACGTTTGCCTACACCACACGTGGCCCTGTTGCCATCCCCTGCGCCACGCGCGGCCTCACTACCTCTACCTTTCCTCGCGCTGCCACACGCGGCCCCGTCGATCCAGCCCGCGGCACGTCGACGAGCGTGGCCCCTTCGCCCTCGTACGCTCTAGGTGCGGGCCCATCGCCTGTGCCCCTTGCAGCATGTTACGCTAATCTCGCCCATGTCTACCAGCGACGTGTGCGACCTGCCTCCTCGGTCCCCTTCGCTACACCGGCCCGTGCTTTGACTCCCTCTCGTGAGGAGCCACCAGTGTACCATCTGAATGCTCTCCATCAGGACCCGTGCACATCCACCCGATGGTTACCCGCCGGGCCGCTGGTGTCCTCAGTCCTGTCGACCGCCTTGTCCTCTCGGTGTCATCTTCTTTGGTGCTCTCCCTTGAGCCGTCCTCTGTTCGTAGTGCGCTTGCCAACCCCAACTGGCGGCACGGTATGGAGTACGAGTAGAGATGGCAATGGGTACCCGCGACCCGATACCCGATGGGTATTTACTCCATTAGGGTATGTACGTGGGCTAAATATTCTACCCATGGGTCTGTTATTGGGAAAAAATCTTCACCCAATGGGTAAACGGGTATTAGAACGTTCCACCTTCACCCATACCCGTTAACCCGTGGGTATAAAATACCCAATATAAACTTAGCCCAAGCATAAACTTAGACTTTAGTCATCCATATTTTTTACTATTTAATAACCTTTTAGGCCATTATGTCATAGAAGGCTTAACGACAATTTAATGACCATGTAATGGAACATGTAATTCACCCAATGTGTGTTGAATGGATGGTTAAATGATGCTAGAAATTTTGTAATGGTATTTAGATGGATATACTTGATATTTGTATAATATAATATTTTGATAGATGTTTAATTTTTGTGGGTACGGGTGACCCGATGGGTGACCCATACCCACGTGGGTATGGGTATGGGGGTAAATCCATACCCACCAGTGTATATGGGTGACCCGGTGGGATTATTTTTTTGTCGTGGGTATGGGTATGGGGTAGTAATACCCGGTGGGTATTTACCCATTGCCATCTCTAAGTACGAGGCCTTATAGGCGAACCGCACCTCGGACCTGGTGCCACGACCCTCGGGCGCAAATGTGGTCATCGGGAAATGGATCTTTAAGCACAAGGTGAAGACGGACGACTCCTTCGATTGATATAAGGCTCGCTGGGTCCTGCGGGGCTTTACCCAGCGTCCTAGGGTAGACTATGACGAGACATTCTGCCCCGTGGTGAAGCCTGGTACCATTACTGTTCTGACTCTGGCTCTCTCACGGGCCTGGCCAATGCATCAGCTCGACGTTAAGAATACCTTCCTCCATGGCACTTTGACAGAGACAGTGTATTGCACTCAACTGGTTGGCTTTGTGGACTCGACGCACCCTGACATGGTCTGCAAGCTTAACCGGCCCCTATACGGTCTCAAGCAGGCGCCAAGCTTGGTACAGTCGCTTCGCCGTTTTCTTGCTCTCATAGGGCTTCGTCGAGGCCAAGTTGAACACCGGGTTCGTCTTCCACCGTGGCCTGGACACGACGTACCTCCTATACGTCGACGACATCATCCTCACGACCTCCTACAACGCATCATCTTCCTCCAACAAGAGTTTGCGATGAAGGACATGGGTGAGCTGCACCAATTCTTGGGGATCACCGTGGAGCGTCGGTCCTAGGGCCTGTTTCTCCACCAGCGCCAGTACACCGTTGACATCCTCGAGCGCGCTGGCATGGCCGACTGTAAGCCTTGCACGACTCTGGTGGACACTCAGGGCAATGTTTCCACCGATGAGGGCCCCCCTGTGGCTGATCCCACTAGCTATCGGAGTCTTGTCGGGGTGGTACAGTACCTCGTCTTCACTCGCCTCGACATTGCCTAGGTGTGCCTCCATATGCACGCCCCGCAGGAGCCACATTTCACCGCTATGAAGCGGATCCTACGTTACCTCCGGGGCACTACCGACTTTGGCCTCCTTCGACGATCTGCGACCACCGACGTCGCCGTCTACACCGACGTCGACTGGGCCGGTTGTCCTGACACGCGCCGGTCCACCTCCGGTTTTGCCGTGTTCCCAGGCGGCAGTCTTGTCTCCTGGTCCTCGAAGCGGTAGCCGGTCGTCTCCCGCTTCAGTGCTGAGGACGTCGACTTGGGATTGGGACTGTGGCCAATGACGTCGCTGAGGCGGTGTGGCTTCGTCAGCTGCTCCAGGAGCTCCACAATCCGCTGACGCGGAGCACACATGTCTACTTTGACAACGTCAGCGCCATGTACCTCTCCACCAACCCCGTCCAACACCAGTGCACGAAACATGTCGAGCTCGACCTCCACTTCGTTCGCGAGCGTGTCGCTGTCGGGGATGTGCACATTCTCCATGTCCCGACATCTTCACCAAGAGCCTCCCTGTGTCGGTGTTTGAGGAGTTTCAGTCCAGTATCAACATCTGTCATGGCTAGAGTTTCGACTGCGCGGGTGGGTGGGTTAGATATACTGTGTGTGTATTAATGTATTGTGTGTGATTGTCCCTGTATTGGGCATAGGTCCACTTACCTCTTATAATACATCACCCAACCCTGGTTTGGGGTTAGGGTTTCCACTTCTATCAGACAATATCAGTGAGAGTCCCATAGAGAAAAACATTCTTGACGTCCAACTAATGAACTAGCCAAGAATGGGAGAGCCTGAGGATGACACAGATGGTAGAAGGCTTCACGACGGGACTGAATGTCTCATCGTAGTCAACGCCAGGATGCTTAAATAAACAAGCACATGAATCTAATAGAGTCCTGTCTCATCGAGTCACCGGATCACGGGTTTGAACCAGTCTCTCTACATTTGGGGGGGGGGTGCCTCGTTTTATCCCTTCCCCAGACCTCATACACGCAGGAGCCTCCGACACTGGGTCTATCCACCCCTACCATATAATGTTATGTAAAAACTAGTTTAAACAGTTTGGAAAGTAACATTGTTCTCACTATTAAACTGATATCATTTTAATAGTTTACCTTGGCAGTTGAAAGGAGGAAAATGGTAGAATACAGATCTGATATGGCAAAGTTTCCATAAATAGTGTCTGATCTCAGCCCAATAATAGATGTCTGATGTATGGCCAGCGGTGTGTCTGATCTCAGCCTAATAGTAGATGTCTGATGTATGGCCAGCGGTCACAAGTAGTGGCTATAGTAGAAGTAGGTGTACTAGCTGTACTTCTAGTTGGCTGGAGTTGTATACAGCATGTATAGAGCTGGCTGGAGCCTGGAGGTAGTTCAGCTTTTCCACTTGTGCTCGTGTGTGCTCTGTTCTCAACCCCTCTTTTCTACCTCTAGCCCAAACCTGTGTGTGTGTACTTGAGTTGTGCAGGCCAGCCGGTTTCCAACAGAAACATGTGGTGTTTATTCTTGGTAGTTTTCATTGTGCTTTGTTACACTTGACTAAGTGGGAAACTTTTTTTTTCTCGAATAGAGAGACATTTTGACTAATAAAAAAATAAATACACTTTTTGTCGATTCTCGATTGTTGATCCCTTCTGTGTTTAACACACTTATCAATATTTTCACCTCATGATTGCTTTTAATTATTTATTTACAGACAGGAAAGACCAATTTTGTTGAACATCGCACTTTTCTGCATTTGTACCGCAGTTTCCACCGCTTGTGGATTTTTCTGCTATTAATGTTCCAGGTTAGTGGTTTGCGATTGTGTTCTGTCATAAATAAATACATCCGGAATATTTAATGTTCAATATGTATTTTAATTGATGATGCAGCTCTTAGCTATTATTGCCTTTCACCATGGGAAGATGGACATTGACACCATTAGAATACTACTTAGCGCTGGGCCAGCCTTTTTTGTACTAAACTTCATTGAATGTATGTTCTCTATTGTAATATTATAGTTATTTTTGCTTTATCTTGATTCCTTTCTCATTTCTAAATGTAATCTGGGATGTGATCGATTTATATTTCTACGGTTTTTTATATTCCATATTTTGTAGGCTGCTTGGATGTCATACTCATGTTTGGTGCATATAAGACGGCAAGAGGTTTTGCTATCTCAAGATTAGTTATTCGATTTCTTTGGTTAACTGCAGTTTCAACATTTGTAACCTATCTCTATGTGTGAGTACTCACTTAGCTTTTGTACCTTATACTGTCAATGCACATTAATGCTGTCTATTCACTTAAATGCTGAATATTGAACAGGAAAGTCCTGGAAGAGAGAGACACAAGGAATTCAGATTCGACTTATTTCCGAATTTATGGTCTTGTTCTTGGTGGTTATGCTGCTGTTCGAATCATGTTTGCACTGATGGCTAAGATCCCAGCTTGTCATAGGCTCTCAAGTTTTTCTGATCGGTCTCAGTTTTTCCAATTTTTCAAGTGGATATACCAGGTATGATGTCATTGTTCAACATAACTTGGAAATATATTTCGATTACTTATTTATGCACTGATTATGTTTTTACTAATTTGTTTTCAGGAGCGATATTATGTTGGGCGGGGACTTTATGAGAGTATTAGTGATTATGCCAGGTTCTTTCTTTTACCTTAACGATTTCTGTTATATTATCATATTGTGGCACCCTTAGTTTATTATGAACTGTCCAGGTTAACATCTGGAGCAGATTTTTTTTTTAATTTTCAAATCTTCACTTCAGAATACCGATATCTATCTCTATATGAAACCTGTAAATATTTTCTTGAGTATTGCATGTGAACTAGATTTTGGTTGAAAATTACCAAGGAATTCTGCTTGTAGTTTCTTTTGTTTCAGGGTTGGTACATGTGTCACTTATCGCGAAGCCTACGAAATTACTAATTTGGAATTGCGTTAAAATAGCTTGACATACCCTTGTTGGTTCATTTACATGTTGATGTTAACAGTTAGTGGCAATTGCTCAGTGTGATTACTTCCAGCCTTTAACAGTTACTGGCAATTGACCAAGATATTACCATTTAGTAGATTTTTGATTACTTGCCATACCGTCATTTATATACTCACCAGACATCAGTTCTCTGAATAGTGACTAGTTCTCACTTATTGTTTTCAAGTGTGTTGTGTTATATGTTTGTGACAATTTTTTCTTAAGCAGATACGTGATATTTTGGGTCGTCATACTGGCATGCAAATTTACTTTTGCATATTTTCTCCAGGTGGCTCTACTAACAACTTGCAGAAAGTTTATGTTTGTTCTATGTTTTGTATGATGATAAAAAATACTCATACCTTTTCTTACACGTTTGCAGATTAGGCCTTTAGTTGAACCAACCAATATTATTGTGCAACTCCATGATTTGAAGTATTCCTGGCATGATCTTGTATCAAGGGGTTAGTAGATCTGAAAAATATTACACTAGAATCATAACCCAATTGTTGCACTATCTCAACTAAAGCTGTTATTACATTGTTTTTCTATGCACATTAAATAAATGCAACTATAATCATGATAATGTGTTCATTTTAGGGAATAAAAATGCTTTGACCATTCTGAGCCTATGGGCACCAGTCTTAGCTGTAAGTTCCGGTTTTGACTTCAAAGTTCCTTTGATATAAGAAAAATGACTGCAACTGATAAATTATGTTCTTTCATTTGTGTTTACAATTTTACAGATATACCTGATGGACATCCACATTTGGTACACTCTTTTATCAGCACTTGTTGGTGGCGTTATGGGTGCCAGAGATCGCCTTGGAGAGGTGTATATTTACTCTTTTATGTCCTGGTCCTGTTTTTGGATCCAAGTTCTTATCAACTATGCATACATTTCTTCTGATGTGCAAGCTAGATTATTGTTCTGACATTCTCTAATGTAATGCAGATTCGGTCAATTGAAATGCTTCATAAACGTTTTGAGAGCTTTCCAGAAGCGTTTGCTAAAAACCTTTCCGCTTCAAGGTTCTTAACCCTATTCTCAATATTTGTCAATCTGAATTTTTATGACTCATGATTAATTGCATATAAGAGGTCTGTGTATTTGTGTTTATTCTGTCGTTTAGTATAAATTGCTTTTTTGATCTTTGTTTTTATAATGTTTCTATTTTATGCTGCAGGATACCTAGCAGACGCATTGATCGTGTAAATGTACTGGTTCCGAAGCCTTGCCTTTTTCATATTTTGAATAAATTTACTATTATTTTTTGGTGGTTAAGTTGTATTTTGTTTTTCATTGACATGTCACGGTAATCTAGCTTCATATCACTTAGGTGCCGTTTGGTTCACATATTGGTAACATAATGGGTAACCGATAACGTTGAATCATGTTTGTTTAAGTCCAACCGTAATCGATACCACACTATAAATGATACCGCCTTTTTCAAATTTGTTAACGCCGGTAGTCGAGTGTGAATCGTTACCATTACCATTTACGTTACATTTCGTGAACCAAACGGCACCTTAGGCCCTGATTCTCTGCTGAATCCAGCAGGAGCACTGCCAAACTTTTTTGTAGAGAGAAGTAATCTCTACTGATTCTTTGCTGTGAAGTGATTCTCCAGTATGATTTTGATAGTTTATGCTAAAGAATCGAAGACGAAGAGAATCACTGTCAGCCAAAGAGTCACTTCTCTCAGTGAATCATTTTCCATAGAAAATCAGAATCAGATGGAGCCCTAGCAAACATGCCCTAAATGGTTCATTCTTATTTTGTGAATTTAGATATCCCTTTTCTTGTTATTATCATTTAGATCTTGTCTGGTTAATCCCCAATCCGAGCGGATTGGTGGGGATTGGGGGTGGGATTTTATTGCCTACACTCCATTCCCTTTAAATTGGGGACCGAACAAGCTCTTAGGCGAATACCCTATGGCTTTGATAATAGATTCTGACTATTCTGTTTTAGGGCATGTTTGGATGCGTTGTAGTTTATAAGAAACTGGTTTCTTATCTCAGTTTTTGAAAACTGGTTTCTAAAAAAACTGTCTGTGGCTGTTTGGAAGCGCTATTTGTAGAAACTGGCTTCTAGCTTTTTTAATTGAAAATGACCAGCCCACCCCTTCAGTTTTTTAAATCATCAGCATATATGGTACATGGTACACAAATGCTCCCGCGTACAAAAAATGCAGCCACTGAACTGGTACACAAATGCTCTCGCCTACAGAAAAGGCAGCTGGCAGCCACTGAAACGCATGTCAATATTCAGTACACGGAAGCTGGCAGTGAGTAGAATTTAATTGGAAATGCAGCCACTGAAACCATCCTAGAGGACTGTTGTACTGGTACACAAATGCAAAAGACTACTGAAAATAATCTCAGCATGGCGGGTTGGGCCGGCGACCTTGGAGAAGATAGGGCCGTAGGGCAGCGGCGCCGCGCGAGCATGCGAGACGAGACCGCGCACTGCGGTTGTGTACGAGGGAGTGGCAGCTAGTGTAATTTTGGGAAAGTAACCAGGGATAGCACGTAATTAGGCTCTAAGAAACTGGTTTTAGCTAGGGTAACCTAGATTACCGGGTTTTAAGAAATTGAGGGACTGATCTTAAGAAACTGGAAAAAACTAGACTGTTTGGAAGCTTTATAGTTTTTGTAACCCAGTTTTTAAAAAACTATGGGCTTCCAAACAGGCCCTTCCTTCTCTAATTATACAAAAAAGTTGCCTAGTGGACCTAGGGGTGGTAATGGGCTCTAAATTTTCCACTAAAAAATTTAAGGATCGGATCGGACTAGGATCAGACTCTATTTCTATTCATTTTTGAACTAAAATTAATTAAGGGTTCAAACAAATTGTGAAGAAACATTTGGAACGTGATCCATTACCACTCCTAAGTGGACCGTATTTTTTGAATTTTTTGATAAAAGTGTGTTGTTGTACTGATTTTTTTACCACTATTGACATTAGGAATCAGAAATTACAACTAAGACGTATGCCTCAATATTTTCCCCATTTTGGAATGAAATTATCAAGAGCTTGCGTGAAGAGGACTATATCAGCAACAGGTGTGGCAGAAAATAATAATACATTATACAGTATTATCTTATATGTGACTTCTTTGCTTCAGTATTGGGTGAATTTCTTTCCAGGGAAATGGATCTGCTTATGATGCCAAGTAACTGTGGAAATTTAATGCTTGTACAGTGGCCACTGTTTCTATTGACTAGCAAGGTATGAGATATCCTAGTTGAAATCAATGTTTTCTTTGGATGAATGAATCTTTTGCATATCGAAACCTTTAATTTGGATGATATCAATCTGTTGGTTGCTTCTTCTGTAGATCATGTTGGCAAATGACTATGCTTCTGACTGTAAAGACTCGCAGTATGAGCTATGGGATAGAATATCAAAAGATGAATACATGGCTTATGCCGTCAAAGAATGTTACTACAGCACTGAAAAAATTCTTCACTCTTTAGTTGATGCTGAAGGGCAGCACTGGTATGCTTCCTCACTGAAAAACCATGAATCTGATACTGAAACCAAGCCTTCTAACTGTTGTGCTAAACTTTGTCACTACTTACCTCTAATACATGCTGCTGTTACATATACAGGGTTGTAAGGCTTTTCCGAGATCTTAATGACAGTATAGCACAGGGTTCACTTTTAGTGACTATAAATCTGAAGAAGTTGCAGTTAGTCCAGTCTAGATTGACGGGCTTGACCGGTCTTCTGGTAAGATTGTTTCTCTTGATTTTGGATCTAGGCATGAATATACCAGTCCATTATCTCTTTATTAGCATGTTTGGCATAAGGTTGTTTATGTTAGACAAAGGTTTATGCTGCAACAATAAATGATGTCTTGCATTGAGCTCTTAGGTGGTTTATATAGAGTACATGACTAGGAGGTATCGCAACCCACACATACATATGGCAGTTTATGAAACACAATATCTAGACTGCTAAATATACTTACACATATGGCAGTCTACTGGACACAATATCTAGACTACCAATATACTCACCAACTCCCCCAGTCGAAACTCTAGCCACTGCAAATTTTGAGATTGGACCTAAATGTAGGAACCGGACTACCGACACACGGCTCGCCCGCCGGGTTGCCCGCACACCCGGCACACCCGCACACACACCTAGGCCTTCGGGCCGTGACACACACGACCGAACACAAAAAAATGGGTTTTAGGTCTGTTGGGCCAACACTCCCCAAAAGCTAGACCATTAGGGGGTTACACCCTCAACCATGTAAACCATGCTTGTCCACCCAAAACACATAATGTGGGACTATTACCAACAATCTCCCCCTCACACATTGTGAGTCGATATTTATCTGAGAATGCACTGGACCAACCTGGCTTTGGTACCAATTCTTGGAGTCGGACCATCAACACAAGGTGCGCCCGCTAGATTGGCCGCACACACGGCGCGTGCATGCACACACCCAAGTCATCGGGCCACGACACACGCCCCCGAACACACAACAATGAGTTTTAGGTCTATTGGGCCAACGCTCCCCCCCAAAAGCTAGCCCATTAGGGGGTTGCACCCTCAACCATATAAATCATGCTTGTCCACCCACAACACAAGAGCCCTGTACTCTTGGACAAAATGGAGGTTGATCTCCACATGTTTGGAGCGTTGATGTTGAACGGGGTTGGTGGAGAGATACATGGCACTGACAGTGGAGCGATACCCTAAACCGTGTGGCCGGTTAACAATCGAGCTGTAAGTCTCATTGTAGTCAACACCAGGGCACTTTGTGAACCCACGGAGGACCCAACGAGTCTTGTAGCGATCAAAAGTCTCATTGCAGAGGAACTTGTGCGTGAATATCCACTTGCCGGTGACGATGTTGGAGCCACGGGGTCGGGGAACAAGTTCCTAGGCGTCTTTGCTCATCAGACCCTCGTACTCTTCCATCGCCTCACACAATATTGGGGACGTTGTCGTCGAAGAGGCAATAGTGGTGAGGACGAGCGGATCAGGAGGCATCCTAAAGTTGGCCTTGGTGCGTGTGACCATCGGCTGATCAGCGACATCATGAGGACAACCTCGGTGGGACGACACATAGGTGTTGCTGGTGCAAGAGCCAAGGGCACCGGAGCTGTGGGCGATCACATGACGAGTGTAGACGATCGGCGAGGACGACCACATGTGGACCGTCGGAGCCGCGTGTGGCGCGACAAGGGGTATCGGTGACGGGCACAGTTCGGCTGGCACATGAGCTGCACATCACACAACAGAAGTAGGTGACACTGCATGTGGTAGAAATCCCGGAGGGATCATAGATGTGGGTAGGGACACTGTAGGGGCTCGAACCTGGGGGTACCATTGTGCAGGCAAGGAAGTCGATGTGGTGGTATAATATCTGCAAGAGTGGTTCTAATGGTGGAAACCGAGGAACCTGACTCATATAAAAAATCAAGGTTAGTTAGACGGGATGAGGCAGCGAGCGAGAAGCTGTCCTCGTCAAAAACCACATGGCGAGGGATGAGCAGGCGGTTGGAAGATAGATCCAGACACTCGTAGCCTTTGTGATCGGAAGAGTAGTCGAGAGACACCGGCTGATCAAAGAAGACGAGGACAAACCGACGGAGGAACAGCCGGAGAACATCGTTCATGAGCGCCTGGAATGTGGCTGGAGCGTTGCAGAGGCCGAACACCATCACCAGGAACTCGTACATGCCATCATGAGAACGGAACGCGATCTTGTGCACATCCCCGGACCCCGCATCCACACTTGATGGTAACCTGACCGTAAGTCGAGCTTGGTGAAGAAGCGCGTGCCGTGGAGCTCGTCCACAACCGAAATGGAAAAAGCGTCCTTGACGGTGAGCTCATTCAGGGCGCGGTAATCCACGCAGAATCGCCACGACCCGTCCGGTTTCTTGACGAGGAGTACCGGCGAAGAGAACAGTGAGTCGCTGCGGCGGACGATGCCCTGCTCGATCATGGTGGCACACTGTCGCTCGAGTTTGTTCTTGTGGGCGACCAGGTACATGTATGGGCGCATCGCCATCGGGGAAGCGTCGGGCTTGAGGTTGATGCGGTGGTCGTGACCCCGAGCTGGTGGAAGACCGGTCCGCTCAGCGAAGATGTCGACGAAGGCGCCCAACAACCCGTCGAGGAGGGCGTCCGTGGCCACGGCCACGGTTGCTTGGAGGCGCGGCGCAGTTGGCGGCGCCACGCCTTGCCGACAGACGGTGTGTCCCTCGTGCTCGAACGATATGCGCCGGCGAGCGAGGTCCCAAATGATTGGTCTCCGTGCGTCGGACCACTTGGTGCCGAGAACGACGTTGTACCCGGCTAGTGGCATGACGAAGAGGTCCGCCGGGAACAGGGCACCAACGATGAGGGGTGCGCCGCGGTTGACGCCCTTGCCGGTGACCTGCTCGCCATTGGTGACCATGGTCATGAGGCGTGGCCGTTGTCGTAGCGGCAAGCCGGAGCGTCGCGCCGCCTCTTCGGAGATGAAGTTGTGCGTGTTGCCAGAATCTAGGAGCGCGACGAGGGATGTGGCCCCAAGCGTTACAGTGAGCTGCATGGTGTCCGCCATGGGCACCTCTGCTAGGGCCTGCAGGGAGAAGCAAGGTGCCTCTTTGTCAGCCCCATATGCGGCGTCTTCTGCGTCGTCGATCTCCACCCCGTCAACGAAGAAAATGTGCCTGCAAAATCTGTTGTGGCCATGGGAGTATTTCTCGTCACAGTTAAAACAAAGCCCAAGACGACGCCCCTTCGCCTGTTACTTCGGGGTCTGCCACCGCTGGTTGCCCGCGTCGAGGGCCGGAAGAAGACCGCGCAGGGCTGGGCGAGCTGGAGTCGGTGCTGGCCTGGTGATCTCCATCAATTTAACCTAGCACGCCAGGCTCATCACCACCATGAGTGACTCCGGGTTGTGGATGCGGACCCCTGGCTCAGCGGCGGAAGCAGATCGCCAGTGTACAGCTTGATGCGCCAGATCTCATCAAGCCGACCCACGAGAGGAAGGAGGGCCTGGAAGCGGTTCGAGTACTCCACGGTCCCGGAGCGCCGGCACTCGGCGAGCTCAAACAGCGGCGTTGAGAGGAGGGGCGGCCCAAACCACAAGTTGAGGAGGTCCTTGAAGCGGCCCCAACGCGGTGTTCATCCGTCCTCATGCAGCTGGATGTACCACAGCTTGGCCACGTCCTCGAGGTTGTAGGAAGCCATCGATACCTTCTCCGGCATGGTTCTCTTTTGATGGAAATACGACTCGCAAGTCACAACGACATCCATCTTCTGGAACCTGGACGGGTGATCATTGTGGTGCTCGTCGGGCGGTTGGTGGTGGCTTGTGGACGACGACGACTCGGTGGTCAGGGCTTCAATTGTCTTGGCGTTGGCCTCGACGGTGGCTTGGAGGGTTTGTACGGCCTTGGCGAGGTTCTCGACGATGGTTTTGAGGTCGTCCCCCATGGCAGGCGCGACGCAGGAAGTAGCGGAGCCTGGTGAAGAAGGGCTGGCGGCTGATGATGGCGAAGTGGGTGGCGCAGGCGAGGATCGCAGAGATCGTGATACCAGGTTGTCAAGGGCGTCGAACCCCTGACTGGCCGGACCTCGGCTACGTAGCTTGTAGCCGCCGTCTGTCTTCTCCGGTGAGGATAGACTCCTCAACCGCAGGCTTTAGAGGAAAGGAGGGATTAGGAAATAGTTTATTGCTTGCCTCCTCCATGTGTGGTTTACAAGACTATATAGCCCTCAGCCCACTAATTTAGGAGCTGATAATAGGAAGGACCTACTAATTTGGTAACTAATAATAGGAAGGGACATCCCCCTAATCTAGGAGCTAATAATAGGAAGGGATCAACCCACTAATTTAGGAGCCAATAATAGGAAGCTATCTCTCTTTCCCAATTTAGCCACTTTCCTTGCCTTCCTCTTCACGGACGCCTGCTGTGCGCACCGCGCCGCTGCGCGTCGCACATCCCGTGCTCGACGCCTAGTGTATGTCTGGCCGTAACGCCTGGACGTGACAGATCCACTCGTCGACGAGATATCCTAGATCAGCCAGGGCATCGACTATGCTTTTGAACTTGCGTCGTACTTGCTCATGGAAAGGTCACCTGTACAAAGTTGCGGAAGGCAACGTCTAGGTGAAGAGTATGGGTCTCACGATTACCTAGGAAATAGTTCTCAAGACCAAGCCACAACTGCCGCGTGATGCGGCCACGTTCTTGAATGACCTAAGATTAGGGGATAACGTGTTGGTGAGCCAATAGAGGACGACGACGTCCATGCGATTCCAACTGGGGTTGTTGGGGAAGGCGTCATTGGACACAACGTGGTCGGCGATGGCGTACCGTGTTATGGCCAGCAACATGAGATCACGCCAGCGAGAGTAGTTGGACGACGAGGTGTTCAAAACGATATTAATTAGTTAACAAACGTTTGGGATAGTTGTAGCTTGGATGTGGAGGGCAACGATGACGATCGCCTTGTAGGAGGAGGCATCTGGCGGAGCATCCAGGGTTGAGGAGGACGACAACAACTATTTACCGACAACGATCTCTCGTTCCAGGTCGTCGACAGGGACATGCTCCTCTTCAAGGAGTTGGTGGGCGGCCTGCACCCGTTTGCGTGTGCCGGCATCCTTCTCCGTGGTGTTGATGGTGACGATCAAGTTGTCGAGCCGTTCCTTGAGGGTAGCAGCGTACAGGTCGTGCGGCATGGCGATGAGGGGGGAGGGGGGAGATGGACCTCAAGGCGGGCGGCCCCAGAGAGGTGACAGTCTAGGTAGGGCGGCGGCCAGGGAGCAAAAGAAAAAAAATCTTATCTAGGCTCTGATTACGATGTTAGACAAAAAATATGCTGGAGCAAAAGATGATATCTTGCATTGAGTCCTTAGGCGGTTTATATAGAGTATATCTTAGTCATCATGCTATGTTTATTGTTTAATTATTTGTATTCCATCTATGTTTCATTGGTTTGTTATAAATTCACTCATTTAACATGGAATTTCCATTAGATACGCGATGAGACTGCTGGCCGTGCAGCTGGTGTTACTAAAGCTCTTCTTGAGCTTTATGAGGTTGTTACCCATGAATTTCTTTCACAGAATCTGAGGTTAGCTGTAGAAATCCTTTTCTTTGTACTGGAAAACATTGTCAGTTCCAGTTAGTTTCTGTTGCAAATAACCTCTTTTTTCTTGCAGGGAACAGTTTGACACGTGGCAACTGTTGTTAAGAGCCAGAAATGATGGACGCCTATTCTCTAAGATTTTGTGGCCAAAGGATCCAGAAATGGTACTTGTCATATAATATAAATTGAATTTTTCTTAGCTTTAGTGGTATTACTAGCATGACACTATCTATGCCTGCAGAAAGAGCAACTTAAGCGATTACACTTACTTCTTACTGTCAAGGACAGTGCCACCAACATACCAAAAAATCTTGAAGCTCGGAGAAGATTACAATTTTTCACTAATTCTCTATTCATGGACATTCCACAAGCAAAGCCTGTATCTGAGATGATCCCTTTTAGGTACTATTAGTTAATGCGTGTAATCTTCATTCTATCAAAATGAATAGGTTCCTATTAACAACCAATTTTCATGTGCAACAGTGTCTTTACCCCATACTACAGTGAAACAGTTCTTTATAGCATGTCTGAGCTTTGTGTTGAGAATGAAGATGGCATTTCTATACTTTTCTACCTTCAGAAAATATACCCTGGTACTGTTGACATACTTAGTTTTCACCTTATCTGCAAATTTTATTATTCATGAACACATGTTTTGTCTACTGCAAGCAAAGTTATATTTCTGCACCATATTTTTCTGGAACACGGGAGGAGAGCTGCTTTCTGCATCTTATTTTACAGAGTACAGACTCAGATAGAAACAACACTATCTGAAAACTCAAAGAAAGGCAAAACATAGTGTGGCGAAACGAGATTGTTAGGCAATAGAATATGCCATCTGTGGATATCCTAGCTGCTACAGATAGCAGATATAAATCAGGGATGAAATCCTAGCTGCTATAGATAGCAGATGTAAATCAGGGATAAATCAGGGGAATTATCCCTGCCTTGTAAAGCAGGCCAGCCAGCTCTATATAATAGAAGGTGCCCCCTCTCATTGAGGTGTGGCCAATTGCCCTCAACCCTGTTTTTCTACATGGTATCAGAGACCCAGGCATCGATCTAATTTCCCAACCCCCCTCACCTTCCGCCAACAACCCTCTGCGCCGACTTCCAGCGCACCGCCCCACCCCCCTTCTCTCCTCCAGCCGCGCCGCTTTAACCAGACCGCGCCGCCTGCCCTCTCCTTCCCCTTCCGTGCGCCATGAGCACCATCTCCGATGCTGCTGATTCTGCTCCTGTCCTCTGCCCCTTTGCCACCATCAACATCAAGCTCCACGTCCCCATGACCCTGGAGTTGAAACCCTCCAACTACACCAAGTGGTCGACGACGTTTCAGGCCACGTGTGGGAAATTTGGGCTGCTGCATCACCTCTCCACCTCGCGCCCCACCGATGCGGCATGGGCACAGGCTGACTTCTGCGTCCGCGGATGGATGTACAACACCACCTCCGACGTCGTCCTCAACCTCGCCATGACCGACAGCACCAAGACGGCGAGCGCCCTTTGGAAGGCCATCGGCGAGGTGTTCCAGGCAAACAAAGCTCCCCGTGCCATCTTCCTGAATCACGAGTTTCACTCGATGACTCAGGGGGACCTGTCCATTGACGCCTACTGCGTTCGCATGAAGGAGAAGGCCGACGAACTACGCGACGTTGGGCAGCCCGTATCTGAGCCCAACCTCGTCCTCAACCTGCTGGTTGGACTTAACGAGGTCTACTCCGGCGTCGCCGACAACATCGCCGGACAGCAGCCCCTCACCCTCGCCACCGCACGCCATCAGCTACTCCTCAAGGAGCTGCGGCTGCAGAACGACGAGAAGACGCGTGCTGCCGCTGCCCTCCTAGCTAATGTTGGTGGTTCGCAGCAGCACCAGCAGGGCGGGCGACGCCCTAATACCAAAAAGGGCGGCCACCAACCCTTCTACAACACCTCCGGTAGCTTCTCCAACAACTCCGGCAACACCAGCACCAACAAATGTGTTCCCTGGGCTTTAATCCCTGGACTGGCGAACGTGTGGCCCCTGGAGAGCGCGTCACCCCTCCTGGACAGCGCCGCCAGGGAGGTTCTGGTGCCCAGGCTGGGCGCACCCTGGGTATACTCGGGTCTTCCCCGCAGGCCCACACCGCCTTCACTCCACTCCAGGCGTCCTCCAGCAGCTCCAACACCTCCACCAGCACCTGGGATGCAGCAGGCCTCATCGCTGCCCTGCAAAACATGCAACTTCAGGGCAACTCGCCCTGGGTTGTTGACTCCGGCGCCTCTACGCACATGACGTCCTCGGATGGTATGCTTACTCAGCGCCTCCCCCCTCCATCTCCTCAATAAGAGTAGGTAATGGCACTAGTATACCTGTTATGTCTAGAGGTCATTCCGTCCTTCCTACACCTACAACAAATTTTGCTCTTAATAATATCCTTGTCGCCCCATCCATAGTCCGCAACCTGTTATCCGTTCGTCAATTCACTCGCGACAACAATTGTTCCTTTGAATTTGACGCCCATGGTTTCTCTATTAAGGATCTCAGAAGGATCTCAGGACGGAGCGCGTGATTCTCCGTTGTAACTGCGACGGGGACCTATACACCATGCCTGCCTCCACACCTGGCGCTCCACCTCATGCTCTCCTGGCTGCATCGTCAACTCTCTGGCATCAACGTCTCGGTCACCCCGCCCCCGCCATTTTAGAGCGTCTCAATAAACTTCATGTTATTTCCTGTAATAAAGTACAACACTCCCTATGTCACTCATGTCAACTAGGCAAGCATACGCGTCTACCTTTTAGTTCTTCGCATTCCATAACTCATGCACCCTTTGAACTCGTTCACTGTGATGTATGGACTTCACCCATCAATAGTCTGTCTGGTTTTTCATATTACTTGGTCTATTTGGATGATTACACTCACTACTGTTGGGTTTTTCCGCTCCGAAAAAAATCTGATGTCCACCAACACTTAGTCGAGCTTGCTGCCTCTGCCCAAACACAATTCAGCCTCCCCGTCAAATGCTTTCAGGCTGATAACGACACTGAATTCGTAAACACTGCCACCATCAAATTCCTCGCTGCTCAAGGCACTCACCTTCGCCTCTCCTGCCCCTACACATCTCCCCAAAATGGCAAGGCTGAACGTATCATCCGCACACTCAACAATTCCATGCCTCCCTACCACCCACATATTGGGCCGAGGGACTCCTGACAGCCTGCTACCTCCATAATAGGCGCCCATCCTCCTCTATTCAGCATGAAATTCCCTATACTCGTCTGCATAATCAACCACCAACTTATAGCCATCTGCGTGTTTTTGGGTCTCTCTGTTACCCCAACATGCAAGCAACCTCTAAACATAAGCTCGCCCCTCGCTCCACGACATGCATCTTCCTAGGATATCCTAGCTCACACAAAGGTTACCACTGTCTCGACCTATCAACCCGTCGCATCATCATCTCTCGCCATGTCACATTCGACGAGACCACCTTTCCCTTTGCAGCCACCTCAGACGTCTCGTCCTCTGCTTCCCTAGAATTCCTCCTCGACGACGATATGGTTTCGGTGCCCTGTCCTACTGTTGTTGCAGGTGGGACTCCATCCTCGACGCCCGTGGTTGCTCCATCCCACTCAGATGTTGAGCAGCCGCCCCTAGACGTTGCAACCTCACAAGACTCGCCTTCTGCGACACCGGGCGGGCGTGGTCCCGTGCCCCCGCCTGGACCCGGCGTGGTTCCCTTCCCACGAGTCTACGTCCGTCGTTCCCGTACGACGTCTACGTTCGAGCCGGCAGCTGACCCAGTAGCCCCTATGACTTCATCGCCTCCGCCACCGCCGCGCGTCACTCGCACCATGACGGGTGCCATTCCTCGTGTCTGCTATGAGGGGCTGGCGGCCACGACGTCATCCTCACCGTCGCCGCTTCCGATGAACTACCGTAGTGCTGGCCGACGCCAACTGGCGTGCCGCGATGATGGATGAATATTAGGCCCTCGTCGACAACAACACCTGGCAGCTTGTTCCGCGGCCCCTGGAGCCAACGTCGTAACGGGGAAGTGGATCTTCCGGCACAAGTTCCATGCCGATGGGTCCCTTGCTCGCCCCAAGGCTCGCTAGGTTGTCCGTGGCTTCTCCCAGCGCGAGGGCGTTGACTACGACGAGACCTTCAGCCCGGTTGTCAAACCGGCTACCATACGGTCTGTACTCAGCATCGCCGCATCCCGCGCCTGGCCCATTCATCAACTGGACGTGAAGAACGCCTTTCTTCACGGCCATCTCGAGGAGACCGTCTACTGCCAACAGCCGCCAGGTTTCATCGACCCTGGCGCTCCAGATCACATCCGCCATCTGCAGAAGTCCTTGTATGGCCTGAAGCAGGCTCCGCGGGCATGGTACCAGCGCTTCGCCACCTTCGTCCGGCACCTCGGCTTCGTCGCCTCCATCTCCGACACGTCTCTTTTCGTTCTACGAGAGGGGACAAGTCTCGCCTACCTACTGTTGTACGTCGACGACATCATCCTCACCGCCTCGTCGTCGGCCCTCCTACAACGCATTATGACTCGGTTGAGCTCCGAGTTTTCCATGACGGATCTTGGCGCCCTCCACCACTTCCTCGGCATCGCTGTCACGCGCTCCTCCGATGGTCTCTTCCTCTCCCAACGACAGTACGCGGTTGAGCTTCTTCAGCGCGCATGAATGGCTGAGTGTCATTTGACATCGACGCCTGTCGACACTCACGCCAAGCTATCCGCGACCGACGAGGATCTACTGTCAGAGAAGGATGCATCAGAGTACAGGAGCTTAGCGGGGGCTCTCCAGTACCTGACGTTGACTCGTCCTGATCTGGCATATGCTGTTCAGCAGGTGTGCCTCTTCATGCACGCCCCGCGCGAGCCTCACCGTGCGCTCGTCAAGCGCATCTTACGCTTCGTCCAGGGACTCTCCTCGGGTCTTCACATTGGCACCGGGTCTGTCACCAAGCTGACTGCCTACTCTGACGCTGACTGGGCAGGCTGCCCAGACTCTCGACGATCCACCTCTGGCTTCTGTGTCTATCTCGGCGACAATCTAGTTTCATGGACCTCCAAGCGCCAGACCACGATGTCCCGCTCTAGCGCCGAGGCCGAGTATCGGGCTGTGGCTCACGTTGTGGCTGAGTGCTGCTGGCTTCGACAGTTACTCCAGGAGCTACACATCCACCACAAGCGAACGAAGCACATTAAGATCGACATTCACTTCGTCCGCGAAAAGGTGGCCCTTGGTGAAATTCGGGTTCTCCATGTGCCCTCCTCTCACTAGTTCGCTGACATCATGACTAAAGGGCTTCTGACAGCACTCTTTCGAGAATTTCGATCCAGTCTTTGCGTCCGGGAGCCTCCCGCTGCGACTGCGGGCGGGTGTTAGGCAATAGAATATGCGATCTGTGGATATCCTAGCTGCTATAGATAGCAGATGTAAATCAGGGATGAAATCCTAGCTGCTATAGATAGCATATGTAAATCAGGGATTAGTTGCTAGATATAGCAAATGTAAATCAGGGATAAATCAGGGGAATTATCCCTGCCTTGTAAAGCAGGCCAGCCAGCTCTATATAATAGAAGGTGCCCCCTCTCATTGAGGTGTGGCCAATTGCCCTCAACCCTGTTTTTCTACAGAGATTAAAGACAAAGTCTAAATGCTGATCCCCATCCATGATGTCTAAAAATCTGCATCACCAACTCCTCCAATCTACGGCATGCCTTGATTATTAGTTCTTGATCATCCTGTCTAAGTTGTAGTTGAGCCCAGAAGCGGAGCCAATGCTAGCCCGAAAAACCACATGCAAAGAAGATTTTATTGGAGCATTATCAAACACTGCATCATTCCTGCTCAACCAAATTGCCCAACATATAGCCGAAGCTGCTAGAATAAAGTGACTTCTCTTTCTATTGTCCAGACCAGTTAACCAAGAACCAAAGATATGTCTAATATTGTTTGGTGGACGAACACCACATCTGATTCGAACTAAACGCCAAATAAATTTAGCAAGTTGACAGTGGAAAAAAAGATGATCAATTGTCTCATTCTGTGTACAAAAAGAACATTTTGCATTTCCCTTCCAATTACGCTTGAGTAAATTATCTTTGGTAAGTACAACACCACTATGTAAATACCACATGAAGATTTTAATCTTCAAAGGCATCTTAGCCTTCCAAATGTCTTTGTGCCACGCCACATTGACATTAGTTATTAGCCTCTTGTACATCGAATGAACACTAAAGGATCCGTCCGCCGACAAGTCCCAACGGAACGTGTCACTCGCTGTGTTTAATCGAACATGAACAAGGTGAGCCACTAAATCCAACCTAGAAGTTGGGAAACACATTAACTAAATTTTGTTATTCTGGCATGGTGACAAGTATAAAAATTGGCTGCTTTTAATTTCGTTGTATTTTTTTTCTCTTGCTTGTTGATAACATCCTATTTCACTAGCACTTGATTCTATGTAGAAATATGTTGCCAGCAATATTTTGAAACTACAGTTTGGGGGTAAACCATAAGCATGGCAGTGCTAGTGTTCTTAAGGCATCACTTACGGGACAAGGCGGTGTCCTTGATGCCTTGCGAAAAGCAGCGAGAGGGAAGGAGGGATAATAGAGAAGTGGGAGGAAACCAACCAACAGGTCTGAAGCTAGCATGTGCATGTTCCCCATCCTTGCCAACTATTGGGCCTGAAGCTACCATGTTCCCCATCCTTGCTAGCTCTGGCAGCTAGAATGGCAACTTCCTCCTATCAGCTGCAGCTGCTGGTAGATCTAGGATTTGGCGGCAGCTTGTAGCTAATCTGATTGTGCAGCACAGTGAGGGGTAGAGATTGGTGGGCTGGTGGTGCAACGGGCTGAACCAATAGAGGATGGAGCACTGGAGAGAGATGGCACTGGTGCATCATGGATAGATAAGGGATGATGGAGAAACACACATCATGGCGGATGAATAAGGGGAAGTAACATGGGCTAGCTGGTGGTGTGGGTTGGCCAGGCCTTCTCCCTTTTCTTTTCACCCTCCTTTCTGTTAGTAGTTTGCTGGTTAACAGGTTACTATTATGGCGTCGTCTCATCTCTCCTTATCAATTCCTAGGTGTTGGTCGCTACACCTTGCCTTACCGCCTTTAGAACATTGATGAAACAATGTTATTATGGTGTTGCTTGATTGTTTAGTTGGTTTTGAGGTTGCCACATCTGTGCCTCCAGTTGCTCACACGTGTGAAGTCTAGCGGAACACCTCCTTTTCAGAGAAAAGCGCTCTGTTCCTTGTGCATGAATTTTGTTCCCTTTTTCTTGAATATTTCTCATGTTGAAATTCTGTAAAGTGCTTTCATTAGGCTATCTCCAGTAGATCCCCTATCCCATCCCATATTTCAAACTTCTCTCTGCAAACAGTGTCAAACAGCGTCATCCCCTAAACGTAGCTGGATACCATGTTGGATTAGTCGGAAACCCTAACCCTAACCAGGGTTGGGAGTGCATTAATAATAGAGTTAGGTGTGCCAAGGCCCATTACAATAGGGGTCTATACATAAACCCTAAACATCCTAAGAAGACCATTGCAAACAACTTCAACTTCACACAAAAACAAAAGAACCCTATGGTTTCACATGTAATGGATTCTTATCTTGCAGATGAGTGGGCTAACTTCTTAGAACGAATTGGCTGTGGTGAATCATCAGAAGATGATTTTAAAGAAAGTCCAAGTGACACCATGGAACTCCGGTTTTGGGTATCTTATCGTGGCCAAACTTTGGCCAGGACAGGTGAGTTTTTTTTTCATTTCTTTTGGTTACAGTAATTGCTGAAGAAGAACAAATGGTATGATGTAAACATGCTACATGCTAGGCCTAAATTTTTTATTCTGATATGGTTATCTTCATCGTTTTGTCCTGTATTTGATTGCTATGCGTCTTGATTTATTTTTTTGAGGCAGTGCGTGGAATGATGTACTATAGAAGAGCTTTGATGTTACAAAGTTACCTGGAGAGGAGATGCCTTGGGGGTGGGTATATAGTTTTTGATATTTGTTACTTCAGCAATCAGCACTTGTCCTATATATATATATATATCTTAATCCTTGCTGCTCTATCAGGTATTGAAGATGGAAATTCTGCAGCAGAATATATTGACACTCAAGGCTATGAGTTATCTCCTGATGCACGGGCCCAAGCAGATATAAAATTTACTTATGTTGTTTCTTGCCAAATATATGGACTACAGAAGCAAACAAAAAAACAAGAGGCTGCAGATATTGCTCTCCTACTGCAAAGGTTATATTGCTTTCTTCCTTTGTTGTTTGCTGAATGGTTTGGTAGATGATACTAGATTAAATATGAAATAATTATTTTTGTGGGGTTTCCATTCGTGTTGTCTCCTAGTCCTAGATAGTATTGTTGGAGGAGGCAGAAAACTAAAATTACATTAATTGACTGTGAGGGTTACAAATAATAGGCACTTGTCTAGGTTTTTATCCTAACCCTAATAGGGCACATGGGCTGGGCTCTAGGACAATACATCGATAGCCATTACACACATTGATAGCAGTCCAACACCCCTGCAGGCGAAACTCTAGCATATGTTGAGACGACCGAAACTCTGAGAACATCGGGGATGGAAGTCCCTTGGCAGCGATTGACGACTAAATAGTGGACAATGTTGTTCTGGGGTGCAAGGGCGTAGATGGGGGTGACACTAACCACCGAGGCCTTCGAGCGGCCAGGGAGAGGAGGGAGTGGCGGCTGTGACCAGGGAGAGGGCTGGCGACCAGTTAGAGGAGGCTTTCTGATACAATTGTCACTAACCTGTGGATGACAAGATGATTAGATAACCAGTCTCCAAAACTTAGTGGAATATATATGTTGATAATATGGGCCTCACAAGCCTTAACACCCTCCCTCAAACTTAAGGTGAAAGTGGAGGATCTGGAGCATTGTGTTTGATCAAATTGATCCAATGTTGTTCTCTAGTCTAAGCTTTTGTGAAGAAGCCAACCATTTGCAATTCTAAGGGCACATATTGAAGAGCAATATGTTTTTGATGACAATAAGACCGAGTAAAGAAGACATCAACACCAATGCGCTTTGTAAGTTGATACTTTACTAGATCAGTTGCAATTTGTATGACTCCAATGTTGTCACAAAGATGTTGAGTGTCACAAGAGAGACCAAGATCAGCTAATAATCATCTTAGCCAGATAATCTCTGCAGTAGTAGTAGTAGCATGAGGCCACGGGCTCGAAATTTGGCCTCTGTTCTAGATCGAGATACAACAACTTGCTTGGATTTCCATGCAGTAGGTGAGAAACCATGAAAAATACAATAACCAGGGATGGAGCGACGATCAGTATGATCACTCACTCAAGTGGATTTACTTCATGAACACTGCTCTGAATTGGTTTTCCACTGTACCCCAATAATGTTTTGGGGTCAGCTAATTAACTACTCACAAAGTATCCCTACTGACTTTTCTACTTTGAAACGGGTACCTGATAGTGTTTTGAGGCTAGCAAATTAACTTAAATGGTATGCCATTATAGTCCATTTTAACGAGTTCGGAGTCGACCTAGTGACCAGAAACAAGTGGAACTAGCATCCTTACAAGTGGATTTATTTCATGGAAATCCTAGTGACAGGAGAGACGGGTAGCCAAAAATTAGGAAACCCTAACCCTAACCTTGCTCTTTTACCATGTCACTAACTTGGCGATGAGAGGATAATTAGGAATCAGTTGCCAAGATGGTGGAATATACAAGCTGATATTATGGGCCTTACAACCATATTGGAGGTAGAAAACTAAAATTACAATTCATTGAGTGAGGGTTACAAATATATAGGCACCTGCCTAGGGTTCTACCCTAGCCTAATAGGCCATACGGACTGGACTCTAGGCCTATATAGTGATACCCACAACAACCACACTCATAGTGATAGCAGTCTAACAAATATACATGACTTTTCTTGGTCACATGCCTCAGAATCTTGAGTCTTACAATTTTCCGATCTTGATTTTTTGCTTGACACCTTTACGAGCATCTCTAGTAGGAGAAAAACTTGACCCCAAAAAAGTATTTTTTTTGGATAAGGTACAATAAACTTTTCAGGGTTTGGTAGTATTGTGCTGTAGCAGAATAAGAAGGCACCTCAATATCTCTTAATGACATATGGGACCTGCTTGTTTGTGAGTCCGCCTTTTGTTTTTCCTCACCATCGCTTTTGTCTCGACACTTCTCTCTCATTCCTATCTGCTTCTACACTAGGGTTGTGCCATTCTCACCTGTCATGGTGCCTCACTCCCCCCTCATCTCATCTTGTAGCGGAGCATCACCATACTCCCCCATCTTCTCCTTTGGCTGTGCCCCATCATATCTTCTCCGGAGTCCCTGCCCCTCTTCCCTTACCAATGCGGTGGCCTGCTCCTCTCATCCTTTGTTGCTTTAACTCCTTAGAGTAGAGGGTGCTGAACTTGATTCATCTCTAGATTTGTGATGGCTAGACCTGATTTGTTGCGCCTCAAGTTCCATTCGTGGTGGCACAAGCTCATTTGGTGGTGGCTAAGCTCAAGCCCATCAACATCGTGTAGAGGAAGCGGTGGAGGAGAGCTGTGGTGAGGCAGAGCAAGGGGGTTTGTGGTTGCTGCAGTTCAAGGTGGACAGCTACTGTAGTGGCAGAAGTTGCAGTTGAAGCACCCTTCAACAAAACAGTGGATTGAGTATCTATTTAGCCATGGCAGTCGACATACCCACAGGCTCGCTCAAAGCTATTGACAAGACCAGAAAATGATTTCTTTGGCGTGGAAGGAAATATGTCAGAGGAGGACATTGTTTAGTGGCTTGGGGAAGAGTTTGTAGACCTCTTGAAATCGACGGACTTGGGATCTCTAGTTTCAAAGAACTAGGATGGGCCTTAAGAATGAGATGGTTGTGGCTGAGCAAAACGGATTTGGATAAGCCTTGGTCCTCACTGCCTATGCAGATATCCAATAAAATAAAGGCCTTTTTCTACACTTTCCTGCTCACTGACATTTGGGAATGGGTCTTCAACCTTATTTTGGCAAGACCGGTGGGTCCATGGAAAGAATATTGAAGACATTGCTCCTCGACTGCTTGTAGCTATGCCAAAAAAGATTAGGAACAACAGAACTGTGCTTGAGGCCTTGACAAACAGAAAATGGTTATATGATATTAAAGGGGCCTTGACAGTAGGTGTCTTTGCCGACCTCCTTGATCTTTGGGATGAACTTCAAAATATCTAGCTTCATCCAGACAGGGAGGACAAGCATATTTTCAGGTTCGCTACTGATGGAAATTATTCAGCTAAAGCAGCTTATGATGGCCTCTTCATCGGGTCGACCATGGCTCAGTATTGGGAATTAATTTGGAAAACTTGGTCCCCTCCCAAATGTAAATTCTTTTTATGGCTTGCTGATCTTGGAAGATGCTGGACAGCAGACCGTCTGCAGAAGAGAGGCTTAAGCCATCCTGACAAATGTGTTCTGTGTGACCAAGATCAAGAAACCATAGACCACATTTTGACGGGTTGTGTCTTTGCTAGGAGCTTTTGGTTTCAGCTGCTGGGACAGGTCAACCTGTCTGCCTTTGCTCCTAAGGTGGGAGAAGCTAAAACGATGGAATGGTGGAGCAGAATCAGTGAGCAGCTGCAGGGGATTGCTAAAAAAGGGCTCAATTCCTTGATTACCCTTGGGCTTTGGACTCTCTGGAACCATAGAAATGGGTGCGTTTTTGACAGAGTAAAACCCAGTCTGGAGGGTGCTATTAGAAGAGCTGAAGAAGAAATTACTATATGGAAGTTTGCAGGGGCCAAACACCTTGCCCTTATTACAGCTCCCATTCCAGGTGTCCTTTAGGGATCTAGTAGAGAGTTCAGTGGCTAGCTTCATAAAGGAAGGGTGTTTTTTGAGTCTGGGGCTGGATGTGGTGCCCTTTTTAGGTGGTCTTGTTCTGCTGGGGCTGGATGGCCCTATTTATTTTTTCTTCTTTTACTTTCTTTATTTCTTTTCTTTGTTGTGTTTGCATTTGGTCTATTTTTAGACCCTTCTTTTCTTAATTCAATGATACGCAGCTCTCCTGCGTGTTCGAAAAAAAGAGTGAGAGGTGGTCTCCCCTTCCTTTGAGAGATGACAGGTTGGTTATTGAGGGCTTAGATTTTTTCCTTTCGTTGGGAGATGTATTTTTCTCTTGGGACTGCTGGAGCACCTGGAATCTCCCAAACAACAATTTTTCCTCACTAGGGGTGAGCATGTTTGACTGGTCGAGATGCTCTAAGGTTCTATTTAGAACACGTGAAACTTGATTTGTGTGGGAATGATTTGTGTCTTGCAAAATTCTTGTGAAATGCCTTGTCGTTTGATTTGAGCAATGCTAACCTATTTTTGTTATATAATTTGTAGAAATGAGGCTCTTCGGGTTGCTTTCATACACGAAGAGGAAATCATATCAAGGGATGGTAAGGCTACAACAAGAGAGTATTATTCCAAGCTTGTGAAGGCTGATGTTCATGGCAAAGACCAAGTCAGTATATTTTCTTAAGTTTATTAATATTTTTTTGCCAATGTCACCGTGCATTTATCTTGCCTACTTAAAATCAATTACGACACTGTCAATCTACCATTCACATCAAGTCTTGATGATTTATGTTTCGGACCAATAGGTGAAAATTTATGTAGCATGTGTTTTCTTGGCTTGGTGGTCAATCATGTACCTAGTAATAATTGCATATTGATGCTCTACCTTTCTTTTACCACTTACTAATCATATTGATGCTAGCTCCACTTGTTCCTAGCCTCAAGCAGACAACGTAGGGAAACCCGTTAGCGGGAGGAGAGGCTCAGCCGGTGTTAGGTAGGGGAGTGGTGGCGCTGAGGGCGGTGGGACATCGTAGGGTTGCGTCGCCAGGAGAGCCGATGGTGAAGGTTGTGGCGGAGAGGTACCCGTGGTCGGTCTACGCCACATGGAGATGGCCCCGGTCTAGGGGTTGTAGAACAACGGCCACACCGGACTGCCGCAACAACCGGTGATCGCTGTTAGAGCTAGGAGGCTGACAAGGAGCTCTAGGGGTGGGGACGGTAGGAGGGCATGCAAGGGCCCCGTCGACGCGAGGCGAGGTGCCTTGCCAACAGAGGACGCGCTGGAGTGTCGTGGCGAAGGCAGGGGACTCTACATCCATGCTGAGCTCCTCGAGGAGAAGCTCGTTGCGGACGTCATAGAAGGTGGGGAACGACAGAGTTCCGCTTGATGAGGGCCTTCAGGCAGTTCAGCACGAGTGTGCGGGTTAGGCACGAGCTTGCCGAGATAGCGGAGGGAGTCCGTTATGCCCTTCATTCGTCGGCAGTTTTCGCTGACGGAGAGGTCCCCCTAGGAGAAGAGGTGGAACGATGCGTTGAGGTGGAGGGCGTGGGCCTCCCTGTTGCCAAAGAACCGGGCCTCCAGGGCGAACTAGGCCTGTCGAGCCCCCCCCTCGCGGACGATGTCCTGTAGCTTGACGTTGACGGTGAGCGTGCCGATGAGACACAAGAGGATGCCCATCTGGACCTATGATGGGGGTAGCGGGGAGACGGGGTTGACGAGGACATGGTCGTTGAGGATGTTGCGCTGGAGCGTGAGGAGCACTTGACACGCCAGCGAGCATAATGGGTGGAAGTTGGGTCAAGGACAACGGATACGAACGACCGAATGTTCTGGACTCTAGCAACCTAAGCATGAAGGGTGGCGATGTCAGTGGCACTGAGCCCAGAGGTAGGGTTAGTCCCTGGAGCCACGGGGAGGGCACAACGTCGCGGCCGAGGAGAAGCCTCTTAACTTCAGCCATCTGAGAGGTCAGGGCATCAACCACGTGGTGCTTGTGCTCACAGGCGATGGCCATGGCACGCTCGCAATCCCGAGCATAAACCACAACTGCCTGGAACCGTTCCCAACGACGATCGAGGGATGGGAGGAATGGGGGGATGGGAGCGAGATAACGAGCCTGCGGTGGAGGTGGTGTGGTAGGATGCATCGGAGTCAACCACCTAGTAGGAGGGGGTGGTGGTGTCATCGCCATGGTGTTGAAGGCAGCGACGAGGGATGTTGAGTCCCACCCTTTAGCCATTGGAGACAAGGGTGTCGTAGTTGGGGTCCCCGGAGGCGGGGCGGAGCCAGAGTCGTCGGAGGCACGCCGTGAGGAGGGCCGACGTAGGAGGACAAGGCAGGGAGGCACCCGGGGCATGGCCCGGTCACATGGAGATGGCCCCGCTCTAGGGGTTGTAGAATGACGACCACTTGGAGATGGTCCCGACAGGAGGGACCACAGCGGGTGGAGCCATCACTCCCGTGGCCGCCCTTGCAGGTGACCTCTATCGGCGGTGGGTGCCGGATGAGGGGCTGTAGGCACAGCGGGGGGATGAGGTGTCATAGGCATGACGGGGGGAGGATGGGTAGGAGCCTCGGTCGACGAAGGGCCAGGGGCCTGGCCCCTTGAAGACGCCTGACCACTGATAGGCACGCTGTAGAGGGTCGGGGCGGTAGCGGTTCTCTCAGTCTCCATGATGAGCTCCTTGTGGAGAAGCTTGTTGTGGACGACGTGGAAGGTGGGGAAGGGCACATACCTCTTGATGAGAGCCTTCAGGTGGCCGTAGCGGGGTTGAGGCCACACAGAAGGTTCAACATCAATGTACGGTCGACGACGGGCTCACCGAGGTCGAGGAGGGAGTCCGCCATGCCCTTCATCTGGCGACAGTACTCACTCACGGAGAGGTCCCCTAAGAGAACAAGTGGAACTACGCGTCGAGGTCGAGCGCGCGAGCTTCCCGGTTCCAGAGGAACTGCTCCTCGAGTGCGATCCACGCCTGGTAAGCGGTGCCCTTCTGGTCGCGGACGATGTCCTAGAGCTCGACGGTGATGGTGCTGTTGAGCCACGAGAGGACCATGCTATCCATATGGTACCAAGATGGGGACACCAGGGCGACGGCGTCGTCGAGGACGTGGTCGGCGAGAGCGAACAACCAGAGTGTGAGGATCACCTGAGCGCGCCAACGAGGGTAGTGAGAGGACGCCTGGTCCAACACAACAAACATGAGGTACTGAATGTTGTGAACCCCGACGGCCTGAGCGTGGAGGGCGGTGATGGTGTCGGTGTCGAGTTCGGAGGTGTGGGGAGCCTCAGGAGCGAGTGAGCGACCGAGGGGTTGGGGTCTGACCGCGACTGAGGAGGCGCTACGCAGCGGCCATTTGAGTTGTCAAGGTGGCGCCAATGGCGCTCTGTTGCTCCAGAGCAAGGGTCGCAGCACGCTCGCGCTCCTAGGAGGCGGCGACAACCGCCTAGATGGTGGCGATAGCTGCAACCAACGCGGAGGAGGCAGGGGGAGGAGCCGACGAGGATGTGACGATGTCGGTCCACGAGGGAGTGGCGAGAGTGGGGTGGTGGGCGGGGAAACCCGGTGGGGAACACTGGGCAGCGAAGGCAGCATGGGAGGCGCCGGGGAGGGCCCAAGTTCGGCGATGTAGGGGGCCCCACCCATGGCAAGGAAGGCGCACTCTCCAACGGAGAAGGCCGCGGTGACAATGCGGGTGGCGGTGGTCAGGTCTGCGCCTAGGACCGCGGCGGAACTTGTGCCCAGCCCTAGGGCCGAGGTGGCGAGCTGGCTGGGGTCGGGGTGGGATCCTTGGCGGAGCAGGGGAAGAGAGGGCGGCGGCCAGGGAAGAGGGCCTGGCGGCTGGTGGCTGTAGGGGAGGGGAAGGGAGGGCGGCGGCCAGGGGAGAGGCTTGTGGGCCGGCTTGCAGGGGAAGGGAGGGATGGAGAAGATAGAGGAACATATCTGTATACCATGTGAGAAACTCCGACCTTAACTCAGGGTTGGGACTTGTATTAATAAACTAAGTGATGTTGGGCCTGGTCCATTGCACAGGGTATGAAGGTAATTATAGGAGGCTAACCCCAAAACCTAAACGAGGTTCTAACAGTGAATAAGATGTTATCTTAGGAAACTTTCAACAAGGTAGTGAGCAATTCCCACTGCTGCTAGAAATACAAATGCTCTATGATCACTCAAGATTTTCAAACCTTGTCCCACTGCTTATTGCTATTTTCTGGTCTGTTGTGCTTAATAAATTTTTATTGTGTTCTGCATACCCATGTTTTCGTCACAATAACAGTTTGATTTGGTCTTCTGTAATCATTAGCAGTCCATACCAGCACAATTGGTTGACGGTAACCACCCGGCTACCGCCATACTGGTTCTATATGCCCTCAACTCACTGCCATATAGTATATACCAACCATTTCATCCTTATTTTTGCAAAAGCGTTGCTGAGTAGAATGCAACAAGCTGAGACAATTTTTTAGGTGGACAACTCAAAATTTCATTAAAGTCCTCTTCATGTAAATTTTGAACTTTTAAAATCAGAAAAAGATAATGTAGCTTGGATTACTGTTTACTCTCAAACTTATGTTGCAAGTAGGCTGATGCATATATTGAACTTCAAATAAATGTGCGACTGTTTATTTGCTGTTATCTAGCCACACATAATACATTTTTTATTGATATTGCCTTGCCTTAACATCTTGCTCTTTATTTTGCCGTCCTGTTATATAAATAGGAAATATACTGCATTAAATTGCCTGGGAACCCCAAGCTTGGTGAAGGCAAACCTGAGAACCAAAACCATGCCATAATCTTCACTCGAGGAGATGCAGTTCAGACGATCGATATGAATCAGGTTTAACACCCCCTGCCCCCTCACACACACATGCTAAAGTAACCTTCCCATTGGTAGCTTCGCCTCCACACAAAATGTAGTTTACTGTATTTTCACAAACTATTTTGTGTGATTTCTTCTAAGGTGGTAGAATGTGGATTTAGCAACCTTATTTCTTTTGAACTTTCTTAATGGTGATATTAACAAGGACGTCTTAGGATCTGTTCATGCTCAGTAAAATTTCCCATAATCTCCCATGAAGAATGCTAATATACTTTTTACCTTATGTTTATCATGTCTGAAACCTGTAAAGCAAAGACATATTTAGGTGCTAATGTTAATGTCATCCACATGTAATGTGGGCAGTTTAGATTCAAAGTGATGGTGTGAGGATCAAGACATGTGTTTGATTTATGCCCCCAGTAAGCCAAGACAAATTTTGGCCATGTCCCGCAAATTTGGCCTCTGTTTGGTTTGGGTTTAAAATCTAGCTCTTTTTTTTCGAACGACGCAGGAGAACTGCGTGTCATTTCATTAAGGAGGATAAAAAAACCAAGTACACAGGGAGGAAAACTCCCCGAACACCAAATACAAGACACCAACTCACTCTGAAAACAACGAACAAGACACCACGACCCACTAGCTAGCAGCTAAGGGGGCTCCCTCCTCAAGAGGAGTCTTTGCAGACCTGCAGCCCCGGCTAAGACACCACATGTGACCTTTGGCAGCCACCTTAGAAAGAACCGCCTGGAAAGGAGAGGTCTGGACCACACGGAGTCTTGTCTTTTATGTGATCAATCGCAAGAAACCATCCAACATCTATTGTGTACGTGCGTCTTTGCAAGACAGTTTTGGCATACCATTCTTTTTCCCTTGGGTTTTGGTAATCTCTCTTCGTCTGGAGATGAGATCTCCTTTGCCTATTGGTGGCGGAAAGTAAGAGGATTCATAAAAGCAAGAGAAAGGGTATGAACATCGTCATCATTTTTGGGGCTTGGTGTTTATGGATTCACCGCAACAAGGCAGTCTTCAATGGAGAGAACCCTTCACTGGGCACTATCAGATGCGTTTTTGTTGATGAGATGGGGTGTTGGATTAAGGCTGGAGCTAAACATCTTGAGAGTTTAGGCCTAGAGGTCGCGCTTAATATACACATGGCCTAATTTGTTGGGGGGAGGCTGTAGTGTGTGTGGGTGTTTTTATTTTGCCTGTTCAGAGGGCTCTGTACCTTGGTCCATTTTGGACCCTTTCTTCTCTAATAAAATGATGCACTGCTCTACTGCGCTTTCGAAAAAAAAAAAGACGCAGGCGTTCCTGTGTTTCCACAAAATTCAGGTGACCAAGATGACCAAGGTATTGAAACCTTTTCTCAGATCTTCGTCGAGAGATTCAGCAGCCTTACTCCACCAAGTATGGAAACTGTTAGAAGGGCTGGGTGGCTTGTTTTTTGTCCAGCCTGGGCTCCCTCAAAATCCAAGTCCAAACCTCCCTGGAGAGCAGTCGAGAGATTCAGCAGCCTTATTCCACCAAGTATGGAAACTGCTAGAAGGGCTGGGTGGCTTGTTTTTGTCCAGCCTTGGCTCCCTCAAAATCCAAGTCCAAACCTCCCTGGAGAGCACACAAGCGGAGAGGAGGTGATTGATGGATTCTTCCGTTTGGTTGCAGAAGGGGCAAGCCGGCTGATGTGGCAAACCCCGCTTTGCTAGACGGTCTGAAGTCCAACATTTATTATTTAAAGCCAACCAAATGAAAAACTTGCAGTTCGGAGGTGCCCAGCTCTTCCAGACCCGCTTGCAGGGAGTAAAATTGATGGTCCCTGTAAACAGAGTTGTAAGCCGAGCTACAGCTATAAGAACTAGTGGAGGAGAGCTTCCAGTGGTGTTGGTCCGGGGTGTTGGGCTGCAGCTCCAGTCCATCAATCAAATCCCAGACGAGCA
The DNA here is from genome assembly GCF_902167145.1 of Zea mays. NCBI lineage: Eukaryota > Viridiplantae > Streptophyta > Magnoliopsida > Poales > Poaceae > Zea > Zea mays. Next base: position 117,741,147 of record NC_050096.1, read on the forward strand.
GATAATCAGTAATGACCTGAACTGTTAGTGCTCCTTGAATATCATTCACCCAACTCCTGTTAGCAAGTGCCTGGCTCACTGTACGCCGCTTTACCGCCTTGAAGAGGTTAGACGCCAATTCAGCTAGTGTTTTACCTTGGATCCAGCGGTCAGTCCAAAATTTCATGGATCTCCCCTTCCCAACCGTGGTATACACTGGCATATCGAAGAGTGCACGAGCCTTCATGGGGACCATGACTGACAGTCCAGCCCAAGGTCTAGAAGTGTCTGTCTTTTGTAACCATAACCACCGGATGCGCAGGGACCACCCTAAACGTTCCAAGTCAAGCACCACTAGGCCTCCATACCGAAGGGGTCGCTGCACATTCGTCCAGGATACTAGACAGCATCCCCCACGAGCTTGCTCTTGACCCTTGCACAGAAAACCTCTTCTTAGCTTATCAATTGCTCTGATCATCCATCTCGGCAAGTCCAAAGCAGCCATTAAATGGATAAGAGTTGTGGTCAACATGGTTTTTAAAGCGGTAAGGCGGTCCAAGGCGTTGGACCACCGCCTGGACGCCTAGGCGGCGCCTAGGCGTTAGACCACCGCCTGGACGCCTAGGTGTCGCCTAGGCGACGCCTTAAGAACAGTGGTGGTCAATACAACTTTAACCATTATCAATCTGCCAGCACGATTTAAAAGTGGCACCTTCCACCCAGGAAGCTTGGCCGCCACCTTGTCCACAAGGGGCAGGAGCACAGCTTTCGGTGGTTTGCGAAGGGTGAGTGGGAGACCCAGGTAAGTGCATGGAAAATTAGAGACTGTACAAGAAAGTTCACCAGACACCAAGGCAATATCCTCCTCAGAACATTGGATGGGTGCTGCAGCGCTCTTAAGCAGGTTGCATTGGAGGCCGGAAACATGACTGAAACAATCTAAAATCCCCTTGACCATGTGCAGATCACTGCGTGTTGGTCTCACAAAGAGGACCATGTCATCAGCATATAAAGATATACGATGTAAACTGAGACCTCCAAGTATAGGCTGCAATAGGTTCTCTTGGCTGGCGGCATAAACCAAGGAGTTAAGGACATCCATGACGAGAATAAAAAGCATGGGTGAGAGCGGGTCCCCTTGCCTAAGTACTCGAAGGTGGAGAGGAGTAAGCTGATGAGATTACACCACCTCCTGCCAAAGCCCAGGTGTTGCATGATTTCCATAAAAAAAGACTAGGAGACGGAATCAAAGGCTTTGGTCATGTCTAGCTTGAGCAACACATGGGGCTGCTTGCTTCTGTGCAGGGACCTAGCCAACTGTTGAACCAGCAGGAAATTATCTTGAATGCTTCGACCTTTGATAAATGCTTGGTTATTGGAAACCAGATCAGGGAGGTGCGGTGCCCCTGTATCGCTAGCTCTTTGCTTGATTATAGTATAAAAATTGTAGCTCTTGAACACGGGATTTCTTAGGAAGTTTTAGTGTAGTTGGTGTTGGTCAGGCCTTCTCTTGTTTGTTAGTTTCTTTAGCCTTTCTTTTGGTTTCCTCTTCGGCCTCTTTTGCCTGGGGTTGGAGGCCGTTTGTATCGAGCTTTTCTTCTTAATGCAATGATACACAGCTCTCTTGCGTATTTGAGAAAAAAAATCTAGTTGTCTGCCCAGTTTCCTATTCAAGAGCTGGGAAATACTCAGGCAACTAAACTGTTGGCCTGATTTTGTCTGGCCAAAATTTTGCTTTATCGTCAACCATGCTATTTTTTTGTTCCAATTTTAGCATGGACTGATTTTGGGCTTGGCCTCTTGGGGCTTCAAACCAAACCAGTCCTAACTTCCTCAAGCGGATAAGAAATGCGATATCCACCTCAACGTTCACTTAATGTATTGTGCTCATATTATCTGGTCCAGACAAAGTATGTATGAGCACATGGATGATTCTGAACTGTGTACTTGTCAGAAAGTACATATTTATTTCAGAATGACGTTTGAAAAGTTTGAGATGTCCCTGTGCTACCTTAACTGACAAAGTTCCCATGTAGGATAACTACTTGGAGGAAGCAATGAAAATGAGAAATTTACTTGAAGAATTTCATAATGCTCATGGAAAACATGGCATACGGAAGCCCACAATCCTAGGTGTGAGGGAGCATGTATTCACGGGGAGGTTATTATTTAACTAATCTCATTCGTTATCTCTTTGCTTGATTATATTTAATTTTTCTGTATTGACCTGTAATCTTTAATAGTGTCTCTTCGCTGGCGTCATTTATGTCGAAACAGGAGACTAGTTTTGTTACTTTGGGGCAACGTGTTCTTGCTTACCTCAAGTGAGTAAATTTTACCAACCATATGGTAGCATGCTATAGGGAACATGTTCTGTTGCACTCTCTTATACTGCAGTCATTTTATTATGATATATTTGACAATAATTTAGAACTGAGCTAACTTCTGGTGGTATACTATCCTTGTTCAGAGTTCGAATGCACTATGGACATCCTGATGTTTTTGATCGGATATTTCACATAACCCGAGGTGGCATTAGCAAGGCGTCTCGAGTGATTAATATAAGCGAAGATATATATGCCGGTGGGTAGATTGTATTCTTTACAGTGGTGTTTCATTATGAGTTTGGCTTGGTGTTAGAAGTGGTTGTTGGCAACCTTGGACACACTCATGGATGTGTAGATTGTCTTTGTTGCTTAAAACTGATATTTTTCAGTTCTAAGAAACAGTTAGAATTTGAAAATACTAATGGCATAGAACTGGGAGATTTTCCTTGCAAAACACCATTTCTTCTGCCCCTTATCTTCTTTTTCTTTCTGTTTAGGAATTAGGAATTTGTATTTCATCCTTTTGTGTGCTTAGGAGTGGCCTGTTGATGTTACTAAAAATTGCCTTGTTATTCAAATGTTCTGGATAGATTATTTTTATGAAATAGCCAAAAGGTATCACACATTTAAACTATTGACTTGGACCAGACTTACCACTTGTTTGAGTCACTTTCTTCATACCTGAGACTCATACCTTCAACATTTTAATTGTTAATCATTCTGCAGGGTTCAATTCGACTTTGCGCCAAGGGAACATCACACACCATGAATATATCCAGGTTAATATTTATGTGATATGTTACTGCATAACCACAAGACAGAGGGATACTATGCACTGTGCATTTGCACTCATTATGGTTTACAAATGGGAATTTCCTCAAAGATTCCAAAATACACATGGTTATTTAGCTTAGTAGGCATGGTTGTCACGGCGTTGCGTAGGCGCCAACTAGGCGTCCAGGTGGCTGGGTATGGATGCCAGGTCCCGTCGCCTTTTTTAGTTTGAGTTAGGCGCCTGCCTGGTTGCCTTAGACGACGCCTGGGCTACTAGACAGGCTCTAGGTGATGCCGCACCAACGCCTTGTCGTAATGGTGGGCTTGGATGGGTCTTAGATGTGCCTTATGCGACCATAACCTCTCCACTTTCCCTTGCCGCCATTAGTCGCCCACTCTTGCTGCTAGGTCCTACCGGTGCCGCCAACAGCCATCTGCCGGCAGTTCGCTCGCCCCACCGGCCATCAACCTGCCCGTGCGGCCGTGCCGGCTATCTGCTCATGCCGGCCTTCAATCATGGATGTTGGAGGAGAAAGTAGGTAGGAGGTTTCACTTTATCCATTCAAGGATCCGAAGAGGAAGGCAAAGTCAAAGGATCTTGACTTGAAGTATTGATTTTGGCCAGATTATTTTCTTGAACGCGCAAGAGAGCTGCACATCATTAAATTAAGAGGAGAAAAGTCTAGAAAAGGACCAAAGTACAAGCCCAAAAGAGCTGACAAATATAAAAAAAGAAAAAAAGAAACCTGCCTGCAACAGAGCTACAATGCTCCAGCTACCTCATAAGCCACAACAGGAACACTAGAAGAGGCAAACAGCAGAAAAGCATGCAGGTCTCAAATAAACTGAAAACAAAAAGACCAGAACTAATTTGACTCAGCCACCCACAGAGCTTCAGCCAGCCTTAGACTGCCAAGGTGCTTAGCCCCAGCCATGACCCAGCAAACTAACTCATTTAGGAAACATTGCTGCAGATTTGACAAATAAAGATTTGGTGCAATTGTACTCTGTGGGAAGCAAATGCATTTAGGCATCAAGAGATTGAAGCAACGCCTTGGTGCTGGTTTTGGAGATGTTCAAAAATGTTCCAAAACTACAACAACATTAATGAGAGATGCAAGATTATTGAAGAGTGCAAGATTGCAAGAACTAGTAAGGTGTATATTGATCATAGTTTTGCTAGGTGCTAGGCGGAATCTAGGCGATGACCCTTAGCCAAGGGACTAGTCCAGCCTAGGCTTGCCTAGGCGATGCTAGGCGTTTTTCTAGGTGTTTTGCCAAATTATATAATATATACATTTATAGATAAAAAATAGGGAAGGACCAGTAGACATACCCTCTGTCATCTGAGTCCAAGCCAACAGTCAACAAATTAGAAACTGAAAATGGGAATAACAGAGGAGATGAGAGGAGAGAAGCAGGGGACGAGGAACAAACCTTGCGCTGTCTGCTGTCGCGCGTACAGGAGAGAAACCTTCAGCAAGCAGTAGCCGCCCGCGTACAGGAGAGAAACAAGATTGGGAGGAGAGAAGCAAGGGTCCGGCGTACAGGAGAGAAGCAAGCAGCAACAGGGGTCTTCTCTACCTCGTGTTTTCTATCCTTCCTTCCTTTTCTGGCGTACAGCTTCTTTTTCTGGCGTACAGTTTTTCTGCGCGCGCCAGCCTTTTCTCTACCGCGCGCGTCCTATTTTCTACCCCACGCGCGCCATTTGCTCTCCTGCGCTCGCGACCTTTTCCCGCCCGCCATTTTCCCGCGCGCGCGTGCCTAGCACGCCTACGCGGCCGCCTGTTCTCCTGGGCGCGCGGAATCGCCGCTCGGCGCCGCCTAGTCGCTCCAAACGCCTAGCAGCCCGCCTACCCCCCTAGTCCAGACGGGAGGTCGTGGCCTAGCGCCTAGGCGCGTCGTAGTCGTGGATTTTCAAAACCCTGATATTGATGATGAAGAAGAGGGGCAAGAAGAGGAGACTCAGGAGGTTGAGGTTGAGGTCACATCCAACAGGCTCAACATCATCAAATGCATCTTTATGCACCCTAGCTCCAAATTCTGGGTCAACTTCCAAAAGGAAGAAATCTGGTCCGGCCTAAATTTCAAACGAACAATCACTTTAGTGATAAAAAAGACACCAGAAGTCATAAGAGATGGTTGAGGAAAGGCACTCAAAGGAAAAATCCCAATCCTCTGTAGAGCAGTGCATGAAACCCAAGGACGAAAAGGAGAGGACGAATATGCATGTGGCTGATTTCTTTTATCATTGTGGCATTCCATTTATTGTAGCAATTTTTCGGGCCTATGAGATTATGATGGAATCTGTTGGACAATATGGCCATGGGTACAAACCTCCTACCTATCATGAATTAATAGTGTCATCGCTTGAAAAGCCAGTGGAGGAGATTTTAAGATAAAGGGGTAAGCTAGAGGTTTCGTGGAAGAAATATAAGAGCATCTCCAACAATGTGCCACATGAAAGTGCCCTAAAATTTTTAAAAAGATATATTTTATAGAATTTAGGGAACCAACAAAAATATAAGCTCCAACAGTAAAGCCCCAAATCAAGTGATTAACCGACATTTGTTAATCTACTCCGTTCGTTTGGACAGGAAAGTTTGGTAAAGCATTCGTTCGTTTAGATCTAGATATGGGGCAGCCCAATAAGTTTCAGTATGTTTGTGGCACTTCAATAGGTGACTATATTTTTTTGACATTGTTTTTTGTAAAATAGGGCACTGTTGGAGCAGTTTTTTGTAGCTTGAGCCCTATAATTTAATTTCGGGCACTGAGACAAGTCACTGTTGGAGATGCTCTAATGGGAGTGCGTTCATGTGTGTGTGTTTAGCTAATCTTGCTCTTAATACATGATTATCTGCGCTAGGTTTTTTTATTTGGTAGGTGAATTATTTAGATTCCATCCCCAAAGGAACTGGATATGAGATTTTTTCATCATTCAACTAAAGCAAGAATGGAAGCAGGCCCTATAACCCGCACCCCCCCCAGAATAGTGTGGGTGTGGTAGTTTTTTGCTGTTTGTTTCGGCAGAGTCTTTGAGTAGTTGGTGTGTGTTTGTTCGGTGCCTCTGTGTTTTTTGGGGCTTCTTTACCCCTTTCTTCTTAATACAATGGTACGCAACTCTCATGCGTATTCAAGAAAAAAATGGAAGCAGGATCCACTATAGAACAGGTTTTTGTGGGTGGGGGGGGGAGGGAGGGAGGGTTGAATTGTCTTTTTGTATGGATTTTCATACACCGTTTCCTTCTTAATATTAATTAATACCATGGTTATCACGCCGTTCCGGCGAAGCGAGTAGCCTCCTGGACGCTAACCTAGGCTATAGCTAGGTGACCCACTGTACTTGAATATACTCAATCAGTCCTCTGCTTCCTCTTCGTCTAATCCTCCTCAGTCCTTCCTACCCACAAATTTCCAAGGGTGCATATGCTAGCTTTCTTATATTCATGTCCTCTTTTAGATTTTTTTTGAAGCGCATGAATGCTTGCATTTAGCCAATGGGTGCATTGCCATTATGCCACATCTGCAATCACCTAAAGTTTATCTCCAAAAGGGAATATAAAAGTGTCCTTTGTTTTATCTCTAAAAGAGAATATAAAAGTATCCTTTGTTTCAGGTGGGGAAAGGGCGTGATGTTGGCTTGAACCAAATTGCACTATTTGAGGGGAAAGTTGCTGGAGGCAATGGTGAGCAAGTTCTCAGCCGAGATGTGTACCGTCTGGGCCAGTTATTTGATTTCTTCAGGATGCTAACCTTCTTTTTCACCACTGTTGGTTATTATGTCTGCACGATGGTACTCCCCTACCTCCCTTGCTCTCTTTTTACATGGTTTGTATACTTGTGGTTCTCTCGCTAGCATCTTATGTGTGCTGAGCTCTTTCATGGCATCTGTAGTTGCAATTATAAAAAGAACCCTGAAACTTCAGTGTCAGTGTAGCTAGAAACTGTAACAGTAATGATGCAGTCTGCGTGCACATTGCACTTTGGCTTCTCTAAAAACTAATACATTAGGTTTTTGGAGGAGTACTAAAATAGAAACTCCTTTTCTTTGAAAGTCCCAGATTGCTGTTCGACAGAAAAAGTTTTGATGAACTTGCAAGGATTTTTTCTTGATTACTTCCTTTAGATTGCCTGAATATTTTGACAAGTCTTTATTTTCAATGTTTTTGTTGCAAATTACAATTCGATTGTTCTTAATTCTCAACATGTTTTACAAATTTGAATTTGAAACTGGTTGTGTCTTCTCATTCCCTGGATCTTGCCCTAAAACTGGTTCGTTACGAATTTTTGCATAGGGAACTTATTCTGCAAGTTAGTACTATCCTTTGGTTTAGCCTGGTATTTTGACTGGCTTTGGACATGTTTATGTAATAATGTATTTTATGTTTCATGATCTCCTATGTTGTTGTATACAACCGATCATTTAGCTTGTTTGTTGATTTATCCATACAGATGACTGTTCTAACTGTGTATATCTTCTTGTATGGAAGGGTTTATCTGGTGAGTACTTCAATTTTTTCAAAATCATTTAGTTTGAGGAAATTTTTTATCTTAGTGTTTCTTTTTCATTTTGTATGATTTGACTTGGGACAGTCTGTTGTAATTTTCAGGCACTCTCTGGCCTTGACTACTCAATATCTCGCCAAGCTAGGTTTTTGGGGAACACTGCACTAGATGCAGCTTTGAATGCTCAATTTTTGGTCCAGATTGGTATTTTTACAGCAGTGCCGATGATAATGGGTTTCATTCTGGAGCTGGGGCTGATGAAGGTGATCTATCTTTGTTTCTTTTCTTTTGGGGGAATGGTTTATGCTATTTACAGGTTTTATCAAAATTTTCAATCTTGTGCAGGCTGTTTTTAGTTTTATTACAATGCAGCTCCAGTTCTGTTCGGTGTTTTTCACCTTTTCGCTTGGAACAAGGACACATTACTTTGGTAGAACAATCCTTCATGGCGGTGCAAAGGTACAAAACATATATTAATCGTTACTATTGTTACTTCCTGAATTGTGTTGACATTTTCCTTTATGCAGTATCGTGCTACTGGAAGAGGTTTTGTTGTTCGGCACATAAAGTTTGCTGAAAATTATAGGCTCTATTCTCGAAGTCACTTTGTCAAAGCGTAAGTTGTTACTTACCAAAGCAGATAAATTGTTACAGGAAGAATTTATCATTTAGAGCGATCATAATGTATATTTTGAATACTTTACCATAAATTATGTTTTGACATTGGTGATAAAACCCTGATTTATGTATATAACGTTCAGAATCATACCTGGGAATACTGGATATATGTTTTTATAGACATTACATGGACCTAGCACAGCAAATGGAATCTTTAGTTCTAGTTAATTGTACTTGCTAGCATTACTTGATAATCCATCTGAAAGACATCCTTATCGCAGGCTTGAGGTTGCTCTCCTCCTGATCGTTTACATTGCATATGGATACACAAAAGGCGGTTCATCTTCATTTATTCTGATTACTATCAGTAGTTGGTTCCTCGTTATGTCCTGGCTTTTCGCGCCTTACATTTTCAACCCTTCTGGTTTCGAGTGGCAAAAGTATGTTTATATCCATATCCATAATTTATTTTCCTTTAAGGTTTGTTGTCATTTGAATTAGAGAAACCCTAACCCTAATCAGGGTTGGGAATGAATTGATATAACAGAGTTAGGTGGGCCAAGGCTCACTACAATAGAGGTATACACTAACACCCCCATAGTTACAACTCTATCATGTACATATGTTGAGACTGGACCAGAACTGTTGAGACTGGACCAGAACTCTATGAAACTGTGGAAGGAAGGCTCTTGGTGAAGATGTCAGTGAACTACGAAGTGGCTGAGACGCGGAGAACATGGACATTATTGACAGCGACATGCTCGCGGACAAAGTGGAGGTAGATGATGCACACGATTGGTGGAGTGGTAGACTGTATTGACGTTATCGTAGTAGACGAGGGTGCCGTGCGTTACTGTGTGAGTGGGCTGTGGACCTCATGAAGAAGCTGATGAAGCTAGGAAGCCTCGACCACACCATTGGACACAGTGCGATACTCGACCTCGCCGATGGAGCGGGAGACAAGCGGTCATATGTTCTGGACATCGATCGCCTGAGCGTGGAGGGTGGCGATGGCGGCGACGTCGAACCTGGAGGGAGGGGTGGCTTTGGGGTCACTAGAGGCGACTCGACACTATGGTCGAGGAGAAGACACTATCCGCCGCGGTGTGCTCATGGTCCCGAGTGGTAGCCACGGTGGCCCGGACATTGGCAAGGGCCGCCACCATGGTGGAGTGGGCAGTGGAGGCAATGAAGGAGAAGCTTAGGGTTGATGGAGGGCACAGGAGGAGGCGTGAAAGCCGAATAGACCGCAATGGGGTGCACTAGGGTGGTGGAGCTTGGTGCGAGCGAGACATTCGGTGCGGGAGAGGTGCGTTCGCCATGAAGGACCATGCCGCGGAGGAAGGGGCAGCGTGTGGTCGCTGGTGCTTCGCTAGCCGTGGGGAGAGGTGGCAATGACCCAGAAAGCGCTGCTGTTGGGGGGTAAAGATGGGTGTGTCGGGCGCGCTGCCGTGGTGCAGAAAGACCGTACTGCTGCTAGGGAGGGTAGGGGCAGTGGGAGATGGAGTGGCCACGTCGATGGCGGTGGCGGTGAAACCGGTCACGTCGCCGCCGCGGGTGAAAAGAGTCGCTGGTGCATCGACCAGAGATTCTGCGCCGCTGCATGCTGCAGGCGTGCCGAGCATTTGGAGGCCATGGGAAGGCACGACAGGAGAATGGGCGGTGAGGTCGAGCACGGCCGCTACCGCCGGAGGGAAAGTTGGGCCGCCGCGTGCGTGTGTGCTGGACGTAGGTGTGGCGTTGGAAAGGGAAGGAGAAGCCAGGTGAAATGGAGTGCGGTCTATGCCGCCGTGGGTTGGGATGGGCCGTTGTCGGCGTGGAAGAGGATGTGGGAAAGAGAGGTGTGGTGGCTGTAGGGTAGAAGAGGAGGGAGAACCTAGCTAGATACCATGTTAGAATGAGAGAAACCCTAACTCTAACCCTAAACTTGATCACTATTGATTCAATTAAGAGTCATCAGTAAAATTTGTGGATGATGTATAATGGTTTTTTCATAATTCTCATGTACTTTGTCCTCTCTCCTAGGACTGTTGAGGACTTTGATGACTGGACAAACTGGTTACTTTATAAAGGTGGAGTTGGTGTAAAGGGCGACAACAGTTGGGAATCTTGGTGGGATGAGGAGCAGGTCAGTAGCAATTTACTTGTGTTTCAACTATATGTTTGAGCCCTCAGTGGTTTGTTCCTTTCACTTACAACAATACGTATAATTGTATATACAGGCGCATATCCAGACATTCAGAGGACGTATTCTTGAGACAATCCTCAGCCTTAGATTTCTCATGTTTCAGTATGGCATTGTGTACAAGCTTAAAATTACAGATCATAATACTTCTCTTGCAGTAAGTTGTGCTCTTTTGAGTTGTCTTTCATCTTTAAGACCTTCAATTGTTCTTCTAACTAACTATTCATCAGTATACGGGCGTGTTTGGAACCCCCAAACTAAAGTTTAGTCCTGGTTTTGGACGCTAATTCGGAGGACTAAACATGCGCTAATAATAAAATAATCACGTTAGCGATGGCTAATTCGTGAGACGAATCTATTAAGCCTATTTGTAGAAATGTAGCTAGAATAGTATTGATTGATTGCATAATAGGGTAGAGGTTACACATATGTAGGCAAGGATCACAGGGTTTATAGAAATACCCAATGTCCCAATCACAGATTGATCCTTGCCTCACCAGCTCATATACCCTACCTATTTTGGCTAGAGTACATGGGGAAGGTAATCATATGTCTAGCCCTGATTCTAGCTTACCAAAACTAACACGCCCCCATAGTTTGACCGCCGGTGGAACGAGTCCTGAACTCCTTAAAGACAGAGGATAGAAGACCCTTGGTGAATATATCAGCATACTGTGATGACGTTGGGACATGAAGAACGCGAATGTCACCACAAGCAACACGTTCTCGCACAAAGTGGAGGTCAATCTCGATGTGCTTGGTGCGCTGATGCTGAACTGGGTTGGAGGCCATGTAGATTGCGCTGATGTTGTCGCAGAAGACCACTGAAGCGCGACGTAGTGGTGTCTGTAACTTGTGAGGAGCTGTCACAACCAGGAAGCCTCGGCGACTGCGTTGGTGAGAAACCGTGTTTTGGCGCTTGGACGACCATGAGATGAGGTTGTCACCTAGAAAGACTGCATAGCCTAAAGTAGACCTGTGAGTGTCAAGACATCCAGCCCAGCCTGCATCAGAATACACCACTAACTCCTCTTGGCTCTGGCAGGGATGGATCATCAACCCCAACTGCAAGGTGCCTCGAACATAACGAAGAATGCACTTTAGTCCTGCCAGATGGGGTTCTCGAGGATCATGAATGTGAAGGCAAATCTGTTGGACAACATATGCAAGGTCGGGTCAAGTGAAGATCAGATACTGTAAAGCACCTGCTAGACCGCGGAAATCCGAAGCGTCCAGTGCGCCAAGGGGGTACCAGTGTTAGATAAAACCTTTGGACTAGTGTCTAATGGGGTGGTGCATGACTTGTAGTCGGCCATACCCTCTCGATTGAGAATCTCCAACATGTACTGATGCTCTGATAGAAATATACAGCCATCACACCGCTCAACACACATCCCTAGGAAATGATGTAACTGGTCGAGATCCTTCATAGAAAACTCCTAAAGAGCTGCAATAGTGCGCCGAAAAAGAGCCGTGGAGGATGCTGTGAGGACAATGTCATCCACGTACAGAAGTAGGTAGATGGTGTCGCCCCCGTGGTGGTAGGAGAACAACGAGGCATCAGCCTTGGCGTTGACGAAGCCAAGAGACATCAGGTGGGAGGCGAAGCGACTATACCAAGCTCGGGGGGGGGGACTGCTTCATGCCGTAGAGAGACTTGTTGAGGTGGTAAACGAAGTCAGGGCGTATGGGTCAGCTAATCCGGCTGGCTGAGCAGCGTAGATAGTCTCGGACAAGTTTCCGTGGAGAAAAGCTTTCTTCACGTCGAGTAGGTGGATCGCCCAGTCGTGGGACACGACGAGGGAGAGTACTGTGAGGTCGGTGTTAGGCTTCACCATTGGACTGAAAGTCTCATCAAAGTCGATGTAAGGTCGTCGAGTGAAACCTTGAAGAACCCACTGAGCCTTGTAGCGTTTGAGAGTTCCATCAGCCTGAAACTTGTCGGAGACGACGTTGGTGCGAGGGGGCGCGGAACAAGACCCCAGGTGTTGCTGTCAAGAAGAGCAGAGTGTTCAACTTCAATAGCCTCGCATCAATTTGGATTAACGAGAGCAGTGCTGAAAGTCCGAGGCACTGGAGACAACGTATTAGCCTGGTAGATGGACAGGAACTGGAGGCCAGATTTGGCCTGCGTGGCCATCACGTGGTTGTTGACGAGCGGAGGAATCGGTACTGCACCCTTGGGAACCGGAGGCCAACGTAGTGCCGAAAGTCTGAGGCACGGAGACAACGTAGTGGCCTGGTAGATGGACGGGAACCGGAGGCCAGATTTGGCCCGCGTGGTCATCACGTGGTTGTTGACAATCGGAGGAATCGGTACTGCACCCTTGGGAAGACTTGGTGTAGATGTAGAAGGCGAGTCTTCCACAACATGTCGGTGACGCGTGTAGATGAGCAGGGGGCAGCAGGATGTAAGGCCGGTGCCGTCGGCGCAGCCGTGTGTGGCGCGGGGGAAGCCGATGCCGCCGGTGCTGTAGACGCCACGGGGAAGGCTGTCGGTGCTATCAGCGCAGCCGCGAGGGGCGCAGCCTCGTGTGGCGCGGGGGAGGTCGAGGTCGTCCCTCTAGTAGGGCTAGCCGCAGCAGACCCACCCGGACGTTGCTGAGGGGAGGTGGTTGCTTCTGGGGCCACACGTGGCTGTCCGGGAACACCTGTAGGCTACAAAAAATGTGCTGGACTGATAGGGTGCAGCACAAAGTCAGTGGGATCGAGCAAAAAATCAAGATCGTGTGGACGGAGGCAATATGAATGATGGGAAAAGGGAAATGAGGTCTCATCAAACACAACGTGGCGAGAGGTGATGTCTCGATTGGTGAGAGAATCAAGGCAGCGATATCCCTTGTGGTTAGGAGAGTAGCCAAGGAAAGTGCTGAGCATGGAGCGAGGAGCAAGCTTGTGGGCGGTTGTGGCTGAAAGGTTTGGGTAACAAGCGCAACCAAAGACACGAAGATGATTGTACCGTGGAGGAGCACCAAAAAGAGCAACATGGGGGATGGAGGTTTGAAGCGTTTTGGTGGGTAGGATGTTTAGCAGGTGAGTTGCGACATGTAACGCTTAAACCGAGTAGGAAGGGGGCATACTTCCTTAAAAAGTAAGGTACGAACCATGTTGTTGATGGTGCGGATGATACGCTCAGCAAGGAGGTGTAGGGACAAGACATGCGAAGATGGATGCCGTGGGTTAGGAAGAAGGTGCGAGAGCTCGCATTATTGAACTCGCGGCCATTGTTATGCAATCAATCAATACTATTCTAGCTACATTTCCACATGGTATCAGAGGTTACACATATATAGGCAAAGATCACATGGTTTATAGAAACACCCAATCACGGATTGATCCTTGACTAATTAGCTCATATTCCCTACCTATTCTGGCTAGAGTACACGGGGAAGGTAATCATATGTCTACCCCTGATTCTAGCTTACCAAAACTAACACTATTTAATACATGATTAGCACATTTTCTGTAGCAAAATATGGGGTAATCATGGATTAGTTAGGCTTAATAGATTCAACTTGCGATTTAGCCAATGCTTATGCAATTAATTTTATTATAATTAGCTCATGTTTAGTCCTAATTGGCATCCAAACACCCCTTAAATCTGTATTGTGATTTTTACATATCATGCATAGATATTGTTTTTTTTCTTGAACGCGCAGGAGAGCTGCACATCTTATATTAGAGAGAGAGAACAAAGGCTTGCAACCATTTCCAAAACAGAAACAAAAAAAAAGGTTACAAAGGAGTAAATGTATTAGATCCTATATTACTCATGAAGCTAGGGAGACCGAGCTGACCCAAACCCCTGGCGCCCGCCAAGAGCCAATAAGTGAGCTCGTCACTGAACTGCTGCTGCACCCTCTAAATGGAGGGAAGATCCTCATCAAAGACCGTTCTATTTCTATTTAACCAGAGGCACCAAGCCCCCAAATTGATGACGCAGTTGATCCCTTTTCTCTTTTCTTTCCTTGTACACTGTTTGGCTCTCCTCCACTAGACCTCAAATGCCTGCTCGTCAGCCCTAGGTGCGAGGTGAGACATCCCGAAAGAATCAAAGAGAAGAAACAGAATTGCCTGGCAAAAACACTAGTGAGGATGTGCTGTATCGTTTCCCTTTCCTGGTCACATAAAGGGCAACTGTGTGGGTGTTGCAGCCCCCTCTTCTCCCGATTATTAGCAGTACACACTTGTTTCTTATTGCTAGCCAAAGTAAGAATTTGCATTTTTGAGGAGCCCAAGACTTCCAAAGTCTTTTCCAGGTTCAAAAGTAATAGACCTCAGAAGAAGGCCTGATAGCAAGATTTGGAAGAAAAGGTCCCGTTACCAGTATGCCTCCAAATATGCTTATCAGCTTCCTCGGTGAGAGCCACATTCTCCAATAAATCCCAAAGGAGAAGATACTGATGGATGCCATTGATGGACACCTCTGGCTTGATATCTCCAACCCAGCTTCTGTTAGAAAGGCATTGAGCAACTGTTCTAGAGCAAGCCTCCTTAGGCACAACCGCAGCAGCCATTTCTGGAGCCAAATCAGCAATGGTCTCCCCATTAAGCCACCAATCTTTCCAAAAAATCTTATTTTGCCCATTACCAACTAAGGTCACCACTGAGATGGCAAAAAAGTCGCGAACTCTTGTTTTTCACGTCAAATCTCTTCAATGTTATTAAGCTAATCATTCGGTAGGTTTTTCTGTTTGAGGAAAGGGAGGACATCAGTTCTCTTCCACAGGATATTACAAGATTTGATTGTTGTAGGGATCATTTGACTTCACCTTTTCTAGATCCTAAAAGAATTTAACCCTGTTTATTTGTCAACATTATGCAACTCAAAACATTGTAATTTTTTATAATGTGAAATGCAATGTATAAGTAGTCAAAGGATAGAACATACCCAATGATTTGGACTTGAATAGGAGTGAATGAAAAACAACTATTCAAGTTCCTGCCTGAACCTTGATTTATGGCTTCTGTCGAGTTTCAACTCTAGCCTACTAAAAACCTTTGTTGTTGGTGGTGTGAAAGGCAATGTATAATGTTTCCTTGTTGAATGATGTTATTTTACCTTTTCCAAATAATTTTGTTATGGATTTTGGTCTTGAAGTAGACATTTGTAACTTAAATGTTCAATTTAAGCAATATAAAAACTTTAATAACCAACCGTTTGGATGTTATATTTAACATGGGATCCTACCACCAACCGAGTTTTGTTTTTGTTTTTCTATCTAATGCCTTTTGTCACTGCAGGTTTACGGCTTCTCATGGATTGTACTCTTTGTTATGGTTCTTCTTTTCAAGGTTTTCACGTTAATTCTTTGAACATTCAAATGTTGCATGCTTTAAGATTATATATGGATGAACTCTAAGCTAAGCTTTGTCCTGTTGTGTTTCAGCTTTTTACTGCAACTCCTAGGAAGTCGACAGCCTTGCCGACTTTTGTTAGGTTTCTGCAGGGCGTCCTTGCTATTGGGATAATTGCAGGAATTGCCCTTCTTATCGTGCTCACATCATTCACTGTTGCTGATTTATTTGCAAGTGCACTTGCTTTTATAGCAACCGGCTGGTGTGTCTTGTGTGTAAGCACAACATCCTTATTTTGTTCGGGAATTACTTGCATTATATCAATGTGCTATCTAATTGAATCAAATTTGGTACTACATCCGTTCTTGAATATTTGTCACCCGCCAGTTTATTTTCGAACTAAAACGCGACAAATAAAAAAGAACGAACGGAGTGCCTAGTTAATGGCTGGTAACTTGCCCGGTGCCACACGCCTCACTAAATTTTTCTTGTCATGGCAGCTGGCCGTAACATGGAAGAGGGTAGTGAAAGTCCTTGGGCTATGGGATTCAGTCCGTGAGATTGCAAGGATGTACGATGCAGGAATGGGAGCCATCATCTTTGTGCCCATCGTCGTCTTCTCATGGTTCCCCTTCGTGTCAACATTCCAGTCACGTTTCCTCTTCAATCAAGCGTTTAGTCGAGGTCTGGAGATCTCCCTCATCCTTGCAGGGAACAAGGCGAATCAGCAGATTTGAAAGGCCCTGCCGCATCCATCGTATTTTTCTGTTGTATATTCTGGGAATTACTGAGAGCTGCTTAGTTAGTTTGAACAATTTAATGAGCTCGATTTGAATGACAACCTTCTACATAATTGCCCCTGTAATTTGTACACTAATTATGCGGAGAGGCAGCTACGGCAGTAGAGATGAGCTGATGTATGTCGATTTGATCTTAACCAAACCTCTCTTTAAGGCTACGACGGTTCAGTAGGCCTGCACTAGTATGTTGCACCCATCCACGTGACATGGCATCTTCATTATGTTACCCATCCTCGTACCAATATTTAAATTCTATTATATAAATAGTTTAGTATATAGTATAAAACAATATAAATAGTATAAGTTCAGTATATAGTATAAAACAATATAAATACTATGAAACAATGTTTTGGATGATCGTTGAATCACTGGACAATCTCTTATGTTGCATCAATCCAAGTGACTAACGTCTGGTGTGTCAGTAGCGATGCAGAATATACTGTACAAACTACTCGAGTGCAATCGTGAAAATCGTTTTGAAATGTCTTGAACTTTTAAATTTAATTTGAAATAATGCATATTCTGTTATTCCAGACTATAGTCGTATATAAACTATTATTTGTTTAATCAACATCAATCAAATTTCCTTTACAATATATTAATGAAAATATATAAAATTTTAAGTTCTAAGAGATATAAAAAGAAAAATATTCTTAATATAAAATAATTTAATATAATATCATTTTTTATATCTGCTTGTATATATAACTTAAAAATTGATATATTGGTATAGTATATAATAGAATATAATTATATTTTTGCAAATTATTTTAATTACATAATTATATGAAAAGCTCGATTGGCAAGTATATACCTGCCTTATAGTTAAATCTTTCTGTATCCTGATTTTGTTTACAGAATTCGTTAAACACTGTATAAAGGTCATCTTTAATAATGTTAATGCTGATGGATGTTAATGGGTATTTGATCAGCCCCATTGGCTGTATTTTCGCCAAAGAAAGGTCAATTTCTTTAATCCGCTCCAACGAAAACGTTCTAGTCGTATCCTCATTCTCAACTCCACAGATTTTCTTACCGGGAGCCCAACAATTATGGTCCATGAGGACCGTTGGTTAGAATGGCAATAGTATATATCTATCGGGTAGTAGCATTTTATTTCTGTACCCATAAAAAAAATTATATCCATTGGGTTACCCATATACCGTTACGAGTAGGGTGTAATCGGATCGAATATGGATGTATATCACTGAAACCATATTTGTTTTCATATTTTTTTTCGGATTCGAGTACGGATATCGAATACGAATAGTTTTGAATACGAATACAAATACAAATACAAATGTTCTCGTATTTTATGGATTTTAGATCCAAACATTTTTAAGAATACTATATGGGCATATATTGCTCCTCCGTAAAATTTCACGAATTCCTAAAAATATTTGTGTATTATTATTATTCTACAGAAAATTAACAAAATGCTATTTACAGGTTTTTCAATCACATCAAAATTTTCAATCTTGTGCATGCTGTTTTTAGTTTTAATACAACTGACCTCCAGTTTTGTTCGGTGTTTTTTCACCTTTTCGCTTGGAATAAGGACACATTACTTTGATAGAACAATCCTTCATGGCGGTGCAAAGCAAAACATATATTAATCGTTACTATTGTTACTTCATGAATTTTGTTAACATTTTCCTTTATGCAGTATCGTGCTACTGGAAGAGGTTTTGTTGTTGGGCACATAAAGTTTGCTGAAAATTATAGGCTCTATACTCGAAGTCACTTTGTCAAAGCGTAAGTTGTTACTTACCAAAGCATATAAATTGTTACAGGAAGTTAACATATGCTACTATTGCTTGCACTACCATATCTTTCTTTAATGGTTACGAGTGCTGTAATGTCAATCATATGGCTTGTAGGAATATTTTCTTGTTCTAAATAATTAGATGCATTTATTTGTCTATCCTATCAGTCTATGTAAATGACATGTGGGACCACGCCCCATTCGTTATTCACTAACTTAGTATAAATGAAAAGTCTACCTCAAATGGCTGTATGGAAGAGAATCCCCCTATCTTTATTACTGTACCAAATGCCTATTGCAGACATGAGGAAGAATTTATCATTTAGAGCGATCATAATGTATATTTTGAAACATGAAATCTAAACTTTACCATAAATTATGTTTTGACATTGGTCATAAAACCCTGATTTATGTATATAACGTTCAGAATCATACCTAGGAATACTGGATATATGTTTTTCTAGACATTACATGGACCTGGCACAACAAATGGAATATTTAGTTCTAGTTAATTGTACTTGCTAGCATTACTTGATAATCCATCTGAAAGACATCCTTATCGTAGGCTTGAGGTTGCTCTCCTCCTGACCGTTTACATTGCATATGGATACACGAAAAGCGGTTCATCTTCATTTATTCTAATTATTATCAATAGTTGGTTCCTCATTATGTCCTAGCTTTTTGCGCATTACATTTTCAACCCTTCTGGTTTCGAGTGGCAAAAGTATGTTTATATCCATATCCATAATTTATTTTCCTTTAAGGTTTGTTGTCATTTGTTAGAATGAGAGAAACCCTAACCCTAATAAGGGTTGGGAATGCATTGATATAACAGAGTTAGGTGGCTATGGTCCACTACAATAGATGTATACATTAACACCCCCATAGTCACAACTCTATCAGGTACATATGTTGAGATTGGACCGGAACTCGTTGAAACAGTGGAATGAAGCCTCTTGGTGAAGATGTCATCGAACTATGTAGTGGCTGAGACGCGGAGAACGTGGACATTGTTGACAACGACACAACCCCATTCTTCTCGGGGTTTTGACGCTGTGCTTAGATTTCTGAGTTGCTCTTGTTGTTATTTCAACAGTGGACATCTTTCCTCCTCCGCAAACTATCTACAAAGTTTGAGCTTGTTCTAGGTCGTTTCCTCTGCCTGGCATGCCACCCATGTGCATGGCACTGGTAGACCCCCTAGCACTGCCGGACTTACTCGCGACACTGCCGCTCTACCTAGCATTGCCGGCTCTTAGCTCGGCACTGCCACTCAGTGTTCTTTGTGCTTTTCACTTTGATACTTTATAGACACCTGTGCAGTTTTCTGAGTTGCATTTTTGTGTGATCAAACGATAGTGGTTTGATTCATATTGTGATCTGATGCTTTGTGAGTCCCTGAGGGTGTCTGTGTTGAGCTTTGGGATCAAAGTCACGTACTCACAAGTCGAGAATTTTTAGTGGCTACCATTCACCCCCTCTGGTCGCCTCACTGGTTATTCAATTGGTATCGGAACCGGTTAAGGATTTCCCTTCCCTAATTAGTTCGAAATCCACGAAGTCGACATGGAATGTGGTGTTTGCATGCCACTGTTCTTCAATGGGACCAACTACCTATAATGGAAGATTCGCATGCCTGTGTTTCTCCAAAGTTATCGAGTTTGGGAGATTTGCCTCGATGCTACTTTTGATGCCCAGAGTGCTCGGATTACTCCTATCCAATTGGAGTTCCATGATTCAAAGAACAAGGCTCAGGATGCTTTGTTCTTAGGCCTCTCACTGGCTGAGTTTGAGCGAGTTGGGCATCTGGCTACGGCTCACGAGATCTGGTCCACCCTCGAGATATTTCAAGAGGGCAATGATCATGTAAAGACCAGACTCTTTGAAACGTACCGACGAGAGTACGATAATTTTGTGAAGTTGACTGGAGAGACCATTGATACAATGTTTTCTCGGTTCCAGTCGATTGTCAACAAGATGCGTGCCAACAAGGCACAACTTCCCTACGATGATCATGAGAGAGCGTAGAAATTTCTACATAATCTATATCAGAGGGTTTGGAGGTGAAGGTCTCTACAATCATTGAGTCGCCCAATTATGAGACTGTCACCATGGATGAGCTTTTTAGCAAGCTCAAGTCCACAAAGATTGACCACCAGACCTAGGCCAAGATTGAGAAGCCTCGTGCACCCACCATGGTCCTGGTCTCTGGAGGTGGTGCTTCCTCTAACCCTCACCTGATATGTTGCTTTGTCTTCTTTGTTCACCATAACAGAGGAGCAGGTGGAGAGCCTCGGGGATGAGGAGCTGGCGTGTAGGACTGGTGAGGCAACGAGAGGGGAAGTGAATGGGAGCCACTAAAAATTATCGTCTTATGAGTATGTGACTTTGATCCCAAAGTTCATCCCGAAACACCTCGAGAGACTTAAAGTAGTAGATCAGGGTGTACGACAAATCAGTGTCATTTGTATGCACCAAAAACCCTAAGAATAGCAGACCTAACTTCCTAGAAAATATCAGAGTCAAAATCACAAGGAAGTCCGAGTGGTAATACCAACCTGAGGTTCAGGAGTGCCGGGCAAGCAAAAATGCCCAGAATGATCTAAAATTTGATAGGCCATTTGCGTGGGGTAAAAGAAGTTCTCTGGTAAAGTATCAACCCCAAAAAATAAGAAATCAAATCACAGATCATAAATCTCGAGAGTGATGGGGTTTTGTTGGGGTTTCCTCAAAAGGAACTCAAACAGAAATATGCTCAAATCACGACCAAGAATTGCATCGCATGAGCGTACGTAGTGATCCAAAGAGCCTACTTCTCCACAAATCAACCCCAAACAGAACCCATATCAAAAGGACTCAGTTTCTCCACAAAACCAGAAGAGAAGGGAAGGGAAAAACCAAAAACACTAAACTTCAGAAATTCCAGCAAGGGTGCAAAACTGAAACATAGAAGTGATCAAAACCTGTGGGCCAAACCGGCAACCCATCCTCGGATTAAACTTGAAGAACACAAACACAGTCGAAGTGCAAAATTGTTGTGGATCCTTGGCTAAAACTAGAGCCGTCTAGAGATAGAAAATATGAGCAGTAAAACCATAAGCCAAAACAAATGGCAGCCAAGTGATGCCGAACTAAACAACCTACCCTTCTATTTATAGTGGGTTATTTACACTTCCTAAACTAGCCCTATTTACATAAAGCCTATCCACTCTACCGGGGGCGAAATGGACCAACTCCTAGGTTTTTGATCTAATGGCCACACGCTCCACGCGAAGTTGCTTCACCTTGACGCACCCTTCACTGTGATGCTGTCACACCCGGTTCCAGGGGGTAGAACCGAGCACATACCATATGTGTGCCAAGATCCATTTCCACACATATGTTGTCGTCACAAGTGTAATATATCAAAAGACAATGCAATAAAGGCGTAAAGAGAGTATAATACTTTATTACATCATCTGAATCATTATATCTTTAACAAGTGTCACATCAAAGTAAGGCGGAATTTAAATAACATGGGTAATCTCCCACAGGAAGATGACCGACGCATCGTTAGACTTAGAATTTATCGTCGTCAAAATCTCCATCGAAGTCTCCAGCATCACCCTCTGATCGAAATATTAGCAAGGGTGAGCTCACTTATGGTCGGGGCTCAGCAAGTGGGGGAAAATTAATGCAGGTATAACAAGGTGAGGCTAAGGTTGAGCAGTAAGCATTTTAGTTGGTCAACATTTTATTAACAACACCTGTCTTACTAATAAGTGTGAATCCCAAGTATCCCATTTAAACAAAGGAATATGAGTATATCAAAAACACTTAAGTGAAACCACTTAAGTGAACAATTGGCAGATCATCGGATCTCAATTTATTTCCATCTTCAAGTTCAATTATCATGTGAGGAGTCCAGTCTGCTCTTAACCGGGAGCACGACTGATATATCAGTTTTACACTCTGCAGAGGTGGTACAACTTTACCCACAAGCCATGTATCCCATCTAGCCTGAGTTGATCGAACCCTTAAACACTGCCGAGATGAATGGCTAGGGATCCATTATGAGTCTTTCACAAAATACACTTAATACGAAGCAACCCGCTAAGGTTTCTAAAGTAGATGGTGGAGGCCCCCTGGTGAGGTACCTTAGCCAAGAATACGTCCCCATGTTAACGTGGGCTGCCAACACCACCGCTCCCCCTCTTGCCCATATTTTAGGTAAGGTTGCTAGGCACTAAGCATATAAAGCTAATTACCAAAGCCAGAGCCATGATAGCACTCGTGGTTGCACAGTTATCCTGGGTGGTCACTCCATGTTCCAATTAATTTGAAATAATGTTGCGTTAACCATCAGGTTAATATCATAATTGCCAATTTCATTATCGGAACATTAATATCAATTGATGAGTGACATAAAAGTTATTAAGTGGAGCGGTAGCACAAATTTGCAAAGCTTAATAATTTCTCCAGGGTAAACAAGTTATACAGTTGGTAAAACTAGGAAATCCTTAATTAGGTAAATTCCATCAAATTATGCAGTATATCAAAAGTAAACATTATTGTATGCATTGATTGGGTACAAATAGAATATACAGAGGGAGAATCCACTTGCCTTGCTCAAAAGCGTCTTGCGGGTTGTCCTCGAACGTATTCGAATCCTCTACCACACAGTCAACTTCTAATATCGATTCGCATATCGTACATACAAAAAAATCATTCACCAATAAATAAACATGCACCATTACATAAACATACACCATTACATTCACATTAGCACATCACACTTAATACACACATAAATACGTCTTAGGGCGTAAATGCTTATTAATTCATTTATGACTATTATTGCGAGTCATAAATGGTGAAATTATGAGTAGGTGCTATAAATATAGTTTTAACTAGTATTAATCCGTATTAATATTATTAATAAAAATAAATGGTAGTTATTGTCTTTAATACTAATAAATAGACTAGTAAATTTTATTCTTTTTATTTCTAACTTGAATTATTGAGTATGGATAAAAATGAATCTATTAATATTAATATTATAAAAATCCATATAAATTACTAATTGGACTTTTATAACATAAGTGGGGTTATTTTGACATAAACATGTATTTTACTAACTCCAAGAATTTAAGTGCTATACTCGCGAACATGTTTATTTTGGCCAGTAAAAATCTATTTTCCATACTACTAGTGGTATTTTCTCCTTTCTTTCTAAAAGAAAAATATTAATAATATAATCGGATATAAATCATCTAAAATCCTATAATGTTTATATGACATGAATTCTATACTATTTTCTAAATCCATTAAAATGAACCTATGACTATAATTCTCCAAATAGTTTCTAAAATTCATTGTGACCAAATTTTAACTACAAAATTTCCTATCTAGTGTTTTTATCACCAACGTGTGACTACTAAATTTTCGTCATATTTCTCTCTAATAAAAAATCATCGCATCGACTAACATGAATAATCACAGTGCACTAATAATCGCATATATCTACCAAAAATTGCATAGCGCACATATACATGTATTCGGATCACACATGTTCATATTACAACAAAATAAACATACAATTCATGAATTGAATCAAAAGAATTTCGAAAATACACAAATTAATTTGGGGTTGTCTTCCACCTTGGGTTCTCGCTTGCGCAGGGAAATGGAGATGGCTCGGCAAGGAGGTCGGTCGAGCAAGAGAAGCGGGCAGGGGTCCTCGACGTCAGGCAGGCTCCGGCGGGGCGAGCTCCGGTGAACTCCGGCGAACTCCGATGACGACGGTGAACTCCGGCAACAACAGCGAGCGAGAGAGTGCGAGAAAATGAGAGTGAGCTCGGGTAGGGGAGGAAGAGAGAGAGAGAGAATCGAATTTATAGGGGAGAGGGAGGGGAATGGAGGGTCGGCCAGGGGGAGAGGAGAATAGTCGGCGGCTCCATTACACGGTTTAATGGAGGCGGTTTCTTCTCATGGCTTCAATGGAGAGGAATGGGGAGAGGAGAGGATTTCGGATGTATGAAGTCCATTAATGGGGAAACAAAACGGCACGGCGGCTCGGTGGCTTGGTCGGGTACGGGCGGTGTCCTGGCGCGGCGTCGAGTCGGCCTCGGTTGGCGCGCCTGACTTCGCGGCTTGGGGCCGGTCGGGGCAGGAACGCGCGTGGGGCTCCCGGCGGCGCGTCGGCGTCGCGCCTGACGCGGGCTCGCTCTGCTCGACCGGGCGTCGGGCTTCTGGCACGGGGCGAGGACCTCGGCGTGTCGGGGAAGGGCCAGTCGCGTGGGCTAGGCGGCTCAGCCGCGGAGTGTGCTCGGGGAAGGCTCCTGGCGCGGCACTCGGACAGAGAGAGAGGCAGAGGAGAGAGAATAGGGGGAGAGGGAGTAGGGAGTAGAGAGCGGCGGTGACAGGGAGAGCCAGCAGGGGGCGCGGCTAGGGTTTGGGTTGCTGGGCCCCTAGTGGGCCTAAGGTTGGGAGTTTTTTTATTCGAAATGTAATTTTTAAAGAGCTTAAAATTCATAAAAATTCACCAAAATTATTTATAAATAAAATATTTATTTTTATACTAACAATTATTATATTATTTAATTATTATCTTAATTACTAGGATTTTCTTTTAAGAAGAATTGTTATAAAACATCCGATCATCAATCAAGCGCATACACAGAAAAATGACTCAAAGTGCAAATAAATATTTAAACACTAAAAAAATTATTACCATACTTAACATAATAACCAAATTTATTATTTGTAGTTGATGGCTTTTATGGTGTTACAAACCTACCCCTCTTTAAAGAATCTCGTCCTCAAGATTAAGAAACTTTCGAGAATAACTGGGGGAATTCTGTTCTGAGTTCATCTTCTCTTTCCCAAGTGGCCTCATCTTCCGAATGATGACTCCACTGAACTTTGCACATGTTAATAACTTTACTCCGTGTAATTCTGTGAGATGTTTCCAAAATTCTGACTGGGTACTCCGAATAAGTCAAATCCTCATTGACATTTAGTTCTTCCATGGGTAACTGTTCTTCTGGTACTCTTAAGCACTTCTTAAGTTGTGACACGTGAAATATGTCATGGTCATCCGATAATCTATCGAGTAGTTCTAAATGGTAGGCTACTTCACCTTTTCTTTCCAAAATCTTGAATGGGCCAATATAGCGAGGAGATAATTTTCCCTTAGCTTTAAACCTTTTCATTCCTCTCATCGGTGAAACTTTAAGGTAGACAAAGTCTCCTACTTCGAACATTAACTCTCTTCTTCTATTATCAGCATAGATTTTTTTTGTCTTGACTGTGCTTTCTTCAAGTTTTCTCTGATAATATGCACTTGCTTTTCCGCCTCTTAGAGAATTTCTGGACCAAATACTTGACTTTCTCCAGTCTGATTCCAATAAAGCGGTGTTCTACACTTTCGTCCATAAAGTGCTTCAAATGGTGCCATTTTTAGACTTGCCTGATAACTATTGTTATACGAGAATTCTGCATAAGGCAAACTTTTATCCTAGCTTCTACCATGCTTTAGAGCGCAAGCTCTTAGCATATCTTCCAACACTTGGTTTGTTCTTTCCGTTTGCCATCCGTTTGCGGATGATAAGCTGAACTAAAGTTTAGCTTGGTATCCATGGACTCATGTAGTCTTTTCCAAAAGCGCGAGGTAAACTGGATTCCTCGATTCGATACGATCTTCTTCGGTACTCCATGTAGACAAACAATCCTCGACATGTATAATTCTGCTAATTGGGCTCCCGAGTAAGTTGTCTTCACAGGTATAAAGTGTGCCACTTTAGTCAACCTGTCTACTATGACCCATATTGAATCATAGCCATCCCGAGTACGGGGTAGTCCAACTATGAAATCCATACCAATTTCTTCCCATTTCCATTCCGGTACCTTGAGAGGTTGTAGTAATCCTGCTGGTCTTTGGTGTTCGGCTTTAACTCGCTGACACACGTCACATAATGCAACATGAGTAGCAACATCTCTTTTCAAACCGTACCACCAATACTTTTCCTGAAGATCCTGGTACATCTTTGTACTTCCAGGGTAAATAGAGTAAGCCGAATCATGAGCTTCTCTCAAGATAAGTTGGCGCAGGTATTCGAAATCCGGTACACAGATTCTTTTCTTAAACCATACTGTGCCTTGATCATCTTCCGTGAAATCTGGGGCTTTACCCAAACTAATTTGTGTCTTAATTTCTTTGATTTTCTCATCAGGCTCTTGTGCTTTACGAATCTCTCCTTCCAAAGTAGACTCAACTTCCATAACCGTTGCTTCTACATTATTGAGCATACCAAGGTTGAGTTGTTCCATTTCCCAGCACAATTCCTGGGACATCAAATGAGTAGTGATGTTGTTCACTTGACCCTTACGGCTCAAAGCATCAGCTACTACATTTGCTTTTCCGGGGTGATATTGTATTTCCAAATCATAGTCCTTAATCAACTCAAGCCATCTTCTCTGTCTGAGGTTGAGTTCTTTTTGAGTGAATATGTATTTCAAGCTTTTGTGATCTGTGAAGATTTTGCACTTGTTTCCAATCATATAGTGCCTCCAAATCTTCAAAGCATGCACTACGACAGCTAGTTCCAGATCATGCGTAGGATAATTCTTCTCATGCTTCCTCAACTGCCTTGAGGCATAAGCTATCACTTTTCCTTCTTGCATTAGCACACATCCAAGTCCAAGGTGTGATGCATCGCAATACACATCAAATCCCTTGTGGATGTCTGGCATTACCAATATTAGTGCAGTGGTTAACCTTTTCTTGAGTTCTTCAAAACAATTCTGACAAGATTCATCCCACTTGAACTCTTTACCTTTCTCTAGTAGAGAGGTAAGAGGTTTCACTAACTTGGAAAAACCTTCAATAAATCTTCTGTAGTATCCTGCCAATCCAAGAAAGCTTCTGATCTTGGACGCAACCTTTGGTTGCTTCCAATCTAGTATCTCGCTTATCTTTCCCGGGTCCACTTTAATTCCACCATCGGTAACGATATGCCCTAAGAAAGCAACTTCCTTCAACAAAAAATCACACTTCGAGAACTTCGCATATAGCTGGTTGTCACGGAGCTTTTGTAGGACTAGCCTTAGATGATTTTCATTTGTTTCTTCATTCGGAGAGTATATCAGTATGTCGTCAAAGAATACGACCACAAACTGATCCAGATATTCCATGAATAATTTATTCATCAAGTTCATAAAGTATGCTGGTGCATTAGTCAGTCCAAACGACATGACCAAAAACTCATATAATCCATATCTCGTCGTGAAGGCTGTCTTGGGTACATCTTCTACTCGAATTTTTAACTGATGATATCTCGATCTCAGATCTATCTTCGAGAATATCTTAGCTCCCTTCATCTGATCAAATAAATCTTCAATCCGAGGTAATGGGTATTTATTCTTGATGGTTACTTCATTCAAACTTCTATAATCAATGCACATTCTCCTCGAACCATCTTTCTTGCTCACAAATAGAACTGGGGCTCCCCAAGGGGATGAACTTGGGTGAATGAAACCTTTTTCTAATAATTCTTCTATTTGTTTCTTCAGTTCAACTAAATCTTTGACGTCCATTCTATAAGGTCTTTTCGAGATAGGTGCAGTTCCGGGTAATAATTCAATAGAAAACTCAATATCACGGTTAGGTGGCATACCTGGTAATTCCTCTGGAAATACGTCTGGGTACTCACACACTACCTTGATATTTTCCAAGAGCTTTTCTTCCAAGTGATTTATCACTGTCTTCCCTTTTGCATTTGTTGACATGTCTGTGCTAACTTGGACTCTTTCGCCTTGCGGACTTGTCAACGTAATTGTTCCGTTGGCACACTGTATCACTCCATCACAACTCTTCAACCAATTGCATCCAAGAATCACATCAATACCATTGGATCCTAGGACCACTAGGTTGACTGAGAAATCTATTCCTTGAATCTTGAGATTAACATGGGGGCATGAGTGTGTGGCCTTCATGTCACCTCCCGGTGAACTAATATGTAATACCTTCTTAAGAGGGTACTTAGGTATGCTATGTTTTTCCACAAATGACTCAGTTATAAACGAATGCGATGCTCCAGAGTCAAATAAAACTGATGTGGGTATGGAGTTAACAAGGAACATACCATACACTACGTCGGCATCCTTAGGCACTGATTCCGCTGTGACGTGATTGACCCTTCCTCTACTCTGGTTCTGCGGAGCTTTGTTCTAAGCAGATCCACAAGCAGGGGTGCTCTGGTGTTTCCTCTGAGTGTTGCTCCTCTGAGGTGTCTACTAGTTGCGCTTTAGGCAGTTGTTAGCATAGTGGCCCAGCTCACCGCACTTGAAATAGCCATTGGGTTGGACTGGTGCGTTGTTGCTTCTAGGCTGCGCGTTTACGGTGCCACCTTGACGATTCTGTGAATTCCCACCATACCTCTGGTTGGTCTGAGAGTTGCTCCTTTGCTGATTCTGGCTTTGACTGTTCCTCTGGCCTTGCTGTCCAGAGCGTTGCACTTGATAATTATTTCCACCCTGATTTCAAGAGCGGAACTACGAACCTTGAGCGTTGTTTGGGCGGGTGTTCCTGCTGGACTGACCTTGAAACTTCCTTTTATGGTCAGATAATTCCCTTCTTTTACTCTCAAGGCCAATTGCCTTGTTCAGCAGTGTCTGGAAATTGGGGAAAGTATGACTCTGAAGTTGATAGCTCAGAGGTCCGATCAATCCTTCCAAGAAACGCTCTTGGCGCTTCTCATCTGTATCCACCTCTTCCGGTGCGTAGCGTGAAAGCTGAGTGAAGCGATCACGATACTCACTGACCGTCATATTCCCTTGAGTAAGGGAAAGGAATTCCTTCTTCTTCAACTTCATAATTCCCGAGGGAATATGGTGAGCGTGGAAGTTCGCTTGAAACTCCTGCCAAGTTATAGTATCCGCGTTGGGATGTGCCGCTGTGAAGGCATCCCACCAGTCGGACGCGGAACCCTCGAGTCTTTCTGAGGCGTACAAGACCTTCTCCCGGTCGTTGCACTGGGTGATGTCCAACTTCTTTCCAATGACTTTGAGCCAGTCATCGGCATCTAAAGGATCAACCGCATGAGAGAATGTTGGCGGTGATGACTCATAAAATCTCGGTGCTTATCTCTGGCCGGGGGTGCGTTCTGCTGCTGCTGCTGCTGTTGAATCAGCTGGTTCTGCTGAATCTGTTGAACAGTTGCAGTGAGTCCTTGTAGTAACTGCATTTGAGCGGCGATGAACTGCTCCATGTTGGGATTCAGTGGGGGGGGGGTGGTATCTGTTGACCACGCTGGTTCCTGTTGTTGTTGGGTCCTTGGCGAGCGTTCACCATCTGATTGGTTAAATAGTGAAATCCTTAGAAGAGTGAGAAGTAGAAAAGATTCTAGAGTGGAATATCCTAAGTTTATTTTTTATATGCTCTTATGGCCATCATTCCATAAGACCATTGCACTCAAACAAAAATCCAACTCAAACATGTCAACCAACACCATCACATGGTTATTATTTATTAATAAGATAACTTAAAAGAGTGTTCAATGTCTGACGCGAAGAAAAACTTATTACATCATAACTTAAAACACTTAAAGTAGCCTGGTGACGGATCCGGGCTCCCCATAGCACAGCCTCTTGCGGGGAGGAGACAACGCCATGGCGAGGACCTAGGCTTCGGGCGGATCCAGTCCTTGAAGTTGGGCTTCTAGGGCTGCAATCCTGGCATGGGCATTCTCCAGCTCTAAGTGCACCCTAAAGAGATCCAGGGTGGCACTGTCCAGGTCGGTGTTGAGACCGGCCACTACACAAGCTAGGGTGTTGAGGCGATCCTCACCAGCTTCACCTAGAACGATGTTGGTCTGGCTTCCTCCACTCAGACGCAGAGGAAGATGCCTGAACCTCGTGTCCTGCAGCTGCTGCCGGTAGGTGTGGCTGAGCGACCACAGGGTCCGTCTGGCAGCGTCGCTGACCGAGGCAGCGTAGGTGGATAGTGGTGTCAGGGACTCGTGAGCAGACAGAGTCCTGAATCCCCTATACCCTGCATCCATCACCCTGACATGGATGTGAGCGATGTAGTAGCAAGCCTGGGGAGGCTCGCTCACTTGCCTTGTTTCGTACAGGGGGCGGACGTAGGTTCCTAGCGCGTGCAACACTTCTTGCAGCAGGTTGGGGAAGTGCCTCGTCTCGAACATTGATGTGTAATGTTCGACAATAGGACCAAACCCCATGAAGTAGTCCTGCTGGGCGTAGTTGGCTTCCTCATTGACATGTTCCTCTTCTCCTTCATCGTCGTCATCATCCTCGTCATCATCGTCCCAGAGTCGTTGGGGTCATCGCCTCCGGGTGCAGGAGCTTGGACGGCTGGTGCAGGCGGTCCCGATGTCGATGACCTAGCTGCGAAGGCCAGTGATTCTGCCAACGGGGTGGGCGTCGGCAGCTGTTCCTCCGAGCTGTTCTCCAGGATGACTACATTCTCCACTCGGATTTGAGGGAGGTCCACCGGAACTTCCTCGACTACCACTAGGTAAACATGAATTTGTCGGGGCTGAGGGTCGTAGCTGGTGTTGAACCGGGTAGTTTGGAGAGTACGAACCATCTACAAGAGAAATGTCAACTCAGTTGAATTTTTTAAAGAGGTAAGGCTAATAAAATAATTTTATAAGAATGAAATTAGCAAGTTTTGAACAAACTAGGCTTTCCATTTCTAACTATTCTAACGACCTAGGGTCAGCATAGCTTTGATACCACTTCTGTCACACCCGGTTCCAGGGGGTAGAACCGAGCGCATACCATATGTGTGCCAAGATCCATTTCCACACATATGTTGACGTCACAAGTGTAATATATCAAAAGACAATGCAATAAAGGTGTAAAGAGAGTATAATACTTTATTACATCATCTGAATCATTATATCTTTAACAAGTCTCACATCAAAGTAAGGCGGAATTTAAATAACATGGGCAATCTCCCACAGGAAGATGACCGGCGCATCGTTAGACTTAGAATTCATCGTCGTCAAAATCTCCATCAAAGTCTCCAGCATCACCCTCTGATCAAAATATTAGCAAGGGTGAGCTCACTTATGGTCGGGGCTCAGCAAGTGGGGGAAAAATTAATGCAGGTATAACAAGGTGAGGCTAAGGTTGAGTAGTAAGTATTTTAGTTGGTCAACATTTTATTAACAACACCTGTCTTACTAATAAGTGTGAATCCCAAGTATCCCATTTAAACAAAGGAATATGAGTATATCAAAAACACTTAAGTGAAACCACTTAAGCGAACAATTGGCAGATCATCGGATCTCAATGTATTTCCATCTTCAAGTTCAATTATCATGTGAGGAGTCCAGGCTGCTCTTAACCGGGAGCACGACTGATATATTAGTTTTACACTCTGCAGAGGTGGTACAATTTTACCCACAAGCCATGTATCCCATCTAGCCTGGGTTGATCGGACCCTTAAACACTGCCGAGGTGAATGGCTAGGGATCCATTATGAGGCTTTCACAAAATACACTTAATACGAAGCAACCTGCTAAGGTTTCTAAAGTAGATGGTGGTGGCCCCCTGGGTGAGGTACCTTAGCCAAGAATACGTCCCCATGTTAATGTGGGCTGCCAACAGCACCGCTCCCCCTCTTGTCCATATTTTAGGTAAGGTTGCTAGGCACTAAGCATATAAAGCTAATTACCAAAGCCAGAGCCATGATAGCACTCGTGGTTGCACTGTTATCCTGGGTGGTCACTCCATGTTCCAATTAATTTGAAATAATGTTGCGTTAACCATCGGGTTAATATCATAATTTCCAATTTCATTATCGGAACATTAATATCAATTGATGAGTGACATAAAAGTTATTAAGTGGAGCGTTAGCACAAATTTGCAAAGCTTAATAATTTCCCCAGGGTAAACAAGGAATACAATTGGTAAAACTAGGAAATCCTTAATTAGGTAAATCCCATCAAGTTATGATGTATATCAAAAAGTAAACATTATTATATGCATTGATTGGGTACAAATAGAATATGCAGAGGGAGAATCCACTTGCCTTGCTCAAAAGCGTCTTGCGGGTCGTCCTCGAACGTATTCGAATCCTCTACGAATAATTTTTTTATCATGGTTCGACCAACCTCAGATGCTAGCCTACATGTTGTGGTGTCCCAAAGGACAAGGGTTGCACTCAACCCTTCTCAAATTATCCAATGATCAAATTGAGGCCATAAATCTTCCCTATAGTATTCTCCTCGCAAGGATCTCCATAGATCACAGTCTATTGCGGTCGTACACAAGTTTATGGGAGCAACAACTCTAATAGAATGCAAGAGGGAGAAGTAGAATGCAACACAAAGAGCAAGCACGCAACACACAACACCAAAAAGATCTTAGAAGCACACTCTCCCTAGGAAGTCTAATTCTACTCAAAATGGTGCTCAGATCTCTCAAGAATGAATCTATTATGTTGTGAATGTGTATGGGAGTGATCACTTGCTCTTAGGGTGCTTGGGTTCTCGTAGAGGCTGATAGGGGCTATTTATATCCCAAATGGCCAAAAGAGATGTTGATGAATTGCTAGAAATTTGACTTCTACAAGCGCACCAGACTGGTCCACTGCACCACCGGACCAAGTCCTGTAGCTGGTCCTTCCGGATCCTAATTGTCGCCTTCCTAACTTTGGTGGCAGTGGCACCGGACCGTCCAGCACATCAGTTAGCCATTGCACGCTCATTTAAGACTGAAGTAGTCATTGGACTCCGAGGTCTGGTGCATCACCGGACCATGGTCTGATGATTTTTTTATCAAAACCGAGGCTGGGCAGTTCCTATACGGCGAGGTCTGATGCCTCAAACCTAGGGTCCGTTGCACCAATCCGTCGAGGTCTTCTTAGGGCTCCCTGGACACGCGATCCGGTGAGCCACGGAGCAACCCAAATTTTGCAGTTTTAGCAAATCTTCTCCGATTCAATTTGGCTAGTCTTCAAAGCTATTGTATGACTTAGACAAACTTTATTAGAGTATGTCAACCTAGTCTAAGTCATAGGTTCATACCTTTAGCTCATCTTTTCTATATAAGTCATGTAGCTCAAAACAAGTCCAAAATGGCACCTTTACTAGAAACTGAGTTAGGGAGCAAACCAAAGTGCCAAAAACATTCTAAAAGATATATACAACATATTAAAAGGTTCAAACCTCACTATTTTACTCTTTATCAATATGTTGCAATTCCTAGCCTTGTTTGAGCTCATTTGAACTTGGATTCTTCAATTTGCACCTAAGTGAATTTTTGCTCATAGGCTTAGCAAACTGGTTAGTTCAATATGTTGTGTTGGTCATTAATCACCAAGACATTAGAGAAATGGCTTATTTTCCAATTTCTTTTTCAGTGTTCATATTGTTAATTTGGTCTGGTTGATGGTCTTATTGCAATTTACTTTGGGTCTAGGTCATGTTTCTGGTCTCTGATGTGTCCTTTGGCTTCCTCTGGGTTTCCAAATTTCTATAATATAACTCTTTGGAGTGTGCATATTTCTCGAATAGCTGTTATAATTCTTGGAGCGATGTGGTAGATCTCTTGTGAAGTGGCTATATAGATGTTCTACCCGAAGCTTGTTCATGCATAGTGAACTGCACTATGGTCTTTGACGATTGGGAGCTAAGACTTTAGCAACAAGAATTTGTCATAATACTCATGAAGGTTCTCTCACTTGTCAACAATGTCGGGTCTATAGCCTTGAAAGTTGAGCAAGAATTTGTCATGAAGGGTTTGCCATAAGTCGATGGATAGGGGTGCAGTATCGTATACCATGTTAATACTAGGCATTCTATGGCGATGATGGTGGACTTTGCCATTTTGTTGTTGTCCTTGCCATACGAAGACACTATCACTTGGTAGCTTATGATGTATTGTGATGGGTTCGTGCTGTCAATGTATTTTGGCTAGTTTTCCAAGCGATAGCTTTGTTGCCAAGGGGTAGCTTGTAGTCTCACATGCAGGGGACACATCTCGTTTATGAAGTTGAATATTTAGAACGTGTTAGGGTGTTGGGATGACCAGTCAGGTCCTCCACACGTTTCCTATCAAGGGCCCTTGTTAGAGAACTTAGGGAATGACTAGTGTTGGTCGTGTTGCATGTTTGCTATTTCTCCTCCTGAATGAGTCGTTGTAGGACCACTTAGGGCTGACTGTGTTGCTTCTTTGCCACTAGGGCCTCTCTCTGCTTTTTCAATTTTTCATTCCAAATGCAAATGCTCTTTAGCAGGAGCTATTTCTCGTTAATTGGATTAAAATCTCCATCCTCCAAGAGTATATGCAGTTTTCTGTAGGGTAGGAGTAGTGAGACAATAATGGCCCTGTTTGTTTCAGCTTTTTCTAGCTTCTGGCCACCAAAAGTTGTTGTGGACTACCAAACGCTCAGCTTTTCAGCCAACTTCTATAAGAATCAATTTGGCAAAAACCATCCAAAATCAGCATAAACAAATAATCGACCGAGTTGTTATAATAGTAAGAATCCTTCACTGTCTAATTCCTGAATCCTAAACCCTAAAGTGTGTAGACAAACAATCCTCGACATGTATAATTCTGCTAATTGGGCTCCCGAGTAAGTTGTCTTCACAGGTATAAAGTGTGCCAGTTTAGTCAACCTGTCTACTATGACCCATATTGAATCATAGCCATCCTGAGTAGGGGGTAGTCCAACTATGAAATCCATACCGATTTCTTCCCATTTCCATTCCGGTACCTTGAGAGGTTGTAGTAATCCTGCTGGTCTTTGGTGTTCGACTTTAACTCGCTGACACACGTCACATAATGCAACATGAGTAGCAACATCACTTTTCAAACCGTACCACCAATACTTTTCCTTAAGATCCTGATACATCTTTGTACTTCCAGGGTGAATAGAGTAAGCCGAATCATGAGCTTCTCTCAAGATAAGATGGCGCAGGTGTTCGAAATCCTGTACACAGATTCTTTTCTTAAACCATACTGTGCCTTGATCATCTTCCGTGAAATCTGGGGCTTTACCCAAAGTAATTTGTGTCTTAATTTCTTTGATTTTCTCATCAGGCTCTTGTGCTTTACGAATCTCTCCTTCCAAAGTAGACTCAACTTCCATAACCGTTGCTTCTACATTATTGAGCATACCAAGGTTGAGTTGTTCCATTTCCCAGCACAATTCTTGGGACATCAAATGAGTAGTGATGTTGTTCACTTGACCCTTACGGCTCAAAGCATCAGCTACTACATTTGCTTTTCTGGGGTGATATTGTATTTCCAAGTCATAGTCCTTAATCAACTCAAGCCATCTTCTTTGTCTGAGGTTGAGTTCTTTCTGAGTGAATATGTATTTCAAGCTTTTGTGATCTGTGAAGATTTTGCACTTGTTTCCAATCATATAGTTCCTCCAAATCTTCAAAGCATGCACTACGACAGCTAGTTCCAGATCATGCGTAGGATAATTCTTCTCATGCTTCCTCAACTGCCTTGAGGCATAAGCTATCACTTTTCCTTCTTGCATTAGCACACATCCAAGTCCAAGGTGTGATGCATCGCAATACACATCAAATCCCTTGTGGATGTCTGGCATTACCAATATTAGTGCAGTGGTTAACCTTTTCTTGAGTTCAAAACAATTCTGACAAGCTTCATCCCACTTGAACTCTTTACCTTTCTCTAGTAGAGAGGTAAGAGGTTTCACTAACTTGGAAAAACCTTCAATAAATCTTCTGTAGTATCCTGCCAATCCAAGAAAGCTTCTGATCTTGGACGCATCCTTTGGTTGCTTCCAATCTAGTATCTCGCTTATCTTTCCCGGGTCCACTTTAATTCCACCATCGGTAACGATATGCCCTAAGAAAGCAACTTCCTTCAACCAAAAATCACACTTCGAGAACTTCGCATATAGCTGGTTGTCACGGAGCTTTTGTAGGACTAGCCTTAGATGATTTTCATTTGTTTCTTCATTCGGAGAGTATATCAGTATGTCGTCAATGAATACGACCACAAACTGATCCAGATATTCCATGAATACTTTATTCATCAAGTTCATATAGTATGCTGGTGCATTAGTTAGTCCAAACGACATGACCAAAAACTCATATAATCCATATCTCGTCGTGAAGGCTGTCTTGGGTACATCTTCTACTCGAATTTTTAACTGATGATATCTCGATCTCAGATCTATCTTCGAGAATATCTTAGCTCCCTTCATCTGATCAAATAAATCTTCAATCCAAGGTAATGGGTATTTATTCTTGATGGTTACTTCATTCAAACTTCTATAATCAATGCACATTCTCCTCGAACCATCTTTCTTGCTCACAAATAGAACTGGGGCTCCCCAAGGGGATGAACTTGGGTGAATGAAACCTTTTTCTAATAATTCTTCTATTTGTTTCTTCAGTTCAACTAAATCTTTGACGTCCATTCTATAAGGTCTTTTCGAGATAGGTGCAGTTTTGGGTAATATTTCAATAGAAAACTCAATATCACGGTTAGGTGGCATACCTGGTAATTCCTCTGGAAATACGTCTGGGTACTCACACACTACCTTGATATTTTCCAAGAGCTTTTCTTCCAAGTGATTTATCACTGTCTTCCCTTTTGCATTTGTTGACATGTCTGTGCTAACTTGGACTCTTTCGCCTTGCGGACTTGTCAACGTAATTGTTCCGTTGGCACACTGTATCACTCCATCACAACTCTTCAACCAATTGCATCCAAGAATCACATCAATACCATTGGATCCTAGGACCACTAGGTTGACTGAGAAATCTATTCCTTGAATCTTGAGATTAACATGGGGGCATGAGTGTGTGGCCTTCATGTCACCTCCCGGTGAACTAATATGTAATATCTTCTTAAGAGGGTACTTAGGTATGCTATGTTTTTCCACAAATGACTCAGTTATAAACGAATGCGATGCTCCAGAGTCAAATAAAACTGATGTAGGTATGGAGTTAACAAGGAACATACCATACACTACGTCGGCATCCTTAGGCACTGATTCCGCTGTGACGTGATTGACCCTTCCTCTACTCTGGTTCTGCTGAGCTTTGTTCTGAACAGATCCACAAGCGGGGGTGCTCTGGTGATTCCTCTGAGTGTTGCTCCTCTGAGGTGTCTACTGGTTGCGCTTTAGGCAGTTGTTAGCATAGTGGCCCAGCTCACCGCACTTGAAATAGCCATTGGGTTGGACTGGTGCGTTGTTGCTTCTGGGCTGCGCGTTTACGGTGCCACCTTGACGATTCTGTGAATTCCCACCATACCTCTAGTTGGTCTGAGAGCTGCTCCTTTGCTGGTTCTGGCTTTGACTGTTCCTCTGGCCTTGCTGTCCAGAGCGTTGCACTTGATAATTATTTCCACCCTAATTTTCAGAGCGGAACTGCGAACCTTGAGCGTTGTTTGGGCGGGTGTTCCTGCTGGACTGACCTTGAAACTTCCTTTTATGGTCAGATAATTCCCTTCTTTTACTCTCAAGGCCAATTGCCTTGTTCAGCAGTGTCTGGAAATTGGGGAAAGTATGACTCTGAAGTTGATAGCTCAGAGGTCCGATCAATCCTTCCAAGAAACGCTCTTGGCGCTTCTCATCTGTATCCACCTCTTCGGTGCGTAGCGTGAAAGCTGAGTGAAGCGATCACGATACTCACTGACCGTCATATTCCCTTGAGTAAGGGAAAGGAATTCCTTCTTCTTCAACTTCATAATTCCCGAGGGAATATGGTGAGCGTGGAAGTTCGCTTGAAACTCCTGCCAAGTTATAGTATCCGCGTTGGGATGTGCCGCTGTGAAGGCATCCCACCAGTCGGACGTGGAACCCTCAAGTCTTTCCGAGGCGTACAAGACCTTCTCCCGGTCGTTGCACTGGGTGATGTCCAACTTCTTTCCAATGACTTTGAGCCAGTCATCGGCATCTAAAGGATCAACCGCATGAGAGAATGTTGGCGGGTGATGACTCATAAAATCCCGGTGCTTAACTCTGGCCGGGGGTGCGTTCTGCTGCTGCTGGTGCTGGTGCTGTTGAATCAGCTGGATCTGCTGAATCTGTTGAACAGTTGCAGTGAGTCCTTGTAGTAACTGCATTTGAGCGACGATGAACTGCTCCATGTTGGGATTCAGTGAGGGTGGTGGTATCTGTTGACCATGCTGGTTCCTGTTGTTGTTGGGTCCTTGGTGAGCGTTCACCATCTGATTGGTTAAATAGTGAAATCCTTAGAAGAGTGAGAAGAAGAAAAGATTCTAGAGGGGAATATCCTAAGTTTATTTTTTATATGCTCTTATGGCCATCATTCCATAAGACCATTGCACTCAAACAAAAATCCAACTCAAACATGTCAACCAACACCATCACATGGTTATTATTTATTAATAAGATAACTTAAAAGAGTGTTCAATGTCTGACGCGAAGACAAACTTATTACATCATAACTTAAAACACTTAAATTAGCCTGGTGACGGATCCGGGCTCCCCATAGCACAGCCTCTTGCGGGGAGGAGACAACGCCATGGCGAGGACCTAGGCTTCGGGCGGATCCAGTCCTTGAAGTTGGGCTTCTACGGCTGCAATCCTGGCATGGGCATTCTCTAGCTCCAAGTGCACCCTAGAGAGATCCAGGGTGGCACTGTCCAAGTCGGTGTTGAGACCGGCCACTACACAAGCTAGGGTGTTGAGGCAATCCTCACTAGCTTCACCTGGAACGATGCTGATCTGGCTTCCTCCACTCAGACGCAGAGGAAGATGCCTGAACCTCGTGTCCTGCAGCTGCTGTCGGTAGGTGTGGCTGAGCGACCACAGGGTCCGTCTGGCAGCGTCGCTGACCGAGGCAGCGTAGGTGGATAGTGGTGTCAGGTACTCGTGAGCAGACAGAGTCCTGAATCCCCTATACCTTGCATCCATCACCCTGACATGGATGTGAGTGATGTAGTAGCAAGCCCGGGGAGGCTCGCTCACTCGCCTTGTTTCGTACAGGGGGCGGACGTAGGTTCCTAGCGCGTGCAACACTTCTTGCAGCAGGTTGGGGAAGTGCCCCGTCTCGAACATTGATGTGTAATGTTCGACAACAGGACCAAACCCCATGAAGTAGTCCTGCTGGGCGTAGTTGGCTTCCTCGTTGACGTGTTCCTCTTATCCTTCGTCGTCGTCATCATCGTCCCAGAGTCGTTGGGGTCGTTGCCTCCGGGTGCAGGAGCTTGGACGGCTGGTGCAGGCGGTCCCGATGTCGATGACCTAGCTACGAAGGCCAGTGATTCTGCCAACGGGGTGGGCGTCGGCAGCTGTTCCTCCGAGCTGTCCTCCAGGATGACTACATTCTCCACTCGGATGTGAGGTAGGTCCACCGGAACTTCCTCGACTACCACTGGGTAAACAGGAATTTGTCGGGGCTGAGGGGCGTAGCTGGTGTTGAACTGGGTAGTTTGGAGAGTACGAATCATCTACAAGAGAAATGTCAACTCAGTTGAATTTTTTAAAGAGGTAAGGCTGATAAAATAATTTTATAGGAATGAAATTAGCAAGTTTTGAACAAACTAGGCTTTCCATTTCTAACTAGTCTAACGACCTAGGGTTAGCATAGCTTTGATACCACTTCTGTCACACCCGGTTCCAGGGGGTAGAACCGAGCGCATACCATATGTGTGCCAAGATCCATTTCCACACATATGTTGACGTCACAAGTGTAATATATCAAAAGACAATGCAATAAAGGTGTAAAGAGAGTATAATACTTTATTACATCATCTGAATCATTATATCTTTAACAAGTGTCACATCAAAGTCAGGCGGAATTTAAATAACATGGGCAATCTCCCACAGGAAGATGACCGACGCATCGTTAGACTTAGAATTCATCGTCGTCAAAATCTCCATCAAAGTCTCCAGCATCACCCTCTGATCAAAATATTAGCAAGGGTGAGCTCACTTATGGTCGGGGCTCAGCAAGTGGAGGAAAAATTAATGCAGGTATAACAAGGTGAGGCTAAGGTTGAGCAGTAAGTATTTTAGTTGGTCAACATTTTATTAACAACACCTATCTTACTAATAAGTGTGAATCTCAAGTATCCCATTTAAACAAAGGAATATGAGTATATCAAAAACACTTAAGTGAAACCACTTAAGCGAACAATTGGCAGATCATCGGATCTCAATGTATTTCCATCTTCAAGTTCAATTATCATGTGAGGAGTCCAGGCTGCTCTTAACCGGGAGCACGACTGATATATTAGTTTTACACTCTGCAGAGGTGGTACAACTTTACCCACAAGCCATGTATCCCATCTAGCCTGGGTTGATCGGACCCTTAAACACTGCCGAGGTGAATGGCTAGGGATCCATTATGAGGCTTTCACAAAATACACTTAATACGAAGCAACCCGCTAAGGTTTCTAAAGTAGATGGTGGTGGCCCCCTGGGTGAGGTACCTTAGCCAAGAATACGTCCCCATGTTAATGTGGGCTGCCAACACCACCGCTCCCCCTCTTGTCCATTTTTTAGGTAAGGTTGCTAGGCACTAAGCATATAAAGCTAATTACCAAAGCCAGAGCCATGATAGCACTCGTGGTTGCACTGTTATCCTGGGTGGTCACTCCATGTTCCAATTAATTTGAAATAATGTTGCGTTAACCATCGGGTTAATATCATAATTGCCAATTTCATTATCGGAACATTAATATCAATTGATGAGTGACATAAAAGTTATTAAGTGGAGCGGTAGCACAAATTTGCAAAGCTTAATAATTTCCCGAGGGTAAACAAGGAATACAGTTGGTAAAACTAGGAAATCATTAATTAGGTAAATCCCATCAAATTATGTTGTATATCAAAAAGTAAACATCATTATATGCATTGATTGGGTACAAATAGAATATGCAGAGGGAGAATCCACTTGCCTTGCTCAAAAGCGTCTTGCGGGTCGTCCTCGAACGTATTCGAATCCTCTACCACATAGTCAACTTCTAATATCGATTCGCATAACGTACATTCAAAAAAAATCATTCACCAATAAATAAACATGCACCATTACATAAACATACACCATTATATTCACATTAGCACATCACACTTAATACACAAATAAATACGTCTTAGCGCGTAAATGCTTATTAATTCATTTATGACTATTATTGCGAGTCATAAATGGTGAAATTATGAGTCGGTGCTACAAATATAGTTTTAACTACTATTAATCCGTATTAACATTATTAATAAAAATAAATGGTAGTTATTGTCTTTAATACTAATAAATAGACTAGTAAGTTTTATTCTTTTTATTTCTAACTTGAATTATTGAGTATGGCTAAAAATGAATCTATTATATTAATATTCTAAAAAAATCCATATAAATTACTAATTGGACTTTTATAACATAAGCAGGGTTATTTTGACATAAACAAGTATTTTACTAACTCCAAGAATTTAAGTGCTATACTCGTGAACATGTTTATTTTGGCCAGTAAAAATCTATTTTCCATACTACTAGTGGTATTTTCTCATTTCTTTCTAAAAGAAAAATATTAATAATATAATCAGATATAAATCATCTAAAATCCTATAATGTTTATATGACATGAATTCTATACTATTTTCTAAATCTATTAAAATGAACCTATGACTATAATTCTCCAAATAGTTTCTAAAATTCATTGTGACCAAATTTTAACTACAAAATTTCCTATCTAGTGTTTTTATCACCAACGTGTGACTACTAAATTTTCGTCATATTTCTCTCTAATCAAAAATCATCGCATCGAGTAACATGAACAATCACGGTGCACTAATAATCACATATATCTACCAAAAATTCCATAGCGCACATACACATGTATTTCGGATCACACATGTTCATATTACAACAAAATAAACATACAATTCATGAATTGAATCAAAAGAATTTCAAAAATACACAAATTAATTTAGGGTTGTCTTCCACCTTGGGTTCTCGCTTGCGCAGGGAAATGGAGATGGCTCGGCAAGGAGGTCGGTCGAGCAAGAGAAGCGGGCAGGGGTCCTCGACATCGGGCAGGCTCCGGCGGGGCGAGCTCCGGTGAACTCCGGCAACAACGGCTAGTGAGAGAGTGCGAGGAAATGAGAGTGAGCTCGGGTAGGGGAGGAAGAGAGAGAGAGAGAGCGTCAGATTTATAGGGGAGAGGGAGGGGAATGGAGGGTTGGCCAGGGGGAGAGGAGAACGGTCGGCGGCTCCATTACGCGGTTTAATGGCAGC
Source organism: Zea mays (assembly GCF_902167145.1). Taxonomy (NCBI): domain Eukaryota; kingdom Viridiplantae; phylum Streptophyta; class Magnoliopsida; order Poales; family Poaceae; genus Zea; species Zea mays. The sequence goes on from NC_050096.1 coordinate 117,783,605, forward strand.
GGTTTCTTCTCATGGCTTCAATGGAGAGGAATGGGGAGAGGAGAGGATTTCGGATGCATGAAGTCCATTAATGGGGAAACGAAATGGCACGGCGGCTCGGTGGCTTGGTCGGGCGCGGGCGGTGTCCTGGCGCAGGGCCGGGTCAGCCTCGGTTGGTGTGCCTGGCGTCGCGGCTTGGGGCCAGTCGGGGCAGGAACACGCGTGGGGCTCCCGGCGGCGTGTCGGCGTCGCGCCTGACACGGGCTCACGCGGCTCGGCCGGGCGTCGGGCTTCTGGCGCGGGGCGAGGACCTCGACGCGTTGGGGAAGGGTCGGTCGCGTGGGCTGGGCGGCTCGGCCGCGGAGTGTGCTCGGGGAAGGCTCCTGGCGCGGCGCTCGGACAGAGAGAGAGACAGAGGAGAGAGAATAAGGGGAGAGGGAGCAGGGAGTAGAGAGCGGCGGCGGCAGGGAGAGCCAGCAGGGGGCGCGACTAGGGTTTGAGTGGCTAGGCCCCTAGTGGGCCTAAGGTTGGGAGTTTTCTTTTTTTATTTGAAATGTAATTTTTAAAGAGCTCAAAAATTCATAAAAAATCACCAAAATTATTTGTAAATAAAATATTTATTTTTAGACTAACAATTATTATATTATTTAATTATTATCTTAATTACTAGGATTTTCTTTTAAGAAGAATTGTTATAAAACATTCGATCATCAATCATGCGCATACACAGAAAAATGATTCAAAGCGCAAATAAATAATTAAACACTAAAAAAATTATTACCATATTTAACATAATAACCAAAATTATTATTTGTAGTTGATGGCTTTTATGGTGTTACAGATGCCACGTGCCACCATCGGTTCCCTCCAGAACCACCGCCTCTCAGTTTTGAAGCCAAAACTCAGCAAAATCCACCATCCGTAGCATTGGGTGGTTTTGAAGCCCAAACCACCAAAGCCATCGTGAGTCTCGCACCGCGTGCGCGTCCTCTATGACCAGACACATGTCCTGCGAGTCCTCGACCACACTGGTAACACGGTCCACTCCACCATGTCCTCGCACGAGTGGGTCTCCCAAGTGTTAGCCACCATGTCTGGTCACCTGGCTACTCTGGTCCATCAGTCATGACCCAGCACTCGCCCTTGACCACTCCCAGTCTATCAGCACGAGCCCGCATGACCTTCACCATAGTCGTCGACCACCATCCCTGTGCTCCACACCTTCACACCACAAGTCGATCGACATGGTTGCACAAGCATAATCTCACACTTTGGTTAGTCCACTTACTACCCCAGAGTTCTACCCGTTGAGAAACACTCATCATCAACTCGAACCACAAGGGACAAGTTAACCTTGTGTTCACAATCTTCCCCTTGATGAGTGCATTGTTAACACCACCATATGAGCATAATTAAGCAGAAAGATGAAGAAGAGAAACTCACTCAAATGACCAAAAGCCAAACAAGTCATTTAGAGTAAGCAAAGCTTGGTCCCCAAAGAAATGGGCAACAACTCAACACGACCAAGCAAGAAAAGGCTAGCCCCCAATAAGAGGCAAAAGCAGGGCTCAACACCACTAGCCAGAAGCCAAAAACTCATCGAAGCACAAAAAAACTTCATTGGAGCATAAAACCAATTTAGATCACAAAATCAACACAAAAGCTGAAATCAAAGTTGGTCCCTCTAGAAAGAGACAAATGGCTCAAGACAACCAGCAAAAGCTCGAAAATGCTCAAATCTCCTCCCCTGTCACAATACTCCCAAAAAATAATCGGAATTCACACATCTCTCCCCCCTTGGATGAGAGGAAGCCCAAAAGTCAAATTTCTCCCCCTTGATAGAGTAACTGGAAATCTCAAAATCTCTCCCCCTTATTGACAAATGAACTCATCAAGCACAAACAAGGGTAGAAAGAAAAACTCCCCCTCGACAAGAGAACTTCCCCCTGAGAAAATGTAGAAATGCAAAAGCGAGTAGAAAATGGCGAAGGTGCGGGAGCTTCAAGATTATACCAGTTAGAGTATAAAAATGCTCTAAGTGGTGTTGTGCTATGTGTGCATCAATAAATGCACATGCTAGCAACCACTCAAACTGATCATATGCACAAGATATGTGAAGTGTAAGCATTTTGATTCAATTTTAAGTAATTCAAAAAAGAAGTTCACCACTAAAGACAACACTAGGCATGGAGTATGCAGGAAATCAACTAAGTGTGAGTCAAAGTAAACCAGGTGAAATACCCCAAACAACAGTCACTCATCATGCTAGAAACATATTTAAAATTGGTACCATTTGAAATTTTCAAGATTTTTTGGATTTTGTAGCAGATTCCAAATTTCATTGAAGAGCATGTGAGTGCGAGATGTTGTAAGCATTGTCTTTGTCTAACCTTTCAACCGGGTGTAGCCTATGGAGAAAAGCAATCATAAGCTAAACACACCAGTTTCGATCATCCGCTATCCTACTCAAGTTCATCCATAGGTGCAAATGGAAGTAATCTCGATACAAAGAGGTGGGGACAAATGCAAACCCATCTCGATCTTTCTGATTGTCACTTATCTTGATTTTGAATTTTAGCACAAAATGACTTAATCAAGACAAGTGAATGATTCAAAGCATGAGACATAGCCACCTAGCATACTAGAGGCAACACAAAGGATTTCAAACACCTCCTACACATTCTAGGCGCCATTCTCAAATGGTAAACATGTTTTGGATTCAGAAAGTAATAGTCAAGTTCACAATTATGAAAACAAGCTTAGCTCTACAAAATTTTATCTATATGGGCAAAAAGAGTCTAAGCATGCCATAGCATCATCATGTACACAAAGAACATACTACTAGGAGCATAATCACAATCTAGCAGTTATACAAAGCTCAAAGTGCTACATGAGATGCAGATATAATAAATCAAAAGAGAAAGACTAAAATTTATATGAAAAGGTAGAAGAAAGATATAAAAACCAAAAATGGGAGCCCTCGATCAAAAAGTGAATCAAACACCCAATTCTCCTCTCAAATGTGCAAAAGTTGACCGATCAAGGGGTTTGGTGAAAATGTCAGCTAGTTGTCGCTGGGTATCAACGTGGCGCAAATCGATGTCGCCTTTCTTAGAATGGTCAAAAATAAAGTGAAAATGAACATCAATGTGCTTGGTCCTCAAATGTAGCATAGAATTCTTGGCAACACTTATGGCACTCATGTTATCGCAAAGCAAAGGCACATGATGAAAATCCAAGACAAAATCCCGTAAAGTTGACATCATCCATAACAACTGCGAGCAACAGCTAGCAGCACCTACATACTTAGCCACTGTGGTAGACTGAGCCACACTAGTCTTCTTGCATGAAGACCGAAAACTAACGAAGTCCACAAAAACTGACAAGTCCCAGAAGTAGACTTGCGTTCCAAACGACAACCCGCAAAATCAGCATCAGAGTAACCGCACAAAGACAGAACAGACAAAGAGATGTACCACAAACCAAACTAGGAGTGAAACACAGGTACCTCATAATTCTCTTTATAGCCTATCTATGAGATGTGCGTGGGGAAGCCTAGAAACGAGCGCACAGACACATTGTGAAGTGTATGTCCGACCTCATCACAGTCAAGTACAGGAGAGAGCCAATCATGCTCCTGTACTCCTTCTGGTCGATGGGCTCGCCATCCTCATCGGCATCAAGCACCATCGTATTGGACATGGGCGTCGAAAGAGGCTTGGCCTCGCCCATGTCAAACTTCTTCAAGACGTGCTTTATATACTTGCCTTGATGTACAAAGGTCTCGTCTTAGGTCTGCTTGATTTGCAGCCCAAGAAAAAAGTTCAGCTCACCCATCATGCTCAACTCAAACTCCTTGCTCATAAGATCTGAAAATCTAGACACAAGAGCATGAGAGGAACTACCAAAGATGATATCATCCACATAAATCTAAACTAAAAGGGTGTCACTGCCAAGCTTGAGGAGAAAAATAGTTTTGTCCACAAAGCCCATTTTAAAACCCTTTGCAAGTAGAAAAGTTTTCAAACACTCATACCAGGCTCTAGGGGCTTGTTTCAAACCATACAAAGCTTTTTGTGATGAAGATAGAATTTTTTGGATGAAGCTCATCTCACTCGGTATTCTATCCACCAACATATTTTGGATGAAGCTCATCTCACTCGGTATTCTATCCACCCTACAAGTACTAAGATGTACCAAGACCTGAAACAACATTATTGATGGACTAAAATGAAGATAGAAATTGCTCGCTATGTAGCAAAGTGTGATACTTGCCAGTGGGTAAAAGCTGTGCACATGAAAACAGTTGGTCCCCTACAGTCATAGCTCATCCCAACTTGGAAGTGGGACAAAATTAGTATGGATTTTATTGTTGGACTACCGAAAATATCTAAGGGATATGATTCTATTTGAGTTATAGTGGATCGGCTTACAAAGATAGCTCATTTTCATTCAGTCAAAACTTATTACCCAGTTCTTACCTATGCTCAACTTATTACCCAGTTCTTACCTATGCTCAACTATACGTCTGCATGGGGTACCAAGAACGATAGTATCGGATCGAGTACCGCAATTTGTATCCAAATTTTGGGAAGAGCTACACAAGTTTTTGGGTACTAAGTTGCCCCATAGTTCGGTCTATCATCCCAGACGAGTAGACAAACAGAGAAGGTTAATCAAATACTAGAAGATATGTTGAGAGCTTGTGTTTTGGAATTTACACATAAGTGGGATGACAGTTTATTGCTTGTGGAATTTTCCTACAATAACAGTTATCAAGAGAGTATCAAAATGGTGCCATTCGAAGCTCTATATCGTCGACGATGTAGAACACCTTTAAACTGGTCAGAACCGGGAGAGCGATGGTTCTTCAGACCTCATTTGGTCAAGGAAACAGAAGAAAAGGTTCAATGTATTTGACACAATTTGAGAGAAGCTCAAGCACGACAAAAGAATTATGCTAACAAATGACACTGACCATTGATCTTTCAAGTCGGAGATCACATATACTTGAAAGTATCACCAATGAAGGGGTTAGCCGTTTTGGAGTTAAAGGAAAGTTAGCACCCCGATACATTGGTCTGTTCCCTATTCTCGAACGATGTGGACATCTTGCGTACAGACTTCAGTTACCAGAATCTTTATTTGCAGTACACAATGCGTTCCACATATCACAACTAAAGAAGTGCCTCCGAGTACCCGATCAAACCATGGATGTATCAGAAGTTAACTTGGAACTAGACCTAACTTATTCAAAATATCACGTACGAGTTTTGGACCAAATGGATCGAGTCACTCGAAAAAGGACACTTCAAATTTTATAAAGTACAATGGAACCAACATATAGAAGAAGAGGGCACTTAGGAATCTAAAGATTATTTAACGAAGCATTTTCCTGAGTTTTTAGTTTCCTGTAAACCCTAAGTTTTGTACACTTTATTGTAAAGTCAGGTGAGACACACACGCCCACCCCTGCCTTGTAGGAGAAAATGGGAAATAAAGTTGTGACGTATTTCCTTTTCCATTACTTACCCAGTAGCTTTAAAACCTTGGGACGAGATTCTTTTATGCGAGAGAGGATGTAACACCTCTGGTGTTACGAGAACTAAAACTTTAGCATGGGATCATATGCACTGACATTACATTGCTTGTGATACACCTAGAATGCATCCACTAAGTTAAAATCTTAAAAAGAATATGTGATGTGGCACTTGTTTGAGCATAGAGCATACTTACTAAGGATTATTCCTAGAAGGGTAAAAACTAGGGAGGTTAAGCACTTAAAGTACTCTGGAAAACCAAAACCCTAGTTTGGAGTCCAAAAACCCTAAATAATGCCTTATAGGGGATTTCAAATTCTAATCACTTTTTGCAAAAAAGTGTATATACCAAAGTAGTAGAGTTTTGAGAGCTAGCGTTTTTCCTATTTGGGAATTTCCATGTGTTGTGGGGTAAATTGGAGTAAAGTGCAAAAGTTCACATGTGCTCAAGAGTTGAAGTCCTACAAAATAGTGATATTGAGCCAATTTTGGACGCTTGTAGTTTTAAATCCATGAGGGTTTTCCTATAAGTCACTATAACAAAGTTGCAGGACTACTATTATAGTACAAATTTTAGTAAGGGACCTGGCCCTAAAACTATATGGAACATAGTGTAAAACATCCCCAAAGTAGGACTGTCAGACTAGAACAGTTCTGAAACTGAGAATTCAGTGACATTTAGTCAACTTTGGAGCCAATTTGTGACTGATCTAGTGAAGTTAAGACCGGGGTCACTGTGACATAGTTGAATACTATATATAGGTGTGCAACTTTGTCATAGTGAAGGTGGGTATGTTGTTGTTTGGAAAAGGGAATAAAAATGCCTCAAAGTTGCACTATCAGTCAGCTGGAATTGGTATTCAACATGAACAGTAACTGAACAAGATTCTAGGTTCAGTGCACCCGCCGCCGGTGTCCTTGCACTGTGATCCGTGCCCGGCGCGGTGATTCATGCATAGGTAAGGACGAGTAACACACAATGAAGGAAAAGATCGTCGCTGGGGGTTGCATTTGGGTTTGGCACTGGCATGGCCATCGCATCATTGGCCGGTGTCGTGGCCGAGATACCGTCGTCGTGATCCACGGTACCTGTGGTTGTGCCACATGATGGGTCGTTTTACCACGTCGTCGTGACCATGGCAAGCCATGGTTTACCGCCCCTGATCCAGTATACCATCACGCACCACAGTGATCGTGTCCCGGTGAAATATCCCGTCACCGGCGTCCACACTCTCGTCCAAAATTCGCGAGTAACCAGGCTGACCCCTTTAAATTGGATGTTCCCTTGGCTTCGCCTCCTTGTTACGTGTTCAGCCCACCGCTCACTACTCTAATTCGTCCACCAGAGCGTGAGTTCACTGGAATTCCCTGGAAACAGTCAACGTCACCGCCGAGTTGAGCTTCGCCATGGTCAGCCTTTCTTGAGTTGGTTCATATGCCCCTCTGGTCCCCATTTTAGAACACCTCTGGCCTCTAGACGCTCATAGTCTCGACCATTTGAACGCTACTGCAGCACAACTCTAGGAACGTCGTGTCGCCGCCTGGGAACACCGTCGTGGACACCCTTCACATCGACCGGCACTGCTGCGCTTTCTTCGCTCAAAAATCGCGCAAGCACCTTAATCTTGGTGAGACATTGATGCTCTCCCCGCTCTTCAATTGAGTGCTACCATACTGTGTGCGCATGTGCGGACTCACCGGAGCTCTGACTCCGCCGTCGTCGTGGGAAGGCATGACTTAGGGGCTGACCTGCCAAAGTAACCTAGGGCATATGCTCCGGTAGTCTCTGGGGTGTTGTACGGGTACTCGCTACCGTCGAGGAGGGTCGTCGACAGCGAGTTCTGGTGGTTCCGCCAGGTGTTCGACCGGGGTCGAGCGCGGGGGCATGGTTTTGCGAAGAGGAAGAATAAAAGGGGGTCGAGCGTAAGGACAGAGAGATAGTGGAATAGTGACTAGGGTCTAGATTAGTTGTTTGAAACGCCAGGGGGTTCTGTGCAAGATCACCATTGTGGGCGCGCACGCTCTTCTACCGTCCGTGGGCCGTCTCGAGCTGGATTCAGCCTAATCCTGTTCACGAGTTTCCTTTTTCTTTTTTACTGATAGCTTGTGAAATCCACTAAAACAGTAGAAAATGGTAAAACCATGGGACCAATTTTACTAGACTCATAAAATTAGATTTTTATGCAAAGCCTATTAGAATTTTAGAAATATATTAGGAGTTTCAAAAATCATGAAAACTTTTGGGTAGACTTGATATGTTTGTTCTAGCCCTTGGGTGAAATTTGAACTTGTTTGGCCACTGTTTAACCAGGAAACCAGATATAGTCCAAAGAAATAACCCCTTTTAATACAAAACGAAACTAGAAATTAATTTTATAAGTGAAATTAAGAATAGTAAACTTGCTATAACTTGTTAACCTAAGAAGATTAGTTGAGTTAATCTTAGAAGATTATCTAGCTAGGAAGCTCTGATGGCTAATAAACTCTGTGCAGGAAAGTTGTATTCAAGAGAGTGTTTTCTAATTCTTGTTTATAGACATGCATGTTCATGGCATAACATAAGCATCCATATATGTATTATTGCGTATAGAACATGAAGAAGATTCTATAGTAGAAGAAGTTGTCCCTCCGACTGAGAACCCTCTTGTGGAGAATAATTTCTATTTTGACATCTGTTGTGAAGAAGCAGCTACTCCTACAACACAAGTCAAGCCCCGGTGCATTTTCCATTCCCTTGTATTTAAAGTTTTATCACCTTAGAATGATGCATTAGGTGATAGGAGTTGTGTGATAAACTACTGATGCATTTCCTTCCTTGAGAAATCGAGTACCATTCTGTGTTACCTGATTTACTCAAACAAGTTTTAATGATGCTTAGCTTTTCTTAGAAAACAAAATGTTTTGTTTTAAAAGGGTGATGCTTCACACTGGAATGGGAATATTTACAAAGAAAACTCATGATGGTGAATCCATCTTTAACACCCTGAATTTGGGGGTATAAAATTTCTTCTCTAATATCTACCAAATTCAGGTGTTACCTCTTTTCTCCTCTCTATAGATTTCTTTCTCTTCATTTTAATAGAGTTTTATTTATTTATTTGGATATGTATTAATACTTTAGTATATTAAACCCTAGAGGAGACATGAAATGTTGCATCATGCTGAGCTTAAAGCTTGTTTTTGGTTTATGTCCATGTTTGAAATATTCAAGTTTGAATTTTTCCTTTGGTTGGATTTGAATTCAATAGAAGAAACAAAAATAAAAGGAATTAGAAATTCAGATTTAAAAAGAAAAGCCAAAGTAGCCGAAACCCCCTGTCCCTCGGCCTTTCGGCCCAGTCAGCCCAGCTCGCCAGCGCCCCCACGCGCGCCCTCACTCTCTCTGCGCGGTGGGCCCCGCCTGTCGCCGTTGTTTCCCTCGCCTGCACGCGCCCCCTCCCACTGACCCGTGGACCCTGCCTGTCAGCCCTGTCCTCCCCAACTGACCACGCGCACGACTCACGCGCATGCCGTGGACTTCGCGCCCACGACACACGCCGAGGTTGCGACCGCCCCACCCCCGACCATTTCTAGCAGGTCGCACCCCCACTCACTATCCCCCTTCCTCATTTGCGCATCCACAGAGCTCCCACCCTCACCTCGCACCGCGCGCACGCCAGAGAAGCACCACTGCCCTCCTTTGTGGTTGCTCGTCCATTCTACCATCGTCGTTGAGGCCTAGCCATGTCCATTGCCTCGGTGAGTTTCGCCTCGACCTCTGTGACCTGGGACACCCTTCAATTCACCCCTTCCCCTCTGTTTCTCTCTATTTACGCTCACCAGACCTCCCTCCTCGCAGCAGCAGCGCTACAGTCATCGACTCGAGCCCTCGCCATGCCTCTGCCTCCGTTCAAGGGTCTCGGAGTCTTCCCTCGAAGTAACCAACCTCTCCCGCTCGTTTATTTCCCCTCCCCTGCCCTCTGTTGTGCACAATTTCTCATCAAAGTGAGACAGCGACGACGCCGAGCCATCTCGCCGCAGATCGCCACCCTCCGGAGCTTCTGCATAGGTGTCGTGCCTACCTCCATGTTTGTCACACTCCCCCCGACCTCCCTGGGGCCCTCAGCAAGCCCGCGTCATCGTCTCCGGCCGTCCTCCACCGTGCGCACGAGCAGCGCCGCCGCTTGCGGCCAGAGAGACTGGCCCGAGGTGGCTGTCAAATCCCAGGCGTTCGTCTCGGATCGGATGGCCCTGATTTAAATAGATCAAACCAATCTCGACCACCTGATCGAAATCCAACCGCCTAGATTTTTCCCTTACACGGGCCCCTACCGCTGGGCCTAGCTAGTTAGTTCCGCTGGCCCTAGGTCGCTAACCGCCCTGGCCCGCCTATCAGTGTGCGTGCGCCCACGCTTGCCCATGGGATCTGTTCTCAGCCGTCAATCTGAGATTGCATAGCCGAAAATGCCCGATACCCCTTTGCCTAGTCTTTTTGTTAAAGAGCCCCTCGGTTTCCCGAGAATCAACCCGCTGTCCTGGATTCTTGCACCTGAGTCCTTGGTTTCTTTAGGGAGAACCCAGACTTTATTTTAATCAGAGAAATGGGTATAAATTAGGGTTTTTGAATTCTAAAACTTCCAAAATTCATAACTTTTGCATATGAACTCCAAATTGGGTGGTTCAAATTGCAAAATGTTCCTTAGGATATTTTCTATCTGTTTAAATTATGTTCAACTACTGTTTCCATGTCTCAATTTTATAGTTGGTCTCTAGGTTAGTGTAAGGTTATAGGATATTTATTAAAAATAAAATAAAGATAACCCTAATGAATGTTCAAATGCCTAATTTTGTAGACCTAATCTCATTTAATGTATGATCCCATCCATGGAATAACTTTGTTTAAGTAAGTAATTTACTAGGATACACCTAGTTAGAGAACAATAGACCACTTCGCATAGTGATCTACCCCAAACCTATAATACACCTCCGTGTCTTTACCTTTCTATTAAACCTGTGTTTGCTCGGTTGCATATGTTTAGTGTACTGTTCTTTTGTCATTTTCTAAGTGTGTTGAATGAATGATTGCTTTGCGTAGACAACGAGCAGTCTGTGGTTCCCGACTATGTTGCAGGAGACTTCCCTGAGCAGCAACCTGGTGAAGGCAAGTGTCATTTGACCCATTATGTCCTACTTAATTTATAATTCATCGTCCCGCATACTATGATCAACCTAAGGATTGACTAGTGTTCTGTTTTTCCTGTCCTTGGTTATCCTTTGGGAATTGGTTACTATGATTAGTATCATGCTATTGCTTTACTTTAATCATTGAACATGATGTGAATATTTATGATACGATGATGTTATTCTAGATATGATAATGAACTTGTGCTACTTTAGGGGACTCGGGCTGTTTCCCGAGTACCTCTCCATAAGGACCGGTTCTTTGGATGACCACCCGGGAAAACAATACAACCATGAGGGTGGTATGGGACACCCTTAGCTGATTAATTAGAGAAACTTGAGGTGTAGTCGGCTTCGTCGTCGTGCCGTCAATGGGGTCCGGGCATAGTACTTGCTCTGCCGAGGCTGGGTGCCAAGGTTCTTTCGTGTTGCTTTTGTTAGTCACCCTTCTTGTGGGGAGAGGTACTATGTTTATCAAACTGGAGAAACCTAACGGGCGGCTATAACCTCTAGGGAATCTTTGTAAATGCTACGTAGTGAATCCCTGGCCATTCACCTCGGTAGTGAAGATCGGGTCTTGCAAACCTAGGCTGGGAAAGGATCACGTCTCGTGGGTAAAATGTACAACCTATATAGAGGGTTAGAAACTGGTATATCAGTCATGCTCATGGTTATGAGCAGCCTTGGGAGCTCCTTTGATTAGAGTTACTCTGGATACCTTTATGATGATGCTTAATGATGATGATTACATTTATGGTATTTGGTATTTTTCTCTTGGAGGGAGTACTATCTGGGTTAATAACTTGGGATTATTACTAAAACTTGGCTCTCTACTAGTAATAAATACCTGAGCATCTAAAAAAACTGCTTTAAACTTAACCCCACATACAACTAGTCCACTTTAGCCAAACGAGACATTTCCTGAGTACGTTGATGTGTACTCACCCTTGCTTAAAAACAACAAACCCCAGGTTGTCCCCATTGCAACCAGTGCTCAGGAGAAGATGAAGGCAACATGTAGGACTTTTAGGAGTTTTAGGACTTCGACGAGTTCTAGATTAGATTAGTGGCAAACCCCTAGTCAGCTGCCTGTGAAGGCCTTATCGTACTGCATTTCGTTCAACACTTTGATTATGACTTAAGTTAATGACTTTGTGGATATTTCAGACATCATGATGTAATAAAGTACTATTTGTATATGAAGACATATGTCGTGTGGTTGGAGATCCCCAGCTGGGTTTCAATCGATTCAGATCGCTGTTACTTCACGGATATGAAGACTTGGTCACTGACCTACACCGTAGTGACAAATAAACCCAGGGTTTGATAAAAGATGGCTTGACTCTGAAGGAAACGGTGACGCTTAAGAGGGGGGGGGGTGAATTAGGACTTCTAAAAACTTCTTTCTAAACTAGGCCATAATTAAATCCCTAGAACAAAACCTATGCAAATAAACAATCTATAATGTGCAAACTAGGTTTTGTCCAAGTGTTGCTATCTCTATCGCAAAACCTAAGTTGCAATCCTAAGTATTCTAACTAGAAAGGAGAGATTGAAACTTAAGTACTTAATGTAAATGTGGAAGGTAAAGAGTAAGGGTAGAGATGCAAACAATCACAACCGGTTTTGTGGGCAAAACTGAATGCATAGCATATGTGTGCTAGGATCCATTTTCCACACATATGTTGACGTAACAAGTGTAATATATCAAAAGACAATGCAATAAAGGCATAAAGAGACTAGAGTGACTTTATTTCATTATCCAGACATAGGTGTCTTAAATAGTATCATCATCAAAGTACAGCGGAATAAACATGGACACTCTTCCACAGGAAGGTGACTGGCACATCGTTAGATTTAGTACTCGTCGACATCATCTGCAAATTCTTCTTCATCACCCTCTGATCAAAATATTAGCATGGGTTGAGCTCACTTATGGTCGGGGCTCAGCAAGTGGGAGGAGAAATGCATGTTTAACAAGGTAGGCTATGGATAAGTGGTAAGCATTTTAGTTGGTTAATATTTTATTAACAACTCCTAACTTACTAATTGTAAGTGTATCCCAAAATTCCCAATTAAACATAACTACATGATTATATTTCAAAGACACTTAAGTGAAACCAATTAAGCAAACCATTTATGAATCATCGGATCATGATTTATTTTCCATCTTTAAGTTGAATTATCATGTGAGGGTCTAGGTTGCTCTTAACAGTGAGCACGACTGACATATCAGTTTTACACTCTGCAGAGGTGGTACAACTTTACCCACAAGCCATGTATCCCATCTAGTATGGGCGGACCTGTAAACACTACCGAGGTGAATGGCTAGGGATCCATTATGAGGCTTTCACAAAATATCCTTAGTACAAAGCCACCTGCTAAGGTTTCCACGTCAGTATTGATGGCCCTCTGGGCGAGGTAACATAGCCAAGACTACCACCCCATGTTAACATGAGCTGCCATCAAACCACTGCCGCTCTCTCTTGCCCATCTTTTAGGTAGGGTTGCTAAGCACTAAGTCTATAAAGCTAATTACCAAAGCAATGCCATTATAGCACTCGTGGTTGCACTGTTATCCTAGGTGGTCACTACATGTTCCATTTAGTATGAAATGATCTTGTTTAACCATCGGGTTAACATCATAAAACAAATTTTCATTTCTGGAACAACAATATCATTTAAAGAGTGACATCATAATATAAAGTTTGCAGTAGCACAAATTGCTAAGCATAGTATTTATCTTAGGGTAATCAAGGAATAGGGTTGGTATTTCTAGGAAATCATATTTAGGCAAATCCCATCAAATTATGCAAATATCCGAAAAGTAAACATTATTATATGCATTACTTGGGTACAAATAGAAATCCAGAGGGAGAATCCACTTGCCTTGCTCGAACGTGTCATGCGGGTCGTCTTCGAACGTGTTTGGTTCATCTACCACACAGTCAGCTTCTAATATCGATTCACATATCGTACATACCAAAGAAAACATATACCAAATAAATAAACATACACCATTACATGGGTAACATTCACCATTACATGAACAATCATATACCACACAAACTATACTTATAAATAGTGGCTAAATCATAATTATTTTATTAATCCACTAAAATCTCCACATTGAATTGTCACTGATGAAAGTTATATGGACATGCGACTACAAAAGTATTTTACCTAACATAGCTTAGATGAAATTACTTAACCAATTCTACATAAATAAATTACTAATTAATTATTTTCTTTATGACTAATGATATTGTTTTAGTTTTATCCTTTCTATCGAAATGGAAATTATACGTATCGTTACAATGTTATTTATAAATCACATAACATTAATATTCTAAGAACTAATGTAAACTACTAATTTTGGACTTTAGTAACATAATCATGGCTATATTATTTTGATATAAATAGATATTCTACTAATTCTTAGTGAATAAGTGATATGAGTATGAACACATGTATCATGACTAGCAAAAGTCTCAATTTTAACCTGACCAAGAAGATGTGGCCTAGTACCTCTTTCAAGTACTTATATCAGTAAACTACACTTAAACAACTACTAACATAATATTATTTTATGCGCTAAAATGAGAAGTTAATCGCAAACGTTTCTATTACTAGATTACAAAGTTAATAAATCGTGACATACTTTATTTATTTTCGCAATATAAAAATGCCCATATCCAAAATATTGTTGCAGGGGCTGGTTCACAATTAAACGTATACATCAGGGAGTAGCAAGAAATAAACAGGGACCTTTTTAATGGTTTCTGAACTAGAAAATATATGAACAAAATCTACACAAGTCCAGGGACTAAAATGCAAAACATTCATCTTCTACCTCTGGCTGGTCTTTGTGCGTAGGGAGCTCGGCGAGGGGGAGCGGGGCGGCCGAGAAAGGGGCAGGGGCAATGGTGGTCGCCAGGGAGGGACAGTGGCGTGGACGGTCTGGCTAAACGGCGCGACCAGGAAGCAGGGGCACGACGTGACTCGGATGGGGGCGGACGGTCCGAACGGCAGCGCCGACGAAATTTTGGCGAGCAGCGCGTGTGCACGGAAGAGAGAAGGGACGGCAGTTTTGGGCGAGCTCGATAAGGGAAGAGTAGGGGCTCGGCTGTCCAATTTATAGAGGGAGAGGGGGAAGGGAAGGGGCGCTAGGGAGAGGGATGACTTGCCGGCTATCAAAGCCATTGAGGGTGCCGGTTCCATTAGAGGGGGAGTGAATGGGGGAGGGAGAGGAAGAGCCGTCTGTTTCTGGCTTAGAGGGAGGTGAGAGGGCCCGGGCCGGGCGATGGTTCGGCCGGGGTCGGGTGCACGACCGGAGTTGGCTCTACCGAGCTGGGGTAGTGTGCGACGGCGGCGCGAGAAGGAAGAAGGGACCGGGGTGGGCCCCGCGTGTAAGTGAGAGAAAGGGTGAGGGGCCGGTTGGGCTGGTTCAGCTGTCCTAATGGGTTGGTTCAACCGGTCCGACTAGGGTTTGGCCATTTTTTTCTTTTATCCCTATTTCCCAAAAATATAAATAAATATGTTTTTAAATGTTTCTAAAAATTTGTAATAATTATACCCAAAAATATTACCATTAAAGAATTTATTTTTGAACCAAAGTTCTCATATTAATTAATTGGGTTTTCAATATAAAAGAAATTCCACAAAACAACCCTTAATCAAATATGAGCAAACAAAAATTATTCTAAAGGTAAATAAGATCAAACACTTGAAAGAAAAATTCTTACTATAATTACCACTAATAATCTAAATGCATTATTTTAGTTGATGGTTTTAAGGTGTTACAAACCTAATGTTGGGGCGTTCTCCTTCCGAAGGTCCTCAAAAATAAAATTAACCATTTGTTTTCAGCATAAGCTATTACAGGAAGCTTCGTCTTTGGGATACAAGCCTCCTCCTTATAATGAAGGCACACAAGATGAAGACAGATCCAAAGAAGATAAGAGTAAATGCCGAAGCTATCACTAGATGGACAGCTTCGGCTCGCAATGAAGATAAGGAATAATGATAATGATGACCGAAAGAGGAAAAGACTGCTTAGTCCTTAATAACTTGTATTACGATCATGTGTAAATGTTGAGGACATAAATGTACTTTTGCGTGGGCTGCGTCTCATGCCTTTAAATAGATGAATAGTAACACCATACTGTTCACGCTGGATGGTATTCACTTTCTCGCATCCACACCTTCGAGCAAGCCGAAGGTATCAATGTAATACTAACAATTTTAATATTCATATATGTTTTGTGGAATGCAAGAATAAATAAACTAATGAGATGCAGTTATCATATTTATCCTTTTGCATTCCCATTTATATATAAAATGATGAAGGTATGTCCTTCTTGACCTTCGTCTGATGAGAATTATACCCATGAGGAGATAATGCTTCGGAAGACGAAGGTCTGTAATAACTAACAATCGTGTTGTCTTGTTCTTGATATACAACATTTGAGAACAAGTTAACAACATTAGCGCCCACCTCCAGTGAACCTGAACGACCACCTTCGGCAAGCAACCACCTTCGTCATGCCGCTGAAAAAGACAACAGTGCCAGGGGTTGCTCTGCAGCCACTGGACACAAATCAGGACACACTCTCTCTGCGAGAAGCTAGGAGCCAAAATAGAAAGGATACTAGCCCAACACTTCATGAGGAGGAACTAGACCAGGAGATCAGGGACTTAGAAGCGATTCACCAGCAAGTACAGAGAAAGAAGGAAAAAATGCTTCGGCTAGCCGATCTTCAGAAGAACATTGATGAAGTAGCTGAGGAAATGCGTCATCTCACTCAGGATGACCAAGACCGAAGGCCCCAACATAGGGAGCTTCGTCAAGAAAGTCCAACCAATGAAGACGAATGGTACGACAATTTTCACCATGGTAACTTTGCTTTCGATGATGCTTCTCCTTTGGCAGCAGAATTGCAGGCTACCCCGTGGCCACCATCCTACAAGCCACCTCAGCTACCCATGTATGATGGGCATTCAGATCCAAAGCAGTTCCTCATGAGCTACGAGGCAATAATATCCTTGTATGGGGGCAGCACTGCCATCATGGCAAAGTCCTTCGTCATGGCAGTTAGATGTGTGGCTTAGACATGGTATTCCTCTCTTTGGCCAGGGATAATTACATCATGGCAGAAGTTGAAGGACATGCTAGTCACCAGCTCCCAATGCTTCCAGACGAAGACAGTCACTGCTTAGGCCCTGTTCCAATGCACGCAGGACCATGAGGAGTACCTGCAGGCGTACGTCTGAAGGTTCTTGCGTTTGAGAGCTCAAGCGCCTACAGTGTCCAATGAGATTGTCATGGAGGCCATGATCAAGGGGCTTCGACTAGGACCCACAACTCAATATTTTGCAAGGAAGCCACCATAGACCTTGGAGAAACTTCTCCAAAAGATGGATGAATACATCTGAGCTGATAATAATTTCCGCCAAAGAAGGGAGGACGCATATAGGTATTCTGAGATGACTAGGGGCTTCAGAAGAAGACTCCATCCCAGGCATGTCAGGACAATCCACAATCCCAATGCCAATGATGACATGGCTAATAACGCTCAGAGCAGTGAGCACAGCTCACAATCTTCGGGCATGTAGCAAAGTTCTTACAGACCACCAGCCCCGAGAGGAAGAGGGGGGAAGAAGCTTTAGCGGAGGAAGCTTCGGGCATGTAGCAAATTGTTCTGCCTGTTCTATGGTGAGGACAAGGGACACACAACAAGGACGTGCCAAGTCACGATCCAGAAGAAGAAGGAAATTGCTGAAGCCGAAGCACGACAGAATCAGCCGAAGCAAGTCTTGCATACCACTTTGTGCTACTCTCCATATATCCTGGAGTATGTTGGCAATAAATAGCCTACTGGTTCTGTCGCTTCAGCAAGTCACTCTCAAGCTTGCTGGGCTCAGTTGCCACTGTAGGATCTAGGACACCGGCTAGAGGGGGGGTGAATAGACGGTTTTGACTAAAAACAACAATACTAAGTAAATTTAATCAATACAACAGGAGGAATAAATTTACTAGTGTCAATAAGTAAACAATGTATGAAAGACAACTACGGAGATTGAATACTTGAAGAACAATAAGCAAATCACTAATCAATTGCGAGGCAATAAGTAAATGCTAGAAGGAATAGACACCGAAATTTATCCCGTGGTATCGGTGATTTGCCGATCACCCCTAATCCACGTTGAGGTGGACTTCAAGCTCTCACTTGCTCCTCTATCAAGACACGACTTGATCTTTGAGCCAAGTGGACAAGAAATCACTCAATACCTCGATTCCACTAATGTCACCTTTGCCGCTCCGGCGAGGTAGGCGCGAACCCCTCACAATCAACACCGCGGCTTCTCCACAATCTTCTTGGAGAGCTCGACGGAGACAATCACCCGAGCCGTCTAGGAGGCGGCAACCTCCAAGAGTAACAAGCCAACGACGCTTGCTCGGTGTATCACCTAGTGCCTCAAGAATCACCAAATGATGCAAATGCACTAGAAACCCTCAATCTCTCACTAGAATGCAATCTTAAGCAAAGAGTGTGAGAGAGTGAGTTGGAGGATCACAAGTGAGCTCAATGTATGCAAGGAATGGCCAAGAGAGGTCTCACACACGAGCTACCCTTCTATTTATAGTCCCCCATCTAAAACCAACCGTTATGCACAAAAGGGGGCAGTTCTGCGCACACGCGGACCGTCCGCGCCCTAGGGCCGGACGGTCCGCCGTACACCATAACGGCTATAATGACCGTTGAAACATGTCAGAGCAGACTCAAAAAGGTGGGTCCGGACAGTCCGCCCATCAAGGCCGGACCGTCCGCGACCTGGCAATTTCAAACATCCGAGCCTCGGATCAAACGGAGTTAACACACGCGGACCGTCCGGCTATAAATCCCGGACCGTCCGCGACCTGAGACAGTACTGTCCGGACTGGTCCCCCGGACCGTCCGTAGTACAAATCTATAAAAACACACAGTCCCTGTCCAAAAACGAGTTAGACACATGCGGACCGTCCGCGCCTCACAGGCGGACCGTCCGGCTATAATTCAGGGACTGACCCGAAGCCACCTTCCTCTGGTCAGGACTGCGGACGGTCCGGCCCTAAGGCCCGGACGGTCCGCAGTGCAAAAAGAACACAGAACCAACACAAATGGTCAAACCTTGGACCCTCTGGAGGATCGCGGACGGTCCGCCCCCAAGGGCCGGACAGTCCGCGCGACCAAGACTTCTCAAGTTTCAAACAAGCTTTTGAATGAACTTTTTAACTTACGAAATGAGAAGCGCTGTTAGTCCTCATGCAAATGCAACTACTTGATGCTCTATGAGGCACTAAGTTTTACACAGATCTAAGTCATTGACCCCTCTTAATAGTACGGCTATCTAGCCTACTAATCCGGTCAGGTATCTTCTCTAAACTCCTCAAGACCGGCAAAAGTAAAACCTATATTATACCTTTGCCTTCATCTGATCCACAACCAATGCGTATGACTCTTCAACATTTCATTTCTATGTGGTCCAACCCTGCATTCTTATTTCTCCAAGAATCGTTAGTCCACAAGTAGTTGTCATTAATTACCAAAACATTATCAAAGGGGCCTAGATGATTCACAATCTCCCCCTTTTTGGTAATTGATGACAACACCACATAGTATATTAAAGAGAAGTTTAGTTTCTCCAAATCTCTCTCATACCAAAGGTATATGATAGATTATGGAGATGAGTTTCATAGGACTTATCTTGATTTGAAGTTCTGTCCAAAAGATAGATAAATCCCAATAAGAACTCAGTATGCAAGAAAGACTCCCCCTAAGTGTGTGCAGGATTATTTGAGGTTGAAGATATAACACACATAATATATTTGAGCTTGATGGAGACTTTCCTACAATCATGGTTATCGAGGCATACAAGAGATGATTCGTAGAATGAGCGCAGTAATTATAATCACATCTCGATAAACCACACATAGAGTAATTTGAACTAAAACATAGTTCATCCCACAGAATATTACAGATAATAGTCCACAGACATACGACATAGAGTTAATAGATCAAACCAAGTTCCAAATGCATAAGACATAAACTAAAGCGGCATGAAAAAAATAAAATGCATGTGCATGATCTTAATGTCCACATAGAACCACCAACTCCCCCTGAAGGAGACGCCTGACAACTTCTCACAACTTCTCATCACTTCTTCTCTCCCCCTTTGGCATCAATTGCCACAAAGGAGAGGCCTTACTGATCACTCGGCGGAGGATGCATGTTGTAATAATGAGTGCTGAAGGTGTCAAACAGGGAGGAGAACTGGCCAAAGTCCTGCTGGAGCTGCTGCTGCCTCTGACTTATATCATGCAGGTTGTCAGTTGTAGAAAGATTGTCAAACTGACTGGAGAGAGCACCCATGTTATCTTGAAAACTTTGTTGCATATTATTCAGCCTTGACATGATGGGATCAGTGACATTAGTGTGAATTTGATCACGAAAGTCAGAAAATTCAGAGTTGAGCGCATCCCAGTTGCTGTCAAAGCGAGACTGCATGTCATCAAGGCGGTGATCCACATGTGACATCAGGCCATCAAAGCGAGCATCAATATGAGTCTCCAGCCCTTGCTGCATATTGTGAAAATAAGGATCAAAGTATCCTGGAGCAGGCTCCCAATAGTGCTGAGGCTGAGGAGGAGGTGGAGGAGGAGGCATCTGCTGTTCCTCAACATTAGGAGCTGCTCCACCCGCATAGCCAGGGTCTTCCTCATCATCTGGGAATGGAGTGAGTGGCCTGGTGAGGAACCCTATCTCATTCTTAAAAGGCCTGAATGGAGTGTGAACAATCTCACATGGGCCCTCAAATCTTGTCTTGGATTTTATAAGAGCCATAATGTAGGGAGCATAAGCCAAGTTTTGATTCTTGTCCATCTTTAAATCATTAAGTTGCCTCATCATGAAAAGAACAATGTTCATGACTTCACCATTCATGATGTGCTGGATTATGTTCCAGAACTTATCTCGAATTTTGCTCTTATCACCACTCTTGGGAAGAATGGTGACTCTGACAATCTTGTTGATGACAGCAGGATGATGTCTGAGTCCTGCTGTTTCTCCAAACCTCCTGGGTATACCGAGCCTGGCTGGCTCATAAAACTGCACAAAATCCTCAAAATTATCTTCAGTATAAAGATCCACCCCAGCAGAAATGGTGCCATAGTTCAGACTGTTGGCAGCGGCAAAGTCAGCAAAAGAAGCAGAATACCGCTTGAAGCCAGTCATCCATGTGATAGATTCTTCTGCAATATCAATCTCTGAGGTAGCCAAGAATTGCTTAACTGCCATTTCATTGAAATTAGTGCGCTGCCCCATAAACTGATATAACCCACATGTTTCAAATTTGGGAATGAGACCCTCCATGACTGATTGACTGAGCAAGAAGGACCAATCAATCACCTGATGCTTATGAAAGTTGGTATCCACCAGGGTGCCCCAAAAGACATCAAACTGCAGCTGAGTGTGGAAAAACTGAATATTTGTATCTGATGGCAGAGCATACTGGTTCAAAGTCCGTCTGGAACAGTACTCAGCCATAGAAAATCTCCGCTTGGGATAAGTCCATCCTTGGATATCAATGGGATAATCTGGATGAACATGAAGAAAATCTTCAGCATCCATGGATTCAGTGCCCCCAGCTGAGGATTGGGCCTCTGAATCAGTGGTCGGTGTATAATCATCATCATTGCCACGAGGGCGCTTTGATTTAAAGCGACCTGCAAGTTTCTTGCGGAGACCACCAAAACCACTGCAACAAGGTGACAGACATCTAGAGATAAATAATTGATATCAATCGCCACTTATAAAAAGGAATGGAATGGTAAGACTCTGCCAGGGTCCGGACGGTCCGCGCTAGGGGGCCGGACGGTCCGCGCCAGAGGCCCGGACGGTCCGCGTCCACCAGGCGGACGGTCCGCGACCGACCAGGGGCGACTCCAAGAACCCTAGCCGCCACAGGTGTTCAATTTGATGTTTTTGCAGATAATACCCAGCCAAATAAGTTGAAAATTTTGCATAGCATTGATATTGAGAAGAACTAACAATCCCACCAATCAGATTTTGAAACCCACTGCTCAATTTCAGATCAGAGAAGAAACCCAAATAATCTCAAAGTTGATGAAATTTGATTAAATCCACAAGATTTGAAGATACCGTGATGAAGACATGTTGAGGGAATGTTGCTGCAAGCTGACGGACTGTCCGCACGCAACTTCACTGCACGGTCCGCGCACACTCGACACAAGAGAGTATATTGCAAGTGGAGAGCAAAAGAGAACAACCGAATGGGCACAACTGGCAAGTCTGCGGGCTCTGTCCCTTTTTCTGCCCTGTCGCGGACGGTCCGCGCGGGGGCGGCGGACGGTCCGCGCCCTGATGATCTCAGACGGTCTGCGAGGCTGCTCGGACTGTCCATTTCCTGATGCTGCGGACGGTCCGCGGTCCATGGGCGGACGGTCCGCGGCCTGATACTCATTTTTCCAATTTCTGTCCACTTTCTGATTTTGAATTCCGAATCCGAATTGGTGCTCATATATGGACATTTTGACCAATCCAAAAGTTGGTATGCATGCATATACTTATGATGTAATTGAGAAATGCAAGATTTTTGAATTAAACTATTTAGAGCAATTAGAAATGAAAAAATACACAAATAATACCAAATAAATAGCATAAAAAGCATACTTAGACCCAAGATGCAAGGCGACACATGTGTGATCAACTTCAAGTCACATTAGAGATATCGATCACATTCATTTCACTTCTTAGAGAACAAAATCTTGTTTCATCCAAAGGTTTTGTAAAAATGTCTGCTAATTGATCATCGGTGCCAATGGAATAAATAGAGATATCTCCCTTGCCAACATGATCTCTTAAGAAGTGATGCCGTATATCAATATGCTTGGTTCTTGAGTGTTGGACCGGATTGGTAGCCAATTTCACCGCACTCTCATTATCACACATGAGAGGCACATTTTTGAAAATAATTCCATAGTCCAATAAGGTTTGTTTCATCCATAATAGTTGAGCACAACAATTTCCGGCCGATATATATTCCGCCTCGGCGGTAGATAGAGCAACCGAATTTTGTTTCTTAGAAGACCATGAAACAAGAGATCTACCAAGAAATTGACAACAACCGGAGGTGCTTTTTCTATCAACTTTGCACCCCGCATAGTCCGAATCCGAATATCCAATTAATTCAAATTGAGCACCTTTGGGATACCATAGACCAATATTGGGAGTATACTTCAAATATCTTAGAATTCTTTTAGCGGCCTTCAAGTGAATCTCTCCAGGAGAAGCTTGAAATCGAGCACACATGCATACACTAAACATAACATCGGGCCTAGATGCGGTAATATAAAGCAAACTACCAATTATTGAACGATAAAGTTTTTGATCAACTATAGTACCTCCTTCATCTAAGTCTAGATGACCATTTGTTGCCATTGGAGTCTTGATAGGCTTAGCATTTTCTAAACCAAACTTCTTGAGCATGTCCCTCAAATATTTTGATTGACTTATAAAAATTCCATCTTTCAATTGTTTGATTTGAAGCCCAAGAAAGAAGCTCAATTCTCCTATCATAGACATTTCAAATTCCTTTGACATCATTTTTCCGAACTCCTCACAAAATAATTCATTAGTAGATCCAAAAATAATATCATCAACGTAGATTTGACAAACAAATAAATCTTTGCCAATTCTTTTAGTGAATAGGGTAGTGTCAACCTTCCCAATTTTGAAGTCTTTGGAAAGCAAGAAATCCCTAAGCCTTTCATACCAAGCGCGTGGAGCTTGCTTAAGCCCATAGAGAGCTTTAGAAAGCTTGAACACATGGTTAGGTCTTTTGGGGTCCTCAAAACCGGGAGGTTGTTCAACATACACTAGTTCACTAATCTTACCATTTAGAAAGGCACTCTTTACATCCATTTGGTAGAGCTTGATATTGTGTGCACAAGCATAAGCAAGTAGAATCCGGATTGCTTCTAATCTTGCTACGGGAGCAAATGTCTCCCCAAAATCCAATCCTTCAATTTGAGTATATCCTTGTGCAACTAATCTTGCCTTGTTTCTTACTACCACACCATCTTCATTGTGCTTGTTGCGAAACACCCATTTTGTACCAATAACATTGTGGTTCTTTGGTCTCTCAACAAGCTCCCAAACTTCATTTCGAGCGAAGTTATTTAATTCTTCATGCATTGCATTCACCCAATCAACATCAAGTAGAGCTTCATCTACACGGTTAGGTTCCATACAAGATACAAAAGAGAAATGTTCACAAAATGAAGCTATGCGAGAGCGAGTTTGAACACCCTTACTAATATCACCCACAATTTGATCAACCGGGTGATCCTTCACAATGGAATGATGAATTCTTGATACCGTTTGATAGTTGCTTGTTGAAGCATTAGGAGGAACCGTAGGTCTTGAAGTACCTTGATCATGAGTATCCAAGGTTTCATCGAGTTGTTGGCTTTGGTGATCTTCCTCATTTATAGTTGAGGATGAAGGAATAACAACTACACTATCTTCATCATCATCTTCCTTAGGTTTTATTTCACCAATGGCCATTGTTTTCATTGCATTTATCAATTGAGTTCCCCCAACATCATCGAGATTATCACTCTCATCTTGAGACCCATTTGTTTCATCAAATTCAACATCATATGCTTCCTCAATAATACCATGAGATTTGTTGAAGACTCTATAAGCCTTACTATTTGATGAATATCCAAGAAGAAAACCCTCATCACATTTCTTCTCAAATTTAGAAAGCCGGCTTCCCTTTCTCAAAATGTAACATTTGCAACCAAATACCCTAAAATATGAGATATTTGGCTTTCTACCAATGAGCAATTCATATGGAGTTTTCTTCAAGAGTTTGTGACAATATAGTCTATTTGATGAATGACAAGCGGTATTTATTGCCTCGGCCCAATAAGAATCCGATATATTATATTCCGCTAACATAGACCTTGCCATATCAATAAGAGTTCTATTCTTTCTCTCAACAATACCGTTTTGTTCCGGGGTATATTTGGAAGAGAATTCATGTTTGATACCCTTGTCATCACAATATTGATCAATCCTTGCATTTTTGAATTCCGACCCATTATCACTTCTAACCTTTTTGATGTCGAAATCAAATTGATTTTGAGCCAATATAGCAAATGACTTGAATGTTTCAAACACATTGGATTTGTCTCGTAGAAAATAAACCCAAGTAAATCTTGAATAGTCATCCACAATCACAAGACAATAAGAATTACCACCAATACTTACAAAAGATGTGGGCCCAAATAAATCCATGTGAAGTAATTCCAAAGGTCGATGAGTGGACATTTGACTTTTATTTGGATGAGTATTTGCCACTTGCTTACCGGCTTGACAAGAGCTACACAATTTGTTCTTTTCAAACTTCACATCTTTCAAGCCTCGAACTAAGTCATGCTTGGTTAACCGATTGAGTTGCTTCATCCCAACATGACCAAGTCTTCTATGCCATAACCAACCTAGTGAAGCTTTTGAAAATAAGCAAGTTGTGAGCTTTGCCTCATTAGATGAGAAATCAACAAGATAAAGATCTTCATGTCTAAAACCTTTAAATTTAAGATTGCTACCATCAACACTAGAGATAATAACATCTTCAACCGTGAAATTGCAACAAAATCCTAAATCACATAATTGAGCTACGGAAAGTAAATTAAAATTCAAAGACTCAACCAATAGCACATTTGATATAGAATGATCATTTGAAATAGCAATTTTACCCAAACCTTTAACCTTTCCTTTACGATTATCTCCAAATGTGATACTATCATAATTTGAGCAATCTTCATCACTCATTTGGGTAAACATCTTCATATCCCCGGTCATGTGTTGAGTACATCCACTATCCAACACCCAATGATTCCCTCCCGCCTTGTAGTTTACCTACAAAAGGAAATCAATCTCTTTTAGGTACCCAAACTTGCTTGGGTCCTTGGATGTTAGTGACCAAGGTCTTTGGCACCCAAATAGCTTCCTTTTTGTTTCCAACAATTGAAGTACCAACAAATTTAGCATGAACACCTTTTGCATTATGAGAAAGAACATAACAATGCTCAAAACAAGTGGAGGATACATGTTTGAACTTGGGACAATTTTTCTTAACATGTCCCTTTTTGTGACACTTGTGACACACTTTGTCACATTCTTTCACAAACAATGTCTTTTGCTTTACAAAAGCATTCTTTCCTTTCTTGGGAACATATCCAAGACCTTCACGGTTAAGAGAGCATCGTTGACTTCCCAATATGAAATCCAAATTCTTCTTACCACCATATGCCTTTTCTAGGTCATGAGTTAGAGTACTTATTCTATCCACTAACACTTCATTCTCAACAATAATTTTTGATTCATCAAGAGCAATATTATCATTGAGAGAAATTTTGCATTTATCACAAATAGTGTTAGTAGGTAGTGGTTCACTTGTAAGACTATCAAGTAAGTCACAAGTGACTCCAACATCCTTAGTGACCACCTCAACTTCATGCACAATAGATGATTTTTGAGCATCCGCAAGCTTCTCACAATTTTCTTTGAGGTCATTGTGAGAGGTCTTGAGCTCCTCAAAAGACACTTGGAGGTTTTTATACAATTCCTTCAAGGCCTTAAATTTTTCTTTTTCTTTGTGCATGTAGTCATCGGCCTCACCTAACATTCTAACAAGATCATCATATGAATAGCCATCATCATCAACATCATCGATATCATCATCATCATTTATATCATTTAAATCGGTGATGATTTTTACCTTAGCATCTCCCTTTGCCATGAGACAATGGGGGGATGAGAAGAGTGAGGGAGCTTCCTTGATGGCAATTCCGGCATTAAGCTTGGATGAGGTGTCATCATCATCATCATCCGAGCTATCATCCGAGTCCCATTCAACTAAGTAGGCTTTGCCATCTTTCTTCTTGTTATAGTATTTCTTTTTCTTCTTGTCACTTTCATCTTTGCCCTTCTTCTTGCTTGGACAATTCATGGCAATGTGACCGGGTTCCCCACACTCAAAACATTTTCTATCATTGAAAGCATTTCTTCTAGATGTTTGACCTCTTCTAGGTTGACCTCTTTTCATCTTCATGAATTTATTGAATTTCCTTACAAATAAAGCCATGTCACCATCACTCTCGCTTTCATTTTCTTCATCATTGCTATCTTCCTTTTCAATTGCCTTTGAGGCCTTGGCTTTGAGAGCAATAGATTCATTTTTCACCTTCTTTGCCAAACTTAAAGCATCGGCTTGTGACTTCTTAAATATATCTTGAGTGAGAATTTCTCCCAATACTTCGGTTGGAGAGGTTGTAGATAGATCACTCCTTACTAGCATTGTCACAATAGTCTCATATTTCTCCGGAAGTGATCTAAGGAACTTGTGTGTGAAATCCACATCCGGTACATTAAAACCAAGTCCTTTGAGTTCATTTACAATCTCATTCAATCGATTAAACATATCAGATACACTCTCATCTTTCATAATAAATTGCTCAAACTTCCCTTTGCACACATATAGTTTGGCACTCTTCACAATTGTAGTTCCTTCATGAATTTCCATTAGTTTTACCCAAATCTCATGAGCGGTTGTGAGATTCTTGATACGATTGAACTCATTTATATCAAGAGCATCATAAAAGACATTCATGGCTTGATCATTTGTGAGGATATTCTCATTATCACTAACGGATGGTTCATCTTCCTTCAATACAACAAATCCATCTCTAACAATTGGCCAAATTTTTCCACCCATTGCTCTCAGATGCATTGACATTCTTATTTTCCAATAATCATAATTGTTTCCATCAAAGTGCGGTGGCTTCCCAATGTGCACATTGTTGTTACTAGCCATTTTGTCCCACTCCGGGATGATTAGATCCACAAACAATGGAGTCCTCGGCTTTGATACCACTTGTAGGATCTAGGACACCGGCTAGAGGGGGGGTGAATAGACGGTTTTGACTAAAAACAACAATACTAAGTAAATTTAATCAATACAACAGGAGGAATAAATTTACTAGTGTCAATAAGTAAACAATGTATGAAAGACAACTACGGAGATTGAATACTTGAAGAACAATAAGCAAATCACTAATCAATTGCGAGGCAATAAGTAAATGCTAGAAGGAATAGACACCGAAATTTATCCCGTGGTATCGGTGATTTGCCGATCACCCCTAATCCACGTTGAGGTGGACTTCAAGCTCTCACTTGCTCCTCTATCAAGACACGACTTGATCTTTGAGCCAAGTGGACAAGAAATCACTCAATACCTCGATTCCACTAATGTCACCTTTGCCGCTCCGGCGAGGTAGGCGCGAACCCCTCACAATCAACACCGCGGCTTCTCCACAATCTTCTTGGAGAGCTCGACGGAGACAATCACCCGAGCCGTCTAGGAGGCGGCAACCTCCAAGAGTAACAAGCCAACGACGCTTGCTCGGTGTATCACCTAGTGCCTCAAGAATCACCAAATGATGCAAATGCACTAGAAACCCTCAATCTCTCACTAGAATGCAATCTCAAGCAAAGAGTGTGAGAGAGTGAGTTGGAGGATCACAAGTGAGCTCAATGTATGCAAGGAATGGCCAAGAGAGGTCTCACACACGAGCTACCCTTCTATTTATAGTCCCCCATCTAAAACCAACCGTTATGCACAAAAGGGGGCAGTTCTGCGCACACGCGGACCGTCCGCGCCCTAGGGCCGGACGGTCCGCCGTACACCATAACGGCTATAATGACCGTTGAAACATGTCAGAGCAGACTCAAAAAGGTGGGTCCGGACAGTCCGCCCATCAAGGCCGGACCGTCCGCGACCTGGCAATTTCAAACATCCGAGCCTCGGATCAAACGGAGTTAACACACGCGGACCGTCCGGCTATAAATCCCGGACCGTCCGCGACCTGAGACAGTACTGTCCGGACTGGTCCCCCGGACCGTCCGTAGTACAAATCTATAAAAACACACAGTCCCTGTCCAAAAACGAGTTAGACACATGCGGACCGTCCGCGCCTCACAGGCGGACCGTCCGGCTATAATTCAGGGACTGACCCGAAGCCACCTTCCTCTGGTCAGGACTGCGGACGGTCCGGCCCTAAGGCCCGGACGGTCCGCAGTGCAAAAAGAACACAGAACCAACACAAATGGTCAAACCTCGGACCCTCTGGAGGATCGCGGACGGTCCGCCCCCAAGGGCCGGACAGTCCGCGCGACCAAGACTTCTCAAGTTTCAAACAAGCTTTTGAATGAACTTTTTAACTTACGAAATGAGAAGCGCTGTTAGTCCTCATGCAAATGCAACTACTTGATGCTCTATGAGGCACTAAGTTTTACACAGATCTAAGTCATTGACCCCTCTTAATAGTATGGCTATCTAGCCTACTAATCCGGTCAGGTATCTTCTCTAAACTCCTCAAGACCGGCAAAAGTAAAACCTATATTATACCTTTGCCTTCATCTGATCCACAACCAATGCGTATGACTCTTCAACATTTCATTTCTATGTGGTCCAACCCTGCATTCTTATTTCTCCAAGAATCGTTAGTCCACAAGTAGTTGTCATTAATTACCAAAACATTATCAAAGGGGCCTAGATGATTCACAGCCACCACCACCACTGACGCCTGCCCCAAGTCATGATCAGCAGCCAACATGGCATCTTCGACCTCAGCAACAACGTGACCTTCGGGAGCAGTCCGTAGCTCGCACAGTTAATAGTACTGTGCCCGAGTCAAGGCACATCTACTGAAGGTGGCACAATGTTTTGGCAAAAAGAGAGCTCCGATTTGTTATATTTTTACTCTTTTTGCGTTTATATTTTCTCTTAGAAAAGACAATACATGAAGGTTTAACCTTTAGCCTGATGTAATAAACCTATGGTTACACCATTGAGTGTGACAAGAATGAGTTAAGAAGCTCCAAAGTCATTCCCAAGGGAGCGCAAAATAAATTCCGAAGCTCAAAAGTCGTTCCTAAAGGAGCGCAGAGTAAGTTCCAAAGCTCAAAATTCGTTCCTAAGGTAGCATAGAGTAAATTTCAAAGCTCCAAAGTCGTTCCCAAAGGGATGCAGAGCTTAAATACCACCTAAGTAAAAGGTGAAGAAGCTCCAAAGTCATTCCTAAGGGGATGCAGAGCTTAAATACCACCTAAGTAAAAGGTGAGGAAGCTCCAAAGTCGTTCCTAAGGGGATGCAGAGCTTAAATACCACCTAAGTAAAAGGTGAAGAGACTCCAAAGTCGTTCCCAAGGGGATGCAGAGTCTGAGTGTGTATCCGTGTGGTTTTTTTACCTTCGACACAAATAACATTCCGCATCATATCATCATATCATATTGCATAGCATCGCATCATACATCATACATCATTTTGCATCACTAAAAGATATGGAGAAACAAAGGAAAGTACCTCTATCGAAAAAGTTGACCGGATTATGAAAGGGAACACTATAGCACAAGACATGCCTTCGACAGATATATTTTCCCACATGAAGTTAATCTTCACCAGCAGTGACATAAGGAGAATCTTTTTCTTCGTGAAGCATGAAAATGTTAATCTTCGCCACATGAAGCATAAAAAACGGTACGTACGAAGGTTTCATGCATCACAAAGAAATATATTACATTAATATACATGCAAAAAACTTGATGTTTGGTTCTTACAAAAGACGGAAGCTATATACAAATATTACACTCTCAAGTATACAGATATTTAGTCTTCTTTCAGCACTTTTTCAGCAGCTTCATTTAGCAGTCGGTCGACAGCTTCGTCAACAACTTCATTAACGATTCTTATTATATCTAACACTTTCTTCATGGCCGGGTCAGCTTTGGGGTCATATGGCTCCGGTGGAGGAGAAAGTTCAGCTACATTATAAAAAATGTTTGTTAATTCCGAGACTGAAAATGAACTCCGAAGCTAAACCTCAGTAAAGGTACCTATAAGCCTTGCGCGCTCGGCAGCATCTTCAGCTCGCTGGGCTTCTTCTTGAGCGTCGTGAGATTTTTTTTCATTTTTTCTAATCGCTTCATCAGCCATCTCACGACCGCCCTTCATCCACACATCGGAGTAAAATCTCCCGCCTAGCGCAGAAGCTTTAGCCGAAGGGTCTTTGGTGTCATCCACCGAGAAAACAAATCCCGACTGAGTTGCAGTCTTAGCATGTCCGCAACAGGCTTTCTCTAAGATTGCCGCAACCCCCCATGCGCCAGCGAATGCGCAGAAGTCTCCCCGGTCACTTAAAATTTTGTCAAAGGCTTTGACTTTTCCACTAATCCACTAGACAACTCCATCAGGGTCACCACGAATGAATTTTTGCTCAGAAGAAAATGCCCCAACTCTACTAAAGCTGTCTTTCAATTTTTTAGCACATTTCAAAGATATTTAATAACATTTTTCTTTTGAAGCACGAAGCTCATCGTAGTTCTTTTGAGCTCTAGACCTTTCGATCTTGCAAATTTCATGTTTCGCTGCTTCGACTTCAAATTTTTCATTAGCTTCAGCAGCTTTCATTTTCAGCTCCTCCACTTCAGACTTATGTGCTTCGGTTTGCACAACAAGACTAGCCTCGCTAGATTTCAGTTTCTCCACTAAGGAAAGTAATACCTTGTCGTTCTCAAGTGCTTCGTTTCTCAAGGATATGATCTATGAATGAAGGTTCCTGTTGGGGGCCTTTGTCTTCCGAAGGTCCTCAAAAACATGACTAACATGTTTCTAAGGTATAATATGTGTACATGAACCTTCGGATATGAAATGAAGCTATACATAATATGAAGAGCGCGGTTCGAGAGAAGGCTGAATCAGTGCCGAAGCTACCTGTGAAGAAGCTTCGGCTTAGCGATGGAAAATGAAACCAACTTAAAGGGGAAAAGGTTGTATAGTCCTCGATAGATTTCCCTAAGTAAATAGTAAATTTCAAGGGCATGAATGTAATTCTACACAGGCTGCGTCCTGTGCCTATAAATAGATGAACAGTGACACCGTACTATTCACGCTGACTTGTATTCACTTGGCGTCACACTTGAACTTTTGCCTTCTGTCAAGCCGAAGGTACAAATGTAATTCAATATTGTTTATGTTCATTCATGTTGATATAATAAAAGACATATCAATGATGTCATATGATTATTTATGTTATTTCTCATGTTATATATGCTTCTACTTTCATTAATATAAACTTTGATGATGAAGGTACGTCCATCGTAACCTTCGTCTGAAGATCATTATATCCTAAGGGAGATAATGCTTCGAAGGACGAAGGACTTTAACCACTAACATTTTGTGTTGCCTTGTTCTTGACTCATAGCATTTGAGGACAAGTCCCCAACATTGGTGCCCACCTCCGGTGAACTCATTTGACCACTTTCGGCAAGCCATGACCTTCGTCATGCCGCCGAAGAAAGCTTCGTCAGGACTAGGGGCTGCATTGCAGCCACTAGACATCAACCAGGACACACTGCGCGAAGCCAGAACTCAGAAAAGGAAGGCTACCAGCCCGACACCTTGAAGGAAGAGTTGGACTGAGAGATCAGGGACTTCGAAGCCATTCATCAATAGGTCCAGTGGAAAAAGGAGAAGATGCTTCGTCTCACCGATCTTCAGAAGAAGATCGATGAGGCCATTAAAGAAATGTGTCATCTCACTCAAGATGACCAGGACAGAAGGCCTCAGCACAGGGAGCTTCATCAAGATGGCTCATTCAACGAAGATGAATGGTACGATGACTTTCATCATGGTAACTTTACTTTTGATGATGCTTCTCCCCTGGCAGCAGAATTGCAGGCTATTCCATGGCCACAATCCTACAAGCCACCCTAGTTGCCCATGTATGATGGGCTCCTCGGACCCAAAGCAATTTTTGATGAGTTATGAGGCAACAATATCCTCATATGGAGGCAATGCAGCTGTCATGGCAAAATCCTTCGTCATGGCAGTCCGAAGTGTGGCAAAGACATGGTACTCTTCTCTCAGGCTAGGGACAATCACGTCATGGCAGAAGCTTAAGGACATGTTGGTCACCAGTTTTCAAGGGTTTCAGACGAAGCCAGTCACCGCTGAGGCCTTATTTCAGTGCACACAAGACCATGAGGAGTACCTTCAGGCGTATGTCCGAAGGTTCTTGCCTCTGAGAGCACAAGCACCAACGGTGCCCAATGAAATCGTCATTGAGGCCATGATCAAGGGTCTTCAGCCAGGGCCCACGGCTCAATACTTTGCTAGGAAACCCCCCATACTCTGGAGAAGCTGCTTCAGAAAATGGATGAGTACATTCGAGCTGATAATGATTTCCGTCAAAGAAGGGAAGAAGCTTATAGGTTTTCTAAGATGACTAGGGGCTTTGGAGGAAGAATCCACCCTAGGCATGTCAGATCAATCCACAGCTCCAGTCAGAGTGATGACAAAGGAAGCCAGTTTTAGAGGCCATAGCATAGCTCACAGTCTTTAGGACAACAACAAAGCTCCTTCAGGCCACTAGCTCCAAGGGGCAGAGGCGGAAGGGGCTTCGGAGGAAGATATGGGGACCAACCCAGGAAAATCTATTGCTTATTATGTGGTGAAGACAAAGGCCACACTACAAGAACGTGCCAGATTACTATTTAGAAGCAAAAAGAAATTGCCGAAGCAGAAGCCCGGTAGAACCAGTCGAAGCAGGTTTTACATACTGCTTTGTGCTACTCTCCCTACATACCAGAATATGTGGGCAATCAACCTGCATCTTCTGTTGCTTTGGCAAGCCATTCACAAGCTTCCTGGCCTTAGCTCCCACTGCCACCACCATTGCCACCTACTCATACCCAAAGCCAGTAGCCAGAAGGGTGCCAACACCCTCAACAGCAACACGACTTCAGGGAGGAGTCCAAAGCTTGTACAGTCAACAACACTGTACCAGAATCGAAGCACATATACTGAGGGATATCCTACTTCTGAAGTACTTGTATCTTTTATGTCATTTTACTTTTTGTACGAGAAACAAGTAATGAAAAACTCAGTTTCAAGTTCTTGTAATAATTCTGCTTACACCAGAATGAAACATATCTTCTTCACAGATTTATGAAGCTTCAAAGACGACTCTTAAAGGAACGAAATAGCTTTCGAAGCTCAAAAGTCATTCCTAAGGGAATGCAGAGCCAAAATTGCCGAAGCTACAAAAAGTTGTTCCTAAGGGAGCGCAACATAAGTTTTCTGCTCAAAAGTCGTTCCAAAGGGAATGCAGAGCCAAATACCGCCGAAATATAAGGCGAAGAAGTTCAAAAGTCGTTCCTATGGGGATGCAGAACTTATACCGCCAAAATATAAGGCGAAGAAGTTCAAAAGTCGTTACTAAGGGGATGTAGAACTTATACCACCGAAATAGAAGGTGAAGAAGCTCAAAAGTCGTTCCTAAGGGGATGCAGAGCTTAGACTCAAAAAGACATTCCTGAGGGGATGCAGTCTTCCGTGTATCAGTGTGGGCGTATGTGTGGGTGTTAAAGCATCATCATATTGCATCATATCATCGCATCATCTAGCATAGCATCACATCATACATCATATCGTATCAACAGAAAAAGACTGGATACGAAGCAAACCCTTGGAAATACTTTGATTCAATGAAAATGTGCTAAGGCACGAAGCAAGCTTCGGGTGACAATTCTATCAGGTCTGCCCTAGAAGGGGTTTCCTTCTTTACGAAGCATGAAAAGAAGGGAAGGTGTTTTTTCGCCGAAGGCTCAAAAAGCGGTATGTGTGTACTGTTGGGGGTATGCTTCGTCGCCGAAGATCCTGTAAGAAGAAACACCTTCGGCAGATCCTCTCAAAAGCAGTGCCGAAGCTGTAACCCATGAAGCTTCGGCATAGTGGCATATCTCAAGACGAAGGAGTGAACCGACTTAAAGATGAAATGACCAATCAACCCGTGGAAGCTTATGTTATGATTGTAAGCATTTGTAAAGGGCATGAATGTAATTTCTCACAGGCTGCATCCTGTGCCTATAAATAGATGAACAATACCCCCGTACCATTCACGCTATCTTGTAATCGCTCATGCGCAACACTTGGATTTTTTGCCTTCTGTCAAGCCGAAGGTATAAACGTAATTAAATATCGTATTTAAATATCCGAGTTTGTATAATGATAATATATGAATGATATTATGTGCTTATTTGTGTTTATCTTTTATGTTTTATATGTTTCATCTTTCATTATATTATAACCGTGATAATGAAGATACGTCCTGCATGACCTTCGTCCGAAGATCGTTATATCCTAAGGGAAATAATGCTTCGAATGACGAAGGACATTAACATTTAATACTTTGTGTTGCCTTGTTCTTAACTCTTAGCATTTGAGAACAAGTCCCCAACATTGGCGCCCACCTCCGGTGAACTCACTTCCACTTTTGAGATGATGGCTTCGTCCAACAACCAAGCTGAAGCTGCTTCGGCTACAAAGCTGGTGCTCCCAATAACAGGCGGTTCATGCTCAGAGCCAGCCAACAAGAAGCAGAAGAAGGAGGCTCAGAGAAGGGTACAACATGTTGGGGGTGCAGGGACCCTTCATCAAGTCAAAATGGTCCCACATCCCAATCACCTTCTCCCAGGAGGACCTTCAGCTCAAGGATTACCCTCACAATGATGCCATGGTCATTTCTTGTGTCATCAAGGGATTTCTGGTCCATAATGTTCTGATTAATACAGGCAGTGCAGCGGATATTATATTTGCCAAGGCCTTCAGGCAGATGCAAGAGCCAGAGGATAAAATTCATGATGCTACACACCCTCTTTGTGGCTTTGGAGGAAGGCAGATCATAGCACTCGACAAGATCATGATGCCAGTGACCTTCGGATTTGTCAACAATACAAGGACTGAGCAAGTTGTGTTTGATATTGTTGACATGGAGTACCCCTACAATGCAATCATTGGTCGTGGGACACTCAATGCTTTTGAAGCAATACTTCATCCAGCATATCTATGCATGAAGATACCTTCGGATTAAGGGCCTATTGCTATTCATGGAAGTCAGGAAGCTACCAGAAAGGCTGAAGGAAACTGGACAGATTCAAAAGCAATCCATAATATAGATGGAACCGAAGCTTGTGAGCAGTATAAGTACAGAAGGGAGAAGGCTGCTTCGGCCGATCAGCCAAAGCCCATGCTTCTATGTGAAGATATAGCAGAGCAGAAGGTATTGCTGGGATCTCAATTATCTGATGAGCAGGAGCAAACTCTAATAAGGTTTTTGTTCAACAACAAAGATGTCTTTGCATGGTCAGCCAACCATCTCTGTGGCATCAAGAGGGACGTCATTGAACATTCACTCAATGTCGATCCAATCTTTAGACCTAAAAAGCAGAGGCTTCGGAAAATGTCTGATGACAAAGCCGAAGGTGCTCGGAATGAAGTGAAAAGACTTCTTAGCGCTGGAGTCATCAAAGAAGTAAAATACCCAGAATGGCTAGCCAACACTGTTATGGTGAAGAAGGCCAATGGTAAATGGAGAATGTGCATTGATTTTACTGATCTCAACAAGGCTTGTCCAAAGGATGAGTTCCCATTACCAAGAATAGATTCTCTAGTAGATGCAGCAGCTTCGTCAGAACTCATGAGTCTGCTAGATTGTTATTCAGGCTACCATAAAATCTGGATGAAGAAAGAAGATGAGCCAAAAACCAGCTTCATAACCCCCAGTGGTACATACTGTTATCTTCAGATGCCTGAGGGGCTCAAGAATGCTGGAGGAAGCTTCAGTAGAATGACAGCCAAAGTTCTTCACTCTCAGATAGGCAGAAATGTACTAACATATGTTGATGATATCATAGTAAAGAGCACGAAGCAGGAAAATCACATTACTGATTTACAGGAAACATTTGCTAATTTTAGGCAAGCTGGCCTTAAATTAAATCTAGAAAAATGTGTCTTCAGAGTAAAGAAAGGAAAATTCCTTGGTTGTCTAGTTTCAACGAAGGGGATCGAAGCTAATCCGAACAAAATCGAAGCTATTCTTTGGATGGAGCCGCTAAGCACAAAGAAGGGGGCTCAACGGTTGACAGGAAGATTGGCATCT
Source organism: Zea mays (assembly GCF_902167145.1). NCBI lineage: Eukaryota > Viridiplantae > Streptophyta > Magnoliopsida > Poales > Poaceae > Zea > Zea mays. Next base: position 117,820,415 of record NC_050096.1, read on the forward strand.
TTGAATCGATTCATATCTAGATCAGCAGAGAGAAATTTACCATTCTTTGAAGTACTGAAGTCGGCCGAAGTCTTTCAATGGGGATCAGCTCAGCAGAAAGCCTTCGAAGAGCTGAAGCAATACCTGATAGATCTAACAACGCTAACTCCACCCACGCCAGGGGCTCCTCTGCTATTGTATGTGGCAGCTTCGCACTCTGTAGTAAGTGCGGTGCTTGTACAGGAGAAGCTTGAAGGACAAACTAAAAAGCAAGTTCCAGTATATTTTGTCTCCGAAGTATTAAGCTTATCAAAGAAAAATTACACAGAATTGGAAAAAGTGTTGTATGCTGTATTAATGGCCTCCAGGAAGCTTCGGCATTATTTTCAAGCTTATCATATAATTGTTCCCTCGTCACAGCCTCTGAAGGATATCATGAGGAACAGAGAAGCTACTGGAAGGGTTGGAAAGTGGGCCACAGAGCTTAATGAATTCACCATTGACTACGTGCACAGATCTTCAATTCAATCCCAGGCGCTAGCAGACTTCATCGCTGACTGGACGCCAGGGGCTCACGAAGAAGGGACAAGCAAGGATACCGAAGCTTGGACGGTGTTCTGCGATGGTTCTTGGGGAACCTTCAGTGCAGGAGCAGCTGCGGTTCTAGTGGCACCTTCAAGAATCAAAATATGTTTTGCAGTCAAACTGGATTTCAGTTGCACAAATAATATTGCTGAGTACAAAGCACTTCTATTGGGGCTTCAGAAACTAAGGGCAATGGGAATAAGAAGGGCCATCCTAAAGATTGACTCTCAAGTTATTGCTGGCCATGTGGATAAGAGCAGCAAGGCACGAGATCCGAAGCTTGAAAAATATCTAGATGCAGTCCAAAGGTTGGAAGCTTCCATCGAAGGTTTTTTCGTCAAGAATATTCCAAGAGGTGAAAATGAGCATGCAGATTTGCTAGCCAAATCAGCGGCTCAGGGGCTCCCTCTACCCTCTGAATTATTTTTTGAAGCAATAAAAGCACCTTCGGTTGAGCTCATGGAGAGAGCAGTGCTTACTATTTCTCCAGTACACAGTGAAGACTGGAGAACTGAAATAATATCTTTCCTTCAAGGCAATTGTCTTTCAAGTGACGAAGCTTATAACAAAAGAATGGAGGCAAGAACAAGATCATATGTGGTAATAGAAGGGGAATTGTATAAACATGGAGTTTGTTCACCACTCCTCAAATGTTTATCAAGAACCGAAGGTTTGGAATTAATGAAAGAGATACATGCAGGTCTGTGTGGATCTCACATTGGATCTAGGCCCTTGTTGGGAAAAGTTTTCGACAAGGATTTTATTGGCCGAAGGTAGCTTCGGATGCAGCAGAATTAGTCCAAAAATGTGAAGGCCGTCAAAAATGTGCAAGAGACCAGAAGCAACCTTCATCTCTCACTCAGTTAATACAGCCCACTTGGCCATTGCAAAGGTGGGGCCTTGATTTGCTAGGCCCACTTCCACCAGCACAAGGAAATCTAAATATGTTGTGGTGGCGGCATAGTATTTTTCCAAGTGGATTGAGGCAAAGCCTTTAGCCACAATAACTTCGGTCACTGTCCAGAAATTTTTCTGGCAGAATATTGTTTGTCGCTTCGGAGTGCCGAAGGCTATTACTGTGGATAACGGGACACAATTTGATGATAAAGCTTTCAAAGAATTCTGTGAACAAATTGGCACGAAGATTCATTTTGCATCGGTCAGACATCTGGAGTCAATGGACTTGTTGAAAGAGCTAATGGCATTATACTGACGGGAATAATGAAGTTAATCTTCAATCAACCTAGAGGAAAGTGGCCAGATGAATTAATCAAAGTGGTGTGGAGCCACAACACAACAATATCAAGGTCAACAGGCTTTACACCATTCAAATTACTGTTTGGTGACGAAGCAATAACCCCAGAAGAAGCTAAGGCAGGATCAATAAGAACAGTGGCTTTGGCAGAGGACGAAGATGATTGTTCTGTGGCAAAAGATGCTATAGAAGGGATCAGGCTTCAGGCCGTCAAGAACATCAATAAATATCAAGCCGAAACAATAAAGTGGCGTGACAGAAAAGTTCGGCTAAAGAACATTAAGCCAGGGCATTTGGTGCTTCGGAGAGTTGCCAACCCAGATACAGTAGGCAAGCTACAGTTGAAGTGGGAAGGACCTTTTCTGGTAGTATCTTCGTCGAGACCCGACTCTTACAGACTGAAGGATATGGACGGCAACGACATTCCTAGATCTTGGAATGCGGACGAGCTTCGGCGATATTATGTTTATCTTGATGTAACCTTTTTATTTTTCCTATGGCACCCTTTTCCTTTCCGAAGGGGGAGAAAGGTTTTTAATGGGGCCATAGCATGTAATTTCCCTTTTTCTTATTCAGCTCTACGAGAGCAAAATCCCCCAAAAATGTAAATGTAAAAACTGAACATGCACCATCAAGTGCAGGTAAAAAAGAAAAAAAACAGGGAGAAGCTCGAAAGTCGTCCCTAAGGGGATGCAGAGCACGACGAAGCTACAAAAAGCCGTTCCTAAAGGAGCGCAGCATAAGTTTTCTGCTCAAAAGTCATTCCAAAGGGAATGCAGAGCTTACAGCGAAAAGTCAACGCTGATTCCGTCGAAATATAAGGCGAAGTGCAAAAAGTCAACGCGATACCGCCGAAATAGAAGGCGAAGAAGTTCAAAAGACGTTCCTAAGGGGATGCAGAACTTACAGCGAAAAGTCAGCACTAATACACCGAAAAATAAGCGGTGAAACCGAAAAATAAGTAGCAAAGAGACTTCGGTCATTCCCAAGGGAATGAAGGCTATGGTTTTGGCTTCGTATGTGTGTTTGGACATTCATTTGCACGACACATTACATCATACATTTGCATTCATAAACATTCATTTAGACATACATAGGATCATCATCATCATAACATACAAGACACAGGCGGATGCTTCGGCTCTAAAAATAAGGCTTCGGCAAAAAGAGAAAAAGAAGCAGTTTTATGCTTCGTTGTGTACGAAAAGAAGGGAAGGTGTTTTTCGCCTTCGGCTCAAAAAATGCTAGTTTCGTCCACAGCCAAGCAAATCAATGCAAGTACAAGTTTTGTTCACATCGAAGCACGTCATACGTTGATGGAAAGGTAAAAATATATTACAAGGTATGGACAAAATTTACAGAGTAAAATCTAAATCTTAGATTATAATATTCTTTACAAAGGTTATTACAAGAGTTCTTAGAGTTTTTCCACAGCTATCTATTCAAGCTTCATCATTATCTATTAAGCTTCGGCTTTGTGATCTTCGGCTTCGTCAATTTGCTCCTCAGCTTCATCATCCTGTACATATTAAAGTATTATAAGGAAAATTCAAGTTTAAAGAAAAAGGTAAGCACAAGGTATGATTTTGTTACCGGCTTAAGATGACTTCGAGCTTCGTCACCAGCTATGCTTCGTCCACCCTTCGTCCATACTAGTTTTATAAATCTGTTTCCTATGCTTCGGGCAAGACTAGGAATATCAACCAGATCTGCTGGTGATAAACTAAAGTTGGGTCTATTGACAACCTTTCCATGTGTGCAGCCAGATTTCAGGAAGGCGACAGTTGTGCCCCGAGAAGCTACCAGAGCACAGAAATCACCATGTCCGGCTATAATTTCATCAAGGTCATCAATCTCACCCTCGATATGTTCGAAGGCCCCTGGCAAGTCTTCAGTCGAAGGACTAATTTTTTCACAGCTGGCTCCAACCGAATTGAAGATCTGCTTCAACAGTTGTACACATCGGCTACTGAACTCCAGACATTTGTTTCGAAGCTCTGTCAATGATTTTTGCAGATTCGAATTTTTCTCGACCTCAGTCTTAAATTTGGCATTTAACTTCTGCTTCTCCTATTCGAAGATTTCTGACTTCGAGAGAAGCTCCATATTTAACTTTGCAATTTTAGCTTCAGCTTCTGCCAACAAACCTTCTATTGTCTGAAGCTCGAAATCCTTCTTTTCAAGAGCAGCTACTTGATCTCTTAATTTGCTTTCTAAACCCTCAATTATAACTTCATGTTTTTTATCTTCAAGATCTTGCTGCATTCTCAAAGCTTTACTCAACAGCATACTCTGTGCACAAGCAACCTTCGTTAGAAAACACCTTCGTTGTTCAAAACAATAAAAAGTTGAAGAAAAGTTTTTACCTTGAAGTTAGAATAGAATAAACTACCAACAAGATGCTGTCGTCGGTAGTGGCTTATGTCAGTCTCAAGCTTCGGGAAACCAATACTCTTTGAAAGAGTACCGATAACCTTCGCTCCGATTTGATCTCGGACGCAGCCCAATTTTTCATCGTCAACACCACCGAAGAGTAGTGCCCCTGGTTGATACCCGCAGGATATGGCGTATTCTCTCAACTCTTCTTTCTCAGCTTCCGACAATTCTTGCCCAATTAAGTTTTGAAAGTTAAAGTTTTCTTCTTCCGAAGCTTCTTCAGCTATTTCCTTCTCCTTCTCAGGTACTGTAGCCATGGCTTCTTCAGCGGCTGCGGTAGCTTCTTCTGTGGCCATATCCAGAAGTATCTTGTCAATGTTAGAAAGTATGCTTTCTAAATATTCATCTTCGGCTGTGGCAGCTTCGGCAGCTGCAACTTCAGTAGGTACAGCTTTGGTGGCTGTTGCACTCTCAACAACTGGTGCCTTCGAAGCCGAAGCTGTTGGTGGTGTCCCTTCAATAACTTCTGTCACTATAACAATTCTTCGTTTTTTCGGCCCAGCTGCCTTCTTCGTTATCGAGGGCTCCTTTTCCTTCTGAAAAAGCTTCGTCAGATGCGGCCCTAGTGGACTTAGCTTGATAGGCAAAGATTCAGTCATTACGTTTAAGATTTCCTCCACATCGGTGGCAGAAGGCGTTGCAACAGTTTCTTCTTCTATATCAGTTGCCTTCTGCTTCGAAGCTGCAACCTTTCTTTTCTTCGAAGCATCTATCTTCGGCTTAGGCCTCAGCTTTCTCTTTTTCAGTTTTTCTTCATCATCTTTCACCAATTTAGCATCTTCTTTATTCAGGATGATGGCAACTCTCTTTCTCTTCTATCCTTCGGCGCCTCGGTCCAGTCGCTCATAGTCAGGATACTCAAAGTTCAGAGCATCCATTACACGGTTTAACCTTCGTTTCGGACGAGTGTCAAAGGCTGCAGTCATAAATTGATCTTCTTTTTTTAGAATAATTGCCAAGAATGTCGTTGCACATAACTTCAATTGTGTCTAACCATTCTTGGCAAGGTACTTTGAAATGTTTCTTGAATTTATAATAGTAGGGCAGTCGAACAAGTTCCCCCTTTTTCTTTTCTCCCTTGAGCTTCGGCATGTCCCACTCTTTCAAAGTTGGGAACACTCTAAAGCCAAGAATTCTTGCACCAGATCCCTAGTGCCAATATGCTCCGCAATAACTCGAAATTCGCCCAGTGCAATTTGGCTCGAACTCTTCGGTGTCATGTTGCACTGGGGCCTAGTTTCTCCGAAGATTAATTCTAGTGGACTTTGGACCAGCTTCTCCTTCTCTTCATCAACTTTGACGTAAAACCATTCAGTCTTCCAGCTAGCTGGCCACTTGGTACGATAGCTGATAACTGGAAACTTTGTATTTTTGCGATAAGCAAAATTGTAGCAGCCGAAGTTTTCATGCACCCATCTTCTCTAGCTTTTGTTTGATAATGAAGCTCATGTATTTGACAGAAGCCTTCGACAAACGGTTCTACCCCTTGGCTTCGGAGGGCCCAAATGTAGACACTAAGCCTAACGATGGCGTTAGGCGTTAGTTGATGAAGATAAATCCCAAACTTCTTCAAAACATCAGCAATCATCCCATTCAAAGGAAATCTTAATCCTGCTTTAAAGAAGCTTTTGAACACTACCACCTCATCCTTTTCCGGCTTCGTAGTAATTTCCTCTCCGCCAAAACGAACTAGCTCCTTTTTTGCTTCACTGAAATAACCTAACTTCATCAGCTTAGACATATCACCTTCGGTAATGGTGGATTTCCCAAACTCTAGGTGGCTGGGTTTAGATGGCACGGCGCTGTAATCATCTTCAGATTCAATTTCCTCAGCATCAACCTGCTCAGCTTCAGCGGCAGGTGCATCCTCCGATACTACCAGCCCTGACCGTTGCATCACTTCAGAGATTGGAGCGGTTTCGGCACCTTCGGTTTCCTCTCCGTCGCGAGTAACCCTAGCTGTTGAGCGTACTCTAGCCATCTGACGATTGAATTTCTTGATTTTTGATGAAATTGAAAATTTTTAATTTTGTCGAAGCTCTTTCTTATTACGAAGCTTGAGCAAAATGAATAGCTTTAGTTGAGGACGCAGTAAGCAAGCTTCGGCTATAGTCAAATTTTTGGTAGCAAAACAATGCAATAGCAATGAATGTTGTGGTAACTTCACACCTAACTGTTTGTTTATATAGTGCCGCAGGTGGGAAGGTAAATCGTCAAGTCTTCCACACCGGACAAACAGCCGTCCGCACCCACTGAACGGTGGGCCACAGAGCCCGATAAGGTGAATCGCCAGGACGCACGTAACTGCTGCATGGTGGGGCCACCTCCCGCTCGGATTATTTTAATCGTTTCTCAGCAACGAGCTCAGGGAAGGTGTTTTTCAGATCTTCGGCATCCCAAAGCCTAGGAGACTTTTTCACGGATCAAGCTCGTTACGAAAAACGATCTAGCACTGCGAAGGGGCTACTGTTGGGGGTATGCTTCGTCGCCGAAGATCCTGTAAGAAGAAACACCTTTGGCAGATCCTCTCAAAAGCAGTGCCGAAGCTATAACCCATGAAGCTTCGGCATAGTGGCATATCTCAAGACGAAGGAGTGAACCGACTTAAAGATGAAATGACCAATCAACCCGTGGAAGCTTATGTTATGATTGTAAGCATTTGTAAAGGGCATGAATGTAATTTCTCATAGGCTGCGTCCTGTGCCTATAAATAGATGAACAATACCCCCGTACTGTTCACGCTATCTTGTAATCGCTCGCGCGCAACACTTGGATTTTTTGCCTTCTGTCAAGCTGAAGGTATAAACGTAATTAAATATCGTATTTAAATATTCGAGTTCGTATAATGATAATATATGAATGATATTATGTGCTTATTTGTGTTTATCTTTTATGTTTTATATGTTTCATCTTTCATTATATTATAACCGTGATAATGAAGATACGTCCTGCATGACCTTCGTCCGAAGATCGTTATATCCTAAGGGAAATAATGCTTCGAAGGACGAAGGACATTAACATTTAATACTTTGTGTTGCCTTGTTCTTAACTCTTAGCATTTGAGAACAAGTCCCCAACATGTACGTTTCATGCATCGCAAAGAAATATATCACAACAATTTACATATTTGATTCAATGATTACATACATCAAATGTCACTTAGTTTCGTCACAATAGAAGCTTAATCTTCCTTCAATTGTTCCTTACATCAAGCATTTCAAAATAGTATTACAATAAAATCTATTCTTCTCTAAGGACGTTCTCTGCAACTTCGTTCAAAAGTTTATCGACAACTTCGTCGATAATGGAGTCCGCCATGCTTATGATATCCAGTGCCTCCTTCATTTCTGGATCAGCTAGGGGATCGTACGGCTCCAGAGGCGGGGATAGTTCAGCTGAAGTAAGTAAATAGATTAGTTCAAAGCCACAAAGCAAGTACCGAAGCTAAAATAATAAAAAAACAATACCTATACGCCTTTAACGTTCAGCAGCCTCTTCAGCTCGCTTTGCTTCTACCCGGGCGTCGTGGGTGTCTTTTTCATTCTTTTTTATAATCTCATGGGCCAGCTCTCGGCCACCGTTCACCCACACATCGTTATAAAACTTCCTGCCCATTAAAGTTGCTTCGGCTGAAGGATCCTTCCTATCGTCTATGGAGAAGGCAGCTTCGGCCTAGGCTATAGCCTTAACGTGATCACATCCGGCCTTCTCTAGAATAGCTGAGATTCCCTGTGCGCTGGAAAACGCACAAATATCCCCCCGATCATCAAGATTTCCTCGAAGGCTTCAGCTTCTCCACTTATCCATTCAACAATGCCCTCGAGGTCGCCTCGTATGAAATTTTCTTTAGAAGAGTAGGCGCCCACTTTGGCAAAGCTAGTTTTTAATTTTTCATGCAATCCAAGGATTTCTCAAAGCACCTTTCCTTGGATTCACGAAGTTCTTCAACATTTTTCTCTAGCTTATTTTTCCAGTATTCACTGATCTCTTGGTTAGCCCGTGCGAGCGCCCATCTCTCATTATTCTCGGCCCGTTGTCTCCGAAGGTCTTCAACCTCAGCTTTTTGGGCTTCGGCTTGAGCTTTATATTGAGTTTCGTCTTCTTTTATTTTATTTACCAATGAAATCAAAATATTGTCTTTCTCTAGACCTTCATTTCTTAGCTCAATCACCTCTGAGCGAAGGTTGTTAAGGGCTATTGTACAGCCTTCGTCTTCGGCGCTTTTCTGTGCCCTCAAGGCATTACTAAGAATTAAACCCTGCAAAGAAGAAGAAAGAATTGAGCATGACAAATAAAATACTTCATTCCCAACTTCAAGGTTAACTTCCATACCTTTAAACTGTTGTACGCCAGGCTATCAGCAAGATCATCCTTCGACAAAACCGAAAGGCCTTCTTCAAGTTTCAGAAATCCCATACTTCTAGCTAACTCCCGGCAAACGGATATTTCTTTGTTGTCTGAGAGACAGTACAGGAAATCATCTTCATTAGTGCCGTTAAACACTAAGGCCCCCTTAGGATATTTTAATTTTTGGGCATAATGTCTGGCTTCCATGACTTCTTCTTCGGATAATTTTTTCCCCGAAGCATGTCGAAAAATGTAATCAACATCTTTGACTGGAGCTTCGGGGGCAGAGGATTTTGCTTTTTCTGCCATACTTTGCCCTGAAGTTTGCTGATCAGCCTTGTCCTCAGGCGCGACAACCTTCATCTCAGTGGGCGCTGAGGGCCCAGCTTCGGCTTCGGCTTGGACTTTGGCAGCTTCAGAAATTTTCTTAGTAGGAGCGGGGCTCAAGGCCTTTGTGGTCTCCAGCACAGCATCCAGCACGCTGGCCATCCTCCTCCTCTTGGGAGTTGCAGCAGGAGCCTTTTGCACCTTCAACAGTTTTGCCTCTGCTGGAGGGCTCAGAATTTCTGGCATTTTCATTATTTCTTCCACCTTTGGCTCTTTGGCCTTATCATCCTTAGTTTCGACTGGTTCGACTGTAGGCATCTTCGGCACTACAGTTGGCTCTTCAACGCTCTGCACAATTGGAGCATCTTGTCTTGCTTCGGCAGTTGAAGAGGCATCTTCACTAAGTTCAGGCACTACGGCCGATTCAATGTATCACGGCAGGTGGGTCAGAACCTTCACCTTTTTGCCCTTCGGCACAACTGTGGTGGCCGAAGCGGTAGTCTTCCTCTTTTTTCCTTGCCCTCGTAGAGGGTAGCGATAATCAGGGTATACGAAGTCAATCGCGTCAAATACCCTGTTCAATCTTTTCTTCCCCCGACCCCTGAAGGCTGCAGACAGGGCATCATCTTCAGCCCTAGAATATGTCCCAAGCAGCTCATCGCTGGTAGCTTCAATACATTTCAACCAGTCATCATCTGGCTCATTAAACTTCTCCCTAAATCTGAAGGTATACTTCAATAGAACCAGGCCACCTTCACTGGATTCAGCAACAGTATCCTTCGGCATTTCCCAGTTCTCCACAAGTGGCCATACCCTGAAGGCTATGTGCTCTTGAATTAAATCCCTTGTGCCAATAAAGGCGCAAACAGTACTAAAAGCCTTCTGGCATGCTTCAACATTGCCATCAATTTTCACCTTCAGCCTCCGGAGGCCGAAGCGAGACCAGATAGGGCGCTGGATAATTTCCTTGATATCTTCTCTTTTAATCAAATCATTTTTAACGTAAAACCACTCCTTCATCCAGGCCTCGGGCCATCTTTTCCGGTATGTCGGCACCGGGTAACTTGCATTAGAGCGGGCGATGAACCCGTAGCAGCCGAAGTTGTTGTGGTATTGCTCTTTGCCAATAGCCTTTGTCTTGTATAAAAGCTCGTGCATACTGCAGAAGCACTTCGCGCTCAGCTCCAGCCTCTAGCTTCTTACAGCCCAGACAAACATCCCCATTCTGATTATAGCTTCGGGGTAATCTGATGAAGAAAAATCTGAAAAATCTTCAATACCTCAACCACAAATTTGCTCAGTGGGAACCGGAGACCTGCTTTCAGGAAGCTTCGATAAATAACAACTTTGTTTTCCTCAGGGACTGGGGCAGTGCTGTCTCCTCCAACTCTGACAATAGACATGTCACGAAAATATCTCCCCCTCATGGCGTCAATATGACTCTGTTTGATAGTCGACTTTCCAAAGATAGTATGACTTGGCCGCCAGGGCCGATCCTCAGAATTTTCATCCCCACTCTCCACGTCATAACTATCACTGTCTTCAGAATCTTCGGATACACCCTCCATGATCTCCTTAGTAATTTTCTCTATATTCATTTTTGCCATGGACTCATAAAATCCAGCGATGAAAAGATCTGCAACTTTTCTCTCTTCATACTGCTTCATCTCCTCGGTTACTTTCTTCTCTTCAGTCATCTTCTTCTCCCCACTCATCTTCTTCTCTTCAAATTTGGAGCAAACGCGCCTCTAAACCAAAGCTCTAAAAACTCGAAAATCAGGCGAGAGCTATTGAGAAAGAGCTAGAAATTTGAGAAAATAACGCAAATAGCAGAGACAGCGTATCAAATGCTGCCGCTGTGGGTTCACATTTATACGCCTAGTGCTATGCAACTTGGCGGGCCCCGTCTGTCATTGACTATCGCTATTCTAGCGAAGGGAAGGTGTTTTTTCGGACCTTCGGCTTAAGGCCTTAATTCACGTCACAGTCTAAATTCGTTGTTACAACAATTAATACTGCGTGGGGCTACTGTTGGGGCCTTCGTCTTCCGAAGGTCCTCAAAAACACGACTAACATGTTTCCCAGGTATAATATGTGTACAGGAACCTTCGGATACGAAATGAAGCTATACATAATATGAAGAGCGCGGTTCGAGAGAAGGCTGAATCAGTGCTGAAGCTACCTGTGAAGAAGCTTCGACTTAGCGATGGAAAATGAAACCGACATAAAGGGGAAAAGGCTGTATAGTCCTCGATAGATTTCTCTAAGTAAATAGTAAATGTCAAGGGCATGAATGTAATTCTACACATGCTGCGTCCTGTGCCTATAAATAGATGAACAGTGACACCGTACTGTTCACGCTGACCTGTATTCACTCGCGCGTCACACTTGAACTTTTGCCTTCTGTCAAGCCGAAGGTACAAATGTAATTCAATATTGTTTATGTTCATTCATGATGATATATTAAAAGACATATCAATGATGTCATATGATTATTTATGTTATTTCTCATGTTATATATGCTTCTACTTTCATTAATATAAACTTTGATGATGAAGGTACGTCCTTCATAACCTTCGTCTGAAGATCATTATATCCTAAGGGAGATAATGCTTCGAAGGACGAAAGACTTTAACTACTAATGTTTTGCGTTGCCTTGTTCTTGACACATAGCATTTGAGAACAAGTCCCCAACAGTTCCCGAGGGCTATTTTGCAGCTCTCATCTTCCACATCTTTTTGAGCCTTGCTTAGAATCAAGCCCTAAAAATGACAAATGAACATGAAATAAGAGTAAGAGAAACCTTAGAAATGTTTCATTATGGAACAGTAGACAAAAATATACACACCTTCAAGCTGTTATAAGCAAGGTTGTCCGCAAGTTGATCCTTCGAAATCACAAATAAGCCGAGTTCAAGCTTCGGGTAACCTATATTGTCCGCCATTTCCCAGCAGACATTTATCTCTTTATTAAAGGAAATCATCCTCGTCATTGCCACCAAAAATCAAGGACCCTCGGGGATACTTTAGATCCTTAGCATAATGTTGCGTTTCGACAATTTGCTCTTATGATAATTGCTTCCCCGAAGCATGTCGCACAATGAACTCCAGCTCTTCAACAGGTGCTCCTGGAGTAGGAGACCTGGACTTCTCAGGGGCATCCTCTTTTTCTAGGATTAGTGGTGCAATTTCCGAAGGTCTTGCTTTAGCAGAAACTGAGGGCCCAGCCTCAGAAATAGTCTGCGCTATTCCGATTTTGTCAGATTTCTTTGAAACTTTAGCTTCCGTCCTAGGTGCTTCAGCAGAAGCAGGAGTTGATGTTTTCACAGACTCCATTACATCATCCATCACACTAGCCATTCTCCTTTTTCTTGGAGTTGTTGCAGGGATGTTTGACACCTTTGGCAATTCCGTCGTGCAGGGTGGACTCAGTACCTTCAACTCTTCTGCTATTTTCTTCATTTTCAGCTCCTCAGTCACATTTGTTCTAGCTTCAACAGACACAGAGCGACTTGGCTCAGATATAGAAGCGGACCCTTCAATTAGCTTCGGCACCTCGGCTGTCTCAATGCGCCTGGGTCGACGCGTCAAAACTTTAACCTTTTTTGACTTCGACGCGATAGAAGTCACCAAAGTAGCAACTTTTCTTTTCTTTCCTTGCTTCCACGAAGGATAATAGTAGTCTGGATATACAAATCCGATGACATCAAATACCCTGTTCAACCTCTTTTTGCCCCAAGCTCCGAAGGCAGTTGTCATGGCATCATCTTCGGCCTTCGAATATGCTCCAAGCAATTCATCACTAGTCGCCTCTATGGCATCTAGCCAGTCATCATTCGGTTCATCAAATTGGCTCCTATACCTGAAGGTATACTTCAGACAGACTAAACCACCTTGGCTAGAGCTAGCAGCAGTCTCCTTCAACATTTCCCACACATCTGCAAGTGGCCACACTCTGTAAGCAATGTGCTCCTGTACCAAGTCCCTTGTGCCTATGTAAGTACACACTGTATTGAAAGCCGCCTAGCATGTTTGTATATCATTCCCAAGGGCAGTGGCTGGCCTCCTAATGCCGAAGTGAGACCATCCATATAGGGCGTTGAATAATCCCTTTTACATCCTCCCTTTGACTTAGGTCATTCTTCACGTAAAACCATTCCTGCATCCAGGAGCTCGACCATCTCTTCCAAAATGTGGGAACTGGGTAGCTCTTCTCAGACCGAGGCACGAAACTGTAACAACCAAAGTTGTTGTGATACTACTCCTTTCCGGTAGCCTTCATCTCATAAGACAACTCATGGATGTTGCAAAAGCATCTTGCATCTAGTTCCAGTCCTTGGCTCCTCATGGCCCATATAAAGATCCCCACTTTAATGATGGCTTCAGGAGTAAGTTGATGAAGGTAAATTTCAAAGGTTTTCAGAACCTCGACCAACAATTTGTCCAAGGGGAACCGAAGCCCGGCTTTCATGAAGCTTCTGTAAACCACCACTTTGTCAGCTTCAGGAAGAGGAACATTATTATCCCCTTCGGCCCTCATGATTGAGATATCAGGAAAATACCTCCCCCTCATTGCATCGATCTGCCCTTGTTTAATAGTTGATTTTCCAAAGACAACATGACTTGGTCTCCATGACCGATCTTCAGCATCTTCATTTCCACTTTCCACATCGAAGCTTTCACTATTTCTAGAGTTTTCTGAAATCCCAACTAACATCTCATTGGCGATTTTCTCCACGTTTGCTTTTTCCATGGCTTTGTAAAACCTGGCCAGCGCTGGATCAATGATCTTCTTCTCATCAGCCATTTGGACAATGGTTGCTAGAATGCCGAAGCTCAAAATTCAATTAAACTCGACGTAGCTGGGAAGGTTAAAACGGCAAACACAATGCAAGCAGCTAAAACAACACAAAAAATACTCACGACATAGGCTTCTATTTATATGCTTAGAGCCCCATAGATTGGTGGGTCCCGCAAGTCTGTGTGATTCGCTATTCTAGCGAAGGGAAGGTGTTTTTTGGACCTTCGGCTAAAGGCCTTCGTTCACGTCACAGTCTAAATTGTTACAAAGAAACAAATCAATACTGCGAGGGGCTATTGTTGGGGGCCTTCTCCTTCCGAAGGTCCTCAAAAACATAATTAACCATTTGTTTTCAGTATAAGCTATTACAGGAAGCTTCGTCTTCGGGATACAAGCCTCTTATAATGAAGGCACACAAGATGAAGACAAATCCAAAGAATATAAGAGTAAACGCCGAAGCTATCACCAGATGGACACCTTCGGTTCACAATGAAGATGAGGAATAATGATAATGATGACCGAAAGAGGAAAAGACTGTTTAGTCCTTAATAACTTATATTACAATCATGTGTAAATGTTGAGGACATAAATGTACTTTTGCCCGGGCTGCGCCCCGTGCCTAAAAATAGATGAACAGTAACACTGTATTGTTTCTCGCATCCACACCTTCGAGTAAGCTGAAGGTATCAATGTAATACTAACATTGTTAATATTCATATATGTTTTGTGGAATGCAAGGATAAATGAACTAATGAGATGCAGTTATCATATTTATCCTTTTGCATTCCTATTTATATATAAAATGATGAAGGTATGTCCTTCTTGACCTTCGTCTGATGAGCATTATACCCATGAGGAGATAATGCTTCGGAAGACGAAGGTCTATAATAACTAACAATCGTGCTACCTTGTTCTTGATATACAACATTTGAGAACAAGTGAACAACACCTACCCCCTTAAAAGAATTTCGTCCTCGAGATTAAGAATCTTCTGAAAATAGCTAGGGGAATTCTGCTCTAAGTTCATCTTCTCTTTCCTAAGTGGCCTCATCTTCTGAATGATGACTCCACTGAACTTTGCACTTGTTGATAACCTTACTCCGAGTAATTCTGCGAGATGTTTCTAAAATTCTGATAATTGTTCCTTACTCATTAACGTTGAGTTCTTCCAAAGGTAATTGGTCCTCTAGTACTCTTAAGCATTTCTTAAGTTGTGACACATGAAATACGTCATGCACGTCCGATAAACTATTAGGTAGCTCCAACTGATACGCTACTTCACCTTTTCTTTCCAAAATTTTGAATCGACCCATGTAGCGAGAAGATAATTTACCTTTAACCTTAAATCTTTTCATTCCTCTCATTGGTGAAACCTTAAGGTATACGAAGTCTCCAACTTCAAAGATCAATTCTTTTCTTCTATTGTCAGCATAACTTTTCTGTCTTGACTGTGTTGTTTTCAGATTCTCTCTAACAATCTGCACTTGCTTCTCTGCTTCTTGGAGAATTTCTGGACCAAATACTTGGCTTTCTCCCATTTGATTCCAATATAGCGGCGTTCTGCATTTTCATCCATAGAGTGCTTCAAATGGTGCCATCATTAGACTTGCTTGGTAACTATTGTTATACAAGAATTCTGCATAAGACAAGATTTTATCCCAACTTCTACCATGCTTTAGAGCACAAGCTCTTAACATACCCTCTAATACTTGATTTGTTCTTTCTGTTTGTCCGTCTGTTTGTGGATAATAAGTTGAGCTGAAATTTAGCTTAGTATCCATGGACTCATGTAATCTTTTCCAAAAGCGTGAGGTAAATTGGGTTCCTCGGTCTGATACGATCTTCTTCGGTACTCCATGCAGACAAACAATCCTTGGCATGTATAGCTCTGCTAACTGGTCTCCCGAGTAAGTTGTCTTCACATGTATGAAGTGTGCAACTTTAGTCAACCTGTCAACAATAACCCATATGGAATCATAGCCATCACGAGTACGGGGTAATCCAACTATGAAATCCATACCGATTTCTTCCCATTTCCATTCTGGTACTTTAAGAGGTTGTAGAAAACCTGCTGGTCTTTGATGTTCGGCCTTAACTCATTGACATATATCACATAGTGCAACATAAGTAGCAACATCTCTTTTCAAACCATACCACCAATACTTTTCCTTCAGATCCTGGTACATCTTAGTACTTCCAGGGTGAATAGAATACTCTGAATCGTGCGCTTCTCTTAAAATAAGTTGACATAGGTGATCGATATTTGGTACACATATTCTCTATTTAAACCATATTGTGCCTTGTTCATCTTCGGTGATATCGGAGGTTTCTCCCAAATTAATCTGTGCTTTAATTTCCTTGATTTTCTCATTAGATTCTTGTCCTTTACGAATCTCCTGTTCCAGAGTAGATTCCACTTTCATAATTGTTGCTTCCATATTATTAAGCATACCAAGGTTAAGTTGTTCCATTTCCCAACATAATTCTTGTGACATCAAGTAGGTAGTAATACTGTTCACTTGACCTTTACGGCTCAAAGCATCTGCCACAACATTTGCTTTTCCTGGGTGATATTGTATATCTAGATCATAATCCTTGATTAACTCAAGCCATCTTCCTGTCTTAGATTGAGTTCTTTCTGAGTGAGTATGTATTTCAAGCTTTTGTGATCCGTGAAGATTTCACACTTATTTCCAATCATGTAGTGCCTCCAAATCTTCAAAGCATGCACTACGACATCTAATTCCAAATCATGCGTAGGATAATTCTTTTCATGCTTCCACAACTGCCTTGAGTCATAAGCCATTACTTTTCCTTCTTGCATTAGTACACATCCAAGTCCTAGATGTGATGTATTGCAATACACATCAAATCCTTTGCGAATATCAGGCATTATCAACACTGGTGTCGTGGTTAGCTTTTTCCTTTAATTCGTCAAAACATTTTTGACATGCTTCATCCCACTTAAACTCTTTACCTTTCTCTAGCAGTGAAGTAAGGGGTTTCAATATTTTGGAGAAGCCTTCAATGAATCTTCTGTAGTATCCTGCTAATCTAAGAAAACTCCTGATCTTGGACACATCTGTTGGTTGCTTCCAATTTAATATTTCACTTACTTTACCAGGGTCTACCTTGATTCCTCCATCTGTGATAATATGACCTAGGAAAGCGACTTGCTTCAGCCAAAAATCACACTTTGAGAATTTCACATACAACTGGTTGTCACGAAGCTTCTGCAGAACTAGTCTTAGATGATCTTCATGTGCTTCTTCATTCTGAGAATATACAAGTATGTCGTTGATGAACACAACCACAAACAGGTCAAGATATTCCATGAATACTTTATTAATCATGTTCATAAAGTAAGCTAGTGCATTGGTTAATCCAAATGACGTAACCAAAAACTCATATAGTCTATATCTTGTAGTGAAGGCTGTCTTAGGTACATCTTCAGTGAATCTTCAACTGATGTGTGATACCCAATTTTCAAAAAAAGAAGAGAAATTGAAGTTTACTTTTTTTTCTTTGTTTTCTCTTGCGGGTCCCGTGCTATGGGGGTTTGGAATTTTAGGAGGTAAACATCTGTAAAACAGTAAAATTTATGTTTGATGTGTGCGCGGGGGTCGAGAGCTCTGGCGTAGGAATGGTTTTGGGCCGTTGATCGCGATCCGGCGGTGGGAAGCCCACTTCCCCCCCCCCAAAACCCTAGCCGCCCCTCTCTTAAGGCCCCTTGTGGGCAGCCGCCCCCCCCCCTTCCCTCCTTTGGCCGTCACCCTCCCCCCCCTCTTCTCTCTTCCCCAAGTGCTACAGCCGCCCTCTCCATTCTCAAGTTTTTTGCAGCAGCCATCTCCTCAACCCTAGCCGCCACCCCCCCCCCCCCATCTCCTCTTCTCCAAGTGTCGTTCTTCCTCGTCGGATCTTCTTCGTGTGGGTGCAAGTTTCAATTGGAGAATTGGTGGGAGGAAGGAAGGAGGAAAAAGGTGGAACTCAAGGTGATCTTGAAGTTATCTATGTTTTTGCGCTAAAATCCAATTGTTTACATGTTTACCTATGCGAATCGGTATAGGTGCTGTCCAGATTTTTGTGGGAGGACGAACAGCAGTAGTTCTAGGGATTTCTGGGAATTTTTCGTGGGCAATTAGTGGGGATCAGTGGGAGAATCATGTAGAGCTTTGTCATACCTTTCCAACGAGTACTTATGCGCTCGATTCGGAGTTATAATTTAGGAGATATCGTTGTTTGAATCCGGTTATGTTGCTGTCCAAAAAAACAGATTTTCAGGTGGATGAACAGCAGTAGTATTAGCAGTTTCTGTGAATTTTTCGTGGGTAATTAGTGTTAACCAGTATGGTAATCATGTAGGGCTTTGTCGTATCTTTCTAATGAGTACTTATGCGCTTGATTTGGAATTATATTTTAAAAGATATCGCTGTTTGAATCCGGGTATGTCGCTATCCAAAAGACAAAAAAACAGATTACAGGGTTCATCTTGTGGACTGTTTTGGGCTAATTAGATGTTAGAATTTAATTATAAATTGTATACAAAACTTGTGGGGAATTTTATGTAGATGCCTCTGGAGTTTTTGTTTGTTACCACTGTTGTCATAATTTTAAAGTTATGAAATTATTAAGCAGCGCCGCTGCAGCTTGGTGGGTGTGGGGAGAGATGTAACCCGCGGCGGGGTTTGAGTTTGTGCGTAGGTGCAGCGTCGTTTATGAGCCTGATTATGTGAAATAGGTGCACTAAGTTGTGTGTCAAAACAGGTGGTGGACTTCCGGATCGTACTTAGGGATTTGCCCGAACTTCCGGTAAAGGCAAGTAAATATAGTGGTGGTTGCTACCGTTTGGTTTGCATCCTATTCCCTGTCATTGAGTATGCATAAGTTTTTAATTATGTTAATCATTGAATTCTATGATGAAGTTTATTTGTTTGGAAGTATTAATTCTCAATTGTCTAATATTGTGGATGATCATAATTTGGTTATGATATATGTGGTTGATTCCCATCTTGGATGAAGTTGAAGTATCTTTTTGAATCACGTTATATGAAGTGTTGTAGGCATGACATGCACATCGCATCATCCATCTTGCATTTTGAAGTTATGTCGTGATCTAATGGTCCGACCGTACCGGTACATTTTTAGCATCGTACGTTGCCCGAGGAGGGGTACGATGCGGCTTCATATCCTTAGAGGTATGAAGGCAGAAGTCATCCTTGCATTTGCAGACATTTGCATTCATGAGGAATATATGAAGTGTGACATTACTATGTTACTATTGTGGTTTCTACCTGCGAGGTGTGGTAACTAGGTGTGTTGTACGTTGTATACGTGCTGCACCTTGGTAATAAGAAGGTTGTGGAATCAGGTCGTGGTAAAACAATGTTCTTAGGTGGTTGAATAGTTTGATATTATTTTACTTGCTGAGATGTGTCATCTCACTCTTGCATTACTCAATGCAGGTACTTGATACATGTTGGGAATGAGGGGAGTAGCAGCACGTCCACTTACACTCTCACAATAACGCTGCCCAGGCGCATCCATGGTTTAATTAGAAACTTATTGTCAAAGGAAGTTTGTTTTTTTATATAGTCGTGCGCACTGGTTAATTCAGTTCAGGTCGTACGTTTATCTTCCCTTGCTAGCCGATTAATAATACTTAGTATGTTTTTGTCATGATATATGTTTATACCCTGTTGCCCCCTTATTTATGCAATCTTGCAAAGGGGATGCTGCCGAAATTTTATATATGGACGTCAGAAGTGTAGTTCAGTAGCATTCTGGGTTGTTTGTGGAACCCGGGGTGTTACATGATGATAGCGCGATCTTAGATCTATTTTTGAGAATACCTTAGCTCCTCTCATCTGATCAAACAAATCTTCAATCCGAGGCAACGGGTATTTGTTCTTAATTGTTACTTCATTCAAACTTCTATAGTCGACACACATTCTTCTCGAACCATCTTTCTTGTTTACAAATAGAACTGGGGCTCCCCAAGGAGAAGAACTTGGGCAAATAAATTTTTTTCTAGTAATTCTTCTATTTGTTTCTTCAGTTCAACTAAATCTTTGACATCCATTCTTTAAGGTATTTTTGAAATCAGTGCAGTCCCAGGTAATAATTCAATATAGAACTCTATATCACGATCAGGTGGCATACCTGGTAATTCCTCTAAAAATACGTCTAGGTATTCACACACTATTCTGATGTGTTCCAAAGATTTCTCCTCCAATTGATTTACCATGGCTTCTGCTGTTGTTGGCATACTAACATTGACTTCAATTCTTTGACCTTGCGGATTGGTTAATGTGACCATCCTCTTAGCACAAGATATTACTCCACCATACTTGGTTAAGTAGTCTATTCCAAGTATCACATCGATTCCATTTGATTCCAAGATTATCAGCTCTACTAGAAGCTTATTCATCTAATTTCAATCTTAGTCTGAGGGCATGAGTGAGTGGCTCTAAGTTCACCTCCTAGTGATCTAATTAATAGTTTCCTCTTCAAAGGATAGTTTGATATATTATGCTTTTCCACAAACGACTTTGTTACGAAAGAGTGAGATGCTCTAGAATCAAATAAAACTGATGCAAGTATGGAGTTAATAAGGAACATACCATACACCTTGTCGACATCCTCAGGAACTATTTCTGTTGTTACGTGATTAACTCTTCCCTTACTCTGGTTCTGTGAAGTCTTGTTCTGTGTAGTACCACGAGCAGGTGTAATCTGATTAGCTCTTTGATTGTTGTTCCTCTGGGTGTCTTTGGGTTGCACTTAGGGCAATTGTTGGCATAATGACCAAGTTCACCACACTTGAAACATCCACTAGGTTGGACTGGAGTAGTTGTATTGTTATTTCTAGCCGGTGTGTTCACGACGCTTCCTTGACGATTCTGTTGGTAACCACTAGACCTTTGACTGGTCTGAGAGTTGTTCTTCTGCTGGTTCTGATTGTTTCTCAGTCCTTGCTGTCCAGAGCGTTGCACTTGATAATTATTATTTCCACTCTGATTTCCACAGCGAAACTGAGAGTTGTTTTATCGGGTGTTTCTACTAGACCGTCCTTGGAATTTCTGCTTATGATCTAACAATTCCCTTCTCTTGCTTTCTAAGTCAATTGCCTTGTTGAGTAGAGTCTACTAATTGGGAAAGTTGTGGCTCTGTAATTGATAGTTCAATGGTCCGATCAAACCTTCTAAGAAACGCTCATCACGCTTCTCATTTGTATCAACTTTTTCTAGTGCATAGCGAATGTTGGTCACTTGTTCTCAAATGCTACGAGTTAAGAACAAGGCAACACAAATGTTAATGGTTAAAGACCTTCATCCTCTGAAGCATTATGTCCCTTAGGATATAATGATCTTCAGACGAAGGTTATGAAGGACAAACCTTCATCATCTCAATATGTAATAATAAAAAGCAGGAACATATAAGACATATAGAGAACATGAATAACCATATCAAACCCTTAGATTATCTATATTCTCATTATATGATCATGAACAAACATTGATGATATTGAATTAATTTGTACCATCGGCTTGATAGAAGGTAAGAATCCAAGAGTGACGCGCGAGTGATTACAGGTCAGCGTGAACAGTACGGTGTTAATGTTCATCTATTTATAGGCACAGGACGCAGCCTGGGTAGAATTACATCCAAGTCCTTGACATTTTCTATTGACTAAGTAATAATCTGTCGAGGACTAAGCAGTCTTTTTCCCTTTAAGTTGGTTTCATTCTTTATTACTGTCTTTGTGCTAAGCCGAAGCTTCATCATCCATAGCTTCGGAACTGATTCATCTTTCTTCTAGACCGCTCTTTTCATACCGTGCTCACCTTCATCTTAAAGCCGAAGGATCCTATGACAGTATATTACACTTGGAAAGCATGTTAGTCGTGTTTTTGAGGACCTTCGGAAGATGAAGGCCCCCAACAGTAGCCCCTCGCAGTATTAATTTGTTCTTGTATCTAACACATTCAGACTGCGACGTGAACGAAGGCCTTTAGCCGAAGGTTCGAAAAAACACATTCCCTTCGCTAGAATAGCGAAAGTCAATGACAAATGGGGCCCGCCAAGTTGCAATGCACTAGGCATATAAATAGAAACTCACATCGGTAGCATTTGCTACGCCATTTCTGCTGCTTGCGTTATTTTCTCAAATTTTTAACTGTTGCTTAACAGCTCTCGCCTGATTTTCGAGCTTCATGGTAAAGACAAGTGCTGGTTCCATGTCTAAAGAGAAGAAGATGTCTGAGGAGAAGAAGATATCTGAGGAGAAGGTTTTTGAGGAGAGGAAAGTTGTAGATCCTTTTATTGCTGGGTTTTACGAATCTATGGCAAAAATAAATACAGAGAAGATCACAAAGGAAATAATGGCGGATTTATCTGAAGATTCTAATGATAGCAATGACTATGATGTGGAAAGTGGGGATGAAGACTCCGAGGACCGGCCCTGGCGGCCAAGCCATACCATCTTCGGAAAGTCAGCCATTAAGCAAAGTCATATTGATGCCATGAGGGGAAGATACTTTCGTGACATGTCTATTGTGAGGGTTGGAGGAGACATCACCACCCCTGCTCCTAAAGAAAATGAGGTTGTTGTCTACAGAAGCTTTTTGAAGGCGGGTCTTCGGTTCCCATTAAGCAGATTTTTTGTTGAAGTATTGAAGATATTTCAGATCTTTCTTCATCAACTTACTCCGGAAGCTATAATCAAAATGGGTTTGTTTGTTTGGGCTGTGAGAAGCCAAGGGCTGGAACCAAGCGCGAAGTGTTTTTGCAGTATGCACGAACTGTTGTACGAGACGAAGGCCACTGGCAAAGAGCAGTATCACAACAACTTTGGTTGTTATGGATTCATTGCTCGGTCTAATGCAAGTTACTCTAACACTATAAAAAAATCACCAAATAAAAATAATACAATTAGTTATTAATGATTTATGGTAATCAATTTTCTTTTAAGTGTTTGTTATGTATTTGCATTTGGAATATTTTTTTTCCGTTATTACGCATGATTGATTTTTGGTTATTGAATAACATTTCTTCTTAAATGAAAATCCTAGTAAATAAATAATATAATAATTATTAGTCCAAAAATTAATATTTTATTTATAAATAATTTTGATTTAATTACTATAAATTTTAGGGTTATTTAAAAATGTATTTCGAATTTAGAAAAAGGAAATAAAAAAAAAAGAAAAAGGAAAACTAACCTAACGTAACCCTAAAAGCCCACCAGGGCCCAACATCCCTAGCCGCCACCAGGAATCTTCTCCCCTCCTCTCCCTGCTCGTAGCCGCTGCCTACTCCCCTTTCTCTCTCTTCTCTCTTCTCTGCTTCTTCCACACGCGCGCGAGGAGCAGCCAAACGCCACACATCGAGCAACAGCCGCATCACCCGCGCACCGAAGACCCCGCGCGCCCAGCACCGCTGCCAGGGCCGACCGGCTGAGCGCCGCGCCCCTGCCACGTCCCAAGACCCCGTCGCGCCATGGACCGCGCCGTTGCACGCCTAGGCAGACCGACGACTCGACGCCCTGCAACCCGATACCGACCGCACCCGTGACCTCGAAGCCGCGTCGTCCGTTCTCCTCCCTCCATTAACACTCACCGCCCGACCGTTACCAAGGAGCAGAAACCGACGCCGCCGTTTTCTATTCTCCCTCCCCCACTTCTTCCTTGAAGACATACCATTGATAGCGTTAATGCCGGCCGTTCCTCCTCGGCGACTCTCCCTCTTCCCTCCTCTCTCTATAAAGCCGCTCGGACTCCCACCTCTCTCTCCCACAGCCGAGCTTGCTCTCTCTTCTCGCGCCTCCCTCTCTCTCGCAGTGTAGTTCGCCAGAACCGAAGCCCTTCACCGGAACCACCCAGACCCTCGCGCCGGAGCTCGCCCGCGCAGCACCCCGGCGACCACCACCGCCATACCGTCTGATTTCCCCTGTCCATTCCCTAGCGCCAACCGTGCTATTCTGCTGCTGCAAGCGTGAAGTTGAAGAAGGTGAAAATTTGAACTCTACACCATAAAAGTCTAGTCACAATTTCGTATAAATTCATGCGATGATTTTTATAAGTCATGTAATTGAGATTCAAATCGATTGTTTTATTAGTTCCATATGTCTGTTCTAAATACATCAAAATCAGTATTTACGACTATTCACCTCATTTCTAATTTAAATCTAATTTATGACTGTTATAATTGAATTATGCGTAGTTTTCTAATTATGAAGTCAGAAACGAATGTAGATACCTTTCTTAATCAAACGTACAAGATAAATAATTATATAATTACTTTTTTATGATTTAGGTTTATATTTAAGTAAAAGATATTTATTTATGTCATAACAACCATGAATATGTCATTAAAAGTCCCATTTAGTAATTTACAATTAATTCTTAGTATATTGATGTTAGAAGAATTAAATAAACAATTTTTAGTTATACGTATAAATTCTATTTAGAAAAGAAAGGAGAAAACCGAAAGGATATAATTTTATAATAATGTTAAAATAACCTAATTAGACGCTCATACTTTTCTAATAAAGAAATTGATAGTTATATTGGTAAACATAGGTTTCTTACTAAAGAATTAGATAATTTGTTTCTAACTTTAAAATGACCTTTTAGTAGATATCATGTTTTTGATTTAATTAGATTCGTTATAGATGTTTAAGTATAGCCGTATTAAATAAAAACTTAAAAGAATATGTAGACCATATGTTTCTTAATAAAAATAGAAGATAAATATATGTCCAATTAACAGATTATTTATATTTTCTTAATTAAAAGATAACAAGGGTCAGTGCTTTCATAAACTAAAATGATAGTTTATACATAACTTCCTTCTAATGAATTAGATCATTTGTTCCTACAATAGAATTAAAGATAATTAATAGGTTAATTATCCTTTATCATAATGTATTAATCAAACCTATAGTCAATTTGTTCTTAATTAGATTTATGGCGTGATAAATGATTTCATAAAATTTAGTCCACATTATATACGAATCACTTAGCTTTTCCTAAAGGATAAAATAAAGTAATAAGAGTTTAAGTTCTTTTATAACTTA
Organism: Zea mays; assembly: GCF_902167145.1. NCBI lineage: Eukaryota > Viridiplantae > Streptophyta > Magnoliopsida > Poales > Poaceae > Zea > Zea mays. The sequence continues at coordinate 117,845,221 of NC_050096.1, forward strand.
AAATGTTACTTTATATATTGACTTCAAATATAATAATATAGGCTATGTGTTTTCTAATGAAATTAAAAGATAGTTATTTGTTCATGATCTTTTGCATGAAAATCCACTTAAGGGCCTATAACCTAGTTTTTCATAAAATATGTGTTTAATAATAATGATCTTTTCACATAAAACCTATTTAGACTTATATCTTAGTTTATCATAAGTGAATGCAATGAATTATAATACATTCCATAAATACTTCTAAAATTAATAACATGTTTCATAGCGCATTAACCTTAGATATATAACATATATCTTTTCTAAAAGGTTAAAAAAGGTTTAATATCGTTATAACTTGTTTTACCGTCTTATAAACCCTTAATATTAGACATATCACGTATGACGTTTTATAAAAGATTAATTTGGTGAACCTAATATTTGTATATTTTAATTAAGATATTTTAAGCTCATGTCTTGTTTTATAAAGTATAGATCACACATTTTTGAAACGAATACCCTCTTATTATAACCATTACTTGCGATGTTTTGAAAAACGAACGCTCCTTTCGTTAGGCTTTCTTTTAGCTTTGCGTATGGTGAATGTGGTATGTTATTGAGTGGTGTTTGTTCTTCTTGTTTGTTTGTGTGATATTCACTGGTTGATCTAGTAATTAAGAATCAAGATCTATTCCTATACGTGGAAGAACCTCAATTTTTCAATAAGCAAGGCAAGTGGACTTCTCCCTCTGCATACTCTGTTTGATCCCAAACAATACATTTAATAAAGTTTTTTCTTGGATATATATGCATAATTTGATGGGTTACCTATTTAGATACCCCCAACCTTTCAAACCTTACTCCTTGTTTAACCTGGGATTATGATCTAATCAAGTAGCTATGTTATTGCTACAACTTTAAATTTATGCAGTCACTCCTGTTTATGATATTAATGTTCCAAATGGTAAGTTTACATTATTGTTGTTAACCCAATGGTTAAACAAGATTATTGCATATTAATTGGAACATGAAGTGACCACCTGGGAAAACAGTGCTACCATGAGAACTATCATGGCTCTGGTCTTGGCTAAATAACTAGGGAAGTCTTATGTTGGGTGCTGGTCATGGTCGATCAGAACGAGGACATCTGGCAAGCGCTTATAGTTCCGGCTCAGGCAGATTGGATACGGGCATAGTTCCCAAAGCTTTACCCTGCAGTCTGGACTATAGGTTGGTTACGTTAGGTGTGCTTTATGCAGTTTGACCATTTCCAACATTTGCGTAATGAGGACTCTAGGGAGAAGCCTCGTAGTGAGACCCTAGCCATTCACCTCGGAAGTGAATACGGGTCTAGCTAACCCGGGCTAGAAGGGAATCACGACTCATGGGTAATGATGCGCCACTTCTGCAGAGTGTAAAACTGATATATCAGCTATGCTCACGGTTATGAGCAGCCTGGACTCCTCACATGATAATTGAACTTGAAGATAGAAATAAATCAAGATCCGATGATCTGGCAATGGTTTACTTAAGTGGTTTCACTTAAGTGTTTTTGATATACTCTTATACCTTTGTTTAATGGGAATACTTGGGATTCACACTTATTAGTAAGACGGGTGTTGCTAATAAAATGTTGACCAACTAAAATGCTTACTTCTCAACCTTAGCCTTACCTTGTTAAACTTGCATTAATTTCCCCCCACTTGCTGAGCCCCGACCATAAGTGAGCTCACCCTTGCTTAAATTTTGATCAGAAGTTTGCAGATGAAGTTATGATGCTGAACTCCATGGATGCTAGTCTAGTGATACCCCCCGGACATCTTCCTGTGGATGGATGTCCATGTTTCGCTGTACTTTGATGAATAAAGGTTAAGACATTATGTCTGTTCGAAGTCTAATATGTTAATAAAATCGTTATTTACGCTTTTATGCATTGTTCTTTTGATATATTACACTTGTGACATCAACATATGTGTGAAAATAGATCATGGCACACATATGCTATGCACCCAGCTCTGCTCCTCAGAAACGGGTGTGACAGTTACCCGGTTCCAACATTTCGGAAAAGGTGGCCCAGGTCCTAGATGGAGGAGTGGTTCTATGTTAAGAATAATCTAATTGAAAGCGAGGACATCAAGGGGATCATCCAACGCCCCATCTGGTCTCGCTTCGGCCTTCGAAGGCCGACTGTGGCGATTGATAATGATGCCGAAGCATGTCAAAAGGCTTTCAGCAATGTCTGTGCTTTCATTGGCACAAGAGACCTGATCCAAGAGCTCATAGCCTATAGGGCATGGCCACTTGTGGATAACTGGGAAATGCCAAAGGAGACTGTTGTCGGGTCCAGTGAAGGTGGATTAATTCGTTTGAAATATACCTTCAGATACAAAGACTAGTTTGACGAACTAATGAGGACATCACTTCTATACATACAATGAATGGACCGATAACACGATCGCGTGCACGACAGCTAATTCTCCAGGTACGTTCTGCCCTAGTCAATTGTGTTTCAGAGCTTACGCTTGGGGCCATAGATGTTTTGATGATTAGGAACCTTGGCGAGGACCAGCAAGGACTTGGGAAAGGCCTAGATGTTGAGGAGGAGCAGCAAGGGCGCCCACAACAGGAAGGAGATCAAGTCCGACTCGGCTGCGACTCCATCTCGAGTTCCAGGACCAGTCTGCACTAAAATGGATGCCCAAGATGCATCCGGACTTCGATTGCGACGAACTTGATATGGTTGGAAAGATAAGAAGATTATCTAACCAACCCAACTGGTTCCACCCTAAAATGCGTCCGGAGTCAACGGGAATTGTCGAAATAAGTCAGCATTCAGATTCTGTTTTGGTGCTGCGACACCGTCTGTTGGGCTGTTGGGCCGTGTATCGCGTCGGAGTCCATTAGGGGTGAGTCCAGGGGTCACGCACGCCCTAATACTCTATTTATTCAGCAGCCGCCGCCACATTAGGGGTGGGTTTTGCTTAAGTTTAGATCTCTCGAGAACAGCCGCCGTAGATCGGTTTGTGAGACCCCAACTTGTGAGCTTAATCATTCATCCGCAATATTCTAGATTGTGTTCTTTCTTGTTCTTGCTTGTGTCTTCGATTCTCAGGCAGGAATTAGCCCTCGTGGTGAGGTAAATCGTGCAGTGCATGGTTGATAACCAGAGGAGAAGTGGTGCTGCGATTGCGGGGTTCTAGTCGTGTTGATTGGAAGCCGGATCGTCTGTGTGACATCTCCACCAAATCGATAGTTATCGTCACCTGACAGAAGATCGGGCACCCCCGTTCCTATCAAGTGGTATTCAAAGACTCAGGTATTACCGTCAGGCTTACCCTAGTTTAGTTTAGGGTTTTCATCCTATAACTCCAGATAATTGCCATACAAAAAAATATATTCCGCTGTCCTAGAACCCTTGTTTAGCCTTGCAATTTCGTTTCAGATTGCTTTGTTGAGTTTGTGTCCGTGTCGAGTCTTGTTGCTAGTTTAGGTCGTGTCTTCATCGTAGTTCAACCGCTCCATCGCTGTTATTTGTTTCTGCCGCTATCCCATCCACCTTACCCAGATTACAAGTCGAGACACCACATTACTCGATTTGCCCTCGTTAGCCGCCTTGTGTGAATTCTCGCCACACTAGCCCTAGATTAGGTTGCAAGCCGCATTGCATTGCATCCCCTCCTTGTTTTATCATCTGGCGCTTACCTATTGCTTATACTAGGGAGGTTTGTGCCCCTGTGCTCTATAGCCGCCGCTACGGTTCCTACCAATTTGTGCCCTTGAAAACCATAACTTGAGGTACCTTCAATAAAACGGGCATAATTTTTCGCTCGGTGCTCCGTTTGAGCTCAAATTTTTACAGCAGATTCCTGACTCCATTCCGGGGTGACCCAAACTGGCCTATGGCCTGTTTGGTTCGGTCAAAAAATTCAAAAAAATCGGGAAGATAAGTAAAAAAAATGTTTAAGTGTTTTCAGGAATTTTAGAGATCCTTTGCGATTTTCTCTAGGCCACAATACAACTCTGTTTCAAGTGAAATTTTGTGTGCTTCCATCTTTTGTGATTTTGGATCAGTGATAAAAAATTCAGAAAATTTCGAGCTCGTTTGCTGGTACTCCTTGGGAAACGCGTCTTTGATTTCTACTAGTGCTAAAAAATCTGCGCTATTTACAGAACTGTCATTCTGCTAGTTTATTACTTTTATCTTGTTGTGCTTCGATAGGACACGTCTTAGCCAGTAATTGTGACTTGTGCTTTGGACACTTATTGAACTTCGCTAATCTGCACTCGATTTTGTTCCACATTCACATACATATTGTGCCTGTCCTACAGCTCCACATACTATATCTTCTGATCAATACAGATTTGACCTTGCAATCGCGGTTTCACTACCTCTTGGTAAGTATCATGAACCAGCCTCCGATTGTATCATTCTTTGCTTGTATTTCGTTAGACACTTGTAAGAGCTTGGTAAGATACATTAGAGCGTGTTCCTGTGTTCCACCTGAGAGGAGCGTGTAGTGAAATTATTAGGGATAACCGTCACTGTTTGTTTCCTATTTTTGTGTTTCGATGGCAGGCGACGACGAAGAAGCAAGGATCCCTACTGACTTCGATGAATGTGTTAGCTGCCAAGATCTTGAGGCAAACGACAAGCTCCTGAAGGAGCAAATGCAGGAGACGGTCCACAAGTCAGTGCATGATGCCTTCATTGACATGAACCTTGCCAAGACTTACGAGAGGCTGGATCGATGATTGTCCCAGATCGTCGACAGACTTGATGTGTTGGAGACGCAACAACAAGCACCGCCACCACCACCTCCTCGTCCATGTCTTCCCAATGATGCGGTGTTTGATGAAGAAGGTAATTATGATGAAGCGGCCACCAGAGATTTGCGCCTACGTCGTCGTCTTCATCAAAACATAGAAGGTATGCCACACCGCCAGCAAGGTAATAACAATCGTGCTCCTGACGACCCTTATGCTAAGATTAAATTTTCTATACCATCTTTTTCGGGTCATTATGATGCTGAGGGATATCTTGATTGGGAGATGAAAATAGAATAGAAATTTGTTGCCCACCTTGTACCTGAACTGTTGGATCTTTTATGGGCTTGGCCCATTTATTGAATAAACTCTATGGTGTGTAATGGTGGAGAATACCAATAGTACCACATTGGAAGTCCAAGGGTCTTTTGCCTTAACTTATATGGTGGGATTTATTCCACTTAACTTGAGAAGTCAAGAAATGGACAAGGGCGTGCCACACGCGCGCGCGCGCCGCCGCTGCCGCCGGCCGGGCCGGGCGTGGCGTGGCGAGGCAGGCAGGCAGGCGAGCGGGCGTGGTGTGGTTGTGTTAATTTTTAGCACTCACTAACCGCGTACGTCAGCCGAGTGACCCTGTCTCTTCGTCTGCCGAGTGACCATGTCTCTTCGTCAGCCAGCCGAGTGACCCTTCTCCTTCAGCTGCCGACTCATGGCATGACTCGGCGAGAGCTGGCGGACTCATGGCATAACTCAGCTAGAGCTGGCCGACTCTTGGCGTGACTCGGCGACCTTTCTCCTTCAACTTCCCTCTGCGAGAGGTTAAATAGAGGAGCACCCCTGTCACTCGACACACGCGAGAAAACACTTTCAGAACACAGTCCAGCAGCCGAGTGAGGGTATTTCCATCTCGTGACTCTGCGCGCACAGAGAAGCGAGAGGGCAGGTGCCTCCGGAGCCCTTGCCGTTCGAGACCTTGCACGAGGGATCGACAATTAGGTTTTTGGGGAGCGTCTACGCGACTGCCCAAGGTCTTCCTCCTGCTGACATGACAAGTGAAGTTGGATAAGGATCTAGATCCTCGGAGCGCATGGGAGGGTATGATCAATTCATCTCCTTACTGTTTTTCATTCTGCAAATTATATATGTTCATACCTGCTGTTTTATTTATAGCCGTAAATTTATTCAATCTGTTTTGTCGTATTATATCATAACATGTCTGATGCCTGATCATACTAGTAATATGATAAATCTGTTTGTCTTAATTTTACAGTCATGTTGTTTATGTTGCTATCTGTTTATTTTCAGTTGTTCCATAATAATACATGTTCCATGTTTATATGCTTATTATATTTATATGATTCATATGTTTCATGTTCTCTTGAACCATATTGTTATGGATATATTTGAGATAATGATTTCTATGATTAAACATATTTTATATGTCATCATCATAATGTTAATTTATGGAATTAAAATAATACGGAAAATGCCTATATTTCTAACAATCCAAAAACCTAATGTTAGGCATTTTTCTGTCAGAGGTTTTGCTGCTGTGCTAAAGCCTGATCCTTTTGATGGTAAAAACTTCTTGATATGGAAAGCTAAAATGGAATTGTGGCTAACTGCAATGCCTTGTTTTCATGCCGCTGAGGGCAAGCCTGCCAACTTACCTCCTGAGGATGAGGCTAAGTTTAAGGCTGAAGACAACCTCTTTCGAGGTGCAGTAATTAGCGCACTGGATACTAAATTCCAGAAAAGCTATATCATCCTTCCCACGGGGAAAGAGCTGTGGGATGCTCTTGTTGGAAAGTTTGGAGTTACTGACGCTGGTAGCGAGCTGTATCTCATGGAGCAGCTGTATGACTACAAGATGGTTGAGAACCGATCTGTAGTGGAACAGGCTCATGAGTTTCAGGCACTAGCTAAGGAACTCGAACTTTTTCCTTGTCCTTTGCCTGACAAGTTTGTGGCTGGCGGTATAATCGCCAAGTTGCCACCTTCTTGGAAGGACTTTGCTACCTCTCTCAAACATAAGAGACAAGAGTTCAATGTGGAAGAGCTCATTGGTACTCTTGATGTTGAGGAAAGGGCTAGAACAAAGGATAGTGGAAAAGGTGTTGAGACCTCTACTGCTAATGTGGTGCAGAAGAGAAACTTTCGCAAGTTTAACAAGAAGAAAAACCAGAACAAACCAGAGAATGCAAATAAGCCTATTCATACAGCACAGTTTAAAAAGAAGAACAACAATAACAAGGGAAAGGGAGGATGCTTTGTCTGTGGCAGTGATCAACATTGGGCAAGAGAGTGCCCTGATCGCAAGTTCACTCAAGACAAGAAATCAGCTAATGTTGTAACCACTGAAACTGAAGGAGGAACATCTGGGTATGGTAATTCTTTACCATTTGTTCTTTCAGTCTGTAATTCACCTGAGTGGTGGATGGACAGTGGTGCAAACATTCATGTGTGTGCTGATGCCTCTATGTTCACTTCCTACCAGGTCGGGAGGTCTGGCGCCTTGTTGATGGGTAATGGGTCGCGTGCTCATGTTCTTGGTGTTGGTACGGTCATTCTGAAGTTTAATTCGGGAAAGACGGTGCCATTAAAGAGCGTGCAACATGTGCCCTCTATCAAGAAGAATCTCGTTAGCGCTTCGATGCTATGTCGAGATGGATATAAAGTTGTTCTTGAGTCTAATAAATGTGTTGTGTCGAAACATGGTACCTTTGTTGGTAAAGGATATGATTGCGGAGGCTTGTTCCGCTTATCACTGCATGATGTGTGTAATAAACTGGTGAATTCTGTTAATTTTTCTGATGAGTCAGATTTATGGCATTCACGGTTTTGTCATGCAAGCTTTGGCTGTCTTATGCGGTTAGCAAATATAAATTTAATTCCTAAATTTAACTTGGTCAAAAAGTCTAAGTGCCATGTGTGTGTTGAATCAAAACAACCCCGCAAGCCTCACAAGGCTGCTGAGGCAAGGAGTTTGGCACCTCTAGAACTTGTTCATTCTGATCTGTGCGAGATGAATGGAATTTTGACCAAAGGTGGTAAAAGATACTTTCTCACTTTTATAGATGACTCCACTAGATTTTGTTATGTGTATCTCTTAAAAACAAAAGATGAAGCGTTCAATTATTTTAAGGCCTATAAAGCTGAAGTTGAGAACCAACTTGAGAGGAAAATAAAACGTTTAAGGTCCGACCGAGGTGGAGAATATTTCTCTAATGTGTTCGATGAGTTCTGCGTGGAACATGGTATTATTCATGAGAGGACACCGCCATTCTCACCACAATCCAATGGGATTGCTGAAAGGAAAAACCGCACTCTAACAGATTTGGTGGATGCCATGTTGAGTACAGCGGGATTATCCAAGGCATGGTGGGGTGAGGCGATTTTGACAGCATGTCATGTCCTGAATAGAGTTCCAACAAAGAACAAAGAGATCACACCATTTGAGGAATGGGAAAAGAGAAGATTAAATCTCTCATATTTGCGCACTTGGGGTTGTTTGGCTAAAGTGAATGTGCCAATCAACAAAAAGCGTAAACTTGGGCCTAAAACTGTTGATTGTGTATTCCTTGGGTACTCTTTTCACAGCACTGGGTATAGGTTCTTAATTATAAAATCTGATGTGCCTGATATGTATGTTGATACTATCATGGAATCAAGAGACGCAACATTTTTTGAGAATGAGTTTCCCATGAAGAATACACCTAGTGATATAAGTCATGAGACTATAATTCCCCATGAGCACGAACTGTCGATTCCTATAGATCATGCTGAGGATTCTCACGTGCACATCCCTGAGGAGGATGACACTATAGTCACTCGAAAGAGCAAGAGACAGAGGGTTGCAAAATCCTTTGGTAATGACTTTATAGTGTACCTTGTGGAAGACACACCAACTACCATTAGTGAGGCATATTCCTCTCCTGATGCTGACTTATGGAAGGAAGCAGTAAGGAGTGAGATGGAATATATTATGTCTAATGGAACTTGGGAGGTCGTTGACCGTCCTTATGGTTGTCAACCTATAGGTTGCAAATGGATCTTCAAGAAAAAGCTTAGGCCTGATGGTACAATTGAGAGGTACAAGGCAAGGCTTGTGGCCAAAGGATATACCCAAAAGGAGGGTGAAGATTTCTTTGATACCTACTCACCAGTGGCTCGACTGACTACAATTCGCACATTAATAGCCGTGGCAGCCTCTTATGGTCTTATCATTCATCAGATGGATGTTAAGACAGCTTTCCTAAATGGAGAGTTGGATGAGGAGATCTATATGGATCAGCCAGAAGGGTTTATAGCGGATGGTCAAGAGAACAAGGTGTGCAGGTTGATAAAATCACTGTATGGCCTAAAACAAGCACCTAAGCAATGGCATGAAAAATTTGATAATACTCTTACAGCAGCTGGCTTTGTTGTAAATGAATCTGACACGTGTGTATACTATCGGTATGGTGGGGGTGAGTCTGTTATGCTGTGCCTTTATGTTGATGACATTTTGATCTTTGGATCAAATCTCAATGTGATTGAGGAAGTTAAAAATCTTCTATCGAGCAATTTCGAGATGAAAGATTTGGGAGAGGCTGATGTTATTTTAAACATCAAGCTTGTTAGAGAAGCTGATGGTGGGGTAACTCTGTTACAATCCCATTATGTGGAAAAGGTATTGAGTCGCTTTGGTTTTAGTGACTGTGATCCTGCTCCAACACCTTATGACCCCAGTGTGCTATTAAGAAAGAATCGGAGAATAGCAAGGGATCAATTGACATACTCCCAGATCATTGGCTCGCTCATGTACCTTGCAAGTGCAACAAGGCCAGACATCTCTTATGTTGTGAGTAAGCTAAGTCGGTTTGTGTCGAAACCAGGAGATGATCACTGGCGTGCTCTTGAGAGAGTGTTGCGGTATTTGAAAGGTACTATGACATACGGTATTCATTATACCGGAAACCCAAAAGTGCTGGAAGGCTATTGTGATGCCAACTGGATTTCTGATGCTGATGAGCTTTATGCCACAAGCGGATATGTGTTTCTGTTTGGAGGTGGCGCTGTTTCCTGGAAGTCTTGCAAGCAGACTATCTTAACAAAGTCTACAATGGAAGCAGAACTCGCAGCATTAGACACTGTTGGGGCTGAGGTCGAGTGGCTTCGTGATTTCCTATTGGACTTACCGGTAGTTGAAAAACCGATACCGGCTATTTCCATGAACTGTGACAACCAAACGGTGATTACAAAGGTTAACAGTTCTAGGAATAACATGAAGTCTACAAGGCATGTTAAGAGGAGATTGAAATCTGTCAGAAAGTTGAAAAACTCCGGAGTTATTACTGTGGATTATGTCCACACATCAAATAATCTGGTAGATCAATTCACTAAGGGTCTATCACGCAATGTGATAGAAAGTGCATCGAGGGAAATGGGTATGAGACCCATGTGAGATCTACTCTAGTGGTAACCTGCTCTATGTGATCGGAGATCCCGTGAAGTAGAGTGGAGAAACAAACTAGGAGTAGATTGTGAGGAAAGATCCCTTCTTTAACTCATTTCTGATGCACATCTTTCCTATCTGTAAGGCAGGATGGTTTTTACCTTAATGTATTCCAAGAGTCTTATAAAGGTGAGATGTTGTCCTACAGAACATCTTCAGAGGAATACACCTATATGAGTCAGACTGCTAGTCACAGTCTATGGGAAATGGGTAATCCCTAAATACTCATGAAAGGCACTGAAGTGTGACTTATATGCTTCTAAACAGCGGGAATACCCTTTTGCAGCCTAGTATCAGCAAAGGATTTGAGTGAATCTTATTTCGCACAAAACTGTCAATTCAAGGCATAGTCCATTGTTCAGTTGTGAATGAGTGAAACTCTTATTCTAGATGGATGTTCAACTTAACAGTCTCCATCGAAACACTGGTATATCAAAGAATTGTGATTCTGATACTTCATCATTACAAACCCTAGAGTTTGGTGGGGATTGTTGGATCTTTTATGGGCTTGGCCCATTTATTGAATAAACTCTATGGTGTGTAATGGTGGAGAATACCAATAGTACCACATTGGAAGTCCAGGGATCTTTTGCCTTGACTTATATGGTGGGATTTATTCCACTTAACTTGAGAAGTCAAGAAATGGACAAGGGCGTGCCACACGCGCGCGCGCGCCGCCGCCGCCGCCGGCCGGACCGGGCGTGGCGTGGCGTGGCGAGGCGTGGCGTGGCGTGGCGTGGCGTGGCGAGGCAGGCAGGCAGGCAGGCAGGCGAGCGGGCGTGGTGTGGTTGTTTTAATTTTTAGCACTCACTAACCGCGTACGTCAGCCGAGTGACCCTGTCTCTTAGTCTGCCGAGTGACCCTGTCTCTTCGTCAGCCAGCCGAGTGACCCTTCTCCTTCAGCTGCCGACTCATGGCGTGACTCGGCGAGAGCTGGCCGACTCATGGCATAACTCAGCTAGAGCTGGCCGACTCTTGGCGTGACTCGGCGACCTTTCTCCTTCAACTTCCCTCTGCGAGAGGTTAAATAGAGGAGCACCCCTGTCACTCGGCACACGCGAGAAAACACTTTCAGAACACAGTCCAGCAGCCGAGTGAGGGTATTTCCATCTCGTGACTCTGCGCGCACAGAGAAGCGAGAGGGCAGGTGCCTCCGGAGCCCTTGCCGTTCGAGACCTTGCACGAGGGATCGACAATTAGGTTTTTGGGGAGCGTCTACGCGACTGCCCAAGGTCTTCCTCCTGCTGACATGACAAGTGAAGTTGGACAAGGATCTAGATCCTCGGAGCGCATGGGAGGGTATGATCAATTCATCTCCTTACTGTTTTTCATTCTGCAAATTATATATGTTCATACCTGTTGTTTTATTTATAGCCGTAAATTTATTCAATCTGTTTTGTCGTATTATATCATAACATGTCTGATGCCTGATCATACTAGTAATATGATAAATCTGTTTGTCTTAATTTTACAGTCATGTTGTTTATGTTGCTATCTGTTTATTTTCAGTTGTTCCATAATAATACATGTTCCATGTTTATATGCTTAATATATTTATATGATTCATATGTTTCATGTTCTCTTGAACCATATTGTTATGGATATATTTGAGATAATGATTTCTATGATTAAACATATTTTATATGTCATCATCATAATGTTAATTTATGGAATTAAAATAATACGGAAAATGCCTATATTTCTAACATGAACGACATCAAGTTAGACAAGCCACTAGTGAATTTAAAGATTTTGCTATTGTCTGGTGGACTAGTCTAGTTGGGGATGGTAGAGCACCTACGACTTGGGAAGATCTTAAGGTGGCTATGCGCGATAGATTTGTTCCCCCATCTTATCATAGAGAATTGCGTAAGAAATTGATGCGTTTAGAGCAAGGGGATAAATCTATTCAAGATTATTATGCTGAGCCTCAGAAGGGATTACAGCGTTGTGGGATAGCAGAGGGACATGAGGACGCTCTTTGTCGTTTTTATTCAGGTTTGCGGCGTGACATTCAGGACATTGTGGATTACAAAGAATTTAACACTGTCAACAAGTTGTTCCAGTTTGCTATGCTTGCAGAGAAGGAATTGCAGGGACGCCAACATCGACCTAGGACTACTTTTGGCGCCTCCTCTACATCACAGACGCACACACCTGCCTCGAGTCATACACCTTCGACCACTACAGCGTCCACACGACCTCCCTCGACACCTTCTGCACATGTTGGTAAACTTCCTTTGCAGGTACCCGCCAAGAAACAGAATTCACCAGCACCTGCAGCACCTTCTAGTGGTCGTTCTTCGGGTATTGTTTGCCACCGCTCTCATGGGATTGGTCACGTGAAGAAGGATTGCCTGAGTCAGCGAACATACATTGCTGCGGATGATGGCTACATTAGTGCTTCCGACGGTGAGGATGACGATGATGACTCCAGTGATGTTGCTGCTAATGATGATGCTATGCTTGGTGCTGATGCTACGGTGAACCTTCGAATCATCATGGTGCAGCGTGTTCTTAGTGCTCAACCTGAATCATCAGAGAAGCAGCAACACCATAATTTGTTCCAGACTTTCTTCACCATCGAGAATCGGCGTGCACGTGTTATTATTGATGGTGGAAGCTGCAATAATTTGGTGAGTTCAGATTTGGTCAAGAAGCTTGGCTTGACCACACGTCCACGGCCACATCCATACCACATTCAGTGGATCAATGATTCAGGCAAGGTTAAGGTAACACACATGGTACGAGTGCATTTCTCTATTGGTATGTATTCTGATTATGCGGATTGCGATGTAGTACCTATGGAAGCTTGTTCTCTTTTGTTGGGTAGACCTTGGGAATATGATACTGATGCACGTCACCATGGTAGGAGTAATACATACACTTTTAGGCATAAAGATAAAAACATTACTTTTCTACCTTTGACTCTTGCTGAAATTGTACAAGCTGATAAAGATAGAGCTGCAAATACCCATAAGGAACCAACTAATGAGACAGAAATTCAGCAACAAATTAAATTGAAAGCTCCTGTCATGCTTGCTACTAAATCTGATCTTCTTGAAACTCATGTTACTGATGCTTGTTGCTATGCCTTGGTTTGCAAAGATGCTTTCTTTTCTATTGATGATATTGCTAGCAATTTGCCTGCATCTGTGACTAACCATTTGCAGCGGTTCTGAGATGTTTTTCCTTCTGAGTTACCTCCAGAACTTCCTCCCATTCGTGGGATTGAGCACCATATTGATTTGATTCCTAGAGCGAGCTTGCCCAACCGTGCTGCATATCGAGCAAATCCTGAGGAGACTAAGGAGATTCAGCGCCAAGTCGAAGACCTTTTGGACCGCGGGTATGTACGTAAGAGCCTTAGTCCTTGTTCTATTCCTGTCATTTTGGTTCCAAAGAAAGATGGCAGTTGGCGTATGTGTGTAGATTGTAGAGCCATTAACAACATCACTATCCGGTACCGTCATCCTATTCCTCGATTAGATGATATGCTTGATGAGTTAAGTGGTTCTCAAATATTTTCTAAGATTGATTTGCGTAGTGCGTACCACCAAATTAGAATGAAATTAGGCGATGAATGGAAAACTGCTTTTAAAACCAAGTTCGGCTTGTATGAGTGGTTAGTGATGCCTTTTGGATTAACTAATAACCCTAGTACTTTTATGCGTTTGATGAACAAGGTTTTGTGCCTATTTATTGGAAAATTTGTGGTGGTTTATTTTGATGATATCTTGATCTACCGCACTTGTTTATCTGAACATCTTGACCATCTATGTGTTGTTTTTGATGCTTTGCGCGCCGCGCGCTTATTTGCTAACTTTGACAAATGCACCTTTTGCACCGAACTCGTATCGTTTCTTGGCTATGTTGTCACTCCACAGGGTATTGAAGTTGATGAGGCCAAGGTGCATGCTATTCAGAGTTGGCCAACGCCATCGAAGGTGACACAAGTACGAAGTTTTCTTGGACTTGCAGGATTTTATCGTCGTTTCATGAAGGATTTCAGCACCATCGCTGCCCCATTACATGAGTTGACCAAGAAGGGTGTTTCATTTAATTGGGGGCAGTCACAAGAGTATTCTTTTGCTCTTTTAAAAGAGAAGCTTACTCACGCGCCACTACTCCAACTTCCTGACTTTGGTAAGACTTTTGAACTCGAATGTGATGCAAGTGGAGTTGGCATTGGTGCTGTTTTGATGCAAGGAGGTAAACCCGTTGCATATTTTAGTGAAAAATTGAATGGTCCTGCTCTTAATTATTCTACTTATGATAAAGAATTATATGCTCTCATACGATCTTTGCAAACATGGAAACATTATTTGTGGTCTATGGAATTTGTTATTCATTCTCATCATGAGTCACTTAAGCATCTTCATAGTCAAACAAATCTGAACCATAGACATGCTAAGTGGGTAGAATTTCTTGAAACTTTTCCTTACATCATTAAATATAAAAAGGGGAATGATAATGTGATTGCCGATGCTTTTTTGTCTAGATGCTATGCTATGTTGTCTCAACTTGATTGTCGTATTTTTGGACTTGAAACAATTAAGGAACAGTATGCTTTTGATGATGATTTTAAAGAGGTTGCATTAAATTGTAAAGAGGGCCATACATGGAATAAATTTGTGCTAAATGATGGATACTTGTTTAGAGCTAACCGCCTATGCATTCGAGTTGGTTCGGTTCATCTTTTGTTGTTGCAGGAAGCACATGGTGGTGGTTTGATGGGTCACTTCGGTGCCAAGAAGATAGAGGTTGTGCTGTCCACACACTTCTTTTGGCCTCGAATGCGGCGTGATGTTGAGCGCTTTGTAGCAAGATGCACGACGTGTCAAAAAGCTAAGTCCCGATTGAACCCACATGGTTTGTATATGCCTCTTCCTATTCCTTCAGTTCCGTGGGTGGATACTTATATGGATTTTGTTTTGGGATTGCCTAGGACGAAGAGGGGGAGCGATAGTGTTTTTGTTGTCGTTGATCATTTTTCTAAGATGGCACATTTTATACCTTGTCACAAAACGGATGATGCCATTCATATTGCTAACCTCTTTTTCAAAGAGATTGTTTGTTTGCATGGTATGCCTTCTACTATTGTTTCAGATCGTGATGTAAAATTCTTGAGTCATTTTTGGCGTACTCTATGGAACAAATTGGGGACAAAATTGCTGTTTTTACTACTTGTCATCCCCAAACTGATGGACAAACAAAAGTTGTGAATAGAACATTGTCTGCAATGTTGCGAGCAATATTGAAGAAAAACTTGAAAATGTGGGAAGATTGTTTGCCGCATGTGGAGTTTGCATATAATCGGGCGGA
Source organism: Zea mays (assembly GCF_902167145.1). Lineage (NCBI taxonomy): Eukaryota > Viridiplantae > Streptophyta > Magnoliopsida > Poales > Poaceae > Zea > Zea mays. The sequence continues at coordinate 117,860,786 of NC_050096.1, forward strand.
ACACTCCACCACCAAGGTAAGTCCTTTTCAGGTAGTGTATGGTTTTAACCCTCGTGCTCCTATTGATCTTTTGCCTCTACCTACTATCGAGCAAATACATAGTGATGCTAAGGAGTGTGCTGACTTTATTTTGAAACTTCATGCTTCAACTAAAGCAAACATTGAAAAGATGACTGAAAAATATAGAACTGCTGGTAGTCAAGGTAGAAAACAAGTTAAGCTTGAAGTGGGTGATTTAGTGTGATTGCACTTGAGAAAAGATAGATTTCCAGAGTTAAGAAAGTCTAAATTGATGCCACGTGATGCTGGTCCATATAAGATTTTGGAGAAAATAAATGATAATGCATATAAACATGAGTTGCCTCCCGAGTTCCGGGTTAGTCCTACATTTAACATTGCAGATTTGAAACCGTATTTGGGGGAAGAAGATGAGCTTGAGTCGAGGACGACTCCACTTCAAGAGGGGGAGGATGATGAGGACATCACTTCTATACATACAATGAATGGACCGATAACACGATCGCGTGCACGACAGCTAATTCTCCAGGTACGTTCTGCCCTAGTCAATTGTGTTTCAGAGCTTACGCTTGGGGCCATGGATGTTTTGATGATTAGGGACCTTGGCGAGGACCAGCAAGGACTTGGGAAAGGCCTAGGTGTTGAGGAGGAGCAGCAAGGGCGCCCACAACAGGAAGGAGATCAAGTCCGACTCGGCTACGACTCCATCTCGGGTTCCAGGACGAGTCTGCACTAAAATGGACGCCCAAGATGCATCCGGACTCCGATTGCGATGAACTTGATATGGTTGGAAAGATAAGGAGATTATCTAACCAACCTGGTTCCACCCTAAAATTCATCTGGAGTCAACGGGAATTATTGAAACAAGTCAGCGTTCAGATTCTGTTTTGGTGCTGCGACACCGTCTGTTGGGCCGTGTATCGTGTCGGAGTCCATTAGGGGTGAGTCCAGGGGTCACACACGCCCTAATACTCTATTTATTCAGCAGCCGCCGGCACATTAGGGGTGGGTTTTGCTTAAGTTTAGATCTGTCGAGAACAGCCGCCGTAGACCGGTTTGTGAGACCCCAACTTGTGAGCTTAATCATTCATCCGCAATATTCTAGATTGTGTTCTTTCTTGTTCTTGCTTGTGTCTTCGATTCTCAAGCAGGAATTAGCCCTCGTGGCGAGGTCAATTGCGCAGTGCACGGTTGATAACCAGAGAAGTGGTGCTGCGATTGCGGGGTTCTAGTCGTGTTGATTGGAAGCCGGATCGTCTGTGTGACATCTCCACCAAATCGATAGTTATCTTCACCTAACGGAAGATCGGGCACCCCTGTTCCTATCACAAACCAAATGACAACTGGCTAAAATGTATTGAGGCTACTAGAGACGAATTACTTGGAGCATATACCAGAGCCGAAGATGATGCTTTATCCTCAGCCTTCGGGGGCCGAGGAAAGAAAAGATTGAATAGGGTTTTTGATCCAATTGGCTTCATATACCCTGATTACTGCTACCCCTTGCGAAGGCTAGGAAAAAAGAGGAAAACTGCCGCTTCGGCCATCTCTGTTGTGTCGAAGGGCAAAAAGATCAAGGTTCTGACGCACCGGCCACGATATATTGAAACGGCCGTAGTGCCTGAATTTGGTGAAGGGACTTCTTCCGCTGTCGAAGCAGAACAAGCTGCTCCTGCCGCTCGGAGTGCTGAAGGATCGACTGTAGTGCCGAAGGTGCCTATAGTCGGGTCATCCAAAGCCAAAGACGGTATGGCCAAAGAGCTAGAGTTGATAAAAACGACAGTGTTGCCAAAGAGCCCACCGGTAGAGGCAGAACTGCCGAAGGTGACAAAGGTTCCCGCCATAACTCCCAAGAGGAGGAGAATGGCCAGTGTGCTACACGCTGTCATGGAAACCACAAAGGCATTAACTCCTGCCCTCGCCAAAAAAGTTGTCGAAGCTACTACGACCTGGGCCGAAGCCGAAACTGCCGAAGATGCTACGACCCAGGCCGAAGTCGAAGCAGGGCCTTCAGTGCCTATTGAGACGAAGCCTGCCACAACTGAGGATAAGGCTGTGCAAGAATCTCCCAATGCTGGCATGGCAGCAGACCGGGATGTGACGGAAAAAACTGAATCTCTTGCTCCCGAAGCACCATCGGAAGATATTGACTATATTATTCGACATGCTTCGGGGAAAAGATTATCCGAAGAAGAAATTTTAGAGGCCAGACACTATGCCCGGGAACTAAAATATCTGAAGGGGGCCTTAGTGTTCAACGGCACGGACAAAGATGATTTTCTGTACTGTCTCCCGGACAACAAAGAGATATCCGTTTACCAGGAGATAGCCAAAAGTATGTGATTTTTGAAGCTCGAAGCTGGCCTCGCTGCCATGTCGAAGGATGACATTGCGGACTTGGAAATGAAGTTTTTAAAGGTACAGAAGCCTCACATACAACAGTATAAAGGTACAGAAGCTGTGAACTTTAAAGTTTATGGACTTGGAAATGAAGTCTTTCACTCTCATGCTAATCCTTTCTTTTTTCTTGCAGTGCTGAATTCTTAGTAATGCCCTGAGGGCGCAAAAGAATGCAGAAGACGAAAGCTGCACTATAGCTCTCGGCAACCTTCAATCAGAGGTAATTAAGCTCAAAAACAAAGCCTTGGAGAAGGACAAGATTCTAATTTCATTAGTGAGTAAAGCGAAGGAAGATGAAGCGAAATACAACGCTCAGGCCGAAGCTCATAAAGCCGAGGTCGAAGACCTTCAGAAAAAGCTCGTCGAAGCTAATGAGAACTTTGCACTTGCAAAAGCTAGTGAAGAAATTAGTGAATGGTCAAAAACTAGGCTAGAGAAAAATGTTAAGGAGCTTCACGAATCCAAGGAAAGGTGCTTCGAAAAATCCTTGGATTGCGTGAAAAAATTGAAAAGCAGCTTTACAAAAGTAGTCATTGATTGTGTAAGCGGGGAAGCCGAAGCCTTTGAAGAAATCCTGAACGATCGCGGGGATATTTGTACCTTTTCTGGTGCTCGAGGTATTGCGGCAATTCTGGAGAAGGCTGGTTGCGACCACATTAAAACTGCAGCCCAGGCTGAGGCTGCCTTCTCCACAGATGACACAAAAGACCCTTCGACTGAAGCTAGTTTAGTGGGCGGAAAATTTTATTCTGATGTCTGGGTGAACGGTGGCCGGGAATTGGCCAACGAAATTATAAAGAAAAATGAAAAGGAAACCCATGAAGTCCGAGAAGAAGCTAGACGAGCCGAAGAAGCTGCTGAACGCGAAATGCGCATAGGTAATGTTTTTGAATTTTAGCTTCGGCTTCTTATTTTCTGGCTTTGAACTAATGGTTTGCCTACTACAGCTGAATTGTCACCGGTGCCCGAGCCATATAACCCCCTAGCTGATCCAGTCATGAAAGAAGCACTAGACATAATGAGCATTGCTAACTCCATTATTGATGAAGTCGTCGACAAACTGCTAAACGAAGCCGCAGAGAAGATACTTAAGGAATATTAAACTTTATTGTAATGATACTATGTAACATTTGGTGTTTTGAACAATTGATGAGACATGTAAATTGTTGTAATATATTTCTTTGCGATGCATGAAACTTACATACATACCATTTTTTAGCCTTCGGCGAAAAAACACCTTCCCTTCTTTTCATGCTTCATAAAGAATGATGCCCCTTCTATGGCCAGTCTGATACAATTGTGTTTCTCGAAGTTTGCTTCGTGCCTCAGCACATTTTCATTTAACAACGTATTGCCGAAGATTTACTTCATGTCCAATCCTTTTGTCGTTAATGCAATATGATGTATGATGTAATGTTGTGCGAAATGATGCTATGATATGATGCAATATGATGATGACGTCAAACACACGCACGTCCACACTGAAACACACAAGACTCTGCATCCCCTTAGGAACGACTTTTGAGCTTCTTCACCTTATATTTTGGTGGCATTTAAGCTCTGCATCCCCTTAGGAACGACTTTGGAGCTTCTTCACCTTCTATTTCGGTGGAATTTTTGGCTCTGCATCCCCTTAGGAACGACTTTTGAGCAGAAAACTTACTCTGTGCTCCCTTAGGATCGACTTTTGAGCTTCTTCACCTTATATTTCGGTGGAATTTTTGGCTCTGCATCCCGTTAGGAACGACTTTTGAGCAGAAAACTTACTTTGCGCTCCCTTAGTAACGACTTTTGTAGTTTCGAAATTTACTCCGCTCCCTTAGGAACGACTTTTTAGCTTCGGAAGTCCGTGAAGAAATCATACTTTACTCATTGATGCAGGCTCAATTATTACATGAAATCGAAATTTAATCCTTCGTTACTTGTTTTTCTTACAAAAATGAAAATGGCATAAAAGATAAAGGTACATCAAGAGTAGGATATTCTTCAGTAGATATGCTTAGATTCTGGCACAGTGCTGTTGGCTGTACGAACTTCAGACTCCTCCCGGAAGTCACGCTGCTGTTGCCCTTCTGGCTGCTGGCTTCGGGTATGAGTGGGTGGTAATGGTGGTGGTAACGGGAGTTGGGCACAGGAAGCTTGAGACTGACTTGCCGAAGCAACAGAAGCCGAAGGTTGTTGGTTGCCTACGTACTCTGGTACATAAGGAGAGTAGCATGAAGCAGTATGTAAAACCTGCTTCGGCTGATTGTGTCGTGCTTCAGCTTTGGCAATCTCCTTTTGCTTCTGGATTGTAACTTGGCATGTTCTTGTAGTGTGGCCGTTGTCTTCTCCAAAGAATAAGCAATAGAGCTTTCTGGGCTGATCCCTGTACCTCCCTCTGAATCCCCTGCCGCCTCTGCCCCTTAAGGCTGGTGGTCTAAAAGAGCTTTGTTGTTGCCCGGAAGATTGGGAGCTGTGCTGTGGTCTTTGAGGCTGGCTCCCTCTATCATCACTTAGGCTAGAGTTATGCATTGATTTGACATGCCTGGGGTGGATTCTTCCTCCGAAGCCCCTGTTCATTTCAGAAAACCTGTAGGCTTCTTCCCTTCTCTAGCGGAAATCATTATCAGCCCAGATGTATTCATGCATCTTTTGAAGAAGCTTCTCCAGGGTCTGTGGGGCTTTCCTGGCAAAATACTGAGCCGTAGGTCCTGGCCGAAGCCCTTTAATCATGGCCTCAATGACAATTTCATTGGGCACTGTAGGCGCTTGTGCTCTCAGATGCAGAAACCTTCGGACATATGCCTGAAGGTACTCCTCATGGTCTTGTGTGCACTGGAACAAAGCCTAGGCAGTGACTTGCTTTGTCTGAAATCCTTGAAAGCTAGTGATTAGCATCTCCTTCAGCTTCTGCCATGACGTGATTGTCCCTGGTCGGAGAGAAGAGTACCAAGTTTGTGCGACATTTTTGACCGCCATGACGAAGGATTTTGCCATGACTGCAGTGTTGCCCCCATATGAAGATATGATTGCTTCGTAGCTCATTAGAAACTGCTTCAGGTCTGAGTGTCCATCATACATAGGGAGCTAGGGTGGCTTGTATGATGGGGGCCATGGGGTAGCCTGCAATTCTGCGCTAGAGGAGAAGCATCATCAAAAGCAAAATTGCCATGATGAAAATCATCATACCATTCGTCATTGTTGAAGGAGTTGTCTTGGTGAAGCTCTCTGGGTTGAGGTCTTCGGTCTTGGTCATCTTGGGTGAGATGACACATTTCTTCAGTGGCCTCATCAATCTTCTTCTGAAGATCGACGAGACGAAGCATCTTTTCCTTTTTCCTCTGGACCTGTTGATGAATGGCTTCGAGGTCCCTGATTTCTTGGTCCAACTCCTCCTCCTAAGGTGTCGGACTGGTAGCCTTCCTTTTTTGGCTCCGAGCTTCGCGTAATGTGTCTTGGTTGACATCCAACGGCTGTAGTGCAGCCCCTAGCCCGAAAGACTTCTTCGGTGGCATGACGAAGGTCACAGCTTGCCGAAGGTGGTCAAATGAGTTCACCGGAGGTGGGCGCCAATGTTGGTCACTTGTTCCCAAATGCTACGAGTTAAGAACAAGACAACACAAATGTTAATGGTTAAAGACCTTCGTCCTCCAAAGCATTATCTCCCTTAGGATATAATGATCTTCAGACGAAGGTTATGAAGGACAAACCTACATCATCTCAATATGTAATAATAAAAAGCAGGAACATATAAGACATATAGAGAACATGAATAACCATATCAAACCCTTAGATTATCTATATTCTCATTATATGATCATGAACAAACATTGATGATATTGTATTACATTTGTACCTTCGGCTTGATAGAAGGTAAGAATCCAAGAGTGACGCGCGAGTGATTACAGGTCAGCATGAACAGTACGGTGTTACTGTTCATCTATTTATAGGCACATGACGTAGCCTGGGTAGAATTACATCCAAGTCCTTGACATTTTCTATTTACTAAGGAATAATCTGTCGAGGACTAAGCAGTCTTTTTCTCTTTAAGTCGGATTCATTCTCTATTACTGTCTTTACGCTAAGCCGAAGCTTCATCATCCATAGCTTCAAAACTGATTCATCTCTCTTCCAGACCGCTCTTTTCATACCGTGCGCACCTTCATCTCAAAGCCAAAGGTTCCTATGACAGTATATTACACTTGGAAAAAATATTAGTCGTGTTTTTGAGGACCTTCGGAAGACGAAGGCCCCCAACAGCGAGAAAGTTGGGTGAAACGATCCCGGTATTCACTAATAGACATACCTCCCTGAGTGAGGGATAAGAATTCCTTATTCTTGAGTTTCATTATTCCCGAGGGAATATGGTGAGCACGGAAGTTCTTCTGAAATTCCTGCCAAGTTATACCATCTCGTTTGCATGTGCCGCGGTGAAGGCATCCCACCAGTCGGACGCGACGCCTTCGAGTCTTCCAGAAGCATACAAGACCTTCTCTCGGTCATTGCATTGTGTAATGTCTAGCTTCTTTCCAATGACCTTAAGCCTGCATTGGCATCCAAGGGATCAACCGAATGAGAGAAAGCACGGGGATGATGACTCAAAGTCTCTATGCTTGTCCCGAGCTTGGGGTGCATTCTGTTGTTGGTCCTGTTGGATTTGCTGCACTAAAGCAGTGAGGCCTTGAAGAAGTTGCATTTGAGCGGCAATGTACTGCTCCTTGTTTGGGTTGGGTGGTGGTGGTGGCAACTGTTGTCCAGCACGCTCATTACGGGTGTTTCTAGGACCTAAGCGTTCGTTCACCATCTGGTTGGTTAGAAAGTGCATCCTTTAGACAAGTGAAGAGTAGAGAAAACTTCTAGGGGGAATAGCTTTTAACTAAAGTTAAGATTATTTGTTAATTTTAAATGTTCTTATGGTCATCATTCCATAAGATCATTGCACTCAAGCAAAAATCAAAATCAAACATTATGCAAACATCACCATCACATGGTTGTTGTTATAATCATAGTATCATAAAGAGTTTTGTCGTCTAATCGCAAAATTGAACTTATTACAATATGACAGATAAATCTAGAGTAGCCTGGTGATAGATCCTAGTTCTCAATAGCGAATCCTCTTGAGAGGTGGGGACACAACTATGGCAGGGTCTTGGGCTTTGGGTGGATTCCTTCCTTCAAGCTAAGCTTCGAGGGCTACAATCATGGCGTGGGCTTCTTCCAGTTCTCCATGTACCCTCGAGAGATCCAGGGTAGCGTTGTCCAGGTCAGTGTTAAGACCTACCACAACACCTACAAGGGTGTTGAGGCGATCTTCTCCAGCTTCACCTGGAACAACACTGGTCTGGCTTTCTCCACGAAGATGTAGAGGAAGATTTCTGTACCTCGTGTCATGCAGCTGCTACCGGTAAGTGTGGCTAAGAGACCATAGAGCGCTCCTACCAGCATTGCTGATCGAAGCACGTAGCTAGATAGTGGCGTCAGGGACTCATGGGCCGATAGAGTCCTGAAACCTCTATCTCCTACATCCATCACCCTAGTATGCACGCGAGTGATGTAGTAACAAGCCCAAGGAGGCTCAGACACCCACCTTGTGTCATATATGTAACACCCCTGGTGTTACTAGCACTAAAACTTGAGCATGACATCATATGCATTGACATTTCATTATGTTGTTCCACCTAGCATGCATCCACTAGGTAAAAATTTCACAACAAGTTGTGATGTGGTAACTTGAAGTGTGCTTAACCCTAGGGTAGGTTACATAACCCTAGTGTTGGGGGCCTTCGGCTTCCGAAGGTCCTCAAAAACACGATTTAACAATGTCTCTGGAGTATAATGTGTGGACAGGGATCTTCGAACTAGAACCCACGGTATGAAGAAGCACAGAAAGAATACGAAGGATGGAACAGAGCCGAAGCTGTGCGCAAGGGAGCTTCGGCATGATGGCAGAAAAGAGGAAACCGACTTAAAGAGGAAAAGACTATCAAGACCCAGATAGATTACTATAGAGTTATTGTCAAAAGCAAAGGGCCTGGATGTAATTTTGCATGGGCTGCGACCCGTGCCTATAAATAGGTGAACAGTATTCCTGTACTGTTCACACTGACTGGGCATTCGCTTTCGCGTCACGCTTGTACCCTTGCTTTCCTTCAAGCCGAAGGTACATTTATAATTTGTTGTTGTTGATACAGTAACACAAATAAAAATAAATTGATAATAATGTTTAAAGTATTTATGTTATTTTCCATATTTTGTATATGAATCCTTCTTCATCATTTATTGTGCTTATGAAGGTATGTCCTTCATAACCTTCGTCCGGAATTCATTATATCCGAAGGGAGATAATGCTTCGAAGGACGAAGGACTTTAACGATTAACACTTTCTATGTTGCCTTGTTCTTAACTCTTAGCATTTGAGAACAAGTCTCCAACATTGGCGCCCACCTCTGGTGAACTCACTTCCACTTTTTGAGTTTCGAACACCTTCGGCAAGCATAGACCTTCGTCATGCCGCCAAAGAAAGCTTCAGCAACAGGGGCTGCCACTCTGCAGCCGCTGGACCCCAACCAGGAGACCCTCTCTTTTCGGGAGGCCCGAAGCCAGAAGAGGAAGGCCACCAGTCCAACGCCTCAGGAGGACGACTTGGATCAAGAGATCAGGAATATGGAAATGCTCCATCAGCAGGTGCAAAGGAAGAAGGAAAAGATGGCTAGGCTAGCTAACCTGCAAAGGCAGATAGACGAAGCCTCTGAAGAAGTTCGCCATCTTGCTCAAGATGAGCAGAACCGAAGGCCTCAGCATAGAGAGCTTCATCAAGAGGGCTTCTTCAACGAGGATGACTGGTATGAGGATTTCCATCATGGAAAATTTGCTTTTGATAATGCTTCTCCTCTGTCAGCAGAACAGCAGGCTACACCTTGGCCTCCGTATTACAAGCCACGTCAACTCCCCATGTACGACGGACACTCAGATCCGAAGCAGTTTCTGATGAGCTACGAAGCAACAATATCTTCCTATGGTGGCAATACTGCAGTCATGGCGAAGTCTTTCGTCATGGCTATCAAGAATGTTGCACAAACCTGGTACTCCTCTCTTCGGCCAGGAACAATCACATCATGGCAGAAGCTGAAGGACATGCTGATTACCAGTTTCCAAGGGTTTCAAACGAAGCCGGTCACCGCTCAAGCTTTATTCCAGTGCACCCAAGATCATGAAGAATATCTTCAGGCGTATGTCCGAAGGTTCTTACGCCTAAGGGCACAAGCGCCCACAGTGCCCAATGAAATTGTCATTGAGGCCATGATTAAGGGGCTTCGGCCAGGACCTTCAGCCCAATACTTTGCCAGGAAGCCCCCTCAGACTCTGGAGAAACTGCTTCAAAAGATGGATGAATACATCCGCGCTGACAGTGACTTTCGATAGAGAAGGGAGGAAGCTTACAGGTTCTCCGAAATAGCCAGGGGCTTCGGAGGGAGAATTCATCCTAGACATGTCAGATCGATTCATTCCACTCAGAATGATGACAGGGGAAGCCAGCAGCAGAGGCTGCAATATTCCTCCCAGGCTTCGGGGCAGTAGCAGAGCTATCCTCGACCCCCTGCTCCAAGGGGCAGAGGTGCCAGGGGCTTCGGAGGAAGGCTTGGGGATCAGCCCACGAAAATTTATTGCCTATTCTGTGGTGAGGACAAGGGCCACACCACCAGGATGTGCCATGTCACCATCCAGAAACAGAAGGAGATAGCAGAAGCTGCAGCCCAACAGAGCCAGCCGAAGCAAGTTATGCATACTGCTTCGTACCACTCGCCTTATATTCCAGAGTATGTGGGCAACCACCCTGCAGCTTCTGTTGCTTCGGCAAGCCAACCTCAGGCATCTTGGCAACAACCTCCAACTCCACCACCAGTGCAACGAGGCCAGCAGCCAGAAGGGAGTCAGCATACTCACCACCAACGAGACTTCAGAGAAGAGTCCGAAGCTCGCACAGTCAATAGTACTGTGCCAGAATCGAAGCATATTTACTAACAAATATCCTACCTCGGCAGCAGTTTTTGCATTCAGTATCATTTTCTTTTTAATAAGGAACAATTATTGAAAGCCTAAGTGCTTTTTGTCATTTTCAATTCCTTGTAATAGCTTCGCTTTTGCCATACTAAAAATATGCCTTCTCCACAGAATAACGGAGTACAAAAAAAAGTTGCCGAAGCATAAGAACTTATGGTTACAAGGAGAATCTCCGAAATAACAAAAAGTCGTTCTAAGGAACACATTGTAAGTTTCCCGAAGCAACAAAAAGTCGTTCCTAAGGGAGTGCAGCGTAAGTTTTCTGCTCAAAAGTCGTTCCAAAGGGAATGCAGAGCTTATAGCGAAAAATAAACGCTGATTCCGCTGAAGTAAAAGGAGAAGAAGCTCCTAAGGGAGACTTATAGCGAAAAATAAACGCTGATTCCGCTGAAGTAAAAGGCGAAGAAGCTCTAAGGGAGGCTTACAGCGAAAAATAAACACTGATTCCGCTGAAGTAAAAGGCGAAGAAGCTCCTAAGGGAGGCTTACAGCAAAAAATAAACGCTGATTCCGCTGAAGTAAAAGGCGAAGAAGCTCCTAAGGGAGGCTTGCGGTGAAAAATAAACGTCGATCTTCGGCAAATATCATTTTGCATAACATCACATCATCACATCATTTGCATAGCATAACATCATACATCATATTGCATCAATGACGCAAGAAGGGGGTTCAATGTTGATATTCGGAGATTGTTTCGAAGAAACAGTGCCAAGGCACAAAAATAATTATTGAAGAAGCATACCTTCGTCAAGCTCTGAAATGAAAAGATCTATTGGTTACTGATTTTATGAAGATTGGATGTTTTTATGAAATATGGATATTATTTACGAAGCATGAAAAGAAGGGAAGGTGTTTTTTTCGCCGAAGGCTCAAAAACTATATGTACGTAAAGTTTCATGCATCGTAAAGAACTTAATCATAAATAGCTTATATATTACATTCAAAGTTACAAAATATTACACATATTGTCCAACAAATATTACATTCCAAATGTTTTTACAATAACATCTAATCTTCCCTTAGAACTACTTCTGCAGCTTCGTTTAGTAGTTGATCAACAACTTTGTCCATGATAGCTTCGGTCATTTTTCTAATTTCGTAATCCCCTTTACGTTGAGGTCCGCTAATGGCTTGGCGGAATCTGAGGGAGGAGAAAGTGCGGCTTTGTTACAAAGTGTAAACAAGTTCGAAATCTAAAAGTTACAACAAAAAGCCAAAAACTAGTAGTCAATACCTATTCGCCCTTCGAGATCCGCACTTTTCTCAGCAGCCTCTGCTACTTTTCTAGCGTCATGAATACCTTTTTTGCTTTTCCGTATAATTTCTTGATCCATCTCCCGGCCACCATTTTCCCAGATGTCGGTGAAAAATTTTCCACCAACCAAACTTGCTTCGGCCGAAGGGTCTTTTATGTCTTCAGAAGATAAGTCGGCTTCGGTTTGTGCCAAGGATTTCACATGATCGCAGCCTTTTCTCTCCAAAATAGTGGCAATCCCCCTAGCACCCGAGAAGGCACATATGTCTCTGCAGCCATTCAAAACTTCTTCAAAAGCTTCAGCTTCGTGGCTGACCCATTCAATTGGGCCCTCGGGGTCGCCTCTTATGAAATTTTCTTCACTTGAGAACGCGCCAACGCTGGCGAAGCTAGTTTTTATTTTCTTAACACATTCTATAGACTTTTCATAACATCTTTTCTTGGATGCACGAAGCTCTTCAACGTTTTTCTCTAAATGATTTGCCCATTGTTCACTAATTTCTCGTTTAGCTTCTTCAACTGTGCATTTTTCTTTAGCTTCGGCTAGCTGTTTCCGAAGATATTCAATTTCGCGCTTCTGGGCCTCAGCTTGAGCTTTGAAAGCAGCTTCGTCTTCTTTTATTTTATCCATCAACGAATGTAATATTTTATCTTTTTCGAGACCTTCGTTCCTTAGTTCAATTACTTCGGAACGAAGGTTGCTCAAGGCTATGGTACACCCTTCATCTTCGGCATCTTTTTGTGCCCTGAGGGCATTGCTAAGTATAAGGCCCTGCAAAAATGCGCTAATAAGTTTAAGCAAATGAAAAATTTTGGCTTCAAAAAATAATACAAAGATCTCATTTTTTCACCTTTAAACTATTGTATGCTAAGCTGTCAGCCAGCTCGTCTTTTGACAACACCTGTCACACCCGGTTTTAGAAGGCAAACCGAATGCGAACCATGTACGTGCCAGGATCAGTTATTCACGTACACAACAGTTACATAACATGGACATCATCACACAGTGCTCAAATAGTATTAAAAGGGAAATAATAGTTGATTACATCATACGTCTGAGACGTCCACATAGTCCTTACAATAAATCAAAGTGCGGAAAAGAAACGTAGATAAACGCGACCTTCACAGGCAGCCGACTGGGGGTTGCCGCTAACCCATGCCTAGAACTCGTCATAGTCTTGGAACTCCTGGAAGTCTCCTTCCACAACTTCATCTTCTCCTGAGCAATGGTTGCAATGCTGACAACCTGGGGATGGGGGGTTTGGTGTGTAGAGCAAGGGTGAGTACACATCAACATACTCAGCAAGTATCCTGTTTGGCTGTAGTGGACTAGCTTTATGTGGGGATAAGTCAAGCAGTTGCTTTTAGTTGGTCATATTATTATTTACTAATAGGAAGCCAGGTTTTAGCATTAACCCAAGTTATTAGCCCGATGTACCCTTTCCAAACGGAAAGAATACCACTTACCAGCACCATAGTCATAACCAGAACCATCAATCTCATAGCCACCTGTACCATAATGTCTCTGATCAAGTACCACTAATCACTGGAGCTCCCTTGGCCGCTCATAACCGCGAGCACGGCTGATATATCAGTTTTCAAACACTCTGCAGAGGTTGTGCACTTTACCCACAAGCCGTGATTCCCATTCTGCCCGGAGAGAGCTACTCTCCATTAACCACTACCTAGGTGGTCTAGCAGGGCATCACTATGTAGCCTTTACAAAGATTCCCCGGGACTGTAGCCACCCGTTAGGTTTCCTAAATGCACCGCACTCCTCCCCAAGGGGCGAACCCAAACTTGGCAGAGCGAGCCGCATACACCGAGCCCCATTGACGGCACGACGGCTAAGTGAACTTTACCCCGGATCCTCTAATTATTCAGCTAAGGGCATCCCATTCCACCCTCATGGTTGCACTGTTTTCCCGGGCGGTCATCCATAGAACAGGTCCTTACGGAGAGGCACTCGAGAAACCGCTCGAGCCCCCTTAAAGGCCACAAGTAACATCATAATAAGAGAAGGGAAAACAGTGTATCATAGATAATCTCATCATGTTCATTGATTAGAGTTTGAGCAATAGCATAAAGCTAAACAATAATAATCCAACCCAAATAGGTAAACAAGGACATGGATAACAAAGCTAGTCAATCCTTAGGCATAAATGTGTAAAGCGGGAGGTGAATTAAAGAATGAATAGGACAGAGATAGGTCAAAGGACACTTGCCTCCACCAACCGACAGCTGCTCAGGGGCTTCTCCTGCGAGTTCTTCGGGTTCTCCGACCGGATCGTTCTCTATGCGGGCGCAAACACACATACATCCACATATTTAATACAAAAGAACAGTACACCATACAATAGAATGCAGTAAGTAAACAAACGTTCCATGCGGGCTCGCAGTTACAGTTAAGAGAGAAAGAGAACAATACAGTCGAGAAACGGTCACGTTACATGATTATAAATTAACCACTCGCTTAATAGAAGGAAATTAATGTAGACACTATGTTTAGCGTAAAGTAAAGTCATGTTTCATGTCTAATCATTATAAGCAGATGAGGATAAATAAAAAGGATTGTCGCGCGGCGAGACGCGCGACATAGCACTCTAAAACGAATTAAGAAATTAATGACTCGTCGCGCGACCGAGCACGCAGCGAGACACTTCGCATTAATTATAAAGAGACGTTAAGCGTCGCGCGACGAAACGCACGACGGCATACGTCAACTAGACTGAGTCTAAAGTGGAACGTCGCGTGAATACACGCGCGACGTTGCACCTTAAACAACCTGAAATTAAAAAGGATCGTCGCACGACGAAGCGCACAACGCAACACATAAATAGAATCTGAAATTAGACAAATCCGTCGCGCGACGAAGCGCGCGACGCAGCACACTAACTAACGGAGTTTGACATTGACTACCAACCAAAAAATAATCACCGCGAACGCGGGTCGCGCACGCGGGAACGCGCTAGCGGTAAACGGGGAAGCGCGAGGCCACGCCAAGGCCACGCGAAATACGCCAAGGGCCAGAACGACGCACGCAGGGGCCGAGGCCGCGTCGGGGCAGGGGCCGCGCCGGGGGCCGCGCCTTGCGAGCAGGGGGCGGGGGCCGCGCGCCGCCGCGGGCAAGGGGGCGGGCGGGGGGCGCCGCCGTGGGCAGGGGGGCGGGCGGGGGGCCGCCGCGCGCCGGCGAGCAGGGGACGTGGCGGGGTTGCCGCGCGCGATCAGGGGCGGGCGGGGCCACGCGCCGGCGAGCAGGGGGAGGGGGCGGGGTCGCCGCCGCGGGCAGGTGGCGGGGTCGCCGCCGCGGGCAGAGGGCGGGCGGGGTCGCGCGCGAGCAGGGGAAAGGGAGGGCGCGCGCGGGGGAGGAAGAAGAGGAGGGAGAGGGAGAGAGGAGAAGGGGAGGGGAGTTCACCTCGGGGTCCAAATTCCGGTGATCGCCGTCTCCAATTCCTAGGGCACCACAGGGAGAGAGAGGTGGAAGAGGGAGAGGGAGGTTGTTGCGCGGGAGATCCAAATGAGAGAGAGAGAGAGGAGGGGCGCATGGGGGGGTGTGGGCGCCAGGGGCGCGCAGGGCCGGGCCGGACCGGGCCGGGCTGGGTTGGGCCGGGCCACATCGCGGATCGAAAACCCACGACGTGCACGACCACTAAACGGAATTAAATCGCGAATCGAAATCCGGAATGGAACGAGACGAACACTCAACATCAGACAAAGAAATGTGCTTCGGCATGATGCAACACCCATGACACTTAGGCTTTGGTTTATACATGACACGGACACTTGTCGCTATACTGGTTTGAAATTGGGAAGAAGGAGTGAAACAGGGAAGAGAAAAGAGAGTAACGCCCGAATTTGGTGAGAGAAAAGAAGAAAAAATTCTACCCCCAAATTCAGGGCGTTACAAACCTATCCCCCTTAAAAGAATCTCGCCCTCGAGATTCAGGGTTGGTTAGCAAAGAGCTCAGGGTATTTAGCCATCAGATCATCTTCACGCTCCCAGGTTGCCTGTTCTTCGGAGTGGTGATTCCATTTGACTTTGCACATTCTGATGGTCTTCCTTCGAGTGACTCTGTCTACAACCTCAAGGATTTGCACTGGCTTCTCAATGTAGGTCAAGTCCTCCTAGACTTCAAGACCTTCCACTGGCAACTGCTCTTCTGGCACACGCAAGCACTTCTTCAACTAAGACACATGAAAAACATCATGCACTGCGGACAGATTCTCTGGCAGACTGAGCTGATAGGCCACTTCTCCACGCCTTGAGAGAATTTGGTACGGACCAATGTAGCGGGGTGCTAGCTTGCCTTTGACTCCGAACCTCCTGACTCCTCTGATCGGTGACACTTTCAGATAGACAAAGTCTCCGACTTCGAAACTCAGCTCTCTTCTTCTTGTGTCTGCATAGCTTCGCTGTCTCGATTGCACTATCTTCAGATTCTCTCGGACCATCTTGATGTTCTCTTCAGCTTCAAGTAGAATGTCTAGCCCAAACACTTGCTTCTCTCCAGGCTGATCCCATTGCAACGGAGTTCTACAACTCCTCCCATAGAGCGCCTGAAATGGTGACATCTTCAAACTGGCCTGGTAGCTGTTGTTATAGGAAAACTCTGCATAAGGCAATCTCTTGTCCCATCCGGACTGATCTTGCAACGCACAGGCTCTCAACATATCTTCAAGAATTTGATTGGTTCTTTCGGTCTGGCCATCTATCTGCGGATGATAAGCTGAACTAAAATTTAGATGTGTGCCCAAGGCTTCATGCAACTGCTGCCAGAAATGAGAGGTGAACTGTGTTCCTCTGTCTGACACTATCTTCTTTGGCACACCATGAAGGCAAACGATCCGAGACATATACAACTCTGCCAATACTGCACTGCTATAGTTGGTCTTGACAGGTATGAAGTGGGCTGACTTGGTCAAGCGGTCCACTACCACCCAAATGGAATCGTAGCCGGCTCGAGTGCGAGGCAATCCGACTATGAAATCCATACCGATTTCGTCCCATTTCCACTGAGGGATCTGCAACGGTTGCAACAATCCAGCTGGTCTCTGGTGCTCTGCCTTAATTCTTCGACAACTATCGCACATAGCCACATGCTCGGCGATTTCCCTCTTCAGTCCGTACCACCAGAATTTCTTCTTCAGATCCTGATACATCTTCTCACTACCAGGGTGAATCGAATAAGCTGTCTCATGAGCTTCCTTGAGAATCAACTCCCGAATGGATTGGACATTGGGAACACACAAGCGGTCTTTGAACCATATCACACCCTCTGCATCTTCTCGAAAATCTTTGCCTCTGCCATCTAGAATCAGTCGCCGGATCTCACTGATCTTCTCATCATTCTTCTGCGCTTCTTTGATTTCTCGCTCCAAGGTAGGTTCCAACTCAACTGTGACTCCTCGCGAATTGTTCAGAAATCCGAGACTTAACTTGTCGAACTCTTTGGCCAACTCATAAGGCATCGGACGAGCGACCATCAGATTGACTTGACTCTTCCTGCTCAAAGCATCTGCCACTACATTCGCTTTGCCCGGATGGTAATGAATCTCCAACTCATAATCTTTGATCAACTCTAACCATCTTCGCTGCCTCATATTCAACTCTGACTGAGTGAATATGTACTTCAGACTCTTGTGGTCTGTGTAAACATCGCATTTCTGTCCATACATGTAGTGCCTCCATGTCTTCAGTGCATGAACCACTACTGCCAACTCTAGATCGTGGATTGGGTAATTCTTCTCATGAACCTTCAGCTGTCGGGACGAGTAAGCCACAACTCTTCCCTCTTGCATCAACACACATCCCAAACCTGTGTAACAAGCATCGCAATACACCGAGAAGGGCTTGTGCACATCAGGCAAGACTAGGACAGGCGCTGTTGTCAACTTCTCTTTCAGTGCTTCGAAGGCCTCTTGACATTTCTGGGTCCACTTGAACTCAACCTTGTTGTTGGTTTCGCAATCTTCGAAAACCCTTCAATGAATCGCCGATAATATCCGGCCATTCCAATGAAACTCTTTATTCCTCGAGCATCTGTTGGCGCTTTCCAGTTCAGAATGTCTGCCACTTTCTTCGGATCCACAGCCAATCCTTCCTTGTTGATTATGTGACCCAAGAACAGGACTTCATTGATCCAGAATTCGCATTTGCTCAACTTTGCATACAGCTGGTGCTCTCGCAATCTCTGCAACACCATCTTCAAATGATCTGCGTGCTCTTCTTCGCTTTGAGAATAAATCAAAATGTCATCAATGAATACCACCACAAACTTATCGAGATAGTCCATGAATACACTGTTCATCAGATTCATGAAAAAGGCTGGCGCATTGGTCAAACCAAAAGACATCACAGTGAACTCATACAAACCATACTTGGTAATGAATGCTGTCTTCGGAATGTCTGAAGGTCGAATCCTGAGCTGATGATAACCTGACCTCAGATCAATCTTGGAGAACACACTGGCTCCTCTCAACTGGTTGAACAGATCCTCTATTCTGGGCAAAGGGTACTTGTTCTTGATCGTGACTTCATTCAGAGCTCGATAATCGATACACATCCTCTTAGTGCCATCTTTCTTCTCCACAAATAGGACAGGGGCGGCCCAAGGCGAGGTGCTTGGCCGGATGTAACCTTTCTCTGACAGCTCATCAATCTGCTCCTTAAGTTCAACCAACTCTGGTCCGGATATTCTGTAAGCTCTCTTAAAGATGGGGGCGGTTCCAGGAAGAAGCTCTATGGCAAACTCAACTTTCCGCTCTGGTGGCATACCCGGTAAGTCCTTTGGAAACACATCTGGGAACTCGGACACAACCTCGATACTCTCAATTGGGTCTGCTTCACTGCTATCGACAGCTATTTGATAACAACTTCCTTTCTTTGGCTCAGACGGGACTAACTCGGTCACCACTTCCTCTCCTAGTGGGGACACCAACTTGATTGTCCTCTTATCACAACTGATAACTGCCTGATACTTATCTAGCCAATTCATCCCTAGGATGACATCTATTCCCTGAGTACCCATTACTATAAGGTTGGCGGGAAACGCTATCCCCCTTATTTCCACGCTTATATTCAAACAAATGCTATCGGCTCGGATTCTACCACCGGCTGAGTCAATTTGAATGGGGGTTGACATGGTAGTAATTGGAAGATTATGTGCTTGTACCCATGATGCAGTAATGAAAGAATGCGTTGCTCCAGTATCAAATAACACTTCTGCAATATGGGAGTCGACTGGGAACATACGTACTATCATGCCGGGGGTCTCTTGAACTGCTTCAGCCTCCAAGTGGTTCAGTCTTCCATGATTGTAGCGCGGTTGAGAGCGGTTGCCTACTCCAGGCTGAGACACATTCTGCTTTGCTGGGCATTGGGCCTGACTGCTGCTGGGCTGCCTTCTTCGGACATTGCATCACCCAGTGGCCTTGCTCTCCACAGTGGAAACATGCTCTATTTCCAACCTGAGCTGGTGCTGCCTGATTGTTCTGCTGGTTTGCTGGGGAAGGGAGACGAGGTGCCTGCTGATTCTGCCTCTGAAGCTGACCTCCTGACTGATTGCTCTGATGGTTCTGGTACTGATGCTGAGGATACTGCCTTTGGAACTGCTGATGCTGCTGAGGTGGACGCTGGTTCTGCCTGAACTGCTGAGGTTGATTGCCTGAGAAACGAGGACGATTGGTGCTTCCAGGCTGGGGTCCACTGATCTTGCGCTTACGATCTTCCATCTCCTTACGCTTCCTCTCTGTCATGATTGCTCTGTCAATCAGGTGCTAGAATGTCGGGAAGGTATGATTCATCAGTTGGTACTGTAGAGGGTCAACCAAGCCTCTCAGGAAACGGTACTGCCGCTTGGCGTCGGTGTTGACATCTTCAGGAGCATAGCGAGACAACTGCAGAAACCTGTCCCGGTACTCACTGACAGACAACGGCCCTTGCTTGAGGGCCAGGAACTCCTCCTTCTTCACTGTCATCAGACCTGCCGGAACATGGTACTGACGAAAGCTACCTCTGAACTCTTCCCAGGTGATGGCGTCGAGGTGGGCATGGGTGGCAAGGTAAGACTCCCACCATGACTGAGCTGCTTCTCTCAACAGACGGGGACCATACAAGACTTTCTCCCTATCATCACACTGAGCGGTGTGCAACTCCCGCTCCACAGTGCGCAGCCAGTCTTCAGCATCCATGGGGTCAGAAGAGTGAGCAAACGTTGGTGGGTGACCTCTCATGAATTCAGCACGCTTGTCTGTGGGCATCTGAGGCATCTGAGGCTGAGGTGGGGCCTGCTGCTGTTGCTGCTGCTGCTGCTGAATGGCGGCCAGAGTCTGACCGATGGCTTGCACTGCCTGAGTCTGCATCAGAAACATCTGCTCGATCGACATCGGGGGCGGGGGGCGGCAGATGCTGTTGCTGGGACACCTCTTCCTGCTGAGCGGCTCGCTCCTGCTGAGCACGCCTTCCTCCTCTGCGCCTGTTCTCTGACATCTGCAGAATGCAACCACACATCAGAACTGATCTGGCAAATCTTCAGCATAAGAAAAGAGTATAGAATCCTTCAACAGCACTAAACAGATGAGCATCTTCACTGATCTCCAACACAGACCACACAGCCTCTCAGATAAAGAGGAAAGTGGAATAAAAGGTTTCCCAACTAGATAACTAACTCCATTAACATAATAGGTAAACCAAAATGCAGGGGATACCCACACTCTGGTGACAGTCATTACAAAGATCCAAACTAAACATAGTTCATCATGACAAACATAAATGCACAGGATATAGCAAACTACCCTGTCTAACTAAGACTAACTAAGACCGAGACTAACGCTAAGATTGAAGCTTCTACGTATATATATTTTGTATTAATTACAAGATCCAACTCTAACGATCTATGGTTCTAGATTTATCTTGGTCTTGCAGTCGGGATTGCCATAAGGCTAGTGTCCACACCGAGGTGAGCGGTACGGGTGCTGAGTCCCGACGGGAGCGGGGGAACCATCGTCCAGGTGACGACGTTCCGCGCGCTCAGCCCGCAGCAGGGCGATCTCAGCACGAGCCCTACTCAGCTCGTCTAATGCATGGTCCAGCTCCGTGTTTAGCACAGCGGCTAGGTTGACTGTGCTGTTCAACCTAGGGTTGTCCTCACCGACAGGTGAGACAATCACGCCTCCTATGCTGCCAGATGGACAGCGGGGGTAATACTTCAGGTCAAGACCGTCAGCTACCCCACCGAGAACCAAGCAGTAGTGCAAAAGCGCACGCCGTGCAGCATCTTGCATGGCTGCCTCAGCTGAGGGCCTGTTTGGTTCAGCTTTTTTCTGACCAGCTTTTCTGAAAATCTGGCTGTGAGGAGAATCTGGCTGTGGAGAGAATCTGAGTATAATTACGATTACGTGTGGAGGAAGATAAAGTTGTTCATAGGGCTCAGGATCTAGAAAGTGACAGATTCCTACTATTACAACGACTCAACCGATTATGTGTTTATGTTGATTTTGGATGGTTTTTGCCCAAACGAATTTTATAGAAGCTAGCTGAAAAGCTGAGTGTTTGGCAGTCCGCAACAACTTTTGGTGGCCAGAAGCTGTCAGAAGCCAAAACAAACAGGGACTGAGTCCCGCTCAGAGATAGAATAGTGCTCTGAGCAGGCCTCTGCACCCTGGAGACTGTTCTTCGGACGGCGCACCAAGCAGGTCGCCTCCCAGCGGTTCGGGTAGACCCCGCGACTATGCTGGTAGACCACACAGCGATACTCGATGGACCAAGTACGCCGGTTAAGTGCCCGACGTAGCAGGGTGTCGAGCGCATCGTGGAAGTGACACCCGCGAGCAGCGTCGCGAGTGATGGGTCAGGCGACCCATCCTTCCGGCTCATGGTCAGCAGAGAAGTCGGTGTCGTGGCTCGAGCTGTCGTCGCCACCTCCGTCATCTGGGTCTCCTCCAGCAGCTACTCCAGAGGCTGGGGCGCCCAGTGGTGGTGCAGGGGGCGCCTCCAAGGGAAGCACAGGAGAGCAGCTCCTCACGGACTCTATCTCCTGCTAGAGCGAGAAAGAAGAGCCCTGCTGCTCCTGTCGTCGACGTTCCTGCTCCTCGTGCAGGCGGTGGTGCAGTCTCTCCAAGTGGCTGGACTGTCCGGCCACGGGACGACGAAGCGGACGCTCAGCAAGGCGGGAGGGTAAGAAGGGGATGACGGACTTTCGTGCAGTGTGTGTAAGTCGAGCCATCTACAAAAGACATCGCAAGCAAAAGAGTGAGAACAGAATTAATATGACCAGCAAATAATGAACCATAAGTAAATGAAGGATTAGAATAAAACACAATTTTCAGCAAGGTATAATATATAGTAGAACATAGGTTTGGTCGGTATGACCAACTTTCGAAGGGATATCAAAGTCAAGGCGGGGACAGAGGTCTATAGTCCTTAGAACGACCATTCTATTCTAGATTAGCGGTCCTACAGTCAGCACGGCTTTGATACCACTTATGTCACACCCGGTTTTAGAAGGCAAACCGAATGCGAACCATGTACGTGCCAGGATCAGTTATTCACATACACAGCAGTTACATAACATGGACATCATCACACATTGCTCAAATAGTATTAAAAGGGAAATAATAGTTGATTACATCATATGTCTGAGACGTCC
Source organism: Zea mays (assembly GCF_902167145.1). Lineage (NCBI taxonomy): Eukaryota > Viridiplantae > Streptophyta > Magnoliopsida > Poales > Poaceae > Zea > Zea mays. The sequence continues at coordinate 117,883,147 of NC_050096.1, forward strand.
ACATAGTCCTTACAATAAATCAAAGTGCGGAAAAGAAACGTAGATAAACGCGGCCTTCACAGGCAGCCGACTGGGGGTTGCCGCTAACCCACGCCTAGAACTCGTCGTAGTCTTGGAACTCCTGGAAGTCTCCTTCCACAGCTTCATCTTCTCCTGAGCAGTGGTTGCAATGCTGACAACCTGGGGATGGGGGGGTTTGGTGTGTAGAGCAAGGATGAGTACACATCAACATACTCAGCAAGTATCCTGTTTGGCTGTAGTGGACTAGCTTTATGTGGGGATAAGTCAAGCAGTTGCTTTTAGTTGGTCAGATTATTATTTACTAATAGGAAGCCAGGTTTTAGCATTAACCCAAGTTATTAGCCCGATGTACCCTTTCCAAACGGAAAGAATACCACTTACCAGCACCATAGTCATAACCAGAACCACCAATCTCATAGCCACCTGTACCATAATGTCTCTGATCAAGTACCACTAATCACTGGAGCTCCCTTGGCCGCTCATAACCGCGAGCACGGCTGATATATCAGTTTTCAAACACTCTGCAGAGGTTGTGCACTTTACCCACAAGCCATGATTCCCATTCTGCCCGGAGAGAGCTACTCTCCATTAACCACTACCTAGGTGGTCTAGCAGGGCATCACTACGTAGCCTTTACAAAGATTCCCCAGGACTGTAGCCACCCATTAGGTTTCCTAAATGCACCGCACTCCTCCCCAAGGGGCGAACCCAAACTTGGCAGAGCGAGCCGCATACACCGAGCCCCATTGACGGCACGACGGCTAAGTGAACTACACCCCGGATCCTCTAATTATTCAGCTAAGGGCATCCCATTCCACCCTCATGGTTGCACTGTTTTCCCGGGCGGTCATCCATAGAACAGGTCCTTACGGAGAGGCACTCGAGAAACCGCTCGAGCCCCCTTAAAGGCCACAAGTAACATCATAATAAGAGAAGGGAAAACAGCGTATCATAGATAATCTCATCATGTTCATTGATTAGAGTTTGAGCAATAGCATAAAGCTAAACAATAATAATCCAACCCAAATAGGTAAACAAGGACATGGATAACAAAGCTAGTCAATCCTTAGGCATAAATGTGTAAAGCGGGAGGTGAATTAAAGAATGAATAGGACAGATATAGGTCAAAGGACACTTGCCTCCACCAACCGACCGCTGCTCAGGGGCTTCTCCTGCGAGTTCTTCGGGTTCTCCGACCGGATCGTTCTCTATGTGGGCGCAAACACACATACATCCACATATTTAATACAAAAGAACAGTACACCACACAATATAATGCAGTAAGTAAACAAACGTTCCATGCGGGCTCGCAGTTACAGTTAAGAGAGAAAGAGAACAAGACAGTCGAGAAACGGTCACGTTACATGATTATAAATTAACCACTCGCTTAATAGAAGGAAATTAATGAAGACACTATGTTTAGCGTAAAGTAAAGTCATGTTTCATGTCTAATCATTATAAGCAGATGAAGATAAATAAAAAGGATTGTCGCGCGGCGAGACGCGCGACATAGCACTCTAAAACGAATTAAGAAATTAACGACTCGTCGCGCGACCGAGCACGCAGCGAGACACTTCGCATTAATTATAAAGAGACGTTAAGCGTCGCGCGACGAAACGCACGACAGCATACGTCAACTAGACTGAGTCTAAAGTGGAACGTCGCGTGAATACACGCGCGACGTTGCACCTTAAACAACCTGAAATTAAAAAGGATCGTCACGCGACGAAGCGCACGACACAACACATAAATAGAATCTGAAATTAGACAAATCCGTCGCGCGACGAAGCGCGCGACGCAGCACGCTAACTAACGGAGTTTGACATTGACAACCAACCAAAAAATAATCACCGCGAACGCAGGTCGCGCACGCGGGAACGCGCTAGCGGTAAACGGGGAAGCGAGAGGCCACGCCAAGGCCACGCGAACCACGCCAAGGGCCAGAACGACGCGCACAGGGGCCGAGGCCGCGCCGGGGGCCGCGCCGGGCGAGCAGGGGGCGGGGGCCGCGCGCCGCCGCGGGCAAGGGGGCGGGCGGGGGGCGTCGCCGCGGGCAGGGGGGCGGGCGAGGGGCCGCCGCGCGCCGGCGAGCAGGGGACGGTCGGGGTCGCCGCGCGCGAGCAGGGGCGAGCAGGGCCGCGCGCCGGTGAGCAGGGGGAGGGGGCGGGGTCGCCGCCGCGGGCAGGGGGCGGGCGGGGTCGCGCGAGCAGGGGCGGGCAGGGCCGCGCGCCGGTGAGCAGGGGGAGGGGGCGGGGTCGCCGCCGCGGGCAGGGGGCGGGCGGGGTCGCGCGCGAGCAGGGGAAAGGGAGGGCGCGCGCGGGGGAGGAAGAAGAGGAGGGAGAGGGAGAGAGAGAGAGAGGAGAAGGGGAGGGGAGTTCACCTCGGGGTCCAAATTCCGGTGATCGCCGTCTCAAATTCCTAGGGCACCACGGGGAGAGAGAGGTGGAAGAGGGAGAGGGAGGTTGTTGCGCGGGAGATCCAAATGAGAGAGAGAGAGGAGGGGCGCATGGGGGGGGGGGGGTGGGCGCCAGGGGCGCGCAGGGCCGGGCCGGACCGGGCCGGGCTGGGTTGGGCCGGGCCACTTCGCGAATCGAAAACCCACGACGTGCACGACCACTAAACGGAATTAAATCGCGAATCGAAATCCGGAACGGAACAAGACGAACACTCAACATCAGACAAAGAAATGTGCTTCAACATGATGCAACACCCATGACACTTAGGCTTTGGTTTATACATGACACGGACACCTGTCGCTATACTGGTTTGAAATTGGGAAGAAGGAGCGAAACAGGGAAGAGAAAAGAGAGTAACGCCCGAATTTGGTGAGAGAAAAGAAGAAAAAATTCTACCCCAAATTCAGGGCGTTACAACACCGAAAGCCCATCTTCTAATGTCGGGAATCCGAAGCTCTTGCTCATCTCCCGGCAGACAGAAATCTCCTTGTTGTCAGGGAGAGAATACAAGAAGTCTTCTTCTCCGCTGCCGTTGAATATCAGCGCCCCTTTTGGATATTTCAATTTTTGTGCATAGAACTGAGCTTCTCGTTTTTCTTTTTCGGTCAGATTTTTACCCGAAGCATGACGTAAGACATAGTTAGGAGCTTCGGAAGATGCTTCGGGAATAGGTGTGGCGGTTTTCTCAAATAAAATTTCTTCTGCAGATTCTTTTTCCGTTTCTTTTTCAATTTCCAAGAATTCCCGCTTGGTAGGCTCTGAAAGCCCAGTTTCAGTTTCCGCTTGACTTTTGGCAGCTTCGGCCTCAATTTGTGTCTTTGGAACTTCGGCAGCTACCTTCGAAGTAGAGCTTGAAGATTTTATTGTTTCCAGCACATCTAGCACGTTAACCATTCTTTTTCTCTTGCGAGTTGTTGTAAGGTCTTTTTGTGCCCTCGGCATTGGCATTGGCACCTCAACTCTTGCTGAAGGACTTAAAATTTCCGATGTCTTTGTCTCTTCAGCCCTCGGTTCTTCCATTTTTTCCATCTCCGGCATTACGGTCGACTCTTCAATATTCTGCAGAGGAGTTGGCTCCTTGGCTTCGATGGCCGAAGAGGTTTCACCGACAAACTCAGGCACTGTGGCCGGTTCAATATAGCGTGGCTGGTGCGTAAGAACCTTCATCTTTTTCCTCATCGGCGCTGGCTCACTAGGAGCGGCTGAAGCAACTTCCTTCACAGAAGCCGTATCTTTTCTTTTTTGACCCTGTATTGGGTAACGGTAGTCAGGATAGACGAACCCAATGGCATCAAATACTCGGTTGAGTCTTTTCTTCTTCCGGCCTCCGAAGGCCGCAGATAGTGCAGTATCTTCTGCCTTCAAGTATGGTCCAAGCAGTTCATCGCTTGTGGCCTCAATACATTTCAGCCAGTCATCATCTGGCTCGACAAACTTATCTTCATATATGAAGGTGTATTTTAACCTAACTAGTCCACCTTCGTCAGGTTTGCTGATGGTTTCCTTTGGCATTTCCCACTTTTCTACAAGTGGCCATACTGTGAAGGCAATGTGTTCCTGGATCAAATCCCTTGTCCCGATGAAAGAGCAAACTACGCCGAAGGCCCTCTGGCATTCTTCGGCTGCTTCGTCAATATCCACCTTCGGTTTCCGAAGGCCGAAACGCTGCCAGATGGGGCGCATGATGATATCTTTAATATCTTCTCGCGTCTTCAAGTCGTTTTTCACATAGAACCATTCCTTCATCCAGTCCCCAGGCCATCTCTTCCGAAAAGTTGGCACGGGACAGCTTGACCTAGAGCGGGCACCGAAGCTATAACAGCCAAAATTGTTATGATATTGCTCTTTACCCCAGGGTTTCGTCTCATATAATAACTCATGCATATTGCAGATACTTTTTGCATTTGGCTCCAAACCTTGGCTCTTCACGGCCCATACGAAGATTCCCATCCTTATGATTGCTTCGGGGGTAATTTGATGGAGGCAGATTTCAAATATCTTCAAAACTTCAACCACGAAACTGCTTAAAGGAAACCGAAGCCCAGCCTTGAAGAAACTTTGGAATATCACGACTTCATTTTCCTCGGGAGTAGGACAAGTTTTTTCTCCTTCGCCAGCCCTCACAATAGATAAATCCCGAAAATATCTACCCCTCATATTGACAAGATGGCTTTGTTTAATGCTTGATTTTCCAAAAACTGCATGGCTTGGTCGCCAAGGTCGATCTTTGGAATCTTCACCACCACTTTCCACATCATAAATGTCACTATCACCAGTGTCTTCAGATAAACCCTCTAAAATCTCCCTAGTAATCTTCTCTGTATTTGTCTTTGCTATTGATTCAAGAAAGCCGAGATTCATCTCCTCAAAAAGGCTCAGCTTCGATTCAGCGACAACTTTCTTATCTTCAGACATCTTCGAAAATGCTGAGAAAGTACTCTCAAAGTCGAAGCTTAAAAATTTAAAAAGCCAAGCAAGTGTTGGTGCGCAAGGGCTAAAAATTGGGTGAGCAAGAGCAGATGGCAAGAAAGCGTGCCAAATGAACTCGTGGTGAGCTCTTATTTATACGCCTAGTGCGTTGAAAACTGGAGGGTCCCGCTTGTCAATGACTGTTGCTATTCTAGCAAAGGGAAGGTGTTTTTTCGGACCTTCGGCTTAAGGCCTTCGTCCATGTCGCAATATGAATTTATCATTCTAACAAATTAATATTGCGAGGGGCTACTATTGGGGGCCTTCGGCTTCCGAAGGTCCTCAAAAACACGATTTAACAATGTCTCTGGAGTATAATGTGTGGACAGGGATCTTCGAACTAGAACCCACGGTATGAAGAAGCACGGAAAGAATACAAAGGATGGAACAGAGCCGAAGCTGTGCGCAAGGGAGCTTCGGCATGATGGCAGAAAAGAGGAAACCGACTTAAAGAGGAAAAGACTATCTAGACCCAGATAGATTACTATAGAGTTATTGTCAGAAGCAAAGGGCCTGGATGTAATTTTGCATGGGCTGTGACCCGTGCCTATAAATAGGTGAACAGTATTCCCGTACTGTTCACGCTGACTGGGCATTCGCTTTCGCGTCATGCTTGTACCCTTGCTTTCCTTCGAGCCGAAGGTACATTTATAATTTGTTGTTGTTGATACAGTAACGCAAATAAAAATAAATTGATAATAATGTTTAAAGTATTTATGTTATTTTCCATATTTTGTATATGAATCCTTCTTCATCATTTTTTGTGCTTATGAAGGTATGTCCTTCATAACCTTCGTCCGGAATTCATTATATCCGAAGGGAGATAATGCTTCGAAGGATGAAGGACTTTAACGATTAACACTTTCTATGTTGCCTTGTTCTTAACTCTTAGCATTTGAGAACAAGTCTCCAACACCTAGGATTAGGGCATGTGGGTGACAGTAAGCCAAATTGAGTGACATCTCAAAAGTCATTGGAAGTACTCAAAAGAAATTAATAATGATGAATTTGAATGGCACAAAACCCTAGAGTGCTCAAAACCCTAAAAGAAACCCTAGAAAACCCTAAATTGTACCCTAGGGGGTAAATTCAAATTCTATGCACTTTTGGACCAAAGTGCAAATATTAAAGTGATAGAACATCAAAAACTAAGTAACATTTACATTAGAGGATTTTCAGGTAGTGTGGAGAAATTTGGACTTATTTGCAAAAAGTCCCATAAACACCATATGGCTAACTCTAAATTTCAGTGAGATTGAGCCAACTTTGGAGTTTGGTATTTCTGAATTCATAAGGATTTTGCCCTAGGCCAATACATCAAACTTGTAGAGCTATAATAGGAGTACAATTTTGATTGAGTGACTAAGCATTAGTGTTGTGCAAAAATTGGAGAAAAATGGGCATGAAGTTGGATTGTCAGTCACTACTGAAGACTGAACTTGGCTGACAAAGAACTCTGATGAACTTTGGAGCTGATTTGAGCTTGATCGAGTGAGCAAATGACCAAGGGTCCTATGGTCGAATTGGAGCTATTATATAGGTGAATAACTTTGCTGTAATCCGGTTGATAGCTTATCATATAGAAATTAAAGAAAAACACCCCTGAAGATGCTCTGTCAGACAGACTGAAGAAGATCCTGATGGTACAGTGAACGAAAAGATCTTTAGATGCAGTGAACCTGTCGTCGGTGAACTCCGCGCCGCGATCCTCACCGGTGTTGTGATTCGTGCACTCTAGGTGCGGATATCAGCCGGCGGTGAAAAGATCTTGACCGCAGATGAGGCCGTGAGTTGGCCGCCGTACCCACTTGCCCTGCGGCTGGTCTAGGTGACCTCGCTGAAGTCTGCCGCTTGTCGCCCGGACACCACGTGTTGAGAAGCGTTACCACGTCGCAGTAAACCGCCTTAGGTAGTTTGTCCATCACCTGAGACGTTGCCCCGGTGAAAGCCATGATAGTCCGCGTCGGTGACTCACCCCTCTCTCCGGTCGCCAGCTTTCTTCTTCCCAAATTCGGAGCCACCGCTCTCGAATGCTATAAATTGAGTGTACTATTAGCACCGCTAGATTGTTACAAAGCCAGAGCACCAGCCCTCGCCTTCGATTAGCCACCTGTAACACCCCGTCCAATCCCTGGACCGGCGGTACTTACTCTTGGCAGCTCTCTAGGATCATATATCGTCCCCACAGACCAACACGAGTCTTTTGTGCGCATTTTGTCCTAACTCATGTGCACCCGAGAAAACTTCCCGATTGGTTACACATCCCAAATTGCTCCAAGCCAAGCACACTTAACTTGGAGGTTCTTTCGAGACAGGCTTCCGAAAAAGAAGATGCATGTTGTTGATATGATTACTCTATTAAATCTATTAAGCCTTGGGCCAGGACATCCCATCCCAGGGGCCAGGATATCACAATCCACCCCCCTTAGAAGACCGACGTCCTCGTCGGTCAACCCAATCCAGGAACCTTCACTCTCAGCCACGTCTGTGTGTCTAATGTCGTCATATGCCATGCCATGTGACCACTCCGGGCCCACATGCGCCATGCACCATATACACGAACCCCCTAGCCCACACAGCCCGTGAAACCTCGAGGGTCGGTTCTAATACCACTTGTAACACCCCGTCCAATCCGTGGATCGGCGATACTTACTCCTGGCAGCTCTCTAGGATCATATATCATCCCCACAGACCAACACGAGTCTTTTGTGTGCACTTTGTCCTCACTCACGCACACCCGAGAAAACTTCTCGGTCGGTCACCCATCCCAAATTGCTCCAAGCCAAGCACGCTTAACTTGGAGGTTCTTTCAAGACAGGCTTCCAAAAATTAAAATTCACCTTGTTGATATGATTACTCTATTAATTCTATTAAGCCTTGGGCCAGGACATCCCATCCCAGGGGCCAGGATATCACACCACCATAGCGCCCCAATTGCTTTCTTCCCCTAATTCGGTTCTCCGCGCCGCCATGAGCCACCGCGCCGTGGACCACCGTCTCCAGGTCCACTCTTGTCCTCCTTACCCTCGTTTCAGCACCCTTGTATGCTAGGGATGCTTATCGGCCCAACCAATTGAACTAGACCACGCTAGATCGCCGGGAACACCTCGGGTTGTCCTCGGTTCTCGCCGTCGTCATGGACAGAGCAATTTCGGGATAGAATCGTGCAATTGATGGAGGGATTAGGTTCGCAAGGGTGGGAATTAGGCGTCGAACGAGTGAGAAGCCTAGCTAGTCATTACGTATTCCGGCTAGTATAGGTTCGCCGGAGAGTGCTCACCACCGTTCACAGTCGTGGACTTGGCGCGGTAAAGAAATAGAACTCCGAGGGCCTTAGTGCAAATGTCAGAGACACAAATGAATAGTGCGCAAGGACTCTTAACCAGTTATTCAAATAGCCGGGTTCCTCTATGCAAGACCGCCAGCGTGGGCGTGCGCGTGTGTGTTTCCCCCGTTCGTGGGCCGGCTCGGGCTAGTTTGAGCCTGTTACTATTCATTCCTTTGTGTTTTCTTTTTCTACCAGGCTTGGGAAATTTATAGAAAATTCTAGAAAAATGATAAAATCATGGGACCAATTTTAGTAGACTCCTAAATTCCTCTAGTATTTAATAAAAATAGTTCCAATATTTTAGTCCCAACCTTAGCAATTAAGGATGCCTAAATCTAATCCTTTAGAATTTTAGAACTAAATTAGTGACCCCAAAAATCATAAAACTTCTTGGGTAAGCTTAATATGATAATTAAAGCCCTTGGGTAAAGTTTGGCATGTTTTGGACATTGTTTGATCCCAAACCCAAAACCCTAGCTTCCTAAGGTAGAATTGGCCTAACCCTAATAGGATCCTAACTCAGGAAACCCTAGGGACTCAGGAATACCATGAAGGAAAGTTATATTCAAGATATAACTTAAGGTGTTCTTATTATAACTGCATATTCATAGCATCACATGAGCATTCATGTATATGTATTATCATGTATAGAAAACGAAGAACAAGTTATTGTCGAAGAAGAAACTGCCCCACCAGCTGAAATTCCACCTGTCGAGAACAGTTTCTACTTTGACATTTGTGGAACAGATCCCGAGTCTCCTACAACACAAGGCAAGCCCCGGTGCATTTACCTTTTCCTTGTGATTTTAAACTCTTTATCACTTGAAATGATGCATTAGGTGATAGGAGTTGGGTGTTAAACAATTGTTGCATTTTCTTCCTTGGAATTGATTACCATATTCTTTGAGTACCTGTTTTACTTAAAAGTTTTCTGATGCTTAGCTGTGCTTTAGAAAACAATTTTTTTGTTTTTAAAACAAAGATGATGCTTCATATGGGAAGGGAAGTTTTCAAAGAAAAGACTTGATGCTGGATCCATCATGGCCATGATGGGTTCAACATCGGAAAAGATGTACCTCTGTCAGGTACCAAACTTTGGGATTGTAAATGATAAAGACGAGACCGGGCGGGTGACTTGCACGAGAAGGAAGTCTCGGTGTAGTGTCTCCGTTTGAGTCGATTAAGGACCGTACCGATGTAGGCTTGATGATCGATGACCTTTTAACTGGCCACATGCCTCGTCATGGGTAAGCTTTGCCTCAGGCAGACAAATACCAGAGAGGCCAACACATAATGGGAGTGGAGAGATGGCAAGAGTAGCGTGTACCCTCCGTGGCAAGAGGCTGGACGGTGGTGTATCTATGCTCTCGGTTGGCGTGAACCCGGTTTGGTCTTGAGAAACCCGGTGGCGAGTTGACATATGCAAGGGTTAAGTGCTACATATGTCGTGTGGTTGGAAATCCCTAGCTGGATATTATTCGATTCGGTTCACCGTTACTTCTTGGACATGAAGACTTGGTCACTGACTTACACGTAGCAATCCAGTAAAGTAAAAGGGGTGATAAAAGATGGCTAGCATAGGCCAAGTGTTTGAACTAGGGTAGAAAGAACTCTAGATGCAGGTAATGACGTAACTTGATAATAAAACTGGATTTTTAAGGATCCACTGTTAGTAAGCATTTCTGTAAACAGAGTCTTTGATTCTTGATTAGCCTTTACCTTGACTCTCTCAAGCCAGCATATCATTGAGAGTCTTTTCCTTTGTCGGGTAAGACTTGCGAAAGTACACTCTGTACTTAGGGTTTTCGAACCCATGTTGTTGTAGGTGAGGAAACAACGGAGTTTTGCTGTTTCTGTTCAAAGGTGGTACCAAAAGAGGAGCCAAAGCAGTGATCGTGCGTGCGGGAAGATGTTTGCCTCCCGGTTTGAAAAACACTAAACTTTTGTGCGGGAGGGTGTTTTGCCTCCCTGGTTTATAATAATACTTTATGCACTCTTATCACCCGGTATTGTAATATAACTCTCTCTATATATTTTTCAATGTAAATTAAGTATTGTAATCCGCTTCCGCTTATTCTTTCCTCCGATGTGATGTAATATCTGCGTGATGGGTGAAGCGCTCCTGGGCGGTATGATGTTGATACAGAGGACCAAACTTGTCAAGTGATTATGTGCATCTATATGGTTGTCTGAGGTCCTTAGGACAAGGACATCTGTAGGTGGGCCTAATACCTTGAGAGGTTCCGTGACAACGGGTATCGGAGCGAAGCCCATCTCTTCAGATATTAAGTAGTACTTCAAAAGAATTTTCAAAAACTTACCAAGAAATATTCTTTCATTCTTATCTTATCACTTTCTAGTAGTCCCTTATCTTGTAACGTCGGGTAACAGAGTGCACAATATATAGGAAGTGGGGAATCAACGAAGGTTGATTCCATAATTATTAGGTTATACATGCATCATGTTTCAAATTATACTAATAAATCTTCCCCTCTTATGGAGATATGGCGTGCACTAAGACTACCCAGCGCAAATCGACTGGACCTCAGGGTGTGCCACGACATCAGCTAGCCTCCCGACACGAAGGAAGTAGTAGTGGCAGTAATGACCCAATTGGAGACCTAGAAGCCAGGGTGGAGCAACTCCGGTCAGAACTACGCCACAGGAATAGGGCACGTGAGTGAGATAGCCACCTATTGTGAAGTTGTCAGCCGAAGTGAGCTGTAACACCCCAGGTGTTTATATTTCGCTCGACAACGAGTATGGATTTAAGCACGTAATATCAGTGAATAAAACAGATGCTAAAATTTTAATCATTTTCGCCTATCGCGATTTTAATATCGCATTTGTTCCGTCTGTCGCGAGTGCAACGTCGTTTTTATTTTTATCTATCCGGGCTCTTCCTAAGTTTTCATGATGTTCGGAACATAGTTGTTCCGAAAATTGGTGCGTCTAGTGATTATTTAAAATTCATCGGTCACGCGAATACGAATTCGGAAGCCCGACTCACTCGGATGATTTTATCTCGGACAAATTATGTTGAACTCGACAACTAAAATGTTCGGGGTAAAATAATTCGAATCGCGCGAAATCTTGCATGAGGTTATGACCTAATTTATCCTTCAGCACGCTGTTTTGGCAACAAAAATGAGTGTACATTAGCGGATCGGGTTTCGGATAATTTCGGTCGAATCACACAGAACAAATTATCAGTGCCGAAATCAGTTTATTTCGGTCTGTCGTTTCTCGCCCCGATCCAAAACTTTGGATACAAATGACGGGTGCAAATTCATCTGATTTTAAAGTATTCGCCAAATCAAAACCGTGTCACAATTACTATTGATCCAGTGTACATCTCTAAAAAAATTGTGATCCCAAAATATCAGTGATTCTCTGTTTAAAAAAGGGAAATAGAAAATGAATGAAAGAAAAATCTCTCAGTCGGCTCTATCCTCCCGCCGCCCCTCCCCTTTGGATTTTTTTCCAACCGACTTCTCAATCACTGATTTTTCTACCGCTGTGCGCGTCCCTATCTTTTTCTACGTGGTGAACGGCTCCAGCATTTTATCTCCCGCCCAAGCCGCGTCTCTCCCTGCTCTCCTCTCCTCCGTGCACTGCTCCTCTTCCTCCAGCCGCGTCCATCTCCTCTGCTCCCCCAGCTCGCCCAGCAGCCGAGGTCCTTCCCATGGCGCCGGCCTCTGCCCTGCTCCCACGACTGGCTCCCTTCCATGGTTGCTATGCGCAGATCCTTCTCTCTCCTCCATGGCCGCCGTGCCGGGCTCCTCCGACCTCCCCACCTGGCGTTCCCGGAGCTCGCGCTCAACTTGCTCACCGAGCTCCCTGGTAGCCGCGTCTAGCTCCTGTTCGCCATGGCGCCGGCCGCCCTCATCCTCTTCCCAGCGCTCGCTGTTGCCCCCTGCTGCAGCTCACCCCAACGGCTCCCTCCGTGTGTCCTTGGTCCCGGCATGGAACTCGTCCTATCTGCGCGCGCTCCGCTCCTGCGCGCCGCGGCTACCTACTCCAACTCGGCGCCCAGCTCATCTCCCTTTTCTCTGTTGGCGTGCCCCTGTTTTTCCTTGGCTGGAGCTCCATCTCCACGCCATCTCCCATGGCCGCTGCGTGCTAGCCCAGCTCCTTCTTCTCCCCTGCCGAACGGCTCTTCCCCACGGCGCTCCCTCCTTGCTCGGATTTTGCCAGGTCCGCGTAGCTCCCATGGCGCCCGGCTGGATCCCCTGCAGAGCTCGGTTCCTTGGCCGCCGCGCTCTTCCCTGCAAGCAGCTGAGCTCCCTCAGCTCGCTCCTCCCATGGCTGCGCCCTGGGATTTGCCTGGAGCCTGCTCCCCTCGCCTCGTGCGCTGCTCTCTGGTCGCTTATGTCTATCAAGCCTGTGTGTGACAAGCCTGCCAGCGGTTGCAGAATTGCTTGGTCATCAGGCAATTTCCTGGTTGCCATATGTGCCCGAGTGGGCGAATGAGAATGGCAGGCCAAGTAGCCGCGTCAGAAACAGTATACACTCGTTTTTCTACGCCTGGTGTTCGGCAACCATTAACCAGGATAGGCAATTTGCCAATAATCTCCCTCCCATGCGCGCGTGAGCTCACTGGTGATCCCGGCCCCAGCTCGGATCTTGCTCCTGTTCGCCGGTCTCGCGCACTGCTGTCGGTGGGCGCTATCATCGCCAGCGACTCGTTTCTTGCCGTGGCCAGGCCACAAACTTTCCTCAAGCATGAGCATAACATCGCCTAAACTGCTAGCTGCTACTCCATCATCGTTGTCGTTCGCCTGTGTAACGCGCTCAGCAGCGTCGTGTCATGGAGCGCGATAGGGAACACCTTGGTCGCGTGCTCCACCATGCCGAGCTCCCTAGCGTCGCTCGCCCTGCTATTTCCTGTCGAGCTCGCCCCAGCCGTTCTCCTGCTCCTTGCATCGTGATTGCCGAGTTCACCGGCAACCACAGTCACGTCGTGCCGCGCCACGAGCTCGCTCCCCGCTATCGTTGTTTCCTCGTGCCCGCTGGCCGTGCGCTCCTGCAGCTCCCCGTTCGGCAAAATGAGTGGACCAGTGCTCGTCGCGTGTTGGGAAGATCGGCATCGATGTTATTGCCGAATATTGACCGTTTGATTTTGGGGAGAACGACACACACATGGTGTTTGATGAATGGTTCAAACCGGATAGCCTCGTCGAAATCCCTGCTCCGAGTCGATTCGGACATGGTAAGCTGATCCATTTATTTCCCGTGAGTATAAGGAATAGTTGGATTGGATAAATATAGTAGTCGCGATGATTATCTTGTTGTGAGCTTACGTGTCGTAGTTATATTTGTCGTAAGATAAAATGTCTTAGCGTGCATAGTGGTATGGTTAGTATTTGTCGCAGTGGTTCGATTATTCATTGACGTAGACTCCTGATAGTGATTTGCGGGTTTAGTTGAGGGTAAGCTGGCGCAGAACCAAAAATTAGTGTGATATTTAACGAAAGCCCGAATTAGTATTCGTCAATCAGTATAGTGGACTTGAGCTAAATTTATTATTGGCAGGTGTTTTTGTTAGTCGAAATATTAGAATTGAATCCGATTAAAATTAGAATGCCATCGATATAGTTTTAATGTGATATCGATATCTAGTATTTTCGTACTAGATTTGCGATGTCTTGCTATAGGTGTTTAATTCGCTATCGCGTAGCACTATTTAGGTTCGTGATATTCCTGTTTATATGCATTCATGTGCATAATGCATTTCATTCAGGTACGTTAATTAATCATGTGATGCGGAGAAAAAGAGCCAAGTTGACCCCAAGATGGTGCAAGGAGTGGTCTTCTTCGCACGATGATGTCGTCAGTCGGAACAAAGGCTGATCGTCAAGTGATCGACGTCTAACAACACTAACCTAGTGTTATCCAGGCAAGCCCCGGTGCATAAAACCCCTTCCTTGTGTTTTTAAATTATTTTTACGCAGTATAAGTCTAGTGAATGTGCATTAAGTTTATAGGAGTTGCTTGAAAACCCTTTGATGCATTGGCTACCTTGAAATCCATCCCTTTTATAGATACTTCTAGTGAAGTATCAAAATATGATTCACAAAAAAATGCTTAGCCCTGCTTATAAGCAGATAGAGTTTGTCCTTTGCTCTTATGCCTAGCTCAGGTTTATCCTGAGGAAGGATGACTTCTACCTGCAAGAATATTTTCATTGGGAGCATGGTGGGATCTTACTGCAAAGTTCCCTATAATGCTCTTTTCATCCTAAGGAACACAAACACTCCTAAGGATGGAAGTACTTAAATTGAGACTTGGGATAGGAACAGGTGATGCTCCACCCAGATTAATTAAGGATTGGATGCGTATGTAGGCATGTATGATCAAGAACTATCTTAACTAGTCACATGCCCTGGATATGGGACATGGTAAGCTTGAACCCAGCTATTCCATACGTGAAAAGACAAACACGCACTGGGCGTGGGAGATGGTGGGAGTAGCGTGTACCCTCCTGGCTAGAGGCTGGACGGAGGAGTACTGTGCTCCCGGGTAGCGTGGACCGGTTCACGTTGTGGAGGATCTGTGGGAATGGTTGACATATGCAAGGGTTAAGTGCTACATATGTCGTGTGGTTAGAGATCCTCAGCTGAGTAAATCGATTCAGATCGCCGTTATATCCCCGGAGAGTGGAGACTTGATCGTTGCCCTGCAACCTAAGTCAGGATGTAAACATTATGAGTAAAAATGATGTTGTATTGATGAGATGGTTAGACTAGGTGCAAACAGAGTCTATTAATATTAATCTGGCGTTAAAATATTGAAAGTAAGGACTCACTTTAGTAAGCTATTTCTGCAAAAACATCTAAGTTGATTCTTGCTAAGAGCCTCTCCTTGATTCCTAAATCCAGCATATCCTTGAGAGTCTTTTTCCTTAGTCGGGTAAGACTTGCGAAAGTACACTTCATACTCAGGGCTTTGTCCCATGTTGTTTTAGGTGAAGAGCCTACGGAGCTTTGCTACTTTTGTGCAAAGGTGGTTCCCAAGCCGGAGGAAGATCCAAAAATAGAAGTGTGTTGATGTGGATGGTGCTAAGTGTCGATGGGCTCGACCTTCTTATAAGTCTAAGTACCTCTCCTATACTTCTTATTGAGGATGGTCACTTAAGCTAGATTATATTTCAAACTTACAAGTAATTTATAATATTTCAAAGTTTATTTCTTTGAATCACCTTGTACTCACTCCGATCAGGTACAATGTAAACTTGATGTAACTTGTAAAATTTGGTAATAAGATTTCCGCTGCAAATTGTTGGTGTGTGATTTGTGTTTACTTAATCTTGCGATCTTGGTTGTAAGTGGTTTATCCGGGGTTCTTGGGACACTCAGATGGATCCTGTTAAGTTATTTGGTGCACATGCATAGCCATTTGAGGTCTTTGAGACAAGGACAGGTGCATGTGGGCCCAATAACTTGGGAGGTTCTGCCACAGCTAGTATCGGAGCAAGATTAAGTATAATACGGTCACATACATATTTTCAAAACAAAGTTTTGGTTTCGAAAAACCTTTTTTCAACTAAACACATTGTTTGGCTTTGAAAAACTATAATGCTAGCGACATCCTCTGTTAAGCCCTATATTAAGGACTATCAGGTGGCTTAGTTTAAAACTACTAACCCACAACCGGGTGGATATTGCATACATGTGTATTGTTATTTTTTTTGAGGCCATTCAGTTTTGAATGGATCGACGCTCAAGGTAAGGTGAGATGTGAGAGCATGACCGAACAAACATTGGTCTAGGGAAGACCGAGGCCCATCAGTAACCCTAAAGCCCAGTCTAATTTCGGATCTAATCCGAGTTAGGCTTCCTTCCCCTTAAGTGTGTGACCCTATAGGTTCACGTACAAATAGACATAGCCCAAGTACTCTTACTTGGTCCAATAATTGACAGCGGCCTCTAGCAAGACATGTCAACTCCTATGCGCACGTAAAGATCATATCAGACGAACCATTGCAACATTACGTACATGTTGTTCCCTTTGTCTCACGATATTTGGTCTGGCTCTAAGCTGACCTCTCTTTCTCGATACTGTGAATTGGAATCCTTTCAATGGTTAACTCTTAACCCTAGCACGGCCATGCATTTCTTGATCCAATCACTCGAGGGGCCCAGAGATATCTCTCTCACAAAGAGAGGGACAAATTTCATCTTGACTGACCATGCCTCACAGCATGCTTCCTGACAAACCCAAAACTATGTTTATAACTACCCAGTTACGGAATAGCGTTTGATAGTCCCTAAGTAAGTCAATTCACATCTTGAGAACATGCGACAATCTCAGGTCTAAGGATACAGTATTCATGTTGCAAAAAGAGAACTATATTACAATATCTCACGTTGGGTCGGTCCAGCCTCATGTCATACATGCGCCCACATTATTAGTTTAACATCTCCATGTTCATGACTTGTGAAATGTAGTCATCAACTAATACATGTGCTAGTCATCGACTCTGACTAGGGACATCATTTAGAATAACCATATAAGTAAAGAATCTCACAAACAATTCACATAATTGCTAATCAATACAAGGTGCCTTCCATGGATATTCAATTAAGCAATATATATATCATGGATACAAAGAAATATGCTCATCTCTATGATTATCTCTAGGTCATATTTCTAACAGTCTGCACGCTGGAAGTCTTCTGATGACCACCGGGACCCACGTTGTCAGCGTTTCCATCGATCTCGCTAGGACGCTTGCGACTCGCTCGCCTTGTCACCACCATGTGGGACCCATGGTTAGGTTCATCCTCCTCAACCTCAACGGCCACCGAATTTTCCGCTAACCGAACTGACTCCACCGGGGCGAGGGGGGTTATAACCCAACACATCGGACGCCTAAACCTCGACCTATCCATTGCCAACCTAGCTACAGCTACCGTCGAAAGGGTGTGTGCACAAGGGGGGAGGAAAGAGCGCCGCTGCGGCCGTTGAGGTTCGATTCCGCGGTTCACAGCCGTCTACGGCCCTCAGGGCAAGATCGGAGCATCACGCAATCAAGCGAAGACGATACATAGAGAAGAAGGTGCGTGGGAGTTCTCTGCGGAGCTGCAATTTCTCGTCGTCGACCTGCTCGCCGCCGCAGTGCTGCTCGCGCCATGGTCGCGGAATTGGGGCCATTGCGACTGGTAAGAATCGTCCCTACCCTTTCGTTACCGTGTGTATTAGGCTTGGCACCTGTTGGGGACTTGTTCTCAAATGCTAAAGGTTAAGAACAAGGCAACATAAAAATGTTAAATGTTAAGGCCCTTCGTCCTTAAAGACATTATGTCCCTTCGGATATAATGAATTCTGGACGAAGGTTACGAAGGAAAAGACCTTCGTAAGTTCGATAGATGATGAAGAAGAACATATATATGAAATGCGAATAATAATACAAATATTATCCTCAACTTATTTTTATTGTCAAATTCGTAATAACAAATTGTAAATGTACCTTCAGATTGATGAAAAGTAAAGGTACAGTCGTGATGCAAAAAGCGAATGCCAAGTCAGCGTGAACAGTACGGGAGTACTGTTCATCTATTTATAGGCGCGGAACGCAGCCCGTGCAGAATTACATTAATGCCCTCTACATTTATCAATAACTCTATAATAATTCTTCGAGGTCTAATTTGGCTTTTCATCTTTAAGTCGGTTCCTCTTTTCTGCCGTCATACCGAAGCTTTTCTGCACATAGCTTCGTGATCATCTTATCCTTCGTCATGATCGCCTTCCGTCCCGCTCAAGCTTCATCTTGACCAGATACTTGTATACCCGTAACCTGATTCCGAAGATACCAGTTCATATATTTCACTTGGAAAACATTGTCAAATCATGTTTTTGAGGACCTTCGGAAGCCGAAGGCCCCCAACAGCACCGGTTGAATTGAGTTTTGTGCGCGCTGGCGGGATTTGGCCGTCGGTCAGCCATGGCGTCGGTGCGCGCCACCGTGCTCTGACTCGTGGTGAGGATGATGGTGCTAGTACCATACTATTTTGATTGAAGGGTCGAGATTAGAAACAGCTCAACGTTTCGGTACATTAAACTGTGACCGTCGTGATTCGATCCATCGGCCAAGGTGAACGTTATGCGTGGATGGGGCTGTGCCGTGGATTTCGGATCCAACGACAGTGAGTGAAGGCGAAACTGTATCTAGGGCCGATCTAATCCAGCCTGTTCGTGCTCAATCGGACGGCTGAGGCCAACTCATACCCCTTCGCTGAACACGTTTTGCAGAAGAGCCCCCGATGAATTAGGAAATGAACCCATTGTCCTCTCGACTGTGGATCTGAGTCTTTTAATTATTTCGCATTAAACCCTAAGCTTCTCTGGTTTTGTGCGCTCAGTCCAGAGAGTAGAAATTTAGGGAAAATTAAATAAAAGGATTTTTCATGTAAAAATAAACCCTAGAACTTGTTTAAGTCATATAAAATTCATATTAAGTCCAAATTAATCCATTCCAATTTCTATAATTCTGTAATATTATTGTTTATCACCTAGTGTTGCTGTTTTGACATGAAAACAATAATAGAATTGAATTCTTAATTAACTTTATACCAAGCACAAAAAACCTTTGGAAATGCATAACTTAAAATCTATAACTCCAAAATTAATTATTCTTGTTCCTAGGAACTTATTTTAATTTGTAGATTATTATTATGTATTTTGTTTACATGTTTGGTGTGATGTTAATTTTCTCTATATATTGTGCTTGTTTGTATTATGGCGAGTAGAAGAGCCAGTGGCTGAGGATCCTGGTGCCCAGTAGATAGAAGTTGTTAAGCAGGAGCTCATTGAAGGCAAGTTGTGCCCTTGACCACTTTTTACCCAATAATGTTCTTTAATATCACTTATTCATGCATAGGTTTAACTATGATGGGACGCAATAGGTCACCCTAGTCTGTTTATCATGTTTACCTTGTGTTGGGGACTTGTTCTCAAATGCTATGAATTAAGAACAAGGCAACATAAAATGTTAAATATTAATGCCCTTCGTCCGCTGAAGCATTATTTCCCCAAGGATTTAATGAACTTCGGACGAAGACCACGAGCAAAATATTACGAAGGTTTCACCTTCGTAATTAAACTTACAAAGTAATATAAAATGTGAAACATTAAAGATAAATATATCGGAAATAAATGACATCATTCGCATCTCTTATTATATGAATCTGAAATGTTAGAACATAATGTTTAGGTACATTTATACCTTTGCCTTGACAAATAATAATTCCTGAGTGATGCGTTTGCAATTACAGGAATGCGTGAACAGTAAAGGAATACTGTTCACTATTTATAGGCACATGACACAACCTGTGAGGAATTACAATCATGCCCCTCATAAAAGTTTACAACAATGACTCAGACCCTTATGGACTAAAGGTCATTCTATCTTTAAGTCGGTTCGACCCTTCATCTTTGGATATGCTGTAATACCGAAGCTTCATGAATGATACTTTCGGCATCACGTACGAGCAGCTTCAGCCGAAGCTGTTTCTTTCTGCAGGACCTTCGGCGACGAAGCATGGTCCCAACACCTTGTTACCCCAGAATCATTTGGGTAGTTATGCTATTGCTTTACATGGTTTTGGGTTAATATTTCATTGTATCCATGTTCTAATTATTCTGTTGTTTTATTTATGTTCATACCAAGATCATCATTATCTTTAATTGGAACATGGAGGTTAACTTGAGAAACACGTGCCTCCACAAGGGTGAAATGGGACGCCCTTGGCTGACTAATTAAGAAAGCTAGTGGAAGACTACCTTACCCGAAAGGGGCAAGGGCAGTAGGGGAGTTGCATGTAGGGAGGTTCTTGGGTTGATTTTGCTGCGATGGTGGTCAGACGAGGGATTCTTGCAAGTGCTCTTCCCGTAAACTGTAGCAGGTTTTCGGAAGCTAGTGGAACTTTGTAAAGGCCTCATAGTGGATCCCTAGCCATTCACCTCGGTAGTGTCTAAGGGCCTTGCAAACCCTAGCGACATGGGATACACGACTTGTGGGTACAGGGTACAACCTCTGCAGAGTGTAAAACTGGTATACTAGTCGAGCTCACGGTCAAGAGCAGCTCCGGACTCTCGCATGATTAAACTATGAAATTCAATTCAATTTGTCATATGCATTGCATGGGATTATTTATTAATTTTGTTCTATTATTTATTATGGTTTGGTATTTACTTACATTTAGTAATTGCTAATAAAATTTGACCAACTTATTAAAAGCAATGCTTAGCTTTAACCTCTATTGTTGATCAGCCTTACACATCACATGAACTCCCACATTTGGTGAGTTCATGCCACATTATTCCCCACAACTTGTTGAGCGACGAACATGTGTGAGCTTACCCTTGCTGTCTCACACCCCCCATAGGAGAAGAACAGATGGTTCAAGAGGAGCCACACGACGAGGAGTTTGATCTGATCTAGGTGGCGTCTCCCAATTGACTTTATGGCACCAAGGATGGACTTTAGTTTGTTTTATATTTATCTTTTATTTTGTAAGACTTCTGCAATGTAATAAGTACTCTGATGATATTGTGACATTTATCTCTATACACTCTGTTATTATATGTGTTGTCTTCTTTGGCGCATATATGAGATGCACCCGGCTTTGTCCCTTAAATTCGGGGGTGACATTAGCACATCAAGTTCTTTCCTGATTCTAGATTTGCCTAATCTAGAGCATTCACTTGTCCTATACTAGCTTCCTTTTATCAAATTCTTGTTCCACTTATTAACTATGATGCAGGTCAGTGACCAAGTCTTCATGTTCGAGAAGTTACAGCGATCCGAATCGATTAATACCTAGCTGGGTATCTCCAACCACACGACATATGTAGCACTTAACCCTTGCATATGTCAACTCGCACCCGGGTTTCTCAAGACCAGAACGGGTTCCCGCTACCTAAGAGCACAGTTACTCTACCGTCCAGCATCTTGCCACGGAGGATACACACTACTCTCACCATCTCCCACGCCTAATGCGGGCGAGCTGTTCTGGTATTGGTTCGTCCGAGGGAAAGCTTACCATGATGAGGCATGTGGCCAGTTAAAAGGTCCTCGATCATCAAGCCTACATCGGCTCGGTCCTTGAACAACTCAGATGGAGACACTACACCGAGACTCTCTTCCCGTGCAAGTCACCCGCCCGGTCTCATATTATAAACATATAACCCAGAACTTGGTACCTGTCAGAGGTACTCTTTTCGAATGATGAATCCATCATGGCCATGATGGATTCACCGTCATAAGTTTGTTTTTCAAAAAGTTTCCATATCCAGTGTTACACATCATTCCTTTTAAAAACATCTTTTAATCTTCTAAACAGGGCTAAGCATCTTTAATTCTTTTTAAATCTAGGTATCAAGGAATGGTAACCAATATTCCAAAGAATGGTAATTGATCAATTGTTTAGCACACAACTCCTATCACCTAATGCATCATATAAGGTGATAAAGATTTTAAAACAACAAGGGTAAATGCACTAGGACTTGCCTGGGATAACACTAAGTGTTTGTTAGACGATGATCACTTAATGAATCTCTTCATCATGGAATTTGTTTAGTCTATCCATCTTCAGGTTGATCCACTAGCACCATCTTGTGGAGTAGCCCATCATTTTACATCATCTTGGGGTCGACTCGGTTCTGTTCCTCCGCATCACATGGTCAACTAGCGTACCTAATGAGATGCATAATGTGCATTTATGAACATAAGGAGGAACATCAAGGCTAAATAACATCGCACGATAGAAAACTAAACATTAGGTGGCAAGGTATACAACACTCATAAACAAACACTAGATGTCAAAACAACACTAAGTACAACATCCACGTGAACTTTAATTACCCCGATTCAATTCACATGCCAAGAGGCAAAACTAAACACATGCTCTACAATACTTATGAGTAACACACTAGCTATATAATACTAAGTATACAACCACACTTGTCTAGTTTGGTTGAATCTAGTTCAAACATCATGAAACAATAAACTATACACAAGTATTTATCTTCCTTAGTTAGAGAATACACCAACAGGCGAACGAGACTTAGGCTCATTATTTAGGGACAACTATACTGAAAAGCACGCTAGCTAAGCAAAGCAGCACGCTAATCTTAAATCACAACAAGCATCATGACCATTGGTACCCATTACTTGAACAAAATGATCTATATCTGCATGGATATCCCATGCCTCAAGCAATGGCCAAGTAACAATATGAAAAAGTATAGAGGTTTGCAAATCCACAACTCTATCCTCTGCTAACTACCTATTTAATAAAGAGAACACCTAAACAACACGATCATGACAAAATCATTTTACTAACCATTCGACCTAGCATATAATAACCATTTAAGTACGGTGTCGACTCCATTGTACAAACATATTGAACATAAGTAACATTGATAGACTTATCGATTAATTGCTTCCAACATTAAACTTATCCTACTCATCACCAATTCAACCACGCATCGCAAAAGTATCTATCAATACACGCTTCGCATTAGTTGAATTTCATACTTAATCACATTACACAACAGGTCTACTAACCAATCACGATGACAACCATACCACAGTGCACACTAAGACATTTCGCCATACGACAAGTATAATCGTGGCACGTAAGCTACAACGAGATACTCATCGCGACTACTACATTTATTTAATCCAACCATTCCTCATTCTAACGGGAAACAAATGGATCAGCTCACCATGTTCGAATCGACTTGGATCCGTGATTTCGACAAGGCTTTCCTATTCGAATCATTCACTGAACACCAGGTGAGCATTGTTCGAGCTATGCTTTTCCTCACTATCAAAAACTCTTGGAATTTCTCTTCGGACATCACACACACCAGCGAACACGGCGAAGTGAGGAGCCTCGACAAGGTGAGCGCGAGAACGGCGTGAACGCAAAGCAGCACCAAGGTTCTGGCTGCGACCGCCACAAACGGTTGTGTTGCTGCGCTCCACGTCAGACACGCACACGACCAACACAATGGCATGGTTAGTCGATGACAGGTGATGTACAAGCTAGAGGAGAGGCATCGTAGCAGCGCATCGCGAGGTCGACGGTGACACTTGCTGTCAGTGGGTGGCTTGTTGTGGACGTCACCCCATGTTGATGATGGTGAATGACACGGACGAGATCGAGAGTAGGCGTGGTGCAGGAGCAGCGATGGCCAGATCGACGGTGGGTCCGAGATTGGTGACAGTGCAGGGCGACTTGAGAAGCGCACGCTAGCGAGGCCAAAGATGGCAGAGACGGGATTGACAATCTGTTCTCACATTATGTCGAGCAAGTGGCGCGTGACAAGCATAGTAGTGTCTTCACGGCTTACTGTTGACATGGGGTGATGTAGTTGAATACTTGGCGCCGAGCAGAGACGACGATGTGTTGGGGATGTAGGTCCGGGCGGGGTCGACGATGGCCAAAAACAGGTGAGGTCGACGGTGATGGGCTAGGACGACGATGCACGGAACTGCGGGGGGAGGGGGTGCTCCATGGCGAAGGCAGCCACCAGGACAGGCTACACAAAGGGGAGGAGGCGGGCACGACCAAGGCACACAGACGAGCGTGGATGAGGTGCCAGACAACGACATGGCCGACCTAGGACTTCGTTCATCGCTAACTAGAAGGAAGCAGGGAGGAAGTCAAGGGGAGGACGCCATGCGCACCATGGGAATGATAAGAGGCGAGCTCGCAGCATCCTATGGGTGTGCGCCATGGTCGGTGAGCTTGAGCTGAGGAGGGTCGAGGACCAAACCTAGCATAGACCGGGCAAGGTGCTGGCGCGACTACTGTGGTGGCTTTGGTGGAGGAGATGTTAGGGAGGAGTCGAGCGTCGGTCACTGGCTTCAGCGTGAAGGAGCAGGGAGTAGGGAGGTCGGGGTCGGGTGAGCACTAAGGACGAGGACCATGTTAGGAGCTAAGTGTTAGTGCCCACTGGCGCCAAGTGCATGAGGGGAAGGGGATTGGAGAAGGGAGGCGCAGAGGAGAAGGAACTGGAGGAGGAGATACGAGAATATTGATTGTATTTCTTTCTAGTCTCCCTTTTTCTTAATACAGAGTCTTATATCCCTCGCAACACACACCCAACCCCTGAATTACATATTGACCCACTCAGGGCCCATGATCCTGGTATTGGCCTTCAGCACACTTTTGGGCCTTGCTTCCTTGCCGTGTCCAGATTCCTTCTCCTCCACGCCTCCAGCCTTGGTTTGCTTCATCTGTTGAGCTGGAGTGCTGACATCTCCCCCCTATTTAGCACCAGCATGTCCCCAGGCTGATGCTGAAGGAAAGCGCTGGCAGAGAGGTTCTAGGTCTTCCCAGGTAGCAAGAGATGACAGCAGCGATGACCACTTAATCAAGCCTTGGGAAACAGCTCGCACGCCGCACAGGATCACACACTTCTGTAGAATCTCAATGGGAACCTGCAAATGATCATCAGGGTCGGGTAGATCAGTAGTCTCCTGGGTAGCTGGGGGTATTGCTTTTTTCAGTTGGCAGACATGGAAAGTCGGATGAACAGCCAAAGATGTTGGGAGTTCCAGTTTGTAAGCCACGCTGCCCACTCGAGCCAGGATGTGATAAGGGCCAAAGTAGCAGAACGACAGTTTATGGCGGGGTGCCACTGTGGTCTGGACATAGGACTGAAGCTTCAAGAAAACCATGTCTCCGACCTGAAACACACGCTCTGAGCGGCATTTATCAGCCTGTGATTTCATTCGCTGCTTGGTGCGAGCTAAATGTTGTTGGAGCAGATTGGTCATCACAGCCTTGTTGTTGGAGACTTGTTCTCAAATGCTATGAATTAAGAACAAGGCAACACAGAATGTTAAATGTTAATGCCCTTCGTCCTACGAAGCATTATTTTCCTTAGGATATAATGATCTTTAGACGAAGGTCATGAAAGACATACCTTCATGATCGCAATATATGTTAATAAAAGAAGAAGCATATGAAATATAAGAGACAATATAAACAATCATATAACATTATTGATTCGTTCTCATTATATTATCATAGAGAGATAGAAACAATACTGAGTTATAAATGTACCTTCGGCTTGATAGAAGGTAAAAGTACAAGCGTGACGCACAAGTGAATACAAGTCAGCGTGAACAGTACGGGAGTACTGTTCATCTATTTATATGCACGGGACGCAGCCTGTGTGAAATTACATTCATGCCCTTCATATTCACTATTAAATTAAGAACAAACTGTCGAGGACTAGATAGCCTTTTCCTCCTTAAGTCGGTTCCTCTTTTTGTCACTGAGCCGAAGCTTTCTCGCGCGCACCTTCGGCGCTAGTTCAATCCTTCGTTCCAATCCTGCTTTCCATTTCGTATATGCTTTTAACCCGAGACCGAACGTACCTGTTCATATGTTACACTTGGAAAACATTGTTAAATCATGTTTTTGAGGACCTTCGGAGGACGAAGGCCCCCAACACTTGTATTGAAGAAAGGCGGTGAGATCAGTTGAGGTTGAATCTAGGCATTGGATAGCTAGGTGCCTTGGTGGATACCCATACAGTGCTTCAAATGGAGTATGACCAATTGAGGAGTGGTGGCTGGTGTTGTACTAGAACTCAACTGTACTTAATCAGAGTGCCCACTTCGATGGACAAGTGTGGACAAAACAGCGTAAGTAAGTTTCCAAGCACTGATTCACCCTTTCAGTCTAGCCGTCTGATTGAGGGTGATAAGAACTGCTCATATGAAGGTTGACACCTGCCTGCTTAAATAGTTCCTTCTAGAAGTTGCTGGTGAAAATTTTGTCGCGGTCGGAAACTATGGCAGCAGGAAGCCCATGAAGCTTATAGATATGTTGGAAGAATACTTGTGCAATTGTGACAGCTATGAAGGGATGTGTCAACGGCACAAAATGAGCATACGTAGTGAAGAGGTCCACTATTACCAGAATGCAATCAAAGCGCTTGGATTTGGGCAGTCCATCGATGAAATCCATAGAGATTGTATTCCAAGCAGCAGTTGGTATGACCAGTGCTGCAGAAGACCTGGAGCACGAGTTCGGTCTGGCTTGGCTTGTTGGCACACTTGACAAGAATGAATCTAGTTTTGAACAAAAGATTACATCCCACGCCAGGCGAAGACCTGCTTCAGTTTCCAGTAGGTTACTGGAATGCCCGAATGGCCTCCCAATGGACTTTGGTGAAAAACCTCGACCAACTGACATTTGATAGTATTGTCGTCACCAATCCATTTGCGCTGCTTATACCTCAAAAGTCCATTCTGGAGCTGAAAATGTGGCATAGAGGAACCATCCAAAGACAACTTGGCCAATAGCTCCTTGGCGTGTGAGTCAGCTGAGTAGGATTGAATTACAGACGATATCCAAAGAGGAGTGGCAACAGACAGAGCTGAACAGGTGGACTCGTGTGTGGGACGGCGAGATAGAGCATCAGCCACCCGGTTGTCCGAGCCTTTCTTGTACACTATGGAGTACTGGAGACCGAGAAGTTTGGTAAAGACTTTTTACTGCCAGTGTGTATGGAGTCGTTGCTCATTTAAGTGAACTAAGCTGTGTTGGTCTGTATGGATCACAAACTCAGCATGTTAGAGGTAAGAGCGTCAATGTTCCACTGCTAGGAGGATTGCCAAGTACTCCTTTTTGTAAGTGGAGAGGCCACGAGTTTTTGGACCCAACGCCTTACTAACAAATGCAAGGGGGTGACCGGCTTGCATCAGGACTGCTCCTATGCCCACTGCACATGCATCTGTTTCCAATATAAACTGCTTGGAGAAGTCTGGAAGAGCTAGAACTGGAGCTTGACTCAATGCTGTCTTAAGGCATTCAAATGTAGTGTCGTGTTCAGTTGTCCAGCAGAACATGGTGTTCTTTTTTAGTAAATTGGTCAATGGTTTTGAGATAATACTGAAATGTCTGATGAACTTCCGATAGTAGCCGGCTAAACCGAGAAAACTGCGCAGTTCCTTGGAATTGGTCGGAGTAGGCCATGTGACAATTGTGGACACCTTGTGGGGATCAGTGTGCACTCCAGCAGCGCTGATGACATGCCCAAGGTAGGAAATGGACCAAGTAGGAAAAGTGCATTTAGAGAGCTTAACCTTCCAGTTATCTTGTTGCAGCAGATCTAGCACTACCTTCAGGTGTTCAATGTGAGCCTCCAAGGATGAACTGTACACAAGAATGTCATCGAAAAACACCAAGGTAAATTTCTTGAGAACAAGCAACAGAGTATTATTCATGGCGCTTTGGAAGGTGGCAGAAGCTCCTGTGAGGCCAAATGCCATCACGCGGAACTCATAGTGGCCGCTATGTGTTTGAAATGCGGTTTTGAATTCTTCCCCTTCCTTAAGCAGAATTTGGTGGAACCCAGCTCATAGATCCAAGCTTGAGAACCAACTAGCTCCTTGGAGTTCATCGAGGAATTCATTAATGATTGGCACAGGATATTTCCGTTTGATAGTGAGTGCATTGAGGTGCCGAAAATCCACACAAAAACACCATGATTTGTCCTTTTTATGAACCATCAACACTGGACTAGAGAAAGGGCTGGTGCTGTGCTTTATAATTCCAGACTGAAGCATGTCCTTGACTTGTGCTTCGATCTCATCTTTGATCGCTGGAGCATAACGATATGGTTGAATGAGGATAGGTTGGGCTCCAGGGACTAGCGGTATAGAGTGGTCACATGATCTGGATGGTGGTAACCCCTTTGGTTCCTCAAAGGTAGACAGGTGTTGCTGCAGGACTGAAGTGATGCGAGGATCCAAATCAGTTGGCATGGTTGTTGTGCCATCAGCTTGCAAGAGGTAGACAACATGAAGCACGTCGGATGGATCGGAATGGTGAAACCTGCCTTGTAAACATATAAGGTTGCCCTAGTAAGGTAGTGAGATCCACTTGTCTTTCCAATTGATTTTCATAGGACTAAATTGTTCCAGCCAGTCCATGCTGATAACAACATCATAAGTGGACAGTGGGAACACTCGGAAATCTATATAAAATGTGTATCCTTGGATTGTCCATTCAGCTGCTTTCAAAATATGTGAGCACTAAATATGACCACCATCAGCCAGTTTAACTGTCACTGGAGAAGGCATGAGGGAAACTCCCGAAAGTTGAGCAGCCAGAGAGGTATTGATGAATGAAAGAGAGCTACCAGAATCAACCAAAATTGATATGGAATGGCCTTGACAAGTACCCTGTAGCTGAACCGTGTGTGGGGAGCTCAGTTCTGAAACTGCTGATACTGAAACAGAAAGCAGCTCCTGAGAAATAGATTTGTTGTCTGGCTCTGTGCTATCACATCTCCTGAGAAACAGAAAGCAGCTCCTGAGAAAGCAGCTCTGTTCGACCGGTTCATGCATCAGCTCCCACATCTCTTCCAAAACTTGCAATTGAACAGTTGGAGCACAACGGTGTCCATGGAACCATTTCTCAGTGCACTTGTCACACAGGCCGCATGCACGCCTGTATACCTTCAACGAGGATAACTTGTCATCAGTAGAACGTGTCCCCTTGCCAGCTTCAGAAGTGAACTTCACTGGAGCTGGAGGACGAGGCAGGGGCAGTGGATGCTGAGCAGGCGAAGGTCCTCGTGCATACACTGGCTTGCGAACTTCGGACCGAGTAGGCTCCATCACCTCTTCCTGCAATTGGGCAAGAGCACTAACAGTATCAAGTGTGGAAGGGCGATGTAAAAGCACATTGGATTTAATAGTGTCCTTCAGCCCGTCAATAAAATGCAGAGTATAAAACATGGGATCAGTTTTGTTCTCATAAGCTGATAGCTTATCTATAAGTTCAGAAAATTGTTCAATATAGAGTGCTACTTTCGAAGTTTGATGAATGTGAAATAACTGGCGGATAAGCTGTTCATGTTGGTCACGCCCGAAATGTTCCAACATCCAAGTACTGAATTCCCTCCAACTAGCTCCCTTAAGCTTTCTCTCCATAGATTGCCACCAACGGGCAGCTGGGCCGGAGAAATGCTGCACAGACACCCAAATCCACATGCTGGGGCCAACTCCATAAAGATCAAAGTAATCTTTGGACCTACTGATCCACAGTCGTGGGTTATCCCCGTCAAATGTGGGAAAGTGCAACTTGGGAAGCGACCCGAGATTAGGTGTGGTTGGTGATTCGACTGTGTGGCCTCCAAACTGATAAGGTGCAGCACCGATAATTTGCGGTGAAGCTGATAACTCGA
Organism: Zea mays; assembly: GCF_902167145.1. NCBI lineage: Eukaryota > Viridiplantae > Streptophyta > Magnoliopsida > Poales > Poaceae > Zea > Zea mays. The sequence goes on from NC_050096.1 coordinate 117,912,646, forward strand.
ATTTGGGTGTACCATTGGGCGGGAGTTGGTTTCGGGCATCGAAAAGCCCAAAACCATGCTCCCGACGGTGAGTTGCAGCGCCTTGCCCTTCTGGGCCGTCAGTCCAGCGTCCGGCAGGTGGGTGATGGGATGCTGACCAATGATCTCCGAGAATCCCTGGCTGAGCGGAAGCCGAAGACTGCATTGCCTGGTCCCAATGGATGTTCATCTTGGAGATCTCGGACTGAACGGAGTCAAGGCAGTATCAAACATCGTCGACGACAGATTCGATGCCGGGGCACCATGATTCGAAGGCCGCCGTCGTCGATTCCAATGTCGCAACACGAGTGGTTGTCGCCGCCTCCACGTGAGCGAGTCGATTCGCGGAGTTGGTGTTGTACGATGCCAACTGCGCGGTGACGTTGGTGAGAATCGCGTCCTTGAATTCGCAGAGCTGGGTTGACGCCGAGGCCGCAGCGCGCTCGAGGTTGTCGATGCGCGTCTCCCACTTGGCGTCCTGAGCCGCAAATTTTTTGCCTAACTCGGTGACGAACGATCTGGTCTGCGTGTCAAGCGCCATCTTCAGTTGTGGATCCATGGTTCCCAAAAGCTTCGCACGGCGCGTGTAGTAATGGGAGGCCAGATCCGAGGACCGACGGACCTCTGATACCAATTGTTAGTGCCCACTGGCACCAACCGGATGAGGGGAAGGGGATTGGAGAAGGGAGGCGCAGAGGAGAAAGAACTGGAGGAGGAGATACGGGAATATTGATTGTATTTCTTTCTTGTCTCCCTTTTTCTTATTATAGAGTCTTATATACCTCGCAACACACACCCAACCCCTGAATTACAAATTAACCCACTTAGGGCCCATGATCCTGGTATTGGGCTTCGGCACACGTTTGGGCCATGCTTCCTTGCCGTGTCCAGATTCCTTCTCCTCCACGCCTCCAGCCTTGGTTTGCTTCATCGGTTGAGCTGGAGTGCTGACACTGAGTTTCTTTGAGGATGGCCAGAGCAGATGGCGCACACGTAGGCGCTATGGATGGGGAACGTCGAGCCCTGCTGTTGTGGGGAGGAGCTCGGCCACCAGAGAACAAGGGAGAAGACGACGACCATGGGGGAAGGAGGAGGACGCCGTGAGGGAGGTGCTCGGCGTGGGGATAAGTGTGGCCACATACAACAGATTGGAATAGAGGGATGCAACTGAATGGATAAGAAAGAGAGGCGTAGGGAGATATTTTAGAAAAGGATTTCCTTCTTTTTTTGACAAAAAGATTCGTATTTATCCAATTTCTAGGGCTAGGATTTAATAGATTAAAATGGGCTAACCCAAAACACTTTTTGAACTATGCACTTCATTTTTCGGATTACAATCAGAGAACCAAATTAATTATCAAGTATTGGATTTCAACTCTATTAACCTCGGTCTAGTTTATCTCACACCGATAACCTTTGTCGTCGTGTTCGAATCAATTTACTCGGGTTAAAATCACAAGACTGAGTTGCTTTCCAATTTAGTATTTGCTTCATCGATTAATTTTAAACCAGCATAAGACCCGACATTCTAGGTGATTATTTAACTCCGAACTTCGCAAAACATTTTGGACAGTTCAGATAGACGAAGATAGATGCGATATCGAAATCGTGATAGGCAAAGATGATTTGGATATATAGATTATTATTCTCATTGATAACACATGCTTAAGTCCATAATCGCTGCTTAGTAGGAGGTAAACACCTAGGGTGTTACATGAACCACGGTCGAGTAACTCTGTAGAGAGGCCCGGAACTTCTCCACGCGCAAGTGGTGCTCCGCTTCTGGCTCCTCTCGGACGCTCCCCGTCGTCTTCACTATCGAGCTTCCAGTCGAAACGTCACGGGCCTCGTTCCCTCCGGTACACAGTGGCGACCGTGACACAAACTTGGTTGTCACGGTCTTGCAAGACTCTCGCCCCACTCGATATAATTACAATGGCTCACGCAAGAGTCGAGGGGTTTTGTGGTTTTTCTAAACTCACTCAACTAACTAGGATTCACCGAGAGCAAGCACGTAAGAGGTCTAACTAACCTAAGCACTTCGCAAAGCACCTACGCTAATCACCGAGTGATTCTATTAAGCACTTGGGTGTTTGAGCACATGGAAATTTCTACAACATGTGTTGGTAAGTTGCTTGGGCTCCCACACCTTCAAATGATCAGTTTGAGGGGTATAAATACACTCCCCTCAATTATAGTCGTTGGACAGAAAAGCTGCTGCTTCTGTCGTCTGGCGCACCAGACAGTCCAATGCACACCGGACATGTCCGGTGCCCTCGCCACGTCAGCTGACCATTGAGGTCTATAGCAGTCGACCGGTTGATCCGACCGTTGGCGGACTATCCGGTGCACACCGGATAGTCCGGTGCTACAGCTCCCGAGACCCCTAGTTGTGAGCCTCTCTGCTTAGACTGTCCGGTCACACACCAGACAGTCTGGTGCACAACGGGCAGGTATTGTTCACTGTTCGGTGCGCCACTAGAGCGCTGGCTGACTGGCCTCTTGGATTCCTTCGTTGTTTCCTTAGGCTTCTTTTGATCTTGAACCTTGGATTTCTACGCATCATTTAGGCCTTGTTTTGAGGTGTTGCATCCTTAATGCCTTAGTCTAATACTCTTTGCATCCTGTGAACTACAAACACAATCACTAGCAAACACATTAGTCCACAGGTTATGTGTCACACCCGGTTTTAGAAGGCAAACCGAATGCGAACCATGTACGTGCCAGGATCAGCAATTCACGTACACAGTAGTTAAATAACTGGACATCATCACGCAGTGCTCAAATGATGACATAAAAGAGGGTATAATAGTCAATTACATCATGATGTCTGAGCCATCCACATAGTCTTTAACAATAATCAAAGTGCGGAAAAGAAACGTAGATACACACGGCCTACACAGGCAGCCGATTGGGGGTTTGCCGCTAACCCACGCCAAGAACTCATCGTACTCTTGAAACTCCTGGAAGTCCTCCTCCATGACGTCATCTTCACCTGAGCAGTGGTTGCAACGCTGACAACCTGGGGGGGTTTGGTGCGTAAAGCAAGGGTGAGTACACATCAACATACTCACCAAAATGTCCTGTTTGGCTGTAGTGGATCGACTAGCTTTATGTGGAGTTAAGTCAAGCAGTTGCTTTTAGTTGGTCGGATTATTATTACTAGTAGAAAGCCAGGTTTTAGCATTAACCCAAGTTATTAACCCGATGTACCCTTTCCAAACGGAAAGAATACCACTTACCAGTACCATAAGCATAATCAAAACCATCATTCTCATCACCACCTATAAACCATACATCTCTGATCAAGTATCTCTAATCAATGGAGCTCCCTTTGCCCCTCATAACCGTGAGCATGGCTGATATATCAGTTTCATAACACTCTGCAGAGGTTATGCACTTTACCCACAAGCCATGATTCCCTCTTGCCTCGGGCCGATCAAACCCTTAAACACTACCAAGGTGAATAGGCAGGGTCTCACTACGTAGCCTTGACAAAGATTTCCTGGGGCTGTAGCCGCCCGTTAGGTTTCCTAAATGCACCGAACTCCTCCCCAAGGGGCGAACCAACCTTGGCAGAGCGAGCCGCATACACCGAGCCCCATTAACGGCATGACGGCGAAGCGAACTACACCCCAGTTCCTCTAATTACTCAGCTAAGGGCGTCCCACTCCACCCTCATGGTTGCACTCTTTTCCTGGGCGATCATCCAACGAACAGGTCCTTACGGAGAGGCACTCGAGAAACAGCTCGAGTCCCCTTAAGGGCCACAAGTACCATCATCATAATCAAAAGGGAAAATAGTGTATCATAGATAATCTCATCATGTTCATTGATTAATGTGAAGCACTAGCATAAAGCTAAACTGAAATAACCCAACCAAAATAGGTAAACAAGGACAAGATAGAAAAAAGCTAGTCAATCCTTAAGTATAAACTGTGTAAATGCAGGGAGTGAATTATAAGAATTAGTAGGACATAGATGGGTCAAGGGACATTTGCCTTCACCAACCAACTGCTGCTCAAGGTCTTCACCTGCAACTCCTTCGGACTCCGCCAACTGACCGTTATCTATACGAGTTCAAACATACATTCCACACCTTTAATACAAAAGAACAGTACACCATACAATAGAATGCAATAAATAAACAGACGTTCGACGCAGGGCTCACACCTACGGCTAAGCGAGAAAGAGAAAGTAACGGTCGAGGCTGCGGTCGAGAAGCGATCACGTTACACAATTATAAATTAAACTACTCATCTAAACAGAATGGTATTAATTTGTCCATTGCGTTTAGCATAAGGTAAAGTCATGTTCCATGTTTAATTACTATAAGCAGATAAAGGTAAATTAAAAGGATTGTCGCGCGACACAGCACTTAAATTGAATTAAGAAATAAATGATCAGTCGTGCGACGGGGCGCGCAACGAGACTCTTGTATTAATTATAAATAAATATTAAGCGTCGCACGACGACATACGTCATCAAAACTGAATTTAAAATGAAACGTCGCACGACGAAGCGCGCGACACAGCTCATTAATAAAGATGAATTTAAAATGAATCGTCACGCGATGAACCGCGTGACGCAGCACATCGACTAAACTAAAATTAAAAATGGATTAAACTAAAAATTAAACGCCGCGCAACACAGTCATGCGCGCATGAACACGTTGCGCGTGCCGGGGGCACGCGAGCGCGGGGTCGTGGGGCGCGCGGGGCGCGATGGTCGCCGGGCCAAGCCGCTGCCAGAGCAGGGGCGCGGGGCCGTGGGGCGTGGGCGAGCGGGGCCGCCGGGGCACGGGCGAGCCACCGGGGGGGCGCGAGCGCGGGCCGCGGTGAGGGGGGCCACCGGCGGGGAGCGGGCGTGGGGCCACAGGGGGCGCGCGACGGGGCCGTAGGGGGCACGCATGGAGGAAGAAAGGGGAGGGGAGGAGAAGAGAGAGAGGGAGAGGGGAGGGGAGGGGGAGCTCACCTCGGGGTCCAAATCCGACGATCACCATCTCCAAAACCTAGGGCACCACGGGGAGAGAGAGAGAGGTGGGAGAGAGAAAGAGAGGTTGCTGCGAGGGAGAAATCAAATGAGAGAAAAGGACCAGGGGGCACGCGCATGGGGAGCAGGGGGCGCCAGGGGCGCGCGGGCCGAGCTGGGCCGGGCTGGGCCGGGTCGGGTCGGGCTAGGCTGGGCCGCACCGCGGGCCAAAACCCCGTGGCACGCACAACCACAGATCGGAAATCAATCCGAGAAGCAAAATCTGAAACGGAACTAAGCAACGCACGCGATTAAGCACGAAATCAGACAAAGAAATATGATTTGGCATGATGCAACACTTATGACCACTTAGGTTATGTTTACACATGACACGGGCACCAGTCGCTATATTGCTTTGAAATTGGGAAGAAGGAGCAAAACGAGAAGAGAAAAGAGAGTAACGCCTGAATTTGGTGAGTAAAAAGAAGAAAAAATTCTACCCCCAAATTCAGGGCGTTACAAACCTATCCCCCTTAAAAGAATCTCGCCCTCGAGATTCAAGGTTGGCCAGCAAAGAGTTTAGGATACTTGGCCATCAGATCATCTTCACGCTCCCAGGTTGCTTCTTCCTCAGAGTGGTGACTCCATCTGACCTTGCACATTCTGATAGTTTTCCTCCGGGTGACTCTGTCTGCAGTCTCAAGAATCTGCGCTGGCTTCTCTATATAGGTCAAGTCCTCCTGGACCTCCGGACCTTCTACTTGCAACTGCTCTTCTGGCACACGCAGACACTTCTTCAACTGAGACACATGAAAGACATCATGCACTGCGGACAAGCCTTCTGGCAAACTGAGCTGATAGGCCACTTCTCCACGCCTTGCGAGAATCTGATACAGACCAACATAGCGGGGTGCTAGCTTGCCTTTGACTCCGAATCTTCTGACTCCTCTGATAGGCGAAACCTTCAAATAGACAAAGTCTCCGACTTCAAAACTCAGCTCTCTCCTTCTTGTGTCTGCATAGCTTCGCTGCCTTGATTGCGCTATCTTTAGATTCTCTCGAACCATCTTGATGTTCTCTTCAGCTTCAAGGAGAATGTCTGGCCCAAACACTTGCTTCTCTCCAGGCTGATCCCATTGCAATGGAGTTCTACAACTCCTTCCATAAAGCACCTGAAATGGTGACATCTTCAAGCTGGCTTGGTAACTGTTGTTATAGGAGAAGTCTGTATAAGGTAATCTCTTGTCCCATCCGGACTGATCTTGCAACGCACAAGCTCTCAAGATATCTTCAAGGATTTGATTAGTTCTTTTAGTCTGACCGTCTGTCTGTGGATGGTAGGCTGAACTGAAATTCAAATGTGTACCCAAAGCTTCATGCAACTGCTGCCACAAATGAGAGGTGAACTGTGTTCCTCTGTCTGATACTATCTTCTTTGGCACACCGTGAAGACAAACGATCCGAGATATGTACAACTCTGCCAATACTGCACTGCTGTAGTTGGTCTTGACGGGTATGAAGTGGGCTGACTTTGTTAAGCTGTCCACCACTACCCAAATGGAATCATAGCCGGCTCGAGTGCGAGGCAATCCGACTATGAAGTCCATTCCGATTTCATCCCATTTCCACTGAGGAATTCACAACGGTTGCAACAATCCAGCTGGCCTCTGATGCTCTGCCTTGATCCTTTGACAACTGTCACATATAGCCACATGCTCTGCGATCTCCCTTTTCATTCCGTACCACCAAAATTTCTTCTTCAGATCCTGATACATCTTCTCACTTCCAGGATGTATAGAATAAGCTGACTCAAGAGTTTCCTTGAGGATCAGCTCCTGAATGGACTAGACATTGGGAACACACAAACGGTCTTTGAACAATATCTCACCTTCTACATCTTCCCGAAAATCTTTGCCTCTTCCTTCCAGAATCAGTTGTCGAATCTCACTGATCTTCTCATCATTCTTCTGTGCTTCTTTGATTTCTCGCTCTAGGGTGGGCTCCAACTCAACTATCACTCCTTGCATATTGTTCAGAAATCCGAGACTCAACCTGTCAAACTCCTTGGCAAACTCATAAGGCATTGGATGAGCGACCATCAGGTTGACTTGACTTTTCCTGCTCAAAGCATCTGCCACTACGTTCGCTTTGCCTGGATGGTAATGAATCTCCAAATCATAGTCTTTGATCGATTCTAACCATCTTCGTTGCCTCATATTCAGCTCCGACTGAGTGAATATGTACTTCAGACTCTTGTGGTTTGTGTAAACATCACATTTCTACCCATACTGATAGTGCCTCCATGTCTTCAGTGCATGAACCACTGCTGCCAACTCTAGGTCATGGATTGGATAATTCTTCTCATGAACCTTCAGCTGTCGGGATGAGTAAGCCACAACTCTTCACTTTTGCATCAACACGCATCCCAAACCAGTGTAACAAGCATCACAATACACTAAGAAGGGCTTGTGCACATCAGGCAAGACTAAGACAGGTGATGTAGTCAACTTCTCTTTCAGCGCTTCAAAGGCTTCTTGGCATTTCTGGGTCCACTTGAACTCAACTTTGTTTCCTAGCAAAGCTGTCATCGGTTTCACAATCTTCGAAAACCCTTCGATGAATCGCTGATAATATCCGGCCATTCCAATAAAGCTCTTGATTCCTCGAGCATCTGTTGGCGCTTTCCAATTCGGAATGTCTGCCACTTTCTTTGGATCCACAGCCAATCCTTCTTTGTTAATTATGTGACCCAAGAACAGGACTTCATTGATCCAGAACTCGCACTTGCTCAACTTTGCATACAGCTGGTGCTCTCGTAATCTCTGCAAAACCATCTTCAAATGATTCACATGCTCTTCTTCACTTTGAGAATATATAAGAATGTCATCAATAAATACCACCACAAACTTGTCAAGATAATCCATGAATACACTGTTCATCAAATTCATGAAAAAGGCTGGTGCATTCGTTAGGCCAAAAGACATCACAGTGAACTCATACAACCCATATTTGGTAATGAATGTCGTCTTCGGAATGTCTGAAGGTCGAATCCTGAGCTGATGATAACCTGACCTCAGATCTATCTTTGAAAACACGCTGGCTCCTCTCAGCTGGTCGAACAGATCTTCTATTCTGGGCAACGGGTACTTGTTCTTGATTATGACTTCATTCAAAGCTCGATAGTTGATACACATCCTTCTGGTGCCATCTTTCTTCTCCATGAATAGGACAGGGGCGGCCCAAGGCGAGGTGCTTGGCCGGATGTAACCTTTCTCTTACAGCTCATCGATCTGCATCTTAAGCTCAACCAACTCTGGTCCAGATACTCTGTAAGCTCTTTTAGAAATGGGGGCGGTGCCAGGAAGAAGCTCTATAGCAAACTCAACTTTCCGCTCTAGTGACATGCCTGGTAAATCTTCCGGAAACACATCTGGAAATTCTGACACAACCTTGATAATCTCGAGTGAATCTGCTTCACTGCTATCAACAGCCATCTGATAACAACTTCCTTTCTTTGGCTCAGGCGAGACTAGCTTGGTCACCACTTCCTCTCCTAGTGGAGACATCAACTTGATTGTCCTCTTATCACAACTGATAACTGCCTGATACTTATCTAGCCAATTCATCCCTAGGATGACATCTATTCCCTGAGTACCCATTACTATGAGGTTAGCGGGAAACGCAATCCCCCTTATTTCTATACTTACATTCAAGCAAATGCTATCGGTTCGAATAATTCTACCACCGGCTGAGTCAATTTGGATGGGGGTTGACATGGTAGTGATTGGAAGATTATGTGCTTCTACCCATGATGCAGTAATAAATGAATGCGTTGCTCCAGTATCAAATAACACTTCTGCAATATGGGAGTCGACTGGAAACATACCTACTATCATGCCAGGGGTTTCCTGAACTGCTTCAGCCTCCAAGTGATTCAGTCTCCCAAGGTTGTAGCGTGGTTGAGAGCGGTTGCCTGCTCCAGGCTAGGGCACATTCTGCTTTGCTAGGGCACTAGGGCCTGACTACTACTGGGCTGCCTTCTTCGGACATTGTATCACCCAATGGCCTTGCTCTCCATAATGGAAACATGCTCTGCTTCCGCCTTGAGCTGGTGCTGCTTGACTGTTCTAGTTGGTTGCTGGGGCGGGAAGATGAGGTGTCTGCTGATTCTGCCTCTTAAACTGACCTCTTCCTGACTGGTTGTTCTGACGATTTTGCTGCTGGTGCTGAGGTGGGTGCTGGTTCTGCCTAAACTGCTGAGGTGGGTTGCATGAGAAACGAGGGCAATTGCTGCTTCCAGACTGAGGTCCACCAATCTTGCGCTTGCGATCCTCCATCTCCTTGCACTGCTTCTCTGTCATGATCGCTCTGTCAATCAGGTGCTGAAATGTGGGGAAGGTATGATTCATCAGATGATACTGCAGAGGGTCGACCAAGCCTCTCAAGAAGCGATACTGCCTCTTGGCATCTGTGTTGACATCCTCAGGAGCATAGCGGGACAGCTGCAGAAACTTGTCTCAGTACTCACTGATAGACATAGGCCCTTGCTTGAGCGCTAGGAACTCCTCCTTCTTCACTGTCATCAGACCTGCAGGAACATGATACTGGCGGAAATTGTTTCTGAATTCCTCCCAGGTGATAGTGTCGGGGTTGGCATGGGTGGCGAGGTAGGACTCCCACCAAGACTGGGCTGCTCCTCTCAACAGAGGGGGACCATACAGAACTTTCTCCCTGTCATCACACTGAGCGGTGTGCAACTCCCGCTCCATAGTGCGCAGCCAATCTTCAGCATACATGGGGTCAGAAGAATGAGCGAACGTTGGGGGATGACCTCTCATGAATTCAGCACGCTTGTCCCTGGGCATCTGAGGCTGAGGTGGTGGCTGCTGCTGCTGCTAAATGGCGGTCATTATCTGACCGATGGCTTGAACTGTCTGAGTCTGCATTAGGAACATCTGCTCGATGGTCATCGGGGGCGGTGGTGGCAGTTGTTGTTGCTGGGGTGCCTCATCCTGCTGAGCTGGCCGCTCCTGCTGAGCACGCTTTCCTCCTCTGCGCCTGTTTTCTGACATCTGCAGAATGCAATCACACATCAGAACTGATCTTGCAAATCTTGCAGCACAAGAAAAGAGTATAGAATTCTTCCACAATACTGAACAGATGAACATCTTCACTGATCTCCAACACAAACCAACACAGCTTCTCAGATAAAGAGGAAAGTAGAACAAAAGGGCTTCCCAACTAAATAACTAATTTTATTAACACTTAACAGGTAAGCCAAAGTGCAGGAGATACCTACACCCTGGTGACAGGCATTACAAAGATCCAAATCCATCATAGTTCATCATGACAAACATAAAAGCACAGGATAAGCAAACTACCCTGTCTAACTAAGACTAACTAAGAGTAAGACTAAGACTAAGACTATAACTTCTATATTTTTTAAGCATTAATTACAAGATCTGACGCTGATGATCTATGGTTCTAAATTTATCATGGTCCTGCAGTCGGGGTTACCATAAGCATGGTGTCCACGCCGAGGTGAGCGGTACGGGTGCTAAGTCCCGACGGGAGCGAGGGAGCCATCCTCCAAGGGACGATGCTCCGCGCGCTCAGCCCGCAGCTGGGCGATCTCAGCACGAGCCCTACTCAGCTCGTCTAATGCATGGTCTAGCTCCGTGTTTAGCACGGCGGCTAGGTTGACTGTGCTGCTCAACCTAGGATTGTCCTCACCAATAGGTGAGACAACCACGCCTCCTGTGCTGCCAGATGGGCGGTGGGGGTAATACTTCAGGTTGAGACCGTCGGCTACCACGCCGAGCACTAAGCAGTAGTGCGAAAGCGCACGCCGTGTGGCATCTTGCATGGACGCCTTAGCTGAGTCCCGCTCAGAGATGGAATAGTGCTTTGAGCAGACCTCCGCACCCTAGAGACTGTTCTCCGGACGGCGCACCAAGCAGGTCGCCTCCCAGCGGTCCGGGTAAACCCCAAGACTGTGCTAGAAGACCACACAACGATACTCGATAGACCAAGTACGTTGGTCGAGTGCCCGACGTAGCAGGGTGTCGAGCGCATCGTGGAAGTGACACACGCGAGCAGCGTCGAGAGTGATGGGTCGAGCAACCCCTCCTTCCAACTCCTGCTCCTCTGAAAGGTCGGTGTCGTGGCTTGAGATGTTGTCGCCACCTCCGTCGTCTGGGTCTTCTCCAGCAGCTACTCCAGCGGCGGGAGCGCTCAGTGGTGGTGCAGGGGGCGCCTCCAGCGGGAGCACAGGGGAACAGCTCCTCACAGACTCTATCTCCTGCTGAAGCAAGAAAGAAGAGTCCTGCTACTCCAGCTCCTATCGTCGACGCTCCTGCTCCTTGTGCGGGCAGTGGTGCAGCCTCTCCAAGAGGCTAGACTGACCAGTCACTGGACGACGAAGTGGACGCTCTGCGAGACGAGAAGGCAAGAAAGGAATGACTGATATGACCAACAAGTGTGTCTAAGACGAGCCATCTACAAAAGAAACCGTAAGCATAAGAGTGAGAACAGAACTAATATGACCAACAAGTAGACCATAAATAAATAAATAAATAAATAAGGAATGAGGATAAACAAAAATTTTAGCAAGGTAATATATATATAGTAGAACATAGGTCTGGTTGATACCAACTTTTGAAGGGATACCAAAGTCAAGGTAATAATAGGGGTCTAAAATCCTTAGAACGACCATTCTATTCTAGGTTAGCGGTCCTACAGTCAGCACGGCTTTGATACCACCTATGTCACACCCGGTTTTAGAAGGCAAACCGAAGGCGAACCATGTACGTGCCAGGATCAGCAATTCACGTACACAGCAGTTACATAACTGGACATCATCACACAGTGCTCAAATAATGACATAAAAGAGGGTATAATAGTCGATCACATCATGATGTCCGAGACATGCACATAGTCTTTAACAATAATCAAAGTGCAGAAAAGAAACGTAGATACACACGGCCAACACAGGCAGCCGACTGGGGGTTTGCCGCTAACCCACGCCTAGAACTCATCGTACTCTTGAAACTTCTGGAAGTCCTCCTCCACGACTTTATCTTCTCCTGAGCAGTGGTTGCAACGCTAACAACCTGGGGGGTTTGGTGTGTAAAGCAAGGGTGAGTACACATCAACATACTCAGCAAAATGTCCTGTTTGGCTGTAGTGGACTAGCTTTATGTGGAGTTAAGTCAAGCAATTGCTTTTAGTTGGTTAGATTATTATTACTAGTAGAAAGCCAGGTTTTAGCATTAACCCAAGTTATTAACCCGATGTACCCTTTCCAAACGGAAAGAATACCACTTACCAGTACCATAAGCATAATCAAAACCATCATTCTCATCACCACCTGTAAACAATACATCTCTGATCAAGTATCCCTAATAAATGGAGCTCCGTTGGCCGCTCATAACCGCGAGCACGGGTGATATATCAGTTTCATAACACTCTGCAGAGGTTGCGCACTTTACCCACAAGCCGTGATTCCCTCTTGCCTCAGGCCGATCAAACCCTTAAATACTACCAAGGTGAATAGGCAGGGTCTCACTATGTAGCCTTTACAAAGGTTTCCTGGGGCTGTAGCCGCCCGTTAGGTTTCCTAAATGCACCGAACTCCTCCCCAAGGGGCAAACCAACCTTGGCAGAGCGAGCCACATACACCGAGCCCCATTAACGGCACGACGGTGAAGCGAACTACACCCCAGTTCCTCTAATTACTCAGCTAAGGGCGTCCCACTCCACCCCTCATGGTTGCACTGTTTTCCCGGGCGGTCATCCAACGAACAGGTCCTTACGGAGAGGCACTCGAGAAACAGCTCGGGTCCCCTTAAGGGCCACAAGTACCATCATCATAATCAAAAGGGAAAACAACTTATCATAGATAATCTCATCATGTTCATTGATTAATGTGAAGCGCTAGCATAAAGCTAAACTGAAATAACCCAACCAAAATAGGTAAACAAGGAAAAGATAGACAAAAGCTAGTCAATCCTTAAGTATAAACTGTGTAAATGCGGGGAGTGAATTATAAGAATTAGTAGGACATAGATGGGTCAAGGGACACTTGCCTTCACCAACCGACTGCTGCTCAGGGTCTTCACCTGCAACTCCTTCAAACTCCGCCAACTGGTCGTTATCTATATGAGTTCAAACATACATTCCACACCTTTAATACAAAAGAACAGTACACCATACAATAGAATGCAATAAATAAACAAACGTTCGACGCAGGGCTCACACCTACGGCTAAGCGAGAAAGAGAAAGTAATGGTCGAGGCTGCGGTCGAGAAGCGATCATGTTACACAATTATAAATTAAACTACTCGTTTAAACAGAATGGTATTAATTTGGCCATTGCGTTTAGCATAAGGTAAAGTCATGTTCCATGTTTATTTACTATAAGCAGATTAAGGTGAACTAAAAGGATTGTCGTGCGACGAAATACGTGACACAACACTTAAATTGAATTAAGAAATAAACGACCCGTCGCGCGATGGGGCGCGCCACGAGACTCTGACATTAATTATAAATAAACGTTAAGCGTCGCGCGACGAAACGCACGACGACATACGTCATCAAAACTGAATTTAAAACGAAACGTCGCGCGACGAAGCGCGTGACACAGCTCATTAATAAAGATGAATTTAAAATAAATCGTCGCGCGACGAAGCGCGCGACACAGCACATCGACTAAACTAAAATTAAAAATGAATTAAACTGAAAATTAAACGTCGTGCAACACAGTCATGCGCGCGCGAACACGCTTCGCGTGATGGGGGGCATGCGAGCGCGGGGTCGCGGGGTGCGCAGGCACGCGGGGCGCGCAGCCGCGGGGTGCGAGGGCCGCCGGAGCAGGGGCGTGGGGCCGCGGGCGATCGGGGCCACGGGGCGCCAGGCCACCGGGCGCGAGGCCGCGGGGCGCGGGCGAGCCGCTGGTCATGGGGCCACGGGCGAGCAGGGCCGCCGAGGCACGGGCAAGCCACCGGGCGAGGGTCGCGGTGAGGGGGACCGCCGGCGGGGAGCGGGCGCGGGGCCGCGGGGCCGCGTGACGGGGCCGCAGGGGGCGCGCGACGGGGCCGTAGGGGGCGCGCATGGAGGAAGAAAGGGGAGGGGGAGGGGAAGAGAGAGAGGGAGAGGGGAGGGGAGGGGGAGCTCACCTCGGGGTCCAAATCCGGCGATCACCGTCTCCAAAACCTAGGGCACCACGGGGGAGAGAGAGGTGGGAGAGAGAGAGGTTGCTGCGCGGGAGAAATCAAATGAGAGAAAGGGACCAGGGGCGCGCGCATGAGAAGCAGGGGCACGCGGGCCGAGCTAGGCCGGGCCGGGCTGGGCTGGGCCGCACCACGGGCCAAAACCCCGTGGCACGCACAACCACAGTTCGGAAATCAATCCGCGAAGCAAAATCCAAAACGGAACTAAGCAACGCGCGCGATTAAGCACGAAATCAGACAAAGAAATATGATTCGGCATGATGCAACACTCATGACCACTTAGGTTTTGTTTACACATGACACGGACACCAGTCGCTATATTGCTTTGAAATTGGGAAGAAGAAGCGAAACGGGAAGAGAAAAGAGAGTAACGCCTGAATTTGGTGAGTAAAAAGAATAAAAAATTCTACCCCCAAATTCAGGGCGTTACATTATGTTGATCATCAAACACCAAAATCCTTTAGACAAATGGGTCGGGGTCCATTTTTCTTACAGATCCAACGAGATTATTTTTTGTCGTGGGTATGGGATAGTAATACCCGGTGGGTATTTACCCATTTCCATCTCTAGTAGGTATAAGAGTCCATGCATGTGAGTACGACATTGTTAGTAAATGGTGAAGCTACATGTAGTTTATAATGATTGCGGGTACACCTGCCGTTCATGTGTGGTTATAGTGACAGCGACATGCATCACATAGTGGCCATGTGTACACATGTAACCTTAGATTTGGCTAGGATGCACTTTATTGACCATGTGTACACTTCATCCATTCCACCTAGTCCAATGGTCGGAAGCCTTATCTTGTCTACCTCGCTCCACATGGTCATATCGATCAAAGATGCATGTAGTATTGGGAATGTGCCACCTAGGGATGTCCTACTAAGAGGATATCTTCACCTAGGGTCGTCCCACCCTATAGGCATCCTAACGAATGTTTGAGGTGTCCTTGGTTATGGGCTCCAACTAGTAGGGACCCCAACATAGCTGTGCTAGGGGCTTGGTCCCTAGCGTAGTGGACCCTGGAGGCATAGAGGCCCTAGGGTTTGTCCCATGTCCGAGAGAGGGATTTGGTCTCGTAGCCTAGAGGGCCTAGAACATAGCCAGAACTAGACATGACTCCATGTGTGATGCCCAAAGGGGTGTGAGGGTGGCATTAGCCAGACCATTGTGGGTTTTCTTTTGTTGATAGGATATCATAAGGCATATTGCCAATAAATGAGGGTACTGCCTTTTCCAAACGCTGACACTACTGGTCTATAAGAATAAGTGAGATATTCAAAGTTGTGGCAATTACTAGAGATATCGAGCATCATATCAAAGGATATCCAGGAACTAATTTGGTTTCATGCCCAAAAGGTCAAACATGGAAGTCATTTTCTTAATAAGATAAGTGATGGAGTGGTATAGGGAGTAGATGAAAGATCAACACATGATTTACATCGACCTAGAGAAGAATTATGCAAAATACTAAGGAATGTTATGTGGTGGGATTTGATACAGTTCCAACGAAGTACGTTGAACTCATTAAAGACATGTACAACAATGTTGTGACTAGTGTTTGAACAAGTGATGGAGGCATATATGACTTCTCGATTAGAATAGGACTACATCAAGGGTCAGCTTTGAGCCTGTACATTTTTTCCTTGGTGATGTAAGAGGTCACAAGAAACATACAAGTGGATATCCCTAGTTGTATGCTTTTGCGAACGATGTAGTGTTATTTGTTGAGAGTCAGATAGGAGAAAATAAAAAACTAGACTTGTGGCAGGAGACTCTAGAGTTCAAAGGTTTTCAACTTAGTAAAACTAAAATCGAATATATGAGATATGACTTTATCACTACTACACATGAGGGTGAAGATGTTAGTTTGGAAGGTCAAGTAGTGCATAAGAAGAATATGATACGACGACCCCATTAAGCAACATGTTACAACCCCCAAGTCAAGCTACATCAACTCAAGTACAACCAACATCATCACCAGCCCAAGTCTTTGATGGAACAATTACACGTAGCCGAGCTAAGAAGCTACAGCAAGAGGTTCACCAAAGAGGAAGGACAAAACATATCAAGGGCGAATCAGAGAAGAGCTATGTTCGAGTCAGTCCAGCGCAACAAAACCATCCAGACGAAACAGTCATATCTTTTGATTCCCAAAAGCTATGAAGGCCCATAAGTACTTTTTGGAAAGCACTTGAAGTCTAGTTTTCAATGCTTCTAAGGCCGACTTAGTAAAATCTACCAAAAAGGTGGACGACCTACTTTAGTGCTGATTGGTCAGAAGGTCAACAGTCTGTTTGATAACCAAGTTTCTGTATTAAACAACATCATTCTACAAAGTTTCATTAAGCATGCTATACATGGTGAGAAAGCTTATCAAGTCAGATTTCCAACACATCCAGCCCCACATTATTTGGAGATTCCTAGGAGAAGTTATTATCAAAATACTGAAGGCTACACATAAGTCAAACAGCCACACAGAATTCAGCTCTGCAGATCTCCCGAAGAGGCCCCTTCACATTAGCACGTTAAAATACTTTCTTTTCGTGTTTATACCTCTCTAAGACTGGTTGTTGCTAATATAAATACCCCCTTATGTCTATGATGTAGGACAACTTTGGATGATCTAAAAATAGAACCCTTTTGTTCAGTTATGTTCTAACAAATATTGAGAGCGATCTTTACCCTTTTCTCTTGTGAATTCCTTCGCGGGATTACAGAAACGGCGGCCTCATCCGCTCCCAAGTGGTGCTCCTACTCCCTTCGAGGTCTCCTCGATTGATTATAGGTTGTGTTGGTTGGTTCTTTGAGAGTGTGGTTGGGTGAATCCTTATTCAGGTTGCCGGTTAAAGATGGTGGTTGGCTTCAAGTTTTATTTGTCAGGTTGCACTAGTTATCGCTGCTTGCAACAAGTTATATTGGTTTCTTTGAAGCTAGTTATCTGAAGATTGATCCTACATCGTGAAGATCAGGACATCGTGACACATCAGAATACCTTTTGGTATTTAGGATCAATGAAACTGGGACATAGGGATATTAATGAAGATTTTATCCATAGAGTCAAAGCAATATGAAGTTTAGAGGGTACCACAGAAGATAAATGAAAAACTCTATATGATGATGACTAGAATTGCTATGTTGTATAGTGTAGAATGTGGTGTGTAAAAATATGTCAACTATATAAGTGTAGCAAACTATGTATTTTCGTTGGATTTATGTCCATATAGGTGATCGAGTTTGGAACGATGATATATGCGATAGGATAGGGGTATCATCATTTAAAGAAAAGCTTGTCCAACACCAATTGAGGTGGCTTTTTAACATGCCCAATGGAGACCTGCAGCAACACCAATGTGTAGTGGGATTCTACGACACAATAGTATCAGGAAGAGATGGAGAGAAATATTGAAGTTTTTATGAGAAGAGACATTAATAGGATACATGAAAATAGAATATACTCATAGATTTAACCCTAAATAGGAGTAGATGCAAAATATATTCTTAAACCTTGATTTATGGTTTCTATTAGATTTTGGCTCTAAACTACTCTAAATAAATTAGTTAGAACTAAAAAGCTCTGTTATTGCCATTAAAACCAAGGATATATATATTGTATATTATGAGCTCTAGGCTTCTAATAACTAGAGGAAGCCCAGGTCAGATGGTGCCATCTGGTCGAGTCGGACTAGGTCCGAGCATCTATAAAAGAAGACCCTGAGTGCTAGGGTTCAGTTTTTCACACCCCCACCCTAATTCATGAGTGACGGTGGCAGTTGCCCAAGAGCGCGCGTGACGGCAGACCTCCGGCTGGTGGCTGTGGTGGCCACGGCTCCCCGACCCGGACGCGCGGTGGCGGTGGTTCCTAGATCAGTGGCGGTGGCTCCTAGATCAGTGGCGGTGGCTCCTCGATCTAGTGGGCGAGCGATGGCGGGCCCCTGTGCGGGCAAGCAGCGGCGACCCCAGGGCCCCGAGGCAGGCATGAGGTGGCGGTACTCCCAAGGCGGGCGAGCAAGTGGTGCCCTCGACGTGTGAGTAGCGACGGTGCCGCACGAGGCGCGAGGTTCGAGCGACATCACGGAAGGCGCGAGGTGCGCGCAGCGATGATCACACGTGACATCCTCTGATCCGGCGCAGTTCGGGCTGCCCGAGTGATGACCTCCATCCTTTCTTGTGTTCTCGACGACGTCCTCCGGCGACTACCTCCTCTGATTTGTGTTATATCTTTTGATTATTGTGTTTTATGCCTAACACATACAATATTTATGCTAAAAATTGTACGATTTTATGCTTGAACACGGAGTTCGTATATCAGTTAACTGCGTACATATTTTTTGCATGCACATTGGAAGGGCAATTCCTTGATTTATGTTGTTCGTAATTACCATAAAAATCAAATCATTTATGTCCATAACTGCCAGATTTTTACATCTGTCATAAAATTGTCCCTAATTCCCGCATGTTTGTAATTACCATAAAAAATCAAATCAAATCACTTATGATCGTAACTTCCAGATTTTTACGTCTGTCATAAAACTTTCCCTAGTTCCCATCGGCGTTCTTAGTTGGACCGATATTAGATTTTTACCAATTATGCTCAACGGTGTAATTTATGCGATGTTGTATAAGAATTTATGCTCCGTGTGACTCATGCCATCCAATTTTTTAGGGAAATTTGGATCCATACCATTAAAAGATCACCACTTTAGATCCATACCATTACTATCTCACTTACATGTGGGTCCACATGAGTGAATGACATGTGGGGTCCATGATATATATCTAAAGTTTGGATCTTTTAATGGTATTGTCGGGGACCATAATTAGGGGTACCCTCAAGACGCCTAATTCTCAGCTGGTAACCCCCATCAGCATAAAGCTGCAAAGGCCTGATGGGTACGATTAAGTCAGGGATCAGTCCACACGAGTGACTCGATCACGCTTCACCCGAGCCTAGCCTCGGCCAAGGGCAGCCGACCTCGAGAGACTTCCGTCTCGCCCGAGGCCCCCCTTTTTACGGCGGACACATCACCGGCTCGCCCGAGGCCTTGGCTTCGCTCAGAAGCAACCCTGACTAAATCGCCACACCGACTGACCAAGTTGCAGGAGCATTTAACGCAAAGGTGGCCTGACACCTTTATCCTGACACGCGCCCCCCCGGCAGAGCCGAAGTGACCGCCGTCACTCCACCGCTCCACTGACCAGTCTGACAGAAGGACAACGCCGCCTGCGCCACTCCGACTGCGGTGCCACTCGACAGAGTGAGTCTGACAGGCAGTCAGGCCTTGCCAAAGGCGCCACGGCGAACTCCACTCCGCCCGACCCCAGGGCTCGGACTCGGGCTAAGACCCGGAAGACGGCGAACTCCGCTCCGCCCGACCCCAGGGCTCGGACTCGGGCTAAGACCCGGAAGACGGCGAACTCCGCTCCGCCCGACCCCAGGGCTCGGACTCGGGCTAAGACCCGGAAGACGGCGAACTCCGCTCCGCCCGACCCCAGGGCTCGGACTCGGGCTAAGACCCGGAAGACGGCGAACTCCGCTCCGCCCGACCCCAGGGCTCGGACTCGGGCTAAGACCCGGAAGACGACGAAACTCCGCCTCGCCCGACCCCAGGGCTCGGACTCCGCCCTGGCCTCGGCTGAACGACCTCCGCCTCGCCCGACCCCATGGCTCGGACTCGGCCTCGGCAACAGAAGACAGACTCAACCTCGGCTTCGGAGGAGCCCCCACGTCACCCTGCCTAGGGCACAGACCCACCACGTCAACAGGGAGCGCCATCATCGTCCTACCCCAAATCGACTCGGGTCACGGAGAACAAGACCGGCGTCCCATCCGGCCAGCTCCGCCAGATGGGCAATGATGGCGCTCCACAAGCTTTGTGACGACGGCGGCCCCCAGCTCTCTTACGGAAGCAGGGCGACGTCAGCAAGGATTCGACCACTCCAACAGCTGTCCCTCCGCCAGGCTCCGTCGCACCTCCGACAGCCACGACATCACGCCAGCAAGGTGCCAAGACCTCTCCGGCTGCCACATTGGCATATACCTAGGGCGCTAGCTCTCTCTCTGCTAGACACGTAGCACTCTGCTACACCCCCCATTGTACACCTGGATCCTCTCCTTACGACTATAAAAGGGAGGACCAGGGCCTTCTTAGAGAAGGTTGGCCGCGCGGGACCGAGGACGGGACAGGCGCTCTCTTGGGGCCGCTCGCTTCCCTCACCCGCGTGGACGCTTGTAACCCCCCTACTGCAAGCGCACCCGACCTGGGCGCGGGACGAACACGAAGACCGTGGGACTTCCACCTCTCTCACGCTCGACTCCGGCCACCTCGCCTCTCCCCCCTTCGCGCTCGCCCACGCGCTCGACCCATCTGGGCTGGGGCACGCAGCACACTCACTCGTCGGCTTTGGGACCCCCCTGTCTCGAAACGCCGACAGGTATAGATCCAATTGTTCCAATTTTTTATGTGCGTGCTGTGAAAAGGAAATTATAATCCAAAATTTACGCGCATGCAATGGAAACTCCCACCATTTTTCATAATTTTGGGATCTGCATAAAAATAGAAACCGCATGCATGCGACTCCCATGTTTTTCGGATCTACCATAAAAATAGGGTCGTAAATACAACACAGTAGAGCTATCAACCTCTCACATTGGCTCGGTATTTACGCTTATAACTGAGAAGTTTTATACTCAAAACTTAAGGTTTTTACGCTCGAACCTGTAGATGCGTCCACAAGTGAATCACATGCCAAATTTTTTACGCAGTGTATCGCATTGCATATATAACTACACCATGCAACATAATTTGTATAAGTATATATCATAAACTAGTTCTAACGAGCCTATTTGCATGGCTGTTGGGACGGTCCTATATTTATGGAGGAAATAAAGCATTTAAATAAGATTTTTTTTACTTGTATGCCAATACATTTCCTTTCGTCTCACATCCTATCATCCTAAATTTGTACACATGCAGCAGAAATAGATTTTTATGCAGTGTACTGAATTACATAAATATCAACACCATGTAGAATAATTAGTATCAGTGTATATAATAAACTAGTTCTAACGAGTTTAGCTGCATGACTATTGGAGCGCTCCTATATTTATAGAGGAAATAAAGCATTAAATATGATTTTTTGTTTCCATGCATGACAATCCATTTCTTTTCATCACACATTCTTGTCATACTAAATTTGTGCTCATGTAGCAGGAAACCGATTTTTATGCAGTGGATCGAATTGCATAAATATCTACGTGTGTAGCATAATTAGTATCAGTATATACCATAATATAGTCCTGACGAGCCTAGTTGCATGGCTGTTGGAGTGATACTATATTTATGGAGGAAATAAAACATTAAATACGATTTTTTGTTTCCATGCATGCCAATTAATTTTCTTCCATCGTACATTTTTTGCTATCCTAATTTTGTGCGCTTGCATTAGGTAACATATTTTTACGTAGTATACCAAATTGCATAAATATCTACACCGTGTAGCATATTTAGTATCAGTATATATCATAAACTGGTCCTGACGAGCCTAGCTGTATGGTTGTTACAACGATCATATATTTATGAAAAAAATAAATCACTTATAAATAGAAATCGCTAGACATCTATTTTCTAAATTTACGCGCGTGTAGAGAAACAAGTTTGACTTATGCATGTATTTTTTTACGCGCGCACACATGGGGTGGGGCGCACCCTACAACCTGGCTTGGGAAGTGGGTGGACGCGTCGGCCTGGACCAGGTTATAAAGGTGGTCGGTTTGAACTTTTTCTAAGTATTTGAAACTTAGGGATCCTAATATACCTTCCATATCGAAGGATGTAATATATCTATAAAAACTAATTTTCGTGTTCTATTTATTCATAAATCGCACAGGAGAAGCTCCCGAATTCATTAGTTGAGTATGTGATCTCATAGTAAGAAGTGATCACAAACGGTGATGGATGCCGATAGTATGTTGATGGGGTTAATCTGTAGAACAATACTATATTAGAGATTGGGTAGCTCCCTCAACTATAAAATAAGAAAATCGCTTATTAAAAAATAATAGACAGAATACACAAAACACACAATTATATCATGAAAAACACTGTCGAGATGTCTCGGCTGGTAGTTGCATGCGCATAACGGACGGAGATGTATAAGGTGAATGCGAGCGTGCAAACAGGGCATCGCTTTCAATAGAGCGCGCGTGACGCACAAATAGACCCTAGGAGAAAAAAGAGAATTCTTGGATTGGGTACGGAGAGGGTGAACTCACATTTTCTGGGTTTTCTATGCCCTCGTCTACGTTCTGTTGAAAGGGTCTACAATTGTTACTTGCAAGCGTGCAAAATAAACATGCACGTGTGTTTTGGGGCTCTGCTAGAGGCAGGCTAAAAGATGTATGGGTCTTTATTTTTATGTTTTAAACAGAACCCGGAAACAGTAGAGGAAGGCATTCCTGACTTTTTTGAGGTTCATTGGTAAAATCCGGTATAAAGGTCTCATCCAGCCGTATATTTATACGTGTGTGTATATAAAAGTATATACATATTATTAAATATTCAACATATAAAAAAATCATTGTACAATATTTTAAGGTCGTTCATAAGATGACAAATGTGAAATATAGTCATAAACATTACTTGTCACTTGATATCATGTTAAAAATATTTTCTAATATTTTGTCGTACAAAGTCATCGATTATACCATCAATCTCTTCCATTAACTTTTTATCGATACATAGAATCGTCAAACCATTTAACATCCAATGAGTCATTATTGACCTCAAATAGTTGCTCAATAATTTCAATTTTAAAAAGCTTCTCTCCACTAATGCAATCATCATGTGTCCAGTAATTAATAATCGATAAATATTTGAGGCATTAGTTTAACAATCTAAAATCTAAACAAAATAGAACAATAGCACATCTATCTCTGTGTATTTGTTTCTAGAGTAGATATGTTTCAAAAAAAAATACTAACGTCCAAGGGATCCATTCCGCACCCCCTCCGCTCCGCCTCATGACGGCCCTAGAGGAAGTCCGTACTTAAACAAGAGTAGGGCTCCATTTCATTATCACGACTACATCTAGAAAAAGAGAGAGAAAACAGTCATCTTTTGCAAATTATTTATGTAGCAGTGATACTTGAGTCGACTCCTACAACCACAAATTATTAAATGACAAAGCATAATGTATGTATTTTGTCACCGACACATAATGAAGCGTACAACTTATCTTAATCTTGAATTCTTGATACAAGCCAATAAAAACAGACTTCCCATCAAGAAGTTAACTTTGGATATGTGATGCAAACGACCATATAAATTAGGTTCACTTTCACATCACAGCCATATATAAGACGAAATAAAAAAGGGACTGTAAAGAAAATAAGGGAGTAATTAAATAGCCGCCCTTCTTTTATGAAAGAAAAAGAATAATGCCTTGTAGCATTTTTCTTCCGATCCATCCAAAGAAAAAGTCTTGGAGAAAGGAAGACGACTGGCGGTGCTGGATACCGTCGCCGGTACGGGGGTTGGCTCGCCGCACTGTGCAGTGGTTACACAGTACAGGATGGCACGGCCTTGGCTGCGGCAGCCGCAGCTCTGACAAGTGAGAAGGTGGGCAGCGGTAGGCTGCTTGGCGGCGGAGCGAGCGCGAGCGCGTGCTTGAGGTCCTCGACGAACCCCATGGTCACCTGGCGCTCAAGGTCGTCCAGCGCCTCGTGCACCGCGGGCGCGGGCGGCAGCGGCGTGGCACGCTCCAGCGGCTTCCTGCGCTGCGCGCTCGGAGGCTCTTCCCCCAGCCTCGGCGTCCGCGGCGGCTTCTTCCTCTTGCACTCTCTCGGCCCCGTCCTCCTCTGCGCCGCCTGCTTCATCCCTTTAGCAGCAGCTGCCGGCGGGAGCGGGAGGAGAGGCGGGTGGCGGCGAGGATTCAGCGGTGGGAGGGAGAGCGAAGAGTGCAGGTACGCCGCGTACTGGAACGGAGGCAGCGGCGAAACGTATGGTAAGGAACTGTAGATACCGCGAGCGTCAGGCTGCAGCACGCTCATGGTGGCGAGGCTCTGGAACTCGTCGCCGGCCGCCCAGCGCCGGAACTCAAAGCCGCTGGCTGATCGGTCGATGAGGACGTTGTCCGCCATCTCAACGCTAGACAGAATATTGGCTGCCTGAGCCGAGGATTAGTGCAGAAAGAGGGCGAAGAGAGCGAGCAGAGGCAGCAGGCTGAGGTGCCAAGCCGCTTGGCTTCTCGCTAGTCGCTCCTATCCGGGCGAGGGCTATCTCGGAGGTGACGCCGCGCTGGCTCTTAATATAATGAAACTCCTTGGCGTGGTTGACTTGAAAGTCGACGACTTGAGTTTGTTATTAGCAAGTGCTTTAGGCATGCTAATTTTTTAACCACACACACCTCTTAATAAATTTTACAGTACCTTGTTATCCGTGACATCATCTAAATATTTTCCAAAAACGTTATATAAAGAATATACTATCCATGACACCGTTTCATTATTTTGTTTTGTTCAGCTAGATGCTGGGTTGGTTTTAATCCGTACCAGATTTTAATACTTCTATAATATTTTTATTTTTATAAATTATAGTGGTACCGGTCAAAATAATCAACTTTAATGCGAGGAAGGTCTTACTCCGTCCACGTGACTCTGCCAGATCTTTCGAAAGCGAAATCTTGCCGAATATACACACGCGTATAGTATACCCGTACAGCTACAGCCTACGGCATGTAAATATCAACGCCTAGGAAACCTCTAGGGGCTTCCATGCAAACCAAAGCAGCCTCTGCAACCAACTTGCACGCTTGGGTAGAAAAACAAACCCACCGACCAGTACGGCGTGCCAGCTACGGATCCAACCGCCCATGAAAGGCAGCCATCCTACGACAGCGACGGGTCCATCTACCTCGTCTTCACTGACCGTCGGTCCCATCGTCCGTCGGTCCCACATGTAATTGAAGAAGACAGTTGTGAGCCACAGACTCTCGCGTGTGGCTGTGGGTGTTCCCGGCAGTGGCGGGAATCGCGCGGGCATGTGCGGCCGAGACGACTAACCGTCAAATCGATGCCTGCCGTCGGATGAGGATCTCGGGCGGTGGTGCTTACGCCGATCTGACCGCCCATCCTGTGCTGCCTGCCACGCCATCGCCGCCTCCGCTGAGAACTTGACTGTACATGTCATAGCTGTAAAGCCCAAAATCTGTGTAAAAAACAATAACAAAATAAATAAATAAGTAGTAAAACAATGAATTTTCGAATATGTCTTTAATCGGATCATACATTTAAAAGAGTGTTATCTTAATATAAATTATTTGTGTGTGTGCATGAACTAAATTGAATCTTGGTGAAAGGTATGTGTTAAGTTCTTTCAAAACTAAATGATTGATGAATATTCATTTTTTGAAGAAACTTACAATTTTATCACACAGTGAAAATACCATTTTCTATAAAGAGTAATATATAGTGCATACTTGAAACATTGCCTAATAAATTAATAAAGTAATTAATAAATACAATTAAAATATTAGCATCACATGCTAGGCGTCTGTTTGTGCATTTAAGTTTGAAGTTTGAATTTAAATAACAAGTTGAAAACTGAAATACAAAAGAAAATAGAAAATATTAAACAAAAAAGGATTACTTCTTGGCTCTCACGCTAAAACCCACACTGGCGGTCCAACTCCATGCCGCCTCGGCCCACTGAGTGCGCACCCCTGGCCCAATGAGCACCTCGCACCAGCCGCCCACAACATGCACTGGCAGGCGGGTCCCACCCGCAGTCTCACGTATGTTGCCACTGTCACTGTCTAATCTGGGGCATCCATATCTTATCGCGCGGCCAGAAACAGCCATAACCCTTCGGCCTCGGTAAATTGCAGATAAGCCCTTAGCCTTCTATAAAACTAACCGGTAGTCCACACGCGTGGAGAAATAATTAAAACTAGGTCCTGGAATTTATGGTTTGGACCCCAAACTCCCTAGATTTTGTGTCCGCAGTCTATAGGTTATCCAGAAATAATAAAATAATTCGAAAAAAGGATTTTTAGAATAAAAATAATTCCAAAAACTTGTATAATTCATATTTAATTCATTTTAACTCCAAATTGATCCATTCCAGTGACATTAATTTTGTTTTAATGTTGTTTATCACCTAGAAACTCTGTTTGGCCATGAAACTTAGATTAAAATTATTCACTTGAATTCAGTCTATACTAAGCACCCGAAACTTCAGAAAATCATAACTAATTCATTTTTACTCTGTTTTAATCCGTTCAAATTGCGCTAGCTTCATATAAATACTTATTATACAGTAACAATATTAATTATACCATATTGTATAATTTTATAGCTAGATATTTGTTTAATCTGTGTTAGTAGATTTACCCTTTTAATCAAAGTTAAATTTGTCTATAATTATAAGATGACTAAAACATGATTTCTAATTTAAATTAGGGTTGAAATTAGTTATTGGGATATCTTTCTCACATGGTTCATAATAATCAACATAAAACCTAGTTTTCCGGTTTAATCACATAAATCTTTAGAAAATCATAACTTTATAACCGTAGCTCCGATTTTGGTAATTCTCGAACCCACGATCTCGTAGCGACGCGTAGATTATTATTATACAGTTTGTTCTTATGTTTGGTGTGATGTTAATTTTTCCTATACACTGTTTGTTTGCTACAACTAGCGCGAGGTTACGAGTCATCTGAAGAGCAAGTTGGTACTTGGAATCTCAAGTCCCAGGCAAGTTGTGCCCTTGATCACTTCTTTTTACCCAATCATGTTCTTATTAATTATAATGATCTATACAGGTTAATTTTGATGGGACCCAATAGGTTACCCTATTTTGACTATCTTTATACCTTGTTTACCACTGAATTTTTAGGTAGTACATGCTATTGCTTTATGTGGTTTTGGGTATGAAGATATACATTATTCATGATCACACTTTTATTACCAGTTTGTTATTTACTGTTCATGATAAGATCATTATGTTAATTGGAACATGGAGAACCACCCGGGAAAATAGTGCTACCACAAGGGTAGTATGGGACGCCCTTGGCTGACTAATTAGGAAAGCTAGTGGAGGACTATCTTACCCAAAAGGGGCAAGGGCAGTAGAGGAGTGGTCAGTGTGGGGAGGCCCTTAGGTTGATTTTGATGCGATGGCGGTCAGATGAGGGGTCCCTATATTGGAGCTTCGTAGAAACTGTAGCGGGTTTTCTGAAGCTAGTGGAACTTTGTAAAGGCCTTGTAGTGTTACCCTGCCTCGCCTCCTCGGTAGAGGTGTATGGGAAGTCGCGATCCCTTGGCAGATGGGTAACATGACTTGTGGGTAAAGATGTGCAACCTCTGCAGAGTGTAAAATTGGTATACTAGTCGTGCTCACGGTCATGAGCAGCTCAGACACTCACATGATTAATTTATGGAACTAAATTCAATTTGTCATTTGCATTGCATTGCATGTGTTGCTATCACTTTTGTTCTACTACTTAATTGTGTTGGTATTTACTTATACTTAGTAATTGCTAATAAAATTTTGACCAACTTTAAAAGCAATGCTCAGCTCTAACCATCCACTTTGGTAAGCCTTACACTTCACATGAGCTCCCACTTTTGATAAGTTCATGCACATTATTCCCCACAACTTGTTGAACGATGAACGTATGTGAGCTCACTCTTGCTGTCTCACACCCCCTCACAGGTCAGGAACAGGTACCGCAGGATGAGGAGCATGGAGGATGCTGTGATGAGTTCGCGAGAGGTTTAGGTCGTCGTCTCCCAGTCAACTTTGGGGTTGCTGGATCGTTGTCTCATTATGATATAATTATTTATTTATTTTGTACAGAACTCCTATTATATAGTAAAGATGTGACATTCGTTTCTGTACCACTATTCATCATATGTGTGGGGCTTGTTCCTAGCACACCTGGTGATTATTTTGCGCCCAGGTCTTAGTGGCCCCGAAACTCGGGTGTGACAATAGCTTGATGGCCCCACCTCGTCGGCAAATGCATGATGGCTTACCATGCATCCACTATCAAGAGTATAATCTGAATCTAAAAGATATTAGATTATTTCCTATCCAAAATTCAAATCTATTTATATTATCTGGGTTCTTATAATACCTCCGAGATACAAACAGGGTCAGAATTTCCTATATATGAAACACAGTCCAAAACGGTTGCTCTCACGGTATCCACGTCATCATTTAAGTTTCTAGCCGTCGGATTGCGCTTGAACGGTCCCGCGAAACAGCCCAAGCAGCCTCTCCATTCAGCAACACGTCGGGAAGCTTCTAGTAGCTCCATCCCCCACGCTAAGCCACCGACGCCCGCCATCGTCGCAGTGCCGCGAAGCTTCCTTGCGCGTGGGCGCCCTCCTGTGCCCCACACCTCGCCTACCCCCCATATCTTCGTGGTGCCGCAGAGCCTCCAGCTCCATCCCCCACATCCATTCGTTTCGTTGTCCGCCCGTCTGAGCAGCATCGTGGCAACCCTTCGTCTCCTGCATTGAGAATATGGCGCTCTTCTGCGGCGAGTCCACGACACGCTCTCTAGCAAACGCCAGCGCTACCTCGCCACCGGCATCCACACTAGCTTTGGCTCCGTCTACAGCACCAGTCCTCAACGGATAAGCAAGTTGGCACATTCAGAGATCTTCAAAGCCTGTTGTGTATGGCATCCTGTATTAGTAGTAAGAGTACTTCTGAGAGCAACTGTTATGCTTCAAATAGCTTCAGCTATGAATTCTTATTTAACTGTGTTAAAACATTGTGAAGACCACTGTATGTATCACAATTTTTTTACTTACAACACGCTTCTTTAAATTGCTCTTTTCTTTAACACATACTGCCAAATCTGTAGCCTGGGATCCAACACTTTACCTAAATTTTTCACCAATTTGCTTTATTTTTTTCATCAATTTTTTTCCAAATTACATGACTATGTACAATTTTATACAATAGAGACCTATTACAAATTTCTATGGACCTATGTAAAGTATGAAACTTATTAGTAAACATGATGCAGATTGTAACAAGAAAATAACCTTGCAGCAAAAATCGACAAAACGCAGTCCAAAATAGCTGCTCTCACGGTATCCACGTCATCATTTAAGTTTCTAGCAGTCGGATTGCGCTTGAACGGTCCCGCGAAACAGCCCAAGCAGCCTCTCCATTCAGCAACACGTCGGGAAGCTTCCAGTAGCTCCATCCCCCACGCTAAGCCACCGACGCCCGCCATCGTCGTAGTGCCGCGAAGCTTCCTTGCGCGTGGGCGCCCTCCTGTGCCCCACACCTCACCTACCCCCCATATCGTCGTGGTGCCACAGAGCCTCTAGCTCCATCCCCCACATCCATTCGTTTCGTTGTCCGCCCGTCTGAGCAGCATCGTGGCAACCCTTTGTCTCCTGCATTGAGAATAGGGCGCACTTCTGCGGCGAGTCCACGACACGCTCTCTAGCAAATGCCAGCGCTACCTCGCCATCGGCATCCACACTAGCTTTGGCTCCGTCTACAGCACCGGTCCTCAACGGATAAGCAAGTTGGCACATTCAGAGATCTTCAAAGCCTGTTGTGTATGGCATCCTGTATTAGTAGTAAGAGTACTTCTGAGAGCAACTGTTATGCTTCAAATAGCTTCAGCTATGAATTATTATTTAACTGTGTTAAAACATTGTGAAGACCACTGTATGTATCACAATTTTTTACTTACAACACGCTTCTTTAAATTGCTCTTTTCTTTAACACATACTGCCAAATCTGTAGCCTGGGATCCAACACTTTACCTAAATTTTTCACCAATTTGCTTTATTTTTTCATCATTTCTTTTCCAAATTACAAGACTATGTACAATTTTATACAATAGAGACCTATTACGAATTTCTATGGACCTATGTAAAGTATGAAACTTATTAGTAAACATGATGCAGATTGTAACAAGAAAATAACCTTGCAGCAAAAATCGACTAATATTTTTATGACATATATCAGATAGAACAACAAAGGCATAATAAAAAAGGATAAGAGAACCAAGATTGTACCAAAGATTTTGTGTTATCCCAAGAGAAGTATGTCTTCAAGAAGCATGGCTCATTCCTTTCCATGACTTTATATCGTGGCACATATGGAGAAAGATCTCCAATAGAATTTGCATGGTCCACACACTTCTAGGGGAGAAGCAGTCATTTACACATACATAGCAAGGGTAGTACAATAGCAAATAGGGACTGACCACTTGAATAAGTTCAGGGCTTCAGTCTGATTTACAATCATGGTTTAGCACGTGATAAACACCTAAGGTGTTACAGTCCCTTGTAATCAAACATACTTAGATGGGAGCAACAACACTAATATAAGCAAGAAGGAGTAGTAGAATGCAACACAAAGAGCAAGAACATAGCACACAACACCAAAAAGTCGATCTCAGAAGCACACTCTCACTAGAATGTCTAATTCTACTCAAAATGGTGCTTAGATCTCTCTAGAATGAATTTGATGTGTTGTGCATGTGTATTAGAGCGATCACTTGCTCTTAGGATGCTTGGGTACTCGTAGAGGCCAGTTAGACGGCTATTTAAAGCACAATGGCCAAAAGAGTTGTAAAATTGCTGGAAACCTGCCTTATACGACCACACTGGACTGATCTGGCGCACTATCAGACCAAGTCCTGTAGCTAGTCCTTCGGGATTCTAATCGGCACCTTCCTAATTGGGGTGGCGCGGAACCGGTCTAGTGCACCACCGGACAATCCTCCACATGAGCTAGCCATTGTGCAACCATTGAAGCATGAAGTAGTCGTTGAATAGTCGAGGTCACGTGCACACCGGACAAGGTTGGTGTGCCATTTTTTATAAAAAATGAGGCTCATCAGTTCCTATACAGTGAGGTTCAATTGACCAGCCCACTGAAACCTTCTACAGGGCTCTCTGCGAACTTGGTCCGGTGCACCATCGGACCGTACGGTGAACCCCAGATAGCTGAGTTGCAGTCCTTTCAGCTAAATCTTCTTCAATTCTATTCGGCTGGTCTTGGGAGCTATTTTATGACATAGACAAACTTTATTAGAGTATATCAATCTAGTCTAAGTTATAGGTTCATACCTTTAGCTCATCTTTTCTATACAAGTCTTGTTTCAGCTCAAAATAAGTCCAAAATAGCACTTTTACTGACACTGAGTTAGACAAAAACCAAAGTGCCAAAAATATTCTAAAAGGTGTATACAACATATTCAATAGTTCAAACCTCGTTATTTTAGCCTTTTTCAAAATGTTGCGCTTTCTATCCTTGTTTGAGCTCATTTGACCTTGGATTCTTCATTCACTTGAGTGAACCTTTGCGCATATACTTAGTAAACTAGTTAGTCCAATATGATGTGTTGTTCATTAATCATCGAAACATTATTGAAATGTCTTATTTGCCCATTTCCCTTTCACTCATCTAAATAAACTAACTTTATTATTCATTGATAACTAGGTCAAGTTGTGAACAACTCCATACTCGATCACATTCATTACAAAGATGCAAATCTACCATAAGTTCACTGTGATATCCTGGCCCCTGGGATGGTGATTTCCTGGCCCAAGGCTTAATAGAATTAATAGTGTAATCATACCAACAAGGTAGATCTTCTTTTTCGGAAGCCTATCTCAAAAGAACCTCCAAGTTAAGCGTGCTTGGCTTGGAGCAATTTGGGATGGGTGACCGACCAGGAAGTTTTCTCGGGTGCGCATGAGTGAGGACAAAGTGCGCACAAAAGACCCGTGTTGGTATGTGGAGACAATATATGATCCTAGCGAGCTGCCAGGAGTAAGTACCGTCGGTCTAGGGATTGGACGGGGTGTTACAAGTGGTATCAGAGCCAACCCTCGAGGTTTCATGGGCGTGTGTGGGCTAGGGGGTTCGGGTATATGGCACATGGCACATGTGGGCCCGGAGTGGTCACATGGCATGGCATATGACGACACTAGACACACAGACGTGGCTAATAAGGAAGGTTCCTGGATTGGGGTTGACCGACGAGGACGTCAGACTTCTAAGGGGTGGATTGTGATATCCTAGCCCCTGGGATGGTGATTTCCTGGCCCAAGGCTTAATAGAATTAATAGTGTAATCATACCAACAAGGTGCATCTTCTTTTTCGAAAGCCTATCTCAAAAGAACCTCCAAGTTAAGTGTGCTTGGCTTGGAGCAATTTGGGATGGGTGACCGACCAGGAAGTTTTCTCGGGTGCGCATGAGTGAGGAAAAAGTGCACACAAAAGACCCGTGTTGGTCTGTGGGGACAATATATGATCCTAGCGAGCTGCCAGGAGTAAGTACCGTCGGTTCAGGGATTGGACGGGGTGTTACATTCACCATAAGAACTAATGCAACTCTCCTAGGCAAACCTTAACAACTGTGAAATAAGAATGATAATATACTTATTTATTACATCAAGAGACTCGATCAATCTAGATATCTATAGTGGTCCTACCTGCCAGGGAGTCGTAGGTGTGTTGTGGGTGCTGCGGGGACTGGTGGGGGTACTGGACCTTGGCACAAGTGGGAGGGCCTCGATCCCTATGGCGGCTCTCCACCATCTCAATGCCGAACTGCCAGATCTCCTTACGAGATCTCTTCAGTTCGTTCAAGGCATAGTCTAGCTATATGGTCAGGATCCCAACAAGGTTGGTCTCAGCAATCAGCCTAGGATTGCCCTCACCTACTGGTGAGACAATGGCGCCTGCTTCACTCCCACTTGGATGACACAAGTAATACTTGATGTCCAGGCCATCATCGACTCCATACTCACTGCAAAAATAGGAGAGGCCAGTCCGCGTAGCATCCTTCATGGTGGCTTGCATGTTTTTCCTCTTTGAGATCAAGTTGTTCTTTGAGATAACCACCACACTCTAGAGGCTTTGCCTCAAAAGGCGCACTACATAGGTAGCTTCCCAACGATTTGGGTACCTCTCATGGCTATGCTAATAGACCATGCAACGATACTCGATTGACCAACCACTTGGACCAAAAACATGGTACAATAGGTAGTCGAGCTCCTCATGGAAGTGACACTCGGGGGATGTATCATGTGTGATGGATCGAGCGATCCACTCCTTAAGCTTTGGCTCCTTGTCATCGCCCTCCTCCATGGGTTCGTCACTAGCCTCAGTCACCTCTGTCGTCTCCAGCGTCTCCTCTAGCGGGGGCACCCAAGGTTGGTGCATGGGTGCCTCCTGTTGAGGGACTAGGGAAGGAGGGGCAACTGGTCCCTCCTGCTAAGCGGGTGGAGAGTTGGAGCCTTGCTGCTCCAGCTCTTGCTGCTGCTAGTGTAGCCTCCGAAGTCGACTCGACTACCCTGGTACAATCCACCGAAGTGGGTGCTAAGTGGGACAGGGTAGTAGGAAAAGGATGATGGCCTTATGAGCAGTGTGCCTAAGGCAGGCCATCTACAGAAGAATCATAAGCACAAGGGTGAGGACAGATGAGAGAATAAATAAGAAGATCATAAATAGAACTAAAATAAAAATGTTTTAGCAAGGTGACATATATATAGCTACATAATATAGAATTAGTCAAGATGAATAACTTTTGAAGTAGCACGAAGGGTTAAGGTGAATAAATAGTTAGTAGTCCTTAAAATGTCCAATGGTAATCTAGGTCAATAGTCCTACCGTCAACACGACTTTGATAGCACTTATGTCACACCCGATTTTAGAAGGCAAACCAAATGCGAACCATGTACGTGCCAAGATCCAAATTGTCACACCTGGATTTAAGGGGCAAACCTAGGTGCGTCTGATACGTGCGCCAATCAAGATCAACACATACAATGACTCAATGTATAGAGACGAATGTCACAATCTTTATTACATAACAAAAATATCCTACAAAATAACTGATAATAAACAAAATGAACTAATATTATTATTATCCCTTGGCGCCATCAAGCTGACTAGGAGACGACACCTAGACCTCATCGAACTCGTCGTAGTATTCCTCCTCGGGTGGCACCTGCTCTTCACCTGTGTGGGGGGGAAGTTTTATTGCAAGAGTGAGCTCATAGATGTTCATCGCTCAGCAAGTGTGGGGAATAATGTGCATGAGCTCACTAACGGTGGGGGCTCATGTATAGTGTAAGACTAATCAATAATTAATGGTTAAGGCAGAGCATTGCTTTGAATAAGTTGATCAAATTTTATTAGTAGTTACTAAGTATAAGTAAATACCATCCTAATAAAATAAGAGATCACAATTATAATAATTCCCACAATGCAATGCATATGACAGATTAAGTTCAATTCCATAAGTTACTCATGTGAGGGTCCGAGCTCCTGCATCATAATTTTGTACAATTATAATAATCTTTTCATAAGTTCCACAACTTGCCTTCAGCGAACTCCTACTCAGTATTTTCCACCTGCTGAGCTCTAGGTTCCTCGGTCACTTGCTCGCCTACACGTAGTAATACAAACAAACAATATGTATAGGAGAAATTAACATCACACCAAACATGAGAACAAACTGCATCATAATGTTCTACACGTCGCTACGAGATCGTAGGTTCGAGAACGACTAAAATCAAAGTTATATTTAAGAAGACATGATTTTCCGAAGCTTTAGGTGATTAAATAGTAAATTATATTTTATGGTGATTAATATAAATCATGTGAGGAAACATCACATTAAGGTAATTAATTAAACTTTAAACTATGTTATAACTGTATAAGGATCATATTTTAGTTAAACTATAGTCTTAGATTGATTTACAATGTCACATTAACCTTGATTAGCAAAGTCAATCTAATAAAAATGTATTTAATTATTTCTGAAAACTCTAAAATAATTTTTGTTATCATGTAGACAATACTAATATGAAGCCAACATAATTTGAACGGGTCAAATCAAAGTTATAATGAATTAATTATGAATTTCTGAAGTTTATTTATCTTCCAGGGGCTGCTCTGCAAAGTCTGGGTCCCTATTTGTAATTTTAAAAGTTAATCCGATGGTAACTGTATGTAAAATAGGACGATAGGTTTTAATATGAAAACTTATGAGGTTTCTTTAGCAAAAGCGCTCAGCGAATGGGTATGAGTTGGTCTCAGCCGCCCGCTCAAAAATAGAGCGCCAGGATTATATTTCAACCTCAAAACGAACCGATATGCATCGTAGGCCGTTGGATCCTAGATCCTCGGCCCCAATTCTATTAAGCAGGATTGCATCCCCCACCCATTGATTCGCTCATCTATGGTAACGGATCCCAGGCTGAACTGGTATTCCGTAGTATGATCTGGTCCGTTCATTAGTCGATCAACGACCAGCATGCCCCCCACTCCTCTATGTGGCTAACAACGGTTATTCGATGCGCTTTATGACGTATCTTCATGTTAGTCACGTATTGAAAGCATGTCTAACTATGTCATTTTTATACATTTTTAATTGCATATCAAAAAGCGTCTTAAGGTTTCTATAGACGATTTTAATACGTGTTTTGCAACGTGTCTATAGGTTACTGACGATTGAAAGCGTGTCTAATTTCGTGTCATTCTAATACGATTTTAATAGCGTGTTAAAAATTGTGTTTAGGTATCTCTTCACGTTGAAAGCGTGTCAAATACCGTAACATTTTGATGCGTTCTTAAAATTGTTTCAAATAACGTCTTTATGTACCGCCGCCGTAGAGACACTTTTGTGTGCGCTACAACTAAAACGTACATACAAGGGGGGTTTTCTAGTAGTGATCGGTCATGCACGGCGACGCCCGAGCGCAGACGGTGGCGCCATGGCACATGACCATGAATTCTCCCCTCTGAAGCCCAAACCTCGAGGCGAAGAGTGTTACACGTTCCAGGGAAAATAGCAAATCTAAAGGAAGAGTTCGCACCAGGATTTGAG
Organism: Zea mays; assembly: GCF_902167145.1. Taxonomy (NCBI): domain Eukaryota; kingdom Viridiplantae; phylum Streptophyta; class Magnoliopsida; order Poales; family Poaceae; genus Zea; species Zea mays. Next base: position 117,948,757 of record NC_050096.1, read on the forward strand.
GCAACGACGTGGCCGGTCGCTGATGTCGAGCGAATCCAAGGCGGAGCTTGACTCTGGCGAGCAATCGCAGGTACTCTGGCCAACTCCACCGCCCGGACAGGTTACCAACACATGCAAGTAGCACCTATCAATCTTCCCCAACCAGGAAATTGACGCAGTGTTTCACCTGGTTCCGCGCGTGGCGGCACCCGCACCCTCTCTCTCTCTCTTCCTACGCTAGCTGGTGACCCGATGTACTGGTGGGGCTCGACCCTAGCGTGGCTTGTGGCAAGCCGGCTCGGTGCGGGATTTTAGCCCTATTTGGTTTGATGCCTAACTTGCCACACTTTGCCTAACTTTTCTGCCTAAGGTTAGTTCTTCAATTCGAACGACTAACCTTAGGCAAAGTGTGACATATTTAGCCATGAACCAAACAACCCCTTTATCCCCGAGATCAGGTGACAACAACCCGCCCGAAGTCCTTGGTGCCCCCGCCGACCTCGCTCGGATTTCCTCGTGCGTGATCCGATATTTTTTGTGGTGAGGGTGATGACCCCCTGACCAGAGGGACCCACATACCAAAGGGGAAAATGCCCAGGGCACTACGACTACGAGCGGATGAATAAGGGGCCCACTAGTCGGCGCGGTGGGTATGCCTGGGCTGGCGCCAAGCTGGGCCGAGGGTTTCATTCTGGCCCACGCGGCTAGATCTCCTTTTCTTTTATCTCTTCTCATTTCTTTTATTTTCAGTTTTCAAACTAAATTCAAATTCAAGTTCTGAATTTCAGGTTTTAAATTGTACAGTAAAATTCTAATATAAGGTAACCCTCACTGTTACATTTTTTATTATTCATTTTTTTCTCGTCATGGTTTACTTATAGAAAGGTAATCCCCTTAAATCAAATTGTTGCTCCTAGACTCAAATTTCTAAATTGAACTCCACCTATGGTTCAAATTTCAAGACTAACCTTCCAAACAAGTGCACAATAATTAAACTCCAGCATCATGCACAGGTTGAAATATTTCATCTTATATTTATTGTAACAAAAAGGAATGGGTCCAATAATGAAACATATAAGCAAAATTTAACATAGTATTACTTCTTTAACAACTCAAGGTCTCTAACCCTACTCCAGGGTTTACACAAATCACATATATAGTGATTACATAAATATCACATCACCGCACAATGCTTCGAATAATAATAAAGAGTAGGTAATAATTATTACTTACCTTAGTCATAGACTTCACACAGATCAAAGTGCATAGATAGAATCATAGCCAACGTAAATAAATTCTCCACAGACAGCTGACTAGGGGAGATCATTATCCTAGCCATCGAACTCGTCAAAGTCCTAGAACACCTAGAGATCTGCCTCGACTTCTTCTCCTTCACCTTAGCAGAGGTTTCATTTTGGACAACCTAGTGTTCATATGAATGCAAGGGTGAGTACACAACGTACTCAACAAGTGCCATGTTTGCTAAAGTGGACTAGCTTTATGAGGAATTAGGCTAATAACAGGTTGCTTTTACTTCGTTAGGTATTTAATATTAATACAAGACAAATTTTAACATTTATCCCAAAGTTATCATCCCATGAGTCATTTCCTTCTTGAGGGACATCAGTATCAGAATCATAACTAGAACATAACCATAATCAAAACCTTAGTATCTCTAATCAAATAGTATCCCAAGGCCGCTCATAACCGTGAGCACGACTGATATACCAATTTAGAATAACCCCCTACAAAGGTTGCACACTTTACTCATGAGTCTTGATCCATTTTGCCATGGGTCGATCAAACCCTTAAACACTTCCAAGGTGAGTCGTCAAGGTTTCACTACATAGCCTTTACAAAGATTCCCCAAAGGTGTAGCCACCTATTAGGTTTCTCCAGTTCCAAAGTTATAGTCTTTACAAAGAAACAAATATCATTCAAGCAGGCACTGCCGATGTTGGGGACTTGTTCTCAAATGCTATGAATTAAGAACAAGGCAACATAAAATGTTAAATATCAAAGCCCTTCGTCCTTCGAAGCATTATTTCCCTTTGGATATAATGGATTTTGGACGAAGGTTATGAAGGTTACACCTTCATAATCATAATCATAATGAAAAAGTAAAAAAGATTCATGCATAAAGTAATATGATTACTTTGAACATTAATTCATTTTCATTTATTTTGCTTATATAAACAACAACAACAAATGTACCTTCGGCTTGAAGGAAAGTAAGGGTACAAGCGTGATGTCAATGCCAAGTCAGCGTGAACAGTACAGGAGTACTGTTCATCTATTTATAGGCACGGGACGCAGCCCGTGTAAAATTACATTAATGCCCTTTACTTTTATCAATAACTCTATAGTAATTCTTCGAGGGCTGATTTGGCTTTTCATCTTTAAGTCGGTTTCCCCTTTCTGCTGTCATGCCGAAGCTCCTCTGCTCATAGCTTCGTGATCGTTTCATCCTTCGTCATGATCGTCTTCCATTTCAGTCAAGCTTCGTCTTGACCATGCTTTTGTATACCCGCAACCTGATTCCGAAGATACCTGCTCGCATACTTGGAAAACATTATCAAATCATGTTTTTGAGGACCTTCGGAAGCCGAAGGCCCCCAACAGTAGCCCCTCGCGATATTAATTTGCTGTAATGATAAATTCATATTGCGATATGGACGAAGGACTTAAGCCGAAGGTCCGAAAAAACACCTTCTCTTTGCTAGAATAGCAACAGTCTTTGACAAGCGGGACCCTCCAGTTTTCAACGCTCTGGGTGTATAAATAAGAACTCACCCCGAGTTTATTTGGCACGCTCTCTTGCCAACTGCTTTTACTCACCCAACTTTTAGCCTGCGCGCAACAACACTTGCTTGGCCTTTTAGATTTTAAAGCTTCGGTTTCGAGAGCACTTTCTCAGCGTTTGCAAGGATGTCTGAAGATAAAAAAGTTGTTGGTGATTCGAAGCTAAGTCTTTCTGAGGAGATGCATCTGGGTTTTCTTCAATCAATGTCGAAGACTAATACAGAGAAGATTACTAAAGAAATTTTGGAGGGTTTATCTGAAGATACTGGTGACAGTGATAGTTATGATGTGGATAGTGGTGGTGAAGACTCCGAAGATCGACCTTGGCGACCAAGCCACGCGGTTTTTGGTAAATCAAGCATTAAAGAAAGTCATCTTGTCAACATGAGGGGCAGATATTTCCGGGACTTGTCCGTTGTGAGGGCTGATGAAGGAGAGAAGACTTGTCCGATTCCTGAGGAAAATGAAGTTGTGGTATTCCGAAGCTTCTTAAAAGCTGGACTACGATTTCCCTTAAGCAGCTTTGTTGTAGAGGTACTGAAGATATTTGAAATCTACCTTCACCAACTTACCCCCGAAGCAATCATAAGGATGAATATCTTCGTGTGGGCCGTGAGAAGCCAAGGCTTGGAACCTAATGCGAAAAGTTTCTGCAACATACATGAATTATTGTACGAGACAAAACCCTGGGGTAAGGAACAGTATCACAACAATTTTGGCTGCTACAGCTTCGGCTCCCGGTCTGGGTCAAGCTGCCCCGTGCCGACCTTTCGAAAGAGGTGGCCTGGCGACTGGATGACGGAATGGTTTTACGTGAAAAATGATTTGAAATCACGAGAAGATATAAAAAGGATCATTATGCGTTCCATCTGGCAACGCTTCGGCCTGCGGAGGCCGAAGGTGGAAATGAATGAAGCAACCGAAGAATGCCAGAGAGCCTTCGGCGTTGTTTGCTCTTTTATTGGGACGAGGGATTTGGTTCAAGAACACATTGCCTTCAGAGTATGGCCACTTGCAGACAACTGGGAAATGCCGCAGGAAACTGTTAAAGAACCTGACGAAGGTGGGCTAGTCAGGCTAAAATACACATTCAAGTACGGAGATAAATTCGTTGAGCCAGATGATGACTGGCTAAAAAGCATTGAGACTGTAAGTGATAAACTGCTTGGGTTATATTCAAAGGCCGAAGATACCGCATTATCAGCAGCCTTCAGAGGCCGAAAGAAGAAGAGGCTGAACCGAGTATTTGACGCAATTGGGTTTGTCTACCCCGACTACCATTATCCAGTGCGGGGTCAAAAAGAAAGAATATTTCCTCTGCGAAGGAAACTACTTTAGCTGCTCCTAGTGAGCCGGCGCCGAAGAGGAAAAGGGTAAAGGTTCTCACACACCGGCCACGTTATATTGAACTGGCCACAGTGCCTGAGTTCGCCGGTGAGACCTCTTCGGCCACCGAAGCTAAAGAATCAACTCTGCTACCAGAAATCGAAAAGTTGGCCGAAGTGCCAGCAACAGAAAAGATGGAAAAACCAAGGACTGAAGAAGCAAAAGCATTAGAAGTTTTGAGTCCTTCAGCCAAGATTGAGACAGAAAAAAGCCAGAAGGGTCCAACAGTGACCCCGAAAAGAAAAATGATGGTTAATGTGTTAGATGTTTTGGAGACAATTAAATCTTCAAGCATAACTCCAAAGAAAACTGTTGAAACTTCCGAAGTGTCTACTGAAGCCTTTGTTGCTGAAGCTTCGAAGCAACAATTTTAAACTGAAGCTAGGCCTTCAGAGCCCACCAAGGTAAAACCTTTGGAAGCTGAAGAAACGAAAATTGCAAAGGCAGACGAAAAAATAAAAATCTCAGAGCCAATTTTGGTTGAAGAAATTGACACTGCTGCCCCCGAAGCACCTTCCAAAATATACGATTATATTGTGCGACACGCTTCGGGGAAGAAATTATCCAAAGAAGAGATTTTTGAAGCTAATCACTATGCCAAAGAATTGAAATATCCAAAGGGGGCACTAGTGTTCAATGGGACAGACGAAGATGACTTCCTGTACTGCCTCCTAGACAACAAAGAATTATCCGTCTGCCGGGAGATGGCTAGAAGCATGGGGTTTCCAAAGCTTGAAGCTGGACTCTGTGCTATGACGAAGGACGATCTTGCGGATAGCCTTGCATATAATAGTCTGAAGGTGTGAGAATTGTATATTTGGAAATTTACAATTTTTGAATTATTCTTTTATTCTTATAGCAATTCTTTTTTCATATAGGGTTTAATACTGAGCAACGCTTTGAGAGCGCAAAAGAATGCTGAAGACGAAAGCTATAATATTGCTTTCAACAACCTACGAGCAGAGGTTATCAAGCTGAGGAACGAAGCTTTGGAAAAAGACAAAATTCTGCTTACGCTAGTGGATAAAATAAAGGAAGACGAAGCTACCTCTAAGGCTCAAGCTGAAGCCCAAAAACGCGAAATTCAAGATCTTCAGAAGCAACTGGCCAGAGCTAAAGAAGAATGCATACTAGAAGAAACAAAACGAGAACTTAGTGATCAATGGGCAAATCATTTGGAAATAAATGTTGAAGAGCTTCGTGCTTCCAAGAAAAGATACTATGATAAATCCATAGAGTGTGTTAAGAAGATAAAATCCAGCTTCGCCAGCGTTGGCGTATTCTCTAGCGAAGAGAATTTCACAAGGGGAAATCCAGAAGGCCCGATTGAATGGATCAGTCACGAAGCTGAGGCCTTCGAAGAAATCTTGAATAGCCGCGGAGACATATGTGCTTTCTCAGGCGCCAGGGGGATTGCTACTGTTTTGGAAAGAAAAGGCTGTAATCATGTGAAATCTTTATCACAAACCGAAACCGCCTTGTCTTCCGAAGACATAAAGGACCCCTCGGCCGAATCAAGCCTGATTGGTGGAAAATTTTTCACCGACATTTGGGACAATGGCGGCCGAGAAATGGCTCAAGAAATCATTCAAAGAAGTGAGAAAGGCATCCATGATGATAGGAAGATAGCAGAGGCTGCTGAGAAAGGCGCAGAGCCCAAAGGGCAAATAGGTATTAACTAGTGGTTTTTATTATGTTGTAATTTTTGATTCCAGACTTTGCTCGCGGTTTGTAATAGTGAAAGTCGCCTAGAGGGGGGGTGAATAGGGCGAAACTGAAATTCTCAAAAATAATCACAACTACAAGCCGGGTTAGCGTTAGAAATATAAACGAGTTCCGCGAGAGAGGGAGCAAAACAAATCGCAAGCAAATGAAGAGTGTGACACGCGGATTTGTTTTACCGAGGTTCGGTTCTTGCAAACCTACTCCCCGTTGAGGAGGCCACAAAGGCCGGGTCTCTTTCAACCCTTCCCTCTCTCAAACGATCCCTCGGACCGAGTGAGCTTCTCTTCTCAAATCACTTGGGAATCAAACTTCCCGCAAGGGCCACCACACAATTGGTGCCTCTTGCCTCAATTACAAGTGAGTGTTTGATCACAAGAAAGAATCAAGAAAGAAGGAAGCAATCCAAGCGCAAGAGCTCGAAAGAACACAAACAAATCACTCTCTCTCTAGTCACTATGGCGTTGTGTGGAATTTGGAGAGGATTTGATCTCTTTGGTGTGTCTAGAATTGAATACTAGAGCTCTTGTAGTAGTTGGGAAGTAGAGAACTTGGATGCAATGAATGGTGGGGTGGTTGGGGTATTTATAGCCCCAACCACCAAAAGTGGCCGTTGGGAGGCTGTCTGTTCGATGGCGCACCGGACAGTCCGGTGCACACCGGACAGTCCGGTGCCCCCTGCCACGTCATCACTGCCGTTGGATTCTGACTGTTGGAGCTTCTGACTTGTGGGCCCGCCTGGGTGTCCGGTGCACACCGGACAGGTACTGTTTGCTGTCCGGTGTGCCAGCATGGGCGCGCCTGCCATCTGCGCGCGCTGCGCGCACATTTATTGCCCAGCAGGTAGCCGTTGGCGCCGAGGTAGCCGTTGCTCCGGAGTCACACCGGACAGTCCGGTGTACACCGGACAGTCCGGTGAATTATAGTGGACTAGCCATTGGGGTTTCCCGAAGCTGGCGAGTTTGAGTCTGAGTCCCCCTGGTGCACCGGACATGTCCGGTGGCACACCGGACAGTCCGGTGCGCCAGACCAGGGGTGCCTCCGGTTGCCCCTTTGCTCCTTTGTTGAATCCAAAACTTGGTCTTTTTATTGGCTGAGTGTGAACCTTTTATACCTGTATAATCTATACACTTGGGCAAACTCGTTAGTCCAAAGATTTGTGTTGGGCAATTCAACCACCAAAATTATTTAGGAACTAGGTGTAAGCCTAATTCCCTTTCAATCTCCCCCTTTTTGGTGATTGATGCCAACACAAACCAAAGCAAATATAGAAGTGCATAATTGAACTAGTTTGCATAATGTAAGTGTAAAGGTTGCTTGGAATTGAGCCAATATAACTACTTACGAGTTATGCATGGATTGTTTCTTTCTTATTTAACATTTTGGACCACGCTTGCACCACATGTTTTGTTTTTGCAAACTCTTTTGTAAATCCTTTTCAAAGTTCTTTTGCAAATGGTCAAAGGTGAATGAATGGAATTTGCAAAGCATTTTCAAGATTTGAAATTTTCTCCTCCTGTTTCAAATGCTTTTTCCTTTGACGAAACAAAACTACCCCTAGAAGAGATCCACCTCTTAGCGTTCAAGAGGGTTTTGATATATCATTTTGAAATACTACTTTCTCCCTCTTTTTGAACACAATAGGAAAATAAATTGATAAATATTCAACACTAAGTTTTTGAAATTGGTGGTGGTGCGGTCCTTTTGCTTTGGGCTCATTTCTCCCCCTTTTTGGCATGAATCGCCAAAAACGGAATCATTAGAGCCCTAGAAGTGCTATCTTCCCCTTTGGTCATAAATAAATGAGTTAAGATTATACCTAAGGCGAAGTCCTTTTCTTTGATGCTCATTTCTCCCCAAAGAATAGAGAGTTGCTTGGAGTGATGGTGAAGTATGAGTTACGGAGTGGAAGCCTTTGTCTTCGCCGAAGACTCCAATTCCCTTTCAATGTACCTATGACTTGGTTTGAAATAGACTTGAAAACACATTAGTCATAGCATATAAAAGAGATATGATCAAAAGTATATAAATGAGCTATGTGTGCAATCTAACAAAAGAAGTTGCGGGAATCAAGAATATTGAGCTCATGCCTAAGTTTGGTAAAAGTTTGTTCATCAAGGGGCTTGGTAAAGATATCGGCTAATTGATCTTTAGTATTAATGTAGGCAATCTCGATATCTCCCTTTTGTTGGTGATCCCTAAGAAAATGATACCGAATGGCTATGTGCTTAGTGCGGCTATGCTCGACGGGATTATCGGCCATTTTAATTGCACTCTCATTGTCACATAGCAAAGGGACTTTGGTTAATTTGTAACCGTAGTCCCGCAGGGTTTGCCTCATCCAAAGTAGTTGCGCGCAACAATGGCCTGCGGCAATGTACTCGGCTTCGGCGGTAGAAAGAGCGACCGAATTTTGTTTCTTTGAAGCCCATGACACCAAGGATCTTCCCAAGAACTGGCAAGTCCCCGATGTGCTCTTCCTGTTAATCTTACACCCCGCCCAATCGGCATCCGAATAACCAATTAAATCAAATGTGGATCCCCGAGGGTACCAAAGCCCAAACTTAGGTGTATAAGCCAAATATCTCAAGATTCGTTTTACGGCCGTAAGGTGTGATTCCTTAGGGTCGGCTTGGAATCTTGCACACATGCAAACGGAAAGCATAATGTCCGGTCGAGATGCACATAAATAAAGCAATGAACCAATCATCGACCGGTATACCTTTTGATCCACGGACTTACCTCCCGTGTCGAGGTCGAGATGCCCATTGGTTCCCATGGGTGTCTTGATGGGCTTGGCATCCTTTATTCCAAACTTGCTTAGGATGTCTTGAGTGTACTTCGTTTGGCTAATGAAGGTGCCCTCTTGGAGTTGCTTTACTTGGAATCCTAAGAAATACTTCAACTCCCCCATCATAGACATCTCAAATTTCTGTGTCATAATCCTACTAAACTCTTCACATGTAGACTCGTTAGTAGACCCAAATATAATATCATCAACATAAATTTGGCATACAAACAAGTCGTTTTCAAGAGTTTTAGTAAAGAGTGTAGGATCGGCTTTTCCGACTTTGAAGCCATTTGCAATAAGGAAATCTCTAAGGCATTCATACCATGCTCTTGGGGCTTGCTTGAGCCCATAAAGCGCCTTAGAGAGCCTATAGACATGGTTAGGGTACTTACTATCTTCAAAGCTGGGAGGTTGCTCAACATAGACCTCTTCCTTGATTGGTCCATTGAGGAAGGCACTTTTCACGTCCATTTGATAAAGCTTAAAGCCATGGTAAGTAGCATAGGCTAATAATATGCGAATTGACTCAAGCCTAGCTACGGGTGCATAGGTTTCACCGAAATCCAAACCTTCGACTTGGGAGAATCCCTTGGCCACAAGTCGAGCTTTGTTCCTTGTCACCACACCATGCTCATCTTGCTTGTTGCGGAAGACCCATTTGGTTCCTACAACATTTTGGTTAGGACGTGGAACTAAATGCCATACCTCATTTCTAGTGAAGTTGTTGAGCTCCTCTTGCATTGCCACCACCCAATCCGAATCTTGTAGTGCTTCCTCTACCCTGTGTGGCTCAATAGAGGAAACAAACGAGTAATGTTCACAAAAATGTGTAATACGAGATCTAGTAGTTACCCCCTTATGAATGTCGCCGAGGATGGTGTCAACAGGGTGATCTCGTTGGATTGCTTGGTGGACTCTTGGGTGTGGCGGCCTTGGCTCTTCATCCTCCTTGTCTTGACCATTTGCATCTCCCCCTTGATCATTGTCGTCATCTTGAGGTGGCTCATCTTTTTGATCTTGCCCTTCATCAAATTGAGACTCATTCTCATTTTGAGTTGGTGGAGATGCTTGCATGGAGGAGGACGGTTGATCTTGTGCCTTTGGAGGCTCTTCGGATTCCTTAGGACACACATCCCCGATGGACATGTTCCTTAGCGCGATGCACGGAGCCTCTTCATCACCTATCTCATCAAGATCAACTTGCTCTACTTGAGAGCCGTTAGTCTCATCAAACACAACGTCACATGAGACTTCAACTAGTCCAGTGGACTTGTTAAAGACTCTATATGCCCTTGTGTTTGAGTCATAACCAAGTAAAAAGCCTTCCACAGTTTTAGGAGCAAATTTAGATTTTCTACCTCTTTTAACAAGAATAAAGCATTTGCTACCAAAAACTCTAAAGTATGAAATGTTGGGCTTTTTACCGGTTAGGAGTTCATATGATGTCTTCTTGAGGATTCGGTGAAGATATAACCGGTTGATGGCGTAGCAGGCGGTGTTGATCGCTTCGGCCCAAAACCGGTCCGGTGTCTTGTACTCATCAAGCATGGTTCTTGCCATGTCCAATAGAGTTCGATTCTTCCTCTCCACTACACCATTTTGTTGTGGCGTGTAGGGAGAGGAGAACTCATGCTTGATGCCCTCCTCCTCAAGGAAGCCTTCGATTTGAGAGTTCTTGAACTCCGTCCCGTTGTCGCTTCTTATTTTCTTGATCCTTAAGCCAAACTCATTTTGAGCCCGTCTCAAGAATCCTTTTAAGGTCTCTTGGGTTTGAGATTTTTCCTGTAAAAAGAATACCCAAGTGAAGCGAGAATAATCATCCACTATTACAAGACAATACTTACTCCCGCCGATGCTTATGTAAGCAATCGGGCCGAATAGATCCATGTGTAGGAGCTCCAGTGGCCTGTCGGTTGTCATGATGTTCTTGTGTGGATGATGAGCTCCAACTTGCTTCCCTGCCTGGCACGCGCTACAAATCCTGTCTTTCTCAAAATGAACATTTGTTAATCCTAAAATGTGTTCTCCCTTTAGAAGCTTATGAAGATTCTTCATTCCAACATGGGCTAGTCGGCGGTGCCAGAGCCAACCCATGTTAGTCTTAGCAATTAAGCAAGTGTCGAGTTCAGCTCTATCAAAATCTACTAAGTATAGCTGACCCTCTAACACTCCCTTAAATGCTATTGAATCATCACTTCTTCTAAAGACAGTGACACCTACATCAGTGAATAGACAGTTGTAGCCCATTTGACATAATTGGGATACGGAAAGCAAATTGTAATCTAATGAATCAACAAGAAAAACATTGGAAATAGTATGGTCAGGTGATATAGCAATTTTACCCAATCCTTTGACCAAACCTTGATTTCCATCCCCGAATGTGATCGCTCGTTGGGGATCTTGGTTTTTCTCATATGAGGAGAACATCTTCTTCTCCCCTGTCATGTGGTTTGTGCACCCGCTATCGAGTATCCAGCTTGAGCCCCCGGATGCATAAACCTGCAAAACAATTTTAGTTCTTGATTTTAGGTACCCAAACGGTTTTGGGTCCTTTGGCATTAGAAACAAGAACTTTGGGTACCCAAACACAAGTCCTGGAACCCTTGTGTTTGCCCCCAACAAACTTGGCAACTACCTTGCCGGATTTGTTAGTAAGCACATAAGAAGCATCAAAAGTCTTAAATGAAATGGTATGATCATTTGATGCATTAGGAGTTTTCTTTCTAGGCAACTTGGCACGGGTTGGTTGCCTAGAGCTAGATGTCTCACTCTTATACATAAAAGCATGATTAGGACCAGAGTGAGACTTCCTAGAATGAGTTTTCCTAATTTTGTCCTCGGGATAACCGGCAGGATATAAAATGTAGCCCTCGTTATCCTGAGGCATGGGAGCCTTTCCCTTAACAAAATTTGACAATCTTTTAGGAGGGGCACTAAGTTTGACATTGTCTCCCCTTTGGTAGCCAATGCCATCCTTAATGCCAGGGTGTCTCCCATTATAAAGCATGCTACGAGCAAATTTAAATTTCTCATTTTCTAAGTTGTGCTCGGCAATTTTAGCATCTAGTTTTGCTATATGATCATTTTGTTGTTTAATTAAAGCCATATGATCATGAATAGCATCAATATCAACATTTCTACATCTAGTACAAATAGTGACATGCTCAATGGTAGATGTAGATGGTTTGCAAGAATTAAGTTCAACAATCTTAGCACGAAGTATATCATTCTTATCTCTAAGATCGGCAATTGTAACTTTGCAAACATCAAAATCTTTAGCCTTAGCAATCAAATTTTCATTCTCTAATTTAAGGCTAGCAAGAGAAATGTTTAATTTTTCAATCCTAGCAAGCAAATCATCATTATTATTTCTAGGATTGAGAATTGAAACATTACAAACATGAGAATCAACCTTAGCATTTAAACTAGCATTATCATTTCTAAGGTTGTCAATCATCTCACGGCAAGTGCTTAGCTCACTAGACAATTTTTCACATTTTTCAACTTGTAGGGCGTAAGCATTTTTAACCTTAACATGTTTTTTATTTTCCTTGATTAGGAAGTCCTCTTGGGAGTCCAAGAGATCATCCTTCTCATGGATGGCACTAATTAGTTTATTTAATTTCTCCTTTTGTTCCATGTTAAGGTTGGCAAAGAGAGTACGCAAATTATCTTCCTCACCACTAGCATTATCATCACTGGAAGACTCATATTTAGTGGAGGAGTTGGTTTTAACCTTCTTTTTGCCGTCCTTTGCCATGAGGCACTTGTGGCCGACGTTGGGGAAGAGGAGTCCCTTTGTGACGGCGATGTTGGCGGCGTCCTCGTCGTCGGAGGAGTCGCTTGAGCTTTCGTTGGAGTCCCACTCCCGACAAACATGGGCATCACCGCCCTTCTTCTTGTAGTACCTCTTCTTCTCCTTTCACCTCCCCTTCTTGTCGTCACCTCGGTCACTGTCACTAGATATAGGACATTTAGCAATAAAATGACCGGGCTTACCACACTTGTAGCAAACCTTCTTGGAGCGGGACTTGTAATCCTTCCCCCTCCTTTGCTTGAGGATTTGGCGGAAGCTCTTGATGACGAGCGCCATTTCCTCATTGTCGAGCTTGGAGGCGTCTATTGGTTGCCGACTTGGTGTAGACTCCTCCTTCTTCTCCTCCGTTGCCTTGAATGCAACGGGTTGAGCTTCGGATGTGGTGGCATCATCAAGCTCGTTGATCTTCCTCGAGCCTTCGATCATGCACTCAAAACTCACAAAATTCCCGATAACTTCCTCGGGGGTCATTTTAGTATATCTAGGATTACCACGGATTAATTGAACTTGAGTAGGGTTAAGGAAAATAAGAGATCTTAGAATAACCTTAACCATCTCGTGGTCATCCCACTTTACGCTCCCGAGGTTGCGCACTTGATTCACCAAGGTCTTGAGCCGGTTGTACATGTGTTGTGGCTCCTCCCCTTTGCGAAGCCGGAACCGACCGAGCTCCCCCTCGATCGTTTCCCGCTTGGTGATCTTGGTGAGCTCGTCTCCTTCGTGCGCGGTTTTGAGCACATCCCAAATCTCCTTGGCGCTCTTCAACCCTTGTACTTTGTTATACTCCTCTCTACTTAGAGAGGCGAGGAGTATTGTTGTTGCTTGAGAGTTGAAGTGCTCAATTTGGGCCACCTCATCCTCATCATAGTTCTCATCCTCTACCGACGGTACCTGTGCACCAAACTCAACAACATCCCACATACTTTTGTGGAGCGAGGTTAGATGAAATCGCATTAAATCGCTCCACCTAGCGTAATCTTCACCATCAAAAGTTGGTGGTTTGCCTAATGGGACGGAAAGTAAAGGTGTATGTTTGGAAATGCGAGGGTAGTGTAGGGGGATCTTACTATACTTCTTGCGCTCTTGGCGCTTAGAAGTGACGGAGGGCGCATCGGAGTCGGAGGTCGATGTTGATGAAGTGTCGGTCTCGTAGTAGACCACTTTCCTCATCCTCTTGTGCTTGTCGCCTTTCCGATGCGGCTTGTGGGAAGAAGATTTTTCCTTCTTCTCTTTGTGGTGAGAAGAGGAAGACTTTTTCTCCTTCCGTTTGGAGGAGTCCTTCTTCTTCTCCTTCCTCTTGGTGCGGGACTCTTCCGATGAAGTGCTCCCGTGGCTTGTAGTGGGCTTTTCGCCGGTCTCCATCTCCTTCTTGGCGTGATCTCCCGACATCACTTCGAGCGGTTAGGCTCTAATGAAGAACCGGGCTTTGATACCAATTGAAAGTCGCCTAGAGGGGGGGTGAATAGGGCGAAACTGAAATTCTCAAAAATAATCACAACTACAAGCCGGGTTAGCGTTAGAAATATAAACGAGTTCCGCGAGAGAGGGAGCAAAACAAATCGCAAGCAAATGAAGAGTGTGACACGCGGATTTGTTTTACCGAGGTTCGGTTCTTGCAAACCTACTCCCCGTTGAGGAGGCCACAAAGGCCGGGTCTCTTTCAACCCTTCCCTCTCTCAAACGATCCCTCGGACCGAGTGAGCTTCTCTTCTCAAATCACTTGGGAATCAAACTTCCCGCAAGGGCCACCACACAATTGGTGCCTCTTGCCTCAATTACAAGTGAGTGTTTGATCACAAGAAAGAATCAAGAAAGAAGGAAGCAATCCAAGCGCAAGAGCTCGAAAGAACACAAACAAATCACTCTCTCTCTAGTCACTATGGCGTTGTGTGGAATTTGGAGAGGATTTGATCTCTTTGGTGTGTCTAGAATTGAATACTAGAGCTCTTGTAGTAGTTGGGAAGTAGAGAACTTGGATGCAATGAATGGTGGGGTGGTTGGGGTATTTATAGCCCCAACCACCAAAAGTGGCCGTTGGGAGGCTGTCTGTTCGATGGCGCACCGGACAGTCCGGTGCACACCGGACAGTCCGGTGCCCCCTGCCACGTCATCACTGCCGTTGGATTCTGACCGTTGGAGCTTCTGACTTGTGGGCCCGCCTGGGTGTCCGGTGCACACCGGACAGGTACTGTTTGCTGTCCGGTGTGCCAGCATGGGCGCGCCTGCCATCTGCGCGCGCTGCGCGCGCATTTATTGCCCAGCAGGTAGCCGTTGGCGCCGAGGTAGCCGTTGCTCCGGAGTCACACCGGACAGTCCGGTGTACACCGGACAGTCCGGTGAATTATAGTGGACTAGCCGTTGGGGTTTCCCGAAGCTGGCGAGTTTGAGTCTGAGTCCCCTTGGTGCACTGGACATGTCCGGTGGCACACCGGACAGTCCGGTGCGCCAGACCAGGGGTGCCTCCGGTTGCCCCTTTGCTCCTTTGTTGAATCCAAAACTTGGTCTTTTTATTGGCTGAGTGTGAACCTTTTATACCTGTATAATCTATACACTTGGGCAAACTCGTTAGTCCAAAGATTTGTGTTGGGCAATTCAACCACCAAAATTATTTAGGAACTAGGTGTAAGCCTAATTCCCTTTCAAATAGTAATATAGCCATATCTTCTCCTCCCTCAGAACCTGCTGAGGCATCTCCGGGGCCCCACCCGAAGGGGGACGATGAAATTAGAAAAATGGCCGAAGCCATCATGGACAAGGTTGTCGATCAGCTATTGAACGAAGCTGCAGAAATAGTTCTTAAGGAGGATTAGATGCTATTGTAAAAATATTTAGAATGTAACATGTATAATACATTGTAAATTTGAATGTAATATATAATCTATTTATAGTTCAATTCTTTACGATGCATGAAATTTTGCATACATACCGTTTTTTGAGCCTTCGGCGAAAAAAACACCTTCCCTTCTTTTCATGCTTCGTGAAGAAAATCTTTTATATATCACAAGATTTTCCATACTTCTCTGATGAGGGATATCCAAGCTTCGTGAAATATTCTCCGAAGCTATAAAAAAGTTTTATGTTGCCTCTCTAATGAAGCTACACTTCTTCTCAATTTTTCTTGTGCCTTAGCACGATTTTCTCTTTTTCAAAACACTCTCCGAAGATCAATACTGTATGCCCTTCTTGTTCCACATGCAATATGCTGCATGATGCTTATGTTATGCAAAATGATGTAATGATGTTATGTTATGCAAAATGATATTTGTGCCAAAAATACAGCGCTGACTTTTCGCTGTAAGCCTCCCTTAGGAGCTTCTTCGCCTTTTACTTTCAGCGGAATCAGTGTTTATTTTTCGCTGTAAGCCTCCCTTAGGAGCTTCTTCGCCTTTTACTTTCAGCGGAATCAGCGTTTATTTTTCGCTGTAAGCCTCCCTTAGGAGCTTCTTCGCCTTTTACTTTCGGCGGAATCAGCACTGACTTTTCGCTGTAGGCTCAGGAAACTTACACTGCGCTCCCTTAGGAACGACTTTTTAGTGCTTCGAATAAATTGCACTGTGTCCCTTAGAACAAATTTTTGATAATACAAAGGTCCTTCATGCCACCATAAATTCGTATGCTTCGGCAACTCAAGCCTATGGAGAAGATATATTTTCATTATGGCAAAAGGTGAAACTGTTACAAGAAATTGAAAAAACGATAAAAGACACTTAAAGTTCCCATAATTGTTCCTTATTAACAAAAAAGTAATACTGAATGTAAAAAATGCGAAAAAACTGTTGTCGAGGTAGGATATTTGTCAGTAAATGTGCTTCGACTCTGGCACAGTGCTATTGACTGTGCGAGCTTCGGACTCCTCTCTGAAGTCCCTCTGAAGGTGAGTGTGCTGACTCCCTTCTGGCTGCTGTCCTCGTTGCGTTGGTGGTGGCGGTGGAGGCTGTTGCCAAGATGCTTGGGGTTGACTTGCCGAAGCAACAGAAGCTGCAGAGTGATTGCCTACATATTCTGGGATGTAAGGCAAATGGTACGAAGCAGTGTGCATGACCTGCTTCGGCTGACTCTGTTGTGCTGCAGCTTCTGCTATCTCCTTTTGCTTCTGGATGGTGACGTGGCACATCCTGGTGGTATGGCCCTTGTCTTCACCACAGAATAGGCAGTAAATTCTTCTTGGCTGATCCCCAAATCTTCCCCCGAAGCCCCTGGCGCCTCTGCCCCTTGGCGCTCGCGGCCGAACAGAGCTTTGCTGTTGTCCCGAGGCTTGCGAAGAGTATTGTGGCCTTTGCTGTTGGCTCCCTCTATCATCACTTTGAGTGGAGTTATGAATTGACCTGACATGCCTCGTATGAAATCTTCCTCCGAAGCCCCTGGTCATTTCAGAGAACCTGAATGCCTCCTCCCTTCTTTGGCGGAAGTCATTGTCGGCCCGGATGTACTCGTCCATCTTCTGGAGCAGCTTCTCCAAAGTTTGTGGTGGCTTCCTGGCAAAGTATTGCGCTGAAGGTCCCGGCCGAAGTCCCTTAATCATGGCCTCAATGACAATTTCATTGGGCACTGTTGGCGCTTGTGTCCTCAGACGCAGAAACCTTCGGACATACGCCTGGAGGTATTCTTCGTGGTCCTGGGTACACTGGAATAAAGCTTGAGCAGTAACTGGCTTCGTCTGAAACCCTTGGAAGCTGGTTATCAACATATCCATCAGCTTCTGCCAAGAGGTGATTGTCCCTGGCCGGAGAGAGGAGTACCAGGTCTGAGCGACACTCTTGACGGCCATGACAAAAGACTTTGCCATAACTGCAGTGTTGCCACCATACGAAGATATGGTTGCTTCATAGCTCATCAAGAATTGCTTCGGGTCTGTATGACCGTCAAACATGGGGAGCTGGGGTGGCTTGTAAGACTGGGGCCATGGTGTAGCCTGCAATTCTGTTGATAGAGGAGAAGCATCATCGAAAGCAAAATTTCCATGATGGAAATCTTCATACTAGTCGTCCTCATTGTAGAAGCCTTCCTGATGAAGCTCTCTGCGCGGAGGCCTTCGGTTCTGGTCATCTTGAACAAGATGACGAACCTCTTCGGAAGCTTCATCTATCTGTCTCTGAAGGTCAGCTAAACGAGCCATCTTCTCCTTCTTTCGTTGCACCTGTTGCTGAAGGATCTCCAAGTTTTGGATCTCCTGATCCAAGTCGTCTTCCGGTGGCGTTGGACTAGCAGCCTTCCTCTTCTGGCTTCGGGCCTCCCTAAGAGAAAGGACATCCTGATTGTGGTCCAACGGCTGCAGAGTAGCAGCCCCTGTCGATGAAGCTTTTTTCGGCAGCATGACGAAGGTGATGCTTGCCGAAGGTGTTCAGAGCTCAAGAAATGGAAGTGAGTTCACCGGAGGTGGGCGCCAATGTTGGGGACTTGTTCTCAAATGCTATGAATTAAGAACAAGGCAACATAAAATGTTAAATATCAAAGCCCTTCGTCCTTCGAAGCATTATTTCCCTTTGGATATAATGGATTTCGGACGAAGGTTATGAAGGTTACACCTTCATAATCATAATCATAATGAAAAAGTAAAAAAGATTCATGCATAAAGTAATATGATTACTTTGAACATTAATTCATTTTCATTTATTTTGCTTATATAAACAACAACAACAAATGTACCTTCGGCTTGAAGGAAAGTAAGGGTACAAGCGTGATGTCAATGCCAAGTCAGCGTGAACAGTACAGGAGTACTGTTCATCTATATAGGCACGGGACACAGCCCGTGTAAAATTACATTAATGCCCTTTACTTTTATCAATAACTCTATAGTAATTCTTCGAGGGCTGATTTGGCTTTTCATCTTTAAGTCGGTTTCCCCTTTCTGCTGTCATGCCGAAGCTCCTCTGCTCATAGCTTCGTGATCGTTTCATCCTTCGTCATGATTGTCTTCCATTTCAGTCAAGCTTCGTCTTGACCATGCTTTTGTATACCCGCAACCTGATTCAACCTGCTCGCATACTTGGAAAACATTATCAATCATGTTTTTGAGGACCTTCGGAAGCCAAAGGCCCCCAACAGCCGACTTGCTAACTCAAGCTATTGAAGAAAATATTGAAGCTGCGTTGGCTGATTTTTGAGGAGGATGAGTCATGGGATGAGAGTAACGAAGAGCTTGAATTTGAGGAGGATGATAGTGATATTCGACCGATGAAGCCTAGTCATGTAAACTTCGGGAAATCTACAATAAATAAAGGGTATGTTGAAGTGATGAAGAGGTTGGATTACATTGAAGACACTAACATTATTCGTCTTAGGGAGGAGGATATTGTGCCTCCGCCATAGAAGATTTAAGTTGTAGCCTTTCGAAGCTTTTTCAAAGTCGGGCTTCAATTCCCATTACACAAGATGGTTGTTGAAGTGCTGAAGAAGTACGAGATATACCTTCATCAGCTGACCCCTAATTCCATAATGTTACCAGGGGTGTATATTTGGGCGATTCAAAGCCATGGTGTTGAACCCAATGTGAAATGCTTCTATCGAGTGCACGGATTGTACTATCAAACTAAAGATGCGGGAAAGGAGAGACTTCACAACAATTGTGGCTGCTACAACTTTCAATATTGGAAAGACACATGGTTTCCCATCTTGGAGTATTGAAGAATATGGCCAAACTCCTAGAGCTAGTGAAGCCAGCCTTCGGCATTAAGAAGCCAATGTGCTGCATGAAAGATGATGCTCAAACTACCATAATTGCTTTCAATACCATGTGTAGTTATATTGGAACTAGAGATCTAGGTCAAGAGCACTTAGCATACAATGTTTGGCCATTAAAGGCTAAGTGGTCGATGCTACAGCCAAAGGGCAACAATGATACAAAGTATTATGTAAAAGGCAGAAGCCTTGTTAGACTAGGTTATAAATACAAATTTATAAAGAGTATGGTGAACCCTCTGACAAATGGTTGGATGCCATTGAATCAAAATGTAAAAAAGTTCTAGGCAATTTTATTGTTAAAGAGGACCTTGTTGGTCACTTGTTTTTATTACTGTGAAGCATAAAACAAGGCAACACAATTGTTAAACGTTAAGGACCTTCGTCCTTCGAAACATTATCTCCCTTCTGTTGGGGGTCTTCTTCTCTGCCAAAGGTCCTCAAGACAAAGATACTGTCTATAAGCGACAAGAACGAATGCCGAAAGTACAACAAACATGTGTAAAAGAGCCTAAGTATGATAGCTTCGGCTTAAGGTGGCGACGAAGGTCAAGCATAATGCTGAGTCAAAGAGGAAAAGACTAGTTAATCCTTGATGTTTTGTATTAGGATTATATGTATATGTTGAGGTCAATAATGTACTTTTACTTGGGCTGCGTCCCGTGCCTATAAATAGGTGAACAGTACCCCCATACTGTTCATGCTGGATTGTAATTGCTCTCGCGTCATCACCTTCAAACAAGACAAAGGTATAAATGTAATATAAAATTTGATAATGCTTATACATTTATTATGAAATAAAAATGTGAATGGACATCACATTTAGTGTATATAAATTCTTACTTTTATGAATGATGAAGACTTGTTCTTCATAACCTTTGTCTGAAGGTCATTATACCCGAAAGAAGATAATGCTTTGAATGATGAAGGTCCTTAATACTTAACATTTGTGTTGCCTTGTTTTTGGTTTACAACAATAAAAAACAAGTGAACAACATTGGTGCCCACCTCCGGTAAACTCACTTCCACGACCACGATAATGGCTACGCAAGGTGATCAAGTTGCGTCGCCTTCGGCCATGAAGCTAGTGTTCCCAATCACAGGCGATTCAAGCTCCAAACCAGCCAATAAGAAGTAGAAGAAGGAAGCACAGAGAAGGGTGCACCACGTTGGAGTACAAGGACCCTTCATCAAGTCCAAATGGTCTCATGTACCGATCACATTTTCTCAAGACGACCTTCAGCTTAAGGATTACCCTCATAATGATGCCATGGTCATATCATGTGTTATCAAAGGGTTCTTGGTTCACAATGTCCTCATAGATACGGGTAGTGCAGCAGACATTATCTTCACAAAAGCCTTCAAAAAAAATGCAAGAGCAGGATGACAAAATACATGATGCAACACACCCCCTGTGTGGCTTTAGAGGAAAATAGATAGTGGTACTTGGAAAAATAACAATGCCAATCACCTTCGGCTATGTTCACAACACCATAGCAAGTTGTATTTGACATTGTAGACATGGATTATCCTTATAATGCAATCATTGGATGAGGGACATTGAATGCTTTCGAAGCAATACTTCATCCAGCATATCTGTGTATGAAGATATCATCTGATCAGGGTCCTATTGCTGTGCATGGAAGCCAAGAGGCTGCTAGAAGAGCCAAAGGGAATTGGACATATTCCAGGGCCATTCACAATATAGATGAAGCCAAAGCTCACCAATAGCATAAGTACATAAGAGATAAAGCTGCTTCAGTGGATCAACCAAAGTCTATGTTTTTGGGCGAAGACATAGCTGAACAGAAGGTGTTATTTGGGTCCCAATTATCCGAGGAACAAGAAAAAGCACTATTAAAATACTTGTTCAATAATAAGGATGTTTTCTCTTGGTCTTCCAATGATCTTTGTGGTTTCAACAGAGATGTTATAGAGCACTCCAACAATGTAGACCCAACTATCAGACCGAGGAAGCAGAAGCTTCGGAAAATGTCAAATGATAAAGTCGAAGGTGCAAGAAACGAAGTTAAAAGGCTCCTTAGTGCCGGGGTGATCAGAGAAGTAACATACCTAGAATGGCTAGCCAACACTGTGATGGTAAAGAAGGCCAATGGAAAGTGGAGAATGTGTATTGATTTCACAGATCTCAACAAGGTGTGCCCGAAGGATGAATTTCCCTTGCCAAGAATAGACACCCTCATAGATGCAGCAGCCACATCGGAGCTCATGAGCCTACTAGACTGCTACTCAGGCTATCATCAGATCTGGATGAAGAAGGAAAATGAACCTGTGATACCACAATTTTCTAAAAAGAAGTTAAATTTCCTTTTCTCTTTTCTTTCATGTTCTGTGGCATTGGGGTTTGGAGTTTCAGGAGGCATTCCTCAGGGAAACAATAGATCTTTTGGCATTTTTTTCCGCTAGGGTCAGGAGCTCAAATGGGAGAGCGAGTTCGGCCCATTGATTTCGATCCGATGGATGGGAGCCCCCCTCTCCTCCCCAAACCTAGCTGACCCCCTCTCCCTCTCCCCAATTGTTGCAGCCATCCCCTACCTCTTCCTCTCCTCCCCATTTGCAGCAGCCCTCTACCCTCTCCACGACTTCCTCCTCTGTCTAGATCTTCCCCCACGCAGCAAGGATCGAGAAGAGGAGGAGCACGTTGAATTGAAGAGGAAGAGAGGATCAAGGGGATGTTCTACCCCATCTCTTCTTGCAGTTTTTCTTGGGGAAACCCTAGGTAAGGATAAGATCCATGTTCCTCCCTGTAATTACATGTTTTGGGGGGTTGTGAATCATGGGGATTGAAGGATTAGAGGTTGGATTAGATGGGGGGTTAGTTTTTGATCTCGAAATTAGTTTCTGCAGAATGGCAGATTCGACAGTTTCTGTTCATACCAGTTTTCCGTGCTCTTAGTGGCCTCAAAAAAATAAAAAGTCTATCTATGAGTCGTAGATAATTTGTAGATCTTTTCGTGGCCACGAAGAACACCCAATCGGACATCAGATCAGAAAGTTATTGCAGTTTGATTATAGCACTTTTTCAGTCTCACAATTCTGTGCAGAATCTGTTCTCTTACGATTTAGGCAATTTTATCAATAGAATTAAACTTTAGGTTGGTAAAAGAAGTTGTAGATAATTGCATAAGCTTTCCAGATTGTTAAAGAGTGCATTCATATAAATTTTGAAACTCCAGTTATGTTTGTTTTACTGTGGCTGTTCCTGTTTGCCTGACAAAAATGAGCGGGTCTTTTCACTGGTAGGTTTCATCTAGTAAATGGCCGAATTGGCTCTTCCAACTATGGAGACTTTTGTAGAGGGATAAAAGATCTTACTGCCAGCAGAATTTCATAAGTTTTGGTTGAGTAGGGAGATAACGAATTTTGAAGTTAACTATGCTGCTGTCTGAAACAGATTCAGTCAGTTATCTTGTCAGATATTTTAGAACTTATAGATGGCTGAATTAATTACCCATTGAATACCGAAGTTGTAGAGTATTTTGTGTAGATACTCCTAGAGTATTTGTTTGATATCACCACTATTATAATTTTAAAGATACAAAATTAACAAACAGCGCTGCTGCTGTATGGCATGTGGTTCAGGGTGGGAGTCTTTCCACCAGGTCTTGGTTTCTAGTGTAAGAGCGAATTGTTGATTGTTGGCAAATGTTTGTGAAATATTTGTACTAAGTTTTATGCGCGCTAGCAGGTGGCTACACTCCAGATCATGCCCAGTACATTTTTCTTCTTCGATGAAGGCAAGTGAATGTAGCAGTGGTTGCTACCGTTTTGACCTGTTACTTCTATTGCCTACACTCTAATATTCAGAATTATTGGATTCTTTCATAATTGAACTATATGATGATGTTTTTTTTGACTGTATTATATTGATGTTCTATCATATATTGATGATGATTATGGTTCGAGTATGACCCATGAGATTAATTCACACACCTAAAGGTAGATGAAGCATTATTTGAGGTTGGTATTGTATCTGAAGGCAGATGAAGTATTATTTGAGGTTTGTATTGTATCTGAAGGCAGATGAAGTATTAATTGAGGTTTGTATTGTATCTGAAGGAAGAGTAGTTTATTGATAAATGCAGCATGCCATATACATTGCATGACTCATTTGCATCTGAAGTTTTGTCGTGACCTATGGTCCGACCGTACCGGTACAACTTAGCATCGTACGTTGCCCGAGGAGGGGTACGATGCGACTTCATACCCTTAGAGGTATGACGGTAGAGGACATATGCATTGCATTCATATGAATTCATTGAAGTGATATTTGCAGATGATCTGTTTTATACCCTCAGAGGTATGAAGATAGGGGACCTACACATTGCATTCCTGTGCATACATTGAGTGATATTTGCAGGTATTGTTGACGCAGGGAAGTGTTATACAACCTATCATGGTTGTTCGAGGAAATGAGATGGTATTGGTTATATTGGGACTACTGAGTTCTATATCTACAAGTATTTCTGATCTTATTTGTGATTCTTTTAGAATGTTGATTAATTCAGTTTGTGGTTTAAATATCTCATCAAAACAATTTGATTGCTGAGATGTTTCATCTCACTCTTGCATTACTCAATGCAGGTGTTTGTTACTCATCAAGGAGAGTGGGAAGTAGCAGCACATCCACCTTCACTCTCATAATAACGCTGCCTAGGCGCAGTCATTATTTAATTAGAAACTTCTTGTCAAAGGATTTGTTTTTAACTAGTCGTGTGCACTGGTTAATTTATTTCATGTCGTTATGGTTGTGTTCCCATTACTAGCAGATTATTAATTTCTATTATGTTTTTTTATCATGATATCTATTTATACTTTGTTGCTTCCCCGTTTATGCAATTTTCAAAGGAGATGCTGTCGAAATTTTATATATGAATGTTAGATGTGTAGTTTAGTAGCATTCTGGGGTATTTGTGGATTCCGGGGTGTTACAGTTGGTATCAAAGCATAGGCTTTAGATTCTTGGCAATTTGAAGATAAATTTGACACACTTGCACATATAGGAAGGGTATGGGTTCAAATATCTTTGATATATATTAATGTCTTTGAAGTGCAGATGACAATAATTTCACCCCTCCCTATTCCTTTATGGTGATGTGGTAAGTTGTTTATGACTTAATGCCTGATATAATTTATCTCTAAATCTTTATATTGTCTTATTAATGTGTTTGATATCGTTGATCTTTTGTGAGATTGAAGTTGTTATTATGCTTGTGATATACAAGTATGCCTATGTTGTTTTCACCATGTTTTTCATGGTTGAGTTTTATTACAATAATATTGTTATATATGCTTGATTGAGGATGTTTCTAAGAGGAGTGTGAATTGCGTGTTTTGGGTTACAAGGTAACCACCAATTTGAATTTAAGTTGTTGAGTGGTTGGTGGTTAGTTCCAACTATCTTTGCAAAGAATGATTGTTTATGTCGAGAAATCAGTTCTAAAAGAAATGAATATTGGTACTTTATATGAATTTTTGGGGGAAGTCTTTACATAGCCAGAATGGCTTACATGTCTCACTTCTATTGTGTGTTTTAGTAGCCATAAAGCCTAGATGTGGTTTAAAGTGGTTGCCTGCTAGTCATGCTAATTGTAGAATAAATCTTTGATTTTCTTGATCCATTGATTATGTATTAATACGTTGAGGATCTGATGGTTCTCTCCCCGATGCATGCTTGTGGAGCCATTGTTGGACCACTTATCTATTGGTTTGAATGAAGCCATTGCCTAGCCTAGAGTTGGTTGTATGTGGTTAGTCACCTATTTCTAAATATGTGGTTTTTACATCAACTTGAGATGTTTGTCAAATGTGTGAAGGATTACGGGGTTATTATTGACCCTGTATGTCTGGTACTTTGAGTGCATCGTATGATAGAATGAAATGTAAGTTTCTGAAATACAGTAGATGAAGACTTATATTATGTGTAGGTTAACCTTACTAGTTTGGATATTTTTCTTAGTTGTTGGATGAAGTATAGTGACATTGGTTAAGCAAGTATTGTGTTGTTGTTGTGTTGTCAGTGCTCTTTGTGGAGTTTTTGGCATTTCTTCGATGAACTGTGCTGCACAGAATGTTACTGGCTTCTTGTCGGCTTTATTGCTCCATTAGTTCTGTAGACTTTCTCCCTTTTCTGGGGTGCAAAGAATGTGAGGTTACATGATTATCTTTTCATGATGGCAAGAACAAGGTTTAGGAAGATTAGGAGTTTTGTTTCAATAGAACTACTTGTTTTGTGGTGCTTTGAGGTGAGGTGTTTGATCTTCTTATATATTCATCTGGTGTGGATGTTTCACCATTGAATTAAAATGAATTGTTGAAGCTGGTAAGGGTTGTGCTTAGTGCATATTAACCCTTCATAAAAGAGTGTTGTTTTAATACATTGATGTTGATGTATAGCTCCATCCAAATTCGATGGTGTGAAATCGTAGTGTTGATTGCATCTATGACTTGCTTTGAGCTTCATTGCATGTTGTTTCATGTTTGATACCAGGTTGTGTAGTTTCCATAGACAATTAGTCTGAGGTAGAGGTTCTTGTGTTAATTAAGACCAATAATGGACCCATGTTTTGAATGGTGGTGCTATATGGGGTACCTTGGATGCTTTGCTTGGAAGTGGTCGAATTCAAGGACAAATTCTTTTTAAGGGGGTAGAGTGTGATACCCCAATTTTCTGAAAAGAAGTTAAATTTATTTTTCTCTTTTCTTTCATGTTCTGTGGCATTAGGGTTTGGAGTTTTAGGAGGCATTCCTCAGGGAAAGAGTAGATCTTTTGGCATTTTTTTCCACTGGGGTCGGGAGCTCAGATGGGAGAGCGAGTTCGGCCCATTGATCTCGATCCGATGGATGGGAGCCCCCCTCTCCTCCCCAAACCTAGCCGACCCCCTCTCCCTCTCCCCAATTGTTGCAGCCACCCCTCCCTCTTCCTCTCCTTCCCATTTGCAGCCGCCCTCTACCCTCTCCACGACTTCCTCCTCCCTCTAGATCTCCCCCCACGCAGCAAGGATCGAGAAGAGCAGGAGCACGTTGAATTGAAGAGGAAGAGAGGATCAAGGATATGTTCTACCCCATCTCTTCTTACAGTTTTTCTTGGGGAAACCCTAGGTAAGGATAAGATCCATGTTCCTCCCTATAATTATGTGTTTTTGGGGGTTGTGAATCATGGGGATTGAAGGATTAGAGGTTGGATTAGATGGTGGGTTAGTTTTTGATCTCGAAATTAGTTTCTGCAGAATGGCAGATTCGACAGTTTCTGTTCATACCAGTTTTCCGTGCTCTTAGTGGCCTCAAAAAAATACAAAGTCTATCTATGAGTCGTAGATAATTTGTAGATCTTTCCGTAGCCGTAAAGAACACCCCAATCGGACATGAGATCAGAAAGTTATTGCAGTTTGATTATAGAAGTTTTTCAGTCTCACAATTTTGTGCAGAATCTGTTCTCTTACGATTTAGGTAATTTTATCAACAGAATTAAACTTTAGGTTGGTAAAAGAAGTTGTATATAATTTCATAAGCTTTCCAGATTGTTAAAGAGTGCATTCATATGAATTTTGAAACACCAGTTATGTTTGTTTTACTGTGGCTGTTCCTGTTTGCCTAACAAAAATGAACGGGTCTGTTCACTGGTAGGTTTCATCTAGTAAATGGCCGAATTGGCTCTTACAACTATGGAGACTTTTGTAGAGGGAAAAAAGATATTATTGGCAACAGAATTTCATAATTTTTGGTTGAGTAGTTTGGGAGATAACGAATTTTGAAGTTAACTATGCTGCTGTCTGAAACAGATTCAGTCAGTTATCTTGTCAGATGTTTTAGAACTTATAGATGGCTGAATTTAATTACCCATTGAATACCGAAGTTGTAGAGTATTTTGTGTAGATACTCCTAGAGTATTTGTTTAATATCACCACTGTTATAATTTTAAAGATACAAAATTAACAAACAGCGCTGCAGCTGTATGGCATGTGGTTCAGGGTGGGAGTCTTTCCACCAGGTCTTGGTTTCCAGTGTAGGAGCGAATTGTTGATTGTTGGCAAATGTTTGTGAAATATTTGTACTAAGTTTTATGTGCGCTAGCAGGTGGCTACACTCTAGATCATGCCCAGTACATTTTTCTTCTTCGATGAAGGCAAGTGAATGTAGCAGTGGTTGCTACCATTTTGACCTGTTACTTCTATCGCCTACACTCTAATATTCAGAATTATTGGATTCCTTCATAATTGAACTATATGATGATGTTTTACTTGATTGTATTATATTGATGTTCTATCATATATTAATGATGATTATGGTTCGAGTATGACCCATGAGATTAATTCACACACCTGAAGGCAGATGAAGCATTATTTGAGGTTGGTATTGTATCTGAAGGCAGATGAAGTATTATTTGAGGTTTGTATTGTATTTGAAGGCAGATGAAGTATTAATTGAGGTTTGTATTGTATCTGAAGGAAGTGTAGTTTATTGATAAATGCAACATGCCATATACATTGCATGACTCATTTGCATCTGAAGTTTTGTCGTGACCTATGGTCCGACCGTACTGGTACAACTTAGCATCGTACGTTGCCCGAGGAGGGGTACGATGCGGCTTCATACCCTTAGAGGTATGATGGTAGAGGACATATGCATTACATTCATATGAATTAATTGAAGTGATATTTGTAGATGATGTGTTTTATACCCTCAGAGGTATGAAGACAGGGGACCTACACATTGCATTCCTGTGCATACATTGAGTGATATTTGCAGGTATTGTTGACGCAGGGAAGTGTTATACAACCTATCGTGGTTGTTCGAGGAAATGAGATGGTATTGGTTATATTGGGACTACTGAGTTCTATATCTACAAGTATTTCTGATCTTATTTGTGATTCTTTTAGAATGTTGATTAATTCAATTTGTTGTTTAAATATCTCGTCAAAACAATTTGCTTGCTGAGATGTTTCATCTCACTCTTGTATTACTCTATGCAGGTGTTTGTTACTCATCAAGGAGAGTGGGAAGTAGCAGCACATCCACCTTCACTCTCATAATAACGCTGCCTAGGCGCAGTCATTATTTAATTAGAAACTTCTTGTCAAAGGATGTTTGTTTTTAACTAGTCGTGCACACTGGTTAATTCAGTTCATGTCGTTATGGTTGTGTTCCCATTGCTAGCAGATTATTAATGTCTATTATGTTTTCTTATCATGATATCTATTTATACTTTGTTGCTTCCCCGTTTATGCAATTTTCAAAGGAGATGCTGTCGAAATTTTATATATGAATGTTAGATGTGTAGTTTAGTAGCATTCTGGGGTATTTGTGGATCCCGGGGTGTTACAGAACCAAAACAAGCTTCATAACCCCTAGTGGAACTTATTGCTATCTTTGGATGCCCGTGGGGCTCAAGAATGCTGGAGGAAGCTTCAGCAGGATGACTTCCAAAGTTCTCTACACTCAGATCGGCAAGAATGTTTTGACATATGTTGATGACATCATAGTCAAGAGCACGAAGCAAGAAACCACATTGCTGATTTGCAAGAAACATTTACCAACTTCAGGAAGGCTGGCCTCAAGTTAAATCTAGAAAAATGTGTCTTCGGGGTGAAGAAGGGAAAGTTTCTTGGTTGTCTAGTATCAACAAAGGGGATTGAAGCTAACCCAAGCAAAATAAAAGCTATACTTTGGATGGAACCACCAAAGACAAGAAAAGGTGTTCAGAGATAGACAGGCAGGCTGGCGTCATTGAATAAATTTATTTCAAAATCAGCAGAAAGGAATCTGCCATTCTTCGAAGTATTAAAGTCGGCTGAAGTCTTTCAATGGGGGCCAGATCAGTAAAAGGCCTTTGAAGATTTGAAACAATATCTTATACAACTGACAACTTTAACTCCACCTTCGTCAGGAGCACCATTATTATTGTATGTAGCAGCTTCCCATGCGGCAGTGAGTGTAGCGCTGGTCCAAGAAAATCAAGACGAACAAGCAAAGAAACAAGTCCCAATATACTTCGTCTCCGAAGTACTAAGTCCATCGAAAAGAAACTACATAGAGTTGGAGAAGGTACTGTATGCTGTACTGATGGCCTCCAGGAAGCTTTGGCACTATTTCTATTCATACCACATCATAGTACCTTCGTCTCAACCTCTAAAGGACATCATAAGAAACAGAGAAGCTACAGGAAGGGTTGGCAAATGGGCTACAGAGCTGAACGAATTTACCATTGATTTTGTTCATAGATCCTCGATCCAATCTCAAGCATTAGCAGACTTCATTATCGATTGGATGCCAGGGGCTCATGAAGAAGGACACCTAACAGATTCGGAAGCCTGGACAATATTTTGTGATGGATCATGGGGAACTTTTGGTGCAGGTGTAGCCGCTATTCTAATTTCACCATCAAAAATCAAAACCTGCTATGCAGCCAGATTGGAGTTCAATTGCACAAACAACATTGCAAAATACGAAGCCGTCCTTTTGGCGCTTCGAAAGCTTAGGGCCATGGGAATAAGAAGGACAGTCCTTAAATCTGATTCCTAGGTCATCACAGGCTAGGTTGACAAAAGTAGCAAGGCAAGAGACCCGAAGCTTGAAAAATATCTTGAGATAGTCCGAAGGATGGAGGCTTCCTTTGGAGGATTTTCAGTGAAAAACAACCCAAGAGGGGACAATGAACATGCAGATTTATTAGCTAAGTCAGCAGCACAGGGGCTCCCACGTCCTTCAGATGTATTCTTTGAAACTCTCAAAGAACCTTCGGTCGAGCTCATGGAAAGAGCGATGCTCATAATTTCACCTGTACATAGTGAGGATTGGAGAACAGAAATTGTATCTTTCTTCCATGGCAATTATCCTTTGGATGACGAAGTTTACATAAAAAGGATGCATGCCAGGACAAGGCCATATGTGATTATAGAAGGGGAATTGTTCAAACAAGGAGTTTGCTCCACACTATTAAAATGCCTATCCAGAGCCAAAGGTCAAGAGCTGATGAAGGAAATACATTCAGGACTATGCGGAGCCCACATCGGATCCAGACCACTACATGGAAAAGTCTTTAGACAAGGATTCTA
The DNA here is from genome assembly GCF_902167145.1 of Zea mays. Classification (NCBI taxonomy): domain Eukaryota; kingdom Viridiplantae; phylum Streptophyta; class Magnoliopsida; order Poales; family Poaceae; genus Zea; species Zea mays. The sequence continues at coordinate 117,979,007 of NC_050096.1, forward strand.
TTGCCCGAAGGCTGCTTCGGACGCAGCAGATTTGGTACAAAAATGTGAAAACTGTCAGAAGTGCGCCAAGGATCAGAAACAACCTTCATCTTTAACACAACTGATTCAGCCAACTTGGCCACTGCAGGGGCCTAGAAATACTGGGCCCACTTCCACTAGCACAAGGGAATTTGAGATATGCCGTAGTAGCAATGGAATATTTTTCAAAATGGATCGAAGCTAAACCTCAAGCAACCATAACTTCGACCACAATTCAAAAGTTTTTCTGGCAGAACATCATTTGCCATTTCGGTGTACCGAAGGCTATCACAGTTGACAATGGAGCACAATTTGATTCCAAAACATTTAAAACCTTCTGTGATCAAATTGGTACGAAGATACACTTTGCATCAGTAAGACATCCAGAATCCAATGGGTTGGTAGAGCGGGCCAATAGAATTATCATCACATGAATAATGAAATCAATCTTTAATCTACCAAAGGGAAAGTGGTCAAACGAATTGGTAAAAGTAGTGTGGAATCATAACACTGATGTCTCAAGATCAACAGGGTTCACTCCATTTAAGCTTTTATTCAGAGACGAAGCAATAACACCGAAAGCAGCAAGAACGAGATCGATAAGAACTGTAGCTTCAGTAGAGGACGAGGACACTTGCAAAATAATAAAAGACACCATAGCAGGAGTCGGACTTCAAGCAATAGATCACATCAATAAATACCAAGCTGAAATAGTCAAGTGGCGAGACAGAAAAGTGAGACTAAAGAATATTAAGCCAGGACATTTGGTGCTTCGAAGAATAGCTAACCTAGACATAGTGGGGAAGCTACAACTCAAGTGGGAAGGTCCCTTCTTGGTAGTATCTTCGTCAAGACCTAGATCGTACAGATTGAAAGACATGGACATGAATGATATTCCAAGATCCTAGAACACAAACGAGCTTCGGAGATACTATGTATAGCAACCATGTAATTTTCTATCTTTTCCTACGGCACCATTTTCCTTTCAAGAGGGGAGAAAGGTTTTTAATGGGGCCATAGGTTGTAATTTTCATTTTCCTTTCGTTGCCCTGACCAATACAAGGGCCAGTTTCCCCCATATGTAAAATGTAAAAATCTGAGATTACACCATCGAGTGTAAGAATATGAAAAAACTCCAAAGTCGTTCCTATGGGGATGCAGAGCTAAAATGCCACCTAAATCAAAGATGAAGTAGCTCCAAAGTCATTCCTACGTGGATGCAGAGCTAAAATGCACCTAAATCAAAGGTGAAGAAGCTCCAAAGTCGTTCCTAAGGGGATGCAGAGCTTGGCTCCAAAGTCGTTACTAAGGGGATGTAGAGCTAAAATACCACCTAATTAAGAGGTGAAGAGACTGCAAAGTCGTTCCTAAGGGGATGCAGAGTCTAGGTGTGTATCTTCGGCATACACTTGCATACTTCATCACATCATCTTTTGCGTTCATATGAACACACATTAGACATCTGTTGCTTCATCGCATCATGGCATATTGCACAAGACACTAACGGAAAAAGAAAAGGAGGATTTTTGCCATTAGCACGAAGATGCTTCGATGTGAACGAAGATGCTTCGATGTGAGCAAAGATGCTTCGGTGTGAACGAAGATGCTTTGATGTGAACGAAAAGAAGGGAAGTTGTTTTCGCCTTCAGCTCAAAATAAACAAGGTAGTTTCGTCCACAACAAAGCAAATGGCAGTAGAAGAAGGTAAGATTGAAAAGGTAATAGTATTTTATAAGCCAATCCTTCATTCTTTCCATTACATTAATTTATCTACCTAAATACATTTTTTGTACAAAAGTTACAAGAATTTTTCTAAGACTACATCAAAATTTCTCAGCTTCACTTATTCACTCTTCGCTGACATCAACCTGAAAAATTTATTGTATAAAGTGTTTTAGCAGTTTAAAATAGAGAAAAACAGAGGTTGAAAGCTAAGGATGTTATTTCATACTTCGTCAAGAAGATCTCGAGCTTCATTTTCGGCCAGTTCTCGGCCACCCTTCGCCCAGATCTGGGTAATAAATCTATTCCCCACGCTCTGAGCTTCGCTTGGAATATTCTCAATGTTAGCTAGAGAGATAGCGAAGGTGGGCTTATTAACATCTCTCAAATGCTTGCACCCAGCTTTTGCAAACTGTTCCCCGAGCGACTTGTAACACTCTAAATTTGGGGGTATAAAATTTCTTCTCTAATGCCTACCAAATTTAGGTGTTGCCTCTTGACTCTCTCTCTCTCTCTCTAGACTCCTCTCTTCCTTTTAATTAGAGTTATGTCAATTAGGTGAGATTAAATAATTATTTATTCATAGCAAAACCAATGTGAGTCATGAAATGTTGCATCATATTGAGCCTAAATTATTCTTTTGTTTGATGCACATGTGTGAAATGGTTTGAATTTGATTTGGGTTTGAATTTGATTTCAAATCCATAGAGAAAATAAAAAGAAAAGCCTTTAGAAATTCGGGAGAAAAAGAAAAACGGAATTCGGCCCAACTAGCCCAGCCCAGCCAGGCCGCGTGTGTGCCCGCGTCGCTTGACAGGTGGGTCCCACCTGTCAGCGACGGCCCGCGTCCGCGCACGCACTCTATCTCCCTTCCGCTGTCCGGTGGGGCCAGATTGTCGTTGCCGGTTTCCTCGTGCACGCGCCTGCTCTCTCTCTCTCTGCGCTGTGGGCCCGTCTCGTCAGTGTCGTGGACCGTTCGCCTACGCGCTCGCTCTCTCTCGCTGCGCGGTGGGCCAGCCCTGTCAGTTCCGTCTTCCCCGCAACCGCCGTTGACCCACGTCTGCGCGCGAGCCATGGAGACAGCCCAAGTCACCTAGCCACTCGCCATAGCTCTTTTTGAGCCCCGCCAGCGCCCGCTCTCTCTACCTACCTCATTTCGCACACTCTCGCCCTCTATCGCACTCTGCCATCGTCGGAGATCCGCGGCCGCAATGCCGGTCGTTCAGCCTGCTAGAAGTTGTGCCAAGCCGTCCCGAGCTCCGTCCTGAGGTGAGGAACTCGCTCCTGTGCCCGGTTTGTCTTAATTCCGCCGTGCTTTAGCTATTTTCGGCCTCGCCAGAGTTCGGCTGCACCGATTCGTCGCGCTTGTGCGAAAACCGGTTGATTCAGCATCGTCCCGAGCCCTAGCTTTGGTCCATAGCATTTCACTTACCACGTCGGAGCCAGTCCAGGCCTTAGCGTGCTCGATTCCCCCACTCTATGGCTAGGATTCCTCGTTGGAGTTACTCGACCCGCCCGGAGCACCTTCCTCCGCCGTTCTCCCGCCCCTGGTCCCATTCTCATGGCGGGATGCACGCCAATGAGTTCGTCGGACCTCCCGAGTCAGTTCGAGCCCTCACCGGTGACCCTAGATCCCCCGGTGACCGCATCTGCCTCGTCTCTGGCGACTTCGCCGCCGCAGAGAGAACAACGCCGGTCACCAAGCTGCGAAACTCCACACACCTCGTTACAACCATCCGCCCCAGATCGAACGGTTTGGATCAGTGGATATTGGTTTGCTTCTGCGCACTCTACCCCTGGGCCCCGCCTGTCAGTGCCTGCGCCCCCTGGCACTAGGCCCGGCTAGTCAGCCCGTTCCCCCTCCCCAGTCACTGACACCCCTGGCTCGCTTGTTAGTGCTCACCCACGTGCCCTCGCGCTTAGATCTAATCGTGGCCATTCGTTCGTGATCGTGCGGTCGAGATCAGCCGATAACCGTTCACATGGAAAACTTATTAAAAACCCCCTCTGCTTTCTGAGAATCAACCTACCGTCCCTAGATTTCGCACGTAGGCCCCTGTATTTTTGCAGAAAGATCCCTGATCTTTTAAATATCGCAGAATTAGACCTAGTTTTGTATTTTTGAATTCCAAAACTTGTTTATTTCATATCTTTTGCATATGAACTCCAAATTGATTGATTTAAATTGCAAAATGTTCATAAGATTATTCTATACCTATTTAAATTATAACATTTTTTTGCCTGCGTGTATTAATTTTAGGTCTAGACTATTGTTGGGGGACTTCGTCTTCCGAAGGTCCTCAAAAATACGACTAACATGCTTTCCAGCATGATATACTGTCACAGGAAGCTTCGGCTTTGGGATGAAGGTGTACATGATTTGAAAGGCGAAACCATGAAGAAGGATGAACCAGTTCCGAAGCTGTGAATGAAGAAGCTTCGACGTAGTGTAAAGATGACGATGGATAATGAAACCAACTGAAAAGGGAAAAGACAGCTTAGCCCTCGACAACTTACTTTTTAGCTAATAGTAAATGTCAGGGACATAAATGTAATTTTACCTAGACTGCGCCCTGTGCCTATAAATAGGTGAACAGTAACACCGTATTGTTCACGTTGACTGGTAATCACTCGCACGTCACTCTTGGATTCTTACCTTCTATCAAGCCGAAGGTATAAATGTAATTCAATATCATCAATATTTGTGCATGATCATATAATGAGAAGGTAGAGGATCTAATGATTTGATATGATTATTCATGTTCTTTATATGTCCCATATATTCTTGCTTTATGTAATAACATATTGAGATGATGAAGGTTTCTCCTTCATAACCTTCGTCTGAAGATTATTATATCCTAATGGAGATAATGCTTCGAAGGACGAAGGTCTTTGAAAGTGCATTCATCCCTTTTGTGAGTTTTGGTGATTTGGATAACAACACATTTAAAGGTCTAACAAGTTTTCTAAGTGTTGAACAGGAAATTCAGTATGATGAACATACTTGAATAGTGTATAATGATCAGTGAACAAGGTTCAACACAAGGTCAAATAACCAGTGAGATAATGCAAATGGATATAATATGGTCTCTATATTGGTTTGAATATATGGACAAGTCCTGAGAAATCACTATGCATAAATATGATCATAATTGAGGTTGAAGTGATTAAGAGGATTGGTCAAGCCAAAGTGAATAAGATATGAGGAATCGTGAATTGGCTTGACCATATTACTATTAGTCCATATATGAATATATGAGAATCAAACTAGAGCTTGATTGATCTTAGCAGTTATATCTAGATGACATTCAAGCAAGGTTCACAATATTGAAGAAATGATTCTCTCAATGGATGCTCAATAGGATGTGACTCAAGAATGGCTTGATAGGGTGAAGATAGCAAGGAAAGGGCTTCGAGGAACTAAGCGAAGGTGAAGGCCAAGCGACGGCTTGTAGACCGAGGTACCATGGCTAAGGTGAAGAAGAGAGTACTTGCACTAAGTCGATGAACTAATCAGCTATGAAGAGTTACAACATGTTGATGCATCAGTAAGGTGACTTGAAGCCATGATTTGAACTCATATATGGTGAAATGGCACAAGTCATAGGCTCGATTTGTGTTTGCTTCAAAAGGTGAGACAAAGATGTTTGTGATCCTTATGAAGCAACACCATGGAGAAATCACACTTGAGACACCAATTACTCAAGGAGTTTACTTAATTATATTTTATTTAACTTGAGGATAGGAATCGTCGTACTATCAAGGGGGATCCAAAAAGAAGGTTGGTGTTGGTACTAAAGCTCAAAATCCTTGATCTAAAACTTCCATTTTACCCTGGTTTTACTTTGGTTTTCTCAAAATCTGTGCAACAGTTCAAAAACCGGTTCAACCGGACCTAAAACCGGTTTAACCGGTTTCTGCACTGTTCCCCTCTGTCACTGCCAGTCAGCCAGTCAGTCCTGTCAGAAAAAGTCATGTGCAGTTTTTTGGAAAACCGGTTCAACCGAATTTTGAATCCGGTTGAACCGAATTTGAAACAGGTTGAACCGAATTTTGAAACCGGTTCAACCGAATTCGAAACCGGTTCAACCGAATTTGAGTCAGGTTCAACCAAATTTGAGTCCGGTCCAGTCTCCGGCTGAGTCCACGAGTGAACCGAAAACCGACTGGTGGAATCCGGTTGAACCGAATTTCAATCAGATTTCCCCAATGGCCACCAGCTTTTGGGTCACCTTTATATACACCTCCCACACTCTTCCCCACAGCAGAGCACGCACAAAACTCCATTTCTAACCTGAGAAACACCTCCCACTCTCTCTCACACACCTCTTGCCTCTCCCATTTCAAATCTTTGGAGAGAAATCTTTGAGTGAGTTTGAGAGCTGCGGTTTTTGTGCTTCATCTCCAAATCACTCTTGCTCCTCTTGATTTGAGCTTTGGTACTACATCGAGTTCTTTGTGGATTCATTACTCTTGGAGCTTCTAGCTCCTAGACGACTAGGTGTCTCTTGTGAGTCTCCAAATCTTGTGGAAGACCACAAGAAAGTTTGTATTACCCGCTCGCTTGAGCAAAGATTATTGTGTGGGCTTGACCTTTGTGGTCGTCAAAGGGAGGATTAGGGTTGAAAGATACCCGGCTCTTTGTGGGCGCCTCAACGAGGAAGTAGGGCACCTTGGTGGTGTGACCGAACCTCGGGATAAATCTTGTGTCCCTTGTGTTCTTGCTCATTGTGTGTTTGTGTTCTTCGTTCTCTCACCATTCCGTGAAAGATTTGTTTATATCTTTTGGTATGTGGATTTTGAGAAGTGCCCTTCTTAGATTTACTACTTTGAACCCTGTGGATCATTTAGAACATCTCATTTCCAAAGTTAACTGGGTGAATTTTGAGATCAATTCAGTTTTACCCAGTTTGCTTCTAGTTTTTGTTGAAAAAGTTTTAACTTGCCTATTCACCCCCCCTCTAGGCAACTTTCAATTGGTATCAGAGCCTAATCCTCGTTCTAACGCTTAACCGCGTGAGGAAAGATCATGTCGGGGGGACTAAGAAACGAAAGTGCTTCTAAGCTTGAAAAAGTTGAGGTTGCCTCGACTTCATATTTTGTTGCAGATGTTGATCCTAGGGCAATAGATCTTGCCATGAGAATCGCCGAAAGGATGTTCCTCAAAATGAAGGAAGATGAGGCGAAGAACAAAATTGAAGAAGAAAATGATCGATGGAGACCAAACGATGAATCCACCTCTTCACAAGGTTCGTCTTTCAAATCAACTTCTCATATGTGCTTTATTGCTAATGGGAGTGATAGTGAAAGCGAAAGTGAGGATGAGGAGGATCAAGAAAGTGATAGTGAAGATGAGGATGATCTTCAACAATTCTTCGCTCAGCTAAGCAAGAAACATCGGATGAGCTTGCTCAAACTCATGAAAAGAGCGGAAGAACAAAAAGAAATGCTTCATAAGCAAGAAGACTTCCTCATCAGAAAAATCGAAGACTTAGAGAAGTTGACCAAAGAGCATGAGAAGCTAAAGTGCTCTCATGATGATTTGGTCCAAAGGTATGAAGACATTTCAATTGAGCAAATTAAAATTGTTAATCATTCATCATATATTGCTCAATTAGAAAATAAAAATGCTATGTTCAAGAACACGATAGAAAGGCTAAATATTGAAAATCTAGCTTTGCAAGAAAAACATGATATGCTTTTGTGCTCTCATAATAAATTTATGGATTCACATATCATGTTCGAAATAGCTCATGAGGTTGTGTTAACTAATTTGAAATCATACCAACCTCACTTATGCACATGTACTCAAACAGAAACTATATTATCATGTGCTAACAAATGTTGCTCTCAAGAAAGCCAATCTTCCATTGAGCTAAAACTTTCAGGAACAAGTAATGTTTCCTATGCAAAAGAAAACAATGAGCTCAAGGAAGAAAATGAGAGGCTAAAAGGGAGCTTGATTTAATTGAAGGGAAAGTGTCATGCTCAACCTTCTCAAGATAACCGTGATAGTATGGTGAAAAAGCTTGAGAAGGGGACAATAGTAGCATGCACAAAACCCCTTCAAAAGAATATCAAGCTTTCCAAGAAGGACATGAGCAAACATCAAGAGAAGAAAGCCAAAGCTCATGACAAGTGCCTCAACCACACCTCCACATGCTCCACACAAGGTAACAAACAAGTCACTCTTCCAAATAAGAAAAGATGCGCTAGAAAGTGTTATCAATGTCATGTGAAGGGACATGAGATTAAGTCATGTCCCTACACAAAGGATAGTGGCTTAAGTTTAGAAAGAAAGAGGCCCACTAACCATGTAGCAAACAAGAAGCAAGGCAAGAAGGAGTCTTGCAAAATTAAAAATCAGATTTGCTACACTTGCCGAAGAAAGGGACACCTATGCAAGGATTGTCCCATGAGTGAGTATCCTAAGCCTACCATGTCAATTCATTCATATTCACTTAGAAGACCCAAAAATGACACTTGTGCTAGAAAGGTAAGTAGTTCACCTAAAACTAGCACAAAGGCCATTTGGGTGCCTAAGTATTTATTAGCTAACCTTGGTGGACCCATCCAAAAATGGGTACCAAAATGTACTTAATAAGTTTTGCAGGTACCCAGAGATGATATGAAGCTTTGGGGTGCTTGAGCGGTTTAACTCAATTCTTATCTCAAGCTATCAATCTTACATTGTCTATCCTTTAAGATTGACCCAAAGATGAATTGAGTTGTTATATCACTAACTTCATATTCATCTCTAGCAAGAACTTGTGTTGTAGGGAATAAGGATTAACCTTTGTGGGAATGAAGCAAAAGGCCTACAACCAAGTGATATCCAAAGGATGGTAACAATTAATTCTTAAGTGCACATTGCTTTTAATTGGTATATTCCTTTGTGTCTTTTGTAGCCACATAGGAAAAATGAAGCACTTGAGAATGAACTTAAAAATTTTACCTTGCTTTGGAAAGGATCTAATTATATGGTAGATTGCAAGTTCATATTTTTATATTGTGACAATCTACATGCTTTAAATTGATTGTATGTATCTTGTGGCATATTTCAAGTTAATCATCATATTATTGCCATGACCTAGACATAAAGAGTATTTTCCCATGTTCTTAAATGAATAGAGTGCTATGTAAGAAATTCAAATTCTTAAGGCACTTACCAAAAGGGAATTCTCTATATGACTAGAGTTGTGAGACTAATGTTTCTATCCAAGTGTTTATGTAGTCTCACAACATGAGAATGTGTTTCCCAAATGGAGTGTGCCATTCAACATTCAAAGAAGATCGAACCAATACTATGTGATGTATTCATTCTTGTTTAAATTGGTTTTGAGTCTTCTACATTAATCACTCACCATGCTATGAATTAAACTTGCCATGTAAATTTAATTAAATAATCATGCTTCTTTCATCTTTTTTACAATTGATGTTATGCATGATGCTTGTAAGGGTAATTTAGTTCATATCATGAGGTTTCCTTATTTTAGTAACCTTCTTGTCATTCATATACTAGAGGTTGCTAAATAGGAAACTATTGCTTGTGTTACTAATACAATCTATTTTAAGATATTTCGTGGAAATTCATAAGTAGAGATTGTGCTCTTTCAATTGATAAAATCACAAGCTTTAAAGGTTAATCTTCACCTAAAAGAAAGATTAGGAATGCTCAAGGCAAAGGTATGGAACACATTGCTTCAATTGGTAGTTGATCAATAGTAGTTCCTTCCAAGTGGCATTCTTTCAATTGGTAATAATATATTCTATGGAAAGGAATGTCAATATGAAGGTTAAATCCCTTTTGGCTTAAATTTGTAAATTAGTGCATATTGTGAATTTACTGCTCCATGTGCATTAACTTAAAAGGAATTTAATTTATGCCTTTACGCCTCATAAATGATGATTAGTTTGCCATTCATATATATATATATATATCATCATCATTCATTAAATACTTCCTTGTACTACTAATACCTCTTTTCAAAGTGTTTTATCAACTAGTTTTAAAAGGAAAAGAGATAACAAAGAAGGAAGTCTTCACAAATGATGAAAAGAAGAATACTAAGGTGACACCACGACCGATAGTAAGATCTTTCAAATTGGTACAACAAATGGTACGCTCTACTTGGTGGTAAGTATTCTTAAGGATAAGTCAATTCATTGCAAATTTTTCATGCCTTGACCATGATATGTAATATACTCCTCATGAGACTCTTAACTCAATTGAAAGTGCATGTGGCAAGTCATTCAAATACTTGATGCACATATCTAGTGGGAGAACATTATATATCTTGTGTCATAGAGAATAAGTTTCACTTGAGTAAGCTATACTAAGACAATCCGAAATGGTAAATTTGTATCTCATTCATATGGATTGTAATCTTTGTTTTCTAAATAGCTACTCTTGATGCAGTTTAAAATTCCCTTATCGTTAATTCTAAAAGTGCATAAGAATCTTTTTGTTGATATTCATCACATACATATGCTCTAACATGGATATGTTTTTAAACTGTAAAAGGTACAATTAATGATCCATACTATCTAAATTTTGGAAACCTACAAATTGATATCTTAGGAATCTACTTCAATCGGTATCCATATGCTTCACACTAGGATTGGATCACTAAGTTGTAAATTCCATGTATAACTTGTCTTTATGATACGAATGCTTGTGCGACTAACCTTGATAAGCTAGGTGCACCCAAGGTCAAGCTAGGTTCATCATCAAGAAGGCAACACAATGATGTACCAAGAAAAGGAGAAAAGGCTCCTATTCTTAACTCTAACTCTTATCTATGAGTTTACATATTAACTTGGAACCATAGTAAGATGGTTGTCAATTATATGTGGATGCCTACACAAAGAGAAAGGCCACAATAAAGAATGTGTGGGTACCCAAGGCTCTTACTACTAATCTCAAAGGACCCAATTCAAATTGGGTACCAAGATATGAAGCTTAAACTTGTTTTGGAGGATCAGTCCTTCAATGGATCAAGTTGGGTGCTCGATAATGGATGCATAAATCATATTTGGAGATAGTAGCAAGGGTGGTAACAACTGAATCTCAAGTGCATATTATTTTCAAATCTTATATCTTTTGTGACTTATGTAGCCACTAAGGAAGAAGAAGCACTTGAGGATACACATCAGTTGTTGATTATGAAATAAAGGTCTAATTGGAAGTTGAATGAATATTATCATATGGTGAACAATCCAAAATTATGTGACGTATTCTCTATCTAGTTAATTTGGATTTGATTCTTCTATAATAGACACTCACCATAATATGGATTAAGTCATCCCTTTAGACTTCATTGAATAACCATGCATATTATCCATGTCATTCAAAATATATTGTGCATGAGGATTCAAGGAAATTTAGTCCATATTATGATGTTTCTCTATTTTAGCAACACGCTTGTCTTCCACATATAAAGGGTTGCTAAATAAGAAACTAGTGCTTGTGCTACTAATGTCATCTCTTGTGTTGAGTTTATCCATAGAAAATCTATGTTAAGAGATGATGCTTGATTTAAATTGGATAAATCACAAGCTTAAAGGATACTATTCAACTAAAGTAAGATGAAGTTGATAAGAGGCCAAGGTATGAAAACCTCCTCTTCTTCAGTTGTTTTAGTATTCTATCCTTAGTGGGATGTACCATAGTATAGGCTAGTTTCCTTGCAATATAAAATGTTCAATAGTGCATATAACTTTGACATCAACTATATGTGTGCACTAATTTAAAGGAATTTAATCTATCCTTTTGGGTTTCAAGAATGATGATTCATTCTCCATCCACATATAAGGATTATCATTTGTGAAACCCTCCCTTGTGTTTCTAATGATCTCTTTTCTAAGTGTTTCAATAAGGTCTTTCCAAGTGCTTTCAAGATGGATTAAAAATCTATGGATATAAGAGTCTTGGTTGTTTCAATCATTGAGTTTCAATGGGTCTCATATCAAGTATGATTGAACCAAGCCAAGATGAATGAAGTTCAAGATCGCCTGGTTGGATGAAATCATAAAGAGAAAAGAAATCACAGTGATTCAAGAAGGGAGTTACACTTTTTGTCAACCAAATAATGAAGATGTAGGGACATATTTATATGATATCCTTCATTATGAGGTTTGAGGTTCATATAAGCATGCTTTACCCTTCAGAATTTCAATTGATATACTTTCAGTTCTTAAACTTTCAATTGGTTTAATTTTCATCATCTATGTAAAGCATGTTATGTTAAACCAAGATATAGTGCAAACATCTCCTTTAACCTCACATTGTTAATGTGCATAAGTGTACTTTGTGTAATCTTGCATGCACAAATTGAGGGAGAGTTTAGCCTATATCGTGTGAGGCTAATGATTTCTTCAAGTTCATGTTTTGTAGTCTCACACCTTGGAGAACATCAAATGAGGATGAGTGGTTCCAAGGAAATGATCAAATATTTACCACATGTCACCCCATGGATTAGTTCTATTGGGGAACAATATGTGTTCTCTAGCATAAATTCAATTGTTTCAAATATATTATGCCTTGACCAAGATATATGATGAACTCCTCTAAGAATCTTAATTGATTCACGTGCATGTTACAAGTAATTCGAGTACTTGATGTATACATTTAGGGGGAGCTCACTCTATATCTTGTGTCCTTAAAGACTAACATTTTCTTTTAGTAAATTTGTGTAGTTCTTTGAAGAGAATGAGTTTCTCTTGAACGTTTAAAGAGGATAAGTTTCTCTTTGAAATGTCAAGCCTATCAAAAGCTAAGATAGAAATTCATGATTATAATGAAGACCATATGACATGGAACAAAGGTGTGTCATTCCATGAACTATTGTATAACATTTGTGTATCTAGGCTCTTACATGCTAGTGTATGCATGTATATGAAATATCTTAAGTCACATCATAAGGTTGCACTTGAATCTTGGCTTAAAATATTGCATATCATGTCTATTAGTATACCTTTTTATTATGAGTAATTTCTTAAATTGGTGCAATTTCATATTTTCACACTTTATTTGTACCAAGGTTCAAATTGTAGAACTTAATCCCCTGGCCTCACAAGTCCAAGTGCATAAGCTAAACAAGTATTCATCACTTGTATGCACACATTTAGGGGGAGAATGGTCTATAATTTGAATCTTTGAGATTAACTTCATTTTCAAGTCTATTATGTGTGTAGTCTCAAAATAGAAAGGAATCTTCAAGCAAAGACAATCGCTTCCACTGCAAATTTTGATGGGTATCAAAGATTCTTTGCTCCAATAATTGTATCTTCTATACATTTTATAAGAGAATGAGTTTCTCTTGTATATGCTACTCCAACGTCATCTAAAATTGGTAAATATGTATCACATCTTTTTGGATTGCAAATGTCTGAAGTAGCATAGCTTATAAATTCTCCTGTCTAGAACTTAATTGATTAAATATTGCACATATTCCTTATGTTGCATGATTATGTTCAATTGATACTCCTTTTATTCTAATAATACTTTAAATTGCAAAAAAGTACTCTCAACAGATATCAATTGAATTCATATATATGTGTGCACTAAAACTTGAGGAGAACTTAGTGTAATATGCTATTAGTGATCTGCTTATCTATCAAATTGTATCAATTGGTGTTTTTCAATTGATATTTTTCATACATGATCACTAGTTGTATAATCCATACTTGTGCAATTTTCATGCTGCCTCTTGTTATGATAAGAAAATGATAGGTGACATCTAGACTCTAGTTATCAAGATTTATCTTTCAATTAGTATGACAATATTCATTTGATATCTTGGACCTATGTCACAATTATGCCAACAAGAGATTGCAAAATGAACTATAAATACAACACAAGTGTGGAACACCCCTTTGAAAAGGTAAAACGCAAAGGTACATCACTTATGACACTTCTCCATTACCTTTGTGCCATATAAGGACCCTTTTCATGATAGTGTGTTCAAATCTTGATTAGTCATAATTTCTACCCTTTATATTCTTTATATCTTTTTTTGGAGATTTATGACAAAGGGGGAGAAATTGTGCATTAAAGCTTACCTTTAGTCTTATGTAACTAAGTGTAAGAAGACTTTTGAAAAGGGGGAGAAATAATTGACAAAAGGGGGTTGAATCATAAGTAAAACATAAGATAAGGAAATTGATGAGTGCATAATATGTCATGAGCATCACGTTTATTTATGACACAAAGCACCCTATGAATAGGTTGATATAAGTTGTCTTCACTCTTTGACCCAAATATGTGGTTTTGGCATTTGAGTACAAAATTGGTATTTTCTGAAATGCACATATTTAGGAGGAGGAAACTATATCATAGGATTCAAAATCTTATTTATCAAATCTTATGTAAGCTTTAAATGTGTTGTCATCAATCACCAAAAAGGGGGAGATTGAAAGTGCATTCATCCCTTTTGTGAGTTTTGGTGATTTGGATAACAACACATTTAAAGGTCTAACAAGTTTGCTAAGTGTTGAACAGGAAATTCAGTATGATGAACATACTTGAATAGTGTATAATGATCAGTGAACAAGGTTCAACACAAGGTCAAATAACCAGTGAGATAATGCAAATAGATATAATATGGTCTCTATATTGGTTTGAATATATGGACAAGTCCTGAGAAATCACTATGCATAAATATGATCATAATAGAGGTTGAAGTGATTAAGAGGATTGGTCAAGCCAAAGTGAATAAGATAAGAGGAATTGTGAATTGGCTTGACCATATTACTATTAGTCCATATATGAATATATGAGAATCAAACTAGAGCTTGATTGATCTTAGCAGTTATGTCTAGATGACATTCAAGCAAGGTTCACAATATTGAAGAAATGATTCTCTCAATGGATGCTCAATAGGATGTGACTCAAGAATGGCTTGATAGGGTGAAGATAGCAAGGAAAGGGCTTCGAGGAACTAAGCGAAGGTGAAGGCCAAGCGACGGCTTGTAGACCGAGGTACCATGGCTAAGGTGAAGAAGAGAGTACTTGCACTAATTCGATGAACTAATCAGCTATGAAGAGTTACAACATGTTGATGCATAAGTAAGGTGACTTGAAGCCATGATTTGAACTCATATATGGTGAAATGGCACAAGTCATAGGCTCGTTTTGTGTTTGCTTCAAAAGGTGAGACAAAGATGTTTGTGATCCTTATGAAGCAACACCATGGAGAAATCACACTTGAGACACCAATTACTCAAGGAGTTTACTTAATTATATTTTATTTAACTTGAGGATAGGAATCGTCGTACTATCAAGGGGGATCCAAAAAGAAGGTTGGTGTTGGTACTAAAGCTCAAAATCCTTGATCTAAAACTTCCATTTTACCCTGGTTTCACTTCGGTTTTCTCAAAATCTGTGCAACAGTTCAAAAACCGGTTCAACCGGACCTAAAACCGGTTCAACCGGTTTCTGCACTGTTCCCCTCTGTCACTGCCAGTCAGCCAGTCAGTCCTGTCAGAAAAAGTCATGTGCAAATTTTTGGAAAACCGGTTCAACCGAATTTTGAATCTGGTTCAACCGAATTTGAAACAGGTTGAACCGAATTTTGAAACCGGTTCAACCGAATTTGAGTCCGGTCCAGTCTCCGGCTGAGTCCGCAAGTGAACCAAAAACCGACTGGTGGAATCCGGTTCAACCGAATTTGAAACCGGTTCAACCGAATTTTAGTCAGATTTCCCCAACGGCCACCAGCTTTTGGGTCACCTTTATATACACCTCCCACACTCTTCCCCACAGCAGAGCATGCACAAAACTCCATTTCTAACCTGAGAAACACCTCCCACTCTCTCTCACACACCTCTTGCCTCTCCCATTTCAAATCTTTGGAGAGAAATCATTGAGTGAGTTTGAGAGCTGCGGTTTTTGTGCTTCATCTCCAAATCTCTCTTGCTCCTCTTGATTTGAGCTTTGGTACTACATCGAGTTCTTTGTGGATTCATTACTCTTGGAGCTTCTAGCTCCTAGACGACTAGGTGTCTCTTGTGAGTCTCCAAATCTTGTGGAAGACCACAAGAAAGTTTGTATTACCCGCTCGCTTGAGCAAAGATTATTGTGTGGGCTTGACCTTTGTGGTCGTCAAAGGGAGGATTAGGGTTGAAAGATACCCGACTCTTTGTGGGCGCCTCAACGAGGAAGTAGGGCACCTTGGTGGTGTGACCGAACCTCGGGATAAATCTTGTGTCCCTTTTGTTCTTGCTCATTGTGTGTTTGTGTTCTTCGTTCTCTCACCATTCCGTGAAAGATTTGTTTATATCTTTTGGTGTGTGGATTTTGAGAAGTGCCCTTCTCAGATTTACTACTTTGAACCCTGTGGATCATTTAGAACATCTCATTTCCAAAGTTAACTGGGTGAATTTTGAGATCAATTCAGTTTTACCCAGTTTGCTTCTAGTTTTTGTTGAAAAAGTTTTAACTTGCCTATTCACCCCCCTCTAGGCAACTTTCAGTCTTTAACCATTAACATTTGTGTTGCCTTGTTTTTATAGCATTTGAGAACAAGTGACCAACATTGGCGCCCACCTCCGGTGAACTCATTTGACCACCTTTGGCAAGCTGTGATCTTCGTCATGCCGCTGAAGAAATCTTCAGGGCTAGGGGCTGCACTGCAACCACTGGACGTCAATCAGGAAACATTACGCGAAGCTAGGAGCCAAAAAAAGGAAGGCTACCAGTTCGACACCTCAGGAGGAGGAGTTGGATCAAGAAATCAGGGACCTCGAAGCCATTCATCAACAGGTTCAGAGGAAAAAGGAAAAGATGCTTTGTCTCGCCGATCTTTAGAAGAAGATCGATGAGTTCGCTGAGGAAATGCGTCATATCACCCAAGATGACCAAGACCGAAGGCCTCAACACAGAGACCTTCGTTAGGACAATTCATACAACGACGATGAATGGTATGATGATTTCCATCATGACAATTTTGCTTTTGATGCTTCTCTTCTAGCAGCAGAATTGCAGGCTACCCCATGGCCCCCATTATACAAGCCACCCCAGCTTCCTATGTATGATGGGCCCTCAGACCTGATGCAGTTTCTAATGAGCTATGAGGAAACCATATCTTCTTATGGGGGCAACACTGCAGTCATGGTGAAATCCTTCATCATGGCAGTCAAAAGTGTCGCACAAACTTGGTACTCTTCTCTTCGGCCAGGGACAATCACATCATGGCAGAAGCTTAAAGATATGCTAATCACTAGCTTCGAAGGATTTCAGACGAAGCTAGTCACTGCTCAGGCTTTGTTCCAGTGCACACAAGACCATGAGGAGTACCTTCAGGCGTATGTCCAAAGGTTCCTGCGTCTGAGAGCACAAGCGCCTATAGTGCCCAATGAAATTGTCATTGAGGCCATGATTAAAGGGCTTCGGCCTGGACCTACGACTCAGTATTTTTCCAGGAAACCCCCACAAACACTAGAGAAGCTTCTTCAGAAGATGGATGAATATATCCGGACTGATAATGATTTTCGCCAGAGAAGGGAAGAAGCCTACATGTTTTCTGAGATGACCAGGGGCTTCGGAGGAAGAATCCACCCCAGGCATGTCAGATCGATTCATAATTCCAGCCTAAGTGATGACAGAGAAAGCCAGCCTCAAAGGCCACAACATAGCTCCCAATCTTCAGGGCAACAACAAAGCTCTTTCAGGCCACCAGTCCCAAGGGGCAGAGGCGGCAGGGGCTTCGGAGGAAGATATGGAGATCAGCCCAGAAGGCTATATTGTTTATTCTGTGGTGAAGATAAGGGCCACACCACAAGAACATGCCAAATCATAATACAGAAGCAAAAGGAGATTGTTGAAGCTGAGGCGCGACAGAATCAGTCGAAGTAGGTCTTACATACTGCTTCATGCTACTCTCCCTATGTACAGAGTACGTAGGCAATCAACAACCTTCAGCTTCTATCGCTTCGGCAAGTCACTGTCAAGCTTCCTAGGCCCAGCTCCCATTACCGCCACCATTACCACCCACTCAGACCCGAAGCCAACAACCAGAAGGGCACCCACACGCACAACAACAGCTTGATTTTTGGGAGGAATCCGAAGCTCGTACAGTCAACAACAATGTGCCAGAATCCAAGCATATCTATTAAAGAATATCCTATTCTTGTTGTACCTTTATCTTTTATGCCATTTTTATTTTTGTATGAGAAACAAGTCATGAAGGACTGAATTTCGATTTTTTGTAATAATTGTGCCTATGTCAACAAGTAAAATACGTCTTAAACAGACTTCTGAAGTTACAAAACTCATTCCTAAGGGAGCGCAGAGTAAGTTCTGAAGCTACAAAAAGTCGTTCCTAAGGGAGCGCAAAGTAAGTTCCAAAGCTACAAAAAGTCGTTCCCAAGGGAGCATAGAGTATGTTCTGAAGCTACAAAAAGTCGTTCCTAAGGGAGCGTAGAGTAAGTTTCGAAGCTACAAAAGTCGTTCCTAAGGGAGCGCAGAGTAAGTTTTCGAAGCTCAGAAGTTGTTCCTAAGGGGATGCAGAGCCAAGAATACCACCAAAATAGAAGGTGAAGAAGCTCCAAAGTCATTCCTAAGGGGATGCAGAGCTTAAATACCACTGAAATATAAGGTGAAGAAGCTCCAAAGTCGTTCCTAAGGGGATGTAGAGCTTAAAGACTCCAAAGTCGTTCCTAAGGGGATGTAGAGTCTTTTGTGTTCCTGTGTGGGCATGCGTGTGTGTGTATTCGACATCGCCATCATATTGCATCATATCATCGCATCATTTGGCATAACATTACATCATACATCCTATCGCATCAACGACAAAAAGTTTGGCTACGAAGCAAATCTTCGGCAATACTTTGTTGACTGAAAATGTGCTGAGGCATGAAGCGAACTTTGGGAAAACAATTTTATCAGATGTCATAGAAGGGGTTTCTTTCTTTACGAAGCATGAAAAGAAGGGAAGGTGTTTTTTCGCCGAAGACTCAAAAATGGTATGTGCGTAAATTTCATGCATCACAAAGAAATATATTACAACAATTTATATGTCTGATTACTTGTTCCATATGCCAAATGTTACACAGTATCATTACAATAAAGTCTAATCTTCCTTAAGTATTTTCTCCGTGGCTTCGTTTAGCAGCTTGTCGACGACTTCGTCGACGATGGAGTTAGCAATGCTCATTATATCCAGTGCTTCTTTTATGACTGGATCGGCTAGGGGGTTGTATGGCTCAGGCACCGGTGACAGTTCGGCTGTAATAAGCAAACTGTTAGTTCGAAGCCAAAAAAACGCCCGGGCTTCGTGGGTTTCTTTTTCGTTCTTCTTTATGATTTCGTTGGCCAATTCTCGGCCACTGTTCACCCACACATCGGAATAAAATTTTCCGCCCACCAAAGTAGCTTTGGCCGAAGGGTCTTTTGTGTCGTCTATGGAGAAGGCGGTTTCAGCCTGGGCCGCAGCTTTAACATGATCGCAACCAGCCTTCTCTAGGATAGACGCAATCCCTTGAGCGCCGGAGAAAGCACAAATATCCCCACGATCAGTTAGGATTTCTTCAAAAGCTTCGGCTTCCCCGCTTATCCAATCAATAACGCCCTCGGGGTCGCCTCGAATGAAGTTCTCTTCAGAAGAATAGGCGCCTACTTTGGCAAAGCTGGTTTTCAATTTTTTCACGCAATCCAAGGATTTCTCAAAGCACCTTTCCTTGGATTCACGAAGCTCCTCAACATTTTTCTCTAGCCTAGTTTTCGACCATTCACTAATTTCTTGACTAGCCTTGGCAACTGCAAAGTTCTCATTGGCTTCAGCAAGTTTTTTCCAAAGGTCTTCAATTTTGGCTTTATAAATTTCAGATTGAGTGTTAAACCTTGTTTCATCTTCTTTCACTTTATCCACCAATGAAAGTAGAATTTTGTCCTTCTCCAAGGCTTCGTTTCTCAGTTTAATGACTTCTGATCGAGGTTGCCAAGAGCTATCGTGCAGCTCTCATCCTCTGCATTCTTTTGCGCCCTCAGGGCGTTGCTAAGAATTAAGCCCTGCAAAAAAGGACGAAGGATTAGCATGAAAGACTTTATTTCTAAGTTCATAGACTTTAAGTTCACAACTTCTATACCTTCAAACTGTTGTACGCAAGGCTGTCCGCGAGGTAATCCTTCGACATGGCGGAGAGGCCAACTTCGAGCTTCGGAAATCCCATACTTTTGGCCATCTCCCGACAGACGGATATCTCTTTGTTGTCCATGTGACAGTATAGGAAATCATCTTCGTCCGTGCCATTGAACACTAAGGCCACCTTCGAGTATTTCAGTTCCTGGGCATAGTGTTTGGCTTCTAAAACTTCTTCTTTGGATAATCGTTTTCCTGAAGCATGTCGAATAATATAGTCAAGATCTTCGGATGGTGCTTCGAGAGCAGGGGATTTGGCTTTTTCGGTCACATTCTTCTCTAGAGCTATGCTAGCATCTGGAAGTTTGTCTCTGGCCCTCTGCTCAGTTGTGGCAGGCTCTGCCTCCGCGGGCGCTGAAGGCCCAGCTTCGGCTTCAGCATGAGCCATCACAGCATCGGCAGCTTTCTCCACAGGGGTAGGAGTTAGTGACATCGTCGTCTCCATGACAGCTTCTAGCATGCTTGCCATTCTTCTCCTCTTGGGGGTAATTGCGGGAGTTTTTGCCACCTTCAGCAACTCTATCTCTGGCGGTCCGGTCTTGTCCTCTCGGTCTAGCTTCTTGGCTGTTTTTTCTTCAGCTTCGCCAATTTGTATCGGTACTTCGACCGATTCAGCTACAGAAACCTTTGATATTGCTGCTGATTCTTCGACGCTCCGGGCGGTAGAAGCAGCTTGTTCCGCTTTAACAGTAGAAGATGCTCCTTCATCAAATTTTGGCACTATGGTCGTCTCAATATATCTTGGCCGATGGGTCAAAACCTTAATTTTCTTGCCCTTCGGCACAACAGAGATGGCTGAAGCGACAGTTTTCCTCTTTTTTCCCTGCTTTCGCGAGGGATAGAAATAATCAAGATATATAAAACCAATCACATCGAAAACTCTGTTCAACCTCTTCTTGCCTCGACCTCCGAAGGCTGAGGTCAAGGCATCATCTTCGACTCTTGAGTATGCTCCGAGCAGCTCATCACTAGTTGCCTCAATACATTTCAGCCAGTTGTCATTTGGTTCATCAAACCAATCTCTGTATCTGAAGGTGTATTTTAAGTAAACCAATCGACCTTCGCTGGATCCGACAGCAGTCTCCTTCGGCATTTCCCAATTTTCCACAAGTGGTCGTACCCTGTAGGCTATGTGCTCTTGGACCATGTCTCTTGTGCCAATGAAGGCACAAACATTATTGAAAGCCTTTTGGCATGCTTTGGTATCATTTTCAAGCGCAGCAGTTGGCCTTCGAAGGCCGAAGCGAGGCCATATAGGGCGTTGGATAATCCCCTTTATGTCTTCCCTTTTAACCAAATCATTTTTGACATAAAACCATTCCTCCATCCAGGCCCCGGGCCACCTTTTCTGAAATGTTGGAAAGGATATCTTGCTTTGGAGCGAGGAACGAAGCCATAACAACCAAAGTTGTTGTGATACTGCTCTTTACCAGTGGCCTTCGTCTTGTACAGGAGTTCGTGCATATTATAGAAGCATTTCGCGCTCGGTTCCAGCCCTTGGCTTCTCACAGCCCAAACAAAAATACTCATTCTAATTATAGCCTCAGGAGTGATTTGATGAAGGAAGATTTCAAATGTATTCAGAACTTCAACTAAAAATTTGCTCAATGGGAACCGAAAATCCGCCTTCATAAAGCTTCTGTAGACAACAACCTCATTTTCTTCAGGAGCAGGGGCGGTGTTGTCCCCCTCCAACCCTCACAATAGACATGTCATGAAAGTATCTTCCCTCCATGGCATCAATATGGCTCTATTTGATAGACGACTTTCCAAAGATGGTATGGCTTGGCCACCAGGACCGGTCTTCGGAATCCTCATCCCCACTTTCCACATCGTATTCATCACTATCGTCAGAATCTTCAGACAACTCTGCCATTATCTCATTCATGATTTTCTCTATGTTTGTTTTTCCATCGCTTCGTAAAATCCAGCAAGGGCAGGGTCCACATCCTTCTTCTCCTCAGACACCTTCTTCTCCTCAGACATCTTCTTCTCCTCAGACATTCAGCAAGCACTTGTGTATATCACGAAGCTCCAAAATCAAGCGAGAGCTGATAGCAAGGGTTAAAAAATTGAGAAAATAATGCAAGCAATCGAAATGGCATAACAAATGCTGCCGCTGTGGGTTTCTATTTATATGCCTAGTGCATTGCAACTTGGCGGGCCCCATTTGTCATTGACTTTCGCTATTCTAGCGAAGGGAAGGTGTTTTTTCGGACCTTTGGTTAAAGTCCTTCGTTCACGTCACAGTCTGAATTTGTTTGATACAATAAAAAATTAATACTGCGAGGGGCTACTGTTGGGGCCTTTGTCTTCCGAAGGTCCTCAAAAACACGACTAACATGCTTTCCAGTATGATATACTGTCACAGGAAGCTTCGGCTTTGGGATGAAGGTGTACATGATTTGAAAGGTGGAACCAGGAAGAAGGATGAACCAGTTCCGAAGCTATGAACGAAGAAGCTTCGGCGTAGCATAAAGATGACGATGGAGAATGAAACCGACTTAAAAGGGAAAAGACAGCTTAGCCCTCGATAGCTTACTTTTTAGCTAATAGAAAATGTTAGGGACATAAATGTAATTTTACCCAGGCTACGCCCTGTGCCTATAAATAGATGAACAGTAACACCGTACTGTTGACGTTGACTGGTAATCACTCGCACGTCACTCTTGGATTCTTACCTTCTGTCAAGCTGAAGGTATAAATGTAATTCAATATCATCAATATTTGTCCATGATCATATAATGAGAAGGTAGATGATGTAATGATTTGATATGATTATTCATGCTATTTATATTTCCATATATTCTTGCTTTATGTAATAACATATTGAGATGATGAAGGTTTGTCCTTCATAAACTTCGTCTGAAGATCATTATATCCTAAGGGAGATAATGCTTCGAAGGACGAAGGTCTTTAACCATTAACATTTGTGTTGCCTTTTTCTTATAGCATTTGAGAACAAGTGACCAACAACTATAGGTTAGTTTAAGTGATGGCTTATTTATTAATAGGAAAATAAAAGGGAAAACCCTCACCATTCTAGTAGTCGCAGCTTGTAAACTCACCCCACACAGAAAACCACCATAGGAAGTAGGGTATTATGCCTCTCAAAGCGGCCCGAACCTACTCAAGCTTTTGTGTTTCCCTCCTCATGCTACAGCACGAACCATCAAGTCATAATCTATGACGCAATCCTACCCAAAAGCACCACGTGGGTAACCCCAGGTGTGCGGTGGGACACAAAACACCGATAGGGTTAGAACGAATATTTAGCAAAATCAGAGTGCAAAAGAGAAGTTCTTATTGCTATGATTTGCTCATTCAAGGCAGATAACTTTGGGAGCCAACTCAAAATGATTGCAAGCAAGAGAACTTAGAGAGAGGGGAGAGGGAGAAGTAAATCGCAAAGTTAGGATGAACACAAATGAACACGACGATTTGTTTCCCGAGGTTTGGTTTCGAATAACCTACTCCCCATTGAGGAGTCCACGTAGGACGGGTCTCCTTCAACCCTTTTCCTCTCTCAAATGGTCATGGAGATCAATTGAGCTTTCTTCTCAATCCCGAGGATACCAAGTCCTACAAGGGCCTCCACACAAAGAATCAGAGCTCTTGCTTCATGTTTACAACAAAGAGAGTGGGAGAAAGAATGAGAAACAATCAAAAATCAATGATCAAAAGACCATGCAACACTCAATTGCTCTAGCCGCTATGTCTCTTCGACACCAATCAACAAAATGTGGCATGAAAATGGCTTTGAATGCGTGGAAATGTTGCACTTAATGTTTGGAAGTTGGGAGAGGTCTTGTATCTTCAGTGTGCTGGTTGGAGGGTATTTATAGCCCCCGCCAACCATAAGAGCCATTGGAGAAAAGCTACAAAAACTGAATAGACGGGTGATGCACCTTACCGTGAACAATACCTTTCCGATGCACCACCAGACATTGTATAGTGTGTTGGCAGGTAACCGTTATGATTTTGCAGTTATCTGTTGGTCCCTTGTCAGACTGTCCGGCGAACCACCGGATAGTCTAGTGCTCCCTCCTCCAAAAAATCCCAAAGCTAGCATGTTCACTATAATTCACACTGGACAGTTCGATGACCCATTAGGTGTTGAGCTGGTTCTTGATTGAGCTAAGTCCTTGGACTAAACAGTCTGGCGTGCCACCAGACAGTCCAGTGATCCTCCGGTGCAATTGTCCAGCAACACAATTTTCCCTCTTTTCTTCAAATCTTTTTGGCTATCTTTGAGGGTGTTCCTATGACTTAGACAAACTTTTGTAGTGACAATCCAACTAGCCTAAGTCATGGTTTTTGAACCTACTGCTCTCTCCAACTTATAAACTTGTTTTAGCTCAAACTTGTTCCAATATTGTGAATTTGTAATCCTGAGCTTTCCAACCTCCTTAGATGTAGCAAAAAGGTTCCTAGGGGTGTAGGTAACTTATACAAGGTGTGAAACTAGGTGTTCTTCATATTTTCCAAGTTTTACCCCTTTGTTGTTGGTTTTGAGCTGTTTCTAACTTTAAACAAAATTGAGTGGACTTATGCTCCTGTGAATCAATGACTAGGCAAACTAGTTAGTCCATAAGGTTTTGATGGTCATCAAGCACCAAAATCAATTAGAGAAAATGGTTAAGGTCATTTCCCTTTCAATCTCCCCCTTATTGATGATTGATGCCAACACAAACCAAAGCAAATGTAAATTGTAGAAATGTAACTAGTTTGCAATTTGACAGGAGTGCATAAGTTTCTTCAAATGAAAGCAGTTCTATGAACATATGTATGTTTTTGACATAGTTAAAAAATTACCACATTTGAACC
This sequence comes from Zea mays, assembly GCF_902167145.1. Lineage (NCBI taxonomy): Eukaryota > Viridiplantae > Streptophyta > Magnoliopsida > Poales > Poaceae > Zea > Zea mays. The sequence continues at coordinate 118,003,714 of NC_050096.1, forward strand.
ACTTGGCTTTGATTTTGCAAACATTTTGATAAAAGCTTGTCAAATTAATTTGTAAAAGAACTATGGTGTAAGAATAGAATTTTTAAAAGCATTTCTAAGTTTGAAAGATTCTCCCCCTTTTTCAAGTGTTTTTCCTTTGGCCAAATAAAAGCTCCCCGTGAATAAGTTCTCCCTTTTGGCATAAATAGTTTTCCTACTCTTAGTTGTCAAGAGGGTTTTTGCAAAAAGCCATAGTACCAGTTTGGAAGATTAAAAAGTTTTGAAATAGGGTGGTGGTGCGGGCCTTTTTTGCTTTGGCCTATTAATTTATCCCCCTTTGGCATTAAGCGCCAAAAACGAAGAAAATTAGAGGACTTTAACAAGAAAGATAAAAGTTCAACTATATGCATCAATTGGAGGAAGATATCCAGTTCAGGAGATGGACAACAATGGAGACTCAGACAATGCCGCCGCTGATGGAGCCGAGAATCGTCCACGTCGCGCACAACGCCCAAACCCCTTCGTGAGTGGACCTGAGTGGGTCTAGGCTATCAGATAGACAGTCGGTGTGCATGGGTATTAAAGATCCGGTTGTGTAAGGACAGGAGATTATGCTTTATGAAAACAGAACTCTACTTGCTCTACTTTTCCTTGTTCTTCTCCTACCTCGCTTCTCCCTCCTATCCAGTAGTTAACAATTGGTATCAGATTAGGCGTTCCTCGGATCTCCATTCATGGCTTCGCCCATCGATTCACAGCTCACTCTGGTGCTGGAGAATCAGACTCGCTCCCTGCTGGGCGAGCTCGACAAGCGCATGCAGGCCATTGATTCCAAGTGGGAATCGCGCGTCGGTGCTCTAGAATCCCAAGTCGCTAAATCGCCGATTGATTTGGAGTCTGTCGCTGCAGACTTCCGCGCCAACTCGGTTTCTCACCAGATCGCGGTGGAGGCGGCTGTCGACAGCCGGATCCGTCTCCTCGAAGTGGAAACCTCCAACCACGTTATGGCACTCGAGTCGGCCGTCCAGGTGCTCGATATGTGGCGTCCACACGTGGATTCATCGATCGTGGCCCTACACACCTCCATCGGCGTCTTCCACACTGACGGCGCCTCTGCGACCGCCCAAGGAGCCCCAACTTGGCATGTCCGCGGTCAAGGTGCGCCGGGAATCCTTGGCGCTCCGGGGTTCCTGACGGGGCGCCCTCCTGCTCCTCACGGCAACGCCGACGGCTCCAACTTTGAGCACAGCTTTGCCTACACTCTCTGGGACAGTGGTTTTGGGTATTCCAATCCCAATTTCCACTGCCCGGTCACAGGTATGTGGTCTCCCTCTTCTCCATCGTCCTTTTCCTTTGCCCCGCTCATCGATTCCAGCCAGCACGGAGTGCTTCATCGCCAGTTAGGGGGTTGCCCAAGCTTAATTTTCCCTCATTTGATGGGACCAATCCAAAATCATGGCAGACCAAATGTGAAAAATATTTTGACATGTACGCCACTGATCCAGTCATGTGGGTGAAGGTTTCCACCATGCACTTTGAGGGTGTAGCATCACGCTGGCTCCAGTCTGTAGAACCACGCTTACCTTCTATGTCTTGGCGTCAGTTCTGTCAGTGTGTTCAGGAACGGTTCGGCCGTGAGCAACATGAGATTGTTATTCGCCAGTTGTTCCACATCCGCCAAACATCATCTGTCCAAGATTATGTCAACCGTTTTTGTGAATTAGTGGACGTTTTAGTAACCTATGAACACACCACAGACCCTCTATATTATACCATGCGCTTCATCGATGGATTGCGTGATGACATCAAATCTGTTATACTTGTCCAGCGCCCTAGCACCTTGGATACTGTTTGTGCTCTCGCATTGTTGCAGGAAGAGGCGGACACTTCACGACGCCGTGAATACCGTGTTTCTGACGGTCCAAGCCCAACGAAGCATTATGTGAAGCAGTCTTCAACTACTCCGACTTGATGGGATCGCCACCAGACCACTGAATCAGCTCCTCACAAATTGGGAGTCACACATCCGTCGTCTTCTTCAGATAGCAAGGTGGCGTCGCTACGCGCTTATCGTCGCGCTCGTGGTCTCTGTCAGTATTGTGCTGAAAAGTGGGAAAAGGGACATAAATGTGCCAACTCTGTCCAGTTACATGCTATCCAAGAACTATGGGAGTTGCTGCGTCCTGAATCTCCTGAACCTGAGGACACTTTTGAAGACACTGCTGAACAGTTTATGGTCCTATTATCTCATGAAGCTTCCTCTACAAAGACAACTCCGTCTACCTTCAAGTTACATGACACTATTCAAGGAGTGGACCTATTGATTTTACTGGATTCAGGCAGTTCTCACTGTTTCCTCAACTCAGCGATTGGGTCTTCTCTGGCCGGTGTCACACCTTTGGACCAACCTCTGTCCGTCCGGGTTGCTAATGGGAATATAGTCCAGAGTGTGTCCGAGTTGTGCCAAGCTGAATGGTCTATACAAACTCTTCAGTTTCAAACCAATTTCAAGCTACTGCCCTTACCATGTTATGACGTTGTCCTGGGCATGTCTTGGCTGGAACAATACAACCCAATGTTTGTGGATTGGAAACATAAGTGGTTGAAGTTCAACTATCAGGAGTCAACAGTGCTCCTCCATGCTGTTCAGTAGTCTGTCCCACATGGTACTCTATTGGAAATCAGACATTCAGATTCATCACCACTAGATTCGGCCCAGCTGCATTCACTATCAGAATTGCCTGTGCCTGAACCCATCCGACGTCTGTTGTGTTCATTCCAATCTCTATTTGAGGAGCCCACCTCCCTTACTCCTAGCAGATTTTGTGATCACACAATACCGCTGATTGAAGGGGCTAGACCGATCTCTATACGGCCATATCGGTTTTCACCAGCAATGAAGGACGAGATTGAAGCCCAAATTCAACAAATGCTTGCTAGTGGTCTTATTCAACAAAGTTCTAGTGCCTTTTCTTCCCTAGTCTTGCTGGTCAAGAAGAAGGACAATACTTGGCGTTTTTGTGTCGATTACCGTCATCTCAACGCCCTTACAAACAAATCCAAGTATCTGGTTCCCATTATCGATGAACTGTTGGATGAACTGTGTGGAGCTTGCTGGTTTTCCATATTAGATTTACGAGCTGGATTTCACCAGATACACCTTAAGTCTGGCGAAGAGTTTAAAAAAACCTTTTAGATCGGTCTCACTGGGGCACCCAACACATTTCAAAAGGCTATGAACCACACTTTGGCTCCGCTGCTGAGGAAGTGCGCATTAGTCTTCTTCGACGACATACTTGGGTAAAGCGCCACGTGGGATGATCACTTATTACATCTGCAACAAGTGTTTGAACTGCTCAACAGAGATCATTGGAAAGTCAAGATTTCCAAGTGCTCATTCGCCCAGTCCCAGGTGGCATACCTCGGCCACGTGGTTAGCAGTAAAGGCATGGCTACCAACCCCTCTAAAATTCAAGCCATTGCTGATTGGCGTGTTCCTTCTTCCATCAAAGAATTGCATAGTTTTTTAGGGTTGGCGGGATATTACAGGAAATTTATTCGTCACTTTGGAATCATATGTCAGCCCCTTCATGCCTTGTTGAAAAAAGGTGTACTCTTTGTGTGGACATCTGATCAGTCCCTGGCATTTCAGACACTGAAAAAAGCATTAATATCTGTGCCCGTGTTGGACCTACCTGATTTCTCAGTACCTTTTACTGTCGAAACTGATGCCAGTGACTCAGGGGTTGGAGCAATGTTGATGCAACGTGGCCATCCTTTAGCCTTCTTTAGCAAAGCTCTGGGTCCTAAGGGCAGAGGGTTATCCACTTATGAGAAGGAGTTCATGGCAGTGTTGTGTGTAGTCCAACAGTGGCGCTCGTATCTGCAGCAGGGCGAATTTGTCATTCTCACTGATCACCAGAGTTTGGCTCAACTCAATGAACAACGCCTACACACTCCATGGCAACGCAAGGTGTTCACTAAGCTATTGGGTCTCCATTATAAAATTGTATATCGTAAGGGTACAGATAATAGGGCAGCGGATGCCCTGTCCCGACAAGTGCAGCCTGAATTGTCGTCCATCTCTATAGTTACTCCCAAATGGTTGTCTGATATACAGGCCAGTTATTCCCAGGACCTTGATGCTCAGTCCCTGCTGTCCAAGCTATCCGTGGATCCCTCGGAGGTGCCTAATTTTGTTTTAAAGGATGGCTTACTTCGGTTAAAAGGTCGAATCTGGGTCGGCAATGATGCCTTATTGTAGAACAGACTGGTCGCTGCTCTCCACTCTTCGCCAGTAGGTGGTCATTCTGGCATGCTAGTTACATATTGCAGACTAAAACAACTGTTTGCTTGGCGCCGCATGAAAGCCTTCGTCCACAGTTTTGTCGACCAGTGTCAGACCTGCTTACAAGCCAAACCAGATCGTGCAGCTTATCCCGGCAAACTTCAACCCCTACCAGTGCCCAAAACAGCATGGGACACAATTTCCATGGATTTTATTGATGGACTTCCTCGGTCTGGGTCAGCCAACTGTATTTTCGTGGTGGTGGATAAGTTTTCTAAATATGGGCACTTCATTCCTTTACTGCATCCATATACTGCTGCAACAGTGGCTCACTCGTTCATCGACAATGTGTACAAATTACACGGACTTCCCGCAGTCATCATTTTAGATCGTGACCTAGTATTCACTAGTAAGTTGTGGCAGCACCTCTTTAAATTGACTGGCACTCAGCTTCAGCTCAGCTCTTCTTACCACCCACAAACAGACGGACAGACGGAACGCGTGAACCAATGCTTGGAGACCTTTCTTTGCTGTTTCGCTAGCGCCTGCCCTCGCAAGTGGAAAGAGTGGTTGCCTGCTGCTGAGTTTTGGTACAATACTAGTTTCCATTCAGCTTTAGGTCGGTCACCGTTTGAGGTGCTCTACGGTCGCCAGCCCCGTACTCTGGGTATCACAGTGGATGACACTACTCCGGCTACTTTGTCCTCTTGGCTGCAGGAGCGTTCAGCAATGCAGGAGCTCGTCCGTCAGCATTTGTTACGTGCTCAGACAAGAATGAAGCGCCAGGCAGATAAGCGCCGATCCGAACGCTGTTTCGAGATCAATGACTAGGTTTACCTTAAGCTACAACCCTATGTGCAATCTTCAGTGATGTCCCGCTCCCACCATAAGCTTGGATTCAAATACTTTGGCCCCTTCCAGGTGCTCGGTTGGGTTGGCCAAGTGGCATACTGTCTTAATCTGCCCGCTCACAGTCGCATCCACCCGGTGGTGCACGTTTCACTACTCAAATTGGCTAAAGGTTATCAAGGTCCAGATGCTGTTCCACTGCCTGTTGACATGCCTGAATTTCGTGTCCCTCAGCGCATTCTTCAGACTCGTGGTGTGACCAAAGGAAACCATCTGGTGCAGCAAGTTCTTGTCACATGGTCTGACCTGCCAGACGAACTTGCTACTTGGGAAGATCACGACGCACTTCGCCAGTGCTACCCCTTCGCTCCGGCTTGGGGACAAGCCGGCTTTCAAGGGGCCAGGAATGTCAACAGCAAGGAATTGGAGGAAGAATATCCAGTTCAGAAGATGGCCAGCAACAGAGACTCAGACAACACCGTCGCTGATGGAGTCCAGAATCGTCCACGTCGCGCACGACGCCCAAACCCCTTCGTGAGTGGACCTGTGTGGGTCTAGGCTGTCAGACAGGCAGTCGGTGTGCGTGGGTATTAAAGATCCGGTTGTGTAAGGACAGAAGATTATACTTTATGAAAACAGAACTCTACCTGCTCTACTTTTCCTTGTTCTTCTCCTACCTCGCTTCTCCCTCCTATCCAGTAGTTAACAACAGGCCACCAGAATCCTCAACATCGAGCGCATGGTAGTATCCTAAACCCTACCGCCTCTATCCGCCCATCGCGAGCCGAGAGCGAAATCGACGACGCCATTACCGGAGGAGCGAAACTAAGCTGTTGCCGTCGGTGCACATTGCCCTGAGCCTATGCGACGGAGGCGACGACTAGGGCCCAAAACTATTAGAGGCCCAATATTTAGTATCTATAACACCATATAATGCACTAATTTACACTTTACAAAACCCATCCAACCAAATAACCCAAACACCTATAATATTTACGAAATACATCAAACAAATAACGCCCATATTTAACATAACATCAAAATCAACGGTTCAGATCGTTGAATAACATCATCTCTTTTGCTCACTCAAATCTAATAAACAATATTTGTCGGTGTTTCGAGACCGGGGGGTCCCTGGGCCGATGAGTGAAATGTCGCTGCGTGCCCCAGCCCAGATGGGTCGGCGCGAGGCCGAGCGCGAAGGGGGGAGAAAGGTGGCCGGAGACGGGCGTGAGAGAGGTGGAAATCCCGCGGCCTTCGTGTTCGTCCCGCGCCCAGGTCGGGTGCGCTTGCAGTATGGGGTTACAAGCGTCCACGCGGGTGAGGAAGCGAGCGGCCTTACGCGAGCGCCTGTCTCGTCCTCGTCCCCGCGCGGCCAACCCTCTGTAAGAGGGTCCTGGTCCTTCCTTTTATAGGCATAAGGAGAGGATCCAGGTGTACAATGGGGGGTGTAGCAAAGTGCTACGTGTCTAGCGGAGGAGAGCTAGCGCCCTAAGTACATGCCGTCGTGGCAGCCGGAGAGGTTTTAGCAACCGGTTCGTGTGGTGTCGTGGCCGTCGGAGGAGCGCTGGAGCCTGGCGGAAGGACAGCTGTCGAAGCTGTCGAGTCCTTGCTGACGTCCTCGTGCTTCCGTAAGGGGGCTGAGAGCCGCCGTCGTCAGGGAGCGTGCGGGGAGCCATCATTGCCTATCTGGCGGACTGAGCCAGATGGGACGCCGGTCTCGTTTCCTGCAGCCTGAGTCAGCTTGGGGTAGGGTAATGATGGCGCCTCCCGTCGATGTGGCCGGTCCGCGCCCTAGGTTGGGCGATGTGGACGCTCCTCCGAAGTCGAGGTCGAGTCTGAGCCCCTGGGTCGGGCGAGGCGGAGTTCGCCGTCTTCCGGGGCTTAGCCCGAGTCCGAGCCCTGGGTCGGGCGGAGCGGAGTTCGCCGTCTTCCGGGGCTTAGCCCGAGTCCGAGCCCTAGGTCGGGCGGAGCGGAGTTCGCCGTCTTCCGGGGCTTAGCCCGAGTCCGAGCCCTGGGTCGGGCGGAGCGGAGTTCGCCGTCTTCCGGGGCTTAGCCCGAGTCCGAGCCCTGGGTCGGGCGGAGCGGAGTTCGCCGTCTTTCGGGGCCGAGCCCGAGTCCGAGCCCTGGGTCGGGCGAAGCGGACCTTCCTATGGTGCCTGCGGCCAGGCCTGACTGCCTGTCAGCCTCACTCTGTCAAGTGGCACTACAGTCGGAGCGGTGCAGGCGGCGCTGTCTTTTTGTCAGGCCGGTCAGCGGAGCGGCGAAGTGACGGCGATCACTTCGGCTCTGTCGACTGAAGGGCGCGCGTCAGGATAAAGGTGTCAGGCCACCTTTGCATTAAATGCTCCTACGATTTGGTTGGTCGGCGCGGCGATTTGGTCAGGGTTGCTTCTTGGCGAAGATAGGGCCTCGGGCGAGCCGGAAGTATGTTCGTCGCTGGAGGGGTGCCTCGGGCGAGACGGAGATCCTCCGGGGTCGGCTGCCCTTGTCCGAGGCTAGGCTCGGGCGAAGCGTGATCGAGTCCCTCGAATGGACCGATCCCTGACTTAATCGCACCCATCAGGCCTTTGTAGCTTTATGCTGATGGGGGTTACCAGCTGAGAATTAGGAGACTTGAGGGTACCCCTAATTATGGTCCCCGACAGTAGCCCCCGAGCCTCGAAGGGAGTGTTAGCACACGCTTGGAGGCTTTCATCGCACTTTTTTGCAAGGGGACCAGCCTTTCTCGGTTGCGTTTTGTTCCGGTGGGTGCGCGCGAGCGCACCCGCCGGGTGTAGCCCCCGAGGCCTCGGACGAGTGGTTTGACTCCTCTGAGGTCTTAATGCCTCGCGCAATGCTTTGGCTGATCTGGTCGTTCCCTCATGCGAACTGGTCGTAGCCCGGGTGCACGGTCGGGTCCCAAGTTCTCGGGCTGGTATGTTGACGCCGTCAATGGTTTGGCTGGAGCCGGGTTTGTGAGAGCAGCCCCCGAGCCTCTGCACAGGGCGAGAGGACGGTCAGGGACAGACTCGACTTTTTTACATACGCCCCTGCGTCGCCTTTCCTCAAGGAGGAGGGGGGGGGGGGGAAAGCACCACGTTGCCCTCGGTGGGCGCCGAACATGGTGTCTCCGGTGAGCTGCTGGCGGGTAATCCGAGCGGACGTCCGTGCCCCATTCGCTAGGGGTCGGCTAGAGGCCCAGAGGCGCGCCCAAAAGTACCTGCGGGTGATCTGCCGGACCCGGTCCCCTGTCGACGGGGTCCGAGGGCTCGATGCCTCCCTCTAATGGGATTCCATTACAAGATCGGTCCCGCTGGTCTCGGAAATGTCCTAGGGTACCTCGGGAGCGCAGCCCGAGCCTTCGTTATGTATCGAACGTACCCATGGTCATCCCTCGCTCTGTGTCTGAGGCGGCTGTGAACCCTTCGAGGGCCAACCTTCGAACCCCTGATCAGTAGTGGGCGCGGAGCCCGAGTAGCCTGAGGCGGTCGTTGAACCCTTCCGAGGGGCCGGCCTTCGAACCTCTGACCAGTAGTGGGTGTGGAGACCACGCGCTCTGAGGCGGCTGTTGAACCCTTCGAGGGGCCAGCCTTCGAACCTCTGATCAGTAGGGAGGCTCGGAGCCTGGTTCCTTCACAGAGAAGGATCCTTTTCGGGGTATCCCCCTTTCCCGGTCCCTGTTGTAAGAGAGAGAAAGAGGAAAAGGAAAAGGATACGAAATTGAACGACGCGGCATACCTTTTTTTACGCGGTCGTTATGGTGAAGGCGAAACGTCGCTCGCTTCCCCTGCCAGAGGCGCCGCCTTTCCGCCGTGGAGTTAATGCGACGGGGCGTGAGGTTCGCGGGGCGGCCGTTGCGCGTGCGCGAGCCGTTCGAGGAATGGAACACGGGCGCGTCATCTTCACGCCGTGAGAGAGGGTTCTCTCGCTGCCCCCGGATGGGACGTAAGCTTGGCTGACGACGTGACCGCTGCTCCTGCCCGCCTGCCACCGCCATTACTGCCGGCCCATTTTTGGCCACATTGACCGTCGCGCCAGGCTGGCGCTGCTGGGTCGTGCGTAGGGTTGCCTCGAGTCACGGTGCTGGTTCCGCAGTCGAGGAGGCGTGGCAGTGGCGCGAGTGGTGGTGCAGTTGCTCGCACGTAGCATCCGGCGCGCCGGTTGCATGACACGTGGGCCTGGGCCTCCATGCTGGGCGCGCTGGAAGTCGGAGAGGTGCGCCCACTTGGCGTGGTTGCATGCCGCCTGCATGGCTGCCCGCCCTCTCGCCCGCTGGTCTGGGCAAAAGTGGAGGGCCGCTTGTAACCGCTGGGCGGTTGCATGCACCGCGCGCGGCGGTTTGGCTTCTTCTGCTCTGGGCCGGCTTGCATGACATGTGGGACCCAGCCCCCGCGCTGTAGGGGGAGGACCTTGGAGCGTGTTGGAGAAGACTCAGCCCACGATGGTTGGGGACGCGAGTAGGGAGAGTCGCCATTAAAAGGAGGGCGACCCCCTTGAAAGGCGACCATGTCTTCGTGCTCCCTTATGCATCGTGTCTTTCCACCTTCCGAGCCCCCAGATGGGGGATGTCCGCTGTCCTTCCGCCTTGCCGTTGGAGTAACGCAACTCCGTAGGAGTTGGTACCTTTCAGCCATCGTTCAGCTTCAAGGATTTTCATCACGCAGCCCGGCTGCACCCCTCCGCCGGCGGTCACCCAAGGCGGTGACCACCGGCCCCTGGATGGGGAGAGGCAAGTCGGGCTGTGATGTTGGCCCCGCCCTCAGCTTCAAGGATGTTCATCATCCTTGCTGGGGCGGAGAGCGAGGCGAGCCGGGGCTCTACCTCCCGCGCGGGCCGGCTGGCCACCTCCTCTTCCAGCTTCTGGTGGTGGAAACCATCCTCCAGCCATGCCGGGGAAGGCGAACTGTTGCTGCCCAGCTAGGATGCAACATTCTGCCCTCTTCCTCGCTTTCGTGGCGAGGACGGGAGCGAGGGCCTGCCGGTGCGCTTTGGAGCGGCCCGCTCTTTGGCTTTGATGGCTGGTTCGCGTCCCTTGAGCGGGAACATGAACAGGAGCCTTCTGGTGGCCGCGTCCGTCCTGGGACCATGGCTGCTGCTGCAGAGGTCGCTGGCGAGTCGCCCGGAACCCGTCGCCCCGCAGGCTCCCCGGTGTGGAGGTTTTTCATACCCGCGGGGACGGAACTGGAGTTCCGTTTGTAATGGTACCTTGAATGCCGGTCTTTTGTTCATTGTGGCTGTCGGGGCCTGAACATGTATGTATTTTTTCCTCATTTTCGAGCACTAAGACTCGCCTGTTGGTTGTCTGAACCGCTTCACCAAGCGTGAGTTGCCCCGTGCAAAGGTGACGAGTGAGGTATCCATATCCTGGAGGCGTAGGAGTCCCTCGGCTCGGTCGGCCTTGCTGCCCGAGGCTTCTCTTGCTTAGTTAAAGGAAACCCCTCGGCCGCTCTTCGATGAGCCGAGGCCAGGGGTAGCGGTGTCAGCATGGACAAAGGCGGAGTTGGCTCGAAAAGAAGACTTGGTCGGCCGGAGCCTGGCCGGGTCGTCCGTTAGCGGGACCGACGCCGGAATTGATCTGCCGAGGCCTCGGGCCGGGATGATGTCCTCGGAGGACAGCTGGCCGAGGCCTCGGGATGACCAGCTGAGCCGCCTGCTCGAGCCGGATTCTTGGAGGAGACCCGGGCGGCGATGGCCTGGGCGTGATGATGAAGTCGTCCTTCAGAGTGGAGATCCTCGGACCGCGTCGCCGTCCGAGGCTAGGTCGGACCTCGCCGAAGGTGTTGTTGACGCCGAGGGTGCTGCGGCTCCCTTCAACTGTCCAGATCCGAGTCTGCAGGATCGGATTATCTTGTAGCGTGTGTTTTCTGCGGCCGCCGAGGCCCAAACACACCCTCGCCGTGTTGTAAAGCTGAGCTTCTTTTCCTCTTGTTTCGAGTATCTGGACTTTTTCGTCGGCAACAGAATTGTCTGTGCGAGCGTGAGTTGCTTTTCACGGAAGGTGATGAGTGAGGTGTCCGTATCCTGGAGGCGTAGGAATCCCTCGGCTCGGTCAGCCTTGCCGCTTATGCGCGCTCTTGCCCGTCCATGGGGTTCTGTCACCGACGCAGTCGAGAAGGCCCGAAGAACCGCTTCGGCAGAGGAGCTTTCGAATGTGAAGACTTGTTCGGTCCGCGGAATCACTTATCCGAGCGTGAGTTACTTATCACAGAAGGTGATGAGTGAGGTATCCGTATCCCGGAGGTGTAGGAGTCCCTCGGCTCGGTCAGCCTTGGCTGCTTACGTGTACTCCGTCGTTTTCAGGATCCACTTTCGAAGTAGTCGAAAAGCACGAAAGACATTCTGGCAGAAAGGATCTTTTTTCGAGGAAAAAATTCAGCGCAGAGGGGGTTCACCCCTTTTAGCCCCCGAGGGAGGGTCGGGCTTTGCCAAGGCAAGGCTGACCCTTCCTTGATGACTAAACTTTGCATGGGAGCGAGGTATATGAAAAACTTGAAAACATCTTAAGGGTAGAAGCGACGTAGCTGTTGGATGTTCCAAGCGTTGCTGTAGACCTCGCCTTGACTGTTGGCCAGCTTGTACGTTCCGGGCTTCAGAACTTTGGCGTTGAAGAACGGCCCTTCCCAGGGAGGCGTGAGCTTGTGCCGCCCTCGGGCGTCTTGTCGCAGCCGGAGCACCAGGTCGCCCACCTAGAGGTCTCGGGACCGGACCCCTCGAGCGTGGTAGCGTCGCAGGGACTGCTGGTACCGTGCTGAGTGTAGTAAGGCCTTGTCCCGAGCCTCTTCCAGCTGGTCCAGCGAGTCTTCTCGATTAGCTTGGTTGCTTTGGTCAGCATAGGCCCTCGCCCTCGGGGAACCGTATTCTAAGTCTGTGGGCAAGATGGCCTCGGCCCCATAGACTAGAAAGAACGGCGTGAAGCCCGTGGCTCGGCTTGGCGTTGTCCTCAGGCTCCAGACCACCGAGGGGAGTTCCTTCATCCATCGCTTGCCGAACTTGTTGAGGTCGTTGTAGATCCGAGGCTTGAGTCCTTGTAGAATCATGCCGTTGGCACGCTCTACTTGCCCATTCGTCATGGGGTGAGCCACGGTGGCCCAGTCCACCCGAATATGGTGATCCTCATAGAAGTCTAGGAACTTTCTGCCGGTGAACTAGGTGCCGTTGTCGGTGATGATGGAGTTCGGGACCCCGAAACGGTGGATGATGTTGGTGAAGAACGCCACCGCCTGCTCGGACCTGATGCTGTTTAGGGGTCGGACCTCGATCCACTTGGAGAATTTGTCGATGGCGACCAACAGGTGCGTGTAGCCCTCGGGTGCCTTCTGCAAGGGGCCGATGAGGTCTAGACCCCACACGGCAAAAGGCCAAGCGATGGGTATGGTCTGTAGAGCCTGAGCGGGTAGGTGGGTCTGTTTTGCGTAGAACTGACACCCTTCGCAGGTGCGGACAATTCTAGTGGCGTCGGCCACCGCCGTCGGCCAGTAGAAACCTTGTCGGAAGGCGTTTCCAACAAGGGCTCGAGGTGCTGCGTGATGGCCGCAAGCCCCCGAGTGTATCTCTTGTAGGAGTTCCTGACCTTCAGCGATGGAAATGCATCGCTGGAGGATGCCCGAGGGGCTGCGGTGGTAGAGCTCCTTCTCATCTCCCAGCAAGACGAACGACTTGGCGTGTCGCGCCAACCGCCGAGCCTCGGCTCGGTCGAGGGGTAGCTCTCCTCGGTGGAGATATTTCAGGTACGGGGTCTTCCAGTCTTGATTAGGCGTGACCCCGCTTCGCTCCTCCTCGACGCGTAGTGCCTCACCCTCGGGTGCCGAGGGTGCCTCGGGCCGAGCTGAGGGTGCCTTGGGCCGTGCCGAGGATGCCTCGGACTGAGCCGAGGGTACCTCGGGCTGGGCCGAGGGTGCCTGGGGCTCGGCCGTGTCGTCGATCTTGATGGAGGGTTGATGCAGGTCTCGGGAGAAGACGTCCGGGGGAACCGTTGTTCGCCTCGAGGCTATTTTAGCCAGCTCATCCACAGTTTCGTTGTAGCGCCGGGCGATGTGGTTGAGCTCGAGCCCGTAGAACTTGTCTTCCAGGCGCCGAACCTCATCGCAGTAGGCCTCCATCTTCGGGTGGCGGCAGTGGGAGTTCTTCATGACTTGGTCGATGACGAGCTGCGAGTCTCCGCGAGCGTCGAGGCGTCGGACCCCTAGCTCGATGGCGATCCACAACCCGTTGACCAGAGCCTCGTACTCAGCCACATTGTTGGACGCCGGGAAATGGAGGCATAGCACGTAGAGTAGGTGCTTCCCGAGGGGTGAGATGAAGAGTAGGCCTGCGCTGGCTCCTGTCTTCATCAGCGACCCGTCGAAGAACATGGTCCAGAGCTCCGGCTGGATCGGAGCTGTTGGGAGCTGGGTGTCGACCCATTCAGCCACGAAGTCTGCCAAGACCTAGGACTTGATGGCCTTCCGAGGGGCGAACGAGATTGTTTCGCCCATGATTTCCACCGCCCACTTTGTGATCCTACCCGAGGCCTCTCGGCACTGGATGATCTCCCCCAGGGGGAAGGATGACACCACAGTTACCGGATGAGACTCGAAGTAGTGTCGCAGCTTCCGTCGCGTCAGGATCACCGTGTACAACAACTTCTGAACTTATGGGTAGCGGATCTTGGTTTCGGACAGTACCTCGCTGATGAAGTAGACTGGCCTCTGAACGGGCAATGCATGCCCCTCTTCTTGCCTCTCGACCACAATCGCGGCGCTAACCACCTGAGTGGTCGCGGCGACGTAGATCAAGAGGGCTTCTCCGGCAGCCGGGGGCACCAAGATAGGCGCATTCGTGAGGAGCGCCTTCAGGTTCTCGAGGGCTTCCTCGGCCTCAGGGGTCCAAGTGAAGCACTCGGCCTTCCTTAAGAGGCGGTACAGAGGCAGACCTCTTTCACCGAGGCGTGAGATGAAGCGGCTCAGAGCCGCGAGACATCCCATGACCCTCTGTACGCCCTTCAAGTCCTTGATGGGTCCCATGCTGGTGATGGCTGCGATCTTCTCCGGGTTGGCTTCGATGCCCCGCTCGGAGACAATGAACCCCAAGAGCATGCCTCGGGTACCCCGAAGACACACTTCTCGGGATTGAGCTTCACGCCTTTTGCCTTGAGACATCGGAATGTCACTTCAAGGTCGGAAAGGAGGTCGGAGGCTCTCCTCGTCTTGACTACGATGTCATCGACGTAGGCCTCGACCGTCCGGCCAATGTGTTCGCCGAACACATGGTTCATGCACCGCTAGTACGTCGCACCCGCATTCCTCAAGCCGAACGGCATGGTGACATAGCAGTACATGCCGAAGGGTGTGATGAAAGAAGTCGCGAGCTGGTCGAACTCTTTCATTCTGATTTGGTGATACCCTGAGTAGGCATCGAGGAAAGACAGGGTTTCGCACCCAGCAGTGGAATCCACGATTTGATCGATGCGAGGCAGAGGGTAGGGAACTGTCACACCCGGTTTTTAGAAGGCAAACCGAATGCGAACCATGTACGTGCCAGGATCAGTTATTCACGTACACAGCAGTTACATAACATGGACATCATCACACAGTGCTCAAATAGTATTAAAAGGGAAATAATAGTCGATTACATCATACGTCTGAGACGTCCATATAGTCCTTACAATAAATCAAAGTGCGAAAAAGAAACGTAGATAAACGCGGCCTTCACAGGCAGCCGACTGGGGGTTGCCGCTAACCCACGCCTAGAACTCGTCGTAGTCTTGGAACTCCTGGAAGTCTCCTTCCACAGCTTCATCTTCTCCTGAGCAGTGGTTGCAATGCTGACAACCTGGGGATGGGGGGGGTTTGGTGTGTAGATTAAGGGTGAGTACACATCAACATACTCAGCAAGTATCATGTTTGGCTATAGTGGACTAGCTTTATGTGGGGGATAAGTCAAGCAGTTGCTTTTAGTTGGTCAGATTATTATTTACTAATAGAAAGCCAGGTTTTAGCATTAACCCAAGTTATTAGCCCGATGTACCCTTTCCAAACGGAAAGAATACCACTTACCAGCACCATAGTCATAACCAAAACCATCGATCTCATAGCCACCTGTACCATAATGTCTTTGATCAAGTACCACTAATCACTGGAGCTCCCTTGGCCGCTCATAACCGTGAGCACGGCTGATATATCAGTTTTCAAACACTCTGCAGAGGTTGTGCACTTTATCCACAAGCCATGATTCCCTTTCTGCCCGGAGAGAGCTACTCCCCATTGACCACTACCTAGGTGGCCTAGCAGGGCATCACTACGTAGCCTTTACAAAGATTCCTCGGGGCTGTAGCCACCCGTTAGGTTTCCTAAATGCACCGCACTCCTCCCCAAGGGGCGAACCCAAACTTGGCGGAGCGAGCCGCATACATCGAGCCCCATTGACGGCACGACGGCTAAGTGAACTACACCCCGGATCCTCTAATTATTCAGCTAAGGGCATCCCATTCCACCCTCATGGTTGCACTGTTTTCCCGGGCGGTCATCCATAGAACAGGTCCTTACGGAGAGGCACTCGAGAAACCGCTCGAGCCCCCTTGAAGACCACAAGTATAACATCATAACAAGAGAAGGGAAAACAGCGTATCATAGATAATCTCATCATGTTCATTGATTAGAGTTTGAGCAATAGCATAAAGCTAAACAATAACAATCCAACCCAAATAGGTAAACAAGGACATGGATAACAAAAGCTAGTCAATCCTTAGGCATAAATGTGTAATGCGGGAGGTGAATTAAAGAGTGAATAGGATAGAGATAGGTCAAGGGACACTTGCCTCCACCAACCGACTGCTGCTCAGGGGCTTCTCCTGCGAGTTCCTCGGGTTCTTCGACCAGATCGTTCTCTATGCGATTGCAAGCATACATACATCCATCCATTCAAATTAGGGAACAAACAGTACACCATACAAGAGAACAAATGAGGTAGATATACATAGAATATCACATACGATAATAAACTTACCATGGTTAGAAAGAAATGAGAAAAGGTCTCGCGAGGGTTAGAGCTTAAGCCCGAGATGCACTACGGGTAGGCGAATAACTAGACGCTACGTGTTCTAGTTCCAATTGGTTCTAACAAAAGGATTAGTTACATGCACTAATGTAAACGTGACCACTTTTAGTAGATTATCATTGAATGAGATAGATGATTAGCTATACAAATTAACTGACGTAACCAATTTCCAAATTGAGACTCCTATCTTATTAATATAAACACGTGATTAGCGCGCATAGGACACGGGGGGTGGGGTAGACGGGGTGTCTGGGGGTAGACGGGGCACGACGAGTCGTGCCAAGGCACGCGCACTACGCGGGCACGCGCGCGAGGCCGCACGCACTTGCCACGGACTAGCCGTGCGCACGTCAGGACCGTACGTTAGCCGGGCTCAAAGCCGCGCGCCATAGGCACGCTGGGCCAAGCTCGACGCCACGCAGGGGCCGACACGACGTGAGCAAGGCACGACGGGGCTAGCGGGCAAGCACGCCGGGGCAAGCGAGCACGGTCAAGCGAGGACGCGGCCGGGCAAGGCTGGGCGCGGGGGCGGGCGGTCGAACCGGGGCACGGGGGCGGCCGAGCTCGCTGGGAGGCGGTCGAGCTCGCCGGGCATGGGGCGGGTGGTCGAACCGGGGCACGGGGGCGGCCGAGCTCGCCGGGCATGGGGCAGGGCCGAGGGGGCGCGGGACGGGGTGGACGAGGGCGGTCGGGGCCGAGCGGGGCGAGGCGGCCAAGGCCGGGCGGCCGAGCCGAGCTCGCCGGAGAGCGGCGCGGGGAGGGCGGGCGCGGGACGGCCGAGGCCGGGGTCGAGCGCGACGGGGGCGGGGCGGCGCGGGGTGGCCGGGCGCGGGCGGCCGAGGTCGGCCGAGCCGAAGGCGGCCGGGGCCGGGGCCGAGCTCGCCGGGAGCGGCCGAGCGAGGGCGGCGCGGGGAGGGCGGCCGAGCGGGCGGCCGAGCGCGGGCGAGGCCGGGGCGGCCGGGGCCGAAGCCGAGCTCGCCGGGGCCGAGGCGGGCGGGCCCATGGCGCGGGGGCGGGGGACGCCGACGGGAGGGAAGGAGGAGGGAGGGGGGAGAGGAGGGAGGGGGGAGGGAGAAACCTCACCGGAGGGGAGGACGGCGCGGCGGCGGCACCGTGGAGGAGGCGGCGGCGGCGCTAGGGCAGGGGAGAGGCGGCGGTGGCTAGGGTTAGGTTGAGGGAGAGAGAGAGAGAGGGGATGACGGGCAGGGCCCGCGGGGAGGGGATTTTTGGAAAAAGAAAAGGGGAGGGGGGACGGTTGGGCCGGCTGGGCCCAAAGGGGGAGGGGGCGCGCGGCTGGGCCGCCAGGCGGCCCACGGCGGGAAGGGAAGGGGGGCGGCTGGGCCGCCGCGAGGCCCATGCGTGGGGAAAGGGGGACGGCTGGGCCGAAAATGGGGAAGGAGGGGGGAGAGGAGAAGAAAAAGGTTTTCTTTTTTTCAAAAATCTAATTTCCTCTAGATGAATGCTTTCACATTTTTAAACAATCAAAAAAGTATGCATGGTTTGGCATGGTGCATCACCCAAAATAAAGTATTTTAAGGTTTTGCTTTACATGAGGTCTAAAGCCAAAACCCGCTATAACTTTGGAAAAGATCAAGGTTTAGCGAGGGGAAAAGGGAAAAGGAAAGGGTAACGCCTGAATTTGGTGAGAGAAAAGAAGAAAAAATTCTACCCCCAAATTCAGGGCGTTACAAACCTATCCCCCTTAAAAGAATCTCACCCTCGAGATTCAGGGTTGGCTAGCAAAGAGCTCAGGGTATTTGGCCATCAGATCATCTTCACGCTCCCAGGTTGCTTCTTCCTCAGAGTGATGATTCCATCTGACTTTGCACATTTTGATGGTCTTCCTTCGGGTGACTCTATCTGCGGTCTCAAGGATTTGCACTGGTTTCTCAACGTAGGTCAAGTCTTCCTGGACTTCAAGACCTTCCACTGGCAACTGCTCTTCTGGCACACGCAAGCACTTCTTCAACTGAGACACGTGAAAGACATCAGGCACAGCAGACAAGTTCTCTGGCAGACTGAGCTGATAGGCCACTTCTCCACGCCTTGAGAGAATTTGGTACGGACCAATGTAGCGGGGTGCTAGCTTGCCTTTGACTCCGAACCTTCTGACTCCTCTGATCGATGACACTTTCAGATATACAAAGTCTCCGACTTCGAAACTCAGCTCTCTTCTCCTTGTGTCTGCATAGCTTCGCTGCCTCGATTGTGCTATCTTCAGATTCTCTCGGACCATCTTGATGTTCTCTTCAGCTTCAAGTAGCATGTCTGGCCCAAACACCTGCTTCTCTCCAGGCTAATCCCATTGCAACGGAGTTCTACAACTCCTCCCATAGAGCGCCTGAAATGGTGACATCTTCAAACTGGCCTGGTAACTGTTGTTATAGGAAAACTCTGCATAAGGCAATCTCTTGTCCCATCCGGACTGATCTTGCAACGCACAGGCTCTCAACATATCTTCAAGAATTTGATTGGTCCTTTCGGTCTGGCCATCTGTCTGCGGATGATAAGCTGAACTGAAATTCAGATGCGTGCCCAAGGCTTCATGCAACTGCTGCCAGAAATGAGAGGTGAACTGTGTTCCTCTGTCTGACACTATCTTCTTTGGCACACCATGAAGACAAACGATCCGAGACATGTACAGCTCTGCCAATACTGCACTGCTGTAGTTGGTCTTGACAGGTATGAAGTGGGCTGACTTGGTCAAACGGTCCACTACTACCCAAATGGAATCGTAGCCGGCTCGAGTGCGAGGCAATCCGACTATGAAATCCATACCGATTTCATCCCATTTCCACTGAGGGATTTGCAACGGTTGCAACAATCCAGCTGGTCTCTGGTGCTCTGCCTTAATTCTTCGACAACTATCGCACATAGCCACATGCTCTGTGATTTCCCTCTTCATTCCGTACCACCAGAATTTCTTCTTCAGATCTTGATACATCTTCTCACTACCAGGGTGAATCGAATAAGCTGTCTCATGAGCTTCCTTGAGAATCAACTCCCGAATAGACTGGACATTGGGAACACACAAGCGGTCTTTGAACCATATCACGTCTTCTGCATCTTCTCGAAAATCTTTGCCTTTGCCTTCTAGAATCAGTCGCCAGATCTCACTGATCTTCTCATCATTCTTCTGCGCTTCTTTGATTTCCCGCTCCAGGGTAGGTTCCAACTCGACTGTGACTCCCCGCGAATTGTTCAGAAATCCGAGACTCAACCTGTCAAACTCCTTGGCCAACTCGTAAGGCATCGGACGAGCGACCATCAGATTGACTTGACTCTTCCTGCTCAAAGCATCTGCCACTACGTTTGCTTTGCCTAGATGGTAATGGATCTCCAACTCATAGTCTTTGATCAACTCTAACCATCTTCGCTGCCTCATATTCAACTCTGACTGAGTGAATATGTACTTCAGACTCTTGTGGTCTGTGTAAACATCACATTTTTGTCCATACAAGTAGTGCCTCCATGTCTTCAGTGCGTGAACCACTGCTGCCAACTCTAGATCATGGATTGGGTAATTTTTCTCATGAACCTTCAATTGTCGGGACGAGTAAGCCACAACTCTTCCCTCTTGCATCAACACACATCCCAAACCTGTGTAGCAAGCATCACAATACACCGAGAAGGGCTTGTGCACATCAAGCAAGACTAGGACAGGCGCTGTTGTCAACTTCTCTTTCAGCGCTTCGAAGGCCTCTTGGCATTTCTGGGTCCACCTGAACTCAACCTTGTTGCCTAGCAACGCTGTCATTGGTTTCACAATCTTCGAAAACCCTTCAATGAATCGCCGATAATATCCAGCCATTCCAATGAAACTCTTGATTCCTCGAGTATCTGTTGGCGCTTTCCAGTTCAGAATGTCTGCCACTTTCTTCGGATCCACAGCCAATCCTTCTTTGTTGATTATGTGACCCAAGAACAGGACTTCATTGATCCAGAATTCACACTTGCTCAACTTTGCATACAACTGGTGCTCTCGCAATCTCTGCAATACCATCTTCAAATGATCTGCATGCTCTTCTTCGCTTTGAGAGTAAATCAGAATGTCATCGATGAATACCACCACAAACTTGTCAAGGTAATCCATGAATACACTGTTCATCAAGTTCATAAAGAACGCTGGCGCATTGGTCAAACCAAAAGACATCACTGTGAACTCATACAAACCATACTTGGTAATGAATGTCGTCTTCGGAATGTCCGAAGGTCGGATCCTGAGCTGATGATAACCTGACCTCAGATCAATCTTGGAGAACACACTGGCTCCTCTCAACTGGTCGAACAGATCTTCTATTCTGGGCAAAGGGTACTTGTTCTTGATCGTGACTTCATTCAAAGCTCGGTAATCGATACACATCCTTTTGGTGCCATCTTTCTTTTCCACAAACAAGACAGGAGCGGCCCAAGGCGAGGTGCTTGGCCGAATGTAACCTTTCTCTGACAGCTCATCAATTTGCTTCTTAAGCTCAACCAACTCTGGTCCAGATATTCTGTAAGCTCTCTTAAAGATAGGGGAGGTTCCAGGAAGAAGCTCTATGGCAAACTCAACTTTCCGCTCTGGTGGCATACCCGGTAAGTCCTTTGGAAACACATCTGGGAACTCGGACACAACCTTGATACTCTCAATTGGGTCTGCTTCACTGCTATCGACAGCTATCTGATAACAACTTCCTTTCTTTGGCTCAGGCGGGACTAACTCGGTCACCACTTCCTCTCGTAGTGGGGACACCAACTTGATGGTCCTTTTATCACAACTGATAACTGCCTGATACTTATCTAGCCAATTCATCCCTAGGATGACATCTATTCCCTGAGTACCCATTACTATAAGGTTGGCGGGAAACGCTATCCCCCTTATTTCCACACTCACATTCAAACAAATGCTATCGGCTCGAATTCTACCACCGGCTGAGTCAATTTGAATGGGGGTTGACATGGTAGTAATTGGAAGATTATGTGCTTCTACCCATGATGCAGTAATGAAAGAATGCGTTGCTCCAGTATCAAATAACACTTCTGCAATATGGGAGTCGATTGGGAACATACCTACTATCATGCCGGGGGTCTCCTGAACTGCTTTAGCCTCCAAATGGTTCAGTCTCCCATGATTATAGCGCGGTTGAGAGCGGTTGCCTGAACCAGGCTGAGACACATTTTGCTTTGCTGGGGCATTGGGGCCTGACTGCTGCTGGGCTGCCTTCTTCGTACATTGCATCACCCAATGGCCTTGCTCTCCACAGTGGAAACATGCCCTGTTTCCAACCTGAGCTGGTGCTGCCTGATTGTTCTGCTGGTTTGCTGGGGCAGGAAGACTAGGTGCCTGCTGATTCTGCCTCGGAAACTGACCTCCTGACTGATTGCTCTGACGGTTCTGATACTGGTGCTGAGGATACTGCCTTTGGAATTGCTGCTGCTGCTGAGGTGGACGCTGGTTCTGCCTGAACTGCTGAGGTTGATTGCCTGAGAAACGAGGACGATTGCTGCTTCCAGGCTGGGGTCCACTGATCTTGTGCTTACGATCCTCCATCTCCTTACGCTTCCTTTCTGTCATGATTGCTCTGTCAATCAGGTGCTGGAATGTCGGAAAGGTGTGATTCATCAGCTGATACTGAAGAGGGTCAACCAAGCCTCTCAGGAAACGGTACTGTCGCTTGGCGTCGGTGTTGACATCTTCAGGAGCATAGCGAGACAACTGCAGAAACCTGTCTCGATACTCACTGGCAGACAATGGCCCTTGCTTGAGAGCCAGGAACTCCTCCTTCTTCACTGTCATCAGACCTGCAGGAACATGGTACTGACGGAAGCTTCCTCTGAACTCTTCCCAGGTGATGGCGTCAGGGTGGGCATGGGTGGCGAGGTAAGACTCCCACCATGACTGAGCTGCTCCTCTCAACAGACGGGGACCATACAGGACTTTCTCCCTGTCATCGCACTGAGCGGTATGCAACTCCCGCTCCACAGTGCGCAGCCAGTCTTCAGCATCCATGGGGTCAGAAGAGTGAGCAAACGTTGGTGGATGACCTCTCATGAATTCAGCACGCTTGTCTCTGGGCATCTGAGGCATCTGAGGCTGAGGTGGGGCCTGCTGCTGCTGCTGCTGCTGAATGGCGGCCAAAGTCTGACCGATGGCTTGAACTGCCTGAGTCTGCATCAGAAACATCTGCTCGATCGACATCGGAGGCGGGGGTGGCAGGTGCTGTTGCTGGGGCACCTCATCCTGTTGAGCGGCTTGCTCCTGCTGAGCACGCCTTCCTCCTCTGCGCCTTTCTCTAACATCTGCAGAATGCAACCACACATCAGAACTGATCTGGCAAATCTTGCAGCATAAGAAAAGAGTATAGAATTCTTCAACAACACTGAACGGATGAGCATCTTCACTGATCTCCAACACAGACCACACAGCTTCTCAGATAAAGAGGAAAGCGGAATAAAAGGTTTCCCAACTATATAACTAACTCCATTAACATAATAGGTAAACCAAAATGCAGGGGATACCCACACTCTGGTGACAGTCATTACAAAGATCCAAACCAAACATAGTTCATCATGACAAACATAAATGCACAGGATATAGCAAACTACCCTGTCTAACTAAGACTAACTAAGAGCGAGACTAACACTAAGACTGTAGCTTCTACGTATATATTTTGTATTAATTACGAGATCCAACTCTAACGATCTATGGTTCTAGATTTATCTTGGTCTTGCAGTCAGGGTGGCCATAAGGCTGGTGTCCACGCCGAGGTGAGCGGTACGGGTGCTGAGTCCTGACGGGAGCGGGGGAACCATCGTCCAGGTGACGACGTTCCGCGCGCTCAGCCCGCAGCAGGGCGATCTCAGCACGAGCCCTACTCAGCTCGTCTAATGCATGGTCCAGCTCCGTGTTTAGCACGGCGGCTAGGTTGACTGTGCTGCTCAACCTAGGATTGTCCTCACCGACAGGTGAAACAATCACGCCTCCTGTGCTGCCAGATGGACGGCGGGGGTAATACTTCAGGTCAAGACCGTCAGCTACCCCACCGAGAACCGAGCAGTAGTGCGAAAGCGCACGCCGTGCAGCATCTTGCATGGCTGCCTCAGCTGAGTCCCGCTCAGAGATAGAATAGTGCTCTGAGCAGGCCTCCGCACCCTGGAGACTGTTCTCCGGACGGCGCACCAAGCAGGTCGCCTCCCAGCGGTCCGGGTAGACCCCGCGACTATGCTGGTAGACCACACAGCGATACTCGATGGACCAAGTACGCCGGTTAAGTGCCCGACGTAGCAGGGTGTCGAGCGCATCGTGGAAGTGACACCCGCGAGCAGCGTCGCGAGTGATGGGTCGGGCGACCCATCCTTCCGGCTCATGGTCAGCAGAGAGGTCGGTGTCGTGGCTCGAGCTGTCATCGCCACCTCCGCCGTCTGGGTCTCCTCCAGCAGCTACTCCAGAGGCTGGGGCGCCAAGTGGTGGTGCAGGGGGCGCCTCCAGAGGAAGCACGGGGGAGCAGCTCCTCATGGACTCTATCTCCTGCTGGAGTGAGAAAGAAGAGCCCTGCTGCTCCTGTCGTCGACGTTCCTGCTCCTCCTGCAGGCGGTGGTGCAGTCTCTCCAAGTGGCTGGACTGTCCGGCCACGGGACGGCGAAGCGGACGCTCAGCAAGGCGGGAGGGTAAGAAGGGGATGACAGACTTTCGTGCAGTGTGTCTAAGTCGAGCCATCTACAAAAGACATAGCAAGCAAAAGGGTGAGGACAGAATTAATATGACCAGCAAATAATGAATCATAAATAAATGAAGGATTAGAATAAAACACAATTTTCAGCAAGGTATAATGTATAGTAGAACATAGGTTTGGTCGGTATGACCAACTCTTGAAGGGATATCAAAGTCAAGGCAGGGACAGAGGTCTATAGTCCTTAGAACGACCATTCTATTCTAGGTTAGCGGTCCTACAGTCAGCACGGCTTTAATACCACTTATGTCACACCCGGTTTTTAGAAGGCAAACCGAATGCGAACCATGTACGTGCCACGATCAGTTATTCACGTACACAGCAGTTACATAACATGGACATCATCACACAGTGCTCAAATAGTATTAAAAGGGAAATAATAGTCGATTACATCATACGTCTGAGACGTCCATATAGTCCTTACAATAAATCAAAGTGCGAAAAAGAAACGTAGATAAACGTGGCCTTCACAGGCAGCCGACTGGGGGTTGCCGCTAACCCACGCCTAGAACTCGTCGTAGTCTTGGAACTCCTGGAAGTCTCCTTCCACAGCTTCATCTTCTCCTGAGCAGTGGTTGCAATGCTGACAACCTGGGGATGGGGGGGGGGGGTTTGGTGTGTAGAGCAAGGGTGAGTACACATCAACATACTCAGCAAGTATCCTGTTTGGCTATAGTGGACTAGCTTTATGTGGGGGATAAGTCAAGCAGTTGCTTTTAGTTGGTCAGATTATTATTTACTAATAGAAAGCCAGGTTTTAGCATTAACCCAAGTTATTAGCCCGATGTACCCTTTCCAAACGGAAAGAATACCACTTACCAGCACCATAGTCATAACCAAAACCATCGATCTCATAGCCACCTGTACCGTAATGTCTCTGATCAAGTACCACTAATCACTGGAGCTCCCTTGGCCGCTCATAACCATGAGCACGGCTGATATATCAGTTTTCAAACACTCTGCAGAGGTTGTGCACTTTACACACAAGCCGTGATTCCCTTTCTGCCCGGAGAGAGCTACTCCCCATTGACCACTACCTAGGTGGCCTAGCAGGGCATCACTATGTAGCCTTTACAAAGATTCCTCGGGGCTGTAGCCACCCATTAGGTTTCCTAAATGCACCACACTCCTCCCCAAGGGGCGAACCCAAACTTGGTGGAGCGAGCCGCATACACCGAGCCCCATTGACGGCACGACGGCTAAGTGAATTACACCCCGGATCCTCTAATTATTCAGCTAAGGGCATCCCATTCCACCCTCATGGTTGCACTGTTTTCCCGGGCGGTCATCCATAGAACAGGTCCTTACGGAGAGGCACTCGAGAAACCGCTCGAGCCCCCTTGAAGACCACAAGTATAACATCATAACAAGAGAAGGGAAAACAGCGTATCATAGATAATCTCATCATGTTCATTGATTAGAGTTTGAGCAATAGCATAAAGCTAAACAATAATAATCCAACCCAAATAGGTAAACAAGGACATGGTTAACAAAAGCTAGTCAATCCTTAGGCATAAATGTGTAATGCGGGAGGTGAATTAAAGAGTGAATAGGACAAAGATAGGTCAAGAGACACTTGCCTCCACCAACCGACTGCTGCTCAGGGGCTTCTCCTGCGAGTTCCTCGGGTTCTTTGACCGGATCGTTCTCTATGCGATTGCAAGCATACATACATCCATCCATTCAAATTAGGGAACAAACAGTACACCATACAAGAGAACAAATGAGGTAGATATACATAGAATATCACATACGATAATAAACTTACCATGGTTAGAAAGAAATGAGAAAAGGTCTCGCGAGGGTTAGAGCTTAAGCCCGAGATGCACTACGGGTAGGCGAATAACTAGACGCTACGTGTTCTAGTTCCAATTGGTTCTAACAAAAGGATTAGTTACATGCACTAATGTAAACGTGACCACTTTTAGTAGATTATCATTGAATGAGATAGATGATTAGCTATACAAATTAACTGACGTAACCAATTTCCAAATTGAGACTCCTATCTTATTAATATAAACATGTGATTAGCGCGCATAGGACACGGGGGGGGGGGGGGGGGGGTAGACGGGGCGTCTGGGGGTAGACGGGGCACGACGAGTCGTGCCAAGGCACGCGCACTACGCGGGCACGCGCGCGAGGCCGCACGCACACGCCACGGACTAGCCATGCGCACGTCGGGACCGTACGTTAGCCGAGCTCAAAGCCGCGCGCCATAGGCACGCTGGGCCAAGCTCGAGGCCACGCAGGGGCCGACACGACGTGAGCAAGGCACGGCGGGGCGAGCGGGCAAGCACGCCGGGGCAAGCGAGCACGGGCGAGCGAGGACGCGGCCGAGCCAGGCCGGGCGCGGGGGTGGGCGGTCGAACCGGGGCACGTGGGCGGCCGAGCTCGCAGGGGGGCGGCCGAGCTCGCCGGGCATGGGGCGGGCGGTCGAACCGGGGCACGGGGGCGACCGAGCTCGCCGGGGGGCGGCCGAGCTCGCCGGGCATGGGGCATGGCCGAGGGGCGCGGGACGGGGTGGCTGAGGGCGGCCGGGGGCGGGGCCGAGCGGGGCAAGGCGGCTGAGGCCGGGCGGCCGAGCCGAGCTCGCCGGAGAGCGGCGCGGGGAGGGCGGGCGTGGGACGGCCGAGGCCGGGGCCGAGCGCAACGGGGGCGGGGCGGGCGGGGCGGGGTGGCCGGGCGTGGGCGGCCGGGGCCAGGGTCGAGCTCGCCGGGAGCAGCCGAGCGAGGGCGACGCGGGCCGGGGACGGCCGAGGGCGGCGCGGGGAGGGCGGCCGAGCGCGGGGCGGCCGAGGGCGACCGGGCGTGGAGCCAGCCGGGCGCGGGTGAGGCCGGGGCGGCCGGGGCTGGGGCCGGGGCCAAAGCCGAGCTCGCCGGGGCCGAGGCGGGCGCGCCCATGGCGCGGGGGCGGGGGACGCCGACGGGAGGGAAGGAGGAGGGAGGGGGGAGAGGAGGGAGGGGGAGGGAGAAACCTCACCGGAGGGGAGGACGGCGCGGCAGCGGCGCCGGGGAGGCGGCGGCGGCGACGCTAGGGCAGGGGAGAGGCGGCGGCGGCTAGGGTTAGGGTGAGGGAGAGAGAGAGGGGATGACGGGCGGGGCCCGCGGGGAGGGGATTTTTGGAAAAAGAAAAGGGGAGGGGGGGGACGGTTGGGCCGGCTGGGCCCAAAGGGGGAGGGGGCGCGCGGCTAGGCCACCAGGCGGCCCAGGGCGGGAAGGGAAGGGGGGGCGGCTGGGCCGCCGCGAGGCCCACGCGGGGGGGAAAGGGGGACGGCTGGGCCGAAAATGGGGAAGGAGGGGGGAGAGGAGAAGAAAAAGGTTTTCTTTTTTTCTAAAATCTAATTTCCTCTAGATGAATGCTTTCACATTTTTAAACAATCAAAAAAGTATGCATGGTTCGGCATGGTGCATCACCCAAAATAAAGTATTTTAAGGTTTTGCTTTACACGAGGTCTAAAGCCAAAACCCGCTATAACTTTGGAAAAGATCAAGGTTTAGCGAGGGGAAAAGGGAAAAGGAAAGGGTAACGCCTGAATTTGGTGAGAGAAAAGAAGAAAAAATTCTACCCCCAAATTCAGGGCGTTACAGGAACCTTCGGACATGCTTTGTTTAGACTAGTGTAGTCTACACACATCCGCCATTTCCCTCCTTTCTTTCTCACAAGCACAGGATTGGCAAGCCATTCGGGATGGAATACCTCTTTGATGAACCCTGCCGCCATTAGCTTGTGGATCTCCTCGCCTATGGCTCTGCGCTTCTCTTCGTCGAATCGGCGCAGAGGCTGCTTGACGGGTCGGGCTCCGGCTCGGATGTCCAGCGAGTGCTCGGCGACATCCCTCGGTATGTCGGGCATGTCCGAGGGACTCCACGTGAAGACGTCGGCGTTCGCGCGGAGAAAGTCGACGAGCACTGCTTCCTATTTGGGATCGAGCTCGGAGCCGATCCGGACTTGCTTGGAGGTATCGCCGCTGGGGTCGAGGGGGACGGACTTAACCGTCTCCGCTGGCTCGAAGTTGCCGGCATGACGCTTCACGTCTGGCACCTCCTTAGAGAGGCTCTCCAGGTCGGCGATGAGGGCCTCGGACTCGGTGAGGGCCTCGGCGTACTCCACGCACTCCACGTCGCATTCGAACGCGTGTTTGTATGTGGGGCCGACGGTGATGACCCCGTTGGGGCCCGGCATCTTGAGCTTGAGGTAGGTGTAGTTGGGGACGGCCATGAACTTCGCGTAGAATGGCCTTCCCAGTACTGCGTGGTAGGTTCCTTGGAACCCGACCACCTCGAACGTCAGGGTCTCCCTTCGGAAGTTGGAGGGTGTTCCGAAGCAGACGGGAAGGTCGAGTTGTCCGAAGGGCTGGACGCGCTTCCTGGGGATGATCCCGTGGAAAGGCGCAGTGCCTGCCCGGACCGAGGACAGATCGACACGCAGGAGCCCGAGGGTCTCGGCGTAGATGATGTTGAGGCTGCTGCCTCCGTCCATGAGGACCTTGGTGAGCCTGACGTCACCGATGATGGGGTCGACGATGAGCGGGTATTTCCCTAGGCTCGGCACGTGGTCGGGGTGGTCGGCTTGGTCGAAGGTGATGGGCTTGTCGGACCAGTCTAGGTAGACTGGCGCCGCCACCTTCACCGAACAGACCTCCCGGCGCTCTTGCTTGCGGTGCCGAGTCGAGGCGTTCGCCGCTTGCCCACCATAGATCATGAAGCAGTCGCAGACCTCGAGGAATTCTCCTGCCTGGTGATCTTCCTTCTTGTCTTCGTCGCAGGCCCTGCCACCCTCCATCGGTGGCCTGGCCCTATGGAAGTGGCGCCGAAGCATGACGCACTCCTCAAGGGTGTGCTTGACGGGCCCCTGGTGATAGGGGCACGGCTCCTTGAGCATCTTGTCAAAGAGGTTGGCACCTCCGGGGGGTTTCTGA
Organism: Zea mays; assembly: GCF_902167145.1. Lineage (NCBI taxonomy): Eukaryota > Viridiplantae > Streptophyta > Magnoliopsida > Poales > Poaceae > Zea > Zea mays. The sequence goes on from NC_050096.1 coordinate 118,032,477, forward strand.
GGGTTCTTGTACTCGGCGGCGGCGACAAGGTCCGTGTCAGCGGCGTCGCGTTTCGCTCGCGACTTCGTCTTGCCCTTCTCCTTGGCGCCACGCTGAGTTGACGCCTTGGGGGCATCTTCCGGTGGGCGGCTCTGGGGCTGCTTGTCCTTCCGAAAGATAGCCTCGACCGCCTCCTGACCAGAGGCGAACTTGGTGGCGATGTCCATCAGCTCGCTCGCCCTGGTGGGGGTCTTGCGACCCAGCTTGCTCACCAGGTCGCGGCAGGTGGTGCCGGCGAGGAACGCGCCGATGACATCCGAGTCGGTGATGTTGGGCAGCTCGGTGCGCTGCTTCGAGAATCGCCGGATGTAGTCCCGAAGAGACTCTCCCGGCTGCTGTCGGCAGCTTCGGAGGTCCCAGGAATTCCCAGGGCGCACGTACGTGCCCTGGAAATTGCCGGCGAAGGCTTGGACCAGGTCGTCCCAGTTGGAGATCTGCCCCGGAGGCAGGTGCTCCAACCAGGCGCGAGCGGTGTCGGAGAGGAACAGGGGGAGGTTGCGGATGATGAGGTTGTCATCGTCCGTTCCACCCAGTTGGCAGGCCAGCCGGTAGTCCGCGAGCCACAGCTCCGGTCTCATCTCCCCCGAGTACTTTGTGATAGTAGTCGGGGGTCGGAACCGGGTCGGGAACGGCGCCCGTCGTATGGCCCGGCTGAAGGCCTGCGGACCGGGTGGTTCGGGCGAGGGACTCCGATCCTCCCTGCTGTCGTAGCGTCCTCCACGCCTGGGGTGGTAGCCTCGGCGCACCCTCTCGTCGAGGTGGGCCCGACGGTCGCGGTGATGGTGCTCGTTGCCGAGGCGTCCCGGGGCCGCAGGCGCTGTGTTGCGCGTGCGCCCGGTGTAGACCGAGGCTTCCCGCATGAATCGGGAAGTCGCGGCATGATGTTCCGAGGGGTACCCCTGCCTTCGGGAGGCGGAGCTCTCGGCCCGTCGGACCGCGGCGCCTTCCAGGAGATTCTTGAGCTCTCCCTGGATTCGCCGCCCCTCAGTGGTTGATGGCTTTGGCATCGCACGGAGAAGCATTGCTGCTGCAGCCAGGTTCTGGCCGACCCCACTGGATGCGGGGTGCGGCCTGACCCTGACATCGTCGGTGATGCGGTGCTGGAAGCCCTGGGATAGATGACGCATTTCTCCGGCCGGAGGTTGGCCCGCCCATGCCTGCCCGACGTCCCGGTGGATTGGCTCAAGCGCTCCTGCTCCCTCATCGAGCCTGGCCTGCACCCCGCGGATTTGCTCAAGCTGTGGGTCATGGCCCCCCGCCTGAACGGGGACCACAGCTAGCTCCCGTGGGATGTCAACGCGAGGCACCGGCCTAGAGAGATCACCGTCCTCCGGCATGCCGAGATGGTTGCCTTCGGAGGGACCCCCTAGATCGATGTGGAAACATTCGCGGCTTGGGCCGCAGTCCTCGTCGCCGAGGCTGTGGCTACCGTCGGAACAGTCGGAAAGGTAGTAGTCGCATGCGGTCATGAGGTCCCGCATGGCACTGGGGTCGCCAAGTCCAGAGAAATCCCAACAGAAGTTGGGCTCGTCATCTTTCTCGGACCCCGAGGGCCCGTAGGTCGAGACGTCCGTTAGCCGGTCCCAAGGTGACCGCACACGAAACCCCAGAGGGTTTGGACTCGCCTCTACGAGAGCGTCCGCCAAAGCGAAGCCGCTTGGCGGGTCGAGGCTGGATCCGAAAGGCGTGAGATGGGAATCGGTCGGTACCTCTTGGTCGACGGGCGGTGATGAAGTCATGTCGGGGACTGACTGCACCGTCGTCTTAGGTACGAGGGTGACGTCCAGCAAGCCTTTTGCGAGCGTGCTGGCGTCGTCCGTTTGCTCGGGATTGGCGTGTCGCGGGGAGACGACGCTCGTCTTTGTCTCAAACGTGAGGTCGATGCCCGACGCGCCCCCGTTGGGGCGCTGGCGCTGTCGACTCGCTCGACAGTCGACGAGGCGCTGCCTCCTGCTTGGCCTTGGTTGCCCCGCCTCCTCCTTCGTCGGCGGGGGAGAGGACGGGGTGAGCTCGAATGTTGTTCTTCCACCACGCGGGGAAGACGTCGTCGATTCCACCGCCGACGGGCGGGCTGTCGGCCGCCAGTGTCGCTGTCGCACGGCGGTGAAAGGAGTATCATGTCGTAGCTGCCGTCGAGGGACATGAACTCAAGACTCCCGAAACAGAGCACCGTCCCAGGCCGGAGAGGTGGCTGGAGACTGCCCATCTGGAGCTTGACGGGAAGCTGTTCGTCAACACGCAGCAGGCCCCTACCTGGCGCGCCAACTGTCGGCGTTTCGAGACCGATGGGTCCCTGGGCCGACGAGTGCCCCAGCCCAGATGGGTCGGCGCGAGGCCGAGCGCGAAGGGGGGAGAAAGGTGGCCGGAGACGGGCGTGAGAGAGGTGGAAATCCCGCGGCCTTCGTGTTCGTCCCGCACCCAGGTCGGGTGCGCTTGCAGTAGGGGGTTACAAGCGTCCAAGCGGGTGAAGAAGCGAGCGGCCTTACGCGAGCGCCTGTCTCGTCCTCGTCCCCGCGCGGCCAACCCTCTGTAAGAGGGCCCTGGTCCTTCCTTTTATAGGCGTAAGGAGAGGATCCAGGTGTACAATGGGGGGTGTAGCGAAGTGCTACGTGTCTAGCGGAGGAGAGCTAGCGCCCTAAGTACATGCCGTCGTGGCAGCCGGAGAGGTTTTAGCACCCGGTTCGTGTGGTGTCGTGGCCGTCGGAGGAGCGCTGGAGCCTGGCGGAAGGACAGCTGTCGAAGCTGTCGAGTCCTTGCTGACGTCCTCGTGCTTCCGTAAGGGGGCTGAGAGCCGCCATCGTCAGGGAGCGTGCGGGGAGCCATCATTGCCTATCTGGCGGAGCGAGCCAGATGGGACGCTGATCTCGTTTCCTGCAGCCTGAGTCAGCTTGGGGTAGGGTAATGATGGCGCCTCCCGTTGATGTGGCCGGTCCGCGCCCTAGGTTGGGCGATGTGGAGGCTTCTCCGAAGTCGAGGTCGAGTCTGAGCCCCTGGGTCGGGCGAGGCGGAGTTCGCCGTCTTCCGGGGCTTAGCCCGAGTCCGAGCCCTGGGTCGGGCAGAGCGGAGTTCGTCGTCTTCCGGGGCTTAGCCCGAGTCCGAGCCCTGGGTCGGGCGGAGCGGAGTTCGCCGTCTTCCGGGGCTTAGCCCGAGTCCGAGCCCTGGGTCGGGCGGAGCAGAGTTCGCCGTCTTCCGGGGCTTAGCCCGAGTCCGAGCCCTAGGTCGGGCGGAGCGGAGTTCGCCGTCTTCCGGGGCTTAGCCCGAGTCCGAGCCTTGGGTCGGACGGAGCGGAGTTCGCTATCTTCCGGGGCTTAGCCCGAGTCCGAGCCCTGGGTCGGGCGGAGCGGAGTTCGCCGTCTTCCGGGGCCGAGCCCGAGTCCGAGCCCTGGGTCGGGCGAAGCGGAGCTTCCTATGGTGCCTGCGGTCAGGCCTGACTGCCTGTCAGCCTCACTCTGTCAAGTGGCACTGCAGTCGGAGCGGTGCAGGCGGCGCTGTCTTTCTGTCAGGCCGGTCAGCGGAGCGGCGAAGTGACGGCGGTCACTTCGGCTCTGTCGACTGAAGGGCGCGCGTCAGGATAAAGGTGTCAGACCACCTTTGCATTAAATGCTCCTGCAATTTGGTCGGCCGGCGCGGCGATTTGGTCAGGGTTGCTTCTTGGCGAAGACAGGGCCTCGGGCGAGCCGGAAGTATGTTCGTCGCTGGAGGGGGGCCTCGGGCGAGACGGAGATCCTCCGGGGTCGGCTGCCCTTGTCCGAGGCTAGGCTCGGGCGAGGCGTGATCGAGTCCCTCGAATGGACCGATCCCTGACTTAATCGCACCCATCAGGCCTTTGCAGCTTTATGCTGATGGGGGTTACCAGCTGAGAATTAGGAGACTTGAGGGTACACCTAATTATGGTCCCCGACAATATTATTTGATCATCCTTTAGCCCTCTCCTCTTTGTGTCCCTACCGCCATCAATCCCTCCCCTCGCGCCACCACCGTCATCGTCCACCCCTCTCCTCCTATTCCCATGAACATAGCATTAGCACGTGTTATATGCTAGTAGTAAAATAGTATAGGTAACCAACAAGGCGGGAGGGCTAGGCACATGGACGCCCGGCGCACACGGACCACGTGGCACGCGTTGCCCACTGTCCAGTCGTCACGCTCACGTCCCGAGCGTCTTTGAGACTACACCCACCACACGATCGTCGTTCGTCATCTCGTTGATCCAACCCTCCAGGATTCCAGGGAGCTGGGTACCACTGCGCTAGCCTCTAGACACGCACGGTCGAGCAATCAGAATTTAGGTTATTCGGCGATCGTCGTTCTTATTTTTCAACCTATGAAGTGCTAATCTATATCGATGTATATTATCTAGCTTCTTAGATTTTTAAAAAAACTGATTTCAATACATATCATCATTTATTTATGAAGTATTAATATACTCGCTATATAGTATAGAATTTTTTTATAGTCTAGATCAGTTCGGCTAGGGCCTCAAAATCATAGGACCGGGTGTGGTGCACACCTACGTCGATGCCCTGGCTGTGGCAAGAGCGCTGGGAGGATCACTCGGACGGGGAGAATCTACTCGAAGCATCTGCGCGCGTGGGGGTGAACTGGGCGCCGCGGAATCACTCACCGGAGTCACATACCACTGCGGAGCCGCATAGCATCGAGTACCAAGACTTCTACACTGTCACCGTTGGTGATAGCTTTCCTCCTTGGTCCGCCATGATCTTAGCACCGTATTGCACCTCGCTGATTTCCGTTTTGCATACCAGAACCCTACCAATTGCTCATTGTAGAAATTCCGTTGCTGCGGGGCCACAGTGCGCCGTGAAAGGGAGTCCTCGTGGCACTGCTACGAATATGGCACCCCTCCTGACGTTTGCCACCCTCTCCGCAATAGGTAGCACCTTCGACGGGAGGAAACGGGGCACCGGAGCGCGTAATCGGGTTACCGTCGGTGATCCATCCACCGTGACGCATGGCGGCGCCGTTGGGTTTTCTCGTCGGTGGTTTGGGGAGATTGGAGATGGGTCCTTGGCCGTCTATCTAAAAATGAGTGGCTTTGATTAGATTCAAGGGTACCAGTTCGCGGGAGAATGTGAGTCGTTGATCTTGATCCAAGGGTTAGAATATATGTTGTCGACGTGGCGCTTTCTAGACCGAGTATCCCGGATCCGGCCGACGTTGCGTACTGGTTTGGTTTAATAGAGAATCTGATCTGGTCCCTAGATTCTAGATCAGACGATGGTGAATCGCGCGTACCCCTTCGGCTGTGCAAAAATGCAAAAGAGACCCTGCCATTTAGTTAAACAAACCCGTCGTCCGCCGGTGTTGAAAAATAATGACAATAAGGTCCTAATTTATACATTAGAGCCCCTAGATTTCCCGAAAATAACGCCCGCCGTCCATCAGCTATAATAAATCCATAAAAGGAATAAAGAAAATGAGTTGTAATGTAAAAATAATTCATAAAACTTGAATAATTCATATCTTACTCGTTTTAGCTCCGAATTTAGTGATTCTCGAACCTACGGATTCATCGTGATGCTAGAATTTTATTTTGCAGTTTGCTCTCATGCTTGGTGTGATGTTAATTTCTATATATGTATTGTTTGTATGCATTGTTGCGAATAAATGAGCAAGTGATAGCGGTGCTCGAAGCACAGTAGGTCAAAGATCCTGAGCAGGATCTCGCAGAAGGCAAGTTGTGCCTTTGATCACATTCTTTTCCAAATAATGTTCATGCTAATCAACGAGACTTGATTAGGTTAATTTGATGGGACCTAATAAGTCACCTAGTTTTGTTTGCACCACAGCTTGCAAACAAATGAACTATTGGGTAGTTTCGCTATTGCTCTACCTAGTTTTGGGATTAATGTTATATCTGAATTATGATCATGACTTATCATTATTGTTGGATTATCATGATAACATCATTTTGTTCATCAGAACATGGAGAACCACCTGGGAAACAGTGTTACCACAAGGGTGGTATGTGACGTTCTTGACTAACTAATTAGGAAAGCTAGTGGAACTTTATCCGAAAGGGGCAAGGGCGGTATGGTGATCTGCCGGTATAGGGAGGTTCTCGGGTTGATCATGCTAGGAGGGATTCCTATATCACCCCATTCTGAAGAAATCGTAGCGGGTTTTCTGAAGCTAGTGGAACTTTGTAAAGGTCTCGTAGTGCTACCCTGCCTTGTCTCCCGATAGAGATGAATGGGATTCGAGACCCCTTGGCAAATGGGTAACATGGCTTGTGGGTAAAGATGTGCAACCTCTACAGGTGTAAAACTGGCATATTAGACGTGCTCACGGTCATGAGTGGATCGGACCCTCACATGAGTAATTTATGAAATTGAACTTAATCTATCATCTGCATTGCATTGTGGGAATTATTATTAATTGTGATCTCTTATTTAGTTGGGTTGGTATCGCTTATACTTAGTAACTACTAATAAAATTTTGACCAACTTATTAAAAGTAATGCTCAGCCTTAACCATTATTTGTTGATAAGCCTTACACTACACATGAGCCCTACCGTAAGTGAGCTCATGCACATTATTCCCCGCACTTTCTGAGTGATGAACGTATGTGAGCTCACTCTTGCTATAAACCTCCTAGGTGAAGAGCAAGTACCACTTGAGGAGGATTACTACGATGTGTTCAATGAGATCTAGATGTCGTCTCCTAGTCAACTATATATTGCCGCCGAGGAGATAATTATCTTAGTTCGATTAACTTATTATCAGTTATTTTGTAAGACATTTTAGTTATGTAATAAGGATTGTGGCATTCGTCTCTATACACTAAGTCATTGTATGTGTGGATCTTTACTTGGCGCACATATGAGACGCACACGGGTTTGCCCTTAAATCTAGGTGTGACATTTTGCCCTTCACAAATTGAGGAATTTTGTTTCCTTGAGCATTAAGTTTGATGTTGTCTTTGCTTCCATGTTGGAAGCCAACACCATCCCTGGTGCCAGGGCGTCTCCAACTATACAACATGCTATGAGCAAATTTAAATATCCCATTTTCAAGTTTATGCTCGGCAATTTTAGCATCCAACTTAGCTATGTGATCATTTTGGTCTTTAATTAAAGCAAGGTGATCACTAACAACATTAACATCAATATTTCTACACGTAGTGCAAATGGTAAAATGCTCAATAGTAGATGTAGAAACATGGCAAGTATTCAAATCTTCTATCTTAGCAATGAAATTGACATTCTCAGATTTTAAACAAGAAATTGAATCATTGCAAGAATTTAGCTCATTGGTCAATTTTTTGCATTTTCCTTCTCTTGAGGTAAGGCCTTTTCTAGCTTGACATATTTGTCATGTTCCTTAGTGAACAACTCTTCTTGGCATTCAAAGACATCATCATTTTCATTAATGGAGCTCACTAATTCATTTATTTTCTTAATTTGGCTAGGGTTGAGGCCTTTGAAAAAGCAAGGAAAAATCTTCTTCATTATGACTGGAATCACCCTCATCATCGAAAGTAGTATACTTGGGTGTGGTTATAGGTTGTACCTTTATTTTGCCCTCCTTGGCCATGAGGCACTTGTGGCCGACGTTTGGGAAGCGAAGTCCCTTGTTGACGGCAATGTTGGCGGTGTCCTCGTCGAAGGAGGAGTTGGTGGAGCTCTCGTCGGAGTCCGATTCCCTCCCAACATGTGATTCGTCATCTTTCTTCTTGTGCTAGTACTTATTCTCCATCTTCTTCTTTTCCTTCTTGTCTTCGTCCCTGTCACTATCACTATCACTTGCATCTGGACGTTTAGCAATATAATGACCGGACTTACCACACTGATAGAAAACTCTCTTGAAATGGGATTTGTTGTCCTTTCCCTTCTGTTGGGGGTCTTCTTCCCCGCCGAAGGTCCTCAAGGCAAAAACACCTTCGTCAAGATAATACAAAGGCATACGTGACATGATGACACGGATGGAAGCCGAAGCTATGACTGAAGAAGCTTCGGCTTAGTATTATGACGAAGCCGAAGGTCATCACCGACTCAACGGAAAAGATTGTTTAGTCCTTGATCACTCGCATTATGATTGCATGTAAATGTCGGGAACATAAATGTAATTGTGTCAGGACTGCATCCCGCTTCTATAAATAGATGAACAGTACCCCCATACTGTTCACACTGGATTGTAATCTTTCTCTCCCGTCATCTTTGCATTCCCACCTTCTAGCGAACCGAAGGTACCATTGTTTTATAAATATCATTAATGTTAATTCTTACATGTGGATATGAATATAAATAAATTGTGAGGATCTGATCATTATCTTCCATTCTTTAATGTTATTTTACATTATTATTTATATTTATATTCATATCCATACTTATATACTAAGATGATGAAGGTATGTCCTTCATGACCTTCGTATGAATATCATTATATCTGAAAGGAAATAATGCTTCGAAGGACAAATGTCTTTAACCATTAAGAATTGTGTTGCCTTGTTCTTGATCTATAGCATTTGAGAACAAGTGACCAACATTGGCGCCCACCTCCGGTGAACTCACTTCCACCACTATGACGATGGCTCTACAAAGCAACCAACCTTCGGTTACGAAGCTAGTGCTCCCGATCACAGGCGGTTCAACTTCTGAACCAAATAACAAGAGGCAGAAGAAAGAAGCACAGAGAAGGGTACAACATGTTGGGGTGCAAGGACCCTTCATCAAGTCTAAATGGTCTCATATTCCAATCACTTTCTCTCAGGAAGATCTTCAGCTCAAGGATTATCCCCACAACGATGAAATGGTCATATCTTGTGTTATTAAGGGATTTTTGGTCCACAATGTCCTAGTGGACACAGGTAGTGCAGCGGATATCATCTTTGCAAAGGCTTTTAGGCAAATGCAAGAGCCAGATGACAAGATACATGATGCAACATACCCTCTCTGTGGTTTCGGAGGAAAACAGATTGTGGCACTTGGCAAGATAACAATGTCGGTCACCTTCGGCTACGTTCACAACACAAGGACAGAGCAGGTTGAATTTTATATTGTTGATATGGAGTATCCATACAATGCAATCATTGGTCGAGGGGTGCTTAATGCCTTCGAAACTATACTCCACCCAGCATACCTTTGCATGAAGATACCATTGGAGCAAGGACCCATTGTTGTGCATGGGAGTCAAGAAGCTGCTAGGAGAGCCGAAGGAAGTTGGACAGATTCGAAGGCTATTCATAACATAGATGAAATCGAAGCTTATCAGTAGTATAAGCATAAAAGAGAAAAAGCTGCTTCGGTAGATTAGCCAAAGCCTATGCTTTTGTGTCAAGACATAGCAGAGCAAAAAGTGTTGTGGGGTCTCAGTTATCTGATGAGCAGGAAAAGACCTTGCTAAGGTTCTTGTTTAACAACAAAGATGTTTTTGCTTGGACAGCCAATGATCTCTGTGGTGTTAATAGGGACATCATCGAGCACTCACTCAATGCAGACTCGTCCTTCAGACCAAGGAAGCAGAGACTTCGGAAAATGTCTGATGACAAGACCGAAGGTGCACGAAATGAAGTGAAAAGACTTCTAAGTGCCGGTGTTATTAGAGAAGTAACATACCCAGACTGGCTGGCCAATACAATTATGGTAAAGAAAGCAAACAGAAAATGGAGGATGTGTATTGACTTTATATATCTCAACAAGGCATGTCCGAAGGATGAATTTCCATTGCCAAGAATAGATTCCCTTGTAGATGTAGCAGCTACTTCGAAACTCATGAGCTTATTGGATTGCTACTCAGGCTATCAGCAAATCTGGATGAAAAAGGAGGATGAGCCAAAGACAAGCTTCATAACTCCTAGTGGCACCTATTGTTACCTTCGGATGCCTGAGGGGCTCAAGAATGCTGGAGGAAGCTTCAGCAGAATGACTGCTAAAGTTCTCCATTCTCAAATTGGCAAAAATGTGCTGACATATGTTGATGATATTATATTAAAAAGCACAAAGCAAGAAAATCATGTCGCTGATTTGCAAGAAACATTTGCCAATTTCAGACAAGCTGGTCTCAAGTTGAATCCAGAAAAATGTGTCTTTGGAGTGAAGAAGGGCAAGTTTCTTGGTTGCCTGGTATCGACAAAGGGCATCGAAGCTAACCCGAGCAAAATCAAAGCTATCCTTCGGATGGAGCCGCCAAATTCTAAAAAGGGGGCTCAACGGTTAGCATGAAGGCTAGCATCATTAAACAGATTCATTTCAAGATCAGTAGAAAGGAATCTACCTTTCTTTGAAATATTGAAATCAGCTGAAGTCTTCCAATGGGGTCCAACTCAGCAGAAAGCCTTCGAGGAGCTGAAGCAGTACTTGATAGATCTAACAACTCTAACCCCACCTTCATCAGGGACCCCATTACTTCTGTATGTGGCTGCTTCCCATGCTGCGGTTAGTGCGGCACTTGTACAGGAGAAACAAGATGGCCAAATAAAAAAGCAAGCACCAGTATACTTCATCTCCGAAGTACTTAGCCCATCAAAGAAAAATTACACAGAATTGGAGAAGGTACTATATGCTGTATTGATGGCCTCCAGGAAGCTTCGGCATTACTTCCAAGCATATCATATAATAGTGCCTTCATCACAACCCTTAAAGGACATAATGAGGAATAGAGAAACAACAGGAAGGGTCGGAAAATGGGTCGCAGAACTCAACGAATTCACCACTAATTATGTTCATAGATCTTCAATACAATCTCAGGCGTTAGCAGACTTCATTGCTGATTAGACGCCAGGGGCTCAGGATGAAGAAACAATAAAAGATGCCGAAGCTTGGATGGTATTTTGTGATGGGTCGTGGGGGACCTTCGGTGCAGGGGCAGCTGCTGTCCTGGTTGCACCTTCCAAAGTCAGAACATGTTATGCAATAAAATTGGACTTCAGCTGTACAAATAATATTGCCGAGTACGAAGCTCTTCTCTTGGGAATAAGGAGGGCAATCCTCAAGACCGATTCACAAGTTATTTTGGGTCATGTGGACAAAAGCTGTAAGGCAAGAGACCCGAAGCTTGAAAAGTATCTAGATGCAGTCTGAAGGTTGGAAGCCTCTTTTGAAGGATTTTCTGTAAAAAATATCTCAAGGGGAGAGAACGAGCATGCAGACTTATTAGCTAAATCACTGGCACATGGGCTCCCTTTACCTTCGGAAGTATTTTTTGAAACAATAAAAGCACCTTCGGTCGAGCTCATGGAAAGAGTAGTGCTCACAATTTCACATGTACATAGTTAAGATTAGATGACTGAAATTGTATCCTTCCTCCAGGGCAACTGTTTTTCTAATGATGAAGCTTACAACAAAAGAATGGAGGCAAGGATAAGGCCATATGTCATAATAGAAGGGGAATTGTACAAGCATGGAGTTTTCTCTCCAATGCTAAAATGCTTGTCTAGAGTCGAAGGACAAGAACTAATGAAGGAGATACATGCAGGAATATGCGGAGCCCACATTGGGTCTAGACCTCTGCTAGGGAAAGTTTTCAGACAAGGTTTCTACTGGCCGAAGGCAGCTTCGGATGCAGCAGAATTGGTACAGAAATGTGAAAATTGCCAAAGATGCGCCAGAGATCAGAAGCAACCTTCGTCTTTGACTCAACTAATACAACCAACTTGGCCATTGCAAAGATGGGGTTTGGATCTGTTAGGACCACTCCCACCGGCACAGGGCAACTTAAAATATGTTGTGGTGACAGTGGAATATTTTCCAAGTGGATCGAAGCAAATCCTTTGGCTACAATAACTTCAGCCATAGTACAAAAATTCTTCTAGCAAAACATCGTTTGTCGCTTCGGCGTACCGAAGGCTATCACCGTTGATAATGGAACTCAGTTCGATGCCGAGACTTTTAAAGCTTTTTGTAGCCAAATTGGTACAAAAATACACTTTGCATCAGTGAGGCATCCTGAGTCAAATGGTTTGGTAAAAAAAGCAAACGGCATCATAATGACAGGAATAATGAAGTCAATTTTCAATCAGCCTAAAGGAAAATGGCCAGACGAATTAATAAAGGTGGTTTGGAGCCACAACACTGCTGTATCAAGGTCAACAGGGTTTACTCCGTGCAAGCTTCTGTTCGGCGATGAAGCAATAACACCGGAAGAAGCAAAAACAGGTTCAATAAGAATCCTAGCTTCGACAGAAGATGAAAGTGACTGCCAAGTAACAAAAGATACCATAGAAGGGACCAGACTTCAAGCCATAGAGCACATCAACAAATACCAGGCCAAAACAATAAAATGGCGTGACAGAAAAGTTAGATTGAAAAACATCAAGCCAGATCATTTAGTGCTTCGAAGAGTGGCTAACCCCGATACAGTAGGGAAGCTTCAGCTCAAATGGGAAGGCCCTTTCTTGGTGGTATCTTCATCAAGACCCAGTTCTTACAGGCTGAAGGATATGAACGACAATGACATACTCAGGTCTTAGAATGCGGATGAGCTTCGGCGATTATGTGTAATTGATGTAATTTTCTTTTTTTCCCTATGGCACCCTTTTCCTTTCAAGAGGGGGGAAAGGTTTTTAATGGGGCCGTAGGTTGTAATTTTCAATTTTTCTTGTTTAGCCCCATGTAATACAAGGGCCAAATTCCCCCAAGAATTTAACATGTAACAACAGAATCCACACTATCGAGTGCAAAAAGGCAGCGAAAAGCTCAAAAGTCGTTCCTAAGGGGATGCATAGCTAAAAAGTTACAAAGCTATTCCTAAGGGAGCGCAGAGTAAGTTCTAAAGCTCCAAAGTCGTTCTAAGGGAATGCAGAGCCAAAATACCACCTAAATCAGAGGTGAAGAAGCTCAAAAGTCGTTCCTAAGGGAATGCAGAGCCAAAACACCACCTAAATCAGAGGTGAAGAAGCTCAAAAGTCGTTCCTAAGGGGATGCAGAGCTTAGCTCCAAAGTCGTTCCTAAGGGGATGCAGAGCTAAAATACCACCTAGGTAAAAGGTGAAGAGACTCCAAACTCGTTCCTAAGGGGATGCAGAGTCTGGGTGTGGTTTTTAGTGTGTTTCTGACATACATTTGCATGTCTCATCACATCATTTTTGCATTCATATGAGCGTTCATTAGACATTCGTAGGATCACCATCATCATCATGACATGAAGCACATGCGTTAATAGAAAAGAAAAAAGATGCCTCTCTATGGTGACAAAATGCTTCGTTGAATACAAAGATGCTTCGTCTCAGAGAAAACTCCATCGAGCATGGAGGTGCTTCGTTTTTAATGAAAAATGGTTTGATATGAACGAAAAGAAGGGAAGGTGTTTTTCGCCTTCGGCTCAAAAAATTGAAAGTATTGGTTTCATCCACAGCAAAGCAATTCACACATAAACGAAGAGGTAAGATTATATTACAAGGTATGGATAAATATGTACAATATTCTGCTCAAATGTCGATTACAATCTTTTGTCAAACAGAAGTCTATGTTTTTTCTACGGATAAATGCAAGACGTGAATCCTAGTCTTCAGGATCTTTGGAACATGCTTCATACTAACGACCTTCAGCACCACTATCCTGAGATAGATAAAGGTATAAGGCGACCAGCAATCTAATAAAGGTAAACTATGGTAAAAAGTTAAAGATAAAAGCTTCATACTAAGTTAAGCAGTTTCCGAGCTTCGTCTCCAGCTAGATCATGCACGCCCTTTGCCCAAATTTGAGTGATGAACCTGTTGCCGATGCTTTGGGCTTCAGCGGGAATATCAATCAAATATGACATTGAAAGGCTGAAGGTTGGCTTGTTAACCATTTTCGCATGAGTGCATCCGGCCTTCAAAAACGCAGCAGCTGTGCCACGAGAAGCTAACAGAGCACAGAAATCTCGTGCCTAGCTATAACCTCATCGAGAGCTTCAACTTCGTTTTCAATATGCTCGAAAGCCTTGGGGATATCTTCAGCCGAAGGAGCAATTTATTCAAAAGTAGCCCCAACTGAGTTGAATATTCCTTTCAGTCGGTTCACACAGCGGGTGGCAAAGTCCGTGCACTTGTTCCAAAGGTCTTTAATAGACTCACGAAGCTTCATATTTTTCTCAGCTTCAGCTTCAGCCCTTGACTGCAGTTCTTTTATTTCTTGGTCGAAGCGCTCTGATTTTTTGTTCAAAATTGTTCGAGCATAGTCAGTTCCTCGCTTAATTTAGTGTTTTGAGATTGTGCTTCCGCGAGGGAGCCTTCGACCGCTTGCAGCAGGAAATCCTTCTTCTCTAGAGAAGCTTCAAGATCTTTTATCTTACTTTCCAATCCTTCAATTATAATTTCATTTTTTCTATCTTCGTTATCCTCCTGCATTTTTAATGCTTTTCTTAGCAGCATACTCTACAACAACAAATTAGAGTCAGAACATTTAATTCACCATAAAGATAATAATAATAACCTAGTCACAGGTTTCACCTTGAAGTTGGAATAAAATAAGCTACCGACAATATGTTACCGTCGGTAGTAGCTGATATCAGTTTCTAGCTTCGAGAAGCCGAAACTCTTTGATAAAGTGCCGACTATCTTCGCCCCGGCGCGGTCACGGATACATCCCAAGATCTCCTCATCAACCCCACCGAAGACCAAAGCTTCCGGTTGATATCCGCACGACATGGCAAATTCTTTTAGCTCCAATTTTTCTTCTTCCGAAAGCTCCTGACCGCCCAGGTCCCGAAGGTCGAAATCTTCTTCGCCCAAAGGACTGGAATCAATTCCCCTTTCTTTATCTGGCGCTGTGGCCACGTCCTCCTCTGCAGTAACATCTTTAACTACATCTGATATAATCTTGTCAATATCCGACATTGTAGCTTCGGCTTCACCGGCGTCCTTGGCTTCGATAGCAGTAGCAGCTTTAGCTTCGGCATCCGTAGCAGTCACGGTCTTAGCTGCTGAAACTGAAGGCGATGTTCGTTCAATGGTTGCATCACATTTACTATTCGTCGTTTCTTTGGTTCTTTCACTTTCTCCTCTGCAGCCGAAGGTTGTCCTTTCTTCTGTAAAAATTGTGTCAGTTCTGATCCTAGTGGACTTAGCAGCTTGAATGGTGGGGAGTCAGTCATTACCTTCAGAATTTCTGCTACTTCGGCAGCAGAGGGCGTCAAAGGAGCTTCTTCCCCTGCCTTTGGCTCAGAAGAAGGCACTATGCTAAGCTTTCGCTTCTTAGAAGTTGCCATCTTTGGCTCTTGAGCTGTTCTTGGTTTCTTCAAAGCTTTTTCATCTTCCTTTATTAATCGGGCAGCTTGCCTTCTCAGAATGCTGACTATTCTTTTTCTTTTTATCCCTTCGACCCCTTCGTCGAGCTTCTCATAGTCAGGATAATCGAAATTTAAGGCATCCATGACACGGTTCAGCCTTCGTTTTGGCTGGGTGCCGAAGGCGGCAGTCATCAATTGATCTTCTTTCTTGGTGTAATTACCAAGTATCTCGTTGCACATGGTCTCAATCATCTCCAATCATTCGTTGCAAGGTTTCTTGAATTGTTTCTCAAATTTAAAGCGATAGTGGAGCTGTACAAGCTCATGCTTTTTCCCCTCTTCTTTCTTCTTCGGCATCCCCCAACCGCTGGAAGTTGGAAATGTCTTGTTTGCTAAATATTCTTGTACTAAGTCCCTAGTACTGAATTCGGCAGCTACCACTCTAACCTCAACTTCGGCTACCTGGCATGGGGAGCCAAGTTTCATATGGCACAAGGGCCTGGTCATTCCGAAGCTTAATTTCATGGGCTTCATGACCATAGTCATCAGCTTCTCCCTTCTCTTCTCGTCTACTTTCACATAAAACCATTCATTTGTCCATCCGGTTGGCCATTTGGTGCGATAGCTAATCACTGGAGCCTTTGTATCTTTTTTATATGCAAAGTTGTAGCAGCCGAAGTTCTTATGAAGACCATCTGCCCTGGCCTTCGTCTGATAGTGCACTTCATGTACCCGGCAAAAAGCTTTGGCATTAGCATCCATACCCTGGCTTCAGAGAGCCCATATAAAAACATTGAGCCTAACAATAGCATTGGGTGTCAATTGATGGAGGTATATCTCAAAGTTCTTTAAAACTTCCCCAATCATGTCATTTAGGTATAGGTGTACATTTGGGCCGGGCCTGATGGGCCGGCCCGAAGCACGGAAAAAAAAGCACGGCCCAGGCACGGCACGACCCGAAATAATTTAGTGCCGGGCCGGCACGACCCGTTATATCGGGCCGGGTTTGGGCCGAGGTCACGGCCCATGGGCGGGCACGAGCACGGCCCGTTTAAGGCAGGCACGAAATGGCCCATATAGAGGCACGAAAAGGCCCATATATTTATTAAAACCACACTTCATTCCACACTTTCATATACTTGATAAAGAACACAAAGCTAGAGATAATGCTAGTTAGATGTTTTTTGTAGTTTTGAATTAGAGTGTGTGATGTAATTTTGCTTTTGTTATGAACATTAGACAATAAACTGAACTTACAAACTTTGTATAGAGCTGGTTATACTCTTTTTTCTTCTAACAAAATGATTTATAAACGAGGTAGTCATTGCATAGCTGTGGTAACTTTAATTAATACAAATATTAAGTTTGATTTTGTTCAAATTTATTTGTCTTATCTTTTATTTGTTTTATTATTTTTTTTGAATTTAGGGCTCTAATGTGAATTTTGGGCCAAAAATTGAATTTCGGGCCCTTATGTGAATTTCGGGCCAAAAATTGAATTTCGGGCTTTTATAATTTCGGACCGCCCGAAATGAGCCCGGCACGTTTAAGCAATTACGGGCCGGGCCGTGGGCCGAGGGCTAGGCCCATTGGCCGGCCCGGCACGGCCCGAAATTCAAACGGGCTGGGCCGGCCCGAAATTCAAACAATACGGGCCTTTTCGGGCTTGGGCCGGGCCGGGCCGGGCGGCCCGAATGTACACCTATACATTTAGGGTGAACCGAAGTCCTGCCCTGAAGAAGCTCTTGAAAACGACAACTTCTTCCTCTTTTGGTTTCGGAACAATTTCCTCTCCAGCAAACCGGACAATCTTGCTCTCATCCTCCCCGAAATAACCAAGTTTTCTCATCATAACCATGTCATCCTCCGTCACAGTAGATTTCCCAAACTCAATGTGGCTAGGCTTTGTTGGGCTCAGAATACTGTTATCTTCTTCACTTTCATTGTCACTTTCACCTCCAGCTACAATCTGTTCGTTCAGCTTCGGTATTGGGACACCTTCGACAGCAACTTCCTCTGACACAACCAGACCCGACCGCTTCATCACTTCTGAAATTGGCACTGTTTCGGTGGTTTCGGTCTCCTCTCCTTCATGAGATACCCTAGCAGTGAATCGTACCCTGGCCATTTGTGTGTTCAAGTTCTTTGAGCCGAAGCTGATCTCAGTTGACAAAGCGTTTGCTTGAAAATGCAACGCAGGAAGCTTCGGCTGTGGCTAAAAATTTTAACAGCACAACGGCGCGATAGCAATGAATGTTGTGGTAACTTCTCACCAACCTGTTTGTTTATATAGTGTTGCAAGGGGAGAAGATGAACCGCCAAACCGCTTACACTGGCTGAGCGGTGGACGGACCGACGATCGGAATACTTTAATCGTTTCCCGCCAACGAGCTCAGGGAAGGTGTTTTTGGACCTTCGGCATTCCGAAGCCTTTGTGTTTTTCGCGGATCGAGCTTGTTATGCAAAATGAACAAGCACCACGGAGGGGCTACTGTTGGGGGTCTTCTTCCCTGCCAAAGGTCCTCAAGGCAAAAACACCTTCGGCAAGATAATACAACGGCATACGTGACATGATGACACGGATGGAAGCCGAAGCTATGACTGAAGAAGCTTCGGCTTAGTATTATGACGAAGCCATAGGTCGTCACTGACTCAAGGGAAAAAGACTATTTAGTCCTTGATCACTCGCATTATGATTGCATGTAAATGTCGGGGACATAAATGTAATTGTGTCTAGGCTGCGTCCCACGCCTATAAATAGATGAACAGTACCCCCGTATTGTTCACGCTGGATTGTAATCTTTCTCTCCCGTCATCTCTGCATTCCCACCTTCTGGTGAACCGAAGGTACCATTGTTTTATAAATATCATTAATGTTAATTCTTACATGTGGATACGAATATAAATAAATTGTGAGGATCTGATCATTATCTTCCATTCTTTAATGTTCTTTTATGTTCTTATTTATATTTATATTCATATCCATACTTATATACTGAGATGATGAAGGTATGTCCTTCATGACCTTCGTCTGAATATCATTATATCCGAAAGGAAATAATGCTTCGAAGGACGAAGGTCTTTAACCATTAACAATTGTGTTGCCTTGTTCTTGATCTATAGCATTTGAGAACAAGTGACCAACACCCTCCTTTTCCTGAGGATTTGTCGAAAGTTTTGGATGATGAAAGCCATCTCCTCGTTATCAAGCTTGGTGGTGTCGATTTGAGGTCCCTTGCTTGGTGTGGTTTCCACCTTTTTTTCACTCGAAATTTTATATATGAATGTTAGATGTGTAGTTTAGTAGCATTCTGGGGTGTTTGTGGATCCCGGGGTGTTACAAACTCTTTACACGTGACTTGCAAAATCAATTAGCGGTGGTGTTGTATTCTCCTCCACAAAATGTGTTGTGCAAGTCTCGTCAATCATACTCTGCTCCTGTAACTTTGAGGATGGCATTTTCTCCTTCTAGAACGCTTCGTCCGAACTTTGGTGATGAAGCAATTACTTCCTCCTTGATAGTGAAGTTGGTACTTCATTTTGGTTACAGAGTTCCCCTAGACGAAGCTTAGATATTAAATCCTAAAACAATTATGGGAACGAATAAAACTCATTAGTTTGACGACCTTCAGCTAGAGGCACACCCCAACAATTATCATGTGTTGATTAGGATCAAATAGAATATGCAGGGCGAGAAATCCACTTGCCTTGCTCACAAAAGCCTCGAGGTTCTTTTCAAAATGGTCTTAGTCCTCACTTATAGAATCAACTTCTAAATAGCACACATACAAAAGGACACATACACCAATCAATAAACACACACTAAGCAATAGAACAAGCTAAAAAGAAAACACAATAGGTGCACATTCAAAAGTAAAGTTATAAATAAAAGATACTCTTTCTATAAAAAGTTTGTCTATATTTCATAAAATAGGATATAAGTTTGAAAATTATAACATTATAAACCTTATAAGCATTAGGTGCACCATTTTATTTCTTTAGAAAACCTGATGTGGAATATCTAAAACTATGGGTTTATATGATCATAGAACATATTATCAAATATATTTTTATTAAAAACTAAGATACATGCCTAAATATATTTATATGTAAAAGATAAAGAAAAACTTAATTATCTTATTTTTATTAGGAAAACACAAGGCCCAATTTTTTATTAAGGAAGTTATACTCAAATCAATATAAAAGCTTTTATTTTTATTTATTAGGGCATGATATCCAATTATGCTATTTTAGCATTTTTAGAAAAACTCTAAGGCATTTTTAGTATGGATAAGCAATATATATAATACATATATACACATATAGATATAACTTGAATACAAAACCAAATCATACTTTAGGATAAAAGATAATTTAATAAATAATTACCTTTTTTGGGTAAAAAATGTGGCCTACAATTTCCTTCAACTTCTTGTTTAGAAAAAATATATTTAAAGAAATTATAACAGACATAATTCAAATAAAGTTATGAAAATTGATAGAAACACTAATTAAAAATGATTATCACATAATTACGAAACTAATAAAGCCATTTCTATTTTATTTGTGCTGGAAAATATGAATTTTATAAGGAAAATCGTTGTAGTGGTAGCTATCCTATTGACCATAGATTATGGGTCTAATTTGTGAAACTGACACCTTCTTCAACCTTGGTTCTAAGCATAGAAGTGGGGAGCTTCGACAGCAGTGTCACGATCGTGGAGGGGGAGGGAGTCGCCTAGGAAGGGGGGACTAGGGGAAGACTTTAACGGCGAGGGCGAAGAGGCGCTAGGGAGGAGAGCTCTAGCGAGGGGCTCGAAGGCAAAAAACGGTGGCTCGGTGGCATAAAGCAGAGCAGCAGACACGAGCAATGGCACATGCGGAGAGGAGCGACAGAGCAGAGGAAGGAGGAGGTGAGCGCATCCGACTTTAATAGCCGAGGGAGGGAAGGGAGAGGTCAATAGAGGGAAGATGAAAAGGAAGCACCGGTAGACACCATTAATGGTGGTGGGAGAACAATGGGAATGGGAGGAGAAAGTTTGGCGCGGTGTCGATGCCTCCATCCGGGGAGGCGAGATGGCTATGCAGGATGCGCGAGGGGCGAGCGCGACAAAGCAAAGGGCAACAGAGCTTGAAGATGGACCCCATGACGGATATGGCCCTACAAGCAGTGAGAAAGAGGTGGAGGTGTGGGGCGCGTGGGTTGGCTACGTTGGGGTGGATTCAGCCGATGGGACAAGCGCGAGAGGGCTTTTTCTATTTTTTTCTTTTTTAATTCAGATTATATATATATGTGTATTCTAAGAAATATAATAGATCCAAATTATTATTAACAAACTAAAATGCTTATTTTCTAATTTTAACAATTAATCTTTATTTTATAGAATATGGTTTTCTTCAGAAATTTAAATCCAAAAATTGGATACATAAATCAAATCAGTTAAAAATTATGCTTTGACATGAATGCATCAAGCACTTGGTAATAATTATTCAAGAAATTGCTAAACTTATTTATTTCACCATTTTAATTAATTGTAGGCATAAATATTTTACTTCATAATGAAAATTAAATTAGATTGCTTTTATTTTATGGATTTCAGTTATTACACTGAGTCGCCCTCATGTGGCCAATGGCCCCCATGTAGCATGTGGCTGATCCCTCCCCCCTGCCTTGCATCTTGTTGCAGCCCCCTCTCTTCCATAGGTGAGAGCTCAAGGTAGAAGATGACCGCATGAGATCCCATATCTCAGATTGTCTGTGCCCGTGATCCATGCGACCCTCCATGTGGCTTCGATTCGGCCAATCAGATCGCGGCACACCACCTGATTCGCGTAGATAGGAAAGTCCTTATTCTTTTCCAAAATTAGCCTACTATTATATGAGTCACATTAAAAACTTTTGATAGTCACTAGAATTTATTTTTATTTATGAATAGGTCCTCAGTTATTAAATATTCATTATATTTTATGTTAAACATATGTCTTATTCCATTCAAATTGTGTTAGCTTCGTAATAACATTGCCTACATGTTAATGATGTTGTTTTATCACGTCACATGTTTTGAATAATTAATTAAATGTTGGTTTAACTAACGTGTATTAGTTTAACTTTTCTAATTAAAGTTATTGTAGGGTTTTAATCTTGCCCATTTATAAATAAAATTGGCTAGTTTTAAACGCGGATTCTAATTAAATTATATTTAGATTAAATTATATACTTCTTTGAAATATATTTCTCACATGATTTATATTAATTAAAACCAACTTATAACATCGCTTTTTCTGTTTAATCATGCAAATCTTCTAGAAACTATGTCTTTTCAGCTGTAGCTCCATTTTTCAGCGGTTCTTTTTCTCACGTGGCCATAGCATTGAGCCATATCCCGTGTTGCTTATTTTAATAATATTTTCCCTTGTATTGTGTATTGTTCCTTTTCTTTTCTAGTATAATGAATGCATGCTTGTAATCACATAGATAAGGATCAATTCATGGAACCCAAAAAAGCTTCTAGTGAAGACCATGAGGATCAGTTTGTCGAAGGCAAGTGTTCTCTGACATATTTATGTCCTACTTTCACATGAGAAGTTACTTTCCCACATAACATGATCAACCTATGAATGACTAGTTTTTTTTATTTTCCATGTCCTTATTTATCCATGGGCTTGGGCTATGATGTTTAGCTTAAATGCTAGTGCTTAAACATAATAAATGAACATGATGATATTATTATATGATGTTTTCAATCATTCGAATATGGATTAGTGGTAACCTAGAGGCTTAGGGTGTTTCCCAAGTGCCTCATCATAAGTACCAGTTTGTTGAGTGACCACCCGGGAAAATAGTGCAACCATGAGGGTGGTTAAGATGATTAATTATAGGAACCTGAGGTGTAGTTTGCTTCATTGCCATGCCATCGATTGGGCCTAGGGCATAGTCCTCGCTCTGCTAGGGTCGATGTTTATTTGTTTGGTTTTTGTTAGTCATCACCTTGGAGGGGAGTACTGTAACACCCTGTCCAATCCCTGGACCGGTGGTACTTACTCCTGACAGCTT
Source organism: Zea mays (assembly GCF_902167145.1). Taxonomy (NCBI): domain Eukaryota; kingdom Viridiplantae; phylum Streptophyta; class Magnoliopsida; order Poales; family Poaceae; genus Zea; species Zea mays. The sequence continues at coordinate 118,054,740 of NC_050096.1, forward strand.
GCTAGGATCATATATTGTCCCTACAAACCAACACAAGTCTTTTGTGTGCACTTTGTCCTCACTCATGCACACCCGAGAAAACTTCCCGGTCGGTCACCCATCTCAAATTGCTCCAAGCCAAGCACGCTTAACTTGGAGGTTCTTTCGAGATAGGCTTCCAAAAAAGAAGATGCACCTTGTTTATATGGATACTCTATTAATTCTATTAAGCCTTGGGCCAGGATATCACCATCCCAGGGGCCAGGATACACAATACACCCCCCTTAGAAGAACAAAGTCCTCGTCAGTCAACCCCAATCCAGGAACCTCCCGTCTTAGCCACATCTATGTGTCAAGTGTCGTCATATGCCATGCCATGTGACCACTCCGAGCCCACATGCGCCATGCACCATATACTCGAACTCCCTAGCCCACACACGCCCGTGAAACCTCAAGGGTCAGTTCTGATACCACTTGTAACACCCCGTGCAATCCCTGGACCGATAGTACTTACTCCTGGCAGATCACTAGGATCATATATTGTCCCTACAGACCAACATGAGTCTTTTGTGCGCACTTTGTCCTCACTCATGCCAAATTTGCCTAAGCCAAGCACACTTAACTTGGAGGTTCTTTCGAGATATGCTTCTGAAAAAGGAGATGCACCTTGTTTGTATGGATACTCTATTAATTCTATTAAGCCTTGGGCCAGGATATCACCATCCCAGGGGCCAGGATATCACAAGTACTATATTGTGGAACTGGGGAAACCTAACATGTGATTAAACCTTTGCAGAATCTTTGTAAAGGATTTGCAGTGAGACCCATCCAGTTCACCTTGGAAGTGATCAATGGGGAGTTTTGATCCTCGGACAAAAAGGGAATCATGACTCATGGGTAAAGTGTGCAACTTCTGTAGAGGGTTAATCAAAACTAGTATATTTGTTGCGCTCATGGTTAAGAGCGGCTTTTGGAGCCTCATTGATTAGAGATACTATGGTTTTGGTTATGGATTGGTTGTGATATTGGTAATGATTTTCCTTGAAGTGGATATGTTCCATGGGTTAATAATCAAGGGTTGATGCTAAAAATTGGCTTAGGTTAATAATAATAATGACAAGTTAACTTAAAAGCAATTGTTGTTAGCCTAACCCCACTTAGAGCTAGTCCATCGTAGCCAAATGTGGCACTTTGTTGAGTATGTTGTATACTCACCATTGCTTTCATACAAACACTAGGTTGCCCTCGGTGCAAAACTAAAAGCTCCCTTGTGGGTTTTGGTGGTTTGGATGACAACCCAATTAAAGGACTGATATGTGTTGCTAAGTGTTGAACATGTGCTTAATGCAAAGCTTATAAGGTTCAACACAAGTGACCAAGTGTGATGGTCCAAAGGCTGAGATGTACATAGCTTGAAGACAACTAGTCGAACCAAGGGTGGAGGCAAAAAGAACTTCGAGGTACCGAGTGCACGGGAGGAGCTCAAGGAGTCCAAGGCACCTAAAGCTAGGGGTGAAGAAGAAGGCTTGCAAAGTCAAGGTTGATCGAGTTGAAAAGAGCTATGGTGCATCAAGGATCACTACCTAAGAACATGACTTACAACCAATAAGGTAATACTTATGATTATGTGGTGTAAGTCATAAGGCTCAAGATCAAGCTCAAGAAATAGGACAAGGTCACTAGAAGGAGAAGTGTTAAAGCTAGAACCTAGAAGCAACCCAAAAGAGCTAAGTTCACTTTGACCTTCAGTTTTGGTTGTTCCTGTGTTTGGATATGTTCTATATGACCATTGCAGGGTGTTAGAGCTCATATATAGCTATATAGGCAAGTCGTAGAGACCTAGAGTTTTGGAGTCCAACCCCGACCTCAAACAGGCCAAAAAGGGCAAAACGATGAAGAAGGAAGTATGCAAGGTTTGAGCATTTAACTATGCATATGACACTTTGGTCTTGTTCTCTAACCATGTTTGTAGAGAAAGTGTCATTTAGGGCTCTGTTTGAGGTGAAACAAAAAAGCTGTGAAAAGTTATGAAGGAGGTGAGTTTCCAACACTTAGTTCATTTGATTATGTGCTAATAATGTGTGTCTAAGTCATAGGGAAGCTATCAAAAATTTCAAGTCAAAACAGAGAAAATTCGAGAGTTTAGTTGGGATCCTCTCTGGTGGATATAGGCTCAGCCGGTTTTTGTCCTAGTCCACCTTTGTTGCTCAGCCGGGGCTTCAACAGGGTTCCTCGCTGGTGGAAATCGGTTCAGTGGTTTTTGACCGGCTCACTCGGTTTTGCACAGATTTGTTTCCAGATTTTTCCCTGATTTCTCTCTGGTGATAGGGGCTATATAAAGGAGGTTCCCCTGTCCTTGTGACGTGAAGAACTGAAACCCTAGAGCACCAAAGAGTTGTCGCTTCAATTATACACATCCATGAGACATCCCGAAGCAATCCGAGCGCCAGATCTGCAAGTTCTTGTGTTGATTCTTTGAAGCGTGTTCGTGTTGCGTTCTTGTCCGGTGTTCTTGAGCTTTTGTGTTGTGTTCTCTCCTCTCCCTCTTGGTGCTAATTTGGAGTTGATACTCCCATTCATTTGTATGGGAGCAAGACACTCCAACTTGTAGAGATCCTTGTGAGGAGATTGATCTTGATATAAGGAAGATCGTGGTACTCAAGTTTGATCTTTGGATCACTTGAGAGGGGTTGAGTGCAACCCTTGTCCGTTATGACACCACAACGTGGAGGTAGGCAAGCATTTCAGGCTTAGCTGAACCACGGGATAAATCCATGTGTCTCCTGTGTGCTCTGCTCTGTGCTGTTCTCTGTCTCTCTATTTTGGTTGATTTGATTTGCACTTCTATGCTTATCTTTGGCATAAGCTGATCTTGAAGTGCAGATTTATTTTAGAGACAAAGACTGGTATTCCGCTGTGTTCTCATCTACTCGACTACTTTCTACTGTGACCCTTTCGACTAGAATAAGAATTTCTAGTTTTTGGGGTTAAGTTTTTATTGACCTATTCACCCCCCTCTAAGCAACATCTAGATCTTGTTCCCAAGCAAAGGGAACTTTCAAAACCATGCTCAAGTGAAGAAGAAGCTGATTGAGTGGATCTCCGGGAGTTTCAAGATTTCAATGAGTTTGAGGATTTGGCCAATGATCTCCCCTAGTCAAAATGCATGTGGATGGTCTAGTTATCTTACCTTATGTTTCCACATACGTATGTTGAACTATGTGATGTTTAAGACAATGGTCTGTAATAATGTTTAATCCTCTTTATTATTCGAGCATTGTGCAATGATATGTCATTTATGTAATCGCTGTGTATGTGATTTTGATCTAGGCAAGTACATGGTTTGCATTCGTGTAACACCCTGAATTTGGAGGTATAAAATTTCTTCTCTAATGCCTACCAAATTCAGGTGTTACCTCTTGTTTCTCTCTCTGGACTTCTTCTCTCTTCCTTTTCACTAGCATTATGTCAATTAGGTGAGAGATTAACTATTTATTTTAGCAAAACCTATGTGAGTCATGAAATGTTGCATCATGTTGAGCCTAAATTATTCTTTTGTTTGATGAACATGTTTGAATTAGTTTGAATTTGAATTGGGTTTGAATTTGATTTGAAATCCATAGAGAAAATAAAAAGAAAAGCCTTCGGAAAATTCCAGAAAATAGAAAAACCACATTCGGCCCATTCAGCCCAACCCAACCCAGCCAGGCCGCGCGCGCGCCCGCTCTGCCTGAAAGGTGGGACCCACCTATCAGCGTTAGCCGCGCCCACGCACTCTCTCCCTCTATCTCCCGCTGCCCGGTGGGACCGACCTGTCGGCGCCAGTTTCTTCGCCCACGCGCCCGCTCCCTCTCGTTGCCCGGTGGGTCCGCCCTATCAGCGCTGACCACCTGTTCTCGTGTTCGCCCTCGCTAGCTCGTGTACCCCACCTGCCAGCCTCATCTCCTTCCCTAACCTCCCACCCGCCCACCCCGCCGTTGATGCGTTCATGTCGCGCGTTTCTCGGCCACTCCCCCACACGCTCGACCTCCTTTTGAGGCCGCACCCACTCGCTCACTCCCATCACTCAGTAGCGCTTCTCTACATACCCCCTCGCACCCCTCTCTCGCACTGCGCGCGCACCCGTGGAGCACTGCTATCGTCCACCGTTCGTTCCACGAACGTCGTCGAGCTCATGTCGCGTCCATTGCCCCGGTGAGCTCCGCCTCGTCGCCAGCAACACAAGACACCCTCTGGTTTGCCCCAGCCCCTCTATTTCGCTCTGTTCATGCTCATCGGACTTCTCGTTGCGCAGTCGTGCCTCTGCCACAGTCGACCAAGGTCCTCACTGCGTCCTCGTCGTTGCTCAAGTGCTCCAGAGTCGTCTCTTGAGGTAACCAACCTCCCCATGCCCTTAATTCCCCATTTCCTACCCTGTTGTCCGTGCAATCGCTCGCCAGAGTTGAGCTACGCCGCCATCGGGCCACCCCGCCACGGACCGTGCCTTCTGGTGCCTCTACGCTGGTGTCGTCCCCACGGCTGAGTCTGTCGTGTCATCCTGAACTCAACTGAGCCCTTTCCCAGTGAAAGGGAATTAGGCTTACACCTATTTTCCTAATTAATTTTGGTGGTTGAATTGCCCAACACAAATAATTGGACTAACTAGTTTACTCTAGTGTATAAGTTATACATGTGCCAAAGGTTCACACTTAGCCAATAAAAAGACCAAGAAATGGGTTCAACAAAAAGAGCAAGGGATAACCGAAGGCAGCCCTGGTCTAGTGCACCGGACAGTGTCCGGTGCACCAGGGAACTCGACGCCCAACTTCGCACCTTCGGGAATTTTCAGAGGAGCTTCGCTATAATTCACCGGACATGTCCGGTGCACACCGGACAGTGTCCGGTGCTCTAGAGGAGAGTGACTCTGAACTCGCCAGCTTCGGATTTCCGCTCCGCTATAATTCAATGGACATGTCCGGTGCACACCGGACTGTCCGGTGAGCCAGCGGAGCAACGGCTACTTCGCGCCAACGGTCGACTGCAACGCATTAAATGCACGCCAGCGCGCGCAGAGGAGCAGAGCACGCGCGGGTGGCACACCGGACAGTCTACAGGACTTGTCCGGTGCACCACCGGACAGCCAGGCAGGCCCACACGTCAGAGCTCCAACGGTCGGAACCCAATGGCCTGGTGACGTGGCTGGCGCACCGGACTGTCTGGTGCGCCATGCGACAGCAGCCTCCACCAAACGGCTAGTTTGGTGGTTGGGGTTATAAATACCCCCAACCACCCCACATTCAAGTCATCCAAGTTTTCCACCTTCCAACTACTTACAAGAGCTCTAGTATTCAATTCTAGACACGCCCAAGTGATCAAATCCTCTCCCAATTCCACAAAAGCTTTAGTGACTAGTGAGAGTGATTTGTCGTGTTCTTTTGAGCTCTTGCACTTGGATTGCTTTCTTCTTTCTCATTCTTTCTTGAGATCAATACTCACTTGTAACCGAGGCAAGAGACACCAATTGTGTGGTGGTCCTTGCGGGGAAGTTTTGTTCCCGGTTGATTTGAGAAGAGAAAGCTCACTCGGTCCGAGGGACCGTTTGAGAGAGGGAAGGGGTTGAAAAAGACCCGGCCTTTGTGGCCTCCTCAATGGGGAGTAGGTTTGCGAGAACCGAACCTCGGTAAAACAAATCCATGTGTCACACTCTTTATTCGCTTGCGGTTTGTTTTGCATCCTCTCTCGCGGACTCGATTATATTTCTAACGCTAACCCGGCTTGTAGTTGTGATTAATTTTGTAAATTTCAGTTTCGCCCTATTCACCCCCCCCTAGGCGACTTTCAATTGGTATCAGAGCCCAGTGCTTCATTAGAGCCTAACCGCTCGAAGTGATGTCGGGAGATCACACCAAGAAGGAGATGGAGACCGGCGATAAGCCCACTACAAGCCACGGGAAGGCCTCATCGGAAGAGTCCCGCAAAAAGGGAAAGGGGAAGGAGAAGAAAGCCTCTTCCCACAAGTCGCATCGGAGTGGCGACAAGATAAAGAAAATGAGGAAGGTGGTCTACTACGAGACCGACACTTCGTCACCTTCCACCTCCGGCTCCGACGCGCCCTCCGTAACTTCTAAGCGCCATGAGCGCAAGAAGTTTAGTAAGATCCCCTTACGCTATCCTCGCATTCCTAAACATACGCCTTTACTTTCCGTCCCATTAGGCAAACCACCAACTTTTGATGGTGAAGATTATGCAAGGTGGAGTGATTTAATGCGATTCCATCTAACCTCACTCCACAAAAGTATATGGGATGTCGTTGAGTTTGGTGTATAGGTACCATCCGTAGGGGATGAGGATTTTGATGAGGATGAAGTGGCCCAAATCGAGCACTTCAACTCCCAAGCCACAACTATACTCCTCGCCTCTCTAAGTCGAGAGGAGTATAACAAGGTGCAAGGATTAAAGAGCGCCAAGGAAGTTTGGGACGTGCTCAAGACCGCGCACGAGGGAGATGAGCTAACCAAGATCACCAAGCGGGAGACGATCGAGGGGGAGCTCGGTCGCTTCCGGCTTCGCAAAGGAGAAGAGCCACAAGACATGTACAACCGGCTCAAAACCTTGGTGAACCAAGTGCGCAACCTCGGGAGCAAAAAGTGGGATGACCACGAGATGGTTAAGGTCATTCTTAGATCACTTATTTTCCTTAACCCTACTCAAGTTCAATTAATTTGTGGTAATCCTAGATATACACTAATGACTCCCGAGGAAGTAATCGGGAATTTTGTGAGCTTTGAGTACATGATCAAGGGCTCAAAGAAAATCAACGAGCTAGATGATCCCTCCACGTCCGAAGCACAACCTGTCGCATTCAAAGCAACAGAGGAGAAGAAGGAGGAGTCTACACCGAGTAGACAACCAATCGACGCCTCAAAGCTTGACAACGAGGAAATGGCGCTCGTCATCAAGAGCTTCCGCCAAATCCTCAAGCAAAGGAGGGGGGAAAGATTACAAGCCCCGCTCCAAGAAGGTTTGCTACAAGTGTGGTAAGCCCGGTCACTTTATAGCAAAATGTCCTATTTCTAGTGACAGTGACAGGGGCGACGACAAGAAGGGGAGAAGAAAGGAGAAGAAGAAATACTACAAGAAGAAGGGTGGCGACGCCCACGTATGCTGCGAGTGGGACTCGGACGAGAGCTCCTCCGACTCCTCCTCCGACGAGGACGCCGCCAACATCGCCATCAACAAAGGCCTTCTCTTCCCCAACGTCGGCCACAAGTGCCTCATGGCAAAAGACGGCAAAAAGAAGAAGGTTAAATCTAAATCCTCCACTAGATATGAGTCCTCTAGCGATGATAATGCTAGTGATGAAGATAATTTGCGTACTCTTTTTGCCAACTTAAACATGCAACAAAAAGAAAAATTAAATGAATTAATTAGTGCTATCCATGAGAAGGATGATCTCTTGGACTCCCAAGAGGACTTCCTTATTAAAGAAAACAAGAAGCATGTTAAAGTTAAAAATGCTTATGCTCTAGAGGTAGAAAAATGTGAAAAACTATCTAGTGAGCTAAGCACTTGCCATGAGACTATAGACAACCTTAGAAATGAGAATGCTAATTTATTAACTAAGGTTGATTCTAATGTTTGTGATGTTTCAATTCCCAATCTTAGAAATGATAATGATAAGTTGCTTGCTAAGATTGAAGAATTAAACATTACTCTTGCTAGCCTTAGGAATGAAAATGAAAATTTGCTAGATAAGGCTAAAGAACTTGATGTTTGCAATGCTTCCATTTCCGACCTTAGAAGTAAAAATGATATATTACATGCTAAGGTTGTAGAATTAAAATCTTGCAAACCCTCTACAACTACCGTTGAACATACTTCTATTTGCACTAGATGTAGAGATGTTGATATTGATGCTATTCATGATCATATGGTATTAATTAAGCAACAAAATGATCATATAGCAAAATTAGATACTATAATTGTCGAGCATGAACTTGAAAATGAAAAATTTAAATTTGCTCGTAGTATGCTTTATAGTGGGAGACGCCCTGGCATTAAGGATGGCATTGGCTTCCAAAAAGGGGACAATGTCAAACTTAATGCCCCTCCTAAGAAATTGTCCAACTTTGTCAAGGGCAAGGCTCCCATACCTCAGGATAATGAGGGTTACATTTTGTACCCTACCGGTTATCCTGAGAGTAAAATTAGGAGAATTCATTCTAGGAAGTCTCACTCTGGCCCTAACCATGCATTTATGTATAAGGGTGAGACATCTAGTTCTAGGCAACCAACCCATGCTAAGTTGCCTAAGAAGAAAACTCCTAGTGCATCAAATGATCATGACATTTCATTTAAAACTTTTGATGCATCATATGTTTTAACTAACAAATCCGGCAAGGTAGTTGCCAAGTATGTTGGGGGCAAGCACAAGGGGTCAAAGACTTGTGTTTGGATACCCAAAGTTCTTGTATCTAATGCCAAAGGACCCAAAACCATTTGGGTACCTAAAGTCAAGAACTAAACATGTTTTGTAGGTTTATGCATCCGGGGGCTCAAGTTGGATAATCGACAGCGGGTGCACAAACCACATGACAGGGGAGAAGAAAATGTTCTCCTCCTATGAGAAAAACCAAGATCCCCAACGAGCTATCACATTCGGGGATGGAAACCAAGGTTTGGTCAAAGGATTGGGTAAAATTGCTATATCTCCTAACCATTCAATTTCCAATGTTTTTCTTGTAGATTCCCTAGATTACAACTTGCTTTCTGTTTCTCAATTATGTCAAATGGGCTACAACTGTCTTTTTACTGATGTAGGTGTCACTGTCTTTAGAAGAAGTGATGATTCAATAGCATTTAAGGGAGTGTTAGAGGGTCAGCTATACTTGGCAGATTTTGATAGAGCTGAACTCGACACTTGCTTAATTGCTAAGACTAACATGGGTTGGCTCTGGCACCGCCGACTAGCCCATGTTGGGATGAAGAATCTTCATAAGCTTCTAAAGGGAGAGCACGTTTTAGGATTAACAAATTTTCATTTTGAGAAAGACAGGATTTGTAGCGCATGCCAAGCAGGGAAGCAAGTTGGTGCTCATCATCCACACAAGAACATCATGACGACTGACAGGCCACTGGAGCTCCTACACATGGACCTATTCGGCCCGATCGCTTACATAAGCATCGTCGGGAGTAAGTACTGTCTAGTTATTGTGGATGATTATTCTCGCTTCACTTGGGTATTCTTTTTGCAGAAAAAATCTCATACCCAAGAGACCTTAAAGGGATTCTTGAGACGGGCCCAAAATGAGTTCGGCTTGAGGATCAAAAAGATTAGAAGCGACAATGGGACGGAGTTCAAGAACTCACAAATCAAAGGCTTCCTTGAGGAGGAGGGCATCAAGCATGAGTTCTCTTCTCCCTACACTCCACAACAAAATGGTGTAGTGGAGAGGAAGAATAGAACTCTATTGGACATGGCAAGAACCATGCTTGATGAGTACAAGACTTCGGATCGGTTTTGGGCCGAGGCGGTCAACACCGCCTGCTACGCCATCAACCGGTTATATCTACATCGAATCCTCAAGAAGACATCATACGAACTCCTAACCGGTAAAAAGCCCAATATTTCATATTTTAGAGTCTTTGGTAGCAAATGCTTTATACTTGTTAAAAGAGGTAGAAAATCTAAATTTGCTCCTAAGACTGTAGAAGGCTTTTTACTAGGATATGATTCAAACACAAGGGCATATAGAGTCTTTAACAAGTCCTCTGGACAAGTTGAAGTTTCTTGTGACGTTGTGTTTGATGAGACTAATGGCTCTCAAGTAGAGCAAGTTGATCTTGATGAGATAGGTGATGAAGAGGCTCCGTGCATCGCGCTAAGGAACATGTCCATTGGGGATGTGTGTCCTAAAGAATCCGAAGAGCCTCCAAATGCACAAGATCAACCATCCTCCTCCACGCAAGCATCTCCACCAACTCAAAATGAGGATGAGGCTCAAATTGATGAAGAAGTAGATCAAGGAGATGAGCCACCTCAAGATGACGACAATGATCAAGGGGGGGATGCAAATGATCAAGACAAGGAGGATGAAGAACCAAGGCCGCCACACCCAAGAGTCCACCAAGCAATCCAACGAGATCACCCCGTCGACACCATCCTAGGCGACATTCATAAGGGGGTAACCACTAGATCTCGTGTTGCACATTTTTGTGAGCATTACTCTTTTGTTTCCTCTATTGAGCCGCACAGGCTAGAGGAAGCACTTCAAGATTCGGATTGGGTGGTGGCGATGCAAGAGGAGCTCAACAACTTTACTAGGAACGAGGTATGGCATTTAGTTCCACGTCCTAATCAAAATGTTGTAGGAACCAAATGGGTGTTCCGCAACAAGCAAGACGAGCATGGTGTGGTGACAAGGAACAAAGCCCGACTTGTGGCCAAAGGATACTCCCAAGTCGAAGGTTTGGATTTCGGTGAAACCTATGCACCCGTAGCTAGGCTTGAGTCAATTCGTATATTATTAGCCTATGCTACTTACCATGGCTTCAAGTTTTATCAAATAGACGTGAAAAGTGCCTTCTGTGGGGGACAGATATCCCCCGGGTGCACTAGAAGGATAAAAGACCTCACGGAAGGCCCAAGGGCCCAATAAATCGTAAGGTCACTCCTTCATGGGCCTGGGGAGGAACGACCAGTGAAGCAGATCGACATAAGACCGGGTTGGTGCAAGCCCGGATGGCCCCACAGCGTTGAGCAAACGACCGCAACAGAAGATCCGACTTTCCCGCGCTGGAGCCCCGTACGACGGAACCAGGCGAGGATAAGTCGGCAAAATCATAGGAAGATAGACTAAAACGGTTCACTATCCTTTAGGTGCACATTGTTATCATATCCACATGTATTGCCCCACGGTCGAATATATAAGGCCTAGGGGGCACCCCTTCAGAACGATCGATCCCATTATTACTCAGCCATCCACCTCAACTCTCTACGAGCTACCTTGTAACCCATACACAAAGCATACTCGCCAGGACGTAGGGTGTTACACATTTCAAAGCGGCCCGAACCTGTAAACACTGTCCATTGTTCCTCGTGCATCTGGCACGAACCATTTAGCTACAATCGGCGACACCGTCCTACTCCTAAAAACACCTTGAGGGGCAACCCCGGGTGTGCGGTCGGACCCAAAACACCGATAGCTGGCGCGCCAGGTAGGGGGTGTGTCGCCGATCTAAGCTAGCTCAATGGTCGTCACCTTCCACCGCAAGATCACCCTCCATCCCGGATCCGTGTTCTGCTTTGGAACGATCTCATCCATAGCAGATGAAGAAGGAACTCTACACCGCATCGCCGATCCGCCAAAGAAGAAGTCCACTCCAACACGCTCCGAGAATGTCGGGGTGAGGAAGGAAAAAACACAACCTCCAGCGCTCCGAAAAAAGATCGCCTTCGGCAAGCCAGGGGCCGAGGGCCCGCTGACCCAAAGAACTCCACTGTCCACTTCCCCGACGAAAGAATGGAAGCAAATCGCAAGAAAGAAGGACACAAACAAGACCAGGAGGAAGCAAGTTGTTCTTTCCGTTCCTCTGCCCTCAAAGGAGAACGGAAAGAAGATCGCCACGACCGCTGCACCATTCTACCCCGACGTCCTCTTCATCGGGAGAGTGGAGTCGCCCCCCGTCTCCGACGACGAGCTGACCACGTCCGGAGAAGAACCACCTCAGAGGGAGTCCCGCTGGTGGAGAAACCGGCGCCAAAATATTCGGCGACATCACGAGGCCGGAGAACGGGATCCGGAGCAACCTGTTTCACGGGACAAGGTCTCGGAGATAGGAGAAACTCCGGAGGAACGCGTCTTCAGAGAACGAAGGAATTCCCGCCAACGTGATCGTCGACGACCTCAGGAACAAGCCGAGCAAGACGCGAGACAGCGCCGGGAAAATCCACTCTTCGGGCGCAACCTGAATCCTGACTTCGCCCGAGCCATGAACACACCGAGTGAAGTCGGAGGGGTACTAGCTCGGATAGCTGATTGACTCCCTCGGACTCCCGACGCCGAGGGCTATCGACGACTGTTCACCCAGGCAGCCAACCATCTTCTACCGCTCGCTCACCCGCTGAACGATCTACGACACGCCATCAATAGTCGCCGGGACACGCGAAGCTCCATCAACGCTTCGTGTGAACGACGGCATGAGAACGAGATCCGCCGCCGGGATGAGTACGACAGGGATCATGGCATCCCAGCTCGGAGTCAGGCAACCAGAACCGGGTCAGCAATGGCCTCGACTGGCGGTACTACCCGGGGACGGTCGAGGAATCACAACAACTACTCCCCTCCTCGGGACAGACATCATCCCCGACGACAGGAGGACACGTGTGGAGTGACAACCCTTACTCCACGCCTTAGGGCCATTCAGTGGCCCCCTAACTTCAAGGTATCCAATGTCGACAAATATGAACCTAAGTAGGATCCAGGAGGCTGGCTGGCCGTCTACACCACTGCCGCCCGAGCCGCCGGAGCATCCGAGGACATGATGACTGCGTACTTACCCATTGTCCTCGGGCAAGACGCACTACAATGGCTGCGACATCTACCTCGACACTGCATCGACGACAGGAGCGACTTCAGTCGACGCTTCACCGCCAACTTTTAGTCCCTCTCCAACAAACCAGCGCAACCATGGGACCTCAAATCCATCAAGCGCCGGGGGACGAAACTCTCCGGTCGTACTTCAAAAGGTTCCAGACCATGAGAAATCGTATCCCCGAGGTCACGGAGGCGGCCGTGATCGAGGACTTCTACAGAGGATCCAATGACTCGACCTTCGTCCGAGCCATACTGCAGAAAGCGCCGACTACCTCCGAGCGGCTGTTCCGGGAAGCCGATCTCTACATCACCGCCGACGAGCGAGCTCAGGACCTCATCGGGGGAGCGAAGCCCGCACCGGCAGCGCCACGACACGACGCGAACCAGCAACCCGACAAACGCTGGGAGAAAAGACCTCACGAAGAGGTGCACGCCGCCGGACCACCTGCCTCTCGTGCCCGGGGTGGACCTCGCGGAGGCGAGCGCACGCTGGACGACATCCTCGACGCCCAGTGCCCGTACCACAAGGACATGCGCCACACCCTGCGGAACTGCAGGGACTTCAAGCATTCCATCGGACACGGCCGACCCTTCCAACCTCTACCTCCTCCTCCACCGCGGGGAGGACCAGAAGAACCACGACAACCCCAGCAACAGGAGGAGGGGGAAGGAGGAGCCTTCCCACGCGTTGACAGGGAGGTCAACGTCATCTTCGGCGGACACGGATCGCAGGAGAACAGAAGACAACAAAAGCTCAACGATCGCCAGATATTGGTGGCGACCACCGGTCCTCCCGCTCCGTACCGGTGGTCGGAGCACCCGATCACCTTCACTCGGGCAGATCAATGGCTCAACTTCGACCACCCAGGCAAGTACCCGCTCCTCGTCTTTCCGGTGATCCGAGAGAGCAGGGTGAAGAAGGTGTTAGTGGACGGGGAAAGCAGCATCAACGTCACCTTCCCCCAGACACTCCAAGGCTTGGGAGTTCACCTCAAAGAGCTCCGCGAGTCAGACACGCCTTTCTTCGGCATCGTGCCGACTGAAGGGGAATACCCGTTGGGCCACATCTACATGCCCGTCACCTTCGGAACTCCAGAGAACTATAGAACCGAGTTCCTGAGGTTCGAGGTGGCAAACTTCGAATGCGGGTACAACACCATCATCGGGAGGCCGGGATTGGCAAAATTCATGGCCATCCCGCATTACACGTACATGATACTGAAGATGCCAGGACCACAAGGAATCATAACTGTGCGCGCTGACTTCCAAGGCGCCGCAGAATGTTTCCGAGTGGGCATCCAAGTGGCCCTCACCATCAAACCGTCGGCGGCTTCTTCAGCGCAAGCGAACTCTAAGCCTGAGGAAGACCTTACAGCACCGGCGAACGAAGCTCAAGCCGCGACCTCTATGCGGCCGACTAAAGAAACTAAAAGGATCAACCTGGGGTTTGCTGATGAACGCAAGACTGCCATCATCAGCTCCAGCCTGGACGATAAATAGGAAGGCGCGCTCATCCGGTTTGTGCAAGACAACCGAGACGTATTCGCATGGCAACCTGCGGATATGCCGGGAGTCCCGAGAGAACTGGCCGAGCACAAACTGAAGGTCTACCCCCAGGCAAGGCCGATCCGGCAAAAACTACGTCGCTTCACGCCCGACAAAAGAGAGGCCATTCGCGGTGAGTTGGCTCGCTTGGTCGCGGCTGGGTTTATTAGAGAGGTGTTACATCCCGAGTGGTTAGCCAACCCTGTTCTTGTACTCAAAAAGAATAAAGTGGATTGGTGCATGTGCGTCGACTATACAGATCTCAACAAACATTGTCCAAAGGATCCCTTCGGGCTCCCTAGGATAGATCAGGTGGTAGACTCCACCGCTGGATGTTCTGTGCTGTCTTTTCTGGACTGCTATTCCGGATACCATCAGATCAGTTTGGCAAAGGAAGACGAGGAAAAAACAGCGTTCATCACTCCATTCGGAGCAAAAAAGCATTCAGGTCAAGTATGCTTCGGTAGCACACCCGAGAGCCAACGGGCAGGTTGAACGAGCTAACGGGATGATATTGGAGGCACTCAGGAAAAAGGTTTTCGATAAAAATGAAAAGTTCGCAGAAAAGTGGATAAGGGAATTGCCCTACGTCGTTTGGAGCCTAAGAACCCAACCTAGCTGAGCTCTGCATGGAAACACTCCTTTCTTCATGGTCTATGGGTCAGAGGCAGTACTGCCTGCTGATCTCAAGTTTGGGGCGCCAAGGTTGATCTTTGAAAGCATAGCAGAGGCCGAAGCAACCAGGCTGGAAGATGTCGATGTACTTGAAGAAGAGCGGCTGAACGCAGTAATTCAATCGGCACGGTACCAGCAGACTCTAAGACGCTATCACGACAAGGTCGTGCGACAATGATCCGTTTCAGCAGGAGATCTCGTCCTCCGCCGAATTCTAACGGGGGAGGGACGGCACAAGTTATCGCCCTTATGGGAAGGACCATTCATAGTAGCAGAAGTCACTCGGCCGGGATCATATCGTCTCACTCAAATGGACGGCACAGAAATTGGGAACTCCTGGAATATAGAACACCTCAGGAAGTTTTATCCCTAGCTGTATTTCAAAAGCTATCGGGACGACGATGTACTCTGTAAAGTGGGAAATATATCATCAATAAAAAAGGCTTCAAGAATACTCAGATTGTTCATGATTGACTTGCATTCTTACTTAACTCAGGGTGACCACTATGCCCTGCTAACAGAGCAATCGGCTTAAGTCGGAAACGACTTAAGGCGATGCAACATGCTCGTGCTTACTTAACTCGGGGTGACCACTATGTCCTGCTAACGGAGCAATCGGCTTAAGTCGGCAACGACTTAAGGCGGTGCAACATGCTCGCGCTTACTTAACTCGGGGTGACCACTATGCCCTGCCAAGGGAGCAATCGGCTTAAGTCGGCAACGACTTGAGACGGTGCAACATGCTCACGCTTACTTAACTCAGGGTGACCACTATGCCCTGCTAACGGAGCAATCGGCTTAAGTCGGCAATGACTTGAGACGGTGCAACATGCTCACGCTTACTTAACTCAGGGTGACCACTATGCCCTGCTAACGGAGCAATCGACTTAAGTCGACAACGACTTAAGGCGGTGCAACATGCTCGCGCTTACTTAACTCGGGGTGACCACTATGCCCTCCTAACGGAGCAATCGGCTTGAGTCGGCAATGACTTAAGGTGGTGCAACATGCTCGCGCTTACTTAACTCGGGGCGACCACTATGCCCTGCCAACGGAGCAATCGGCTTAAGTCGGCAACGACTTGAGACGGTGCAACATGCTCACGCTTACTTAACTCAGGGTGACCACTATGCCCTACCAACAAAAGCAATCGATTTAAGCCAGCAACGACTTAAGGCGATTTCGCATACTTACGAATACTCATATAGGGGTGACTTCTATATCCCGTAAACAAGTTTCAAAACCACCACATAGCATTTTACTACTGCAAATTTACGTACTGTTGAATTCTAAAACAATAGGAGAGTAACAATATCATTCAAATGCTGAACTGGTGTCCTCTAACAAATATTCGATCATGCTAACCTCGTGCTCAAAGCACGCAAAATATTTCTCTATTTCGCAATATCTTTCTCAGGAGCAACCGACGAAGAAGGGCGACTTGAGGAATCAGGAGCAGCGTTCATGTCAGCCCTTATATCTTCAGGAACAACCACGCCAGGTCTCCTCATCAAGATTCGCCCCGCGCGAATGGCTTTATCCATGGCTCTGTCGCGCTGGGCCCTCAGAGTAATGGAAGTTTCTTCAGCAACTTTGACAGCCAATTGAGCGGTCTCTAGCTCTTGGGCGATGGACTTCTTGGAAGCACGGAGTTCTTTGATAGTAGCATCCTTAGCCGATATCAACTGCTTGAGACGGATCACATCATCCGCGGATTCCTGCAGCTTACAGCGATGATTGTCTAACTCCTCCATGGTGAAGCGATGACTCCTCTCTAGGATGGTCAACGAGTTGCTGGAATCACGATAGAGTCTGTCAAGATTGTCGCGAGAAGCAACAAGGGCACTTTTTTTTCCTGCAAACAAGAATCAACTCCTTCAAACATCATGCAAGCAATAAGAACACAGCAATACAAGGCACAGTTTCATAAGTCACCTTTTCAGAATCAAGCTGAGCGCGAAGAGTAGAGTTCAGCGTCTTAGCGTCATTTAGAGCAGCAGAGACCTGGGCCGGCTCAGTCTGGCTTTGAGAATACTTTTCCTCAAAATCAGAACACCGCTGGACCAGTTCAGCCTGACCTTGAGAATGTTTTTCTTCAAGAATGGAAATCTGCCGAGCCATATCTAGCAAGAGACAATCAAGCAAAAAGAGTTGAAATGTAAAACAGTTCAATAAGATAGACAAAGAGAAGCAAAAGAGTACTAACCAGCATTCGTCGCCTCCAAATCAGAGACACGATGTTGGAGCAACACCGGATTCCAACGTGCCAGAGATGAAGCTCCTTCTGGAACAGAAGCACCTTGCAACCTTAGCTGACTAGCCATCCCGTCCACCAATGCCTGATAGGGAGAACAGATGAGCGTGTTGATAGCAGTTCGTATGGTGTAAAAGTCAGGCCAGAATATATCACAGTACCTAGAGATTGGAGAAGAACGAAGGGACTCCCAAATCATGAGAGATCAATTGATGACCTGGCATAAGGTCGCCACCCAAAGCAGCTTGCAATGAACTAGCAGGGACCAACTCGGCACCATCAACAGAGCCCAAAGCTTGGTCAGCGAGAACGTTAGCCTCTAAAGCGACTCCCTGGCCCAAAGCTTGGGCTACCACCATGCAACCGGAGCGTGGAGAAGATCCTGTGTGAACATCCATGGAAGTACAAGAGGGAGACCCCGCTCGGACACCCTCGGGGGCTGGGCTATAGTTTGCGCTACCCACTTGAGCCGGATCATCCCCGGCAGTACCCTCGGGGGCTGGGCAGTGGCTCGCGTCTCCCACCCGAGCCAAGTCATCCCTGGCAACATCCTTGGGGGCTAGGCAAGTGTCAGCACCATCCTTGAGGACCAAGTTCCCTGCGGTAGCCGCCTCTAAGGCTGAGGGTCCCTCAATTACTTCCATGGGAGCAAGACGATCCAAGTCAGTTTCCTGACCCTCAAGACCGCGCTCTAAGGTCGATGAGGCGCGGGACGCTGCCCGGGACGATCCCAACCCGGCGTCGAGCACATCAGCACAAACCTCCATCACACCATCATCCGCTGGCTCTGATAACAGGTCTTCTGGAACCATATCTTCAAGAGTCTGATCAAAGTTTGCCAGGGACAATTCTTGTAGACCAATGAGGGCAGACAAAGCAGGAGAAGGAACTCCACTACTTTCCCCACTAGCGACATACTGCCGACTGTTCTTCCGAGTCAAAGGGACCTCATCTTCTTCCTCCCCGTCGTTTTCATCAGCAACACACCCATTAGGGTCAGCGGCAGGTGGAGCACACCCATTGGGGTCAGCGGCAGGTGGAGCACACCCATTGGGGTCAGCAGCAGGTGGAGCACCCCCATTGGGGTCAGTGTCAGTAAATTCAGGAACATGCACTTCTTCAGCAGCAGGAACCGAAGGACCAACATCCCGATCCAAACTAGATACTCGCCGGAGACGTCTCTTTTTCTTTTTCTGCTCATCAGCAGGAGGATCAAGTTGATTAGCTCGGGAAGGGCGTCTTGGGCGAACACTGACAGGCTTCTGAATATCCGAGGTTATACCAGCTTCTGGGAGAGGCGCCACCACCAATGTCCCAGCAGGAGCAGCATCAGAAGAGTCCTCAGCCAGCATATCGAGCATAGCACTTATCTCTGCATCACTGGGATCCAAAGACACCTCAAAGTGGACCTGCCGTTCATCATCAGGAATTTCCTCGAGCGAGGCAACTAAGGCGCTAACTTCTTCAGCAGAGGGTCGCACTCTAAGGCCCAAACTGCCATCACCGACAGGTGGATTCGACACAAAAAGAGTGAAGGCCTTGGGAGGAGGTAGGTTCCAGGTTGAGTATGCCACTGGGGCACCAACATTTGATACCTTGCCTCTAAGAATCATCTCAAGTCGGTTCACCAAGTCTACAGAGGGAATCCTTCTGTTGGTAACCCGAGTCGAGTTAGCTAGGCCTCTGTACAGATAAGTCGGGTAAGCCCTGTCCTTCAACGGCTGAATGTTCTTGAAAACAAAATCAGCAACCACAGCCTCTGCAGTCAGACCCCTCTCCTTCAGCAGTCCAACTTCAGCTAGCAAAGCCCCAGCCTCAGCCACCTCCTGATCTATGGGGGACTCGGTCCAACTCGGAGTACGAACGTCCGGCTGTCTCCCCAACCGTGGGGGAGAGAATTTCTGTGGTTCTCAACGATAAACCACTCCAAGCGCCATCCCTTAATACTGTCCTTGAGAGGGATTTCAAGATAATCAGACTTCCTCCCACGACGCATCTCTAAACTAGCACCCCCAACCAGCTGATGCTGCCCCCCGGCCATTCCAGGGCGACAGTGATATAGATACTTCCACAGTCCAAAATGTGGCAGGATGCCAAGGAAAGCCTCGCATAAATGAACGTAAATGGAAATTTGCAGAATAGAATTGGGATTCAGATGGGTCAAGTTAAGGCGATAGAAATCAAGGAGGCCGTGGAAAAAGGGAGAAATGGGGAGAGCGAGACCGTGGAGAAGAAAAGGAACGTAAATCACGGATTCATGGGTATCCTCTGTCGGGACAGTGACCCCATGACAAATCCGCCAAGAACAAAGCTCCCTCGGGGGAAGGACCCCGATGGACACGAGGTGGAGAAGGCCAGGCTCGGAGACAACAGACATATGGTTACCTGCGAAAGGCAACTGGCTGTTGGGGTCGATGGGGGGAATCACCGCAGCGGATGAACTCGAGGCCTTTCTCTTGGGCGCCATCTCAACTCTACTGGCAAACAGAGCGGGAGCCGAATTGCAGAGAGGATCTGGAGGCAGGAAAGCAAGAACTAGGGCACAGAAAGCAGAGGCGGCTGAAAGCACAGTATATGCGGGATATTCTCGAGTCAGATATCGTTTCCAAAAGCGCCCAGTCAGCACCCGACAGTTACTTCTAAAACACCGGCGTGCCACGTCGTCACCCGGCAGCTACTTCCAAAACCCCGGTGTGCCACATCGTCACTCGGCTATTATCCTCAAAGTGGCCGACACGGCCCGTTCTAACTCGGCTGTTATTTCTAAAACGCTGACGTTATCACCATTCGTTCGGCATTTATCTCTAAAGCGCCGACGATGTCTTCAGTCGCTCGGCGGCTATTTATAAAACGCCAACGTTATCACCAGTCGCTCGGCATTTATCTCTAAAGTGCCGACGATGTCTTTAGTCGCTCGACGGCTATCTCTAAGGCGCCAACGATGTCTTCAGTCGCTCGACGGCTATCTCTAAAGCGCCGACGATGTTCTCAGTCGCTCGGCGGTTATCTCTAAAAAACGCTGGCGTCGTCACAAGTCACTCGGCTGTCACCTCTAAGAGCGCCGACGTGGTCAACAGTCATTCCGATGCTGACATGGTTTCGTCATCACTCGGACTCTATTTCAAATGCAATAAATGTTGACAATAATAGCTCGGCCATCACCCCTAAAGTGGCGATATGATGCCTGAGTTATTTAATTACCATTCCGAATGAATCAACTTCACAAATAAGAGATCAACTTACTACGAAGCAAAGTAATTGATACAGGAGGAGACAAAGTCATTCTTCATTAAGGGAAGTAACAGTACTTACAAATCAACTCATTATGAGTTGATACTTCCCTACTGCTACTACTACTACTACTACGCTACACTATACTACTCTACACTACTAATACTAATACATTATTACATTATACTATACTAATATCTAAAAACCAGTGGCATCTAGCCACTGGCCTTATTGCTGCCCTTGCTGCTGCCAACGCCGCCGCTGCCCTTGCTGCTGCTGCCGTCGCCGCCCCTGCTGCCGCCGTTGCCGCCCCTGCCGCCGCCGTCACCGTCGTCGCCGCCGTCGCCTCCGTCGTCATCGTCGTCGTCTTCGTCACCTTCGCCGTCCTCCTCGGGCGAGTCCTCCTCGTCCGAGGAGTACTCCGACTCATCCGATCCCTCGAGCCCGGAGCGCTCGACGACCCGGATGTAAGTCCAGACCTCCGCGGCAATCCCCTGAGAGTCGTCCGAGTCATCGGACGACGCTGGGGGAAAGACGGGAGATGGAGACCCCTCGGACTCAGAGGAGAACTCCTCCTCTGAGTATTCCGAGTCGCCAAAGTCCTCTGATGGAGGAGTCGGCTCGCGCTTGCGTTTGTTGTTCTTGCCCATGGTGGAAATGCAAGGAGAGGAAGAAAGCAAGCCGCGGAGAACAGCAAGAGATGTGAAAAAACCAGAGAGGCAAAGGCACTATTTATAGAAGAAGAAGGCAATCGCTCACCTCCAACCACGGTCACTGAACAGTCGCGAAGCATTCAATACACACTTCAACCCATCTGAAGACACATCAGGCGGCTGACGCCGTTTCACGCAACGCAACACCCATTGGGACTCTAGTCAACAGCGCGGATGATATGATTACGCCCGCCGTCACATCACATTACTACTCAGAAGCAGCCGGCTAAAACACTCAGCGTACCAAGCCGTCCCTTGCCCACACCCATTGGGGGGGACGCCCAGGAATTATCAGTATATTTTTCAAAACTGTCACATCCGTGCAGGGCATGCAATGAATACCTCAAGACAAAAATGAGATATCAGTAAGGATCAAAGGAAAGCCAAATATAGCCGGTGAAGTACAAAATCTGACCGACAGAAGCGACGTGAAGACTAGCCAGGGAACGTCCATCAAATGTCCAATCAGTCGCAGAGCAAATAAATTGCACCACCTAGCAAGATATGGGCGGATCACGAACTCGGCTGCAAAAGACAAAATACATGCTGACCTCTGAATCATAATATTGATGACATAATGCTGACCTCTAAAGCATAATATGGATGTCATAATGCCGACTTCTAAGGCACCCGAAAAAAGAAAAGATGACCCTCAGCAAAAAGACACGAAATGAAGACCTTCGAGTGGATTATCTTCAAAAATCCACTCGAAGCTCGGGGGCTACACCCATTGGGTGCACCTCTGGTGCACCCAATGATTCACCATTTCAAGAGAAAGCAACGCCAGTTTCTGAGGCATAAGGCAAGACTGAAGGCAAGATTTCTGATGAAGACCTTCGAGTGGATTATTTTTCAAAATCCACTCGAAGCTCGGGGGCTACACCCGGTGCACCCAATGAAGTTCAGGGTCCTACAATATGAAATGCCGACTTCTAAGGCACAAGCATGAAACAAGGCTCCAGTTTACGAGTGATCAAATCAGGAGGAGACAGTAAAAAATCGTTTTTGCCAGACTGCTTGGAGAGCATTTCTTGTCATAAACAAAGACTGCAAGCTGGACCTAGGATCTTTGGGCTGATTATCTAAAAATTAGCCCGAAGATCGGGGGCTTGTGGGGGACAGATATCCCCCGGGTCCACTAGAAGGATAAAAGACCTCACGGAAGGCCTAAGGGCCCAATAAATCGTAAGGTCACTCCTTCATGGGCCTGTGGAGGAACGACCAGTGAAGCAGATCGACATAAGGCCGGGTTGGTGCAAGCCCGGACGGCCCCACAGCGTTGAGCAAACGACCGCAACAGAAGATCCGACTTTCCCGCGCTGGAGCCCCGTACGACGGAACCAGGCGAGGATAAGTCGGCAGAATCATAGGAAGATAGACTAAAACGGTTCACTATCCTTTAGGTGCACATTGTTATCATATCCACATGTATTGCCCCATGGTCGAATATATAAGGCCTAGGGGGCACCCCTTCAGAACGATCGATCCCATTATTACTCAGCCATCCACCTCAACTCTCTACGAGCTACCTTGTAACCCATACACAAAGCATACTCGCCAGGACGTAGGGTGTTACGCATTTCAAAGCAGCCCGAACCTGTAAACACTGTCCATTGTTCCTCGTGCATCTGGCACGAACCATTTAGCTACAGTCGGCGACACCGTCCTACTCCTAAAAACACCTTGAGGGGCAACCACGGGTGTGCGGTCGGACCCAAAACACTGACACCTTCCTCAATGGACCAATCAAGGAAGAGGTCTATGTTGAGCAACCTCCCGGCTTTTAAGATAGTGAGTACCCTAATCATGTGTATAAACTCTCTAAGGCGCTTTATGGGCTCTAGCAAGCCCCAAGAGCATGGTATGAATGCCTTAGAGATTTCCTTATCACTAATGGATTCAAAGTCGGAAAGGCCGATCCTACTCTATTCACTAAAACTCTTGAAAATGACTTGTTTGTATGCCAAATTTATGTTGATGATATTATATTTGGGTCTACTAACGAGTCTACATGTGAAGAATTTAGTAGGATCATGACACAAAAATTCGAGATGTCTATGATGGGAGAGTTGAAGTACTTCTTGGGATTTCAAGTGAAGCAACTCCAAGAGGGCACCTTCCTAAGCCAAACAAAGTATACTCAAGATATTCTAAACAAGTTTGGGATGAAGGATGCCAAACCCATCAAGACACCCATGGGAACAAATGGGCATCTCGACCTCGACACGGAAGGTAAGTCCGTGGATCAAAAGGTATATCGGTCGATGATAGGCTCTCTACTCTATTTATGTGCATCGTGACCGGATATTATGCTTTTCGTATGCATGTGTGCAAGATTCCAAGCCGACCCTAAGGAAGCTCACCTTACGGCCGTAAAACGAATCTTGAGATATTTAGTTTATACTCCTAAGTTTGGGCTTTGGTATCCTAGGGGATCCACTTTTGATTTGATTTGTTATTCGGATGCCGATTGGGCGGGGTGTAAGATTAATAGAAAGAGCACATCGGGGACTTGCCAGTTCTTGGGAAGATCCTTGGTGTCTTGGGCTTCAAAGAAGCAAAATTCCGTAGCTCTTTCTACCGCCGAAGCCGAGTATATTGCCGCAGGGCATTGTTGCGCGCAACTACTTTGGATGAGGCAAACTCTTAGGGACTATGGTTACAAATTAACCAAAGTTCCTCTTCTATGTGATAATGAGAGTGCAATCCGCATGGCGGATAATCCCGTTGAGCATAGCCGCACTAAACACATAGCCATTCGGTATCATTTTCTAAGGGATCACCAATAAAAAGGAGATATCGAGATTGCATATATTAACACTAAGGATCAATTAGCCGATATCTTTACCAAGCCTCTTGATGAACAAACCTTTAACAAACTTAGGCATGAGCTAAATATTCTTGATTCTAGGAACTTCTTTTGTTGATTTGCACACATAGCTCATTCATATACCTTTGATCATATCTCTTTCATATGCTATGACTAATGTGTTTTCAAGTAAATTTCAAACCAAGTCATAGGTATATTGAAAGGGAATTGGAGTCTTCGGTGAAGACAAAGGCTTCCACTACGTCACTCATCCTTCGCCGTCGCTCCGAGCATCTCTTTGGTATAATCTTCACTCATATTTTATTTGCCAAAGGGGAGAAAGTAGTTAGAAAAGGGCTCTAATGACTCCGTTTTTGGCGATTCATGCCAAAGGGGGAGACAGTATTAGCCCAAAGCAAAAGGACCGCACCACCACCCTAATTTTAAAAAAAAGAGTTTTTCAATTGGTATGATTTTCAAATTGTGGTATCAAAGCCAGAGTATTAGCCCAAAGCAAAAGTGTTGGATTACGGGAGGCTACGCTAGCGCAAAACAAAATTTTCAACCCCATAATACCAAGAACTACTGCGGTTATAGGTCATGGAATTACCACTAGACGCGCAGAGCAGCAGAAGATGTCTCGATGTAGACGAACGCGTCGAGCAGTGTCGTGCAGTCGTCGGCGTCCTTCACGTCCTCGCACGGTTCATCCAAGTGCTCCAGATGCAGCACCTCCGAGGTATCCACACGTACAAGGAGGAAACGCCGCATACCGAACTGTTAGGTTCGCGATGGCGGCTTGGCGAGGGCGAGAGGCGAGCGGCTACTCGTTTGCTGGTGGCAAATTAGGTTAAGCCTAACCGCGCCCCTGCCCCTCATTATATAGGCGTTATGGTGGGCTTCTGACACCGAGGCCCATCATTAACCCTAAAGCCCAGTCTAATTTTGGATCTAATCCGAGTTAGGCTTCCTTCCCCTTAAGTGTGTGACCCTATAGGTTCACGTACAAATAGACATAGCCCGAGTACTCTTACTTGGCCCAATAATTGACAGTGGCCTCTAGCAAGACATGTTAACTCCTATGCGCACGTAAAGATCATATCAGACGAACCATTGCAACATTACGTACATGTTGTTCCCTTTGTCTCACGATATTTGGTCTGGCTCTAAGCTGACCTCTCTTTCTCGATACTGTGAATTGGAATCCTTTCAATGGTTAACTCTTAACCCTAGCACGGCCATGCATTTATTGATCCAATCACTCGAGGGGCCCAGAGATATCTCTCTCACAAAGAGAGGGACAAATTCCATCTTGACTGACCATGCCTCATAGCATGCTTCCTGACAAACCCAAAACTACCTTCATAACTACCCAGTTACGGAATAGCGTTTGATAGTCCCTAAGTAAGTCAATTCACATCTTGAAAACATGCGACAATCTCAGGTCTAAGGATACAGTATTCATGTTGCAAAAAGAGAACTATATTACAATATCTCACGTTGGGTCGGTCCAGCCTCATGTCATACATGCGCCCACATTATTAGTTTAACATCTCCATGTTCATGACTTGTGAAATGTAGTCATCAACTAATACATATGCTAGTCATCGACTCTGACTAGGGACATCATTTAGAATAACCAAATAAGTAAAGAATCTCACAAACAATTCACATAATTGCTAATCAATACAAGGTGCCTTCCATGGATATTCAATTAAGCAATATATATATCATGGACACAAAGAAATATGCTCATCTCTATGATTATCTCTAGGGCATATTTCTAACAAAAAGGATCGCACCACCACCCTAATTTTTTTTTAAAAAAAAGAGTTTTTCAATTGGTATGATTTTTAAATTGGTGTCTCCTTGTGTTCAAAAAGGGGAGAGAGTAGTATTTTCAAAATCAATATCTTAAAACCCTCTTGAACACTAAAAGGAGGAATTTATCAAGGGGGAGTTTTATTTAGTCAAAGGGAAAAGCATTTGAAACAAGGGGAGAAAATTTCAAATCTTGAAAATGCTTCTCAAAACTCTTATTCATTTACCTTTGACTATTTGCAAAAGGACTTTGAAAAGAATTTACAAAAGAATTTGCAAAAACAAAACAAGTGGTGCAAGCGTGGTCCAAAATGTTAAAATTAAAGAAACAATCCATGCACATCTTATAAGTACTTATATTGGCTCAATTCCAAGCAACCTTTGCACTTACATTATGCAAACTAGTTCAATTATGCACTTCTATACTTGCTTTGGTTTGTGTTGGCATCAATCACCAAAAAGGGGGAGATTGAATGGGAATTAGGCTTACACCTATTTTCCTAATTAATTTTGGTGGTTGAATTGCCCAACACAAATAATTGGACTAACTAGTTTACTCTAGTGTATAAGTTATACAGGTGCCAAAGGTTCACACTTAGCCAATAAAAAGACCAAGAAATGGGTTCAACAAAAAGAGCAAAGGATAACCGAAGGCAGCCCTGGTCTGGCGCACCGGACGCCACCGGACAGTGTCCGGTGCACCAGGGAACTCGACGCCCAACTTCGCACCTTCGGGAATTTTCAGAGGAGCTTCGCTATAATTCACCGGACATGTCCGGTGCACACCGGACAGTGTCTGGTGCTCCAGAGGAGAGCGACTCTGAACTCGCCAGCTTCGGATTTCCGCTCCGCTATAATTCACCGGACATGTCCGGTGCACACCGGACTGTCCGGTGAGCCAGCGGAGCAACGGCTACTTCACGCCAACGGTCGACTGCAACGCATTAAATGCACGCCAGCGCGCGCAGAAGACCAGAGCACGCGCGGGTGGCACACCGGACAGTCTACAGGACTTGTCCGGTGCACCACCGGACAGCCAGGCGGGCCCACACGTCAGAGCTCCAACGGTCAGAACCCAACGGCCTGGTGACGTGGCTGGCGCACCGGACACTGTCCGGTGGCGCACCGGACTGTCCGGTGCGCCATGCGACATCAGCTTCCACCAAACGGCTAGTTTAGTGGTTGGGGTTATAAATACCCCCAACCACCCCACATTCAAGTCATCCAAGTTTTCCACCTTCCAACTACTTACAAGAGCTCTAGTATTCAATTCTAGACACACCCAAGTGATCAAATCCTCTCCCAATTCCACAAAAGCTTTAGTGACTAGTGAGAGTGATTTGCCGTGTTCTTTTGAGCTCTTGCTCTTGGATTGCTTTCTTCTTTCTCATTCTTTCTTGAGATCAATACTCACTTGTAACCGAGGCAAGAGACACCAATTGTGTGGTGGTCCTTGCGGGGAAGTTTTGTTCCCGGTTGATTTGAGAAGAGAAAGCTCACTCGGTCCGAGGGACCGTTTGAGAGAGGGAAGGGGTTGAAAAAGACCCGGCCTTTGTGGCCTCCTCAACGGGGAGTAGGTTTGCGAGAACCGAACCTCGGTAAAACAAATCCGCGTGTCACACTCTTTATTCGCTTGCGATTTGTTTTGCATCCTCTCTCGCGGATTCGATTATATTTCTAACGCTAACCCGGCTTGTAGTTGTGATTAATTTTGTAAATTTCAGTTTCGCCCTATTCACCCCCCCTCTAGGCTACTTTCATCCAGTGCCTTAGACCCTCGCCGTGGCCACGCCCTCGCCTCCGGCGAAACCCCACCGTAGAATCGGGCTGCGCCGCCGCTGGCAGCCCTGTAACCCAGCCCGAGCTCTCCATCTGATGTTAGGCATCCATCTGAGATATGATGGCCTGACTTCATTTAAACCCGATCCGATCCTGCCCGTTCGATTCAGATCTGGCCGCTCAGATTCGGCCCCTCACCCGCACCCTGTAGCTAGGCCCGATCGGTCAGTCTGTCTCATCCCCCAGGCCGCTGACTCCCCTAGCCCACTTGTCAGCCCGCACCCGCGCGCTCGCTTAGATATGATCGTGGTCATTCGTCTGCGATCGGATGGATGAGATTAACCCATACCCCTTCGCGTGGTAGTTTTGCTAAAGAAACTGTAAAGCCCAAAATTGGTAGGAAAAAATAATAAATAATAATAAAACAAAGAAATAAGAATATCTATGATAGAGATTTTAGATTTTTTTAACCTTTGGAATTTAGTAGGCAATTCCTGTTCATGATCAATTAAAAATATTAAAATAGTCATATGAAAGAGTGGGCATCTCATACTTATGAATTTGTGGTAATACATTTTATTACAATAAGGAGTCCTAATTTAAACTTGACCTCAAATTATAAACAAAAATATAAAATAGAAAATGAGAAATAAAAATGTCATGGAACCATTTATTTCTTCGACAAGGAAAATAAATAATAATATGGTAAATAGTAGGGATTATAATAACATTATTACTATTTTTGGCACTCGCAAATCTGAAATTCAAAATGAGAATTTGAATTTGGTTTGGGTACTTGAAATTGACAACAAATCAGAAAATTCATAAAAGAAATAGAAAAGACCCACCAACGCTCACATGGGCCGAATTCCAAGTCCTCGGCAAACTGGCGGCGCCCCACTACGGCCCAACTACCCCCACTTCCCTTCTCCCCTCACCCGCTCGGCCCATTCGATCCCGCGCAGCCCATCCGCGCGCGATCGCATACTGACCACTTAGGGATGAAAACGGGACGAGAAATTCCAGTACCGTCCCGTTTCGAATACTGTTTTTTTCCAATCGTTTTTGAATTGTTCCGGAACCGATTAGAAATGGTACAAAAACGATTTAGCTAGTTTTTCGATTGTTTTCGTATTTTTCGTTTCCAAGTCGTGCTAATACCGTTTTCTACCGTTTTATATAATATGAGATAGATTTAGCATATAATTTATTTAAGTATAGACTTTTGTTGTGTTCAAGTGAACGAATAAGAGAAAAGCAAATGTTATAATTACTCTAACTAATATGAATGATGAAAAAGAGTTGTTTGTGTATTTCTAAATCTTAAAAATTAGGTAATACATCATTTTATTATGTTTTTGTTAAAACTACAAAATAGTTATCTTTCCGACTATAGTTTATCGTTTTCGATCGTTTTCGAATAACCGATAGTTCTGATCCCGTATTTCGATCGTTGATTTTCGTTTTCGTTTTCGTCTCGGCCAAAAAATATGAAAACAAAACCAATTTAGCTGTTTTTCGATCGTTTTCGACCGTTTTCGTCACTATGACCACTACCGTGGGGCCCTGCTCAATCCGGTTAACAGACTGCAGGTGGTCCCGGGGAGCTGCGACGTCTTCTAGCTTGGTTCGTTGCAACTGAACCCAGTGGAGCCGCCGAGGATCTCAGGCCGACCTTACCGGTCACCGCCTCCTTTTCCGCTCGGACCTTGCCCCTATCCTCTGGTATAAATACTGTCCACGACTCCTCCGCATCCAGTCGTCGTTCCCGTGGTCAGCCACATCAACGACGCAGTGAGCAAGAGGGAGAAGACGAGGGATTCCGCCGCCATGGAAGTCGCACAGGGACCAACTGAGGGGCCTCTGTGTTAGCCTAGGGGCTTCACCATGTGGCGGGGCAAGTTTCTGTGGTCCCTTCTGGCGGAATTGGCTGTTGTTGACTCAGGAATTGCTCACCAGAGCAAATGGTTCGTGACGGAGCCGCCATGCGTCGTGACTGGGGCTTACGACTGCGCGATTCACGGTATGATCCTCTCCACATCTTTTGCCTTGGCCTGCTCATAGGGTAGCACTCGTTAGATCGCAAAATGGGGTATCGGGGCGTCAGGCCATGGCCGTACCGGCGGGCTACGTCGCTGCGGGCAGTTCGTCTCGCCGCAGCCTGGGTTCGGGGTTGAAGACGCTCGCGCGCCGTCGGATCTTGACAGACGGTCTGAATTACAAGTGGTGATACCCCTTCGCCCCATCATGTAACGGCCGTGGATCTCTGATCTAAGGGCTTCTTTGCATACCAGTTCGGTAAGGGCTGGATCTAATCCCGTGTGTCCATCTCAGATCGCACAGCTTAGATTGAGCGATACCTCTTCGACGCGGCGTTTTACATAAGAGCCCCTTTGTTTTATTAAAATCAACCCTCCGTCCTGCGCAGTGCACTCTGAGTCTTAGAGTTTTTCGCACAGAGGCCCCTGTCTTTTCTTGTAATTGACGTGCAGTCCAGAGCTATGGAAAATAAGAAAAATGAACCTAGAAAATGATTTTTAATATAAAAATAAATCCTAGAACTCATTTAATTCATAGAAAACTTAATTTAAATTCTTTTTAATCCATTGTAGTGGCAATAATTTGGTATTAATATTGTTTATCACATAGTAACTCTGTTTAGCCATGAAACTTGGATTAAAATTATTCACTTGATATATTCTATACTAAGCAGTTAATAACTTGGGAAATTCATAATTCATCCGTTTTTATTCCGAATTGACTCGTTCCAGTTGCGTTAGCTTCGTATAAATAGTTACTACGCAAGCAACATTGATTATATGATATCCCATACTTTTATAATTAGGTAACTAATTTGATTACTCTATGTTTTCGGGGTTAACTTATTCTAATATTAATATAGTATCATGACCTTAGGGTTATCTTTGGCCTAAAAGAAGATTTATAATCAAGTAATGACTTAGATTAAATTTCAGTTAACTAATTATAAGATATTCTCTCATATGATGTATACTAATCAATTTATAATATAGTTTAATAATTAAATCACATAGATCTCTCATAAATCATAACTCCTTAACCATGACTCTGATCTTATTAGTTCTCGATCATACGATCTCGTAGCATCGCGTAGATCATTATTATTCAGTTTGTACTTATGTTTGATGTGATGTTAATTTTGCCTATACCATGTTTGTCTGTATTGCCATCCTGGTACCTGGAATCTCAAGTCCCAAGCAAGTTGTGCCCTTGATCACTTCTTTTTACCCAATCATGTTCTTACTAATCATAATGATCTGCATAGGTTAATTTTGATGGGATCCAATAGGTTACCCTAGTTTGACTATCTTTATACATTGTTTATCGCTGAATTCTTAGGTAATACCTGCTATTGCTTTATGTGGTTTGGGTATGGAGATACACTATTCATTATCATACACTTATTATCAGTTGTTATTCATTGTTCATGATAAGATCATTATGTTAATTGGAACATGGAGCGACCACCCAGGAAAACAGTGCTACCACAAGGGTGGTATGGGACGTCCTTGGATGACTAATTAGGAAGGCTAGTGGAGGACTACCTTACCCGAAAGGGCAAGGGTAGTAGGGGAGTGGTCAGTGTAGGGAAGTCCTTGGGTTGATTTTGCTGCGATGACGGTCAGGTGAGGGATCCCTGCATTGGAGCTTCCTAGAAACTGTAGCGGGTTTTCTGAAGCTAGTGGAACTTTGTAAAGGCCTCGTAGTGGTACCCTGCCTCGCTTCCTTGGTAGAGGTGTATGGGGTCCGATCAACCCCGTGGCAAATGGGTAACACGACTTGTGGGTAAAGATGCGCAACCTCTGCAGAGTGTAAAACTGGTATATCAGTCGTGCTCACGGTCATGAGCAGCTCGGACCCTTACATGATTAATTTATGGAATTAAATTCAATTTATCATATGCATTGAATTGTGGGTGTTGTTATCACTTTTGTTCTACTACTTAATTAGGTTGGTATTTACTTATACTTAGTAACTGCTAATAAATTTTTGACCAACTTTAAAAGCAATGCTCAGCTTCAACCATCCTCTTTGGTAAGCCTTACACTTCACATGAGCTCCCACCTTTGGCGAGTTCATGCACATTATTCCCCATAACTTGTTGAGCGATGAATGTATGTGAGCTCACTCTCGCTGTCTCACACCCCCTATAGGTCAAGAACAGATACCACAGGATGAGGCGTAATAAGGAATCCTAATTTAAACTTGACCTCAAATTATAAATGAAAATATAAAATACAAAATGAGAAAGAAAAATGTTATGGAACCATTTATTTCTTCTATAAATAAATGACAAGGAAAATAAATAATAATATGGTAAATAGTAGGGATTATAATCACATTATTACTATTTTTGGCACTCGCAAATCTGAAATTCAAAATGAGAATTTGAATTTGGTTTGGGTACTTGAAATTGAAAACAAATCAGAAAATTCATAAAAGAAATAGAAAAGACCCACCAGCGCTCACATGGGCCAAATTCCAAGTCCTCAGCCCACTGGCGCGTGCACCACTCCGGCCCAACTACCCCCACTTCCCTTCTCCCCTCACCCGCTCGGCCCACTCATGTCTTTGGAACCGGCCCATTCGATCCCGTGCAGCCCATCCACGCGCGATCGCATACTGGCCACTTTTGTGGGCCCTGCTGTCATTCTCCCACATCGCTGCTCAATCCGGTTAACAGACTGGCAGGTGGTCCCGGGGAGCTGCGATGTCTTCTAGCTTGGTTCGTTGTAACTGAACCCGGTGGAGCCACCGGGGATCTCGAGCTGACCTTACCGGTCACCGCCTCCTTTTCCGCTCGGACCTTGCCCCTATCTTCTGGTATAAATACTGGCCATGACTCCTCCGCATCCAGTCGTCGTTCCCGTGGTCAGCCACATCAACGGCGCAGTGAGCAAGAGGGAGAAGACGAGGGATTTCGCCGCATGGAACTCGCACAGGGACTAACGGTGGGGCCTCTGTGTTATCCCAGGGGCTTCACCATGTGGCAGGGTGGGTTTCCGTGGTCCCTTCTGGCGGAATTGGCTGTTGTTGACTTGGGAATTGCTCACCAGAGCAAATGGTTCACGGCGGAGCCGCCATGCGTCGTGGCCTGAGCTTACAGCTGTGCGATTCACGGTATGATCCTCTCCACATCTTTCGCCTTGGCCTGCTCATAGGGTAGCACTCGTTAGATCGCAAAATGGGGTCTCGGGGCGTCGGCCATGGCCATACCGGCGGGCTGCGCCGCCGCGGGCAGTTTGTCTCGCCGCAGCCTGGGTTTGGTGTTGAAGACGCTCGCGCGCCGTCGGATCTTGACGGACGGTCCGGATTACCAGTGGCGATACCCCTTCGCCGCATTATGTAACGACCGTGGATCTCTGATCCAAGGGCTCCTACTGCATACCGGTTCGGTAAGGGCTGCATCTAATCACGTGCGTCCATCTCAGATCGCACGGACTAGATTGAGCGATACCTCTTTGACGCAGAGTTTTACATAAGAGCCCCTTTGTTTTATTAAAATCAACCCACCATCCTGCGCAGTGCACTCTGAATCTTAGAGTTTTTTGCACAGAGGCTCCTGTCTTTTCCGGTAATTGACGTGCAGTCCAGAGCTATGGAAAATAAGAAAAATGAACCTAGAAAATGATTTTTAATATAAAAATAAATCTAGAACTCATTTAATTCATAGAAAACTTATTTTAAATCCTTTTTAATCCATGCTACTAGCAATAATTTGGTATAAATATTGTTTATCACCTAGTAACTCTGTTTAGCCATGAAACTTGGATTAAAATTATTCACTTGATTTATTCTATATTAACCACTTAATAACTTCAGAAATTGATAACTCCTCGTTTTAATTCCGAATTGTTGCGTTAGCTTCGTATAAATAATTACTACATAGTTGCAACATTGATTATATGATATCCCATACTTTTATAATTAGGTAACTAATTTGATTAAACTATGTTTTTGGGGTTAGCTTATTCTAATATTAATATAGTATCATGATCTTAGGGTTATCTTTGGACTAAAGGATGATTAATAATCAAGTAATGACTTAGGTTAAACTTGAGTTAACTAATTATAAGATATTCTCTCATATGATTTATACTAATCAATTTATAATATAGTTTAATAATTAAATCACATAGATCTCCCATAAATCATAACTCCTTAACCATGACTCCGATCTTATTAGTTCTCGATCCTACGATCTCGTAGCATCGCGTAGATCATTATTATTCAGTTTGTACTTATGTTTGATGTGACGTTAATTTTGCTTATACCATGTTTGTCTGTATTGCTACGACTAGCAGTGAGGTCACGAGAATCTGAAGATCATCCTGGTACCTAGAATCTCAAGTCCCAGGCAAGTTGTGCCCTTGATCACATCTTTTTACCCAATCATGTTCTTATTAATCATAATTATCTGCATAAGTTAATTTTGATGGGACCCAATAGGTTACCATAGTTTGACTATCTTTATAACTTGTTTACCACTGAATTCTTGGGTAGTACCTGCTATTGCTTTATGTGGTTTTGGGTATGGAGATACACATTATTCATTATCATACTTTTATTATCAGTTGTTATTCACTGTTCATGATAAGATCATTATGTTAATTGGAACATGGAGCGACCACCCGGGAAAATAGTGCTACCACAAGGGTGGTATGGGATGCCCTTGGCTAACTAATTAGGAAAGCTAGTGGAGGACTACCTTACCCGAAAGGGGCAAGGGCAGTAGGAGAGTGGTCAGTGTAGGGAGGTCCTTGGGTTGATTTTGCTGCGATGGCGGTCAGGCAAGGGATCCCTGCATTGGAGCTTCCTAGAAACTATAGCGGGTTTTCTGGATCTAGTGGAACTTTGTAAAGGCCTCATAGTGGTACCCTGCCTCCCTTCCTTGGTAGAGGTGTATGGGGTCCGATCAACCCCGTGGCAAATGGGTAACACGACTTGTGGGTAAAGATGCACAACCTCTATAGAGTGTAAAACTGGTATATCAGTCGTGCTCACGGTCATGAGCAGCTCGTTCCCTCACATGATTAATTTATGGAACTAAATTCAATTTGTCATATGCATTGCATTGAGGGTGTTGTTATCACTTTTGTTCTACTACTTAATTAGGTTGGTATTTACTTATACTTAGTAATTGCTAATAAAATTTTGACCAACTTTAAAAGCAATGCTCATCTTCAACCATCCTCCTTGGTAAGCCTTACACTTCACATGAGCTCCCACCTTTGACGAGTTCATGCACATTATTCCCCACAACTTGTTGAGCGATGAACGTATGTGAGCTCACTCTAGCAGTCTCAGACCCCCATAGGTCAAGAACAGGTACCACAGGATGAGGCGCGTGGAGGATGCTGTGACAAGTTCGTGAGAGATCTAGGTCGTCGTCTCCCAGTCAACTTTGGGTTGCTGGATCGTTGTCTCCTTATGATGTAATTATTTATTTATTTTGTACATAACTCCTATTATATAGTAAAATGTGACATTCGTTTCTGTACCATGATTCATCATATGTGTGAGACTTGGTCCCAGCACAGCTGGTGATTATGTTCGCGCCCGGGTCTTGGTGCCCCGAAACCCGGGTGTGACAGAGACCCTCGGCTTTCTGAGAATCAACCCCATCCCTGGTTTTCACGCGTAGGCCCCTGTTCTTTTGCAGAAAAACCCTTAACCTTTTAGTTTATTGCAGAATTAGACCTAGTTTTGTACTTTGAATTCCAAAACTTGTTTATTTCATATCATTTTCATATGAACTCCAAATTGTGTGATTCAAATTGCAATATGTTCATAAGATTATTATTCATCTGTTTAAATTATAATCATTGACTATCTGCATTCATTAATTTTATGTCTAGGCTATAGGTGCATGTAGAGTAATGGTTTAGTTATTAAAAAGGGAAAACACTAATAATGATTAAGTGATTAACATTGTGAAAGTAATCTCATGTAATGTATGAACCCATCCCTGGTATAATTTTAGTAACTCATTAAGATAAATGAAGTTAAGCTATGTGATCCCTGAGATAAGCAATACTTAGAGAATCACAAACTTCTAGGTGCATTAGTCCACCCTAGAACCTAGGATTACCTCTTCTGTTTTTACTGTTCTTTCGAGCTTCTGCTCACTTGATTATGCATGTTTGGTGTACAGTTTCTTTGTCATTATCCAAATATGTTGAATGCATGATCGCTTTGTTTAGACAACGAGCAGTCTGTGGTTCCTGATTGTCTTGCCGAGGACTTCCCTGAGCAGCAACCTGGTGAAGGAAAGTGTCCTCTGACCCATTATGTCCTACTTACTTTATAAATCACCGTCCCACATTACTTAATTGAAACATAAGGATTGATTAGCTTGTATTTACCTTTTCCTTGTTTATGTTTTGGATTATTATGGTTAGCTTCATGCTATTGCTTTACTTTAAATCAACGAACATGATGCGAATATTTATGATACGATGG
Source organism: Zea mays (assembly GCF_902167145.1). Taxonomy (NCBI): domain Eukaryota; kingdom Viridiplantae; phylum Streptophyta; class Magnoliopsida; order Poales; family Poaceae; genus Zea; species Zea mays. The sequence continues at coordinate 118,090,623 of NC_050096.1, forward strand.
TGTTATTCTGGATATGATGATGATCTTGTGATACTTTAGGGGACTCAGGCTGTTTCCTGAATACATCTCCATAACGACCTGTTCATTGAGAGACCACCCGGGATAACAGTACAATCATGAGGGTGGAATGGGACGCCCTTAGCTGAATAATTAGAGGAACTTGAGGTGTAGTCGGCTTCGTCGTAGGGCCGTTAATGGGGTCCAGGCATAGTACTTGCTCTGCCGAGGCTGGTTGCTGAGGTTCTTTCGATTTGGTTTTGTTAGTCACCCTTCCTGTGGGGAGAAGTACTGTGTTTATCAAACTGGAGAAACCTAACGGGTGTAGTGAAACCTTGCCTACTCACCTTGGTAGTGTTTGAGGGTGTGATCGACTCGAGGCAAATAGTGATCATGACTCGTGAGTAAAGTGTGCAACCTCTGTAGAGTGTTAGAAACTGGTATATCAGCCATGCTCACGATTATGAGCAGCCTTGGGATCCTCTTTGATTAAAATAACTCTGGATACTTTTATGATGATGGTAAATGGTGATGATTATAACTAGGGTCTCTGCTATTTCCTCTTGGAGGGAGTACTTTTGGGTAATAACTGGGTTTATTACTAAAACTTGGCTTACTACTAGTAATAAATGTCTGACCAACTAAAAGCAACTGCTTTAACCTTAACTCCACATACAGCTAGTCCACTTTAGCCAAACAGGACATTTGTTGAGTACGTTGGTGTGTACTCACCCTTGCTTTAAACCCCCTACCCCAGGTTGTCCCCATTGCAATCAGTGCTCAGGAGGACATGCAGGCAACATGGAGGACTTTGAGGAGTTTCAGGACTATGATGAGTTCTAGTTGTGTTAGTGGCAAACCGCCAGTCAGCTGCCTGTGAAGGCTTTATCTACTACGTTTCGTATTACAAAGTTTGATCCCGTTTATGACTATGTTATGTTAATGACTCTATGGATGTCTTGGTCATCTTGATGTAATGAAGTACTATTTCCGCTTTTATTTTGAGCAATGTGTGATGATGTCCAACTATGTAATCGATGTGTACATGAGTTTCTGATCCTGGCACGTACATGGTTTTCATTCGGTTTGCCTTCCAAAACTGGGTGTGACAATTTGGTTTGCCTTCTAAAATAGGGTGTGGCACGGTGGGATAGATGTGATAGTCGATATGGAGTGGATGATGAAATTTAAGGCTAGTATGAATTGTGATAATAGGAGATTGAAATTGATAGCACTTTCAGGTGATAGAATTTGATTTTTAGTTAATGCCCCTTCACCAAGTCTGTGTTTTGCCTTAGAAGCATACAATGTTAATGAGGTGGGAGATATTCGACTAGTGTCTGAATTTTCGAATGTGCTCCTGAAGGAGGTACCGAGAATGCCTCTTGAAAGGCATATCGATTTTTTGATTGAGTTACTACTAGGAACAACATCGACCATGAAAAGAGCTTATAGTGCTTATGTAGCTAAGATGGAGGAAGCCAAAAATTATATTGATGAGTTGCTTGAGAAACAATTCATTCAACCAAGCACGTCACCATGGGTAGCCCCAATGTTTTTCATGGAGAAGAATGATGGCACTCAACAGATGTGTATTGATTGTAGAGCACTCAATGTTGTAACATCTAAAATTAAGTATCCCTTGCCACAGATCGACAACTTGTTTGACTAGCTAAAGGGGGGCATGTGTCTTTTTCCAAAATTGATCTTCGATCATGATATCATCAATTGAGGATTAGACCACTAGACATGCCAAAGTTTCTTTTATCTCAAGGTTTGGTTTACATGAGTATACAGTCATATCTTTTAGACTTACAAATGCACCAACATTCTTCATGTGCATGATGAACAATGTGTTCATGTAGTATCTTGACAAGTTTGTCGTAGTGTTCATTGATGATATTTTAGTATATTTTCAAAATGAAGAGCATGGGAATCACTTAAGGTTGGTAATAGAAAACCTCAGATAAATGTAGTTGTATGCCAAGTTTAGTAAGTGTGAGTTCTAGATTTACCAAGTACCTTTTCTTGGTCATACCATCTCTAATGGAGTAGTTGTTCTAAATCCCAACAAAGTGTGAAACTTATTGAATTGAAAGCAACCAAAGAATGTCAAGGACATTAGAAGATTTTTGGGAATGGTTGGATATTATTGGACGTTTATTGAAGGCTTCTCAAAGATTGCCAAGCACATGGCCAAGTTATTAGAAAAACATATGATGTTTGAATGGTCTAATAATTGTCAAAAGTATTTTAAATAACGAAAGAACTGGTTGACAATGGTGCCAGTTTTGGCCTTGCCTGATTTTAAGAAGCCTTTCTTGGTTTACTGATATACATCATATCTAGGATTAGGTTGTGTGTTGATGCAAGCAAAAAAGTGATTGCTTATTCAAGGCAATTACGCAAGCATGAGCAGCATTACTATATGCACGAGCTAGAGATAGCCACAATCGTCCACGCTATTAAGATATACATGCATTAACTTTTTTATCATAAGTGTTTGAAGTACACCTTCCCCCAAAATGAGTTGAATATGAGGCTGAGAAGATGGTTGGGGCTAATTAAGGATTATGACTTGGAAGTACATTACCATCCCGATAAGGACAATGTAATGGAAAATGCCATGAGTCGGAGGAGTTAGATTAACCTATAGAAATAACACAAAAATCCATAGAAATTGGGAGAAGAGTTTGACTGGTTGATATGGAAGAAGTTACTTTTGCTATAGAACCCACCTTGAAACAAAACATCAAAAAGACTCAACAATGACAAGATACGAGGGATAAAAGAGTTGATTAAGGAAATCAGAGCCCGAGTTTCTGTGAGGGTGAGTCTTGAATGTTATGGTATGAAAATAGAATTTATGTTCCCAATATCAAGGAGATTCGAGAGTTAATACTCAAGGAAGCACATGAAACCGCCTATTCCATGCACTTAGGTGGCAAGAAAAGCATCAAGATCTGAAGCAGAGATTTTGGAGGTATGGTATGAAAAGGGAAATAGTTGAGTATGTGGTTTTGTTTGATGTGCCAAAGAGTTGAAGCTGAACATCAAAGGCTAGCTGGTTTCTACAACCATTGAGGATACAAAAATGGAGATGGTCAAAGATTGGTATGGACTTTGTTGTGGGATTACCCTAGACTTAGAAAATTATGATTCAATTTGGGTCATAGTGGATCAATTGACTAAGGTTGCTCATACCCATCAAAACTACATACATAGGTGCAAAGTTAGTTGAGTTGTATATGGAAAGAATAGTATGCTTGCACAGAGTACTAGACAAGGTTATGTCATATTAAGGTACCTAGTTTACCTCTCACTTTTGGAAACAACTGCATGAATGTATGGATATGAAGTTAGCTTTTGGTTTGGCTTATCATCACAAAATTGAGGGCCAAACCGAAAGGACCAATCAAATATTGAAAGATATGCTTAGAGCTTGTGCGTTGCAATATAGAATGAGTTGGAACAAGAGTTTGCCATATGCGAAGTTTTCATACAACAACAATTATCAAGCTAGTCTAAAGATGGTAGAATTTGGGGCCTTGTATGGTAGACGATGTAAAACATCGTTGCATTGGAGTCAAATCGGTGAGAGGGAGGTATTTGGACCTGATATCATACAAGAAGCAGAAGATCAAAGAAAATTTAAGGATTGCACAATCTCGACAATATAAGATACATAGCCTTTGAGGTAGAATACTTTGTATGCCTAAAGGTATCACTGATTCAAGGGTTATGTAGATTCAAAGTAAAGGGAAGCTTATCACCAAGGTACATTGGACCATTCAAGATCTTAGAATGGAAGGGTGAGGATGTAGATCTGTTAGATTTACCTGAAAAGACCTGTTGATGTGCATAATGTGTTCTATGTATCACAACTTAAGAAGTGTTTAAGGGTACAAAAAAATAACTACAAATGGAAGACTTGGATGTCTGTGATGATTTGACCTACACTAAATAGTTTATTGAAATTTTGGAAACAACTGGAAGGGTTATCCGAAGGAAAATTGTAAAAATGTGTAAAGTAAGATGGAGTCATCACACAATAGATGGGGCTACATGGGAAACAAAAGATGATCCTAGAGTTAACTATCCTAGTCACTGCCACCAAAGCCTTCCTTTCAATTAAGCGACTCTAGGGTATAAATTCAAACCTTGTACAACTTCCTACTCACATTTCATCGAACGCTAAGCCAGTAGAGGCCCTAGTCATCTGCAACCAGTGTTGCTGCAGCCATTGCCTAAGCTACTAAGAGTGTTCCACTCTCACCAATGCATTCTCACCTTTGTCTCCGGCACAATTAGCTTCATCTACACCTGGTACCCCCGCAATGAGCATCAACGTGAAATATACCGCCTCCCACCCATCAAACCATGTGGAGCGAGCCCCACCACGACTATCGCACCATTGCCAGTTGCTTCTAATCTAGGCCCACCTCTCTATTTGCCACCAACATCGTTGCCTGTAGGTAACAAGTTTGTTGTGCCTTTCCTCGCATTTTATTAATCCCATCAAACCCTTCAATTGCTCAACATAGTAGTTTCGAGCCGCGGTGAACACCCTCACCCAATCAGACACTCCCAATTGATCTGCCATAATAATTTTGTGCTCAATGCGTTTGCCATGGCCTATAATGGTGTGGCAACAAATCATAGCCCCTGCCCAACCACACACTGCTTGGTCTAGCATAGCCGACAAGCTCGTCGTTGTAGAGACTGTCATCGTTGTTTATTCATCGCCTGCATAGCCCACTTTATAATCCTGAGTATTCACATGCGATCCAACAACTATACACCCACGATACCAGTAAGCCGATGGTCAACCAGGCGATGATAGCATCACTTTTTCAAGAGACCCCTATTTAACTAGAATCAACTCATTGTCCACTCTAGTTCTATCCATGGACTACAAATATAGTTTTCAAACCCTGCTTGTTTAAAAACAAAATAAAATGAATAAGAAATTTATTTTTCATTCAAATAAAATGTTTTTGCTCTCAAATAAATAGCATTCTTACACAAAATAGTACCAAAATTACTTTTATGCAATGTCTTTGTGTTTGGTGTATTTTTTCTTAATTTGTGCATATGTTTGTTGTATGTCATGAATAGACTGTGATTTGTGATTGTGCATGTCACACCCGTTTCCAAGGGGCAGAGCCGGGTGCATCGCATATGTGTGCCAGGATCTATTTCCACACATATGTTGACGTCATAAGTGTAATATATCAAAAGAACAATGCATAAGAGCGTAAATAAAGATTTTATTAACATATTACACTTTGAACAGACATAATGTCTTAACCTTTATTCATCAAAGTACAGCGAAACATGGACATCCATCCACAGGAAGATGACCGGGGGTATCACTAGACTAGCATCCATGGAGCTCAGCATCATATCTTCATCTGCAACTTCTGATCAAAATTAAGCAAGGGTGAGCTCACTTATGGTCGGGGCTCAGCAAGTGGGGGAAAAACTAATGCAGGTATAACAAGGTGAGGCTAAGGCTGAGCAATAAGCATTTTAGTTGGTCAACATTTTATTAACAACACCTGTCTTACTAATAAGTGTGAATCCCAAGTATTCCCATTAAACAAAGGTACAAGAGTATATCAAAAACTTAAGTGAAACCACTTAAGCAAACCATTGGCAGATCATCGGATCTCGATTTATTTCCATCTTCAAGTTCAATTATCATGTGAGGAGTCCAGGCTGCTCATAACCGTGAGCACGGCTGATATATCAGTTTTACGCTCTGCAGAGGTGGCACATCTTTACCCATGAGTCGCGATTCCCTTCTAGCCCGGGTTAGCTAGACCCGTATTCACTTCCGAGGTGAATGGCCAGGGTCTCACTACGAGGCTTCTCCCTAGAGTCCTCATTACGCAAATGCTGGAAATGGTCAAACTGCATAAGGCACACCTAACGTAACCAACTTATAGCCCAGACTGCAGGGTAAAGCTTTGGGAACTATGCCCGTATCCAATCTGCCTGAGCCAGAACTATAAGAGCTTGCCAGGTGCCCCCGTTCCTGTCGACCACGACCAGCACCCAACATAAGACTTCCCTAGTTATTTAGCCAAGACCAGAGCCATGATAGTTCTCATGGTAGCACTGTTTTCCCGGGTGGTCACTCCATGTTCCAATTAATATGCAATAATCTTGTTTAACCATCGGGTTAACAACAATAATGTAAACTTACCATTTGGAACATTAATATCATAAGCGGGAGTGACTGCATAAAGTTAAGTTGTAGCAATAGCATAGCTACTTGATTAGATCATAATCCCAGGTTAAACAAGGAGTAAGGTTGGAAAGGTTAGCAGTATCTAAATAGGTAACCCATCAAATTATGCATATATTCATCGAAGAATAAACTTTATTAAATGAATTGTTTGGGATCAAACAAAGTATGCAGAGGGAGAAGTCCACTTGCCTTGCTTATTGAAAACTTGAGGTTCTTCCACGGATCGGAATAGATCTTGATTCTTAACTACTAGATCAACCACTGAATATCACACAAACAAACAAGAAGAACAAACACCACTCAATAACATACAACATTCACCATACGTAAAGTTAAAAGAAAGCCTAACGAAAAGAGCGTTCGCTTTTCAAAAACGTTGCAAGTAATGGTTATAATAAAAGGGTATTCTTTTCAAAAATATGCGATCTATACTTTATAAAACAAGACATGAGCTTAAAAATATCTTAATTAAAATATACAAATATTAAGTTAACCAAATTAATCTTTTATAAAACGTCATACGTGATACGTCTAAGATAAAGGGTTTATAAGATGATAAAACACGTAATAACAATATTAAACCTTTTTAACCTTTTAAAACAGATATAAGTTATATATCTAAGGTTAATGGGCTACGAAACACGTTATTAATTTTTAAAAGCATTATGGAACACCTTATAAATCATTGTTAAACATTCACTTATGATAAACTAAGATATAAGTCTAAATAGGTTTTATGTGAAAAGATCATTATTATTAAACACTTATTTTATGAAAAACTAGGTTATAGGCCTTTAAGTGGATTTTTATGTAAAAGGCAATGAACAAACAAATATATTTTATTTTTATTAGAAAGTACATGTCCTATATTCTTTATTAAGAAAGCTATATACAAAATAATATATAAACTAACATTTTAATTATTATTAAAGAACATGAACACTAATTTCCTTAGTTTATTCTTTAGGAAAAACAAAGTGATACACATAAATAATGGACTCAATTTGGCGGACGGTTAATCATGCATAGAAAACTAATTAAATCATTTTAATATATGAACAAATGATCTAATTTATTAATAAGGAAACTTTATTCGATATCGTATAAACTATCATTTTAGTTTATAAAAGGAAGGACACTAATTAATCTATTTTAACACTTTTTTAGAAAAGCTATATGGCATATTATTATTATAAAGCATATAATTATGAATAACTTAAATATAAGACTAAATAGGTTTCACGATATTAAATAATTATCATTTTATTAAGAAAACACTTAGCCTAAGTTTGTTAAGAAAACTATAGTTAAACATATAGGCTATTATTTTGAATTTAAAGATATGAACATCAATTCTATTATTTTAGCATTTTTTTAGGAAACTCTACCATTAGTATGAATAAGCAATTTATATACCCACATGTATAAAACTTGAACATAAAACTAAATCATTTTGTAAAACTAATTCGTTTTTTTGAGGGAAGACAATTAACTAATTTGGTCGCCTTTGATCGAGAATTATGTGGCCCTATAGCTCTATTAAGAAAACTAGATAAACTCATTATTTTATTTAACATAAATTATAATTATACCACTTTTAACATATTTAGGAAAACTTTATGGCCAATTTCATAAATATAAATAAATGTAGACTACGAGGGGTAGCTAGTAAATTTGTATTTTTGTGTACATATAACACTATGAATGACTATCTCTTATTCGTGCTAATACTAATTTTGAAGTAGTTAGAACACTTTATAAAACTAATAAAACAATTACTAGTCAATTTCGATCTCAAATACATAATTTATAAACTAAAAATCATTATAAGAACACTAGTACACAGAAGCTCTATAGTGGCGGTTCTAAACCTATTTACACTGGCGTTTTTCATTACCGCCAGTGCTAGGGGCCAGTGGAAATCAGCATTTCCACTGGCGGTTATTTTGGAACCGCCAGTGGAAATTCTATTTTCACTGACAGTTTTCTTAAGGAAACCACCAGTGATAATAGCATTTCCACTAGCGGTTTTCTTAAGAAAACCGCCAGTGATAATAGAATTTCCACTGGCGGTTTGCTTTATAAAACCGCCAGTGATAATAGAATTCCACTGGCGGTTTGCTTTATAAAACCGCCAGTGGAAATGCACTTTTCACTGGCGGTTTTCTTTATTTAGCCGCCAGTGGAAGTTTTCCCGCCTTTTTTCAAAATTTCAAACAATACTGAATTATATATATATTTATTTACACACACACAAACATATATATATAGATCTATATTGATATTGAAAGCAACATGAAATTAAATTCTATCATACATTTATATACATCAAAGTATTCTGTTTACAACCATATATGCTTCATGCATTCTATACATCATAAGTTTTCACCTAAGCTCTAATAACTATCTCGGCTAAGAGATAATCTACTAATTTCTGTTAGTATTCTAAACTCTGGCAAAGCTAATGTTCCGGAAGCATCGTGATATTTTCCTTCTGCGGGAATGACCTCTTTCAATATGAATGTGCAGAGGTCCTCGACTATGCCATACAATGCAGCTTCGGTCAAGTTCTCTGGGTTTCCTCGTTGAAATTGCTGTAAAGGAATTTTATAAACATCATCTATTTATACTCAATAATAACACATTTGCATCTTTAATGACATAAATACATACTTGACTATTACTAATAATACCTTGTCAGGGTTCGTGATGTATCGTCCGTTCACTCTCATGAACTCGCACGCATAGAATCCACATAGGACCGATCCTTGTGGTTGCTTGTGGCACTACATAATGGGAGATTGGTTATTTAGTTGCAACATTGTGTATGATATGTATTCATAAAATCACATACTTACCGGCCAGTGATGATGGATGTCTAGTGGCACGCGTTGTTTCGACAGGTCGTACTTTCCACCTCTCATCTTATAGAATCTATAAGCCCTGTGATCTCAAATAGAATCACCATGTTATTCTCAAATTTTAATCGATAAAAGTATGCATGCATAGAAAAGGCTTACAGCTCTAAGATGCTGAGGAATTCTGCATATGTCGAAGGGTCGAAGTTCAAGGAGTCGAGCACCAGCACCTTTCCAACCTTAGGATAAACGAGGAAGCATATCCAGTGGTCCCTGTACGAATCAAATTTGTGATGCATGTGTATTGAAATTATTAATTTTATTTATGCAAAATCACACTTACTTAAAGTTGTACGGGGCCATTATGGCTTCCCTGTCTTGAAATTGAAGCATTGCATGTCCTATGTAGGTGGCGTATCGAGCTTCAAAATCCTTCTTCATATCCTTTATACGCTTCTCAACTTCTTCGTCCGTCTTTCCCCGTATTTCATCGTTGTCTTTCCCGATTCTAAAAGTGTGGCTTTCCTCGGATATAAGTATTGGGTTGAGATACCCAACCCTTTTACTGGCACTAGCATTGGGCTTGGTACCGTAAAGGATCTCCTGCTGATCATGTTGCATTCTGCAAGTCACACGTGCATGTCAGATATTGAAATTTTATACAGCTCACTAATAATAACACACATATGTGGAAGTATGAGCGACACTTACAATGCAAACATCGTTACAAGTTGCACGTCGAGTCTCTGAAGGTTCATCATTAACCACATGTCCTTGAATGTAACAACGGCCTTTTGGTCCGAACCAATAAAAGCATGGTCTGGTATATGCACACTGATGGTGTCGATGCCAACCGATGATGCCTGCATGTACCAGTCATGCAACCTTTTAACACCATCCGGGACCTTTCTTAGTTTCTCAAGAGGTAGCAGAGGTCTGCCCGGCACATATTTTTTAGGCACGTTTTTGTAATCTGCCTTAGTTGGCTTCTTTATCTTTGCGGCCATTGCCTCAGCCTTTTTTGCAGACTCCTCGTGCTCGGCCAAATCAACAGTTTGTGACGTGAGGCTCCGTCCAATCCCTTTCAAAAACCGAGCTGTGCCAGCAGTACTAGCTTTACTCTTCTTTTTCTGATACGGGGACACCAATTTTGGTATAGGAAGTTTAGATTTCTTTGATGGCCGTGGATCCTTTGATGGCTGTGGAGAAGGTGGATCCCTTGATGGTGGCGTAGACAGTGGGTCACCAAGAGGATGGGGAGGAGAAGGTGGTGGAGCCCTGAATGGTGATGCTTGTGGCGGAGATGGTGGGTCAGAAAAAGGATGAGGAGCAGCATGTGAAGTTTGAGGAGGTGATGATGGATGTACAATATGAACAGCAATTTGAGAAGGCGGAGACGGTTGGGCCTGCGACGAATTCGACCAATCAAGCAATTCGACATCCCTTCGAGGCCAAAGGATAAAATTCTTGATAGCTTGTCCAAGTTTCTCGATACCTTCGGGCCCAGGGATGTCTAGCATGTCGTCCTCGGATCCTTGGACGACCATCGTCACTTCTACTTTGCAATAATCATCTGGAATATCGTTTCCATGGAACTTGCGTCCTGGGATCGCAAGGCCTATGGCTACTTTCTTTGTACGTTTATTGTTAATACCATATCTTATAACCAGTGTGCACGCCACAGGCCTTGTGATGTCATCAACTGGATAACGGACCTTATTTCCCGTTGAAGCAACAGGGCTTGGGAATGTCGTACAATCGGTGGAAGCCGGCGGTTGAGCTGCAGGAATTATTTGTATCTGTGGAGTGGTCATCTGTTGAACAGACATCGCACTCGCCAACTGTTGCATCAATTCTGGAGGAGGATTCGATAGCATTTAAGACATCATGGCTTTGAACTCTTTCTTGGCCTCCTCCTTAAAATAATCCGCCATCTCTTCCTTGTATCGATCACGTTTCTTGTACAGACCTTCCCACTGTGGTTCGAATCCTTCCTTCCATCCTTCCTTAGACGAGATTCCTCGTACACGACCAGGATGCTCAGGGTTACCGAGACCAGCCGTTAGGATGTCTCTTTCCCTTTGTGGCTTAAAAGTTCCTTGGCTCTGCTTAGCTGCCATTGTATATATGTTTTTTGCCGCTTCTTCGACAATGGGATCATCAAAAGATACACCGGTCTCGGTTTCCCTTGGTTTTCTAGCACGGAGCCAATTTGCCGCCCTTTCACCAAGTTGCTCGGACAGCGTCGGCAACCCTGCGGCCTTCTTCTCGGCGTCTTCTTGTGTCCATTTAGGAACCTGACGCTTGTAACCACCTGTGCCTAGGTGGTGGCGGTACTTGTTCTTCTTTGATAGTTCCGAATTTGCCTCACTTAGAGATATGAAATCAGGGCTGCTCCTCTGCTCTAGAAATACTGCCCACTGACCTGCTGAGATTTTATATTTTTTGGTCGGGTCCAGACCTTTCTTTGCAAACTTTGTGTTCATCTCAGACCTCCAGTTTCGGAAATTGATTGCAAGCTGCTTCATCGTGTATTCCTTCACGAGTTCTTCTGAACCCCGAGGCAGAACGAACCTCATTAATAGCTTATTCCATATTTGATTCTTGACATCATCTGACACATCTCTCCACTGTCGTATTGTTATGTCAAGATTATCTCTAACTAAAAACCCAAGTGCATTCTGGAACTTAGGTAGTGCCTCTTCTGGAGCTAGGGGCTGACCTTTCGGGCTCACGTCTGAGATTTTGTATGTTTTGTCGGGAAACTTGTTCAGCCCCCTATCACCTCTTTTTCGATCGCTCTGCTTCCTTTTCCTTGACGTCTCGGTTGTTGTCTTGGTCTGTTCTGGTGCGTCTTGGGTCGGCTCCGGTACGTCTTTGTATCGTGCCACGACTTCTTCGAGTATCGCACGAAATTCAGACACGACCTCCTATTCATGTAATAAAATGCACAAGAGATCATGCATGTGAAATCAGTAGGGTACACATACGAAGCTAAAGATGCGTACTTTTACCTCAGCTTCTTGTGGATCATAAGTAGGGTCACGTTGCAACTCACGGAGAGCGGCCCTATCTATGCTAGTGGTAGGAAAAGGGTCGCTAGGCGTTTCATATCCTTCACTGCTGGATTGTTCTTAAGCAACACTCTTGTCCATGTGGTCAGGCACTAATCCTTGGTCCTTGATCGGAGAACTCATTGAGCTATATATATACAAATACATAAGCAATAATTAAATACATATTAACACATATTAACGTAAGCAATAATTAAATTCATATTAACAAATACCCTAAACCCTTAACCCTAACCCTAACCCAAAACCCCAACCCTTAACCCTAACCCTAAACCCTAACCCTAACCCTAACCCTAACTATAACCCTTAACCCTAACCCTTAACCATAACCCTAACCCTAACCCTAAACCCTAACCATATAGTATTGTATAGTCATATAGTATCGTGTTACGGATATTATCGAGTTACGTATATTATCGAGGGAGAGTCGTATAGGACGGGGAGAGAGGGAGAGAGGGAGAGTCGCATAGGACGTATAGAGAGGGAGAATCGTATGGATATTATCGAGTTACGTATAGAGAGGGAGAGAGGGAGAGTCGTATAGGACGAGGAGAGGGAGAGAGGGAGAGTCGCATAGGATGTATAGAGAGGGAGAGAGGGAGAGTCGTACGGAAATTATCGAGTTCAGATCGAATTCGGATCGGATCGGATACGTATATTATCGAGTTGTGACGGATAAAATTACAATGTATATATTCAACCCGATGATTTTTATCGAGTTTAGCTCTTGATTTTTATGTATATATTCAACTAGATGAACACACATATATATATATATTAAACACATACATTTGAACACATATGAACACACATATATATATAGAACACATACATTTGAACACATATGAACACACATATATATATTGAACACATACATTTGAACACATATGAACACACATATGAATAAAAATAAGTATTGTATGAATACTCTCATCTCCTCTCCTCTCCTCTCTCTCCCTCTCCCTCCTCTCTCTATCTCTCTCCCTCTCCCTCTCTCTATCTCTCTCCTCTCCCTCCTCTCTCTCTCTCACCCTCCTCTCCCTCCCTCTATCTCTCTCCCTCTCCCTCCTCTCTCTTCCCTCTCCCTCTCCTTCCTCTCTCTTCCTCCCTCTCGGCGGCGGCGGCGCGTGCCCTCCTCTCTCTTCCCTCTCCCTCTCCCTCCTCTCTCTTCCCTCTCCCTTTCCTTCCTCTCTCTTCCTCCCTCTCGGCGGCGGGGCGTGCCCTAGGGTTTACTAAACGCGGCGGCGGCGGCTGCCGGCGCGGTTGACGGCAGCGGTACGGCAGAGGGGAAATAGAAAGAGAAAGAAACCTGACGGCGGTGCGGGGGCGCGGGGCGGGGATGGCGGCGTGGGGACGGGCGCGGGGACGATCGCCGGCGAAACCCTCGGGGTCGAAATCCAGCAGCCTGACGGCGTCTTGAAGTGAACTGGCGCCAGGGGACTTGTAAATTTTTTGGCTCCCGCGCGCCACCCTTTATATAGGCGCCATTTCTACTGGCGGTTGACAACGAGAACCGCCAGTAGAAATTATTTCTACTAGCGGTTGTCATAGAGAACCGCCAGTAGAAATTATTTCTACTGGCGGTTGTCATAGAGAACCGCCAGTAGAAATGGCTTCTACAGTCTGTGGAAGCCATTTCTACTAGCGGTTCTCTATGACAACCGCCAGTAGAAATTGTTTTTTATTATTATTTAACATAGTTTTTTATATATTGTTTTACTTCACTTTTTATATATTATATTAAGTATACTTTTATATATTGTTTAGTATACTTTTTATATATTTAATTAGTATAGTTTTTATATATTACATTAAGTATACGTTTTATATATTACATTTACCTCTCTCCATCCCCTCTCTCTCTCCTCTCTCTCCATCCTCTCTCTCCCTCTACCTCTCCTCTCTTTCCATCCTCTCTCTCCTCTCCACTCTCTCTCCCCTCTCCCTCTGCATCCTCTCTCTCCTCTCCACTCTCTCTCCCCTCTCCCTCTCCATCCTCTCTCTCCATCCCCTCTCTCTCTCCTCTCTCTCTCCTCTCTCTCCATCCTCTCTCTCCTCTCCCTCTCCTCTCTCTCCTCTCTCTCTCCCTCTCCTCTCTCTCCATTTACCTCACTCCTCTCTATAAAGTCAATAGAAAGTCATGTAAAATTGTAAATGGTAGCCACGAAAATTGAATGAAGACAATTACATGCTTCGGTTTGTCGCTAACAATAATCAATTACATGACAAGTCCTAACAATAATCAATTACATGACAAGTATATAATCTAGGAAGCTATTGTTCTGCCTTGTCCATCGTGGCGTACCCAGGGCAACGAATTGTGTGGGATGCTTCGCTCAACGTTCCTTATCTTGGTTGGATGGTCTATGAAAAGAGACATGTCGTTGAACTGTTTAAAATCCTCTAAATCAGATACACCATCAACTCCTATAGCTTGTTGTTTTCCAGGAAAAACTACATGCTTCGGTTTGTCGGTGCTTTTCTTCTCATTGTTAGAAATGATCTGTTCAGCATAGAAGACCTGTGCAGCACGATTAGCAAGGATCCATGGGTCATCTTTGTAACCTACCTTACTTAGATCAAGAACTCTGACCCCATAGTTGTCTACCGTGACATGTTTGTCTTCAACCCATTGACATCGGAAAACCGAGATCTGAAATGTACCATAGTCTAGTTCCCATATGTCCTCAATAAAGCCAAAATATGTAATAATCTCACCAGTTTCATCATCTATGGCCTCGCATCGAACACCACTGTTTTGTGACATGCTCTTTTTGTCCTTGGACTTGGTACAAAATGTGAATCCACTAATGTCATAGGTTTGCCATGTTGTGACCTGGCGTGATGGTCCAGATGCCAAGCCCTTGATGGTTTGTTCTTCTATTGTTTCTCCACGTGGAATGTCCTTCACCATTAGCCATGTGTTGAACCGCTGCTTATGTTGCTTCATTACCCAATCATCCGTATGCCCAGGATTTTGCTCGCGAAGCTCATTGATGTGTTGTTGGATAAATGGCTCCATTATCGTTAGCTGATGTAGGATGCTCTGATGTGCCTCAAGTACTATATCGTAATCCGGTGGGATGAAAGATTTCCGTCCCATCCTCCCGCTTCCATACAGTCTACCCTCGTGTCGTGACGGAGGCAGACCTATTGCAACCTGGTCTTTTAGGATACTATTGCAGAATGGACCTCCGGACTCAATGGCCTCTTCGGTACAGTACCCCTCTATCATGGATGCCTCGGGACGAGCACGGGTTGATACATAGCCATTTAGTATTGACATGAAACGCTCATACGTCCACATTTCATGCAAGTACATAGGACCCAATGCCTCTATTTGTGGCACCAAGTGCACCACAAGGTGCACCATAATATCAAAGAACGATGGAGGGAAACACATCTCAAACTGTGATATTGTCTCTAGCGAATTCCTGAAGAGATGCCAACTCATCACGACCAATTACCTTTTGTGAAATCCTATTGAAAAAGTAGCACAACCGTGTGATTGCCATCTTTAAAAACAAAGGATTTATAGCCCTGATGGCAATAGGTAGGAATGTAGTCAGCATGACATGGCAATCATGTGAGTTGTAGTTGGTGATTGTCAGGTCTTTCATTGACACAATACTCCGTATGCTAGAGCAGAATCCGGATGGGACTTTCAAATTCTTGAGCCAAACACACATCGCATGTTTCTCATCTACATTGAGATTGTAGCTTGCTGCTGGGAGATGGTACTTCCCATTTTCTTGAAGAACGGGATGTAGTTCCTTTTTTATGCCTAAATCTACCAAGTCCATGCGTGAATTGAGCCCTTCTTTTGTTTTGCCCTTTATGTCTAGCAAGGTGCCCATTATGCTTTCAAACACGTTCTTCTGAACGTGCATACCATCGATCGCATGTCGCACATCTAACTCTTTCCAGTAAGGCAAGTACTCGAAGAAAATAGACTTATTCTTGAATATAGCCCCCGGAGCTGGTTTGGCATCCTTCCTTGTTTTTCCGTCTTTTGTCTTCTTCCCGAAAACAAACTTGATATTCTTGACTATTTCAAAAACTCTATGACCTCTATTGTTACCCGATGGAGCAGTAGAATGTAGTTCACCATTATTGTCGAAGTACTTATCCATCTTTCGCATGCGGTACCTGTGTCCTTCCAATAAAAAGCGTCTGTGCCTCATGTAAACTATCTTCTTAGATGCAGCAAGGGATACGTAAGCAGTTCCATCAATGCATACTGTGCAACCAACCTTTCCCTTAAACTGGCCTGATAATGTGAAGAGAGCAGGGTAATCGTTGATCGTAACAAAAAGAATTGCTCTCAGCGTGAATGAACCTTTACGATACTCATCCAACATTTGAACACCCGTTTCCCACAATATTTTCATATCCTCCATTAAGGGCTCCAAAAATACATCCATGTCAACTCCAGGTTGTGTAGGTCCAGAAATAAGGATGGTTAGCAAAATGTACTTCCGTTTCTGCATCAACCATGGAGGAAGGTTGTATATGGTGAGGATCACCGGCCATGTGTTATGCTTGCTGCTCCTCTCAGCAAATGGGTTCATTCCATCAGTACTCAGTGCGAACCAAACATTTCTTGGTTCATCGGCAAAGTCTCGGTGGTTGTCATTGAAATCTTGCCACTGCTTCCCATCGGCTGGATGTCGAAGCTTCCCATCGTTTTTGTGCTCATCAGAAGCATGCCAGCTCATAAGTCTGGCATCCTCAGGATTAGCGAACAAACACCTCAATCGATCGACGACGGGGAGGTACCACATCACCAAAGCAGGAATCTTTTTGAGCGCATAATAGTCTACTTCTTTTTCTTTGCTCGTGGATTTTGAAGTCTTTTTTTGGGCTTTCTTTCGCTTCTTCCCTTTAGACACGAATGCAACACACTCTTCCTCTCGATAGTCTTTATTCGTCTTGTACCTACTTGCACCGCACTTTGGGCAGCTCTCCAAGTCTTTATAATCATCACCTCGATAAAGGATACAGTGATTTCTACACGCGTGGATCTTCTCCACACCCATAGTGAGCGGACTGATTAGTTTCTTTGCATAGTACGTGTTAGCAGGCACTTTGTTCTCCTTTGGAAGCATGTCTGCGATAATACTCAAGAACGCATCGAAGCCAGCATCAGACACACCATATCTAGCTTTTAACATCAACAGCTTTAGCACAGACCAGAGCGTCGTGAACTCTTTGGTACAACCCTTAGACTCGTCGTACAAAGGCTCTTCTGCTGCCTTCTTCAGGGACTCCATACCTTTCATGAAGAACATCGATTGATCTGTATGACGACGCAACATTGCCTCTAGCAACTCTGCATCTTCCTCATCCATAACACTTGGCAGAACATGAGGTCTGTCATGTTCATTTCCTCCAGCGTAACCATGATCAGTAACATTTTGCACTACATGTTCGCTCTGTGGAAGAGGTTGGTGTGTCTCGTGAACGAACTGAAATCTGTCGTCGATGTTCTCAGGGTTTCCAGTCGTATAAGGCGAAGAGCTACCCTCTCCATGCTTTGTCCAAATTGTGTAATCCTTCATAAATCCTCGGCATACCAGATGAGATATGATTTGTTCTGTGTCATTAAATACAGCAGCATTTTTGCAGTCCATGCATGGACAATATATGTGTTTTGTCTTTGTTCTCCAAGCATGGTTCGTAGCGACATCAATAAACCTATGGACCTCGGATATGTATGATGGATCTAGCCTTGATAAGTTATACATCCAGGATGTCCTCTCCATCACCACCTGTAAAAAAGTAACATAAACACACAAGAACCAACCTTTCTTAGCAACCTTCTTCCAAAAAATAAAGATAAAAACCTCCCCCCTTGTATTTTGTGAAATCTGGCCCTCCAATGGAAGTTGGGCTGCGAGCTATAGTTCTTGTCGGGAAGGATGAAGGGGTGAAACCCTATATCCAAAATGTGGCTAAATTTGAGGAAAATGAACAAAAATTGGCAAGAGGAACATAAAACCAAACTTTCCTAGCCATACTCTTCTCTCTAACACATGGTGAAAGCCTAGTTCCAAAATTGAGCAAAGATGAACAATAATTGGCAATTAAAACATAATTAAACCAACCTTTCAAAGCAACTAATAAAAACAATCTTAATTACCAAACCTATCTTCTTCTCTTTCCACACAACACATGAACCATTCATTAAACAACTTAATATGTCATGGATAAACTGATTTGAGAACTAAACATGAAAAAGGAGAGAGGATAGACAAAATCTAACCATATTAAACAACTTTATTTGAGGGAATAGAGAAAATAACCTAGCTATACACTTTCTCTCAAATGGTGAAACCCTAGATCCAAAATGTGGCTAAAATTGAGCAAAAATGAATAAAAATTGACATTAGCAACATAAACCAACCTTTCTTAGCAATCTTCTTCCAAAAAATGAAGATCAAAACCTCTCCCCATGTATTTTGTGAAATCTGGACCTCCAAAATCGCCTCCAATGGAAGTTGGCTGCGAGCATACAGTTCACTGTCGGGGGAAGAAGAGGGGTATTTATAACAGACAGTTCACTGGCGGTTGGCTTTAAAAACCGCCAGTGGAAACCTATTTCCACTGGCGGTTATCTTAACACAACCGCCAGTGGAAATAGGATGTTTCCACTGGCGATTAAGTTAAGATAACCGCCAGTGGAAAATCAATTTTCACTGGCGGTTGGTGTTATACAACCGCCAGTGGAAACATCCTATTTCCACTGGCGGTTGTGTTAAGATAACCGCCAGTGGAAATAGGTTTCCACTGGCGGTTTCTTAAGCCGGGCCCACCTGTTTCTTTCACTGACGTTTGATAACGGAAACCGCCAGTGAAAAGTTGAACGTGCCGCAGGCTTTGAGCTCTTTTCTACTAGTGGAATATTATATGAAGTTATGCCTAGACTTTAGAGTGTAGCACAAAATTTTCACCTTATTTAACCTCACGTTTGCGCAGGAGAGCAGGAAGTCGCACGTAGAGTGCTCCGGCGAGAGAACTCGACATGTCGATTGCGCTTCAAGCGACGGCACGGCAGGTAGGGGCCTCGGGACGAGAGAAGCATGGTGTCGACGATGAGCATGGGGCGCTAGTGTGCAGAGGTCGGCGTCGCGGGGTCGGGCGAGCTGTGACGTGGATAGAGCAGCGGATGCGCAGGTAAAGGGCTCCGACGTCGTTGCAGGGGCCTCGCATACAACACAGGTGGTGATCGAAGCATGGGAGACCGATAGCAAAGATCAGGCGAGGTGCCGAGCGGTACGTCGGCGAGGAGAGAGGGCTTCACGAACAGTAGCAGAGAATGTCGTTAGGCGAGCAAGGAGATGATGGTGCTACTGCCTGCTGCAAGAGGGAGAAGGCGAGGGACGCTGCACCTTTTATAGGGGAGGAGAGGAGAGGGAGAGGCGCCTGAATCTCAGTTGTAACGTGCCATGAATGTCCGTCTAAACGCTCGCGCCATTGATGCCTCTGTATTACACTGAGAAACGCCAACGATTGATCCGTAGAAACGCTCGCCATCGACGCACTCTGCCGGAAACGCTTGACTCCGTGCGCTGCAGCCACGCCCTATAGTTGTGCAAGTCCGAGCGCACCGGCCGGTTGTGCCTCCCGTACATGTGACGAACGAGCTCCCTGGTCGAGTGGCTAAATGAGAAGAACACTCGGTCGTTCATTTCCATTTTTTCTTTTTCTTTTGTTTTCTTTTTTTCTTAACGTAAGTTATTCATATATATATATATATAATACATGTTTTAAATATTCCAAAAATTATATTAATAAAATATCCAATAAATAAATTTTAGGCAAATCTCTATTATTAAATAAATTAGGCTTCACTTAAATAATAAAAATTCTTTGAACTCAATAACAAAAAAACCATGCTCCAATAATGAATGCATTAATCACCTAGTTAAATTTTAAATTACTCAAAAAGATTAGTTATCTTTTTATATTAGTATTCTCTTTATTCTAAAAAATAATCTTTTCTCTCTAATAGATTCATCAACTAAAGTTTAGTTGCTTTTAGCTGATGCGTTTGAGTTCTTACAAAAAAACTACCAAAATGCAAATTTCTAAAACAATAATTTAGTAACTCATTATTATTTCTAAAATAAGATTTTTACACCAAATTAAATCCAAAAATTGGATACATCAAACAAAATTTATACCTTGACATGAATGCGTAAAACACTTAGGAAAAATTTTTCTAATAAAGAATTTATTCAATTTATATATATCACCAATTCATTATCTGAAACATAAATATTTTTCATTTCTTTTGAAAATTAATAATTCAAACTGGATTGTTTTCATTTGATAGAATTAGGGTGTTACAAAATCTACCCTCCTAAAATGAATCTCGTCCTCGAGATTAGGGAAGGCTAGCAAGAGAACAATGGTGGTATATGGTTACTCGTAGATTCTTGGTTCACATCGAACTCTTCTAAACTTAAGGAACTTATTGTTTCTTTGCTCCGCAATGACTACAAATCAAGCGATCTTCATCATCGTACTTATAACTGGTTGGTCTTCTGGATTATTGTTTGGGTCTTCCTTGGCAGCTTTCTTCTCTAGTCGGTCTAGACGCTTCTTGGGGCATTCGCGAATAATATGTTCTTCATTTTTGTAGTAGTAGCAAGCACCTCTTGCTTTGAGTTCGTTGCGAGTCAACTTTGCTTGACCAATAGGGGATGAGGGATGATTGGGGTGTATGTATCTCATATAGCTGAGTCTGGCTTGATTCTTCTGTTTGGGTATCCATGTTTTTCGGGGCTTTTGCTTGTGGTTGAGGTGGACTACTCATGTATCCAAACATTTTCATATTCCTTTTGTTGTTCTTCATGATGTTGATAGAAGTTTCTGTGCATTTTGGTTCATATCCCATGTCTGGAGACTAAGATAGCTTTATCTCGGAGGTATCCGGTAGTGAACTCTTCTCAGGACAGTGGCAGAAGTAATGACCTTCACGTCCACATTGATAGCAAGACTTTTCTTGGAGTTATTTCTTGACTTTTTCCCTGTTTCCATTTTTGTTTCTTGGACCTGATGCGGCGATAGGGCTGAAACTGTGTGCAGGTGGTAGTCCATCCATCAATGTAACACTCCAGGGTTTCTTCTTGGGGCTAGGCATCCTTGTGATGTTTTCTTTTTTTGGAATACTTTGCAATTCATCAACTGACAGTGCATTAGGTATGAGAGAATCTACTATTAGTTGTTCTTGGGGAGACATCTGTCTGTTTATGCCAGAAAATAAAATCCGGTTCTTCTGTTTTGTAGTTTCGCTTTTGTTTGTACTGATCTGGCGACAAGGAATTCCATAGTACTCACAACAACAACATGTTCCAAGGTCACTTGTTTGTTGGTTTGGTTGTGCATCCTTTTGGGTCTTGAATGTCTATTCATCAGTTGTTTTATTTATAGTGTTGTTTTGACTTGCCAACACACCACATTCTTTGCACTTAGTGACATCAGTTGTAGTTGACATTCCAAGGTCTGACATCTGTATGGGTATGGAAGAATGGAAGGGACGAAAGGGTTGAGCAAAGACAGATTATAGAGAGCAGAGAAAACCCATCTATTTAAGGTTTTACCTAGCTAACTGATGTCATTGTGGACAAAAGTCACACAATACACCAACAATCATTTCAAAGAAGCAAATCAAACATGAACACAAAGGACAATGAATTCAAGCATACCAGCACAACACAATCTAGTTCTACTCATTTGACCAAAATAAAAGGTGAGACAAGGTTTGGAATAAGAAGGATATTATAACATCAAGGAGTTGGGTAAGAATTATCAAGGAGTTAGACAAGACATATTTGTTGGTGGCCAAGAGTGAAATAAGATAACCATGAACTATTAAAGTGAGGATAAATGATACAGCCAAGGATATGAAGTGAGTTAAGGAGAAAGCATTATCAAGGAGAAAAAATAATAGAGAGGCATTATCAAGTAGGAGTAGGGAGACAAAGAATTCAGTATATCAAGGTAGATATTGCGCAAGGGTGGCAATGTAATGGCAAGAAAACAAAAGTATAAGAATTCAATAGGGAGAAAGCATTATCAAGGAGGAAAGTAGAGAGGCAAAAGTTTAATATATCAAGGTAGATATTGCACAAGGGTGGCAATAATGGAAAAAAACAAAAGTATAAGGAGTCAAGGGTTATATAGCAATATTATGAGTTAGAAAACAACCACAATATAACGCCGTCTTTACCGATCTAGTCGAAAACTTAACACTATAGAACTATCCTATCAACCTAACCAAGAAGTCTGGTAATAGATCCAAGAGATCTATAACGAAAACTTCTTGCGGGGCGGGGATAAGACAGAGAATGGGGCATCTTCCATAGCTTCTAAAGGGTTCCTTCCGGTAGACTTCACTTCAAGTTCCTCAATCCTAACTTGATCATCTTGTAGTGCTTCTGAGTAGAGTCTTCTGATAGACCAAAATCAGACTAGAAGAGTTGAAAATAAAAGAGACAAGTTTTGATATAAAGTAAGTTTTTATGGAGGAAAATATATCAAGCTTTGAAAGACTGACTGGGCTTTCCATTTCTAACTAATCTAGCGACATACGGTCACATTGCTTTGATACCACTTCTGTCACACCCGTTTCCAAGGGGCAGAGCCGGGTGCATCGCATATGTGTGCCAGGATCTATTTCCACACATATGTTGACGTCGTAAGTGTAATATATCAAAAGAACAATGCATAAGAGCGTAAATAAAGATTTTATTAACATATTACACTTCGAACAGACATAATGTCTTAACCTTTATTCATCAAAGTACAGCGAAACATGGACATCCATCCACAGGAAGATGACCGGGGGTATCACTAGACTAGCATCCATGGAGCTCAACATCATATCTTCATCTGCAACTTCTGATCAAAATTAAGCAAGGGTGAGCTCACTTATGGTCGGGGCTCAGCAAGTGGGGGAAAAACTAATGCAGGTATAACAAGGTGAGGCTAAGGCTGAGCAATAAGCATTTTAGTTGGTCAACATTTTATTAACAACACATGTCTTACTAATAAGTGTGAATCCCAAGTATTCCCATTAAACAAAGGTACAAGAGTATATCAAAAACACTTAAGTGAAACCACTTAAGCAAACCATTGGCAGATCATCGGATCTCGATTTATTTCCATCTTCAAGTTCAATTATCATGTGAGGAGTCTAGGCTGCTCATAACCGTGAGCACGACTGATATATCAGTTTTACACTCTGCAGAGGTGGCACATCTTTACCCATGAGTCGCGATTCCCTTCTAGCCCAGGTTAGCTAGACCCGTATTCACTTCCGAGGTGAATGGCTAGGGTCTCACTACGAGGCTTCTCCCTAGAGTCCTCATTACGCAAATGCTGGAAATGGTCAAACTGCATAAGGCACACCTAACGTAACCAACTTATAGCCCAGACTGCAGGGTAAACCTTTGGGAACTATGCTCGTATCCAATCTGCCTGAGCCGAAACTATAAGAGCTTGCCAGGTGCCCCCGTTCCTGTCGACCACGACCAGCACCCAACATAAGACTTCCCTAGTTATTTAGCCAAGACCAGAGCCATGATAGTTCTCATGGTAGCACTGTTTTCCCGGGTGGTCACTCCATGTTCCAATTAATATGCAATAATCTTGTTTAACCATTGGGTTAACAATAATAATGTAAACTTACCATTTGGAACATTAATATCATAAGCGAGAGTGACTGCATAAAGTTAAGTTGTAGCAATAGCATAGCTACTTGATTAGATCATAATCTCAGGTTAAACAAGGAGTAAGGTTGGAAAGGTTAGCGGTATCTAAATAGGTAACCCATCAAATTATGCATATATTCATCGAAGAATAAACTTTATTAAATGTATTGTTTGGGATCAAACAGAGTATGCAGAGGGAGAAGTCCACTTGTCTTGCTTATTGAAAACTTGAGATTCTTCCACGGATCGGAATAGATCTTGATTCTTAACTACTAGATCAACCACTGAATATCACACAAACAAACAAGAAGAACAAACACCACTCAATAACATACAACATTCACCATACGTAAAGCTAAAAGAAAGCCTAACGAAAAGAGCGTTCGCTTTTCAAAAACGTTGCAAGTAATGGTTATAATAAAAGGGTATTCTTTTCAAAAATATGCGATCTATACTTTATAAAACAAGACATGAGCTTAAAAATATCTTAATTAAAATATACAAATATTAAGTTAACCAAATTAATCTTTTATAAAACGTCATACGTGATACGTCTAAGATAAAGGGTTTATAAGATGATAAAACACGTAATAACAATATTAAACCTTTTTAACCTTTTAAAACAGATATAAGTTATATATCTAAGGTTAATGGGCTACGAAACACGTTATTAATTTTTAAAAGCATTATGGAACACCTTATAAATCATTGTTAAACATTCACTTATGATAAACTAAGATATAAGTCTAAATAGGTTTTATGTGAAAAGATCATTATTATTAAACACTTATTTTATGAAAAACTAGGTTATAGGCCTTTAAGTGGATTTTTATGTAAAAGGCAATGAACAAACAAATATATTTTATTTTTATTAGAAAGTACATGTCCTATATTCTTTATTAAGAAAGCTATATACAAAATAATATATAAACTAACATTTTAATTATTATTAAAGAACATGAACACTAATTTCCTTAGTTTATTCTTTAGGAAAAACAAAGTGATACACATAAATAATGGACTCAATTTGGCGGACGGTTAATCATGCATAGAAAACTAAATAAATCATTTTAATATATGAACAAATGATCTAATTCATTAATAAGGAAACACTAATTAATCTATTTTATCACTTTTTTTAGAAAAGCTATATGGCATATTACTATTATAAAGCATATAATTATGAATAACTTAAATATAAGACTAAATAGGCTTCACGATATTAAATAATTTTCATTTTATTAAGAAAACACTTAGCCTAAGTTTGTTAAGAAAACTATATTTAAACATATAGGCTATTATTTTAAATTTAAAGATATGGACATCAGTTCTATTATTTTAGCATTTTTTTAGGAAACTCTACCATTAGTATGAATAAGCAATTTATATACCCACATGTATAAAACTTGAACATAAAACTAAATCATTTTGTAAAACTAATTCATTTTTTTGAGGGAAGACAATTAACTAATTTGGTCGCCTTTGACCGAGAATTATGTGGCCCTATAGCTCTATTAAGAAAACTAGATAAACTCATTATTTTATTTAACATAAATTATAATTATACCACTTTTAACATATTTAGGAAAACTTTATGGCCAATTTCATAAATATAAATAAATATAGACTACGAGGGGTAGCTAGTAAATTTGTATTTTTGTGTACGGATAACACTATGAATGACTATCTCTTATTCGTGCTAATACTAATTTTGAAGTAGTTAGAACACTTTATAAAACTAATAAAACAATTACTAGTCAATTTCGATCTCAAATACATAATTTATAAACTAAAAATTATTGTAAGAATATTATATGAAATTATGCCTAGACTTTAGAGTGTAGCACAAAATTTTCACCTTATTTAACCTCACGTTTGTGCAGCAGAGCAGGAAGTCGCAGGTAGAGTGCTCCGGCGAGAGAACTCGACATGTCGATTGCGCTTCAAGCGACGGCACGGCAGGCAGGGCCTCGGGACGAGAGAAGCATGGTGTCGACGACGAGCATGGGGTGCTAGTGTGCAGAGGTCGGCGTCGCGGGGTCGGGCGTGCTGTGACGTGGATAGAGCAGCGGATGCGCACGTAAAGGGCTCCGACGTCGTTGCAGGGGGCCTCGCATACAACACAGGTGGTGATCGAAGCATGGGAGACCGATAGCAAAGATCAGGCGAGGTGCCGAGCGGTACGTCGGCGAGGAGAGAGGGCTTCACGAACAGTAGCAGAGAATGTCGTTAGGCGAGCAAGGAGATGATGGTGCTACTGCCTGCTGCAAGAGGGAGAAGGAGAGGGACGCTGCACCTTTTATAGGGGAGGAGAGGAGAGGGAGAGGCGCCTGAATCTCAGTTGTAACGTGCCATGAATGTCCGTCTAAAACGCTCGCGCCATTGATGCCTCCGTATTACACTGAGAAACGCCAACGATTGATCCGTAGAAACGCTCGCCATCGACGCACTCTGCCGGAAACGCTTGAGTCCGTGCGCTGCAGCCACGCCCTATAGTTGTGCAGGTCCGAGCGCACCGGCCGGTTGTGCCTCTCGTACATGTGACGAACGAGCTCCCTGGTCGAGTGGCTAAATGAGAAGAACACTCGGTCGTTCATTTCCATTTTTTTCTTTTTCTTTTGTTTTCTTTTTTTTCTTAACGTAAGTTATTCTTATATATATATATATAATACATGTTTTAAATATTCCAAAATTTATATTAATAAAATATCCAATAAATAAATTTTAGGCAAATCTCTATTATTAAATAAATTAGGCTTCACTTAAATAATAAAAATTCTTTGAACTCAATAACAAAAAAACCATGCTCCAATAATGAATGCATTAATCACCTAGTTAAATTTTAAATTACTCAAAAAGATTAGTTATCTTTTTATATTAGTATTCTCTTTATTCTAAAAAATAATCTTTTCTCTCTAATAGATTCATCAACTAAAGTTTAGTTGCTTTTAGCTGATGCGTTTGAGTTCTTACAAAAAAAACTACCAAAATGCAAATTTCTAAAACAATAATTTAGTAACTCATTATTATTTCTAAAATAAGATTTTTACACCAAATTAAATCCAAAAATTGGATACATCAAACAAAATTTATACCTTGACATGAATGTGTAAAACACTTAGGAAAATTTTATCTAATAAAGAATTTATTCAATTTATATATATCACCAATTCATTATCTGAAACATAAATATTTTTCATTTCTTTTGAAAATTAATAATTCAAACTGGATTGTTTTCATTTGATAGAATTAGGGTGTTACAGTGCACAAGGTCTCACTTTTAAGGAGCTAGATAACTTTGATGAAGGCAAGTATTCCATGAATCCAAACCCTATTAGATATAATGTTCATTGAAGTTTTGGTTAAATTTGTGAACCTATTATGATTGGGAATTTGGGAAACTTTTTAGTAGATGAATGCTAGTACTCTACTTTGGAAAAGAGAAAGATGTTTCCAATGTTTACTAAAACCTAGTTTAAAAGATACTTTTAGCAACATGGAAAATGGGAACTTTAGTATGGGATTTAGGAGTGCTCAAGTGCCTCACCCTAAGGACCAGTTCGCCGAGTGATCACCTAGGAAAACAATGCAACCACAAGGACTTATGGGCTTTGATCCTGAATAATTAATTAGGGGTGGTCTTGCGAGCATTAGTCATGGTAGTTAGGGGTGGGAGGAGGCTTGGTCACACCTATTCTTGGCTAGGTATTGGGATTGATGACCATGAATTGCCTAGTGCTAGGTAAGTGGTGGAAAGTGACAGGAGATTACTTCTAAATATACTATCATGTATAACACACATAGGAGGACCCTATGGAAAGGTCTCGTTGTGAACCATGCACACTTCCTTGGAAGAGGTCAAGGGCCTTGCAAACCTTGGCAAATGGGTAACATGACTGCAGGTAAAAGTTGTATAAAATTTGTAGAGTACTAAACTGATATATTAGTCATGCTCACAGTTAAGAGAAGTCTCAGGACCCTCATATATTAATGTTTACAAAGGCAGAAGGTCATGAATGTATGTTCATGTTGCTTTTCAAAAAGGTTCACTATGATATGTAGTGGATGTTTCACTATGGGATGTAGTGGAATGTTTTTAAGGTTACTACACTGTAATGGTTCACTGTGAGATGCAGTTAATGTTTTCTAGTTACTGGACTATAACAATTTTTACTATGAAAATGCTTGACAAAAGAGGATTAGTTATGCTTTTATTATCAAACTAAAACTTGACCAACTAAAAGCAACAACATGATCTAACCCACCATATTGCTAGTCCAGCTCTCCCAAATTGGAATACTTGTTGACTTCAAAAGTACTCACTCTTGTTTTTCCACCACAATATATGTATTATCGTTTGTCTAGAAGAGATAGAATAGGAGCACTAGAATGAGAAATTCTAGGATGACAATGAGTTCTAGGTGTGTGGTCAATTTGTTGTCATTTCCTTTGGAGTTATGGCATCTTCCTTTATTGAGGCTTAAAGGAGTGTCTACTAGTGGAACTTCTATGAACAATTGGTTATGTATAACATTTATATTGGCTATTAATAAAGTAATGTGCTTTTGATATATTCAATTGTATGATGAAGCTAAGCATGTGATTATGATCCTGGAACATGTATAGTGAACATTCAGTTTTGTCCTAAAAATTAGGTGTGACACACACCATACATTTTCAAGAAGAAAAATGCTAAGGTGATTTTGGCACATATCTAGTTTACCTTTTTAAACCTAGTTATTGTTATGCATCTTTTTTATACTCTTAAACCATGCATATGGTAGGATTTCCTGGTTTCAATCATATCCTTGGGGAAAATCTACATGATTTAAAATGATTAGGACCATGATACAATTGTCTAAATTCTTGTTTCAAATGGCATCTATGCTTTAAAATGGTAAGTATTTTCAATTGATATCATTTGTTTTATATGCACTGAAGTTCAAATTGTAGATAACAAACCCCTAAATATCACCTATGGTAATACTCACGTGACATTATCCACTATGTGGTATCATGACCCTAAAAGTTCAAGTATTGAAAACTTGTATGCACACTTTTAGGAGGAGGTTACTCTATAGTTTGATACCTTTGATACGAACACTTTTTCAAAGCTTATCATGTGTGCAGTACTTTCATTGAAGGAAAATGGAATCCCTAGAGAATAGCAATGTACTTCAACTACAAGTGGCAATACATTCCACAATTTGGTATCATATATTGGTACCATATTCTTTTGGTATCTTTCATATTAATATCATGATTTTTAGCATCATATACATGATTTCTCCAATTATATAGATTATAACCAATTTTTAGTAATATTTACCCTCTACCTATGCATAAGCTTTAAGTTTATAATGGTATCACTATAATATTTCATTATCATAAAATATGCATACATATAGGGGGAGTCAAGTCTATATGATGCAAATATCAAAATCTTTTGTGACCTGCTCTATTGTTTTAACAAAAAGTTTTCCAAAGGGTGAGTTTTCGATAACAGGAAAATCTTTTCAAAATGGGGGACATTTTTTGTTCATAGGGGGAATTTTTCCAAGGGAGATAATATTTTGAGGGACCACAAGTTTTGACCCTTCCGAAGTGTTTTAATGTCTTCCTTTTCAGTGTTTTGTTACATATGTGGAGAAATTTCGAGAACCAAAACGAAGCCTAGAAGTTATCAAATACTAGAACCACTCTTTTAAAATTTCATGACTAGTTTTGGTCTATGGAAGGAAGGATGTGGCTTATGAAGTTAACGGGAGGCTTAAGTCCATAATACCACAATATGTGGGTAGTTCTCATTAGAAATAATTATCTTAAAGCATGTATGATAGTAGACGCGACCCGATCTTCCGTGAGATACGATAACTTGATTGAGTGGAGATCTCGACGTTGATGATCCAAGGCTCTGAGTGTACGGTTCCTCGCAATCACTACACCATGACTCCGTTGGTTATCACCCGTGACACACGAATGACCTCGCCACGAAGGCTTATCCCTGCAAGCGCAATCAAGAACACAAGCAAGAACAGGAAAGAAACACAACCAAAATTATATTGATTACGGGATGGGGTCTCACAAGCCGAAAACGGCGACACTATTCGATGACAGAATTGATCTAAGCAAAACCCAAAACCTAATGTGGCGGCGGCTATTGAATAAATAGAGTATTAGGGCGGCGTGACCCCTGAACTCGCCCCTAATGGGCTTCGACACGATACACGACCCAATGGCCCAACAGACGGTGTCGCAGCACCAAAACAGAATCTGAACGCTGAATTGTTTCAACGATTTCCGTTGACTCCGGACAAATTTTAAGGTGGAACCAGTTGGGTTGGTTAGATAATCTCCTTATCTTTCCAAACCATATCAAGTCCGTCGCAATCGGAGTTCGGATGCATCCTGGGTGTCCATTTTAGTGTAGACTGGTCCTGGAACCCGAGATGGAGTCGCAGCCGAGTCGGACTTGATCTCCTTCCTGTTGTGGCCGCCCTTGCTGCTCCTCCTCAACACCTTGGCCTTTCTCAAGTCCTTGTTGGTCCTCTCCATGGTACCTAATCATCAAAACATCCATGGCCCCAAGCGTAAGCTCTGAAACACAATTGACTAGGGTAGAACGTACCTAGAGATTTAGCTGTCGTGCACGAGATCGTGTTATCGGTCCATTCATTGTATGTATAGAAGTGATGTCCTCATCGTCCTCCTCCTCTTGAATTGGAGTCGTCCTTGACTCGATCTCATCTTCGTCACCCATATATGGCTTCAAATCTGAAATGTTAAAGGTGGAACTAACCCGAAAATCTGGAGGCAACTCAGGTGGTAATCCAGGGAGTATCTTAGAGGGAAACACATCCATATACTCTTGCAAAAGGTTAGCAATAGACGGTGGCAAAGCAATAGACGTATCATCAATGGAATAGAAAACATTTTTGCACACTAAGGCATAGCAAAGTCCTACAGAGGCATGTAACTCATCAAGATCAGATTTAGTGGCTAGCAAAGTAGGAGTTTTTAACTTAATAGGTTGTTGATTTTTAGAGTTCAAAACACCTTTTTGCTTAACATTAGTCTTTTTCTCATGTTCAAAGTGGACCATTTCAGTGGGAGTCATAGGAAGCAACACAATTTTCTTTCCCTTATGCATGAAAGTATATTTATTAGATCTACCATGGTGAATAGCATCAGTATAAAACTCCCAAGGACGTCCCAGTAAAAGAGAGCAAGCATCCATATTCACGTTGTTGTTAAACCATTGAATGTGATAAGGGTGGGGATGTTGTCGTGTGGTCAAGTCAAGCTTCTTGACCACCTAAACGTTCACCAAGTTGTTGCAGCTACCACCGTCAATGATGGTATGTACACGGCAGTCCTTGACGATGAGGAACATGTTGAAGAGGTTGTGGCGCTGTCTGTTGTCATCGTCACTAGCCATGGCACTCAAAGCTCGTTGCACAATCAAGGCCTTATAGGTCTCGGTCGCTGTTGTACCAAGAACCTCTTCATCACCATCATAAGTCTCTACAATGTTAGCGCAAACAATATCTTCATCTTCCACATCAGAAGCACTAACATACCCACCATCACCAGTAGCAATGTATGCCCGTTTGCTGGGGCAATCTCGCTGAATATGGCCAAGTCCCTGGCAGTGGTGGCACTTGATGTTGGAGGAGCGACCTGTGGAAGAGGTGGCCGTAGCAGGTTTTGCTGCAACACCCGAAGGCACCAAGGACTTGCTGTTGTCGTGTCCCTGTGATGCCGACGGTGCGGTGCTGCGTGTGCCGCTGGTGGAGGAAGATGTGGACGTCCATACGTCCAAAGAGGATGATGCCTTGGCTGGCGCCGGTGGCTGGTGTGGCGCGAAAGTGCTGCTCCTCCACTGTTGACGACCCTACAATTCATTTTCTGCCAACATAGAAAGATGGAACAAGCGTTGTATAGAATGATATTCTTTATAATCAACAATATCCTGAATCTCCCGCCTCAATCCCCCATAAAACCTAACCATTTGATCCTCCGGATCCTTAACTACCCCGCATCGTAGCATACCTTTCTGAAGCTCTTGGTAGTATTCCTGTACCGACATGTCTCCCTGATCTAAGCGTTGCAATTTTTTGAAGATCACGTCTATAAGAAGGGGGAACAAAGCGAGCTCGCATCTCCTCTTTTAACGCATTCCATATTTGTGGTGCAGCACGTGTGTTAACAAGTTCATTCCACCAAATGATAGCAAAATCTCTAAATTCACTAGTGGCTTGTCTAACCCTATGCTGCTCAGGAACAAGATGGGAATTAAATTTTTGTTCTACCGTCATCTCCCAGTCTAAGTAAGCTTCAGCATCATAAGAACCCATGAACGGTGGAATAGAGAACTTAATCTTAGCAAATGGATCATGGTCTGGTTTAGGATTTTGACGATGTCTACCATTACCTCCCATACCTTGTCGATTATGTGCGAGGCGTTGTCGCAGCGGTGCATAAACATCGTCGTCATCGTCATCATCATCCACAGGAGAGTGAGCTAGGGCTGGAGTTGGTGGTGGGGGACGAGCCTCCAGTACATCCATGCGTGTAACAAGTTCAGCAACTCGTCGATCAAGATGCTCATAGGATGTCGCCGCAGAGTCCTGGTATTTTTTAAAAGCTTCAGTCATCGTGCGCATCATCTCCTTCAATTCCATCTGAGAGACACACTCATCATCATTAAGCTTAGGCCCCTTGTCCTTGTCCATTTGATTCTTTGGTCCTATCATTGTTAGCACAAAACAGAGACAAAAAGGCAACAAACAATGTGAACCCTGCAACTATCTCTCAGGGTGGTGGTGGTGGTGGAATACAAATTATGAAGCATCTTACCCCGCTCTTACAACGTTCTTACCAGCACTGCAAGTGGCAAACGGTGACCGGTGTGACTGTCCAATGAGCGTGGGTGTGATTGCAAATGAGTACCTATTCTGCTCGAGAGAAAGCTGGAGCTATGGGAAGGCTGACTAAATATATATATGTGGCACACAAGTCAGTAACAGATAGCAATGCTGAATAAGTGTTCCAAGTACTCGTCCTAGTTGCTGGCCTAGAAAATGTAATAGAACAGCTGGACCAAGGCACAAGAAAGGAGGTACAAGTATATGGGTGCAACAAGAAAACAGGCTTGGGGCAAAATAATCACAGAGGTGCACATAACACTGGCGTTTCTGGTTATGTGCTACCCTTCTTTTTTTGCTACTTTTTCAAATATTTTTTATATTTTTCTATTTTGCAGCAGCACATAAGAAGATAACACACCAAGTTTCAGATTTTTTTTTGTGCAATGACGCGTCCTCTAGAATTTCTGCAAGTTTGCCCTAAAATCGGAATAAATGTTTGGAAAATGATAAGTCCTATTTTCAAGCCGAATTTGGGAATTTTAAAAACAACGAATCCGGCAAAGCCTCGGATGCAAAATTTAATTCTGTCCGATTTGAAAAAATGGGTTCGATTCGAGTTCCGAGGCGAAAGTTATGGCCGTTTTAAGTTTGGACTCTGAATCAGGGTTTCTGGCGAGGTGTTGGAAGGGTGGGGGTTCGGTTTTTTTTTTTTGATAGGGTCAGTTTTAGAGATATGATCTATTTTGTGGATAGGGTCGGTTGTAGAGATAGGATCTGTTTTATGGATATGGTCAGTTTTAGAGATAAGATTTGTTTTGTGGATATGGTCGGTTTAGATACAGGATCTGTTTTGTGGATAGGGTCGGTTTTAGAGATAGGATTTGTCTTGTGGATAGGGTCGGTTTTAAAGATATGATCTGTTTTGTAGATATGGTCGGTTTTGTAGGATGGAAGCGGATGGACACAATCAAACTGAACCAAAACAAATCTAAACCAGCAACCAAACTCAACCTAGAACACGAACTCAGAACTGCGGACTCTAAAAATGAATTGTGCAAAGGCTAAGGCGATGATTTTAGGTCGGAATAAACTGATCGTAATTATATTTTTTGGCTTTTTGTCGACTATGGGACGAAACAAAACTAATCTAAAGGTAGGATTATACCTCATGGGCAACCTGGAAATCTGATACTAATTGATAGTAGACGCGGCCCGATCTTCCGTGAGATACAATAACTTGATTGAGTGGAGATCTCGACGTTGATGATCCAAGGCTCCAAGCGAACGGTTCCTCGCAATCACTACACCACGGCTCCGTTGGTTATCACCCGTGACACACGAATGACCTCGCCACGAAGGCTTATCCCTGCAAGCGCAATCAAGAACACAAGCAAGAACAGGAAAGAAACGCAACCAAAATTGTATTGATTACGGGATGGGGTCTCACAAGCCAAAAACGGCGACACTGTTCGATGATAGAATTGATCTAAGCAAAACCCAAAACCTAATGTGGCGGCGGCTGCTGAATAAATAGAGTATTAGGGCGGGCGTGACCCCTGGACTCGCCCCTAATGGGCTTCGACGCGATACACGGCCCAACGGCCCAACAGACGGTGTCGCAGCACCAAAATAGAATTTGAATGCTGAATTGTTTCGATGATTCTCATTGACTCCGGACGAAAGGTGGAACCGGTTGGGTTGGTTAGACAATCTCCTTATCTTTCCAACCATATCAAGTCCGTCGCAATCGGAGTTCGGATGCATCCTGGGCGTCCATTTTAGTGCAGACTGGTCCTAGAACCCGAGATGGAGTCGCAGCCGAGTCGGACTTGATCTCCTTCCTGTTGTGGCCGCCCTTGCTGCTCCTCCTCAACACTTTGGCCTTTCCCAAGTCCTTGCTGGTCCTCTCCAAGGTACCTAATCATTAAAACATCCATGGCCCCAAGCGTAAGCTCTAAAACACAATTGACTAGGTAGAACGTACCTGGAGATTTAGCTGTCGTGCACGAGATCGTGTTATCGGTCCATTCATTGTATGTATAGAAGTGATGTCCTCATCAATGTAGTTTCATTTTGTATCTTTTTATATCATATGAATCTTGCCTTTGCACATGTATCCTAGTAGCTAGATTGCATTTTTACTTTTGTATTTGATTATTTGTTTGCTTTGGTTATGAAGCGATCAACACAAAAAGGGAGAGATTGTAAGGAAAATGGATTGTGTCAACATAACCTTTTCTCTAATAACATTTGCTAGTGTTTATGAATATAGTTGAAAGGATGCAGCATAGACTTGGACGAAAACAACATAGTGATCAGAAGATCAACACACCTCAAAGAAAGACATTAGAAGACTCATTGACGACCTACAAAGGTCATGCAAGAGTCAATACACAAATTTAAAGAAGCCCGAATGAAGAAATAAAAAGAAACAAAGGAACATACTATAGAGCAACACTGAATGTGTTGGTGGTACATCAGATGAAGCACTGGATTAGAGTTGTGCCTATGTTGAAGAAAGTGCTAGAAAATTGAGTACATTAGACACATAGGTGTGCACCAACAACACTGAATGCCACATCGGATAGGGCACCTAGAGAGATTTGTAGCATGTATGCAGAGCTTTGCAATAGACTAGACATGTCTAGTGGTACACTAGATACCGTACCAGATAGGGTAATCAGAGAGGTTGCAAATGCAACCAAGCTAGGATACATGCACCATACATGTTTGGTGTGACACTGGTGACCACGCTAAATACCCCAAGCTCAATGGTCGATAACGGCTAGTACCAACTAGCTGATGTGTACGCAGCGGACATGTTTGATGACTGCACCGAACATGTCCGGTGACTATGTCAAACATTTCTAGTGAGTACATACATTTTTGTGTCATTTCCAATGGCTAGTTTGGACATGGGGGGCTATAGTTACGATGTCAAGTGGGCATTTGAGATGTGTGGGAGCTAAGAAACAATACTAAAGAGTTGATACTCCATTCATTTAGCTCTAGACACACAAGTACTCGCAGAATCACTCGGTGATTAGTGTAGGTGCTTTGCAAAGTGGTTAGGTTAGTTAAACTGCTATTATAACACTTGCTCTTGGTTAATCCTAGTTGATAGAAGTGAGGTTAGACACCCTAAACCCCTTGGTGTTTATGTGCACCATTGTATTGTAATGAGTGGAGCTTATAGTCTTGATAGATCACACCAACTGTGTTTGTGGTGTGGTCACCCCCATGTACTAGAGAGAACAAGGCCCATGATGTTTTAGCTAGAAGCTTGATAGTGGAGATAGCGAGAAGCATCTGAGAGAGGCTAGAATCAGAGCACCACTTGCACGTGGAGAAGGTTCAGGGCTATCTACATAGTTACCTTACTAGGAGCTTGGCCCTCTTGTGGGCTTCCCTTATATGGTACTCCAACGAGGATAAGTAAGAAACTTGCACACTTCTTGATACCTTGATAAAAGTATCGACCCGTTAATGGGAGTTTGTATCTCTATCATTTTGACCTTCCGCGTTTATATTGTTACCTTTGGTTGTGTGCTTTATCTTATTAGCTTAAATATAGACTAGTGGATAGGTTTGGAATCTTGCAAAACTTTTTGTGGTAGAGATAACAACCCTTAGTCAAAACCTTAGTTGCACATATGAACTCATGGTTATCCGCATAGGTTTTGATTAAGGAAAATAGAGGTCATAGATTAGTGCGAGAAATAGATTGCCTAATTGAACCGCTTCTCTTAGACGTTATCATTCCCTTTAGAGGGTTAGGCTAGAAAGATCTATTGCACTAGATTAGTGCATTGGACAAATAATAGTCTTAGAGGGTGAAGTATGATTATGAGAGAGCGACAACCAATTATACTCTTTTAGATTTGTGCTTATACATAGAATTTGTAATTGACTTTAGAGCTAGAAAAACGCTCGAAGCTCGCGAGCCGGCTCGGAGTCACTCAGGCTCGACTCGGAGGGACTCACAAGCCTGAGCGAGCCCGAGCTGATCCTACTTTTATGGCTCGCTCAAACAACGAGCTAAGCCAAGCCTGAGCGAGCCCGAGCTAACTCGCGAGCCGGCCTAATGATTGTTATAGTGAACGTACTAACCAATTCAAACTAAAAGCTTAAGTTAATAGGAGAAGATAACCAGTTACTCCATTTTTTGTGTTACTTTAGTAGATTTTACTCTGTTTATCCTTTAGTTTAATTCAGTTTGAATTTCGTTGTATTCTGTAATGTAAATAGAACGAAATTTATTATGTAAAATGAGATTTCAATAAAATACACTTCAACACCTCCACTAACGTGCAGCCAGAGAGAAAGTCGTAAACGTGGAAATAAATATGTGGAGGCACAAGCCTATGCTAGGATTCAAACTCAAGACCTCTATCTTTGGTACCATGTTGTAGTGGACGCACTAATCTGTTCAACCCAAAATCTTAAGCTGATGAGAGAAGATAGTCAATCTATTTATACACTTCAACAATGATATGGTGTTATGTTGTTACAGTATTACATTATTATGTTATTGATTTTTTTGTCTTTTATGGAACCAATGCTAGATATACTTTAAAAGATGTTACTGGATTTTTGGTACATATTTTTTATTTTATATATAACGAAAATATAAAATTTCTGCTCTAAATGATACTTAGTGTGGTGGCTCGCGAGCCTGGATGAGCTTAAGCCGAGTTTGGTGGCTCGCTGGGCCACCAAGCCGAGCCGAGTCAGCTCGGCTCGTTATCAGCCCTAATTGCCTTCACCAGATCCTAATCTCATGTCGTGGTTGCTTCAACCTGTCATCTATGAGTTTCTGTGAGATTGTCTATCATTCTTGATATAGTTCAATCTTGTGTTGTACTCACAATATCTTTTCAGAGATCCTTGACAAGTTTCATATAAGCAGGGGTATCATATTCTAAAACAAACCTCACAATATCAAGATATATGAATTCAATATGCATGCTTGGGTCAAGAACTCTAAGCGAAGTCTGATGAGAGTCCAACTAGCTAGTGGGTGATTGAGAGATATATACATGAAAGCAGCGAGAATAGAATGTAGAATTGGTATTGATGTCCTCTTACCCAGTCAATTGAAAACCAATGATAGCCAAATGGGTCCTAGATTCTGATGTTTCTTTTTCCCCTTTAAAAACTAGGCAATTACTAAGTGTATGCAATCTAGAACTTCAGCAAGAATGTGCGTATCTCCATGGGTCCGAGTTCAACGACAAGAGCTTGACTATCAACGGGACCACCTTTCAGTGGGATGGGATCACTTTTATCGTTCCCCAATACTCTCCAGTTGAGCTTTTTCATCTCTGACTTCTTTTGATTGGCAGAAAGGTTAGTCTCAGCTAATTCCTTGATCTGCATATTAGAACAACATTTAGGCTACTATATAATTATTCTGCACAGGAATATGAATCCAAAAGGATGATTTGCAACAATAATTTTACTTACGGTTCTCTTTCCGAACACCCTTCTTAGTTCAACTTTTGCTATCACTGAATACTGAGCGTCCTCTAGATCCTGGAGACTCGACAAAAGATCAATTATTGATTCATTATTTAGGAGGAACGAAAAGAAAACACTATTCTACAGAAAACTAATACACCTGAAATAGATGGGCCAAGCGGAGTAATGTGGTGTCATCATCTAGATTCTGAAAAGTTCAATTTTTCTGTTAATGTCTTTATGTCATTAATATGGTGTGTGCCCAATACTTCGCTATGAGTTAAAAGTAAATCAAGAAAGCATTATGATACCTGCAAGGTAATAATGGCAACATTATCAGGAAGACTGTAATTCTCATCCATCGTGCTTTGTTTGGCAACATTGTAGGATTTCCAACTTGTCTCATCCTGTAATGACAAGAATGATTACCTGTGGAACCAAATAAAAGGATCATACAGACATGGTAAAAAGCGGTATACCTCATGAGTAAAAGCAAGAAGATAGGGTGAATAGACTTGTTGGCCATATGTTCTTCGCCAGTGAGCTCCATGCCCTATCTTGTCAACTTTGACATAGTATGTTCCCCTCACCTGTCATTTTTGTGAACGGAAAGTTTCAGTAACAACTGTCAAATAAACAGTTCAATGTTATTGGAAAATACAAAGACAACATCAATATTGTCACTGAATTTATACTGTGAGCCCCTTGCAACTTCCATCCAAACAAACAACTTCACCAAGTGGTTCATCAACACCTTTGTCGTCATCTCTGATTACACGCCTGATATATATTGACAACGTTTATGATTAGAGAGTTCCAGCATGTGCATAACATATGCAAAACATAATACACAGATTTGAGATTGAATTCAAGAGGTCGCAACGAATATCTTCGTAACACAATTATGCTCCAAAAAGCAGGTTCAAAATTCCTTGGTTCATTTGACATATAGTATCGTAAACCTTTCATTAGTCACTTTATAAACCTTAGCTTATGGTCTTCGTCTACAATACATATAACAACAGCATATTGAGTTATTGAAACAAAATGCAATTGTTATAGGACTGGTTGTGGGCATTTAGAATGTGTTAAAAAACTTGGTTCTAGGTAAGAGCTAACACCTAATCCTATCCATTTGGAGAATAGCTCCAAGAAAAAAAAATCCAAGAGACGACTCCATTCTTAAGATGCAGTTATAGGAAATAAAAAAGTAATATAGGACCCTTCAACTCTTCTACTTCTCTAATTTCTACCCATCATCTGCTAAAAAATGTTTACCACCATCCATGTCTAAATATGGTACCGTGTCTACGAATATTACTCAATTTTGACCCTCTTGTTTTCGTGGTTTTCAAGTGATGTGTAGGCTTTTCCTGCAAACATTAACCGATTTCTGTGAAATTCTTGAATGCTTCCAGCGTTCCAAACACTGTCATCATTCTCTCTATTGCTCTTTATTTATTCCATGCGAAAGTAAACCGGTTAGCCATGAAAATAGGGTAAAAAGATAATAAAAAGTCGGCCATGTTGGCAAAAAAAAATCTAAAACTTTGAGGACAACACTGCCAATGCACTCTGAGCCCAATGGTCAAAATCAATTGTCACTAATCTTTGGAGTGCTAGATTTAGATGGTATTAGAGTTGAGAGTTAAAACGGTCAGATTCAGACAAAAGGATCCGTTCTTTGAATTATTTCAATAAAAAATAGAATTATTTCAATAAAAAGACTTAGTTCTTTCTCTCTCTTGGAAGACATGATCCGTTCTTTGAATCTGCCTGAAACCATGCCTGGTGTTAATCTTTTACAAGATCTAGCAGGGAGTCTAGATTAGGACCAAGATTGACCCTATACGAACTATCAAGATTTTTGTACAAGATCTTGGAGCTATTTGTTTTCGACGACCAATAAACATAGAACTGATTGAAGTGACTCAGCTAGTACCTGTGTAGCATAATCTCTAGCTGACCATCCTGAATACTTGATGCTCCAACAGCACGGTCCACAAGTACTGACAGCTCATATTTTCCATCGGCTACATACACGCCTAGATTGACCTGAAAAGTTAGTGTGCAAGAAATATACTGAAGTCGTAATCTAATAAGAAAAGTATAATTCTATATTCATATTTCCAGTCAATCCCATTTTCATTTTGGATATATTGTTGCATGATACAAAAATACTTCTTCACATGGAAAAAATACAGATAGCATGCTGTAAACTGAAATTCCATCATCGTTTCTAACAACCGGAATATTATTCACTTAGAAAAATGTGAGTACTTTGATTACCGGGTAGTAATTTCCTGCAACTGGTTCTGTCACTTCAAGATCCCAATCTTCCCTATAGTTTCTAACCTGCAAATGAAATTCAATCTGAATGCCTATGTAAAAAGAGACTATGCAGACTTATAAAACTCTAGCATACTCAATTCACAAAAGGTTCATAGTTTTAAAAGAAAGTTGACCCATGGGCGAAAGTCGACCCCCACAGAATTACACTAAGGGCTAGTTTGAAAGTAAGGGAGACAAACTTAGTGAGATATTGTTTGGGTACTCTAGTATTTATCCCGATCCACATGTATTGAGGTCGTTTGGAGTGTAAATTATGGTGAATACTAAAATACCAAAACAAAGCATGAGGGAAAATCTCCCATAAATTAGTGAGGGCTGGTTTGATGACAAGAGATTTGTAGGGTCCATGGGGGAGGAAGTCACTTGCTATTCAATTTTGAATAGTAAAGGAATTCATTTCCCATAGATCCCTTCCAAATCTCTTGCCACCAAACCAGCCCTAAATGTCTTATTCTAATGACATCCCCTTCCTCCCAGGAGTCTCGACGCTACCGCAAGGGCCCACGGTTGTCCCCGTGTCGTTCTCACATCCGGAGCGATCGCCCGTTTCAAGAGTATCGACTTCGTCATCAGCCCGGCCTTCTCTACCTGAGGACCCGGACGTCGTTGCAGAAGCACTCGGCGGCCTCAGCCTGAACCCACGTGAGCAAGGTGCCGGGCCATGATCTTCCTTGCCCTCTGAGGCTGGCGAGATAAGGCGACAGATCGCAGTCCAAATGGGGCCCAACCCCTCGTATGACGATCTGTGGGCACTCTTCTCAGCCTACGCAGAACTTTCCGCAGGGTACGACAAGGGAAGGTCGCCTCGCCACGACGGCTCTGGCGGCATCCCACACATGTTTCCACCTCGCCTGCGCCACACACCTGGGATGATTGTAGCCATCGTCGCCTGAGGCCACCTCCGCACCACCGATGACATGGAGTTCGTCGGGATGGTCAAGGGTGCAGGCATCCTCATTTTTGATGCCATGTGCTCAGACTCAGCTAGGCTTGGACCCTAGCCCCCCGATGAGCAGCGAGGGTGGACCTCCCAACGACGGGGAGAATGAAGGACGTCTGACCCTCGCGACCCTTGTCCTCCCGGTGGGACAAGCGACGTTTGTAGCGCCAGCAAGCTAGGGTGCTACACAAGGCATGAGCCCGAGGAATCGCCAAGCTTGATGTATCCATCATAAACCCCTCGTAGTTCTCGGCAGGAATGGGTTCACATCCCACTTTAATTCATTTGTGTTTGTTAATGAAAACTGATTCCAAGACCGTTCCTGGTATCGGGCATAAAAAAGGGGGAGGACCCCAGGATAGACCTGGCTCAATCTCTCTCTCCCTTTCCTTTTTTCGCCTCCTCTCTATAACTCACAGGATAGGCGGTGCGACGTTCAGGACAACGGAGGAGAGAGGCGGATAACAGACGAGTCAATAGAGTGGAGTGCGGGAACCCCCACCAATAAACCAATTACGTTGCCTTTCTCTTCCAATCGTTCCAAACTTTCTTATTTTCTGTTGAAAGGGTGCCCAGCGAAACGTGTCACCGCATCGTGTCTCCCTCCTACAGGACCCTCGACAGGAAGGGGGCCTAGGACAACGTAACCTGGTACCCCCAAAAGGAAGGGAGACATGCGGGTCAACCTAGCTCTCATCCTTGTTAGATTGGATCTAAGATACGGGTGATGCGAATGGAGGGGTCCACTGAGGAAGCTAGTTGAGACTGCGAACGCTTACGCCTCGAAGGCTACGGTGATGGTCGCCAGCGAAAAAATCTTGGGCCCTAAAGTCGTAGGTACCTGCTCCGATTGGACGGACTCTAACAAGAATGGAACAGGAAAAGGAGCGCAAAACCCTAACAACAATCGTTAATTGATTCTCCTTACAAATTTTGTGGGAAAATCAATCCTTGATTATTTCTTATTAGGAAATGCGAAATATGACTCTTTGCTAAGCGTCGGGCGAGGTGTTTAGCCTATGCTCCCAGGTCCTTAGGTCTCGTTGTCTCACCATCCGTTAGTATGACCGAGGCATTCTTGATCCTGCTTGATCAAGTCATCGAGACAAGGTCCGATCGCGACTAGGGCATGGTGAACCCTGAGCCGGAATGCGTCGGCCTCCAATTCCCGAATGCGGCCAACAATGAGCGTCATAAGGGAGGTTGGGGCGGATGAATCCCCCGATCGCGGAATCCCGAGATGATCACGTACAAGATCAATGGCCGCACACAGACTGGAGTCCTCGACGTCAAGAGCCCACAGACGATCCTCCACGCGCAAAAGCTCTCCTAGCACCTCTGCTAGCGAAACAAAAAATCCCATATGGATCGCCGAATCTCGAAAAGTCAGGAAAGCGAAAGAGCAAAGTACACGAATCTTACCCTCTGCTAAAGGCCTCGACGAAGAGCCCTCAGCGCCACTTTCTGGTATTGGCGCCTCATTAGGGCCTGACTGGACCTTCATGAAGCCACGCCTCGCCTCGGCCGTGGGACTCGGGGGCTTGGCTCCCCTTTTGATCTCGTGACCGACCCCAGCCACCGCCTTTGTGGACTCCTCGCATTCGGCGGTGGAACTTCCGCGCC
The DNA here is from genome assembly GCF_902167145.1 of Zea mays. NCBI lineage: Eukaryota > Viridiplantae > Streptophyta > Magnoliopsida > Poales > Poaceae > Zea > Zea mays. The sequence goes on from NC_050096.1 coordinate 118,133,773, forward strand.
TCTTCGATAGGACAGGGTGCCACCAGACGATCGACGTTTAGGTCCAGGGGTAATTAAATGTTCCCCCTACCGCCCCAAAACAACCATGGGCCTCAGACGTCTTGCGCTGACTGATTCCGTTCTCGGGATGGAATCCTTCCTGGTCCCCACGACATCGGGGAGGCAGCGGCTCCCTAGCGGTGGTGGCTGCACAAGAGTTGAAGGCCTGTCTTCCCCGAGAACTTCCCGACCATGCCACGACGGCTCGTTCTCAACCACGGGTAGCTGTAGCGAGGGTATCAACACCCATGAAAAGGGGGCCCGCCGAAAAAGGGGCCTCCGTGGAGGGGACACTGACGACGGCGGTCCCCCGCAAGCCACGCCCGTCAATGAAAGGGAAATGTGCCCTTGGGCCATTTCTAAAGTATTTTAGTGATTAAAGTGACCAACACAAATCGAGTGAGTAATTATGTGCAAAATGGTGGATGAAGTGCAAATCATCAAGAAGGTATGATTCTAGACTTAGTATATTGTTTTTTGTGTACTAACATATTTGTCTAAGTGCTAGAATCAGAGAAAATAGAAAGAGAAAAAGACTTGGCTGAAGTAGCCAAGACTCAGCGCAGTCTGGGTGCACCGGACTGTCCGGTGCACCAGGCTGGCGTCTGGTCAACTGGCCGCTCTCGGGAATTCGTCGGCGGCGTACGGCTAAAAATCACCGGACTGTCCGGTGGTGCACCGGACTGTCCGGTGAGCCAACGGTCGGCCGCGCAATCCGCGCGTGACGCGTGGCTGAGCCAACGGTCTGATGGGGGCATCGGACTGTCCGGTGCGCCAACGGCTCCAAGTCTTCAACGGTCGGCTGCGCCAATTTAGGAAGGCGATCTGCACCGGACAGTAAACAGGGGATGTCCGGTGGTGCACCGGACTGTCCGGTGCGCCACCCGACAAAAGGCAAGGATTGCCTTCCAAGAATGCCTCCAACGGCTCCTAGCTGCCTTGGGGCTATAAAAGGGACCCCTAGGTGCATGGAGGAGTCACCCAAGCATACTTTGAGCATTCTTAATCATTCACACTCTGTCTTCGCGCACTCGATTGACTTTCTTAGTGATTTGAGCTCCGTTCTAGTGGTGAACTTTGTGCTATTCATTTGAGCTCAAGTCTTCGGTGTGTGTGTGTGCGTATTGCTGCGGATTTGTGTGTGTTGCTTTCCTCCCTTACCATAAATCGGGTCTACCTTCATCGCCTCCTCAAGAAGACGTCGTACGAACTTCTAACCGGTAACAAACCCAACGTTTCATATTTTCGTGTATTTGGGAGTAAATGCTACATTCTAGTGAAGAAAGGTAGGAATTCCAAATTTGCTCCCAAAGCTGTAGAAGGGTTCTTGTTAGGTTATGACTCAAATACAAAGGCGTATAGAGTCTTCAACAAATCATCGGGTTTGGTTGAAGTCTCTAGCGATGTTGTATTTGATGAGACTAATGGCTCTCCAAGAGAGCAAGTTGATCTTGATGATGTAGATGAAGAAGATGTTCCAACGGCCGCAATACGCACCATGGCGATTGGAGATGTGCGACCACAGGAACACAAAGAGCAAAATCAACCTTCTTCCTCAACAATGGTGCACCCCCAACTCAAGATGATGAACAGGTTCATCAAGAAGAGGCGTGTGATCAAGGGGGAGCACAAGATGATCATGTTATAGAGGAAGAAGCACCTCAGGCCCCTCCAACTCAAGTCCGAGCGATGATTCAAAGGAATCATCCCGTCGATCAAATTTTGGGAGATATAAGCAAGGGAGTAACTACTCGCTCTAGATTAGCTAATTTTTGTGAGCATTACTCTTTTGTCTCTTCTATGGAGCCTTTCAGGGTAGAAGAGGCTTTGCTAGATCCGGACTGGGTGTTGGCCATGCAGGAAGAGCTTAATAACTTCAAGTGAAATGAAGTTTGGACACTGGTGCCACGTCCAAAGCAAAACGTTGTGGGAACCAAGTGGGTATTCCACAACAAGCAAGACGAGCACAGAGTGGTGACAAGGAACAAGGCTAGACTTGTGGAAAAAGGTTATGCCCAAGTCGCAGGTTTGGACTTTGAGGAGACTTTTGCTCCTGTGGCTAGGCTAGAGTCTATTCGCATTTTGTTAGCCTATGCCGCTCACCATTCTTTCAGGTTGTTCCAAATGGATGTGAAGAGCGCTTTCCTCAACGGGCCAATCAAGGAGGAGGTGTACGTAGAGCAACCCCATGGCTTTGAGGATGAACGGTACCCTGACCACGTGTGTAAGCTCTCTAAGGCGCTCTATGGACTTAAGCAAGCCCCAAGAGCATGGTATGAAAAGCTCTATGGACTTAGATATTTAGTTGCTACGCCTTGCTTCGGGATCTGGTATCCAAAGGGGTCAACCTTTGACTTGATTGGATACTCAGACTCCGATTATGCTGGATGCAAGGTTGATAGGAAGAGTACATCAGGGACGTGCCAATTCTTAGGAAGGTCCCTGGTGTCTTGGAGTTCTAAGAAACAAACTTCCGTTGCCCTATCCACCGCTGAGGCCGAGTATGTTGCCGCAGGATAGTGTTGCGCGCAACTACTTTGGATGAGGCAAACCCTCAGGGACTTTGGCTACAATCTGAGCAAAGTCCCACTCCTATGTGACACTGAGAGTGCAATCCGCATGGCGGATAATCCTATTGAACACAGCCGCACTAAGCACATAGACATCCGGCATCACTTTTTGAGAGACCACCAGCAAAAGGGAGATATCGAAGTGTTTTATGTTAGCACCGAGAACCAGCTAGCCGATATCTTTACCAAGCCTCTAGATGAGTCAACCTTTTGTAGGCTGCGTAGTGAGCTAAATGTCTTAGATTCGCGTAACTTGGATTGATCTATAGCATACATGTGTTTTATGCCTTTGATCATGTTCTTTTGTGCATGTTGTTGTTTATGTATGGTGCTCAAGTTGTGTAAGCAATCCCCGGACCTCAAAAGTCCATGTGTGAGTGATGCACTTATTTAGGGGGAGGCATGCTACAACTTGACACTTTGAGACTAATCTTATGTGTGACTTTACCTGTTTTAGTCTCAAAAGTGGATTGAAAAGGAAAGGTGGACTTGGACCATGAAAGACTTCCACTGCACTCCGATGAGAGGGTAATTTACTCCAAGTTCATCTCCATGATCTTATTGACTTTTTACTCCTAATTGAAGATTTTGGTGAGGCAATGGGGTTAAAGGGCCAACAATGATCCCGTTTTGGTGCTTATGCCAAAGGGGGAGAAATTAAGGCTAAAGCAAATGGATCAGCTACCACTTAAGAATTTTGAAAATAGTAGAGTTAGAACTTTTGATTTGTCAAAATACTCTAAGTGTCTCTTTTTGTCAAAAGTTGGTCTCTCGTGGGGAGAATGTTTGATTATGGGAAAAAGGGGGAGTTTTTGAATCCTTGATCAATTTCTCTTGGAATAGCTCTCTTTATGCCTCAACAAGTGTGTTTGACTTAGAGATAGGAAATTGAAGTTGATTTGCAAAAACAAACCAAGTGGTGGCAAAGGATGATCCAAATATGCCAAATTTGAATAAAAACAATTCTTGTTCAATAGTGCATTGATGTTGCACTTCTTTTAGTTGCTTTTTGTTGTGTTGGCATAAATCACCAAAAAGGGGGGAGATTGAAAGGGAAATGTGCCCTTGGGCCATTTCTAAAGTATTTTAGTGATTAAAGTGACCAACACAAACCGAGTGAGTAATTATGTGCAAAATGGTGGATGAAGTGCAAATCATCAAGAAGGTATGATTCTAGATTTAGTACATTGTTTTTTGTGTACTAACATATTTGTCTAAGTGCTAGAATCAGAGAAAAATAGAAAGAGAAAAAGACTTGGCTGAAGCAGCCAAGACTCAGCGCAGTCTGGGTGCACCGGACTGTCCGGTGGTGCACCGGACAGTGTCCGGTGCGCCAGGCTGGCGTCTGGTCAACTGGCCGCTCTCGAGAATTCGTCGTCGGCGTACGGCTAAAAATCACCAGACTGTCCGGTGAGCCAACGGTCGGCCGCGCAATCCACGCGTGACGCGTGGCCGAGCCAACGGTCTGATGGGGGCACCGGACTGTCCGGTGTGCACCGGACAGTGTCCGGTGCGCCAACAGCTCCAAGTCTTCAACGGTCGGCTGCGCCGATATAGGAAAGCGATCTGCACTGGACAGTGAACAGGGGATGTCCGGTGGTGCACCGGACTGTCCGGTGAGCCACCCGACAGAAGGCAAGGATTGCCTTCCAAGAATGCCTCCAACGGCTCCTGGCTGCCTTGGGGCTATAAAAGGGACCCCTAGGTGCATGGAGGAGTCACCCAAGCATACTTTGAGCATTCTTAATCATTCACACTCCGTCTTCGCGCACTCGATTGACTTTCTTAGTGATTTGAGCTCTGTTCTAGTGGTGAACTTTGTGCTATTCATTTGAGCTCAAGTCTTGGCTGTGTGTGTGCGTATTGCTGCGGATTTGTGTGTGTTGCTTTCCTCCCTTACTCTAGTGTTTTGAAAGGGAATTAGGCTTACACCTAGTTCATATATAATTTTGGTGGTTGAATTGCCCAACACAAATATTTGGACTAACTAGTTTGCCCAAGTGTATAGATTATACAGGTGTAAAAGGTTCACACTCAGCCAATAAAAAGACCAAGTTTTGGATTCAACAAAGGAGCAAAAGGGCAACCGAAGGCAACCCTGGTCTGGGGCACCGGACTGTCCGGTGTGCCACCGGACAGTGAACAGTACCTGTCCGGTGCACCAGGGGACTCAGACTCAAACTCGCCACCTTCGGGAATTTCCAGGGCGACTCGGCTATAATTCACCGGACTGTCCGGTGTACACCGGACAGTGTCCGGTGCGCCAAGGGAGGTCAGCCTCAGGAACTCGCCAGCTTCGGGAAAAGCCAACGGCTCGTCCACTATAATTCACCGGACTGTCCGGTGTGCACCGGACTGTCCGGTGCGCCTCCGGAGCAACGGTCATCTCCGCGCCAACGGCTCTCTGCCGCGCATTTAATGCGCCCTCTGCGCGCGCAGAAGTCAGAATCGCCCATGCTGGCACACCGGACATCAAACAGTACCTGTCCGGTGTGCACCGGACACCCAGGCGGGCCCACAAGTCAGAAGCTCCAACGGTCAGAATCCAACGGCAGTGATGACGTGGCAGGGGGCACCGGACTGTCCGGTGCGCCATCGAACAGACAGGATTCCCAACGGCCACATTTGGTGGTTGGGGCTATAAATACCCCAACCACCCCACCATTCATTGCATCCAAGTTTTCCACTTCTCAACTACTACAAGAGCTCTAGCATTCAATTCTAGACACACTAAAGAGATCAAATCCTCTCCAATTCCACACAAAGCCCTAGTGACTAGTGAGAGTGATTTGCCGTGTTCATTTGAGCTCTTGCGCTTGGATTGCTTCTTTTCTTTCTCACTTGTTCTTGAGATCACAACTCCATTGTAATCAAGGCAAGAGGCACCAATTGTGTGGTGGCCCTTGCGGGGAAGTTTTGTTCCCGGCTTTGATTTGAGAAGAGAAGCTCACTCGGTCCAAGGGACCGTTTGAGAGAGGGAAGGGTTGAAAGAGACCCGGCCTTTGTGGCCTCCTCAACGGGGAGTAGGTTTACAAGAACCGAACCTCGGTAAAACAAATCTCCGTGTCTCACTTGCTTATTCGCTTGGGATTTGTTTTGCACCCTCTCTCTCGGACTCGTTTATATTTCTAACGCTAACCCGGCTTGTAGTTGTGTTTATATTTGTAAATTTCAGTTTCGCCCTATTCACCCCCCCTCTAGGCAACTATCAATTGGTATCAGAGCCCGATGCTTCATTAGAGCCTAACCGCTCGAAGTGATGTCGGGAGATCACGCCAAGAAGGAGATGGAGACCGGCGAAAAGCCCACTACAAGCCACGGGAGCACTTCATCGGAAGAGTCCCGTACCAAAAGGAGGGAGAAGAAGAAGAGCTCCTCCAACAAAGGGAAGGAGAAGAAATCTTCTTCTCACCACAAAGAGAAGAAGGAAAAATCTTCTTCCCACAAGCCGCATCGGAAAGGCGACAAGCACAAGAGGATGAGGAAGGTGGTCTACTACGAGACCGACACTTCATCAACATCAACCTCCGACTCCGATGCGCCCTCCGTCACTTCTAAGCGCCAAGAGCGCAAGAAGTATAGTAAGATCCCCCTACGCTACCCTCGCATTTCCAAACATACACCTTTACTTTCTGTCCCATTAGGCAAACCACCAACTTTTGATGGTGAAGATTACGCTAGGTGGAGCGATTTAATGCGATTTCATCTAACCTCGCTCCACAAAAGTATATGGGATGTTGTTGAGTTTGGTGCACAGGTACCGTCGGTAGGGGATGAAAACTATGATGAGGATGAGGTGGCCTAAATCGAGCACTTCAACTCTCAAGCAACAACAATACTCCTCGCCTCTCTAAGTAGAGAGGAGTATAACAAAGTACAAGGGTTGAAGAGCGCCAAGTAGATTTGGGATGTGCTCAAAACCGCGCACGAAGGAGACGAACTCACCAAGATCACCAAGCGGGAAACGATCGAGGGGGAGCTCGGTCGGTTCCGGCTTCGCAAAGGGGAGGAGCCACAACACATGTACAACCGGCTCAAGACCTTGGTGAATCAAGTGCGCAACCTCGGGAGCGTAAAATGGGATGACCACGAGATGGTTAAGGTTATTCTAAGATCTCTTATTTTCCTTAACCCTACTCAAGTTCAATTAATCCGTGGTAATCCTAGATATACTAAAATGACCCCCGAGGAAGTTATCGGGAATTTTGTGAGTTTTGAATGCATGATCGAAGGCTCGAGGAAGATCAACGAGCTTGATGATGCCACCACATCCGAAGCTCAACCCGTTGCATTCAAAGCAACGGAGGAGAAGAAGGAGGAGTCTACACCAAGTCGACAACCAATCGACGCCTCCAAGCTTGACAATGAGGAGATGGCGCTCGTCATCAAGAGCTTCCGCCAAATCCTCAAACAAAGGAGGGGGAAAGACTACAAGTCCCGCTCCAAGAAGGTTTGCTACAAATGTGGTAAGCCCGGTCATTTTATTGCTAAATGTCCTATATCTAGTGACAGTGACCGAGGCGACGACAAGAAGGGGAGAAGAAAGGAGAAGAAAAGGTACTACAAGAAGAAGGGCGGCGATGCCCATGTTTGTCGGGAATGGGATTCCGACGAGAGCTCAAGCGACTCCTCCGACGACGAGGACGCCGCCAACATCGCCGTCACCAAGGGACTCCTCTTCCCCAACGTCGGCCACAAGTGCCTCATGGCAAAGGACGGCAAAAAGAAGGTTAAATCTAAATCCTCCACTAAATATGAATCCTCTAGTGATGACAATGCTAGTGATGAGGAAGATAATTTGCGTTCCCTTTTTGCCAACTTTAACATAGCTCAAAAAGAAAAATTAAATGAATTGGTTAGTGCTATTCATGAAAAGGATGATCTTTTGGATTCCCAAGAGGACCTCCTTATTAAGGAAAACAAGAAACATGTTAAGGTTAAAAAGGCTTATGCTCTTGAAATTGAGAAATGTGAAAAATTATCTAGTGAGCTAAGCACTTGCCATGAGATGATTGACAACCTTAGAAATGAAAATGCTAGTTTAAATGCTAAGGTTGATTCTCATGTTTGTAATGTTTCAATTCCCAATCCTAGAGATAATAATGATTTGCTTGCTAGGATTGAAGAATTAAACATTTCCCTTGCTAGTCTTAGAATAGAAAATGAGAATTTAATTGCTAAGGCTAAAGAACTAGATGTTTGCAATGCTACCATTTCCAATCTTAGAGATAAAAATGATATTCTTCATGCTAAGATTGTTGAACTTAATTCTTGCAAACCCTCTCCATCTATTGTTGAGCATGTATCTATTTGTACTAGATGTAGAGATGTTGATGTTAATGCTATTCATGATCATATGGCTTTAATTAAACAACAAAATGATCATATAGCAAAATTAGATGCTAAAATTGCCGAGCACAACTTAGAAAATGAGAAATTTAAATTTGCTCGTACCATGCTTTATAATGGGAGACGCCCGGGCATTAAGGATGGCATTGGCTTCCAAAGAGGAGACAATGTCAAAATTAATGCCCCTTCTAAGAACTTGTCTAACTTTGTTAAGGGCAAGGCTCCCATGCCTCAGGATAACGAGGGCTACATTTTATACCCTGCCGGCTATCCTGAGAGCAAAATTAGGAGAATTCATTCTAGGAAGTCTCACTCTGGCCCTAATCATGCTTTTATGTATAAGGGTGAGACATCTAGCTCTAGGCAACCAACCCGTGCCAAGTTGCCTAGAAAGAAAACTCCTAATGCATCAAATGATCATGCCATTTCATTTAAAACTTTTGATGCTTCTTATGTGCTTACTAACAAATCCGGCAAAGTGGTTGCCAAGTTTGTTGGGGGCAAACACAAGGGTTCCAAGACTTGTGTTTGGGTACCCAAAGTTCTTGTTTCTAATGCCAAAGGACCCAAAACAGTTTGGGTACCTAAAGTCAAGAACTGAATTTGTTTTGTAGGTTTATGCATCCGGGGGCTCAAGTTGGATACTCGACAGCGGGTGCACAAACCACATGACCGGGGAGAAAAGGATGTTCTCCTCATATGAGAAAAACAAAGATTCCCAACGAGCTATCACATTTGGGGATGGAAATCAAGGTTTGGTCAAAGGACTTGGTAAAATTGCTATATCTCCTGACCATTCTATTTCCAATGTTTTTCTTGTAGATTCTTTAGATTACAACTTGCTTTCTGTTTCTCAATTATGTCAAATGGGCTACAACTGTCTTTTTACTGATGTAGGTGTCACTGTCTTTAGAAGAAGTGATGATTCAATAGCATTTAAGGGAATGTTAGAGGGTCAGCTATACCTGGTAGATTTTGATAGAGCTGAACTCGACACTTGCTTAATTGCTAAGACTAACATGGGTTGGCTCTGGCACCACCGACTAGCCCATGTTGGGATGAAGAATCTTCACAAGCTTCTAAAGGGAGAGCACATTTTAGGATTAACAAATGTTCATTTTGAGAAAGACAGGATTTGTAGCGCATGCCAGGCAGGGAAGCAAGTTGGAGTCCATCATCCACACAAGAACATCATGACGACCGACAGGCCGCTTGAGCTACTCCACATGGATCTATTCGGCCCGATTGCTTACATAAGCATCGGCGGGAGTAAGTATTGTCTTGTAATAGTGGATGATTATTCTCGCTTCACTTGGGTATTCTTTTTACAGGAAAAATCTCAAACCCAAGAGACTTTAAAGGGATTCTTGAGACGGGCTCAAAATGAGTTCGGCTTAAGGATCAAGAAAATAAGAAGCGACAACGGGACGGAGTTCAAGAACTCACAAATTGAAGGCTTCCTTGAGGAGGAGGGCATCAAGCATGAGTTCTCCTCTCCCTACACGCCACAACAAAATGGTGTAGTGGAGAGAAAGAATCGAACTCTATTGGACATGGCAAGAACCATGCTTGATGAGTACAAGACACCGGACCGGTTTTGGGCCGAAGCAGTCAACACCGCCTGCTACGCCATCAACCGGTTATATCTACACCGAATCCTCAAGAAGACATCATATGAACTCCTAACCGGTAAAAAGCCCAACATTTCATATTTTAGAGTTTTTGGTAGCAAATGCTTTATTCTTGTTAAAAGAGGTAGAAAATCTAAATTTGCTCCTAAAACTGTAGAAGGCTTTTTACTTGGTTATGACTCAAACACAAGGGCATATAGGGTCTTTAGCAAGTCCACTGGACTAGTTGAAGTCTCATGTGACGTTGTGTTTGATGAAACTAACGGCTCTCAAGTAGAGCAAGTTGATCTTGATGAGATAGGTGAAGAACAGGCTCCATGCATAGCGCTAAGGAACATGTCCATTGGGGATGTGTGTCCTAAGGAATCCGAAGAGCCTCCACATACACAAGATCAACCATCCTCCTCCATGCAAGCATCTCCACCAACTCAAAATGAGGATGAAGCTCAAGTTGATGAAAGGCAAAATCAAGAAGATGAGCCACCTCAAGATGATGGCAATGATCAAGGGGGAGATGCAATTGATCAAGAAAAGGAGGATGAGGAAGAACCAAGGCCGCCACACCCAAGAGTCCACCAAGCAATCCAACGAGATCACCCCGTCGACACCATCCTCGGCGACATTCATAAGGGGGTAACCACTCGATCTCGTGTTGCACATTTTTGTGAACATTACTCTTTTGTTTCCTCTATTGAGCCACACAGGGTAGAGGAAGCACTTCAAGATTCGGATTGGGTGATGGCAATGCAAGAGGAGCTCAACAATTTCACAAGGAACGAGGTATGGCATTTAGTTCCACGTCCTAACCAAAATGTTGTAGGAACCAAATGGGTCTTCCGCAACAAGCAAGACGAGCATGGTGTGGTGACAAGGAACAAAGCTCGACTCGTGGCCAAAGGGTACTCACAAGTCGAAGGTTTGGATTTCGGTGAAACCTATGCACCCGTAGCTAGGCTTGAGTCAATTCGCATATTATTAGCCTATGCTACTTACCATGGCTTTAAGCTTTATCAAATGGACGTGAAAAGTGCCTTCCTCAATGGACCAATCAAGGAAGAGGTCTATGTTGAGCAACCTCCCGGCTTTGAAGACAGTGAGTATCCTAACCATGTTTATAGGCTCTCTAAGGCGCTTTATGGGCTCAAGCAAGCCCCAAGAGCATGGTATGAATGCCTTAGAGATTTCCTTATTGCAAATGGCTTCAAAGTCGGCAAGGCCGATCCTACACTCTTTACTAAAACTCTTGAAAATGACTTGTTTGTATGCCAAATTTATGTTGATGATATTATATTTGGGTCTACTAACGAGTCTACATGTGAAGAGTTTAGTAGGATCATGACACAGAAATTCGAGATGTCGATGATGGGGGAGTTGAAGTATTTTCTAGGATTCCAAGTCAAGCAACTCCAAGAGGGCACCTTCATTTGCCAAACGAAGTACACTCAAGACATTCTAACCAAGTTTGGAATGAAGGATGCCAAGCCCATCAAGACACCCATGGGAACCAATGGGCATCTCGACCTCGACACGGGAGGTAAATCCGTCGATCAAAAGGTATACCGGTCGATGATTGGTTCATTGCTTTATTTATGTGCATCTCGACCGGATATTATGCTTTCCGTTTGCATGTGTGCAAGATTTCAAGCCGACTCTAAGGAAGCTCACCTTACGGCCGTAAAACGAATCTTGAGATATTTGGCTTATACTCCTAAGTTTGGGCTTTGGTATCCTAGGGGATCCACATTTGATTTGATTGGATATTCGGATGCCGATTGGGCGGGGTGCAAAATCAATAGGAAGAGCACATCGGGGACTTGCCAGTTCTTGGGAAGATCCTTGGTGTCTTGGGCTTCAAAGAAGCAAAATTCGGTCGCTCTTTCCACCGCCGAAGCCGAGTACATTGCCGCAGGTCATTGTTGCGCGCAATTGCTTTGGATGAGGCAAACCCTGCGGGACTACGGTTACAAATTAACCAAAGTCCCTTTGCTATGTGATAATGAGAGTGCAATCAAAATGGCCGACAACCCCGTCGAGCATAGCCGCACTAAGCACATAGCCATTCGGTATCATTTTCTTAGGGATCACCAACAAAAGGGAGATATCGAGATTTCTTACATTAATACTAAAGAACAATTAGCCGATATCTTTACCAAACCACTTGATGAACAATCCTTTACCAGACTTAGGCATGAGCTCAATATTCTTGATTCTAGAAATTTCTTTTGCTAACTTGCACACATAGCTCATAAATGTACCTTTGATCATGTCTCTTTCATATGCTATGACTAATGCGTTTTCAAGTCTATTTTAAAACCAAGTCATAGGTACATTGAAAGGGAATTGGAGTCTTCGGCAAAGACAAAGGCTTCCACTCCGTAACTCATACTTCGCCATCACTCCAAGCATCTCTCTATTCCTTGGGGAGAAATGAGAATTCAAAGCAAAAGGACTTCGTCTTTGGTATAATCTTAACTCATTTACTTATGACCAAAGGGGAAGATAGTACCTAAGGGCTCTAATGGTTCCGTTTTTGGCAATTCATGCCAAAAAGGGGGAGAAATGAGCCCAAAGCAAAAGGACCGCACCACCACCACCAAATTCAAAAACTTAGTGTTTTCCAAAAGTATTTATCAATTGATATCCTATTATGTTCAAAAGGGGGATTTCAAAAATCTTACATCAAAACCCTCTTGAACACTAAGAGGAGGATTTAATTTAGGGGGAGTTTTGTTTAGTCAAAGGAAAAGCATTTGAAACAGAGGGAGAAAATTTCAAATCTTGAAAATGCTTTGCAAAACTCTTATTCATTTACCTTTGACTATTTGCAAAAGAACTTTGAAAAGGATTTACAAAAGATTTTTGCAAAAATAAAACTCGTGGTGCAAACGTGGTCCAAAATGTTATATAAGAAAGAAACATTCCATGCATATCTTGTAATTAGTTATATTGGCTCAATTCCAAGCAACCTTTACACTTACATTATGCAAACTAGTTCAATTATGCACATCTCTGTTTGCTTTGGTTTGTGTTGGCATCAATCACCAAAAAGGGGGAGATTGAAAGGGAATTAGGCTTACACCTAGTTCATATATAATTTTGGTGGTTGAATTGCCCAACACAAATATTTGGACTAACTAGTTTGCCCAAGTGTATAGATTATATAGGTGTAAAAGGTTCACACTCAGCCAATAAAAAGACCAAGTTTTGGATTCAACAAAAGGAGCAAAAGGGCAACCGAAGGCAACCCTGGTCTGGGGCACCGGACTGTCCGGTGTGCCACCGGACAGTGAACAGTACCTGTCCGGTGCACCAGGGGACTCAGACTCAAACTCGCCACCTTCGGGAATTTCCAGGGCGACTCGGCTATAATTCACCGGACTGTCCGGTGTACACCGGACAGTGTCCGGTGCGTCAAGGGAGGTCAGCCTCAGGAACTCGCCAGCTTCGGGAAAAGCCAACGGCTCGTCCACTATAATTCACCGGACTGTCCGGTGTGCACCGGACTGTCCGGTGCGCCTCCGGAGCAACGGTCATCTCCGCGCCAACGGCTCTCTGTCGCGCATTTAATGCGCCCTCTGCGCGCGCAGAAGTCAGAATCGCCCATGCTGGCACACCGGACATCAAACAGTACCTGTCCGGTGTGCACCGGACACCCAGGCGGGCCCACAAGTCAGAAGCTCCAACGGTCAGAATCCAACGGCAGTGATGACGTGGCAGGGGGCACCGGACTGTCCGGTGTGCACCGGACTGTCCGGTGCGCCATCGAACAGACAGGATTCCCAACGGCCACATTTGGTGGTTGGGGCTATAAATACCCCAACCACCCCACCATTCATTGCATCCAAGTTTTCCACTTCTCAACTACTACAAGAGCTCTAGCATTCAATTCTAGACACACTAAAGAGATCAAATCCTCTCCAATTCCACACAAAGCCCTAGTGACTAGTGAGAGTGATTTGCCGTGTTCATTTGAGCTCTTGCGCTTGGATTGCTTCTTTTCTTTCTCACTTGTTCTTGAGATCACAACTCCATTGTAATCAAGGCAAGAGGCACCAATTGTGTGGTGGCCCTTGCGGGGAAGTTTTGTTCCCGGCTTTGATTTGAGAAGAGAAGCTCACTCGGTCCAAGGGACCGTTTGAGAGAGGGAAGGGTTGAAAGAGACCCGGCCTTTGTGGCCTCCTCAACGGGGAGTAGGTTTACAAGAACCGAACCTCGGTAAAACAAATCTCCGTGTCTCACTTGCTTATTCGCTTGGGATTTGTTTTGCACCCTCTCTCTCGGACTCGTTTATATTTCTAACGCTAACCCGGCTTGTAGTTGTGTTTATATTTGTAAATTTCAGTTTCGCCCTATTCACCCCCCCTCTAGGCGACTATCATGTTTTCACTTAGATCCTTATTGTAAGGGCGAGAGACTCCAAGTTGTCGAGATTCCTCGCAAACGGGAAAGAGTAAAGAAAGAAGAACACCGTGGTATTCAAGTTGATCATTGGATCACTTGAGAGGAGTTGAGTGCAACTCTCGTCCATTGGGACGCCACAACGTGGACTAGGCAAGTGTTATACTTGGCCGAACCACAGGATAAACCATCGTGTCACTTGTGCTTGTTCTCGTTGTAACTATTGTGTTTCACAAGAGCTCGGTCCTTAGCCACTTGATTTCATTGTGCTAACACTTAATCAACTTGTGTGGCTTTAAGTTTTAACTTTTTACAGGATCACCTATTCACCCCCCCCTCTAGGTGCTCTCAGTCAGAAGGATTTCTCCGTCGGCCCTTGGAGAAAATGCAGGCTGAGCGACAGTCAAGGGGGATGCTTGGGCCCTTCTAGGTGTAAGCAGCAGGACTCTAACTCTCATCGAGAGGATGACACTACGAGTTAGGGCAATTTTCATTTATTTCTCACACACTACTCAAATGGCATACCCATCTAAGGGTTGGGGACACATATTTATAGCCCTAGAGGCTGCACTACCACACTACACAACAGGTGATGTCCTATAGATGCTAAAGGAGGACAGTCAAAAAGCTCCTGCTGTCTTCTAGATGCTAAAGGAGATGTTGTCCTTGCAGTCCTGCAGCACACTGTCCTCCCTGCAGTCCTACAGTCCTAGCAGTCAAAAGGATGCTAAAGGGGATGTTGTCCATGCATTCCTACAGCACGCTATCCTCCATAGATGCTCAAGACTTATTCCAGCATTCTCCCCCTAAGTCTTGGGCGTCGTCTTGTGGGAAAGTTGGGTCATCCCGGACCTGGAGCAAAGCTCAAGAAACTTGATCCTCCCAAGGGGCTTGGTGAGCAAGTCCGCAAGCTGATCCTTGGTGTTGATGTAGCGCGCATTGATGCTCCCTTCTGCCAAACAGTCACGAATGAAGTGGTACCTCACCCAGATGTGCTTGCTCCGTTTATGGAACACGGGGTTCTTGGCCAACGCCAAGGCAGACTGGCTGTCCACTCAGAGTTCCACTGCTCCAACGTCTCTCCTGAGGAGATCACCGAGCAGGCGAGCAAGCCAGAGCGCCTAAGTTGAAGCGGTGGATGCCGCTATGTACTCGGCTTCGCAGCTAGACATGGCCACCACCTGCTTCTTAACCGACTGCTAGCTGATGGGGCACTCGCCGAGGAAGAAGAGGATCTCGCTTGTGCTCTTGCTGGTGCCGATGTCGCCGGCGTGGTCGCTGTCGCTGTACCCGACAAGGTGTGCTTCCCCAGGGCACCTCGGGTAGTAGAGACCGTGGTCAAAAGTCCCCGCGATGTAGCGGATAATCCTCTTCACAGCCTGCTCATGCTCCATCGTCGGTCGCTGCAGGAACCGACTAACAGCCGACGGAGTATGCCAAGTCAGGCCGTGTGTGGACAAGGTAGCGAAGGCTCCCCACAAGACGCCGGTACTGTGTAGTGTCCACCTCCTCCGTCGTGCTGTCGCGACTCAGCTTCAGCCTCTCCTCCATCGGAGTGAGAGCTGGGTTGCAGTCGGTGAGCCCAGCCAGCTCAACAATGCGCTTGGCGTAGGTGGTCTAGCGAAGTGTGATCCCGGAGTCTCCCTGGTGCACCTCAATCCCCAAGTATAAGGAGAGATGCCCTAGGTCACTCATTTGGAAGGTGGTCGTCATCTCTTCCTTGAACGCTGCCACCTCTACATCCTTGGCGCCGGTGATCACCAAGTCATCGACGTAGACACCCACCAGCAGGGCACTTCCTCCATTGCCCCGCGATAGATGGCCGCCTCGTGCGGGCTTGGCGTGAAGCCCATTCCTTTGAGCGTGGAATCCAGCTTGGCATTCCACGCCCTCGGTGCCTGTCGTAGGCCATAGAGAGCCTTGCACAGGCGCAACACCTTGCCCTCCTTGCCAGGGATCACAAAACCTGGCGACTGGTGTACGTAGACCTCCTCCTTTGAGTCGCCGTTAAGAAACACCGACTTGACGTCCATGTGATGAACATGCTAGCCCTCCTGAGCTGACAGCGCAAGGAGGAGTCGCACGGATTCCATCCGTGCCACGGGGGCGAAAGCATCGTCGAAGTCGATCCCCTCCTGCTATAAGAAACCGTGTGCCACCAAGCGAGCCTTGTGCTTAACGATGGTGCCGGCTTCATCCCTCTTCAGTTTGAACACCCATTTAAGGGTGATCGCGTGATGACCATGAGGGAGATCAGCGAGCTCCCAAGTGTGGTTTGTCTCAACCGCGTCCATCTTCGACTGCATCGCGGCACGCCAAGCCGCGTGTTTCTCGGCCTCCGCGAAAGACCGAGGCTCGCCATCGTCGCATGCAAGATGCAACTCTTCCGCAAGAATGCGAGATGCCAGGCCCAGCACCGACGGGTCGATGAGAAGGCCCTCCACCTTTCGATACCGCAACGGCTCACCGTCGTAGCACGCGTTGACGCACTCCTCATCGTGGGAGAGCGGGGTCACGAGCTCCACGGGGTCGTGCTCGACACGAGCT
This sequence comes from Zea mays, assembly GCF_902167145.1. Classification (NCBI taxonomy): domain Eukaryota; kingdom Viridiplantae; phylum Streptophyta; class Magnoliopsida; order Poales; family Poaceae; genus Zea; species Zea mays. The sequence continues at coordinate 118,150,307 of NC_050096.1, forward strand.
GGCATCAGAGAGGACGTTCTTGGAGAGGGTACCATCGGTGTTGGAGTACGTGGTGACAGAGAGCTCGCTGGAGCCGGAGTCATGGCTGGATGGCGTGGTGGCGAAGAGCTCGTTGTAGCTGAAGTTGGAGAGTGTGGCATTGTAGTAGGTGGAGACTTGGGGGCTGGGGTAGGCCTACTCGAAGAAGTGTCGCCTACTCCCTCAGCTCCCTCAAAGTGGACGTACTCGATGGTGAAGCCGTCGTACGTCGTTGTCGTGCTGTCGTTCACCGCCTTGTCCCAGGACCATCCTCGCCCTTCGTCGAACACTACGTCGCGTGCCGTGCGCACACGTAGTGTTCCTGGGTCAAGGATGCGGTAGGCCTTCGAGCCCTCCGCGTAGCCAATGAACACCCCTGGGGTGCTCCTGTCGTTGATTCCGATGTGACCAAGCTCCTTGGTGAACGCGAGGCAGCCGAAGACCCATAGGTGAGAGACCGCCGGCTTGCGCCCATGCCAAGCCTCAAACAGCGTTATCTCGTTGAGTGCCTTGGTGGGAGAGCGGTTGAGGATGTAGACCGCTGTCACCACCGCCTCTCCCCAGAAGACAGCCGACATTCCCCTCTTCTTGAAGAGAGTCCGATCCATCGCCACAACCATCTGGTTGCGCCGCTCGATGACGTCGTTCTGCTGCGGGTTGTACGGCGCGGAGTAGCGGCGTTGAACGCTCTCATCCGCTCAGTACGACGCGAACTCAGCAGCTGTGAATTCATCGCTGTTGTCGGTGCGTAGCACGCGCAGCTTGCGGCCGCACTCCGCCTCCGCAGCGACCTGCACACGCTTGATGGCGTTCGCAACCTCTCCCTTACTGCCAAGGACCATCATCCACATGTAGCGGGAGAGGTCGTCGACGAGCAGCAAGTAGCGTTGTCCTCCAGGTGTGGCTGGTGTCACCGGGCCACACAAGTACCCATGCACGAGCTCGAGCCTCTCCTTGGCTCGGAAGCTCGACTGCTGGTGAAAGGGGAGTCATCTCTGCTTTGTCAACACGCAGACATCGCAGAATTGCTCCATATGGTCAAGGCACGGCAGGCCTCGTACCATCTCCTTGGCACTGAGCCGCTTCAGGGCCTCGAAGTTAAGGTACCCGAAGCGCTTATGCCACTGCCATGCCCCATCGTCTCGACGAGCAGCAAGGCAGCAAGGTTGTGCCACCTTCACATTGAGGATGTAAAGCCGATTTGGACTCCTACGTACCTTGGCAAGAATGCGACGAGAGGGGTCCTAGATCCTCATGACTCCGTGCTCAACCTCCACGCACGAACCGTTCTCATCCAGCTATCCCAAGCTGATGATAGAGTTCCTCAACGTGGGGATGTAGTAGACTCCGGTGAGCAGCCTGTGCTCACCAGACGTGGCGGTGAAGACGACTGAACCGGCGCCCTTGATCTCTATGCCGGAGGCGTCCCCAAACTTGACGGAGCCTCGGACGCTAGAGTCAAGCTCAGTGAAGAACTCCCTTCGGCCGGTCATGTGATGAGTGGCGCCGGTGTCGAGGCACCATCCTTCAATCATGTCTTTGCAGGAGCCGTTGCCGAGGAAAGCGCGTGATTTCGACTCGTCAAGGTGGAGGAGTGCCATTGCGGCCGGTGCCGCTAGAGATAGTTCGATGCTTGCATGTGCTAGGAGCAGAGCCTCCTCCGCCTCCGCCTGTGCGACGTTGGCCTGGCCATGTCGTGGCTGTCGACAGTCCCTGGCCTAGTAGCCAAGCTTGCCATAGTTGTGACAGTCGTTGTCTCGTGTCGGCTTCTTGTTGCCAACGGCGCCACCTTGGGCACCTCCACGGGCACCACCCTCAGCATGTCCTCATGCCCTGGCCTGGGCACCTCCACGTGCCTTGCAAGGCTTGCCGCGTTTGCGTCCTCGTGTCGAGGAGGACTCCCCCTTTTTCTTGTCACCCCGGCGTGCCTCTCACTACTCCTGAGTGAGACGTAGCTTCCCGCCTATAGTGATAGGCCCAGAGGGAGCCTGTGGTTCGTCGCCGTCGACCACCTTGAGACGACCTATCGCCTCTTCGATCGTCATCGTGGAGAGGTCTAGCAGAGACTCGATCGAGCGAGCAGTCTGCTTGTACTTCTCGGGGATGCAACAGAAGAGCTTCTCAACAGCTCTCTCCTCATTGTAGATGTCGTCGCCGAACTGCACCATCTTCTACAACAGAGTGTTGAGGCAGAGAGCAAAGTCATCAACATCCTCACCTGGCAGGAAGGCCAGGTTCTCCCACTCCTTGTGAAGTGCCTGCAGTGTGGTCTTGCGGGCACGGTCGCTGCCGATGTGGGTCATAGCGATGGCGTCCCAGACCTCCTTGGCAGTCCGCTTCTGGGAAAGCGAAAACTGTATCTCGGGAGGGACTGCGGCAATTAGGGCATCCAGCGCCCGTCGATCCTCGTGGTAGTCGACGTCGCCGTATCGAACTACTTCCCACATGTGGCGAACCTGGAGCCGTACTCTCATCACCACGGCCCACTCGACGTAGTTGGTCTTGGTGAGGGTAGGCCACCCACCACCGGGATCGATGTCCCTGACAATGGTCTGGGCCCCACGGCGACCATGGTACCGATCTGGGGAGAGAGAGTCGCGCCGCCTGTAGAGGCTGCGATCTCCGTCGACTCGGTGAGGTCCCAACCGTCGGGAGCACTGCCGGCGTGTCTACGCCCGTCTGGGCTACCACCGCGTGCGCCCTCGCCCGGAGCACCGTCGGCGCGTCGGCGCCTATCTGGCCTGCCGCCACACGCGCCCCCATGGGGATGCGCGGCTGTCCACTATGCCGCCTGCTCTCGTGCTGCTTCCCTCGCCAGCGTGAGCTCTTCGTCGGTGTTGTCGTTGACAGAAGCAGAGCTGCCGGCTCTACTGCCACGCAGAGCCTCGAGCTCTGCTGCCGCCGCACGTGCAGCATCTGCCGCCTCTGCTGCTTCTACTTCCACTCTCGCTGCTGCCAGTTCCGCCGCCGCCAGTCGTGCTACCCTCGCCGATGTCGCTGCAGTCGCTGCTGCTGCTCGCTCGCGTTCTTGTGCTGCGGCGACCTTGGCCTCCTGCTGGCGCCGTGCACTCGAAGTGACCGAGCGTAGAGACATGGTGGGCTAGTGAGGGGTCGCTGCGTGTGGAAGAGGCTGTCTCAGACGAAAGGCTGCTCGTCTGAGCAGGAGAGGAAGGAACAGTTAGAGCTCTTGCTGCCGACTGAGTGTGGGGAGAGGCGCGGGAAGGAGATGAGCAAGAGATGTTTACTCTGCAGGATAGTTTGGTTCTGATACCAATTGTAAGCAACGAGACTCTTGCTCTAATCGAGAGGATGACACTATGAGTTGGGGAAATTTTCGTTTATTTCTCACACACTACACAAAATGTCATACCCTTAGAAGGGTTGGGGATACATATTTATAGCCCTAGGGGCTGCACTACACATCACTACACACTACACTACACACTGCACTACACACTGCAGCACACAGGTGCTGTCCTTTAGATACTAAAGTGCAGTCAAAAGACTGTTGTGCTGCTACTGCTGTCCTACGCAGTAAAGACTGTTGTGCTGCAACTGTCCTGCGCAGTAAAGACTGCTGTGCTGCAACTGCTGTTGTGCTGCAACAGTCAAAAGGTTGCTGCTGCTGCTATAAAGACTGCAACTGTTGTTGTCCTGCAGCCGTCAAAAGGTTGTTGCTGCTGCTGTCCTGCAGCAGTCAAGACTGCAATTGCTGCTGACCACATGACTTATTCCATCACCGCGCTACCCACGACATCTGTCATAATGAGCACGAACAGAGACGACCAGGCAACAAGGCACATGTAGACAAATGGCCTTGCCAAGGGGGATTAGAGCACCCGTCATGCTGCAGCTCGAGGATGAACTGCTTGTTGAGGAGGGGTGTAGTGTCAAGGCCTAAGGAGGCCCACGGAGGGGTTGCGGTAGCAGCAGCCATGGGCCCTCCAAGGGGGATTAGATAAGGATAGTTAGAGATAAGATTAGAAAATTAGTTGAGATTATTTTGGAGATTAGTTGAGATTATCTAGGAAGGTTATCAGTTAGTAGTTTGTTGAGAGCTTTTAGGAGAGTTTTAAAGAGATAAGGATCTCTAGCTAGATAGAGGCAGCCAACTGGCCTATTTATGTAATCAATGGATGAGAAATAAAGTAGGCAAGAATTAGAAGGGAGAAACCCTCCTCTTGCTCGGCCGTGGGCAGAGGCCCTCGGCCGACGTTTCTGTCCATCGATACCCCTCTCTAATTCATCACCGATCTAGCGACCATAACACTTAGACACCCCCGAAATGCATTTTTTATGTGGTTGGTGTCTCATAAGAGATGTTGGACTATGGATCCTTTAGCCAGGCGCGGTATGGACCATCTTCGTGACCACGAAGTGGAGACCATGATCATCTCTTGACCTCATGCGTCTTCACTAGAGAATTTTGGTATCATTGGTTGTGACAAGTGGGGCTTCAAGATTTGTCCCCAAATCGGAATGAAACTTCCTTCTAATGGTGGAGACTTGTTGATGAGGCTATTGCGAATCCAATTAGAGAAGGACTCAAATTGTTCATCATCCTTGGAGCCTAGGTGCTTTGGAAGCATAGAAAACATTGTCTTTTTTATGGAGAGTCTCCCAATATTGCTGCAGTTTTGATCCAAGCTAGAGAAGAGAGAAGACTATGGGAGATAATTGGAGCTAAGGGTATTTTGCTCTTAACTGCTCCCTTCCTAGATATGTAATTTAGTGGTTGTTTTTGACCTTGTGTCCCTAATCTATGCTTTTGTGTATTTTCGTTTCTAGTCATCGTGAGCTGGCCTTGTGTTGTTTTTACATGTATTACCTTTCTTTGTTTAATATAATGATGTGCTGTTCTCTTGCGCATTCGAGAAAAAAGTAATAACAATCCAACAAATTAATCATATCAAATAACCAAAGGAAAACTAGATTGATTGTTACCCTTTTGAGGAAATCTCTTCCATTAGAGTCGGTATAAAATGTACTATTTGTAACCATGTTTGTTGTCAATCGGGTAATGACCTCCTTCCCAACATCATCATCAATAGGGATTGGCCCAATCTTTCACAAATTTTAGAACAAAAATTATTAGTTCAGTTTTGAATAATAGTGTTCCTTATGAATGTAGCAAAGCTGGAATAGCATATTCTCCAACAACATAAATCTTATGGAAACATATATTTCCAAAGCTGAAAGTAGTCACTAACCGTGTATTCAACTTCTGCATGCTCCTTGTTCTTGTAGAGTCGAGTAATCTATTTAATGAAGAGAGATTAACGAAATGTTCGTGTTTTATGGGGGAAATTCGTTCAATATCACTCTTTAATTTGATCATCTAGAAAATACCCTTCACTAGTAAGATATCTAAGAAATGCCCCTCGCTAATACAATTCTTCTTGGATTATAACACAATGTCTAGTTGGTCATGTTTATTTTTAGTTTTAATCTTAGATTAACTTAAAAATGACCGAGGCTAAGAATTTGACTCTTCTAACATCCCCTATCCTTGGTCTGTAGTTGTTATTTTTCTATAGTTTGATCATGGACCCCTTTGGGTATCTTTGTTTCTGGCCACTGTATGGTGTCTTATTCTTGGCTCTTTTTTGGGCTTGTATTGGTCTCTTTTTAGATTCTCACGTTTTTCTTAATATAATGATGTACACTTCTCATGCGTGTTCAAGAAGAAAAAATATTTTTAGATGCTTTATTAGTGAGGGGCATTTTTAGATGGTTAAGGAGTGGTACCGAACGAATTTTCCCTATTTTATGCTCCACTAATCATGTAATATTTAACTGGTCCTAAATTGGAGTAAATTTTAATCTTACTTGATTAATCCATGGGCCGAATTGTTGATGCACTTCATGAACCAAAGGTCCATGGATAACGCTGAGCAGCACCTAAAAGGAAATTAAAATGATCCAACCACTGAAATAGAAACTGCACATGAAGTTCGTACTAGGTAGTGAACAGTCGATTGTTATAACAGCCCATGACCTTTAAGAGCTATTCAGACTAAAGATACAACTATTTCTGTGAATATGACCAGAATATTACACTAAGACTATGTTTGAATGCATTAAAAATTATTGTTAGCTGTTAAAATTAGCTGAAGACATCCAAACAGTCTAGCTAATAGTTCAACTATTAGCTATTTTTAGCAAATTAGCTAATAGTTAGCTAGAAATTTGTTAGCTACCTAATTTCACTAGCAATTTTTTAGCCAACAACTATTTGCCCCTGTGCATTCAAACACCCTGTTGACACCTTTTCGGAGGCGCCAATCACTCAAAAGAACCAGCGGCGGTGCTCTCTGGTCAGGCGCGGACGGTCCGCGGCTTGGGGCTGGACGGTCCGCGACCTGGCGCGACGTGGCGGTGCTCTCTGGTCAGACGCGGACGGTCCGCGGCACAGGGTCGGACGGTCCGCGACCTGGTGCAGGAGCTCGGGTTCCCTGCCTGACGGCCGGACGGTCCGCGCTCTAGGGCCGGACGGTCCGCGCGTGCGCAGGGGCGGCGGAAGATCGCCGGCGGCGCCTGGATCTCGCTCCCGGGAGGGACCCCGTCGGGGAGGAGAGATCCTAGGAGTTGTCTAGGCTCGGGCCGGCCGACCTAGACTCCTCTAATCGACGTAGAGTCGAGGAGAGGCAGAGAATTTGGGGATTGGAATACTAAACTAGGGCTAAACTAGAACTAGACTAGAACTACTCCTAATTGTGCTGAAAATAAATGCAAGATAGAAGTTGTATTGGTTCGATTGTTGGGGGGTTTCAATCGGCCGTAGCCCTTCATCTATATAAAGGGGGAGGTCTGGATCCGCTTCCAACTGATTTCCGAGTTAATCCCGCGGTTTTAGGTAACAAATCCCGCGAGAAACTAGGAACCCTAACTGACTCTGCGCACGCGCGGACCGTCCGCGCCACCACCGCGGACGGTCCGGACCGCGGACCGTCCGGCCTCCGGGCCGGACCGTCCGCACGGTCATTTTTGGGTTCGAACATATGCCCCCCTGCCTTTTGGTGAAGGTTGACGAACCAAAAGCATATGAACTAAACCTGATGTAAGTCACCGGCTTTTCGATATGGAGATTATTCAATAAAGCACCAATATAAAGGCCGTTTCGGATTGTATCTTTCTCGGCCATGACCATTTGATCAATGGATCAAAAGGAATAGAATGGAGGTGCCCCCCAGTCTGGATAGACGAAGGGATTATACATGTACCATGGATTCATCATCGTGCCATTCCATGTTTGAACAGGATAATATACCGATGATGAGTAAATAGGTGGAAAGTACCCTGGTCTCATAGAATGAATAGGCGATGCTTGTTGTGTCGCCTTTTGGGCCGTTTTGTTTAACCGTTTTGTTTTAGCAGGTGGCCAGTGTTTCTTTGTTGACCGATCACGTGGAACAGTCTTTTTGCTAGCATTTTTGGAGAGCAACTGATCAAAAGTAGGATCGGCTTTGATCAGCCGATTATATGTGCTTTGACCTTGCGTCTTTTTTCTTGCTTTATGTAGAGGTTGACGCCTTTGGTCATAGGGGGACTGTCCGGCTGAGTTAGCCGGACCGTTTGTCTGAGCACCGGATCGTCCGCACGTAGGTGCCGGACCATCTACGATGTTCGGGCTAGGCTGATGTGTTTGGTTCATTAACTGTGCCTGCCCCCCAGTGTCTTCGGACTTTTTAGCCTTCTCGTCCGAAGCCTTTCGAGCAATCTCCTTTTGTGATATATCTGACATGCGGGGATCGCCAATGACGATACCCTTGCCTTTGCCTTTATCGGCCATTTCGGGCCGAACCAAGACCTTTTTGCATGTGAGTTCTATTGTATTAACAGGAAAGGGTTGTGTGTCTACTTGCATCTCCTGAAAAGCCAATCGACCCTCATTTATGGCCGATTGTATCTGTCGACGAAAACCATTACAATCATTGGTGGCATGAGAAAAGGAATTATGCCACTTACAATAAGCACACCTCTTTAATTCATCGGGAGGAGGAATAGTATGAGTTAATTTAATGTTGCCGTTTTTCAGTAACTCGTCAAATATTTTATCGCATTTGGCAACATTAAACGTAAACTTAACTTCTTCTTGTCGATTCTTTCGAATCGACTGTAAAGCAGAACATGGTGAAGGTTTAGCCTGCCCTGGCCAAACCAGTTCGGCGGTGTATACATCCATGGATTCATCGTCCGAGTTATCGTATCCCACTAGATGCATCTTATGGCTAGCCGATTTTGATGTTTCCTTACTTCGGCTTTCACATGTCATAGCCCGCTGGTGCAAGTGCACTAGCGAAAAGAATTGAGTGCCATCTAATTTTTCTTTTAAGTAGGGTCGCAACCCATTGAAAGCTAGCCCTGTTAGTTGTTTTTCCGCGACATGAATCTGAAAGCATCGGTTTCTAGTGTCCCGGAATCTCCGGATATAGTCATTAACCGATTCTTCAGGCCCCTGTTGGACTGAAGCTAAGTCAGCCAATTCTAACTCATGTTCTCCTGAGAAGAAGTGCTCATGAAATTTCTGCTCTAATTCTTCCCAAGAGTTAATAGAATTTGGTGGCAAAGCAGCGTACCATGCAAATGCAGTATCAGTAAGGGACAACGAGAATAAACGAACGCGGTAGGCTTCCCCATCAGCCAATTCTCCCAAGTGTGCTATGAATTGGCTTATATGTTCGTGTGTGCTCTTCCCACTTTCACCAGAAAACTTAGAGAAGTCTGGTATTCTAGTTCCCTGTGGGTATGGCACGGTGTCGAATCGGTGGCTATAAGGCTTCCGATACGATTGCCCTGTACCTGACACACTAACACCGAGTTTGTCCCTGAACATCCCGGCTACCTCGTCTCTGACCATCTCTGCCATGTCTGGCGACCATCCATTGAGTTTGTGGGTGGAGATTTCAGGTTGCCTGACATTACTCTGTCGGCTTTCCTCCCAGGTATGTTTGAGGTGTGTGTTAGGTGTCCTATTAACGTCACCAGCTCCTGCCCTATACCCCTCAGGCTCTCTTGTGGCCGAATAGTATTCAGCCCTATGTCCATGAGGTGGTATGGCATGATTATAATGTGTTGCTGGTGGGGCACCATAATGTTGCTGCGATGAATGTGGGAACTGTGCGTATTGCGCAGCTCTCGGCTCTGCGTATGCATATCCGGACGGTCCGGCGTAAGAGGCCGAATGGTCCGCGACCTGGCCAAATGGTCTGAAGGTATATCCAGATTGTCCAGCCGTATATGGTGCTACGTGGGTAGTCTCGTACCCAGACCGTCTGTCGTAAAGAACTGGACGGTCCGCGATCGGGCCGAATGGTCTAGGACTGTACCCGGATGGATCGGCCATATATGGCGTGACTTGGGCAGTCTGCGCATGGACCCGTGTAGAGTCGGATGGTCCAGCGTAATACGTCGGCCGGTTCATGCCATATCCGGACGGTCCGGCGTAAGATGGCGGACGGTCCGCAACATATCCGGATGGTCCGGCGTGATGCACCGGACGGTCCGTGATGGGGCCGAAGTGTTCAGGGTTGTATCCTAATGGTCCGGCCATGTACGGTGCGACCTGAGTGTTTTGTGTGCGGGCCTGTATCTGGTCGGACGGTCCGACGAAATACGCCGGACGGTCCGCGGTATAACCGGACTGTCTGAGATGATGTTCGGACGGTCCGGCTGCGTCCAGTACTTGCCGCGTGCCTAGTGGTTGTGGCTGTGGTGGTGGCGCGAAAGCGTGCATCGGCATACCATATGATGGCTGGGTCAAGGGTGACCCATTTATAGCCGATGTGTTTGACGCGGGTGGCACTGTATTAGACTCTCGCGATGGAAAGTTAGGAGCAGCTGATTTCTCGTATGCACGTAAATGCATTTTAATAGATTCATCTACATATTGCTTTAACTGATCTCCTCGTTGATCCATGAAAGTCGTAAGAGATAGATCTGAAGTACTTACAGCGGGACCCTGAAGTGGAGGTAGGAGAGATTCCATATCGATCTCCCCTTGACGGACGATCTTCTGGTGGCGATCTACCGTGAAGTGTGACAAGTACTTGTCCGCCGCCTCCTTGCGCCGTTCGGAGAGTTTATGCAGCAGTTCCGCCTCTTCCTTGTCGCGTTGTTCGTTCCATTGCCGCATCACCTCCTTCTCATCGCGCATTACGAGGTCTTCAAAGGGCATTTGGTCATCAGCCGGGAGCGCCTCCATGGCCGGCTTGATGATGTTGGTAGTGGAGATCTTGGTGTGATCCTTAGAACCGGCCATTTATGGGCCGATTTTTAGCAGATCTAGACACCTATTCCCCAGCGGAGTCGCCAAAAGTATGTTGACACCTTTTCGGAGGCGCCAATCACTCAAAAGAACCAGCGGCGGTGCTCTCTGGTTAGGCGCGGACGGTCCGCGGCTTGGGGCTGGACGGTCCGCGACCTGGCGCGACGTGGCGGTGCTCTCTGGTCAGACGCGGACGGTCCGCGGCACAGGGCCGGACGGTCCGCGACCTGGTGCAGGAGCTCGGGTTCCCTGCCTGACGGCCGGACGGTCCGCGCTCTAGGGCCGGACGGTCCGCGCGTGCGCAGGGGCGGCGGAAGATCGCCGGCGGCGCCTGGATCTCGCTCCCGGGAGGGACCCCGTCGGGGAGGAGAGATCCTAGGAGTTGTCTAGGCTCGGGCCGGCCGACCTAGACTCCTCTAATCGACGTAGAGTCGAGGAGAGGCAGAGAATTTGGGGATTGGAATACTAAACTAGGGCTAAACTAGAACTAGACTAGAACTACTCCTAATTGTGCTGAAAATAAATGCAAGATAGAAGTTGTATTGGTTCGATTGTTGGGGGGTTTCAATCGGCCGTAGCCCTTCATCTATATAAAGGGGGAGGTCTGGATCCGCTTCCAACTGATTTCCGAGTTAATCCCGCGGTTTTAGGTAACAAATCCCGCGAGAAACTAGGAACCCTAACTGACTCTGCGCACGCGCGGACCGTCCGCACCACCACCACGGACGGTCCGGACCGCGGACCGTCCGGCCTCCGGGCCGGACCGTCCGCACGGTCATTTTTGGGTTCGAACACACCCCATATGTTAACCTATAACCTCATATGTATATAACATTTATAGAATATGAAATGAAATATTCAAGTCTGAAAACACATTTCAAAGGAAGTTTTTGTTCGAAAACTACAATTTACCATTCCGATTCCAGTATTACAAGATATGAGATAGAAAAAAGTACATCTTCCGTATTGCAAAAAATTAATTGTATTAAAGAATGATAATAGAAAGGAGTAAACCTTTTTAATTGGAATAAGTCTACACAACCTACTAATTAATCTTTAGAGGATGGTTTACTTTACCCGCTCACCATTAAAACTAGTTTAACCCCCTCAACTTTACAAAACTAGACAAATAACCCTTAGACAATTTTAGTGTTCGGTTTTGATGACGTGACATTGATTTAAGTGACACTAGTTTTATCTTTTTCAGTTCTGTCATCTTATAGTATCCAAAATTTGTGTAATTTTATACAAAAATCAGTAATCAAATATTATGTTTTCTCTAACTATCATGAAATTTTAGAAGCAACAAATTAGTTAATAAAAATAAAAAACTACATAAAAGAACTTAATTTTTTTTGTCTGTGATTCATTTTTAACTTTTAAGGCTAATTTTTTTACTAGAGCTAAATAATACTATTAATAAACTAATAAAAATTTAGTTGGTTTTATTAGGCAAGTTAAGTGGTATTGCTTCTAATTACTAACTAAATCAATTGTACATTTGTCTTTTATAAATGCTTACCAAACATTAATAAAAAGATCTTCAATTTTTACGCAAATCTTCTCCTAGCTAAACTAACATAAACAAATATTTCTAGAACTTTTTTGAAAACTTTGAATCTAGACCCATAATTTATATACATATCTCTCATATCTTTATATGTGTTTAGATTTAAAGTTCTCAGAAAATTCTAAAATATTTGTATATGTTAGTTTATGTAAGAGAAGGTCTATGTAAAAATCGGAGATCATTTTATTATTGTTTGCTAGGTGTTTATAAAAAAATAAATGTAAAATTAATTTAATTAGTAATTGGAAGAAATACATTTAACTTGATTAATATAAGCAACAAAAAATTACTAGTTTAGTAATAGTATTAGTTAACTCTAATAAAAGTTTTAGCCTAATAAGATAAGAAATAAATCAGAGACAAAAAATATTAAACTCAGTTTATGTAGTTTTGGATTTTTAGTAATGACGCTACTTCTCCTAAAATTATAGGAAAATTAAGACAAATATAATATATAATTATCGATTTTTTTTGTAAAATTAAAAAAAGACAAAACTGATGTCAATTAAATTAGTGTCACGTCATCAAAACGACCCTCTAAAGTTTTGTAAAGTCGAGGAGGTTAAACAACCAATTTTGAAGGTATAAGAGTGAAGTGAACAATCCTCTAAAGTTCAGAGGGTTATGTATACTTATTTCTTTTTGCATTCAACATAGATGCCATAATTTCATAGAACAATTGAAAAGGTATTGAACAATATCACTATGCCATTTCAGTCCGTATATTTTCAAGTCCTCGTGTTAAAATGCAACTAAAAATATTACACCAACAACTATTGTTTGCGCAATATTATTCTGAAGAAATACTAACAAATAAAGTTACCTTTAATACAAAAATTACTGTTTCAAAATATAAAAAAATATGGAAAGCAAGATGTAATGGAATTATGAATTAGAAATAAATAAAGATAAGATGCAGGGTATTACCGATGATGATACAATAGTTGGTGTAGTACCATTGGGTCTAAATACATATGCTCCAGATCCCTAGTACAAACCATTAAATAAAAATACATACACATCATAATCGTCAAATATTTACTGGACAGATTTTCTCTAACTAAAAAAAATCCCAGTTTCTTAGTCAAACCTGTGCATCCACGATATCACCTTGATTTGAACTATACCAAAAAAAGCTTTGTTGAATTGGTAGATCCACCTGAAGTCAATTACGCACACAAATTTGGATATATTCAGTATTACTCCGATTTACTCAAGTTACATGCTAGGTTAGGGCTCCAAAAGGTTGCTACACACTTTAGACACGTTATATGTACGTATCTCTCTAAAATAAAAAGGGAAAGGTAATCTCAAACCACGATGATATTTTGTCCAAAATTATTTCCTGAGAGCCATCATATACTTGACATAAAAAAAATGTGCGCATATTCTTTTCATGTGAACACTATTTATATGGATCTAATTTTTCGAGATGCAATATTATGTTAAACAGAATATTAACAGCATGGTAATGACAAGATGGGAAATTATATACAGAATAGCTACATGAGCATAACTTATATTGTGCAAACTGAGGGAGTGCCATGCTTGGATGCAGTGATGCACTTACATCATCATTTGTAAATGACACACTAGTATATAAATCACTTTAAGCCAAGTGTTGTGTCAGTTCTATGATATTGCAGATCGCGATATGATAGGTCAAATATCAGCATGTATAAGTTGAAAAGGTGGTTTGTCTAATGTTACAGATATGTATTTTAAAATGACAATTTCAATTTAATAATCTCAGATCTAATATGAAATACATTTCTATCAACACAGTTTAGCAAAACAATAAAAAAATGTAGATCAAATTTGCCATATAAGACTCACTCCTGAGACAGAATTGAATATTCTCTCCAGTTGTCCAGATGCTGATGAGAAGGAAAGTTTTAGAGACCCTGGTCCAACTTCAACCGTGTCATTCCTTGGAGAAACCATGGTTGCAACATACCTAATGCTGTTGGATCCTAAATAGATTGTAGGAAAACTATCAAGTTAAACAAACGAAACTTGATGAAACTAAAAAATAGGGTATTTTGGAATGGCTTAACAATGAATATCACTATTATCTATAACCATACTGTAGCTGCAAGTGACTAAAGCAAATGTTGGTCAAAATAACTTCTAGTCTTTTGATATATCCCTTTGATGTTTAATGTTCATTAGTGAAGCTAATTTTGAAACATGTCATATGCCATTTCTTCATATCTCATAAAGAAAATAGTGAGGATGATGATCAGGGAAGGTGGATTATTCTTTTCTTTTGTTCTGTGATATCCTCCTATGCAATTTAGCAAACCCCCTCTCCAGAACAAAAGAATGTTGCTCACCTGTTTATGGAATAGTATTATGACTCAAACATGGAAATGACAATTAACTAGGAATACAATCATGTTGCAGTTCAATTTAGATTTTTACATGAGATAATTTACATATACCTGTGGATCTCGAAATGTAGTAAGAATTCCACCCCATTGGCGGCACAGAAGCTTGAAAAAGTAACCAATACATTGGTGGTTTGTTTGTTGTGATTCCAAGATACGCTTTTACATAAACTTTCCTTAAATTTCTTGTCACATTATCAACCTCAACTAGTTGTGACTCAATAATAGTCCCATCAGAGCTTTTTACAACAAGGTTTTCATCATTGACCTAAAAATGTTGGAAGAAATCATAACAATAGGACTAAAAGGAGGTACATGATTCACTAACAAGTTTCTACCAGTGTGAATGCAAATTTTGGGTGTAGTAGTAACCCATGAGCCTTGATCCAAGATGTTCTTTTTGTTGGCAATTGAGGAGGTAGGAAACACATACACACTAGAATTTTTAAGAGTTGTTAAGCATGCATGGTGTCCATCTCTACAATTTAGAGCCTATTTGGTAGGCTTCGACTCTGGCTTTTCTCTAGAAAATAGCCAGAGTACTGCCAAACACCTTATTTAAAATGGCTTACTGCGAAAAGCACCTAAAAGACCCATTTTTGTACAACGAAGAAGAAGCCACAAATAGTAGCTTCACCGGCTCTTACACTTTAATACAAGGAAATGTCTCTGCTCTAGGATAAGTCGTTTTTTCCAAACAATTTGTGAAATGGCTTTAGCTCTACCAACAAAAGTGTTTTTTAGGAAAAGCCAGAGCTACAGATGTTTTTGGGTAAGCTAGAGACCTGCCAAATGGACCCTTACTACATCATCTACCAATTACATAACTACTCAATTGTTGATGCACTCATAACTATCACTCAAAAAAGAAAAGGGGTGACCTATATGTGAGCAACAACTACTAATCCTAGTGTGGATGATTAACATGGGGATTATAGGTCTATCAATCCTGTACGTAATCCATATGTCATGTTCATGACTAATCTTCACCATTCCAATCCTTGCACACAATTCTTAGAACTTGAATCACCCAAGTGACTTGGTTCATATGCCAACAATTTTGTCACTACGGGGGTGTTAGAGTACTCGTTAGGGTTTTGGGTGTTCCCTGTGTAATTACTCTCTCGCCCCTTCTATAATGGGCCTGGCCCAACTACCAAGTCTATTAATACAATTCCCAACCCCACTCTTGGGTTAGAGTTTCCCACATGGTATAGAGCTAGGATTATTTTTTTCCATCACCTCTGTCCCAGCAGCCGCCGCCAACCTCCCTGGTCAGGCCGCCGTCGCCCCTTCCCCTCCCTACCTCCCTCCCTGCACGTCGGTCGTCGCCGGCCCACCGCCCACCCTCCCCTGCTTCGGTCACGCCCAGCCCTGATCCGGTCGCGCCCCTCTCCTTCTGTCGTCGGCCCCCAGCCGCTAGGACTCCACCCCGACCACTGCCGACGCTCCCTGTGGCTGCGCCGCAGCCGGATCCGCCCAGCCGCCGGATCCCACCGGCGGCCGCCACATGGATACCAGCACCGCCGCCGCCTCTGGTGCCCTATGTGCCGCCAGCGCTGCCGCCACCATGCCCGCGCCCCTCGACGCTGTCGCAGCTGCCACCGGCACCCGCACCACCAGCCACATCACCCCGATGCCACCGCGGCCATCGCTTCTGCCGCCTCAGCCAGCGCACACGCGGCTGGACTCCTCCCTAGCAGCCTTTACGGCGATCTGGGCCTCCCCGGCTACCCCGCCTCCATGGGTGACCTCAGTGCCCTCGCAGCCCCCGGGACCCTCTCCCCGACCGGCTTCTCCAGGCAGCTGCCCCCCGGCTTCACCACTCCTCGCCTGCCAATTGCCCACACCACATGGACCCCACTATGTGTTGTCACGCCATCCACCGACTACGCGCTGGTCGTCGCCATCACCACCATCTAGGCTGCCCTCGCTGCCTCGCAGGAGCGTGGGCGCGCCATGTCACGTGCCTTGGAGCAAGAGCGTGCCATGGGCGCCGCTCTGACCGCACAGATGGCCACAGCACAGTGCCTCATCTGCGACCCTCCACCGGTCATCCCTGAGACTCCTACGCCCACTCTCGAGGATCCCATCGCCTCTAGACTCGACGCAGACCACATCGCCACTCTCCATGCCTAGGCTGCTGGTCTACACAACATCCGGTCCCTTGTGTCCATCGTCTTGGACCCGACATCCTCGCACTACCCTCATTGGCGGGGGCAGATCCTCCTTGCTGACCACGTCCTCGACGACATCGCCGCCTCGCCGTCCCTTTCCAGGTCCCTGATGGACACCATGGTCCTCTAATTGCTCCACGACACCATCACCGTCCGGCTTTAGACATCATCCGCGACCAGACGAACAGGGGCCGTCGGGCGTGGCTCGCTCTCGAGGAACAGTTCCTTGGGAACCGGGATGCTCGGGCCCTTCACCTCGATGCCTAGTTCCACTAGTTCTCTCAGGGGGACCTCTCCATGGGGGAGTACTACTGCTAGATGAAGGGCCTGGAGGATTCCCTCAGCGAGCCGGTAGCGGACTGTACCTTGGTGTTGAACCTCCTGTGTGGCCTCAGCCCCTCTACGGCCACCTGAAGGCTCTGATCAAGAGGATCGTGCCTTTTGCCACCTTCCATGTTGTGCGGAATGAGCTTCTCCTCGAGGAGCTCACCATGACGATCGAGGCTACCACTCCGGCCCCAGCCCTCTACAGCGCCATCACTGGTGCTCAGGCGTCTTTCGGGGGACAAGCCACCCGCACTCCATCGACCGGGGCCCCCGCTCGGCCCCCTACCGCGGCCCCTTGTCTAGCTTCCGCCACCAGCGGTGGCCGTCGCCCCCGCAAGGGCGGATGCGGGGGTGGCAGCTCCACGCATGGAGGTTTCACCGGCAGGGGTGGCAGTAAGGGCTGACCGTCATTCTACAACCCCTGTACCGGAACCATCTCCATGTGGCCTGGTCAGGTCCCCAGCACCTCTCGTCCTCCAGTGCCGGCACCAGCTCTCCAGACTACACCCACCTTCGGCATGCCTCCTTACAGCGTGCCCTCGACCTCGGCTCCGCCTTAGCTCCCGCCTCTTGGGACCCCTGCCATGACACCCTGGTCACCGTTCGCTGGAGGCTAGGACATAGCCTCTCTCGCCGCCGCACATAGCACCATGGCGTTGGCTCCACCGACCTCTGGCTGGGTCATCGACTCCGGTGCCTCCTACCACACCACCCCCACCGCAGGCATGCTATCTCACTCACACCCACCTCATTCCTCACACCCACCTCAATCGATGTTGGAAATGGTTCCACTCTGCCAGTCACCTCAGTAGGTGCCTCGGTGCTCCCTGGATCATTCCATCTCAACGACGTTCTCGTAGCCCCACACATCACCCACAATCTCTTTTCTGTACCTCGGGTCACCACCGACAATTCTCGTTCCATTGAGTTTGACCCCTCTAGTTTTTCTGTGAAGGATCTGGCCACTAGGACCCTAATCGCCCGATGTGACAGCGTCGGGCCCCTCTACACGCTCCGACCCTCTTCCACCGGTGCGTCTCCACCTCCTGTCCTGGTCTCCACCACCACCTCCACCACTTGGCATCGTCGTCTCAGCCACCCAGGACCTAACGTCATGACCAAGCTTTCTAGCAGCTTAGATTCTTCTTGTAGTAGGGGACGTTTTGAGGGCCTCTGTCATGCTTGCCAGCTAGGCCGACATACTCATCTCCCTTTTACTACCTCTTCTTCTTGAGCTGGGCAGACATTTGACCTAGTTCATTGTGATCTCTGGACCTCCATGTACTCAGTCTTTCTAGATACAAATACTATTTGGTGATTTTGGGTAATTTTTCCCATTTTCTCTGGACGTTTCCTCTTCGGTTGAAGTCCGACACTTTTACCACCCTCACACACTTCTTCGCCTGGGTCTCCACCCAGTTAGGTCGCCCGGTCCGTGCACTGCAGTGCAACAATGGCCACGAGTTCGACAACCACGTCTCCCGGTCGTTCTTCGTCACCAATGGCGTTTAGTTGCATCTCTCGTGCCCCTACACCTCTGCCAAGAACGGCTGGGCCGAGTGCATGATTCGCATCACCACCAATATGATCTGCTGCCTTCTCTTCCAGGCATCTCTCCTGGCCAGCTACTAGGCAGAGGCCCTGCACACCACCACCCACCTCCTAAAGTGCCTCCCCTCGAAGGCGGTGAGCCACCCCACCCCCACTTCGGCCTATACGGCACAACCCCCTCCTACGACCACCTCTATGTGTTCGGCTGTGCATGTTATCCCAACACTTCTGCTACTGCTCCTCATAAGTTGTCTCCCTGCTCCACTCGATGCCTCTTCCTTCGCTAATCCCCTGACCACAAGGGATATCGCTATCTTGACCTCACCTCCCATCGCATCATCATCTCCCATCACGTCATCGTCGACGAAGATGTGTTTCCCCTTGCTGGCTCCTCCCCACCCACTGATTTTGACTCCCTCCTTGAGTCGATCCGAGTATCCATTCCCCCTAGGCACCTCGCCTCGCACCATTGCCCGCGCCTCGCGCGGCTTCACCTCCCTCGCGCGTGGCCACGTCGACCCCACCCGGGCCACATGCGGCTTCGAAGCCCCTGCTCGCACTTCTTCCCACGTCACGTGCGGCCCCATCGCCTACGCATGCACCATGTGCGACCCCGTCGACCCAGTCGGCGCCACGCGCGGCCCTGGTGACTTCAGCCCCATCGACGAGCAGGACTCGCTTCGCTGACCCTGCCCTCGTCTACCACCGCCGCGAGAGCGCTCCTCCCTCGGCTCCTACGGACCTGAGCCCCTCGACGAGCACGACCCAATTCACCAACCTCGCCGTTGTCTACCATCTTCGTGAGTCGGCCACATCCACAGCCCCCGCCGACCCGGCACCTCGCTCTGAGCCGTCGGTATACCACCCGGTCGCCGTTCAACGCGACCCGGGCGCATCCACCCAATGGTGACTCGACGCGCCGTCGGTGTCCTTCGGCCCATTGACATGCTAATTTTGGTCGCTGATACGACCATTACGCCACCGGATGCCTCCCCAGTCCCCTCCTCCATTCGCACCGCCCTCGCTGACCCACAATGGTGTCGTGCCATGTAGGAGGAATACGTGGCCCTACTGGCCAAACACACCTAGGACCTGGTGCCACGTCCTCCTGGCACCAATGTGGTCACCGGCAAGTGGATCTTTCGCCACAAGCTGACTTCGGATAGCTCCCTCGACCGTTAAGTGGGTCCTTTAGGGCTTCACCCAGCGCCCTGGAGTAGACTACGACGAGACCTTCAACCCCGACGTCAAGTTCACCACCGTTTGTGCCATCCTCTCGCTCGCCCTCTCCAGGGACTGGCCGATCCATCAGCTCGACGTCAAGAATGCCTTCCTCCATGGCACTCTGACGGAGACTATCTACTTCAGTCAGCCCACCGGATTCATCGACACCGCTCACCCGGATCTAGTCTGCCGGCTGAATCGCTCTCTCTACGGCCTCAAGCAGGCGTCGCGGGCCTGGTATAGCCGCTTCGCCACCTACTTGGCCTCCATCGGCTTCGTCGAGGCCAAGTCGGATACGTCACTCTTCATCTACCAGCGAGTCGAGGACACCGTCTACCTACTCTGCATCGATGACATTGTGCTCATGGCATCCACCACCGATCCCCTACAGCGCACGATCATTGCCCTTAAGCAGGAGTTTGCAATGAAGGACCTAGGGCCCCTCCACCACTTCCTCAGCATCACCGCCGAACGTCGGCCCCTGGGTCTCTTCCTGCACTAGCGTCAGTATGCCATCAACATTCTGGAGCGGGCTAGCATGTCCGACTGCAAGCCCTGTTCCACGCCCGTCGACACTCAAGCGAAGTTCTCTAAGGACGACGGGCCCCCGGTCACCGACGCGACATCTTACCGGAGTTTGACCGGCGTGCCCCAGTACCTCACTTTCTCCGGCCAGACATCGCCTACGCCGTCCAGCAGATGTGCCTACACATGCACACCCCATGGTAGCCGCATCTCATCGCTCTCAAGCGGATCCTGCGCTACCTCCGTGGCTCCCACAACTACGGCCTCCTCCTCCGACTATCCACGACATCGGAGCTAGTGGTCTACTCCGACGCTGACTGGGCAGTTTTCCCCGGCACGCGCCTATCCACTTCTAGCTATGTCGTGTTCCTAGGGGCCAACCTCGTCTCCTGGTCCGCCAAGCGGCAGCCCGTCGTCTCCTGCTCCAGCGCCGAGGCTGAGTACCGCGTTGTGGGCAACAGCGTGGCGGAGGCCTCTTGGATGTGCTAGCTCCTCCACGAGCTCCACAACTCCCTTCAACGTGCCACCCTCATCTATTGCAACAACGTTAGCGCCGTCTACCTCTCCACCAATCCCATGCAGCATCAACGCATGAAGCATGTGAAGATCGACCTACACTTCATCCGCGAGCGTGTCGCTGCTGGTGACGTTCGGATTCTCAGCGTCCCCACCACGCTGCAGTTCACCGACATCTTCACCAAGGGTTGCGATCAAGTGTATTCCTAAACTTTCGGTCCAGTCTCAACATTTGTACATGATATAGTTGCGACTACGGGGGTGTTAGAGTACCCGTTAGGGTTTTGGGTGTTCCCTGTGTAATTACCCTCTCACCCCTTCTGTAATGGGCCTGTCCCAACTACCAAGTCTATTAACACAATTCCCAACCCCACTCTTAAATTAGGGTTTCCCACAGACACAACCACCACACACCGCATGATTGATTAGCTGACTAATTAGGCAATCATCGAGGAAGAATAGGTGGAACTGATGCTCCTCCTCATGTCAATGTCACCGGCCAAGTCGCAGTCGTAGTAGCTACCTAGTCATGTCATTGTAGTCCACCACCCATAGGGAAGGACAAGATCGAAGAAGCTAGAGATGCAGTACAGAACACACTTCACCACCTGCAAGTGCTCCTCTATGTGTTTTCCATAAAAAAGATTGCAAAACTAATGGCGAATGTTGTTATCTAGAACTCTATCTGGCAATGATTGAGGCTCTAGTGAAGATGAACTGATCACCAGAACTCTCAAGAACACAATGAATATTCTAGAAATTTTGGTGTTGAGCAACCACAACATATTTTCTCCTTGTATCAGCTATCTATTTATACACATATCGACCATAAAAAAGAAAGCCAAAAAAGGATAAAGCACAAACAAGGACGTGCTTGGGAAGGATAACTTCCCATCCATGCTCAACGTTATTTCTATTGAAGAAAAGGAGGGGAAGAGGCGAGCGCGACAAGGTAGAGTGTCGTCGTGGGCGAAGCGCTCGTTGAGGTCCCGAATGACGTTGAGGACATGATTGCTATTAGTGATGACCTCATCAAGGGCACCAAGATCGCCGGCCATCTTATTTAGTCGACAACAATAGTCGATGATGGAGAGGTCGCCTTGGATGATGTTGCGCAACTTCGTCTCAAGTTTGATGGCACACGCCTCCCTATTTCCGCACAACTTCGTCTCAAGTACGATGGCGTGCACCTCCATGTTGCCAAGGAACAGAGACTCGACAGCGATACAGTGTCTCGGGCAGTGGAGCCCTGAGAGGAGATGATGTCGACGAGGTCATCGGTGAAGGTTCTAAGGATCAAGGACTTGACCATGTGATCCGTTCAGTCCCAGTCCGAGGATGCGAACTAGAGAATCGAGGCGGACATGATCCTAGATGGAGAATTTTCCTAGGTGATGTGATCGTGCCAACGATTGAAGTGATAAGAGTCGATGTCGAGGATGATGGGGACAAGGCTCCGAATGTTGCTAATGGCGAGCGTTTGGACATGGAGATTCAAGAGGGTCGCGGCCTCATGAAGAAGCATGGCGTCATGGAGATCTATTGGAACAGTCGTATGCGAGTCCTCTAGCTGGATCGGAGGAGGGATGATGATGGTGGCGGCGGCCACACGCTCCTAGGCGATGCGTGCATGGGCAGCATGGAAGCCGGTGATGGCAACATCGCGGGTGGTGGCAAAGGTTGTGGCCTCCTCCTTGGCTTGAGCAGCATGGTCTAGGGCTGCGTTATAGGCATGCTGACGCTTTATGCCCTGCTAGACAGTGGATGCAGTAGAGGCGGTCGTCTTGACGGTGTCGCCCTTGGGCTACTGTGGCGATGTGGGAGACATGGCGCCGAGGGGAGGGGTAGAGTAGGTGTGGTATGGTAGAAGAGGCTAGCATGCAGTTGCAGCATGACAGAGGGACGATGTGCTAGGGCAGTGGAAGAGGGGGAAGCCGAGGTGAAACCTGGACTCATGATACCATGAAATGAGATTTGACTTGAAAATAGTAGATTGATTATATAGTTACAAGGGGTGTACAATATATATGCAAAGATCGCACCCAATCAAGGGAGATCCATGCCTAATCTATGATGAACTATCATAAACACCAAGGCATATATGGCAAGCTTGTGGAAGTTAATCTTGTACATAAACCAAGGACAATAGCGTAAGAGGGTTGCTATGTGTATGCGGACTTTTCCCACATGAGGAGCTAGGTCATAAGAAAATTATGGATGTAGGGTGTTTTAGATGGTATTCACAGTATCAATAGTCATTGCATGTGCGTGTGTTGCATTGTAGGTTGTTCATAAAGGGGTACAATGAACACTCTTTCATTGCCCATTGAGGGGCACATTCTGGTGTCTTCTATGTGTGTGTGGTGAGCTGTCTAGGACGTTAACCTTTAAGGGGATGAGGTCAATGTAATCCCAAACATGTTAGAATTTTGTAGTAGTTCCAAAAACGTTAGAGCATCCCCAACAGTGTCTTAAAACAGTGCCTTATCTTGAAATATAGGGCTCAATACATAAAATAACAACTCCAACAATGCCCCATTTTACAAATTTTTATCAAAATAATATACGGCACACCATGAACTAACCCAAATATATTACAGTCCCGACTAGTGTTCTATCCTCACTTTTTATACCATTTTCATCATTTTCTTTCGTAATAATATAATTTGCTTCCTAAAATACATGATTTAGGGCTTAATTGTTGGAGCACAATTTGTTTTTAGTCCCCTAAACACTTTAAACAATGTAGTATTTTATTTTTTTTGGACACTATTTTGAGTCACCTTGTTGGAGATGCTCTTAGAAGTCTATAGTAGTTTTGTAACTGGCTCATGTGTGGTTTAGAACTGCCTCGTTAGTACCATATTGAAAGTATGGTAGGTGAGGGCCACCTATAACCTTTGTCGCTCCAAACACAACACATTTGAGTAATGTAAGAGATGTGCTATGGGTAAGTGGACCCATCTCATATAGTCATATGTGGAGTTGAGCAATTAATAGATTATGACCAATGGTTATTATACCGAGTGAAGTTGTCATTGAGTGTTACATTTTGTTGGAATATAAGTGGATTGCCCACCTCTTCTCACCAGGTTAAGCTTTTGGGTTAAACTGGTTGGTGCAACCAACTTAACACATTTTATGAAGTTGTTAGGCGCTTACAGGAATCTGTATGAAGTCACTACGTTCCCTTCCAAGAGGATTGTAAACAACTACAACCTGCAAAGGGGCAAGTCAGTATACAGAAAAGTTAATTTATATCAATAGTGTTCAATACATAATACTTACTAAATTCTTTGCCCCTGAAACTGTTTCCTCAGTTGAAGGGCAGTAGCTTATATTGAGAAGTGGGCACTTGAATTGTCAATAAGAGAAACAGTGTGGTCAGGTAAATCTTTTCAAGAACCATAAGGACCATTTAACAGTTTATATCAAGTTAATACATAGAGGACAAAACAGTTAAACAATAATATGTAATACTTATACCCTCAAACATTGCCAAGACGATAAGGGCTGGTCCCCTTTTCTCAGTTTGGTAAGAATATTTTAAAACCCATGGGCAAGAATATAAATGGATTAAGTGAACTAGGTCGAGCAGAGAAGATTACATTTCGAGGAAATTATACCACATAGTAATTATATGATCTCATAATTTCTTACCTGACTAAATTTTTGTACTGAAGGCGCACATGTTCCGTTGGAACTTAGTAAACAGGTCAGAGCAACATTGACTCCTTTCTCAACCTAAAATATATAAAAATACGAGCGCATCAAAATTTCAAAGGGAAAATGGAAGAAAATTGTAGCACTAGCATTTTGAAATGGAAAAAACATGTACCTTAGATGCTCCAAGAGCAAGGCGTTTCGAGTAGTCATCTGTCGTGTGTTGTTTTGCTGTACCTGAGACTGCATCATGATGCTGGGCAATTGCCATTGGGTCTTCCAAGCTGGTCGTGAACATCCCTAAGAAACTCCTACCCACTAAAAATTCTATTTGACGTGCAGCCTGCAAACAAATACAGGTTCCCAAGGATTCTTCATATATAATATAATGAGTAGAAAACCAGCATGACTCATGTAGTTGTAAAGGGAATATCATACCAGGTAATAACCACTAAGCACTCGAACATATCGCTTGAAAGTTGGACGGCTTGTATAGTACCCAGTCCAATATGAATTTTTCGAATCAGCATAGCTGCAATTTGTAGGTGAACAAAGTCATCATGTTTTTTTGAGCATAGAATTTTTCATGCTGCTCAAATGAAATCAATTCAAGGACTCACGGGAAATCATCGTCATATTTTACTGGCCAAGATATATTTGAAAAATGTTTTGCATCTGTGTAAATGGATGGGGTAGAATACAGCGCATGCACTCGGCCATCCTGCAGCAATCCGGGTATTATTTTCTAATTCGTCGGTTCCACGACATCAATTAACCGTGGCATATTGCACATGACTAATGTGCTTAGGCAGCATCTTACAGAAAAAGACTTTATACGTAGTAGTATCATTGCAGAAAGGTAAATTAAAATGGCAGCTGAACATGAAAACTATGTATCAAAACTTGAGAGCTTCAGTTTAAAATCAGCAATACCTTGTTCACGTGATAGATAAGTTTGTCCATATTCCGGAACCAAGATTCTGCATACTGATAACTAAAATCATCTCCCATGGTCCACATTATGTGGTTTGTACGCGTAAAATTTGCCTGATCATCACAAGTTAATTAAATCCAATTTCTTACTTTGAACGAAGCATAATTTATTGCTCTAGTGAACTACAGCATGTGGCAACAATATTGAAAGTTTACCTGTTCTATGGCTGCAACAACAAAATCATTAACTCGTTCTTCAACATTATAGTCAAACATCAGCATGTCATCCTACAAATTTCAATCTAAGATGCATGTAAGGTTCGAGGAGCATGGAAATGGTTGCGTACATGTACCTGGACAGGCAAGATATTTTCATCTAAAACTTCAAAGCCAAAGCCATCTGGAGGGCTATAATCGACAGGAAATACATTTGTAAATATCTGCAATTTAACCACCACAGAGTCAAATTCCCTTCAAAAAATGAAAATTCGATCCATTGTGCTAATGAATGGAATAGGCAGAACTAATTGTGGGGTAAGAAGAATAAGAACCTGTGAAGATGAACCGAAAGTTCTTGAGCCGCGCCATATAACCTCTAAGCCTTTGCCAGCTTTACGCTTTTCCTTATCTTGGTAATCGATTCTTGCAAAATGCAAAGAATCGAAGCCAAGCTACAGTTTGAAATAAAAAAATCTTATATTCATATGCTTTGCACAGTCGCATGTTGATTGTCAAGAAAAAAATGTATTGAGAATTAAACCCAGGAAAATCACTAAGGCTTAACATTTGCATCCACCGTACAAATATAATATTCATTTAGTAACTTTAATTAGTATACCATGTGCCTGCAATGCCAGACTGAAAAATGATAATTATGAGAATTGTATTTTCTGTTTAGAAAAATGTAGGAGCTTATCATACTGGTTTTGGTGAACAAAATGGCTTCATCGCAAATATGATGTTAATAGTAGTTACCTCTGCTCCAAGCAAATAAGCTTGAACTGCAGAATGTCCAAAAGGATCGATTTGCCAGCCAGCTCTTGGAGTCTTGTTGAATTGTTTCTTGATCATCCGGTGACCAAGCGTGGTCTGATCAATCATGTCAATATAATGGACAGCAGCTTCATCATGCATGCACCATCCACCATTTCTGAATCATAATACCCACCAGTAATTTTGTAGAGGAAAACAGTATCGAGACAAAGCAAAATAGAATAAGGAAAATCAAATTCCATACATGAACTCTAGCTGACCCGAATCCACGAGCTTGCGGACTACTGCCTGAATGTTTGGGATTTTCTCTGCCCACCACCTTTGGAAAAAAGCCTGAAAGCTAAGAAAAATTCTGACTTCAAGGCTAATATCATGACTTAGAAAGCAACAAACATAGAGAAGTCCTTTTCTATGCCTGAAATATTTGGCCTAAACTTTGTCACTTTTCGGAGATTTTGAAGCCCTGAATTCGTGGTGCACATTCCAGGCGAGATTGTTTTTGGTTCACTAATCATATGACTCACAAGCAGTTTTGGTTCCATGTGGCCTTTGATCAGGTTAAAGAGCCCTTTGACCACGATAGTCCCAGTTTCTTTTAATTAATCTTTATTTCCATTTTGGCATATTTTCCCTTATATCCTAATTATATTAATGTGCCTGGATTTATGGCCTACTTGACATGAGTTTGTCCTTTGTGTCTAGATCATTTTCCTCTTCTTTAATACAAAGATACTCAGCTCTTGAGTGTTTCAGAAAAAAAGAAGTGTCATTTTTGGCTGGTACCAGGAGATGATAGTGATTCAGAGGAGTGAATCCTTTTGTACTTAATAACATTAATTTAAGCTATAAGCTCTACCAATAGAATGAAAAATTCTATGACCCGTGTTTGATATATTTTGATGCTAAATAGACATGCATGGAACACGACATAGTTGCTGACAAGAGAATGACATCACTATAAGTTTGTACCTGTATCCTCTTATCCATGAAAATGACAACCATTCCCCTACTAAATAGTACTCTAGTGATCCTACCAACAAAATTCTAGTTCATGTAGTCCCTTCATCAGTTTTTATGCAAAACTTGTCCATCATGCTATATGATTTTGATTTATTTTTTCTTTGATTCTCACATGTTATAGGATTTAAAATGCAAACTCATTTATTTATTTTAATATTCATAAGATTGGATCACCCTAATTTTAAATCCTAGATTCATCACTGTACTCTGTAAGTACCCATAACCAAACTAGCATATTATAGTGTGCAAGTATTCACTCTAGCTAAGAAGACGACACGGCTGCTTTGGTTCTGATCAAGATAGTACTGTACTCAGCAATCGCGTCGATCTGGGAACTCGTATGAGAGCTAGCGAATGGACAGCAAGAGACGCAGAAAGTGAGCACATCATTGGGCTTAATCTGTGTACCTGCTCGACGACGACGAACTTGCGGGCGGGGTCCCTGGCGAGCGCGTCGACCACGGAGTCGAGGGTGTTCATCACGCACGCGCCCTGCCACACACACACCTCCAGGAGGTGAGAGCGAGAAGAGATAAGAGAGATCAAGTGCCGGAGCATGCGGCGCAGGATGGCACGGGTAGCTATATGGTGTTGGTGTGTGTTGCATACCTGGATGCTGTTGTTAGATCCGACATAGTACTGGTCGACGGTCTTGAGCCACCCGACGTCGTCATGCGAGTGCGGCACCAGGTGCACGTTCAGCTTCCCGGCCACCACCGTCGCCCCATGCGCCGTCGCGTTGGACGCCGCGGCGAACGCCCTCGCCGCGCAGGCCTCCCTTGCCGTCGCAATCAATGCCAGAAGTCGCAGCAGCAGAAGCGCCGGCGCCATAGCTAGATCTCTGACCACTGGTGGCTTTGCCCGCCGGCCCCGACGAGCGCATCGATCGGTTAGTGGATTGGGAATGTAATGCGGACAGCCAGGCGTTTTGATAATTGCTGCTTCAATTTGGCGTTTGGTTTTCCTCCGGGCGCGCGTACGTGGGTGGCGGAGGCGCTCGCGGCCTCCCTCATCACGGTGGCTCCGTCAAAACGGATGAATGCATGGGTGTGGCGTTTGACCAACCTGTTATAGGAATGGGATGCTGGCTGAACCGCTGGAGCTAACAACGAGCGCAAGCACTTTTGCCGTCATATCATCTCATCATACAGTACTCCCTCGGTGTCCATGGCAATTTGATTTGTAGGTTAGTAAGGAGTTTGCGATAGTATTGTCCTGGTGGCCTTGCTCACTTGTTCGGAGAATTCTCATACGTTTATTGCTGATTTTTGGGTGTTACACGGCGAAGTGTGGAGCTCGTGTTTGTGTGAGAAGCTGAAGTGTTTGGCCATATATTTTTTTTATATAGTGTTTGGCCACAGGAAATCGATGATGTCTCTTGTAAACAACTTTTCTGTAGTGATATAGACACATGCTACCAGGCTCATCTAAACAGTGGGTGTGTAGGTCCTGAATGCCTTTTTGAATTGAGTTTTTTACATTGGTCCCCTTAATTTCGCCACGGTACTCGTTGCTACCCTTAGTTTTTCTTCTTGCTCAGTTTTACCCAACGCTACTTCCATTTGCTCAGAAATCTGCCTGGCCGCCGTCTCCGTCCATTCTAACGTGACTTACAGCGCGGGCCCACTACGCAGTTCCATCCTTACCTTCGCCGCGCACCCACGCTACTCTGCGCAGCCGCCTCTGCTCTTCCTCCCAACGCGCGACTGGCAGCCTGCTTCTATTGAACAATCTACGCAGTTACAAGCATCTATTGAACAATCTACAACACCGAGACATCGCATCACACCTTTGCTTCACTAGATTGAGATTCGAGCAAGTGTTTTGAGCTGTAATTCCGTTGTGTTGTCTCTTGTGCTCCTCTCTCAACTTGTGTGTGTTGCTGTGATTTTGTCTCTTGTGTGTGTTTCTACTCCCCCTTACTCTTATGGTTTATTTGAGATCAACTGTGTAAGACGTGAGAGACTCCAAATTGTGGAGATTCCTCACAACGAGAAAAACATGAGATAAGAAAGAGAACCGTGGTACTCAAGTTGATCATTGGATCACTTGAGACGAGTTGAGTGCAACCCTCGTCCATTGGGACGCCACAACGTGGAGTAGGCAAGCATTTTACGCTTCACCAAACCACGGGATAAAAATCGTTGTGTCACTTGTCTAAGTTACTTTACCTTATTGAGATTCTACTCTTTCTAGCATTCCACTTCACTTACAATATTTCTCTAAGTTTAATACTCACCTTGTGAGAGCAATTAAGTGAAGAAGTTCTCTCCTCCCATACTCTTCATTCGAACTTGGTTTTTGATCTCACTAATCCAGTTTTAGACCAAGTTTGTTTTGTTGAGCTATTTTTATAGGATCACCTATTCAACCCCCTCTAGGTGCTCTCAATTGGTATCAGAGTCGTTCTTTTCATCAAGGGACTAACTCCACGAAGAGATGGATCCTAAGGGCAAGGGGATTGTAATCAATGACAAGGAAAAGGAGATCATTAATGTCGATGAGCCAAAAGGTGACAAGATCACTAGCTCAGGCTCAAACAACAAGAGGAAGGACTGAAAGAAGAAGAGGCGCATCAAGAAGATCATTTACTATGATAGCGATGTCTCATCTTCTTCACCAAGGGACGACGACGACGAAGATTCATCTACGAAAAAGAAAACGATTAATCAAAACTATTCCTTTGATTGTTCTCGTATTCCTTACAATTCAAGTGCACATTTGTTATCTATTCCACTTGGAAACCCCCTCACTTTGATGGAGAAGACTATTCTTTTTGGAATCATAAAATGTGTAGTCATTTATTCTCTCTTCATCCTAGTATTTGGGAAATAGTGGAAAGTGGAATGCATTTTGATAGTAGCGACAATCACATATTTATTAATGAGCGAATTCATAAGAATGCCCAGGCTATTACTACTGTTTTGTTAGCATCTCTATGTAGAGATGAGTGCAACAAGGTTAGTGGCTTGGATAATGCCAAGCAAATATGGGATATGAAAGGGAAATAGGGTTAACCATTTCCTATAATTAATTTTGGTGGTTGACGACCAACACAAACACATGGACTAACTAGCTTGTCAAGAATTCATGTATTACAGGTGCATAAGGTTCAACACAAACCAAGAAAGAAATCAAGTTAGGGACACAATTAACAACGGAGCAAAGAACTTGAGTGTGCTAAAAAATGGCGCACCAGACTGTCCGGTGCACTAGGCCGTAAAACTCTAAACCAGCCACTCTCGGGAATTCCAGGGTGCGCTTCACTATAATTCACCGGACTGCCCGGTGTGCCACCGAACTGTCCGGTGAACCAGCCAAGCAACGACTCTCTGCGCGCCAACTGTCATCTGCCACAATGAACAGTGCGAGTCAGAAGTCAGAGCGCACCGGACTGTCCAGTGTGGCACGGGACTGTCCGGTGCAGCTAGAAGACAAAAGCTCCAACGGTCGATCAGCTCCAAA
Source organism: Zea mays (assembly GCF_902167145.1). Taxonomy (NCBI): domain Eukaryota; kingdom Viridiplantae; phylum Streptophyta; class Magnoliopsida; order Poales; family Poaceae; genus Zea; species Zea mays. The sequence goes on from NC_050096.1 coordinate 118,180,946, forward strand.
CCCTAACGGTTGCGCTGACGTGGCGCGCACCGGACTGTCTGGTGCGCCCATCGCCAGCAGCCTTCACCAACGGCTATAGAAGTGGTTGGGGGCTATAAATACGCCCAACCACCTCATTCATATCCATCCAAGCATTTTCTGAGTTGTCATTCATTGCAAGAGCAAAAGCCCAACACTCCAAGACACAATCAAAGCAATCAATCCACTCAAAGCCCCAAAATCAACTCTAGTGCATTAGGGCTTGTGAGAGGAACACTTGTGTTCTTTGTTGCTCTTGTCGCTTGGCTTGGCCTTTTCTTTTTCCCTTCTATTTCTCAATTAACTTGTAATTGAAGCAAGAGACACCTAAGAGTGTGGTGGTCCTTGCGGGGTCTAAGTGACCCGAAAAGGATCACTCGGTCTAAGTGACCGTTTGAGAGAGGGAAAGGGTTGAAATAGACCCGGTCTTTGTGATCTCCTCAACGGGGACTAGGTTCTTTGGAACCGAACCTCGGTAAAACAAATCATCATCGTCACTCGCCTTGATTCTTGTTTGATTTGTTTTCCATCTCTAACGTTTCCTTGCTAGTGTGAATTTGAGTTGGCTCCCATACGTCATCCGCAATCTTTGAGCAACTCCTAGCAAGAGAGATATTATTTTGGACTTGAATTAAATTCTAATGCTAAACCCCGACCTTAGTTTGTGGTTAAGTTTATAAATTTCAGGTTTCGCCTATTCACCCCTCTCTAGGCGACTTTCAATTGGTATCGGAGCCAGTGCTTCATTAAGAGCCTAACCAACTCGAAGTGATATCTGGAGATCACGCCTAAAGGGAGATCATGACCAGCAAAAAGGCTGCAAGCTCGGGGAGGACTCTCTCAAGGGAGTCCGGCAACAAACACAAGGAGGAATCCTCTTCCTCCATCAAGTCGCATCGAAGAGGTGACAAGAAGAAGAAGATGAAGAAGGTGGTCTACTACGAGACCGACTCTTCTTCACCCTCCACTTCAAGCTCCGAGTCGTCCACTACTTCTAAGCGCCATGAGCGAAAGAAGTATAGTAAGATGCCCCTACGCTATCCCCGTATTTCAAAGCGTGCTCCATTACTTTTCGTACCCCTAGGAAAACCACCATATTTGATGGTGAAGATTATTGTATGTGGAGTGATAAAATGAGGCATCATCTAACCTCACTCCACGAAAATATTTGGGATATTATTGAGTTTGGAGCGTAGGCACCAAAGGTGGGGGACAAGGACTACGACTCAGACGAGGCCGCCCAAATTAGGCACTTTAACTCTTAAGCCACATCTATACTCCTCGCCTCCTTGTGTCGAGAGGAGTATAACAAATTGCAAGGGTTAAAGAGCGCCAAAGAAATTTGGGACGTCATCAAAACCGCGCACAAAGGGGACGAGGTGACCAAGATCACCAAGCGCGAGACGATCGAGGGAGAACTCGATCGATTCGTCCTCAACAAAGGGGAAGAGCCGCAAGCCATGTACAACAGGCTCAAGTCGATGGTCAACCAAGTGCGCAACATTGAGAGCACCAAATGGGATGACCATGAAATGGTCAAGGTTATTCTAAGATCCCTTATTTTTCGTAATCCTACTCAAGTACAATTAATATGTGGGGATCTTATAAACAAACTAATGTCTCCCGAGGAAGTTATTGGCAAGTTTGTGAGCTTTGAACTTATGATCAATGACTCCAAACACATTGTCAACTTGGAGCAAGGCGCCACCTCCACACCCGAGGTGCAACCTGTCGCATTCAAAGCGACGGAAGAAAAGAAGGAGGAATCTACACCAAGTAGGTTTCCAATCGACGCCTCCAAGCTCGACAACGAGGAGATGGCGCTCATCATCAAGAGTTTCCGTCAAATCCTCAAACAAAGGAGGGGGAAAGACTACAAATCCCGCTCCAAGAGGGTGTGTTACCGTTGTGGTAAGTCCGGTCATTTCATAGCTAAATGTCCAATTTCTAGTGAAAGTGACAGGGACAAAGACAAGAAGGGGAAGAAGAAGGAGAAGAAAAGATACTACAAAAGGAAGGGCGGCGATGCACACATATGTCAGGAATGGGACTCCGACGAGAGCTCCACCGACTCCTCCTCCGACAAGGATGCCGCCAACTGTCACACCCGTTTCCAAAGGGCAGAGCCGGGTGCATAGCATATGTGTGCCAGGATCTATTTCCACACATATGTTGACGTCACAAGTGTAATATATCAACATAATAATGCATACAAACGTAAATAACGATTATATTAACATATTACACTTCGAACATACATAATGTCTTAACCTTTATTCATCAAAGTACAGCGAAACAAGGACATCCGTCCACAGGAAGATGACCAGGGGTATCACTAGACTAGCATCCATGGAGCTCAGCATCATAACTTCATCTGCAAACTTCTAATCAAAATTTAAGCAAGGGTGAGCTCACTTATGGTCGGGGCTCAGCAAGTGGGGGAAAAATTAATGCAAGTTTCACAAGGTGAGGCTAAGGTTGAGCAGTAAGCATTTTAGTTGGTCAACATTTTATTAACAACACCTGTCTTACTAATAAGTGTGAATCACAAGTATTCCCATTAAACAAAGGTATAAGAGTATATCAAAAACACATAAGTGAAACCACTTAAGCAAACCATTGGCAGATCATCGGATCTCGATTTATTTCCATCTTCAAGTTCAATTATCATGTGAGGAGTCTAGGCTGCTCATAACCGTGAGCACGGCTGATATATCAGTTTTACAATCTGCAGAGGTGGCGCATCTTTACCCATGAGTCACGATTCCCTTCTAGCCCAGGTTAGCTAGACCCATATTCACTTTCGAGGTGAATGGCTAGGGTCTCACTACGAAGCTTTTCCCTAGATTCCTCATTAAGCAAATGCTAGAAATGATCAAACTACATAAGGTACACCTAACGTAACCAACTTATAGTCCAGACTACAGGGTAAAGCTTTGGGAACTATGCCCATATCCAATCTTCCTAAGCCGGAACTATAAGCGCTTGCCAGATGCCCCCGTTCCGGTCGACCACGACCGGCACCCAACATAAGACTTCCCTAGTTATTTAGCCAAGGGCGTCCCATACCACCCTCATGGTAGCACTGTTTTCCCGGGTGGTCACTCCATGTTCCAATTAATATGCAATAATCTTGTTTAACCATCGGGTTAACAACAATAATGTAAACTTACCATTTGGAACATTAATATCATAAACAGGAGTGACTGCATAAATTTAAAGTTGTAGCAAAAGCATAGCTACTTGATTAGTTCATAATCCCAGGTTAAACAAGGAGTAAGGTTGGAAAGGTTAGGTGTATCTAAATAGGTAACCCATCAAATTATGCATATATGTCCAAGAATAAACTTTATTAAATGTATTGTTTAGGATCAAACAGAGTATGAAGAGGGAGAAGTCCACTTGCCTTGCTTATTGAAAACTTGAGGTTCTTCCACGGATAGGAATAGATCTTGATTCTTAACTACTAGATCAACCACTGAATATCACACAAACAAACAAGAAGAACAAACACCACTCAATAACATACCACATTCACCATACGTAAAGCTAAAATAAGCCTAACGAAAAGAGCGTTCGTTTTTCAAAACATCGCAAGTAATGGTTATAATAAGAGGGTATTCGTTTCAAAAATGTGTGATCTATACTTTATAAAACAAGACATGAGCTTAAAAATATCTTAATTAAAATATACAAATATTAGGTTCACCAAATTAATCTTTTATAAAACGTCATATGTGATATGTCTAATATTAAGGGTTTATATCATGTTATAACAATATTAAACCTTTTTAACCTTTTAGATAAGATATAAGTTATATATCTAAGGTTAATGAGTTATGAAACACATTATTAAACATTAATTGATGAGAAGCTAATATATAAACCTAAACATATTTCATATGGAAAGATAATGAAACAAATAATTATCTTTATCTTTATTAAGAAAACACAAGGCTTATATTATTATTAAGAAAGCTATATTTAAAGTCAATATATGTAGTAACATTTTAGTTATTACTTTATTTTACCCTTTAGGAAAAACCAAATGATTTATATAACATGGACTAAATGTGATAAAATAATTAATCAAGCCTATATAACTAGTTATGAACAAGTTGACAATAGGTTTGACTAATAAATTATGATAAAGGATAATTAATCTATTAATTATCTTTAATTCTATTGTAGGAACAAAATGATCTAAATGATCTAATTCATTAGAAAGGAAATTATATATAAACTATCATTTAATTTATAAAAGCAATGACCCTTGTTATCTTTTAATTAAGAAAATATAAATAATCTATCAATTATATTTAGTTTCAATTTAGGGACATACGACCTAAATCATTTGAAATTAATACTATATTCATTGGTATATTATTAACTATCGTTTTAGTTATGATGATGTGAGTACTTAATTAAGCCATTATATCATTATTAGAAAAGTTACATGACATATTACTATTGTAAAGCATATAATTATGGATACTTAAATATGAGACTAAATGGGTTTTATGTGAAGGGATAATAACTGATTATCATTCTATTAGGAAAACACTAAATCTATATTTGTTGAGAAAATTAAATTCAAAGTAATTAAGAGCTATACTTACTTATGAATACATTCAAAGTAATATGAGACTAAATGGTATTTCTTCTAACAATAATATTCTAAGAAGTAATTGTAAATTACTAAATGAGACTTTTAATAACATAATCATGGTTGTTATGATATAAATAAATATCTTACTAATTCTAAGTAATTTAGTGCTATACTTATGAATACATTTATCATGACTAGTGAAATCTATATTTTCATTTGACCGGAAATACATGGCTTAGTATTTCTTCTATTTCTTCATGCCAATAAGTCTACACTTAAAATACTACTAACAATTATCGTTCCACACAATAAAGCAAAATAAACATTTCTTTTATGAAAATCACTGAGTTAGTGAATAGTGACCGTGTTCATTTTTAGAATTATAAAATCATACACATATTTAAAATATTGTCGCGGGGTTCGATTTTGGTTACACGTTCATATCGAATCTCTAAAATCATACACGAATCGCGAAATCGCATCAATATTACAACAATAGTTCACAAGATCCATAAATAAATTCAAAACATGATTTAGAAAATAAATCAACATTTGGGGTTGTCTTCAACCTTGGGTGGACGGACAACGGCAAACAGGCTCGAGCGCGCGACTAGGCGAAGGCATAATGGGATCGGCGAACGACGGACAACGAGTAGGCACGAGCTGAGCTCTGTTGAACAACAGACGAGCGTGGACGGTCTAGCGACGAACGGCGAGCTCCGGTGAGGTGGCGCAGCTCCGGCGAGGCGGTCTGGCGACGAGCTTCATGGCTGCGAGCTCGGGATGGCTTGGAGAGCGAGCTTGGGGATGGAGAGGGAGAAGAGCTCGGCTGCCCTTTTATAGAGAAGGAGGAGGGGGAAGAGGAAGGGGCGCCGGGGTGCTTCATGGCTGCCATTGATGGCGTGCATCAATGGGGAGAGGGAGAGGGAGGAAACAGTGGCATTAAACTCCATTGCGAGGAGAAGAACGGTCAGCGTCCTGCGCGGTTCCTGGCGTCACGGTCAGGCTTCGCGTCGATGGCGCAGTCGGGTCGATGTTGGGCGCGGGCGGGTCACGGTGTCGGCTTGCCTGACGCATGGCGCGGTCGGGGAAGCAGGGCGTCGTGCGCTGGGCGCCGGTTTGGCTGGCGGTGCGGTGGCCTGGGCGGGTCACGTCCTGCTTGGCTGGGGCGCTCGGTGCAGGTGGGCGGGGCAGGTCCTGGTCGCGGGGAGGCCGGGGCTCGACGCGCCTGGCCGGGTCCTGGGCATGCAGGGGGCACGGTCGTGCTTCTAGCGGCAGCTGCACAACAGGGAGGGAAAGGGGAGGAGAGATAGTAGGTGGCGGCGGCCAGAGGGAGGCTGAGGCGGTGGCTAGGTCAGGGAGAGGAGCTAGGGGGCAGCCGACTCATGGGCCTAATGGGCTTAGGGTTAGGTTTTGTTTTTTTTCTTTTTTTCTAATTTCAAAATACATATTTAAATAACCCGAAAATTCATAATAATTATGCCAAAACTATTTATAAATAAAATATTTATTTTTGTACTAATATTATTATATATATTATTTGGTTTTTCATTTAAGAAGAAATGATATTTATATCCAAAATCACTTATGAGCAATCAAAAATCATTCTAAATGCAAATAAATGACAAACACTTAAAAGGAAATTCATTACCATAATTACCATTAATAACTAAATGCATTATTTTTATGTAATAATTTTTATAGTGTTACAAATCTACCCCTCTTGAAAAGAATCTCGTCCTCGAGATTAAGGAAGGCTAGCACGAAAGCAAAGGAGATACATGGTTATTTGTAGGTTTTTAGTTCACATTGAACTCTTCTAATATTAAGGAACTTCCTTTCTTCTTTGCTCCGCAATGTATACTAATCAAGCGACCTTCATCATCGTACTTATAAAATGGTGGGTCTTCTGAACTATTGCTTAGGTCATGCTTGGCAGCTTTCTTCTCTCGTCGGTCTGGACGCTTCTTGGGGGCATTCGCGAATAATATGTCCTTCGTTTTTGCAGTAGTAGCAAGCACCTCTTTCTTTGAGTTCTTTGCGAGTCAACTTTGCTTGACCAACAGGGAGTGAGGATTGATTGGGTGTCTGTATCTCATATAGCTGAGCCTGACTTGATTCTTCTGTTTGGGTATCCATGTGTTTCGTGGCTTTTGCTTGTGGTTGAGGTGGACTAATCATGTATCCAAACATTTTTCTATTCCTTTTGTTCTTCTTCATTCCATTCATCGAATATCTCTGTGACTCATTTTTCTCGTTCATAGTTGTTAAGGTAGGAATATTGTCGTTGGCATCATTTACTTCATTTCCATTGGGGTTCATCATCTAGTCAGAGGGTAAAAGAGTTAGTGAGACAGACTGCATAAGAGGCTTGTATGACATTAAGATAAAGAGCTAACACAACATTTTTGATTTCCAAAATAAGATTAGTTTAGGATGATTTCCAATTCCGCCTAGCTTCATCATACTACCAGAGAGTACAAGTGTTATAATCCTTAACAAAGATCTTTTGAACTTTATAGATTTCAGAGCATGATATCCAAATCATCTTTATGATCCAAGAGTATTTCTTTGAGCACAAATTTGAGAGAAAGACTCGAGCGGGATTTTAGGGCAACTAGAATAGAGCATCACATTGTTTGCATATAGCAGATGACACCATACTTTATTCTCTTTATAGGGAGGCAAAACACAATAGGTGTGAGAGATTCTCCAAATTTATTCATATATCACTTAGCACAATTACAAATTTTGAAAGGGCAACACCTTGACATTTTTTTTCTTTGTGAGACATTCTCCTTCTGGCTAAATGATATGTTATTCTTCCTTGTCAAATGCACCAATCTTCAGAGCTGGAGGTCGATTGTCTTCAACTACTATTCTTTCTCTAGATGGAGTTTCCAAACACATGGTTCTCTCAGTATGTTGGATTACTGCCTTAGTTCTTTGTAACCAATTCTTTCCAAGAATCACATCCTTTCCCATTGATTCTATCACTATAAGATCAGCTAGAAAATATATACCATTGATTTTAACATTTACATTTGGACATATGTAGTTTACTAACATTTTTCTTTCGGGTGCACTGATGGTCATCCTTGATCTCAAGGGACACTTAAAGATACCATACTTTGTTGCAAACTGGGCACTGATAAAGGAATGTGTTGTACGAGGATCATACAACACGGTGGCGATGGTTGTACGAATGACCAATGTTCCAAAAATTACTGCATTTTCATATGGAATGGTTCCTGTCACTGCATAACTTATCCTTCCCATGGACTTTTTCCGTTGTTTATTCTTTGTTGATGCATGAGTTTGAGGGTGTTGTCTTTTCTTTTGGACCTTATTGATCTCCACATCTTTCTTAGGACAACTATTAACAAGATGGTCGGTATCACCACAGCCAAAACAAGCACGACTTGGTAAGTTACATGGTGTAGTTGTCTTAACGTTGTCGGTAGAAGTTTCTATGCATTTTTGTTCATATTCCATGTCTGAAGGCTGAGATAGCTTCATCTCGGAGGTGATCTATAGTGAACTCTTCTCAAGATAGTTACGGAAGTAATGACATTCACATCCACATTGATAGCAAGCTTTTCTTGAAGTTATTTCTTGACTTTTTTCCATGTTTCCCTTTTTGTTTCTTCGACCTGATGCGATGATGAGGTTGAAACTGTGTGCAAGTAATAGTCCATCCATCAATGTAACACTCCTGTGTTTCTTCTTGGGGTTGGGCATCCTTGTGATGTTTCCTTTTTGGAATACTTTGCAATTCATCAACTGACAGTGCATTAGGTATGAGAGAATCTGCTATTAGTTGTTTAGGGGGAGACATCTGTCTTTTTATGCCAGAAAATAAAATCCGGTTCTTCTATTTTGTGGTTTCACTATCGTTTTTACTGATCTGGCGACAAGGAATTCCATAGTACTCACAACAACAACATGTTCCAAGGTCACTTGTCTGTTGGTTTGGTTGTGCATCCTTTTGTGTCTTGAATGTATGTTCATCAGCTGTTTTACTTATAGTGTTGTTTTGACTTGTCAACACACCACATTCTTTGCATTTAGTGACATCACTTGTAGTTGACATTCCAAGGTCTGACATCTGTATGGGTATGGAAGAATGGAAGGGACGAAAGGGTTGAGCAAAGACAAATTATAGAGAGCAGAGAAAACCCATCTATCTAAGGTTTTACCTAGCTAACTGATGTCATTGTGGACAAAAGTCACACAATACACCAACAATCATTTCAAAGAAGCAAATCAATCATGAACATAAGGTACAATGAATTCAAACATACAACACAATCCAATTCTACTCATTCAACCAAAACAAAAGGTGAGACAAGGTTTGGAATAAGAAAGATATTATAAAGTCAAGGAGTCAGGTAAGAAATAGCAAGAAGTTAGACAAGAATTATTTGTTGGTGGCCAAGAGTGAAATAAGATAACCATGAACTATTAAAGTGAGGATAAATGATACAACCAAGGATATGAAGTGAGTTAGGGAGAAAGCATTATCAAGGAAAAAAGTAGAGAGGCAAAGGTTTAATATATCAAGGTAGATATTGCGCAAGAGTGGCAATACAATGGCAAGAAAACAAAAATATAAGAAATCAAGGGTTATATAGCAATATTATGAGTTATAAAACAACCACAATATAACGTCGTCTTTACCGATCTAGTCGAAAACTTAACACTATAGAACTATCCTATCAACCTAACCAAGAAGAATGGTAATAGATCCAAGAGATCTATAACGAAAACTTCTTGCGGGACGGGGATAAGACAGAGAATGGGGCATCTTCAATAGCTTCTAAAGGGTTCCTTCAGGAAAACTTCGCTTCAAGTTCTGCAACCTAAATTGATCATCTTGTAGTGCTTCTGAGTAGAGTCTTCTGATAGACCAAAAATCAGACTAGAAGAGTTTAAAATAAAAGAGACAAGTTTTGATATAAAGTAAGTTTTATGGAGGAAAATATATCAAGCTTTGAAAGACTAACTGGGCTTTCCATTTCTAACTAATCTAGCGACCTACGGCCACATTGCTCTGATACCACTTCTGTCACACCCGTTTCCAAAGGGTAGAGCCGGGTGCATAGCATATGTGTGCCACGATCTATTTCCACACATATGTTGACATGACAAGTGTAATATATCAAAAGAATAATGCATAAAAATGTAAATAACGATTATATTAACATATTACACTTCGAACAGACATAATGTCTTAACCTTTGTTCATCAAAGTACAGCGAAACAAGGACATCCATCCACAGGAAGATGACCGGGGGAATCACTAGACTAGCATCCATGGAGCTCAGCATCATAACTTCATCTGCAAACTTCTGATCAAAATTTAAGCAAGGGTGAGCTCACTTATGGTCGGGGCTCAGCAAGTGGGGGAAAACTAATGCAAGTTTAACAAGGTGAGGCTAAGGTTGAGCAGTAAGCATTTTAGTTGGTCAACATTTTATTAACAACACATGTCTTACTAATACGTGTGAATCACAAGTATTCCCATTAAACAAAGGTATAAGAGTATATCAAAAACACTTAAGTGAAACCACTTAAGCAAACCATTGGCAGATCATCGGATCTCGATTTATTTCCATCTTCAAGTTCAATTATCATGTGGGGAGTCCAGGCTGCTCATAACCGTGAGCACGACTGATATATCTGTTTTACACTCTGTAGAGGTGGCACATCTTTACCCATGAGTCACGATTCCCTTCTAGCTCGGGTTAGCTAGACCCATATTCACTTCCGAGGTGAATGGCTAGGGTCTCACTACGAGGCTTTTCCCTAGAGTCCTCATTAAGCAAATGCTGGAAATGATCAAACTGCATAAGGTACACCTAACGTAACTAACTTATAGTCCAGACTACAGGATAAAGCTTTGGGAACTATGCCCATATCCAATCTTCCTGAGCCAGAACTATAAGCGCTTGCCAGATGCCCCCGTTCCGGTCGACCACGACCAGCACCCAACATAAGACTTCCCTAGTTATTTAGCCAAGGGCGTCCCTCCACCCTCATGGTAGCATTGTTTTCCCGGGTGATCACTCCATGTTCCAATTAATATGCAATAATCTTGTTTAACCATCGGGTTAACAACAATAATGTAAACTTACCATTTGGAACATTAATATCATAAACAGGAGTGACTGCATAAATTTAAAGTTGTAGCAATAGCATAGCTACTTGATTAGATCATAATCCCAGGTTAAACAAGGAGTAAGGTTGGAAAGGTTAGGTGTATCTAAATAGGTAACCCATCAAATTATGCATATATATCCAGGAATAAACTTTATTAAATGTATTGTTTGGGATCAAACAGAGTATGCAGAGGGAGAAGTTCACTTGCCTTGCTTATTGAAAACTTGAGGTTCTTCCACGGATAGGAATAGATCTTGATTCTTAACTACTAGATCAACCACTGAATATCACACAAACAAACAAGAAGAACAAACACCACTCAATAACATACCACATTCACCATACGTAAAGCTAAAATAAAGCCTAACGAAAAGAGCGTTCGTTTTTCAAAACATCGCAAGTAATGGTTATAATAAGAGGGTATTCGTTTCAAAAATGTGTGATCTATACTTTATAAAACAAGACATGAGCTTAAAAATATCTTAATTAAAATATACAAATATTAGGTTCACCAAATTAATCTTTTATAAAACGTCATACGCGATATGTCTAATATTAAGGGTTTATATCATGTTTTAACAATATTAAACCTTTTTAACCTTTTAGAAAAGATATAAGTTATATATCTAAGGTTAATGAGTTATGAAACACATTATTAAACATTAATTGATGAGAAGCTAATATATAAGCCTAAACATGTTTCATATGAAAAGATAATGAAACAAATAATTATCTTTATCTTTATTAAGAAAACACATGGCTTATATTATTATTAAGAAAGCTATATTCAAAGTCAATATATGTAGTAACATTTTAGTTATTACTTTATTTTACCCTTTAGGAAAAACTAAATGATTTATATAACATGGACTAAATGTGATAAAATAATTAATCAAGCCTATATAACTAGTTATGAACAAGTTGACAATAGGTTTGACTAATAAATTATGATAAAGGATAATTAATCTAATAATTATCTTTAATTCTATTGTAGGAACAAAATGATCTAAATGATCTAATTCATTAGAAAGGAAGTTATATATAAACTATCATTTTAGTTTATAAAAGCAATGACCCTTATTATCTTTTAATTAAGAAAATATAAATAATCTATTAATTATATTTAGTTTCAGTTTAGGGACATACGACCTAAATCATTTGAAATGAATAGTATATTCATTGGTATATTATTAACTATTGTTTTAGTTATGATGGTGTGAGTACTTAATGAAGCCATTATATCATTATTAGAAAAGTTACATGGCATGTTACTATTGTAAAGCATATAATTATGGATACTTAAATATGAGACTAAATGGGTTTTAGGTGAAGGGATAATAACTGATTATCATTATATTAGGAAAACACTAAATCTATATTTGTTGAGAAAACTACATTCAAACCGATAGTTCATCATTTTAAAGATATGAACATCAATTCTACCATTTTAGTATCTTTAGAAAACTCTAATCTTTCTGTTTTCTCCTTTGTTTTCTAAATAGGAATTATATGTATAACTAAAAATTGTTTATAATTCTTCTAACAATAATATTCTAAGAAGTAATTGTAAATTACTAAATGAGACTTTTAATAACATAATCATGGTTGTTATGACATAAATAAATATCTTACTAATTCTAAGTAATTAAGTGCTGTACTTATGAATACATTTATCATGACTAGTGAAATCTATATTTTCATTTGACCGGAAATACGTGGCTTAGTATTTCTTCTATTTCTTCATGCAAATAAGTTTATACTTAAAATACTACTAACAATTATCGTTCCACACAATAAAGCGAAATAAACATTTCTAGTATGAAAATCACTGAGTTAGTGAATAGTGTCTGTGTTCATTTTTAGAATTATAAAATCATACGCATATTTAAAATATTGTCACGGGGTTCAATTTTGGTTACATGTATATATCGAATCTCTAAAATCATACACGAATTACCAAATCGCAACAATATTACAACAATAGTTCACAAGATCCATAAATAAATTCAAAACATGATTTAGAAAATAAATCAACATTTGGGGTTGTCTTCAACCTTGGGTGGATGGACGACGGCGAATGGGCTCGAGCGCGCGACTAGGCGAAGGCACAGCGGGATCGGTGAACGACGGACAGCGCGTAGGCACGGGCGGAGCTCTGTTGAACGACAGACGGGCGTGGACGGTCTAGCGATGAACGACGAGCTCCGGTGAGGTGGCGCGGCTCCGGCGAGGCGGTTTGGCGACGAGCTTCACGGCGACAAGCTCAGGATGGCTTGGAGAGCAAGCTTGGGGATGGAGAGGGAGAAGAGCTCGGCTGCCCTTTTATAGAGAAGGGGGGGGATAGAGGAAGGGGCGTCGGGGTGCTTCATGGCTGCCATTGATGGCGTGCATCAATGGGGAGAGGGAGAGAGAGAGTAGGTGCCAGCGGCTAGAGGGAGGCTGAGGCGGCGGCTAGGTCAGGGAGAGGAGCCAGGGGGCGGCCGGCTCATGGGCCTAATGGGCTTAGAGTTAGGTTTTGTTTTTTTTCTTTCATTTTTTCTAATTTTGAAATACATATTTAAATAACCCTAAAATTCATAATAATTATACCAAAACTATTTATAAATAAAATATTTATTTTTGGACTAATATTATTATATATATTATTTGGTTTTTCATTTAAGAAGAAATGATATTAAATATCCAAAATCACTTATGAGCAATAAAAAATTATTCCAAATGCAAATAAATGACAAACACTTAAAAAAATTCATTACCATAATTACCATTAATAACTAAATGCATTACTTTTATTTAATGATTTTTATAGTGTTACACCAACATCGCCGTCAACAAGGGACTCCTCTTCCCCAACGTCGACCACAAATGTCTCATGGCTAAGGACGACAAGAAGAAGAAGGTACACTCTAGAGGCACCCCCAAATATACAACATCTAGTGATGAGGGTAGCTCTAGTGATAACGAAGATGATTTACTTGCTCTTTTTGCCAACCTTAACATGGAACAAAAGAAAAAAAATAAATGAACTAATTGAGACCATTAACGAGAAGGATGATCTCTTGGAAAGCCAAGAGGACTTCCTCATTAAAGAGAACAAAAAATTTGTTAAGTTCAAAAATGCTTATGCTTAGGAAGTAGAAAAATGTGAAGACCTATCTAAGGAGCTTAGCATTTGTCATGATTCAATTTCAAGTCTTAGAACTGAGAATGCTAGTTTAGTTTCTAAGGTTGAAAATTTGAATGTTTGCAATGATTCATTTTCCTGTCTTAGAGATGAGAATATTAAATTAAATGCTAAGATAGAAGAATTGAATGCGTGCAAACCATCTACATCTACTGTTGTTCATGTTACTATTTACACTAGATGTAGAGATGTCAATATTGAAGCTATGGATGATCACATTGCCATGATTAAACAACAAAATAATCACATAACTAAATTAACTGCTAAAATTGTCGAGCATGAGTTAGAAAATGAAAAAAATTAAATTTGCTAGAAGCATGCTCTATAATGGGAGACGCCCTGGCATTAAGGATGGCATTGAGTTCCAACAAGGGGACCAATCCAATATCAAGCTTAATGCCCCTAAGAAATTATCTAATTTTATTAAGGGTAAGGCTCCCATGGTTCAGGATAGTGAGGGTTACATTTTATATCCTGCAAACTATCCTGAACACAAAATTAGGAAGATTCATGCTAGAAAACCTCACAATGTTTCTCACCATGCATTTATGTACAAAAATGAGGCTTCTAGCTCTAGGCATACCACCCATGTTAAAATGCCTAGAAAGAAAATTCCTGCTGCATCAAATGAGCATAACATTTCATTTAAAACTTTTGATGCTTCATATGTTTTAACTAACAAATCAGGCAAAATAGTTGTCAAATATGTTGGGGGCAAACACAAGAGTCCCAAGACTTGTGTTTGGTTAACAAAGGTGCTTGTTTCTAATGTGAAAGGACCCAGACCGTTTGGGTACCTAAGAACAAGGCCTAAAATTGTTTTGTAGGTTTATGCATCCAGTGGTTCAAGTTGGATAATCGATAGCGGGTGCACAAACCACATGATAGGGGAGAAAAGGATGTTCTCCTCCTATGAGAAAAATGATGATCCCCAAAGCGCCATCACATTCGGGGAAGGAAATCAAGGTTTGGTCAAAGGTTTGGGTAAAATCGCTATATCCCCTGAACATTCTATTTCCAATGTTTTTCTTGTAGATTCTTTAGACTACAATTTGCTTTCTGTTTCTTAATTATGTAAAATGGGGTACAACTGTCTATTTACTGATATAGGTGTTACTGTCTTTAGAAGAAGTGATGATTCAATAGCTTTTAAGGGAGTGCTAGATGGTCAGCTATACTTAGTTGATTTTAATGATAATCAAGCTAAACTAGACACTTGCTTAATTGCTAAGACTAACATGGGTTGGCTCTGGCATCGCCGACTTGCCCATGTTGGAATAAAGAATCTTCACAAGCTTCTAAAGGGAGAGCACATTTTAGGACTAACAAATGTTCATTTTGAGAAAGACAGGATTTGTAGCGCATGTCAAGCAGGAAAGCAAGTTGGAGTTCATCATCCACACAAGAACATAATGACGACTGATAGGCCACTTGAGCTACTCCACATGGATCTATTCGGCCCGATAGCTTACATAAGCATCGACGAGAGTAAGTACTGTCTAGTTATTGTGGATGATTATTCTCGCTTCACTTGGGCATTCTTTTTGCAGGAAAAATCTCAAACCTAAGAGACCTTAAAGAGATTCTTGAGATGGGCTCAAAATGAGTTCGGATTAAGGATAAAAAAGATAACAAGCGATAATGGGACGAAGTTCAAGAATTCTCAAATTGAAGGATTTCTTGAGGAGGAGGCCATCAAGCACGAGTTCTCTTCTCCCTACACACCTCAACAAAATGGTGTAGTGGAGAGGAAGAATAGAACTCTACTGTACATGGCAAGAACATGTTGGATGAGTACAAGACACTGGACAGGTTTTGGGCCGAGGCGATTAACACCGCCTGCTACTCCATCAACTGGTTATATCTTCACCGAATCCTCAAGAAAACATCAGATGAACTCCTCACTGGTATAAATCCCAATGTTTCATATTTTAAAGTCTTTGGAAGCAAATGTTTTATTCTGATTAAAAGAGGTAGAAGTTCTAAATTTGCTCCTAAGGCTGTAGAAGGTTTTTTACTAGGGTATGACTCAAACACAAGGGCATATAGACTCTTCAACAAATCCATAGGATTAGTTGAAGTTTCTTGTGACATTGTGTTTGATGAGATTAATGGCTCCCAAGTGGAGCAAGTTGATCTTGATGAACTAGACGATGAAGAGGCTCCATGCATTGCGCTAAGGAACATGTCCATTGGAGATGTGTGTCCTAAGGAATCCGAAGAGCCTCCACAAGCACAAGATCAACCATCATCTTCCATACAAGCATCTCCACCAACTCAAGACGAGGATCAGGCTCTAGATGATGAAGATGAAGATCAAGAGAATGAGCCACCTCAAGAGGAGAACATGGATCAAGGGGGAGAGGAAGATGATCAAGAAATAAGGGATCAAAGACCGCCACACCCAAGAGTCCACCAAGAAATCACCCTGTCAACTCCATACTTAGTGACAATCATAAGGGGAGTTTAGTAGGATCATGATACAGAAATTTGAGATGTCGATGATGGGGGAGTTGAAGTATTTCCTTGGATTTCAAATCAAGCAACTCCAAGAGGGCACCTTCATCAGCCAAACTAAATACATTCAAGACATACTTAAGAAGTTTGGGATGAAGAATGGCAAACCCATCAAGACACCCATGGGAACTAATGGGCATCTCGACCTCGACACAGGAGGTAAATATGTAGATCAAAAGGTATACCGATCGATGATAGGTTCTTTACTCTATTTATGTGCTTCACGACCGGACATTATGCTTTCCGTATGCATGTGTGCAAGATTTTAGGCAAACCCTAAGGAAGTTCACCTTAGGGCCGTGAAAAGAATCATGACATATTTAGTCTACACTCCTAATTCCGATGCCAATTATGCCGGATGTTAGATTGATCGAAAGAGCACATCAGAGACTTGTCAATTTCTGGGAAGATCCCTGGTGTCATGGGCTTAAAAGAAACAAAACTCCATAGCTCTTTCCACCGCCGAAGCCGAGTACATTGCCGCAAGCCATTGTTGTGCACAATTACTTTGGATGAGGCAAACCCTCAGGGACTATGGCTACAAATTGAGCAAAGTCCCTCTCCTATGTGATAATGAGAGTGCAATCCGCATGGCGGATAATCCTGTTGAACACAGCCGCACTAAGCACATAGACATCCGGTATCACCAACAAAAGGGGGATATTGAAATTGCTTATGTTAACACCCACAACCAATTAGCCGATATCTTTACAAAGTCATTAGATGAGAAAATTTTTAGCAAACTTAGGAATGAGCTGAATATACTTGATTCTTGGAACTTTGATTGAAACATTGCACACATAGCTAATTTATATACCTTTGATCATATCTCTTTCATTTGGTGCAAATACATATTTCTTATTCTTCTTGTGCCAAAACTATGACTAATGTGTTTTCAAGCGTATTTCTATACTAAGTCGTAGATTGAAAGGGAAATGGAGTTTTTGGCAAAGATAAGGCTTCCACTTCAACTTTGACGGTATCATTTACCCTTTGCCATTACTCCTACAACTCTCAATGGTATAACCCTTCACTCGTATTCATTTTACCATGTGTGAGAAAGTATTAGGCCCCATAAGGGAAGAAAGTGTGAAAAGGGCTCTCAAGTTCTCCTTTTTTTGGCGATTAATGCCAAAGGGGGAGAAAGTATTAAGCCCAAAGCAAAAGGACCGCACCACCATTTCAAAAAATTTCGAAATAAAGTTTTAATTGGTATTTTTCAATTGGTGTATATTTCAATTGGTTTTTGATCAAAATGAATTTTTCAATTGGTATGTGAAGAGAATTTCTAAATTGGTATCTTCAAAACTTCACATTATGCGAGAGAAAAATTTTAATTGGTATCTATTTCAAAAACCCTCTTGAAAGCTAAGAGGAGAATTTCATTCAAGGGGAGCTTTTATAGTCAAAGGAAAAACATTTGAAACAGGGGGAGGAATTTCAAATCCTAAAAATGCTTCTTGCAATCATATTCCTATACCTTTGACTATTTGCAAAAAATTTTGAATAGATTTCCAAAAGATTTGCAAAACAAAACTTGTGGTGCAAATGTGGTCCAAAATATCAAATAAAAGAAAGCCAAACCATTCACTCTTATTCATATGTTAAAGTACTTTCAATTGGTTAACTCCAAGTAACCTATGCACAACCTTCTCTATTGCAAACTAGTTACATTTCTGCACTTTATATTTGCTTTGGTTTGTGTTGGCATCAATCACCAAAAAGGGGGAGATTGAAAGGGAAATATGGTTAACCATTTCCTATAATTAATTTTGGTGGTTGACGACCAACACAAACACATGGACTAACTAGTTTGTCAAGAATTCATGTATTACAGGTGCATAAGGTTCAACACAAACCAAGAAAGAAATCAAGTTAGGGACACAATTAACAACGAAGCAAAGAGCTTGAGTGTGCTGAAAAATGGCGCACCGAACTGTCCGGTGTGCCACCGGACAGTGTCCAGTGCACCAGGCACTACAACTCCAAACCAGCCACTCTTAGGAATTCTAAGGCGCGCTCCACTATAATTCACCGGACTGTACGGTGTGCCACCGGACTGTCCGGTGAACCAGCCGAGCAACAGCTCCCTACGCGCCAACGGTCACCTGCCACGATAAACAGTGCGAGTTAGAAGTCAGAGCGTACCGGACTGTCCGGTGTGGCACCGGACTGTCCGGTGCAGCTAGAAGACAAAAGCTCCAACAGTCGACCAGCTCCGAACCCTAACGGTTACGCTGACGTGGCGCGCACCGGACAGTGCACAGTGACTGTCCAGTGGCGCACCAGACATCCGGTGCGCCCATCGCCAGCAGCCTTCACCAACGACTATGGAAGTGGTTGGGGGCTATAAATACCCCCCAACCACCTCATTCATATCCATCCTACCATTTTCTGAGTTCTCATTCATTGCAAGAGCAAAAGCCCAACACTCCAAGACACAAATCAAAGCAATCAATCCACTCAAAGCCCCAAAATCAACTCTAGTGCATTAGGGCTTGTGAGAGGATCACTTGTGTTCTTTGTTGCTCTTGTCGCTTGGCTTGGCCTTTTCTTTTTCCCTTCTATTTCTCAAGTAACTTGTAGTTGAAGCTAGAGACACCTAAGAGTGTGGTGGTCCTTGCGGGGTCTAAGTGACACGAGAGATTAAGGAAAAGGCTCACTCGGTCTAAGTGACCGTTTGAGAGAGGAAAAGGGTTGAAATAGACTCGGTCTTTGTGACCTCCTCAACGGGGACTAGGTTCTTTGGAACCGAACCTCGGTAAAACAAATCATTGTGTTCACTCGCCTTGATTCTTGTTTGATTTGTTTTCCCTCTCTAATGTTTCCTTGCTAGTGTGAATTTGAGTTGGCTCCCATACGTCATCCACAATCCTTGAGCAACTCTTAGCAAGAGAGATATTCTTTTAGACTTGAATTAAATTCTAACGCTAACCCCCAACCTTAGTTTGTGGTTAAGTTTATAAATTTCAGGTTTTGCCTATTCACCTCCCCTCTTGGCGACTTTCAGGATACCCTCAAAATTTCTCATGAGAGAAATGATGGCACAATGATCACAAAGATGGAATTAGTGGAAGGAGAGCTGGGGAGGTTCGTCATGAAAAGGGGAGAGGAGCCAACTGAAACCTACAACAGGCTCATGACCCTTGTTAACAAGATCTGAAGCTACAAGAGTACAAGATGGATGGATCATGATGTCGTTTGGCTCATGCTAAGGTCATTTACCATTATTGACCCTCATCTTGTGAACCTTATTTGTGAAAACTCCAGGTACACCAAGATGACACCAGAGGAAATTCTCCGAAAATTTGTAAGCGGACGCATGATGGTGAAGGAAGCAAGGTACGTTGATGACATTGCCAACGAACCACTTCCCCTCTACGAGCTACAACCCATTGTAATCAAGGCAACAAACAACAAGGAAGCACTACCTAACAAGGTGGCATAAGTGGAGGCTGTCAGGCTCAATGAAGAAGAGATGGTGTTGGGGGTCTGCTTCGTCGCCATAGGTCCCATAAGAAGAAACACCTTCGGAAGATTGACACAAAGCCGAAGCTATCAATCAGAAGGCTTTGGAGTATATTTCCAAAGGCACCGACTTAAATATGAAATGACCAATCGACCCATGATAATTTGTATTATAATTGTAGACCTTTGTAAAGGGCATGAATGTAATTCCCCACAAGCTGCGTCCTGTGCCTATAAATAGATGAACAGTACCCCTGTACTATTCACGCTATCCTGTAATCGCTCGTGTGCCACACTTGGATTTTTGCCTTCTATCAAGCAGAAGGTATAAATGTAATTAAATATTATATTTAATATTCAAGTTTATATAATGATAACACATGAATAATATTATATGTCTATTCATATAACCTTTCATGTTTCATATGTTTCATCTTTCATTATCTTATAACCGTGATGATGAAGGTACGCCCTTCATGACCTTCGTCCGAAGATCGTTATATCCTAAGGGAAATAATGCTTCGAAGGACGAAGGACTTTAACATTTAATACTTTGTGTTGCCTTGTTCTTGATTCATAGCATTTGAGAACAAGTCCCCAACATTGGCGCCCACCTCCGGTGAACTCACTTCCACTATTGAGCTGATGGCTTCGTCCAACATCCAAGCTGAAGCTGCTTCGGCTACGAAGCTGGTGCTTCCAATAACAGGCGGTTCATGCTCAGAACCAGCCAACAAGAAGCAGAAGAAGGAGGCTCAGAGAAGGGTGCAGCATGTTGGGGTGCAGGGACCCTTCATCAAGTCAAAATGGTCCCACATCCCAATCACCTTCTCCCAGGAGGACCTTCAGCTCAAGGATTATCCTCATAATGATGCTATGGTCATATCTTGTGTCATCAAAGGATTTCTGGTCCACAATGTTTTGGTTGATACAGGCAGTGCAGCCGACATCATATTTGCTAAGGCCTTCAGACATATGCAAGAGCCAGAGGACAAGATTCATGATGCTACACACCCTCTTTGTGGCTTCAGAGGAAGGCAGATCGTAGCACTTGGCAAGATCACAATGCCAGTGACCTTCGGATTTGTCCACAACACAAGGACTGAACAGGTTGTGTTTGATATTGTTGACATGGAATACCCCTACAATGCCATCATTGGTCGTGGGACACTCAACGCTTCTGAAGCAATACTTCATCCAGCATATCTATGCATGAAGATACCTTCGGAACAAGGACCCATTGCTATTCATGGCAGTCAGGAAGCTGCTAGAAAAGCTGAAGGAAACTGGACAGATTCAAAAGCAATCCATAACATAGATGGAAATTGTAACACCCCTGGTGTTACTATAACTAAAACTTGAGCATGGCATCATAAGCATTGGCATTTCATATGTTTGATACACCTAGAGTGCATTCACTAGGCAAAAATTTCAAACAAGTTGTATTGTTGTAGTGTTTTGCAAATAGGACCCTAGATAGGGAACTTAACCCTAAATAGGGATTAAAGGGGTAATACCTAACCCAAATTGAGAAAACCTAAAGGCTTTAGGGAAATAATTATAAAATGTTCCCAAAAATATAGTTGAATCACATTTATACCCCTGGGATACCAAAAACCCTAAATGGAATCCTGGAAAACCCTAAAACCAAACCCTAGGGACCTATGTGCAAAATTAGTCCACTTTTGGACTAAAGTGCAAAAACCAAGTTAAATAAGTATCTTAAGTCACATGGTTCACATTTGGGAAGATTTACAAGCCAAACCCTGAGATTTGGACTTAAGTGCAAAAGAGCCACACTTTTCTCAAATGCTTAAGTCTGATTTTTAGTGATATTGGCTCAACTTTGGAGCTCTACATCTTCCAAATTAGTGAGAATTTACCCTAGGTCACCACATCATTGTTGTAAAGCAAACAAAGGAGAACAATTTTGCTGAAGTGGGCAAGCCATGTTCTTGTGAGAAATTTAGAGATAATCATGCTCAAACTTTGGCTGTCAGGATGATTTGGACTATCAGTGAACTACCACCAACTTCAAGCCCAATTTCAGACATGATTCAATGACTTTTTGTGACAACACCATATAGCAAAGTTGTAGTTGGTATAGTGCTCTACAAGTTTGCTGCAGAGTTGGACTTGTGTTGTCATTGGAAATTAAGGGAAAATCGAGCCTCAAATCTCTCTGTCAGTTCATCTAAAAGGAACTCGCCATGGTACAGTAGCCGATCGGATCAGAACACCAGCTCAGCTCCTCGCCGACGACCTTCGCTGCGATTCGTGCTGCCGCCGTCCGGATTCGCGCTCGCGGCTTGTGGATAACCTCTCGGGGTAAAAGATCTTCGCAGCCGTCAAGCTGGAAGCCACCCCGGTCAGCCGCGGTACTCCTCCCCTGGCTCACCGCCCGCGGGTAAAGTGCTCACCGTCGTCGTGCCATCGCCATTGTCCACCGCGTGTCCTAACCGCGCCATCGCATCGCCGTGACTCCCTCTAAACTCCCCGTCGACCACCGGAATTACTGCCACGGCGGTGAACACGTGTTCACTGCACCAGCATTCTTCCTCACTTCCGACCGCCGTGTGTCTTGTCCAAAATTCGCGGCCACCGCTCGCTCCGCCTATAAATTGAGCCCTCCCCTAGCTGTGTAACATCATCACCCACCCAGCCACCAACAATCGTTAGCAACCGTGCCTCCGAGAGCTTGAATTTTGGTTTCTCCCCAATCCGGGTTTCCGCCACCGCAAAACTCACCTCACCGCGGCCAGCCCCTTTCCGGTCAGCTCATCCTTCTCTCTCTCTCGTTTGAGCTTTCTCGCAACTCCACGATGCTTGCCGACCCACGTAATTGCGCTAGGAGCTCTCTGGTCGCCGGGAACACGACGATCTAGCCGCCATGCTCTCGGTCACCGTGGCCAGAGCTCCTTAGTTGGTCATTAGTGCAATTAAGTTAGGGGAAAAGCTTAGGATAGGTCCGATTTGGTGTATGTCGCTCGGGAGCGACGGTCATCGCCTTAATCGGCCAGTACAGATGCTCGCCATAGCTCTGCCGTGCGGAGCGCCGTCGTGGACTTGGCCGTGCGAAGAAATAGAAGTCGAAGGGGTTTTCTGTAAACCGTCAGCGACACGTAGGAATAGTAAAAGAACTTATTTCCAGTTAACCAAAAACCTGGGGTCCTCTGTGCAAAACCGCCAGCGCGGGCGCATGCACGTTTCTGCCTGGGCCTGGGCCGACTGGGCTAGAATCTGCCCAACACTATTCACTCTTTCTCCTTTTCTTTTTCAGAATGACTTTAGAAATCCATGGAAAAATGTAGAAAAATCCTAAAATTGTGAAACCAATTTTCCTAGGTTTCTTATTTTCCCTAGAATTTAATAAAAATAGTTTCATGATTTTTAGGTTAAATAAGGAATTTTAGGGCATTTAAAATAGCTTCAAGAAATAGTTCTGGATTTTTAAAAGATAAATGGTAATCCCAAAAATGTTCAAAATTTTTATATGAACTCCCCACATTATTTAGAAGCCTTGGGTAGAGTTTGAATTGATTTGGACCATGTTTGATAACTAGAACCCAAAACCCCCTGCTCTATGAACTCCTTTACTGACTCCGGAAACCCTAAGTTCTCGGAGTTTCGTGAAGGAAAGTTATATTCAAGACTTAGATAATAAGTCTTTATTATCTTCGCACTTTCATGAGCATTACATGGCATTCATTCTTATAAATGTATATATATGGTTATGTTAGAACGCGAAGAAGTGGAAGTCACTGAAGAAAGGACACCACCACCCTCGGATTCTCAGGCAGGCAACTGCTTCTACTTTGATATTTGTGGATCCGAGCCAGACTCACCTGTTAACGAAGGCAAGCCCCGGTGCATTTGCCACCTCCCTTGATGTTTTTAAATTCTTTCTCACTTGCTTGCTACATTAGGTGATAGGAGTTGATTGGTTAAACAATTCCTGCATTACCTTCCTTGAACTTGATTACCTTCCTTGAAACCCTGTTTTTACAAAAAGGTTTTATTATGCTTAGTATTGCTCTAGAGAAACAAAAGGATTTGTTTTACAAAAGATGTTTGGCAAAGTTGGAGGGTTGTTTTCAAAAATAAAACTTGATGGTGAATCCATCACGGCCGTGATGGATTCA